>NC_137283.1:23557500-29382500 GCF_054371585.1 Giraffa tippelskirchi | reverse complement strand
CTTTTCAGTGAGGCTTTATAATTACACGCCGGAAGTGATCACGTGACACACCTAGGCTCCCTAACGGCGCTTAAGATCTAAGAACACACAGCACTGTCTCCACGGCGACACACCGTGCTGCGTACACAGGCGCAGGGATGTGCAGAACCGACTGAGGAGGCAGTCAGAAAATTCTCAGATGCTTTCAAAGCCTACGAGGAAAAATTAAATTTCATTTGCATTTCTGACTAAAATCTGTTTGCTGACAGAAAAAAATGCATTCCGATGTTACTTGCTTTTTTCTGAGCAAAGAGGTGGCACTGGGCCTGTTGTCTTTGGCAAACTTGTCTCAACTTTTCTATTGAACATTCTATAGATCACTAGAGGGCACTGTGGTATTTAGGCCATTCTGACCTCTGAGTGCTTGGAAAGGTCTTGAACTCCTGAACAATGTCGAAAGGTGAAAGGAGAGACTTTAAGGGGGAAAAAAATGTTTCTTGGTACCACCTGATATTTCTTTTTCTCAAACCAACTCAAAAAGGCGTAAGTGGTAAAGTCAATCCATAAACATATTAAGCTCATTGTGGAAAACTCCAAGACTTGTCGCCTGGGAACTGATGGGGGAACATTTCCTCCCCCACCCGCGACCCCCGGCTCTGGAGACTCAAAAGCAGAGGCGAGAATGGTATTTGCATATGCCCACCTTCTAGAAGGCTAGTCCCCTCCACGTGCTCTCCTGTACTCACCAGACGTAATTTCACTGCAGAACGTTCAGGCGTGCAAACCCAGAGCCACGAATGGGTTTCGAACAATTTATGATATCCGGCCTCCTTCGACATGTATTAGCATATACCTGGTTTCTTTAACATACACTTTGTTTTTCCAAAACCACAAACATCGGTGCTGGAATTTCATGTGGAAGCGCTTAAGGGGCTGAAAGTTAACACCTTTGTGATCCTTGCAGCCTCGCGGTGGCTGCGGAAACAAAAGCCTCTTTGTGGAGGCTTTCTTGAAATGTTTTCTTAACATGTTCCAAGTAGTTTTAGGCCGGGAACTAAAGTAAACAAGATGTTACCATGATAAAAACACTTGTGAAAACATTACAGAGCAGCACTTAGGAGTTTCTTGCACATAAAACTCTTCACAGTTTTCAGAAGTGAAATTCACAGGAAAAAAATTTTTTTTTTCTTTAAAAAGCAAATTAGTGATGAAATGTCCTCTGCTGTTTCCAGCCCTCAACCTTTTTGGAAGGGTCAAAGTTCCACTGCTGGGCATTTTCTTGTGACATTTCCCTCCCTGTCTCTCCAAGAGGACATATAAAATTTATTTTGGCTTTAAGAAGTAATGTACATCTGACTAACGTGTAAAGGAATTTGGGTTTTGATTGTCTGGCATGGTGCTTTTCTTCATGAGCAATAACCAAAAGATAAAAATGAAAACAAAATTTCTTTCAAATGGCTAGTAAGCAAGGGCCCAAATTATACTTTTTCCCAAACACACATGAGGGCCTGGTATTTGTGGAACTATGGATCTGTGTCTGATTTTACCCTTCAAGTCAGAAACAGGAAAATGTGGTCATGATTTAACCTTCACATCCACTCCCCACCTTGCTGAGGAATGGTATGAGCCCTTTTTCAAAGAGCAAAGAGGAAGAATTATAGATTCTGTTTTTATTGGTGAGGACTGTGTCTTCAACCTAGTTAAAAAAGAAAAAACAAAAAACCTGATCCATGAGGGGTGCGGACAGGAGCACACTCAGAACTTCACCTATCTGGATGGTACTGGGCTTGTTTTTGTTTTTCTGTTATCGGAGGATTCCAAGCAATGCAGGGCTGGCGGGCTGCAGTGAAGTTGAGCATGGGTACCTGCTGCTATCGGATTCCTCCAACAAACACAACCATCACATGATAACTCACAGTTGATAGATTTAAAAAAAAAATAACACTCAAACTGCAACTTGTTTTGAGAAGAAACAGGGAAATAAATGCACACAATAGACTGGGTATCTGCTGATTCTGATAAAGCATCCCTCTGTTGGCTAGGAGGGAAAGACAACAGGATGGTTGTTTGTACAGTATTTATCTTTTAAATCAAGGGCCCTGTGGTATACCTCACCTTGGGAACAAATACTGAAGAATGATCACAGAAGAGTGTCAAATCTCTGGTTCTGATTTACCAACAGTTATGATATTTTTCCCTCAGGAGGAGAAAAAAAAAAAAAAATAGGCCTCATTCTGAGACCTGAAACCAGCCAGGAGAGCGATGCCCAGGGAATTCGAGGATGTGGCTCAGCTGAAAACATAATGACACCAAAGAGAGTACCCTAGGTCAGAGGTCAGCAAACTGGTCCAAAGAACGCAGCCACACCCAGTCCTCACACAGAGTCTTATGGCTGCTTCTGTGCCCACAAGCTAAGTGCTTGTCTCGGAGACTAGGTGGCCTGCGAAAGTCCATCACATCGACTATCTGGCTCCTTTATAGGAAAAGTTTGCCAGCCCTGTCCGATGATCACCTTTGTGTAGGACACTCTACTGAAATTTATGGTTAAGGATTATACTAAAGAACAGTCTCTTCTGACATATTAAAGCTCTGCATAGTCACAACCTCTTCCCTAGGTACAAGGTCAGAAATACTTGTGAGAAAGTGAAACTGAAAGTTGCTTAGTTGTGTCTGACTCTTTGCGACCCCATGGACTATACAGTCCATGGAATTCTCTAGGCCAGAATACTGGAGTGGGTAGCCTTTCCCTTCTCCAGGAGATCTCCCCAACCCAGGGATCGAACCCAGGTCTCCCTCATTGCAGGCGGATTCTTTACCAGCTGAGTCACACGGGAAGCCCAATGTTTGTACAGTTTCAATTATTTCTTTTTAAAAATATACTTAAGTAGATGAGAAAAGAAGTACTAATATTTTTCAATAGTGCCTGCTACGGACCTGACACGATGTACCTTTTCATTCTCCCAACTCTAAGAGGCAGTTATTATCATCATCCCAGATCACACGTGCTTATACTGAGCTCAAAGAACGCACTCCTAGCAACTGGCTTCACGACCCATTCTGCCTTTCTTCAAAGCTTTCTTTATGCCTATTGCCGTACACAGTAAGCATACTGTTAATAAAATGAAGTGCTTCTAACCAGGTGCTATTATATAACGGTTAAGAGCAAGTCGTATGAAGTCACACTGCCTGGGTTTAGATCTTGACTCCACCTATTATTAGCTGGGTGACCTTGGGAAAAATATTTAACCTTGCTGTTCCTTAGTTTCCTTATCTGTATCTTGGGAGTAATACTGCAATAGTATCACTATAAGGTGGCTGTATTAAATGAGTTATATATGTAAAGCACTTCAAACTGTGACTGTTGAACAGGTCAGGGCTGTACCAGGGGAGTGTAAAATTCAAGGATTTAGAAGACAGGTGAAAAAAAAAAAATCTATGAAGCAACCTCTAAATCAAAGGCAGAGCAGGGGACTTCTTGGTGGTCCAGTGTGTAAGACTCCGCACTTCCAAGCAGGAATGTGGGTTTGATCCCTGACTGGGGAACTGAGATCCCACATGCCATGCAGCATGGCAATTAAAAAAAAGGAGGCGGGGGGATGCAGAGCAATTGACACTGTGTTAAGCAAGAGTGTCTTGGAAGTCTAAGACCTCTAGTATCAATTTTCTAAAACCATCAGAGAATACCTCTAAAGTGGGACCATGGGACAAGGTCCTGCTCGTGGGCCCAGGAAAAAGGTGCTTTCAGAGTCTACAAAATCTGGCAGTTTGAGAAGAAATGCTTCAAACATCACTTCCCGGTAATAATGACACTGCTGGGATGACATTCCAAGAGGCCGTACGGCAACGCTGGTTTCACTACAACCAACATGACCACCCTTCAGACTGAACCAACACACGAAGGATGTGAACTCACAAGAGTTACTTACTTTCACTACTCTAGGCCTGAAACTGGCAGACTACTGTGATTTCCAAGAGCTAAGATACCACTGAGGAAGAACATCAAAATCCTGAATTTGTCATACACTGTCAATCAATGGGTCAACTTGGGAAGGCACCAAGAGAACTCCAAGAACTAGAGGCAGTTTTATTATTCAGCATTTACTCTCCATTTGCTGCTTTACAAGATTCATTTTTTTTTTTTTTTTTTACTTTTGGGAACCAAGTCTCTCATCCCCAGCCCCCGTGTGGCCCCTGGGGGATGAACAACTTATTGCATTCTGCAGGTCAGCATGTGACTCAAGCCTAGCTGCCTCATTATGACTGGTTCAGAGCTAGAACACCTACTCACTCTGGGCTAATGACAGTCTGCCAAGGCCTGGAACTACTGAAAAAAAGAGATGCACTCTGGGATCAATCAACTTATGGCAGGTGAATCTGTCTTCTTTACTTTTACTTGGAAAGTAGGAAGTCAACACAGAAGAAAACAGAGCTAAGGAGCAATGAACCAATACTCCAATAACCTTGTTCAAGCATCAGGGTCCAGTCATGCTTGCAGCCAGCTGTATTATCAGACCTCCTAGTTATAGGAGCCAGTTATCAACCCCCAAAACCACCCTCCTTTTCTCTGGTTTAAGCCAATTTAAGTTGGATTTCTTTAACTTGCAAACATAAGTATTCTGACAAACGTATATCAATAAGTAAGTACTAGGAACTAAAGAAGTAACAGTTGCAGGACTATAGTGAGCATTTCAATTTCACTGAGCAAACATGCCATGTCATGTGCAAAACCACACAAAATAATAGAGGGACATGAATAAAAGTGAAAACTAAATAGGTGGTTTCCTATACAAGGGCCAGACTCCTAATATCCTTAGAAGAAAAATGGGCTTTTTTACAGGAATCAAGTCTAGGCTCTATTCTGATGATCTTCAGACCCATTTCTTTAGAAATGGATGTGGTTTGAAAGTGTGTTGTCTTTTCGTGGAGGTATATTTGCCTCCCCCCCACTACATATGTATACCTAACATCAGCTCACATAATAAATGAACCTAAGATCTGAGTGGGAAATACTTTGCCTATTAACAAAAAATTTTAAGTGGTCAATTGGAAAAATGCCCTTTTCCCTCATGACTCTAAAACTGACACAAGTCAATAAGAATGTTGATAGTAATTTTATAGTTCTAGAAACTTTATAAAATAAATCATATTTACAGATGTTCACTGGCCATTCTATAGAGGAGTGAAATTAAACCAAGATAGTTATCAAAGTCAGCATTGGTACAGAAAGTGAAACTAGAATTGAAATGTTTCTGCCAAGATCTGTTTCTCATTATCAAAATACAATTAGGCAAGTGATTAGGAAATAAGAAAATAAAGATTCTACAATAACGGATTTAGGAGAGAACAAAGCCCAGTTGCACTAACTTGAATTATCATAATTGTAAAGAGCTGTTGCTTAATTTAAAATAAAGTATCACTGCTCTTGAGTATTAATATTTAGAAACGATTTTAACTATTTCTTTTTAAAAAAATTTTAAGTACTTAAGTTTTTAATGACCACATAATGCTCTTGAAGTAAAATATTAAAGTGGGAAAGCACCAACACAGATTCACAGGCTTCCATTCATTAGTTAAAAACATGATATTCACCAGAAGTGCTTGCAGGTAGCACTGTATCTCTAAGGATAGCTTTATTAAAATATTTGTACCCGGGTCCATGAAGATAGATACTGAGATTGTTCTAATAATATAAAGATCTCACAAAACCAGAGACCTGCATGTAAATCAGCCCACCTCTAATATGGGGCTTGAATGAGACAGAAAAGTCAGAGGCAAAGACTCCCCACTGCCCCCCGGCCCCCAACACCCAGTTTGCAAGCCATCATGTACCTGTATATATAGGAGTTTTATACATGCATATGTTTGCTTGCTGCATGATATATAAATATAGTGAATATAATGCAGTATTACACTGTGTCCATACATCAATGATTCAATGATACTATGAATATATTTATGTGATGTCAATAATGCAGGGCAGTTTCATTTCAATATTTTTAAAGGACAAGGCACTGTAGATAAGGGAAATCTTAAGATGTAGTACAGAAGCATCTCATTTCAGCTTGGAGAGGGTTAACACATTTACTCAAGGGATGCTTAATCAGTGGTATAGATTCAAATGGGATAGCCCAAGTTTCAGTCATACTTAAACTGTAGGAATTAAACCGAATCCTTTTCCCTATAACAAGAATCTGAACAAAAGCCAACACTGATATAGAAAGGTAAGAATCAAACTGGTAGCTTTTCCTGGACATTTCTAAAGTCACTTGTGAAGAAACAAAGAAGAGGCCCAATCATCAAGTTGTAACTGGCCAGTAATTGACGCCGATTTTATAAAACCAGAGCTAGTGCCTGTGTCATTAATCTAATACAGAGGGGTGTGAGTAAAAGCAAAAACTAAACTAGTACACGTTTAACACTGGAACGATTTTTACTTAATCACTGTCATTCTGAGAAACTAAGTAAAAGATCTTACGAACAGGATCAAACTGCCCTTGGATATCAGTCCTTTCCACTTAACAAGGCAACACTCAATAGATCTGTAAAACTATGACTATGCTAGACATGGTGATTTTGAGTCTATCTTCAAAATGGTGGTGTGAAACCCTGCATCAAAAAGGCATTTCATGAGGAAAAGCATGAACAGTGGGAGGTGACGGCTACGTGTAAGAAGAAAGTGTTATCAAATCATTCTTACTTTAGAAATGACTGGAAATCTTCACACACTGCTTCACAGCCAGGCCACTTGCATACACCGTGTCCATAGAGAGGATGGCTATGGGGATGCTCCTCATGGGACAAACTGAAAGAAAACACACAGAGGACAAGAGAATGAATCGGCTGCCCAGAACCATCCCACCAGACATAAAAGGCAAGAGGAGCCAGCCCATGTGACCAAAATGCGAACACAAACCAACTTGTGCTTTCCTCTTCCCGTGGAATTTACGAATTACTTTTGCAGCACACTTTACTTACGAAGCAAGAGTTAAATTTCAAAATGTGAACAGTCCAATATTAGAAATGTTACCATCACATTTGAAAAGTGCTCGATAGGCTTTTGTTAAGAGGCAGACCTCTCAACTCAGACTGCAAAGGATTTGTTAAAAGGCCAGAACTTTATACCTATGGCTGATTCTTGTTGATGTTTGACAGAAAACAAAATTCTGTAAAGCTATTATCCTTCAATTAAAAAATACATAAATTTAAAAAAAGGCTAGAACTTACCATTTAGTCTACATAGTGGAAATTATAAACTGTACTTGATTTTGAGATTCTCCCCAGAATATTATAAAATTTTTCTCTCCCTTCTACCACAAAGAGCATCCCCCAAACTGTACAGTCTTTTCACAAGTTAATTTTACCAAGCAGAGTACAATAAAATAATTTAGAATGTAGAATGAAATAATTGAGAAAGACAAATGTATCCAAGTAGATGATTAACTTAACAACAACAACAAAGCTAACAGGAGCCGGAAGATTCTATCCCTACAATGACTGACACCAAGACTGTGGCATGGACACAAAGGGGTTTCTCCTCCACTGGGGCTCTAACAGATAGCGAATGATTTGGCCACACAGATGCAGGTCATAGGATGCTTTGATCCATGCCACGTAGTGCTTACAGAAGTGTATCTGTTGTACTTGCTGATGAACCATATTCTCAAATATTTTCTCCGTTAGATTTCTGCATCCAGACGTCTTTCAGACAAATTATTTTTACAGTCGTTTCCATAACCTTAGACTCCATCAAATAGAAATGTAAAACTAACATTAAGACTTCCGTTTTGTACTAAAGCACATTCTTTTCAAGGAAAGGGCTATTTTGCAACTTACTCCACTGCCTCTGCCAAACTCTGAACTTCAAGCACACTGAATTATAATTACACACACACAAACACATGACACAAATGCATGAGGGGCCTGTATGTTATATAACTGCCAGGATGTGTATTCATGTATTTTATCGATTCACATTCATAGAACAGACATCCACACATGCCACCTGTCCCTGACTTATGATGTAATTAATCCACAGTGAGCATATTATGAACATTTACACTAAGGTCATTAATACTAAGCACACACCTTAACAAAGATCCACAGGTCTCTTTGTGGCTCTTAGATGATTCACTTGGAAATCGAATATAATTTTAAAACAATAATAAACTATTTTGCCTGACAATAGAAAATGAATCTGAGAAACAACAACAAACAAACAAACCAACAACAACAACAAAAAAAAGACTAAGTTAGGAAAGCACTGAAAGGTGCCCTCACGGAAGAAAGAGAGTGAGTGACCCAAGCGAACTAAGGTAGTTACAGTGAGCTTTCTAAAGCCCAGCAATAAAACAGTATCTCTGAGCGGGTAAAAGGGTGAAATTCCATTGGAATGAAGCAAAGAATGACTACCTATCCACGTTCATCTTCTGAATTTAAAAAATAAAGGATGGTACAAAACAGAATTTTTTAAAAAATCACTGGCAATATTTAAAATCCAAGAATCCTTCTAAGTAACAAGATCCTCAGAATATCTGAGGGAAGGAAATCATTTAAAAAGAAAACTGTTCCAAACCAATAGCTTACAAAGGAAAAAAAGAAAAAAAAAAAAAAAAGCCTAGCCACAATAACTCTTTTCTTTACCAATTTTGTGAAGATTAAAGTATTTTCATAATCCTAAAAGAATCAGTGTATGTTTGTTGTACAAACCTTGAAAAGAAAAAAATTTACTCCTGAATACACACAGATACATTTTTGATAAATTAAGGCATGGAGGTTTGTATTATTCTTTCAAATTTAAGATAATTTTGTAAATAATGTGTCTTGTTATCAACTAATTAATCCTTAAAAGCCTTATATATTGATGCATAACAGCTTGTTATATACCATCTCAGGTCAAGTTATCTTAAGCCAAAATCAATCTAACATGTCTCCATTTTGGACACTGAGGTTCCCTTTATGATGAATAATGTTAGAAATAAACTATACCGGGCCAAACATCCCAGTACAGAGCTGATTTCCACCAGAAGATACATTCAGAGAAATGGACCACTCTTTGAAATCAGTACTAAGTTTTAACACTGGCCACAGATATTTTAAGTAGATCTTGAGAAATGCTACATGCTGAGTACATTCTTAGTCATTGTACCTACTTTGTTTGATTCTTTAGATTAGAAATGAGGAGACTCAGCTAATTTAGACATAAAATTAACTGCACTTACTGCACTAGTTACAAATTGACAATGGTTATTCTTCCATGCTTTGTGGGTTAAGCCAAGAAGGTTATCAAAGTTACAGTGTGAAAGAAAGTAACATGTCTTTAAATAAAATGCACATAATTTAGTAACTTTGCTACTCCCACTTCCTACCCTCCAAAACATCCCCTGTTTCTTGACTGACTTATTTGTAACCTGAATTAAAATACCACTCTCTAAGAATGTATATTTGGTTCAACTTAATATCCTTATTTCAAAGGAAGGATAGATGACAACTCACTGGAGCCTCACAAGGGTAACCGTCCACATCTGAAGGCTAAGAGAAATGCCGACTCCTGGTGCGCACACATATTTACATACTCAGCAGACCTCTTGAAAACCTGCTCTACCTTAAAACTGTATTTTTATCACAAAACCATTACATGATCTTATTTTTACAAGTTCACTTCATACTGTGTTGGCTCCTCAACTTTGCCCCAACTTCATCCCACACCTAGCACAACCCCACCCTGGTCAACACTGCAGGTGCCCTGGCACATCGCCACGCTGTGTTCTTTTTCTCAAGCATTACTAGAGTTTACAAACATGGAAATAGGCTATACCTACTACTGTCACTTGCTTTCCATATGTGAATACTTTATATTTGATTGGAATACACCTGCTTTACAATATTGTTTCAGTTTCTGCTGTTCAACAGTGTGAATCAGCTATTCTTATACATATATCCCCTCCCTGGTAAGCCTCCCTGCCCCTAATCCCACTCCTCCAGATCACCACAGAGCATCTAGCTGAGCTCCCTGTGCTACACAGCAGCTTCCCACTAGCTAGCTATCTCACACATGGTAGTGTACATATGTCAGCACAACTCTCTCAACTCATACACAACTGACTGAAATAAAGAGACTGGCTTTGGAAGGAAAAAGAACAGACTGGCAGTGGTGATGGGGAATAGCATCTCTGGAAAGACACATAAGATATTGTAATACTTGTTCCCTCTGGGGCACTAGGGGAGTAGAGAAACAAAATTTTCACTGTATCATTTTTTATATCTTTTGAAGTTTTAGATTTTGTGCATGACAGGTATGTTTTTCTGTGAAACTGTTCAATATATGTATAAACACATACACTGATCCACACAAACCCACACAGAAACATATATAAGCATGATAAAACCAAGTGCTGTCTATGCGGGACTCACTCTCCAAATTGATGCTGGTGTAAGCAAATGTGGTACCTTTGTGGCCTGTGTGGCTAAGTCTCGCTTCTGGCCTTTTAGTCATTTTGGATGAAGCACCCTCAGACCTCACCAGGTGTACCCCTGAATGGGAGTTTTTCTGTTTCACCAGAAAAGTGGAAAAAGTTTCTATTCTTACTGCCTTTTGGGACATGCCAAAAGGGACAAGACAGGAAACTGAAAAAAAGAAAGAAAAAAGAGTACGGCTACTCCAGTACTCTTGCCTGGAAAATCCCATGGACAGAGGAGCCTGGTGGGCTGGATCACAAGGAGTTGGATACAACTGAGCAAACACACACACACACACACACACACACACACACACTTATGAATTTGGAGGACCAGAGGTGATCTTGTGGTAATCTAATCCAACACCCATATTTTCAGAAGAGTAAATAAAGTTTAATAAATGAGCATGGGAATTTTTAAACTTGAGTTAACTCAGAATTACATTTTCATGATGAAACTTGGTGGGAAAATGACCACCTCAACATGGTTAGATAAAACCTGTAACTTAATCATTTAAATCAACTGTTTAAAGGGGAGCTCACTGATGTGAGAAGTGTACAACTTCTGAAAAGCTGCCAAGATCAGTTTGAATAAATGCTGAATAAAGTGTTGAATAATAGATGAATAAATAGATATATTTGATTTTAAAGGGATCTAAACATGCTTGCCCCAAAATTAACCTTCAAAAGTGTAAGGTCAATTGTTTAACAGACAATGTCTTACTATGAACTTCCAGGTTGAAAATTTTTAGGGGCAGGGATTGCATCTAATTCATCTCTACCTACTCAGTACCTTGCACAGAACATGGGTTCAGTTAATGTTAGATGGACTGGTGAATGCACACACAATAATTATATTATTCTATTTAATTTCTGTGTGGACATATAGGCAATTAATATTTGCCTTAAAAAAAAAAATTCTTGAAGGTTGGGATCAGAATGATGCTAACTGACTTGAAAAAACAGCATTCTGGCACTTTCTATTATTTAGCTTTATTCCAAATGTATAAAATACAAATAGTACACAGTCAAAAAAAAAAAACAACAGGTGATTTAAATTTCTTCTGATAATCCTTGGTATGTAAAAAGTAGATATATTTATTAACACAATAATAGTGACAACATTTCAGGTTAGAAAGAACCAACTTGCCACGAAAAGTATAATTACACAAAAATATGTAACGATTTCTAATATTACATAATACTAAATACGCTCTATATTAGTCAGTATGATGTAATGGTGTCAATGACATTTATTTAAAACTTGTTTTGGTTCTTATTATGTTAAAGTATACCAGCCAGAGCCTTAATTTCACCAGTGTCTTTGGCCTTTGATAAGATTTTAAATAATGGTACGGTTTTTCACCCGTGATGATTCACTATTACGTTGTTAAGTTCGCCACTCAACCAGAATTTGGACTAGAATGACTGTTAAAACTAACAACAACTTCTTACTTCAATCTGTACACGTTAGTGGTCTTTATGCTCTTAGTCCTGAAAGCTCATTTTCCCTGCGGTAACCAAGAGAAGACTCTCTGAAGGAGATGAAAAACACAGACACCTCAGAGAAAAGGGAATCCCCCCTACACTGTTGGTGTAAATGTAAACTGGTCACAGCCGCTATGGAGAACAGTATGGAGGCTCCTTACAAAACTGAAAACAGAGTTCAGATATGTTCCAGCAATCACACTCCTGTGCATATATCCAAGGGAAACTAATTCAAAAAGATACATGTACCCCAGTGTTCATAGCAGCACTACTTACTAACGCAAGAGCGAAGACACTGCAGAAACCTAATATTTAGGTGTCTTATGATGAACCCACTGACAGGTGGAAGGATAAAGAAGATGTGGTACATACGTGCAATGGAACACTACTCAGCCATAAAAGACTGAAATGATGTCATTTGCAACAACAGGGATGGACTTAAAAGATTATCACAGCAACTGAAGTAAGTCAGACAGAGAAAGACAAATATGTAGCACTTATATGTGGAATCTAAAAAATGACACAAATGAATTTGTTTACAAAACAGAAACAGACTCACAGACACAGAAAACGAACTTATGGGGGGAAAGACAAGTTAGGAGTTTGGGATTCACATATCCGCACTACTATATATAAAATAATCGACAAGGACGTACTGTATAGCACAGGGAATATCTCAATATCTTGTAATAAACTGCAACGGAAAATAATCTAAAAAGAAAAAAGAAGAGCACAGACACCTCACTGCACCTCAATGTCAATTTTCTTGTCTCCTAAAGTTATAACTCCAGCTTTTCCTGCATGCTACCTTTCATGTCTGTATATTAACTTTCATCCTGTTTGTTTTTCCTCTTTTCCAAATTTCCAAATTTGTCTTCTGTTATTTTTCTCAATTTCTGATTCATCTGCAACAAAAGTCTGCATCTGTGCCCATTAGGGCTTATAACTTCTCCCCTTTGCCCTCATCATCAACTCCAAATTATAAATTGTATTTCATTTCATTAGCATGTTGTTTGACACTTTTAAGTTCCAGAAGACTGTTGGTCATTTTCTAATGGCTCAAAATGATGGAATACATTTTTCTAAGTTTTACTGAGGTATGGTTCATATCCCTCAATGAAACCGATGCTGGGAAAGATAGAAGGCAGGAGGAGAAGGAGATGACAGAGGACGAGATGGTTGGATGGCATCACCAACTCAATGGACATGAGTTTGAGCAAGCTCTGGGAGATGGTGAAGGACAGGGAATCCTGGTGTGCTGCAGTCCATGGGGTTGCGAAGAGTCAGACACAATGAGCTACTGAACAACACAGTCCATATCCCAAACAACTCACTTATTTAAAGTACATAATTCAGGGAATTTCCTGGGTTCCAGTGGTTAGGATTTGGCACTTTCACTGTGGGGGGTGGATTCAATTCCTGGCTGGGAAACTAAGGCCCCTCAAGACTCGAGGTGCAGCCAAAAATAACTAACTAAATAAAGTACATAATGCAATGGCATATATAAAGAATATAATGCAATATTCACAGACCTGTCAAAGTATTACCAGAATGTGATTTTAGAACATTTTATCTCACACCAAAAAGAAACACTGTACCCATTAGCAGTCACTGCCCTAGTCCCTGTCAATCACTCATCAACTTTCTGTGTCTAGAGATTTGCCTATTCTGAACATTTCCTATAAAGCGAATCATGTAAAAAGGGGTCTTGTGCATCTGGCTTCTTTCACTTATCTTGGTGTCCTGAAGGGCCACACTGTAGCATGTGCCAGTACTTCATTTCCTTTTTTATGACTGAATACTATTCCCCTGTATGTATAGAACACATCTTGTTTATCCATTCATCTGCTGATTAACCTTTGGGATGGTCCCACATTGTGGCCACTGTGGTGACAGTGGTGATATTACAATTCACATTCATGTACCTGTTTGAGTATATGTTTTCAATAATCTGGGGTATATATTTAGGAGTAGAACTGCTGGGTCATGTGCTAACTCTATGGTTAACATTTTGAGAAACTGCCCAGCTATTTTCCAAAGCAGCTGCACTATGCTGTATTCTCACCAGCACTGTTTGAGGGTTCCAACTTCTCCACATCCTTGCCAATACACTTGCCATCTATCTTTTTCATAGCCAATCCAGAAGATACAAATTGTTACCTTTCTGTACTTTTGATTTATGCTTATTTAAAGATTAATGATGCTGATATATACAATATTACTGTCATCAAAAGGAATGAAACTGTGCCATTTAAGGAGATGTGGATGGACCTAGAGACTGTCATAGAGAGTGAAGTCAGAAAGAGAAAAACAAATATTACATATTAACTAACATATGAGGATCTAGAAGGACAGTACAGATCTTATTTACAACGCAGAAACAGAAACACAGACACAGGAAACAAGCATATGGATACAAAAGGGGAAGGGGGAGTGGGATGAATTGAGAAACTGGGATTGACATGCATGCACTATCGATACTATGTATAAAACAGGTAACTACTGAGAACCTACTGCACAGCACAGTGAACTCTACTCAACACTCTGTGGTAACTTAAATGGGAAGGAAACCCAAAAAGAGGGGATACATGTAAACATATAGCTGTTCACTTTGCTATGCAGCAGAAACAAAACAGTGTAAAGCAACTACACTCCAAGACAGTTAAAAAAAAAGGTTAAGGACTCTGATCATTTTTTCATGTGCTTATTGATCATTTGTATATCTTCTTTAGACAATGTCAATTCAGACCTTTTGCCTATCAAAAAACACTGGGTTCTCTTTATTTTGGAGCTGCAAGTTTTTTCATGTATACATTTCTGCATGCGAGTCCATTATGAGATATATGATTTGCAAACACTGGTGCCCATTTTGTAGATTTCTTCTCAGTTTATTGACGGTATGCTTTGAGGAACGAAAGTTTTACATTTTGATGAAGTCCAATCTTTTTTCTCCCCACTTTGGTACCTTGTTGTCCTTGCGGTGTCACATTTAAGAAACCACTGACTGATTCAAAGCAATTAAGACTTATTCTATATTCTCTTCCAAGAGCTTTAGCCCTCACATTTAATTGAGTTTGAGTTAATTTTTGTATTTTATGTGAGGTAGGTATAGAGCTTCATTCTTTTGCATGTTGTTCCAGCAGTGTTTGATGAAAAGATTATTCTATCCCAAGTGCGCTGTGTTGGCACTTTTGCCAAAACCACAAATGAACATAAGTGTCAAGATTGGAATTAGTTTTCTTTACATATATATTTTTGTTGCTTCACTTTTGCTGATTTTCTTTTTTCCAAACATATTATCTCCATTCTCAAAAGAATTTATAATCATAATTTAAAGTAATTTTGAAATTACATTAGTATAATTTTTGAAGTTTGACTTGGGGGGGGATGGAGATACATTTTAATAAAAATAAAACCTGAGCAATCAAACATTTTGAGGAATGAATGCCTAGGGACAATTTTTGTTCTCCAGATTCTGTTGATCCCTTGGTGTGCTGAAAAATCATTTCAGAATGTACTTTGTGGATCTCTCCACCTAACACATGAATGGAGTGTAACTTAACCTTTTCCTGAGGGCCAGCACTATGCGGAGGGATGGGTAACCAGGTGAATGAAGACGCCGTTCCTCATTACAGAAGTGCTAAAGTGCTTCTTACACTTTTCTCATTTGCTCATTACAGCAAGCTTGCAAGTCATTTAACTGTCCTGCCTTCCAACTCCTCATGTCACAACCACAGGGAATCACAAGTGATGACCTGTGTGGCTTCTCCCAAGGGGAAGGCCTCCACCAAACTTTTACTAGTTATGCAGATGAAAGAGGGTGTGAGCAGAAACACTCTCGAAGCATATTTGCAACTAAAATGCTTTGTTTTGTGGAATTCATTTATACTATTACTCTTCTGAGTTCGAGAGTAGAAAAGAGGAGCATTTATCTTTATAAGATGATGAAGTTCATTTATGTTCATGATGTCACTTTGATAAATATAAAATTGTTGACAATATATTTAGGCAGAAAAAGTATTGTTCTATGAGGTTGTAAATTAAATTCTTTGAAATATATAATTTATAAATATGTATGGATATATTATAATAAATATACACATATTGATATTTATGTAAATATGATATGCAATGTATTATATATTTATATGACATTTTTATTGTATATGCATTATTTTGAATTATATATAAACTAAATTCTTAAAAACACATTCATGAATGTATTTATAAATTAAATATATTTATAAATATATCTATACATACTTATAGATTACATCATTGTTTACAAATGGTGTCATGTTAAGGTGTGTAACTTGTTATTGATAACCAATAAAATAAATTGGAAAAAAAAAGAATAAGGAGTAGTTGCTGAATGAGATTTGGTTAAAGAAATGATAGCTATGTCCTTACCTCTGAGGGAGAGCAGGAAGCTACCTTTTTCTAAAGCATTCCCCACGCCCTGCAAATATATACACCAAAAAGCACATCCACTCCCCTTGGCCACCTCCTTTGACTTAGAAGCTGTTCCGCGCTTCCCTTTCCCCACCGGCCACCATCCTCTTTCCAACCATGCTTTAACAACTTACACAAAACCCACCCGACTTTCCTTCCTTCTCTTTTCTCCTCACTTCTTAGTTCTTAGCACATTTCCCTGCCTCCTACTTTGCTACTATATCCTACTCATTGAGGACTGAAGTAACATCAAATTTCTTAAGTCTGAATATGGAGTCCAAATTTGATTTTGAATGATAAAGTGATACCTGAAAACATCATCAGACCTCAGATGCTTTAACACTAATTTTCAAGAACTGATATCATGTATTTGTGAATATACAGGAAGTCAACTTGAACGATATCAAACTGGGTGAGCTGGCTTTGGAATTTGATCATGGATGACCAATTAAAAAAAAGCAATGTAGATTTCACAATAGCAAAAGAAATGATTACTGACATACTGAGGACAATTTTCCATCTTGCAGTCTATCATTTGAATATTTTTCATACTAGAGAATAATGCCTCAAAATCAGCCAGAAGTCAAATCCTACACTCCTGTAGTAAATAAGAGGACAGGTCCAGTCTCTTCATGTGTTATACTGTAGCGGATGGGGGAGGGGAGGGAGCTTTTTCATCTGTCTAGGAAAGGGAAAATGGTATGTGGGAACAGGGAAAAGGGTGACTCTAGCATTGTATCTGTTTTCCTGGTGCCTTTGTGAAAATGACCTTTGTCCTTTAACTTTCACTGAGAACACTTCAAGAAGCAGATGGACTGCTTCTGAAGAGTTGGGACAAGATTCAGGCATTGCATTTCCAGCACACTGCCTTAAGTTTTGCTTTTTTGCTCGTTTCAGAAATACATCATCCTTAGGTGTTTATTAATCAGGTTTCTGAAAGCAAGCTGGCAATCAGTTCTATCCTCAAAGAGAAAGGTGTTTTATTAAAGCCCATTAAAGGGCCAGCTCTAGAGCACAGAAAGATGGGAACGCTCTCCAAACTGGGAGACACACACGCTTCTCTCTCTTTCACTCTCCCACGCAGTGAGTCCCTGATTTTCCTTCCCCACCACGCTCATCATCTCAATTTTCTGCTGCTTTTCAGATCATGCTTAATTAGAGGATTTCACATTCCCTTGTGATATGATATTCATGAGGAAAACTTGCAATTGGAGTGACTGTGAATTAGTCTAGTAAGTGCCAGATTTGTGCTTTTAAACAATGATGGAGATTATTGTTATTATCTGCTTGAGGTCTACCTTAACTAACTTCACATCTGAAACACAAGCTATTAACTATTTACATCTGGGTTTTTCTTTTTCTGGAAATACAAATTATCTTGAAAGAAATATGGGTCACCTTTCTGCAGTGGTCCTCAGGGAATGGCCCACTTTCACAGGGATTTGGATGAGTTAGAGTGATATACAAATACCCTCACTTTCGTAGTTAAGGGTTCATGCTCATGTGTACTGGGAAAAAAAAAAAAAGGACTAATATATCAGATTTGTGACTTCTCAGTGGTAACTTTTTATAAAACCTATTTAACTTCATCGATTTTAAGAAAAAAATAAAAACACGTACATGCAGGTATGGCAAAAGTTGAAGATGGCGAGAGAATGACTCCAAGACTTGTCGCCTCGGATGAAAGGATTAAAACTGGGTCTACAGGTAAGGATACACACTCTTCCTTTTTTCCAGGGCTAATCACAGAGTAATGCTTCTCAAATTCTATCACAGATGTAAACTACCTGGAGATCTTTTTTAACACGCAGACTTTGATTCAGTAGTTCTGGGATGGGACCCAAGAGAATACATGCTCCTGGGTGACGGTGACGCTATGTGGCCTGGACCACAACTTGAGTGCTAAGGATCAGGGAGTTCCCTGTTCTGAATCTGTCCTAAAAGTGATCTTGCTTCCAGAACTATTCATGTGATGTCCTCTCTATTAACTGTCGGCTGAAATGCCAACTGCAGATGGGTAGTTCTGGAAAAGGGGACGCTGGGCAACCTCACCAAGCAACAGGTACAAACTCACAAAAACTTTTGCTGGCCCAAAGTTAAGAATTATATGCAAGTTTTTTTTTGTTTGTTTGTTTTTTTTTAAATATAATGAAACAGGTAAGACTGAAGTTAGCACCAGGAAAAGGTCATTTCCAGTGTTACATTAGCTCTGATCTGTTGAGTGATCTGGCCAGTGAACAGTGTTTACCAGGTACTCTATTTATCAGGAGAACCCTGGAGTAAACTGTTGAATCTGGGTTTGACAACAATCCCAAGTCATCACAGTATCCCTGAACCTGGGACAAGAGGATGTATATTGTAAGTCAGTAGGAAACCAGGATATATCATGAAAGCAGGATTTCCATCCACTTGGCATAGTACCATATTCAGTCAAGGTTCTCAGTAATAACAAAGAAGTCCTACCAAAATATCCCAAAAGATGAGATGTGTGCATTCAACGATAGCTCACACAATGCCAGGAAGAACAAGAATGCATATTTGTAAAAACTAGCAAATTTAATTTGTATTAGACAAAACTATATCTCATCTCTCCAACTCCTGGTTTCACAGATACTGTTTCTTAGGATGAGGCTTATTTTATTTACATTAAAAATGACTCGATTTAAAGAACATAATATAAATAATAGTCAGCTAAGCAGAACTGGCAAACCACATCACAATGGGGCACATACTGAAATGACTAAACTTTGGGAAAATCAAAGTGCATGAAATAGCCCTCAAGGAGAGGCAGTCTATAACTGGAATTACTTCCTGAGTCAACAGTGATCCAGTGGTGGTAAGTCTCTTTGAGTTTTCAATAGGAAAGAAGAGCCTCAGAGTTATCCTTCATGATCCACAAAAGCCACAAGAGCACAGTGCAGTGTGTCAGACGCTTCGAGGACTAGATCCTACCCTTCAGGACTGGGGGGCACCCTATGTGCAGGTTATGGATGTGACTTGTCAGGAGCTGCTTTACCAAATGGTACGAATCTGAGGTCTGGTGCCATGCTGACAGGTCCTAAGTTTGGCAGTTACTTTTTTGCCATCACCTCCATGTCCCTTTTCAGCTATACTGGGCAAACACACAATCTTGATTTCAGAAGCAAGGGCATAGCAAGACAACAGAGCAGAGAAGGAGAGCTTGAGTATCAGAGACTGGGCCGGCGTGTTCCGATCAATCACAAACACAGGGCGGGTGATGACAAAGGCTGAATGCCTGTGTTCGCGTGGTGACGAGTGAAGGGATAAATAAAGGAAAAGGACAAGAAGAGGCAGAGGTCCAGCTTTTGTTTCTGACACCCATGAGGGCAACCGCTATCCCAAGGTTGTAAGTGAGAGTTTCCCACTGGCAGCATTAACACTGGGATCTCGTTAAGAAAACAGAATGCTTTCCAAAGAGGGGCTGTGAGCAACTGTGTCAATACAGACATAGGGACCACTAATCCAAAAGATATTAACACCATTAGGCAGGCATGCGCATTATGTCCGTGCAAGTGTTTGCCCTGGTGACTCACAAGGTCTGTGTGGAACCTTGTCCATATGTTAGAGGAAACAAGGAGACCCAGAAAACCAAAGAACATACATAAAAGTTCCAATCCTAATTCTTCTCATTTAATCCCTGCCCCTGACACGCTGTGGAAGTCAGCACAAGCATACTCCAGAATCAGAGGAGTCATGTAACAGAAGTATCTGAGGGTCAGATGAGAAAGCAGAGGTGATTCAATGAGAAAGGGACTTAGAGAAATAAAATGGCTAAAAACCATTAGGCACTTGCATTTTATGTTCTCCAAGAATTACTTCCTACTTTACGACATTCCTTTTATTTCTCAGTAGTATAAGATGCTTCATTAATGCTCACTGAATTAAACTCTTCTCTGCCCCAAATTCAGTATTTTTGTTGTCGTTGTTGTTGTTTGGCTGAACCACGCAGCATGTAGGATCTCAGTTCTCCAACTAGAGATGGAACCTTTGCCGCCTGCAGTGGAAGCACTGTCTTAATCGCTTCCCCAGACCACCAGGGAAGTTCCTCAGCATGTTTTATGAAACACCTACTTTGTGCTTAAGCATCGTGTTGGGTTCCTAGATCACGGTCTATGAACTTAGATTCCTAAGAAGAATCATGGCAGAGTGCTAAGATAACACTACCATTTCTGTATCATGTGTTAAGATAGTATTAGAACTTTTGTATGAATAGATAATTGTGTGCAGGTGTGTATGTATTTCTCATACTTTAAAATTTTTATACTATAGGTACTATGTTAGCCATGCAATTGATTAAAAGTATCTTTAATATGCTCAGAAGGTAAAGAATCTGCACGCAATGTGGGAGACCTGGGTTTGATCCCTGGGTCGGGAAGATCCCCTGGAGAACGGCTATCCACTTCAGTAATTTTGCCCGGAGAATTCCATGGACAGACGATCTCTGCGGGCTATAGTCCATAGGGTCTCAAAGAGTCAGACATGACTGAGTGACTAACATTTTTACTTTATCTTTAGTAGAAGTGCATACTTAAAAGTTTTAATACTGACGGGGTGACTGATCAAACACATTTTGGAGTTCATTGGTGTAGACTATAACTAAGCTCTCAATCTCTCTAGAAAGGGTGTGCCCAATCCCCCAGCTGAGGAGAAAGAGAGAGAACTGAACAGATGACTGGAACATAAAATTTTGTAATATTTGATCTGGGACTTAGAGTATCAATAGGAGCTCAATGCTAAAAGGAACAGAGTAAGAGAAACTAAAGCTCAAAAAGCAATTTCAGGCATACAATGAATAAATGAATAAATAAAGTTTAGAAAGACAAACCCAGAGTACTTACAAGTGATTTAAAGACCAACATTAGGAATTTTTAAAAATAAATTTGCTCCATAAGATAGTTTATATTGGGTCAAAGTCTTTAGAATTTCTTCTTTTTGAAATGTTAAGCCTTGGCACTTGGACGCAGACTGTCTTAAATACTGAATAATAGTTACCAAGCTCCCTCCTCTGTCACTTAAGACTCGCAGAAGGCAAGAATGCCATGGCATCAGAACAGCAGTTGGCTGTGCTATGGCAGTGGTTCCCAGAGTATGGTCCTCGGGAACTTTTCAGAGACGGAAATTTTACGGCCCCACCCCCAGTACAGAATCAGAAACAGTAGGACTAGGGTTCAGCAATCTGCAGTTCAGTCCTCCAGATGATTCTGAAGCAAGCTAAAGACTGAGAATCACTCTGACCAGAAAGCCAAATTTTCTGTCTTGTTTGGAGCACCATAAGTATCAACAAAGGCTAACCAGTTACTCCTATACTATCCATGGCCAACAGGTAGCAACATCTATCAATGGGTTCCTGATCGTCAACGTTTCATAAATTCACTATATTCTGAACATTCAGGCTCAGCAATGACTCCGTGCCAGCCTGACTGTGCTAGTTGACCGGGATGTGGCAACTGGCAAAGGATATGGAAACGTCACAGAGTTCACTGCATCCAAAAAGTTCACCTGATGCGAATGTGGGGGATGGGAATATAGCCACAGCGATCTACCACTAGTGCTCACGTTTAACTAGCCACACACTCTATCTCATTTTGCCTATATTTGTATCACTGCATTTATTATACTGTGTTGGCAAGTGTCTGTCTCCGTGTTTCTCTCTCTAGGCTGCGAGCTCCTTAAGGGAAAGAAGCATGTTCAAGTCTTCTCTTAATTTCCAGAACCTACGATTAGTAAATAAAAGCTCAATAAAGGTGGCTTGAACAAATAAATGGCCTTAAAAAACAACCATATTCATTAGTATTTAATTAATTAAATCATTAAAAACATTTAATGTTCATGGAGGACTGCCTATGTACCAGAGACTAAAATGTGCACAAACTCATTTCATTGACAAGGCCAGGTATAGTAGTGTACCCATTTCACAGAGGGCACAATGAGGCACATCAAGATGAAGCACATGGAGTAGGTTGCCTGTCCTGGAATGCAGGCCATATGGTTTCAGAGTCCACACTGCCAACCACTAAACATCAAAGCTGCCCCCACACTGATAGAGGTAAGAGCCACAATCCAGCAAAGCATGTTCTCTTTCTGCTCCTGCTTCAGGAGCTTGGCTTTTGCTGTGCCCTCTGCCTAGAGGGCTTGTCCCTGTCTGATCAAGGGTCATTTCCTCAGAGAGGCTTTGCCAGACCCATGTATACAAACAATGACTACAGCCATGCTCTTAATCCTTTGCGGCTTCGTTTTTTCCCCTGGAACTTAATTCTGTCTTTTCATTACACGATTATGTGCCTGTTCTACTTCTCTTCTCCTGCAATGTCAGCTCCATGAGGTCAGACTGTCAAGGTCAGGGTTTTACCCCTCAAAGCCAAGGACACTTGGGTCAGAGCTAGTGTGAAGTTTTGCAGAATAAACGGATCCACTTCAGTACTGTCTGGTGACTTCGGTCCTGCAAAGGCACGCTTTTTTGGTTGAACTTTGGACAAAACTTCCCCATTTATCCTTGTTAAGTTTCTTTTTATTTCTCCCTGTACAATCCTCTAATTTATTCAAACACTACTGGATTATTCCAGCTCTTGGTGTCAAATTTTTTTTTCTAATTAAAGTAAACTGCCATTTATTTCTCACACTGATCTTTAACATGGAGACATCTTGTTCTTGTCTTAAATATGACTCATATGGAAAAATGTAAGTTGGATATAGGGGCTCATGTATACCAGAGTGTTTCCATCAATATTTTAGATATAAAAAGGAGAGACATAGCTAGAGATGCCTGTCCAATTCGAAGATCTATAAGTAATCATTGCAGTGGAGTTTTTTAGCCTTTTGGATGTATAACCAGAAATTCCACCAGATGACTAAAATGGCCCCTCTTGAAAGCAAATACCACATCATGTACACAAACACTTTAGATTTCTCTTTCCTTTTGCCATAATATACCTTCAAATTCAACCTTCACAGCCAAGCTGTAAAATACACACACAGTGCAGATCCTTCAAAGATAGAGACATATTTTTTTAAAAAAAGAAAAGAAAGAGAAAGGAAAAAAGAAAGAAAGGAAAGAAATATTAACTTGCCCTTAGACTGATTTCCTTGAAGACTATAAAAGGAATAAAATTTGAAGGTCATAAAACTATGTCTATTTGTTTAGGGAAGTCTTACAGGTAGTATAAATATCATCAGCTACAGTTGCTATGAGGTCTGTTTGTTTACCAAACAAGAATACAAATAGTTTCACAAAAGCGGAACAAAATTTGGGTATATAAATGGAGAAGCTTTTGCCTTCGGGTAAATTTTCCAAAGTGCTTTTTAAAATGTGACTATTTTTCACCTTCTTCGCTGGGAAATTTCTGTTTTCTCGGTTCCCCCTTTTCAGTTCTGGCACCTCTGGGGAATGTTTTATTCTCAGATTTCTAAGACTGATAATGATTAGCTTTTCCTTTTCCCTTTCCTTTTTTTGAGACTGTAAAAACCAAAGCCATTAGTCCAACAACCCAAACGGCACAATAAAAGTAAGTTCTCACAAACGAAAATGCAAAAAGAGAGAAGAAGAAAGCTGCAGTTTACATACCAAGTCTAGGACAAGCATGCCATCCTCAAATTGAGTCCACCCATGAATAACCACCTAGATAGGAATGTATGTACACGACATTTTATAAAACAGGTATGTTTCAGACACCTGAATTATACCCTCTGGGTTAACCATTTGCTTCTAAAAAATAAAAGGAAGAAGGTTAAGTGAGGAGGTAATCGGCAAGGCAAGGCTGTTCTGGAATTTCTTGGCTGAGTGTGAGTGTGTGTGGTGTGTGTACTTGAGAACGCAGATTTGCCGTTAAACAAACTGTACCACAGAGGCCACTACGAGTTGAGGGCTTCCCTTCACACTACATTGACCACGGTACCTACCAGGCACAGCCCCGTGTCTTTCTGTGAATGGGACACACCACCATATGGACGGAGACACTGAACAAGCTGTACAACTCTTGGCGACATGTGCCCGGGGGATTGTCCCGTATTACCACCACCTGGGCTGTGGCAATTGTGCTGTGTCTGTGGAGAGGCACAGAGGAGCCCAGCAGGATGTTATTTTTGAGTACACAGAACAAGGAAAATTACAGTTAGGAGAATTCTCTGGCTAGCGTATCTGTTGCTCAATTCCCGAAATAGTTTCCCAGAGGAACGGTTATCTGCTTTATTCACACAGGCAGAAATGACAAGCTGGAACACATATTAACAGTTTCCCTTTGTGAGTTTCCACTATTGTTTTAATGAGGAGAATATACTTTATAATATACTTAGGCCCCGACTGATCACAAAGCAGGGTGGGGGGTGGAATGAAAAAAGTGAGGACAGCTCTACATACCCAACCTACTCATTTGCATCACCCAAGCCAGCCAGTCCACACAGTGCTGTCTCCCTTGGAAAGAGCTGAGAGCCAGGATGCCAGGTGGCCCTGGTGCAAAACAGCGTCTTGGTAAACCTTGAAAAAGGGCGTGCCTTGCTTTTAAAGTCTACTTCATAGATGCCTGCTCACTGGGTCCCAACAACGGCTGGCTTAAAAACCTCCCTGGTGGTCCAGGGGTTAAGAGGCAGGGGGTGCAGATTCTGTCCCTGGTTGGGAAGCTAAGATCCCACATGCCTTGCAGCCAAAAAATCAAAACATAAAACAGAAGCAATGTTGTAACAAATTCAATACAGACTTTAAAAATGGTCCACATCACATACACACACAAACAAAATCTTTAAGTTAAAAAATGCAAACCAAAACAAACAGCAAAAACCAAAACACTGGACTCTTGGCTGTCATTTAAGCAAGAACCCCCACTAGGAGTTTTCCAAGCCACATGCCCTTCTGTCGACCCTTGGGCTCCCTTTCTGCTTGGGCTCCCTTTCTACTTGTGGATGGATCCACATTCACCAAAGAAAACTTTCTATTCATTTAATCCAAGAGGTAAAGTGTACATTTCAACCAGACGTTTTTACAGGTAAAAAGGCAAAACCTAGTATAACAGGCTATGCATCGGAGCCACCCAAAGATGAGTCCTCACCCCTTTTCTGCTATATGCTTTCCTTTACAGCCCTGGTGTGGAATGAATGTTAAGAAAGCTAATGTGCATTAGGTGTTTCCACACAAATGCAAGTAACTATGAAATAGCTGAGTGCCAACCAAGGCATTGGGTGAAAAAAAACTCTTATCAGCAAGAGCTGCTCATCACTAAACAAGGACTAACTTCCATAGTGAGAGAAAACAGGGGTTCAAAATTGATTTTGTGTGAGAAACCTGGCATGTTGGACAGAAACTACCCACAGTTGAGATTCATATTATACCACAGCCCAAGGAAAAAAATAAAATAAAAATCAACTGAATTTCAGAGAAACTTATAAAACAAATCTGACTCTCCAGACCTATGATGTCATTTTATGGGAAAAGTATGTATCATTTAAACACAATAAATAGAAAAAAGATTTATAGGTTCTAACGATGGTGTGTTATGGTAAAAGGTATTTTATTGAGATAAAACATAATAGCCATTTGAAAATAATGGCTGAGTGTTTTTCTTTTCATCACCCGACAAAGTGAATAGTTAAGAAAGTCCATAAACCAGTCTCCCAGGATGTGCTACGATGTTAAAGGTTTTCTCTCTTTGCCCTTCCTGAATGTGTGGAATGACAGGAGATGACACAGCATCAGGCTACACTACCCTGAGAAAAGTTTTCCTTCCATTTCTAAAACCTAGGAACAACTGGTTTCAAGCAGAGAGACAAAAGGATTGCAGTTCTTTTAAATGTGACAATTGCCAAACACCCAGCAGTGCTTTGGTGCACAAAAAGTTAATAAGTCCCCAGGAGTTTCTTTCAGACATAAGCAGGGCCAGTTTTGCCTTAAACAGGCAGACAGACATGGGACAGCTGATGCTGCCAAGAGCTGGCTCTGGAGCAGAAAGCAGTGCCTGTAATTTAGGCCTCAGTAGTCAGCTGCACCCGTGTCTCTTTCTTGTCCCTTATCACACCTGACAGGACACGCTCAGCCTGCTTTCTATAGTCTCCACTGCTTGTCACCTGTGTCCTTGTCACCCCTGCCTTCCGTCTGTGCAAAAAAAATTAGTGGGGGAGAAGAACGGGCTGTAGAGAAAGATGGGGGACTTCTCCCTAATTACAGCCCAACAGACAGGCTGGCGCCAGGCTACCATCTCGGAAGGTTATGGGCTGACCCTGATCCGGAAGCTGTATCCCCTGGAGGCTGTAACCCAGAGTCTGGGGTGCAGTTCAGGTGGTTCTGATGAGCAGTCCTCCTGGGAACCACCAGAATGTGGCAGCCACTGCAAGGACCTGAGACTTGGTGACACCCTAGTTCCAGTTGCTACCTGGTCCCTAACTAGCTGTGTGACGCATGCAAGTAACACATTGCCCAACAACATCATCTGTACAAAGAAGACAGTAACCCATAGGGCTATTGCGAGGATACAATGGGAAAATCAAGATCAAGGCCTTTATCAAGTCCTTTATGCATTGTGAGTGGCACAAAGTAATAGCTCCATAAACGATAGGTGCCTGAGCATCACCATCATATGCTCGTTTCTGATCCTTTCTAGCAGTAGCAGTATCTGTACTCTCTTGGCTCATACAAGAATGGCAAGCCACTCATTCTGTGGACTCCACATGTCTGGGAGAGTCATCAAAATATGGATGAAAAACTCCTTTCAAACAGTGTCAAAACCCAGGCCAACTGAGCATGCTACCTGCACTGTTTCTCAAACCTGAATGGGCATGTCAAGGACTGCATTTGAACCCTGGGACTGGGTGAAAATGCAGACCCTGACTCAGTAGGTCCAGGATAGGGCCTGCAACCCTGCATTTCTAATGAGCTCCCACGTGATACCAAAGCTGTAGGTCTACAGCCTCTGAGGAGTAAGAATGTAGGGCTTTTGTTGTTGTTTGCTGTTGTTTAGTCGCTTACTTATGTCTGACTCTTTTGTGACCCATGGGCTGTAGCCCACCAGGCTCCTCTGTCTGTGGGATTCTCCAGGCAAGAATACTGGAGTGGGTTGCCATTTCCTTCTCTAGGGGATCTTCTTGATCCAGGGATTGAACCCTGCATCTCCTACATTGGCAGGTAGATTCTTTACCATGGAACCATCAGGGAAGCCTAAGAATTTAGGGTAGGTATGACAATGAAACTCCCATACCCCATCTCACACCAGTGGAATCCAAATCTTCAGGCCTAGGAAGATGCATGTTTTAACAAATACCTGTGATGTTACCATTGGGAAATCTGAGAAACCCTGGTTCAATGGGTAACGTTGGAGTTGGCCAGCTTTTTCTATAAATGGCCAGATGGTAAACATTTCACTCTTGGTGGGCCATATGCTTTGTGCTGTGACTACTCAAGCCAGCCATTGTAGTGTGTGAAAACAGCCACAGACTACATATCAATGAACAAGCCTCACTGTGTTCCAATAAAACTTTATTTACAAAATAAGAAGCTGGCCAGATTTGGCTGGTAGGTCATAAATTGCTGACCTCTGTAACATGAGATGCCTCAACACACATGGGCAAAAAGTAGCCTGACACTTCTGAAGACAATCTGGGACAATTTGACTGCAGATTCGCCAAGACAATCTAATGAGGAGGGAAGATCTGGAGCCACTAGTTTGTTCAAGTGCTCCAAATCAAAAGAAATATGAAAGAAATTACCTGATTTTCAAAGTACTAAAAAAAAAAAAAAAAAGAAGAAGTTAACATGAGCAAGAGCTATTCAGTCATGGGAGCTAGAGCTTACTGTTTAAAAATGTCTGGCTCCAGAGGCCCTAAATATGAATATGAAAATATGCAAAAAGTTAAAGGCTTGTGTAACCGGAAGAGTTCTGAAAGCAAGCTTCTAGAATGTTAGCAAGGAAACCAAGAGCACAACTATTTATTCATCATCAGAGCATTTAGTTAAGAAAAAAAAAAAAGAAACGAAACACCAGCCATGTCCACAACTTAAGAGTTCCTTGCCTTTTGAAAACAGAGGGGCCAGTCAACATAAATGTTATTGTTATATAGTCAGATCCACAGCAATATGTCAAAAGGCCACAAATCGAAAACAGAGACTTTGTATCAAGCAAAACTGTCTGGAAGTCCAGGAGCCAAGCAAAAACCTTCAGGGGCTATTTGAAGGCAGCTGCCAGCTGAGAAGTGTGGTAACTGCGAGCAACTGAAATACCTGGGGCTATGTCAATGAGAAGGAAAAGGAAGGTATCTCCTGAGGACAGAAGGCAGGTTAGGCCTCAAAAAGAGAGAGGTTACTCAACCTGGGTCACCTGAGGCTGTGACAGAAGATTCAATAAAAGAAGAAGCTGCACAACCCAGGATCTCTCAGCAGTTTAAAGAAACCTTTCACCAAATGCTTAAGGAAACCCTGGAACAAATATTTAGGAAAGCTATGCATCTGAGACATATTTGAGTTATAAAACATCTACTAATGGTGGATGAACTAAAAGCAAAAAGCTGGGAAGGATCAGAGAGAAGGACTATCTCTGATACAGACTACAGAAGGACAGCTGAAGCAGAATAGAGACCAGATGATGTGTTCAATGATGAAACCCAAGATTTATAAGGCAGGAAGGAAAGTCAGGATACAGTTAAAGAAGAGTGCGCCTTGTTTTACATTCGCCTGTGTGCAAATCCTGCATGGGGTCCGTTTTTGTTCTTTATGTGCTGTTTCAGACTGTAAATGATTTATATTTTGCAAATCCTCCCCACCAGCCCTCCCTTTGAGAGAAGCCCAGGAACTACTTGTCTACCTTACACAGGAAACTCTGGGATTTCCCTTTAAATGTACTGATGTGCACAGGGAGAAGGCAATGGCACCCCACTCCAGTACTCTTGCCTGGAAAACCCCATGGACGGAGGAGCCTGGTAGGCTGCAGTCCATGGGGTCGCTAAGAGTCGGACACGACTGAGTGACTTCACTTTCACTTTTCACTTTCACGAATTGGAGAAGGAAATGACAACCCACTCCAGTGTTCTTGCCTGGAGAATCCCAGGGACGGCGGAGCCTGGTGGGCTGCCGTCTATGGGGTCGCACAGAGTTGGACACGACTGAAGCGACTTAGCAGCAGCAGCACACAGTGCACACAGTAGGTAAGCCAATACACAGTTGAACTGAATTTAAATCCAACTTAAAATTTCTTTTAGGAGCACTGACTTTAATCAATCATAATTGAGTATTCACTTCTGTGCTGAAGGGAGTCTCTTAAGTCCGGTTTTACAAGCTGAAAGAGAGCCTTGAATTTGCATCTCAACTATGACACTAACCAGTTCTATGACCCTAGGTCACTTATTTAATCTTAATGAATCAAATTCCTCATCTGGAAAATGGGTATAACAAACCCTGTTGCTTCCCAGTGGTCACGTGGCTAAAACGAGACATCACTCCAAAGGCAAGAGTTTAGCCAGTTGCTTGGCACAGGGACAAAAAAGATTAAATGTGAGTTTCCTTCCCCTTCCCTAGTGCATCATAATATAATGTGATATTTAGAATTTTAATTCAGGCAATTACTTAAGTAGCAATTGCTATTTGTATTTACATAGCTGCTTTGATCCAAGAAGCTCAAAGGGCTTTACTAAATTTAGCATTTTAATAAATGTTTCATTTGCATGGCGTTGATTTTGTTTACCCACACCAAAACTCGGAATTTCTTAAAGCGAGATAGTCAAGACAGTTGAGAAAACGAGATGATATCTTTGTGTTTACAGGTATCCCAGGTCGAAGTTTTGTCTATTTACCAAAGAAGTCAGGATGTCCTGGTCCTGCGGAATGAAATGACAGTGAGAGACGTGGGTGTGCCTGCTTTGCTCTGCAGCTGTTCAGTTCCTGCCTGAACTTCATCCCCACCACGCTTCTCTTGGGTCTGACAACAGAGGTATGTCTACTGCACCACTGGATTTATATGTATGTGTGTGTATATATATATATATAATCAGCACAATAAACATTACTGAATTCTCGAAAGAAAATCAAAGCACGGAGTGCAGCGCTGTGCTGAATTCTAATGATGCGGAAGGTCCGTGATCGCACTGGGACAGGATCTTAACAAGCCTTGATTTGAGCGCTGGCATCCGCCTCACAAATCACATGGGCCGCTCCTCCCCTAATGATGCTGAATATTGATACATGTCTCTACCCCGCACAACAGGGAAGTGGGTTTCTATTGGCAATCTTTACCAAAGTGTGTGTTTTTTTTTCTTCCCTTCTCTACACTCAAGGGTTTACCCTGAATGATTTAATTATAATTTTCCTTGTGTAAGACAAATTAAAGAGGAGAGTAGGAGTGTCGTGCCAAGCACATTATTTATCTCCTTAACAGATTGCAGCTCACCAAACCCCAGAGCTGCTGCAGCGGTGGCTGCTCACGGGAGCCCGAAGGATGCACAGGGGCAGGCGGCGGGGGGAGGAGCCTTCCACATGGCATGGAAATCCGACTTTGAAAAGCAAACCGCAACTCTCACACTGCTACCTTGGCCCTATGAATTTTCACATGGAGCACTCCCAACTCCTTTCAGAAAGAATTCTTAAAGCCTGTACCCCAAGATACAGCCCCAGGAGCAGCACTGGGGGTGGGGAATACTGTGTAGAAAAAAGGGAGAGCTTCAAACGAGATACATTTCACAAATGCTCCTGGTGAGTAAGGGATGGAACTTCCCAAAGGGACTCCTGAGGCAAATGACAACTCATTGTGTAAGGGAGAACGCGTCGTGAGAGGGATAACTTTTTTAAAAACCATTTCCCACTATTTAAATAGCAATATCCCCCATGGGATTTTAAAGTAAACCATCAGATGGTAAAACCATAAAATACTCATTAGTAAGTCCTTACATACAAAGCTGACTAATAACTCAACTTTTAGTGATCAATTCTGTAAGTTTGTCACTTTTTGACTTATCTTTAACCTAAGGCGCTCTGCTCATCTCTCTTATTTGTCACATTCAGTTAAAATGTGATTAGAATTTGATTCAGTCCAGCCATGTCTAGGAATCTACCACATAATATAAACTCAAGAGGTCCCAGAGATTAAGTAGTAGCATATAATTTCATAGTTGCTTCTTCTTTGCATGTACAGTTGGAGAAGTCAGCCTGCTTTTACATCCAGATTAATGCGCAGTGAAATCTGAATTCTTTCCTGATCCTTATTCTAATACTGGCAGGTAGTATAATGAAGATTAAGCCCAACTTTTGTGCAGACGCATAAGGACCATAAAACGAGAAATTCAACAAACTTATTCTCCTGGAATTAGACTGTCTCTGAGATCCATTTACTTTCAAATGCACCTTAAGACATGAAAAGGGCTATTCTTCTCCTATTTGCCTCCTTGCTAATCTACTACCTGACTCCAGATACGTAACCTTTTAGAATGAAACTGAGCACAGTGCATCTAAACAGCAAGAGTTTTCTGTGTCACAGGAAATCTGTGCAGGCTCCACAACGGCCGACAAGATTACAATAAATACTTTAAGTGCATCAGTTGGCATTTTTCACTACATGGCCCCCTTCGCTACCTATGGATAAAGATGTAATTCAATTCCTTTGCTGTAAATGGACAGCATCAACCTCAGGACACCAAAAGCAAGTAGGGCAAAGGACGACAACCTAGAACCTTTTCTTTAAAAGCTATCTAAGGTCTAGGGTTTTTTTTTTTTTTTAAATTACAAAGGCATTCTAAGAGCTTATACAGCAAGAGCTAAGACTGGCCTCCAGACATACAAACCCATCCTCACTGGAAACAAAAGAAGTCACATTTGGTCCAATGTTTCCAAACTAATTTTTACTGCCCACCATTCTGTTTTTCAAGCTCCTCTAAACCAGTAAATTAAAAGCATCTTTTAGTCCTGCTGTGTCTGCCACAGAAACTCCAAAGTGATCTTAGAAGGACAGCTGCAAGCTTTGGCTAAAACATATATAATCTCATCTCTGGAAACCCCTCACAGTGTTTGGGTTTGAACCTGATACACACACACCAACACACACACAAATATTCAAGTACTATTTTCTGTGATTATTAAGCTCTAAATGGATCAAGTACTGCTGGTATAAAGATATATATCTAATTAAATCAGTGGTCTTCATGTTCAACATTTTAAGAAACATATGAAATTATATGTGTACTTGCTTAAGTGAAGAATGTAATCAAAAAATCTTTCACTTGTCACTTTTATAAAAAAAAAATTGATTTTCCTGAATGGAAATGACATTTGCTATCACCTACGACTTTTAGGGTTTCTGTTCTTCTGTGCGTGGACACTCTGCACATGAGCTACATAGGAAACAGGTTAAAAATACACCAAAAAAAAAAGTTTTATATATATTTTCTACTTTGAAAAAGCACCGAATAGTAGTATTAATGTTTCTGGGTGCTAAGGTATAATAATACGGATTCACAGCTTCCTTTTCTTAGCACTGTCTGGTCACATGATGTATTTTGGATCTCTCAAAATACCTCAGCTTCAACAAACATCCAAGAGAAGCTCAGGGCAATTTAAAAATATCAAGTGTTAACTTCCAAACAGAAATATGGAAATTGAGTCAATGCTACAATATAGACCATGATCAGGAGAAAGCGGCTCTGTATGTCTGTGTGTGCATGTATGTAGACCCCTTCCATCAGTCCATCCTGAAAACCTTCACTGACAGTTTATTAAAAAATAAATAAAACCCAAACACTTTGGGGACACAACGGTGAAACAGATGCCCCCCCCCCACCCCCGCCTTCAGGGAGGGAACTTCAGAGTAGTGTATATTTTACCTTTTCTCAAACTGTAATTCAACACAGCCTACAGTAGACACTGCTATTTCCTTAGAAAGCACGTAAAGACAAGGAAATCAACTTGTATGCAGCGGATACTTGGCAGAAAGAGGAAGCCTGGAAGCCCAACTCATCCAAAAGAGAGATCGAAAGACTGCCTGGGTTCCTAAGCTCAGGTTCCATCTACGTAAGTGCTAATTCCATGTTGAAAAGGTGACAATAATTAGATGCTTCACACCCACACCATACTGAATACATTCTTAAGTAATTATACGCACACTCCAGTCACATGGATCCAATTAGGGATCACCAAGATAGATACGGTGAGGAGAGGCCACCCACCCCTCCACCTTACAGCCAGCTTCGGACACATCTCAGATGTGCGTTCCTACCTTTCCCTTTTGGGAGTGTGGACTGACAGCTGTCCATTGGTAGAGGCATGTGGGTTCATTATTAAGGAGGTCTTGGAAGGTGCAGAGGAAGAGACACATGTCGTGGTCAGATCCAAACTGCTGTGATTGTTGCCCGTGGTTTCTTCTGTCGTATGAGCACTTGTCACTTCTTTCCAGAGCTGCTGCAGTTCTGTTGGAATCATGCCTGAAACAAACAAATTGGATAATTAAATCAATTAACAGCTAATTCCGTCCTCTTCAAACAGTAATTAAATCAAAGAGTCAGTAAACAAAGCCTAGTGTTAGGGTTTTTTTGGTGCATGAAGCTTTTTTTTTCCTTCCCTCTCAACTAAGGCAAATACGGTAGGAAGGAATGGGTCCTCCACCTGAAGTGCCCTCATCACACATAAAAGACTCCCGTGAAAAGGATTCAGAACACAGCTATTTTTTGCAAAGACTGTATGCCTCCATCCAAACTGTTGTTTCTAGACCGCTGGGGTAAAAAAAAAAAAAAAATGTAGATAGATGTTACCGTATTTTTAGACACAAAGAAGGGCTCAAAATAAATTTGTTCAACTATACTATTATGACAATATGAACCACAAAATGAATAATTTTTGTGCTTAAGTCTTAAATGATGACAAATAGCTTTGTTATTAAATATAGTTTTTATTAATCACTTTTAGACATAAATTATGAATTCATATCGTCTTCCTGAAATGCTTTTCAACTTTTAACAGTCAAATTGATTATACTATGATTATTTCATTAACACACCTATCTTCCTCATTAATTTTGGTTTCTTGTACCACATGCTTAATTGATGGATGTGTCTACTGAAAAACTGTGTAACTTTTTATACAAGTAACACTATTATTACTGTCATTTCTTAGATCCATGCTAATGAACCATCGCAGAATGAAATGAAAACGTGAAAGAAACTGGGAGCAGTAAAGTTCTCTTTCTCTTTGAGGGGGTCAGAATGGACAGGAGTCTTGGGCAGTAAGTGTCACCTTGTTTTTTCCCTCCCAAGAAGAGATTCAATCAGTACGTCAATCTCACTATTGTGGGCACGAAGCCTTTATTCTGGCGGCATGCTTCTACAGCCCAGGATTTCCAAATCTGACCTCAAGGCATATTCTAGTGCACACACGCACAGAAGAAACATATTCTGAACGGCAGCTGACAACAACAATCTAGGAGGACAACTTGGAAGAAATCACAAACCCTTGACATCACAAGGCAATGCCACATTAGAACTGGACGCCTGGATCTCAGTTCATTGTTTCAATGAACTGGAACCGAGCTCTCCTAGGAAGCCTGCCATTTTCTGACTATATAGCAGGAACTGAAACAGGCATGTTTCTGACCAAACCTAAGGTACTGAATTTAAAAAGAAGGCTGTGTGCATTATATTCATTTGAAACACATAATAAAAAATGCCAAGGTCTAAATTTAATTTATTTTTGTCATTTAGAATACAATGGATAGATAATCATCTCAACGTGATCAGCCAAACATCTTTACTTTGCTAAACTGTTAAAGATTTTAATTATGCTAGCATTGGAGAGCACTGGTCTAATGAGGCGATGGACTCCAGAGAATCCGAGTGGTTAAGAACTGTGAAATGAGTCTGATAGGATTTTTTTATATTCACCGTGGATCGTTTGCATATCAAAGAGGAGTAAATTATTGCACAGCAGACCAATAACCTTCCCCGCCTTTCTGAGAGGAGCGTTAACAAAAACAGTTGGTCTCTCCTAACGGTTCTCCAAGAAAATGTTCAAACGCTTGAGTCTTTGCAATTAATATATATTATAAAAGAGGCCTCAAATGATACATTAAGTGGTCAGATATTCTTCGAATGCGTCCTCGACAGCCAAGTCAGTTTTCTTCTTCCTTCATAAAAATCAAATGCCAATTATATTTTGATGGATTTTGTCCCAAATGAGCATTTAGTTATTAGGCATATTCAATTATTACTTGTCCCCTGAAATTAAACCTCGGAGGCAAATTAAACAAAGGGAAAGGTCACCACACAATCCTGTGTCCAGTTCTGCTGCATCTCGGCTGTTTTTTTCCAACACCTAGTGAGGTGATGTGCAGGGTGGGTTGGTAGCTAACAGGCCGCCACTGATGTCTGCACACCAGCAATTACCTGGGAAGATGGCTGACCCTTGGATCACTGTTTATTCAATTGAAACAATAGTGAATAGGCTCGTCTGTGGATGATGGCACACTGATATAAAGCCACACAAGTCAACACCCAGTTTTACTTTCTGGGGAGTAAATACACACAAAAAGAACAAGATGCTTAGTTTTCAACTCAAACTAATTGATTTCTGGGTCAAGGTGCATGGGAGGTGGGTTTCTAACCACTGTGTTAACACTTTCCCTCCGATAGAAGCAGCACTTTGAAGCTGTTTCAAAAGTAAGCTGTTTATCCAGCAAATAAAGACAAAGAGAAATGCCCTGTTCTACTTGTTAGGCCCACAGCGCACATTAATGTTTCTCTCCTCTCCTTCTAGTCCAATGGGCTAGCAAATCAGTTTCTTCGTCCACAGGGAGAAATGGTAAATAAAATAGTAACTCACTGACTGACAACGAGGTATCCTTCTGGGTCAAATTTCAATGTGATAATTACGGTGAAGAACATTTGCATCACGCTCACAGAAAGGCAGTCAAATCGGTCTCTTCCATCAATGTTACACTTTGTTAGTGATGTTAAACTGTTACTTCAGTGAATAGTATCTACCAAAGGATGCTGTTATTTGACAACCGAGATCTCATGATAGAATTAAGACAGATAAAAGGTAAGCTAGTCACTCATCAGACTAAAGGGACATCAAATGTCCAGAAAGCATGCATTTCTTCCAAAATGGTAGATAGGAATAACAGTCTCAAGTTAAACAAATCCATTAACAGGTACATCGGCAGGCATGCAATTTTCTCCCAACTATAGTTTATATTTAAAAAAATTAAAAAGTCAGAATGATATTAAAAGTATATTTCTTTATGGAATTACAGGTGCTGAGGAAGATGATATGACTAAAGCCATCAGGGGAAAAAACAGACATGCTAATAATATAAAACAGGGAGAAGGCCCTCCAACAGCCGTAAAAACATTTTACAAAAAAAAAAAAGGTCCTTCCGTTTCATAACCTAAAACCTCCAGGGGGAAAAAAAAAGTCTTCAAAATATTATTCTCTGTCTCTTCCAATATTGTGATATTTACATGCATGTTTAAGGCAACTTAGCCAAGACAGTGCAGGGATGTAAAAGAATCATGGTGATTACATCCTGAAGTGAGCATTACTAGCATTTTTAACACATAAACCCTGTGCCTGTCTATATGTCTTTTTCCAGGACAACTGGCCCCTTCATTATAAAAGAAAATGCAGACACAGGTTTAAAAAATGTATGTTGTGGGGACAGTTGACAGATTACCGTTCACGGAACTCAATTTTACAATCCCAGGTATCACTGGCTCTAAGACAAACAGAGTTGATCAACCTTTTTTTGTCCTTGTACCTCCATACCCAGGTGACCATGTTCAAGCAAGCAGAAAGTTGATTTAAACCTCATAATGACATCAGTTTTAAGTCATCATCTCTCTGATGATTTAAAAAAAAAAAAAAAATGTTGTAGTCCAACATGACTGAATTTTCTAGCCACTTTGGGCAAGGGGTTAGGGGACACAAAACCAGCCTTTTGATTCCAAGAGAGACGGCTATGACACGGGTAGTTCACTTCACTAGGAGAAATGTTTATATTTGCGTTTATGCATTTTGGGCACACACAAAGACACCCCCTTAGACTATAAATATGCATCTTCTTAATGTTGCGGGGGCTAAAGCGTTAGAGCCGACTGCTAAGCATATCAATCAATGCCATGACTAGTGAATTACCTACCGGTGTCTCTGATATGTTACTGCAGAGATTACACTTCATGCATCACCACATTCATTTCTCTCACATTACATGTGAGCTTGTCTTGTCACTGCCCCATTGCCCTCTTTTGGACAGCCTAACTGATGGACTGTAACAATGAACCTTAGTGAGCACACTTAATAGTACAGGGGCGGTAGGGAAAGACGAGTGAGACAGAAGCCAAGTCCAGGGGGTGTGTCAGCCCGGCCAGCGATGTGGCCGACAATAAACACAAAGATGTAATTAGTGCATGTTATAACATTTTGCAAGCACAAAAGTGCATTAGCCCACGTGTCCTTCCCCCCCAACCCCGCCCTGGCATTGCTCAGTTACCAAATCTTCTATTTTGACAGCAATGGCGATATTGATTATATACTGCGTGGATGAGCAGTAATAGCAGGAGGAGAACGAGAGGCGAGAGGGAAGTTAACGGAGGAAAATGTCCTGGTCTCAGCATTAAGACATAAAGGAAACCCAAAGAACCCCAGGAGGGACACAAGTTGGTTGTGGTTGACTCAAGAGACTCAAGGCAGACATGACTCATTCGCTCCAACTGACACCAAAAGTTACTGAACACATGGCCATGCCTTCATCACCATGAGGGGAGAGAGAGCTTTCATATTTTGAACTGTCTTCGTAACTCAACTGAATCCAAGACAATAAAGGTTTTAGCTACCAGTCTTGAAGGCGTATATACACATACATCCGAGTTTACCATGGGCCTTGAAGAGGCAAATGAAATCCACCGTACCATGTACAGGATGGAGGAACTGTATTTTAAAACACAGCATGACTCTTCTTTCCTTCCCTCCTTCCTTTCCTTCTGGCTGGTTCTGAATAATTCATTTGTGTATCACATTACCCATGTGAAAGTTAGAGTTGCTTCAACCCAGAGGATATCATAGGAACAGCAAAACTACTCATTTCTGTCTGACGGGCAACATCCATTGGAAGAACATGTCAATGGCTTTTCCAAAGAAATTTCTCACTCCTTTTCAAAAAGCTCCAATTCTCAAAAAAGAGCTGGAGATGGACAGGTCGCCTGTTCTAATGGGTGTAGAATCAACTTGTTCAAAAATCAACAATCAAGTGAATGCAAAAGAGAGATTCCAACAGAAAACCCCCTTGGCTTCTGTAACAGCAAGAGATGAATCACGATTGTTTACCTGAATTTCTCCCTAGATGTTAAAAAGAGACATTTCAAAGGCATTACTAAGATTTAAAACAGAGCAAGTTACAGGATGTACAATGTATCTTAAAATGACTAACAAAAGCCTTCAAGAAAATGTATTTGTGATTCCAAACTGAAAATGTGAGAAGATATGATTAAAATGCTCCCTATGACAGAGCAGTACTGCCTTCTCTTCTGCAACATTTTGATCCTGTGACATCGCCGAGGCCTGCAGACCACCCTACGTCGTCATCTTGGCACTCACAAGCCCTCCAGCTTCTAGAAGGGTCCATCACTGTTACCTGAGCTGGTTTTGCCTCTAAGTGTGCATCTGCATGTTTTAAACAAACAATCTCCTTCATGATGAGCTGGAAGGAGACCCCACTATCCCCCCTTAACTGCCCCAGAGTCTTGAGTGACCAATGCCTTCTGTATCATCAACGCTTACCTTGAGTGAGAGGTTGGAGGGGAAGGGCGGGCTGCCCTGGCTGGATGGTTAGAAGGCCTTGGCGCTGCAAAGACAGGAGGTGTTGCTGCTGTAACTGCTGCATCTGTAAAAGTTGCTGCTGGAAAGCCAACTGCTGGGTAGCCACCTGCTGTTGCTGAAAGAAATCAGGCAGGGGGGAAAAAAAAAAAAGAATGAGATGGCCACTACCCAGGGAAGGCAGAACGATGGCGGTCTTCAAACACCCTGTCATCGGCCAGGACTGAGAGTGGTCACCAGAACTTCGTGGAGGGCTCGGGCTCAAGGCTGCCTTCAAGGGGACAGAACACAGCACCTCTGAAGAGGAACGAGGGGGTGGGTGGAGGCCCTTTCTCCTGCCGGCTCCCACAGAAAGACAGTTTGTCAATCAAGGCAGTTTTTCCTATGGTTGGAAAGGTCTGAGTTTTTGCAGTCAGAATGTGGATTTCTAGACTCTGAAACCTGTAATGAGGCACACAAGAAGTCAAGCTGCACCACTCGAGGTCTAGAGGGATTTGAACCCTGAACCCTGAGGTGTGAAGGAGCAAGCTGCTTCCGTCCTGCCTGCACAGGGAGAAGCTTTTAACTACTCTGTTTATCACTTCTGACATAAATAAATGAGAAAAAATCAGACCTTTGAAGAAGAAAAACTTCATCTAATATTGTTAATTAGCCATGACAAACGATGAAATAACATTGTAAATCTTTCATAGAAACAGCCACTAGATTTTAATTACACACATTCATAATTTAGCAAACAACATCGCACTCGGCTGTGAGTGCTTAATATGAAGGACACTTTAAGCTGCAGATGCCTTCGCCTGGCTTGAGTTTCAGAAACCCCAAGGTCTGCTGGCTGGTCGTGCTTCCCTACCTGCTTTGTTCTTGAAAAGAAGGGGCTCTGCGATATGATAAATATCTTTCTGTTGATTGGACAATGACAGGAGGAAAACTTTTGTTGTGTAAAACATCAATACATCATTCCTGTGTTTAGCAGGCCTTGCTCCAGCCAAAAAAATTAATGTAGATTTCCTCAGTAATTATCTGAGTGATAGAAAGATAATACAGTGCAGTATTACAATAAATAGAAGGAAATTATCTAATATCCTTAATCTGCAAGGAATCAAATCGAGGTGGAGGTCTTAGCCACATTATGGCTAACAATTATGAAACAAAAATTAACCCTTCTTGGGGAAGGGAGTTCTGAAACCAGGAAAGAAAAAGAAAAGAAGAAGGTTCTTTAAGAAAAGCCACAAGATTTGTTCTCCTGATTCTGAGTATTATTCAAAACATGAGAGAGAGATTCCCAACCAAGAGGACTACATCACCCTTTCAGAGCCCCTCACAACCACACTTTACAAACAACTGCACTCACTTAACCCAACACATGACCTTGATCCGATACATCCATAAAATGGCATATATACCAAGACCTTCTGATGCAAAGTTCAAAGGAGGAGAAAAACAGTGGTTTCCTTTTGGTCTCCATGTAGTTTATTTTACAGTAAAAACCATCATTCTCATATTAGCAACCAATTTCAGACTTACTACCATGCCACTGAGAAAGTTAATTGAGTTTCACTCCAAAAAACAAATTCTATACCACTAACAACAAAAATTTAAATAAATTTAAATGAAAAGCCAGTGTTTTCATTTGAAGAACAGCATGCATAAAATGATCCAATTGTTTTCACCCCTTCCCAAGTTATCACATTAATGTAAAACCCAATGATAGTTATATTCATGTCAAAATGATTTTTTCATTTCAACAGATATTAATTCATGATGTTTTTTAAAAAGGTGGGGGAGGGGAGGAAGAGAAGAAAAAACAAAATGGGTACAATAAAAGATCAGGGAATCAGCTCTTGTTGAAGTAGAAAATCATGGGGCAGGGGGGTGCCAAGGTTTGGGGAGGGTGTTTCCTGTCTTACTGTAAATGAAATGTTTAGAAATTCTGTATTTATATAAAATGACTGATGGCCACTCTGTTGTCTCTGTGGCCATCCCTAGGAAAAGCTCATGAGAGCTGTCCGCGTTTGAAAAGCCAGGATATAAAAGTATACAAGGCCCATTGTCCAAAGAAAGAATTTAAAAGCAACACTGGTTGCCAAACTGTGCTCCCCACCCAGTTACCAAACACAGGATACGAGCTCGTTTGTTTACTTCTCACAATTGAATGCATACAAAAAAGGTCTCCGTGCAGTCCCCTGGACAGGTCAGTAGTCAGTGTTAAAATGCTAAAATGCCCTGATAAACCTCGCATTTCGGATCCCCTCCCTAGCACTGCAGTCAAAGGTCTGTTTTCCTTTCTTCGGCTCCTCCCTACCGCCTAACATAAACTGTCATAACTACCCAGGACAAACGGCCCTTTTAAAACAATCAACTTAGCCTACCTCACCCGCACAGGATGGGATCTTTTTTTGTGGCCTGACTTAAAATTAACTCTGCCTTCGCTTTTCCACACCCGTCCTGTCAAATAGTAATGAGCTGTCACCTAAGAACTAGCTGTATGGGGCTACGGAGTGCCCATCTTCCCAAGAAGGTCTCAGGTCTGAACTCAGCAACTCAAGGCAACTTTAGGAAAAACGAGACTAAAGTATGTTGTTCTGGCCCAGGATCAAGTATCTTACTGCAGAGGTGATCAAAAGAGGGGAAAGGCGGGGAGAGGGTGGCTGATGATTCAAAATTATGAGCCACTAATGACTGGGGATTCAGTAAATTAATACACTTGTTCCATCTGTCAACATCCAAGTTGAAACCTTGTTAAAATCCTAACCAGCAGTCCACATCATGAAATTACTACCATGTGATTCTACTTCATGGTAGCACAAAAGGACCACCACCGGCATAGTAATTTCAGGAGGCTCCCCCCTTACCTTAGGGACATAAAGATCTCCTGGTCATTGTTACAACAGGACTTGGTAATATTCAGTGGTGCCGTGAACACAGCAGTAGAATCCAAGGGGACATGCTGTAGGTCTGGGCCCGCCCACCCCTCAGGATGTGAAGGCAACACCACCTTTACCATCAAAATGGATGGCAAAGTGTGATCACAACAAACCCAGTGTCCTAGAGATGCTGAAAGCTCCTAATATCATGTAAACACCATCTCCTGGTTCAGACACAGAGTGGCTCCCTTTTCTCCCCCACCCCCACTCCCAAATTCCAACACCACCAGCATGTCTGTGAGCCTGAGATGCCCCCTTCCCTTTCTGAAGGCAGCAATTTGGGCGAGTTAACTTTTATCCTTCCTTCTGCTGTGTAACTTTCGCCTTTGCATTTCTTTATCTGCCCTCTGAGCTCATCTGAACTTTCATGTTCTCCCAGCATGCAGACGTGCATTCCAAACTATGTCTAACAGACCAAGTAAGAGGTTAATAAGAAGTGGCAACAGAGGGAAAAACACAATCCCTGGTAACTGATAAGAATGACAGTGCGGCCCTTTTTTGTTTGTCTTCAAATATAGAGTTAAAGATCTTTAAAAAACTAAATTTTGATGCCTTTGAAAAGAAAGAAGCACAAAATAACAACAGGGGGTTATTGCCTGCGAGCCACAGGGGAGAAACTCCATAATTCTTATTCTCCCTTTTGAAGGCTGTTAGAAATCTGATTCAAAAAAGCAACAGCAGAAGGGGAAACCTCTTGAGGCTGTAACCATTTCCTGTGATCATGCATAATGTGCTTCAAAAGTGGGTTTTTACCAATTCTGTTGATCAATTGCACCTCCTTCATATCCCTTCTTTTTTCTGCTGTGTTTACATCTGATGTGACTCCGTGACAAGCACTGTCTGAGACTGTGAAACAGGCCTGTCATGTTGATTTATGGGCGCATCAAACCACAACTTGTCCAAACTGAAGCTCGCAGTTCATTAATTAGAGAGTTGTGACTTTGAAGTCAGCTTTCAGACTGTGGTTTTTAACATTTGGCTTAATTTATATGCTCTTGAATGTGGATCTCTAAGGAAAAAACTGAAATTCCCTTCTTGTCTTTGAACTTCTTTTGACCGCACAATAATCATTTCTTTGTCCAGAGTGATGCCTGCAATCCCAGAGTCATTAACGCGCATTGAACTGCCACTGATGAGTAAGCCCTACTGAATTAGAAAAACAGCCAGCAAAACAAAGCTGAGAGCCTTCTGCACAGTGATATCTCACAATTACATGCCTTCCCTCCCTGTGCCATTTCCATTTTAATTACTGTTAGTCCTTTAGATTTACATTTTAGACACTTTTTAATCTGTTCCCTTTTTTATTATAGCAGCACCCGGTAGCGCGCCACCATACTTAAGGTTGTGTCAGCAGTTTCATTAAAACACCTCCTCCCCTTCAGCCCCAAACTGCCCCTACTCTGCAGGGGTTTCCATCCAGGCTGCTAACCAGGACTCCAGGATGAACCCTTGGCAGGGCAAAGAAAATGTGCCCAGTTTGTGCAGAGTGAGGAGCCGGCACAGTGAGAACGGCTGGGTCATTCCCAGGGTGCGAAAACAGGCATTTCCAGGTACCCGCGCTCCTGAGACGGCCAGGGACACAGAGTCACCTGGCAAGACTTCTTGTGAGCTGAAGGCAGGGTCTGCCTGCTGCGGGCCAGGGAAGAAGCTGCTCAGCGGGACTGGGAGCTGTTTACCAAGCTCGACATCGTCATTCCGAGGAGAATACTCAAATGGAAAGAATCTCAGTCCACGTGAAAACATGCAGAGATAAGTGACATCGGATAACTTTGGAATGGGAAGAGAGATGTCACGATAACACACACATGCCCAAAGATATTCCCCCATCTGACCAAGCTTCAGCCAAGCTTCTATGAGTTGCATAGAAGGTAAGACAGAAACCCTGCCTGGGAAGGTCTTCCCTTTGGTTGAGAGAATACTGTTACCTAACTGGGCAGTAGGCGCACGTGATCACTATGCCCACTTACAAAGGACTGCATACACAGAACCTATCGCAATACACAAGTTCTTCTCAGGAAGACACCAATACTCCAAGCCTGCCATTAGCAATTATGATCCTTGCAACTTGGAAGAAGTTGCTCAACAAAGATGGGGTGTTCTGAACCGTGCTCTAACTTTTGGCATAAGGGATTCTTTTTCTGAAGGCAAAAGCCATCACCAACACCCAAGCTCTTGGAGCTGGGAGAAAAAATATCAAGTGTGTGCCCAGGTAAAATTTCACTGGGAGCACTTTACTTCCCCCAGCTAGATCTCAGCTCAGCGGTGCCAGTTCGCAAAAGTCGCCCTCAAGGTTCTGCCCAACCTCCTCTTCCCAGCGCCCACACGAGGTACACCTGTAGCAGTGTTAAAAAATATGTGGCAGCCAGTGAACAGAACCCACAGAAATCTGAAAGAAAACAGGACAATAATTCTCAGTCTGAAAGCTGAGAACCGATAGAGTCAGCTCAGTTGTGCAATCATTTAAAAGATGAATGACAGTTTAATAGCCACGAGATAGTCCTCTGGGATCTGTGGTTTGAAAGTAAAATATGTATTGTCGGTACCTCTTTAGGCTGTTTTCCAGCATGTTGTTGTTGTAAAAGTTGAAGCTGCAACTGTTCCTGTTGTTTTTTATAAAACTCTTGAAGCTGCTGCTACAAAGGAAAGAGAGGACGGTAAGTAACAGAGGGCAGTGCCAAGCCACTGTCCCTTTCGGTGCCATACACAAACTGTGATTTGAAAAATAGCATCCTTTTATCTGTAATGGCCTGACCTTTAGTTTGAAACTCGACAATAAATTTCAGCGCATGCTGACTCTTCTTGGCATTATTGTTTGAAAAGTAATCTCCAAAATGAACTGATGAAAAACATACCATTTTCTACACAAACTAATTAAAAGAAGGCAAGGAATGACCTTTGATTGTACAACAAAGCCAAAGCGCCCTTGCTGAGGGAGTCTGGTGAATCTCTACTGCAGATTGTGCAGGCTCACTCAGTGTTAGGCTTGGGCGGTGCTGGGGGCCATTCAGTGTGGACATCACCGTGTGGCCAGTTTCCTCTGCATCCGGTCCCCACCACCTTGCCTCAGCAGCTCCCATCACTACCGTCCCGAATCCCCTCTATCTGGTTCAGGGGTCCATCAGGGCAGACCATGAGGTCCCCATGGCACCATGGCAGCCAGAAGTTTATTTCAGCATCAGCAGACATGAAAAGGGTAAAACCAACTGTGCACCTGACGATTAACAAATTCCAAGATGTTTCCTGATGTTGAAAAGTTCTGTACGCTTCTCAGTTGAAATGGGGACTTCGAGAGCTGTCACATTTAAACCTGTTCCTGACGTGCTCTCGTTTTGCTTTGATTCACACCATTTAGAAGCCTCTGGGCTTACCAAATAAAAGAGCACAAAGCCCCCTAAGCCGAAAAGATCTTACTTCTACCAAGTCCAATTACAGCCCTAATCTCAGTCCATCGGGTCTCTCCAGGCCCAAACCTTCGTGGCTTTGGCAGGGTCCCTCTCTTTCAGGGATGCAAATGCAGTTGATCACCCAGAGACGTCCTGCCCCACCCGCCTCACTCTGCTTACTGCTTCGATGGGCAAAAGAGCTGCTCAGGTGAGGGCAAGTCTGAATGGAGGGCTGGGGCCCTGGAGGCACGGGATCCTGGGGAAGGAGGAAGGACCATTACCTGTTGAAGCATGAGGGCCTGCTGCTGCTGGAGGAGAACCTGGAGCTGCTGAGGGCTCAGCACTTGCTGCTGGAGAATCTGCTGCATTTGCTGGGGAGTGATAACTTGAGGTGTCATCATAGCCACTGACACGGGAACCTAGAACGTTAACGAAGGATAAATAGGAAGCCAGGAAATCACACACCCACAGCACTCAGCCTTCCAGGTTCAGTGACAGACTGTCTTCAGCCTGCTTAGAGGACTGACCCATTTCCCATATGCGATCCATCTGTCCAAAGGGGATGCAGCCACAAACTCTAATCAATCAAGTAGTCGATTCCAAATAAAGAAAAATAAAACAAAACCTTGCAGCCATTGACAAGCGTTCCTGAGAGTTTGGTTAAGCAAACAAGGAGTAAAAGCTTAATACAAGCTACCCGGAGTTAAGGTTGGTGTGATGTCAGTTGCTTAATGAGTTTTTGGTCACAGTGAGATATAGGAAGTTAACACCAACTTGAATTTTAGGGAAGAAGTTTAACGGGAACCAATATTTTCCCAGCTGGAGCCAATACAATCACTCCTCTGTGGACAGTGATTTCGAGAACAGTCCATGAACACCGAGTGCTGTGGACAGCTGAACCTTGGGTGCACCTTTCGAACTGCAACGCAGACCCTTCCTATGATGCCTTTTACCCTTCCCTGTTCACCCAGCACACAGATGTCTCAATTCTTTCATAGTATAAAAGCCGCTTTCCATGACATTTCAGTGACAAACAGCTACAGTGATGAACTTGATAGCATTTCATATTTGCAACTGTTAACACGTTTCTGCACGGGCATCTCTGCAAGGAACCTGCACAGTGTATCTGAAAGGATGATGTCTTGTTCAGATAAAACACTGACATTAAAATGACAGGCTGTCTTGGCCAAGGTTACACAAATTGTATTCAAGCGGATACCTAATGACAATGCTATGAATTCTGCAAGCTTTCTAGAATGTAATTTAGCTATTCAAAATAATCACTGCACTTGTGTTTAATTTGCAGACTACATGAGAACCATTTTGTCAGGCCCCGTAATACAAGAAGACTATTTCATGAAAAATTACTCCCCCCCAATAAAAAGATAAGGAAAGGGTAAAAAAAAAAAAAAAAAAAGAAAGAAAAGACAAAACCTGTATGTCTTCGAACAGTAATATTTAAGCATCTTACTTTTCTTTGGTTTCTAATCAAACATGTGACAGCAAGAAGCTAGAAGCAGTAAAGGATATACTTTGTTAAAAAGGATCTGCTGTCATCTCATGTGTTACAATAAAAGGTAATAATAACATGTTTTGCACTTTGCCTGTATGCCACTTAAAAAAAAAAAAAAATCCGGCAGACAATAGCTGATCAGAAGATAAAAGAATTAAAAAATCTTTCAGGGGAGCAGTAAGCAAAAGGGAGAAATGCAGTATTAATTTTATGTAACATAATGTCTTAATATGCAGTTTATCTTGACTTTTTCACATGATTTGTCCTGTCATTTGCATAGCGAGCTCTCATTCCTAATTTCACAGTCATTATGCACTGATGTCCCGATTTCTCAGCATCACTAATTTTGATGAACTAAAAATGGTTCCTGAAGGTCAGATTCATATACAGTGAACAGCCTCCACTGTTGTTGTGGGCATGTTTTGCGTGGGGGGATGTTTACGTGCAAGTCTCTCATTGTTTGGAAAACACTAGCTGGAACATTTGAAAATTTTCATTAACCCAAGTCTGGAAGGTCATCATCAAATTCTTCCTGTTGCAGTGGCCTTTTAAGTGTAGATGTAGATACACTGTAATTTAAAACAGATGGGCATGTCTGAATATTTTTATATGCAAACAGGGACAGATGTATATGAATGGATAAATTATCCTTTTAAAAAGATACTCCGCCACACGAAATATCACCAATGATGAGAATAGTGAACTTGCATTTAATCTAGGACAAACACCAAGAAGACATTATCCAAACATCTAACCATCTAGAAATTAATTCCAATTAGTTGACTCTGTCTTCATACAGGAGAAACTTTCTGAGTGTTTCAATCTGTATTGGGTGCCAATCACTATCTTTTGAGCAGCGAAACCCAACATATCACGATGGAAGTTTACTTTTCCTTGAGAGTTGCATCATCACACAGGGAGGTTTGATTAAGCAAACAAAAGAACCATGTTTAAGGTTTCTTTTTTTCCCCCTGCGTTTCTTGGATGATATACAAAATAAATATTCTTGAGCCAAATTTCTGATGGTGATGAACAGGAAAATAGACAGGAACAGGGTGGTGTAAGATCTAAGCTGGTGATGAACGAGAAATTAACAGTGTTATAACAGAAACCACCATAGACAGTCTCGTGCTCACAATTTTTAAAGTGACTGTGGAAAACCTATGCTAGAAGTGGGCACTAGAGAACTTTGGGGGGTGATAGAAGAGTCAGCTATCCTGGTTGCTTTGGTGGTCACAGAGGTGGATACAATTGCCAAAATCCTTCCAACTGTCTACTTCAAACAAATACACTTTATCATATGTAAATTATGCTTCAACAAAACAGATCTAAAAGTTTAAAAAAGGACTTATGCCCACAGATAATTTTTAAATCCCCATATACAGTCAACAGTTTAAATCTCCTTTCCCCAGAGTTATTTATTCAATATCCATAGTCATGTTACAGAACAGTAAAATGATCTTGAGTCTCCCCTTCTTTTCCCCCGTGGACATCTCCATGGAGGTGGTGACGAATAATCAAACACTTAAAGCAGCAGACACAGCCAAAGGAGGGAAAGGGGCGAGAAGCCTGAGTAATCCTCCAGCCTGGTGACAGGTCTCTGAATGGGCAGAAGTGGGCTATCAGATCCTGACGGCCTCTCCTCTGCTTTTACATCTGAAACCACATTTTCACACCAGTTAACGCTGAGCTTCCAGAGTGGGCTCAAGCTTCATTTATAAACGTAATAAAACTGAGATTTTCCCCAAAGTTTCTCCACCAACATGTCATGAAAATCGGTTATGGAAAGCTTTCACAAACATAGCCAAATGAACCAGAAACCATTGTGGGGTAGAAAAGGAAAAGAAGGAGAAATCTGAACACAGTGTGAGGCTTTAAATAGTTAAGAATTATAGCCTACATATTCACTGCCTTAGCTCTCGATGTCCAACTTTTTCACATAGCTAGTCCCTACTAATACTGGGAATCAAAGGGCATGCAGTACCAGCGAGAGGCTATTACAGCCCACACTTTATTGCCCATTACTACTGAGGTCATTAGCGGCAAGAGTGATTGTACTGGTCTTAACCTATTGATCACTGTAACTACTATCATTTAATCCTGTGTTGAATGTCTGGAAAGCAGCTAAAGGCACACAAGAGAGTGTGCTTCAGCATTGAGAAATATGGCCAAGGCTTCGAAATTACACTTTGATTCATAAAATCTAGCCACTGGTTTAAATCAATAGTATTTAAAACGGTCATGTGAGTTTTTAACTGCAGCGCTCTAGTATTTATGAGCTCCTCTTTCAGAGTATTCAGTCAAAACTAAACTCCCCCCCACCAATTTCATGCATCTACCTTACCCTTCTTGAGATAAAAACATTAATTTCTGAGGTTTGTGTGCTACAGGGCTCATGCCTTAACTAGGAGTTCAAGCAAATTCTTGATTTCTTTCTCAAATGACAGTTTAAATGTAATGCAAAAAAAAAAAGTATCCCCGATACTGTAACTACCTTAACTCTTTGAGTATATAGAAATGAGTATGTTTTATGAGTTAACAATGAATCATAGGAGGCAATTTATGAAGAACGAGAATGATTCCGTCTAGCTGCCTTCAGGGATCAGAAATTCAAATTAAACTTCTGGCAGGCATTTAAAGAATGCTAGCATACAAAACTGAATTTAAAACACACACACACACACACAGACACACACACACACACACAGTTAACACTCTTTAGTTGAGTTTCAAGAGGAAGTCAGGAATTAAAAAAAAAAAATTGCTTGATACACTGCTGACTGATACCAACCGGGTGTGGCCCACCCCAGGTGCACACAAACCTGCGGGCATGGCAGCCTGGCAGCTGTGCTGGGCCATCAGGGCGCTGTGGCGTGCGCCTGCCGCCACCTTCCCACCCTCGTCCTCGGCACCAACAAGTGCTGGTAGAAGCCCATCCACTGCTGTGTAAATTCTCCCTGTATTGATACAGTTTTCTTTTACTTCCAAACGGCTTTATAGCAGCTGAACGCTAGAAGACTATTGAAATAATCTGGCTTATTTTTCCCCTGCAGCCTCAATGGGGAAAGGTAGGTGAGGGGGAAGGGGATAGTGTAAAAAGCAAACAAATAAATAAAAACACCCACAGAAACAATACTTTATTTCTAATCCCAGAGACAATTGAAGGAATTGGGTGAGAGGGGAGATGACACAATATAAATACTGAAAAAAACATGTTATCCTTTTTTTCTTTCTTTCTCTTTGGTTTATACTCAATGTTAACTCTAAGTAAATGCTGCCAGGTATAAACACACAGAGATCTTGGACATGAGCATATTCTCATAACTGCTATGGGTACAAATACTGCAAATGTAAAGATAAAAACATTTAAAATACTGCTGTATTTCCATTTCTCTGGATTAAGAATTTAGAAACTATTTTTCGTCTCTGGTTATTCACTTCATGGATGTCCCAAGGAACTGAAGTCCTTTCTAGATCTCAGGCTCTACCTGGATGATAACTGACCAGGTTAGGCAGTGTCACTTGGTTCATCAAGTAAGAGCAAAATGAATTAAATTAGAATGTTCCACAACATCAAAGCAGAACCAAAGAAAATGGCTTCCCATGCAAAAAAAAAAACAAAAACACACACACAACAAAAAAACCTATATCAAATTTGATATGATCCTACAGAAGCTAGCCTGTGTGAAAGAACAGAAATAGCAAGCCCCCTCCAAGAGACACTAGTGTTCATAATTAATAACCCAGTGGATACAACTGATATATCACCAAACAAAAAAGTTAGAAAGCTTCTATCTATTCCCCGTGGTATTTAGAAAGAAGGAGGAAAACACACACACACAATCCCCCAAAAGCCACAGATACCACGTAAGGCAGCTGTATCATACTGGAGAGAAAATACGTTTCTGACATAATATTTCAGTCTTCAAAAAATTTTTTAAAAAGCATGCTATTCATGTGGAAAGTATAATTCTGTTTCATTATAGAATTCTGCTTTTTGTATAACTCTTTTAGGCTTCGCTATTTTGCCACAATACTGTACAAAGCATTAAGGCAGGTAATGGTTATTATATTAATGCAAAATCATCTAAGTAGTCAGTCATTAGCATAACTGTTCTCTCAGTAACAATACAACCACCTATTAAAATTTTAGGGGAAAAAAAGACCTCTTTAAAATGCAATTAGCATTTCATTTTTTATCATTTTGTTTATTACATTCTATCAAAAAGGGCTATCCTTCTTTCAAGAATTGTATGGCCAAGACTTGTCTGCCAATCAGGAGTTATTCCAGGTTATCAAGCCTATTAAGCAATTTCTAGCAACGTTCTCCGAGCTCTTCTTTTGTCTCTAAATTGTAAAAAGTGGTATAAATTCATATTTGTTTACAGCACAGGCATTCATGGGACCTCCACTGTTCTCTCACATTTCCCCACACAAATAAGGTTACTCACTGAGGGCCAGCATAATTGTTTTAGCTCTAATAAATATCAGCTTCATTTGCATAAAAATGTAAAGTTTACATGAATTAAATCGCTTCCCCCATTAGCGACTGTTAAATACAGGAAACAATGGAAGCTACACATGAAAATAATCATCCAATAAGCCCTGATCTTTTCAACCTGTCAACTATTATTATTATTAATATTATTATTTAAACCCAGAAAAAAGCCCCTCTTTGCTTCTTCAGTCTCTTTCTCTTGGAAGAGGGATAGAAAACAATTTAGTGCACATGGATCAAACCTGCTATGATAGTTTATATTAACAACAACGAAAATGGTCTTTTAGGACTGTAAAGAGGAGGTGAGAGAACTATTCCAAGAAGGTACCTCAGAAAACATTCTAGCCACACTCCTGAAGAAAAAAGGAAGAGGCCTTGGCTAAATAAGCTCCATTATATTGAAGCATTATTCAAAAATAGTGCAAGGGAGGGCAACTGTACCCATCTTATTTGACACACACAGAGGATTAGAATAAGGAAAGACAACTTGGAGATATGGTTGTAGACCAACAGATACTGTTAGATGAAAAAAAATTAAATGTTGATCTTTTGCACATCACACATTTTCTACAACTAAGAATTAAATTGATAGGTCTTCCCATTTTAACCAGCACTGAAAATTAATAATAGAGATGCTTAACTACATTTTTATTTTTTATTATTTACTGAGATGGAGGGGGGGACTTGAGTTGAATTTGAACATACAGGTAGGCCAAAATTAGATCATACCAAAGTTTTTAAGACCTGACTTAGGGTGCAGTCATCTTTTTTTTTCCTTCAGAATTACAACTTCTGTTTCTCAAATTATGTAGTTTCCCATGCCAATTTCCAACATGTTATCCATAACAATTAAACTAAAGGGTGCAAATTAGATTCTAATGAGAAAACATCAGTTGCTTCTCTGACAATCTCACCATTCACTGACTTATTCCTAATGACCACAAAGCCCAACCCAAACCTCCTTACATGATAAAGGACAAAACATGTTCAAAAACGCCTAGTAAAAATCAAGGTAAATGGGAAAGCCAGACCCACCCTCATGAAGTGGTGTGACAATTAGAGTGATTGTACAAAAAGCCATCTTCAGGACAAAGTAAAAGAAATTAAGCTGCCACAACTGTAACAGGTTAGATGAAAAAAATCAAAATTTAATGTATTCTCCCCTGTGTCATCTTGTTTTGTCAAGACATCAAATAGAATTGGGAAGTACAAAATAACAAGCCCTTGAGAAATCACAGAAGCCGACCTTTTTGATGTTGTTGATTTACCTTGTTCTCAGTTATTTGAACAATGATGTTTCAGATTTAAAGGCCAGATAAAGCTTAAAAATTAAAACATGATATCAAGGTATCCCCCCAAAAGTGCACCCTAACATTTAGCCTGAAACTTCATTGATTAGTTGCTTTCAACCAGATTTGAAAAGGAGGTACACTGCATGTATTCAATATTTATTTCTCTCATTCTAAATTAATTTCTCTTCAAAAGCTGCCAGGTTGGAAGAAAGACTCAGAGATTACTCCTACAATCCTCAAGTCGAGGCCCAGTTCAGGTCTTTCCAGATAATTCAAGTTCCCACAATCTGCAGAGGACTGTTCAGCTAAGAGGTAACTGAGTTTTCTCTTTTTAAAAAGCGTAAATAAAGGTGAATATAGAAAGCCATTTATGAGGAGGGGGAAAAAGTACTGCACACTTTGAAATGACTCAAACCAATGTCCAGAAATATCATTCTGCTGCCAAGAACAGAAATCTTTCACCAAAGAGCAACAAATTCAAATTTATCCCCAAATCTAGCCATGCAGGATACACAAAGTGCATTCCTTCTCTGCCCCCAGAGAGCTAGAGTATCAGCAACATAACTCCAAGTCTGATATATTTTGTACAAAGATGTATAGAATCAGTGTATCACTTGATAGCTTTCTCAATTTTTATGTGTAGATGGCTGCTTCTAACCACAGCATACATAGCAGTAAAAAACACCTAGCAGTAAAATAAAAAAAAAAAATCTGTTTAAAAGGCACTAAAAGTAAATAACCAAGTATTTACAATCACTAGGAGAATTTGTAAGATCGAGACTAGCTAATAGCTATTAAATTACTCTAATTCCTTGTCATCAAATTCATATGCATTTTAACACATAACAGACACACATACACAGACACTATGCATTTATTTACTCGAACCTTCTCTGGTCAACTGTTGCTGCCTAATACTCTTGCTTATAAATCACACAGTCACACAGAACTACCTGAGTGGATTCTGACTACTCTATTTGTCCAATTCCTAAGAGGACAGCTATCCATTTCTCTTTAGTGGTGTTCATCTACAACTAAATCACAAAATAAATTTCTTCAATCTTCTTTTTTGCCAATTCAAATTTTATTAACATTTTAGTTCAGGCTTAGAAGCTGGTCACACTACCATTTCCTGATTGTCTTAGAAGCACTGTAGCTCCAACACACTTCTGCCACGTTAGCCAGCATAAATCTGGAATTTCATTGCTTTTAATTAATCTGGATTTTAATTTCACTGTACCTTGCAATTGTGTGGAGGTTGGCTGAAAAGTTGCAGAACTGGTCAGTGTCATGAAAGAGTTTATCTTTCAAGTGACAGCTCCTGACAACGTGCACAGACATGGTAGTGATGGTCAGGATTTTGTTTTTAAGGTACATCTGACTGCAAACAACAAAAAAATTCAAGCCAACCATTCCTATCATAAGCTTTCTGATGATTTATGGTTTACCAACTGAGCAAGGTTACGCAACACTGCATGCCTTTAGATGCATTACTTCAGCTAGTTGAGATTTAATTAAGATCACAGCCTCTAAAATCCCTGTCAAATGAAAATTCAGAGAAGACAATACACTCTATAGCTTCATGCAGAATGTTTCCATTCTGTTCTCTGGAAAAATATAAGTTAATCTGTGTTTCTATGGCTGCAGACAAAAGTTGACTAATTTTATTTTAACACATAGGTTGTTTTCTATTGTATATGTCATGAGATCATTCCCTTCCAGAGAAGGAAGAAAAAAAAAAAAAAATCAAGAGTGAAACACGTTGCAGAAAATGCACTTGACATTATTATCCGACATTATCATAGCTTAGCTATGATGTCATCACATCTTCATAAAATCAGTCCATGCTTAGGAGAGTTTCATTTAATGAAATATATTTATTTAAAAACACAACACAAATGAGAAATCTACCTTCCATGAACTACTCAGATTAAAGAATTGACATGTTAGGCTCCTCATTTCCTTAACTGACCAACTTTTTATCAAATGAGCTGCATGTATGGTTAGAAAAGAAAGTTCTCAGGGCAAATGAGAGAGCATAAAGCCCATTACTTTCATTCTGTAAGTACTCCTTAAGGGTAATACACACACACACACACACACACGCACACACACATTTAACAGACGTCTTATAGATTGGCACTGACCAATTTTTTTCTTTTTTTAAAAAAACTATGATCACTTGGCCCTTTACCTAGTCCAACATATTTTTATTTGCATCATCTTAATATCTGGTTGCTTATCTCATGCCTTAGAAATGACAGGTGCTCGTAGTCTTGCTCTTGACAGGCCACTACACAAATAACTGTCTTTCCTGAAAGGGCTAATGCAGTACTAATGAACAATAAATCAACTTTGATTATCAAGTGTCAGCCCAATCCGTTTTCAGTTTGGCTCTATCACATCCTAGAGTAAGTCAGCCAGTGTCTCTGGGTAGGCAGTCTGTATTTTGGTTTCATTTTTACACACTTTTCACTGAAATGTGTCAAGCAGCTACAAAGAATCAAGTAAAATGGAAGCAGACCTTTTTTCAATGTAAGTGAAGGGCATCAATTAGGAGAATGCGCTTCTGTCTTCATTCGGTTCATTTCATGAGGAGTCTTAACATTTGAGAAAGCCTTGTGTTCTTTTAAACGACAGTAACAGCACAGATCCTTAACTAGAATCCTAATGTGATCATGTTTGAGGTTTCTGACAATGACATGCTAGCTTGAACACTTCACCACATAAACCACCTTTGACTGCAGATTCCTCTTGGAAAATCTATTACAAACAAATGAACAACAAAAAGCAAAAAAGGTCGCTACTAAAATAAAAACTTCACTCTAAGATTTAAAGTAAAAAAAAAGCTCTTTATAACACTGACTTCTTAATAAAATAAATGTAACTTATTTTTCTTAAGCAGATTAGTCATTGATAGTATGATTCACATTTCCTGTTATCAGGCTTAATTTTCCCCCCAAATGTGTCACTTTCAGAATGTTGGAATCTATGGAAATTAGGTGATTTGCATTTTTAAATGGGCTTGATTAGAACATTTGATCTGTGTGGACAAGAATATAAAATTAATAGATATTTTACTCTGAACCGGCAGGCCTTGAAGGAGTTAATCCCAAAGAGGAAGAGTCTATATGTACTTTGCTCTAAAACTTTACCACCCACTTCCTAAAGGTCCCCTCCTTCCCATCACGACACTTGGGGGTGGGGCGGGGGCACAAGAAAGTCTCCTTTCCACTGACCGTCCTTCAGGGAATTCTGCCAGTTGAGTTTGCTACATTCAGAGACCGTTCAGATGGGAGCACCCCGTGGCAATTCCTCAGTCGGCTGCAGGTCCTAACCCAAATCCCACTCACTACTTAACCAGCAAAGTAATGCAACAGAGGCTGAAACTCCCAAACCTGCCGGGGTGTCCCTCCACCGGCCTGCCCATTCTGGCCTGGGGCTTTATTCGTCTCCCTTCCCCCCGGCCCCTTGACTGTGTGTGAACTCCTTGAATTTGAACGGCTAAGCTGAAAATAGCCGAGACAGATATAGAAACAAACTATCAGAAGCAAAGAAACATCCACACGGGTTACACTGAGAGGGAAGGCTCCCTGTATATTTCACACGCTCTGAAAGTGACATAAATCACACCCCAGAAACGTCCCCAGAAAGGAGTGATGGCGAGGGCTTTACCAAAGTGGCTGCCTGAAGGCCAGACCGGCAGAAAACGAGTCGCAAACGAAAAAAAAGAGCGAGCGAGAGCGCGAGAGCAAAACACAAGCAGGACTTCCTCCAACTCTCAACTACACCCCACCCATGAACATTTAAAAAAAGGGAGAGCAAGAGAGAAAGGGGGGGGTGATCTCTCTTTCAGGACCCACAGGCCTGGAGCTGCTTCTTCCCACCCTTCCACTCCCTCCTCCGCCTCCACTTCCAGAGCGCAACTCCCACCCAAGTTGGTAAACAGCGATGGTTATTATTATTTTTTTCCAAAAGACTCAACTTAGAAACCCTCGGGCGCTCCTGCCTTCCCCAGTGAGGCCCCAGGAAGCTGGCACCGCGGAGCCCGGGAAGGAGAGCAGAACGGCGAAGATCAATCATAGGGACCAACCTGACACTCTCCATGTAGCCGCCAGGCGCGCGGAGCCGGCTCGGGGCGCCCGCGCGGGCCGGGCGTGGGGTCCGGCGGCCTCGGCGTGCGGGCGGACTGCACGCGCGCAGGGGCGCTCCGGCTCGCGGGCTGACAAGACGCGCCGCGCCGCGCCCACCCGCCCCGCCCTGCTCCACCAATCACAACCCGCCTCTAAACACCCCGCGCCGCGCCGCGCCCCACACAATGGGCTCCGCGGCCCGTGCCCCGCGCCCGCGCCCCCGGCCCCCTCCTCGCGGCAGGTGAAATCACTCTCTGCTGAAACCCGGCTTTTGTTTCGGGAGCAACTCCGCTTAATTGCTGTTAACCCTTTGACCCGCCTCTGGCTGACGTCTGGGAAGCCGGGCGCGGCGCGCGTCTCTCCCTCCGGCCGGGGCTGCCGGGTCGGGGCTTTTTGGTGGGGTGGCGCGTTTGTTTCCTCTTGGAAACTGACAAAGAGTTGTCCCGGCCTTTCAGAGCAACCCGAGCGGCAAAGCAGGGGAACTGGCGCGCCCGGGCGCACACCCCGACTGCTTGGAGCAACTGTTGAGGATCGGAAGGGGATGCGGGGCTGAAAGGCAGCGCAGAACTTCCTCGAAAACGGCCTTTGCGGGAGAACTTTCGCTTCGCGCCCTGGGGTTAACCCGGCCTTGGCCTCTCTTTATCCACCACCGCTCCTCTTTTCTTTCCTAGAGTCGGCTTCGCCAAAGTGTTCTTTTGCGCGCAGAGGAAAACTAACCCGACACGGGGGTTGGAATAAATAACAACCAACGTGCCTTGTCGCTGAACCAAGCTACTTCCCCTCTAGAACGACAGCTGCTGAAGCAAGCATCTGCCACTCGTTCGCTGCTAAGAAATAATTCTCTAAATTCCTGTCTTATTTATACAACAGCAACAACACTGGCTACTCTCAAGGAGCACTTGAAGATGACCTCTGTTAGAAATAGTCACTGCTCTTTAAAGCTGAATACAGTGTGAGAAAAAAAAAAAAGTCACCAATATGCTAAACTTTGTTGGCTCAACTGGCCCGGTTTCAGTGCCAGGTTAATTTAGTCACTTTCGGCAGCTCTAGAAATCACCTAATTTACCTTTGTTCAATTTAGAGGAAAACTTTTGGCCTATACTCACAAAACAAACAAGACTCTAACGTTTTTGTTATTTTTCTCAAAATATTCGAGGCAAAAAAGTGGTTGTGAAATCAATGATTATGTGTTTTCCCTCAATTAAAAAAAAAGGGGGGGGCCCCACAAATCCTAACCCAGTAATTTCAGTTTTACTTGAAAATATTTTTCCATTTGAGGTGTTACTATACACCAGAAAGCATATTGATAATATTTCCAATCAAGCAAATGTCTGAATTTCAATAAGGTCAGCTGGGGAGCAAGCAATTCCCCCATTAATCTGGCAGCAAAAGAGACAAAAGCGCCAATTGACTGTCAACTTATGATCAGATGTTAAATGGGTGCAGCACAGACCATGCTCCACCCTAAAGTGTTTTTGTGTCAGATAACAAATTTATTAATGGGATTTTTCAGGTCACAAAAATGTGACCCCACCCTCTCATGAATATTCAGCAGAGAACCAAGGGCATTCTTTTTGGGGGAGAGGGGCCTTAAATCTGCCAGTGTACCATGAATAAGTAGAGTTCTGACTCTTAAAGAGACAAAGCCCTCCTCCTTTGGTAGGGCCTGGCAGGGCCCCAAAGACAGGAAATAAAAATATAGGAAGTTCTCTCCAACCAAGGCACAGTGAGAGAGGAGAAATACTCATTTCAAAATCCACATGTGATTTTTTTCAATGGTATTAAAATTTGTTAGAGATTTAATGTCTGTGAACAAAATCAAGGTCCCCTTTAAAGAGGCAATTTTTTTTTTTTTTTTTTAAGACAAATTCTTTAAGAGACATACCTAAAACTCAAAGGATGCTTTTACAAGTTGGACTACCTTCTTGGCAGGTTAGTGTTTACAAGCTGATTGTCTCCAGGAGCATCCAAACAACAAACAAACAAACAAAAAATTTACAGATGCTTGTGACCCAGCTGTGGAGACGAGCCTTGCACAAAATAATTAGAGAGTGATGCAATGTGGTGGTTACACAAGTACTAAATTGCATGATGGTGGCATTAAGCACCCGGAGACCACAGAGCTGGGGGAGAGGAGTGGAGCAGGAGAGGTTCGAAGGCCCCATGGGGAGGTGGTGTTTAGAGGACTGATGTTTGGGGCAAGGCGGGAAGTGACAGTATGAAGAGGGAAGTGGCTTAGCATATGCAGAGGCCACCTGGAGCCCTTCCCACCCTCTCTCCAAACATGACAGGGTGACTCAGAGACTACTTCTAGGCAAGGAAATGTACCATCAGAGATAAACCTGGATAAGCTTTATACGCCCAGGTCACTTCGTTAATTCTGGGCTCTCAAGATCCATTTCCATCTGGTCCTGTCTAGCTGCCCCATGCCTGAGATTCTGTGAGCCCGGGAGCTTTCCATGGCTGGAAAACAATAGAAATGTTAAAAGCTGCAGTGACTTAGGAGACTTAGTTAATGCCATTTATTTTATGACTGCCAGGTCATTCTGGAAAGGCTAGATCAAAAAGGCAAAAAAATGAAAATAATTAAAAATAAAAACAGTAGCATTTGCACATTGAATTGGGGGAGTTTTAGAAGAGTCTGGATTGAGGGGCAGGCTTTAGAATGGGTTATTCTGCCACAGGGGCTCACTGAGTTGTCACAATTTGAACAGAAATTGCAATCTCCATTTAAGGAGGAAGCTGCAGTTCAGAAAGGCAAAGTGATTTTTTATTTTTATTTTTTAAAGAATGAAATATACCTAGCTCCACGGACCACAAGGGCAAACAAGACACTGAATAGTCTCAGAAAGAGAGGCCGTGATGTTATAAAACAAACACCTGAGAGGGGTGGGGAAGAGTTAATGTGTAAGGAAGAGTGAAGGAAATGCTAAATGCTGTACTTAAGAATATTTTTGATGCCCACATCCTAACACCCACAACAGATACAGCCCTTGTTCAGACACCACATATTAAGAAACCTGTCAGTTGCTAAATGAGTCCATTGTGCAGCTGGCTGTGTACTTAAGGACAGATTACTGTGATCCCACACCAAACTCTAACCACCAAATAACACACCTGGGACTCAAATCATGTATTATATTTGGTTCTGTGAGCCTTAGCCTTGAACGCAGAAGAAAGTGAAAGGTTTTACTGCCCATTCAGAGCTGAGAATGGAGAGCAGAGGTATTGAAGGAAGGGTCAGCAGCAACGTCTCGTCAGGACATCACTCCCAGGTTCTGATGGACGGCACAGCGGCGAAGGAAACAGCAGCCACGCTGCCAGGCCTACGTGGTCCTAAGCTCCAACTGAGGCCCTGCTTTGCCAGAAACTGCTTGACAATAATCAGAAAAAGGGCATGTAACTGGACACTGGCTCACATATTTCTAGCAACACTGAGACCAAGACACCTCCTCAGATCAAGTCAGTTATCTCTACCAGGTTCTCACAGGAATTATCGCCAGATAGTGGCTCTGCCAGAGGGAATAAAATAAAAATTGATGAATAATTTGATGGGTTGGAAAAAAAAAAAACAACTTTTTTTCGCCACACCACCCAGCATGTGGGATCTTAGTTCCCCAGCTAGGGATCAAACCCATACCTTCTGTGGGAAAAGCAAAAAGTTCTATCCACTGGACAGCCAGGGATTTCTGAGGAGCCAATATCTTAATTCTCCAGCTTCTTCCAGACAACACTTGCTTGAACACTTATTTTCTTTCTCTTTTCCAGTTACTTTCATGGAGCACCCAGAACATCTCAGAGATGACAGAACTTAAAGAGACTGAACCGACTGGTTCTGTTGCTATAGGAGAAAATGAAGAAACAACAGGAATACGAAACTGAATGCCCTCGCTCCGGGATGGGCTTCCTGACCTGCCCAGGGAAGAGAAGTCTCTTCAGAGGAGCCTGGGTTTAGTATTTCTCATGTCTCCAAAGACCGCCAACTGTCAGCCAATTAGAGAAACTAAATTGCAACAGCTATGCCTGATTCCTGAGATTTGGGCATTTGTCTCCAAGGACTTGCCGTTCCTTCTTGATTTAAGTGGTGCTTTTACTTAAAAATATAAATTAATACATCATCCATCTCCAGGGAGCAAAGGTGGTTAGCTCCATATTGATATTGTTTATGTCATTGTTATGTCTGTATGGACAATGAAAGCAAATATGTTTTCTTCTGCTCTCACTTGGCCAAGGGAAAAGACGGTGAGTTCTCACTCTTGCATAGGAGTTTAAATTTCTCTCCCTGACATCCTCTAAATTGCCATGAGCATCTCCATTTAATGCAACATTTTATTATGCAACTGTTCCTAGTTAATTTCCTAGATACACACCCTGACATGTCAACATTCAGGTAACTTAGGAATATGATGAGTACATAAGGTATAGAAAACATTTACCACCCTCTCCAAAAAAAAAAAAAAAACCTCTCACTTGAAATGTAAAGATATTCATAGATTGTCACTGGTAAACAAAATCATGTCTGGAAAAGAATGGCCAACATCTATTGCAAACTCTGCATCTGATTGACAGAAACAAATCAATCTCTTTCATTTGTGCTCAGACTATAATGTAATCTCTTGTTTTAATATTATGTACAATGTATCTGGACAGCTTCCCTGGTGGCTCAGTGGTAAAGAATCTGCCTGCCAAAGCAGGAGACACCGATTCAGTCCTTGGGTCTGGAAGATCCCCTGGAGGAGGAAATGGCAACCCACTCCAGTAGTCTTGCCTGGAAAATGTCATGGACAGAGGAGCCTGGTGGGCTACGGTCCATGGGGTCACAGAAGAGTTGGACACAACTGAGCAACTAAACAACAACAAAAAAGACAATGTATTACTGGACTGCTACCACCATAAGATTACAACTGATTACACCAAGGTGCACAAAAGTCTCAAAAAGGGACATGTTTCAGGGCAGGAGGGCATTTCCCAAAGAGCTTCATCCTTCAAGCATCAGGAAGGAAGAATCACTATCGCCATCAAGCAGGAATCCTTATTTCCCCTCCCAAGAGTGGCAGTGCTGATGACACACCCACATGCAAACGCTCGATTTTAGGCATAAGCAGAACTGGGTCACTGAAGGGGAAAAGAAAAGATGGCTCTCAGGCGATGAGGTGACATCTGAATATTTTTTTATACGTTTCATTATGTAGAAATCGCTGAGTATCATTTTAAGGCACTGGCCACCTCTAGGCAGGAAAGTCAGTTTTTCCGGAGACCCGAGGTGTACAGCAGGCCTGCAGAGAGGCAGAGGGAGCATGTCCCATCCTGCCCTCCGAACAATGCTCGCAGGTCTCCCTCCCAGGTCACGCCACCCTCCTGTGACCCTAGGCTGGCACACCCTCCTGTCCAAACCTTCTTTACGTCTGCCCTCTGCTGGTAAGCTTGCCAGGACCAGGATATTTTTGACTACCTCAACTTATTTCAAAGACAACTTTTAAAAGCTGGAGAGACAAAGGCCATGTAATGAACTATTAACTGGAATATATAAATTAAGATACTTAAAAAAAAAATGGGGAGGAGGGGGCGCCATGGGTGAAATATGGCACTTCTAATGTAAAAATGCACATCCGTCTACTCTATTGCCGGCTGGCTCGGAGCACAGGAGTGCCAAACTCTATATTTTAGCTCGCCTAAGAGAACAACCTGTATTACTGCCAGGCATCTTGCCTTCTCTTTTGCTCCCTCTCCGGGGAGAGGTATGTCAGTGCATTTTCAATAAAACACCTTCTTAGCAGTAAAGGGCCACTGTTCCCATTTCAGTGGTCCCTAAGGTTTCATGATACAGTATATTTAGCTGGCTCACAGCTCAACTTTTCCTCTGGCATTCATAAGACTCATATAAAAGGAAGGGGGGGCTAGGGAAAAGAAGGACCTTCGTGTCTATCCTTTGTTTAAGTAAGACAACAGTTAACTCAGATTGATGAGCTGGCACGAGTCCCTTCCAAACAACGGGACGTGCTCCCAGGCCCGATCCCCACGACAGGTGCCCTGGTGTGTGGGCCAGGTGGGCAGGGAGGAGGGCTCTGGGCATCGGGAGAATTTCTGCGGCAGCGAGCAAGGCTTGAACGAGGCAACTCCTGTCAGTATCAATGGGAAGCACAAGGCCTTATAAATCCCTGCATCCCATTTCAAAAATATATCTTCAAGATGGGCAGATGCAACTTAGCAGTTGCAACCTCAGAAGCATTCAGGAAGTAGCACTCTTGACGGCGCTTTAGACGCTGAGTAAATGCTCTTAAAAAGAACACCCAATCCAGCCGACGATAAATCTTACACTGGGGAAGCCCGCGCAGGGCTGTGGAATCCCCTCCAAAGATAATTACCTTCCATACTGTGTGGCATAGAAACGGCTACATAGAAAATCTTTTCTGGGGCCCTAGAGCTCTCTATGGCTTTTCTTTCCTAATAGTCACTGATTACACACACAAAGGCACACACACAACTCTACCTTTAATAGAAACTGTATAAAAATCTAAAGATTTGTCTTCTTTCCTAGAGGAAAGTCATGAGGCCAGTTCTTGGTAGGGGCAGGGATGGAAGAGGGAGATTGGGAAGAGAGGAGATGTGTAAGGGTTCAGGGGCAGAGGCTGAAGCAGGATATTAAGATCTAAGCACTTTGGCATCCACTTCCCTTCCACTCTTTGAAGGTTCAGGGAGTTCCCCAAACAATTTCAAACTGGGACTCTCCCAATAGGCCCCTCAAGAGGTAAGCAAATCTCTTCTAGTCCAGAGCAGCCTCAAGTGGTCTATTTAAGCCTGAGATGATGCAGGAACATTAGACAGGACACTGGGGTCTACTAATGACTTTGCATGAGCTGACATGCAATTGTGGGCACATCACCTCACCTCTATGAGACTTCATATCTCACCTAAACAAAAAGGAAGATGGCTAAGATACTCTCCATGTTTTCTTTAATAATAAGAAGAACAACAACGATTGCGACTAACTACTCATTATGTGTCCGGTACACATTTCACCCTAGCAGACAACTAATTTCTGGGTGCTTTTTAGCTTACAATTAATGTCATAAATAAAACTACCAAGAATATAGTTTAAAAATATAAACAGGATCTGAGAGCTCTGGCATCTTGGACACTGTCGTGTCAACAGAAAAGCAGGGAACAAAGGGAGGGAAAAGATGTTTTTCTGGAAAACAACTCAAAAGCTCTTCTTCTGATCCTCTCTAGGTCACAAACCCTGTGAAATACCAACAACTCGTGGTCCACTGAATAAGTCACTAACAAGCTTTAGGACTCGCTGAATTAAGTTGGCGCCTCACAGGATGGGGCTAAAACCACCTGACTTTCACACATGTTTATGTCTTCTGTCCTTGTGACTTTTTTCCTTTTCTTTAACCATCAAAGCTGTCTCTTTGCATTACGCCTGCTCCCACCAAAATTATTTTCTGAATTTCTGGTCCAACCTCACAAGCTATTCACCTGCTTCTCTTTGCTTTGTATCAGAAAGGAGACAGGAAAGCATTATGTGCCAGGTAACTACTGGTGAGGGCTGGCATTTCTGTCTCAGGTTGAAGCTACAGGTAAAGTTTAGGCTGGATGAAAAAAGAAATTTGCAGGGAAGCATAGCATCACAGAGATGTTAGATTCCTTTTGAGATCTAGTAAGTCTCATCTTAAGAAAATACCTACAGAAGAGCATACAGTCCAGCCAGCAAGCCCATTATTTATTTTTTAGTGTTTGAAATGGCATTTCATTCCTCTTGAGGAAAAGCAATAGATGAAGCAGGAAGCTTTCAGGTCATATAGAACTTTGTTCTTTTCAGACAAATAAGGTATTGTGTGTTTGAACAATAGGAGGAATGTCTAATTGATCTTAATTAAATTCAGTGATGTCCAATTTTTGAGATGGGTCAGGACACATCTATGTAATGTCACAACCCAACAGGCCAGACCTCTGAAATCAGGGAGCTCTGCGGCGCACTGTTCTCTGACACTCTTTCTTATCCATTCTCCATTACCAACTTGTTCTGCCCTCCAGCTTTCTTCTCTCTGCCTCATGCTACTCCTGACTGCTTCCCGGTTTGGCACAAACTCCTTTGCTCTGGCCAGCCTTCTGAAGTGGTGGGGCTCCACCATATACTCCCTCATCATTGTCATGATTACCTAACTAAATAGGAATCCTATTATATACATATACCACTGCATATGGAGGAGGTTCCCTGGAATTTGCAGTGTGAAAGATGTGGGTTTGAATCCAATCTTCTCTACTAACCAGCAAACTAGGTAAATCACAAAAGTCCATTTTGTGTGTATTTCCTCATCTGTAAAGTGGGAGCAATTCTCTGTCTCACAGTGGTCGTTTCTTTTAGTATTTCCTGAGGTGGGGGGTTGTCTATTTTTAAACTCAGTTTGCTTGATCCGAGAGCACTGGTGAGGGTCTTTGATCTGATGCCTGGAGAGCACTTGGCCACAAGTGTCTAGCCCAGCAGCCTCTCTGATGGTAGCACGTGTCAGGGGACTTGTCTGAGGTCACGGGGCTGGTGGACGAAAGAGGCGGGGTGTGACTCTCCCCTCTAGAGCTCAGGCCTGCATTAGAGAGCTTCTGGCTTCCTGGTTACAGAGCTCAGGTGACTTTGAGATAAGAGCTAAGAAAACAAAACCCAAAGCCAGTCATGATCAAGGAGGTGCCGGGAATAATGTAAATAGCCTGCCAGTTACAAATTAGGAGGTACAGACCAGGGCCTTGGAACAGGGGTTGGCAAACGAAGGGAAAATGAGGAAAGGGTGGTGCCTAGTAACAGGATGGCCAAGAAATAGAGCAAATATTTAATGAGAGGTCATGATGAGTTTGGCACTTTCCATAGTATCTCTTAATGCTTAAAACAACCCTATGAAAGAGGTTATTGTGCCCACTTAACAGATGAGGAAACTGAGGCTCTCAGTTAATATCTCACAGCTAGTAAGGGGAGTGGGGCTTGAGTGACTCCAAAACAAGGCTTCCGTACCATATGCTAAGCTGGAGACCAGGCTGCGGTCTAGAACTAGGTGTGGAAGAAGAGTGGGAGGTCCAGTTCTACTCATTGGGAAAACTCATGTGACCAAGAGTCACTGACTGGTCAGCATGAATGGACCCTGAAATAATACAAAGGCAAAATTCTGATACCCTCTTTGTTTCTTATGTGAATCCACAGTGACAAACTCAGCTGACCACATGAAGGTGAAACTGGCCCTGACTCTGTTGGTAAGCCACAACCAGGCCGGGAGGAGAGGCAGTGGGAACAGGGCTCGGGCTTGCTCTTGAGTTACTTCTTGATTAAAGAGCTCCTCACGCTGCCACCTCCACTGCTGAGAAGAGAGAGACACACAGGCCAACAGGCAGACACTTTCCTCTTCATCTTTTCTAAGATGTCACTGGGCAAAAGGCAGTGTGCCAGCAGTCCTAGCCCGGATGGTACCCGAGCTCTCCTGGCATCAGTGTCTTAGATGTAAAGACAGAACAGCGCCGTGTTGGGGCTTATGTTGTCCCTGGTCATAAAAGGCCTCCAGACACTTTCCTATGGCAGCGTTCTAATGCTGGCTGCACCACTTCCTGACTGTACTTTCGGTAAATTTTTCATGTCTAAGTGCCTCAGTTTCTACATCTATAAAAGGATCTAAGCCTAGTACTTCCCCCAGAGGGTTAGGATCAAATGAGTTAAAATGGGTCAATGCCTGACATACTGGAAGCACTTAAATGTGTCCTAATACCATTCTTATTGTTACTACAAACTGCTTCTCCTTCAATCTTTTCCTTTTGCTATAATGAAATATCAGAAGGCAAAATGCTTTTTCACTCTTGTTGACTTCTTATTTTTCTGTGATGGAGGTAGTATCGATCCTAACACCAAAATTGAACTAAGCAGTAGCTGTTTCATCCAGTGAACTTCAACAGTGGGAGAAGACACTTGGTCATCTTGTTTTGGTTTTAAATTCAAGGTCATGAGGCAGCCCCTCTTCCAGCTTCAGGTTGCCCAGTAGGGCCAGAACTGCCAGCCAGGTCATCACTTGGGTATATGAAGGAGTCTGGTGATTTCTTAAATGAATTCTCAAGGGTCCACTGGGAATATCAAAGGAGGGATCTGCCCTGTGTGCTGAGAACACACAGGCTGGCCGACATGAGGCACAATTAACGGAACCCTCTGCCTATGTTTGGATAATATTTTGCTACTCTTGTCTCTGGGAAGGAAAGCGTTTGGTAGAACCCTGGCCACCACGGCCCCAGAAAGGACTTGGCTTATACCCAAACAGATGCTCTTTGACCTAATGAGCTAATTTCAAGCTTCTTTTCAAAGCTTCCAGCATCTATACTACCCAAGGCAAGGAGCAGAGCTCTCCATGCTCTCAGAGGGCATGGCGTGGCTTCAGCCATCATTTGAGGAATGAAAAAAAAAAAAAAAAGAGAGACACACACATGTAGGGGGCAGAGAAAGGGAAGGATATATCAACTACTGGGAAGAGTGAATAGACATATCCACAACACGGGAGAAAGCAAGAACCATGGGAGAAAGAGGAACTGGGAGGTCCCTAGCAAGGCTGGCACAATTATAATTCCTGCTATATCTCCCCTTCTTTGATATCAAAAGGCTTTTCTTCTTTTTCCCAATTTCGCCCATATTTCCCATCTGAAAAACACTTCAGTTTTGTGATGGAGTGATCTCACATAGAAAAAAATAAAAATAAAAAGATTTATACAGAACAATCAATGATCAATCAGAATCTTTGAAAGTTTAAAAGAGACAAACTGAAGAGAAACTTTGATTCAAGGATTACACAAACTACTTTACATTTTATAGCTGAATAAATTCAAGTCACTAAGTTCAATACAACTGTACCTACAACAATACAACTGAAGGTAGACAGTGATTCATATTTTTTTAAAAAATCATCCATCTTCCATTTGTCTTGCTAATTTTGTCAAATGAAAAGAATCCTGAATGGAGATAAGGCTGGAAGGGCGGGAAAAGCAATTTCCTGAGCTGCTGCCAACACTAGACACCCTGAAAAGGATGTTCGTTGCTCAAGGCTTCCCTTCATTTGGCTCTGCTTCTGGAGGCTCTCGCCTGATGCAGGAAAAAGCTGAGAGAAAGGCCTCAGCTTACAAGTCATTGGGGCCACGGAGCAGTCACAAATAGTAGCAACTTAACCTTTCTCTTCAGAAGCAGAAGACCCGGTGCTGGCAAGACTTTACTTTTCTCTGGTCGCCTGGATTCTGGGAATTGCGCACTTAGGGACCAAGACCATCCCTCGGGATGATTCCATTTAACCCTGCACCATCATGACTCTGCCCCATCCTACCAGGGCCCCACACTGTCTTGGTTCTGTCCTTCCCCTTAAAGTGCTTCCCAGGTGGCGCTAGTGGTAAAGAACCTGCCTTCCAAAGCAGGGGACCCAAGAGAAGTAGGTTGGATCCCTGGGTGGGGAAGACCCCCTGGAGAAGGGAATGGCAACTCACTCCAGTATTCTTGTCTGCAGAATTCCACAGACAGAGGAGCCTGGCAGGCTACTGTCCCTGGGGTCGGACACAACTGGGCACACACGCACCAAGCCTGGTCTGCCCTGGCCGCCTTCAAATGCAGCATCCAGAAATACGCGCAGCCAGCCAAGTGTCATCTGTCCCTCAGGAGGACAGAGCCTTAAATTAACTCTTCACTGTGCCCTGAATGCCGCCAAGGGCCCTTGGTGCCCCCTCCCCAAGAGCACACTGGGGTCCTACCGGTTTTAGTCATCCCCTGACTGACTATGACATTAGCCACTCATCAGTGAGAGCTCTCTACTCTGCACTCGGGCAGGGGAATGGGCTGTGCCTTTATTCCCATGAAAGATCTTTTTCATTTTGATCCAAAATTTCAGCCTGCCGAGACTTTAGGAAACTGCAGTTCTTCTGCTCAGAATATTAACTCTGCCTTAACCATCTTCCACACACTCCATTTTTGTCATCTCTAAAGTCATAGAATTGCCTCATCTCAGATGTAGGGTAGTCAGTTTTCTAAATGTGTGCATTCTAGTATTTCACAACATCTAAACTGGAGTTGCTGCTGTTATTATTTGACAGTTACCAGGATCAGTTGCACACGCGGGGTTATGCACATTCATCTGTGGTATCAGCATGTTCCAGATTGAGCACCGTATCAGACACAGTGTCAGCGTCGCCCCCTCCTGTCAACTTCACGTGGTACCTAACAGGGTGTCTGCATCTTAGTAGGTGCTTCATAGCCAAATGGTTTTCAATGCATAAATCAACAAACATTTAATTTATGCCACAATCCATTGAAGAGATGCTATGATTAATCTACATTTAACAGATGGGGAAACTGAGTTCTAGAGAGTTAAGTAAATCACTCAGATTTAAGTACCCTGTTACCTAAAACCAGCATTTAAAAATAATACCTAGAAGCATTAAACAACTCGTGAGAGACACCCTAATTGCTCATTTCAGAGCAAGACACCCCACACTGGGTCTTGTGCCTCTTTTTCTTATGTCTCACTGGTGTGTGTTTGGGGGGAGGGGGTGGTGATCACACCTCCTGATCACCTCTCCCACCAGCTTTCTTTTTCTCTTTTCTGCAGAAACAGACGTGGCTACAGAAATTTCCAAATTAAAACTTGGCAATGCTTTCTATACTCTTGTTTCCTAAACCTATAAATCAAAAGTGTCTAAACAGGTCATAAATGTACCTCGGCAATATAATGGGAAAAGTTCTGATTTATGGTGCCGGTGGAATAATTTTAAATAATTACATAAGAGTTTTGAAAAATGCAATTAACACCTTTAAAAGTTTTTTGAAATGAAAATGAATCTCTGGAGATGACTGTTACCATACATAAAGATAGCCAGTTAAAAAATAAAAATAAAGCTACAAGATGCAACCGTGTCAAAACTATCCTATGGAGACAGGGTATAGGAGCTTTTATTTACAGTGGGAATTCACCAGCGTGATCACATCAATACATGTTTGAACTTTGCCACCTTATCACACACTAAAAACACAATTAGCCTTTGTCATTACCGAGCATCAAAATTAAATCACCAAGTAAGCATCATGTTGCTATTCAGCCCCAGCTGATGCCTCTCTCCCTCTGCACTGGTTTGACACATCCTACCACACTGTCCTTTGGAACACTTCACATCCTCCTACCTGCTCCTGCAAATCTGGCCAATGTTCTTTCCTTCCTCTTTCTCTTCATTTGTGATTCATCTCCTCCTTCAAAAACCAACCTTCCACAGATGAAGTCACTCCCAAACATCTTTTCTTAACCCTAACTTCCCGAGTACCAAAGAATATCGTATCTCTGAATTTCCTCCTTTAGGCTTACCACCAACCAGTAGTAGCTATAGTTTTTAGTTTTTGGCTAACAATCCTCCCACCTCATCCCTCACTCAATATTCTTCACTTTGACCCATCTCACAACACCCTGTCTGAATCCTTGACCTCCATGTTCAATTCTGGAAGTGGCAACAGAAGGCCATCTCAGACTAACCGGTCTTTTGAATCAAGTATACACTGCTTAACGCTACCTGTTATTTCTTTCTAGATTTATCTTGGATTAGAAAACTAAACAAGATTGAAGCAGACCTTGACTTTCCTCAGGGTTCTTTCAGATTCAGTGGTCCAAAGTATCTCCCTAGTTCTTTCAATCACCAGACGTAGCACACTCAGCAGCTACACAGAAAGAAACTCTCAGCCACGTCCTGGCCATGAGAATGAGAATAAAAGACTTAGAATCATAGAAACTTTGACCTGGAACAGATTGAGAGATCATTTTAATCTCACCCCCTCATTTTCCAGATGAGAAAACTCATGCCCAGGAAGGAAAAATGACTAGCCAAAGGTCATACATCTGAGTGGTTACTGGCAGAACCGACACCAGAACCGAAAACTTCTGACTGCTAATTAAGCATTCTTTCCATTGCCTCATAGCACCTGGCAGGGAGATGCATGAGGAACCACCGAAACTGAAAAAATCAGCCTCCAACACAACACTCTTTGCTGATAGGGGGATAGTGGTCTTTCTGTATTGACTGGAATGACCAGTACTTTTTTAACTATAAATTATGAATGAAAAATGAACAATCATTACCAAGCAAAGGCACAGGAAATCAAGACAACTTCCACTGTTACCATCTAAAATTCACACAACTCTACTTGACCGTTAATCTAGAGCTGAGCTAAAAGAGGAGATACTGGTCACATGTGGCTATTTGTTTAAATCAATTACAATAAAATTAAATTAAAAATTCAGTTCCTCGGTAACATCAGCCTCTTGTGAAGTATGTAATAGAGAATATGATTAGAAATTACCATATTAGACAGCAAAGATATAGAATATTTCTATCACTGTAGAAAATTCTATCAGACAATGCTGATAGTCTAGAACATACCAGTCTATGAGATGAATATAATATGGAAAACATGATACTGATGAATTCTAAGTTTGAAATGTAGTCTTTTTTTTCCCCAGCAACAAAGGGACTTGATAAAATATTCTAGGTTTTTGGTTTCTGATGGAAACTGAATCCTAGGAAATTAATTTACATGGCTCTCCCAAGCTTTACAAGCAGTTAGTCACAGGGTTGGGATTGAGTGTCAAGTTGCCCAACTCTTAAGGAAGTGATTTTTTCCATTAAACTTGCTGACCAGCTGAAACTAACAATATGGTATGCCTCACCCTCTTTAAGATGATATGGGATAAAGTATCTATGCAGCATCCACTCCTCCATCTTTTCAAAGGATGATTGAGGTACAACAACTTAGACATAACGATTCTGGATCTGTGTGGTTTTAATGGAGTCAATCTATCCAGGGTAATCTGAAGGTGGGCACAGGACTCACCCGTGTCCAGTCAATCAGCATATTTCCGATCCCTGGACCATACTGATCAGTTCACGCACAGATGACTCAAGTCATTTGGTCAATTCAGAGACTCTTGTTGGAATTACTGGGCAAGAGATAACTGATTTTCTGCAGGGGCTGCTAAACTGTAAATCTGTCAATCTGGGGCTCCTACGAGCCATCCTGTCTCAGCAGAGGGAGAATCTAACCAAGTGTGAAGCCAACATAAAAAGAAAGCAGAACAAAAAATGGAGCCAGACCAAGTCCTGGTGACATTATTTGAGTGCCTGGTCCCAGCTGTGTCTGAGGCCAGGCTAAACCGTGAACTTTCAAGTTCTGTGGGCCAAGAGACTTTCCCCCCATTGCCAGCCAGTCTAAGTTGGGTTTTGACATTTGCACATGACTAATACAGGTACTTCTTTCCTCAAGGAGATTAAGAAGTAATCATATTAATATCTCCAATCAACCTTGAAAAGCATAGCAAGAGGGAAACACCAAATTATAAAGCACATGATGGCAGCAGCAAATCTTGGTTCATGTGATGCCATTCTGGGAGGGATTCCCCACGTCAACCCCAAGTACACTCAAACTGTCCCAGCCATGGATCAATCACTAAGTTTCAATTCACCATGTGTTCATTTTTCTTTCAAACACCCAAATTTACAAGTTTCTTATCAGGTGGGCCTGCCACTTCACTTTAAAATTCAATAAAGTGTCTTCTTATTCATAAGCCCTGGGAATTTCTTCAAGACATTTTACCATATTAAAAAGAAAAAAACAAACAAAAAAACCAACAAAGAAATCCCCATCCCCCACCCCACCAAGGTCTCATGATGAAAGTATAATTCAGACTTCTTGGTCCAATGGGTTTTTCACTCAAAACTCTTTTACTCTCCTTTCCCACAAACCCTGCAATGGCTCCTCAGTCCTGAATTCAACATTAAAAGTTTCTCTTTTTTTCTAGGTCCAGTGTGCCAAACTAGGACAATTTTAGAGTCTGGCAATAAATGATTTAGGAAGCCTATCAACAACTACTTTAGTATCATCCACATACAGTTGGCCCTCCTTATCCACAGGTTCCTCATCTTCAGATTCAACCAACCATCAATCGAAAATATTAAGGAAAAAAAAAAAAACTCTAGAAGTTCCAAAAAAGCAAAACATGAATTTGCCACACGCACGCAACTAGTTACATGGCATTTACATTGTATTTTACAACTATTTACATAGCATTTACATTGTATTAGGTATTAATCTAGAGATGGTTTAAAATATATACGAAGATGTGCGTAGGTTATATGCAAATACTACACCATTTTACATAAGCGACTTGAATATCCTCAGACTTTGGTATCCGAAGGGTCTTAGAACCAATCCTCAATGGAAACTGAGTGAGGATTGTATTTTGGGAGATATATTCTGTTTTTATGGGGCCCATTTCACAACGTCCACTGTGTAAGTTATACTGTTTGCAACCAGTTTCTGAGACCAGGCATATATTAAGAGGATAGGTTTTCATACATTAGTTTCCCCTTAAATAATGTTAATTTTAAAAGGCTTTCCGTTCTGCCTTATAAAGTGATTTTTTAAAGATTAATCAGTTTGAATATATGGATTTGGGGCTCCATTCAGTTCAGGTTTATTTATCTAATGGTCCTTCTGTCCAGCTTATCAACAGCTTAGAGCTACTTTTTTTCCTTCAATCCAGCTTCTTCACTTAACCTTATTAATATCTGGCATTCAAAATTTCATTTGTTTTCCTATTATTATCAAATTCTAGCCAAAGATGAATGAGGTTCTATGGTTTAAGGTTTTTACTAATAATATTAATCACAGCCTGGTGTCTTAAAGTCATCATAAACAAGTTCATCAAGTTCTGATGATATCATTGGTATCTTTTGTTAAGTGTGTGTCACATGCTAGGTGCCTCAGGCTGGATGCTTTCTGTTCCAATTTTCAAATGGTCCTTACCTTAAGCTTGTGAGATGAGCATCATCTATAGCCATTTCATTGACCCACGATCAAAAGTGAAACCTTAAAAGATCATGCTCAAGATCCCAGTGGCAGGTCAGGATTCAGACCTGTGCCTCTAAATCCAGACTAATTATTTTGAGCGCGCAGCCAACAATTCTAAAATTTGAACTAAAATATCAGTTTGAAATTATTCATAACTATATTCTTTGTAACCTTAAACCTGAAATCGTATCTCATGTTGGCATTTGGCCTTTCCCATTGTCTGCCCCTGGGCAAGGGGGCAAAAAGTGGTCTCTGCTCTCTCTGGCTCTGCCCAGCAGTTACAGTTTACCCACAGAGGATGGTTGGTTAATTCCATATTGAAGAGATATGTGAGCCTTGCCTAGAAGGGAATCTTCCAATTCTTCATGTGACAACGTAATGTATCGATGTTGTTATTACACAATTCCTTGAGAAAAAAGTATGTAGAGGGACACTCTTAATAAGTGTCACGCTAATTTTATCTTTGGAGAAACTGGAATCATTGTTGCATTTTCTAATCTTCAGCATCTCTAGCTGGTCAAGAGATAAGAGCTGCAATCATAGACCAGAGAAGCCATCTCCAATTTCACCATCAGTCACTGAGAGGTACGTTTGACAAAGCCCGAGTCTAATGAGAGGCAGGGATTGAAATCCTGAGTTCTGTCTTACCAGACACTTCTCAAGAATGCCTCTCTTCTAAATTGTGAGCGATATCTAATGTGACCCTGGGCTGCCAACTCCTGCCCCAGAACAATGCAGATAACCAACTGATGTAAGATGAAAAGCTATTTGCTTGATCCACCCCTTGCTTCCACTCCAGTCTACTTTCAAATGTAACACATTCAGCTGGAATTACAGGCTACCTCTCCATCCAGCACTGGGGCATGGAATCGATATATGAACAACCACGGAGCATAAACATTACAGAAAAATAATGACTTCGGAAGCACCGGGCACCTTACCCCAACACAAGCTACATGTGTGTTCACAGATGGAAACGAACGGCTGTTTACCCTGAAGGGCCCATAAGAAAAATGCAGTCACCTTTACAGTAAAATGTAACTTAACTATTCAACATGCAAGAAACTGAAAAGAGAGCCAGGAATGAAATCCAACAAAGAGCTCTTCTAGTTCCTTGGGTTTCTTAGGGAGAGTCCAAGCCACTCAAGAGCCATGCAGGCCCCTCATAACTGAACTGTATGGGTGATGTGATCCCAATACCAAGGTGGGAAAGGTTCACAGGCTCAGTTCACCACTGCATGGGTCAGGGAAGAGAGTCTGTGTGACCCTGTATCCTGCCTCACTCAGGAGGCACGTTTCACAAAGCCCGAGTCTAATGGTGATTAATTGAACACAAGAAACAATACAGGTTTTTGTCTGGCAAAGGGTTATGCAACAGAGTAATGTCAACAGGCTCCAGCCACACCAGAGCACTTCGGACCATTTCCCGGATGCAACAAATAAGGGCACGCATTCCTTGTTGGTGGCTCACACAATGACAACAAAAGCCATCCCAAGCTTCCTGTTGAGAGATGCCAGCAGGTATTGACATAAGCTTAAGAGTGTCTTTCTGAGACTTCTGTGGTTTAGCACTTTGTCAAAACAGGATACTATTTAAATTAAAAATTTACTGATTCAAGTTCAGAAAAACCCTGCTTTGCTGTTTTTATAACCAAATTCGTGGGTGGGGAAACTTTGACCTTTATTTTTTCTTTTCTTTTATGCCACCTTATATGGGGCTGAGAAGGTGCTATATTTAGCAAGCTAGTTTTGAGAAATAAGGTGTCTAAGCAAGATGACTATCACTTTCTATGAATTACTGTACATGTGAAATCATGGACTTGTTATATTATGCAAAAGCGACTCAAGTGAAACAAACAAAAATATCTGTTTGCATTAGTAAGTTTTGTAAAAATCTTGGTGGGGACAAAAAGGGGAAATACATATCAACTCACCACAGCATACTGTGCTTCCCATGTGATTCTTGTTGAGCATGCAAAAGTATTTCTTTAGTGAAGAAGGCTAAGTCAGGACGACAAGACTACAGAAAACAGAGCCAGTGGTCAACCAGAAGCAACACAGTGGTGACAAGCTTAGTGCGGAAGAGTGGATAGAGCCTCCATGAACTGTGGAAGCCTTGCCAAACCTGCTTCTGTCTAAGGGTCAGGGGTGGGGGGAGAGGAGGAGTGGATTTTCCACCTGCTGCCCCCTCAATCTTAAATATTCTTCTTCTAGACACTTGCAAGACTCACCTCAGGTCTCCACTCAAAGATCACTTCCTCAAAGAGGTCTTGCCTGGCCAGTCAATCTACCATGGGAATCTCATCATCACTGTCTAGATCTTAATCCGGTTTGTTTTCTTAACAGCCTTCATCATCATCTGACATCTGGTGATTATCATTATTTTGCATATAGGTTTAATATCCCATAAGAATGTCCGCTCCATGAGTTCAGGAACCCTGTCTGCTTGCTTGACCCTTATCAAACACTGTCTAACCGAATGCAGTCACCCAGCGATTTGTCAGAGGTTGGACAGGGAATCTTCTCACTGTCTGTTCAAGACTCTGTAAGAACTTCTTTCTCTTAACCTTCCATCTGACCACCTAACTACTAACAAAATCATTCTAATAACATCAGACCTCTAAGATACTGAAGCTGGAGAGGCCACTGAATGGAAATGCTGAACTTCTGATTTTGCCTTAAAATCACTATGCGATGATCACCAAGCTCTCAACGCTCTGGGAATACACAACCTCTCAATGTTCAAGGAGGAAAGAGTGGAGGAAATTTGGAGAATTTGACAAAGAAATCTAATTCCTTGAACATCATGGTACAATTCATCTCTTCTTGAGTCAATCTTTCTTATTAGTCACAGGGAACTCTCTTAAGTGAAATGAACACCACTTTGGTTGATGGCTTTGAACCAACAGGGCAACAGTTGGCCTTTAACCTTTTATTCTGTCCAATCCAGCTGAGGGATATGACACATGACAAGCTGCTACACTGGCTCACTTGGGCAATGACTCTCCATAGGATCAGCCCAAGATTCTCATCTGCTAGTATGCATGCTTTCTGTACTCTTTTCCAACAATGGATCAGGGCTAGTCTGTGTGATGGATAAATATGGCAAAGGTAATGATAAATGATTTCTAGAGCTAGGTCACAAAAGACGTGTATCATCCTGGGGAAAGCCAGATGCCATGCTATGAGACTTTCAAGTGGCCCTCTGGAGAGATCTGGACCATGAGCACAGATGGCTTCCTGCCACGTGAGCCATCTCGGAAGCAGATCCTTCAGTCCTAGGGTAGCCCCAGCTTCACAATTTTACCTGCAACCTCATGAGAGACCATGATTCAGAACCCCCATGAGCTACTCCCATATTTCTGACCCAGAGAAAATGTATGAAATAATAAATGTTAATACTGTGGCTTGAAGACACTAAGTTGTGCAGTAACACAGTATCCAAACCTTATATGAAAAACATGTATCATCTTGTCTGATGCACACTTTTCTCCTGGAGGAAAATATGCCCCCTGCCCCACCCTGGCATTATGGGAATCATCGTTGTTTCAGATCCCCAGGTAAGAACGTGAATTTTCAGCTTTGCGTGAGCAGCAGTTAGAGAAGATGTCACATTTACAGTCAGGATGCCCAGGGATAAAGAAGCCAGAACTCCCAAATCCCTGAGCTCAAGTTGGCCTGTTGCCGAAAATCAAAGCCCTCCCAACTCTGGGGGTGGATCTGTTCACGGAGCTTCTGGCCCCTGGGAAGAAGGGACTACAGCAGACCGTTACTGAAAGGAACTGTGTAGCAGGCTCAAGTCCACAGTGAGCAGATAACCAATGCCATGTAGAAAGGCTGCTCCAGCTTCCTTTTTTTTTGTTTTCCCCAAGGATAAGGAATTATCCTTGGAGTCAAATTATTTTCCAGTTATCCTTGGAAAATGGAATTTTCATGGGAACCATTTCAGCATTTTTACCTTTGCAACTAACTCTACAAGATGTTCAACACTTTGTGCAAATGAACCAGTGGCCAGCCTGCCGACCCGCAGTTTGCAGTCTCTACTGGATTTCTTGCTTCCGGCGTTCTTCTCCTGTTCTAATCAAAACCTCAAATTTCCTACTTTCTAAAATTTCCATTTCCCAAGCTCCTCCCACAATTTCTCCGACAATTTCATGCTTTTTAAAACACGACCACCCTATTTGTATCTAAGTAGTCCTACTTGCTGTTAGAAAATATTTGTCCCTTTTTAAAATAATGCAGTTAATAAATGTGGCAAAACAGAAGTGAAAGAACAAGTGTCTTGCAGGTGTGTGGAGAAGTAGCCTTGGGGGGGAAAGTGACAGGGCAATGAAGAGTGACAAATGACTGAATCCCCAGAGAAGCAAGTTAACCCTGACTAGACGGCCTCCTCAGAAGACAGCTTTAACGCCCATGCTTTACTTCCCGACACATCAAGACCCACGGAAAGGAAGAGTTACAAGGAAATTGGAGTACTCTCTGGTCCTGCTTGCACACATGAAGCTATAAAGTCAATGAGAAAATAGCTGGACAACTTCCTCCTCAGAGTGGACAGGGGAACTAGGAAGGGGTCGGGAAGTGAGGAGAATATGCATCACATGTCTCTTTTCTTGTCAGCAGGTGCAGCTAACTGTACCATCACAAGCGGAGTAGGTCCCAGTACAGAGGACCGACAGATGTGAACATCCACTCAGCACCATCTTGTCTGGAGAATCTTTAACCCACTGGATGTATATGAAAGATCTGGAGATGATAATACATCTGTAACCATCCTAAAAGCAATTGCTCTCACATGTGTATTTCCAGTGACAATCGCCACTCTGCCCATCAATCATTGTTGAAAAAAATCTTAATGTTACATAAAATTCCAATTCGTTCTGTGCAGGCCAGTCTGGGATCTCACAAGTGATAACTCATGACTAACATCACAATCAGGATGATAAGAACACTGGCTACAAGGGTAAAGAACACTCTGAGTGCTGTGTATCAGTTCTTTGCATGTACATTCTTTAAACTTAATCCTCCGAAATAATCTAATGGTTGGATATTTCTACTTAACAGAAGAACTGCAGAAGTAAGTAAATCTGGACAAGGCCATACAGCTGGCAAATGGTTTTTGAATCTCGGTATATCTGACTCTAGAGTCATAACAACTAAGTTTTGTTTTCTCATTGACACTTGAAGCTAAAGATTAAGGGTAATTCCAAGTTTCCACTAACCAATCTACACAGTCAACCAATAAACTTAATTCTAATATGATTACTGCTATTAATCTAAGTGGACATATCACTACTCATTATATCACTGTTGATAAAACACAGACCTATAAACCTCATGCCTGGGAGGCAGGTGTGAGAAGCACAACTATGAACAGGTTTTAGAAGTGAAAAATGAAGTTCAAGGATTTGGGTTTTGGCAAAGCCAATTGGAAACCACGGTGTGTCAGTCTTTGCCCCTGAGAAAGAAGGCAAGAACGAGACCCTTGTGGGACCCTTAGAGCAACATCAGTGGAAAGTGAAGGTCACGTTCCTCCCCCTCAGACTGAGGAAAGGAGGAGACTTGTCTGTGGGACCAAAGTAAACCTTCGATAGAAGGAAACTTTCAGAGGAAATGATTTAAGCTTTTTTGGTGAGAAGGGTATTTTTCAAATTCTCTTTTGAAGTTCTTATTTCCATCTTAAGTCTACACAAATAAAAATAATCATCAGTTTTCAAAGAGCCTTGTGGTTCACTGCGGGGGAGGGAGTTTGGCTTGGTTTCCTTCAATGAAACTTCCAGGACTTTGGAGTTTTTCTTATTAGAAGGGAAAACTTCAGCCCCCAGGGAAAGACAGTCACTATTTCCAGAAATTATGGCATTATTGTCCTGCCTGATAGCCATTCAGTAAAAAAACGATACAGAAGATATAGTATGTGACCAGAGGTTAGAGACACACACTTAGGAGATGTATGAAGAAGCCACATTAAAAGAGACTACCTTTTGATCTTTCATCAGGAGGATATATTTACCAAAATATTTTCAAAGCCAAGGAAGTTCTAGAACAGCATTATCCAATGGATTTTCTATGATGATGGAAACATTCTCTATTTGCATTGTCCAAAATGGTAGCCACTCCCACATATGGCTACTTAAGTAGGAGTAAATACAAATTAGGAAGTAGGAAGTCAAGAGATACCTGGAGTAAAAGGCAAATCTGGCCTGGGAGTACAAAATGAAGCATGTCAAAGGGTAACAGAGTTTTGCCAAGAGAACACACTGGTCATAGCAAACACCCTCTTCCAACAACACAAGATTAGGCTCTACACATGGACATCACCAGATGGTCAATACTGAAATCAGACTGATTATATTCTTTGCAGCCGAAGATGGAGAAGCTCTATACAGTCAGCAAAAACAAGACTGGGAGCTGACTGTGGGTCAGATTGCCAAATTCAGACTTAAATTGCAGAAAGTAGGAAAAACCACTAGACCATTCAGGTATGACCTAAATCAAATCCCTTACAATTATACAGTGGAAGTGACAAATAGATTCAATGGAGTAGATCTGATGGAGTGCCTGAAGAACTATGGACAGAGGTTCATGACATTGTACAGGAGGCAGTGATCAAGACCATCCCCAAGAAAAAGAAATGCAAAAAGGCAAAATGGTTGCCTGAGGAGGCCTTACAAATAGCTATGAAAAGAAGTGAAGCGAAAGGCAAAGGAGAAAAGGAAAGATATACCCATTTGAATGCAGAGTTCCAAAGAATAGCAAGGAGAGATAAGAAAGCCTTCCTCAGTGATCAATGCAAAGAAATAGAGGAAAACAACAGAATAGGAAAGACTAGAGATCTCTTCAAGAAAATGAGAGATACCAAGGGAACATTTCATGCAAAGATGGGCTCAATAAAGGACAGAAATGGTATGGGCCTAACAGAAGCAGAAGATATTTAGAAGAGGTGGCAAGAATACACAGAAGAACTGTACAAAAAAGGTCTTCATGACCCAGATAACCACAATGGTGTGATTACTCACCTACAGCCAGACATCCTGGAATGCAAAGCTAGTAGAGACGATGGAATTCCAGTTGAGCTATTTCAAAGCCTAAAAGATGATGCTGTGAAAGTGCTGCACTCAATATGCCAGCAAATTTGGGAAACTCAGCAGTGGCCAAAAGACTGGGAAAATATCAGTTTTCAATTCCAATCCCCAAAAAAGGCAATGCCAAAAAAGTGTTCAAACTACCACACAATTGCACTCATTTCACATGCTAACCAAAGTAATGCTCCAAATTCTCCAAGCCAGGCTTCAATGGTACATGAACCGAGAACTTGCATATATTCAAGCTAGATTTAGAAAAGGCAGAGGGACCAGAGATCAAACTGCCAACATGTGCTGGATCATCAAAAAAGCAAGAATGTTCCAGAAAAACATCTACTTCTGCTTTATTGACTATGCCAAAGTCTTTGACTGTGGGGATCACAACAAACTGTGGAAAATTCTTCAAGAGATGGGAATACCAGACCACCTGACCTGCCTCCTGAGAAATCAGTATGCAGGTCAAGAAGCAACAGTTAGAACTGGACATGGAACAATAGACTGGTTCCAATTCAGGAAAGGAGTACATCAAGGCCGTATATTGTGACCCTGCTTATTTAACTTATATGCAGAGTACATCAAGCAAAACGCCAGGCTGGATGAAGCACAAGCTGGAATCAAGATTGCTGGGAGAAATATCAGTAACCTCAGATACGCAGATGACACCACCCTTACTGCAGAAAGTGAAGAAGAACTAAAGAGCCTCTTGATGAAAGTAATAGAGGAGAGTGAAAAAGTTGGCTTAAAACTCAGCATTCAGAAAACTAAGATCATGGCTTCTGGTCCCATTACTTCATGTCAAATAGATACGGAAATAACAGAAACGGTGACAGACTTTATTTTTGGGGTTCCAAAATCACTGCAGATGGTGACTGCATCCATGAGATTAAAAGATGCTTGCTCCTTGGAAGAAAAGCTCTGACCAACCTAGACAGCATATTAAAAAGAAGAGACATTACTTTGCAAACAAAAGTCCATCTAGTCAAAGATATGGTTTTTCCATTAGTCATGTATGGATGTGAGAGTTGGACCATGAAGAAAGCTGAGCGCCAAAGAATTGATGCTTTTGAACTGTGGTGCTGGAGAAGACTCTCGAGAGGCCCTTGGACTGCAAGGAGATCCAACCAGTCCATCCTAAAGGAAATCAGTCCTGAATATTCACTGGAAGCACTGATGCTGAAGCTGAAACTCTAATCCTCTGGCCACCTGATGTGAAGAACTGACTCATTGGAAAAGACCCTGATGCTGGGAAAGATTGAAGGCAGGAGAAGGGGACGACAGGGGATGAGATGGTTGGATGGCATCACCGACGTAATGGACATGAGTTTGAGCAAACTCCAGGAGTTGGTGATGGACAGAGAAGCCTGGCATGCTGCAGTCCATGGGGTTGCAAAGAGTCAGACATGACTGAGTGACTGAACTGAACTGAAATACAAAGTAAAAATTAAGCTCTTCATTGGCACTAGTCACATTCCATGTACTCTGTTCTTTTATGTTCCCAGGGTTCCCTTTGTTTGCATCCATTAGTATATTCACTATATCATATTATAATTCTCTCTCCAGTTTCAGTTTGACAGAAGGATTAAGAAATTTTCAATTCTGAAATCCAGTACCAGATACAGTCCAGAACACAAGAGGTAAATAATAAACAGGAACATGACTTGTAAGTGGATAGATAAGTAAATGAATGAGTCAACCCTCTAGCCATGCTCACATTTATTTCCTAGGGGCCTTGCTGTCAGGTAAGAATTGCTACAGCATTTTCAATAAATGTTAACATCAGATGAATCCGAGATTTTTTTTTTAATTCATCTATTTTTAATTGGAGCATAATTACTTTACAATATTGTGTTGGATTCTGCTATAGGTCAACATGAATCAGCCATAGGTATATACCTGTCTGTTCCCTCTTGAACCTCTTTTCTATCTCCCACCCCATCCCACCTCTCCAGGTTGTCACAGAGCACCAAGGTGAGCTCCCCGTGTCATATAGCAAATTCCTACTGGCTATCTATTTTACATATGGTAGTATGTGTGCTTCCATGCTACTCCTCAATTTGTCCCACCCTCTCTTTCCCCTACTGTGTCCACAAGTCTGTTCTCTATGTCTGTGTTTCTATTGCTGACCTGCAAACAAGTTCATTAGCACCATCTTTCTAGTAAATTCGAGATCTTCATGATGATAATTACAGTATTAAAGATCCAAATGAGACTCAGATCTTACTGAGGATGATAGTAATAATAAAGGTCAATACGGATGCTGCGGTCTTTGCATCCAATGACTGTGTTCTCTATCAGTTTCCCTTCAAGCACTGCTTTTTTTTTTTTTTTTCTAACAAGGGGAAAATACTTTTTTCTTGTTTTTCATCTACCTTCCTCATAAAACTAGTATGTTGCCAGATGCTCAAACTTCTCCTCCCAAAGATGTCCTCAAGATCAAGCCCAAACTTCTTCACCAGGAGTCCACACACTTTTTCTGTCAGAGGTTAGACAATAATATTTTAAGGTCTTGCGAGATATACAGCTACACAAATCTACCATGAGAAGTCCCAGTTGGCAAAATGCACGAGTATGGCTTTATTCTGATAAGACTTACTTGTGGACACTGAAATCTGAATTTCATGGATTTTAATGTTTCATGAAATATTATTCTTCTTTTGATTTTTTTTCCCAACCATTTAAAAACATAAACAGCTTGTGAGTCCTACAAAAACAAGCTGTGGGATTTGGCCCACTGGTCTATGTTTGCCAACTGCTGCTCTAAAACCTGGTCCCCGCTCAAGTACTTCCAATACAAGTTATAGGTCTAAGAGACACAGAGATATCCTGACACTGATGAAAAAGAACTCCGACAAGTTGATAATCAAGAGCTCTGCTGTCCAGCAGCTCCGGGGACCAAGCAGGAGCCCAAGCAGGGAAGTGTGGATTTCAACGGAGGTACTGGTGGATGGTGAAGGTCACCGTGGTCCTCATTCACCCACCCACCCTGTGAGAAGCTCCAGCTGCTGTCACCATCAGCTGAGCAGACAGATGAAGACTCGGCTGATCTCACCATCCTTTCCTAAACCAGTTTTGTCGAGACTTCTATTAGTCAAATCCTGATCTACATCAGAGTTTCTGCAAGCCCGTTAATTATGCCTTTGATCTGCAGTTACATTATCTTCAATTAAGCATTAATATATTGTGCATGAACTGACACTGTGACATGCAAAATGTTAAGGTTCCTGGAATACATTTCCTAAGCTCGTATTCTAAACAGAGCTGTGTAGGCAGTGAAATATTTATTTTCAAATTCATCTGTGTACATTTTCAAAATTACTGCTCTTAAAATTTTTTTTTGAAATTTCTGACCTGCTGTTCATAAGTCAAATAATATATATAATCTCTTTTTTTCGTAGAATTCCAATCGGTAAATTACGTTAAAAAAAAAAAAAAAGGAAAGGAAAAAGTCAGATTGGCTACATGCTGACAGATGGTGAGTATTCAGGCCTCCTACAGCTGGTGTTAAAGAGAAATGGTCCCAAGTGCCCTTAGGACCTCATGGACCATGCAGCTTTAAGACTGTTTTGCCTTCATCAATTAACAGTCTTCAAATTCTCAAACAGTTGCAGAATGAAGAGGCGTCTATGTTAAAAAGTCAAGTCAGACATGACAAGTGTAATACTGGTGAGGAGGCATAAGACACCCAGTTTATCTTTCTGGCTCCATTGTGGTGGTGGTGGTGGTGGTGTTTTTTTCACCCCTTCCTGTATTTTGCAAATGAGCAGAGTAGGTATTTGTTTATAAAGCACTGACAGAATAAAGGCTCTGGAGAAACACAGACTCTACATTTTAACTAACATTCAAGTTCCTGAATGAGGTATGCCCTCAACTCCTAGAAACCAGGTGTGACTGAGATGTGGGCCAATTTCAACACTTACCTTAAAGATATCCAAATGACTTTGTTAGGAAATCAAGTTTAGTGATCTCATGAGACTTATTGTATATTTCCTAAATTGGGAAGGCCTGGAAATATCATCAAAATGGGCACATATAAAAAATGTGGTCTACAGGTCCATCCCTAAGCAGAAATGCACAAGTGTATGGAGAAAAGGAGACCAGCTGCATATTTAAACCCCACCAGATAGACCCTCAATATGACACCACCTGTATTATCCTTCTGTGTTCTCATTCCCTGGACTTAAGAGGACTCCAAGGTTAATGGGGTGGGTGGCCTACCTAATTCTTACATAGTACATTCTGCCTCTTGTATAGTGCAAGTCATCTAAGGGCAAAACCCAGGTATTCCCTAACATCTTCTGATGGCCACTGCTTGTTCACATTGGTGAGACCAAGTCAGTTTATCTCAACTACCCTAAAAGGAGGTTAGGAGACAGAAACATGAGGGAAAACTGAATGAAAGAGATGCTGAGATTTCAAGTTGGAAAGGAACTTAGCTGTCACCTTGACAAGTGGTCTTTAACTATGGGTATGCATAAAAAAGCACTTTTGAAGGCTTTTAAACACATGCTTCGGCTCCATCCCAAGATTTTTATTCATAGACAGAGTTCAGTAATCTACCTATATTTTAAGAAGCTTTGAAAAAATAAAAAAAAATAAAAAATAAAAAAAAAATAAAAAAAAAAAAGAAGCTTTGAGACCTAGATCTTGATGAGATAAACATTATATTAATTCTGATGTGCCTCCAGGTTTGAGAACACTGACTAATCTTTTGTAGGTAAGAAATGGAAACTTACAGAGATAAGTCACTTTGCCAAAATCAGACATATTTGGATTTAAAATGCAAACAGTGGAGGAAAACAGCATCAGCCTATGACTGGGTGCTGCAAGAGACCACTGAGTGGAAGAAGTACCATTATGTTTTGGATTCAAAAAGGAGCCATTCACATTTGGAAACATCCTACATCTATCTCTTTAACTATCTATAAAGTATCTATAGATCTATAAGATATTTTTTGGCAGATGGAAGTAAAGTGTTTTAATGTAATAAAGTCAGATACATTATGCAAATACTCCAGATTGGAATAAGACGTCTTGAAAGGGTGCTTTCCTCAAATTTCACACAAGTACAGTTGGCCCTCATATTTGCAAGTTTTGCATCTTTGGGATTCAACCAACTGTGGATGAAAATATCCATCCACGGTTGGTTGAATCCATGAATGCAGAACCCCAGGATATGGAGGGCTGACCATTTTGGACTTGAGCATCTGAGGCTTTGATATCTTTGGGAGCTCCTGGAACCAACCCTCAAAATCCCAAGAGATGACTTCATATCACACAGGTTTAATAAGGCTCTGCCAGCCAAGTCTATGTCCTTGAATCTCAAAAAGTATACCTATGGCTGATTCATGTTGATGTTCAGCAGAAACCAACACAATTCTGTAAAGCATTTACCCTTCAACTAAAAATAAATACATTTAGTACTAGTTTAGCCATTATACCTCGGAGAAGGCAATGGCACCCCACTCCAGTACTCTTGCCTGGAAAATCCCATGGACGGAGGAGCCTGATAGGCTACAGCCCATGGGGTCACTAAGAGTCGGACAACTGAGCGACTTCACTTTCACTTTTCCCTTTCACGCAATGGAGAAGGAAACGGCAACCCACTCCAGTATTCTTGCCTGGAGAATCCCAGGGACGGCGGAGCCTGGTGGGCTGCCGTCTATGGGGTCGCACAGAGTCGGACACGACTGAAGCGACTTAGCAGCAGCAGCAGTAGCAGCAGCCATTATACCTACCACAATGCATGGACAGATGTCAGAACAAGAGGATGAAAGGACATGTGGGTGCTGGGCATCACCCCTGTGCAAATGAGAAAAAGGTACTCTTTCTTCCATACAAATGCTGTGCTAGTTCCATACCAAGGTGCAAAGCTTGGGATATGGTGACCAGGTTTCAGTCTTTACCAGCCCCCACATTCAGACAGCTTTGTCAATGGACAACCTGGAGACCATACCTGATCTTTTATTAAAGTAAGCAAACTCCAGCCCAAATCTGGGTGCTGCCTGTGTCTGTACATAGCAATAAGAGCCTTGAGCTACAATTGTTTTTATGTTTCCAATAGTTGAAAAAAAAATTCAAAAGAATATTTTGTGATATTTGAAAATTACATGAAATTTAAACTCTAAAATTCACAAATGAATTTTTGCTGAAATAGCACATGCTCATTATTTATATATACAGTTAAGTCCCCTACATATGAACCCTCAAGTTGTGAACTTTCAGAGATACGACTGTGAGTTTGCATGGCCAATCACATTAGTTCATGTGTCTGGCATACATTGTCATATGCATGCATCCTCTACAAATGAGTGTGCCTTTGTGCACTTTGCTGGACAGTACTGTATAGAGTAAGTAGTGCAATATCTTAATTTCAAGCACCAAATTGTCCAAGCAAGTGTAAAAGCAGTGGCGATGTAGCTGTTACTAATGTACTTTCCAAGGTACTGTATGGTAGGATTAAAAATGCTTTATTTTTTTGTTTGTTTTTATATATTAGGTTGGTGCAAAAATAATTTCGGTTTTGCATTGTTGAACTTTGCCATTTGCCATTGGAATACATTCTTAAATGTTGTTATGTTATTCATCATTTTGATGTGCATTTCTTGCTTTATGTTTTTTTGCTAATCAATTATTACTGTTTATTTTATATATATTTTAGACTAGGGAAATGATGTTAGACAAAAGGCAAATTCAAGTGATTTTCTTATTCAAGTTCAAAATGGGTCACAAAGCAGTGGAGACAACTAACATCAACAATGCATTTGGCCCAGGAACTGCTAATGAACATACAGTGCAGTGGTGGTTCAAGAAGCTTTGCAAAGAAGAAGAGAGCCTTGAAGATGAGGAGTGCAGTGACTGGTCATAGGAAGTTGACAACGACCAAATGAGAGGATCATGGAAGCTGCTCCTCTTACAACTACACGAGAAGTTACTCAAGAACTCAGCATCAACCACTCTATAGTCATTTGGCATCTAAAACAAATTGGGGAGGTGAAAAAGCTCAGTAAGTGGGTGCCTCATGAGCTGACTGCAAATCCAAAAAAATCACCATTTTGAAGTGTTGTCTTCTTTTATTCTATGCAACAACAATGAACCGTTTCTCAATCAGATTGTGACATGTACTCAAAAGTGAATTTTATACAACATCCAGTGACAACCAGCTCAGTGGCTGGACACAGAAGAGGCTCCAAGGCATTTCCCAAAGCCAAACTTGCACACACACACACACACACACAAAGGTCATGGTCATTGTTTGGTGGTCTGCTGCTGGTCTGATCTGACTCACTACAGTTTTCTGAATCCCAGTGAAACCATTACACCTGAGGAGTATGCTCAGCAAATGAAGAGATGAATTGAAAACTGCAACACCTGCGATCGGAATTGCTCAACAGAAAGGGCCCAATTCTTCTCCGCAACAATACCTGACTGCACGTCACACAACCGGTGCTTCAAAAGTTGAATGAATTCGGCTGCAAAGTTTTGCCATAATCATCTGCCATAATGTCCTGACCTCTTGCCAGCTGACTACCACTTCTTCAAGCATCTCGACAACTTTTTGCAGGGAAAATGCTTCCACAACCAGTAGGATGCAGAAAATGCTTTCCAAGAGTGTGTTGCATCCCGAAGCATGGATTTTTAAGCTACAGGAATGAACTTATTTCTCACTGGAAAAATTGTGTTGATTGTAATGCTTCTGATTTTGATTAATAAATATGTATTTGAGCCTAGTTATTGACGATTTAAAATTCAGAGTCTGAAACTGTAATTACTTTTGCACCAACGTAATACTATTTGTGTGAAAAGTAAATAAACCTATTGCTGCATGGTATGGTACTATATAGCCTATTGCGTTAGTTGGGTACGTAGGCTAACTTTGTTGGACTTATGAATAAATGGGACTTACAACGTGCATTTGGAACAGACTTGTTCACATGTAGGGGACTTATTTTAATAGATAATTACACATATTGTGGTGCCTTTCCATGACAATAGCAGAGTAAACACTGCCACGGAGAAAAAATGGCCCAAAGAACCAAAAACATTCACCATCTGATCCTATATAGAAGAAATGGCTGACCCCTAGTCTAAAGGAAAAAAAGAGTTAACTATTAGGCCAAGTTTCTTTTGTAGATTTCATGAATACTTCCAAGCAAATATGGCAGGTGAAATAGTTTCTATATACCAACGTGAAACTGAGACAACAATGCAGGAAGGTCAACTTCATTACCTAGCCACCTTGACAGCACCTTTAAATGTCATCAACCAGTATGTGCCTTGCATGACTTGCAAGGGTTCATTATAAATTATAGCACACGAGCCCGACACGATCCAGGGACTGTAACAGGACGCTGGTGATGTAATGTGATAAAGGAGATTTCTCTGTACAACGCTGTATGGCACAGAGCTGGAGAGTTTCCAAGAACTTCAATTTCCAGAGTGCCACCTTTGACTTTTCAAGATAATTCCACCCAAGCGCCAGGCAACCTTGAAGAAAACTTTATCTTTTCTAGAAATGCCTGTCATTTAGGTGTCATCCCCCAAAATATAAATTTGAAGCTATTTTTTTTCCAATGAGACAGACTAAATCCAGGATGCAGATTTTCCAATTAGACTCTTTTAAACATCTGTTGGTAGGCTGCATTTAACATTAGTTATTTGAGCAAAGCACAATTTGATTAGACTGTCTGAAACCAAGCCAAAGTCTGCAAAATAATAGCTCAATTAAATTCTGTTTTGCTTTCATTTGTCTTAGATTTTCCTGAGTGTGATACTGTTGCAAATAATCAAGTAAACCAATTCCTTTCAAAATGAGAGATTTAGGTATATTTTCCATCATCCCTCCACATTTATTACATAATTGATTCCATCTCCGCTATGCTTCATTGAACTTCATCTTAATACCAAATACATTTCTGTGTTTTGCCTTTAGTCTCCTTTAATTTTCTATACTTGGGAATTAAAGTTCTATGCCATTAATATTATACCTTAAACAGATTAGTAACTGTACAGAGGCAAGCACAGAGCATTAAGGGCAGTCAAACAGTACTGCAGGAGTTTTGTGATTTTTCACTCCCTACTTGGCAAGATTCATTTCATCAACCCAATGGAAGATTTAGGCACAACTGACATTGGTTACTTTTAAATGCTGTGTTTATGGTCTTGAAATGTTCCTAGAGGTCTATGAACTTGAGACCAGTCTAAAACCTCCTCAACTAAAGCAGTATCAAATTTCCTTTCTTCTTGGCTTAGATATTTCACTCATTTATTAACTCATCACTCACCCATTCATTAACTCATAGGGAAGAAATATCTATGAATTGCCTATTTTGTTCCAGGCAGAGTGCAGAATGCCACAGCTTCAAGATAGAAGACTAGGCACTACCTCCTTGGCTGTTACGACAAAAGAGCATGAATTCACATACAATTCTGGGAAAACTAGGGTAAGAGAGAGACCAGGATGGAATTTTTAGAACAGCATGACTCTCATTTATGCCAAAGTGGATGCATTTAGGAAAATGATGCTTCATCAAGAAATAATGATAACAATAGCAGCAGAGCTGATGAGAATAGCTAATATTTGAGTATTTGTTGTGTACAAAATGTAGTAACTCAGCTAATCTTCATAACTCCACAGGTTGGGCATGTGGTCATCCCCATGTTACAGATGGGAAGCCTGATGTCTTCCCATTGTGTCTGGTTAACCACAACTGACTACCAGCCAAAGAATAGCCTCTGTTGCACTGCTAAAATGTATCTCTGAAAAGGGACTATTTTAACTGAATTAAAATATAATTTGGAGTTTAACAGGTATTCATTTTCCCTTTAAAAGGAGGTTATATAGTTATGAGAAGAGCTAACTTTTCTGAGAATTTACTATGTCCCAAGCACTGTGCAAGCACTTTTCATGCATTAATCATTTGATCTCCACAACTGCCTTCAGGTAGGTGAGGTAATCAGTCACGTTCTCTAGATGAGAAAATGGAAATACAGAGAGGTTAGTTAAGCTACTTTTCCAAGGTCACACAGCAGTAAGGGTAGTGCTTCAACCTGCAAGCCTGACACCGGAGATTATACTATTGATCATTCTGTGCCTCTTCTCACCATATTCTGAAACACTAATCTCTGTAACTCTCAACCACCCAGCTGAGGTTTTATGATAACCCAGTGTTCAAGATCCTATGTCTTTCAAGACAAATCACAGTTCATTTCTGACCACAAAGAAGTAGAGGTTCAGGATAAGAACACAGTTTGCGCCATCTCAGATAAGGATATGAGGAAAACACAAAGAGCATGTTTAATTTTAGATAATATTTCAATAGTTACCACAGGATCTATCAGATGCTGCAGAAACAAATAATCCCAGGTCTTTCTCTACTCTGGTATGTGATCAGCACAGACTATGTCGGTAAGTCAGCCTTGGCAGGTAAAAGGAACACATACCACTATTCCCAACTCCAGTGCCCATGGCAGACATGGCTAATCAATCACAGTGATCCTACAAAGGCCAATGTGGTTTAAGAATCTTTCAAACAGCATTCTAGGCAGAGCCACTTCAGATCTACATGAAGCAAAACCTCTGAGCTCTGTCTATTCTATGTGGTTTGAACTCTTAATTTTATTTCTAGAATAAATAACAGTTCCATTATACTATCAAATAAAGAACAAACCAGATATTATTTCACTGATGTCTTATTAAAGACAGCTTCATTAGGTTTGATGAAGCAGCTCTTCGGTGTGCAGACAAGGGAGTAACTGACTGTGGATCCTTCATTGAGAGAAGATGGAAGCAACCTACTAGGCCACAGAAACAGGTATCAGTGAAAAAGAATCATGGGGCAACATAGAGAGAATTTAGATATGGGAAAACACAGCATATCAAACAGCTTTTAATTGCCTTCTGAAGAAAGCAGAGACATAAGTCTCTTGGACTTAAACACAATTTAATCACTAGGGCCTTCTGCCTAAATGGCAGGGGTTAGAACAAGCCATATTTGGAATCCTGGATTTGGAGGACTTAGAAACACTATCAGATGGACTGTGCTTATGACCATCTCCTAACAGAAGGAAGCAGGGCTGTGAACCGACCCCCACCCCCTCCAGTAAGAGGACTCCAACCTCCTTCTCAGGTCATCTGATTTAATCCCAGACCAGAAAACTAAGAAACCAGAAGAAGGTGAAGAGTGTAGACCGTGTATGAAAGTTAAGAGTGGATCACTGAAAGCTCTTGAAGAACAGAGTAACATGGCATTGAGGGAAAAGCTGAAAGCAGTACGGAGCCTAAGAGATCCTCACGAAGACTAGAAGATGCTCTGAGGGTGTGGAGTAGGATAAATGACTGCTTTTTGCCAAGAGCTAATAAGCATATCCTTCCTGAAGGTCTGAACTCTGGAACAAAGTAGCAACAGGGGAAACACAGAGAAAGGAATGGACACAATATGCCAAGTGGAAGGAAAAATGGCAGCTCTGATAACGTGGTGGGGATAAGGGAAATTATTAGGTCGATGATGACGCATGAGTCTGACTAATAGGGCCTGGCAACAAAAATGATCAGTCGGATTAGAGGTGACTTAAATTGCTGTGAGGGTGAGCTAAGAGAGAGCCATGAACAGGCAGCTAAGAGGGGTACAAACAGGCGTGGAGTCATGTGTCCAGAGGTACAAGAATAAGCAAACGTGACAGAGGCACTACTGGAGACCATCCAAGGAACTGACCTTTGGGAAAGGAATGAACCTGGGTTCTAGACGAGAAGCGGGGACAAAAAGAGGATGGGATGGGGACCAGGGGGCGCTGAACTGAAGAGGTTTAGAAGGCAATTTCCAGGAACAAGAGTCAGCCAGAGGACCACAGGTTACTAAGTAAGACAAGTTGAGGTAAGGATGGCAACATGGCCCCTGCGTTTGGTGACAATCACATTCAAGAAGATGATGAGCAGAAAAGCCAGATTTGGGGGAGATTAGGAAGGAAAGTGACCGGAAAAAAAAAAAAAAGCTGGAAACAGCAGACAGAATATTCAGGTTCTAAAAGCTTGGTAGCAAAAGAAGGCGCTAGAGGAGAACAGCTAGGAAGGATTGAGTCATCCACAGTTTTTGAGTTACCCGTTTAAAAATCCACATTTTACCACGAACACCGATAAATGCTAGGCTCTGTCTGTTTGAATGTTTACCGAATCTCCTCAATGGGATGTAACATAAAAGGACAAGGGCTGGCAGGCCTTGCCCAATTGTGTCCTGGCAGCTTTAAATTCTACTACTTAAGTAGTTAAAAATCTGTTCTTTTGATGAAGGGGGAAAAGTTATGAATAGAAGTCAGCAGCCCTAGACCCTTTAAAAATGACGAGTATTCAGCCTCTGTAATTTACTGGGCAATAATTTCTAACTCAAACAATTCCAATGGCAAGGCAGCTCAAGTCCACCGAAAGTTCAAAATGGGATATGTTCTCTTTAAAATTTTGAGAGCGACTAAATATGACAACCATCTGATGTATGAAAATTATTCACAACCAAAAACAGACAGTCTGGAAATAGCCAGGATGACTTCATTTAGACAGAATTACCCAAATCTGTTTCTAATATACACAGTACACATAATAAATTTTTACAATATGACAAGGAAAACAAACTTAATAAAAGTTCCCGATCTTTTGTTACACAAGCATGCTATATTCATGCTATGTTTATAATAGTTTGCTCATGATATCACAGCTCAGTAACAAAGGCCCAAGCAATACAAAAACAGTTACTAGGCATGACATCAACTCACAACTACCGTAATTACATCGGTACACAAATTTCCCAAACTGTACATTTTCCAAACTGCTTCTCAATTTCAACGGCTGCCTTTAGACAATTACTTGCAGAGTTGTCTGCAGGCTTTGAGTAATACCCGTCTTTCTTCTCTTTCCCAAGCGTCATTTCCCTTTAGAAAGTGCATATTTCAATTACAAGCACTATTTTTCAAATATGCCCATAAACATATGTCCAAATTAGGAGACGGTGTGGTCTAGTGGTTAGTGACAAGCATCAGCAACTCTGATTCCACTCCATTCACTGTCTCTGCTTGTGAGGCCGAGGCATTCCTCCAGAGAGAGAAGGGAGAATGACATGGATAGAAGCCGAGTCTGGAGGTAGACTGAACTAGAATTACAGCTCTGCCACTTGCCAATCGTTTGGCCCTGAGCAAGTTCATTTCTCTCTGCCCTACTTTCTTCATCTGTAAAATGGGAATAATCATAGAATCTACCCTCATCCGGTCATTGTTTAGTAGCTGGCTCCTGGGAAGTACAATCTAAGTTTTGTTTTTTTAAAAAATATTATTACTGCTGTATTTCTGGGACTCAGTTTCCTGTTTGAAAACCTGGCTTCAATTACTCTGAACCATGGTGAATTGCATAATTTTTCTAATGTTAGGGCAAGACTTTCCTCTAGGTCCTGTTATCTGGATAATGAGGTTCAAGAACCAAAGTGTGAATAAATGAATGAATGAATGAAACCCATAGATTCTTTAATACCCAACAGTTACAGAGGTACAAAATATTATCCTGTAGAAATTGGTTTTCATCCCACTTCTCTAATTGCTTGCTTTCATGTTCCTGCAGCGAATGCTGATAAATACCTCCAACTCAATTGAAATAATAAGCATAGGGGAAAAAAGATATTGCCTTATGATTTCAGAAGCATATTTCTCTAAGGACCAGACTTTTCTGGCCCATCCCTTGTGCACGACCTCTGTCTCACTGGGTTGCATGGTCAGCTGGCTTTCCTGACTGGGCAGGGCGCCAGGGGAGCTCGACTACCCCCATTGTCACTTCTGGTCCATGGTGCTTGCACCAAATGCTGTTATTCTAGGCTTCAGGAAATTTTCTAACCACTGGACAGGGTCCAATGCTGTGTGCTAATGAGTTTCAGATTGGAGGACTTCACTGTTCATGTGTCAGAAAAGTGTCATGGTTTCTGGTGAGGTGGGGGCAGGGAAGAAAAGACACACACAAAAAAGGAAGAAAAAACAGTAGTTAAAAAATGCTGGCTACTCAAATTGACAGGGAACGTGACCTCTGCACTTCATCAGAAATTCCTGCAGACTTACAAAATAAAGGAGTTTGCTTTTATCACACACTGTGAGGCTCATATGGAAAAATGGAAAACACTACATCACTTGACCTCAGTATGGCCCCTTTCAACCACAGACGAATATTGTGTACAAAATTTCTAAATCAACTTAAGATGTTCCAAAAAAAAAAAAAAAAGCTTTAATTTTCTGCATTAGACTTGATGATTACTATTTTGGTTCTTGAGATTTTGCTTAGAAGGTTCACACAGGAAAAGGACTCATAATTCCAGGAAGAGAATTTTCTCACTTCGGGAATATTCATGGTCTGGCCTCTCTGCTGGGTGGGCACATCACGGTCTACACTTCCCTAGACTCCTTGGAAAATAATGAGCCAGCCTCACTTACCCAGGCTTGAAAGTCACCCAAGACTGAATCATGATTATTTGCTTACATTAACAGAACATTAAAACCAATTTTAAACAACTTAAGGAAACTCGAGCCATCTTTGCTTGGTGATTCACTTCTCTGGGAAGTTTTCTTCCCCGCATCATGGCAACCATCAGGCTTGATATCAAGACTTCTCACCATCCCATCACAGTCTACCAAAGAAGATGCCCTTCTTAGGAGAGTTTATCTCACAGGCCTTTTTTTTTTAAATGAGATTACATTTCACTTTTTTTTTTTTTTGCCACGGTTAGTACCAGCGACTTTAAAAATCCAATCCTTTCACATCCTCCAACTGTCATCAACATTTTTTTCAGACGATGTCAATAAAATTGATTGCCTGCAGTTCTGAATTCTGCTCTGCACATGGAAACAATATCATTTGTTTTAAAGTATTTTCGATGGGGGCGGAAGGAGAAACAGAACGTCAGCAAGCCTATCCACAACATTGGGGTGGGGCGGGAGGTGGAGGCTGGGGAACAAACAAGAAGTTAAGTAAATGGTCGGCTGGAAACTTTGACAAAAATTCCCGATATACAAACCCTAAACCTTACTGCTGTGCTGACTGATATGTCTTCCTGTCAGATATGAATGATGTTTCTGGAACATTAATATGTTCATTAAATTCTAACTCACTGTACTTAAAATATTCTGTATTTGGCTCAGAGGCATTTTGACAGCTTTGTTGTAATCATATATGTAAGGCCCCAGACAACACAGTTGTTGAGATGCCTCATACCTACAAGCAATCTGTTGCTTTTACAAGTCTAATCTAGGTATTAGGGAGCTGACTGTGGAACCATGTCGACTTGACATCTTCAACTCAGTTGTATATCACAGAAACCACTATGGGTGGTGACAGACTCCCATGATGCTCAGCAATCATCCATACCTCTAACTCCCTAATCTGTAATACTACAAAATACAGCTCAGACTGTTTTTTTTTTTTTCCCCTCCCTCTTTTTTCCCGAAGCACAAGTGGACGACCAGCAAGGGTCCAACAGTGTTATTCCTAATTACCTTTTTTTTTTTTTCTACTCTTGATCCTGTGGCTCTCATAATTAGTTACCTGGGGCTGCAATCCAATTTGAAGTGATGACAAGAAAGTGATCCATGAAAAAGTAATAAGTTAAATCCAATTTCAGCCTTCCTCTAATTAAATGCACATGGAACTAATGACTCCAACCCTAGCATTTCAGTGATAATGGTAATTAGCGAGGTGGGAGTCGCTCTCTTTTTCAACACTAGAGGTGTAAACCACAAGGTAAAATGGTAGGAGCACTCTTAATTACATGTGTCATTTTGTCAGCAATTTACACATTTTTGACCAGTCAAGTATTTTTTTTTTCCCCTATGTTCCTTCCCACCTCCTCGCCCCAACAATGATTATAACATACCATTTCCATGTTCCAGCACATGGAAGCTCTTAGGGCACTTCAGGCTGGAGAATAAGAAATAACTTTTCTTTGCTGTTGTTCACTGCTGTGATATCTACACACGTGTGTGCGTGCATACACGTCCACAGAACGACAATTAGGATAATTATGCAAGTCTTAGTCTCTTAATTGAAATCTACATATTTACAGTGGAAATTAGTTTTTGTTGGTTCAGTTTTATTTTTGCTTACGATATGAAAAATATAATAAACTTGCTTATTGATGAAAAACATAGCACTCAGTAGATGCTGAGTAAATATACGCTGAAGGAAAAGGAATAATTAACTCTGAGGTAACATATTGGTTGCCTACAGTCTTGAGACACCTGGCTTCTTAGCCTTGCGTTGTCATTGTCCATGTGCTCGGTAGCAAGTCACTTAACCTCTCTGAAGTTCCACTTTTTCTCCTCCATAGAATGGTTTCATGATACTCCCTAACCTACAAAATAGCTATGGAGCTAGTTCATAAACTTTAATTATCTTTGCATATGGAAACATATGCATGTGGTGACAAAGACACACACTTCAAATATTAGCATAACACTTACATTTTAACGTTCAGATATGTGTAAGCAAGTATCATGTAATTAAATGTACAAACTGGGATAGTTTTAAGAGAGTTATTAATAAATCCACTCAGTCAACAGGCACAGACTAGGGCAGTTCTGGACAGACATAGGGTCACCTTATATACAGGTGAAGGTGAAATAGCAAAAATGAGGGAACTCATTATAATACAACTCATGTGAGGTTTGGTGCCAAGGACAAAACACTATTTTGGAAAAAATTGTTTTTTTCCAGCAAGATAACTGAACCTTGGCAAACAGATGGACTTCTTGAACCTATGAAACCTTGGTAATGATGCAAAATTCTGTGTGCATATGCATTTTTCTAGAAAGAGGTCCTGTTTCTATCATATTTTCAAATGTGTGCATAACATGAAAGAAATCAATAACTTTTTAAAAATATCTTTTCTATTTTATTGTTTCTTATCACGACCTATTTTGGGGGGTTTGAGGATTCTCCAAAGTCATGTGGTAACAACAAAATCTTAAATTCAAAATTTCAACACTTCCTGTCAATCTCCTGCCAGGGATACCAATTCTAGACAGTGAAAACTCTAGACATTAAAAAAAAAACATCTGCCTCCCTCTCCTGAATTACGCGCTTTACTAATTCATTGCATAGGGATATTTTTTAAGGGTCAGTATTTCAAAACCACTCCATTTCACTATCTACCACATAAAATCGTAGTTTCCTTTAAAGGTTTCCTCTTACCAATTTATTCCTCAGTGAATAACGTGGAAATGATATGAGGTACTAAGATTATATGTGACATTAATGCCAAGCAAAATGCTGCCTAAAGCACGTTTTATATAACTGCAAATAAAAATGCTAAAAAAACACCTGCTGAATCTTGCATTTTAACCTCCTCCTCCACTTAAAAGCCAGAGTCCTCATATTATAATCCTGAGCTTCCAAAGGGATGAAAAGGCTGACCTTCCAGTTGATTCCACCAGCTCTCCTTCCAGTGAAATAGCCCCCTGTATGAAGGGTCTGCATATGAGATAAACTTGGAAGGAGGGGATGGGCAAGAGAGAAAAGTATCAGACGACTGGTTTCAAGTTCAAGTTCTTTATACATGGCCTGAAACTGTGGTCAGCTTTCCACGGTAAGCAACACACAAGGTTTACTTTCTTTCTTAATGTGAATGTTGCCAGAATACACATGTACTTTTACTTTCTTAGGAGAAAATGTGTCATTTGATTTCCTTCCAGTTTGTGTCCTCGTGCCAACAACTAAAATGCTTAAAGAACCCAAATGAATTACTACCCAGAAATGGTGGTCAAAGTTCCAAAATGTGATCAATAAAATTGCTCATCTACTCACAAATTAATCTTCAGCCAGTAAAATTACACATTTTCGAGGTTATGAGCACACCTGCACTGTTAAGCATTCATTTCACTTGTTTTAGCAATCTTCAGAAGTAGATAAATATTTATAAAAGCAAGCCTTCTATTTTTACTCCCATACAACTTTCTTTTTGCAGCAAAACCTGGTTAATTCTTTCACAGCTCAAAAGCATCCTGCAGGCAGGGTCTGTCTCCTAGACAGGTCTGCATCTCTGATCACCAGCCTGATGTCCCACAAGTTGTAGCTGTTTCACTAACATTCGCTGAGTTGCATTTAATTAATTCAGATCCTTCTGAGGCTGAATTTATGATGGGGACAATTTCCAATTTTCACTCATACCATTCATAAAAAAATTTGCAAAGCAAATTAATAGACCAAATAAGGAACTATTTAGGTTCCTAAGTAGAATATTTTTCCAGAACTTCAGAAGCAGTATCTGTACCCGATTCATGCCTTCACGATAAACTACAATGTCACCCAAGAACGCGACCAGCTCTGATTTAGTTCAGTATGTGTATCTGCAAAGAATATCATGTCTCGCTTATTTACTCTCACTTCACTGAAATTAGTCCAAATCAATGATGTTTGACTACATTTTGTGATCTCTGTCGAGTAACCACTTATAACCTCCTCTTAACTTTCCATTTTCTTTTGTTTGTATCATCAGCCTGTGAAACTGGAGAGCGCTGCCAAACATAAAGCAGGGAAGTGTGAGATTTGCTTAAAATATGAGTCACAGTATATTTGGGGATTTGGGTTTCTCTCTTTTTTTTTCCCTCAAGCTATCAGCAGATCAAATCCTTCTTCCTTGTCAAGCCTTCCTCTATGCGGAAGATCTGAAATTCACTAAAATAGGTCTAGGTAGGAAGGGTAAAGAGATCAGAGAGGAGCACTGTTAAGATCTGCTGCAGGATTTCCCTTTCATGTCAGAGCCACTCTGACTGAGATGCCCCAGCAAGGACATGGCTCGGCAAGACATATCTAAATGTGAAGGTTACTCCTTCCATGAATCACCAAGTCTACATATGTATTTTTACAGCAAGGTAACATGCCACGTGGCCTTGGTTAGTAAAAATTTTTCCTGTTTGTGGAAGACCAGGCAATCGAATAAAACTAAGTGAATCTGCATGACCCTACCAGGCAGCTGAGGAGACACAGACTATTATGCACAGGTGTGTACACACACACACACACACACACACACACACACACACACACACAGGTCAACCCCTTCCCCCTGAATCAACTCTTAAAATCAACTCTAAATTCTTTGCTTGTGAATTCTTCCACTGAAGGGGCAGGAAAGGACTCAAAACATCGTCTTTAGCTAATTCAGCATCCAGCATGGCCCCCATGTCCCGCACTGTTCCTACAGACTGGGGTGCTCAGCAGAGTGTGTTAGGCTGGTTTTGATACTGTCCTTTGCCAAGAAAAACAAAGCTCTCTGTGTCATACTCTTCTGGTGGCTAAAAACCTTGTAACAGGCAAGGGGAAAATGCCCTCCAAAGGAAATCCCCTAAAACTTGACTTCATATATTTAGCCCTAAAGGAACTTCATTTACCTTGCCCTTTGCTCATCTAAAAAGGTCCTCTGTAATAAAAAAGTAAATAGAAAATAAGTCTGGTCTAAACAATACAACTCAACACTGAAGAGCAGTTCATTACACCATGTATGTGTGTCCTTTTTAAAATGATCTCCAACCTAAACACTACTATATGTAAAATTTTGTGCCCCCCCACAATAATATATTGTTATTTTCCCAATGCATTCTAGGTCTGATAAATTCAAGAGGAGTCATAGTATTTTTAAGGCTGTGAGAGCTCTGAGGGGGAGGCAGAAAGAATGGACAGTGATTTGAATCACTGAGTGACAGGCTGGGCTAGCTCCCTGTATACATTAATAAATTAGAATTTTAATTGTGTCTCTGTCTGCAGGAGATGCCCCAGTACTTTAATATGTACCAACAATTGGCTGTGTTCTGGAATCTGCAATGTGGCCTCCACTGCTGACCTCTGAAACACAATTCCCAGTCTGACTACGGAAACTGTTCAGTTTGATCCTTTCAACTTATTTGAATCCTGACAAATAAGCTCACAGCTGAAAGGTCAACACAGTCATATTTCATCCTCCAGAGCTGTTCTTAAGACATCGGCACAACAAAGCACTGCTTACAGCACCTGACATGGGACCTCAGTGGCACTGGACCTCATTAAAAATGTCCCCGGCATTCATACTCACGAAAAGGCATATGGGTTGGCGGTGGTTCTCGAAACCACTGCTTTTAGAAGTGTTAGGAATCAATGCACACTGTGATTCAACTGTGCCAAGAAAGTGCCTCTACATCATGCTGAATGTGCCCTAGACAGTGGCAATTTACAGGCAGGTGTAGAAGAACTAGAACATGTGGTCCAAGGTCAGTTTGATCTTTGTAGGATAACTTAGGGACTGGTACACTGGTTCTCGCTGATCTGAAAAAAGTCAACCCAAGCTAGATTCTGGGTTGACCTTGTGGTCATCTTAATCAGCATCAAGTTATACCCACCAGTTCCCACTTATAAATTCTTTTCCAGAATGTTCAGTGTGAGAAACTCAATATTGCTTCCCATTTAGGGGGCTGCCCACTCTTAGCTCTGAAAGTAGTGTTGAGCTGCCCGGTATTTGCAAGTGCCTTCCCTGTCCTGCATGTGAGCATAGATACTCCGAGTTAAGTTTCTCTGAAATGTCTATGACCATTTTCTGCTTCAAGTCAAAGATTGAAAGTAGATATCTGTGAACTCACTCCTTCCACTCTGCTAACTCCTGCCCTTAAAGCTTCTGAAATGAGAAGCTGCTAGTCTTTACATATAGACTGCTTGCTGATTTTTATTAATAATTTAGAAATATCTAAGAAACATCCACTGAAGAATAGAGGATGTATTACACTCATTACTAGCTGTATTGAAAATACTCTATCTTCCTCAAGCCAAATAAGTTCTTGACAATATTAACATTTTAGACTGGCTAGTTTTCTCTTGTGGGAGGCTGTACTGTACACTGTAGGAGGTTTAGCAGTATTCTCAGCCTCTCCCTACTGGATGCCAGCAGCACCCATTCCCCCCAAGATGTGACAACCAAAAATGTCTCTAGACACTGCCCACTGTCCTTTGAGGGGTAAAAGCACTCCAGTTGAAAACCACTGCACTGAAGTAACATGTGTGTGTGTCCCAATTCTAGACAGATCACAAGAGAATGAGTGACATATGTGAGTACTAGGAACTTTTCCCCATTGGTAAGCCAGACAGCCTAACAAGCCACCCATGCCAACAACTCCTCAACCATCGATTAAGTTGTTGCATTAGATTTTCCTACTCCCAACAACAAAACTGTTGGTTGAACAGACATTTTTCTTCCCAAAGTGTCATGCGCTACTGTTAAACGAACAAAAAAATGCACTTTTCCTTTGCAGAAGATTGCCTTACATGATTTGCAATTCTCAACACAATCCACTTCTGAATGGTTTATAAGCTATCCCAAAGTGTATAACATCAACTTAAAAAAAAAAAAAAAAAGACTTGTTACTTACCTGAAGGGCTGGCTGTTTGTCATTCCTCTTGGGAGACTTTAACCCACTAACTTGTTGCTGCTGTTGCTGCTGGAGAAGAAGCTGTCTTGCCACTTGAAGCGCCTGGAAGGAAAAATAAAAGGAAAACATTCATGTTACTGCACAGGTTCACAGTCTCCTTCACAAAAAAGGATTCCAGGAAGGACGCACGAGGATGAGATCTTGACTTCTCCATTTCCGAGCAAATAAAACAGCAAATCAAACTTCCCATCAGTCTAAGTTGGAAAACTTTCCAGAATTTGGATACATTTTCTTGGAGTTCGCCAATTTCATCCACAATTCCTTGGGTATAGCAATCCATCTGGGCAGACATTTGCTTAATACCATAAATCTGACATGCAATATAGAGTATTAATGCTTGGGATGGGGAGGAAAGAGGGCAGAGAGAGGCCACGAAGTAGTAGGGCAAAGTCAGGAATTTCAAGGACACTAAAGGGCTCTTTTCAAAGGTACCTTCATCCTTCTCCAATTCCTCTTGAGAGAGCTTGGGAACTCGAGTTGCAAGTAACACTTTCACCTCATCTGAGTCCAAATAAAAGGAAAAGCTAAGGAAGCGGTGGACTAGCCTGCAGATCAAGGCGTTTGCAAAGGACGATCAAAATGAGGTGACCTTGATGGACTGTGGAAGAAAAAAACTTAGCCAGTCTGACCTCGAAGTCAGCTCAAAAGGTACCTTATACACCTGTGAACAAACCTGTGATGAAAACACATGGGTCTTTTGAGTGTATACCATGGGCTAGTTTTTACTTCTAGGTAGAAACTGGGGCGGTGCCAGCAATTGGAGCTAATGCCAGAGGGAAAAAGGAGATTCCTTCAAAGGGCAGAAGACAGGACTGAGCAATCTTTTCTAAAGTTCAAATAAAGGGACTTCTCTGGTGGGCCAGTGATTAAGACTGCATGCTTCCACTGCAAGGGGCGTGGGTTAGATCCCTGCACACGAAACTCAGATCCCACATGCCGTGTGGCCAAAAACTGGAAAAAAAAAAAAATATTATTAAAAAAAGAAAGCTCAAATAAAAAAAGAAAAACATGTCACCAATAAACCTTTGTGAGGTCATTCACTGACAAAGGATTTATTAGGAATAACATCTAGCTCCACCTTTCCAAAGAGGACAGCAGGACTGGCAACAGAAACCAGAAGTTTGCAGACCTTTCGCTAGAAAATCACATGGCAAGTTAGGCTATCCGAATCAACTCAGCTGAGAACCAAGAATGTGCACACGGACAAGATGTCGAGAAGGTCTGTTAAATGATGTGCGAGTTTAGAGACAGGACAAGATTCACTGGAGATCACATCAATAATCGTTTCTACACGATAATTATTTGTGCCTAGAAGATTCACATACAGATGTGGTCCACATATCAAAAAGATCTGACACTATAATCTTAGAAAGTGTGAAAAATGGGCTTATGATGGTAGTATATTTTTCAAGGAGGAACAGATGTAATTTACATAAGAAAACAGTGTTTACAGTTCCAAGAAAAGTTAGAGTGACACGGGGTGCAGTGGGGGAAGGCAAGATGGCGCGGGAGTTCCCATGCAGTCAACTCAGGGGAAGGGCGATGCAAGTGGTCAGGGGTATATGCTCATGAAAAGATTACTAAAAATGTTTAATCAGCAAGAGGAGTACTTCTCCTCAAAGGACAATCTCACTACACTGAGCTTATGACTGTAGTGTGGTCACAAAAAATATTTTAAGATGCTACGGAAGATTGTACAGCACCTTTGTGTCTAAGAGGTGCAAAGGAAGGCAATGAAATGGAAGCACAGATAAATCAATGGGTGACAAAGAAAAGATCTGGGGAAGATGGACCCCTCCTGTCCCAGCTCCCTACTACACCCACCCTTACTGTCCCTTCAGCAGCCTTCCGTCTAGTGAACTCACCACGACCAGCCCTTCGAATGGAGTGGACGGGCTACTGCGTCTGGGAAGGGAGAGACATGTTCGAGAGAGACTGCCTGCAAGAGCCTAGGGAAGAGAGGCTGTCTGAGAGGGGCATCTGGAAGCCAAGACGCCTGGGAGAGTTGCCTGAGACTCCAGCCTGCTGTCTCTGAGGAGGATTCACCATCACTGGACTCCGGGTTTCCTTGTCTCCTTGGAGACGCTTAGTACATGCGTAGGTGTACAAGTGGGCAGAGTGAAGGTTTCATTTATATCATATAAGAAAAACAGTCGCCACTGCAAGGTGCCTGCAGGAGCAAGAACCCCTCCTCCTACTATATCTGTCCCCTCAGTTATTTCACATGAAGGTTTTACTGCTTTTTAATGTAGGAAAGGGAAGTGTTACATATTTTAATTGCTACCGTCAGAGTTCCCAGAGTAGTAGACTGATAAGCAAAGAAGGGTCTGGCTACTAGTTGGAAAAGCAGATAGAAGGTGTGGAGATGCATATGAAAAGAACGTGCAGAGAAAGATATGGTGGGGAAGAAGAGAAAGGTAAGGTCCATCTAAGACCAAAAGAGAGCAAGCCAAGAAAATCAGAGTAATGGCAACTCCAGAGCCACAAATATTTGTTAAAATAATTTACCATGTTTCATCAAATACTTGGAGAGCAGGAATTTGATTTTCAAATACTCAATTCTCAGAGAATCTATACAATAAGCTTCTCATTTAAGCAAAAGGATATTAAGTATCCTTAAAAAAAGTTCATACACACAAAGAAACTATTCTGATATGAGCATGTTCTCATAAATGCACTTCAACAAAAAAAAGCATAGGACTCAAAGTTAAATTTTCAACAAATGTTTACTGAGCTGGCTCTATATATCTCAAAATTAGCTACTGGAATCCTTGCAATTTTCCTGCTGGGAAGAAGGGAAAAGTCATTTAAGTGTAGAACATAGACCCAACATGGGATATATCGAATTACACAGTCATGTAAAGAACACCAGCCTTTTCACGGCATTTCAGACAAAAGCCCCAGCAAAGAAGAGAATTAAAGATAGAAGCACAAGAACAGAAAAGACTGAGGACCTGGTGTGAACATGAAGGAAATTTCAGTCAAACTACTGAAGAGAGAACAAATGATGAAAATGTGTAATGCATGCATTCATGCTAAGTCACTTCAGTCATGTCTGACTCTGTGACCCTATGGACTTTAGCCCGCCAGGCTCCTCTGTCCATGGGATTCTCCTGGCAATAATACTGGAGTGGGGTTGCTGTGCCCCCCTCCAGGGGATCTTCCCAGCCCAGAACGAACTCGCGTTTCTTATGTCTCCTGTACTGGCAGGTGGGTTCTTTACCACCAGCACCATTGGGAAGATACCCTGGAGAAGGAAATGGCAATCCACTCCATTATTCCTGCCTGTAAAATCCCATGGACAGAGGAGACTGGTGGGCCACAGTCCATGGGGGTCACAAAAGAGTCAGACATGACTTAGCAACTAAACAGCAAATTTCATCCTCAAAATGAACACAAACAGGTAAAACAACTTTAAATATTGGGATGGAGAGACAACGCTAGTGCAAGGAATTATTTATCTTGATATGAACTGTTATGAATTATCTCATAATAATTCCCTGGCCTCCTCATCAGTATGAGAACAAAGGTGGGGCAAAGCACTAATACTCCACACCCTTCAAAAAAAATCAACTGAGGTCTCAGCCAGAATGTGAAAGCCTAATTTATTAGAACATATAAAGTGCTATGAAATCAATCATTAAAGGGCATTTGCTTTTCTGATTCCCATGATATTTAAATCACTGTAATCTGGATTTAAAATCACCAAAAAGAAGAGAAATAAAACCTTTGTGTATGACACTATGTATTTGACATTATCATCATTATCATAAAAATCCCCAGTATCTACCATGTGTAGAGAGTCTAAGATGCTTACTGTCATAGTCACTGTCAGAAAAAAAATGGGAATGACAGGTAGACTCTCCTTTGGAAACTGCATCGGAGACCCACACATGCTGACTTGATAGTGAATTTTACCTGTTCACTGCACCGAAATCATGAAAAGCAGATTCATGTCTTTCATCTCAGATTCTACTGCCTGAACCTCAGAGATGTGTCCCAACACAGCTAAGAAATCAGGATGGATTTTTTACATTTTTATAATAGCATCTCAATCATGACTGAAGAAAGGTCTCTTAAGACATATTGTTTCAAGATACAAGTAGATTCTTTGGCTTCCAAATAAAGATACACATAGCTACTGTGTGTGAGAGAGAGAAAGAGAGAATATGAATAAATAAGAACTTGTAAAACACTGGAATCAACTGTACTCAAGTTGCAGACCAACTGTTAGTGTAAGTAACTTAAAAGGTCCCATACAATCTCTGGAGACCTTTTACTCTGGGTGGCAGTTTCCTGGGCTGGGTTAAGTCAACACTTCCTTTAGAACAGATGTGACAATTTCCTGGCCCTGGATAACGTGGTGCTGTACTTGATGGCCAGGCTTGTGGGTTACAGTAAAGATATAGTTTGGAGATGTCAGCATGGAGGCAACTGATAAAGCCAGCCACTTACAGCCCAGCTGCACACAATTCTATTTATCGTTCTTCAAAAGCTAAAATCAATCGCCCTGAGAGCTAACAGGAGCAGAAGACATACACTGCCTCCCTCTCTTCCTTGGCTGCCATCGAGGCCTCAATCTGTTGGATTCACCTTGTGGTAAGCACGCCACGGACCACAGCCTACACTGGGCACAGAGAGTCAGGGAGACGGGTGCTGGGTTGTGAGTTTGGTAGCATGCTAGTTAGTTTCATCCTAACTGGGGACCTGGACAGTTTTGATACATTTTTCATTTTTTTGGTTCCAGATGACTTCATTCTCATCACTGCCTCCCATTCCTAGTAAATAAGTGCCATCTGTTATTTACAAATTACATTTTACATAAGCATGTTTGCCACTTCTGAGCTATTTACATCTCAAGTTCATAGCAGGTGCTTATATTTGGGGCTGAGGCATCCTATGAGGTACACTATGTTTAGCATGTTGATCAAGGTAGCCGATATTCAAAAACATGTTTACCATATTTTAAGAAACACCAATGTGTTTACCTAAAATATGGTTTGAGTAAACATGCACATATACATAAAAGCAAGCCAGTAGAAGGAGAAATTTTTTTTTTTTTTTTTAAATGTAACACACTTGATCATGAGGCTTGAGATCAGTACTGACACATGGAGGTCTTAAAAAAATATGAGGCACTGTGGCATTTTAGGTCATGGGTCAGCAAATTTTAGTCCGGGGACCAAATCCAACCCGTTACCTGTTTTTGTTCAGCCCATGAGATAAGAATGGTTTTTACTTATTTAAACAGTTGGGAGAATAACAAAAAAATATATTTTGTGACGTGAAAATGACATGGAAAGTTTCAGTGTCCACAAATAAAGTTTTATTGGAACACAGTCACATTCATCTGCTTCTGTACTACCTATTGTCGCTTTTAGGCCACAAAACAGAGTTACATACTTGTGACAGAGGCTATTAATGCCTACAGTATTTCCTGTCTGGCCCTTTACAGGATAAGTTTGCCGACTTGTCGTAGGCTGCTATCTGTAATCTGAGATTCTCAGAAGATTCCATGGGACACAATTTTATATAAACAGAGCTTTCAATCAGTTGGCCAGAATAATTTTAGAATTGAGCTAAGATGCAAGGATGTTACTAATTAGCTATTCTTAAAGCTCAAACACGTTTTTTTTTTATTTTCTGAGGAAGAACTGGGACAGGAAAACAGAATATATCCACGTGTTCCTCTATCTGAAATTGTTTCAAACTACTTGCAAACACTGAACACGTGCTTCTTCTTCCTACAGGCCATTTGTAGCTGTTCAGAGTGGATCTCATCCTAGTACGAGGCTCTCGGCACTCAGCATAAAGACAGCACATGCCCTATTGGCCAGCGGAGAAGGGCTAGTGACTTCCTGTCTGCCTGAGAAGCTGTCCCATTTCCAGCTTCAAAGGCTGCTCTGAGTCAGCCACCCTTCCTCTAGTTTCTTTTCCTAGATTCTCCCCACCCCTCAAGATCAAACCTGTTTCTCAGACAATTCCACAGGCTAATCAACAGTCATTGTGCAGATTAGGTAGGAAGAAAATCCAGCAATAAAAAGTCGTATGGGAAGTTTAGCAGGAAAGAAGTCATGTTCTCTCCTCTGTTTTTCAACCTCTATAGACAACTCAAGTCCTCTAGAGAGCTTTCTCACCTAATCTGCTATCTTGGTTCAACTCCAGCAACTAACAACCATATTTACAGGAATACTCATCATGGAACTCAGTTTGAAGATCGCTTTGTAGTATTACTCAGAAATGAGTGTGCAGGGAAACTCCATCACCCCCTTGCTCTGGACACGGTAAGCATCCAGTGCATGATGAAAAGCAGGTCTGTGGGTTACTTTGAGAAAATAAATGACAGTGGCTGACAGAACTAGAAGCACTTGCACGGAGCCAACAACATTCCAAGGCAGTGAGTTCTCCACAAAAATGCAACAACAACAACAAAAATATATATATATGGTCAAGAAACAACAGTTAGAACCTTACATGGAACAACTGACTGGTTCAAAATTGGGGAAGGCTGTACATTGTCACCTGTTTATTTGACTTATATGAAGAATACATTACGTGAAATGCAAGGCTGGATGAATCACAAATTGGAATCCAGACTGCCAGGAGAAATAGCAACAACCTCATATATAAAGATGACACTACTATAATGGCAGAAAGTGAAGAGGAACTAAAGAGCCTCTTGATGAGGGTGAAATGGTAGAGTGAAAAAGCTGGGTTAAAACTCAACATTGTAAAAACTAAGATCATGGCATCCAGTCCCATCACTTCATGGCAATTAGAAGGGGAGAAAGTGGAAGCTGTGACAGATTTTATTTTCTTGGGTTCCAGTCACTGTGGATGGTGACTGTAGCCATGAAATTAAAAGACACTTGCTCCTAGGAAGGAAAGCTTTGACAAACCTAGACAGCATATTAAAAAGCAAAGACATCACTTTGCCAACAAAGGTCCAAACAGTCACAGATGTAGTTTTTCCAATAATCATGTATGGATGTGAGAGTTGGACCATAAAGAAGGCTGAACGCCAAAGAATTGATGCTTTCAAACTGTGGTGCTGAAGAACACCTTTGAGAATCCCTTGAACTTCAAGGAGATCAAACGAGTCAATCCTAAAGGAAATCAACCCTGAATATTCATTGGAAGGACTGATGCTGAAGTTAGAGCCCCAATACTTTGGCCACCTGATGTAGAGTCCACACACTGGAAAAGACCCTGACGTTGAAGGCAGAAGAGAAAAGGATGGCAGAAGATGAGATGGTTAGATAGCACCACTGATTCAATGGACATGAATTTGAGCAAACTACAGGAGATAGTGAAGAACAGGGAAGCCTGGCATGCTGCAATCCATGGGGTTACAAAATGTCAAGTAAACAATATGCACAGAATTTACAAATGGAGCACTTGGTTATCACAAGAAAATGGAAAAGTGAGCTAATCTCACAGAGGGAATTCAGCCATTATGAATATGAAAATATTAGATGTCCAAGGAAAATTCCGATTCTAATGACTGTATAAATACTAGATACACAAAGAAAGATAGCTCCACAGCAGACTCTCAAGTCATATTACTGGTGACATTAAGTAAATAACAATAAGAAATACACTCTATTAGAACTTTAATGCACAGAAAGTCACAACAACCAGCGAAAAATCACCCGAGAACTTTTTCACCAGTCACTATTTGGTCTAATCTGTGACATACAAATAAAGACGTAGACTCTGCATTAGTTCACCGGTAGTTGATTCACTTGACTCCACCCCATGAAAAGCAGGTGGGGCTGACAAGCAATGCTTTATATTATCTGGGGTACTAGATTTGGATCAACGACCTAGAAGAGAAAAGTTCTATGTAGCATTATCCACTCTCAGAGCTCTGACAGCTCCATAAAGCATCCTATACTTTGAAGGTGTTCTAGAACAGCGAATATTCAGAGAGGGCATGGCTTTCTCCAAATGTGCCACAGCCTCTGCAAGTGAGTTTATGTGACAACAGCTGGACAGACATGGTGAAAAACTGGAGCAGAGACCATCCCACTCCTACAACTCTCCAAAACTACGTGTTCAAGTTAAGACCAAAAGGGACAGGAAACGGAAAAGTCAAAGTTCCCTGTCGTCATCACTGTCCTAATTGCAAAGACAGAGCCGTGAGCAGTGTCGCCTCCATCTGTGGGCGTGGGGAAAGGTGAAGCCACCATACAGCGTCCCCTCCACCACTTGGACCACTGCAATTTCTTTATTGTCTCACACCAGCTTGAACCTCTAGATCTACTTCCAAGGCCAGTTTTCCCAAATCCTTACTGATTCGATTTTATATCCTTTTTTTAAAAAAAATATTTATTTTGATTTATTTGGCTGCATAGAGTCTTAGTTGTGGCCCGGGGTATCTAGTTCCTTGACCAGGGATCGAACCCAGCTCCCCTGTATTGGGAGCGCAGAGTCTTACCACTGGACCACCAGGGAATTCCCTGAGTTTATATTCTTTAAGTGATACACAAGATGGTGATCACTGTTATGACATTTAATAGTCATATATCCTTTGCTTTACTTTAAAATCTAACAAATAATGCAAAGACATGAGTACAGGTAGGTTGGGAGTGTGTCTGTGTTTGTATGGAAATGCAAGCAATGTATTAGAGTGCATTTCCTTAGGAGAAAAGATGACAAATGTCATTTCCTTCTTCTTTTTTAAAAACATCTCAGAAAAGCTGGGAAAGAGAACAGAGTTCTGCAGCTGTGCTCTTGTACCATGCCATGATTCACCAGTATTCATTCTATAGGGTTCAAAAACCATCTCATGCAGCTACTACAAGAGACACAGACACAGAAATACCACAAGGCTGTAGACAGAAGGAGGCATTTTGCTATAAGCCCCACTCCCAAAGGAAACTTAGGAAGCAGAAAAAGGGTCAGCAAACCCTATATTCACTTGCGGTTATGAATAACCTTTTTTATTTTAAGGTGGGTATAAGATGCTTCCTGCCAAAGAAGGTCAAAGTTAGGAATTTTCATAAGACAAAAAGAAAAAGGATATCTATGATCCTCTTGCAAAAGTAGCTGAAATAAGTTTAATGACCACAAACAGTCAGAAAGTCTGTTTGAAGTCTTATATAAGAGGGGAGAAAAAGCCCCACCATCATACTCTTACTCCATACACCTATTAACATAGGGCCCTATAACCACCTTGCTGAGGCCCCGGTTGGCTGCTCCTGGCTGGAGTCAGTGCCAGACGCTGAATCACCACCACCAAGTCTCCGGCACCTGAGTTGTGTTTGGAAGGATTCCATTCAAGCACTGCCCAAGCCTGAGCCTGTCTAGCTTATGAGAGTTGACAAGACCACAGCCTGGGGTGCTGTGACTGGAGGCAACATGAGCATTGCAATGAAGTAGAACAGAAGTCAAGTTTATTAGAGAATGTCTAAAATGTTAAGCTGGATGCTGCATCAAATCCATTTCCCCTTGTTAAGGAAGGACCAGACTGTATCCAAAACTGAGTAAACACACTGGCCTGTTCCTTTTCCATGGTTCCAAAGTAGAAAACAGGGTGGGTGGGGGGGTCAAATGCAAGAATAAATGAATCAAAGGGATCTATGAACTCACTGTAATAACTTGCTGTTTTCTGCAATTGCTTTTTATGAGGGTGCAGCCCGGTGACTCTCATTATGAATAATCCAGATTCTTATCTTTTCATACCTTGTAGTGAGACTTGCTAATTTTGAAAGCTGCAGAAAAATCAGGCTGGAATCATGCTCAAATAAAGGAGAATTTTCTATGATTTTACAAGTAACACTGGACTTATTTTTGGCCCAAGCAAATGATGCTATATCCCCTTTTCTTCTTGTGATGTAAACCACACATTTAAACCTTAGAGGAAATTAAACCCTTAGAATGCTTCACCTTCACTAATTACCTTTCTTTCCTTAATTGAATTTTGGTCAAAGAAACAAGAGGGAGAACCAAGTTCAGTTGAGATAAAAGACGAAAGAAACAGAAATGGGAAGGGGGAAAGACCAAAATAGGACTGATAATCTAAAATTTGGAACTAACTGGGATTTGCCTGGTGGTCCAGTGGCTAAGATGCCGTGCTCCAAGTGCAAGGGCCTGAGTCTGATCCCTGGTCGAAGAGCTGCAACTAAAAGACCCCATGAGTCGCAACTAAGACCTGGTGCAGCCAAAAGAATACTTAGGAAAAAAAAAAAAAAAGTTTGGAACTACTCACTCTTGGCCAAAGTTAGCCTAGATAGAAAAATTCAAGTATTTTCTAATAATTTACACTTCTCAAAGCAGTCATTTCAAACAGCAAAGATCACATCTGTATAAGAACGTAAAGAAATGAGGAACATCCAGAAACACAGGGGCAAGTGGAGACTAATAACTCCCCACGTTTAAAATACTAAAATAAAAATGATGTACTGAACTGCTTACTATGTGCCAGGCACTTTGCCAGTTAGTTGCTTTACACTTTTTTTTTTTTTTTAATTTTTTTGTTTCCAAGCATTTCTAAGGCAAGCAGGGGAAACGTTCATAATTATCGATGTAAAGTGGAAAAGCTAAGATGGTGAGGTTTGGTGACTTGCCCAAGGTCAGAAGTCTAGTGAGTGGTTAGGAGAGAAATAGAAAAACAAACAAACATTGTCTTCTGAGAACCTGATACTCACATTCTACCAAGGTCAATGATTAGACCAAATATGGCCAAGGGTAATCCTGGCACATGGACACGCAGTCCTCTGGAGCCAAAAAGGCACGAATGAATGTGCACCCCACTGCCTCGGGGATGAAAGAAAAAGCCTTCACAGTATCACACGTCCCGACTCATTTGCCTCCTTTCCCCACATTGAAGACTTGCTTTTTTTTCCCCCAACCAGATCTTCCTGTTCCCAGGACTCTTGGAGTCACAGTCACATCTGTAATTCTCTTGTACTCTCTGCCCACATTTACCTGGCATCCAAGTATCTTCTCCATTTAAACTCCACCCTTCCCAGACAAATACTGCAAGATCTGATCTATAAATAGAATTGTAAAAAGTTGAATTCAAAGAAGCAGAGTAGGATGGTGGCTGCCAGGGGTTGGAAGGAGGGGAGACGGCAAGGTACTCGTCAAAGGCCACGAAGGTTCAGCTGTCTGAGATGAATAAGCTCTGCGAATGTAACCTACAGCACCATGACTATACTCAGTAATACTGTACTACGTGCATGGAGTTTTCCAAGAGGATTCATCTTAAATCCTCTCGCTATATACATAAAAGGGTAATTATATAGAGATGATGGACAAGGTATTTAATTTCAGTGTGGTGATCTTTTCGCAATGTACAGCTATATGAAAACAAGCTGTACACCTTAATACACATACCATTTCTTTATGTCAAAGTTATCTCGATAAAGTTGTTTGAAAAGTAAAATAAATCTTTAAAAAAATTATACATTCTACCTTTTCCTAAAATCTCATCCAATTCCTTCAGGTGGTGAATCCTTCCCTTGGGACCCCAGGGAGCAGCAGTGCCTGTGAGTGCCGCCAGCATCCTGGGTCTCTACTGGGGGGATGGCCATCCCCAAGCAGGAAGACAGGAAGATCTCCGAATCCCCTTCACAATTATCTTCCCAGGTTCAACCATCTCTGGGGACACTGATGCTGTCACCATCAACCTCTGACTTTGATCCTTTCTTCAGGCCCCAATAGGGACATGTCCCGTGTTTCATGGTTCAACTGAGCCAAGGTTGGACTTTTGCAGAAAGAGCTTTTCGTACAGCAAACAAAGTGGACACTGAGCTGAGAGAGGATAGATTTCTTTTCACAGTGTAACTGAAGTCCAGCCACCATTTACGCAGTCTGACACCTGTGTCTCTGCTCCCCCTTTGTTTAAGTTCGACCCACCTTTCTCTACCTTCCAGGCAGGTCAAGTCCAGTAGGATTTCTGGCCCTTGTACTTAAATGCACTGTAGATTCTCACATTCTACTATAGTCCCTTGTTACTTGTCTAAGTGGCGGTGGGGGTGTTAAGTGATTGTATTATTTTTTTTTTCTCTGAATGCTTTTCCCCCCCTTACTTATTGAGATGTATTAACATAAAACCCTCTAATGGTTCTAAATGTACATGAATGATTTTATATACATATACACATATGTATATGTAAATGATTACCACAAGAAGTTTAGCCAACATCCATCACTGTACATAATTTCAATTCTTTTCCTGTGATGAGAACTTTTAGGATCTACTCTGTTAGCAACTTCCAAATACACAATACAGTATTATTAACTTCAGTCACCATGCTGTATGTGACATCCTCAAAACTTACTTATCTTTATAGCTTTTGACAAACCACCCATTTCCCTAATCCTCAAACTCTGGCAATCACCCAGCTGTTCTTTGTTTTTATGAGTTTGATCATGTTAAATTCCACATACAAGTGAGATTATACGGTATTTGCCTTTCTCTGACTTATTTTACTTAGCAGGACATCCTAAAGACCCTCCCATGCTGCTAAAAATGACAGGATTTCCTTTTTATGGGTGAATATTATTCCCAGTGTGTATGTATGTACGTATATCACATTTTCTTTATTCATTCATCAAAGGACATTTAGGTTTTCTTTTTCCATATCTTGGCTATGTACATAATGCTGCAATGAACATGGGGCTGTAGATATTTTTTCCAGATAATGATTTCATTTCCTTTGGGTACATACCCAGAAGTGGAATTACTGGCTGGTATGACAGCCCTATTTTTAATTTTTTGAGGAACTTCCATACTGTTTTCCATAGTGGTTGCACCACTTTACATCCCCCTCGCAGTGCAGAAGAGTTCCCCGTTCTTCACATCCTCACCAACTCTGTTATTTCTTGTCTTCTTGATAAGAGTCATTCTAACAGGTGTGACGTGACATCTTACTGTGGCTCTGATCTGCATTTCCAATTAAATGTATTCTGAAAACTTGTGATTCCTGGCTGGTGGGGATAGGAAAGATACTAATATAAGTTGCCATTCTGTGAGTGTATATTGCCTGACAATTACTGAACAGTACAGGTACACAGTCTCACTTCATTTTCACAGTCCTTGAAGCAGTATTATACCCAGTTAACATATATGGAAACATAGGAACAGAGAGGTTAAATTCTAAAGATTATGTGAGATAAACACAACCCTTAGCACAGCACCTATACATGACAATTACTTATTTAATGAAAACTAGTACTACAGTACACTGCCCCATAAATAAGAAAAGATATTTTGTGGGAAATAGAGATTTCTCTTCCCCAGTGATCTCAATCCATTGGCTAGCTCCTTTAGAGAGACACTGAGAAAACCAGAGTATCCTCTAATGAGCCCAGAAGAATCTCGGTATCTGGCTTGGCTATAAATTGTTTTACGTAGACAGAAAGCTTATCGAGTATGCCCAAGGTCACACAGTCTATCTTAGAATACCTTCCTTAATGCTTCAAGAACGACATAACTCGAAAAGGCCACTAATGTACACATCCATGGACTTGGAATTCCTGCATTCACATGGGAACTGCATTCACATGCTAGACAGGACAGATCATTACAGAAAAATTTAGAAATATCTAGAAGAATACAGTCAGTTAATCTAAGCAACGCTCAAAGGAACTTTGTAGTGACCTTTTGGAAGATCTGATAAATCCAGTCAAGGAATTAGAAATATTTTCTTAAAAGGCAGGTTAAAAACAAAACTGTGTTCATCAGATGGACAATGTTCATCTGATGTTCACAGATTTGTACTCATAGGGTAACAGTAGTCTTTGAAACTTCTGGTCACTGCAGCACAAGGTGGAACTTGAGTCTCCAGGCATGAAGAAATAGGGATTCCATGGGAATTTGGGGGAATTACTGACCTTGGGAGAGGCATAGCACTTCCAAAGAAAGACAGGTTTACTTTATAAAACATTAATGTACTTCTACAGAAGCAGCACATGGTCATGAAGTGTCCATCAGTCATTCTGCCTGATTTGAATCTCACCTCCACCACTTGCAACCTGTGTGACCCTAGACAAGTTACCTAATCTCTCTGTGCTTCAGTTTCTTCAACTGTTAAAATGAGAAGAAATGACAGTTCCTATATCATAATTAATATATACAACATGCACAGCCTAGGATCTGATGTTGAATAAGTGCTTCTTAAGTTTTTGAGCTGGAGAAAGATAAATATCATATGACATCACTTATATGTGGAATTTTAAAAAGTGATACCAATGAATTTACTTATAAAATAGAAATAGACTCACAGACATAGAAAATAAACTTATGATTAGCAAAGTGGGAGGGACGGATAAATTAGGAGTTTGGGATTAACATATACACAGTTTTATATATATATAAGAAAACAAATAAGGATCTACCGTATAGCACAGGGAACTATATTAAATATCTTGTAATAACCTATAGTAGAAAAGAATTTGAAAAAGAATGCACATGTGCAGGTGTGCTAAGTAGCTTCAGGTGTGTCCAACTCTTTGCGACCCTATGGACTGTAGCCCACCAGGCTCCTCTGTCCATGGGATTCTCCAGGCAAGAATATTGGAGTGGGTTGCCATCCCCTCCTCCAAGGAATCTTTCCGACCTGGGGATCAAACTCACATCTCTTATGCCTCCTGCATTAGCAGGTTGGTTTTTTACCATTTGTGCCACCTGGGAAGTCCAAAAAAGAATACACACACACACACACACACACACACACACACATATAGACTCGGTCCAGCACTGAGTCACTGTGATGTGCACCTTAAACAAATGCAACACTGTAAATCAACTAGACTTCAATTTCAGGAAAGCACTTAAAAATAATTACTCCTCTTAGAAGATAGGAAAAATGCACAAGTTAATTCAGAAAATAAAAAGTCAACTGTAATAGCCTCATCTACACATGATACCCTGCCAACATTTGGGGGCATGCTTATGTAAATTACTTTTCTGAAGCAAAACTGGAATCATTATTTACACACTTTTGAAAAGCATTTTTTCAAATTAAAAACATATTTTGAATGGAGATTTTTCAAATCTAATTTCTATGTTCAGGTTCCAACAAACAAACAGTTCTGGGAACCAAACAACCTAAATTCTGCCCCCACCCTATTCTAGAAGCCTTCCAGAAAAGGTCTGAACATAAACTTAAAACTGAAGATGGCATGTGACTAATTTTTATTCTGTAAGTAGTAACCATAGGAAGGAACCCAAGACACATGAGAATTCAAGAATCACACAGCAACACTGAGGGTTAACAGAACGTTTAAATCTTTTGCCCTCAAGCCCACAACCACAGAGTAACTTCTCACTTTGCACAGCCAATGAGCAGTGTCTGTTTTTTTGCAAAGAACTAACTAACTTGATTTTTGTGGAAGTTAAATTGCCAACATCACGTTGAGTTAAAGCGAAACAAAACAAAAATCAAAGTTTTAGGCCAAGCTGTATCCAAAAAAAAAAACCAAAACCCCAAAAAACTCCTAACTTTGATGCTGAAGAGATTAAAAGTCAGCATGATTACTCTCCAGCAGTTCCTCCCTTCCATCTCCATCAACACCATGCACTAGATTTATTTTCCAGTCCAGTTTCTTCATGGCAAAATACTTTCTCATGAGACTGCCTGTGGTCAAGACTGAGTATGTCACAGGAAAAATGTTCCTCATGGCATCTAGATCATACCCTTTTCAGGTCTTGCCTGACCATGAAATACAGACACACCCGGAAATTATAAACTATTTTAACAAGAGGAGGTTTTCCCACCTCAAAAGAGGGATCATCTTCACAGCCTACCTATGTCCCAAGGGTGTTCCGACTATTAATGAGTTAGCATTAGTCAGGCACTTTGATTTGCACAGACAAAAGGCTCTGTATAAGTACAAAGTATGATGATCCAACCCAAGTGCCTTTTGGAGAGTGACCCAAGGTGACGAGGAGAGGCAGTGGAAAGGTTAGTGCTTCTATGGTTGTCCTCTCCAGCACGAAGCCACCTCCCAGGCACACACATGCAGGGTGATCCTGATGGAAGCTACACTGTGTCTGAGGGTTGACTGCATTGTTCCCTTATATAGTCAATGGAGAGGGAATCCCTCTGTGTTCATATTTCCAATTCACATTCCAACACAGTATAGGCAACAAAACAGATTTTCAGCTGTGATTTATAAGGGCTTGATATGCCCGGGCCAGGCACTATGCTAGGATCATCGTTTGTTCAGGGTGTGGACATAAGGGGCAGCCCCTGCACAAAATCATGCTGTAGTTATTACAAACTGTGCCTGTCTATGCGCGTACATGTAGGTCAGCGCGTGCCTATGTATAGAGAACGTCACCACGCACTGGTGCAAGCCCTGCCAGAAGATGAAAACAAAGAAAAAAAAATTTTTTTTGGTTCACTTGTTTAAAAAATCTACATTTCATGTAGACTCGAGACTTTCCCAAGGTCTCCAGAGGACTTGATCTGAGACAACCAACAGCCCTGCGGGTCATAACAGTAAAGATAGAAAGATGTTTTGAGGGTATCTTGGAAACCTACAAGTAGACTCTTTGAAGGATACCACCTGCCTGACACGTTTTAAGAGAGAAGCAAAAGTTGGCCACTAATAAAATGTAGCTGCTCACTGGCTACAGAAACTCTGGTATATTTTCCTTTAACTGAGCTGTTTATGTTTCAATGGAAAGTCATAATATAGCCTTCAACAAAACTGTAAGAACCGCTGATTTACCCAATGGCATCGTTATTTAAAACACACACACACACACACAAACACACTCTATCTGTCTCACTCACACACATCATAAAAACAGAGCTACTGAGGCAGGCATAACTAAGGAAAGCATCTAGAAAAGCCAAACTACAGAACAACTAATCCTGGGAAATCCTGTGCCATAAAATCATCCACCGCAATAGATTAATTCTCAGTAACAGCTGGGCAGACTCTCAGAAGGCCTGCAGGCTCCTGAGTCTTAAGGGTTAACTTGGTTGCCTTGAAAAAAAAAAAAAAAGAAAACGACACATATAATTTCCTTTTATCATAAAACAATGCATTTATTCTTTTCTGTATGTCTGTTAAAGGGCACGGCTTTCTGAGTGGAAAACAAAACAGAACTTGGTCACATGTTTATTTGCTTCAGCTACTCCCTTCCCCTTCTGATAAATAATCAAACATGCCATCCAGAAAAAACAAAACCAGCGAGCTGGGAAATTTGATGGTCATCAAACAGACTGCGATACCAAGAAAAGCAGCCCACTGTTCCCACACTGGGTATTCGGCCCCCACACCTACACTAACATCTGAGTAAATATCTCCAGTCACTCTTTCCATTTTCCCTGCAATTACTCCTACTGTTATACAAATCGTCCTTAAGGCAGTCTCAAACCTAATTTTTTTTTTCCTCACAAAGTAGAACAACTTCTGAACATGAAAAAAAGTCAGCCTAGCAAGAGCCATACACATATACACACACATGCGCTTACTTATTTTAGGTATTGAAATGTTTCTTCCTTGAGAGGTGGGGGGGACCAAGGCAGAGCCTATCTCTTTTTCTATTCTAATAGATGGCTGATTTAGAGGTTAAAATTTAAGTATATTTAGTCTGAGGACTAACAAACAAGGGTGAGAGTAGTAACAATTCCCTTCAGATCAAAAGAGCTAATTTTCTACTTCCTGTCTATTCCCTGACCAGTACATAGTGGAAAAAAAAAAAAAAATTAGCACCTGGCTTACCAATTATACCGAAGTTGGGGGTCAGGGTTGGGGGAGGGGTATGGGGAGAGGGGAGGGGAGCCCAAGGGATGTCCACAGCAGACAGGAAAAGGTGGAACCTTTTAAAAAAAATGACAAACCATGTGTTGAAAAAGTCATTTCAAGAGAAAGGACCCAGGGAGCAACCACATGGCTCTTGGGCACAGAGAAAAGCAGCAGCCTGGGTCGGAGGGCTCTCCCTGCCATCCTAATTATCCACGATGAGCATTCTGAAAAGACCCTTCCCACATCAAAGTTAACAACCATCTTAGAAAGTGAGGCGGGCTTTCTCTTTCCTTTTTGCAGTTCACTCCGTTTAAACAATAGTAATATGAATGAGATAATGACCGTGCTTGTTTCAGCAGTCTGACTTTTATTGGCATGAAATTGGTACAAATATTATCAAGACCGATGCGCAAACGACGACGGGGTCACGATGCGTGCACCGAGGACAATCCGGGAGACGCGGAATTACCAAGGCACCGTCCCCACACCCCCTGACTCCTGGTGATAACAGGAAGGACAAGAAGGCGACACAAAACACCATCACAAATACGCAGAGCGAGGTTCTAACCTCCGTTCAAGCCCCTAAACCGGTCCTGACAATCTGCAGCTGCTGACTTAGCTGAGACTACCCAAAGACACATTTGAAAGCAAGAGTGAATCATGAAGGACTTAGAAAGAACCGGTCCTCTCAAGGCTCTAAAAAGAAAAACGGCTTTGATGGGGTGTGGGGGGGAAGAACAGTAAACAAGTTGGATCATCTAATTTTGCCCTTCAGAGAATGTCCGTGCAGGAGTGGATCTCTACTTTTAAAAGTTTCACCCAGCGAAATGTTCCGTTTGTTTGGTTTTTTTTTTTTTTCCTTTTCCTCTGGACACTTACAGAGAAAATGAAGAGTTTGACCGAGAGAGCTTGCACTGTCTGCCTCTGGATTTCCGTCTTCTTGTTGTCGATGGTTCTGGCTGTTTCTGTGAAGCGGGGGTTGCCGAGTGGTAAAAAAGATGTTTGAATAAACAGGAAGTCCTGTGCGGCTGAAGTACACTCGAGGAGAAAACACACTGGAACATTGCCCTTTGTAGGCAACCTCAGAGACGCTTGCCTCCACAGTAGCTGCCTGGGCTCTCACTAAATGACAAAGAAACCGCAAGAATTCCTCAAGTAATTCTTCACTTTCAAAGTTGAAAGATCAGTTGGAGCTTGCAGGTAATTTTCAAAGTTGCATTTAGCACTTAAAGAAATCTATTCAGGCTACACTGTATCTAAATCACTCCAGGTCTGCAAGCATGGACAGAGCATCAGAATTGCGCCCTGGCTAGTCCAAGCCATAGCCAAACACAGCTCATTCACCCACACAAACACACAGCGACGGGGGTTTTGGAAAACCTGCTCATGAGATATTTTTGTGATGACATTAACATAGGCAGGATGCCTCAAAGGGGGGGAAGAAAAAGGGAAGAAAGAAAATTCAGATTCTGCAGACTTTAGAGGATTTTGTCACATGTATTTTTAAAGAACACATCGCCTGCATTCCAGGGACATGCCCTTGAGCTTGCTTTTGCTGCTTTTCCTTTTCTCTGCAATCAACCCAACTACCTGTTTATCTCCAGATGCCTGGTTTGTCTACGTGAACACTCTGGAACCCTCACCAAACTAATTATCAAAGTCCTGTCTTCCGTCACCTGAGTAACTTGACAGATATTGTGAAGAAAAGTAAACTGCTGAAGGCAGAGAAGTCAGCTTGAAAAATAGGATGAAGAGTTGAACAGCCATATTCAAAGAAAAAAAAAAGAAGAAGGGAAAGACAAGGGGGAGGGGGAAGGGGAAGAGGAAGAAAAAGGATCCCTTCTAAAAATGCACTGCTGTTGTGGCAATGTTCCTCTGCCATGGAAGCGACAGATTCGTTACTGAGCATGGAATGCTGGACTGTCTGTCATCCAGGTGCTAATACTCGGCGAAAATAACTCATTGGGAACTGTCAGTGGGATGTTTACATAGGCCCCAATCTTTTCTTCATAGAAGGAAATTTTTTACTGGAATTCATCTTCTTTTGATCTCACATTCAAAGCAACAGCAGCTTGATAGACATTCAAGTCTGAAAGCAAATCCAGACGCTGAAGATAAACCGCCAGAATATGACAGGCAGAAGCATCTAAAGCTTATAAAAACCAAGAGAACAGCATGTCGCCTGAGTATTACAATAGCAGAAATCAAGAGGCATATTAGGTGGAACTGATCAGCCACAAAAACAGTTCAAAAGGCAGATCAGAGAAACAGAGGATGAGGCTAGGAGGAAAAAAAAAAAGTGGGGGGGGGGATCTGGTTTACTGCCTTACCTCCCTTCTGAGCCCTGCAGCTCTTAGATGCCTGCCTCTCCACTTTTAGAAGGGGTGGAGTGTCCAATTCAAATGTTCCTGTTTAACTCAGCCAGTCTAGTTACAAACGCTACAAATGACTTCCTAGCAATCCATTTCCAAGGGGCAAGGGAAATAGACAGACCTTCACCTTGCTCAGTGTCCAGCATGCTGCATGGTATTAGCATCGTCTGCATCTGATCTGTAATGCAGTTTCAAAAGGCACACAGCCTGGGCGCCAGGAAAGCCAGGCCCTCAACAGAAGAGCTCTAATGCTTTGAGCCCATGTGAGAGACCTCTAAGTAGTCTGGTTACCTAAAAATGGCTCATTACCGAATGAATAGGAATGCTCCAGACTCCATCACACAGATAGATGTGTTCAGGGTGATGGATAGAGAACTGTTCAACACCTACTCACTTTGAAGTCAACTAAGGCAATTTCATAAAGGAATTATGGCAAGAACTTTCTTAGAGGCATACAATTATTTCTTTTAAAAATAAGCCGCTTATTCTAATTAAAGTCAGTGCGTATAATGAAAAAGTAATTCTCCCAACAATTTTGTGCTTAGAGCTGTTTGTTAACAAACACTGAATGTGAACAGGCAGCATCAGGTTAAAGGGCAACAGAATTCCGAATTATAATTTAGCCTGCGGTTACTCCTGATTGCAAACACCTCCAGGGAGTACAGAGCCAGATCTTTTTTTGTAGCACCCATGGATTTTGAAAATTAGCCCCTCCCCTCATCTCTGCATAATAACTCAACAGTGCAACGTGGATTTAAAAATCTACTAACCAATTTAAAAAGCTGTAATCAGTTTAGAGTTTGCCTCATGCAAACAAGATTCCTGGGTAACTAAGCTACACATGCGAAAAACAAAACAAACAAACACAACAAACACCCTCCCAGATTCTGAGCCGATTTTGTTAAAAGGCACCTTCGCTCACGCTTACACAGCTGTCTGATGTGCTAAGTTGGTCATTTGTCTTTAAACTGTACTAGTTTGATATATGAAAGTTGCCACTGTTCTTCTCCAAGCGTTAAAAAAAAAAAAAAAAGTTGCTTTTAATACTTACTCACCAAAGTCTGCCAACTAAATATTCGACGTTGCTATAATGGTTCCCTTTACCCCAAACTGGGAGGTTTACCATGTAAAGCGCAATGCAAATTCCTTTATATATTATAAAATGCATCTTTCCTCTGCAAAGAATGCTGTCACCCCCACAGTGATACAAGGAGCAGGAACACTTCATTTCTCACGACCTTTTTAAAAGTCTTTTTAAAAAATCTGCCATGTATAAAGACCTTCATTAGTATAATTAAATGACTGTTGGGGTTTTTTGATATAAACAACTTTTGATCTGTCGTTTAAAAACCTCATAACAATATCATTAAAGAGTTACCATTTTTAAAAGAGAAATTGTCTGCTTAGGGCCATGGAAGAGTAGCCGTGCTCTGGGCCGCTTCCTCTCTCTCCCTTTCAGACTTCTCCTGGACTTGAATGTCACCGTAGACCTTGAATCCTTGAATGTGAAATGGCTTCACGCTAATTGCTCTAATTGCTTGAAGATGTGCAAGCAGGTGAAACCTGATCCCCGTGGCCATTGTAGAGACCAAGAACAACACTGGAATGTTTACACAGTGGTTTGATTTTAATAGACAGAAGGGCTGAGTTTAAGACAGCAAAAACACAGCTAATAGGTGACCCCTTAATGTAGTCCTCTTTAAAAAAAAAAAAAAAAGAACACACAACAAAAAACAATTTCATGTTCTAAAAGGCAGTGTCCTAAATGCCAAGGTTATTTGCTTGACTCTTGGAGTGAACACACGTTATGTTGCACCTGACATTTACACCCGAAACTCTACCCCGAATACATTTTTTTTTTTTACCTTAAAACAAAAAAGCACTTTATATGTCAGTCACCTTACAAACAGATTATGACTGTATGGTATTTCCAAGTAAGTGCATTCATTTAAATTTTAAATTGAATATTTTTCGCTCTTGCAAAACTCTTGGTCCCTTAAAGGAGAAGTCTTGTATCTCCTTTTTTATCCCTTTGGTTCTTCTGCCCTCCCTCTGCCCTCAACCGCCATTTATGGTATCCCTGACCCATGTACATTCCTGGATTGCAGTTAAAGTTGAATGCAAACCCCCTTCTGTTGGTGCTTTGGACAAATGTGCATCCTTTCGGTACCTTTTTTCTTTGACACTACTATGTGGGGCTGTGGTCTGCTTCTCATCCAGAGGGGCTAAGGCAGCCAGGGGAGTGGCTGACATAGTTATTCAGTGACAGTGGCCATTCTCCCTGGATATTTTAATCAACTGAGATGGATACAGAGGTTTGACAATGGCTCCCCAGAGCCCTCTCTTAACAGAGCACAAATGTAACCAATGCTGGACAGGAAATACACTGCAGTAATACCAAGATAAAAATACAACAGCACCTATGAGGTGTCATTAACAAAAGGAAACCCACAGAAGTTAGGGGTAGGTTTAGACAGGTGTTGAGACAGACATATATGTACATCAAGGATCTGAATGTACAGGAATGTTTCATACAGAGCCAAGCAAACTGTGAAACAGGAAGTAAGAATTAAACGTATTACAGAATAACACAAAACAGTGAAACGATTTTAAGGTTAAGCTGGGCAATTAAAAGCAATACATAATACACCTTGTAAATAAGAACAGAGGATAAGGAACACTCCACAGAGCTAGGAGCACATTCAAATGGCTATTCTCTAAGTTATGCTGTGTATTAAACTTCTAATAATATATATAAAATGAGGAAGAAAGGGGAGGGTGGGAGTCCTTTTAAAGTTATCAAACACTTTTAGTTATATAAGCTAAGTAATAAATATAGGAGCTTCTATCGCCTGGACTATTTGTCTCCAAATCCTGCAAGACAAAATGGTGAAACAAGAACTATTGGGTAGGACACCCTTATTTTAAGTTGCTGGTGCCTGACACACATTTGTAGACACTCACACCTTGTTTTAAAAGGTACAATCTCCTATTAAAACTGAATTCTTCCTTCTCCAAAAAAGGAGGGGGCACAAGTAACCATTTATCCATTTAAAGATTAAGTACAAACTAGTCCAAGCCAGTGAGAGGAACATGGAGGGAAAAAGTAAACAGGCCCTCACCCCCCACCCCGAAAATAGTTCCCTTTTGAAAGCTCCATGCGGTGAGTGCCTGGTACCAAGGGCTGCCCCGTTCGCTGGAGGGGTCAGGAAAGCTATGCTAAACCGACAGGTTCCGTTTACAGCAGGCCAGAACTTTGTTTGGATATACTGGCCTTGCTCTCCGCCAGCTTAACAACAGATGGCTAGAAAACTTTCATTATGCTGCACAGGACTGAACTGCAAACAATCCAGAAAACTGTGAAAAGTTTAACTCCCTCGAAACCGATGTGCCAAACCAGGGCCTACCCAAAACCAGCGAGCCAGTAGAGAGCCCAGGGGACCTTGGAAATGATGGTTAAAAACCAGAGCACTTGCTCACTGCCCCCATCAACTCAAGGCACCATTCCAGACCCCAGAGCAACAGCAACCCACCCAGGTCTTGAGTTTAACCATTCAAAGCCCAGACCTTATAAGGAGTTGTACTGACGGGCCCCCCTTTTCTTTCCCCTAAAATGTACTGTCAGATTTCCCCTCGCTTTGGGCGAAAGAAAATCTTCCTCCAGACAGTTCCCCAGCTCCCTTCCCACCTTCCTCCCCTCTAGAAACTGGGAGGATGTGGTCAAGTAGTCTTCCGCTAACACCCAGATTTAAATATGATTTATCCAAATCTGTCTATAATTTAAATATTCATGAAATCGATTCAATCACATGAACCCTAATATCTCCTAATGCTCCGAGACAGGTTATAAATGCACCTTCAAAGGTTTAATTCAACTGGCAATCTGAGAGGTCTTATCACTGGAAATGTGTTATTTCCATATTATTCAAGAAATGAACAAATGTGTTTTTCCACAAATATATTTGAGAAGCTACCCTTTCCTGTTATTGAAAGAAAATTGTGTTTATTACTCCTTTAGCATAGTGTAAACTCATAAACGTCAACAGAGAGTACAAGGAAAACTGTCAACTAAATATTGTTTCCTTCATGAGCTGTTCTTCCAAGTCAATTACGCCTTTCAACTTCTGGGGCATTGTATGATAAACTGGCAGTAAAAATCATTCACATTAATATACCATGGTGCCTTGCCTGCAAAAGGTAATTAAAGAAGTAAATGACTCATAAGAATAGACATATTAGCTGCAAAATGAAAGGCAACTGAGCTGCCACATAAAAATATGTACCATTAAGATACTGCATTTTCATATTCCTGTAATCAGCTTCAGTAGACTAATGCTTATTTAATCCAGTTCTGTGCTAAGTCCATCAACAACTGTTTTTTGCTGTTTTCTCCTTGACTGAACATTATGAGAGCAGGTTTGGAATAAATACTGCAATGAGATTTTTGCATCGTCAATTGAAGAACAGGTTTTTACATTTTAAAATCGATTTTTCTTTCTCTGAGAAATAAAAAGTAAAAAAGATTACTGGTGGAGAAATAAATGTGTAGATTATATTATATAAAAATATGTATTATTATTATTATGTAAAAATGTAGAGAGACATGTCTGCTAGCTGTATGTGTCTCTTTAAATGGTAGGACATTTCAGGGAAATACTTGTTTCCACATTCACTGTTTCTGACCCATACCATTATCAGCACAGGGGAAATGGTATTACACCTTTACTTGCCAGATCTCTGCCACCTTTATGAAGTGCTCCCTTTTGCTAATAATGTCTCCATCAACAGGAAAGGGCAAAGGCAGTTTATCCTCTGGCAGGGATGGTTGCCACCTGATTGGACAGAATTTTCTGGAAGAGAAGCGATTGGCCCTCAAATTAGGTGTGAATTTCCATTGTATGGTTTCCAAACTGACATTTGGCTTTCTTCTTCTCATCCTTCATTTCAGCCCAGCCAACCCACAGGACAACATCATCTCCGTGGTCAGAGAGTTTCCACTCAAGTTGCTCACCTCCCTGTTTCTGGAACCCAGATCTTGACAAGTGAGATGCATCCACTGTTTGTACTACTCATATTTCTGGGAACATGTAGATGCATTAACTGTCTTGGAGGCCAGGGAAGTGTCTGTTCTTGTCGTGGAAATTAGGGCTCTCTTTTGATGACAAAGATGCGGGCTTAAGGATTTGCCAATTCAGTTTGGGAGTTTTAGCTTTCAAAACTCTTGCGATGCTCATGCCAGCAATGAAAATCAGCTTGGAAAACATTAGGATATCTGTCTTCTATCATGTTTGCCAGCAATTCATTCACTTTCAATAACATCTACAGGCATCTAGATGAGGTCCTCTAAGTATCAAAAAATCGGAAAGAGATTCTCGACTTATTTTTTCCCTTTTTTTAAAGATCACAGATTTTAAACGGAAGCAAATTTCTATATTTCTCCCTAAGTTGCACCTTCTCCCTTTCCCCTCTTTTGAGAGTACATAAATTTCTGTGGCTTTAAAACTGATGAGCAGCTAGCCAGGCCCTCAAGGACAGGTCAGGATGTGAGGTCGACCATACAAGGACCCTCTGCTGCTTACTTATCTTTTACTGGTTCTCAGAAATGCTGGGAGCCTCTCAGATTTAGACTAGATCTTTCTTTGCAGTGTTTCAGTGCCCCACCATTCGAGCAGACATCACTTGGAACCACAATTAATGAGGTCTAGTTCTTTTCCTAATTAAGGAACAAAGGTTCCTGAGTGCACACACACGTGGAAAGAGAAGAACAGACTTCTAATTGCTTCAAAATGGGATTTTTTTCATATTTAGGAAACATAATGGAATTGGGAAAGAAGAGCATTTCTACCATCCTTTACAAATAAGGCTTTACAAAATATTGTTAGCTGTCCTTAATACCTCATTATCAAAAATGGAAAGTTATGAATACCATGCATGGTAACCTTTGTCTTCACATGAATTAACCTATAGGTACAAATACAATGATACAGGAATTAGCTTTTAAGGATACACTGAAAAAAAAAAAAAAAACAAAATAAAATAAAAGGCCTTTCTCTGAAAAAGAAAGGAGAAAAGGCAGTTCCTCTGAGTCGGATATTCCTCAGACCTTAGCAGATTAGGATTCAAACGTGTAATTAAGAAAGATAACCCCAGTTTTTATAGTAATTAGGGGCTGAGAGAAATAGGATACTATCTCTCAAAAGTGTTACAAATACACCACACTTCTAAATAACCTGCAATGTCTGGAGAGTAGACTCACTACCAAGGGCATAGCTGCTCTTGGGGAGGGAACGGTAAATGACAGACTGGCGTTCAAGTCCATTAGCTGCTATGTGAGAGCAGCACATTCACTAGCACGCGACCTGTGAAAAATCTTAGATCTCTTTAAATCTTTGAATTGGATTACTGCATTAATTCTTAAGAACTGCAATCCTTCAACCAAGCCAAATTACCCTCATTAACAGTGGAAAAACTGCCTCTGCAATAAGTTTTTTAAAAAAAGATATTTATTACCTATCATCACTTTCAGATACTTCACCTAGAAATATGATGAATGCAGGCTAACAACTTTGAAAATGGCAGCATCCTGATTTCGCATGTTAATTTCAGATTAAAAATGAAAGGTGCATGGTGTTTAAATTTTTTTTTCACATCTGCAGGGCATTTCCTTTTATTATATTATACCCCCTGATAAGAAGTGAACAGTCCCATTTTACAGGAAATTGGGGCCTACATAGAGATGTTGAGCCGAGTGTCCAAGTTCTCCCTGCTAATCTGGGGCACAGGAATCTCCCAGCCCTCTGTTCTGGGTTCAGACTGCAGGAATTAAATCAGAAATACAGACTTCTAACGCCACTGCAACAAAACAATGCATGGACTCCTCCAAATCACACTCAGGGAATTAAAAGGCAGGCAAAATAAATGAAAAGATAGGAATGCAGCTTTGAGTGTAGAAACGATCCCCATAATAAACAAAACAGACGCTGGTTCTATGCTCCCATCACTGTATTTGCTGATACTGTCTAACCGGCCCTGAGAATTCATCAAACAAGTGCTTTTACAGTGGTAGAAGAAGAAGAAATATAAATTGATCTATTCTGCTCTTGTTGCTCCCTAAAATAGTCTCCTCGGGAATGTGAGAAGAGCTTGACTGATTCTGAACAACTTCTGGTACTTTATGGCAAATGAGCTCTTTGAAGGCCCACTAACCACACTTCCTAGGCTCCAAGGATACTACTGTTCTAGTTCTATCACTTCCCAGCACAAGCTGGAGTGGGAGAGTCCTCTCCACCAACAACTGGGAAGGGCTTGGGTGGAGGAAGCCAGTCTGTGTTTAGTGCAACACATGATTTTTTTTTTTTTAATCATATATTAAGGAATGAGAAGAGGTGAACATACAGACACAAGTTGCTTTTCAGAACTTGCTAGTGACCAATACTTCTAAAGGGCTATAATAAAATGCTAAGTGGAGTTCATAATAAAAACCCAGAGGAGTACAAAGGCTCTGGAGTGACTTCTGAATCATCAAGGGGTGGAGGGAGAAGGTAGATAAATTGTGCTTAGGATAGCTGTACATGAGATATATTGATTTCAAACTAGGTAGTCTTTAGTTAGTATATGATGATAAAAATCAAGTAAGACTATTTCTCTAATGATCCTACAATCTACCATAACACTTTCTTTTATAACAACTTCCAAAAAATCCAAAAAGTGTTAAGATGAGCACTTCAGTTCCATGTCAAATATACAGAGTCTAATAATGGAAATAACATTTATTAATCTCAGTGTGAGTCAAGCGTTTGCATTCACTGCCCTTCTGTCCTTCAATGACCTTTCAAGGTGCGAATTATTGTACTCATTTTCCAGAGGAGGTAAAAAACTTGGCCAAGGTCAAATGGCTTCTAAGTGGGTTGAGGACTGCTTGGAGGTGAAGGTGAAGCTTAGGAGAAAATGAGAAAGAGGAGCTGTTCAAAGGTGAGCCGGCAGGAAAGAGGCCTCCATCTTGAGGCATTAAAACTTAGCAGGAACCGGTGCTCCAAACATCAGGTGGTTTGTGATCTGCAGACACCTCACTCACCTCCTGTCCAGTGGTGCTGCCTATTTCAAAGGACAATATGGAAACTGTTCCTCTTTGGCGCCACCATTCCTCAGAATCTCCCCTCTTTCAAGAGCTTTATGACAGTCATTTGGGTGCTTTTCAAACAACAAATGCTTTAGCAGTGACCTCATGATTAACTTGGTTCACTACTCTAGTAACTTTTCTAAACAAATGTTATAGTTACCTTTTCTATAAAACCTTCCATTTGCACATCATTTTTGATGCTTCCTCTGAACAAGCACAGTCTGGGCATGAGGCCTATGAAGGTTCCCCTTGCAAGGTTTACAGTCTATGAGAAACAGGTAAGATATTGGCAATCCACAAATCCGGAAGTAATTAAGAGAGTCATTACAAAGGAAGCCTGAATAAAACAAATTCATGTACTTGTCATTCTTAACCTACTAGGTAAGGCCATCAAGAAATTTGTCCATGAGGAGGTGATATTTAAGGTAAGACCTGCAAGTAGACAAGGCATGACATAGCCAAGGAGCGGAGGGAGAAAGTTCAAGGAGGTGGACCACAGAGGCTGAGAAAAAAAGAATAGGTTGAAGCAATGCTAAAAAATGCTAAAACAATGCTAAAGACTTACCAAATAGTTAGTGACAGTTAATTGCGTTGTTCAAAAATATTATGCCTATCTCATGTTTTTTTCAATTCTTTTAAGACAAAAAGCTTGCACAGATTATGAATATGCTTTTAATCAAATGGCCTAATAAATACAAAATGCATCAGGTTGGCAAAAGACAAAAAGGAATTTATGTAATTACTACTGAAAAATAAAGAGATTAGAGTTAGCCCTTCTCCCTGTCTTTACCTCTTTTTAACGCTGTAATGCATTGGTGATAGGCAGAATTCTAAGATGACCTTCCACATCCCTACCCTTTGTTTCAGATATTTAATCAAACACTATCAAGGTATTAATCTGAAGGGGTTTGCAGCTGTAATTATGGTCCAAAATCAGCTGACCTTAGGAGAGGGAGATATTTTAGCAGACCTGATAGAATCATATGGACTTCATATTTTGCAGTTTATATTAGGGTTTAGGGATCAGAAACAGAGAAAGTTCAACATTTAAGAGTCAAGAAAGATGTGATGTACCAGTGTTGTCAGAGGCGATCACATGGAACTGTGGGCAGCCTTTAGAAGTCAAGAGTGGCCCCTGGCTGGCTGATACTAGCAAGGAAATGAGGATCTCAGTCCTACAACCCCAATGAACTGAATTCTACCAAAAACCTGACAGAGCTAAGAAGTAGATTATTCTCCCGAGTCTGGGTAACCCCTCTGACATATTCAACCTCCTAATGCTCTGAGCACAGAAGCCAGCAGCTCTATGTCTGGACCTGTGGACTACAAAACTGAGAGCAACAAATGGATGTCTTAAGCTGCTACGTTTATGGCAATGAGTTTATACAGCAAAAGAATATCATTATATGTAGAAAAAAAGATGAAATTACATTGCCTGTATCTTAAGTAAACGGAACAGTTTCTCTTATTCAAAGAATAAGAACTTAAATGCAACAGAGGATGGGAGAAGGGGAAAAGAAAGGAAAAACTGAGCTGGCTTTCCAGTCCTAAAAGGACCAATGTGGTGAACTAGGACAAGCCACTCACTTCTCTGTGGGCTTCACCTTCCACTCCTATAAAAAGAGACGATGATAATGGGAAATGATGAGGGGCATCTTTGAAGAACACAGAGTTGAGGACTTTGAAAGCTGTAAAAGCACAATTCAAGATATGATGTGCTTTTGGTACTGCTTTCATGAGTCTTTTTGATTTTTAGCTCACTTTTCCAATTATTCCAAAGACCTGTGTTAATACTGATCAAGAGACAAATATGGAATCATCTTTGGATGGAAAAGAAAAGGAGCATCCCAAACCATTCTGGAGCATCTTACAGACCATGCAAAGGCGTGGAGATACCTTCCAGGAGAAAAGGAAAGAGAGGTCAGCCTGGGGCCCTGGTGAGGAAAACCAGGTCTCCCATCTTCCTTCCTCCATCTGTTCCATAGTCTCTAGAAGGTGGAGCCCGATGGCCTGGGTTCAAATCCCAGCTTCACCCCCACCCTGATGTAACCACCTGTGTGCTGTGCTGTGGTTTTCACCATATGAAAGGGAAGTTATGACACTACTACCTTCTAGGGTTGCCATGAGGAGTAAATGAAATGATACATAAACTGCTTCTTAGGACAGTGTCTGGCACTTCCAGTAAGCACCACAGAAATACTGCTGTGTTATTACTATTACTATTGCTATGGATTCCAGAACAGAAGCTACTTTTCTTTCCCCCCAAAAGTCTGTTCTTTTCCCAAGGGAATTTGGAAAAATTTGGAAGATAGGGCTCAGGAAATACTGGGTTGGCCAAAAAGTTTACTCTGGGTTTTCTGTAAGATGTTACGGAAAACCCTGAATGAACTTTTTGGCCAACCTAATATGCAAAAATATATCCATAATAAGGATTTTGCCACTAATGCCTTTTCATGGTACACTATAAAACCCATCTAATCTCTGAGGAAAAAAGTGAGAAAACCCCTCTGCAGTCATGATTTTCCCACATTATTTTACATTTGCTCAAAGGGAAAAAAAGAGACTATCAAGGTCTTTAAAACCATTATTTATTGCTTTTCAACAAGTAGTTTGGGCAAAGCCAGAAAAGAAGATTCCCCTGCTGAAAGAGCAAAAGGAGGTAAGGAATTTCAGCCAGGGGGTCAGAGGCCAGCGCAGCCAGGAAAAAAGACACAAGTAAAACAAAAATAAAGGCTGATCTTCGCCTGTGAGTGCAGGGTACTGACTTCCTTCTCATCCCCATTGCATTACTTGTCACCTTCCTACGAGGGCTGGGGAGTAAACAATAAAATCACTCTCCTGAAGTCACCCTGAGGGGGCAGGGCAGCCCCTACCAACAACCAGGGGCAGGTGTGCAGAGGCAACTCACCCAGAGCAAGTTCTGGGTCCCCACACCTGAGCAGCAAAGGATGCCCAGCACCCAGGTGAGGTGGGAGAGATTTCCAGGCAGAGAGAACACAAGTGACCTGGAGTGTATAGGACCTGACAGGAGGGGTCAGAATGCCAGAAGCAGCTGGCTGAAATGAGACAGATGCTGCAACGTGCAGATCATGTGCAGAAGTTGGGGTTCGGGTTTCTTTCAAGTTACCAAACAGTGAAATTGACTCTTGGGGTGTGGGAAGTGTACAGTACCATGAATTTTCACATAGGTATACATTCATACACTCTCTACCATGATCAGGATACAGAATAGCTTCATCACCCTCCAAACTTCCTTGTACTTCCATTCGTATTCACACCCTCCCACCATCCCTAACCCTTAGCCAACACTCATCTATTCCCCATCACTGCAGTTTTGCCTTTCCAGGAACGTCATATAAATGGAATCATAAAGCACACAATCTTTTGAGATAAGCTTCTTTTACTCACTCCAATGTCCACTGAAGCACTATTTACAATAGCCAAGACTTGAAAGCAACCTAAAAGTCCACCAGCAAATGAATGAATAAAGAAGATGTGGTGCATTTATACAATGGAATATTGCTCAGCCACAAAAAATGATGAAAACAGTGCCATTTGTAGCATCATAGATGAATCTAGAGATTATCAAAGAAATGAAGTCAGAGAAAGACAAGTATCATATGATATCACTTATATGTGGAATCTAAAAAATGATACAAATGAACTTATTTGAAAAATAGAGACAGACTTAGAAAACAAACGTACGGCTACCAAAGGGGAGAGGTTAGAGGGAGGGATAAATTAAGATGTCGGAATTAACACATACACACTACTATATATAACGCAGATAATCAACAAGGACCTACTGTACAGCCCAGGAACTATACTCAGTACTCTGCAATAATCTATATGGGAAAAGGATCGGAAAAAGATTATATACATGCATAAAAAGATATACATATAATTTAATTGCACTTTGCCATACACCTGCAACTAACATTGCAAGTCAACTATATTACAATATAAAACAAAATCTAAAAAGTAAATACAAATAATATTTTTTTCTCTAAGTCAGTACCTTGTCTCTAGTCAGTGATTATATGTGCAATCTAGAAAGTTCCTTTACACTTTGTTAGGGAGGAAAGACAAGGATTTTAAGGTGGGGGTGACTTATTAAGAATTAAAAAATGTAGCCTGGAATTCATTACCGGGCCCAGTGTCTCTGGCACACAGGACAAAAACAGGGTGTTCTCATGGCATGGCAGGTGCTCGTGCAAAGCACCCCACTCAGGGTGACGCTTGTAATGCTGTGACTAATGAGGCCACGTAAAGGTGATGTCTTCCCGTCCTCTGTTTTTAGTGCTGCTGAACCATCCCAGATAATAAATAAAAAAAGCCAGGGTGGCTATTTGTATGGTGAGATAAGGGAAATTAATTCCAATGCCCAAACACAGACCTCCTTATATTAAAAAATGGCTTAGCAATCCTAGTCCTTTTCATGAGAATTGTCTTGGCAAACCAACACACGCAGAGGACCCATTCGCCCTCTGGGCTTTTAAGAGAAATACTGTTGTCTCCCGAGACTGGGAAGTCAAGGGGAAGAGTCAGTTATAAAATGAGGCACAAGAAAATAAAACACTGATTGAGCAAAAAATGTCCATGGACCTTCAAGAAAGGGAGGAGCCTACAATAAATTGCATGTCATCACATTCTTTCCACCTTTAAAAAGAAAAAACCCTCACTATGCTTTGCAAACTATTTTAATTGTCTCATTTTCACCGAAAGTCCAGAGACCTTGAGGTTAAAATGTGTAAAAATATAAATACCAGGATCGTGTACAAGAGTATATGGAGCAATAGTGAGATTTCTAGGTGAAAACGTGGCTGGAACACAGAGTTAATACCTTGGCTGGATACTAAGGGGAAGACAACGTGTAAGAAAAGCCCAGAGACTTCTCTGAGCTCCCCAGGGGTCATCCCCCTGCCGCCCCCACTCTGCGCTGTGTTGAGAACAATGTAAAGCCAACCATCATCCATGAACCTGCTCCACTTGCTGGCGCCAAGCGAGCAGGGATGCCACCTGTCCAGCTTTGCTGTGAATGGTCCCCCACACAAAGTCCCGCTCTGCTCCAGGTTCAAAGTAGTATTTCATCTGGACGCCTGAATTGGCCAGCATCTCTGCAACAGCAATGGTGCTCTGGCCCTAATTCGCAGAAGTCCACTTTAAATCTTGCCACTTCTGACCAAATTCTGGGTTTACTACAGGTGAGTATCACTACCCTACCTGTCTCTCCTTACTTCCCTCTTTGCCCCCTAAAAATCTCTCCTCTCTACTGCAGCCTGAGGGATCCTTTGAAAAGATGCATCATTTCATACTGCTGGAATCCCCACTGCATTTCATAGGAGTATTTCCTAGTCTAAATCATCTCTGTATACCACAGGGGCTAAATAAACAGGATGAGTCAATAACCGAATGAATAAGTGATTGTGCGCCAAGGTAGGGAGTTTCTTTTATGATCCTAGTCATGCATGAATTTATTTTTCATTTTATGTATTTTTTATTTTGAAATATCCTTGTACATGTGAAAGGCAAAGTATATTAGAAGACAATTTTAGATGCCACCTTCAGATTCCTGACAACTTTGTGGTGTATACAGAAATAGATATTTTTAAAAATTGATACCTGAATTTATTTTTTAATATTTTTTAAAATTGGAAATTTTCTTGTCATCTCAGAGGCAGGAATGCATTTCTCAGTATAATAACAAAAAGCTCAGAATATTTAACTAAACCACTAAAAAATAAAAGTATATTAAAATTGAATATGGCTGAAACAGCATTCCAAATTCTATCACTGAAACGTGGGGTAAATACGTACATATCATAGTTAACTTAGAAAAAAAGGTCTAAGTATTACGGTACATAAGAATCTCTATACACCAATAAGGGAATAAGTTAAGTCCAACAGAAAATTAGGTAAATAATATGAAAGAAAATACAGATGTCTCAAACAATAAAAAAGTTGCTAACCACACTCGAAGAAAACTTGTATGTACTTCATTTAATTTTCCCCCTATTTGTTTCTGAATATGCCCAAGGACCGGCATAAAGCCTTGAGCTCCAGAGAAAAAATGAATATGTTCAGGCAGAATAATGTAGATAGAGCACTGTCTTCCTTCATTTGACAGATGTTTATTGCTTATGTTCACAAATCTCAGTTTCCTCATCTGTGAAATGGGAACAGTCATAGTGCTGACCTCTTTTAGGTCAGTTTGGTGAGAATAGATGTAAACTGCAAGATATTATTTCACCTATGCTACCTTTTTTATTACGTCAGGCACCAAACCACAACAATAGGAATTCCAGCTGAGCCAACCTGGCAGGAAGGCAGGGATGGAGAAAGAGCTAGGACTGAAAGGAGAAAAGAGCGAGAACTGGAAGGAGAAAGGAATATATGTACAGCTTTGGTAATGAAGGTAAGCTGCTGAGACAGTTTGAAAGGGAGGCAAGCTTGTGTCCAGTCAGACAGACAGTTAGGCTGTCAGAGATTTCCCAGAGGCAGCGGTGTCTAAACGATACCTTGTAAGGTACAGTCACTGTGGGTGTGCCTCAGACAATCATATACCTGGTCAGTAAGAGTTAATATCCATCGGGCTAGTTTCTGTGTCAGACACTAAAGTTAACAGTGGGAGAGAGGAGAGACAGCCTCTACTCTTGAGGTATTTACAGGTAAACAGGAAAAAGAGCTTAAGTATGTTTGAAAAGCAAAGCAATAATGAATGCAAAATTTAAGAGAAGCGTCACCTATGTGCATGGGCTGTGGGAAGAAATGCAAGTTAGGGGTCTTGGATTGATTGGGTGTGAGGATATTCAGGAATGTTTGGTATGTTATGCTTTATAACTTATCAAGCATGTCGAATAAAATATTTAATAGCTTATAAGTTGCACTGGTTTTCCTTTCCTTTTCGTTAACATCATCAATATTGGGATGCCTCTTAAAGAGACGAGGTAAGAAAGGACTATGGATTAACTGACTTTGCTTCACTTTAATATTATTACTAGTATATAAAATAAAGCTCTTATAAAAGATTCAGTGAAATACAGTATATTCTTTTTATGTAGCAAGTATTATATTTTTAAAAGATAATAAAATGTTTTTAAAAACTACATTATGCTTTTTATTAGTCAGATAAGCTGAGCATTATTTAGAGTGTGATTTTAAAAAAGAGACAGGGAAGTTCATACTCTCAAGTTTAGGTGGTAAATTCATAGATGAGCTATGCCTCCACTGAATCAATGAATTCAGTTCATGATGTAAAATCAGGTTCTGTTACATCTACAAGTGTGATTGGGATTCTCATTCTGTTTTACCCAAATATGCAATCATTTCTTCACTTCCTTGTGTGTGTGTGTGTGTGTGTGTGTGTGCGTGCGTGCACGCATGTGTAGAGAAGGAGAAACAATGAGATTAGAAATCACTTAGCCACAAAAGCAATCATGACTATTTACTTAAATTATTATCAACATCCATAACCCTGGAAATTACGTCGTCCCTAACTAATTCAGGTATCCCAATCATCTTGATACATGATCTAACTTTAAGAAACAATGTAGTTCCAGATAGCCAGAGGTGCCATCTATTTGTACGTAAGCTTCAGCTTGGCAGCTTAAAAGCAAGAAATGATTTTGGCAAAACCATGGCAAATATTTGCTGCAGACTCTTTTATTTCTCAGACTATTCTTTCTTCCTTCCCCCTCCTGTCCCCCATATTTTCAAAGGAAAGCCACAGACAGGCTGTGGTGTCAGCCAGGGTGACATCCACAGGTACTGGGGAGGATGCCTTTGGATGGAAGGGGACAGCCCGGCAGTCAGTGGCAATGCAGGCATTTCTATTTTCTTTTAAAGAGCAATTATGATTTAATATGGTAAAATTATATCATTAAACCTACTCAACTGGAATAAATTCTCCTTTTGATATGCATTTAGAAAAGCAGTTCATATTCTATCCCCAAAATATATCTATTACATTTTTGTGTCTACCCGCCACTTCTCTTTTTACTGTGATACTTGAGATAAGTTTCAGACAGTCTGGCAAGGGAAAAAAAAAAATACAACCAACCTGAAACTCGATACATATCTTACTCATCGAGACCTTTTTGATCTCTCTGAGTGAAAATTAATCCTTAACTATAAGTACATCCTCCAACTTCCCAAAGCACAAAATTTCTAATGTCTTGTTACATTTTCTAAAGGGACCATTACTTGCTATTATTATTATAGTTTCCCCTCTTTGTTCCAAAAGCACCGTAATTTAAATTAATGAGTTAGGTTTATACTCAAACGAAGAACTGTCACATGCTTATTTTCTAGTTATGAGTCTTTACCACAAGCAGATCAGATGTATCATTTGTAACAGAGTTTTCTTTTAGCTAAGCATTGAGAACTCAGCATGGTGGTGTGGCTGACACCAACAGAGATCCTTGTTTCTCCTTTTGTATTTCCTGAGATACAGTACTTTGAAGCTAGTTACATTGCTTCCATCTTTTCAACCTCAGCTTTCAGAAGTTCCCCTGGATTCTGAACTTGTGCTATATTGAGAAGACATGAGGCAGGCATGATGGGGGTCAAGGGCAGGCTCCAAGGCTTAAAATCACTGACAATGTTCCAGCTGTTTACCTTGCTGGATAAGAGCACAAACTTTGGCAGATCCACGTGTGTTCAAATCCCTGCTCGATCATCTGTTATCTGTACCAATGTACAAGTTATTTAACTTATTCGAGTCTCAGTCTTCTCAACTATCAAATGGGAGTTCGACTGTTAAAGGCACAAATTTGTTTCTGGGATCAATTCACATTTCCAAGCCCCTGCAAAATACATGCTATGAGTAGATATTGCAATGCTGTATTTTATTCATTTTCTTTTGTCAAGACCCTCACTCCAACCTCCTGCGTGTAGGTCAGGAAGCAACAGTTAGAACTGGACATGGAACAACAGACTGGTTCCAAACAGGAAAAGGAGTACGCCAACACTGAATATCGTCACCCTGCTTATTTAACTTATACGCAAAGTACATCATGAGAAATGCTGGGCTGGAAGAAACACAAGCTGGAATCAAGATTGCCGGGAGAAATATCAATAACCTCAGATATGCAGATGACACCACCCTTATGGCAGAAAGTGAAGAAGAACTCAAGAGCCTCTTGATGAAAGTGAAACAGGAGATTGAAAAAGCTGGCTTAAAGCTCAAAATTCAGAAAACGAAGATCATGGCATCCAGTCCCATTACTTCATGGCAGATAGATGGGGAAACAGTGGCTGACTTTATTTTTCTGGGCTCCAGGATCACTGCAGATGGTGACTGCAGCCATGAAATTAAAAGATGCTTACTCCTTGGAAGGAAGGTTATGACCAACCTAGACAGCATATTTAAAAGCAGAGACATTACTTTGCCAACAAAGGTCCATCTAGTCAAGGCTATGGTTTTTCCAGTGGTCATGTATGGATGTGAGAGTTGGACTATAAAGAAAGCTGAGCACCGAAGAATTGATGCTTTTGAACTGTGGTGTTGGAGAAGACTTGAGAGTCCCTTGGACTGCAAGGAGATCCAACCAGTCCATCCTAAAGGAGATCAGTCCTGGGTGTTCATTGGAAGGACTGATGTTGAAGCTGAAACTCCAATACTTTGGCCACCTCATGCAAAGAGCTGACTCTTTTGTAAAGACCCTGATGCTGGGAAAGATTGAGGGCAGGAGGAGAAGGGGACGACAGAGGATGACATGGCTGGATGGCATCACCGACTTGATGGACATGGGTTTGGGTGGACTCAGGGAGTTGGTGATGGACAGGGAGGCCTGGCATGCTGCGGTTCATGGGGTCGCAAAGAGTTGGACACGACTGAGCAACTTAACTGAACTCACTCCAACCAACAGAAATTAAAATGACAATGACTAGTATAGGCATCAGGATTGAGAATATCACAGGAAGGTTACTTAGTTCAATGTGGGAACAGGATTGGTGGAGGAAGGGCTGCGCGTACAGGAAATAGGCCAAGGAGTTTCTGAATTCTGCTCATCTCTGTCCACTCACCCAAAGACCTAAAAGGTCACTAAAGTTTGTCTTCTTTCACTTTTACGTTAAGCAGCCCATAAAAGTAACCACTGAGAAGAAGACCCAGAGGACAATTTTAAGGGAAGTGGACACAGCCACCAACACACTGGAGAGAAAGAGGCAGGTGTAAAGCCCAGCAGCCCAGCTACATAAATTCCCATTTGTACATTTCCAGTAGGGGAGGCACACCTACACAGTCTTATTTTTTTGGACAGAGCTAAATAAATAGCCTTACTTACTTTGGGGTCATACCCTGTACAGAGAACCAGCCAACAGAACTATGACATTTAAACCTAGTAGGCTAGAGAGCCTGCCAATACCAGAACCTACCTTTTCCCAAAGGCTTTTGTTACAGACAAGGAACTTGAGGTCCAAAGAAGCGGGGGTAGCCCAAGAAGAGAATTATTGGCAAAACTGGTCCCAGAACTTCTAAGGATATTCTTATTTCCACTATATCAGCCTAATTCTCTTTCCATAGGTGAGCAGTGCGCCTCCCAACAAACCATAACTCAATTCCGCAACTCTGATCCCCACGTCACACGCAAAGTATGAACTCACAAATGCCACCTCGAAGGCCCAGCATTCCAGCAACCCCACAGAAAAAAAGTAACTCACCTTTCTGTCTCTGTGTTCCTGTGATCCTCAAATAGGAGACACCAAACACACTAACACCTTTGTACTCACCACATGCCATGTTCTACTAGAAGCTGATTATTTCATGCGCCATCACAAAATGCTACGAAGTATCATCACCTGCAGTTTACAGACAGGGAAACTTAGGCACAGAGATGCCAAATAACCTTTTTACAGCCTCATGCCTGGGAAACAGCGGAGGCAGCCTCCGACTGCAGGGCCGCCATGCCCACGTGCTCCTAAATATTGCTTCTCTGCTGTCTCCTGTTCTACACACACTCCTTGCACCATAGCAATCCCAGAGTTAGGTCACTCCTGCCTCCTCCTCTCTTTCCCTCCATGAAGCTGAACGACAAGCATCTGGGTTAGTGTCTGTGGTGACAGAATACTAAGATGCTTCCTTGTTACTATGGCCTTCCAGTGGGTATGGGGAGGACCTGTGGATATGATAAATTAACATTCCCTTGATGAGGCTGTAGGGCAAAAGGGTTTTGCAAAGGTAACAGAAGTCCCTAATCAGTTAGCACTGACATAATCAAGAGTATCTTTGGTGGGCCTGACCTAATCAGGTGAACTCATTAAAAAGAAGGGCTGAGGCTCTACCTGAGGACAGAGAGATTCTTCTGCTGCCCTGGAAAAAGCAAGCTCCCTTGTTGAGGGGAGGCCTCCAGGTAGGGAACAGAGGGTGGCCTTTAGAAACTCAGGGCCTTGGTTCTAAGGCTGTAATGAATTGAATTCTCTGAATTCTGAACAAGTCATCTTATAAGAGGACATTAGGCCCCACTGACACCTTTATCACAGACATGTGAGACGCTAAGAACAGGACCCAGTTGAACCAGATCTGGACTCCTTGGAAACTGCGAGATAATAAATACATGCTGTTTTAAGCTACTCCATCCACAGTATTTAGTTACATTGCAATCAAAAACGTACATACACTCCATCTGCCACAGTAGATGGGGCTCCATGAGAGGCAGGCCAAGCAATGCCTGGGACCACCTTGTTGAGGCAGTCCCAGGCACGAGGTGGCAACAGCAGTGACTTTACCTGCTCCTACAACCCAGCTCCGGAACTTCTGAGTTCTCTGGCCCTGAAGAAGCAACTTTATTCTCTGACACCGTTTCCTCATCTGAAAAACGGGTAGGACATTAGCACCAACTGCACAGAACTGTCACCATATTCAGTGAGAGAACACACAGCAAGTATTCCACCTCATGCCTGGCGTGTTATTGATAATGACACGTTAGCTTTGGCGCATATTCAAACACATAGTGCTGTTCACTGGGCCTCAGTTTACCCATGTGCACAAGAAGAAGGGTGCAATGGAAAAGCTCTAAGCCCTCCTCCTGCACTGACGTATTTACAGGCTTTGTCTAACAAGTCAGCAAGTCTGCAGCCAACTTTCCCTCCCTCGCCCTTCTCCACCTGCCTGGAGCGGGCGTTCCCTGGTAACCACCTCTCCAGTCCCACGCTGGCCCACCTAAAATCAGAATGCTGAACTTTGGGACGGAGTGTTTACCAATGGAGTTGCTAGTCAGATAAGCATATCCTGCTTTCTGTTTAACAACCAGTTAAAGGCACAGAGGTCTGCCTGGCAATTGCAGTGTGTGTGCTGAAGGTGCCTCCCTTAACGCATCTGTGTATCCCAACTCGCCCGCTCCTCCAGCCTCTCCAGACCAGTGCTCAGACCAACGAATATGCCGGTAGGATGGGGAGAAGCAGCTAAGTTAGTAAAGGTTGTGGCTGCAAAGTTTCATTTTAGCTCTCAACAATTCAAACTTTTGCCTTGAATTAAATACTCTCCAGGGACTTTTTAAGTCTGCAGGTATTTCCTCCCAATGAGTCTAGCCCTGACATCAAGCACATGCATGTATCTCACCATTACAAATGATATGGAGGCTTGAGACTTCGAACAGAAACCACCCACCCCACCATCTCCAGTCCACCTCAGAACTAGGATCTTACTTGAAAAGAAAATACTACATCAGTGTCTGCTAATGCTCTTGGTTAAACACCGGATGACAAAGAAAGATACACATCATGAAACGGCAACGTTGTGTCTGCTTGGGAGCAGGCAGTCACATTCAGGTAAAGAAGAGGATGCCAGCATCATGGAATTAAAACCACTCAGAGCTTAGCTCCAGTGAAAGGCAACTTGTGTGAGACAATCATACACGATGAGGGGCCACATCCACATCACAGGTCAGACAACTGAACAGAATGAGTGACGGTCATTTTCACATATCGGATGCTTTGCTTTCTAAAGCTGTGTTTTCAGAAGCCCTGCAATAAACAGCCTACTGTATATATGTGAACAGAGCATACTAGGGACTGCAACGATTGCATACATCTGAGGCAAGGCCCTCAAAAACAAAAAGTGCATCACGGCCTAGATACCAGGCAATCTGTTTTTCCCTCATATAATTCTATCTCGGAATTGCTTCAGCCCTATTGAGACTGTAATGGGCCCGGGAATCCAAATACACTCTGAGGGAAGCTCTAAACCCTGGATATATTTCAGCTTGCTGTACAAACCAGGAAAAATTCACTAAGGCAAATATTTTGGAGTCTGCTCTAACATCACGAGCGTAGGTGTCCACAGAAAGCGTGTTTCCCATGAGCATCTGTTGGCTCATGGTTCCTTTGTGCTGTCCTCTATTCACTGGTGGACAATAGTGGGTAGAAACAATGAGTGTGGCTCTGAAGTCAGGCGTCCTGGGCTCAATGGTCAGTTGACCACGTACTAGCTATGTGACCTTAGGCAAGTCACGCCGCCTCAGTATGCCTGAATGTGGCATCTATTACATGGAGACAATAAAAGGACTTCCTTTCAGGGTTGTTTTGAGGATCGGGTAAGACAATTTCTGGAAAGCACATTGGCTAGGATGAAGCTCTCAGGGAACATCAGCTATCACGATCTCATTCCTAGGAACTGGCAGATGAACCAAAAGTGACTCCAAAGGGTGGGTTTTCTTATTCTTTTTTTTGAAATAAAATTTCAAAATAGAGTCTTTGATTTTTGTTACCTTGGAAAAATACAACTGTTCAATTATTGTCACAAAATTCCCCTATATTACCAGAAAATCACTGTATTACCCCAAGTCTAACCACGGTGAGTTTAGAAGGTCTTTCTTCCATACATACAGCTGACCCACCTGAGATTCAGAGGTTTCAAAAGCTGGTGTATAGGCTACAGAGAGAGAGTTGGGATTGAGACTCAGGTCTGTGTCAACTCAAAGTCCATTCCTTTATCAAGACATGCATTTTTCCCCCTTAAACTTTAAATTTTTAATTTTGTATTGGGGTAGAGCCGATTAACCAGAGAAGGCAATAGCAACCCACTCCAGTACTCTTGCCTGGAAATTCCCAGGGACGGAGGAGCCTGGTGGGCTGCTGTCTATGGAGTCGCTAAGAGTCAGACACGACTGAAGTGACTTAGCAGCAGCAGCAGCAGAGCCGACTGACAATGTTGTGGTAGTTCCAGGTGAAGGACGAAGGGACTCACGTATACATATACATCAATCCTACAAAGGACACCTATTCTTAAAGGTAACCCTCCAGGCGAGAAGGAAAGACACCTGGAAAATTCAGATATACTAAAGAAGTGCATGAGTCCAGTTTGAGATGCAACCGTATGCTGAAACCTCTAGTAGAGAGCTATGCAAGAGAAAATAGAATGTGAGCCACATATATGATTTTAAATTTTCTGGTTGGCAAGCTGAAAAAAATAAATGAAAAGGGTGGATTTACATAAACCGACTTAACCCTTATTTCTAAAATACTATCACTTCAACATAAAATTCTCAATAAGATATATTTTTCACTTTTTAAAATATTGCCAAATTCAGACTTAAATTGAAGAAAGTAGGGAAAACCACTAGACCATTCAGGTATGACCTAAATCAAATCCCTTATGATTATACAGTGGAAGTGACATATAGATATAAGGGACTAGATCTGATAGACAGAGTGCCTGATGAACTATTGACAGAGGTTCGTGACATTGTACAGGAGACAGGGATCAAGACCATCCCCATGGAAAACAAACGCAAAAAGCAAAATGGCTGTCTGAGGAGGCCTTACAAATAGCTGGGAAAAGAGAAGCGAAAAGCAAAGGAGAGAAGGAAAGATATTCCCATCTGAATGCAGAGTTCCAAAGAATAGCAAGGAGCGATAAGAAAGCCTTCCTCAGCGATCAGTGCAAAGAAATAGAGGAAAACAACAAAATGGGAAAGACTAGAGATCTCTTCAAGAAAATGAGAGATACCAAGGGAACATTTCATGCAAAGATGGGCTCGATAAAGGACAGAAATGGTATGGACCTAACAGAAGCAGAAGATATTAAGAGGTGGCAAGAATACACAGAAGAACTGTACAAAAAAGATCTTCACGACCCAGATAATCACGATGCTGTGACCACTCACCTAGAGACAGACATCCTGGAATGTGAAGTCACGTGAGCCTTAGAAAGCATCACTACGAACAAAGCTAGTGGAGGTGACGGAATTCCAGTTGAGCTATTTCAAGTCCTGAAAGATGATGCTGTGAAAGTGCTGCACTCAATATGCCAGCAAATCTGGAAAACTCAGCAGTGGCCACAGGACTGGAAAAGGTCAGTTTTCATTCCAATCCCAAAGAAAGGCAATGCCAAAGAAGGCTCAAACGACCGCACAATTGCACTCATCTCACATGCTAGTAAAGTAATGCTCAAAATTCTCCAAGCCAGGCTTCAGCAATATGTAAACCATGAACTTTCAGATGTTCAAGCTGGTTTTAGAAAAGGCAGAGGAACCAGAGGTCAAATTGTCAACATCCGCTGGATCATCGAAAAAGCAAGAAAGTTCCAGAAAAACATCTATTTCTGCTTTATTGACTATGCCAAGGCCTTTGACTGTGTGGATCACAATAAACTGTGGAAAATTCTGAAAGAGATGGGAATACCAGACTATCTGACCTGTCTCTTGAGAAACCTATATGCAGGTCAGGAAGCAACAGTTAGAACTGGACATGGAACAACAGACTGGTTCCAAATAGGAAAAGGAGTACGTCAAGGCTGAATATTGTCACCCTGCTTATTTAACTTATATGCAGAGTATATCATGAGAAATGCTGGGCTGGAAGAAACACAAGCTGGAATCAAGATTGCCAGCAGAAATATCAGTAACCTCAGATATGCAGATGACACCACCGTTATGGCAGAAAGCGAAGAAGAACTAAAGAGCCTCTTGATGAAAGTGAAAGAGGAGAGTGAAAAAGTTGGCTTAAAGCTCAACGTTCAGAAAACTAAGATCATGGCATCTGGTCCCATCACTTCATGGGAAATAGATGGGGAAACAGTGGAAACAGTGTCAGATTTTATTTTTGGGGGCTCCAGAATCACTGCTGATGGTGACTGCAGCCATGAAACTAAAAGACGCTTACTCCTTGGAAGGAAGGTTATGGCCAATCTAGACAGCATATTTAAAAGCAGAGACATTACTTTGCCAACAAAGGTCCATCTAGTTAAGGCTATGGTTTTTCCAGTGGTCATGTATGGATGTGAGAATTGGACGGTGAAGAAAGATGAGTGCTGAAGAATTGATGCTTTTGAACTGTGGTGTTGCAGAAGACTCTCGAGAGTCCCTTGGACTGCAAGGAGATCCAACCAGTCCATCCTAAAGGAGATCAGTCCTGGGTGTTCATTGGAAGGACTGATGTTGAAGCTGAAACTCTAATACTTTGGCCACCTCATGCGAAGAGTTGACTCATTGGAAAAGACCCTAATGCTGGGTAGGATTGGGGGCAGGAGGAGAAGGGGACGACAGAGGATGAGATGGTAGGATGGCATCACCAACTTGATGGACATGGGTTTGGGTAAACTCCGGGAGTTGGTGATGGACAGGGAGGCCTGGCGTGCTGCGATTCATGGGGTCGCAAAGAGTCGGACATGACTGAGCGACTGAACTGAATCCTTTAAAATCTGGAGTGTGTTGTCCACATACAACACATCTCACTTCAGACCAACTGTATATCACGTGTTCCACAGCCACATGGGCCCACCACCCTGAACCCCGCAGCATGAAGAGCTCCTTGCAATGACAGTTCAGGCTAAACAACAACGACAGAAATTGCTGGTGCCGCTTGACAGACACACCTAAGCCCTCACCTGGCAGACCTATGACTGAGCGAGGACTCAAGCCATCGCCTCATTTTCTCAGCTGCAATCTAAGAACCACACTCTTAGCTGCAAAGACTTGGTATTCTCACCTCTAGAGCAGAACCTTCCAAGCACACATCATTACCTGATGTCAGGGAAACGGACATGTGAAACAGAAGTGAAACAGAGGGCACAGCCCCACCGAGCAGGTAAGTAAGAAGCAAATGGGTGATTTTTCTTTCCTGTGCTTGTAGACCATCAATGAAAACAGGCCCTTATTTGCTAAATAAATAAATAAATAGCTTGGCCATGAGTTCCTTTGGTGAGGCTCAGCTCAGCCGGCGAGTGTTCGCTGATTCACTGGTTGACAGCAATCTCTCTGGCAGGGGACACACAGGCCACAGATGAGCATTTCACTGAGAGAAGAATCAGGAGGATTTCTGAGCTATGCTGAGTGGTCTTTGACAGCAAATCATCCCCAGGAAAAAGGGAAGCAGCTCCAGAAAAAAAAAAGAACTTTTCAAGAGAAAGCTCAGTGGATAATAGGATCCTATTCTCAAGGCTACAGATGTGACAGAGGGTGTCCTTCCCCATTCCGTTCTTCCTTCGTTCACTCAGTGCGTCCCAAGAGTCCTCAATGCTGGGCGCAGAAAGGGAAAGACGTCCACAGCTTCAATGGCCTTACGGTGGACAAGCCCCGCATCTACCACCATCCTGTGGGGCTGGTGCCCCCAGGAAGGGGTGTGCTGAGTAGGAGCAAAAGGAGCAGCTGAGTCTGGGAAAAAAAGAGCAAGGGAAGAGGGCAGATTCAAGAAGATTTCAGGGAAGGAGGTCAGTGTGTGCAAAGGCACGGAATGTTCGAGGAGCTGCTGGGAATCTGGTCTCGTGCTGGTGGAAAGTAAAATGCAGAAGAAGGTCTCATGTCATGAGCAGAGGCCAAAACATAACTGGTAATTTAATACCACTCAAAGAAATCAGATTTTAGAGCCTACAGGCTAGTTTAACATCTAGAATTTATGAAATGCGCCAAGAGGGAGGCAGAGTCTGTGTGATGCTGATACGCTTCTCTGTCCAGCGAGGAGGTGGGGAAGCACAGGAAGGAGGGTGGGGCTCCTCACATCAGCATATAGGGTCAAAGACTGGTGTCAGTGGGCAAGCTGGCCAGGGAGAGGTTAGGACAGGCAGGGGCATATGGTGGCTATCTTGACCAAGAGCTGACTAGGGAAAAGCCAGCTGCAAGGCCTAGAAAGAAGACTGACTGGTTTGCATGGGATTAGAAGGGCACAGACTTGTGGCTGAGCATGCACCTTGTATGCAGCTCTTGAGGAGTATGCCAGAGGGTCCTGAGGATGCTAGAGGATGCCATCTTTTGTTAACGAGGCCAACTGCTTTTAGGCCTGGACCTGACTCTGGTTTCAGACCATTCAGAAGAATGTTAGAAAATCAACTAAATAGGTAGAGACTTTCAGACTAGTTTTGGAGTGTTGGGGAGAAGTAAAGTTGCTCAGTCGTGTACAACTCTTTGCGATCCCATTGATCATAGATTACCAGACTCCTCCATCCATGGCATTTTCCAGGCAAGAGTACTGGAGTGGGTTGCCATTTCCTTCTCCAGGGGATTTTCCCGACCCAGGGATCGAACCCTGGTCTCCTGCATTGGAGGTAGACGCTTTACCCTCTGAGCCATCAGGGGAGCCCTGGAGTGTTGGAACAGAAGCCAAAATGGTTGCTGACAACATGGAAATAGGAAACAGTCTATCTAACACAGAAAGGACTTAAAAATTCTTAATGCCTCCAAACTCTCAGTACCTTTTAAAAAAAATAGTCCTCTGGGCCCAGGAACAAAATAATATCAAAATATTGAAAAGATAAGGAAGGCGGCATGAAAAAGTTTACCCCTGAAATGCATGTCTCTTAACTACAAATAGATATACTACATACTCACGTATACCTCAAAAGGTAGGTCAGATCAGTGAAGCTGAAATCTCCTAGTTAAGGGGCAAAGTTGAGACCTACAAAAGTTTTCAACGTATCCTTTGAGCTATTCTTTCAAAAGAAGAGGAAACAAATAGCAGCAATATTAAGTGTATTATCCAGTGTGACACAGGGAACCAGTAGCATTATGAAGACAAAAATGGAAATATTCTGGTACCAAGTTGTTCCTTCATTCCTGCCGTCCATCAAGAGATGACAGCTAGCTACATAAGAGTGATGCAAACATGAGTTAGGAAGACAGACAGGTTTCCTGTCCTCACAAAGCTTCTGTTCTAAGGTGGGAAGCAGAGAATCAGATAGTAGAGAAATGAATAATAGCAGTGACTGGAGATCCTGACCTTGCTAGGAAGATATAAAAGCGACTGACATATTAGAGAACAGACGAAAAAGACAAGTTCAGGTAAAGTCAGGAGGCCCCCTGGGCTCTCTCTTCTGATTCATTCACGTTAACACAGGAATGAACAGCTTAGACCCTGAGCAGTGCCTGGGGCCTACGTGAGCTCAGTAATCAACACACGTGCCCCTTTCACCGCCCCTTCCACTCTGAACCACAGCTATCCACGTACAGCAGAGGCAATGCAGAATCAGTCTTTCTATAAAATAATACCATATAGGATTTCCCTGTTGATCCAGTGGTTAAGAATCTGGCTTGCAGTTCCTCTTCACGGAATTAGATCCCACATGCCATGGCGCTACTGAGCCTGCGCGTCACGACTAGAGTCCGTGCAGCGCAACAAAAGACCCCGCGTGCTACAACTAAGACCCAACACAGCCAAAAAATAAATAAATAAAATAATAATACCATATACTTAGTATAGGGGAAAATTAACTAAAAGATACAGATCGGTTGTTACCAGAGATGGGGGTTGTGCTGGGCAAAATGGGTGAAGGAGGTCAAAAGATACAAACTTCTAATTTTAAAGTAAATAAGTCCTGGGGATGTAACGAACAGCATGGTGACTTAATGAAAGTTGCTAAGAGAGTACATCTTAAAAGTACTCATCACCTATTATATAACACAGAGAACTTCACTCAATACTCTGTATGGGAAATGAATCTTAAAAAAAAAAAAAAAAGAGTGGGTATATGTATACCTGTAACTGATTCACTTTGCTGTACACCTGAAACTAACACAACAGTGTTAATCACTTAAACTCCAATAAAAATTAATTTAAAAAGTACTAATCACTAAGAAAAAACTTACAACTATGTGAGGTGATGGATGTTAATTAGACTTCCTGCGATGATCATTTTGCCAATATACACAAATATCAAATCATTGTTACGTCAATTATATCTCAATAAAAAATAATTTTAAAATAAATAAGGTAGTCAAATATAAAAAGGATTCCCAAATTAAAATACAGATAAACATGGGATTGAAAAAGTCATCAGACCTCTGGATTACTCTGTCAGCCCATAGGTCACACTCCCCCACTAAAAAATGTAAATTAAAAAAAGTCTACTGGATGCATCAAAACATCAGCAGAAACTGGGAGCAAGATATCAAGGATCTCCTTTATGATGGCATGTTTTCGGAAAACTATAAAAGTTTGGAGAAAATCCAGAGACAGGCAAGTAAAATGATTAAGAGGATGGACAATGGAAGCTCCAAGGAAAGGCTAAACGGGTTATGACGGCTTAGCCTGAAAAAGAGAAGGCTAAGGGGCAACTTACTAACTGCCTACCTCAAGTCCATGACGGGTTATTACAAATGAGCCACCAAGTTATCATCTCTCACCAGAGAGGACAGAAGAGCCTGTCTTAAATTGCAGCAAGAGAAAGACAGCAAGTGAATTTGGTGAAACACAGAAGTCAGTTCTTGACCAGACCTGTCTATGCTGGGTAATACTGAAGGAAAAAAATTCTACAGAGAGCTTTTCACCCAAACAACTCATTCGCCTTGATTGTAAACAGATCTTATTGGTTTGTGGAAGTCAAGTTGAGACCAAGGACCTTCATTAGTCCTTTTTTATGCTATTTCAAATGCTGGTTCAGAAATGTGATAAGGTTTTCCTAATATTCCATTCCCCAAAAAACTGAAGGGGTGAAAAAAATCAAGATTTAGCAAGATCCACTGGATTGGTTCACCAACACCATTATTTATAATGCAATAAATGAGAGTAAACATAAGCAAGAGCACAGAAGCCCTAATTAACATAACGATGCTTAGATGGGAAATTAGCTCCAATGGAAGATGCCCTCAGGTCCCATTCTATTAAATTACAGACTGAGAGTACAACTGTCGAGTGCATGTCTTAAATACAAGCTGAATTCCAGGATTCTCTTCGCTTCCCTCCGGAAGAGTCATTTACGGCAGAAGGCTCAAGAACCAATAAAGAGGTAATTTCACAATATCTCTACTGTGTCCCCAGTCATTCAAAAGGCCGAAGGCAGCTCCATTCCCACTACACTGCACTGCACTTGCCATCCGGCTGGTTTTCAATTGACATTGCCGTGTCTGTGGTTTTTTTCCCCCATATCGGGCCTATTGGGGCTTTGTAAAAAACTGCAATTCCACATCAGGCTGTTGGTGTCTGCCTGAGCTGTGATCAGAAGTAGGGGATGATTTACACTCCTAGGGAAGAGTGGGCTCAATGCTGGCTGGAGGTGGAGGTGAAGATTTGAAAAGCCAAGGAAAATTTAAGATAAGGAGGGGAGGTCAGGCACTGGGGAAACATCCAGCCTCTGGGTCATTTGTATCTGTGGTTCTGAAAAGTAATCCCAGAGAGTAAGTTCTGATACTCTTGTGAAAACCAAGCAATAAACGTTTGTTGGCATTATGCAAACAGGAAGTTTTCATTTCACTTTCACAGAATTCTATGGACTGTTTTCAATGGTAGCCAAGAGTTACATGTCGCTAATTACATTTAAAGGTAATTGCCATTAACTGAGATTAACAATTCAGTTCCTCAGTTGCACAAAACACATTTCAAGTGCCAGAGAGCTATACTGGCCATGGCATGGAAGAACACAGACATATTAACATTTTTACCGCCACAGAACATTCTGTTGGGCAGCTCTGTTCTAGAACAGAAGAGGTAGAAAGAGGTTTGAGAAATCAGACAAGTAATTTCACAGATGTGGGAATTAAGGCCCACACAGAGAATGTGACTTGACCCAAGAGTTAACTGTCATCTTCCCACCAACCCCCAGGTCAATGCAGCTGGGACTACAGAGGACCAAGAAGGGTCACGAGTCACTGAGTCATGGGGGCCTTAGGAAAGGAAGACTAGAAGAGGGAGGTGACTAAGCTTCAGAAAGGTGACAAATTGAAAAGAACAGAGGGTAAAGATGGTCCAAGTGGAAGATGAGGCATAAGCAGAGGGAAACATTAATCTTTTATGTGGGCTTCTGAGTCAAGCTCGGCTGACATTTGAGAAAGGCCTAGGAAAACAAAGAATATGAAAAGAAGGAGAAACTGAGGCCTGATTTTCAAGGTTCCTGTTTCAGTAATATACAGCTCTGTAACAAACCACTCTAAAACTTGGGACGATTAAACTTTTTTTTTTTTTCCCTAAAAATCTGAGGACTGGCTGGGCTCAGCTGGGTGGTTCTTTGGTAGGGGATTACTTGTGAAACTGCTTTCATCTGGGAGCTTATCTGGCCCTCAAGATGTGGGTATTCCCATTCTTTTCCCCTAAAGGTGGCCTCTCACCATCCAGCAGTCTAGCCTGAGCATCCCTACATGGTAGTCTGTCCCAAAAGAACGAAGGAGGAAGCTCCCAAACTTGGAACTAGCATGACGGCCCTTCCACTACATTTGATGGGCCAAAACAAATGAAAGGATGTCCGAAGTGAATGTGAGTGGGACTGAGACTCCATCTCTTGTTGACACAAGCGGCAAAGAGCATGTGTGGTGTTTTGTTTTTTTTTTTCCTACTTCAAAAAAAAAACTGAAGCGTAATTGTTTTACAATGTTGTGTATGTTTCTGCTGTACAACATGAATCAGCCATACGTACACATATATCCTCTCCCTCTTGAGCCTCCCTTCCACCTCGCCACCACCACCGACTCCTTCCTCCCCATTCCACTCCTCTATGGCATCACAGTACACTGGGCTGAGCTCCCTGTGCTACACAGCAGCTTCCCACTAGCTAGCTGTTTTACACGTGGTAGTGTATATATGTCAATGTTACCCTCTCAATTTGTGCCCCCCCTTCCTCTACTGTGTTGTTTGACTCTGTTTAATCCATTTATTTCCCATATGACAAGCTAAGGTGTTCAGACTGAATTTCATAGTTAAATTAGGAAACAAGAGAATAAAGTGATCAGAGTTGTGCTTAAGAGAGAAAAAGTCAAGTTTGGATGAAGTGCATCAAATAAGGCTACCGAGATCTGTTAGGTGATTATGATAGTCACAGTCTGATTTAAAAACTAGTATCTGATTCTTAGAGGGAATCAGGAGACTGTAAGAACTACTTCACAGAAAAAAATCTACAGTTATGAGCATCTATAATTGAGGACAGTGGAGAGAAACTGAGTCAACATTTTAGATCAGAGTAACCAAAAAATGATGCATGACTTACCCAGATGGGAAAACCTTGTTAAGTAAGGATAAGTTGTAGTTCTGAACCAACTGAGAAAAATCCCTACCTGCAGTTTATGTTTAGATTCAAAAAGACTGAAAGCCACAGGCCCATCCAAGGAGACGCCAAGCCGTCAGTCAAATGTACCTTAAGTGCTTTTTAACCTGGTTTCAATCATCACTTACAATTTTAAAAATTCTGCTGAACAGGTAGCTCTCCTGAATTAGAAAGTTAAACAACATTTACCATTAGCAAGCCATTATTTGGAAAACTGAAACTGTATACTAAATTACAGGGTATAAGAGATACTCACTGAACTGAAACCTGGCCAAAATATTTGGACAAATGCAACTAAATACTAGCCTGGAGTTCTGGTTAACCATTTCTTCCCGCAGCCTTTGTCTTTGAGTCTCTTTTGAAATATGCATTATCAATACCATCTTTCCAAAAGTTCTATTCTAACTGAAGGAGGAGCCCATTCCATTAAGATGTCTCCCATTAAAACAGTTGAGATTTTTGGGGCATCGCACGTGGCTCAGTGGTAAAGAATTCGCCTGTTAATGTGCGGGTTTGATCCCTGGTCCAGGAAGATCCCACTTGTCACAGAGCAGCTAAGCCTGTGTGCCATAGTTATTGATCCAGTGCTCTAGAGCCCGGGAGCCGCCAACTCCTGAAGTTGGTGTGCCCAAAGGCCTGAGCTCCACAACAAGAGAAGCCACCACAATGAGAAGCCTGCGTACCACAACCAGAGAGTAGCTCCCCTTTGCTGCAACTAGAGAAAAGCCCATGCAGCAATGAAGACTCAGCTCAGCACTGCCCCCCCCCAAAAATTAATTACTTAAATTATTTAAAAAAGATGGTTTAGATTTTTGGAATAACTGCCCATTCTGGTGAGATATTTTACATGCCATGTGCCAGAGATGCAGCAAAGAATGTGACACAGCTGCCACCTTGTTGGAAGTACATTCACACATATTATAAGCAAAAGACAACATATAAGAACATCATTCTAGGATCATTTCAGCTTATAATGCATGCTGTGATGAAAATCAAATGGGGCGCTGGGATGGTGACATGTATATGCAAAACCCACTTGAGACAGAAGAGCTTTCCCTGGATTCTCAAAGTGTCAGATGAAAATTAAAGAGCCACCTGTTTTGGCATCTGCAAACTTTATCTGACCCATTTGTTTCTTATTTTCAATGTTCTCTGAGGTTTCTTCCGAGCTTTAAAAAAAGAAAGTCATTTGAAAGTTCTGAAGCTATAAGGAACTAGATAAGAGATATGGTAGGGAGAGAGAATACTGCTCTTTTAGAAAGTTTAGGAAACAAGCAATTTCTATGCTATCCACAGCCACCTACCAATAGATGGAAAGGAACCCCAAAAAAGCTTCCTTTGGATGACAGTACCCTTAATCTACTCTGGTTAATTCATCAGAGACTCTAGATGAATATAGTATGGCACACTACCAATATTCTAGCTACAAGACACTTCAGTTTGGAGTAAATCTCTCCATTATTTTTCACATTTCCTCTAATTTTCCTGGTAGTATTCATTATTCCAGTCACTACAGCCATCCTTCTTCCAAGTCCACTAGTCTGTTTTTCCTTATTAGAAGATGTGCCAATACAACAGAAACAAATGGAAGAAAAAAAGCAAGCTGGTGGCCCATCTACATGGATTACACTTCTATAATCTATACAGATTACATTTCTATAATCACACACACCAGCAAGCATAAACTCAAAAGAACTACTTTCTGAGTTAAAGAACTCTGGATGTACATAAGTTTGGCTTCAATAAATACAATGAACATGAATAACAGTTAAATTAGTAGATCTCCTTCCAGAACCGTTTTTTTTTTTTTTCTTCCAGGCACACCCTGGAAGGTCTGTCTTTAACAGGCCCTGATACTTCAATGAAAAATGGAGGTGCCAATGATTTGTAGGCTAAATTAATGTTAAATAGTTCAAAGGCCTGGACAAATAAGTCAGCAGCAAAAGTTTTACGAGTTCACTTCCTTCAAGGGAACTTGGAGAGCAGGGTTTTATTGCTGTGAATTCTGGTCCCCCTTTCTATCGCTCAGCATCTGTTTGAAATATGTAGTAGACAATTGCTTTTTTGGCTGTGACTCAGGTGGTTGAAACACAGGACAAACAGACTACTGTATATAGGCTTTCCTCTAGCAATGAACATTTTTATTAACTCTTTTGGGAGAAACGTGGTGGCTCTTAGAGCCCAGCCGCCACAGCACTGCCAAGCAGTCCGACTGGTCACAGGCTCAGGTGGCCAAGCATAGGAGACGATGAGAAAATGTGTCTTCTCTATGTGTCTTCAGAAGAAGAAGGAAAACCATGAGTAACAGTGAAATCTTGCGTTCTGTTTCCTTCATCATTCAGATGTGCAAAATTCCAAGTTAATACTAAATATGAGCTTTCTGCATAAATATGTCAGCCTTGCCACAGAAGCTGGCCAAAATAAACAAGTCCCACGGTTTGGAGCAGCATAATTTTCATATAAGCCACACACTTGCCCATTTTTCACCAGTTTTTAAAATTTTCTCCCAAGACAATAGAAATGTTAGAAAGTGGTAACCCACAGATATTAGTGAGAAAATGCTCCCTCTTTTTCACTGGGGTGACTGGGAGAAGATCAAGGACCAATGTCTAACCAGTCAAATGTGAGTCTGTCTATAAGATTCCAGACAGAAAGCAAAACACCAACCCATCAGCTCCACCCCCCAAATGCAGAAATCTATAGTCCTGGTTCAAAGATAAAGAGTAGCCCATCGCAAATGGTTTTAGTTCCATATAAGGATTAGAAAAACACTAGGATGCTGTCAACATACTGGAAAATCCTGAATTTAACGTAATCAAAGGAGAGCTGACTCTAAAGCAGAACAGACCACACTTTGCTTAAAAAAAAAAAAAAAAAAAAAAGTGAATATCATCAGAACAGAAACGTCCTAATATGAATTCCCAAAAATGCCCCCAAAACAAACACATTTATTTATACAGTCTATTCGAAAACTAGGAAATGGTTTTCACCAACATCTTTTAGCCAAGAGTACTTCACAAGACAGTGTACATTCTTTTTTTTTTAAGAATCAGTTTTGTATTTTCTCCTAACAAATCTACTGACTGTTTCTTTCTTTAAGGGAATAAAGTTTACTCACTCCTTTCACTTGAAAACTAAGATGTGCTTTATCATCTACAACAAATACCAAACTTCCTTAGGACTTCAAACTCATGCCCTCTCCCACCCCCGGCCCATTACTCTTGAAATTTTTTGCCTCCAAAATTATAAAGTAAAGGAAAAAGTGAATGGTTAAGCTGACTAGAGTCACAACTGTTTTTCTTCTTTAAAGCAATTTACATAGCCTTTTTCCTAGTTGTCCCAAAATGCAGATTCTTCAAGGAATATTTCAGGCATTTAAACGGAAAGTGAACTCCCATGAATTTTGGCAAAAATAATGGAAACAGGACTGAAACAAAAATATCCAATAAAAAACACTTTCTCTTTCCTGAAAGAGATGGAAAGGAAATAAAACACACCCTGAAAAGAAAATGATTTTATAAAACGTTACTAGGAATAGCTTTCACCAAAGTGAAAGGGAATGCCACTTTTTTTTTATAAAAAAAAGAATCAAAACCTGTTTCCCAGAAGGACTTCTCTAAAATCATCAACACCTCACTTTTTTTTTTTTTTTTTTTGGTTTAAAAAGCATTAAACTCAATTAAGCTTCTTTTATTCAAAAAATTAAGAAAGGAGGCCAATTCTGCCAAGAGGCTTTTTTAATCATTTCAAATAAAAAGTAAGTTGCAAAGGACTAACCAGACATTTCAAAAGTGGTCATAATTTTTTCTTAAGTGTGAGACCTGGTCTCACTATATAAAAATCTCTACTGAAATATTGGTCTTAACTGGTGTGTACCTTCCATGGGAGAAATTTCTTCAGAGACAGAACTTTCCTGACTTCACAACAGGTCCTAACCCCACCTTCCCCTTTAATTTGCCATGTGATCCATGTGGTCAAACTATGAGACAGGAAGAGGGTGAGGACTGATTCCAGCCAAACAAAACAGAAAAAGAAAAAAGAGCAACTGGGCTAGAATGGTCTAGACATCAACCACCTGAGAGGCACCTAACAACCAGAAGGTCACAAGGAACACCCCGAGTCACCTGGAGGTCTCTGCAAAATTCACAGGTGAGGGGGGCCACAAAACCTCCTTAGCATTTTCTGGCAAAATCTTCCACACACATAAAATGAGAAGCAACAGTATCTTCCAGTAATTATATGTAGCCAGTGGTGACAGAAACACCAGGTTTTAGCGACTGATCGCAATCTCCCACTCAGCCTCATGAAAACAAGATGAAAGAAGATGGGTTAAATTGCTTGACTTTAAGAAAACAAGGACATTCCCCTAAAGGACAACTTTAAGTTATAACACTACTCATCTCCTGGAGACCAAGACAATCTCCAAAGTATTAATTTGCAAACTCTTCAGCAAGGGAGCCCAGCACTTCATTCCTCCTGAACACACTTGCTGTGTACTAGACAGCTTGCAGAGGGCAGTCTTCCAGGAATCCAAGGACAGAGACACAGGAATAAAAAGGTAGTCAGTCCTTGCCTTCAGGACACTTTGGGTCTTATGGGAAGAAAAGACAAGCATGTGAGAGGCAACAGAAGGGACATGGTGACAAGTATCATCAGGGGGACCATCAAGGCACCATGAATCATCTATGTCACCACGTGACCTGTCATCATCCCGTCTCCCAAAGACTCACAGTTCCGTTCTTTCAACTTTTCTTGAACTCTGTGTAATTAAACACCAAATTTGGCAACCCATGCTAATTTTGAAAGGCACTCGCTGGGAATTTAGTAAAAGTTTAAACAACTTGTTTACATGTGTTTGGCCCATCTGTTTAAACACGAAGTTTATTTTCATAGGAGCAGATCCTGGGTGCAAGCGCCTTTTGTACTTGAGACCACTACTGACCTCTTATCCAGCTCCGTCTTCCTAATCTGCATCAGAAATCTCCTTTGTAATCACATCTCAAATAACAACTTTTTATGATAAATGGTGAACACCTCCAAGATGACAGCTGCAAAATAAATTCGACTTTTATAACCAAGAAGCGTTCTAAACAGACAGAAAAGACTCTTCTGTAGGCTGTTTTGAGAACCCACACACAAAGAATCTTCTGTGTGTGTGTGTGTCTAGGTTCCTGAGGATCACTCTGAGCTGTGTGCATTCCCATGATGCCCCAGTGTTTTCCAGCCCCATGATGCTCTCACTTTTGATTGTGGAGATGATGCTGAAGTGCACGGAGTATTTACTGATCCGGTTATCTTGTTCTGTGACAGGCAGAATCAATCAATCAAGAGGCCAGCTCTGCGCTTACATATTCCAGGCACATCTCCACACTTCAGGATACGAGATCACAGTGTTATCCAGCCAAATTTGATCAACAAATGCAGTTCCCCTGTGCCACAGCAATCTCAGATGAAGATGTTATTATGTGGAACTGAGCAAAGTGATAAAGACAGTACAGCGGAGCTCGGAGAAGCCCGGCTGGACCTTACTGACAGCTTTTATACACTGAGGCGGCGACGTCCTCTTCCACTGGGATTATAAAAGTTCCCTTGATTTGAAGAAAATCATGCTGTACATACACGGGTGACCCCCCAAACACTGCATTTCCCCAACTAATATTAAAATCCTCAAGGCAGAAGCAACATATATTCAGTGTAACACTGCAGGCAAAAGTCCTTTAATAAAGAGGGCAACACTTAAAGTGTACAAAACAGTCATGTGAATTTCCTTGGAGCTTTTCTGCTAGTCTGTTATTACTCTTATTATTAATTGGTATAAACGAACGTCTAAAGACAAAAATATCTTCATATTTTAATCAGTATTGTAAATCATTCTATTAATATCATGTCTATGACACTGTATGCAAGTTGGTGTCAATATTTTAAGTGGTTCTCAAAAAAAAAAGTCTGAGTGAATCTCCTTGTGCCAATAGCTACTCTTTCACTGGTGCCCTGAAGTTATTTTACATTATTTAATCCCAAATCCCATCTTTTGGAGTCTACCTTCCTCTTGCATTTTAAATCTTTAATGGGAGCCTTTGGCGGTCCATGGCTACAATGATTAGATATCTGCAGAGAGAAATTGAAAAATTAATCATCGTTTCCATTTTATATTTTTGTACTACACCAAAAATTACTTACTTGTAGAGCTAACTTCCACACTCTGGCAATATGTTCCTTAACATTGCAAATGTGGAGAATGATTTCAGATAAAGCATGTCCAAACCGAGCCAGTAAACAGCCTTAAGTTATTCTTTGAGATTTGTATTCTGGGTTTTCATCCAAATTTCATTTTGATTCATTTTAATTAAAATCCATTTATCGGTAGAGGTTATGTTACATGTGGCCTAAAACCAGGGCCAGAGTATTCCAAGCTAAGCACAGGAATGATGTTAAAATTGTTTATTATCCTTTTATGAATTTTCCTACTTAAATTACAGTATTTCACAACTCTCTGCAAAAAGTGAAACACGATCCATAGGCAGTTTATTATAGAAACTGATCTATGCATTAATCTTCCCTTTGCCTAAATAGGCCCTGAACCACAGGAACGAAGGAAAAAAAACAAAACCACCTCAAGTCAGCTATCACATCTTAAGTACCATCAAACTGCTAAATCTATTAACCTTGTTTTCTTTTTTCACTATTATTAAACTGGAAAGAAAAAAGTCAACTGGAAAATTGTGCCTTTTTGGTTCCCTTGTCATCATGTAATAAGTATGAGAAATATATGTGCAATGGCCAAATGGCCGGTAGACAAAACACCCACTCTAAGTGACGTACTGTTTTCCATACCACTCAGACAAAATCAAAACAACAGAACTGCTGCAAACAAAAACAAAATAACATTTCCCATCAGCATTCCAGACAGAGAAAATTTACAGGAAGAGAAGCTGGGAAAAGAACCAGAATGAAATAACTGTTCATACCTCCACTCTTGGTAGAGCCCTTGCTTCAGGCAAACAGTCTTGACTTTAACACTGAAATGTTTAACAATTGATAAAATGTTTGCCAGTGTTGGAAAACTTTTCTTTTCGCTTTTCAGGCAAACGTTTGCACTGTTTAAAGTGATGAAGTGCTTCTATAAAACTGAGGGGCCTACATTTCTCTTTTTTGAAATGGATAGACTTAGCATAAGAAAAGAAACCACCTCGTCATAAAATAGAGCAAAATAATGTCATTTGTAGCAACATGGATAGACATAGAGACTGTCATACTGAATGAAGTAAGTCAGAGAAAGACAAATATCATATGATATCACTTATATGTGGAATCTAAAAAAAAAAATTGGTACAAAAGAACTTATTTACAGAGTCACAGATATAGAAAACAAATTTATGGCCACCAAGAGGGTAAGCGAAGGAGGGATAATTTAGGATATTGGGATTGACATACACATACTACTATATATAAAACAGATAATTAATAAGGACCTACAGGATAGCACAGGGAATGCTACTCAATACTCTGTAATGTCCTATATATGGGAAAAGAATCTAAAAAACAGTGATATATGTATACCTGATTCACTTTGGTATACACAAGACACTAACGCAACACTGTAAATCAACTATATTTCAGTAATTTTTTTTTAAAGATACTTCAGTGGTAGAAGAATCCAGAAGCAAGTGTGTCATTTAATTAATTCTTTCGCTGAGAGATAGAGAAATGTTTCCTGGTACTGCTAAGTCTATCTGGCAGGAGAATGTAAAACTCACTTGGAAAAGGGAAGATAATCTCCTTTTACAGCTGAGTCACATGTGTGTAACTTTATTGAGGTACCAGCTCCGGGGAAGTTACGGGACCAGGGTTTCTGCCTAGGTACCTGCCCATAAACTGAAGCGGTGTACTGACTATCAACAGCTGGAATGGACTATTTCATTGAGTCAGTTTACAGTGCCTCCACCCTAGTGGTTGCCTGTCAGCTGCACTCTCGCTAACACAATTCCTGTGTTTTGCCTGGCAGTAAATGGATGTTTCTGCCCTAGCATCGTCTAAACAACTCCGTTAACATTTGCCCCCGAGCAGCTCTCTCTTTGTCCAGTCCCTGTCTTCTAACAGATGTCATCCAAGCCTAATCAACCATAAAATGGTCATAAATATTTCTTTCTGGTAGATTTCACATTCGCATTTCATGCAGGGACATGATATTTTTCTGCTACCTCCAGGGAGAGCCTAATGCAAAAACCAGTTACATTCTAGCCTCATGGTCCTTTAGTAAAATGCAGAACATGTTCTCAGCTCGGAGACATAAAAAGGCATAAGACTTTATCTTTAGTCTTTTGTTTAACACTGCACCTTTTTTCTTTCCCCTTTTTTCCCCCTAAATGCATCTTCATTTTACAGTTACACTTCTGCATTACAAATGTGCCTTTGTGCGTGTGAAAACATAAAACGAGATCTGAAAATGGGACCATGTCTACTGTATATTTCAGTGACTTTGGGTTTTCAGCATTAGATTTCTTAATTACTGGAAGAAAGAGATGTTTTGCTCATACACCTCATACAAATAACAAGCTATTTACAAAGCAGATAAGATGTAGGCTCTCCTCTTTGGGTTTATTTTATACACTACTTTGCACCTTTTTCATCACATTCAGTTAAAACAATGGGATGCAGCCAATGTGCAAATTTAAGGTTCATGCCAATTTACCAGTAGAGAAAAGGAAAGATCGTCATGAGATCGGCCCCGTTTCCAATACTGAAACTTTGATACAGCCGAGGGAGCTACTCCAGACCATCAAGCTGCCTCCTTAACGAGAGAAGAATCAGTAACCAGCACAATCATATTTGTCTTCTGCAAACTTAGTAAATAATGAAGCTTAATCTAAAATAAAACTATCCTAATAATACTTTGAAGGCCATATGTCTGTGTTTCTCTTTCTTATTCCTTTTGTCAAAACACAAATCTTATACTGCTATTTAAAGTAAACTGCAAAACACTTAGTGGTATATATCACAACAATGGCGCTCCCCCACCCTTCACTCCGCTGAGCCTAATATTTGATTACTGCTAGTCACATCAAGCTTTCAGGCAAATAATCTCCATTTTTAAAGTTAATGAGATATGGTCATGTCGACAACAGCTTGCAGAAACTTTTAATTTCAATTCCTGCAGGCTGTGCTGGCCTCTTTTACAGCAACTACTGTATGAATGAGTCAAATTTGCCAACATGGCTTATGTAGACAAGTGCACACTAATTAAAAATACCCACTGGTATCATAATTTAAATACCATGAAAATAAACTGTGAAAGCCGCTCGGATCCAGTCTCATGGTTGCCTTTGAGCACGCTTCCTTTGACTATAGGATGTTTTATTGCTGGCGTGTTCTTAGCTGAAAACCACTTTGCATCTTGGAGGAATTGGGGATTGTGATATAATTATACAATTTGTGTTAATATTTGTTTCGCTTCAGCTCTTAAGTAGGCCTCCCAGAAGGACCACTAATTGAGAAAACCATATTGTGGAGGCGAGCGACAATTTGACACTCTTGATTTAGGGTCCATCTACAACTTCTCTGGGGTCTCTGGTGCTTTCTCTTTTCTCTCTCAGCTCAAGCCATGAGGAAATCAAAATAAAAAGGCAGTTATTTCTGTCATTCTTCCTTTTATTCTTTAAAAGTTTCCATGCCTCTTAATATTTGCATTTTAACTGTTTGGCTTCCAAACAGGGGAGCAAGACATGCTTCTTTACCTAATTCTAATCCCTAAACGCTGCTATTAATTTCTTTCCTTCCATCCATCCATCCACATACACATTCACATTTTTTGTAAAACATTAAATCATTTTTCGCAAGGGAATTCCAAGGTCTGCTTTTGCCAGGAGAAAAGCACATTTCACACAGGGTATAAAAAGTTGGCACATTGAGGGTTAAAGCTATTTGAGGGGCTAAATATGCAATTATCTCCAACTAAAACCAGAGAGACATATAGATAAATAGCAGAAATGAAGTCCCTAGGTTCCCTTCAGAAGCCTTCATCACATTACTACCAGACAGAAACTCTTTAAGGACCATTTTCAGATGTTAAATCATTGTTCGCGCTGCACATATTCTTGCTATTCCTGGGGGAACGATATCTGAAGAGAAGCGTGCTAACAAATGCAATCCTGTAAACAGGCATTTTTCCTCTTGTTGTGAGCACCTCTGTAGCCCCGCTCCCGGCTCTGTCATCCATGCCTTCCTTCGCTCGACTTTGAAGTTTAAGTACTGAGTGAACAGCGTCATCTATTATCCAGAGTGTGCATGTAGATTATAAATAAGAAATAAAAGTGACTTTCAGTACACTGCTTTTGCATTAGCAAAACGCCTTCTCTCTTACCTCTTCCTGTCCTTCATATCTTACAACCAACAATCTATTAGGGATCTGAATTTCGGGGCTTCTTTCGGAGGGAGACGGAGACTGGAAAATCTGTCTACTGAGATGTGAAAAGTTGGACTGACTGCACAAGGCTGGGGTCTGGGTCTGGGCTCTGAAGCCAGCCTATCTCCTTCCTTAACCCTTATCTTACAGATGCCCTTCAGGATACATATCTGGTGATGGGACTGGCTCTTCATTTACATTTTTCTGTTGACAAACAGAGTCCATGAATATTAATTATTCTGAAGTTTATTTGCAGAAAAGGCAGTTTCTAATCCTTATCAATTATTTATTGAAAATCTCCTCCACCTAATAATCTCATTAACATTATTATACTAAGGCCAACAGCAAATATTCCTTTGATAAGTAACAACCCAACCCGTTATCCTTCCTGCCAAATCTCATGTAGCCTCCTCCTTTGCTTCATCATGGATAACCTGGCTTTTGTTTCCAGAAAGCTCTAGATGAGTCCTTCCACTTTTTTTTTTTTTAAATAAAAGAAAACTGATACAGTGCCTTTTTTGTTAAACCTTAAAGTTTCTGATATGCTACACTAAAGGAATGAGAAAGAATAAAAATTAAAACCTTGGAAAATGTTTGGATGCCTGTTTTTTTTTCCCTATTGGCTATATGCTGCATTCTTCAATGGAAAATAACCAGGGATGGAAATCCCAAGGCATGAAAACCACACAGTCATGGCACATGAGTGACCCGAGGGGAATATATCACATGTAAAAAACATGTGAGGGACTTCCCTGTGGTCTACTGGTTAGGGGTCCATGCAGGGGCTGAGGGTTCGATCCCTGGTTGCGGAGCTAAGATCCTGCAGGCCTCACAGCTAAAGAATCAGAACATAAAACAGCAGAAACAACACTGTAACAAATTCAATTAGAAAATGGTCCACATGAAAAAAAAAAAAACTTACAAAAAATAAAAACATGCAAAAGCCTGAAAAGAGTATAGACTGCAAATGAAAACCATATTTGAATAACAAAGAACCTTATATTTATACAGTTCATCACTTTCCAAGCATTTTGATTTAATGATACTTCATTTACTACCCCTACAGCCCCTCTGAGGTGTGCAGGACAGTTATTATTAACTTTATCTTTTAGACGAAGAAACTATGATGAAGCAACTGCCTAAGGTCTCCCAGCTACAAGGTGTCAGGACACTGACTAAATTCTAGGAGTTTTGCATCCTAATTCATTGATTGGATCTGTCTTCAAAATGAGGACTGCCTCTAACTTCCTTCTTCCTTTTTGATTCACTGTTGGCATTTTAAAGGACACTTTTGCTTGGAAATTCATGTTTTAAAGGTCTGGAGTGCCCACTGATGATTTGTTCAATACTACAATTTCCAAAAACCAATCAAGAAGCAAATATCTAAAATAGAGCATAATTTCTAATTTAATCAGACACAAATGAGAAAATAAACAGCAAGTGATTTCAGAAGCAAAAGGAACCTTTGAAATGAAGTGATCTCCCAAGGCTAAAAGAGTTAGTGACTTACTACAAATCAGAGTGACTTACAGCAACAAAACTCGAACCTAGCCTGGCTGATACTCCCATCACTGTTCTTGGACCATATTGCAGAAAGAGCCCTTACATTTTTCAAACTTGAAAAGTCACTTCTTTTTCCCTTTTGATTCAGGGTCACTTTTTTTTTCCTCTCTCACAGAAGGAGTTTCTTATCTATTGCCTAAGAACATGAGTCAAATATGCTAAATATTCCCCAAAAGTTGACATAGGGGATTGATCGAAACAATCAGCCAGGAAGGCATTTCAGCTTCATTCCCTTAACCCCAAAGTCTCCATCCTCATTTCTCTTCACCTCCAACCATCAGACCAATGTGACCCCATTTACAAAGTTTCCAGAATGAAAAGCATCTCCAAAGAAAAAAAAAGTTTGCTTTTTGTTTGTTTCCCTTTTGCCCAGCAGAAAAGCAGTGCAAGCATGAAAGAGAAAAAAGGATCCGTTGATGCAGCACACTGTTATCCTATTACTGAACCCATACCTTGCACACATCAGACAAGGACAAAGCTTGATTCTCAGTTAAGCCGTTACATATTCCAAGTAGAAAACCAATAAAAGGCCAAAGGAGACTGGGGAGGCAGATGATAGTAGACCAGTTTATGAAGACTATGAATGTCTACCAAGGAATCACAGAGGTTATGTCTGGCAAGTCTGACAACTGCAAGATGAGGAGAGGAGGGCTGAAGTCATCTTACAAGGAGTTGCTTGCGTATTCTGGGAAGTCTTTGCTTATTTCCCAATAGCATTCAGGAAAATGTGGGCCTGCAGTAACCAGGATAACCACAGTGAGAGAGGCTTTAAGGAATGGGAATTGGGAAACAAACCGTGGCAGGAAGGATAGAGCTGGGAAGTTCTGTTTTCATTTTTAACGATGAAAGTGAAAAAAATAAAAATCATCAGTCTTAAGGTCTGGTGTGACTAGCAGAAGAACTTCACCAGAAACAATTTCCTTGAGCCACTATCTCTGCATCCTCTAAGGCAGGTGTCAGCAAATTACTGCCCTGGGGCGCAAATCTAGCCCACTAACTGTTTCTGTAAATAAAGTTTTATTGGAACATGGTGATGCCCATTTATGTACTGTGGGAGCTTTCACACAGAATATTTGCAACAGGATAGAAGACTTCACAGAGCCAACAAGGGTTACAATTGAAAGTAAATTTAAAAGTTTGTTAACCCCTACTCTAGAAAGATTACAGTGAAAAAAAAATACCCACTTCCCAATAAATGATACCAAAAACTTTTAAATAGATGTACACGTACACACACACACAGTCACACAGACATACCCTATATGTATCAAACTTGGTGCTGGCAACCACAGGAATGAACGTTCTGACCTTATCCATACTGACAGATTGTAGAAGGGCCCACATCCTATCCCAGAAGATTGCTTCTAAACACATCAGGGGCGTCCATGCAAACGTTAATCAAAGGACAAAGCCTTCACTTTGTCTGTGCTTAGCTTCTTTATCCATAAAATGTGAGGCTGGATCATCAAAGGAATTTTAAAAATTCTATAACCCTAACAGAGAAAGAAAAAGGAGAGGAGTAATCACATACATCTATATATTGGGGCTTGGGTTTGGAGAGGAGTACAAGAACTGAGGATACAGGAGCCACCACACACAAGCCAAGTAGGAAAAGGTAAATATGTGAAAGAGACAAAATGAAGTCCTTCCATCAGTCACACAGGAAGGACCGATTCTGAAAGAGCTCAGCCCCTGTACCGAGGGGTAGAAGGAAAGACCTACTCAAACATAAGAAGGAATTGTAGGAGAGGGACTTCTCCGGGGGTCCAGTGGTTCAGACTCTGTGGTTCCACGCAGGGGGCAAGGATTTGATTCCTGGTTAGAAAACTAAGATCCTGGGTGATGCACAGCGTGGCCAAAAATAAATAAATAAAAAGAACTGTTAGGAGAGATCACGGTTCTATGAAAGCTTCTGGAGAAAAATAATGATCCTACAAGGAGATTGGGTGGAATGGGACCTATTCTGAACTTTCAAAATAGCTGAGAAGCCAACATGCAAGCCATCCAGAGATGTGCACTTTTTCAGCTCTGGGTACTTGGAACTGAAATAGCCTGGCTTTCTTCTCCAGCCCACCAAGTGTGTCTTCTTTTGTGATGACAACACAGACGTGGCCATGGTGACACCTTCGAGGAACTGAGGTTCCCTGGCTCTCAGACAGCAATGCAAAAGTGGGAGAGATTTTCAAATTCTGACTTCTCTTCAAAGAAATATGCTTTTCCAAGCCTGCTCCAGAGTTTGTGTGAAAAGCAGACCTGCTGGCTTGTTTTTCAAGGGGAGAGATAAAGATAAACTTTGTTAGATCTGCTGCAGTCTAGTATTTGGGCCTCTGTGCTGATCCAGAATAGTGACCAACTACCATGGGAGCTGACTGAACAGGTCAAGCAAAGATTGGGTGCCATCAGCTGACTTTGAGAAATAAGCCATGAAAGTTAAGACTATTTCCCAAACAGGAAACAAACACATGCTCTGCTGCCAGGGAAATGTACATAGTTTGACTTGTAGGTTATGAGTCTTTAAAACTTCCACCATAAGTCCCAGCATACATTCTTAGTGAGTACGATCTTTTATTTATTGTTCTAAGCCATTTTTCTTTGTTGACTGGAGTGATGTTGGATGCAGGCAAAACATGGGCCACAGAAACATTAACACAAAACACTGCTTGGGGAGTAAAGGACACTACATCCACAGGGCTAGTTATTCTTAATAAAAAAACAATAATCTACTCTCCCAGATAGTAAAACAGCAAAAATGACTATGGCGACTTGGAAAGGACTAACTCATTTATTAGTGAAGCTGCTCGAGCAATTTTCACAAGAAATATAAAGTACCAGATATATTTGTGTTTTCAATCCATTTTTGTTGGCTGGGGAAAGGGTTCGAGCCTGTTACGTAATACTGAGAAAACACAGAAGATATTTCCCCAGCCCTGTCAGCTGGTGACAGTTGTCTGGGGCACCTGGAGAAATTTGCAGTTTTAAGTTTTCTGGTTCCATGGACCTAAACAAAAGAGCAAGAAAGAGAAACGTGTACAAACCCAAATGGTTGCTTTTAAGTTGTCTATAAAATAGCTATTGCAACTACCACAGATTACAGCTTCTTATGTGCAGATTTATTAATCCAGCCAGATTTCCCATTGCTTAAAAGCCAACACTTCCTTGCCCCTGAGTAGCTTAGGAGACAGCTATCTGACATCCGACAAGTTGCCATGTTGGAGCTATGTTTTAGATCTTTCAGAACCATCATGCTTGAGCTCTCTTGTCAGCAGCATGCTATAAACTTTACCACAAGTGCTGTTGAATTTCTGTCATTTCTGGAGGAAAACAAAGACCTTCCAATAGAAGTGCTTGGAAACAGAAGGAATCACGCTCATTTTTTCTTGGGTGTTCATTAGAAGGATGCAGGCAGGACCACCTCTCTGGTGGTCCAATGAGTAAGACTCCGTGCTCCCAATGCAGGGGGCTGGGGTTCAATCCCTAGTTGGGGAACTAGATCCCACATATTGCAAGTAAAGATCCTGTATGCCACAACTAAGATCCAGTACAGCCAAATAAATAAATAAATATTAAAAGAAGAAGAAGGATGTGGGCAACAGGTGTGAAGCAGGACTTGGCCTTAAAAATGGAGAGAAACAAATTCAAGTTACAACGCACAAGTGCTTAAAAGTGGGCATGTTCACTAAAAATAAAGGCTCAACCTAAAAATAAAAGGGGGAGGGAGACAGAAAAGTATCTATCTATGGGAACATCTGGGATTTTCTTACTGGACTGAGCAAGAAAAGATGGGAAGAAGTGAACGAGCTCTGAATGAGATAACCTTTTAGGGTACTCACAGTGGGAAAGGTGGCCAAGGACAGTGGGAGCAGCCTAATCTGAGGGTCACCACAATAAACACAACCAGAGGGGACCACGTGCTGGACTGAAGGGTTGTGGACTTGGGCAGACATGGGTTAGAAGCTGGGCTCGTCCAGGTATAAGATGCATGAACTTGGACAGCCAATTGCTTCTTTCTAGGACAAATAGGCAGTTTAAGATTACCTAGCTCACAGGGTGCTTGTGAGTACAAACTGCACTAAAATATGAGGGAGTACTGCTCTAGGCGGGAAGAAAGGTGCTTTCAATAAATTTACTATCAATACTACTACTACTTTTAATACCATTACTATCTTTGATATTAGTCATTTCAAGCCTCAAAAAATCTGTGACAAGAGGAATGTTCAAGATATTTGGATCAAATGAGGAAACACACTCATTTACTGGAAACGGGTCGCTTATCAACCATCATCCAGTGTTGAGTGCTTGCTCCTCACTTAGCAAGTTCACTCCTGGGCATACACTGGAGAAAACCATAATTCAAATGATACATGCACCCCAATGTTCATTGTAGCACAATTTACAACAGTCAGGACATGGAAGCAACCTAAATGTCCATCAACAGAGGAATGGATAAAGAAGATGTGGTCCATATATACAACGGAATAGTATTCAGCCATAACATGGAACAAAATTGTGCCATTTGCAGATGCAGATGGACAGAGAGACAGTCATACAGAGTGAGGTCAGTCAGAAAGAGAAAAAACAAACCTTGTATAATATCGTTTCTGAACTTATGTACAAAAGAGAAACAGAGACACAGATGTAGAGAACAAACTTATGGATAACGAAGGGGAAGGGAGGTGGGATGAACTGAGAGACTAGGATTGACGTGTGTGTGTCTGTGTGTGAGTGTGTGTCTGTGTGTGTGGGTGTGGGTGTGTGCACACGCATGCTCAGTGGAATCCGACTCTTTGTAACTCCATGGAATGGAGCCCACCAGGCTCCTCTGTTCATGGAGTTTTCCAGGCAAGAATACTGGAGTGGGTTGCCATTTCCTCCTTCAGGGGATCTTCTAGAACCAGATATCAAACCTGTGTCTCCTGCATTGCCAGGCAGATTCTTTATCACTGAGCCACTAATGAGAACCTACTGTGTAGCACAGGGAACTCTGTTCAATGCTCTGTGATGACCTAAATGGGAAGGAAATACAAAAAAGAGAGAAAATGTGTATACATATAGCAAAATGATTTATTTTGCTGTACAGCAGAAACTAACAGCAGTGTAAAGCAACTGTAGTCCAACAAAAATTAATAAAACAAACAAAAAAAAGCAAAAACTGTAACAAATGCGCCTAAATATGGAATTACCTGGTGAAGCTGGGAGAAGGTGGGGAAGGGAGAATCAGGAAAAGACGTTGTATTAATTAGCCCTTAAACTATTTAAATTTGAAACTAAGAACACACATTTTCCCTAACAGCTATAAATATATCTAAAATTAACATGAAAAAGTGAATTACCATGTAAGAGAATTAATCCTAACCAGTAAGAACTGATGCCTTTGAATTGCAGTACTGGAAAAGACTTTTAAGACTCCTTTGGATAGAAAAGAGATCAAACCAGTCAATCCTGAAGGAAATCAACCCTGAATATTCACTGGAAGGACTGATGCTGAAGCTCAAGCTCCAACACTTTGGCCACCTGATGTGATGAGCTGATTCATTGGAAAAGACCCTGATGCTGGTAAACATTGAGGGCAGGAGAAGAAGGGGACAACAGAGGATGAGATGGTTGGATGGTATCATCAACTCAATGGACATGAATCTGAGCAAACTCTGGGAGATAGTGAAGGACAGGGAAGCCTGGCGCGCTGTAGGACATGACTTAGCAACTGAACCAAGAACAAACAATTCCCTCAGCAAACAACATTTTTACTGAAAATGTTGTTTTCGGTAAAAAAAAAAAAAAACAGCTATTTTTTTCATCTATAAAGTTCGATGGTGGGAATGGGAAAGAAATATGTAAAAATGTGAAGGCATGATATTAAAATTAAAAAGCTATAGAATATCTATAAAAATGTCAACAGTTGCTACCTCTCTAAAATGAGATTTCACTAGGTATACTTTTTCTTTTTCTGCTTTCTTAGTTACATCTTCTAATAATTTTTATCCAATGGACACATAATTAATTGATCAGTAGAAAATGCCAAATAAGTTTCTATTCAGTTTTCAATTGAAAACATGTGAATGACACCCACGCCTCGCCTCACACAGGGCTGGAACTGAGGATCTCACTCTTGGCTTTGGCACATGGGTTATTCTGCAGGGACTGGTGGATTTAAATGCCTGTCTATGCATCTCTTCTAGCATATTCCATGGCCATCCTCTAACTGTGTTGCAGTCTCTGCCAATAATTGATAGTAGTTTCACAAAATGCACCTATGGCTAGAGGACCTTCTAAGACTTCAGTTTGAAAAAATTTTTTTCAATCAACTTTTTTTTTCTCTCTTCTTAATTCTTCAGAAACTTCCCAGTCTTTCACAAATCAAGTCAGGCCACAAGAATCAAATATTATCTCAGATTAGACCCTAAACAGGGTACTTGCCAAACAATAGCCTAGGGAAGTTATTGGTTATGTGTAGTATGTAATTATTAGCTATCCTGGTTCTAGGTACTAATCCCATGAAAATTATAGAGGAAGGGCAGCAAGGAGCACTGAGACATAAAAAAATCATTGCCATGTGTAAAAACTCAGATGTTAAAAAACAAAATGCAGGCACAAGAATTTAGCCAGAAAAAAAAGAAAAATAGACATGCCAATAAAAAAGCTGCTTCTTAAAATTTGGCTGGCAGCGTCCTTCCCCTCCCCAATGGATACTCTCAGTAAAGAAAACATGGTCGATTTTTTCTCCCTTGACTGTATTTGATTTCCAATTAAAATTAAATATAAACTGAAACGCCACCTGGATTTTAGCAAAATCCAATCCCCGCCTTCCCCCTCCTCCTTTTTCTTAAAAGAAGAACCTGGGCTTACATATACAAACATTTTGTTAAATGACCCGTGGCAAATTGCGTAATGCCAGTAAAAGTTGTGTTTTTTAAGTTATGAGCCCCAAAGATTTTATCTGAAATAAAACCCTGATTCAATTCAGATTCTGGAGACAAACTGTGTCCTTAACTCTGCCTCTAAATTTAAAACATTTGTGTGTGGGGCCCCTTCAGTAATGTTGCTAGTAGGTATGGAGGAGAAATTCTGTATTTATTAGGATATGTGTTTTCTTTTCTAAAATGGTAAATTAGGGCACTAATTGCCTACAAGAACTGATTCTCTGCAGTCTTGATGTAGCGGCCAGTTTCTACATGAAGAGTCTGGTTGTCAAACAGGCCTGCGTGCTTATTTCATTTAATCATCTCAATGAAGGAAGACACAAGAATTCCTATACTCATGGAGAAGGGTTCCCTTGGAGGTATCCAACTTTAACATCTACAATGTTCCGAAGTGATTGGCTTTTAATATGAAGTGGTTGGAGTATGCGAACAAATGGAACAGTCTGGAGCAACCACATGGAAGCCCCAACTTCTACCTCCAGGTTCTTAAGACAACAGTCAAGCCTTTGTCATGTCCTCAAAAGGCAATGAACAAGGACAGTTATGGTGTCATGAGCACATTTTAAAGGCTCCAAATGTGTCAAGGTCTTTATGTATATTATTATTCAGTGTATTTGTCACATGAACCCTTTCCACAAGTTATTTTCATTGCTCCATTTTACAGATGAGAAGAGTGAGACTCAGAAAGATTGGCATAAGTTGCTCAACTTCCTGCATTCTAGTAAATGCTAGAGTTGGGTTTTAAACCTTTGTCAGTACAACTCCAAAATGTCTTGAATTAGACATTCTTTTATCTTTTCCAGTTCCCTAGGGCAGTGAAATAAATCTAGTGGAAACAACATGCATTGGGCAAGCAACTAGGTATATTTGTGTATGATTATCACTACATGACGAAGTCCAAACAAGGAAGGAACTTTGAATATGGGAGCAGTGGAGAAATCTAACTGCATTTTTTTCTTTTGAGTGACCATAGATTGACTTCAGTCACACACTGATGATGGTATATAAGGATGGCTAGCAGTTGATGGTGGAAGCACCTAGAAGTTGGTGGAGAAAACTAGGGGAAAAGCGTGTGGCAGCTGAAAACACAAACATGTCACAGGAGACCAATCTTACAATTATGAAAATTTATCCCTTGAAATCTGTGCAAAAAATTTTAAAATATAAATATATGTAAGATATATACTTATATATTTTATTTATATTACTTTATAAATTTATATTAAATTTGTATATTTATATAAGATACTATATAAATATTTTATATAAAATACATATAAATCTTGCTCATAGGACAGGTAATTCTCTGCCACTTCTATCCACTCATAAAAGTTTTCAAACAGTGTGAATGTGCATTATATAATAACTTTTTAATTATAAAGGCAATAAATATCACTATAGATATTTTAGAAAATATGGAAAAGTGAAAAGTATACAAAATAAAATGCAATCTCATAAACATACAAAAACTATTGATAATCTTTTTGACGGGCTTTTTTAAGCTTTTTCCCACCATCAATTATTATACTATAATTTTTAAAGTTAAGTTTCCATAATTGATAAAGTTATATTTCTAAAGGAGTATGAGTCTTAATGGGTACCTAATATTGCTTCAAACTTAACCTTTCTTCTAATGTCAGTGATTCAGCATATTTTTTTATTGTTCATATCATAAATAGTACCATAATGAACATCTTCAGGTAAAAATTTTGGGTATGCTTCACATTATTTCTGTTGGTTAGATTCCTAATAATGATGATGATGATAAAGATACGAATAACAGCAGCTAACTGTTATAGACTCAGGTAGCTCAGATGGTAAAGCGTCTGCCTACAATGCAGGAGACCGGGGTTCAATCCCTGGCCCGGAAAGATCCCCTGGAGAAGGAAATGGCCACCCACTCCAGTATTCATGCTTGGAAAACCCCATGGACTGAGGAGCCTGATAGGCTTCTCAGTCCATGGGGTCGCAAAGAGTCGGACACGACTGAGCGACTTCACTTTCATTTTCACTCAGACTATTAAATGCTGATATTATCCCCATTTGATGGATGTGTAAAGTGAGGCATAGAGAAATCAACTGACTTGCACGATAACCAAACTAGTGTCAGAGTAATGATTTGGACCAAACAGGCTGGCTCCACCATTTACACTTCTGATACTCTGCCTTTTTCAGTGGTTATCAAGTGTGCTCTAGTCAGCAGTAGAGAATGGGTTAGCAGCATGAGAAATGCAAATTTTTGGGCCCCACCCAAGACCTACAGAATACAGTACTTGGGAGTGGGTCATGCAATCTGTTTAAGTAGTCTTCCAGATGACTCCCATACAAATAAAAAGTTTGAGAACTACTGCTGAATGCTATACAATTTCTCAGTAAAAGTGTGACCCTGAATCCAACTGTGTGACTGTTCTAAACCTTCAGCTACACAATGCCAAACTACCCCCAGAATGGGCTACACAAAGTTATATAAGGTTATATAAGCCATATAAGACAGTGTGGATGCATCATTTCTTGTAATCTTTGCTGATTTGGTCAAAGACTTCCAACGAGTATATAGTGTTGTGCAAGAGAATGTAAACCTAGTTAGTGCATTTGAATAAATATAAAATGACTCTCAGGACCTATGCAGAAGACTTTATATGACCTTACTTACCAGGGTTTTCTTCAGAGCTGGCATTTATAGTGCTACATTTAAGATATCCAAGAATTAATTCCAAGGACACGTTGGTAGGCATTTAGAGCCAAAAGAAGAAACCTTTTCCAAATTAGAGATAGGTTACTAATGCACTTAACATTAATTAAACATAGAAGAATCTAGGAACATTTGTCAAAACACTGAACCAGCTAGCAAATCTAATTAACATGCAGTGTGGGCTGTATAGTGTTTTAATTTGGGGAGGGGGGGGTTGGGGTGTGACACACATGAAACTGTAATTGCAAAATCATACAAACACACATGTATACGCACACTTTGCAGAGTGAAAGATGCTGGGATTTCATCAGACTTACAAAGGAGGGATCTTAAAATGGTGCAAAACGTAAGAATGGTGGAATTAAAGATACGACCTATGGCAGAGAAACCCACCTGCCTGGAAGACCAAAGAGATTTTCACTAATTGGGCTGTAAGTCATCTGATAAACTTAGAACAAATAAGGTAAGAAAAGAAATAAGTGTGAACGGGAGAAAACGTCAGGCCAATGCATTTTTCTAGAAAAGACCATCAGTTCATAAAAATAGGTGCACTGAGTAAAGATCTTCAAATCTGACAACTATTTTAAAATAAGGTTCTATGGTTTCAGTCATTCCAGCTAAATGATGAATAGACGTGAATGAGCTAAAATTCAATATAAAAATATGTGAAATATGGACACCACCAACGAAATGACCAGTCTTGTCAGCCCTCATCTAATCTCTGGAAATCATACACTCAACTCAGGCAATGGTCTGTGTAAACAGATAGGCCCCGGACCATTTCCTGGAGACCAATCAACTCGGATGCTGGCATCCAGTATAGAAAGACCTCTGCTTATGATATGCCCCCAGGCCTTCCACAATAGAAAACCACTCTCGCTACTCCCCAAATTAAAAATGACAAAATAGCAAAGATACATCTCTTGGCAATTTAATATCTAAGTCATAATCCAAATCCACACAGCCCAGTATATACCCTCTATCCATTATCTCCTGATTGAAAGAGTTAAACTAAATCTGCTGGTGTGCACATACTGAGTTACTGTTTCCTCAGTTTGATCAGTCTTCAAAAATCCCACCAACACAGAGACACAAATAAACTTCCTCTCTGGCTTCTTGTTGTTTAGTCGCTAAATTGTGCCCCACTCTTTTGTAACCCCATGACTCTTTTGCAACTGTAGCTTGTCAGGCTCCTCTGTCCATGAGGTTACTGAACATTTATTGATTAAATCACATATCTGTTGGTTAGTCAGATGCATCTCTTCTACAGCTTCATGTGCTTTGAAGTTTTTATTGCTATTCAATTCACATGTTTACATCTTGTTCTAGGCCAATTAGATTATGAATTTTATGAATGCAGGGACACATTCAGGATATTTCTTTGCATCTTCTAGCCAACCATGGGACTACAAATATAGGCTACTTTTTTATGTTAATTTTCTTTGGTAGGAGAACCATGGCCAAAGAAGTCCTCTCTTCGAATGACTCCTTCAGTATCTCACTCTCCATCACTTCCTTAGTAGGCTGGCTGATTATTCTTCTAATCAACAATTTTGTCAAAACTTTTCATTTGTAAGATATATTCAGTTAAATGATTAGAAAGCAACCCATATAGGTAGGATGACAACTACCTGTTAATCTTCCATTTCAGAAAATGAAAAATAAGTCTTAAATTTTGAGATAAATATATATATCAATAAAGTACACTTTTGGGGAAAAATGAGGTAATGATCCTTCAGTTTTGTTACATGATACAATAAAGTAAGAGTACTAAGTTTTGGAAGGCAAATCTTGCTACATCTGCCATTCACTAATCCAGGGGGTCAACAAACTTTTTCTGGTAAGGACCAGATTATTTTAGGCTTTATGAGCCATACATTCTCCATGCAACAACTCACCTCTGCTGTGATAGGGAGAAGGCAGCCACAAACAAGAGAAAAAAGGGAAATATGGGGCTTCCCTGGTGGTTCAGTGATAAAGAACCCACCTGCCAAAGTAAGAGACATGGGTTCGATCCATGATTTGGGAAGATCCCACATGCCATGGAGCAACTGAGTGCGCCACAACTACTGAGTCTGTGCTTTAGAGCCCGGGAGCTGCAACTACTGAAGCCTGCAGGCCTCAGAGCCCGTGCTCCACAACAAGAGAAGCCACTGCAATGAGAAGCCCATGCACTACAGCTAGGGAATAATCCTCACTCACACAACTAGAGAAAAGCCCATGCACCATCGAAGACCTAGCACAGCCAAATATAAGAAAAAAGTTTTTAAAAAGGGGGGAGGGGGATGGCCATGTTCTAATAAAAAAAATCTTTATTTCAAAGAGGAGGGAGCAGACCAGATTTGTAGGATTTGGCCTTCTGCCTTAGCTCACCCATACTCAGTATGGTCTGCCAGCTCAGCATGCTGCCTTTTACCTAGAATTTACCAATAAGGGTACTGACTGAGAGGCTGAGAAACAAGTTTAAAATAATTCCAGAATTCAATCCCGCAAATTATAATGGTGAGTCACTACATTATAGAATATCACCTTGACAATAATAATCAGTTGATGCACACTGCTTCCCCTCTTATGACATGTTAATGGTACAGTATATCTATACATAACTGCACATAGCATATCCATGAAATACACTACACAAACTTGTGTAAGACAAGTGTAAATCTAATGGGATAAATCAGCAGGTTAGGATAAAATTGCATGTTGCCAGAGCATTTTCACTTAGTACCTTGGCAGGTTGGATTTCTATCGTGTGGAAATGGAAATATCACTATGAAGAGGGAAAAAAATGAGGCAAGGTAAGCAATACTATCACAGTATTATTTATCATACACATTAGGACCAAAAATAGTCAGGAAAGAATGAACATTATGTCATCCTCCCCCAGTCTTTAACCTTGAAAAGGGTGTTGAGTTCATAGAGAGCATAACAAGAGTCAATACAAGAGGCTATAAAAATGGAGCTACCTCTTCCTGTGCTACCCTGAAAAATTAACACACTCATTACAACAATAAAAGGCTACTTTCACCCTGTTCTAGGAAGTTACATATTTTATTAAATTTTTCCAAAACTCTTTCTTCCTTTGGCTCTAAGAGACCTGGCTCTGCTGTTGAGAAGCAAAAGACATTTTACGCACAATTTTCCTCTACTAGAAAGAAGTATATTGTGCCCTTCAGTGAACATAAAATTGATATTATCATCTCTTAGTTTATATCTCACTACTTAACCTTCAGATTAAAAGTTATTGGATTTGAATGACTAAGAAGACATCATGTCACCTTCCCTTCAATGTGGTGAGAGGGGTGTTGGGGGCAAGAAAAGGTACAATGTTAAAATACCAATTTAGATCAGCTGACACTTTGCCTTTTTTTGACAAGCGACCGTGATACTGCCAATTACATATGGTTGCCTGGATGAGAAAGTGTGTAATCAACAGTCTACTTTAGGAAACTTTGCGGAAGATCAATCTGCATCAGGAAATTCATTTTATTTTGGGTAAAGAAGGCACAGTCTAAAAATAGGGATAAAAGAGTTAATTCAGACAGAATCTTAGGGTAATCAACTTCACAAAATAAAAAATTCTAACCCCTCCAAAGCCAGTATTTGCACTGTCAGTTTACGCAGAAGATACTGGAAAATACTCTCTCAGGAAAGATTAAAGGCAAAGAGCTTCCTTCCCTCCATCCACCTCTATGCAGGGTTCAACTTCAACTCACAAACAAGGCTTGCTCCCCCTTAGCAGTTGAATCTATACCCCCTAAATGGGTTTTCCAATAGCGCCAGCTGTTTAATAATTACACATTGTATTTTTCCAACAAAGGAAACACAACAGGCACCCCCTTCACCTTAAAACAAAAAAAGTATTCATTCTAAGAAGCCTGAGTCAATATGAGACACTTTATCAAAGATCTAACTTGGTAGTTTTGTTCTCTAAGAGAGATAAGCACATTCCCTGATCAATGGGAACATAAGCAGTTTATCAGCACTTTCCATGTGACTTCTGGAAGATATACGCATTAGTAAATGACATAGGCTAAAGGGAAAATATTTGATAATTTTTATCTGAATAAACATATACAATCAAATAGCGAGACTGAATGACAGAGGAGGGCGTCTTTTTTTTAAACAGTCTTTAAACAGAGATTTTTCCAAAATAAACTCCCTCTTTATATACAAATTATGTTTGTGCTTTCTTTATCATCTAATAATAAGCGATTAATGACGGGCAGAAAGGAGCTTGCCTTCTCCTCCTGCCGCCCTTCTCTCTCCTCATACCACAGTGCACCATGCTGTCCGTCAGATTGGAAATCCTGAGTCACCCCTCAGAGTCCCACTCCTCAACACGGTCATATCTCCTATTTTCAAAAGGTACTATTGATCTGCCAATTCACCCCTGAACCCCCTCTTGTGACCCAGGCCTTCCTTTCTCTTTCCAGCTCATTCATTCACAGAGTCAGAGAACTGTTCTCCACCCAGTACTGAGCTCTGTGCTGAGGAACAGCAAGGGATGGACGAGAAAGGCTCATCCTTGCCCTTATGGGGCTGACAGCTGACCAAGGGCTTCAAACGCAGGAAGAGAAATGCAGGGAACAAGGCGGGTCAACAACGCGGCACCCTCGGGTTCAGCTAGGTGCTCTGTGACCTAAATGGATGGGATGGGAGGGATGGGAGTGGGAGGAAGGCTCAAGAGGGAGGGGATATATGTATACAGACAGCTGATTCACTTTGCTGTATAACAGAAAAAACACTGTCAAGCATTTATACTTCAATTTTTTTAAAAAAGCTATAAGAAAAAGAGATTGGGAAAAAAAATCAAAAGAACAATGATACTTAGTGACATGGAAATTACATAAAATTTGAATTTCAGTGTCTATAAATAAAGCTTTATTGCAACACACACACACAAAACCAAAAAACCAAACCAAACCAGAGAAACATGGCGCCCTCAATGACGTGAGGCAAGGGTTAGTGTCCCATTACTAAATCCAGGAACAACACCAATGGCCTTGTCACTACTATTCATCTTTCCCGAGTCTCTTTGCTGCCACGCTAGGCCCAACTTTCTTTTTCACCGTCAGTCCACCTCCTCTTGTACAACCCTTCTTTCAGCTTGGAAACCTCCCCTGGCTTAGAAACTCAACTTTCACACAAACGGAACTCAATTTACCTTCTAACCACCTTCACATCACTCTCAGGCTTACTCCTCAGGCTCCAACCAAATAAACTCCCGTTACTCTGCCCTGCTTCCCCAGCACCTCACACATGAGTGTGGTCCTCACATTTCCTTACACATAGGCATGGCATCATAATGATTAAATGAAAACAGGAGAATAAATAAGAAAGAAATTGCAAGGAAACTGCAAGAAATTACAAGCTAAGAAAGAAGGTTAAATGTCTTGTAGTCCATTTAGTAGCGACGTGGACCAAAACTGAGTCCAGGCCAGTATGTGAAACTGTCTTCAGTAAATTTTCTTGTGAGAGAGGGGAAAAAAATCGTTTTATTTCCACAAACCAAATCAAACACAGTATTTAGCAAAGGGTCTCTGGAATGTTACAAGTAACACTTTATAATTACAATAGATTTGAGTTCAAAGACCAAGTGATGAAAAGAAACTTTCTAATACAGGGTTCAATTCCCTATATAAACTTCCTTTCTGCTGCTCCATCCACCACTTGCATTTATATTGCTCTTCTACTTTGTCATAAAAGCAGTCACCTTCTAACCCTTTTTATCAAGCAATCTATGCACTAGCTAAAAGTACACTAGACTCCATCAGGCAAGCTATAGGTTTACATTACACAAACATACCAATTCTGCCTGTTCAGCACTAGTTGTCAATAAAGGCAGGCACTTGCAAAATAGCAAAGTAGGTTACTTGCCTTCACAGAACAGATAGGAGCCTGCCAGTTTTGCAAAACAAACTCTTTGCAATCACCAAAGCTAATCTGTCAACAAATTACCATTAAAGTCATTCCTCCTGAAAGTTCAAAAAGAGATTTCTGACTAGACAAGAGATAGGGAGTATTTTTTCTTTTTTTTATTAGCTTACAGGTCAAGACTGAAAATTACCTTCTCAAAGTAGCAATGCTTTTGCTTCAAGTCAAGAGGGTACACTTCACTCATAATGAAGAGCAGCATCTGGGTTTCTATTACCATGCTCTCTTACGTACATGATGCTTTCTTTTTTTTCCTGTTTCCTGGCCCATCTTAACTTTCAATGGAGAGATTAATGACACACAACTGCTGTTCAGAAATTAGAACGTGAAAGAACTTCATACAAGGTTCAAATTCTGCATTACACAGGTCTTTGACAACAATATTTAGATGGAAGGCAGGTCTAAACAACAGAGGAGAGAAGTAAATTTAGCATTCAGGGTGAAAGATGCCTTTTCCAGAAATAGCCACAAAAGGAGTTGAGAACAAGTGTAAGTTTGTTATTGTTGTGCCTGCCTTTTCTTTATTTGTCAGAATTATCTGAATTCTTGTCTCAGTTTCATTTTAATCTGTTTGGTTTTTGCTAACATTTTGGTGGCACTGATTCCTATAAAATATGTTTGACCATCAAAATGTTCTATAATATTTGAACTGCACTTTGTGTCTTCAAAGAGTCTATCTGAACAGAGCAATTCCTTTAAAATTTCTTAATTTTATAATTTAAAATTATAGCTTGGGTCTTCACCCACTAGTAAAGGAAGGTGCTGGCTCTTATCATAGTCCCCAGGCCCACGAGGGCATTTAATAAACGAGTAATCTCAAGACTTCCCTGGTGGTCCAGTGGTTAAGACTTCACCTTCCAATGCAAGGGGTGCAGGTCTGATCCCTGGTCAGGAAGTTATGATCCCACATGCCTCACAACCAAAAAAATCGAAACATAAAATAGAAGCAATATCTTAACAAATTTAATAAAGACTTTAAAAATGGGCATCAAAACATCTTCAAAAAATATGAATAACCTCTTCTTCTGTACTTTATTCTGAAAGCTTCCCTCTTAGGACACAGATATGCTGAACATACTTACCCTTCCAGTGGCATCCAAAGACCCTCCCTTTTCAGACACAGCCCCTGCCTGCTATAGGTAAGTCCACTTGAGAGGATTCCGTCAAAAGTTCATAAGAAATCATTTTCAAAGAAAAAAACAGAATGACAAGGCCGAACTGGCTACTGCTAGTTCATCTTTGCATCTATAGATCTATACCTCGTCACCCAGGCTTCTCTCTGCAGAAGGGGAAACAAGGCCAAAGAGGACCGGTGGCAGTTACCACAGCCCCCAGAGGAAGACGGGGAAGAGGAGGAAACTAAGGGAGGGCCCCTTTAATGCGCGCTTGCTGCCCATTCAAACACGGACAGCGACTTCCTCCAGGCATCCTTGACCGCACAGGCAGTTAAAATCGGAAACACTGATAGGACATTCTTCCAGTTCTGTTTAATACCCACCCACTAGTAACTTCAGTAACAAACACTAGAGGAAGGGATTCATTCTGCCATCCTGACAAGGAAGGGAATTTCTGAGTGTCTCTGGCCCTCTGTAATGACTAATCTGTTACCTCCTTCAATGGCTCATTGGCAAAATTCAATCCAATGGATCCTCCTCTTTCTCTTCCATGATCTTGCAGAAGCTTCTTGTCCTGTCTACCTTTTTACCTCCTTAACAGTCACCGAATGTTTCTCTTTTTCTTTTACATTATTAATGTGAAACATGTACCTTAAACCGAATGTCAAAGAAGCTATATGAAGTTAATATATCACTTAGCCACAACTCTCCAAATAATATAGTTTTGAATTCCACATCTAGTTTATCTTATTTAAATGTCCTTCTCACAGACTACTTCTAAACTGCCCTTCTCATATAAAATGATAACCACACCTAAAAACTCTAGCAACCAAAGCTCTCCCTACATTGATTTGCAGACAATAAAAGTGCCAGGTGGTACCCCCCCAAAAAAAGAAAAGAAAAAAAGCCCATCATTAAATGGAATGTTGTTAAGAAATCACTGTTTTATTTAACAGCTATTCATTTTTATTGAATAAACATTTTCTAGTATGCATTCTGTTAATTGACCTGACAGCATATGCTGTATATGGAGAAACTTCTAAACATTATGCTCTATGTAATATGCTTATCTGAAAAAGCTCTCATTTGCAGCAATATGGAAATAAAATTCTGCTTTCTAAAATTCAAGACTTTTAAAATGCATTAATCCACACAGTTTGTGAAATTGCTCTGGACATTTTAAAATCCTCCCTTTAAGGGGGGGAAGAAAAAAAAACTTTAGTAACTGGTAATAGTATTTGTTGCTGACTTTCATAATGGAGTAGTCAGTATCCAGTAGAGAACTTTTACAGACCTGGAAATGGGGCAGGCATAATAGGAAATAAAAAGCAGTGATGGGATTGGGTAAAGAATTATTCAAGGGCTAAAAGAAAATGTTCAGAAACTCTATCAAATTATATTATTAGAAAACTATTGTTATAATAGTTTCATGGTCCAGATATAAGTAGAGCTGAAGCATTACAGAGTAATACATTTAGTTTTAAGGAAGGGAGCCAGTTTGTGAGTGTGTGGGTGGGCTTCTCCAGCTAATGGTAGCCCCTTCTCCTTGGCTGATGGCTTCTGAGTGATGATGGCAACGTTCAGACCAGAATCACCAACTCCACTGCCTAGAGGGTACAAGTCAGCCAAGGTACTGGGTGGGGACTCAGGCCTACGGGCTCCTTCACTTAGTAACAATTCAGCTCCCAACAACGGTTACCCTTGTAGGAATACTGGCCATGGTTACCAGATCGGATTTTTCAAGAGAAAATGGAAAAGCCAGATTTCCCCCATTTCTCTAGGCTGTCAACAACATAATTAAAAAACAGCAACAGCAATTCTGTCTGGACCCAATTTAGCCAATCTACAGACCAAACCCAGAACAGAAGCCGCTCACTCCACAGCGGATCTTCGTGAAAGCTCTCCATTCTGAAAGGGCACTTGTTCTCATTCGTAATTAACTTTGGAAACATGGATCAAAGGTGGAAAGGCTTGCATTTATTTATTTTAAATCTTGGCACTAGGTAAAAATTCTCCCTATACTGTCAGTGATTGCACTGGAGCAACTGGAAAATCCTAGAACATTCAGTTTCATACACAGCATAATTAACTCATTTTTATACCAAGCCTTTTAAGCCAGATCTTTTTGTTCCATGGACTTCTAACATATTTTACAGTTCTAATTCTCTTCCAGTGTCCTACATTAATCAAAGCTGTAACCCCTGTTGTCTTTGTACTACAGAATCAGAATGTGCCCCTGGCGAGGAATGGGGGAAAAGTCAACAGGAATTAAATTTCAGTGCAACTGTTTACTCAACTGTGGCCTGCAGTTATTGAAATTTTATCCGTGGTTTTGTGTGACTACCGCAGTAATGAATTCAGCATGGCTGTGATTTTCTCACTGCTGGTATTCTCACTTCAAGTAAAAACCTGTAGAATAACGATGACGAAAACAACCCATGTCCATCACGTTGACGTTCAGATAACTACAAACTGTTTAACTGTTGCAGTTTCAGTCTGGAAGAAAACTGATAATATGACTCCCATAAAACTTTCTGAATCCTGTCTTTCTTTTTTTCTTATTTCATCTACAGATTTTCTTTCCCCCTAACAACCTGTTAAGCGCCTCATCATACACTTAAGGAAGTCACACAGCTGTCAGTTGTTTTATTTTAAAAGACTCAAAAGGCCTGCCAACCACAATATATGGAGTTTCAGGCACAATGATAGACCCAACTGCTTTCTTCCTTCCCAAAACATATCAGAGGCAATTAGAAATAAAATTGCTATAAATATATTAAGAGCACTTCAAAGTACAATCAAAAGGTATTGACCTGTATATTAATAACTCAAACAACATATTCTCTAAAAAGTGGTCAGAGCCAAGATAACAGAGGGAAGACATGAATAACTAATTTTGCTGCTGACGATTTTCAAGGAAGATGCTGCTACAATGTACATATACATGAGCAAAATAATTCAGAAAGAGAAAAACAAATATTGTATATTAATGTATATATATGGTATCTAGAAAAATGGTACTGATGAACCTATCTGCAGGGCAAACAGATGCAGATGTAAAGAATGGACTCGTGGAGACAGCGGGAGAGAGACAGGGTGGGATGAACTGAGAAAGTAGCGTTGACCTAGATGCACTATCATGTGTGAAACAGAAGCTAGTGGGAAGCTGCTGTGTAACACAGGAAGCCCGGCCTGGCGCTCTATGATGGCCTGGAGGGGTGGGATGGGGTGAGGGTCGGAGGGAGAGACTCAAGAGGGAGGGGATATGCTTATAGTCATGACTGCATCGCGCTGTTGTACGGCAGAAACCAACACAATGTTGTAAAGCAATTATCTTCCAATTAAAAAATAAACTAATTTTTTAAAAAATGAATGTATATTACCTTCTTCTGTGAGGTCAACTTGTAGTTGCTGTTAGTGGGGTAGGGAGGGAGGGGTGTGTATGTGTATGTCTGGCATAAAAGTAAAGTTTTTGGCTGGCTTATGACTTTGAGATAGTGGATGATTTTCAGTTCTTTAAATAAAAATCAGAAGAAGTTAATTTCCCATTTATCCAATTGACAGGCTCTAAACACTAATTACTCAAGTGTTCATACCACATCAGGCCATGGGGTCACAAAGAGTCGGACACAACTGAAGTGACTCAGCATGCACTCATGTATACCACATCAGTCAATAGCCCCACTTCAGCTGCTCCATAAAGAAACAGTTGATCTCAGCCTCTGTTCGGTAAGGGCACAGAAAATGACAAATCAAATTACCAACTTATTTCCAATATAACCACAAATATCTGAGAATATCACACAAACAAATACACATACAAATACATGGATCCCTTTCTACCACTGCTAAGTCTTGTCACCAATGTCACTGGTTAGCATTTGGCCATTTGCACTACTGCAAATACCCCAAGTTTACACACTGTCCACATCATAAATCCCAGCTGATGTGATGCCCAGGAAGCAGGCACTATCGAATTTGAGCTGCCACTAAAAGAGAGATCAAATCACTTCAAGTCTCTTTCTCTCTTTTCTACTTTTTCCCCACAGATTCCACTGTCTCAAGCTGGTTCCAACGGTTTCTGACAGACTAACAAGCTAATGATTCCTTATTGGTAAAAATTCTTAGAAAGGAGAAAATAATACAGGTTTTAGAGACCGTCAAATGCTATATCCCTAAAACAGGAAGGAACTGCCTTAGTTTCTCTGCTATAGAATCCAAGAAAATGGTTTGAGAAAAGGTTTGCATTTTTCCTTCTTTCCCCCAACCCCCAACAATACGTTTCATTCAGAAAGGGCCAAAGATTTACCATTCTTTTTTCACTTTTTTTCCAAATTACTTTGTATTTAATAAATGAATCAAACACTAAAATGCAACAAAAATCATTCATGATCATTAACAAAAATGTACACTATTTCCTAATTCCAAGAGAGGCTGTGAAATCAATGCTTATCTTCAAGCAAATGCTCTTTACTTACTTGAATTTGCATCAACACTTTGGCCACCCAGCAACATTCACCCTGTCACACCCTTTACCATTTGGAAATATTTTACCAGTCAATCACAGTGACCATATAAATGCCTACAAAGGATATAACAAGAATGAGTATGTCCATACTTGTGATCATTTGGGGTAGCCACCAATAAGAGATACTTTAAAACAGTAATAAGATTTAGTCACATACCAACTGCTGTATGGATATAAGAAACATTTGTAAGTGGCCTATCTCCCTAAACTCTGAGTAACAGCAAGCGATTTCTTACACGAATGCCTGCATTATTGATGTCTTGTTATCTACCCAATTTTGCTTCGGTATTTCTCCTTATTTCTACTCTCCTGTTTCACCTACTTTTCTTGCTTATAGCCCTTGTTTCTCCTGTATCTTTGACCCCTTATTTGTTTCCTTCTTCCTAAGGCTTAATAAGTCTATTCATAGTTTTGTTTTTTTTTACTCAAGCATTAGGAACCATTTCTCCAAAGATTCATTTTATTCCAAGTAGTTAAACTTTAGGCTGGCATATTAGGGGCTCCAAGGAAGTGAGTGGCCAGAGATCCACCTGATCTCACTTTCAACAACCATTCCCCAAGACAGAGCGGCCTCTCAAGACTGAAATGACAAAAGCTTGATAATTTGTTTCTTAAAAGCCAATGGCTGGGGCCCTGGGGCACTAGTGGCATAGAAGATGTTGCGTACAGTCAGACAGCCGGGTGAATATCAGATGGTCACGGTGGTCAAGTGTGAGGTGAAACAGTAACATCTGCACCCACCGCCCTCCACAGCCTGACTCCAGGGCACGGTACCTGCTGCTGCTGCTGCACGTGGGCCAGATCGGCCGTCCCCACGTCCACGGCCGGCGTCTCCCCGTTGGACCGCCCTTCCCGAAGACTGCCGCACTCTAATAAGTGGTTGCCGCTGCTAGACCCATTCTGGATGGCTGAACCGTTACTTTTTGTCTCAGTCCCAGATTCTTGCATCATGACTCAAAAACCTGATAGAAAGATTTGCAGGAGGGAGCCAGGGAGAAAGAAAAAAGCAGCTGTTAGCACAGTTGTTGTACATAAGGAGAAGGGCCCTGCCTTCAATGTTGCCAAAATCTGTAAACAGTTGTCCTTTTCTTTCACTCAACTTATCCCTTATTAGTGGTCCAATAGTCTAGTTTTTGAAGATGGAACTGTTGGTTCAAATTCAAGTTTTAAAGGACCCACTGTATAGCACAGGGAACTCAACCTATATTCTCCAATAGCGTCTATGGGAAAACAAGACCTGTGTATATGCACAAGTGAATCACTTTGCTGTACACCTGAAACTAACACAGCACTGCAAAACCACTATACTCTAATATAAAACAGAAATTAATTAAAAACTGTAAAAGAAAAGCAAATTCAACTTTTAGTAGCATTGTTCTATGTATGCTATCTTTTGCCTCAGAATAAAAATAAACATTGTCAGATGAACTTAGAATTTATGGTTAAATTCCTGTGATTATATCTGGATGTTTTGCTCAAAAACCAGTAAGTCATTTCATTCAGTATATTAGGTGTAACATTTAATTTCCATAGGTATAGGCTCTGTATGATATATTACACTCTTACAGAAGTATTTTCCAAATGTAACCTATCAGGAGATAATGCACCTTAGCAAGAGGTCCCCTGAGGTATTAATTCTTGCTGAAAACCCTTACAGTCAAAACCCCCAAAGCGTTCTGAAGATTCGCACTCCCTGGAATCATTCAAGTACTGGAACTTTTCAAAACTGGCCATTTCAATAAGATAGGCTACTTTGAGGGGGAAGGGTGTGGGTCGCAACTTTCCAGAGGCTAAATAAATTGACTCTTGTCTTTGTCCTATGGTTAAAGTTGTCCTGAGAAGTCCCATTCACAGTTACGTGTTTCTCATGCTGAATTCCTAATGTCTGGTCTGGTTTAAGGTGTGAAAGCTCTAGGCCCTCTTATGCTTATTTTGGAGAAAATGTTGCCTAGGCAGATTCCCCCCCTCCCCCCCAAAAAAACGTTCTGAATTTGAAAGTGCAAAGCACAAGTCACGCAGTCACGTCAGACTCTTTGCAACCCCATGGACTATACAAGTCCAGGGAATTCTCCAGGGCAGAATACTGGAGTGGGTAGCCTTTCCCTTCTCCAGGGGATCTTCCCAACCCAGGGATCAAACCCAGGTCTCCCACATTGCAGGTGGATTCTTAACCAGCTGAGCCACAAGGGAAGCCCGAATTTGAAAGTACTAAACATTAAAAATTTTTAAAAAGATATATATAAAGGATTGCATAAAGGATTATTATAGTAATCCCCCCGTTATCCACAGGGGACACATTCCAAGATCCTGAGTGGTTGACTACTGAACCCTATATACACTGTGTTTTCTCCCATACATACATACCTAAGGGAAAGTTTAATTTCTAAGTAAGCGATTAATGGTGATAACTAACAATAAAAGAACAATTGTAACAATATACTAGGATGAAAGTTATGTCAGTATGGTCTCTCTCAAAATATCTTGCTGGACATATTTAATGCCTTTTCCAGCTTAAATAAGCACTTTGGCAACACTATGGTCACAACTTCTGCTGCTCAAAGTACAAGAGCAAAACTAGTATGTTTCTTTTTTCTTCATAACAAATTCATGGATAGAAGATTTGTTCTTCACCACATGATTTTTTTCTTTCCTTTTTTCTTTCCTCTTTGGCACATCCGAAGTACCAGCATCACTAGTCTTGCACATACTTGAACATGAGCCCTGTGATACCTGGACACAACTAAGATGGCTCCTGAATGAAAAATGGGTGGGAAACGCTGGGCAAGGGGATGATTCCAGTCCTGGGGAAGTCAGAGCAGGATGGTGAGATTTCATCTCGCTGAGACTGGCGTTGAATCTAAAACTTAAGAATTGCTTATTTCTGGAATTTTCCATTTAATATTTTCAGACTGAGGAAAACAAACCTCAGAGAGTGAAGCTGTGGATTGGGGGGCAGGGGACTACTTAAGACAAATTCAGTCTGACGTCAGAGTTCTTAGTTATGTGTTTTCTTAAGTTGAGGTAAAGAAAGGGCCAAACAATGAACATTTTAGGGTCACACTCCAAGCTGAGAGGCTGGACACAAACAATAATCACTAAAGGGAGATGGTAATTCAAACATCCAAGCTAAGGAATGCCCAAATAATTAAGACAACCGGGAAATACCAATCTTAGATAAAAGAGCAGAAAACTTTTACACAAATTGATTCCCATCATGGATGACACATGTACACACAGTGTTACAGATTTCTGCCCCATAGATGAAATATGTGACAACACGCAAATCTAAACACTCCAGGCATCTTTAAAGGAGGTTGTCTTCCTGTAAGACATTGGTTTAAGTCTGCTCTATCGGAGAAGGAACTGGCGACTCACTCCAGTACTCTTGCCTGGAAAATCCCATGGACGGAGGAGCCTGGTAGGCTGCAGTCCATGGGGTCGCTAAGAGTCGGACACGACTGAGCGATTTCACTTTCACTTTTCACTTTCATGCATTGGAGAAGGAAATGGCAAGCCACTCCAGTGTTCTTGCCTGGAGAATCCCAGGGACGGCGGAGCCTGGTGGGCTGCCATCTATGGGGTCGCACAGAGTCGGATACGACTGAAGCGACTCAGCAGCAGCAGCAGCAGCATACTCATACAAAAACAACTGGAAAAATTAAAAACAGAAAAATCCATATCTTTTTTCCTTTCTGTGCACAGTATAATCCAGTGTGATGACAAATTTCATAAACCCAGAAGACATATATACACACAAACACACATTAAAGTTAATCCAATTCTGAACTGGATTAAGAATGGCATTTTTTGTTAACAGGTGGGAAACAAACTCAGACACAACAGCTGATTCACTCTTGTCTCTTTAGATCAGATATTTCAGTGATTATAGTCCTTTAAAAATTGCATTCATATCTTACTGTCTGCAGAATGAAGAATCTACCAAAAAAGAACTAAAACTTTAAGATGCAAGAACCAGGCAAAGCAAGTATCTAGTTCATCACCAAAAAAAAAAAAAAAAAAAAAAAAAAAACCCACCAAATTTCTGAAATGTAGGTATATTTTTTCGTCCCCCAACATTTTAGTTTCTCTGTCATAAACTTTCCCACGTGTACAGAAGCTAAGAAAAAAAAAAAAAAGTGTTTAAGGAAATAGTCGTTTTAGTACTAAGCAAGGAAACTCATTTAGGTTTTAGGGTATGTCACAAGCATATCTAAACAAAAAAGGAAAAAAAGGTTTTTAACCTTCCAGAAAGCCTGTCCATATCAGGGGTTTCCCACTGCGCAAAGACAATCTTTTTGTCTATACCTAAACTCTATACCTGCCCTCAGAATGGGACTTGTTTAGCCAAACAGCCCATCCTCAGGAAGCAGCGCTACAGGTAAAATGCTGCTTTCAAGTGATGTGGACCACTGGGCTCCCAGATCTGGAGACAAGTGTCACAGAGACTGACCCAGCTCCCTTTTCCTGGGTTTGACAACATCACAGTGGGTGGAGTCGGAATAATATCTAACACACAATCTGATGAGAAGGTTTGCTCCATGCAGTTCCACAGAAGACTGCCAAGTCCTCCAGCACAAGTTTCGCAGGCATCAAGCCAAGCAGCTTGGCTTGGGGACCAGGTTTGTGAGAGTGCAGGCTTTGGGATCGAAATTGCATAAAGGATTATTTTGGTCCGAGGATGTCCTTAATTAGTCAAGAGCTAACAGTAGTATGTTGGTTGGAAGATTTAAATTTTGCTATAATCTCCCACACCAATCAGAAGAAAACAGATTTTTTGAAAAGCACATATGAAAAAATGAGGAGTGTCGATGTCTAAGAATGTTTCTAACAATATCTGGGATGGCAGTTTTTTCTTTCTATGGAACGTTTCAAGCCATTTAATAAGGCTTTCTATTTGAATCATATGCACAAACTACAAAGCCCTCTGATGTACTTTTCAAACACAGAAGAATTCTATGAGGGAGAAAAGGCTATTCCCATTTTACAGATAAGAAAACTAAACCTCAGCAAGTTAGGCAGACATGAACTTGTCCATTCCATAAAGGACGAGCAAATTTCCACATCTGCACAAAGAAAACGAAGTCAAAACCCAAAAAGACAACAACAAAGGTATCAGGTAGACAAGGAAAAAACATCTGAAGTACAAAGATAAAGGTGTCAGCATGCTAGCCAACCACTGTACTTGGCTTTTTTCTACTGAGTTTTATAATTTTAGACTCATCTAAAGCAAGTCACAGGAGAGGTGTCTCTGTTCTCTGGCTTAGAATGCTTGGGTGCTTGTTACAAGCACCTACTGTGTGTGACCTCCGCCTCCCTCTGGGACATCCTAGAACCAATGATCTGCTTTGCTCCATGACAAACTGAAAACAAGAAAGGACATACAATCATCCAAAGAGCCTACACAGGAAAAGCATGGCACCTGAAAGGCATGGCCAGGCCATACCCACTAACAAGTCCTTTCTCAAAAAACAAAAGCCAAACCCTCCTCCAGCCTTCTCTATGATTTCTCTGAAGGAGCTGGGCGTGTTTAAATCACATATGATCCATTCAACATAACCGCACAAAAGCTGATGCTACAATCGCACAGATGTCGGAAAGCTTACGAAAGCCAAAATGGCCCACTTCTCATCTTACTTGGAAACATTACAGTGCTACTGATTTCAAAAGATCGATTTTTGTGCTGGAGGGACTTGTAGGAGGGATAAGAACTGAGTTTAGTGTGCTTATTTATTGTCGTTGCCAATAGAGCTGCTCTCTGGAAGTATTCTGGAAAATTCATAATGTCCAGGCCAATGTATTTATAGTAAATGAAAGCAATACTTTCTTATTATGATTATTTCCTTGGTTACAGTGTTGATGCTGAAAATTTAAGGAAAATAAAACCCTTGTTATCATGCTTGTGAAAGATTTTAAGCTAACAAAAAGTTCAGTCTTGATTCCAGGGCAGTTAATTAAGGTTGACCAAGTCAGGCAGAAGTAAATTAACTTGGCTGATCAATTATTTATATGAAGCAGAATAAATGCCCTTAAAGAACTTGGTCTGTTCATGAAAGGATGTGTAAATTAAACTAAACATAGTTTTGTAAAATATATTTATATGTCTATGAGGAGAGGAAAAGAAAAGTTAACTGCAAGATCACTTTTTAGGAAAATGATTAAGAGTGATTCCACGGTCCTTTTCCCATCCCAACCCCTCCCTTCACTCCCCCCAAAAAACCCTCTTTCTCACTGTTCATCCATGTGTGAGGAAGGAAGGAAAATGGTATGCACTTTGAAGAGACAAGAGAGGCTTTGAAGAAAAAAAAAAAAGGAAGGATGGAAAGGTGAAGCGAAGGAAGTGATGGAGGGAAAGAGGACCAGGAGAACTCTACAAATGGAGAGACTATGTGAGTATCTACATAAGCAGACCTCAGAGACACTGCAGGTTTGGTTCCAGGCTATGGCAGGAAAATGACTATCATAATAAAGCAAATATCACAATAAAGTGAGTCACATACATTTTTTTGGTTTCCCAGTGCATAGAAAGATTATGTTTCTACTCTATTATAGTGTATTAAGTGTCCAATAGCATTGTGTCTGAAAACAAGTATACTGTTAATAAAAATACTTTAATTAAAAACCTTTATTGCTGAAAAATGCTAACCACCATCTGAGTCTTCAAGAAGTTGTAATCTTTATTGCAATAGTCATATAAAAAAAACACTGATTACAGAGCACTCTAATAAGTATAGTAATAATTTTAAAAAAATTGAAATACAGTGAGAATGACAAATTTGTGATACCAAGACATAACGTGAGTAAAATCTACTGGAAAAAAATGGGGCTGATAGGCTTGCTGGATATAGGGTTGCCAAAGCCCGCCAATTTATAAAAAAGGAAAATGCAGTGTCTGTGAAGCACAATAAGGTGAAGTGCAATAAAAGGAGGGTATGTCTGTATTTTTGAAATCTCGATCATGTGGCTCTGACCCCATTATCAGTTAGATTCCACACAGGGTTTGTAGATGAGTCAAAAAAGTAAGAGTTAGCCTAGTTCTTCTTCTAAAGAAGTACTCTTCAAAATCCTCACGTTGCAGCATGAAGATTCAAAATCCTTAACAATCATTTCCACATGGTTCAGGAAAGAAGAATTAATACCTGTCTGTATGAAGAAATAAACCCAACATACACTTTCAGGTCTCATTAGATAAACAAACTATTCCCTTTAAATGTGTGAAGGATTTACCTCGCCACACTATATACACCAAGCAGTTTTAAGGTGTGGCTAAGGGGAACTTATTCCCCATCGGAGTTCAGTGGAGTGACCTGGGAAACTAACCCACCTGGTACTCTCACTTCCTCTCATTCAAGTCAAGGAATCAAATCACCAAAAGCATCTAGATGGAAGTTAGGGCCTCCATGTAGAAGAGGGGTCTACATTTCCCAGAGAGAGACCCAAGCTTCCCAATCTTTCACTCTTTACCTGGAAAGATGCTACTGGGGCAGGTGTCAGTGAGGAGATACAGGGCCGGTGGAGCGGATTACAGGAAACAGGTGAGGAAAGGGCATGATGGAAGGGCCACAACTGGCTCCAAGATACTTACTGAATGACAGTCTACAAGTGGCAGTCTCGGAGCATACTCTCAAAGATAAAAGAAGGGGAGGAGGAAGAACAGGAGAAACAGACTGACCACAGAGGATTATTTTCTCATCTGAGAGCACTTCCACAAACTTGTCTTTGAACCCTTTAGACACACTTCTGTCTGTCCACTGCCCTCACTAGCAGCAGTCCCATTTCACGGAAAAACCACCCTAGAGCCAAGTTAGGGCAGCAAAGTCAGAGCGCTAACTATGCTGTGAAGGCACCATCTTCCAAAACCAAATTTTCATAATTGTAACAGAAAGGCGTAAATTTTCTAATGCATGGCAGTTCAAAAAGTAATCAAGGGAATGAGCCGGAGGGCTATTTTAATGTATGCAAAGCTAGTGACCCACAGTAAATGGGAAGTAAGCCACAATGAATACAAAGTAATGCATACAGACTGAAGTCCTGGTCTGATGAGGGACGGCTAAAATTAACACCCAATTAATTTCCGAATTGACAAACAAATGAAACCCATAAATCTACTTTCTCATTAATTTTCTCGTGGTATAATTTAAAGCAGTAATATGAGGGCAAAAACTGAGCATTATCCATCATAAATATCAAAAAGATAGCACTGTAACACCATAAATTATGCATATTACCTGTTGTTAAAAATGATTTATGTATTATCAACTTTATCATGCACTGTATGCGTCTACATCTATCTTTAAAAATTTGGAATTTCGTGTAGTACTTAACAAAGAAAAAGTTAAGGAGCAATGAAGTGGTCAAAAGCATCTTAAAAAAGAAAACAAGTGGCGACTCATTTAGTCACATGGGAGCATCTAGGGTAAAACTGGAATCTTCATCGGCCCCAGGTTAGTATGGAGAGAGAATATTATGCAGGTGATGGGCTGGGCCTCTCTGGGAGGAGAAATAAATAAGCTCCAGGAACATCCCTCCTAGGAAGCACTGGCATTTGGGGGTTAAAGGAGTTTACTCCTCTCTCTGGCCTTCAAGAATGCAGGAAACACAGGGTTTGGTGTGAGTAAGGAATGGGAACAGGCAACAATAAGGTGGATGCATCTAGAGAGCCAGAATCCCTAACAACAGGGATTCAGTAAAACAAGGAATTGAGGTCAGTTGGTGAGAAACTTGAGGTGAAAATTCTGTTCATTATTAATAGGAAATAATAACAATAATACTGTAAAATTTATAATAACAGTAATAATATAGCTCTCTTAACCTTTATAGTGCAAAGGAGGGGAAAAAAAGAAATAGGAACTAGTTTGTACTTATCAAATTAGAAGCACTTTTATTTATCAATTAAACGGAAGAAAAAGCATTCCGATAAAATGATTTCCTTCTGTACTTCTCCATCTCCATTTGTTTAATAAGAATTAAAAAGCACAAAATTCCTTTATCTCCAACTTGACTTTCAGACATGCCTTGCACATAATAGGAATCCAATATGTAACTGCTGAATTTTTAACTAAATGATTACACAACAGAAAAATTCAAGTCCAACCTCTCAATCAAATGAGATCAAGGGCTTGGAGTCACCACCTTTTATGTCGCTTCTTTTAAAATATTCTGTTTCCTGTACTCGGGAATGACTAACTGTTTTGGAGCTCTAAAACTCAGAAAAGAACTTGAGCTATTAAATCATTTTAAGTCTTCACTGAAGTAAGATTGTCCCAGTTTGCTGAAAATGTAAAGATAATCAACCAATAAAAAACTCTACCAAAACCCATGGTGAACATGTAATACACATGAGGATAATTTAGACGTCTGGAGATGGTAAATAACATTATGTTTAATTTTCCCTGTAATCCATGACTCGGAAGAGAGTTAGTAGAATAAGGTTGAAATAAAATGATGATCTTAACAACAACAAATGATTTCCCTTTTCTACCAGGCTTTCCATGTGAAGACAGGGGACTTGAACCTTTCCAGGAAAAGGCATTTCTGAACTTCAATTCCAGGGCAGCAAAACTTTTCAGGGAAACTATAGATCCCTCAGTCTCGTAACTTGTCAGAACCAAACCTTCTGGAACACTGTACTGTTTATATTAAGAAGACATCAAGAAGGGCAGATAACATTTCAACCTCTTAAAAGTTACAGATCTCTAATTTATATTTCTAGAGGTTCAGCGACCACTGGTCTTTTTTCTGCTCTCTCCCAGTAGATGAGAGCTTAGGTGCTGTAATCATAGCAACTGTGAGCAAAGTACAGAAGTGAGAAGCCACTCCAGGAGACAGAAGTACAAAGGAGAATCCATACCAACTCCCTGGTATATTAATCCAGACAAGCTCAAATAATTAAACAGAGCAAAAAGGAGCCTTGCCAGTTCAGGACTAGGTTGTTTGCTTTGCCACAAGGAAGCCTCTGAAGTTTAAGGTATGACGGGGCCAGGTGTTCTGGGGAGCTTAATTAAAACGCATTTTCATAGAACAAAACAGATTTTAAGTTTGAGAACTAACAAAGCCTACCGAACTTTAATCATTCAAACATTCAAACTGCCGCATTCTCAGCAAGAGTCTAATGGAATAAAGTGACCGACAACCAGGTCAGAATATATATTTTTTTCATTTCCATATTTTATATAGCTGAATATACACGGAGTCGGATACCTAACAGCAATTAATGACCAGCGTGTTTGATGACACACTTCACGTATCTCCCATTTCTCCTGCAGCACCTAACCGCTCTGGTGGCCAAAGTGAACAATAAGTTCACAGCCATCATGGCAGCTTTGTGAATGCAGGCCATCAGAAGTCTGTTGCTTGCATTTCTCTGTTGTGTGAAATGGACAATTATTTAATTTTATCCTTCAAAAACTCCAGTATGCATGTATATCCTTCTCCTACCAAAGTTACTCTCACAGAGAGATTAGCAGGCTTTTGCTGACATAAAAGACCAGCATTTCTTGAAGGTCATGACCCCCTCAGCCTCCACCCTCCACCCAGTGTGTGGTGTATCCTTATAATTTACAGCAAATGCTAGCAGGCCCCGCCCAGTGTTGAAACACACGGCAAAGTTAGAAACAGCAACAAACAGTAATTTAAAAAACAAAAACAAAGAAGATGTGAGCTGAGTTTGCTCTATTGTTTGCAAAACAGGACAAAGGACAGGCTTCTGTTGTGATTGCCAGTGTCATAGAGTCACACACACACACACCACACACACACACACCACAGACACCTCAAGCTGAATAAAGAGATACAAGGTCTGCTTTACTTAACAAGAAATGATATAAGCATAAATGCACTTTAAAGTGAGGCAGGTAAGTGTAACAGAGAATCAAAATACTAGCTTTTAAAAATATTATCACTGATATTAATTGTATGCTGTCCTATCAGGATGTCTTTATAGTACAGGGAATTATTCAGAACATATTAAACTAAAAGGTAGTATTCTGTTTTCAAACTTGTAGAATAGGCATCACAGAGGATCCATATGGAGCCCACAGGACAACACACAACACATAAAAATACAAAATTCAAGGATTGTACCTTTCAAAGGTGACTGCCTTGTTCATAGCACTAGACTTTTTCTCCTAGACCTTCTAAGTCCTTGTTTGTTCCACAAAGAGTTTTCTAGTCATCTGATGTTCTATTACTGAGCTAGTGGCCTTTCAGGAGAGCTCTCTCCCTTCTGAAAAAAGCAAACAACTGCATAGATATCATTACACTAAGGAAATCTCTTAGAAAAACCAAACAACTCGCTAATCTCTCCAGCCCCTTCATCCAAGCAAAAGATAAGAAAAGCAAACCTAAGTCTGTTTCAACCACATTCCAGGGACAAGTTCCCCTTTTCTTTCTTTATCAAAATTCTAGCATGTAAGTTGTTTTTTAATGTGTGTGTGTGTTTTTAAAAACAGACTTTGCAGGATAAACTGCTGCTCACACCCGCAAACAAAGCAATATTTGTTTAATAACGATTGCTACCATGGGTACAGTAAACAAGGGGCCCAGCATTTGTGTTTATGAACAAACACATCCTCTTACAAGAGTAATTTAACATTAACCAGGTGGAATAATCAACAGATTTCATAGGTGACACCAGGGGCAGGACTAATGTAAACAGAGCTGGGGAGGAGAGAGGGGCCACTCTTTGGGAATCAAGGTCGAGGTAAATGCATTACAGAGTAAACAGCTGCAAAGAAGGCAAGATAAACAAACAGTCATTCTTCTGACATTTAGAGAGGCAGAAAGGTTGTATGTTACATAGATCAGCTGCTGACCACCATGAAATCAAACCAGTTGGAGACCAGGCCTGCTTGTTTGCACAATGCCATGTTTGCTTATAAACAACAATTTGCAGTTACCAACCTCGCATTACTCATCATCATCTAAGCCAGAGTGAATCAAGTGAATTCTGGTTAACTCTTTACTGGTGACATTATTTAGCAATCAAAAAAAAAAAAAAGAAAAAGCCTGACCCCCTTTAAGAAAAACAGGCTCCCCTGCTTCCTGCCCCAAATGAAAAACAAAACAAACAAACAAAAAAAGAGTTCAGTCAATGCCCTTTTATTTCCTCGCCTGCAGATAAAAATAAAATATCTACATGGTTTAAACTACTATAGGTTGGATATGGTAAAAGCTTTAAAAGACTGTGATGTTTTCATGCTTGAGTAACCATGCATTTACTTCCTGGGCTCATCTTTTATCAATGAAATATATGAGTCAAACACCGACCTGGCTCAGCGATGTTTTACCTAGAAGGAAAACCGTGATGTTACTTTCTCCCCGAGTTTCTTGAGCCAAGATATCCTTAGGCACACTGGATCCACAAATAGATCTGTAGTATTCTTAACCACCCAGCAAAAATCAAACTTCTGCCCTTTAAAAGACATTGGTTGATGTTACATACAAGTATGCAAGAGTTCATTTTGTCAGCATATCAAAGAAACCTCAAATCCTGGAAGCCAAGAGTGAATAAGCTTAATCTGTCCACTAACAAAGTATCACAAAGAAATGTTTTATGTTCAAAAATCTGTTTCATGTGTACTAACATGTTAAACAGCATGCTGTATATCAAAAGAAAGTTACCGCACTGTATTGGAGATGCTATATTTAAGTAAACAATTTGTAATTATAACATGAGTTTGGGAATCTATTTTACAGATACTTTAACATTAAACTACTTAATGTTGATACTTGTGAATAACATCTCTCCATTACTTAAAAGTTATAAAGCAATGGCACACTGAAAGACAGTTTGGTAATTTATCTATATCTTACATGTGAAAAATAAAGTGAAGTCGCTCAGTCATGTACGACTCTTTGTGACCCCATGGACTGTAGGCTACCAGGTTCCTCCTTGCCTGGGATTTTCCAGGCAAGAATACTGGAGTGGGTTGCCATTTCCTTCTCCAGATCTTCCCGACCCAGGGATTGAACCCTGGTCTCCCGCATTGGAGGCAGATGCTTGACTGTCTGAGCCACCAGGGAAGGCCATATCTTAAGTACATATCTCACATGTACAATCAGTTAATTAATTTTTAAAAACTCAGCATTAGGTCAGTGCAAAGTGTATAGCAAAACACTGCTGGATAGCCAAAGCAGAATTTGAAAATAAGACAATGAAATTAAAAAAAACAACTAAAGACCCAGCTCAGAGGATTCTGGCAATTGCATTGGTAACGATCAGATTACTGAAACTTCTCTCTCTGTCTGAAAATCTTAACAAAATTGCACTGGTCTTTCCTGGCCGCGCCAACCCCTCACCCTCAGCTCCGTCACAAACCTCCGCACCTTCTCGAGCAGTTCTTGTTCCCGGTTCCCCCTTCAATACCCTCCTCTCTGTTCTGTGACGCTCAAGTCACAGAGAAACAGAGGAGTTTCTTTTGTGTGTTTGTATTGTTGTACTGTGGTTTGCTTCCCAAGTCCATCTCTGCTGACTGCCTCCTTTCCCCAAACCAGCATAGCCCCTAAGGCCTCAACGGTGTCTGGAGAAGAAATTTCCAAGGAGGGTTCCGGCCATCAGAGGAGGGAATTTCTCAGGCCCATGAACCTGTTACCACCATATGGACTTAGGGAAGGGACACGGAGATGTCTCCTTTATCTGTCCTAGCAAGTCCTCTGGGGCTCAGGCCGTTCCACTGCCCTAGAGAAGGAAACTCAGCCTTGCTCAACTCTGATGATGCAAGTCTGGCGGCTGAAACAACTAACACAGAGACTCTTCCTCAAATGCTTTGGGAACGGAACGTTCTCAAATTCCATGCTCACTGCTCTGTGCATGAGGCCGAGATAACTAGGAGACAGAGGTGCCTTATCCTGTGTCCCAGCAAAACTCAAGGGAGAAAAAAATGAAGTAAAAGCATAATACTGTGTTCTTCCATCCCTAGTCCCCATCTTTAACGGAAAAAGCTGATTACTCATTATTTACACTTCTAATTTTGTCCAGGCCTTCTCCTGACCTTCATTTTTATTTCCTATTCCTGAAGTTTGGAAGAACTAGACTATTGGTCAAGGATTATAAACAGCATTTACAATTCTAAATGGTAATCCAAAGAGCTATCACTATTTCCCTTGGTAAAGGACAACACCAAACGTAACCATCACCCAAATGGAGACTCCTTTGAATTCCAGGATGATTCTACTGATTTCTTAGCATGGGTAGGACAGATAACGCGCATTTTTCTTCTATCCCAATTGTGGTGTTACACTTGTCCTAATATACCTTCAGTTTTACCTGTATGTGTCTGTTAGGTTGGTGCAAAGTAATTGCAGTTTTGCATGGTTGAAATTTGCTACTTGACACTGGAATACATTTTTAAATAAATGTGGTTATACATAATTTTAATGCATATTTCTCACTTTATGTTTTGTGCTAATGACTTATTATTTGCTGTTCATTTTATATTTATTTTAGACTAGGGAAATAATGTTAGCCAAAAAAGCAAAATTCAAGTGATTTTCTTATTTGAGTTCAAAATGGGTCATAAAGCAGCACAGACAATTTGCAACATCAACAACGCATTTGCCCTAGGAACTGCTAACAAACCCAGTGCAGTGGTGGTTCAAGAAGTTTTGCAAAGGAGACGGGAGCCTTGACAATGAGCAGCGCGGTGGCTGGCTATAGGAAGCTGACCAGGACCAATGGAGAGAAGTCACCAAAGCTGATCCTCTTACAACTAGAAGTTGCTGAAAAACTCAATGTCACCCATGCTATGGTCCTTTGGCATTTGAAGCAAATTAGAAAGATGAAGAACCTCAATAAGTGGGTGCCTCATGAGCTGACTGGAAAAAAAAAAAAAAAACACGTCATTTTGAAGAGTCATCTTCTCTTATTCTACTCAACAAGGAACCACTTCTCAATCAGATTGTGATGTGCAACAAAAAGTGCATCTTATATGACAACTGGCAACGACCAGCTCAGTGGCTGGACAGAGAAGAAGCGTCAAAGCACATCCAAAGCCAAACTCGCAGCAAACAAAGGTCAGGGACACTGTTTGGTGGCTGCTGTCAGTCTGATCCACTACGGCTTTCTGAACCCTGGTGAAACCATTACCTCTGAGAAATCTGCTCAACAAATTGATGAGATGTACCGAGAACCACAGTGCCTGCAGCCGGCATTGGTCAAGAGAAAGGACCCAATTCTTTTCCATGACAGCACCATATTCACCTGATCTCTCGCCAGCTGACTACCACTTTTTCAAGCATCTTGACAACTTTTTTTTGCAGGGAAAACACTTCTACAACCAGCAGGAGGAAGAAAATGCTCTACAAGAGTTCGCTGAATCCCAAACCACGGATTTTTCACTACAGGAATAAACAAACTCATTTCTCGTTGGCAAACATGTGTTGACTATAATGGTTCCTATTTTGATTAATAAACGCGTTTGAGTCTAGTGATAATGATTTAAAATCCACGGTCCAAAACCCTAATTACGTTTGCACTGACTTAATATTTACTTACTTTGTTCCCCATAGATCCCCAATTGCTTAGTTTTATTTACTAAAAAAATATTAATAAAGTAAAATAAATGAGAGAGGAAAAGACTATGCATTAAGAAGTCTTTCATACCTTAACTTTCAACTTTTTATTTTTTTACTTTTTCAAATGTTTTATTGAAATACAGTTGATTTACAGTGTTGTGCTAGCTTCAGGTATACAGCAAAGTGATTTAGATATATATATATTTATATAAACATACATATTTTTTTCTCCTTTTACATTCTCTTTCACTATAGGTTATTACAAAACAGAGTTTCCTGTGCTACACAGTATGCCCTTGTTGGTTCTCTATTTAATATATAGTAGTATGTATATTTTAATCCCAAACTCCTAATCATACAACTTGTTTGATATATTATTTTAAAAATTGAAAATAGTCCTGAGGAAGCTATGGGGAGATCCAAGATTGGAAAGGACTGATTTATTCTTTCCACAACTTTTTCTCTGGGACAAAAATCTTACTTATCCTGAGATTCTCAGAGTGGTCATGCCATCTGAGTAGTCCCTTGGGCTGGTTTTCAAGCCTCAAGCACTCACTTCTACATTTCCCTTCATGATTTTTGCAGGCTTTATCTACATCTCCAATGTCATTTTAAAATTTTATTCACTTTTGACAAACATAAATCTATTTCAAAGAAAATTTTATATCACTTGGTCAAATGGAAAAACCACTATGCGTTCCTCTGAAGGAGAGAAAGACTTTGTAATAAATGTAATACAACTCAACCGATGTTATTAAATTCTAGCTAGATCCTGCTGTCCACAAAGGCTCTGAGTGGGAGCCATGTTCCTCCTTTGTTAAATAATGAGCTTACAATGGAAGCAGAGAGATTCAAGACATACTAGTACCAAATGGAGACTTTCTCCTTGCCTTTATCAGAAGGATTAAAACAGACTGAAAATGGAATTGCTTCAACATCAAATCACAATAATGAGAATTGGTGAATGATTTATGAACCATCTAAAAATCCTCTTCCAACACACTAGAGTATGGGGTATGAGCTTATGTCTTGGGGAACTGAGCCAGAGGAGGCCTGAGAGATCTATGCTGGGACCAGGCTACATCCTGGACTCCCAAGCACAGTATCCTTAAGGATGCACCTCATAAAGCACTTAGAGAACCTACTGTATACACTTAGGCTGCTAAAGAAACAATCAATTGACTAGACTCTCTACTTTTGCCCCTAAAGTGGATGGGACTCCTGGGCCCTCGGTCTGATGCTTGTAGAAGACAGCTTAAAAATTAAACTGGCAACTCCAACACAGCCTTCCTCCCAGACCTGCTTTTCTGACATCATCAAAATACCAGTCCAACAGTCACTTAAGTAGAGTTGTCTTTCTTCAATGCAAGTTCAGAGTTTATTCATTACTAAGTAACTACTATATGATAAAAAGTATAAGCATATCATTCAAATGCTTTATTGGTCAAAAAGATGGATGCTTTTATTAGTCCAACCTTTTTTGTAATGGAGTGCCACTGATGACCCAGCATTAGCCTCATTCTCTGCTATTAATCACACTTCTAAGAGCCCATTTTGCCTTAAAATCTTAAGAAATTGCTATAATTTAAAGACATGGTGTCTACATAATGGGAAATGCCTCACAGATTGTATCATTTCACAAAATACAGTATCTTTTTTTATGGTAACAATGACCATGATGCTAAAGTATTACAAATGAGAATAATTTTTATATATAAAAGAAAAATACAAGCAGTCTTTTCTCTTTGTGGCTTTCCACATTTGTTCACTGTAATCACTGTCTTTGCGAGGCTGATTAATCCAAAGGCATAGGCACAGAGTTTCCATAGATTAAGATCATATAACATTCCCAAACACATGAAAAAAAAAAAAAAGAAAGGTAGAAGTCTAATGTAACTAGATAGAAAAAAACCATCAGATGCTTCAAGAAAATTCCCTCAGTGGCAGACTCCTCATTCATTGTCTATAAATTCCTGTGCTGTGTCTACCCACGTGAAGAGAACTAAAGGTCTTCAATAAGTGACTTCAGGACAAACTACAGGTATCTGCCAATTTACTTTCAGTGTGATTTCAATAATATAATGATGCCCTTAACTTTTAAGTCCTCATCTCATTAAACCAGCCTTCATGATCATCTAACATAGCTCATTATTTTAAAGGAAGGTGTAGCAGCAGAGTTTTTCAAAATACTGAGCTCAAATAAATCTTTTTCAAAGCGCCCCTTCAATTTTTACTACTATGCAATTAGAACACAGCATACACAGATCTTCAAATCCTGCATACCCCCCAAAAATGGTGACATTATGTTGCATGATGAATGAAGGGTAGACTCCAATCAGGCACAAAGATGATGAACAGCTCTGGTGTGAATGGCTGGGAAGAACAAAAAGTCAGTCTTAACTTGAGAACCCAGATATCATCCTCTAGCCAGCAAGGGTTGAACTGAGAAACTGTAAAGAGCCACAGGCTGGTGACACAGGATAGGCGGAGCCAGGCATCAGACTGCTTGGTGCTAAGTAATCACAGCTCTGATTCAGGGGCCCCTCCTCATCTGTCAGTACAGGCTCAAGCTTCCTAATTTGTCCCCTGGTCTTCTTGCTTCTAGCTGCTCCTCCACCATGTGGTGTCAAATGACTAAGATAAGCAACTAGACCTTGAACCCTCCACTCTACCTAGTAAAAAAGGACAACCTCTGTACCTATTTCTCAAGAGCTAGGAGGAAGTGCCAACTAGGGAGGATAACGGGAAGAAACTGTCACACACATGCCAACAAGAAGGGCAGAGCTTAAGATGCCCACACTCAATAAAGCAGGCACCACGGTGGGACCCATGATGGCAGCCTCCCTTCACACGCTGGGCACTGGGGCCACTAGATGGCTATGGAGTCAGTGGTGGGACCACCTGACGTCTGGAGACTCCAGATTCTTGACAGGAGTCAACTAAATATGCAAAGAAACTTATAAAGGGCATTGCTACTCCTGGGCATTTCCAAGGTCAATGTGAAGAGTATGGGTATCGGACATCTTTAGAGCAGAAACACCACTAGATACCGAGTATGAGACTGTTAATAGAGGCAAAAGGGCCCATTAGCATCATCAATATCTAAGACACATCAAAGATCACAGTCTATGGATAACCAAATGATGTGGCCAATATATTTATCCAAGAGCAGAGCCCCGTGATGCCTTCCTTAGGAGACCAGTACAGGTGCAAAGACTCTGTCTTGTGGCAAGGATTTTCAGACAGAGAATCACAAATGCCTCCATCAGATGAGAAAATTATCACTACTAACACTGCAACTATGGTGCAGACCCCAACTGGACAAAGAATGGTCTATGGACAGTACCATGGGTATTGCATGAGAGCAAAATGCACCTTCTCCAGCTCATCTCAGACCCACTGAATGAGCATGTACACATTGGTAAAGATCCCCTAGGTGATTGAAATTAAAGTCTGAGAAGGCAGGTGTGGTGGAAAGACAGTTGCCATTGGACCAGATACACGTGACTTTGAATTTGATGCTGCCAATTGTAAGGTTTCAACAAGATGCCCACCACTCTAGCTGTGCATTTCCTCATCTCTAAAACCACACCACTCTGCATGTGGATCCACTCATCCTTCGAAAGAGTACTTATTTTGTACCTAATAAGTGTCAGGTTCTGTTCTAAGTGTTGGGGTAACAATGGGGAAGAAAAATAGATACAGATCCACTGACATGGAAGTGACTGATGGGGAAAACACACATTAATCAATGAATCATATAATAAGCTGTGAGTAGCGTTACAATGAAAAATGCACAGGGCTTTGAGAGCAGGCAAAGCCAATATATGTAAAGTGTCTAGTATGCAGTAGATGCTCAATAAATCACAGGAATTATTAGTATCCCATAAAAAATAAAACCCAGAAGACACTATAAAATCCTCAAGTGTAGAATACTCTTATCCCCACCATAAAACGAGCATGAAGCAGGACTGTGCTCTCAGTGAAAATTATTTTTAGAAACATTTCCTGCTTTCTTCTGGAGATGTAAGGAATAGAACATCAAAAAAATCAACATTTCTTCAAATGACAGCTTAGAGAAGGACATTCATTTTCTGGGTTATTGTTCAGAATTAGCTCTTGTTTACCAAGTTGTAGTTAAAAGGGAAAACGCAGAGCAGGGCAGAGGGCAATACTGCACACCAGCCGTGTTCTAAGCAGTCTCTTTAAAGCCTTGACACCTCCGGAAAAAAAAAAAAATTGTAATTGCCATTAAGAAGCATTTCTTCCTTGGTATACACGGTTTGTGGAAGTTAATAAAGTACATGCTAATAATTACAAATAGAATTAACAACCTGTACCTCACACTGTGGATGCAATGGTTAATGATTAGTGTACTTAGCATGTGGCTACACAGTGACATGAACAGGAACGGAACAGGCATCAGAGACCCCATGAACAAATCCCTACCACTGAGGACACCCACCCCAGGAGTGAGGCTACCTCATTCTTCCTTGCTGAAGAGGAAGCTTTCAGAACCTCATAACTGAGTGTGTTCAGCGTTCCTTCAAACAGCACTCCAAGCCCATGGCTTCCTTGTGCTCATTTCCCATGAGTTTGTGAGCTTTACATTACAAATTTAACTAGGATAGCTCATCATATTTGGTTTGGGGTCTTTACTCAAAAGTTGGCTTCCTTCCAACAGGTGGATATTTGTGATGAGAGACATGTGACCTCACTTTTATCAGAAAGCCCCTGATGGAAGAGTACGTACAGAAGAAGAGTCCCTGGAATCATCAGGGATGTTGGGGCAGGGGCATTATGTAAAATGTGGTTTCTGTTAAGACCTCCAGTCCAACAACAGATGAATGGATAAAGAAGATGTGGTATATATATACAATGGAATATTACTCAGCCATAAAAAAGAACAAAATTGGGTCATTTGTGGATGGACCTAGAGTCACTGTCATACAGAGTGAAGAACATCAGAAAGAGAAAAAAATACTGTCTATTAATGCATATATGTGGAAACGAGAAAAATGGCACAGATGAACGTTATTTTCAGGGCAGGAATAGAGACACAGATGTAGAGAATGGCCATGTGGACACAGCGGGGAGGGAGTGTGGGATGAATGGAGAGAGCAGGATTGACATATACACACTACCACTGATAGCTAGTGGGAACCTGCTGTATAGCACAGGGAGCTCAGCTCAGTGATGACGAATGACTCAGAGAAGTGCAATGTGGTGGAGGGAAAACGAGGTCCAAGAGGGAGGGGATATCTGAATATGTATAGCTGATTCACTTCAATGTACAGCAGAAATGAACATAACATTGTAAACCAACTATACTCTGATAAAAATTTGTTTAAATAAAAAAAAAGTTTTTTAAAGAAAAAAGATCTTACTGTACAGAAGCTTAATGATAACATCATTAGCTCACATGCTGGGACATTTATTTTGATTTTTATAAGTTGCTCATATTGTTAGATAGAATAGGACAGAGTCACTAATAACTTGGTAAGCAGTCAAAAATGGGTGGTTTCCATTTCTTACTGCCTGGAATGAGATATATCTTCAGCGTAATTTCCCTTGGGTCTAACTATTAAAAATGCAAAGTATGAGAGAGAGGATACATCTGAAAAAATCAAAATGCCAAGGGAAAAGATTCTGCCTAACACTGTCATTCCACATCAACAGTTCTCAATATGGGATGATTTTTGTTCCCTGACCCCCATCGGGGGGACATCTGACAATGCCTGGGGACATTTTTGGTTGTCACAACTGGGAAGAAAGGGTGTTACTGGGAAACCAGGAATGCAAGTTGCTAACATCCTACAATTCACAGAACAGCCCCTACCACAAAACTTATTCAGTCCCTCGTGTCAGTATCATCACAGTTAAGAAAACTGTTCTATGGAATCTGCACTACATCAAAGCAATGAATTCTTTTTTTCCATAATAAATTTATAATATGCCTTCAAATGTTAATGACTTGTGATTTTTCTTTGGATTTCTATTTTGTAAGTACTAGTGAACGAAGCATCCATGATGGGTCAGGTTAGGCAAGACTTGGGTGATGCCTTGCAATTGGAATGCATGTTTCCTGAGGGTGGAAAAGATGGGCTGAAGGAGTACATATTCACAAGCAAATAGGAGAGATGCCTGGAAAAGAAACGGTTGATGAGCCCGGAAGGGAAGACTGTAGGTGGAATCTTCACTGAGCTGGGAGCAGGGAATGGCTGAAACAAGAAGAATGTTTTAGCAAGAGATCCAATGCAAGTACACAGGATGCAGCTAAATGCAAGGAGACCAGGGGGCGAATTAGGAAGCTGGAGCCAGTACTGACAAATGCAGTTAAGAGTGGGATTAAGAAGAGGGCTGGGAGCTCCATCCCTCCCTCTTCCCCCGACTCCTGAGCACCTGCTCCATCATGCCTCCCTCTTTTGCTATTACCTTTAAACTCTCCCTCTCCTGACAAGTATGAAGGCCAAGCTTAAAACAAGCTTCCTCAGCCTCAAGTGTTTCTCTTGGCTCCCCCAAGGGTTCTCCCCATTTCCTGCCTGCTGATGAAGGGAGCTAACCTCTGGCCCCTCCTACCTCCTCCCCATGGGATCCCCGCCCATGGCAAGCTGGCTTCTGCACCGCCCCTCTGCACCAAATATTCCTACCACAATGGCGAATGAGACTGGAGTTGATACATTCAACTGACAATTGTCAATCCTTACCTCACTTGATCTCTTGTCAATGCATGACACTGTGACACTGACACTCTCATTGTCTTCCCTACCCCCAAAATTTCTGGGGAAAAAAAAATCTCTCTTCTCTGTTTCCAGGTTTCCCCGCTCACAGTGGTTCTCTGCCTACAAAATCTGGGTGGCTTCTTCTCACTTTTTTCATGAGCTTAATTTCCTCTGCTCATTCTGAAATCTTTCATCTTGCCTAGAGTTCCATCCTCAGGACTCCGAAACTCTAAAGCAGGCAGTGACAGTTTTTTGGGTTTTTTTTCCCCTTTGAAAAGGGCCAGAGAATAAATATTTTCCATTTTGTAGGTTACACAGTCCCTGTCCCAACCATGAAGAGCTGTAGCTCCCTGGTGCCATAAATGCAACCGGAAACAAGACGCTAACAGACAGACAGGACTGAGTCCCAACAAAACTTTATTTACAAAACAGGTGGCAGTGGGATTTGGTCCACAGAGATGTACTTCGCTGACTCCTGCTCAAAAGCACCATCCCTGGGAGACCTTATCCTCCCCATGGCTTCACTGCAGTCCTATCTATGTCCTCTCAGTTCTGAATCATTTCCACCAACCAAAGTATCTTTGCAGAGCTGCAGATCCTGACTCCTACAACCTTCTGGACACTGCTGAACATTTCCTTCTGGACGTTCTAAAAGAACCTCAACTTTATGTCAAACTGAGCTCATCTATTTATTCCTCTATCCAAATCCTAACCCAGGGATTTTAAAAAGGGGGTCACCTCCCAGATCAAGAATTATTTGATAGTTTTCTTTCTCTTTTATTTCCCTTGTTACCAATTTTCATCCACTCTACCTCCTATGCATTCATCCATTCATTTGTTGCTTAACAAACATAAGCTTGTATTATTATTTACATCTTCTTCCTCAATTTTTATGGCAACTCCCACTCTAATGGCAAGTGTGGATAGTTATTATTCATTTACAGGTTAGTGCATCACATTTTCAAAAAATAAAATGCCTGGGAATGAGTGGAATTAGAGCTTGAGCCCTGCTTCCTATTTAAATAACATCTGCTTTTCCACACCCTTGCCTTGGAACACACCCCCCCATCACTTTAGAACTCAGAAGGAGAATGGATACATCTTCCAGTCTGGCCACGTCACAGAACGTCTGATCATGTCACCTCCTTTATTTAGTGGCTCCTCCTTCAATGGCTCCCTAATGCCTCACGAGTGAAGTCCCAAACCTTTAGGCTTGCTCTGCCCAGTGTGAAAGCCACTGGCTATATGAGGTTATTGAACATGTAAAATTTGACTACAGTGACTTCAGAGCCGAATTTTTTTATATATGTGAAATTTTAATGCAAAGTAGTTTAAATTTAAAAACCGATACTTGGTTCGGTGATTGGCTCAAATTTTCAGGTATGTGCTGAACAACTTAGGTATATGAATCTACCTTCTCAACTGTAAACTTTTATGAAATTTAAGTACAGATCAAGTATTTCTGATGAAATTTTAATATCCCAACTGAGATAATTTTTTCAAGTTTAGTATGTAAGAAAGAAATGTAGAATGTGTTGTTCATAAATTTAAAATATTGAATACAGTTTAGAATGATGATATTTTGAATTGGGTTAAATAAAACACCATTACAATATACACCTGATGCTTTTTACTTTTTAAATGTAGCTAATAGGAAATTTTAAATTCCTTAGGGGGCTCTCATTTTATTTTTATTGATAGCACTGGGCTAGGCGCCCAGCCCTAGGCGCCCTGTTCTGCACCTGTTCTTTCTTCTCTCTCTCTCTTCTGCCTTCCTTCTCCATCTACACTGTGACCATGGTCAACAACAGCCTCCAATGCCTCGACCTGCACACACACTCCCTCTACCTCAGTGTCTCTGCAGGGAATCTTCATGGAACTAAGTCCTATAGAACCTCAAAACTGAGCTCAAGCTAGGAAACTTTTAGAGACCATCTCTACGACCAACCAAATCTAGGACAGGCATCACCCCCAGTGTCTTATTGAGTTTTATACTAAACTCTTCCAGAGCAATCATTAACGCTGTGTTGTAATTTTCTGCATGTGTTCCTGTAAGCAAAGAATCATGTCTTATACTTAGCATGGTACCAAGCAATTTGATAAATAATTCATTGTCTATCAGACAGATGAATGAATGAATGAGATATTGTACAGTTAGAACCAAAGATCTGCGAGCTGTCTGATTATAAGAACTGAGTAAGTTTCTCTGATTTCTAGCCCAGGTGATCAGGAGAACACTGATGTTCTTGTAAGAAGAGCAAAGCAAGGAAGAGAGATGGTTCTCAGGAGAGAAGTGGAAGTGAAAACAAGAGCTGTGTGTGAGGAATCATGAGTACACAGGTGACATTTCAAAGGGAGTGGGGATGGGAGGGATCCTCCAAACAAACCATAGTCAATTCCTATATTAAGAAAACAGGAAGAGTGACATTATCTGAGTGCCAAGTTCTTGTCCCCACAACTAGTCTATGGGATACGTATTAACCGTCATTTTTTAGAAGAAAACACCAAAGGTCATAGTGTTAATGTACATCCACACACATATATCAAGCTGGTAGACAAATATATGAACAAGTTACCCAATTTCTGTCCACCACAGAGGGACAGTCAGCAGCAGAGCCCCAGAGTGACATAGAAATCAGAAGGCAGTTTCAAGAAGGAAGGGTGGTTGGTGGTTTTAAGTAGTTTAGAGAAGTTGCATGTGATAAGCTGATGGAGAAGGCAAAAGGGGATTTCCCCACCCAACACCAAATATCTCCATCCTCTTGCCCTTTCCTCTTTCCCTTCTGAGAATAAGAGGCTGTTCACCTTCCACCTTCACTGTTAAAAAAAAAAAAAATTTGTAGGAGGATAGTTGCTTTACAATGTTGTGTTATTTTCTTCTGTACAGCAAAGTAAAAACAAAACTACCACATGACCCAGAAATCCTACTCCTGGGCATATACCCGGAGGAAACCATAATTCCAAAAGACACATCCACCCCCATGTTTATTGCAGCAGTATTTACAACAGCTAAGACGTGGAAGCAACCTAAAAGTCCACTGACAGAGGAATGGATATAGAAGATGTGGTATACCTATACAACGGAATATTACTCAGCAAAAAAAAGGAGGAGGGGGACAAAATAGTGCCACGTGCAGAGATATGGATTTCCCTAGAGACGGACATACAAAGTGAAGTAAGTCAGAGAAAAACAAATACCATGTATCTTCACTCAAATCCATGCCCTCCATCAACTGCCATCCCTCCAACATGACCTCCCATCGCTGGTCTCTTCATTTTAGCTTGAGTACATTCAACGTGCTTACGCTGCCCTGAATCACAATTTCCTGATTCCTCTCTAGCTCCTCCTGTGTCCATTCTTCGGCCTCCTTCCCCTGATCAGTTAAGTGTCTTGAAATGATACTGTCTCCACGATGTTATCTCCTACTTGTAACTCTGCACTGTGGATTCTCAGTTCTCCAAGATGAGGGTAGTAATCCCTAAGCTCTGAAGCCACTGAGAATTCAGGATTTCACCCAGATCCAGGGCAGGAAGGCTGGGGCAGAACCTCAGAGGCAGCATTTACTACAGGCAGGTTGGGGTGAGGAGGTGGGTGGTGCCAGGACACCCTGAGAAACACTGCTAAACCCGAAAGACCAGAGGTTCTCTGTCACGCTTGACACTTATGCCCATTCTTTTTTTTTTTTTTTAAAGAAAACTTAATTATTTTTGGTTGTGCTGTGACTCTGCTGCTGCGCGGGTCTTTCGCTGCCTGTGGGGAGCAGGGGCCACTCTGTAGCTGTGGTTCACAGGCTCCTCACTGCCATGGCTTCTTGTGAGCAGGGGCTCTAGAGCACATCGGTTTCAGTAGTTGTGGCACATGTAGCTGCTCTGCAGCATGTAGGATCTTCCTGGACCAGGAATCGAATCCACGTCTCCTGCATTGGCAAGTGGATTCCTATCCACTGCCCCACCAGGAAAGTCCTAAGGCCAGTCTCTGAAACCTCTCCCATACCTTCCGTAAGACCACACTGCAACCCTTGGTTTGCTGCCTGACTCCGTAAACCTTCACCTCCTTGGTCTCTTTCTCTGAAGACTTCACTAGCTCCACTCACACATTCAGTGCTGCTGTTCCTTAGGGAAAGTGGGAAGTCGCTTAGTCGTGTCCGACTCTTTGCGATCCCATGGACTGTAGTCTACCAGGCTCCTCCGTCCATGGGATTCTCCAGGCAAGAATACTGGAGTGGTTTGCATTTCCTTCTCCAGGGGATCTTCCCGACTCAGGGATCGAACCCGGGTCTCCCACATTGGAGGCAGATGCTTTAACCTCTGAGCCACCAGGGAAGTCCCTGCTGTTCCTTAAGGTCCCCCACACCTTCCACATATGCTTCACCCCCACTTACACAGTGATTACTCCAGACTGGACCCCTAAAATCGATGTCTTTCCTTTACTGATTCTTCATACCACTCAGAGTCCATCAGATGTCCTCAAGTTAATGTATCCAAAACTATACACTCTTTCCTCAAACTGCTACTTTTCCTAATCAGGAAAACAGCACTGTTACCTTCTTTGACATTCAGTTGAGTACCAAGGCGTGGTCACTTTTAGTCTTACGTACCTAACCAACTTATCCTCATTCTTCTCACCATCATTGTGGCCATCCGGCCCTCACCATCTCTCTCCTATAGTACGCAAGGACCCTTCTGCTACAATCACAGCATCATTCAAAATAAAAACCAGTCTGGTGAAGTCACTTACTTGCTTGCAAACCTCCTAAAGCTCCCCTGTGCTCAAACGATAATCTTAATGCCTTTGCTTGGAATAACAGGGTCCTTGCATTACTTCCCAGACTTCTCTCCTGCTGCCCTCCATCACTAACCCACACTACTCTAGGTTACTTGTTATTTTCCAAACATGCTTTGCTCATTTGTTTCTCTACAAATGCTGTTCTCTCCCTCTCAGATGCCCCTTTCCTACTAGTTTAACTAACAAACTCCTATGAATGTGCTGAAATCCAGATCAAATGTTACCTTTAGATATTTACTTCAACTTAAGTGCTCCACAAGTATTTCATTTTTATGTTGGCCAAAGGTCACATTTCTGTATGATAAAGACTAAATCTCTCCTCCCAGAAGACTAAGAGTGTCTATCACCACTTCACTATAGTCTCATAGCACTGGATACTGAGCAATCACTCAGCAAATGTTTGCTAGATGGATGGATGGGGTCATGGATAATGGAAGAATGTAGAGTCTAGGCATGAGCAATCAATTATACCACCTGAAGCACGTCAGCTGCTCAATAAACTGAGAATTCCTTTCTCTCTTGAAGACTAAGAAGGTGAACAAAGAGAAAAAAAGCTGAGGATTCTGAGTTGAGAAAAGGGAAGTTTTTAAAAAGTCACTCGAGCACTATTTTCACAGTAAAAGAGAAAACATCTACCGAGATCAAATGAAGGTACAGCAAAGGTTCATGTGTAGTCAGCAAGTTCCTGTAGAGCCAATGTGGTAAACAAGAGGATTCTAAGACCACAAACACTGGGATTTGTGAGCCCAGGAGAGCTTGCTTGGTTGAGGCCAGAATGCAGAGCTGTGTACTCAGCATGGTTTTGAGAGAACCACCAGCAGTCCTAATTAGCTTAGGAACAGCAGTGGAGTCAGAGCTGTCAAGATCCAGGCAGAGGAGGAAGAAGGGATAAGGGAGAGAGATGTAGAGAGGAAAGCAGATACAGGATGGAGAAGTAAAGTACCATTAGTGCCACTGAGGGGAAGGCTAAGAACAAACGGAGGGTTTGGAGTAACAGCAATAAACACATATAGCAAAAAAGAGAGGTTCAGACAAGCTTCAAAAATCTTCCAGCAAGTGAGGGAGAGGATCCCGCACCTGGCATAGTGACACATAGTTGTGCCCAGCGGAGTTCGGCTAAATAAATGAATCACTGGCTGTATGGGGCAGAGTCATCTCATCACCCAGTGGTCCTTTGTGAGCTACAAGCATCTAATTTATCATCAAGCTCATTAGAAAACAGTCACAGATGAACAGTGTATTCCAAGGACACCCCACAGACTGTCTGTTTTGACAAGGTTATATCTGACGTTATTGTAACATGATCACGTCGGCACTACGTTTAACAGGGTACCCAGCTATCAGAGTTCCCAGTCTGTAAGGACCTGGTCCATTACAGACAGTCAGTAAATATCACTTGATGAATGAATGGATGGATAGGTGAGTGGATGAATGAATAACAGAATACATGTTACTTGTAACACATATAACGAACATGGGCTACGTTCCAAAGTCATCACTTGATGTACACTATTCACCCAAGTCAGCCTGAGCAAGCAACATGGAGTGAACAGTTCAGGTCTCTTGTTTCTCAAAAACTCGCAGATACAAGAGGCACTAGCTGGCAAGTAGCAGCGTGCGAAGGGGCTCGATTCTGCTGCTTGCCATGTTATTCCAATACATTCCCGCATAAATGCTAAGCTGTCAATCCCTTTTGCCTGGGTAGCCGTGGTTCAGAAGTGGCTCCGTCTGATCAGCAATGAGCTCTCCACTTAATGCCTCTTACTTCGTAAACTGCTAGGACAGCTCAATTCTCTCAACAACTGGGAAGGAAACTGAGCTGATAACAGAATTAATGCTTTCTTCCCAAATCACATCATCTAGGATAATAAAAGCATGTTAAAGAACTCTTAAAAGAAATAGGAGAAAAACATTTTAACATAAAGCTTAGCTATACTGATGTTTATAAGCATTACAGGTTGAGGGGGGTGGAGCTAAGTCATAATTACTAACACTACAGATTTGTTCCCTGTAGAATTCTCTGAGATAAACATAGATTTGCATATTTTGAAGGTAGTTCGCCTGTTGCACATTCCTGTGACTGTAAAGAGTTTTTCTTTACCAAGAATAATTAATTTCCACCCCTCACTTCCAATTCTCTGTCCACTGACTTCCCTTTTCCAGCCTTTTGGGTTTTCTCCCCCAAATACCAGAGCTTGAGAAAACATTATGAGCCAGGAGATTTCGAACAGAAATCCAATCACTGGGACTTTCTTGGCAGCTCAGCAGTTAAGATTCTGAGCTTCCAATGCAGGAGATGTGAGTTTGATCCCTGATCAGGGAACTAAGATCCCACATGCCATGTGGTGTGGCCAAAATAGAGAGTCCATGATACAATAAAAATATCCAAACACACTCTGGAAAGGAACAGAGTGAGGGGGTTTCAATGCAGAATGAGAATGGATATCGGAAAGGGTGCCAACCACAGGGGCACCCTAACTTAATCTTAAATTAGATTAAGAAAAATCGTGTCTCAGACAATGAGGCAATATTTACTTTAAAGACAGTAGGTTCACAAAAAATGTTCATCTTCTAGAGACAAATGACAGTATTATAGATTAAAACTGAATGAACCCTATAGGTATATATATAATTCACTGTACTATACAGCAGAAAGTAACTCAATATTGTAAATCAACTATACTCCAATAAGAAAAAATAAATGAATTCAAGATAGAAAAAACCAACAAAAGCAAAAACTGGGAGCAGGGGGTAGAGACCAAACGGTTGACTCACTCCTTGGATTTTTACAGTAACCTAACTTGACACATTCTGGGCTTGGTACTTTTTTGGCAGTCTGTGAAGATGGACTCCTCTGGGGAGGAGAAGTTGAAATTACATTGATTTCCATCTGCCCACTTACTCAACCTAATTCAACTATCTCTCGTTAGGAAACTGGGTGTCTCGTTTTGCCTCACAAGGTCTGGATTGCTAACGATCTTGGGATCCTTCTGGTTGGCGAAGCTGGATTCGCCAAAGCACAGAGGCTTGTCGGAAGTCTGACGGACACTGCCGAAACCTCAGGGCTGCCTTTCGTGCTTGGGCTTCCTCGGCAGGTCCAGGTGAACACTGGCGGGCCTCAGAGCCCAAACACACACTGCAGCCACCTCTACCAGACACCAGGAATGTCAGGGTCCACCTGGGGTTCCCTCTTCCTTCTGAGGTGCTCTCTCTCTCTCTCTCTCTCTGGTTCTCTACCCTCCCCTGCCAGTCTGGCCCACTCTCAGCCCCTGGGTGTACACTAAGTGAGCTGTCACCAGCCAGTAAGGGTGACGGTGCATGGATGCGCTGGTCAGATTGGGGTAAGAGCTGAAGCACGCAGGATGTCAGCCAGCAGCCAACAGTCCCCTCTGATGACAAGGCAGAGTCAGCAGGACGTGTCTGGTTTGGCTGTGGGTGGGGAGAGTCATTCTGGTCTTCGTGGTATCGGTGGTGCCGGGGCCCCCTGGACCACATGAGAAGGCTGGTGTGGTTCTAGGATACAGCGGTTCGCACGGTCTGAGTCATCCCTCCAATGACGCATGGGCGGTTCCTGACCCACTGCAGTCCCCTCACTGCCGACCCAGGACCCTCTTCAAAGGCTGCCTTGACAGCCACACAAGGAGCACGCTGTTGCCCCATGAGCAGGCAGCTTTTCCACTCTTGTGCTTCCCCGGAATCCCCTCGTCATCTGGCTCAAAGAAGCAGAGCACAGACCCCGCTGGACATGAAGACCCCAGAGCATGAAAAATTACAGTATCTTCCTACTGGGAGCAAGAGAGCCCCCTGACAGTACGGAGATGTAAGCCTACCTTTACACAAACCGACTGGAAACATCCCATGCCACCATCCAAAAAACCTAAGAAGCATTAGTCAATTTGAATTATTCTAAGGTCCAGCTGAATCTAGAGCTTATCTAACGGTCTATTGAGTTCTCAGTAAGTCATGTGAAAGGAAGTCCTATGATAACATTTCCTGAGACTTCTAGACATTTGATTAAGGAGTTATAAATCTTAGAGTCTGACGTGTCACAGCAAAGTGAGATTACACCCAGAGCTGTCAAGATTAGGTAAACTTGTCTTGTTCTCTTATAGGTCTTTCTCAGCCTTATACCATAGATTAAAGATTTTTTTTATGATAAAAAAAATGGTTACCATCATGCTCAAAGTTAAAAAAAAAACCCAGAGGAGGATCAAGCGACACTTTTCGGTCTTCACATCCTGAAAAGTGTTTACCTGCTGGTCAATGGCAAGATTTTAATAAGGAATAAATAAAAAGAAAGGAGCTTGGCCTGCTGGGTTGGCCCCACACTGTCACCGGATTAACTGGTTATAGCTAAATGAATAACCCGTATTAAACCAGAGAGCTGGGCAACCCCCAATCTTCCAGGAACCGATTCCAAGAACGTGGTGGAATAAAATCAATACCTTTGCGGGTGGGAGGAAATCCAGAAACCTCTTTACAGGAGCCCCTGTCAAATTCTATTGCTAATTTTGAATTGACACATTATTCTAGGAATGACTGGCAGTTCCCATCAGCAAACCTGGGGAGAGAGAGGTCTGAATCATCCACCGCTCTAAAGGAGAGGATGTTTAGGGGGCTTTAGGTCGGGGGGTACATCTGCAGCTTAGTGCCAAGGAATCTGGTACGTAAGTGGAGAGGTGGAAATTTCTGATTCTCCATACATGCTGGAATTCCTGGGTTAAATAAAGACAAGCTATAAATCAACTTGCTTTTTTTTTTTTTCCTACGGAGTTTTTACTCAGGTGTACTCTAAATGTGCATTAAACTGCAGCTCCATTAAGCAGTTACAATGGAGGTAAAGGGCGTGAGGCTAAATACCACAGGACCTTGTATAGATCTCATAGCTTTAATGGAATCAGGTTTTTAACAACTCTTTTTTCGTTAAATACAGTCAGTGTCAGGAAGATGCGTCCCACTCATAAAGCAGCGCAATGACAATGTACAGTGGCACTAACACAAGGACATAGTTCATCATGACATTTCCAGCAATTCCCAACTGATTAGGGTCATTATGTTGGAGGTCTGATTTATGCTGTCATTTCCTCTCACCGATCCTGCATCAATGAATCTTAATGAATTGGTAAATAAGGGTGAAGATTACACTCTATGACACTGAAACATTCCTCATTCTCAACACCCGAGATTTATGTAGCCAATTAGTGACTAACAGAGAAAATTGGCTGGCAGAAAAATAATATTCTTTATGGTACAAAATGGAAAAAGCTTTCTCGTTGAAGGGCAATGCCACAGCAAAAGTCCATAAAGTATCTTGATACGTGGAAACACAAAAGATGTGCTTTGAGGGGGCTCCGTAGTCAAGTGCTTTTACTGTGGGGTTTGTTGTTGTTGTTCTTGATGTCTCACTTATTAAAAGTTATTGGTTTAATAAGAAGACTTGCATTTTATAAAAGGGAAAATTTGGCCTTGGTGGGGCTGGACAAGGAGTTAGGTATACTCCTTTATTACACAAGTGTTAATTCTTTATATTTACTGGAATAATGGAGAAAATTAAGCAAAGACTCCAGGATCCTCCCCCCTCCGCCGCAATTTTAGCCATTGGGTCAGCTTCTCTGAGGTCACAAAGACACGTAGACATAATCATTTGTACATAATCAAGGAGCACTAAAATCTTTCATTCGGATTAATTACTGGGAAGTATGATTAAAGTCCAGAGCTTGTTTCAAATACCAGAACTTTTTAATTGAAAAAACAGCCTAATCATTAACACAGAAATCACTCCGCTTACTACTATTATTTCACATTCACCTGTTCCTGACCCCATTATGAAACTAGATGAAATGACAGTCATAAACAGGAAAAAACGGTAAAAATTCCCCAATGAAACATAATTCAGAAAATGTTGGCTTCACCTAGAGTTTGAAGTGTCACCCTATGGTGTGTGTGCACAAATGCAAAGTGGAGTTTCAGAATCATCACTGCTTAAGTATGTATTTAACGTCGAATACTGTGAGAAAAAAAAAAAACAACGGCTCTCAAAATCCACGTATTTATTCAGATTTCATCATACGGTACCACAATATCCTTGTACAACATGCAAACCAGCCATGCTGCCTTCTATCCACTGTTTTCTTGTCAACGTCATCAACAGAGCTTCATAATTTAAGGGAAAAAAAGGGGTGGCAGAGGTTGGATAAGCGGCAGTAGGTTCTCAAACCATCTCATTAAAGTATCCACTGCTTAGTAAACAATAACGACAGTAAGAAGTAATCTGCATGGCCAGTTGTTTTCAGTTGTGGAATCCTCCACAACCACTTAAGTATCCTATTGAAGGGTCACTGCTCCACCAAGGGCTTCTGGATAACTGCACCACTTCTGTCAAGCTCAGATCACCTCCGGGATGATGAAACCTTCAGGACTCCCTGGAAACTTGCTCCTCCCACAGAGAGAGCAACTAAGGCAGCCTGGAGTTCCACAAGGTGTGCCCAACAGCAGGGCTGCATGGAAAGCTAGTAGGAGCCAATGCAGACAGTGCTGGGGAGACTGGGAGTTGGATAAAGGAAGAAAAATGGAATGAGGCAACTGTGCAAAAGCTCCGGCCTTACAATGCTGTTGCCATGTGGTTGTGAAGTGTTCAGAGATGCTGAGTAAACTGTGCGGCTTTTTAAATGGATTGTTTTTGTTGTTGTCCTTTAAATCAGTTTCTCAGAGAGCAAAGGCAGAAAACTAGCCAGTGAAATTATAAAGGCACGTGATGCTTCTGACTAGTTTTGGTGCCAAGAAAGTGATACCTGCACAGCAGAATGCCGTGGGCACACAAAATTGCCCTCAGACAGTCAGCACTGTGCGTCTCATACACATGCAAGGCTGAAGTATTTAACATCCTGCCCCCTCCAAACAAAGAAACAGAAGGGGGGGAAAATGAATCTGCTTCACCTTTGAGAGTGAACAAATAATATTTTACGTGCTAAGTGTAACTACTATGCACACACACATGAAAACTAAATGAAATATATTGAGTCAATCCCTAGCTAAAAATCAAGAGATAAAACCTGCCAAGCCAAACCTGTGGGCAGAGTAATATCCGGGGGAGGAAAAAAGATGGGACATAAACTCAAGGGTGGGGAGCTGACAGTCTGCTCTCAAAACTGGGAAGAGCCAAGAGAAAACTCTACACATGTTTTATTTTAAAACCACTATTTGATACTGATTCCAAATGAAACTGTTTTGTAAAATATTTTCACAGTAGGTGGCATCACTTATCAACTGTAGGAGGGGTGTGGTGGCTTGAAGCATTTTCCTTTATTAAATTATCAAATAATCATTTAAATGGCTTTCACACATTGTGTTCCATTTGAGATACACCTACAAGTATGGCAGGCTTGCCAGAGTGAGGGGAAAATTCCCGGCAGACTCGGAATCCGATACTTGGTTTTTGCTTTCCTCTTTAATCATACGAGGATTTTTTTTTTAAAGCAAATTTGCAAATCCACTTTGGTTCAGTAATAGATTATTTTGGTGAAAAACCCCATTTCTGCAGCTGACAGCAAAAGTCCCCCTTTTCTTTCAACAAGGACAGTTTGGTTGAATATAGCTTCTTTACGTAAATGAACCATAAATCCATTTTTCTCATCCTACAATAGTAAAGTGAAAATGTAGGCTTTAACATTTTTAAAAAACAACTAAACATAGACACAGTAATGTTTAGGCATCATAACACCTGCAAATACACTTCCTTCTTTCTTCACATTCAAGGCAAACAAAATGAACTGATTCTCCGTTTTACAATGTTAAAGTTCAATGGGCTGATAAACAAGACTTCTGACAACACAAATACTTAAGGAGAAGCAAACTACCTATAGTTACATTATAAAAAAGACTAGGAGAGCTCTTATCTTTTTAAGAGAGAATTAATTTGCCACCAATAGCCAAAAGGGTAGGGGGTGGCAGAGACAATACCAACTCAATGCCTAGCGGTTATTTTGTAGTAAGATCTGGACACTACAAATTTCTCCTTATGCATTAGAAAACAATTAATAGATGACAAGCATTATTTATCAGGCAATTTTTTTTAAAATACGGATTTATTTTTTAATTCCAGGAAAAAGAAGTAAATAATAGAAGATGAGTAGACAAAGTCTATTTCTTCTCCCTTTCTGGTGTATAAATAATTTAGGTGGACTCTAACTGGACTGTGTTCCATGGAAACAGCAAAGAATGTGAGGTGTCGGGACCTAGAACCCTAGAAATTTATAATGAGAGAACAAGACAATTTGCCACAGGGCAAAAAGTTCATACATCAATGTTATCTCCTACATATCCATTTCCTGGGTGATCCTTCAATTGCATGCACAAGAAATTCTGTACCTGACAAAGAGTTACATAGCTCAAAGGGGAAGTGGTACTGGGCCTATTTCAAAATCATCACCCTGTAAAGAATTTCTGGGAGTTGTCCAATGTATCTTAGATTACATCTGAAAAAAAGCATGTGTTCAAAAAGCTAACTCTGAAGGGGTAAGTGGCTTAGCAAACGAAAATAATATAAAGGGAATTTGATAGAATTATGATAAAAGATGTGCCACCATGTATTACTAGCATGAAAGTAGTGAAACTGTTAGTCATTCACTTGTGTCCTACTCTTTTTGCAACCCCATGGACTGTAGCTTGCCAGGCTCCTTGTCCTTGGGATTCTCCAGGCAAGAATACTGGAGTGGGTTGCCATTTCCTTTTCCAGGGGATCTTCCTGACCCAGGGATGGAATCCACATCTCCTGCATTGCCGGTAGATTCTTTACCACCTAAGCCACAGGGAAGTCCATATAATCAACCAAATTCACATACACTAAATACTAACAGACCAAAAAGGGCAAACATATTTCATGCCAAGCACCATCAATCAGCAAAGGCTGGCACTCTTTAAGAGGAAGACTCACAGGCTCCCATCAGGCTTGCTGAGAAAAAGAGTGCTGGAATTGCTTAGTGATGTCTGCTGTGAGAAGTGGTGGAAAGGAGAAGTGGTAAAAGCCACCCTACCCATCTGCTGGAGACTGCTGTTCAGAATCCCCTGTACTCAGGCTTCATGTCATCTCCATCGTAGTAAACAAAAGCTAAAACAAATAAATATGCTTTCTCAAAGGAAGGAATCTTGTCCACATCAAGAGATCTTAAAAACGAACATTAGTTGTTTGTTGTTCAGTCGCTAAGTTGTGTCTGACTCTCTGTAACCCCATGGACTGTAGCATGTTAGGCTCCTCTGTTCTCCACTATCTCTCAGAGTTTGCTCAAATTCATCTCCATTGAGTGGGTGATGGTATCTAGCCATCTCATTCTCTGTCACCCTCTTCTCCTGCCCTCCATCTTTCCCAGTATCAGTATATTTTCCACTAAGTAGGCTCTTCACATCAGGGGGCAAAAGTATTGGAACTTCAGCATCAGTCCTTCCAATGAATATTCAGAGTTGATTTCCTTTAGGATTGACTGGTTTGATCTTGGAGTTCAAGGGACTCTCAAGAGTCTTCTGCAGCACCACAGTTCGAAAGCATCAATTCTTCAGCATTCAGCCTTCTTTATTGGTCCCTTTCACGTCCATACATGACTATCGGAAAAACCATTGCTTTGACTATACAGACCTTTGTCGGCAAAGTGGTGTCTCTGCTTTTCAATACACTGTCTAGTTTTGTTATAGCTTTCCTTCCAAGGAACATCTTTTAATTTCATAGCTGCAGTCACTGTCTACAGTGATTTTGGAGCCCTAGAAAAGAAAAGCTGTCAGTTTCCACTTTTCCCCCTTCTATTTGACATGAAGTGATGGGACTGGATACCATGGTTTTAGTTTTTTGAATGTTGAGTTTTAAGCCAGCCTTTTCACTCTCCTCTTTCACCCTCATCAAGAGGATCTTTAGTTTCTCTTCTGAATATAAAAAACAGAATTCCTGGGCTGCCCTGGTAGCTCATAGTAAAGAATCCACCTGCCACTGCAGGAGACACAGTCCGACCCCTGATCCAGGAAGATCCCACGTGCCGTGGAGCAACTAAGCCCAAGTGCCACAACTATTGAGCCTGTGCTCTAGAGCCCAGGAGCCGCAACAACTGAGCCCATGTGCTGCAACTATGGAAACCCATGCGCCCTAGAGCCTGTGCTCTGCAGCAAGAGAAGTCACTGCAATAAGAAGCCTGCCCTCTGCAACTAGACAGTGGGCTCTGCTTGCCACAACTAGAGAAAAGCCCACACAGCAACGAATTCCGAGAACTGCACTGTCAAAAATAAATAAATAAAATTATTTTTAAAAAAATAAAAAATAGAATTCAAAAAAAGAAAGAAAAAATTTCAAAGTTGTATTAAGAAAATAGCCTCTGACAGCTCAATGAAGGAGAGGGATCCAAGAATTCAGAAGTCCACAGTCTACCAAAGCTGAAATAAATGTTAGAGTACGAGACAGATTTTACAGACTGTACCTCTCAACGGATTCCCAGTGACGCTATGAAGGACAGGAAAGGATGAGTACGTGGAAATTTTTGGAACATAAAGAAGAGAGCTAAGAAAACTTAGAGAATGCACAGAAATGGGATTGGAAAGAGAATTCAAGGCCTTCGTACATCAACGCTTCTTTCAGCCCAAATCAAACACCATTACGTGACACAAATTCTTGTCCTTTTTCTAGGGGTTCGTGTTGAATATGTTCTCTGGGATTGCAGTTCCTATCTTCGATGTTAGAGCTGCTCCTAGTCTTAGCTCTCGTACACCATTACTGACGTTTAGTGCTACAAGTTTACTTCCAGAATGTTCAATAGTGCTGTTTTCTGCACATCCATTTGGAGAAGACGCAGACAGAAGGGTCTGCCTCTAATTACAAGTTCCTGAAATAACTTTCATATGTATAACTTAATCAATACCAATTTTTTTTAATTTAAAATGTTTGAACTATTAGATCAAAAAACACAAAAATATTTTTAAACAACTAGAAGATATGCCAAATGCTCTTAGGGCCAAATACCTCAAAATAAAACCCAGGAGAAGGAGATGACCAAATCATCACATTCCAACTCTTAAACTAATTCGATCAGCACACCTCACTTTCTGCATCTGAGGCCTCCTGGCAAAATGGACATCCCAGGAAGACCAAAGGCTGTTTTTCCAGAACCTGTCTTTGGGAGAAAACTGACAGCAACTGACTAAGAGGGGCAGGGGCTGGGGATCACGGCAGTTTTTCAAAACCTTAGAGTTGCAAGCTTCAACACCTGTGAAAAGTTCTGCAGCTCCCAGGACATCCCCAGAACTGCTGTCTGCTTCTGCTCAGAAGATGATTTGCTGGTGGGCAGAGCTGGTGCAGGGGCACAGGCGCTCCTGTCCAAGGTGTCTATGAAAGGCTGTTTAGTACAGATGAGTGGAAGGCATTTTCCTCCCCAGTTATGCAAAGGACAAAATTTACCATTAACATGATTCCCCTCTGAAGTTCAAAGACTCGATCTTAGGCCAACCTGGGTAGGGTAATTGAAAACGGAAGCAGTGTACAGAAAATTTCAACCTATAATCATTATTAGAAGCCAGTGGCCCAGAGATATAAACACCCTAAAAACCAACTGATACTAATGAAGTTGCACCTTCAAGGCAGACCAGGGCAGAGGGATGGGTGAGCTATTTCAGCACTTAACATGGAAGTGGGAACATTTAGTGCTGGGGACTGATCTTTGACAGACCCCAGTCTCCCAATGACCATCTCACAGCTAATACCCTGTCCCCTTGACTTAAGGACCAATGCCTGCTTTTAATGGATGGGGTGACAGCTGTAATTCTCATACGTTCATTCCAGTGAAGGCTTCCATCTATTCTGATGGGAAAATAAACAATTTAGAAAAGACTGCAGATCAAGCTTCCCTGGGTTTTTAAGAACCGGCATAAATGTTTAACAGGCTTCCCAGGTGGCGCAGTGGTAAAGAATTCAACTGCCAATGCAGGAGATGCAGGTTCGATCCTTGGGTTGGGAAGAGCCCCTGGAGAAGGAAACGGCAACCCACTCCAGTATTCCTGCCTGGGAAATCCCGTGGACACAGAAGTCTGGTGGGCTACAGTCCATGGGGTCACAAGAGTTAGACACCACCGGGTGACTAAGCACGCACATAGATGTTTGGGGAGGAAAAAAAATACTTTTAAGTGTGTAATTCACTTTTCCACAGGACTTAGAGTTATTGAAAACCTACAATTAAAGTCATACTTTCCCTAAATCACCTCATAGTAAAGAGAAGTATCACATGACTCTTTAATGGTGACTGATTATGAATCCTTTTGAAAAAAAAATAAACTGAAGGAGCAAACAATACTGATCCAGTACTGCCATCAGTGACTTTCCATGTCTTAAAAGTTATCCATGACATTTCTTACTTGTCTACACAGTGAACGAGCTTTCTGAAGGCAGAGAGCCCATCACACCTAATAAGACAGGTTCCTAATCAACATGTATGGAATACTGAACATTCACAGAGTGTTGTCTCTGTCTTAAAAATACAACTATACTTACACTTTTTGGGGGGCTCCAAAATCACCGCAGATGGTGACTGCAGCCATGATATTAAAAGACGCTTACTCCTTGGAAGGAAGGTTATGATCAACCTAGACAGCATATTAAAAAGCAGAGGCATTACTTTGCCAACAAAGGTCCATCTAGTCAAGGCTATGGTTTTCCAGTGGTCATGTATGGATGTGAGAATTGGACTATAAAGAAAGCTGAGTGCTGAAGAATTGATGCTTTTAAACTGTGGTGTTGGAGAAGACTCTTGAGAGTCCCTTGGACTGCAAGGAGATCCAACTAGTCCATCCTAAAGGAGATCAGTCCTGAAAATTCATTGGAAGGACTGATGGTGAAGCTGAAACTCCAATATTTTGGCCACCTGCTGTGAAGAGTGACTCATTTGAAAAGACCCTAATGCTGGGAAAGATTGAAGGCAGGAGGAGAAGGGGACGACAGAGGATGAGATGGTTGGATGGCATCACTGACTCAATGGACACGAGTCTGAGTAAACTCCGGGAGTTGGTGATGGACAGGGAGGCCTGGTGTGCTATGGTCCATGGGGCTGCAAAGAGTCGGACACAACTGAGTGACTGAACTGAACTGATACTTACACTTAAAGTTTACATAAGGCAGGATACACCTGTGCTAGGTAAAGAATGTTTATCAGAGAGAGTATCAGAGAATATCAAAGAGACAACTGCATCTAATAACAGAATAAGAGGAAATACCCCAAGGAACCTGGGGCACCAGGGCCCTATGTACCAGCTCCTGCAGGTTAGTAACATCCAGCCATCTGGAACATTCAAGGAGCCCTTCTCTCAGACCATCAATGCTAATGGAATCTTTGGTCTAGAAGAGCCAATATCTACTGGCATTAGGGGCTCCAGCTGGGTACAGAAACACTGTGCAAGTCTAAGTTCTTTGAGACAGTAAGGGTACCTGCTATATCCCTAGCCTGATGAGAAAGGATAAGATACTAAAACAACCAAAGAGATTATCTGCTTAGTGCCTGCCATGTAGACACACTGCTATCCAGGGTTGCATTCCCAAATGCTTCCTGAGCCTCTGCTGCAGGCCAGGTATTCCGTGGAGCATGTTCAGGGCAGCTCTCTATCCATTCAGGGGATAAATCTTTGGGTCCTCCACCTGTCTACTAGTCCTCATGTATGGAGAGGCAGGATGTACACACTGAACTGTAGTGTCTTGTAGAAATTATGAGACTCACAAATGCAATTTACATATACATTTTAAAAATATCCATTAGCCATATTTAAAACAATAAAAAACAGTGGGAATTACTCTAAAAAATGTATTTCATTTTACCCAATAGAGCCAAAATATTTTAATTTCAACATACAATCAATATGAAAGTTAGTAACGAGACAGTTTACATTTTTCTCTCTCTCTTTTTTTTTCAAATTAAGCCTTTGAACTCCAGTGTGTATATTACACATATGGCACATCGATTCAGGTTAGCCGCACCTCAAGGGCTCAGCAGCTACTTCTGGCTAGTGGCTCCCATACTGGACAGTGCAGGTCTAAGAGCATTTCAAGATTCTGGAAGGGTTTCTGAATATACGGGGAAAGGATACAATCCACACTGTTTTCACTTTAGACATCTGAAAGGGGGCTGGTAAGACTCGGGGGAGAGGCTCAGAGCTGGGAGAGAAGTATTAGGGACGAGGAAGTAGAGAGTTTCCCTGAAATGGTCCCACTGCTTTCTCTACATGTGGCCTGCAATACAGATAAGACTATAAGCTATGAGTCTGCACATGTCCACGGGGAGACAAGCAAAAATCTACAGACCCGCATATCTGTAAATTCTACAGCTGATATTCACTCTGTCACCTGTCAAGATAAAAGTAAGAAAGACTTCAATCACAGGGAAAGAAGCAGCACAGCATTTTCCTCCCCCAAGGAAAAAAAATAATAATAATAAAAGAATTTAACAACATTCTAGTTTGTATGTTTGAGGAGGGGTTAGGAGCTGGGGGTGGGGGTAGGTGTGAAGAGAAGTTGGCTTCCTGCCAGGAACTGACATCCCACAATGACTGGGAAATTAGGAGATGTCTCAGTTATTTAGAGCACACATTTAAAATCAAAATCCCTAAAATACAAGATAAATAAGAAATGCCTTAAATACTACACGTACTCAAAAATAAGTTAACTGTCTTGGGAGCACTAAATGCTCTCAAAAACACAATTTATTGGGGAGCATACAGTGGTGATTAAGTGAGCAAGGGTTCTGCAAGTTGATGGGCTTGGCATCAGAGCCCAGTTTGGTCACTTCTTACCTACGTCTGGGGATTCTCTGGTGGCTCAGATGGTAAAGCGTCTGCCTGCAATGCAGGAGACCTGGGTTTCATTCCTGGGTCAGGAAGATCCCCTGGAGAAGGAAATGGCACCTCACTCCAGTACTCTTGCACGGAAAATTCCATGAATGGAGGAGCCTGGTAGGCTACAGTCCATGGAATTGCAGAGTCGGACACGACTTCACTTTCTTTCTTTCTTTCTTTTTCTTTCTTTCTACCTACCTCTGTAAGCAAGTTATTTAATCTCAGTGAAGGTTGGTCTTCTCATCAGAAAGTAGGGACAAATAATAGTTACCTTGCCAGGCCTCTGTGCAAATGAAATATGTAAAATATTACCTTCAGCTGTTCAAGAAACTTACATACCAAACACACTGAGGATATAGTGACACAGTATATATACTTATGCACACACTACACGGTAACACTATATATTACAATAGAGTGTGTGTGTGTATCTACAGTGAAAACCAGGATTGAAGTGCAGTGGCTTGGAGTTTTCCTGAAGGAGGGCAAGTCCTGGTTCTAGCCCTACAGCTGCAGGACCTAGGGTTGCATCAGTATCACAGAACCACATCTAAAGGATGAGACTAATACTACAGATAATAAATATTGGAGAGGAGGTGGAGAAAAGGGAACTCTCCTAGGCTATTTTTGGGAATGTACACTGTTAACAGCCACAATGGAAAACAGGAGGGAGGTTCCTTAAAAAAATAAAAGCAGAGCTACCATATGATCCAGCAATCTCATTCCTGGGCATATGTAACAAAAAGACAGCTCAAATTTCAAACAATACATGCACTCCAATGTTCAAAGCAGCATTATCTATAATAGCCAAGACATGGAAGCAACTTAAACATCTATCAACAGATGAATGGATAAAGAAGATGTGAGATATTTATGTATCATAAATGTGGTATATATATGTGTGCCTATATATATGTATATATAATATATATGTGTGTCTATATATATATGTGTATATATAATGAACTACTACTCAGTCATGAAAAAGAATTAAATAATACCATTTGCAGCAAAACTGATGGACTTAGAGATTATTATGTTAAGTGAATTAAGTGAAAGACAAATATTCCATGATATCACATATATGCAAATAAATAATATTACAAATGAACTTATTTACAAAACAGATTCTCAGACATGGTAAACAAATTTATGGTTACCAAATGTTAAGTGGGGCTGGGTGGGTGACAAATTGGGAGTGTGGGACTAACAGATGCACACTATCATATGTAAAATAAAGAAACAATCAGGGAAGGCAATGGCACCCCACTCCAGTACTCTTGCCTGGACAATCCCATGGATGGAGGAGCATGGTGGGCTGCAGTCCATGGGTTCGCTAAGAGTCGGACACAACTGAGCGACTTCACTTTCACTTTTCACTTTCATGCACTGGAGAAGGAAATGGCAACCCACTCCAGTATTCTTGCCTGGAGAATCCCAGGGACGGCAGAGCCTGATGGGCTGCCATCTGTGGGGTCGCACAGAGTCGGACACGACTGAAGCAACTTAGCAGCAGCAGCAGCATATATATATATAGCACAGGGAACTATATTCATTATCTTGTAATAAACTGTAATGGAAAAGAGTTGAAAACAGAAAATAGATCTACACATATATATATAGAAGAATCACTTTGCTGTACACCTGAAACTAACATAATATTATAAATCAACTATACTTCAATTAAAAAATAAAAAGATGAAACTAACAATGCTAAGCTGGAAAGGCTGTTGGGAGAATTCAACATCATCACCTACGACAAGTACTGACCACTGTGCCTGACCCATAGCTACTGCTCAGTACATACTAGTTATTATCATTATGGGCATTCATCAGTTATCTAGGGTGAAGTACTTCGCATCTAGGACTGTTTCTGCTTAACTCCAAACCCTCAAGAGTGGCTCTCAGACAAGGGAGGGGCCAGAGGAAGGATGGATTGATGAGGTTTACCATCTAAATACCATCAGGCATATGTAAAAGTTTTCCTTTAGAAAGCAGTCTCTTCTTCATTGCCTTAGTTGATGCTCACAAGTCTAAGGGAGTAAGCAGACTGATTTCAATCAAGAACTACATCTTGAACACCCATTAATGTGCAAGGCAGGATTCCAAGTGCTTAAAATTCAGATAAATATCCCTGGCCTTCAAGGAGCTTACATTCTTGTGGTACTTCATTCTTTATTTACTTACCTTCCTAAACACAAGAAGTTTGACAGAGGGGATGAATGCATTGTTAGGGGCTTGGTTTGAACAAAGAAAGCCTAGCCTTTATTATTTAATAAAAATGAAGAAGTTCTACAGTATTACACAAAATTGTATCCTTTTCCCGGTCTCCGTAAATTATATTGAAAACAGGAAGGTTCTTCATTATGGAAAAATATTGGATACAGCATGATACCCACACACAAGTCTGTTTACAAGCATTGTGTACATTTTTGCATCCTACAGTAATTTTGAAATTATATCAAGGGGGAGGAAAGGGAGGAAAAAGCCCTTAAAGGTTTAGACTTTTCATTAAGTTCAAATTGTTTTGAAAGAAACAGACTGACATCGTATCAACAGTGGGGCAGCGTTTTCTTAATTCAAAAACAACTGGGAGAGGAGATGTTCACCTCCAAAAACATGTCCAAAGTTAGGCAAGCACTTGTCTGATTGCACGGCTCTTCTATGTCCTCTGGCTCAGAGCTCTTTTTGTTGGGAACAGTGCCTGAATGTCTTCAGCATCTCTAGTTACTGGCAGAGTGTTTAGCAAATATATTAGGTTCTTAAAGTTGCGTTCAACCAGTGAATGGGGAATGAACCAGCACCAAATGAGGAGCTAGAATCCTACCAAGTTTTGAGGGAACGTATTATCTATGTGGTTCAACTGGACTGGATTCTCAGCCCTGGATGTGCCAGAAAGTACCCATCCTACCCTCTAAAACTTTTCTCACCTATCAAAGGTAAAGTAATATATTTTTCTCAAAAGTTTACTTTGATTTTTACTGGACAATACATATTCATTACACTTGCCAGATAATAATAATGCAATAAAATGTAATGCCCTTTTACTTTTTTATTCTACTCTCTTCCAGATTCTTAATTTCAGTTCTGTACAAAACCTAATGGCCCTAAATATGTATATTTCTAAATGCAATGACAGTATGATTCTTGGAAATTTGTTCTTACCTTTTATTATATTCTCTTTGGTCTTTATTGACACATGCATAATCTCTAGTTAAAAGAAAAATAGCATAAGAATTGGTTGTTTAAAAAAAAAAAAAAAAGGCAGAAATACTGTATTGTCACTGCTACCAGGCTGAGGAAGCCCGTGTGTGCTTGGCCATGACAACATCACCTGCCGTGATACTAGCCGAGCAGCCTCTCCACGGAGGATGGCTTGAGGGAAGCAATGCACATCAGTTGGCAAAACTTTGAGTCAAGGGATACAGGACTGGAAAACCCTTTTACTTTCAAGACATGAGGATGGACACAGCCTATTACTCTTTTTTTTCTTTTTTTTAATACTTTCCCATTTGTTGAGGAAGTAGCCTGCAGGAGAGTTAAGCAGCTTCAACTATTTTTAGGCCTCTGACCCTCTTTAAAAAGCCAGAGCTAAATTCAGTCCTCTGTTACACCCACTCAACTCCCACCGGCTTCAGCGCGGGCCACGGGAGAACCCGCTCAGCAGTTAAAAGAGCTCAGTATACTCTTAGCATTCTTTGGTCCAGATAGACTGACCACTGGATCACCCAGCCTTCTGGAAAGCAGAAGCCAGAGGGTCCCACTCTGCAGACATCCCTCTCCACTCCCAAGGAGTGGGAGAAACTCAAATGGCTTAAACTCCTGGTTTTTCTGGTTGGTTTGTTTGGTTGTTCTTGTTTTTGTTTTTGACAATCCAGGCAGTGGGAGGGGTGGGAGGGGGGAGAAGTTCCTTTTGAAAATGCCAGTCTATCTTGGAATTGTTTAAAAAAATGAGAATCTCATTTACACAATATTTGAAGAACCGTAGTATGAAGGCTAAATTAAACTTTTCCCTCCAACTAGCATGGGGTAATTACAATCAAAGATCACATGAAGTTCACTGCTATTGAACACAACACAGTCTGTGACAGTAAATAGCAGTACAGTGGGGGTAAAAAACATTTTTAAATAAGAGGTCCCATGTCTGAGTTATGGGGTGAGGAGAGAGCATTTGGCATCTCCAGTGACTCTAACAGGGGGGCTATCATAGTCCATGGAAGGGACACTTCTTCTCCCCACACCTTTTCTAATCCTTCCTTCTTAAAGGAACACTCAGCAAGATAATGAATCCTTTAAATGTTACATCTTCTGTCCTGCATTATTGTGGTGCAGAAACTCTTCACATCAAACAGTCATCAGGACTATTACAAAGTGGGCTTATAAGAGAGGGGCTGAAAAGGAGCTGTGTGAAAAGAAGTGGAAAATTAAAGCTGAAGCAGTCGAAGAAAGGGCTTAATTTACTGGCATGTACAGTATGCAAATGAGATTACTCTCAGCTTAACTGCATCATTTATGTCCATAATAACGGCATCATCATTACAGGGCTCAAATTAAATTACACCATAATTAGCATATCAAAGTGATTGGTTAAAGTTTAAAACAAATACCCAATTTTGTTAATGAACAGCTGTAATTGTCATGTACACTTCAGTGAAAACTCTCTAAACAAATATATGTTTTAGAAGAGTGGAAGATTTTTTTTTTTTCTTTTCCAGCAGACAGGTCTGTAGCAGAGGTAAATTACCTAAAAAGAATGACATGGACTATTCTATTAATGTTAATATATGCTGATAATTTTCAAGTAATAAAGCATTCTATCAAAACAAGGCTTCGCTTATACTCAGACACCTTCCCTGCTCCTGAATGTGACACACCACCAGAAACCTGTTTCCTCTCGCAGCCATTATACAAATGCTGGGGTGACCTGTCTCCAACAAGCAAAGGACATGTTCAATAACATGCTATCACCAGACCCCCTGCTTATTGAAAAGACATCCGTGTTCAAATCTCGCCGAGTCAAAGCTGATTTTCTCCGCATTCCAATCAAAAGACGGAAGAGTGACAGAGCCAGAAAACTTGCTGAATTTATGGCGCAGACCAGAACACTCCTAAGCTGATGACCTGATAACCCAGCAGAAGGCCTTCAGCTCCATGTCCCCCCTCATCGAATCATAGTTACACTGAAGCAGTTTCAAATGTGCAGCTGCACCAGGGAAGTTTCTGTTCTTCCATCATTAAAATAAATCAGAAGGTGCAGCTAGCTATTTTGTCAGTGTTAGCTGAAACGAACATGCACGCACATTTTAGATATGCAAAACTAGACACAAATAATAAGCTTGTTTTTCAACCTTTTTGTTATAATAATTTCATGTCAGAAGAGTTTCTACACAAAAATCAATAACCTTGAGGCTCACATGTTAAAAGAAAGCTCTCTGCCTAAGATTCTCCCCATTTCTTAATGACGTACCCCATATGTTCTCCGATTTATCTGTAAGGGTAACCATCCACTGTGATATACAACAAGGCTAGCCAAAATATGTTTTTCCCAAAAAGGAAAAAAAAAAGCACTTTCAAATATACTTAACAAGCAAATTGAATGTCTTATTAAAATCGTATTATCTAAACAGTGTTCAAAAATTTAAAGAAAGTAGCTTTTCATTTTATTCATCGAGGAATCCATTAAAGCTTAGGCTCTGAAGTAGTATGTAAATTATGTGCCTTTCAAGGTAGAGCTAGGGCAAATTCACTCCATCAACTAATGATGAACCTCATTATGTGCAGGGAGGATTCATAATGAGGAAAGAGCCACCGCCATTCCATGTTCTAACATAAATCCCTGTAAAATTTGAATATCTCCCCGTCTAATTAAAGGCTACTAATTCCAATCACCCCCTCCATGGCCCCAAAGTAAAAATAAACCTCTTTAAAAGCACAGACTACAGTTATATTTCTAAAGCAGCCCTCGATTCTGTTTGGACTCAGAACCTTCCACTCAGATATGTTTTACGACAAGCATAATTAGCAGCTTTCTAAGATACAAACTTTGAGGCTGTTCGAGCTCATTTTAGTTAAATGCACTGGATTTCTATTTTTCAAAGAGCGTCACCTTGACGGGGCTACAGTGCATGCACAGAGATGATCCACAGCCAAGAAACCAGCAGGAATGTGCGAGCAGTGTAATAATGTAAAATAAAATTCTTAGCACTCGAGTTCCGTGCTGAGGCGGAGATGCTCAGAAAAAGCCAAGCAATCGTGGCATGAACCCGAGATTGCATTTGGACGGGGATGTATTCAGATCTGCTTGGGAACAACGTACTTGATTCTGGAACAAACTGCTCACTTTTAATGTGGTTTGAACTAATGAACAAGTACAGCCCAGCCTCTCACAAGCCAGAGAACTATTTCCTCTTCTAATCACTGACTCTGATTTTTTTCTTTTTTTTAAACTGAAAACTATAGAATGCAAACCCAACACTGGCAAACATATTTATTATGATTAATAGCCTGTAATACCCCTCACTAAGGCTTAATTTGCTCTTGTTTTCCATTATGAATCTGCACACTCTATTCCAGTCCCTTTTTCAGGTGGAGATGAATTTCCTGTGGTCTGTACTCTATTGTATTGCCACCCAGCAAGGTACAATTAGTTACAAACAGCCAACCTCCACCTCCACAGAGCACCAGATTACGCAAAATGAGAGAACACAATCATTGAGAAACAAGTGAAGGTGTCCAGGGAATTAAAGCAATTAAACCAAAAAAAAAGAAAAAAAGAGAAAAAGTACTTATGCCAGTCACCCAAACACACCTTTACATTAAAATTCCAAAGAAAAGAAAGAAAGAAAAAAACCTCTAGTTTCTCTCTTTAATGTCAATAAACTAACCAGAAAACCTTATCTGCTGTCATAGATTCAAGCATCCCCAAGAGTCTGAACCCCAATTTGGTAATGCGATGTATACACATCAAGGACATCAAATGTAGAATTTCAGGAGCTACGGAGTCCATTCTAACCGAAGATGCTGCTGCTTCTTTAAGTTCCATAAAAATAAACTCCACTACATAGAAGCAGCCACAGTGCGTGCTCTCTCGTCCTTCGGCTCCAGGCATGAGCTCCCCGCCACCCCCCTTTTAGGTCAGCCACTCATGCATTAGGAAGACATCCCTCCCAAAATAACTTGGCCCACCCCCGAAGCACAGAGTTAAGCAACCTACCTTTGTTCTGGAGTTGCAGATAATAACAGACAAGCCTCAAGACCATGAGGATTTGGGAAAGCAGGGGAGTTGAAGGAGAAAAAAGGGGGTAAGAAGAAAGAAACACCACAAGTAGAGAAGAATTGGAAGAAACAACGGGAAACAGTTTCTTGTGAAACTGTTGTGGCTGCCACAGGATCGGGGTGTCTTCACCAGTGTTTACACCAGTGAGTACACCTCTGCTCCATCTCATCCACAACTGGTGGCATTTTTTTTTTTCCGGAATCCATGCATGACAATTAAAAGCAACTGCACCTCTCTGTTGGGAGGGGGACCACAAAAGACCTCCGCAATATTTCTTTACAATGTCTATATCACTGATGAGCATTAGTTTGAGTGACAAAGGTCCCGGGCTAAATCAACATTCTTACCTTAATGTTCCTAGTAAAAGGCTCCAGGAAACATAACTCATGAGACATGTATGCAAAGATATGTCTCAAGGAATTAATCCAGAGCCCTCAGATGAAGTGAGGAGAAAAAAAAAAAGAGGGGAGAAAGAAAAAAGAAAATGCGGTGGCTTATTTCCAAACAAATGCAGCTCAGCCTGGGCAGCGAAAGCATAAAAACAGGTTTGCATATACAGAGCTCAGTGGCAGAAGCGAGAGTTCTGTAGGATTTATTTGACACTTATTTTCCGGGAAGCCTTTTGTGGAGTTGTACCGTTTGTTTCTTATTGTCTGGGAGGCAGTTAGGAGCTTTCTCCCGGAGGGGGCCTCTCAACCCCTGGGCTTGGCCGCCTCTGACAGGGAGGTAACCATATTAGGATGTGTATGGTAAAGTAAACAATAACATAGTTGCAATGAAATGGAATTTTTTTTCCCAGCTAATGGTGTTGGGGTCAGTCCTGTCTTTTTAGTCATTCTCACTAAGTCTGTTTCCTAGTTCAAACAGGCCCTCCTCCTGCTCTTTTTTTTTTTTTAAGTGTTAGATGTTTCCAAATATCTGACTGTAAATTCGTTGAGAATGTTTGCAATGTAAGAAAAAGCTTTTAACATCCAAATAAAGATCCTGCCAGTTTAATCATTAAAAGGGATGTGCATTTTCAAGCCCTTGCAGAAATCCAAGCCTCCTTTCCTCACCTCCTCCCATGTCCCCACCCCAATCTTTCTCCCAAGGTTAACATTACTTGGTCATTGAAAAGTACCTTCTAAATAAATCAGATTTTTAAAGAAAGAGACCGTTACCTTCATAAAAATTCCACAGTCACATACTGTGTTACTGAGTGAGGAGTCTTAACCGTTCATGCGCCTGAAAATTTATTACCTGGAATTTCTAGGATGGTTACTTTTACATGATGAAGCTCTTTCCCACCTTCTCCAACCCTCCTCCCTAAAGGGAAAAAGCAGGCAAAAAATACTGTGGTCAAGTCATCCTACAGAAATTAGCTAATCAAAAAGAAAATTATCAGAAATGAGTCCCCATGATGTTACACATTTGAAAAAAGTTCTGCACACCTAAAGACAACAATAAAAAGTACGGCTGCTCTCCGGCCACTGTCAGTCGGTATGAGATTCCCACCCCCTTCCCAAGTAGCAAGGGAAACCTCCCGCTCCAAGGTCAGGGCAGGCTGAGGAGGACAGCCTCACAGATGAGGACCCCAGAGAGTGGGTCTGGAGAGGGAGGAGCAGCTGTGAGCCAGCCTGGCTCCAACGCAGAGCGAGCTTCCATGTCTTTATCCCGGAGGTGAGAGCCATGGCGTTTCTTAAAAGCGGTTTTCCTTAAGAGAGCTGCCAAAAACGAGGGTGTTTACAGAGTGGCCAGCCCTCAGTGCACATGGAGAGGAGGAGAGGCACCTCACTGCTGCCTGCAAGAACCCCAGAAACCATCCGGGCCAAACAAGGGGTGTGAGAGAGAGGGCACAGGCCGGGGAAGAAATGGTACAAGCAATTCGGGCTGCAGTCAGGCTGATGGAGCGAGTCAAGTGTACATGGCCCTGGTGAGACTTCCCGAGCTCAGAAAAAGAGTGCTTCCCCAGTCTGGAACCCCTGGGCTGGCCTCGAAACTGCTTTGCTCCTTATCAGATCCGTATCACCCAGAAACTTAAAACCCCTGCAACTCATGTTTTATTAAAACATGTTTAGCATTCTTCTTAAAGATAGGTTTTAACCCCAAATACCCATGAAATTAAATCTCCTATGCCACTTATCTGCACTGCTGGGCAAAAACTAAAGTTGAGCTAAACAGAGAGATAGTAAAATCAATAAATCACACAGAACAAGTAGCAGTTCAAAAGTTCAAAGATATGATGGCCAGTTCAATGCGTCTTAGCACTCACCCAATAATAACTCGTCTCTGTCACTCCTCATAGTATAGACAATTTCATCGGCATCATTTTCATTAGGCTGTCTCATGGAAAATTGCTAGCTATTTATGTATACGCTAAAATAAATTAGCCATTTCATCGAGCAGTGTGATTCTTATAAAATACATTAACACAATACTCGATTTTCCAGTTGGAGTAAATAAATAAATCAATAAATTCAATACAGTGTGATTCTTTTATTGTGGCGCTACAGCTCTCAGCATAAGTGTTTTTATTGGGTTTATTTGTTTCAATAAAAATTGAAATGGGCCACTGATCTCCACACTGGCATCTTAAAAAAAAAAAGAGAAGAAAATCTATCCAATATTTGGGAAAGTGTTGCGTGGAACACTCAAACTTATAATGGTATTCAAAAATCATTTTCATTATGATGATTAATCCACAAATCAATTTTGATGGGAAATTTCACAAAGGGAGAGGGGGAATTCTGGCAGGTGTGTGACTCTTGTGGAGCTTCTCTGCTGCAGCCCCAAGTCTGGGGTGGGGGGAGGTTTTTGAGAGACAGCAGTGCTTCGCTGAGCTGCGACCTTCTGCCTCCAGCGTGCCTCCTCCCTGGACAGGGAGAAACGACAGCGGGACAAGTGCCAGATGGCTTCCTCTGTCACACCTTACGAAATGCCATTGATTGTGGCTCAGAGAAGGCCATTTACTGCAACCGCTGGGGGAAAGACAGGGGTATCATGACTGCAAGAAAGAAGAGAGAGGTGTGCTGATGCTGTAAATGAAATAAGGCCCAGGACCTGCAAGCAACTCTGGAAGTGAAACGGAGACACCACAAGGCATGAGATTTTCCCTGAGTCACCAGCGTCATTGAAGTCAAAGGGGATCATAGTTGGGGAGATGGTAGTCTTTGTCTGCCCAACATCCACACTGCTCTTCCTCTTAACACTAGCCTGACTTTTCTTGGGAGAGACGCCCCATTCCCCACTCTCAGTCCCTGTGGTGCACAGAAGGTAGATGCATCTCCCACCTCGGGAGGGTGGAGCCAGAAGCCAGGTCTGACCAATCAGCACGTTCTGCTCTGTCAGCCACACTGAGTGGCTGATGGATGGACATGTGCCAAAGGAGAATCATACTCAACTACTAGTATTCTGTAGGAAATAATATTCTATAGGAACTATTGTTCTTTTGCTAGGTTTTCCAAGGCTTTAAGGACATGGATTGGCTTCCCCCCACAAAGAGAAAGCTGGCTAAAGCTAAAAGCTGGCTAAAAGGGACACAGCAATTCAGAGGTGAGCACAACAGCAGGACAGAGTCCTAACAAAGCCCAGAGAGAGCCATCCTACTTCCGGACTTCATTACATGCAAGTGAAAGTTGCTCAGTCGTGTCCGACTCTTTGCAACCCCATGGACTACAGAGTCCACAGGATTCTCCAGGTCAGAATACTGGAGTGGGTAGCCGTTCCCTTCTCTAAGGGATCTTCCCAACCCAGGGATTGAACCCAGGTCTCCCGAATTGCAGGCAGATTCTTTACCAACTGAGTCACCAGGGAACATGAACTAATGAAATTCCCAAATTTGCTTAGCTAGCTGGGAACAGTTGGCTTTGGGTTATCTGCAGGTACAATACAGGTATTCAAGATATATATCCGTTCTACATGTAGTTCTCCAACTCTACGATATGCCTTACCCCTTATGGGAAAGCAAACCAACTAAAAAAAACACACAAAACAATAAGTTCCCAGAGCTAACCCTCAATCTGTAGACCTCCTACATTCTATGTAACCAAGTCATCAGCTATGTTTTCTTTTCTGCTAACACTACAAAGAGTTAAGAGAGTAAATCAGGACTCACAGTTGGAAGGAACTCAAGTTGATCCCAAAGCAATCTACACTACAGGTCTAAAGCAATTTGGTATGCAAACTTACATAGACTTTATAAACTTTCTTCTCTAGGTCCTTGGTGGAGGTTGTGGTTCAGGTCAGGATGGACCAACCCATCAGTTTAGGTGAACGGTCTGTGAGCTCACACAGCAGACGTCACATCTCCTGATCAGACTCAAGGAGAAGGGATGAGATGCAGTCTTGCATCCTGACAGAATTTGTGATGGGAGGCAGAGGAAGGGTACGGTGGTTCTTAGTAGTGCGTGCATGCTCAGTCATTCAGTCATGTCCGATTCTTTGTGGTCCCAGGGACTGTAGCCCGCCAGGCTCCTCTGTCCATGGGATTTCCCAGGCATGAATACTGGAGTGGGTTGCCATTTCCTTCTCCAGGGGATCTTCCCAATCCAGGGATCAAACCCACATCTCCAGCATCTCCTGCATTGGTAGGTGGGTTCTTTACCACTGCACCACGTGGTAAGCCCTGGTCCTTAGTCACTGATCATAAATAACAAGGGAGGAGGTCAGGAGAATCAAGGGATGTGTGGGTCCTTCAAGACAGGCCAACACAAACTCGCTGGCCCTACTTTCTGAATCTCTTTGCAGCATACTATCACTCGTATAAAAATTTCTAGCTATTTGACCAGTTAGTCTTACCTTCAGCCTGTCAAAGTTTGAGTCCACTGGAGAAAAAATAAAATTACTCAAGAAGACATAAATATTCTAATAAGGCACGTGTTACAGCTGAAGTTCTTTGAATGATGTCAATAGAAGGGAAGGAACAGTGACAAATACATTCATCATCCTTTAGTTTTATTCCCATATTGCTTTTTTAATCATGATAAAAACCGCCACTTATTGAGTAACTAACTGAAGTAGATGACATTATATTTGTCATGTAATTCTTACAATATTTTCCCCATTTCACAGGTATGACAAACTGAGACTCGTGTTAAATAGTTTACATAAGGTCACAAATGAGTAACAGGAAAAGTGAGATTTCAATTCAGCTTAGTCAGCATGCAAAACCCATGGGCTGCTTTATTCTTGTTTCCTCCTTTTTCCTCATTTCCATGAGTTTAATTTTTCACAATACCACACCATTAAACCTGAAATTCCTAATGTCTAATATCAACTCCAAGTCTAGAAGAAGAGATAACCAGTAAAAACACAAATGTGCTATAAATTTTACCACATTTTAGAAAGGAAACAGTCATAAGTCAAGAATGATAAAATAAGAGTGGGGTCTGAGGGAATGTATTTAAATGAGGTGAACGGGATAAGTGACATTTAAGTCAAGGTAGAAGGGGTGAGGTCCTGCCTCCATGACTAGCTTTTAGCCCTGGCTCCAGACAAGCAGACTGGCAAACCACCGTCATTATTTCCTCCCTGGGCAGGCGTAAACCCCAGATCAATACAACCAGCCTGTCCTGGGACTAGCAACCACTGCAACACAATAACAAAACGGCAAAAAAGAAGCTACTTTATTCTTACTGTGCCAGAGGCTCTATTAAGCATTTTATATGCATTTCTCATTAAACCATTAAAATAACCTTGAAGATGCATACAGTTACTATTTCCCTTTAGTTGGTAAGGACAATGAGGCTCAGAAAAGTTAAGCAACCCATTTTTGGCCACACTGAAGCTAAGTGGTGGAGCACAAACCCAAACCCAGCTCTGACCAGGACACCTGATTCTTGGCACATCATATTGGCATCCACCTGCTATCAGGAATGACTGTCAGCATGAGCCCCAGATGCTCACACTGGAGTCCTGAATCCTGATGCTGGAATGGAAGGGCAATCCACCGAATTCAAAGACATAAAGATGTGGATGATTGGCTCCACTCAGTTTGCAGAGCGAGGGACCTTCAGAAGCAGAGAAGTCTGAGGAAGGAGAAGAATTAGCACCATGGCCCCCTTATTTTTCCAACCTCCGCTGTATTATCATTCACTCGACTCTCTGGGTAGCTTTACAGCTCTTCCCTTAGCTCTAAAGAGGGCCATGGAACTTGGGACTAGCCTTCTCTAGAAATAACCTCGTCAATCCTGCTCCACACCAGGACTATATCAAAACCATAGGCTACCTGAAATTTTGGTGGTGGGAATTGTTTTAAAACTCCAGATGATGAGCTTGGGGCCACAGGGGTCCACCTGTCCTGGAGAGAAGTCTCCCTACCTCAGCACTATTGATATTTTGGTCAAGTAAACTCTTCACTGCAGGAGTTGTCCTGTGCATTGGAGGAGTTTGGCAGAGTCCCTAGATACCAGCAGCACCACTGCTGCCCTAGGTGTGACACCAAAAATATCTCCGGGCATTGCCCAATGTTCCTAGGTGGGAAAAACTGCTCCTGGTGGAAAACTATTCATCAAGAGAAACACTGCCCATTAGAACTTTCTGTAATGATGGAAGGTTCTAGACCTACACTATCCAATGGAGTCACCCGAGGCAACTGAGCACTTGACATATGGCTAGTGAAATCACGGAACTACATTCTTAAATTTATGTAATTTTAATTAATTTAAATTTAAATAGCCACACACATCTAGGGGCTACTCTATCTTGGACTGTGCAATTTTAGAAGTGTCACAAATTCTCCATATTCATGAGAATCTGATCCTCAGCAGATGGGTATTTGGTTCCTAGTTCAAAATTCTATATATTAATTTTTAATTAAAAATCGTATCTTCTCCTCCATGGAAATCAACAAACTCTCTCAAACTTGGCAGTTTTGGTCCTGACTTAAAAAAAAAACAAAAAATCCATTCTTAAAAGCATTAGTCTTTTCCAATAAATAAATAAATAAAACTCCACTCTTGCTCTGAATCTTCTAAATTTATACAGATTTTTGCTTAATTTTTGTATAAATTCTAATCACAATTTTGATGAGAAGTGCAGATTTAAGTGAATAACTTGAGTGAGAGATTTATGCTTGTGGTTTTGTACCAAGCATACTTTTTAAGTAGCCACTTGGAAGATAATTTTTTTTTACTGTCAGAAACATGTAACCGCTACTCTCTTCAAGACACATTGCCTGTAAACCGGATTTGGGGAGATGCCTGCTCTCCTGGAGAAAGTGCCCTCTCCACCGACTCAAATAACGCACACAATCTGGAACGAGAGTGACATTCTGAAAGATTTCTTACACAGAAACATCCTTCTACCCTATTGCTCCCCTGAAAACTCCAAACTACACACATTCAGGTGGAGCCTTCCCCCGTAGCTCCAAGTGTGATGAATTTTTCAGCTTAGGGAGAAAGATTAGTATTAATGTAACAAAGTGACTGTAAAACCAGCTGTACGACATCATAAATACATCACAGCTGTCAGGATGTTTCTTTCACAATGGACAAATATAGAAGCAAAGATCACTTGGCGCGGGGGTGGCGGGTGCGGGGGGGGGGGGTGCGGGAGGAGGTGCGCAGGAGGTTAGTCATTCCCAAACCCGTGTGCAGGGTGTGAAACATCCAAAACTATGGCTGCGAACAGAAAGCTGAGCCATCTACGAAATATTTTCTTGGGTGATAAACAGAGAGCTTGAGATGGGATAAAACCTGATGATAAAGAAAGTAAACACAGTGTGTTTGAGATACCCATCATCTCTGGATACCAAGTAATTTCAGCTTTAGCCATACTGTGGGAATCCAAAAATGCATTGTCATTCTTAGTAATACTGAAAATAATAAAATCCATATCCTAAGCTGGGCACAGCCTAGAAATTAGGCTGACCTTCAGTGGTCAGGTATGAAGTGTTACTCCATATAGAGACAGCTCTGGATAGCTACTCAACATCATTTGTAACTTCCTCCCACCCTCCCACTACTCTTCAAGTTGAAAAAAATGAGATGTCTCCTGCCCAGATTTCTCTGCACCTAGGGACAGACATCTAACTTAATTCTGGCCAAAAGACATGAAGGGGGGATGTGTGAAATATTTTTCTCCTCCTTGATTAGAAGAAAGGAACAAATCTCTCTCTCTGGTTGTCCTCTTACCCACTTAGTGCTTTAACAGTAAATATGTACAAAGGTAATGCCTGGAGCTTTAGTAGCCATCCTGTAGCCATGAGGGGAAAGTTAAAGGAATCACCAATATGTCAACCCAGCAATCAGATATTATTGAAGTAGGGAACCAATCTTTGGATGGCCTACCTACAGATTTCTGAGCAAGTAAATCATAAATAGCCTTATCTTTTCAGCCACTGCTAATGAGGTTTCCTATCACTAATAGGTGAAAACATGCTTATCAGAATATCCTAAATCCCAGGAATGATAGACAGAAATCCCTTCCTTGAGGAAACTGGACTAACCAAAGTGCAATTAGTCATTTTCCCTGGAACCTAAGATGGTTTCCCATTTCACCTGAGACCTTGTCACTAAGAGTGTGATTCTTAGTCTTTAGAAGATCTGAAACAGAAACACTACCACTTCATATCTACTTGCATGCCAACTCCACACAAAGCTGTGACTCAAGTGATTTACTACGCTCACCCTCCCTCTACATGGTAGGTACAAGGATCATCCCAACTTCTGAGTAGACGAAAGAGGGAGGAGAAACAAAATGTCCTAAGCCAACAGATTTACAGAAAACGTGGTCATACAGTAGGAAAGTGATTACGCATGGCCCCAACTGCAAAATGTGGACGGCTCCACCCACTGATCATTTTTTGTTCTAAGACATAACAGCATCGTCTAAGCTCAGATCACAGGCCACACATAGTCATTTGTGCTGTGCCTCAATGAGCAGGTGCTTTAGCTGTAACTAATTCTTCAGCTCAAGATGCCAAGGACAACGGATGCTCCCTGAGAGCTAACAGCAGCAGGGACACCAAAGACACCATCATGAGCAGGCAGAGATGTCACTTGGGTATTGACTATCACCATGCCCTGGAGGGAAAAGGTAGGGCCTGTGACACAATGTGGGGACAGGGCATGGCTAGGTGGCCTGCAGCTTGGGGAATTAGACATCAGACAGCCTGCTTGCCTTTGAAATTCTTGGCTCTGTGATCTTGAGTTAACTAGCTCGACATCTCTGAACCTCAGGTTTCCCATCTCTAATACAGAAATAATAAAAGTAGATAAACTCTTTGTGTTGCGAAAATTACATGTAAATGATACATGCCAAAGTTCTCACCTGGTACACAGTACATGCTCAGTAATTAGTTATCCTCATCATAATAATTGTCATCAGTACCGAATGATAATGAATTGCAAAATTATCACAAAGGGACTAGCATGTGAGCGTGTGTGCTAAGTCATTCAGTCGTGTCTGACTCTTTGTGATCCCATGGACTGTAGCCTGCCAGGTTCCACTGTCCATGGGATTTTCCAGGCAAGAATACTGGAGTAGGTTGCCATATACTCCTTCAGGGAATCTTGCCAACCCAGGGATTGTTGAACTCATGTCTCTTGCGTCTCTTGCATTGGCAGGTGGATTCTTTACCACTACCGCCACCTGGGAAGCACAAAAGGGACTAGCATGGTATTTAACATACGCTAGCTGTTCAATAAATGCTCCTTCCCTGGTTTTTCCACCCCTCTTCCCTCTACAAATCACTCATAGGTTTAATTCTAATATGAGGTATCTATTACAATTTTTAAAACTATTAAGGAATGCATCCCACTAAAATGGTCTTGGCCTTGATGTTATGCTGGATACAAAGATAAAGCATCAACTGACATAAGCTTTTTACGTAGCAAATATGCTAAACAAAGAATATATGTGTCTACTTAAAAATACAATTAAATGTCATATTAACATTTACATTTTTTTCCTATATTATACATGTAAGAATACTCCATTTACTGAATTTCTGTGTATTGAGAATGGATGTAATTTTAATTAAAAAAAGAAAACATTTGTTCCTAGTTCAAATTTCTTGCTATAAACACGGACTCCTTAAATAATCTGGAGGAAAAGATAGTATTTTTTTAAAGACAAAAAAGATTAAAAATGTCTAATTTCCACCCTCTTGGTTTTCTAATAGATGATCATTTGTCAAGACCATAAATAGCAACAAATCTGTAAGGAATTAAGAAAAAAAGAAATAATTTCTAAACACTTAACTAACCTAATCCCCTTGCCCTTAATAAGTTACTGTTCACTGTTTTTTCTCCTTCCAGACTTCCTCTTCCCAACCAGAAATAAATTCTTCCCCTTGGTTTCAACCATACACTTCTTGCCCTAGTAGTATCTCAGGGGACATGTTTAAGTCCTTTGTGGTGTGAATCAAACCTACAGATGGGACATGAATGCAGAAATAAATAACCCACTAAGAGTCACGGCCACTGGACTGACCTTATGCATGGAGGTTTTGTGGACTGGCGTTTGCTAAAAGTTTCTCCTTTTTGGTTGGCTGGCCTCAGAGAGCCCTGTGAATGCCAGGACTTCGGATAAGCAATGACATACTTAGCTGTTACATATTAATGTTCATGATAACGCAATCTTTCATTTGGGTGATTTAAAAGTCCCTCTAGTCTGACTTACAGTTAGATATACACTGAATGCTTCATCAATCATAACCATTTTTATTCTCAATCTTGTGCAAAAGTACCAGAGAAAGTGAATCTCAACTACACACTGAAGAGGGTTTTACTATTAGCCCTGAAAAACTTCGCTCTTGTCATTTATACACTGGATTCCCACAGTTTCTGCCTAAGCAATTGATTCACCTGCATCTCTCAGGACAGCAGATCTTATCTGCAGAGGTGAAAGGAAAGCCACATTCCTCTCTCCTCTCTACGATCAAATCTGCCATATCTTAGAGAAGAAAGCGTTTCTCAGTTTTGAACTAGACAAAATGCCCAGCACCTCAACATTTGAAACGCTGTGAGCAAGCAGCTTGAGAAGGTCACAGCAACTTGGATTGAACTTAAAAGGGGGATTTAGAACTCACTCACCCCAAGAACCAATGAGTTTACTCCCATCAAGCAGTGAGTCAAGGATCACACCTACCCCTAATAAAGGCACTTGAAAGAAAGTACATCCCCTTTCCATTCATGTAAGGGCTTGTCACAGTTTCATGGCCAAAATCTTCCCACAATTAACCTTGGACCTACAGACCATGAGGCAAATCAAAACGAAGGCAGTGATGAAACCAGGCACCTTCCAGCTTGGCCTGATTCCACCACAACTGCATTATCTTCTAAATTAGAAACACAAGACTTTTTTAGGGAAGTACATAATGGCCTCTTACCAATCTTGCATGATTCTCACGTGCAGTACACAAATAAATGCAACTACACACACACACACACACACCAATCTGTTCCCCAAAATTCTCTGCATGGGGTAGAAATTAAGCCCATCCCTCTAAAATCATTTTTTTAGTCTAACATATATTCAATATTTATTTTTTGATTTTATGACCTTTCTTTTATTCTCAAATTCTCCCATCTTAACACTCTCCTTTTAGACTAATAAACTTATGTTTTTATTCCCAGGTCATTTATAGGTTGATCTCTTGAAGCAAGGAAACATTAAATTACTGGAACTCAGTCTAGAGATGTTTCCAGGGTAAAGGTTCTCTGTTTATTAGCAGAAGAAATGCATTTGACTAATTTGACTTGTAAGTCTGATAAAATCTCCCTGCAAAAAACTGATTCTATTATGATGAATAAGCCTTTGAGGTGAAAAAATGAGAAATATCCACATTGGGTTTTATTATATATTAATTCTAACAGGGTCTGAAAAGAAACTCAAGTAAGCCATCTTTTAGACGCTAGAAAATGGCAAACTTCCTCACAAACTACATGCAAGAAGTAATTAAAGTAAATGAACATGAAATTAAACAGCACCCCCATAAAGTAGGATATAAAAGAAAAGATTATTAGAAAAAAAAAAAGATTGTCTTCCTGCTCTATATTAATCTCATGAATTGTGCATTTATTCTATTTCTCTTTTATTATTTGATGATGGGTTTTTAGAGCTTGGGTTTTATTACAACTTTGCTGGAGAAAGGTCTTCAGTAGTAAGCTAGCCAGAGGTCTGGGTATGTTATTACATCCTTCCCAGGGCCTTAACTACTAGATGAGCCATACAAGATACAGGCAGGTTCATCAAACTTCCTGTGATATAAAGCTGGAAGGCTTCCCGACCCGATCAATGACAGATTCAAGATCCTGGTTAGAAAGGAGGTCCTAAAGCTACAAAAAGCAAAACTGCACAAAAAAACTCTCTCCAACTCTTCAATAAAACCTCCTATTCACGTAGAATCCAGGGACAGCTGGTACCTGTTACATTTGGGGAGTTATCCACAATCCATTTGTACCTCAATTTCTTTTTGGGGAATTACCCCTCCCCACCCTTGTTGCAAGCAAGGTAGATTCCTCAGTCAGGTCCCCTGAACTCTCATAGACATGGGGGGATAACACAAACTAGGACATCTGATCTGTCTCAGTGGACTGATGTACGGACAGAAGAACGTTTGGGGAGCACTGATTTAGCAGTGGCATTCAAGCTGCCTGTATGTGGGAGCTATCCCTATCCTTTCTCCATCTGCGGTCCATTCCGTGACCTTCTGTCTACTCCTCCAATAAACCTTTGTCCTTCAAGTTGGCCAGAGATCAACTCTGTTGCTTATAACCAAAGAATTCAGCCAATATGTTGGCAAGACCCTTGCTTGACACCAGCTTAAAAAGAAAGCTGAGCTAAATGAACCCACACTCGGCATAAGGGACAAGATGCGATCCTGCGCTCCTGTGTTATTTATGGCTGTTCTTAAACTCAAGGTAAAATTTTAACCAAAGGTTGTTTAAAAAACAAAACAAAAAGAGACTAGCGTTCAAATCTGCAAATCTTCTTTCCAGTTTTTTGTAGCAGTTTTAGAGATACAAAATCTACAGAATGAGTTGAAAGAGGAAGTTTCCAGGATGTGGAAAGATGAAGCGATTCAGCCATATGCATATTTAGTGAAGGGATGTGGATTCTTTATCGGGACTTCCAGAAGCCACCACAACCCCTATGTGTATTTGTGTATTTCTCAGGTGTCATGATGAAAAAGACATGGACTTCGGAACCAGGCAGCCCTGAGTGCAAATGCTTGTCCTTTCCCTTAGCAGTTCTGTGACTCGGAGCAAATTATTGATATAGCATCTTGCTGGACTTCTGTTTTCCAATCTACAAAATGGACAGTGGCCCTATTTGTAACTCATAACTAGTCAGCAAGAGCAAAAGCGACCTCAAACACAAAACTCTAGTAGTCATGATGCAAAGTAAGCCCTCAACAAAATGGTAATAATGATAACTGTGCCTGAGTTGATATATGGAGCACCTACTCTGTATCTCCCATGCTCTGGGGCACACAAAAATAAAGTTACATAGGTTCTTACCTTCAGGCAAGAATTTGTGGCTTTCAAATTTGAAAAGGATGCACTAAACTACAGAGCAGACTTGAACAAAGGTTATAATGAAATACAAACACACACTTGTGGGAGCCCAGACAAAGGAGTGAGTCACACAGGCTGGGTTCAATTGAAAAAGGCTTCATAGAAGTGATATCTGAGCCAAGCCTTGAAGGATGAGTAGGATGTTAATAGGCAGGGGAAGGTGGGAGTGGGAAAAGGAGGACTGGCATCCAAAGCCAAAGGAAGCAATAACATGAGCTGCACAAGTTCAAGAGCAGGGCAACAATAGGACAGAAGAAATGGGTTGATGTGAGCTCCACACGGCTAGGGACTAAGTTGGAGTCTATCACTCCAAGAAGACGGCCAGTCCCACAAAAGGCACCTAGTTATTCCACGAGGCCCTGGGAAGAGGAATAGAAGACAGACAGACAGGGCCAAGGCACAGGGCCTTGAGGGCCACGCTAAGGAGCCAAGTCTCCATCCTGTAGTTCGGAAGGCAATGATAAGAACAGAGAACGAGAGAGAGACTTCAGAGGTTAAAGAAACAGGGCTTCACTGCAAGCAGGTGAGGGTGGGGACATGAGAAAAGGGGGGAGTTGTGATTAGATTTTAAGTCTGGGAACTCATTTATTTAAACTGAAATGGTTCTGGGTCCAGAACTATCACTGATCATATAGGCAAAATAGAGTTTGACCACAGAGAAACCTTTCCATCAAGAACCCTAAGAATGGCATGATCTGCCACCAAACAGAGTGAGCACGTCATCCAAAGCCTGTCAGTGAAAATCAGAGGAGCTCAGCCTCAAAGCATGACTGTGATCCCATGCAAGCTACTTCACCTCTCTGTGTCTATAAAATGGGGTCAACAGCAACACATCTTTATAAGGACTAAGAGAGAAGACAGACATCATGGATCCAGAATGGCTCCTGGCACAGGTAACGTGCTCCATAAATGTTACATGCTTTTTTCCAGTGATTTTCCTTATGGTTATCTACCAAGAATGAGGAAGAACAGGTCCCAGGCTCCCAAATGACTGTTTTCAACTCTAGAATCCAGCTGTTGAAAGAAAAGTGACTTCTCTGGCATTGGTGATTCCAGTCAACTCCCAACTTTGTGCAGATAGAATAGATAGTTTGTGAAGGGGCCCATAGTAAGAAAAACTAACACAAATAGGTTTATGGTCAAACAAAAGTGGCCACATATCAACAAAATGTCTATATACAAGACAACGTCTTGTCACTGAGAGCTGCATATTAACCCACAGACACCATGGGCAGTGCCTCCCAGGAGGACTTGACCCGAGAGTCATGTCCAAGTCCTTTAAGAAAAGGGAGCCTAGATTATCCGCTTCCCAAGAAAGCAAATGTGGGGACTGCAGGGGAGAGAGCTCTGCTAGAGGCTCCAGAAGCCACCCAGTTAGGGAGGGAAGGTGGAGGACAAGGTGAGGAAGGGGCAGCAGGGGACTAGCCACGGATATTTTGTAATATTCAAGTCAAAGGGAAGAGATGAATGAAGGAATGGGCTTTCATGCCAGGCTGATTGTTGTTATTGTTTTAATCAGAGGGCTTCGTGGCTGTGTTTTATCAAAAAAGTAACATAATAGTCAATTTCTGTCAATTCCTCTCCATGGCTGTGTTTTACCCTTTGGGGTAGAAGTTCAATAAGCGTTCATATGTTACTAAATACTGGGTGCAAAGTTAACTAATTTAATTATTTCTGAATCATATTTGGACTATATTTTTAACCCACGATTTATGGTGAAAATAAGATTGAAACTCAACAGAAAATGAATAGGAAGAAAGGGATTCTCCAGGTGGCTCACTGGTAAAGAATCTGCTTGCCAGTGCAAGAGACATAGGTTCCATCCCTGGATTGGGACGATCCCCTGGAGAAGGAAATGACATCCCACACCAGAATTCTTGCCTGGGAAATCCCACGGACAGAGGAGCCTGGAGAGTGACAGTCCATGCAGCTGCAAAAGAATCGGACACAACCGAACAACTAAACCACAACAAGGCAACAGTCATTAAACAGGTGACCCCGGATTTGAGCATGACCTGTACGGCTGGTTACGAAAAATGAAAAAAATCTCGAGGCTCATATGTACAGTTCAGTTGATTTTCCTTTTTTCCACGCTGAAAATATAAGCAAGAATGCACCTACAATATAGGAATGTGACACCAGGTTAGATTCACTGGGTCTCTTTAAATTTAAAATGAGATCTGCCCCACCCAGAGCAGAAATTCATCACAGAGAATGAGTGAAATGGGCAAATGAACCACACTGGAGATGGCACACTGGAGGTGCAGCAACATCATCATTTTCAGGTGGCCATCGAACTGCTAGAGGTCAGAAAGGACCTTGAAAAGGATCCAGGGCCAGCAGTCGTCCATTTTCTTTTTTTGTTTGTTTGTTTTTATTCTTTTTTTTTTTAATAAATTTATTTATTTTAGTTGGGGGCTAATTACTTTACAATATTGTAGTAGTTTTTGCCATACATTGACATGAATCAGCCATTAAGCCAGAAAGAAAAACACTTTCCTATTTATTAAACAGCAGAGATAACCGGAAAGGTGGGGTAAAACCTGAATTCGAATTTAGATATATTACCTCTCTGTAATCATGAGGTTTCAACTCTACACCATCTAAGCGCAAATTGCTTATAAAGTTTGGAATGTGTTAAACCATTAACTGCATTTCTTTCTTTTGGCTATCTTTTTAAACTAAGCAGGAGCTCCCTGAGCACATTAAGGTGAAACAGAAAGAGTCCCTGATAATACAGTTCAAGATAAGAGGGGTGTTACACAACATATCATTTACACCTTTTAAAGTAATGTAGGGCCCTTGTGAAAAACCTTATGACTCAAAACGCACAATTCAGTTGATTCTGTATCCTATACTTAATAAATCTATATAAATAATGCTACTTTTTATAAATTATCACCAAGTTTCAAACAATATAAAACACACTACCAAAAGAAAACCTTAGTTTTTTTTTTTTTTCCAACTTTAGCTTCCAGTTCTGCAATTTGCAAGTAAGACCAATTCTTGTAGTTTCACACATTTAAGTAGAAAAACATCAAATCGAGCAAAAGGCTGAAGCCCAGGAAAAAAAGATTTTTACTTCTGAAAGAAATGGACCCAAGTAATATAACAAAATCTACAGTTGCTAAGGTTTGATATAATTCTGTGATTGACAGGATATTTTTTTTCCACTCCTTAGGTATCAACATCTGCATACCCACAGTAAAAGAAACACAGACTAGCAAGACAGACTATCATGCTCTGTAGACTAAAGCTGTGTTCCTGAGAACTAATCTACGATGACTATAAAAATATTCACAGACTTCAAAATAACTATGTCTCTTGGCCTGATATTCAGCTCAGGCAAGAAAGACCACTGTAGTTACCAAGGGGATGTAGGCACAAAGATGCTGTGAACTACCTTCATCTGGATCATCACGGGTTCAAAACAAAGCCCAATAGCATAGACTATAGAATATTCAATATTTCTCAGTAAAAAGACACACAGACACACACACATTACCTGGAAATATACTTTTGCACCTGCCCTTGCACAAATCTTGATTAGTAAGTAACACTTATTATTTCATTCTTCTATTTGTTCACTCAACAAATATTTGTCAGATGTCTACTACATATCAGACACAGAATGCCAAGACTCTAAGAAAGCTATGAACCCAGGTTGCACCTTGACTGTCAAAGCTGTGGAGTGGGAGAGAGAAATAAATAAGCAATATAATTTTTATACTCATGGTTTACTTCCAACATCAAATTTATGTATTAGAGAAAGAGGGTGCCCTTTAAAAGAAAAAAAAAAGTCAGTGGATCAAAAGCATCATTAATCACTGTCTCTTTTAAATTAAAAGGTTCGCAAAAAGGTGGGCACAGAACCAACGTGGGAAACAAATCACTCCCCTTGCTGAGTGAGGGTCAGAGTCTAAATGGGAGAGTCCCTGGTATTTACCCAGCTCATCTCCTGTGTAATGGATTTGGAGAAGAGATTTCCGCTGGGGCTCTGCTCATTTGAGGCTTGGCTTTTGCTTTTTAAAAATGACACTTGGGTGATTACTGTAGTATTGTGACAGGTTTTAGAACTAAACCTCCTGAGTGTTTTTCTCAGTAAGGTTCTTGCTTTCATGAGGTGACCTGGGACATCTTGAGCCACTACAGAGGTACCTGGTTAATGAGCCTCAGGCTGGATCCTTTGCGTGGTCTCAGAATTCCCTTTACAAAGGGGCTAGACTTTGGAAAGAAAACACAGACCCTGCCCAGTGTACCTGGAAAGGACTGGTCACATAGTGGTTGAAAGAGCTAAGAAACCCTCAAAGAGAGTCCTTTAAAATCAGGAAGATTTCAGCAAGGAGCATTCAAGGTCGGCATTTTCTACCTGCCCTGCTCTCCAGAACACCTTGTCCAAACCACTGTAGGAAGAGTAGGTCAGGGTGAAGGCGGATAAAGCCTGGAGTTTGCTTCTGTGAACACAGAGCAGAGGGAACTCAGTCTTGGACAGAGTCAGACTTCCTGTCTGGTGGAATACCAGCCCAGGGGGACTTAAATATGTTTAAAAACTGAGATAAAGCAAAAGAACCTAGTCTATGAAATATCCTGAAAGCTGGGCATTTCAACAGCTGGTGGGCAAGGGTAACCATAGTTAGGACTTGGTGAGTTGGGGTTTTATTGTTGTTTATTACAAACTTTGCTGCCTAATCAGGCTGGGGCTTGTTTTGAAAAGCTCCCAATCTTCTGAAATGCATATGATCATGGAGAGAGCCACCCAGGCCTTCCTCATACTTTTATATTAGTTGGAAAGCTTATATTTATCACTCTTTAATGTTCTCCTGTTTTTTAATAAATGTATCTGTATTATAAAGGGCAGGTGGAGATAAAACCTCTTTTGTACATTCATATTAGTCCTAATGATGACAGCCACTGTTTATTGAGTGTATATTATGAGCTGGTTCAGGGCTAAATGCTTCACATACCTTCTCAGGCTTCTCCCAACTCCATGGTTGGCCCTACTCTTGTTATTCTTTTTAAAGTTGAGAAAACCTGAGACCAAGCTCACAGGGACAGAGTAGAAGAGCTAAGATTTGAAACTACCGAACAGGCATTTAACCAGAACTTCTTATGCTTAATCCATAACATCATTAACCCTGTACTTGATCTTAGCCAGAAGGCCAAGAAGCGACCACATAATTAACCCTGAATAGAAAGAAGTTGGGAAGGGGGGTTGGAGATGGGGTAAGGAGGGGCAGTTTCAAACCCATAGCCCAGTGGACCTCGCTAGCTGCTTATACAAACTTCACTCACCCTCCTCCTCCAGCACCAGCATCCCAACTTTGTTTGGGCGGCAATGTGCTCAACTAAAATACCTGCAGTTTTATGCTCTCATGTCATTGGAAATGGGCAAGCAACACAGTCCTGGCCAATGACATATAAGGAAAGGCATGACTTCCAAAGAAGACAATCCAGGAAGATCTATTCCATTTTACAAAGAAGCACAATCTGGAGAGAAGGAATGTCTTTGTCCTTTGCACTTTCACGCCTGGAAACACACCCTGGATGTCTAAGCAGCCACTTCATGACTCTGAGAATAGAAGTGCTATGCTAAAGATGACGGGGGGCTGACAAGCAAGCAGCAGTCCAGGTTTGGAGGACCCCCTTACACAGGGACTCCAGTCACGGGGGTCCTACTTTGAGACTTCTATACTTATTGTGTTAAACAAAATTCACCACCAACCAGTACTCCAATTTGATTAAGCAGGGGACCACAAACTGTGGCCTGTGGGCCAAATCTGGAGCCTGACTGACTCAAGTTTTATTGTCACACGGTCACCACTGCTGAGTGAAGCATTATCTATGGCCACTTTCATGCAGCAGAGCTGGACAGTTGTGGCCGAGACTGAAGAAGCTACAAAAGCTACAATATTTGCTGTCGGGCTCTTTACAAAAGAGGTTTGCCAACCCCCGGATTAAGCCACTGTAGTTAGGTTTTTGTTCTCTGCACCCACATTCAATCCTAATTGCAACATAGCCATCATGGAAAATTCCCAGTAAGTGAAGAATAAAAATGTTTGCTCTCTTACTCAACACATCAAGCCCCACCATGGGCCAGATCCTACGTGATACGCTAGACATACAGAAATGAATACAGTTCCTGACTCTTGTGGAATCAGCCATCTTTGGAGATAGTAATATACTAATAGCTTTAACAATAATCACGTATAATTATAAGTGCTAGGGGAAAATACAGGATGCTATATAAACATGTCATTGGGGAACCTAACCTAATCTGGAAAAGTTAGGGAAATGGTTTGAAAAAATGACAGTTGGGGCTTCCCTGGTGGTCCAAAGGTTAAGACTGCACTTCTAAAGCTGAGGGTGCAGATTTGATTCCTGGTCAGGGAACTAAGAGTCCACATGCTGTGTAGCCCAGTAAAAAAAAAAAAAAAAAAAAAATTAAAAGTACATATTGAAAACAAATAAACAAATACATAAGTAAATAAATCCACTCACTTAAAAAAAAAAAGTTACAGTTGCCTATGTTTCTTCATAAAACTGCTCCACTCACCCAGCTGCTAGTCACACATCAGCTACTCCTTGGTGGAGATTTAGTTCCTTTTCAAAGCTCCACTGCAACACTATTTTATAACAGCAGCTTGAGCACACTCAAAGGAAACCCAGAGTTTGAAAAGGCATCTCTCTAGCAAAAAAATCTTTTTGTGACTTAACACTTTCATATGAGTGTGAGTTAAGTCCAGTCAAAATAACAAAAATAACTGTGCCATTTTATACACTGGGTTCTGATTTATTGCTTTTATGTTTGTTCCTGCATTTTATTTGCATAGCATCTTTTAAAAAATGAGTGGTTTTCCCTATTTTACAGATAAGGAAAGAAAATCTCACAGAGGTCTAGCTTGCACAGAATGACACCATGAAAGGTGCTGAGCTAGGATGTAGAGCCGGCTCATCTGATTCAGAAACTACACACATCACCAATTCTACATCTAGAAGCTCCCTCCATAAGCTTCAGGCAAGACCCGCCCTGCTTGGTGAGGTATCAGTGCCAACACCAGGAGTCCAAAAGTGGCGGGCAAGGAAACAGAGGAAGGAGAAAAATGCTGGCTTCTTTTCTCTCTCAAGAATTTTCTGGACTGCTTCTCTTTGGTCTAACAACCAGCACCAGGATTTTGGCCAGAAGCAACACGATCAGCCACATTTATAGAGAACTGTGTCAGGGTTGTGCTAGGGACCTGCCACAACTGACCAGATGAAAAATCAGCTGGGAGACAAAGTCCAGGAAATAAGAAAGATTCTGAAGGGATTATTTCACCTCCCCGATATCAAAGAAGACCTGAAAACTGAAGGGAAAAAAAAAATGTCTCTGAGCTCCAGAAAACCCTTGGGAGTAAGACTGGAGCCAAATCTATTATAAGATAGGCAGCACCCTCTGCTTATACTCACTCATCCATTAGTTCAGCTGCAGTCGTAAGATGTCAATCAAAAACCTAAGACACTAGGTAACTTGGCAAGTAACCTGTCCGTCTGTCCCTGTATCTCTCAAAGAGGCAGAGAAGAGAAAACATGGAACACAGCAGAAAAGTAGCAGACTGGGGCTGGCAGGCTAGCTCTTGTCCCAGTGACCTGTGAGTTTCTTCATGGCACAATGATGATTTATACCCACAAGCAGGAGCACATGTACTGCTGGACTTAGTTAAAAAAAAAAAAAAAAAAAACTGATAAAGAACAAAGGAAATGGAGAACAAAGTGACAAACATGTGAAGATAAAACCTCATCAGAATCACGGAGGAAGAAGGGAGCGAAAAGCAAAGGTCACACTCCAGGTATCAAAATTGCTGAATGCACACCTCAGGAAACAGGTGAGAGGACCAAAGTTGAGACCATGGAGGACATGGAGATGGAAGGAATGACTCCGATGTCATCTGGACCAAAACAAGGCACAGAGTAAGGGGGACACTGCTAGCTGTGAAATCCACCACAGGGTGGTTCATTTTTACAACAGGGAAGAATTTATCAGACCTGCAAGGATAGACAGAGGCAGAAAAACAGGGAAGGAAGGAAGAAAGTAGCATTTAAGGTGCCTGGAATGGTGAAAATGATGAGAAAAGGTAAGGAAGTCAGCTAGTCCGTGACTCACATGCACAACGGGTCACAAATTTGGGCTTTTCATGTTCTCTCCAAATGAGATTTAACCTCCAGTGACAGAAACATCAAGACAGGATGGAATCCAATCCTTCATCAGAGAAATCTAACCTTCAGCACCCTGACTTGATCGTATCATCTGAACACATCATAAGTAGTACCTTGGGTTAATCATTTGAGTCCCGCTATTATACCATATGCATTATATGTTGTGTGCATATGCAAACATTAACTTACTTAAGGTAAACGTTGAAAAATAAGGGAAATATCCTAAATCTGTATTTGCATTATGTGCTACTACATCATGGGCCTTGGAGCAATACAAGTAGTCCAAGTTCTCTCTTCTGTGAGATCCTACTTTCATACATGTGTGTGAAAGAGACAAAATATTAGAAAAGTTTAAAGGCATGTATGGGCTTCCCTCTGGCTCAGACAGCAAATAATCCACCTGCAATGTGGAAAGCCTGGGTCTGATCCCTGGGTTGGGAAGATCCCCTGGAGAAAGTCATGGCAACCCACTCAGCTATTCTTGCCTGGAGAATCCCCGTAGACAAGAGGAGCCTGGTGGGCTCCAGTCCATGGGGTTGCAAAGAGTCAGACGTGACTGAGTGACTAAACACACAGCAAAGGGATGTACAGTAGATTGAGATGAAGAAAAACCAAAAGGAAAACCAAAGGGAATAGACCAACATCTAGATGCTCTGGGACCATCAAAGCGAGGCCACAGAAAGACACAGAAGTCTGCTCAAAGGGGGCTGCAAGGTGACTGCACACAGAACTGCATATGCAGATGGAAACATCAGATGTACAAATCCCTTGGCTGATGTGGAGGACAGAACACAACAACTATTATAGAAGGAAGGACAAGGTCGTGCAGCTAAAAGCAGTAACAGAGGTACAATCTGCAAAAGAGACAATGGGTACGGGCGGGGGATGCCCCTGTGAAGACAAAAGACATCGAAGCAGGCAGAGAGGACTACTTCTGGTAGATGGGACTGAGGGATTGTTGAGAAATGCCTGCAATGTAATAATTCTGAAATTATTTTAGCTTCTAAATTGCAATCAGTTAGATGAAGGAGGCAGAAAGTAATTTGAAACGTTGGTACAGTCACATCACAGGGACTTAAGACTAAGTACCCCCGAGGCGCTTGGAAACCTACAGATACTATTTCAGAGATTCCGAAGGACTGGGAAAGCCCCAGAAGACTGGGAGAGGTGGGGAAGGGTCAGGAAGCACCCCTCAAAAACGATGAGCCAAGTAATTAAAACTGCTCTTCTTCCCCTCCAAGCCAGGGAGATATGTAGAGGAAATAATTTTTTTTACCATCACTCTAGGAGGAACAAGTTACCAGGCAACAATCAACAGGGTTTGCTGGAGACACGCCATGCCAGCCCCTCCGACCGAGTGACAAGTCAGGTGGATAAAGGGGAAATAAGAGATGTAATCTTACAGACTTCTGTTAGTCTCCTGATCCTGTCCCTGTGACACGCTCATCAACGGGCGCGGGAGATGCGAGGAGGCAGCCACACCCATCGGGTGCTTATCACTGGTGCACTGTCAACCTGGGGGACGCCTAACGCGTGACACTCCACAGGTGTCTACCTTCCCACCAGGATTATTCAATATCTCTATCATTGAGCGCTGAGAGAGCTTCCTGAGCCCAGAGAGCTAGCCTGCAATCAAATCCCAGGGTCTCCCTATCGCTGTCCTTTATCACTACTTCTCTTATTACCCAAGATGTAGCCCCGTGTTTCATGTCTGCAGACTGAAGACAAAAATCTGGGCAGGTGACCGAACGCGGAGAGATGGAGATGTACACTGCAGTGCTGCCATCCATGTGGACCCCTGCTGGGTGCACAGCCGCTCAGCATGGTTTTTTTGCTTCATTTATTGGCACATGACAGTGCACACATACTTGAAGGAAGAAGACACAAAATAATCCCAGGAGGCCTCAAAGTCAGCCTGGACTCTGGGCTCCAAATCTCAGTCAGAAATCAGCTCGCAGACCTACAAATGCAAAAATCTTCTCCAAAAGATGAGCTTTTAGAGATCCAGTTCTGAACATCATCTTATAGACTGCCATTTCTGAAGAAATAACTGATTCCGATTCAAGATTTCCAGGAAACAAACAAAGGACCCCTCCAAGGCCCTACGAAAGTAACAATGAGATAATCACTTAATTGGGCAGGGAAAAAACGAAAGTGCAAAACTGAACTTAATGCATATTTGTTTAGACCTGGATTAGAAGTAAAATTCCACTCTAAGAAGAAATTTTCAAAAAGTAGGTCCAAGAATGTGGCCATACAGTTCATCCTGAGGGGAACTCAGTTGATTCGGTTTTACGACTAGGCTCCCACCCGCTTCTAAGTCCCTCACTATAAACATTTACAAATTTCACCTCAGCATTAGTACTAAACAATATTCATTAAGAATCCCACCAAAGTGCAACATGTAAGTAAATCAAACCTTTGATGCTCTATTTTGCAAATTTCATGGGCCACTAGGGATAATTAAAAGGGCAATTATATAAAGTTGGTGCAGTTTTGAGAAACAAATGACATTTTCTGCTTTAAAGCACTTGATAATTTGATATTTTGCTATTAGGGCCATCATGTGTACTTTTATAGACAGGCAGCCAAATAAACAATAAATGTTCCTTAACAGCCTCTAATGATTGTTTTTGCCCACTGATATCCCTCACCATTCCTGTCCATAAATCATACGCCAAGAGATTAAGGTAAAGATAATGAAAAAGTATTAGAAGCCATTAAGCTAGAGGAGAAAGGAAAAATAAGGCTAAAAGCATGGCTTTTCTTCTGGGCTTTCTGCAATGACGCCTAGCGAAGTCTGAGCTCCTAAGTGTGAGAGTGGGGCTCCGTTTGTCCCAGCGTTTAACTACCGCTCAGAAGCCAGCAAAGTACATTACAGCTCATGAAAAATACAGCGAAGAGACTGCTAGTGGCAGAGGCATTTAACTTCCTTGTTAGCAGCCTCCCCCAAGTGGCACTTTTTCACCGGCAAGTTGTTTATTATGTTCGGTGCCAGGCAAAACTGATTAAATGGGGCTCTTAAGAATCAAAGCGTTATAAATTCATAGAAATACAGCAAGCAATAAATTCCATGGAATTAAAAGCTTACTAGTGCTATTAGCATTTCAGGATGTTTGAATTGTTAATACTGATGTGCAAAAATGATGTGCCTCTAAGACAAGGCAGACAGAGGCAACAGAGGCAAGCAGCTCTGGATGTTTTTTTTTAATCAAAGTGGCACTAGGACTTGGCAGTTGTTGGAGCCACAGGAATGGAGGAGTGGAATAATTATCCCCCAAACTGTCATCTGCCCTAAAAAGTCAATCCCAGCTCAGAAGAGGGAAGGCATCAAGTAAAGGTTTACCCCCAAGGGGAAAACAAGAGTAAAAATATTATGCAAAGGATTTATGCTTTCAATGAATGGAAATTCCATCTTAATAGTGAAGAAGGAGGAGAGTTTTATCTTGGTACCTGGTCTTAGCAGGGATGGGGCCCAGTGTGTTGTGACTGGTTGGATCTTTGTTTTCTCACACAACAGGTAACCCCAGATCAGAGGCCCCCATAATTAGGGTTGGGCATATTGCTGAACTGGCCAATAACTTTCCCCAGATTGTCACATTTCATCTTCAACTTTTTCTGGGAGTTTTAAAGGTAACAAGTGGTGAAAAAAATCAGTTATTATGCCATTAGGCAAGTAATATTCTCCCAAATTCAAGACATAGAGTGGTAATTCTATTGCATCCATCTATTTATGGAATACTTTCTTCGAACAGAAATGCATCTGAGGCTCTTTCTCGACAAATACAAATGTAGGAGAGTGAGAAAGAAGAAAAAAAAAACAGACGAGTGCTTCTCAAAGACAGATTTTTTGAAAAAAAGTGCAAGGATATGGTTGACTTCTTTTTTAGGAAAAAGAAAGAAAGAATTACTGTCCACAAATAAAGTGTGATCACTTAAAAACGCAACTTAAGAAAGAATATACTCAAATCCAGAATTTCCAAAATTCAGAGGGGGAAAAAAAAGCAAGCTGTCAATCTAGACAGATACGCAAAACATCAATTCATCCATTCCAAAGATGGCCAAAAAAGTACTATTTTCTAACATATCAAGAAAACTTAATTCCTTTGATAAAAGACCCACACGTGTAATAGAATCTACTGACAGATCACTGGTACATGTGATTATCTCTGGGGCTATGTTCCACGTGCGGCTGTAACATTTATACTCACTGAAGCTGTCTGCTGCTTCCCCACAGAGAGACAGAGTCTGCTCATGGACCAAAAAATAGAAAGGAGACAAAGAGGAAAACCCATACAGAGAAAAACTCATATCCATTAACGTGCTTTCACTGGGCTTAAGTCCAAAGCCAGGCGTCGTTACAGGAGCATCGTCTTACTAGGTGTTTGCCTCATCAGCACTGCAGTTCCTAGTGGTTCTTTCTGCCTCTAAGACAAGGCCTACTATGTGCGGAACCTGGACAAGGGAGATGAATACATCTAACACATTGTTCTTGTACTCAAGGAAGCCTAGGAGTCTCAGTGGGGAAATCATCAGTTATAAAGCACCTATTATATATTCTAAATCAGGAATCAAAAGATTCTTAAAAGACAAGTTTTCCACCCATTGGGATTTTAGAGTGACTTTAAGATAAGGAATACACCCCCAAAATAACCCCTGAACAAGGCAGTACTGTATCAGACAACATTCTATACACAGTGAATAATGTTTTTTTTGTGCAATAGAGTCTCCAATTATGACAGTGAAGAGTAAAAACCTTGACAAATATATCATAAGGGAAAATTTATATAACAGTGAAAAATAATATGCATAATTTGCTCCTGCCTCAGCATCATGGGTGAGTGAACCACACTGTCCGCATGAGCTAAGTGTAATGGCTGCATCCAACAGCTGCAAACAAAGACCAATCTGGTCCTCGACTTCAGGGGTCTCACAATATGCAAGGCAGGGGTGGGGTAGGGGGTGGGGGGACAAGCAGCAATGAGAGTCCTGAGGAACAGCAGAGAAGACCTGGAAGCGTCCATGTCTGTGTTCCACATCAATGCCCACCACCCCTCTTTCATTCTCTCACACAGGTCTCCATGACTTGTTCCCCTTCAAAACCAGCAATTCCCCCTCCATCCTTCATTCTCACTGATCAACAAACCCTTCGATCTCAGTAAGCTGCACTCAGGTGCTATATCAAAGAGAAGACACTTATACTGTCAGCTTCCGACAACTCTCTGAGGTGAAGAACTCTGTCCATTATTCAAGGGCTTACCTTGGTGCATTTTGTGCCTAGGGTTTGGCGTCAATGGAGCACAGTCTTCCCAACTTTCTGGCTGATATGCTTTCAAGGGTGTCATTTCCCAGAATTGCTGAGGAAGGGCTCAGTCCTAGTTTACTTCTGAATGTGGAGCCAACTGCCTTCACGGCCATGGTTTCCTTGGTTTGACAGATGTACTACCTGCAGAGAGGAACTTGCTCGGCTCCTCAGCCCCACACGTCTCCTCCATTCTCACTAAATACAAATCAGAACCCAATACAGATGAAGACTAATGGAAAGCCACACACCCATGGGTACAGATTTGCCTGCCTCTGTGGTCCATAGGGTCACACAGAGTCAGACATGACTGAAGCGACTTAGCACGCGTGCACGTATTGGAGAAGGACATGGCAACCCACTCCAGTATTTTTGCCTAGAGAATCCCGTGGACAGAGGAGCCTGGTGGGCTGCTGTCCATAGGGTTGCACAGAGTCGGACATGACTGAAGTGACTTAGCATGCATAGCATGCATGCACGCATGTGGTATTTGATCCCCTCTGCTGTACAAGGAACAGAGATGGTGAGGTGTACATCCTTCTGGACTCATGTGATCCTCCTAAGAATGGCCAGATTCAGGTCTGTGAGAAAGACAAGAGAGGATCCACTCAGGTCCAAGACTAAGCTGTGCTCAAGCTCAGATCCCAGGATTACCTGCCATGAGGTACTGGGATGCACCAGGAGGATTAACCATCAAATGACGCTTTGCTTTCCACTTGCCACAATCTTCCTTGATGCACGTCTGGCTCACGTCAAGTGCCTGATCCTCAAACCATCATAACAAAATTTGACCCTATTGATTTGATACATGCCAAGGCCATCTCCCTTCCTCCTGACTACCTTGGCCACAAATCACATTGCTTTCCTCTCTCCTCTGATCTCCTTGCCTTTGTAAGGTTCAAGACTACTGCACTGTGTTTTCTAGCACAAAAGTTGGCTGATGTTTTCCTGCTGAATCCACAGCGCTTCAGTCTTCCTTGAACGTAGCCCGACACTGCCTGTATGACTGCAGTAGCTGGGAACAAAGTTTCTGATGACAAAGTCTGTCCTTGAAATGCAAACCCTTTGCTAGAGGGGGAACTACTGCTTGACAATAGGACATTAATTGTGTGGCCAAGACAATGAGCAAAAAAAGGGATCTGGGGAAAAGAAAGAAGTAAGTAACACACAGAGTAAGAAACATCTCTGCCAAATGAGGGCAAAGAAATAAAATGCTGCAATATTCTAAGGATGAGTGGTTACTGTGGAAGGTCTGATGCAAGTTGGTGAGGGTGGCCTCAAGATGACAAGAAGACGGTGCACTGGCCATTCTGAAGCCTGATAAGCAGAACTTGATGAAAATTAGAACCGTCTGCTCTCTGGCATCTTATACTGGAATGCCTTCAGCCTCGTTCTCAGACCAGTCTGCACGCAAAAGTTCTTCCCACAGAAGGCTTCACGGCAGGGTCACCTCTTTCACAAGTTTCTCACTAATACTCCCAGGCGGAGATAAGCCCTCCTCAGAATTCCTTTGAGTCTAGTATTTCACATCAAAAAGGGTTCCCACATGAGGTTCTGTACCTTCCCTAACAGGGTGTAAGCTCCCCAAAACCTGCCCAAGAATTTTATTCATCTTAGTGCCTCCAGGCCGAGAGAATCAGGAATATAGGAGGAGCTTGGTATTGGTCAGTTTCAACCAAACTGCCAAAAGCAAATCAACCTTCAATATCCCCAGCCCCCACCCCCACCCCCACCCCCACAGAAGCATTGGAACCACAAGAAGGCTTGAGAACAAATGCCTGAGGGTTAGCGTTAGGGTTAGGGGGAGCCTAGTCACCAGGAGAGATCTTCCCTGCTGCCCTCGGAGCTGAGAGGTTGCAAGGATGGAGCTACAGAGGGTACTCACCTCCAGGAATGGGAGTCCCATTAATAAATGGAGTCAATTCAGAAGAAAGCGGAGGGGTGACATGAGAAATGTAAAGAGGAGGCTTTAGGGCTTAGATTGAGCCTCAACAGGTCTCTACTCAATCTATTCAGTCATGTTGTCAAATACAGTCTCCTTTTGCTTAAGTCTGTATGGATAGGCAGCATCTTAGCAACATGCAACTAAAAAAAAAAAAAAAAAAAAACTGTTCTATAAGATACTTAGATAGTAGAAGTTGATAACATAAACAAGCATTATACATGTGACAAGCCATGCAGAGCTGGGAATCCAGAGTGAGGACGTGGTTGATTTAGGCTGAATCAACAGTTTCTTATCACTAGGTTTTGAAATCAATCAGCAATCACACCTGATTTTCACATTTACTAAAAGCAAAGATTTAAAAAGATATCATCAAAACTCAGTATCTTATCCTTTCCCGCAGGGCTTGCTGCCCTTTAGCTAATAACACTTTGGCATCCCGGAACAACTATATTCAAAAGGGTACTCAACTCATACATGTACAATCAAATAGCACAAACAGGGTAAACAGGGACTATAAATTCCATCTGTGCCAACCACCAATTTCCCTTCCCAAAGGCAACTAGTGTTACCAATATCTTGTCTCTCTCTTCCAAAAACATTCTATACAGACACAAGAATAGCATTCTGTGTGTATCTTTTTTCTGCCTTCTACCCAAAGACTAGTATATTTACCCTCAAGTCACTTAAGATATCTTGGAGATATTTCCACATCAGCACATACAGGTCTACATCTTTTTCTGATAGCTGCAGAGCACAGTCCCCATGTATTCCCCACCCTCACCCCATGGATAGACCTTTACCTCCTTTCAAACACTGAAGGAATTCCATTGCTTTTGCTCTCACAACAATGCTGCAAGTTATATGCCTGTACACAAGCCTTTGATCAGCTGGGTGAATATAAATCCCAAGAAGCGACAGCTGATTTCTACTACATGTGTAAACTTAAGAGTCTGCAACCCTGTCAGTTGGAAAAATAAATCCCCATCACCTTTCACACAGCCTCTACCTACACTTTCCTTTTCCTGGTATTCATCTGATAGGATCAGATGCTCAGATGCCCCCAAGGGACACTGGAGACAAACAGAAGAACACAATTCTGGAATACCAGCTAAGAGTCTCTGCAGAGTATCCAAAAGTACCTAGTAAAATACTTCACCACCCAGTTTTTAAAAAATTAATACATTTTATAGACCTGTTAGAAAACCCTATCGGCCTGCCCCTGATGGTATATGTGAGGGCTCTGAGTCTACTCCACATCCCTGGAGTGCCATGTGGTGTGACCATAAGTCCAGGTCCCTGGAAGTAGGACAAGTGGCCCCCCATCCTCCCACACTTATCCTCTCTGCACTTTTTTCCCTGTCTTTTCCCACCTTTAACATAGCTTGGAGCATTCTTTCAGCCTGTTTTCCTCCAGTCTAATTATTCTTTAACTTTAAATAATATAATAACTTTGACATTTTCATTTCTAGTTAAACCTTGCTAATTTGCACAAATGATGGGTAGACACAGCACAAATTAGCAAGCCTGAAAAATCAGCAAACACAAAAAAAGCCAATGATTAAAGAGAAATCAAATAGGTGCATTATGAAATACACATTTATTTTTAAAAGCAAATTCCTCAGGCTTGTGAGGAAATATGGAGCAGTGATACTTGGCTGCTTTCTAATAGTCTCTCTTTTCTAAGCTATAGGGTTACTGTTTTTCCCCTGACATGGTCTCCAGCAGTGATATTTTCTGAACGAAATATCAGAGCACATGGTAAGCCTAAATGTTTCTGAGTAACTACATGATTCCAAAGACAGTCTATGGGTTCAGTTTTGCTCCTGCAAGAATTTCTGGACTCTCTGGTTCCAGGAGAGAAAAAACACACTATCTTAGTCCACTGAGGTGGCTATAATAGAATAACATAGACCTGGTGGCTTATAAACAACAGAAATTTCTCAGTTTTGGAGCCTGGGAAGTTCAAGATCAAGGTGCCAGCAGAACTGGTACCTGGTGAGGATGTACTTTCTGGTTCAGACAGGCTCTTCTATGTCCTCACATGGTAGGAAAGAGTGAGAGATCTGTCTGATAACATCTTTTAAAGGGCACTAATCTCATTCAAGAGGGCTCCATCCCCTTATGACACATTCAACCCTCCCAAAGGTCCCACCTCCAAACACTATGACATTGGGTGGAAGGATTTAATATATCAATTTGAGTAGAAGACAAACATTCAGTCTACAACATAAATGAAAGCGGTTCCAACCTGAGCAACCAAAGATGTTTCCAACACAAACTTGACACTGCTCTAGTTTATATGCTTACTGTCTCCCTCTGTAAGGCCATACAAGCGGGAATGCAGTCTATAGCCTATACTGCTCTATTCTCAGGGTCTTGATCTGTGTCTGGCACACAGCAACACACATCTTATGTGCACATGCCCATCAAGAGCATGGAATCTTTTCCTCGTCTCCTTGAGTGTGGACTGGCAGCGCTTTGGCAAATGCAAAGGAGTGACTAGTGCCATGCCAGGTCTGGGCCTAGACCTTGAGAAACCTGGCAATGTCCTATTTCATGCTAAGTCTATCATGATGGCACGGTCAACCTGAGAGCCAAGTCATGGCCAGGGCCAAGTGTCAAGTGCAGACATGAAGCCATGCTGAATGTTCCAGGCAAAGCTAAGCTCCCAGGTGAATACACTCCTGAGTCAGCACCATGCAGAGCAGAGAAAAACCACCCCTGCTAAGCCCTACAGAGGAGAAGGAAATCGGTCCTGAATATTCATTGGAAGCACTGATGCTGAACTCGAAGCTCCAATACTCTGGCCACCTGATGCAAAGAGCTGACTCAGTAGAAAAGACTCTGATACTGGGGAAGATTGAAGGCAGGAGGAGAAGGGGACAACAGAGGACGAGATGGTTGGATGGCATCACTGACTCAATGGACATGAGTTTGAGCAAGCTCTGGGAGATGGTGAAGGACAGAAAGCCTGTGTGCTGCAGTTCACGGGGTCGCAAAGAGTTGGACATGACTGAGCAACTGAACAATGACAACAACAACCCCTGCCCAAACGGAAGTATCCTGCACCAATGGATGCTGCTTAAGCCAGTTTCAGGTGAGTCTGTGATGCATCCTTAAGTAAGTGAAGCAGAAATGCTCACTATTTGTTGAGAATCAGTAACTGCACACCTTCTTGTTTCCCGTATCTCCTGCCCGCTGCCCCTAGGCGTTCTTAACACATCACAGAGTGATCTTCCCAAAACACAAATGTGACCATGTTCTCCATCCCTCTAATCCCACCCCACCCCATCTCCCATACCCCACACTACAAACACAAGCAAACAAAATTGCTTTTGAAAGCACAGATCCGTGGATGTTCTGCCTGTAGCCTGCATCCTTGGCTGCATGTTCAGGCTACACTTTCTCCACATGGCCAGATCCTTCCACATACCACAGTCCACCTCGACACACGGGACATGATGTTTCTTTTCTTTGGCTCCCCATTAACCTCCACCCTTTTGCTCTTTCTCCAGACCTCATTTTAACCATTATTTCTCCTGGAAGCCCTCCCTGAACTTCCTGACAAGGGCAAGTCCTTCAAATGTAGACTCTCAAAGCGTCACGTACCTCCATTTCTTAGTCCTCATCAGAATAGTTTTTATCAGCCCCCATTAGTCTGCATGAGGCTGCAACTGTGTTGTTTTTGGCTCACTCCTATAAACTCAACAAAAAAAAACACTGTGTTGGCACATAGGGTAAGCTCAAATATGTGTTGGAAGAGTGAATAAATGAATAGTATGGTCACCTGGACTGCCTACTTCACATCCTGGCCACACCACATAGTGAGGTTGTGACCTGTGGCACGCCAGATTGATGGCTGGCCATCTCTCTATGGCTATCTTCCTTCATCTGGTGAAAACAGTAGCATTTACCTAAAAGCCAGGTTTTTCTGAAGTTTAAATAAAATTACATGTAACAACACTTAGCCCAGCACCTGACATGTAGCGAATATTCAATAATTAGCTATGACTATTACATCATTTACTATTATTCCCATTTCTCACTATAAGGGAAAGTCCTAAACTGCAAAGTAACAGGAGACTTTCTCTCTGACCTTGTGCCACCTTCGATCCCTTTAAGAGCACAGAAGCCCTGTACATTATGCTAAGCCAAGCTATAACGGGCCACAGAATCTCATTGCCAAGCTGGTCTCCAACAAAAAACACCTAGACTGCCTCCATCACGGTCCTTCCAAGAGCTCATCTCAGGAAGGCCGTTAAACAAAGCTGATTAAACAAACTGCCAACAAAGAAATTAACAAATACACGGCTCTTCTTTCTTAAATGTCTTCCAGGCATTTAATGAGGATCACTGTTACTCTTGATAGATGTATAAACTGATACTATTCTTCTAAGAAAACAGATATAACATTTTCAGTATATATCAATGTCTATCAATCTATCTAAAATTTAAATATATATACTTTTCAATCTAGCCTTTCCCATTCTGGTACTTTGCTTTGTGTCAGTGCTTCTCAACAGGGGTGGTTTTGCCTCACAGGGGACACACAGCAATGTCTAGGAATGCTTCTGGTTGTCACGAATGGGGGTAGGAAGGGGGTACAAACAGGGACAGATGTGATGCTGACATCTAGTGAGTGGAGCCCAGGAAAGCAGATAAACATCCCACAATATACAACAAAGTCTTCCACAATAAAGAAGGATCCAGACCAAAATGTCCACAATTCTCTAGTTGTGAAACCCTATACTAAGGAAATAATCAGATGGGCTTGCAAAAATGAATATACAAGCTTGATCACCAGCACTACTGTGTACAAATCTATACATTCAACAAAGTGGGACAGGTTAAATCAACTATGATATATCGATAATAATGCTGCCATATGTCAATTTCTACAGAAAGATATTGACAACATATTTTTATATTTTAAAAAAGTATGGAAAATGTAGCATTATTTTATTAAAACTATCATGTGCCTGCCCCCAACTACCAGAGAGGAGTATAATTTGTGAGCCATAAAAGTAATTTAAAATTTCTAGTAGGTACCTTTCATAAGTAAAAGGGAGCAAATTAATTTTAATAGTATATTTTATTCAATCCATTATATCCAAATACTATCATTTCAACATGTAAGAAATATCTAAACTTAAGAGATATTTTACAGTCTCATTTTCCAACATCTAGTGTGGCTACGATACTTTCAGCATGTGTCAATTCACACTAGCTATATTTCACTGCTCCAGACCTGCTGGTGGGAACTGGTTACCATACTGGACAGCACAGGCACGTTTAGTAACAAACAGGGAAAGAGCAAGATGTTCAGAAAGTCTGTCTCCAAAGTGGCCCAGGCCCTGATCCTGGGGCAGGGGTTGGGGTGAATATGCAGTAATGTTTACTTTCTCAGTTTGGTTTTTATTACTCTTTGTTTTTATGAGAAGTACCATGTACAAGTGCAGAAAAATCAAGCTGTACGAAGTTTGAAGGAACAGAGAGAACGACTCGTCAGGTGTCATGAACACAAGGCAGCCCTTGGGGTAACCTCCCACATCCGTGCTAAAAATGATGGATTCTGGAGTTTTCAGGGAAAGGGCTTGCCACCATCTCCCCTGTGTGCAGGTCTACACACACACACACACACACACACACACACACGCGCGCGCGCGCGCGCGCACACACGCATGCACGCGCGCGCATGCACGCCCTAGCAGGGTCAAGGTCATTCCAGCCAAGTGTATTCCAAACAGCCAACCCTCCACTCCCACATCTAAGTAGTTGGAAAGTTCACTTTCTCCCAGGTAGACAAGAATCCCTGGTCCCTGCCCTGCCCACCGTTTTCCCTGTCTCCCTTCCCTCTTTCTCACTGGTCACTGACACAGAGAACACTCAGGGCAGTGTCTACACAGGTTCCTCAGTGTGAAATGCTAGGGACACGAGCCTAAGGCTCCTTTAATGCAGTCTCCATATTTAAAGTCTACAATAATATCACGCCTGGGACAATGAATCTCAGCACAGCCCTGGAAAATCTTTTCACACTATTTTGGTCACACAGTTTAGGTTTCAAAAAGCTTGTGGGTCCCAGATCTCTCCATGTGAACTCAGGAGCATCTGGGTGTCCATGGCCTGGACTTAGAAAGCTGTAGCACTTAGATGGAAGCTGCAGTGTAGCTAAGAGGCAGCTTCAAAACCTACAGAAATCAGCTGGGTGGATCCCTCCGAATAGCCCCATTCCTCACCTGTGAGATGAGAAGAAGGGGAAGGTGATTTTTACACTGCTATCCTGAAACTTGCAGAAACCATTTCCTTCTAAGAAGGACCTTAAATATTTTGTTTTTCTTTTCTCTTTGGGATCAAGGGAAGGGTTTAGGAAGCCTATTTCACTCCTACTTCCACTAGGCTCCCTGATAAAAACAGACATCTAAAAACGTTTTCATTAGTTTTAAAATTAATCTAGAGAAAAATTATTAACATCCTTAACAACCTACTACTACATTCCATGTGCTATGCTCACAGTAAAACAAGCTGACATTACAGAACACTTGCTATATACCAAGCATTGCTCTAAGAACTTGTGACTTGCAGTAACTCAGTTTATCTTCCACCTACCTCAACAAGGGAGGTACTAGTTTAGTCCCTATTTTTTTTAGATAAGGAAGGGGGAAAAAAGGCTTGGAAAGATCTGGTATTTCTCAACATCACAAAGCTGAAAAGTTGCAGGACAGGGCCTAAGTGCAGAACTCGAAAAAGGAACACTTAACTCAATGGTTCTTTCTGTGATCTTCACAGCACACCTAAGAGATGGGCCTTTCACTGTCCCCTGTGGGGACCTATGAGCGAGCAAGTCAGAAACAGGCCCCAGAATGGACACATCTTAAGTCAGACACAGCCTCTCCCAAACCGCGCTTCTTGGGGGTGAGAGTCGGGGGACATACTGGTCTGAAACAAAGAGCTACCACTTCCTCACTTCAGCATCAGAAATGTTTATTTTTTTCCATTTAAAACTGGTCGTGTTGTGAACTGATGATGACAGTGACTGAGCAAGCACAGACAGGAGCACAGGTTCCAAGGGCATTCTGGGCAGTGGGGAAAGCCCCCTGGGGAGGGCCCAGAGTGGTCCTGGCCTGGGGCCTGCCTGTCCTCCACCAGCCCTGAGTGCGGGCAGTCTTGAGGAGGAAGAGTGCATGTATGTGTGTGTGTCTGTGTATTTATTTTTAATCTGTAGATTCAGCGTTGAGGAGAATCAGCTCGTTGGGCTTATAGCCTAACACCTGGGGTCGGGGGGCGTGTAACTGCCAGTGCCCGCCCCACTCCCTTCTGGAGCTCAGCTGTCAGCAATGTTCCTACTGAACTGCGTGAAATGGGAGGGGCTCCCTGAAGCCCACGAGGCTGTCTCCAGAATCTGACTGTTCAGTCGGACACAGCCATGCTTCTCTGGAAACTTCTGGAACCAAGCACCTGGGTGATACTAGCTTACTGAGCAAAGGGACTCAAAGAAATGGACAGAAGCTTCACGGGCTGGGGAACACAGGCCCTACTATCCCAGGTGTGCTGAGCGAGCTGGAGCTAGGATCTGGCTGAACACTGTCTTCTGGTTTTTAATTTGAGATGCTGATGATAACAGAGCATTAGCAGAAACAGTAAGATGAGCAGCAGCTAGTTGCTCTTACTGTGCTAAGTTCTTTATACAGATCTGTTAATTCGTGCTCACCATTAAGCAGTGAGGTATATCCACCTCTTTCACAGAAGAAGTTTTCTTTTTTGGTTTACCAAATATTCCCTGCTGCCCCCAATACCACGAGGAGTAAGTAAGCACTCAATAATTATTTACTGAATAAAGGAATACACTCAAAGCATCAAAGTTTTTGAAAAGCTTGTGAGCCCCAGATCTCTCCATGGAATTTCAGGAGCATCAGAATGCCAATGGTCTGGCCTTACAGTATCTTACACTCAGATCTAAGCTACAACATACTCTGTACATTCTGGCATAAGAACCAATGGTCAAGTAACATTCCAATGACAGGATCCCTTCTCTAGCTGCCCAGCACCTTGGATTCCCCATCCCCACTCCTACAAACCCTGACTGCTTCCCAAACTATGAAAATTTAAAAGAAGAAATATACAGAGTCTCAAGAAACAAAACTTGTAGACTTCATTTGCAGCAATAGAATTGAACAAGAGAAAAAATGAGGTACACTTTTTTCTTCTACAACTTAAACGACAATAACAAAAAATACTAAAACTCAGTGTTGGCAAAATTGCAGTGAAATAAACATTCTCATTCAGTATCAGCAGAAGAATAAATTGGTGCATTTTGAAACGTACGATGACAGCATATATAGAAAATTTGTAACAATTCCAAAACTTCTCTTCTAGGAGTTTCCGCCTATTGAATATATCTAAAGAAATTTCCCCCTGTAGACTATATCTAAAGAAATGGAAACTGATTAATATTTGTGCACATATATGCCCACTGTAACATATTACAGAAAAACTGGAAACAACTCCCACACTCAACACTGAAGAAGAATTAAATTGTGTTATATACAAAAAAATGATTAGTATGCAGTCATTTAAAATGTCTTCATGACATGGGAAAACATTTACCATGTAATGCTAAACTTAAAAAAACACACAATTCTATATACTGTATGACTGCAGTTATGTTAAATATGTGTACATCAAATGAAAAAAAAAGAAACTATATGTTATTCCCAGGGTCAGGATTCTAGATTACTTTTACTTTTTTATTAGGTCAACTTTTCTACAATTCCCTATAGTGAGTTGGTTTTTATACTTGTAATCAGAAAAAAGAAAAAAGAAAAAAATGAAGCTCATAAGAAGTGTCTATTCTATGTTCTATTACTACTAACATTATGAGAATTAAACTAATGAAGTGATAGGACCCTTCCAGATGACAATTCTACATTGGTCTTTATGTATTTTTATCCTACTTAAGAAAATAAAGAGAGGATGTCAACCCCATTTCGGAACTAGGGGGAACAAGATTTCAGTGCTAAGCAGTTCCAATCAGTTATACAGTGTGAACCTCAAAAACAATGACCAACACATCTTACTGTTCTTTGTTGTGTCTCAATCTTTGGAAAAACACATGTCACATGGGAGTGGCTCACTGGGCTGAACCAGTCAGATAGAGATGCAGCAGACATCTAAATTCTCAGGCTATGTAAAATACTCAACTATTTAAAAAATTCCCAGTATTGTCAACTGGCAGAAACATTTCAACATTACACACATACTCATTAAATATCCTTGTATAAAAATAAAGGACACAGAGAGGGAGAGAGAGGAAGAGGGGAGAAGGAATAAGGAGGAAGAGAAGAAAGTCTCCAGAAGAAAAGAAAGAAGGATGAGGAGGAAGGGGAAGGAGAAGTGGAAGGAGGAGAAGATTTAGAAGCCTGAGCAGCAGGGGAGGAGAAAATGAAGGAGTAAGAGAAAATGAAAAGTGGACATTTTCTGAAATGAACGTATTTAGATGATCCTTTTCATATTTCATGTTCTTAAACATCTGTAAATGGTGTTAATTTCCCTTACCATAGCTGGAAAAAGGAAAATGCATTGGAAATGAAATTTAAGAAGGGGCCATCCATATAAAAAAGTACATTTTGGTTTTCATCAAGTCTCTTTTTTTTTTTTTAACAGTGAACTTTTTAACAATGAAGTTTTAATATTTCCACTTGCTTTTGATATTATATCATAAAGGGGAGAAAGAGGTATATTAAAAGAGACAAGGACTCCCAATATAGTCAGTTACAATTACACGGTTGATGGGGGAACATCTTTTTCCTTCTCTGAGTCTTAGTTTCATCTCCAATAACGTATAAAGAACGGACTAGAGAAGGCTAACGTTTCTTGGTTCTCTCTGAGGCAACAAATCTAAGGACTAGACAGGGGAATGGCCACAAAGGACAGAGATACACAGCTCAATTTCAAACACAGTCAGTCTCCCAGGAACTCCATAAATATGTGTTGCCTAAACAATTAACGACAATACTGCTAAGGTCTGGCATGCAAGAAAACTTAAAACTTTAATACTTTAAAAGCTGTCAAGACATTTGAGTTTTCCTGGGTAACCTGGACCAAAACTCAACTGAAACAAATTTTGGAGATACAAATCCAGACCAAGTAAATTCATGGCTGTTCTGGGAAGAGAGAAGGAATGATGTTTGGGATAACACAACAACGAGAGGATGAATGGCTGCCCCTGGAAAGAATGCAAAGTTCCCTGCTCCCATGCTGCAAATCAAGGTGCTAAAGTGAAAAAATACCAAGAGATGATTCAGATCAGAAAAGAAAAATGTCGAGCAACTTAAAGACCAGAAATGTTGAAATCAAAGTTAATGCAAAATGCACATTATGGAAAACACATGTAGTCGATGCTAGGGGCTCATTTCATGTGCCTCAGATTAATGTTAATATTACTTAAAAGTAGAGGGAGAAACTGAGTAATAACCTGTAGTTCCACTATCATATTTATAAGACTAATTCAAGATACTGAGCTCTTGAGACATCCTACATAGGCATACTGGCCATCATCAGTAACTGGAGGCAATCAGAAGACCCATCATTGCAGGAACAGATAACACAACAGTGGAAGTCACCAAGGTACCCTAAAAATAAGACTGAGATATAACAGTGATAGATCTATTCCAGGATATATCTGCTCTGAGAGTCAGTGATGGACAGGGAAGCCTGGAGTGCTGTAGTCCATGGGGTCGCAAAGAGTCAGACATGACTGAGCGACTAAACTGGTAACAGTGATAACTTGGGAAAATACTCATGATACTTTAAGGGTAAGAGCAGGAAACAAAATTGTATATACAGTACAAGTACATATAAACAAATCTGTACATACAAAACACTGCAGGATGGAGATAAAATGCTGAACTATTTAGATGAGTTCACCAGTGAAATTCTTCTTCCTATATTTTCAGGCTCTTCTAATTTCTTTCAATGTCATTTTATAATGAAAACAAATTGAGAAGTACATTTATCATCTTCCACAAAGAGGGGATATTCTTACCTCACCCAATACCACCTTAATGGTGGTTAGTATCTAAACAGAGAAAATATATGTTTTTCATTATTTTACCTATAATTTCCTAGATGCTCGAAGATTTGGGATCAGCCTAGAAATCTTGAAAATGTTCAACTGTTTCCGAATTTTTGAATGAGCCAGAATCTTTGATGCTCTTAGTTAATTTGAAAGACGGACGAACCCATCAAAGACTACCTATATTAGTATAAGGTAAAGGTAATAGACTCATGTGCACCTCCTAGTACTTTACTAATCTAGAGACCAGGTTAACCACACCAAGCTCTGAGGTACTTTAGATGATTAAAGACTACATTTTAAGTTCAAGATTTAAGTACACATCTCCTTTTACCCCTGCCTTTTATGCATATTTAATATCCAAACCACTGGATTAGAGATCTGATAGGGTTCCTCACTCTCCACCATCCCCCAGGAGATGTTGGGTCACCCTAGTTTATCTTTAGCAAGAATCTTGTTAGAGCAGTTGACCCAGAATTCCCCCCTTACTCCTGATGTTTTCTTTCCAGAAACTTTTCAGCTACTGACCCCTTGCCGCCCCCTAACTCTTTGGCTATAAATTCTCACTTGCCCATGCTGTATACAGAGGTGAGCTCAACGTCTTCCCCCTCCTGTAAAATCTCACTGCAGTATTCCCTACACCTACCGCGATGGTCCTGAATGAAGTCCACCTTACCATCTTTAACAAGTGAAATTAAAGAACTGCTTCCTTTCATACCATCAACCCTCACCCCACAGGCTTCCCTGTTTCTCTTAATGGCAGCCCCATCCTTTCAGCAGTTGCTTAAACCGAGAGTCCTCAGTCTTCTGACTTCTTTCTTAATTACTACAAGCAATCCATCAGTTGATCCTACCCCATCACTTAAGACAAAAATCTTGGTCTTGGGAGTCATCCATTATGTAACTGTTTTCAAACTTCACATCTATTTTACCAGGACTTCCTTGGATTCTTCCTAGATAAGTTCAAAATTTAAATATCAAACTACATGTGTTAAGATTTCACAAATTCCCACCACTTCTACTGCCATCCTCATCCTGGCTATCAGATCTCACTGAGATTATCACAGTGGATTCCTAACACATTTCCCTGCCGCTCCCCTCACCCACCCACTATTTACTTTCAAAACAACTTCCAGAGTGATCCATTTAAAATGTGAGTCAAATCCTGTCTCATCTCAAAGTCCATTCATGGCTCTCTACTTCACTAAGAGACTTAGAGTCCAATGAGCCTTAATGCCCTACTAGGTCTGGCCATGTTATTTCTGGCCTTGTCCGCTACTACCCTTTCCCTTGGAAGACTTCATTTTGCCACAGTGGCCGACTTACTCTTTTTTAGAACATGCCTTCTTGGCTCAAATGCCTGTGCTTCAGTTAGACTTATCCTGGCTATTTACAATTGCAACTCCTTCTCTCCGGCAATTTGACCTCCCTTACCACCTATATTTTCTTCACCACACCTATCACCTCATATTTACTTCTTAGGTTTCCCTACCTGTCCACACCCCCTAGAGCCACAAGCAGAGGCCTTGTCGCTGTGTCACTCACTGCTCTATTCCCACTGGCTTGAGCAAAACTGCCCAACAGAAATGCAATGCCTGTCACATATGTAATTGTAACCACATGGGAAAAGTAAAAAGAAACCTTGAAATTAATTTTAATATTTTACTTAATTCAACATATACAAACTATGCTCATTTTAATGTATAATCAATAAAAAAGAATTATTCAAATAGTTCACATTCTTTGTTCCATACAAATTCTTCGAAAGGCTTTGTGGATTTTAAGTTTATAGCACATAAGTTTGGGCTAACCACATTTCAAGGGCTCAGTAGCTACATGTGGCCAGTGGTTTCAATATTGGACAGTGTAGATCTAGCCTACTGCATTTTTTCTCTGCTCTTTGTATACTTATCCTATTTATCATTTAAATTCTTGGGCATAGTCCAGTGAATTGATTACCTAACTCACAAATGGGTCCCAATATGCTCTTTGAAAATCACTGCTCTAAATAAACTTTAAAGAATGTCACCTGTAATGAATGGTTTAGGACACTTCCTTTGGTCTCCAAGGGCTGCTCACAATCCTTTGAAAGAGATACTGACTTCCAGAAAAAAAGAGGCCTGGAGGAAAAAGTGAGGAAGTAAAGATCCATGCCAATCTATAAACTGAAATCATCACAGTCTATCCAATGATGCAAGATTTTAATTAAAATAAATATTTTTAAGTAACTCACTCCACTGTCAGATAATTAACAAAACATCTAATTACCTTTAATTATACACCATACGCCTGCTAATATACAAGATTCAAGGGAAAATCGGCATGATCGTCACACTTCACAAAGAGTGTGCCTAAACGGAGCATGCAGACGTCAGGCTTTTCATTTTCCTCTCCCCTCACTCTCAGTACATGCGAAGGCCATGGAAGTACCAGTTCAGATCAAGGACAGAGCAGTGCAAACTTAAATGAGTCATTTCACTTGCCACTTACAAAAAGTCCTACTCACCAACAGACTTTTTAAGAGATAACATCAAATTTCAAATCCAAACTCAGCCCTGGGCAGAAGGTGTCAACTTTTAAAACAGGCTCAAGGATTCTACCATTGGTATACCATTCACTCCTTCAAGGTCCTGGATGTTACTAGATACTACAAAGTATGCAGTCAAGGTTATCATATTTGCGCTACCTTAAAGAGAGTTTTGTTTTTGTACATTTTTGAGCTTCATATTTTCTCTGAGATGTTTGAATTGCCAAAGAAAGATAATACCTCCTACATCTCTGTTAAGTTGTTACGTTTTCAACTAAGCTGATAACTTCTTCCGAAGATGCTCAAGGTGGACAGTTTGGATATTTGTGCCCTTGACAGATGAAACAGGCAAAACATCATTTAAAAAAGATGACTAAAACCATTTGTTATTTATTTTTTTCACTGTGCAAAATATGGCTACTTGATAACTGTTGCAAATATTGTCTTTACTACAAAACATGCCTTCATGTACATTTCAACAAGTGACTTCTGCTTGAAAACGAACTCTATTGAGCATATTTGTCTGGAAATCAATATTTAAAATTTTTTTCTTTGAAGCGAACATTCAAGAGAGACAGCTCTTGTTTACAGAGTTACTTAGTTTAGCATTATGGTTAACAATGTTTAAAAACAGCTAACTTAAAATGCAAACATTTAAATTCTGAAGTTTAACTGTTGGGAGGCCAAGTCTATTTCTATGGAAATACAAACAACATGAAAAGAGTAATTTTCTCCCAATTTCATCCCTTGGGAGAATATTTCAGGGCACCATTTTGTTGGATTTAGGAGTAAGAACTCATATAACTCTGAGATTGTAAGAAAGTTAAAAATTTAAATGCTTTGGATGAACTTTGAAAACATTATGCTATGGGAAAGGAGTTAGTCACAAAAGACCACATATTGTATGATTCCATTTACATAAGATGTCCAGAAGAGGCAAAACTCTACGGGTGGTATTTGTATTTGTTGTTGCCAGGGGTTGGGTTGAGGGGAGTAACTGCTAATGGGTATGGGGATCTCTTTCCAGGGTGATGAAATTGTTTCAAAACTAGATTGTGATGATAGGTGCAAACTCTGAAGATACTAAAAACCATTGAACAGTTCATTTCAAATGTGTATGAATTATATCTCAATAAAGCTATTAACAAAAAATTAACAGGCTTGATAACAATCACCACAATACTGGCATGAAACATACAAGAAAATCAAATTAGTCTAGCATAGCTTTCAGATCATGGTAAAATACATAAATCTCTGACACCCTGATCTCCCTGTTAGAGAACACTTTCTCATAACCACCAAATACCTGCCCTTTTGAACACTTGGCATCATCATCATCATGCATAATGTCTGTCCCCGCGTTTGCTACATAAACTCTAGGAGGACAGAGATGGTATCCTTCTCATGTAGTGCTATGATCCTAGCATCTGGCACACAGTCATATATAAATACCTGCAGCAATAACTGATGTATAGCACATGTAGTATATACATCTATATTATATATGAATGAATGAATGAAGGAATGAATGCAATATTGGGTTGGGACAATTCAGCCAATCAAGTTGCTGGAGTGCTAAATGTCCCCTTACATCTGTTCTCCAATTCTCCCAAGCCCCTGGCTACCAAGCTAGAGGCATTCCCCAACAGCCACTGCAGCTTCTTGTGAAATGATCACAGTCTAATCAATTAAATGTCAATGGATGTGACGTGTGCAATTTTTAAATCTTTTGCTTCAAAGAAAATTGCTTGCCGTGGACTTCACTGTATTTCAACTATATAGATAAGGACAAAGGGCCAAAGGAGGGAAGCACAAAAGAGAAAGAACCCATCCAGTCAAGCTAGACTGGCCAGATTATTAGATGAGACAGGGAAGTAAACTTCTATTTGATTTAAGCCATTGTATGCAGGAGTCTTTATATCGGCCTCGTCTTTACCCTGAGTGTTACAAGCCAGGCATGGGTAGGCTGAGGGTGAAGGGGAGGTAAAATGGAGTTTACTGCCTAACGAAACTGACTGACTAGTCATTTCAGCCAGTGTGGTCAGCTGGTAGCTCAATGAAAACACTCTTTTCCAGCATCTTTTATAAAAACTTCCTGAACAGGCAAATAAGTCAGATGCTGAATGTTATAAAGAGGTCATTTTGAACAGATTTAACTCAGAATATTGTTGTCATTAAGTAAACTTTTAAATCGCGTTAAATATATACACTTTCAGAAGAACCAATAAATATATTTAAAATTTTAAATATATTTAAATTTAAAATTTATTTTTTTTTAACTTTCTCATCAACAAGTTGACTGTAAAACTGAACCAACACAAAATATGAAGCTTTAAGATGACCAATGTTTAAAAATAACCATTTAATTGTCACCTATACAGGCTTTGTAATTATCATCAATTATTCCCAGTGCTAATCAGAACTGAATCAAAAACAATGAATTTCACAAATTGGATTTTAAGTTTTGGCAAAAATCTATATGGCTGAATTGTGAATGTTTAGGGGAAGCAGGGAAAAAAAGACATAGATATCTATATTAAACCACCAAACCAAGGCAGCCATGACAGAATAACAACAATATAATTGTGACCAGAGCAAGTTGTCTTTTTAGCTCCAGTCTTGACATTTTATATGACTTTGGATAAGTTACTAATTCAATGTGATTAGTTTCCCAGTTTGTAAAGTGGGGATTGTAATAATTACCAGCTACCTTTTAGGAATGACAGCAACCAGATTCATTTTGTAAAGCGCTCAAATCTCTTTAGAAGAAGCTGTTAAATCACTACCAAGTGGGATGAAGGTTATTCATGATCCTTCAGACTCTGAATCTCACTGTGAAAAAAGGCTTCATTTGGTTTTCAGAATTTGCCTGGCTGCTTTCCTGCATATAACCAGTTGTTTCCAGAGTATCACGGTAGGCGCATTTACTTGTATTTATGCTGACTGTTAATGATTCCCAGATTCCAAATTTGAGCATGGCAGTGACTGAGGAACTCCTGGCATCTGAAATCTACATCCTCTGTGTAATGTAGAAGATGGTGCTGGTTTCGTGATCATCACCATCACTAAAGAGCGTGGTCTCTCTGTTTAAGGTCTATTCACTGGGAAGAAATACTAAGCATTCTGTCCTTAAAGAGTTTATATTGTAACAAATCTTTTTTTCCCCTTTATATATATAAGGATTAGTTTTTGAAGGATCCATGAGCCTGATAAAAGGTAAAAAAGTACACACAGCTTATTATTGTCTATGTAACTTAATTCTAAGAAAATATAATGGAAAATGAACTCAAACACAAACCGAACTTATACTGTTGAAGAAAAACAGTTAAATAATAAAATGTTAATTGGGAACAGGAAAGATGAAGTTGACTTAAAAAAAAGTATCAACAACAAAAATTTGAAGTTGTTAGGAAAGAACTACTAACATTAAGCAAAAATGCTTACTCTGAGATTCCAAGCTATCAAGACAAAAAGAATAATTAGATGAATGTGTTGTTCAGTTTCCTTTGTTTTATGAAAGAAGACAACAGAACGACAGAATTTTTCTACGGTCTTGAAATTTGACAAGGGGTTCCTGACTTGCAGGATAGCATATACCATAATATACCTTGTTCCTGATGGTACTTACAAAGAAGCATTTTTTCTCCCTGTGGACTACCTCTCTTAGTCAACAGTAATGACACATTCCTGGAAACTTTCTTTTCCCCTAAACATGCCCTTGACTCACAATATCTTTAACAATATCATGAAATTGGGAAAAATTATTCTATCCAAATTCAGACATTTTCATGTTATGGGTGTAAGCATATTCATCATAAAGACATAAGTCAAGAGAAGAATAATTTATGTTTACAGATAAATTGTAAATTTATCTGAATACATAAATCCAAATAAAACAATGAAAACCTACTAATTAAGTCCATTTTTGGAGCTGTAGGGATAACTCAACTTTCAAGCTAAATATTTTCTATTTTCAACCACTTTTCCAGCTTTAATCTTTAGTTTCATGAGAAACTTTTGCTACCAGCATGAAATGAGTTCAGCACCTGGCATGGATTTGAACGAGCAACACTCTGAACTGAGATCCTGTAGGGATCACAGAGACAGTACACAATGTACATGCAACTCAGCCGCTGAGGCACAGATAAAACAGCCCGCAAAACAGGAAATAGTGACTGGATGACCCTTTGCAGAAAAAAGTTGCAGATCACTGAAACAGATGAAGATTGGGAACCTGGGAAGTGCTTTGCCGAAAAGCACTCTAGGTACGACTTGATAACCTTAATTACTGGTTGGAATCACCCCTTCCCATGCTGGGACATCTGAAACGTACTATATCCTCCTTGGAGGACAAGTAGGTGCTTCCCACACGGTTTAAACAACAAAGATGGTGAAATGAGGCAAGCTGGTTGGACTTTTCAGTCCAAATGAAATGCGCCAGAAGCAACCAGAAAAATAAATTCCTACTTTGATAATACATTCTAGAACCCCCAAGACCTGAGTAAGATTAAAAACAAAACTGATCTAAGAATCTTCACATTATGAAAGTTTCACAAAAAACCTTGCTCAACTAAAGAGTAAAGAAGTCTGTATCTTACAAATTCATAAACTTTAAGTTGGTAATATCTAAACAAAGGCTTTGTGCAACCAGGCTGGCAAGTAACCTGTTTTAAAATTGACACAAATCTACTCAGTCAAATGGAAATACCATTGGACAAGATTCAAAAATAAATGAAGAGGCTTGCTCCTTAAGAAACATCAGACTTGAAAATGACCTGTAAGATGAACTTGAGTGAGGTGACCCCTGCCTTCAATGGGGAGATACTTCGGGTATCAAAAAAAAAAAAAACAAACCATACTAATATGTAGCCTCCATAACCATTTTAACCAGAGTGTTTTTTTTTTTACCCCTGCTCCCAAAAGTGAGTTTGAGAAAATTTAATTCAGCTTTAATTCATCAACCTACATTAGTCTCTCTGAAAACTTCTAATTTTAAAATCAAGTACTCATTTGATTTTCAAGTAAGGTCAAGAGAACAAGGCAGCTGAGCACTGACATCACAGGGACATGCCCCACGCCACACGGCAGTTACATCAACACGACGCGTTGCTATGGTGCCTGACTATTAATTTCTGAAAGAAGGTGATTATAAAGCCGCCAGATGAACACCCATCGGATGACACCACTTCAGCACAAAACACTGACATGCGTTACTCCTATTTGCAGCATGTTAATTTTATGAATCACCACTTTTGTGATGTGAATATTCCTTTCTAACTTCAAAACTATGAAGTCAACTACCAAAAAAAAAAGTTTAACTCCCACAAACAGGGGAAAAGTTTGATAATATTTAGAGGGGAAAATGTGATTATGTGAACCATTTCTTAAGAGCTATCTTTTCTTTAAAGGCCTCCAAAAATATGCTACATATGTACTTACACAAATAAATACATGCAAATTTGATAATTAGGAGATCTGAAAAGAACTGAATTAAGATGCTGAGAAGGCAGTAGATAGAGACCTTAACGTAATTCCACTAATTATATTTGCATTTACCTTTTTTGGCTTCTGCAAAGCAATCTTCTGTTATAGTCACCTCAAAAGGTCACTTCTTACCCTGAAAACAAAAGAGAATATCAAAAATCTGAATGTCAAGACAAACCAGCAACCACCTATTTGCCTGGGAGAGATGCAAGATAAACAACGAAAGAATGAGTGATTATTCAATCACATCAATTCTATTTAATGGCAAAATACACTCAGAATTAATAAAAATCAGTGCCAAGACCTCCACTTACTGGACCATGTGCCTTTGAGCTCTTCAAGATAATAACAACAACTTGAATGTTGGAAAAGTCAAGGTGAAACATTTCACCTTTTGCTTATGAACTTTGTTTCATCTTGTTGTCTATCCATTTATTTTATGTGGAATAACCTGCGAGTCACAGGCCTTTGCTTTGGGAAACCAGACTGCTACTTGAACCTGTCTCTGTTTGGTTAACATTCACAACATCTCTAATTTTGTTAAAACAGACCCGCCCCCCGCCCCCCACCCACCCTTGCAAGTGAGTTAGTTCTTACAGACAAGATGCTTTATGCCATTCTGGACCTTTCAAAATGAATAAAAGCACCATAATTTTCAGCTTGGGGAGGGGTTTGGGGGGTCATCAGTGGGTGAAAGCTGTTCTCACAATGTTTTTCACTTAGAATATCTCTACCAGATCTACTTAGTTCAATAAAAACGGTTCATGTCAGATGAAATAAACAATTCAAATCAAGTTTCCTAAAACACAAAGAAAGCACAGAAGACATCTAACTCCTGCATCTGCATACTCCCTTATGCAAAACAGCGTATAATCCTTTAAGAAACATTACAAGCTGCCTCTTTCTGCCCATGTAACTGGGATCAACATATGGCACAAGTAAAAAGAAAAACATTTGTTTATTAATTTAGATCAAGTTACCAACAGGGTACAGGATTCATTCCACATCAATTGACCAAATGCTCATATAATTTTTTTTAAGATGGTGAAGTCATACCATTCTTTTACTGAAATGTTAATATCCTTTTGCTTACTCTTCAGAACAATATGTAATGAAGTAGCTTAAATTTTATACAGAATATATCTCTGCTCATCCCTCGGCTGTTGGCCCTGAATGTGGAAAGGCAAACATCACTGAGAAGAGTTAAATCCTGTTTCACCAGGGCTAAAAATTTGAAAGTGGTACTTTGGTGTGTACTATCTTTGAGGAATTGATCGGAGGCCAATTTATGACATTTCCACAAGCAAGTGTATGCAGATTCTTGCCATTAAGACTGGGAAAAAATGCAGGCTCTGAGTGAAATCATAATTTTCATGTTTACTGTAAGAGGAAATTGGAGGTTTTCACCATAAATGTTCACCATTTGGGTGGGGGAAAACCCTAAGCTCTGGGACTTGAAATTACTATTTTGCAACCTGCCCCAAATCTTTTTGTTTTGACACAAAACAATTCAAATTGAAAATGAAAATTGTGTGCTTTACTGCTGAGGTGTGTCACCAGGGATTGGTTTCTCCAGGGATGAGAACTTGGTTACAGGGCAAACGGTGATTAAAATAAAAAGAGAGAGAGAGAGAGAAAGCAGTGATGGTCCAGTCCTCGAGGTAATGCTGTGATCTACAGAGCAGCCCCGCCCCACGCCAATAAGAAGAGCTCATTAGACAAGAGGCAAGGAGACCATCTCCCACAAGAGCAATTTCCACCTCCACCACTCATCCGATCTTAAATGGAAAGTAAGTGAACTCTGGCAGGCCATACTCAATTCAAGGCAAGAATGCCCTTCTCTCTCCCTTTTACTTGAGATGTCCTCCAATGTGTGCACTCTAAACTAATTTTCATGTTTGTCTATTGAGTTGCATCTATTTTTGCATGTTTGGCAGTTGAGTCTCTAGTATCAGACTTTGCAATGCAGATAAGATTGCATTGCAAAGATTATATAGGCCTGGTAAATAACTGTGCCTTATTAAAATTTAATTTTAAAAACTGCTGAAAATGCCTACTTGGAATAAAGTTATCTCAAGTGTTGTATTCAAACCTGCAGAATATTTCCAGGTAAGCACTGAGTCTGCTTCTCTACTTGCCTATCTACATAGATAGGTAAGTGACCACAGAGCAAAAGTATAAGCTGCTTCCCCCTCACAGATATGCAACGTTCCCCCAGAGGAGACAAAAGTTAATAATAACAATATTATGCAATTGACCCTCCATCTTGTAATCACTAAAGGAATATAAATTTGGCTACATTTAACTTTTACTTAGACACAAAAAAACTAGGAGTGGAATACAAACCCTATTTTCCTCCATTTTGAAGTTCCAAAAATGTTAATACATAATGTACATTTAACCACACATTAATTTATTTCTGTTGATTTTAGTTTTTAGTATACATAGCAAAGTAATCTAAAAGATATTTTTCCAACTTCGCTGAGAAAAGATTAATAGTTCAACAGCTGTTTGCCATCATGCTAAATTAAATGAAATATGTCAATATAACAGACAAGAAAATTAGGGAGTAGTACTGGGGCCTGAGTCTGTATCATTACTAGCCTAGAAGAATCAGAAATCAACAACTAGGAGAAAAATCTGCATTTCATTTTTTCAAAAACATAAAACTTCCATTTCCAAAACTGCTATAAAAAAAAAAACACTATACCTTATTAAATATATCAAATACATATCTCCATGTTTACCAGCAGCACAAGCACCAAAACTAAAATAAAATTATTCAGTATGCTTTTAAGATTAAAAAAAGAGATAAAAGAAAAATATTGCCCTCCAGCCCACTTGTCACCTCTCAAAAAAGAGTCAGAAAAATAAATTTCATTTTTTTCTTTTCCCCCTCTTTCTCAAGTTCCCTATTAGTTTTAGGTTTTTAAAAGTGAACCAGGAATACAGTAAATAGAAATTACTTATTTTTTTTCACATCATTCTCCATACAGGCAAGATCCTGTGACACCAGAAACTGTTCAAAGTGTGGTTTCTTAACTACTGTATGCGGTAATGTATTTACCTAAAGTTGTTTGATGACCATAAAGACCTTGACCAAGACATGACTTTTCAGCTGAGATCGCTAGGTTAGAAAACTAATGTACCTTCTTCTTTCTCTACCTCTCCAATTCTCCCCTATTCTCCATTAGGAATTTTACTCTGTAGACCCCCTTTTAATACAGTGCTTCAATTTCATAATTTATATGAGTATATCTGACCCCTAATTTAACAAATGTGATTTTGCCAATTGGTAGAGCCTCGTTGGAACAGAGGTGCAGGTAAACAAGGACGTGTGATTTTATTTCACAGGAAGCTAAATGAACAACACATGCTCTGTGTTTTCCCATTAAAAATATTTCTCCTTTTTCTTTCATGGAAGCTCAAGGAAATGATATGCATCAGGATTTCAGCATTGTATTTATTTTGTACAAGTATACAAGAGACTGTGAAAGACAGACACCGTATTTCATTTCAACCTTCAATCCAGTGACTGCCGGTTGAGAACCTACTGTGGGACAGTGTCCCTGAGATGCAGGGATAACGAACACCAGCTCCCGCCCCATGACGAAGGCGGCAGTTAGGAGTTTCATCTCTGGCTAGAGCAACCTCCCCTTGAAGTACAGAAGCATGTTTCAAACCTTCCATCCTTCCAGATATCCCCATGAAATGACATGTACTTCATTTGAGAAAACAGAAAAGTTTCAAGGGGCCTATTTCCAAGAGATTACTGGCCTCTTTAACCCGTAAATCTTAACTCATGTGGGCTTTTCTGTCTTGCTTTTCAAAGATGTCCTAGAATAACAGAGCTATCTCAGTACAAACTCGACTAGCTGAAAAATGATAACGCAAGGGTCACTTCATTTTTTTGCACTCAAGACAAGAAAATCCACTTAGAAAACAACATCAAAGTGTTTCTGCACCCCCCTCCTGCTTTAAATATTTCAAATACTGAGTCAAATTTACAGAAATAAAGAGCAAAGAAAGAGGGAAAGAAAAGTGAGAAATGAAGGAAGAGAAGAAGGGAGAAAAACAGGGAGAGTAAACCAGGGGGGAAAGGAAGGAAGAAAATTAGAAAAGAAAGAAAAGGAAAACTATTGTGTAGTAGAGATCTCTGGGACCAGAGGCGACCTTGGCCATCACCCAGGTTTGCTGGTTTACAAGGACCACGTCCTTTCTTCTCTCTGTCAAAGAAATCTACCACTGTGGCTCCATCACTACCCATTGTCCCCTCCTATTGCTGGGAGGAACATTTTGCTTCCTTTCTTCCCACCATCTGGGACCCTCAACTAAATCAGAGGGACTGACTTTTGGGCCCATTCTCCTAAGAAAATCTAAACTACTCTATATGAAGTAAGCCACATGGCGCAGGCGAACCTGGCGAGGCTTGCCCGTGAAATGACTTCAGGCTGGCAGCCCCCCAGCAACTCCACGTTGGCCCATCTCATTTGGAAAAAAACACTCTCTTACCTTAAAGGAAAGTAAAACCCTGGTCATGGTCATGTGAAAATATTTTATAGGTATCCTTTAGCAGGCTTTAAATGTTGAAACCTAAAAACAATATTTGCTGTTTTCTCTTTGAAGCTCTAACAAAGCCTTTGTTTTAGATTTACCTTGAGTGTGTGCAATAAGAGTTAATAATCAAATCCGTCCCAACCCCCACAAATGTTAAACAAAAAGATAAAAGAAATGCAAATAGCTATTGTCATGGAAAGTTAAAGTACCTGTCTGTATTTTTAAGTGAAAACTATTATCTCTATCAATCAAAATTTAAGAATACAATAGCGCTAATCACAGAAGGTGCTCTGACGGAGTTACTTTTCCTCATTTAAGAAAAGTATTTTTCCCCTTAAAAACAGAGCATAAAAGTCATATACTTACAATTAGATAAGGTATTTGTAATTTTATTATTAAAAACTTTCAGCAGCCTCACTGTTAATAAATGTTTCTAAGTCTCGAGACTGATTTGTACCTATGAAGATCCAAGTCCCTACATATTTTAATAAGGTTGATGAAATTTTATTTAAATTCTCAGTTTCCAACCTGCGGGGGAACAGCACACTCTTCTGTTGAAAAGAGTTACTCAGACAGAGGCAACAGTTAACTGGCAATGAAGACTCCTTTCCAACCCTGGACACAATTCCTAGTCTCTGAAATAGCTACATAAGAGGTATCTTCCCTTAGACGGCTCATCCTTCTTAACTGTGGCAATTTATTTTTGAAATTATCACACGATTTCTACCACCATTCCCCAGAATGATCAAAGGGCACAGTGTATGCCTCTTTTTTTTTTTTTTTCTTAATTCACTTTTAAAAAGACTGGATGAGACCCTGAATATCGTGCTTTCTAAAGACAGTACAGGAACAAAAACTAGCAAGACCCCAGATAGTAAAACAAACAGCTCAAGATTAAAATTCCTAGAGCAAACAGTTAAGCCAGGATGCCATTATGCAGGCTGAGCCTGGATGGATGTCTCCTCCACTGTGGGGCCAAGAGGCTGTCATCTTCCCCCCAGCAAGATCAGATTTCCTTCCCTCCCAACCGCCTCTCTGAGCAGCACGGCCAACATCTCCAGTGTGCTATTAATATCAATGAAGAGCCGATTCGATTTCCACTGAAGAAAACCCTTCCTATTCCGGCACAGACCTTCGGGGAGGACCCTGGCCCGGGTATAGACAATACAGCGGCAGAGTTTCACTGCTTTCTTACAGTTCGGTCTTGCACACTGTTTGAAAGCTTTTAGCAAACAATGGCAGCATTATCTTCAGGATAGTTACAAAACAGGATTAGGACAAAGAATAATAAAGCTGTTCTCTCTCTCTCTCTCCCTCCCCCCCCCCCCACTTAGTTCCCAAGAGCCTCTCTCTGCCAGGCGAACATTTCAGCCACATTTCCTAGGAGGCACCTGTACTTGTCTATTTCAACGCCGCCAACAACTGACAAACGGCCCAGGAACCAGGATCAGAAAAGCGGCAAAGTAGCCTCTCAACATTTGGAAAACGAAACAAAAGTATGAGCCTTGGCTTCGCACACACTTACCCGTTCATGGTGGAGAAGGGAAGCTTTAAGGGGCTGGAGAGGCAATTTTCACACAACGGAAGAAAGTTGAGAGTTGGTGAGGGAGAAAGTGCAGGCACTGGGAAGCCTGTGGGCTCTCGGGACTCCAAGGCTGGCGGCAGTGTGAGCAGGGACTGAAGGTATGTGGGCTAAACACAACAAAAGCCACTGCCTTACTCTAGATTAAATATGCAGGAAGAGGCCCCTTTGCATAAACACAAACACTCAGCAAATGAATAACTGGCTCAATCAGACGCCCGCTGTGCCTTCTACCTGTCCTCTCTCTGACAGGAGACACCGCCTGTTCCAGGGGACAAGGACTAAACAGGAGACAGTTAAATGTTCTGTTGCTATAATAACAATTAAAATGAATTGCATTCATTAGTAATTAAGAACTCACCCCTGGGGGTGGTGGTGGTATGGGACTGGGGTCGGGTGGGGTGGGGGGAATACAGGGTTATTTTATCTCCAGCTACTCCAAAAAGAACTTGGCTTAAGACACAGCAGTGGAGTTTTACTGTAGCTTGCATTTAGGTCTCTAATATTCAAGAGAGGTTTAAACAATCAACATATTTTTCAGCCACAGTTTAAGGTCAGAAATACACCTCTTGTTTCTCTGATTTGCCCCATTATAAACCAATCCTTTTGAGTCTGTACCTACAGAAAAATCTGTCTCATCTATGTATAAATATTTTCATATATAAAATATATACATACATATACAAATATGTACAGGCATATACACATATATACTCTCACATACAATATTCATTCATATCTAATTAAAGAGAAAAAACCAAAAAAGAAAAAGTATCCCTTTACACTCTTTATAGTTCACTAATGATTTAAGAAAAATAATTTGAGTCTTCCAAAAATACACCCCAAACGTCTGCCTTTCAAATGTCATCAATCCATGACCACTCATTTAAAAACACTACCCATACATTAGAAAGAATGCTTTTAACTGAGTGGCCTCAACCACTTATAATTTCAATTAAATAACATAATTACAGTCAACAATTTTCTCCATTTTGGCAGAAAATATGCCATACCTCAACATAATTTGTCCTTAGAACCGAGGAATTTAAACATGAGGAAAAACATGCGGGCGCTAGGAATTCACTACTGCATTTTCTCAGCTTACGGCGTTAACTCGCACTCACCTCTAACCTCTGACTGCATGCATGTTCCAGCTACATGTTGGTCTTAGTAACTTAATTATTTTTTAATAACTTTTGCAGTATTAAATGATTTCGATTGAGACATAAATAAGATTATGTTCGCCTATTTCCTTTTAATGCCACATATGACTTTGGGGGCAAATCTAACACTGCTGTTCTATAGGATGTATCTATATTATTATTGGACCAAAAAAAAAGGGTAGGTCATAGATTTTTCAGAGCCTCAGAGGATGCACCGTAATTATGCCAGCTAAGGGAAACAACAAGGTGGCTTTCTATTTTCAAAGTGAGTTTTATTTTACTAATACCACGCTGTTTCCTAGCTATATCATTCTGCCCCAAAAGGAAGAGAATATTACCGAAAAGTTTTTTTAAAAAATTGTGTCACAAACCAAAAAGCCAGTCTTAAACATATATTACAGTATAACACAAAGAGAAAATCTGAAAATTCCCAAAGCTCCCCTGAAATAAAACACAGGTTCTTTAAGAGGAGGTCCCAAGGAAACTAAAGATGCTATTCCATTCCCTGTTTTGTCTTGAAATGACCTTCCAAGTCAGGTGTTAGATAACCCACTTTCATAGACGATAGTGATCTAACCTTGATGCAAATAAACCATAGAACAAAATTTAATCAGTATATCACTGTGAGAAAAGCCTTTGTCCATCCCAATGGAGCTTCTAATGACTGTTTTGGCAGTTCTGGCGGGTAGTTATGCTTCCCAGCTCATCTATATCTCATACTGGTTGAGCAAGCTAATGGAAATGCTGTTAGTGGAATCCAATATTAATGCTCTGTATCGTGCAAACCTGGATGCAACTGAATATATTATACAATTATAGGTAGTATCTAATTCCATAGGTATTAGATACTGTCCTCGAAATTAATATTTTAATGAGGACAGTGAAATAAAGATGATAGTCCAGGTAAGGGATCCATGCACTGTGGCCCCAGCTAAGCTCCTTGCCGCCACAGTGCTGGATCCCCGAGCAAACAACACAGACGTAGGGACTGTGACAAAGATCCGTATGCAAGCTTCAGATGCTGAGTGACACATACTGATGCACAGAGTCAAAGATGTCATCCTCACACCAGTGCCACTCACTGTAAGCTTGAGAGAAAAAGAAGAGGGGAAAATGGGGGACGGGGGAGGAGTTGCAGTCAGACCTCCAGAAAATAAACAGGGTGTACAGTTTCAAAGGCTGCAGACACAGACATTTCATTGTTCAAGCCAATTATCAGTGGAAAATAATAACAACAGATGGATTCAGAGTCACTGACTTTTCATATGCACTTCATCTCGGCGGAACAGATGATGAAACGCGAGAGCTATCTCAAAAAGGCAAAACATCTTTCAGTAAAAGAACTCTACGGTCCAGATGGGGACCTTCTAAGGCTGCTGATTATCTTCTTATAATGTTGTAAGATAGACTTACTAAAACATTTCAAGAACTGATCAGATATGATGCGTACAATGGCTTCATTATTGGAAGGAGTTGCCTCAGACTTATGACTAAACCAGGCAGAGATTTCAATAAGGTTAGGACTCTAAGTTTCCTGTTTTCTCATCGGGGACCGCAGGTTCCAACTAAAAACTGGAAATTTGTGCACAACAGGAGAATAAACCATCGCCCAAGGATCCTACATTTGTGCTCTTCTCTTGTTTGAGCAGAAGGAAAAGAAAAAAAGAGAGAGAGACAAACTGACAAACTGGGACTGTGAAAAGGACATTAAATTATTCTGAAGCATTCCATCATGATGGGGAAAAAGAGCTCCAAAGCAATTCCTTATTAAAAGCATTCAGTGATAAAATATCATCCTTTACTTACATTTAGAACATCTTAAATATTCCTTGCCACTGGTGACTGCAAAATACAATTTGCTTTCAGTAGGAAATAAATATAAATTTCAATGATGGTGTGAAAAACAGTTGTAATAAATGCCAAGCAAACACGAAGGCAAAAACCCACCAACCAACTCCACAGCATTCCCACTTAACTTAAATATCACCAAGTCAGACCTGCAGATAAAATACAATAGGTAAACTACAACCTGACAATCTGCTATAAGAGAAAAAGTTAAAATCTCTCATCAGATAAACCTCATTCCTACTGGAATAACAATGTAGCTGTACTGTCTGCATCCACCCATCTGCCATCAATTCTACCTTCCTAATTTTGCAAAAATCTCTGAATGGAATTAAAACATGGTTGAAGTCACTGTGATAAGAAAAAAGAAGAGCTAATCTCATTATTTACTAACATACTTAACATTTAAAAATATTTTTATGAACACACTGTTGACTTCACAAGTTTATAATGTAAGTAAAAAAAAAAAATTTAAGAGCAAGGCTTTTCTTTCAAAGGACTCTGACAAAAGTAAATTCGTAGCAGAACATACAAGCATGAAGAAAATATCGCCAAGGGCCAAATTCTGCAACTGCTTTAAGAAGCAAACAAGAACACAAAAGATGTGTAATGCAACCATCTGGCTCGCCTCATACTTTATCAATGCCTCAACTTTCTCCCCCACCCCCTTAGCCAGCCCACACCAATGCCACAAAACCAAATGGCTTCACTTATGTTTCCTGCATGGCAAATTTACACAATGCACTCAGAATACAAAAGTTGGTTTTTACACATAAACTAGTGTCTTAACATTTTTCCTCACTTGAATGATTTTGTTATTGCTTATTCAGTGCAGGCTTTCTTCAAAAAAACATGCAGAACCTCACTGTGATAAAGATGTCCGCACCTGGATCCATTGGTTTAGGTTCAGAAGAATCCCCCTGAGAAACCCTCATCTCCACTATTTTGTGTTTTCTATGATAATCAGATACTAGATATGGACATCTGAAAAAAAGAACCCTAGAAATATTGCAATTAAATCTTTACTTCTTTTCCCTTTTTGCTCTAAAGTGAAGGATGTCTCCCTAATTGATTATTTGAGATAACCAGACTCATTTTTAGTCACTGTCCTTGAATGTAGCATGCCCATTGCAATCCTTCCTTATTCTTTCAGCTCATTCTACACTTACTGAGCAACTACAGTGGTATCAGGAGCTGGCTGGACAATGGGTGACCTAAATTGCCATATTCCCATATGATAATAGAGACTGCCTGCTCCATGAAAACCAGAATGACACATTTTATAAAAAGTCTTCCACATCAGGTACGCTGAAGCATTTTATTTATGTACATACTTATCTGGGCAGGCAGATACACTAGATTTGAGAAGTCGTGGCCCATCTGTAAGTATCCAATTGCTTTCAGAGGAAGGAATTAAGACTTTCAACAAATCACTTTTGGGTAAAATCAATACAGGCCAGCATAAATGATTCTCACAAACAGGCAACAACTAAAAATTACAATAATTAGGAAAGAGACAGCCTCACAGGCCAACTCCCGTCTCTGCTATTCCACAGGGGCAGGCCCCAGGCAGGGATCCTGGGCCAGGAAGGAGCTCTTGGCCAGAATTAAGACGTGCATGGCGGGGGCCACATCTGGTTTATTTCTGTTTTCTTGCTGACAATGGGTTTTCCCCTGCGTCCCTCTCCACGTTCCAGGATAAGAAGGCCTCGGCTATTTTCTCAAGGGACTGATTTTCAGTTCCCTTGTGGGTTCTGCCTGGGACCACAGAGGCTCCTGGTCTGGACAGCCCTGGTAATCTTAGGACACACACAGCGAATCCCGCCACCGGGTGAGGGATTCTGCTAATTATTTAAACCTGCAGTCACGTCTGGCCACCAGTTGGCAGATGCGGCTCGTGGCTGCCTACCAGGCCTAGGTTAGCACAGCTGGAGCCAGATGACAAGCTCTCGAAGACATTCTTCTCGTGGCCACATCTGGCTCCTGGCGGCTTCCATCTGCGGTGAAACATTTTGTTTGGTTTTTCTGGGAAGTTTAGGCAATAGATAAAACCAGTCAGATTACTCTTGACTGCATGCATTTCAGTTTGGGACAAAATATCAGAACTTAAACTCCATGAAGGCAAGGAGTTCATCTGTCTTGCATGTTGTATCTTAGTAGAAAACAGGAGTTACACATGGTCATTGTTCAATAAATATATATGGAGTCAACACTACGAATCAGCATGTAAGTTAAATAAAAACAATCCTGTACTTCAATCCAGCTCCTCTATTCCTCTGTTGTATGTATAGTGGTAAACACTCTGGGTGCACCTAGGAAAGACCCTCAAAGTGGCTCCAGAGTTGCCTTTTACTGCAGGCACACTGACCTGGGGAGAAAGACACTCAAGGGTGAACCTGCTCACATAGTCACTAACGGCGGGAAGACCTCCCAGCGATCTTTCCTTGAAAATAACCCCTCTCTCCATAGTACCCACACCCTGACTTTATTAGGCCTTAAACTATAAAACTTGGCAGCTCTGTGCCCACAGTGCTTACAAGTGACCTGAAAGTAGAAACTTACCTTTTGGCCATCAGAGAAATGCCAAACGATGAGGCAACTTTCCCTGGCTCCTTTTCATTCCATTTCCTTTCCCATGCCACTCTTCCTGAATTCTCTGACATTCGCAGGTCCCAGATCCCTTCTATATTCAACTTTGACTCATCTTTTTTTTTTTTTTAAGGTGTTTTTAAAATCAGTGTAAGGCTTAAATTACATACAACAAAATTCACTAATTTTATGTGTACAATTTCATAAGTCTTGACAAAAGCATACAATTTTGTAATCACCACTGCAATGTTACTGACATAGAACCTTCCCATCTCACAAAGCTCACCATCTATCTGTGCCAACTAGAAATAGACTCAGAAATGCTGGTATAATTTAGAGCCCTACGAGGCTCACCCTCTCAGCTCCTTAGCTGGAAAGGATTCTGACACATATAGGGCACTATGTTAATATTGACGCTAGGGAACCTTTCATCCTGATGACAGTAAAGCTCTGTTGAATGCCCCCAGAACCTGACAGAGGAGGAGGGACATTTGGGAGGAGCTTGGCGTGGCTGCTTACATGTGATGCTCCTTCCCCAATACAGCAAGTTAACTTTCCTAAAACAAGAATGGCTGAAACAGGCAGATGACTTTGACAAGCTCAGCATATGGTCTTCAGCGAAGCAAAGCTACTCAGAAGTGCACTAGCTGAAGCTGTTGCCTGAACCCACTCCGGCTCCCATTTCTGTCATGGAAAGCAGTGAGGGTGGGGGTGGGGGTGGGAGTGGGGGTGGGGGTGGGGTCTTTTTCACCTCAGTCTAAGTGTCTGAAAGAAGCTCTAAGTCCACCCTGGGGAACTGGGGATTCTCATTACCTGAGGAACGAACAGCTCACCTTGTAAAAAGGTGGGCCAGGAAAACCCCTGGGACACCCCTAAAATACCTCTCCTCCCTTGTTCTGGATTTCTGTAATGACTTTATAAGGGAGAGAACACCTCTCCACAACCCCACAATCACAAGGAGAGTTGGAGACAATCAAAGGAGAAGCAGCACAACAAGATGCAAAAGATAGCCAGTGGTCCTTAGTTAAAAAGAGGCTATACTGTTAAAAATAACAAGAAAAACCAACTAAACTAGGGGAAAACCTTGGTGATGGGGGGGGGGGGGTCAGGGTAAGGATGGTAAGTAAGGCCCAGGATGTACAAGACGGATATCTTCATTTCTTAATGCTTCCTTGGGCTGTTTCAGTTGAAACCCAGTATTCTACAGAATAGCGCTCCACAGAACTATTTAGTCTTGGACAACTCAGATCTCACAAGAACAGATTCAAGTCCAAGAGTTCAAAACTAAGCTCTGCTGCTTACTGGTCTGGTGAATTCAGGCAAGTTATGATACTTCAGCTCTCTCCCCCTCAGTGTCCTTACCCACTAAATGGGCTGAATGACAGTGCATAATGTGCTTTTGAGGAATAAATGCATTAACATACAAAAGTGCTTCAAAAAAATGTGTCTGGCACATAATGAGTGATAAAGAAACGACAGCCACTGTTATTCTAACCAGAGATAATGTAACTAAATCTAAAACTTCCCATGCTTGATTTCTACCATCTCTACAAGCTGTTAATAATTTCTGGTTCTGTGCCATGCTACAAGCTAGAAGAAAGGAGAGAAGGTATATCCAAGTTTAAACTTAATGACACCGTGCTGAAATAAAATCAAAGTATTTATTCTTCCCTCTCAATATTAGCTGGAGAGTTGCAGGTTTAAGATAGGGGTCTCACCTACCCCGGTGGAGAGTAAATCATTAGCTACAAGAGATCTACCATCCAAGCAAGAGGCAACTGCTCATCCCACCAGCAACCGAAAAGGACTTTGGGGTGATGTTTAAAGAAGGTAAAAGAAGAATCTGGCCTGAAACCCAGAGATACTGAAACACATTTTCTAGTACTTTTCAAGTCTGTGCATATAGATTCTGTTACTGATTTAGGATCTTAAACAGTTTGTTTATTTTTTAAATGCCTTTCAGCTCACCTTTAATAACATGTTTCTTTGACTTGGCTGAACTATGCCTCAGAAGAATTACAAGCGGGAATACGGCTGGGTGAAAGGTTCAGTGAACTAATCCACACCTGGTCCATGTAAAAAAAGAAAAAGAAAAAAAGGCTCATATTTTCCATATAGAAACAAGTCTCTTTATGTGAACCAGGCTTTCTTTCATTTAATTGCTAAGGCACTTTCCACACCACACAATCTTTCATGAGCTTCTTCAGTGGGTGGGAAAAAGGCCATGGGACTCCCACCCAGTCATACCAAGGAGCTTTACCTGGGACGACGATGATGACGATAAAGCACAAACCCCACTTAGAATAGAAAGTGATAAATTTATTTTGGGAAAAATTCCTTGACCAAGCTTTACCAATGACAAAAAACAAGGATGTTCCCCAAAAAACTGACTGGGGACCAAATAAAATGCCTTGTATCTTCATGATCAAAATTTAGGCATTTCAGTGGAAGAAATAAGGCTTAGATGGGAAAAATCTCAGATGAGAGATAAGAACAAACATACTGTAGAGCTGAAAGGCACCTGTGGTGGGGCAGGGGAGGGGTCCAGTCAAGACATTCCCTCCTGGGAAGTGGATTCAGTGTATGACTGAGACCAAGTGAGTGGTGTGGCCAGCAGCAGAGACGAGAGCCTTTGACTCCCAAGTGTGGAAAAGCGAATGGCTCCAATGGCTGTTGGAAACATCAACCATGCTAAAAGGAGATTCTGGAGCAGAATCCTATGAACAGCAAGAGTGCAAGAATATGAACACAGGAATCAAAATGTCCTATAAATCGTGCCATCATGTTGCTTCTGAACTTGAATCTAAACAAGCTAACTTTCTTCTGGAAAGTCATTCACTTCAGTGCTCCATGCATATTGGTTTTTTTTTTCCTCCCTTAGTTTTATTCTTAAGAAAATGTCTTTTAAATCAAGTCTCGTTTAAAATAAGTGGAAAAAGAGATTTTTTTTTTTTCCCTCCGTAGATAAGGGGGCCAAAGTGAAATGGAAAGAACCTTTCACTAGAAGACAAGAGAGTAGTTTCTACTCATGGATCCACCAATGACTCTGCTAGAATTTGGTACGTCCCTTCCCTTCTCCAGACCTGTCTCCTTGTTGGGAAAAGGGTGTTAACTCAGGGATGATGTTCAACTGGTACCCAGCGGTCGCCTGATGGAGCTGTTCAAATACTGAAATAGCTGTATACAGGCTGGGAAACAGCCTTTGGCTCTCTGCCCCCAATCTCTCCAAGTACACATTTGGCCACTACCCTTCCGAGGATCCTCAGAGGCACGGAAGCAATGTCCTAGCAATGTGCCCCAGGGCTATGCCTGGTGTCCTTCCTGGGTGGCCAATGTCTGTGCTGTACCTGCTAGCCATACTGACCAACAGCCCAGATGCTCTGAGAAGTCCTTTTCCATGGATATGATGTAAGGACCATGAAGACCAGCTTATGAATGGAGGAAGACACTACCTGGGTCCCAGTGAGCAATGGGAGTCCTGGAACAAGCAGAACAGTACACCTGCGATTTACCCACCTTCCTCCCCAAGTTACTTTCCCCACTTGGAGCACATAGATGTGGGCCTGCAATCAGGTGGCCAATCAATGCAATCTTAAGACAAACCTTAGGGCTAAATTTGATTTCAAAACCTAAAAAGAAATTTATCATTGTAAAACAGCTCTCAAAGTAAAATCCTGAGCTCTGAGGGAAATTACGAACATGTAATCAAATTATATTTACTATGGAAATTTCTAACAGCTCAGACTTTCTACTCGGCTTTTACAACTCTTTAGGAGAAGAAGTAGTTCTCTATCCAATGTTCCAAATTTCCACAGCAGAGGTAAGGCATTAAACACAGTGAAATGCACAAGAAGGCAAAAAAATCCCCATTATTGTCGTTTCCTTCAACCCTCTGTGCCTTCTTTGCCACCATTACTCCACAGTCACTCCAGCATCTCGCTGGCTGATGTGACGCCATGCTGTCACTTGATCAGGTGTGGAGCACCACATGGTCTGAATAAATACTTATCCACAACCGCATATTAAATGGGAATTCGCAAAGGCGAGCTCTGGAGACAAAGACGTTTCTATATAGAAATATTAACTAAGAATTCGAGTAAATGGCCTCACTGGAAAAAAAAAAAGTTCTGAAGTAGCAATATAAACTATATTTAATAGTAACAAAAAATATTTTCCTTTTGGGAAAGCAATTTGGGCTTCTAAAAGTTACTGCCTTCCACGTGACTGAATTCTTCCATTTCCTAAAACACAGATGCTAGGCCCCCCAATTCTACCTTGTGAGAGTCCACTTTTTAGACCTGTCTTCTCCCAAATACAATACTCAAGTAAAACATGATTTTGAAGCTTTTTTTTTCTCCCCTCACCAACAATTGTTATTTTCTTAAGCATTTGAGTATCACAAGTCCCAAAGAACATATGTTCCCAAGGAAGGGGAAAAAAACAGGCTCTAGAACTAATACACAATGAAAAATAAATTTAAAGCAGCCTTCTGGTCTGACATAAGAATATAAAAATGATATGAGCAAGAACAGCTTAGTTTACATACTTTTCAGTCACAGCTGCTGCTCTAAAACCACAATACCTTTAAAATGACATTTTAAGGAAACAGATACAGCAAGACTGCAGCCGTAGCTGGATGAAGCTAATGCTGAATTCAAGGGGCTTCTCTTTTTATGCACTTACTTTATATAACCCTATACACTGGCACAATTAAGAGGAAAAGAAAGAGTCACTTTTAAATAATGTCATGATAAACCAAGAGAATAACAAATAATTTTTACCCAGTAAGATTCTTTTTTTTTTTTTTCTTTTTCCTTTAAAATCACCAGACTCAGACATCAAAACGGAGTTTCGGGGACAGAAGGAACAAGTCACTTCTGCTTGGTTAATATTTAATTGGGTGCTAAAGATTCCTTAGAGAGACCTCTGCACCTCCAGTGACAAGACACACAAGAGGCTCCTCTCTCTGCAAGAGATTCAAGCCCTTCCCTGAATAAACGAAAATAACATACAATTAAATCAGACTGTTCAATTAATAAATTACTTCGGTGGACCTCACAGGCCAAGTCCTATTTAATTACATAATTTAAAAAATATTTGCACATTGCAATCACCGAAATTGGCTTTGAGGTTTCATAATACACACTTAACACTCGAGTTAGAGAACAAATTTATTTAATAAATGCAGGCCTAAGAGCTAGAAGGCCATACCACTCACATTGCAAAATCACTTAGCACATCCTCAGAAAAAGCAAATAAACTTTTCCACTATTTAGACGTGGGCTGCTGTTGAATGTCAGGAGAGGTTGGCTGATTTTCTTGTGCATTTTCTCTGTCATGTGTTGCCTGTAAATCTGACCATTTTGAGAGGTAATTAGAATAGAGCTAATGGACAAAATGGTTCCAGTTAAAGATAAATTAAAGATAAACTAAGGTGGAAGATGTCAAGAACCCAGTAGTAAAACCCTCTTCAGAGTAAAACAAAGAGAAACCGTATTACTGCCCCATTTTTCACTTCTTAGAATCCCAAAATACACCATAAATTAACAAGGTTCCTGAGTGTAAAGACGTGTTCCATTAGGGAAGCACACACAAATTTAGGGGTGAGAAGGACATTCGTAAAAAGGATAGAATTACATGGTGTCCAAAAAGAGGGCAGAGACATTTTAAAGTGACTGTATTTCTTATAGTTGTATTGGGGTCAGTGATACTGCCATTAAGTGAATTTTCTAGAAAACCACTTGACCACTTTGGCACCACAACTTGTTTTGCCCTCACATTTTGATGGAAATCTTTGTCAGACACATATACTTTCCACTGCATGCTTAATACCCACCATGTCCTCAGAGCTTTTGTGTGAAGTTAATAACTCTATACCAAAAGCCCCAGACCACCATAACAAGGCTGTTATTTTCATTTGTGGGTCTTCCAAACCTGCTGGGCCTCCACATGCCGGTTCTGCTTTGCTCCCCAAAACATCCCACTTGCTACCAATTAAAAAGGTATCAAAAACTCTGCAACTTAGAAAATTTAAATAACACTTAAGGAAGAGATTTTGGTGAGACCTTGAAATCTCTCTTACAGAACAAAATTAGGAGATTCACTTCTCAGTCCCCAAGTCCCCTTCACTCTCTTCCCTTACACAAATTTCTGGAAAGCACTGGCTACACTGGTATTCTCCATGGGTTCACCTCCCATACCTCCCTTGGTCCTCACATGGCTCTGTTGCTAAGGTTACTGAGTTTTAAGTCTCTCCTGATTTGGTGCATTGGCCAACTCTCTCTTCTTCTCAAATCCTTCAACTCTCCAAGGGTCCTCCCTGGGCACTGGCCACACATTACCCGCCAGCTTCTTCGGCCCCCAATTAGTCCCTCTCCCACACCTCATGGAATGCCCCCACCATCCACCCAGTAAGTGAGGCCAAACATTACCGAGGCAGCTTTGATGCCTCCTCAGCCACATTCAATAACCATATCTGTTCATTTTTCCTTTTCTTCATCCCGACCAAGACTTACTAGCCCATACAAGAGAGCCTTATGTCAACTTCTACAGTGGCCTTCTAGGGGTTTTTTCCTGCATTTATACTTAGTATCCTCAAAAGAATCTATATGGAGGACACCTGATCTTCTAAAATGCAACTCTGCAAAGTTTTTTCAACCCTCAGATAGCTTCCTTCACTCTCATCTTACTATTTTGACACTGGGAGGGATGTCAAAATTGATGGAGCAGTTTAATGCCACAGATTTCCCAGATGCATGTCCCACCCCTGCTTAAAAAGTTCTTAGAGTCCTGAAGGCCAGGAAGTCAAGGTGAAATGTACAAAGGTACTCAGAACACCCTTCCCGTTGGGGGCCCTGCCTGATTGCACCTCTTTCTGCAACCCTGACTTTTATTCTACCACCAACAGACGCTGTAATAACATATAATAATGCATACTCTGCAGTCTCCCACCGGAAGTCTTGGCACAGACCACCGATCACTCTGTCCTGCTTCTCCTAGAGAGGGCTCACCTGTCCCACGTGACTCACGCATAAACAAATGCCACTTCCTCCAAGAAGTATTCTCTGTTCTCTCTTGAGATCTATGACCCTGTGACTGGTTCCATTTGAATACACTGTTTGTTCTAGTATAGCAATGATTCCAATTTATTACAGTGCTTTGTCTAATCAATAGTTTTGCCTGGTAACCAGGATGATCATTCTATTTAAAACCACTTCATATATCTCCTTAAAAAAATTTTTATTGAAGCATAATCAACATACATTATATTAGTTTCAGGTATACAACTAATCTCTCCTTGAACGAATAAAGTTGATGAATTCTACAAACAAAGTCAATGACAACAATTCTATGGTTCATTCATAAAATCGCCTCTTCTCTTTAATTCCTCTCCACACTAAAATTGTTCAGCAAGGTGACGTCAAGCAGATCACATCTGTGTAATATTTGTTCACAACACTGAAGATACTAGAAATGTTATCATGGATGATAATTATGTGAATGGCTGAGATATAATCTGGACAAAAAATCCTATGTTCTGTTGAAGTAAAATCACCTTACTATTCATAACACACTGAAAAGGAAACAGGATGAGCAGGGAAGCTATAAGGATTTAATCAAATAGACTTCTTATAAATAAGAATTGAGAGTCACTATCCACCAAAATGCAATTACCCTCCCCCTACTGGCAATGTCCTAATTTAGACTCTGCACAAAAAAAAAAGCTTTCAGGTTATAAGACAATTTTACATTAAGGTCTTAGATGAACCTCAATGCCATTCACTCTTCCGGATCTGTCATCTGCTGAACTTCAGCTTTAATTATATCATCACCTATCCCACTTTCAGCAGCACAAACTTTAGAGTCAATCTTCAAAACACTGGTAAAGGAACAGCCATGATGGGTCAAAACTGAGAACTGCAATTTTTGGCAGATTTGGTAATGGTGTTAAAACAAGAATCCTGGAACCAGTCAACAACAGCCTCAGACTCAAGAAATGGCATCACTTAAGTGATGAAAGGATGAAAGCCAACCTCTGGAAATGTGAAATGACCAGATGGGCTATTAACAACAAATAAGGCAACAGAACATTCTCTCTGGGATTGATATTTTCAGAGACCCGGAAATAAAAATGTCAGAGAAAGATGTGTCACGTAGGAGGAAATGAATGAAAGTGATCAAAAGATATATAAATTCCCAATTATGAGACAGACAGCTACCAAGGAATGTAAGGTACAACATGATAAATATAATTAAAACTATAATATATTATATATGAAACTTGTCAGGAAGTAAATCCTATGAATTCTCATAACGGAAACTTGTTTTCTACTTCTTTAATTTTTATCTATATGAGATGATAGATGTTAACTATATTTCTTATGATAATCATCTCATGATGTATGTAAGTCAAATCATTAAGCTTGTACACCTTAAATGTACTCAGTGTTATATGTCAACTATATCTCAATAAATGTGGAGGAAAAATGTAAGTAAATACTGACAGACATAACAAAAATAAAAACTGTGTGGTTTATAGTGTAATGAGAGGTAACTTTTAAAATTCGGCTCTATCGCTATCTATTTCACACTGTACATAAATGCCCCCATTGACCTGGCATCACCAACAGGTCATAGGCATCTTGTTCCAGCACCACTTATTGGTTGCATGGCCTTGAATAAATCAATGGGCTCAGGATCTGGGCTTCAGTTTCTTAACACTCAAAGGATAGAGTTGAACTAGAACTAGATGTTACTAAGGGGTCCTTCCAGTTTGAAGATTCTATGAATACATCACATTCTGAAGAGCAGAAATTGTACATATAATTTATAACTTGTAGCATTTATATATGCACTAATTTGTATAACATTTTCATTTATATTCCAGAAATGCTATCTCTTCCTGAGGTTAGATACATAGAATTCATAAATTATACAGATTTCAAAAAAGTTATATACACGTATTTTCTTTTATTAAATTTGTTCAGTTAAAAGACATATTCAACATATTGTTTAGTCCTGAATATCAATTTTTTTTTCTTTTCCAATGCTGAAGTAATCCCAGTGCCTACAGGGACAGAGGCTCACATTAATGAGTAAAGCAGCCTGGAGTAGAATGACAAGTTCTAGCCCAGGCACCAGCTAAAAGGAGCAGTCACTTCACTGTGGACCCAATGTTGTTCTACTTTTTTCACAAAACCCAGAAACCCAGACTGTTTCAGGTATAATCTATTGATATTTAAACACTGGAAACCAATATCAACTCAACCAGCCTGAGGCTGTCAGACTGCACCCTGCCCAAAGGTGTGCCATCTTCTGTGACTTTTCAACCTGAAAACATAAAGCAAGCATAAAGCAAGAAAGAAGGCCTTACGACAGTTCAGACCATTGGGTATAGTGTAAGCAAGTCAGAACACCACCACCAACCTGGGACATGCAGCTTCCTTTACACGGAGTACCTATAACAAAATTTCCTACAAAATACATTAATTTTTATGAAATGTCTGTGAGGAGTTTGAGAAGATCACCGCCGGTAAATGAATTTTTTGTGCAGTAAATATCAGATGGAATTTAACATTTCAAGATAAGAATATGATGATTTTTATTCTGCTGACGGTGGCCAATAGCCCCGAGTGTATTCAAAATAGAAAAATACTTTATTTAGGAGCAATATTGCTCTATTTCTTGCTTTCAAACAGGGGGAAAACCCGTTTCTTTTCATTACACTGTTCGTTTGTTTTTAATGTTAATACTAAGCAATCTGTATCACTCACCTAGAGCCAGACATCCTGGAATGTGAAGTCAAGTGGGCCTTAGAAAGCATCACTATGAACAAAGCTAGTAGAGGTGATGGAATTCCAGTTGAGCTATTTCAAATCCTCAAAGGTGATGCTGTGAAAGTGCTGCACTCAATACGCCAGCAAATTTGGAAAACTCAGCAATGGCCACAGGACTGGAAAAGGTCAGTTTTCGTTCCAATCCCAAAGAAAGGCAATGCCAAAGAATGCTCAAACGACCGCACAATTGCACTCATCTCACATGCTAGTAAAGTAATGCTCAAAATTCTCCAAGCCAGGCTTCCGCAATACGTGAACCGTGAACTTCCAGATGTTCAAGCTGGTTTTAGAAAAGGCAGAGGAACCAGAGATCAAATTGCCAATATCCGCTGGATCATCGAAAAAGCAAGAGAGTTCCAGAAAAACATCTATTTCTGCTTTATTGACTATGCCAAAGCCTTTGACTGTGTGGAACACAATAAACTGTGGAAAATTCTGAAAGAGATGGGAATACCAGACCATCTGACCTGTCTCTTGAGAAACCTGTATGCAGGTCAGGAAGCAACAGTTAGAACTGGACATGGAACAACAGACTGGTTCCAAATAGGAAAAGGAGTACGTCAAGGCTGTATATTGTCACCCTGCTTATTTAACTTATATGCAGAGTACATCATGAGAAATGCTGGGCTGGAAGAAACACAAGCTGGAATCAAGATTGCTGGGAGAAATATCAATAACCTCAGATATGCGGATGACACCACCCTTATGGCAGAAAGTGAAGAAGAGCTAAAGAGCCTCTTGATGAAGGTGAAGGAGGAGAGTGAAAAAGTTGGCTTAAAGCTCAACGTTCAGAAAACTAAGATCATGGCATCTGGTCCCATCACTCCATGGGAAATAGATGGGGAAACAGTGGAAACAGTGTCAGACTTTACTTTTTTGGGCTCCAGAATCACTGCTGATGGTGATTGCAGCCATGAAATTAAAAGACGCTTACTCCTTGGAAGGAAGGTTATGGCCAACCTAGATAGCATGTTTAAAAGCAGAGACATTACTTTGCCAACAAAAGTCCGTCTAGTCAAGGCTATGGTTTTTCCAGTGGCCATGTATGGATGTGAGAGTTGGACGGTGAAGAAAGCTGAGCGCCGAAGAATTGATGCTTTTGAACTGTGGTGTTGGAGAAGACTCTTGAGAGTCCCTTGGACTGCAAGGAGATCCAATCAATCCATCCTAAAAGAGATCAATCCTGGGTGCTCATTGGAAGGTCTGATGTTGAAGCTGAAGCTCCAATACTTTGCCCACCTCATGCGAAGGGTTGACTCATTGGAAAAGACCCTAATGCTGGGTAGGATTGGGGGCGGGAGGAGAAGGGGACGACAGAGGATGAGATGGTTGGATGGCATCACCGACTCGATGAACATGGGTTTGGGTAGACTCCGGGAGTTGGTGATGGACAGAGAGGCCTGGCGTGCTGCAATTCATGGGGTCGCAGAGAGTCGGACACGACTGAGCGACTGAACTGAACTGAAGCAATCTGCACACATTAGCAGGAAGAGGCCAACTGTACATGGAATATACCATTACCCTCATCTTCAAAGCATAATGAAATGTGATCTTCTGCTACCAGATACCACCTTAAAACCAGTGCTACAGTGCAAGGGAGAAACACTGCTAATAAGAAGGAGTCTGTATTCAGGAAGGCTGCCTTGTACTACCCAATGGATTAAAGGGGGGAGAAATTCATGAGCAAAAGCATAAAAAGAAGACTAGATGGAAAACAACAATCCAGTAATAACTGTAATCAAGCTTTCAATGATGCCCCCAAACAGCCAGTAGCATCACCCTATGATGGTGGTGATGGCTGAAGTAAGATGATGGCACTCTGGCTTGAAACACAAAATGTGTAACAGTTATTCACGAGGGCGGAGGAGGGGGGGATGTATTTCTAAAGGTAGAAAAGAGTAAATGAGAATTTGGAGTGAGGGATTATAGCACATGATTTCAGTTTGTCTAAGTAAAAACTAACAAAGGCTTCCTCTTTAAATTATCTGGTTTGAGAAAGCCTTTCTTGTCACATTCACTAGGCATATGTCTTAGGTGGGGAAATATTGGGATAAATTTAAAGCAAATTCCTAAACCCCATGAGCAATTGAGAGGAAAGGGGAAATCAAAGGATGAAGAAGTTGAGGAAGCTGGGCTGTATGAGGCTGTCTGGTACAGAAAGGGAATGAATTTTAAACATGGGTTGACTCCCAGAAAGAAGTGATAAAGCCACCCTAGCAGCAGTGGAAGTCCGAAGAAAAGGGATAATTAAAGCAACACTTCATGTGCCCCAATATGACACTGTTCTTATTCCCACTTAACAGATAAGGAAGATAAGATCCTGCAAGATAACAAGGCCCAAGTCACACAGCTAATACACAGTGTGGCACAGATTTGAATCCCACTGTCTTTTCTAGAATACAAGGTCTAAACCACTATGTTTTGCTGCCTCCCAAACTTGGAGGACCGGATGCCATGATCTTTGTTTGCTGAATGTTGAGCTTTAAGCCAACTTTTTCACTCTCCTCTTTCAATTTCATCAAGAGGCTCTTTATTTCTTCTTCACTTTCTGCCATAAGGGTGGTATCATCTACATATCTGAGGTTATTGATATTTCTACTAGCAATCCTGATTCCAAACATTCAGAGAACTAAAATCATGGCATCTGGTCCCATCACTTCATGGGAAATAGATGGGGAAACAGTGGAAACAGTGGCTGACTTTATTTTGGGGGGCTCCAGAATCACTGCAGATGGTGATTGCAGCCATGAAATTAAAAGACGCTTACTCCTTGGAAGGAAAGTTATGACCAATCTAGATAGCATGTTAAAAAGCAGAGACGTTACTTTGCCAACAAAGGTCCGTCTAGTCAAGGCTATGGTTTTTTCCAGTGGTCATGTATGGATGTGAGAGTTGGACGGTGAAGAAAGCTGAGTGCCGAAGAATCGATGCTTTTGAACTGTGGTGTTGGAGAAGACTCTTGAGGGTCCCTTGGATTGCAAGGACATCCAACCAGTCCATCCTAAAGGAGATCAGTCCTGAGTGTTCATTGGAAGGATTGATGTTGAAGCTGAAACTCCAATACTTTGGCCACCTGATGCGAAGAGCTGACTCATTTAAAAAGACCCTGATGCTGGGAAAGATTGAGGGCAGGATGAGAAGGGGACGACAGAGGATGAGATGGCTGGATGGCATCACCAACTCAATGGACATGAGTTTGGGTAAACACTGGGAGTTGGTGATGGACAGGGAGGCCTGGCGTGCTGCGGTTCATGGGGTCACAAAGAGTTGGACATGACTGAGCGACTGTACTGAAGTGAACTCAACTGAAACTTGGAGGACACAGGCCAATATTGAACAAAAGAAGGTAAGGACCAAAAGGGAAGTGAGAAGAGAAAAAAGATGTCTTTAGAAATGCTTGTAAAGATTGAGTCTTCTTAAAGGAGGAGGAATTGAACGGGAAGAAGTGACAGCCCTGCTGTCACTCCAAGGAAAGAAGTGAGGCAGACTCATGGAGTGAAGGTTTCCCAGCTGCAACTTGAAGGTCACATGCTTTCCTTCTCAGCTGACCTACTGCAAAAGAACTGAACTATGTTTAAATATGTACCCATAAATCATGACATCTGACCATCAATTTCTCAAAGTTATAAACAGAACAAATGCCCTACTATAAAGGGAAGTTCAATTCTACCATATATAAGTGTGTACACATGAATGTATGTGTTTAAACATGTCATACAACATACTGATAACAAATTGTATCTGAATCTCAAAATACATCTAATCTATATCACTCTTTTGATAATAATATTCACTTCATTCAAAATCAGATGCATATATATGTTTATATTTTTATTGTCAAGATACAGAAACATTTTTCCTAGCAACATATTAAAAATCAGAGACATTACTTTGACGACAAAGGTCCGTATTGTCAAAGCTATGGTTTTTCCAGTAGTCATGTACGGATGTGAGAGTTGGACCATAAAGAAGGCTGAGCACCAAAGAATCGATGCTTTTGAACTATGGTGCTGCAGAAGACTCGAGAGCCCCTTGGACTGCAAGGAGATCAAACCAGTCAATCCTAAAGGAAATCAAACCTGAATAGTCACTGAAAGGACTGATGCTGAAGCTCAAGCTCCAATACTTTGACCAGCTGTTGTGAAGAGCCAACTCACTGGAAAAGATGGTAGGAAAGATTGAGGTCATGAGGAGAATGGGATGACAGAAGATGAGAAGGTTGGATGGTATCGACTCAATGGACATTAGTTTGAGCAAACTTCAGGAGATGGTGAAGGACAGGGAAGCCCGGCGTACAATGTATGGGGTCACAAAGAGTCGGACATGACTGAGCAACTGAACAACCACCACCTCCACCTGTGGCTGTCTGGGTTTTGTTGACCTGATCATCAGCCTAAGAACCTCTGATCAGCTGGAACATGACTTAATGATCCACTTGGTTATGACCGTTGAAACAGTTGGAATGGTCAATCTAACCAAACACTGCAATCTCCTTTAACCAAGTCTAGACCTTTCAAACATCACAACACTAAGCTGCCCCAGGGTATCAAAAGCAGCCAGCAAATCCATTACATAATGACAATAAACATACAGATATAATTATTTCAAATGTAAATGAAATAAATACTTCAATCAAAAGACGCAGACTAGCTAAATGAATAAAAAAACAAAATCCATCAATAAGCTGCCTGCAAGAGACTCACTTTAGATGTAAGACACACAGAGATTGAAAGTGACAGGACGGAAAAAGATATTACATGGAATGGATATCAAAAGAAAGCTTGGAAAACTATATCAGAAAAAATAGACTTTAAAACACAGACTGAAGTGAGAGATAAAGAAGGGCACTGCATAAGGATAAAGGAGTCAATCCAACAAGAGGATATCAGTTCAGTTCAGTTGCTCAGTAGTGTCCGACTCTTTGCGATCCCATGAATCGCAGCACGCCAGGCCTCTCTGTCCATCACCAACTCCCGGAGTTTACCCAAACCCATGTCCATCGAGTCAGTGATGCCATCCAACCATCTCATCCTCTGTCGTCCCCTTCTCCTGCCCTCAATCCCTCCCAGCATAAGAGTTGTTTCTAATGAGTCAACACTTCGCATGAGGTGGCCAAAGTATTGGAGTTTCAGCTTCACCATCAGTCCTTCCAGTGAACACCCAGGACTGATCTCCTTTAGGATGAACTGGTTGGATCTCCTTGCAGTCCAAGGGACTCTCAAGAGTCTTCTCCAACACCACAGTTCAAAAGCATCAATTCTTCGGCACTCAGCTTTCTTCACCGTCCAACTCTCACATCCATACATGACCACTGGAAAAACCACTGCCTTGACTAGACGGACTTTTGTTGGCAAAGTAATGTCTCTGCTTTTAAATATGCTATCTAGGTTGGCCATAGCCTTCCTTTCAAGGAGCAAGCGTCTTTTAATTTCATGGCTGCAATCACCATCAGCCGTGATTTTGGAGCCCAAAAAAATAAAGTCTGACACTGTTTCCACTGTTTCCCCATCTATTTCCCACGAAGTGATGGGACCAGATGCCATGATCTTAGTTTTCTGAACGTTGAGCTTTAAGCCAACTTTTTCACTCTCCTCTTTCACTTTCATCAAGAGGCTCTTTAGTTCTTCTTCGCTTTCTGCCATAAGGGTGGTGTCATCTGCATATCTGAGGTTACTGATATTTCTGCTGGCAATCTTGATTCCAGCTTGTGTTTCTTCCAGCCCAGCATTTCTCATGATGTACTCTGCATATAAGTAGGCTGGGGGGCGGCGGCGAGAGGAGCTACCCCACACCTGAAGCCAGGGGCGGCGGCCGAGAGCAGTTACCCCAGCTACAAGGAGCAGCGTCTGCGTGGGCACAGGAGAGCCAAGAGGAATTACTCCACATTCAAGTTCAGGAGGGGCCGTCGTGAGTAGATACCCCTTGTCCAAGGTAAGGAGCAACAGCTGCACTTTGCTGGAGCAGCCGTGAAGAGATACCCCACGTCCAAGGCAAGAGAAACCCAAGTAAGATGGTAGGTGTTGCGAGAGGGCATCAGAGGGCAGACACACTGAAACTATAATCACAGAAAACTAGCCAATCTGATCACACAGACCACAGCCTTGTCTAACTCAATGAAACTAAGCCATGCCGTGTGGGGCCATCCAAGACAGATGGGTCATGGTGGAGAAGTCTGACAGAATGTGGTCCATTGGAGAAGGGCATGGCAAACCACTTCAGTATTCTTGCCTTGAGAACTCCATGAACAGTATGAAAAGGCAAAAAGACAGGACACTGACAGATGAACTCCCCAGGTCGATAGGTGCCCAGTATGCTACTGGAGATCAGTGGAGAAATAACTCCAGAAAGAACGATGGGATGGAGCCAAAGCAAAAACGATACCCAGCTGTGGATGTGACTGGTGATAGAAGCAAAGTCCAATGCTGTAAAGAGCAATATTGCATAGGAACCTGGGATGTTAGGTCCATGAATCAAGGCAAATTGGAAGTGGTCAAACAGGAGATGGCAAGAGTGAACGTCGACATTCTAGGAATCAGCAAACTAAGATGGACTGGAAAGGGTGAATTTAACTCAGATGACCATTATATCTACTACTGTGGGCAGGAATCCCTTAGAATAAATGGAGTACCCATCATGGTCAACAAGAGTCTGAAATGCAGTACTTGGATGCAATCTCAAAAACGACAGAATGATCTCTGTTTGTTTCCAAGGCAAACCATTCAATATCATGGCAATCCAAGTATATGCCCCGACCAGTAATGCTGAAGAAGCTGAACTTGAACAGTTCTATGAAGACCTATAAGACCTTTTAGAACTAACACCCAAAAAAGATGTCATTTTCATTGTAGGGGACTGGAATGCAAAAGTAGGAAGTCAGGAAACACCTGGCGTAACAGGCAAGTTTGGCCTTGGAGTACAGAATGAAGCAGGGCAAAGGCTAATAGAGTTTTGCCAAGAGAACGCACTGATCATAGCAAACACCCTCTTCCAACAACACAAGAGAAGACTCTACACATGGACATCATCAGATGGTCAACACCGAAATCAGATAGATTATATTCTCTGCAGCCAAAAATGCAGAAGCTCTATATTGTCAGCAAAAACAAGACCGGGAGCAGACTGTGGCTCAGATCATCAACTTTTTATTGCCAAATTCAGACTGAAATTGAAGAAAGTAGGGAAAACCACTAGACCATTCAGGTATAACCTAAATCAAATCCCTTATGATTATACAGTGGAAGTGACAAATAGATTTAAGGGACTAGATCTGATAGACAGAGTGCCTGATGAACTATGGACAGAGGTTTGTGACATTGTACAGGAGACAGGGATCAAAACCATCCCCATGGAAAAGAATTGCAAAAAAGCAAAATGGCTGTCTGAGAAGGCCTTACAAATTGCTGGGAAGAGAAGAGAAGCGAAAAGCAAATGAGAAAAGGAAAGATATTCCCATCTGAATGCAGAGCTCCAAAGAATAGCAAGGAGAGATAAGAAAGCCTTCCTCAGTGATCAACGCAAAGAAATAGAGGAAAACAACAGAATGGGAAAGACTAGAGATCTATTTAAAGAATTAGAGATACCAAGGGAACATTTCATGCACAGATGGGCTCGATAAAGGACAGAAAAGGTTTGGACCTAAAAGAAGCAGAAGATATAAAGAAGAGGTGGCAAGAATACACAGAAGAACTGTACAAAAAGGATCTTCAAGACCCAGATAATCACGATGGTGTGATCACTCACCTAGAGCCAGACATCCTGGAATGGGAAGTCAAGTGGGCCTTAGAAAGCATCACTACGAACAAAGCTAGTGGAGATGATGGAATTCCAGTTGAACTATTTCAAATCCTCAAAGATGATGCTGTGAAAGTGCTGCACTCAATATGCCAGCAAATCTGGAAAACTCAGTAGTGGCCACAGGACTGGAAAAGGTCAGTTTTCATTCCAATTCGAAAGAAAGGCAATGCCAAAGAAGGCTCAAACGACCACACAATTGCACTCATCTCACACGCTAGTCAAGTAATGCTCAAAATTCTCCAAGCCAGGCTTCAGCAATACATGAACTGTGAACTTTCAGATGTTCAAGCTGGTTTTAGAAAAGGCAGAGGAACCAGAGAACAAATTGCCAACATCTGCTGGATCATTGAAGAAGCAAGAGAGTTTCAGAAAAACATCTATTTCTGCTTTATTGACTATGCCAAAGCCTTTGACTGTGTGGATCACAATAAACTGTGGAAAATTCTGAAAGAGATGGGAATACCAGACCATCTGACCTGTCTCTTGAGAAACCTGTATGCAGGTCAGGAAGCAACAGTTAGAACTGGACATGGAACAACAGACTGGTTCCAAATAGGAAAAGGAGTACGTCAAGGCTGTATATTGTCACCCTGCTTATTTAACTTACATACAGAGTACATCAGGAGAAACGCTGGGCTGGACGAAGCACATGCTGGAATCAAGATTGCTAGGAGAAATATCAATAACCTCAGATATGCAGATGACACCACCCTATGGCAGAAAGTGAGGAAGAACTAAAGAGCCTCTTGATGAAAGTGAAAGAGGAGAGTGAAAAAGTTGGCTTAAAGCTCAACGTTCAGAAAACTAAGATCATAGCATCTGGTCCCATCACTTCATGGCAAATAGATGGGGAAACAGTGGCTGACTTTATTTTCTGGGGCTCCACAATCACTGTAGATGCTGATTGCAGCCATGAAGTTAAAAGACGCTTACTCCTTGGAGGAAAGTTATGACCAACCTAGAGAGCAGAGACACTACTTTGTCAACTAAGGTCCGTCTAGTCAAGGCTATGGTTTTTCCAGTAGTCGTGTATGGATGTGAGAGTTGGACTGTGAAGAAAGCTGAGCACCAAAGAATTGATGCTTTTGAACTGTGGTGTTGGAGAAGACTCTTGAGAGTCCCTTGGACGGCAAGGACATCCAACCAGTCCATCCTAAAGGAGATCAGTCCTGGGTGTTCATTGGAAGGACTCATTTGAAAAGGCCCTGATGCTGGGAAAGATTGAGGGCAGGAGGGGAAAGGGACAACACGGGATGAGATGGTTGGATGGCATCACCGACTCAATGGACATGAGTATGGGTAAACTCCGGGAGTTGGTGATGAACAGGGAGGCCTGGCGTGCTGCAGTCCATGGGGTCGCAAAGAGTCGGACACAACTGAGCGACTGAGCTGAACTGAACATTATTTTCAAAACTGGCAAATAAAGGGGAAATACAGCCCTTTTTTTTTCATGTATCTCTCGCAGAAACAGTTCCACTGGGTAACCAAGGAGTGGATGAAGAGCAAAATTACAAAAGCATTCCAGCTAATAAACAGTAGAATTAGAACATCAACATTTTGCAACTCCTACTGAATTAATGGACCTAGGCAGTGAGCATCAATGGTTATTAACATCACAAAAAGGAAGACAATAAGATATTATGTTCTTCTTGAATGAAAGCACACAATACCACGTAGAGTCTTGCCAAAGGGATCAAAAAGAGCCTCTGGACCCAGCTGCCAATTTGCAGGAAATAGAGAGGGCAAAGGAACGTGTGAGCCTTGGATGCAAACAGCCAAATCCAGATTCTTGGAAACTACAGCTCGTGGGGCCGGGGGATCTCCAAAAGACAAAGTGTGAAGAAAAGAAAGGAATAGAGGGGAAACTAGTAAAGTAAGAAACTGAAAAGACCTATATGGTTTCTTTAATGGGCAACACTAAACTATGACATCTAAGGATGTGCACGTGGGTAATAAACTAATAAAGAAACAAAGGGCTATGATTACTACACAAGTACTAGTTACTTTTGCAAGCAGCTTTGAGTGGGATCAGGTACCTGTTATCTCGACTTAATGGCTGTTACAAAGCCATCCACTATAAAACTGACATATAAATATATACATTTATATGAACATTGTCCAATACAGCAGCCACTAGTCACATGTGGCTATTACAGTATAAATTAATTAAATAACTTTAAAATTTAGTTTCTCAGTCATCCTAGTCAAATTTTAGGTATTCAGTTGACAATGGCTTCCTTTTAGACAGTGTAGAAAATAGAACACATTGTATAGAACCAGTTTGCACGTGCAAATGTGTGTTTGTAATTTTCTATAATTGTTTTTTTACTTTATAATGAAAATTTCAAAGTGCATGCCCCCAAAGTATATTACACAATTGCATTTATTTAAACTTATTTAGACTATACTAATATTGGTTATTTTTTGAAGCAAAAGTCAAGGGTGTATACATCTTCCAGAAGAGAGATAAATAGTGTGAAATCTTTTAATGACATTAAAGAACAGAAACCTCATTAAGTGCAGTGGATCTGAAATTGCTGGTACACAATACAAGAAACTTTCATCTAAGGACAAGGTATTTGTGCCTAGAAAAGGTTAATAAGCTCTTCTTCATGATGGATGGATTGATAACTGATCATTTCAATTATCATTAAACATTTACTAGACAGCAGAAGCAAGCAAGGCTATGGCCAAACACAGTAGCAGAATTCTTGCCAAATGGACACTTCAAACAAGGCACTTAAGATATATAACTCAGTTACATAGAAGGAGGACAAGAGCGTGCTCCTTCCACTGGGCTGGAGATCCTTAGGTCAAAGACATCTACCTCTGTACTACTGCTGAGCTCACAGTAAGGATGAGGGAGGAAGTTCCTTTGAAGAGATGGGAAGGAGGTCTGTTACAGGATAAAATGAAAGCCGGGCCAATAGAATGGAGTCCTTACGTGTTTTCAAGTAGAGCAAATGACATCAGAGAAATGGAAGGCTAGACGTTCCTACTGGAGAAGGCAATGGCACCCCATTCCAGTACTCTTGCCTGGAAAATCCCATGGATGGAGGAGCCTGGTAGGCTACAGTCCATGGGGTCGCTAAGAGTCGGACACGACTGAGCGACTTCACTTTCACTTTTCCCTTTCATGCACTAGAGAAGGAAATGGCAACCCACTCCAGTGTTCTTACCTGGAGAATCCCAGAGACGGGGGAGCCTGGTGGGCTACAGTCCATGGGGTCGCACAGAGTCGGACACGACTGAAGCGACTTAGCAGTAGCAGTAGCAGACGTTCCTACAGATCAAAGTGACATCTACAAAAATATGTGACATAATAGAGCAGAGAGCCAAAAAATAGTTTCAAGGTCGAAACATAGAGTCTCAGAGAATGAAGGTTTAAAAGGCAGTGGTGTCCACTAATCCTCTCTAGCTGTCAGCAGCTCAAGGGGCCTGCTGTGGACAGGATGATTATGAAGGGGCATTCTTTTTTTTTTGTTTTGTTTTCTGGAAGTACATTGACATGACGTAGGTTAAACAAAGTGATGCTTTTTCAGACACATTTTCCCAAGATACAACATTAGATAAAAAGTATTCTTTGAATTATAGTAGCTTAAAGTTCTAAAAATTGGAAAATAGGTTAGATGAATAAGAAAGCACTTAGATAAGGTAGGGGCTTCCACGGTGGCTCAGATGATAAAGAATCTGCCTGCAATGCAGGAGACCTGGGCTCAATCCCTGGGTTGGGAAGAACCCCTGGAGAAGGGAACGGCTACCCACTCCAATATTCTGGCCCGGAGAATTCCATGGACAGAGGAGTCCGGCAGGGGTCCATGGGGTTGCAAAGAGCCGGACATGAGTGAGCAACTTTCACACTTTAGATAAGGTAGAAAAGAGGAGAACTGTAAATTAAATTAATAGCAACTACCATTTAAAAAAAGAGTTTAACTGAAGGATAATTGTTTAACAATGCTGGGTTGGTTTATGCCATAAATGTGAATCAGTCATCAGCATACATATATCTCCTCCCTCTCTAGCCTCTCTCCCGATAGCCAATCCCACCCATCTAGGAGGTCACAGAGCACCAGGCTGAGCTACCTGTGTTACACAGCAATTTCCCACTAGCTATCTATTTTACACCTGGTAATGTATATACTTCAATGTTACTCTCTCAGTTCGTCCCATACATTCCTTCCCCCACTGAAACTACCATTTATTGAGCTTCTACTACATACTAGGCACTGAATTAGCTAGGTAATAGAGGAAGTCTTTACACAACTCCCTTTTACAAATTAAAATTCTAAGACTCAGAAAGTGCTAGTCACTCAGTCATGTCTGACTCTTTGTGACCCCATGGACTGTAGCCCATCAAGCTCCTCTGTCCATGGAATCCTCCAGGCAAGTATACTGGAGTGGGCAGCTTCTCTTCTCCAGGGGATCCTCCTGAACCAGGACTCGAACCCACATCTCCCGCATTGCAGGCAGTGAAGGGGCATTCTTAATGAGCTAGAGAAAAGGGACGGAGGAAAGAAACATTCCAACTACACAATACCACTCCAGTCGAGTCTGTAATTATCCAGAGAGAGTATAAATATTTTCTTTAAAATCATGTAAGAGATGCTAAAACATAATGAGGAGAGATATGAGACTATGGAACCTGTGATCCAGGGCAATAAAAAGAGCATAAAGGTGCATTAACAGTCAAAAGATGAGGAAAATCAGTAACTTCAAATTACACTTTGGTTGTCACACAAGGGGCCACACACACCAAAGAGCAGGATAGCTCTGAGTCAAGATAAAAGTCGCCTATTTGGAAAATGATCTAGAATGGGGTGAGAGCAAATGAGAAAAAGGAAAACAAAAAGCAACAGGATCTCATTCCTCCTTGCCCCATTCCAATTGGAGACTATTCATCTCAGAAAGTCCATCACATGTTTACTTGTATCTGGATATGATCCAAATATTCTGTACAGCTCTCTTTTACATTTTATTCTATCGAGAAAGATTTGGCAATTGAAATCTATTATGATGGCAAAAGGTAGCTGACAACATAAAACGTACCCCGCTGAGTTGATGCCTCACACAGCTAAATTTACAACAACAGGAGTACCATAAAAATTATAAGAACTGCAAATTAACCACTGATTTCGAGTTCACTGACATAAATAATGGTAAGGACCTGGATAACTTCCAAACATCTTTGCCACTGTTTAATTTGTCAAAATCTATCAAGAGCCTTTCAACCACAAACCTGTCCTCTAAGGTACATTATCATTCCCACACTTAGATTAGCATCCGTGGCAACCCAAGGAAGCCTGCATAATTACTAAGACTCCAGGAGGACTCAACTCTCCCATTTGTTAATTCCTCCACGTGTCAGTATCTCACTTCTTCTTAAGCACCATTCTTACTTTCAATTAGTTATTTAAGATCATTTAAAAATCTGGCTCTAATCTTGTGAGCTATATCTGTCTGCTTTCAAAATTAGTCCCTCATTACAGTGTTAAGGTTCCTACTGGGTTCAAATTAGCAAGAGTTTCTGTTTACTTCATATTTGTGAACCAGGAAAGCAGACAGCAGTATGGTGCTAGAATAGTTAGCTGACAGCTGTTGGGAAACTCAGCAGGTAAGGAGGTCACACGTAGAAACAAAATGACAAAGACAATAATTCCTTTCTCAGAGAAAGTTCAGATACAGAACCACATGGTTTTCTCCACTAACAATCAACTCTATGGACTATTCACAGAGATGACAGGAAAAGAAAATAGCTTTTTAACTTAAATGCAAAATCCCTTCTGAAAAACCATATTCATTTATAGGGAATTTAAAATCATGGCTAAACTACTTCATCACTCATGGATAAACAACAAAATGTGGATAAGTATAATAAAATGACTAAAGAAATAAAGAAATCAAACAGAAAAGTCTTTTAAATTTTTCACTCCATGAAAATGACCTATTTATGTCTAAGTATATGGGTGTGTGTATCTTTGTGTATTACCCCACCCCCTGTTTTCCCACTGACATATGTCTAGAACAAATTTACAGTACTACTGAAAAGAAAAAAATTAAATATTCGGCCATAATATTGTTAGCAAAAACAATCACTCAGTAGCATCACTGTCTAAGTAGAAGTTATATGTGCATTTCTGCAGAAACTAGGCAGTTCTAACTCTTTGATTAGTCCTAATACAGTGAGTGTAGGGAGCTGTTTGATAGATACTAAGTAAATCTAGCATACACTACTTCTGCCCAAATTGGTTTATTTCACATTTCTGTATTTGGGGGGAAAAGCAATTTCTGTATGACAGATGCACCTGGAGTTTGCCACGTGACCTACACACAGAAAGGCTAGAGAGTCAAAGGTTTAGCAATGACGAGAAAATTGCATTTTATCCTTATTTGCTAAAAAAGTGTATTTTTTTTGTCAAGGAACATGTTTGTATTGAGTTAGTCCATGTCTACACAGAGTATGAAGAATGGAAATGCAATACTGATTTACATCTGGGCAAGTCAAAGCCCCAGCCAACCTGCTACTAAAGACAATGTTGGCTTGGCCTCAACTAGACTCTACTGCTTGCCTACAGTAATAAAACGCATGGGACAAGTAAGCCCTCCATCCTTCATTTTTCTTTACCAATGTACATGTGGCCTAAATGTCTCCATCAATGTCAGAAAGTTATCCCATTATAAAACTAAGCCTTTTTATCAGTGTGTGTAATTTTTAAACCCTAGAGCTCAATGAAGTCCTGAAAAGAGGTGACATAACAAGTGTTCCCTTTTTAAGAAAGTCTTCACCTAAAAACAGAGTCCTGAAATACATGAAACAAAAACTAACAGAACTTAAGTGAGAAACAGAGAATTCAACACTAGTAGTTGGAGACTTCAATACCCTATTGACAATAATGGACAAAACTAGGCAGAAGATTAACAAGAAAACAGAAGACATGAACACTAAGAACCAAACAGACCTACCGGACACCTATAGAAAGTGCCACTCATCAACGACAACAGAGTACATACTCTCCCCAACTGCACATGGGACATCCTCCAGGAAAGATCATGAGCTAGGCCATAAAATGGACCACACTAAATGTCAAAGGACTGAATAAAGTACATGTTTCAACTAAAATGAGATGGATTAAAAACCAGTAATCCCCTGGTGGCTCAGAAGGTAAGGAATCGCCTGTAATGCAGGAGACCAGAGTTCAATCCCTGGGCTGGGAAGACCTCAAATAAAGACCTGAGTTAATCAATTAATTAAATCCACCAATATATTCTAGAGTTTGATTCTCCCATTGTAAGACTAAGCAAATTTCACGGCAGGCTTTTTTAACTGTAAAAATACAGGTTTGAAGTTCTATCAAGCAGAAAGTTACTTGCATGTTGAAGCTTTCGGTAGAACATGATTTGCTTCTTAATAATTTCCTAAATGAAGAAACTGAGGTAACATACCAAGTTAATAGAATATACAGTTTCCCTGATGGCTCAGTGGTAAAGAATCTGCCTGCCACTGCAAGAGACATGGGTTTGATCATTGGTTTAGGAAGATTCTCTAGAGAAGGAAATGGCAACCCACTCCAGTATTCTTGCCTGGAGAATCCCATGGACAGAGGAGCCTGGCGGGCTACAGTCCATGGGGTCGCCAAGAGTCGAACACGACTTGCAACTGAACAACAACACAGCTTTAAAACATCAGTTTTCTGAATTTGAGTCTAGTAGTTTTTCAGCAACACAAATAACTAGCTTTGTGAATGTAAGTTTTTCATGGCTTATGATATCTACATGCTGTCATCAGGCAAACCTTTGGCTTATACTACTGCCATTCTCCTTCCCAGATGACCACATGCATTTCCATGTACACATATGGAATTAAAAATCCACTCTGAAACTCATCAAAAATATCAGGCCATCTCTCCTCAACAAAGCGCTTACTGAAATATTCCAATGACAAGACAAATGACCTCTACTGTCCCTGCCAAATCATAATAGATGAATTCGGAGTTGGGGGAGGGAAAGGAGGAATGAGGTAAAGACAGAAAGTAAGAGAAACAAGGATAAATTCTAGTTCCCAAAACTTCAGTGAGTTATGGGAGACCACACAAGATGGCCTGGGTAACCAGAATTTTTAACCTAGAAAGATAGTGGAGCAAAGGCCACCTCCTTGCTGGTCAGATGATCTAAAAAGGCACAACAGTGAATACTCTGCGTTCCTAAAGCAAAGAGATCTGACTCAAGTGTAAAATCTACCATGTTAGAAGAAAAAAATTATTTTGAATTACAGACTTAAAAGAAAATTTCAAAAATAATAAGAATCCTATATACCCTTTACCAAGAGTCCCCTAATGATGACATTTTCTATAGCCAGAGTACAGTATCAGAACAGGGAAATGGCCCTGGTGCACTGTTATTAACCAGACTCGAGACTTTATTCAGTTTCATTCACTTTTTTCCCCATAACTCCAGGCAGTTTAATGTAGCTAAACTCTTTGATCCTCAGTTTACTTATCTATAACACAAAAGTAGTAAGAGTAGCTACTTCAAGGTACTCCTAAGTGTTCAGTAAGTTAGTGCTAGTACATTACTTACAGCAGTAGCTGACACACAACAGGAACATGATAAATGTTCGCATTATTAATACTAAACAAGACTTTTGGGATTTCTAGTTCTGTTCTGACATATACCTGGAGGCCTTTCCCGCTTCCCACTAATAAAGAGATGGCATCTGCCACCATTTATAGTTTGACTAAAGCCAAAGGACAAAACACTAGAAAAATAACAGAATGTAGCCTACTCTAAGGCTTGAAAGGAACTCTAACTCAAAATTCTTTTCAGTGTGCACATACTCGGATTTTTAGAAACTTCATTTTTCCAACAGTGGAATGACTCAGGTACTACTGAGAATGCTTTTTGAAGCCTCTGGGGGGAGAAGGAGTCGACTAATGAATTAAAATAGCTGAACCTTAAACTATTATCTAAGAATAATCTACTTTTAATGGCTTTGCTTCCCTATTCATGGGGGTGATGGGTAAGTTTGGAATTTTTTTTCTAATATATGTTTTTAAATCTTACTGAGACATTTAAAAAAAAAAAAATCACATAGATTGAACAGCAGCCTGGGTCCACCACACCACAGTTTGCAAGCCTACTTGTGTGAACACTTGAGGGATGTAGAGCTCTTTAAGATGCGAGCTCTTTAATAGGTCATGACTAGGCTTCTGTTTGGATCACTTTTTTGTGTACGTGAGAAAAAAGTTCACATATAAACAGCCAGTTCCAGGCACATTCAAGGCTCTCCAATCTGGGGGCTATCCACACTCCTGTCAAGCGCCTGTGTGAGCCCATCCAAGATCCTTCTGGCTTTGGCACTGCAGACATACGCCAGCACCCACAATGCTCTGGGGCCCTACCTCCTTCACAGCGATATTTTAAGGACACAAGTGTTTAGTTAATAATGAGGAAAGAAGAACTTTGCTGGATTTCCCCCCCACCTTTGAAGTTTTCAAACCTTGAGAATGGATGAAACAGAAAATTTAAAGATTTCTTTTTTCTTTCTCTTTTTTCTTTTTGCAAATTAGCTGCATTTTCAAAACCTGCCACCCACAAACAGTCTGAAATACTGAAGTGTCTGCTCTGTTTCTATCAACAGACATTATTTGGAATCACTTAAAATGACAAAATAATATGTCCACTAATCAGCCAAACAGCTAGAGTAGGCATCTTTGGTTCATTTTAATACTCAGATGTCTCTTCCTTGCTTCTAAAGTCAGACCAAATAAAAATCCTATCTGGCTAGTTCTGGCATTGGTTTCAGATTAGAGCAAGCATCTTCAACCAACGGATCTCCAAGGAAAGCCCTTAGTGTTAATTATTATAAGATCACAGGAAAATAAATTTACAAATAAAAGACTTGATCTAACTCCACATATATCAACTAACTAACCTATTATCCTTGGTTTCTTAATTTCAAGATTTAGTTTTAACTGGATCAAAGAAAAGACCTGGCAATATGTGGAAGCAACTTTTTATATTATAAAATATACCAAAATGATCAAAACCTACTTTCCTACCTGAATTAAAAAGATGATGTCTTAGCTTTGTGGGCCACTATCCTCTGTCCAGTTCTAACTCCCTTTTTCTCGACATGAACATATGCTTCCCTTAAAATTACTTCTTTTTTCCTACCCTGGTGTTATGCAAGATCCCTGCTTATTTTGGCGATAGAGACAAAATAAGAAGAGCCACCCAGAGTTCTTCATTCCAAAGGGAGGAGCTTCCCAAGAAAAGCAAAGTTGTGCTGTTGTATTTCCTTTCAGCGCTGCCTAAGAGCAAGAGGCATTCTTCAATGGGGGAGTTCAGGACAAAAAAAGGGGGGCTGCTTTTGAAATACTCACTAGAACCACGAATGGCAGGTGTAGGCAAGGACCATCTAAAGGTTCACAATCACTAAGTGCTCTTAAAAAACAAGAATTGGCAAGAAAAAAATATGAGGAGTGAGGCGGTTAAATAGGCACAACATGCAATAAGAAAAGACGCTTTTCAAACAAAAAATATGAGACACGGAGATGCCTTTCATTTCAGAGAGAACCGAGGAAAATCCCAACTCTCAGATGGAGAAAGTGAACCTTGCCTTTATTTGTATGCTCAAAATCCTCACAAAAATGGCCATCAGGCCTAGGTGAAAACTTTAAAAACTAAGGAGGGGCCTGCATGCTTCTACAAGAAAAACAAAGAGAGCCTTGCATATAGGATATTGGTTTCAATGAGGAAGGAATGCCAAAAACAGTGTAAGAATTAAGCACTCACATAATAGATCACTGTGAGCAACGCGCTCCTGCAGATGTTGGAGGGAGTGACCTAAGCCTCACACTTGGAAAGGTTGTGTGACTGGAGCCATGATATATAAAGTAAGACCCAAGCGCCAAAGTTCTGATTGAGCCAGGCAAACGTGGCTGTTTTTGTTGGGTGGAAGAGGCATTTTTTTTTTTTCACCAAGCAAAGAATTACGGTAAACATCTGCTAACCATGACCACAGAAGGGGTGGTTGTTTTCATCCAAGGTCATTTTAAAGGAATAAATGTAATTAATAAAACCACAGAGTCACAGTACCCAACCTTCCAATAAGGCTGCTTGCTTCTGCCCACAGACCTATTTATTAAAGAAGTACTTAACTGAGAAAGTTCTCTGACGTTGCCATTAATACTTTGTGGGGACCCACTGATGTGGGGCAAGAATGTTTTGTCTCAAGAGCTACTTGAAAATATAACTGGACTTTGCTTCTTATCTCATTCCTTAGGCAATTGTTTTCCAGAAAGTTCTTTTACTCTACTGGCAATTTATTATTATAATACATGCATTATTTAAGTAACTAAAGTCCTATTAGAAAAAATTAACATTCCAATGGGTTTACCTCACACATAAAAGTCCCTGAAGACTTCTCTCTGTCAAACTACCTCTTTTGAAAATGACTAAGAATTCCTATACTCTAGAATGGTTTGAGTTTTAAAAAATTCCTTATTTGGTTTGTTCTTTGGGAAGGAATGGGGAGGTAGGGAAACTGAATTATTCAAGCCGTCATTCAAATCTGTCAAATTGGAGCTCAAAACATCACTTTACCTTTGAACAACCAGCCACAAGCTCCTCCAAAATAAGTGTCATCTGTAATTATTACTAAATATTCCCAATTAAAAAAAAATAATCAAATTCCTAAAAACCCAATTTCCCTTTTGAGTTAAGGAAAGTTCTGCTTTATCTACAAAGTCAGAGAGTCTTCCAGCCTTATAAAAGCCAGTTTTGCATAAACTGGTTGCTTTCACTGAATCAAGTTAAAGAACTAAGGTTTCCTATTTCTGACCTATGGTCACCTCAACACAGCCCATCAACAAGATACTAAGTTCACTGAATATAAAAAATATATTTTCTCTCTGGCTCTATTTCCCATGAAACTAGAACACAGTAACTCATAAAGGTCAGAATTTAGTAAGCTTATTAAAAAAATAAATGTTAAGTTCATCAGCTTCGTTTATTCTGATGGTTGCAATATCGGACAGGGTCCCAGCTGCTGAACTAGCTCTAAGAGCAGCCTGGGGGCGAGAGGCTGTCACCGTTTCGACTTTTCCACCAATCGGACTCCAACAAATACCTATGCAACACCTCCTAGATGCCTGTGATAGGTTCAGAGTATGTCTGTGTGTGTGTGCGCGCGTGCACACGCGCACGTGCACACAGGCACATGCACATGTGGGTATGTGTGTAGAGCAGGAGAGACTGAAGAGTAAGATGCTATCTTCTGTATATGACTGACACTTCACAGAATCTTGAGGAGAAATTAACATGAATATCAGGGTTTACTGCATCTGGAAAATTATTCTCGGGTTTACTTGTTTGTTCATTTTCCACAAGGCTCAGTGTTAATGAGCTAAGAAAGGACAGAAGACAGGCAGAGATAGAGCTGGAATAAGCTAGCAAGGTTTTGATACTCCACCTGCCCTTAAGTGATGATGAACCATTAAATAAGAGAGAGGAAGGACTACGAAGGCCCAATCTTATTTAATAACTGTCAATGCCTTCAGCCATGAAAGACAGCAAGCCTTAATGTAACCCACTAATTTCTCCCCCCTACACAGTCAAGATTCATTTCCACAAGTAAGTCCAGTATCAGAGGCCACTGTGGTCAGAATTGGAAATATAACCATGTATCGCTACACTAAATTATGCTTAAATAAAAATGCAATGCATCCATCATATTTGTATAATAAAGGGATTAAATAAGTTATAATTTTCAAGCTTTAAAAGAAAATTCCAAGCTTTTAAATCTATTTCTAGCAAAAGATAATGTGACGAATGTCATAATAAAAAATAACTTTGTTGGGGGAAATAATTCTTCATCCTTTAAAAATTTTCCTTATGAAATGCATCATTTTAACTTAATGCATTTCTATATACTTATCCCTAAATGTAAATTTGTTTTGATAAGATGAAGAGCCTTTTAATCCAAATTGCACAGTGATGCTTCTATGCTGATCTGCTATAACTCAGTAATCAGAGTTAACAGACTGCCTAATTAACCAAGTCCTCATTTGCCAAGATCCAAATATGGGATGAATTGTGGGCCAAGGAGAAAATATGATGGACATGAAAATTATTAATTCAGTAAAGCCTTAAAAGCATGTGGAGTTAAAAGTTCTTTGCTAAATCTTACCATCTTTAACATCCTTAATTTTTATAATAGAAGTAACATGTAAAAATAAAAAATATATTCAGAGTATATGGAAAAACATTTTTAGATCAACTAGTTATTAGTCACTAATACAATAAATTAGTTTTATAAGCCTTTGACAACCTAAGGGGTAAAAATCACAGACAAGCCCTGAAAATAAGTAATATCCATTATGTGCTTACTAGGTGCTGGCATCATGTTCAGTATTTCACACTGATCAATACGTTTATTCTCCACATGACCTAATGCTTCAGAAGGTACTATTTTTATCTTCGGGTAACAGACATGAAAATTGAAGTTTAGAATATTTATTTTTTTTGTCCACAAGAATATATGAATAATATATCTAATTAATAACTATCATATTATTAAATATATAAATATATCTAATTAATAATAGCTAATCCTTTCAAAATTCTTAGAGAAGTGTAATTAAAAATTCTATTACTTTAACTCACCAAAATTTTACCCATGGAAAGTTTATTAATTCATATTTCTCATGTACTTATTAGAAAAAAGGACAATTGGGGTGACCTGAAAGATGCCATATGGTTAGTCTATACAAAGATCTTTCATTAACAGCTATTTCCCATCACTAACATCACTGATATGGCCTAAAAGGCACGTACTGAATATATTTTAATATAGTCATGGGCTAAGATATTTTATAAGCCATTTTCCCAAAGTAATTCCAATCTAGTCGATACAAATTAGCCCTAGAGGAGGTAGTAAGTCCACCAATCTGATCATTTCTTCCTTGGCTAGTTGGCACCTGCTACTTATTTTTCAGGGTACCAGCCACACCTCCCTCTTCTAGCACCCCCGCCCCAACCTCATATACACAATCCATCAATATTCCTGCGCCTTCTCTATCACTGTATTTTAATTGACCTTTCTGTCCACTTTGTAGATATAAGTATGTTGAAATTAAAGACCTTGCTTTAGGACCTACAACAGTGACAGACGGTAGACGGATGGTTGGACAGAGGGACAGATAGGAGTAAAGCAATGAATGATGGCCAGGCTCCTTAAGGACAGAGGCATGGTAGTATTTTTGAGGTAAAACATACCTACTCATAGTGAATGTCACTGGAGATGCCCAGGTATTAGACAGACACCTTCATAACGAACATCTCAGATGACACTCATGGGTAGCTGGGCTATAAGATATTTAAAGGTACCTTCCAACTCTGTAATTCTGTATCTTTACTATTCACCAAGTACAGTGCCTTCCTGAGTGATCCTGGACCAGGAAAAAAAAATAGTTATAAAAGACATGATTGGCACAATGGGACTAAATTTGAATAGGGATTAATGTTAGACTATAATTTATTAATATTGTATCAATTCTTAATTGTGATCATTCCCTGGTGGCTCAGATGGTAAAGCATCTGCCCGCAATGCAGGAGACCTAGGTTTGATCCCTGGGATGGGAAGATCCTCTGCAGCAGGAAATGGCAACCCACTCCAGTACTCTTGCCTGGAAAATTTCATGGACAGAAGAGTCTAGTAGGCTACAGTCCATGGGGTCACAAAGAGTCAGACATCACTTCACTTTTGATCATTGTACTGTTGTTATGAAAAAGAATGTCCTTGTTCTTAGGAAAAACCCAGTGATTTATTTAGGAATAAAAGGGTATGACATCTGTAATCAATTCTTAAAATGGTTCTGAAAAAAAGTTATGTATAAGTGTAAATATGTGTATGTGTATTCTATAGGCAGATGGATAAGAAATGATAGAGCGAAGGAGCAAAATGTTGAATCCAGGCAAAGGATTCCTTTTGGAAAGTTCCTTGACTGCTCGTACAACTTCTACATAAGTTTGAAATTATTACAAAACGAAAAGGGGCCTCTGTTTTTTTGTTGTTTTTTTTTTAAGTACAATATGCACTCTGTCTTCCTAGAATACTGTCCCCCTCTTCTGAGATCAGCACCCCTTTCACCCACTTTCCATCATCTTGTACAGGTAAAAGGTCATTTACCACTCTTGAGACAAGCACATGACCCACTCCAAGCTACAGACCCCTTCACAGCTCCCCCATCTAGCCCTGCTCCAACCACAGAGACTATTTCTGTGACAGGCACACGGTACACAAGGGATCAATCACAGAACCAGTAAGATCCAAATTTTATGAGAGCTGCTAGGACTTGTCGGAAAAGATGCCTTTCTGCTGGAGTTTATACGAAAGCAGACTGATGAATGATTATCTGCCACAGTCTGGTCAACACTTCCAGGAATGAAAGCAACACAGAGCGTCGCACAGCCGAGATTCTGAGACCAAGACTCAGGAGCATGATCTGAATCCCCTACTTCAGACGCCCTGAAGCTCATTCTACCAGCCAACTTTTCAGAATCATGAGCCAATTAATTCCTCTTTATGCCTGAGCTGGTCACAAGTATCACCCAAGAGATCTCACAAGTGGTAGGCTCGGTATTTTAAGGCACGGATATTAAAAATGGTCTGCTGTTTGTGCGAACAGAGATTATAGATACTTCAAACCCCTTAAGTAAAAGCAGCGTAATTGTTGGTCTTTTGCAACTGGCTTTTATATATTTTTTCAAGCCTAATATTTTACTTTTTAAAATCTATTCTTTCTATTTTTGAACATCAAAGTCCTTGGCATATGGCTTATGCCTCAGGAATTCTATTGACCAAGTAACCAAAGACTTCCTGATTGTTGGCCAGTGTTACCTCTAAGCACCCAAATCTTCACCCTGGTAAATTAGCAGCCTTCAAAGTGAATGTATCTCAATAACTAAAAAAAAGAAAAAAATTCTGAATCTGCTTGCTGGGAAAAAGTCCCAGGTACAGGACTGCTGCTTTGGGAAAGGGACCCTCTCGATTGCCACACTTTCCCACACAGGTGATTGAGCGGACTAAATCAATCATGGAGTGGTCAGAGGCTAACACGAAATAAAATGAGGGCTGCAGAGATGAGGTTAATTAAAATAATGTACCAGAGAAACATGACTCAAAGTTCTAGAGAAAATGTCTTAACAGGCATGCCCAGTTAGAGACCGGAGAATGCCAATTAAGTGGCTGTCCTTGTTCCGAAACACACCAGGACATGCTTTTATTTCCCATAGCTCTTGTACTAGCAAAAAGAATTAAAGCATTTGAAAAAGTCTACCAAGATTAAACAGATCCAGTTAGATGACACTGAAGTATAAAGTCTCAACATGCAGTGTACAAGCAGCCCCCGACTGAAAAACCACGCTTGCAAAATTAATACCCTGGGAAGATGCCTACAAGGTAAAGACAATATGGTGCAGTGGTTAGGAGCCATGACAACAGAGGAAGAGTAGCTGCGTTCAAATCCCAGTTCTATTTCTAATGAGCAGAGAAGTCTGAAGGAGTCATTTCACCTCAGAACACCTCGGTTTCCTCATCTATAAAACAGACTTTCTAGAATTGTACCTGTCTCATAGAATTTTTGTGAGTTTATACATAAGCTCCCAGTAAAGGCAGCTATTATAGGGTAGACTTCTCACAAATTAGAGTGTTTCTCCTCACTGCTGGTTTTTAGACTTTGTCACTGTTAAGTTTTCCATGAGTCTTGAAAATTCTACTTTTCTCTCTCATTACTTAGAAAGGAGAATGTGGAAACTACACACACAAGGATTGGTGATAACATGAAATGCAACCTTCTTCTAGGCATTTACAACTACAGAAAGCCAAGAAGGTCTGCTGCTGCTGCTGCTAAGTCGCTTCAGTCGTGCCCAACTCTGTGTGACCCCATAGACGGCAGCCCACCAGGCTCCCCTCGTCCCTGGGATTCTCCAGGCAAGAATACTGGAGTGGGTTGCCATTTCCTTCTCCAATGCATGAAAGTGAAAAGTGAAGTGAAAAGTGAAAGTGAAAAGTGAAAGTGAAGTCCCTCAGTCATGTCGGACTCTTAGCGACCCCATGGACTGTGGCCTACCAGGCTCCTCCGTCCATGGGATTTTCCAGGCAAGAGTACTGGAGTGGGGTGCCATTGCCTTCTCTGCAAGAAGGTCTAAGCATGCTTTATTCTAGATTTTCTTTTTTTTTGCTCTTTTGGGTGTTTTTGTTTTGGGGTATAGTTGCTTTATAATATTTTGGTGGCTTCTGCTGTACAATGAAGTGAACTGGCTACGTGTGTGTATATATATATCCCCTTTCTCTTGGACATTCCTCCCACAACCCCTATCCCACCCTCTAGGTTACCACAGAGCACCCAGCTGAGCTCCCTGAGCTATAGTGCAGTTACCTACTTCTCACATGGTGTGTATATCTGTCAATTTCAATCTCCCAATTCATCCCACTCCCCCCCCCCACAGTGTTCATGCATCCATTCTTTACATCTGCGTTTCTATTCCTGCCCTGCAAGTAAATCCATCTGTACCATTTTCTAGATTCCACATATATGCATTTACAAATGATATTTGGTCTTTTTTTCCTGATTTACTTCATTCTGTATGACAGACTCTAGGTCCATTTACATCTCTACAAATGACCCAATTTTGTTACTGTTTATGGCTGAGTAATATTCCATTGTATGAAAGTTCCTTAAAAAACTAAAAACAGAACTACTATATGACCCAGCAATCCCACTACTGGACACATACCCTGAGAAAAACCATAATTCAAAAAAGACAGATGCATCCCAAGGTCCACTGCTGTACTATTTACAATTAGACCGGACATGAAAGTAACCTAAATGCCCACTGACAGATGGATAAAGAAAGAAGATGTGGGACTTTTACATACTGGAATATTACTCAGATTTTTTAATTATCATGTTTAAGAACTGGGTCAGAAGTGGAGGACTGCATTGGTGTCACCGGTAATGAATGATCTGGGACAGATGGGCAAAGACGAGGTACTGTCTTTTCTAATTTGAACACTCAGGGTAAAAGGTGAATGATGACTGTAAGAGGAAGTAAAGAGCAATTCAAGCCCCCGTGTATCATAACCAGACTCACCAGGCCCCGAGAGGTACACTGGACTGGACCCAGAAAACATAGCGCCATTTCAAAACATCAGAGAAAAACCCTTGGAACATTCCTAGTCTTTCCCACTGATGCTCACGCATCAGTATATTGAGAAGAGGGCTGCATAAGGGCTGATCCAGGTTACCAGGATCCTCGTGTAAATAACACGAATGAAGTCTCCAATTACATGGATTTGTTCCCCGCTTTGTGATTGCTGTTTTAGTGTCTGAAATGGTATTTGGCAGACAGGGATGTTGCATGTTTTTCAAGATGGAAAAATCTTGGGTCTTTGCCACTCCAAGGTTTGTTAGAAGTCTAATAAAAGTTTTTCCTTAATCATTCGCTTTACTTAACTCCTGCTTATTGAACTTCACTTTTTTTTGTTTCTAAAAGGGGTACTAGGAACCAAATCTGATGCCCTAAACTGTATTTCACTCATGTTCTTTTTTACAAGTTGAGAGGGTACAAAATATAAATCAAGAAAAATTCATGGTTCTTTTAGTATTTGCTAACTTTTCCACAAATCAAGAAGAGAGTATATGATTTCATAAATGCCATCTTTTACCACTAAAAGCTGTGGGATACAGAGAGAGACAAGTCCCTCTCTGTGCTTCAGCTTCCACACAGCAAATGCAGTTCAACCAAACAGCACAGTTCAATCTGGCCCAACGAACAACACAACAACTGTAACAGACCCTCTGCCTTAAGCAAGTGAAAAAAGTCAGAGCTCAATGAAAGACATATATTTCTACGTCCTTTCAATCCATATAGACTTGAATTTTCTATCAAAAAAGAGGTATGTAAATTTTCAGGACCAATCCATCAAGACTGTAATTTTTTTTTTTAATTAGAATTTACAGGCAACTTAAGACATGGTCTATAACAAGGCAGGGGATCAGGCAATCTCTGATTAACTTAAGGATGAAACACCTCCCCAGGCAGGCAGTGTACGGATACTGCAGGACCCTGAACTCCGCAAATTCACAGTGGGTTTTGGATGTGGATCAGGCTTCAAACACTGAGCTGTCCCAGCATCTGAGGTTTATAACTGGCCTTATCTGAAACAGATCCCTAACATCCAAGAGTCAACACGTCAACAACAAGTGTAAGACAGTTCATCCCACTCCTTGCTCATTTTGCACTTTTTAAAGTGCAGTCCATGGGGTCTCGAAGAGTCGGACACGACTGAGCGACTTCACTTTCACTTTTCACTTTCATGCATTGGAGAAGGAAATGGCAACCCACTCCAGTGTTCTTGCCTGGAGAATCCCAGGGGCGGCGGAGCCTGGTGGGCTGCCGTCTATGGGGTCGCACAGAGTCGGACACGAGTGAAGCGACTTAGCAGCAGCAGTAGCAGCAAAGTTCACTTAGAGCGTGAAATGAGCAACTCTAGTAGGGAATCAAGGCTCTTCATCATCTTTTCCCCAATTAAAATGATCACAAGAGAGCGCAATATGGGTTTTGCCAGTGAGGTTCCCAGTACCCTTTTGATAATCTTTCTAAATCAACAGCGTCATGATTGTGCTCCAGTCCCTGTACAAAGCACTGTACACATATTATTTCACTTAATCCTCGCATGAACACTATGAGCTGAGGCATGCTAGTTCCCCAGGCTCAAGTAAGTAAACTGGGGGGTGGGGGGCGTGGGAAGAGACATTTGTCCAAGAACAAAGAACCAGGGAATGAGAGCGCTGAGATTTGAGCTTGCGATTCAACGACCTTAATTAACTTATATCGCCCACCATAAGCTTTAGGACCAAACAGCAAATGATTCTGTCTTCATGGGAAAGATAATGCATAACCCTTTCCGGATGGGACACACAGAGGACCAAAACCTCACACAGGTAGAGAGGAAGCTACCAAGAGAAAACCCAGGGGCAGGATTCCATTCCTATAATAAAGGTGACGTGGACGGTTTTCTTTGTTTTCTTATTCTTTCACCCAGATGCAGACCTCTTAGGTACTGTGAAGTATAGAAATCCACAGGGAAATCTCAAATGTCCTCTGACTGATTCAATGAATGCTGACTGCCAGCCTGCCTACTATTGACCGGGCACTGTCGGACACAAGGAAGCCACAGTGAATCAGACAGACCTGCCCTTTGCTTACTACCTGGTAAAGAGGTGTATTCAGAAACTGACAGAAGCTGTAGTAAATGAAACACACAAGGATCTTGGATGCCTCAGAGTGTGGGGAGGGGGGGAGGGGGGAAATCAACTGTACTGTGGGTAGTCAGGGAAGGTCATTCCAAGAAGTTGATATTTGAACTGAACAAAAAAAGATGAGAAGAGGGGTTAGCCCGGTGAAACACAGAAGTTGTTCCAGGGCGAGAATCCCATGGTCCAGAGGCAAGAGAGATTTTATGGCACCTGAACATGGTAACAGTGTCTAAATAAAATATTTGAAACCACAGAGCAAAAATGTAGCTTCCAAGAGTCTCTTGAAAAAGCAAGATCTTCAAGGCACCTCTTTCTCAGAGTCAACTACTCAACAGACAGGCATGCGTGCTACGTCGCTGCAGTCGTGTCTAACTCTGCAATCTTACGGACTGTAGTCTGCCAGGCTCCTCTATCCATGGGATTCTCCAGGTAAGAACACTGGAGAATTTCTTCCTCCAGAGGATCTTCCCAACTCAGGGATCAAACCTGCATCTCTTAGGTTCCTCACTCTGGCAGAGAAGTTCTTTGCCACTAGCTCCACCCGGGAAGCCCACTCAGTAGACAGCCACGGTCAAGTCTTTGGGACACACTGCCAACTGAGCCGTCTGTGAGTCTTGCGGACAGTCTCGGTCACAGTCAGGCAGCAGTTTCTGTGTGCAGACACCACGATCCTCTGAGGGCCAGTCCCAAGGATATTGTGAGGGACCAGAGGCTGCTCATTAGACTCAGCACAGAGGCAGGGCCGGGGATGAGGCTAGGCCAGACCAACCTCGTGTAGTGTCAGCCTGCATGAGTGAAACCTTGAGTTTCGGGTTATCATCAGCAATACCAACTTGAAAGCAGTTAGTGGATTCTGCTTGCTAGGCAGAGCCATTGTCTCAGTAAGTAAAAAACAGAATAAAAAAAACACTGCATGCCTTGAGGGGGAAACTGTCAAAACAAGACCCAGAGATCTAAGTCCTGTGAGCCAGGCTGTCCTGCTCCATACATGGTTGCAGGGTCCTTGACAATGGGCATCAAAGTCACCTCTTGGGGCTTTACTTCAACTTCCAAGCGAATGCTAGGCAAGAAGCGATGATTGTGAAATATACATTGTCTGCCAGTAAAATAAGAACCAATGAACAAACCAGAGGATGGTAAAAACTCCTCAAAGACAGGGATTTCCACCATCTCACCCAGGGTGTGTGGCACAATGCTGGCATTTTTTTACCAACCAGAAACTGTACTAAGCTCTTTACATGTATCATCTCAGTAATTTGCTACAGGAATCTGTCTCCTATCTGTATCCCCATTTCCCAGATGAGGAGGCTATGGCCCAGAACCCTCCAAGTTCTCTCAGCCAGTAAATGGAAAAGGTGGAATTTGAATCTCAGCTGATTTAATTTCAATGCAGACACTCTTGCCCATATTGCTATCCTATATCTACAGCAGGCATTCAGTAAATGTCTAGGAGTGCATCAGCTACCACGTTCTGTGAGCATCTATCACAGGCTAGTATAGGCAGAGACTACATTAGGAAGTAAAGGGAAGTCTCATTCATTGAGAAAGTAATTTTCACAAGAATAAAGTCCAGGCTAACCTGGAATAGAGAAATGGGAATGATTCACATGTCTCCCCCATCCCCAAAGGGAAGCTTCCACGAGATATACAGCAAAACAGCAAAATCAGAGATGCAGAGTAGACGGCATTGTCCAGACTCTGAGAGACAGTATAAAGGCATCAGTGACAGCCTGCACACATACTGGGAAGAACACAATTAAGTGAGGGCCAGTATGTCCTAGGACCTCACACTAGCACTCAGTTCAGTTCAGTCACTCAGTCGTGTCTGACTCTTTGCGACCCCATGGACTGCAGCACTCCAGGCATCCCTGTCCATCACAAACTCCCGGAGTTTACTCAACTCATGTCCATTGAGTAGGTGATGCCATTCAACCATCTCATCCTCTGTTGTCCCCTTCTCCTCCCGCCTTCAATCTTTCCCAGCATCAGGGTCTTTTCAAATAAGTCAGCTCTTTGCATCAGGTGGCCAAAGGATTGGAGTTTCAGCTTCAGCATCAGTCCTTCCATTGGATATTCAGCTTTGATTTCACACTAGCACTCATGCTTTAACAAAACCTTCCATCCAGAGGAGAGAAAATCCACTCACAAATTTGACAGTTTAAATTCTGGTTGATAGCTCCCTTGAGACACAGATTTCATTCTTAGAATTTGCCATGGCACTTGAAGTAAAAATATTATAGTCCTAAAATATTTACTGAGATATCTATCTCTGCTGAGAATTGAATAACCTGAAATTCAAACATATAAAGTTCAAGTAAGATGTTATACACACCAAATCAATAGAAGAAAGAAGGCATTCATCAAAATAAATAAAAATTAGACATGGAAGAAAAACTGATAGTATGATTTCATGTAAGTAACCACAATTGTTGCTCAATAACCATACACCTTTTCTTCATTACTACTAGAACCTGGAATTGATCTAGGACATCAAATTCCTCAAGTCTAAGGATGTAATTATCAGATGCCCTTATGTTAACGGTGACTAAAATGATGTAAGTAGACACCATCAAGTAAGACTTCATGGAAAGTTATTTAAAGAGGACTTCCTCAGCTGGGAAGACTACTCTTTTTACTTGTTGTAATGTTGCCTCTTTCAGGATGTAGAAGCAATAGCTGGAGAGCCAGCAGCCATGATATGACCTTGAAAATAAACAACACTTGAACAGGCAAGCAGAGATAGCACTAAGATAGGAAACACAGATTGCTCTCCCCTTGATATCTTTTATGAGAGAGAAAATACTACTAATCTTTTAAAACTTACATATTTGCATCTGTTACTAGAAAATCATTCTTATCTGATATAAAGACATAAAAACATAGCTCAAGATTATCCTACTTTTTGTCAGAAAAAAAAAACTAGAAAATTCATGAATTGAGATTCTGATTATCCCTCTATTCATCAAACTGTTTGTTTAAGTATGACTTTCCATCTTAATTAGTACCACTAGTCCAGGGAAGCATATTTGCTGAACCTGTCTCTATGTTTTGACATGCAAGACTTGTGAAATTCAAACACACTTGTAGACATCCAAAGCTATTTTAAAGGTGGAAGATCTGAAAACACTCTCCAAATCTGATGATTAAAGGAAATTTAATAGTTCCTCATTGGCATTTGATCTTTAGCCTGCCATAATGTATCCATATAGCTCTTCATTCACATTTGCTACTAAAGCGACACTTCAAAATAGAAGGAACGTACACACAAACCACATGACTTAGAAAATAAAAGAGCTTTCCCTCACACTCATCTAGCTCATGAAAGCCCAATGTGATTAAAAAGGGTGAAGCAGGTAGACTTCACTAGGTGAAGCAGAAAGATGGTCTAGAGCATCCATTACATTTGAAAGGAATTTCAAAATTTTCAAAGTGCTTTCATGTACATTATATGATGTTTCATCCTTACAACTACATCCTACTCTTACCTCAGTAGTAAATGTAGGTGTTTTTTTAATTCCCATTTCCTTCTGATAAATTGTTTGCTCAACCTCAGAGGAACTGCAACCCAGTGAGGTATCTTGATTCTAGGTCATTTATCTCCTTGGATGCATTAGATCAGTTCAGTTCAGTCTCTCAGTCATGTCCGACTCTTTGCAACCCCATGAACTGCAGCACGCCAGGCCTCCCTGCCCATCACCAATTCCCGGAGTTTACCCAAACTCATGTCCATTGAGTCGGTGATGCCCACCAACCATCTCATCCTCTGTCGCCCCCTTCTCCACCCGCCCTCAGTCTTTCCCAGCATCAGGGTCTTTTCAAAAGAGTCAGCTCTTCGCACCAGGTGGCCAAAATATTGGAGTTTCAGCTTCAACATCAGTCCTTCCAATGAACACCCAGGACTGATCTCCTTTAAGATGGACTGGTTGGATCTCCTTGCAGTCCAAGGGACTCTCAAGAGTCTTCTCCAACAACACAGTTCAAAAGCATCAATTCTTCGGCACTCAGCTTTCTTCACTGTCCAACTCTCACATCCATACATGACTACTGGAAAAACCATAGCCTTGACTAGATGGACCTTTATTGACAAAGTAATGTCTCTGCTTTTTAATATGCTGTCTAGGCTGGTCGTAACTTTCCTTTCAAGGAGTAAGCATCTTTTAATTTCATGGCTGCAATCACCATCTGCAGTGATTTTGGAGCTCAAAAAAATAAAGTCAACCACTGTTTCCACTGTTTCTCCATCTATTTGCCATTAGATCAGGGGTCCAAAAATATGGCCTTTAGGGCAAAAATGGCCCTTGACCTGGCTTTGCAAATAAAATTTTATTGGAACACAGTCATGCCCATTTGTTTATCTAATATCTATGGCTAGTTTTGTGCTACATCAGCAGAAGTGACTAGCTGCAAAAGAGACTCTACATGAGACTCTACTAGTTGCAAGAGAGACTCTACAACGTACTACTCTCTACACTGACTATAGTCTGTGAGGCTGACTATATTTACTATCTGGCCCTTTAGAGACAAAATTTGCCAACCCTTCATTACATCACATTTCCACAGACATGATCCAAGTTACAAATCCTATATTGCAAAGTCATAAAGCTATCATGGAATGCAATAAACCTATTCCTGCTGGTTTGGAATTCATGATTGATAATGGGGCATTCCATTATCTTCTGAGGGATTACTTCCTTCAATATCATGTCACCTGCAAGGGTGGATGGCAATTTTTTGATCAGTACACAATACAAGTGTTGTTTGTCACTTACCCTGAATTTTTAATGTGTCTCACAGCCATAAAAAGTCTGGAGGTCACTGGTTGAGGGCATGCATAATGCCACAGGACTGCAACATACAGAGGGACACTGAAAGCATAAAAAAAAAAAAAAAAACCACTGAAGTTAAGCAAAGGAAGTGACAAACTTTAATGCTTCAAAAGTAACACATTTGTGTAAGCCTTAGGTCTTCCTTATTGACGCACGACTTTTACGTTCAGTATATAACTGAGTATCTGTGTATAGAAGCATCTATCTTGTCCTTTCTGTTCTAGAATCAGCACTCTGTGTAGCTAATTTGAGCTCTGTACAGAATTATAGCAGAAAAGTGTAAAATATTATAGAGCCAAGTAAAACTGCCGCTCTTGAAGGCACTTTCATTCACTTAGGAAGTTTGGTTCCTCTAACTCCAGACATTTCTTACTTGGGGGTATAACCTCTGAGAACTCCAATCTTATCTCATCCTGAGAAATAAGGGTAAGATGATCCCAAAGTCCCAGTGAAGATTTTCCTTTGGGCTTTGGGCTTTAGTCTCTCTCAATGCATCCAGTAGAAGCACCAGAGAACACACAGACCCAAACATGTGTGTAACATGCTCATGTGCACACACAAACGTACATAAGTACCTTATTTAAAAAAACAAAAAAACAAAAAAACACAAGCTATCTCCTTTGCAGCCAAACACAAATTCTTACTTGCTAGAGGTTACAGTTCTTTTCCATTGCATTTGAACTGCAGAAGAAGGATGTGACACAGCAACTCCATTAGCCTGTGCATGTGCTCAGGTGTGCTGAGGCTGTGCGTCTTCACGGCCAAGGTGGGTATTTATGAGTGGAGTATTTACCAAACCCATTGCCAAGTAAGTTGAAGTTGCTGACAGACAAGTTAACTCATCCCTCAAGCGGGTTCAGGAAGTTTTTGTGAATAGCAGTCAGTAGCAAGGTTTTACACGCCAGGCCATTTCTGCTTAGATCCTTGAGATGATAATGACAGCTGTACAACCCCAAAGACAACGGGAGGGTCCCGCTGTCAGGCGGGGGAAATGGAACTACGGGAGGAGCAAAAAGCATGACCTCTTCCCTGCGTGTGTGTGTTGCTTCCTCGTAACAGTAAACTCAGACAAAAGTCTGTGAACGTACGTGTCTTCTAATCTAATCAGACAGAGAAGTTGAAACTGAAAAGGAGATGTATGAAGTTTTATGATTTGAATAGTCGTGTATCTCCGGAAACTATGTGGGCTGTCTGTCTACCAGGGCTCAGAGGAGAGTTAAGCGATGGGGCTCCCACTGGCTGCTTTTTCTTGATAAGAGATAAAGTCAGGACAGATTGGTCCACACTCTGTTTTCTAGGTATCAGCTATCAAGGTGAATATAAACTGTTTGTCAAATACATTACAGCTTCAGAGTCATCATTCTCATATGAGTAACATGCTGTGTTAGCATTATTCCCCTTCAACAAGGCAGCTTAAGAGCATGATAAGAATGCATCAAAAATATTTTTCCAGATAATTTCAGTTGGCAAAGTTCAAACTTAATTGGTGACCTCATTAATGAGCAACTGCCACCACAAGAAAGAGGACTGTTGTCATGGACTCATCAGAGCAATGAGCTAACGAAGTTAATTATATTGTTTCCAATGGATTTACACTGGCTTCCTTTCAGGGTCTACGTTTTCCAGACATTCGGTATGACACTCCATGGGTTTGCTCCTCTTGAAAACCCATCAGTTGTGGGCTTCTCTGGGAAACGTCGGCGGATCACCACCCTCACATCAGGGCAGAGCAATTGGAAAACTTTTCTACCCTTTATTATCTACTTGTAAAATGTTATAAGCCTGTAAACCAGTTAATTTATGAGCCATGTTAATAATTTGCCCGCACTTGATCGCAGGTTTCGCAAACACGGTTTGCAGGGACGTGGGAGGATAATTTGTAGGTCCGGCTTCTCTCCTAAGGGGACACTAACTAATTTGACACGGTAACATGTCACTGATGGTGGGGCACACTAATGACCACGCTCCAGGACGCGGCTGTCAGCCTGTCGCTCCAGTGAGAAGCCAGCTTGCCTTCGCCGCAGCTCGGTACACGATGCTCAACTAATTATTCAGACAGCGACATTAATGAGAGGCTTGTGTTTATTTTCAACATACTAACCAGTGCTTAGCTTCCATTTGTCGGATATGGTCACTGATTAAAATGTGGTTCATGAATAGTAAATCTGAACTCAAATATAACAAAGGATCGCCCAAGAAAAAATGAGGAACAGCTGACTGGAAAACCATCCTTGTCAACTCGTTTTTGGCCTCAAATTTCGTCAAGGACAAAGTGACAGGTAGTAGGAAATGCCAAGAGTTCCAAGAAAAGTGAAAGGAATATTTTTAATCACCTATGGCCATGTACAAGCTTGACTCTTCACCAAAGCCACAGAATCACTTTAAGGTTAAGAGCAACTTCTAGCTCAAATACACTTCACCACCTTTATGGTACTGAATAAAGATTTTTTTAAGCTTTTTCTTTTTCATGGAATGACCAAAAATTTTGTTTGCTTTTAGTGTTCTTTTCAACCTTACAAAAGTTTGATGAGACTGTCTCAAATATGAGCTTCAGAAACATCACTAAATACAACTGTGTTTTTTCCAAATCTGTTGTAAACCTGTACTCTTAAGGGTCTTTTAAAAAGTGTGCTTTAATATCCTCTCATGCGTCTTGTTTCCAGTCTACTAAACCTTGCAATCAAGTTCTTTCTACTTTAAATTAAATTTCTATTTTGGTATGATAAATTTTGTCCTTCGTTTAATGGTGATTATAATCCTAAAATATTCATATAATCATCATTTAAAATGAATAACTTAAAAAAGGTGTGCACAGATCCACAAGAGGTATTAAAAAAATCAAAAATGGTCCTGATCTGGTTCATTGTAAGACATGCACTTTGAAGTAAATGATAGTGGTAGTATTTCAACAAATGTTCTATCTGTCCGCATGGATAAAAATTCCAATCAACAGTGTGTATTAACTTCTGCTTTTACAGTACAGCAAAATAAATACGAGTCCACATAGACCACTTTGGGAATGAAAATGCCACTGCATGCAACATTTCTTATGCATGTATCTCTAAACCGACTCTATGATAGATCTGCGATTTCAGAATGCCAAACTATGTAAATGGCATACAATATGTGGGGGAAGATTCAGATCCCAGGCTAATTTAAAAAATTTATTTAAACAAGTATACAGATCAATTGTCCCTACCCAGCATGACTGTCTCCCAATGTTATTTACATGGGTAACCGTGAAAGACAGGTTCTGGGATTACTAGCATCTATCTCTGTGCAGTTTAGGCCTTAAGTATGTGTCCTGCTAAATAACTCAAGAAGATGTGGTCAGACCAGCAGAGACTGGTTAAATGTTCATCAAATCTCCACCGGTTTCTTGGGTGCACAGATGGGATGTATTTCCAGTTAGGTGGATCCTTGTGGCTGAGTTCTGGCCAAATAGATGGAAGTGGGTGTGTTACTTCATCCTGACCCAGAAGCCTCCTGAACTATCCCTAATGCCCTCTCTCTTTCCTGGGTGGTGGGCCCAGGGGTCCAGGGGAGAACTCCGGGGCCTACAAGATGGTAGAGTCACTGGGTGATAAGAGTCAAGGTCCCTGAAACACCACATGGAGCAGACCGCCACATCCCATTCCCCGCCCCACTAGACAGAGGCGGGTATCTGAATACCCGCATTCAGATAAGCCTCCGAGACTCAGAAATGTTTGTTACAATTGCCAGTATCTTGTACCCAAATACACAGAACTTTTCTAATTTGAACCTGGTTCCAAAATTATACTTGATTCTTGGGAATACCGCAGGTAAATTGGTAAATTTGGGAAAATCCCTAAAGGTATGTTACAATTGTGATCATCAGCTCCTCTAATTATGCTAAGCGTAGAAAAGAGAAAGGGGACAGCCAGCTAATGTGTCCCCAAATGTGTCAAGTGTATCTTTCTTTACTTCATCTTCACATAGCCTTGTGAAGAGATCCGATTACCAATTTATGGATAAGAACACTGAGCCTCTAAGAAGTGAAATATGAGATGATGTCAGGGAATGTCAATTCAGCAGACATTTTCTTAGTTGAATGCCTCTTGGCTTTTAATATTCAAAATTTACAGAATATACTTATTTCTAAGTCAAGCACTTTTGGTTGTTGCTTATAAAAGAACAAAGTTCATGATATGCTCTAAGATATAATATTTTCAATTAAAAGTGTGAGGAGAAAGTGCCCAGTGCCAATATAATCAGAAGAACGTCAAAAACTTCTACTCAGGTTTTGGAAAGCCAGCAACAAAAGGGTATGTGTCACAGATGTTCTTGGTGATTTAAAATAAAAATCCACATTAAAAAAATAATAACAACACATGCATGTTGAGGCCATATTAATGGGTAACAAATCAATATTTTAAACATTTTTACATTCTTAATGGGATGGTTATGAAGTATACATAAGGCATTTTACTATACTTTGGTAATTTTACTATACTTTGGTCATATTTGAGAACAGGGGTTAGCAACCTTTTTCGCTAAAGGACCAGGCAGTGAATAATTTAGATTCTGCAGCTTTTGCAGCTGTTCTAAGTTTCCTCTGACAATTACCCTACTCTCCCACTGCAGTAGGAAAGCAACCAAAGGGGAAAAGTAGACTAACGGGTTCTGTGTTTTGATAAAACTTTATTTATAGAAGCAGGTAGTGGGCTGGACGTGACCCTAGGGCCATAATTTGCAAACTGCTTTTTCTTTCTTTTTTTCACCACCCTCCTTTAGTTGGAAGTATAATTTGACTTATTCTATTAGTTTCAGGTGTAAAACACATTGATTCACTATTTTTATGTATTACAAAATGATCACCACCATCATTTCTAAGGCTAAATTCTGCCTTAGAAAATTGATTGGAGGTTTTACATACTGACCCATAACACACTACGATTTCTCCTATGTAAAGTAACGGTAAATGGTGCCACTGTAACACGAAGAAAAAGCTGATGGTTCTTCTTAGCCAGTACAATCCATTCCCTGTCTTAAGGTAAAAGTTACAACAGTCACTTTAAAATAACCTTATAATAAGGACTTTTTAAAAAAAAATAAGAAAAATAAATAATTTGTAGATTTAAAATGTCACTGCAGAAGGGTGTGCTGGGAGCAAGAAATGGCAACCTCTGAAAGTTCCAAAATCAGGCACAAAGTTCTCCCACATTAGAACCAAAGAGTTTTCTTGGATTTGGAGGATGTTCTTTATTAACTGACTTCAGAGTAGGAGCTACACGTCCAATGATAGAATATGCCAGATAAAAACTCATTAAATATCTTCTGTTATTCTCCCAAGAAAGTCAAGTTGTTGTAACAAGGCTCATTGTTATTTCTTTTTTTTTTGGATGGCAAAGTTCACAGACATATACAGACAGAGAAATGCTTTAAAAAAAAAATCTCAGTTCCCCATTAATGTTTTATGACAACAGTGAGGTATACAAGATGGTTCAAGACATAAAAGAGATAAACTTTATGAATCTATTTTACCTAAAATGTCAATTCCAACAGAATAAAAAAAGCAAGTCAATGATAGCCCAATCTGACAAAAGAGTATCTTGTAGTCATTAAAATAATTATGGGAATAGAGAAATGTGTGTAGATGATTATTATAATGTGACATGAAAAAAGCAGGACAGAAAAATCATAGCTGAAGTAGACTCTCAATTGCATAAACATTAAATACATGCATCAAAAAAACAGAAAAAATAAAATGGACAGAGTTTGCCTTGGAGGAAATGGGATTAGGTGCTATTTTTCTTTAGAATTGTTTATATTTTTATTTTCCAAAATAAAGCAACTTCTCCAATATTGGTTATATGAAAAAGCTATCTGAACTTCAAAAAGAGGAAGACATTTGTCGTGCATTCATTGACACTCATTTACTAATGGCTTGATTGCCTCTTTTTTCAGACCAGAAATGTCTTGAGAGCAGATTCATGACATCTCTCATGTCCCAAACACAGTGTTACAGAATCGCATGCACTGAATTAAGATTCCTCAAAGCAACTGAACACTCCACCTTCCTTTTAAAAAGTCCTCTTCATGAGATTCTATAAGTAAATTAACTTTTTATACTGTAAGTCTTTCAAAAGCAAAACAATTTTGTAGAAACAGCTTGATTATTTGAGGATTATAGCTGTAAATTATTTGCTTGATGCAAAAATTATACTTCGTGTCTTCTTTCCATACTGGCACACAGTAACTTTGTCTTTCAATACTTAATTCTTTCAATAACTTAAAACAATTCTAAGTCATTGGTTCCTTAAAAACAACATATGTATCGATCATGAAGCTTGGCACTTCATAAACACTTAAGCAGGGCAATACATTGGAGCAAAAGAGGGAGGAGATGGAAGAGGGTTCCATGCTGTCTCCACACTCACTCTCGCCTGTGGAGGTCCTTCCCCAGCAGTCAAAAACACATGACAAAGGCAGTCATCACTCATCACTGTTCTCTCTCTCTCAGTCAGTCACTCTCTGTCTCAGACACACACACGCATGAGGGCATACTCACCCTGCACTCACCCAGCACTTGCATACTTTCAATGGCTCCCCAGTACTTGGGGGGAAAGAGATCAAAACTTGCCCTTAGCCCACACAAGGCCCTCATGATCTGGCCATGGGACATCTCTCCAGCCTTGAGCTCAACTACATATCTCCACTGGCCCTGCCCAGCCTCTCACTCTAAAAAAACAAAAGAATACAGGGCACCGTAAACACTTTATTATATATTTTCCTCCACTTAATGTATTATGAAAAATCCCCCATAATATCTTCTGGATAAAAATAACCTGATATGAGTACACAAATGGGCTTCCCTGATAGCTCAGTTGGTAAAGAATTCACCTGCAGTGCAGGAGATCCTGGTTCGATTCCTGGGTCAGGAAGACCCGCTGGAGAAGGGATAGACTACCCACTCCAGTATTCTTGTGGGTCCCTTGTGGCTCAGCTGGTAAAGAATCTGCCTGCAACACAGGCAAAAACTTAAGTTTTAAAAGTAACTTCAGTTTTCTCCCTAAGACATAAGCATTTGCCCATGGGTCCTCTGTAAGCCCAGAACAACAGTCAATGGAAAAAATTTTGTTCGTCCTCACCACCAGCAAGCTCTTTTCTCCAAACCTATCAACTCGAGGAGGAGAAGAGAAAGATAGGGCCAGTTGCAGAACAAACACAAACAGGTCTTGCCATGGGAAACCCAACCTGTGTGTAGTCACACTCCCACCTGGGATAGAATATTCCACCTTACAGTGGAATGAAGGCAAACCACAGCTGGATCATCAACAAATCACCCTGCCCCACCCCAGAGGAAGATGGGCTTTCACTTGGGAATGAAATAAAAGACATCTTCCTTGTGACACGCACAAATCAAGGTCCTCTGAAGGTCATGGCTCTTCCTGATCTCTGGGAAAACAAGGGTGTTTATTGATGAACAGCCTACAAGAACAAGAGGTGTTATGCTTTATTGTGATCAAACATTAGTGGCCAAAACCAAAGTAACATGATGCTAGGCATTATCACATAACAACCAGTGCCATTTCATTTTCCTCTTCATGGGCACACAGGAAGATTATGTTGCCCTGTATTCCTGACTCTTATGTTGGGACCATGTGTCTGATTTCTTGTCCATTGGATGGAGCAGAAGCAAGGTGCACCACTTCTAAGCCTGATCGCTGCCCCCCCCCCAAATAAAACAACCATGTTCCCTGTTCTTCCTCCAAGAGCATGGAGAGCCCACGTTCTCATGGCAAGTAGAGGATGCAGACAGTTCTATGGGCACACACAGACATTAGGGACCATAACGTACCTCTTTATTATGGTAAGCTTCCACAACCTGTGGGCTGTTAGTCATGTAAGCTAGCATGACACATCCTGACTAATATACTTCACACCTTATGAGAGCCCTCATTAGGATTTCCTTGAATACATACTTATTTTTGGCTTTGTGTCCACCATGGGACCATGTCTTAATATTCTGTGTATTCTCCTTTTAGAATAGATCTATCACCATGTCTTCCGAGAAACTGGGTTTTGTTGAGAGTAACAAATGATGAATCAATTAAGAGGGCAAGCATTCACGTGATGGTTAACTTTTTTTGTAATTACCCTGGGCCAGACACTGTGTTCAAATCTGAGTATAGCTTCAAATTGTGACCAATGAGGTCTCTGCCCTGATGAGGGCCACAGTCTACCAGGAAACAATTCAAGCAAGTGGAAAATATCAACAGAGAAATGCGACCTAAGCACAAGAGGTCAGAAAGGCTGCACGTTACAAATGATCTGGAAGCCTAAGACATCAAAGGTGAACAGGACTTAGCCAGGGAAGAGGGCAATCCTATGATTGTCTTGGTAAAACAAGAAACGAGAAAGCACAGACACCAGGCCTTGAAATAGTCCACTTTCCACCTTCTACCATGACTTTATAAATATAACTTGGGAGTACCAGGACGTCCAATCCAAAAACAAGGCCAAGTATATTGAGTAATGCAGAAATAAAAGAATGCAATTACACTTTGCTAAATGTCTCAATGGTGTAACTTAAGACAAAACACTTGTTTTTCTACCACTGACAGGGAGAAAGGAGCAGGTTATTCACACTACAACTGCTTTTCTAAATTATCTGGGAAAATAATATTAGGAGAAACGAGGCAGCCTCAGTTCACAGACCGCAGTACTATTCCTTCTTAAATATCCATCTGTTTCCTCCTTTTTATAAATATCACAATGATTCCTCAAGAAAAACAAAGTGGGCTTTGTTTATTCTTTAAATCCATAAACTCAAGAATAAAGAGCACTTAGAATAAGATCGAGAGAGCCAGGTTTTCATCAGCACAGGATCACCACTAAGTTGTTGTCTTTAACTGGGTCTCCTCATCTGCAGACTGAGAACAGTGAGTCTGGAGAACTGTAAAGTTCTTTCCGGCGGCACTAATATATCTTATAAAGAGGGGCTCTCAAACTTGCATGCTCATCACTATCACCCGAAAAGTTCATTCAAACAGGACTCCTGGGTCCTAACCCCAGAGTTTCTGATTCACTATGGCTGTGGTAAGGCCAGAAAATTTACACTCCTGTCCCCAGGTGATGCTGCTGCAGGTTCAGCCACCACAGTTGAAGCTGGAGGACTGTGCTCAGAGGCCCTTTGCTTCCAAGCTCCTTGTCCACCTGCATCTGGACGCCAGCCCAGGAGGAAGATGGTCTTCTCCTAACAAGGACCAGCCAAGTCTGTTTTAGGCAGGGCCTCTTTCAGGGTTCCATGCCCAATCTCTGGGGACCAAAGCCTTAGCCTCTCTCCCAAAGAAGGCTACTCTCCGGAAAATACCTGAAGCTCTGCAATCCTGTCCCCAGGAGCCACCTGTGTGGTCTGTTCTGCATCCTGAATTGGAAGTGGCTGCCTTAGAGGACTTTGCATCAGTCTCAGATAAGACCCAACCCTTTGCCCTGTCATGCAGGGCCAAACGTCCAGCTCCAATTTCTCCCATACCATCCCCATCCCTCACCCCCATTCTTACTAATGGCTTTCTGTTCCCATATCTGCTCTTACTCCTTACTCTTGAGGCTTAGCCTTCACCTTTCGCTCTGCCTAAAATGTTCTTCCTTTAGCTCTTTGTATACAGAGAACATTTTTAACCTTTATAACTTAAATTAGATACCATCTCTTCCCTTCTCTGATCAGACTGTCTTAAGTGACCCTGTCAGGTACAGGATGTATACTGTTTCCTTCACGTATTTTTATTCTATGTAAATACACTGGCCCTCCACTGCACTGCATTACTGACTCTCTAGGCTTCCTCTACTGTAAGGCAAACTCCATGAGAGCAAGGATCTGTCCTACTTTTTTCCTCACTAAGTGCCCCTCCCCTGCCACATGCAGCACAATGACTGTCACACAGTAGACATTCAAGAAATATTTGCTGGATGCACGATGACTTAATTATAATAATTAACCTATGCAATCTTTTAATTTAAAAAAAAACGGAAAAAGTCAATAACCATAGACTATAATACCACAAGTTCCAGAGCCCAGGGAGATGTGTAATGGCTCATGAAAAGACTACAGTTTCAAGAATGAGGTGTCTTTTTCACAATTTCAGGCCTGAGAAACTGAAGTGGGTCAAAGGCTGGGGAGATCCTTGGTTGTACATCTCAAATTCCCCAAGAGGCCCTCTCTATCCTATACAAACCACCCCCTGTCACTTCTGCAAGGCTGTGTCCATAACCCTTAGACATCCTGAACTTCCTTCTAATGTCACCCCACTCCCACTGCCAGGTGCAAAGGGAAAGAAAGTTCTTTGCAAGCTGAGCTCCTCTACCCTGGTTGACTCTGAAAAACCACTTGTAAGTGGTGTATGTTAACCACAGTTCGTAATTTTGTCACAGGTGTTTGACTAAAAAGGGGACAAAGCCTTTCAAGACAGACTGCCTCTATTATGTCATTGAGTATATTCCGTGCCACACCTAAAAGCTAACACAGTCGTTTCTTTCTATGCCATGGCAACCAAGAGAGGTAATGCTGCATTTTTGCTAAGGGCATCCTATATGCTCAAAAATGTTCACACCTTTACAAAAAAAATATGTTAAACTAGAATTTTAACACAATTTGTCATAAAAGCTGACACCCATACACTGAAGAGGAAATCAAATGACATGAGTTGTACCTGGCAGTTCAACAGAATACAGGATAAATACTCTTCACGAGGCAGCCAAAGCAATGGTGAGAAGTTCAAATGAGGGAGATGAAGTGAACAAATATTCAAAATGTCTTATGACATTTGACAAATGATTTCTCTAGAATTATTTTTTAAAAATCGTTAACATTTCTAAGCTTTTTAGCAGCCTGATGGGGAGAAATCAGTGCCAATTCTGGATTGGACACTAATTTTACTTCTTGTGCAGACTTAGAAAAGTCACTCTCTGAAACACACTGCAAGGAGAAGGTTTAATGAATTCAATTATTCCAAAGGTTCCTTCCAGTCCAGATTCTTTGAATCCGTGACATAGTTTCTAGATTTCCATCTTAGGTGGACAGACACAAGGAAAAGGGTCAGCTCACCTCTCTCCCCTCCTCATGGTAAAACAAATACTGTGAGAACGGCTATCCCTTATCACAACCTAGGGTGTGGGGTGGCTATAATCTGGTGCATTGTATCTGTTCAAATAAAGTTATGTTTCCATGTACTGCAGGAGGGTGAGTTGATGTAGTAATTACCTGTTACTCTTGACAAGTAAGGTAATTAATGTAGCAAAATACCACTGCAATGTGTGTAAATTTAGACCACCATAATTAAAGCACCCGTCTGTTCAACAAACTGTTCAATTAAGAAAAAATATTGACGGTGTACATTTTTGGAAATTAGAAAACGTATGGAATGAATGAATCTCCCTCGGTTGACATCCGTTTCTAGAATGTTTTCTCAGCAGGGAGCATGCATAAAGGGTCATAATGGAGTAACTTCCACTAAAACACAGAAGCATTTTGTACATATACTATTAAGAGACTCTTGTGGAAGTATTTTGTTGAGTATGCTCATTCTATGCCACATACACAAGTCAGAAAATGAACTTCGGGAGGATCTGAACCCTCAAAGGACAACAAGGAGCAAAAAGCTGAGAAGATATTATTGTGCAATGATCCAAGTAACAGGACTGTCCTCAAGTATCATAATCTGATGACACAATTATCTACTTGCCAATATTCAAGAGCAAGAGATACTAGACAACATCCTGGACAAATGAAATAGCTGCAAACTCCGGGCACTTCTTGAAAAGAGAGGCAATTGTATCAAAGTTGGCTTCATTACCTTTTACTCTGATTTCTCCCTGTGTCTACCAGTCTTTTTTTTTTAATTGATGCATAGTTGATTTATAATGTTGTGTTAGTGTCTGGTGTCAGCAAAGTGATCCAGTGATTACACACACACACGCACACACACTAGAAAGTATATATTTTCATATTCTCTTCCACTATGGTTTATTACAGGATAGTGAATTAAGTTCCCTGTGCTATGTAGTAGGACCTTATTGTTTATTTATTTAGGATGTAGCACTTTGTATCTGCTAATCTCAAGATCCTAGTTTATCCCCTCATATATTTTTCTGTTTGGTAACCATAAATGTGTGTTCTATGTCTGTGATTCTGCTTCTGTTCATATCCAAAGGTTAAAATGTTGAACAATAAAAGACTGCTGCTGCTGCTAAGTCACCTCAGTCGTGTCCGACTCTGTGCAACCCCATAGATGGCAGCCCACCAGGCTCCGCCATCCCTGGGATTCTCCAGGCAAGAATACTGGAGTGGGTTGCCATTTCCTTCTCCAGTGCATGAAAGGGAAAAGTAAAAGTGAAGTTGCTCAGTCGTGTCCGACTCTTAGCAATCCCATGGACTGTAGCCTACCAGGCTCCTCCGTCCATGGGATTTTCCAGGCAAGAGTACTGGAGTGGGGTGCCATTGACTACCTGGTCCTTAACTCGAAGGAAGGCTGACGTCCCTGCTAATCAGACTGAGAATATTCCAAGCCATGTCAAGAGTCAAATCCCCACAGAAGTTAAACCAGAACTGCCTTGAGGAGAAGATTCCATCAGTTATCAGATCAAGGCGAAAGCCATTACCTCTAAATGTGTTCACAAAAAAAAAAAAGAGAGAGAGAGACAGCCTACCGATATCTGCAGAGAAGTGGGAACAAGTCAGGGGTCCTTTCTGGAAAGGAAATTGTAAGGGTTTCTCTCAATTCTTCTCCTCAGATAAATTCAAAGACACAACAAGTTGGCCTCAGTAAAGAAACAGCTGGAATCCAGACAAGACTAAACAGTGTGATATGAGGAAAAAAACAGTAGGTGATTTCAGTGTCATGCGATGATGTATACACTTGCTTTTGGTATCGTTTTCACATTTTTGTATAGCATATCTCACCTTGGGAGATAGGAAAATCTAGACAGAAGTAACTACAAGCCACCTTCAAGTGAATTCTCAGCTTATCACATTAAAATTAGGTTCTAAATGTTCTATATCTGAGAACTTGGATATCTCCCCAAGTAAAGAATAAAAAGTACAAGGAGACATTCTACACTGAAGCATGATGACGAAATGAAATGGTTTCTCCAACTAAAATACTCTGATTTCACACTTGGAAATAATAAAATGATATTAAAAGGACAAAGATGAAGAAATCACTTGCTCCAGCTGCTGATAAAAACAAGGCTAGAAGGTCGCAGTAGGGAAGTAGACTTTGTAAAATTATCTTTAAAATTTACATTGCCTGGTGGGCACTGGAATATTAACTTTCAAAATGAACTTACTTTTTCTGTTTTAGAGCAGAGGGCGTGAAGAGATGAGTGAAATGGGTGAGGGAGATAAAGAGGTACAAACTTCCAGTTATAAAACAAATGAGTCACAGAGATGCAATGTACAGTGTGAGAAATACAGTCAATAATAATGTAATATCTCTGTACGGTGACAGCTGGTAACTAGACTTATCGTGGTGATCATTTTGTAAAGTATATATAGAATTATTCAATTTCTATGTTGTGCACCAGTAAGTAATATGTAGTGCTTGTTCATCAATTACACCTCAAAAACAAAATTCATGGATAAAAATATGAGATTTGTGGTCAGCAGAGGTGAGAAGGTGGGTAGTAGGTGGGGGAAGCAGGAAAAGGATGAAAGTGGTCAAAACATACTTCTAGTTACAAAATTCCCAAAGAAACGCAATGCCAAATAATGCTCAAACTACCATACAATTGCACTCACTTCACACACTAGTAAAGTAATGCTCAAAATTCTCCAAGTCCGGTTTCAACAGTATGTGAACTGTGAACTTCCAGATGTTCAAGCTGGTTTTAGAAAAGGCAGAGGAACCAGAGATCAAATTACCAACATCCGTTGGATCATCGAAAAAGCAAGAGAGTTCCAGAAAAATATCTACTTCTGCTTTACTGACTATGCCAAAGCCTTTGACTGTGTGGATCACAATAAACTGTGGAAAATTCTGAAAGAGATGGGAATACCAGACCACCTGACCTGCCTCTTGAGAAATCTGTATACAGGTCAAGAAGTAACAGTTAGAACTGGATATGGGACAACAGACTTGTTCCAAACTGGGAAAGGAGTATGTCAAGGCTGTATACTGTCACCCTGCTTATTTAACTTATATGCAGAGTACATCATGAGAAATGCTTGGCTGGAGGAAGCACAGCTGGAATCAAGATTGCTGGGAGAAATGTCAATAACCTCAGATATGCAGATGACACCACCATTATGGGAGAACGCGAAGAAGAACTGTAGGGCCTCTTGATGAAAGTAAAAGAGAAGAGTGAAAAAGTTGTCTTAAACTCAACATTCAGAAAACTAAGATCATGGCATCCAGTCCCATCACTTCACAGCAAATAGGTAGAGAAACCGTGGAAACAGCAGCAGACTTTATTTTTGAGGGACTCCAAAATCACTGCAGATGGTGACTGCAGCCATGAAATTAAAAGACACTTACTCCCTGAAAGAAAAGTTATGACCAACCTAGACAGCACATTAAAAGGCAGAGACATTACTTTGCAAACAAAGGTCCATCTGGTCAAGGCTATGGTTTTTCCAGTAGTCATGTATGGATGTGAGAGTTGGACTATAAAGAAAGCTGAGTGCTGAAGAATTGATGCTTTTGAACTGTGGTGTTGGAGAAGACACTTGAGAGTCCCGTGCACTGCAAGGAGATGCAACCAGTCCATCCTAAAGGAGATCAGTCCTGAATATTCATTGAAAGGACTGATGCTGAAGCTGATCTCCAATATTTTGACCACCTGATGCGAAGAACTGCCTCACTGGAAAAGACCCTGATGCTGGGAAAGACTGAAAGCGGGAGGAGAAGGGGATGACAGAAGATGAGATGGTTGGTTGGCATCACCAACTCGATGGACATGAGTTTGAGTAAACTCCAGGAGTTGGTGATGGACAGGGAGGCGGGGCGTGCTGCAGTCCATGGGGTCGCAAAGAGTCAGACACGACTGAGCGACTGAACTGAACTGATAGACAAGTAAAGTATGGCCCAGAGGCAGCTAACTTGGTATGGCTGAGTTCCCAAAAGCTACAGTTCTAGAACAATTTGCTCTCCTTGGAATGGGTTAAATATGTCCCTGGCCCCACTAAATCAATTCACAGGCAGTATTTGAATAATACATTCGTCTTTGTACTTACAGTTGCGACTGGTATCTTAAAACATGTATTTTAAAATTACCAAGCTTTCCGGTTAACATATTCCAAATTAATGGTATGAGGTATTGTGTAATGATCCAAGTTAGGAATAAAGTTTTGATTTGAATTGTTGGCTTAGCCACTTGGAAAAACAACAAGAACGTGGATGGAGCTTGGGATCCTCTGAACCCAAAACGGAGTTAGATAGTTATGTCTAGAATTTGCTTTACTGTGAAATAGAACCCAAGAAAAATCACACCACCATCTTCAACTTCCAACTTTATATAAATGAATTATTAACATCCTTCAATGGCACTGTGCTATGAGCCTCTTTCATTGCCCAGACAGAAGCTGAGAACCATGGGGTTGGAGGAAGACTTTTCCAGGTCACATACATCTCTCCAGATGCAGAAGCTGATGCAAAAAACCTGAAAAAAAGGTGACAGCTAGCAAAAGAAGGGAAGACAAAGAAGGACCTCGTGCTATCTGTTGTATTTATTCATCTTTAACCTATAGAAACTTGAAACTGACTGAAGTGCAGAACAGATGCTTCATCCTTTTTCATTCTCAAAATTAATAAAAACTAGAGGGAAAAAAATGGTGAATGGGTAAGCAGGAACAACTGAACTGATGTTAAGCTGTTAAAATGTGTGAGTCAACATTTCCTGGATTTAAGCAACTCTAATAGATTTCAGTGGGCCACAATCACTGATGTGAAGGTACCCAAATTCTGATCTCATATGGACTTCACACCCATTGTCCTTTTAGAGAAGAGAAAATAATTTGAAACTAGATATCAAAAATGCAGAAAGGTGAGATGGTTATTTAAAGCACTTCTGACTCCTAGATTTAAATATCTTCTACTATTTAACTTCAACTGAGGCATCCAAACAGAACAATAATCAGAACTACTTTTATCTAATAGGCAAATAAATATCACATAAAGGAAATATTATTCTCACATGCTATGCACTGACTTTTTTTTGCAGCAGTTTTATGCAAAACTGTTTTTGCATAAGCCCATTCAACCCCAAAGCATCTGATAAACTAGAATATGTTCAATTCCTGAAGTGAGGTAGGTGACTTTTCACCTGCATCTTCAAATGAGAAAATTGAGGCTTAAAAAAACTTTTTGAAGGTCACAAAGTTACTAAGTAGCTTAGCCAGAATCTGAAACCAGATCTCTTTTCCAACTTGAGTAATTACTTAACAGCTCTACTATCACACTTAAGAACATCTAAGCTAATACCCCTGTATAAGGTTTCCTGGTTCATGTTGATCCTGGAAAGTAAAGCAACTTGAAAAAACAACTGTGTTTTTAAGAAGTTTGTTTTGAAATAAAAATCATTCTTTTACTGGTAACATGAACACTGATTACTTTTCAGGTTATAGTAATAATGATCATCACTCTATGCTGCTAAGTCGCTTCAGTTGTGTCCGACTCTGGAATGCTATACAAAAACGCTTCCCCAGAATTTGGTGGTTTTATCTCTATTACAATAGAAAGCAATATAGTCCAATACTGTTACCACCTAAATTCTTGTACCTTCGAGATGTTTATCGCAAGTTATGAGTTGAAGCCATACTAGTTCTAGTTTTTTTAATACAGAATTTTGTCAAGAAATACGTCAAGGATTCCTGTGAAAGTCACATGCAAAACAGAATCAATACAGGCCAAGAAAATAAAAAGCCTGTATTTAAGACTTATCACTCAATGAGCCACCACAAAGGAACAGAAAGTGTGGAATAAAGAAATATTGTCTGGGTCACCAATTTCCCTTGTTGCTTTTTCCAAGGGAGATGAAATACTAGCATCAGAAACTTCTGGAATAGAACAACATGGCACACAAACACCAAAGACACTACTCCTGGGAGATGAATGGGTAATACACGAAATCCTGCACCACTCCACTGTGCGACACTATCAGCAAGATGAGACAGGGTAATGGACTGGCTGGCAAAATACTCAAATTTTCATCAACTTCTGGTCTAAGAAGTTCTTTTCCCCTTTCAGATATTTGATCCCTTATCCAAAAAGTCATTCTCTCATCCCGTCCGCTCTCATCATGAGTTTTGACTGTTTCCAGCTATGATGTTGAACTCTCTCCCTTTCCCTGCCTTTCATTTCACTCTGGTGCTATCTGTATCTTCCCCTTGATGTTATCTGGGTGATGATTAGAAGAACTGGGTAGAACCAAGACACCAGGCAATACTCGCTAAAGTTCGGGACTTAAACCACTCTGATGATTGTGGGTAGTACAAACATTACAACAAATGACACTGAACTACGTAGTTACTCTCTCTCCAATTCTATTTCAACCCTTCTAATTATGTCAGGATCATTTGGGTGCTGGTGTTGGAGAAGACTCTTGAGAGTCCCTTGGACTGCAAGGAAATCCAACCAGTCCATCCTAAAGGAGATCAGGCCTGAATATTCATTGCAAGGACTGATGTTGAAGCTGAAACTCTGATACGTTGGCCACCTGACGTGAAGAACTGACTCAATGGAAAAGACCCTGATGCTGGGAAAGATTGAGGGCAGGAGGAGAAGGGGACAACAGAGGATGAGATGGTTTGATGGCATCACCGACTCAATGGACATGAGTTTGAGTAAACTCCGGGAGTTGGTGATGAACAGGGAGGCCTGGAGTGCTGCGGTTCATGGGGTCGCAAAGAGTCAGACACGGCTAAGCGACTGAGCTGAACTGACATCTCAAACATAAACGGCAACCCATTTCAGTATTAATGCCGGGATAATCCCATGGAGAGAGGAACCTGGGGGCAACAGTACATGAGGTCACAGAGAGGCCGACGTGACTGAAGCAACTGAGCACACGTGCACGCAGACACCTCGCATATGCTGAAGTCGATTTTTTTAAAAAGAGACAGCCCCTCCACCTCAATACCTTAAGAAGAAGTAGGCAACAGGATATGATGAGAAGTAATTGCAGTTTTGCATTGTTGAACTTTGCTGTTTGATACTGGAATACATTCTTAAATAAATGTAGTTATACATCATTTTAATGGGCATTTCTTGCTTTTTTTTTTTGCTAATGATTTATTATTTATTTTATATTTATTTTAGACTATGGAAATGATGTTAGACAAAATGCAAATTCGAGCAATTTTCTTTTTCAAGTTCAAAATGGGTCAAGCAGCAGAGACAACTCCCAATATCAACAAAATATTTGGCCCAGGAACTGTAAATGAACATACGGTGCAGTGGTGGTTCAAAAGTTTCACAAAGGAGACAAGAGCCTTGAAGATGAGGAGCGCAGTGGATGGCCATCAGAAGTTGACAACAACCAATTGAGAGCTATCATCTTCCATTAGCTGATCCTCTTACAACTACACGAAAAGTTCCTGAAGAACTCAACGTCAACCATTCTATGGTGATTCAGCATTTGAAGCAAACTGGAAAGGTGAAACAGCTCAATAAGTGGGTGCCTCGTGAGCTGACCACAAACCAAAAAAATCACTGTTTTGAGTTGTAGTCTTCTTTTATTCTACACAACAACAATGAAACATTTCTTGATTGGATTGTGACGAGCGATGAAAAGTGGATTTTATACAAAAACTGGCAACAACCAGCTCATCAGATGGACTGAGAAGAAGCTCCAAAGCACTTCCCAAAGCCAGAGTTGTACTGAAAAGAGATCGTGGTCACTGTTTGGTGGTCTGCTGCCTGTTTGATCCACTACAGCTTTCTGAATTCCAGTGAAACCATTACAGCTGAGAAGTATGCTCAGCGAATTGAAGAGGAGCACTGAAAACTGCAATGCTTGTGGCCAGTATTGGTCAACAGAATGGGCCCAATTCTTCTCCACCACAATGTCCGACCACATGTCACATGTCACATGTCCCCAATGCTTCAAAAGTTGAACGAACTGGGCTACAAAGTTTTGCCTCATCTGCCATATTCACCTGACCTCTTGCCAACCAAAGACTGCTTCTTCAAGCACCTGAACAACATTTTGCAGCAAAAATGCTTCCATAACCAGCAGGAGGCAGAAAATACTTTCCAAGAGTTTCTCAGGTCTCGAAGAATGGATTTTTACACCACAGCAATAAATAAACTTATTTCTCGTTGGCAAAATGTGTTGACTATAATGGTTCCTATTTTGATTATCAAGAAAGATGTGTTTGAGCCTAGTTATGATGATTTAAAATTCAGTCTGAAACTGCAGTTACATTTGCACCAACCTAATATCAGGGATCAGCAAATGATGGTCTGTGGGCAAACCTGGCCTGTTGCTGATTTTTGTAAAGCACATGAGATAAGAAGACATTTTATATTTTAAAGGCTTTGGCGGGAAAAAAAATCAAAAGAAGAATAATATTCCATAAAATGAAAAATTTATGACAATAAAATTTCGATGTCCAAAAATAAAATTTTATTGGAACACAGTTATGCCGACTCATTTATGTGTTGTTTCCTTGCTGATCTGGGGTTACAGTGGAGGTGAGCAGGTGCAAAAGAGACCATAAGGCCTGTGAAGCTGAAAATATTTACTACTTGGTCCCTTTCAGGAAAGGTTTGCCAACTCCTCTTGTGTATACTACCATTTTACCTTCATAGTAGTTGTTGTAGGTTAACACTGAACTGTGGCAACTGTTACCACCTTTTGTTTAAAGTGATGATGTAAAATCTCCTTTTTAAACAGACTCATCTATATTCTTGCCTGGAGAATCCCGTGGACAGAGGAGCCTGGTGGGCTGCTGTCCATAGGGTCGCACAGAGTCGGACACGACTGAAGCAACTTAGCATGCATGCATGCATTGGAGAAGGAAATGGCAACCCACTCCAGTATTGTTGCCTGGAGAATCCCAGGGACAGAGGAGCCTGGTGGGCTGCCATCTATGGGGTCGCACAGAGTCGGATACTAATGAAATGACTTAGCAGCATCTATATTCTAGCAAGTGAAAAAAGTTAAACCTCATAAAGTATAGGTGGTATTTAGATCAAAACCAGGGAAACCATAAGCCAAGTCATGAAAAACGCCTGAGAAAAGCAAAGAAGTTTGAAAAATAATAAACCAAGAAGCTGGGTGCAGTCAGGAGGGTTGGGATACAAAACCAGAGACTATGTAAATAAGATAGTCAGATGTAGCGATCTGTTTTCTAAGGTCAGAGTGGAGTCTGAGCTGTGGACCCCTAGTGGATTGGAGGTCAGGCAGGCTACCCAAGAACACCGGGGCGGCCAGCATCCCCATGAGGAGCAGCAGGGTCTTGTTTTACATTCACAAGACCCTGATACACTGGCCAAGAATTCCTCGTCTGGCAATAAGTGAGACAGTCAGTCCAAAACAACCAATGCTGAGTAAGTCAGGTAAAACAATAGCAAAAAGCCAAGCAGCTCAGCATGAGCTAGGCCAAATGCTTCACACAGAAGATCACTCTGCATAGATAAAATATCCAGTATGACTTTAGAAGGTTCCCATAGCTTTCTTCACTCTGATGGAAACGCTTCCAAGATGCATGGAGCATGGAGGACTTCCTGAACGTTAGAGTAAGTTCACATTACCATCAACACATTTGACACTCTTCAATGTTTTTTAAGCACATCGTTTACTCTTTAACCATGAAGTTTATTCAACAACTTGGCTATCTTCTTTTTAGAGATTTCTTTTTGTGAAACAATCTTGCATTATTGCATTTGCCTCTCATTACTCTTACTGAATATGCATCTCTTCTGAAGACTTTCAACTAAACATCCTTCCCCCAAGAGAGAAATGCTTTTTGGTGGTTCCACCAACAATAATTTCTTTTGCTGAGTCATGGATTCGATCACAGCAGTGTTAAAATTCATCTCTTTCTTCCCATATGATTATTTTTTTTTAAAAATATGCTAGTAAAACACAGAACTTTCTATATCTGGAAAGAAAAACTTGAAAGGCTGATTTTAAACTGTAGAAATAAAACTAGTACAACTAGAAGTCACTTTTTTTTCCCCCATATCGGCATAGTATTCCAACCGGTCATCACTTCTTAGGTGGATTACAAAGTCGTTCAATCTATTATCTATCGACTCAGAAGGGTGAAGTTTCCAAATTCTTTTTTAACCACTATGAAGTACTTTATCAAGTTCTAAAGCACTCTCACCTCCACAAAGTTCCAGAAGATTTTACCAACTAATAATTATTTGTTAAGAATTAAGACAGGGTATCTACCAAACTGCCAATCAGAGCTCACTGATCACAATATTCATGGCCAAAAGCCAAAGGAACTTGACATTTTGCTTAACGCCTGAAGTGCTTTCTCATGAAAAGTACTGAATCAACTTTAGGCGTTCTGAAACATAAAAGAGAGCTCACTGAGGTTTACATTTGAAGCTGTGGGCCCAGCATCCTTTTCTTCAAACCCCTCTCACACAGGACCAAGGGACAGTGAGGAATCATAGGGTTCCAGGGAGGTTGACAACACCCAGCTCCAGTGATGCAAAAATATTACCTAGGATATTAATACATCCCATATCCCTGGCCATCAGGAAAGTAAAATGTGCTGGAAATTCATCCAATTAGAGTTCAAGAATCTTTTCAAAAAGCTTAAGACTCCCCTTTGCGCTTTCCTGCTTGGCTTGGTCAAGAAAATCTACAGCCCAGCAATTGTCAGGAACTGTCCTACGGCTACATATAGCATGAGTCTGAAGATAAACTAGCTCCAGAGAGGAAAACAGAGCAACGAGCTGGATCAAATCTTTCCTGCAGTCCACCAAGGACTTGCCAATGACACTGTTGAAGCTGCCCAAACTGGACTTTCTGTTGCTTACAAGCAAAATCCTACTAGCTTAAATTCTGAAACACTTCACATTTAGATTTCCTAAAGCCCTGGAATTCTAAGATATCAGGCATTGGAAACTACTGCTCCAGTGATAGATTTATTAAAAGATGCAGGTATCAGAAAGTGTTAAATAATCAGTAATTGTGCTTTTCAAGGGTGGTGGATATTTTTCCGAGTTTTTGTAACCCCAGGTCGGGCACATTGCCATGAAAACTACAAAAGATAACAACATTGGGAAACTGCCTGATGTTTCTCATCTAATTATAAGATGGCCATGCTGGCTGACACAATTAGGGTGAAGTGACATGAGGAGAGGTGGCTCAATGACTGCAAATGCTTCCAGATAGCTCTGCAGCAAAAGGCATCACTTAACCATTTCACTAACAGCCTTCACCTTCAGGGGAAAAGAGAAAATTCATTATCTCAGAAGATGCATTTTAAGAATGGCAGATGGGTGGCAGACATTACGAATAAGATGAAATGATCAAAGGAACAAATAAAATGCTATTAAGTATTTCTATAAACTAGGTGTTTGTAAAAGGCTGAGATTTTGTTTTATTGCCCTAGGATTGCGGAGAAGGCAATGGCAACCCACTCCAGTACTCTTGCCTGGAAAATCCCATGGATGGAGGAGCCTGGTAGGTTGTAGTCCATGGGGTTGTTAAGAGTCGGACACGACTGAGCGACTTCACTTTCACTTTTCACTTTCATGCATTGGAGAAGGAGATGGCAACCCACTCCATTGTTCTTGCCTGGAGAATCCCAGGGACGGGGGAGCCTGGTGGGCTGCCATCTATGGGGTCGCACAGGGTGGACACGACTGAAGCAACTTAGCAGCAGCAGCCCTAGGATTGAGAGACAGACTGCTGGTCTAGTATAAGAAAATAATTATCAGTGAGAAGATAATAGTATTTAGGGCCTACACTTTGAAGGCCTCTATGCAATTCAAGATGTAACCTGTTTCCTCGGCTTAGTGAAGGGGAGAAATTGAAAAGACTAGAGTTGGATGGGTAGGGCCAGAACTGGAATAAACGTCTAATATGTCTCTCTCTATGTAAAGTAGTCTCAGTGATGCTACATGTGAAAGAGAGGGAGGAGGGAGAAAAGGAAGTCGTGTCTATGCACGTGTAGAGGTGAAAAGATGACCCTTTTACCAGTCAACCAACACAGCAGTCATTTTTTCCCCCTCATCTAGGTATTCTTTTTCTTTTTTATAAAATTATTATAGGAGTATAGTTGATTTCAAATGTTGTGTTTGTTTCAGGGGTATAGTAAAGTGAATCTATTATACATACATGTATATCCACTCTTTTTTAGAATCTTCTCCCATATAGGTCATTGTTGTTGTTTAGTCACTTGGTTGTGCCCAACTCTTTGTGAACCCGTGGACTGCAGCACGCACGCCAGACTGCCCTGTCATCCACTGTCTCCTGGAGTTTGCTCAAATTCCCGTCCATTCATTCTGTGATGCTATTTAACCATTTCATCCTCTATCACCCCCTTCTCCTTTTACCTTCAATCTTTCCCAGCAACAGTCTTTTCCAATGAGTCGGCTCTTCACATCACGTGGCCAAAGTTTGCAGCTTCAGCTTCAGCATCAGTCTTTCCAATGAATATTCAGGGTTGATTTCCTTTATGATTGACTGGTTTCATCTCGCAGTCCAAGGGACTCTAAAGAGTCTTCTTCAGCACCACAATTCAAAAACATCAATTCTTTGGCCCTCAGCCTTCTTTATGGTCCCACTCTCACATCTGTACATGACTACTGGAAAAACCATAGCTTTGACTAGATGGCCCTTTGTCAGCAAAGTGATGTTTAACATACTGTCTACGTTTATCACAAATTTCCGTACAAGGAGCAAGCATCTTTTAATTTCATGCCTGCAGTCACTGTCCGCAATGATTTTGGAGACCAGTCACCATTTCCACCTTTTCCCCTTCTATTTGCCATAAAGTGATGAGACCGAATGCCATGATCTTAGTTTTCTGAATGTTAAGTTTTAAGTCAGCTTTTTCACTCTCCTCTTTCACCTTCACCTAGAAGCTCTTTAGTTCCTCTTCACTTTCTGCCATAAGGGTGGTGTCATCTGCATATCTGAGGTTATTGATATTTCTCCCGGCAATCTTGATTCCAGCTTGTGCTTCCTCCAGCCCAGCGTTTCTCATGATGTACTCTGCGTATAAGTTAAATAAGCAGGGTGACAGTACACAGCCTCGCCACACTCCTTTCCCAGTTTGGAACCAGTCCGATGCTCCACGTCCAGTGCTAACTGTTGCTCCTGATGTGCAGGTTCCTCAGGAGGCAGGTCAGGTGGTCTGGTGTTCCCGTTTCTGTAAGAATTTTCCACAGTTTGACGTGATTCACACAAAGGCTTTAGTGTAGTCAATGAAGCAGAAGTACATGTTTTTTCTCGAATTCCCTTGCTTTCTCCATGATGCAACAAATGTAGGCAATTTGATCTCTGGTTCCTCTGCCGTTTCTAAACCCAGCTTGCACATATGGAAGTTCTCTGCTGACATACTGTTGAAGCCTAGCTTGAAGGATTTTGAGCATAACCTTACTAGCATGTGAAATGAGCATGACTGTATGGTGGTCTGAACATTCTTTGGCATTGCCGTTCTTTGGGATTGGAATGAAAACTGACCTTTTCCAGGTCTATGGCCCCTGGTGAGTTTTCCAAATTTGCTGATATTGAGTGCAGCACTTTCACAGCATTATCTTTTAGGGTTTTAAGTAGCTCATTTGGAATTTCATCACTGCCACTATCTTTGTTCATAGTAATGCTTCCTAAGGTCCACTTTACTTCACACTCCAGGATGTCTAGCTCTAGGTGAGTGACCACACCATCGTGGTTATCTGGGTAATTAAGACCTTTTTTGTAAAGTTCTGTGTATTCTTGTCACCTCTTCTTAATCTCTTCTGCTTCTGTAGCTCCATACAGTTTCTGTTCTTTATCATGCCCATCCTTGTATATATATAAGCCATTACAGAGTATCGAATAGAGTTCCCTGTGCTATACAGTAGGTCCTTATTAGTGATCTAGTTTGTATACAGTAGTAGTACATATATGTCAATTTATCCCCAACTTACCCCCGGTAAACATGAGTTTGTTTCTTACATCCATACCTCTATTTCTGTTTTGTAGATAAGCTCCTTTGTAGCCTTGTTTTAGATTTCACATGTAAGCAGTATCATATGGTCTTTGTCTCTATTTCTTTCAGTCTGACAATCTCTAGGTCCATCCATGCAGTCAGCAGTCCTTTTTGATACACTTCTTGAAATGTAGAAAACAAGGTTCCCAATTACCCAACTTGGAAGGAGATGGTGAACAGAAAGTGAAAAGTAAGTCGCTGTTTTTAAAAAGTATGAGTCAGTAACAGAAAGCAAAACAAATGAGAGGCGAGAAGGAAGGGCAAATTTGGAGGTCATGATGGACACAGAAAGCTATCCAAGGACAGATTCAGAGCAGGAAAACATATGTTTTAAGAACAAGCGTGCTGAACATCTGATTCTAAATTTCTCTGATGCAAACTTTTGAGAAGTCTCCCAAGTTCAATGCCCTATGTGAGTTGTGTTGGAAGGAAATTATGGAGAGGAGCTAATTTCCAATCCTAGGAGGAGAAAAGGACACAGCAATGAGAAGAAACACTATCAAGAGTTCTTAAACCAACATCAATCATGAAAATGAAGCCTCCAAAAATTCTCATTGGAAGTCCCACAGGGAATAAGATAAAAGCTCAAGCCAATTTTATTAGAATCTCAAAAGTCAGGGTGACCTCTGTTGATAAATGACTTCTCAAACCATCACAACAAAGCCCTCAGCCACATGGCCAACTGGGGGCCTCTGGGAGAAACATGGATAATACCCCAAGTGACAGTGGTATGAAGACTGGCATGATTTTGTTAAATCTATTTTCTTAAAATGAGTATCACCATCCATAAAGGGCTCTTATGAAGTTCACAGTGTGTGGAGAAGGTGGCACACAAGCTTTTTAAGGTGTTCCATTCTAAACCTTGAGTCAACGTCCACGTAAGGAATGAAGAAGGAGAAGCTTAAGTTTACTAAAGTGGGAGGGAAATTTTCATCAGGGTGACATTTTAAAGAATCTTGAAAAGGAATCACTTAAGTGGCATCTTGAAAAAAGGGCACAGCTTCACTCTTCAATCAATAACACAAACAGACTTTAGCAGTAACACAGTATTTCGTTGACTGCTGGGGAAGAAAGAAAGAAAGAACTGAAAGTCTTCCCTGTGAACCCTGTTAGAAATTAAGAAGATGCCCAAGGAAAGGAAGCAAAAAAATTCTGAATCGCCATCCTGCATTGGCCATAGCAATGTAAGTCATGAGCTTCCCAAACGCATTTCAGCAGATGAATGGATTTTCAAAGGAGAAAAAGTATCACCCCTCATGAAAAGTTAACACATTTACTGACCACACTCTTAGCCCATATTTCACAACATAATGGTAATCTTGCTGAATTCTGTAAAATCCTATTATAGATCACTTAGCATTTACCATAGCATTTAAAGCAGCCAGGCTTCTGAGTTGGAACGCACTGGGGGGAGGGGGGTATAAAATTCCGTGTGTTGGTCTGAACCTCACACCTGCTAGAAGTCAACTCCAGCTCTCAGGTCACAGCACCACGGAGCTGAATCATCCCCAGTGGGCAGCTCCAGGGAGAGACGGGTACCCAGCCTACCCGGAGGTGGGAAAGGCTCCCAAGTATTGCATCTGTGTGCTTGAGGGCATGGCGCATGCTCACAATACATACACAAATACACACAGTGATACATATGAATGTATATAAGGATACGTATATAAATATGTACATGAATATGTATACAAAAATGAATATGTATAGGTATGTGTCTGAAGCATGGCCTACAAATCTGTCATGTTCAATGTGCAGAAGGATTTTTCTTTATCTCATGAGGCTGATTTATTTCCTGGTTGCCTTCTCCAGCCACTCTTTCTTCTCTCCTCCCACCCCCCTCACTGAATGTCGCCAGTCTGCCTCTCTGTATATACTTTTTTTGGCATCAGATCTCCATCTCCAGCTCTGCTACCTTCCCAGCTGTTCATCATCTTCAGAAACATTCCAACTGAGATTGGTACCTGGACCTAAAATGATATTCCAACCTCACCTCATCATTCCCCAGTCTGCCTCCTCTCTTCTTTTAGAATCAAGTATTGGGAACACCCATCCAGTTCTCCAACTGCCCATCTCTTTCACACCAAGTTCATCCAATTAAATGTCAAGGGGATGGGGGTTATCCCTCTGTAATCTCCTTCCCAATCCCTTCAATGACCCTACTGAAGACTCTGACTGTGGCTCTTCAGAAATATGGCCACTTTCTCTAATTTGGGCTCCTCACTATATTCTATAAAACAACAAAAGATGAACTGTTCTGGAGCGTAGCTCTGACTGAGCAATGACTGTGCTCATAAAAACCCTGGTCATGCCCACTGGCTGTGTCATCAGAATCTTCAAAAGGTTGGTCCTTGAGTAACAGAACCAACTTGAAATCCTGACTCCATTTCACGACTATGTGCCCATGGTAAGAAGGCCTATTCTTTCCAAGACCCAATTTCATCTGTACAGTAAACTGTGGAAAAGAACAGTACTCCCTTCCTTAGATGCTTATAAGAAGTAAATCATAACGAACTGTAAATCAGTATGCCTGATGCTACAGCAAATGTTGCCTGCTATTATTAACATTAATTAATGTTACAGAATAAATTCCTTGCTTCTTAACCTAAATTTGAAGCCCTCAATGATCATGTATAAGCTAACTACCAACTTCTTTTCTTTTCTTTCCCTTTACAAACTCTAATGTCCCAGCCAAAGGGAATTATTTGTTGTTCTCCTCAAGCACCAAGCTTTTTGGTCTTTGTTCTTTATTCACTCTGTTTTCCATCAATCAGGAAACTATCTCTCTTCCCTTAACCCAAATATCTAACGTTCATATCTTTAGCAAGCTGCAACTTAAATTCTCCAGAGGAACAAAGAAATATCTCATTTCTCTTAGCACATTATTCCTAAATACAGTGTTTGAGTATGAACTTTTGGTTTTTTCAACAAAATTTCCTATAGCAATTTTAAACACTTACTGAGCTAAGTAGTGACTAGAGTAGAGGAGGAAGGAATCAAACGATCATCTCATACATATAAGACATCCTGCATCTCTTACAACACTAAAGTCAAAAGTTGGCTTAATAATTTCAGCCCCTTGAACTTCTCTACTACTAGTTATCATGCATACAACCTTTTCTTGGTTCATTTAATACTGCTATAATCAGAATAATTGGTGATTTTTATCTAAAATTCCTAAAATTTTCTTTTTTCTCCTCCCCTTATAAATAAGAATTTTAAAGGCTTTAATAAGCCACCGTAAGAACAAATTTTAGCTGTCAGTGGAACCGTTTCATACCTAAAGGGTTTAACACTGCCTCTAATCTGTCTTCTCTGAATTCATAGTTTGTTCTACAGAAATGTATAAACTTCTAGAGGAGTATGAACAAATACACACCAATTTTTAAAAGTGACCTATGCATCTGTGATTATTATACATTACAAGCTCAATAACCACACCCACGTCATCTTCAAATGGTATTTTTTTTAAGGACCCACATGTTCATGATGCATGACAAAAACAAAGCTGCTGTTCAATCCAGCTTCTATTTATTTCAACATTTAATACTCTTAAGAGAATGGGTGGTTCTCTGTTGTTGAAAAGTTTGTAACTGTCAAAACAAGAAACTGACTTAGTTATAGTCAGAGACTTATAATGCCAATACCAAACCAATGCCAGAACATACAGTAAAAAGAAAAATGCTGTCAATTTTTCCGCCTGAAAGTCTGTTTCTCTGCATTGCCTATATACCCGGCCAATTCAAAAGGGAGGAAAAGTAAAAATCCTTCGCTGTAATGTAGCCAATACAGCCAGTGGATTTCCTTTGCTAACTTTATTTTTTGAATGTCCTGTAGACTCATCGTAAATCATTTCCAATCTAATTCTCCTACTTCCCAATTTTAACTGTCGGCCTTATTTAAAGAATTGCCTCTATATTTAACAGATTTCATATCCATTCTGAGTGCCAGTAAGCTAAAAAAGAGTGTGTTGTTCTAAAATGCATCTTTCGACTGCCTGACTTTTGAAGCAGCCTAAGTGTTTGGCTGTTGATGAAGCGAGGCACATCGCAATTGTCTTACCTACTAGCGATTTGCAAACTACATGTATGACTTTCCGGTAATAAAGAAAATCACAGTTGAGTGTGTGTTTGACGGCTCTCCCTTCTGGGTTTCAAGTGAAGTGTTCTTAAAAATGTGCATTCTCCAAATCTACCCTGAATGTGTAGCACTACATAAGCAATAAAAAACTTAAGTGTTTAGCAGAACACAACTGTAAATTTTCCTTTTATATGATGATTCATTATAACACTGGTGTTTTTTTTTTAAACTGGCAGACTATTATGCCTTTTTTAAAATTAAAAATTAAAGTTTCTTAAAGCACAAGGTAACAGTTGACACTTAAGATGCTCTCAAGGGTCCTCTAGGGAGAAAAAGGAAGAAGAAAAAAAAATGCGGTGGCAGTTACAACAAATTAACAACATATAATAAAAATGCCATAAACATGCGGCATACATAATAAATCTAATCAAGTCTACAAAGTGGGCAGATAAAAATGATTAACTGCCGCTATCCTTGAAAAGAGAAGAAAATTTTTGTCCCCTGTTATTTATCACAGTTAATGTTCTGATCTTAAATCTAACATGTAGATCGAATGATCTTTAGAGTCTCACAGTGTACCAAGGACAACGGCCTTCTCACTTCCTATTTTATTTTCTGAGAAATCAGGAAAACACGTATGTTAGAGCCACTTTTTCATTAAAGGCGTGGCTTTTGGAGATTTAATAAAGCTTCTCAGAATCTCCGCCTCTATCCACAGAAAAAGAAATAACAAAACCACCAGTCTCTAGGTACCCACAGGACAAAAACACTACCTATCTGGAGGCAACATTCAGTCACTTTTTTTTTTTTAATTGGTTGACTGCATTCGTTTCCTGATTCTGATATTTTACCAACGTAGCAAGGCCTCCAGTCAATGAGGAATATATATATTGAATATATATATTAAATCTGTAAGGTGTGGCTATAAATTCTTCCTAAGAGGAATATACAAAACCCAAACCGACGCTGGCCTAAAAGGTAGATTCTCTGGTGTAACAAAGACCTGGATAACTTCCTGGAGTGGCACACGAGTACTCGCTGACAAAGACTATCACCTTGACATGCAGCAGGTCTGTCTGCTCTGCTCTCACAGTTAAGATTCTCCAGACAAAACCACGATGACAAGAAGGGTTCCTTAAAGTGAGGATTAACACTGACATGTAAAAAAAATAAATAAATAAACCAAAAATAAAATTTGGAAGGGGAAAAATGTTGAAGAGGTTCAAATGAACAAACTCCTACTTGTTCCTCAAAGGAAAAACAAAGAGCTTTCAGAAACATCTCTGAGAGATGTAATAGAATATGAGTAAATTATAACAATTAAAAACCATTAAAGATAGAATAATTGAGAATACCTGTTTGGGTAACAATGACTTTCACGAATTCCTCATAACAGAGAGTCTATTTTTAATCACTCTTTTTGCAAAACCTTGCATAATTTAACAATAATTGCAGATTTTTAATTTTGATACATCCACAAGAACATAAAGTGAAAACCATAAATTATATACTAACTCCAGCTGTTAAATGTTGGCATTTTGTCTTTAAAAAAAAAAAAGTTCAGAAATCTGTTTCCTTAAACCAAGGAAATGTGGGAAAAGGCCATCCTGCCAGTGGAAACCTTCAGCAGCAGAAAGCTCACGCTGCGGTTTCTTGCCGAGGCAGCAAACTCCACTGAAAGAGAAGTTGCTGCCAACTCAAATACTGTTTGCTTTCACACCCAAGAACAAACTGTGTGCACGGCAAAGGCATCCGAAGGGCTGGGAGCAGCTGGAGAGGACTGAAGAAAGGTAACAGTGGTGTCAGAGCTACTGTAAACTGGTTCTCGCTTTTCTATCAGCAACTTAGCATCCCAGAAAACAGCACAGCCCGGCAGCCCAACGTCAGTACCTGCAGTAATTCAAAACCTGGTTTTTCAAAGTCAACAAGCCAAGGGACTTTTCAGAAAGAAGAGGGGGAAAAATCAGCCAGACAAATGAAACACAGACTCACTCGGTGTGATTCGAAGGGCTAGTGAGATGCAGGTTTAAACGGAGTACTGAGAAATTTCCATATCTCGGCACAACATGTAACCAGCTTTCTCTGCAAGCAGGAAATGCAAAGAAGTGTTGACTATAACCCTATAAACCAAAGGCAGAAAGCTCTGCCAAAGCAAACATTGTTACTGCAAGGGTTCTGCTGTTCTGAAGACCCTCCAAGTTCCCTTTGTGTCCTGACGGACTGCTGTCACTAAGGATGTACCAGGCAATCAGGAATTCTACAGGAAGAGAAAACAGCGCAAGTCTCCAAAAGGCAAAAGGTTTATTTCATGATGACTTTCTCTTCATGGAAACAAAGGCCATCTTCTTGTTGGGATGGCACTGTTTGACCCCCAAATTAAAAATGGCTAAATAAGAAAACTGCTTTTCTTTCCCCATACAGCTTTGAACTAACACTTTAAACTACAGTGCAGTTGCTTAAAATGGTCAATTTCATGTCCTGCGTATTTTACTATAATAAATCACTGTGCAGTGCCATGGAGGTGGGAAGAAAAGTCCTCTATCTGAGACAAAACTAAATGTTATGAAATTCTGCCTCCCTGTGCCTGGCATGCTCACTTTCAGAATCAAACACAGTTCATCACTTTAAGGAAGAATCCTTTTCAAGGCGGAAAATTAGATTGTTTTTTCCAAAACTCCTCCTTTATCTAAGTCCCCTCTTTCCCCAAACACTATGACTTAAAACAGTTCACAAAAATGTCATGGGCCCAAAACATGTATATAAAGGAAATGGTGACTCTGTATGAATGGAAGATCTAAATATTCCCCACATATAAAAATAAAGTTTACCCAGGGCAAAAATATCACATATTTCCAATTCCAGATTGGACCTCGTAAGGTTTCAATATTAAGAGTCAACTTTTATTGACTTCCTCTCGTTTAAAATTAGAAACCTTTTTCTTACTGTCTTAACCACCCACGCCTACTGCCCCCACCACAAAAAGTTTGATGGTTTAGACATAGGTTGAAAAAAAAAAAAAAAAAATCTATCCAACTAAACAAAGACCACCTTTCTTCCCAAATAAAAAGGAGTACAAGAATTTGCCAACTGTTCCCCCAGGACACAATCCTACAGCAAATACTCCTTGCCTCCAGAATGATTGATGTGATGGAGTTCCTTTCTTTCATCACTCCCTACCTTGTCTGGTCGCTGGTGAAAACCAGGAAGCCACAGACACACACTTCGGTCTTTTGCTTGTACGGGCCTCAATTCTCCAATGCCAGCTTGCTGCCAATGTCCTTGTAGCCAATGGTAAACAGGCCACAGGGTTCAAGTTAACTGCAGAGCGTTACCACACTGAACATCTGGTCATGAATGAACGGATTGCCTAGTAACTCTCAGCATTGGGCAGCTGATGAAAAATTCAACATTTTCCTTGTTGGCACAGTTGTTTTGGAGAATTCTCTAGAGCTTCCTGAATTATATTAAGAAAATTTCACTGCAGCAATCTATATCTGTGAGAACAGCTGGTGTTGAAAGGGATCTGCTGCTCTCTCCCTGTGCTGGGGGACCTCATGTTGGATGAGGACACTTTTACTACATTTGTCCTTGAAAACTTAGCCTTCGCTCTGAGGTACTGGGTAGAGCAAATGGCAGCAAAGGCAGCTCCCAGTTGCCGTATTCCACACAAATGAACCTCTTAATTCAGGGTGAAAAAAATCTATCACCCAACTAAGAGGACACTGAGATCCACACAGTGCATTATGAAGACCTGTCTCAGAAAATATAGCTGAATGGTCATCAAAACTATTGCTGGACTCTGAAATCAGGCTGGTCCCAACACCACTGTATATTTTCTGAAGATTTTCAGAATGAAACAAAAGTCCTTTGCAAAACCCCACGAGATACAATGTGTCCAAACATTAGTTTTTCATCACATCACTGATTTTAAACTTAGCAGAGCCTTTTATTAAACCTGAGTGACACAGTTAGAGCAAATCAAACGTAACATGCCATATTATGCTCAAAGAAGTCACATTGACAGTGTCCATTGAAGCTTAAGATATAAAATCTCTAAAAATATAACAGTAGTGTTTAAAGAAATTAACTTGTTAATGGATTTATGGGATATATTATTATTCTTTTGGGTTGAAAAAAAGGAAGTGGTAAACTTAAGTCAAGCTAAATTTAGGCTATTATCTATGCAGCATAAATTTCACTTCTGTGTATAAATGCTAACTTGCATATTTCTCCATGGTAACTAAACTATGATTAAAACAACAGTGAAACCAGCCTTTAAAGCCACCTGTTTAACTAGGAACAACCTAATTTACAAAAATACTTAAAACTTTGGAAATTTCCTGGGCATCTATATCAGCTTTTCCCAGTAGAAAGCTCACTTTTCCATGAACATATAATTGCAATGTACTTGGCCTAGGTCGTAATCATTCTTTTTTTAACCAGTGTAATTTTTTCATGTATTGTTCACTTGAACATAAGTGGTATTTAAGATTATAAAGAATAAGACTCTAATAACTCTTTCCAAAAAGGAAGTTATTTTACCGCTTGGAAGGGATTAATTTACCTAGAAAGTATCTTCACATTTTACAAAAAGAACTAATGAAAGAAGTGAGAAAATTCCAAGCTGAAATGACTATCTGAGATGGCAAACCACATTCAAACTAATTTTTTTTTTTTTTACTGAGATAGCCTTGTAATTTACTAATGAAGAAATGGGCTATTTTATTGGTGAAATTAAAGAAATAATTATAATATGTCCAAGAATAGTAAAAATGTAGGTATAAGCAATATTTTCTTATTTAATTATAAAACATAAAAGTAGATTTGAATGTGAATCATTTTGAAACCTTAGAATTAGGCTTAGACTTGAAATACTGAAAACCCCTTGAAGTCGAAACATAATCATACTAGGTCAGGTTTGGTGTGAAATTCATGACTCACATTTGTGACACATATTCAGAAGTGCCTCATACTAAAACTTTATTATAATCAAAAATTGATCCTCAGTTTTTCTGTCTCCTGGTCTTTACATGATGTAATGTCTAAGGCCACATTTCACACTCTTAAGTAATGATGACTGTATAAGACTCATGATAAAAAAAAACTCATAAAATGTCACAATTTATAATTTTATGTATACTTGCCTCTCTAATATCACGTACATTTGCACAGTGGATGCTAATTAGATAACAATGGTATTACTATAACGTCTATAAAACCTGCCTTTAAAACCAGATTCTGTTAAAAATAGTCTTTTCAAGCTGACATAGCCCATTTCCAGGGTCATATTTAAAATAATTAGTGCCATTGCTAGTAAATGTTCTAATAAAACTTGAAAATGACTCTAAAGCAGAATGCAAAATTCTCTAAAACTTAACACTAAAGTCTTCCAGTAATCTAAAATAATCTTTGCAAGAGATGTCTATGAACTCAAACAAATGTTGATTTTAAAGTTCAAATTCTCTGGGGCCATTTACATGGTTCCTGAGAACAAATCTTGGAGAACTGGACGGACAGAACCTGTTCTCTCTGATTCCCTGATGGACACAAAAGTCCTGATGAGCACAGCAAGAGTTTCTGAGAAGCAGATAGAGACAAAAGTCAACTTCTTCACCAAAATGTCAACGGCATAGACTGAATTTCAACAAGAATTTCATCAAGAATTACCGCTCCCAAAGACAAGCATGTAAATTGCTTATATCCACAAGCCCAATTCCAAGGCAATCAACAGTTATTTTGGGAGATATGGGATTTTTGTCTTATAATAACTCTGGAGAGTTCCCTTTAAAGGAAAGTCCTCTGAATCAACAGTTAATCCTTCTTTTTAAGCTTTCCCATATTTTCAAAGTCAGTTCAGTTAAGAGACATGGAATCCAGGAGACAGAATTCCATAGGTGGTAGCCATTTGTTCTAACATCCCAGGCCTTCAAAAAGAAGGTCAAAAAGTTACCAACGAGTGTGAACCAGCACCTGTGAACCATTTAAGGAATAAAGTAACTATACCCAGCAAGAATGTATCTACTAGGTTTCTCCATAAGTAGTACAAAATCTTTCTAATGGACAGAAAAATGCATTTATGCAATTAAGAAAAATAGGTACTTTCAATATGTAAGGTAATCAAATGAAAGGTTATCAATAATAATAGCTATCTAATATTCAAATATGATTTTGCATTTGTCAAGCAGTTGTCACAAGCCCTGAGTAATTAATTAATTTATTACACCAAGCTAGTGTCAGTCTTATGGATGAAATGACTCATTAGGGAAATGAGATCGTCTGTCCCCATACAGCTAAGACTTGCCTTGGGACTCTAATTCTAGTGTTCCCTTCAGTGTCATGCCTCTTAATTAGAGAACTGAAGTGGATAAACTCAGGTAAATCCACCCAAACCTGTTCCCATGTAGCCTGAGAGCACTACAGCTCAGGGATCACATGACTACTCTCTCTTACAGAGCCCAAGATCAGGCCCCAAATAATTCTCCTGACCAACCAATTTCTCCTCTCCCTCTTACACACCTCATTCCAGCCACACTGGTCTTCTTTCTCTTTCTCAAACACACCAAACTCATGGAACCTTAGGGTCTGAGCACTGGCTGCTCCTCAATCTAGAACATGCATCTTCCAACCTTCCCCTGGCTGCCTCCCTGCTGCCATTCAAAATTCAGCTCAAATGTCACTACCTCTGATCAGCTTTTCCTGTCTGCCTCCTCCAAAGTGGCCCAGAGGCACTCTTCTTCTATCATCTCCTTTCATATTTCTGCACAGCATTTTTATCTGATACCATTCTTTACACAGTCTAATATTTCCCCCACCTAGAGTATCAGCCAGGCTTCTCTGGTGGCTCAGACAGTAAAGAATCTGCCTGCAATGCAGACCTGGGTTTGATCCCTGGGTTGGGAATATCCCCTGGAGAAGGGAACGGCAACTCACTCCAGTATTCTTGAGAATTCCATGGACAGAGGAGCCCGGAGAGCTGCAGTCCATGGGGTCGCCAACAGTTGGACATAACTGAGTGACTAACACACACAGTATCAGCCACACAACAGCAAGCTTCTTGATGGCGCTGTAAACAGCTGTACTCCACTGTCTGGCACACAGCCTTTAATAGGTATTTGTTCAATAAATAAATGGATCATATACCACATCATGACAATTCCCAATAACATAGGCTTTCTCCCTAAGAACACAAGTGCCACTGGCATGGGCAATGTTTTACAAATTTCCTGGATAAACAGGGAAGGGTGAGGTTACTTATGAATTACTTAGCTGCTTCAAACTGTGTTCTAAATGTTCTGCAGAAAAGAGGTTGGTTCCTTTAATGATAAACAGGGCAGCCACCGGGAAATAGAAATGGGTTACAAGATGCTAAGTCCAGTTATACAAATCCTTTCTATGTCAATCAATCATTTGAATAAAGGAGGAAGTATAGAGGAGAGGGAGTGGTCTGGGCTTCAGGTAGGAAAAGGGAGTAAGCAGAGCTGAGTCAAATCTTCCCTTGAACTCTAGTACCAGGCCACACAGAACCTTGATTGCTGGCATGTCACAGCATCAAAGCACAGTGAGAATCCTGCAACTTCAATGGAGCAACAACCACAAAGAGTAGGAAGCTCACTAAGTGTCAGGTATAACCAGAAATGTGGTGTCCAATGATCTCTCTAGTACTTAGCAGTGAGTGCTCCCGCCTGAGTCAGGCATCTAGGAAGTTCGTTCTACCTCAATCCTCACCTCAAGCCAAGGATGCAGGCACACTACCATCATTTTCTTTTTGTAAATGAGGAAGCTGAACCTGGAAAGCTTAAGTAACCAGCCCACGGCAGAGCCAGGATTTGAAGCCACAAGTGTGAGTCAAAGCCAAAGCTCATGCCCCATTTGCTTGTGTCTCATGAGGACCAGCTTCCTCCCAAACACTCAAGGAAGCCTTTAGAAGCCACATGGTCAGGTAAGATCAGGCTTGAGGTAAGCTTACCTCCAGATAACACAAATTCTGGTCGATGAAGGAACGTTAGGAACCTGAAGAGTCACAGGTGACTACAATGAAAGAAGGAACACATACCAATGGGTACAACCAGCTACATAACTTGAGGGACCCAGTGCAAAATGAAAACAGGGGACCCCTTGTTCAGAACTGTAAGAACTTCAAAATGGTGGCAGCAGAGGATCAAAGCGACCACAGGGCCCTTCTGAGCACAGCTCCTCGCCTGTATGGGCAATACACCCACCCCTGCAGGCAGCCCAGTTCTACATGTCTCATTTCTTTGAAACGTTACTCCTTGCATTTCAGCTGTATTCATCTCTTTATAAAGTCCAATACATGAGTCACAAAGGACAAATATAATATTTAAAGTGGAAGAGAGATTCAAAGGGGTGGAGAAAGCATGTGCATTTTTCTGACTTTATTCTAAATTATCCAATGGTTGGGTATGAGACACCAAGCGGCAGTCCCTGGACTTGCATGATGAGTCCCAGGAGACAAAAATCAATTCAGAAAGGAGCAGATCTAACTAGGCTCTAAGGCTAGAAATCTTAAGGTTGATGCCAAGGAAGGCATCTAAAGTGCTCCATTAATTAGGTGGACAAGGGTTGACAGTTTGAGAAAGTTTCATCTAAATAAGAGTTGCTAGTGTTCTCCTAGTGACATCTTGAATTGTCAGCCACTGTTCCATGTGGTTCTTTTGAGTCATTCTAGAAACACTTTCCTAATGTACACCAAGTGCCAAGTCATGTGATAGGCCCAGGGACACGCCTGCCTGCCTCTGTGGAACTAACGGGCCAGAAACTGGGAATAAATGTCAGGTAATATACAAAGACACATGAAATCACAAAGTATGGTAAGACCTATCAAGTCTGTGGGACCATGAGAGAAGGAAAAAACAAACAAACAAACATGACCTTAGAGTTTCCACTGACAGGACAGGGCAGGGCAGGGCAGGTCAAAGTATTATGAACAATGCACTAAAGCTCTCGCTGGACTCAGAATTCACCAAAAATACTTGAGGTCTTCAACTTAGACAATTTTAAATGATTTTGCTATCCACTCTGGAAGAGAGAGCCTAGTAGAGTTCCAGGCTCGATACCATGCGGACCCAATCTTACGGTGTTACTCTCCATATATGGGAAAGTGAAAGTGGGGGAGGCAGGGTAGAGGGGAAGGAAGGACAGGAGGAAAAGAGAAGCAGGCCACTCCCTTGAGACCAGAGAATGGCTTTAAAATAGAACCATTTCTTCTTTTTCCTCTTTCCTCCTCCAAAAAGCTCAAAAACCCTCTTTGAACCACTCATAGCCTACATGACTACAGGGTCTTAACATTATTCTAACAGAGCTTTGTGTGCGCAAATACTGCTAAGACCAGAAATTGTGCCCCTTCCCGAGAAGCATCTCTGTAATCTGATTGTATATATGTAGTCTATGTGTACGACATGTATGTCAACAGTGCTTAAGTAATATCTTGTCTCCACTTGCTTCTGATTTCTTTGAATTCTCATATTAACCTCTCTCGTGGTCTCTGTCTCTATTTTAACAGTGCTGGGATTTTCCCTCTTTGAAACTTGACAGAAACGTAAGATATTTCAGTTCTTGCTATGAGGCACTAAGCGAATTGAAAATATCGCCAGCACTTCAAGTCTCATTAGTTTCCTTTAAACACCTACTTGGCGGATGTAAGCTAATGTGAACCTTTCTCACCCTGTTTAAATTCCAACATAAAACTTGTACACAACAATAAAATATGTGGCTCATTTGTCATGCTTCCATGAGCATCTGTGTCACTCACACCAAGAACCACAGGCTGGGTATGCAGAGCGCTTTCTTTCCTATTTCCCATCACTCAATTGAGCCTTCTGTAGAAAAGCTTTTAACAACCACATCTGGCCCTTTAATAAATCACTGCACTCTGTCTTCCTGCCAAAACTCCTCCTTTATCTAACTTACATCTTCATGATGAGATCGGAAATCGCGCGTTATGGTGGTGACAAACAATTGTAATTATGTCATTAGTAGCCATTTAGTCTACAAAGGTGCTCAGAGAGGAAAGAGAATGCACAATAAGAAATATAGGATAATACATTGATCACAGTTCCAATCCGCTTTTACTTCATGAGTGTAAAAAGCTGGCGTAATTCTTGGGCACAGCAGGCAGTAATGGCATGCCACTTTATGAACTATGTAGCAATTTTATCCCCCTATCTACTTAAAAATAAAAAAGCATTTAATAGCTTGATCGAGACATAAAAAGTTATTTGTGATGCCTTGCTGATTATAATATTTATTTTTCAACTTTTCATAGAAGTGACTTTTTCTGTGAGGTAAGAAACTTGAGTTATTTGGGTTGGGAAAATGTAACAAGCATACATATGGGTGCATGTGTATACACTTTGGTATACATGGGTGGGCACATATTATGTATTGTGCATACACACACATATACATTATATATGTATGTATTGTGCATGAGTACAAATACATTACATCTAAGTATGTGTTGTACACGTGTACACATACACACACTCATACAGGACTCAATCAACTTCTCAATGTGATACATTCTCTAAGGACCCCCAAATCATGAAGGACTAAATAGAGATTTAAGAAAATGTGGCATTTATTGTGATTCCCACCATCTCTCTCATTGTGACATTTAGGAGTAAGGCATCCCAGCAGGTTTTAAAATAAGCAATTATTTGGGTCTCCCTAAAGTTCTAAAACCCTATTTGTTTCTCCAATATCAGTAAGAAATCAGATGACGCCTGATCCTGCACAGAACAGAGTTCTACCATCCACCAAGGTTGAAGCACTGGTAACAAGGGGACAGAGATGACGGCTTTGGGGTAAAAGCTTCAGTATCCTGCAGCCTCCTGAGACGGAACACCATGAGATGAAAAGTCCTCTCCTACCACTTCTCCACACTTGAAATGCATCTACCTGAGAACATAAATCAAATGCATCAGAAGTCCACGTGGTCAGACTTTAGCAAGAGCAAAGCTATTTTACACAAAATCTCAGTCAGCCACTTGAACCTCTGTACTTCTCACAAAACTTCATCTCACTGTCAAATCTCTACGTGAGACAGGCTTTGAATCAAGTCATTTAGAAATTTCCCTGTTTGCTAATTCAACAACTATCTAGAAAATGTCTACTGTGTTCCACATTGATCTGTTAATCCAAGGATAATTAAGACGTACATATGGGGGCAAAAAGTTGGAATTTGACACTGATGCCAAATATACCTAATCTAATGTTAACAATTACTATCATGATTTGCAGAGATTTTTTTTTTTTTTTTAATAATAATAAGCTGTCAATTTTCCCCTTGCACTTGGCAGTGTATGTTTTTCTGGGAGGGTCAGAGGCTGAACTACCTTTTTCTTAAAAAAAAAAAAAAAACTTTTTGGCAAGTAAGTGAAATATTAGGCTTATATCTCTAATACTGGGGTAAATCTTGTCAATATCATCAGCTGGCTGATTCAACTCAGGATTGGCAGAAATGCAATGAAGCCACTGATTTCAAAATGGTAATAAACAATCTAAAAACCAGGTATTTAATTGCACTGGGTCTTTATAAAGTACAGTCTTTTCTGTTTTGATAATTAACTTATAATTATTGCTTCATGTTTACTTTCACCTGAATATAAAAACCTCAGGTTTTCAAAAGATGCTTCAGAAATAATAAAAGCTAATTTTTTTTCCTCAGACATTCTGTTAGGAAAAGAACAAAGTCCCATATCCACCCGAAAAATTGCATAAATTGCAGACACCCTCATTTTTCAATCTACTGGAGGAGGAATAAGAAAGTGACCATTACAGACAAAAACAGAGAGCAAAATTACAATAGTAAACAGAGGCTGTAAGAGAACACATAAGGGAGAAAGAGGTCTAAACCTAACGAAAACCAAAGAGCCTTCAGCCAAATTTCCCTACAAGCTGTCGGCTTGATTTTTTCTTCATCAGTCTAAGGTCTCAGGATGTCTTTTAATGCTCGAGTCCTCCCTACCCCTACTCAAAAAACTCTTGACATTTAGAATTTTTTTTTTTTTTTCCCGAAGAAAAGCTTATCTGGAGCTCACATGCTTCTTTGGTTACATATGAAAGAAACTGCACTCATATCCACATTATCTTTATTTATCAACTCCCCTGCACATTGCCCCGTGGGTACCAGCAGTTCAAAAGTTCAAAAAGGTTTTTGAAAATAAACCAAGATAGAAGACAGGCACCAATGCCTATTTGGAACTTACATTCTCCTGCCTTCTAGCATTCTCTAGATGATGGATCAAGAGGAATGATAAAAGATAGAGAGTGAGGCAGTTGCCAGGGGAAGGTATCAGTTGGTGTGGATGGCATTTCTCATTCTGCCTGAAAAATTCATCTTGTCCCCACAAGCTGTCAGGCCTCAGCACAGGACTGATCTACCTACCACACCTCAGGATGAGAAGGAATAGTGGAAAGCCTCCTTCACATCAGAATTCTTCCTCCTGTTTATTCTTATATTTTTCTTTTCTGGCAGCCCACTCCAGTAATCTTGCCTGGAGAATTCTATGGACAGAGGAGCCTGGTGGGCTACAGTCCATGGGGTCGCAAAGAGTTAGACATGACTGAGCAACTAATACTTTCTTTTCTTTTATTCTATTTTTGTGTGCTATTGCTTCAAACAATCCTCTCGAAAGTTCCATTAGCCTGTTGAAAGTGATGGTTGAGAAAGCTCAAAAAACAGGCCTGTGATGGTTTAGCCTCTCTGAATCGCTGGCTCACTGGATTAACTGGTTGATGCCTTCCTTCTATAAACCATGTTCCTACTTGTAACAGAAGATGAAGCTGATTGCTAGTCAATCAATGGAGTAGGATATTTCCCTTTAAATGAATGAAATCAGTGGACACAATACAATGCAAATCATCTGTTATAAAATATTAGGGACCTGAGCAGGTCATTGCCTCCTCTTAAGGATCTGCTATCCTCAAGAGGAGGAATAGAATCCAGCTGAAATAAACAGTTATTCTGAAGACAGAACTATTCTCCTCCACTTTTTCTCCATATTAAAGAGTCCATGAACACCCTCCTAACCTCCATGATGGCAAGTTCCAAATGGGAGAGCAGTATACCTTAAGTAAGTACAGTTAACTGCCCCAGCAATTCTACTTCTGTGTATTGACTCTAAAGAAACCATTGTACACGCCAAAATGTTTATGGCAGTAAAAGAAAAAAATTATAAACATCCATCAATGTTGGAATGAGTAAGCACAACTCATCGTCAATGGATGAATACAGTGGACAATTTCAGCAGGGTAAGCTGAAGTGAAGTAAAATTGTTCAGCTGTGTCTGACTCTTTGTGACCCACCAGGCTCCTCTGACCGTGGGATTTCCTAGGCAAGAATACTGGAGTGGGTAGCCACTCCCTTCTCCAGAGGATCTTCCCAACCCAAGGATCGAACCCGGGTCTTCTGCACTGCAGGCGGATTCTTTACTGTCTGAGACACCAAAGGCAGAATAACCTAGATCTATACATATTAACACTGTATCATTCTCAAAATCAAGGATGAATAAGAAAGCATGAAGGAGTTAGGAGACAAATAGATCTTGATGCTAAACTTATAAACTAAACACTCTCCAAAAAGCCTAACTATGTAAATACACATATGAAAATGGGATGGAGTAAGGAACTCCAAACTCCTAATGAAAAGCGTTTCTGAGGAATGAGAAGAACAACAGTTAAAGGGGATCCTGTTAGAGCTGAAACCTTTTATTCCTTTTAAATAGATCTACAAGCAAACAGGGGCACCTTCCCAGGTGGCTCAGTGGTAAAGAATCTGCCTGCCAATGCAGGAGACACAGGAGACATGGGTTCAAATCCCTAGGTCAGGAAGATCCCCTAGAAGAGGAAATGGCAACTCACTCCAGTATTCTTGCCCGAAAATCTCATGGACAGAGGAGTGTGATGGGCTCCAGTCCATTGGGGTCGCAAAGAGTCAGACACAACTGAGCAACGGAGCACACACAAGCAAACAGAACAAAATGTTAACAACTGTCATTCAAGTCGGACAGGATGCAGGTGACTGCCCATCTTTGTGCTTTCCTCTAACTTTTACACATCCTGGGCTACTCCTCCAGCCACCTGTCAAATATAATTCCAAAAATGGTTTGAAAATCATTCCATCAGTTAGGGTGTCTTTTTACATACACTTGACCAAGCCTACTCTTCATTATATTAAGAGATTTTACAAGCAAAGCCAGATTCATTTCTCGAAAGAGAAAGTCTAATTTGGGGGATTTACTAGGTTTGTTTGTTTTGTTGGAAATATCATAACCCAAAGTATCGGAAGATTGGGAATAAAGAAGCTGGACCTCTTCAAATTCACAGAACCCTAGCTTGTTCACACATGGCTGACCATCAGCTGCTCTTCTTGGGTCCATTCGGAGTGAGGATCATGAGTCCTCAATAAAACAAAAATTTGCCTGAACCTCCAAAGTGGAGACAGCTTTCAAAAAACAAAAAAATCTGTGCTTCCCACCCAATGTCTGCAGCTTGATGGCTGCCAAATGGAAATGTAAGGAAGGGCCACACAAAATCAAGGGCACCATCAAGATCTGGACTGGGATTAGAGAAGGGTGACATATATGCCCTACCTTTATGAGAAAGACCCAAGGAATGACAGAATTCCAAAGACAAGCAAACTGTCCATCCAAATGGAAGCTACGTGAAGGAAAACAGCTTAAGAAGATCAAAGTCACTGACATTATTTGCTTTCAATAATAACAATAATACCCATGACAAGAGACCTCATGTTTTCCAAAAAATGAGACTTAGAACAATGGCCTATAATTAATTTCTTCAAAGGAAGGGATGGTTGAGGTTGCCCCGATGTGTTGGGTGAATTCTTTCGGAAACCAGACCTGATTGTTAGGCCTGATATTGTTAACCTGTTCCCCAAGAATCACGGGGTCAAAGTGCAGGTTTTCTTACTGACAATTGACCAGGTTTCTAAAAATGTTGTACAAAGGCCATTAAGTACAGAAAGGAAACATAATTGTTGACTTTAAATATGCAGGCAAAAGTCACAGTAAATAACAATAATTTGCTTGGATTATTGTTCCATACGGCATTTCACAGAAATCCAGCATACAATTTGCGAGAAAGTGCAGGCAAATTAATTGTATACTTTCACCTTTTCTTCTCAACTCACATATGAGAAGAATAACATTGTACCCCATGCAGAGAAGCCCCATACATGGCATACGGTTTTGAAAAGAACCTAATCAATAGTATCAACTGAACCCAAGATTAGATTAAATGGCAGACAGAGGCAAACAGCCTATAACCATTAAGAATCATCATTCCCATGGCTTTCAACCTCCTGCGCCTTGACGGCAGGCAACAGGGCAGTATGGTTTATCATGCAGAGACTGAATCCGATACAAAGTCCCACCCTCAGGCTGAGGGCTGATGCAGGTAATGGTTTGTGAAATGCCTCCAAAGGCTAAGGGTCTGACGACGCCCGCTTCCAAAATCCTTCACTGCTGCCCAGAAAGCAAGCCTTACCTGGAGGTCTGCCTAGGGGCAAGTAGACACAGCCTTCAACTCAGAGCAGGACATTGGTTTAAGATCCGGCTCCAGGGTTTACTACCTGTGCCACTATGGAAGAGCTACCTAACTTTACTGATCCTCTCGACACTCCATGGAATGGGTCTCCTAACAGACTCGACCTTGGAATGCAGTTGTGAGCACAAGGCATGTAAGTCAGCCAGGCTCTGCATCTACTGTTCACTCATCAGGGAGCTAGCTGGGTGTCCAAATCATGATCACATAGCCACAGCAACAGCTTCCCTTTATGGAGTAAACACCATGCCAGAAACAAATGTCCCTTTCACATGTCAGGATCCCACAACCCAAGGTAGAAAATGCCCACAACCCCACATTACAGCTGGGGGGAATCTGAAGCTACAAGTAACCTGCTCACTCACCCAGCTGGTCCAAGGCTGAAGCTGAAGAGGAAACCAGGTTTATCTGAGGCCAAAGCTTATTTATTTTGGGGGGGAGGGGTGCCAAAATCACTGCAGATAGTGACTGCAGCCATGAAATTAAAAGACGCTTACTACTTGGAAGCAAAGTTATGACCAACCTAGATAGCATATTAAAAAGCAGAGATGTTACTTGGCCAACAAAGGTCCGTCTAGTCAAGGCTATGGTTTTTCCAGTGGTCATGTATGGATGTGAGAGTTGGACGGTGAAGAAAGCTGAGAACCGCAGAATTGATGCTTTTGAACTGTGGTGTTGGAGAAGACTCTTGAGAGTCCCTTGGACTGCAAGGAGATCCAACCAGTCCATCCTAAAGGAGATCGGTCCTGGGTGTTCATTGGAAGGACTGATGGTGAAGCACAAACTCCAACACTTTGGCCACCTCATGCGAAGAGTTGACTCATTGGAAAAGACCCTGATGCTGGGAAGGATTGGGGGCAGGAGGAGAAGGGGACGACAGAGGATGAGATGGCTGGACGGCATCACCGACTCGATGGACATGAGTTTGGGTAGACTCCGGGAGTTGGTGATGGACAGGGAGGCCTGGCGTGCTGCGATTCATGGGGTCGCAAAGAGTCGGACATGACTGAGCGACTGAACTGAACTGAACTGAACTGAAAGCTTATCCCCTAAACCAGTGTTTCACTTCCCTGGTTGTGCATATGAATCACTGGGAGAACTTGCAAAATTCCGACACCTAGACCACCCTCCAGACCTATTAAATTGCAATTTCTGAGATCTGCTGCTAAGTCGCTTCAGTCGTGTCCGACTCTGTGCGACCCCATAGACGGCAGCCCACCAGGCTCCTCTGTCCCTGGGATTCTCCAGGCAAGAATACTGGAGTGGGTTGCCATTTCCTTCTCCAGTACATGAAAGGGAAAAGTGAAATTAAAGTCGCTCAGTCGTGTCCAATTCTTAGGGACCCCATGGACTGTAGCCTACCAGGCTCCTCCGTCCATGGGATTTTCCAGGCAAGAGTATGAAGTGGGGTGCCATTGCCTTCTCCTTCTGAGATCTAGGCTCTACGTATTAGCATTTCTAAAGTTCCAGGTACACTCATGCTTGAGAACAACTGTTCTAGTCACTATCTAACACCAGGAGTGTGGTTCTTCTCCCATCTGTTAGTTTCTTCCTGCTGCCATAGCAAACTACCATCGATTAGGGACTAAAAATATACACATGTATAGTCTTATAGTTCTGCAGGTCATAAGTCTGAAGTGAATCCAATAAGTCCATAAGTCCAATAAGTCCAGGCTAAAACTTCCAAGAATGTTGGAAGGCCTGTGTGTCTCAGAGGCCACAGGAAAATATCTGCTTCCTTGCTTCTCTTTTCCAGCTTTTAGAGGCTGCCTGCATTCCTGGGCACGTGGTTCCATCTCTCATTTTCAAAGCCAGGTACACTGGGCAGGGCCTTCTCCCTCTATCATCCCTTTTTTCTATACCTTCAATCACCTACTTCAACTTTTAAGGATACTATAATGAGAAAAGAAGAGAAGCTAAAGGCAAAAAAGAGAAGGAAACATATAAGCATCTGAATGCAGAGTTCCAAAGAATAGCAAAGGGATACAAGAAAGCCTTCCTCAGTGATCAATGCAAAGAAATAGAGGAAAACAATAGAATGGGAAAGACTGGAGATCTCTTCAAGAAAATTACAGATACCAAAGGAACATTTCATGCAAAGATGGGCAAAATAAACAACAGAAATGGTATGGACCTAAAAGAAACAGAAGATATTAAGAATAGGTGGCAAGAATACAGAGAAAAACTATACAAAAAAGATCTTCATGACCCAGATAATCACGATGATGTGATCATCCACCTGGAGCCAGACATCCTGGAATGCAAAGTCAAGTGGGCCTTAGGAAGCATCACTATGAACAAAGTTAGTGGTAGTGATGGAATTCCAGTTAACTATTTCAAATCCTAAAAGGTGATGGTGTTAAAGTGCTGCACTCAATATGTCGGCTAATTTGGAAGACTCAGCAGTGGCCAGGGGACTGGAGAAGGTCAGTTTTCATTCCAATCCCAAGGAAAGACAATGCCAAAGAATGTTCAAAGTACCGCACAAAGGCACTCATCTCACATGCTAGTAAAGTAATGCTCAAAATTCTCCACACTAGGCTTCAACAATACGTGAACTATGAACTTCCAGATGTTCAAGCTGGATTTGGAAAAGGCAGAGTAACCAGAGATCAAATTGCCAACATCTGCTGGACCATCAAGAAAGCAAGAGAGTTCCAGAGAAACATCTAATTTTGCTTTATTGACTTCGCCAAAGCCTTTGACTGAGTGGATCACAACAAACTGTGGAAAATTCTTTAAAAGATGGGAATACCAGACCACCTGACCTGCCTCCTGAGAAATCTGTATGCAGGTCAGGAAGCAACAGTTAGAACTGGACATGGAACAACAGACTGGTTCCAAATCGGGAAAGGAGTATGTCAAGACTGTATAGTGTCACCCTGCTTATTTAACTTATGTGCAGAGTACATCATGAGAAATGCTCAGCTGGATGAAGCACAAGCTGGAATCAAGATTGCTGGGAGAAATATCAATAACCTCAGATAGGCAGATGACACCACCCTTATGGCAGAAAGTGAAGAAGAACTAAAGGGCCTCTTGATGAAAGTGAAAGAGGAGAGTGAAAAAGTTGGCTTAAAGCTCAACATTCAGAAAACTAAGATCATGGCATCCAGTCCCATCATGGCAAACAGATGGGGAAACAGTGGAAATAGTGAGAGACTTGATTTTTTTGGGCTCCAAAATCACTGGGGATGGTGACTGCAGCCATGAAGTTAAAAGACACTTGCTCCTTGGAAGAAAGCTATGACCAACTTAAACAGCATATTAAAAAGCAGAGATATTACTTTGCCGACAAAATGCCGTCTAGTCAAAGCTATTTTTTTCCCAGTAGTCATGTATGGATATGAGAGTTGGACCATAAAGAAAGCTGAGCGCCGAAGAACTGATGCTTTTGAACTGTGGTGTTGCAGAAGACTCTTGAGAGTTCCTTGGACTGCAAGGAGATCAATCCAGTCAATCCTAAAGGAAATCAGTCCTGAATTCATTGGAAGGACTGATGCTGAAGCTGAAACTCCAATACTATGGCCAACTGATATGAAGAACTGACTCATTATAAAAGACCCTGATGCTGGGAAAGATTGAAGGTGGGAGGAGAAGGGGACGACAGAGGATGAGATGGTTGGATGGCATCACTTACTCAATGGACATGAGTTCGAGTTGGTGATGGACAGGGAGGCCTGGCGTGCTGCAGTCCTTGGGGTTGCAAAGAGATGTACACAACTGAGCAAATGAACTGAACTGGCTGGGTCCACTATGATAATCCTGGATAATCTTCCACATGTAAGGTCAGGTGATTAGCAATTTTAATCTCATCTGTAAATCTAGTTCCCCTTTGCCATATAATGTATTCCCAGGCTCTAGGGATCCAGAAGCAGGTATCTTCAGGAGGCATCACTGCCTACCACATCTGACAATTTTACCTCTGGGCCAGGATCATGGTTAAAGGAGTACATTCTAAAGGTTACCTGAAATGTGGTCTTGGTATATCAGCCTCTTGCTCACTTAATAGTTTTACAGGGAATATCTTATTTGACTTAGGTACTGAGAGTAACAGTCCAGGGGCTTCCCTGTGGCTCAGTGGTAAAGGAGGCATCTCAGTGGAGGAGATGTGAGTTTGAACCCTGGGTCGAGAAGATCCCTAGAGAGAGAAATGGCAACCCATTCCAGTATTCTTGCCTGGGAAATCCCATGGACAGAGAAGCCTGGCGGGCTACAGTCCATGGGGTCACAAAAGAGTCGGAACACAACTTAGTGACTAAGCCACAACAACATAGTGGCTGAAGCACAAAAGGGGTTCAAGAGATATCTGTGGAAGAAAGAAAAGAAAGGATCTCGCATTTCTCCCGCCAAAGCATTTTATATCAGCTATCTTATCAAGTTTAATAAGGAAAGAGATAACCAGAATGGCTTCTAATCAGATATTCACACGAACAATTTCTGCTGGATTCTAAATACAGCAACTCCACTCTGCTCCTGCACTAGAAACTATATGGCACCCACTCTCCTCAGCACACAGAAGCCTGCATCAAACTGTAGAAGAACTTGGGAATAATATGCCCTCAAACTTGAATCTTCTTTGCCAGTGGTCGCCACAGAAACAAACTGCTTTCAGGAGGGTGTTTTTCATTGGGTTTGTGTATTGGGTTGTTTTGTTGAGGAGGTGGGGAGAAATAAGGGACACTTACTTAAAAAAAAAGAAAGAAAGAAATCATGCTTCTAATCCTTAAAATGACTAAAATAGTTTCATCCTTTCATAACCTGTCATCACGCATGTTTCTCTAAAATTAAACACATATGGCTCAAGCCAGAGTTACATTATGCACCATATTATGTAATTATCTTTTCAATTTATTACTCCTCAAAATAGAAAAAGATTAGCCCGTGTTTCTTAAGTCTGAGTAAACATATGGCCTGAAGATTGTAAATGATATCCTATCTTTAAAAGAATTTCCAAGACTAAACAACACACAATACTCTGTCCGCAAAGGCCATATGTGATAGCAGGGTTGTAAGATACGGAAGATATGTGTGTGTGTGTGTACATATATATATATATATATGTATATATGTGTGTGTATGTATATATATACATTTTCTTGCTTTCTGCCATGTCTTTGATGTCATGAAATATTCCTGCCAGCAGATCATAAATAGCAAAAAAATAGAGACCAAAAATATCTCCATTTCAGTATGTCCTATTAGCATCAATTAACTTGGGTCCTGTTTAATCCATAAGGAGTAGGTCACCAGTCATCTAGGTGTTCATACAAGAATTATCGGTCTCTGTACACCTCTGGAGCTTTGAGCCCGCTTCCCTGGCAGCCTGTATACATCCATTCTCATGTTACCTGGTGATTTAAAACCTCTGCTGAGACCCTCTGCTTGATCACTGTCCTATTCTTCCTGGTCAGAAAAGGAAATACTCAAGCAGGGGTGCTCGCAGCTGCCAGAAATGCCCTTCCAACAGCTACAATCAACGGATTCCAGAGGCTCTCAGTGCCATGCAGCAGAGTTCAGGGTCTGACAATGGCTCGATGATCAAAACCTTTCTTCAGGGGGGTTGGTGACTTGAAGACTTTCCATTTGCAACAGGCAGAAATTTCTACATAGCGCTGCCAAGCAGAAAGGAAGTATTCTGGAGACAATTCATACTCAAATCAATTTAACTGTTTACCCCATGTTGAGGGATATCAGAAATGAAATGGTGTGAGAGGGTTTCTGATGCCTTTATATCCCCCTTAACTGAAAATGATGGGTTTTTTTAAGTAATAATCCAGCAAGTTGAAAACCAGCTAATCAGGCTTTCACAGAACTGTCACCATATGTGCATTCACAAGGGTTTTACATCAACATTTTGCTATGATTGTCCAGCAAGAAGCTGTGGATTTCAGAAGACGTTTCCTCAAGAAAATATAATTTCCTGTGGATTGATATCAACAGCTGGCAATGGTGTTGCAAAGTAAATTTGAAGTATATAGCATCTGATATTTTATTTACTAATGAGGAACCTTTTCGGTAAGACTTTAAAAACAGTTCAAGGATGTTTTACTCTGCCATGATGTATAAGCTACCCATTTTCAAATCATAAAGGCAATTATTTTATTTGCTCTAGATGGGTAACCAAAGACAGGGAGACCTTTTCTTATCCTCTCATAATCACTGCACAGTAGAACATACAGAAACTCAGTTTCTAATATCTATGATAAGACTTACAGCCCACTAAAAATAAACCACACATTTGGCTACAAAAGGGTGTATCTTAGAGGCAGAATCACTGAACAAATCTTTCAGGCTCCACTCCATGTTGACTGAATCTTTGGAACCAGAAGTGCCACGTTTACACTATCTGGCACCTTCTCATTTAATACAGATTGACACTGATATTCCCCAGAGAAATGGGTGATAGTTCAATCAGGAAGAAATATGTAATATTTATATATACATATTATATATGTAAGATTAATATAAATGGGAGGCTTTTCTTATGAGTGGGTTCTCATCACAGGGCCTCTGCACTTGCTGCTCTCCTCCTCAAATGCCCTTCCCCTAAGCTTCCGCGTGGGCCCCTCAGGTCTCACTGTCCTTTTCTTCCTTAATGTGAAAATCATACATCCTTCACTCACATATCCCACTTCCTGGCCCAGAATCACTACTCTATATCACTTACCACCATGAAACATACACTTAATTTGGTTTCTGTCTTCTCTACTAGGATGAAAGCACCCTAAGACCAGGGAATGGTTCTGTCCACAGCTGTATACCCAATGTGTGAGACAGGACCTGGAATGTAACTGACACTGATAAATTTACTGAGGGAACAAATGAACAAGTGAATGAATGAATGAATGTGCCAATACAACAGCCTAAATGTTGCCTTCAGCAGGCACTAGGCCAAGGAAATACATTAATCTACAGCAGTACAATTATACTCAGGCTCGTCTATCATTCCAATGAAAAGGGGTTGAGTCTGAGCTAATTTCCTTTAAAAAAAAGGGGGGGGGTTGGATTTCAGGCTAATATGAAACAACTAATAGGAAAAACTAAAACAAAAACCTTGAAAAAAGCAATATGATCCAGCAGTTAGGTACCTTAACTCTGGGGTCAGACTGCCTGGGTTCAAGTCTCAGTTTCTCTGGTAAAAAGCTATGTGGTTTCAGTAAGAAATCTCACCTCTCTAGGCCTCAGCTCCCATGGCTATAAAAGATGGTCAATAATAGGGCTTCACCACTCAAGAGTTTTAGTGAGGATACAATCAGGGACTTCAAGCAAAAGCACCATGTCAGGCACATAATAATGCTCACTAATTATTCCTATAAGTGATTTTCCATTTCAAAAATTCAAATAATTAAGAGTCTTGAAAGGAGATCTGGAGATACTGTTGATACTTTTTTCCTACTTCACTTTCCACAATTTTTTTTTTTTTTTGAAAAAACGTGAAAAGTTTGTTTCTCTGAGATACTTACAGCATTTATAAATTTTAGGGTGGATTATTATTTTTACGTTTCAAAATTTTTTTCAATTTCAAGAAATTACAATATGCTTCCTGCTGTAACTTTTTTTTCCCCCTGATGTTACTTTCCTCATTAGAGGCACAGTCTTCTTCATTCAACCAAAGATGCATCTTTGTTGTTGTGTACCTCAAAATTAATCTGTGTTCATAAAACTGCCCATACACTGAATCAATGTTCTGCATATATGCCCAGAAGAATTATCAAATAAATGCCCAAACCTGCTGTAACACATTTTAAAACATTTCTCCAAATGCAGACATTTATGGTTCTTGAGTCTTTGAGGAATGCATCATGGAAAAATTCAGGACTTCAACTAGAGTCTGCTCCATTCCTCGAAACCTGACTTTTCCAAAGCTGAACTACACATCGCTGCCCTCTGCAAAAAAAAATAGCAATAAATGTATTTTTCCCAGAACAAACATCTTTGATATGATTTTTCTCAAGAAGGCTGGTACCTTGTCTATTTTTCTCACCCACTGCCGATGCTGAAAGTCAACTGAGGGATACTAATCCTTACCATGCGCAGCTTCACACGAGTAATAGGCAGGATGACCAGCCTTTTACTCCAAGAGATGCAGGGTTGAGGGCGTGTCTTAGAGGCTCTATGGTTTGATGCATAGAAGATGTAATAGAAGTGATGTGTTACTGGACAGATACCACATGATGCAAAATAATTCTTTAAATTCACATAGACGAAGTACACGTGCTTACATTTTGACACAACACAATGCACAGGATTTCTACAAATTTGTAATTCCTTGCCCCATTTATGTACAGTTTATGAATCTACTCCAGGTCCCCCTGCAGAGGAGGCAAATCTGTCCAGGAATTACAGGAGAGACTGAATGACCTTTTTACTATATATTCTGACTGCCTGATGCTGACATGTGGCAGGCAAAGCCTCTTACAGAGAATGACCCAAGGAAAAAAGCATGGATTCGTGTCTTCTCCGATGTGGATGACCAAACGAGCACCAGCTTGTGAGTGAGGGAAACCTTAGTTCTGATTCTGCCTTGCCACTCACAGCTGTGATCCAGGGCAAGTCACTCAATCTCTTTTGATTTGTCATGGATAATCTGAGGGAGGGAAGAACAGGGGTCAAAATATCCATCTCACTGATTAAGAGTAGGATCACATTCATCAGAATGCCCAACACTGTGACTGATATATAAAGCCCCAAATTCTCAAAACTGACCATAAATGTTCTTATTCCTATAGAAAGTGGAAGTGCTTCAATACAGAGCAGTCAGTCTCTTGCCCTGATGGCGCCTGTCTCCTCCTATCATCTTTGAAACAACCTGTGATGCCTGGACTAATGGTTCTTAGTCCTGTTTGGCAATGAATTCAAAATGCCTAGGAACAGGAAAGGGGTAGACAGTGTGGCTTGCAGGGTATGGAGCCGTCCAGACTTGATCCTTGCACCTGGGCACTCTTGGGAAAGTTATTTAATGTCCCAAAGTATCAAATGCCTTGCCTGAAATTCCATGAGGGTTCTAAATAACTGCCTCCCAGACTATCTTTTGCAATCATGTCACAAGATCTACACAGTTGGGGTAAAGGCAGATTTATAGGGCTAAAATGTCTGTCATACTTCCCACTCTGGTCATAGGGATACCAATTTGTCTGTCGTGTTCTTAATACAATGACCACGTTAAGGGGGTAAAACAAGATGCTGCTAGAGTAAAAGTGAGCCTAGACCAAGGACTGAGAGATAAGGCAAAAGGTAATCACAGATGGAGCACAAGAAAGCTCAGCTACCCCAAAAGTGAATGTTAATCAAGACAGATGTCATTCCGTATACTTCAAAATGATGCAACCGAGTCTTCTCTTTGAGTAAAGAACAGAAAGAAACGGCACAAGAATAAAAGGTGGGTCTCACACAGGGGTTGTGATCCCAAGTGAGACTGGGCTCCCTCCTTTGTATTTTGTGCACACTGTACATCGACCCCACCCCTCCTCTACCTTCAGATTCAGCACCTGGGCACCATGACAACCAACACACAGCATACACAAATTTTAAAAAAGAAAGAAAATGGAGAATAAACACATTTTGGGTTAAATATGTTTGACTAATTAAAAATATTGTCCTGCTTAATATAGGCAAACTGACTGGAGAATTAATGTGCCACCTGTCCACACATTTAGTAAGAGTAAAAATTTAAGACAGAAATTTCAATAGGCACTTTGTCTCCTGATGGATAGGAAAGGCTGCCCAAATTCATATCCAGGGCTCCTTTCCTTTGAAAACATAGGGAAATAGAGAGAGGAGGGAAGAAGTTAACTAGCTATTCAGCTAGTTAAAACACCTCTCCCCCCACCCCCACACACACATTCATACCCTAAATATCCAACCAATAAGGAACTGGCTAAAAAAATGGCAATACACCCATATAAGATAATGCTGGGGGCTGCCACTAAAATGTGAAGTCATATATCTGTATTAAGGATATAGTAAGAGGTCCACTCTATATATACTACACCTTTACTATTTGTTTAATTTCTGTCTCCTCATCCCTCAATGGATTTTATCCCCCTCAACAATTTTTAATGAAAATAAGGCTTTAACTTTTTCAGAAAAGTTAAGAAAGACAATTCATGTAACAGTCATATACCAACTCCAAGATGCTACATATTAACAATTTCCTCAGCTTGGTTTTAGTTTTAGTTTTCCTCAGCACATCTTTAGTCATCTATTGTATCTTAGATATCAGAGTAAGCTCCATGATATATTCTAAAGGGAAAAGATCAACTACCAAAGCACAGGCACAATACTATCTCACTTTTGAAAATATATATGGGTGTGTGCACTCACATGCCTAGAAAAAACAATGGAAGGAAATACCACAAAATGTTACTATTAACAATCTACTCTTTTTTTCTCATTGCCTACGACACATGCATTTATGTTCTCTTCTCTTCCTCTCCTTACCCACCCCCCACCACCACTTTTTTTGAGCAACATTTATTCCTTGTGAAATAAATAGATATGTAATTAAAGAAGCAAGGATGAGAAGAGGGCGAACAGCTAGGAAGGAGGCAGGGCAGAAAGGAAATACTCAAAGTCATCACTAAATCCCTCCATCAACAGCGGTAGTTCTGTGAAAAGCTAAGTGGCTGACTCCCAAGTGGAAATGCTGACCAAGAAGGCCAAAGAGAGTCAATACAGAAGGAACCCAACTGCCATTCCTGCTGAACATCCAAGTCTTTTCATAAGCAGACTAGCTACTTTTCAGATAGAGTTTTAGAACAATTTCCAATCACCTCCCTGAGACTATCAGTGGGAAGCGATGGGGATGTCCCAATCCCAGGCTCTAGCGGGCACCTGCTGTCATAAACAACCCACTACATCATTTTTCCAACACAGAAGTTAAATAGACCTCCATTTTTGGCCTCCACACCATTTGGGGACTTTCTTATCAGGAAGCACTTGGGCAACATCCACCTGGGGCCTGGCCCTAGAGGCTCTGGAAAGCCAGGAACATCCCAGACACAAGACTGTCCAGCTCTGCAGCACATCCTATACCCCAGACATCACTTTATGTGCCCCCACTCCTTTATCTTTCCACCAATGCATTCGTCTGTCAATTTAAGGACTCACTGGATAAGATTTAAGGTCTAACTTCCAATTATTGAAAGAGTAGGACAAATGAAGGGGCATTTCCTCTGCCCCAAAGACTATTTTGACAGCAGCACTTGGAGAGAACCTTCTAGACACACTCTAGCCCTCTGATGAAGGTCGAAACGGGAGGTCACAAGAAGGCCCAGGAGAACAAAAGGAGAATTTGAAGGGTTTCAAAGGCACCTCTTCAGAGGTTGCTTGTAAAGATTGGATATCCCTATGACAACAGCATGGATAAGGGATAATAAAATAGTTATAGAAAACACAAGATAAAAATGGTGCCTGAGATCTGCCATTCTAAGTTTTAAACAGCAGTGGCTGATGGAGCAGAAAAGTCTAAGAGTACCATGCATTAGTCTTCAAATCCTGCATCTGGCTTCACGTTAATAATCTACTGCCAAGTTTTAATTCAGAATGTCCTATTCTCCTAGTACTTTCTCATTGTTCTTGTTACTCATTAAAAAAAATAAAATAAAAGGTTCACGTACTATGAGAACTCCAGGTATTTGAAAATACAGCCTTAAGTTTTCATTCATATCTTAAGTCATCTGTACTAGTACCTTTTCTTCCCACCCTCAAAACACATATACACACATTTATTCTAAAGATTAGCATTCCAGGCCATATAAGTAGGTTTGTAATCAGAAATAAGTTTACTATAGCACCCCCCCACCAGACATTCATAAGGCACACGTGTATTTCAGAAGCTCTGAGAAAGAAGCCAAGCATGGCCAAAACTGGTTTGTGTACAACCAATTTTTTTATTTACTCAGTAATCACATGATTTCATAAAATCGCATGAAAAATCATGAGGATCCCAGTGAACTTTTAAAAAGTGAGTATGCTTAAGCAGGATAATACCTTTTCAATTTGTAAATTGTGAGTATAATTTTAAGTCTTATTGATAACAAAGAATGTTTCAAGCATCCATGAAACTTTGTAGGATGTATACATAAAAAGTTTTCTGAACCTGAGTCTTCGATGTAAGAGTCAGTATTTATACAAATAAAACTTAGAATGTCAGAGCCAGAAGGAAACATAGTTATCATGTAATTCAACTCTCTCATTTCACAGATAAGGACACTGAGCGATGTTAAGTGGCTTATGCATGATTGTGGGGCCATAAATGATCCCAAAATGAGTGAAGAGCAAGAGAGGAAGAGAGAGATGGAGAGGGTGGGGGCAGGAATTATTAGGGAGAACAATGATCAGAGAAAAACTCAAATATTAGTTTTTCTTTTTCCCCCCATTATGGGCATTAGTAGCTAATGCTGAGGTCCTTGACTATAAAATAATCATGACCGCAAACTGCCCTTAACCCAAAACATAGACTCACACTCCCCCTAAACAATACAGAACCTCAGCCCTATAACATAAAGACAACTTTAGAAAACTGATAACATAAACCACTTAAAGAGCAACCACTTAGTTTATAGTAAACCATTTGGTTTGGTTTTAAAATAGGACTTCAAAAGGGCTCAAAATAATCAAAACTTTAGATTATAGCATGTTTCAAAACAGAAAAAACAGACCAACTACTATAGCCATTTGTCCAAGTAGTATTTACAAAGTATCTACTTCATGCTAGGCATTGTGTTTAGAGACCAGAATACAATAAATAGTACCCAGAAAGTTATATTCTTGCCTGTGGCAACTGGTAAGAAGACTAGCATTAATCACTACAGAAACAAAGATACATTAGAAACTATATTGGAATGCCACACAAGCAAGTTAAATGGGGCCAGGAAAAAGTTTAAGGGGCTTTGGCAAAGGCAGAGAAATCAAGGAATGATTCCTTCAGGATTTTACAATTGAACAAGGAGCTTAAGGACAGGTGAAGAAAGTAGGGAAAACCACTAGACCATTCAGGTATGACCTAAATTAAATCCCTTATGATTATACAGTGGATGTGAGAAATAGATTTAAAGGACTAGATCTGATAGACAGAGTGCCTGATGAACTATGGATGGAGGTTTGTGACACTGTATGGGAGACAGGGAGCAAGACCATCCCCAAGGAAGAGAAATGCAAAAAGGCAAAATGGCTGTCTGAAGAAGCCTTACAAATAGCTGTGAAAAGAAGAGAAGCCAAAAGCAAAGGAGAAAAGGAAAGATATTCCCATCTGAATGCAGAGTTCCAAAGAACACCAAGGAGAGATAAGAAAGCCTTGCTCAGCAATCAGTGCAAAGAAATAGAGGAAAACAACAAAATGGGAAAGACTAGAGATCTCTTCAAGAAAATGAGAGATACCAAGGGAACATTTCATGCCAAGATGGGCTCAATAAAGGAGAGAAATGGTAGGGACCTAACAGAAACAGAAGATATTAAGAAGAGGTGGCAAGAATACACAGAAGAACTGTACAAAAACGATCTTCAAGACCCAGATAATCACAATGGTGTGATCACCCACCTAGAGCCAGACATCCTGGAATGTGAAGTCAAGGGGGCCTTAGGAAGCATCACTACAAACAAAGCTAGTAGAGGTGATGGAATTCCAGTTGAGCTATTTCAAATCCTCAAAGATGATGCTGTGAAAGTGCTACACTCAATATGCCAACAAATTTGGAAAACTCAGCAGTGGCCATGGGACTGCAAAAGGTCAGTTTTCATTCCAATTGCAAAGAAAGGCAATGCCAAAGGAGGCTCAAACTACCGCACAATTGCACTCATCTCACACGCTAGTCAAGTAATGCTCAAAATTCTCCAAGCCAGGCTTCAGCAATACGTGAACCGTGAACTTCTAGATGTTCAAGCTGGTTTTAGAAAAGGCAGAGGAACCAGAGATCAAATTGCCAACATCTACTGGATCATCAAAAAAGCAACAGAGTTCCAGATAAGCATCTATTTCTGCATTATTGACTATGCCAAAGCCTTTGAATGTGTAGATCACGATAAACTGTGGAAAATTCTGAAAGAGATGGGAATACCAGACCATCTGACCTGTCTCTTGAGAAACCTGTATGCAGGTCAGGAAGCAACAGTTAGAACTGGACATGGAACAATAGACTGGCTCCAAATAGGAAAAGGAGTACATCAAGGCCGTATACTGTCACCCTGCTTATTTAACTTATATGCAGAGTACATCATGAGAAACGCTGGGATGGATGAAGCACAAGCTGGAATCAAGATTGCGAGGAGAAATATCAATAACCTCAGATATGCAGATGACACCACCCTTATGGCAGAAAGTGAAGATGAACTAAAGAGCCTCTTGATGAAAGTGAAAGAGGAGAGTGGAAAAAGTTGGCTTAAAGCTCAACATTCAGAAAACTAAGTTCATGGCGTCTGGTCCCATCACTTCATGGCAAATAGATGGAGAAACAGTGGCAACAGTGGCTGACTTTATTTTTTTGGGCTCCAAAATCACTGGGGATGGTGACTGCAGCCATGAAATAAAAAGACACTTACTCCTTGGAAGCAAAGTTATGACCAACCTAGATAGCACATTAAAAAGCAGAGACATTACTTTGCCAACAAAGGTCTGTCTAGTGAAGGCTATGGTTTTTCCAGTGGTCATGTATGGATGTGAGAGTTGGACCATAAAGAAAGCTGAGCACCAAAGAATTGATGCTTTTGAACTGTGGTGTTGGAGAAGACTCTTGAGAGTCCCTTGGACTGCAAGGAGATCCAACCCGTCCATCCTAAAGGAGATCAGTCCTGGGTGTTCACTGGAAGGACTGATGTTGAAGCTGAAACTCCAATACTTTGGCCACCTGATGCGAAGAGCTGACTCACTGGAAAAGACCCTGATGCTGGGAAAGACTGAAGGCAGGAGGAGAAGGGGACGACAGGGGATGAGATGGCTGGATGGCATCACTGACTCAACGGACATGAGTTTGGGTAAACTCTGGGAGTTGGTGATGGACAGGGAGCCCTGGTATGCTGCAGGCCATGGGGTCACAAAGAGTCAGACACGACTGAGCGACTGAACTGAACAGAAGAAGAGAGGGAGGCACACAACAGATATAAGGAGCAGAATATGCGGAGAGTTTGTGGCACCAAGAATCAGAGAAAAGACATAACCAGAGTGATTGCAGCAGGAAAAGAGGATGGTGGTGGGGCAGCACAAAATGAGAAGAGAGGAATTCATACTAGAAAGACTGGACAGATTTTGTGATAGTATTGTGTCTTGATCATAAGAGTAGTGGTGGGAGACCAATGAAGGGACTTCAGTTTGATGAACAGGTGAGTGGGACAAAACCATAACTGCATTCTGAAAACATCACTCACGCTGTGAACAGAGGTCAGACTGTAGGCAGGCTGGTCATCTATAACAAAGCTGTCCAACCTTATTCACTGGATTCACTCTATATGCAAAAATTAGAACAGGTTCTAAAAAGTGCCCCCCAAAATTCTTCAAATACATGTAAAAGACACACAAAAGACACACACAACACACACATCCTGAGGGCTGGTACAGTGGTCCTCAGGATGCAAATCAACGTTGTGAGTCCCAAGCCCACCCACTATGGAATTTACAGATGGTTTATCCTGGCATCTGTTTCACACTGGCTGTGTTCCATCATTATTGATTCTAGACTTCCAATTATCTCTGTATCTGATCTTGCGGACTAAGAGGGGTAAGACTCAGCACCAAAACCAAAACCATAAACCACTGCAAACATCTTCCTAAAAATGAGTACCGTGCTTCTGGATTGTGCCCCCCCCCTTTTTTTTTGCTATGTAGGAAAATTGTGGACCATCCCTACAAGATTATAACACTGACACTTACCTTTCTAAAAACCACATGAAGTACCTTGTGATTTATTATTTTTTCACGTGGGAGGCAATCTCAAAGAATTAAATTTCCACTTTTTCGGAGGCAAAAATTGATGAAATTTTATGTGGAGCTAATTTCTTTTTTCATCCAAGGGATAGGAAACAGTTAACGTGTCACTTCATTTTTCTCCACACATCTACAAATGGGGACAGGCGCCTTAGCTGGCCCTGTACTAGCGCAAGTTTGGACAGAGCTGAGGTTGTTGGGTTTAATTTGGCCAAATAAAGGAACTCTCAACTCAGTGAGCATTTGGTCCGTGTAGTCGATTCACTTCATGTTACAGATCGAGGACACCAGCAGTACTGTTTAGAAAAACTGGCAATGCTGTTTAGACAAACAGCCTCGAGAAGACAGACTGGATAGGAAATGTGGTCTGTTGCACTGTTATCCTAGGATTTTTTTTTTCCCTTCTTCCTTCCCTCATGAGTGCTTTTCATGTAATTTTTACTCATGAAGTTGCCAGTGTTAATTTCTACAGGCCAAATTTGGCTCACGTATTTCTTGCCAACTCCGCAGTCAAATTCTCTGTGCCTGTGTATGTGTGTGTGTGTGTTTCCACTGAATTGCACCTAAAGCCAAAGAGATTTCTGTGACCAGAGACTCAGAAGAATGCAGGCAGCATTGCATTTGAGTATCTCTAATGACAAAATCTGTCTCTATTAGCAAAAACAATCCAACTCTCCAAGCTGGCACAAGGCTCAACTCAGCAAGATGCATGGATCCCCACAGAACCTTTACAAGGATGTGACAGAGCATCCATAGAAAGGCAATTTGCATATTCTCCTGCACAAGAAAATGAAACACAGCAAAGCAACGGGTAAGCAGCATTTTTTCTTGAATTTTCCTTCTTGGGCTCAATAACTTAAAGGCACCATTCATTTTAGGGAGCTGGGTTCAAATGATAGGGAAAGAAAACAGCAATGTGTTTCCAGCTTGTGTTTTATATAACATGCAAATTTGATGCTTCTTTTTTTATTATTATTTTGAAGTGATAGAAGAGTTCAATTCTCTCCTCCACTCAAAAGACCAAATACAAAAGAAATTATTAACTGTCAGAACCACATTTTCTCAAGCCTACCTGGGATCCCAAATCCATGGATAGCATGAATACTCTCAACCAGAAGATTAATTTGGGGCAACCACAATCTTATTATTTTATTCCAGTTATTCACTCAAGGCTAATTTCAGTGAAGGATGAAGAAAACATCTATGAAATCAGTTGTATATATGTTTAAAAGGTTAACGTAAGAACTGAAGAATCAGAGGTCAATGACAGATACATCAGGGAAAAGGGAAAACCGTATCCCAAATTACAGCTTTTACCCTTGTGACAGAACCATGAAGAAAAAAATCTAAAGTGGAGGTTTAAGACGTTTTAGGTCCTGGGTAAGACCAGGCTGATCTCATTCAAGGTTGTAGCTAACACCTGCTATCAAACAGTAAGAGAGAAACTGGCTTTCCAGTGACCCTGCTCCTCCCACCAGCAGTGTTCTCAGGGCAGTGACCTTTACAGACTGGTCTCTGCACTCGCCACATCATTTGCAAACTGATTTGGAGGTTTCTGGTCTAACTCAGTGCTTCCCCAAGTGTGCTGTGAGTGCCCTGTGGGGTACATGGGATGGCTTTAGGTGGCAAATGGAGATATGATATGCCTGCACTCACATACACATGCACACACACACATTTAATAATCAGGTATTTATTTTTACATTTTTATTTCCTTTAGGGTTCACCATCATACTGGCTGTCCAATAATGGACAAATTCTGAAATGTTCTTTTATAAAAATATTAACTAGAATATATAAGTAAACATTTTAAAAGTAATTTAGAGGAAAAATGTTAAGCACATCATATTCCAAATATGTAGAGATATGGCAAAACTCATGGTGTAGGGTCTGATGTGCAGTTGCATAAAGAGCTGACAGGGAAGGTAAAACTCTTTTAGAGCAAATAGGAGGAAAGTCCAGCCATACTGTCTAATGCTACCAAGATTCCTGCTCAAAGTTCTGGTGTTCCTGTCTGTGTAGTAGATTAAACAAGTGGATCCGGAATGTTTCTATCATGATATGCCCTAAAATGCTTTTAAATAATACACATACCTATAGACACAGTGACTTATACATATATCTCTCTAAAGGTATATGTCTGTACAAGGTCACAAACATTTATACACAGACAGAGACATACACAAACCTTTTCAAAGACACAGAAATACATATGGCTGACCCTTGAACACCTAGGGGGTTTGTCTGTGCATCACTTATTAATACTATCAGCACCTCCATGTCAGAGGACCCTCCAGACTGTGAATTCAGTCAACTGTAGCACTCAGATCATGTAGTTCTAGTGCATTTACTATCAAGGAAAAGCCATGAATAAGCACATCCGCACAGTTCAAACTCACGTTGTTCAAGAGTCAAGTGCATATATATACACTGTACCTGTTAAACCTATATGTGTATGTAAAACCAGATCCTACCCAAGGTGGAGGCTGAACAGGAAAGCAGACAGTGAGTACAAATCAAGTTGACTAACACTATACATCTAAGTTTCTACCTCCTGTCCCAACTGTTGCCTCCAATCCACTAAGTGAAATCACAGGACTAAGAAGGGCTTTCTACTCCCGTCCAGCTCTGCAGTGTCAATATTCCATGAATCCTGATCCTAGGATGGCCCTGGAGATAAGCCTAGAAATGCCCACATCACAAAGGATGCTATGAATTTGCAAGGGACAGATGCACCAAAGGATAACTTGTTATAATCACTCCCGAAGTCAGGTGTTTCCTAAAGGAGACCCCTGAGCAATGTATTCTTTAGGGAAAAAATCACTTAAGAGTAAGCAAAGGAAGAATGAAACTGTAGGAGAAAGTGAATGAATATGATTTTCCTCAAACTTGACATCAGGATAAAAAAATGAAACTAATTAGAGGTGAATTTAGCAAGGCAATACCATCCTCTACCCTCAGGTAAATTTATGCCCTGTTCATAATTTCAGAAGAAAGAATAAAGCTACACATAGTTTTCAATATTTTCTCTGTGCTAGGGCAATCTAGTTATCTTTTTATTCAATAAGGCAACCAAAATTGCATGTGTTTCCTAAATAATCTTGAATTTATACAATTTGACATTTTTTTTCCAAAGATGCATGAATTGTTTGAGGGCCATCTCCCCGATGCATGACAATAAATTGCAGTCCATCCTATTTTAGAAAAACCACAACATGCAAACATCGGTCACCAGCCAGACTCAGGACAGAGACACCTGCATAATGGAATGGCTCACCCTCGAAACAGGGAAGTTGCTGGTCTCAGGACCTCCTGCCCAAAGAAAGGCTGGCTTGAGTCTTCTTTCATCCAACTGGTATGATGTCACCAAGCCACTTACCCAAAGCCCTCTCTCAGAAAGGCAGACTTACTCGTAAAACCGTCCCCACCTACCACAGTTCTCTTAAATAAAACCAAAGCCCTGTTCACCCGCCTATGATTAGCATCCTAGCTGCCCCCACACTGCTGATGGAGCACCTCCATCTGAGCAAGTCAGGAGCACAAGTCATAATCTGGTCCCCTCCTGACAAGGCCTCAGTTCTCTATTTCATCATTTCACGAGCTGCTTCCTCTTGAAGTTTTCAAACCACCCAGCCCAAGCTCTTAAGGCAGCCTGCAGTCACTGAGCAATCTGGGTCCTCAGCATCTTCTCCTTTTAGACATTTCGACATTTTAATGGTGTGATGTAGAACAGGAAACATTAACTCACTGCTAGTTTCAGTCACACTTCACAGCTTTCTAACACAAGTCAAGGACAACACATAAAGGAAGTCGGAAATCAAGGGGAGTGATAATGTAGATGCTTCAGAAGAAAGGAGCATGTAATAGCATCAGCATAAACATGAACTTCTCAACCTAGAATCATTCTCCCTCAAAACATGTTTGAGTCCTATTAGAAAATATATATATAATTATTTAGAATGTTCTAGGGCTTCTCAAATCTTAACATAGATATGAATCACCTGGTGATCTTGGTAAAAACAGATTGATTCAGTAACTGGGATGGTGGTGGTGGTGGGAGGACCCAAGATTATGAATTTGTAACAAGCACCCAACTGGTGCTCATGCTGCCTGTCCGGGGACCACACTTTGAAAGGTGAGGGCACAGGGTCCCGCCCCCTCATCTCCACCTGTCTTCTCACCCTTCCAGTGAGGTCAGGAGAGCCCAAAACTTAAAACAGGTTTCCACCTGACCCAGGCTGAAAACCTGTCTCGTATGAACTGAAGTGTGGAAAAATAATCGAAAAGAAAACTCACCCAAGTTGCAACAAGCCTTTCCAATGACACAAGAAAGCAGCTAATTGATATGACTGTGGAGTTATCACACTTCCAGGAAGGAACTAGTGGCCAAACTTAACAGTAAAAGACAAAAGACAAAAAAGGTAATTGGCCTTTCTTGGCTAAGTGAATCTTGAAATTGTTTCATTTCACTTCCAACAGAAGTTACCACACATGCACGCATGCACATACACTCCTTCCTATCAGTTGGACAGAGTAGCAAAGCAGAACTCCAACAGAAGTCTTGGTGTGTAATCTAAGACAAGTCATGACTTCCTCAGAGAAAAAGAAAACATGATCAAGAGCAAGGGAAGTACAAGCTGAGGCTCAACACTCCACCCCAGAATCTGAAGCCTTCAACGGCTCGGTGGTCACAGGCCAACCAGAGATGTAAGACAGCAACACCTCCTGTCACGCACATTTACGATACCTCCAAGCCTTTGGAGACAATTTCGCATCTTCAAAGTGCTTCTTGAAGGTAAATTTAGGAATCCAAACAAACCGACGAGTTCTCCCTTCCATGGCTGTTATTAAAATTAAGCCCATTTTACAGATGAGCAAGTAGAGAGACACAAAGAGTTTTGGCAAGTCCAAGCAGGCAACCAACGATGAGGAGGAGGCTCCTGGCTCCCTCCCTAAGACCAACCAGTGGCTTAGAACATCCAAGTCACATGCCTGGAGGTGATGTTCCTTTGGCAAGGACAGAGACTCTCCCTGGATTTCCACCAAGAAAAAACTCATTAATCTTAAAGGTATGCCCTCTGCCTCCCCTCACAAAGTGCTGCACTTACAGGGCATCCGGGATTTCTGCAAGCTTTTGCTAACACAAGGATCCTCTTCTGCCAACTGGTATGCTCGGACATGTTTCTAAAATGGTACAAAGAAGACATGAACCAGTGCTGGAGGGGTAGCTGCCCACGGGGCCATCCCAGAGGCATGCCCTGTATTTCACAGTCATGTCCCTGTGCCCTCTTCCCTCAAAGAATCCTGCTGGAACGTGGCCGGAAAGTACTATTATGTGCCCCCCAACCCTGTTCTACAACAGATCTAATTGAGCCTGGGGTGTCTGCAGCTATTAATACGCTGAATTGAATTATCCTGGGTCACAGAATTTTATGTGTGGCCCTAAACATACCTACCAGTCTATAAAGACATACCAGAAAAAACAGATGTTAACATCTCTGCCAGAACACACATCTTTTTTAACGAGTATGAACAGGGCAGAGAGATGCTCCAATGACAATCTGACCAATGGTAGTAAAGAAGGGACAATTACCTTGGAAGCCAGGCACAAAGAATCATCTCCTCTGCCATGTACTGGGGATCTGAGCCTAAATTTCTTCATTTGGACTCTCAAATCATAGTAAGAGAAATGTCCATTTTTTGTAAGCTCTGGCTGTGTCTCATGTACTGCGTGGAAAACATTCTTGACTACCCCATGGCAAGTAAAACAGTACTTAGTCTCTAGTTCTCTTGACTCAGGTCATGATTTTTCCATTATTTGTTCCAGGGTTCTGGGGGCTTAACTAATAGCACTGAGGACCTCCAAGCCTAAGAATCAAAATTGGCTGCTAATAAGTAGAGACATAGATGTAGAGAACAAAAGATACCAAGGAGGGAAGGAGGTTGGGATGAGTTGGGATTGACATATATACACCAATGATACTAGGCATAAGATACATAACTAATGAGAACCTACTGTACAGCACAGGGAACTGTATTCAATGCTCTGTGGTGACCTAGAAGGGAAGGAAATCAAAAAGAGGGAATATATGTATATATACATAGCTGATTCACTCTGCTGAACAGCAGAAACTAACACAATACTGTAAAGCAACTATACTCCAATTTTAAAAATGGCTGCCAAATCCCAACGACATGGTAGAGAGAGAGAATGTGTGCTCAGCCGCGTCTGGCTCTTTGAAGCCCCAGGGACTATAGCATGCCAGGCTCCTCTGTGCAAGCAATTTTCCAGGCAAGCATCCTGGAGTGGGTTGCCATTTCCTACTCCAAGGGATCTTCCTGGCCCAGGGATCAAACCCACAACTCCTGACCTGGAGGCAGGTTCTTTACTGCTGAGCCACCAAGGAACCCCAACGATATCTTAACTGGAGTCTAAAATTAGAAAAATTTTCAAATCTCAGACAGCCTTTGCTTTCAAAAGACCAAGGTCCACCTGGAGAAACAAAACAGTCCTAGACTGGGAGTGGGAGGAAGGGACACGTCATACATAAGAGGCCAGGAGAGACTGAAAGAAAAGGGAAAGTTCTTCCAGGCAGGGGGAAATGCATATGGCAGCTGCTCGACTCCAAGTGTTCACTGAGAAAAAAATTAAAAAACACTATTTTGACTTTTTATTAATATACCGGGAATACACTAATTTGTAAATGTCAGATAATAACCTACAAGGTGTCCTCATTTTACTGTTCTTATTACAGACTGTGGTTTGCAAACTCTGTTCCAAGGGGCCCCTGTGGTGTGGAAGGTGGGAAGAACACACCAGCTGCTCTGAGCTGGAAGTCACTCAACTTCCTGGTGTATAACCGTCTTTTTAGCTCCTTGCCGAGTTCCTGGCAAAATAAGTGCTTAATAAGTATTTGCAGAATCAAAAAACAAAAAGAAGGAGCTTTGAACTCATGCCCCTAGTCAACCAGTAGAACTCAACTTTTGTTTATTTTAAATGAGGGGCGGGGAGGGAGGGAGGGGAGAGGAGAGAGTGGGTTCCAAGTAAGATTTCATTTGGGCAAGGCAGCCAAACCACTTTTTTAAAAAAGAACCAAAAAAAAAAAAGAGAGAGAGAGAGATGAGATTTATGAATATCTCTACATTTGGCCTCATTTCTTGTTCTACCATGACATTCATCCAACATAAAGGGCCAGTAAATTGGGCTGATTCAAACTCTTAACAAATTTCCAGGCTCACAACCACATTCAGCCATCCACGTATTGCTGAGCCACATCAATCAACAGTGTGGCCTGTTCAAGACCAGAGCCTGCAGGACAGCTGGGTCTGACCCGCACGCTGGCTCGCCCGAGTTTCTGGCCAAAACTGGAAAAACCCTAGAAGAAACTCCAAGTTCAATGCATGAGCCTCAGAGTGTGGCAGATCTCTGACCCCCTGGGAAGCTGAAAGAGGATACTAACTAACACAGACTCCTCTTGAGCTGGAAAACAAGGCATTCTGTGGAAATGCAGGTTAAGTCTAAGGACTGAAAAGTCCAGAAGGGTCAGCAATCAGGAGAGGGAGTCAACAAGATAAGCTCCACAAATGGCTAAAAGTAAGCTAATTTCTGAGCTATACTTGCAATGTCAACAAATAATTCATCAAGTAATCTGTAAATCTTTGTTAGATGGAAGTCTCTCTCCTCTGGCAGATAGCATGAAGTAAAATGGGAATGTATGGTATATAGTTATTATCCTCAAAGAATTGGAAGGACACTCATTCAGTGAATTCAATATGAGCTCACATGGAGAAGTACTTTAAGAGAAGACCAAAGTGTTAGATGCTCAGGAAAGGTAGACATGAGTCTAGCTGAGCCAACTACTGATGACACCTGGCAAGAGAAGGAATACAGTAGACACACAAAACTTCAATAAATGAAGGATCAGAGACTCTCACTTCATTTAAGACTGACGCTCACTCTACTCAAGGCCTTTGTACACGCTGTCCTACCTGCCAAGAGGGTTTCTTCCCAGCTCTGTGCATGGTGGTTCTCCTCTTATCTTCCACATCATCACTTAAACGTCATCTTCTTGGAAAACCCTTCTCTGAACACAAAAACTAAAACAGTCTCCTTTATTTCACTGTCTCTTAAAGTATCAGATGTATTTTTTCCATAGCATTACCCTATTTTATTCATCTGTGTTTCTTTGTTTATTTATTCTCTGACTCTCCCCTGAAAAGACCATAAACATAAGAACCAGAGCTGTGTACATCATCTCCATATATCTAATAGGTAGCCAGAGCCTGGCACAAAGATAGAACTCAATCAATGGTTGCAGAATATGTGAACAAATAAATTAAGAGAAAATGAAGAAGGGAGGAAAAGTATTTCACGCAGAGTGAGAGAAGCAACACGTTGTCTGTAAGTGCCAGTGATGTTGCAAGGGTGCTAGGTAGAGGGTCTGGCTAGAGTGGAGGGTGTGTAAAGGAGATTAAGGAGAACAGAAACCAGTTGGCAGAGGGAGTTTGCAGAGAGATCACGGGAGGCCTAGAATGCCAGGCAAAGGATATTGGGGTCTGTTGTCAACCAAGGGGGCTACTGAAGATTCTGAAGAAACAGTTGTGATACAATTTAGGCTGTTCCAGTAGAGGCGGAGGTATGAAGCTGCCAAAATAATAAGGACAAAACACATGGAGGGCCTGAATGAGAGAGAAACCCAACAAAGAGAATGGACGGAAAGGATGATGTAGAAACGACAGAAGTCACAGACCTTAGTGATTAAGGCAACGCGAGGACTGAGGGGCAGGAGAAAGACCCTAGGTTTCAGGCAAGACTAGGCGACTGGGGATGAAATTAGAAGACACAGGAAATGCAGCAGGGTAAACAGAGGGGAAGAAAAGGCAAATTGTATGCTCAAATAGTGTATGCTCAAATGTCTGCTCAGAGATCTGAGATGTGGGGTGGGCTGGTGGGGGCGGTGGTCTTTGTGAAAATAAATTCCAGCAACCGGAAAACAAGTGCCTGGAGTCTAAAAAAAAAAAAAAAAAAAAAGATTAGCTCAAAATAGGGATATCCTGGAGCCTTCAACATTGAGGTGAAGAGCAGAACCAAAAGAGAGAAGGAGGCGGCCTGGAGGGTTCATTAAGTTTGAGAAAAAGTCCCACCTCTGTGTACCAGTATCATGGCTTTTAACCAAGCTGAATACTATGTGATGGAGGTATAGTTTTTTCTTCCTGCAAGAGACTGAGGCTGTCCCATCTACATTCAAACTTCCCAGCTGGTGCCATGGTAATAATCCGCCAGCAAATGCAGGAGACACGGGCTCGATCCCTGGGTCGGGAAGATACCCTGGAGAAGGAAATGGTAACAGCCCGTGGGGTCACAAGGAGTCGGACATGACTGAGCACATATGGACGCATCTACATTCAAAGTCCTCATATCCCCCGGAAGATGAAGATAGCGGCAAAAGATCAAGCAATTTCACCCAACAGGTCTTCAGCAACCAGGGAAACCTTGTGAAACAATTTAGAAAATTGTTAGGTGTCTCCAGCCCGCCTCCGAGGGAGACTCACAACTCCCGTTGGGTTTTAAAAAAATACCCTGGGTTCCAACTGTTTCCAGCTCTAACCAATCAATGGAACAGTGCAGATACAAATGCCAGAGCAAAAATATGGCAGCAGTAAAAGTTTACAGAGCTAATTTTCCATTGTTTTGGCAAAACAGCTTGGTCCACCCCTTCAGGTCTGGAAAGCAATCAGCTTATTAGCAGAGAACGGGCTACTGTATCCTAACGAGTCTTGTTCAGAAGCCTGCTTTATGGTTTTCATCTCATGAGAAGTTCCTATTGAAAGCATATTGTTCTGAAGAGGCTCCTGTATGAACTGGCTTTCACACCCAAGGTCTGACAACAGCCCTTTGAGAGGCAGAGCCATAAAACAATAACAGGACGCAAAGGAAATCAGACATTTGAAATTCCTGCCGTGATGTGGCCTGGACACATGTGCACACAAAAGAAACCTGGAGGGGTGTGTTGGAGAAAGGGTCAAGTACACAATGCACCTTGAACCGTGTCTGCTCTGTGAGCCCCATCGAGACCCCGGCCCATGGGGGAGCTGCAGATGGAATCGGGGCTTTCCTGGCCCTGAGGTTCCACTCAGCTCATCCATTCTTCTGTGCACTTACAGAATCGATAAAACACCCCTTTGAAACTCCCTGGACTAGTGCCAACTCACAGACAGTAGTAGGCTGACATATTTTGCTGTTTCTGTGATTACAGCCAGCAAACCTGAGGAGAAGACATGGAAACCACAAACTGGGCTGAGCAGGAAGGTGGATGCAGAGTCCAGCTGTGCCCGTGCACCATGCGACCCACGGACGCCCAGGAACCTTGCTCGAGGTGGGGCCACCAGACACAGGAGATGTCATTTCTAAGGGGACATTGAGGAAAAACCATAAAGGAGTAGGAATTGCATCTGCCTTCACTGCTTTGGGGTGGGTAGGGTGTAGGGGGAGCAGTGAGGATTTTTTTTTTTTTTTTAAGGAGAAAGGCATTCTTGGACAGGCTCACCTGAAAAACACTTTTTTTTTTTTTTGGTCTACTCTTAGCATTTCAGGAATCAAAGGCCTGTGCCAAGGCAGGCAGCCAGGCGGAACTCAGCACTTGTGTGTGTGGCTCGTGAGAACTTGGGGAGTGGGGGTGGGAGGAGGGGGTACTGAAATGTCCCTGTCCATCTGGTGATGTCTGGGCGGCAGAAAATATTGCAATAGAAATAGAAAGTTAGAAAAAACTGCTTCGGAGCAAAACCTGAAAGAGTATTGTATTTCAAAAGGAAATGTTCGACTGATTGTATAAAAATGGAAAAACAGAATTAACATGTTCCATAATGATTCGTCTGTGTTAACTAAATATTGAGCTGAATTTGGTGAAACCCTCAAAATAAGACTTTCTAAGGGAGTCAGTGTCTTTGAAAAGCGATCTGATCTCAAGATAGCTACGTGGCTCCAAGGTGCCCTCTGTGACCCACCTGGCTGCTGGCCTTCTCACTCATTATATTAAAGAAAGAACAAAATGATGTGTAGTCTGCTTCTCATTCCACAACCCCAAGACAAGCCCATTACCAGTATTCTTCAACACATATTTGCATATCCAGTGAAAAACAAAATTCGAAATCTTTCCAAGCTACTTCTGCTCTACTGGGAAGCTATAAAAACTGGCAACTGGGAGAAATGAAGATTCCTCTTTCTTCTCCATCCAGACAGGAAGTGATACGAGAGGTTGGGCAAAATGCTCTCCTGCTACACTGACCACAATCTCAACAGAGAAAGACCACCCTGGGAATGAGGCAATTCAGGTTTTTAACTGGCTCTCTCCCGACCATACCTCAAAATAGCCAGCCTCAAACCGCGCAGAGCCTGACTTGAGAACAGTGCAGCGTGTGCGATTTCAGCATTACTTACTGAAACCCGCCAGTCCTTACTTAGAAAATATAGACCACAGCCGTGCACACACAGTGAAATGAGCAGGCGCAAATCTGGCACAGTATCACAAGCTGAGTGAATAATAGTACAAAAATATTAAAAAAAAAGAGAGAGAGAGAAAGGTTATAAAATTTTACAACAGATGACAAATTGGTAGCTTTTCTCCGCTTTCCTGGAATGCATTCAGTAACAGATTTGAATCTTGGGCTTTGATGCTTGTCTGTGATATGCAGGGATCCCAAGTTCAAGGGGAAAAAAAAAAAACAACCAAAAATCCCAAGAGTAGTTATCAGCACAGTAGTTCACTTACAGCAGAATCTACCCTTTGCCCTTTACCCTAGAAATTATTTTGTTCTGTATTTAATGCACTTTTATTTAAAACAACATTATGTTTTTAATTTTCCATCTCAGGGTATAGTCTATCCTTGAAGATCTCAGGCTTATGTCTAAAAGATGAACCTACCTGCTCAGATTCCAAGGAAATACAGAGAAAGCACTGCATTCTGCCACTCTGAACGAGAGGCTCAGAACTCAGCCTTATGGCGTCTGTCTGTCACCTAAGCTCCCTGGGCTGTGGGGGAGGTAACCACATGTTTCTGGGTGAGAATGTCCACAGGGCAATGCCTTATAGGTCACTGGTCCAGCTGCTTTTGAAGCAACCAAGCAGCCATAAGCACCAGAGAACAGTGGTCCTGTGCCAAGAGGCCCCTCCTATGTACATGGAACATCTCCCCCAACACTTCCATCTCATTTCAACCAAACACTGTGACACAGGCATGGAGGTGAGCCCTAGAGGGGGCCTAGGAGTCACATCCCTTGCCCACAAGTAGCTCCCGTTATCTAGGGAAGAAGATGGATATGCAAAGGAGCCAGGTCAAGACAACATGGACGGGAAGAAACCAGTGCTCTGTGGTCACATGACTGGGAGCAAAAAGCTCAGGTCATTCCTCTGTTTGGTGAGGAAGAAATCAGGGAAGGTCTCAAGAAAAAGAAAGGCCATGAAGAATAAGAAACTCTTTGCTTGGATATGCCTGTTCAGGAAGTGCTGTGTAGCTAATGTTCTTGGTGATACGGGTTTCATTCCGGCAGAGTACAGCTTGCTAGTAAGAGCTGACACAATTTAATGCTCACACTCTGCAAGCACTGGGCTAAGCCACGGACTTCATGTACTCCATGCTCATAATGACCCCCTCACATTTTACAGGGAGAAGGCAATGGCACCCCACTCCAATACTCTTGCCTGGAAAATCCCATGGAACGAGGAGCCTGGTAGGCTGCAGTCCATGGGGTCGCTAAGAGTCCGACACGACTGAGGGACTTCACTTTCACTTTTCACTTTCATGCACTGGAGAAGGAAATGGCAACCCACTCCAGTGTTCTTGCCTGGAGAATCCCAGGGATGGCAGAGCCTGGTGGGCTGCTGTCTATGGAGTCATACAGAGTTGGACACGACTGAAGCGACTTAGCAGCAGCACATTTTACAGATGGAAAAACTGAGGTTCAGAGAAATAAGGTTAACTGCCATAGGCACCAAGATCATCAGTAGTAAACTAGGGATTCCATCCCTGGCCCATGTGGTCCCAGATGGCCTCACTCTCTGGTTTGGATGGTTATTTCAATCAAACACATTTTTCAAAGGTACGTGCAAAAGTTGACAGCAACTTACTAGCTCCTTACAGCAAAGTCGTCATTTCATAGGAATGAAGACTGACTCTTCCACAAAGCCACCTAGGACCTTGGGTCAAATTCAAAACCCAAATCTTCTGATATTTCCCTGACCATATTTTTCTTTGCACGTGCTTCTTCTCACTTCATTGTGTATGTGACATGGGAATGCCATCAAGAGGAAAAGACTAAATTTGAACCCCTCCACTTTGCAATTCCTGCTCCCTTGCTGGCGTGTGGGTAGCATCCCCTGAGAAGCCATGAGACACTTCAGCAGAGTCTCAGGGGCTTCTAAGTAGCAAGTATTTCTTCAGGTCCAACCACTGTGTAAGAGGGACATCTCAGAAGGGCTGACACCTGTATCCCTGTCCTCAGTGAACCTGGGACCCTATGGAAGAGTGAGGAGGCCCCACTGTGACACGTACAGCATCAGCCCCCAGGAGCCCGGTGTGCAAAGCCCTGCCCAGTAACAAGCCAGTCCAGCCCTGCACTTGCCCCTGAGGCTTTCCTGCATCTGTCTAGTAGATTTTTCCAGCTCCTCCCAAGCTCGACCCACAGCATTTTCCCCTTCCCCGTCCTGGCCTCGCCCCTCCAGCCAGGCTTTTGACCTTGCGCCCCTCCCTGCATTCAGAGTACAATCGGGGCGCCCCTCCCAGGCCCTGGCCCAATGACCCTCATTCTGTCCCTCCCTGTAGAAGCTTCCTTTTCCTGTCCCTCCCTGTCTAATAATCTGCTCCTATTCCACTGGGTCCCCCTGGGCTGACACTCCACCTAACAGGCCGAGCCTGAGCTGGCTCTGGCACCTCAGCTCTGGTTTTGAATGGTTTGTGCTCGGCACACTGAGTGCCTCCAGCACAGAGCTACTCATCACAGCCTCAGCCCCCTCCACAAGCACTAGCCCCTCCCCCACCAAAAAAAAAAACCCCGGAAATCTCAGCATTTACATTCATTTTCAGGCTGAAGTGTGGAGCTCCTAAGTCTAGCCTTCAAAGCAATTCAACACTCAACTCTGACAGGAAATGTGAACATGTAAAAAAAAAAATCATTTCTGAAAACATGATTTGGCTGAGGAGCTATTCTTTGCACTGTTTCCAAGGATGAACCAAAGTCTAAGCTTTAAGATGGATAAAAGAACAGTGGGTTTGAGTGATTCCAGTGGTCAGAACGCCCCGATCATCTTGTACCTAAATTGATTTTTTTGATCCTTAGGTATTAAAAAAAACAAAACAAAATCTGGTGACACGAGTGACTTGTTTCATCCTCAATCCCCCCACACTCTGACAAATAACAAGCAAATCAGTAGTAGTGGTAGATCTCTCGGTAAAAATTCACCCACCAAATAAGGAAAGTCAAGTCATAAAGTATGGCTATTCAAGGACCCTAAAGATAACAAAGTCAGCCTAAACTAATCTACCCACTTTAGACATTGTTTTTTAAGCTATAAAACCAAGTAGTAGATGCCAGAGTTTTTTATATATCTTCTTTTCTTGAAATATACAAACACTCCACGTGTCCATCAGAACAGAGCAACGCCTCGTGTTTGTCACTCTCAGGCAGGCACACTCAACCTGGGAAAGACTTTACGGGGTCAGCCATGAGTGATGACAATGTGCCGACCGCCTGACACATTAGGTATCTGACATCACACATCAGAGGGAGGGCAGGCGGAGGAAACTTGGAATAATCTCTGCCTGTGCAGGGAGAAAGGCCTGCAAACTAAAATAAAACACATATAGCGAACGTTCATGCTATACAAACAGAAAATAAAACAGGTTCACAGGGGCGATAGCTTCCTCTCTGGTGAGATAAGCTCTCTCCTGCCGGCTGTGCATTCTGGATCCCTGTTTAGCCCTGACTCCCTTGACTTGAAAAAGCAGCTGCCAAGCCCCTATGTGAGCTTTCACTTTCCTGACTGGTGGGCTGGAGGAGTGCAGACAGCTCTGATGTGCAGCTGAGCAAAGGTGTGTCTCACTGACCTGTACTGTTTGCCATGCCCTGATGGCAGGGGAGAAGCTCAGTCAGCAGACATAGATCTGTGCCAAACGATAGTCCGAGCCCATGTTACAGCTTCCTGGCTGGCTTAAATTGTCATCGTTTATCTTCACATGCCTCAAGTTTAGTTGCTGAGAATTATTTAAAGACTTAACACCATAATAAACGTTTCTACTGCACAGCACTTAAAAAAAAGAAGGCGGGGGACAACAACAACCCACCAAGCATTTCTTAGGTAAGGCACCAAGAGGAGGCAAAGAGATGAAGACTTAGAGTAAGATTTGAAGAAGTTTACAGTTCAGGTGAAGAAGCAGGACGTATACATCAGAAACAACAACTAGCTCTGAGGAAGTATGCGGTAAATGCAAAATGAGAGGCACTGAAAAGAGTGATGGCTGCAAATGCATTTCTCAAGGCATCAGGGGACAGTATCCCCGGCCCTAGGCAGGGTGACAGCCTCGGGAGACCCCTCCCTTCCTGCTTACCCAGTAAGTCCACCTGCAGGCTGTACCCTACCCATACCTTCTCAAACCTGCTTCCTGGGTTCATGAACAAATTTCCTCTAAACCAGGAATTTAGAAATGGACTTCCAAGGTCCAGGAAGTACCTATGGTTGGACATTTACAAAAGTTTGTGCCTGTGCACATTATGATGCAATTTATTCAAATTAAAGAAATACACAGAAGCACTAGAGATCCTTTATGGACACTTATGAAAATAAAATAATCACCACAGGAGGCGGCTATGGATGAACTTGATGAGAGGGACAGACCTTTGTGTGGATGTATGGGACTGGGATGGGGGGGGGCTTGTCCTGAAATATCTGGCTAGAGGAAACATTTTTTTCATGAAGATTATATTTCATAAAGGTCGTAGAGTAGAGGTGAATATGGCCAGATATAAACAGTTATTAATTCTGGATGGTTAAAATAAAAAAGTGGACATTTGTTTCATAAATATCCAGAGATTTTTCAGTTGCACAAAGGGTCTCATGACCCTATAATTGTTTATAACCCTTGACTTACAGGTCCCTGGGCCTCTATCTCTCTCTCCTCTGATCTCCTGCAGGCAGACATTTGATGACCAATTCACAACAAATTATGTTCAGTTCTATGACATTTCCTCAGTTTCTCAGTTGGTAATTATATACTACTAATACCTTTTCCCCTTCACTTTTCCACTGCTTTTCTCTCTCATGGGCTTCCCGGATAGCTCAGTTGGTAAAGAATCCGCCTGTAATGCAGGAGACCCCGGTTCAATTCCTGGGTCGGGAAGCTTCGATGGAGAATGGACAGGCTACCCATTCCACAGGGCTTCCCTTGTGGCTCAGCTGGTAAAGAATCTGCCTGCAACACGGGAGACCTGGGTTCGATCCCTGGGTTGGAAAGATCCCCAGAGAAGGGAAAGGCTACACACTCCAGTATTCTGGCCTAGAGAATTCCATGGACTGTATAGTCCATGGGGTCGCAAAGAGTCGGACATGACTGAGCGACTTTCACTTTCCTCAACTAAAGTGTAAGTTTTCTGAAGTCAGGAAACATAACTTCTATCTGTCCTTCTTCCTTAGCCCACTGCCTTGCACAAAACAGTCAATAACATGGTTGTAGCAATGAGACTGGTTTCACTAACTTTCATTCTGGGAGGAAAAAAAGTTATTTTCAAAAGCAGTTAATATTCATTTCCATAGCAAGAGTTACTTCCTTGATGTACATGCACACACACGCACACATGTACAACAATTTAAGTTATGTCATTATCTCTCTCTTAAGAGGTTAAAGTAATAGATTTAAGGACAAAATATAAAAAAAGAAAAAGGAAGGAACAGAACCTTCTACATACATTAGCATTCCCTTATCCCACAACTTAAAAACCATTTCCAGGTTTTTAAAGTATAGAGTATAGGTTTATGCTATACAGAAATTTGCAGTTATTCCAATAGGGTATTTCCCAAACTGTATCCATAGGGTGGTGTCTTCAATACAAGAAAAGGCATTGTTCCCTGAGCCCACCCTCAACCCCCACCAAAAATGTTTCATTTGAAAAACTACATATGTTCACAGTTGCCTCGGAGATTAACAGTGCACATTACTATACTAATGTCTAAAAAGTCCTACAGCTAAAACCAAAATAAAACAAAGATTCAGTCTGGTATAAGCCAGTGTTTCCCAGCTTATTTTAACCAGAGAATGGTTCTGCATGAAACAAATTATTGCATTCGGGAACTCAGTGTGGGCCATACTGGCTGGTATGGCGTTAAGATCTTCTGGATTTAACATGAGAGCCTACATTTCAAATATCCCAACCCACTGTCCCCATAAATCTGATTCATTCTCATAAAATCAGAAATCCTCCTTTTAGATTCATAAAATATGGCCCCTATTACAATGCCATGTATTTCCATAAAACCCTTATGAAGTGCCTCACATAGCTTCTTATAATAGGAAGAAGAGAAGAAGGGAAAAATTTCAAGAATTAACTTCATCACCCCAAGGGCGTTAAACCAACAGCAGTCATAAACCAAGTCTAGACCCTGTTCTCAAAGAGTAATAACAAGAATACATCAAAATACTTAGAAACCAAATTCTGCTTTTGAGTCTCTGCAAGCACCAAGTGGAGATTCATATGTAGAAATAATGCAACATGTCTGCTTTAATAACATAATTTTATGTAACTGTGATATCCATGTAAAACACAGGAAATAAAAACTGACGTCCCACTACCAATCAAGTCAATGCCAATGAAGACAGGAATACTTGCATACATAATATCCTATTTAGTGGTGTTTAGGTAAATAGGCCTTCATTTACAATGCTGATAGGAAACACACTTGATATTACCATTCTGAAAAACAATGCTGGCAATAAAACTCTGCCCTCCCTCTTATGCAACAATTCTCCTCTAAGAACGTGTCAGTAGGTAAACATGCCATGACACATCCAGATTTTAAGACTATCAGAAACCAACAATTTTCCACCGGACTCCCCCAGCTCACATGGTATGGCAGAGGCACTGGATGGGGCACAGATGGGGAACAGGGCAGAAACTCAGCACACAAACACCCTGGTCTCTCTCAGTGATCTCCAAATGTCAGGGCACCCTGCAACTCCACAAGAGCCCGACAACCTCTCCCTCAAGCGGAAAACTCAAGGCCAGCGTGTGCAAGAGCATGAGCTTCAAGCCTGGGGTTATCATCTTCACAGAAACATCCCCATGAGACCCCTGGGGATAAAATGAAAGAAACCCTGCTACACTGAGGACAAGAGCCGATTCCTCTGGCAGTGGCAGAGGAGACCCAAACCAAAGAGGTGACAGGATCAAAGAGGAGCTGCCCCGGAGGAGAGGATCTTCCTGCAGACAAAAGGAAAGGCCTGGTCCCGAGAAGTGAAAAGCTCTGTATGTGAGACTGAGTCAACGAGAACCCAAGGAAAGCTCCCATGATCTTCTGAAGGGTGGTGTAGAAAACGAAAATGAATTAAAACAGTAACTGGTTTATTTTCAGAAGAAAAGTGTTTCCGTGTGATTCTAGCACTAGAAGCTATCTCTAATAGTTCTACAAAAATAATGGGATAAAAACAAGTAAAACAAATATAACAATTTATTAAGTTCAGGAACACATACACATCTCACATGTGTAATTATGCACAGAAATTAAACGAGATGCACCAATATGGAGCCTTGAAGGACAGCAAGTCTGGATTTGCTCAGCACTGGATTCTTGGCTCTAAAATCTGGATGAATGAATAAACGATGTCCCATATTCTTCATTTTCTGGCAACCCAGTTTCATCTGAGCTACCCTGGTCTGAAAAAGCTGGTGTTTGGGGATTACTTTTTAAAATGTGAAACAAGACTAGTTCTGTTTCCATCTATTGATATACCTTTAAGAGTCACCTGCTGCTGTACGAATCCCCCTGCATCTCACCAACCCTGCCGACTGTCCATCCTCCTCCTGGCCGGCAGCAGAGGAAGCCCTGGCTCACAGAAGGACTGCACAACAACACACATGGCGATTGCAACCTCCTGCAGGCTCCCTGCTGTTAACATCATCTTGATCTCCAAATATTGAGACTGGCCCTCCCTTGGACCTTCTGTTCTCCCTTACGCACCCCAGGTCCCAGCAGTCAAGATCTCTTTCTCAGGCACAAGACATGGTAAGCCTATCCCACAAATAGAATTATATAGTTTTAGGGAGGTTTAAGACTAGGAAAAAAAAAAAAAGAATGGACGGAAAAAAGCAGTCTCCATAGATACAAGCTTTTCAACATACTGCTTTTCTGCTCTCCTGTTTTCTTACTCTGAGACTGTCAATGCAGAATCAGAATATTTTTATAAGTAAATTACGCGTTCTACCCATCCTTCCGCAACCCGATGGGTGGCACCCAGATGGGAATTCTAAAGCCCACAGGGCAGTGCAGAAGGCAGTGGGGACACAGAGCAGTCCAGGGGCGGGTATTGAACGGAGCCTGAAGGTCGGAGCTACAACATGCTACCCAAAGTGCCACTGCATAATGAGACACCATCTTGCCTTCTCACAACTCTTGGTCTCTTCACCACTTCACTCAATTGCCTAAGGATGTGACTGTCTATGCACACAGCAGACAGGCAAAGATGGGAGCCAGGTCTCGTGCATGAGCAGATGAACAGGTTGAAGAAACAGCACAGCTTCCAGAGATGAAGTTTTCAAGGTGTGGTTGTTCTTGGCCACCTGGGTGCTGCTCAGGACCATGGGCTGATGGAGAGAATGCTGACCCTACACTGGTCCTTGGTAACACCAATGTGTGTCCACAGGCACAAAGATGGGGTGAGACAAAGAATCAGGTCAGCAGGAATGGAAGGTAAAACTTCAGGAAAGGGTGAAGGGTGGGTCCAAAGGACACTGGATTCCATTTCCCTCAGCTAAGAACATTTAAAAGGGCGCGGGGGGCGGGGGGGACACTACAACCTGATCCAGCAATTCCACTTCTGAGTACAGATCTAAAAGAATGAAAAGCAGGGTGTCAAAGACTTATTTGTATAATACACCCTATTCAAAGCAGAGTTACTAATAAGATCAAAAGGTAGAAGTAAACCAAGTGTTCACTGACAGATGAATAAACAAAATGTAGTATATACATACGCTGAAATATAATTTAGCCTTAAAAAGGAAGGAAATTGTGATGCATGCTACAACATGGATGAACCTTGAGACATTATGCTAAGTGATACAAGTCATTCACAAAAATACAAATACTGTATGGCTGCACTAATATGAGGTACCAAGAGTACTCAGATTCACAGAGATATGAAGTCCAATTGATTGCCAAGAGCTGCAGCAAAGCGACAATGGGAGCTGTTGTTTAATAGGTTCCCAGTTGCAGTTCTGCAAAATGAAAAAGTTCTGGAGATACAACAGTGTGACCATACTGATACTTCACACTACTGAACTTCACACTGGTAAAGACAGTACATTTCTTATTTTACCACCATGAAAACGTTTTACAAAGAAGGGAAAAAAAGGAAAAATAGTCTTGTATAAATAAACAGCCCCAAGAGCCTGCTCATCGTATTTTAAACTGGAATCAGTATCAGATGAAAAATCAAGAAAATGATCACACGTAGGTCAGGAATTCTTTCCTGTGAGATGTTCTAGGATTTTAATAAGTACTGGTCGATGGCTTTCTTAAAGTCATGTTCCCTGTTGCAAACAGTATGAAGGCATTTTTTAAGCTGCTTCTTGTGTGCAGTTTTCCATTTTCTAAATTAGAGACTTAGCTTTGCAGTGCTTCCGTCAGAATAAATACCTTCACAAATCATGGTGCTCCTCCTAGATAGACTAAAGACAGGACTAACTCTGTCCTCCCAGGGGACGTATCTGAGGACAGTTCTGGCTGTCACCCTGCAGCGGGCAGGAGGGAATGCCACTGGCATCTAGTGGGTAGAGGCAGGGATGCTGCTTGCTGCACATCCCATGATGCATAGCCCCCACAAAAAAGAACTTTCTGGGCCCAAATTTCAAGAGCACCTAGGTGGAAAAACTGCTTTCGATTGGCCTGGGAGTTCAAAGTCCAAGTTTGTGGTGTGTTTTGTTCTTTCTGTTATACCTGCTTTCAAGCAGACAGTAGAGTAAGTGGCTACTGAACTGCCAGACACCATGCTAAATGCTCTCTCTGTGTTATTGCGTCATTCATTACTTCACTCTGAGAAGAGTGATAGTACTATGACCCCAGCTTTACTAGGGAAAACACATTGGCAAAGGTTAAGAACGTGTCCAAAGGCACGGTTTCTAGAGGAATTTTAAATAAGTTCGGCAGACCTCTGGAGGGGTGTTCTTACTTCTCCTGCCCAAATCCTCACGTTTTCAGACTCAGTGAGAAGCATGTCAATGGACAAGTGCTCAACAAGACACACTGTGGAGAAGGCTGGCACTAGGAACCATGAAACCAGCCAACTCCCTTTCCCACCCAAGTCCCCCAAGCATCTTGGCAGCCTGTCAACCTTACCCAGACTATGGAAGAACTTTGGGATTTAAGGGGGAAACTTCACCAAAAAAAAAAAAAAAATTGTTTTCTGTATTTTATAAAGGTTACTGTGCTTCATACATGACAAAATTCTTCCCTATTCTCCAATGTTATTTGCATCAAGATAACCTTAGGTAAGTGCCAAGTGCTACCTTTCCCAGAATCTTCCAACTCAGAAGTCACTCCTAAACAACTCCAAAAGATTCCCAAATGTGAAACATCTCAGGAGGCAGATCTGGATACCACTCTAGTGACTGTCTCTGCCTACGATCATATTTTCCCTCCTAAACAACTCCAAAAGATTCCCAAATGTGAAACATCTCAGGAGGCAGATCTGGATACCACTCTAGTGACTGTCTCTGCCTACGATCATATTTTCCTCTTGAGTCATCTGGAGAACTCCTATTCATCCTTCAAAACCCTGCTCAAGCATGGTATGCCACTTCTGTGAAACTCTCTGTATGTGCCATGGGACCCACAGTTTGTCATTCCTTCTGCACCAGTTCCACATTGTAATGGGATTCTATTCTACACATACTTTCTCTGTATAAACCATCAGCCACTCAACTGTAAGCTCCTTGACAAAAGGACTGCATACATCTTTGTAAACACTTTGTCAACAGACCTTTAAAGGGGTGGGAAATGAAGACGGTCACCTCTATCTGCCATATTCTGCAAATAAAGTCCATCAGCTTAAAATCACATCCAATCACTAGCACCCTTCCAAGATGGCTAAACACCTTTAGAAGCCAAAAAATTATGGATGAAGAGATAACTAAAAGACTAGGGGAGACACCTACAGGAGAACATTTGCAGCTTCCTCTGAATATTGACAAGGTCCAAGAAATTTGGCAGACTGAGTTTCTCAAAAAGAGGGATGAATTCCTTGGTTGCAGAAATTAGTCACAAAAGTCTCTTGCAATGAGTTGGGCATCTGGGACAGCTGGGGAAATGTACATGGGTGTCAAGGTCCTCTTTATTGTCAGTCTCTTCATGCATTAAATTAGCTGTGGCCTCAACAAATAAGCGCTGCTTCCTCCATTCCATGATTTTTGCTTTTTTTCCTTTCTAAAGAATCAGAGCCACTCCCAAAGTCAGGGTTTATAAGAGATCCAGGAGCACTCCATCAGAACCACTGTGGGGAGGGAAATGGTAGAAAGAGACGCTTGCCTCTCTCCTTGAAAAATAAAGAATGCAGATTCTCAGGTCCCATTAGCAACATACAAATTGGAGCCTCTGGGTGTCCAACTCAAGGATCTGTTGTTTAAAAGCCAACCAGCAAATTCTGATGTACACTGAAATCTAAAAACCACAGTTAAGTATGAAGTTCACAAGCAATAGTGACCATTTAGAACCACATAGAGGACTCGTTAGAACATAGATTTCCATGCTACATGGTCCTCTCTGACTAGGTCTCTGCTAGTACCCCAGAGCCTGCGTTTCTATTAAGTTCCCAAGTGATGCTAACAGTGCTGGTGTCTCAGGCCTTAAAAGATGTAATAAGAAGGGAGCTGAGCCCCTGGTGGAGGGAGATTTCATTCCCATCTTATATCCTTTGGTAATGGTTCCTCATCTTCTATATATTTTTTAAGTAAGAAATGAAGGGTATTTGCGGGTTTTGAGAAAATTCTCTAGTATTACAAGGTCTTCTGAAGACTTAAGAAAATACCAAAGTAAACTCCACGATGACATCCCATTTCCCTCATCACCCTTCTCTTCCATCATTCTACAAGACTCGAAAAAGCAGGAGGCACCCCAAACTTGGAACCCAGAGTTCAGCACTCAGCTTCAGAGCAGCTTCAGCAGCCTCGGGCCAACTGGATATAACTCAGATACTTGCTTCCTAAGCATTGCTGCCTCTCAATTTGCCTCAAAGTAAATTCTCTCTGAAACACCCAGTACAACATCCTCAGTTGGCACTGGTTTCTGTTAACGAATGGAATGGCCCGTGCCAACCACAGCTTACAGCACGTGCACTCGGCCCACTTCCCTATTTTAAATGCCTAATGATTATCACAGCACCTCAACACATCTGGGGGAGCAGGGCCCGCTGGTGGCCTGCTGCTCTTTTCTAGGCCCTCCTCCAATGGTGCAATTGGCACACCCTCCAAGTACAGACAGGTTACCTGTGTTACTCCATGTCAGTGTGGAGGCCTCAAACAATCAAGGATTCTTTTTTTTTTTTTTTTTTTTTTTTTTTGGAGAAATGATCAAACCCGGGGGTGGGGACAGAACTTCCTGCAAGAAACCGCATCCTGAACAAGCATCGCCACGACTCACTGTAAATAAATACTCCCCCCTTGCAGCACTTCCGTCAACTGTCAGGGCCCTGGCTCCAATCGTCTTTCAAGTCCAAACAGGAAAGGGGAGAGAAGAGCGTGAGATGGCAGATAGGAGGTTTAATCTGCTTCTCGCTGCAGTTTTCACTGGTGGGGCGCTTCCAATTCAGCCGGGCTGCCAGCAGCCTGGAATTGCTCCTGGACCCCACTTTTTCCTGTTAACCTTCATAATTGTATTATTATGGGCCAGCTTGCAACTGGCCTACGAAGGCTGAGGAGTGGTGGCTCCTTCCCTGGATTAGATAAGCAGCCAAAATCGCACAGGCCTGCTGCAGACAGAAAGGCAATGGGCACTAGCCAGGGATGCTCTGTACATGCTGCCGCTTCAGCTCAGCCTGAGGGACAGAGGAGGGGGAGATGGCCTGGGGGCTGCAGGGTAGCAGGGTCAGGAAGGAAACAAGTTGGTGACCTCAATTTTCTGGAAAAGGAATCTGAAGGCTATCCCTTTCAAAGTGCATCATGCAGCTGGGGAAGGGGGAGATGATGTATGGAAGGCCATCACTCATCCCATTAACAACAGTGGTGACAATTTCTTGAGTACAGACCACGTGGCAGGCACTCAGGAGCTTTAACATGCTTCTTCCCCTACTTCTTCACTACGGCACCTAAGAGGCAGGCACTGTAACTCCACCACCACTTTGCAGGCAAAGAAACTAAATTTGGGAGAGCTAAAGAAGCACATGCTAGCTCACAAAGAGTACATGATAAAAGCAAGACTCAAATGCACATCTGTTTGAATCAAGCCACTGCAGATGACTGGGAAGAATGTGCACTGCCCAACTCAAGAGGGGCCATGCGTACTACTGGCAACGTAATGGCAGTCCCCGGTGTTTGGGTCAGAACCAGAGCATGGCTGATAAAGAAGACATCTCATCCAGGTAACAGACTGCCTCCTGAGGTTTCTGAAAAAGAAAAATGAGCTCCATCCAGAAAGCTTCTCAAGATGTTCTAAGATTCTAGCAGAGGAGAGTTTGCAGGAGAATGGATACATCTATATGTATGGCTGAATCCCTTTGCTGTTCACCTGAACAGAATTGTTAATCAGCTATACTCCAATACAATGAAAGGTGGAAGAAAAAGAAAAGTTCTAACATTCTAAGTTTGAACTCCATGGTATTTTACAAACAAAGTCAGTTCCCCCTTTCATAAGGGCCTCTCTTAGTCTCATTCCCTACAATTCTAATTTCTCCTCTGCATCTGTGTCATGGGATCAGGCCACAAGCCTGTTTTCACAGAGTACTGAAAACACCCATGCCTGGTACATCAGAGGCACTCAATCAATATCTACTGAGAAGAACTGATGCATGGATGGATTCAGGTATTCAATGTGGACAACCTGGTTGCCACAGGGAGAAACAGGACAGCTCTTTTCCTTCTCTGAGAAGCCTGGGCTCCACAGAGAAATGGGGGCTGTGGAGACTGGCTTCCATGAACTGCTGCCACTCATGGGCACTTAATGGTTTTCTTTAAGGGCACTTAATGGTTTTCTTTAAGTCACTGGGGAAATACAGGCACTGGCACAGTGATGCTAGTGGCTCTGGTTGCAGATGGAGGTAATATAATGCACTGCTGGCAGCCCAAGAGGAAGCAGGGAGGGTGATGAGCAGAAATGAAGGAGTGGGTGAAACCTCATAAACTCTTCGCAGACAGGACGTGGCCCTGGAGCCTCTGCCCCAAAGAGGGAGGCACCAGGCAGCTTCCCCAAGGCACACAGGGGTGGAGCCGGAGACAAGGCACCCACTGCCACACACAGGAAAAAAAATTAAATTAATAAAAGTAAAAATGAGGCATCCCATGGAGCAGCAGAGTGTAATTAAAACACTGTAATGTCTCAGAGGTTCCTATGAAGTCATGTTCTTACAGTTCACTTGTAAGAATTTAAAGACAAAATTATATGCCTCGTAATTCTCCAATGAGTATGTTTTTCTATGGGTCCCCTTGTTTATATGAGATCCACAGCTTCCAGAAAGTTTAAATCATTTAAGGGATTAAAAAAAAAAATGACACTTTCCAGAAACCTCACTGCACATGCCTCAGTAGGAACAACTGTCAAGACTGATGCTGTCTACACGCGTGTGTGGTGGTCCACACACTTCAGGACACACTCGACCAGGGCTGCAAAGCCAGATATTCACAAGGGTCAGGCAATCTCATCAGCAAATGAAGCAGACAGGGAATCAAACACCAGGGAGTGTGGGAAAGCAGCCCTAACTGGACAGCCTGACAAGCCTCATCCAAACGGGCACCTGTGTCCCAGCCTGGGAGAAAGGCTGGTGCTTCCACATCTTTGACTTGTGAAAAGAAGCCAGAAATCTGGGTTTTGCAAAGGAAACCTCACTAAACTGAAGTGATAAATTCAAATATTTCACATAGAACACCACAGAAGTCAAAACGTATTTGTGGCCTGAATACCTGTGTCTATACATACGTCAACCATGATTGCTATTTATATCTCACTACCATATGAGGGCCAGGTCCTCAGCATCAAATATTACCAAGTTATTATCAGCATCAAATATTACCAGGGTTCCCCAAAGAGCATACAGAGAAGAATGCCCATTTAACAGATGAACAAACTGAGGCGGGACAGTACCTTGGCTGTGATTAGCAAGGAGACACCACGAGGTTAGGGTCAGATCCAAATGGAAATCACTGTAGCCCAAAGAGGAAATTTGTGAGTGGCCTAGTTCCAGAATGCCACTTTGCTCCATTGTCCATTATACATTTCATTTGTGGAGAGTTGAAACCATCAAAGTCTGTGTTCCAGTTGCCCCTTAGAAACTGAGAGGAACTACCAAAGAAAAGTGTATGCCAATAGCAAGGTTATTAAGAGCAAAGCCAGTCATGCTGCAAGTGCTCCATCTGTTAAGATGGAGGTTATAACTTGTAAACAGGTTCCTTCTAGGAGAATCTAGCCTTTTTTAATATGTTTCTATTAAACTTGCATACTAACCAGAATGGGGGTCGGGGTGGGAGGGAAGTGGCTACCCGTTTCTCTCCCTTTTGTCCTACTCAGGATCACAGAGAAATTTCAGTGCTTTGCAATCAGCCAGAAATAAGCATAGACATGTTCTAAGAGAACCTAATGACTCATTCTTCCAGTTTTCTCCAACTGATTTCAGCTTTTACGAAAGAGGCTTCATTCATTCACAGTACCAAACCTCATGGAACCCCTAATGGTTTCAGGGATCCAAAGGGCGCTTTCCTGCTAAGTAAGGCAAATGCTGCCAGCCTTGCGGGAGAGGGGAGGAACCCCAGTGTAGAATCAGGCTCCTTCTAAAGACTTCAGTCTTAGTGATTGACAGTTACCTCCTGCTCTACCAGCAGAGCCTTCTCCCCTGGCCAGACTTAAGGATTCCCACTGTTTCTCTTCTGCTTGCACACTCCTCTGTGGATGGCTTCTGCAAATGGACAAAATCTGCAAAATCTTGCTCCATTAAGTCTGCAAAAACCTAGTGTGGCCACTGAATGCCTTACCAGTTCTGCAAACGAAGGCTCAACTTGTAATGATAAGCAATAGTACAAAGGAAATTTGGGTACCTCTTTCAAAAGGCAGACTGTACCTACAATAATATCCCTGGACAGTCAACAGAAGGGTTATGTGGTAGTGTAGAGCACTGGTATTAAGAGTTCAAGAGCCAGGCTCTGTTGTTTCTGAGCTGTGAGCTTGGGCAAATGATTTCATTTCTTCAAGCGGTGATTCCCTCATCTGTCAACCAGTAGGTAATAATGACACCCGCCAAACCAGGCTTTCCTGCGGATGAAATGGGAGGAATTCAAGGGCAGTTCCTCCTGAGCATCCCTTGACTAGTAAGTAGATAGGTGGTGGCTGTAGAGCCAGAAACAAAGATTGTTCTTGTCAACTGCTTTAATGTCCCAAGTTAACTTCTCTGCTTTGAACACCAAATTACCACTTCCACAAATTTAGAGCCAAATAATTGCCAAGTATTAATCCTTTGAAACCTGCTTAGCAAACTTCAATCTGGCAATGCCAGCCCACATCTTTTTAACGGAGGGCATTTGCAACTGTATCACTTAATAAGGTGTGTGGTGTGTAACTCTGCTCACGAATGTCAAACTCCAGCTCCACTGGGATCAAAGGAAAAAATACATGTCATGACCAGACCTGATGCAAAACTGCATTTTAGTTCAGACGCAGCATGCTTGCCAATTCAGGGAAACTGCATGGAAACAGGAATCAAATGATATTGTATAATCACTCTCTTCATTTATTTAATCTCAGTAAGAAAGATAGGGGAGGTGACAGCAACAGCAAAAAGGTCGATATGCGTCACTTAGATCGAGTACTTTTTTACTGTAAAAAAATGCAATCCAAATACCACCTTCTACAAGTGTTACAGCAGGGCCCAGAACTCAAGAAAGCAAGCAAGGGGCCTCAAGTTCAAAATGTTAGGAGGCACTCATTCTCAGAGTCGTCCAAGTTCAAGATTTCAGCACCTGAGTGTGTGTTCCTCCTTAAATGTTGTACTTTAGGCACCTAGCTTGCTTCACTTTAGTACAGTGTTAAAGAGACATTGGAGTGAAATCCGGTTTTCATGCATTTGTATCTGGCAGTAACTTCCAAGGAGGAATCACGAGGTAAACTGACAGCTAACACTATAACATCTCTCTCCCTCTTGAAAATCAGAACTGCATGGCTGGGAGCAGACCAGGCAAATTTCCTTGAATCTTACCAAGTTCAAAGGCAGCTTTTTGCAACTTTGTGAGCACTTCCTTTCATCGGCCCTAAACAACCCTTTCCCCTCCTGTCTCAATGCAAATTAGGATTAATTCCAGCAACAGCAGAAAATTCCACTCTAAGATATCAGTTTTGCCTCAACCTTACAGAAAGAGGGGGTGAGATATGAAATTAAAAGGGACCACTTAGAGATCATGCAATCTGACCACTCCAATTGAGGACCCCTTTTTCTAAAAGCTGCTTGTAAATGAATCAGTTTGATTAGATAAATATTCATGCAGTTTATTTTTAGAAAAACTAAACAATAATAAAGTGTAACTACATACATTCTAACAGATCTATGGAACGTGGGGTAAAGAAAAGTACAAATCTCAAGGAAGCAACATTAACCTGAGAGCTGGCCTTTCTTTCAAGTTGAGCGTTAAAGGAAAGGGGGGCTTGAAAAACACAAGGCCCTCAGGGTTGGAAATGTCCTTTCTGGTTTTCTGCTTTAACCTCACAAAGCCTCATTTACAAATAAACATGTTTCTAAATACAGACTACATTAGAACAAGGGGTAGGAGGAGGACAAAGGAAAATCACACCTGCAGGCTGGAGTCAAAGTGTATGTATTCCTAATTTTGATTATTCAACCAAAACCACTGTGGTCAGAAATGCCAAACCAATGAATTCAAAACCAAAAAGTTACAGGTTATTTCTTTACCTTCACCCTGGCAATTTTTAGAAACACTTCATTCACAAATTTAATAGAAACACTGAACATGGATAAAGAACCAGGGCAGCAAACGCAAAAAACCATGGCCCTCCCCACCCAACCTTCTATGTAACTTCGCCAGAGAACTACCAGCTCATCGCCAATGAACACAACCCTCCAACCCCACATGAATGGTGATATCAGCTGCCCAAGGCAAATGCACGCATGAGTCTATACACATTGCCGAGCAATGAAACAAGCCAGTGTGTTAGGATGTGTGAAACCCAGCCTCTCTCTCACTTCTGAAAAGAAGAGCTCATGGTGTCTAGTACACAGTGATATTCTTGATTCACCCTCCCCTCTCTTTTCAACAAAAACTATCACCCTATGTTAATCTGGAACAAAATCCAAAAGAATGGCATAAGACTACTTTTCTTAAGTAGAAAAGGAGTGCTTCACCGTCAATTCCAAATAATCTGTATTTCATTATGAATTATTTTACCTGTTTACATATATGAGATTTCTTGCTAGGAGTATGCTAACAGTTTTTGTGGAGGTGTAGTTTACGTAAAGTTTATACACATATCTTATGTGTTAGAGATCAAATGATTTTGACAAATGTGCACAACAGTGCAGGTGACACCCGTATTAAGACAAAACACTTCTATCACGCGACCAAATGCTCTGCCCGCCATTTTCCACGGTAGCAATCACCATTCTGGTCTTTTTCAAACCCTTGGTTTCTCATCACAAGGAAAAAATTTTTCTCTTATTTCTTTAATTTATATCTACGTGGGATGATCAATGTTTCCTGAATTTAGAGGCAATCATTTCATGATGTATTTAAGTTAAACCATTATCCTGCACACCTTAAACATATACACTGCTATATGTCAATGATATCTCATTAAAACTGGAAGGAAGAAAAAGAGTGACATAAGATCTTAAATACTAAATTCAGCTTCGTTTGAAAAAATAACAAGTGATATAACAAGAGAATCAGTTTTTCTTCTTTGAAGAGAGGGAAGAATAAACAATTTTATGGAATATTCCTTTTTTTTGGGGGGGGGAGACCTAATTATATACACTAAGCAAGAAGTAATTTTTCCCTCCTGCCTACATTTTATGTTTGGGGCTCTTCCATTTCATGTCCCTTGACACCTTTTCCAATAATCCATCTACTTGATATTGGAAAGCCTCACATGAATAAAACTTTATGGCACTACAGGCGTTTAGCCTTCCACTGACATTCCTGGCCTGTTCAATTCTGCAATTCAATCAAAATCAAATCTCAAAATCCTCTTGTCAGCCAGCACTGCTTTCATATGCCCGAGCCTTGTGTAAGGATAACTGCATCCAATCTTCCCCCCAAGCAGTGCTTATATTGTTTTATTACAGTTCAATGAGTGGAGTTCAAAATTACATGCAGCTGCCTACTACTGTGGTCGGGCTGTGTGACGCATGGACACGAGTATTGCCCACCAGGCCTGAAATCATTCACTTACTGGCCGGCCAGAAAGACGGGGAGCCCTTCTTTGTATGGAAGGACATTCTGTCTGCTAGATCTAAAGAGGGTGATGTTAACAGATCAGTCCCTTTATAAAAGGATTGTGAAAGCCGCTGAAATGAGACTCAAATGTGCTCAATGTTAAGCATGTGGCTGGAGCACATAAAAGCAAAGATAAACCTCAACATGCACTACTTATTCTCAGAAAGCTTGTGAAGGAAGATAAAGAGATCCTGAATAAAAAGGCATCTTAAAGAATTTTTATGTGTTTTAAGTGATGAGGCTTCACTTAAATGGGTTCTTTTTTCCACAGCCCCAATAATCCTTTCATGGAAACAAAAAGACAAAACACAAAGCCAATTAAACACAATTGAACTGGAAGAACAATACAGTAATTAAAACACCGGTAGTTTGGAAATGCTCAGGATGAGCACAAGGCAGAGACAGGAAGGTATGAGGGGTACACCGCCTTTCTGTCACTGGGACACACATATCAAGTGGTCAGCCTCTATGTTAAAAACAAACAAAAAAGGAGGAGAACATACTGGAACCACAAAGGAACACAAACTGGGTCTCTCATGTGTAAGCACAGACAAATGGGGGGGGGGGGAGTGGTCCTGCTAGAAGAATTGCCAAAATCCCAAATAAAAATGTATGTGCTCACTCCAGGCTACCTCCAGGTTGGTAATTCCACAGGTAAAACAATAGGTTTCTGGGGTGCAGCTTTCCAAGAAAAAAGAATTATGGCGCTCTCATTTACGAAGGCGAGCATCTCCTGTGTAGGTGGTCACACACCTCTCTGTGGCAAAAGTCGGTGCCCATAGGGTAAAGACATGTGTGCAACTGCAAAAATGTTACCTGCTAGGTCTCTAAAATTAAACACGCTTGGAGCTCCCAGAAGGTGAATTGATATCCATTTCTAATACCTACCACCCTGTATCTTTTGAAATAATGTCATCAATGGGAACTCTAAAGAACACAAAAAATTCTCACATACTGAAATACCTTACATAATATGGAAATTAGTCTCAAGACTAAATATCTCAGAAATTTAGTTTTTCTTTTTTTTTCCTTTACCTCTCCCCCACTCACGTCAAAGAGGCAAATGTTTTTATTCTGCAGCAGCTTTGTTTAATGGTAAACACCTCAGAAAACCAGGTGATTTCCATGCAACAATACCTTATTTTTCAATAACACGGGCAGATCCAAAGAGCAAGGCAAGAGAGGGAAAATTCAGAGTTGGCACTATAGCAGATGAGCTGCTAGATATAATTTTATTCTCTCTGGGATAAATGATGAGGTTCAGGCTTACTGACCCAAAGCAGGCTCATGTTATATTTGAATATCTGAGAGGGCTGAACTTGGAGGGATGAGGCACACATTTCTGAATGTGGACACTGCTTTGGTCAAGACCTGTTATTCTCTGATGGTCACAGAGCAGGAGCACCTGTCTCCCTCCCATGTCAACTGCAGTGAAATGTTATCGTTTGATAGCTTTTCAATCGCTGAGAAAATCAGCTGGTGTTCCCAGAAAATGGAAATGACTTCCATATACTGGCTTTCCTCCCTTCCCCTTTCCCTCAGTGGAGTCCCAATGGGTAAGACAGACGCATCTCCAGAGGACTCCTAACAGTCCACTCTGTTTTCTGGCATTTCTAGAGAATTCAGAAAACCTGGCAATACAGATCAAAGTCCTGGTGACAACTGCACAGATGGATAGGCAGTATTGTCTGGATCTCCACTCTCCCCACTAAATCTGCTGACTTCCTCATAAGTACCTGTGTGGCCCCGTTACAGTTTGAGTGTGAGACTCTCAAGGCATGTTACTTCTAGGGCCAAAATTCTACGATTCTAACACATTCAGTGGTGTTTGGGTATCACTGAATGTTCCCACGCTGCCTACTTCTTACCTTCCTAACAGGAATCAGGAGAAGAATAAGCATGTACAGAGCTTCATAAAATAATGCCAAGACCTGATAGCTAAACAAAGACAAGAATAAAGCAGGGTCCCTCCTCCAACTTCATCCCTCTCAACCTCCAGTTTCACACTGTCTACCAGGTAAGGGAGTTTACTGGTTCAAAAGACGAATTCTCAGATATATTCTTCAATCTGAAGGACACATGCAAATGGCTCGATTTTGAGAACTGGTTACCTTGAATATCTTGTTAGGATAACCTGTTTAGCTGTTAGCTAAAGGAGATTCACAATGTGATCCAGGCAGCCAGACAGCCTGAATCAAAGGGTAGGTTGTAATAGGATTTCAACACAAGGAGAAAACTATCTCTGGTGCTGATGGACTCATAATGCTCATTTAAGTCTAACTTCTGCTTCTGAACCAATGATACCAACCTCCCCCATCCCCAATCCCGAGATTTTGTCAAAAGTTACTGAGATGATAAATACCACCTTCAGGATCTACAATCCTATTGTCACTGAAGAAGTGCCTCATCTGTACTACTACAGATGCAATTTAGAACTGAGCTGACTGATTACACCCCTTTTCTGAAAGCCCAGGTAGAAAGGGAATTCATGAATATGTACCTAGCTCAGACACCAACATCCTAAGAGCTTCTACATCTGCCTTCTACAGCCAAAGATATAAAGTCTTCAAGGACTCACCTCATCTCTTTTCATGCAGAGATAAAGTCCTAAAACTCATTATGAACCAGGCATCTCTGCTGAAGACAATGAACAGACCAAGCTTGAAAGCAGCCACAACTCTGAAACAGAGCTGCTGTGACTTCAAGTATTTCCAGCAAATCACCTCTTTTCTGTCAAAGCCTTTATAAAGCAAATATTTGTATCTTAGCAGGAAAGTCCAGAGATAAAACTGTTATTTCTCTTACCCCCTTTTGCAAGATGCCCCTCTCCAGTGACCCTGGAGTTTGGAACTATGCTGCCTCTATTTTGTTACATAACAGCAGTAGTAGAGGAGGTGAGAGAAAGGCTCAAAAGAATCTTAAATGCCCTCCATCCAGCAGAGAGAACTGGAATCCTACAGGGTGATCAGAGCTGGGGTCACTGGGGCTAATTTAGAATCTCTGTGTCTACGCATACATGATGAGCATCACGCGTAGTTTCACCTGTGAAAACGCTCCTTAATGTTCACAGACGTGGGGACACACTCAAACAGGAGGCGAGAGAGAGACAGAGATGAAGGTTCAACAGAAAACCACAGAGACAAAGAGCACACCAAAAGTTGCTTTAAAGTTTTCCTTTTCCCCCAAAAAACCGTGCAATGGAAACCATCGACCCGTGATGTTCTCAGTGTGCCCTGGACCAGGAGCATGGACAGCATCTGGGAGCTACTTAACGACGCAGGGTCCAGGCACACCCACTCCCAGATCTACTGAATAAGAACCAGCATTTTAACAAAATCCAGAGCTGATCCCAATACACATCAAGGGATGAGGAACACTGCTCTAGAAGAATTTTGACGGAGCTGTTCTAGACAGTGGGATGATAAGGAGAGTTCCCCAACTTCAAGAACACAAGTATCTAGGCCGTGGACTACCTGGATTTCAATCATCAGAGGAGTTTGCTAAAAAATACAGTTTGGTAAAAAAATACAGATTCCTGAGTTCCCATTCCAGACTCTTTGAATCAGAATGACCAACACTCATGTAGTCCTGCAGCCTACTATTGTTTCAGTACTATCGTACAACTTCAAGTGTACACCCACTTCTGGGCTGTTATGGGCTCCTTTCGATCCACTGCTAAACTCACCAACCCACTGAAACAGTATAACCTAACAAAACGTCAAAAACCGTACCATAGCTTTGTATATGCCCCAGACTGAATAGGGCAGGGGCACCGTTCTGGAATTCTTATGAATGATACACATCGCTTTACAAATAGTGAATTTCTTAAAAGAACGTGTGTGCAGAAACACATGTGCACACACATCCCTTTAGTGCTGCACTCGTCAAATAGAAAACGACAGGCAAACAAGGAAATGTTTGCAGAAGCACACATTCCCCCTCCGTCTAAAATACTGAGGCACACAACAGAGTACCTCCCTGTGTAGAGACCCCTTCAAACAAAAACAGACCAGCTGCAGAAGGCAAGCGCACTCCTCAAATCTAATATTCACTTTTTCTAGGACTAAGCCAAATGATTTAAAAAGCAGCAGTAAATAACCCATTATATATGAGCTTTTCGTCATTAAACACCCTTCCCTTTTCATTAAAAAAAACGTGAAAACTAGCTCTCAAAGGAGTCCTAAATAAAAACTCACTTAAATGTTTAAGAAAACATTGCTTTTGCCACAATTGGGATAAAATGAAGAAAACTCAAATATTGCATGGGATGGGATTTCAAAGAACTAACTGATTACAAAGTGAAAAAGAAGAGGCGTTTGCTTCTGAGTCCCTCTCTCAGTTTGTGCTTTTAAAGGCCCAAGTTTTAAATCTGGAGGATAAAGAAGTCCAAATGCTTTTCATTCATAGGAAGAATCAAAATGATTTTAAGGGTTGCAGTTCCAACAGTTTTGGTTTCCCTGTTGCAGGTAACCTAAAACAGAAAAGAACTATTAATAATAGTTTCAAGGGGGAGTGCAGATCTGCAGGGTTATGCAAGAACAGTTTAATAAATACCACCACTTTACTTTTCAGTTCCATGTGTTCTTTTTCATTCAATTAAGTTATTAAAAACAACTATAATTTTACTACATTAATACAAGAATACAGCAAGCCTTCAGGTAAAGTAACTTGGACAAAGGACTTCCAAAAAGCACAGCCATAAAGCCCTGCTGAGGGAAAGGAGTGAACATCCCATGGAAAGGACAGTGGCCCTTACTTTGACTACTGAAGCCCTTCCCCAGTGGAGAGACAATGGACAGACATCTTCATGAAATCGACAAACTAGCGGGTCTTGCTTTACAGCATAGCATGTGGGCAGAAGGCATGACAGAGAAAGAGAAAGAGAAAGGGACACACAAAAGTCTGGCAAAACAGGAAATTTGAGGAAACGATTTCTGAGATATAAATAAGGTTTTCTGTTACTTTCATTATTGAGGAGGCAAAGAAGCTGCATTCAAAGAAAGATGCTGGTTTTTCTTGTAAACTATTAATTTTTCAGACGTGACAGGTAGTGCACGATATACTGAGCTGATATTTTATATCTACGAGTTGATAGCATCACAATAGGGACCAAAATTTATATTAAGTGTTCCTTGACCCCACAGCCTTCTCTTCTGTCCTCTGGACACCACAGAAGCAGATTGTCCAAATCCCATATCCTCCAGGAACCAGCTTTGGGACTCAGGACTGTGTATCTTCTTTAACACATCAGTTTCTTCTCTGGAAGGTAGAGATTACAGCAATTCCTACTTCACAGAAATACTGTGAGATACCAAAACTATACAGTGACTGAAAAATAGTAAGTACTAAATATTATGCTAGTATTTTTTTATTATTAACTACAAAACAATCATCTTAAACTCACGCGATATCAAAGAATCAGGTTGCTCCTGTGTTGTTTTTTTTTTCCCCGTTAAAAAAAATCTGTGTCGACTAGTATTAGCAGCTTTATTTTTAAAAAAGAGTGTTTGCAGGTTACTGCAAAAGAAAATACCGCATATAAAAAAGACTGCCCTGGCAACTTATGTCAGAGATGTATCACTGCCCCTCAAAGAAAGCAGGACACACAAAGACAAATTCTCCTACCAAAATATAAAGATGAGTATGTGAGAGTGCGCTGACAGAATGCTAGGCTATGATGGCAGGGTTTACTCATTCACACATCCATACCATGTTCTTAAATGTCTTTGCTAATCCTCACCATAAAACTTAAAAAAAAAAAAGATAAAAGCATTCACAAATTCATAAAAATCAGAAGTCATAGAAAGTTATGTTAAGAAAAATTAAAATGCACTTTTAGACGTTCAAAATCCAAAAAAAAAGTTCAAAATCCAATAAAATAAACCCTCCCCACCCCCAAAGTCTTCCCAACACATTTACACACCCTGGATTCCAGCAAATCTACGGTGGTGCTGCACACAGAACCCTAGAACACACACAATCCTATGTAAATTATGATTATTATGCCATATTGCAATTTTACTATCAACTGGTGTGAACACATTCTGCTGGGTACATATATCCAATATCCTCAGTAATCATAAAAAATGATCTGAGTCCTGATGTGGAGACAATCCACATTGCTATTCTCACCTCCACGAAATTCAAGTGACAATTTTATCAGAGTAGAGGGCCAAACGGAGTCCTGAGTGTTAAATAACACAGCAGCATTAATTCAGAAATACAGTGCCTCTGCAGATTTGTATTTAGTGCCTATCCCTTTAAGTGTACTTCAGTGCCTGATGTCTCACATTTAGGCAATTGAGAACTCCCAGGCACACAAATAGTAGGGGAAATGGCTCAACCACTGGGTAAAAATAGGCAGTTTGTCCAACATGCACAATCCAGGATATCAAAAGATATGCCAATGAAATACATTTTTATTGATATTTATGGGTAGGTTTGTTTGCCACAAGTCATAGCCATTCCCTCTCCCCACATTCTCCTTTTTAGCAACACACCTAGCTTCACATCCCTGGCTGGGGTGCACAGGACGGGAACTCTGCAGCTGCAGGCTTCCACACAGCAGATTCCAACCAGCACTGACTACCATTCCGGCACTGAGTGCCAATTTCAGAAAAATGAGAGTTCAGCCCTTTCTTTTCTCTCCATTTTTGTAATCCTGTAGAACACAACTGTTCCAGAAACCAGCTCCCCTACCAGTCAGATATTTACACTAAACCTTCACTAAAGGGCTTGCTATTACAATGCTATCTCATCAATACAAGATTACTTCACTTCTGAACCACATCAAGATGTGTAATACTCCAACAATCAAAAACACTGCCCCTCAAGAAAGATGCAGCCCAGATTATTTTCATGTGCTTATTTGAGCAGAACACCAACATTTTTGTTTAATGCAAATCTCAGAAAAGAGATTTTAACCATGAATGTGGCAGGCAGGCAAACATCCTTCCAGTGAATATGTGTCCATATATATATACTGACATACACATTACTCGGGCACAGGCAAACTATAAAGAATCACTGGTCAGATCTGGATCAGAACTTTAAATTTTTCGTCTCTTGGAGTGCCACACCATTTTCAAAAACCCAAACAAACCTCAGATTGGATGAAATATTTTTTTAAGTCTTTGGCAAAATGTAATATCCCAGTTCATGACCAGGTAAGATATTTTGCCTTTTTAACTCTGATTTGCAAAACAGGTATCTGGGCAAAAAAACAAAATACAGCTTTTACCTACCCGTTTAGCATATAATATGGAAGGCTTATTCTATATCTTTATCCAAATGAAAATACATTATTTACCCCTGGCATTTATTCCTTTAGAAACCCCACCCTGAAAGGAACACAAGCGTAAAGCAGTAATCTCTTGCAATGGGCCATTTTACTTATTCCGCAATTCCTTACCCAAATTACACAGGTATAATTATTTTGACACTATAATGAAAAGAAAATGGGATTTGGGCACCGCAGGTTTATCTAATAACACTATTTCTTGCCAGACTTCACAGCACTGACAGTCACAAAGAACCTTGTCCATTCCAATAGGAAATATTTGATTTTACTGTAGGAACATTATTTATTTTCACCAAGTTGCTATTATCAGAAAGGATATGATAGCTGAATAATAAAAATGAAATCAAGAAATTCTGGTGTTTCAAGGCTTTATTTTTTTTCTGCTCTCACTTTTGACATTTTCTTCCCCTGGAGAGACAAGATAAAGTGCTGTCATAAATGGGTGACTTTTCTTGTCAAATGACAGATTTGATTCTCCATGGCAACCACAAATCAAGGTGCTAGTAGGAATTAAAGCTTCTCTTAAAAGGCGTCTTTATGTTTATAAAATGAATTTAAATTAAATGGGTATTAGGTAAAGTCTTTACCTCAATTTATTTGTTGACTAAAGAGCTCTGTATTGCAGGGAGCACATTTGCATTTTTAAGGGAAGATAACATATTGTCCTGACAGATGTATAAACAAAGCAAGTTACAAGGTCACGCTTCATACACTACTCTGAAGACCCAGGAAGGGGATCCAGATGGACATCTAGCAGTTAAGAGGTATTTAAATACTGGACAAGGTGTAAAAATTACCCCTACAAGGGAATGGATGAGGGGATCTCTCTATTTCTCCTCCCAACAGAGCTTTCTTTCTTCTATTGCCAATAAATAAAGATTTTTAAAATTGTCAGGAACAGAACACTAACAGGCTATCTCCCTCTTTATTTCTGTTCCTCATGTAATAGATACAGATTTTTAAAATTTCATCATTGCAAATAAGTACCCCCACTCAAAATGAAGTTATTTTAGCCCCCTAATTAAAGCTCTTCTTAAATGAAACGCTTGCCTTCCAATGTTTTGAAGACACACACACTGAAACATGCATGATTTCAGAGAAATCAGATACTTAATCTGTGAGTTAAGCTGATTTCAATTTTCACCAAAAAGGAAAGCTGCTTTGCTTCAGTTTTCTACAGCATTCTTGGCCATTAAAATTTAAGAAGTGAGGTAACATGCTAGTGTATCCTAATAAATCAGGTCCAATATTCTTGATATTAGTAAGCCACTTAACTCGTCTAGAAAAGTGAGAGTTTTAAGGGCATAAATAATATTTTAAAAGTCGAAGTATAGCCCATTTATGGAAGTCTCAATTACAGCAGAGGGCATAGCTAGTCTATTTGAAATAGATACTGTCAACGATATAGTCATTCTGAGAGATGTGTTTAACCTAAAATAAAGAAAGGGGAAAATAAAAGTTTTACACTGTACACTGGTAGTTGGGAAAATCCATCATTCTAAACGACACCCTTATAAGCTTAGCCAAATTTGATTTTACGCCGTCTCTAGTTAAAAGCACGATATGGAGAATTAAATCAAATTCCCTTCATACAGTCGTCTGATGGTGCTGCCCTGGACTGCTGGGAGTAGCTCTGACAGGCTGAAAGGGAGGGAAACAGCTGGTACAATTACAACAAAGAGATGCACAAAATAGCATCATCGAGGAATTTACGACTTTAAACCCAAATGCTTGGAATCTGTTTTGTCGGAAGGAGAGAGGTGTTACTTCTATTTTGTGTATGTTGTGGGGGGTAGGGGGAAAGCCAAGGAGACCTCTGTCCATTCTCGAGTTTAATCGGGTCTCGAGACCATAAGATGGTGCCTAAAAGTTAGAAATCTCTTTGGAACTCTGTGTACAAAGCATATTTGATGGTAGAGTGAGTCACACCAAACTCTCTATTTCAGTCACAATGGCTTTTGTTTCATCTTAGAATGAAGTGGGTTGATGATCTTATTCTCATCCGCCACGTCTAAAAACGCAAGTTGACAAATGACACAGAAACAAGGGCTCTGGTCCACCACACGCAACGCAAGAGCCACATCGCGAGCGCTGCAAGGTTCTAGCATCAGTCAAAATTAGAGACCGCAGGTCTGTGGTATCATAATGTCAAAGTAATTCTCCCTAAGGGAGCTTGGCAGAGCTTGGTACTCTAGTGGGGAAGAGACTGAAGACAAGCTCTCACCCCTCTTGCAAACTGCCAATGCTTTCTTCAGACAGATGGAGGCATCGAGATGACCCGAGGGCTAAGGGGACCTCCCATAACAGTGTCCACCTTTCAAGCTCGCCAATGGAGAGAGGAAGTCATCAGGATGGAGACCCTCCAGGATTCTTCCTAAACACCTGCTACAGAAAATCAGGACACACTTGGCTAACGTATGACCAGATAAAGCAAATTTCTCATTAAAATAAGAACTGCCAGGGTAAGAAAATGCCCATGATATTTGCCTGCAAATGAAATTATTTACCATTTTGTTGAAAGGATAAGGGGCAGAGAAAGAATGTATAAACTGATGTCCGTCATGCCACTGGAAGCTGGTTACTCTGTTTAGATGTTCATGTCACACAATCAGCTTAAGAATTTCTGGAAAACAATAAAATATGGCTCATTTCAAACAACACCCTCCACCTGAGTTCAGGAGGGCGCTATGCTTTTCAGAGGAGCACAGAGCTCATAGGATGATGCTGTCATGACAGGCCAGTTCCCTGGGTGACACTCTCCTTCTGGTGAGCTCCAGTCACCATTTCACTTGCTGAGACAGAATATAATAGGTGAGAACCCATTCCTGTACAGTTGAAATTTCACAGAGTGTCTTCAGCCAAATCCTCCATAGGATTTAAAAATCCGTTAAGATGTGAGAGGGAAATCGTTTCATCTGCCTTGGAAGTCTGATCTAAGAATAAGTTCTATTTAGTTCCCTTGCATTCCACAGTCATCCAATGATGAAAAATTCAAACCAGTCACCACTGACTATGTGTTTTTAAATCTGAAGGTGATGTAGCTTCATCTGGCCCAAATTAAGGACCCCCAAATGTAACCTGGTGACTTGAGTTCACTGCTTAAAATGGCCCAGCAGGTTGGCCACCTCCACAAATAACCCCTCCAATGCCAACACTCCAGCACCCACCAGCAGCACTGATAAACCCACCTCTTGTCTCTCAGATAAATCAACTAATCATGCATTTTCACCTGAGAGGTGCCTGACTCGAAATTCTGCACCTTATGGAGCCCCAAGCTGCCTCTCCCAGTTTCTGTGCATCTGCTACTAAGCCTCTCTCTGTGGCTCAGCTACTCTCAGACCTCAGAACTCATCCTGGGGCAGGACAGGGGGTTGGGCAGGGGAGGGGGGAATCTCCCAGCAGGTTACCTTTGAAAAAGAGAAACTTATGCCTAACCAGTGTCTGTGGATTCAGGATATTTCACTGCCCTGCTCATGATACAGTGGCACAGGAAAGCACCCCATACTCAGGGCCACATATGACTGCCTCTCCCAGGGGCACCGTGGGAATGGTGACCCCAAGGTTCCTCCAGACTGGGTTCGCTCCCCACAAGAAATGAGGACAATGATCCCTACCCCACATGGGTTTTGCAATTTCAATTACTGTCTGTAAAAGGCTTTGTGATGTGTGGATTAAAGGCAATGTTGGATGAAAGCACAGAAGCAGTCACGAAGGTACTGTTGTTATTGTGTCTTGACCCCTGAACATAACTATGTTCAATTAATCATCTTATTGAAGCTTTTTCTAGCTACCCCTGATATGGGAAAGTCTAGAAACCAAGAGCAGGCCCTATGCAGGCGTGTATTTTGTAATAACGGAAATACGGATGATGGCAAGAACAAACTGGAAAAAAGTGATCTTGCCTGAACTGTACTCACAAGTGGCATCAAGCACACATTTTTGCAAAGGCTAGAGAGTTCATTTACTCATATGTAAACGGGGATATTATTTAAGAAAACAAGCTGACTGACCACCCACAGGTCTAAGAGGCGGCAGCAGGTGATCAGAATTTCCTGGGATGCCCTGCTCACCCCATGACAGGGTGCTCATGGTGGATGCCAAAGCTGGCAACCTCTAAAGAGAAGACCCCCGACAGGCTCCTCCCCGGTCAGAGTGCTCTCTTGGGACAGCAGATGGTGAATCAGAGGCCAAGTTACTACTATTCCTGCTTGGTCTCTTCAGGGAATTGAATGGGGCTAGGATGCCTTTGGTTCCCGGGAACTAAAAAATCAAGATACCAAACAATGCTACGTCCTCCCCACCTGACTTTTCCGAAATGGCACTTCTTCATAGGCAATGCCAGGAATCCACTTTGCTTCCGCTTTACCCTTCTGACTCCCGGGAGAAGCAAGTGGGCTTCTCTGATCTCAGCCATAATCACTTTCTTGGGGAAGCCTGACCCCTGATGGTGTCTTCTAATGGTGGCACTTACAGAGGATTGACATTGTACCAAGCAGAGCCCCCGAAAGCCCGACTGCCTAAGTTCCAATCTCCGTTCTACCCCTTTCTCTTTAAATTATCAATATGAGTTTGTCGTTGTGTTTAATTACTAAGTCGTGTCTGACGCTTTTGCCACCCCATGGACCACAACTGGCCAGGCTTCTCTGTCTATGGGATTTCCCAGGCAAGAATACTGGAGTGGGTTGCCATTTCCTTCTCCAATGAATCTTCTTGACCCAGGTATTGTATGTGCATCTCCTGCTTTGGAAGACCGATTCTTTACCACTGAGCCATCAGGGAAGCCCAATAGGAGTTATGTGGTATTAAACCTCAGTCTCCTCATCTGTAACATGGGGATAACATCTGTCTCACAGGGTTTGGTATCATGAGTGTATCAAATAAGTCATTATACATCAGTGTTTTTCATAAAAGTCTATCCAGAATTGCATCATCTCATCTTCCCCACAAGTGGTCCAAATAACTCCAGAGCCTGCACCGTGAATATTATTCACATTCCTCCATTCAGGGCCCACCAGTGTCTGCTTTGAATCATCTAAGATGGCACTGAAGTCTTCCATTTATTCACTGCATACTCCACGAGCTAGGGCACTGAACCTGGTTTCATGCACACTGTCTAAGACTCAGCACAGGTGCTCAAAGAGTAAGAAAAAGAACAAATCCATCTGTCCATCCATCAAGGCAGCATGCTGGGCCGGGGAAATTGAGCACTTATCACACTGACAACAATGAACACATCTGCACAGTCACCTGAAACAAACAGATGCTCCTAAGCACCGCCAGAACTTTCATGAGTGATTACACTTCCCGTTCCACTTACCAGCCCCCAACCTCTCCTGATTTTCTGATTCCTTCTGATTTTTGTCTGAGGGCTGGGAAAATCTGAACAGAGGGGAGCTGCTAACTTTTCTCTAGAAAACAACTTTCCCCAGCTATTTGTCAACTTCTGTCATTCAGAGGGCTACAACACAAATGTATATCTTTAATGAAATTCACAGTCAAGAAAAGTTGTCATCATCTAGCTACACCTGTTATGACATACATTTCATTTTGTTCAATACGTAACAGAGAAGTTATTTAATCAAACAGAAGATTCTTGCTAAAATGATAGTCCAAGCAATGTCCAAACAAGCGTTTATTATGCTATGGGAAACTGATCAGGATTGGATTGTTTTCAGCAGAATTTTTTTTCCTTCCTCTTCCACAGAGAAAATAGCTTGAGGGGTGGGTGCAGAAAAACAACCCCAGACAATAGAGGTGGAGTGACGCTGAGTCAGTGGTAAGTGTGGATACTTAAGCCCCACCCTTAAGTCAGCTGGGAGAAAACTAATTAAAAAAAAAAAAAAAATACCTCCCACCATGTGGATAGTCATAAAAGGGTCTGCTGTGAGGAGAGGCTGGGTCTTCCTTTTCCTCACCATGTAACTCGACAGAGGAGAGGTTTTGGCCCAAATATAATACACAATGTAAGGAATGATGACATCTGCGTTTCTCAATGACACTTACTCTTGGATATATTTTGTTTGTCTTTACAATTTAATGAACACTTAGCTTCAATGAGAAAACTTATGTGACTGAAGAAGAATTTAGTGGGTTGTAGAGCTAGAAAGACCAAGGCCAAAAATACAAGGGGAAAATAAATGTTAGAGTGGTAACTAGGTATTTGGGCTTTGGGCAACACACATGGTGTGAATTTGAGGAAAAGAAAACAAAAGATACCAGTCATACTTAGACGATGCTAACCCTCTCCCTCTGCTCCACTCCCTAAACGGTGCCCAGAACATAGTGGAATATTAAGAAAGAATTGTTGCACGAATAGGTAGAAGGATACGTGGGTGGATGTGTGGGAATATAAGACGGATGGATGGATGGGCCCCCACAAAAAGGAAATGACTGGTAAAAATTATTTTAATAAATATCCTGCAAGGTGGTGGCCATTATCACAGCCCATCATCATAGGGACTTCCTCCTCACTCCTGCTAAAGGTATGTCCTGAGCCATGGTATGGTCATTCTCCCAGTAAAGAGAAAAGGGTATCTTTGATAAGACAGCTGGGGGCAAACTGTGACTAAAACACTTTCTTTTTCCTATGCCAGGTTAATTGGTTACCTTGCCAACAATGACACAGACTACCAATTAGCCCCAAACTTTACCTTACTATGCTAATGTTCTAAGTAAACAAGGGATGATGGACGATGGAGACCCAAGGTGGTCATCCAGGATATCCAAAACAAAGGTCGCTGTCTATCTTCTTCAGAGTTCCTGATTCAGTAGGTCTGGGATAGGACCCAAGAATTCTCATTTCTAAGAGGTTTCCAGGTGATGCTGAGTTACAAGAGAACCACTGACCTATTCAATCTCAAAGGTTCCTTGAACTCTATAATCCTGCAAGTCCATTCATGAGTTACCAAAATTCTTCTGGATTGAAAGGACTTTGAAAAGTACACCCAACATTATCAGAGCCATCACAAAGGTACACAGCATTGCAAAATTTAAGATCAAGATCCCTGACCATTCCAACAGTCCTCTCTCTGTAGGATTTTGGTCTTCATAAAAGCCATTTTTTATATTTCTGTGTTCATTTCCAGAGAGTTAAAAAGGTCTTTCAAAAGGTACGGAAAAACGAATTTTGAAAATTCCTTCACAGTAAGACAATAACTCAGAGGCCTGTAAGGAAATTCTGTGAGGTCATCTAAGTCACTGCTTGGCTTCCAACAGGATTTGCCATCCAGCCAACAAACTGCGTATCTAATGTATGCCTGAGTGACATCGAGGGGAGGGGCGCCACCACATCTTTCTAGCAGTGTCCTCTTCCAGAGTCTGGCCATCTTTAAAAGACTCCTGCCATCTGACCACATCATACAGCAATTCCTGGCCATCTTTAAAAGACTCTCGCCATTTGTCTACTTCATACAGCAGTTTCACCTGCTCTTCATGGTTAACGTCTTCCTAATGGCAGATCTTTAGAGAACCAAAGAGTGAACACTCCCTTTCTTAGAAACATGTTCCTGGGTACAAAGACTTAATGAAATGCCCCCACACTTAACACACACGACCCAGCACATCTCCTATGTATGTTCAATAGTTAGTTCAGTCCCTCAGTCGTGTCCGACTCTTTGAGACCCCATGGGCTGCAGCACACCAGGCCTCCCTGTCCATTACCAACTCCCGGAGTTTAGTTAAACTCATGTTAAATAGTACCGATTCCTTGAACCTTTCCCCAATATCCTCCTTGCTCAGCCTTTCATCATCTTCATTGATGATCCCTGGAAACTTTTCCAAAATCCCTACCCCTTTTCTTGGACTCCACCTGAGGCTGGCCCAGAACACCCAGTCCTTTCATCTTTCACCTGCTTTCATGAATGCATCGTGCACCAGAGGGGGCACTGAAAACCAGTGCTGGGTGGCTCACAGCATCAGTGTGAAAGGGGAGGGACTGGACGATTCTGCGTTACTGAAGAGAAATGAGACCTCGAGAACCTGCTTGTGGAAGAGGAGGGGGAGAAGCAGGCCCAGACTGGCAAGCTGGATCCTGGAGCAAGCCTCACAAGATATCCCAGGAGTCATTCTCCTGAATGAAAATGTGATTGCAAGGATGTTCGGGACCTGCCGAGTACTTCCAACTCCAAGCAATTTCACCAGCACAGGGTGCTGGCTTTTAAATGGCAATATCCAAATCAGAGAGGAAATGACAGTGCATTCCAAGCAAAATTGCACACATTTACACAGACTTAAGAAAATAACAATAAAAGTGCAAATTTATTCTGCATGTGTGATCGTGATTATCATTACATCAAGTCCCATACATGCCCAGCCTGAATAAATATTAACCCATTTTATAAATGACTTTATATTGCATTTGTGGATACAGCTCCACCCAAACCCAAAACAACACTGTTGCCATAGTAACCAACAGATTTCAAAGAAGAAAAAAGGAGGGGGAGACTTCGGAACGGATAGCAATCAAATAAAATAGCCAGCATCAACAAAATATGTCAGCATTATTTAAAACACACATTTAGGACCATTCTATAGTTTCAGCTCTTTCCCAGAAACCAGCTCCGCCTAAGTTACCTTCTTGTCAAGCTGGAGCTCCCGCAAAAATAACAAATGCAAAATTGTTTCCATCTTCATTGAGGAAAGAAGCAAAATTCTTGAGTCATTCTTGAGATTCGGATGGGACTGGGATGAAGACAATAACATTTCCTGGGTGACTTAGCCCACACTGAAATGCAAATTAATTACCAATTGGTAATGATGAAATCTAAAGTGAGCTTTGATCATCATACTAGAGTATCCATTCTCTCACTGAGAATGTAATGAAGAGGGGGAAAAAAGCAAAGCCAAAATTCAAAGCTAGAGAGCTCACAACCAGGAAAGCTGCAGACCATCTTCAGTCAATAGCCAAATTCTTCACTGAAACATTCTTGAATGTCAGTTTCCCCCAGTGAATTTTATACATGGATGCCATGGAGTCATTCACCTGCATCCCTTCAAGTCCTGTAGGTCTTATGCCTGTAGATAAAACTCAAGGCAACCTCTGTAGGCAGCATCCTGTCTCCAGGACAGTATCAGCCTAGTGGGGCTCATCGGGGAACTCCATGAACTCACAGTGCTGGCAAATCTCCCTCTCCCTCTAGACTAATAAAAATAAAATATTCATAAAATGTAAAAATGAATACATCCTGCACCAGGGCAGGTACTTAAAAACAGTGCTGGGTGGCTCACAAGCATCAGGGTGAACTGATGAAAAATCAGGGTTCTTTCAAGTCCTTGGCTCTAACTGTACTTTAGAAAGAAGTTTTAAAGTCATTTAGTATTTTCCTTACTCCCACGTTGTAGCTGTGTAACCTTGGGTAAGTTATTTAAGCTTTCATTAAGCTTCCTGAGTCTCAGTTTTCTCATCTGCAAAATGGGAATAAAAGTATCTATCTTATAGGCATGTTCTAAAGAGGAGCTAACCCATAAAAAGAGGTTATCACAATACCTAACACACAACAAAAAGAACATGTGTTACTACTGTTATTCTTATTTATAAGTGGATCCTCTTTCTTAATGGCTAGAATCAAATTCTGATGGACTTTCCTTGGAAAACACCTCTCAATGTTGCAAAGAAAAATACTGTTCATCAAATATCTTTGGAACAATTTCACCAGGAGACCTCACGAGCTACAACCAACTGGCATATCACCTGGTCATGGATGCCATGCGTTTCCAAGTCAGATAGAAGTGGGTTTGAAAGACACTTACAGCCACGTGACCTCGAGTTCTCTCAGAAACCTCCATAAGCCTAAGTTTCATACCCTAACAGTGCGAGCAGTTAGAATAACCAAAGATGTGTGGCAAGGATGAAGTGGGAGAATGCCTGTATGCGTTTCACAAAGAATCTGTTACCTTCAAACATTAAATATATGTCAGCCTATGAAGGGCTTCCCTTGTAGCTCAGTCAGTCAACAATCCACCTGCAATGCAGGAGACCCAGGTTCAATTCCTGGGTCGGGAAGATCCCCTGGAGAAGGAGATGGCAACCCACTCCAGTATTCTTGCCTGGAGAATCCCATGGACGGAGGAGCCTGGCGGGCTACAGTCTACGGGGTCGCAAGAGTCGGACACGACTGAGAGACCAGGCGCACACACAGCCGTTGTTCTCACTGCATCTGTCTGTTCACACTAACCGCTGACTGAACAACTACTGACAGTGCCACCACGTGCCAGCTGATGTGTGGCTAACAAAAAATTCCAATGGCCTGGTCTCAGTTTATAGCCCAAACGAGAACACTTATGCTGAATAAATAAATAAATAACTATATAACCACAAATCTCGACAAGAGTTATGAAAGACAAGAAAGGGAAAAATGACTCAGGTTTATCAATGACAATATTGTGTCTTATTGTAAATATTTTTTCTTCTGTCACCCAAATAACACAAAAATGCTCTATTTTTGCCAACAATTTTCCAGGCCACTAGTATTGAAATTTTGAGAACATACCTTCTAGTCTTTTGCACAGAGGACTCAATATCCTGCAGGTTTTACTTCTAGCCAAAACCAGAGCAACGTTTCCATTCTTTTGAACCCAGAGGAAAAACAGGCTAAGTTTATGTCTATAGCAGATATGCCAGCTGAAATAACTCAAGTGATAGGGGAAAAGAAAAAAAAAGGTAAAAATGAAACAGTCCACTCTTAAGGCCATCCTGTCAAAGATTCAACATGCCTTGTTCCTGTTTTTTTTTTTTTAATGAATCATCAAAATCACTAGAATCATAAGAACACAGCATACAGACTCAGTCTTACAGAGCAATCAGGTAAACAAAATGAAGGCACCACATTCTGATGACTCATACTGTTTCCATCCGGCCAAGCCAAGAAAGACTCCACTGCTCGACACCAGGTGACTCCTGAGTTTAAAGATTTATCTGAATTTGTTCTACAACCCTATTAGTAGACTTTTCCCTTACTTCTTCTACAGTTTGCCTAATGGTTGAGGACGCACAAATGTAATTGCATTCACATTTTATTATGAAGTCAGTGAGTCACTAAAAGTACAAGCTAGAACTTAGGTTTTATTGTTTTTCATTATGTATTGTGTGCTTCATTGCCTTGAGGGTCATATTTTTCTAGGGGGAGGAGTAGTAAGCATGGAATACTTATTTTGTAGAGGACATACTATTTTGTCAGGGTTTTTGTTTTTAAGGCCACGAGATCAATCTCACACCAGAGGACTGGAATTTCCCCAATAAAGTGTGGTACACTATGCTTGATAAAGAATAAAGATTTGGACTTCTGAGATACAACATGCAGAACTGTTCACACTCAATTTACACCACATACAAAGTACATGAAATATGACCCCCAAAAAGAAAAATATCAACAAAGTCCAACAGAATTCAATAGAGTTTGAAAATGCTTTCCTTTTTTTTTTTTTTCTATGCTTCATCTTAAATTACATTCTCCAACAAATATTTTGAGTGTGTGTTCCACTTATTTTAATATGTGATATCTGGACTCAGTAAAGACAGATACCTGGGGCAAAAATGTCTTTCTACCTTAACCAGCATTCATGACTCTGAAATCAGCCCAAAACTCTAACAGGAAACCCAAGTACAAAGAAGAAATGAGAGTACAGCAGTTCACTGTTATACCTATAAAAAGGTATTTTATTAATTTTAATTCTTCTAACACTTAAGGCAAAATATAAGTCAGAAAAACGTACAGGCAGACATATTAGCCCCACTGCCACCAAAAACAAAAAAAGTGAAAATAGAGAGGACTAACGTATAAAACCCCACTTATTCACACTCCCTAGGCTATTACTGTGCCCAGAGGAGCCATTTACAGATTCTCATTACATGCAGGTCCTGCACTAAAGCACAAACTGCCACCATAACCAGCCCACAACCAAGTGCAGTGTTCACGTCAATGGGGAAAAAAGGAGTTTCTTTTTTTGTATTTCTATTTCACAGATAGGAAAACCAAGACTGGGAGTGACAAAGTAACTTACAAAAAGGTCAGAGGCTAATAAGTAGTTGAATCAAGATTTAACCCCAGTGCCTGGCACCAGAGCCTATGCTTGCGACTACTATACAAATGTTGGTCTCCATTGCAGCTAACAAACTAACCATGTAAGCAAAGCTCATTGCTTCTCACAAGATCTTTATGAAGTATATACTGTTCCGTAACAGAAGATGAACAGATAGAACTGGATTAAGTAACTTACCTGAAGACACACAGTCAATAAGTGTCAGAACTAGGATTCTGAACTATGAGCTTTTAAACTGTCTCTAATACTAGGCCCCTAAATGCATTTTACTTTACCTTCAGAATGGTACAGACATGGAGAAAAAGCAGCCATTAGGAGGGAAAAACAATGGGTTTCCACTTGAGATCTTAACCAGGATTATCTCATGCGCCCTTTTGACAGTAGGTTGTTGTAAAATCTTAAGTAGCAAAACTTTAAAGACATAAAGCAGCATGAAATTCCCCCAGCACTCAAGGCCTTGTTCTACCAGAAGATGGTGCCCATAGATACAACTCATGTATAACTGTCTATCACAAAATGAAACAAAGAACAAAAGGTACCCAACCCAGATTTCATATATATGTGTTAATATGGCACAGAGAAGAAAAAAAAAAAAAAGGAGGTACAATCTGCTTGTAGGATGTATATTAAATCAGCCTTAAAAATGCACTCCAATATACATCAGGTACAGACAAATGCTGTTTGATTCCACTTATGCGAGGTACCAAGAATAGTCAAATTAAACTCACAGAGTCAGAAAGTACACTGGTAGATGCAAGGGGCCAGAGGGTGGAGGTGAGAAGGGGAACCGAAAAGTTACTATTTAATAGGCACAGAGTTTCAGTTTGGAAAGGTGAAAAGTTTGAGAGATGGATGATGGCGAGAGTTGCACAACAATGTGAATGTACTTAGTGCCACTGAATTGTATAGTTAAATATGGTTAAAATAGTATATTTCATGTTATGCAACTTTAACCACAATAAAAAAAATGTTTTAATTAAAAAAAAAATAACAACCTAAAATGTACAAAACTTAATGTCCTGTCCAGAAGGAAAACTGTTAACCAAATTATGGTTTAAACCAGTGACCATTTGGGGAGCTGAGAGTGTGGTATCTGGGACTGTGTGGGAGTATTTTTGGTTGTCACAGTGACTGGTGGGCATCAAAACACTAAACACCCTGCTACAAGGTATGGCAAGCACACAAAAAACTTTTATGTCTCTAACAATGATCTCCACACAGGCAGGAAACTGATTTTACTCATTTCAAAGACATAGAACAGGCTCCAACCCCTAGAAGACACCTCAAAAGATATCTGTGTAGTGACTAGACCATATAATAGACAGTCAATAAAGAATAATTATCATAAATATAATATGGCAGCACGGTAACAGTTACCATGAAGAAAAAGCAAGATAGAAAGTTATAAGCACAAGATGATTGCAACTACACATTTAAATTCTGCATTCAGAAAAGACTAGAAGGGAATATATTAAAATAGTCAAGACTAGAAGGACAGTAGGTAGGGACAGTGGGAATCTCGTTCATCCATTCTTGCGCGTCATTAATTAGATGCCAAATGCCTACCTTAAGAGAGTCATAGTTACTCCCACCATTTACCACTTCATTGAATTTCTTCACTTTGACATTACCGCCCCAGTCAAACTCCTCACCTGTCACTGTCCCCATCCCCTCCCTGGAGCAGGTTGCGCCTGGTAGAAGCCAGAGCCCCAGAGCCGCTTGGGGCTTGCCCCCCTCCCCTTGTCTCACCGGGTCAGTGAAAAAATGATCAGAGTATATGCTTAAACAAACAGAAGGATATGCTTAAATGTTCATTTTTATTTTTTCACACCAGTGAGAGAATTAGTGATATTCCCCTCTATTGCTTAAGTGGGTCATACTCTATGATAAAAAAAAAAAAAAAATACAAAATTTCAATCATTTTTAGTTGGTCAAAAGATACCTAGAATTAAGAATACTGGAACACAATAACCCCTAAATAAAAATATAGCCCAGAGTGTGACAGTGTTTCTGAAGAAAGATAAATTAAGGTGTATTTCTAGGTATTTCTAGATTTTTTTCACCTTCACCTCCAAATTCAGAGTACTCCAAATTAAAGTCAAAAGTTTGCAGTCCCTGCCTACCAAAATCTTCCTCATTGAATTTCCCACCACTGATAAGCACACTGCTATCCAATGTCAGGCAAGCTCAAAGGTTGAAGACAATGTTTTCTTTTCCACCTTGTGCCTCTCATCCCCAACATTCTCCTTATCTTACTAGCCTTTGATCCAACGTCTATACCCTCTGTCCCTACCTCCTTCTATTCCCAATATTAGCAACCAAATTCAAGATCTCTCTCTCCTGAAAGCTGCCATCATGTTTTCCTACATTTCCTCCCCAAAGGGGAGTCAGTTTCCCAGTATGTGTAAGCAACTCCCAATATTTTTATTAAGCTAAGCAAAGCACAGTGCAAAATTCTCAACAGAAGTAGCAGCTATGACTTTTTTAAGGCAATGATCAGTACAGAAACTAACTTTGATCTCAAACATTTCTACCAAAAACTACCTTAATGGCAGTGGGGGACAGAGGGAAGATGGCTCAAGTCCATTCATGAAAAAGGCACGGAATTTGGGAGCACAAATCAAAGGGGACTTCAGTATGGAGGAATGTCACTGTGAACATTCAAAACCTTGTACTATATGCCAACATAAATTTGGCCATTTAAAATATTAAAATGATGTCTTTTCCCACAGAAGTCTTCGGGGGCAAAGTGCCCATGCATCACAGTATGCCAAGTAAATTATTCTATGATTTAGCAAGATCCCAACTACCGTGACATAAGCCTAATGGTGTATACATCCTAGTTTGAGATTTACAGGTCTCCATGACAAAAGAGAAGATAACTTTTAAAAATAGATTATCTGCTAGTATTTGACGTCAAACATCACTAGTTTGATAACTATTTGATTCTTCAGCTAATGTCAGTACAGTGTACCTAGAATTAAAATGATGGAATGAGGTTTTATGACAATCAGATTATAATCCATGAGGGAATATTTATCGTGGTGCTGCATTTATAGTAGATGAAATGAATGGATTAACTTGAAAAGCATTTTGTCTCACTTTTTTGATTAAATAAATTAGTGAAATTAGCTGTTTTTTTAGACAATAAATGGATGAAAATAAAATAGTTTTTTTTGAGACTTGAAAAACATTTGAAATAACATTTTACTCCCTTTTTAAGGAAAGGAATTCCTCAAAGATTGATGCTTTTAGAAATACAGAACTTGTATGCTATAGAACATACAAGTTCTATAGCATATGCATGCTAAGTTGCTTTAGTCGTGTCCACCTCTGCAACCCTACGGACTGTAGTCAGACAGGTTCCTTTCTCTATGGGATACTCCACGCAAGAATACCAGAGGAGTGGGTTGCCATTTCCTTCTCCAGGAGATCTTGCAGACTCAGGGACTGAACCCACGTCTCTAATGTCTCCTGCATTGCTAGCCAGGTTCTTTACCACTAGCGCCACGTGGAAACTCTACAGCATATACGTTCTCTAACAGAGGTATCCAAAGGAAATATAAAGTGAACCACATCAGTTCAGTTCAGTCGCCCAGTCATATCCGACTCTTTGTGACCCCATGGACTGGAGCACGCAGGGCTTCCCCGTCTATCACCAACTCCCAGAGCCTACTCAAACTCACATCCATCGCATCAGTGATGCCATCCAACCATCTCATCCTCTCTTGTCCCCTTCTGCTCCCAGCTTCAATCTTTCCCAGAATCAGGTTCTTTGCCACTGAGTTGGTTCTTCACACCAGATGGCCAAAGTATTGAAGCTTCAGCTTCAGCTTCAGCATCAGCCCTTCCAATGAATATTCAGGACTGATTTTCTTTAGGATTGACTGGCTGGATCTCCTTGCAGTCCAAGGGACTTTCAAGTCTTCTCCAACACCACGGACTTTTGTTGGTAAAGTAACGTCTCTGCTTTTTAAGTTGCTGTCTAGGTTGGTCATAGCTTTTCTTGCAAGGAGCAAGTGTCTTTTAATTTCATGGCTGCAGTCACCATCTGCAGTGATTTTGGAGCCCAAAAAAATAAAATCTCTCACTGTTTTATCTGTTTTCCCATCTATTTGCCATGAAGTGATTGGACCGGATGCCATGATCTTAGTTTTCTGAATATTGAGCTTTAAGCCAACTTTTTCACTCTCCTCTTTCACTTTCATCAAGAGGCTCTTAAGTTCTTCTTCATTTTCTGCCATAAGGGAGGTGTCATCTGCATATCTGAGGTTATTGATATTTCTCCCAGCAATCTTGATTACAATTTGCGCTTCATCCAGCCCCTAAGTTTGCGTGATGTACTCTGCATATAAGTTAAATAAGCAGGGTGACAATATACAGGCTTGACGTACTCCTTTTCCAATTTGGAACCAGTCTGTGGTTCCATGTCCAGTTCTAACTGTTGCTTCTTGACCTGCATACAGATTTCTCAGAAGGCAGGTCAGGTTGTCTGGTATTTCCATTTCTTGAAGAATTTTCCACCGTTTATTGTGATCCACACAGTCAAAGGCTTTGGCATACTCAATAAAGCAGAAGTAGATGTTTTTCTGGAACTTTCTTGCCTTGTCGATGATCCAGTGGATGTTGGCAATTTGATCTCTGGTTCCTCTGCCTTTCCTAAATCCAGCTTGAACATCTGGAATTTTATGGTTCACGTACTGTTGAAGCCTGGCTTGGAGAATTTTGAGCATTACTTTGCTGGGGTGTGAGATAAGTTCAATTGTGTGGTAGTGTGAACATTCTTTGGCATTGCCTTTCTTTGGGATTGGAATGAAAACTGACCTTTTCCAGTCCTCTGGCCACTGCTGAGTTTTCCAGATTTGCTGGCATATTGAAAGCAGCACTTTTACAGTGTCATTTTTTAGGATATGAAATAGCTCGACTGGAATTTCATCACCTCCACTAGCTTTGTTCGTAGTGATGTTTCCTAAGGCCCACTTGACTTTGCATTCCAGGATGTTTGGCTCTAAGTAAGTGATCACATCACTGTGGTTAACTGGGTCATGAAGATCTTTTTTTGTGTAGTTCTTCTGTGTATTCCTGCACCTCTTCTTAATATCTTCTGCTTCTGTTAGGTCCATACCATTTCTGTCCTTTATTGTGCTCATCTTTGCATGAGATGTTCCCTTGGTACCTCTAATTTTCTTGAAGAGATTTCTAGTCTTTCCCATCCTATTGTTTTCCTCTATTTCTTTGCATTGATCGCTGAGGAAGGCTTTCGTCTCTCTCCTTGCTATTCTCTGGAGTCCAAAATAGAGTCCAAAATGCAGTACTTGGATGCAATCTCAAAAATGACACAATGATCTCTGTTCGTTTCCAAGGCAAACCATTCAATATCACAGTAATCCAAGTCTATGCTCTGACCAGTAATGCTGAAGAAGCTGAAGTGGAACAGTTCTATGAAGATCTACAAGACCTTCTAGAACTAACACCCCAAAAAGATGTCCTATTCATTATAGGGGACTGGAATGCAAAAGTCAGAAGTCAAAAGATAGCCGGAGTAACAGGCAAGTTGGCTTGGAGTACAAAATGAAGCAGGTCAAAGACTAACAGAGTTTTGCCAAGAGAACACACTGGTCATAGCAGACACTCTCTTCCAAAAACACAAAAGACTCCACACATCAGCATCACCAGATGGTCAATACCGAAACCAGACTGATCATATTTTTGCAGCCAAAGATGGAGAAGCTCTATATAGTCAGCAAAAACAAGACCGGGAGCTGACTGTGGCTCAGATCATGAACTCCTTATTGCAAAATTCAGACTTAAATTGAAGAAAGTAGGGAAAACCACTAGACTACTCAGGTATGACCTAAATAAAATATCTTATGATTATACAGCAGAAGTGACAAACAGATTCAAGGGATTAGATCCGATAGACAGAGTGCCTGAAGAAGTATGGATGGAGGTTCGTGACACTGTACAGGAGGCAGTGATCAAGACCATCTCCAAGAAAAAGAAATGCAAAAAGGCAAAATGGTTGTCTGACGAGGCTTTCCAAATAACTGAGAAAAGAAGAGAAGTGAAAGGCAAAGGAAAGAAGGAAAGATATACCAATTTGAACGCAGAGCTCTAAAGAATAGCAAAGAGAGATAAAAAGCTTTCCTCAGAGATCATTGCAAAGAGTTAGAGGAAAACAATAGTGAACCACATATGTAATCTCTAATTTTACAGTTTGCCATATTAAAAAAAATAAGAAGAAACAGATAATATTAATTTTAATGATACATTTTATGTAATCCGGTATATCCAAAATCTTATTTTATCACTCCAACGTGTAATCAGTGTCTTTGAAATTCAGTGTGTTTTGTACACTTAGTCCATCTCAATTCAGACAAGCCACAGCTATACTTCACGTGCCCAGCAGTCACAGGAGGCTAGTGCTAGATGCTGGAAAGTACAATTCCAGATGACCATATTGCCATGTCCCACAAAAAAAAAACAATTTCCCAAAGAAATTCTTATCTGATTCTGTTTTAAAAGACTATCAATATTGTCCAGATTGCCTGTATTTCTACATGGACATCGACAGTCTTAACCAAATCTAGATGGGCGTTCTAAGGAATTTGTATATCAACTACATGTATTTCACCTCCAATATTATAATTGCCTGCCTAAGTTCTATACAAAACCAGCACTCATTAATCAGTTCTGTTTGTTTTAAACTTAAGGTTCCTGTCCTTTGGTCTTTTCAGAGTTCAACAAAAAATGATTAAGTATATGACATTCCTGGGGCATTCTATAGGTTTAAGAATGTTTCATTAAGGAATTATTCAGTCTAAAGGAAAATTATTGACACATCTCTTGCTCTTGTTAAGTGACACCTCTGATTTCTACAAAGGGCTAAAGATGAGGGCACTGATGTATTACCAGACCCCTGAGCCAGCGCTATAGGTACACTTTCCTCCCAATGGTTTCCACCATCTGTCTTCCTGTTGAGTTTGGTGCACTGTGAGGGTGTGACACAGCACCCCCCACCCGGGGGGGATCCCAGAGAAACAGAATAAGATGCTGCCTTTCTCCCCCAGCTAATGAGTATGTTGAAGTTCAAGGAGCTGGAAGTATCCTTAGTCCAGTAACATTCTCAAATTCTGAACACTTAAATCCCTTCTCATTTCCACAGAATTTTTGCTTCCAAGTTCGTTTCTAAAAAGCTCCAAGAAACTGTGAAACTCTCATAATCAAATGCAATTGAACCATCATAAAATAAAAACTCTGAGAATTGTGTGTAAGCTGTCAGGACTTGGCTCATTATTCTCATTTCCTTAATAAAACACACTTTTAAAATAACTCTCTATTCATATATTTATAGTAAAAATATAACTTTTTTGATATAAATAGTTACCTCAACAAAAACTATTTAGAAATATACAAATCATACTACCTAAAAACAAAGAAACATTACTAACACCCTAATGCTATTTCTCTTGTAGTATTTATTTAGCCTTGCATGCATAATGCTGATTTGAATATTAGCGAAAAAGCCATTTCAGGTAACTATGACACCTCCAAAATAGGCACAAGCAATAAACATGACTGAAATCCTGTCAGATTATTCAAGTGAAATCAGAAAACTAATTTCTAATATTGAAAATTTGTATCCATACATAAAGCACTAACTGAAACAGATCTTCAGAATGAAATTTCCCCAAATGATTAAAGTAAAATGTGAAACCTCACAGTTTATACAAGACAAGAAACATTTGGCTGCAAATGGTTTTATAATTTTGCTAATTAAAAATTATCCCATTTTCACTTTGGATTCCTCGTGTAACAGAAACAGGAATAACCTTACCATGCCAGAAACACAAGCAAATGATTAAAGTTCTGCTCTCAAAAAAATCTTTAAAAGTTGGCAAAACATTTCATTAGGCTACAAATCAAAATCCGTCTGTCCTTGACATCTCTTTAATGCCTTCCAGATTCGACATCTACTTTTTTTAATCACTCACTGAATCACTCAGAAATTAAAATATGTTAAAAATACAACTCATCTTGGACCTTTAGAAAAGTCTCCTGATATGGTACAACCTCTACGTCCATCCACAAGTGCCAGGGACCCCTAATAACATCAACTAATTTATGCAAAGTATTCAGCAAATTTCACAATGAGAAAACACACATAATATTCCCAGAATCATGCCTTCATCAATAAATCTGCTACATGTGAAGAATATAAATAAATACTAAAAGGGGGCCATCGTGAACTCTCTCCTAAAGTTTGCCAAGTGGAAATGGGTACAACTATGATTAAAAATAAAATCATTTTCAAGCTTCCAAGGTGTTACCAACAAAATATGCTTAGAAAAAGAAGAATTTGAGTTGCAAGGGGTTTGAATGACGAACATGTATCTCTCTGAAGAGCTAATGAAGGCAATGTTTACAACGCACACTTATTTATTGATGCTTCCCTTCCCTGAGCCCTCCATGTGCCATGGAGTCAGTGTGCATTAATGGCACTGAAAGCCAGAGAACCTTCCAACTGCGAGTTGCAGCAGTCACTGTGTCAGTGGAAACAATGAATCACAGGCGTTCAACCTGGGATGCCTTGTGGCAGCACCTTACATGTGTCATCGATGTGTCATGTGACACGGCTGTTGCCATGGTGAGGCTCCATGTTCAGGAAACGTGTTAAGTCGTGTAGGAGGCACCCAGCCATCCCCCAAGTTACCCATGCCCATGAGTCTATTTTGAAATCTTTCTGCTGCCGATAACATTGTGATTGGCTTCCTCTCTGGGAGTCTTGTGGAAGAAGGGGAGGGGGAGAAAGTCATTTGGGAAAAGCCAAGAGCAAAAGAAGTCTTCCATCCTCAGTGTCTGTGTGTGTGGGCTCCAGCCCATTCAGAACAGCAGTATCTTTAAAAATAATTTGACAGTTTTGATAGAATAAAAGTAGACTCGCCCCACAAAGGGAGCTAATTTTTATGTTACTTGTATCCTTCCCATGCATTAAAATGGATAAAGCAAAAGACACCCAAAATGACACAATTTCTTAAGCAGGTTAGAAAACTATATGGATTAAGGATATATGGATGAATAATTCTGATCACGCTAACCAAAAAATCCTTGAGTTTTTTTTACAAGCTTCCAACTTGACCCTGACACTGCTTTTGTAGTCGGAAAATAGGAATAAAATTCAACAGAATCATAGTCATGAGAATTAAATTATCTACTGCAACTAGAGAACTGAGTGGAGTAGCTGGCACATAGTAGGCCCACAATAAGCTGCTCCTGCAGTCACTACAACCATCATTACTCCCATTGCTCCTATACAGCCACCTGGCTCAGAACAAAGGGAAGTCTATACTGACCCTCAAGGGAAGATTTATGATTCTTGAGCATTAATTCTTTTACCTGCCAGCTTCCCATCTTTGGGATTTAAGAGGCATATTAAGAAAAGTCAAAATGTTTCCAAATGATAAAGACATTTTTGTGGAAAAGAGGCTCTTTTAAGTGAATTTCACATAAATGTAGACACATAACAAAAAATACACCTCTGTGACTATGGCTGCCTTGAGAAACAATCCAGATGGCTACAGGACACTTAAAATCAAACAAGAGAGGAAGAGCAGAAGAAGCAAAGGATTTTAGCCAGAAGACCAAGAAAGGATCTGTTAACTATTTGAAGATATTTGATGGATTGTCACATAGAAGAAATGGGTTTTGCAGAATTTCAAAGCACCGAAAGATTTAGTGGGATGCTTGTGAGTGGTAGATTTTAGTCCAGTGGAAGAAAGAACTTCCTAGTCCTAAATGCTGGTCAACAATAAAATGGGCTACCTGAAGGACATAAGTTTCCCATCCCAGAGTTACTCAAATAGGCTAGATGTTCATGTAGAACCAATATGGCCTCAAAGATGTGTGCCCAAGATGCATATGGACAGCAACGGGCTTTTTACTATTTCTGTGAACACTACAAGTCTAGGAGTCTCTGAATGTATATGATGTATATCACTGATGTGCACAGATACACATAAAAATCCACACTGCAGAGACACTCCAGAAAGACAATGGCAAATTTGCTATAATGACATCAAGCCACATATTTTATTTAGGAAATACTTTAGTGCTGATAGCTAACTAAATCGTTCCCTGAAAATCACTACACGCCAACTCTTTGAACTTACATGTATTAACTCAACTAATCCACAATCCTTTCTGAGTTATGATAGATACTACTAATATTCACATTTTAAAGATCAGGTAACAGGCCCAGAGCAATGTAACTTACCCGTGTATATACTGATAACAAATGACAGAGCCAGGATTCAAATCTGAGTTTTCTGGCTAATATCCGGTGTTCTTAATTGCCATGTTCAGCTCTTTATGATACATTAAAGGTTCTAGGTCTTGGTTCTGGATCCTGGAATACATTTATTTTTCACTTAACAACAGCAGCAACAACAAAAAAGAGAAACTAACTATTTGCAAGGCTTTCAACATAATTCTACCTTTGTTTTATTCTCTCTTCCACTTTCTCCCTTTTTTTTTTTATTACATTTAGGTAAAAACAGTTGCTTCTTAGAGGGACATCGTCCTTTCCAGATGTTTATTCCCCAACAACAACAATACTTTGGTTCATAAGTGATGGCTTGCTAAAAACCTGAAACCCATTCCCTTTCACATCCCAGTAAGTTGAATCATGATATTTGAGAAAGAAATAATCCTCTAAATTATTCTCCTAGGCTTTTCTTGAAAAATATCCATGTTCATTTCTCTTCTCAGGTCCCACATTTTCTCTGACTTGATGCTGTGTTTGTTATACCCTTGCCTCTATGCTATGAAAAAGGCCCACTAAACGAACCTACTCTTCCTCACAGTTTGCCCAGCCTTGACTCACCAACCTGTCTACAAGGTAAAAGATTAAAATCTTTCACAGAAAGGGTAGAGTACTGGAATTTCAGCTTCAGCATCAGTCCTTCCAGTGAATATTCAGGGTTGATTTCCTTTACGATTGACTTGGTTTGATCTCCTTGCAGTCCAAGGGACTCTCAAGAGTCTTCTCCAACACCACAATTCAAAATCATCAATTCCTCGTTGCTCAGCCTTCTTTATGGTCCAACTCTCACATCCATACATGACTACTGGAAAAATCATAGCTTTGACTAGACGAACCTTTGTTGTCTAGTCACCTATGGCTGCTTGCATACAACACAGCAGGTAGTTGCAGCAGACCAGGTAGCCTGCAAAGCCCAAATTTTTCCCTCTCTGGGTCAGAAAGTTGTTGATCCCTATTATCAACACAGAAGTTAGAGGACTCTTTAACCAGCACACACATACAGAAGTGTATTTTTTTTTAATTACAAAACTTTTCCAAAAACACGTTAGAAAGAAGAGCAAAAGGAATCTCCATGTTCAGTTCAGTTCAGTTCAGTCGCTCAGTCGTGTCCGACTCTTTGCGACCCCATGAACTGCAGCATGCTAGGCCTCCCTGTCCATCATCAACTCCAGGAGTCTACCCAAACCCATGTCCATCGAGTCAGTGATGCCATCCGACCATCTCATCCTCTGTTGTCCCCTTCTCCTCCTGCCCCCAATCCTACCCAGCATTAGGGTCTTTTCCAATGAGTCAACCCTTCGCATGAGGTAGCCAAAGTTCTAGAGTTTCAGCTTCAACATCAGTCCTTCCAATGAACACTCAGGACTGATCTCCTTTAGGATGGATTGACTGAATCTCCTTGCAGTCCAAGGGACTCTCAAGAGTCTTCTCCAACACCACAGTTCAAAAGCATCAATTCTGCGGCGCTCAGCTTTCTTCACCGTCCAACTCTCACATCCATACATGACCACTGGAAAAACCATAGCCTTGACGAGATGGACTTTTGTTGGCAAAGTAATGTCTCTGCTTTTAAATATGCTATCTAGGTTGGCCATAACCTTCCTTCCAAGGAGTAAGCGTCTTTTAATTTCATGGCTGCAATCACCATCGGCAGTGATTTTGGAGCCCAAAAGAATAAAGTCTGACACCGTTTCCACTGTTTCCCCATCTATTTCCGGGGGCTGGGGGCGTCGGTGAGAGGAGCTGGGCCGGGCTGGGGGCCGGGGGCCGGGGGCCGGGGGCGGCGGCCGAGAGGAGCTAGGCTGGGCCAGGGGCCAGAGGCGGCTGCAAGAGGAGTTACCTCAGGCCCAAGGAGCAGCGGCTGCATGGGCACAGAAAGGCCGAGAGGAGTTACTCTACATTGAAGGTCAGGAGGGGCCGTCGTGAGAAGATACCCCTTGTCCAAGGTAAGGAGCAACGACTGCACTTTGCTGGAGCAGCTGTGAAGAAATACCCCACGTCCAAGGTAAGAGAAACCCAAGTAAGACGGTAGGTGTTGCGAGAGGGCATCAGAGGGCAGACAACTGAAACTAAAATTACAGAAAACTAGCTAATCTGATCACATGGACCACAGCCTTGTCTATCTCAAAGAATCTCCATGTACTCAGCACCAAAATCAGATTAAAAACTCTTCCTCTTTATCATGAGGCACTGATACTGACCAGCACCAGTGGGCCTCGTGTTCACCCACCCTGAGTTTCAGCTCCCTTAATCCCTCCTTCAATTCTGATGACTATTAACCATCATAAGAGAAAACTATCCTGATATCTTTTTAAAGCAGCAACATTATTAACAATTAAAAAGCTGCCACCACACATGCACAATAACTTTCTTGTATTTTAATATGCATATCCATAGTCTGATTATAACAGCCTGGAGAGATTGACAGGAAATGACTGAATGTAATGGCTCCAGAGGAGACACTACATTGATCAGTAAATAATACACGTTTTTTGAAACTGTCTAACTGCATATTTACACTTGTCAACTCTTATACACTTTGGTGACAGAATTCTTTTTCAGATACCTACGTAAAAAACTCTAATACCGATTTTTAAAGTGTTTTTAATAATTACCCTAAAAAACGCTTCTAGGATATATAAGGTTTAAATTATATCCACCAAAGAATGCCACCTGGAGCATTAACTGCTACATCCTTAACATTTCCAGTTATGTTGGGGTATTTGTAAATGTCTCAAAAAGGTTAAAATACAGTTTCAGGGAATGCATACCTAGTGCTTACTAAGTGCCAAGCACAGTACTAAGGACTTTTCACAGAAAACAAAGCAGATGCTACCATTGTCCACATTTTGCAGAGGAGGAAACTCAAGCTTGGAGAGCAGCCTTGACGTGGCCAAGGTAATCTTCTCAGTGAAGCCTGGGTGTTATGACTTGAGTTTATCTACTCTAATTCAGAGACCAAGCTCTAGTCCTATACCTAGGTATGGGTCTGGAAATCTATATTTAACACAATTCAGGTAGTCCCTGAACCATGTGCTGAAGAACAGGCTCCAAGGACTTGGAAGCAGAACAGAAGAGAGTCCAGTGGGCCCTGGGTGTGGTCCCCTCTGTACCTCTTCAAACACTGACCACTGAAGGGTTAGAGAGAAACTCTGTAACTGGTGTATCATAGCCCCTGGCATGTCACATATGCTCAGTTATGACAGCTACTCAACCACTGTCATTTTTTATAGGTGAGTCAGGGAATGCTTGTATGTCAGGTAAAGTTATTTTATCTATATTGTCCAGAAAATTACTTCAACTCTTGGCTGATTAGGTTAGCATCTCCTTGCCCTAAGACTCTGTATCAATTCAATTACACCAGCAGCTGAAGGCTGCCCAAGGTGGTGTGGAGGACAGAGGAGTAGAAACCTGGTTTTACTCGGTGACCGGTTTACCAACACCAGGCTAGATAATAAGCCAGATTAACCCCTCACTGATGTCCCTCCTCCCAACATACACACCTTGTTTTATCATAAAGTGGTAGAATATACAAAGAAGTAGAATAGTACCACGAACTCCCATATACCCATCACCCAGATTCCAGATCAAGATTCAGCTGCATTTTCTCTTTTCTGAAAATGTCTAAAGGAAATGGCAAAATAACATCCCATTTCACCCTTACACAGCCCAATATGTCACACTAAAACATAGGGAAAGAAAAATCCCCTTATTAACAACTGAATGCACATGTTGTAAGAAAAACTCCACAGAGCGTACCTGAAACTAGCCTCCTGGCCCTCCAGCCTGCAAGTCCACCCTGGATGGGCAGAAGTCCCTACAGCTCAAATACAGGGATCTAAACGCACGTGACAAAGTGGCAGGTCTGACCTTGCCACTGCCTGGCTCTGGCCCTGGGCACAAAAGCCCAGTAGCCCAGGTTTTCCCTTTCTTCACATGTTCTCTGGAGCAGCGGGTCTACTGGCCCTATGTCTGTTCATGTTGTATCAAAGGAGAAAACTCATCTGCTTGGATGTTAGGCATTCCATCAGCCATCATCACCTAGAGCATCTTTATTTTGCAAGAGGACCTGAAAGAAGCATGCAACTCTAAGCCCAATTACATGTATCTGGGAGATTTTAGATTTAGAGGAAAAGGCCAGTAAGTAAGGAATATTTTTGAAAAAAAAAAAAATTGGAAGAAGTTATTCCCTTTTTTATCACTGTCCTATAAAAATCCTGTGTGTAGATTAAGCTGCATGAGTTGGATTTAAATGAGTTGGATTCCACTTCTTCCTAAAGACAACTAGAAGCTACGAAATCTTCCCTGCCTAAATCAAATAAAAGGCCCTTAGAGAACCATGGAATCAAAGGTAAGGATGTCATATGCCTTCCTGGTTAAGACACAGGATTTGAAACTGGCCCACCTTCAGGGAAACCCCACTTGTAAAACCTGCTGTGTGATCTTGAATAGTCACTTGGACACTGAGCTTCTGTCTTTTCAACAATAAAACCAGAATAATAATATCAAGTACACAGAGACACTGTTAGGATGATATGAGATACCTCATGTGATATCCAAACCACTACAGGCAAAATAAATGCTCAATGACTGGCTGTAATAATTATTGGTACAATTATTACTAAAACCTCACAGAATATGAGGAAGGATGAAAAAGATTTCATCTCATGAGCCTCTTCCAATCAAGTGGTTGGAGCTATATAGAACAATGTGTAACAGAGAATCCAAAAACCACCACACCAGGTCAGACCACAACGAGGCTCACATATTTTGGCATCCTTGACAAAAGCCAATCATGTTAACCTACAAATGTGACTCAACAGGTTACCAAGCTACATGTTAACCAATCCACATGTTAACTCTCAACCATTTTCCAGAACTCTAGTTACCATGGCTAAACAATCAAATAATACTTAGAAACAAAATTGAAATGTAAGTTAACTAAATGGTACTTAGATATACTAACTGCTCCTTTTTCTTTTAAGGAGGAGTTAAAAGGATGTCAATTCTCCACAGGGTAGGGGAGCAGCTTGACCATAAGCTGAATGAAAATTTCCTTCTCTTCACCTCTGTGTGTTAGCTTGAACCAAGTGAAGAGAAAACCTACTATTTTCAAAAACAACATGCCATGTAGTTGAAGTTCCCAGAATTTTACATCACAGAAGATATCATTTGAAATATAATAGCTGAATGCCTTCCTCCCTGGTACAGCTTGCTTCAGTGTATCAATAAAAACCAAGATTAATATGCAAAAGGAAACTGCAAGACACTCGCTGGGCCCCGGTCAGCACCTGGCACGTGTATATGCCCCTCCCTTTAAGAAGGAAACTGCACTCGAAGAGGGAAAGTCTAGGTTTAGTTTTCACCCCACCACTTCCGTGCTGTGTCTGAGCCTGAGTTAATGCCCAGGTAACAAGAGGGTGACAGACTCTCTTATCTTTTCCAAAGTTATAGAAATTGAAAAAAATGCAGAACTATAAATGCTTCAGACACATAACACCAAAACCAGTTAAAAGGTACAAAATAAACTGCCTACCAAACCATACCCATATGGTGCACACATATCACACAACCTGATAATTGCCAGAATTGTGTGACATTTTCTCAAAATTGTCTTGTGTGACAGATATTGGGGTAAGTATACTATATTCAAAGACAGATCACTTGCCTGACATGATTGTAAGCATATTCATGTAACTGCTGAATTTGTAAGCTTAGCTCCAAGAATTTAAATGGAGTAATTTCTCAGGCCACATCCACACTGAGCAGAGAAGAGAATGGGATCAATTAGTGATGTCTGCCAGGAGCACAGGAACCAGCAGAGGTGAAGGAATTATAAAATCGAAAGTGTGTCCAAAATGTTTGTCACTTTTGATTTAGGCAAAGGATTTGATGCTTTGTGCAGATGTCAGAAGAACAAAAGCCTGCTCACTACATTAAAAGTTTACAGTGAATTTGTATGTCCAGAGAAATGTGTGTATAATCCCATAAGGGGCTTAGAGAAAAAATGGAAAATATCTGCAATATAAATGCAGATTACCTTTATTACAAAATTGGATCATATTCTCATTCCTAGACTAATTTCCTATATCATAAAACCTATATTCAATTTTATAAATAGCATACACCAAGAATCATAAATTCAGTTAATGCAGAAATTTAACAGTTTTTTTTTTTTTTTTTTCAATAAAAGTGAGAAAAGGCTGTTTGAGAGCAAGTATCTGAAAGGACAGAAAGGGTTATTTCTTTGAAGATATGTTTTTCCCTCTGACTCTACCTCCTTGGGGACATAACTAGAGAAGAAATAAATTTCACAGCTAATATATATGAAGTAACATGTTTAACATTATCCAATGAATTTATACCTACCTACACCATATAAATTTATCTCACATAAACTGTCACCTCTGAGAGAATTCATTAAAACAATGTTATAGCTTCGGAATTAAATACAATCTTCTAATTGGAATTTAATCTTACAATAGTAGTTGGTGGATTTTCTTTTTTAATTGACAAACGGAATAATTCATTAGTTTGTCTTATAGTTCTGTCTTAAGAATTTTAAAGTAAAAGTGACACAAGGACTGGCTGGCCATGCTGTGAGCTATTGGGGGGTTTGGGGTGGCGGGTACTGGGGCTTCTTTCACCGTCATCAGAACTCCTCCTGCTGCTTATGGGCAGGGAAGGATGGACACTCTTCCTCTCACTGTCCTGCATTACGGGGTTACTAATATATTCCATTACCTACATGTAAATGTCATGTTAATTTCTGATCTTCATCAAGCCAGACAATGGTTTCCCCCTTGGCCCCTAGCCAATTAGCTATGTGGAAAATATTCAGCCAATTACATTACTTGCATTAGGTTAGAGACTGGAGAGAAAGGCAAAATAAACGCTTTGAAAAAACTTCCGAGATAAAATGTAAGTTGACACTGTCTTCGCATGCTGGAGTTCAAGTTATATAGTTTGATAGGCAGCTGCCAGCACTCATAACTGCTTATTAAATCTAGGCTCTCTTTATGGCGTGAGTGAAGATCTGTATTTTTACCAATATTAGGTTCAGTGTGTTATGAAAGAGACCAAAATACTTAAGATCATTCGCTCCAGCTTATAAAACATATTACGTAGTTTATTCAATTGTTAAAATTACTTTTCAAAGTCAAAATTTCAGGGACTGGAAGTTTCAGCACAGCCAGTGGCTTGGCCCACTCACCAGCTTCCTGCACAAGGCAGCTCAGAGGGGGAGCACACTGACCAGCTTTCCTGGCCCCGGATGCCTGCTATCTGTCCTCACCTCTTCCTCGAAGCTGCACCACCACCACACCCCACCTCAGAACCAATGAAAAAAATCCACATTCTTGAGTTTTAGAAAATTCCAGAAACTTCCAGCCACAAAGTAGTCTACTATCAAGCCTTAAACGACATGGATTATTTTTCCCTGTTTTTAACCTGTTTCTAGTAGGTCAAAAGCTATGAATTTGTTAGGAGAGATCCAAAAAGAAACTATGGACAAGTAAGCAAAAATAACTGGTGACAAAATAATGCTGCATGATATTTATGCCCTTATCTCAGATCCACCAGAGAGGGACAGTTTATTGGTAGGGAGAGTGCAAGGCTAGGGGACAGATGTACAAACAAGCCAGCATATTTGCCATCTACAGTCAACTCTTCTCGGGAAAACTCTATGCAAATCCTGACTGTTATTATCACATTTATTAATAACACTGTGGCTAACTGCCTATTAAGTATGCAGCAGACTTACCTGCTCTTCACTCTTGGAGTCTCGTGATGTGCATCAGATAGGTACCAACAACAACTAAAGCTTCACACCAAGGAAGCAGGAGTCAACTCTGATCCCCTGTTGGCAAGGGATGGCATTAAAGAATCACATCACAAAGAGACCTCTCAAGTGCTCAGCCTTTCTCTCTCTAGATCCTGCCCCTAAGCCAATTTATTACACAAGCATGGTTCTCACCAATACAAATTGAGTACATTACCCAACTACCTATTTTCTGAACTTAAAATTTTGCCATAATCATCTAGTTGTCCAAACGTTTTCTCATGTGGTGACACTTCCACGCACTGGAATAAGGAATCTGTTGTTCTAGCAGCCTACTCCTGCAACTGGGACCTTGTTCTATCATGAGGTCACTTATCACAAAACATTTCACTCAGAACTGGAGGTGATTTCATGCCTAAAGACTCCAAATTATCAGCTGTAACAATTAACTGGTGCTTCTATGGGCTACTCAATGAATTGTTCTAAAAGTTCTAAAAGCCATAAGAATGAATACATTTTTGAATGTATGACTATGAATACATTTTTGACAACAGAAGGATTAACTAGCTGTCAGACATACAGTGCATCACAGCCCAGGTTACTGCATCATGGAGAAAGAAAATTAGTGCTTTAAACAGATCTCGAAGGTATGCTTTGAGGCTGAACAAGGATAGAGAATCAGAAAACATACCCCAGCTCATCCGATTTCAGGGATCTTCACTTCCTACTAAAAATATAGTAAAGGCAAATTGATCACAATCTGATAAACATGAAGCAAATTCCTTTAGAAAAAAACTGGTATGTGTCTGGGCCTCATATCAATACAACAGATATCATTTTCATTATAGTTCTTTAGATTGATTTTTCAAATAGAAGGCCTTACCCAAATGAAATTAATGAACAAAATGAGCCTAGTCTTCAATAAATCCATTCATGTAGTTTTGTTCAATTTCATACATTAATTTATGATAGTGAGATTGAGTTAAGACTCTCTCAATACTGAAGACAGGTAACCTCAAACCTGAGTTTATTGCTAATTCAATAACTTCAGAATTCCAACCACTTCTATGAATTCTCATGTTTACATGAGACAGACCCAGGCTTTGTTCTCAACCCTACCTGAATCCCCAAAGATATAATTTTTTATAATGCCTGCTAGTTGCTCACTGGTCTACAGACCACTTATAAAAGTCCATCACAGCTGCTTAGCAATGGAAAACCTCACAAGAGCTTCACAGGAGAAGGAACCATAAGACTTGCCCAGGACCATCCCACAAGATCATCAAAGCACCCTAACAGATATAAAATTCCATGACTCCATTAACCATTTCTTTTCATGGTGTACATCCTTGCCTTATGTGTTACTGATTTCTACTTGCTTTATTACTTGACAGTGAAAGAATACTATAATAGGAAGAGACATGTCTCTGTTTTTCCTCTATCTCTAGCTCCAGCAGAATGAAATATGATAAGTAATCAGATACCAAAGGAGCCTAAGTGAAGCGAATTTTAAAGCCCACAGGCTCTTTGAGGTCTCTGGTCATCTGGTCTCTGATATGTGGGCTGGCTGCTTCACCACAGCTCTTTTAATCTACAAAATGGGAAGGATTTGTCAAAATGACCTCTAACTGTAAAATCTTTAAAAATACGGCCCAAAGCAGCTGAATGTAAAACAAAAGCTTAAAGAGACACATATCAGCAAAGAAGGTTTACAAAACTGCAGAGCTTGGATGTCACACTCTATAATTGAGATAAGCTAGAGAGAATCACTGATGATGAAAAAAAAAAAAAAAAAAAAAAACCTGGCTCTGACCAAGCCCGGGGACATAGGCAACTCAATTAGACTTTCTAGGCTGCAGACGTTCCACCTGTAAAAATAAGAGGACTTAAACAGACATCTTCCAGGGCCTTATTAGCAATGACAAATACAACACTTTAACCAACCTGCTTTATTTTAAATATAGTAAATTAAAACAGAGACTAACTTGTCTCATGTCAGCTAGCTATTAGGTCTCCCAATTTTTAATACAGTGCTCTTTCTACTTCACTGTGCTTACCTCCATTAAATAGAATCTGTTTCAAATATAGCTCCACTAAGACAAACAAGATGCATTTATACCAGTGGTTCGTATTATTAAAGGCCATTCACTACAAAACTGAAACCAAAAGGTTTCCCATAAAGTTGACCTCATTTTATGACAAAGCTACCATTGAATGATGTCAGAGTTTTTACCCAGAACAACTAGCCTCAACCAATTCTTGTCTCTGATAAAGGCAAGTCACAACTGTTCATTCATTACTACAGGGTAGCCAGCAAGTTCTGAGGAGCATGACAGATGCCATCAAAAATGGAAAACACATGTAACAGACAAAGATCATCAAACCTCTCCTAACACCCTCTCCTAAAAATTACAATGAGTAATCTGATGAGGAGAACTATGATAGGAAAAAATGCTCATAAGTCTATCTGCAAATCTGTTAAGAGTCCACAATTCCCAACACTTTCGCTTTCTCAAGAACCTCAATCATGTAGAAATCTTGGGATGGGACCTTCTCAATGACCAAATCAGACTTAAATCCCCCTCCCACCATTCAAAATGAGGTCATTATGGTCTTATTTCATGGTAGTTCATTTTATCACCAAACTGTAACGAGACCAAAAAATGTAATTACTCTTTCAACTGTGCATATAGCTCATAATTTAGGTAGTCCGTCCTTCAGAGTATGTTTAAAAGAATCACATAAACAAAAAAAGTTCTCCTGTGTCCTACTACCCCTTTGATAAATCCTCAGATCAGTGTACAAATTATCCCCAAAGGTTCTACCAGAAAACAATGATAGTGTCTGTTCGTTCTCAATGACAGTCTCTCATCTTCAGTGTAGCTGTTCTGATGAACTTGGGATTTTTTTCAGTTTCCTGCATTGGGCAGGACCCCTTCAGCCCAAATTTGGCCTTGTGAATTTTCTGACGAATAATCTTAAATGTTCACTTACCCTTTTGACCAGCAGGCATCACATCCGTCCATTCATTGTTGACAGCAAATGTGAGAAGGTACTGAAGCCTTCACCATTGCCCAAATGTCTCGTTTGGAAACTGGAATTGTCAGCAAAAGCTCCTGGGACACTGCAATACAAAAATATTTTTTTACACATAACTAAGATGTAACTTCTAAAACCACCACTTCCTTAAACTTGAAAACAGTGCTATAGACATAGAACCCAGAGGTAGGGGAAAACACCTTTCAAATGAGGTATGTCGATATATCAAGTGTGATGCTGTAAAATATAAACCGGAAATAATGTTTTGAAAGATACAGATACCAATTACTTCAACACATACACTGAGAGGTTGTTGTTTATTGCAGACTTTGTGCCAAATATTTTACATATGTTGGCGTGACAAAAATAGCATTTTTGTCCAATTATAAAGTGCTCAGTAACAATAAGCTGTTTTAACTCAAATCTGACATGGATAAACATACTGATTCCTATTAAGTAGCTCTCTTTGCTAGAGGATAAAAACATGTAAAAATAAAAATTGTTTCAAAAATAATAACAAACATCAAAACTAGGAAGAGAGGTAACTATAATCATTTTCCTCCAAAATAATTCTACAAACATTTTTGAATTACATATAAGGAGCAAGAGATGTTTCTTGGAGATAGTTCCATCAAGACAAAACACATCATGTAATGTGCAGATGACCAAGCGGAGAAGCCTGAATTCTGAACCCAGCATTGTCATCAATCATGTGGCTCCAGGAAAGTCATTTAATACCTCAGGATCCCAGTCCTTTCATCTGCCAGGTCAGGTCACTAACTGATGCTTTTCACGTCCCTTCTACCTCAAAGCATCTTGGTGTTTCTGGATAAAGCCTATTATGTCAAATAACCTGAACTATTAGCTTCTCCTCCAAGCTTCCAGATTAAAAAAGAAAGTTTTTACCATGAATCTTCCATCAACACCAAAACTGAGCAGCGGGCAGAGGGTTTTGCACATGCGCAGAGGAATTCTCACCTTGGCACTAGTGCCAAACCTTGGTACACCTGCACCCTTGGCAGCTGACAACACCCACTGGGTGCCCGTGGAAGGCTTCCATTCCTATCCCAAAACTACAGCTCCAACTCCTATGGAAATGTGCCCACATGTGTTATAGATGAGTATTTCTCAAATTTCAGTATACATAAGAATAACTTGAAGACCTTTCTAAATACAGATTCCTGGGCCATTCCCAGAGACACTGGTTTAGTGTCTCTGGAATTAGGCCTGAGATTCTGTATTTCTACCAAACTACCAGGGAACTGGATACTGCCAACCACAGACCACAGTTTATCTCAAAATGATAAAGCCCCTGCGTCGAAACTCCAAGTAGCCTTGAGATACAAGAAGCATTTTCAAGACTCAGGGAAGCTCTGCAAACCTACTAAGTCGATGTCATGTAGCAAAAAGAAAGGGGCTGAAAATGCTCACCATCTTCAGGACAAAATATCTTTCTTTCTCTGGCCTAGAAGGCCCTGAATCATCCAGTCACTTTCTACTTCTCTGACACCACCACCAGCCACGAACTCAGTCCTCAATTACAACATGGATGCGGTGGGTGGACGTCCATTTCAAGAAGCCAAGGGTTTTCCTACCTCACACTTGGTGCACTGGCTTTCCCAAGTACCTGGAATGCCATGAGCTTACTCCTTAAATAAGTGGCTCCTTCTCATCACAGGGTCTTCTGGGCAAAGGCCCCTTCAAGCATGTGGTCTAACTTACGTACTTAAGCTAGGTTTCCTATCACCCCAATTAAATCATTCTATTTGCTGTCCTCAGAGCTCTTATCATCATCTATAAACTTTTTTCTCATGTCCTCACTTGTCCTCTTCACTAGACTATAAGCTCCAAACGATAAGGAAACTTCTCTGTTGTGTTCTTCATTATCCTCCAAAAATTTAGAAAAATACTTGGCTCATAGCAGCCACTCAAGACAGACTGAGTCAATAAACAAATCAACAATTTAAAGAACTAATTCTCAGGATTCACTAAACATACAATCGCCATTCATTGAAAATACACACTGCATTGGATATTTTTTTCAGTATTTTACAACAGTTATTTCATTTAATTCTATTCTTACCACATAGACACTCTTACATGCAGATAAGAAAACCAAGGCACAGAAAGTTTTAGCAGCTTGCTCAATATCACACAGCTATTAGGAACTTGACTCGACAAAGCGTGCAGTCAGAAGAAATATTTTTCTCATCAATATATTAACACAAAATTTTGAGTGCCTACGTTGCACTGGACATTTTTCTGACTGAGGCTTGCTTGAGAGTTCTGGCTATAAGGCCTTGTAGAGGATAGACCTTTCCGACCTGAGCTTCCTTGTTCATACTGGGAAAGCTAAGGCATCCACAATGACCAGGCAGAAAATATGAGTGAGCAGGACAGAGCAGGTGTAAGATCCAGGGAGTGGTGACGGAGGCTGCAGGCTGGAGGCCCCAGACTCTCAGCTAAAAGAGCAGCCAGTGGCCCCACAAGCCCATTACTGCCCTGTGACAGCATAAACCCCAGGCTATAAGAGCTTTCAATTCTAAAATCAAAGGCAAGAATCCAAATCACTATTTTGTAAAAATTTCCTCATGTTTAAAAGATAGCAGCTAACCTTTTAATAGTACAGATTTAATTTAAAGGGAAAAATGCAAGAAAAAGAACCCTGGCAACCCCTATACCAAATGATGGCTGGGGACACAGCTCTGGCCTGTGATTCAAGAGGGATTTGGAAGCACAGAGAAGCCACACAAGTGAGCACATAAAAAGACGGTGGGGCAGATAAGGGATTTTGAGAGGAATTTAGAGGTTTTCAAGCTTTGAAAGGAAATGGAAGCTGGACTGCAAAGGAATTCCTCCAAAACAAAATATCGTAGTAAAAGGCTTTGTGTTGTTGTGTAGTCGCTAAGTCATGTCCAACTCTCTGTGACCCCACAGACTGTCCCACCAGGCTCCTCTGTCCATGGGATTTCCCAGGCAAGAACACTGGAGTGGGTTGCCATTTCCCTCTCCACAGGATCTTCCCCACCCAGGGATCGAACTGACGTCTCCTGCACTGGCAGGCAGATTCTTTACCACTGAGTCACCTGGGAAACCCAGTCAAAGGTCTACAGGTGGGTTAAAGAATCAAGTAGTGCTACAGAACAGCTGTGAGAAGAGAGGGATCGTGCAGGACTTCCACTCTGGATGCACACAGAGGCTGACTTTTAGCTAAGACGTAACGTGGTTAAACAAAGCTTTAAAGTATCATCAGTGTTATCCAGCTTGACTTCCTAAAACGTTAGTGTCACCAGGCATATTAAAACATTAAGGACAAACTGTCACTGTGGTGTGGGGAAACGTTTGGGTTTTGTGTGTTCTGTCAAGAATTCAACTGACTCAAGACTAAATTTCATCTCCATCAAGCCCTGTGCAACTCGAACCAAAACACAGTATGAACAATAGACAATAAGTTTTAAATGTACTTACACTATATATACTATACACTCTCTACAGACACATATAGTACATATACATAGACACATATATACACTGTAAGTTCTATAATTCTAACCAAAATACTGTATGAGTGATATATTACACTTTGTATACATACAGGATACACACTATAAATACACTTTGTATACAGTATATATAAATCATATGCATACACCAATATGCTATAAAATACAAGCTCTTCAACCAAAATACTACATAACCTATATACACTATATATAGTTTTTATATGTATTTTTACACTATATGTACTATATACAGGCACATATAATACATACATATATAAACACATATACACACTATAAAATATCAGTTCTGTAACTCTAACCAAAATACTATATAAATGATATACTACAATTTATATATATTTGTACAGTGTATATATACTATATACTCTCTATACGCATATATATAATACACATATACACATACACACATATACTATAAAATACAAACTCTATAACTCTAACCAAAATACTTTATATAATATATATAGTTTTTGTATGTATTTATAGTATTAATATATACACTATAAAATAAACACTATATAGTGGCCACAGGACTGGAAAAGGTCAGTTTTCATTCCAATCCCAAAGAAAGGCAATGCCAAAGAATGCTCAAACGACCACACAATTGCACTCATCTCACACGCTAGTAAAGTCATGCTCAAAATTCTCCAAGCCAGGCTTCAGCAATACGTGAACCATGAACTTCCAGATGTTCAAGCTGGTTTTAGAAAAGGCAGAGGAACCAGAGGTCAAATTGTCAACATCCGCTGGATCATCAGAAAAGCAAGAGAGTTCCAGAAAAACATCTATTTCTGCTTTATTGACTATGCCAAGGCCTTTGACTGTGTGGATCACAATAAACTGTGGAAAATTCTGAAAGAGATGGGAATACTAGACCATCTGACCTGTCTCTTGAGAAACCTGTATGCAGGTCAGGAAGCAACAGTTAGAACTGGACATGGAACAATAGACTGGTTCCAAATACGAAAGGAGTACATCAAGGCTGAATATTGTCACCCTGCTTATTTAACTTATATGCAGAGTACATCATGAGAAACGCTGGGCTGGAAGAAACACAAGCTGGAATCAAGATTGCTGGGAGAAATATCAATAACCTCAGATATGCAGATGACACCACCCTTATGGCAGAAAGCTAAGAAGAACTAAAGGGCCTCTTGATGAAAGTGAAAGAGGAGAGTCAAAAAGTTGGCTTAAAGCTCAACATTCAGAAAACTAAGATCATGGCATCTGGTCTCATCACTTCATGGCAAATAGATGGGGAAACAGTGGAAACAGTGGCTGACTTTTTTGTGTGTGTGCTCCAAAATCTCTGCAGATGGTGATTGCAGCCATGAAATAAAAAGACATTTTCTCCTTGGAAGCAAAGCTATGACCAATCTAGATAGCATATTAAAAAGCAGAGACATTACTTTGTCAACAAAGGTCCGTCTAGTCAAGGCTATGGTTTTTCCAGTGGTCATGTATGGATGTGAGCGTTGGATGGTGAAGAAAGCTGAGCACTGAAGAATTGATGCTTTTGAACTGTGATGTTGGAGAAGACTCTTGAGAGTCCCTTGGACTGCAAGGAGATCCAACCAGTCCATCCTAAAGGAGATCAGCCCTGGGGGTTCACTGGAAAGACTGATGTTGAAGCTGAAACTCCAATACTTTGGCCACCTGATGCGAAGAGCTGACTCAGTAGAAAAGACCCTGATGCTGGCAAAGATTGAGGGCAGGAGGAAAAGGGGACGACAGAGGATGAGATGGCTCGATGGCATCACTGACTCTATGGACATGGGTTTGGGTAAACTCCAGCAGTTGGTGATGGACAGGGAGGCCTGGCATGCTGTGGTTCATGGGTCGCAAAGAGTTGGAAACGACTGAGCGACTGAACTGAACTGATGGTGATGGTTTAGTCGCTAAGTCATGTCCGACTCTTGTAACCCCATGGACTGTAGCCCGCCAAGCTCCTCTATCCATGAGATTCTCCAGGCAAGAATACTGGAGTGAGTTGCCATTTCCTTCTCCAGGGCATCTTTCCAACCCAGGAACCGAACACAGGTCTTCTGCATTACAGGCAGATTCTTTCCCAACTGAGCTATAAGGGAAGCCCCATATACACACACATACATATATGCATATGTATATATATATATACACACACATATACTATAACACATATATGGGTTTCCTTGGTGGCTCAGCAGTAAAGAACCCGCCTGCAATACAAGAGATGCACTAGCGACTGAACAACAATACATACATATACATACATATATACTGTAAAGTACAAGTTGTATAACTCTAACCAAAACACCACATAAACTATACTATAGTTTTATATGTATCTATAGTACATATACTATAAAATACATAAAATATACATATACTTGCAATACACACATACACTATAAAATCAAGCTCTGTAACTCTAACCAAAACTCTGACCTCTAGAAATGAAATATATAGCAACTGAAATTTAAAAGGACAAAAAAGAAAACCCACCAGAAAAGAACTATCCAAATAAAATTATCCAGAACACCGCCCAGAGGCAAAAACTATCTACCTGGAATTGCATGTCCAGAAAAATTATCTTCCAAAATAAAGATCTTTCCAGACAATCAAAAGTTTACAATCTCTCTACAAGGATATTCAAAAAGATGCATTTCAGGCTCAAAGAGAAAGACTGCAGAAAGAAGCTTGCCTGATTTAAGAAGAGGGAGCCAAAAAATCAAGAACTTGTGAGTAAATACAAGTTAATGCATTATAATGACATGTAGGTCTTGAAATTTTAAAAAGCCTGGCAAAACAGAAAGAAAAACACCAATACAGTATACTAATGCATATATATGGAATTTGAAAGATGGTAACGATAACCCTATATGCGAGACAGAATAAGAGACACAGATGCATAGAACAGTCTTATCGACTCTGAGGGAGAAGGTGAGGGTGGGACGTTCTGGGAGAATAGCATTGAAACATGTATATTATCATATGTGAAACAGAACACCATTCCATGTTTGATGCATGAGACAAATGCTCAGGACTGGGGCAACAGGATGACCCAGAGGGATGGGATGGGGAGGGAGGTGGGAGGGGGGTCCAGGAAGGGGAACACATGTAAACCCATGGCTGATTCATGTCAATGTATGGCAAAAACTACTACAATATTGTAAAGTAATTAGCTCCCAACTAAAATAAATAAATTTATTAAAAAAAAAAAAAAGTCTGGCAAAACCATTGCTTCCCACCCAGGTTCACTGGGTCACATTTGCTGTCAATCACAAGGTCCTGGACTACAAACGTGATACAGAATAAGGACACTCATGAAATGCAGATTCCTGCCCCCAGATTCCAGAGAGTCTCAATCTGGAGTCCAAGGAATCTGCATTTTGACCAGATCTTCCAGGGAACTCTGATGGAGATGCGCCCCAGCCTCTACTCTGTAATGCACTGCACCACTGCAGGACCAGCAACCCAGCAAGTCCCAGGGGCTCAGCCCAGCCCGGTCAAGGCAGACTCTCCAGTTGGCCTTTGTTCTCTTCTATCTCACTTACCCCTCAGAGAGCGCCTTGGCCCCGAGGGGTCAGCAGCAACTCTGCCTCAAGCCTGCTAGTCAGGAGCTGCAATAAATTAAAAGCCCATTAAGATATTTTTGAGAAAAGCCTAGAAGTGTTGAACCATTAATTGTGCCATATTCAATCTGTTTTCCTGGAGATTTGAAAAGCCAGATTACCATCTTGGGGGTCATTAGAAAGAATGAAGCCTTCTCCTTTTTCAATTTACATATTTCAAAATGCACAGATCCTTCCAGTGGCTACTACAACAGGCTGTCCAAGTTCAGCCGAGGCGGCCACTCTGCCCTCTTACCAACAGAGAAAGGAGCCTGTGGTGCCGAGGGGTTTTTGCCTTGTGTTTTCAAGTTAGGAATCAAAGCTCAGGGCCTGTGGTTGCAAAACAGCTCCAGAAAAACAGGTAGAGGCAGCCACAAAACAACAGTGCTGTTTTCTTGTTTTGTTCTCCCCTGTTTATTTTTCCCTGAAGCAATCCTTGCTCGGTACAAAAGTCTGCAGGGAGCTGGAAAGAGCAGCTGTGGTTCCCTGAGGCCAAGACCTAGCAATCAAGTTGTTTACCAAACACTGCCAGGCACCAGGAAAACAACAACAGCAGAGGCAGTATTTGCATCTGTTTTTCAAAAACAACCTCCAAAGTCTGGGGCCTGCTGGGTACTTCTTCGCACGGCTGAAAGGAGCACTCAGAAATTAAAGGCAAGAAATGCCGGGGATATGAGCCCCCATGGCCTATGTGTTATCCATTATTCCACTTCTTTTGAAGAGAGCCTATCCTAAGAATAAAAAAGATTAAGAGTCTGCCGAGTTTCCAAGCAGGGGACTCAAACAGACAACATGCTTGTCACTGGCATTCCCAAGCAAGATAACAGTGGTCATCTTAGCAAACTGACATACTTTGCTGGCCATCCAACACCTCAAGACATCCAGCTGTGGTTCTCAATCTTGGAAATGCAGCAGAATCTCCAGGAGAGCTAATAAAAGACAGATTGCTGGGCCCATCCCCCTGGTTGTCTCATTCTGTAGGTACAGGGCAGGGCCTGAAAATCTCCAGCAAGTGCCCACATGATGCTGGTGCTACTGGTACAGACACCATGCTTTGGGAAGGAAAGCTGTATAAAGCTAGGTGCTTTCTTGCTGTTTTGGAGATCTGGGATCCCCTGTCTGACATCAACCTCTCCCATGCATTATCCAAGCAAGTCTGGCAGAGTTATACCCAAAGGAGGTCACAGAACAAAATGCACTGGATGGGCGATTTTCCATTTATTTCTTCATATCCTCCACCTGCCACGCCGCCCCAATCCCTCACCTTACCTGTGTCTTGGAAAGCTACCCTGCGTGATGCATCAAGAAGTACTCTTATCCTCTGGCTTCCAGCTGGTACAACCAATGGAGGTCTCACCTCAGGCAGACAGAGAAGATGGGGCATTTATCGCCCAAATTTCTCCCCACCGGGGCACTGAAGGCTGACTAGGAAAGATCCCAGCTCCTGCCAGGCAGCCCTATCCCTGCAGCTTCTCTCTCCAGACTCCACTATGTGCCCTTCCCTTGTCCTCTCAGACCCAGGAGAGGGACAAGCCACCTACTTTCTGCAGGAACACTGACCCAAAACTCAAATCCATTAGAATGTTGTATGTGGAACTTTTAGACTCACACAAATAAGTATATGTGTACATACACACTCATATACAAATATGTATGTATGGATGAATGTACGTACATATACATATATATCTTTATAGATTACTTAACGTAGCTCCATCAGATAGGTCAGGAGACCTGGGAGGTCATGGCCAAGGCCACCTGCTGGGGTTTGCACCTGTGTTCCTTCACGGCCCTGTTTCACAGGAAGAGTGGGACCACTCTGTCTAATCGGTTACACAACCTGATAAGAAGGAGAGCATTTGTGAGCGCTTCAATCCTTCTCTAATTTACTAACTTAGTTTCCTTTGTTGCAAATAGCACCAAAATAGAAATGGAACAGAAGTGGGTGGAGCAGACTCCATCACCAACTCCCGTGAATAACTTTCTGACAATGCTGAATCCAGTTCAGAAAGCAAATCGGCTGCGGAAAAAATGGTGCGTGTTGTCAGCTCACAAATAAAATGCCAATCTGCCTTGATTAATAAGGCTTGGAGAAGAAGAACAAATAATACATCTGTTTTTAAAAAATTGTAACCTCAAATGTACCCTAAATAGGCATCTATCTGAACAGCTAAGTTCTAAAGTTCTAATCAAAACCATCACCCAAGTTTAAACCAACTGAGCCACCACCATCAACATCTGTGGCTTCACCAGGCCCACTTGACTTCATTTCAACTAAGTTCCCTAGAACTAATCACTGTTACTTTTACTTAACTTTCACTAATAAGATTTACTCCAACTCACCAGAGGACTTTCTGGTATCTATGTTCAAAAACAAGTTTTTAAGTAAACCCATTAGATTAATTAGAACACATGGGGAATACAGTTGCTAAGTAATTACTTTTCTAGTTCACTGAGGCTTAACCAGCAACCTTTTTTGTTTGTTTATTGCTCTTCACTGAAAATCCATTAAACATTCCATTTAAAACATGAAGGCTAGACCTCCTGCTATATTTGTCTGCCCCCCCCATCTTCCCAGGAAGAACCCAGCTTCTGTCTGAACCTGATGTTGATAACAAGTGACTTAACTGTCACCCCAATTCAAGGAGTGTGAGTTCCTTGAATTCAACCATCATCCTGTTGCCTCCCAGGCATTCTAGAACCCCATTTTATCCTACATTCTGACTCCAATGCTCACTTTTTTAAAAAAAATTTTATCCAGTTAACATTATTTCTTTAAAAAAAAATAATTATAGTTATTTATGGCTGTACTGGGTCTTTGCTGCTGCATGGGCTTTCTCTAGTTGTGTGCGTGGGCTTCTCATTGCAGTGGCTTCTCTTGGTGTAGATCACAGGCTCTAGGGCACGCAGGCTTTAGTGGTTGGGGCTTGTAGGCTCAGTAGTTGCAGTTCCTGAGCTCTAGAGCACAGGCTCAATAGTTGTGGTGCACGGGCTTAGTTGCCCCATGGCAAGTAGGCTGTTCCCAGAGCAGGGATCAAAGCCAGGGTCCTGCATTGGCAAACAGATTCTTTACCACCGATCCACCAGGGAAGCCCCAGTGCTCATTTCTTTCCACCACCTTCCAAAAGTAACATCATGAACAATATGGAGACTTTCCTTTTTCCTTAAAGATATCCCTTTCACCTTTCCCAGAAGGCATTCACTCAACATCCCCTGACTTCATGCAAAGAGGAAAGAGTTGGCCTTTCTTTAATTTCTTTTCTTACAGCCAGGTTATGGCTCTGCTAATAGTCTACCTTGCCTGCCATCTACCCCCATGGAGAATACTATCATTACTCTCCACTGTAATTCCCTGATTCTTTGGAACCCTTCTTTTGATGACCGTATGTGAGGGAACCACTGCTTCCAAACCAACCATACAGTTTTTAACTCTAAATGTCTAATGCACTTCTCCACCTGTCTCAGATGTTTCAGTATCTGGTTCACAGTTTTGGTCTGCATTCCTTCAGTGTGACCACTTTTATCAATCTCAATAGCCATGAAAATGGCCCTTCCCACAGCCTTGCCAAGGCTTACATCAGGCCTGGTTCAGACAAAGTACCACTAAAAAAAAACCCAAAAAACTACCTACTGTTCAAGTGAATGAATACACACTGGGTTATCTTAACTTACCCTAAAAGCTTTCAGTCTCTTTGAGAAGCAGTATACTGCATTAGTTGAGAGCTCAGGCTAACTGCTCATGTCCCATCCTAGCCATGCCACTTACTAGTTATAACCTTGGGCAAGTTCCTCCATACCTGAAAATTGGGATAATATCTGCCCAGAGTAAGGGTGCATTAAGTTCTAATTAAGTGGTAATTAACCACTACCACTTCCTCTATACCTGAAGGCATGGCCAAAAGTTTGATTTCACCATTCCTTAGAACTGTCCCACCTCAAAGACCTTGAACTCTGAAATTCATTAATGACCTTGCATGGAGCCAACACTCACAGGGTCATCTCTCCTGAATTTGCTCCTTGACTGTGATGAGAGAAGGCACCATAACTCAAATTCTTATATCTTTACCACATGCACCATTCATCATCCTCCTTCGAAGCTTTCTCTCTTTTACAGCATCTATGGCTCACTCCACATACCCCCAAAATCCCTGTTATCACTCAGGATGACCATGTCTTTTCTACCAACTTCCTGCTTGAGTCCTTTGGTTCCCTCACCTGAGTGAGCTGGGTGAAGCCAGGCTTCGGTGTGATTCATGGTTTATATCCTAGATGTCTTCACTACAGTGCCCAGGACACAGAAGGTTATTATATGTGATACTCATCTTGGTTCTATCAGGGAGCCAGGAAGGTAAGATTCCCCATAAGCCTACTTGGCAGTCATCTATGACAAGTTGCTATTTAAGATTTACGGGAACTCAAGGCTCAGTTTCACAAGTTGGGCTACGCTAAGAGAGCAGGGCTTGAAAAGGGGAGCCCATATATCCTTGAAGCCCAGGGGAGCCTAGTCGTTCCTGTGAAGAACAGTCAAGTGAGCAGAGGGCTGGCTGCCATCTGGGCTCTTTATAAGGTTTTTGTGGTAAACATGTTTACTTTCTTTTCATTGGCTGGGCTTATCGTGATCAAGTATTTTGTTTTGAGTCTTGCTCTATAAACATGTTTACTTTGCAGGGAGAACTTTTTGATAGCTGGTACACTTGTTTTTTGCACTTTTAAATTCAAAACATATTTTTCACAGCCTGTGGTAAACAACTCAAGGTGGTAAACAAATGATATTATTTCATCTTCACACTCGATAGGCGATCCCTATGTATCTGATCAAAAGCTGGAAGTGGGTTGTGGGTAACCAAGGCTCTCTACTGGATGAGAACAAGAATCACATTCACAGTGATGAGGCTACTAACAAAAAACTTGTCACTATAATTTTTGACAATGGCGGGTCCTGCAGATGAAGGAGAATAGAAAACTCAAGTCTCAGTTTCCCCAGTGGTGATATTCCATGGGAAGTGATAACACGGTGAAACCAGACATCATCGTCATGTGAATGGATAGGATCCATATCTTCCGTGAGAGACTAAGGTTACAAAATCAGCATACAGAACTGATGTTGGGGGAAAAATAAGACAAAATTTTCTAAAAATGAAGAAACTAACTAGGTCACAATATTAATTGCAATTCTCTGAGATGCCTAGTCAGTGATGATTTCTGCCTGCTTTACAATTAAGAAAAAGGTAGTAGTTTCAACCGTAAAACAGAAAAGTCCTCTATTATTGAAAAGGGAAGGAAACACAAGAGTAAAAAGGGGGAAATAACTTTTGAAAAAACCAATGGTCTTGAAGCTGGTTTAAAAGTACTGTTTAAAACAATTGGTCTGTGGGATGAAACATGAAATCCCACCAGAGGTGGGTCAAAGCTCTCTTCCAGAGAATTCTCTGTGTCCCAATATTCCAACTAGCAACAAAAGCCTTCTTACCACAGGTCTTTGAGGAAGGCCTGTATTCCTAACTTAAAAAAATACAAGAGGCCAAACTCTTTGTTAAAGCAAATACCACCCCCATTGCTGGCCCCTACTTTCAAATCATCTTCTAAGTCTATGCCCAATTTAAAGAAGTAAAAAAAAAATAAAAAAAAAAAACAAGGAAGTTGAAGTTGTGGTAGCATAATAAGATAAACATCCCCATTTATGAAGCATTATTCTTTCACTGTGTATGGTACGGTAGGGAGGCAAAGTAACCCCATATGTCACCTTATCCATCACCCAAGACACCTAATGTACAGAACACACAGATATCAGAGAACAAACATACTTACAAGACTTCTTTCCCAAGGTTATAATGTGATTCAGAGATATGATGAAGGGACGAGAGGCCAAGGGCATTTTGAGGCAGCCATCACCCTTGATACTGAGATTGTCTCTCCAGTCAAGGAAGAAGAACCAAAACAAACAGCTGTCCAGACAGTTTTAGCAGAAGGGCAATAAGGCCCAGGGGGTGGGAGGCTGCATGACCAATGAGTAGGAAGTACAAACCTTGTCCCCGTTTTGCCAACTGTTGGAGAGCCCCTGCGAATCAGAGAGTTTGTCAGAGCCTGGCTTTCCCTTTCTAAAAATAAACAGCATCGAATCCTACCTTTTTGAACCATCCCATTTCACAATTTTTATGCCTCAGCCTCAAGTGGAAAATGCCACTTTAGGGGATAACTGACAATTCCAGGCTCCATAATCCAATCAATACAATACTTGGAGTGCTTTCCAACAATCCACCAAAGGCAACCAAGTTCCCACAACTGAGGAGCAGAAATGGAATTTCAAGTTAATGTGACGCTGGCCGGTGACAAGTCATCAGCATTCTTCAGCTTTTAGCTGTTTGAGCAGACAGCTGACTCAGCAGAGATACAGTTACCCAGTCAGCCACCTCCATCTGACCCACTGCCTCAAAGTGATCTATCTTTCATCCATCTCAAAAAAACCAAAAAAGTTGAATGACTAATAAAATGACTAAAAAAGAACATCCAGATAATTCTTACAAAGCTAAAATAATAATAATAATCAGCCTGGTAAATGGATATGAGGATGATGACCAGTCTCAGAGTGGTCCAATGTCTGATGGTCACATTTCCTTCTGAGAAACGGGGTGGCATGGTGTGGTATGGAAATGCCTCAGAAGAGCAGGAGAAGAGCTGATAATTATGACCAAATCATCAGGGAAAATTATCAAAGGGTCAAAGTGGTGAAATATCTGTCATAAATACAGGAAAAGAAAGGAACACACTGACCTTTCACCTTGGTGTTCGACAGAGTGAGAGGTCTCTGGATACTGTACTAAGGACATACAATTCTAAGACCAGCCAGCATGCATGGAGCCCTGTCCACGCCTGGCACTTTGTCCTGACTGAGCATTTCCATCCAAGGTCTTACAATCTTCACAAGTAAATACGGCTATCTGACATATGAGGAAACTGAGGATCAGAGAAGCCAAGTCTTCTACCCAGGGCAAGGGTTAGTAAGTGATACCAGCACTTGCATCTGAAATCCAAGTCTCCTCCCTTCACATTACCCAATACAACAGACTACTACTCTTCCAAAAGCTCAAAAGGGAAATCTGGAAAGGTTCTCAAGATGAAGCCCCACTGGAAATCAGGGCGAGAACTCTATCGGGAGCACCACACTACCTCCCACAGTCTAAATCCCTCAGCTTCTTGCGTGCACTTGGGCAAACTTTGGTCAGGAGTGAAGTACAGAACCAAGTAAGCCCTGGTAACACAACCTAGAAGTCGCAGGGGACAGCCCCACGGAGAAAGGTGACAGGAGGAGCGGGGCTTATGCCCATGGCCGAGGCACCATCCTTTCATTACCTGTGCAGAAGGATGCTTTCCAGTCCTCAATCTCCTCTTTGTTCTCCGAAGTTCATCTGATCACAATCCTAGGCATTGTCCGCACTCTTTCCTTTCCCTCTCCCTGCCTCTCCATGAATGTTGCCTGTCGGAAAGTCTCCAGAACAAGACCCCTCAAATGAAATTCAGTCATACATTTATGTAGCCCCACTCTGAGGAACTGTGGTGCACGTTTGGGAGCTGGGTCAGGTGGCTATCCAGGCTCAGCTGTCTTCTCAGCACAAGAAGCTAAATAACAATGTGTGATTGAAATAACATTTCAGGACAAGGAGAGTTGTGTCATGGGGAATATGTGATTAATTGCCAGATGAGTTCTACAGACCATAACTGTTACAAAGTTCAAAAGAAGGGAGCGATCACCTCCAGCAATACCTCCCAGGGTGCAAACTCCTCACAAAGTTCTCCTTCCCACCTTCTTTGGCCCAGATCAGGAATCTGGCTGCCTGGGGTCTGATTCTGGCTGTGACACTGGTGGACTGAGTTATTCAAGCTCTCTGGGCCTCAGTTTCTGCAACTATAGAATGAAAGTAAGGACAGGTCATATGTCACGGGGTGGTAAAAGGGTTAAGCAGGATGATGCACGTAAGCTGCAAAACAGGGCAACGGGTGTTACCGTATCTCCTGGCAGATCTCCAGTCCCAGACTCCATAGCCCCATATATACATCTGAATCTGCACACTTGGTCTACACGGGCTCCCTCTCTCCACTTCCCTATGTCTGCCGCTGAAGCTGTGCCTTCTATACCAACAAGCTAGAAAACCTGCGGGGCTTCCATTCTGCCCCTACCCCAGGCGTAGCCAGCTACCCTGCTTGGTCTCACCTTGTCTCCATGCTGGCTCCGGCATCCAGGTTTCCATTTCCAATACCTCAGGGCAGGAACAAGAACCCGAGAGAGTGCCTGGATTCAACTTCCCTGTCGGCCACGCAGTAACCTAATTTGTGATTTTGGACAAAGTATATAATTTCTCTAAGCCTCTCTTTCTGCATCCATAAAATGGGGCTAAAGAGAGTTCCCACATCAAAAGGTTGCAGTGAAGATTAAATCTCATTATGGGTTGAGAACTCTCTACAGAAATTCTGACCCTCGGGGGGGTCAGAACAACATTAACTGAACATCAGTATCCAACTGGTCTCTCCCTTCTCAGTTTGGAGTCATTGCTTATCCTTGATGATACCAGATCTGAGTTAGTCATCCACAGAGCATGATCATTCCTCTCTTTTAAACTTATCAATTTAATATTATGGCAAAGTTTTACAAACAGAAATGGGCACTCTCCTCCATGGCTGGGTTCAGGGTAAGCTGGCACAGCCTTTAGCTGTGCGGCGTGGGTAGGATTGGGCACTGCTTCAGCAACCTTTAAAGCATGCACATCCTGTTAAGTCTTTACTCTTTGGAATTGATTTTAACGAAATAGTAACCACTGGGGAAGGAATTAGCTACAATGCTGTGAGGAAACATATCACAGCATTGTCTATAATATATAAAAACTGGGAAAAAAAATCCAATAAAAATTAAATACATTATGATTCATACTGATGGTGAAATACTATGCAGTCATTTAAAAGGGTTGGAAAAATAAACACAGACACAGAAGGAAACATGACCCCCAAATCATACCTGTTCACCAAATGTTGAGCGTTCTATTGCTAAGTAACAGAGATGTGTTACAAAAACTGAATCTTCCTAAAGTTCTGGTTTATTTACTGTGCTCCAGATGCTGCAAAAGAACACATTACATACCCTGAGCTACTGCAAATCCCAACGAAATGAGTTTCACTTATTATCCCCATTTTAAAAACAGAAAATATAGACAGAAATCAAAGAACATGTCCAAAGTCAGGTAGCTAGGAAGGGAAAGCTGTGATATTAATGTGAGTATTAGTCTAAGTCCTTGCTCTTTTCTAACACTGCTACTCATAAAAATATTAGTACATTTATATTTAGAGTAAGTATATCTCCATGGGAAAAAGACTAGAAAAACAGACAGAAAAACACTAGGAGTCATTTTCTCTAGGGGGTGGAACTATAGATTATTTATTTATTTTTGCTCTGCTTTAAACATTTTTTCACATTTATCATAAAATGCTTCAGTAATAAGGGAGAAAAGAACAAGGTTTCTTCCATTTTAAAACATGAATGTCAGCCACCTTTTTCCCCTTGCCTCTGACAAATGCAGATGCTGGGCTTGTAGGGGAGGGAGTGTTGCTCAGTGATGGGGGCTTCAGGTGCCAGAGCCCCATCACCTGGGGGTGGGCCACTGGGAGACTGGCACAATGGCTTAGGATGCCGCAAGGGTCAAATAGGCAGGTTCTAAGCTCAGATTGGCCTCACACTTAAGTGCTCTGTAATCTGAATGATTATTATGACTAGCAACATCTTCATCACACTAGACACACTTGATAGCTTCTCTCTTGAGGTGGGACCAAAACGTGGTGTAAAAGAGCAAGTTTCAGTATCTTTTAACCAATAGTGATAATGGATCAGATAACTACCCCTCCCTCAAACTCCCAGGGCTGGTGAAGCAAAAACACGGACAAGCCTGTAGCAGGACCGCCTGGCTCTGAACCCCACGTATGTCACTTAACTGCTTTGTCTCGGTTTCCTCCCTTTACAAGATGGAGATAATAATGGCTCCGTCCTCACAGGACTGTGGTGCAGGCTCAAACAGGTAATGTAGGCAAGACTCTTCTCCCTGCGTCCAGCTCACTGTGAGTGCTTAATAAGTATTACATGTTAGCACAGATTTCCCCCATCCTACGATGGGCTCACATCTCAATAAATCCACTGTAAACTGAAAACCTCACAAGTAAAAATGCATTTACTATGCCTAACCTATGGAATATCACAGCTTAGCCTAGCTACCGTGAAGGTGCTCAGAACACCTACAATAGTCTATGGTTGGGCAAAATCATCCAACACAAACCCTATGTTACAATAATGTGCGAGTATCTCATATAATGAAGACTGCACTGAAAGTGAAAAACAGAATGGTTATAAGTGTACTGGTTGTCTGCCCTCGTGATCACATGGCTGATAGGAAGCCAGCATCACCAGAGAGCACTGTACCACCTACTGCTGGCCTAGAGAAAGAGCAAAATTCAAAATTCGAAGTATGGTTTCTACTGAATGAGGATTACTTTTACACTACCATAAAGTTGAAAAATCTTGAGTCAAATCAGTGTAAATAGCTGACCACCTGTCCTTCAGCAAGCATTAATAGAGTGCTACCTGCCATGTGGATTTGGCCAAGCTTTAGAGGTTTTTACATGGATTTGGCCAAGCTTCAGAGGTTTTTCTGCCATGATCTTCCAAATTTAAACACTGTGCTATAATATGAAATGTGCTTAGTCACTCAGTCATGTCTGACTCTTGCAACTATAGCCTGCCAGGCTCCTCTGTCCATGGGGAGTCTCCAGGCAAGAACAATGGAGTGGACTGCCATCCCCTCTTCCAGCAGATCATCACAACCCAGGGATTGAACCCAGGCCTCCCACACTGCAGGCGGATTCTCTTACCATCTGAGTCACCATAATATTCCATAATATGAATTCCATATGAATATGAATATTCCATGATATAAATTTCATAATATGAAATAGACTTGTTCAAATGAGACATGCCCTCTTGTAGATTCTGATTTGCTTCTCTGTTAATTAGCTAGGGATGCCACAACTAAGTATCCCAATCAGGAGGCTTTACTACAGAATTTTCTTATAGCTCTGGAGTCTAGCGTCTGAGATCAAGGTGTCCTTAGGGCTGGTTTCTTCTGCGGTTTCTCTCCAGGACTTGTAGATGTCCATCTTCTCCTTGCCTACGTGTCTGAGTCCTCCTCATCACCTCTTCTAAGGAAGCAGATCATACTGGATTAGGTCTCATGCTAACGATCCCACTTTGACTTAATTGCCTCCTTAAAGACTCTGCAAATGCAGTCACATTCTGAGGTGCTAGGGGTTAGGACTTAAACGCAGGAATCTGAGGGGGACACAATTCAGTTCCCAACAGCTCCATCCTTGCATTCTGGAAGAACAGGAGTAGACCTCAAATTGAGAATCAGTTGCCCCTGAGCCCTGGCCATCTGCGCAGGCACAGTTCTTGAGGATTTCACAGGCTGACAGCTACAGCAAGATAGCAGGGTTCCCTCCTAGACAACCAAGCATGCCTTCCCCAAAGCATAATGGTTCCCTCTCTCTCCTTCCGGAACCCCAATATACACCAGAGACCAATGCCCATCAACAAAACACTCAACAACTCTGTGGCCAAGCAGGTCAGCAATCTCAGCTACTGCTCACGTTTACCTATGTTCAAAGACAGGAGGAAAGGTGCTCATTCCTCGCATGGATGCTCTAATCTGAGCTCGTGAAATAAACATAAATCACCACTGATGGTCATTTTTAAGAATCAGTCCATGCTTCATTCAAACAAATTTTTAAACACACACAAAATGGAGTTTCTTGAACCACAGCCTGTAATTTACCAAGTGCAAATATCTAAGATACATGTGCTAAATTTAAAGAAACAACTATTATTAAATACTCCATTATGGAAGGCAGTGAAACATATTTGTGCTCTGTATATCCGTTACAATACTTCAACTCAGCCTCCCTACGTTTGGCAGTTCTTTCCTTCAGTGATAATAAAAGGCTTTTCTTTCCATTAAATATCTAAATGAAGTCAAATAGTGTATGTTAAGTAAGCCCATAAGTCCTTTTGTATGATGCAATGAAGTCTTGAAATGCTTATCTACTGAGCACTCAAACTTAAAGGCTGGCGGTTTATGTCCCCTACAGAGCCCCGGGACCCTGCTGGCTTGGCCAGACTGTGAAAATAAGCTTCAAATGACCAAACGCAACTGCAACTTTAAAAGTAGGAACCAGACCAGACACAACAAACCACAGAGTAGTCGCCTCACTTGTCATAATTCATGTGTGTGGAATTCAACTGTAAAAGCATTCAGAGTGCTAACTTTCCTCCATCGGGGCATTCCATGTGGAATGTCAGATTGTGAAAAGCTGCTGATAAGCCGCTCCTGATTACAAGCCTACAAGTGGTAGCATTAAATAAAAAAAAATATTTATCACAATCTTGAAACAGCCTGGTCTGTGCCATCCAACACCAAAACAAGACAGGCAAGTGCCGATATATTAAAATATCCAGGTAATAACAATATGTACTCTTACTAGTGGCCCTGTTAATACACCAAGCTTCTTTCTTGCTTTTATGTTTTCTTTTAACTTTCATTTCTACATTATTCTCCATTTTGATGGCCTACATAATGATCACTTATGAAATCTTCTTTTCAAAAGCAATTTTCTCATGGTTCAATGACACAAAAATATAATTCTTACAGATCTGTAAAAGAGAAACTTGAATGGATAAATATATACATGTGTAGATTCCAAATCCATGCACATATATATACATAAATATAAAAGCATGAAAATATAATAATCCAATTAGCACATCTTTCTTGGAAACTAAATTGAACTTAACCAAACTGGCCTAACTAAGCCTCAGGTAGGAACCACAGGACATGCCAGCAATATTGATGATGGTAATGATAACATCTGCCATGAATTCAGTATTTACATGTGCCAAATGCAGTGCCCAGCCCTTGACATATATTTTTCTCATTTGTCTCCTCATGACAACATTCTAACATGGGATGTTTTCCTTTTACAAAAAAGGAAATGGTGGTTCAGAAATGTTAAAACTGCTCAAAGTCCCAGAGCAATAAAGCAGAGGAGCCAGGATTTGAATCTAGTTCTAACTGTGCTATATTGCCTCCCAGTGGTGCCTTAGAGACAGAAGACAGGGCCTGGCTGAGGGTAGGGTCACATACCTGGCCCTAAATGATCTCTTATATTGGCTAGGGACAGGCAGCAAAGCTCAAGCCCTATCTCAGGAGAAAGTCCAAGAGCAGGTGTCCCCTCCAAGTAAGGTAGGAAGCCCAAAGAGTGCCATCCTTCCTCTCCCAGAGGGACAGATAGGAAGAAATCCCCACCTGAAATGGATCCCTAACCTTCCCCAACTATTACTTGACTGCTTTGCTATCGAAACCACCACACGAACGCTCCTAAAGAGTCTCATCTCCCACTGTTGAGAAACACTCAAGGAACACATCGTTAAGACAGAAGACCAAAAGCAGCCTTCTCCTTTCTACAGAACACAATCTAAATTTTTCTGGATGATAAAAGGTGAACAAACAAATGGAAGAAGCAAGAGCCTGGCATTAGCTGTTTTCTGAATGCCTCTTACAGGAGCTGGTCACTGTTCAGTGGCGCAGAAAGAGAACAGGATGGAGAGTTAGGCAACTTGGATTCCAGTTTCACTCTGCCCCACAACCAGGTACCAATCCCCTCTTCCTATAGTGAGGGGTGAGAAAGTCAATCTCCAAGTCCGTGTTCAGCTCAGGCTTTCTGTGATTCTCAGAGCTTCCTTCCATAGTAGACAACCAGCACCCCAACCCAGCAAAGCTCAAGAGGTAACACCTAACACCAAGGAAGCATCAGCTTCAAGAGCTAAACTAAACATCTCCTTATGTGCTCACAGGATTAGCAGTACACTGGAGAATCCCTGAATAATCAGTAGGTCAGCTTCAGGACAATGTAAAAATAATCAGCCCTGGCAACAGTTACCAGGCACTTCCAGCTTTCTCAGGCTCCCAGGCCAGCCCACATCTCTGTCCTTGACTGCAGACTTGGGTACCTATCTGCCTTCATGGATGTCCTCTGGGATGTCTAGACAGCTCAAGACTCAAAAAATGTAGAACTTAATCTTCCTTCTAAAACAGGCTCCACACACATCCTTCCCCTCACAATTCATGGTCATTATATCCTTCAGTCACACTCAGGCTAATGGTCTTTTTGTCAATCCTGACTCATATATTTGTCTCAAATCATACATCTAGTCCATTAGGTAATTCTGCAGAAGCTGCCTTCAAAACAGATCTCAAATCTAACCACTGCTCCTCTCTTTCATTACCAACTTCCTGGTCATGGCCACCATCATATCTCCCCGGATTCCTGAAGAACCTTCCTAACATGTCTGCTTGCTCTTCCACTAGCCCTACCTCCACCCCACCCAAGGTCTATTCTCAACACAGCACCAACAGGGGTCCTGTTAAAATTTAAATCAAGTCAATACCTCCAATAGCATCAGGCTACTCAAGTATGAGCTAAATCCTTTCATGGAGAAGACCCAGGGAAGCCCTCTGGGCCCATTTCCCACAATATTTCCCCTGGTTCACCACCCCTAGTCACGTCCACCTCCTGAATGTCCCTCAATCATGCAGGGTATGCCCTGCACCAAAGGGCTTTTGCATTAACTGTTGCCTCTGCCTAGAATCTTTTACAGGACTAACTCCCCTCCCTCCTTCAAGTCTTTGCTCAAACAGAACCTTTAAAGAGACTAACCCAACCACTCTATCTAAAAGCACAACCCACTCCCACCCCCAGCACTACCAATCCTCATCACCCAACTTTTCCTTCCCCTGCATGCACCTCCTAACATACTACATAACATACTTATTACATAGTGTGTCCCCACCCCCAACTGCATCCCTGTCTCCCTCCAGAACATGAGCATCCACAGGGGTGGGAATTTGTTTGTTCATTAATTTTTCCCACATTCCTAGAATACTGCCAGATACAAAACAGGCACTTAGTAAGTATTTGGTGTGCAAATAACTGAATAGGGGAAAGAATCCAGGGGAGGGGACTCCCTGAGAAGACTTGCTCTCCTGAAAGGAAGGGTGTGGTGTCTCTGTCTCCCAGAGGCAAGGAGGAAAAGAAGACAGACACATCCACACTCAGCAAGCCCTGGCACAGACATCACAGCACTGCCTCCTGTATGCGGAGCAGACCCAGGTAAGCAGCTTGACTCCTTTGGCCACTGGCCTAGTCACAGCTTCGGAATTCCTCTCCCTTACATCACCTCCAGGAAAGACCAACAGCCAGCCATCTCCCATCCTTCCTCCAAAGCTCCACACTCCAGTGCTTACGGGATGCCCAGCCCAAAGACAAGAAAAACGCAGCTCAAACATGTAAAACTATAACTCAGTGAGAATTAATTAGATCCACAGCAGGCAACTTAGAAAAAAAAAAAAAAAAAATATATATATATATATATATATATACATAAGTGACTTTTTTCTAGAAGTCAAAATTTTAATTCAATAACATAAAGATTATCATGCTATGTAAGTTCAAATTTTAACTCAGTAAGTTCAGTTCATGAATGTTAGGAAAAACATCATTCTCTCTGGTCCAAGTTGGCATCTCTAGTCCCTCTAGAATATCAGGCCTGTGATTCAGCCTTTCAGTTGAATACGTAAACAAGGGCTTGCTTTTCATGCCACCCATCCCCTGCCTTCTGAATTCACCCAAAATGCGCTGCAAAACATGGGAGAGGATGCTTTTATGCAGACGAATTCGTCCATTCTTTCTGAATCTTAAGCTCACATTTACAATGCCATTTCATTTCTGCTTGTTATTTTACACTCAGACGTGATTAAATTTAAAAGAAACATTCAACGGAATGGTATATACATTTCCCTGTGATCAAAAGTTACACGGGAAAAAAACTCTGCATATTTATACAGCTGAACTGGCCGCAAGTCACTGGAATCACGCTTACCGAGTAACAGTCGTTTGCAAGCTTTTATTAGTTACTATAATGACTGGAGACAGGGGTCATCAAAATGCCTTTGCCAGAGCCAATCTAACATTACTAGAATGTCCTGCTGTGAAATTAAAGAAGTCTAGAGAGCAGGAGGAAGAGGAAGAAAGTGGAGAAAGGGAGACTTTTGTGCTGGGAGGCTACAGAAGAGAAAAACAGTAACACAAGGATATAACACTGTGAAGAGAACCATGTTTCATGTAATTTCTATATAATGTACTGATTCAACATAAGGAAAAATATTTATGCTACTAGGGTAGTGAGATCCACGGATATATTATTAAGGAAAGTTGCCAAAACAACGACAAAAAAAAAAAAAAAACCAAAACCTTCATCTCTGAAAGGAAGGAACAAGGGGTCAAAATACCCCGTGTCTCCAATATTTAGAAGTAATTCTGTCTTCAGCCAAAAGTGGATTAGAAGGATGACCAGTATAGTTCATTTGAGATTCTATTAATATCATAGGTCTTGTCTAATCAAATCTTCATTAAATACAGATTTATAAAAGAGACATGACAACTAAATGCAATGCATGATCTTGGACTGGATCCTGGACTGGGTAAAATAATTATCACTTTATTGCCACACTCACGAAACTAGACAACAGTCTTGTATCAATGTTAAACCTCCTGATACGATAAAGTATACTATAGCTACGTAAGAGAGCATCTTTGTTAGGAAATACTCACTGAAGTATTTTATGGCAAAAGTGTCTGAGGTTTCAAACTTGCTTTCAAACGATTTAGGAAAATTACGTGCAAACATATAAAGTGTATGTGTGTGTGAGTGTCTATCTGAGAAAAAGAGGAGAGAGGTAAGGAGGAAGAAAATGATAAACAAATAGAGCCTAGTGTAAATGACTGGTGATCTAGCTAAAGAGTACATGGAAATTCCTCATTCAAACTTAAACAAGTTTGAAATTATATCAAAAGAAAAATGAACTCATAATTTGCATCCTAATCTCACTCCTGAAATACATTGATTATTTTTTACAAAACAAATTAACCAGAATGAGATGCATTCTTCCATTCACATACTTGTTTCATTTGGTCATTCAACAAACATTTGCAAAGCATGTACCCAGTGCCCAATGTGGCTTGCATGTCAGAATGGACTAGGTGCTTTCTGTTCTACCCCTTGTGAATTTCAAATAGCTGCAGTATTGGCATGAGAAAAAAATGGCTTCCCAATTTGGAAATGAGGTCAGCCATGCTAATTAGTACTTAGAAAATAATCCATTTTCAATACAGAGCTTTAAGAATTCAGAAAAAGAGGATCAAAATATTGCGTCTTACTTCGGCTAAAAATATTAGCCTACCCTGAAGGTGATGTACAAAAAAAAATAGACCTGGCTGTGCAAAACACAGCTGACAATCGCAATCCATCTGAAGTCCAAGTCCTTATAGACTCACGGCATCAACAAGAGGGCAATAACCAAATGCTTTCAAATGATGGAAATGCTGTCTAGTCATGTGTGACATGAGTTAAATAAGTAACAACGCGAGAATGCATTTGTCTACCATTGCCCAGGGGTTTCCTGAGTTTAGCAGCCAAACTGGCAACTGGGATAATATTATCAGGTAGTATCTATACCACTTTATTAACTGTCAGGGAAATGTCTATTATAATAATTGTCAGCGAAATAATGTTTATTTTACAATCGCCAGAGCAACCTAGCCAATCTGAATCAAGACTTTTCATCCGATCATTCCCAGAGAATGGCCAGCATTCTAGAAACATTGAGCTGATAATATTGCTTCTCTTTAAAGTCTGATGTTGCTCATATCAGAAAGATGAAAAGATTTTTTCTTTTACAGAGTACTGGCTTATTAGCAGGCTGCCTGCTCCTAATTTAAGATCGTCCACTTACTTAGCTAAGTTATGTTGAGTAAGCTAACTAACCACTCTTGGACTCAGTTTCCTCAACTGTAAAATGGGCAGAGAGTTTCAGTGAGTTATTGCAAATATAAAAAGCAGTTATTAAGCAAAGTGTTGGAAGCTACTACTACCTACACTGAGTGACTGTTTAATCTTCTCTCTGTCACAATCTGCTGGTATATAAGTGACAATATTAGCTCTCTAATATTTCTCCTAGAAATACATTAAGTGCACTGGATGGTACCTCAAAATTCCAAATCCAATCAATAACTAGCTATTTAAGAAATGGTACATTCAGGTATTCTGTCCATATTTTAATTGGGTTGTTTGTTTTTTTTGATGTTGAGTTGTATGAGCTGTTTATATATTTTTTATATTAACCCGTTATCTGTCATATCATTTGCAAATATTTTCTCCCACTCAGTAGGTTGTCTTTTTGGTTTGCTGATGGTTTCTTTTGTTGTGCAAAACCTTTTAAGTTTAACTAGGTTCTACTTGTTTATTTTTGCTTTTGTTTTCTTTCTTTTAAGGGATGGATCCAAAACAAAATTGTTATGATTTATGTCAAAGAGTGTTCTCTGCCTATGTTTTTCTCTAAAAGATATATGGTATCTGGTCTTACATTTAACTCTTTACTTCACTTTGAGTTCATTTTTGAATATGATATTAGAGAATGTTCTAATTTCATTCTTTTACATGTACCTATAGAACTACCACATGATCCAGCAATTCCACTCCCAGTTATACATAAAAAGAAAACATTAAGTCAAAAAGATACACTCACCTCTATGTTCATGACAGCATTATTTACAATTGCCAACATATGGAAGTAAGCTAACTGTCCATCAACAGATAAATGTATAAAGAAGATATGGTACATGTATACAATGGAATACTACTCAGTCTTCCAAAAGAATGAAATATTGCCGTTTGTAGCAACATCAAAGGAGTTGGAGGGCATTATGCTAAGTGAAATAAGACAGACTAAGACAAATACTGGAGGATAGCACATGTGGAATCTAAAATATACAGTAACTAGTGATATAACAAAAAAGAAGCAGACTCACAAATCTACAGAACAAACTAGTGGTACCAGTGGAGAGGGAAGAGGCAACACAGGTAGGGGATTAAAAGGTGCAAACTGTTAGGTATAAAATAAGCCACAACGATATATTGTACAACAAGCGTAATATAGTCCATATTTTACAGTAACTATAAATGGAGTATAAACTTTGAAATTTACTTATAAACCATTATATTATATTGCACACCAGTAACTTACATAATTTTAAAAATGGTACAGTGGCATATTAGAATAATAAACTCTCCCCACTGAAAAACTCTCAACTTACTCTCTTTTAATCAACAAATACTTGGGGAAATAAGAACAAATCTTGCTGAACATTTTATATTGCTTTTTTGTATTTTATCTAAGTACATGCATCTAAGAAATTAATACAGTCAGCTGGATTCAATGATCTCATCAGATCCCAGCAGCAGTGATTCCCTGACTCCAGATTTCTACCCTTGCAAGGCAAACACAATTCTTCTACAGATGGGAAAACTCAAACTCAAGGTCGTCAAGCAAAATATCTCCCCACCTTTATTTGTTTAGAAATATGCTAATGCCATGAACAAAAAGAATGTATAGAAAACAGGATCTCTGCTTTCCAGGTAATTATAGACTAGCTCTATAAGAGAACATAGATTCATAAAGGACTCCTCTCAGGCTCTTTTCTCCCCTTTTTTGAATGCTTTTCACTTGTCTAAATAGAATATTTGCCGAATGTGTATTACTTTCAGGGCCAGTGCGTAAAATTTTCATTTAAGTGATCCTCTTTGCTTTTTTTTCCATTTTTTTTCAAGCTGTCAAACTTTTAGATCACAGGTAGAAGATGGCAGAGTCATAGACAGAAGGAGAAAGGGTACCTGAATCAGTGCTTGTAAGAGAAGCCCTGTCAGTGAACAGAAGAACCTCTTTTGAGTTTGAGCCACTATCCATGGGTGGGGTTATTTGTTATAGCAGCTAGCATCACTAGCTAATATACCCACCTTTCCTATATGACCTCATAATCAGTTCCACCAACATTTATCAAGCTTACACTAAACACTTGAGCTATATGGAAGGCAATGAGGGACACAACTTGGGGAGAAAGAATTGGCAGGGCTTCTGCATATATGAAGGGAGTGGTGTAATACAGGATAAAAGAGTGGCAAACAGAGAGATGTGGGCATGTGCAGAAGGCCAGGGACACCAAGAGAGAGAACACGTGTCCTACAGTACAGCGTCGCCGAAAAGCCGCACAGCTTTAACTACCACATGTCAGCCTTATTCTCTGCCATGCAGATCAACAACCTAACTCTCTAAATCTCCTCCTATGTCTGATGCCAGGTCTTAGAGCCTCCTCACTTTGTGACAACTAGAATCCGAATTTTCCTGAGAAGCTGTGAACTTTGTTCTAACAGAAGCCCATCTCTACTCATTCAGCCCTCCTTCCTGAGTTCTTCATTATCATTTTCCCACAGCTTTTCTGATTTCAAGCAATAGATCCTTATATTTATCTAATTTGGGGTAACTTTAATTCTAGTATTTGGCTTAAAAAATTAAAGACTCAGTCTTTGGGATGCCTCAAAGAAACCAGTCCAATGCCCAATTCCTCCACAACTCATAAAATCAAGAATGACACAGTGGATAAAAACATCACAAAATGTGCATTTGCTGCTAAATCCCTGTAAGGGTGCTGACCAGCTCTGCTGTGAGATATAAGCAAATGTTCTATTCTCTCTAGGGTCCAAAATACTTTCTCACAAATGTGGGAACCAGGCCCTGCTGAATACAATGTTTTCCATGAAGGAGTCTGTATTAGATGCAACAAACACATGTCACAATATTCCACACATGTCAAAATATTCCTAAGATACAGTTTTCTAAGAGCCAGGTAGGTGACCAGACAGCCTTTCAGTGTAACATTAAAATCAGATAAACATCTCCAACCAATACAGGAAAAGCAAAACAGAACAGAAAGAGAAAAATGCAGACAGACAGATAGGAAGAAAGAAGGGGGAAAGCACACGTGCATACCTCCCCCAACACACACACCATTCCCTATTAACTCCATACGTCTCCCCAATCACCTTGGGACATTTCTTCATCTTATTACGAGTGTCTGAAACACAGAACATATTCTCTGCTAACCCATAAAGGAACCACTCATAGACTTCTGTTTGCCTCATCAATTTCTACACCTTTTTGAAAAATAGATCATTTTACATTCCTTTTCAGTGACGGAAAAGAGTTCACATTTTTGAAAAACATATATCCATTTCTTAGCATATGTGCAGACTGACTTCCCAGCGTGAAACTGGCTGACCCCTTTAAATGTTCTCATTCCAAATAGGAGGGAAAGCCCATCTTATGTAACTCCACAGGAATCCTTGCAGGATTATATCAGAGGCAAACCTCTTGGCGGCTCATTAAAAATCGTCCCCGTCTGTCACTAAGGTTAGATTTGAGGACATTTTTACATGGATATAAAGGGGCCATCCCCCCACATTTCCCAGTACGGCAACAAAATGCTATTCCATGTGGTCTAAAAATGTCAGCGTGAGACTGCCCTTGAGAAAATGGCTTCAAATCTAAAATGTTCTAGCACAGGGATGAGTAAGCCAGGCATCCCCCGAATGCTGAGAACAGTGTGTATCAGAAACCTGTCGGTCTTGTGTCTCTACTTAGCTTCCACGAATCAAAACAGGTTAGCACTGACAAGTCAATTGAAATTTCTGTGACATTTATTATTTTTTTCTCTAAAGCAACTCAGGTAAAGTTGCAAGGCATAATCAACAATGACAGTTGCCATCTGAGAGCAAAGAGATGACCTGACTCTGCCACCCACACCAAGCAGAATGCATGCAAATGAGGACGGCGAGAGAAACACACCAGGGGAGAAATGAGGACCATTTCCCACCCTGCCCCTATCCCCCCAACTTGCACCAAAGGTCACCTTGCACCAAGGATCACCCAGTGATCACTCAGTGTCCATGCATATGTCCACTCCAGGCCAACATGGTGGACATCATAAGGAAGGAGTCACAGCTGAGGAGGATGACACAGAAGGACAAAAACAACTGAAATACAGGGAAATAAATGCAAGGTCAGGGTGGGTGGAGGTGGGCAGCAGCATACTAAGGGTCCTAACTTAAATGGAAAGTGCATGGACAGAGCATATCAGAGACAGTTACTTCCCTGAAACTGTCATGTGAAACAAACAAATGAAAAAGGTGGTTAGGGGCCAGGGGCCTGAAAGTGCGAATCGATGACCTGAGAGCCCAAGGTGGTCCAAAGACGTGCTTGCCTTGGGCAGACTAGATCAGCTCTATTTTTATTCCAACTTTTAATAATCAAGACTAAACACTGTCTATTCAAGTTGTTTCTTTAGAAGATAAAAGGAAATGCAATCTGACCACTTGAATCCAGCTAACATTTCTCTTGCAGCAACAAAGCGGTGAGAGGTTAAACACCTCAACAGAACCCTTTCACCTGTCTGCTTGTACCATCCACTGCCGAGTCTCTAACCCCTTTCTAGGCAGAGAGAATGACACTCACACAGGCCCTGAGGCTACATTAACATGTCACTCATGGATGGCCCCTAACAAGCTTGGCCTTGGTTCCAAGACTCCAAACTTTTATAAAGCCGTCTGACGTGGTACATTTTTCAAGTCTCCCTGCTTGAAAGCCATAGAACATCTGAGCAGCAAGAAATGATGCCAGAGCTACTACTACAAAGGGCAGATAACAAAACCCAAATAAAAAACAGCCACCCACAAACATCCCAAACACCATGCACGAGCAATTGCAAAAGCAAACCCTTGGGCATGGCAAGAAATCCAGAGAGACACTGGCACCAGAAACGCTGAGCTCCCGGCGGGCAGCTGTCCAACAACAGGGGGCAAAGGTGCCCAGTCTCGTCTGTCCGTGCTGGCACATCCATCCAATCCAGAGAAACTTTTTTCAGAATATTCATATTTCTCAGGGTAAACTCTACTCTTGTTTAAAGAAAGACAGACAGACCTGAAAGACAGGAAATACCACCAGACTACTTTTCCTGTGATGGTGTTTTCCAAGAGAGGCTAAAGAAACTGGGGTACTTAATAAGTCAGAGACAAAGAGACAGAAAGAAAACAGACTCTGGAACTGAAAGGCTTCAGTTTCAATCCTAAATTTGCTACATGATCCTGAACAAGGGAACTGACTGGCCTGATCCTCAGCACCCTCATCCCCAAGATGGAAAAGGCACTGGGCATGGCCCAGATAGGTTGTCAAGGTTAAATACAGGTTATATACAGAGTCTCAAAGATAGCAGGTGGCAGTAGCAAGATGGCTACCATGACCCAGAATTCTTCTGGGCCAGCACCATCCCCTGTCAATCATTCCATGTCCTGGTATAAATTCATCAAAATGCTGTGCACTGATGTCATATGGAAAGAAAAAAATATGACCCATGACTCGGGCTCATCTACTGTACATGTTCCTATCTGACATCTGCACAAAGGGAGGATACAGTGGTGGCATGCAGGATGAGGCCTTCAGTAAAACAAGAGAGATGCTGGCATCATTTTCCTTTCAAATTCCCATGGGTTTTGCACTCTTCTCCAGGATATTCTGAAGAGTCACAATGCTTGCACATTTAATTTTCCTATATTCAACTATACGAGCTATGCAGAAATAGAAGGTGGCTCAGAATGTGACCTTCTGTGGCAGCAGGGTCACTGCAGATGTAATTAGCCAAGATGAGGTCATACTGGAGTGGAGGGGGTTCCCAATCCAATAGGGCTGGTGCCCTTGTAAGAAGAGGACATGGGGGCACACACATGCACACAGCAAGAACACCACGTAAAGATGGAGGAGGACATCAGGGTGATGCTTCTACAAGCCAACTAATGTCAATTACTGCCAGCAAACCACCAGAAGCCACAAGAGAGACAGAAGTCGCTCAGTCGTGTCCGTCTCTTTGTGACCCCATGGACTGTAGCCTACCAGGATCCTCCATCCATGGGATTTTCCAGGCAAGAGTACCGGAGTGGGTTGCCGTTTTCTTCTCCAGACGATCTTCCTGAACCAGGGATCAAACCCAGGTCTCGAGACCCACAGAGCCACAGTCCTCAGAAGGAACCAACTAAACCAACACCTTAATCCCACCCTTTGGGCCTCCAGGACTGTGAGACAATACATTTCCACTGTTCCAATGTGAAGGAGAAAGGAAAATGGGAATGCTGGGGGAAGAGTGATCCTTTCAGCAGTGACTTCAGAATGGCCACCGCACCACACTAAGAGCTACGCTTACTTGTGCAGGCCACTTTGGGATGATTCCACCGCTGACCACACCCCTTCCTTTTTCCCACCAGGTACGGAAGGGACGTAACAAGGAGAATGACTAGCATCCTTCATTCTCTGCCTTCAGTGATGAAGACAAGAGCCAGCGGACAGTGAAGGAGACCAAATGTGTCTACCATAGGTATTTCTACTAACCCAACTCCGGGCTGGAATGGTGTGGGGAATAGGGAGGAGAGACCCAAAATAGCTGAAATCTGGGCACATCAAATTGAGTAGGTGTGAGAGAGGAACTTACGAGATTGTTCCAAACAAGATTCTACTTCCTGCCAAAACCAAGTTTCATTTAAAAATATAAAATAATTTTTGCAGGAAAAAAAATATAGGACTAGAGGAATTATAGTGGACAAACATTCTAGATTTTCGTTCTCAACGATTTGTGCGTCTGGGTTCCATGGGATACCTTATTATCACTCAAATAAATGCTCTTTTATCTTAAATTAACTGGTTCTGGGATCTGATACTTGCAAGCCAAGAAAAAAATTTTTTTCACCAAAATAATTGAGTGTATATCTCTGGGCAGCAAATCAAGGCCAGTTTTTTTATTTTCTCTGTTTAGCTAATTTACATTTTCCAAACTGCCTACCACAACTACCTTATCATTTTTAATACAAATATACTTCTTGTGTCAAGCCAGAGTTCTCAAATGTTCTGACTTAATGGCACTTAGTGTTTTAGAAGTTTTTTCATGGCATTCCTCTTCTCCCCACCTCCCCAACACAGGGCAAGGAAACACCTAACAGTTCCATTTTAAGGAGTTCAGTCCAGTTCGGTCGCTCAGTCGTGTCCGACTCTCTGCGACCCCATGAATTGCAGCACTCCAGGCCTCCCTGTCCATCACCAACGCCTGGAGTCTACCCAAATCCATGTCCATCAGGTCGGTGATGCCATCCAACCATCTCGTCCCCTGTCGTCCCCTTCTCCTCCTGCCCCCAATCCTTCCCAGCATTAGAGTCTTTTCCAATGAGTCAGGTCTTCCCATGAGGTGGCCAAAGTATTGGAGTTTCAGCTTCAACATCAGTCCTTCCAATGAACACCCAGGACCGATCTCCTTTAGGATGGACTGGTTGGATCTCCTTGCAGTCCAAGGGACTCTCAAGAGTCTTCTCCAACACCACAGTTCAAAAGCATCAGTTCTTCGGCGCTCAGCTTTCTTCACCGTCCAACTCTCACATCCATACATGACCACTGGAAAAACCATAGCCTTGATTAAATGCTCCTTTTTTGGCAAAGTAATGTCTCTGCTTTTAAATATGCTATCTAGGTTGGTCATAACATTCCTTCCAAGGAGTAAGCGTCTTTTAATTTCATGGCTGCAATTACCATCAGCAGTGATTTTGGAGCCCCCAAAAAATAAAGTCTGACACTGTTTCCCCATCTTTCCCATGAAGTGATGGGACCAGATGCCATGATCTTAGTTTTCTGAATGTTGAGCTTTAAGCCAACTTTTTCACTCTCCTCCTTCACCTTCATCAAGAGGCGCTTTAGCTCTTCTTCACTTTCTGCCATAAGGGTGGTGTCATCCACATAGCTGAGGTTATTGATTCCAGCTTATGAATCAATCTTGATTCCAGCTTGTGTTTCTTCCAGCCCAGCGTTTCTCATGATGTACTCTGCATATAAGTTAAATAAGCAGGGTGACAATATACAGCCTTGACGTACTCCTTTTCCTATTTGGAACCAGTCTGTTGTTCCATGTCCAGTTCTAACTGTGGCTTCCTGACCTGCATACAGGTTTCTCAAGAGACAGGTCAGATGGTCTGGTATTCCCATCTCTTTCAGAATTTTCCACAGTTTATTGTGATCCACACAGTCAAAGGCTTTGGCATAGTCAATAAAGCAGAAATAGATGTTTTTCTGGAACTCTCTTGCTTTTTCGATGATCCAGTGGATGTTGGCAATTTGATCTCTGGTTCCTCTGCCTTTTCTAAAACCAGCTTGAACATCTGGAAGTTCATGGTTCACGTATTGCTGAAGCCTCGCTTGGAGAATTTTGAGCATTACTTTACTAGCGTGAGATGAGTGCAATTGTGCGGTCGTTTGAGCATTCTTTGGCATTGCCTTTCTTTGGGATTGGAATGAAAACTGACCTTTTCCAGTCCTCTGGCCACTGCTGAGTTTTCCAGATTTGCTGGCATATCGAGTGCAGCACTTTCACAGCATCACCTTTGAGGATTTGAAACAGCTCAACTGGAATTCCATCACCTCCACTAGCTTTGTTCGTAGTGATGCTTTCTAAGGCCCACTTGACTTCACATTCCAGGATGTCTGGCTCTAGGTGAGTGATCACACCATCTTGATTATCTGGGTCGTGAAGATATTTTTCGTACAGTTCTTCTGTGTATTCTTGCCACCTCTTCTTAATATCTTCTGCTTCTGTTAGGTCCATACCATTTCTGTCCTTTATCGAGCCTATCTTTGCATGAAATGTTCCTTTGGTATCTCTAATTTTCTTGAAGAGATCTCTAGTCTTTCTCATTCTGTTGTTTTCCTCTATTTCTTTGCATTGATCGCTGAGGAAGGCTTTCTAATCTCTCCTTGCTATTCTTTGGAACTCTGCATTCAGATGGGAATATCTTTCCTTTCCTCCTTTGCTTTTCGCTTCTCTTCTTTTCCCAGCTATTTGTAAGGCCTCCTCAGACAGCCATTTTGCTTTTTGGCATTTCTTTTCCATGGGGATGGTCTTGATCCCCGTCTCTTGTACAACAGGTCCAAGCAATTATTATTAGACCTAACAACTTAGTACCTGTTTCGGGAAAAAAATCAAAAGGAAAAGTGTTTCTATTTCATTCTTGAACAATACGATACTTACTAATGGGATACAGGCACCCACTGCACACTGCACGGCTCCGCAAACCTTGAAATCAGATTGGGTGCCGTCACCATCATTTCCTGTTCCATGTGGGTTTTTCGAATGGTTCACTGCTTTTTATCATGGCAAGTGTCAAAAACTCAGCTATGCAAAAATACGTACTATCAAAGGGAACATAACACAATCTAACAGTGAACCTGGAAATAACCAGGGGTCTGCACAGTGTCCCATGATGCTGCATTCCACTGTGCTTCCCTTCAGCAGCCCCTGAGAGTTTGCAGCCCAGCGTACTTCAGCACAGAGTTTTGGGAACTGCTTCTCAGTATATTCACCCAATCCTGTGTACATGTATCTCTGGGATTTTACTAACCTTTTCCAAACTAGCAAAATAAATTTTTTCATATTAAGTCAAGGAGGGTACACATTTTTTTGGACAAAGGAGCCATCCTTTTCATCTGGTGTTTAATGACAATATCTTTAATTCACAAACTGGCCCAAAAAGAAAGCTTAAACACAATAGTAAAGATAGCTGCAATGCAGAGAGAAGCAATTTATATACATTTAAGAGAAAGTCCTGAAGTTTTTTGCAATTTAAGACTGCTCTCTTAACGCAAGCTATAGGTAAATATTTTAACTTGAGATTAATAAGCAGCAGCCACAATGCTAAGAAATTACTTTCAGTTATACATTCAATACAATAGGAAGTGTCACTCAATCCTAGATGAGTATTGTATTTTGAGGTGATATCCAGAGTCACGTTAGGTGACATTCTAAATTCATGACCTGCCAACTTTTCTGATTGTATGTTTTTCTCTGTTTTTCCGAGTTGTACTTTTCCACATAAACATTTGTAGAAATTCTAGAACATGAATGGTTCAACATCAAGCTAAAGAAATAAGGTAAAGATAACACTAACAGCAGGCCCTGAAATGACTCCGATGTGACTGAACTGTGAGTCAAGTTGGACCAGATCACCTTTCAAGCTTAATTCCTTCTCTCACCCCTATTTAAAGAGTCTGCCAAACTGGAGGGTGGCCACAACAGCAAGCATCACCCACAAAGCTGAAAGACTAGCCGCTGAGATTCCTCAACTCATCATAGGCATGGAAGAAGTGTCATGCAACTTTGGGGAAAAATTTAATTATGTTGCCAATCAACAAATAGCAACACAAAATAACACTGTGTCATAAAACAACAAAGAAAAAAAACGAAGCAATTTCACCTGCCTGGTCAAACAAAAACAAATGGTTCAAAAACAGACTGAATGGCCTCACAGGTGCATGAAAAACTCCCTCAAGTTTTAAATCTTGATTGGACCAGAGAAGGCCTGGTGTGCACTGTCCAAACTTCACTGGGTCTCTAACAAGAGGTAATTTTAACTTGCTAGCAAATGCAAATACATTAAAAAAAAAAAAAAAAAAAGCAAGCCAATTAAGACACAAGTGTTTAAAAGACACAAGGAGTAATTACAAATGTATTATTCATACCTAATTTACAAGATGAACTTCTTTCCGTAAAATATTAAACTGTTTACATGCAGACTGGGAAGACAATTTTCAAACTGTTCATGTCCCGCTACAAAGCAATGACTATTAGCAACGCGAACAGCTTCTGGCTGACTTACAGTGTGGACGAGGCAGTAATCAGAAAATGTTTGACCTCGAGATATCTACTTGACCCCACAGAAATGCAGACTCGCCTGCTATAAAATCCTAAACAATGGGGCAGACAAGGTCACAGGGTCAGAGCGAGTATTAACAGGTCACCGTGCGGCCCACTTGGGAGCAATTACTTCCAGTCATGGCTAAGTGGACACTTGATTGAATACCACTAAGACAGCTCACATCCCACGGATAACAATCCTCACAGCGATTAAGAATTAAAGCCCCCATGATTCAGCCTTTATTACTCAAATGAACCTAACTCTTCCATAAAAAACTCTTGGTATATGCCTGATGCAAGGTCTAAATTGAAATGCCACCTCATTAAACAATAATATCTAATTTTATCTAAATGAATTTTCATGAAAGTACGCCACACAGCTCAGGAATTTTTAAAATGAATTATCACAAGTGATACATAATTTCGCCAAAACTGGGGCGGGAAAAAAATAGCTTTAGGAATAAAAGGAAACATCAGTGTTCAATGAAACACCTTATCCTGCCATGGCTAGAGACAGCAATGGAAAATATCGACCAGTGGAAACAGGGGTAACCTATTTTAAGAAAAATCCTAACTTTTGTTAATGTCAGGGGAAAAAAAAAACCTTCCAGTGACAGAGAAAAGTTTAAAAATGATAGAGATTTCAGGTCCTTGTTCTGTGGTCCTAGGAAATCAGATTACTGTAAAACTTCCACATGACTGTCACATACAATCACTTTTGAAAGTCCTGGCACATAAGAAAGACAAAGTTTCACTTCATGGACAAGATCACAAAATGATGGGAACATGAGGGTGTCACATCATCTTCCTTCCACCTCCAACCACTTCACCCTGCTGAGGCCCTTATATTTCTATCAGCACCTTCTACTTATGGCAAGTGATGATTTTCTCATTACAATAATAAATGCATCTTCTTTTCAATGTAAAATTATTTAGTTAAAAAAAAAGAATATGGGATTTTATACACACACACACACACAGTGAAATATTACTTAGCCATAAAAAAGAATGAAATAATGCCATTTACAGGAACATGAATGGACCCAGAGATGATCATATTAAGTCAGACAAAGACAAACATATGACATCAACTATACATGGACTCTGGGGAAAAAATGATACAAATGAACTTATTTACAAAACAGAAATACAGAAGTAAAAACAAACTTATCATTACCAAAGGGGATGAGAGGGGAAGAGATAAATGAGAAGTTTGGGATTAATAGATACACACTACTGATAAACAGATAGACAAAGACCTACTGTATAGCACAGGGAACTATATTCAGTATCTTGGAATAACCTATAATTGGAAAGAATCTGAAAAGGAATATAAATATATAAATAGCAACCCACTCCATTATTCTTGCCTGGACAGAGGAGCCTGGTGGGCTACAGTCCATGGGGTCACAAGAGTTGGATATGACTTGGCAACTAAACAACAACAACAACGTGTGTGTGTGTGTGTGTGTGTGTACACACACACATATGTATAAGTAAATCACATTGCTGTACATTCAAAACTAACACAAATTGTAAATTAACTATACCTCAACATAAAAAAAAAGTCAATTCAGTTCAGTCACTCAGTCGTGTCCGACTCTTTGCGACCCCATGAATTGCAGCACGCCAGGCCTCTCTGTCCATCACCAACTCCCAGAGTTTACCCAAACCCATGTCCATCGAGTCAGTGATGCCATCCAACCATCTCATCCTCTGTCGTCCCCTTCTCCTCCTGCCCCCAATCCTACCCAGCATCAGGGCCTTTTCCAATGAGTCAACCATGAGGTGCCCAAAGTACTGGAGTTTCAGCTTCAACATCAGTCCTTCCAATGAACACCCAGAATTGATCTCCTTTAAAAAGTCAAGTACTAAAATAAACTATTACTTTAAACAATGAGAGAACTGATAGTATTTGATGTCAGTCAACACAAGTACTGAATATAGGGTGATAATGACACATGATGAGTTAACTACAGGACCAGTCCTTTCCTTCTGGGTCACTAAAAGGACCCATAAAAATGCACACAAGGTAAGAATCCAGAGTTTAGGCCCAAATCCGTCCCCTAGCTGACAAAGTAGACATTCTCTGCCAAAGAAATCTTGAAAACTAGGTCAAGAGATACAAATGACCCTTGCTAAAATGTGCAGTTAGTAACAGTCTAAATACAAATGACATGCCATATAGAGGCCTATAAGGTATAAAGATTGAGGGTAAATTATTACAGAAAGAGAATTCCATCCAAAGCAGAAACAGGGCTCTAAGATGCAAATGAATCATTTTTTGAGTCTTACATTTCAATCAATATTTATTTTAAAATCCTGAATGTGACACCATGGTAGTATCCTGCCTCATCCACTACGTCTCAGCCACCCCACTCATGCATCTGTGTGGATCCCAATAGTTCCCTCTGGAGGGAAGTAGTCCTACAAGGCCTGATGAGCAGATCAATATGTCAATTTTTTAAAAGGCACCTCTTTCTCCAGGCTGATGCCGACAGGGGCCAGGGCCTGACAAGAGCAAAGGCAGGCTTTCAGCCCTTGCGCAGACTTACACAGTGGACAACCCCAGTTTCACACCAGGGCAGCCCATCGGAACAGAACAGGCAATTTATGATACTAGACAACTTTACACCAGCAAAGATCTATTAAATTAACAATGGCTAATGATTCTCTCCAGGATCACCAGGAAGACCAGCTGGTTGAAAATTAAGACAGTCTTTGCCTTCTAGAAGCTCACTCTCACCCAGCAGATTAAAAACAATCCTGTTCTGATGGTTTGCTCCCAAGCTGAGGGACCCTCATCTTCATATCTTTAATCAATGTAGACTCTTAATGTCCACATCCAAGCTGGAGATTCAACGAGATGAGCTTACTCAAAAGCACAGATTATGCTCAAAGCCATCAACAAAGCACAGAGCTCAAGCTCTATACAGAACTGGCTTCAAGTCCAACCCCATCAATTGCCATGCTTGAATAACAGGAAAGTGGTGGAGAATAACTACTTTCCAGGTCACTCTGCTCCTTTTCTTTGAGGTTAGGGAGAAAAAGGCCTTACCACAGTACAATTAAGTTTGGGTTTTTTGTTTTGTTTTTTTTTTTCATGAGAGGACAATCCATTCAACGGGGAAAACACAACAGGGAAAAAATAATACACTGGTGTTATGTGAGATCTATCCTTTGACAAAGAATCCATCACAGCATGCCAGGGGAAGCTTGCTGTTTAAAACTCAAAAATTATCCTGACTTTTAAACAAGTTCATCCTGAACTGCCTACACTTTGATTTCAAATAAACTCCTTTCCTTTTAAATTATAGCTTGCCATCCTCACTGGCTCAATGTCCCAGCTTTTCTTAATTTGCTGATGGCACTTCTGCCAAAATGGTACGAAGTGTGGGACATTCAAAGAGAAAGATCCTGGTGTTTTCAGGACACTGAGATGCCAGAAAAAAAGGCAAAAAGACTTTGTGTATAGATTTTTTTTAAAAAATTATCACACACCTAAAAATGCAGATCCCCAACAATGCAGGCACTGTTGTGGTTTCTTTTTGTTCTCTTTATAAAAACATGTTTGTGCTTACACCTCCCGGCAGTTGTTCAGTGTTAAATAAAAACAACTCTAGTAAATTGCTGACAAACAGGTAATACAAGTAGAAAGAATTCCCTAACTTTCAAACTCTCTGCTCAAGGGAAAAGCAAAAACTGAAGTAAAAGATGTCCCCAAAGTCATCTGGTAAACATGCTTTCCCGAAGAGAACGTGAAACGCATAGCAAAACAGACACTTAACTAATTTTAAACGCCTAATTATATACTGCCTAAACAGAATTATCAAGAGACTTGATTGACTTCTACAGAGCTGTGATTGCCATCAAGCAAACCCAGAGAAATCATAAATAATGTTTGACCTTCTAATGTCCTCAAAAATTATTCACAATATCGAAGTATGTGGACCGTTGGCATTCCATTCCAATATTGTCAGGGAACACAGAGGTCACAGATTAATTTGAAGTTAGTGACTCAGACTCATTTACCTTGATTTATGGAAAGGGTATGATTTGAAGAAACACTTAAATTGGACAAACAAAATTATATGGGGGTTGACTACCTGATTAAGAAAAAAAGAGGAAGAGGGTAAGTAGACATACAAAAGCATGTGTGGTATCTATGATAGCTTATCCCAAAGAAAAAGGAATGGATAATTTTATAGCATTTAAAAAGAAAATTTTGATCTGAAGGTGGGAGGCTGAGGTGCCAAAGACAGATGAGGCAGTTCTCTTTATAAGCTGTTTTCTAAGAAAGTCTTCCAGTCCTAAGAATCTCCAACAAATGGTGATTGTGAAATGAGTAACCAAGTAGGGTTGAGCTAAGAAACATTCCTCGTTTTAAAAGAGAATACCATATAAGGCAAGACTTTGTCCCAGGTATAATTATAAGACATAACTTAGATTTGAATGCAGGAGGTTTTTTTCTGTGACTGATAGGAAGGAAACCAAAAACCAAACCTCCCAACATCAGACTCCGTAAGTTGGAAATGAGTCCTCCTCCCTCTCAGCCTAATGATCTGAGCTGTAGGCTGAAGTGACTTTCAGCTTTTAGTTTAATAATCAAATTACAGTTTTCATCTTTAATTTACTAGAGCCTGTTATTATGCATAAATACTTCATGTACATACTAGCTGCAACAATCTTCTCTTCACATTTAGATTGAAAGTACATCCAAGACTGAAAGAAAGAACACATGTGGATATTATCTTGCCCAAGTCTCTTCTGCCCTCTGAAAAACTTCATCAAACTCCCTATCTGAAGGGGAATGGACAGCCCAGAGGCCGTTACGAGGTAATTTCTCATGAAATCAGTACTTACTATTACACATGTACACACTATGAGAAGCCCTTTATAAACATTACCTCATTCAACTATCAGGACAACCAAACAAAGCAGGTGTGTCAATTATTTCAGTTTTACAACAGGAAAACTAAGATGAAGCAATTCAGCTAAAAGGTGCTGTAGTACGTTAACAGGATTGGGATTTGAAACCAGGCCCAAGTGACTCCAGGACTTGTGTAAGGTGGATCAAACACTCAAGAAAGGCCCACCATGCAGGACAGGAGAACGAAAAAGAGCAGAGCTAGTAACTTATCCTACTTTTGTTAATTCTGTCCCCAAATTGGACCTCCCCAGCAAACACATAAAAACAGACTGTAACTTTTTGATCATTCCAAATAGGAAAAGGAGTATATCAAGGCTGTATATTGTCACCCTGCTTATTTAACTTATATGCAGAGTACATCATGAGAAACAGTGGGCTGGAAGAAACACAAGCTGGAATCAAGATTGCTGGGAGAAATATCAATAACCTCACCTATGCAGATGACACCACCCTTATGGCAGAAAGTGAAGAAGAACTAAAAAGCCTCTTGATGAAAGTGAAAGAGGAGAGTGAAAAAGTTGGCTTAAAGCTCAACATTCAGAAAACTAAGATCATGGCATCTGGTCCCATCACTTCATGGGAAAGATGGGGAAACAGTGTCAGACTTTATTTTTGGGGGGCTCCAAAATCACTGCTGATGGTGATTGCAGCCATGAAATTAAAAGACGCTTACTCCTTGGAAGGAAGGTTATGGCCAACCTAGATAGCATATTTAAAAGCAGAGACATTACTTTGCCAACAAAAGTCCTTCTAGTCAAGTCTATGGTTTTCCCAGTGGTCATGTATGGATGTGAGAGTTGGACGGTGAAGAAAGCTGAGCGCCGCAGAATTGATGCTTTTGAACTGTGGTGTTGGAGAAGACTCTTGAGAGTCCCTTGGACTGCAAGGAGATCCAATCAATCCATCCTAAAAGAGATCAATCCTGGGTGTTCATTGGAAGGTCTGATGTTGAAGCTGAAACTCCAATACTTTGGGCACCTCATGCGAAGGGTTGACTCATTGGAAAAAACCCTGATGCTGGGAAGGATTGAGGGCAGGAGGAGAAGGGGACGACAGAGGATGAGATGGTTGGATGGCATCACCGACTCGATGGACATGGGTTTGGGTAGACTCCGGGAGTTGGTGATGGACAGAGAGGCCTGGCGTGCTGCAATTCATGGGGTCGCAAAGAGTCGGACACGACTGAGCGACTGAACTGAACTAAACTTTTTGATCAAGATTTTCCTACAGTGCAATTTACACAGCACCACTGAAACCTGTCCTTCACTTCCTTATGTTTAACTCTTGAGTTCAGGTGTGAGTAAAACCTTTCTTCTTGGGCACCACTATCTCCACCTCCGTGGAGGGACACACACATATAAACAGAATTTTTTCCCAGCCCAGGGCTCAATGCAACACTCAGGCAAAGAAGGAGACAGCAGTTCAAATTGAGGCTTAGGACTCATTTCTTAAACTCTGATGAGGTGGGATTTACAAAGAGATCACTTACCAAGGTCACCTGGGAAGGGCCTGCTGCTTCTCCACTGGCCCAGGCAGCTGCCTGGCCAGCCACTCAGCTACAGTTGTGGGCCGTTAGTGTGCCAAGGGGAAGCCACTGGGACCCTCAAGAGGAAAAGCGCTTAGAGCAACACATTTCCAGTCCACCCCAGTGTGAACAGGGGTGCTCTAGCTTGAGGAACAACTTGGCCAGAAAGTGTGGGGGGACAATCAAAAAGAAAAAGAGGAGAAAGAGAAATAGGAGAGAGGGAGGGAGGGGAGGAGGGGCAAAGGAAAAAAAAATCTAAAGAGGAACGAACAAAGGAAAAGAAGAAAGAAAGAAAAGCGAAAAAGGAAGGATTAAAGAGGGAGAAGATACTGTCTTGTTAGAAAAAAAAGGGGAATAAATTACACACAATGTTCCCGGGCCAATCCATTTTCTTTTGCTGTCCTAACTGCAGGGGTTATCTCCAGCACAGTCATTTAGCAGAAAAATGATTTACCAGTTCTGAAGAGGTAAAGGTAATAATCCCAAGCCACAAGTATCAGGATGGGTCAACAAGTTGGACCCCACATGGAAGGGCTTCCCTGGTAATGGATGTGTGTGGAGGAGGACAGATGCCTCCTCCACACACAATATTTTCTATGACTACCTGATTATGCAGGTTAATGGAGGACATGTGAAATTTACAGCCCGACTCCATGCTTTGTGTATTTGGATATTTCAGAACACTATACCCAGAGATAGTCCTTTATGTGATTTCCACGTGCTCAAATCTACCTTGTCTTCTATTTCTTTACTTTTATGAAGTCTCAAGTCCTGCAGGATTCCAAAGAATTTATAGGCCGAGTTTTTCTTTTTCCCTCTCCTGTAAAACTTCCTCCCCAACTCCCCACCTGCACAGTAGAGAAACTATTAATGCAGACACACAAACACCAAGTGGATGGTTCTACAACCATATCCACTCACTGGATGCCTATCATCTCACATTCTTCTTTATACCAGCTAGTGTCTTGGCAAGACAGGTCCTAACTGAATGATTTTTTAAAGGGCCCGAGTTTTTAGGGGAGGAAATCTAAAAGGAAATCTACAGGAAGTGCCTGGCAGTCCAGTGGTTAGGACTCCACATTTCCATTGCAGGAGGCACAAATTCCATCCTTGATCCAGGAACTAAGATCCTGACTGCCACACAGTGTGGCCAAAAAAAAAATCTACAAAAATAACTTCTTATTAAAACTCTCATTGGTGCCAAAATCTCCTCCCAATTCATATCCCACACTGTGCTGGGAGGATGAAAAAGGGGGGAAAAAAAAAGGTGTGGCACCTGTGTTTTTTTAAACTGACTTTGGCAGGAAAAGTAAGGGGAAGCTACTTCTCCCAGCTCCCCACCTGCCCCGCCCTTCTCTTCCACCCAGAAAGAGAACAGAAAGTGCCTTAAGCAACAACTAAGTTTACACTGGCCACTCCAACCACGTACCTAGCAATAACTCTGCGATGTTTTCTAAGCATAAATTTTTGGGGGAGAGACTAAGATGTTCTGAAATGTACATTCTTCACCCTTGAAGGAAACAAAAATGAGTCATACCTAAACAATTTCAATCAAAGCATAGGACCCTGGCAATACATTCTACTTGTCTTAACAACCAGAGGAGTTTAGAATCTATTAGAAGTTAAGGTTACCATACCAGTTTTCAAAAACACTTTAACAGAAGCCAGTGAGAACTCAACTGCTACAAACAAACTTTTGGTTTTCATAATATGAAATAAAGATACAACATTGCATTGATATTTCACAATTGTTAATTGGGCAAGATGTGTTCCAAAGGTATGTACACTCTACAAGCACTTTTAAATCCATTCCCTTATCCAACTCCTTTAATTCTATAGAATAATTTCTTTATATTAATACCATGGGCTGAGAAGGTATGTAAAACACCTTTCAAGTAAAGGTAAAGGTCTTTTTTTTTTTTTTTAAATGAATAGAAGTCTTCAGTTAATATCCACCTGCCAATACAGGAGACATCCCCTGGAGTAGGAAATGGCAACCCACTCTAGTATTCTTGTCTGGGAAACCCCATGGACAGAGGAGCCTGGCAAAGAGTCAGGCACAATTGAGACCACATGCACAAACAGATACACAGAGTCGCAGTTAATATGAAGGGATCCTCCAAAGATTCAAGACATATGAGAAGCAAAAACAGAAGCCTAAATTTATTTAAAACTCACCTTGCTCAAAACAGTAGTTGCAACCCATAATGAACAGAAAAAAAGCCCTAACTCTCAGTGCCATGTGAAGGCCTAAGATGTTCTAAAATGACACCATGTATATCTGCAGGATTACAACACTTTTTTCTAAATGTAGCTGAAATAGCCCAATAGCTTTGTTTTGAAGGCAGCAATTCTCAAAATTTGGTGTAGGTAAGATTCATCATCTGGTGAGCCTAAATTGAAATGCAAATTCTAGGTACCATTTCAAGAGAAATGGGATAGGATCAGGGGAGCTCCATTTGAACAATGGTATATAAGTGATTCTGAGAGAGACTGTGGAATACACTGTGTTCAAGGTCCCACCAGAGCCAGCAATTCAGACTCCAATTGTCACTCTTCTAGGTGTGGTTTTATTTGTCTCATTCCCATCACTCATTCCACATCTTTTTGCTCTTCTTTTTTTTTGGCAAACCTAAATTAAAACTGTGACTATTTCCTGAATGGAGCTGACACATATGAGCCAGAACTGATGGGTTAGGGACACACACACACAGCCCACACACAGGACCGATCAGGTGCATTAAATTCTTCCCCCAGAACTAAGATACAGTGAAATCACATCGTGTTCAGGCTTAACTAATACAAAGGCAACTACCAGTGCTTGGAGGAGGAACAGGGGGAAGAGAAAGCACTTTTATTAATAGTGCAAATTATGAACAAATGCTTTGAAGCAACAGGAGCTCAAAAGTTGATGTTCCCTTAGCAGGTCTCTGTTTCCACATGCCCACAGACTCCAAGTATCTCTCCTCATTTACCAGTGATTTCCAGGACTTTCAAAGGAAATTTTAATCATAAGCAATTTTCACCTGACATGTTGACTTCAGAACCTTACCTGCAGGTAAAGTGCAATCTCACTAGGTGAGAACACAGCAGGCCCACTGAGACATCAGGGCCAGCAGGCTGTGGCCTGAGAAGCAGAGAGGGAGTCTTCACGAGAACAAGGCAAAGTAGATGCACAGCAAGAAACAGAGATGAGAAAAACAGAAGACATGCCCCGAGTTCCTGATAATTCTACTTCTAGGTTTGGCTTCCTTCAGAGAGATGGCTACCTCCTAACTCCAGGATCTTTCCAATAACCACCATATCTCCCACCTCCTCCTGATGTGTCTGCTAGCTATCTGCAACACCAAGACTCCTAGCAAGAACACAAAGCAGACAGACATAAATAAGATAGAATCCGCATCCTCCGAGCCTTGCAAACCAAGGGTGACCCTTGGGGGCAGTCATAATGGGCCATCTGCAGACTAACTGTCGCGCAATCTGCACGGAGAGTGAGAAAACACACAGCCGAGATACACTGAGACACGAGGAGTGACGCGCACAGAGAAAGATGCCTTGTTTTCTGAGGACTCCAGTTCCCCCTTCTCCCCATGGATTCCATGACACAACTCTAAATCACTCCAACATATTTCCCTCTGTTCCTTAAAACCGAACGAGCCTTCCAAGTATTATTTTTAAAATATTTTAGGCCAAAGAAGGAAAGTTTTTGGCCTCTGAATAATTCAGATGCAGCCGAGGAATTGCAAAAGAATGTAATTCACCCATCTTTATCATCCCTTACCCAACTGCTGATCAGTGTGTCCAGTCACCCTGGTCAGCCACTGGCAAAGACTTCGCTTGAGACACTGATTTTTCGTACTTAACAAAGTCCAAGCTACTTGGAATGGAAACAGTGCTGAAGTCAGAAGGATTCTCTTCTCAACCATATAATGAGTCATAAACAAACAGCTTAATCACTTAAGCACTTTTAAATTCTTTCTTTTCTTTCTACTTTTATTGATTAATTTAAAAAATTGGCGGGGGGGGGGAGAATATTGCTGTCTTAGAAGAGTATAGAAAACAACACTTCCAGAGGAAGGCTGTGTGTAAAGCATGGATGTATGAGAAATGAAACGAATCCTAGCAGAGGGACAAGAAAGATTTCTGCCCCTTATGGAATAGGTCCTATGGTCCCATGTAACAAGTTCTTGATGTGTCATCGTGTAAAGGGTGATGATGGAACATCTATGGGAGGGAGAGAGGATGAAACAGGAGGAGAGGCCCCACATATACCGTCCCATTTTCCCTAAGAGCAGCAACGTGAACAGAAGTATACCAGTCATGCAGATAGAAAAGTGACTTACCTCCCCAAGGCCTCTGCCTCTCGCTCACCTGCGCCATGAAGGGATGGTCTGGCTTGGATCCAAGGATGGAAGACAGAGGGCAGGAAAGGCTAGCACAGCACAGAGACTGAGCCAGAGAGAGATCTCTCAATGAAAACTACCCTAAGCGTTTTAACTTCCCTGAAGGTCCTAACCAAGTTCTGGGCACTAAATTAAACAAAGAGGTTCTAAAAAAAAGTCACTGCAGAGGGTTTCAATAGTACTCAGCCAACCAGCCTGCCGAAAGACAGATGATAAGGGGAGAGCACCGCAGCCAGGAAGGCGGACTCCGTTCCAGCTGGATTTAGGGTCAAAAGGTGGCTGAGGCATGGTCTTCCCAGAAGAAGTGAGTCACGAGGAAATCTGAAAGGGAGGCAAGGTGGCGGATTTATTTTTCCCAAGGCCCAATGTGGGTGTTGGCTTCACAATATGGAAAAGAGCATTAGAAGAGAAGAAAGGAGATGGCCATGCCAGAGTAAGTGAAGGATTCAAGATACTGGAGGGCAACTGGCAGCGACAGAGGCAGGCAAAGAAGCAGGAGGGGGTCAGCACTGTTAGGAGGCACTAGGCTGCATGACTAACTGGGTGGGAAGGGGGGGTGCAGGCAGGAGGACGGAGCACAGTGGTTAAAGAGGATGGGCTCTGGAACGAAACGGGGTTTTGGCCCAGCCTTGTGAGACTGGCTTCAGCCTCTGAAACTCGTGATTGCTTCATCTGTGAAACAGGGGAAAGAATCACCCCTCCCTCATGAGGCTACTGAAACTCATTTAAAGCTCATTTTTAGCCCAGGGGTCGGCAAAGTACCAGCCCAATGGTCAAATTCCTCTGACCGTGTGCTTTACACAGCCTGCAAGCTAGGAATGACTTCTACATTGCTATGTGTTTGGGAAAAATGAAAATAGCAACATTTAGTTACATTGAAACTGACATTTCAGTGTCTAAATAAAGTTTTATCAGGACACAGTCACACCCTCGTGCAGTGACGTATTGTCTACAGCCACTCTCACACCACAAGGGCAGGAGTGAGAGACTGGCGAGAATGTGTAGTTGGCCAAGTCTAAAGTATTTACTATCTGGCCCTCTACAGCAACATCTGAAGACGCCTGCATCAGCTGACAGGGGACTTTCAGTAACTGTTAGCTGTACCTCACATTATGAATAAGGGAATCCAGACAGAGATACTGAAATCTTTTTATTGAGATATAATTCACATACCATAGAATTCATCCTTTTAAATGCTAGCAACTGAATGGCTTCTAGCATATTCAGAGCTGTGAAATCAACCCCACATCCTGTCTAGAATATTCTTACCACCCCAAAAAGAAAACCTGTGGCCATCATTCAATGTAGCCGTCATTCCCTATTTCCCCTTCTCCAAAGCACCCAGTAACCACTAGTCTGCTCTCAGTCTCTATGGATTTGCCAATGCTGGACATTTCATATAAACAGAACTATTTAATATGTGACTTTTTGTGTCTGGCCTCTTTCTGTTAGCACAACTATTTCAGGGTTCCCATATACTGTTCCATGTATCAGTACTTCAATCGTTTTTATGGCTCAATTTTATCCTATATTATTCTATGGTACACCTACAGACTGGCACATTTTGTTTTTCTCATCAGTTCATAGACATTTGGGTTGTTTCACTTTTTTGGCTATTATGAGTAATTCTCTTATTAACACTTGTATACATATTTTTGTATAGGCACAATTTCATTTCTGTTGGTTACCAACCAAGGAGTAGAACTGTTGGGTTGGATGGTAACTGTTTAATGTTTTAAGAAACTTCCAAACTATTTCCCAAAGTGTCTAAACCATTTTACACTCATACCAGCAACATACAAGGGTTTCATTTTCTCTACATTTTCAGCAACACTTGCTATTGTCCATCTTTTGGATTATAGCCATCCCAGTGGGTGCAAAGTAGTATCTCGTTGTGATTTTGATTTTATTTGCCTAGTGACTAATGCCCCTTCATGGATCACTGCCCTGTCGTGGCAAAAGGGCTTGCATAACTCAATGAAGCTATGAGGAATGCTGTGTAAGGCCACCCAAGATGGACAGGTCATAGTAGAGAGTTCTGACAAAATGTGATTCACTGGAGAAGGGAATGGCAAACCACTCCAGTATACTAGCCATGAGAACTCCATGAACTGTATAAAAAGGCAAAAAGATATGACAACAAAAGATGACCCCCCCTGGGGAAAAGTGGAGGACAACTACTAATAGCTCCAGAAAGAATGAAGCAACTGGGCCAAAGCAGAAATGACGCCTGTAGATGTGTCTGGTGATGAAATTAGAATACGACACTGTAAAGAACAGTATTGCGTAGGAACCTGGAATGTTAGGTCCATGAATCAAGATAAATTGGATGTGGTCAAGCAGGAGATGGCAAGAGTAAACATCAACATCTTGAAATCAGTGAACTAATATGGATGGGAATGGGTGAATTTAATGCAGATGACCATTATATCTACTACTGTGGGCAAGAATCCCATAAAAGAAACAGAGTAGCCCTTATAATCTACAGAAGAGTCCAAAATGCAGTACTTGGGTGCAACGTTAAAAACGACAGAAGGATCTCGGTTTGTTTCCAAGGCAACTCATTCAGCATCACAGTAATCCTAGTCTATGCCCAACCACTAATGGCGAAGAAGCTGAAGTTGATCAGTTCTATTAAGACCTAGAAGACTTACTAGAACTAACACCAAAAAAAAAAAAAAAGATGTCTTATTCATCACTGTGAATTAGAATGCTAAAGCAGGAAATCAAGACATAGCTGGAGTAACAGGCAAGTTTAGCCTTGGAGTACAAAATGAAGCAGGGCAAAGGCTAACAGAATTCTGCCAAGAGAACACACTGGTCATAGCAGACACCCTATTTCAACAACACAAGGCAACGTCACACATGGACATTACCAAATGGTCAACACCAAAATTAGATTCATTACATACTTTGTAGCCAAAGATGGAGAAGCTGTACACAGTGAGCAAAAACAAGACCCCGAGCTGACTGTGCTTCAGGTTATCAGCTCCTCATAACAAAATTCAGGCTTAAACTAAAGAAAGTAGGGGAAACCACTAGGCCAATCAGGTACAACTTAAATCAAACCCCCTATGAATATACAGTGGAGGCAAAAAATAGATTCAAGAGATTAGATCTAGTAAACAGAGTGGACAGAGTTCCATAATATTGCACAGGACGCAGCATACGAAATCATCCCAATAGAAAAAAAATGCAAGAAGGCAAAGTGGTTGTCTGAGGAGGCTTTACAAATAGCTGAGGAAAGAAGAGAAGCAAAAAGGAAAGGAGAAAGGGAAAGGTACACACAACTAAATGCAGAGTTCCAGAGAATAGCAAGGACAGACAAGAAAGCCTTCTTTAATGAAAAATCAAAGAAATAGAGAAAAAGAACAGAAAGGCTAAGCCTCGAGATCTCTTCAAGAAATTTGGAAATATCAAAGGAGCATTTATTTCATCCAAAGATGGACACAATAAAGGACAGAAACAGTAAAGATCTAATAGAAGCAAAAGAGATCAAGAAGAGATGGAAAGAATACACATAAGAACTATACAAAAAGATCTTAATGACTTGGATAACCACAATGGTGTATTCTCCCACTCAGAGCCAGACATTCTGGAGTGTAAAATCAAGTGGGCCTTATGAAGCACTGCTGCCAATAAAGCCAGTGGAGGTGATGGAATTCCAGCAAAGCTATTTAAAATACCAAAACTTGATGCTATCAAAGCACTGCACTCAATATATCAGCATATTTGGAAAATCCAGCAGTAGCCACAGGACTGGAAAATGTCACTCCTCATCCCAATTTCCAAGAAGGGTAGCACTGAAGAATATTCAAATCACTGGACAATTACACTCATATCCCACGCTAGTAAGGTTATGCTCAAAATCCTCCAAGATAGGCTTCAGCATTACGTGAACCAAGACTTTTCAGATGTTCAAGCTGGGTTTAGAAAAGGCAGAGGAACCAAAGATCAAACTGCCAACATTCGCTGGATCACAGAGAAAGCAAGGGAAATCCATTAAAGCATCTACCTCTGTTTATCGACTACACTTAAGCCTTCGACTGTGTGGATCATAACAAACTATAGCAAACTCTTAAAGAGATGGGAATATCAGACCATATTACCTGTCTCCTGAGAAACCTGTATGCATGTCAAGAAGCAACAGTTAGAATGTGTATGGAATAACTGACTGGTTCAGCATGGGGAAGGAGTACGACAAGGCTGTTTATTATCACCCTGTTTAACTTACACACAGAGCATATCATGCAAAACACCGGGCTGGACAAGTTACAAGCTGGAATCAACACTGCCAAGGGAAGTATCAATAACTTTCGATAGGCAGATGATAGCACTCTAATGGCAGAAAGTAAAGAAGAACTAAAAAGCTTCTTGATGAGGGTGAAGGGGGAGAGTGAAAAGGCTGGCTTAAAACACAATATTAAAAAAACAAAAATCATGGCATCCAGTGCCATCACTTAATGGCAAATAGAAGGGGAAAAGGTGGAAGGAGTGACAGATGTCCTCTTCTTAGGCTCTAAAATCACTGCAGATGGTGACTGTAGCCATGAAATTAGAAAACGACTGCTTCTTAGCAGGAAAGCTATGACAAACCTAATCAGTGTGTTAAAAAACAAAGACCTTACTTCACCAACAAAGGTCCATATACTCAAGGCTATAGTCTTTCCAGTAGTCATGTACAGACATGAGAGCTGGACAACAAATATGGCAGAGCACTGAAGAATTGATGCTTTTGAACTGTGGTGTTGGAGAAGACTCTTGAGAGTCCCTTAGACTGCAAGGAGATCAAACCAAGTCAATCCTAAAGGACATCAACCCTGAATATTCTTTGGAAGGACTGATGATGAATCTGAAGCTCCAATACTATGACCACCTGAAGAGGTGACTCATTGGAAAAGACCCTAATGCTGGGAGAGATTGAAGACAGAAGGCAAAGAGGGCAACAGAGGATGAGATGGTTGGATAGCATCACCGATTCAGTGGACATGAGCTTGGGAAAACTCCAGGAGATGGTGAGGGACAGGGGAAGCCTGGTGTGCTGCAATACACGGAGTCTCAAAGAGTCAGATACGACTTGGTAACTGAACAACAACAACCAGTGACTAATGATGTTAAACATCTTTTCATGTGCCTCCCCCATTTATTTATCTTCTTTGGAGAAATGTCTGTATAGATCTTTTGCACATTTTTTAATTGAGTTTTCTTTTTAGTGTTGAGCTGTAAAAGTTCTTTATTATCTACTGAACACTACACTGTACCAGGTGTATGATTTGTAAATACTGTCTCTCATGCTCTGGGCTATCTTTTCACACTCTTGACAGTATACTTTGAAGCACAAAAGCTTTTAATTTTGATGAAGTCCAATTTATCTATTTTTTTCTTTTGTTGCTTGTGCTCTGGTGTAATATCTAAAAAATTACTGCCTAATCCAAGATCATAAAGATTTATGAGTTCTTCAAAGACTTTTGTACATTGAGCTTTCATATTAAGTTTTTGATACATATGCTGTGATATAAAGGTTCACCTTCAATCTTCTGCACAGAGCTATCCTGTTATCCCTGTACTATTTGTTGGAAAAACTATTCTCCCCCTGTCCCCACTGAATTGGTTTGGCACCCTGTTGAAAATCAAGACTATAAGCTTAAGGGATGATTTCTGAACTCCCAATTCTATTCCACTGATCTGGATGTCTAACTTTATTCTAGTACCACACTTCCTTAATTACTACAGCTTTGCATGTGTGTGTGTGTATTTGTGTGCCTAGCCACTCAGTTGTGTTTGACTCTTTGCGACCCCATGGACTGTAGCCCTCCAGGCACCTCTGTCCATGGAATTTTCCAGGCAAGAATACTAGCGTAAGTTGTCATTTCCTACTCCAGTGGATCTTCCCAACCCAGGGATCAAACCAGTGTCTCTTGCGTCTCTTGCGTTCTTTACCACTGAGCCACCTGGGGAAGCCCTAGTGTAGTTTTGTAGTAGGTTTTTAAAATAAGAAGTATGAGGCTTCAAACTTTGCTCTTTTGCCAAAGGGTCTTGGGTATGCTGGATAATATGCACATACATATGACATATAGGATCAAACTGCCAATTTTTGCCAAAAAATAAAAAGACACCTAGAAGTTGGACAAGGATTGCTTTGAATGTGTAGAGTGATTGAGGGAGAGCCACAATTATAACAATACTTAAGTCTTCCAGTCTGTGAACACAGGATATCTTTCCATTTATTTAGGTCTTCTTTTCATTTCTTTCAACAATGTTTTGCAGTTTCAGAGTATAAATTCTGTACCTCTTTAATGAAGTTTATAGGCATCCCTTAGTTTATCTTGCTTTGCTTTATTGTGTCTTTTACAAATTAAAGGTCTGTGGCAACCCTGCATTGAGCAAACTGATCAACACCATTTTTCCAACAGCATTTGCTCACTTTCTGTCTCCATCTCACATTCTGGTCATTTTCACAGTATTTCAAACTTTTTCATTATTAATATGTTTGTTATGGTAATCTGTGATCAGTAACCTTTGATGTTACTAATACAATTGTTTCAGGGCACCACAAACCACTTCCACATAAGACAGTGAACTTAACTGATAAATGGGGTGTGTGCTGTGACAACTCCAATGACCCACTGTTCCCCGACTCTCCCTCTCCTCTGGCCTCCCTATACCCTGAGACACAACAATATTGAAATGAGGCCAATTAATAACCTGACAATGGCCTCTTCATGTTCAACTGAGTAGAAGAGTCAATCAATGCTGCAAACTTCATTGTTGCCTTATTTAAGAAATTGCCACAGCCACCCTAACATTCAGTAACCACCACCCTAATCAGTCAGCAGCCATCAACAATGAGACAAGACCCTCCACTAACAAAAAGATGGCAACTCAATGAAGACTCAGATGATGGTCAGCATTTTTATTTTATCAATAATATATTTTAAAATAAAGATATATACTTTTTTTACACATAATGCCAAGGTATACTTAACAGACAATAGTATAGTGTAAACGTAACTTCTATACCCATTTGGAAACTGAAATACCCCACAAGGATCATTTTACTGCAAGAGTTACTTCGTTGCCGTGGTCTGGAACCGAACCTCCGTTATCTCTAAAGTCTGCCTCTATTACTAAGTAAGTTTTTTGATGCTAAAGTAAACAGAATTATTTGAAATTTTTTGATTTAGTATAAATTTTAACTTGGAACTGTAGAAAGTTCATAGCTAAGTGCACAGGAAACAACAACAAAAGCTTAAGAGTAACAAAAATAAAACTGAAGCTGGACTTCAAGGAGATACAGTGTGTCAGGATTCACGTCAGCCTCGAAGATCCTTGAGTGTAGACAGTCTCTGTCTTGCTCACCACGGACACTGAGCACATAGTAGGCACTCAAGAAACACCTGAATGAAGTTCTTAACACTCATGGAAAGTATCTACTCTATTTTCTATTTTAGACAATAAATATGCCCTTGAATACGGCTTATTCAAGCCATAGATTAGTTCTAATGGTATGGATTACAACTGTTACTATCATGAGAAACATATTCACAGACAAGAGAACAAGTTTGTGGAAAACTCCCCTCCCCACAGCCGTTGAGCAAACTCCCCTTTAGTTTTCTCAGCTACGAAGCTGAAGAAAATATCACTAAACAAGGGTGAGAATAGGGTAAAAAGTCGAGGAAGCACTGAGCACTGGTCCTCTTGACAATGATGTAAACAACGTATAATGACACCCCAAGGTAAAATAAATAATGCTTCAGAGGGTGCCAGAGGGGTGAAAGAGAGTGGGAGAGAGGGAGAAAGGGAAGGCAAAAAGCAGGAACCTACTCTACAGGAGGAAAAGTTGAAACTTGAGGCAAAAAATGGTATTTAACCAAAAAAAAAAAAAAATTATAATTTACATGGGTACACAAACAAACCTTGAAGAGCCAAAGCAATCTTGAAAATGAAAAATGGAGCTGGAGGAATCAGGCTCCCTAACTTCAGACTGTATTACAAAGCTACAGTAATCAAGACAGGATGGCACTGGCAGAAAAACAGAACTATAGATCAGTGGAACAGGACAGAAATCCCAGAGATAAACCCATGCACCTATGGGCCCCTTAACTTTGACAAAGGAAGCAAGATTATCTTTGACAATGGAGAAAAGGCAGTCTCTTCAAAAAATGGTGCTGGGAAAACTGGACAGCTATAAGTAAAAGAATGAAATTAGAACACTTGCTAACACCATAACAAAAAAATAAATTCAAAATGGATTAAAGACTTAACTGTAAGGCCAGACACAATCAAAGTCTTAAGAGAAAAACATAGGCAGAATACTCCTGGACATAAAACGCAGTAAGATCCTTTTTGATTCCCCCTCCTAGAGTAATGAAAATATCCCTACTATAACAGTGGATAATTGATTTAAACAATAAAATTTCACTAAGGAAAGCGTACTGTGTGCTGGGCTGGCACCATTCTCAGTATATGTATGTCATCTCATTAACTTCTTGGGATGATTCTGAGGCAAATACTATTATTATCACTGTTACAGAAAAGAGAAAACAGAGATCCAGAGATGTTAGGGTAACTTACCCAAGGCTTCATATTTTACAAAGGCCATAACCAGTTTTTAAACCTAAGTCACGTGAATCCAAAATATAAACATTATGCAAGGCATGTAAACAGATACTGTACATACCTACTCAAGAGTGTAGCAAATATCTGATACCCTGATACAGTTATTAACTTAAAGATCTTCATAGTATTAATAGTTATGAATTTGATTCCAAACAGAAATCAAAGTTTAGAAGGAGACAACTGTTCTTAGTCATTTTAGGCCAACAAGGCATATGAACCACATAACAAAAAGCTCGGAAATATTTTACCATGAAAACCACACATATTATGAAGCCTGAGATTATGCTTTTTCCTGCGGCCATTGGGGGAATACTGGCTTTGAGTCCTGGATGTGTCTCAGACCAGATATGTAACTCTGGAAATGTCCTTTGTCTTAGTAAACTGTCCTGCCTCATCTGCAAGGCCATTGCCCAGCCTATCATTCTACCAATTCACGCTTCTTCTAAACTTTTAATCATTAGGTAATCAACTTTCATTGCATGCGTATTTACACGTTTATCAAACCCACTGGGCAATTACAGTTCGCAGCCCAGGGTAGGTGGGAAGAAGTTTATTTGGGCACACTTAAAAGTACCTTGATCAGAAAACCATTTCTTAAGAAAAGAAAAAAGATGGGTGCAGGGGTTGGGTGGGTGGGGAGATTTGCTTTGATAAAGTGTATCATAAGCCCTTCCCCTGGCTGGTCCATATTCTAAATCATTTCCTTGCTTTCACATAGTAAATTTTCTGCTAGATGTCTAGATATGCTGGAGATCAGGTTACAGTGTGAAGGACGAAAGATAAAAACAATCTGCATACTTCCATCTGGCTCTTCAGAACAAAGTCTAGAGACTTGAAATGTGAGGAGAGAAGCATGCTTCTCTAGCTGCACAGCAGATACGGCAAAATGTCACGGAAACAAATCTTTCAAGAGAATCAGAGATGCTGGAATGTGTAATTAACCAAAATTTACTGAGAGCATTTAAAAAAAAAGTAAGACCTGGGTACAAAACACAATGTTGCCTCTATTACAAGTGGATGAAAGTTGAGAACAAACCAACGTATTAGAAAACCCATCCTGTGGACGTGCGATTCTTATTGTCGTCAAATAACTACTTAAAAAAAAAAAAAACTACCAAACTTCTCTATATTTATTAACACAGTCTTGCCTAGTTTTTAGGACTCAAAAGTCAACATTCAAGGCTTGACTTGTGTCAAACTATTCCTAAGCCACATGGCACAAGGCCACGCAAGACGGATTTTCAATATGAAACAAACCAGAAGGTCCAATACAAACACGGGCTTTCCAATATATAAAATTTAAGAAAAGCCAGGGTCTGTGCAGAAAACATTAAACTGGTTTATATATCAAAATCATGAGGTTTTAGCAGAAATGTAGCATTAAAATAATTTACAAAATGGCTCAACGATGAACATTTTCCTCCACGAAAAAACAACACCCTTAATGTTTTTCATATGGCACATAAATTTTACAATACCTGCAGGAATATTTTCATAGGTTACACCAACACCATAGGTCTTTTTAGCTCTTAAGCAAATTACAATTCTTGCCTTTTTATAGCATTTTTGTTGTTGTTTGCACCCAATGTAATAAGCTTTTGAGAACAAGACACAAACCACAATAAAAAGGGGGGAAAAAAAGGGCTGCCCTTTGTAGCTGCAACTTTCATGAGGGAGTGGGGATGGGGGAAGAGAAGGCTTCAAACCCAGGTTTATAGCTGCTATCTTGATGCAATTAGTGTAAAATAATTGTCTGCACAGGCCAAAGAAGAGGCTAAGTTGAGGCACTTAAATGCCTTCCCGAAAATGATTTCCCTGCCTCTCCCTTCAGCCTGCTGCAACAGATGTTGGCTGTTAAGCCGCGCAGACGACACAGTTCATGACTCTTCTAAGACGGCTGTGTGCCACATCTGCAGTTGATGAAATGGAGAGCAGAAGTGTGGCAGACACACAGAGGAGAGTGTGAGCGAGGCAGGCAGGCGCAGGCTGGGCCCGAGGAACTGTCTTGAAGACTGGCCTAAAAATAGACACGCGCTCACACTCCTCCACCCTCCGCATCCAACCTCATAAAACCGGCCCGCCTGTCCTATTATGGAGTCAGCCTATGGCAGACACTTCCTGCGTCCAAGTCGGGCGGTGGATACCGCGAGAGCGGCGAGGCGGGAGTGGAGGGAAGCAGGCTGTGCAGCATCCTCAAACTGCAGCTTCGCTCTCCGAGCCTCGGTAGGACTGGGCTGCGGTCCAAGTTCAGCTGGGCCCCCAGAGAAAGGCAATGCTTGTGTTTAGCCCGCACAATACTGACATAACATTAACAGATTTACATATGCAAAACTGTGAAGCAACAGGCATTCCCCCTCAATTGACCCACAGCTTGTAGTGTCTGCCGAGTTATTCCCCGCTTCGGCTCTGTAACCAAGTGGGCGGCATGCGAATACCATCTGGGTACCACTTATTGAAAACTGGCAGTCGTTCTGTAATAGGCAAGCTGGCAATAAGAGGGAAGGGAATAAATTGCATCATTTAGTTAACATCCACTTGCTTTGCGGCTGTTAAAAACCCATGACTGAATAATAATTTGGTTATTTCTTTTGCCAGAAACTGCCGTCAGCCAAATCGTACTACGCATGCTTGCAGAAGTCGACTTGCAATATTTCTACTTGAAAAGGGACAGAGGAGGATCAGGGCGAAACGGGCACCTAGCTGTGGGTGTGAACCGCGGTGACTCCAGGTGCGTGGTATCTCTATGTCCTTCAAGTGTCCTCGTCACTCTGAACATGGTCAACAGCAAGCCCTGGTCAGCCACCAGCCATGCTGAGCCACAGAACCAGGCTGCGATGTGCAACAGTGCCCCTAAGAGGCGCAGACTCGAGGGCGTGTGTGACAGCTGACATCTACATGGCGCAGATGTGGCTGGGCAAGTCTTGTCTGGACAGACATCCCCTGCTCTCTGCCTCAAAACAAAGAAGGTGAGCAGGCTCACAGGAAACCTGACTGCTACCTGCCCAGGTCCCCTAACTCTATGCCTGCAGCAGTCAGGCGGCATGTTTCTTTCTGGTTTACTCAACTGCTTCCAACCTAACAAAGAAAATGCCAGAACCCCTTCGACAGCAACACAAAGGTAGATGTCATCTTCAGGAAAAGTCCATGTGTCTGAAATGGTTCTCTTTTGAATGTATTTGTAAAGAAATGAAATCTTATTTACTACATACTGTGTGTGCATGTATGTGCATATATATTCACACACATACATATATACATACACATATTACTTTTTTCAAGTCTTTTAGAAAAATCAGGACTGAAATATGCCAAAAAGACCAGAGCTATGGCATTTTTTTAAACTTTGTTTTAAAATTCATAACTTTTAATTATTTGTATCTTTATTAACTGCTATGGCATTGGTCACTTACACGTATTTCAGCCTTGATTTTCCTCAAAGACACAGAAAATGAAAGGAAGGAAACAGAAACAAACAGGAAAATTGGATCAAAAAAGAGAATAAAGCAGGAAAGAAAAGATAAGGAAGTAAAGTAGTACAAGTGAACAGTTTGTCCAATCAAATAAAAAAAAGAAAAAGGAAAGCCTTTGCCCTGATGTTAATGGCAAAAATACATGTTTACAAAATCCAAACCCGAAGCTTTCCTTACTCCTGCATTTGAAAGGAAAAGGCTAAACAATCTTTCAAAGCCCCAAACAAATTAAAGACCACTTGATTTTATAAGTGGGGTGGTCCTTCTGAAAATAACACAGTCGGCTGTTTGTACGTTAAAACAAGCAGAATATGATCACCAAGGCAGGGGAGAGAAAAAGAAGGCAGGACTCAATTGTTACGTATTTTATAAACCACAACATTTGTAAGTGACCACATGTTTAAGTGAAACTTGAGTCATAGTTATTTTCAAGGGAATGACGATAGACAAGAAAGGTAATAGTTTTTTCCTCCCAGATTCAGCTTACTGTTGTAACTTTACTTGCTCTAAACACCTTACAAAGCAAAGACTAAGTCACTTGTATATCTAAAGTTATCAAAGATGTTAGGATTACAAAGCCATAGGCTGAATTTGCTCCTTGAAAGGATGAGAAAGAAAATGACTATTTCCAAGTGGCTGAGCTTATAATCAGTTTGCTAAAAAGAAGCAAAACAGTCATTTTATTCACACACATGCACAAGTGCACACAGGAACATACACATCTCCTTGCCCCAATCAAAATCAGCAAGCAGTCACGGAGATATCACTGACCTGAAAGTAAGGAGAACTGGTTTTCACCAAAGCTCTGTCACTTTCTAGCTGTGTGACCTTGGGCAGGTCCCCATCTCTCTGGACCTAATTTTCTTGGAAAGTACTGATGTGTAACAAGGACAGGGTTAGAATTCCCCAAATCTCGGCCAAATAATGGTTTTCCTAACAGCTCTTCATTGCATATTCATCATTACAAAATGTGAATCCTTCCTATGAAAATAAATGAATCCAAGTTCTATAGGATTTCAAAATTACTTTCATTTTACTTTGCAAATTACACTTAGGGTAAATATTGCTGGGGTTTGTGTTTGTTTTTAAAAATACACATGTCGAAGGACTGAACTGCCTTAAACAAATATTTATCTTCCAAAACATTATATATTCCTCAGCGTTTGTTTAAAATCCAAAATGTTTTCAGTAACAGGAAGATTTCTATTTAATGTGCAATTTCTTAATAAATTAAATATAATACAAAGTTAACTTGCCCAGCACATCATTCTGGCAATAGGTAGGAATCAAGAGTTAAAAATCTAAAGAACTTACAATACAACCGTGGTTTGGTCCAAGGTGAGATTTTGTAAAATAGCGTATGCCCAGGAAACTTATTTTTAAGCTACTGACAACTCCACTGTCAATGCAGCATATTTAAATATAACCATTCTCTTTTTGTTGATTTCCACTATTGTACTACTCCTAAGCTCTTCTACCAATGAACCATGGCACAGTTTTCCCTAAAACGCTTTAAAGGGTGCATATGTCCTGGCAAAAGTCCAAAATCCCAGGCAACATCAGCACTTTCCAGTTAACCCTAATCAACTCTATTGTCTTTGAGAAGTGGAGACAATGAAACTGACCTCTGGGCGGTGGCCTGCTGTGTGTGAGCGTTTCCCCAGGAGCAGTTATGGACTGGTGCTAATACACAAGGGACCTTGCATAACAACTTCCCCCCCTCAGACATCCAAGTGCAGCCGCTCACAAGGCTCACAAGCCAGCTGGCAAAAGTTAGCAGTCAGTGGCCAGAAAAGAGTGAAGGTAACTGGTCCATGAGACACAGGAATTCCCACTTTGGCCTCATTAGCAAGAGGACTCGGCCGCCAAGACTAAAGTTAACATTAGCCAAATACACCTGGCTAATCTTGTAAAGAATAAAGATTTGCTCATTAACTCAGCTTAGAAAGGTGTGACCTACAAACCTGAAGAGCTATTTTCAGGTCCTTAATGGTACTAATTTTGTGATTCAGTTACAAATTCTATGTGGTCCTTCACAAGGTCTCTTTAAAGAGACTTTTGAAGTTGGACGGTGAGCCTTCTGCCACATCTCTCACACACACACACACCCTCCCCACTTCCATGATATAAGCCCTCAACATTGAGTCCATCCAGAAAATACACACACATACCACTTTCATGATATACGCCCTCAACATTGAGTCCATCCAGAAAAAGGAAAGGTATCCTTCCAGCCTAGGTGTTAAGTTACCTGACATCCACCTGCCTTTGCTAAGAAACCTCAAGGCAGTGAAGTGCACCCCCAAAGCCTCATGGAACCAAGGCACCAGTGCCAAGGCCACTCCCTGCTCTCACACGGCAGACAGGCCCCTCTGCTTACTGCTAAGAGGCTCCTGGACAGCAACAGGAAGAGCCCAGGCTCTGCAGCCCACTCTTCAGGAGACTGACGGGGACTCAGGTACCACAGGGGCCAGCAGGGTGCTTCCCCCTTACGGTTCAGCTAATTCAAAAACTTCAGGACCCATCTTCATTAGGAACTCAAGGAAAGAAGGAAGAAAGGGAAGAAGAAAAGAAGAAAGACATGGAAAGATGCAGAGAGAGACAGACAGAGAAAGAGACAGAGAGCATGGCTCTGTCTTGGGGAGAGACAGAGGGAGAGGAGCCAGGAGGAAGGAAATCTCTTGCCAGGAAGACAAAACAATTCACAAAATGTAGAAATAAATACTCATGGCTGAATTCCAACCCAACTGGTTTTCACTGTTAGTGTGAGGAAATAAATTCTTATCAAAGGCAAAAAGGTTCAAGGGGAATTGAATATATCTCAGCTTCACATAAACTAAAAATTACAAGTTGCTACAACCGTTTGGATTACGCAGTGCTCCTCTCCCCAGCAGTCTAGGTTTTTACCCCGATCCCCCTGCATTCTGACACTGTTAAGATTTCAGAATGGAACCAGAGCAGCCATCAATGGCCAGCTCAAAGCACACAAGGCTCAGGGCTGGAGAGCAGGCTTGTGGAAACCCAAAGAAAACGCTCTTTATTTGAGGAAAGAAGAGCCTCGCAGGTAGACAAACATTTCAGGCTTTATTCAGGTGTATGGCTGAGGTGGGGTGAGGGTGAGGCTCAGATGGGCCCCATAGGGCCCTGTGTTCCTATGCACCCAGATCAACATCCTTTTCTTTAAATGGCTCTGAAAGCCACAGAGGAAGTCCAGTTACCCAGCAAGGGCCACTCAGAGACACCATTAAGGGGCAACAGATATATTTTCTTCCTTTTGTCATGTCAAAAGGCAAGCTGCTGCTCTTACGGCATGAGGCAGATGAATACAGATTAAATATTAAAACACAGTAAGTTCTTGCGGAGAATTATTATTTCTGACACAATTACCCAACACCCTCTTCAAGTGAACACCTGGTTGGCTGCTTATCAGTAGCACACGAAGTATTCCAGCACATTCCAGCAAGGTCCAGAGAGAGACAATGGTCAGCTGCTAGACTTTTCAATCCTTGGCTGGTCATCATCACCTCCCATATTTACAAGCTCCTTTGGCAACACACATTTGAGACCCTGTTGCAGACATCTTTGTTAGCTGGAAGAAAAGGTCTAAGGTTTCCTCCTCAAATCTGAAAAGGCCTCTTCGACCTAATCGACTTATCCAGTCCCCAGTGAGGGGCCAGCACAAATAGCCAATTTCATAAGAGGCCAAAGGGTGGTTTGGAAAAGTGAATAGGGACAGAAGATGCGGCAACCCCTAAGTTCCTTGTCTGCTGGGGCCTCTCAGTGCAGCTCCAGTCTTTGTTTGGAAGAGATCTGAATTCCAGCATGGAGGGCACACCCGTGGGTAAACACACACTGGAAAATGTGAGTGACATGTAGATTATTTTAGACCACTGATCACCACAAGTGTGCATGTTTAAAGAGAAAATTAGCCCTATTAAGTTAAAGGCTCATGTGAGTGCAGGTTAAGTAAGCAATGAGGGCAAGATCTCACCTCTAGTTTAAAACTCACACATGCACATACACACACATACTCCCTACACACCGGAAGTTTTCCTTTTAAGACATACAATTATTTTCCTCCCCAAGAGCATCACAAAAGTAACAAGCTATAGTAAATCAACAAAGGTACTGCTCCTCTCCCCAGTTCTCTTCTTTATTTATTCCCACCTCTATGTTCCCTACTCCCCTCAAACTAGACTTGGCCTCTACTGGTCCACAAGAAATGAGACAAAAGTCAATCAAAACAAAAAGATAAAGCGAGTACTAATAATAATCACTCATATTTAACCAGCACTTGCTATGTAAAAATATTAATACTAGTGTTTAATTTGTATTATTTATCAGTACAAGAACACAATGAGATAAACCATCCCATTTTACAGATTTAGAAACTAAAGCAAAATGTTTAAGTAACTTATCCAAGGTCACAGAGCAGGGCTGGAATTGAAACCCAAGCAAGTTATGCACTGCACTATACTGCCTCAAATATGTATTAACCAAAGAAGTTAATTTTTCACTTTTGAGCTGCTAAGGGTCCACAAGTTGGTTATGTATTGGATTTCTAAGGTTAATGTTAACTTAGTTAGCTTTATGCACTGACTTTATATATGATACAATGCAACTCATAGTAACATACCAAGTCTCCACCACTTACAGTTAATAAGGGAAAAAATGACAAATTAAGTATCCTTCTCTCCAAGCTATTGTTTCTTCCATGGAAATATCTCAACACTAGACTTTTGTCTCATCTCTGACTTCTGTACTAACTGAATATGGATTTTGTAGATACTAAAACACCTATGTTTTAATAATCTATGTCCAGAATATTTTATTTCACAGATGAGCTACAATAATGGGAATGAAATTGCTTCTCAGGTTTGACTCTTTCAATCTGCAGATGAACTGAACCTTACTAACAGCTCTTTAAGATGAAAGAAATGGTAAATTATATTAAAGAATACTTCAGTTCCAAACTTGCACCCTTGCATCCCCATGCTCTCTGGTAAACTTCCAAATATTTTATGCTTTTTTGTATTTAGAACACACCTTTCAAACGTTAGAAGTTAATTGTATATAAAAAGATTTTTGGGAGTGGTGGGGGCAAGGATGGATTGGGAGTTTGGGATGAGCAAACACAAATTATTATATACAGAATGGATAAACAAGGTCCTACTTTATAGCACAGGGAACTCTATTCAATACCCTGTGATAAAACATAATGGAAAAGAACATGAAAAAGAATGTATATACATACATATATATATATATATATAATTGAATCATTTTGCTGAACAGCAGGAATTAACACAACACTGTAAATCAACTATACTTCAATAAAATTTTTGAAAATACATGTCTGCATGTCCACAGACATGTGTAACTGCTAAAAGTATAAATTTTTTTCAAAGACAACTTTTATTTAAAAAACTACATTACCAATGTCATATACTTCCTCATGTAAGTTCATTTTATAACACTGTTTCAAACAACAGAGCATAGATAAATCAAAAGCAAGAGTATCCCTCTCTCCCCCTCTCTCTGCCAACTCTTAACATAGTTTATTCTCATAAATATTCACATCCTTAGTGCCACAAAGTGGGGAGGGGGACTGCACCACCTTAGCTCTCTCTAATCCTCATTACTTACCCCCAATTCCCTATGTCTCCCAAAGTAAAATTATTATGTATCACACAAGCTGGTTAAGAGCAAAAACCCTTGAACAAGACCATCTGGGTTTGAGTCCTTCCGCTCCACTTACGAGCTGCTGGACCTTGGCCGAAGATGACATAACCTCTCTGTGCCTCAGTTTCCACACCTGTGAGGAGGATATCAGCAGCACTTACCTCACTAAATCGTGGTAGATAAGTAAGCAAATTATGAACTAATACTTATAAAACAACTGGGATAATGGCAGGCACAGAAGTTCTATCTGGTGTTTTTAACGTGTATTTTTTAAATAATATTTGGTGAATAAAAAGCAAAAAAAAAAAAAAAAACCCCACAGAAGCATGTGCCTAAAAGAGTTCAGGCAACTTAATTTATGAAAATAAGAAAACTATTAGAAAGAGAGGAAAATAGATTTTGCTTCTATAAATCTACAAGTATCCTACAGATGGGTAGATAGGGTCCATTTTTATTAGTCTCCATATTGGATTTTAGGTTCGAATTACAAAGATTAGTCCCAGATCAGCTTATACATTAGAAGAACCAGGTAAAGAAGTGCATTTTTCAAGCTTTCTGTACCCACTCTATAGTTATCATTCCTTAGGGTACAGTTGAGATAAAAGCAGCAGGCCTGCTATGCAACTGCAGACTCTACACACCCCTTCATACAGAATGTACTCTCTCTGCAGCTCCTCAAGAGACAAGATGAGCTGCCATTGTTGATGTGTTTCTTCTCAGACTTTAGATCCTTGGATTTTTCTCAAGAGACAAATTATAGAACTAAAGACACAAAAACTCATGCTCACTTCAAAAATATTACCAACAAACATTGAGAAAGCTGTTTTCTCTAATATTTATGCACTTCAGAATGAGATTCTGAGAAGAATAATGCCTGAAATGGATAGCTTCAGTGTTGAGTTTGGCATACGTGTTCTAGCTTAAACTCTCAAAGGAGTAAATATAAATTTTTCCAAAGGAAACAACTGCTACAGCATAAAACTATCAGGCTATATCCCTAACAACATTCTATAAAACATCAAGTCATTTATAAGAGTAAAGTGTGCTGTAAAACAAAATGACATAAATTATAGTATATTTTTATTTGTTGATTCTGAATATAACAACGTATAACTATCTTTCCCCCAAAATACTACTGGGATTACTCAAATTCAAGGGTAGGACATAAAGAATTATTTTCCTCTTTGGTGAGTGATGTTTTCCTGGTCAAAAGAAAACTTCAAAAGCTGAATAGAAACCAAAGTAATAACCATGGCAATGATCTGAACAAAAAGATTACAGCCACAATTCATATGCATAATATTTCCAGGATCCTCAAGTTATAGTTTAGATTCAATGTATATACTCCTGACATAAGAAACAAATATTCTATCTTTTGTTAGTTGTTTCATTCAAAAATCAATTATAACTTTTTTTGTGGGGGGGGAAATACACAAAAATAGAGAAGGAATCATTGCTACATATGTGTAGCTGATTATAAACTGTGATGCAATGAAACTGCCTCTGACATAAAATCTTTAAATCTTTTGATCTCTACCATCAATGACATGGCTTCTAGTACAATTCAGATGGTAAGAATTCAAAGGATAGAATATACTATTAATGCACACCCCCTAAAGTTTTTTCATATTATTTAAGCCTTTCAAATGTATCACCTCTAAACCATTCGATCTCAGAAATGTTTAAATACTCAGCATTTAGTACCCTTATTTTATTCTAACTCTGCAACAGTATTCTACAATACATGTATTCATCCTTTACTGAATACCTATCTCTGTGAAGAAGCCATGCTGATAGAGAAGTAAGACAGAAGTCCTGCCCTGGAGAGACTTAAGTCTAGCTCAAAAGAGAATCATATAAAACAACTAATTATTACCACCACTATTATTGATCACTGTTCTGTACAGCAAAACTAGTGTAAAAAAGCAGGAAAAACAAATATCGAAAGAGAAAATAACAGTTATCTATGAATTGTTTAATGTTCTGTTTTTTGAAATATAACAATAAAAACATAAACTGTAATGAGTCCAATATAAATACAGAACTATTTATATACCAACAATAATCAGTAATATTATTGAAAAACTATGTTCTACCTTTCCAGGTACAGATATGTAGCTGCAAAATTTTCATAAGAAACAAAAAGGAATACTTGGATAAAAAGATAATTAAATTTAAAAAACTATTTTCCTACATGGACAGAGAAGATGTTAATTCTTTTGAGACAACTTAGTTATTCTGAATTTCAATCAAAATACATAAGAAAATTATTGCTAAAAATTTCAAAAGATAGTTTATAAAAAACAAAAAAGCAAAAATAAAACTTTAAAGTGTAATTAGGATCATGAAACATTTAATAGTAAACATAAAGCCATATAACTGAAAAAGCATGGGGGAGCAGTTCTCTCAGGGTTACTTGAGATGCTGCCTCCCAAACTTGAGGAGGAGGGGAACTCAACATTCCCACCAAATAACTCTCAACCCTTGTCTTAACCCACGGACAGAGAGCCTGCCGGGCTACAGTCCATGGAGTTGCAAAAGAGTTGCACATGAGTTAGCAACTGAAACAACAACTCAACCTTTAGGTTGTGCATATTAAAAAACAAAACAGCATGGGATCAAGAAAGAAGTAGGAAAAAAAAATCAATAAAAATATAATAATATTGATAAGTTATAATAGCCACTATATGCCAAGTGTTTTATATTTAGAATTAACAACTAATTTATCATCCTAATTGATTCATTTACAATTAACATTAACAACATAAGCCGAATAATTTTCTTAATAGATTTTCCTATACCTTCATCAGCTTCTTGTTTGTAACTCTCTTTTACCACATCATCAATAAATAAGGAAAAATGCTGGTCCTAATGTGAGTAAGCTCAGTCATGTCCAACTCTTTGTGATGCCATGGGCTACAGGCTGCCAGGCTCCTCTGTCCATGGGATTTCCCAGGCAAGAATACTGGAGTGGGTTGCCATTTCCTATTCCAAGGGACTTTCCCAACCCAGGGATCAAACCCATGTCTTTTGTGTCTCCTGCACTAGCCAGTTCTAATATTTTTTATTTATTTCATAATATTGCTTGCAATTTTCTTCAAAGCTGTATTTTATGATCAATAAATATGAATTTCTCATCTTTCGAATGTCAGTATTTCTGGTCCAGAATATTAACTGAGAAAATATACTCTCTACAGGCACTAATGTACCTGTGGTTGTTGTTGTCCTATAGTCGTTGTGTCTGACTCTTTCTTGACCCCATGGACTGTAGTCCACCAGGCTCCTCCGTCCTTAGCTACAGCAAATTCCATTAAATGGAGGATTTTCTCAATATTAGGATTTTGTATTGCAAAGGGGAAATATTTTAGCCCACATATCTTAAAAGTACATTTTATTAGTTCCATTCTGAGTACTTTTCTTTGACAAATATTTTTACAAAACAAAACTCATTAAATAAATAAATTTGGTTTATGACTCCTGGAATGTGTGAGTAACAATAGAAACTGTAAAGTTACAAGCCTTACAAATTTCATTTACTTTCTGTATAGAATTCACATTATCTAATTTAAAGTAGAAGCACCATTTCCCACTGGTGAAATATAACAAAGTTACAGAATTTTACAATTAAACCTTGCTTACTCTTTGAGCTCTCATTATCTAATTTTTTCAGTTATCCCCTTGCATTTGTAGGGTAAGAATTATAATGTTTCATTTGTAATATTTTTTACCAACAACTGTAATTTGCTAAAATTTCCTAAAATGTTTTGTGTGTGTGTACCATCCACCAGAAAAACATCTATTTCTGCTTTATTGACTATGCCAAAGCCTTTGACTGTGTGGATCACAATAAACTGTGGAAAATTCTGAAAGAGATGGGAATACCAGACCATCTGACCTGTCTCTTGAGAAACCTGTATGCAGGTCAGGAAGCAACAGTTAGAACTGGACATGGAACAACAGACTGGTTCCAAATAGGAAAAGGAGTACGTCAAGGCTGTATATTGTCACCCTGCTTATTTAACTTATATGCAGAGCACATCATGAGAAACGCTGGGCTGGAAGAAACACAAGCTGGAATCAAGATTGCCAGGAGAAATATCAATAACCTCAGATATGCGGATGACACCACCCTTATGGCAGAAAGTGAAGAAGAACTAAAGAGCCTCTTGATGAAGGTGAAGGAGGAGAGTGAAAAAGTTGGCTTAAAGCTCAACATTCAGAAAACTAAGATCATGGCATCTGGTCCCATCACTCCATGGGAAATAGATGGGGAAACAGTGGAAACAGTGTCAGACTTTACTTTTTTGGGCTCCAGAATCACTGCTGATGGTGACTGCAGCCATGAAATTAAAAGACGCTTACTCCTTGGAAGGAAGGTTATGGCCAACCTAGATAGCATGTTTAAAAGCAGAGACATTACTTTGCCAACAAAAGTCCGTCTAGTCAATGCTATGGTTTTTCCAGTGGTCATGTATGGATGTGAGAGTTGGACGGTGAAGAAAGCTGAGCGCCGCAGAATTGATGCTTTTGAACTGTGGTGTTGGAGAAGACTCTTGAGAGTCCCTTGGACTGCAAGGAGATCCAATCAATCCATCCTAAAAGAGATCAATCCTGGGTGTTCATTGGAAGGTCTGATGTTGAAGCTGAAGCTCCAATACTTTGGGCACCTCATGCGAAGGGTTGACTCATTGGAAAAGACCCTAATGCTGGATAGGATTGGGGGCGGGAGGAGAAGGGGACGACAGAGGATGAGATGGTTGGATGGCATTACCGACTCGATGGACATGGGTTTGGGTAGACTCCGGGAGTTGGTGATGGACAGGGAGGCCTGGCGTGCTGCAATTCATGGGGTCGCAGAGAGTCGGACACGACTGAGCGACTGAACTGAACTGAACTGAACTGAACCATCCACCTTTTGAGTTATTAACATATCCAAGTGATTTTAAACAAAATACAACCAAAAGTTAGAGTACTCATCTATAGAAGTTTAATACAATCTTGGAACACTTACGGATTTACAAAACAGTTTCTCGAAGTTTAAAAAATTCTTAAATCTAACTGATAGCTACAGTATTTGTATTCAGAATTAGCCTCAACTAGAAAATGTTTTAATTTGATTATCTGCGTGTATGTGTATATTTATATATATATATACACACACATAAATATTTCTGAATGTTGCTATCTATAGCTTCTATTCAAATGACATGTATTTCTTATTGAACACAATTATGAAATGCAGGTTCAGCACAATCACCTTCAAGCATGTATCTGTTCCACAGGTTTATCTAGTAAAAATAGTTTTACAACCATATGTTCTTCACAAAAATTGATAAATCATCCCCACAAAAAAAAATCATTTTACCTTCAATGTTAAACTCCTTAAGAGAATATATAATATCATCCATAATAATGTTAGAGGTTTTTACCTTCAGCAGAATGAAATTTCAAGAGCCTGACTTTGATTCTATAAATTGGATGAAAAAATCTAATCACTGTGAAAATTACCTTGATTTTCTATTTGAAGCATACAATGACACGGACGTGAGACTGCTCTTATTTACTGTTTAAGTATTTGTGCACATACTACAACAACATTAACAAATATAAATTCACTTTTTGTACATGCTAAAAAAAACGTGGACTCCAACATGAGTGAAATTAATGTAGAAAAAGAGTCCTTTAATCTAAATGAAAAGTCATGCTTCACACTGTTAAGTATATAAATGCACATTCTGCAACTGTCTGAGACCACAATCTACTTAAGTACTACCTTTGAAAAATGTGCAGTATTTTTCAAACAAAAACTAGATCTCTTGATATTTCTAAGTTCAATGATTTTACTATGACACTGCTGCTGCTGCTGCTAAGTCGCTTCAGTCGTGGCCAACTCCGTACGACCCCACAGACGGAAGCCCACCAGGCTCCCCCGTCCCTGGGATTCTCCAGGCAAGAACACTGGAGTGGGTTGCCATTTCCTTCTCCAATGCATGCAACTGATAAGTTAAAGTGAAGTCGCTCAGTCGTATCCGACTCTTAGCGACCCCGTGGACGGAAAATCCTCCGTCCATGGGATTTTCCAGGCATGAGTACTGCAGTGGGGTGCCATTGCCTTCTCCTTACTATGACACTAAGTGGATGATAAATATCAATAGCATTTTATGTAAGTAAATGCTCATGGTCAACTTTGTTGAAAATAGAAAATCAAAATGATTTCATTAAACAAGTTCTAGTTTTTGTAACTTTCTTTGTTGCTAATAATGCTTATTACAAAAAGTTTTTAATTTGACAACCATTAAAGTAAATAACTGTATATTTATGACATTTAATAAATGAAAAACCCATAAAAATTACTGTTGCAAACAGGAAGACTACTTCCATATAGTCTGCAACATGACTCCTCAAACTATTTCCCATATATTTCATGTAAACTAACCTGAAATTTCCTATGTTTCCCCTGACCCCAACCAGATGGAGTTATAGGTCCCTAGCCACTCATCCCAGAGCACACATTCCTTGAAAGAGAGATGTTAATATGATGGTGCACCCAGAAGGGGTTAGGTGAAAAGAAGAGGGATTATTGCTGGTCATCTTTCAGAGATCACTACACAGGCATCTCACACATTACAAGGTAAGACCACTCACAGGGGGAAAAAGCCTATGAAGTAAAGGTCTACTTATAATTATGCTTTATTAAAAAATGAAAAATTTGAGACAAATGTTAAAAGCTAGACAGAATTCTTGAATGATGGATATAAAATTAGGAGTATCCTTAACAAACTGACATAAACGGTCACCCCCTTTAACCAACTATCCTATTTATCCGTTAGAGCATCTCCATTAGATACTTCCATGATTCTCTCCATTTTCAGATAAGAAAATCATGCTTAGAGCTGTACAGTAACTTGTCCAAGGGCATGAACCTTATTACTGGTGGAACCTAATAACTAGAATCTAAACACTTAACTACTATATAATACTGTTCATCTGCAAACAGAATACGAAGAATAGAAACAAAATTTTTAGATGAAAATTTAGCATACACTAAAGCATTTTAAGTCAATAATGTGTAAGTATTATTCAATAAATAATTGTCATTGTATTTTCATTTTTTTAACAAATCAAAACCCTGTTTCACATCCTATACTGAAATTAAACTAAGACAAATAGAGTTAAGTAATTTAAAAAAAAAAAAAAGAGAAAAAGAAAAGAAGGAAGAAAGAAATGGAAGAAACCATAAAATAACAAGGAAAAAAAATATAATGTGTTAGATGAAAAAAATCCATTTTAGAGAAAGCTGGAAAACATAAATGAAATGATAAAGAACAAAATGGGATTAATTACCCTGAAAATACTTTACATAGGATATTTAAAAGGAAAAGCAAAATATGTAAAAATATTAAAAGCCATAATGTAAAAAGGTATCTTATAAATCAATAAAATTAACACAAACATCATACTGCTAACTGAGTATATAATACCAATAGCTAAACCACAAAAGTGCTAGAGACAGCTAAAACTGAAAGAATATAGAAAGTACCATTTTATTAGTTTTGAAAGAACAGCATATTACCAAAATTCTATACCATCTTTCACCTAGAAAATCAACTGTCAATATAAAAAGGGTAGTTCAGTTCACTTCAGTCACTCAGTCGTGGCCGACTCTTTGCGACCCCATGCGTCGCAGCACGCCAGGCCTCCCTGTCCATCACCAACTCTCGGAGTTTACCCAAACCCATGTCCATCGAGTCGGTGATGCCATCCAACCATCTCATCCTCTGTCACCCCTTCTCCGCCTGCCCCCAATCCTTCCCGGCATTAGGGCCTTTTCCAATGAGTCAACCCTTCCCATGAGGTGGCCAAAGTATTAGAGTTTCAGCTTCAACATCAGTCCTTCCAATGAACACCCAGGACTGATTTCCTTTAGGATGGACTGGTTGGATCTCCTTGCAGTCCAGGGACTCTCAAGAGTCCTCTCCAACACCACAGCTCAAAAGCATCAATTCTGTGGCGCTCAGCTTTCTTCACCGTCCAACTCTCACATCCATACATGACCACTGGAAAAACCATAGCCTTGACTAGATGGACCTTTGTTGGCAAAGTAATGTCTCTGCTTTTAAATATGCTATCTAGGTTGGTCACAACCTTCCTTCCAAGGAGTAAGCATCTTTTAATTTCATGGCTGCATTCACCATCAGCAGTGATTTTGGAGCCCAAAAAAACAAAGTCTGACACTGTTTCCACTGTTGCCCATTCTATTTGCCATGAAGTGATGGGATCAGATGCCATGATCTTAGTTTTCTGAATGTTGAGCTTTAAGCCAACTTTTTCACTCTTTCACTTTCATCAAGAGGCGCTTTAGTTCTTCTTCACTTTCTGCCACAAGGGCGGTGTCATCTGCATAGCTAAGGTTATTGATATTTCTTCCAGCAATTTTGATTCCAGCTTGTGTTTCTTCCAGCCCAGCGTTTCTCATGATGTACTCTGCATATAAGTTAAATAAGCAGGGTGACAATATACAGCCTTGACGTACTCCTTTTCCTATTTGGAACCAGTCTGTTGCTCCATGTCCAGTCCTAACTGTTGCTTCCTGACCTGCATACAGGTTTCTCAAGAGACAGGTCAGATGGTCTGGTATTCCCATCTCTTTCAGAATTTTCCACAGTTTATTGTGATCCACACAGTCAAAGGCTTTGGCATAGTCGATAAAGCAGAAATAGATGTTTTTCTGGAACTCTTTTGCTTTTTCGATGATCCAGCAGATGTTGGCAATTTGATCCCTGGTTCCTCTGCCTTTTCTAAAACCAGCTTGAACATCTGGAAGTTCACAGTTGATGTATTGTTGAAGCCTGGCTTGGAGAATTTTGAGCATTACATTACTAGCGTCTGAGATGAGTGCAGTTGTGCGGTAGTTTGAGCATTCTTTGGCATTGCCTTTCTTTGGGATTGGAATGAAAACCGTCCTATTCCAGTCCTGTGGCCACTGCTGAGTTTTCCAAATTTGCTGGTATATTGAGTGCAGCACTTTCACAGCGTCATCTTTCAGGATTTGAAATAGCTCAACTGGAATTCCATCACCTCCACTAGCTTTGTTCATAGTGATGCTTTCTAAGGCCCACTTTACTTCACATTCCGGGATGTCTGGCTCTAGGTGAGTGATCACACCATCATGATTATCTGGGTCATGAAGATCTTTTTTGTATAGTTCTTCTGTGTATTCTTGCCACCTCTTCTTAATATCTTCTGCTTCTGTTAGGTCCATACCATTTCTGTCCTTTATCAAGCCCATCTTTGCATGAAATGTTCCCTTGGTATCCCTAATTTTCTTGAAGACATCTCTAGTCTTTCCCATTCTATTGTTGTCCTCTATTTCTTTGCACTGATCGCTGAGGAAGGCTTTCTTACCTCTCCTTGCTATTCTTTGGAACTCTGCATTCAGATGGGAATATCTTTCCTTTCCTCCTTTGCTTTTCGCTTCTCTTCTTTTCCCAGCTATTTGTAAGGCCTCCTCAGACAGCCATTTTGCTTTTTTGCTTTTCCATGGGGATGGTCTTGATCCCTGTCTCCTGTACAATGTCACAAACCTCAAAAGGGTAGAGGGTTAGTTTATTCAGCTTTGTCCCTGGTGCTATTAAGTAGAAACTGTCATAACTTTTTATGTCAAAAAAATTGGTGGCACAGCCAAGAGAATGTCAATGTTCATCATCCTTTAATCCAGTAAACCTACTTACAGACTTTATCCAAAGGAAATAATGAGAGATGCAAATAAATTTATGTACTAGAATGTTAACTGCAATATTATTTATAGTAGCAAAACTCTGGAAACAATGTAAACATCCAACAAAAAGATAAAGGTTAAGTAAATTATGATGCACTATAAACAGAATGGAATTACAGCAATTTTTAAAAGTCATACTTCTGGAGAATATTTAAGGATACCAAAAAACACTCATGATATGTTAAAAGAAAATAAGCAAGTAATGAAACTGTTCAATCTCACCTGCATGTATTTGTTTACACAAATGGAAAAAAAGATTAGGTTTAAAAGTACTGAAAATGTTAATATAAACTTTTGTTTTTCAAAAACATGTATCACTAGATGTCGATCCAGAATGACATTTTATGTGCCATTTTATATAATTATATATGTATATAACTTGTTTATATCTTATGTACTTCTTGAGATTTTCTATTGAGGTATCACTGGCTTATAACATTATATATAAGTTTCACATGTACAAACATATTTCTACTTCTGTATACCCTAATGCAAGCTCACCATCAGAAATTTAGTTTCTATCCATCATCACACAGTTGATCCTCTTTACCCATTTCATCTTCCCAGCTGCCCCTCTCTTCCTATCCTCTGGTAGTGAAAGTGAAAGTTGCTCAGTGGTGTCCAATTCTTTGTGACCCCAAGGACTATACACAGTCCATGGAATTTTCCAGGCCAGAATAGTGGAGTGGGTAGCCTTTCCCTTCTCCAGGAGATCTTTCCAATCCAGGGATCAAACCCAGGTCTCCCACATTGCAGGTGGATTCTTCACCAGCTGAGCCACCAGGGAAGCCCCAAGAATACTGGAGTGGGTAGCCTATCCCTTCTCCAGCGGATCTTCCTGACCCAGAAATCAAACTGGGGTCTCCTGCATTGCAGGCGGATTCTTTAGCAACTGAGGTATCAGGGAAGCCCCTCTGGTAACTGCTACTCTATTCTCTGTATTTACATATTTGTTTTTTGTTTCATTTTATTTTTTTATTTGTTTCTTACATTTTCTTTTTTTTTTACTCCAAAAAATCCTTTATTAGAGATGAGTAAAATGACAATTCTGAGATGACTAAAACCAATCACTGGGGGCTCTGAAGATAACTCTGCTCCTGTGGGATCACAGACTGGCCAGGTCTCCGGGGTAAACAGCCCAGCCTCCCTGGCCACTCTGCCGCATTGGCCATTGGCATCTTCCAGCCTCCCTCGCTTGTCCCGGTCTATCCCTGCCAGGACCCAGTGCCCAGCGCCCATAGAACTGATGTGTTAGACACTGATGATGGCTTGCTGCTGCTGCTGCTAAGTCATCATAGTCATGTCTGACTCTCTGCGCCCCCATAGACGGCAGCCCACCAGGCTACCCCGTCCCTGGGATTCTCCAGGCAAGAACACTGGAGTGGGTTGCCATTTCCTCCTCCAGTGCATGAAAGGAAAACTGAAAGTGAAGTCGCTTAGTCGTGTCCGACTCTTCACGACCCCATGGACTGCAGCCTACCAGGCTCCTCCGTCCATGGGATTTTCCAGGCAAGAGTACTGGAGTGGGATGCCATTGCCTTCTCCATCTTACATTTTTTATATGTGTGAAATCATACAGTATTTGTCTTTCTCCATCTGACTTATTTCATGTAGTGTAATACGCTCAAGGTCCACGTATGTTGTCACAAATGGCAAGATTTCATCTTTTTACGGCTAAGTAGTATTCCATATTTGGAGAAGGAAATGGCAACCCACTCCAGTGTTCTTGCCTGGAGAATTCCAGGGATGGGGGAGCCCGGTGGGCTGCCATCTATGGGGTCGCACAGAGTCAGACACGACTGAAGCGACTTACCAGCAGCAGCAGTATTCCATATGTGTGCACACACACACACATACATACATACATACATACATACATACATACATACATGCCATATCTTTTTTATCCATTCAGCCACTGAGGGGTACTTACATTGTTTGTATATCTTGGCTGTTTAAACTCTTTTCTTACGGGTGGGGGATATACCAGGAAGTTTCAGAAAATCACAGTCCTCAAAATTGGGTATATCACAAGGGTATCTTTCTGAACAAGTAACTGGAAAATGACTAGCTTACTATATGGATGAAGGAGTGTAAGAGAGTGTATGGAATTAGTAAAATGTATGTCTGAAAAAATAATTAAAAGCTGGCATGCCCCCATATTATCTTCCAGATCTCAAATGGTAAACTTATGACTTTCCCTTTAAAAATCTGATTATTAAATAAAGTAAAAAGTCCATTATGTCCCCAAACTATTGTGTACAGCACAAAATATCAACCCCACACTCATGGTTCTTAAAGCTATGAAAAAAAGCTGTGAACCAAAAGCCAAGGGAAAAAAGAAAGAATAAACCCCTCCTGCTTATTAGTTTATCCTGCTGTGAAACAAAAAATAGGGAGAAAGCTATGAGGCTGTCCACTCACATCCAACTGCCTATCCCCAACCTCACAGAAGAGAGAAGAAGATGACAAGGTTGTGTGCCAATACTGCTTCTCATTTTCTGCTCGTCAAGTTCTGTATTCATACAATAAAAGGTATAGATAGCCAAGATACCTTTAATTTTGTACATGAAGTTAGGAAAGAATTGCTTTGCCTATGCTACTCCTTTAGTTTGCAATGTCTGCTTTTCACACCCACAGGATCTCCTTAGGAACCTGTATTCTTTCAGGCAAGCAGGCTTGACGTTGCCAACTAGATTTCCACTCTCCATTCCCATCTTCCTCCTGAAGGGTGTCTTCATCTGATGCAGACATGCACCCTTCTTCCTCAAGACCCATGAGCCTCAGGGAAAGCTGGCCCCATCTCTACCCCCAGAGGTGGGTGTGAACCATGACCATGATTGGTTTAGAAGCCCAGGTTAAAGCCAATCAAGGAATGACATCTGTCTGGTTATGGGAATGGGCAATTCCAGCAAAGACAGCAGTAAGGAAGTTTGCTGGGAGGTGGCTGAGAAGGCAGTTTCTCACTCATAAAAGATGTCTCCTGGACCAGACAGACTCTCTCTTCCTCTGGGTATTGTGGCAGTCAGGACTTGCTACAGCCACTTTGCCTCCAAGATAATAAGAGGTAATCACTGAGAATTAAATCACTGGATTCAGCTAGGCCTAAAGGCTACCCTACCTGTGAACTTCCAGTGAAATGAGTTAATGTTTCCCCTTACTATTTGAGCCAGAAGGACTAAGGATTTCTGTCATGTGTGCATGAATACTTCCTAACTGGTAGAATGGACATCTGCTTTTTTTTAACCAAGCAAACATCATCTCTTATTCTCCTATAAACAGAACCTTGGTTTCTTGGTTCTCCCTTTAGAAATTACACCTTACACACTTTTCATTTCCATGGTCTAAGCGTGACTGACCCCTCCCCACTCTACGGTCCAGGTAAGGCAGTGAAGCAAATAGGGCTAGTCACAACACTGGGTCTAACTGACTGAAAGGCTGTTACATTAACATAGTGGGCCAATTAGGAACCTATGTAAGCCTCTTGCTAGAATTATGGGGAAACAAAAACTCCTTTTTGGAGATGCATACATGGTAGAATATAAGCCTAGGTCTACTAAGTAGCCATCTTTCCCAAAAGAGAAATGAGATGGCTAAGAATGAAGGAGTCAATGGGACAGCAAGGGAAAGAGAAAGACAACACTGTTTCAGCACCTGGATCCAGTCTTACCTGAAGCTTACCACCACCAGACTTTTCATTTGTGTAAGCCACTAAATAATCCTATGTTTCTTAAAGTCTAAGATAAGGCGCTCCAAACCCCCCATGGTACTTTATCACCAAACAGTCACCATCACCATGCACTGTGACTATGAGTCTGACTACTCCATATATAGTGAGTTTCTGCAATAAGGACTAGGTTTTTCATCCTTTATCTTTCATACCTAGAGAAGAACCTGGCTCATAATGTACTATCAGGTATGGTAGCTGAAGCAAGTCATTAAACCCACCCAGCCTTAGTCCTATGTTCAAAAACAAGATGGTTAATCACAAAGATTTTCTTTTTAAATGTTGGGGAGAATGTGAAGAAATTAAAAGCCCCATACATTGCCAATGGGAATGTAAAGTGGTACTGCTGCTGCTACTGCTAAGTTGCGTCAGTTGTGTCCGACTCTGTGCGACCCCATAGACGGCAGCCCACCAGGCTCCCTCGTCCCTGGGATTCTCCAGGCAAGAGTACTGGAGTGGGTTGCCATTTCCTTCTCCAGGGCATGAAAGTGAAAAGTGAAAGTGGAGTCGCTCAGTCGTGCCTGACTCAGTGACTCCATGGACTGCAGCCTGCCAGGCTCCTCCGTTCATGGGATTTTCCAGGCAAGAGTACTGGAGTGGGGTGCCATTATGGTACAGCTGTTTTTAAAAACAGTTTGGCAGTTCTCCAAAAAGTTAAGCAAATAAAGGTAACATAGAATGCAGGAATTCTACACCTAAGTATATCCCCAAGTGAATTACAAATATATGTCAACACAAAAACTTGTATATGAGTCCTCATAGTACCCTTAAATCACCAAAGCCAAAGTGAAACAAGTGCTCATCAACAGATGAACGGTATACCTACATGGCAGAATATTACTCTGCCATGAAAAAGACTGACTTACTGAATACGCTACAACATAGATAAATCTTGAGAAATATGCTGAGTGAAAGAAGTCAGATAAAAAAGATCACATATTGTATAATTTCATCTATATGAAATATCCAGAACAGCTAAATCTATAGAGATAAAAAATAGATTAGTTGTTGCCCCATGCTGAAGGGGTGAGGAGGAAATGGGGGGAAGGGGTGTGAATGTTAAAGGGTATGGGATTTCTTTTGCAGGAGGTGAAAAATTGATTGTGGTAATGGTTACATAATTATGTGACTATAATAAAAACCACAAGCCAGTACACTGTAAATTGGTGAATTTATGAATTATATCTCAATAAACCTGCTACCAAAAAAAAGTCAGCTGAACCAGCCAAAGGTCCTTGCCACTATGATTTGCTATACAATTTTAGGTGAAATAGGAAAGATCTAGCTATGTGACTCTGACCAAGCTCTCAATCTCTCTGTAACTCAAGTTTCTCATTTATTAGATGGGATTAAAGTACGCTCCTGGTAAAGTGATTATCAGAATAGACTGAGGATATATAAAAGCATTACAAATGTACCTGCACATACTAAGCATTTTGCATGCTCTAGCAATTACTGCCTAGCCCCTGACACATGGCCCCAGACACACACAATGCAAATCAAATTCTATTCCATGTAAGTCAACACTATCAAGTACTAGTATGTGCCTCGTAAAGTATTTTCATTCACTACCCTGCTAACTTAGGAAATCACAAAGATGTATTCCCACATCAGTTTCACTTTTTCTTTCTCCTAGAGGGTGGAGAAATAAAGAATGAAAATGCAAATAAATTATAGCAAGGAGTAAGTGTTTTTTCATCCTCCACTGGCAAAGCCAACGCCTGATACCCAACTGCTACAAACTATTTCCATGTGTCTCCATCTGAGGTGAAAAGGAAAAAGGGCCAAATGTTCAGGACTGATGATAGGAGTTTGGGTTTAAAACCAAGACTCTTCAAGTCTGTTTTGGGTGGCTGCCCCCAGGCTGTCAAGAGATGGAAGGATTTCTAACAGTTCTAGATGAGTCCTCTCAATGGTGGTTTCTCCCTGGAAGGAGGAGTGGTAATAATCATTATGGGCATAACAAGACAACCACAGTTGCTACTATGATTTATTGAGGACTCCCCATCTTCTAGACTCTATGCCTGTTCCAAGTGAATTATATGCATTAATGTATCTAATTTTCAACACCAGCCTTATGTGGTAGGTACTATCATACCATTTGTGGGTAAGAAAACTGAACCACAGAAATGTTTACTAACTTGTCCAAGGTCACATGGCTCTTAAGTGCCAAGGCTAGGGATATGAACCAGACTGATGTTGAGTTAGAATCTCAACTAGGCACAATGAAACTGCTGCCTCCAAGATTTAGAATAGTAGGGGCTAGTATTATCTATCTTTACTGAAGGTTTAGGATGTGCTGGAGATTGATGTGATGTGAATTATCATCACAACATCCCTAAGTGGTTCATATTATCACCACCGAACCATTTTACAGTAGTGCAAACTGAAGGTAAGAAATCTACCCCAAATCATGAAACACTAAGAGACCATACTGAGACCAATCTTGCTCTGCCTGGTTTAGAGACCAAGCATGTCAGTAATGAAATAATTTGGTTTTCCTGTTGGTGGAGTTGGGTCTTCCTCAACAGGAAGTTGAACAATGACTTAGGGCTCCACAGATATGATATACAGGAGATATCTTTAATTCTCCTTTTATTTGGTATTCCTGCCCAGCCAAAGTCTCCCTGCCCCAGCTCCATCCATTTCTTTAGGAACAAAGAGAAGAGAAAATTTGTGTCTCTTGCAGATACCTTTTTCTGAAAACTATGGGACATGACCCGAGTGAGGCCAACAGGCTGGCCATGTAAGATGAAGTAGGGACAAATTAGAGGGGGATGGGTGGTTGTGTGTGTGTGTGTGTGTGTGTGGTTTCATAGAGTGGCTATAAAGAATCAAGTTAAACAAGAAGAAACAAAGTTGTGGCCAAGTGGAGGACAGGGGGAGAGTTCTAAATGTTCTGGCTGTTTCATGCGACTAGAGAAATTATCCGAGATGCCCTCTTACCAAAAACAGGAAATGGATGGATATCTTAACAGAGTACATGGTGACCCGCTTCTGGGTTCAATAAAGAAATATTTGTGAACGTGGCTCCTCCAGAACAGTGGGCCCTGCTGGGCAAACTGCATTCAATTTCATGCACATCCAAGGGCTCATTACCTGCGAAGATGAGCATTTGGCCAAAGACAGACACCTTTCCTTCCACACAAGCAAGGCAGCCATGGTCTCTGTCTAAACTTTTCAGGACAAAGAATCAAATTAAGCCTTAAAGGCAACACTTTCTTTAGAAACAACCATTGGGCTATCTGAATACTTAAACATTTGGAAAGCTTGGTATTCTAGCCATGGGTCTTCAACTTTCAAATTTTTCTACATGTCAGAATAGAGGGCAATATGTAACATACTCTCAAACCCAGAGTGGGCTTTTTAACTCCAGAGACATGGTGGTACTTCATTTATGAAAGATACCCTCCTTGCTCTCAAGAGGTACAGCCTCAGAGATAATGTTAAGTGCTAAAGGACAGAATGGCAACTGCAAACCTGTGCCTCTGGACCAGTGGAACAGGGATGAACATCGTCTCCAAGAATGAGAATAAGGCTTTACTCTCTCTCTCACCCTTTCTAAGGAGCTGGGCAAGTTGGTGCCAAACTGCCATATGATTTCATTCTCTGTAATCCACATGGCACGTGGAATACTCACAGCATGGCAGATTATCAGTAAGGTGATAACACTTGTATATTATACCTGCCTGGCACGATTTGAATGAGGCTCCCTCGGGCCGCCTAAGGTTTTGCTTCCTGTTTTCTGCACCTGCACCAATTTCTGAAGCAAATAAAAACATCGGACAAAACCATATTTTAGGAGCTTATTCAAAAGCGAAGCTACCAAACCAATGCAATCAACACAAACCCTAAAACACAACAACAAGGTAATTAACCTGAGGTTCAGACTCACTCCACACAGGCAAAGCATGCCTCCTTTTGGTCTTTGTAATCTTTGCAAAGTTCCACATCTTTTATCCATCTGAGCTACCCAATGTGACTTTTAACCAATAAATAGAATAATCACAATCATATGAGCTAACATGTATACAGCTCCTTCCTATACTTGTCAGACACCATGCATCATATTCTGTGTGCATTATCTCATTAATCTACAGAACAAATAGATGAGGTAATTTCTATTATTACATCCTCTCACATACACACACACACAGACACACTCACACTTGTGTTTACGAATTAGAAAGGTTAATAGGCTCTAAGTCACCCAACAAGTGTTAAAAAAACCTCTTTAAACCCAAGTCTGCTGAACTCCAGAATCCCTGACCTTAACCACCAAGCCACAGTGAGACCCACACCCATACGGGATTTGGATACACCTTTAGTCAGCATCACACACCTAGTCAGTATTCTTAGAATTAATGAAACTCTTATCACTAGAGTTAAATGACTTCTGCAGAGGTTTTTGGGTTTTTTTTAGTATTTTAAGTGGGGATTTATATTTCAGTGAACAGACTAACAATGCTTCTGGACAGTTAGTTCTGTGTCATTTTGGGAGGACAAACACTGATAACAGGGAAGGAAAGAAATCAAATCATCCAACAAGGGGCTAGGGGCTGTGGACACCCATGTCTTTGTCACTCTGTCCCTGATGGAGCATTAGAGGTTTAAAAAAAAAAAAGGAAAGAAATAACAGCTTCCTGGACTTCAGACTGCCATTCACCATCACTCAAAGGGAAGCATTCCCTGGAGTTGCTAAGAATACAGCAGGCATTAAAGCAATTTCCTATCTGCACCTTTTTAACAGGAACTTACTACTAAGATATTTTGTTTTGCTTTTTACCAATTCATCATATAAAATCCATTGTCTGAGCCTTCACCAAATACACATATTTGGGGTGGAGAGAGGCTGTGTGGCCATGAGAAGCTAAACAGACTCAATAAGAAATTCAAATCAAGAATTGTTCAAGATGACACCTGCCTTCTGGCCTAATGGAAAAATCAATCTGTCAGGTTTTTAATTAAGTGTTCAGGCCAGAAAGAAGAGGACACTGCTTATACACTTGGTATACTACACCTAGAAGAGTGTTGATAGTCAAAATGGGACTGAAAGCCATATTTGTGGTAGGAATGGTAACTATGTCTGTAGATGACTCATTTGCTTCTGGGCAGCCATATATTTAGTAAATAGAAGGTGGAACTAGGTGAATCCCATAAGCTTAAAAATCCCATAAAGATCTCTGTGAATAATGTTTCTCAGAAATCTAAAAGATGTTGTATCAGAACATTTACCTGAGAATGTGCAAAGGTAAGCTAGGGGAACAGGGGATCAGGAAGCAATGCTTTTCTGCCAAGTAGTCATGCTGGGTCAACAAAGGTACAGAAGAAGGATAATAAACAAGTGAATAAGTGAATGAGTCAACAGATGAACCCATGAGTTAATTCTGTGATGGTCAGTGAAAAAAGTTAGTTCTCTACTCTATTCTACATAGTCATTAAGAAATACAGAAGGACACAAACACCCACCCACATCCCACATCAATTCTGACCAAGCTAGTCTGCATACAGGTGTGGCTGAACACAGGTGAAACAGCTCTGCTAACATGGTTCACAACCACTGTGGGCAATTAGTTGGCAAATGTGCAGCCCATCTTCCCAACCTGTTGAGCACACAGCCAGCTCATCCTCTAACCTCCCTGGCAGAGGTGGGGAAACGGGACATGGATAAGGGTGCATGGATTGTTGTTGTTCAGTCCCCAAGTCATGTCTGACTCTTCGCGACCCCATGAACTGCAGCACGCCAGGCTTCCCTGTCCCTCACCATGTGTGAACCCGTGTGGGAACCCTCTGCGGTTCCCCTAGGAACTAAACACCAGACACCCTGCCAGGGAAAAATAATAGAGACAGACTACGTAAACACATTCAAATCCCAAACCTGACTATAAAAACCCTTGTGTAATCTAATGTTTGACCCAAATAAAGTATCATTTCCAGCACCTGTAGTGTGAAAATAAAGGTTGTGGGAAAAGGCAGTTCAACAGGTAATCTGAGAAAAAGCCACATAGGAAGGCTGTGATGTCCACAGCCTTGGACTATCAAGGGGGCAGGAGCCCAACAGGGGAGCACTCACGGGAACTTAATTTTCCCTTCCTTGCCTCATTCCATACCACACCTGCGGGTGGGCAAGCCGATGCTCTTCTTATAGAAAAAAATCCCTAAGCCATCAATTGCTTCTGAAAGAGCATCTTCTCAAAGGCGGTGGACAAACACTCCAAACACTCGCAACCTTTGGCTTTCTAAGAAGGCCGCAGTGACATCCCCAGCCTGGTTCCCCGGGTTCTCCTAACACACATCAAACCTTCCCCAGAAAACCACGTGCACATCATCTCCCTGGGCTCCCAGAGACAGCCTCTGTGTTGGCTCCAACAACATCCTCTCAGCATTCACAGCCCCCTCAAACCACCGAGCTATTGTGCCCAAAGAAAGACGGACGGACAGCAGAGGCTGGTGGGGACAGAAACATGCGGAAAACTGGAAGAAGCAGGAAAGCATGGGAGGTAAGGTTTTAAATCTCCCCAGCTTTTATTTATCATAGCTTTTAAAGGAAGGAGTGAACGGCCAAAACCAAGTTCTGATAAACCACAAATTCAGATATGAGGAATCACTCTTATTAGCAATAAGTCGTTAACCAAAAATCAAGTGTTTATGACAAGCCAAAAGCTCTGTTAAGTGCTTTGCGTATGTTTGCTGATTTATACCTCCTATCAATACAAACCCCAGAACCACCATCACCGCTAAGATATACTGACTCACAAAGACTCAGTTACTCACTCCAGATGCTGAAGCTACCAATGGGCAGAGGACCTATGCGTATTTCAGTAGAGAACACCAACCCAAGGTAAGACACTCCAGATTCATCCAATTATGTTGAAATTCTACACCTTAGCAGAAGAGAAAAAAAAAATTCTTTTTTCCCCAACCCTGTTGAACTTCAGTTCAGTTCAGTCGCTCAGTCGTGTCCGACTCTTTGTGACCCCATGAATTGCAGCATGCCAGGCCTCTCTGTCCATCACCAACTCTCGGAGTCTACCCAAACCCATGTCTATCGAGTCGGTGATGCCATCCAACCATCTCATCCTCTGTCGTCCCCTTCTCCTCCCGCCCCCAATCCTACCCAGCATTAGGGTCTTTTCCAATGAGTCAACCCTTCGCATGAGGTGCCCAAAGTATTGGAGTTTCAGCTTCAACATCAGACCTTCCAATGAACACCCAGGATTGATCTCTTTTAGGATGGATTGATTGGATCTCCTTGCAGTCCAAGGGACTCTCAAGAGTCTTCTCCAACACCACAGTTCAAAAGCATCAATTCTGCGGCGCTCAGCTTTCTTCACCGTCCAACTCTCACATCCATACATGACCACTGGAAAAACCATAGCCTTGACTAGACAGACTTTTGTTGGCAGAGTAATGTCTGCTTTTAAATATGCAATCTAGGTTGGCCATAACCTTCCTTCCAAGGAGTAAGTGTCTTTTAATTTCATGGCTGCAGTCACCATCTGCAGTGACTCTGGAGCCCAAAAAAATAAAGTCTGACACTGTTTCCCCATCTATTTCCCATGAAGTGATGGGACCAGATGCCATGATCTTAGTTTTCTGAACGTTGAGCTTTAAGCCAACTTTTTCACTCTCCTCTTTCACCTTCATCAAGAGGCTCTTTAGTTCTTCTTCACTTTCTGCCATAAGGGTGGTGTCATCCGCATATCTGTTGAACTTGAACCACCTTAAAGAAGTTCATTTAATCTTCATCAGTAAGGATGTCCCGATCAAAGCAGAAGTACAACAGGCCACAAAGTGAATTTTGCGTTTTGTGTGGCGTGAACCAACCACATCTCCGCTCTGTGACATGGGGCTTGGTTTGCTGCAATTCCTGAAGACGGTCAGTCAACCAATGCCCTTCCAGACAGAATCTGCTTGTTTAATAATTAACATTTTGGGATAAAAACAGGAAAAGAGTAAAATCTCTTTTGTGAGGCTGCTTTCAGGTTTTAAGTCCAGCAGGCTCTCCCAGGATAAAGCCAAGGACAGGAGACAATGAAGAGCAATGAAAGTGACAAGGACCAAAGATACAGTCGAAATGGCAAGACTCCAGGAGAAGGGCTAGAGAAGAAAACCAGAAAGAAGGAAAGGAAAAGGCCAGCAGGAAGAGGACTGGCTTCCTTCACAGGACCTTGCAAAACGCCCGCACAGAATACCTCATCCACAGGATCACCGATATTTTGCAGTCAGTGGATCTTACAACCCAGGAAGAGGAATGAGCTTTAACAGGGATTTGCAGCCCAATCTGGGTTCACTGATATAGAGCAAGCTAAGACTGCTGATTGAGCACCACAAGAGGGGCTCAGCCTGCCACGCCTGCCTCCTGTGTGGCAGGAGAGGAAGCCTTGGTACAAAAAACCAAAGCCCTTCAAGACAGTGTATGAATCCCAAACAAGGCCCCTTGCTCCAAAAGGCCCAAACTTGGCTGAAAACTTTGCTGTTATCATCTTGAAATTCTTAATATTTCACAAGGAACTCCACATTTTAAGTTCGCACTGGGCACCACAAATCGTGCAGCTGGTCTACTCTCGCTTTTTGTTTGTTCTGTGAATTTTCAAAGGTCTCTTGAGACTTCAATTTTACTTGTACTTTTTTATAGATTACGTTTCCCGGGCCATTACACTTCAGGTAACCTGGGTTGGTTGTCACAGATTCCCAAAAGTAGAGATTTAATACACAGAGCAAGCATGTATTCACCACACCCCTAACTTATGCTCCAAACTGCAAACCAAAATGTGCTCAGTACAACCATCAAAGTCCATGGAAAAGAAAAGATGTCACTAGTGGGTTTCATGAAGAAATGATGAGACATGTACATTTGGGGCCTTGCAGGGTTAAGAAAATCTGAGCCACTGATTGAAAATCAGTTTCAGATCCTCAACCTAATACCACTTCATTCACAAATACACCTCGAAAACATGCACACACACAAATGTATACACACACATGGCATAACACAAGTATTGAGAGAAAAATCTTGCAGCTCCAGAGGCCTGTTAAGTATCCTTGGTCTCATAGATGCTACAAACATCAGACACACAGGCTCGTTGTGATGGTGCTGTTCTCAAATGGGGTTTCTTTGCAGAGGAAGGAAATATAGATGCATACACTGGAAGACCAAGTACAGGCATACCTAAAAAGGCACTTCAGGTTCAGTTTCAGACTTCCAAAATAAAGCGAGTATTACAATAAAGCAAGTCACATAAATTTTTCAGTTTCCCAGTGCATATCAATGGGATGTCTACACTAGACTGTAGTCGAGTGTGCAACAGCACTCCTGGTGTGAGTCTGAACAAATGTACAATGACATGTACCCACTACCATGGTATCATACAAAGTATTTTTGCTATCCTAAAGACATCTGAGCTCTGCCTATTCATCTCTCCCTCTCCTAACAACCACTGATACCTGTATTATCTCCACAGCTTTGCCTTTTTCAGAATGTCATGTAGCTGCAATCACATGGTATACAGCCTTTTCAAATTGGCTTCTCCCAGGTGGCTCAGTGGGTAAAAAATCCGCCTGCAATGCAGGAGACACAGGTTCGATTCCTGAGTTGGGAAGATCCCCTGGAGGAGAGCATGGCAACCCACTCCACTATTCTTGGCTGGAGAATTCTACAGAGAGAGCAGCCTGACAGACTACCGTCCACAGGGTCACAAAGAGTCAGAAAGGACTGAAGCAACTGAGCACTCAAACACACACACATATTTCACTTAGTAATATGCATTTAAGGTTCTTTCACATCTTTTTATGGCTTACCAGTTCATTTCTTTTTAGTGCTGAATAATAGTCTATTGTCTGAATATACCATAGTTATTATTTATCCATTCACATACTGAAGGACATCTTGGTGGCTTCCAAGTTTTGGCAATTATGAACAAAGCTGCTACAAAGATTTGCCCACAGATTTCTAAGTGGATATAAGTTTTTAAATTGCTCCAAGAAAATATTAAGGAGTGTGACTGCTGTATCATAGGGTAAGTTTAGTTTTATAAGAATCCAACAAATTGTGTTCCAAAGTGATTGTACTATTTTGCATTCGCACAAGCAATGGAAGAGTTTATTTTTACAAACACTGTTTCTGAGGTATTCATCCTAAGACTCTCCCCAACCCAATGACTCAGGTTCTTTCACATGGCACAATGGAAGTTCAAGAGAAACATTCCATCCTTTTAAGCCTCTACTCAGCCCCCTAACACACAGTCCTTGGTCAGACTTCTTGGATTTCCCCATTCTGAAGGCAAAGCTGTGCAGTGAGCCAGGCTCTGTGACCACCCATGATCTGAATTACGCACAGGTGTTCAAAAATAGAGAGGGATCCAGCATAATTAAGAGCATTAAGCAATCATCTCAGTCCAAGGAGGCAGCTGAAGAAAAAAAAGAAGAGTTTGGGCAGCGCTTTGGGAAATAAATTCCACAGCCTTTCACCAAGTTGAAATCTTGGCTTTGGACACAAATAAAAATGAGCCTGGCCTGATCTACACTCCCAGTGGATTTCTGCCAGATCACAAAAGTTGACCCAATTGGCCTGGTTTTCCACCAAGGCCACCGCTGGAAAGGCAGATGGTATGGCTGGTAAGAACCAATCATGGATGGACAGGACAGCGGAGAGAAAAATGGCAGAACATAGCTGGCCAAGACAGAGTGGGGGTCTCTGCTATCAAGAGATCCATTTTTATACTGTATTTAAAAAAAAATAACATTATGGTTAGCTTTTGATCCGATTTCCTTCTTTTCTAGACTTCCAGCCCCCTTTTCTTACATCCTATAAAACATAGCTAATTCCTCTTTTATTTTCTCTCTTATCACTTGGTACTGCTATACAGTAGTAAAAGGACTGCTGACTCTCTCCAGAGAATCATGTGTTTTAGGCTTAAGTGCGTTAGAAACCTGCAGCAAAGCAAGCAGCGCCTAGGTTTTTCCCTAAGATTTCACGAACCTGGAAAAAGATGCTAAGTTATAAGGATGACTTCTCCTTAAATAAACCATTAACAAGTATAACGTTATTTGTCATGAGAAACTCAAAAAAAAAAAAATTTAAATTAAAGCCATTGTTTAATGGGCAACACTGGCTCTAATGGGCCCTGTATAACACACACCCATCTTTTAAAAAGAGCGTTGTCCAAACATTCCCCCTTTGTTATATTTTTCTCCATTCCTGAGGGAAACACTATCTACCTTTACACTCATTTTGTTTAACATCCCCAGTCATTTATGCTATTTACTGAGTATCTGATATTCCTAATAAAACGTCAGTACAAATATCCAAGTTGCCTAGGAGGAAAAAAAAAGTTTTCCACCCTTCCCTGGCTGGTCAAGGTAAACATTTCTATGGCCTGAGTCAGTCAGTCACACTAACACAAACGTCTTTTATCTTTCCTCTGAAATTACAAAAGATCATCATTTTACTCAGCCATGAACCTAACTAAATCGATACTCTGTACACATCAAAATTAAATATGTTCTCTCTGCTCAAACTGAACAGTGTATTATTTATCACTAATATTTAATGACAAAAAAACCTGATAACTCTCTCTGATTATACCACTGATTTCATCTAGTTCCACATCATCGATTCTTTTGGTCATTAGCATAATCACAGAGAACCAGCTCCAGCTTAGACAGCAAGTTTGATAACAGAGCTGAAAGGAGACACACACTATTTAAAAAACATGTTCCAATTTTCATCTGAGTATATCTTTATTTGTGTGGCTTTCATAGCATTAAAGATGCTAGTCCTTAAAAATATGCAGAAATCACTCTACACTGAAGAACAAGGTGCCTGTAACATAACAAGGATACAGAAGTATAAAGTAGCTGTTAATTAAACATCACTTTTTAACTTGCTACCCTGCATATGTAACTGTTAAGTTCTAAGCCAAGTCTTTAAAATAAGAAGAAGAAAATGGCTAGGCTCCTTCAAATGAATACCTCATCTGCTTTTCCCCCCTCCCCCTACTCACATATAAGAGATCAGCCACTTGATATATTATTTTTTAAAATCAAATTCCCTGGTAACGTTTGCCTTTAAAGTGTTTCCCTCTACCCATAAAACAAACAAATAGCAGCAACAACAACAAAAAAAAAACCACTGGCAAATGAACACATTATGAAAACAGGACCAAAACTGATAGTTTCAAATCCATCCCACGTTTTCAATGTATGGGACTACAGAATGCTGCTGGGTTTTAAATTCATGTGTAAAAAGTTTGTCTTAAATTAATATTCAGCATTTTAAAATGTTCACGTGGAAAAATGAATAAACTACAGCCACCTGTATTCACATGGATGAATTTTACCAGTGTTAAACAAAAAAAAAATCAACTTACCAAAGAACAAATATAGGATGATACCATCAATACATAACTTGAATATGCAAAAGAAAACCCTGTATTTGGGGGAATACATGCCTATGTATTAAAAGTATAACGAAAGTCATGGGACAGAAAAAGTCAGCTGAGAGCAGAGCTCACCTCCAAGGGCGAAGGATAGAAGAACAAGAACACGCCAGGAACCTTTCCAGCCAGGATCAGAAATACGTTCTTTTTGAAGCTGAGCTGCAGGTAGGTACATGGGGGCCCACTGAATTATTTTCTTAATGACATCTTTTTGGTGTCTTACACATTTCATAACAAAAATTGAAATCTGTAAGCATATAGTTTCAAGAGAAATCACTTTGTAAATATCTGCAGACTGCTTTCCTCAAAAGTTGCTCTCAACTCAAAGATCAAAGTGCTTGAAGCCAAGGCACTGCATTTTATTCCACAATCAGGGCACTTGTTATAATACTACAACCCCAATATAAAATCCATTTGTACCATTTTCAAAAAGCGCTCACAACTACTGTAAAGAAGTCTCCCACCTAGGTACTCTGCTATGGGGAAGTCCTCTCTGACACAGAGATGATTTCTGTAGCTAGCAAAAGTCACTGTCCTGCTTCTTAATTGGAAAAAAAAAAAACACCAAAAACAGAAAAATGACATCTCTAAGTATCTTTTAAATTTTGAGTTGACGCACAAATACATGCATAGAGAGAGTAAGCTAGAATCACATCTCACGTATGATTTGGGAACACAAAGGTCTGAGGTCAATTTTTTGTCGGATGGGGAGTTGATCCCCCCACCCTATCCACATTGCCATTCCCATCCCAAGATATGTAAGCCTTGGGCTACCACTGCTTTAAGGACACAAAAGGGAGACGCACCCCCAGTCAGCGGACAGGATGACTTGCTCCTACAAGTATAAGAATGTGTTGTAAGCTTTACCCAAGTTACTACAGTGCGTTTACTGTCAACAGGCATCACACTGCAACAAAAGCCATGATTTAGAAAATAAGGTGAACACACTGAAGTGACTGAACCCTTCCTAAGCCCAGAGAAGGCAGGCAAAACAGCAGGTCTGCAACAACATGCCTGATGAAGCCCTTCCGAGAAAACCCAAGGCTGAACCATTTTCCATTTTAATAGACTATCTTCTCCATAATTATTGGCAGCTGCACGTGGACAGCGATATTCTCTAAAGAGGCCTCACCCGCCCCCCGCCTCCCCCTTTTCAGGATTCAACTAGCTTCTTTCCAAATCATTAAACGCAGCAAACTTTCTATTAGAAAATTTCTGTAATCATTAAAAAGGGTCTGTCATTGATTCCCTTATGACAAATCAGCTAATTACTTAACTTTCTTAAAAAAATGATAAACATCCTTTCAATAAATAAGGCGGAGGGATTTAACATCATGCTGTAGATTTCACCCACTGGTAACCATAACAGTAAGACCTTGTAGCCTCAACGATGCACCTATTTTTTCAACCAGTCCCGTTTTTCATCTTTTTATAGAAATCCTCTATTCATGGTTAGAGACACTCTAGATTGAAAACTTGGCCCATCAGAGATTGTTGTTTAAGCCCTTCAGGGTCTGAACAGAAATAAAAGAACTTTGTATTACAGGAATATTTCAAATGCCACACAAACCCAGAGTCAAAGCAACTGTGAAGTTCTAAACATAAAAACAATTGCCAACTTTTTTGTATCTATTAAAATCAAGCCATACCCAAAGTCAAATGGAATTTTTTTTTTAGGTGAGGGCATTTTGGACCAACACTTTATTGCTGGGTAACTTCAAAAGGCACATTACTAATACAGATGAAAAATCTCTATACAACTTTTATTTAAATAACTCTTTTGATCTTACTGAAGAGATCTTTAGCTGAAGCCCTGAATATTTAAACAAGCCTCCTTAGCATTTTATCTTCCTTTATCTCATAATCTTGGAGGATGCATTCGTCTTAGGATTCTGCTTGCTTTATTTGTGTGGCACTCTTGGCGAGGTTACTTCCATCAATATTCCTGCAGGCCCTATCACATACAATGAGAGAATTTCCCAAGATGCCTAGGGAAATCAACATACTTATGCCAGCAGAATTAATCTAGTGGGTAAACAGTTCAGATTTTTAAATTAAGACAAAATACGCAGAGAAAAAAATTACAGCAAGCGATTTGACACTAATTGGTAGCTACAACATGACAACGCCCAGTGGAAACATGGACGCAAGCAAGGCATAATTTGAAAAGAAATGTCTGGTAGTGAAAACGACTGATGTTCCACATTGTTCCTACCACTCAGCTGAACTGTGAGGCTCTTGTTCTGCCTCTATTTCTCTAAGTATCTAATGTGTCTTGTGGTGCTAGACTATGAGAAGGGAACTCGTATTCCTTTCTTAAGTTTCCTGAAGTCCAAACAGTAAAGTTAAACCCTTAAGGAGAGTTGTAAGCTTTCCTCCAATACTGATCACTGAGGAGTCCAGTACTCCCACGTTGGTGGGCATCAGAATCAAACGGGGAGCATTTCAAAAATGCAAAAGCTGGCATCACTCCCGATATGGCACATCCAGGCGCGCTGTGACTACGTCTGTGTTTGGAATGACAGCTCTGCTGCGATTCCAATCCTCGTGCATACTTAAAAACCACCAGCTTTGATTCTTAATAGAAATCCAAACACATTAAAAAGAATGCAGGTCTCGAAATAAAACAAAACATTAGTTGGTAAAATCCACATGAAGATAAAGATTTCAGTTTCAGCCTTTAGGAGTGGAAATTACTTGGTCCACGGGCCTCTGTTTAGCGTGCATCAGAATTACTCCAGGAGAGGTTTGTGAAAAATGTACATTTGCACATCAGTCAGCAAAAATTCTGATTGAAGGATCTGTATTTTAATAAATCTCCCCTAACACATACACATGCATAGACACAAACAATGTCTGGAAGCAGGTGAACAAGTAATTTCACTTTGAAATATGCTGAACTTGGACCAACAGCAACCCTCTACCACTTCATATATGAGTACCCGCCTCCATCTCTTGTGCTCACCTGTCCCAAGGAGAGAAGCCTCCAGCTCCTCTGACAGGGTACCACCAGCGCAAGGGAGAGGCTCTGGGACAGAAAAAACTCATGTCAAACTCACCTCATTCCGTTCCCCCAAGAGCTGTGGTTTACTTCCTGGGAGCACGAAGAACACCTCCAAAGTCTGAAGAACAACACATAGTCCCAGGGTCCTTAGGTCTCTAAGCTCAAAGAACATACCTTAAATACTCCCCTAATTCGCAGACAGGGAACCAGGAGCAAGAAAAGTCACATTATGATTCAACTGCAGAGCCAGGAGAGAGAAAAGGAAACCTCAGAAATTCTGCTTTTGAGTTGATGCTAAAACTGCTATTCAGTGTACTAGCTGATAAAGTCGATGACAAAATCAGCTAAAACCAGAGAATCTGGAAGCAAAGAGAATCTGACCAACTGTGAATGTCCACCTGACTAATAAATAAATCTGCGTCCAAAAATACAACTTGGAAAAACATCTTTGTCCCATCCTAAGTGAATGTCTCCTATTTCATATGAACAGGAATTCAGTAATGCCAAGTTCAGGTCCATTTTTCTCCCCTTAGTAAATTGTCCTCTAACATGCTAACCTCTGAGATCTCCAAACTCTTTAAATAAAAAACAGAATGACATGAGCTTTCTAACCAGTGATTCCTCCATTTCAGCTTTTTGTCTGAATTAGCAGCAGTTGGAGGAAATAAAGCCATCACAGAGGGGTCCTGAGTAGAGATAACTAAATAGTAAACAGAATATTTGAACACAACTTTGTATATGTTCATGCTCTTTTATTTAAAAAAAATACCTATTTTATTAAAATTGTCATTTGGAAACGAAGTACAATTAGCTTTGCACAGGGTCTGCCGAGATGTTCTGGAACACACCAGACATATGTAAATATTTCGTGATATCAGTTCCAACTGAGTAGACCTGTCAAGACATTTACAGGGTTTGACACTACTTCTGACTTTAATTAAATTTCTGACCAGATACTTTAATGTAATTTAAATAGATTATTAGTTGTCAGGATCTAATATAAATTTTGTTTATGATTTAGCTACTTTAAGTACTCTGATTGAAGAAACTATTTAACCCCACGAGTCTGTAGCTTCAAGCATTAAGATGAGGCCACTAAAAAGCCTCCACTGCCCTTTGCACTCTCCCAGTAATCTTAAATTACTACAACCTAACGGCAAATACTGAGGCACCAAACTGAGCCCCTCCCCTACTTTTTTAAAAGCAAAGACCTTGCAGATGGTAATACAGAAAAACCCATGTATGCTTATTCAAGTTCCAGATTCCTTCTTCCAGGCAGCCCGTTCTCCCAGTGGCTGGCTAGGTAGGAAATGCTTTCAATCCCATAAAAATCACTACCAAACACCTGTTGTGCACAAGGCAGGGCATGTATTAAAAACGGGCATCAGGGGATTTCAAAAAGAAAAACAAGTCTTGCAGAGACATCCTCAAGCTAATCTGGCTAAGAGATTTTCAAGACTGGGTAAAACAGTGCGAGGAAAAGGATGCAGCTTCTGGCACAACCTTCTTGTGTATAGGAGCAGACTCCTAAACAAGGCCCGAAAAGTGCCTCAGTACCAACTGCCTGTAATTAATGAAAATAATTTACTAAAGAAACAAAGAACACTGTCTAATTGTCTTCCCTGGCTGCCATGCACTTTACCCCACCACTTTACCCCACTGCACTTCCTCTTTCCAGAATACCAGCCTTGGAGCCATTATTGCAAGAACATTATCTATGGGATGCAAAACCAAAGCACTTCTTGAAATCAAACGTTCCTTACAGCATTTATTTTTAGGTTGGCAGCACAAGCCAAATCTGCTTAATTTCCATTAACCACATCATCATATGCACATTGAAATAAACTACGTGGGTCCAGGGGGGTGGATTAAGTGCCATGCATAAGACACCCCATATTTGGCCAGGTTTTCCTTTGTTTCAGGAATTTGTCTCATCTCATGGCCTGCTGATGTTCTAGCTTTCGGCACCTCTAACCTTAATTCAGCCAAGCACAAAGGAAGAGAAAGATTTTTAAAAATCAGTTTAAGATGGCTCCTTGGATAGCACATGTATGGTAAAGTGACACAGATCAGTGCAACAAGGCACAGGAAACACTGTCTAGAAATTACACCAGCCCAATTGCAAACTTAACTTGGCTTGCTGGCCTGAGTTACCAACTCAGTGTTTGATCACCTGGTGAGATGAATACCATCGACTAAGGAAAAAAAAAAAAAATCCCCCACAAATGGTAAAAAGTAAAAGTCTATGTTGGCTCACATACAAAGTTCACCTGTCTATTCAGCAGACGCCTCTCTTAAGGTTGTTTTCTTTAGAAAACAAACCTCTACTTGCTGGAGACCTTCATAAACACTCAGTCCAAAAAACGTACTTAAAAATAAAAAACACAACAATACTGCTGGCTTAGCAAAAATGACATTACTATGAAGGAATTCTTTAAAGGGACTATGACACCTAACAGGATAAGAAAGAAAAAGCCCTAAGCAAAAAAATTTCTTCAAAAAACAAAAATACCACCTGTGCAAATCTAGCTATGCTCTGGAAACCTCTTTTCAGCCTCAGAGAAACAGCTCATGCCCGGTGCCTTGAAGTTGCAATTAAATTGTAGTAATTTAAGATTATCGGGCGAGCAAAGGGCAGTGGGAGCTCTTTGGAGGGCTTGCCTCCCCACTTAATGCTCTTCAGTCAGGGGTTAAATGAGTTTCTTTAATGTAAGTACCTTAAAGTAACTGAATCATAAACAAAATTTATACTATTTTCTGACAGCCTGCAATCTATTTAAATTTTATTAACGGGTGCCTAAAATTATTTTTAAAAGACAGAACCCTTGCAATGCCCTGTAAATATTCTTGGCATACCCACTGAAAAGTAATCAAGACTTTATAACACCTAAATTGAACATACATACATTTTGGGGATGCAGATTCTTTACAAGATAACATTTTAAAAGTGAGTTTGCATCTTAAGTAAAACCTGAAAACCAAATCAACAGCACAATAAGGTTGGCTGCAAAGAGGAAGCTGGGTTCAAAAGAAGTTGTCACATCTGTTCTATTCTCCTTTCTCTTCCTTTATGTTGGCATTGCCGTAGTATAAATATATTTGTTGAGGAAATATCACAATTCTTCTGTTAATTTAAACAACTGCTGAGAACAGACACAGCCTTCAATAGAGCCTACAAATGCAAATATACAAGGCTGGGGGTAGAGTCTGGAGAGAAACAGGGAAAGAGTCAGTAAGAGAAAACCATGCCCAGGCTCAATATTAACCCAGTTAACTTTTGTTATTGTTGGTACAAATGATTTAACTAGAAAATATTTATAGCTTTTCAAAAAACATTACATATTGCAGAAAATTGCCTAATAGCATCCATGTGTATGTTTAACTCACATTGTTTAATGATACAATAAAAGGTATATCCAATAAAAGCTACAGACTTTGAAACATGTTGGGCATTCTGGTTATGAAACTCTGACTTAAAAAAACACAAAGTGCTTACTATGTGATCAACATTTGTTCATTACAAATGCAATCCTTAAACAACAATTATTTTTATCCTTCTCTATGTGTTGATTTGTCCATTTCCCCACTTTGCTCTACTTAATTAAAATGACATTTAATTTAGGTATAGTCTATACCTAAAAAGTGTTACACAGTTTATACTCCAGGATTTAAATATAAACACAAAATCTTTCAGATGTCTCCAGCAATACAACCCCCTTAATTTGAGGCAGTTAATCTAAAAATTTGATGTTTCTTTCATTATACTTTGATAAACCTGTGAAAACAAAACGCTGAAGTAATTACCGTTACTACTCCCTTTAAAAATGTAAAGCAGTTAAATTTTCCTAGACAACAAGCAAGGACAAGTTACAGGGAACTTGAATAAAAGTAGCAACGTGGTCATGTTGAATGTCAATCTAAAAAAAGAGGTTATGTCTAATCTGGAGAATGCTCCCTTCTCGCCTTTTTAAATTCCAAGAGTGGGCTGACACAAAACTTCATCACCAGGATTTTCTTTTTTCTTTTTTTTTTTGAGCTTCACATCAGATTTAAACCCTCACATACAAAACCTTGGCTTCCCTGACAAGGCAGATCTTCTAAACTTGATGTGAGAAAATGTTATCTAACTCTAGTGTAGGAGTCTAATGTTGGTAAAAAAGAATTCCACTGCACAGTTCTGGGTAGCAAGACAGCCTCTGGAAGACTTAATAGCCTTTTAATGCCCTTTTGGGTATGTTTTGTTCATAAATAAGAATGCATTATAAAAATAATAACTTGTTCAGCTACTCAGCATCTATAAGGAACTCAGATCCTGCCTGGAGAGGGGTTGAATATTTCCTTCCAAGCGAGGCTTTGCTTAGACAACAAAGATCAGCATTTGCAATAGTCCATTTCTGCATTAGTCAATATACAGCTTTGCTGCTAGATCGAATAGTCCAGGGTTCTTCGTGTAGAGCTCCTGACAACAACCCAGCAGCAGTTCTGTTTGATCTCTCCTGCTTCCTTAATTTGGGTTGTCAAGGTTCAGCAGTTGGAGGCTGTTTACTTTACTTTTTCAAAAAAAAAAAAAAAAACTGATTTTTTTTTTTCTCTCTCTCTCTCATACAATGACTAATCCAAAGTCTAAGGAGGGTGCGGGGAAAGGGGGGAGGGATGCAGCTAGTGACAAGATGTTAAACATTCCCCCCTCCTTGCAGTGAGATTTTAGCTAACACCTTTTAATGGTAACTGGTTGAGTTCCTTTTTATATTTTTAATATTCTTTAATTATGTGATGTTTCAAGCAGGAAACTCAGGGACAGAAAGGACTCATTCCCAACCTCTGAAACTGTGAGCCCAATTTTAATTTCCTGGCCTCAAAGAGATGGGTATTTTTCACTTAACAGAATCAAAACCCTAGTGGAATTCTCAGAAGATTTGATACATTTGTCTCTGGAACAGAAAATAACAAGAACTTCTGTGTCTCTGTTATATAGGATAACCCTTGGTAGAAAATACCATAACTTTTACCATTTCTCTTCAAATTCAAGTTAAGATATTTCCCTAAATTGATTCTCACTGTGGAAAACACAAGGGGAAGGGACGTGTAAGGTAAAAAATTGGAGATCTTCTTCAATATATTTTCGGCAGGAGAAAAATCTCTTAATTATCCTTTAGGTTTTCTCAATTCAGCTATTGTGCAAGCCCTAAATCCTGAAGCCTACGACAACTAAAGGTAAAGTGTAGACAGTTTCAATGCATAGACTCCTTTCAGAGGGAATACAGAACGGCCCTCCAACATTCCTGCCTACAGAACAGTAACAAAAAGGGAAATCCAAACTTGGAAAATACCTGTGACCAGACATGAAAGCAACACCAGCCCCTCCTAAGTGGGCTGGAAAAGCTCAAATGCAACCAAATGAAATGTTTATATTAATTTCATTATTCTGTCCAAGAATCGAAGGCTGGGGGTAGGGGGTGCACAGAGGAACAAATAAGTTTCATTTCAGGTTTTCTGGTTGAGCAAAAGAAAAGGAATTAAAACGAACGCGCAGGATGAGCCCAGACTAAATCAATACACTTTGTAATCATCCAGGCAAGGGTATTTGGACACAATGACTTGGAAATAATTAATAGTTAAAAAAGGGGGGGGGGGGAGAAGGGTGAGAAGGGGAGCGAGGGATGTCATCATATTTTATCAGAGCACTTTATACTCCATGCTAAACTTTGATCTCTAGATTTTCGGATTTTGGAAAGAAAAGGGGGAAAAAAAGGAGAAAGTCCAGTATTTCGAAGCACCTACCGGCTTGAGGACAGGCGCATTCCTGGCTCCGGCGCCAGATCGCTGCGCTCGCGCCGCCCATGCTGAGGCTTTGGGCACAGAGAACCCCCGGGCGCAACCCAAAGCTCTAGGGTGTCCCTAGACCCTGCGCAGCCGCCCGCGGCCGCAGCCGCCTCGACTTACCCGCGGAGAGGGAGTGGGAGCGCCGCCTTCACGCCCGCGGAGGAGGCGCCGGCAGCACCATGGTCCCCGGCGCCGCTGCCGCTGCCCCTGGCCCGCTTGCTCGCCACACGCTCTCTTCCTCTTGCAAACTTTCGGGTTCTGCGGTCGACAAGAAACCGGGGTGACGGTCAGCAAGTCTTCTTGGTGCAGGTTGGGGGAAATGGAGTGGGGCGGGATAAATGAGTAAGCTGGGGGGCCAAGGCTGAGAGGGCGTCGGGCCCGAAGGACCCACAAGCGCGCGTGGAGGGAAGAGAGGATGTGGCTCAGGGATTCCCTGCAAGGATCCCGAGACAGGGAATCGGACGGAGCCAAAGTCTCAGCACCTTACCCGGGATCTTACAAAGTTGCAACAACAAAAAAGGAGGGGGGAGGAAAGGGGGAGGGGTGGGATCGGGATAAGATCGCAGTCGCAAGGTTTGGAGTTACAACTGTTTATTTAGCCCTTATTCTAACAGGGGGCGGGAGCTGCGCGGCAATGGGGGGCGATTGGGGAGGTGGGGTTGCAGGCGGCGATTTCTTAGCAAACACTTGTGGGGGGGGGGGGAGCATGAGACTTTGTTTCTGAGCGCGAAGCTCCCCTGCGCCCGCGTGTGTCACCGCCAGTCTCCAGGGACCAAGGTGGAGCTCACAACAGGTGGGGAGGGGGACTAGCCTAGGGCCAAAAAGGAGAAGGAATCAAAAGTTTCCGAGCGCAGCAACGTCTGGGAAGGAGGGGGCCGGAAGGCGGGGGCGAGGGGAGGCGGAGGCAGTGAATGACCGCGACCCCGCTGCAACTGACAAACCCCTCGGCTCCCGGCGCCACCACCTCGGTCCCCACCCGAGGCGCACGGCCGCCCGGCTCGCCGGCTGGCTCAGCTGAATCCTCTCTGCGGGGCACGAATGGAGCGCCGGGAGCTCGGGAAGAAGGCGGCGCGCAGACGAGGGAGAGAGAGCCATCGGCTGCCGGGACAGCGCCAAAGGGACGCGGCGACTCGCGCACGTCTCAGGACATATCGAGGCTTGGGAAATCCCCTCCACCCCCGTTCTTAAAAGGGGAGTACACCCAGAAAGTGCATGTGATGGAGTGGCGAGGAATCCGCGCGCGCGGCGACTATCCGCAGCGCACCCTGCTCCCACTCTCACTCGCGGAGCTGGCCACGGCAGTCGCGGATCCCTGGCAGGGAGGCTGAGTTCGCTGGGCCGAGCGCGTGAGGGGTACGTGTCTAGCTGAGGGTGCGCGGGTATGTGTTTTGAGTTTTCTGGGCTCCGGGGTGCGACAGAGGAGTGCCCCCGCCATCGAGTTCGGGACACGGTGTGCGTAGCACTAGAGACGTCCCCAGCCGCGGGGCCTAGGGCGCGGACGTCCCCAGTCATTCCGCTGAGGCCCGTGGAGCAGCCCCAGGGCACAGAGGAGACAAAAACTAGCAGTTGAGCGAAAGGGAAAAGTTTGCTCCAAGTCCAAACTTTGGGCTCGAGAAGCACCCAGCAGCGCGCCCCCCTCCCGCCGTGGACCTGACCCCGGGCCCTGCACCCTCCCGGCAGCTACTCAGCAGGCACCCCAACAACGGACACTGAAAGTTACGACAGGCCGCCTGGGCTTATCGATTTCTCTACCCACGGCGAATGCAGAACAACGCGTGAAGGGGCCAAGGGGAAGGCGAGATTGCCTTCGCCGCCCCACCCCCCATTTGACTTATGGAAATGCACCCTGGAGAGCAGTGCCCTGGAAACCCCTCCACCCCGAGGCGACTCGCAGCCCTCAACCACCCCAGAGCCTGGCCCTGACCCTGGGAAGAGAGAGGCTGCCTCTGGGGAGGGCTGGGGGAGATGCACGTGGAGCCGGGAGATGGAAAGTAGATATTTTTTCTTTTTCTTTTCTTTTCTTTCTTTTTTTTTTTTTTGGTTGTTGTTGTTGTTGTTTAAAGTGGTCGGAAACAAGGCAGGAGGCGGCTTGGGAAAAAGTGGAGCAGAAATGGAAAAATACAAACTCACCCGCTGCAAATGGTCTCTCGGTGCAAACTAAGGTGTTTTCGGGCCTTTCCCCGAGCGCGCCCACTCCCGCCCGCGCGCGCACCCCCGCATACACACTCACTTGGTCACACACGCACGCGCGCGCGCGCACATATACACACACAGACACACGCGCACACACACACACACACGCGCGCACTCCCGGGCGAGGGCCGGGCCGCGCGAGTACAGCATGAAACCGCCACACAATAAATAACAATAGATTCCTCCGCTCCGGACTAGCTTCCCGGAGCCCGGCTAGCGCCAGCGGTGGCGGCGGCCGCAGAGGCGCGGACGGCGTCGGGCCGGGGGCTTTCCCCAGCCTGCTCCCACCCCTGGTATCCAGCCTGGGCCCCTTCTCCACCTCACGCACCCACAAACCACCCCCGGGCTTAGAGCCTGCTCACCCTCCTTCCCCAAGCCACTTAGGCGCTGGTGACCGCCCCCACCCCCGGAACAAATAAATAAATAAGGCGCGCGCGAGGCCAACACGTCGCGGAGGGAGATGTTGTTATTTTTTGCTGTTGTGCGTCCCTGACGTCACATCCACCTGCTGGGTAAACAACAAGGCTTGCAGCAAAAAAAAAAAAAAAATCGCAGTTGCCAAAGCAGGGCTGGGGGAGGCGGGAATTGGGGGCAAGGTGAACAGGGAGGTGGGAGTGAGGGGCGTCCAGGCTGGATGGGAAAGAGCAGAGGGAGGCAGAGCCTGCAGACCCGAGAGAGGAGGGCCACGCCAGAGCAGTCCCTGGCAAAAGAGGAATCAGGCATGAAAGACCTGGAAAACAAGGGGCATGGGGGAGGGGGGTTGCTCAGAAGAGGGGGAAAGGGGGGGCCCATTCAGACACTGGGGGAAAAAAAAAGGAGAGGGAGAGTGCTAGCAACTAGGAACGAAGATGGTAACGCGATGGCTATTTGCTCCGTTTCTGAGCTAAAAATACAGAAGGAAGAGGAGAGGATAGACAGGGATGTGAGTTTCCTCCAGTTAAAAGTGAAAGTGTTTTGCCATCAGTGACAGCTGAAGGAGGGGGAGGTGAGGTGGTGTTTTCAACCCCCTTTCTCCTTCTCTCTCGTCCTCCCTCGGTGTCTCCTCTTTCTTTCTGTACTTCATCCAATGAAAGAAGGCGAGTTCGGAAGGTGAAAGTTCAGCAGAAGGACAAACCCCTGTTTGCAAGAAAGAGAAACCAGCCAGCGAGGGGTTTTTCCCCCTGTATTTCTGAAGCAGGAGAGTGTACTGCGGGACGCTTCCCCGTCCTTCCTTGTCAGAGTCAGTGCAGGAATGTGTAGTTAGATCCACTTCAGGCGAAAGTGGCTGCGTTGGGAGCTGTGTTCTTGCCATGGTTTCTCTTAGGAAAACGCCCAGGGGGCTAGAACGTCAATCAGTTGTTTAACACAAATTACCTTCTCTCCCAGAGATCAGTCACATGTAAAAAGCTTTGTCCAAGTCTTTGAAAAGGTGAGACTTTTTTTCTTTTTGTTGCTTTTAAGTTTGGTGGAATTTAGAAATTTGAAGGAGTAAATTAGGAGCCTGGATTAAATATTTTGAAATATACATGTACAAAACAAAAGACACAAGCATTTCTTTCACTATCATCAATACAAATAGAGAAGGAAGATGACTTTCTGTCTGCACACTGTGACTTGGAAAGATCCATGGCTCTATGGTTTGTTACCGTTTTTAACAGAAATAATTTTTTCAGACTCTTAACCCCTGATGCCGCTAACATACCGGCATTTCCAGCTACTGGCTTGGTGGTATAGCAGGGTAACTCTTTATGAGAATATATTGACAGCCAGTCCTGTGGATTCCTACAAAGTACTTGGGAGGTGAGGAGACAATGGGGGGAGGGGGGAAGACCTGGTGGAGAGCATAAGTACTCTCCCTCTGGTCTTTAGCCTGGCGCAGTTGTAGATAACCAATATTCTGAAAAAGAGTTATTATCAATTTTTTGGATACTGTCTTTATACAAATATTTTTAAGCATCCATTTACTGAAGAATTCTAAATCTCATTTTCAATAATAGCATAAGACTACCATTTAAAAATTGTATCTGTTTTGCAAGTAAAAAAAAAAAAAAAAGCATTCACTCATTCTACAGAATAAAGCCAGAGACAGGGAGACCATGCTAAGGTAATTACAACACAGTAGAATTCTTGTTGAATGCATGCTGTGTAAGATTCTAGGCTATCCAGGCAAAACCATCCATCAGATCTTTAGACTAGAATCGAGATAAAGAAAATGTGTTTTAGCTCCTGCAGCACTTCCTAGCTTCCTAGAGGCTAGAGATGTGTTCTTTGATTCAAGACATTAAGACATGACACACCTACTATGTTCTAGACCATATAGTAGGCACTGAGGGATGCAAAAATAAATAAAATTCCTGCCCTTGAGGATCTCACAGTCTACATCTGTCAGTAATAACGTCTAATATTTATTGAATCCTTACCATGAACTAGACAATTATATAAAAGCTTTGTCTTCTCAGTTAACACTATGAACAACACTTTACCACCCATACCATCACTGGAAATTCCATATGCAGAATTCACATGGAAGTAAACGGAAATCTACAAAGTAGCCAGTCTATGGAGGGTTGTTGGCTGGGGGTGTGATGATATTTTTCATGTCTTCAGTGTTTACACCAGATAAAACATGTTATAGTATATGTTGTGTTGCAAAATTATAACTCAGGGGAATAGCAATTTATTTCAATGTGACAAATTTATTCATCATCTTTAAAGAACAATGCATGCTCTGATCTTGTTTTCAGATCAAATAGTGAGGGTTTTTTTTTTTGTAATTATTAGTATTGCCATACTAAAGATCTTTAGGTTGCCACTGATCTTATCCTGCATTTTAACTTTCTTACATTCACTTGAAAGTGGGGGCCAAAATCAGACTGGCAACAAGTTTTGCAGACAAAAGGAAATCCTGGCTATAAATCCCATGATATATTGTACCCAATTTTGTAATAATACTGTCTAATGTGCTGCCGTATTAAAGACTTCCATGCCCATTTGGCTTACATTAGAGGGAAACTTAACTGCAGTTTAACATATAGTTCATTTTCAACACTGTCACGTTACATTCATAAGGAGCACATTTTAATTTCTTTATCAGTAATCAACTAGAAGTTTCTTTTTGTTAAATTAAAGCAAGAAGGATTTTTAAATAAAGGGCATGGGGGTAGGACGCCACCTTTTGGTGGTAAAACAAATAGAAATTCCTTTTTAAAACAGATGTTCCTGACATAATTTCATTTTTAATTATACTAAGGCAAAGATGCTTGTCCCCATTTTGTTATATTTTAAGTAATAGGAAAAAATTGTAAATTCCAAATCAGCAAACTATAGTTAATCACAGCCAAAATTTCCCCAATGGTATCAGAACATTTGAGTGCCTTGTCACATACTGTTAATTATATGTAATACCAACTTTGTTCTGCAAATATTGTATCAATGAAGATATGCACATTTTTAGGGAACAGAAGCTTGTGTGGACATCAACCAGTTAATGAGATACCTGAATCTCTTTTAAGTTTAGAATTAAACAGAAACTTTAAAATCACCTAATTCAGTGTTTCTTTAACTACACTCACCATCTTCCTAATTTTCACCATATCTACATAATAGTTCTTGAATAACTAACATACTGTACTCACTGAAGTACAGTTATTATAACTATACTAAATATTTTTCTGTACAGCAACCAACTTTTATTTTTCTATTATACATTAAATGGGAAATCATATTTCCCAGTCTCCATAAATTAAAAACAAACAAAGTAAAAACAAAGTTGCTGATTTTTCTTTGTTAGAAAGAAAGAGAGGTCAAAAAACTAAAATTAAAAAAAAATTACACACAAAAGTGACAAGTCCTGGAAAGTGTTAATGAGTGTCAACAGAGAATAGTTTTCTTTTTGTTGCTGTTGATGTTGTTTGAACAACCAGAAAGAACTGACAGTGACTGCAAAGGAAATATAGTTCTCAATATGTGATTCAATGTTATCTAATGCCATCCCAGTGGTAAGACTCCTACACTCTAAGAAATAGGCATAACCAAGTATGTATATCAAATTACAGATTAGGAAGCTGAAACCCAGGGAGATTAAATTGCCCTCCAAGGCCAAATAATTGGTGAGTGGCTAAACAAGGATTAGAATCCAGGTGTCCTGGCTCCTTTTGTATTCCCATCTCATACTCTTCACTTTACCAAAGAGATGTGCCACCCCTCCTCAGAAATCATTTAACCTTCTCACAAATAGCCAACCCACATAGCCATTTATAAACAGGAGAGCAACTGAGACCAGAGAGTCAAAATCAAGATCCACTGCTTACCTTCTCCCTCTCCCCTACCCTAGGTGTGGCAGACATCCAGGTACCGGTAAACACAGTGAAGAAAGGAGGGGAGGAGAAAAGAGACATGGGGAAAAGGGAAAGGTTAGTAAAAGTGTTCAGAATACTCTAAATGAAGCCTTCTACTCCTAAGTTTCCTTCCAAGAAGAGAAAAATGGCTAATGAAAATCACATGTTTCACAGTAAGTGGCAAAAGAAGCGTGTTCTCTGTGTTGTGATGTGGCTCTATGTCCATACCAAAAATCAACAGAGGATCTCCGTTTTTAAAATATGGTTTTTAAAGTATGGAAAGTATTTGGAACCAAAAAAAAAGTTTAAAAATAAAGTACGGTTGGCACTCAGTATCCACTGGTTCTGTATCCACCTATTCAACCCATGGTTTAGTGGATGCTGCCGGTTGAATCTGAATGCAGAACCAGCCCCTATACAGGATGTACTGTAAGGGACTTGAGCCTCCACCTACTTGGGTGTCTGAGCAAGGTCCTGGAACCACTCTCCTCAGATACTGAGGGACCCCTTTATACAACACGATCAGGCATTCTGAAACAAACCAGATTTGATAACTGAATAGCTTGAAAAGCTAGTCAAGCAATGGTAAAAGATCCCAGCTTTCAAAGGGGCTTCCCCAATGCCAAAACTTGTTAAGAGGCTCAGCATTCAAACTAGAGACAATAGTGCATTTTCTGAGGTTTTAATCACAGAGAGGGGCTTTAGTTACAGAGATTTCATTTCCTGTTTTCTTTTAAGGGTATAGTCCAATAAATGTAAATAAACATGGCCTGTAATTTTTTTTTTTTTTTAAATTGGTGCTTGTGAAAGAAGTTGTTGATATGCACAATGCACAATGAAGTATTTGGCCAAGTACCTCCACTCCAAAAAGCTGTTCTGATCCCTTAAGCCGTGAACATTCAGAGTGCAACATGTTGATAATCTGGAGATTCTTAAAGGGAGTATGAGCAGCTTGATCCTACCTGCCACAGGTACAAGAACAATCTACAGCCTTGCTATGCAAAATGAGATGTGCTGGCCTGCAGCATGAGCAGTGCACCTGACAATGTGTTGAAAAGGCAGAATTAGGGGCTCCCCTGGTGGTCCAGCAGCTAAGACTCCATTCTCCCAATGCAGGGGGCCCAGGTTCAATCCCTGGTCAGGGAACTACATCCCACATGTCACAACTGAAGATCCCCATGCTGCAACTAAGACCTGGTGCAGCCAAATAAGTACATAAATGTTTTTGTTTTTAAGAAGGCAGAATCACAGCCCAGTCCCTAGACCTACTGAACCTACTGAACCAATATCTGCATGTTAACAAAGCTTGGCCAGGTACCTCTCACACTAAAGTTTGAGAAACACAAATCTGCACTGCACATGGCCTCTTACAAAACAGGCACCATCTCAACAACTTTAACACCTTCAACTACTTGACAGATAGTTCTGGAAGCTGTTCGCCATACCTGGTTCTCCAAGCTAGCATCTTCTGTAAACTTTGTTGGGTTCTTGTGTTTCAACCACTTGCAAAGTTAAGCCAGTAAATCACCTATGTAAACCATGATTAATTCCTCTGACATTAATAGCAGGATGACTTCTCTCTTCTGTTAGCCCAAAGAGACTGCTAATTGCCCTCCAATTGTTTACCTTTGTATTGTTTTATGAGTGCTCAGAGAAAGATGGAAGATATTCCCTACCAGGCCAGAAACAGATGCCAGACAGGTTTTGGGAAGGCTGAACACATGCTATGACTACCCCTTGTTAGTAGAAGGGCTTTGCTTTCTTGGTTTTGTTTTCTTTTTTATGGAAAGGACGACGCCTCCATAATTACAGGTGTTGCTGTTCAAAACCCAGAATGTTTTCCAAAGCACTGAGGGGGCCACACCTCCAGTGGCCCATGAGCCATCCTGGTTGGATTCTCTTTCCACTTCTCTACAATTTTTAAAGATATATGCGAGCACCACTAGATTTACATTAAGTATAATGAGAGGAGGGGGGACCCCATCCAAGTATGTTTACTTCTGAATAAACATGAAGCAATCATAGGCAAATCTCATAGCTGATAGTTAATCTGTATCTGTGAAGTTCTCAGACTGTAGTCACCTCCTATTCCTAACAACAGGTTACTTTTGTAAACCTCCCCCCACAAAAAAAAAAAAAAAAATTAAAACTGTTGTTTTTATACTATCCTAAGGCAGTATAATTAAGTCTCTGAGTAATTGTGTACCTGAATTCAAAATAAGATTTCACACGTAAAGCAAAATTCTGATTATAATCTCTGAGAAGTGTCTTGGCTTATATTTAGAATCCACAAGTGCCAGCTCAGTGTTACAAAGGGCATTGTTCTGTAAGGCTACAGACAAACTCTATTTGTATCAGAAGGAAAATGAGGCAGGTCTACCCACCTTCAGGAACCAGGGAGGCTGTGTGCTCAGTAGTGTCCAACTCTGTGGCCCCATGGACTGTAGCCTGCCAGGCTCCTCTGTCCAAGGGGATTCTCCAAGGTAAGAATACTGGAGTGGGTTGCCATGCCCTCTTCCGGGGGATCTTCCCAACCCAGGGATCGAATCCAGGTCTCCCGCATTGCCGGCAGATTCTTTACCGTCTAAGCCACCAGGGAAGCTGGTTAATACCGGACTGGGGAGCCTATCCCTTCTCCAGGGGATTTTCCCAACCCAGGAATCACACCAGGGTCTTGAGTTGCAAATTATAGAATTTTTTTAGAAGGGACTGAAGGATATTAAACATGGGGATATGCTGACCTTTCTGTTACGTTAAACTTGAGATTTGTTTTTTTTTTCTAGTAGTATCTATAAAATAGTTATCAACTGAAGTTTCCTTTCTCCCCTCAGGATGTTCATGAGCCACTGTTGACATTAAAAAGCCTTACAAAGATAAAAATCTGGTATCCTCAAATTTAATATGAATCCTATAGTAATGAATTATATTTGAAGGTATTCATATGGACAGCTAAATATACATCTATATAAAAATATGTACATATAGTCATATAAAACATAAACACACATATTTACAGATAAATAAATACAGAAATAAATCTATATATGTGAAGGCCTGAAGTGTAAGTGTTAGTCACTCAGTTGTGTCCGACTCTTTGCAACCCCATGGACTGTAGCCCACCAGGCTTTGCTGTCCATGGACTTCTCCAGGCAAGAATATTGGAGTGGCTAGCCATTCCCTTCTACAGGGGATCCTCCTGACCCAAGGACTGAATCCAGGTATCATGCATTGCAGGCTGATTATTTACCATCTGAGCCAAGTGGCGCAGACTAAGTTAGTATGTGTACATATATTTCCTAGCTGTATCCATTGACAAAAGGCAAGAAGTAGTGATATCCCAATGGCAATGAGCACACCCAGTACTCAGATCTTGGTTTTTAAATACCTTTCTTCAATAAAACCTCTTTCCCTGTTAGCTCAGTTGGTAAAGAATCCGCCTGCAATGTAGGAGACCCCGGTTTGATTCTTGGGTCAGAAAGATCTGCTGGAGAGGGAATAGGCTACTCACTTCAGTATTCTTGGGCTTCCCTTGTGTTCAGCTGGTGAAGAATCTACTGGCAATGCAGGAGACCTGGGTTCGATCCCTGGGTTAGGAAGATCCCCTGGAGAAGCGAAAGACTACTCACTCCAGTATTCTGTCCTGGAGAATTCCACGGACTATAAAGTCCATGCAGCCGCAGAGTCGGACACAACTGAGCGACTTTCACTTTCACTCTAATAAAACCAATCAGAACTCCCTGGAGAACTAGTCAATTCCAGTGATGGAGTAAAGAAAATACAAGATAAGCCTGGAACACCATGTAGTACCAGAAATTGCTATAAGAAGCACTTAAAAAAAAATGATGGCAGGGAGTGGAGAGACACTGAAAAGCCACAGGAGCCAATCTTGAAGAGCTCTCCAATACCCAAAATTAAGACATTGTGAGCAAGAAAAGAAATAACAATAGTTATAGATTATAACCCAAAGAATGAAATAAATATACATGAATCCATACTGACAGATGTGGGTGCATGCTAAGTCACTTCAGTCGTGTCCAACTCTTTGCAGCCCTGTGGACTGTCAGCCACCAGGCTCCTCTGTCTGTGGGATTCTCCAGGCAAGAATACTGAAGTGGGTTGCCGTGCCCTCCTCCAGGGGATCTTCCCAACCTAGAGATCAAATCCAGGTCTCTTATGTCTCCTGCCTTAGCAGGCAGGTTCTTTACCACTAGTGCCACCTGGGAAGCCCATACTGATACAGACATATACACAAAATTACACACATATATGCATGTAGATGTAAATATGTGTGTATAATATCTACACACATAAATGGGAAAGTGATAACTCTTCCTTACAGAAGATCGGCGGGGCCCAGCAATTGATGTCTTATGTTTTAAGAGGTGATGCTAATACCATGACCTAGAGAACTCTACCAGACAAATTACTGAAGTGAGTTGAGTGTAATTAGGGAGGCTTGGGGACTGTGGCAATTTGAGCACACGTCTCAACTGAAAGGGACAGAGGCTGATTGCTGTCTCCTTAAAAGCAAGCTCAGGGCAGAAAGTGCTTTTGCATTTTTGAGAGACAAAGAAATCCAGATCTTTCCCCAAATAGTCCTAAGTTTTAAAACCTTCAGGTAGGCCAATCAAAGCATAGCTTCAGGGAGCATCAAGGCCACAGACAGCTCCTATATGACTGCCATCGTTGGGAAAACTGAGCCACCATGTCAGTCCAGAATGACAGGGCTTGTTCCTTAAGTGAGCAAAGTGGAAATAAACAAAGAAGGGAAACCTGGAGAGTACTTTTCCTTACTCTTAAATTTCTTCCCAAGTATTAACTAGTCACTTCAAACATTCTGGTTAGGAAAGTTGGTATGCAATCTGAATGATTCCTCCATGTGTCAGCAGAAGTCACATTTTCAAAATATCAAACCATCAAATGTAATTATTTGGAAGGTGTTCTATTTAGGATTCTTTGTTACTCTCCAGAAAAGTGAGTTCAAAAATTTTACTAGGATATTTTGTTCAAGGAGTCTAATGCCAGGGCAACCTTTTGTATTACTATTATTATTCTTCTTCTCCATTTTTATCACTCTCCCTCTGCTGTCATGAAGAAAGCCATGGCAGAAAGTCCAACTGATCTTTGTCTTGTCTCTTGTGCATCTACCCTCTTCTACTCTTTCTGCTCCCACCAGCCCAGAGCCACATATATTAGAGCCTTTTCCTTTATGGAAGATGCCATCTCCCTCATGAAGACATGCAATAAATAAAAACAAGGTTGTGAGATAAATATCTTAAAAGCAGCTTGAAAAGCAGAGGACTGAGCAGGGGGCATCTGGAAGGACAATGGAAAAAAAGAGTGGGTTGCCCATGTATGTCATTAAGTAGGTAAGACTTCTCTCTGTGGAGCTGGGAGGCTGGATTTGCCTTACAGGTAAAAATTCAGCAGTGGCAAAGGTATGGAGTCTGCAACATCCACAACAGTGGTTCTCAAACTGCTGTGCATAGAAATCATCTGCAGATGTTAAAAGAAAAATATGGAGGCCAAATCCCAATGGAGGCATTGGGATTTAATTGACCTGGAGTATGATATGGGTGTGAGGAGTTTTAAAAGGTTCCCAGTGAGTCTCGTGTGCAGCAGTGTTTGGGAATTCCTGACCTGGGCTTCCCTGACGGCTCAAGCGGTAAAGAATCCAGCTGCAATGCAGATGTGGGTTCAATCCTTGGGTCAGGAAGATCTCCTGAAGAAGGAAATGGCAACCCACTCCGGTATCCTTGCCTGGGAAATCCCATGGACAGAGGGTAACAAAGAGTCAGACACAACTGGGCACACTGATTCACATAACCTGGGAGTGAGTCTGAGGACAGGTGTCACAGACAACCCTGCTAGCCTAGGAGGTGTGAGGACCACAATCACCCAATACACTCAAATTCCACTGTGGCCAGCATCCTACATAAAGGAAATAAATTAATTAAACTAACTCCCCAAAAAAGGGCTACAATACTATGGTCTTCAGACCTTGTGCATCAGAATCACCTCGGTGTGGTTAATACAAGGATTAAGGGGGTGGGCGGGAGGTTAATACAAGGAGTCCCAGAGCCCACTTCAAACCAGCTAAAGCAGAGTGTTGGTGAGAGGCTGTGGAAACAGACCTTTTCAGAAGCTGACCACCTGGCTATGACATGCAGTGAGGTTTGGAATCCTTCCTCGGGGATTTCCAATGGTAGTACCTATTACGAGTTCTGTTTCCATTTTAAAGGGGAACCTTTAAAGAGGGCAACATATAAAACAAAGAAACAAATACAGACATCATGGCCTTATGAAAGATTCCTAGAAGTCATTGAGTGTAACTTCCTTGTTTTCCACAGGTGATAACAGTCATGGAAAGGTCAGCTGAGATGTCTCCGAGCTCAGGAGGGTAAGGTCTTGGTTCCTGGCAAAGTCCTGGGCATGAGACATAGCTGGCTGGAAAATCCCAGTGCCATGCCCACCACTGTGTCACTCTGGAGCAGGTTCCCAAGCAACCCACCTATGCTACTTAGTGAAACAGCAGTAGGATTGGCATACATCTTACTGAGTTGCTGAGGATGGTACCAGAGAACACACTCAGCTGGGCACAGAGCAAACACTCAACAAAGCCTTTCAAAGTAGCAGAGCTCACTTAGAGATCCAGGAATCCTGACTCCCTCTGGGGGCCTCTCCAGTTTTCACTGAACAAATTCTGGGTACTGGAGCTCTGATATGGAGGAACAGTTGAAGTCCAGATGTTCTCAGTGCCTTTCAAATCATGCCACTTATGCTGCCTGCCCCACCCACATCTGAAATCAGGTCTGCCTTCAATACACTAATTCTTGGTGCAAGAATAAAATGGAGATTTTTAAAAGTCAGAACAGGAAAATAGCAACAGAAGAATCGCCTTACCAGGTAAGGACATTCTCATCAAACTGACTGGGGTTCCTTCAAATCAAAGTTTCACCATTTGAGCATGACTGACTTTGGGGGCCAGACAATTCTTTGCTGGGGATGGGGCAGGGAACATTCTACAATGGTTAGCGGCATCCCTGGCGTCTGCCTACTAGATGCCACTGGTACCCACCTGCTCCCCAGTCAACACAGCCTAAAATGTCTCCAGACTTGGCCCAATGTCCCTTGGGAGGCAAAACTGCCCTCTGATGAAATGTGCTACTCCAGGTAACATCAGGGCAGAGAGGTAGGACTCACTCTGGGTCACCAACTTGCTCTGCCACTGCCATTTAACTGACAACTTTCCCCACAAGGAAAAGCAGAAATCAATCTCATTTCTATGGGTAACTGAGTAACCAAATCATTTTCCTTTCAAAATAGAGGGGCTCAAGATGAGGCTGTCTGTAACTCGAACAGAGCCCCAGGTGGGCTCCACAGCCTTGATCAACCACCAACAACCTCTTTATCAGTTCAGTCACTCAGTCATGTCTGACTCTTTCTGACACCATGGACTGCAACACACCAAGCTTCCTTGTCCATCACCAACTCCCAGAGCGTGCTCAAACTCATGTCCATCAAGTTGGTGATGCCAACCAACCATCACATTCTCTGTCATCCCCTTCTCCTCCTGCCTTCAAACTTTACCAGCATCAGGGACTTTTCCAATGAGTCAGTTCTTTGCATCAGGTGGCCAAAGTATTGGAGCTTCAGCTTCAGCATCAGTCCTTCCAATGAATATTCAGAACTGATTTCCTTTAGGATTGACTGGTTTGATCTCTTTGTATTCCAAGGGACTCTCAAGAGTCTTCTCCAACACCACAGTTCAAAAGCATCAATTCTTCAGCGCTCAGCTTTCTTTATAGTCCAACTCTCATATCCATACATGACTCCTGGAAAAACCGTTAACTTTGACTACATGGACCTTTGTCAGCAAAATAATGTCATGATCTTTTAGGATTTGAAATAGTTCAGCTGGAATTCCATCACCTCCACTAGCTTTGTTCCAAGTGATGCGTCCTAAGGCCCACTTGACTTGGCATTCCAGGATGTCTGGCTCTAGGTGAGTGATCACACCATCGTGTGATCACCCATTGTCTGGGTCATGAAGATCTTTTTTGTATAGTTCTTCTGTGTATTCTTGTCACTTCTTAATATCTTCTGCTTCGGTTAGGTCCATACCGGTTCTGTTCTTTACTGTTCCCATCTTTGCAGAAAATGTTCCCTTGGTATCTCTAATTTTCTTGAAGAGATCTATTCTCTTCAATAGATCCATTCTATTGTTTTCTATTCTATTCTATTGTTAAACATTCTATTGTTTTGCTCTATTTCTTTGCATTGATCACTTAGAAGGGCTTTCTTATCTCTGCTTGTTATTCTTTAGACGCTGCGTTCAGGTGCATATATCTTTTCTTTTCTCCTTTTCCTTTTGCTTCTCTTCTTTTCTCAGCTATTTGTAAGGCCTCCTCAGAAAACCATTTTGCCTTTTTGCATTTCTTTTTCTTGGGGATGGTTTTGATCACTGCTTCCTGTACAATGTCATGAACCTCAGTCTATAGTTCTTCAGGCACTCTGTCTATCAGATCTAATCCCTTGAATCTATTTGTCACTTCTATTGTATAATCGTAAGGGATTTGATTTAGGTCAGATCTGAATGGTCTAGTGGTTTTCCCTACTTTCTTCAATTTAAGTCTGAATTTTGCAATACGGAATTCATGATCTGAGCCACAGTCAGCCCCCAGTCTTCTTTTTGTTGACTATATAAATCTCTTTATTCAGTTCAGTTGCTCAGCTGTATCCAACTCTTTGCAACCCCAAGGACTGCAGCACACCAGGCTTCCTTATCTTTCACTAATTCCCAGAGCTTGCTCAAACTCATGTCCATCGAGTTGGTGATGCCATCCAACCATCTCATCCTCTGTCATCTCCTTCTCCTTCTGCCTTCAATCTTTCCCAGAATCAGGGTCTTTTCTAATGAATCAGTTCTTCACATCAGGTGGCCAAAGTATTGGAGCTTCAGCTTCACCATCAGTCCTTCCAATGAACACCCAGGACTGATCTCCTTTAGGATGGATGGGTTTGATCTCCTTGAGGTCCAAGGGACTCTCAAGAGTCTTCTCCAACACCACAGTTCAAAAGCATCAATTCTTTGGCGCTCAGCTTACTTTATGGTCCAACTCTCACATCCATACATGACCACTGGAAAAACCATACCCTTGACTAGATGAACCTTTGTCAGCAAAGTAATGTCTCTGCTTTTTAATATGCTGTTTAGGTTTGTCACTGCTTTTATAGTTTCTGAGAAAAGGAGGTTTGGCACCAATCCTCATTCCATCACGATCAAACAGATTAATTATTAGAGTCCGAGACTCCATAAACAATGTCATATATGTAGTCAGCTGTCAGTCTAAAAACAAAATGCAGTAAAGGAAGTGGCAACGAATAGAATCAGAACTTTAAGTTACTGCATCTCATAAGATGATGCATAGGATTTGCATCAGGCAGAAACTTCACCTGGATGTCCTAATTAAAATTCCCCTTCTTCTGGGAATCCAAGGGCATTTGCATCTCACGTGCAGGGAGCTTCGGAACAGTGTATTATGTGGAGGGGCCAGTGACTGTCACTAAGTCCACCTTTTCAGTACTAGCTCATCCACTCTCTTCACAGCTCCTGAACAACTTATGTAGCCCAGCTTGCTGTTTTAATGATCAATGATGGAAGTGTCTGAATGATTACTAGATTCACAGAACAGTTTGGGGAAAAAAACAAATATTTGTTTCCAAGATTTTTGCTAACCTTAGCATCCTGATGATTTTACGTCTAATGTGACTCTAAGGATTCATTCTAACTTTGGAGGAACCTTATCTGAAGCAGAAGTGGGCATCTGTGAGGCCCCTGCCTCACACATGCAAGCCTGATGTCAATTTCATTAGTCTTTCACATAACAAATATTCACTGCTTGCTATACTGTGTACCAGGCACTGCGTGAGACATTAGGAAAGAGGAGTGAAAAAAAGATGAAAATCCTTGTCCTCATGGAGCTTACATTCTGGCTAATTTCTGCATGAATTATGTGTAATTTTTCAACTGAACATTTTTTTAGAAGAAACTAAAAGCGGTAGCTACCAATATAAACCGACCACGTCAGCAAAAACGGTATGTCCTGTTAAGAGTCGTCACTTAGGGGACTCCACTGGTGGTCCACTGGTTGGGAGTCCACCTACCAATGCAGGGAACATGGGTTCAATCTCTGGTCTGGAAGGATCCCACATGGTGCAGAGCAGCTAAGCCTGTGTGCCACAGTTACTGAGCCCATGCACTCTAGAGCCCATACTCTGCAACAAGAGAAGCCACCGAAATGAGAAGCCTAGGCACCACAATGAAGAGTAGCCCCTGCTGTTTGTAACTAAAGAAAGCCTGCATGCAACAACCAAGACCCAGCACAGCCAGAAAGAAAAATAGAGTTTTCACTTAAACTATAAGAAAATTCCAAATAAAACTGCTGTATATTTTGAGACAGTGGGTAAAAATAGGGGGGGAAATGAGTAATAATGGTAAGATGGGCATTAAGAACCTACCGCAAAGGGACCTAAAGGTTGATTTACCAACAGTGGAAAGAGTAGGCCACTCTATAAATTAATCTGAGATCCCATCTTAGGTAGAAGAAGGACAGAGGTCCTAAAAAGAGTAAAAGAACCAAATGACACCAAATTTTTTGTTTTTAGGAGATGGGGAGCAGGGAGAGAGAGAGAGAAAGAGAATGAAAGACCAAGAACTCATCTCTTAGTTCCAAGTAAACTGTGGCATTCCACTGAAAAGAGTTCAGGGCCTAGAGAGAAATGGTGGAGGGAAGATTATGACTCTGGCATATCTACAAGACTCCAACGGGCACAATACAACCAGTCTTTCCTCCAGGCAACAGAAAATAGCCTCTTCTGGATGATTGTCTTAGGACACAGAACAGCAAAAGGTAGAAGGGGCCAATCAAATCTTCTTTCCTCCTTCCAAGCAGGTGTCGGGGCAGCATGAATCTTATGCTCCAGGGGAACAAATTGTGCCTTTTCTGGGTCAGTATTCAGAAGTTAGAATTCTGAAGAAGAGATGATAATCGTCTGTATAATTTATATTGTCATCCCCAAGGAAGCAGAAGCAATGTGTGCTCCAAAAGCATCAAGCATGGCTGGCCTGCTGTTTACCCGCTGGATCTCTGTGCTGGCTGAAAGGTCACATGTTTCTGAATGTTTAGAAGCATATTACCCAGTTGTTTGTTTGTTTCTATCTTCCCTATAAACAGTTTGGTCTCCTTCTGGGGAAAAAAAAAATCATGTGAGCAGAGCAAACACACACACTCAAAAAATGCTCTGTTCCAATATCCAATAAAGCCAGATTTTTCTAGGGCAAAGAGAATCTTAAAGCAGAAGACCCAGGCTTCTCTCACAGTTTTAACTCTCACAACAGCTCTTGGTTAAGTGTCCATGTGAAAATTAGCTTTTCTGGTTTATCGTGAAAGAAAATAGAGTTTAGATCGCCATCCTGCCTCGTGCCTGTGTACTCAGTTGTGTCCAAGTCTTGGCGACCCCATGGACTGTAGCCCTCTCAGCTACTCTATGAGATTTCTCAGGCAAGAATACTGGAGTGGGTTGCCATTTCCTCCTCCAGGGGATCTTCCTGACCCAGGGATCGAACCCACGTCTCCTGTATCTCCTGCATTGCAGGTGGATTCTTTACCACTGAGCCACTGAGGAAACCTGTGTCCTTACACATTCTTCTAAAATTTACCTATGTCAGGACAGCTTTATTTAGGCTAGTATTACTTTAGACCTGTTTGATGTACTGACTGTACAATTACTCTGTGTCTTTTATGATGTACAAGGAACAATGGAGCCTTACTTGCTTGGCATGATCTTCTTCTTCAGACTCTTTGCATGGCTAGATCTTTCCAGCCTTGGGGTCTCAGTTGAAATATCACCTACTCGGAGAAACATTCCCTGAAGTCTTCCAGAGACACCCCTCCCCCTCCTCTTCCTTCAAAATTAGTATGTACAGTTCTGATTGCTTCCTGATTTATTTACTCATGTATTATCTATCTCCTTCCCTAGAAATAAACTCCATGAAGACAGGGATCTGTCTCTTTTGTGCACTGCATATTCCTCAGTAGCATACATATAACGGGCACTTAAATATCTGAAGGAATGAATGACCAAACAAATCAATGATCAAGTGACAAGATCACCCTATCATCAAAGACTCCCATCTCTTTTGGCTTTTCCTTCCTTCATGTAAAATATTGATAATGACACTGAACTCAGAAAGGAGAGATTCAGGCAGAAATGAAGTTTTCCTTAACAGGAGTTCCAAAGACAAGAATGTGGATGTGCTAACAGAGAGCTCATGGATACCCCAGGAAAAGCTTTGAGGAGTCCCTGTGGGGGGGGTGAGGGGATGGGAGGGGGAGAGGGAATCACCACCCACTTGGGATTCCACCACTGCCCAATCTTACATGTCAGATCTAACAAAGTAAAACCTTGGGTCTCTGGTGACCTTTATGTCTCCTAGCTCAACGTATGTATTTACACATATTCTTCTAGACATAGTTTCACCTGGACCCCAGAATCACCAAGACCTCTTAATTTTAACAGCAGACACACAGGAATCCTTCAAAGTTATTTAAAATTGGAAACGTATGCCATGGTGAATAAAGCCAGGCAAATACCATATTCAGAACTGAAACCCATAATGGAGAACTCTAAAATAATGCAATGAACACAAACATTTGAATTTATGCATCACATGAATGCAGCACACGTGAAAGTAGTCACCATAAGTGTCTGTGCACTTATGCTGACAATGATTCCATTCATCAAAGCCCATTTCGATTTCCGTTTTTGGAATTTCCATGAGAAAACAAGACATTAGGTAAAGCACTGCCTCTTAGGGTAAATTTTACCCATGTGGCTCTGTTTGATATTTGAAAATGACCAAATAGAAATTCAGAGCATGCCTTGGGGGGCAATCAAGCAGGTAGTTCCTGGCATTTGCTGAAATAATGAAGCCTGGTTTTCTTGTCTGGTTCAGAAAGTAGCTTTAAGGGCCATAATCAAAAGTGAAATTCAAGAGAAGATGTTTCACTGGTAGCATCTTTGAAACAGCATGTAATTTCCTAAGGCTGGAAATCTTGAAGAACAACATTCCTTTCGATCTTGTTTATTTTAAAATTCCATATGATTACTTAACAAAACAAACTTATATGGGAAAAGTACCTTACAAATGTGTGCAACCCCCACTTCTAAACAGCTACACATTACATTAAGGGGCTGCACGTTTCCATTATGGTATCTAAAATAAATTCAAATCTAATTCCTGTTGTTTTTCAATCAATCATAAGCAAGACCAAATAAATAGGAAGTAAACTGTGGTAAATCATTTGTTTTATAGAAGTCCCAGGACTGCATAATTTTAACTTTGTTTTTTAATACTTTAAGAAAATAATGAATGCAAAAAGCAGAAAATTTGCAAAAACACTAAGTATAGTAACAAATATCTATAATCCTATTATCTATAAATAATCAAGGTAAACATCTGGGCATTCATTCTTCTAGATCTTTCTCTAGCATGCATGTTTTTGTCTGTACCATAGACAAAAAGCCTAGCATTGGTGCCCTATTCTGCCACTTAGTAGCTTTGGGACCTTGGGCAAAGCTGTCTGTGCCTCTGTTCCATCATCTGTAAAATGGCAAAAATAGTGCTTCCTTTGTGCACTGTCGCAATGAAATGACAGGAGGAACATTAAGTTCATAGCCTAGCATCTAACACACAGTAAGTACTTGAATTAATTACACCCAAGTTATTATTATTATCTAATTTAGAACATAGTTGTTACCACTGAAGATTCACAAGGAAATGTGAATATTTTCCTTGAAATTACCTTAAATTCTATTACAAAAACATAATTAAAACTTGGAGCTATTAATCTGCTATTCAAAACTGCATCCAGGCTGGTAAATAGAAAAAGTTGTAGCCTGACATGAAGGCAGGAATGTCAAAGCCACAGGTACAAAAATTTTTTTTCTAAGTTCCTGGAGCTTAGAGACAAAGCCAAAAGAATCAGTATCTCTGACAATGGGTTCAGGCACAAGTATACTAACATAAAAAAAACCAAAAAACTATAGCTCATATGGAAAACAGTATAGAGATTACTTTTAAAATTAAAAGAAGAACTACTATATAATCCAACAATTCTAGTTTTGGGTATACATATATCCAAAGGAAATAAAATCACTACCTCTGAGAGATATCTTCACCCATATGTTCATTGCAGCATTACTTAAAACAATAGCCAAGAAATAGAAGCAACTTCTGTCCATTAACAGATGAATAAGTAAATAAAATACAGTATACACACACATGAATACTATTCAAAAATAAAAAAAAAATTCTGACATTATTACAACATGGATGAATTTTAAGGGTGTTATGCTAAGTGAACTAAGCCAAACTTAAAGGTAACACCTGTATCATCTTACTTACATGTCAGATCTAAAAAAACAAAACTCATAAAAACAGAGAACAGAATGGTGGTTTCCAGGGATGGGGGAATAGGTAATGTTAGTCAAAGGGTACAGACTTCAGGTTATAAAATGAGTAAGCCATAGGTAATGTACATTATTGTGTCTACAGTTAATACTACTGTATTGGGTATTTTAAAATATCTAGGAGAGTAGATTTTAAAAGCTGCCACCACACACACACCCACATACAAACTGGAACTACCTGATGTGATCGGCGTGTTACCTTAACATGGTAATCACTTTACAGTATATGCATATATATAAAATTATTACACTGTATACCTCAAACTTACACAATGGGTCTATATGTCTCAATAAACCTGGAAAAAATATAAACACATACACACTCACACATACAATCTATAAGTGAACTTGGGTCTAGTCCAGTGGTTCTCAACTGGGACAGTTTTGCCCCAAAGGGACATTTGGGAAAGTCTAGAGATACTTGTCACAATTGGGACAAATGTGGGATGGGATTATTGGCATCTAGTGGGTAGAGGTCAGGGATGCTGATGAACATTATCCTACAATGCATAGGACAGCTGCTGTAACAAGTAAGTATGTGATCATTTAAATTTCAGTAATGCTGAAGTTGAGAAACCCAGATTAGTCCAAACTAGCTTTGTAATAATCACAAACAAGAAACTGTCCCTAATAATGATAGTGATGGTTATCTCACATTTATTGAGCAGTGCTGGGAATTATTTTAGTTCAACCTTTCCAGCGGTTCTATGATGTAGCCTCTATAATAATCCACACTTTACTGGCAAGGAAACAGGCTCACAAAAATGAAGAACTCTGCCTCAAATCGCACAGCCAACAAGTGGTATGGCTCACATCCTTTCACTCTTGAGCCTTTGTTTTTAATTCTACTGCTCTTCAGCCTTGCTCAGAACTTCCCTGTGTGTCCAGTTGTTTATATAACACAATTTACTGATAGAGATTCCATCTCATATGCCAATGCCACTGGCATTTTGACAGAAGCCCTGGGATACCATGTTAAAAGATCATGTGGCTGTGGATGACTCGACAGAAAGAGACATGATTGATACTGATGTCTGCTATGGGCATGGAGGGGAAGAGTAGTGGTATTCGTGCCACATATTTTTTATTTTGGGACCAAATGATCTTTTTAAAGATCTTCCTTTTTAAGAGTCAATCACCTATGCTCCTGTGTTTCCTACCACTCCCCTGCAATGAACTGCCTCAATTCTTGGCCAAGAAACATTTGCAGAGTTCTGCACATCAAAGAGAATTGCAGACTAAGCAGTGTATGGCAAGGGCTTCATTGAATACAGTTTTCCATGGCTGCAGGGAAACTGCTGGAAATTCTCAGGTCCTTGCCTACATAAGACGGAAAATAATCAAAGTTCATAAATATTAGAGCCCACCTCCACCCAGGGTCAAAGCCAAAAACAAATAATTTCGGGGGCTGGAGTGGTTTCATAAAATAATCTAAGTGACTGAAGTAAAAAACAGCAATGACTACAAACTTTAGGGAGGCCAAAGAATAATCTACTACATTTTTTTAAAATTATGCAATGTTTAGCAAACTGAGATCACTGGGGGGAAAAAAGAAAAAAAAGAAGAGAAATCACACAAACTTTTCTAAACAAACTCACATACCAACAAACATCTAAACCACTGTAACCAAGATGAGGGACTGGAGCTCGTTTTTAGTTACAAAGAGCTGAAGGATGGGGTGGGAAATAAACAATTCAAGAGGAAAAATCATTAATAAGATACCCTCAACTATTTTCCCACAAGTAATTTCTTGAAAAAAAAGAAATGAAAAGCTATACACTGTGTTAAAAAAGCCAATGTCCTGTATTCTTGTCCAAATAAAATTTTGCAAGCAGTCAACCAAAGAACTGAAATTCCATTGTCATAACATTATGTCTGTGGGGTACCACTTCAGAATATCTTTTTTAAAAAAAGAGTGGGGTAATTAATTTAGGACTCTGTAATGAAGAGGATAAGAACACTAACAAAATAAAGCCCACTCAAATAGAAACTACAAGAGAGTCTGGATTTAAATCCTTGTAGTGTATCACTTCAAAGCCTTCCTGTTTACTAACAGCAACATACGTGCACACACACGCACACACATACACACACACCACCCACATCAAATTTTCCAGGAAGTTAGATATTTAAATAAAATAACATTTGGACTCCTTTAGTCAAAGGAATGTAATTTCTCCCCAAACTATCTCTATCACTGACGGATGAACTGGTGTCGTTTTTACAACAGGAGTGGAAAAGTGACACTGAAGGATCACATTTCCATCTGCCTAAAAGATGACGGGACACAGGGACATAAAACAATATCTAACACATCATTTTTTCTCATGAAATAAGCTATTTTTTTATCAAATCATCTTACAAGCAAAATAATTTATCTCTGTACTACAAAAGCAAATAAGTATTGAAAACTCTACTTAAACAAGATGGATTTTGCTAATGTTGAGCTTAAAGCAACTCGGCAAGATATGACAACATGTACTACACTATTTACATTCATCACATCTTAGCTGTGTCTACAAGGCACGAAAACATTGTCATGAAAATTAAAAGTCAGTAACTGCTCAGATATTATGTCTAGGCACCAACAGCTGGAATTTCCTCAGTATTGGCTCTCTCGCTAAGCATTTTTAGAAGTTCACGAAGAGGGTTTTTCCCACACTTTCCTCTGCGGGCTCACATTCCCCTGGCTTTCATGTGCTCCTTGCTACAATTCAGGGCAGGTCTCCTCGCAGCCACATGTGGTAACTTACTTCTGTTAAGCTGTTCATGGCCTCACATGTTGACACCTAATGGTGTATAGAAACAAAGTCTTATCTCCAGCAATGTGCTTAAATGCAAAATATTTTTTTCTGTTCAAAGACTAAGATTCTTCCATGGCATTTCTAAGAGTTCAACATGAAATATCACTTAGACACCCCATCCTTGCCTCCAAATGCTCCTCTCAACCTAGAGAAATGGCTTCACGTTTAAGTAAAGGCTGCTTTCCCACTCAAGCCAGGAGGCAGAGTGAGAGTTCTCCAAACCCCCTTCCACCTCTTTCCAAGCTTCCCTTTAAAAGCATCTGTGTTTAGAGTCTCTACCCACAGGGAACACATCTCCCCATCCTCAAAGGCTCAGGGAGTGACAAGACAGCTCAGCTATGGTGGGCTACATTCACAGCCACACTGCCCTGGGATCTACTATTGGATCAGCCAATAATCATCTGTGTGACCCAATCTTCAGTTTCCAAGACCTGTGGACGGGATGCAGTAATATAGCCCATTGGGCTTCCTGGATGAACACCACATACTGGGTGGCTGAAATAAAAGACGTTTACTTTCTCACAGTTCTAAAGCCCAGAAGTCCAAGCTCAAGCTGCCAGGAGGGTTGGTTTCCGGTGAGTCTCTGCCTGGTTTGCAGGTGGCCACCTTCTCACTGCATCCACACATGGTCTCTCCTCTGCACACAGTGAGAGGGGCACCTCTGGTTTCTTATGCTCTTCTTACAAGGACATCAGCCCTACCAGGCTATGGCCCCACCCTCACAACCTCATTTTACCTAAATAACCTCCTGAAAAAGCTGTATCTCCAAATACAGTCAACTTGGGGATTAGGACTTCAATACAAGGATTTTAGGGGGACACAATTTAGTTTGTAACAGAGAGTATTCCTGCCTCCCAGAGTTATTTCAGACCCTCTGAGAAGCAGAGACCAAGATGGTGCTACCACAGCCTGAATGGGGAAATTGCCTACAAGGGCAACTGAGGAGCCAAAGGGAAAGAAAAGAGGTGTCCGACCAGAAGGCAGCACTGACTGATGCTGTGGAGACAAGAAGGAAACAAGGGACCTGGAGGAGGGAAAGTATTAGATGACCATACAGTTCTAAGGAAGTTTCAGCAAGGTCAGTGAAGAGCCTTGGAGTCAAAGTCACTTGTATCTCATAATAACAGGCACGCGCTGGTGTCCATGCTGCACCGGGTCACTGACTGGAAAAGGCTGTGGCAAGTGCAGCAAACAAAGTAGACCAGAGCGCAGGAGGCGGGACTGTTACTCAACTACGCTTCCACAGGTTGCGGATCTGAGAGAAACTTCTTCATGGCCACCACCAGGCTTAAATGCAGTAATGCACAGGAGACTCATCTCATCTCAGAGTAAGAGCTCTGTGAAGTAACAGTGGTGAAGATGATGACGACAATGATGACACTACTATTCCCATTTTACTGAGATTCTTGGAATGTGACTCACAGTTTTCATCCACTCATGCTCAGAAGCTGCAAATTCCTTACTGGTGAACTAATCCAGTAGAAGGAAAAATTTCTAGAGCTCACCTCCTACCAGAAATAATGGATGATTCCCGATAGCCAGAGTGGAAAATCTCATCATTCACAAGGTATCAAATGGGAGTACTCAGCAGAGTCTTCCCTCAAGAAGCAGAAATGAACGACATCCAGATTAGAAAGAAGAAATAAAATGGTGCACATTTACAGATGATATGAGCACAGAAAAATCCCAAGACATCAACACAACCAAAATAATCCTTTTAGAATAAGTGAGTTTGGAACAGTCATAGGATTCCAGGTCAACATACAAAAAAAAAGATTGTACTTCTATAAACTATTAATGAACTAGAATCCAAATTTTTAAATTCCATTTTACTATAACCAATAAAAATTAATTTAAAATAAATGGATTATAAATAATGCAAAATTATAAAACTTTTAGAAAACCACAGCAGAGAAATATCTTTGAGGCCTTATGCTACATAGAGTTCTTAGGTATGACATAAAAACTCAAGCCATTTAAGAAAACCTGATAAACTGTCCTAGATCAAAATTTAAAACTTTTCCTAAGCAAAATACATGAAAAGTCAAGCTACTATCTGGAAGAAAATATTTGGAAATCATATATCCACTGAATGACTAATATACAAAATATATAAACACCTCTGAAAAAATCAACGTAAGAAGCACAAATTTTAAACTTTAAAATCCAGTCTTAAAGTGTGCAAAAGATTTAAAGAGATACTTCACAAACACTTGACAAAAGTAACAACATGAAAAGGTTCTCAAGATCATTAGCAACTAAAGAAATGCAAATTAAAACCACAATGAGCTATCACTACACCCTATTAGGTTGGGGAAAAAATCCTCAGTACCAACTCCTGGCAAGCATATGAAGCAACTAAAACTCTTATCCACTGATGGTAGGAATGCAGAATGGTACAACCACTGTGGAAAAGAGTTTAGCAGTTTCTTATCAATTTAAAGATATACTTACTCAAATGGCTGCGTGATCTCACTCCTGCTTCATCACCCTAGATAAATGAAAATATATGTTCACATAAAGACCTACACAAAGATGCTTTTAATTTAATGCCCCTAAACTGTACACTTAGTGAAATATTCTTATTGAAAATGGTGAAATTTTATTCTATGTGTATTTTACCCCTCCTTTTTAAAATAATGAGAAAAACTACATCTCTGCTGAGAGGAAAAATAAATATGTTCAACAGCTCTAGTCACAATTCCCCCAAACTGAAAGCAATCGAAATGTCCTTCAAAAGTGAATGGCCAGACTACCTGTGGTACATCCATCCTGTAGAATACTGCTCATTAATAAAAGCCAACAAACCACTGATGCACATGTTTGGGATGAATGCTGAGTGCAAGAAGTCAACCTCAAAAGTTACATAATATATAATTATTTTACCTGACATTTTGGAAAAGACAAAAATATAGGAATGCTGAACAGGTCAGTAGTTGCCAAGGGTTAGAAGCTGGTGAGAGCAGGCAGGAGACTGGACTACAGAGACAATACAAGAGATTGTTTGAGGGTGATGGAGCTATTCCGTACCCTGATAGTGGTGGTGGTTACATGAATGTATAAATGTGTTGAAACTCATGGGATGATATAACTCCCCAAAAGTCAAACTTATGGTTTATGACTATTGAAATGATGTCATGCTAAGTTGCTTCAGTCATGTTCAACTCTTTGCAATCCCATGGACTGTTGCCTCCCAGGCTCCTCTGTCCATAAGGATTCTCCAGGCAAGAATACTGGAGCGGGTTGCTATTTCCTCCTCCAGGGGATCTTCCCAACCCAGGGATTGAACCCATGTCTCCTGTGACTCCTGCACTGCAGGCAGATTCTTTACTGTTGAGCCACCAGGGAAGCCCAGCTAATAAAAAATAAATCAAACCCATCATCATCTTAACAACAGTTACCCCTACCATCAAAATAAAACAAAACCAAATGACAGTCTATTCCTCCCTCCCTCCCACTGCAATGATTTCTATAATGCACACTGATAGCCAACTCTGAATCCCTGTTCTTTTCTACCATCTCAGCATAAAGGTATCAAGTTCTGTTGATTTTAAAATCAGAAATTTCTTTTACATTAGTTTTCTTCTTGCTAAACCCACTACGACTCTCCCAGTTCTAACTCTTTAAGAGTTGTGATCTGGATTACTTTTGTAGCTTCCTAAATGGTTACCCTGCTCTCAGCTTCAATTTGTCCTCTGAACTGTCACTACACCAGTACATGTCAATCTTTTACTTTAAAAAATTAAAATATCCTCTAATGATGTGCCACCACCTCCAAGAGAAAGGCCAAACTCTGCCTCCATTTTCCTCCTACACTGGTCTCTTCACATCTCCTCCAGTGAGACATGGTTTTCCTTATTTTCCTGCCTTTACTCATGCTGTTTCTCCTTCCTCTTAGCTTCTTCATTTGAAACCACCCTTCATATCCTCCAAGGCCTTATTCACATATCATCTTCCCTGATGCTCCCAGGCAGATTTTTTTCACTGCCCCCAGCCCCTCACCATCGACCCCTGGCTCTTTTTCTATTTTTCTGGGGGAGAACTCAGCATCTCATGGAGCTATTATGTTCCAGCCCAAAGTGGTCAGCTGTCTGAAGACAGGAAATAGGTCTCACCTATTTTCAATCCCAAATATAGGCCTGGCACCATGAGAGGCTGAGATCACATTGGTTGAAATGAAATTAGAACAACTAATATCAACTTGGGCTTCTCTGATGGCTCAATGGTAAGGAATCTGCCTGCCAATTCAGGAGACGCAGGTTTGACTCCTGGGTCAGGAAGGTCACCTGAAGAAGGAAATAGCAACCCACTCCAGTATTCTTGCCTGGAGAATCCCATGGACAGGGGAGCCTGGCAGGCTACGGTACATAGGGTTGCTGAATCAGACACAACTTAATGACTAAACACAAACAATATCAACTTAGTAAATTATTAGCTTAACGTTTCACTTTTCACTTTTCACTCTATGATCCTGCTGAGCTATAGAAACAGCTTCAGTTACAAGTGTGTGTCTATGTATATACACACATATGTTTTTTAACCAGAATCCTACTGGTATTTACTCTGCAGAAAGCACTGGTAGGGTGGGGGTTTAATATAAGAGTTTGTGGAAAAGGATGGACAGATACGTACACTGAAGGAAGCTAATAATATTCAGACAAGATTAATGCCTCCTAGATTTTGACTCCTTTTAATATTTATTCCAATACCGCTTTTCCTCTTTAATAGAATATGAGAGTCATTCAGATTTCAATAATTCAGAAGATATTCCTGACCTGAATATAGGTTTGTTCTCTAGCTACATTTTCCATCCTTCTGGAATAATTTCTTGCTTTCTGATTTGGGCCTTCACTAGTTGTCCTTTTTTTCTTAATCAGTTTTCTCCTTACCCCACAACTTTTCTTTCACTGCATGATTATATTTGCCTTCTTTAAAAATATTTCTGGATTTCAAGTATATCAGAGACATAATGTTAATCTGGAAAAGACTTTGTCTCTAATGTTGTCATTCAAACTTGGAGAAAAATCATAAAAGTGTTATCCCTGAGAACTGAAAGGAAACAATCAACCTATGTTCTTCACTGTTGTTGTCAGGTGTTTGGACAACACATTACTGCAGAAAATTGGCAACATTTAAAAAGCATTTGGAGATAAAATTGCCTAATTTCTTTTAAGATGAAGCTTTTAAAGTAGTAAACTGTATCCTTTAAGAAAAAATACTGTGATCTCAGGCTCCATTTTTAAAAAGTGTATCATATTGTATCTTATTGAGTATGAGTGTGCCAACTGTATGGGGTTTTACTTATTTATAAACTATATATGTAAATATATATATATGAACTTGAACTACTTTACCAATGCACTACTAAGTACTACTAAGTATTACGTAGTACTACTAACTGCTGATTTGAGCATTATAAAAACATACATAAAGTGAATATTTTACAGAGATTAAATATTAATAAGAGAAGTTCTAATATTTTCTCTCTACACCTCAATGGTTTATATTATATATACTGTGGGGTGTGTATACCACACTTTGGAAACCATGTATACAAAGAATGAACCCTTAAGCCCATTTCTGTAAGGCTATGTTGGGTTGTTATAGGAGGGAGGTAGACAAATTAGAACAAGTTATGAAGAGTGACTATGGCCGACATCCATGGGTGCCTAGTTCACAATTCCCAAGTAAGCACATTTATGCCACAACTTTCTTCTACCCTTTTGTAAACCAGTCCTAACTTCCAGGCTGTAAGGGGAAGCCCATGACCCAGGCTGGGCTCATCATCTTTCTTCAGGCTTCACTGGCCAAAGGGACTGGTCCAAAGATGCATGTGGTCTGGCTGAGTCAATCTATACAAGTCCCTACACCACTCTTTTTGGCTAGAAGATGGGCTCTTCATTCCTCTGGATACAAACTCTAGAGGTAGAAGCTTAGAGCTGCTGGCAAATATCATCCATACTCCATGGAAAAAGCCTATCCATAGTTGTAGAAAAATCAAGGTTTTTATCATGCCTTACTTACAGAAGCCCATGAATTCCTATTTTTCTTTACAACTGGTATGAATTAGATTTCTGTAGCTTCTGTTCAGTCGCTCAGTCGTGTCCGACTCTTTACAACCCCAAGGACTGCAGCATGCCAGGCCTCCCTGTCCATCACCAACTCCCAGAGCTTACACAAATTCATGTCCATTGAGTCAGTGATGCCATCCAGCCATCTCATCCTCTGTCACCCCTTCTCCTCCCGCCTCCAATCCTTCCCAGAAACAGGGTCTTTTCCAATGGGTCAGTTCTTTGCATCAGGTGGCCAAAGTATTGGAGTTTCAGTTTTAGCATCAGTCCTTCCAATGTATATTCAGGACTGATTTCCTTTAGGATGGACTGGTTGGATCTCCTTGCAGTCCGAAGGACTCTCAAGGGTCTTCTCCAACACCACAGTTCAAAGGCATCAATTCTTTGGCGCTCAGCTTTCTTTATAGTCCAACTCTCACATCCATACATGACTACTGGAAAAACCATAGCTTTGACTTTCTGTTGCTTACAACTTTAAAAATTTAATAAAAATCAGTGAGAAAGGTACTGAAAGGATGTAAAAACATTCATTCATTCTGAAAGTATTTACTGGCCTCCTATTAAGTGTCAGTCACTGTTCCAGCTGCCAGAAATAGAGCAGCGAGCCATCCAAAAATATCCCTGCACTAATGAACCTTGCATTGAGGTAGGAGAACCAGAGAATGAAGAAGACAAAGGGAAAATCTATATTATGATACAAAGTAATAATGGGAAAAAAAATACACTGGGAGGGGAACATAATATATTCGACTGGTGTGGACAAGGAAAGCCTCACTGAACTAGTCAAGGAAATAATCCACAAAAATACCTGGGAAAGAATGTTCTAGGCAGAGAGATCAGCAATTACAAAGGTCCTGGGGAAGGTCTGCTATGTTAGAGGCACAGCCAACAGGTGCACATGGCTGCAGCAGAAGGAACAAGAAAAACACAGTAAACTAGTGAATCTAACAAAAAAGAAGCAGACTCACAGATCTAGAGAACAAACTCATGGTTACCAGTAGGGAGAGGGGAGGGAGGAGGGGCAATATAAGGGTAAGAGAATAAGAGATATAAAACAATCAGTAAAAAGTAAGCCAAAAAGATGTATTGTACAACATGGGGAATATGGTCCATATTTCATAATTACTGTAAGTGGACTATAACCTTCAAAAACTGTGAATCATTATATTGTACACCTGTAACATATAATATTGTATAGCAACTATACTTCAATTAAAAGTATACTATATACTTATAGTTGTAATAGTAATAAAACAATAAACTAATTTAAAAATTTAAAAAGTAAGTGGGAGCTGTGGTTAGTAGATGTATGCTATTATATACAGAATGGATGAACAACAAGGCCCTGCCGTATAACACAGGGAACTATGCTCAATATCCTATGATAAACCACTGTACAGCAGGCATTAATACATTATAAATCAACTATACGTCAATAAAAAAATAAAAATTCTATTTCAAAAAATTAAAAAATAAAAATGTAAAAACAAATAAAATTAAAAAGTCAAAATAAATATATTTAAAAAGAAAGAGGGCAGCCAAGGTAAGACAGAGGTGACAGCCAGATCACATAGCACACCGTGGGCCACTGGAAAAGCCTTTGGCTTCACTGTAAGTGAGACGGAGTTTCTGCAGCATTTTGAGCAAATAAAAGACAGGGTCCAATAATTATTACAAATGCATTATATGAGAAATCCAAACAGAGCTGGGAATGTCTAGCTTAAAATGCTCTCAGGAAAACCCAGTAGTGCTTCTGATAGCTGAAAAGGCTGCCTGTGAGAGCCCGTCCCTGATCCTGAGGAGAAACATCTGGATGAGTAACACAAGAATGGAGGCTCTGGGCGTCAGATTTCAGCTCAGTTGTTACTCATGGACATGTGGTTTGTCACAGATCCAACCCCCAGCTTCATGTCCCCTCAATTCATTCACTCTGAAACTCAAAGGTAAAAAACTTAGCAGCAGCTAAAGATTTGGCCTCTCTCGTGTCTCTTGGGACAATCTCTGTCCCAAACAATTCACGTTAGTCTTAAAAAGAACCTGAAGTAGGAACGGCTCTTTGGGGCTGTTTCTGCCCAATTTTCAAGACTGTTAGGTTGTGATTTCAGAAACAGCCTGTCTTAAAGGTGCACGCTGAGAGCATAACCTCATCTAAATGACCTGACCACTGCATGTAGTGAGAACCTGCATGAGAGGAGAGATCCCTCTTCAGTGTTCAGGGGAAAGCACTGTTTTAACTTCTCTAGATTGTAAAAGGAGCCACATGTTCAATATTTTTTTTGCCTACTGAATATTCAACATTGACCCACATATGGTCCTTGAACTCATGGAATGAGAGAGCAGACAGGGACCTCTGTATTCATCTCCTGGCAATGCAATACTGGCTCCACCACAATCGCCAATTCTGATGAGCTGGTACTGACTGGCTGGAGGTCTCTGATGAAAAGCTGGTGGAATCTGACAGGAAGCTTGGTACACGAGCAAGTGATCTGAGGTGAGTGACACCAGTACCCTGAATTTGTAATGCTGTATCTAACTCAACCCTCCTACACTACAGATAAGAAAACCAAAGCTTTTACTATCACTACTGATCAAGGGAGAGCTTCCCAGGTGGCGCTAGTGGTAAAGAACCCTAAATCCTAAAGAATCCACCTGCAGGAAACACAAGGGACGGAAGTTTGATTCCTGGGTTGGGAAGATCCCTTGGAGTAGAAAATGGCAATCCCCTCCAGTATTCTTGCCTGGAACGTTCCATGGACAGAGGAGCTTGGTAGGCTAAGCCCACAGGGTCACAAAAAGTCAGACACTACTGAGTGAGCACACACTGGTCAAGGCAAAGCTTGACAAAGACCCAAGTTCAGATGCACTGTAATTAATCTACACTAGTCAAATATGAAGCCAGGTTGTGACTCAAGTAACACTTAGGGTCATCCTCAGGAATAAGTGGTTGATTTCATGTATTAGAAGGGCTCTAACACCTTGGCCAAAGGGCCCTTAACCTCTATCCAATCCTCAAATTCCACAACTATACACCCAATAAGTTTCAAGTTTCTCCTTTGAACTGAAATACTAATATCCTTGGATAGAATCAATAGGAAATAATTTAAGTTTTCTCTCTCTTAGTAGGATTGGTATCATTAGATATCTTTCATTGAAAAATCTTTCTCTAATGGTGTCGTTTAAATTTAGGGAAAGATCATTAAAAACAGCTACATCCAAGGTGGGTGGATTAAGTAGTAAGGACACGGAGTTATTAAAGCGGGAAGGAGGGAACATGAGGAAGAGGTTGGCTGGAGGCAATACAAAGCCACTTGGGCACACTCCACACTTCGGTCTAGAGCCAGCTCTGTTCACATCATCTTGGTGTCAAATGGCTAAGTGATATGCATCTTCTAATGGAAGCTGTGCTAGACACAAATTATCTTTTACTGTCCAATAATGGACAAGTCATTGTACTTTAAAAAAAATCAAACATAAATTACAGACAGAATTTATCATTCTGCCTTTACTTTGCAAAACTGTTATGAAAACACCCTCTCACCATCAATCAACACCTTTCTTTATCTTTTCTCTTGTGGTGGTGGTTGAAATGCAAGTATACAGATAAACCAGGCAAATAACAGCAATGAGAAAAGTGGGAGAGTCTAAAGACGATCAAGGACAACAAGCACTGCATTGGGAAAACAACAGAGGAGTGTGGGGACTATGTGGCATGTTGGACCATGACCAGCAGCTGCCCAGCTCCTTCCCATCATGGGATGGAGGGCTTAAACACTAGGCCTTCTACTTCATCAACAGAGTCAGAAACTTCCAACTTGTTGCATGCAGTATCCTGGGTTTTAAATATGGACACAGTTTTTAAAAAAGCTGAACATGAAGCAAGCTGATTATAGACATCTCTGGCAAAGTCTGACTTATTGGTGCCAACTTTCCTATCTCTGCCTTAAGACTTTCTTTGATAGGACACATGTATATGTATCACCGAGTCCCTTCACTGGAACTATCACAACATTTTTAATTGGTTATGTTTTTCAGTTGCTCAGTCATTTCTGACTCTTTGCGACCCCATGGACTGCAACACACCAGGCTTCCCTGTCCTCCACTATCTCCTAGTGTTTGCTCAAACGCATGTCCATTGAGTCGGTGATGCCATCCAACCATACAGTTCTCTGTTGTCCCCTTCTCATCCTGCCTTCAGTCTTTCTCAGCATGAGGGTCTTTTCCAATGAGTCGGCTCTTTGCATCAGGTGGCCAAAGTATTGCAGCTTCAGCATCAGTCTTTCCAATGAATATTCAAGGTTGATTTCCTTTAGCACTGACTGGTTTGACCTCTTTTCAATCCAAGATACTCTCAAGAGTCTTTTCCAACACCACTGTTCAAAGGCATCAATTCCTCGGAGCTCAGCCTTTTTTATTGTTCAGCTTTCACATCTGTACATGACTACTGGAAAAACCATAGCTTTGACTAGATGAACCTTTGCCAGAAAAGTAATGTCTCTGCTTTTTAATATGCTGTCTAGGTTTGCCATAGCTTTTCTTCCAAGGAGCAAGTGTCTTTTAATTTCATGGCTGCAGTCACCATCTGTAGTGATTTTGGAGCCCAAGAAAATAAAGTCTGTCACTGTTTCCATTGTTTCCCCATCTATTTGCCATGAAGTGATGGGGCCGGATGCCAAAATTTTAGTTTTTTTGAATGTTGAGTTTTAAGCCAGCTTTTTCACTCTCCTCTTTCACCTTCATCAAGAAGCTCTTTAGTTCCTCTTCACTTTCTGCCATAAGGGTGGTGTCAACTGCATATCTGAAACTATAACTATTTCTGTTGTTGTTGTTCAGTCGCCCAGTCATGTCTCACTCATTGCGACCCCATGGACTGCAGCACACAAGCCTCCCTGTCCCTCACCATCTCCAAGAATTTGCCCCAAGTTCATGTTCATTGTACTGGTGATACCATCCAGCCGTCTCATCCTCTGACACCCTCTTCTCCTTCTGCCCTCAATCTTTCCCAGCATCAGGAACTTTTCCAGTGAGTTGTCTGTTCACATCGGATGACCAAAATCCTGGAGCTTCAGCCTCAGTATCAGTCTTAAGGGTGAATATTCAGGGTTGATCTCCTTTAAGATTGACTGGTTTGATCTTCTTGCTGTCCAGGGGACCTTCAGGAGTCTTCTCCAGCACCACAGTTCGAAGGCATTAATTCTTTGGCATTCTGCCTTCTTTACAGTCCAGCTCTCACAACCATACATGATCACTGGGAAGATCATAGCCTTGACTATACAGACCTTTGTCAGCAGAGTAATGTCTCTGCTTTTCAACACACTGTCTAGGTTCATCATAATTGGCTATACCCCAATACAAAAGTTGTTTTTTTTTTTTTTTTATAAGGAACATAATTTTGGGACTCTGATGTTTCAAAGGAGAAATTCCCTCTCAAATACTTAAGCAAATATTGTTACCAATCTGGGACAAGTCATTTGCTTATGCAAACTGATCAAGACAGGTGTCACTTATAAAACATCTGACTTGGAAACTGTGTGGCTGTTGGACAAGATACCTTCAAAACTGGGGTTTTATCAGAAAATGTCAGTTAAGAGCACTCACAGAAGGAAATCCATTGATAAAGAGTCAGTGCTATGGAATGGGAGAAAATACTTGCAAACAAATCAACCAACAAGGGCTTAATCTCCAAAATATACAAATAGCTCAGACAACTCAATAACAACAACAAAAATAAACCAAGCCAATCAAAAGAAAAGAAAAAATGAGCAGAAGACCTAAATAGACATTTCTCCAAAGAAAACATACAGATGGCCATTAGGCACATGGCCAAGAGACACATGAAAAGATGCTCAACATCACTAATTATTAGAAAAACACAAATCAAAACAACAACGAGCCACTACTTCACACAAGTAAGAATGGCCATCAGTAAAAAGTCCACAAATAACAAATGCTGGAGAGAGTGTGAAAAAAAGGAAATATGCTTACACTGTTGGTAGGAATGTAAACTGGTGCAGCCACTACGGAAAACAGCATGGAAGTTTCTCAAAAAACTAAAAATAGAGTTGCCATATGATCCAGCAATTCCAATACTGGGCATACCTACCCAGGTAAAAACTATAATTCAAAAAGATAAATGCACCCCTATGTTTATAACAGAACTACTTACAATAGTCAAGATAGCAAGATATGGAAACAACCTAAACATCTAGTGATAGAGAAATGGATAAAGAAGATGTGATACATATATAGATACCTATATGTATACATATATATAGATATATATATAGAGAGAGAGAGATTCCATAGTGTGTGTGTGTTGGAATGAAATGGAACAACGGAATATTACTCAGCTATCAAAAGAATAAAATCATGCCATTTGTAGCATTATGGATGGAACTACAGATTATCACACTAAGTGAAGTAAGTCAGAGAAAGACAAATCCTATATGGCATCATTTATATGTGGAGTCTAAAATACAATACAAATCAACATCTATGAAACAAAAGAGACTCACAGATACAGAGAACAGAACTGTGGTTGCCAAAGCAGGGGGAGGAGTGAAGGAGTGAGTGAAGGAACAGGAGTTTAGGATTAGCAGAGGCAAACCACTATATATAGGATGGATAAACAACAAGGTCCTATTGTATAGCACAGGGAACTATATTCAGTATCTTATGACAAACCATAATGGAAAAGTAAATGAAAAAGAATATATATGTATAATAGTTCCTTTTCTATACAGAAGAAATTAACACAACAATGTCAACTAAGCTTCAATAAAATTTTTTAAGACAAGGGGAAAAAAAAAAGAGCCAGTGCTTCCTGAGATGGGCTCACCTGGCTCGATGCCTCTGTGTTTTGTCAGAGAGGAGAGGAGACATCTTGATTGGTTCATTGCTTCAAGGAAATGAACAAGCTGGAATCACCACTCACTCATCTAGAACAACCTCAGCAGCTAGGAAATATGACATTTCTGGCCAAACTGCTTCCTTCCCTCCTCCATGACAGCAAAGTCAAGTTATACTATAAATGTTCCTTTCCATGTGGAGATTATATGTTACCCTAAAAATGATGAAACTAATTTTCACAAGTGTGTCTTGATTTCAAAATGGTCTATAGCAACTATATTCCTTCTAGAGTTCTTCAAAATTTTACAGTTATTTTATATAACAAGCTCTCCATAGAGACCTTGATTTAGCATATATACTTCTTGTTAGAAAATCCTTTTCCTTGAATAGTCATGAGACTAAAATTCTAAGTTGCTCCTATTTATCCATTAGAGAAAGTCTCTTTATGTAATCTTTCCAAAGTGCATTTAAACCAAAGTCATGACATCACACTTCTTTTTAGAGATGCAACCCTTGTAGAATCACAGGCTAGGAGATGGGTCCTTTGCAGATTGAGCCCATTGTGTTATCGATTAGTTTTCTTCTTCTCTCCTTTTCTAGCAACACTCACTTTGTCAAACCACACTCAAGATAAGTCATGCATGAACAGTTCATCAACTAGTGAAAATGGGAAAACCTTCCATAAAATAAGTAGTTTGGTACCTCAAACACCATCATATCTAATGTACATTGTGTTCATCTCATAAATGCCAAAGTCCTCTGGTTGGCCGATTGGCTCTGAAAAATAACAAAAAATCTCCAACTCCTCAAGGCTGGTGAGCACCTCTTAATTTAACTTTTTTTTTTTTTCACTTTGTGAAATAGGAATAGTATAAACACAAGATGGGAGCACTTAGTGCTTCTTTTAGCATCATCTTTCTGGAGCTGAGAGGGCTGCCCAGGGCCTCCACACATAGCCGCCTCTTTGGTCTCCAACTCAGCTCTTCTCAAAACATTTTTAGGGCCTCCTCCAGAGGCTCAGGCCCAAACAGATGTCCCTCTCGCCCCCACTTCAAACTGGTGTGGTGTGAAGAAACACAAGAGGGAAGAAGGGGAAAAAAGCTTTGGTAACCATGTGTCACAGTATAGAAAGTGGTTCATATTAAGAGAAAGTCAAAATGAAAAATCACAAAATATGTAACTAGTTTATGAGTATCATGAAAAGCAGCTTCTCAGCTGAACCAAGTAGGTGTGAACCTAGAGGATTAGACTGATGATATCATGGTACACAGGTGGGGCTTTTGACTGTGGAAGACAAATGTGAACTCCCAAAGGCAAAGTTTCTCAACCTTGACAATACAAGAAAAGCACAGTGGCTCACGCTCAGTGTAGGGGATATATTAATACTACCTGCTGCAGGAAGCATCCCGGGCCTCTACACCCTAGAGTCCCAGAGCACTGCATCCATGGTAACTGAGAAAGCCTCCAGAGTTGTCAAGTGTCTCCTGGTAGCAAAATCACTCTCAGGCGAGAACTTCTGATTTCAGGTTTGAATTTGAATCACAGACTGTCCCAACTTAATGATGGTTCCACTTAATGATTTTTGACTTTACTAATGGTGCAGGACAGGGAAGCCTGGCATGCTGCAGTCAATGGGGTCACAAAAAGTAGGACACAAATGAGCGACTGAACTGAACTGCTAGTGCAAAAGTGGTATTCGATTCAGCAGAAATGCAATTCTGAATTTTGACCTTTTTGGGGGGCTAGCAATAAACTTCTGTGATACTGGGCACAGCCAGTGGCCGCAGCTTCTGGTGAGCCACGTGTTCATGAGGGTAAGCAATCGATACCATTCATCTGTACCCAAACAACCATTGTTTTTCACTTCTGATACTGTATCCAATAAATTACATGATATTCAACACAAGTATAAAATGGGCTCTGTGTTAGACGACTTTGCCCAATAGTAGACTAACTTAATAACTAACACTAATAGTAGCGTTCTGTGCACTTTTATGGTAGACTAGACTAAGCTGTGATGTTGGGTAAGTGAGGTGTATTAAATCCATTTTCAACTTACAGTATTTTCAATTTGTGGTGGGTGTACTGGGACATAATCCCACCAGAAATCAAGGAAGATCCACATACTTGATGTTCAATTACTGAGCACTATTACTTTGTGGGCTCCTCCAGATGGGTTGGCTCTATTTCAGAAATTCTAGTCTCAAAGCACTTACACACAGCCTGTACCGACAGGAATTATGTAGCCAAGGCCGATCAGTTTTATAGATCAGAAAATTGAGGCTCAGGACAGACAATCTAACCAAAATACTAGATTTAATGGTAGCCTAGGCTTTGGTACTGTGTTGTTTTTTATTTTTAATTTTACTGAAGCATAACAATTTACAATGTTATTTAATTTCTGCTGTACAGGAAAGGGACTCAGTTATATATATACATATATATATATATATACTTGTTCATATTCTTTTCCATTAAGGTTTATCACAGGATATTGAATATATTTCTCTATGCTATACAGTAGAACCTTATTGCTTATCCATCCTATATATAATAGTTGGCATTGCATCTGGTAATCCTAAACTCCCAATCCTTCCTTCTCTACCTCCAATGCTGCTTAAAAAAAAAATTCCCCAGATGCATCTATAAGCAGCCAGGGCCAGGCTAGGAATGGATCTATAGGGAGATTCACTTTAGACCACTTTAGACCAGAATCTCTGAAGAGCTGTTGGTGGTCCCACAGCCTGTGTGGATGACTTCTAGACTGTGTTCAGGAAGAACTGCTCACCGGGATCAGTCTGTGACAAAGAACGACTTCCCTTTTACCCTTAAAGTCCTAGCTCTCAAATGTATCTCGGGTCAAGCAAAAAACCCTCACCTTTCTCCCATCAGTACCCACATTAGAAGAAGACCTGGGTGCTCCTGAGACTCAAACAGCAGGAGACTGGTTGAAATACAGGATTTATTCATAAGGTGGACAGATGTGTTTGCAGCAACTCTATTAGCATGAGAACAACATTCTGCATAGAAAACCGGCATGTAAATTTCACCCTGATTTGGCAACTGCAGGCCTAACACTACAGAAGTGATTACATCAACTGCTTCCTCTGGCTCGCAGCTCCTAAACCCTGAGAAAACCCAGAACTCCTACTTTCTGCAATTGGCTTTCCACCTCCCCATCCCACTCTGAAAGTCGAGTTCCCTCTCTCTAAGGACTCCTCTTAGCGATCGATAATTCCACAGGGGGCCCAGCAACAGGAGTCATGCAAGCAGCCCATCAGGGATCCTGGAGGATGCTTCTGATTCATGTGCCTCAGAGAACTGACGCTATCACCATGTGTTCCCAAAGTTCCTTCTTCTGCCGGGTCCCTTGGAGCTTCTGTCATGGACATGGGTTGTTTCCATCTGCTAAGCCAATGCTCCTCTTCGTCCTGCTACCACCACCCTGGACTTTTGCTAAGGAACCACTCCTCCCCACCCTCAGTCCTCCAGGTGCAGGCCTACCTCCACTCCTAACACCAGGTGTGGAAACAACACTCAGGGTTGGCTCAGCAGACCACGTGACTCTCTGATCTCAGAGACTGGTTCAAAGATGGGCACATGAGGCTACCTGGGCCGAGAGGCTGGATTCCAGGACGATGGCATTTCTGTTGAAAGAGATCGACTCCTGTAACAAATACTGCTGAGAGGACAGGGCTTGGGCCGGGCCAGGGGAGCCACCCAAGAATCCTACAGAGGAAAGAGAGAAACCACGAGATGGAGAATGACCCAGACCCCACAGACTGGCATGGGTTTCCAATCTGGCTCTGTCTTGAGTCATCAACCTCATTCCGGAATCTCAACTTACTGTAATCAGTTAAGCTCCTCATGTCTAGGCCAATCTGGAGTAAGCTCCTATTCCAGTTAACTGAAGCAGTCCAGCAGGTATAGGAGACATGGGGCTCTTCTGAACCATTTGCTGTTTTATCAAATTCACTGAGTATTTCTGAACAGCTTGATTTCCTTGGGTTCCTAAAAAAAGACGGCTAAAGACTTTAACAGCTCCATGTCACCATTATATCTCAATCTCCTCAATCTGACATTTCAAGCTTGTGGTAACCTGGTGTGACTCATCTTGGTCAGCCTGTCCCCAACCCCTCCCTTTTGGTATCATACTCTTGCCTGCACCCACTCAGAATCCCCTCACCAGTCCCCTCATGACCTGTCCATCCCCCCTTTGTCCTAGGCTCTCACCAGTCTTCCAGTGTCCACTCAATGTCACCTCTTCTAACAAGTCTTTTGTGATGCCACCAGCTCAACGCCATGGCTCCTTACCTGAGCTCCTGTGGCTTGTTGCCTATATACCTCTGTGCACAGGGAAAGTGTGTTTCCGTGTGGAGGCCCACAGCAGGCCATCAAGAACATGCTATTATCACCCGTATAGTCACAGCTGACTTGGTTCTTTGTGCCCAGTTCCTTCGTTCAGCTGCTAAATACTATGTCTCTCATGGGTCCATGTCCCATTCATTCTTAGTTCCCTTTGGCACTAAAAAGATAAGCTATTGAACGACTATGATCAGGTACGGATATCTGCTCCTGTTTTATTAAAAACAGCATGTGACTTCATATTGCCAATATGGAAATCATGAGATGAAGGCACAGAATCAGTTATAAGGAACCACCTTGGCTGCATCTGAGATGAAATGAGAAGTTTAGGTAAAATGGAATGCAACTCGAGTACAGTCACCTCTTGGAAACAGTGACAGACTTGATTTTGGGGGGGCTCCAAAATCACTGCAGATGGTGACTGCAGCCATGAAATTAAAAGACACTTGCTCCTTGGAAGAAAAGCTATGACCAACCTAGACAGCATATTAAAAAGCAGAGACACTACTTTGCTAACAAAAGTCTGTCTAGTCAAAGCTGTGGTTTTTCCAGTAGTCATGTATGGATATGAGAGTTGGACTATAAAGAAGGCTGAGCACCGAAGAATTGATGCTTTTGAACTGTGGTGTTGAAGAAGACTCTTGAGAGTCCCTTGGACTGCAAGGAGATCCAACCAGTCCATCTTAAAGGAAATCAGCCCTGAATTTCATTGGAAGGACTGATGCTGAAACTGAAACTCCAATACTTTGGCCACCTGATGCAAAGAACTGACTCATTTGAAAAGATCCTGATGCTGGGAAAGATTGAAGGCAGGAGGAGAAGGGGACAACAGAGGATGAGATGGTTGGATAGCATCACTGACTCAATGGACATAAGTTTGTGTGAACTCCGGGAGTTGGTGATGGACAGGGAAGCCTGGCATGCTGCAGTCCATGGGGTCGCAAAGAGTCAGACACAAATGAGTGACTGAACTGAACAACTGAACTCAAGGGCAGACATCGGGACTCAGGTTTTGGAGACAACTCAGTTTGGTTTAGAGCTTGGTTTTGTCTCTGTTGTGGGATCTTGGACCGGTTTCTTATCCTCTAGAATCTGTTTCCTCATTGGTAAACTGTGGTTTCTAGAATATGTCTCACAGAGCTCTTAGGAGGCATAACATTTCAGCACATGGGAAGCATTTTACCATGTGACAAGCAGCATGTGTTTCAGAAACAGCAGCCAAAGGAAAATGCCTGTGACCCCATATCCTGAGCAAGGTGATTTCCTGTTTGCTTTCCCTACTTCACTGGTCCTCCCAGTCCATGAGGATTATATTTCAGGTGCTTATTTGTTTTTCAGCCCTTCCTAGGTCTGGAAATGTCAGTCTTTCATTTCTTTATGCTGTATTGCTCCCTTGTTCTCTCTGAAAATGACTGTTTAAAATATTTTTGTACCATCTTTTACCTCCTTTATATCATGATGCTGACCCTGAGCACGCTGTCCCACGACACTCAACTCTCCGTTTTTTAGTCCCCATTTGCCAACCTTGGCAATTTTAGAAAGGTCCCCGATTCTACAGGAGAAAGTTCAATGGGACAATCGTGATCATTTTTCTATGGCGCCTGGTGCTGAGTTCATAATCCAAGAATATTTGTGTCCTTCCTTCTCTTGATGATGGTCAGTCAGTTGTTATATGGTCAGTCAATCGTTATTTACCAAGTATCCTCTAAGTACCAGAGACTCTACCAGGCATGAGGACGTATGGTGAGCCAGACAGACATGTGTTTCCATCTTGGCCCTCTTCCAGTCTGCTCTGGAACATTTCTTTTCTGTAAATGGAAGGAGGAATGAAGATTGGAACTTCACCAGCGCTCATCTTTCCCTGCCATCTCCTTCTTTATTAAAATTGCAACATGAAGAAGAAAAACAACCATGCTTCCTCCAAGAAGGCATTCATAATTACCTGCACCAATCACTGGGAAGTGAATATGTTCACTGCTCTTTAATTATATTGGCCTTATTGTTTCATAAGAAAATAAAAAACAGTCTCAACAGGGAGACTGCGCAGAGCAGAGGAAGCCAAACATAACTTATGTACCTTATTAAAAACAATTAGGGATTGTTTGATGAGGCAGACTTGACTCCAGATGGCTAGCCTCCACATAGCCATGGTTCTGGTTTCTTTTCACCTTCCCCCAGCCTCTTACCAATTTCTGCATCATCAGGTTCCTTAAAATACAAGGATGGGATTGTAAGGGATGCTGTTCCCACGTTCACTCCTTTGCTCTTATTGACGGCAATCTAACGTTTGCTGGTTCTGGTCTTTTCTGTCACCATCTCCCTCCCAGGGCTCAGGCTGTCAAGAGCATGACTGAAACACACTTTATCAGTCTCCTCAGACCTCTGGGTTTACCCTCCTGGGTGAGCAAGTTTGCCTGAGGGGACCTTAGGGACCAATCATGTATCAGCTTGCTGCTTCATTTTAGACATGAGTAGACCAGGAGGGATACAAAAGGCCAGTGTGATGTAACACTGGCTGCCTTCCCTACACTCACATCCTTCCTTCCCACCTCCTTCACTGCATTTCAATGACACCCACAAACTGGAGGTTTTCTCCACACATAAATGTTGTTCTGCACTCTGCCTGTGCTTACGCTGTGTCTTCTGCCCAGATTGCCCTTCTACTTCTTAGCTCATTGTTCCCTTACAACTTTCAGCGAAGGCATCGGCTCCCTCCCCTACATCCCATCCATCCTCTACACCTGGGCTGTACTGATGGCTCCTTGTGTTTTCTTAGGTCATAACAATCTGTTCAAGGTTCTGTTTTCCTTAAAAAACCACAGGCTCCTTGAGGTCAAGGATTGAACTATATTTATCACCATCTTCCCAGTACAAGACACAATTAAAGGCACAAAGTTTGGGGGCTCTCTATCTGAATTATCTGCTAGAACCACAGGGTAGTTTCTTAATAATATGCCTTCCAGGGCCATACCTCCTTGGGAGATGGTTTGGTGTGGGGCCCCACAATCTGTGGGCATCCCTGGTGGCTCAGACAGTGAAGAATCTGCCTGCAATGCACAATCTGTATTTTTAGCAGCTCCCCAAATGGTGCTGGTGACGTCCAGCAAAAGTTGTGAACCACAACAGTTATCACTCAACAAGAGTTTGTGAAACTGTGCTCCTCAATGCTAGGAAACAAAAGAGATTTCTGAACTTTCTAGGATAGGTTTTTATTGGTCATTCCTGACTGAGAAATCTAGACATATGAATGTATGGGGAGTAATTTATTTTCCCATTTGCTTGGTTATGCTCTAAAAATAAAGGGAAAGAAATAAAAATGAGTACCAAATAGAAGATTTGTCAAACCTAAACATTCACTAACACAGAACTTATTAAATGATTATGGTATGCTCATACAGTGGAATCTGATATGGCCACTGAAAGGGCAACTCTAGCTACAGACATGGACCAATACTCAACACATATTAAGTGCAAAAAAAGTAAGATACAAGCAAAATTTGGTCTCTGATGACGGCTGAACCGTGTTCCCCTCAAAAACATGCTGAAATCCTTATCCCTGGTACCTTGGAATATGACCTTATTTGCAGAAAATGAGGTCCTACTGGATTAGGGTAGGCTCAAATCAAGACACTGGTGTTTTCATAAGAAGAGAGAAATGCGGATACAGACATAGAAGGTCACATGAAGATGGCAGCCAAGATTGGAGTGATGAAGCCACAGAAGCTAGTGGAGAGGCATGAACATGCTCCCTCAGAACCTTCAGAAAAACTTATTCTACCAACAACTGGACTTCCAGCTTCTGGGCTATGAGACAGTTTCTGTTGTTTCAAGCCACCCGGTCTGAAGTGATTTATTATGACAGCCCTAGGAAACTAATACAGTAGCCTATCATTCTGTGTAAAGTTTAATATCTATCTATCTTTTAATACAGAGACTCTTTCTGAAAGGACACCCAAGAAACTGAGAACAAACATAGCGTGTGGGCAAGGGAGGTACGGCTGGCGGCAAGACGAGTAACAGAGATTTCTTTTTCTGTGTGTGCTTTTATGTGTTTTTTTTTTGACTTGTATTATATTCACATGCTATTTATGTAATAACCAATGATTTTACAATTATTGTGATTTTTTTTTTTTTTTTACAGTTTGGATCAGCTGCAGAAATAACCCAAGAAAGCTGCTTAATCTCTCAGAGCCTCAGACTTTACATCAAGAAAATGGGATAATAATATCATCTACAGTTCACCCTTGAACAATGTGAGGGGGTAGAGGCATCAACCCACCCATGCAATTGAAAATCCATGTATAACTTTACAGTTGACCTTCTACATCTGTGGTTCCACACCTGGGGATTCAACCAACCTTGGATTGTTCAGTGCTGTAGTATGTCTTTACTGAAAAAATCTGCATACGAGTAGACACACAGAGTTCAAACCTGTGTTGTTCAAGGGTCAACAGTACCTTATACTCTGTGCATGATATACTCTGTGCTTGAACAGCACTTGGTACAGAAAAGGTCTCAAGGAGTGATCACATTGGCTATTGTTCTCAGGGCCAGTATGTGATTAAAGTACTTCAACAATAGTTAAAATCCAAACAAGGAATCATCAGGGAACCCGGAGGGGACCAGACTAGACTGGGGAGGCAGCAAATAACGCTATTTCAAATCCTCAAAGATGATGCTGTGAAAGTGCTGCACTCGATATGCCAGCAAATCTGGAAAACTCAGCAGTGGCCACAGGACTGGAAAAGGTCAGTTTTCATTCCAATCCCAAAGAAAGGCAATGCCAAAGAATGCTCAAACTACCGCCCAATTGCACTCATCTCACACGCTAGTAAAGTAATGCTCAAAATTCTCCAAGCCAGGCTTCAGCAATACGTGAACCGTGAACTTCCAGATGTTCAAGCTGGTTTTAGAAAAGGCAGAGGAACCAGAGATCAAATTGCCAACATCCGCTGGATCATCGAAAAAGCAAGAGAGTTCCAGAAAAACATCTATTTCTGCTTTATTGACTATGCCAAAGCCTTTGACTGTGTGGATCACAATAAACTGTGGAAAATTCTGAAAGAGATGGGAATATCAGACCATCTGACCTGTCTCTTGAGAAACCTATATGCAGGTCAGGAAGCAACAGTTAGAACTGGACATGGAACAACAGACTGGTTCCAAATAGGAAAAGGAGTACGTCAAGGCTGTATATTGTCACCCTGCTTATTTAACTTATATGCAGAGTACATCATGAGAAACGCTGGGCTGGGAGAAGCAGAAGCTGGAATAAAGATTGCCGGGAGAAATATCAATAACCTCAGATATGCAGATGACACCACCCTTATGGCAGAAAGTGAAGAAGAACTAAAGAGCCTCTTGATGCAAGTGAAAGAGGAGAGTGAAAAAGTTGGCTTAAAGCTCAACGTTCAGAAAACTAAGATCATGGCATCTGGTCCCATCACTTCATGGGAAATAGATGGGGAAACAGTGGAAACAGTGGAAACAGTGTCAGACTTTATTTTTCTGGGCTCCAAAATCACTGGTGATGGTGATTGCAGCCATGAAATTACAAGACAATTACTCCTTGGAAGGAAGGTTATGACCAACCTAGATAGCATATTTAAAAGCAGAGACATTACTTTGCCAACAAAGGTCCATCTAGTCAAGGCTATGGTTTTTCCAGTGGTCACGTATGGATGTGAGAGTTGGACGGTGAAGAAAGCTGAGTGCCGAAGAATTGATGCTTTTGAACTGTGGTGTTGGAGAAGACTCTTGAGAATCCCTTGGACTGCAAGGAGATCCAACCAGTCCATCCTAAAGGAGATCAGTCCTGGGTGTTCGTTGGAAGGACGGATGTTGAGGCTGAAACTCTAATACTTTGGCCACCTCATGCGAAGTGTTGACTCATTGGAAAAGTCCCTAATGCTGGGAAGGATTGGGGGCAGGAGGAGAAGGGGACGACAGATGAGGTGGTTGGATGGCATCACTGACTCGATGGACATGGGTTTGGGTAAACTCCGGGAGTTGGTGATGGACAGGGAGGCCTGGCGTGCTGCGATTCATGGGGTCGCAAAGAGTCAGACACGACTGAGCAACTGAACAGAACTGAACCAAGTATAGCAAGTATAGCTAACCAAGTACAGCAATGTGCTACCCAGAGGAGATGCTCCCCAGCAGGCTTCCTCAACAGCAGCTGTGTCACATTCAGGACTGGATCATTCTATGGCTGGGGCTGTGCTGCACACAGTAGGATATTCAGCAGCCGTGTCACATTCGGGACCGGATCATTCTATGGCTGGGGCTGTGCTGCACACAGTAGGATCTTCATCAGCTGTGTCACATTCGGGACCGGATCATTCTATGGCTGGGGCTGTGCTGCAAACAATAGGATCTTCAGCAGCCGTATCACGTTCGGGACCAGATCGTTCTATGGCTGGGGCTGTGCTGCAAACAATAGGATCTTCAGCAGCTGTGTCACCTTCAGGACCAGATCATTCTATGGCTGGGGCTGTGCTGCACACAGTAGGATCTTCAGCAGCCGTGTCACCTTTGGGACCAGATCATTCTATGGCTGGGGCTGTGCTGCACACAGTAGGATCTTCAGCAGCACTGCTGGGCTCTACCCACTCGGTGCCAGTAGAATGTCCCCCTCAGTTGTGATCATCAAAACAGCCTCCCGACACTGCCTAATGTCCTCTGGTGTGCAAAACTGACTCCAGTTGAGAATCAATGGTCTGCAGATCAGTGGTTTCCAACGGGTGTCCCCCAGACAAGCAGCATTAATATCACCCAGGAGCCTATCAGAAATGCAGAATTTCTGCCCCATCTCAGACTTACCACATATGAATCTGTGTTTTCTCTTGTTGTTAAGTAACTCCCATTTCTTTTTAATGTAGAACAAGTCAGTCAAAAATTTTTTTCGATTAATATTGACTTTTTAAAACTTTTTATTTTGTATTGGGGTATAGTCGATTAACAATGTTGTCATAGTTTCAAGTGAACTGCAAAGGGACTCAGCCATACATATACATGGATCCATTCTCCCCCAAACTCCCCTCCCATCCAGGCTGCCAAATAACACTGAGCAGAGTTCCATGTGCTATACAGTAGGTCCCTGTTGGTTTTCTATTTTAAATATAGCAGTGTGCACATGTCCATCCCAAACTCCCTACCTACCCCTCCTCCACCAGCAACCGTAAGTTCGTTCTCTGTCAGTCTCTTGTTTTTTAAGTAATGAACCTTTGTTTTCACAAGATCCCCACCCACATCATTCTTACGCACATTAACATTTGATCAGTGTCGATCCACACTAGTGGCTCCCCCCTCCTAAACATAGAAATCCCTGCCCCTTTAGTTAAAAGCACAGGTTATTGACTCCGACGAAATCCACTGCATCAACTCCACAGGAGAAAGGACTGGGAATGGGCATTTTAAAGTGATTCTGAGGATCAAAAAGGCTGCAGAAACTCCACAGTGTTTCTACAGAGGGACGAAATTTAACACTTACTTTCCAGAACTTCCTGGGAAGAAAGTGTCTTGGCTCAAGAACTTGTTCTCTGGATATTCAACAAATCCTCACCAAGCAATGGCCAAGGGACAAGCTTTTTTAAGAGACATGTCTCCTTACCATCATAAAGCCTACAGCCCAACTGCATGTTAAATGACAGAGAAGCAGAATCTAGCTGACACTGTTCAAACTGCTGGATCCAGCTGTGTCAGAACCCTTTGACTTCCTCGTCCTGGGAGCACATAAGGTAGTTTTCACTTAAGCCAACTGAAGTTTGATTTCTAATAATTTGCCTTGGAGACAGTCTCAACTAACACACCATCCTTTGAGGTCATAAGACTAATTTTGCTCCCTATGACCATGTTTAAGGAAGCAACTTTCTAATCCATAATACTGCTTTCCATGAAGCTCTGTCCATATGGAGACAGTACAGAGCTCAGTGAGCATGAGAATGTGATAGTTTCTGTAGTGAGAGAGAGCATCATAAACGAATTACATTCCGGCTTTATACCCATCTCTTGCAAGTTTGGTTACTATGAGTCAGTGTTCAGATTTTAACACATCTGGGTATACTAAGCAAAATGTATATCTCAACCAGTCCTTGGAATGAAGTGATGCCACATTCATACTCCTCTCTGTTCTGGCAGTTCTTTAAATAGCAAAAACTGTTTAAACTCAGTTAGTCTATAGATCTCCTTCCAATATATGCAATAGAAAAGTGGATCTTTCTTTTGTTTTCCTTATTTATAACTTTATTTACAACATATTTATCTCTTTTTGCTCCTTTTCCTTCATCTTTTGTCTTCTAAACAATATCTACAGTTAGTGCTTTTTTTTTTCATGGTCCCTTCCACAAGCCAATATTTATTTTTAAGATTTTGTTTTAGGTGTCTCCCACGGGTCCCAAATGCTCACACAAACTGGTGTTTGGAGCTCCCGTTATCTACAGTAATGTAAATTCCTGTATAATGTAATTGGCAAATGAGCTCTGGTCCACGACCTGGTTGTCAGACATGAGTGGAAGGTCTTCCCTTGTGTATGGAGTACCAGGAGGAGAGGGAAGGTCAAATAATCCTGCTTGGTGATAAAGAGAGATGTGTGGTGAGTGCCCACATCAGAGTTCTCCTGACCTGATCTTTCTAAATAGGCTAATGAAATGGATGCCAGCTAGCTGGAAGATTTTTGCAATTGCCATTACTGGAAGTCCTTGTAAGACAGAGAACACAGATTCGTCCCCATTGACGTATAAGCTGAAGTAGTCTATCTCCATCAAGAGTTATCAAACATGAAGTAGGACCAGCAAGGAGTGGGGTCTTTGCCAAGGACTCCCAGAAGTCCTGTCCCACACTCTGGTGTGAACTTGGCTAAATCCTTTCATCTCACTGTACCCCTGCTTCCTCACCTGTAAAGTGCTAACAGTACTCACCTCACAGGTTAATATATAAAATACAATTGGCCCATGGTTAGCATCTCTGGATATTTGCTATTATTATTGGTACTAAAAGTTATGTATCAGCTTTTTTTCCTCCTTACTATGCAAAGTTGGGATTCCAAAGTGAACAGCTGCACGGCGTTATCATCTTTCTACACATTCACACAGAGCAATCTTAATGATACATCACAATGAATAATTTGGTGTTATTTAGCTCTCTGTACACTAAGCCATGGACTGCATCAAACCCAACTCAAATAGCGATCTCGCTCTTCAAATTTCAGCGGCGAAGCCATTCATAAATAAAAAAATGCCTTCTTGTTTTGTATGAATCAATTCACAAGATAAATATTTAAATAAAATGTGGCTTCAATTGTGCTCTCTGATAGTAATTGCTGGCTCACACTCTGTTTCTATATCAATGTGGTTTCTTTTATTTTTTACCCCACACTGACTAATGAACAGAGCTGTCAGAAGCCCATTGCTCATGATCTACCAAGCAATACATTAGCGGTTTCACATAAGTATAAAAACCATATTCGCTGCAGTGAGGGAAATACACAAGGAACACAAAAATTACAAATACTCAGTGGCTATGAAGAGACAAAGGATCCTGGGTGATAAATGTAATTAACCAAGTAACTGACACTCTCTTAACATCGGAATCAGCCCTGCATCATCAAAACTATCAATAAAAAATATATACTGCAGAAAACAAAACGCTTTATGCATAAAACATGATCTATTTGGAAGAGCTCATAAAATCCTGTACCTGAGGTTGCAAGGGGTAAGAAAAAGCTTATTTATATAATTTGGGGATATTTACAATCCCTACATTGTACAAAATAACATACTCTTGAATTTATGTCCCACTCAAAGCAGGAAGAATTCAGAATTTTCTACCTTTAAGACTAAAAAATCTTTTAAATGTCATTTCATTCATATCCTTACTATATCCATGGACGGTTCTGTTCCAATTTTAGTTTATTCACTCCATGAAAACGTTATCAAGTCATTACCATGTGTCTGGCACTGCTAGGGAAAATAGATTCCAGGAAGAAAACTTCCAGGCTCTGACAGTCATCAAAAGAACCAGAAGGAAGAGGTCATTGTCTCTCAAACTGCCATGCTCCCTAGAAGCACTGTAAACTCACAAGCTGAAATTCTCTAAGATAAATATTTAAATTAGAAGTGTTTTCAGTTGTACTCTTTGATGATAATCATGAGCTCACCCCCCTGTAACTGTATCAGCGTATTTTTATCTCCTTGCCTCAGGCTGATTAATAAACTTAAGATTTAGAAGATAAAGAATTGTGAATGCTTGTGATAAAAAGAGGAGATAACAATTATTCCAAATCATCAATTCTCCCTATTTCTTCACCTGCCAATACCTTCTCTATCAGCTCTTCAGCCATGTGGAGAGAGAAAAGACTGTACTCAGAAGCTGCAAGGCCTTTCAAATTACACCCATGATGCTGGCATGCAAAAGTTGGGATTCAAAGCTAATGTCCCCTGTGAGGTGGGTCTCCCCATAATTCTCTGACGTCCATATCTGCATTCTTCTGAAGAGGAAGCAGCCAAGCCTTGTAGTTAGTTCTGTCTAATCCACTCACACTGCTAACCCTAAGCAAATCAATGGCACCCTTTCTAGGGCTTGGAAAATCAAGAGTACAAGAAAAATAATGCTGTGTAGCTCAGGAAAGAAGTTAGCTGTGGGCTCCCTTGGTGTCTTTTTTTTTTCTGACCCTTCTTATGTGGTAGATCAGAATATCATTCAGAAATACCCACTTCCTACCCCTGTCATGGATAGAGTGGGGACCTCCTGACTTTGGGCTTGGCCATGTGACTTGCTTTGGCCAAAGCGATGTTAACAGGTATGACATGACCAAAGGCTCAAAAGCATTGGTGAGGCTGGGCATGTTCCTGTGTGCTCTGGTACTTCCCAAGCTAGTAGCCCAAAGGATCCCAGCAGGAGTAGGGCACCCACCCAGCCAGCTCCAACCCTGGTCACCTAACCCCGAGCCATCATGCGGACATGGGAGCTAAACAGACGCCTTTCTTTAAATGCCACCAACATTTTGTTACTACTTGTTATTTGGCAATAGCTAACGACACAACTGGTCTCTGACAGTACTCACCCTGCATTCCCAGGTCCTGCCCGATAGGAAGATGCAGCCCTCCCTTTCTTCAACACCTTTAAACTTTGAAATGCAACAGGAAAGATGTGTTGATCAGATTAAGAGAAACCTCAGAATCCAAATTCTTGATTTCACGCAGGACTTGAATCGATCATTTCCCCCCATTGCTTGTAGCTACCACATTTACTTCCTTCACTGTCATATACATCCCGAATTGCTTCTCCTACACCTCTGGGGCAGCTTCTTTCCCCTGCCTCTCCACAACCTTCTTCCCATTCATTCCATAAACTATCTGTCAGATGCTACAAAGGCAGAAGGGAAAGAAGACTATGACAATGTCATCAAGGACACATGAAAAGATCACCTCAAGACAAAAAAAAAAAAAGATCAATGATGACAAATACTGCCACATGGCTCAGTAAATGAGGACCACCTGATCCAACCCCATGGCTCAAGCATGCCCTCACCTGCCAACAACTGTCAAACACATCCTACAGTCACAACCTCTCCTCAGAGCTCTACACAAATACCTGCAACTGCCCATTGGCTATCTTCATCTGGATATTCTGTAGGTAATGCCTGCAAATTCCCCAAACTTGATACATTATATGCCATCCGGATGATCCCCTTTCATGTGCCCTGTTTCATGACAGATACATGCAAAAGATGCTAATGGTGTCCAGTTCATATTTTTGGGGGCCTTACCCGGTGTGGCACATCTGAAGCCCACTCTTCCCCATGCATGGGCCAGAGTGCCAGAAATTAAGTCCCCCAAGGCACAGCCTTCACCCTCCTGGATCACACAGAGGCCTATGTTCCACCCAAAGAAGCTCCAGTTACTACAATGGCAACACCCTTGATAACTGGCTGATGTCCCTAACCTGACTCACTTCCCCACTACCTTGCCAGTGATGCCTAGTATCATCTCCCAGATAAACTACTTGTATAGGAATCCTCACATCAGGGCCTATTTATGAGGATAGCCAAACTGAGACAAAATGACTACTGATCCTAAGCTAGATTTTATACCCTCTCTTATACATGTCTAACTGACCCTTTCCCCCCATCCCCAAATACACTCTTATTCATTCATTCAAAATTACTACCAAGAACCTAAAACTCCAAGGGCTTGGGATGCAGCTGTGAACAAGACAAGTCAGTGCCCAGCCTTCAAGAGCTTTAACTCTAATGGGAAAGAGACAGAGAGACAAATGAAGCAACATATCATCACCTGCAGAGATGAGTTTTGTGAAAGAAATAAAGCAGGATGACGAGATAGAGAAATTGAGAAAGGCCATATTCAGTAAAGTAGGCACAGAAGGAACCAATGTGGGAGCTGCAATGTGGGGAATAAACCAAATACAGAAGATTTGGGGGATGGAGGAAGGTACTGTCAGCAACAGCACAGGCAGTGACCTGGAGAAGGGAGAGAGCTTGCAAGTCCAAGAAAAGGGAAGGAGGTCAGAGAAGAGAAAGGACAGGGATCAACAAGAGTGTATATAATAAAGGAGGAGAGGTGGGCCAGAGTTAGATCATGGAAGGCCTTCTGTGTGATGATTAGGACTTTAGATTTTATTCTAACAGCCACTGAAAGGATTTCAGTGAGGGTGTAACATGTTATGCTTAGATTTAAAAAAATTCCCTGCTGTATGAGCATTATTTTGGAACTTGCAAGCACTGAAGCACAGAGGTTCTTGTAATCTGACCCACCTTCCCTCAGGGTTCATCCTGAGACCCATCATAGCTTGCCCATACTACTTTCAGGGTCTTCAACTCTCCCTGTGAAAGTGTTCAAGCTGCAGGCAAGTACAAAAAATATGATCTACACCCTTGCAGAGCTCATAAGCAAATACAGAGGCAGAAAATTCAGTAGTAGTGATAGCACAGGGCCTTGACGATGGAGCATGCCATTGGTGCAGCTGAGAGACTGGGAACTCAGACCTAGAAAGGGTTAGGAAGAAATGTGTAGGCTCAGGCCAGAATGGGGGAACAGGAATTAACCAGATATAGAAGTTCATGTACAAAGGCTCAGGAGGAAAGAGCATGCTATGTACGGGGAACTGAAAAACTGAGTCTGGTCAAGCTATGGAGTATGCGAATGCAGGTGGTGAGAGAGAACGTGTAGGTTGTCAATGTTTAGTGTATGAATGAATGGGTAACTCAGAAACATAAGCCAAAATGAAGAAAATTCTAATCTAACATTTCAGCCCTTCAATATTGCCATTTAAGAATTTATACTCTACTACAGATGACAACTTGACAAGTCAGTTAAACTCAACTCAGGAAACATTTATTGAGTACTTACTACAGACCAAACACGTGACAATTAAGCAACTACAATAGATTTCTAGGGCTGGCTCCTGACCTGAAGAAATTCACAAATACAAGTGACATTTGCATGACCATCCAAGACTGTGCTTTGACATTTATTAATAAATGACTTGTCAAAAGTGAGCCATCCCATCAACTTCAGCAGGGTGCCAAGACCACTCAGTGAAGAAAGAACTGTTTCTTCAACAAATGGATTGAGAAAACTGATATCCACATGTAAAGGGATGAAGCTGGGCCCTTATCTTACATATTCATAAAAATTAACCCAAAACAGATTAAAGACCTAACCATAAGATCTAAAACTATACAATTCCCAGAAGAAAACATAGGAGAAATCTTCATGACACTGGACTTGGCAATGATTTTTTGGGTATTATACCAAAAACACAGGTAACAAAAGCAAAAATAGAGAAGATTACATCAAACTTAAAAATTTTTGTGCATCAAAGGACACAATCAACAGAGTGAAAGGCAACCTACAGAACGGGTAATATATTTTCCTGTTAAAAAATATTTGGGTTAATATCCCAAATAAGAGGTTAAAATCTAGAATATACAAAGAACTTCTAAAACTCAACAATAAAAAATCAGACAATTCAATTAAAAAATGGGCAAAGAACCCATCTTTTCTCCAAAGAAGACATACAAATGGCCAACATGCATTGAAAAGATGCTCAGTATCAGTAACCAGAGACATGCCCATCAATGAGTGAATAAACAAACTGATACACACACACACACACACACACACACACACTGGAATACTATTCAGTCTTAAAAAGGAAGGAATTCTGACACATGCTACAACATGGGTTATGAAGCTTAAGGACATCATTCTAAATGAAATATGCCAGTTACAAAAACACTGCATGATTCCACTTACATGCAATATCTAAAATAGTCAAATTCGTAGAAACAGAAAGTACAGTGGTGGTTACCAAGGAGTGGGGAAAGGAGAAAAATGGTACAGAGTTTCAGATTTACAAAATGAAAAAGTTTTGGAGATCTGTTTCAGAATAATGTGAATATACTTAACACTTGAATTATTTACTTAAACATGATTAAAATGGTAATTTTGGTTTTTTTACCACATTTTAACCCAAACTGGTTAAGACATCAATTTTATGTTTTTACTTTTTTTTTTAAGAAAACATTAAAACATTTGTTCAGCGCACACTCAAAAAACAGTGAGCTATAAATGAAGTGAATTTGTAAGGGTTATGCACAGAGAGGGACTAGACCTGATAGACAGAGTGCCTGATGAACTATGGACAGAGGTTCGTGACACTGTACAGGAGACAGGGATCAAGAAAATCCCCATGGAAAAGAAATGCAAAAAAGCAAAATGGCTGTCTGAGGAGGCCTTACAGAGAGCTGGGAAGAGAAAAGAAGCGAAAAGCAAAGGAGAAAAGGAAAGATATTCTCATCTGAATGCAGAGTTCCAAAGAATAGCAAGGAGAGATAAGAAAGCCTTCCTCAGCGATCGGTGCAAACAAATAGAGGAAAACAACAGATTGGGAAAGACTAGAGATCTCTTCAAGAAAATTAGAGATACCAAAGGAACATTTCATGCAAAGATAGGCTCGATAAAGGACAGAAATGGTATGGACCTAACAGAAGCAGAAGATATTAAGAAGAGGTGGCAAGAATACACAGAAGAACTGTACAAAAAAGATCTTCACGACCCAGATAATCACGATGGTGTGATTAGAACCAGACATCCTGGAATGTGAAGTCAAGTGGGCCTTAGAAAGCATCACTACGAACAAAGCTAGAGGAAGTGATGGAATTCCAGTTGAGCTATTTCAAATCCTCAAAGGTGATGCTGTGAAAGTGCTGCACTCGATATGCCAGCAAATTTGGAAAACTCAGCAGTGGCCACAGGACTGGAAAAGGTCAGTTTTCATTCCAATCCCAAAGAAAGGCAATGCCAAAGAATGCTCAAACTACCACACAATTGCACTCATCTCACATGCTAGTAAAGTAATGCTCAAAATTCTCCAAGCCAGGCTTCAGCAATACGTGAACCGTGAACTTTCAGATGTTCAAGCTGGTTTTAGAAAAGGCAGAGGAACCAGAGATCAAACTGCCAATATCCGCTGGATCATCGAAAAAGCAAGAGAGTTCCAGAAAAACATCTATTTCTGCTTTATTGACTATGCCAAAGCCTTTGACTGTGTGGATCACAATAAACTGTGGAAAATTCTGAAAGAGATGGGAATATCAGACCATCTGACCTGTCTCTTGAGAAACCTGTATGTAGGTCAGGAAGCAATAGTTAGAACTGGACATGGAACAACAGACTGGTTCCAAATAGGAAAAGGAGTACGTCAAGGCTGTATATTGTCACCCTGCTTATTTAACTTATATGCAGAGTACATCATGAGAAATGCTGGGCTGGAAGAAACACAAGCTGGAATCAAGATTGCCGGGAGGAATATCAATAACCTCAGATACGCGGATGACACCACCCTTATGGCAGAAAGTGAAGAAGAGCTAAAGAGCCTCTTGATGAAGGTGAAGGAGGAGAGTGAAAAAGTTGGCTTAAAGCTCAACGTTCAGAAAACTAAGATCATGGCATCTGGTCCCATCACTCCATGGGAAATAGATGGGGAAACAGTGGAAACAGTGTCAGACTTTACTTTTTGGGGCTCCAGAATCACTGCTGATGGTGACTGCAGCCATGAAATTAAAAGACGCTTACTCCTTGGAAGGAAGGTTATGGCCAACCTAGATAGCATGTTTAAAAGCAGAGACATTACTTTGCCAACAAAAGTCCATCTAGTCAAGGCTATGGTTTTTCCAGTGGTCATGTATGGATGTGAGAGTTGGACGGTGAAGAAAGCTGAGCGCCACAGAATTGATGCTTTTGAACTGTGGTGTTGGAGAAGACTCTTGAGAGTCCCTTGGACTGCAAGGAGATCCAATCAATCCACCCTAAAAGAGATCAATCCTGGGTGTTCATTGGAAGGTCTGATGTTGAAGCTGAAGCTCCAATACTTTGGCCACCTCATGCGAAAGGTTGACTCATTGGAAAAGACCCTAATGCTGGGTAGGATTGGGGGTGGGAGGAGAAGGGGACGACAGAGGATGAGATGGTTGGAGGGCATCACCGACTCGATGAACATGGGTTTGGGTAGACTCCGGGAGTTGGTGATGGACAGAGAGGCCTGGCGTGCTGCAATTCATGGGGTCGCAGAGAGTCGGACATGACTGAGCGACTGAACTGAACTGCTTTCTAAACACAGTGTCAATTTCTCTTAAATAAATATATATGCCTATATATCTTAAAGTATGCGCCTGATCTTTAGCTTTGGTCAACAGAAAGAGGGAGATCCTATATAAGTAACAAGGTCTCACTGTACACCAAAAGTAACAATATTCAATATCCTATGATAAACCATAATGGAGAAAAAGATGAAAAAGAATGTATATACATGTATCATTGAATCATTCTGCTGCATAGACGTTAACGCTGTAATTCAACTACACTTCAATAATTTTTTTTAAAAAAAGAGGGGGATCCTACACCCTACAATGAATTTCTACTTTACACTGCAAATTCTACTTATTCTCTACAGTGATGCTATCCAATAATTTTATACTCAATACTTTCACTATATGGTAGCCACAAGCTACATGTGGTTATGGGCCTCTTGAAATCTGACTAGTCTGAATCGAGATGGTTTTGTAAGTGTTAAAGACATACACAATTTCAAAGACTTAGTATAAAAAAGATGACAACGTATCTCATTAGCTTTTTTAATATTGACTGCACGCTGAAATAATATGCTGAGCATACTAGAATAAGAGATCTTATAAAAATTAATTTCACCTAAAGAGGAAGCAGGTACTTTTTACATTTTAAAATGTGGCTATTAGGAAATTAAACATCATATACATGGCTCATATTTGTGGTTTCTATTATATAGGCAGTTCTACTACTTACATTGTTATATATACAGTATATATATACTTACATACAAAAATATACAGTATATATTATACATGTATTACTAATTTGTATATAGCTTACACAAAATAAGTTATGCTAATTTTGAAAATATGAATTTCTTCCAACATGACTGATACACTGAGAAGTGATCTGAGCATAATACAAATACTGTCTCTCCTTATGTCTGTAAGGAATACTGGGTGAATCCAGAAAACTGTACCCAGCTGAACTGAGTGGTGTGGGAATACACAAGATGCTCACACATGCACAGCGTTCAATGTCAACCAGCTACTCCAGTCCACCACATGGATTATGCACCACATGCATTCACATCTGGTGCTACAAATTTCCATTCAATTTTAGAATATCTGCCTTCCACCACTTACCATAACTCACAGGCAGCCACCCACTGCTTGTGGACGCCACCTCCTCAAGCAAACTCCAGGTCTTTTCCAAGGTAAAATGCAATATATAGCATAGTACTTATATAATCTTAATCCGTGAACATATGCGAAACTGAGCTGTTTTTACTATGTTCTTCTTTTTTAATGTGTCTGACAAGGTTTTGTGTTACGTCCCTCACCCCACTTTCTCCGTAAGTCCTTCCATTTTTATTGTGATATTTTGCATTTTACAGTGTGTTTTAGTCACACCTATGGCTGTACCTCTATTGGACGGGGTTGTGCTACAGAACCTTGGTTCCCAAAGCAAGCACTAGCCTCTCAGTCCTACTGTTCAGGCACCTGTTTAACAGGATGTTCGATATTCTACAGTACTAAAGGGTCAAATGCCACATAAACTATATGAATACAGTTAATGATTACTTTGATTTAATAACATAACTGCTAACATCACTATAAACATGTAAACCACCACGGTGCTTTTATGAACGGTGCTGGGGGAGTGAAATAAATAAGAAATCTTGCTGCCTTGAAGAAAATATTTGTTTGATGGATGAGATGGACAGTGTGACTACATGGAGGAGGACTCCTTGAAATCTCAGGGGCCGCTATTACCATGACATCGCTGGAAAAGAGCCAGTGGCAGGGATTCCTGCTTCTGAGAGATGACGCTTTATTTTTTTTCTTGAGCCCAGCTTTATTCCGGCACTGTCAGAATGGACCCTGGGGGTTTGATTGGAAAACCAGTGTAGAATATGGACTCACTTAAACATAGACACTTCCTTAAAAGCTCTCGGTTCGATGTGAATGTAAGTCATTTTGATTACTCAATTTCTGTATTTATTAGGAATGATAAACCAAAGTACTTGAAAATAATTTCAGTGGTGATGAACTGTGGCGCTCGATCGATGGCGGACACGGCAGTCAATTACCCTTTCACTTTATTTTGGTCCTCGGCAATCAGCTGGGATCAATACTCTCAATCTCCATTGAGAGCTGAGTGCAAATCACAAATAATTTTTTTAAGTGGGCCGTCACAGTGTGTGCAGTCAAGTCCAACAGGTCCTGCGCTGCCCCAGCACGGCCACATGGGAGACCATCATCAGGTATGCACTGTGGCGTTCCCAGTCCCACTGTGTCAGCAGGAGCAGCTGAAAGGCCAGTTCAGCCTGAGTGGACCGTATCACGACCGTGTCTCATGACAGCCCGCTCTGTCCTCTTCATAATGTAGCTGCCTGAAATAAGCTCAAGACTGAAACTTGGTAAAATCAGTGAAATGAGCAAAAAGAATTACCTGGAAGGTAAATCATGCAACATTCAACAAGGATGAAGAAGGGAAGAACTATAACGCAGTAAGGACACCTATATATATATATGAAATGTGCTTTTCCAAAAATGAGGTGGTAGGAAGGGAGCTTTCATGAAGGCACAGCCCCTACCTATCTAATCTGGGGAGGCAGAAAGAGGCCTGAATTAGAAGTGGGATTCTCCTTGTTTGGCCACTAGGAAGCTGGATGACCTAGGGTAAAACACGACCACTTGACAAAATTAACAGGCTGGATTAAGTTGATTCCCAAACCATGTCCCTGGGGTACTCTGCTCCTCAGGGAAAGGGAGAAAAGAGCTGAGATGAGCAGGAAGGAAAGGGTTGAGGGGAAGACCAAGAACCTCCTCACTCTCCACTCTGCTTGTTTATTTCTGTTTGTGCATTTGGCTTCACGTCAGAGTTTGTTTGAAGGAACAGCCTAATTAGCGTGTGAGAGCCTGAACCCTGGAGCCAGGCTGCCTGGGTGTGTTTTCCAGCTCCCACTTTCTTACTTTGTGACTGAACCTCTCTGGGCTTCCGTTTCCACAAATAAGATTCCAAACAGTACCTACCCTCATGGACTGGTTAGCAAGCCTAAATACATTAATATCTGTCGCACACTCAGAACAGTGCCTGGCATGTGGCAAACTTCATACACGGGTTTAAGTAAAAAAGGTTCTACGCTGCCTTTAATTTTTTTTTTCAACTATAGCCCTAAACTAGGGGTCTCCAGATCTTCTGACCATACATCCTTATCAGAAAAGAAATTCTAAACATGTAATCCCCATGTTCATATGATTATATACATACATGTACTGTTGTTCTAATGTATTTTAAGGTGTGCAGACAACTCTGGGATGGACATAAAGTATGGATATAAACAGGGAGTGAAGTTAGAACTATTCCTTTGATTCTCCTCCAATGTCCCGAGCTCACGGTGCTCAGCACCCAAAGCTTGTCTCAATCACCAGTGAAAGCAGCTGGACAAGCCTGGTTGATCATAAATAGAAGGCTTTTGAAAAGTCATGGCAAAGGGACCATTCATTGTTAGTGTTCATTTTCATTCAAGATGAGATCCTCTGAGTGTTCTCAAGCATGAAGAGAGCATCTACTGTGTGCCTCAGGGACAAGAAAAAAAAATACAAGATGGTCCTAAACACAACTGAGAAGCTAAGACAAAACTTGGCCACAAGCCTCACTCTCAATGATCCATGACAAAGGGTCTGTGCTGAAGTGCAAATAACACCAGGAAAAGACAGACTCTCATGAAGATGGGCATAGTCTTCTTCTACATTAGCGCTCTAAGACTCACAGTCAAAGCTTGCCCTTCTTCCCTCCCCTGCTACTGCTTGGGGACATTTCAGGTCTTCCCAGCCTGTGTCCAAAGGCATTTCCTACAAGACCATGATCAATCATCATTACAGAGCTACCCAGTGTGCCACGGGATTCCCACAATTGGACTTTGTCAGCAACATATTCACCAACCAACCCCATCTGCCAGCTTGGGAAGCATGAACTGTCCAGACTTCATCTGAGCATAGACACGCCCTCTGAGGAGGCTGCCACAGTCCCAGAGGAGGCAAGAAACCATCAAGCAATTATTGAGAAACATCACATAGACATGGAAGATTTCATCTATATCAAGATAAATTTCTAAGACACTCTCCTCTATAGATACTCTTAAGAGCTAATGTTTCAGAAAGAAGCCCCCAGAACTGAGCATTTTTATGTTATTTGTCACAGAAATGTTCTGGGCTGTCTGCTCAGCTCATGGCAACCTTCCTATCTGCCCACCTCCTACACAGTAACCATGGACAGCCACGTAGCTTTGACACCAAAGCTTCTCAAAGCTCAGCGTGCATACAGTCATCTGGGGATCTTGCAAACATGGAGATTCAGCAGGCCTGAGGTAGCCTCGGAGTCCACATTTCTAATGAGGTGAGGTAATGATACCAGTAATGGTGTTGGTGTGGCTGATCTGTGGACCACACTTTGAGTGATAGGTTGTATATAACCCCACTCCCTGGCCATAGCTGACTGGATCTGGAATAAACACCTGGCCAAACTAAGCCAATCGGTTTCCCTCCCAAACAGTTAGCCTTGGGATAGGGCGATTTTCTTCCTTCTGGGATGACCTCTCAAATGTGGAGCGATCTAATGACTCAGAAACTGTAGGAAAGGCATCTTCTACTCTGTGGATGGGGAAAAAATGGAAGACCAGGAAGCACAGAAAAACTGACCAAATATGCAAGATGAGGGACACAGACAGGACACAGACTGCCTAGGTCATGTAGCTTTTAATTCCTGGGTCCAGGTGCTACTGAAAGCTCTAGGAGTTCCTTGGCTTGGATTCCACAAGACACCTGGTCATCATTACAACAATTTTCTTTCACTTAAATTTGTTTTAAGTTGCTTTCTACTACTTGCAACCAAAGAATCCTACTATACAGTATTAGAAACTGTGAACATACTACCAAGGGCAAGCACTAGTCATCTTAATCTAAGACTTTACCAAAAGCACATAGGAGGCGCTTCTAAGACAACTGATGTTTGAATGAATGAACATAATGCCCCAGGCATGGTGTTCTCTACAACTTTCCTGTGCCCAGATCTGGAGAAACCCTTTTACTTCCTGTCTCGCTGTCAATCCTAGAAATCCAATTGTGAATGCAGCACACTGTCAATTTTTCTATTTATGCCATCTATTCCCTCTGCATTCTGATTTCATTCTTTGTATCTGGCAAGGGAAAAAGGGACTCAGGGAAGGTGTATTTTCCCTTTAAATACCATGAAAGTTATGAATATATCTTTCCCAAACTGCCAAAATAATTGTTTCATTTACAGAACTGAAATTCTCTAGGGAGCGTCCCAGTGATGTTCTAAATTGCTAACATCAGATATGCAGAAAACAAATATGGAGTGATCCATATGCTCCTGATCCTGGATTTAGCATCTCAGCTCAACAAAAACTTGCATTTCAATCACTTTCAGTCAGTTTTGGGTTATGAGTATATGCAGGGTTAGGGCTGGAACAAAGCCACCAGCCTGGAACCTTCTGTAAAGAAGGACTCTCTGTCTGCACAGTCTGAGGCTCCTGCACAAGTCACCATTTAGAGCATTCCCTTTAACACTTATAGGCTGCAGATCCACAGGCAAAGGGGAAATCAGAGAAGGTACTGGCTATGTGACTACAGAAGGAGAAGTTGCCAAATTTCTTCCTCTTCTGTTTTATTACTACTCAAAAAGTCCTATTGTTTGGGGGGGGGGGGTTGGGGCATAGACAGGCATTTCCCACTTCTTTGGGCCCCATTATGAAAAGAGTATGTAACAAGACATAGGAGATCAAGAGTTTGGGATGATGACAATGTAATGATGATGATGATGAGTTAACATTTATAGACCATTTTTTATGTTCTAGGTACTACTCTCAGAACATTGCATATGCTAACCCACTTAATCTTTAAAATAACCCTCTGAGGTTCGTATCATTACTACTCCCATCTGACAGATGAGGAAACCAAGGCTCTGAAAATTGGAGTAACATACTAATTAGGTGTAGTGGAACAGCTGTTGCTTTTCCTGCCAGCAGACATTCTCCCTCTTCTGCTCACAGTTCTCGGTTTCCCTCTGGAGAACCACTCTGCTCTTCTGCATAATGATTTGGTGGGACAAAGGACCTACCTTAAATTCTAGAACCAAAAGATCCTATCTGTTCAGTCATTGTTGGACTATACATGAGATACACAAGGGCAGGCACTGGTTTTCCCCATTTCAAATTCTATCCCAGGGCCCAACTTAGATGCTCAACAAATAGTCAAAGGACAAACAAACAAATATATCATATGATGTAGAATATACTAATACGGGGAGAAGGAAATGGCCACCCACTCCAGTATTCTTGCCTAGAGAATCCCATGGACAGAGGAGCCTGGTGGGCTGCAGTCCATAGCGTCACACAGAGTCGGACATGGCTGAAGCAGCTTAGCATGCATGCGTGTATACTAATACGATGTCTTCTACAACAGCTGTGTGGTTAGGAAGCGTCCTCAGTCCTCTAGACCAATCATGCTCCCCAGACACGTGACTGTAATTACACATGAACAGAAGCTTTTGGAGCTGATTCATCCTGACTCTGTTGCCTTTGAGGGGCTACCACGTCTCTCCTGGACCTCACTCTGTGCTTTTCAGGTTCAGCTTTTCCTTCAGTTCCCTGAGATTACCCCTGACCCACAAATTCCCTTTGTGTTTAACTGCACCAGAGTTGGTTTGTATTGCCCACCAAATCACCCTGCATTCTAACTGTATGTCTGTACCATTATTCATGATACGGCTAGACCCAGAAAGTTTAATTAGAGGGACACGGAGTAGTGCTGAAAGCTTAGGACCTAAGACAGGGATGAGAGCATTAAGGCTCAAGGAGGTTAAACAACTTGCCCAAGATCATAAACACAAGGAGTGGCACAGTTAGGACTGAAAATTATGTTCTCCTGAGGCCAAAGAACTGCTCTCACCATTGTACCCTATGGTCTCCAGTGGACTGGGGGCCTAGCTCCCTGATAGGGCTGAGAAATCCAGTTGCTGGAACTTGTGCAAAAGTAAATAGGAAAACTGAATGGAAGCTGAGTTCTATGTGGGTTAAACAAGTCAAGAGATGGAGACAAACCACCAAGTAAGTTTTTATTGTTGTTTTTCACTCACTAAGTCATGTCCGGCTCTTTGCAACTCTGTCCTCCACTATCTCCTGGCGTTTGGTCAGATTCATGTCCATCGAGTTGGTGATGTTATCTAACAGTCTCATCATCTGTCATCCTCTTCTCCTCCTGCCCTTAATTTTTTCCAGAATCAGGGTCTTTTCCAATGAGTCAGCTCTTCCCATCATGTGGCCAAAGGTTTGGAGCTTCAGTAACAGTCCTACCAATGAATATTCAGGGTTGGTTTCCTTAAGCATTGACTGGTTTGATCTCCTTGCAGTCCAAAGGACTCTACAGAGTCTCTCTAGCACTACAATTTGAAAGCTTCAATTCTTTAGTACTCAGCCTTCTTTATAATCCAACTCTCACAGCCATGTACAACTACTGGAAAATCCATAACTTTGACTATATAGACCTTTGTCAGGAAAATGCTGTCTCTGGTTTTTAATATGCTGTCTAGTTTTGTCATAGTTAGCTTTCCTTCCAAGGAGCAAGTGTCTTTTACATACACCTTTATACATATATACTTTCATTATACACTGCACTATCCAGTAAATTTTTCAATTAAATAGAAATTGCCTCATTTAAGGAGATGGAGAAGGAAACGGCAACCCACTCCATTATTCTTACCTGGAAAATCCCATGAACAGAGGAGCCTGGCGGGCTACAGTCCATGGGGTCACAAAGAGTCAGACATGACTTAGCGATTAAACAACATTCAAGGAGAAACGTTGTCTGAATCAATAAAGGTTTGAGAAATTGGCTGAATCATCCCAATTCTCCTAGCTTCCCCCGTGCTCCAAATGTCTCCCTTTTTCTGCCACATGGTCTGACACGCACATGCAACCTCTCCTGTCCTAAGGAAAGCCCTCTCATGTTTTACATAGATATGAATCCACTCACAATCAACTTAAAACCCACTACAACATTTTAAGACCAACTGAAAATATTTAAGTCAAAGAGGGAATATATGGCATCACAGAGCCAAGTGCAATCTATTTTCTTTTTTTGATCCAGTGAATAGCAGATGTTTCTGCCCTTACACACCCATTTCAACTTCTTCTGGTGCCCCTCTAAGCCCTTTCTGGTGCTTGGTTAGTGTGACTGAGTGGGGCTGACTTTAATTCCTCCTCTCTTCTTAGCTGCAAAATGAGCATGTGATTCAGGCTTGCCAAACAAACGTCTTCCATCTCCCTGGATCCAGTATTTGGTTCAATGGTGGCCACCGAATAGTCTCATCTGACTGAGTCCTGGGGCTTTTGCTGGACTCATGATATGAAGAAGCCCTTTTTCCCTTGAGATTACCAGGGACAAGGAAGACAGAATCCTAGAATTGCCTGAGAATAAAGCCGATACCAGAGGAGGCAGAACTGTCCAGAAACAGAAGAATGAAAACTCACTGCATCATTCAAGGACCTGAATGGGGTCGTACCTGAAGTCCAGGCCTTGGACTTTGAGGTTAGAAAGTAAGACAGAAGCCCCCTTTTGTTGCATCTCTGAATCTTCTAAGCAAAAGAACCTAAAGTAATACCACTGACTCAACTATGTATTTTGGAATTACAGTTATTTCCCTTGATTTGCTCCTATGTATATCCACATCTTAAGTTGAGCAAAATTAACTAATTTTTAAAAATTTTATATTTTAAAAACTTAATGCCCTAAAATTCCTTTGCTTGAAGTCAAATGTTTTAATGTAAGAAAGAAGGAAAACATAATTCATTCCCAAGTGGAAATTTATTTGATAACTCAATTCTCTGTAATAGCCAAACTAATGTACTAGAATGACAGTTGGGAAAAAAATAGTTATGTGCCCTGCATATCATAGAATATTTTCTGAAAACCCATGAAGTCCCAGGCTTCTAGAGATAAGGCAGTACACAAAACCAGAAAAAAAAAAAAAAAAAAAAATTCCTGCCCTCATGGAACTTACATCCCAGTGAAAGAGGAAAAGACAATAAGTAAAACATATAGATAAATCAGGGCAAAGTGAGAGAAAATGGTGTAGGAGGTGATGTTATTTTAGACAATGCCCAGGAAGCTCCCCAAGGCGGTGATATTTGAGCTGATACTGGCACTAGATGGGGAAGAGTACTGTAGGCAGAGGCTAGTTAGGGTCTCGAGGCAGGACTGTGCATGGCATGTTCCAGGAACACCAAGGAGACCAGTGTGGCTGGAACAAAGTGAGCAGAACAGTGACAGGAGACAAGTTCAGGAGGGCAGCCAGAGGCCAGATCATCTGGGTTGTTTTGGGGCCAGAAAGACCCTGAGTTTGACAGTGCTCTGACAGGAAAGCAATGGTGCGAGTGGGCAGAAGAATAGCATGATGGAACATATATATGGAAAGAATCACTCTAGTTATGTGTGGAGAATGAACTATAGAAGTGCAAGAGCAAAACAGATTAGCTAAAAGGCTACAGTGGTCTAGGCAAAGGATGACATGAATCAAGCAGTTGAGGTGGGGTGATAAGTGGATTCTAGGTGTATTTTGAAGGTAAGCCGTTCGGTGTTCAGGATGGAGCCAGTGTTCAACGTGAGAAAACGAAAATCAGTGGTGATGACACCAAGTTTCTAACACAAGCCTAAGAATGCATGTGTTAGTCACTCAGTCGTGTCCAACTCTTTGTGACCCCATGGACTGTAGCCCACCAGGCTCCTTTGTCCCTGGGATTCTCCAGGCAAGAATACTGGAGTGGGTTGCCATTTCCTGCTCCAAAATGGCTGATGAGAGTGTGTAAAATCAAGATGATAACCGTACTTAGCAGCACAGTCGTAATAAAGCATCACTGAGATCTGAGGTGAATAGAGGCGTCATTTTCTGAGACAAAGAGGATGGCAGGAATTAATAGCTTTGAGGAATGGAAATTGAGGTTGGTATTGGATGTATACTCTTTGTATTGCAGTAAAATAAACAAACATAAAATTTACCATTGCAATCATTCTTAAGTGTTGAAGTTAGCAGTACATTCACAATGCTGTGACCATCACCAACATCCATTTCCCAAACTTCTCCACCATTCCAAACACAAACTTTGTACCCATTCAACATGAACTCCCCACTTCGCCTCCTACCAGGTCCTAGTCATCTTTGTTTTACCTTTTGGACACGTAAGTGGACACTTCAGTGTGAGCTGCCGAAGGAGCAACCCCCTGCAGACACTGGAAGACAGGTAGACACACTGCTTCTGGGGTAGATGGGAGAAATGAGAGCCAGAGACATAAACCGGGGAGTCATCAGCACATGCAGTGGTCAGCACACAATTCCCGTTTACTGAACTGGTTGTTTGATGTAGTTAACTTAGTTTCTACTAAGTTTCTACTTAGAAACTTAGTTTCTCTCACTCCTGTGCAGCCCAGAATGAATATGGTACCAGACTGGCTGGGGTAAAGTAACCATTCAATAAATATTTGCTCACCTGAGCAACTAAACTTTTGCCCTCCAGTTTGTGGACACAGCAATTCTTTGAACAAGAAAATTTTAAAAGTACAAGCTTTTAGAATCAATACCTCTATTTTTTGGAAAAAAAAATTCATGAACAAAATTTAAAATACACTGACACTTCTATTGCAGTTTTCAGAAATAACATTTGTGATCTCTTTGGCTGATGACTGTGCCAGAATACAGTTCCACTTGACACCATGCTATGTTACATAAACAGAACAGGAAAGACGCGACCAGATGTGATGTGTCATAGTGAGGATCAATGAGCTTGAAAAGTAAGAGAAGACGTCTTGTCTAAAACCAGGCATTTGAAGTGTTGTTTCAAAATTGCCTACCTCTATTCCTATTACCCTGGTGATGTTTGAAGAAAAATGTGATCGAGAAAAGAGGTAAAATTTTGGCTACCTAGATGGGATTCAGGCAGTGATGTATTTTGAGCCGACAAACATTTTCTATTGATACGTAGAATAATCTTCAAATGCCAGGTCTTAAAAATCTCAGTTACAGGCAGGCATTTAAGAGCTGCTGATCCTACGTGTGCAGTAACCCTTGGGCATGCTGAAGTGTGCCACTCATCCTTGGGGTGTGGGAGATACTGGAATTTATCTTTGCAGAATAATGTTGGAATCATCTATTTCAGCCACACAGCTCTAAGCGCAGAAATCTGGGGATATAAACTTGGCATGGGACAATTTCAAAAGCCTCAGCTGTTTATTACATTCTCTTGACACTTGCTTCCATCACCTATGTAACTAACCATACCTTAGTCATCCACTAGCACCATGGCTACAACCCTCAGCTTGCACTGAAATGTTAACATCATCAAGACCTGAAAACTCTATGCAGAGCAGTACATGGCAGGCAAGTCTTCATACACCCCAGTGTCAGTGTTTCACTGAGAAATGAAAACATACCAGTGTTTTCTCTCAGTCATCATACCTTCCCAACCCACAGTGGTTGAGTTGGCGGATGCTAAGGTATCTGAATATGCCATTCATAGTATTTCAAGAAACAAAATAACTTCTGGAGGGCATGGGACAATTTCCAATTACCTGAGTTGGAATCTGAACTTTGAAAGCTAGGATACATTTGCCCACTTTGAAAAGAAAGAACCCTGTTAAGAAGTCTGGCTATCCAACTTCAATTGTATGGGGAAAGATGAATTAACCTTCTCCTCCAAATTTTATCATTGGGTTTGGACCTTACTGATAAGCTCAGAGGAGAAAGGAAGCAGTATTTCTCCATTCTCTCTCCAGAGTAGAACAAGATACTCAGGATGGATTCCACAAAATGCTTTCTTAACCCAGTGCTAGGAGGTATCACTACCCTCCACCAGATACAAATTTCCTAGGCAGTACATGGACCTTCATCTGTCTTCAGTGATAATGGGGGGGGGGAGCACTTTCCTTGATATTACTGTATCATGAACAGACTTAAGAACCAAAATAAATGCTTAAATTGCTGTGCCTGAGTGCTGACAAAATAAAAGGGACTTAGATAATCTTTCTAGTGAAAGCCAATGGAAAAAACTAGCATGTCTCTCACAACACACCAATAGCATTTTCTAACAAATTACACTGCAAAACCAAGAGCCAGAAAAATTTTCCAACAGATAACATAAGATCAATCACCTTAGGGTTTTTGAATGAAACATATATTTGATGCAAAACCTGGCTTTTGTAAGTGTTCCATTTTTAACTATTTTTTGGTTTTCATGGCCCTGTCAGATGCTGCTGATAACTATTAGTAGAAAATTTAACCTTGACTTTTCCTGCTACCATAGCTCAGTGTATTCATAATCTATTACTAATTTGCTGACTCTTAGATGTACAGGTTATTTTTATTTGGCCAAGTTTCACAGCTATTTAGCACTTGCTCAGGAAATAATTAAGGCAATAAAAAGGGTTTTAAATATATTCAGAGGCCAAGAACTCCTCTTCTTCCATTTTATCACCGGGAGTACCTACAAGGCAGAACGTGCTGAAGGAAGTTGAAATGAAGATGGTAAAAACGTTTACATTGTGTGGCACCATCCATGAATTGGTCAAACTGTAACAACTGTACCTTAGCCTCTGGGCAGCAGGCAAGCCTTCAATGAAGATAAGGAAGAGCACATATCCTTCCAGAGGAATAAGACAGTTTCAAAATATAGTCTGGTTTACCAAATGTATACTGTGTACTAATGGTACGCATGGTCAATCAGACTGAAAAAATCATTTGGGTGAGGGTTATTGATAGTCTTAACAGCTTGGAAATAAGAATCAATTTGGAGAAGCCACTGGACAATCAGGTGAACAACATGGCGGTTGCAGGGCTTTAGGAACTATCGTCTCCAATTTCACAGGACAGGCTAGTGGGGTAAGAGCCCAAGAGTGCAGAGAGTAGTAATAACAGTAAGAAAGGCACTGACGGTGTGGATGAAATAGATCTGCGAGGAAGATGGACCCTACTCACGTCAGTGACTATTGGAATGCTAAGTGTGCTGGGTCACAGATGACTGGTTTTAATTCACAGACAGGAAAATGGAGATGAGGATCTGGAGTTGATTAGAAAGGAATGTGTGAGGTTCTCTTTGGGAAAGGTTGAGTTTGAGTCGCCTGTGGAATACCCAACTGGTAGCTGAGGCTTCATATCTGAAGAGAAGCCACGTCTAAAAGTCTAGATTGTGGAATGGCTGGGATGGAGGTCACGTTCAGGTTTTAGCAAAGAACAAAGTGGCTGTGAGTATAGGGAGGAAGAACACTGGAGTATGGTGAGTGAAAAGATGGGGGAAAAGGAGGAAACCCAAGGCACGCGGTGACACAGACACCAGGGAGAAGGGAGTTTCAAAAGTTGTAAATAATGAAGTTAGTTTAGACAGAAAGTGGTTAGGTGAGGTGAGGGATAAACTGGGAGGCTGGGATTGACATATATACACTACTATATATAAAACAGATAACCAGTAAGGACCTGCGATGTAGCACAAGGAATTCCACTCAGTACTCTGTAATGATATATATGGAAAAAGAAACTAAAGAAGACTGTGTGTGTGTGTGTGTGTGTGTATGAGTATGTATGTGTATGTGTGTGTGTGTATGTGTGTGTATGTATTCACTCCGCTGTACGCCTGAAACTAACATAGCACTGTAAATCAACTATATTCCAATAAAGGTCAACTAAAAAATCATTACACAGTTTGACTTTTTAAACTCAAAGAAAAAGAATATCAGAAAAAATCCACAAGATTTGTTACTTAGGGGTTTGATTTATTTCTGTTGGGTCAGATTAAAAACGGATGAGGATTTTGCACAGCAAAAGAACTTATCAGTATCAACAAAATAAAAAGACAACCTACTGAATGGAGACAATATGTACAAATCATTTACCTGTTACGGGGTTAACATCCAACATATATAAAGAACTAATACAACTCAATAACAAGCCATTTAACTAAAAAATGGACAGAAGACCTAAGGAAACATTTTTCCAAAGAAGACATATAGATGGCTAACCTCAATGTCACTAATCATCAGGGAAATACAAGTTAAAATCACAATGAGGTATCACTTTACACCTGTTAGAGAATTCCTCTTATCAAAAAGACAAGTGATAACAAGGGTTAGCAAGATTCTGGAGGAAAGGGAACTCTCGTACACTATTGGTGGAAATGTAAATTGGTGCGACCACTATGGAAAACAGTATGGACGTTCCTCCAAATTAAAATCAAAAGGACCCAGCAATTCTGTTTCCGGGTATTTATCTGCATAAAATAAAAACTTTAACTTGAAAAGATACATGCACCCCCAAGCTTACTGCAGCCTTATTTACAACAGCCAAGAGATGGAGACAGCCCAAGTGTTCACTAACAGATGAATGGATAAAGGAGATGTGGTACATATATAAAATGGAATATTACTCAGCCATAAAAAATGAATTCTTACCATTTGGAGCAATATGGATGATGGACTTAGGGGGTATTCTGTTAAGTGAAATGCTTAACAGAAAGAAGACAAGTACCATTTGATCTTACTTACATCTGGAATGACAAAAAGGAAAAAGGAATAAACAGATAGAGAGAACAGATCAGTGGTTGCCTCTGGAGGATCGGGATTAGGCAAAATGGGAAAGGGAGTCAAAAGGTATAAATCTCCAGTTATAATAAGTCATGAGGATGTAATGTATGATACTCCAGGCAAGAATAATGGAGTGTGTTGCCATGCCCTCCTCCAGGGGATCTTCCCAATCCAGAGATTGAACCCACATCTCTTATGTCTCCTACACTGGCATGTGGGAAATTTTACCACTAGCACCATCTCAGAGGCCCATACCGTAACCACTACAGTTAATAATACTGTATTGCATATTTAAAAGTTGTTGAGAGAAAAATCTTGAAAATTGTAAGAAAAAAATTTTGTAACTATGTATGGTAACAGATGTTAACTTGACACTGTGGTGATTATTTTGCAGTACACACAAATATTGAGCTGTGCTGTACATCTGAAACTAATATACTGTTATATGTCAATTATACTACAATTTTTAAAAATGTGGAGACAGGACAATATGCAGAAGCATGATCTGAGTGGTTCTTTGGATAGATGGACAAGTGTAGGAAAGGAGAAAATAGGGGAGCATAAAGGCACCCCAGGACTGAGGCCCTCAATAGTTAATTAGTGGGATAACATGAATAATACAAAGTCTAGGAGAAAGAGGTGATTTTATTGTATCCAATGCACAATTTAAATACATGACCATGGGTGTCAAGGTTGAGTAAGAGGCCCTCAAAGCCAGAGTGGAAATGACAACAACCACTAAAAAAAGCAGGGAGAAAAAACTTGGGGTGAATGAGGAAGAAAAGGAGTATATATATGGAGTTTTGAGTTGTTTCTGCCCCCCCCCTTTTGCTATATAAATGACTTTGAGTGCTAGTGAAAACAGTACAAGTGATACGTTTTGCATGGAAAGTTTGAAAAGCTAAATTGTTAACATTTAAAAATTGAGAGTATTTCATACACATTTTTTTTCCTGATTTATCCTGATAAAGGGCATGACCTGGGATCCTCTCCCACTTGGCCACAGACATCAGGAGCTGTCTGGTGTGGTGCTTCCTTCCGACACTGCAGGCTCTCCTGCACCTGGTCCTCATCATTCCCTGTGGTCTACACCAACCCACCCAGCTCATAGTATCTCTGTGGGCTCCTTAAACACAGGAGTTTGCAACCTCGTAGCTGGAGGTTCTGATTAGTCTGGAAGAAGGAACAAGTAGAAAGCAATGGATGTGTAAGAAATTATGCATAGACACCATTTCTACGACAAATCTCAAAGTCCACCTTTTTATATAATCCACAGATTTTGAAAATAACTTGTGACATTGTATTTCTTCTGAAATATAAAGACACTTACATAATATGAAGACAGACCTGCATTCCCTTATTCACAATTCAGAACATCTAAGTTCTATTTTTTTAATTAACTCAATGTTGGCAAAATCTGACCTGATACTGGACCTTTATGGAGTTTACTTAGACCATTAACCTGAATATCCACACATTTCACTGCAGAAATATTAATGTTCCAGTTATTGGGTACATGATGTATGGCCCACACACCATAGTACTTTTATAAAATCTCCCCAATTCTATTTTCTGGCACCAAGGGTTTCAGAAAAGGGATTGAGATCCTTAAATATCAACTTTCACATACTTATGAACAAAGCCATAACTGCCCATTTGAGAAAACAATGTATCCTGTTGGAAGAAAAGCGGGGGAGGTCTCAAAAACAGTATTTCCAAAATAATATTTATGAAGACAATTAGCAGGAGTTGGGAGGGATAATTCAGTATTCTTAACCAAGCAGGTGATCAGAGGAACAAAGCAGGTATTAGATTTCAAACAGCTTTCTGCCAACAGAAACAGAGGACACCAGTGTATTAGGAGGCAGGTATTTTCCTTTGCTCCACCCCCAGACAAACCTCCATTAATGTTCTGCATACTCTGAAAAACAGACATCTTAATACCACAGCTATTTTAGAAGGGAGGTGAGAGGTTGCAACTGTCCTCAAGTCTACTTGCTAGAGTGAGACTGCTCCTGACTCCACGTCTGCTCCGCAGACTCTTCTGGCTTACTTGCCAGAAGGACCAGCCAAGCCTGTCTTCCCCCAAATGGAGGCTTAGCTCACTGGAGAGAAGGCCGTCGGTTTTTGTATCTGCTGACAAGCTGGGCTGAGTGGGCTTCAGAGACCACATTAACAGGTGTAGGCTTTCTAGACTACAACATCCCCCATGATGCACCTCTGATTGATCTCTGACCAATGCTGTCAGTTCCCTGATGTTCCCCATATATTCCTCTACTGGGGTGGGGGGAAAATCATTACGAAAAAGAGCCTAATGTTCCATATAAAGCCAGGCTCCCCAATGATCTCCTCTCAGCCAAATGTAGTCCGCTGTTTGCAGGGATGCTAAGCGCTTCCGAAAACGATCTTGTGGTTCCAGCAGCATTCAATACCTCACCCCTGAGTGTACAGTATTGAACGAGGCCTGGATACCTGCTTGCTAAGCAGAGAGGAGCATGTACCTGTTCTTATGCCAAGCCAGAGAGAGTACTCACTTGGTATCACAATAGCCTGAGATCTCCAAGAAACGGATTTTTTTTTTTAAGAGCTTTTCTATGAGCCAGAGAACACACTGGTGGGACTGTTGTTTTCAACTACACCTGAAGCTATAGAGCCCCTACAAAGCAATCTGGATGACGTTCTCCATCCCTCTTTCCTCTGTAATCTCTAACGGATTGCTACTAAACAAGGGCCACTTTGGCAGAGGCAACACTAACTGAGTCCTCCTCAAACAGAGCATGCCCCCCCCCAAAAAAAAACCAAAAACCTCACAACCAACAATGCCTGCTGCATCAATATCCCAAAATACTTTTATTCCCCAGTGCCCATCTGTAAAAGGCAATGCTTGCTTTGCTTAAAAAAAAAAAAAAAAAAAAAACCAAGATAAATGTGCTGGCACTGACATTCACACTCTACAGCCAGGCCCTGTGGGGTCGGCCACTTCACTAACATTGTCTCTCTCCCCCTCCCGGGATGACAGGGAAGTCAGAAGAATGGGAAAATAGTTCAGCAAGCTTTTCATTCTGACCTTAGTTATTATATTCCTGAGACAGAATCAAGAGTGAAAAATACTTTGCCATTTTTTGTACTGCGGTGGCAGACTGATTTCTCTTTCTTAGTATTTTTTCGAAACCCTTTCTTTCAGGTTATATTGGAATTCATTTTCTCTGAAAATATAAAAGGGCTTGTCTGCATTTCTGCATTGAATTCCTGGATAGCATCTCCCTGATTAAAATCCAACGTGAGTATAACTTGCTTTTAGTCTCCTAGTTAATGCAGCTCTTTGGGAATAATTCCCGTCTGCTCACCTGCAAATTTGGTGCTCAACTTTTCATTCTTTCAGTCCTTGTACCATATAGTTGACTCTTCCCATAATTTATGTTACAGTGCCATCTTATGGTAGTTTATGACCACCATTTATGGATGGAAAAACTCTGGACTGCCTCTTCAGTATTTTAAAGATAGATACGGGGTTAACAATCACCTTTCATTAACCACACCAAGTATGTGTTTCAAAAATGTAAATAAAAAGCTGTTTCAGTGCAGTCTGTTAATGGTTGAACACTGAGAGAATACATGAACAGCCACACAAACCTCAGAGACAAGTATTTTTTTAAACTCATTTCTGTTCTCATGCAGTGACTATTACTGCATAATACAATATTTAGGAAGCAGCGAGCCATTATGTATTTGAGAAGGCAATCAGAATAGGCTAGTCTAAGTTAGTGAGTTGTGGCCTGGAATTTTCAGCTGTGTTCTCATGGTGGCGGATTTCTTCCTTCTCATCTTAAAACCCGCCCCCCGAAGTGTTTGGACCCCAAACAGCAAGATACAAGGAAACCCAACCCCACTTTTAAGCCTGATCATTAACAAATGTACTTCAGATCCAGGTTTAATTCAAGAAGAAGATTCCCTGGAGGAGCCTCCTTCCGGGAAGTTCGTCTGCCAATTTCTGGAGGCTTTAAGCCGTGTTTCCTCTCTCTGCTCCAGGTTTCTTTCCACCCACAGAGAGAATGTACATCGTGAATGGGCCTGAATTAAACGATTTCATCAGAACTTGCTAGTTCTGTGACTGCCACTGCCAGTCACTGTCAGGAGGGCACTTCAGGGAAAAGATGGTTTCAATTCCAGCTTGGTTTTTACTGGGGCGGAGGGTGCAGGGGGGAAGTCTGGGGTCAATGAAATGAGCTTACAGGATGGGAGAGTGGGTTTTACTAAAGTAAAGCCCTACCCTCTTTCATGACAAAACGTCCAAGACCTAACAGAGCAATCCACCTCCAACTTCCACCTTCCAGGAATTCTTTGGTCACATCCCATCTCCCTCCCAGGCTGTCTCACTTATTTTCCCATCACTCCTGTAGGATCCAGAGGACAAGTCTGCGTTGCTGGTGCCAGGTGGTCTTCCATCGCTGGATGTTCCTTTTCCCTCCATCAGGAAGACACAGAGCACACGGTGATTCATGATGAAGGAAGCAAAATTAATATGCATCTCACCAGATCCAGAAGGAGAACTTTGGAACAAAGGCAATTTTATAAAAAGGAATTCGAATGTCAAATACGTCTCGGGTTCTTCCTGCCCTGTCACAATGAAACTGCTTTCCTTTTTAGCTGCTCCATTTTCAGTAATTGTAGGGATCACAATTTCAAATTAAATATCTTCAATAAATCATGGCAGGTTTGGTTTGCCGGGTTTCTGCTCCCGATTTGCTCAGCCCCTCCCCTCCCCCACCTCTGTTCGGCTCATAAACTTACCTTTGCTGACCCTCCTTCCCTCTCCTGTTAGGGGGCTATTCTTGCTTCTGTCCCTGCACTTGAAACGTTCTTCTCTCAACTGTCATTCCCAGATCAGCAGGGACATGGCTGGTGCTCACATTTTCCCCATCTTTCAAGTGTGTGTTTGTGTGTCTGTTATTGTTTCCCCCTCCCGCCCCCCCCTTAATCAGAAGAACATGATCAGAGACTCCAACACATTGAGCTTAGACTCTGAACTGACTGTACCCATTAGGAATTCTTAAAGTGCAGATCACTCTACAAAATGACTCTTTACAGATGCAAAAGCGACTTTATGGGTTGCCTCACCCCCACCCCACCTCCCAACATGTATGGTTTTTTCATTGCTGTTACAATTTAAATTTCTCAGTTTACCAGTCACAAGAGATGCTTTTTCTAATATCCATCCTGCAAACTCCATCTGGGATCCCCCAAACAAGCTGTGTTCTTCTGCCTCTCTAACAGGCAGGAATTAGAAAAGGTCTGCATAGGAGCAAGGACCAGGTCAAGCCTTCTTGATTCTGAATCAACAGTCTGGATGCCTGCAGGCACACAGGACAAGTGAACAGGGAAGACGAAATAACTGCCTTCCTCCAAATGATGTTCCCCCTGTCCAGCTTGCTGATCTTCAGTTAATTACCTTGGGAAAGCCCAAGCTCCAGTCCTCAAAAAAAAAATCAGAGGCAAGGAGCATCTACTATCATTGCAATTATCCTATGATATTTATGCATCTTGAGATATTATTACCCTTCCAAGTTTTCGGCCTAGTGCCTCGTGTGAACAGAGAACCAGATGGGAGTTTGGGGGGCTAAAATGGATATACCAATTATTTATAGATTCGGACTAAAAAATCATGTGAACTGCCTTCTGTAGAGTTCCATCTTCCGAGAACAGACTTGAAATAGACATAGTTGTGGAAAGTCTCAGAATCCTTCAGAATAATCCTAAACATGATATTACAAGTAGGCAGTGGTGGAGAGAAGCCTAAAGAATTTCATAAATCCCTTAATAAAGAAGAACATGGTTTTAGAGCTATCTTTTGGAGAACTCTAGAATGAGACCCAGTGGTTCAACTTTATAACCAGCTGGTTTTAGTAGCATCACCCCGAGCCATTTTTACCTCCTGGAGAAATCTTTAAAATTTGACTTGAGTGCTTGCATAGCTGAGCTGCACCAGCTTCTGAGTAGAAGGCAACTGTTCCCGGCACCTACACACGATAGGCACTCAGTCAACATTTATTAAAGGGATGAACAAATAAAAATAGACTTTCTTTTGTTAATACTAAGCATATGACTATGAAATATCTGAGGAAGTTTCATTAAGCTGTGCATTTTTTCTTTAAACTTTGACATATATTTAAGCAATCTGGCAGGGCAGGAGGAATGCAGAGGGAGATGGAAAGGCAATATTTCTTGAAGGATTCCTTTGTCCTAGATACTGTACTAAATACTTTACCTATGTTGCTTTATTTCAATCTTAAAATGACCAAGTCTTTCAGGGCTTATAGCGGAATTATAACCCAGCTGAGGTTAACCAGTTTGTCTAGGTCACCCAGCCAACCTACTCTGGAGCCCAAGTCCTGACTGCTCCCAAACACAGCTTGTTCTGCTATGATTCAGAACTGAAAAATGCTGCCTTCTGTTATTACTCATAAATCTAAAAATCATGATGGAGGAAATTTTTGGAGAATCGCTGAGGGCATTAAGATTTTTTAGGGATGCTTTCATTTTAATAGCCAAAAAACCATTTAAGGGAATCAGCAAAAGCGTTTGCTTTTGTTTATTTTTCAAATTTCTTTAATAAATAGTCCCCTGAAAGACAGAAAGAGGCATCCTAAGCTTAGCTCTCAACTCTCTCCAGGTTTTCCTCTCTATTAGAAGACTGTTCCGGTCCACAAACTAGTGAAAAAGCTTCAAATAAAGAGGAAATTCAGAAATGAACTTATCTCTGGTGATACCAATACTTGAGTTACGGTGCTCATCTAAATAAGCTACCTGTACTGATTTAATTTTTATTGATATCCACTGAAACATACGTAGCATCACTGAGCACCATGGGAGATAACTTTGATTACCTTTTCCTCTTGACTTGGGGGAAAAGTCCTCATGCATCAGAAATGGAAGATTCTTCCCATCTATCAAAATCACTTGGAGCCAAAACAGTTTTCTATTTTCCAGTTAACTGTAATTCTCAGGGGGAAAGCACCCAGCTTCTCCCCTGTAAAGTAAACAGCGGTATGCCAGGTCACCATCCTCACTCCCCACGCATAGGTGTTAACTCGGCCATGAACAAGCATCTCAAGAAATGATACAGTTCTGGCCCTCTTCTCCATATGGCTTGAAAAACGTCAGTTGGAACAAATATACTTTCTAAAAATCACAAAAGAGCAAAAAACAACATCACAAGAAAGCATTCAGTGAGTTCTCAATGCTCACTTTGTGTGGGGGACATTTCCAACTCAATCACCTAAAATTTTAAAAAATCCTTTTAATTTTAATGACGTTCAGAAAGTTTCAAATGTGGAAAACTACCCTTCCCTTTGGTTTTAAATCCCTATTCCACAGTTAATTTTCCAACTGTCACGGCATGGAGTGTCACTGGATTATGTGTGTGTGTGTGTGTTCCCTGTGTATTCTCTGCACTTCCGCTGAACACTACCTCAGATCATCCTCGACAAGAGAGTAAAGGTTATCATTAGCATGTTGAATAATGGATGGCGCCCATTGTATCTCCTTGTTTAGGACAATAAATCATCCTGAAAACTTTTATTATGTTCTATATAAAATGGAAGCACATCAGCACTTGTTATGTTTGCCTCTCCTGAGAAGGCTTGGCAGGGCGCCTTAGGCTGCAAAGAACAGCCAGGGGTTGCCAAGCAAGGGCTGGCTTGACTCTGTGCCCATTCCTCCAGGGGATGTAAACATCCTGCCCTGGAATACTTCACCAACCTGTAGCTAGAAAACTCCTGTGCACAGTGGTGCAGCCAGGAGAGCTGGAAACCGTGAGTCACAGCCCCAGCCAGGCTCTGCTGGGTAACACAGAGGTCAAAGGTGGCAGCCGCGTCCACCCTCCCAGCCCCGAATATGAGAACAGCACTGGATTCCACCGAGCTCCAGGCAGGAACCAAGTGCAGACAAAGGGCAAGAACACTAAGATTTACTGAGTACCCACCGACCACATGCCAGAGACTACAGGAAACACTTTCACGTGCCTTATTTCACGTCCTATTGGGGAGGGCTGTTCAGTGGGCAAGGCCCTGGGCTCCAGAGTGAGACATCCCTGGGCCACCACTCACTGGCTATGCAATCTTAGACAGTTTGCCTCATTTCATACTCAGGATTCTCACTGGCCAAGTGGGGATGGACCAGTTAGAAACTGAAATCCTTTCATACCAGATAGTCAGGAGCAGAGCCTTCAAACCCTAGAGACCAAACACTCCCACTGTCCTGGCTGAACCAGCCCCTCCCAGGTACCCTCCTCGTCCATCGTGGGCCATCCTGCAATCCAGAAAGTAAAGGGACACGTGTGCACAGCATGGCCTCTAGGGCCTGTCCAGTGACAAAGGCTGGTTGGCTCTCAATGATGGATATCCATGGCCATCAGTCATTAGGCAGTTTTCTAGGGCTGTCCTAGGGACAGAGGTAGAGTCTACAGAGCCCCACATTTAATAATTGTAATAAATAATAATAAAAATAATAAATAATAATGATAGCTATGCCTATTATACACACGTGGAAAGCCAAAGAATGCAGGGAAAACCATGGAACCAGGGTATGAATATAGGTGACTTGAATTATCAGCTCCATGTCTGTCAATTATGATATATCAATGTAAGAATCCTAAGAAGCCATTTAAACATGATATAAAGGAGCTTCCTTCCTTGAGAGAGCCACTGTTTCAGCTAGATTTCAACATGGACATTTTAACATGCCTATTTAAGAAAAGTAAAGCCTAAATCCAGTTGTAATGACAATGTTTTAATTATATTTTCAGACTTAAAATTTGTTACTGCCAATAAAGTGACTTCTTTAAAACTTCTTCAAACTAAGATCATGGCATCCGGACCCGTCACTTCATGGCAAACAGATGGGGAGACAATGGAAACGGTGACAGACTTTCTTTTTTGGGCTCCCAAATCACTGCAGATGGTGACTGCAGCCATGAAATTAAAAGACACTTGCTCCTTGGAAGAAAAGCTATGACCAACCTAGACAGCATATTAAAAAGCAGAGACATTACTTTGCCGACAAAGGTCCATATAGTCAAAGCTGTGGTTTTTCCAGGAGTCATGTATGGATGTGAGAGTTGGACCATAAAGAAAGCTGAGAGCCAAAGAATTGATGCTTTTGAACTGTGGTGTTGGAGAAGACTCTTGAGAGTCCCTTGGACTGCAAGGAGATCCAACCAGTCCATCCTAAACGAAATCAGTCCTGAATAGTCATTGGAAGGACTGATGCTGAAGCTCCAATACTTTGGCCACCTGATGCCAAGAACAGACTCATTGGAAAAGACCCTGATGCTGGGAAAGACTGAAGGCAGGAGGAGAAAGGACAACAGAGGATGAGATAGTTGGATGGCACTGCCAACTCAATGGACATGAGTTTGAACAAGCTCTGGGAGTTGATGATGCACAGGGAAGTCTGGTGTGCTGCAGTCTATGGGTGGGGTTGCAAAGAGTTGGACACGACTAAGCGACTGAACTGACTGAGATAGAATACTGTCAGGATATATTAAAGACAATAATTACTCACCATTTGGAAATGTGATTCTCAGACTCATTACAGCATAGATCTACACCCTGCTAAGATATAGCCTTTTGATTCTACACTGTTTATCTACCAGCTATTATCACTTGAGTATGAAATATTCATAAGGGGGTAGGAAGGTGCTTCTATGTGAACAGAACATAAGGCAGTTAAGTTCTGTAATGAGAAAAGAGAAGAGATAGGAACATGACTGGGGGAGGCCAGAGTGGAGAATATTCCAGAAGTGTTACAAGACTTTGCTGTTCAACATGTGGTTCATGGACCATACACATCAACATCATCTGGGAGTCTGTCAAAAATCAGAATCTGAGGCCCACTCCTGATTCATGGATCAGAATCACTATTATGATCAGATGCCCAGACGATAAGAGAAGCTTTACTCTAAGGGTCCAGCCTCTGCTCACTTTAGGTGGAGAGGAGTTGGTGGGGGGTGCTATGGAGTAGAAAATGAAGTTGTAAGAGATGGGAAAGTACCCAAGTGTTTGCCTAAGAGGTTATCCTGTCTGATCAGTTAGAAGGGAAAAAAAATCTCTGTTGTGGGATGCTGAGCAGGCTGTGGCTCCGGCTGCACACAGTGTGGTGGCCATCTGTGTATCACGAGAAAAGGAACACTGCGCAGAGTGTGGACTAGTGCAGAGCCTAAGCATGGCCAGGTGTTTAAGTGAAAAGCCAGTCTCAAAGATCAAAGGCAAATCGATCATAAATGAGAACATCTTACCCACCAAACCCAGGCCCTCGGAATGGAGAGAGGGCGACATCTGAAGAGACCAGATGTTACCAGCCAAGGGCTCCTTAGAGCCCAGAATAAACTCACCTCAATAGCTCTATGGCATCAAAACCTCATTATCTGCCAGGCCCACCACTAAATACAAACACAGTTTCTACCAGCAGATGGGGAGAAGTGCGTAGAGGCCCCAAGCTGTCCCTGTGGTAAACGGGTAGGAATTAATTAGAGGACAGACGCTGAAGCCTCCAAAAGTAAGTTCTCTTTTGTGGATGACCAGGGAATGCAGTTTTTTGGAAAAAGCTGGGTGAGCACTCTGCGTTAACCAGGCTGAGGTCATGCAAAGCACCGTCTCTGTGGGCCTGAGATGGGCAGGCAAGTTATTTTTGTACAGAAGCCTGGGTGGTTTAGATCTGGTACCACGATCCTGTCCATTCCACCATCCACCCAGCAGCCTCACAGGGACATGGGCATTTTACTAACGTGTGAATTTTCCACAAGTACAAGCCGGTATTCTCTTAATTGCCCCTACGGAGATTTCCCTAAATACACTGAAATAGAATAATTATTATTGTTATTTTACTTTCTTCTTCTGGATGGCACCTTTCATATATGCTGCTCCAAGAACTATTCTGAAATGATCCTATTAATCTTTGCAAAATTCCTGAGAAGTAGGTGGTAGTTTCTTTACATTTCTGGAGGAGAAGGGAGAAATGGCGGGAGATTGAAGGTTTAGGGGTAACAGAGATGGGGCAGAAATGGAAACTGGGATCCTGAACTCTCTGAAGTTCAAAGTTGTTCAAGTCACCACTGTCTAGATCAGGGCCTTCAGCACAAACTTTTTATTCAGATCCTGGTGCCGGCCCTCACTTGTGGATGCGTCTTTGTGCAAATGACTTAGCCTCCCTGGGTATCAGCGTCCCTGTCTAACGCCTCAGTGACACACTGCCCGGTGCAGGCTCTAAGCAGACACCCTCTTGTGCTTGGTAGCCCAGCCTCTGAAGTCTACCCTCCAAGGTGCTCTTCGGCTGTTTTGTGCAATGAAAGCATCAATGGCATTTTAGGGGCATGGAATGAAGCAGAGACTCTGAGATCTGGTTCTACAGATGGATCTTGACTCCAATTCTTCCTAAGTCTTACAACTAAAGCACTGAACCTCTATTTCATTATCTATAAAATGGGGATGGTGATGATGAGTCAATGAGATAGTGCAAACAAAGGGCCTGGCATTAGCAGGTGCTCAGTACAGGTTATACAAAGAGAGGGGGTTAAGAGGAAGAGCCTGCTGTTGGATCACCTACATTTGAATTCTGGCTCACCACCTCTAGCCAACTGACCTCAGGCAGGCTGGTCACCTCACCTCACTGGATATGGAAGGTTCTTGTGAGGCTTACCGACATTCACAGATGTAGTTTACAACAGATTCCAGCACAGAACTCCATAAACATTATTAATCATATTATGATAATTATATAATTTCTTTAATTTTATCTGGGGGAGCCATGAAGACCAACCTCCACTCCCAAGGAAAGAGATCACCCCACAATTTGAGGGGGATGTGGAGGGGAAAACAGCTCAATATCAGACCATTTTCCCCCAGTAATTGGAAGAACAGACTCTCAGTTAGAGAGCACTCCCTCTGGCATCAAAAGGGCTGCAGGATGCCACTCACACTGGCTAAGCAATGCTGAGCAAGTCTTTCCATCTTTCTCTCATTAGCAAAATAATGGTAATACACTAACGACATTGATTTGTTACAAAGGTGACTTCAACTAACGTACACAAACGCCCTTTGTCAACTCTTACATGCTACCTACATTTGAATGGTTATGAATCCAGAACCACACATTAAAAGCACACACGGGTTTGACATTTCATTTGACCAAGAGGAAACTAAACACTTTTTAATGTGTGCTTTTATTTTTCATTCCTTTGAATATTAATAAAAAAATTTTAAAGCTCCTGTCTCAGGTAGAAGAGTCAAGACACTTTAATTTCCGGTGGTGCCAGCACCCTGGATTTGGGCTTCACCCCCAGCTGCTCTCAAACCAAACCAAACAAACAGTATGTCCACCCACCAGGGAGACTCAAAGTAACTCTGGATTTCTCTTTGCCGAGTTTCCTGTGGGTACTTCAAAGCCTGGAGACTTTGCAGATGTCTTGGTGGTGATGTCTCTTTAGCAAACACATGGGAAATACTCCAATAAGAGAGAGACCAGCTCCACAAGAGGAAATTTGGCAGCAGAAAGAGAGGGAAGTGGGCTTGCAAGTGGAGCTGATGAGCACAGTTGCCCAGATTCATTTCTCAGACATAAGGCGCACATTTGCAGCTGGGGTCTAATCCTTCAGTTCACCTCCAGCACTTCAAGCAAGGAAGTATTTCTAGCCTGTGAGTAGTCAAACCCAACCTGACTAGAAAGAATTCCATTCCATACTTCACCATTGGCAAGACCCTCCCTGCAAACTGTTACCTGCATGGAAAGAACAGGAGGCTTGAGAACAGTACACTTGAGAATGGGGAGGGGGCAGCCAGTAGAGGATGGGTCTCATCACCCATCCAGTTATTTCCAAACTTGTGTTTCTTTGACATTTTTGATTCTCCTCCCAATTTCCCTTAATATAAAGTCAGGGACATTTTTACTTTGAGTAGTTCTTAAGCCTTAACACAGAAAGTAAATCTTGACTTTCAGGAAAGTTCTTTTGTGGATTAAAATCTGCTTTTTCAATCAAGCAGCAGTTCATCATTTCAAAACAAGAATTTACTACAGAACAACCTTACCTAAAAACCTGGACATGGACTGTTAAAAGAGTCTGTGCAGGTGGCAAAGCCAATTGCTCCCAGGCTATCAGCTGGGCCCCCAGGGCTTGTTTCCAACAATGGGTATGGTCCATTCCATGCCTGGCACACTCTCCCTGGGCATCTGTAGGAGGCCGTGCAAGGCAAGTGGCCTAGACTTGACCGGGGATGAGGACTGCAACTATAGGCCAGAGTCAAGCCCCATCCTCCACTGGGGAACCAAATCCATGGAACCAACCAGGCCTTTACCTAGGAGATGCTCCGTGGACTGGGCTAGTGTTCAGCCCTGGTTGTTTTACACTCCAAAGATCCTTTGAATACTGGTGACAAGCCAGTGGCCTTTTCAAATGACAATCATAGTCTCCATCCTTACCAAGTCTAATGGGCAGGACAGACAAGCAGGCAATCTCCATAGAGTAGCTGTGGGCTCCATGGGGAAAGGTGTGTGGCTCTTAAGGGAAAACGGGGGCGGGGGGAGGAGGAGAGTGCTGCCAGGGCCCCTGGGTGGTCACTCACCTCCAGGGAGGGGCAATGGGAATGGGAAAAGGAAACAGGAGGGTATCCACAAAGAGCTGGAGACTTCACTCTCCGTGGGTTAATCAAGGAGTCAAGACTTTATTCTTATTGTAACTGGCAGCCACTGCATCACCCAGTCCCAGCCCCTTGGCTTCTAAGCTTATGCTAATTGGTAAAATTTACTGAGCCTGATACAGTCAAGAACACTTCACAAAATCAGAGCAATGCTCTTATCATCTCCACTCTGCAGCTGAAAAAACAGAGGCTTTGCATTTAGGTAACTTGCCTTACATCATCCAGCTACTGGGATCTGAGGCTGCGGTGGATATTTTGGAGTTTTGTCACCCAGTATCAATACACCCTTGTCTGAGGAGCCACCGCCATGACTTCACTCCTGCATTAGGGATGGGTGTGTTACTTAAACCTGTTGCTATCCACAATAACTGACGCAGGAATAAGAATGAGAACCAGTTACAGCCAACGGTACACAACCTTTGGACTTAGTGGGATGCCAGAGAGAGAAAGTAAGGAAAAAGTCTGTATTTCTGGACTTAAAACTGGAGGATGCAGGTTTAATCCTGAAGAATGAAGACAAAAGAAAAATAAGAACCAAGATAATAGGTCTCTTGGATCAAACTCTGCCTGAAGCCATTTCTCCACAATTTTCCAGTTATATTATTCATATTTTTTTAAGGACAGTATGAGTTCATCTTCCTGTCATTTGAAATGAAGTAGTCCTCATGCAATGGTGCTTATGATGATCCTCTCTCATTGTACTCCTAATTTTTTTTTTGTACTCCTAATATTTTAAACCACTGAAGTTAATTTGGTGTTTTGCTTAATTCGTGAAGCTTTTTCTCAGTGAAAATTTCAGACTTGGAATAAACAGAATTCAGAAAATAAAGGGAGAGAAGAGGAATGCGTTACTTAAACTGCAAAATTAAAATTGCCTAAGGAAAAGGAAACTGGATGTGGAATATGGGGATTAAGATACAGATCTTACTATGAGGCTCAGCAGCTCTGTGACCCTGGGCAAGGGACCTTTCCCCTCTAAGCTTCAGGACCCCAGCTATGAAATAAGTGTCACTAGATAGGACCCTGATTCAGTTCAGTGACTGCTTCACAGGCTGTTCTTGAATCATCAAAGGTTGACCAGCACACATTTAGAAAGCACATTCATCTACAAAAGTACATGGAGATGTATCTTCCGCGGAAGTCCACACCTATCGTATCTGGCACACGGCTGAAAAAATTTCAAAAAAAAGTGACACTGCCCTTGCACTTACAGAGGCGGGATTGTGTAACTGACAGCCTCTAGAGGACCTAACTTGTACCAGATCTTGGAAATCTCTAATGGCAGCCCTTGGCGAGGGTCTCCAGAGTGCCTTGAGTCCTACTGCGCTCAGGAAACAATGTTACCACCTAGCCGACTGAGAGAGAGGACTCTTCTCCAGGCTCACTATCCACCACCGTGGAATCTCTCGACATGAAACCCTTACCCGAGTCCTCGAAGCACAGCTGGTCTTAATTGTCTCTTGATGACTCCATCTAGTTAACTGCCAGGGGGCTAGCAAGGATCTCAGGAAAACCACACTGGTTATTTCATCAGGGTTGACCATGACGGGCTACACATAGGTAGTGACTTGCAAATAATCTGAGGAGCTGAGTGCTTTATTTACCTGTTCTGCTACAAGTTAACCTCAGAATTGCTACAGCTTTTAAAAATAGATACTTTTGAACTCCATGCAATGAAGAAAGTATCTCTTAAGAACTGGAGATTAGAAGCCGGTCACTGTAAGAGACTTTGAACACAAGCTGCTTTTTTGGTCACACTTTGCCACATATGGGATCTTCCTTCCCTGACTAGAGATTGAACCCAGCACCCCGTGCATTAGAAATGTGGAGTCTTAAACCACCTGACTGCCAGAGGAGCCCACTGCGAATTGCTTTTAAAAACCGCGTCTGTTTCCAGGTGAATACATTATGTCCCCCAACAGCTCAGTCTAGGAACTCACTAGGCATTTTTCGTCTGCAACATGAGATTTAAAATTCTGTAAAACCTGAAATACACAAAGGAGAAGGCAATGGCACCCCACTCCACTACTCTTGCCTGGAAAATCCCATGGACGGAGGAGCCTGGTAGGCTACAGTCCATGGGGTCGCACAGAGTCGGACACGACTGAAGCGACTTAGCAGGCTTACCAGAAATACACAAAATGAAATGGACACGCAAAATGGTGACAGAGCTTCATTAGAACAAGCGTATGTTATAACAAGCTCTGGAGAATCCTATGGACAGAGGAGCCGGGGCGGGGAGGGGGGGGTATTGTCCATAATGTCGCAGAGAGTCGTCAGACATGACTGAGGCAACTTAGCCCATGTTACAACTAGGCGTCAAGGATGCCCTTCCACGAGCAGAGGGCGCCTCCTCCGCTCCCCAGGCCCCGAGGTCCCCGCAGTCCCCGCAAAGCCCTCACACCACTTTCCCCCTGGCTGACTCGTCCGAAAGACATTCTAGGGCTGTCCCATCTAAGGGCTCCGCGTGGGCAAACACTCACAACAGCCGCTGAGGAAAACAAAATCCTGGGAAGACCGCAGTAACTCCCATTTTCCCACTCTCAGAAGCAGGCACATTCTCCAACTCCTGCCCACCGTCCAGCAGAAGCCGAGAACAGCAACAACGCTCGTCCGGACTAGAATTCAGCGACTGAACCCAAGAGGCATAAGCCGCTCGGGAAGACAGCACACAACACTGACGAGCGAATCAGACGTAAAACCACGAACCTCCACTCACGTTTCTTCAGGGGCAACCATTTCTGCCTCTTGGCGGGAAGACGATGCAAATTTGTCGATTCGGGTGAGGAACGAGCTAGTTTCTTATTGCGGGGGGCGGGGGGGGAGCGTTCTAAACGCTTGAAAGTCCAAGGGGACTCCCCCAGGGTTCTCCCCGCCTTCAAACCCCCACCTCCAGAGCAGAGTCAAGAAGGCGGAACCACGCTGACGCAGCGTAATGGTCAACGTAATCAAACACGTGGATGAGACACGTGTTACTCATTAATCACTCGTTATTTGTACCACTTGTGGGCAGGCGGTGCCTCTCCGCCAGCTAATCGCGTTGCTTGGGTGCCTCCTTTTTTCAATACAGTGTCCCTTACTTTCTGTATAGCTCTTTGCCTTCTCCCCTCACCCCAACTTCCAGTTTTCTTGCGTATCTTCAGATATTCATAAACACTGTTATTTCCTACTAATCATTTAGGAATAAGAAAGGTGAAGGGGGATGCGGCCAACTACTACGATTATTGTTCACATTTGTTAAAAATGAGCATGCATTAGTTTTATCCTAAAGGAAAAAAAAGAATTTTCATAAAAAATAAAAGGTTTCTGGACTCTACTTCAGACTGTGATTAAAAAAAAAAAAAAAACTGGCCAAATACCTTAAAAGACAAAAAACCAAACCAAAACAAAAAAAAAACCCAGACTAACTTGCAAATATGATCAAAACCTACATAAGAAGAGCACTTAACGGTTTGTCACGAGCCTTCATGCATAATTTTTTCATTGACTCTTCCCACTCAGTGATGGGGGCATTCATCCTTTGTTACCCAGATGAGCAAACGAGGCTCAGAAGTCAGGCAGCTCTTTCGGTGTCACAAAACCGACAGGCTGGGGTGTAGGGAGGTGGGAAATGGTCTTCTCATTCCAAACACAGTGCTCTCTCCAGCCACAAAAGCGATCCCCTAGGAACGGTGCATGGGTTTCTCAAGACGGGATGTCTGATGGGCTTTTGACAAAGTGGCTCCTCCATTCAACCAAGAGCAGAGCCTCAGTGTTTAGGGCTGTGGGCGAGCTGCGATATGAAAATGCCTAGGGACATTCAAGTAAGTGCCAGCCTGGCAAGTGACTGACACACACACACACACACCCCAGAATGAGCCATGGGCCACAGAGGGGTGGGGAGTCAAAGAAATTCAGTTATCTCCTAGAGTCAGAGAGGACTTCACTCAAGCTGGAGAGATCAGAACAGGCTTGACAGGCAAGGGTACCTGGACTCCCCCTCAGAGCACCAGAAAGAGGTGAGCAGGATGTGATTGGGGTGAAGGGCTAGAGACATGAGGGAACCCAGCTGGGAACCCACATATCAGAGGGTGGAGGTGAGGGTGGCGCTGGAGCTGGCTCACAGGGGCAGGCAGAACCCTCTGTACAGTTTGCTCATTGCTGGAATCTAGACGACAGCTTTGAGTGATTAAGGGTTCTGGAATGCTACAGACATTTTGAAAACTACCTGTCAGGATCAGAAAGATACTTGGAGGAGGGATCTTCAAACCCAGTGTCATAAATGAGAGATGGTCCCGTGTGACCCCACTTCACTCCACCCACATACATCAACCATCAGTCAACAGTGGGGCTGTGGGCCAGCAGACCCTACAAACTTACAGAAGGGGAACCAACGGTGTGTAGATGTGTGTGTGTTTTGCCTCCATTACTAAAGGGGGGAGAAAAAACCTTCCCAGACCTCTTTTCAAAATTATGATCTCAAGGTATGAAGCCTTTATTTTGTGAAGGCATTTGGGGGAAAGCGTAAAGCTGACCCAGGACAGTCAGAGGACCATATTTTGTGCAACAGCAATTCTTCTAAATTTAGAAGGCAGAGAAATCACAAGAAGGATGCAAGCAGTGTCCCTGGATGCCCCACAGAGCAGGCGGATGACAAAGCTGCTAAGAGGGGTTTGCGTTGAAATCCTGCACTCCCCGATTTAGCAGAATGCTTCTCTCTCTCTCTCTCCCTTGAGTGGGTTGTCAGAGCAGACCCACAGCAGTTGCATCTTGAAGCCCATTCCTTCACCTTGTCTTAGGCCTGCCTTCACAGGTACATAAATCCCCCCGACTTGGGGAATTTCCTTTCTAACCAGGTAGAAGTCAATTTCCTTATCCAAACTCAGGGCTATATCTAACATTTGCCAGATATCACAGACGGATTTCTTTCTTTCTTTTTTAACCTCATCTTCACAGCAGAAACATAAAAGGGAAGATCTATAAACATTTCAGATTCATAATATACTACTTCCTCTCGGTCTTTTTAAGCGGAAACTTTGCTCGAGTAAAGGTGAGTATCTACTAAGAAGTCATTTTCTCTGTCAGGGGGGCTCGCCGTTCACTGGGTCGCAGCTGAAATGTGTTTTAATAAGGCCTTTCTCCTTTACAAGCTCGGCTGGCTTTCAGCTCGTCCCACAGCCTCAAGCGGGAGGAAGATGCCTCTCAGATATCCTTTTGTTACTCTAATCAGAGCCAGAAGGGCTGTATTGACTTTCGGGCCTTGGGGAGTTGTAGTTCTTTTGTATCCATCTCATCCAAGAAATCAAGTTTGATTAATTTGTCATCAAGGAAAATGTGTGATCCGCTCAGAGCCAGGCCTTTGAAGAGGAAGGATGAACTTGGGCTTGCAAAAGGCTGGGTCAGTGGGCTAAACAGCAGTGGTGCCAAATGGAACAAGTTCTTCTCAGAGCTGCCTGATCTCATTTAAAACACTTAAAAAAAAAAAAACAAAACACAAACCCTTTTCCATATAAACATTCAGGGCTGGACTGCTCCCTGGCCAGGGTCTCCTTTTGTTTACTTTAATTTTGAAAATAGAGGTATCAGGGCTACAAAGCAAGACCCAGAGAACACTGAGCCATGCCACAAAGCGCAGGGGTGGAAGGATTTGACCTCCTGCCAATCTTAAAAGACCACGGAGAGTGGGAGAGCCGAGAGGGCTGAACTCGGTGTCAGCACGTGCTTCTGGAATGAATAATCGGAGGGGTCTCCAGCTGGGTCATGGGACAGATGCTCATTTATGATGCTCTGGTCTTGTTAACCTGCACTTAGTGGACTTCCCAAACTGCTGAAAATGCAGAAGGTAGCGGCCCCGAGATATTATTTAATCCGAGACTTAGTGTCATATTTCTTGTTCAGATGCTATATATGCTTTATAAGGAATTACAGGCTTTAAAAAATGACAGAGTAAGCAATCTTGAGACATTCCACAGTGTAAGAATCCCCATATTTAACATGTTGGTGCACAGGCCGTTTTATGACGGTTACCCCTCAGGTAGAGACATAAAGACACAGTGAATTACTGAGCAGAAGTCGAGGGCTCGCTTGGCTTTGAAAGATGTTTCAAAAGCACCAACAAATTATAAACAGCCTCTGTGGTTACTGAATTCATTGTCAAAATTATTATTAGAGAATTTTAAAACAATGCAGAGATTAGAGAAAACACTCAGCTTTAGAAATCTAAGGATACTTTGATTAAAAAAAAAAAAAACACCTCTGCTTAGGGTAACATTCAAACATTCCTTCATTCAAACATGCATCGAGTTTGCAGTATGTGTAGGCATTTGGAAGTCAAAGATATTTAAGAACCATTTCCCGTCTTTCTTACTATCTCGTGTTCAGAAGTTTCAATGATATTTACCCATCCCCTGAACTGTAAGCTCCACAAAGAGTGGATGATGTCTTGTTGATTTTCTTATCCCCCGTGCTTGGCATATCTTAGTTGTTCAATACATACTAGCTGAATGAAGAGTCAATATCCCATATAATCCTTATCTCAGCTATATTAATGTCTATCAATGTGTCTTTAAGGTATCCAGGATTAAAAGAATATACCTGTTATTTAGGGACTTTTTGGGAGCCTGCTACAGGCTTCATCCCATGTCACGTCTGCAGGCCTGCAATCCACATTGGACAACACGAGACTAACACAATTTTCCTCAGCTTCAACCCAAGTTTCCTCAGCCTGGAAACATTTTAAGCAACCAAACTTCCTTTTTGTATTCCTGAGTAATGAAGACAATCACGTCCTTAGAAAATAATTAATTGGAAGGTTCATTCAGGTTTTAAACGGATTCATGGCAAGTGGACTCAGAAGCCAGGTACACAGAGCACAAGTGAAGAAGGTAGATTTGTTTTTGCCAATAGGCTGTCATGAGGTAGAACAATCAGTAAACAAGCAGTTGGGAGACTAGTGAGTTTGGCCAGTGTTGCTACCAACAACTTGCAGGACCTCAAACAGCTGAAGCTGGGCCAGTCCCTCAAGAGGAAACTGTGAAAGTTGCACCAGATCAGCTCCATTCTCTTTACTGGATGAACTTCATGGGTACAGCCAACCGATGGGAGTCTTTACTACTGCTTTGCAGAGCAAAGTATTGAGCTGGGTGCCTAACTATGCTGTTTGCTTTGAAGAAGCTCCACCTTCTTCCCTCCTAGAGATGAGGAAACAGGGGCTCAGAGAAGACGAGTGACTTGCTCAAGACAAGTTCACAGGATCTCAATCCAGTAACAAATTCCAAACTAAGCTCCATGCACGCTGCCCAGTCTGCTTCCCTTCTGGAGGCTTACACCCAAGCCTGAGTCAGGCATCCCAGAGGGGTTCAACTCAGAGAGAATCCCAGAGTCTCCCAGCAAAACCCCCAAACCTTTTTACCAGGATGCTTAACCTTCTGGTCAAGGAATCAAGTTCCATCGTCTCTGCTCTTCTCCTTTGCAGTCTCTGGTAGAAGCATTTGCAAACACAAATAGTTAAAGGTCACGTCAGAAGCAGAAGAGGGATTCTGCATGATCCATCTGTGCTGGGATAATCCAGAATTGGCCATGAATATGTGGAAGGGCCTACACTACACCAGTAATTCTTTTTCACCTGCCATCCACACCAGTCAAATGTGTTATTCTTGTACATTCTTTGGAGAAGAGTGTGAGGCATGTGCATCTACAGATTGGGCACGCAAGTGAGGCAGGAAAGCAAGTCTCGAATACAAACTTTTTAAATTCCCAGTTAAAATCTTGAGAAAATAAGCAAGTGGGTGGTGCATCCTAGTTATAAACTGGTTGCAAGTCAAATCTGCTCATGTGGAAATGATGCAGAGAAGCAGATTAGAAAACGTGTCCTTTTTTCCACAGAAGGTAGGGAATGAAGGAAAGATCATTGATTTTAACAGCCACAAGATTTAGGGATCTGCCTGCAACTTTGCCACCGACTGTTTTTGTGACCTTACGCAAATTCTTTATACTCTCTGGATCATTTATTCATTTGTGAAAGGAAAACGGTGAACTAAGGCCAGTGACTTTTCCATCTTTTTCTTAAGGCTGTAGATCCTTTCCTTTAGAGACAAACTCATAGGGAATCTCAGACATCAGACACATTATATCACCTCTCTGAACCTCAAGTTTCCACATACAGAAAGTTGGGACAACAATGAGAAGATCTGCCTCCTAGAGTTTCAGAGTGAAGGCCATTCATTAACTCATGTGATTAGAGGGCATGTAACTCCACACACATTAGCTATTGTGTTCAGGGATGTTATAGCTACGACCAGAGCAGAATACTTCAGCGGAACCTGCCAGACTCTGCCCCATGGCTGACTTGTTGGCAGCAACTGTTTGCGGAGCATCACTCTACACTTACCGTTTAAAGGGCTTATAAATAATGTTTCTGAACTCAACCTTCACAAGTATAACGGAGCTTCTGTATACACAAATATAAAGTAACGTTTATCACGTGGGTGATAAAACCAGAAAGAAAGGCAAGGAAGTGTTACTGTGAGTCCGGGTAATGGTTATTTTAATGGGGAAGGTGGGGGCTGTGACCAGGAGGAGACTTGTGACTGGGGCTCCTGAGGTAGTTGGCACAGTTCTATCCCTCAAGATGGGTGCTGTTAGAAGGATATTCCCTTGATAACAATTCACTAAGCTAAACATTTGTGTTGGGTGATTTTCTATATTCTTGTTTTACTTTACAATAAAAAGGTCTTTAAAGTGATGTTTCATAAAACACAATCAGTGAGTACATAAATACGCTTACTGGTTTCCAAAATGTTAACGTTTTGCCACACAATGCACGTCAGTAGGGATGTGTTATTGTTTTACTAGACTTTTAAAAATAAATTTTACAATAGGAGCTTTGTTTGCAGTATCTAAAAGTATTTCTGTAGAACCAGCCACCGGGGAACACTCTTTGAAAGAGAAGGGACTTCTGTTAAAATTTTATTTATGGCTCTGTGATTTTTTTTTAAAGATACACTCTGAAAATCAAAGTCTTGTCCTTCAGAACTTGATTATCTTCACAAAACACTAACCATGTTTGCCTTAAAAGGGGGCATATCGCTTTAGTGCTGAACCTTCACTTCCATTATTCTCCAGTAAGTCACAAAACCCCAAACTTTCCTAGGACCTGAAACCTTCCTCTAGGTCTGGGCTTTCTAGAATTCTATGTGTGCAAAAAAACAAAAAAAAATGATTTAAGTTTCCTGAATGAGAGGAAATCGGGGAGTAAAAGCTTGTCCACATCTTTGAGGCTGGGAGGAGCACACACATTTAACCATACCATCTGTACAAATGGTACCAGAGTTCAGTATGCTCATGACTGGAAGGGTTTATGATTTATGCTTGCTAGTTAAATATGCTTATGATTTAAACTTATTTTCTCTGGCAAGAAATACGCTAGTCAGCACCATGGCCAAGCCAGATGATGGGAAATAGATACATATTTCAATGATATACATTTTAACTTGCTGAGCCTTGTAAATGCTACTGTTTTCTTTTTATAACAAAAGACCTACCTTCCTGTAGGATTCCAGAGATTTTTAAAAACTACATTCATTAGTGAAAGCAGTTAAAAATTCCTTAACAGCAGTTACTACGCTAAAAGAGTCACTGGTGTTGGTCTTGAAAAGACTGTATTTTAGGTGGGAAGGCAGAGCCTATGCTTATAAAACCACCAAGAACACATTCCACAAGTGCATTGATAACTGCTAGGTGATAAAATGCACACTGAATACATGACTGCAATTATCAGACTCAAATGGAAGAGGAGATACTAGGAAATCTCAAAGCCTTCAGAGTGTTATACCCTGCTCCTCAAAACTTGCATGAAATTCACTGGGTTAAAATTAATTGGGCATCATATACATAATCCTGAAAATTGTTTGCTTTTACAGGGAGAAGTAGGAAAGTCTGCAGATGAATGGGAGAAAATAAGAGTTTGCTAGTTTTCATGACAATCCCAAACCCCCTAACTCCTTGATATTCTCTAACAGCCTAATTGAGAAAGTAATATGAAAAAGAATAGACACATGTATATTACTTTGTTGCATACCCGAAACTAACATGACATTGTTAATCAACTGAACTCCAACATGAAATAAAAAGTTAAAAAGAAAGAGTTTGCTGCTTTCTTCTGTTTGTTTTTAAAGGGACACAGTAGCTCTAAAGCAGGAGTAAATCTACTTGGCTAAATAAGGAACAACTGAATCTTACGGGCAAATTGGGGGACAAAAAAGAAACAAGCGTGACTGGCTTATTCTAAAATGAAACCATTCTTAGCAGAGGATAAAAAAAAAGAACGCAAATAAATGAAATGTGTTTTCTAAGACACCAAGATGAGCCCTATCACCAAATATATTCAAGAAGGGAGTAGAAGAAACAGAGATACTGCTTCCCGTCAGGGGACCATGGCAACGCACTAGTGTCAGAGACCATGCTCACGCGCATTCAAACAGGTGGACAGGAAGTTGCAGTAGGTGCTGGAATAAACAGGGCTTGACAGTCAACACATATATACCTGGAACCTTCTTAAGATGAAGCAATGTGGTTAAATAGCATCACATGAAATTCTAAACCTGAGGGACTACATTTCTATACTATAGAACCCAATTACGGCATAAGAATTTACGGCAACAGATTAACAAAGATCTCAACATGAAGTTCTACAAATTAATGGACGCTTAAACAAACCCCACGAAGTTCTAACTTAAAAGACAGGAGTGCCAATTCACAGCAGTATAGCCCCAAATTAGAAAACAGTAAGAACTTTCTCATGGAAAGGCCAAACATGTGCACTAAACACATAAATCACTACATGTTTTCAAGTAAGAAAGTTACAGTCTAGTCTTACCTGATGGCTGCCAAAGGCTGGAATAAAAATTACTGACTTAGAGATGCAACTTTCACATGTATCCGAAACATCAAACACAACACACAATATAAAATCAAAAATAACTAGAACAGAAAACTCTTCAGTCTGACCTTAAAAATACTGAGCAAATCACTAGATGAAACCAGATCAAAAGGAAGGGCATTACACCAGCTTGTAGCCATATGTGAAGGGGCCCCAAAAGCACAGGGCACAGATGGTATACCATGGGGAGGAGGGGGCACAGGCAGATCCAAGAAATCAGGCAAATAAACCTGCTTCAACTTATACAGGTAACACAGTTCAAAAGAATGAATAATTTTGAATGCAAACTGATAAGATTTTAGATTTGGGACAAATGGTGCTGGAGGTCCCAAGCTCAAGTGTGCTCACTAGTTTAAGCTCTGAAGTCCTTTTATGTAACAATTTCAATGAAACTGAAATCTCAAATGAGGAAGACATGCAAAGGAACAGTGACGTGTTAATAACTCATTACTGAGAAGACAGTTAAAATCTTTTGGAAAAACCATACAATGGCTGCCTGCCGTATTACCTGATACAGGGCTAAGAAATTCAGGGGTAGGGGGGAATTTTAATGTATATGCATTAAAACTAATAGCTTTATTTGAAAATAAAAAAACTCTATAACTTAATTAAAATGCTCAATGTCCTTTAATATTCCCCACTCTTCACTAATATAAATTGCTAAAAATAAAATTTTCACCTGCTAAACCTTTATTAAAAGTCAATTCTTTGTATGTAAAAAAAAAAAGTTCTATAGAAAATTCAGAAATGCTCATATTTACCTCATTCTTGTTTCTCTCATGTAAAGTTGCCAGGTTAGTAAATCTCAAACACTTCCAAAATAAAAGTTTCAGAAAAATTCTCTGACTTCAACATAAGAAGTTGAAACTGTCATGAAGAAATCATGCACTTTGTTAAATGAGTTGATCACTTTTTTCAGGAAACAACAAAAACAAAAACATTTAAGACAGATTTCTTCAACCTCATGATTTCTGAAGGACACGATAGAATATCCAAAAGGCTATTTTATTGGATATTCTAATAAGGTACACTCAAAACACACACACATATACAATGGGACTCTCAATTGTAGTAGCAATGATGAACAAAATAATACTGACTTCTTGATGACTTTCACTTATCATTAACATGGTTTAAGGAACACTTACTTGATTTTTTATTTGATACTCTTATGTATCAAAGAATCCTTCCAGTTTAGTAACAGCTTTGCTAAGCCATGTCTAGGAATGACAATTAATTTTAGTGGAAATTCATTCACGGGCTTCTTTGATAGTCATTGGAACAGTTTTGCGTTATTTTACATGCAATTTTATAGCTCTATAACGTTCATTTAATCTTGTTCAATGATGCTGAACCCCAGATGCCATAAGACATTATAGAAAAGTAGTTACTGCACATATGGGGTAACTACTTTTTCTGAACATTAATTTCTTTTCTCTTAACAGGCTGAAATGGTATTTAGAAAAGAGAAAAGCCTACCACTCTGTACTAAAGGTTTTATATTATGGACTTCCGGAGATGGTCTACTTATTACTACTTGTGGTGTTAGCCATAAAGTTCTTATTTACGAGCATCATTTTTTCAAGTCTAAGTAATAATGGCTTTCTCCAGGCTTCAGAAGGTTGTTGGTATCATACAATTGAATCAGGTCCCCTGAGAGAGCTTGGGGGGTAGGGGGTGGGATGCTCTCTTCCTTTGTCATATTTAGGGATTGGATACAATCCGGGATTCACAAAGTGGGGGGTCTAAGGACTACCTATACTAGAACTACTGGGGCACTTTCTAAAAAGGCAGGTATCTGAATCAGAAACTCTTAGCTTTGGGGTTGAGAAAGGAAGCACCCCAGTAATTCTTCTACAAGCTAAAGGATAAGAAGCCCTGGTAGATGATCTCAAAGGTCCCTTCCACCCTAAAATTCTAAGAGTCTGTGAGTTTTCTTTTAAGAGTCAAGCCGCATCAGCAAGATCTACAAGACAGTGACTTTGAGCCTCAGTGGGTTAACCTAAATAAGAAGTACTGTTAGATTTTGATGCATACGTAAAAGCAGAAAACAAAAACAGTAGTATCATCAGATGTGTGAAATGTGTATCATCTATTTGGGCTTTTTTCCTCATGGGAAATGTAGAGGAATAGCCCACTCTAATTGCTACACAGGAGATGAGTTCCAAGGGGTTTTTCACTGCACTCCCATTCCTAACCTTTTCCTCCTCACCTTCGGACTCCTCTCTGCTGTTCAGGCAGTTCTCCAGGCATTTACAATCCTGAGTCACCGAACTCTCTTGTAATTGGTCTGAATATCCTCTATTAGGAAATAAATCGTCTACAGGCAGTCCTCTACTTTCATTTGTAGTGAGTGGAATGTGATAGAAACATCAATACAGGAAAGGTGAACAGCAGACTTACATTTTTAAAGGGGAGTTTCAAATTTAGAAAGCGAACACAAACAAAAGAATCCAACTCTAATTTCACTTCTCCCCTTGGACACAATATTTGCCCAATGTGATGAAATATTTCTGGTATTTCTTACATGTTGGTTTATTTCATTCCTTCTCTTCCTAACTGCTTAAAGGCTCAATGAGAGCCTAAAATTTGAGATTTTTTTAAACCACATCCGGAGTGTTCTATCTTTGACACAGTTTTATTAGGCGTAGGGGAACTAAACCTCTACTGGTAGCATCTCATCAAAGTTTTATAAAACCACAAGAGCAATAGGCAGTAGAATCTTAACGTAATTACACAAACAGAGCTGGATACATTATGCTGCTGAGCCAGGACCGTTGGCTGGAAGGCAGCGCCACCATGTGATCAATCTAAATGTTGTCAGTTTCAAGTAAGTACAAAAGTTGGGATCCTCTTGGAGTTGGGCATCTTATCGCAAAGTCCCACCTCCTGGAATAATAAAGTTATTTTAGAACACCACACCTTGACACTGCTTCGGGAGAGAATGTGAGCTGTTTATAACAAGGGCATCTGATTATGTACATGTGTATCAATGGCCAGATTGGATCAGATATTTAGTGCACGATTGGGGTGACTTGCTTTGGGGTTAGAGGGTGTTCCATGTTTAAGGAAACTTGGACTGGGATTTAGCCCTCAGACTTCAAAGCTCAGCTGCATCACACTGGCTAGTCCCCTGTCCTTGCACGAAAGACAATCTCTGTTGGTAGGTTATACATTACGTCAAGCAGACCCAATAATACTCAAAGTTTCTTTCAAGTATAGTCTTGTGGCCATATGTAGGATGTAGACATCAGCTAAATTCAAGAGAATGGAGAATATCAGAGTCAAGTTAAACTCCAAGTTTACCGGAACTGTGTTTTCCTTTCCATATTTTTCTCCGTCACCTACATCCTATGATTAAATTTAAATAGGTACATGATATTAAATGGACATATTCTCTGTAAACTATACCCTCACTTTAGAAATGCGGAAAAGGTGGAGGAGGGAGGAGGAAATATCAAAATGAAGTCAGCATTCAGAAAGCACTTACAAAAGAAAACCGAAATACAGACAAGTTACTTTCAACAGGTATTATCCGTCCTCAACTGAACAGGAGGGACTGTGGATGACTCTACACAGAGTCCAGGCTACACCTGCAAAGACTTGGCTGGAAGACACGGGGCTTCTGCTGGGACTGCCCATTCTCCCCAGCTGCGGCCAAGGAGGGGACACTACCCTAACACAGAAGTCACATGCCCCACAACACAGTTCCTTGTACATCAAAAGAGTATTAGCTTCTTTAATTCAAAAAGGTAATGAGAGGTTTTTAAACTGATTAAATCAGCTTAGTTCATATACTGTCCCTTATGAACTAAATATTCAATTAAAACAATTTCCAAAGCAAAATCTGACAAAATCCTCTCTCAGAGTAATTTAGATGATAGGTTCTTAACTTAGGCAAATTAAATCCTTCTCACAGTTGGTATTTTCCAGAGTCAGAAAGAGTTGCACACGTTCTCTGGGACAGAAAAATGTACTTCATGTGTTAAGCCATGTTTCGTGATCATAAACAATAGAAACTAGAAAACATTAATGGGAGCCTAACATTCCTGTTCCTTTTATTTTTTTTCTTCAAAAGCTGCATACATGCAAAACTTGAACATGTCATCACAATGCCTTAAATAAAGTTCAAAAATAAAAATACTTCATAATCCATTTACTTAAGGAAATATATATGACAATTATAAAGAAGATAAGTAAATTATATTCTTTCTTCTAATCTATCAGAAAAAAATACTTATATTATAAAAGAGAATTTAAACTCATGCCCAGAGTATTTTTTTCAATTCTTGATCAGTAATTTAAAAACAAGTTGGATGTTGGTACAATGTTTAAAAAGACAAGTTCCAGGCTTTTGAAAATGGGTCTGATATCCTTATACCTCATTTTTAAATCACTGGAGAAACTCAAGTTTAGAAACAAAGCATTAAAAAAAAAAGCCATGATCATTTTTTTATTATGGTTGATGTGGTTAGTAATGCAAGTGAAGGGTACAATGATTGTAAAGAGATGTTGTTTGAAGTCCTTTAAAGTGTGTGAATGGAGAATTTTATTTACAAACTCAGGTTGGCGGTTGGAAGAAGCCCCGCCTCTCTCTGCTGGTCAAGAACACAAGAGAAATTAAAAATCCTGGGTGAAAGGAAGTTTGGAGTGCACCGCCCTTCTGTGAGATGTATAAGCATGCCCTAGGCTCCCCTGACTCCAGAAAAAAGCTGGCAGGAGGCAGTCTTTCTAAATGGCCCTGTCTTTTTCAGGTAGATGTAGTAGGAGGCCTGGCAGAGTGCAGGGAGGGAAATCGGAACATTCTGAGTGTTCCAGAGGGTGGTCATTTCCCTCTATTAAAACTGGTATTTATTTGGTAACATAATACGATGTATCTCAACAATTCCAAAAATTAATGTGAACAAAATGCATTCAGAGTTCAACTTTGTGAATGTTCACATTCATCTTGGAAATGAGATTTAACTTCTGTTCCTAAATGAAAAAGGCAGGGGAAAGCTGCCATGGTTAGAGGATGATTGATTATTGGAAACGACACACAACATGAGCAGGAAAAGGGGATCATTTAACAAAATGTGTCTGAATGGATTTGGAAAGCCCTAAATGGGTACACACACCCAAAATTCCGAAGCAGGTTAGTTCAAACAATTAAAATATCACCTTCTCTTTAAATCAGAAATTACAAGGTTTCCTACTGAGACAAATCCTTTGCTACCACTCTAAGCCTTCTTTTGAAAAGGCCAAATTGAAATTCTGGTTGGAAAATACTTCCACAGAAGGTCCAAAGATTTACAGTTTGATATATATACTGATACTCAACTATGATTATAGTTTTCCTGTTTGGCAACCCAACTATTATTTTCCTTTCATTTCTAACAAAAAAAAATTATTAAAAAGGAAAAATAAAAGATGTGGGTGCTGTCAGTGCAAAATCAGATTAAGTAAGGTTTTTCTTTTCCCTGGGATAGAAAAAAAACACAATGCCCAGTGCAGAGTATGAAGGAATGTGTCACAACAAATAATCAAAAGACAGGTTTCACCAAGCTAGTGAGTGTTCCTCAGAGGACAGTGTGGTTTTCAAAAGCAGTATTGTCACGATTATGCATATTCTCATTAACTAGGTACAGCACAGCTACTTAAAGGGAAACCGATTTCTTATGCCTCAATGAAAGGGGAGTATAGAAAACAATAATTAGAGTGAATGAGGAATTTAAAAGAGAAAAAAAAAAACTGGAGAGAAAAGAACAGAGAATTCATAAAGCCAAAAATAAAAATAAAGAAAAGCAAGCAATGTGACAGTAAAAACCCACACAACCTCCCCCCCACCCCACCTGCCACTTTGAGTCCTAATTGCTCAATCTGCAGGGGCAGAAACCCACTCTAAATGAACCAGCATCGGGCTCCGGCAGGTCTTCTCTTCACTCGCCCTCCTGTTAAGACCGTTTCCAAAACCAATCAGCAAAGGACAAAGAATTCTTTACAGAGTGCAATTAGTGTTTTCCACGTCCACCTTCAAAAGCATGATGCTCTTCATGGGCTAAAGGACAGAAAAAAAACAAAAAAGAAAAAAAGGAAAGAAAACTTTAAGCAAAGGATGGGGCAACCCTCCTCTAAGGCATCTCATTCAGTTTCCCCAAATGTTGGCAAGAACTCAAACACCTTTGTGTGCCAGTAACTGTTAGCTAAGGCGTGCATTTCCTGAGAAACGTAATAATGAAAATTAAAACAGGGAATAAACAAGCAATGGGCATGCTGCCTGTTTCTTCTTGCTGGGCCGGGGAGGATGAGTAATCCTGACAAGCTGATGAGGAGGATATGCCGGGCTGTGAGCAAATGCTGCAGGGAAAACGGGGGCCCCTGCAGGATGCTGGGCTGGGGGTGGGGGGTGCCTCACAGAACCCAGACAGGGCCATTCACAAACCTATCTTGAAAAACCAAACCAAACAAAAAGTAAAATAAAACAGAGAACAACACAAGGGGGTAGCAATTCTCGGAGGGCCTCCCCCACCTCTAAACACCCTCTGTGGGGGAATGAAGCTTGAGTAAACGGATGGGTCTTTTATTTTTCCCAGTCACGGTTTTTGGTTTTTGTTTTTTTCCCTTTTTTTTTTCCCCTCAGCCCTACGGGTCTGGCTTGTAAAATGACTGATTACAAATAGGAACTCTAGAATAAAAAACGATGCGGCCAAAAATATTTTCCAAAGACTTACATTTTTATAAACTGGAAGTGGGAACAAGGAGGCCTGTGAAATATAGAATATGTCCTCCAAGGCAAAAGGCCAAGTTTGAAATTCTATCTTCCAGACCTGGTTCAACCATTATCATGAAGCAAGGGTGGATCCTCTTCTCTCAAGAGGAAAAGTTACTGTGACAGGTCGAACATAGCCAAGGGCCACTCAGGATTCCCCATGCCTTGTCCCCCCGACTCTTCCCTGCTAGGAAGGGAGTCCTGGGAAGGCAGACATGGGCTGGCCCATTTCACCTCCTAAGCCCCTCCTAAGTCTGTATTTTTCAGATGAATTAGATTCTTCAGACTAGTGTGAAGGGTGAAGTGTCAGTGTGAAGCAGGGAATAGGATCATTTTCCCTTCGGGATTATCCTGGTTGCTCACCTAAACCTGGTCTTCACTTGGAACACTGGGAGAAGCACCCTTTATAGCTCTGAGGGCTACCTCAGGTTGGCCCAATTCCTATGAGCATCCAGGAATCTGAGGTGATGTAACTGAACATTTCTCATATGCATTACTTTGAAATATTTCCCTTTTTATGTTTTTATTTTATTCTTTTTAAGAAAGACTTTTAGGATAGACGTTAAAGAAAACATGGCCTGCTCTGCAATAAAATATATTGTTATTGCTGGATCAAGGTGGGGAGCCACAGATCTCTTAGCGACGCTGGGCACCAAATGATTAAGTCAGGAGAAAGGGACTGTCTGCAGATTTTTATTACTCCTAAGTGTGAGGGACAGCTTGGAGCAGTCACTGTTGAGACACTGCAATCCTGATGGGTTACGGAGATAGAACAGAACATTCAGAATGGGGAGCATTCTGAGAAACAGAGAAAGTTCTGCGGGCCTTAGGTGAGCTTTGGCTGAAAGGGAATACAGAAAAGCTCAAAGCCAGGAATCAGCAAACTTCTTTCTGGAAGAGGGCAGAGAATACACATCTTAGGCTCTGTGGGTCACAGGGTCCCTGTCTCAACTATTAACTCTGCCCTTGTAACATGAAAGCAGCCACAGATGATATGTAACGCAAATGGGCATTGCTAGGTGCCAATACGTTTTGTATACACATATACATATGTATATGAAATGTGGATTTCATAGAACGTTCATATGTTACAAAATGTAGTTCTTCTTTTGATTTTTTTTCCAACCAGTGAAAAATGTGAAAGCCATTCTCAGCTGTAGCCCATACAAAAACAGGTGGGAAGGTGGCAGATTTGGTTTGACAGTGCAGTTTGCCAACCTTGGCTCTAAACAATTCTCACATCAGAAGACATTTGTCATTCAGCTGCTCTGAAGAACCTAACAGAATTTGGGGGGTGGCGGGGGAGGAGGTCTTTCTTCATTTCAGTTTCTTAGTCAAATGACCAATCTGTATCCAATGCACAGAGAACTTTTATCAACAGCCTGACTCTCGGCCACCCGGCTGGAGGCCTGGCCCAAATTCATTAGGTTTCTTTGTTCACAGAAAATCTACCACTTCAAGTGGCTCCTGAATACTAATACCAGGATCCTACTTTAACAAGACAGAGGAAAAGCGTCGAGTTGGCTGTTTGTGATCTGACTCACTGGATCATTGTTCTTCACCCAGCTATGAAGAACATTTCTGCACAAAATTCCTTTTTCCAAGTCAATTCTGCAGTGGATGGTATATAACTCTACTGAGTAAAGGACTGCCTGCTTCATACAAATAAAGAGAACTGCTTGTTTTTTCCAATTCCAATTTGAATAACCTTTGAATTTTTGAATGATAATTTATACTATTAAAATATGCATTTCTACTAAGATCCATAGCCTAAGTCGCAAATTTCACAATGGTGTCTACACTTAGAGTGTCTGTTCAGGGAGCTGCATATTCCCCTCTCTGTTTGGCCTTTTTCTCCCCCTGCTCCCCAGTCACTGCAACATCGAAGTGATGATTCACCCTTGCATTGTCTTACCTGGTTACTGCCACTGCCCTAAAAACTTGCCTAACCACTGATGGCCTAATTACCTCTGTGGCCTAAACAATTCTATCACATTGAGTCTGCTGCTAACTGACAGCAGGTTAGCTAGAAATTTAATCATAGAATTTTGAAGCAGAAGGGACCTTGGAGATCATTTAAGACCAACTTCCTCAATATTAAGAAGGGACAGTGAAAAGATGAGAAAATGTGACTTGGCTGAGGTCATGGTATTGAAATGGGACGAAAATCCAGGGTTCCTGACTTCACAATTCCAAATCACTTTCCTCCTCTTTGAAGTGATATGGGGAGCTGGGTCTAAGGCGGTAAAGATTGTATTTGCTCCATTCATAAATGGCAGTGAAACACACTTCCTTTCAGAGAGTTTCTGCTGGAGTTAAGTCTCAGGGAGTAGAAAAAAAAAAAAAAGACCCCTTGGTAACCTTTCAATTAATATCTGGGTTGAAAATACAATGAATGTCCCCTGAGGAATCCTGGTGTGCTGTAGTTTATGGGGTTGCAAAGAGTCGGACTTGACTGAGTGACTAAACTGAACTGAAGGAATCTAAATTGCATCTACAGACGTGTGATTTCCATGCTGCACAATTAGTTAAGCGACTTGTGTAGTGCCATCTTCTATCTCTTCTATATAAATTTCCGTTTAAAATTCAGAAGCTAAACACCTTCTGGATATCTGCAGCAGCAGATTTGTCCCACAGCTTACAACCTAAATCACTGGGCTTGCAATTATATGATTCCTAAGAGGGAGGCCTTAGATTCATCCCATAGTTAGACACTGACAAAACAAATTTTGATTTTTTTCTTCTTTTTGATAAGGGGTTGGAAAAAGTGAAACGGCCATGGAGTGTATTTCAGTAATTCTGAGATGCACCTCCCCCCCATCTCCCCACTGCACATTTGAAGACCCCTGGAATTAAGACCATGTCTTAGTTAAATTAGGAGCCTTTTATTTTTATTTCTTAGTAATACTAAAAGAATACTTATGATCAAAGGCATCTTAGATTCAATGAAACACCATGGTTGAAAAAAACTGGGTCTTGGAATAGTTTGGGAAAACAGGAAATTCATCATATATGCGCAGGGCTGTCAATCCTTTCCTCTAACTCACTGTTAAAACTGTAACCCGTAGTTTGATCTACTAAACATTGGTTTAATAGCACTAAGCTGTTTTCATTATGAAAAAGATGACTTTTTCAAAGGAGCACACAAAAGCAATGAACATGAATCATGATGGAAACAATGGGTCCACACACCTATTCATACTGCTAACATTTCACCACTATGCGTGCATTCTCTTCTGTGTCACAGGCATCTGTAACGAGGACGTATTAGCACTTCAGTAGAACATTCAATCATGCCTGTACTCAGAACGAGTTCCTCCACAAATACAGATGTTACACATTATAAATCCCTGTTTATGAAGGGATGATTGAAAATCTACCTGCCAGCTCATATAATAACTTTTTTGTTATTGTTGCTTCAAATAGAAGGCAATTTCTTCTAAGAATGACAAGTCTGAGATTAGGTTTAAATTTTTGAAATAACAAAAACAATAATGTATCTCTTTTTTATGACACATGTGTTTAGATGACAATAAAATCTCATTTTAATTTCTAAGGCTAAACTGTTTTTTCAGACCCATAAATGTATTTTATTGAATTATTTAGTGGATCATAGAATCTCAAGTGACTCTCCCTTCACCTCTTTGGCAACACAGTTTCTGTCTTTAAAAGTATGAAAGAATAAGCTAGAAAGTAGTAACTGGAAATGAAGCACTTACGTTTATAAAATACTGCTTTAAAAGATATGTGGGGCAGGAGTTCATAGATCTTTTCTAAAACAGTGGCTTCACCGACTAATGCGGCATTTACATTCCAGACTTGGACGACATCTTCTCGGTCCCGGACGCTGACACTAACTCCTATTACTTCATCATCTGAAGGGAAGGCAGGGGGAAAAAAGAAATGAGTGATCATTTCAAGTCCTCCAGAGTTGGCTTTTTAACCCTTATCATTTTATTAGTAGGTTATGAAGATGATCAAAAGAAGGTGGCATGAGAGAACTCGTGATAAATACTAAGGGAAAATCATTGGACGAAAGCAAGTTAGTGAGCTAAAGCTGTAGCGGTCCCATCACATTTATCCAGGGACTTAGATAAACAGAGTGTCCCGGCCAAACAAATTTTCCAGATAAGTAATTTACCCTTTTTAACATGTTACCGAAGCCTTGGACTATTTGGAACTCTGTTTTGATGAGACTTTTTCTAAAACAAGTTGCATAATGTTCGGCTCTCTGAAAGCCAAGTGAACTCACATGAACTGTTCCTCGATGCTTGGCTGTCCTTGTTAAGAACAGCAAGCATTTCTCCTGACTTCCTGCCAACCATTGAGAGATCTCGGGGTGGCTAGCGCTCTGGGCCCCAACACTAACTGGACCCAGACTGTGTGTTCTGAGTTGCTCATTCTGTTTTCTGTGGTTTGCTTGTCTGCTCCTATCCTGTTAATCCTCCCAGCTCTCTCCTGCTTCTCCCTAGCCACACCCCTTCTGGTCTGGGCATTTTAACTGTGGGCTAGAGAATCAATGACCATCTGTTAGCACTGTGTATAAAGTAAGAGCAAATATCTCCTAAGTGTGGCTCTGTTATTACAGCACTTGAGTGAATGGGCAGGAAAGTATTTATCTACTTTGATTAATGTAGGTCTTTTTTTTTAAGACAGAATTCCAGATTTGGGGTTGTTTTGTAGGTATTTGAGAATTGGTGGCTGGATAAGTAAGGTTATGTACTGTCCTACAGAGCCACGCTATATATAGTAATTTGCAGCAAAATGACAGGAGTAAAGACAGTTGACTCCAGATTTACGTGTTGGCTGCACATTACTGAAATAGGGTCACCCCTTTGCCCCTGCACACTCAGCATCAACGAGTTAGATGTGAATGATAAGCATTATCAAAGCTGGGAAACTGTGCTGCAGTTAATACATTTTGCCTATATTTTCTTTGCTTATGGTAAATCTGTACATCTCAATATTTACACTGTCAGTTTTTCTGTGTGTCTACTGGGGATTAAAAGGTTCCAGCACTTAGATACACTATAAATGAGGGCCTGTCCAATTACTAGAGGGGTTCATCTTCAGCAAAATAATTGTTTTCTTTCCTCCATCCTTCCCTTCTTCCCTTTTAAAATAAATTTCACTCTGGGCTAAATGTGTGTGATGTGATACTAAATAATTCCCTGTATAGAAATGTGTGAAAGCAGGCAAAATCAGTGGGAGGTGTCAGAAGTTAGGCTGGTGGCCACCTTTCGGGGGAGTCAGGGTGTGGAGAGATTCTGAAGGGCCATGGACGTCCTGTTCCTTGATGTGGATGTCAGTTATGGGGATTTGTTTACTTTGGGAATGTTTATCAAACTACACACAGTATAGTTTGTGTCCTTCTCTGTATACATGTCACAATTCAACAAAAATTCCCCCCCAAAGTAAAAAGTACCTGATCATGGCCATCCACGGAAACTCATTAGCCCATCAAGAAATGTGTCTTATGTATAGGTTTCTTATTTTTCCTTTTATCTTCAAAATATATTTGCTAGAGCTCAACATTAAATTTTATGTGAACATTAAATCAGCAAGCAAAGAGGAAAGCTTCCATATTGACCACTGTCAAGAATCGTTATGAAGCTCAGCCAGGAGAAGATTAGCATTTTCTCGTCTTTTGGTTTTGCCCATTTTTACACCACTGGTCAAAGGATGCCGGAACAGACTGGTGCTGAAAATGCTGAGCTGTCAGTATTTCAGTGTGGCCTGGTTTTTGGTACCTTGGTGTAGCCTCCTGGCACAACACTTTCAGAAGGGCATGACAAGAAGGCTGTAGCCTGTATGCAAAAGAAGATCCATCGACCAGTATGGAATATTCACAAGTAGCATCAAGCAGTGAGGCCCTGACGATTCTAGGATACTGGCAGCGCAAAACGTCAGAGCTAGGAGAAGCCACTGTATGCAGATGAGGGAAGGGAGGACCAGAGACAGGAGCTGCCCTGCTGCAGTGGTGGAGCTGGGTTAATGAAGAGCCAGCGGTTAATAGCTAATGGTGCTCTCATTCCAATGTCAACCACAGAACAATACATCTCCTTTGCTCAATCCTGGCTATTTATTATTACTTAGACTATTTTCCCTGGTTCTGGAAATGGGAATAATTCATACAGAAAACTTCCTCTCCCAGGGATGTATGTGTTTATAATTACAACGAAGACACAGTTTTTTGGCTACATATTGTAAAGTTGCTAACTACCCCCTATTAAAACAGAAGGAATCTGTACTTTTAAGACAAGTTATCTTAACCCAGGTCCTGTCTTCAGTGAATAAAAAGAAGTGTAATAATTGAGGAAAACAGAAGTAGGATGATGAAACAGTCAGTGAGGTAAACCTGAAACCTGCATGGAACTGGCTAAGCCTACAAGGGTTCCCAAAGGCAGCACCATTTAAGAAGGCTGAGGGCAAATCAATCAATATCAATTAGCTTAAAAAAAAATCATAACTGAAAGCTGAACAGGTAAAATATTATTCTAAATGTTACCTCAGAAGCATTCAGAAAGAACTATCCAAGAAGAAAACAAATTTGTAAACTAGCAATTCAATTTTTCCTCTTTGAGTGGTTTCATGACAAAAAACAAAGCAAAATAAAAATGGGGAAAGGAATTGAGAGGTACAAACTATTAGGTAAAAAATAAGCTGCAGGGCTGTTGTGCAGCTTGGGGAATAGAGTCAGTCTTTTGTAATGACTACAGAGGGAGTATATAACCTTTGAAAACTATGACTCTGTGACTATGTTGGACACCTGTTATCCTATGCATTTTGTACATCAACTATACTTCAATTTAAAAATGTAAAATAGAAATGCATTCACAGGGCTCTCAGAAACTCATTCAGTATTTGAAAATGGTCTGTAAAGTCCTGAGGACTTTACCTTTTAGCCTCAGTTGTGCGATCATAGGCACTAACGGTGATTCAGCCCCACCTCCCCTTTCTGGCTGATTCTGAGTAGAGGGATGAAGAGGACAGATGGCAAGGCGAGGGATTGAGAGAGACAGAAAGGATTGTGCCAACTTAACCACAAACTTCAGTAGACAACAAACATACCTGCCTCTTCTGGAAGGGTCAGAATGGATAAAGGAAACCTACCACCAATTGTGTTAGGAGTCAATGTCGAATTTCATTTTTTTCTGGGACAAATATAATGTTGTATGCCAACTATACTTCGATGTAAAAAATAATTTTTTTTCCTTTTTTCTTGCCTATTTATCTTAGACAGATGGTCATGGATACTATGAAGACAAGCTATATGTGCAAAAAATATATAAATATATAAGCATACACACATATGTATATGCACATAATATACAAATATGTAAATATACATATATGTACCTACATATATTAACATTGAAATGCCATGATCACATGGAAAAAAGCTAAGTAAACGTCACAGTGACAAAATAAATGACCCTGAGATATGCAAAAGCCAAACACATGGAAACAAACGTCAGCAGGGAACAAGCACAAGCCAAGCGCACGCAAGCGGGGATGACCAGAGCTGAGAGCATCGTTACCTGCGGCTGCACAGTCTGTGAACTGTTCCCCGATAGTCGCTAACAACAACTCTTTCCAAACTGTGGACTGGTGTGGGAAGAGAATAAAAAACACGACAGAACCAAAGAAAAGAAACACATACACGTTTTTAAACAATTATCTTCAGGAGCTACACAGGTCACTTTTTCTTTCAGCTCTCACGCCCTATCCATGCCTGTATTGCGGGCCCACAGATGAGGCTGAATCACGGGTGTGAACACTCACGTGGTGGCACAGATCATACTGTTTTACACATCGCTTTGCACAGAAAGATACAAGGGATCCCAAGTCACAAACTCTGTGTCCAAGAAACTGTAGGTTTAACGTGGCAAAGCTAATCTTGAGTGCCACCTGGGATGAATTTGAGAAGAATGTGGGAAAAATGCATTCAAATGACCTAGGATTTTCCGATTTCTTTATCTCTCACTGATTCAGAACATATCAGCTGGTTGTAAGTGAATGCTATTAGGAAAATCCTTCTCAAAAACCCTTTCCTGTTTTTCTTGAAGTTTATAAGGCACTGCCAAAGTTACACAAGTGAAGAACACTTCAGGAAATTTCTGGTTTATTGAGGGCCAGAGACTTGCAGATTTCTATTCACTTGAAGGCATTCTGTTTCTGCTAAATAACTTAACTGTGTGTATTGTGTGTGTGTGCATACGTGCATTTCCCTCAAAGAATTAATGCAGGTGGTAAAGAATCTGCCTGCAATGTGGAAGACCCGGGTTTGATTTCTGGGTCAGGAAGATCCCCTGGAAAGGGAATGGCAGCCCACTCTAGTATTCTTGCCTGGAGAATTCCATGGATAGAGAAGCCATGGCGGGCTACAGTCTGTGGGGTTGCAAAGAGTCGGACACAACTGAGCAACTAACACTTTCACTTTTCAGTTTCCCTTTCTGGTTCACTCCTTCCCAATGAGAAAAACTGAGCCTCTCCTACTCAAGATCTACTAACGCCATCCATCAACAGCCAGTGTCCACACACAGGTAACTGGAGGCCTCCAAGTTCTTCTAGTTTCTCCTCAAAAAGCTCTTCATCCCGTATCTCTTCCTTGTCATGGTTCACGTGCTCTGAACTCTGTCAGAACTGGGTATGAAACATGACAGCCAGCTTAGTACCTATGCCCCAGGCAGACTATCAGCCTCTCTGAGCATCAGTTTCCCTTTGGTGAACAGGGAGTAAAAATAGGACCGACCTCCCAGGGTTGCTGTGACCATGAAATTAGTCAACACATGCATTTGACGGACTCAGGACTGTGACTGCAACAACAGGAATAGAGATTTAAGATCTGTTCCATAAATAGCTGTGCGTGTGCTCTGGACCAGCTGCCCAGTATATATTAACTATAATAAGTGCGTGTATCATCATGTTCTAATGAGCTGAAAGCAGCCTCGCTGAATTTTTAACCAAGACCATAGCAGGGAACAGTAATGACTTTTCCCTCTCAAAGAGGGTTTTCTTTTCTCTTTCCTAGACCCTGGTCTACCTGTCTCCCACCTGGAAACCCTCCCTTTCCATCTCCTCTCTGTCCTGTCTGCAGTCTCTTACGCTATCGGGGCGAAGGTGAGTGTGTTGAGAGGAAGTTAGCGGAAGGGAACGCTCCCCGTCCCACAGTGAATGCAGACAAGGCCAGCCCACCAGACTCCTGCTGGTCAGCGAAGAAGAGAGGGCTGAGTGGCTTGGGATGAGGACATTTCTACAGCCGGCAAGGCGTTATTATTTGTGACCGAATGTGCTCGAGTGAGCTGACCAAGGAGGGAGGACAAACATCTTTCAGCTACTTTTCACCCATCATGATCGTTTCTACTGGAGTTCAACATCTACTGTGAGTAAACAAAGAACATGACGAGGAAAACGTGTTTTCACTGATATTCAAAACGACAGCATGCGGGATTTATTTCCCTGATCAAGGATTGAACCCAAGCCCCGCTGCATTGGGAACAAACAGTTTTAGCCACTGGACCACCAGGGAAGTCCCTCCCCTGACATTTTTTAAATCCTATATATCAAATAACAGGCAAATCTTGTAGCTAGGCACCTTAATAATAGCTTGCATTTTTAAGAAACAAACTGGGTCATATCTTTCTGTTCAGTTCAGCTGCTCAGTTGTGTCCGACTCTTCATGACCCAATGGACTGCAGCACGCCAGACTTCCCTGTCCATCACCAACTCCTTGAGCTGGCTCAAACTTATACAGTCGGTGATGCCATCCAACCATCTCATCCTCTGCCGTCCCCTTCTCCTCCTGTCTTCAATCTTTCCCAGCATCAAGGTCTTTTCCAGTGAGTCAGTTCTTCGCATCAGGTGGCCAAAGTATTGAAGTTTCAGCTTCAGCGATGTCTGGTCAAGCCTATGGGTCCCTAGATGTGTTTCAATTCTTTGCACTTATCCATATGAAAGAAACCATGAAAAGGTGAGACTGGGTAGCATCAGTCTTCACATCCATTTTCAAAGAAGCTTTTGGTTTCCCAAGGCTTCAAAGCAGATTTGAATGTTCTTTTCAGTGAGTATAATGAATTAGAGCCCACTCTTAGGAAACCCAGGTTTCTGAGGCATGACCACTGCCAATCAGAGCCCCAGCAGGCCATGCCACCAACCAGGTTCTCATCAGTCCCAGAGAGAAACTGAGCACAGCCCTGCATCAAACCTTGAAGAACGGTGAGATGCAATCCCTCCCATGCATCCCGACCCTCTGAGCCAGGATCACTCTCAGGAGTGTTGGTCCTACGGTGGGGAAGGGACAAGCCTTTGCTGGGAAGGGTCATGCTTTTCACTATGTAAACCCACTTCCACATGTTGGTTATGGCTGGGGAGGACAACACAACCATAATTAGCTTTTTGGTAAAGTTTACAGGTATGGAGATGTTCAGACTCTACGATACATACAGTCATACTATTGTTGCATTTCTGCAGAGACTCACAGTGTATTTTCAAGGTGACAGTGTTTAAGATAGAAAACCACCAAGATCGGAGTTTGGAATGGACATGTACACACTGCTATGTTTAAAATGGATAGCCAACAAGGACCTACTGTATAACACGTGGAACTCTGCTCAATGTTTCACGGCAGCCTGGAAGGGAGTGGAGTCTGGGGAAGAATGGATACATGTATATGTATGGTTGAGTCTCTTCCCTGTTCACCTGAAACTATCACACATTGTTAATCAGCTATGCTGCTGCTGCTGCTAAATTGCTTCAAGTTGTGTCTGACTCTTTGCGACCCCGTGGACTCTAGCCTGCCAGGCTCCTCTGTCCATGGAATTCTCCAGGCAAGAATACTGGAGTGGGTCGCTATACCCTCCTCCAGCGGATCTTCCCGATCCAGGGATTGAACCTGAGTCTCTTATGTCTCCTGCATTGGCAGGCAGGTTCTTTATCATTTAGCACCACCTGGGAAGCCCGTTAATCAGCTATACCACAATGCAAAATAAAGTTAAAAAACAAAAGAAAACCACCAAGTTCAGAATTGAATTTCTCACTCCCAGTCCTGTTCTGAGTCTATCAGGTGGACTGTCTGAAACGCACAATAGGTTCATCACATGCAATCAACAACAACCACACATTCAACTTATGGAAAAGGATCAGAACAAACCTACCGTGCTGTCCTTGGGGACTTTCATCTTCCAAACGCCACCCTTAGCATTACTCTCCTCTTCCCTGGATCAAAAACCAACATTCAAAGTTATACTCCTGGATGAAGTGGTCCTGCGTACATCTAGTTTAACAATGGATGACATTAAAAACAAAAGACAAGGGAGCATCCCGCAATGAACTTCCCCACCCCTGTCTGTTTTACTGGAAATAGAAGCGGATGAAAGAAAAAGGAAGGCAATGGAGAGGGGAGTGGGAGTCAGTGGCCAAAAGGGCCGGGAAGGTGATCATCCTCAAGGAAGGGTGCAGAGAGGCTCCCCAGAGTATCTGGGAGGGACTGCAAGTGCCTAACAGGGGTGAGGGCTTTTACATCTCCACGTCTTGTTCTTGACATCGCCTCCTCTGAGCGGCCTTTCAGCCCTGTGTCACAAGTCTAATGGGAGAGTCAGCTCCTGTAGAAGATATCTGCTGCTTCCCACTGTAGTAATTGCTCCCCCTTCTGGCAAGAGCACCCCAATCTCCCTTTAAGTAGCTTCCTGTCCTCTACTCTTCTGTCAGACACTTTCTGATATGGCTGATTTCAAACCCTAGCTTTAAAGATGGGCTCACGACCCAGGTCTGCCCATGACAATGCTGTCTCCTCCTAGTCTTTGTGGTTGGCCAGGGATGGAAAGATGACCCACATGGGGCCAGAGAGAGCTTGCCCTGGCATTTTATTGGGGCTGGTGAATGCTGACATTGACGAACTTGCAGGGTGAAAGACTGGAGCCTAGGAAAGCCATTTTGTCACCTAAACAGGAGAACCTGCCTGAAAATTAAACCAAGGCAGAGAAAAGCAAAGCAAATCTGCTACAGAGTGTCCGAGTCCCAATAACAACTGAGCACGTAGACCTGCCCGAAACTAGCCCCATCAGTAGACTATCTAGTTACAGAGGCCAAAAGATGCCACTTTTGGCTCAGTTTAGGTTTCTGTCATTTACGATCAAAGAGTTAAGATACATTTCTCTTCTATTAATGAGGAAATGACTTAGAAGAGTCAAGGAACATGATACAAGGATTCACTATTAACTGGGATTTCAGCCGAGGCAAAGTGGCTTACTCTTCCCCACCCTCAACACTACCCCAGCCATTAAAGAAGAAAGACAGCTTCTCCTTGACTGTGGGCCATGATCAGTATCATACACTTTCTATGTGGCCCATGTGAGGTATGTCTGAGGGGATGTGATCTTTGTTCATGCACGGTTCCTGGGTACCACATCTGTTCCCTCACGTTTCCTACAGCCTATAAGCTTTTTCATTGCACTGTCCGGGTCATTACTGAACAAGTGAAAGAAGAAACCCAAATGATGCTACGCCCCCAAACAAAGACCTGCATGGCCCCTTCACTGAGCTACTGAGGACCTATTTATGGAGAGACTGCGGTTGGGTCCTCCACGGGCAGATGCTGAGACACCTGCTTATCATCCTGGGGCACAAGGAGAAAGGAATGGCGGCAGGACCTATTTCAAAATTAAATCATAGCAGCATCACTAGGAGAAAATTATTGTGGCATTCCAATTTGGCATGAAATTAAACATTTTATTAAGTTCACAATCATTTCCCTCCCACCATAACTGCGAATTATACAGAAGACACTTACCAGAGTGGTCGCCTCTCTCCTCTCATTAAATGATAACTGCATCTCAAAGGCAGGCTAGTCACAGGAGGGATATTATTGTACACACTCCAGAATATCTTTAAAAGAAAAACACTTTGTTTAATATATACAGTGTTGACTTGCTATACTGCTAGATTATAAAACTAATGCATTAAAGAAAAAAATCAGGTTCTCATTAAGTCCTATCCATTTGAACTAGATTTTTCTCAGTATTCTTTCTAATTTTCTGCTAGGAAATGTAACATAACGTTAAGGAATGTTCTTTTCTGAAGTTGGGCCAAGCTGTATGTTTCAGGAAACTATGGTTATTAAGCAACCATTCTTATGCAATGTGTCTCCACATAAAACTGGGTAAGGATCTTGCTAATGATTTTTCTGACACGTAGATGGCATATAATAAAGTCACTAGTGCTGAATATATGTACTGGACCATACTTCCTTGTAACACAGACTCTGTCTTCTAAGCCTAGAAAGAGTCTATTACACTTTGGATTGGGGGAGGGGGTATACAAGAGGCAAACAGGAAATTCCCCACTTCCTTTCCTCTCCCAGCAGGAAAAAGGAACAGCTCAGCTGCCAAACCAAGTTTCCCAAGATACAAGGTGTTATGAATTCCATGTCTGTGTGCTCCCCAAACTCACAGAGTGAAACCCAAGCAGCCACTGGGATGGTATTAGGAGGTGGGGTCTTTGGGACAAAATTAGGCCATAAGGATGGAACACCCCATGCATCATGATGGTACTGGTGTCCCGATAAGGAAAGGAAGAGAGTTCTCTCTACCACGCGCAGATACAATGAACAGACGGTTGTCTGTCTGTCAATAAAACCAGGAAGAGTGCCTTCACCAGGACTTGATCACACTGGCTCCCTGATTGTGGACTTCAGCGTGAGAAATCGGCTGAAATCAGCGTTTGTTGTTGAATTCATCCAGTCTACAGTATTCTGTTAGAGCAGCTGGAACTAACACACATGGGAGCTGGTAGTCAGAAACAGATTACGTAAAAATAGTAGAGTATTAATAACAATGAGAGTAACAGCAGGAACATTAATAGGGCCAGAATTTGGTCTCTGAACTTTCACATGTTTATGAAATTTATCCTAATGACAATCTCAATAGAAGGTTTAATTATTAGCCTTGTTCTATGGATAAGGAAACTGAGGCACACAGACTAATCCCCCAGCATGACTGTTTGGTATGACTGCCAGGCTTAGGACAAAGACTGGGTGTACATAGGAGAGAACTCGTCCCAATTTGTTCAGAACGGGCCCAAGAATCACAGCACTATGAACATATATTTATGCGCAGAATCACTATACAAATGAGAAACAATATTCTGTGTGCTGAGGTTAAGTCAAGGAAGACTGGGACTCCTAGCGAATCTGAGGAGAACAGAACAAGCAAGAGAACAATTAGAAAAATGAATCCAAGAGTAGCATAGGTGAAATGACATTTTATCTATGCTGAACAATAATCCTTCTCATCAAACACAGATGAAAGAATCTTATCAGATTGTTTTAGCCCATGTTGTGTAAAAATTAAAGCTGGATTCATTCCAACGCCAGCAACAATGAATGGTAAAATAAAACTGAAGGCAAAAAAAACACATCGTACTTGACAACAGATTTAATAAGAATACCTAGTGTTCCTTATACTAAACGGTGGTAATGTAGGGAGCAGCTGAAAATAACTCTGTAAGTCATCAAACAGATGTCTGTCTTTGTGGAGACACCTACCATATATATGGTTTGCTATCAGTGCAAATAGTAAGATTATCCCAATATTTCATTTCTGGTCTGTGGTATGGCTGTGTATAGGCAGAGCTGGAATTTGAGGCCAGGCACGTAGACTCTAAAACCTGTGATCTTAACCACTCAGCACTTTCCTCCTCTGCAGACACTATGACCCATTTTAGGCACATCTTTCTCCAGTCCTAGAAGCCATGGAACAGGTCATGAGGTCACAGAGTGAGGGGCACCACTGCAGACATTTCCCACCAGCAGGTTCCCTTAATTACTGGCTATGTTGCTGCCTTAGCTCTAGCCTGGGACTTCCACAATGATATGGCAAGGACCTGTGCAGAATTTATGGACACATTTATGCTAGAATATAAATGCCTGCTTTCACCAAGACAACTTCAGACCTGGCAAACTTCAAGTTTCCTAAAATGGATCCAGGCTAGAACACCTGCCCTCGTACCCCTGCCAAAGTTCTCAAATCTTAACTTTTCACCCAGTGTTTGAGGCACCATGGAAAACACAACAAAATGCTTCTCCCATTCCAAACCTAAGAACAACACACTAAGGATTTTGCTACGGTGTGTGACTTTAGAAGTTTCCTTGAAAACACAAATGGACAACTGATTTTGTTAGTCTTGGCAAATCTGAGAGGAGGAGATTGCAGCCCAGGAAGATACAGTACCCAATGTACTTATTCAAGTCCATATTTGCATGTTTGTGCATGAACACAAAATGAGATTGAAATATGTGGTGACTTCATTAAAAACAGCCCCATTAAAGTCTGTAGCACAAAGTCAGTCTGTTTCCTTACTGCAAACCTCACCCAGTGCGTGGACTGCTTGTCAAGCATGTGTGATGGAGAGAGAGCTGGAGGAAGGAACCTGGCATCACAGTTCCTTACACTGCCTCCTTTCTGGCGGAAGTAAAAGCACTGTTTCACTGGAAGCTGGATAATTCCTAGTCATGCTCTCCATAACACACTTTTATTTTTGTTGAAACATCTATGTTTTATCACTGATAGAACCTAGCAAATATATTTCAAAAGCCCATAGACTTAGAGTTAATTCTAACTGGCCTGCAAACAGTATATTACAGTAGAACTAAGCACAATATTTATTAAAAATGATGAAGCGTTTTTTTTTTTCCCCAAAAGACTTAATGATTAACTGGAGGAGAGGTAGGGAAGTCCAACATCATTTACTCAGTCAACATGTGTGGACATCAGTGAAGGGCAGGGTGCTGTGATGAGTCTCAGGAGTGGTTAGATTCACTAGACAATGGTGTCCACTTGATAAATCCCCAACCTACTAGTTCTGATTGAAGCAATTATGCTCCTCCTGACAGATTTTTGCCAAACAGATCATCAATCATTGCCAGGAAAATTGGCAAATTTCCTCCTCAGTTTTTTACTGAATGTTCTCAAGGTGAAAAAAAAGAGGGAATAAACTTGAAAATACTTGAGAAGAAAAAATGCCACATGGTGAAAGACAACATGGTTTACAAAAAAAAAAAAAAAATCTAGCAAATACACCACCAAAGGAAAAAAAAAACCAAATCCACAATTTCTTCTGAGGGTCACAGCATATAAATCCTTGAAAGTATCTTTAAAATTTTGAACAAACATTTTCATTCCTTAGGTAATTCTAATTGGCTGGGGCTTGCATCCCACCAATCGAATCAATGGTGTTTATGGAAAGGGCAGACACAGCCCAGAAGAAAGAAGGCAACTACAGAGAGCTTAATGGATGTTTTTAAATCACAGCAGACACAACAGGCTGAAAGCAAAGTGCTTCTGACTTGGGAAAGCTAGATACTTGAGAGAGAAATGGGTTTTGCTTTGAATTCCAAAGGGCTTGACTTAAAGCGAGAACCAAAGTTGGGAGGACTGATGGGGAGTGGGGAAGATGAAGATCCATTTAGGATCAGGGCAATTTCCCACCATGCAGGAAGTCAATGAATGAAAAACAAAGTCTGCATTAGGGAGTAAATGGGGCTCACACATTGAGAGCAACAGAAAAGTCGTGCTAAGTCAGACATGACTGAAGTGACTTAGCACGCACATATATTCTTGTGAAGACCTTCAGTTTACAACAAACAGTGCTGGACATTCATTTACAGAAGAAATGTGAAGTTTCTGTTTTCTTTAAATTTAAGCAAAATGTCCGTCAATTTACAGGACCACTGGGTAGGACACAGAACAACGAGACACAGCGTGGCAACACCTTAAGGTGATACCTCAGGTGTTTAAGGTGTTGCCTTTAAGGTGTTGCCACGCCCTTGGACTGCAAGGAGATCAAACCAATCAATCCTAAAGAAAACCAACCATGAATATTCATTGGAAGGACTGATGCTGAAGCTGAAGCCCCAATACTTTGGCCACCTGATGCAAAGAGCTGACTCACTGGAAAAGACCCTGATGCTGGGAAAGAATGAAGACAGAAGGAAAAGGGGGAAGCAGAGGATGAGATGGTTAGATACCATCACTGACTCAATGGACATGAATTTAAGCAAACTCCAGGAGATGGTGAAGGACAAGGAAGCCTGGCGTGCTGCAGTCCATGGGGTTGTAAAGAGTCAGACACGACTGAGCAACTGAACAGCAACAACAAAGTGGGTTAGAATGCTGTAATGGGTTTTCAGGGCTGAAATTTTGGTCCTGTGGCAGCAACAGAGCCCTCCCCTGCAAACTGCATCTGGCTGGTAGCTCTCTCCCATCAAGCTTGTTCATAAGCTGTCTTCTATTCTGTGCTGCATCCGTTTAGGACATAAAAACACAGGAGAAATGTGGAAAATTTGGAAATGTTTACACAAGAGTAAAAGGAATCAATAGGCTGTCTGGAAAACACATCTAAATGAAACATGGAATTTTCCAAGAAAGGCCGTAAAGTAGGAAATAAATTTAACTTCAAGCAGAGGGCATTATTGTTGGCTGTGATGAGAGTGTCCTTAGCAAGGGTCACCGGGCCGGCTGGAGGCGCAGGCCTCATCCTCGGTCAGGGGGGAGCAAAAGCAAAAGGATGGACCTAGAGGAGGAGGGACTTCTGGTCCCAGAGACACAGCATGATTGGCTGTTTCCACCACATGTCTGGGGCCACTAACCTCCCAGACTCAGTCCCTCCAGCTAATCAATAGGGATAACAATTCCTCTTCTACCTCCATCTGCATCTCTGATTTGTTGAGGGCAAAAAGACATACTGTGTCCTTACAGAAAGCAATCAATAATAACACATGATACTTACATTGCATCTCAACATGCATGAAGGAAAAACAGACATAATTAGGGATGTAAATTTTTTAGTACTGACAGAGTGACTACCCAAGAATAAACCTACAATCACGGAACAAAAAGAGAGTAGGGCAAAAGCATATTCTCAAATGATTTTAAAATCAGCACCCAGGCTAGTTCTCAAATACTAAAAACTACTCACAGATATTAAGGATACAGGCTGAAATCTCCAAACCTGTTAAACATGGTTTCATTAAGTAGAGGTATTTGCAGTGGTATAATCTGGGGAATAATTGCCTGAAATCATCTAGAAGCCGTGGTACACAGAATTTAAAACATGGCTGAGGTTCAAAGAGATACATGTACCCCAATGTTCACTGTGGCACTATGCACAATAGCCAGGACACGCAAACAAGCTAAATGTCCATCGGTGGTGGAATGGATAAGGAAGATGTTGTATACATATACAATGGAATATTACTCAGCCATAAAAAATTGAAGGAAAAAAAAATAAGACTGTGCCATTTGAAGAGACATGAATGGACCTAGAGACTGTCATAGAGTGAAGTAAGTCAGAAAGAGAACAACAAATATTGTATATTAACATATTTATGTGGAATCTAGAAAACCGATACAGATGAACCTATCTGCAAAGCAGAAATAGAGACACAGATGTAAAGAACAAATATATGGACACCAAGCAGGGAAAGGGGGCAGGGTGGGATGAACTGGGAGATTGGGACTGACACATATACACTACTATGTATAAAATAGATAACTAGTGATAACCTACTGTACAGCACAGAGAACTCGACTCAACGCTCTGTGGTAACCTAAATGGGAAGGAAACCCAAAAAAGAGGATATATGTATACATATAGCTCACTCACTTTGCTGTACAGCAGAAACCAACACAACATTGTAAAGCAACTATACGCCAATACAATTTAAAAAAAAAAAAAGATTGTGGAAAGTACAAGACGTTTCAATAGAAGTTGAGAAATAATGGCAGATGAACTTATTATTATTATCAGGGACTTACTATGTGCTTTTAAGTCCTATGCCATTTCATTCTCACAAACTCATGATACAACTTGTATCAGATTATTCCCATCTTAGAGATAAGTAAACAGATACAGAGAAGCAAAACAACTTGCCCAAGCTGCTGCTGCTGCTGCTGCTAAGTCGCTTCAGTCGTGTCCGACTCTGTGCGACCCCATAGACGGCAGCCCACCAGGCTCCGCCGTCCCTGGGATTCTCCAGGCAAGAATGCTGGAGTGGGTTGCCATTTCCTTCTCCAGTGCATGAAAGGGAAAAGGGAAAGTGAAGTCACTCAGTCGTGTCCGACTCGTAGCGACCCCATGGACTGTAGCCTACCAGGCTCCTCCATCCAAGCTAGTAAGATACAAACCCAGGCCATGTGACTACCCTACACCCCAGCCCACATCCTCCCCAGTCAACTGATGAAGTTAAAGGGTAGAACTGTCGGGTTCTACTCTTATTACAAAAGTGTTGGCTTTTGTAAAAGCTGTTGACAGGTGAGGGCTTATGAAGTGCCAAGCACTACTAAGAGCTATGCAATCTCACTTAATCCCTTATTCAACCTTAGGGAGTAGAACTGCTATTATCTATGTCAGTTTTATAGATGAGGAAATGGAGGGGGACAGACACATCAGACATAGGACAGAATTTCCTGACCCCTTAGGGCAGTGTTTCATTATCATCCCACTATGCTGAAGGAGCTCTTTTCCTAATCACTTTACTGTGAAACTTTAATACCACCGAAAGACTATGTATCTGTATACGTACTGTATGCATATCTGTGCTTTATATATGAAAACAGTACAATCATTTTTGCCCTACCAAGAATCAGTTTTTGCCCCCACTGAGAATGTGTGACAAACAGCTTAATGGATCCTTATGCGAGCAGTCTGCTGTGACTCAGGTAAGTGGTTCATTTATTAATTCCTCATTTACTCATTTGATCCTTCAGTATTTATGAAGTGAAAGGAGTCAGACACAATACACAATACTGTGTGATTACATTTATATGAGGTTCATTAAAAGACAAAACCAAGGTATGGTGGCAGAAATGTGAGTAATGATTGCTTCTGGAAAAGGACCAGAAGGCAAGGGCATGAAGGAATTTTAAGGCAGGATGAAATTTTTTGTCTTGATCCTGGTGATAGTTACATGCTTGTGTATCTTTGCCAAAATTTATCAAACTGTACACTTCAGAAACCTGCTAAATTATATCCCAATAAAGTTTATTTGAAAGTATTTCCTAGTATGTGCTGGCCTGGGAAATTTAAATTGGTCCCTAAAGGTCCTGTGTCACTTGCTGCCAGATATCAAGGCTCAGCCAACATTCTGTTATCTTTGTGCAGGGTCAGAGAAACAAACTGATCCCTCAGTGTGACTGTACCAATGTCTTCCTGGAATCCCAGGCAGAGTTCTGATGATACAATGTCATAATAGTGTGGAAAAAGTCTAAAGAGGACTGCAAAGAGATAATTAAAACCAGCAGGATGGAAGAACTTTTACATGAGGACAGGTTTAGAATCAAGTGCTCGGAGGTTTACACAGTGGCACTGCGGAGAAGTAGCAAGGACCATAATGTCACCACAGGGAGAAGGGAGGGGTAGCCTTTCCCAGACTCTGAGAGCGTCTGTCCCTCTGGACAGTGGCCCATGTGCTGCCTTGTGACACCGCTTGTACTTGGCACTGGTTATTGACAGCAGCTCTGTTATTCTGCTTTCCACATGCTTACGTCTTTTCTAAACTAGATCAGAAATGGCCTATGGTTGGGACTGTGTTTTTACACCCAGCTTAGGGTCTTCTGTGGCTGGCGAGGCACTTACAATCCGATTCCTGAGCCCTACATTTTCTGAACCAGATAGGCAGAAAAGCATCTGAATATAGGATCTCTGTGCTACTGTGAGAGGCTGACAGAGAGACACAGTAAAAACACCAATCTACCGGAATTTCTAAGACATTACAAGATTTGGGGGCAGAACACACAAACGATTTAAACTGGGCCTTCCAGAAAATTCAGGACATATAGTCAATGCAAGTATGAAGCAGGCCTAAAAGCCTTATTTTGTGTTCAACAATGTATTAAACTAAAAAAGGGAGAGAAACTTGATAGAATTTCCCTTGGGACAAAACTGTAACGTGATCAACTAAATAAACCAGTTTCTTTTTTTTAACGTTCCTCCTAAGAGTTGGATAGAGAATGAACTAAGAGATCTAAGAGCCGACATTTGCTGAGAGCCTATGGCATATCAGGTTTCCCATGAAACCTGGTAAAGACATCATCTTGTCCAGTCCTCACAAACACCTCCGGAGGCAGGTGCTACCATGACACCAGTTTCACAGAAATTAAAGGGCCAATACCTGCCCAACTTAGGACGATGGAATTTGAACGTGGAAGTAGGAAACAGGTCTGACACCTTCCACCTTCTTGCTCAACACTGTCCCGTCCTCCCAACATGACCCGTGACCTGCTTATGATAACCCTGCAGGTGGGTGTCAGGGCCTCTCACTGATGGCAAACAGAGCCCAGGGCGGGAACACCTGAGCTGGTGTTTGAATGGGACACAGCCTGACACCTTCCAAACAATGCCCCGGACTGCTGTTCACGAGGGTCCGGGAAACACTGAAGTAGAGATAACATTCTCTAGGTCACCAAGAGAAGAGTAGTGTGATTGGCTGAGGGAAGCTCTGCCAGAATAAACCTGAGGGCTGAGGCCAGGGCAGAGTCAGGGTGGGCGCTGGTAGCATAGCGGCAGGTCTCAGGTTGGACGAGTAAGCTTCCCCAAACAGCAGGTTTCTTGGCCTTACCTGTACTGTTTGTACTGTGTAGATTTTCTTCAGATTTGATGCGCACTCAGCTGCTGTGGCACCAGGGAGAGATCTGGGCAAATAGAAGCCAAAGAGCAAAGAAACAAGGAAAACAAGGAGTCAGTGTTCATGAAACATTCCACAATGTTAAGTCTGCAGGTCTGCACGCCAACCAGGTCTGAAACCGCAGAGGCAGACACGTCTGGGATGCGAGTTAGAATTTAAAATGTGGAACTCCTACTTTGTCAAGTCAGGTGCTTGCTTCTCCTAAATACAAGCACATTTACCCTGTGGAAATTTAATCAGAAAAGTGGAAACATAAGTGAGAAAGGTATTTGAAACCTTAAAATCACAGTCTAAAAACACTAAAATAACCGTGTGATAACCAAGCCTCTTTTGTCAAGGACTTTGAATGGGAAACTGGGCCTGTTGTATAGACCACAGTGACAGTGCGGGTCCTGATCTGGTTATGTGTTTGAAAAACTTGTTAGTTCCCTGGTGGTAAATGTTCATGAACTCTTGAGAAACAGGCTGACCTTTTGCCAACGTTAAGAAAACATGATTACTAAAAGTCACTCCGACTTTTTGTTTCACTGAATTTGCATGTTTCCAAAATACTTTTCAGTTATTTTCTCCGGCTGATGTAATTAGCTCTGGTGAACTCTGCGGTCAGAATACATTAATCTTTAGTTTGCCATATGTTCCACTAGATGGCAACACACTACAGGCTTGCTCACCAGAAGAACCATCCACTATGGCTTTACCCAGCACTGTGTCCTGGGTCAGGGCTAACAGCACACGTGCTCATCCACTTGCAGAAGTGAAGCCTCTCCAACCCCGCCATCTTTCCTTTCTCCCTACACTGAATTAGCAGGTCTTGCTCAGGAAAGTTGGGGTCCAGCTACATCAGGCCTAAGATTTAAAAATTCAAGTAATGCACCACAGCCATATGTCTGATTGTTGCTAAGAACTAAGGCTTGGTGAGGAGCATGCACTGGTTCCCAGCTGACCCATGAGAGTCTGGAACCTATAAAAATAATGCTTCTTGCCAGTGCTGACCCTCCGAGAGGGGACTTCAAGATGCTGAACTTCCCAGCTAGAAATGTGCCCCAAACTGATCCAGCTCAGAGGTGCAAGGGATGGCAGAGCAGAGAGTCCCGCCCAGCTATGGGGTGAGCATCAGGCACCAGGGGGCCGAGCTCTGCAGATGACAGTCCAGGAACTATGGGCCAATCATATGGACCTGGGTGTCAAACCTGATATAAAAAACGCACTTCTGGACACTGCTCCCTAGCCTGGAGGTCAGAAGGAAGCACAGTTAAGGACTAGTGTGGGGGCGAACAAGGGACCCTGGTGAACAGGTAGAGCCCATTAAATAAATCTTCCCCAAAGCACCAGGTGTGTAAATCTTTTCTAGTTATCATGAGTGCGTTGGACATTGTGTTTGACAAAAGCAAATCTACAATAACCACCATGATTGCATTTTGCTGCCAGACTGGAAGCCTAAAATAACCGTGTTGTTATTACACTACACTACGCTACAGAGTGTAGTGAAGAGAGAGGACTCGATCAGCACCTGCAACAATGGCGCCTGGCCCACGATGCCTCCATCTATCTGCGCTGCCCAAGGAGCTGAAGGACTGACTCAGATAAACATTGAATTGCTATTTAATACAAGTTTTAGGCTTCCTCAATGTGTTTAGCAGGTAAAGAATCTGCTGCGATGCAGGAGATGCAGGTTCGATTTCCTGTGTCAGGAAAATCCCCTGGAGAAGGAAATAGCAACCCACTCCAATATTCTTGCCTGGAAAATCCCATGGACAGAAGAGCCTGGCGGGTTATTACGTCCATGGGGTCATAAAGAGTCAGACACTAGTGAAGTGACTTAGCACACACACATGCTGTTTGAGGCTTAAATTACAAAAGAACTGGGTGAAAACACTTAAAAACAAAACCCAAACTTTAATCTTTTTTGAACAGATTTTCCCATGAACAATCTACCGCTTTTATAGGAAAATTTACTGGCATTTATTCTAACAATGACTTTTCTTCCTTTGAAGAGTTTAGCTGACGTCTCCACCAACTATTCCCAGCAAATATATCCTTGACTGCCCAAGGCACAGAGCAGATCATGTACAGGTTCTTACCTTAATGGGGTGTAGGGGAAAAGTGAAGGTCCAAAGGTAGGAAAATGTACTTAGCATTTTTGTCATTTTAAAACTGTGCATTTTGAATTTTTGCTAACTTGTAAAGTTATCATTCAATTTATGACGGTTTAGAATGAGTTATAATTTGAGTGTTCACCTCGTACAGCATGATGTCAATTTAAGCAAATACAATGTGAGGATATCACTATTTAACCTAGAAAAAAAAATCACTGATACACTTTTGCTTTACCTGTCTCTTTTAAAATGCCTCTGTCACCACCTTCTGGTCTTTTACTCATATTCTAGTACAGGAGATAATTACACAAAGCCCCACTGCTCAAGTTTTTCGAAGAAATCTAATTTCTAGAGTCTGAGAAGGGCTGCAGCATGAGACGACGAGGCAGCGCTTCTCAGGGCGTGATGACGATGTCAGGGGCTGGGGTGTGTGGACTGAACTCCTGCTTACATGCTAATAGGCAAGTCACCTTCACTACAGTGCCGAATTCCCACCAGCCAATGTACTTAGATGTCATTATTACTTGTCCCCATCTTACAGGTGAGCTGCCCAGTGCCTGCAGAGGTTTGGTAATGTGCCCCAAGCCACAAAAAACTCATCTGAATACAGGTAACCTGAGATTTCCTGCTCTTTACACCCTCACTGCTAAACTGTCCAGTTATACCATCTATACACTTATATTTTTAATGGAGTTTCACAAATGAAACTTGGTGTGTTCCCATCAAGGCTGTTTTTGCTGAATGCTATAATACTTTTAATACAAGACTGTGTCCATATTACTTTCTTATAATAATCTTTGCAACAGAGCAAGGTAGAGAAGGTCCTCGCTAAAAGCAATAGGATCATGCCAAACAAATGCTCTATTCTGATTAGTATCTCAGGGTGCTGATGCATTGGTGCTTGAAAGGAAAAGTGTCAGCTTCTATGGAAGCTGAGTTTTCTAATTTCTTAAGGAAGGAGGTCAGATTTTCTGATTTTCAGCGTTCTTTCCAGCTGCTGGACAGTTTTATGAATACCCAGGTGTCAAAGTAAGAAAACAAGAAAACAATGCTTCTGATAGTAGTGAATTGGCTTAGCCAGTATAAGAAAAGTCATTTTTCTGTAAGCCAAATTTGATCCGGACAGTCACTAGAAAGAAAGCCTATACCTCATGCCTGAACCTCAGCTATCTTTAACAAGCAATATTGGGCCAAATATCCACAGAATCGACCTTAAAAAGGCCAACTGGCCAAGATGTACAAGGCCAAGTGATCTGCCTTGTAAACAGGTTAGTCTGTACTGGACTTGCTGATTCCAAATTGAACTGGAAGCTGTACCATCCAGAGTTACTGTTTCTTTAAGCAGCAGTTACCGGCGGTTCCTGGCACAGCCTCAGCCCAGCCCGCACCTTCTCTTCCCACTTCCTCTGACAGATAGTTGCAGCAACTGGAAGGGAAGTGTTTGTAGTGGATTTCAATGAAACTTTTTTTTTTTTTTTTTTTACTGCTATCACACATATAGTACCTTCTCACATCTTAAAACAAATCTTTTTACTTTATTCAAGTATGTTACAAAAACCCAAACCTCTCAACAGAACCCTAACCCAAACCCCTCTCTGCAGACCAAGGATGCTCATCTAAGGGTGATGTGGCCTCTGGAGAGGAGGTTTCTGGCAACATCCAGAGACATTTCTGGCTGTTGCAACAGAGGAGGGTGCTACGGACACTGAGTGGGTAGGAGCCAAGGCTGCTCTGGACCCTCCCATGTTGGACAGGGCTGCCCCCACAACGAAGCACGGTCCGGTCCAAACTGTCAGGAGTCCATGCTGAAAAACCCTGCCACAGGCATAGAAGAAACAGCTGAGAAGACATAGTTTGTTCAATCAGCAAAGATTCATTGCACACCTCTTTTAGCTGATGGGGGTACAGCAGTGATCAATCTAGACAAAGTCCTTGTCCTCATGGAGTGTGGGTTCTAGAACTAGGCACCCCTGCCTCTCTGATTTCCCCAGATATCTGAAGGCATAGAAATAACATTTAGATACTTTTTTGGGTCCGTAGGCTGGGGCCTGGGAAGCAGAAGTGGGAGAGAAAGTTGAGAAAGAAATACACACATTGACTATGTCCATTTCTAGAAGGCTATACAGCCAAAGCTTGGAAAATCACAGAACCAAGGAGTCAGGACCTATTTTCACATTCTTTAAATACTACATTGGCCGCCCACAGTACACAGCTGGAGCTGAGAACGCAGCAATGGAACAAGAAATGTCTCCTGGATGGATCAGGTCAAGGAGTCTGAATTGTTTCACTAGAAGTTTTCCTTGTGATTTAATGACAGTGATGTAATAATGGCTTCCTGTTATTGAGCCTGTACTATACGACAGGGCTTTGCATATATAGATCTCTATTCCTTATAGCAATCCTGCCAGGGTGGTACCACTGTTTCCATGTACAGAATTCAAAACTGAGTGTGTTGTTAAGTAGCAGATCTGGGTTCCTCTCCTGGTCTCTGTGGCTCTGATGCCCAGGATCTTCCTCTTGGGTGAGTCTGCTTCTCAGTAAAAAACAAGCAGTCACTGTCAATAGGGGTCATCACAGATAACACATCTTAGGGCAATGCCCTCTCAGCCCTTCTTAGACAACCTGCTTCCTCCTTGGGCCCACCCACTGCTGTAGCCCGTGATTCTCTCCTCCATCACCACCCATCAAGCCACACTGCTGGTGGGGGGTAGAATCAGAGACACACGACAGGGATTGATGTCACCAGGATCCCTGGCAACAATGATATCCCAAAATGGGATACAAGGAACATAATTCAGGAGGAACACATCTGCAGGTCATCATTTTAAGATAATTTACCAAACAAGAGTCACACTGTCCTGCAGCAGGAAGGCAGGAAAGCAGAGGGGTTTGAAGTCAACAGATCTGAGTTCCAGCTCTGCTGCCCATCAGGTGTGTGACGAGCCTAACTCTTCTGATCCTCGCTTCCCCTTTCTGAGGAACACAGGCTCTACCCCTCACTGCTTTTCTACTTGGACTACACGAGTGAATGCACACGAAGTATTTCCACAGTGCCTGGTGTCTAAGAAGCAATGGTTGCTGTCGTTACCACCAGCAGCGGAAGAGGAACAGAGGAGGAAGCAATCAGAGCTAAGAGACACCAAGTGCATTTTCTCATCTGTGGGACAGAGAGCAAAAATCCCAAGAACTCTGCGAGAGTTACACAGAGCCTAGAACCTCCTGGATCTATCCTTAGAAAAGAAAGCCCATAGGGTGCCAGTCTCTCTGGGCTTAAGGCCACAGCTTCCATGAGCTGCTTCCACTTGGACTTGATGAATCCAGAAGCTGATGGTCAAAGCAGAAGTAGGAAGGAATGCCTCCAGGTCTACCAAATAGATGATTAGTAAAAGATGTCAAGGGAACCCTTAAAATTACAAAATGCCCAAATCCAGCTTTATATTACTCCTGTGTCTCTTCAACTTAACAGGATAACAACATATGCATCTTAAGTTTCTCTATGTGAAATCAGTTAAAATTCGTTCTCATCTGGGGAGTTAGGAGAAGGCAGGAAGTTTTGTAAGTTGGACCAACTATTCTACTTAAGTGGTCTCCAGGCACATCATCATCATTTATATGCAAAAATGTAATGTGCTATTTACAAGTCATCTTTATGTACTCATTAAAGCAGGTCCCTGACACTCTCCACAAGACAGAACTCATTTAGCTCAACTGAAGTCTGAGACACTTCAAAGCATTTTTATCCTCTCTTATTCCAGAGATATTTAACTGCACTCCCAGTAGGTAAAAAGACCACACATCATGTGCTATGTGTATGCATCATTAATTAAACAGATTTAATTATTAATTAATTAAATTATTAATTAAATAATGGTTGCAACCTCACTTTGCAGATAAGCAAACTAAATCTGAGAGCAGTGACTTGCCCAGAGACTCATGGCTAACTAGCAGCAGAATTGATACCAGAACCAAGGGTCCCTGGCACCTGGCTCTTTGTCACTAACCTAAACTGATCACTTTTGGCACAACCCCTACTCTGCTTGGTGCTGTGAACACAACTCTGGACCAAATACATTCTCAATTCTCCTGCATGTTGCAACCCTCAACCCCGACCTGCCAGCAGTCCAAACGTGCTTTCTCCATTAAACCCCACCTGGCTGCTGCAGGCTCAGCTCAGAAATAAAATCCATGCAGACAGATGAACTTACTCCCTTCGTAAGTACTTAAGGAAATGATGTGAACCATTGCCTAGCTAGCTCTCAGTGGAGCACAGGGACCTGGATTCCTGGAGATGCTTCCAATTAAGGAAAGAAGCTAGAAAGGTTTCCCCAAACTCTCCCCACATCCGTGCCACTTAAAGTGTAGTCTCTCAACCAGCAGCATCACCCAGGAGCTTGTTAGGGCTTCAGAGTCTCCAGGCCCCACTTGACACCTACGGAATCCCAGGGGATTTGTCTGTACATGCAAGTTTGAGGTTTCCTGACTTACATCATCTAAACCAAATCACCATAAGAAATGGGAAATAAAATCTAATGAACTCTGTATATGCATGGTTGATTCACTTTGATATATAATATCATTATAAAGCAACTATATGAAAAAAAATTTTTAACTAAATCAACTATAGACAGCATCATCAGAAAAATGAAAAAAATGATTATTTTCACAGATGCATTTTTTTTCCATCATCGAAAGAGATGATTAAGACATGTTTATCATTAAAATGTGAAGGACAATCCTATAAAAGCACTTAAATATATGAGTTTTAGGTGGGACTCTCTTCTTTTTCTCTGCCAATTTTGAAATTTGGCTTATGCATCTCCTTGGCTTATGTATCTCCTGTAACACTGGCCCCCAGTTTCCTTATTTGAGAAATCCAGTCCAGCTCCCGTATTTAAAGCTATGGACCATGGGAGAACTGTTTGCCATTCACCGTTCAGACTCACAGGGAAGCAGCGTCCAGTGGAATGAGGGATGCTGGTGCTTGGGGTCACACAGTCCTTACTCCAAATGCTGTTTCTGTTCTATGTTAGCTTTGTGACCTCAGGTAAGTTACTTCTCTGGGCCTAAAGCATCTCATATGCAAAATGTTACTGTACAGCCCACTCCAGTATCGTGAGGATTCTGTGAATAACTACATATAGCTCCAGTCATTTGCCCATTGTACTGAAGTAAACAAGAGTCAATATTAGTTGGTTAAAGTGAAAAACAAGATGTTTAAAGCTTTACATATGATATAGGACAGCCAAGTTATGGAAACACATGTCCAGTGCACACATGTACACAATAAACTTCTGATGAAAAGATGAATGATGACTTCAGCTTATTTTTATGAGAAATCATTTCATTTCAGCCAGGAGAATAACTTAAACGGGGAAAATTTTAAAGCCAGGGATATGACTCCTAAAAGCCAGTCTTATTGCTGAATTTACTAACGTCAGGCTCAGCTGTCACAGAGAAAACCTGTACAAGCCCGGATACACGAGGAAGGATGTCCCTCGTCTATCATTCACTCCATTAATGATTTCATTTTAATCACTTTTAGATAGATCTGTGGCTTGTGGCTACATCAGCTTCCTGTCTGAGAAAGAGTCACCTGCAAAAATGGGCCAGAGCCTATTAATAACATTTAACAGTGCATCTATTGAAACTATCCACATAATCTAAATGTTTTATCTTTGCATGTTTATTTGAGTTTGATTTTTCCCTGCTTCCATCTACCGTCACTCCTGGCCTATGAGCTCCCTGATGGTAGCAACTGTGACTCTTTGATCTAGATATCTGATGAATCCTTTAGTACACAGAGGATGGGGGAAAAAAGAAGTGTAACAGTGTTAGAGCTGACAACGGAAGTGAGAAAGGCCAGGCTCTGAACTGTCATCATGACAGGTCATGGAGGTCTCACCAGCTGCTTTAGGTTTGGAAATAAGGAAATGGCATCTGTTACAATGAAAGCAGGAAAATATGTTTTCAAGAAGCTACCATATACCAGGTAAGGACTGGTAAGTTTTCTGCATGAGGATGTCTAAGGTCCTCAGGCCTGTCTGCAGGAAGCAGCTACTGACCCACAGGTGGACAGGCGGTGAGCCTCTAGGTCTGGTTCTTTCCCTGCTTGAAATACCCAGAAACACTTTGCCTCTTACAGAAAATAAAATCCTGGCAAGTAAGAGAGTCTGTGGGTTCAGAAAGGCAAGAATGGAGAAAAAGAATAGGAGAAGTCGAGATGTCAGTTCTTCTCTGTACCTGTCACCTGCCCGTGCCTAGACCCAGCAGGCCACTCTGGGATGAAGAAGGACAATCTGGGGGTTCTCTGTGTCAAGACTGGTCCCACCCTGCCCCCATCATGTCTGTTATTATGCAGCCACCACTGGAATGCCCTTGGACACATTTCACCCTGGAAGGCGGGTCCCTCACCGAACTCTTCATTGATGCTATCAAAGCAGAGTTCCTCCTGGAACTCCTAGGAGGCCCAAGCCCATGCTGTCATCTTTGCATTCTCAGCAGCTACAACAGTAACTGGAAACTGATATGCTTAAAGTAATTTGATCAATAAATACAACAGTAACTGTCAAGTTAGGCACCTAACGCATCTGTTACAAATGCACAGGAGGGTCCACGTGTTCCATGTGTTCCAAATGCACATGCTACGCCAGAGGTCTGATGGAGCAGGTCTAGGGCAGACTGAGGGCCTGTATTTCAACTGACTGGGTGAAGTTAAACTGTGACGGGGTGGAGTTAGTGGGCAATGGGCAATGTAGAGGGCCCACAGTTGTGATCAAAAACACAAGAACACAAATACTCACCAAGTACCTACAATGCACACTGTTAGGCGCACTTCCTTCTGGGAGTCAGACACGAGGCAGTGACATGTCTCATGATCAGAAGGGAGGGACAGAGGAGGCATCAATGATCCTTACTACAAATACAGGCTATAAAAATGCTACAGGGACACAAAGGAGGTACACTTAACCCTGCTGGGGCCAAGGGCTATTAAGTAATTAAAGACAATTACAGAACTGGCATCTCAGAAAGGCTTCAAAGGACGCGTGGCAGGTTTTTAGGTAGAAGAAGGGGAGAAGGGCACCCAAAACAGAAGGAATATCATGAGATATATCTCAGAGGGTGGCAAGTCCATGGTTTATCCAGGAGAAGGGGCAGGCATCTGCTGTTATCAGAAAGAATAGACAGACTGAGCAATATAATGGAATTGGGGAGACATAGGTGATGAGGCTAAAAAGGAGGTGAGTTTCACATTAAATGAGCAATAAAGAAGTTTCTAACATAATCTGCAAACCTATGGTTTTCATTTTTTTTCAAAGCTGAAGAATGTTTTTATCAAATGAACATGGCTCACTTCTAAAAACCACCACCACCAAAACCAATCAGACCTGCTCTGGTAGAAGCAGGGGTGGAGACCCACAATTCTACCTGTCTGGAGCACACAATCCCATGACAGAGGCACCTTTAGGTGATGAGAGACACAAAATTGACTACTGTGGCAGAACAGAGGGGCAGGAAGGATGAGGGCAGGTGTCATTTAGAAGGCTAACCCTGAAGGTATGGGAGATGCCTGGAGAAAGGACAGGCTTGGGAGCAAGAAGCTACTGTGTGACTGAGGCTGGAGAGGACCAGGGAGTGCAGAAGGAGGGACGTAGAGAGGAGGGGATGGCTTAGGCTTGGAGCAAGTTTTCCCAGGGTAAATGGACAATGTGAAGTACAGAACTGGAGGGGGAAGGGCATCTGAGGAAGGAGGGGAGTACAGGTAGGATGTGCAGATGCTGACCATCACAGGATTGGTTCTGGGTGTAAGAACCCAGGAGAGAGGTCAGGGTTAGGATGCAGACTTGCAAATGATCATTAGAGTAAAATCATCCCCTTTTCCTGAAGGGAAAGTCACTGAGGATAGATTTCAACAGCCTCCTAAATGTTTCAGTCAGTTCAGTTCAGTTCAGTTACTCAGTTGTGTCGGGCTCTTTGCAACCCCATGGATTGCAGCACGCCAGGGTTCCCTGTCCATCACCAACTCCCGGAACTTGCTCAAACTCATGTCCATCGAGTCGGTGATGCAATCCAACCATCTCATCCTCTGTTGTCCCCTTCTCCTCCTGCTTTAATCTTCCCCAGCATCAGGGTCTTTTCCAATGAGTCAGTTCTTCGCATCAGGTGGCCAAAATATTGGAGCTTCAGCTTCAGCCATCAGTCCTTCCAATGAATATTTAGGACCAATTTCCTTTAGGATAGACTGGTTGGATCTCCTTGCAGTCCTAGGGATTCTCAGGAGTCTTCTCCAACACCACAGTTCAAAAGCATCAATTCTTCAGCACGCATCTTTCTTTATAATCCAACTCTCACATCCATACATGACTACTGGAAAAACCATAGCTTTGACTAGATAGACCTTTGTTGGCAAAGTAATGTCTCTGCTTCTTGAGATGCTGTCTAGGTTTGTTATAGCTTTTCTTTCAAGGAGCAAGCATCTTTTAATTTCATGGATGCAGTCACCATCTGCAGTGATTTTGGAGCCCAAGAAAATAAAAGTCTGTCACTGTTTCTATTGTTTCCCCATCTACTTGTCATGAAGTGATGGGATCAGATGTCATGATCTTCATTTTTCAAATGCTGAATTTTAAGCCAGCTTTTTTACTCTCCTGTTTCACTTTCATCAAGAGGTTCTTTAGATCCTCTTCGCTTTCTGCCATAGGGGTGGTGCCATCTGTGTATCTGAGTTTGTTGATATTTCTTCCGGTAATCCTAATTCCAGCTTGTGCTTCATCCAGTCTGGCATTTCGCATGATGTACTCCGCATATAAGTTAAATAAGCAGAGTGACAATATACAACGTTGATGTACTCCCTTCTCAATTTGGAACCAGTCCGTTGTTCCATGTCCGGTTCTAACTGTTGTTCTTGGCCTGCATACAGATTTCTCAGGAGGCAGATAAGGTGGTCTGATATTCCCATCTCTTGAAGAATTTTCCACAGTTTGTTGTGATCCACACAGTCAAAGGCTTTAGCATGGTCAATGAAGCTGAAGTAGATTTTTTTCTGGAATTCTCTTGCTTTTTCTATGATCCAGTGGATGTTGGCAATTTGATCTTTGGTTCCTCTGCCTTTTCTAAACCCAGCTTGAACATCTCGAAGTTCAAGGTTCACATACTGTTGAAGCCTGGCTTGGAGAATTTTGAATATTACTTTGCTAGCGTGTGAGATGAATGCAATTGTGCGCTGAACATTCTTTGGCATTGCCTTTCTTTGGGATTGGAATGAAAACTGACCTTTTCCAGTCCTATGACCACTGGTGACTTTTACAAATTTGCAGGCATATTGAGTGCAACACCCAAATGTTTAGTGAGGGCTAACCTAGGCTGTCCTAGGCTCTAAACTAGGAGTCGAGGAGAGAGCAGTGGGGAAAGGAACCCTAGGAAGCATGCACTCTGGTGAGAGCAGACAGACAAGCAGTGCTAATCCTACAGAGACAATAAACAGGAGGCAGGGGCTTGAGGAGGGAGTCAGGAGGTGTATCATCTTCTATCCGTGGTCAAGGCAGCCCTTGCTGAGATGACACGGAAGCAGACACTAGAGGGAAGCAAAGTGCAGACCTATCAGATGTGACAGGGTAGAGCAGCCCAGCAGGAAGGCCCCTCAGTGGCAAAGGCCCAGGCTTGCGATGATGGAGAAAGAGCCAGGGAGCCAGCGAGCTAGAAGGGCACGTGCAGGAGAGAGAGTGACAGAGAGAGAGGAGAAAGGTGTCCTAAGCAGGGCAGGAAATGCTACAGTCTCAGGGGCTGTGATAAGCACTCTGGCTTTTGCTTGAGACAACTGGGGAGCAGACAGGTGACCAGCTTTCACTGCAGTATTTAAAAGAACTGCTTTGGCTGCTATGATGGGAACAAACTGTGTGGGGTGAGAGCGGAAGCAGGAAGAGCAGTGAAGATGCTCTTTCCTTCATCCAGGGGACAGATGTGGTATGGTACAGGGTCTGGGATGCAGGTGGTGAGAATACACTGGATTCTAGATATATTTTGAGGGTAGAATCAATAGCACTTGTTGATAATGGATGCAGTCGGAAGGAGGAGGATGTGGAAGGGGCTAGAGAAAGTGGGGAGATAAGGAGGAAGAAAAAAGAGAGTCATAGATGACTCCAAGAATGTAAGGGCGGGGTGAACAACTGGAAGGATGGGTTGCTGTTAACTGCTCTGGTTTGAGATGGCTCAGTCGAAGGAGGCAAGATGGGGAGGGCAGCTGAAGAAGTAGTTTGGCACGTGTCAAGCTGGGATGTGTATCAGACATCCACATGGGGACGGAGAGGAGGAGTTGAACGCACCAGTGTAGGGTCTTGGGAATCACCAGCAGTCCAGATGGAGCCCAAAGCCTTGTGACTGGATGAGATCACTGGTGTACAAGGGAACAAGAAGAGGCCTGAGCACTGAGTACCGCCGATAAAACTCAGAGGAGGTGGGGGAAGGGTCAATATGAGATGAGAACAAAGCAGTCAGAGGCACACAACCAAGAGTGGCCTCTAAGAATCAAGACAAGACAGAGTTTTACATTCCCAGAAAAGGGGAGGAAAATTCTTCATCCTATATCCCTAGCCAAAATTATCCCCCAAATGTTTGAATCTTTAGCCATACAGTCTAATTAAATAAGACCCTACTGGAGTTTACTATTAGAATTGCAAATAACTCCATGGGGGTAGGGGTGGGGGTGGGGAACTCTCAAACTCCACCATGAGGGGACTAAGTTAGGATGCTGGCTTCCTAACACTGAAATCAGACAAGCTGCCCTGAGGATCACTGATGGGGGATGGGTGGTTAATTAGGGAGCACTGGATAATCATGCTGGTGTTTCACACTCATAGCACTCATGTAACCCACCGAACAGCCCTAGCTAATGTATCCTATGATTATTTATCCTCATTTCACAAACAATGCAGGTGAGGCCTTAGGGAAGCTAGGTCATTTGTTCATCATTACATAGCAGGCTGAAAGGTAGGACAGGCCAGGAGGTAGGTGCCAAGTAAGTAGACATGTAAGTAGCAAGGAGACCTTTGGATGGTGAGGTTCTTGAGACTGATCTCATCAGCGCATATATCAGCTATCTGGGGAGAAGGGTGCAGTGGAGGGCTCTCCGGAGAGCCTTACCACCCTCTCTACAATCTTGTTTCTCTGGGGGAAAAAGATATGTGGGAACCTCTAGAACATAATGTGTTCACAACCTCAAGGGGAAGAGAGGCACTCTACATCTCCAGAGAAGTAGAGAAAGTTCAATAAAACCTATGGGATGACTGATCAGGCAAAAGGGATTCAGATGTGCAGTGTTGGAACTAAATATAATGTCTAAATGAATACAGCCACTTCTCTTACAGATTTGGATATGGGGGCAACAACATATTTCATTTGATTACTGGCTTTCAGAGAACAAAAACATGCAAATACACAGCAGAAAAGCTATAGCTTGTCTTCATTGAAATCACCATATTCTCATCTTAAAAGATACCAGATATTCTTTAAAAGTTGTATTAAGCTATAAAGCTATATTGTACAACACAGGATATAAAGCCACTGTCTTTTAATAACTATAAATGGAGTGTAACTTTTAAAAATTATGATCACTATGTTGTACACTGTAGTAGTATTGTACATTGACTATACTTCATAAAAAAAGGGTAACATATTCTTTAAAAGTTGTGTTGCTATGTAGTATTAATGGACTTAAAAATGTTGTGCATGTTTACAAACAAACTCTCTTGATACTGTTTCCAGCACACCACAGTCTCCACTGTAGACCAGAAGTCCAGGTTTAACACCTTGAAAACAGATACCAGGTAACAGCAACATAACACGCTTTTGAAAACAAAGACACATATGAGTTCACTCTGTTACAGTTTGCCAAAAGCATTCTTGTTATGACAGTAAGACACTCTTTCAGCATCTCATAATGAAAGTGAAAACATTAAAAAAAAAAAAAACAAGACTCACTGTATCTTCCCCACCCCCTAACTTTTCTGTCTTCCAGAAAGAGACAATAACTTCAAACTGTTAATTGTTATAGAGGGCTGCTAATTCCAACAGGAAGAAAGGAATGAGCCTGTTTTCCTAAGAAAAGATGAACATCATTTTTAAAAAGTCTTGCACGTATTTTACACAAGGCTTTTAAAAACCAGATTTGTGTCTATTGAGTAACTTGCACAGAAAACTGTCACATCGGGGCCTTCCTGATACTTAACCAGAGCAGACACAGTGTCATCAAAACTTCCATAAGCTCTTAGGACAATCTTTAAGTGTCAGCCTTGGGCACCGGATGCGTGACAGTTACTAAGAAGGGTCTTTGCAATTCATCCATTTATTCATTTGTCAAAAATTTCTTGTGCTCCTACTAGGAGTTAAGCAGAGTTCCTGCTCACTGGCCCCGAACAGAGGGCAAGTGTTGAGAGGTTGAGACAGTTTGAAAATAAACAGTCTCCTACACAACACAACTCGGTAGCATTATAAACATTATGAAGAAGACCAGGAAAGGCAAGAGTGGTAAGAATGAGAAGGAGTGCTAATTTCGATGTGACAGTCATGTAGGCATTTCTGAGAAGGTACTTGAGCTGTTGCCTGAGGAAGCTGCAGTGTAACAAGGTGAGGCGCGGCTCCCCACTAAATCCCCAGCACCTAGGAGGCGTGTGGATCTGTCCCCAGTAAGTGCTCAAGAAATAGCTGCCCAGTGAATGAGAAAGAATTCAAAGAAGTGTGCAAGGCAGCACTGGCGGGCAGGGGGGCAGGCGCCGGCTGTGCCATAGTAACACCACCGCCGCACACTTCCCAGGGGGCTGGTCAACTCTCCCGAGCGCTGTCGCAGTGAGGGTCGTGTCCGGAGTTTCCCAAGAGCCCCGTGGGCGTAGCCAGGACAGCACCACTCTCCCCACTTAACAGATCACCCCCGCCAGGCCCCGCATCTCCCACCGCCCAGCCGGGATGCCCGCCCGCCGGCACTACTTCTTCGGAAGGAAATAAAGGGGTAAGTGCTACCGAAACTTTTGGGACTGCGTGTTTTTTCTCCTGGCCTAGGACGCCCGACGGCCGCTCGCGCCGGCCCAAACCTGGGCTTCAGAGGTGGGTCTAAGCGAGCTCGCTCGGCGGGGCCGAGGGCCGGGGCGGGCGCGGGGGTAGGCGCGGGGTCGGCGGCCCCAGCTCACCCGGCCCGGGCGGGCGCCGAGACAAAGCGGCGGCGCAGGCCGGGCGGGCGCGCGGCGGCAGCGGCGGCGGCGGAGGGCCCCGCGCCCCCTCACCTGTCGAGCCAGAAGGTCCAGGGCGAGTGCAGCGGGACCCCACCCGGCTCGGGCCGCAGCGCCGACAGCTGCTGCAGGCCGATCGGCGGCGCGGCGGCAGGGGCGGCGGCGCGGGGCCCCGGCGGCTCCCGGGCGCCGGCGGGGGGCGCGGCGGCGGCCGGGGGCATCGCCATTTTCTCCGCCCCGCCTGTGAGGCCGGCGGACGCGCGGACCGCGGGCCGAGCGGCGGCTGAGTCACCCCGGCCCCCGCCCGTCCCGCAGCGGCCGCTCCGCCCCGCCCCGCGCGCGCCCCGCCCCGCCCCGGCCCTTGCCTGCCCGGCCCGGGAGCCGCCAGCACAGGACCGCCGGGGGCCGCCGAACAAAAGCACGGCCCACGCGAGGAGGAGGCTGATTCGTGCAGCCACCGACTCCGCGTGCGGGGATCGACGGACGCGCGGGCCGGAGGGAGGGCGGAGCGGCGGCGGGCACCGATTCCAGGCTACGGGGCGGGGGGAACAGAGGGTCAATCAGTGAATTCTGCAGCCTGACGGGAGATGGGCGAGACGAATGTGTGGGCTACGGAGAGATGAAGGAATGGATGGGTGGATGGTCCAGTGGATGCAGTCAGACCCATATGGCGGGAGGGGAGGAGGTGAGGACAGACAAACCAGCAGTCTGAAGGACAGTGGGAAAACTGGCAGATGCTTGGAGGAGGGGTGAAGGGATGGAAGGGCAGGTGGAAGCACGGTTGGATGTGACAGACAGATGCCTGGGGAACCGCTGGCCAAATGAACAGAGACTGGAGTGCGAGAGAGTTGAGAAAGAAAGTCAGACAGTCAGAACCTGGACCACTAATCCGGGCATAAAGTGGTCACAGGTCAGTGTCGCCCATTTCCTAACTCAGTGGGTTTGAAGGGGACACCATGTGCCCAAGTGTGACCAAGTGTAAACGAGGGTGCCCAGAGTCAGTCCAGGTTCTCCACACTTGCCCCAAAGCACCCACGAGGAACGGAGGAAGAAACGGGGTAGTTTGGAACACAGCCCTCGGCTTTCTGCACCGCTGAATACAGGGGAAGATTCCTGAACCCAAAGAGGGGTCCTGCAAGCGCAGCCCCTTACCAGGTGTCTCTCAGTCTCTCTCTCAAAAGAAAAGGAAAGGCATGTGGCCATGTGAACACACGTCCTAACTGGCAGGGCCATGGACGCCCTCCTAGAGTTTGAGTTTCTGGACAGTCCCTCTCTGGCCTTGACCAGCTGTGGATGTAGAGCTCCATCTCCTCAAAGATACCCCACATGGCCTACCCTACATCCTACTCTTAGCTTGAGCGTCTCTGGATGCACCAGAACAGGAGCTGCAAAAGCAGATGGGTTCATGGGCTTCACAGCCATTGCAAACACCTGGTATGAATCCCAGGGTAGGTGCCTTTCCTAAAAGGTATTTAAGTTCAGGTAAAATGACAACAATGAAAGAATGTTGCTTTGCTAGCCTCACTTAAAACACAATTTTTATACAAAGTATGATGCTAGAAGCAGCGACATATTTAAAAGTCCTTCCAACTCTAACATACAAGGGCCTTTTGGGTTAGATGCACTTTTTTGTTGCTGTTTCATACCTTCTTTTATTTTTTTTCAAGAAAACACACATATGGCATTGTTTAAGCTATTATGTGCACTTTATAGTTATTAACTCATTTAATCCTCACAAAATCCAATGAGGAAGGTACTATTATTAGCACATTCAACGGATGAGAAATTGAGAAATTAAATTAACCCCAAGGTCACCCAGCTAAAAAGTGAGAGAGCCATGATTTGAACATAGGTATTCCGACTCCAGAATCTAGCTCCTGACTGCCAGTATCTACTACCTCTCTAACTGGAAAACAAACAGGTGTTTCACAGTGCTGCCTAATAAAAATAAGAGTGAGTAGTAAGCCTCCCTCCCTCCCAAGGCTATCAGTGCTGTTACCCAGAGGAAGCCACTGTTCATAGTTTCCTTCTGGAAAAATGCAAGTATGCACGTAAAAGCATATATCTAGATATATATATTGTACACCTACCTATATCTTTTATAAAGAAATAGATGCATTTTATACCACTGCTACATTTCCTGATCTTACTTAACATATTTGAAGACTTTCATATCAAAACATATAAATCTACTTCATTTTAAGCACTGCAAAGTAATCCATTTTAAAGAAGTAATATAATTTAATTCACTAATACCCAAGATTTATTTGGTTTGCAGTAATTTTCTTTGATAAATAATGCCACCATAAGCATTTTTATACTTAATGTCTTTCCTTATCTCTATCAGTTTATTTCAGCATAAGTTTGGAGAAGTAGAATTTTTGCCCGCATCCAAAATTTTGATACACATTACTAAATTAATGTGCAAAATGGTTACATACATTTATATATAAATGATTTGTAAATACTGGCAGATTCCAAACTTTTATATTTCCTTAGTGACATCTTCAAATTTTATATAAAATTCTAAGGTATTGGTTGAAAGAGTTTTTGCTTACTGATGATTAGAACTAGTCAAACTGTCAAGTTTAGCTTCTTCCTTATGTCCTGTAACAATACTCTCAGCAACAAAGGAATATTTTAAAAGTTTCATCTGCAGTTTCTAAAAAAGAATATACACCACATGATAAACTACTTTCAGAATTTAGAACTAGGAACAGTCTGGCAATTTGTCTTTATTGACTATCAATTATGCACCTTCTTTTTGCTTTGGCTTCCAGGATGCTCAAAATTACATCTGATGTTCAATCAAAACTTCAATAGTAACCAATGAAAAAGCATCACTATTTTTATATTAATGTATTCCTATTTTTAATGATCCAATTGCACATGTGCATCTTATACTGTGAACCTCTCAAATCTATTTTGGAAGTAGGTAATCTACAAAAAATATAAAATTTAAATCACCTTAATATTACTAAAGAAGTCTGGTGATGTGACCAAGGGGAGAAGCAAGGCGAGGTCAATGGGCATTGCTTTCACTCCCTTCCTGTTAGAAACGTCTAAGATACTAACCACTGCTAACCATTTCTCTTCAGAGAATGGTTAACCATTTCTTAACCATTTCTCTAAAGAATTATTCTCAGAAGATAATCAGTGAGGAAAATTCCCTTGATGCTTCCCACTTTGCAACTGGACCCCAGGAATTCCAGTTTCAGGGTAGAAAGGGAACTTGGAGACTATCTACGTACACCCATCATTTTACAAATGAGGAAACTGAGGCCCAGAGAGGTGAGGGAACTTACCCGAGGCCACAGCTCTAGGGAATGACAGAGGCAGGACTAGAACGTGGGTAGCTTGAGGTCCAGGCCAACGTGCTCTCCCACTGCGTAGCACGCCACTCAGATGGCTTGGGGTGGCAGGAGGAAGGAAAAGAAGGTGACCCCACGGCCCCTAGCAACGAAAACAACAAAAAGACTTGAGACACTCATAAATAATTAAGCAATTAGCTGCAGCAGCTATTCCCCTCCCTTCCAGCATCCAGTCACCAAGGCAACTTGGGCAGGGTGCCTGCTGGTTGCCTAGTAACAGCGTGGTCTGCTCCCCTGACATGTTCCCTAGGCATCAAAGGATTTGAGAGCCAGGAAGAGCCTTAGACAGGGACCACTATTCCAACACCTTCATTTCCCAAATAGGGCAGTGGCGGCCCAGAGACGCTGAGGAACCTGCCCAAGGTCACACAGCTACTCAGAGGCACAGCCAGGCTCCGTTTCCAGTTGCTTTTCATTGTACTATGGCTGCCTCAGGGGCAGTGCAGATGAAGGAAAAGAGATCTCTCCACAGTTCCCAGAAGAATACGAAAGTAAGATGGAGAGAGCAAGCAGGAAAGAGACAGAGACCTTGAGCTCTCATATGCAATTAACAGGAGCTGGTAATCCCATCAGCCCAACTTTCATCATCACCATGGCAACATGGGTGAGGTGGGTACTGGTTGCCTAGTAACAAGTGGTCCTCTCTCTTCCACTCAATCCAGCTCCCTGGGAGACACAGGAACAGTAGAATGTTGGAGCTAGAAGGGAAAGCAGGGTTCCAAACTCAGTCTCCTCCTTTTACCAACGTGGCAACTGAGGTTTGGGGCAAGGTGACTCAGCCACCGAGCTAGCTAGGGACAGGGACTCACTGTTGGTCAGCCAGCCTTTCCTGAAGGCCACTTATTCTTGTCACAGCACCGTGGAAAGGGGAGCTTCACTCAACAAAGACAAAACACGGCAGGGGGACAGCAAGGGGTCCCTGGGTGGTATTTCTACCACGTGTCTGGATGGTGGCAATGCTGCACACGAGGCCTGGCACACCAGGGGCAGTCTGCACAGGCCTCTAAAGCAAGGACACCTGAATCAAACGCCAGCTTTCCCCAAACCTGGAAAGCTGCTTATCCCTTGGCACCTCAGTCTCTACATCTGAGAAACGGGCATACTGATGGTCCCTGCCTCTCGAGTTGTCATTAAGATTAAACGAGAAAATGTACAGGTCAAGTGCCCAGTATAGAGTAAAAATGCAGTACATGTTAAGTATTCATTTATTCCACTTTATCAGTAAATATTTGTTGCATGTCTGCCATACAAACACCACTGTTCTAGGCTCTTGAGATTTGTTAGTGAGCAATACAGACAAAAGAAATCCCTGTCTCAGGAAGCACACTTTCCAGTGGAATGGATATATTATTATATCTATATATACACATATATCTATTTAAGTGTTTGCTGAATGGATGCAGAAACTCATTGGCAATGTGCTATGTTTATGTTACTAGGCTCCTTCTCTTAAGACTGAGAAGTTTCCTGTTTACAGGGTGTGATGCTATAAATACGCAGGCTCGTCTTCTTTGTGGAAACTCCCGTCTTCCCTTGGTATAGAAGCTCAGAAGAAAAAAAAGGAGGGCAGTGGCCACTAGATGGCAGACCTCAATCTCTGCAGATAAATGACGGGTGGAGGCTCAGAACCCCTGAAGGACGCTTCCAGCGAAGGCAAGGGCTGCACTTGGTCCATCCCAGAGCAAGGCTGGAGGGGTGGAGAGACCAGAAACGCCTCTGGGTGCGACACTGGGGTTCTCAGGGGAGGCTGGTGTGTGGTGTAAGAGTAACTGCTTTAATAAGAATGAATCCTGTGTTAACCAGGATCCTGCCCTGTGGAAGCTGTGTGACCCAGGGAAGTTTTATTCATCTTGCTGAGCTCCACATTCCACAAAGAGGTAACAACAGAGCTCCCTCTGGTTGCTGCTTTGAGGCATACATGAGAAAACATGTCTAAGGCACCTTGCAAGGTGCACATGGAAAAAGCACTGTTACTCATCTAGAATCAAAAAGATGCCTGAAGGTCTGGTTCAGGGTTGCAAGTGGAAGAGAGAGGGACAAGGGGAAAAGCACTTATTAAAGCCTCTGCAGTGAGGAGACGGAGGTCTTCCCAGTCACTGAGCCTGGGAATTGTGGCACTGAGGTTGGGTTGTCTCACCATCCATCTCCCTATCCACTCATCAGCCCGAGTCCTTGTTTTTTTCTTGCCACCCTTGTACCGGTCTTCTGTCTTTATTCCCAGGGGTAGCACCTGCCCTGAGCAAGCCGAGCACACTAGTCTCCTGCTTCCAGGGTCCTCCATCCTGCGGTGGGAAGCACCCTGAGCAACTGTCCTGAAACACCCATCTGACCACGCCTAAAGCTCCACTGCTGGCTCTCAAGGGAAAGCTCAGACTCTGGTGGCCACCAGGGCTCGCCAGCTTCAGGATCCTTCCTGCCTGTCCACGCTTGTGCTCTCCCATTCCCCAGAGCTTCTCTGCAGCCTGGAGGCATCGGCACCTGCTGGTTTCTCTCCTGCACCTCCACTTCAGCCTCTCTGCCCCTTCCCCTACGCAGGTCTCCGGACAAAGCTCTTCCCCAGCTTCCCACGCTAGAGCAAGTTCTCCTCCCCAATCATTTCCTGCCAGCACGAGTCACAGCTGCACTGATCTTTGCCTCCCACACCAAAATATCCGGTCCCAGATGGCCAGGCCCCTCGTCTTCACTGCTGTGCCCTACTGCCCAGCCCAGTGTCGGCCACGTGGACAATGCGTCATCAACATCCGTTAAGTACATGAACTGGGTACACAGCAGCTCGTGATTGAAAACAACAGTCTATGAATTCATCTCCCAGTTTCTAGACGTTCTCTGTCGTCAGTGCATCCTTTGTGTGGATGGCATGTTAGTCTTCTAAAATAGCACCTTTTTCCTTTTACTTCTTTCCTCAAATGCCCAAGCAAATGGCTAAATGGCTATCTCTAAAAAGCTGAGGTCAGAGATCTCCAGTGTAGCATCTGAAATCCTTTCCACCCAACCCACCTTTCCAAATGCATCTGCAACTATATTTCCAAATATATATGGTTATGTAGTGCATATGCCTATATTTACATATATGTGGAAGTAGAGGAATATATATGTAGCGTGTTTGGAAATATATATAGTTGGACACACACTCTTCCCCTTGGTGTCCTCCCTTCTGCCGTGACATGCGCTCCCATGGGCAGGCCTATGACCCCTCATAGTACGGCACGTGGAAGATTCAAGCTGCTACATCAGTGATCTGTCTACTCCCCACCCAGTGAACACATTGTGTGCACTCACATCTCCACACTTTTGCCTGAGATCTTTCCTCTTCCCTGTCCTTCCAAACTGTCCAACTGTCTTTCAAGGGCCAGAGCAAGTTTCACTGCAGGGGATCAGCCACCACACACACTCCAGAAAGGGTCAGGAGATCCAGAGTTGCAGAGGCACATCTGAGCAGGTACCCAAACTCCTTTCCTCAGGAACACTCTTGCCCTGACAGCAGGAAAACTGGGAAGTAACCATGTTTTTTTCCTTGGTTAGGAAGAAAGTCCCACCCACTTCAGAAACACCGGTTCTGGGACCACTCTGAGAATTCAGACTTAAGGACTTTTGTTGGGGCCCCACAGTAGTTCACTGATTGGAAGAACCATGATTCAAACAAGCAACTCCTACTGTTGGGCATTTAAATTGTTACCATGGTTTGTCTTCTTTATGTGCCCTCCCCTCCCTACTATAAATATACTCTGCTAATCACTGGCTCCTTATCAAAGAGTAGTTATTAATGCTCCGCCAGGCCAATCAATCAACCAGAGAGGTGAGGATGGCTAAGATCAGAAACTTGACCTGAAGAGGAAGTTCAGTAGGCCTGCACTTGGTCTTTGAAAAGTGTTTTTATTTTTAATTGGAGGAGAATTCCTTTACAGTGCAGCGTTGGTTTCTGCTTATTTTTGGAAGTTTTTAAAAGAGAGAAAAAGGTGGACAATAGAGAGGCAATGTGAGCTGAGGAAGATAACACAAGTGTGTGTCTGAGCCCACCCTTCACTGCTGTGTGATTTGGGACAAACAAGCTCTTCGCTGCTTCTTTTTGTTCGTGTGAAAAATGACTCCCCACCAGGACCTGCTTCACAGTGCTGTCTGGGGGTGAGGGCCTGCACGAGCCGTAAAATGCTCCACGAGTGCTGGGTGCTACTTCCTTATTCCTGGCGGGGGAGAGCCCGCCTCCTCTGTGCTGTGTGAACATGGGTATTCTCCTCTGCACTTTAGAGATTTAGAGAGGAGTGGAGAGGGCAAGTGACTGTCCTGGTCTGCCTGAGACTCTCATGACTGTAACACTGAGAGTCCTGAAAAATCCCCCCTCAGTCCTGGGCAAATCTGTGAGGTTGGTCATGCCAAGAGCACGTCCACAGAGCACGTACTGTGGCATGTGGCTTTCCCTGTCCGTCATGGAGGCTTTCACTCCCCGTGGCCAGCTGACAGCTGTGGGTCGAGTGGGAGTTTATTGCTGGTCACTTCTTCACAGCTAAGAAGCTAACTGCTTTACGGGTAAGCTTTGGTTTTAAGCTTTCAGTTATGGCTCAGGTATCACGAGGGGAACATTTCGCAAGCCGGTATTCTGAGGAAGCGCATCGTGCTTTCCAAAGCTTTACGTTTAAACTTAAATAACTGCATTGTTTCATGGCTTAAGAAATTCTGATATAGAAAATATCAACTTCCTCAGTAAACTATTAGAAGATGATGAGCCATGTTATAAAATGACCACCTGGTAACTTCCCTGATAGTCCAGTGGCTAAGACCCCACACTCTCATTGCAGGGGCCCAGGTTCAAGCCCTGGTCAAGAAAGTAGATCCCACATGCCTCAACCAAGAGTCTGAATGCCACAACCAAAGATCTGGCATTCTGGAGCTAAAAAGATCCTCTGTGGCACAACTAAGACCTAGTGCAGCCAAATATATAAAATAAATATATATATTTTTAAAAACAACACCCCCCCCCAACAAATGATCACTGATGCCCTCACTTTCCATATTAACCTAAGTTCCTTGAGGGTGGAAAGTCCACCTCTGTGGTCTTTACAAAACAGGTGTCTAACATAGCAGGTCCTTAATAAATAGTGGGATGATGAATCTCTGTATGATTAAAACATTCTTGAAATATTTTATGTCATTTACTACTTAAGAGCTGAGTAGTCTAAATCTGAAAAGCTATTATCAACTAATGGGTGATTAGAAAAGGAAAATAAAGCAATTTTTGAAATGAAACTACATTATTTTCCTTTAAAAAAAACGTGTAATTGCATAAAGTTTTTAGAATAACTACCATGCAAAGTGCTACGTTAGGAATCATGAAGATGCTTTTGAACAGCATTTTAGGCTAATGACATCTTGCAGTTACTCAATCTCTTACCATGAGCAGGAATTCCACGCTCCCAAAACAGAAAGATATTGTCATTTTTTTTTACTTCTTTCCTATTGATTTTCATTTGGTACATATTATGTACCTAATACTAACTTGTATATTGTGGTATTTCTTTAAAAATTTCTTTAGTTTTTGTGATAAGATGGTGTCATTTCCTGGGAAGTGAAGGAATATGCACTTATTATTTACGCAAAGTCTGTTACAAAATTTGGTCCCTAGTGGAGTTACAATCAACATGGTACTCCATAGATCACCTTACATGTATGTCTTGTGTCATAAATGTTCGCTATCATTGACAATGACCTTGGAGATAATTAAGAATAATTTTTCTCCTTTCAAAAACTTCCAGAACCCTCAGAACTAAGCTCTGGATTATTCTAACTTTGAGTTGATTCTCTATCATTCCTAAAATGCCCAAGAGTTATCTTTTATACTGCATGAAACATAATTTTGTCAACAAAATACAGTAGCATTTTTTTTCATATTTTGCAAAATATGAAACTTTTAACTTTTAACTTTTGCAAGAGTTAATGATGCAAATAATTTCCTATCTTTCTTCTGAAGGAAAACCATTAATAAGACCATACTCCTTGCAAGAATCAAAATTTAGTAGTAAGAAGGCACAAATCACCCATAAGGGCAAGACATACATTAGCAGTGAGGAAACAAGCCTAATGATTATAATGTCCAGATGGAAATGAATAACTGAATCATTCTCTATCAAATTAAATAGCATCTTAATAAGTTGTTGCATCATCTCTGTTGATTTAATTTAACAGAAAGATATGAGAAGATAATTATGATTTGCAAAAATATCTTCATTTCCCATGCTTATTAGCATTTGGCCTGTGAATCCCCTCCTTTTATTTTGAAGGTGATGTTACGCCAAAATGGCTTTTAGTTTCCTTTCACTCAAAAGCAGCCCATGTTCAAAAGAAAAACACCTCCAAACTGGAACAAAATTACCGGAATTAAAAAAAAAATGGAACTCCAGTGTTTGGTCAAATCTTTTATCAAAGAAAGGATCCAAACACTTCTTTTGCCAGGCAAGCTGGTAAGTACAAGTTGTCATGGAAACAGGATGTATTCAAATTATACTAGGAATGACGTTCTTCATATAACTAGGTGTTCATCTCCTCTAAATGGGGAGAAATTGTTGTAGCTGAAATCCATTATATTTCTTTCAATTCTGCATTAAAAACAATCATTTCGTTCATTTTATATAGAAGTACACAGACACAGAGCCTCACTTTCATAAAAGAGAGAATTAAAATTACTTGCAAAAGAACTGGTGCGTATATAAAAGGCATAAAATGAAAATGAATCCTATGATATAAATCTACTGACGCACAGTGAAGAGGTAAAGAATGGAAATCAGACAATATAAAACCCCCTTCACTTATAACGGGATATATTTTTCCCCTATGGCATTAGTGACTATTTTTTACCAAATGATGTAGGACAGGTCTGGAAGTTGGGATGATTTGTTAACAGGTGTATTGTCACGACTGCTGATGACAGCACAGGCCCTTGTTAATTCACACACATCTAAGAAAGCCACAGAAGAAACACGAGGCTGTAATGAGCAGGCATTGCCCACTACTTATAAGGCGATCATCAAGAAACATATGGTATAAGCTGATTTTCTAGGGAAAGATTTACAGCATGGAAGGCCCCTGAAGTCACAGTATATCTAAGAGGTAGCCAGAAATTCTTTTTGAATCAAGGTAATTCTACAGAACATCTTTTAAATTTTTTTCAGGTGAATATAATATTTTTCCTCTATCTCCTTCCAAGAAGTGAGAAAAAAGGTTTTTCATGTCTTGCAGCCTAGAAGGATGCTGCTGCTGCTACTAAGTCGCTTCAGTGGTGTCTGACTCTGCAACCCCACAGACAGCAGCCCACCAGGCTCCTCCATCCCTGGGATTCTCCAAGCAAGAATATTGGAGTGGGTTGCCATTTCCTTCTCCAAAGCATGCATGCATGCTAAGTCACTTCAGTCGTGTCCAACTCTGTGCGATCCCATGGACAGCAGCCCACCAGGCTCCTCTGTCCACGGGATTCTCCAGGCGAGAATACTGGAGTGGATCGCCATGTGCTTCTCCTCTAGAAGGATGAGTTATCAACAAAGCCTTTGTCCAGGCACTTAAGACAATGATCATTCAAATTAAAATGCCAATGGTTCCAAAATATATAGAGAACTCTTAAAACTCAACAATAAGAAAAAGACGACTCAATTTAAAAGTGGACAAAGACCTGAACAGACATCTCACCAAGGAAAACATAGAGTTGGCAAATAAGCATATGAAAAGATGCTCAACATCACATGCCATTAAGGAATTGCAAATTAAAACAAGATACCAGTGCACACTGATTGCTGCTGCTGCTGCTGTTAAGTCGCTTCAGTCGTGTCCAACTCTGTGCGACCCCATAGATGGTAGCCCACCAGGCTCCGCCGTCCCTGGGATTCTCCAGGCAAGAACACTAGAGTGGGTTGCCATTTCCTTCTCCAATGCATGAAAGGGGAAAGTGAAAGTGAAGTCGCTCAGTCGTGTCCGACTCTTAGCACACTGATCAGAAGGGCCAAAATCCAAAACCACTAACAATACCAAATGCTGATGAACACGTGGAGCAACAGGAACTCTCATTCACTGCTGATGGAATGCAAGTGGTACAGCCATTTGGGAAGACAGTAGCAATTTCTCACAAAACTAAACATACTCTTACCATTCGATCCAGCAAATCTGCTATTTGATATCTAGCCAAAGTAGTTGAAAACATGTTCACACAAAAATCTGCACATAAATATTAATAGCAATTTACTCATAATTGCCAAAACTTGGAAGCACCCAAGATGTCCTTCACCTGGTAAATGGATAAGTAAACTGCTGGTTGGTTGGTTTAGTCGCTAAGTCATGTCCGATTCTTGCAACCCCATGGACTGTAGCCTGCCAGGCTCCTCTGTCCAGGGATTCTCCAGGCAAGAATACTGGAGTGCGTTGCCAGTTCCTTGTCCAAAATAAACTGTAGTATACAATATTAACTGGAATATTATTCAGGGACAAAAAGAAATATCAAGCCATGAAAGGATATGAAGAAGCTTAAGTGCATATGACTAAGTGAAAGAAGTCAATCTGAAAAGGCTACATACCTAATGATCCCAACTATATAACACTTTGGAAAACGCAAAACTATGGAGACAGTAAAAGGATCAGTATTTGCCAGAAGCTAGCAGGAAGTGACGGATGAACAGACAAAGAAAAGAGGATTTTTAGGGCAGTGAAGCTATTCTGTATAACACTATAATAATGCATATGTAATCATATATTTGTCAAAGCCCACAGAATGCACAACAACGAGACTGAGCCCTAATGTAAACCATGGGCTTTGGATGATAATGATGTGTCAATGTAGGTTCACTGATTGTAACAAATGTACCACTGTGGTGGGGGATTTTGACAGTGGGGGAGACAGTGCATACACAGAGGCAGTAGGAAGGGAAGACTGTATGTCCTGCTAAGTTTTATTGTGAACCAAAAGCTGAAATAAAAAAAATGCAGACTAGTTAAAAAAAAATACCAACAACAATAATAGCTACCATTTCATGACTGCTTAACTATGTTCCACATTTACTTATCTCAGTTCTTCCACGTATCAACCCTATGAGGTAGATATAACTATCATCCCCATTCTATATACTGGAGATTCAAAACGGTTAGATAACATTTCCACAATTATATAGCAAGAGGTACAAAGTTGACACCCAGGTCAGCTTGGTTCCAAGCCTGTGCTGCTAACATCTGCAAACCCTCCTCTTAAGGACATGTTTCAGCTCCCTGAAGACACCTCTATGTCATATGAAAAATGAGTTTGGTGTTTGACTTAGGAAAGGATTAGAATTATGCTCCAAAATGCTCAAAACAGAACACTGTGGGAAAAGTATACAAAGAACATATACACTTATTAAATAAACAACATGGAACTAGTAAACAGCAAGAGTTTCAACTACAAATTAACAGCCACTTAGCATTTGCCGTAAGACTGGCTGAACCATCTCCCTGTAGAGAGGGACTGTTTAAGAGACATAAACTAATAGATCCAAGAACTCCAAACACACAAAACATGAAGAAAACCACACCAAAGCAGAGAATAAGCAAACTGCTCAATACAAGAAAAAAAGAAACATTATGAACAGAGAAACAAAAGTAAGGATTAGAGAAGATATGTCATGGGAAATAATACAAGAAAGAAGATAGTGAAGCAATCTCTATAAAGTGCTGAAATTAAAAAAAAAAAATGTCAACCTGGAATTCTATATCTAGTGACACATCTTTTCAGAGACAATGGAGAAAAAATGTGATTCTAGAAAGATAGAGTAGAAATGCTTTTCTCAATTTTTCTCCCTAAGTACAGTGAAAAATCCTGAACATTATATATGAAATAAACAGAAGGTATAAAGATAGGGACCCAAGGAATAACACAATGGTGAGCTTCCTGGAATTTTTTTTTTTTTTTTTTGCCATATATATTTCCCAGATTTAGAGTTGGAAAAGCTGGCAACCTGGAAATGACAATGGGTACAGAAAAGAAAAGCCCCAACAAAAGCCCTTCTCCCTAGCTAAAGGATATGAAAGGAGTAGAATAGCAAGATAAAAACTTTTAGACAATTACTACTCTACATTGGTTCCCAGGTGGCTCAATGGTAAAGAATCCACCTGCCAATGCAAGAGACACATGTTTGAACCCTGGGTTGGGACGATGTCCTGGAGGAGGAAATGGCAACCCCCTCCAGTATTCCTGCTGGGATAATCCCACGGACAGAGGAGCTTGGCGGGCTACACTCCATGGGGTCACAAAGAGTCAAACACGACTGAGCATGCACACTCTACGCCAGCCAAAAATCATGGGAAAGACTGTCACCCCACCTCTACTCAACCTAGAAAGGGCACGAGGGGAGCTTAAGCTTCTACCTTCACCATGCAGAGTAAACAAGTAAACAATGACACAAGTGAAAAATCCATGATCCTACAAAATATTTTATCTACAAAAAACTCACTTCAAATACAGCATGGTTAAATTAAAAGGAAAAGGATGGGGAAAGATATACCATGTAAATGTTAGCCTAAAAACATAAGAGCAGCTCTATTAATATCAGAAAAATAGACTTCAGAGCAAAGTTTACTAGAGACAAAGGACAGTACATAATGAAGAAAGGATCGACCCACTAGGAAGACATAATGACTCCAAATATGTGTGCACCAAACAGAAGAGTCTCAAAATATACAAAGCAAATCCTGAAATAGCAGAAAGGAGAAAGTTGACCCACAATTCCAACTGAAGTGAATCAACACTCCACTCTCAGCAACTGACAGAACTATGAGACAGAAAATTAGCAAAGGTAAAGAAGAAATGAACAACAAAATCAATCAACAACATCTAACTAAAATATACTGCACTTAAGCAGAATATACATATTTTTCAAACGGTCTAGAATGTTCACCAGTACAGATTATATTCTGAACACAAAACAAACCTTAACAAATTAAAAAAAAAAGCAACAGGAAAATTTCCAAACACTTGAAACGTAAACAGTACACATACAATAATCCACAGGCTAAGAGGGGTCTCAACAACACCTAGTTGTGGACGTGACTGGAGATGAAAGTAAAGTCTGATGCTGTAAAGAGCAATATTGCATAGGAACCTGAAATATTAGGTTCCTGGAATCAAGGCAAACTGGAAGTGGTCAAACAGGAGATGGCAAGAGTGAACATCAACATTTTAGGAATCAGCGAACTAAAAAGGAATGAGTGAATTTAACTCAGATGACCATTATATCAACTACTGTGGGCAAGAATCCCTTAAAAGAAATGGAGTAGCCATCATAGTCAACAAAAGAGTCTGCAATGCAGTACTTGGATGCAATCTCAAAAACAACAGAATGATCTTTATTCATTTACAAGGCAAACCATTCAGTATCACAGTAATCCAAGTCTATGCCCCAACCAGTAATGCTGAAGAAGCTGAAGTTAAACGGTTCTATGAAGACCTACAAGACCTTCTAGAACTAACACCCAAAAAAGGTGTCCTTTTTTTTTCAATAGGGGACCGTAATGCAAACATAGAAAGTTAAGAAATATCTGGAGTAACAGGCAAATCTGGCCTTGGAGTACAGAATGAAGCAGGTCAAAGGCTAATAGAGTTTTGCCAAGAGAATGCACTGGTCATAGCAAACACCCTCTTCCAACAACACAAGAAGACTCTACACATGGACATCACCAGATGGTCAATACCGAAATCAGATTGACTATATTCTTGGCAGCCAAAGATGGAGAAGCTCTATACAGTCGGCAAAAACAAGACCGGGAGCTGACTGTGGCTCAGATCACGAACTTCTTATTGCAAAATTCAGACTTAAATTGAAGAAAGTAGAGAAAACCACCAGACCATTCAAGTATGACTTAAATCAAATCCCTTATGATTATACAGTGGAAGTGATAACAGATTCAAGGGATTAGATCTGATAGACAGAGTGCCTAAAGAAGTATGGACAGAGGTTCGTGACACTGTACAGGAGGCAGCGATCAAGATCATCCCCAAAAATAAAAAGCAAAAAGGCAAAATAGTTGTCCGAGGAGGTCTTACAAATAGCTGTGAAAAGAAGAGAAGCAAAAGGCAAAGGAGAAAAAGAAAGATATACCCATTTGAATGCAGGGTTCCAAAGAACAGCAAGGAAAGACAAGAAAGACTTCCTCAGCAATCAATGCAAAGAAATAGAGGAAAACAATAGAATGGGAAAGACTAGAGATCTCTTCAAGAAAACTAGACATACTAAGGGAACATTTCATGTAAAGATGGGCACAATAAAGGACAGAAATGGTATGGACTGAACAGAAGTAGAAGATATTAATAAGAGGTGGCAAGAATACACAGAAGAACTGTACAAAAGAGATCTTCATGACCCAGATAATCACGATGATGTGATCACTCACCTAGAGCCAGACATCCTGAAGTGTGAAGTCAAGTGGGCCTTAGGAAACATCACTAAAAACAAAGCTAGTGGAGGTGATGGAATTCCAGTTGAGCTATTTCAAATCCTAAAAGATGATGCTGTGAAAGTGCTGCATTCAATATGCCAGCAAATTTGGAAAACTCAGCAGTGGCCACAGGACTGGAAAAGGTCAATTTTCATTTCAATCCCAAAGAAAGGCAATGCCAAAGAATGCTCAAACTAATGCACAATTGCACTCATCTCACATGCTAGCAAAGTAATGCTCAAAATTCTTTAGCCAGGCTTCAATAGTACATGAACCGTGAATTTCTAGTGGTTGGAGCTGGATTTAGAAAAGGCAGAGGAACCACAGATCAAATTTCCAACATCCGCTGGATCACTGAAAAAGTGAGAGAGTTCCAGAAAAACATCTACTTCTCCTTTCTTGAATATGTCAAAGCCTTTGACTGTGTGGATGACAACAAACTATGAAAAATTCTTAAAGAGATGGGAATACCAGACCACCTGGCTTGCCTCCTGAGAAATCAATATGCAGGTCAAGAAGCAACAGTTAGAACTGGACATGGAACAACAGACTGGTTCAAAATAGGAAAAGGAGTATGTCAAAGCTGTACACTGTCACCCTGCTTATTTAACTTATATTCAGGGTACATCATGATAAATATTGAACTGGATGAAGCACAAGCTGGAATGAAGATTGCCGGGAGAAATATCAATAACCTCAGATATGCAGATGACATCACCCTATGGCAGAAAGCGAAGAAGAACTAAAGAGCCTCTTGATGAAAGTGAAAGAGGAGAGTGAAAAAGTTGGTTTAAAACTCAACATTCAGAAAACTAAAATCATGGCATCTGGTCCCGTCACTTCATGGCAAATAGATGGGGAAACAATGGAAACAGTGACAGACTTCATTTTTGGGGTCTCTAAAATCACTATAGATGGTGACTGCAGCCACGAAATTAAAAGACGCTTGCTCTTTGGAAGAAAAGTTATGACCAACCTAGACAACATATTAAAAAGCACAGACATTACTTTGCCGACAAATGTCTGTCTAGTCAAAGATGTGGTTTTTCCAGTAGTCATGTATGGATGTGAGAGCTGGACTGTAAAGAAAGCTGACTGCCGAAGAATTGATGCTTTTGAACTGTGGTGTTGGAGAAGACTCTTGAGAGTCCCTTGGACTGCAAGGAGATCCAACCAGTCCATCCTAAAGGAAATCAGTCCTGAATATTCATTGGAAGGACTGAGTCCTGGGTGTTCATTGGAAGGACTGATGTTGAAGCTGAAACTCCAATACTTTGGCCACCTGATGCGAAGAGCTTACTCACTGGAAAAGACCCTGATGCTGGGAAAGATTGAGGCAGGAGGAGAAGGGGACGAAAGAGGATGAGATGGCTGGATGGCATCATCGACTCAATGGACATGGGTTTGGGTGGACTTAGGGAGTTAGTGATGGACAAGGAGGCCTGGCGTGCTGCGGTTCATGGAGTCGCAAAGAGTTGGACACAACTAAGCGACTGAACTGAACTGAACTGATGCTGAAGCTGAAACTCCAATCCTTTGGCCACCAGATGCGAAGAACTGCCTCATTGGAAAAGACCCTGATGCTGAGAAAGATTGAAGGTGGGAGGAGAAGGGGACGACAGAGGATGAGATGGCTGGATGGCATCACTGACTCAACGGACATGAGTGAGTAAACTCTGGGAGTTGGTGATGGACAGGGAAGCCTGGCATGCTGCAGTCCATGGGGTCACAAAGAATAGGACACAACTGAGTGACTGAACTGAACTGAACTGTAGAGGGGTCTCAAAGAAAAATTTAAATATACATAAAACTGAATGAAAACAAAAAACACAACACATTAAAATATATCAGATGCAGCTAATGCACTGCTGAGAAGGTAATTTACAGTACTAAATGCTTACGTTAGAAAAGGAGAAACGTCTCAAATAAATAATATAAACTTCTACATTAATAAATTAGGAATGCAAAGTACCGATAGCAATAAGAAAGAAGTGCAAAAAGAAAAGATAAAAGCAGAAATCAATAAAATTGAAAATAGAAAAAAAAAGAAAATTAATAAAAGTCAAAAACAGGAGAAAGAGACACTTTTCACATGAAAAAGCGTAAAGTATTCATCACCATCAGACTCATGCTACAAGAAATGTCACATGAAGTCCTTCAAAAAGAAGGAAAATTATATCAGAAGGAAATTTAGATATACAAAAAGGGGTGAAGAGAACTGGAAATGGCAATCACATAAATAAATATATGAATATATTATATTTAAATGACATGTTTAAATAAAAACAATGTAGTGTGGGATTAATAACATAAATAAAGTAAAAATATGACAACAATAGCACAATGTAGTGTGGGATCAATAACATAAATAAAAGAAAAATGTGACAAGAATAGCACAATAGAGAGAAAGAAATGAAAGCATACTACTTCAAATGTTTATACTGTATATGAAGAGGCATAATATCACTTGTAAGTTAGAGATTATGCTTGCTATATACCTTAAATGGAATATAGTGGCACTAGTGGTAAAGAGTCCTGCTGCCAATGCAGGAGACACAGGAGACGCAGGTTTGATCCCTAAGTAGGGAAGATCCCCTGGAGAAGGAAATGGCAACCCACACCAGTATTCTTGCCTGGGAAACCTCATGGACAGAGGAGTCTGGCAGGGCTACAGTCCATGGGGTTGCAAAGAGTTGGATGTATGCGGGCGTGCATGTGCACATGTGCACACACACACACACACCCCTTAAATAAACCACTGAAATAATAAAGCAAAAATTTATAGCAAATAATATAACCAAAGAGATAAGAAATCATAAGGAACATTCAATTAATTCAAAATAGGCATAAAGATAAGGAAAGGAGAAAAAAGAGCAGGTTGGACAAGTAAAAAACAAAACAAATAGCAAGATGATAGACTTAAACCTTATTATATTAATATTCACATTAAATGTGGACAGTATAAATACCCTCATTGAAAGTAGGGACTGTCAGATTGGGAAAAAAATGCTGCCAAAAAGAAATGTGCTTTAAATATATAGAGAGAAGCAGGTTAAAAGTAAATACAGGTAATACAGGTAATACAAAAAATCTTTCAATTTAACAAATATTTACTGAACATCTCCTACAAACCAGGAATATTTAAAAAATCTGTTAAGAGAACAAAACAATTTTAAGAATTCATTCAAAACCATACATCTCTGTACATAGGCAAACACACACACAAGCAGAAACCTTGACATTCCAGGCATAAACTGTAAGCAAAATTGGACATTACATTGCTCCTTAGCTTGATTTTATGAGCATACCCTATCAAAAAATCATTTTTAAAATTAAAAAATAAGAGTTCAGTTCAGTTCAGTCGCTCAGTCGTGTCCGACTCTCTGCGACCCCATGAATTGCAGCACGCCAGGCCTCTCTGTCCATCACCAACTCCCGGAGTCTACCCAAACCCATGTTCATCGAGTTGGTGATGCCATCCAACCATCTCATCCTCTGTTGTCCCCTTCTCCTCCCGCCCCCAATCCTACCCAGCATTAGGGTCTTTTCCAATGAGTCAATCCTTCGCATGAGGTGGCCAAAGTATTGGAGCTTCAGCTTCAACATCAGACCTTCCAATGAACACCCAGGATTGATCTCTTTTAGGATGGATTGATTGGATCTCCTTGCAGTCCAAGAAACTCTCAAGAGTCTTCTCCAACACCACAGTTCAAAAGCATCAATTCTGCGGCGCTCAGCTTTCTTCACCGTCCAACTCTCACATCCATACATGACCACTGGAAAAACCATAGTCTTGACTAGACGGACTTTTGTTGGCAAAGTAATGTCTCTGCTTTTAAACATGCTATCCAGGTTGGCCATAACCTTCCTTCCAAGTAGTAAGCGTCTTTTAATTTCATGGCTGCAGTCACCATCAGCAGTGATTCTGGAGCCCAAAAAAGTAAAGTCTGACACTGTTTCCACTGTTTCCCCATCTATTTCCCATGGAGTGATGGGACCAGATGCCATGATCTTAGTTTTCTGAACGTTGAGCTTCAAGCCAACTTTTTCACTCTCCTCCTTCACCTTCATCAAGAGGCTCTTTAGTTCTTCTTCACTTTCTGCCATAAGGGTGGTGTCATCTGCATATCTGAGGTTATTGATATTTCTCCCGGCAATCTTGATTCCAGCTTGTGTTTCTTCCAGCCCAGCGTTTCTCATGATGTACTCTGCATATAAGTTAAATAAGCAGGGTGACAATATACAGCCTTGACGTACTCCTTTTCCTATTTGGAACCAGTCTGTTGTTCCATGTCCAGTTCTAACTGTTGCTTCCTGACCTGCATACAGGTTTCTCAAGAGACAGGTCAGATGATCTGGTATTCCCATCTCTTTCAGAATTTTCCACAGTTTATTGTGATCCACACAGTCAAAGGCTTTGGCATAGTCAATAAAGCAGAAATAGATGTTTTTCTGGAACTCTCTTGCTTTTTCGATGATCCAGCGGATGTTGGCAATTTGATCTCTGGTTCCTCTGCCTTTTCTAAAACCAGCTTGAACATCTGGAAGTTCACGGTTCACGTATTGCTGAAGCCTGGCTTGGAGAATTTTGAGCATTACTTTACTAGCATGTGAGATGAGTGCAATTGTGCGGTAGTTTGAGCATTCTTTGGCATTGCCTTTCTTTGGGACTGGAACGAAGACTGACCTCTTCCAGTCCTGTGGCCACTGCTGAGTTTTCCAAATTTGCTGGCATATCGAGTGCAGCACTTTCACAGCATCACCTTTGAGGATTTGAAATAGCTCAACTGGAATTCCATCACCTCCACTAGCTTTGTTTGTAGTGATGCTTTCTAAGGCCCACTTGACTTCACATTCCAGGATGTCTGGCTCTAATCACACCATCGTGATTATCTGGGTCGTGAAGATCTTTTTTGTACAGTTCTTCTGTGTATTCTTGCCACCTCTTCTTAATATCTTCTGCTTCTGTTAGGTCCATACCATTTCTGTCCTTTATCGAGCCTATCTTTGCGTGAAATGTTCCCTTGGTATCTCTAATTTTCTTGAAGAGGTCTCTAGTCTTTCTCAATCTGTTGTTTTCCTCTATTTGTTTGCACTGATCGCTGAGGAAGGCTTTCTTATCTCTCCTTGCTATTCTTTGGAACTCTGCATTCAGATGAGAATATCTTTCCTTTTCTCCTTTGCTTTTCGCTTCTCTTCTCTTCCCAGCTATCTGTAAGGCCTCCTCAGACAGCCATTTTGCTTTTTTGCATTTCTTTTCCATGGGGATTTTCTTGATCCCTGTCTCCTGTACAATGTCACGAACCTCTGTCCATAGTTCATCAGGCATTCTGTCTATCAGGTCTAGTCCCTTAAATCTATTTGTCACTTCCACTGTATACTCATAAGGGATTTGATCTAGGTCATACCTGAATGGTCTAGTGGTTTTCCCTACTTTCTTCAATTTAAGTCTGAATTTGGCAATAAGCAGTTCATGATCTGAGCCACAGTCTGCTCCTGGTCTTGTTTTTGCTGACTGTATAGAGCTTCTCCATCTTTGGCTGCAAAGAATAAAATCAATCTGATTTCGGTGTTGACCATCTGGTGATGTCCACGTGTAGAGTCTTCTCTTGTGTTGTTGGAATAGGGTGTTTGCTATTACCAGTGTGTTCTCGTGGCAAAACTCTATTAGCCTTTGCCCTGCTTCATTCTGTACTCCAAGGCCAAACCTGCCTGTTACGCCAGCTGTTTCTTGACTTCCTACTTTTGCATTCCAGTCCCCTATAATGAAAAGGACATCTTTTTTGGGTGTTAGTTCTAGAAGGTCTTGTAGGTCTTCATAGAATCGTTCAACTTCAGCTTCTTCAGCGTTACTGGTCGGGGCATAGACTTGGATTAAAAGATATATTGTATTACTTCTAATGAAAAGAAAACTGTAGTGGCTATCTTATTATCACACTAAATTTCAAAGCAAAGAATATTACAAGGGATGACAAAGGTCAAATAATAATATAAAGGAGTTATTTCATCAAGAGGACACAGTAATTCTAAACATGTTGCTCCTGATAATAACAGAACTCCAAAATACATGAAGAAAAAACTGTTAGATGTGCAAAGAGAAATATACAAATCCATAATTATAGTCTGAGATTTCAACACCTTGCTCTCAATAATTGATAGAACAAGCAGACAGAAAATCAGTAAGAGTACAAAATATTTCAACAACATTATCGACTGACTTGACCTGATTGACATTTATAGAACATTCTCTTTAACAACCACATAATACACATTCTTTTCAAGCACACAGGGAGCATTTAAGCAAGACAGACCATATTCTGGGTCATAAAACAATTTGCAATAAATTCAATAGAACTCAAGTCATATGAGTATGTTCACTGATACAATGGAATGACATTAAAAATTAATAACAGCAATATACCTGGGAATCTCCAAATAAACATGTAAGCTAAATAACACACTTCTATATAAACCATGCTTCAAAAAAGCAATCAAAAGGGAAATTAGAAAGTATTTTGAAATGAATAAACATGAAAACACACACATCAAATTTGTGGCAGGCTGCTGAAGTAGTACTGAGGGGAATTTTAGAATAAGGATGCTTGAATAGTGATCTCAAATCAGTGAATTCAGCTTCATTTTAAGAAACTGAGAAGAGAAAATTGGACCCAAATTAAGTAAAAGAAAGGAAATAATAAAGATCAGAGCAAAAACCAATGAAGTAGAACACAGAAAAACTACAGAAAAAATTAATGAAACAAAAGTATACTTCTTAACCTGTAGCCAGACTATTCAGGAAAAAACTGAGAAGAAACAAGTTATCAAAATCAGGAATGAGATAGACAATATCAAGACAGACTATAGACAGTGATGGGTTTCTAAAGAAAACAAAGGACTGATTTATCACTCTCTGAAAATGAGTTAATAATATTGATGAGATGGAAAAATTCCTTGAAAGGCACAAATTACCAAAGCTTAATCAAGAAATAGATAATAACCTAAAAAGCCATATATCTGTAAAAGAAATGGAATATGTAGTTAAATACCTTTCCACAAAGAAAATTCAAGGATCAAATGGTTTTGCTGGTAAATTCTACCAAACATTTAAGGAAAAAAATAATACCAACTACATAAATTCCTTTTCTACACAAACTATACAAAAAACTTAAAAAGGAGAGAATACTTTCCAATTTGTCCTATTAGGCCAGCCTTACTCTGAAGTAGAAAACAGACAAAACTGGTACTAGAGTAAGACTAGAGATAAATAACCATAGTGTATATAGATATAAAAATTTCAAACAAAATTTTAGTAAGTAGAATATAAGGATAACACATGATGACCAACTGGTATTTTTTTCAGGAATCTAGGTTGGTTTAACATTTGCAAGTCAATTAATATAATTCATCATTTAACAAATTAAAATAGTAAGCCATCTCAATAGATGCAGAAAAGCATTTTGCTAATCCAACATTCATTCCTGAATTTTTCTAAACTTCTCAGTGAAGTAGGAATAGAAGGGAACTTCCTCATTTACAGCCATCTACAAAAACCTACAGGTAATATCACAGTTAACAGTAAAAAAACACGAAGCTTTTTCTTTAATATAGAGGAAGAGACTAATGAGGTCTATTCTTATCACTTCTCTTTTAACACTGTACCGAGATTCTACCCAGTACAATAAGGTAAGAAAAATAAAAAGAGTCTTGACTGGAAGGGAAAAAGTAAAACTGTCCTTATTCACAGATAACACAATCACCTACATAAAAAAACTGATGGAATTTACCCTAGAAAGCTGCTAGAATTAATAAGTGAGTTTTGCAAATCTTCAGGATACAAGATCAACACAAATATCAGCGATATATTTACATACTAGGATTGAACAATGGGAAATGGAAGTTTTTTAAAATGCCGTTTATAATAGTATCAAAAATATAAAATACTTATGGATAAATCTGATGAAGATGTACAAGAACTGTACACTGATAACAACAAAAGACTGCTGAAAAAAATTTAAGACCTAAATAAATGGGTAAACATACCTTGATCATGTATGTCAAGAAGATGGTGTATTGTTAAGATTTTGATTCTCCCCAAATTTATCTCTACACAATCTCAACTGCAGCCTTTTTTATAAAATTTGACAAACTGATTCTAAGACCTACATATACATGCTAATGACTGAGAACAGCCAAAACATTCTGAAAAAGAACAAATTTGGAGAAATAACACTCCCTGACTTTAAAAGTTTATTAAAAAGCCACAATAATCAATACAGTGAGGTACTGGTATCAAGATAGGTATAGATAAACCGAACAGAACAGTAAGACTAGAAAGAGACACACACATATATATACATGAATGATTGATTTTTGACAAAAATACAAAGGCAATTGAGTGAACAATAGCAGGTTTTCAACAGAGAGTAACTGGAACAATTGGCTATGCATACACACATACACACACAAAAAGAACTTCAATCCATACTTCCTATACTTCATACCATTTATAAGAATTAGCTTAATATGAAACATAAAACTAAACATAAAACTTTAAAGAGAGAATACAGAAGAAAATCTTTGTGATCCTGGTTTGGGCAAGGATTTCTTAGATATGACATCAAAATCAATTTCATAAAATAATTCAAAATGATGAGCACATGAGAAGATGCTCAACATCATAAGTCATTATTTTCAACCGAGGAGGATTCTATTTCCAGCCAAATTATCAATCAAGTACGAAGGTTAAAGTGCGTTTTCAGATACGTAAAATCTTACTGAGATATATAAATCACTTAAAAAGAAATGAAAAAAGAAAGAAACAAGAAAAATATCTGGGTTATGGGTAACAGGTGCTCTGACAGAGGTAAGCAGGGAAGGCAGGAAGGGAGGGAAGAGACAAACCTGATGTGGTAGGAAATGCCAGGGCAACAGCTGTGCAGACAGCTGTTCAGATCGGATTGAAGAGAATGTCTCCAAAGACAAAGATACAACCACCTGGCTGGATAATGAGTTTGGCTGTAGTGAATGAAACTGGATGGTTTTGTCAAAAAGTTTGAGGTCACATGGGTTACATGCACATATTACTTTAAGGGGGAAAAAAAACTACAATCGTTAGCTCTAAGGGGGGAAAAAAAAGTTGTACAATTCACATAATGTAGTTACGATGTATGATTCAGCTGTGAAATACACTACATGGGGTGGAACAGCTCCACACCTCACTGATGCCAAGCTGACTCTACCTAACTTGTATTCATTAGAGTTCTATGGCTGTTGGGAGAGTGGCAGAAAGGTGGCGGCAAGGGGGTCAGAAATGTAGCTGTTAAATCACAATGTCTGTGACACTGAAATCAGATCTTCTAAAAATCATACCGAAGTCCAAGAAGAAATGCGCCAAAGTCAATACTTTTTATGTGGCTTGTTTCACCATCAAAATCTGTCTGCCTTATCTCTAAGGTAAGCCCACCTTTTATTTTGGTAGATATTCTCCTCAACAGCGGTAATAATTCTGGCCAGTAAAAGATTCTATACTTCATCTAAATCGAAACACAGTGCAAAGCTTGGGGCCGGGGAAGAAGAATTTATATATGTGTAAATGTGTGCGTGTATAGACGGTGAGTTAAACTTTCATTTTTCATTATAAGAAAGTTATTGACAACTAGTAAAATAGAAAATCAAGAAAGAGTAGGTACATCCCTAAAGGTGTGTTTTATGGGCTTCTGTCCCACTGCTTAGAAAATTTTATAAGAATGTACTCCAAAAATCTGTATCTTAAAAATTATAGTCTCTATAATTCCCTAAAATAAAAATAACAATAACGACTACACTGTCAGTTTTCATTCCAAGCCCAAAGAAACTGTCAGTCGCTCCATCGTGTCTGACTCTTTGCAACCCCATGAACTGTGGCCCGTACATGGAATTCTCCAGGCAAGAATACTGGAGTGGGTATACTGGACCTTCCGGATCCAGGGACTGAATCCAGGTCTCCTGCATGGCAGGCAGATTCTTTACCATCTGAGCCACCAGGGAAGATAATCCCAAAGAAGGGCAATGCCAAAGAATGTTCAAACACCATACAGTTGTGCTCATTTCACATGCTAGCAAGGTAATGCTCAAAATCCTTCAAGCTAGGCTTCAACAGTACATGAATCAAGAACTTCCAGATGTACAAGCTGGGTTTAGAAAAGGCAGATGAACCGGAGATCAAATTGCCAACATCCACTGGATCACAGAGAAAGCAAGGGAATTCCAGAAAAACATCTACTTCTGCTTCACTGACTATGCTAAAGCCTCTGACTGTGTGGATCACAACAAACTGGAAAATTCTTAAAGAGATGGAAATACCAGACCACTTTACCTACCTCCTTAGAAAGCTGTATGCAGGTCAAGAATAACAGTTAGAACCGGACATGAACAACAGACTGGTTCCAAATTGGGAAAGGAGTACGTCAAGGCTGTATATTGTCACCCTGCTTATTTAACTTATATACAGAGTACATCATGTAAAATGCCAGAGTGGATGACTCACAAGATGGAACCAAGATTGCTGGAAGAAATATCAACAACCTCAGATATGCAGATGACACCATTCTAATGGCAGAAGAGGAACTAAAGAGCCTCTTGATGAACATGAAAGAGGAGATTGAAAAAGCTGGCTTAAAACTCAACATTCAAAAAACTAAGATCATGGTATCCAGTCCCATCACTTCACAGCAAATCGATGGGGAAAAAATGAAACAGTGGCAGATTTCATTTTCTTGGGCTCCAAAATCACTGCAGCTGGTGACTGCAGCCATGAAATTAAAAGACACTTGCTCTTTGGAAGAAAAGCTATGACAAACCTAGACAGCATATTAAAAGGCAGAGATACCAATGTGCCGACAAAGGTCTGTATAGTCAAAGCTATGGTTTTTCCAACAGTCATGTACAGATGTGAGAGCTGGACCATAAAGAAGGCTGAGCACTGAAGAAATGATGCCTTTGATCTCTGGTGCTGGAGAAGAGGACTCTTGCGAGTCCCTTGGACTGCAAGGAGATCAAATCAGTCAATCCTGAATATTCACTGGAAGGACTGATGCTGAAGCTGAAACTCCAATACTTCGGCCACCTGATGGAAGAGATGCCTCATTGACAAAGACCCTGATGCTGGGAAAGATTGAGAGCAGGAGGAGAAGCAGGCAACAGAGAACGTGATGGTTGGAGGGCATCACCGACTCAATGGACATGGGTTTGCGCAAACTCCACGAAATAGTGAAGGACAGGGAAGCCTGACATGCTGCAGTCCATGGGGTCACAAAGAGTTGGGACATGACTTAGCTACTGAACAACAATTTGATTTTTGAGTAAATGAGGGGGAAGAGGATTACAGAAGTAGTAGCTCTGATATGCACTATTCATATCATGATTCCATACACAGGAAGAGGACATTTAAGGAATGGGTTTGATTCTATCACCTTTGTCCTGATGATGCAGTCCACCTTTTGAAAAACAAACTTTAGGATCACAACACGATTTAACCACTAGAGGGAGTTGAAGTGGCTATTAAATAATGGAAAAGAGAAGAGCCACATAAAAAAGCTTTTCTCTCACTTGGAGCCATGATTGTAACTCTTTGAAAAAAATTTTCTGATGTTACAGAAATATCAAAAATGAAATTTTAAGTGGTGACAAGTATAGATTTTTGTTTCTTCTAAATGTTAGAAGTGTTCATTTTCAAGTGATTAAAATATTGCCTATAACATAATGGTGTTGTTCAGTGGCTCAGTCGTGTCTGACTCTTTGAGACCCCATGGACAGCAGCAAGCCAGACTTCCCCATCCTTCACTATCTCCCAGAGTTTGTTCAAACTCATAGCAGAATGGTTTTTCTCAATTATGTATCAAATAATACAACCTTCAGTTTAGTATTTATTTACAAGGTATTGATAGGTTTTTCCCTCATATATTAGTCAATGCAGCCCTGTATGGGTACTTACTAACAATTCAGGCTTTCAGGTCAGACAGATCAGATTTTAACCATACTTTACCACTACAGGCTATATAATTAACTTCGCTAATTAACATCAGACTCAAGGTTCCTCATCTGTAAAATGGGGGTACAGAGTTTTATAGAGGTAAATGGGACAGTATATACAAAATACCTCTACCCACTCCAGTATTCTGACCTGGAGAAGTCCATGGACTGTATAGTCCATAGGGTCGCAAACAGTCAGACACGACTGAGCGACTTTCACTTTCACTTTGGTGCACTACTGAATCTCAAAGACAACAGCAGCTTTTCCAATGGGAAGACACTACACTGTAAAGCTATTGACTGAATAAGAATTTCTTAATCCCTCTTCTCATTTCAGCATCAAAATGTGTAATACTGAAGCAAACCAAAGACACAACCCTTGTACACATAACCATACGGCAAGACACACTGATTTCTGAGGCCAAACCCAGGGAAGAGCCCAAGAATTCACACCTTAAAGGCTTGCATTCACTTATAAAGCAATGCGGAGTCTAGACCTGTAGCACCCTTTTAACAAGGACACAAAAGTGACCTGATTTTAATATGAAATGTTTCTTTTTCAGAACTATGTATTTTCTTAGGATATTCAGTTATACAACCATCACTACTACCTAAGTTTAGAACAATTTCATCAACCCCAAAACAAATGCTACAATACTCATTAGCAGTTACTCTTGAAACCCCTCTACCTCAAGTCCATGACAACTACAAATCTCCTTTCTGTCTCCATAGATTTGCCTACTCTGGTCACTTTATGTAAGTGGGATTGTACAATATGTGATCTTTCGTGTGTGACTTCTTCCATGGAGCTTAATGTTTTCAAAGTTCATCCATGCTGCAGTATATGTCAGTACTTCATTCCTTTTTTAGAGTGACGACCACTCCAATATATGGAGAATTCACATTTTGTTTATTCATCCATTCACTGATGGACAACTGGATTGCTTCCCCAGCTTGGCTAGCATGAAAAATGCTGCTATAAACATCTGTGTACAATTTTTCAGCAGACACATTTCTATTTCTCTTGGGTATTTACCCAGGAGTGGAATTACTCAGTCATATGTAACTCTCTGTTTAACTTATGAGAAACTTCCAAACTATTTTCCAAAACAGCTGCATCATTTTATATTTCTGCACCAGCACTGCCTGAGGGTTCCAATTTCTCCACATCATCATCAACACTTGTTATTCCCTGTCTTTTTGATAACAGCCGTCCCACTAGGTGTGAAGTGGTATTTTACTATGGTTTTGATTAGCATTTTTCTAATGATTAATGATGGTAAGCACCTTTCCATGTATTTATTGGTCATTTGCATGTGTTTTTAAAGAACTCCTATTCAAATCCTTTGCCCAATTTTAAACTGAACTGCTTGCCTTTTTATCGTTGATTTATGGGCATTCTTTACATATTCTAGATACAGTTCCCTCATCAGACACATAACTTGACAATATCGTCCCCCATTCTGTCTTTTCACCTTCTTGAAGGAGTTACTTGAAATATAAACTTTAAAAGTGTAATAAAATCCAGATTATCTATTCTTTCTTTTTGTTTATCCTATCGCCTAAAGTTGTGAACATTTACTCTTAGGTTTTCTTCTAAGTTTTATAGCTCTTACATTTATGTCTATGATCCCTGTTGAGTTAACTTTTGTATATAGTGAGAGGTAAGGGTCCAACCTTATCCGAGGGCTTCCCTGATGGCTCAGAAGGTAAAGAATCTGCCCACAATGCAGGAAACCAGGATTCGATCCCTGGGTGGGGAAGATTTCCTGGAGAAGGGAACGGCAACCCACTCCAGTATCCTTGCCTGGAGAATTCCATGGACAGAGGGGCCTGGTGGGCTATAGTCCAAGGGATCACAAAGAGTCGGACATGACTGAGCGACTAACACACACACACACACACACACACACACACACACACACACACACACACACACAAAGGGTCCAACATCATTCTTTGCACGTGACAAAAAATGTTAAAAAGCTTTCATTAAAATATATTTTGCTTATTAGAAGTGTGACAATATGCCATGCATATACACATAAATGATATCTTCAGTCATTCATTTAACAAACATATGCAGCAAGGACAGTATTTTGAGATGTGACCTGATAATTTTTCTTCCTCTTTTTCCCTATCCTTCCCCTCACTGAAGCACATACCAGGGTCCAGGGCTTCCTTGCCAAGGAGAGGTTTACAGAAGGTAGCTTCCTGACTTTTGTTTTCCCAAACACCTAAATTCTGGGACCACCAATTCCCAGGAAAACCAATCAATTATACTGCCCAGAAAAACAAGAAGGAACAGGACTCTCCAGTGCTGGAGTAGACAGGCAGTCCCCAGAGATGAAGGCAGAAGGGGGGAGCGAGAGCATTGACGGAGGGCACATTTGTATGAGGTTTCCCACATGCAGTGTTGGGAGAGGCAATAAACACAATACTATTCCAGATTCTCAAACCCCAAATCTGACATGAGGCAGCTAAGAACCACCAAACCAAAATGGCTTATAAGGACAGAAACAAAGTGATGAAACATCACTTTCCTCCCACACATATGCACACACTACCCTGAACGACTGTGTGCTAGGCAATCTGGGTGCCAGCCTGGAATTATAGCACATCCTGAAGAAGTACAGGTCCTTGATGAAACCCCAGAAGCAGCAAGGTTCCATTCTTTTTCTCCATCATCAAGGCAAAATGGTAACTCAGTCAGAAATTAAGTTTCTATGAAGCAGATGCATTTCTGGCACCCTTGATTTTATGGACTGACATTCACACCTGCCACACAAATATCAAGATATACACACAGCATCCTCCTAAGCTAGGCTGAAGTGGAGGATAGAAAAGTCAGCCAAACCATGGTTAGCCAGGGCAATTATAGTCTGGTAAGAGTGAAAAAGGTCTCCCAGCTGGTGCAGTGGTAAAGAATCCACCTGCTACTTCAGGAGTTCTATCCTCGTCAGGAATATCCTCTAGAGGAGGAAATGGCAACCCACTCCAGTATTTCTGCCTAGAAAATTCCATGGACAGAGGAGCCTGGCAGGTACAGTCCATTGGGTTGCAAAGAGTCAGACATGACTGAGTACGCATGCACACAAGAACAAAAATATATTTACCACTTATTACACACCACCTGGGTGAACACCTTGTGTTACACTCTTTTTGTAAATGGATTGAATTTAATGGAATTTTCCCTGAAAAAGGCCTTTGAGGTTCAAAGGAGGTAAAGGACTTGGCTAAAGATGTTGTTGTTGTTGTTTAGTCTGTAAGATGTGTCCAGCTCTTTTGCAACCCCATGGACTATAGCCCATCAAGCTCCTCTGTCCATGGGATTTCCCTGGTGAGAATACTGGAGTGGATTGCCATTTTCTCCTCCAGGGGATCTTCCCGACCCAGGGAAAGAACCTGCATCTCCTGCATGGCAAGTGGATTCTTTACCACTGAGCCACCACCAAAGCCATTGCAGGCAGATTCTTTACCATCTAAGCCACCAGGGAAACCCCTAAGGAAATATGCTAGTAATTAGTGGGACTTGGATATGAACTAAGGTATACGTAACTCCAAGTTCATTTTCAGTCTTAAAGTCAGGACTCATTCCCATGAAGAGGCCAAACTGATGGCTATCCTCTGATAACTCAATACCAATTGGGCACAGACTTCAGTTCATGTTTTCTAAGAGTTGGGATGCAGTTAAGTCAAACCAGCCTTCTCTGACTTGATGTTCAGTGTGCCCTGTCAGATGACTAGAAGCCAGAAGCCTGAGGCTGGATAGGAGATGTCAGCCAAACCGTCTCCCATCATGATAGGAACTGTGGCCTTGACTGAATCCATCAAGGCCTGTCAACCAGTCTTCCAAACAGCAGATTTCCATTACCACACACAACATCTACCTGTGCAGCAAAGAAGTAACAGAGCTAATTTGGGGTGGAAATCTCAACTTTTCTATCTATGGACAAAGGAAAAATAATGTTATAAGCAAAATTTTTCTTATAGTGAAAAATCCCACATAGCTATTATGCTTTGAGATGCTGGCATTCAATTCAACTTGGTACCTAAGAAACTATTTTAGATGCTTGTGTGAAGCTTCCTAGAAACAATAAAAGGAAGGTAGTTGATTCCAGCAATGAAATGTTAATAGTTCTTCCTTAAGTATTAATCTCCCAAACAAACGGTGACAATGAAAGAAGCAGGCATATAAACGCTTTGAGAGTCACGATTTTTATATTTTCTACTGCTGCTTCTGCTATTTGAAGCTGGGTAGATGACTAAACCAAATCCCAAAGAGAAGCACATTAAGTCACAGAGAGAAGTATGAAACACCAGAGAAATCTAAATTATAGGGAAATAATGTCTTTTCTTTCAGGTCCATGTCTGAAGAACAAATCTCTCAGCATTAGGATTATACAAACACTTAATTTTCATTTTCTCATATACAAACTACATCTCAGAGGTGAAGACCCTCAGAAATTATTTGGTCCCATTTCTCTTTTTATAAATGGGAACATTTGAGATTCCAAGAGGTTTAGTGAAACGTCATGTGTTCATTATATGTGAAGATTTCATGGAAGTGGGAAGGGTACTAACCAAGGAGCAAGAATACCTGGATTGTACTGCCCACTAAGTCATGTATGAGTTTACACAATCCAAATGCTGTATTACACAGTTTTGAAATCTCTCCCCTCTTTGAAGGGGTTTTAGTTCTATGTCTATGAACACTGGGCTTCCCTGGTGGCTCAGCAGTAAAGAATCTGCCTGCAATGCAGGAGACCCAGGTTTGAACCCTGGGGTTGGGAAGATCCCCTGGAGAAGGAAATGGCAACCCACTCCAGTACTCTTGCCTGAAGAATTCCATGGACAGAAAAGCCTGGCGAGCTAAAGTCCATAGAGTCGCAAAGAGTCAGACCATACTAAAGCGACTAAGCATGCACGCTCACCTGCACATGAATATCAGTAGGTTGTTTGTTTTTAGAAAGTTAATAACTTTCTTTGCCATTACGATAAAGGGGCAGTACATACAGTGGTTATGAGCACGGGCTCTAGAGTCAAACATTCTCTCTTCCAACCCCAGATCTTACGCTTATTTTTGGTGAAAGCCTGAACAAGTTATTTACCCACTCAGTCTCATCTACAATATGGTAACCATAGTAGTATCTACGACAAATGGCCCTTATCATAATTATATGAGATAACACACATCAAATACTCAGCATACTGCACAGCACACAGCATGTGTTCAGTAAACACAGGCTGCCATTAACGCTGTCATAAAGGAACTGGAGTTGGCGACTTTGTGTGCGTTAAAAGAAGGCATCCCTTCCTCTGGGCAGATGTAGCCCGAGCGGCTATGTGTCTAGCTCAAAAAATTAAAGAGCGAAATCATTCCCCAGTATCCTATGCTGATGGTGGTAACCACTGACTTGTTTGTCATCATGTAAGCCTTCTAGAAAACTCTTCAGAGGGGCCCACTTAGAAGGCAGGAACACTTTTGGTCTTCTTTGCTTTTCCTTCCTTCTGCCTGGAATGCTGAATGAATGGCTGGGGTGTCAACAGCCTATTGATCACGAGCAAAGGGCTAAAAGGTTTTCAGAGACTTAGTCCTTCAGCCAGTAATTCAATGTCAGCAGCCACTGACCTCCAGACTTCTTGTTTCATAAGGAAAATAAACTGTACATTTTTTAGCTACTATTATCAAAATGTAATTCCTAACCAAAATACCATCAAAATCTACTTCTACTGTCTATAAACAAATCAAATATTTGTAGACCTGCCTGGTCAGCCACTTGTCCCTGGCCACTTAGGGACCCTAAGTCATGCCCTCATTGGCCATCACTTAGATTTTTACGAAAGGTCAAAGGCCCTCAAGGTGCTTGCTATTCCAAGTGTGGTCTGTAGATGAGAAGCATTAGTGTTGCCTAGGAAACTATTAGAAAGGCAGCATCTTCCGCCCCATTCAGACCTCCTGAATAATACAGTATCCCCAGTGATTTCTGTGCTCACTGAAGTCTAAGGATCTGGACTAGACCTACTGACTCTGCTCAGTCATTCCTCTTAAAAACTACTGCCAAAATCATCCTCCTGATGCACATTGGTAGTTTTCTTATCATGCCACTTTCCTCAAAAACCTCCAAGGGCTCCTGACTGCCTACAGACTAAAGTTTAGACTCTTTAGCCTGACAAGGCTTTCTAAGATCTTGTATCATCCTGCAAATGCCAAGGTGCCAGCCATGCCAATAAATAATATTCTGCATAAAAACAAAAAACAAACAAACAAACAAAAAAACAACCCAATGAGTGTACCTAAGAAAGAACCTATGTCTTAATTCTGGCTCCTCCATCCCAGGCATTGGGGATACAGAGTTACAAAAAATCAGACACAGTCCCTTGTCTTCCAGAAGCTTAGAAATTAGTTGAAACATTAATGATAAATATTAAGTGCTAAGAAGGAAATAAATGGGAAGTGGTACAGGGTAAGCTAGCCTGGACAGAAGAATGGCCCAGAGGATGGGGAACCTGTTGAGGGGCTGGCCCAGGCAGAGGGAAGAGCCCCTGCAAAGACGGGAGTGAATCTGGTGCAGCTGAGGACAGGAACAGGCTGCCTTTCAGGCTAACCCAGAAAACTCATATCCTGGGAGGAAGGCAGCGTGAGATTAACCTTCCAAATCACTTAAGGGAAAATGCTGAATTTCTTATCCCTAGCAGAAGTCTTCACTGGGACAACGAATGAGACAGAGAGCAGGGTAGCCTTCAGAGTCGCTCAGTCCAGCCCTGGACATCAGGTTGAGTGAAATCTGAATCTCAGCTCTACCACTTACCAGCTCTCAACTCCCTTGACCTCCAAGTCCCTGCTTCCTCAGAGAGAAAGTGGGTTTAGGAATAGAACCAACTTTGTCCTTACTGTGAACACGGAGGGAGCTAATGCTGGTAAAGCTCCCCAGAACACCGGCACCCACACCAGTGCTGACCTGAATACTAGACGTTACAGGGCTGCGGTGATGATGATGGTGATGACTATTAATCACTATTAGCTTGCAGGTAGAGAGTTCATCCCAGATCCTCCTGTCCACCGCCCCCGCCCCAATCCACGAGGCCTCCCGACCTTAGCATCCCAGGCAGGCTCCCCCCACCACCCCGCGCACGGCTACCGTGACCCCAGGGCGGGCGCCGGGCGCCGCCGCCGGACCCCGTTACCTGGGGCCAAACGCGACCTGTCGCCACCTCGCGTCCTGGGCCCTGCCTCCCTCCCGGCCGCCTCCTGGCCCCGCAGCTGCGGCGGCGGCGCCCCCAGCCCAGCCCGGCCCGGGCGGCGCGGGATGCCTCGGCGGGGCTGGCGGCGGCGGCCACGCGGCGCGCTCCGGCGGAGGGGAGGGGGCTCCGCGGCGGCGGCGGCAGCGGCTGCGGCGGCGGCAGCGGCGGGGGGCAGAACCCAGAGGCGCGGCGGCGGCGGCAGCGGAGGAAGAGGAGGAGGAGGAGAAGGATGCAGGGGGCTGCGGGCGGCGGCGCGGCCCGGTCCGCAGTGAAGCCCGAGGCGCAGGGAGTGGCCGTCGCCTCCTGCGCGCACCATTCCTGAGATGGCGGCGGCGCGGCGGCAGCTCGGGGAGCCGAGGAGGGGTCAGCCGGGCGGGGGCTGAGCCCCGCTGGCCCGGGAGCTCGCCGGGGACCCTCGCAGGTGGCCGAGCCCCGGTCGGCAGGCAGGCCTGCAGAGCGGAGAGGCCGGGGGGCGGCCCCGGAGCGGAGCGCGGCTCCCGGCCCGGGGAGGCCGCGATGGCGAACGCAAGCGAACCGGGCAGCGGCGGCGGCGGCGGCGGCGGCGGCGGTGGGGAGGCGGCTGCCCTGGGCCTCAAGCTGGCCACGCTCAGCCTGCTGCTGTGCGTGAGCCTGGCGGGCAACGTGCTGTTCGCGCTGCTCATCGTTCGGGAGCGCAGCCTGCACCGCGCCCCGTACTACCTGCTGCTCGACCTGTGCCTGGCCGACGGGCTGCGCGCGCTCGCCTGCCTCCCGGCCGTCATGCTGGCGGCGCGGCGGGCCGCGGCCGCCGCGGGGGCGCCGCCGGGCGCGCTGGGCTGCAAGCTGCTCGCCTTCCTGGCCGCGCTCTTCTGCTTCCACGCCGCCTTCCTATTGCTCGGCGTGGGCGTCACCCGCTACCTGGCCATCGCGCACCACCGCTTCTACGCCGAACGCCTGGCCGGCTGGCCTTGCGCCGCCATGCTGGTATGCGCCGCCTGGGCGCTGGCGCTGGCCGCGGCCTTCCCGCCCGTGCTGGACGGCGGCGGCGGCGGCGACGACGAGGACGCGCCGTGCGCCCTGGAGCAGCGGCCCGACGGCGCCCCGGGCGCGCTGGGCTTCCTGCTGCTGCTGGCCGTGGTGGTGGGCGCCACGCACCTCGTCTACCTCCGCCTGCTCTTCTTCATCCACGACCGCCGCAAGATGCGGCCCGCGCGCCTCGTGCCCGCCGTCAGCCACGACTGGACCTTCCACGGCCCCGGCGCCACCGGCCAGGCGGCCGCCAACTGGACGGCCGGCTTCGGCCGCGGGCCCACGCCGCCGGCACTCGTGGGCATCCGGCCGGCCGGGCCAGGTCGTGGCGCGCGCCGCCTCCTCGTGCTCGAGGAGTTCAAGACGGAGAAGAGGCTGTGCAAGATGTTCTACGCCGTCACGCTGCTCTTCCTGCTCCTCTGGGGGCCCTACGTCGTGGCCAGTTACCTGCGGGTCCTGGTGCGGCCCGGCGCCGTCCCCCAGGCCTACCTGACGGCCTCCGTGTGGCTGACCTTCGCGCAGGCCGGTATCAACCCCGTGGTGTGCTTCCTCTTCAACAGGGAGCTCAGGGACTGCTTCCGCGCCCAGTTCCCCTGCTGCCAGAGCCCCCAGGCCACCCAGGCCACCCTCCCCTGCGACTTGAAAGGCATCGGTTTATAACTGGCTCTCCCGCCACCTGCACCCCAGCCCGGCCTCTCCCTTTGGCTTGGACAGTGACGTCTTTTCTGCCCCTTTGGCCCCCTTTTTAATTTTCTACGCTGCCTTCAAAACGACTCTCGAAGTGCATCATCACTTGGATTGTACAGACTCCAATTGTATGGGGGTAGGGTTTCGAAGTCCCAGCCCCACCCCAGCTCCTGCGATTGTTCTCCTAAATATATTTTCATCCTGACAGTAGGTCCTGGAGTCTTTGTACTTGTACTGATGTCTTTTATTCCATGTGTTACTTTTTTTTTTTTTTTAATAAAGGCTAATTTTCTTCATGCAACCTTTCCTAAAGACCATGGCCAGTTTTCTACAGAAGCTATTTTTGACAACCTCAAGTGGCATTACATTTTGCAGTGAAGTAGAAGAGCCCAGAGGGGCTTCACCAGTTCGATTTCTTGAGGGTCTTCTGTTGGAAGCAGGAGACAGAGGGAAAGTTGTCTCGAGTTCCCTCTGAATTGCCGGCCTGGGGTCAGCTGGACTGCTCTGGTTCTTGGAAGGCGTTGAGAACTTTGTTCAGTATTGATAGTGAATTTAAAGAGCAGAGATGGGAGAGAGTAGCAAGGAAGTCATTTTTAATAGGTAACGACACAAGTAAGATTTGTTTCCTACCTTGCTTTATATACACTAGGAAATGCCCGTCAGCGACATACTGCTCTCTGTATTATACCAAACTCGAGTGGAAACATTTCTGTAAAATTGTACCTTTCAAAAGAGTAAAAAGTGTTTTGGTTAGTAATGGTGTGGAGAAAATACAGTATTGCATGTTTTTGTATGTACTGATTGTGGTTGACGGATTGGGAGGGCTCTCCGAGACAAGCAGAGTACTACATCAAAACTGTTCAGGTATTTTTGGCCAATAAAAATTAAAAAACTTTATGGAAACAGTTTTTGCTTTGAGGAGCCCAGTTTTATTCTGTCTTATGAAACTGATTTCCACTTTGAAAATTGTTTTTTTTGTTTATGGTATAAATGGATGGACTATAATGATACTCTACTTCTGTGAAACAAAGCATTTCCTTAAAATGTTTGCTAGGTTAAGCTGTGCTGTTTTCCTGATGGTTATTTTAAATTAATAATGAGAACTATAATTTTAAATACTATTTATTTGTTAGGCACATTGTAACCTTAAATTGAAAGACTAAATTCTGCAAGTACTGTACAATATTTTTTCGCTTACAATGCTACATTTTTATCAATGTATCTTCCGTTTTGAGGGTTTATATCTGTATTTCTCTTTGCATTATATAAATATACCAGTATTTTCATTCTGGAGTGGGTTTTTGTTGCTGTTGTTGTTTGAGGCTGTGACAGGTGGTAATATACCTCTAAGTAAGGTACTCATGTTCTATTATCCTTTTAGTGCATGCTGTTTAGTTCACCGTAATTTCAAAGACATTTAGAGGCTTGTTTACTTAAAATGCAACATAAAAAATCTGCAGATCTCCTCTTAAAGGGAAGAAACAGTATATATATATAGTTTTAGAACTTTTTAATGAATCTATAAAACATGAGTATGAGCAGAGTAATCACTTTGATAAAATAATAATTAACAGGTGCAATAAATATATTGAAATTTCAGTTGGGCATAATATAAACTATTAAATATTTAGTCCAAGGTGGATTAAGTCATAAGAAGCGGGTGTGGCCAGCTTATCTCAGGTGAATGGTCAGCATTATTTTATTTTTTCTGTAACTATCAGTCTATGCAGACAGTCTCATATTTGGAAGACGTGAGTAATTATTAGCCTATTTCTCCCCAGATCATAGACCAGGTAGACATTAATTACCCAGGGGCCACTCATCAGATATCTAGACTTACCTAAAGTCAGGTTCAGGAAGTAAGTATCTCCTCATCCAACCCTCCACCCACTTAAGTGATCCAAGTTCAAAAACTAGAAGTCACTAAGCCCATGTGATATTCAGAACTTTTAGCACCTGCCATGGCACAGGAACCAGTCCATCAGTGCTAACTCCTGTGTGACCCTCAGGCAAGTAGCTCAAGGGCACAGAGACATCCTGTGGGCTTTATATGGCCTTGAGTTCATGGATATTTTTTCATAGGAGAATCTATAAATCGGATTCTCAAATGTTAACATTCATAGTAATAACTACCTTAAGTACTTGCAGGGTCCAGAGATGCTTATTAGAAGGAGTTGAGGTGGGGCACAGAAAAAAGCACTTTTAACAAGATTCCCAGAAGTTGGAGGCAGACTTGCAGGCCTCTGCTTGAAAATGGATTTACCAGGTGTACAAACTTGATCTGGTTTTTTTTTTGCTTTGTTCTGATTGGATGACAGATTTCTAATGAGGAATCAAGTGACAGGTAGTGAGAAATGACAGCCAACTGTAAAGGAAGAAGAAAGAACCAAGTGAGGCAGAGAAACTAGCTGTCCAGGGGAATACTGTGCAGGAGCAAAAATCCCCTCGCACCTCAAAAGCTATTTTCAACACTGAATTTGTTACTTTGATTATTAATTCACATTAATAAAAAATCATCAGGAAAAGGTTAGTTGTGTTTCAGAATACTCATTGTACCCTGGTAGGTACAATGTATTTGGGGAAGACTTCTATTAAAATAGGAGCCCCTGGTGGCTCAGATGGTAAAGAGTCTGCTGTGCAGGAGACCTGAGTTCGATCCTTGTGTCAGAAAGATCCCCTGGAAAAGGAAATGGCAACCCACTCCAGTATTCTTGCCTGGAGAATCCCATGGACGGAGGAGCCTAGCAGGCTACAGTTCATGGGGTCTGCAAAGAGTTGGACACAACTGATCGATTTCTCTTTCACTTTCACTTTCCATTAAAATAGCTCATTTCTTTAATTGAAAATTTTATTTAGCAAAAATGCCCCTGGCTCCTCCCTGGGTGAAATAAATAAGTTATGTCTATACTTGAAGCAAAAGAAAATAGATGGCTTGTCTATATATCTTTCTCTATGTATTCTGACATGGAATTCTTGGGTCAAAAGTGAGAATTTTTAGGTCTTTGGATACCATATGTCAGATCACTTTGCAGAAAGACTTCTATTTACTTAGAGTTCCACCTGACCATTTTTTTTTTTAAATGAAGTATCTCAAGTAAAATGCAGAAGCAAATAACAATAAACATAATAATAAATAGTAATCTCCATTTCCAGTATTCACCCAAGTTTTGCCAAATCTTGTCAGTCTTGCTGTACTGGTTTCTACCTTTTTCTCTTTTCTTTCCCTTTCCTTTCTTCCATTTTTCCTCTTCTTGCTTTCCTTCCTCCCTCTCTTATTCCTCCTCTTCCTCCCACTTCCTCTTTATTTTCTTCCTTTCCTTCACTTTCTCTTTTTTCCTTTCTTTCTCCCTCCTTTTGAAAGAAATAAAAAATGACACAAGCATTTCTGCCAAGTCTTTGGTTTCATCATCAGTCATCTACATCCTCAAGTCCCCTGCCTGTAAGAGGTTCAAGGTCCCGGGTTCAGGAAGGGATCATTGGGTTGGTAGGATTGGTTCTACTCTTCACTGTCTTTCCATGACCCATAGGCTCAAGTGCAAATTTCTGGTCTGCCACAGGCAGCCTACCGTGGTCTGGCCCCTCCACCACCCTGGCCTCATCCTCCCCTTGTATTTCCATTTCTCCCTTCTCTGGTTGCCTTTGTATAAACTCTCCCTAGGAAGCCCATCCCCCTTCTCTGTGTGGGGACTCCCTCACCAACTCCTCTAGGGCAGAGGCAATATTCACAATATTTGATAACTGGGATGGTGTGAGCATAACTAACCTGTACAGCTGTATCCTTGGTCTTGGGTAAACATCAGGGTTGTGCTGGACTCAGATCCAAGATTTCTGGAAGGCCTTCTTAGTCCGTCCACCACTCTGCTGGGCCCTCGTGGTGCATGGTGTATACCTCCACGCATCCTGGTGCATCCCTAGGCTCCTGCCTCCCCTGCTGGTCTCACCTCCTCCCACTCCCTGCTCAGGCCTGAGATCCAGCCACTCCAAGTCACTGGCAGTGCCCTGAACAGATCATTCTGGGTCACACCAACTTGTTTTGCGTGCATTGTTTCTTGTGTCCAACGTCCTTACTCCCTCTTTTCCCAACTCAACTGCTGTTAAGTTTTCAAACATATAGGGTGAGCTTTTAGACATAAAGGGTGAACTAACCTCCATATAGCCAAAGCTACGGTTTTTCCAGTAGTTATGTACAGGTGTGATTGCTGAACAATAAAAAAGGCTGAGGGATGAAGAACTGATGCCTTCGAACTGTGGTGCTGGAGAAGACTCTTGACAGTCCCTTGTACTGCAAGGAGATCAAACCTAAAGGAAATCAATCTTGAATATTCATTGGAAGGACTGATGGTGAAACTCCAATACTTTGGCCACCTGATGCAAAGAGCCAACTCATTGGAAAAGACCCTGATAGTGGGGAAAATGGAAGGCAGGAGGAGAAAGGGACAACAGAGGAAAAGATGGCTGGATGGCATCACCGACTCGATGGATGTGAGTGTGAGCAAGCTCCATGAGACAGTAAAGGACAGAGAACCTGGCATGCTGCAGTTCATGGGGTCACAGAGTTGGCCACGACTTCTTGACTGAACAACAACCTCTACAGAGAGAGAGATGTTGTCCCCATGCTGGTCCTAAAAGATTTTTAAGTCTCCAAACACAGTCATTATTAGATCTGCATGCCACAGTGGACTGAGTAGCAGGCTTACTGGCTTCCTGGCATTTCAAGCTGTCTGTGACTTCAGATGGGTGAAATTATAAAATGTGGCAGACCCAATATACCATTTTCCATGCCCCTGATAGATGTGTCACTCTGTGTGACCTTCTGAGACCAATGAACTTCAAGACTTTCTATGGGAGGGGTAAAGGAGGTAATGGGAAACTGTCTCTACCCATTCATATTCTAGACCCATATCAATATTTTTTGTATAGTTTATTATCAATAGCTGTTTCTGGAGTAAATAGAATTAAAAGAAAATTTGATCTAAGTCCAAGGGGTTCTTTATGCTTTTTCATCAACCTGGACAAGACTTTTGGGGTCTAATTCATCCCAAGAACAGAGCCCTCTTGCCCTCCCGTTTCCTTCCTTTTGGGATATTTTTGCTGGGGATGTGATGCTTGGAGCCATAGCAGCATTCTTGCAACCATGAGAAGAGACACTGTCAACATGGTGAAAACAGCAGCCCAGAAAGATAAAAAGAGCATATATCTAATTTAACATTGTTGAGCTGCTTACCCAAACAAGCAACCTCATATCTCTAGATTTTAGATTTTAGATTTCTGGTCTTCAAAAAAATGCTGCTATTGCTTCAGGTACTAATATTCTGAAAGCCTGTCATCTGAAGCAACAATTAACTGCAACAATACTTAAAACAACTCTATCCTCTCCACTCCCTTGACAGATATGCCTGATATCCTGGAATTGTATTCACAAATTGTTAACAATTAGACTCATTTTTTCACATTTCCAATTATCAGATCATTCAGCCTGCTGTTAACTGTTAGATTAACCTGGCTCTGGAAAAAATAATAAACTAGATTAGACTATCTCTTAGGTTGAAATAAATCTGGAAGATTTTTTTAAATACCTATTACAAGACTGGTTCTATTTAATTGCATTTTATAAAAACTGTTACCATGATCAGTATATTTTTAAGCTTTTGATATGATAAATTTAGTAATAGCAATCTGGAAAACCACCTGAATGAATCCATCTAATCCATAGGTACTACAAGCCACTAAGAAGCTGGTTTCTGTTTTCGGCAATGCAGGGAAACATGGAGATAAGAAAGGTCCAGTTTTCTTGCTGATGAGGTAGCAAGCTATCTGGAGAAACCTGGCAAATGTGCCTCAAACCATAAATCAAGGCAGAACATAATTTATACCAGAAGAGAGATCTAATTAAAAAGCTTGGGATAACAAGGGGAACCAGACATCATAGCCAATTGCCCAGAAAGGGCCCTAGGCAGTCTATCTCTGGTTGCTCGATGAGGGAAGTGGGAAAAAAAATCAGAAGACAGAAAAAAATTTGTCCAGTTTGCATCTTCCCCAACTTTCTGATTTCCACATTCTCCTCACTCTGGGGTCCATTTTCAAAATAAATTTCTCTAAGGGAAATAAAACCACATGAATTCTCTCTTCATAGTTTTCCATTCCCATTCTATGTGAATGTTCAAGGGCCAGTAAGGGATGTGGTTGTTTTAATGGAGAGTTTGTTACATAAAATTTTTTTGCAGGGAGAGTCAGCAGATTAGATTAAAAATACCAGAACTGAATAGAAACCAAACAGGTAGCTCTCAAGAAGACCACTCCTCTCCCCTCCCAAAGGAAGGGGGCATAGCAGCTCCCACTACACAAAAGGGTATTTTTGTGCTTTTGCTCAAAGAAAAAGGAGAAGAGAAGTCTTAGTATATTCAGTTTACCCTGTTAAACTGGTTGCAGGCATTTAAGGTAAATAAACAGCTTTCAATTTATATGTGAAAGCCTGAAGACTCCAAGTCACTTCAAATTACACAGAGAAAACATACAAAAATGTTTGAAGTTGCAATGTCAAGGCATAAATGCAATTCTCTTATTTCTCAGTAACATTAAGGAGACAGGTAAATTAAACCTATTACCACTGGGCTTCTAGGAGGAATAATTTAGTCATCCATAAATTAACTTTAAAGTGGCTAACCTACTCTAGGTGGAAAACATGTAAACTGAGAGGAGAGAATATATTTAAAAACATCACCCAATACATTACCTGAGTTATGCTAGTCTGTGTCGCTCTCTAGGATGGAAACCTTAACTTTCTGCCAGGATGTGCTATCTGAGAAGCACACACTGTTTTCCAGTTAGAACCTGTGTTGGAACCTGGAGGGTGCAATAAATGGTTTCATTTTCTTGAAGATACACAGATGTGCTGTAATTTTGAAAGGCTTTGAAAAATTGCTAAAGTGGCAACACTGACTTAACACATGCCTTACTAAAATATTTTCTAGAGATCATAAAATTTAAAATACATGAGGAGATGAAATTCTCCTTGCTTTTTTCATTTAACAAGTTTATTTTTTCCTTTTATCCCCCCATATATTTTCCCCCTGTATTCCTGAATCCTGACCAGTTTGCAATGTTCTTAGTAGAAGGAAAAAAAGGAAGAATAGGAAAGAACCCTTGTCATAGGTATTCATTCCAAAGAGTGGTATACTAAAGAGTTTAACTGTACAGTGTGTAATTCTTTTAACCCACAGTCACAATCCATTTCATTTGCATATCTAGCTTGAAGAATTATGGGATACCAGAGCTATTTCTAGAACCCGATTTGCATAATTGTTCTAATCCTTTACGAGCAGAGTGACATGTGGTCTAATAAAAGATTTTTTTTTTCATTTGTAAGTTACTTTTTAAGTTTCATAAAGATATTAAACATCTTTAGATATACATTTAATACCTGCCTCTATTGAAAGGAACACAATTATACAAAGGCATGATTAGTCTTCCGCTAGTGGCATATGACTTTACTTTTTACTAGTAGGAGGAACAGCTTTGTTCACTGAAAGTTTGTCATTTTAAGTTTTTTTTTTTTTTCTAGCACATCATGGTGAGATTTAAATTCATTTAAATGTCATAAGAGAATGTACTGTTGTAATGAGCCTCAGTGATTCTCCCTGTCTCCCAAATTTCATAATTCATGGGTAGATGACATATTTGAGTTTGAAACAGAGGCAGCAAGAAATACTTTTACACATTCTCTTAGCGTGTGCAATGTGAATGCTCTTGTGACCAAAGAATGTGAGTTTATCCATTTCTGATTTGAAGATTCTTGTTCCATTTGGTTTTCAGTTTCTCATTATGATATTTTTTTTCAGGACTGAGATAAAGATGAAAACGCCATTTTGGATGTTTGAACTCTGACCACTCTCCAGCCTCACACTCTACATTCTATTTTTCCCCACACCTGGGCTAGCCAGCCCCAGTGGGGAGGAATTTTCACCCAGCCCTGCCTCTTGACCACAGTAAAAACTAAAACCAACCAAAGTGCCTTGTTATCGCCGCTCCGGCCTGACTCACATCTGCTCTGCTCTCACCAGGCAATCCCATGACGTGGGTCAGCAATCTTGTCACGTCCTCCCAGTGTGTGTGGCGGCATCGGCTCCAAGATCCAAACCGATTTGCAGGGCAGGGCAAGCACTGCACAAGAACGCAAAAACCAAGTGTTTAAGATCACAGAACGAAGTTTTAACTGTAACCAAACGATGCTCTTCTGAAAAGGATGACTCCATTTGTATTGATTACGGTAGAAGTGGAAGTGTTTTTAGCAGAGTCCCTGAATCAGAATGGCTGAACTGCTTCTCTAGGCTGCTGGGTGACTTCCACAGGAGGTTGCTCTGCGACCCACTGGTGGGTTAGCCCTGCCTTCACTCTCTGGTTCCAAAGGAGCCAGATTCATTGCTGCATCTCCCTGATGGAGTGCAATTTACTTTTAAGCCAGTGAGGCAGATCACTTCTGCCCACATTCCATTGCTAAGAACTCAATCATATGATCACATCTGGCAAGGGCTGCTGGTAAAAGCAGTCTCTAGATGTCAAATTGAGTGGCCAGGTGCCCAGCTAAAACCTCTTGGGGGAGAGGCAAGGGGAGAGAGAAAAAAGAGGGAGAAGGGGAGAGAGAGGGAAGAGAGAAAAGAAAAAGAGAGAGAATTTGAGAAAGAATGAATGAATTGTGGGAGACAATTGAAGTCTACCAGCCACAATTTCCATCTGAATCCAGGAAAATTAATGAGAGTATTAACATCAGTTGTCTGAAAGACTAATGATTGTAGACAACATTTAACTTCCCAGAACCCAATCATGACACATAGTTAGCAAATATTTTTCTGAAAATTTTTTACTTTGAGCAGCAAATATTTTCTTTTAAAATTTATACAAGAATAAATATTTATTCATATATCCATGTCCTGGCTCTGAAAATGTTTTATTCTTCCATTTCAAACTCTAATTTGAGATTTCAAAAATATATCTTAAGTGGAAATGTTTAGGAGGAAAGGTTGATCAGTGAAAGGACCATGGCAATATCTAAGCTGAGAGCCACCTTAAAGAAAAAAGATTGATGTTACTGCTGCCGTCTATGGGGTTGCACAGAATCAGACATGACTGAAGTGACTTAGCAGCAGCAGCAGCTGATACACAAAACTGTGGCCATCTTATCCCACCATGGACCCTATGGAGAGGGGACCAAACTGATTTGCTTTAAGACAAGACAGGAGAGGTGACAGTTTGAGGGTGTGGTAGGCTGTGGTTAGATCTGTAGTGATACTGGCATTGAGTTGCAGCTGTTGATAACACACTAGATGATGGAGATGTGGGACTTCCTTAAACAATTTTAATTTTGTTGATGTTTACAAAATTCCGTAATAAACAGTGATTGTTTTGCTTGTTTGCTTTGAAGAATGAACCATGTACATGGATGCCAACTTCAGCCTTGTCCATAGGGACAGACCTGTTCCAAGTCACACTGAGGAAACTCCACTTGTGAAACTTCTCAAAGGTTATTCAGACCTACCTTTAATAAAACACAATTTTCTCCAATACTCCCTATAAAGTTTTTGAGAGTTTCTGCTTGCTAAGTCACTTCAGTTGTGTCCAACTCTTTGCGACCCTATGGACTATAGCCCGCCAGGCTCCTCTGTCCATGGGATTCTCCAGGAAAGAATCCTGGAGTGGGTTGCCATGCCCTGCCCCAGGGGTTCTTCCTGATCCAGGTGGGTTCTTTACCAATAGTGCTACCTGGGAAGCCCTGAGTTTCTGCTACAAAAATATTTTTCATAAATTACTTCTCTTAAAAAGATGAGAAAAAATTGGATTTCAACAATGTGGAAGTTTGTGTACTCTGAAGATGTGAAATCTTACATCTCAAATTATCTTACCTGAGCCCTTCCCCTCAAGCTTTAAAGAGTGACTTAATATAAAAATGTCTTCCTTGAAACACAGTAAACTGAAGAGCTGACCTAAAACTGGTATTTCTTTGATTGTTTAAGTGTATGAAATATTTACCTCTCCACGACTTTGAATGCAAAATGATAGGCTTTTTCTTTTTAATTTTTAGAATACCAATTTTGTAAAACCCCACTGGGAGGCTTAACTTTTTTTTTTAATACTGTCACTTCAAATTTTGTACGATACTGAAACAAAACCTTAAACAAGCCGATACAAAATATCTTCAGGATAAACCAATGGTTCTCACAGGTAGACAATTTACTCCAGCCCCTAACCCCTGGGGAGATGTGCTAATATCCAGAGACACTTTTGGTTGTCACAACTCAGGGAAACTATCATCATCTAGCATCATCATCATCTAGCAGGATAGGAACCAGAGGTGCTTCTAAACATTCTATAATGCACTGGACAGCTCCACAACAAAAACTCAACTGACCCAGAAAGTCAGAAGTGTCAAGGTTGAGAAACTCTGGGTTACAGTAAGAAAATGCCTGGAAATATTGTTCTCAGTCGCCACTCCAAAGATCAGGCCGTGGTTTTGCCTGGCTGGCACAATTCACGCTTCATTAAGGATGAAAATCCCCTGTGGACACAAAGATGCATGCTCTTTATACATACAATACAGGCAAACCGGTGCATTCTGTCATCAGAAATCATGCTCTTACCATGATTTTTCACTTTCTTGCTTTCAATCTTTTGTGATATACCTATGTTTGATTGATATGCTTACTAGACTGAGCTATTAGTTACAGTGTGCTGCAATATTGGACTTTCTAAACCATTGTGATGATTTAGGGGCCCAGTAAAATAGAATCCTGGGATGTATGGGAATGTGGGACAGGTAGAGGGGAGTGCCTGCTTGGGGGTTCAAAAGCTGAGTCACCTGGGAGGGTGCATTTAAAGAGTAAGAGAGAGAACCTGGGGCCCCACGCCCCACCACAGGGTCGGCAGGAAAGCCAAGGGACCAGCTAGGCTGGACCCAGGCCTGCTTCCCTAATCTTATTCTAAGGAACTTTGAATTGACTCCTCCAATGAGCTATCTAACTGACACCAAAGTGCTCCAGGGGGACCCTTCTGCAAACTTCCTTCTAGAAATAGTATATGGGTGGGGTGGACAGGAAAAAGAAAATGCATTCGTTTATGTCTGGAGATCATAACTACTTTTGAGGATTGCAAGAAAAGACAAAGACATTTCGCTACACGCACGACTTCTAATTAGATAGGCATCTCATAAAGCATTAGTGAAGCAGTGGCTTTTCTACAAAAACGTATTCTTCTTTGCTTTGTCAGCGGCCCTCGCCATGGGTGCACCTTAGAAGGAAATGAGTACCTTTAAAAACATAATCCTAACATCCAGACCTCATCCAAGACACGTGAAATTTGAATCTCCAAAGATGGTGGATGATGGAAAATGAGAATAGTGCCTTAAGAACAGCACACTAATTAGCACCTCTAATCTGGGGAAATGTATACTCTGAAAGTGGTGGGGGGGACATAGGGGAAAATACACTCTAAGGATTATGCTGTTAAAGATTATCATCTTGGGGACACGTTAAAAAATACTAGAACAAAAGCAATTCTTTTTAATGCAGAAGGGAGTACTGAGGATTAACAAATCAGAAGGGATCAAAGAATGAAAGAAAGCTGAATTCTGAGGATATTACCTGAAATACATGCAATAGGTTGAAAGAGAAAGATCGTAAAAGGTTGCTAGTGTATTTTAGGCAGTAACCTTCATTGCATAGCAAAAACATCCTGCTTTTAACATGAAAATTGCCTCCGACTTTATAATCTTCTAAAAAATGAAGTGAGAAGAGAGCCAGGGTGAGATTTCTGATATTAGAAGCAAGGAACAATAAAGTTTATGTGTTTCATCTATCACTGGTCTGGTTTGCTAAAGTTCCAACAAAAGACTACACTGGATGCTGGAAAGGAAGAGGTCTTCAGTTAGATGACAGGATTTATAGGGGAACACTTTTGGCACAAACGTTTCTACAGTTAGACACGTGTACCCCAATGTTCATCGCAGCACTGTTTATAATAGCCAGGACATGGAAGCAACCTAGATGTCCATTGGCAGACGAATGGATAATAAAGCTGTGGTACATATACACAATGGAATATTACTCAGCCATTAAAAAGAATACATTTGAATCAGTTCTAATATGGTGGATGAAACTGGAGCCTATTATACAGAGTGAAGTAAGTCAGAACAAAAAATACCAATATAGTATAATACTGCATATGTATGGAATTTAGAAAGATGGTAACGATAACTCTATATGTGAGACAGCAAAAGAGACACAGATGTATAGAACAGTCTTTTGGACTCTGTGGGAGAAGGCAAGGGTGGGATGATTTGAGAGAATAGCACTGAAACATGTATATTATCATATGTGAAACAGATCGCCAGTCCAGGTTCGATGCATGAGACAAGGTGCTCAGGGCTGGTGCACTGGGATGAACCTGAAGGATGGGATGGGGAGGGAGGTGGGAAGGGGGTTCAGGATGGGGAACACATGTACACCCATGGCTGATTCATGTCAATGTATGGCAACCACTACAATATTGTAAAGAAATTAGCCTCCAATTAAAATAAATTTTAAAAAAAGTACTGCTCTTAAGAAAAAGGCTGAACAGTTTTCATGAAAGTCAATGGATTTCTTTGCCAAGAAATCCAAAGATCCATTTGAGTTTGGTCAGTAGCTTCTGCCGTAAGATCTATTTCTACCTTAGAAAGAATGGAATCCACTCACAATATTTATATCAGACTAGATTGTTGACTTAGGTTTTCTTGCATAAATTCTCACTTTGCCTTGCTTTTAGAAATTCTGGCCTATGAAGTTTCAACTTCTATGAGAGCTTGTCCTAAGGACTGGAAGAAACAGCACCACCATACCATCTTTATAGCACAAGGCTTTGTTTGCTTTGCACAGAATTATTTTCAAAACTCCCCATGAAACATGACCACAGGCTTTTTGCAACAACTGTTTGGTAAGTCCTGGTAACAAGTTAAAAAGTAATAACCAAATAGAACATCACACTCCTCAATAAATATAATAACCAACGAGAGAGGTAACAAATGACAAAGCTCTGTTTTTCTTTGAATGGTAGTGCGTCAGTAGGTACAGTTCTCAGTTTTCTATACCCGATTCACATAATATTCTCTTGGCTGTGTGTACACAGTCTAAGTTTTTAGGTATTGATTTAAAATATGAAGTTGGTATATATAAAAGCAAACTTTTATAAAAGCTACATGTCTTTTAACCTGGGGGAAAACAGACGATTGACCCAATCAACTTTTCAGCGCTTATGAAAAAGGATGTGTTGGACATTATGTGAAAACAGCACTGAGCAAAATTGAGCAAAATTACCCATAATCCCACTTGAAGACTATTTTTTTCCCCAACAGACTCACTGAGGAATGCTTCTTGAATGTGAACTAAACTGAACCCAAAATAACCCTTCGACGACCAAGTATGGTACTAAGTACAGCAAATTCAATACACTTATAGCACACGTTACCCCAGGGGAAAAGTTATATATAATATGCAACTGTAGGTCCTAGCTGAATAAATAACTATAAAATGAACAATTACTTTTTGTGGGTTAGTGGGTTGGCATGGCCACTTTAGTCAGTTAAACACTTTTCAGAAGTTGTTTATTTGCAAATTTGAATCCATTTACAATACTAGCTGGGTTATTTTTTCGAGGCCAGGCTACACTGGCATCACCATAGGTCAGGACCTAGCACCCTGCCTAACCACTTATGATCAACACCCATTACTATTTGCTGAATCAAGACAGTGAAATGCCATGAGTCCATTTGGATGACAGTTAGTTATGCATGTCATAATTTTCCTTCATTCCCCCAAACCTCACCGATTTACACATTATTTTTGTACTACCATAAAACTCATGCAAACAGAAGTTTTCTGTATGTAAAAGGAAAATGTACACACTGTTAGGGCTATGTTACCAACTCTGGAGTCTTTACCCATTTTTTTTTAATATGGGCTATATAGAAATCCACTTGTAATAAAAACTGACAATTGTGACAAAAATAAGGATATAATATTAAAATAAATCAAATGATATACAGTACTGTCATTATTCTGATACAGAATTTTTACACAGCAATAGCAGTACGTACAAATGACGGGATGTCAGGCAATCCATTACAACAGACCTTTGGGTTACAGATAAAGTTTAAATGACAACTTAATACCGATTTTAAAATGGTAACTAGTGTTATGCCAGATTAAAATCAATACATCTTCTTCAAGTAACATTTTCTGGAACATCTCTAACTAGGAGACTTTCGTTAAAAAAAAATCTTTATAGAAAGAAAAAGAAATAAATGTAGTATTGTACTGGAAATGTCTTTAAAAAAAAAAAATCCCAAATCTATAAATCTGGACTAAATTAATTTGACTTCCAACTCTCTCTGTCCTTACACTGGTCAACTGCAGACCTGAAACCCACTTACATAAGCAGATGCAGTCAAAGTTCAGATGCAGTCCTGTCTCTACTCCCTGTAAGAGAAGTTTAGGGTATCTTGTTCAACTACACATTCTTTCCACTATTTAAGTATCAGGCAAAAAAACTGGATTCTCATCAGTGATTCTGCCAGCAATCTCAAGGATATGGATCCTCACTTTAAAATGCTAGAGGGTCAGGCAGGGAACTGCCAAACAATAAAATGAGAGTCTTAAAACTCATTGGGGAATGAAGGAAAGAGACCCGTGTGTGTGTGTGTGTGTGTGTGTGTGTGTGTGTGTGTGTGTGTGTGTGTGTGTGTGTGTGTGTGTGTGTGTGTGTGTGTGTGTGGGACAGGGCTGGGGGCAGGGTATGTTTAGGAAAAAAAAATTTCTGTAACAAAATAACAAATTTGTATTTCTCTGCACTTCTGTGAAAATTGGTGAGTTACTGGCATTAAAAAAAAAAAAAAAGCCATATGAAAACACAAACAGGGAAATGAGAACTGTTCCATAACGTCCTGAACTTTATGTTTCTATTCAAAATGTAAATCCCCTTTCAATCAAAAAAAAAAAAAGTACAACATCATTTAAAAATCAGAGGGAAATGTGACTTAGAGAACTGAGGAAGCAATAGCATTTCTTTCTGGCATATTATTTGTTTGACACAATCACAGGTGAACAGGCTTTACAGAGATCGTGTGGCTGTTCACATTTAAAGCATCTCCTCTAAAGCGATTACTTCCGGGCTAAACAAGTATATCGGTTAAACGAAGTCCGTGAACAGGCTAAGCCAGGCAGGCATGGACATGTGTGATGCATTCTCCGCCCAAAAAATGGAACCTAAAATAAAATAGAAAACTGAGTTAGAGCAGGAAATGTTTAAAAAAAAAAAAAAAAGACAACTATTCTTAAGGAATTTCTTTGAATAATAAGTTAGTATTTATTAAACATTATTCCTCAAACAACAGCATCTATTTTCATGAATTATCCTTTCATATCCTTACAACCACTCTGTGAGGATGGCAAATACTTTAATCACACCCATCTTACAGATGAGAGACGGAGGCACAGAGAAGTTAGGAACTTGCCTGAGGTCACATATCCAGAACTTGAAGCTTGGCTGGCAAGCGGACCTGAAGGACCAAGCTTTTCATCAGCAAGCTACACTGTCTTTTACTTTTTCTCATTAAGTTCTTTTTTAGAGTGTCCTGCTACTGAAGCTCCTTGAAGAGAACATAACTTTATGGGGATGACCACATGCATACAATGATGAGAAATGTATAAATTCATACACTTGTGCAAAGATGTGAGGGAGTTCCCTGGCAGTCTAGTGGTTAAGATTTGGTGCTTTCACTGCCATGGCCTGGGTTCAATCCCTGGTCAGAGAACTGAGATCCTGCAAGCCAACAAAATCAGAGAAGAAGGCAGCCCAATTTGCAGAAATGCAACAGAGCAAACCCCAGTGAGGGAGAGCCAGCAGCAAAAGGTCGCTCTCACCCCAAGCACAGTTCAGCTGCTGTTTCTAAGAATCTGCTTGTGCCTTGAGTGAAGCTAGGTTGAGGAGGGTCAACTAGCAACTGCTATGGTCGTTCTCTGTGCCAGGGGCAAGTGAAGGACTCACAAAGCATATATGCTTTCTAGAGGCAAAGAGCAAAACCCACTCTTCTTCCCATAGGAATGGTGCCCTCTCGAGAATCTGCCTGCTTTGCAAGGGGTAGGGAGAAAGTTTAACTCTAGGCCTGCAAGTGGTTGATATTAATGAGATGGCAAATTACCCGATTGAGGGTAATGTGAGAGAGGATAGCTATTGCAATCTCATGCCTCCAGGGGATCCTTCCACAGTTGACACATGGCACAGAAATGCATCCTTCCTGCCTCCCAGCTCAAATGCTTCCTTTGGTATCATTCTAGCACATTTCCTATTCTATTCCACCAAAAGAGGCTGCCCCACACCAATGATCTATCCTTACAAGAAAATCTTGAGATGCATCTTCCAGATGCCTTCTAAATCATTTCTTTCTGCATCAAACAAAAGGCTGAACAAAAGGCTGTCTGCAGACAGTGGCAGAACCATTCTAACCTTATTTTCAGGTTGAACAGATTGGATGGACCCAATTCTATGGGTGTTCAACAATGGTTAAGGCTAATTATTCTGGGCATTATCTTTGGATGCTACCATGCTCATGTTCTCCTTACCTCCTTTTTCTTTCTTCTTCTCTTCCTCTTTCTTCTTTCCTGCCTTCCATTTCCAAAATGGTTCTGGAAGGGCCAGGGTGATGGTTGAGATCAATAAATACAAAGGGAAGAGTAGGCGGGTGGGGGTGGCACGTGATGAACAGGCAGGACCATCCCAGTTCCTTTGTCCTTTTGTGAGAGCATTCCTTTCAAGGCTTTAAGGGCAGTGTCTACATGGGGGCAGATGGCCTTCGGTCCCATGCAGACACGTGCTAGAATGGTTCTGTCACTGTGTGTGTCAAAGGGTCCATGGAAGGCTGGCTCATTAGTTGCCACTGAAAATATATCAGAGGAGGTGGGGGCAGCAGGAATGGCTTGGACAATTACAAGTGGATGGCATGAGACATAATAACTGATGACTTTGACCTAGAGATTTTGAGAGATTCCTTTCGCTGAGCCCCAAACTACTGCATGAACCAGTGGTTCTCAATTTTGGGTGATGCTGCCCCCCGGAGACGGCTGGCAATGTCCAGAGCCATTTTTGTGTGTCACAGTGCAGGGAGGGGGGATCTGGTGGATGGAGGCCAAGGATGTTGCTAAATATCCTACAACTCAGGAGACCTTCCCCATAGCAAAGAATGGTATGTTCTCAAATGTCAACAGTGCCGAGGCCGAGACAAACACAGGCAGCAAGGAACAGGAGTCTGGAAAAAGTGTGTGCTACCTGCAACAAGCATGTCAAACTGTTACACACGGAGAACACCAAGCAGGCGTCTTCTATTCATTCGTTCAACAGACACTGACCGCGTGTCACCAGCACATCAGGCCCTGTTTTAGGTACTGAGGACACAGTGATGAGTCAAACAAGAAAGGTCTCTGCCCAACACAGAGTGTCATATCCATGACAGATACTCAGTAAGACAGTTTCAGCTACTAAGAATTCAAGGCTTTAGTCTGATGCTCTGTGCACCTTGACACTGTGGTCACTCTTGGCCTGCCATGTGGGTTCTCAGCAGCAAGAGCAGCAGGAAAGAGAAATAACTCTCACCGGCAGCCTGCCACAGGCCAGGCCACAGAAAGGCGTGATGTCTGAATGTCATGTTAAAGCCGTGTGCCAGATTCCTGTCTCCCTGTGACACAAGCTAAGTGGCTTCCTCTTGAGGTGAAGCAACACACCTGACCGAGGTCATCAAGCCACAAAAGGAACATGTCACAGTCAAACCCATCTCCATCTTCTTCCAAATACCACCAGGCCCAGACTCCAGGCCCTGGGAAGAAAGGGAATCTTTTAGTTTTGAGCATATAACACTCAGCCTGGTACTAAGGACACACTCAAAAATATATGCGTCAAATGCTTGTCTTCTACCCCAATCCCACCATAGGTTGTGACCTCCCAGTGGGGTAAAGAGGTGACCTTCTCAGGTCCTGGGGCTCTACCTTCATGCTGAATACCCCTGCCTGGCACTGATCAATGCCACCAAACTCAGAAACCAAAGGCGCTTGCTTAGGTAGGGTCCCTCCAGGGTCTAGGAGGGGCCCTGGCAATGTGTTCTCAAGGTCATGTGTTTTTGTGAAACCTTCCAAAATGACGATTATTCTTTTTCTTACCCAGGGCATCATGTCTAGGTTGTGTAAACATCAACCTAGATTTGCTGCAACTCAATTTAACACAATAATTAGACTGGCAGGTCCCTTTATATCTGGGTGCCCTTTTCTTATTTTTATCCTTTTTCAAGATCCAGCCTGTGTTTCGCCCTCCCTCACCTGAGCTTTTCTACAATGGATGAGCCTGTAGCAGTTTTCTCCTCCATCTACGTGCTCTCAATCGCACAGACTACAATTTCTGACATGGTGAACACCCCGTAGATACCTGCCAATTTCTTGACTGGCCCATTCACTGCTATTTCTACATTCATGTATGGCAAACCTAGTAGCTGTTTGACAGTCACACATGCACAAGAAAGTGTTCACAGAAGATGCATCTTTAGATGTATAAATACAGCCAAGGAGCTAATTATTTAGTACCAATGTGATGGTTTACTTTAGAATCAACTATCCATTCAAGCCAATGTTTCTAATACTATAGATTTCCAATCAGCAAATTCTAGGAGTTACCAAGGCAGAACCTTCAGCATTCTTGAGAAGGCATGATGCCCAACACATTTGCAGCATTTTTAAAGAGAAAACAGTGCTGATATGAAACCAAACTATTATTTGTGCTATCTCTCAAAACAGAGTCAATTATGTTAAAGAAGGAAATACAATGGGACACTTAAAGAAAAGTCAAGTCACATGACATAAAAAGCACTGGCCCAATAATTTTTTTCCTTAATAAAACCAGTTTTGTTACCACTTTATCAATAGAAGTACACAGTTCAAAAAAATTCAAACGGTATAAGAGTGCATAAAATAAAAATGACAAATCCCACACTTCCACAGTTTTTGGTTTTAATAGCTATGATGAGTGTCATTATATGGTTTCTTTTAGTTTTTTTTTTCCTTTGGGAATAGGCATATATTCTCATGGTTTCCCAGGTGGCACTACTGGTAAAGAATCTGCCTGCCAATGCAGGAGATGTAAGAGGTGTGGGTTCAATCCCTGGGTGGGGAAGATCCCCTGGAGAAGGAAATGGCAACCCACTCCAGTATTCTTCCCTGGAGAATCCCCTGAACGAGGAAGCTGGCAGGCTACAATCATAAGGTCGCAAAGAGTCGGACACAACTGAAGCAACTTAGCACAGTACCTATATTCTCCGAACCCTAAATATACCATTACCGATCTATCCCCCGCTGTGAGCATCGTGCTAACCTGGGGCCTGTGCTGACAGAAGTGGACCTGACATGGACCTGGGCCTCCCACGCACTGTCTCCCCAGAAAAAACAAAGAAAAACATGGCCAGCCTCCTTGGTTGTATGGAACTGGACTTGAGTTGGGGAACCTTGAGTCTCTGGGACTAGAGGGGCATAAAAGATATGCAAGAAATAAGAGTGGTAGTTTCTGTGGGTCAAAGGGCCCCCCGACACACACATACATCCTGGCAATCATGTGTGGCAGCCACCAGCATCTACCTATAGGTCTTAATTTCATTCATCAAATACTGTTCACTTTATCAAAATAAATATCAGTGGCTAATGTCTAAGCCAAACCAGAATAGAAAGTTTAAAATTAGAGCAGGTATAGTCCTCACCTATTCATAGTCTTGTGTTTTTAATACACCAGTCCCTGTGACCCCAATCAGAGTTAATCTATTTTTTTTTTTTAGAAGGCAAAAAGAAAATGGAGGGGGGAAAGTAATGAACACATCACATTTAAAAGAACTTTTGTACAGCGTCCATCTATATTTTTACCATCTACTAATGAACTGTAAAACTTTAGAGTGGAATCTCACCAGGACATATTTATTTTAGAATGGTTTTTTTGTTGTTGTTGATGTTTTGAATAGAATATAGCTGAAAGATACTCTGGAAGAACTAGGTTTTCACCAGGATAAGTTAATTTCACTCAGAACAAGTAACAACTCTGGGACGAGAACTAGGTTATTGAAATGACCTAAGAAAATGTATTTTCAAGACAGTAAAATAACCAATATGAGCAGCTGTAATACTGAGGTCTAAAAACACAGTTCAAGCGGGTATCTGAATAGGAGTAAGTGCAGATCTGACATTAAAGTCTTGCCTTTCCAGTACTTTCGGTTCTTTTATCACTTAATTTTACTATGAAAACCATAATCTGTTATCAGAGACTTTATTTATCAAAAGTGTGATTAAAAACACAACACAGAGACCTCCTGGGTTCATGGCAGGAGAATTATTTTGTTTTCTTTCAAAACTGACTTTGCGCTAAACCCGAACCAGAAACTATAGGAACCAGGAAAACAGAATCTGGTTCTCTCTCAAAATATCTCAAGATTTGGAAACCTCATCGGAACTACAGAATGAGACAGATTTCAACTCTGGACTATTATGTGTAAGATCAGGGAGCATCTTCCCTACAAAAACCCGTCTGGGTTAACTGCACTGAAAAAACGTTCAAATTAAACAACGACCACAGCTTTCAACAAAGTAGATGCCAGTGGAATGATGGCCAGAGTGAAATCCAGAGCCTGTCCTCTGACCTATCACCTTGGGACCTCAGCCACATACTGAGCCCCTGTAAGGCTGAATGTTGTACAGAGGATGGGAGAAAACCAAACCTTACTTCACAGACTTGTTGTATTAAATGAGAAATACATCCACAACATTTAGGATCATATCAAGCATCTGGTACACCATGGCATACAACAAGTGGCAACTAGTACTGGTATTTGTACAAAAATAGTTGCCCAGAATGTGTCATTCTTGACTTGTTTTAGCAAACCAGCTGGGGTACCCGAGGTTATACTAACAATGTACAAAGACAACTAATTCTGAAAGAACAGCGACTTAAGAGTCAACTTTAAAGCGACAGCGACTCCCATGGACAAAAGATAACTCGGGTTGGATAAGGATGATGAAAAAAAACTGAGACCAATGCCAAAGGCGGCTGGGCAGGCTTCACCTCCCCACCCCCACTCCCACCAAGGGGAATGGGGCTAGTGGTTTGGCACAGAGCCAGACAACTAACGGTTTTGAAACCTTTCCTGTCTCAAAATGTCCAGGAATAAAAGGTGCATATCATGCTTACAAACGACAGTACCGGCTCAAGCGGTCAAACCACAGTGAGGAATGGTACCAATGCAACAGGAAGTGTTTCTCAAGGAAACCACAGGAGAGCCCAAGGTCATCTTCAGATGGGTCTAAACAACCAGGGTCCCCACTACAGCACATTGAGCAAAACCCTAATTTATTTCATTTCATTCAGAAAGAGTCAAAACCTTAGCTGTTATCTTTGACTGTGGAGTATGGGAAAGATATTTGGCTCCATTTCAGTTTTAAACCCTAAGCCACACGTGGGGAAAAGAAGGCAAAGGGCAGAATTCAGTTTGCTTCGAGAACATTTAACCTGTTTTCACAGGATATGATGTGTAGAGAGAGAACACTGCAGAGGACTGAACTCACCTCCAACAAGCCACCAGGCCTGGGACGTGTCCTCACACACACATACCGCTCCCACCCACCCCTGCACCCTGGGCCCCGTGTAACTGCTGGTAAGTGAGGATGTACTGACAGCACAAGAAGAGCAAGGCATCTGCAGCCTGGCCCCCCTGGGGGATTTGGCTGGAACCATACTGCGTTTCAAACATTTTGTATCTAAAGGACACGGATTCTCCAGGCTCCACAAACTTCTCTGCTCCCTCCTACCCGCCACCCACTCACTGCCAGAAGTCCCACACAGCTCCCTGGCCCCTGCAGACAGGAGGGTCTGCAACTCCTCAGGACACAACCTCTGCAGCGCCATCCGATCCTGCCTTCACTCCTGCCACTTCCTGTAAATAACTTTCCAAAAATGGTGTTTAGGTCATTGTGATATTGAGCTGTTAGATAGTAAAATAAATTGGAAAGATAAACATCATGAATCTCCAGGGTTGTGAACATTGCATCCTGTGGAGAGAGTTAAAATGTAGGACTTTCAAGTTAAAATACAAGAGTGATTGCATCATGGATCATTTTCTACAAAACCCAAAGCACAAACTTATGTGCTTCTGCCTTTTCAGTAGGTCTGACATTAAAACTGTTTTCAAGAGCTTTCATATTCCGATTTCAGCAAAGATGCATACACAGTATTTTTTATATATACACATATATATGTATATAATATAAATGGTAATATATATACATAAATGGTCTTTTAGGATGTAAAATATATTCATATATCCAAAAGTAATATATATTTATATCCTAAAACTGTTAAGCAAAATTCAGTGTTTCAAATTATTTTTATGAAATGTTTCTAATGCCATGAGAACAAAGATATGTAAAGGATCAGTTAAATAAGGATGGTAAGAACACAGTTCTCTCAGATTGAAATGGAGAGGAGAATGGAAGAGGTTTTCCACTTCCTCTTCTCTGATTTCCAATTTCTAGCATGTTTCGTGTCATAGAGGCCTTGCTTGGAGTTGAGTAACTGAAATGTAAGAGAACCAACAAGAACACATATATACTAACTTTACGAGTCATCGGATGGCAACTGTCTCCCACTTTGCCCATCGGTGTGCAAATCCGTATGCTCTTAACCCAGATACTAACAGCACAGCACATGCCTCCACCACACTGGGGGTCCCTGTCGCAGGCCTGAAATGTAATAAGCAAACAGATAAATAAAGATAATCAGAATGACTCAGGCTAAAATTAGCAGTAAAAAAGAAAGAAGCCTTTTTAATATCCCACAGCTATGATTTTAATAATCTTACATGTTAAAAAAAAAACTGTAATCTTTTATTTGAACATATTTACAATAAAATCTGATCAGAGATTTTCCCACTTGGTGGATAAAAAAAGCCTAAATAATGGCCCACAATTATGAAAATTATAAACCCCAACACTTTTTAAAAAACAAAATCAGCTCTCTTTTTCCAGTGCTTTATGGATGAAACAGTTTTGAACTTGAAGGAGTTTACATTGGTCTTTTACCATACATGGCCATTAGGAACTACATAAATCGAATCACAAGATTTTATAACTATTAGCTGTAGAATAAAGTGGGCCCAATTTTAAAGAGAGATTTAAATGGTCTCTAAATCTATTATGAAATTCTCCAGATCTGTAAAGATACTGATATAAATTTAAAAGTATAACTCATTTTCTCTTTCAAATATTTGCATTTTGGTTCACGAGATTTGACATTTCTCACACCTCTGACTTGATTTTCACCATTTCCTTTTGAAAGAAAGAAATTTCATAGGCTGAGAACGGGCAGACCAAGACTTTTGCCTTATGTTACTCTTTTTTTTTTCGGGTGAGTAACCTGCCAAAAGGAAATTATTGGCTTAAGGTATACATATGTGTACAATATAAGATTAATGAAACTATTCTATGAGATCCATCAGATTTAGAAATGCAAGTGACAGATGCAATTAACAACAGTGATTACTCAAGACACTTGTTCCTAATATGAAAATTGTAAATACATATAATCAAAGAATCAACTATGGAGGAATTTCCTCACTTGACTAAACAGAAGTAAATAATGAAGTGTAAATTTATTTGCATGAAAATAGATCCAAAGAACTATTGTTCTTTCCTAGAACCATCCATAAATAGGATGCTTTGTTTGATTGGTGTTCAGTAATCTAATCTGTTTTGTTAGTGGTAAGGTGAGAACATCCTATACTATATATGTAAGAAGCTAAAAAAATCTATAATTTAGACAAATTTAAGCGCAGATTTAATGGAAACAACTAAGACACTTTTTCAGAGTTCTTAGTTTTGGTGACAGTTACAACTTCTCGAAACACAAATATATGGGGATACTCTTATTCACTGTTTTTTCATTAAAGTGATCAGCTATATTGTTTTAGAGTTATTTATTTCCCCCATTAGAATCTTTTCTTGGGCCATTTAAAACAAGTATTGGATAAAAACTACAATTTTCATCTTGGGGTGCTTGGACATTTATAGGAAAATATACAAACAGTTCCATTTTTCCAGTTTTTGTCTGAATATCAGAAATCATACATACGTAGCCATTACATTCCATAAATGAGGTGTTCAATGTACGATCTTTTTCAATACAGTTTTAACAAATCTATGTGGACATATTAATCAATTCAAAAATAACTACATTACTACCCCCCAAAAAGTAAATATTTAAGGTGGAGGTTTTAGGCAATATTTTATTTCAACAGATGCTCAAGACCAGGGATTCTGAAGCCCCGCTAGCTCTTTTAATAAGACAATCAAAATTCAGCCAAAATCTCTTAAATTTTAATCAATCACTTGGATTTTAAACATCCTAGAGATGACATATTTAGATAAGTTACTACGTTTTTCATTTGACTCCAGATGGTTCCTGTCATGGAAACATAACTATATTTCTTTATTGCCATGCTGTTTTAGAGAAATTTTTAAAGATCCTTTTATTTTCTAGCACTGATTTGCAACAAGAAAAACAACACATATACTCATGTAAGCCCAGTTTAAACTTTAACAGATAAACATTCAATGTGATAAAATTTCACTTTGTAACAAAAAAGGTTCAGTTCTTGGAAATACTTATAAAGACCTGCATAGGTTTATATATTTTTAATTAGACAGCTGTTTCTTAATGCCCTTCATCTTTAACCCACTGCAAATCTATTCAAATAGTGTTGTCTTGTGAATGGAACAAAAAGATACTTATATTACAAAGGAATTTGGGGCTCAGAGGATTAGGAGAAATTTAAAGAGCCAGCAGGGGAAGACGGGAAAAACCAATCAGATTTCAATTCTCATGTATTAGAAAGACCTGTAAAAACTTTTTTTCAACCACATGGACTGACAAAGCTATTCAAATACATCTATATCTGTAAAAATCTCTACAAACTATACTAATAAATATCACAAGACTTACTAATTAAGTATCTCTTAGCCATAACCGAATATCTATTGCTTGTAACCAAATACTGCTATAATACAAGGACTTTCAATACGCTATAAGCACATGGAGACAATAGTGCTTAATTTTCTCAAGACAATGACATTTCCCTTAAATTTAAATGATATTTCATTATCTGTGTACTATCATTTCAAACATAGAAGTTTTTTCTTTAAACCCTATTATGTGAACTTACATATTTGAAATAATTTAATGGAGCTGTAAATACTTTCAGACTTAGAAGAGTTAACAATCAGGAAATGGTAGAGATTCTGTATTGCTGGCATAAAGTAGACATTTTCATTTTGTGCTGTAAAGTCACCCTTCGGATCCACATAAAGAAAACTGTTGGTGATCCTAGAAGAGAACTGAACTAGTTCCTATTCCACAAATGATGACATCTCTCTAAACTGAAACATCTACAGGGTCACCTACTCCATAATTAAGCCAAAGCACTGTAGGTGCTTTACCAGTAACAGGAAACGGAAAACTTTTACAAGGAGAAGCTCAGGACGTTGGAGAAAAAAAAAAAAAAAATGAAAAACGCTGGAACTCAGAAGAAAGGACCCACGTTACTTTTCAAAAGTGCTCTCATGACCTTGGACCTTTCAAAGGGTCTTTGCAAAGGATGCTTTGGGGAGCAAACTCCTCAACCGCAGAATTAAGACTCCCAGGATCTGAAGGTACTGGTCTTGCCCCTTTGCATTTTAAAGCACTTAAATTTTAAGGACAGAGGCTGGAAAAGCCGGGGAAAAGTGCTCGAGAAAACTGCCAAAGGAAACTTTCAACTTAAGAGAAAAAAACCCAAACACGAGGACAGCAAGCGGGAGACGGTGGTGGGGAGCGACTGTGGTCACTTCTTCTTCCAGGGCGCGCCTGATGTCCTCGCCGTCCGCTGCTTAAGGATCAGGCGCTTTTCCAGGTGCTCCAAGGGGCGAGTGAGGCAGGTGTCTCGGTCCGGGATAACCCTCCCGTGTCCCCACCTCCAGGTCGCGGTCCCCACACCGTCTTCCCCTCGGTTCCCGCCCCCACGACCCCGCGGCAAGAGGAGGGCGCGCATGCCGCGGGGACAGGTGCGCCCCGGCCGCTTACCCCGGTGATGACCGCAGCTTCGCCGGCGGGAGGTGTGAGCAGCAGCGGCGGCAGCAGCAGCAGGAGCAGCAGGCGGGCGCAGCGCGGGCTTCTCATGGCGCCCTCGGGCCTGAGCGGCTGTTGGGGGGCCGTTGGGGACGCGAGGGCTGGAGCACGGAACGCGGAGCGCCGGGCGGGCTACTCGCGCGATCTTGCCGGCGGTTATAAAGGCGAGCCCCGCCGTGACTCACGCAGCCGCCCGGCCGGTCGCACGCGCGGGGGACATGGCGCGGGCACACCCCCGCGCCCACCCGCCTGCCCCGGCTCCGCTCGCGGCAGGGACTGCTCGCGTCCCTGCCGCGCACGTGTCGCCGTGGTCCTGGGCGCCCCCACCCCGGGCGCTACGCAGACAGCGCCCCCCGCGCGGCGCCCCGCTCGCGGCCAGGCCCTTGCCTCGCGCCGCCACTGCCTTCCGCACGCGCCCGCACGTCTTTTGTGGTCTGAGACACCCCCTCTGCTGTCCTGGTTTCCCCAGCTCCACGTACTCAGAGCTGCAAACTTGCAGCTCATTTGCTCTCCAGATGTTTAGGGAGTGCCTACTAAGGTGCTGGGCGCTGTGGACACACCGGGGGAGCAAAGGAGGTGCCAAAAGCCGCTCAATGTATTAATCTCTGTGTGCCACCTACTGCCACTTGGTTTCTCCTTAGGGTCCAGTAACTGAACAGAAAAGACAGGCATCAAACAACCTGGAAACGTGGAAAACATGGGGGAAAGAACAAAGGGAGGGCAAAATTACCCCTCATCCCACATCCCTGACGACACTGAGGGGTTTGTCCTTTCGGCTGTGGGAGTCCAATTTATTTCTTTCATTTCAAAGACTGTCCTCCCGTTTTGCTCACATCTGTTCCCTACCCTCTGCTCTCTGATTTTCCTCGCATTCATTTCTTCCCTTTAACGTCGCGCCAGCTTCAGAGCAGTTCAGGATGATGCCAAAGCGAAATGAGATCGCCAAGCTTCGGATGCCAGCCTGAGGCGCCTTACGCTCTAGGTAGGCAGCTCTCTTACTACCCAGTCCAAGATAATCATCTTTCAGTCTTTATAAGACGCGATACGACGTTACTGGGATTCGTTCATTTGTGTAAATAAGACTTGAGTGCCTATTGGGTTCTAGGACCCCTATAAGAGGACCAGTGAGAGCTTCCCCTTCCACTGTGATCTCCAGTCTAGCTTCAAGAATCTCAGCATGTTTATCCTCAAGGAAATTCTTTCGAGAATACCTAGGTGTGACCACGACAAACTTGTTTCCACCAAAGTTCTGGGAAGCTCTACTTTCTTCCTTGAAACCTCAGCTTTCCCTGGCCCTGTTGAAAAGCAGATGTGTCTTCCAGTTTCTATAATAAATACAGTGGGGAGAGTCGGGACAAAGTTACTTTCAGACTGTGGGGCTCCCCCATGCCAAAGCACTCAGACTAACTGTGGAAAAAAAATTTTTTTAAAGGCAATTATCCCAATGTTAAACAGCTGAGTATTTGGAAAACTAAATCTTTGACTGATTTTTAAAAACCCTTTTCATGCGTGTTTTTATGTTTGAGAAATGTCTTGAAAGAGAAAACAAAAAAGCATCAAACTTTTTTTTTTTACATTAAAAAATTGTAAAAATTGGATTTACAGTAAAGTAAGTGGAAACGGTAGCAAGTGACAGATTGGTGGAAAGTTTCTTTTTCCAATCTCCATGCCAACGGTAGCATGGGATTGCTGCCGGGTAGATGTAAAAACCAGTCAACATGGATTTTAACATTCCTACAATTTTTTTTAATGGTCTAATTTATATTTGTTACTGCTGAATGCCAGCTTGGGTATTCCCTGCTTCTCCAGGCATAAAACGGAGAAGGCAATGGCACTCCACTCCAGTACTCTTTTGCCTGGAAAACCCCATGGACGGAGGAGCCTGGCAGGCTGCAGTCCATGGGGTTGCTAAGAGTCAGACACGACTGAGTGACTTCACTTTCACTTTGCACTTTCATGCACTGGAAAATGAAATGGCAACCCATTCCAGTGTTCTTGCCTGGAGAATCCCAGGGACGGGGGAGCCTGGTGGGCTGCCGTCTATGGGGTCGCACAGAGTCAGACAAGACTGAAGCGACTTAGCAGCAGCAGCAGCAGCCAGTCATAAAAACAGGCTATGTCTCCATAATAAAGTCAATTTTCAAAAGTAGAAGGCTTCACACACTGCTGTTTGGAAAACAATCCTCATAAAGATGTTTTGAAACAAAGTTGGAAACACTTAAAATTAGGGTTGGTTTGGTTTCCTGTTGATTCTTTTGATCCCGATGTTTCTTCTAACTGTTTTAATGCTTAGAGGAGAAATGAAGGCCTCTGATATGACAGATCTTTGCATTCATGGCCAAGTTAAAAAATCTGAAAGTTGGTTGCATTTTATAAAGGGAAAGATGGAAAGCTGAGTTTAACTAGTTCGTAAAAATCAGCTAGGGAAGCCATTGTTGAAATAGACATTGAAGAGTAGTTTGACTATTCTATTCTCATTATTACTGTTAATTTTGCCCCATGATCAATGCAGCCTTGGCATAACCTTAGAAAGAAAACCAAACTTTGTGTAGTTCAGAATCTAGATTCCTGTTTTCTAGCAGACCATCAAGGGAACAGGTGAACTGAAGGGACAATACAGGAAAGTCCATAGACCTCAGGATTGTAAATCAGACTGAGCTGGATTGGAATTCTCAGTGACCAGTGGGCAAGCTGCTTAAAAACCTCTTTAAACCTCTGTTTTCTCACTTGTAAAATGAATAAAAATACCAATCTCATGGTAAACAACCTCCATTGGGTTTAAAGAGTGTAATACCTATACCATGGTTAGCACAGTCTTTAGGACATACTAGGAGCCCTGTTAAGCATAGCCTCCTATTAAGTCTTATCCTTTGGTGTTTTCTGACAACTTCAGCCAACATAGTTTTTTCTGTCTTGCCCACCAGATTAGATTAAATCCTAAATCCAACAACTGGTGTTCTTGTAAGAGAAAGAAGAGGGATACCTGGACACAAAGATACACAAAGAGAAGGCCAAGTGAAGATGGAGGCAGAGACTGGAGTAATGCATGTACAAGGCAAGAAATACCCGGGATTACCAACAACCACCAGAACCTGGAAAAGTCAACAAAAGGTTGTTCCCTAGAGCCTTCAGAAGAAGCACACTATTATTGATATCTTGATTTTGGACTTTTAGCCTCCAAAACTGTGAGAGAATAAGTTTCTATTCCAGGTGAGGGAGGCTGGAGGGGTGCAACTGTTTGTGACCCCATGGACTGTAGCCCCCAAGGCTCCTCTGTCCATAGAATTTTTCAGGCAAGAATACTGGAGTAGAGTGCCATTTCCTACTGTAGGAGATCTTCCCAACCCAGGGGTCAAACCTGCTCCTTCTTCATTGGCAGGCAGACTCTTTACCACTGAGCCACCTGGGGGGGTGCACACCAGCTCTCAAATGCCTCTATCTGGAAAAAAAAAAAAAAAGCCTCTGTCTGAAATTGGCATATATCATTTCTGCTCATGTTCTAATGGCCAAAAAAAAAGACTTAGTGTGTCTTTAAGGGACAGACAATGAACATGAGTCTGTAATACCCTCTGTTTTCTGAGAAGAACCAGAAACTGGTGAGCAGCACCATATTTTACAGGAAAGGGATCATTTGTGGTTTGTTCTCTTTAATGAGCATGTAATAGGGAAAAACTTTTGCATTCTATTACAAGTTAACCAATAAAGGGATGTCATCTATAAGTTTAAACTATATATAAAGGGCTTCCCTGGTGGCTCAGATGGTAGAGAGTCTGCCTGCAATGTAGGAAACCTAGGTTCGACCCCTGGGTTGGGTAGATCCCCTGGAGAAGGAAATGGCAACCCACTCCAGTATTCTTACTTGGAGAATCCCATGGACTGAGGAGCCTGGAGGGCTACAGTTCACGGGGTCACAAAGAGTCAAATACGACTGAGGGACTAATACACACACATACATACATGATGGTCCATCTCTGGGAACCTTGCTTCGCAGGTAATGAGTATCAGCTGAAATACCTTTCTTTAGCTCACAGGAAACATCTGACCAGGCCCACCCATGAATGACTGCAGGGAGAAATTAACTTATCTCCTCTGGAGGCTGATCGGAATCAGGAAATGTTTGAAATTACTTCCTCCCCTTTTAGTATAAAAGAAGCCTAAATTCTAACTCAGGCAAGAGGGTTCTTTGGGACAAAGTCCACCATCTTTTCTGTTTGCTGACTTTCCAAATAAAGTCACTATTCCTTACCCCAACATCTGGTCTCTCAATTTACTGGCCTGTCATGCACCAAGCAGTATGAGCTTGGGCTTGGTAATAAACATAATGAACTTTAAATGATATTAATAATTATTTTAAATGATAATGTATTATATCCTTTGTGTTTTTTCAAGTTCAATATCCCTATGCTATAATATCCCTAAAACACTCTGGAAAAAAGTAAATGTATAAGCTGATATTTTCTTTTAGGTGGATGAAAAACTGCAATTCATTCATTCAATAGACATCTACTAAGTACTTACTAAATGTAAATATTGTGCAAGGCACTGGAGGTACAGTGGTGAGCAAAACATGTGACTCCAGCCCCCTGGGAATGTACAGTCCAGTGGGAAGAGGACATGAATCGGATAACTATACAATTATATAATTACAGGAAATAGATGGGAGTGCACTGGGAGAGAGCATATGGGGAGACCTGGAGGTTTTCTTAAAGTAATGGTGTCAAAGCTGAGATCTGAAGCTTGAACAGGATTTAACTGAGATTAATGAGGGCAGCAGGAGGTTTGGGGTGGGAGAATGACTGGGCATTCCAGGCAAAAGAATTGCTTATGCTGGAAACTGGAAAGAGTATCCACATTCAAGGAGTTGAAGAGAAGCCAGTGTGGCCCAAAGAACAAGCCTAACAGGAAATCTAGTATAAACGTGAAGCCAGAGAGGGAGTAGGGACCCAATACAGAGCCTTATGTGGGGAACACTGAGGATCTTACTCTCCATATAAGGAAGGGAAGGGAATAAGGCCAGGGAAGAGGGAAAACATAAGGGTGACCAGGCACAACAAGTAGCTTTTGAAAAGAAGATGCTTGTCTAGTACCAATCTCCTTGTGGTCCTCACCCTGAAACTCTTTTATTGATGACAACTCTGTCCTTCTGAGGATGACCTTGGTGCATACTTGAGCTTCTCTTTCTCCCACACACCATGTCCAATCCATCTGGAATCTGACCACTTTGCCCTCTGTCACAGCCACCCTTCTTGTTTGCAGCCATCATCATCTCCAGCCTGGATGACTGGCATTGTCTTCTGACTAGCCTCCTGGTCTCACTCTTGCCCTCTACATCCCATCATCCCCCTAGCTGCCTCAACTCTTCTTTTAAGAAAGAACTTTTGCTCAAAACCCTGCAGTGGTTTCTGGTCCCCTTCACAGAGAGTTTAGATCTTTGCTTCATCTACTACAATGATACGATGACTGAGCGTCTTCCTGCCAGTTCTGCTCCAGCCACACTGGCCTTCTGGAGGTTCCAAGAACAATAGGTAAGTTCCCACACTGGAAACTTTGTCTGAAACTTCTCTTTGTCAGGGCTTCCCTTCCTCACAGTAGACAAGAACACAACTGACTCAGTCCTTCAAGTGTTTGCTCAATCCTCACTTCAAAGAGGCTTCTTCCAACCATCCTGATAAGCGCACAGCTGCCCTGGCACAGTAAAGCAGAGACCTCCCTTTGCTGACAAAGATCTGTCTAGTCAGAGCTATGGTTTTTCCAGGACTCATGTATGGATGTGAGAGTTGGACCATAAAGAAAGTTGAGGACTGAAGAACTGATGCTTTTGAACAGTGGTGTTGAAGAAAACTCTTGAGAGTCCCTTGGACTGCAAGGAGATCAAACCAAGTCAATCCTAAAGGAAATCAGTCCTGAATATTCATTGGAAAGACTGATGCTGAAGCTGAAGCTCCAATACTTTGGCCACCTGATGTGAATAACTGACTCATTGGAAAAGACCCTGATGTTGAGAAAGATGGAAGACAGGAGGAGAAGGGGACAACAGAGGATGAGAAGGTTGGATGGCATCACTGACTCAATGGACATGTGTTTGAGCAAGCTCTGGGAGTTGGTGATGGACAGGGAAGCCTGGTGTGCTGCGGTCCATGAGGTCGCAAAGAGTTGGACACAACTGAGCGACTAAACTGAACTGAACTGCCCCAGCACTCCAGATGCCCCTCACTCTACTCCTTTTCATATTTTGCTTTCTCCTCTAGCATTTAACACCTTCTAGAACTATATTATTTGCTTGTGTCTTTTATTTATTGTCTTGATCCACCCTCTTCACACATAGACCAGAACAGAAGCTCCACAAAATGGGATTCTTTAAAAAAACATCTTTTGTTCACCAGTTTAAGTCCGGTATCTGGAAGTGTGGCTGGTATGTAGAAGGCACTTGATAAACTTTTGGTAAACAAATTACTGAAAATATGGAGAAGAGATTGGATAGATGAATGAATGGATGGATGGATGGGTAGGTGGATGGAAGGCTAGACAAATGGGTGGATGAGCACAGTCCTGATGGGTGGGTACAGTAGTGGTCTAGGGGACTTCTACTACTGTTGTTGACAGGAAAGAGGGAGAGAAATGAACTGATTCATTCAAGCAGTGAAACAGGCAGAGCCTACTATTAATTGAGATAAAGAGTGGAAAAGGAAAGGCCAAGATTCATCACAAGGATTCATCATGTATAACTGATTAACACTGGGTATGCTGGGGTGCAGGAATTACTTGGATGTGGGGAAGAGCAGCCAGACTGACCTGGGATGCAGAGAAGAGGCTGGACTAGAGATAAAATTCTGGCCATATATATTCCCTTTAAATTATTTTTTATTTGTCAATTTCTATATAGTATAGACACTATGGTAAAAATTTAGATTAGGGCTTGGCAAACTGTGATCTACTACTTATTTTTATAAATAAAGTTTTATTAGAACACAGCTACACAACACACTTGTATGTTGCCTATGATTCTTTTACACTGAAAGAGAAGAGTGGAGCACTTTTGAGAGAAAGATTGTATGGCCCACAAAGCTAAAAACATTTATTATCTGGCCCTTTATAGATTTTGCTGATTCCTGCTTTAGGGAATAAGGAGGAGGGTGGAGTTTCTCTATTGCTCCTCAGGGCGAATTTATTTTTCTTTTTTCTTTCATTTTAGGGCAAATTCATCACCACCAAATTTTCTTGAGCTTATTATGGGCTGTACTTTTCATGCTTTCTCTGGTTTCTCAGTTTAATTCTCTGCTTCCTGAGTTTGTGAATTTGCCCCAGGTGCTAGCTTCTTGATAGACCACTGCCGTGTTCACCTTGCTAGATGTATTTTCATTTTAATTGCCCATTACATAGTAGGTGCTCAATAAATATTTGTCAGTAGAATTTGAGGCACAGGGCAATAAATGCATGCTTAATCTGCCGTCTTGAACTGGGAGTCTAAAACCTTTTCTCATATATATATACATATATGTATTTACACGAAGAACACTTTCATGACCCTTGTATATGAAGTTCTAGTTTTAAAAGTGATTCTAGCTTGCTTGATGACTTACTTTTTTGTGTATCATATTCTTAAGACTTCTAAGCATTACAGAATAATAGGTGAGCCTGGTAACTTAATAACTGGGTCCCATTTGTCTTTGTGTAAATGATTTTCATTGAGACTGATTCAAAAAAGTAAAATAGATGATATTCTGCTTGTTTTTTCATCCTTTATCCTTTATCACTGTACTATTATACAGTGGCTTTTCTTGTTAACAAACCCATAATATCAGTCTGAAATATCTTTTTAAAATAATAACTGTGTTTTCAATGTGACATATGAAAATGGAATTGCTTTTATAATTCTAAGTAAGACATCTATTTTAATCTATTTCAATGCTGATGATTTCTCTTTATTTTTAAAAATAAATCACCATACCTCAACTTGAAAGCCAATTGTCTATGGAGGCACTAAAATTATCTATTCTATTCAAGTGATAATGTACAATAAAACTTACCTGTTTTTAAACAGTTGAAATATTAATCTAGGAGAAAGAGTTTTCCCAAAACAATTAGTACAAAATACATTTGAAATAACATGAGGTGTCAGGATGAACATTGGGTTCTCAAAGATTTAAGTTTTATTCATTATAATGATGAAAGTCATTAATATTCATTTTTAGTATTGAAGAAGGGCCTTAAGGCTAAAGCTTATATATCATGTATTTCATTAATAGGGAAGGATTGTTATGCAAATCTGTAGCATATCTGGTACTTTCCAGAGAGAAAGAGCAAGTCTCATATAGCAGAGTTTTTTAAGATAGAAAACAAGGCTAGATAATTACTTCCCTATTATTCTAGATCAACGTTTATTCACTATCCTATGCTAAATTTTATTTAGCAATTTGTTTTTCTCCTCTAAATTTGAATCATATTTATTTTTCTATTGAGGGAAATGATGTGAAATAATAAGGCATCCAAGTAGAGGAATTTTGGCACAAACCAGTTAACAGTCTACATTCCTAAATGTAAAGCTAGCTTTCTTAAGCTTTGCATATGATTGGAGCTCAATAAATCTCAACACATCTTCTATTATAGCCCCAGTTACCCTATGAGGCAGCTTTACAATCCCTGTTTTACAGATAAGGAAAGTGAGACTCGGAGAGATTAACCATGTTACACAGAATTACCATCACTCCTAAGTAGTAGAGCTGAGTTTCAACCCAAGTTGTTTTATGCCCAAAACTTCAATGTTATTCTTCCCTATTATACGCTTTAATTAAATATTAGCATAATTAATTTAGGTACCAACAACCAGAAGAATCAGTCACTATGCTGTGAATTTTTCTCAAAGTCATCTTAAAACCTCTTCTCTCTCTCAATGGGAGATCAAGACTTAAAACACAAAGTGGCAGAAAACGGGTACAATTCTGGACTTTCTGTTCGAGGGTTCCCTAAAGAACAGATTCAGATCTTCTTTTTGTGTGAAGGAAAGAGGTAATCAGGGACTTCCCTGGTGGTCTAGTGGTTAAGACTCCACATTCCCAATGCAGGGGGCCTGAGTTCAATCCCTGTTCAGGGAACTAGATCCATCATGCAACAGCTAAGAGTTTTCATGCTGCAGCCAAAAGATCTTGCATGATGCAACGAAGATCAAAGACCTCACTTTCTGCAACTCAGACCTGGGGCAGCCAAATAAATACAAATAAATAATTTTTTTAAAAAAGGAAAGAGGCAGCCAACATTTCTGCTTTATAGGTTTATCTGTGAGAATTCTCAGGTAAGACTTGTACCTCTGATCTCACAAGTAGTCTGTCAAAGGCATCCTGCTTGCAATTTTAAGCAGAGGGTTCAGCAGAGTGAGCTTAAGGTTAGAGGCTAAGGGCTCTAACACAGCATTAACCCGTGAATGTTCTTTCTTAGAAAGATATTGAGTTTTATGATCAAATGATTTTGAAGACTTTGTAAGGACTCATTAAAAGCCCTGGGAAGTCCTGCAAGAAGACACCAGCCCAACTTGGTTCAAGAGAGCATTTACAAAATATTTAGGGTCGAGTACAACCATGAGTATTCATTGGAAGGACTGATGCTAAACCTGAAGTTCCTGAGCTAAACCTGAGCTAACCTGAAGCTCCAATATTTTGGCCCCTAATGTGAACAGCTGACTTATTGGAAAAGACCCTGATGCTGGGAAAGACTGAAGGCAATAGGAGAAGGGGACGGCAGAGGAGATGGTTAGATAGCATCGCAGACTCAATGGACATGAATTTGAGAAAACTCTGGGAGATTGTGGAGGACAGGGCAGCCTGGTGTGCTGCAGTTCATGGTGTCGCAGAGAGTTAGATATGACGTAGTGACTGAACAACAAGTTTTTGCACATATCAGATGTAAAATTTTAGACAAATTTAAACTCCTATCTTGAGCACAAGACAGCCTTAACAAAAAATCCACTAACTTTAGAGTAAGTGTTTTGAACATGTAGACCGTCTTAGATGAGCTCATTAATCAAATAAAAGGAATGTTCAGATACTCTAATTCATCTAACTTGCTTTATGGATGAGGAAATGGATGAAATAAAAAGATGTCATCTCATAGGAAGAGAGAGACTGAGCTGGGAGTAGGTCGTGCTTCTCCTGCCTCCTAATTCAGGTTGTTTTGGTGATGTTTTTTCTTTGTTTGTTTTATTAAACATACACCTGTTTGAGGTATGGGAACCCATCCACAAAACATTTATAAACACGTTTCCAAAAAACAGAAGACTATGTTACTATGTTATGTATATTCCTGCCATGTATGTTGAGTCATGGCAGTTGCTGGTTCTAGCATTCCTACAGTAAGAGAGATGATCAGGAAATTGTGCATCATGTTAAAACACCCTGGATCTCTATCTACTGGGGTCAATTGCTGTTCACACAGTTTGGTAGAGTTGGGGTTTGCTAAATATATGTAAAAGTATCATCAACATTTGGTTTATGAATTAGCAAAAAGGATAGCATAGGCTGGTGGGGAGGGGTGGTTGTTGAAAGACTACTTTTGGTGGGATAAACTCTCACTTGAAGAATCCTAAGAGGTAAACTGGTAACTCATTTGTTTACTTGTAAAATGTTTTGAGCTGATAGATGAAATTCACCATAATAAAAGTATTTCTGAGCCCTAGCCAATGATCCACAGACATGACACTTTATGATCTTATTACAGCAATCTTTCTCCCATTTTCTGTTGGGTTGCTGTTTAACAGACCCTCATTCTAACTGGTGGAGATACAGGAGCAGAAAGGGAGTCTGATCAGATGAGTTTTGGATGCTTCATCCGAGCATTGCAGAGGGGATGGGGCTTTAGAACCCCATCTCACCTGAGGGGCTAACAGTCCTCAAAGCTGATGAAAGCTTCCAAATCTAATCCTGGCACCTGGGGATTCCAGCTGTCACATTATTTTTAAATTAATCAATCACCAGTCTGATTTGTACACTGATCTTGAATACAGAGATTTGTACACTGATTTGGTGTTACATTATTTTTAATTTAATCAATCGCCAGTCTGATTTGTACACTGATCTCAGACACAGGAAATAGAGGAAAACAATAGAATGGGAAAGACTAGAGATCTCTTCAAGAAAATTACAGATACCAAGGGAATATTTCATTCAAAGATGGGCACAATAATGGACAGAAATGGTATGGGTATAACAGAAGCAGAAGATATTAAGAAGAGGTGGCAAGAATACACAGAAGAACTATACAAAAAAGATCTTTATGACCCAGATAATCACTATGGTGTGATCACTCACCTAGAGCCAGACATCCTGGAATGTGAAGACAAGGTGGCCTTAGGAAGCATTACTACAAACAAAGCTACCTGAGGTGACAGAATTCCAGTTGAGCTATTTCAAATCCTAAAAGATGATGCTGTTAAAGTGCTGCACTCAATATGCCAGCAAACTTGGAAAACTGATCAGTGGCCACAGGGCTGGAAAAGGTCAGTTTTCATTCCAGTCCCAAAGAAGGGCAATGCCAAAGAATGTTCAAACTACCGCACAATTGCAGTCATCTCATACCCTAGCAAAGTAACGCTCAAAATTCTCCAAGCCAGGCTTCAACAGTATGTGAACTGTGAACTTCCAAATGTTCAAGCTGGATTTAGAAAAGGCAGAGATCAAATTGCCAATATCCATTGGATCATCGAAAAAGCAAGAGTTCCAGAAAAACATCTACTTCTGCTCTATTGATTATGCCAAAGCCTTTGACTGTGTAGATAACAATAAACTGTGGGAAATTCTTAAAGAGATGGGAATACTAGAACACCTTACCTGTCTCCTGAGAAATCTGTATGCAGGTTAAGAAGAAACAGTTAAAACTGGACGTGGAACAACAGACTGGTTCCAAATTGGTAAAGGAGTATGTCAAGGCTGTATATTGTCACCCTGCTTATTAAACTTATATGCAGAGTACATTATGTGAAATGATGGGCTGAATGAAGCACAAGTTGGAATGAAGATTGCCGGGAGAAATGTCAATAACCTCAGATATGCAGATGACACTACCCTTATAGCAGAAGGTAAAGAGGAACTGAAGAGCCTCTTGATGAAAGTGAAAGAGGAGAGTGAAAAAGCTCGCTTAAAACTCAACATTTAAAAAACTAAGATCGTGGCATCTGGTCCCATGACTTCATGGCAACATGAAGATGGGGAAACAATGGAAACAGTGAGAGACTTTATTTTGGGGGGCTCCAAAATCACTGCAGATGGTGACTGCAGCCACGAAATTTAAAAAGATGCTTATTCCTTGGAAGAAAAGCTATGACAAACCTAGACAGCATATTAAAAGCAGAGACATTACTTTGCCAACAAAGGTCTGTCTAGTCAAAGCTATGGTTTTTCCAGTAGTCATGTATGGATGTGAGAGTTGGACTATAAAGAAATCTGAGCACCAGAGAATTGATGCTTTTGCACTGTGGTGTTGGATAAGACTCTTGAGAGTCCCTTGGACTGCAAGGAGATCAAACCAGTCCATCCTAAAGGAGATTAGTCCTGAATATTCTTTGGAAGGACTGATGCTGAAGCTGAAGCTCCAATACTTTGGTCACCTGATGCAAAGAACTGACTCATTGGAAAAGACCCTGATGCTGGGAAAGATTGAAGGCAGGAGGAGAAGGGGACGACAGAGGATGAGATGGTTGGACGGCACCACCGAATTGATGGACATGAGTTTGAGCAAGCTCCGGAGTTGGTGATAGACAGGGAAGCCTGCCGTGCTGCAGTCCATGGGGTCGCAAAGAGTCAGACAGGACTGAGTGACTGATGTGAACTGAACTCAGATACACTGTTGGTGTAAAACAGTAGATTTTAAACTTTTTTTTCTAGTGGAACAGCCAAGTTTTGATCAGAACCCTGCCATATAAAATTCTTCCTACTTTTACATGCAGAGAGGGCAGTGGCAGCTGTGACGGGAAAGAGGAGGCAACTGTCTTTGCCAGAGACCCTGCTGTTTGTCTGTAGGGAGAAGAGTGCAATGAGAATCAACCAACACTGCATATTGCTTCCAGATGGTTCTGTGGAGAGCCACAGTTTTACCATTACCATGTTCAAAGCCCTAAATTGATTTCTGAAATGAAGAGCTCATCTCATTAAGTCCACACTCCTCTGAAAAGTGTGGAAGATTCCCTGTGACTTCCTGGTCAGCAGTCTCACCTTGGAATTCTAACCAGGCAAGTTTCTTTCCTGAGGTTACACAAGTAGCAGCACCCACCAGCATCCCTGCTTCTGCATTTGCTCCAGCAGGGTTGTCCCTCACCTGGCTCACTGCTTATTCACTCTTCAAAGTCAAAGCTGTACATGGTCTCCTCTCCAAAGAACTGCTGCTGCTGCTGCTGCTAAGTTGCTGCAGTCGTGTCCAACTCTGTGCGACCCCACAGATGGCAGCCCACCAGGCTCCTCTGTCCCTGGGATTCTCCAGGCAAGAATACTGGAGTGGGTTGCCATTTCCTTCTCCACCAAAGGACCGCAGTCCACATTAAATTTTCTCTTCTAAAATCTGAAGGCACGTGGAGTGTAGACCCCAGTCACTTGAGAGACACATCTGCATATGAATCAGGGCTCCTTCACCTGCTCTTGGTTACTTCATGGATCTGAGTCTCAGCTTCTTCATCTGTAAAATGGGAATAATGATGTCTCCCGCCTCAGGGCTGCAATGAGAACTAAACAGAACAAGGAATACATGTGATCCACTGACTGCATCATTGCAAGAGCGCAATAGATGTCAGCTATGGGCATCCTTATACCTGCTTAAATGGCAGAAAATGACTGGTAGGTAGTAATAACAAGAATTGAAAGTATTAAGTGAGACTATGTAAAGTATTTAGCAGATTGCAAGGCATACATTACACACCTAATCTTGGTTTGTTAGCTGCTGCTGCTGCTGCTAAGTCGCTTCAGTCTTGTCTGACTCTGTGCGACCCCATAGACAGCAGCCCACCAGGCTCCTCTGTCCCTGGGATTTTCCAGGCAAGAACACTGGATTGGGTTGCCATTTCCTTCTCCTTGTCAGCTATTATATTACAAAGATGATAATGATGCTGCTATCATACAGTAAGAAAAAAAGGAAGTAACATATCTAAGTATCTGTGTGCCTAGCACAGGACAAGGCATATATAAGAATCTTTGGAAATGTCAGCTATTACCATTGCATATTCTTTTGTATTATTATCTACCTACTTCCTAAACGTGTGTTTTTAATTTTTCTGTGTTTTTCCAAAATCAAACCTCTAGTGAGTTTTTTTTAAACTTTGAATGTTTGCCCCAATTAAAATCGGTCATGATATATCAACTGACAAGCTCTTAAAGTTAAAGAGTCTGAAAAAGACAGCGACCCTGCAGTACACTTCATATTTTGAATGCTATTATTTACTTTTATTAAATATTATACACATTTATTAAAAGTTTGAGCAAATTTTGGGTTTAGTAATTTGCTGACAAAATTTTGGTGCTCTAACTGAAACGTACAGTTAAATATGGTTAAAATAGGATGTTTTATATTACATGACTTCTACCACAATAAAAAGACACTCGAAAAAACTGAAAAAAAAAATTGGGTGCTCTAGTCAACAGCTCCCTCTCCCCTACTGGGGCAGTGCAGACTGAACAGACACTGAATTAACTCAGAGATGTAGGCTGTGAAAGGCTGAAAGGCCTTCCAGTCTGATCTTTGAGGCCTGCTTATTAAAGTTTTTTAACATTGATTAGTGTTTAAAGACTGTTGCTCTGGAGTCAAACTTGATGCAGTCTAGTCCCAGCTCTGCCATTTATGTCCTGACTAGCCTTGGGAAACATACTGAAGTTCTCAGAGCTTCAGTTCTCTTATCAATAAAATGTAGCTAACAATAATAATACTTACAGTAGAGGGTTGTTATAAGAAATGAATGACAATATGCCTGATACACTGTAAGGACCCAATAAAACATTTGCTATTATTAAAGGAAAAGGATAATGTGCCAGTATCAATGTCCTAGTCTTGACAATGGACTCTGAATATGTAAGATGCTATTGTTGGGGGAAGTGGGTGAAGGGGACTCAGGAACTCTCTGTATTATTTTTGCAATGTCTTGTGACTCTGAAATTATTTCAAAATAAGGTGTTAAAAGAAGAAAGAAAGAAAAGGAACAGCCTCAAAGTATAATTCAGCAATACTGACCATCATCAGGAGGCCTGAGGGTACCCAGCCTGAGAATGTACTGGTCTGTCTCCAGTGACAGGCAGGTCTCCCTTGAACTTGGTGAATAGCACATTCAGTCACACAAGCCACTGTCCTTCCTCTCACTCTGGATCACTGGAGCTCTCTCCTTAAACAGGGGAGGAGAAGATGTGGGAGCCAGAGGGCCTGAGTGCTAAGTCCTTGGGCAGTGAGGATTTATATCCCGTACCAACAGATTGGTGTTCTAATTTCAGGACTCACACCATGGTTATCATAAGTGCCCCGCTCTTTCTTTTCAGATGCAGACAGGTCAGGCTCTGAGTCTGCAAGGTTCAGGGAGACTTTGCATAATCATCACTGAATCAAGGTGAGGCGTCCACTTATGACCTCTTTTGGGACACAGCCAGGAAGCCTTCCTCCCAAAGTGCATTCCCTCTCAGTTCTATAAATGGAGGGTTTTAGACTTTTCCAGTTTTGGTTTTAATCACTCCCCATATAGCACAGTGCAATTCCACAATGATGGAAGTATTCCATACCCATCTGGTCCAGGACAGTATGACTAGTCACACATGCTTACAGAGCACTTGAAATGTGACTGGTACAACTGAGGAACGAAATTTTCAATTTAACTTAAATTTACATAGCTACACATGGCTAGCAATTACTCTATGGTACAGCACTGACACAAATTTAAAATGTTCTACACTGCTGTAAAGAACTTTGAAACATAAGGCTGGAAAAGAATTCAAAAGATGGGGAAATGGCAATCCACTCCAGTATTCTTGCCTGGGAAATCCTACAGACAAAGGAGCCTGGTGGGCTATAGTCCATTGGGGTTGCAAAGAGTTGACATGACTCAGCGACTGAGCATGCACGCATAGACCAGTATCTCTACCCTTATCCTTTTTGAGCAAAATGTATTAGGCTGCGAGAGCCTGAACAGTAGGACAAAAACACTGAGCCCACAAATACCATGGATGACCCACTTCTACAGAAGATATGCCAGTCAGGAAAACATAGGAACTAGTTCTGACGAAAATGATAATAACAAATATTTAAATGAGCACTTACTAGATGCCAGAAATTGTGCCACGTGTTTAATATGCATTATCTTCTATAATTCTCCAAACATCCCCAGTTATTATTAGACCAACATCTAACATCCCTCAAGTACTTTCTATGTGTCTGGCATGATCATAAAGCCTTACTTGCTTTGTCTCATTTAATCCTCCCAACCTAGTGAACTAAGGACTAATATCAATCCATTTACAAGCCCTGTGGTTTTGTGCAAGTTTCTTAATCTCAGAAAAATGGACACATATAATCTAAAGATGAAAGTATAAAATACCTATGTACATTTAAAAATTCTATAAACACAAGTCCCTGTGGCCATCACCCAGCTTCATCATTTGAACACTGCATTGTGCTTCTGACGCCCTTGTGTGTCCCCCTCCAAATACACACTGATTTTTTTGTTAACCACTTCCTAGCTTGTGTTTTGTAGTTATGCCAGAAATGTACAGATCCTTAAACAAACATGAGTTATTCTTCCACTTCATTCCACAAGCATCTATGATCCCATAGTCTGTTCCAGGTTCTATAGAACTTGATTTCTGAATTCCTCAGGAAAACCTTTAAGCTGCAAGTACTAATGAAACAAACTGTGGAAAATTCTTAAAGAGATGGGAATACCAGACCACCTTACCTGCCTCCTGAGAATTTTGTATGCAGGTCAAGAAGCGACAGTTAGAACTTGACATGGAACAAGAGACTGGTTCCACATTGGGAAAGGAGTATGTCAAGGCTGTATATTGTCACCCTGCTTATTTAACTTATATGCAGAGTACACCATGCAAAATGCTGGGCTGGATGAAGCACAAGCTGGAGTCAAGATTGCTGGGAGAAATATCGATAACCTCATATATGCAGATGACACCACCCTTATGGCAGAAAGCGAGAGGAACTAAAGAGTCTCTTAATGAAAGTGAAAGAGAAGAATGAAAAAGTTGGCTTAAAACTCAACATTCAGCAAACAAAGATCATGGCATTTAGTCCCATCACTTCTCAGCAAATAGATGGGGAAACAATGGAAACAGTGACAGACTTTACTTTCTTGGGCTCCAAAATCACTGCAGATGGTGACTGCAGCCATAAAATTAAAAGACGTTTGCTCCCTGGAAGTAAAGCTATGACCAACCTAGACAGCATATTAAAAAGCAGAGACATTACTTTGCCAACAAAGGTCCATCTAGTCAAAGCTACGGTTTTTCCAGGAGTCATGTATGGATATGAGAGTTGGGCCATAAAGAAGGCTAAGCGCCGAAGAACTGATTTGAACTGCAGTGCTTGAGAAGACTCTTGAGAGTCCCTTGGACAGCAAGGAGATCAAACCAGTCAATCCTAAAGGAAATCAATCCTGAATATTCACTGGAAGGACTGATGCTGAAGCTGAAACTCCAATACTTTGGCCACCTGATACGAAGAACCCACTCATTACAAAAACCCTGATGCTGGAAAAGATTGAAGGCAGGAGGAGAAAAGAACGACAGAGGATGAGATGGTTGAATGGCATCACCAACTCAATGGACATGAGTTTGAACAAGCTCTGGGAGACGGTCAAGGCCAGGGAAGCCTGGCATGCTGCAGTCCACGGGGCCGCAAAGGGTTGGACATGACTGAACGACTAAACAGCAACAGCACAGCACTAATGAAACTGCATTCAAGCTAGCTCAAGCAAGGGGAAAGAATTTATGTACTCTAGAAATTTGAAGGACCAAGGGCAAGTCCTTCTCTCCAGTAATTTCACCAGAGATCCCAAGATTGGGTTGCAGTGGACCCTTTGAGGTTATATGTTCATCTCTGAACCCATCACTGTAGCCACAGCAACGGACTGTGTTGTTGGACAGGCTTGTGATATGGAGGTGTGATAATGATGATGATACACATGTGAGGGTAGTCCTACAAGACCACTTGAACTTAAGGTGAGAAACAGCTGGTTCTCTGAAGGAAGATAAAGGTGATGGTAACAAAGGAAGAGAGGGTGGATGTGCACAGGCAAAAGCAAGAGATGGGTGTCCCACTTCTAAGCCCAGTGGGTTACTTCATTTCTGAGCCAAGAGGATTACTCTGTACACATCTCAGCTACCAATGAGTGATACAATCTTCCCAAGACAGAAGATAACTGCAACATAACTGCTCCTAGGAGAAGCTTCTCAACCTCTTGGGAAACCAGAAGCTATCTTCAAAATTATTCCATTTCTAATGAAAAGCATCACCAAAATGTTTATCTTTCACTTTTCATTTTTACAGACTTTGACTCTAAAAATGTACTTTATATGTTTGAACTGGATAGTACGTCTCTAACTCCCTACTTGATGACTACATATATTCTCTCTATATCAGAATGAGGTAAATGAAAAAGAAATTAGTGGGTGCTATTTCAGATATGGATAGTACAGAGATCAACAGAAAAAGCTAGAAACAAACATAAAGCAACCCATGATTACTCATCATAAAGCTAACCACCAAACAATGAGACTTCATGGGGCTAAAATTATGAAATATTTATAGACCAGTTCATTTTGTTTGCCACTGCAAACTAGTTTTCATTTTTCACATTTCTCTCTTTGCTTCTCTTAGAAGCCATGGAAACAGCCTCCTCCTTTTTTTCTTCTATGCAAATGGATTCACCTCAGCATTTACTGACCTTTTCTTGGCATATTCTCTTTGACTGTGGCCATGTCAATTGTAAAATGAACACAGAGAACTAGATCATGAATGCTTTCAGAAGATAACGATGTCACACCTGACCTTGAATCAATAATGGCACAATCACCTTGTAGACTTTTAAAATACACAGATCAATGATAATTTTCTACCTTAAAATAATTATATTACTCAATGAGATTTTTGGAAAGGAGAAGAGTATGCTTCATTCTATAGATCTATTTTTCCAAAATTTGATTGCAAACCCCACTTTTGTAAACTGAATCACTGGTTAAGGGGGAGGGTAACTCAAAAAAGTTGTCAGTGAATCATGGATTATTTCTAATTTTAAAAGAAAAAAATACTTCTGAGCTACCTTATGTAAGATACCTTACGTGTCTTATTTCTTAACTTTCTCCTTTGTAGATGTGGAAACTCAGATATATAGTGAGAAAGAACTTATCTAATGTACACTTAGAGTGAGTTTCTTCTGTGATTTGTACATATACATGTACACACATACGTGAGTGTGTATGTGTGTATGTATGTGTGTGTGCTAAGTTGCTTCAGTCATGTTCAACTCTTTGAAACCCTACGGATTAGAGCCCTCCAGGTTCCTCTGTCCATGGAATTTTGTAGGCAAGAGAACTGGAGTGGGTTGCCATTTCCTCCTTCAGGGAATCTTCCCAACCCAGGGCTTTTTGAATGAAAAAGGTAACAGCTTAAAGCAGTGCTTTGCAACTGAGGGAAATTTTGTCCTCCAAGAGATATTCGACAATGTCTAGAGATACTTTTGTTGTCATAACTTGGGGGAGGTGTAATTGGCCTCCAGTTGGTGGAGGCTAGGGATGCTGGTAAACACCCTACAACACACAGGACAGCCCCCACAGCTAACAATGATCCAGCTCCAGATGTCAGTAATGCCAAGGTTGAGAAACCCTGGTTTAAATGAACCGAGTACTGCAGGTAACGACTCCCACAAAGATAACAAACCGTGTTCTTTGCCTTATTTTGCTGGCACTGTGTCCACGTGTCACAGGAATCTGAGAAGCCTTCTACCCCCTTTTGTATTTATCCTCTGTTTCTTCCTTCCTCTGAAATGAACTTCTCCTTTCTAAGGTCAACGCTCCACCAAGTCTTCAAAGTCACTTAGGACTAAATTCAGCTGCCCAGGATTGGCTCCGTACTATGTCTGAATTTCAGTTAATCTCTTATCTTAAATTTATATTATTCCCCTTAGGGCCATGTAGACATTTTCCTGCCACAATCCACTCTTGGCTTTGGAGCCGAGCTCCCCATAGTCAACCCCCAGCTCTGTCACATTAATGCTTTGTGATTCAGGGAAATTCACTCCTTTTTGGCTGCAGCCTTCCATTTATATATAGAATGTGGGGCATTTGAGGGCTGGGAGATGGTCTTTTTTTGACTATCATATTCCTAGTGACTAGAGAGTGCCTGAAATATGGTTGGTGTTCAATAATATTTGCTTGATTAAATAGATGAGGGAGGGTGGTTGTGAAGTTTGAAGTAAATTGTGAATGTAAAGAACATAGTGTCTGGCACAAAATAACCTCTCAATCAATATTAGCGAATATATATATATATATATATTATATATATTATATATATATTATATAAAATATATATATATATATATATTTACTTTTTACATCTGGAAACATAGTTTCTAGGCACAATGCAACATGTTAGAACCCATCCTCTTGATTAATAGGGCATCTCCACATTTTCTGACAGCAATAGTACATGTGGTAAACATTGCTGGCTGTCCAGTTAGTCCCTATTCCTCTTATTTTTATTCCTAATAGAAGCCACATTCTGGTCAAGTATTCACCACTGTACATGTCTCCTGACTTAGGGGAATGCAATCCAAGACGAGGCTCTAGGGGGTGAATCCAGAGTCAATCACAAGTCATCTGTCCCCATGCCCCATGCCCCCATACTCTAGGATTCTGATTGGTCTCACAAGTAAGACTGATCCAATCTGAATGAAGGAAAGATTTACATTTCATGCTTGGAAGTGTGGCTTTTCCCTCTCATCAAATGGTTGAGAATAAAGCAGCAGGCAGCTCCATTCGCCACTGACAGCCTTGTGGCAATCACAAAGTACTCCAGAATCAGGGTTAATGGCTCCGTGCGTGAAGAATCTGCCTGCAATGCAGGAGACACAGGAAATGCGGGTTCCATCCCTGGGTTGCGAAGATGCCCTGGAGGAGGAAATGGCAACCCACTCTAGTGTTCTTGCCTGAAAAAATCCCAGGCACAGGAAAGCCTGGCGGGCTACAATCCAAAAGGTTGAAGAGTCAGACATGACCGAGTGACTAAGCACAACCCAGCATGAGAAAGACCGAGCAGAGAGATGTAGAGTCAGGTATGTGATAGCGAGAGTATCTTTGAATTACTGAGAGTTTCACTCCTTCCTGTTATGTCATGTAACATATTTCCTTATTGTTTAAGTCATTTGTGATGGGCTTCTTTGTACCTTTTAGCCAGAAACATCCTATTTAATGGACTACAAAATTATTTAGGAGGTAATACTAAAAGTGTCTTCTTCAAATAATAATACAGTTGATAGCCAATGATTACTTATCACTGTGTGTCAAACCATGTACCAATATCTTTAACTATTCTACTTCTTTATCTTTCTTAACAATCTTATGAGATGGAAACTATTATTAACCTCATTTTTCTGATGAGGAAACCTATGTTCAAGTATATGTCAAAGTGACACACACATCAGCTCAGTTCAGTCACTCAGTCATGTCCGACTCTTTGCGACCCCATGAATTGCAGCACGCCAGGCCTCTCTGTCCATCACCAACTCCCGGAGTCTACCCAAACCCATGTCCATCGAGTCGGTTATGCCATCAAACCATCTCATCCTCTGTCGTCCCCTTCTCCTTCCGCCCCCAATCCTACCCAGCATTAGGGTCTTTGCCAATGAGTCAACTCTTCGCATGAGGTGGCCAAAGTATTGGAGTTTCAGCCTCAACATCAGACCCTCTGATGAACACCCAGGAATGATCTCTTTTAGGATGGACTGATTGGATCTCCTTGCAGTCCAAGGTACTCTCAAGAGTCTTCTCCAACACCACAGTTCAAAAGCATCAATTCTTCGGCGCTCAGCTTTCTTCATCGTCCAACTCTCACATCCATACATGACCACTGGAAAAACCATAGCCTTGACTAGACGTACTTTTGTTGGCAAAGTGATGTCTCTGCTTTTAAATATGCTATCTAGGTTGGCCATAACCTTCCTTCCAAGGAGTAAGCGTCTTTTAATTTCATGGCTGCAATCACCATCAGCAGTGATTTTGGAGCCCAAAATCACTGGAATGTTAGGTCCATGAATCAAGGCAAATTGGAAGTGGTCAAACAGGTGATGGCAAGAGTGAACGTCGACATTCTAGGAATCAGCGAACTAAGATGGACTGGAATGGGTGAATTTAACTCAGATGACCATTATATCTACAACTGTGGGCAAGAATCCCTTAGAAGAAATGGAGTAGCCATCATGGTCAACAAAAGAGTCCAAAATGCAGTACTTGGATGCAATCTCAAAAACGATAGAATGATCTCTGTTCGTTTCCAAGGCAAACCATTCAATATCACGGTAATCCAAGTCTATGCCCTGACCAGTAATGCCGGAGAAGCTGAAGTTGAATGATTCTATGAAGACCTACAAGGCCTTCTAGAACTAATACCCAAAAAAGATGTCCTTTTCATTATAGGGGACTGGAATGCAAAAGTAGGAAGTCAAGAAACACCTCGCGTAACAGGCAAGTTTGGCCTTGGAGCACAGAATGAAGCAGGGCAAAGACTAATAGAGTTTTGCCACGAGAACGCACTGGTAATAGCAAACACCCTATTCCAACAACACAAGAGAAGACACACACACACAACACTCCAAAGTGGGCCAGTGGGAGAACTGAGATTTAAACACAGGCAGTCTGGCCCTGGAGCCAAAATTATACCTAACCATAAAACCTAACCATTAAACTATATGGTATTTACTGCTATGAAGTTTCACAATGAAAAGAAAAAAAAATCATCCCTTTTGAAAATGATTTGTTCAATCATTCATCAAATATTTATAGGACCCTTATGTGTCAGCCATTGTGTCAGGTGCTAGAGACACAATAGTGAATATCTTCCTGTCTAGTATGAAAATACACAAATAAACAGCAATCACCATGTTGAATGACAAGCACTTTCATAAGGGAAAACACACTGTCCGCCGCATAGGAGCATCTAAATGTGGTGCCAACGTATAATGGCACCAGATGGCCAGATGAAGAGGAAACTCCAAAGGAAGCTGAGAAAGCATGATAAGGGATGTTCCCAGGGAGGACAGCTTTATGAAGAAAGGAGGAATGGTGTCAGAGACTGCAGAGCAGTCAACTCAGAAAATAAGCAGGCAGTGTTCAATGGATCTAAAAATAAGATTTTTGATGTCCTCATTAGAGCAGCATCAGTGGAACAGGTTGGGCTGTGTAGAAGCAACCTGTGGGTAAGCCACCAAACTCTTGTGCGGGCATTACTTACATTCAGAAAGTCACTGCTATTAGTGATGATGCAAAGATTAAGAAATCACTGGGCAAAAGACAGTTCAAGTGGGTTTTTAGCCCTTTACTCTGCTTTGCATGAATGCATGCTAAGTCGCTTCAGTCGTGTCCAACTCTTTGCAACTCCATGGACGGTAGCCCACCAGGCTCCTCTGTCCATGGGAATTTCCCTGGCAAGAATACTGGAGTGGGTTGCCATTGCCTTCTGCATTCCTCTGCTTTACTCATTCTTAACAGGATGTCCTGCAACTTGAAATGATATCATTTGTGTGCTTATTCGTCATCTGTCTCTCCTCTAGAATGAATGCACCATGAAGGCTGAAACTTTGTCTTATCGTATTGGCACAAAGTTGCCATTCAAAAAACACTGGTTGAATAAGGGGTTGAAAGAATTTGCTGACACTATGTAAAGGAAAAAAAAATAAAATAGGAATAATAAGTTGAGCTATAGAGACATGAGTCCAGACTGTTTACAAAAATAATTATAGATGAGTGTTCAAAGAAAAAGGAAGTTATGAGGATGACTGTAAGATATCTCCTATGGTCAGTCACTCAGACTTGTAATTTAAACAGAAATCAACAATGCCCAGAGACTGTTATGTATTTCAAAAAGAGTCTTATCATCTATAAGTCTCCTATAAATTTCTTTTTCTTAATTTGACTGTGCTGGATCTTCATTGCTGAGTGGGCTTTTCTCTAGTTGTGGCAAGCAGGGGCTACCCTCTAGTTGCTGTGCATGGGCTTCTCACTGCAGTGGCTTCTCTTGTTGTGGAGCATGGCCTCTAGGGCATGTGGGCTTGCTTCATGCAGGCTCAGTAGTTGCAGTTCCCATCTCTAGAGCACAGGTTCACTAGTTGTGATGCAGGAGATCAAACCCATGTTTCCTGCAAAGGCAGGCAGATTCTTCACCATTGAGCCACCAGGGAAGTCCCTCCTATAGACTTCAATGAGGAAGTTTTATCACCAATTAGATCCTAGACTGCCTAGGGAATCAGCCTAGGGAAAAAAAAGAAGTGTGTTTGTTTGTAAGTATGGGTACATATATTTTTTTTTCATGATTTTAATCAAGTAAGAGAGAGAAAGTTATTTAATTTTGAAGCTTGCATATCAGAATCTTGCATTTTTGTTGAAGGCAATATCATATATAATATGCAACATCTACACCAAAGACCTGTTTGGCTATATTATAGGAAGAAAAACCTACTTTCTACTGAATCATTTTTAGGGGAAACCAACACTGAAATGGCAACCCCTCAAAAAACACATTCTTTTGCCTAATTTTCTTTTATCTCTACTTTAACTTTCTTTGTTAGCTGTTTTAGCAGAAATCAATTAAATATACCATAATTTTAAATGAAATATTTCATAATTTTTACCAGGCCTAATTCTGCCAGTGGCACAGTATGGTAGATATGCATTCAATTAAGGTATTGATTTCTGGTCTCCAAACCCTGTGATTACATTGGTAAGGATGGAATGCAGAGACAGAGAATAAAGAAGGTTTTTCAAATGTTATGGACATCATTTTTCATGATTGCAGAGGAAATTAAGAAGGAAAGAGTTCCACTTAAAATATCTTAATGGTATAAGTAGAAAGCAAAACTCATAAAGTCAGAATGATTGGGGAAATTCATTTGTCCTTGAACAGATTTTACAAGTATAAGTGTGAAATGTTTGGTAATATTCCAGATTGCCCTGGCAGGCTAATTAGTCTGTTTAGGGTAACTTAAACTGCAGAAACAAATATACCCTCAAATCTCAATGGCTTTTAATCAGAAAAGCCTATTTCTAATTCTCATTAAACATCGATCTCAGAGTAGACTTTAGAGAATTCTACTTCCAGGAAGGCAAAGTAGGTCCCTAATTGACCACTTTTCTTGCAGATAATAAGGTTGATGTCTGAACAAGATACATAAAAAAGCAACTACCTGGAGAGTAAGCAAAAGCAGGCAGATTTCAGTAAGGAGTCAAAATGAGGAAGAAGGATCATCAGAGCACAAGTTTCCCTTTTTTAGGCTTCATCTGACATCAGGCTGCAGTCACAGCATGGGTGGCCTAAAACTCCACTAGAAAATCTGCTGTCTTTCTGGCCTGAAAAACCACAGGTTCTGGTGCTGGAAACTGAGGAGGGAATCCCAGAAGAGAGAGAGCCAGTGTACAGGAGCCTCAAATTCTGGGCATACACTTTGTCCAAGTCTCTGAGGTCTGAACAGTGCATGCAGGGAGCAGACTCGAAATGGCCTGGAGAAAGGCTAAGAGAAGAAAATTGAAATCTGAGCTACTGTCTTTCATAGGCAAGAGATTTTAGAGTCTTAGTCTGTCAAGTTCACTGCCTGCCAAAGCAAAACCATCAACAGTCTTAGTAAGAATATTAGGGGATCAAGAACTTCCACAACATAACCAGATGAAGACAGGAAGGGGAAACAGATGATCAAAAGGCAGAGGGGAAACAGGAAAAAAATACTAAAATGTTATAACTAAATGAAATCATGTAGATAACTATATTAAATATTAATGGATAAACAGTCCCTTCAAATGGCAGAGATGATCACATCTGGTTCTGGCTCATCCTTCTATGACCTAAGCTAGAGGAAGAACTTCCTAAAACATAGCTTCTATGATGGTAGATGGAAAGGAGCAATGAGAAAAGTACAAGATGACTCAGAGATTCTGCTCAGATGTAACAGACATCATTTTCACTAACATTTTAATGGCTAAGGCAAGCCACAGCACCAAATTTGGCTTCAGTGGGGCAGGAAATTGTAATTCACTCACAGGCAAGGGAAGCTAATATTTTAAAATAAATAATAAAATCTACTCATGAAGAACATGTTTACTGTTATAGAGGAGTATCTTAGGGTCAATGACTCCTATCTAATGAGAATGTTCTTAGCGAATATAAAATCTCTTGATAAATCTAGCATTACCTATGTGACCACAGATACCTCAGTGGCCAACTTACCTACCTGATCTATACCCCTTTCTCAGAGATTCTTTCTCTTGCTAAGTGGACCACATAAAACCACTTCTGTGTCCACAGCTAATTCGAGAGAATGTGGATACCTGGCCAGTGATAGGACACTCAGATTTTCAAATCTGATCTGTCTTGTTAGGTGCATGAACTGTGAGAACAAAGCCAGGGCTGAAACTGCAGGTGTCTGGCCCTTGTAAAGGTGGAGAGAGAAAGTCCAACAGCAGAGAGAAGCTCTGTATTCTTGATGTAACCTTCCTCACACTTGCTAATTTCTATAGCCTAAGTTCCTTTTCAATTCAAGTAGGTGGCTCAGTGGTAAAGAATCCACCTGCTAAGCAGGAGATGTGGGTTCAATCCCTGGGTTAGGAAGATCTCCTGGAGAAAGAAATGGCAACCCACTTCAATATCCTTGCCTGGGACATGCCATGGACAGAGGAGCCGGGCAGGGTGCAGTCCATGGGGTGGCAAAGAGTCAGACACAACCAAGCAACTGAGCATACATACATAGCTTAAGCTAGTTTGAGGGGATTTGCATCACTCCAAGGACACCATTTACCTGATAGTCTACAAAAATGATGTTAGAGATTCATTTAGACTAAAATGTGAATGTTATCCCTGAAGCGGTATAATGCTGGGGACTTAGTTTTCATTCCAACAGCAAGTCTTTTCTTCTCATGGAAGATACAGAGAAGGAGAGTTGGAGACATCATTCTGGCAATAACAACAGTAATTTTGCTGAGCATACTGAAACAAAAGAAGCCTCCAATTTGTGCTTGAACTGTGCAGCACCATATTTGGAAGAGGTTAGTTAGTGGGCTTCCTCAGTAGCTCAGACAGTAAAGAATCTGTCTGCAATGCAGGAGACTCTGGTTTAATAGCCAGAATTACAGAAATACTATAGATGAAGACTGAAGTCTGAACTTTGACTAATTATAGACAGAAAGAAGTTTTCGCAATTTTGGTATAAAATTTGTAAGAGTTGATTCTGATACAGCCATATGTCATTTACAGTTATTTGATAATGAGTTTTTCTTTTCAAACATCCTAGGTCTCCTGTACTGCAGGTGGATTCTTTACCAGCTGAGCCGCAAGGGAAGCCCAAGAATACTGGAGTATTCTTTTATCCCCTCTCCAGCAGATCTTCCTGACTCAGGAATTAAACCAGGGTCTCCTGCATTGCAGGCGGACTCTTTACCAACTGAGCTATCAAGGAAGTCCTTTCCAAACATGAAAGAGTATAATCCAGTACATGCTTTATGTATACAGGTACCTTTCATTGACTAATTTATCTCCATGTCTTATTCCTGGTAGGAAATTATATATCACATAGTCTTAGTTCCTTGATTTACCTTCAAAACACGCATAAGCATATCTCTATTAATTTCATTTTGCAGACTTGTCTTTTTATACAGTGAAATATCTAAATATAAGTTTGAAGTCTCATATTTTGGGAATTTTTGCCTTCTTCTGTCACATAATTTAGAACTGTGCCATATAATCTTATCTCATACAATTCAAAACAGTAGTACAAGATGTATAGACAAAGGCTCTCCTGCTGTTTTAAACACCATTTAGCAAGTTTTATAGCTGAAGGGTTTGTAGACCTAACTATTACTTATTATGGTGAGTATATGAATATGTTTTATAAGCCAAAGATGCTTCTATAGCCAGGCACAGCATGAAACTTTCAAAAGCTAGTTCTAAGCCCCTTGCTTTTAATTCTGTTCTAGTATTTTGGGGAAGCATTAGAATACAGTAAATTCTCAATTACTTAGATTCACAAAGAGAAATGTACAGCAAAAAAGTACCCCAATCATTCCTAGTTGGCTTTGGTTTTCATTTTAATACTTAGAACGTGTTGTGATATTAAAATTTTTTTTTACATTATCAAGTATTCTCTATTCATTTACTTTCATATTTTATGCCAGTGAGGACTAGATAAACTGTTTCAGATATGAACATTTTCTTTAGATCATGTCATCATCACCTGCATTCTGCTTAGAAATAAAAAACACACTGACAACACTTCTTAGCATGTCCTTTTTCATGATGTGTTAGCCTGCTATCTTGGACTATCAGTTGAAAATTATAGCATAGGACAACAAAGTAGATCAGTTGATAAATGAGCTTGACCAACTTTTAAAGTTAAAAGCACCATATCAATGGAAAGTGTTGCTATTGCCAATAATTAAAGAGACCAGAATCACCAGCTAAGGTTAAATTCAATCTGTTACCCAATGGAACAGATTGCAAAAATACTCCCTCACAGCTCTTTTGAACTCTGAAGCTTCTTTTTGGAAACACCTTTGCACGTAAAAGGAAATTGTTTGTGAATGCTAGTTAATTTGGTTTTCCCTGATGGCTCTAGAACTGGTTTGAATGCCCTTGGTGTGCCTTCTGATAAGCTTCATTCAATAATCAGAGTCCTGTGTACTGGAGAGACCTGATTGGATTTGCTTAACCCATAATGTGCTCCACTGATAGGGGGGAGAGGTGCTGAAAGTCCATTATCAAACACCCAATCCCCTAGTCTCTTTCAAAAAGTATTTCTTCCTCTCAAAAACCACAGTTGATCTTCTTAAAACCTTGTCTAATTTCACTTAAGATGCTAACCTTTTTCCCCTTTGCCAGGTAGAAAAGTGAAAGTGAAAGTCGCTCACTTGTGTCCGACTCTTTGCGACCCCATGGACTATAACAGTCCATGGATTTCTCTAGGCCAGAATACTGGAGTGCCTTTCCCTTCTCCCGGGGATCTTCCCAACCCAGGGACCGAACCCAGGTCTCTCGTATTGCAGGCAGATTCTTTACCAGCTGAGCCACAAGGGAAGCCCAAGAATACTGCAGTGGGTAGCCTATCCCTTCACCAGCAGATCTTCCTTACGCAGGAATTGAACCAGGGTCTCCTGCATTGCAGGTGGACTGTTTACCAACTGAGCTATCAGGAAAGCTTGCCAGGTAAGCCTCATACTAAGAGGGCTTGATGGTCTCCATGTTCTTTGAGGCCTAGTTGGCTTTTGTCTACAGTGTTGTGAATGTCTTAGCTAAAGGAGTTCCACAGTTCAAATCAGGCAAGAACTACAATTAGTGATCAGCAAAATTCATTTTGCATTTATTATTTAGCATTTAGTACCTCTCAAAAGCTTGGGAAGGACTGTGAAATAGCCATGTAATTATTTCTATGTCACCCAGCCTTGTGGGTATGCTGAACACAAATCACTCTTCTCAGAACCAGTCTTTTAACCTTTTAACCTTAAATTACACTATGATGGCATTTACTTGAGGAGAAGGAGTTGGGGAGGGCACTGAATTCTGACTCTGTCACAGATTCACTGGCATGACCTTGGGCAAGACACTTCTCTCCCTTAGGCTCAGTTTTCTTGTTTGTAAAATGAGGGTCATGTGGCTTTTATGAAGAATAAATGAGATCCTATTTGAAGTGTTGAAGAATATGTAGGAAGGGCTTAATATTCTATGGTATATTAGGCAGGGTCTTGAGGGAAATAAAGCCAATAGAATGTATGTATATATTGTATGTCTATGTATGTACATATTGCGTGTGTATGTTGATCATGAGATTGATTTTAAGGAATTGGCTTACATGTTTGCAGAAGCTGGCAAATCCAAAAGTCATAGAGTAGTATGTGCTCAGTCGTGTCCAACTCTTTGCGACCCCATGAACTGTAGCCTTCCAGGCTCCTCTGTCCATGGGATTTTCCAGCAAGAATACTGGAGTGGGTTGCCAGTTCCTTCTCCAGGGGTAGGCTAGAATAGCAGGCTAGAGATCCAGAGAAATGTTACAGATACAGTCCAAAGGCAGTCTGCTGGCAGAATTCCTCCTCCCTGGAGGAGGTCAGTCTTTCTCTATTGAGGCCTTTAAATGTTTAGATGAGATGCCTCCACTTTGTGAATAATCTGCTTTACTCAAGGTCTATTGATTTAAATATTAATCTCATCAAAATACCTTCACATCTAGAAAAATGTTTGACCAAATAATTTGGGCACCAGGCTTAGCCAAGTTGACATATGGAATAAGCCACCACACACAACGATGAGAATATGGTGCCTTGGGGATGCCACTTTGACAAGTACTTTAAATGTATTAATTTAGTTTTTCCTTCAACACAATCCTTTGAGGTAGGTACTGTTAGTATGTCTATTGTACAAATGAGAATACTTGAACACAGAGAGGCTGCATCACCTGCCCAAGGTCAAAAAGCCAGGAATCCGAGCTCTTAATGACTGTGCTAGCCTATCAGTCACTTGGGGACGGAGCCACATGGCCGTGGGACTGGCCAGACCGCACAAGGCTGTGTGAGTATCTGTTCAATGGGTATCCAGACGGCTCACTCACCTAACCTTGTGGATTGCCTTAGGCAATCAGATATTTTCTCTGAATTGATTGAAAGTGAAAATGGAAGTCGCTCAGTCATGTCCAACTCTTTGTGACCCCATAGACTACACAGTCCATGGAATTCTCTAGGCCAGAATACTGGAGTGGGTAGCCTTTCTCTTCTCCAGGGGATCTTCCCAATCCAGGGATTGAACCCAGGTTTCCCACATGGCAGGAGGATTCTTTACCAACTGAGCTATGAGAGAAGCCACTGAATTGATTAACTATTTTGCCTTTGGTTTTGTCTTGTGGATGAAATCTCAAAATGATATATTCTTTCATCTCTGAGATAAACTCCAGCTATTAGTGACAATGTGCTGATTAAATGAATTTAAATATGCATAGAAAGTGAACTCATACGTACATATAGACTTTTAAGGAGACCATATAAGTTTTCAAGTTGACTTGCATATGCCAAGGGAAGGGCCCAGGTAGGGAGAAAATCTGGAATTACTGAAAAGCATTTACCCATCAGTATAAAATTTTTGCTCAAGCACTCCTAATATATGTATATTTATTTATAAATTACATCACATGCTATTGCATTGATGGATAAAAACATTGTAATCACCACAAAGAATGAATTTTAAAAGAATGATATGAGAAACAAATGTTAATGAAATTCTATCTTCTTTTTTTCTCTTCTCACATCTCATTGGCTCACTTGGTTTCAACTGATTTAAGAATCTCAGGTAATTAGAAATGTATCCATTTATACAACTTAGTAAGTAATGAGTTGTCTCTCCCCACCAACTTCATGTATCCATTGAGATAACAGGGTTCAGCAGAAGAGAACAGAGAGGATTAGATAGGTACTATGTGAACACCTTCGACACAGTGTGGCACTTGTTTTTGTCACAAGAGATGCAGTATTGCATAGAGTACAGACTCTAGAGGCAGGCACTTGAGTGCAAATCTCAGTTCAACCTAGCTGTGATGGAATTTATGGAATTGTTTTGTGGAGTAAAGCAACTTAAAAAAAAAAGTAACATCTTGGCTTGTAGTAAGCACTATATAAATGTTACTGGGCTTGATCACAAAGGCCAAATAAACATTAAGTGTTAACTGTAAAAACCAGTATAATGACATATGCTGAGGTCATTAGGCCTCCACTCCTATTACTTTGTTCACCCAAAATGCCATACAATAAATGTTTAGAATGATGACTTTGAAATACCACCCCAGGATTACATTCATCTGTGTACTCATCACAGTTTTCTTTTTTTACCACATCTGAGTAGCACCTGTAATATTATTTACTTAGTATTTGTCTTTAAATATAGTTGGGCCTAAAACCTACGACTACTTCATTATTTTTGAGAGCAGTAAAATCACATTTTGTGATAGTCACATTTATTTTCCTAAAAATACATGACAATACACACATAATCATTAAACCATTCTCCTTACCATAAGAAATACTGTGTTACACAATTCTTTAGTTATGACTGCTTCAGTTATATTAACTCTACTTAATGAGATCGAAGAATAAAAGAACATATGGTAGATATTAAATCAGGTTTCCTTCAAAACATCCTAGTTCTTCAGAAGTTTAGCAAATTGAGATTCTAATCTTTTTATTTTTTTGGTACTTGATTGCCATTTTCTTTTGGATGAGAAGAATTTCGGTTTCTTTCATTCTTCTTCTTTGGGTCACTTCATAATGATTAGATTTTCTTTTAAATAAATAAGACCCATAAAAACTTTGATCACTGTTATCACAGGCATTATAAAAGTACTAAGTTAAATTAACCAGACTTCCCTATGCATGCACATGAGAGACAGATTAAAACAAGAGCCAAGCCTATTTAAAAGAATTCAGCAATAGTGAAATCAAACCTCTCACTATCAAGTGTGGAGTTTCTACCTTGAAGCTGACCATAAATAATGTCCTAGGCAAACTCATGTTACAGTGAATCAGACCCTTTGATCTTCCTGCAGTTTGTCATCATTTTCTACTCTGGAAAAAGACTCTTATATAAATCAGAATGACAAGCAGATTTCTTTGAAACACTTTGAACCCAACTGCTAACATGTTGAAAACTATAAGATAATTAGATGCTTTCAGTGCAAAATGGAAAATATATTTGTTGCTTGAAAACAATATAAATCCTTGAGCAAATTAAAAGTCATTTCCTTAATCTACATTTAAGGGTCCCGTTTGAGTCCTCAACTCTGTCATTATTACCATAACTACTAGGAAACAAATCATTTGAGCCAGATTTATGCTTTCAGGTGGTATGACTCCCAATCTACATGACAAGATGGAATGTGATCTCTTTTAAGAAAATGTGGAACTAAATGGAGCATTCTTTAATGAAACACATTGACATAGGTCAGGATTTCTCAGTCTTGGCACTACTGATATTTGGGGCTGGGTAAGTCTTTGTTGTGAGGACTGTCTGTGCGTTATGGGATGTTTAACAGCATCCATGGTCTCCATCCACTAGCTGCAAGTAGCACCTTTCCCGAGTTGTGACAACCAAAGATGTCTCCAGACACTGCCAACATACCCTAGGGCAGGGGTGCCCAATCTCTGGGATTTAATACTTGATTATCTGAGGTGGAGCTGATGTAAAAATAATGGAAATAAAGTACACAATAAATGTAACATGCTCGAATCATCCTCAAATCATCCCTACCCCTGTTTCATGGAAAAACTATCTTCTACGGAACTGATCCCTGGTGTCAAAAACGTTGAGGCCTGCTGTGCTGGGGCAATCCTTCCCCCTACAAAGTTAAAACCACGAACAGGTCAACAAGAAGGCTTTGCTATTGCTCTTTTGAATGTCAATGCTGTGTTTGTGGGGAGAAGTTGATTTCTTTGCGTGAGACTTGCGTGTGTGTGTGTGTGTGTGTGGCTGTATTATAAGGTCTAAACTATAAAAAACAGAAGTAATTGAGAAGATAGAACATTTATTACTCAAAGCCATATAAATTCAATAATAAATAATGGTTCTCTAAAACTATGAGAAGTCTTTTTCAAAGTCATTAGTTCTAATCATAAATGAATTTAGCAGCATTTCTTTAAATTTTTGCACCTTTGTAATGAACTCTGATAAATTCATGGAACTGGATGTTAAATAAAGAGATAGAAAGGTCTAATTTGCTGCTTCATTAAGCTAGCTTATTTCAAGACATTCCGCATATTGCTTTGAATTTCATATTTCTGAGCGGTGGAGACAATGGTTGTATCCATCTTTAATGTAGTGTGGAAGACAATTAGGAGCTCAAATGGATTAAATCTCATTTTATCAGAGATACACACAGTGATTATTATTTTATTGCCAAATACTGTCAGCATTACATTTCTTCAACAGCTACTGTGGTACCTGACTCATATGCTTAAATTTGCATTAAACACTGTATGGTAACAACAGTAATTTGGGCCTTGTTTTCTTACATAGCATCATTCTCTTCTTCACTCTGTGTATTCACCCAATACTAGTTATAAGGGGATAAAGTTTCACCTGTGCTTGATATACTAGAAACAGCTGCAGCACTGAGGAACGGGCATAGCAATGGACTCAAAACCACACACTCTAGTCCTAAGGCTGCCCCTTTCAATATAGGTAACCTTGAAAGGTCACTTCACCTAAACTAGAACTAAAAAAAAAGATAATTTCTTTCATTATTTTAAATATTCTTTGTTATATTTTTCAAATTCTGAAAGTACTGCTTTTTGAAGAAATGAAATTATATAACAAAACAATTATTCATCCCTCCATCTCTTTGACCACCCCTATAGGCCATCTCTCTTCCAATAACTAATATTAATCATTTCCTATATATCTGTCTGTATTTTTCACCAACCTCCTCTTAACACCTACAAGCAATTTTACCCAAATATAGTATATTTCTTTCTTTTTAAGTTAAAAAGTGGGATATTATACAAATTTTTCTTCAACTTGCTTTTATGAATAATTTTAAGACACTTAATGTTGTTTAGATTTGAAATAATTACATAAAAAATGATATACATTAGAATAGATAAACAAAAAGTTCCTACTGTATAGCACAGGAAACTATATTCAATATCCTGTGGTTAATCATAATGCAAAAGAATATGAAAAAGAATGTATATATATGTATAACTGAGTCATTCTGTTGTACATCAGTAATTAATACATTGTAATGCAACTACAGTTTAATGAAAAATGAATAATATAGTTGCATAATGTTTTATAGTATAGATATGAATATTTATTCAACCATTTCCCTCCAGATTGACCCCACCTTGTTGCCAGTCCAAACTCTGATGCAATCATTGGCATACAGCCTGAGGCTGTAGATGCTTTCCTGCAATTGGAAATGGGAAAGTAGATGTCTCACCCAGATTGACTAACTTTTTTGTGATACAGTTGGCACAACTAAAAATTGAGAATCACAATGTCTATCTTCCTTCCTTCACACATCCCTACAAGGATGGGCTGAATCAGCATATGCAAACGACATGGTGGTTCTAGAACCTGGAGGGCCCTCAAGAAAAATTCACCTCAAGTCAAGCTGCAACCTTTCAAAGGCACTTACTTTATCTGCATGATCTGATATGAAATTTGTATACTTGCAATAGGCTCCCCACCTCTTAAGCATGTTTTTCAGTAGGTATCACCACTTTTTAAGTAGCGAATTCACTGTTACAGGGATTGGTATTTTAGTTTACCAAGTGCCATAGCAAGTACCACTGCAGTGTAGTGCCTGAGAGCTGGGGTAGGTAGGTGTGTGCATGAGAAAGGAACAGAGAAATCATGCACTCAGTAAATTCACTTAGTATGAAGTGAAAGTCACCCAGTAACATATTTACTAGAATGCAGGATTTGGAAACTGCTCATATGGTGAAAGAATATTCTATACATTTAATACTTTACCTGGTAGCATAATCATATTTATTCTTTTAAAATATCTCAAAATGTGCAGTGCCACATCTCTCCTCGAAACAGAAGGTCTTAAAAATACATTCATATTTATATCATATTCTTTGCTCAGACCACACTTGTATTTGTGAAGCAGAAAAGTGTTGAAGGACAGTGACTATTTCAGACTTACAGACTGCAAACGTGCACATGATATTCTAGTTCAAGGACTTGGGTCTAGACCAGAGGTTTTTAAACTGTAGTATGTGATCCACTGAGTTAAGAAGTGAAGTTGGAGATTAAGATTGGCATTTTAAAATAAAACAGAATAGATTAGAAAACATCAGTTATAATAATAAAGATAAAAATTGTTACATAAATATAAGTGTGTGTGTGTGTGTGTGTGTGTATCTCAGTGTTGAATGTTGTTCTTACTATAGGTCACTATCAAAGACATTTACAAATCCCTGTTCTAGGGATACTTTGCTCACGAGAGCCATGGGCAGTCACTACTGTGTTGTCTGGTATCACTGCCTCTGTCTATGTGCCCTAAAGATATGACTGGATGAGCTTTCTTGCTTCTTCTCCTTTTATTCTCTCCAACATCTGTTCTTAGAAAATGGGGTTTGATTGGGTAAAGACAGAAGAAGTTGATACTAGAACTCAGGAAGCAGTCAATGTTAATGAGATAAAAGTTTGTTTGCTTGGAGGAGGCTTTGCTCTCAAGAACTGGACCTGAAAGACCTCATTCTGGTTATCCAGGATGGAAACAGGAATCCTGGGAGGGAGCCAGGGCATAGGGGAACACAGTTGGATGCCAGATGGTACTAAGAAGAAGAAAGAAGGACCTCAAAGAGCGGAGGAATTCCCGGAGTCCATAAGGACATGACTTAATCAATAAAATGATACTTTGCTCCATCTTCTCGGTTCATTGAAAACCTTTCTTTCTGGTTCTTTGAGGATTCACTAAATATTTACTGAGTACTTTCTATGTGCCAGGTTCTTCTCTCTGGGAAGACAGCAGCAACCAAGACAGACAAAGCCCCTACACTTGTGAAACCAACAGTCTAAGAGGGTGGGAGTGGAGAGATAGTTATTCAACAAGTGACTAAAGTATACAGAGCGTTAGATGGTGGTGGAGACCACAGAGAAAAACGAAGCAGGGAAGGGGGTAGGTGTGTGTGGTGTGGGAGGTGCAATTTTAAAGAGAGCAGTCAGGAAAGAGAAAGTAACAGATTTAAGATTTAAAGAAAATGTTGAAGCAAGTCATGCAGATCTCAAGGGAAGATCATTCCAGGCAGCTGTATGCCTGATGTGCTTAAGAAACTCAAGGAGGCCTGGGTGACTGAGCAGAGGGTGGGAGGGGAGAATAGAGAAGGCTGAGGTCAGAGGTGTATGCAGTGGGGGTAGGGGTGGCAGGGGGGAGGTGGAGGAGGGCAGGGTCTACTTAAAGGCCTTGATTTGTAATTTCCTGGACATTAGAGGTCATTGTGAGACTTAGAGGCCATTGTGGGGACTTTGGATTGTGCTCCAAAAGAGATGAGATGTTACAAAAGGTGACTGATTCATTGCATTCAATTGCATTCACATGTTAAAAAAGATTTCCCTGGCTACCGTGCAGTGGCAGTACCTACAAGCTCCCTCCAACAACACAGGTATAAAAGGGGTAATACAGAACAATACAGAGGTATGTCAAACAGAAATGCAAGTAGCAAAGAAGATGTCCAGGTAATTACAAATCAAGGTCCACTGTTCCCTTTCTTCTGCTAATTTAATAATGAGCCAGACACAAGAAGTTGGGGTTCTTGGTGACCAACGATAGTAGCCTCAACTAAAAGTGGCCAGGTTATTACTGCAGACGGAGGGTCAAGTCAGCTCCTGCATTCACATTCTGGCTGAATTCGGAGTATCTCCTGTGAACTCTGGTTGGCATAGCCACGCCTCGAGCTCTCACAGTCACGCTCTCTGCACTGGGTTCTTTGCTTCTCTTGCTCATTTTCTGAAGTCAGGTCTCAGATCATGTCACTCCAACAGTCCACACTGCTCGACTATTGTCATCATCAACCCACAAGTCAACACTGTGATTTTATGCTCCCTATTCATCCAACTCGCCATGGCTTTTCCCTCTGTGGACTTTGGATTCCCTTTCTTGGTTCCTCCCTTCTCAGAAAAGGAATGAAAACTACCCCAAAACACCTACTAACACATTTCTGAGCAAGCTTTGTAGGCTGGGAGGGTTATAGTCTTTCTATTGAGCTATCATGAGCTTCTCCGGACCTTGCTCTGCTATAGGGATGAGGAGAGAATCAGACAAGCACCCCAAATGTGGTACCCCTGACTCCCCTGCCTGATGGGGGAGGGGCACAATCAGCTCCAGATTATTCCAAGAGCATACACTCAGACTGCCTTCCTCCACCTCTGAACTGTGTGCTGACGCTCCTGTTCTGACATCCTGACTGTCCTCAGATGGGAGACTGTTCTCTCCAGTTCGGGGCCTGGTCCCAATCTCCTCCAGCACATGGTCAGGAACCGTGACTGTGGCTGGCCCAGGTCCAGACCACTGGGTTATGGAACTTGTTGTCGTTCAATCAATTGCTCACAAAATGAGAAGTAATTTGACCATAAAGTTTGGTACTTATAAATACCGAATTAGCTTCCCTCACATGGAAAATGTAAATAGTATCTTGCCCTCAGAAAGGCCTTTCTTTGTAAAATCCTGCTTTGTAAAACCTGCTGCTTTCAGACACTCAGATCTATCTGGTCAGCAGATGATCAGTTTCCGAGAGGCAGCTGGTATATATGCAATCCTGGCTCTGCTGCTCCTGCTGCTAAGTCACCTGAGCCGTGTCCAACTCTGTGCGACCCCATAGACGGCAGCCCACCAGGCTCCCCCGTCCCTGGGATTCTCCAGGCAAGAACACTGGAATGGGTTGCCATTTCCTTCTCCAATGCATGAAAGTGAAAAGTGAAAGTGAAGTGGCTCAGTCGTGTCTGACTCTTAGCGACCCCATGGACTGCAGCCTACCAGGCTCCTCCATCCATGGGATTTTCCAGGCAAGAGTACTGGAGTGGGGTGCCATTGCCTTCTCCGATCCTGGCTCTAGTGAATGGGATTCCGTAGGTGTAATTGCTTACTTGCTCAGTTGGTTCAGTCGTGTCTGACTCTTTGCGACTCTGTGGACTGATGGACTGTAGCCCGCCAGGCTCCTCTGTCCATGGGGGTTCTCCAGGCAAGAATACTGGAGTGGGTTGCCATTTCCTTCTCCAGGGGGTTTTCCCAACCCAGGGATGGAAGCTGTGTCTCTTATGCCTCCTGCATTGGCAGGCAGGTTCTTTGTGACTAGTGCCACCTGGGAAGCTAGGTGTAATGGGGAAGGCTAAAATAAATAAATAAAAACTGAGCTCTTGTGGCTTTCACACAATCTGCAGAGCAGAAATTCAGATGCCCTTCTCTGTGATATTCAATCACTACAACACAACAAAAGTCACTGTGCATTGTAAATGATCAGAGGATTTTTATATTTTCCTCTCTCTCATGATCACTGTGCTTTCTGACAGAAAGACATTTCCTTCCCAGTAGCAATAAAAGGGTACTGGGGTGAGGAGTCCCTCAACACCAATTAAATGAATGGTTTGGTTAGCCTCTAAGCCATGTCTGACTCTTTGTGACTCCATGGACTAGCTCACCAGGCTCCTTTGTCCATGGGATTCTCCAGACAAGAATACTGGAGTGGGTTGCCATTTCCTTCTCCAGGAGATCTTCCCAATCCAGGGATTGAACCAAGGTCTCCTGCATTTCGGGCTGAATCTTTATCAACTGAACTGCCAGGGAAGCCCCAAGTAATTGAATACTGATTACTAATTAAAATAATTTTTTTCATTTTATTGTTTGACTTTTCTAATCTTCATTTTTTAAGAAAACTCGTTTTCTAACATACAGGAAAGTCTCTGCCTGCCCCTAGATATAATAACTCTTGATATTTTGCTATATTTGCTTCAGATGAAAATTTTCCCAAAGAAACAAAAATTACAGATTCAGTAGAAGTTTCTTTTACCCTCTTCTCCTTCCTTTCTCAGAGGTGCAATGAAGCAAATACTTTAATTTTTTCCTTTTTTTCTTTTTAAATATTTTACTACATTCAGTGTAAGCAATATAAAGCATAATTTGAAACGTTATTATGGAACATTTTAAAGATACAGAAAATTAGAGAGAATGGTATAGGAACTCTGTTTGGGGTTTTTAAACATCTGAGTAAATGGTATCTTTTCCCCAAGTCCTCTTGCAATTTGATTTTCCATGCCTCACCACCTTACTGAGGTGTGGATTCAGGTGGACAGATGGAGATCAGTTTCATGCATTTTAATTGCTCTGGAAAATTCCACTTTAGGAATGGCTAAAACTTACTTATCATCCCTCTGATAGTGGAATATTAGGTAAAGTTGCACTTCTTGGATATTGGTGGGGTTGAACATTTTTTTCAAGATTCCTCTTCTGTGATGTACCTAAGCATTTCATTGACTGCTTTCAGATTGGGGCGCATATCTGTTCCCTGTGGATTTGTTTGACAGGACTTTTTTCTTTTTGTATATAATAGTCACTGCTTCTTTCTTTCTTTATTTTTGGTGGCACTGTGTCTTTCTCTAGTTGCAGTGAGCAGAGGCTACTCTCTAGTTGCAGTGTGAGGGCTTCTCATTGCCATGGCTTCTACTGTTATGAGCATAGCCTCTTTGGGTGCCCAGGCTTCAGTAGTTGTTGTGTATGGGCTCAGTAGTTGCAGCTCATGGGCTCTAGAGTTTGGGCTCAGTAGTTGTAGTGCATGAGCTCAGTTGCCCTGTGGCATGTGGGATCTTCCCGAACCAGAGATTCAACTGGGGGTTCCTTACACTGCAAGGTAGATTCTTAACCACTGGACTGCCAGGGAAGCCTGTTTGACTGGATTCTACTCATGAGTAAACACTTAGTTCAGAAATGAGGCTAGGGACTGGGAATACAAAACATATGAGGCACAGTCCACATCCTGGAGTACTTCTCAGTTCCATAGGGAAGAACAATGCATGTATGAACACATGTCATACAATAAAGACAAAGTCTGAGGGACATGGGACCACAGAAGGGGGAGGTGTAGTATTCAAGACCCTTTCAGTTGAAAATAGTAGGAACACAACCCAAATGTAATAAAGGAGATTTATTGACTCAGGTCAATTGAAGATATGGCATGGCTGGATCCAGGGCTTGTATAGAACTTTCTAGATTTCCTCTTTTCTCATTCACCTCTCATCTTTGCTTCTCTTTGTGTGTTGGGTTGATTCTTTGTACACTAAGAGGCTCTCTCTAAGCCACAGTGTTGGAAAGTTGGGAGTGGTGGTGCGGAGGCCGTGGTAGGAAGATGACAGCTGAATTCCAAGGACTAATTGCTCACAGTTTGGAGAGAGAGAGAAATTAACTTGTGTTATCCCGGTGTAGAAAATTCATGGAAATGAGGCCAAGTGGAACAATTGGTATTATGGGTGGCCCAATGTAGTGATAGCATAATCCTGCAAGAGGTAGAACAGGATTATGGGAGTGTGTGTATATAGCAGCACTATAGTTGTTAGCTTCGCCACAATTACATGGAAAGGGGAGGAACTTTTCATCAGAAAACAGAACAGATGGAAACAAGAGAGAAACATATATAACAGAAGGATACTAGAAAAAGTCTCTAAGAGAGGTGCATTTTTGGCCCCATTTAGAGCCCACTGAAATGCTGATGCAGAAACACTGGGTTTGGATACAGGAGATTATGATAACAATACCCACAATGACATTTAGAAGCTGAGTGATTCAGTTCAGTTCAGTTCAGTTGCTCAGTCATTTCTGAGTCTTTGCAACCCCATGGACTGCAGCATGCCAGGCCTCCCTGTCCATCACCAACTCTCAGAGTTTATTCAAACTCATGTGCATTGAGTCAGTGATGCCATCCAACTATCTCATCCTCTGTCGTCCCCTTCTCCTCCCACCTTCAATCTTTCCCAGCATCAGGGTCTTTTCCAGTGAGTCAGTTCTTCGCATCAGGTGGCCAAAGTGTTGGAGTTTCAGCTTCAGCATCAGTCCTTCCAATGAATATTCAGGACTGATTTCCTTTATGATGAACTGGTTGGATCTTCTTGCAGTCCAAGGGACTCTTAAGAGTCTTCTCCAACACCACAGTTCAAAAGCATCAATTCTTCAGCGCTCAGCTTTCTTTATAGTCCAACTCTCATGTCCATACATGACTACTGGAAAAACCATAGCTTTGACTAGACGGACCTTAACTAATTGTTAACCACTCTGATCTGATCCTGTTTCTTTATCTGTAAAATGAGGATGATCCTGTCAACTTTCTACCGCTATGGTGATGATAAATAGTATAACTATCCACATATTTTCAATGGATGTCTTCATGTCGCCTTCCATAATGGGACATTGGACAATTCTGCAGAGATCTTGGTGTTGCTCGAGTTGTAAGGCTTTATCCTTTTGCATTAACATTTAATTGCTTATGTTAAGAATGATACAGAATGAAAATACTCTCAAAATACAATGTATATTTAATTGTTATTTCATTCTTGATACATTCCCACTGATACCTTTGGTAGTGATAGTCAATCTTTTTAATAAATACTCATCTTCAGTCGAGAGCAAGAGTGGATTCATTGGTTTCTAATACTACATTTTTTAAAGGACACATTTTTAAGCACTGGTAATTTTTCAAAGCCTTTCTCTGAGATCCTGGAACCTTGCTATTTTGAACTGGAATTAGAGAACGTTTCTGACATATTCCAAACCATTTCCCCAAACAAGGATGCAAACAAATGTTTTACATTAAGGAGAAATATAAATGGGAAAGGGCTTTTTGAACAACAGGTAATGATATTTCAAGGACGATGTAGAACTATTCATTTCTGATACTCTCATTAGCATTCCTAGCAACAGGCATATACATCTTTCAATTTCTGTGTAGTTCTGTTAATCTCTCTATACAATATTCAATTTTCTTACGATTCAGCTGATTTATTATTTCCCTCTTGTCTTTTAACTGCTAAAGATGCAATGTAACCCCATAAATTTGTTTCAGTCTCTCAGCTTCCATACTCAAGGTTGTTAATGCCCCCCAAATATCCTTTGCTTACATCACTCCTTTAAATGTGCTCTTTCTTGCCCAATGAGTTGTTACATAATTACATGGGGCCAGTAACAATGTCATCTTGTTTTTATAGTTTTATGATTAAGGATATAAAAATGAACTAAAATGAATAAAATGTTATAAGATATTTGCAAAATACAAGTGATTGCTGCCATAGTTTTCACATATAAATGATAGAGTATGTATATATTTAAAATTGAATTTTCCTAGTATATAGATTAAAAATGTGTTCTGATAAAAAAAATCATTATATTAATGTGTGACCTGATGATTATCTATACATGGAGTACATCTTCTTTATAGAAGGGTTAAAATAATTATGAAAGATTTATTTTTGTCACCCTGCCCATTATAACCAAAAGTTTTTTTATTGAATATTTACACTTAAAAGTTATAGCGCTTGAGAAAGGAGAAAAACCTTTTAATGGGAACAATTCCCATACCATACAATTCTCAACCTGATTACAGCTCTAAGAGTACTGGGGAGTAGTCAGGGTGACAACTGTGTCCCAGTTTGCCAGGGACTAGAAGGTTCCTGGGGGATGGGAGTTTCAGTACTGAAACTAGGGAAATCCCAGTGAACTGGTTCCCCAGCCCCATGAGGAGTCTGGCCTCATTTCTTTATGCCTACTCCTCTGCATCCATACTTTTGTAATGACTTCACTGTGGACAATATAAGCCTTTTATTCCTTGACTTTAGGCTTGGCCAAATGACTTGTTTGGGCAAAAAAATATGGGTCTAAATAACAGAAGGGTTGAGGGGTCTTGTGTGTTTCTATTCTCTCTCTTACATCTCTGCCACACAAATGCTCTGCACTAGACCTGTCAGCACACTAGCCCAAGGGGGATGAGAGACAGCCCAGTTGACACAGAGACCTGCAGTGAGAAACAGCAATACCCAGGTGAGCCCAGTCGAGATCAGCAGAACTCTGGCCAAACCACAGACGTATGAGTAGAAGATGCTTACTGTTATAATGCCACTAAGATTTTGTGCTTATCTATTGTACAGAATTACTGCAACAAAAGCTAGTTGATAGAGGTGGTCAACAAGTTTTTATTCAATACAGTAAATATTTATCAATCGACCAAGCTAGGTCCAGGGGCCACAATAACAAGCAAGATGGATAGAATTGTTATTTTCATAGAATATATGTTATTGCATTGGTCCTTGTGATCCTTTTGGGAAGGTGTGCAAAGCCAAAATTACCTTCATAATAATACTAGAACATTATTTGCCTTTTCTATTTTAATGTACTGACATTTGCACGGATGATATGGACAACAGTGAGTGTAACTTGTAATCTCCTGATACAAATCAAGGTGGGGATGCTGAACTGCAGGAGGAGTCATTGTATTCACCAGCCTCACTCACTTTCAGTTACAAACATGTCAGTTTCACTTATGATAGTCCTTGATGAAGTAATAAAAATTAGAGATTTGATTCAATTTCCACCCTTGGGGTTAATCTTTTTTTTTCTCTTTATTTTTTTATTGGGGTTAATCTTTTTAATCATCTGTATGACATCCTAAGATAGGCCCCTAAAGGACTTCTGCCTACTATAATGGAGTAGTCAATATTAGATTGAAAACTGGTTACTGATTTATTTGGCAAAGTCAAATTCCTATCTCACAACACACTCAAAAGTATCTTCAGCTAAGACTAAAGCTGTAAATACAAAAACCTAACAGTACTAGGAGGAAATATACAAGGATGTAATTTTTTACAACCCTGAACTAGAGTACTTCTTACAAATAGCTGGGAAAAAAAGAGAAGCGAAAAGCAAAGGAGAAAAGGAAAGATATTCCCATCTGAATGCAGAGTTTCAAAGAATAGCAAGGAGAGATAAGAAAGCCTTCCTCAGCGATCAATGCAAAGAAATAGAGGAAAACAACAGATTGGGAAAGACTAGAGATCTCTTCAAGAAAATTAGAGATACCAAGGGAACATTTCATGCAAAGATGGGCTCAATAAAGGACAGAAATGGTATGGACCTAACAGAAGCAGAAGATGTTAAGAAGAAGTGGCAAGAATACACAGAAGAACTGTACAAAAAAGATCTTCACGACCCAGATAATCACAATGGTGTGATCACTCACCTAGAGCCAGACATCCTGGAATGTGAAGTCAAATGGGCCTTAGAAAGCATTACTACAAACTCCACTAGCTAGTGGAGGTGATGGAATTCCAGTTGAGCTATTTCAAATCCTCAAAGATGATGCTGTGAAAATGCTGCACTTGATATGCCAGCAAATCTGGAAAATTCAGAAGTGGCCACAGGATTGGAAAAGGTCAGTTTTCATTCCAATCACAAAGAAAGGCAATGCCAAAGAATGCTCAAACGACCGCACAATTGCACTCATCTCACACGCCAACAAAGTAATGCTCCAAATTCTCCAAGCCAGGCTTTAGCAATACGTGAACCGTGAACTTCCAGATGTTCAAGCTGGTTTTAGAAAAGGCAGAGGAACCAGAGATCAAATTGCCAACATCCACTGGATCATTGAAAAAGCAAGAGAGTTCCAGAAAAACATCTATTTCTGCTTTAATGACTACGTCAAAGCTTTTGACTGTGTGGATCACAATAAACTGTGGAAAATTCTGAAAGAGATGGGAATACCAGACCATCTGATCTGTCTCTTGAGAAACCTGTATGCAGGTCAGGAAGCAACAGTTAGAATTGGACATGGAACAACAGACTGGTTTCAAATAGGAAAAGGAGTACGTCAAGGCTGTATATTGTCACCCTGCTTATTTAACTTATATGCAGATTACATCATGAGAAACGCTGGGCTGGAAGAAGCACAAGCTGGAATCAAGATTGCTGGGAGAAATATCAATAACCTCAGATATGCAGATGACACCACCCTTAGGGCAGAAAGTGAAGAAGAACTAAAGAGCCCCTTGATGAAAGTGAAAGAGAAGATTGAAAAAGTTGGCTTAAAGTTCAACGTTCAGAAAACTAAGATCATGGCTTCTGGGTCCCATCACTTCATGGGAAATAGATGGGGAAACAGTGGAAACAGTGTCAGACTTTATTTTTTGGGGCTCCAAAATCACTGCTGATGGTGATTTCATCCATGAAATTAAAAGATGCTTACTCCTTGGAAGGAAGGTTATGACCAACCTAGATAGCATATTTAAAAGCAGAGACATTACTTTGCCAACAAAGGTCCGTCTAGTCAAGGCTATGGTTTTTCCAGTGGTCATGTATGGATGTGAGAGTTGGATGATGAAGAAAGCTGAGGGCCGAAGAATTGATGCTTTTGAACTGTGGTGTTGGAGAAGACTCTTGAGAGTCCCTTGGACTGCAAGGAGATCCAACCAGGCCATCCTAAAGGAGATCAGTCCTGGGTGTTCATTGGAAGGACTGATGTTGAAGCTGAAACTCCAATACTTTGGCCACCTCATGTGAAGAGTTGACTCATTGGAAAAGACCCTAATGCTGAGAAGGATTGGGGGCAGGAGTAGAAGGGGATGACAGAGGATGAGATGGTTGGATGGCATCACTAACTCGATGGACATGGGTTTGGGTAAACTCCGAGAGTTGGTGATGGACATGGAGGCCTGGCGTGCTGCGATTCATGGGGTCGCAAAGAGTCAGACATGACTGAGCGACTGAACTGAACTGAACTGAACTGAACTTCTCAGCATTGCATAAAGACCAGAAAGCCCAAGGGACTTCAGTGTTTTCTTTTACGTATTTCAGTATTGGTTTAATTTCTCTGTGGTTATTTTTATAATAAAAATAACTAGATTAACCCCACTAAAAAAAAAAAACAAGTCTCTGCCAGCATTCTTCACAAATTGCAACACAGGATTCATTGATGTCATATGAAGAACAAGCTAGTTTTAAACAATTATTACACAACCAATCACAGTTTAACAGTAAATCTCATCAGAAAACAAGTCTGGACAATCCAAGACTGTTGACACCATTCGTCATGCAAAGTCAGCACTGGATCCCCTTGAGAGCAACAGCCAATTATATAAATTATGTAATTTCTCTGGACGTTCCAGAGAATGAGGAACTTTAAAAAAGTTCATGACAGTTTACTAAAACAAAAATCAGAGAGGGTAAACACAATCTTATGATGTTCTGGTTGCAATAGTCAATTGTTAACAGCTTCCCTTAATCTTTTTCAGGCCTAAAGCATTTTCTTCCTGGGATATGGCGCCAAACCCAATAGCTTCAAATTAATTCTTATTATAGAGCCGTGCAATGATTGCTTTTCAAGTGGGAGCCCACAGAAATGGGAAGGATATGAGTCAGGTTCTTAGGTTTTCACAAGGCTTGTGTTAGCACATACCATGCCCTCAGAAAAAGACACCCCTCCTGTGAGGGGATAACAAATTGGAAAAAAACAAATTAGAAAAAGGTTCCTTCTCTGAGTGGAAGAGTTAGAAAGAGACAATCCTTTCTCTGGGTGGATTCAGCAAAGCATTAGCTGGATTTCCACTGCCCTTAGCTCCCACAGAGAAGGCAATGGCACCCCACTCCAGTACTCTTGCCTGGAAAATCCCATGGATGGAGGAGCCTGGTGGGCTGCAGTCCATGGACGCTAGGGGTCGGACACGACTGAGCGACTTCGCTTTCACTTTTCACTTTCATGCATTGGAGAAGGAAATGGCAACCCACTTCAGTGTTCTTGCCTGGAGAATCTCAGGGACGGTGGAGCCTGGTGGGCTGCCGTCTATGGGGTCGCACAGAGTCGGACACGACTGAAGTGACTTAGCAGTAGCAGTAGCTCCCATGGCTGAAAATCTTTGGAGGGTACAGCCTGGCTAGCTGTGTACTACTGCACCACATCCTCACAAAGTAAACTCAGCTTCTTGTCTGGTTACAGAATGAAACTTTATTGAAGCAATAATAGGCAATATGCATTCATGTAGTATCATTCTTCCTTGAATTATTTGTGACAAAAGGCTTATTTGGACATTGAATCTTTGAGACAGAAGGATAAAGGGATATAATCTTAAAGTTCTATCTTTTATTATGTTAGAGCAGCAATCAGGAGACAACAGCCCAAAAGCCAAAGCCACCAGGTTTTATAAAGTATTATTGGAACACACTCACGCTTGTGCATGTATGTACTATGGATCCTTTCAATTCACAAGAGCAGAGTAGTTGCGATAATCACCACACAGCTCACAAAGCTTCAAATATTTATTATCTGGCCCTTGAGAGGAAAAATTTGCCAACTCCTATATTAGATGACCAAATAGCACTATCTCTGTCATTCCAAGTCAGCCTTTTCCTAAATGTCCTTAATGAATTGTAATTTAATGCTAATACCGCTATATATAAGATGAATTATACAATAAACAGGCATGTCCATCAAATTTTTATATATAAACATCTTTTAAAATGCTGATAATTTCTAACCTCAAATGCTGTTCAGCCTCAAGGTTTCCATGAAACTAACCGGATTTCTACAAAACCAAAGGTTAAGGAAGGCAGTATCCACTGGGTTATTGAGTATCTCTTAATAAAGAACTCAGGTCACAGAGTCCTCTGTAAAATCATGGAAAGAAAAACAGAAATGGATTCACAGACATAGAGTACAGATTTGTGGTTGCCAAGGGGCTAGGGATGGGAGAGGGGTGGATTGGGTGTTTGCAATTAGCAGATGCAAACTATTGTATAGAGAATGGATAAACAACAAGGTCCCAAGTTTCCATCATACATGAAATGATATTCAATACCTTATGATAAAGCACAGTGGAAAAGAATATGAAAAACAATGTATATATACATATACCTGAATCACTTTGCTATACAGTGGAAATCAACACATTGTAAATCAACTATACTTCAATAAAACAAATTTTTAAAAATCACAGAAGAGAAAACATTGTCTTTGCAGATGAGCTCATTCAGTGCCTTTGCAACACAGAAAGGAGTATGCAATTTAACTTCTTTTACTTGACTGCTAGGGCTACCAGACCACCTGACCTGCCTCTTGCGAAATCTGTATGCAGGTCAGGAAGCAGCAGTTAGAATTGGACATGGAATAACAGACTGGTTCCAAATTGGGAAAGGAGTACATCAAGGCTGTATATTGTCATCCTGCTTATTTAACTTATATGCAGAGTACATCATGAGAAATACTGGACTGGATGAAGCACAGGCTGGAATCAAGATCGCTGGGAGAAATATCATTAACTTCAGATATGCAGATGACACTACCCTTATGGCAGAAAGTGAAGAAGAACTAAAGAGCCTCTTGATGAAAGTGAAAGAGGAGAGTAAAAAAGATGGCTTATAACCCAGCGTTCGGAAAACTAAGATCATGTCATCTGGTCCCATCACTTGATGGGAAATAGATGGGGAAACAATGGAAACAGTGACAGACTTCATTTTTGGGGGCTCCAAAATCACTGCTGATGGTGACTGCAGCCATGAAATTAAAAGACGCTTGCTCCTTGGAAGAAAAGTTATGACCAACCTAGACAGCATGTTAAACAGCAGAGACATTACTTTTCCAACAAAGGTCCATCTAGTCAAAAATGTGGTTTTTCCAGTAGTCATGTATGGATGTGAGAGTTGGACTATAAAGAAAGCTGAGCACCGAAGATTGATGCTTTAGAACTGTGGTGTTGGAGAAGACTCTTGAGAGTCCCTTGGACTGCAAGGAGATCCAACCAGTTCATCATAAAGGAAATCAGTCCTGAATATTCATTGGAAGGACTGATGCTGAAGCTGAAACTTCAGTACTTTGGCCACCTGATGTGAAGAACTGACTCGTTTGAAAAGACCCTGATGCTAGGAAAGATTGAAAGTGGGAGGAGAAGGAGATGACAGAGGATATGATAGTTGGATGGCATCACCGACTCAATGCACATGAGTTTGAATAAACTCTGAGAGTTGGTGATGGACAGGGAGGCCTGGCGTGCTACAGTCCATGGGGTTGCAAAGAGTTGGACATGAATGAACTACTGAACTGAACTTAACCTAAAGTAACTTCTCACTCCAATGTAACACATCCTAAACTATCTTTTGTTCTGTTTTCTTTAATTGTCTTGTTTTTATATTATGTCGTATTACCATTATTCCTGTTTTGAAAGGAGCAAGTTTTATAAATCATGTTTTATTAAACATCTTGGCCCAGTGTTCCTTTCACCAACAACAGTATGGTGGAGGGAAAGCGCATGGGTTCCATGCCAAGCAGACCAGGGTTCAAACCTTAGCTCTAGCCCTTACTTGGAGAAGGTAATGGTACCCCATTCCAGTACTCTTGTCTCGAAAATCCCATGGACGAAAACATGTACACCCATGGTGGATTCATGTCAATGTATGGCAAAACAAATACAATATTGTAAAGTTAAAAAATAGAAAATAAACTAATTTAAAAAAAAAAAAAGAAGTTTTATATGTTTCAAAAAAAAGAAAAAAAGAAAATCCCATGGACAGAGGAGCCTGGTAGGCTGCAGTCCATGGGGTTGCTAAGAGTCCAACACGACTGAGTGACTTCACTTTCACTTTTCACTTTCATGCATTGGAGAAGGAAATGGCAACCCACTCCAGTGTTCTTGCCTGGAGAATCCCAGGGACGGGAGAGCCTGGTGGGTTGCCATCTATGGGGTCACACAGAGTCAGACACAACTGAAGCGACTTAGCAGCAGCAGCAGCAGCCCTTACTAGCAACGGGCACTTGAACAACTTGTTTAACATCTCTGAGCCTCAGTTTCTTTATGGACAAAAACAATAACACTTACCTTGCAAATTTGTCAGGAGATTTAAAATGAATATATGTAAAGTACAAATGAAATCTGATTATACCATATGTTTTTACTGTTAGAGATTAAATCACAGGCCACAAAATGGCATCACTGGTACTAAAGCCCGTGATACCAAACTCTAGATGTAATACCTGGCCTAACTGCAGTTCTGACCTGAATATAATTTTTTGATTTAATTTTTTATTTTATTATTATATAAAATAAAATTGAAATGACTACCAGGATAAGTCTACCAACCACCCATCTCCACATAAAGGTATTACAATATTATTGACCATATTTCTCATGCTATATTATCACATCCCTGTGACTTATTATATAACTAGAGTATTTGTACCTCTTAATCCCCTCACCTATTTAACCCATCCTCTCACTCTCTTGAAATTTGGCAATTACCCATCTGCTCCCTGTATCTATGAGTTTATTTCATTTCATTTGCTTGTTTGCTTGACTTTTAGATTCCACATGTGAGATTATATGATATTTGTCCTCCTCTGTCAAACTTATTTCACTTAGCATAATACCATTTAAACTGTCCACATTGTCACAAGCATCAAATGAAAGAGTTTTTGCATAGCAAAGGAAACGATCAACAAAATGAAAAGCACACCGGCTGAATGGGAGAAGATATTTGCAAATGATATATCTGATAAGGGGATAATATTCAAAACATATAAGAACTCATACAACTCAATATCAAAACAACAACAAAAACAACCTCATTAAAAAATGGGTAAAGGACTTAAACATTCTTCCAAAGAGGATGTACAGATGGCCAACAGATACATGAAAAGATGCTCAACTTAACTATATGTCAGGGAAATGCAAATCAAAGCCGTAATGAGATACCACCTTACAACTGTCACAATGGCTATCATCAAAAGACAACAAATAACCAGTTGGTGAAGATGTGGAGAAAAGGGAACCTCTTGTACTGGTTGGTAGGAATGTAAATTGGCACACCACTATTGAAAACAGTATGGAGACTACTAAAAAATATTAAAAGTAGAAGTGCCATACAATCTAGCATTTTAACTTCTGGGTATTTACCTGAAGAAAATGAAAACACTAATTTAAAAAGATGTAAGCATTCGAATGCTCATTGCAGCATTAACAATAGCCAAGGTATGAAAGCAACCTGAGAGACTCTATCAGTAGATAAATAGGACAGAAGATAAGGTATATAGATAAGGGTACAATGAAATATTATTCAGCCATTAAAAAAAATAGAACCCAGCAATGTAATTTTACCAATAAGATAATGAGTATGATGGATCCTCACTCTACCACCAAAAGAAGGTGACCTGGTCTGAATCAATCCTTTCTTCTCTTTTGCTCATAGCTTCCTAATCCCACCCTCCTTCTGCCTACAAAAACCATCTATACTGTACAACTACTTCCCTGATAGCTCTCTTGGTAAAGAATCTGCCTGCAATGCAGGAGACCCCAGTTCGATTCCTCGGTTGGGAAGAGCTGCTGGAGAAGGGACAGGCTACCCACGCCAGTATTCTTGGGCTTCCCTTGTGGCTCAGCTAGTAAAGAATCTACCCGCATTGTGGGAGACCTGGGTTCGATCAATGGGTTGGAAAGATCCCCTGGAGAAGGGAAAGACTACCCACTCCAGTATTCTGGCCTGGAGAATTCCATGGACTGTATAGTCAATGCAGTCATAAAGAGTCAGATACGACTGAGTGATTTTCACTTTCACACTGTACAATCCCTCAGAGCACCCTTATATTTATTAGATGGGATGTACCTGATTCATGAACCAATAATACAACCAATTAGATCTTCAAATTTACTAGGCTAAATTTTTAAACTCCACCTAATATTCTTGTGATATTAAACATTATTTTTAACTTAAAACATCTAAATAGAACTTGAGATAGCTTTGCCATGGATCATATTCAATGACTGTATCATAATGTTATACGAGAACCTTCGCACAGTATCTTTGACAATAAAATAACATCATTTTGTTACACCCAAATTTTATTAAAAAATACTATTCCTGCTTAACAATCAATAATATTTGCAATTTTCTTTGCAAATGTGCTCTCTTATCAAATATGCAAATATAGCTTTCTTATCTGTCAGATAATCAAAATCACTGAGAGGAGTTCTTGAAATTCTTTCCTCTACATAATCATGTTTATGATGCTAAATCAATATTTTGCAAATGGAATAAACTATAATTTGCTCAAAACATTTTCCCATATAACATTTAATAACTCATTTTTGAAATGGCATTGTTTATAACATTACAGCCTCAATTTGTAACAGAATGTTCAGACTATGTGGAGGCCAAATCAAAATGTATCAGATACAAATCGTGATAAAAATAACAACGATTATTTGACAACAAGGATTTAGATAGGACTTACCTGAAAAATGAACAGGACAACATACTCATGAACTATATGGAGCTTATTACTTCTGATCCTAAAAATAGCAAAGAATGAAAATCAGAGATTAGTCAGACAGAAAAAAAATAGGAAAATTATGAAAGAAAAACAGAGCACACTTATCCAGTTCAAGCATCAGCTTTATTTGATTGCAAAGAGCTTCGGAATAAAACAACCAATCTAAAGTTACATACCTAAAAGGCAGATTTTTCTTTTCAGATGGTCACAAATGGGCTCCATGGAAAGAGGGGTTGTGTTTGACTACTATTCACTGCTCATTATGGAATAAATATATTTATTTACATTTATACTTTAAACGTATAAGTGTATGAAACATTAACATATAGACCGTTAGCTTCTTCTAGCCAGATGTATGATTTGGACTACATCAGAGTAAGTTCTCCAATGAGAAAACAGTCCTGCTTGGATGGTGCCTTGCAGAGGGGGGAAGATGCAGAGTCCTATATGACCAACCTCCCTACCCTGGTCTGGAGACAGTCAAGTTCTATCTCCACTCTTAGAATATCTGGGGTCTCTCCTTTCCACCTCAATTCCTCAGGTTGGAATAAAACTCAAAGGTTCTTTGTGAGGGTGCTGAAGTACCCTCTAGACTGGGCCCAGCTCCTGAGATGGGACTGCCACATTAAACCCAGCTCATCCAGTTACATTTGAATTTTAGAGCAACAACAACTAATTTTTTAGTATAAGCATGCTTTAGTGGAGGTGATGGAATTCCAGCTGAGATGTTTTAAATTCTAAAAGATAATGCTCTTAAAGCATCGCACTCCATATGCCAGCAAATTTGGAAAACTCAGCAGTGGCCACAGCACTGGAAAAGGTCAGTTTTCATTCCAATCTCAAAGAAAGGTAATGCCAAAGAATGTTCAAACTACCATACAATTGCACTCACATGCTAGCAAGAATATGCTCAAAATCCTTCAAGCTAGACTTCAGCAGTACATGAACCAAGAATTTCCAGAGGTACAAGCTGGATTTAGAAAAGGCAGAGGAACCTAAGATCAAACTGCTAACATCTGCTGGATCACAGAAAAAGCAAGAAAATTCCAAAAAACATCTACTTCTTTTTCATTGACTATACTAAAGCCTTGACAATGTGGATCACAGCGAACTGTGGAAAATTCTTAAAGAGATGGGATTACCAGACCAACTTACCTGTCTCCTGAGAAACCTGCATTCAGGTCAAGAAACAACAGTTAGAACAAGACATGGAACAATGGACTGGTTCAAAATTGGGAAAGGAGTACATCAAGGCTGTATATTGTAACCCTGCTTATTTAACTTATAACTTACATGTAACTTACACTTAACCCATGCAAAATGCTGGGCTGGATAAACCACAAGCTGGAATCAAGATTGCCAGGAGAAATATCAACAACCTCAGATATGTAGATAATACCACTCTTGTCGGCAGAAAACAAAGAGAAACTAAAGAACCTCTTGATGAAGGTGAAAGAGAAGAGTGAAAAAGCTGGCTTAAAACCCAACATTCAAAAAATGAAGATTATGGCATCCGGTCTCATCACAAATAGATGGAGGAAGAGTGCAAACAGTGACAGATTTTATTTTCCTGGGCTTCAAAATCACTGCAGATGGTGACTGCAGCCACAAAATGAAAAGATGCTTGCTCCTTGGAATAAAAGCTATGACAAACCTAGGCAGTATTAAAAACCAGAGACATCATTTTGCTGACAAACGTCCATAAGGTAAAAGCTATGCTTTTTTCCAGTAGTCATGTATGGAAGTGAGAGTTGGACCATAAAGAAGGCTGAGCACCAAAGAATTGATGCTTTTGAACTATGGTGCTGGAGAAGACTCTTGAGAGCTCCTTGGGCAGCAACAAGATCAAACCAGTCAATAATAAGGGAAATCAACCCTGAATATTCTTTGGAAGGACTGATGCTGAAGCTGAAGCTCCAGTACTTTGGCCATCTGATGCAAAGAGCTGACTCACTGGAAAAGACCCTGATGATGGGAAAGATTGATGGCAAGAGGAGAAGGGGGCAACAGAGGATGAGATAGTTGGATGGTATCACTGACTAAATGGACATGAGTTTGAGCAAACTCAGGGAGACAGTGAAAGACAGGGAAGTCTGACTTGCTGCAGTTCATGGGGACGCAAAGAGTTGGATACAAATTAGCAACTGAACAACAATGCTTTAGTATAAGAATTTGAGATGTACTTATGTTAAAAATAATTATTCATTGCTGATCTAAAATTCAAATTTAATTAGGCACTTTGTGTCTGTATGTGCAAAACCTAGAACCCCTTGCAAAAGGGAAAACTTTCAGGTGACAACTTATTGTTCTGGAAGCTGTGGGACAATCAAAAACTAATCCTAGAGAAAAATCCAAAGATTGAAATCAATGTGAAATAGAACTTCCAGAGTCATAAGAAATTTCCTCCAGTATTAACATTCAACAAACATTTAATAAAGTTTGGTCTGATGTCTTTTATTTTAAAAATTACAAAAACTTGATCCAATTGGTTACATGCAGGAGGGAAGAGGGGTAAGAAAAATTCATACTGATCTATTTTTTTTCAGTTTTTGAAACTGTAAAACTTTTATGTAACTATCACAATATAGCAAAGCTAATTAACTCTAGTTTATCTCATTCAGTTTATCACGTATGTCATATTCCTACCATCTTCAGGTGATTGCTAAAGAGCATTTCTCATATTTGTGCATTAGCAAACTTCCTTTTGCCTTATCCTGTGAAACGAATCACCCACAGGCTTTCTGTTGGTTGAGTGGCTAAGTAATGACTTGATCACAAGTATTATTTTTAGCTCTGCATTTGTAAAATGCTTTACATACAATACTCTCTGGGACCCCTCCTACATTGTTGGTGGGAATGCAAACTGGTGAAGCCACTATGGCAAATAGTATGGAGGTTCCTTATAAAAACTAAAAGTAGAGTTACTCTATGATCACCTAGCAATCCCACTCCTGGGCATATATCCGGCAAAGACAAAAAATAATTTGAAAAGATACATACACCCCAATATTCATAGCACCACTATTTACAATAGCCAAGACAAATGTCTATTGACAGATGAATGGGATAAAGAAGATGTGCTGTGTATATATATATATATATTCACACATATACATATATGTATACATATATGTGTATTTGTGTGTGTGTGTGTGTGTGTATACGTACACACAATGATCCCTTCATAGATTACAGTCTTGCTGTGGCTAAGGGACTTGCGTAACTCAATGAAGCTATGAGCCATGCCATGCAGGTCTGCCCAAGATGGACAGGTTATAGTGAAGAGTTCTGACAAAATGTGGTCCACTGGAGGAGGGATGGACAAACCACTCCAGTATTCTTGCCATGAGAACCCCATGAAGAGTATGCAGAGGCAAAAAGATATGACACTGAAAGATGAGCAATCCCCAGGTCGGAAGATGTACAATATGCTGCTGGGGAGGAGCAGAGAGCAATTACTCATAGCTTCAGAAAGAATCAAGTGGTTTGGCCAAAGCAGAAATGATGTTCAACTGTGGATGTGTCTGGTGGTGAAAGTAAAGTCCAATGCTGTAAAGAAAAATATTGCATAGGAACCTGGACTGTTAGGTCCATGATGTGGTAAACTGGATGTGGTCAAGCAGGAGATGGCAAGAGTGAACATTAACATCTCAGGAATCAGTAAACTAAAATGGATGGGAATTTTTGGTAAATTTAATTCAGACGGCCATTTAATCTACTTCTGTGGGCAAGAATTCCTTAGAAGAAATGAAGTATCCCTCATAGTCAACAAAAGTCTGAAATGTAGTCCTTGGGTACAATCTCAAAAATGACAGAATAGTCTCAGTTGGTTTCCAAGGCAAACCATTCAACATCACAGTAATCCAAGTCTATACTGAAACCGCTGATGCCAAAAAAGGTGAAGTTGACTGGTTCTATGCAGCCCTACAACATCTTCTAGAACTAACACCGAAAAAAGATGTCCTTATCATCATAGGGGATTGGAATGCAAAAGTAGAAAGTCAAGAGATACCTGGAGTAACAAACAAGTTTGGCCCTGGAATACAAAATGAAGCAGGGCAAAAACTAACAGAGTTTTGTCAAGAGAACACACTGGTCATTGCAAACACCCTTTTCCAACAACCCAGGAGAAGACTCTACACATGGACATCGATGGTCAATACCGAAATCAGACTGATTATTTTCTTTGCAGCTGAAGATGGAGAAGATCTATATAGTCAGCAAAAACAAGATGTGGAGCCGACTGTGGCTCAGCTAATCAGCTCCTTATTGCAAAATTCAGGCTTAAACTGAAGAAAGCAGGGAAAACCACTAGGCCACTCAGGTATGACCTAAATAAATCCCTTATAGTTATACAGTGGAGGTGATACATAGAGTCAAGGGATTAGATCTGGCAGACAGTGCCTGAAGAACTAGGGATGGAGGTTTGTAACACTGTACAGGAGGCACTGACCAAAATCATCCCCAAGAGAAAGAAATACAAGAAGGCAAAGTGGTTATCTGAGGAGGCTTTACAAATAGTTAAGGAAAGAAGAAAATTGAAGGGCAAGGGAGAAAGGGGAAGCTATATCCAACTGAATGCAGAGTTCCAGAGAATAGAAGGAGAGATAAGAAGGCCTTCTTTAATGAACAATGCAAAGAAATAGAGAAAAACAATAGAATAGGAAAGACTAGAGACCTCTTCAAGGAAACTGGAGATATCAAGGGAACATTTCATGCAAGGATGAGCACAATAAAGGGCAGAAGGACCTAATAGAAGCAGAGGAGATTAAGAAGAGGTGGAAAGAATACACAGAAGAACTACAAAAAAGGTCTTTAAGGACCCAGATAATCGGCCAGACATCCTAGAATGTGAGGTCAAGTAGGCCTTAAGGAACCATTACTATGAACAAAGCTAGTGGAAGTGATAGAGTTCCAAATGAACTATTTAAAATCCTAAAGGCCCAGCAATCCCACTGCTGGGTATACATCCTGAGAAAACCAGAATTGAAAGAGACACATGTACCCCAATGTCCACTGAAGCACTATTTACAATAGCTAGGACATGGAAGCAACCTCGATGTCCATTGACTGAAGAACGGATAAGGAAGTTGTGGTACATATACACAATGGAATATTACTCAGCTATGAAAAGGAACACATTTGAATTAGTTCTAATGATGTGGATGAACCTGGAGCCTATTAAAAGAGTGAAGTAAATCAGAAAGAGAAAGACAAATACTGTATATTAACTCATATCTATCGAAATTAGAAAGACAGTACCAACAATTCTACATGCAAGGCAGCAAAGGAGACACGGATGCAAAGAGGAGACTTTTGGACTTAGCGAGAGAAGGCGAGGGTGGGATGATTTGAGAGAACACCACTGAAACATGTATATTACCTATGTAAAATAGATGACCAGTGCAAATTTGATGCATGAAGCAGGGCACCTAAAGCCAGTGCTCTGGGACAAGCCAGAGGGATAGGGTGGGGAGGGAGGAGGGAGGGGGGTTCAGGATGGGCGACAGGGAACTAATGTATGCCTGTGGTCGATTCATGTTGATGTATGGTAAAAACCATCACAATATTGTAAAGTAATTATTTTCCAATTAAAATAATTTAATTAACTTTTAAAAATGAAATTTAAAATGAAAAGTAAGTTCTTTGTAAAAGTAACAAATGAAACAAATGCTTTGACTAAAAAAACAAATAAAATCCTAAAGGATGATGCTGTTAAAGTGTTGCACTCAACATGTCAGCAAATTTGGAAAACTCTGCAGTGACCACAGAACTGGAAAAGGTCAGTTTTCATTCCAATTCCAAAGGAGAGAAAAACCAAAGAATGTTCAAACTACCACACAATTGTGCTCATTTCACATGCTAGTAAGGTCATGCTCAAAATCCTTCAAGCTAGGCTACAGTAGTACATGAACCGAGAACTTTCAGATGTAGAAGCTGAGTTTAGAAAAGGCAGAGGAATCAGAGATCAAATTGCCAGCATGCATTGGATTATAGAGAAACCAAGGGAATTCTTTTTCATTGATACACTAAAGTGTTTGACTGTGTGGATCACAACAAACTGTGGAATATTCTTAAAGAAATGGGACTACCAGACCACCTTACCTGTCTCTCGAGAAATCTGCATGCAGGTCAAGAAGCAACAGTTAGAACCAGACATAGAACAACGGACTGGTTGCAAATTGGGAAAGGAGTACATCAAAGCTGCATACTGTCACTTTGTTTATCTAACTTATATGCAGAGTACAGCATGCGAAATGCTGGGCTGGATGATGCACAAGCTGGAATCAAGATTGCCAGAAGAAATATCAACAACCTCAGATATGCAGATGATGCCCCTCTAATGGAATGTGAAGAAAAACAAAAGAGCCTCCTGATGAGGGTGAAGAAGTAGAGTGAAAAGGCTGGCTTGAAATCAACATCAAAAAACTAAGATCATGGTATACAACCAAATCACTTCATGGCAAATAGATGCGGAAAAAGTGGAAGCAGTGACAGATTTTATTTTCTTGGGTTCTAAAATCATTGCAGATGGTGACTACAGGCACTAAATTAAAAGATGCTTGCTCCCTGGAAGAAAAGCTATGACAAACCTAGACAGCGTATTAAAAAGCACAGATATCACTTTGCTGAAAAAGGTCCATATAGACAAAACTATGGTTTTTCCAGAGTCAAGTACAGATGTGAGAGTTGACAATAAAGAAGGCTTAGCACCAAAGAAATGGTGCTTTCAAACTGTGGTGCTGGAGATGACTCTTGAGAGTCCCTTGGCCTACAAGGAGATCAAACCAGTCAATCCTAAAGGAAATAAACCCTGAATATTCATTGGAAGGACTGTTACTGAAACTGAAGCTCCATAACTCCAGCCACCTGATGGGAAGAGCTCACTCATTGGAAAAGACCCTGAAGCTGAGAAAAGTTGAAGGCAAAAGGAGAAAGGGGTGGCAGAGGTTGAGACTGTTCAGTTCAGTTCAGTTCAGTACAGTCGCTCAGTCATGTCCGACTCTTTGCGACCCCATGAATCGCAGCACGCCAGGCCTCCTTGGACAAGAGAGGAGTTTACCCAAACTCATGTCCATCGAGTCGGTGATGCCATCCAGCCGTCTCATCCTCTGTCGTCCCCTTCTCCTCCTGCCCCCAACCCTTCCCAGCATCATGATCTTTTCCAGTGATTCAGCTCTTTGCATGAGGTGGCCAAAGTATTGGAGTTTCAGCTTCAACATTAGTCCTTCCAATGAACACCCAGGGCTGATCTCCTTTAGGATGGACTGGTTGGATCTCCCTGCAGTCCAAGGGACTCTCAAGAGTCTTCTCCAACACCACAGTTCAAAAGCATCAATTCTTCGGCGCTCAGCTTTCTTCATCGTCCAACTCTCACATCCATACATGACCACTGGAAAAACCATAGCCCTGACTAGATGGACTTTTGTTGGCAAAGTAATGTCTCTGCTTTTTAATATGCTATCTAGGTTGGGCATAACTTTCCTTCCAAGGAGTAAGCATATTTTGATTTCATGGCTGCAATCACAATCCGCAGTGATTCTGGAGCCCAAAAAAATAAAGTCTGACACTGTTTCCCCATCTATTTCCCATGAAGTGATGCGACCAGATGCCATGATCTTAGTTTTGGAATGTTGAGCTTTAAGCCAACTTTTTCTCTCTCCTCTTTCACTTTCATCAGGAGGCTCTTTAGTTCCTCTTCATTCTGCCATAAGGGTGGTGTCATCTGCATATCTGAAGTTATTGATATTTCTCCCAGCAATCTTGATTCCAGTTTGTGTTTCTTCCAGCTCAGCGTTTCTCATGATGTACTCTGCATAGAAGTTAAATAAGCAGGGTGACAATATACAGCCTTGACGTACTCCTTTTCCTATTTAAAACCAGTCTGTTGTTCCATGTCCAATTCTAACTGTTGCTTCCTGACCTGCATGCAGGTTTCTCAAGAGATAGGTCAGATGGTCTGGTATTCCCATCTCTTTAAGAATTTTCCACAGTTTATTGTGATCCACACAGTCAAAGGCTTTGGCATAGTCAATAAAGCAGAAATAGATGTTTTTCTAGAACTCTCTCGCTTTTTTGATGATCCAGCGGATGTTGGCAATTTGATCTCTGGTTCCTCTGCCTTTTCTAAAACCAGCTTGAACATCTGGAAGTTCATGATTCACGTATTGCTGAAGCCTGGCTTGGAGAATTTTGAGCATTACTTTACTAGCGTGTGAGATGAGTGCAATTGTGCGGTAGTTTGAGCATTCTTTGGCATTGCCTTTCTTTGAGACTGGAATGAAAACTGATCTTTTCCAGTCCTGTGGCCACTGCTGAGTTTTCCAAATTTGCTGGCATATTGAGTGCAGCACTTTCACAGCATCATCTTTCAGGATTTGAAATAGCTCAACTGGAATTCCATCACCTCCACTAGCTTTGTTCGTAGTAATGCTTTCTAAGGACCACTTGACTTCACATTCCAGGATGTCTGGCTGTAGGTGAGTGATCACACCATCATGATTATCTGGGTCATGGAGATCTTTTTTGTATAGTTCTTCTGTGTATTCTTGCCACCTCTTCTTAATATCTTCTGCTTCCGTTAGGTTCATACCATTTCTGTCCTTTATCGAGCCCATCTTTGCATGAAATGTTCCCTTGGTATCTCTAATTTTCTTGAAGAGATCAGATAGCATCAATTCAGTGGATGTGAGTTTGAGCAAACTCTAAGAGACAGTGAAGGACATGGAAGCCTGGTGTGCTGTAGTCCATGGGCTTCCAAAGAGTTGGACACAACTTAGCAAATCAACTACAATAACAACAGTATATGCAATGGAATATTACTCAGCCACAAATAAGAATGAAATAATGCCATGCAGCAACACGGATGGATCTAGAGATTATCATACTAAGTGAAGTAGTCAGACAAAGAGAAATATCAAATATTATCATTTATATGTGGAATTTTAAAAAATGATACAAATGAACTCATTTACAAAACAGAAAGAGACTCACAGACATAGAAAACAAACTTATGGTTACCAAAGTGGAAAAGGGGGAGGGATAAATTAGAAATGTGATATTAACAGATACATAATACTATATGTAAAATTAATAAACAATAAGAACCTAGTGTATAGCATAGGGAACTATATTCAATATCTTATAAAAAACTACAATGGAAAAGAATCTGAAAAAGGATATATATATATATTCACTGAATCACTGTACTATATACCAGAAAAACTGTAAATCAACTGTACTTCAATTGAAACAAACAACTCTATAGAGTGGGTACTGACATTTACACCTCACAAATGAGAAAACAAAGAGCCAGAGAAGGTATGGGCTTGGCCTCAGAGGGTTGTGCTAGTCTCTAAATCCTAGAAAAGAATTCTAGTTCTATGATCCTTTGTGCTACCTCTTTTTTCTCTGGGGCTCTGTAGAGTGATCTGCATGTGCCTAAATTCTGCCCAACATTTGCATATGGCTACAGGTTAGGTGAAAGTGAGACCTCCAAGAGGAGAGTGAAAATTTAGGGGAAGGATTACTGGGACTCAGGTGCAGCCCACTTTTCCCACTCCCTTTCTTTCTTTGTTCTTTCCATTAGTCCTCATTTTGTGAGTATTTTCATGTCACATCCAATCAAATTTTATTTTCTCCACAGTTCTTTGTTCATCCTTTTTAGGATTTCATGTTTGTTTATTTGAGGTGTGCTTCCCTACAAATGAAAAAATGTTCTCAAACATACCATCCATTGAAAAACTGCCCACTGCAATTATGAAACACTTCCATGGTGCCATCATTTGATCCTGTCTAATCCCATATTCAAAAGCCATTTAGAAATGGGTTTTCTCATTCATACCTTAAACAGTTAATCGAGCTGCATTGTTTGGTTATTCTTGTTTGATTGGTTCACTCTGTTTTATTATACTGAACTTATTTAAAAGCTTCTGTTTTATAATTGTGTGGGACTTGGGGGCAATTCATTCAAAGGTCTGTACCCTATAAATAAATTACTCTCCTTTGGCTGCTAACATGAACGGGTTCTATTGAAACCAGGGGGAAAAACGCAAAAGAAAGCTGAAGACACAGCTTTTGTTAAAGTGAGGGGGAAAAATACACCTATTCTGTTTATAGAAGACCTTTAAAAACCCATAGTGATTATACAAAAGGGAGCAAAAGCAGTTTAGGGAGAGATGAAATAAATGGTAAACAATCATCCCTCCCACATAGAGAATGCGTCATTTCCTCATTTAAAAGAAGGTGTTGGAAGTCAAGAAAACTGGTATCAGTCTAAAGAAAAAGAACCGAGGTTGGACTTTTTTTTCTGTATTTTGCAGCATATGTAGAGGCCATCCTGTTAATTAGCTGTACTTTTAAAAACAACCCCATGAATCAGGTTTTAAAACTCTGGAAACTAAAGAAAAAGAGAAATAGTTCAGGTCTGTGTAATTTGCACATCAAGTAACTGTGCTTGAAATTTTATTCCAGGAAATATTTACAGATTGCTTTCTTCTGATACCTGAGAATAAGGACAGATTTCACTATTGTTTTAACTTGGAAGTTGTTTCTGCTTGTAAACATCTGTGTGGAAAAAGAATGGGGTCAGTACTTTTCATAAACCATGTGATTTGATGGGTGTCCAATGCATAATTACCCTGGCATTACGTATATGTTATGGCAAAGGAAGGAGATGATATTTCTGATGAAATTGTATCCAAACACCTCACTGTACCAAATTTATGAGAATTAACAAACAAGTTCAATGCAATTGGAGACCTGGTACACTTCTATGGAGGGGGTGGGTGCGAGCCACTACCAAGAGAGGAGAAATGAGGAAATTGTGATCCATGGTTTTTAGCAACGAGACTCCTTTTAGTTGACTCATTCAATGTGAAAATAAAATGAAATATCTTCTCTTCTGCAGTCAAGAAGATAATTAATGAGCCACTCATTTCTAAATGAAGACCTAAGGGAATATAGCAACTGGTCTTGAATTTAAAAAGAAAAAAGTGCTTACATGTTTCAAAAAATACCAAGTAAAAAAATCACCCCATTAACATTTGAATTTGAGTCCTTATTCGTTTTTAAATGAGCTGTAACCCATGCCCTGTGTCTCCTTGGGTGCTACTCATCAACTGTAATTACCATCTTTGGTAAAGTAAGGAGAAACGGGAATACTTTTCCTTTTAGTTTTCTTGCTATCTGCTTTCTTTTAGATAAAGTAAGATGGACAGTGCATTTAGAGCCCCTCAAATACAGGGCAAGGGCTCAAGATGAATCTGTAGACTGCTGTTCACCCTTAGATTTCAGACAACGAAAAGCACCTGAAATAAGGAAGGGTTTTTAGAAAGAATGTCAGCCAAAAAGAGGCAAACATCCATCCTTGGATTTCTTACCTAACATTTTCGGGCAGTGGCTCAGATGATCTTTATTGATGATAACAGTTAACATTTACTGAATGCCAACTACATGCCAAGTACTTTATGTGCATTGTCTTCTTAAATTCTTATCCCAAATTTTGTGTTAGAGATAAGAACATAGGGACGATTATTACTCTCATTTTACAGATTGAAAGAGTGAAAGTTCCTTGCTAAAGATCTTACAGCTGATACAGGCAGAATTCAAATCCATGTCTGTCTAACGGTTCAAGAGTCCTTGTCCAAACACTGCTTCTATCCAACTGCATGTGCAAAAATCATTCGGGTTGGCAGGATGTGACACAGCCATCAGCTGGGCTCAGGGATGTCCCCCTGAGTACTGTATGGCTGAATGAGGGTCAGTTCTCAATTCTCTGTGCTTCAGAAGAGGTCTGAACAGAACCAAAGAGGTCAATTTTATCTTTGAGAAAGAGGGAGATTTTCTTCGCAGTTCTGAAAGATCTACATTCTCTTACTGATGCCAAGCAGAGCCCTGTGGGGCTCCTGGGCATGGAGGATTTTTTTGTTCCCCACTTCATGTAGGCAAGACTCCAGCCTCCAAGACCTTCTCTGAGTTCCAAAGGTCAAAGTGAAGTGAAGTGAAGTTGCTCAGTCGTGTCCAACTCTTTGCGACCCTGTGGACTGTAGTGTACCAGGCTCCTCCATCCATGAGATTCTCCAAGCAAGAGTAGTGGAGTGGGTTGCCATTTCCTTCTCCAGGGGATCGAACCCAGGTCTCCCACATTGTAGGCTGACGCTTTACCATCTGAGCCATTAGGGAAGTCCTCCAAAGGTCAGAACAGTTGCTAATCAAGAAAGGAGCAACCAGGAAACCAACTGAGATAAGATTAAAGAAATCAGAGAGGCTCATCAAGATTAGCTGACTGACCACCTAAGACCCTGCACACACTATCACCTTGTCAGAAATGGCACTCTTTTGAAACTTTGCAAAAGAAAGAAGAGTGCAAGACTGTTACTGCTTTGATCCTTATCATATCCCCCTACCTGACTATATAGTTTCTCCTATTCTGACTGTGTGGATCACAACAAACTGTGAAAATTCTTAAAGAGACGGGAAAACCAGACCACTGTACCTGCCTCCTGAGAAACCTGTATGCTGATCAAGAAGCAACAATTAAAATGGGACATGGAACAATGGACTGGTTCAAAATTGGGAAAGGAATATGTGAAGGCTGTATATTGTCACCCTGCTTATTTAACTTATATGCACAGTACATCATGCAAAATGCCAGGCTGGATGAAGCACAAGCTGGAATCAAGATTGCCAGGAGAAATATCAATAACCTCAGATATGCAGGTGACACCACCTTTATGGCAGAAAGTGAAGAGGAATTAAAGAGCCTCTTGATGAAAGTGGAAGAGGAAAGTGAAAAAGCTGGCTTAAAATTCAACATTCAAAAAATGAAGATCATGGAATCTAGTCCCATCACTTCATAGCAAATGGGGAAACAATGGAAACAGTGACAGACTTTTTTTCTTGGGCTCTAAAATCACTGTGGACAGTAACTTCAGCCATGAAGTTAAAAGACGCTTGCTCTTCGGAAGAAAAGCAATGAAAAACCTAGACAGCATACTCAAAAGCAGAGATATTGCTTTGCCTACTGAAGGTCTGAGTAGTCAAAGCTATGCTTTTTCCAGTAGTCATGTACGGATGTGAGAGCTGGACAATAAAAGAGGCTCAGCACTGAAGAATTGATGCCTTCAAACTGTGGTGCTGGAGAAGACTCTTGAGAGTCCCTTGGACTGCAAGGAGATCAAGCCAGTCAATTCTAAAGGAAATCAACCCTGAATATTCATTGGAAGGACTGATGCTGAAGTTGAAGCTCCAAAACTCTGGCCACCTGATTCAAAGAGCCAACTCATTAGAAAAGACTCTGAAGCTGGGAAAGATTGAAAGCAGGAGGAGAAGGGGATGCCAGAGGATGAAATGGTTGGATGGCATCACCGACTCAATGGACATGAGTTTGAGCAAACTTGGGGAGATAGTGAAGGACAAGGGAAGCCTGGCATGCTGCAGTCCATGGGATTGCAAAGGGTCAGACAAGACTTACCAACTGAACAACAACAACAACAACTTCAATTCATATGCTGAAGCCCTAATTCTGTTACAGAAAAAAAGAGTCACAATATTTATTTAAGGTGGTGAGGCCAATTTCATGCAGTGAGGGGTTTGCAGTGGGGGGAAAAGATCAGTCCAGTGACAAACAGAACAAGGACATGTGGAGATTTACAGACAAGGACTTTGGTTGGGGGGAAGTGGGGGGTGACGGTGGAGTGGGTGATGTAGAGGGTTATTGGCAGATGGAAAACTACTAAAAGTCCATAGGGATTTTTGCCAGGCCCACTCAGTGGGATCTTTGGCAAAGACAGGACCAGTAACAAGATAGCCAGGATTGGGTGGAGGAAATGGATCATCTATCAAGGGTGAGAGATTTTTGCTAAACTGATGTCACAGGATTCTTGCTAAAATTATACTAAGTAGGCCAAGGACAAAACCCAAGGTCAGGGTTTTGAGAACTTAGTGCAGCCTGACCAGAGTTTGGTTAGGGAGTCTTTGTCAATGCCCAATACCTCAGAATATGAGATTAAAATGAGGCCCTCAGAGTGGACCCCAATCCAATCTGACTGATGTTCTTAGAAGAAGAGGAAATTTGGACATGCAAAGAGACACCAGGGACACACGTGCACAAGGAAAAGATTATAGGAGGACAAGGCAAGAGCAGGTGGCCATCTACAAGTCAAAGAGAGAGGCTTCAGAATAAAATCAACCCTGCTTTTGTAACTGAGCACGACAGAAGGGGGCGACAGAGGATGAGATGGTTGGATGGCATCATCGACTCAATGGACAAGAATTTGAGCCAACTCTGGGAGACAGTGAAGGACAGAGAAGCCTGGCGTGCTGCAGTCCCTGGGTCCAAAGAGCAGGACACGACTGAGCGACTGAATAACAACAAAGACCCTAAGGGGCTGTCAACTACAAACTGGCACTTGCCAAGAGCATTGCCAGAGATTGAACAACAAGGGCATTTGCCATGTGCCTCTGTGGAGACTGAACCCTGTGCTGCTGCAGCTGTTGACCTCCAACGTCCTCTGAGGGAATTCAGGGTGCAGTGGGACCCTCTGTGCTTCAGGGGTTCTGGTGGAATAGGTCCTTAGACAGATATTTTCAGGAGATGATTCATGATCCCAAACCTTGCATCTCTTCATATCTAGAAAATCACTAAATCCCTTCATGGTGACATCAGCCACTTGTGAGTAGCAGAAAATCTCTTGTAAAGTAAATGCTCAGTTGCACTGAACACTCTCCCCACCCCCCCTTCAATGAAATCTTATATATTGATCTCCCCCAACTGCCTCTTTGGAGCTGTCTCTCAGAGCTATCTGAGGTGCTGCCTCCTGGGCTACAGTCTTCATTTTGTCCCAAAGAAAACTTGTCAACTCTCAAGATGTGCATCTATTTTAGTCAACAGAGTCTTCCCAAGACAGGCCTTCCCCCATAAGTTCTGCTTTAGCTCCTCTCTGAAGTACCTGCTGCTGCTGCTGCTGCTGCTGCTGCTAAGTCGCTTCAGTTGTGCCCAACTCTGTGCAACCCCATAGACAGCAGCCCACCAGGCTCCCCCGTCCTTGGGATTCTCCAGGCAAGAATACTGGAATGGGTTGCCATTTCCTTCTCCAATGCATGAAAGTGAAAAGTGAAAGTGAAGTCGCTCAGTCGTGTCTGACTCTTCACAACCCCATGGACTGTAGCCTACCAGGCTCCTCCGTCCATGCGATTTTCCAGGCAAGAGTACTGGAGTGGGGTGCCATTGCCTTCTCCAGGTCTGAAGTACCTAGATAACACTATTTGAGCCAAATTTCCTGAGTTGTTTTGCAGATGTGAAAATCAAATGGAAGAACTACTTGATAACCATGAACACATAGTCCCAGGCCTCCTGGACTGATAAAATTAACCCTTGTGACTCCACCTTGCTGCTTCATGATCAGCCAATCAGAGAATCATGCACAAGTTGATCACAGACCCTGCAACCCTCCTCACCTGTTCTTTAAAAATGCTTTCCAGAAACCCTTTGGGGAACTCATCTCCTTGCATGGCCTTGGAATAAACCTTTCTCTGCTTCAAACTCCAACCTTTCATTTTGTTTGGCCTCACTGTACATTAGGCACGTGAACTTGTGTTAACACTCTCACTTTGATCCTGAACTTCCTGCTTCCTGAACTGTGAAAAATAAATTTCTGTTGTTGAAGCCACCTAGTCTGTGATACTTTGTTATACAGTAAAAACAAGTACAAAAGCCCGGTACAAAAGCCTCTCTGTGTCTGTCATTTCTTGTTTGCAGAAAAAGGCTTAAGCTTCCTCTCCCTGCCTTGAGTTCCAAAGGGCAGATTCAGCAGCTACTGTGGCACCCTATACCAAGGTCACAGGTGTGGAGCCTCGTACCAAGGTCACAGGACAAAAATCTCTGGAGTTGACCAAGCCCCATAGCAACTGTTGCCACAAGCTTCCAGATCTAAATCAGCCAGTTCCCTGACCCCATATTAGGTAAAATACCCTGCTATTACTCACCCTATACCATCTGAACCAATCACCTTATAATGCTACCATTTTAACAGGAACTTTCTCTGTCTTGAGGCTATAAAAATCGGCTACTAGCCCAAGAAAGTGTTTGGCTCTTTCTTGAGCCATCTCAATGTTCTAACAGTATCTCCCACTCTAATAAATTTCATTCTTCTCTCACTCTGCCTCCTGTCTGGAAATTCTTTTCCAATCTTCACAGGGACCATGACAGTTACTAGTTAGGGAAGAGGCTTCCCTGGTGGCTCAGCGGTAAAGAATTCGCCTTCCAATGTGAGACATGTGGGTTCGATCCCTGGGTCAGGAAGATCCCCTGGAGAAAGGCATGGTAACTCACTCCAGTATTCTTGCCTGAGAAATTCCATTGTCAGGGAAGCCTGGCAGGCTTCAGTCCATGGGGTTGCAAAACAGTCTGACATGACTTAGTGACTAAACAACAACAATTATTAAGGGAGAAAGGGAATGCAGAAAGGAAGGAAAAGCAGTAAAGAAGCAATAATGCAGTGATAAGGTAGAGCCCGAATTCCTCAAGGGATATACATAACAATATTATGACAAGCCTAGACAGTGTATTAACAAGCAGAGAAATTACTTTGCCAACAAAGGTCCATATAGTCAAAGCTATGGTTTTTCTAGTAGTCGTGTATGCATGTGAAAGTTGGACCATAAAGAAGGCTGAGCACCGAATAACTGATGCTTTTGAACTGTGGTGTTGCAGAAGACGCTTGAGAGTCCCTTGGACTGCAAGGAGATCAAACCAGTCAATCCTAAAGGAAATCAATCCTGAATATTCTTTGGAAGGACTGATGTGGAAGCTGAAGCTCCAATACTTTGGCCACCTGATGCGAAGAGCTGACTCATTGGAAAAGACCCTGATGCTGGGAAAGACTGAAGGTCCAAAGAGAAGGGGAAAAAAGAGGACAAGATGATTGGATGGCATCACCAACTCAATGGACATGAGTTTGAGCAAGCTCTGGGAGATGGTGAAGGACAGGGAAGCCTGATGTGGTGCAGTCCTTGGGGTTGCAAAGAGTCAGACATGACTGAGCAACTGAACAACAACAAAAGAAGAATATCTTTGACTTGTTCCATAGGAACTAAGGTCCCCACCTAGGTGGAGGATGGTGACTTCAGGCTGAGAACAATGACACAGACCCCAGACTGGTCGGAACCAGAAGGCTGATGATTGAGATCCTGAAATATCACCCTGTTACTTCCCCACCAACCAATTAGAAGGGAGCCATACATCCTGCAGCCCTTAACCCAATATTGCCTTTAAAAACTCTTCCCTGAAAGTCGGTTGGGAGTTTTGGTCTTTTGAGCATGACCTGTCCGTTCTCTTTGCTCAGCCCTTACAATAAATTTTCCTCTGCTCTGAACTCTGACACTTAAATTTGTCTGGCCTTACTATGCATTGAGCACACAAACTTGTGTGCCTAAGCAAAGGAACACACTCTCTGAATATCAATTTTAATGAGCATCTTTAAGTAGGAGAGAGAAATAACTGCTTAAGAAGAAAAAGAAAAAAATCGGAATATATTCTGCTTTTAGATTTAATAATCTAGGCCTTATAAGATCTTTAAAAATAAGAGGAATGAACTCTATTTGACCAAAGTTTCTTCAGAACAGTGTCCCCAGCTGAGCTCCCTCATCCTGCTGGTTTTGAGGGGTAAGTCCTCCATCTTATGAGATCTTTCCCTATCACTGGGCCACATGAATAATAAGAAAAGACAAATCTGTATCATAAACACACTGAACTATTTTACAGAAATAACTTATGGGGAAAAGAGCAAAACACTCCCTCTTATTACCAAATGATTGCTTCAGGAGCATTTCCTTCATAAACTGTCATCAAATATTCAACCACGAAACAAATCTATTAAATTGCATCAATTTCTAATCAGATTCAGAGAAACACAGGAAGTCAAGTGCTCTGGGTCATAATCTCAGATTCATCACTAATTGTAGAAGTAAACAGTAACTAGTAACAAGGTGAGTCACAGTTCTTCCTATGTCAATTCCAAATCTAGACAATAAGACTAATAATGTATTTCCTAAACTAATATTTGGTAAGTTATTAAAGTGATGAAAATAGTTGTGAAATATTTAGATGGGCAATGCGCTAGACAAGTATAAGGCAATATTACATGTAGCATTTTTCTAATAGGCTTAGCTAATTTCTACAAAACAAACCTTTGAAAATAAATTAAATCTATCTAGACATATCCTCAAAAGAATCTTATAAAATATATATGAGGTTTTTTTCTTAACCTATTACAGGAAGTAAATTGTGTGACCTCTTACTGAAATAACATATTACTATACAAATTAATGACCAAAAAATAACGCAAAGCGAGAAGTTTTTCATAAATCACTTGTGCTGCTTGTCCACGATTTTACTCTGAAAATTTTCTGTGTTAAAGACTACCAACCCAAACTTTGTCACTCTTACTCATAGCAACACCCTTTCCACCCATTGAGTTTATATTTCCACAACCTCTAACAGGATCTAAATCTCCTTTTTCTTTTTAAGAAACTCAGCTTCCTGTGGAATTCAGTTATCATGTGCATGCAAATTGTACCCAAAGTTATATGCCAAATTTGGACCTAATTGAAGCTTTAAGAATGTGTGTGTTTCGCCTCTCTCCTGCACTCGAGCTTAGTTTTCATTCCCTGAGTCAAGAGTATGAGGTCAAGAAGTTCATTCAGGAGATGGTTTCAGGAAGTGGGGGAAACAGTAGGTGAGATGGAGAAGGGAAGGGAGCTGATAAAAGGTATGTAAAAGCAAGCGACTGGAACTCATCCCCCGGGGACCTCTGGGGAAGCAGTCTAGAGCACACTCCCAAAGCTGGATATTTATCCACAATCTCCCGTCATTCATTGGTTAATTAATGCCATCAGCATGAGCCTTTTTTCAGCTCCTCTTTCTCCTTCACTCTTCTCATCCATTCTCTTATCAAAGCCGACGGGTTCTTACCTCTTTATACTGACTCAGCTTCACATTTCCTTTTATCCTCCCACATCCAAACTCATAAGCCCCTTGGGCAGAGTTCTGTGAATCCTCTGAGCTGAGAGCCCTGTCTCCAGTCCCAACCTGGTGCCATCTTGGCTATGCACTACCGTTCAAACACCAGTGATAGAATGTTATTTTTCTCTCTTGCTCAAGTGGTACAATACTGCATATTATATTAAAGCCAAAAGATTTGACCTAATCTTTCCTTTTTACCCAACTTTAACCCTAGATAATCAAATCTACTTGATGCCTTTTGTGGGATCTGCACCATCTGGCTGGACCCTGGCCCTTTTTGGTCATACTATGCCATTTTCCCTGTATTTTCTACAAGTCAGCCATATTTGCCTTCTGTGAGTTCTTGAATTTGTGAAGTTCCTTCCAACTTGGGGGTTTTGCACACGCTATTCCCCTCCTTTGTCTGCAACATTTCTCTCTGTTCTTCACTTACGCCTCCCTGAGCTGGAGTGGTGTTTAATCAAGCCTCTCTAACTGATTCTCCCTTACCCAGCCTCCATTCCCTGTGCTCTGACAGGTCAAATGCCTTGTTACATACTTTTGTAGCCTGTTTTTCTCCTTCCTACCACTTCTTATGATTGCAGTTAATTTATTGATTAATTCCATTAACTGATTAATTACATTTTAAATTTCTGCTTATCCTAGCAGGCTGTAAGTTTTGTGAGTGCCTGCACTGCTCACCCATGTATCCTTAACACCAAGCCTAATGCTTAGCATACTACCAGTGCTCAATACATATGAAAGAATGAATATTATGCAAATTACACTTTCTAGCTCTGAAGGTTTTGATTTCTTGTCCTCTGATGGCTTCCACCCTCTTCAATTAGATAAAATATTTTGTGAACAACTGTGCTCAACAAATATTGCAGATGGATCCCCCGACAAACAATCTGAGAGGGCTCTGTGTAAATATAAAGGTAAAGAGTAAAATGTTATAAAATCATTATCATTCTTTATCCATCATCAAAACATCACATTGTGCATCATTTGCAAATTAGATCTAATGAAACAGGAATATTTTCAGGGACTTGATAATAATGCTGGCAGTAGGAGACTATAGAAAACAAGATGATTCTGTGAACTTGTTAAAGCTTGTGTTTACTCCCAAATTTAAGAAGAAATGCAAGCAGTGCTGATAGAAGTTAGATGGCACGGTGGTGACTTAATGCTTTGGAAATTTAGGGGACAGGTGTGACAGCCTATTGTGTCACAGAATCAACAATTTCAATAAGTCATAAAGCATAAAAATGGGATGAGAATTTGATTTTACTTAATCTTATTTGCTAGAACTTAACATTGAACAAGTGCTGTTGGCTGAACTAAAGGAGTTTAAAAATTCCCCTTTCTCTCTCATGGGTCCCAAAGAGAGGTGTATCCATTTGTTCCAGCACAAATGTTCAGCTATAGATTTGAGGGATAACAAAAGCTCTGGCCTTGCTATTTAATTATTCAGTTGACAGGTAGAAAGATTTAGCTATCCAAATGGGCTTGTAACTCAGAAATGGGAATATATATTTATTTTAAAAGATAGCCATGTAATTTCAAAACAAACTAGTGTCAATCTAAATATTTATTATGACAGTGGCAATTTGGCAATTATGTAAAAAGCTATAAAAAAATTGGCAGTCATAAATTCTCTTTTTACTTGGTAGTCTTGATTATGCCTTCTGAGACAATACATTCTTAAAATTTCTACACTAAACACAGAGAATGAATCATTGCAAAAAGGGTGACAATGAGACATTTATAAATATAATATTTTTGTACTGAATTATGTTTCTAAGAAGACTTTAATGTATATTTTATAGTAGACCTACTTTAAAAATATGCATACATCACTAGAGGGAAAGCCAAAATAAAAGCAAGCACTGTATTATCAATTTCTGGTAAAACTTTAAAATGCTGTCATTAATTATAGATGGAGCATTTTCCTGCAATATATTCCTATTTGTTTGACACCTGGCAGGGCCGGGACCAATTTATTCACTTTCTCTGTTACACAACATTCAGTCCCTGGGGCCATTATTTTCAAGGAAAACCAAGCAACATAACTAGAAGCCTACATGAATGATTCATAGTAGAACACTCTAGAACATGTCACTCAATGGTATATGCTGATTGTCTAATCCAACTTGACAGTTGAAGCTGCTGTGGCATCAGGAGGAAGTGATCCATTTACCAGATCCTCCGGATAAGCTAAGCCCTTTCAGCAGCTGTGGAGCCCAATAGGATTCCCTTGTCTGTAGGAAGTATTTGCAATGTTATCTTGACAAAGCGTTTCCTGAAAATACATACACACACACACACATACACACACACACACACACACACACACACACACAGAATACAATGGCTGCTTATCTTTGGCACCTCCAGTTTAGTAGTGAACTTATCTTCTATTTTTAATAACCTTCTTATTATTTTAGAGGTAGTACCTAAACATTTATTAAAAAATTACAAAACACAATCAAGCAAACAAAACTTCATCTTCCTATCACCCAGAATCACCATGTCTTACATCTTGGTGCATATGTTTCTGGGTCTTCATATGTTTGCATGTTTATTGTATCTATATATCATTGTTGTTGCTCAGTCACTAAGCCATGTCCAGCTCTTTGCAATCCCATGGACTGCAGCACGGCAGACTCCTCCATCCTCTACTACCTCCCAGAGATTGCTCAAATTCATGTCCACTGAGACAGTGATGCTAGCTAACCATCTTATCCTCTACCATCGCCTTCTTCTTTTGCCTTCAATCTTTCCCAGCATCAGAGTCCTTTCCAATGAGTCGGCTCTTTGAATCAGGTGGCCAAAGTATTGGAGCTTCAACTTCAGCATCAGTCCTTCCAATGAATATTCAGGGTGGATTTCCTTTAGGATTGACTGGTTTGATCTCCTCATCATCCAAGTGACTCTCAAGAGTCTTCTCCAGCACCACAGTTCAAAATCATCAATTCTTTGGTGCTCAGCCTTCTTTATGGTCTAACTCTCACATCTGTACTTGACTACTAAAAAGACCATAGCTTTGACTAGATGCACCTTTGTTAGCAAAGTGATGTCTCTGCTTTTAAACACACTGTCTAGGTTTGTCATAGTTTTTCTCCCAAGGAGCAAGCACCTTTTAATTACTGTAGATGGCTGGAATCACCATCTACAGTAATTTTGGAGCCCAAGAAAATAAAATCTGTCACTGCTTCCACTCTTTCTCCTTCTATTTGCCATGAAGTGATGGGACTGGATTCCATGATCTTAGTTTTTTGAATGCTGAGTTTCAAGTCAACTTTTTCACTCTCCTCTTTCACCCTCATCAAGAGGCTCTTTAGTTCCTCTTCATTTTCTGTCATTAGAGTGACATCATCTGCATATATGAGATCGGTGATATTTCTCCTGGCAATCTTGATTCATCCAGCCCAGAATTTCATATGATATACTCTGCACAGAAGTTATATAAGCAGAGTTACAATATACAGCCTTGACGTACTCCTTTCCCAATTTTGATCCAGTCAGTTGTTCCATGTCTGGTTCTAATTTTTGCTTCTTCATCTGCATACAAGTTTCTCAGGAGACAGGGAAAGTGGTCTGGTATTCACACTTCTTTAAGAATTCTCCACAGTTTGTTGTGATTCACACAGTCAAAGATTTCAGCATAGTCAATGAAGCAGAAGGAGATGTTTTGCTGGAATTCCCTTGCTTTCTCCATGATCCAACGAATGTTGACAATTTCATCTCTGACTTTCCTAAATCCAGCTTGTACATCTGGAAGTTTTCAGTTCACATAGTGCTGAAGTCTAACTTAAAGGATTCTGAGCATAGCCTTGCTAGCATGTGACATGAGCACAATTGTACAGTAGTTTGAACGTTCTTTGGCATTGCCTTTCTTTGGGATTGGAATGAAAACTGACTTTTTCCAGTCCTGTGGCCACTGCTGAGCTTTCTAAATTTGCTGACATATGGAGTGCAGTACTTTAATAGCATCACCCTTTAGGATTTTAAATAGCTCAGCTGGAATTCCATCACCTTCACTAGCTTTGTTTACAGTAATGGTTTCTAAGGCCCACTTTACTTCACACTCCAGGATGTCTGGCTCTAGGTGAGTGACCATACCATCAAGGTTATTCGGGTCCTTAAGACCTTTTTTGTATAGCTCTTCTGTGTATTCTTGCCACCTCTTCTTAATCTCCTCTGTTTCTATAGGTCCTTACTGTTTCTGTCCTTTATTGTGCCCATCCTTGCATGAAATTTCCCTTGATATTTTCAATTTCTTTGAAGCGATCTCTAGTCTTTCCCATTTTATTGTTTTCCTCTATTTCTTTGCATTGTTCATTTAAGAAGGCCTTCTTATCACTCCTTTCTGTTCTCTGGAACTCTGCATTCAGCTGAGTATATCTTTTCCTTCCTCCCTTGCCTTTCTCTTCTCTTCTTTCCTCAGCTATTTGTAAGGCCTCCTTAGACAAACATTCTGCCTTTTTGCATTTCTTTTTCTTTGGGATGGCTTTGGTCACTGCCTTCTGTACCATGTTACAAATCTCCATCCATAGTTCTTCAGGTACTCTGTCTACCAGATCTAATCCCTTGAATCTATTTGTTACCTTCACCGTACAATCATAAGGGATTTGATTTAGGTCGTACCTGAATGGCCTAGTGGTTTTCCCTACTTTCTTCAATTTAAGCTTGAATTTTGCCATAAGGAGCTCATGATCTGAGTTACAGTCAGCTCCAGGTCTTGTTTTTGCTGGCCATATAGAGCTTCTCCATCTTCGGCTGCAAAAAACATAATCTGATTTTGTTATTGACCATCTGGTGAGGTCCGTGTGTATCTATATATACACACATATTTATGCATATTTTTATCTTCCAATTTGAGATTATACTCTACATACTATTGTAACACTTAGCCTTCTTGGGTCAATGATCTTAACCTTTCTGCTTCAGTACATTTTCTTTGTCACTGAAGAGTGTACAAGTATTTTAGTCCTATCCAGGAATCCTGAGGATAAAGCTCACTGGCTGTTATAGCAGCTCTTATTTCTCTGCAGTCTGTCAGGATCCCCTTTCTTATGACATTGGCTTATTGACGACATGGGGTCAGTTTTTCTGTGCAAAATCTCACTTACTAGATTTGTCTATTTGTTCCTTATTGTACCATGAAGCTGGTTTCTATGCCCTTCTTATCTTATACAGACTAAAAGTTAGATCTAAAGCACTGGTAGATTCATATTTTTGACTAGAAATCACCAGAGGGGATCCTGTATCTAGAACTGCACTGTCCAGTGTGGGAGCTGCCAGCCATATGCAGTCATTTACGTTTCAGCTTAGGTTAATTAAAACTGAAAATAAAGTTCCTCACTTGCACCAGTCCCATTTCAAGTGCTCTAAAGCCCCATGCAGCTGGTGGCTGTCATTTGGACAAGGCATATTTGGAACACTTCCTTCATCACAGACAGTTTTACCAGACTTGCTACCTAGAGATTGAGTTTATTTCTTCATTGCTTAAGTCTAGGCTTGGGTCAATCAGATACTAGTGCAAATGTGATGCAACAGAGGCTTGGAGAATGTTGGTGCTTCAGCAGTTGCCCCTCTTTGGCTGCTGAACCCCTGAAACTGCCATGTAAAGAAGCCAGGACTAGCCTACTGGAGGATGAGATACCCCATGGACAGTGCCCCCAGCTATTCCTGCTGAGGCTCCAGAAATGTGAATAAAGTCATTCGAGGCCATCTTGAGAGACCACAGAAAAGGAGACCTCAGTTATTCAGCCATCTCTGTCAACTTGCTGACAGATGAGTAAGGCCATCTGAGACCCAGCAGCCCTAGGTGAGCGAGCCATCAGTTGAACACAGAGATGAGTAAAGCTTGTCTAGACAGAAGAACCAACCAACTGACTCACAGAGTGATGAAGAATAATAGATGATTATTCTTTTTACTGACAGATTTTTTGAATGGGTTATTACTCAGCAATAGATAACTAATACATGATCAGAAGGGAATTGCTATAGTGTTGCTTTGGCCCTATGCAATGTATTGTTCTCCATTAAACACTCACCTAATATATAAATCTTGCCTAAATCCATAATTTCATAGATTTTATAAAATCATATTTTTAAACTTTAATCATTCATGTAATGTACTAAATTTACACGTAATATACTAACTTTTCTTCTACATGTACTAACTGGTATTTTTTGTAAAGTATAGTTCCTCTTCATCAAGTGGGCTAGTTGGTTATCTTATCATACAATACCTCCTGGAAAGGTAGGATAAATCTTTAGTTTTTTCCTTTATTTATCAATTAAAAAGTAAGAAGTTATTTAATGGCCATCTCATACTACACTTTCCTGGCTTTGTCTTGAGTGACTTAATGAAGTCATGACTTTTATACATTAAATACATTTTATCAATATCTATAATCATTATTCTTTTTGATGCCCCAATTTTTCCAACTCTGGCCACTGGAAGCCCCTTCTGACCACCTTCTATGTCATTTTGATACAAGTCTATTAATCTTAGAAAACTTTCTTTCCTTCTGGTCAGAAGAAGTTACCTCAAATTCAACCTGTATCTTCCCTGCCCCAGACCTAGAACCAGCCATTTCTCTTAGGAGTGTTGGGGGTTGTATTGAAGTACATAATTGGATGACTCAATTGTGTCTGAAATGAGGAAATATGATTTGAGCATGTCAGTTCTTCTTCCTTTCTTGGGCTCCTACTTATACTCTTTGTTCTCAAATCTTCTCACAGCAGTTCTCACTCAAGATGCAACCCTCCTCTGTGTTTGGCCATTTGGGGGGGTTGCAGCTTAGAAAGTTTCAGAATCTCCCTTCCTTCCTGTTGTGTCAGTGTTGATTTCATACCAGTTCTGCTACCTCTCTGGGTTTGGGGTTTTCTCTGTCTCCTAATATTGCTGAAGATGTTGTAAATGAGTTTTGATTTTTGCTATTCCTGATGCTCTCACTGCTTTTCAGAAACTGAAGTAGAAAGATTACAAATTGGGCTGCCTTCAATCCCTGTGCTCCTGCTGCTGTTCAGCTGCTAAGCTGTATCCGACTTTTTGAGACCCCATGGACTGTAGCCCACCAGGTTCCACTGTCCACAGGGTTCTCCAGGCAAGAATACTGGAGTGAGTTGCCATTTCCTTCTCCATCAATCCCTATACTCAATCCTCAATCCAAACGAGAGTTGGGCAAGTGACCCAGGTAAGGTTAATCAGAAGGATCATCTTCCTGATCATGGTTTTATGTCAAGAAAGGGCACTGACCTACCTCTATCTAATCAAAAGCCATCTGGGACTTATGCTGGAATGACTGGATGAGAGGAGAAGAATGAATAAAAGCCTGGAACTGCTAGAAGCTCTCTGACTCTCTCATGGAGAGAATCTGACTGAGACTGACACTGAGCATTGAAAAGTAAAAAGAGACAGACTTCTAAGGGCCTCATTTGGGCTCCTGGGTCCAGCCTTACCTGCCAGACCAAACCTATGTATTTTTCACTTACATAATTTTTAAAAGGCCTTTTAATTAAATCAAATAATGAAGATGAAGTGGTTATACCAGTGAATGGCACACAGGAAGTCCCCAATATATGCTATCATTATTGTTTTTGAAAACTAATTTGAGTTAGGTTTCTATTCGTAAGTTCAATATTAACAACAAAAAAATAATACCGAAGATTTTTGAGAATTGTGATAGGCACTTTACACATTACATCACTAAATCCTTACTTCAAGCCATGAAGTAAGTATGCTTACTCCCATTTTAAAGATTTAAAACGGAGCTGAGGCTTCAAGAAGTTTAAGTAAACTGGTCACAGAGCTGGTGAATGGAAGAGTTGGGATTTCAGCCTTAGTAGATTGAATCCAAGCTCCAAATGGCTTAAAAACTGTTGGCAATTTAAAAATAATTAAAAGATAGGCACTTAATCGAAAGCAGCCAGAAAATCACCTGTAACATTGTGCTTAGTCAAGAAACATGTCTCTGTGTTTAAAATCTACGCTTCGTTAACAGCTCACGAAGTTAGAGGCTCCGCTGATATTCTCACAATAGTGCACCGAAATGACTTCACACCAGATTCTATAACCGAATGCTCAATTTCACGTTGCAGAATTCTTCATGTTAATTTCTTTGAAAACTGCCAGTTGAAACAATTAGCAGAGAGGCTGAATGATCAAACCTATGGGATAAGGCAGACCAGATTTCTAGGACAATGCCTTCCTTGTTGGTTGAGGGAGAATTCTGTTCAGTTTTCTTTTCACTCTCCAAGCAATGAAATTTCCCCTCCTAGCTAAATATGAACAGCATGTTTTAAAATATGCACTCTTTACCATTTAATTAAAATTAAAGTGTTATAAATTGAATTCAATTACTACCCATTTTTCTGTTTAAATATGCTTAACAATAAATAAGCTTAACCAAAGTGATGTTATTGTTATAAATTCATTTTCACCCCATTTCTTCATAGCACCTTTGTCCTGATCATCTCATTAACAGGCACTACTGTGCTTTTCTACATCCTTGCTAAAGAAAGAAAAAGAAAAAAAAAAAAAGAAAATATTCTATCCCATCAACATCTAATTAGAACTTCTCTGGGGAAAGGCATTTTGAAACAAAATATAACTATGCTACTTTGAATGTATAAGGATAATTCTCTTTAGTTTATAGCCAGCCTGCCTCTTGGAAATGAGTCATGGAGACACCAATACATCAGTAAGATTCTAATTTACTTCTATACGTTTTCAGCCAATATGCAATAATACCACGGGTTAGCAACAATTTTCACCCATTTTACAAATAAGGAATCACAGGCTTAGAGAAGTTAAGTAAGCTGACAAGCACACAACCAGGAAGTGAAAGGATATAGACCTAGATGGTGCCAAAATTTACACTCGGAACTTCTACTTTTTCTCTTCTAATAAGAATTCACTGAAAATTTGGGAATTACAGAAATAATCCACAGAGGATAAGACACCTCTGCTCCAAGAGTAGTTACTTCCAGAGTCTGCAGTCCTGAAATCATCCTAAGGATGAATTAAGTGGTTGAGAACTCATCTTAAATGCTTCCCAGGAGACTCTCCATAAGTTAGAGATCAACTGAAGTCCCCCACTGAGGAATCAAGGTCTCCTTGAGGGGGAGAAAAATCTTCTCTAGCGGAGTATGGTTCCCAGGGTACCTGTGAGTTCCCAGGGATGACCAATAGTGGTAACATTCATTAACTTAAAGGGAAGCCACCACCCCACCTTGCCCAACACAGTGAGACCAGCAACTACAGTGTAGTGTGTTGATGACTATGAGGAGGGAAGAACAGGCAGCTTGGGAAGTGCACAACGGGGGTGACTGAACCTAATTTGGGGGTTGACCTGAGCTGAGACCTGAAAGATGAATAAGGATTCTCAGGGAAGAGGGAGGCTCTGTGTCATTTGGTTGGAACGGTGGGATCTAGGATCTGATGGCCTGGGTTCAAATGCTAGCTAGGCAAGTTGATTAATCCATGTCAGCCTCAGTTTTCACACTTAAAAATAGGAATAGGAATAATAATTCATATCTCATAAGTGAGTGTCCTTACAAGGAAAGATTAAGCAGGATGTGTGTGTGTGTGTGTGTGTGTGTGTGTGTGTGTGTTGTTCTTCAGTCATTAAGTAGTATCTGACTCTTTTGTGACCCCAGGGACTGTAGCCCACCAGGCTCCTCTGTCCATGGGATTTCCCAAGCAAGAATACTGGAGTGGGTTGCCTTTTCCTTCTCCAACTATGTATGTGTCTCTCTGGAGCTCCTCCCTTCACAGTCCCAGCTCCTGCCGCTCAGACCCACCATATTTCTAGCTTCGCTAGATGACACTGGACTCTGGCAACACTGCTTACCCCGTGGTCTCTTAGCTATAAGTAAAGTAGAGACTTCCTGCTGTTGTTAACCACTGGGCAGCCTCACCATCTCATTTGACTTCTCAACCCTTCCATTAACTGCATAACTGTTTCGTGGTATACAGTTCACTCTCTCTGAAATACCTGGAGTGGTTACTATTGTGCCAACTAGACTCTGACTATACAGTTTCCAAGGAAAACCCAGGACAGGGCATGGATTCTGGTGCACAATACCTACAGACATCCACTACAGACTAAATTCTGTCTGGTTTGTGAAGTTTCTCTACCAGAAACTAGAACTTTGTCCCTAATCTCACATTGTACCTACCTTACTGCTACTTGCTAACATAACTCTTCAGATACCACCCTTCAAGAGGCCTGTAATAAAAGAAGCAGCAGCGATAGCAAGTACATACATGCCATCTACCAGGCCAGGCACTGTTCTAAGTGCTTTACATATGTACCTCACTTGGTACCCATGGTGATGCCATGAAGTGGTGCTACCATATCGCTGCTTTACAGATGAGGAAACCAAGGCACATAGAAGAGAATTCCTGAAATCAAAGGTCTGGTAAGAGGTCAGACTGAGATTTGAACTTCTCTGGCTTCAGAGCCTGCCTCTCAACCAGGACATTTGACATTCTCCAGGAAAGGGAGGAATTGGCTACGGTTTGCAAAAATCCATTTTGCACATCGTCTGACTAAAGTGGAAATCTCTCTATTCAGAGGTGACAGGAGCACCTGATCTGAAGTAGCTGATGCCCAGTGCCCACTAGGGATCCTCCAGGTGAGGGGAGTCAGTATGAGGTAGAGATGCCCTGACCTTGTGTTTGGGGTTTTCCTCCTACCTGTTGCCAGCTATGGAGGATAACTCGACTAACTCCAGTAAACCCTGGATTACACAAGAGGATTAAAGATCTATCTGCAAAAACCATTTGTGGCACAAAACAATCACCCTGATCACAAGAAAAATGGTGCAGAATTCTGTGAAAACGGCATGAACGTCGTGCCAAACTGCACTCAGCATTCCAGTGAGTAGAATCCAAATGAAATGAGGAAATAATCACAGGGCTAAGATGCTGCCTAATTAAAGCTAAATTTAGCCAACTCTGGTTTTTCAGAGTTGTCGTGAAATCCATTTCAACTTAGACAATAATCATGGCAAACCAGGATAATGAGCAAAGGGACTGAATTTGAAAGGTGGAGTATCATCAATATAACAATTAAGTTAAAAAACACCACACACACACACACACACACACACACGGGAAGTTTGAGGTTGACATTTTCAGTGATTTTACTGTGACTTTGTGGCTTTCTAACTTGAAAGAAAGAATGAATATCAGGTGATATGGTGATTCTCTTGCCATTTCCAGTGGCCCTGAGTGAATCTGGTGTCTCATGGCAACATGGTAGGGGTGATGGTGGAGGACCAGGACTTTAATTACAAGGCAGGGCAGATGTGGGCTCTGTTCTTCCTGACAGCTCCATCGCTGGCCCTGCAGTGACATCGCAGACCTGGCTCTAAAGCAGATTGCAAGGAAAGGGGAAAGAGGCTGCTCAGGAAATGGGGGTCTGAGCCAAGTGAGCGCTTTGGACTTGAGCTGCCTTTCCCCTGTGAGGCTTTGCCTTCTCCTCAGTTAATAATATCACTGAGAAATAATCAGGAAATGTCTGTGAAGCTTCCACTCCCACAAAACGGAAACAGGGAGAAGATAAAGGTGAGGGGGGAAGTAAATGGTTGATAAAAAAATATTCTTTACAGTCAAGAGTCTGACACACATACATGTACATGCACGCACATAGGTAATAAGACAGCTCTAGCTGTTTTATGCCTTTTTCCTGCCTTTAGGGAAATTATATAAAGACTAATGATGTGGCTATTGACCTGCCATCTAATTTCAGACAGAACTTAGTGAGCATAACATTCAATTTCTCTTAGATCCCCCTTCAATATTCAATTTATTATCTCCTAGGTATCAGAGACTTTGTCTTACTTTATCTATGTTGCGATACAAACAAGTAGGCAACGTTGTCCCTAATTTAGAGGTTAAGAAACCAAGACTGACAATTTGAGTCAGTTGCCCCCATATCACAGAAGAGCAGGTGACACGTTTGGGATTCAGTGTCTAAACTGCCAGACTACAGTGCAACACTGCCTCCTAGCTCCTGTCTGCAGTAAAGTGCCAGAGTGTCTCCACGTCCCGCCCAGTCTGATTATGAGCTATCTATTATAAACATTTTTTAAAATATGGTTTTCAAAATACAAATGATAGACCTTCCTTCACTTACTATGGGGTTACATCTCCATAAACCCATCAAAAGTTGAAAGTACCTCAAGTCGAAATACATTTAATACACTTAATTTACCAAACATCACAACTTAGCCTAGCCAACCTGAAACGTGCTCAGGAAGCTTACAATAGCCTACAGTTGGACAAAATCACCTATCACAAAGCCTATTTTATACTAAAGTGCTGAATATCTCATGTAATGTTTGAATACTGTACTGAAAGTGAAAAACAGAATGGTTGTCTGGGCACAGAATGGTTGTAGGTGCACCGATTGTTCGTCTTACTGGTCGCATGGCTGAGAGGGTGCTGTGGCACCAGACAGTACTGTACCACATGCCTCTAGCCCAAGGAGAGAACAAAGTTAAAAATTCAAAGTACAGTTTCTGTTGAATGCATGTCACTTATGCACCACCATCAAGCTGAAAAGTCCTAAGTCAAACCATCAAATCAGGGACCATCTATATTAAGTTTCAGCTTTAAAGATAAAATCCAAGCAATGGACAAAAGAGACTTTCTCAACTGGCCCTGCATCTTATTATAATTATCTCAAAAGTAGCATAAATTAGAATGTTCTTTTGGAGGCAATAAAACCACACACTAAGTGAATCCAACGCTTTTAAATACACACCAAAATTAGATTCACTGAGAAAATAAACTGGAATATATACGTTTGTTTATAATCAACTTTAATATTAAGATAAGAATATTCAGTCTTTGCCTTTGTCTGACCTCTAAAGAGAATCTGCTCTGCTAGTTCTAACACCCTCCTCCCCAACTCTGCCCAGGCTCTATGGCATTGCTTCTCAAAGTGTGGGTCAGGAAGAAAGACTGTGTGGGCACAAGAGGCGTGACAAATGCATCAAATAATATATCTCTCTCATCATATCTTTATGACTCAATCTGGCAGTCACTTTAATTAATTTAAAATGATATCTATCATAAAATAATAAACCCCAGGAAAGATATTACTAAATACAAGCTGGACAAGATGATTTTATCATTTCAATGCTGTGCTCAATGGTATTTTCTGAAACTGGTTGCAACAATATCTATCTTACCACTCGTAACGTGACTCTGACACTCTCATCTCTGATAGGTGGGCTCAAGTTTCCGCCTCTTGAGTTTGGGCAGGCTTGTGATCACCATGAAGGTGACTTCCAGGGCTTGGCCATAAAGGGCAACAGAGCTTCTACCTGGTTGCTGTGGAGCACTCAGTCTTGGAAGCCAGGAACTATACTGTGAGGAAGCCCAAGCAGTCACATGATGAGGCCAAGTGTACATGTACTGGTCCTCAATCATCCCAAAGTCTCTGCAAACATCAGCATTGACTTCCAGACAAGCAAGTGAGTGAACCTTCAGGCAATGCCACACCCTAGTCACAGAGTCACCTCTAGGCTTTGAGTCTTCCTAGGTAGGTTCCAGATATCATGGCCTAGAGATGAGCTGATGCCTCTGTGCTCCCTTTCAAGTTCCTGACCCACACAATTATAACCATAATAAAATGGTTGCTGTTCTATGCCATAATTTTGTGAAAATTTGCTATGCAATAATAATAAGAATAAATGCCCTTCTTCCTTCCCATCTCTCTTCCCTTCTTTCCTTCTCATCTTATAAGACATAAATACTATCTTCTTTATAACTGTACCTCTGCCCTCTAATAACAGTTTATATCCACTGCTATTAAAGCAAGCATCATTTTATTCCACCAGTAATTATACTTCTGTCTGCCCGACACAAGCTTTTGGGCTTTGTAAGGACAGGGACTTTGGCTTATTGATTTCCATTCCCCTAAAAGATGTGCTGTTTGCATGAATAAATGAATGAATGATATAAATTGCCTAGAAACCATCATACCTTTGACGTCAATCTCATCTTTCCAAACATGGAGAAGCTTGATAAGTTTTAAAGCTATTGTGTTTGTGAACAGCCATCACTTATCAATCGATACACATGCAATCAATACACTTACTTATTCTGTGTAAAGAGTCTAAGCTGAAAGTCTGGGAACAACACACAAGAATATTCACAGGTCTGGTGGCAAATGTTGGCTATGCCCCTCCCATGTCCCTCTGAACTCTTGGGGGGGGGTCCCTCAAGCACATGCCTATCACGTCCAGTTATAGCTTCTACAACTTCCTCTAAAAGCTTGCTCTCAGCTCCTGAGAAGCATAGGTGAGAAGTGCCAAGGAATTAAAATTCTAGAAACAGTATTCAGCAATCATGGATGTGAGTTGGAAGATGAATGAACCTCACTCATCACAATTTCTCACTTGCTGACTGAGTTAATTCTGGGACTTATTCTACACTGTCCTCCAGAACCCCACAGCAGGATTGGGCCCCAGTGGTACTATGTGGGAAACTTCTCAATAACTCATCTTTCTTTTCCCACTTTTATTCCCACAATCTCTTGCTAATACTCTTGGGATCACCTTTGAAACAAACCACTGGTACTCAAATTCTCAAAGCTATGGTTTTTCCAGTAGTCATATATGGATGCGAAAGTTGGACCATAAAGAAGGCTGAGTGCTGAAGAATTGATGCTTTTGAATTGTGGTGCTGGAGAAGATTTCTTTGGACTGCAAGGAGATCAAACAAGTCAATCCTAAAGGAAATCAATGCTGAATATTCATTAGAAGGACTGATGCTGAAGCTAAAGCTCCAATACTTTGGCCACCTGATGCGAAGAGCCAACTCATCAAAAAAGACTCTGATGCTGGGAAAGACTGAAGGCAGGAGGAGAAGGGGATGAGATGGTTGAATGGCATCACTGACTCAATGGACATGAGTTTGAGCAAGCTCTGGGAGATTGTGAAGGACAGGGAAGCCTGGCATGCTGCAGTCCATGGGGTCACAAAAAGCCGGACACTACTGAGTGACTGAACAACAACTCAAATTCTCTACCCAGGGTCTGCTTCTGGGGAAAACACAAAATGAGCAGTACCCTAAAAACACAGAACAGGTATTACTGAAAAAACAATAACAAGAAGAGGGTACAGGTAGATAAAATTCGCCCAGCAAGTTACAATTCCTTCCAATGGGTTTCGACAAATGACTCCAATACAAATTTCCATGTGCTATTGATTAAAGATAATCAACTCAAGATTCAGGCCATAATAAAGGAAAACAGACAAACGGCTCATTTACGCATTAGTGAGGACACTTTTGTCTGCAAGGGACAGAAAACTAATACAGAGTATCTTGAGCAAAGTAGAAATTGCCTAGCTTGTGTAACTGAAGTGCTGCAAGAAGAAGAAAGTCTGCAGGTATGTTAGTATTACCAAAAATCTGTTACCTCCACTGATCAACTGTGCTTTTTTCTTGACTTTTTACTATTCAGTAAGCTCTTTGAAAGCAATGGGAAGATGCAGCTTCAAATTCACATCTCCCTCACCTAGTAACCCCAACAGAACAAGAGATACTGTTTCCCAAGAGTTCCTTGTAAAATCTTGATCTTGGTTTTCATTCCTGAAGTGACAACTGCACTTAGGGTATACAGAATATGCATGTTGTACAGCCTGGCAGAGGGTCAGCAGCGGCTCCTTGAAGGAATTTCGGGGTTAGAAGGGCAAGGGCTATCACCCAAAGAAGCCCAACAGATGCCCACTACATTACAACAGAAACTTTACTTTAAAAATGAGAAAGCACAGACAAGCAAAAACAAAGCTTTCAGTTACTCAAGATGTAAAAATTCCATATTTTGGGAAAGCCAGTTTCTCTTGGTTTGTAATGAAAAAGCTAGGGCTGCTAAGTGTATTGTATATAAGCAAATAAATAACAAGGGTCCTTTCTTCCCTCTGGGACCCAGTGGCCTGAATTCAATGCAGCTTGAAACTGGGGAGTGGCATCGGTGTGGACAGGGGAGCCCCAGGAGGAGCACTCTCTCTCTCTGGCTTGAGGAGAGGGGAAGAGGTTTCCTAGCACTAAGAGAGGATGAGAAAACACCCTGCTTGTCTTTGTTGTTGTTCTTTCTTGTCTTTTTTTCATCCTTCTGCACCTCAGCCCACAAGTAGTCTTGAGGTGCAAATGGTGGTAGTGTCAGAGGAGAGGCAGCAGTGCAGGCCCACGGGAGCTTAACACTTAGTGGAAGGGACCTTTGCCTCCAAAAAAAGAGTTGTGGTCTCTCCAGAAGGTAAGGCAAACCATCATTGCTTTTTAACCCTCTCAGTCCTAAAACATGGCTCTGAATGTCAGCACACCTGTGGGCTGTGTGTGGCAGAGTGAGGTTGATAAAGCCCCAGTTTTCTGCCCAAGTGAGCAAAAAGTGGACTTCAGGGAGCTGAAAAGTGTCGGGGACATTCAAGAGAAAGGAGAAAGCTCCTGGGCTCACTCACTCACATCTGCAGCTGTCTCTAAACAACACACATAGCCCTTAGAACTGAGCTACAGAATAGACTATGCCCAAGTTCCTGGCTGGGCCCTGGGTGGTGAAGATACGGCACAAATCTAAACAGTACCACACAAGATTTAAAAGCTGAACTGACCTTGAAACCACAACCCACAGAAAGCTGATTAGAAACTGAGGACTGAGCCCCACTGGGCTAATTAACTGTTAAAACAAAAATATCAACACTCTCCATAGGATTTCAGAAAGACTCAGAATCTTATAATGTAATATTTTAAATGTCCAGGATACAAACCAAAAATTCTCAGCCTATAAAGAAATGAGAATCTCAGCTCACATGGAAAAGGACGTCAATGCTGAGAACACAGATATCTGTAGGAAAAAACTCTTGAAAGCACCTAGGAACAACCAACACGTACTTACTGGAGGCCAACAATTGAAGTGACTAGAGATTTCTCACGAAAAATCATGGAGTCTGGTATGGAGTACAACTACATACTTAAAGTGCAGGAAGATAACTATGTCAAGTCAGAATTCTAGTCTAAGGAAAATATACTTCAGGAATGAGTTGAAGTAAGAATATTTTTAGGTGAAGGAAAATCAAGAGAATTACCAGCAGACTTGCTCTAAAAGAATTTCCAAAGATGTTCTCTAGGCAGAGGAAAATGATACCAGAAGGAAACTTATAATGTCAAGTATGATGACACAAAAATGGCAAATTTCTAAGTAAATACAATAGGCTACTCTTCTGTGTGTGCGTACAGGCTCAATCATGTCCAGCTCTTTGCAACCCCATGTACTGTAAGCTGTCAGGCTCCTATGTCCTTGTGATTCTCCTGCCAGTCATCTCTATACATAGGATTCTCCAGGCAAGAATACTAGAGTCGGTAGAATTTCCTCCCCTAGGGAATCTTCCCAACCCAGGGATTGAACTCACATTTCCTACATTTTGGGCATTGGCAGGCAGATTCTTTACCACTGAGCCACCTGCGAAGCCACTCTTCTCCTACTGAGTTTCTTAAAATATGATAGATGGTTAAAAGCAAAAATTGTAACACTGTCTGGAGTTTTCATTGTCTGTTGAATGTACAAAAAACTTGGTACATTTACTGATAAGGTTTCAATATTCAATCTGAAATGCTAAAATATTTAAAAGTGAAAAGTGAAAAATTATGTAAATTGTAATCCCTATAGCAATTGCTAAAAATACTATACAAGGAGATCGAGTCACACAAACAGAGTACATACATACAAAATATACTCTCGGGCCACAGTGGAATCAAACTGGAAATCAATAATAGAGAGATGGCTGAAAAATCACAGAACAGAACAGGTAAATAAAAATGGGAATACTAAAAAATATGTTCAAATAATCCCCACAAAAGGCAGGAAAGGGGAAACCAGAATAAAAACAGAGGAAACAGAAAGCAGATTAAAGGGTTGACTAAATTCAAACATATCAAAAATTGCATTAAAATGTACATGAGTCAAACACATCAATTTTCAAAGACAGATTATCAAAATGGATTTAAAAACATGACCAACTATATGCTACTTCTATGAAACTCATCTTAAACATGGTGATCCAAGTAGGTTAAAGTAAAAAAGATGAAAAAGATATACCATGTAAAAACTAAGGAAAAGTAAACTTGAGTGACGTCATTAATGTCAGATAAAGTAGACACTGAAGCAAAGGAAATTGTCAAGGATAAAAAGGATTGAATAATGACAAAAAGATTAATATATCTAGAAGAAATAACAATGATAAATGTGTATACATCTAACAATAGCTTTAAAACATACAAAGCAGAAACTGAGAGAACTAAAAGTGAAAATAGAGGGCGGTTCTAAGATGGTGGAGGAATAGGACGGGGAGATCACTTTCTCTCCCACAAATTCATCAAAAGATCAACTAAACACTGAGCAAATTCCGTAAAACAACTTCTAAACGCTGGCAGAGGACACCAGGCACCCAGAAACGCAGCCCATTTTCTTCAAAAGGAGGTAGGGCAAAATATAAAAGACAAAAAGAGAGACAAAAGAGTTAGGGATGGAGACTTGTCCCAAGGAGGGAGTCGTGAAGGAGGGAAAGTTTCCAAACACCAGGAAAACCTCTCACCGTGGGTTTGTGGGGACTTTTGGAATCTCAGAGGGCAACATAACCGGGAGGAAAAAAAAACAAACAAACAGAAAACCTACAGATTACGTGCCTAACCGCAACTCCCAGCAGAAAAGTAGCCCAGACACTCACGTCCGCCAGCAGTGAGTGGGGGCTGAACAGGGAGGTGCAGGCTGAATTGCTTGGGGTAGGGACCCGGCCTGAATGCCCTGAGGACAATCTGAGGGAGCTAACGTGAGATAGCAACACAAACTGTGGGACAGCAAGAGACAGAAAAAGAGAGGGAGAGAGAGAGAGAACTTTCCTGTGAAAAACTCTAATCTAAGGCGCTCTAACCTAAGGCGCTCTAACCTAAGGCACTCTAACCTAAAGCACTGCCGGGCCTGCTCACAGAACAAAGGACTGAGCGAATACCAGAGGAGAGCTAGCCAGCTGCGGACAGGGCCCCTCCAACTCTAGAGGCAGGGAGGCAGGCGGGCGACAGCCAGAGCCAGCAAGAGGCAATCTCGGCCCCAGAGATGGCACCCTCTACCCTCTGCCAGGAGGGTCGCAGTCAGAGATCAGCTTCCCAGAGGAGACACATGGTACACCTGAGACAGCGCTCCCTCTGCACACCCAGGAAACCGAGCGGTCTGGACCAGGGAGGTGATAAGACGCACTGCACACCTGGGAGAGTGCACTTGCCAAGCAACTGGTCTCCTGAGCTGCTCGGACCTGGGAAGGGCACAAAACGCAGACCCAACTGAGTCTGTGCCTTTGTGGAGTACCCAAGAACCTGAACCTGAGCAGCTTAGACCTGGAAAGTGCACACAACCCAGCGCCTGCTTTAGACAGTTCCTGTGCAGAGCAACCCTGAGCCTGAGCAGTGTAGACCGGGAAAGCACACATGCCGTGAGCAGGTGCAAACTCAGTGTGGCCCAGACACTGCGAGCACTCCCCACACACGCCAGTGATATTTGTTTGGAGTGTCGTCGTCCCCCCACCCCCCTGCCCCCAGCACAACTGAACAAGCGAGCGTAAATAAGTGACCACCTTCACCCCCTTGTGTCAGGGCAGAAATTAGACACTGAAGAGACTTGAAAACAGAGGAAGCCAAAATAAACAAAGAAGAGGGAACCACTTTGGAAGTGACAGGTGCAACAGATTAAAACCCTGTAGTTAGCATTGACTACATTGGAAGGCGCCTGTAGACCTTGAGAAGAAGTATAAGCTGAAACAAGAAACTATCTGAAACTGAACTGACCACACAGTGCCCGCAACAGCTCCAGAGAAATTCCTAGATATATTTTACTTATCATTTTAAAATTTTTAAATTTTTTAAGTTCTTTATTTCTCCTTTAATTTTCATTTTTATAACTTACTATTACCTTGCAAAAAAAATCTTTATTTTTAAAGCAAATTTCATATATACAATTTTTATAACTTTTGTGATTTCACTTTGTTTTTTTAATACTGTATTTTTTGAAAGTCTAACCTCTACTCTAGATTTTTAATCTTTGCATTTTGGTATTTGTTATCAATTTTGTACCTTTAAGAATCCAATCTTTGGTATCCATTTTTAATTAGGAGTGTGATTACTGGCTTGATTGCTCTCTCTCCTTTTGACTCTCCTTTTTCTCCCCCGGGTCTCCTCTATCTCCTCCCTTCCTCTTCTCTTCCCTACCTAGCTCTGTGAATCTCTTTGAGTGTTCCGGGCTGTGGAGAACACTTAGGGAACTGATTACTGGCTAGATCTGGCTCTCTCCTTTTGATTCCCCCTCTTCTCCTCCTGGTCACCTCCATCTCCTTCCTCCCTCTTCCCTTCTCTTGTCTATGTAACTCCGTGAACCTCTCTGAGTGTTCCAGACTGTGGAGAGCACATAGGGAATTGATTACTGGCTAGATTGTGCTCTCTCCTTTTTATTTCCCCTCTTCTCCTGGTCACCTCTATCTCCCTCCTCCTCCTTCTCTTCTCCATATAACTCTGTGAACCTCTCTGGGTGTCCCTCATTGTGGAGAATCTTTTCACCATTAACCTAGATATTTTATCATCAGTGCTGTACGGATGGAGAAGTTTTGAGACTACTGTAAGAATAAGACTGAACGCCAGAGGCAGGAGGCTTAAATCCAAAACTTGAGAACACCAGAAAACTCCTGAATCCAGGGAACATTAATTGACAAGAGCTCATCCAAAACCTCCATACCTACACTGAAACCAAGCTCCACCCAAGAGCCAACAAATTTCAGAGCAAGACATACCAAGCTAATTCTCTCACAATGCAGGGACATAACCCTGAGCATTAAAATACAGGCGGCCAAAAGTTACACCAACCCACAGACATCTCAAAACTCACTACTGGACACTTCTTTGAACTCCAGAGAGAAGAGATCCAGCTCCACCCACCAGAACACCGATGCAAGCTTCCCTAACCAGGAAACCTTGACAAGCCATTCGTCCAACCCTACCCACAGGGAGGAACCTCCACAATAAAGAGGAACCACAAACTTCCAACATACAGAAAGGCCACTCCAAACACAAAAATCTAAACAAGATGAAAAGGCAGAGAAATATTCAGCAGGTAAAGGAACATGATAAATGCCCAGCAAACCAAACAAAAGAGGAGAGAGGGAGTCTACCTGAAAAAGAATTCAGAATAATGATAGTAAAAATGATCCAAAATCTTGAAAACAAAATGGAGTGACAGATAAATAGCCTGGAGACAAGGACTGAGAAGATGCATGAAATGTTTAACAAGGACCTAGAACAAGTAAAAGAGAGTCAATCAATAATGAATAATGCAATAACTGATATCAAAAGCACTCTGGAGGGAACCAACAGTAGAATAACTGAGGCAGAAGATAGGATAAGTGAGGTGGAAGATAGAATGGTGGAAATAAATGAAGCAGAGAGGAAAAAAGAAAAAAAATTAAAAGAAATGAGGACAATCTCAGAGACCTCTGGGACAATGTTAAACGCCCCAACATTCGAATCATAGGAGTCCCAGAAGAAGACAAAAGGGAAGGCCATGAGAAAATATTGAGGAGATAATAGTTGAAAACTTCCCTAAAAAGAGGAAGGAAATAGCCACTCAAGTCCAAGAAACCCAGAGAGTTCCAAACAGGATAAACCCAAGGCAAAACACCCCAAGACACATATCTATCAAATTAACACAGATCAAACACAAATAACAAATATTAAAAGCAGCAAGGGAAAAACAACAAATAACACACAGGGGATTCCCATAAGGATAACAGCTGATCTTTCAATAGAAACTCTTCAGGCCAGAACGGAATGGCAGGACATTCTTAAAGTGATGAAAGAGAAAAACCTACAACCCAGATTACTGTACCCAGCAAGGATCTCATTCAAATATGAAGGAGAAATCAAACGCTTACAGACAAGCAAAAGCTGAGAGAATTCAACACCACAAAACCAGCTCTTCAACAAATGCTAAAGGATCTCCTCTAGACAGGAAACACAGAAAAGGTTTATAAACTCGAAACCAGAACAACAAAGTAAATGGCAACGGGATCATACTTATCAATAATCACCTTAAGTATAAATGGGTTGAAAGCTCCAACCAAAAGACAAAGACTGGCAGAATGGATGCAAAAATAAGATCCCTGTATATGCTGTTTACAAGAGACCCACCTCAAAACAAGGGACACATACAAACTGAAAGTGAAGGGCTGGAGAAAGATATTTCACACAAATGGAGACCAAAAGAAAGCAGGAGTAGCAATACTCATATCAGATAAAATAGACTTTGAAATAAAGGCCGTGAAAAGAGACAAAGAAGGACACTACATAATGATCAAAGGATCAATCCAAGAAGAAGATATAACAATTATAAATATATATGCACCCAACATAGGAGCACCACAATATGTAAGGCAAATGCTAACAAGTATGAAAGGGGAAATTAACAATAACACAATAATAGTGAGAGACTTTAATAGCATCAATGTAGTGAAAATGAGTATACTACCCAAAGCAATCTATAGATTCAATGTAATCCCTATCAAGCTACCAATGGTATTTTTCAGAGAACTAGAACAAATAATTTCACAATTTGTATGGAAATACAAAAAAGCCTCGAATACCCAAAGCAATCTTGAGAAAGAAGAATGGAACTGGAGGAATCAACCTGCCTGACTTCAGACTATACTACAAAGCTACAGTCATCAAGACAGTATGGTACTGGCACAAAGACAGAAATATAGATCAATGGGACAAAATAGAAAGCCCAGAGATAAATCCACATACCTATGGACACCTTATCTTTGACAAAGGAGGCAAGAACATACAATGGAGAAAACACAATCTCTTTAACAAGTGGTGCTAGGAAAACTGGTCAACCACTTGTAAAAGAATGAAACTAGAACACTTTCCAACACCATACACAAAAATAAACTCAAAATGGATTAAAGACCTAAATGTAAGACCAGAAACTATAAAACTAGAGGAAAATATAGGCAAAACACTCTCTGACATAAATCACAGCAGGATTCTCTATGACCGAACTTCCCAGAGTAATGGAAATAAAAGCAAAAATAAACAAATGGGACCTAATTAAACTTAAAAGCTTTTGCACAACGAAGGTAACTATAAGCAAGGTGAAAAGACAGCCTTCAGAATGGGAAAAAATAATAGCAAACGAAACAACTGACAAAGAATTAATCTCAAAAATATGCAAGCAGCTCCTGCAGCTCAATTCCAGAAAAATGAACGACCTAATCAAAGAACTAAACAGACATTTCTCCAAAGAAGACATACAGATGGCTAACAAACACATGAAAAGATGCTCAACATCACTAATTATCAGAGAAATGCACATCAAAACCACAATGAGATATCATCTCACCCCGATCAGAATGGCTGCTATCAAAATGTCTACAAACAATAAATGCTGGAGAGGGTGCAGATAAAAGGGAACCCTCTTACACTGTGGCTGGGAATGCAAACTAGTACAGCCACTATGGAGAACAGTGTGGAGATTCCTTTAAAAACTGGAAATAGAACTGCCATATGACCCAGCAATCCCATTGCTGGGCATACACACTGAGGAAAACAGAATTGAAAGAGACACATGTACCTTGATGTTCATCGCAGCACTGTTTACAATAGCCAGGACATGGAAGCAACCTAGATGTCCATCGGCAGATGAATGAATAAGAAAGCTGCGGTACATAAACACAATGGAATATCACTCAGCTATTAAAAAGGATGCATTTGAATCAGTTCTAATGAGGTGGATGAAACTGGGGCCTATTATACAGAGTGAAGTAAGTCAGAAAGAAAAACACCAATACAGTATATTAACACATATATATGGAATTTAGAAAGATGGTAATGATGACCCTATATGCGAGATAGCAAAAGAGACACAGATGTAAAGAACAGACTTGGACTCTGTGGGAGAAGGCAAGGGTGGGATGATTTGAGAGAATAGAATTGAAACATGTATATTATCATATGTGAAATAGAGTGCCAGTCCAGGTCCGATGCATGAGACAGGGTGCTCAGGGCTGGGGCAATGGGATGACCCTGAGGGATGGGATGGGGAGGGAGGTGGGAGGGGGGTTCAGGATGGGGAACACATGTACACTCATGGCTGATTCATGTTAATGTATGGCAAAAATCACTACAATATTGTAAAGTAATTAGCCTCCAATGAAAATAAATGAATTAATAAAAAAAAAACTAGGAAAAGAAAAGTAAAAACAGGTAAATCTAAAATCATAGTTGGAAAATTCAATACTCTTCTGTCAGTAATTGACAGACTAGTAGACAGAAAAACAATAGGAATATAAAAGACTAAATGATACCATCAAATAACTGGATATAATTAATATTTGTGTAACACTCTACCCCACAACAGCAAAATATCCATACTTTTCAAGTGTATGTGAAATATTCATCATGATAGACCATATCCTGAATAATAAAACAAAGCTTAACAAATTGGGATGAATTGAAATTTTTTAAAGTCTGTTTTCTGACTATAGTGGAATTAGGTTAAAGGTCAGCAAGAGAAAGATAACAGGAAAATCTCCAAACACTTGGAAATTAAACAACTTATAAATAATCCATAATCAAATGTTCAAAGAGGAAACTTCAAGGGAAATTAGAAAATACTGTGGAGTGAATGAAAATAAAAGCAATATATCAAAAATTGTGGGCTACAGCAAAAGTTGTGCTTAAAAGGGAAACTTTTAGCACTAAATATTTATGTTAAAAAAAGAAAGTCTCAAGCTAATAATCTAAACTTTCACTTTAATAATCTAAAAAAAGAAGCACAATAGAAAAATAAATCCTTCCTTCTAGCAGAAGAAAGGAAATAATAAAAAGGAGAACGGAAATCGATTATATGGAAAATAAAAAGATAATTGAGAAAAATCAATGAAACAAAAAATCTAGTTATTTGAAAAGATCAATAAAATTTACAAACCTCTAAAAAGACTAACAAAAAAGGGAAGTTACAAACTATAATATTAGGAAAGAAACAGAGGATGTCATTATGGAGTCCAGAGACTACTAACAATTACTCAACAGGAAGTAGAAAACATGAATGGTGCTATAACTGGTAAAGAAAGTGAATTCATATCTCAAAAACTCCATCTTAAAATCTAGAGTTTCAGATGGTTTCACTGAAAAATTCTACCAATGCTTAATGATTAAGTAATGGCGATTATATACAACTTTTCTAGAAAGTAGGAGAGGAGGGAATACCTACCAATTCATTTATCTTAAATGCTGAAGCCAATAACAGTATAAGAAAATGACAATATTCTTTGTGAACATAGATGCAAAAACTTTTAACAGAATATTAGCAACTTGAATCTAGCAACATATAAAAAAAATTAGAAGTCACAACCAGTGGGCTTTATCTTGGGTTATGTCAACATTTAGTTCATTACTTAGTTCAATAATTAGAAGAGATTACCTTAATATTTGAAAATCAATCAGTGTAATATTGTCAAAAGAAGAAAAAATACATGATCATATCAATTAATACAGAAAAGCATCTCACAAAATTCAATATCTATTCATGCAAACTGTGTGAAAAGAAGGGACTTTTGTCAACCTGATAAGAGGCATGGTTGAAAAACATTTACAGAACATCATGCTTAATGAAGAAAGATGGAACACTTTGCCACTATGAATGGGAACAGGGCAGACTTCCTTTATATTCATTCCTATTTGATATCATACTGGAATTCCTAGCCAGTATAATAAGGGGAAAAGGAGGCATCCAATTTGAAAAAGAAAAAGTAAAATTTCCCCTCTTTACAAATGAAATGATTGTCTACATGGAAAATCACAGGGAACACATACATGTGCGTGCACATACACACACATACACACACACACACACACACACACACCTCTTAGAGCTAGTAAGTGAATTTAACAATGCTGTAGGACACAAGTTTAAAAAATCAATTATTTTTATATATAATAGCAATAGGGATTTGGAAACTGAATATTTTAAATGCTATTTAAAATAGCTTAATAAATGAGATTACTTAGATATAAATATAATAAAACATGTAGAGGATCTGAAAACTACAAAATGTTGAAGTAAGAAACCAAAGGAGACCAAAATAAATGGAAAGACATACCATTTATTCCAGTTCAGAAGACTGGAATATAACACTGTAAAAATGTCAGCTCTCCCCAAATTTATTCATAGATTTATCAATCCCAGTCAATTTTCCAACAGGACTTTTTTGGAGATAAATTTAAGGTGATTCTAAATGTACATGGAAAGGCAAAGAAATTAGAATAGCCAAAACATTTTGAAAAAGAATAGAAATGAAAGAATTACATTTTTCAATTTTAAGGCTTTTATGCTATAATAATTGAGGTCAAGGTAGCATGGTACTGGCCAAAAGAGAGATATGTAGATCAGTGGAACAGAATAGACTTTAGAAACAGATCTACACAGACATGGCCAACTGATGTTGTTTTAAGTGAAGTGTAATTAACATACAGCAAAATGCACAGACCAGAAGTGTGCAAAATGAGTGGTGTGACAAATCTATGTCCACGTGTAACTCACATGCTTTTTCCATTACTTCAGAAAGTTCCCCCCAGTTCTTCCTTCCAATAAACACTAAGTCCCATACAAAACTCTTTTATCAATTGAATTTTTGATAAAAATACAGAGGTAAATCAATAAAGAAAAAGAGAGTTTTCTCAATAAGTGGTGTTAAAACACTCATATATCCATATATCCATATGAAAGAAAATGAACTCTGACCTAAATCTTATGTCTTATACAACTAACTCTAATTAAATCATAGATTTAATTGTAAAATACAAAATTATAAAACTTTAAGAAGAAAACATAAGGAAAAATCTTCATGATCCATAACAGAAGAAAACCAGTAAGTTGGACTTCAACAGAATCAATAACTTACTTTTAGAAAAACACTGCTAATGAAAAGACAAGCTATGTCTGGGAGAAAATATTTATAGGCCATCTATCCAACAAAAGTCTTGTATCCAGAATACATTAAGAATGCTCACTGTTATAAACTATAATGGAAAAGAATTAAATATACATGAATATTTGAAGCATTTTGCTGAAACTAACACACCTGAAGCTAACATAATATTATAACTACATAACTACACTTCAATTAAAAAAAAATCCTCAAAACTCAACAGCAAGAGAATGAACAATACAATTTTTTTAAAATACAGCAAAACTTAAATGAGCAAAAACTTGAACACTTCATCAAAGAAAATAGGTGGATGGCAAATAAGCACATACCAAGATGTTCAATGTCATTAGCCATCAGGGAAACACATATTAAAACCATGGGGAGATACTACAACACTACTATTGGAATGATTGACATTTTAAAATGCTGACTATTCCAAGTATTGGTGAGGATACAAAGCACCTAGAACTCTCTCACACTGCTGGCAGCCGGGGGACACAATATGGTCCAGCCTCTCTGCAAACTAAGTGGTCATTTCTGATAACCTTAAGATATACCTACCAGTTGACTCAGCAATCCAACTCAGGTATTACCCTAGATAAATTATCTAGGGTAACGTATCTAAGATAAAGAAAATTTATCTTGACCCCAAAACTATACATAAATGTTTATAGCAGTTCTACTCATCGCTGCCCAAAACCGGAAATGGCCAAATATTCTTCAATGGGTGAACAAACAAACTGGGTTCCATCCATACCACGGAATTATGCTCAGCAATAAACAGAAATGGAATGCGGATACAGGTGACAACTTGGATGAGTCTCAAAGACATTATGCTGAGTGAAAGAAGCCAGTCACAAAATGTGAAACACTGTATGGATTCATTTATGAAATCCTCCAGGAAAGACAAAACTTTGGGGATAGATAATAGATCTGTGGGCTTCCCTGGTGGCTCAGTGGTAAAGACTCCACCTGCCAATGTAGGAGACACGGGTTTGATCCCTGGGTCACAAAGATCCCCTGGAGAAGGAAATGGAAACCCACTCCAGTATTCTTACCTGGGTAATCCCATGGACAGAGGAACCTGGTGGGCTATATGAGGTCACAAAGAGTAGGACATGACTCAGCAACTAAACAACAAGAACAATAGATCTGTGGTTATCAGAGATTGGGGTTAGTTGGGGAGAGTTGCAGGTGGGAGGGTACATTCTGACGGGTGGTTGTGGTAACATGAATCCATACAAGTGTTAAAATTCATCAAAATGTACATATATGCAAAAGGTCAGTTTTACTGTGTATTCATTCAAAAAGTAAAAGTTTAAAAAATTCAAAAAAAAGAGTTAAAATGTTTTCAATGAGCCAACCAAATACAATATGAAGAACCAAGTTATTCAGATACATTATTTTGTAGGTGAAGATGAAAAGGAGGGGGAAAATGTACCTAAAAAGGAAAAGTAAGTTTTGCCTTGAGCAGTGATTCTCAAACTTAAGTCTCTGTAAGAATCATTTGGAGAACTGATCAACATTATTTATTCTGGACCTCACCCTGTCCCCACTCTCTGAGAAATACTTGGTGGGACCAGAAAAGGTATGAGTTGTGAACTTACCTCTGCCTGCTTTAAAACGTCAGATGAAGAGCAGACTGGACTTGTTCCAGGAAATCAAAGCAGATGTTTCTGGATTCAATTAAGTAATTAGGACAAAATTTTCCTTCCAAGAGTTTACATTTGCAATGCTTAGGCTTGTAAATTGAGACACATAAATAAACCCTCCTTCTACCAGCATAACTAAAGCTTTTTTTCTCTTCCTAGATTGAAGCTGTTCACATGAGATTCTTTGAGTTTTCCTACACAGTCACCAGAGAGTATGAGCCTTAAAAAACAAACCTGCCATGAAACGACTGCTGCAAGTTTTTGGTGAAGATTTTTGTTTGCCTGTCTTTGGCAGGAAGAGGAGATGTAAATGCATTAAAGCAACCAAACTGGGCATTTTGGATTCTGGGAAATAATATCAAAGACACAATTAAAAAGGTCCTTCAATCTTTCCTTCAGCTGCAGTTTGATGTTAGCTTAACTTTAAAAAGTTTCTTTTGAAAGTAATTTTAAAGGGGCCTATCTAATTTTTCATAAGATTTTTAAAAAGAAGGGGGAAAAAAACGTGAAAAAAAAAAAAACCCTCCTAGCTTGCTTATCCATAGTACCACTATCTCCAGAACATGTATTTGGGGCTGATGCAAATTAAGGTGCTGTCAATATATTCAACACTTTACAAGGACGGAATGTGAACAGGAGCTGGGTGTCCTGATCCCAGTGGCATCAGTTTCATGAAGGATTAGCAGATGTGGGACCCAACAGATCCACACACCAGAACTGCAGCAGTTTTTTCCAGCCCATGTCCCCAAGCCCAAGCCAAGAATTTTGAACCGCAAAGCACAGGTTAACCATTCATGGTGGTGGGCCCATTTTTCCTACCCAAGGCAGTGACTTGGGGATTTCAAATGACCAGAGTTGCCTCAGCCTCATGCTTTGTTTAAGATGGGTCCCTTTTTGCTTGGGAAGAAAAGATCCTCTGTTTTCATCCTTTCAGCAGGGCCAGTGGGTTTGGCTCAGCAAGGGAGTCAGATGCAGACAGGAAGGGAGGAATCATAGGCCTGTCCTCTCTTGGCCTTGTCAACCTAGAGAACAGATCCACGCCAGCCAGAGTGTTATTAAAAGTGATGCTCAGAAGTACAAAAAAGGAACAGACACTTCAGAAGGCAAAGTTTGGTCAGTTTTTACAAAACTTACTGTGCGATATAACAATTGGATTCCTTGGTATTTACCCAGCAAGTTGAAAACTTATGTCCATAAAAAACATGCACATGAAGGTTTATAGTAGCTTCATCGACAATTGCCAAAGTGCCCTTCAATAGGTGAATGGATAAATAAACTATGTTACATCCATTTGATACAACATTATTCAGTGATAAAAAGGAATGAGCTATCAAGTGTTGAGAAGACACAGAGGAACCTTAAATGCTTACTGTTAAGGAAAGAAGCCAATCTGAAAAGGCTACATAGTCTATGATTCCAACTATATGACATTCTGGTAAAAGCAAAACTAGTGAAGTAAAAGTGAAAGTCGCTCAGTCTTGTCTGACTCTTTATGACCCCATGGAATTCTCCAGGGGATCTTTCCAACCCAGGGATCGAACCTCAGGTCTTCCCCATTGCAGGCAGATTCTTTACCACAAGAGAAGCTGAGCCACAAGAGAAGCCTAAAGGCAAAACTACGAAGATAGTAAAAAGATGAGTGATTGCCAGGGGTTCAGGGAATCAGGGTGAGGTGAGGGAGGGAAGAGCCGGTGGAATACCAAGGATTTTTAGGGCGGTGAAACTATTCTGCATGCTTCTAACATGCTGGATACAAGTCATTCCACATTTCTCCAAGCCCTTAGAACATATCACACCAAAAGAAAACTGTAATGGAATCTATGGACTTTTTGGATAGGTTTTGATAGGTTTATCAATAAATTACTGATTTGTTAATCATAATTTATCAATATCAGCCCATCCATTGTAACAAACGTGCCACACTAACACACAATATTAATAACAGGGAGGGAGGAGGGAATATGGGTACAAAAGGGAACTCTCTGTGATTTCCAGTCAACTGTTCTGCAAACCTAAAATTGCTCAAAAAATCAGTTTAGTAATAATAATAGTAATTTTTAAAGCACCAATTATATATCAGTGGCCTCTAACCCTGGTTGGAACCCTGCACACTCCTTAAATTCTCAGGACCCCACTGCAATATTTTGTTGATTTGGTTATTTCCCTAATGGTTTGAGTGTTCTGAGCTCCAGAGAACACTGACTGCTGGAGGTGTTCATTCCTACGTGTTATCTGACTTTGTCAGCATCAAAACCACCCAAGGCAATATACAAACTGCCTATGGCCAGAATCTTTCCAGTTTCCCTCACAGGTTTACCCACAATGCCAGAGCCACAATGTCTCTGGGCAACAACTTTCTCATCCGTAACACCAGGGTGATGACAGAATCCATCTTTATAGTTGTTCTCAAGCAATCCCTATTTACCAAGTCCCTACTCTGTGCCTGGTGCTGTCCTAGGCACTGGAGATGCTGTCATGAAGAAAAGAGATAAAAATCCTGGCTCACATAGGCTTCCTCTCCTGAATGGATTTAGGGAGACAATTCATTGAAGTACTAAGCATAGTGTTGGCCCTTAGTAGGTGCTCAATAAATACTAGCAATTGCAGTGGTGAAAAACACTATATCTATCAGGACAAGAGCTGTAATTCAGGCTTGGAGTTTGCAAATGCCCTCAATGCCGCTCACAGATTGATAGGCTGCAGAGCCGAGGCAGTCCAGCAGATGGCAGCAGCGGCAGACACATCCCACAGTGGCCCAGGCGCATGGCCGAGGGGAGTAGAGATGGGCAGAAGGATGCAGAGGCTCAGATTCTTATCCTCTGGATCACAGTGGAAAGCCTGTTCTTTCTGAGGAGTGTCACTGAAAACAGAGCTCCTTATCTTATCGTGGCATCTCTTGCTTTGTCCTTTCAAAAGCAGTCACTTAACTCCCTGAGGCAGGGAGACAAACCTTTTGGCCCTGAAAGACAAACCTGAGGTTTCAGCTGCTGAATTGTAGAGTTGGAAGAGGAAAGAGAATTAATGGCTCCCATGTTTGCACAATCCAAGGCAGCCCAGGCCGGGTGGTAAGACACATCTTCCACAGCTCTTCCTGACTCCCAGAGATCAGTGGCACACTCACCCCAACTGCTGGGACAAGCCAGCTATCCTGACCCTGAGGTGACACCACCTACTTTTCAAAGCTCAGTGCTGCCTGTTAGGGAAATTAAATAAATAGTCTTGTTTAGGATTCAGAGACAAAGCAGAGCAGGCCTCTGACTTTGCTTCTAAGCTGCCTGGATACTGCCCTGACTGGTAGTGACTGTGAGTGAACACGTCCGCGGTGAATGCAAGACTTGAAGCACCTTAGATAAGATGGTGCTTAGAACGCATTGGTCATAGCAAACACACTCTTCCAACAACACAAGAGAAGGCTCTACACGGGGACATCACCAGATGGTCAACACCGAAATCAGATTGATTATATTCTTTGCAGCCAAAGATGGAGAAGCTCTATACAGTCAGCAAAAACTGACTGTGGCTCAGTTCATGAACTTCTTATTGCTAAATTCAGACTTAAACTGCAGAAAGTAGGGAAAACCACTAGACCATTCAGTTATGACCTAAATCAAATCCCTTATGATTATACAGTGGAAGTGACAAATAGATTCAAGGGAGTAGATCTGATAGAGTGTCTGAAGAACTCTGAACAGAGGTACGTAACATGGTATAGGAGGCAGTGATCAAAACCATCCCCAAGAAAAAGAAAAGCAAAAAGCAAAATGGTTGTCTGAGGATGCCTTACAAATAGCTGAGAAAAAGAAGAGAAGTGAAAGGCAAAGGAGAAAAGGAAAGATAAATCCATCTGAATGCAGAGTTCCAAAGAAGACCAAGGAGAGATCAGAAAGCCTTCCTCAGTGATCAATGCAAAGAAATAGAGGAAAACAATAGAATGGGAAAGACTAGAGATATCTTCAAGAATATTAGAGATACCAAGGGAAAATTTCATGCAAAGATGGGCTCAATAAAGGACAGAAATGGTATGGACCTAACAGAAACAGAAGATACTAAGAAGAGATGGCAAGAATACACAGAAGAACTATACAAAAAAGATCTTAATGACCCAGATAACCGTGATGGTGTGATCACTCACCTAGAGCCAGACATCCTGGAACGGGAAGTCAAGTGGGCCTTAGTAAGTATCGCTACGAACAAAGCGAGTGGAGATGATAGAATTCCAGTTGAGCTAGTTCAAATCCTCAAAGATGATGCTGTGAAAGTGCTGCACTCAATATGCCAGCAAATTTGGAAAACTCAGCAGTGGCCACAGGACTGGAAAGGGCCAGTTTTCATTCTAGTCCCAAAGAAAGGCAATGCCAAAGAATGCTCAAACTACTGCACAATTGTACTCATCTCACACGCTCGCAAAGTAATGTTCAAAATTTTCCAAGCAAGCCTTCAACAGTATACGTGAACCATGAAATTCCAAATGTTCAAGCTGGATTTAGAAAAGGCAGAGGATCCACAGATCAAATTGCCAACATCCGCTGGATCATTGGAAAAGCAAGAGAGTTCCAGAAAAACATCTACTTCTGCTTCACTGACTATGCCAAAACCTTTGACTGTGTGGATCACAACAAACTGTGGAAAATTCTGAAAGAGATGGGAATACCGGATGACCTGACCTGCCTCCTGAGAAATCTGTATGCAGGTCAAGAAGCAACAGTTAGACCTGGACATGGAACAACAGACTGGTTCCAAATTGGGAAAGGAGTACATCAAGGCTGTATTTTGTCACCCTGCTTATTTAACTTATACACAAGTACATCATGCGAAATGCCAGGCTGGATGAAGCACAGGCTGGAATCAAGATTGCTGGGAGAAATATCAGTAACCTCAGATAAGCAGATGACATCACCCTTGTGGCAGAAAGCAAAGAACTAAAGAGCCTCTTGATGAAAGTGAAAGAGAAGAGTAAAAAAGTTAGCTTAAAACTCAACATTCAGAGAACTAAGATCATGGCATCCAGTCCCATCACTTCATGGAAAATAGATGTGGAAACAATGGAAGCAGTGAGAGACTTTATTTTTTGGGGCTCCAAAATCACTGCAGATGGTGACTGCAGCCATGAAATTAAAAGACATTTGCTCCTTGGCAGAAAAGCTATGACCAACCTGGACAGCATATTGAAAAGCAGAGGCATTACTTTGCCAACAAAGTCCGTCTAGTCAAAGCTATGGTTTTGCCAGTAGTTATGAATGGATGTGAGAGTTGGACTATAAAGAAAGCTGAGCGCTGAAGAATTGATTAAACTGTGGCACTGGAGAAGACTCTTGAGAGTCCCTTGGACTGCAAGGAGATCCAACCAGTCAATCCTAGAAGAAATCAGTCCTGAATATTCATTGGAAGGACTGATGCTGAAACTCCAACACTTTCACCACCTGATGGGAAGAGCTGACTCATTTGAAAAGACTCTGAGGCTGGGAAAGATTAAAGGCAGGAGGAGAAGGGGACATCAGAGGATGAGATGATTGGAGGGCATCACTGACTCGATGGACATGAGTTTGAGTAAGCTCCAGGTGTTGGTGATGGAGCAGGAAGCCTGGTGTACTGCAGTCCATGGGGTCACAAAGAGTCGGACATGACTGAGTGACTGAACTGAAGTGAACTGAGATAAAATGGGGGAGGAATCTTGAGATTGTTGAACCTCTGGAGGGGCCTGGTCAACCAAGCCCCAGGCTTAGCAACATTCCAAGGTTTATAAGACAAAACACACAGCATTAACATGAAATCAGGCTTGCAATTTGGTCACAGATTGATGATGATATCAGTTTGCCTCGTCCAGGGATTACAAGAGGGAACCCCTGAACTGTAATCTTTAAAGTCTCACCCATGGTGCGGACACTCTGCCTGGGACACTTTCCCAATTGGGACTCCAGATGCGCTGTGACATGGGACTTCCCAGCTCTGTTTAAGTCTGGATGTTGGTCAAAACCAAATTTGGTGTTGTATTCTCTGCTCTTTCTATTTCTCTTTTCTTTTAATGCTAGTGTATTGAAAGTAAGCTAGATAATTCTCTAATAAATATTTGTATTATTTATTTGTATATAACAAGTGGCTTATTTTGTTAACAAATCCTTTGAACCTGAGATGAAACTGAAAACTTTTGGCAAAACACTGCCCCATGAACTCATCTGCCACCTCGATTTGCCCTCCAGGTCGTGACCCCTGACAGTTACATCAGCAGTTTCCACTTACATTTCAAATCCACCCCAGAACCTGGTGAGGAGGATGAGGGAATTGCCCAGGGCTGCCCCAGGGAGCTGGGCACAGCCCAGAGCTGAACAGAGCTCCTACCTGCTGGCTCTGCCTGTGCACCTACACCCACAGACATTATGTGTGAGAGTGTGTGTGTAGAAGAGCAAAATGGCTAAAATGCAGAGTGCAGCCTAAGATTACTGTGACTGGTATTACTCCTCCTTTATGGATAATAACACTCCCACCAAGAGCAGAAAACATTGATGGGCATTTATTACATGCCAGGCCCTTGCACCATCTGTGGATTAACTCACTTAATCTTCACAGCCACCTGCCCAGACAATTACCCTTATCACCCCCTTTCACATGTGGGGAAACTGAGGGCTCTGAGCAATTTCCTCTGCATCACTGAGCTGTCAGAGGCAGGACTTCAACCATTCCTTTGCTTTGAGAAGGAAGGCAATCAAGGGAGACCTCGTCTTGTCCAAGGGCCACTCCTTGGTGGGGGAGGCTGGAGAGATGGCTCCCCTGAGATGGCAAGGAGCCAAGATCAGGCCTGCTAGAGTTTAGAAAGGTTGCCTCTCCTCACGTGGCCTGGTGCCAACCTTCCATCTGCCTGCATGCTCAGGTGACTACAGAAGGAAGGGGACACAACGGCACTGAAAGACACATGGGCCTCGACCAACAGAGCTGTGGGAACCAGGGTCTGAGACTGGCCCTGGCCTTCTGGGAGGCATCGAGCCCAGAGAGCCAGGGGGACTCTGTTGAGGTGTGTGTGTTGGGGGGGTGGTCTCTAGAGCAGCTGCACAGCCAATTAGAAGAGGAGTGGGCACCTGCTGGCTATGCCAGGCCCCCGAGGGACAGTGTGGGCTCAGAGCTGGAAGGAAAGGGTGGCCAGAGCGCCTGTCCTTCCTGCCCGGCCCTGATTATGTTTCTTTGCACATCCTCCCCTCACAGTAACTCCCTTTCATCTCTCCTCCCTCATACTCACACACGCTAAATGTGCAGTGTTTTTCTGGTGTTTTCCAGCTTGCCAGAGTGCTCAGAGCTGTCATGCTGTGTCTGGGCTTTCCCTTCTTGGCACTTAACCTCGCCTGAACCTTAGTTTTCCCACCTGTAAAATGGGAGACAATGATATTTATCTTGAAGAGCACGGCTTTGTGAACTTGAGCAATCACAGCACAGTGCCTGGCACAGGGTTTGCGCCCAATGGATGGAACTAGTTACGGTCACGCTTCCTTAGGACAGAGCGTCATGCCTGGCACTTTCCATTCTTCCAAAACCACCACCACCACAGAAAACCCTTAGTTTTGCACCCAGGGTGGGCTTTTTCAATGACTCAAAAACCAATCAAGAAAATGAATTCACAAAAAAAGCTGAAACGGAAAATATTGGTTTAATGTGTTTCCCCCTCCAGGGTAAGATTTGCATTTTAACAAAAAGTTTCAATGCCTTCAGCTGAAGGAGTAGTGAATGAAGGGGGCTTCAAGCTGAAATCTGGCTGCTGGTGCAAATGTACAGCAAAGGGAAATTGTGGTTCTGATTCTAAGGAAACTGAGAAAGAGAATATGACACATTGTGATCTGGAATCCCTCACTTCTCTCCTGTGCCTTTTATATACATACCAAATATCTAGAGACACCTGAAGTCAGAACTGTGGTTTCTTCTATACTTTTATCTCCCTAAGGTGTAAATGGCATAACAATAATAAGTGCTATGCCTTAGGGTTATTATTGTGAAGATTAAGTGAATTAATACACATCAGTTCAGTTCAGTTCAGTTCAGTCGCTCAGTCGTGTCCGACTCTCTGCGACCCCATGAATTGCAGCACGCCAGGCCTCTCTGTCCATCACCAACTCCCGGAGTCTACCCAAACCCATGTTCATCGAGTCAGTGATGCCATCCAACCATCTCATCCTCTGTCGTCCCCTTCTCCTCCCGCCCCCAATCCTACCCAGCATTAGGGTCTTTTCCAATGAGTCAACACTTCGCATGAGGTGGCCAAAGTATTGGAGCTTCAGCTTCAACATCAGACCTTCCAATGAACACCCAGGATTGATCTCTTTTAGGATGGATTGATTGGATCTCCTTGCAGTCCAAGGGACTCTCAAGAGTCTTCTCCAACACCACAGTTCAAAAGCATCAATTCTTCGGCGCTCAGCTTTCTTCACCGTCCAACTCTCACATCCATACATGACCACTGGAAAAACCGTAGCCTTGACTAGACAGACTTTTGTTGGCAAAGTAATGTCTCTGCTTTTAAACATGCTATCTAGGTTGGCCATAACCTTCCTTCCAAGGAGTAAGCGTCTTTTAATTTCATGGCTGCAGTCACCATCAGCAGTGATTCTGGAGCCCAAAAAAGTAAAGTCTGACACTGTTTCCACTGTTTCCCCATCTATTTCCCATGGAGTGATGGGACCAGATGCCATAATCTTAGTTTTCTGAACGTTGAGCTTTAAGCCAACTTTTTCACTCTCCTCCTTCACCTTCATCAAGAGGCTCTTTAGTTCTTCTTCACTTTCTGCCATAAGGGTGGTGTCATCCGCATATCTGAGGTTATTGATATTTCTCCCAGCAATCTTGATTCCAGCTTGTGTTTCTTCCAGCTCAGCGTTTCTCATGATGTACTCTGCATAGAAGTTAAATAAGCAGGGTGACAATATACAGCCTTGACGTACTCCTTTTCCTATTTGGAACCAGTCTGTTGTTCCATGTCCAGTTCTAACTGTTGCTTCCTGACCTGCATACAGGTTTCTCAAGAGACAGGTCAGATGGTCTGGTACTCCCATCTCTTTCAGAATTTTCCACAGTTTATTGTGATCCACACAGTCAAAGGCTTTGGCATAGTCAATAAAGCAGAAATAGATGTTTTTCTGGAACTCTCTTGCTTTTTCGATGATCCAGCGGATATTGGCAATTTGATCTCTGGTTCCTCTGCCTTTTCTAAAACCAGCTTGAACATCTGGAAGTTCACGGTTCACGTATTGCTGAAGCCTGGCTTGGAGAATTTTGAGCATTACTTTACTAGCATGTGAGATGAGGGCAACTGTGCGGTAGTTTGAGCATTCTTTGGCATTGCCTTTCTTTGGGATCAGAACAAAAACTGACCTTTTCCAGTCCTGTGGCCACTGCTGAGTTTTCCAAATTTGCTGGCATATTGAGTGCAGCACTTTCACAGCATCACCTTTGAGGATTTGAAATAGCTCAACTGGAATTCCATCACCTCCACTAGCTTTGTTTGTAGTGATGCTTCCTAAGGCCCCCTTGACTTCACATTCCAGGATGTCTGGCTCTAGGTGGGTGATCACACCATCGTGATTATCTGGGTCGTGAAGATCTTTTTTGTACAGTTCTTCTGTGTATTCTTGCCACCTCTTCTTAATATCTTCTGCTTCTGTTAGGTCCATACCATTTCTGTCCTTTATCGAGCCTATCTTTGCATGAAATGTTCCTTTGGTATCTCTAATTTTCTTGAAGAGGTCTCTAGTCTTTCCCAATCTGTTGTTTTCCTCTATTTGTTTGCACTGATCACTGAGGAAGGCTTTCTTATCTCTCCTTGCTATTCTTTGGAACTCTGCATTCAGATGAGAATATCTTTTCTTTTCTCCTTTGCTTTTAGCTTCTCTTCTCTTCCCAGCTATCTGTAAGGCCTCCTCAGACAGCCATTTTGCTTTTTTGCATTTCTTTTCCATGGGGATTTTCTTGATCCCTGTCTCTTGTACAATGTCACGAACCTCTGTCCATAGTTCATCAGGCACTCTGTCTATCAGGTCTAGTCCCTTAAATCTATTTGTCACTTCCACTGTATACTCATAAGGGATTTGATCTAGGTCATACCTGAATCGTCTAGTGGTTTTCCCTACTTTCTTCAATTTAAGTCTGAATTTGGCAATAAGCAGTTCATGATCTGAGCCACAGTCTGCTCCTGGTCTTGTTTTCCGTAAAACCCTTCAAATGTGCCCAACATCTAGAAAGCGCTACACTGTGTTAATTAAAGCTCCTGCAACTGTGCTATATTAACTGAATGTTATTCCTTCTACTCAAACTTGCATCTGAAGGTATGCACACATTCCCTAAAATCTTGAAGACCTCTCAAAGGTCATTCCCATTTGATTTCAGGGAGAACCTAATCTATACCCTACAGTTAATATAAAGCTGCTTGATATATTGAGGAGGACCCAGGGACAAAAGATGATTCACTGCTTGGACAAAATCAGACCTTTCTGAGGCAGGAAACACTCAGAGAGCCCTTTAAGGAACAAAGGGCATCATGGATGTGAAAGATTTTAAGTGGAAAGCTATTATTACTAACCTACTAAGTGGAGTCCTGGGAAGTGGGGTCATGAATTCTGTGGCCATTGAACTAATTTTCTCCCTCCTTCCTGCTCCAGCCCCCAGACTCAACATCTCACCTGCATTTGTCTGCTCAGGCTGCTCTAACTGAACACTATAGATTGTGTGGCTTAAGTAATGGAAATTTGTTTCTCACACTTCTTGAGGCTGTGAAATCCCAGATCAAGGTTTCAGCAAGAGATGTTGAATTCTGAGGCTTCTTCTCTTAACTTGTACACAGCCACCGTCTGGCCATGTCCTCATGTGACCTCCTCTTTATGCATGCACAGAGCAAGTGAGCTTTCTGGTGTCTTTTCTCAGAAAGGCACTAAACCCATCATGACAGTCCCACCCTCGTGACATCATCTATTCCCAATTATTTCCCCAAATCTCACCCTCAAATACCATCACATTGGGGGTTAGGGTTTCAAGGTACTGATTTTGTGGGAACACAAACATTGAATCCATAACATCACACATCAGTAAATGCTGATGGGGTGACTGGGCTGATGGCTTGAATGCTACCTAAACCTGGCCCATGGGGATGTTTTGGCTCAAAGATCAGAGCAGGGAAGGGCTGACACTATTGTTGAAAAGGAAGACCACCAGTCTTGTTTTCTTTTCTTTTTTTTCACTTTTCTTCTTTCTTTTTTGTTTCTTCTGTTTGTGTCTTAAGCCTTGTTTTCTTATACCTGACCATGGTATAGAGCAGTATGGCACCAAATTCTCTACATGGGCGCAAGGTATCTCCTAGCAAACCATGTCTCTGCTGCATTTGGTTGAGTTACCTAACATCTCTGGACCCTAGTTTTTTCATCTTTAAATGGGGATAATAAAATTAGACATCTCACAGAGCATTGGAAGCATCAGATGTGATGACACTTACACTTGTTTAACAGAGTACTCACCAGGGTACATAGTGAGAAAATGGCAGTTTTGAATCTAGAACATTTTTGAAAGGAGGAAAAACATGAAACTTTTTGCTATAGAACTGAGGTTCAGAAGGGTTCAATTTGCATTTAGATCTGTGTTTATGGGCAAGACACTTAGCTTCTTGGTTTCCCTACTTATAAAATAACTAAATCAGAATTTCCTAATATGTGTCCACTAAGAATTCATCCTCTTAGATGACCGATGAAAAGGGTGCTATAGCCAGTTTTGGGCAAAGCTTCATTCTCTTTGCCTCTGAGAGTCCTAACAGAGTTGTACTGAAGCTGGCTTGGCAGCTGATGGTTAAATATTCAGGAATTCTGTGAATCAACTACGCATTTAGTGACATGATGTTGATAACTTCACACCAGCCAGAGCAGGAGTATTTATACTCCAGAAATTGGCAAATGTTCAAAATCAGAGCTATATTTTTTCTCAGAGAGCTAGTTGTTAAACAGTTATCAGCACATATTGGTCCTAATACACATGAGTTTATTAAAGTCTCCAAGCAGTTCAGCCATCAGCTCATTTAACCGGGCACTTCCAAAACATTTTCGACCCAGGACCGCCTCACTGACAGTGTTCAGAAAACATTTCGGAAACAGCACTGGATGATTCTACAGCCCTTTTATTTTACTGTTTTCCCATTAGAAGATACAGCCACTGAGCTCCCGAGTTGAGAGGGACTCCTGGTTGTCTGAAGTTTGAGTTCAGTGCTCTCTTTACCACACTTATTGACCAAGAAGTATCCTTTCACAATTCCATGACATTTCCAGACTCGTCCCTTTGTGAATGAAGGCTTTCTTGCATTCTTCACATTGATGGAATGTATTACCTTCCACAGGTCTTTACGCATGATGATCCTGCTGTTTAAATGCTATCCTCCTTCTAGTTAATGTCTCTTCATTCTTGAGATCTCACTTTAGACATTGGTTTTGGTGGATAGTGCTGAGCCTTCAGCCACGTGAGATTCTGCTGATTGACACTTTCATAGAACCCTGCTCCTTGTCTTCAGAGTACATATTGCGTGGTAGCTGAAACAGGTCCAAAAAGTCTCTGAAGCTCTTCCTATCAAATCAACTTCCTTACCTTTTGAATTTGGGCTGGCCTTGTAACATGCTCTGACCCACAGAACCTGAAGGCCTTTGTCCCCTGGAATGCAGCCCTGAGGCCTCCATGCTAGTCAGCTTAGGACAGAGGACTGCAGGAATGCTGGTCTCTAATGTGAAAAATCAGATTATGAAGGGACAAACAGCCTTGGAAGTCAGATTATCCTTGTGAGAGATTTCCCAGATTCTGTCCAAAAGCATCTGATGTTCCCCTTTGGTTCAAAAGCATCTGATCCTAGAGGGTACAGATTTGAGTTTTTTTCTAATGCTTGCTCTTTGTTATGGACAGGGTAATGGGATGTTTCAAGACTTTAGCACAAACAGTGCGATACACTATATATGTTGCCTTAAGCTACATGCTAAGGAAGATTGTTGTCAAAATGAAGAATTTATAACCAGGGGCACTCAGCTTCCTTTAAATTATAAAGGCCTGATTCCAGAAACATTGACAATCTTTAGTGGAAGAGTCTTTGATAAATAATAAAAATAACATAAGAAAAGTATTTTCACTGGTAAAATTAGGGGTGTTAAAACTAACATATTAGATACAAAAAGTGGGTTCTCATTAAGTAAGCCAGTGGTATTCAAGATATATGGCTAGGCCAGATCCTGGAGGGACAGTCTGCACTTATGTGAATAAAGTCTAGTGAGCCTCGTAGTGTGCACGCTTAGGTTGTACCAGGGGCTCGGTCTTCTGTTGCTGTCTCTAGATTAGCATCACACCTGCTTCATGTGAATCTTATATGAAACGTGAGGTTAAAAGGATGGAGATTAATGACATCCAGCTTGCAAAAAAAATTTTGTATAAACCCTGTCACGTCTCCTTTGTATCAAATGTTTAAGTAATATGTCTAATGTGTGTGGCACAACTTGGTTAGAGTCTTGGTTACATTATACTTTGTCCTTCAAATGCATGAGGTGATTGGTCCCTTTCACTGCCCAGGATTTTTGCTCTGAAGCTCTTTTCAGATCATGGTAGAGGGAGGGAAAGCCAAAGAAGAGAATGTCAGTTTCACGAAGCAGATTGGAATTAGGGTGGATAACATAACCAGAACTTACAGGGCAGAGTTGTGGAGAGATGGAAGTAATACAAGGAGCTTCAGAAATCTGCATGAGGATCTCCTAGAATCTTTGGGTAAATACCAAGTGGCATGCATGCAGGATAAGCATCCTTAAGAATAGGCAAAGAATAAATAATGTGTAACTATGAGTTGAACTGAGATTCTGGAACTTGAACAGAACTGAGAGAAAGTTTTTAAGTGTAATTGGAGGGACCACTGAAAATTCTGGGGACTCAGTTGACACAAAAGAAAGACCATGCATAGGGGAAGAGCTGCTACCATTCAGACTTGAGACTATACTAAACCTTCCCTAAGAAATATTAAAAACAAGATTGAAAGGATCAAGCTAATCCATAAGGAAATTAACCACCTTTCAGACAAAATGCAACATTATTTAAAGGAAAACAACAAAATACAGATATTCAACAGTGTATCATCCACAATGCCCATGACACATGAAGAAACAAGAAAATGTGAAGTAAGAAAGATCAGTCAATAATTGAAACAGACTAGAAAAGATAGAGGTGATAGAATGAGGAGACAAGGCTTTAAAAAAATACATGATTATAAATCATGAACATTAAAAGAAAATAAAAACATTATGAGGGAATAGATAGTGAGTTTCAATACAGAAATGGAAATAATAAGAAAGAACTAAACTGATATCTAAAACTGAAAAATGCAGCATTCAACATGAAATAGAAGATGAGACACTATGGAAGAAAACATCAGGGAATTCGAAGAAACTAATAAAACTGAACCATACAGAGAAAGAAGCTGAAAAAAGTAACTGAACAGAGTTTTAATGACCTGTAGGATGATACCAAGTCTAAAATTTATTTCTTGGTTCCTGAAGGAGAAGATAGTGATAGACGGGCAGGAAAAATATTTCAAGAAATATAAGCCAAAATCTTTACAAATTAGATGAAAGATATAAACTCATAGATTCAAGAAGCCCAACAAATCTCAGATGGAATAAACAAAAAGAAATATACACGAATGCACATTATGAGAAATCTGCTGTAAAATAATGATGAAAATAAAATTTTAGAAATAGTCAAATAAATAAAACAAGTTATATTCAGAAAAATGATCAGATAAATTATGGCTGACTTCTCAAAAAAACCTTCAAAACCAAAAAACCACCGTTGTGAGCCATAATACAGTAGAATAGCATCTTTAAAGCACTGAAAGAAAGAAAAAGCTATCCCCCTAGAATTCTATGTCCAGTGAAAATATTCTTCAAAAATAGAGAAACAAACTCTTTATCAGACTAACCAATCTAACAAAACTCATCACCAGCAGAATTTTATAAGAAATATTAACATAAGTTCTTTAAGAGAAGAAAAATGATAACAAATGAAAATCTAAATCTACACAAAGAAATGAAGAACCTTTTAAATGATATCATTTAATAAAGCTCCTGCCTTCATTTGTAACTTCTTTAAAACCTAATCGACCATTTGAAGAAAAGATAACAAAATATTATGGAAAGTATAACATATGTGTAAGTAAAATGCATGACAACAGTAAAAGGGTTAGGACGGGGAAATGGATGTATAATGCTGTAACGCTTTTATACTGTATGAGACATGGTATAATGTTATTTGACGGTAAACCGGAATAAGTCAGCTATGCACATTTTAAACCTTGGAGCTACCACTGAACCAAACTATTTGTTGAATGAATGGAAAATTTATTCTAGGCATTAAAAACCTATCTTTTATGGGACTGTGGACTGAATTAGATGTGACATTGGTCTTCTCCTGAACATTTTGCTTCAGTGGGATAAGACAGTGGGAAATTTTTCACAAGGGCAAAGGAAGGAGGAATGGGAACCAGAACAGGGTGAATTTTCTGCTTCACTGTGCCTAATACAATGCTCCAATTGTTAGAATGTCAAATGAGATTCAACCAGACAGTACTGTAAATTCCAAGGGAAATAAAATATTCCAGGAAAGTCTTAGAGCCAAGACCTGAGCTGGCCTCCTGTGGTGACATTCCATTAAGAAATATTCCAACTTACATTTTATGAAAGGATTAGCACTGACAAAGTATCTTGTTTGTTAATGTCAATACTCAAAAGAAAATTAAAATTTTTTAGACTATGACTTGTCATTTACTTTCAGCAGCTGTTTGAAAGTTTGAAAACACCTCATATTTTTCTCTTTTGACTTATGTCTTGATATTTATTTTGCATGTTTTATAAGTGCTGTCCAGGAGAGTTAGGAGAATTACATTTTGGGTGCTAGATACGGATACTGCTGGGCCAGTGGAAACCAAGCTTTCTTGACTATAGAAAACATAAAATCTGTTATCAGAAGTTTCTATTCATGATGTAACCCCCAAAGGGTATATAATCAACAAACTGATGGAGTTCCACAAAGCATTATCTACTCCTCTTTTTCATTGGAATATTCAGTAGCTGGGTCACAGAGAGGACTAGAAAAGGGGGTGGATCCCTAGTAGAATGGCTTTGAAAGGTATGGAGCTGAGTGACACTCTCCCTCTCCCTTCTTTCTTAGAGTTTCTCCACCCTTTTCTCTAGTCTTCTGAATAGGACTTCATGGTGGGCTGTTTGGAATCAGTATACAGTGTGTGTAATTACAATAATTATTTTTCAGGTATGTAGCTCTTTTCTTTCAAAAAAAAAAAAAAAAAAACCAAGTGCAATGTTGAAAGACAACCATGACTTTCAGAACCTTGGTTAGCATGCAAATCAGAGTTCCTTAACTTGGAGTTTGAGTTCAACCTTGGCTTTCAGGATATTGGTGAGTTGCCTGAAATGGTTGGGAAAACAAGAAGAGGGTCCTTAGAATTATTGTACGTTTGTTCAAAGAGAGAGGGGAGAATAAGGTCCAAAGAAAGAGTAAAATCCACTGTCATAAAAGAGGCTTTTCTCCTTTAATAATAAAGAAGCAACAAAAAATATTTAATCATTGAATTGGATCATTCAATCACCGAAGCTAAGAGTAAGAAGAAAAATGAACATATAGAGTGTATATGTTTTCTGTCTCCCAATCTACAGGGTAAATATTTTGCACCTCGTTCACAGTAATGATTCCAGATTGGAGAATGTATGTGCTTTCCTGAAAGCAAATAGTTTTAAAGGTTTGAAAGAGGATTTGAAGCAAAATATTTCAGTCACCAAAGCCCTATTTTTTTATTTCCCTTTCCTGCTATCGTAGATAAACAGTCTGCACTCCAGGATTAACCAATCCCTCCATAGACACACTGGGTTCCAGCTCCTCGACCCCATTTGAGAACATTCCTCCAGTAGCCCTCTCCTCTACCTCCTGCACCAGAGGAGGGTGACCTGTGGCATCTAAATCAAATACCGCTGACTTCTGTTTATCCACAGACAAATAAGAATGGTTTCTACATTTTCTATATCAATGGGGAGCAAAACTTTAAAAAAAAAAAGAATATTTGTGATATGCAAAAATAAGAAATTTAAATTTAAGTGCCCTTAAACACTTGGCTGTCACAGCAAATCAAACAGCTCTGCAAATTTCTCAGAGTTTACTCTCAGTTTCGTTCATACCTCATGGCACTGCTTCCCGCACTACACGGGGAGCTCTGCTTTACGGCACCATGCCTTGTCTGGCTGTGCTCCTCGCCATGGGGTAAGGAGGCTGCAGTGCAAGGGAGTGCCCACTTGGAAGGGGAGAACCGTGGAAATCATGTGCTGGGTAGCTTGGACTCTGGGGTCACCACTGGATGACTCCAGGCTCATGTCCAGGGCCTTTGTGGAGCTCTCCCCCAGCTCCATCCTGGCCCCCAGGTGAGCCTCTAGGCCACAAAGGGCAGTTGTTTGCGTTGAGCCTTGGGTAGGAAGAGAAGCAGAGGGAGCTGTGGGCCTGGGCCTGGTCTGCTTGTATGATCATGTTCTGGTCAGAACTCAGAGTAGCTGGGAATGTCTTTTGGTCATAAGGAAAGTAAATTTTAAGGGAGGAAGATAAAATCTCGCTTAGTTAACAGATTATTGGCTTGACTTAAAACTTTTAAGTATTTGGACATAAGGTATGTGAACCTCCATTTGAACTCTTGCCTCAGATCCCATAAATTCTAGGGGCAGGTGAGTCTACATGGCTCACTCACAGTTTCTTATGGCAGCTGTAACAAAGTACAAGCTGGGTGGCTTAGAACAATACAAATGTGTTGTCTCACAGCTCTGGAGGCCAGAAGTTCAAAATGGAGGTATTGGCAGGGCCAGCATCCCTTGGAAGATGCTAGGCAGCTATCTGTTTCAGCTCTGTCTCTTACATTCTGGTGGCCTCAGGCATCCTTGGCTTGTAGATGGCCATCTCCTCCCTGTGTCTCTCTTCATTTACTCTTCCGTCTGTGTGATCTCTGTCCAAGCTTCTGCTTTGTATGAGGGCACCAGTCCTACTGGATTAAAGCTCACCCTAATGATCTCATTTTAATTTGATGACCTCTGTAAAGACCCTGTCTCCTAATAAGGTCACAGTCTGAGGAACTGGTGATGAGGACTTCAACATCTCTCTTTTGGGGGTGGGAGTGGGGTGGCACAATTCAACCCAGAATGCCTTGTCACTGAGAACTTCCCAGAGGACTCTATTCAATATTATAGCTTGCCCCCTTACTAGCCCCAGCACTCTGAAACTCTCTTACCAAGATTTACTTTATCTTTTTGCCATCATCTTTGTGATCATCACCTTCTAACATGGTTTATAATTAACTTGTGCATTCAATGTATTGTTTATTGACTATCTCTTCTTACGAGAATATGAGTTCCCTGAAGGCAGGGATCTGTCTAGAACAGAACTTGGCTCATAAAAGGTGCTCAGTAAACACATGTGGGATGAACAATTAGATCCATGTCGTCTTCATGGGAAAGAAAAATGACCCTTCCTATCTGGTAGGAATGACAAAGTAGTCACTACACCTAAAGAGTGATGGCTAGAGAGAGAAATTAAGCAGGAGACCAAGGCTGTGCCTGACCCTCTGAGATGCCTACAGTTCTGTTTGGGAGAATTCTACCAGCACAGAACAGTACACATACCTCAAATCTTTAAATTACGCTGAGTTTACACCAATGAGTCTACATCTAGATGAAGCCTTGCCATTAAAGAAAGAAAGTAAGGAGAAATAGTTGGAAGCAAAAAGGAAGAGAAAAGAGTATTGTTCTGTCATAAAAATATCAAAGAACGTAAGGGGAAAATCAGAAGTTAACAGTCATTTCAGACTTTCACTTTTCTTTGTAAAAAAAAGCTAAAATCAAATTTTTACACCGGATTCCTACAATGACTATGAGTACGACCAGATGGCTTTAAAGCTGTAGTAAAATATAAATGATGAGTATCATTTTTCAAACGCTAGATTGACTAAAATTCAAAGGTTTGATAATATTAAGTGCTGATGAGGTTTGGAGAAACAGGAATGCTTTGGTGGGAATGGAACTTCCAGGGCTGTTTGGCCTTCTCCAGGAGACAAAATACACATCCTGCTCCTTGAAATAATTCCACTTGGTACAGGTATGCACGGAGGTATGTGACAGAGAAAACAATCTGAATGGCTGTCAATAGAGGTTTTAAACAAAAGGATAAATAAACTGTAGTATATCAGTACCAGGAGCTCTTGACCTTGACTGTATCCTAAAACACTTGGGGAGCTATTAAGATTTATGGTGACTCTTAGCCTACTACAGAATAGAATCCCTGTGGCCAGATGTGGAATCTGTAGTATGTGCATCAGTACTGTTGAAAAAAAAAAAATAACTAAAATTAGGGTTAAGTAATACTGATCTATTCCATGAACACTACGCTATATTCAAATCGAGTTGGGACATATGTGCCAACATAGGTAGATCTCCAAGATATTATTGACTGAAAAAGGAGAGTTATAGAAAGTCAAGGACAGGATGTTTTATGTAAACATACAGTGGTAGGTAGCCTTGAAAATGGGTCCCAGCGATTTCTGGCTTCTGAGAATCTCCTTCTCTCAGAGAGAACCTCCTACCTTTGGATTTACTGATTTGCTTAATGAATAGAAGGTGGCGGGATGTCCACTTGGAAATTAGGTTACAAAAGACTAGGCTTCCATCTTGGGTGCTCTTGGATTTCTCGCCCTAGGGAACCCTGCTCCCATGTCATAAGGCAGCCCTGTGAGGAAGCCCTGGTGGAAAGGCACCTGCCAACAACCAAGTGAGCGGGCTTGCATGTCGGTCTTCTGTCTAGGCCTGGCCTTCCAGTGAGCCCAGCTTGATGCCAACAAGCTTGACTGCCACTTAATGAGATGCTCCGGGTCAGAAATACCCAGCTAGGCTCCTCTCTGTCTTTTTGACCCAGAAACTGGGAGGTAATAACATTTGTTGTTTTGACTGCTAAGCTTGGGGTAATTGGTTGCATAGCAATAGATAAATACTAGACACAGGAAATATCTATTTTCAGTGTCTCCAGAATAGGTATAGAAAAACAAAGAAAGGCATATAAAAGATGGAGACAAAGATGATGGTGGTAACCTCAAGGGTGATGTGAGTCTGGTTGATTTGTTGTTTTTACAAGGATTGGTCAAAGAGATAGTTGCTTTATCTGGAAAGTTTCATTTTTATTTACTGGGAGAATACACACATGGATTGGTGGTCTAGCTAAAAATTAGTAAGAAAAGATGTTGTGAGTTGTGGTTGGGAAAGGCAGGTTTTAGTTGCTGGGTTTTGGAGCTGAGAATGAGTGTGGTGCCTCCAGCAAGATCTCAAGAGCCTTCCACTTGTTCCCCTTCCCCTGCTGAAACATTTATGAGTGAGGTGCATTTCTCGTTCATAGCCAGTTTTGTCACCAAACTCTCTGGCACAGTTCACAGCCATTTGGGGAAAGTGAGTTGAAAAAAGAAAGGAGAGGTTAAATGAACAGATAGACAAAGTACTCTCAGGGAATGAGAATACAGCAGCAGAAGCGATCCTGAGACTTCAAGAGTGTGTGTGATTTCTCCTCTCATTTCAGTTTTGACAACTCAGACAAATAAAAAGCAAGTAACACTTCCTAGAATCCCCAGGTGCCAGCCAGGGAGGGGCGACCACTTTAGCTAGTTCTGTACTCAGCTGATTGGGGAAGAGCCAGAAGTCCACAAAAAAAGTTTGTGGTTTCCAACAGTTCCTAGTTACCAACGTTATGATGCCAGTTAGCATTCATACTGTGCATCAGGGCCTGTGTGCTGTACACAACTTCCACAATTCAACATTATGAAGCAGAGACTAGCACACCCATGCTGAATGAGAGGCAGGTCTTTCTAACAGCTCAACCAACAATAGGATATTTTGGGTCCCTTCTAACCCGGAAGCCAAAAAAAGCAACAGTATAGCTAGATGGGTGCCTTAGACAGAGGGTTGCATGAATAGGACCTCTCTTTGATTAAAAGAAGAGAAAAAGGGAGGCTAACATTTGCCAATGGAAGAAGGGCAATGAAAGAGTAAAACAGCTATGCTCTTGCCAACAGCAGCAGGCCATCACTGGGCACCCACTGCTACCACTGCTGTGATGGCTCTGGGTAGAATAGTTAGGTTTGTGGCCTTGGTCAACCCACCATGGCATCAGTGCCCACGTCAAGGAACAAAGGCAGGTGGCCTCGATCTCCATCCACCCCTTGCTCGTTGGGGCTCAACATACTCCTGGTTCTCCTGGTGCCTCCCTTCCCCAGGCCTGGCCAATCCAGGCAGCAGCTTCCACTCACCTCTGCTCATACTCCAGAACAGCAACAGTGGCCTCTTCTGTCCCCCTTTCTGCAGTCTAGCTGTCACCCTGCAAAGAAAAGAGCTCTGGAGTCAGGTGGTCCTACACTCAAGTCACAGCTGGGCCACTTCCTAAGCTCTGAGACTTTTAGGCAAGTCATTTCACCTCATTGGGTGTCAGTTTCACCCTGTCAGCTGGGGACAATGACAGACTGGTAATAAGGGGCATGAGGTATGAAAAACCTCATAGGAAGGACTCAATGTGGTTTGCGTTTTCTGGCTCTAAGGATTTCAATCCTTAATCAAAACATGCTTTTCCTCTCTTCAAATATTTGCATTTTAAAAAAGAGTTCACAAAGATCTTTATAGGTTAGGCATTTGGAGGCAGTAGATAAGGATTAACTTGGAAATTTCAACACTGGAGGAGATGGGATCATATGGAAAGAACGGCACCCTCTGGAGGCCTTCATGTCAGCTACGTGGCTGGAGTGCTGACGGTGGACAAGCCTTTTCAGAATCACCCAAAGAGCTCAGTGGAGGAGGCAGGAAAGCTGAATTGCATCCCAACTCCTGCAGGGATTTAGATGCCAAATATGTTGAGAACATCCCCTATGCTTCTCAGACATAAGACAGGTCCTGCTGAGGGGGATTTCTGTTTGAACCTCTCTTTCCTTCATGAATCCACTGGGTAAAACAAAAACAAAAGCGATTTCCCTAAAGTTTTTCACATGTACAAAGCTTTTCTTGATGTCAGCCCAATTCTTGCCAAAAAAAAAAAAAAAAAAGAAAAGAGCCTGTTTCTCACACCCCAAGTAACCTTTCAGAGCCACGTGCCTCATTTTGAATGGAGAGGATGAGAAATCACTTTCAGAGAATTTTCCTATGCATCATGCCTCCAAAAATAGCCCTTTATTTCCTCCTTATCCAATGACGAAAAAGGTTAACAGCAGTCTAAGAGCAAATGCGGGAGAAACTCACACTTTAAAAATAAGGATGTGTATATGAAAAAAAAATAAAAAAAGCTTTATCTGCTTCTGATTGTCTTCTCTCCTGTCTGTGGTATTTCACTGAGTTCTCAGAAGTCAGGGTCACATTTTCTGGGCCCCTCTTGTCTATCACTAGGGCATTAATAGTCTCTGTGGCTGAAGCACCGTGTCACCATGAGCCTGTGTTGATGGGGAGACATTTGTTTTGATGCAGGGGGATTCTGGGGTTCCTGACTCATTTACATAGGTTCCTCTTTTTTTTTTTTTTTTTCTGAGGAAGTCCAGAAAGAGGAATGGGCAGCTGTTGCCAAGTCTCATGGAGGCCTGCATTTGAACTCTCCTGAAAGACGTCACAGTGTCTACTGGACAGCCTCTGGGAAGGCCACACTGAGGAAAGCAGCAGTCAGGATTCCCTGTGTAAGGAGCTGAACCCTCACTCAAACTGCTATAAGCAAAGAGGGAAGGCGCTGGCTCAGGCAGCAGGGAAGGACCCAGTGGTGGTCCCTCAAGTCTAAGGCAGATCCCCCAAGTCTAAGTGTGAGGTGAGCTGCAGGCAGGACTCAGGCTTAGAGCTGTTGTGTCCTGCCCCCAAGCCCTGCTCTCTCACCGGCCACCTCTGTTTTCTGCATTTTCTCAGGCTGCCTTCTCACAAGCCCTCCTCATGAAAAGGGAAGACAAGATGACACTGCTGCTCTGGGCTGACACAGCTGCCTTGTGTGGTCTTCTTAGAATCTGTCATTCTTCTCAGGGGAGGATTCTGATTGGACCTCCAAGTTCCTGCCACTAGTTCTTGGACCAATCACCATTGTTGGTTGGTTGACGGACCAGGATGGGCCAGGCCTGACTCACATGTCGACCTTTGGCCCAGGCAGTTGTGCTGAGTTCCAGAAAGGCATTGCCAACACTCGCAGGACAGGAAAGAAGCAAAAGCTATGACTGTCCACTTATAGGGGCAGAAATGCTTCCCCAAAGCCACAAGGACTTGCCATAGGGCACAGAAAGGGGAAAGTGGAGAGCAATGAAGTGAATTTGCTTCTACAACTGTGCTGAAGATTTCTTCAGCACAGAATATTTCTTCATAGAAATGCCAGTGACATGATTGCCATGGAGGGCTTGAGGGGACTGAAAAAAAGAGGGCAAGCTGGGAGATCTGTGACTGAGTTCTGTGCTCTATTTTTAATGGGGAAAATATTGATACTTTGGATATTTTAAGTATCCAACAATATAAAATATTGGATATTTTAAACATCCAACAATGGAGAAATAGTTAAGTAAATAATAGTAACTACTCACAGTAGATCATCATCAAGAAGTTTTTATGATGGAGTAAAATGAGTGCATGATAATGGCAAGAGGCAGGACACAAAGTCTGTATACTATATGGGCTTAACCATGTACCCCCATCCCTCCAAAAAACAGTAAACAGAAACATACGCCTATTAGCCATGGTTGTTGATGAACTGTTATCTCCTTTAAATGTTTCCAATAACTCTTAAGATGTTGGTACAATTATGTACCCCATCTTTCAGATGAGGAAAGAGAGATTCTGTGAGGTTAGCTGACTTTCCAAATTACACAGCTGACAAAACAGCAGAGCTGGGCCTGGAGCCTCGCTCTTTTCCCGGCACTGCAGCAGAAGGAAGTGTGGGCAGGGGCTTTAGTTCTTAGCTCTCACACTGAGATTTTAAAGGGAGGGAGAGAGAATGACAATTTTCCCCCGGTAAACATTCCCAGAGAAAGGTCTGACCCAAGGCAGAAAAACATCACAGTCATGCAGAATTTATTTTAGATCAGAGAGACAGCTATCTCTAAAGAGTGTGGCATCAGTTTATGGCTTTCAAACAGGAGACCACTGAGGCCCAGAGAGGGTAAGTGACATGCCCAAGGTCACATCACAAGTGAGTATTGCTGCCGAAGCCAGTCAAGGCTTGTCATTAGTAGTGGAGGGCTCTTTGGGGGTCATCACATGGCAGTCATCATTTACTATAAAAAGAAGCAGGCATCTCAGCTGGAAGGGAGCATCCTTGTCTGTCTCCTAGAAACACACATCCCCAAAATGGATCTAGAGCTGCAAGAGACAGATGTGGTAAGGACTTCTTGATAACGGCACTGGAACTCCGTTGTGTTCAATTAGTATTCAAAAGTCAAATATAAATTAAAGGCATTTTTATGAAAAAGGTAAGAAAGAGCCTTTACCTATGTCTTCAAATATGTGTGTGTGTATATATATATATATATATATATATATATATATATATATATACATTTTTTCAATATATTTCATTTCTGTTACACTGGGCTGTAGGTTGCCAAGGAGATCGTTATTGGCAGAACTAAATGGTTGGTGAATAATTAACTGTCCTGTCCTCAGCAAGGCTTGAAGAAAGAACTTCTCAGGGCATCTCTGTAGACTTTGGGCAGAGTCAGCCTCTGTCCAGAGCCAAGAGATGAGCGAGGGGCCAATGGCCACAAGAAAGGTGGGTGAGCAAGATGGAGGCTCACTCCTCCCTGCAACAGTAGACTCAGAAGCGGTCATTCTATTGCTGCCATGTCCCTCACATTTGACCAATGCAGGGAGCCCTGCAGGCCATCCACTGCCACCCTTTGCATCTTCTTGCCTGAGAGGCTTTCTGGAACCCAGGTCTTGATTCTGCCCATGACAGGCTATAAGTTCCAAAAAAACTAGGAGCAGCTCTCAACCAATGAATGATGGAGGGAAATGGGGTGCTTTCCCCTGGCACCCACGTCCCAGGGGGATTCAGCTCCCTGGTCTACATGATTACTCGCTAACACATTCTTTCTTGGCTTCCTTCCTTTCCCTGGCTTCCTCCTCTGCTCACCAGTCAGTGCTTCCTGAAACCATCTTCTAAATCAACTCCCTGTGTTCAGATCCTCGCCCCAAGTCTGCTCCTGGAGCAACAGGAACTGAGATGACCACACGGAGAAGCAAAACCTGGGAGGGACACAGGAACTGGGAGCAGTAGTTTCTCATCTACTGTTACATTCAGCTTTCATGTGTAAAAGGATGTTTGGTAACATGGGATTTCTTGAGTTCCCCTCACCCTTTTTGGTTTTTAGATTAGTCTAAATTCAAATAACTGCCTGCTCTCAATGACAATTCCCCTCCACTAAACACCCTCAAGTAAAAAAAAAAAAAAAAAAAAGGATCTGAGGGGCTCCAAAGCCATGGTGAGAGTGTGAACCAGCTAAAGAGTGCTTGAGCTATAGCTCAGAGTTTATATTCCCAGAGAAGATTATGATCCAAGACAGGAAAACACTATAGTCATGCAGAATTTGTTTTAGGTAACAGGACACCTGTAAAAGCATGGCATCATTTTATTGCTCAGATAGCTGCCACTCAGCCTCAGCCCAGGGCTGTCTGGCTTCTCCAGCTAAAAGTGCAGAGGAGAACTGAGTAGAAATGGAAAAGTCTCCTAACCTTCTAGCACTTTCTGTTTGGACCTTTCATAGTTCAACTTCCTTTGGTGTGAGAGCTGCAAATTCCAGCTGAGAAGACATATAGTCAGACATTTATTTGGTGCATTAAATAATCCTGAACATCTTTCAGGTGATCAACTAATATTTCTAGTTACGTAAAAAAGAACTATGGGTTATAAGCACTTTTCCCCCTTTGTTATGCAAAGGGATAGGATCTTAAGTTTCCTAGAGAGGACTGGAACCTTCAGTGGCACAGAGAAGCAGAAACTACCCTCCGTCTTTCCTCAAACTCACAGACTGCCCACATTCCCTCTGAGCTCTTACTTAATTCTACTTCACAGAATACACACAGTTAGAACTTAAACCTTTGTTACTCTCCAGGTCATCTTAAAATCTGCTAATGAAATATCAGTCTGAAAGCTTTCTCCATTGTCACAAACAGTTGCAATTCCTAAACACTTAGTAATACAGTGATGTTGCAATTGCATTCAGATAGTGGCAACTTTCTTTGCCAATATCTAAATATTTCCCAACCTTTCTGGGTTGTTAAAATGAAGACTCTTCCCTCTGCCTACACTCACCCCGCAAAAATTTCTAACACTTGAGTTGTCTTACCAAACACTGCTGAGAATCACACAGCAGCGAACCATCTATTTCCCACTAGCAGCATTGTTTACTTCTGCAGCCTAGAAGAAAGAAGCCGTTTTTTCGTTTTTGGGTTTTTTTGGTTTGTTTTCCTTTTTCAGCTGGCTGATCATTTTTCACAAAATCACCAAGGTTAGGCAAATATAACAGAGAGAGAATGTGTTCATCATTAAACATACAACAATTTCTGGGTATGTGGGCAGGGCACTGAGAAGGCTAAGAGCACAGGCAGACAGTCCTGAATTCAAGTTCGAGCCCCTGGACTCCTCAGCTGGGGAATTTGGGGCAGGTTGTCGTACCTCCCTGAGCTTTGGTTTCTTCATAGAGTTAATGTGGGGATGAAAAGGAGATAATATATAGGAAGTGCTAAGCTCAGTGCTGGGCAGAGTAACCACTGCTTTTCAGTTAACTGTATCTCATTTCTTCTTCTCCAAGTAAACACAACACCACCCAAAACAAGAAGACAGGAAGGGTATTGTGGACATGTGCTTTTGCCTTCCCATCACTCTTTCCTCCTCCTTCCAAGGACCCAATTCTTTTTTCCCTGATGACAATCTTCTGTGTGTGTTGGGTGAAGTCTACTGCCTTCTCTTCTTTTCAGCCGCAAAGGTGAGAATGAGTTTCAGGCTTTGGTGAACCTCTTTCCCCTGCCTGAACCACGACGGTAGATGTAGGAATGAATCTATGAGTCAAAATGCCTCTACTCTGAGTCCTCCCTGGATTTTTTTTCTGGCTAGAGATACCATAATAGTTCTCTCAGTGCCAAGTCTGTACGGGTGAGGACTTTGTGCATATGATGGCTGCCTTTCCTGCTGTGTTAGAGTTTGTTCAGAAAAGCAGAACCTGTAGAAGATACATATTTGGGGTAATTTGCTACAATGGTTTGGCCTTCTGTTATTGTAAGAGTGGTTCAACAGTCTATGGGAAGGTGTTCTTTCTGGGTCAGGGGCAGGAAGCTGAGGTCTGTGGGCAGGCTGTTGAGAAGGAAAGATGGGCATAAAGTAGGGGAAGCAAAGATAAACTGAATTCTGTGAGGATGGGCAGAAATTCATGCAATGAGACTAGGACCCACATTGGTCTCACCTCATCTCCAAGTCATCCACTTCGATGATGGAAGTAAGCTGGAGGAGAAGCTGGCTCCTCACGGAGTTAAAAAAGCACTTGGCCTGGGAGTAAGAGAAGGTGAAGCTGCAGCAGAAGTTGGAGACGTATGAGCCCAGCCCCACAGGGTGAGTAAACAGGCAAGTGGCAGTATAAGCAAGCCACAGCAGCACCTCGTGACCTGCACTGGCCTTCCAAGCATAAAAAGAAATACGAATGACACTCTAGTTCTGATTCTAAATCTCATACAAAAAGTCTGTGCTTCATACTAACCTGGAACTATGGACAGAAATGAATTATGGAAAATATAGTTTCAGTTTAGCTAAGCAGACAGAACACATTTACTATACTGGCTATGTGATGAGATGCATTCAAGAGAAGGGCAGCGGGAAAAAGCCCTGATGATGCCTTTTGAGTCTTTGGATGCAGCCGGGCCTGAAGCTGTAACTGTCTATCCCTAGAATTTCCACTTGTGTGAACCACTGAGCTTAAGCTGCTTTACACTGTGATTCTGTTGCTTGTAAAGAAAGTGGCCTGACCAATATAAATACCTAGTTCATCTTCCAATAGTACTTTAGTTCAAAAGTTGTAACAGAATCCCAGTGAAGATCCTAACTTTGGTATAACAATTAGGAACAAATTAAAAATCCTGGGATAATAGGGAATAACTGATACATAGCATTTTCACTTTTCATGGGTAAAAAATTTGCTCAGAACTGGCAAAAAGGCTTATGTACAAAACATGATTAATGTCTGCCCATTAACATACCAAGTGGCAAGTGTAGTCTTTGTAGAAGGTAAGCTGACACACTATGGGAAGCCAAAGGAACCCCCAGACAGAAACTTAAATGTGGGGAGCCCCCATACTTCAAATTTTCAAGGGATTTAAGAGCTCTCTGTCAAGAACCAAGGGAAAAATATATTTCTTATTATATCACAAAATCATATTTTCCAAGCTTTTTAGGTACCAGGTAGTGTGCACCTATGAACTGGGGACAAACACATGGATAAGATAGTCATCCCCTCAAGGGGCTCAAAGAATCACCCTGCTCATCCTAGATCTCATTTTTCTATTTATGCAATCAAAAATTTCATTACTTTCTGCAAAAGCCATCTCCCACTGCACATTGACCCTATGATCTACAATGGTTCCTATGTATTTTTCTTCTTCTATGTATGTTAAAGTCAACTGCCTCCTAATCAAGTTCTTTCCTTCAGTAAATGTTTTAAATTTTTAAAAATGTTCTTCCAATTTCAAAAGTAGTAAATGCAGCATACAGAAACTTTAGGACACTATGCCAAAAAGTTTTTTTTTTTTTTTTTTAACTACTTTTATTCTTGGGTAGTGACTGTCTCCAGCCCTGGGAGGCCCCTTGCCCACTAACTGCAGTACCAGTAGGTAGATGGAATGGACCTCAGTCCCATCACCATTCTTTGTTTCTGGTCCTCGCATGAAGATGGTACAAGCCATCTTTATCTGTTACTGGGCAGTTACTTTGTAACCAGTCTTATTTCTTCTGCTTTCTTGTATCCCCTTCACAGCAACCAGAGTGTCACTTAGAATGTCAATCAGGTCTATGGCCATACCACCCTGAACATGCCTGATCTTGTCTGATCTCGGAAGCTAAGCAGGGTAGGGCCTGGTTAGTACTTGGATGGGAGAGTGTCAATCATATCACTCCCCTCCCTTGCTTAAATCTTCTCATTTAGGATCCGTCACAGCTAGAATATAACCCAACACATCTGAGAGTCTAGAAGGCTTTGTCTCCCTCTTGACCTCATTCATCACGTTCCAGCTTCTTGGGGCTTCTCTCTGACCCTCAAGCATGCCCAGTTGGTCACCCTCAGGTTCTTGGCAGCAGGAACGCTTTGCTCTCCTCTGGTTGGCTTCTTCTGACTCCAGTCTCAGGTTACACATCACCATTCCTGAGAAGCTTTTGCTAGCCACTTTGCTCAAAAAGTCTCTCCCCACCTTTCCACCACTTTTTTATCACTCCTTTCCTGACTTATTTTTCATCATTTTACTTATCAATACCTGAAAATATATTGTATGTTTCTGAGTTTACTGACCTCTGACTCCCCAAACATGAAGATCCCCTAGGGGTAGGTTGTTGAGAGACCCCATGGTAGAGTAGTTCAAGTAGCTTTCTTCAGATCTAGAGGTGGGAAAAGGGCCCCATAGTGATTTGCCATGCTTTGTTGATTGCCTTTAACCCTGCCCTCATCTTTGTAAACACTGTCTTCTTTATTAAACTCTCCATCATTACTCCAGCAAATCAGCCTTCTCCTCCTTCCCAGGTGCTTAACTTAGGTTTTAGCTTGACTTTGGGGACAAGGGAAGAGGTATGTATCCTGATGAGAGATGCTGAACCATCAAGGCTAGTCCTCTGCCCTTTGGCCCAAGTATCAGAACTGTCACCTTCCTTCTGATCTCAGAGTGTTCTTTCATTTTCTTCCATCGCTCGGCATCATGGAGGCACAGGAATTAAGAGTTAATGTATCTCTAAAAATTAAGCACTGAATCAGGCCCTTTATTTATAGCTCATTTTATAAATGTGAATTAAAGTGGGCCAGTCTTATGACACACTCAAATTTATTATCCCCACTTGATGGCTTGGATAGTTAAATACTTCAGTGAATAAACTTAGAATTCATTAAGTCTCATTTGGTCATATTTCATATATTTGCAATCCACTCTCTTCCCTGGCAGTTTTCAAACAAGAAAATTAAGCCTGGCTCTGAAATTTATGGATGTATTCTTCTAATACTCCTTTAATTAGAAACTCCTATATGGTTTCCTAAGCAAACCACCCATGGAGAAAACTTACAGGACTGGCGCTCCTATTGTTTGACTATTTCCTAACTCCTTTTTTTTTCTTAAACTCTCATTAGCTCAGAAACACCTGTAGATAAAGTTCTGTAGAAACACAGCTAGGAGGGGCAACTTTTCACCTTCAGGTTGGCATTAAGCAGTTACGGAGAAGGCAATGGCACCCCACTCCAGTACTCTTGCCTGGAAAATCCCATGGACGGAGGAGCCTGGTAGGCTACAGTCCATGGGGTCGCTAAGAGTCGGACGACTGAGCGACTTCACTTTCACTTTTCCCTTTCATGCACTGGAGAAGGAAACGGCAACCCACTCAAGTATTCTTGCCTGGAGAATCCCAGGGATGGCGGAGCCTGGTGGGCTGCCGTCTATGGGGTCGCACAGAGTCGGACACGACTGAAGCGACTTAGCAGCAGCAGCAGCAGGTAACAGTTAATTGGTTTAGTTTTCAGTATTGAATATTAATGGAGTGGAATTAAGTCACAAAGTTCCTGGTCGATGGGGAGCTTTCTGAGAGTTTAAAGACCACAGTTAACTGTATTTGAGGAGAAGGAGGCTACCCTGCCCTGCTTTCATTTCGAGATGCAAAGATCTCCCCAAACCCATTCTGTCAAGGCTTGTGCTGTGTATGACTGCCGTTTTGGATATTGTGTTAACTACTTGTGGGAAAGGGGAGTGGGGAGAAGAGAAGAGAATGTGGCACGTATCCAGGTGTGGCATTTGAGCAGAGTTTGGGTTGCCCAAGTGGCCCTATTAAGCGTGCCTGAAATGAGATAGCACTCCAGGACTCTGGGCTCAGCTGCTTATGGGAGGAATCACGTATGAGGACGAGGGAGTTAGATGTGTCTAAGATTTTTAGCGCTAAATATCTTTGGCCTGAAACATGACAAAGAGCACTAGAGGGAGTCAACTCAGTCAACAAATATGTATTCAGCTCCTATTATGTGTGCTCCTAGTTCCAGATACTGGATATAGAGCCTTGGCCAGGCAGCTAATGCTTAGCACAGCGCTTATTATGGGCTAGGCATCATTCTCAGTGTTTTATATGTATGGTGATGATGGTTTAGTCACTAAGTTGTGTCCAACTCTTTGCGACTGCATGGACTGTAGGCCTCCAGGCTGTTCTGTGCATGGAATTCTCCAGGCAAGAATACTGGAGTGGGTTGCCATTTCCTTCTCCAGGTTATATGTGTGTGTGTGTATATATAAATATATATATACAAGCAAGAAGGAATTCTGCCAGCAGATTACTTTTAGACTTGGACCACAGCCCTTTCCTGTGTTTCTAGCCTGCTGGCCTACCTTGAAGGTTTCAGATTTGTACCTCCACAGTTACATGGACCAATTCCATAAAATCAGTCTATCTCTATATGTATATACATATCCTATTGGATCTGTTTCTCTGGAGAATCTTGACAAATACAATGGTTGGGAACTTGGAGTCTGGAGTCATACTGTTGGAAGTCAAAACTCTTTTCTCCAATTTACTGTCTGTATAACCTTGGGCACATTAACTTCTCAGAGCTTCAGTTTCTTCATCTTTAGGTTGAGACTCCACTTAATTCCCACATTACCCTGGGAAGTAGGTTCTAATACTGTCCCAAGTGCCCATTAACAGACAATTGGATTAAGAAGATGTGGCATATATATACTACAGAATACTACTCAGCCAAAAAAAAAGTATGAAATACTGTTATTTGCAGCAATGTGGATGGACCAAGAGAATCTTATGCTTAGTGAAATAAGTCAGACAAATACTTTAACATATTACTTATATGTGAAATTAAAAAAAAAATACAAATGAATGTATATGCAAAACAGAAACAGACTCATAGATATAGAAAACAAGCTTGTGATTACCAAAATGGAAGAGGAAAAGGGGAAAGGGACAAACTAAGGGTATGAGATTAAGAGATACAAGCTACTATATATAGCACAGATAAGCAACACGGATATACTTACTGTACAGTACAGGGAATTATACCCATTATCTTATAATAACCTATAATGGAATATAATCTGCAAAAATACTGGATCACTATGCTGCACATCTATGTAGCTAACACAATATCGTAAATAAGCTATGCGTGTATGTGTGCTCAGTCACTTCAGTTGTGTCTGACTTTGCGACCCTGTGGATTATAGCCCCTCATGCTCCTCTCTCCATGGGATTCTCCAGGCAAGAATACTGAAGTGGGTTGCCATTCCCTTCTCCAGGGATCTTCCCGACCCAGGGATCGAACCCGGGTCTCCTGCATTGCAGGCAGATTCTTTACCACTGAGCCACCAGGGAAGCCCCAAATAAGCTATACTTCAATTTTTTTTTTTTTAAAAAGACACAATCCTGGTCCTTGAGGGATTTGTAGATTCATTATCAACAATTCTATAACACAGTCTATACACAGCAGTGGCTAAGCACCTAGAATATCTGGGTTTAAATCCTGGCTTTACTTTCTACTGGTCATATGACCTTGGGCAGTTTGATGACTTTTTCTAGACCTCACCTGTAAATGATAGACAATGATGATGACAGCAAAACAGAGCTGACGTTCATCATGTCCTTACTGGGTGCTAGGTCCCAGACTCTCGCACGGACTACCTCCTTGAAGGAAGGGAAGGGAAGTCGCTCAGTCGTGTCCGACTCTTTGCGACCCCGTGGACTGTAGCCTACCAGGCTCCTCTGTCCATGGGATTCTCCAGGCAAGAATACTGGAGTGGTTTGCCATTTCCTTCTCCAGGGGATCTTCCCGACCCAGGGATCGAACCCAGGTCTCCCGCATTGGAGGCAGACGCTTTAACCTCTGAGCCACCAGGGAAGTCACTACCTCCTTGAATCCTCACCAAGTCCCTGAAAACTAGTTAACTTTTATCAACTCCATTTGACACATAAGGAACTCAGGTTTAAGAGGTTAAATGACTTATTAGGAGAGGGGAGTGGTGGTAGTGAGGAACTGCTGAGGACCCCTACGTACTGGTCCTGAGTAGCCCTGGGCCCCCCTGGCTATGCCCATCAGGGTGGCGCCCATCTGATCCTCTGAACCCTTGAAGGCACATAAGAGCCAGTGTGAACTCTAAAACCTGATGGCCAGGGTGGATAAATTAAACACATGCCTCCTGCCTGGGGGAATGACAAGCTCCCTGTGATTACTGCACTGTGAAAAATGTTAGCCTTCAAAAGGTTTCCTCCCTTCCTATTCTGTTAGCACTCACACAGAGGTCTATTAGCAGTGCTCCCAGCCTGCTGGGGATGCTGGCAAGGCCACGAAAAGAACCCACTCCCCCAGAAGATCTGGCTGCGTTTTTAGCTCCAGGCTGCTGGCACGTGCCACCTGCCCAGGTATCCAGACACAAGATTTATTGTGCTCTGCTGTGTTGGCTCTCAGGCCTGCCCTGGGATCTCATACTGACAGACACGTGTTTCATGGAGAAAAATTTAGGCCACTACACAATGGGGAAGGTGAGAGAGAGCACAGGAAAAGGGAGAAAGAGGAGGAAGAGCAGATCAGAAGGCCAAGGCTGTAACAAAAAAAGGTTCTGTCCCATCTCTGAGCTTTTAGAAGTAGGAAGCACTGTGTTGACCTAGGGTTTACACCTCGGAGTTTCGGGTGGCTATCTTCTTTGCAGTCAAAGGAGGGCAGTTAGCTTGCAGACACAGTTTACTCCTGCAGGGCTGTGATGAGGACAGAAAGAAGTGGAGCTGGTAGGGAGGAAAAAGCCAGAATCCCATGTGACAAGGATGACCCTTTTCTTCCCGCCTTTGGCTACAGAAACAATTCCTACAGGGCTACATCTCAGGAGGCGATGTTCCAGGTCCATGGGAGCACTGACAGCAAGTGTGGGCCACTGGCTGGAGCAGGTCTGATAATCCTTGGGCACCAGTTGGTGAAAAGTAAGTACAGAACTGAGGAGCCACGATTAGAAACTTTTAGCATGATCTAATGCTACCAAGACATTCCAGCATGTGATCACTGACTTGTCTCATTGACCATGACATAGGCCAGTTTGGGTGTTGAATTTGAACCTGTTGGGGTGTGTTTCCCATGGCCTGAGGAGTATACTACTCACGCACAGTCACAGAACATCTTGGGTGGTGAGTTTGACAAGCACTGTTGAAGAGGTTATCAGTATGCCTCTATAGTCACTAAGTTGCTGTGCCTTTATGAGTCTCAGTTTCCCTGTTTGTAAACTGGTGATAAATCATGTATGTCCTAAGGACTTTTGGAAGATGAAATGAGATGTGGTGTGTCAAGAGGTTAGCAAGGTAGCTGACAAAGGCTGTGCACTCAGGACAAGTGAGCTCTTGTCACTCGGTCACGGTGAACAGACAGAGCTTTCAATCTGGCTTGGAACGAGGTGTCTCCATACCAGATGTCTGGGGAAGTGAGCACAGCCTCAAAGACTTGACCCACAGCAAGCCAAGGATATCTCCAAGAGCAAAACAGAGGGGCTGGTCACCGACCAGGGAATGAAGATGGTAAAGCTTATTCCCTTGGCTGTGAACAGGCGAATCGATGGTGAAGGAAAGCCTCGGGTCCTCGAGTGCTCTAAAAGCCGATAATAAAATTTAAAATCAATGGCGAAGCTGACAGCAAACCGATGGCAGGGCCAGAGGTCAGGAATGAAGTGTCTCTGTGCAGGAAGCAGGCAGACAGCCTGGGTGGCGACCCTCAGAACAGCACGCTGAGCATCCAGGTGAAATCATCTGGGTGCCGAGATTTCACAGAGATCCTGCCTCCTGGGCTGGCGCCCCCCACCCCCATGGATGCAGGAGGCGCATGTGGGAAATGAGCTGTCGAAAGAGTAAGACCTGGACCCCAGTACTGTGCTGCCCTATTCACTAAGCTTTTGGAGGTATGGAGCCAGAGCCTGGGAAATTCTATCTTACACTATTAATTTCACCTACATTTAAAAAAAAAAAAAGAACAAACAATGCAGTCCTGCCACACTGTTATGGGCCAAATGCATCCCCTTCAAATTCATAGGCTGCAACTCTGATCCCTAACATGATGGTGCTAGGAGGTGGGACTTTTGGGAGGTAACTGAGTTATGAGGTCATGAGGGTGGGAGCCCCATGACAGGATTAATGTCTTATAAAAAGAGGAAGAGACTAGGGCTCTCTCTCTCTGCCATGTGAGGACACAGCAAGAAGGTGGCCATCTGGAAACCATGAAAAGCACTTTCATCATGAACTGCAGCAACCAGCACCTTGATCTTGAACCTCCAACCCTCCAGAACTGTGAGAAGTAAATGTTTGACGTTGAAGTCACTCAGTCTCTGACATTTTGTTACAGCATCCTGAATCAACCAAGACAGTATTTCTCAGGTGAGGAGCTATACAGATTCATCTATCTGTGCAAGCATTTCTTGATTCCCCTCGATGTTGGGGACTAGTGTTGAAAGAGGATATTTGTAAAGTAGTGAGTTTGGGACTGGCAGGGAAGAGAGATAGGTTAGCAAACACTTAGCATCCAGGGTACTAGGAACAACAATGACTTTATGAGACCAGAGGGGAGGGCAGAGGCAACACTACCTGGCAGGGAGGGGAGTGGGGTAGGTAGGGAGATGATGCTGAAGAGATGCCAAGCCTTGTTGTACCTGTTCTAAGGACATGGTGGGCAGTGGACTCTGGGTGGCTGCTCTCGTGATGCGTGGTGAAGGGCAAAGTGGGCCAATCAGAGTATCTCAGGAATTTCACTAGTAAGTTTAAGTGTAGGAATGAAACCTGTAATGGGCTATGAAAGCTGAGGAATGAAAGAGTGTAGAAGAGAGGCTCAGAGTGAAGCAGAGAGAGAGAGGTGGGAGGCAGAGAGGGAGAAAAAGGGAGAGGAAAGGAGAGTGAGAGAGCATGAGGCAGGGAAAGAGAGAGGGAGACCATGACCTAACTTAATTTTGAAAACTTTACACATGTCTATATTTCCATTCCCCCTGTAATGTGGCTATATTTGGCTATTTTTGAAATGTTTCCATAAATTAGAATGGGTAATGTTTACTAGAAGTAGTCTCTGTGCTTAACAAGCCAGAGAGTCCTAACAGAACTCTAGGAGTGATCTGGGAGAGCAATACTGACTCACAGAAATATAATAGCACAGTCTCAGCCAAACACAAAAAGAGAAATTAAACACTGGTGCTGACATCACCTTGCACACATACGCATATGCCCTGGCCTGAGTGCTTAGTGCAGCCATGACGTTGCCCACTGTCTCTGGGTGGGCCTATGAACTTTGCTAGGTGTGAGCACCTCACTGAGCTGAGTGTGCCTGCTGTGTTGATTATACGTTTTGAAGCAAGAGGAAGAGAGAGGAGAGAAGAGAGTAATTAATTAGCAAGCAAAGGAATGAGCATTTGTTTGCATTTCTGTTGTGAAGGCTCATCATTTACATCAACTGAGGTGCTTAGTGAATTAAAGCCACATGTGAGTTAAGTGTGTTGATCTCATGATCTGTAACAGCAAAAACACTCAGATTCAGCCTATGGTTTGAAGAACTGAAGCCAGTAGTTAACTCTTAAGTCTTAAACAAACAGCTTCCTTTACAAGCTAAGTGTCAACTGAACTTTGATTCATGAAGTTACCAATTAGTCTTCTTGGCTTCATGTTCGGTCTAGAGCCATCAGATTGATAAATATGTTACATCATCTCCCTACACTGTCTCTTTGTCAAAGATAAATGGCAAAAGAGCAGATTAAAACTAAAACCCAAGACAGGATACCTATCTGAAATCTGAGGGATCTTAGGGTTTCCAAATGAATTAGCCCACTGGAATTAACAACTTTTCCTCTAAGCTGTGTATGGCGAGGGGACAGCCAGGTGGCCCAGGGCATTTCTTTGTCCATTTTAAACTCGCTAAATGAAAACCACGTGAATGGTTGGTTTGTGAGCCAGACGATGTCCACAATTTAACAGCTGGAAGAGGTGTGAGCTCAGCCCTAGTGCAGACGATCTTCTCCCTAGTGTGCCTGCAGAGGCCTCCCTCAAACAGGTGGATACCGACAAGGCTCTGACAGAGGCTGAGCAGCCTGTGAGAGAGAACTCCAGAAACTCCACCCTGAGCAGAGAAAAGCAATGTACACATTTATCTCAGACTTACAGATTTAAATCGAGTCTGACTCTGATTATTCTAATCTGTTAAATCAACAGTTAAGCAATAAGTATTCATTTTCCTGCTAAAGGGGCTTCCCTCATAGCTCAGTTGGTAAAGAATCCGCCTGGAATTGCAGGATACCCTGGTTCGATTCCTGGGTTGAGAAGATTCGGCTGGAGAAGGGACAAGCTACCCACTCCAGTATTCTTGGACTTTCCTGGTGGCTCAGCTAGTAAAGAATCTGACTGCAATGCAGGAGACCTGGGTTTGATCCCTGGGTTGGGAAGAACCCCTGGAGAAGGGAAAGTCTACCCACTCCAGGATTGTGGCCTGGAGAATTCTGGGTTGCAAAGAGTCGGACACGACTGAGCAACTTTCACTTTTCTTGCTAAAGGGGTTCAGAATATGCCATGTCAAAATATGTCATTTTGGCATAGAGGTTACTTTGAATGCAGTTGAGAGGTAACAGATGCAGGATGAGAATTTCTCTGCACTACCCCTATCTGCCTAAAAACAAAGCAGAGATTTCTGTCCATGAAGGTGCCTTCCCAGTACCAAAAAGGGAAGGACAAATTGTCATCAGAGACTAGGAGCTGACACTGAGATGAGTCGGCATAAACAGACCTTCTGAAAATAACTCTCATAGGGAGAACTAATGGAAGATATTTTGCAGTCACTGGCCCACAATATATCACCCTTTGAAACCTGAATCTATTTCCTTTGTTAAAATGGCATATGAGACTCCAGACTCCAGTCACTTTTTTCAGTTTCTCTTTCCTGTGAATTCCTGTGCATGTAAATATTCATAAAAATTGTGTGCTTTTTCTCCAGTTAATCTGTTTCCTATTAGTTTAATTCACAGGCCCCCAGGCAATGAACAAAATAAAGCAGAAGAAAATTTTTTTCTCCTTGACAGTGACACAGCGTTAACCTCAAAACTTAAGGGAGATTTACTTACAGGGGTAAGGGGAAAGGAATCCCTACCCACCAAGAATTGTGAAAGCGAGAATGTCCTAAAGAAAATATCAGTATGCTTATAAGAATGACAAACATTTTTAAAGACCAATACTATCAAGCAAATACCTCTGATAGCCCAGTGGGTAAAGAATCCACCTGCAGTGCTAGCGACACAGGAGATGTGGGTTTAATCGCTGGGTCAGGAAGATCCCCTGGAGGAAGAATGGCAACCCATTCCAGTATTGTTGCTTGAAAAATCCCATGGACAGAAGAGTCTGGCAGGTCCAAGGGGTCGCAAAGAGTTGGACATGACTGAGCAATTAAGCACGCAGGCAATATCAAGTAAAGGCATAGATGTGGCACAACGGGCACTTTTCTACCTCTTGATGAGCACATAAATTTGGTGAAGACTTTTTTGGAAGACAATTTGGTAGGCTCTGTCAAAACTTAAAATGTACAAACTTTTGATCCAGCAATTTCATTTCTAGGAAGTTAATTAAAGACATCCTTGCATACATGCACAAACTCAGCTGGTGAGAGAATTTTGATTTCAACATTGTTTTTAATAGCAACACACTGGAAAATCATCCAGTATCCAGCAATGGAGAAGTGGCTACAAGGAGTCAGTAGAAAGAAAGAAGTAAGCCTCCACCAATATCCCAATGTGGGAAGATAACTAGGACAATGAAGGTGTTTAAACAGTAAGTCACAGAAGAGGACAAGGATTTCTTAAGTAGATTATAATGAAGTACCGTCCGTTAAAAAATGAACTTCATTAAAATTAAGAACTTCTATTCATCAAAAATCTATTAAAAGAATCCACAGTTTCAACAACTGATGAGTGGATCAATAAAAGTGGTATATGCATAGAGTGGGAAATTATTCAGCAATTAAAAAAATGAATGCCATTCTGATACATGCTAAAACCTGGATGTACCTTGAAAACATTATGCTACGTAAAAGAAGCCAGTCACAAAAGACAACATAATGTATGGTTCTATTTAAATGAAATGCCTCGAATAGGCAAATCTATTAAGACAAAAGTAGATCAGTGGTTGTCAGGGCCTGAGGGGAAGGAAGAAGAAGGAGTAATAGATATGGTATTTCATCTTGAGGTGATGCAAATATTCTAGAATTAAACAGTGTTGATGGTTGCAAACTTTTGTGAATGTGGTGAAAAGCACTGCATTAAATACTTTCAACAGATGAATTCTGTTATGTGAATTATACCTCAATTTAGAAAATTACATTTAAAAAACAGTAAGAGAGAGAAAAGGCAAACTACAGACTGTGAGAAAATATCTACAATATGTACACCTGACAAAACTATCAAGAATATAAGGATATAAAAAGAGTTCCTACAAACCAAAAAGAAAAAGACAAACTGATATAAAACAATTAGCAACCAATTTTACCAGGCACTTTCCAAAGGTGTTTACACAAATGGCCAAAGCTTATTAAAAGATTAGATTCTGAACATCTTTAGTTACCACAGTGAGAAAATACCACCCGTGGTCCAGAATGCCAAGAATTAATAGCAAGTGCTGGTCAAGCTGTACGTGACTGGGACTCTCTTACACTGCCAGTGGGAATGTAAACTGACACTGTCACTTTGAAAATCTGCTTACATTATCTTCCAAGGCAAAACACACATCTGCCTATGACTCAGAAATGTCTTTCCTAGATATATGCCTAACAGAATTGAGTGCATATGTCTACTCAGTGACATGCTCAAGAATGTTCACAGCAGCTTTATTTATAAGTCCCCTGGTGGAAGCAAACCAATTGTCTTCCAACTGGAGAATGAATAAACATGTATGAAATACAATACTTAGCAATACTGCTAATACTTAGCAATAAAAATGAAAACAACAAAAACAAAAAAATAAGGAGGCAAACAAGGACATGGATAAACCACCCAGGAATTTTTAAGTGAAAGAAGTCACTCATTAACCAGTATATACTAAATGATTCCATTTATTAGAAGTTTAAGAAAAGGCAAATTAAACCAAACAATGGTAATAGACTCAGAATAGTGGCTACTTTTATAGAAAAGTGGACTTTCCTGGTGGCTCAGATGGTAAAGCGTCTGCCTACAATGAGGGAGACCCAGGTTCGATCCATGGGTCAGAAAGATCCCATGGAGAAGGAAATGACAACCCATTCCAGTATTCTTGCCTGGAAAATCTCATGGACAGAGGAGCCTGGTAGGCTACAGTCCATGGGGTCACAAAGAGTCAGACACGACTGAGCAACTTCACTTTTATAGAAAAGTAGGGATGAGAAAGGTACACTACAGAGCCTTCTAACTCAGGTAACTGCCTGAGAAAGAATGGAGTTGGACCTTTTCATTACACCGTATACAAATATTAACCATGGAGGGATTACAGACCTAAATGTAAGAGCCAAAGCTACAAACTAGGAAGAAAATTTTGTAGGAAATCTTCATGACATTGAGTTAGGCAAAACCTCCTTAGATATGACACTGAAAGCATAAGTGACAAAAGAAAAAGATTAAGTGGACTTCACCAAAATTAAGAATCTTTAATTTTCTTCAAAGGACACCACCACAAAAATAAAAAGGTAATTCACAAAACTGAAGAAAATATTCGCCATTTGATAAGCCTTCCCAGGTGGCTCAGTGGTAAAGAATCCGCCTGACAGTGCAGGAGACAAAGTTCAGTCTCTGGGTCGGGAAGATCCCCTGAAGGAGGAAGTGGCAATCCACTCCAGTATTCTTGCCAGGAAAATCCCACAGACAGAGGAGCCTGATGGGCCACAGTCCATAGTGTCGCAAAGACTCGGACCCAACTGAGCAACTGAGCATACATATACACAGGGGATTTGAATCCAGAACATGTAAGGAATTCTTATAACCCAGTAATAAAAGGACAAATAACCCAATTTAAAAATGGAGAAAGAATCCAAAGAAAATCTATAAATGACCAAAAAGCACATAAAAGGATGTTCATATGAATGACCATTGTTGTTGTTCAGTTGCCCAGTCGTGTCTGATTCCTTGTGACCATTAGGAAAATGCAAATCAAAACCACAATGAGATATCACATCACACCCCTTAAGATGGCTATAATCAAAAAGATAGATAATAACAAGTGTTGACAAGGATGTGAAATAACCTCATAAGAGTTTTTAAAAATGGATGGTACATGATTATATTTCAAGGAGACTGTTAAAGTATATAAAAGGATGATTTCACATACATATAAACAACCCATCTATACATATGTTGATAGATATGCATGAATTTGGGTGTAAACCCCTAGAAGAAATCCTGGGGAAATACTTTCAGAGCCCTGAAGTTGTTTGTTCTGGGAGTGAACAGAGGTCACTCTATGGCCTATGGGTGACCCCCATAAGGGGTCTATGGCCATTTTGGTTCGTTTCCTTCAGCAATGCTTCATTTTTATCCATCAAGGATGTTTTCTCGTATTACTTGTGTAATAAAGTTTTAGAGTAAAAACTGCCAGCTGGGAGTGCACAAGAGATTGTCTGAAGGTGGCATGGATATCCAGAGGAGGACATCATCATCACGGTGTGACAAAACAAGGGCAGAAAGTTCTCTGATGTGGAGCTGGAAGTTGGGTGTGACGTGTCTGGGCAAGGTGATGTGGAAATTCAGAGAATGGGGCAGCATTTTGACAAGTCTAGTACTGCCTTGGTTTCAGTTTTTAAAAGTATATTCATTATGCAATGTGCATTTATTTTGGATCTATTCCTATGAGAAAAGTATAGACAGATACAAGTATCAGAGAAGATTTATTTCACACACACAAAAAAAAGAAGGAAAGAAAAGAGGAAGCAAGGAGGAAAGTTTGGAAAGGAAAGAAGGTAGAAAGGAGGGAGGAGAAATAAAAATACACAAAGCCAAAAGGTGAAACCCCACTGCCATTTTAATGGACCAGACCTGTTAAGAAATAATGAAAAGTGTTGAAAGTTCTAGAATCCCCTGGATACTATGCAATTCAATTTTTTTCCCTGAAAGAAAGTCTCAGACCAGCCTTAAGAATATAGCTGAACCTTGAACAATGAGAGGGTTAGGGACACTGACCCCTGCACAGTCGAAAATCCAAGTATAACTTACAGTCAACCCTCCATAACCACGGTTTCTCATCTGCAAATTCAGCCAACCATGGGCCACGTACTGCTGTGGTATTTACTACTGAAAAAAATTCACATGCAAGTGGACCTGGGCAATTCAAACCCATCTTGTTCAAGGGTCAACTGTGTTGTCTTTTCTGTGCTAATTCTGCTCTTTGCCTCAGCGTTCAATTAGACTTTATCATCAGGTAAAAGCATCTCTCAGAACATTCTGCAGCCTGGCATCGTGTCAACCTCTAAAAAGAGCTTGTGAATAAAGATGGTAGCTCATGCTTGGCTTCATCATCTGGATCATCCTTAGCTTGATCTTTGGGGTGGTTCAGGGTAAATTTTTTGGTTAGCTTGGCCTTCCATGTCTCACAAAAGGTCCAACTTTGCCTCCAAAGTGTGTGCAGGCAGGAATATAGTGGAGTAAGCTAGTTGTGCATAAATATACTTGGCCAAACTGGAGGAGGTAACACTCAAGACATAAAAATTCCTGTCTGTGGTTACTGGCAGTTTTTGATCATGTTACTTGTCCTCGGGCGGGAGTGAAATACAATTACAAATTCACAGAGCCCTTGGGTAGAGGAATAGGATTGAAATTATTTAAAGCAGGAAAATATTCATAAAAAGAGTCAGGCCAGTGGTACCAAGACATTTTTTAAAAACTTGGTCTACCTTCCAGTATGGACTTGCTGGAGTCACAATATTATCTAAACTAACTGCCGAGACCTCAAAGTCTGCCAAGCTAGGAATTCAGCCAGTATGATTGTCCATCCCTTCCAGTTTAAAATTAAATTAAATCTTTGGTTGTTTGCCTGAATTAATCGTTCAATTTGCAAAAAGACAATCAAATCTATGTTGTAAGTGATTCCAGCTGTGGGGTGTGTGTTTTTTCAGCAGCGGAGAAAAATTACTTAAGCATTTCATAAACAGAACTGAGAGATGCCTTGGTTTTCTTTCAGAGATGAAGGGATTTCTCAATGGTTGCTGTCCTTGAACCTGGGTTATATTTCTTCCTCTTTAGAACCCAACAGTTGACATTGATGAAGACAATATAAACAGGTCACCTTCAACTCCAAGGACATTGCTACCAACGTTGAATATATTTTAAGGGCCTTTGATTGAAGGCAAAGCAAACAAGCTAATTACTCAATATCACACCCACTGCTTGGTTTTCTCCTGGAGGTTGACCACAGGAAGCCACACTCTGACACTCTAAACATCCCTTTACTGCATTGGCACCTGATGAGCTCAAATTAAGTCAACCTGATTGCTAAAATTCATTTTTTCAGTTCTCGGTTGTTGTCACTTTTCCCTTTCATGTATATTAGTACAAAAGAAATTCCAGCTCACATTCCTTTCAAGTTGTTAATATGAGATACATCTCAACTTTTATGACTGAAGGTCTTCCTATCATATCTTTATGAATAATGCTACAACTTCAATATTGGGAGTTTTTGAGTGAGAACAGCTATCTTTCATAAATAGAGCCTGAACAAGATTGTTAAACCATCAGTTAATCTTTACATTCAAGGGAAATGAAAGGAAAAGACTTGCTGATAAATTACTTTTTCCACAGCCAGAAGCAGTGTGTACAATAAAGCAGATATTCCCTAAATAACAAGAATAAATATATCTCATTTTTTTCTTTGTATATTGTGCTTATCAAACTAGAGCCTTATTTGACAAGTACTTTACTCTAATATTATAAATACTCCAAAGATGAACACAATTCCTTTGTTCATAACTAATATATTTGGGAAGTCAACTCTGAATCATTTAGGCAAATCATTTCAGTATATTCATAGAAAGAACAAATTTTTACCCTCTGAACTGAATTATAAACAGTTTTTTTCACTTTCTTTACTCTAAATAACTAGAGACTTTTGCCTCAAAGTTATTCCTAGCAAGAGAAAATTGCACAATGAAATGTGTTTATCTTTTTAATCCCTAAAGGCAGAAGATACAAAATATACACATGGGATACTACCATGACATAGAAAATCTATCACTGAACCCATGGAAAATAATACAGGCCTCTCAGCCCAAGACTGCTGGGGTCTTGGAGTATGCATTCATGTGTGAGAGTTAGGAGCCGAATAACTGATGAGTAAAGCTTATGCTTGGCATGTAGCTGAGTTCCCATTCATAATATGAGGGGTCAGAGACTAGGTTTGGCTTTAGATCTTTACTAGCTGTGAAGGAAGGACTTGTCAAGCAAAAGATCATATAAAAAGGAAATCAAAATATTTTCCTGCACCAAAGAACAAGCTGGAGCCTGGGTCCATTAAGCTAGCAACATGCCAGCCTGAACTTCTAGGTTGGAGCTGTGGGCTCCATGCATAGGAATAGCAACTATCTGTAGAGCACTTTACAGTAGGAAAGCACCTCCTCCTAAGGGATCTTTGATTTATCAGCCCATGTCAACCTTGGGAGAAAAGATTTTTTAAAAGAAGAAGTATTAACTTTATAGATGAGGAAACAGCCTGTATACAATGGATCTAAGACAGAAACTCACATCTTTGAACCCCAAATCTACTCTACCAAATTTTTGCTCCTAAGCAATCAATAGCAGTTCAGCTGTCTTCTCTGAGTGTTTTTCCATTTGAAAAAATGGAAATAAAAGCCTCTTATAGCAGGGTTGTCATGGTGATCTGATGAGATAAGTTATGGGGATCAATTAAGACTCTTTGTGCTATGAAGAAAAAGACAAATCCAATTTACCATGGCTTTAAAATAAAGCAATTTATTGGCTCCTGGACCTGAAAGGTCCACAGTAGGGGGATTTCAGGAGTGAACTGATTGAGAGGTAGGTGGAGAGACAGGGCAGGGCTTCATTTCTCAGGGATTCTCTTGGCCCTGCCTTCCTCTGTGTGTTGGCCTCCTGCCCAGGCTGGCTGCCTTCAGAAGATTGAGATGACACCCTGAAGTTCCTGGGCTGTATGGTTTCCCTTCTACAGTGTGGAGAATAAGACAGTTTCTTTTTTCCCAACCATCCAGCTGAGTTTTGAGCTTCACTCTGATTGGATATTTCTCTAAAATGATTTTATAATTTACACTTTTCATTCCCCCCACCCACCCTTGGCCAGTTTAGAATATTACACCATGGCATCCCAGGTCATAACATTAGTGTTGTACTTCCAAATGATCTATTCCAGTGGAATGCTGGTCTTAAGAATCATATCAAATACTCATAAAGAGGAAGGGCAGAGGAGGAGGGGAGAGAGAGGAGGAGGAGAGGTGGTTTCCTGCTGATGACATGAGTTTGGAAGACACAATACACCTCTATAACAGTTAGGCCTTGTCATCTGAACTCTGGTTATCCAAACTCAGAGGCTATGTAGATATGAAGAGGGAAGGCTCCTCTGTTGAAGTTGGGCTTGACCCTAGGCTAGTCCCCATCACTTCTCTTCCCTCATCAGCTATAGTTCCCTCCTTTATTTCCTTCAGGTCTCTGCTCAAAACAACCCCTCATTAAGGAGAAAAGTACTAGTTCCTCTCTGTGTAAGGTAGTACTGCCTTCTACCCCCAACACTGCATTAGTCCTTTGTGGGTTTGTGTGTGTGTGTGTATGTGTTTTATATGATTTAACATCATCTAACATATTACTTATTTTTGTTGACTGATTATCTATTTGTGTTCTCTCACTAGGATGCAAACACTTTCACAAAGGGACTTAGGTCTTTTGTTCTCTGCTAGATGGGGAAACACTGGCAACAGTGCCAGATTTTATTTTTGGGGGCTCCAAAATCACTGCAGATGGTGATTTCAGCCATGAAATTAAAAGACGCTTACTCCTTGGAAGGAAAGTTATGACCAACCTAGATAGCATATTAAAAAGCAGAGACATTACTTTGCCAACAAAGGTCCATCTAGTCAAGGCTATGGTTTTTCCAGTAGTCATGTATGGATGTGAGAGTTGGACGGTGAAGAAAGCTGAGTGCTAAAGAATTGATGCTTTTGAACTGTGGTGTTGGAGAAGACTCTTGAGAGTCCCCTGGACTGCAAGGAGAAGCAACCAGTCCATCCTAAAGGAGATCGGCCCTGGGTGTTCATTGGAAGAACTGATGTTGAAGCTGAAACTCCAATACTTTGGCCACCTCATGTGAAGAGTTGACCCATTGGAAAAGACCCTGATGTGGGGAAGGATTGGGGACAGGAGGAGAAGGGGATGACAGAGGATGAGATGGCTGAATGGCATCGCCAACTCAATGGACATGAGTTTGGGTAAACTCTGGGAGTTGGTGATGGACAGGGAGGCCTGGCATGCTGCGATTCATGGGGTCGCAAAGAGTTGGACACAACTGAGCGACTGAACTGAATTGAACTGATGCCCCCAGTACCTGGAACAGTGCCTGGCATAGGCTCTAAGCTTAAATAGTGTAGATCAAATGGATAAAGAAATGTATACTATATCCTACTTCTTGGTGATTCACACTGCCTGTATACCACATCTCTGAGAGTCTTGCTTAAGTTGTTTAAAATCAGTATTGCCCAAATATGATCACTTAAACATTTTTGTTTAAAATAAAAACTAACATTCCCAAGAACTAAAGTTTGCTAGAAATCACTTTGGGAAACACCGAACTATTATCTCCCCATTTTACAGGCAAAGAAACTGACCCTCTGAGCAGTCCAGGAGTATTACCAGGCCATAGAGCGAGCCGGTGGCCATTAGGACTGAGCCTGGCCCTACATTTTTCCAGGATACATAGGCTTCATCACCACCCTGTTCTGTATTGATTGAGGATCTTTGGGGCTAATTATACTGGACACACCAATCAATAAACTCATCCATGAGTATTAATGGGCCATCTATTCTGTGCCCAGTCCTCAGCACCTGCATTGTGACACTGTAAAAGCTCCAGTGACACTTTTACAGGACATACAATTTTTCAAGAGCTGCTGATTGATTCCTTCGAGACTCACATTCACCAGTAGATACATTTTCACAGAGTTCTGGTTTCATTGGTCTTTGCTGTGCCAATCTTCTTATCATTTTATTATTATTATTTTTTAATTTCACTTCCTCTCTTCTTTTTGAATTGTATCACAGTTATTGGTCCAATGGGACCCAACCCTCTCTCTGGGCCAAAGAAGATGCTCCACAGCCTCTATGGGGAAAAGAGTTGCTGTGTGGAGAGAAAGCCAGGTGACGTGGGGCCCCACACCCGGTCACTGGTGTTCACTGGAAGGGAGCCGCCTCCCTGACGCTACTTCCTCGCTTCAACTCCCCTCACTGGACTTTGTTTGCTGTCCTTCTCTGACGCAACTCTCATCAAGGACATAAGGCCCCCTCGTCACCCAATCTCACTTAATTCAGCCTTAATCTTACTGAGTGGTCTAGAAGCTTCGGACACAGCTGACCACTCTCTCCTCCAGGACACGGATCCTTTCCTTCACACACACAACACCATGCTGCCTAGGATTCCCTCCTCCTCTACTGACCCTTCCTCCCAGGTGTCCATGGCTGGTCCCCGCCAATCTATAATTCTCATGTCTAAATGGGGAATCTAGACCCTTTCCCTCAATCCATATCCTTTTTCCCAAGAATATTATCTAGACCAGTGACTCCAAATAGCCTCCCTCCCTACCCCCACCCCTCTACCACCATCATCACAAGAAAGGAAAACTCCAGGATTACACAACCAAATAGCAACTTGCCTTTTATTAGTTATGCTACCTCGAGCACATTTCATCTTTCTGTGCCTCAGTTGCCTTATATTTGAAAAGGAGTGAGAAGCACCGGCCCAGGAAGATGAGCTGGTGAATTTCTCAGTTAATTTTCAGATTTTCTTGCCAAGAAAGAAGGTTCAATGATTAAGGGCTCAAGAAGAAAACCTGTTTGAGGAGGATTGATCAGGCAGGGCTCCTGGAGGCCTTGGATATCCTTGTGGGTGTAGAACTTACTTGCCACCTCCCAGGGTCCCAAAGAATGTCTAGAGGGTGTAGATGGCCAGGAGAATGCTTTTCATCTGCCAGGACTTGAAGATCCCACATCCCTCTCCGGGAGAGCAGAAGACAAAGTCTAAAAGCCTGATAGAGCCACCAATAGCTGGTGAGGTTGAAGTGTACCTGAAGGAACTGGATGTGGTTACAGCCAAGCGGGTTCATGCTCCCCTGCCTTTCACTTCCCATGACAGCCCTGGGCACATCTTTGGCAGTGACCTCACTTTGCCCTCACTGCAGCCTCCCATTCTGATCTCCACACCCCCTGTGACCCCTATATCTCTCAGAGTCACCCTTCCCAGCACCTCTGCGCAGCCTGTTCTCCCAGATGGCAACACAGCTCTGGAAGTTTCTAACGACAATCACTGCCCTTCTGGCATGCATTCAGAGACCACGGCATGGCAGTCACCATGCCAAGTATCGTAGGTTGTCGGCATTTCTGCGCACACATTTGATGACTTTAAGGTGCTCATATCTGGAACGCTGGTTTCCAAGCCTAGCTGCACCCTGGAATCAGCTAGAGAATTTGAAAAAGTCCTGCTGCCTGAGTTCCATCCCCAGAGAGTGATTTAACTGGTCAGAGTTGAAGCCAGGCACTGGGACTTTAGAGATTCTCATTGATTTTAAGGAGCAGGGAAGTATCAGCCCCTGCTATAGAGCAGTTACTATGTAAGGTGAGAGTGCCAAGAGAGGAATTCCAGGGTCACATAGGAGGTCCCTCCCCCAGCCCAGGTGAACAGGGAGGTCAAGCTCAAGGAAGGCAACCTCTGGATGGTTTTTATGGATAAGTAGAAGTGGGTCAAATAAGCTAGAAGAGAAAAGGGCTGGGGTAGGGTGGAGTGAGGATTGCAGGCAGAGAGAAGGGGAAAGGTGGGAGAGGGTTAAATAGTTTGGAAACCATACTGGAATATTAACTTTCAGACGTTCTGACTGATGAGATAAGGAGATGGGAAGAGGCAAAAGCATGAAGAACGTTGTAGGATTTTAAATGCAGGCAATAGAACTGTAAGATGGGTGGAACAGGATGAGATTTGAATTTGGGGAACCATCTCAGGGGGCTCTGTGAAGGAAGGATTGATGGGTGGGTAGAGGGCAGGCAACGGAGGCTTTACTAAGGTATTTATTAACAAGTCTTCTGTTAACTTGATCTTCTTTGCCAACATCCAATGGCAAGTAGAACAGACAATGTTTTCCCAGGTCATCACCTGGGATACAGACACAGCTGATAGCTTGACATGTATCATCTTTCCAAAAAAAACCTGATTCCATCCCGGTGAGATTGTTATTATTATCCCCACTTTACAGATGAACAATCCAAGTTTAATAACACGCCTGAGCATCTCACAGACAGTTAAGCTGCAGAGCCAAGACTTCAACTCAGTGAAGCCAACATCCCTAACCACCACATGTTGGCCCCTCCCTGTTTCTGACTGCATCCTGGGAGCTACTGGCATCACTAATGACTCAGCTAATGTTTGCATTTTAATGGAGGCCTTCTGTTACCTTAAAGTGAAGCAATCACTTTTCCTAATTGATCCAGATGTCTGATGCCTCGATGGCACAATCTAAGGGTATAAAACCAACTTCCGCCTTGTAAATCATTTTGACTTGCCCAGCAAATTCAAATTCTTCTACTTGCAGACAGATGCCTCACTTTTGAACTCAAGGCAAATCACCAGGAGAGGATGGAAAGCCTCGACCTGGTTTCCTGCCACTGCTGGTCACAAGGCAGGAAGGCTTATTAAAAATGCAGATTCTCTAGGCTCTGCCAGGCCTCCAGGAAATCTGAGTGTGATATCTGGTATCCACACTGTAAAAGCTCCCCCTACCATCAGCCTGGAGGAGGCAGCTGGCTCAGTCCCTCCCTCTGTAGGAGGGGGACTCCAGAAACAACTGTTGTTACACATCCTGTGCACATCATCTGAAAGGAAGAAGATCCCGTGTGCACAGGTTTGAAGTACAAGATCTCTCACAGAACTGCAGGTCTTGGCACAAAGCCTTCCTGTTCCCAAGTCTGCTATTGTTCATCAACTCAAACAACCTGTGGCATCCCAGGTTGAAGCAATGGGAGACCTCAACGCTGCTGATCAAGAACTAAGAGAACAAATGAACAATAAGATCCTACCATATAGCACAGAGAACTATACTCAATATCCCATGATAAATCATACTGGGAAAGAATATGAAACAAAAATGTATATATAGGTATAACTGAATCACTCTATCATACAACAGAAATTAACACAGCATTGTAAATCAACTACACTTCAATAAAAAAAATTAAAACTGAAAAAAAAGAACTAAGAGGAAGGGGAAGGCAACAGTCAGGTGGGCTTTTAGATGACAGGTGATCCTTTCTCCTTCCACCAAAATGCTCTCCACAGTTTGAGTTCTGCCTGATTTCCTTGCTCAAGTGCTCACGTGCTGAAATCTGTATCTATGTACATCTCAGGTTGCTCTTTGGTGGTTAAGTGTATGGTGGGGCAGATTGGTGACCAGAGACGCCTCTGAAGGTCAGTTACTGGGTTTTAGCAGCCTGGTCACCAAAGGATTTGCTTTGAAAATTAGAATAAATCACCTGCCTCAGTGGAAAGTTCTTTCATGTAGAAGCCAACATGGAAATCATTGCCTGGCACCAACCTACCAAATACCCTGTTGGATGCCGCAGGCAACTGCTTTTAAAAAATGAGGAACTTTGATCCCCAGCCAACTTGATGTGGCTCTAAATTTGAATGGAGTTTTTCTGGCCAAGACTTTCATTCAGGATTGGAATTTAGTATGATGAGGATGAAATGCTTTCTTAGAACTCACTGTGACCAAAGCCCCAAGAATCAGGGCAGAGGTGCAGCTTCGTCCCAGAGACAGGCAGAAACCTGCTCACACACCAGCCACTTAGGTATAGAGCTGGGTTCAGATGTCCCGCCTTGCCAACCTGTTGCCTTTCCAACTGGCCAGATTCCACAACTGCTGCTTTTTGGGAGAGGCTGCTTTCTGGATGTTTTTGATCTGAAACCTGATAAAGCCAATCAAATGTTCTAAGACTAAAATGTGTAATTACAAGTTTGGTCTAAGGTAAGATGCAAGAAAGGGGAATGACTACCTAAGATGAAGTATTGGGAGAGATTTCTTTTGAGAGACTTGGAAGAGGGCATACTCTCAGGGTCTGGAATAATACCTTGTCTTTTTGGACCTATGGGTGGCCATCCCATCCCTGGAGGAAAGAAGATACGTACTTGGGTAGATTCTTTGGCTCAGCATCCACCTGATTTTTCTGCCAGACTATTGGTAGAGCCACATCTAGGTGCACAACCACATCCTAAATGTTCTAAGGCAGTTTCCATGGCAACTTCCCTCACTGAGGACCAGGTTCTAATTTACCAGCTCACGGTCCAGGCGAGCTTTCCTGCCACCAGGTGGAGACTGACTCAAATCTATAAACTGGGATATTCTTAGCATATTCAAGAGGCAGATTATTTGATTTGGAAACTCTTCCAAAGTGAGCTACTTCAGTGATTTCCAAACCTAACTGATGAGAGACACCAATGGGGCACTTAATGTTGTCTACTATATACTTGCTAGTAGACGATGTCAGGGAGTTATTGTTTCACTGACTATGATAGTGGTGTTTGAGATGCATAGTGATTTGCTTGAGAATATTCAGGCATAAATAAAAAGAGGAGTTAGTACCTATCAGGCCAGGTCTGCAAAGGAAATAGTGCCACATGCAATGAAGGTCATTGTTTATAAAGATGTGGGCAAGATCTAGGGGAATCACTGTGGATGGAGCAAGCAAGAGGAGGGTAACTTCCTGATCTGAAATGGCAAGAGACATGAATGGTTAAGGACCTAACTGTAGACAGAGGTGTGGGGTCAGAGAAGGCGGGCTGCCACAGCTATAACTAGAAAGGAGGAGCCAGTGTCAATCTGCCAGGCGGGAGCCAGGAAAATACACAGCCAATCTTGCTCTCCTCTGATTTTCCTGTCCCTGCTGGAAGATACTGAGAGCTGAAGGAAAGGGAACCCCATGAACATAGCTGTTGAGTTCACCCTTTCTGAGGCCCGGAGGGGTGAGTGTAGTAGATCTTGCATGAAAGAGGGGAAATAAATACAAGAAAATGTTGAAGATGTGGGGGGCAGGAAGGAGGGCCATTGTCCTACTTACTTGTGACTGGATATTTTCATTACTAAGTTTAAACAACAGATTCCCAAGTGTCGCTCCTGATCTACCAAATCAGGGTTCCACAGGGAATGTTTTTAAAAAAGATCCCTGGGTTTTTCACCTCTCATCTAATCCATATTCTTCGTGAAATCTAGAATTAGTCTCAAAATCTGCAACTGCCTGTCTTTCAGCTACAAACACTGGGCTGGAATAGGCTTATGAGATGACATCCATTGGGCTGGCTTGTAGTAGAAGAGAGATCTTTTTCCTCTTTTAGGTTGTCACCCTTCAGCTAAGAATGTTATTGCTCATTGAATTTAAGACCACAGATCTCAGAATCACAAGGACCTAGTCTGGGTCCTGTGTGTAAATGTTGCCTGAATGACCTTGAAAGAGTCACCCACCTCCTCTGAGCTTGGGGTCCTTGGCTATAGACCAGGAAATGCAATATATCCATCCATCCATCATAATTATTACAAGAATGAAAGGAGAAAGCATTTCCAAAAACTTGGTACACTCTCAATCGTTTATACATATAAATTATTATTATTAATAAGAATAATGCCACTGGCCTTGTGAAAGTAGATGCTAGATGTTCACCATGACATTAACTTCATATAATTAATGGATCTGTCCTAGGTAACCCCAAGCCTTCTTCATTAACCTCCTATTGATTTATCATCCATAAAGGTAGGAAAACTCTCTTTGAGCCTATTTAGTTTATAGTTTCTATGGCTCAATGAAATACATGTTCCATAAATTTAGTGTCTGCTGCATCCAGTAGATTTTCCTTTTATCCACTAAAACAATCTCTAAGTGCAACCTTCTACTTAGAGCAAATTTTCCTGCAGTGTTCAGATCTTGATCATACACAGGGATTACAGTCCCTTATCTAAAACTCTTGGGCTAGATATATGATAGAATTTAGAATTTTTTTTGATATTAGAAATATACATCATCTATTATTTAACACCTGTCAAAGTCATTAATATTTCTACATGGCAAAACATAAATATTCACACTAAGTGGGATAAATAGACCATTAATCACTTCATACCAGATGAGGTCAACTCAGGAAGTTTAGGTCAGTTTTAAGTCTGGCCACCAAATGAATTACCAAGAAAAAAAGTTCAGGTTTCAGAGTTTTCTGAATTTTGGTAAGTCAGATACAGGACTATAGACAGTACTATTTCACAGAGGGCAGCAGAAGCCTACTTAGATAAAACTTGTCAAGATCCCAATAGGCAGAAGTTCAAGTGCATAAAAAGGACTTTCCGCCTTAAGAAACTATGCAATCTGTGCTGTGCTCCTGCATGCTACTGCCAGAACTGATGCTCTAGACCTCAGTTCATGAAGTGTCATTCCCTGACAAAACGCCTTTCCATGATCCCCCAACATTCAGCTCCTTAGGCAGATACACAAGACCATTAGTGATGTGACACTTGCCTGACCTCAAGTGTCATCTGCAGTCTTGCCTCTAGGAATAATCCTTATCGGCAGATTCTCCACACTGGATACTCCAGCCTTTGTCCCAACTGTACCTGGAATGTTCTTGGCCTTTCTTTTATCCTGTGGAAAATATACTCAACCCGCAAGAGTCATTTCTGCTATTAACCCTTCCTCGACACCCATACTTTCCTGCGTATAGCTGGGTACGTGGATCTCTATGTTCTAATCTGGGATGAGGCTGCCCTCCTGAAAAACCATTCTCTGCCAACACAATGATGCCATAGCTCTGGGTCACCAGCTCCTGGAACCATGAACAACGTAATGTGCTCAAAACACAAGTATTTGATCAGGCTACCCCATCCCCTGCTGAAAACCCTTTAGAAGCTCCAGGATTCTAGGATAGAGGCCTAAAACTTTAATAAGCCCCTCCATCATTAGGCCTCTGCCTATTTCTCCTCTTCTGCCTGAAAGAACTTGATCCTCCCATCTGTGGAGTCACACATTCCCTCTGCATTTCACAAGGTTAATCCCCCCCACTCCTCCGCTCAATCCCGCATCTTTCAACATTAGCATCACTTTCTCATAGATTGATGTTTCTTCGCTTGATAGCCCATGTGGTAGTGGCAGCTGGCTGCCCATCTGATATCCATTCTGCCCTTTTCCTTAGTTCCAGAAGTGTGACTTTATTTCAGGTTGACAACGACTCCAATTCCAAGTCTATAATTCCTGCCTGTCTTGTAGCTAGGTGACTGGGTTCCAACGGAGGATATATAAACCGATTTTGGATCTGTCTCCAGAAATGTGAAAGAACACATTTCTGGATTGTTGTTGTTGTTTTTAAAGCCAGCTAGTCTATAGTAATTTGTTGTGGTAGTCCTGTGAGAGAATGAATACAAAAGGACAATTACAAGACTCTTATATTCAGGTAGAACTCTGACCTACAACCTGAAGTAACCAGTCCTGGAAACCAACCTACCATCCACAGTAACTAGCCCAGAAGGCCTGACAATTATCCGTAGCAGTCCAGGAAGCCAAAAAATAACTCCTGTAACAACTGGCCTCAAATGACCAGGACCTGATTAATAACCAGCAGGGTCCCTAAATTGTGCCCCTGACTCCAACTTAGAAAAGCAAGCTGGAGAAAGTCAAATATGCACCCTAGCCAATCACACAGCATATTCCATTTCTAGTTATTCCATCAATAGGTTCCTTATGTCACTATCCTTCAATCAGGACAAATGTGAAACCCTTTTTTCCACTAGAAAGCTCTCCTTCTCCTCTGCCCGTTTTTGAGTCTCTGCAAGTGATAGGAGCTGACTCCCTTGCTAGAGCACACTCGGCTAAGTCGCTTCAGTCGTGTCCGACTCTGTGCGACCCCATAGACGGCCGCCCACCAGACTCGGCCGTCCCTGGGATTCTCCAGGCAAGAATACTGCAGTGGGTTGCCATTTCCTTCTCCAGTGCATGAAAGGGAAAAGTGAAGTGAAGTTGCTCAGTCGTGTCCGACTCTTAGCGACCCCATGGACTGTATAGCCTACCAGGCTCCTCCGTCCATGGGATTTTCCAGGCAAGAGTACTGGAGTGGGGTGCCATTGCCTTCTCCAAAGAGCACACTCTACTTGTTCCCATTTAAGTAGTCTTCTCTAATTTTTATGCCTATGAAACAAACACAACAATCATCTTCCAATAAAGGCTTACCCTAGCAGTGCTCTGGTTCCTTCTCCTCCACACCTTTCTCTGACTTCATTGCTGGTACTTTTAGATAGGTGAATTTATTTAACATATTTTCTGACTAGTTAAAACATCTCATTTTCACCATAACCAACACCTAGCTTAATGCCTGGCATGTAGCAAGCGCTCAGTGAATAATGTGTTTAATGCAATTGATGGTTCTCTTTTGCCTGCCTGGTTTGATGTCACCTGGCTGTAGCCTTGTACTTCATGAGGAACATGGTTGTACAGAGCAGGCATGGTCTCATGGTTATTTAATACTCTAATAAAGGGGCTTTCACACTAGATAATGTGACATGGAGTGGACAGGTTAATCACAGCTGGCCAATATTTATGAGAGCAGAGACCCAGCTGGGCTATATGACTTATTTACAAGCTGATGTTGGAGCCCATAAGCCTCCTTGTGAGGTCCACCTGTTCCGAGGCACCCCACTAGCAGGCAGCCAAAGCAAGCAGAAAGGAACCTGTCCTCATCCCAACAACTCAAACAATTCAGGCACCCTCCTGCTGTTTTCCTGGAACAGGATGCATTGCCCTTTGAATAGAAAAGTCAGCTTAGCTTTTCTTTGAAGCAAACTTCAGATCTCCCTCTGCCAACCTCCTTGGGGTCACTGCCATCAAGACAGAAAAGTATGCCAGGTACCACATTCCCTAGGGCACTGGTTCTACATCTGGGCTGTGCATCAAAATCACCAAGGGGTACTTGTTGAAAGGATAGGCACTGGAGCCTCACCCACCCCAAATGAGTCAAATCCCTGGGAATGGGACTGGCCCTTTGGGCTTTTAACATGTTCCCTAGGTGCCTGAATACTCTGGAAGGATTGATGCTGAAGCTCCAATACTTTGGCCACCTGATGCGAACAGCTGACTCTTTGGAAAAGACCCTGATGCTGGGAAAGATTGAAGGCAGGAGGAGAAGGGACTACAGAGGATGAGATGGTTGGATGGCATCACCGATTCAATGGACATAAACTTGGGCAAACTCTGGGACATGAAGGGTTCATCACAAAATTAAAAGATGCTTGCTCCTTGGAAGAAAAGCTATTGCAAACCTAGAGAGTGTGTTAAAAAGCAGAGACTTTACTTTGCCAACAAAAATCCACACAGTCAAAGCTACAGCTTTTCCAGTAGTCATGTATGAATGTGAGAGCTGGACAATAAAAAAGACTGAGTACTCAAGATTTGATGCCTTCCAACTATGGTGCTGGAGAAAACTCTTGAGAATCCCTTGGACTGCAAGGAGATCAAACCAGTCAATCCTAAAGGAAGTCAACCCTGAATATTTATTGGAAGGACTGATGCTGAAGTTGAAGCTCCAATACTTCGGCCACCTGATGCCAAGAGCTGACTCATTGGAAAAGACCCTGATGCTGGGAAAGATTGAAGGAGGAGGAGAAGGGGATGACAGAGAATGAGATGGTTGGATGGCATCACCGACAAAATGGGCATGAGTTTGAGCAAACTCTGGGAAATAGTGAAGGACAGGGAAGACTGGCGTGCTGCAGTCCATGGGGTCACAAAGAGTCAGACAGGATTGAGTGACTGAACAACAACAACAACAAAAAGGTGCCTGAGTTTGGGGTGCTGGGAACCAGTCTGTAGGTTAGGAGACTGACCCTGAGGACCTTCGCTCCTAAGGTCCTTAGAATCCTGAGCATAAATGTCACAGGAGTGTGTGGACATTCTGAGCATTTGTGGGGATTTGAATCTTGATATGTGGTGTTGCAGGTCTATTCCAAGAGGCAGCCCAGGGGACTGAAAGGGTACTGGCTTCCATGTCTGACAGACACACTGCCTGGCCCTGCAGCTTCCCAGCTGTGTGGCTTCTGGCTTGTCACTTGCAGTCTCTGAGCCTGCATCTATTATGGGGAAGATGAAGACACTAAATATGGAGGCTATTTGGAGGCTTTATGAACTCAACACAACAACAACCAAAATACATTGCAAGCTTCTACCTATTCTGGGCAATCTGATGGACAGCAGAGACAAAGTGGTGAGTAAGAAGACACAACCCTTGCCCTTGCAGAGCTAGGTTTAGTCAACAGGACAGACATTAAATAATTCCACAAAGGAATCAGCCATTCCATTTGCCATGAACTCCATGAAGGAAAAGCATAGACTATCACCAGAGGGCGACACTGATGAGTGTGGGTGAGCTAGCCGAGAGTCTGTGAAGACTTTACTGAGGATATGACACTGAGATCTGAAGACGAAGAGGGGAAACCTGGCCAAAAAGGACAGGGAAGGGCTAAAGGAGGCTTTCCAGGCAGAGGGGGTAGAATTTTCTCAAAGCCCTAAGGCAGGATTTAACTTGGCACAATTAGGGAACTAAAAGAGGTTCTAGAAAACTTGCAAATGGTAAAGTACTTCACAAACTTGAGACAGCACAGGAGCCAGATGTAAATGGTAAAAGCTAAAGAGTTTGCTCATTACTATAGACAAGCCTTGGGATTCTGGCCACTTCATCTACATCCTTCTCTGAGAACTGGCCTCCTTCGGTCTCAGGAGAAGGAAGATCTTGTGGTTACAGTGGACCTATGCAAGCTCACCCCTGATTAGATTGGCAGTGACCACTGCCTGTCTTCGTACCATTCAAATATTTCTCTCTCTTTGAATCAGGAAAAAGAGATGAGAAAGTTGGAAGTTTAGTTATTTTCATGGCAAAATTTAAGACTCTGTAGACTTTTGTTCTGAGAGGTGCCTGCTTCCCACCTCCTCATAAGTCTGGTGGTTTCATACTGCCTTACAAGCTGCAAACATGAACAGGTTATCATCATTTGTAACTAAACATTTTCTAGACCCCTCCACTTCCACCTGTGGAGACTGACAGGGCCTTGTGAACTAGGAAATGCTTGGCGTTCATTGTACTAAATCCCCCCAGAGGCTGGGCTTTTCTCCTCCCGATCAGATCATTTATGTTTCTGACGTCCTTGCAGAACGCCTTTCTGTGAATGGTTTCGTGCTCATAGCTCTGGAGGCAACTCACATCGGATAGTGGCCATCAGGTTTGACAGAGCGCTGTGGAACCGCACACAGGGCTCCCGAAGCTCTGCTGACAGTGTCCTGACCTGCTGGAATGGAACCCAGGGCCTGACACAACTGCCTTCCACAACTTGTTGTTGTTGTTCAGTCACTCAGTCGTGTCCAACTCTTTGTGACCCCAGGGACTACCGCATGCTAGGCTTCCCTGTCTCAGAGTTTGCTCAAACTCCTGACCATTGCATCAGTGATACCTTCCAACCTCTGTTGCCCCGCCCTTCTCCCCTTGCCCTCAACCTTTCCCAGCATCAGGTGGCCAAAGTACTTCCAATGAGTTGGCTCTTTGCATCAGGTGGCCAAAGTATCGGAGCTTCAGCTTCAGCATCAGTCCTCCCAATGAATATTCAGGGTTGATCTTCTTTAGGATTGATTGGTTTGATTTCCTTGTTGTCCAAGGGACTCTCAAGAGTCTTTTCTAACATCACAGTTCGAAAGCATCTATTCTTCAGTGCTCAGCCTTCTTTATGGTCCAACTCTCAAATCCACACATGACTACTGGAAAAGCCATAGCTTTGACTATACAGGCCTTTGTTGGCAAGGTGATGTTGTACCTTAGCTCATTTGTAATGCAACATGCACAGCCAAGTTATAAATCAGTAGCAGACACCACTTCCTCCTGCTACCCCACCCAGAATGGAGATGCTCTGCTAATCCCTGGGAAGAGCTGAGGACCTCCTGGGAGGTGGGGGGCATGGGATTCAATACACACTGAGAAGCTCCTCGACACCAGGCACTGTATTAGGGTTTTTTTTTTCCAGTTGACTCTCACTGTCATCTTGTGAAGTAAATCCTTTTCCCCATTTTATATTGAGGAAACTGAAGCTCTGAGAAGTTTAGAAACACACCCCTTTACAAGTGGGGTAGCTCAAACTGCAAGCCACACATGTTCTGTCACCTCTCAGTACCCAGTGACTCACCATTTAAATGAAAGTTACAGGGAGGTAAGGTTTGGCCTTGGAACCACTGCAAGGACAGGCCAAGGGTACACATGATAATAGACTTACAGGGCCATGATGGGCATATTTCTACCCAGACCCTACAAAAAGTGAAATGTTTCTACCAAGACCCTACAAGAACTTAAGGGCTGACTTCTGCTGTGGATTTTCAGAGGATAGTGAAAAAGAAACAAAATAAATATTGATATCTTTCTGGCCTTAGAAATCTATATTCCCCACTGTTCAAGAGTACATTGGTTTCTTTGCATTACACTGGAAGGGTAGGGTACAGTGGTACAGTTATCAAGAACTCCAGACTATTCTGATCTTGATTTTTTTCTAGCTGTCTGACCTTGAGCAACTTTCTCAGCCTCTCTGATCCTTAATATCCACCCTTATGAAATTGTGGTAATAATGAAACCTACTTTAGAAGCTTTTTAGGCAAGTTATTACCTTTAGTTTGAAAGTAAGGGATGTGAACTCAGAAACATTTATTCTTTCTTCCCACAAACATTTGTTGAGAATGACATGATGGGAGGGCCAAGGAGGAGATGCATGTAAAGCAGAGTTTTAACGATTATAATGGACATCATGCCTTTTAAAATGGTTGAGAAACACTGTCCTAATGAAACCATGAATAAGCCCCTGTGTCCCTGTCCTGTGAAGTTAAAGGTTTTTGCTTTAGTCTCCCAGGTCTCCCAGGCTGACTGAAGAGTTAATGATTAGGAAATGTGAAGATGTAGAAACAAAGAATAGCTGTTGGGCTGGGAAACTGGTAACAATTTAGACTATAAATCTGCCTCATAGCAGAATCACCAAGCTCAGAGGTCCCTGAAAGATATAGATAACGGCCTGACTCACATTCCTAAGTTGCTTTTACAGAGAAAAGCAGAGAAAAGTCTGGACTGCCGAGTTTCAGGGACCTCAGTGTCCATCTCCAAGAACCAGAATATACAGATACTCTCTGGTTCCTGGTCTTTCAGGAGTCCGGCGAGAACCTGGTTGAAGTCACTTCATCTCGGGTGTACAAGTAACACTAGTGGAATTATTTACTGAGTGAGGGATCTGGCAGAAAAAAAATCGAGAGGAGTGATTAGGGAGACTTTTGTGAAATTACAAAGGAAGGTTTAAGATAAGCCAGAAGGCAACAATGAAACACACTGCAGCTAATAGCAGAGGGAAGCTACTTCCCCAGGCCTGAACAGGGGAGCAGAAGGAGTTACTGGAACTAATGAGAACCAAGAGAGAAGGTTGATTAAGGGACAGAGGCACTGCCCTTGGATACAGCAACTGAGGGAGCACCCCAACCTCTCTCTGCACCCCCATTCTACCATTCTCTTCCTGGTGCCTCCCATGGACTAAGCCAAATGGAAGCTATTAATAGATGACAACAGTGCCCATTGGAACAGTCCATGGAGGTCCAAAACAGAGCAAAGTTGGAGAATAGCCAGAACAACTACCTACAAAGAAGACGACATTCTTCCCGTTCAGAGGGAAGAAAAACCCTAAGAAGCCCTTGGCCAGTTGAAAGGGGGAAGTGGCTCCATCCGTAGGAGTGATCTAGCATTCCCCAATGACCATACCTCAAGGTGAGGCTTTGATTTGGAGTCTCTCTGCAAATTTGCCTGTTCGGTATTGAAAGGTCAGTTCCAAAAGGCAAGATATTAATCACCTCCCCAAATCAATAAAGGGTCAGTGATGGGATTACCAATTGATATTCTAAATGGGGTCAGGCGTGGAACAGTAATCTCCTTGAACCTTGTGGAATGTTATTGAATGGGTGCGATGGTGTGCCATCCAAGGCCCCCCTTAGAATGAAGAATTTGCTCTCCCAGCTGCTGCAGCCCAGTGCAGGGACTGCCACAGCACCTTCCAGAGGCATGTGTATCCAGTGACTGACCAGTGTGGGATGTGAGGTTCTCCTCTTGCTTACCCCAATTAAAGTCAACTCTGAATGGCCAGCCCGGCTCCAGCGTGCCTTTTGGAGTTGACTTAAACCATCACTGAGATGTATCATAGCCCAGCTTCTCCCTCTGCTCAAGCCTGTTTCCTTCTCTTTTCCTCAGGTATTGATCCCAAGAGCACCCCTAATACACATCAGGCACATCCTGGATCTCCGTGCTTACTTTCTGGTACTCAGACTGCCTGTTAGAGGCTCCATTATTAGTAATCCTCATAAATAAAATTACAACTGAGAGTTTACAAGCAGTAATAATAACAGACATCTATGATACTTCAGACTCTACCTATGTTCACTTAATCTTCTTGGCAATCTGGAAAAGTCAGCAGATACTTGGAAAACAATGCCCTTGTCTGTTTTATTATCTCAAAACTTGAGATGCCCAGCATGAATGAGGATCAGGAAAATCCTCTTGTAGGCAGTCATTGTAGGATTTAGGATAATGACTGCTAAACTATTTCATGGAACATGAGTGCTTAACCAGTTATTAACAGGTATTCTGTTTTAAAAAGTGGGGGGTAATGTGCATTTACACATTTTGGGAAAACACTGGGTTAAAATTCTTGACTACAGGACATATCAAAGCCTCTTCTATACAAATGTGCATTGTTAATCTTTAAGAAGAGATTTCATGTGTAGTGGTTCTTATTTGACTATAAAACACCTATTACCATGTCTCCAGGCTCTAGGGGCCTGTGGAAGATGGTACTAGCAATGCTAACGTAGATGACAGGCCCATTAGACAGACACATCTTCTACTGTGACTTTCCTTTTTACTCATTTTCTACTTTCAAGCAAAAGGGAAAGGCATTACTGGAAAAGCTCTGAAAGTGGCATTAGGAGGATGGACAGGAAGATTGTGTTCCACTGTGCCTCACTGGCAGGGAGAGAAGCAGGCAGAGATGTGGTATCTCTGAGAGGAGACTGCTCGTAAAATAAAGGGGAGGCCTGAACTCAGCTGGGGGAAGTGGGTGGGCAGGAGGACAGAGGGCTCGAGGGCTGGGGGCTCTGGGGAGCGGAGGACGCAAAGCTTAGGGATTTCTCCAGAGCCAGGTGGATCTTTTTCAGAGCCTCTGGCTTTTCGGTCAACCCCGCTGAGGCTGCCAAAGGCACTGATGCTTTCAAAAGAGCAAATGAGAAGGAGAAAAATGAGTCCAGGCAGTTCTGTTCCAGCTGACTGGTGTGGCAACTGCTCATCGCTGCTCTCCAGGGCTTCAGGCTGCTTCAGCTCACCACCCCCTAAGACGGGAGGAATCCCTGGCTGACATTCAGAGGCATGAACTCTACTCTGAGCTAACTCCATCCCTTTGGCCCTGAAAACATGAAGCCAGAGTTCAACTACAAACCTGACTATCTGAAATTACAGAGTAAAACACAAACCAACACTGAATAATATTCCTCTGCCTCATATTTCGGAGAAGGCAATGGCACCCCACTCCAGTACTCTTGCCTGGAAAATCCCATGGACGGAGGAGCCTGGTAGGCTACAGTCCATGGGGTCGCTAAGAGTCGGACACAACTGAGCGACTCACTTTCACTTTTCCCTTTCATGCACTGGAGAAGGAAATGGCAACCCACTCCAGTATTCTTGCCTGGAGAATCCTAGGGACGGTGGAGTCTGGTGGACTGCTGTCTATAGGGTCGCACAGAGTCGGACACGACTGAAGCGACTTAGCAGAAGCAGCAGCCTCATATTTACTGAGTGAATTCTCAACAATTTACATGAATGAAGAGATCACAAGTGTGGCTAATCCAAAACAGCAGATAATTCTACTCTTACTAGGTGTTGGGTCTATTTGCATTTGAAAATCAGAATCTCTGACACTCAGAAGTTTGACTTGTGTGAGTCTCAATGGTGTCACAGTTCAGAGAGCTAGCTTGGGAACCAGCACTGCCACTTCCTAGCTGTCTTCTGGGTCCTTCCAGAAGCTGATCTTGAGACAAGGATCTGAATGCAAGTAGTTAATTTGAGAGATGATCCAGAGTACTGTTGGGGAGTGAAACAGGGAAGGGAAGGTGGCAGATAAAAAGTGTGTTATCAATCAAATTCCCACTATGGGCAACTGAGGCTCTATCCCACTAGGGAATCTGGGAAACCTTGGAAAACATGACTAAGAGCAATCAGAATGGCCATAATAAAAAAAAAAAATCTACAAACAATAAGTGCTAGAGAGAGTTTGGAGAGAAGGGAACCCTCTTAGACTGTTGCTGGGAATGTATATTGATACAGCCACTATGGAGAACAGTATGGAGATTCCTTGAAAAACTAAAAATGGAGCTGCTATATGACCCAGCAATACTACTCCTGGGCACATACCCACAGAAAACTGTAATTCAAAAAGATACGTGCATCCCAAAGTTCTTTGCAGCATTATTTACAATAGACAGGACATGGAAGCAACCTAAATGTCCATCAACAGAGGAATGAATAAAGATGATGTGGTACATATATACAAAGAACTATTATTACTCAGCCATAAAAAGGAACAAAATTGTGCTATTTACAGAGATGTGGATGGACCTAGAGAGTGTTAAACAGAGTGAAGTAAGTCAGCAAAACAAACATCATATATTAATGCATATATGTGGAATCTAGAAAAATGGTATAGATGATCTTATTTGCAAAGCAGAAATAAAGACACAGACGTTGAGAAAAGATACAATGGATACCAAGGAGGAAAGGACGGGTATGAACTAGGAGACTGGAATTGACATATATTCACTTCTCATACTATGTGACAGGCACATAACTAAGAGCTCAATAATGTGAGCTACTTTTCCCCCCTATTTTATAAGGTTTATTGTAAGGGTTAGATGAGTCAACATTTGTCCAGCACTCAAAATTATTAGATATCATTATTACTGTCATCGATAAGAATTTACAAAACAGCTACTGTATGTGAAGAGCATAGTTGGGTGCCCAGCACATGATAACAACAATCATCTTCCTTCTCTTCCTGGTGAGCTACTATTTTTATTCTAAGAACAAAGTAAATCCACAAGCAATAAATTTTGGAGAGGGTGTGGAGAGAAGAGAACCCTCCTACACTGTTGCTAGGAATGCAAATTGGTGTAGCCACCATGGAGAACAGTATGGACGTTCCTTTAAAAACTAGAAATAGAACTACCATATGATCCAGCAATCCCACTCTGGGCATACGGTCAGAGTAAAATACGGTCTGAACGGATACATGCACCCTTATGTTCAGAGAAACACTAATTACAATAACCAAAACATGGAAGCAGTCTAAATGTCCATCAACAGAGTAATGGATAAAGAAGATGTGGTACATATATACAATGGAACATGACTTAGCCATTAAAAAGAATGAAATAATGCCATTTGCAGCAACATGGATGGACCTAGAGATTGTCATACTGAGTGAAATAAGTCAGACAGAGAAAAAGAAATATCTTATAATATTCCTTTATATGCGGAATCTAAAAAGAAACGATACAAATGAACTTATTTACAAAACAGACTCACAGACTTAGAGGAGGAACTTATGGTTTCCAGAGAGGAAGGATGGGAGTGATGGATATATTGAGAATTTGAGATGGACATGTACACACTGCTGTATATAAAATGGATAACCAACATGGACCTACTGCACAGCACAGGGAACTCTGCTCAATATTATGCGGCAGCCTGGATAGGAGGAGAGCTTGGGGGAGAATGGATACATGTACATGTATGGCTGAGTTGCTTTGCTATGCACTTGAAACTATCACAACCTTGTTAATCAGCTATACTCCAGTATAAAATAAAAAGTTTTTTTTAAAAAAAAAAAAGGAGAGAGAGAAAAAAAAGAACAAAAGAAAGCTCCTTGGTAAAGACCTGACTCTGGAGAGGCAGGGAACCAACAGCCAGTTTTCCCACCTGGTGCTTGCCCTGCTTGTCTCCTCCCAGTCGCTTCTCCCTGGGGGTAGAGGCTTATTCTCTGCTTGATGAAAGGTCTCCTCCTTAACCTTCCTCGGAGCCAGGCAGGTGGCACTTGGCTTTCAGCAAGCGTCTCAGCAGGTAGAGTTAAACACAGGGTATAGATATCCATAACACCATAATTAAGCAAAGAAAGGTGCTAACTACAAATCCAGAGCCCCAAATGTCCTCCAAGGGGTTGTTAGGGCTATGTTGAATCTGTTAACTGGCAATACCTTTGAAAGGAGGGTGTGCCAGAGAGAAGCCAGAGTCGTCATAGATCACCTGCAGACAACCAGGGGCTGAGTGTACATCCAAGCTCATTTTTTTTTAAGCTGAAAGCTCTGAGCCAAAGAATCCAGCCTGGGTCTGAATTAATGATGAGAATGAACAAGGTTTGGCATCGCTTCCCTCACAGAGAGGCAGACATTTAATGAATCTTTCATGGCTCGCTCTTGATGCCATTTTCAACGCCAGATTCTCAAGACCACAGAAGTTTCAAAAGCAAGTGCCCTGCACCATTGGCTATGAGGGGAAGTAGGGTGGAGGGTGGGACACCTTCTGAGGGTCTGTCCGGTTGACAACCATCTTCCCTTACCGGATATACTTCCTTAGCTCAGTGCCATTTGGTAACACATGGGAATGTGCAATCTTGACTGTGGCTGTCAGTGATTGGTCTGCACTGGGTGCCTGACTCAGTGGGCCCATCAAAGTCCTTTCCTTGGAAACTGTGAAGCGGGACCCAGTGAAAGTAACTCATTCTCCTGGGGTGCCTGGACCTTTAAGATGTAATCCTGGCAGTTGTGATCGGGTATCTTTCACAGAGAAGCAGGAGAGAATCTTCCGGAGAGAAAAAGAAAGAAGCAGAGACGAGAGGCAGAAAGAGACAGTCCAGACTTTAAAGGCCAGTCAGTGCTGGTTCCTTCCTGAGACCCATAGGCATTTTCACTTCTCAGTTCTCAGAGAGAGCCCCATATTCTCACAAATTCACATTTTCTGCCTAAGCTAGTATAAATTGGTTTTTCTGTTACTTTCATAATAAAAATATTTCACATAATAAAATGAAAGTGCTAGTCGCTCAGTCATGTCTGACTCTTTGCAACCTCACAGACTGTATCCTGTGTCCATGGGATTCTCCAGGCAAGAATACTACAATGGGTTGCCATTCCTTTCGCTAGGGGATCTTCCCAACCCAGGGATCGAACTCGGGTCTCCTTCATTGCAGGCAGAACCTTTACCATCTGAACCACTAGGGAAGTCCTTTATAATAAGCTAACCAGTTTGTTTATGGTTACCTGGAGTTGGAAGAGATAGTTAGGGAATCTGGGATTAACATGTATACAATGCTATATTTAAAATAAATAACCAATCAGGACCTACCTATTGGTTAACCAATTTAAACCTACTGTTTAAAAAAATGAAAAGGAGACAAGAGAATGATATAGAAGAGATGAGACCGACCATGTGTTGGTAATTCTTAAAGTTAATTGATGGATTCATGGGGATTTATTATACTACTCCTTCCACTTCTATATATGTTTGAAATTTTCCATAATAAAAAAGTATAAAAAAATAAACCAGTTTGAGAAGTTATCTCTTGGTATTTTTAAAAAATGTAACTGTAGTAATAAAATAATCACACACACACACACACACACACACACACACACACACACACACACACATATACATAGAAAAGGTGCCTGGCCTTCTTCACCCTGGCACCACCCAAATTTTTGGGTCACGGAGTGCTGCACCAGGAAAGAAAGCATGGGACTTGCTTTGAAGGACTGACCTAGAGCTGGTTCATCTAGTGCCTGGCAGCAGGCAGGTCACACTCCATGGAAGAAATGAGCCAGGAGAGAGGGCCCTTTCTGAAGCGACAACAGCTATTTAGCTCTGCATGATTCTTGGCACCGGGCTCTATGGGGACACTGCGGCTGGATTTTTCTGGTATTTCAGGAAAAGACAGAAGCTCAGATTTCCATGTAAAATGGATTGATTTTAAAATGATACAAATTTTAGAAATGTTAAAAAAAAAACATTAAGTGCCAAAAAGAACATAGCTGTGGGTGCTGTCCAGACTGCAGCCCTCCAGCTTGAGGGAGGCCAGTGTTCTAGACCCTAGGGAGGAGGGAGTTGGACAGTGTGTCAGGTGGAGAGTCTTGGGTCAAGCAGGAAGAGGTATGGCCTGACCCAAGAGACTGAGTGAGTGGTGGCTTCCATCAAGCTGGGGTGGTCCTTTGCAGCAACCCAGAAGGGCCTGCTACTCTGAAGGGGATGCCAGAGAGGCTGGACAACAAACACAATACTCTTGAATATATTGTCAAGGGTTGCCTGTGGCTTAGGTTGTGATAGGTGTATTAGACTAGGAGAGGTGTTTCTGTGGCCCATCTAGAAAAGCAGTCTGATCAGTGAAGGAGAATCTGAATTTGACAGCAGGGTCATGAAACAGAAAAGGTCATGGTAACAGGGTAGGGCAGTAGGAGAATGGGCCAACAGAGGATGAGATGGTTGGATGGCATCACCAACTCAATGGGCATGAGTTTGAGTAAACTCCGGGAGTTGGTGATGGACAGCGAGGCCTGGTGTGCTGCAGTCCATGGGGTTGTAAAGAATCGGACACAACTAAGTGACTGAACTGAACCGACTCTGCATATAAGTTAAATAAGCAGGGTGACAATATACAGCCTTGATGTACTCCTTTCCCAATTTTGAACCACTCCATTGTTCGATGCCCAGTTCTAGTTGTTGCTTTTTGACCTGCATACAGATTTCTCAGGAGGCAGGTAAGGTGGTCTGGGATTTCCATCTCTCGAAGAATTTTGCACAGTTTGCTGTGATCTACAGAGTCAAAGGCTTTAGCACAGTCAATGAAGCATATGTAGATGTTTTCTTGGAATTCTCTTGCTTTTTCTATGGTCCAGTGGATCTTGGCATTCTGAACTCTCATTCCTCTGCCTTTTCTAAATCCAGCTTGTACACCTGGAAGTTCTTGGTTCACGTACTGTTGAAGTTTAGCTTGAAGGATTTTGAACATCGTCTTGCTAACATGTGAAATAAGCACAATTGTATGACAGTTTACACATTCTTTGGCACTGTTCTTATTTGGAATTGAAATGAAAACTGGCCTTTTCCAGTCCTGTGTCCACTGCTGAGTTTTCCAAATTTGCTAACCTATTGAGTGCAACACTTTCACAGCATCATCTTTAAAGATTTGAAATAGCTCAACTGGAGTTCCATCACCTCCCCTAGCTTTGTTCATTGTAATGCACCCTAAGTAAGGGAGGAAAAAGATTCCACCAAGTCCTTATGGCTGGAAGGAGCATATATTTCAGAAAATGGAAAAATGCCAGTTTGACTGGAACATAGACGGTAAGGGAAAAGAGATCTGAGATCAACCTGAAATATGAAGAAACTTGGCAATATCAGTTTGTATATGTCAGCAATTCTATCTCCTTCCTATTTTCCCTTCTAATCCTTACATGCCTAAAACTAATCCCTAACTACTCTTCCTGTGTGTGGTCACTATGTACATCGTTTTACAACATTTTTATGGAGGTTTGCACAAGTACCATATCCTGTGAACCAGGCAATTTGACTCAAAGTGTGAAAAGATACTGGTTAAAGTTGGACAGTCTGATGCCCCAAATGAGAGATGGCATATATTCAATAATAAACCTCCAAGTACACTAGCTTTATGGAGAATTTTAATGGCCCTGAGCCAACTCATTGGAAAAGATCCTGATACTGGGAAAGATTGAGGGCAGCAGGAAAAGGGAGCAACAGAGGATGAGATGGTTGTATGGCATCACTGACTCAATAGACATTAGTTTGAGCAAACTCCAGGAGACAGTGAAAGACAGGGATGCCTGGTGTGTTAATGGGGCTGCAAAGAGTTAGACATGACTTAGTAACTGAACAGCAACAACAGCAGGGAACCTGGTGAATCAAGGGCCAGATCCCTGTCCAATCCCTCAAGAAAGGGTGAACCTGAGATTCTTATACACAGAAGGGGATGAGTCCCAGTGATGTCTGATAAGGGACCCAAAGCCAGCCAGGCAGGTGGGGGAACTGAGCCAGTTTTAAGTTGATTAGAAAAATATAGAGAAATGTGACATTTCTTAACCTGAGAAATGTAGTACAGATTCATACTGGTTACTCTTATATCCAGAAGTTCCTGATAAATTCCACTCCTGCAATCTCACTCCTGGGCATACATCTGGAGAAAATTCTAATTTGAAAAGACACGTGTACCCCAAAGTTCACAGCAGCACTATTTATAACACCCAAGGCATGGAAGCAATCTTCATCTTAATGTCTACTAACAGATGAATGGACAAAGATGTGGTGTATATATATATACATATATATATATATACACACACACACATACATACACACATATACACATACATACATACATAATGGAATATTACTCAGTCATAAAAAGAATGAAGTAATGCCATTTGCAAAAACATGGATGGACCTAGAGATTAACATACTAAATGAAATAAGCCAGACAGAGAATGGCAGATACATATGACATCACTCATAGGTGGAATCTAAAAAATGATGATACAAATAAATGAACTTATTTACAAAACAGAAATATACCCACAGACATAGAAAACACATTTATTATTACCAAAGGACAGGTAGGAGGAGATAAATTAGGAATTTGGGATTAACAGATACGTAATATTATATATTCATTGGAAGGACTGATGTTGAAGCTGAAACTCCAATACTTTGGCCACTTGATGTGAAGAGCTGACTCACCTGAAAAGACCCTGATGCTGGGAAAGATTGAGGGCAGGAGGAGAAGGGGACGACAGAGGATGAGATGGTTGGATGGCATCACCAACTCAATGGGCATGAGTTTGGGTGGACTCCGGGAGTTGGTGATGGATAAGGAGGCCTGGTGTACTGCAGTTCATGGGGTTGCAAAGAGTTGGACACGACTGAGCGACTGAACTGAACTGAACGATTACGTATAAAATAGATAACCAACAAGGACCTGCTATAGAGAAGAGGGAAATAACTCAGTATCTTGTAATAACCTGTAATGGAAAAGAATCTGAAAAAGAATATATATATGTGTGTAAATGTGTATACATGTGTGTGTGCTTAGTTGCTCAGTTGTGCCCAACTCTTTGTGACCCCATGGACTGTAGCTCACCAGGCTCCTCTGTCCTTGGGGATTCTCCAGGCAAGAATACTGGAGTGGGTTGCCATGCCCTCCTCTGGGGGTTCTTCCTGACCCAGCAATCGAACTGGGGTCTCCCACATTGCAGGCAGATTCTTTACCAGATGAGCTACCCAGGAAACCCCAAATGCATATATATTTTTATGTCTATATATATGTGTGTGTGTGTGTGTGTGTGTGTGTGCGCGCGCACGAGTGTGTGTATCACTGAGTCACTTTGCTATACCCTTGAAACTTACATAATACTTACATAATACAGTATATTTCAGTTTTAAAAAAAAAAAGACACTGCACTAAAACCTTCCCACTGGACTATCTCAGTCAGAGTTCCACTTTAGGTATTTCCAACAGAGGCGGTTTATTATGAGGACTTGATTTGCAGGAGATGGACAGGGACAAGAGAGAAATCAGGACTCAGTGAGGCAATCCCAGAGATGAGTCAATGAAGGAAGCCCTCAGAGGCTGGAGGGACAACATGGGGAGAGGGACTGATGGGGCCCTGTCACTGAGATCACCTAACTTAAGTTGGAATCAGGCAGATCTGCTGGTGGGAGCTGAAGCCACAGAGGGAGTGGGGTGAGATGCGACAAGGTATTACCAGAACAAAGAGTAGCGAGCCTCCTTGGCATCTCCTGGCTTTTCCCTTTATTCTGCTCAATCGTGTCCAACTCTTTGCGATCTCATGGACTGTAGTCTGCCAGGCTCCTCTGTCCATGCAATTCTCCAGGCAAGAATACTGGAGTAGGTTGTCATTCCCTTCTCCAAGGGATCTTCCCAACCCCAGAGACTGGACCTGGGTCTTCCACATTGCAGTTTACCATCTGGGTCAGCAGGGAAGCCCCTACTTACGTTCAAAGCACAGTTGAAATCTCATGTCCTTTTGTGCCATCTTCCTCAACCAAGGCAGATAGGAAAATGAAATACTAAACTCCACGGCAAAGCAAAGAGAGGATTAGAGAAGCAGCATAGACAACGAAGGGCTTCCCTGATGGCTCAGAAGGTTAAAAAACTGCCTCCAGTGCAGGATACCTGGGTTTGTTCCCTGGGTCAGGATGATCCCCTGGAGAAGGGAATGGCAACCCACTCCAGTATTCTTGCCTGGAGAATTGCTATAGAGCCAGACACAACTGAGAGACTAACAAATGAAGGGAAGGGAAGCAAAAGATAGCCACTCATGGCCACTACAGAATCATTACTTGTATGACGGCAACAATCGTAGGCGCCATACACTGCTACCTCATTTAGAGTGAGGATTTGTTTCTCCATTTCACAGGCAAATTGAGGAACAATAATGGGTGACACTGAAGCATGCAATTTGGGGCACCAAACCACAGAATTTACTCACTGGGAAGATCAGCTTCTTGGTTTTCTTGGCAATTTGCTTTCTCTAAGACCTAAACTGATCTTCAAATGCTTTTTATTTTGGCAGTTAAGGTCCTAACCAATGTATCTAATCTTATCACCTATATTTATATCATAGCAATTTTATATGACAAAGGACAAGGCTGCTAGAATCAGTGGTATAATACATGGCCAGAGGCCGGTTAGGGTTTGTAAAACCAATCATACAAACAAACATACGTCATACATTCCCTCCTTACTTCCCTCCTCCCCACCTCCCCACACTCTCCCACAGAGCCTGAAACATTAGATGGATAGTGGTTGATGGTTTTAATTACAGGATGTCTTTTATGGCTATTGGCCTCTCCAAGTTCTTAGAGCTGAAGTACACTGATGGTTGTTCATGTCATCAGTTGTGGTTGGAGTCCCTGGGGAACAGTGATGCATTGGTTTTGTGGCCTTTACTTCAAATTCCTCACGTAAACAGAGGCCTGGGTTAATTTCATATGGTAGAGCTGGATGTGGGATTGGGATTAATTTCAGCCCATCTTATTTCTTTTTTTTTTTTTTTTTTATAAATTTATTTATTTTAGTTGGGGGCTAATTACTTTACAATATTGTAATAGTTTTTGCCATACATTGATATGAATCAGCCATGGGTTTACATGTGTTCCCCTTCCTGGACCCCCCACCCACCTCCCTCCCCATCCCATCCTTCTGGATCATCCCATTGCCCCGGCCCTGAGCCCTTGTCACATGCATCGAACATGGAATGGTGCTCTGTTTCACATATGACAATACTCATGTCTCAATGCCATTCTCCGAGAACGTCCCACCCTCCTCCCTCAGAGTCCATAAAATTGTTCCATGCATCTGTGTCTCTTATTCTGTCTCGCATATAGGGTTATCGTTACCATCTTTCAAATTCCATATATATGCATTAGTATACTGTATTGTTGTTTTTCTTTCTGGCTTACTTCACTCTGTATAATGGGCTCCAGTTTCATCCATCTCAGTAGAACCGATTCAAATGTATTTTTTTTAATGTCAGCCCATCTTATTTCTAAGCACTCCCCCGACATGCATCCTCTCTCTTATTTGGGCTGATCTTACTGTTACTTCTAAACCCATCATGCCCATCCATCACTTTTGTCCAGGTCATTCCTTCAATTTGGTATACCTTTTCCATTGTTTTCTGGAAATCTTATTCTTTGAGGATCAGTCAGAATCCACATCTTCCATGGAACTTTCACAAGTGAACCTCATGATGATACAGCACAAATGTGGCTAGTACTTATAATACACAATCATCCTCATCATTAATGAGAGATCTTTATTAAGTCTTATATATAAAATAAGGGCTTCCCAGGTGGCTCAGTGGTAGAGAATCTGCCTGCCATTGCAAAAGATGCAGGAGATGCAGGTTTAATCCCTGGGTTGGAAAGTCAGACACAACTGAGCGCACGTGCGCACACACACACACACACACATCTATCTATCTATCTATCTATCTATTTATCTATCTATCTAGAATGCTATCTATCCATGTATCTATCTATCTATCTATCTATCTAGAATGCTCAGTGCCAGGCACTGGGGTGTCAAAGTGATACAAACCACAGTCCCTTCCCATCATGTGTTTACGAGCGATTCAAGGAAACAGAATATTCATTCATTTATTCTATAAGCACTGAGTAGTTACTAAGTGTAGGTATTGTAATACCAGGTAGGCTCTAAGAAGAGATAATCCTAACTACATACACATATACATTATATATGTATATGTATATATATATGTGTGTATGTTATATTCACATAAACATTAAACATTAAGCAATAGCACAGAAACACACAAATGATGAGAGACAAGTGAGATCATCTAGCAACACAGCATAGTTGTTAAAAAATGAGGGACAGGGGCTAAGATGGCGGAGGAATAGGACGGAGAGACCACTCTCTCCTCTACAAATTTATCGAAAGAACATCTGAACGCTGACCAAACTTCACAAAACTACTTCTGAAGGCTGGCTGAGGACGTCAGGCTTTCACAAAAACTGCGCATTATCTTCAAAAGAGGTAGGAGAAATTATAAAAGATAAAAAGAGAGACAAAAGAGTTAGGGACGGAGACCCGTCCCGGGGAGGGAGTCGTAAAAGAGGAGGAATTTCCAAGCACCAGGAAACCCTCTCACCGGCGGGTGTGGGGGAGGAATTTTTATCTCGGAGGGCAACGTAACTGGGAGGAAAAAATAAATAAAATCCACAGATTACGTGCCTAAAGCAACTCCCAGCAAAGAACCCCAGACGCTCGCATCATCCGCCACCAGCAAGTGGGGGCTGAACGGAAAGGAGCGGGCGGCATTGCCTAGGGTAAGGACCGGGCCCGAGTGCCCCGAGGGCGATCTGAGGGAGCTAACGTGAGATAGTAACCTAAACTGTGGGACAGCGAGAGAGAGAGAGAGAACTATCCCGCGAAAAGCCCAACTCTAAGGCACTGCCGGCCCGCTCACAGAACAAAGGACTGAGCGATACCAGAGGAGAGCTAGCCGGCTGCGGACCGCCCCATCCCCCTCCGGACACAGCGGGCAGGCAGGGCCCGCCAGAGCCGGAAAGGGGCAAACTCGGCTCCAGAGAGGGCACCCCCTACCAAACTGCAAACAGGCTCCCAGTTTCTAAGCAAAGACTGCCTGAGATCCCGGAGGGTCGACAGCCGCCGGGAGGGTCGCAGCCAGAGACCAGCTCCCCAGAACCGACACAAAGCACACCGGAGCCGGGCGCGCCCGTAAACCGAGGCGGGGACCAGGGTGGTGATAAGCCGCACCGCCCCAACAGGGGACAGCGCCCTCGCCAAACTTCTGGCCGCCTGGGCAGCTCCGACCGGGAACGGCACAAGCCGCGGGCGAAACCGAGTCTGCGCCTTTGTGGAGTAACCGGGAGCCTGAACCTGAGCGGCTTAGACCTGGGAAGTGCACGCAGCTCAGGGCCCGCTCCCCGGCCGAGTAACCTGAAGCCTGAGCAGGGTAGACGGGGAAAGCACACACGCCGTGAGCGGGGGCGAACCCAGTGCGGCCGAGACACTGCGAGCTTACCACACACACGCCAGAATTGCAGTGTTCCTTCCTCCCCACAGCACGATTGAACAAGCGAACCTAAAGAGATCACCTCCACCGCTTTGTTGCAGGGCGGAAATTAGATACTGAAGAGATCTCCAAACAGAAGCCAAATAAACAGAGGGAAGCGCTTTGGAAGGGACAGGCCAACAGATTAAGATCCCTGTAGTTAATACCGACTGCATTAAAAAGGACCTATAGATCTTGAAAAGTATAAGCAGGAATAAGGATCTATCTAAAACTGAGCAGATCCCACACTGCTCACAACAGCTCCAGAGAAAGTCCGGGATATATATATTTTTTACTATTATTATTTTTTTTTTTTTAATTTTTTTTTTTTAATTAAAAAAAAAAATTTTTTTTTTCTCTTCTTTCCTTTTTCTTCAAGTCCTCTATTACACCTTTAACTTTCATTTTCATAACCCACTATTAACTTGCAAAAAAAAAACAAACCCTATTTTTGAAGCAAACTACATACATATATCTTATACCTTTTGTGTTTTCTTTTTTTTAATGTTTTTTTTCCTGTTCTACATTTTTTTACTGTTTCTTTTTTTACTGTTTTACTGTTTTTTTTCTTTTTACACTGTTTCCTTTTTTCTTTTTTTTTAGATTGTAAGTTTTATAAGAGTCTAACCTCTACTCTAGATTTTTAATCTTTGTTTTACATATTTGATATCAACTTTGTACATTTAAGAACCCAATCTTTAGGACCCATTTTTACTCAGGAGTGTGATCACTGGCCTGATCACTCTCTCCCCCTATTGATGCTCTTTCTTCTCCCCCAGGGAACCTCTATCTCCCACCCTCCTCCTTCTCTTCTCAACCCAATTCTGTGAATCTCTGAGGGTGTTCTGGGTACCGGAGAACACTTCAGGAACAGGATACTGCCCAGATCTCTCTCTCCCCTCTTAATTCCTCCCTTTCTACTCATGCTCACCTCTATTACCTTCCTCCCCCCTCTCTATGTATCTCTGTGAATCACTCTGAGGGTTCCAAACTGTGGAAAGCACAGAGGGAAGTGCTTACTGGCTAGATTGCTCTCTCCACATTTGAATTCCCCTCTTCCCCTCCTGGTCACCTCAACCCACCCCCCCCACCTCATCTCTCCATGTAACTCAGTGAACCTTTCTGGGTATCCCTCACTGCGGAGAATCTTTTCACCATTAACCTAAAAGTTTTATTATTGAGGCTGTATGGAAGGAGAAGTCTTGAGGCTACTGCAAGAATAAGACTGAAAGCCAGGGGAAACATTAATTAATAAGAGACCATCCAATAGCTTCCATAAATTCACTGAAACCAAGCTCCACCCAAGAGACAATAAGTTCCAGAGCAAGACATACCACACAAATTCTCCAGCAACGCAGGAACATAGACCTGAGCATCAATATACAGGCTGCCCAGAGGCACACCAAATCCATAGACATCTCAAAAATTAATACTGGTCACTCCATTACACTCTAGAGAGCAGAAATCCAGCTCCACCCACCAGAACACCGACACAAGCTCCTCCAACCAGGAAACCTTGACAAGCCACCTGTCCAACCCCAACCGCAGTGAGGAACCTCCACAACAAAGAGGAACTTCATACTACCAGAATACAGAAGGGCCACGCCTAACACAGCAATCTAAACAAGATGAAAAGGCAGAGAAATACTCAGCAAGTAAAGGAAAATGAGAAATGCCCACAAAGCCAAACAAAAGAGGAGGAGATAGGGAATCTATCTGAAAAAGAATTTAGAATAAGGATAATAAAAATGATCCAAAATCTTGAAAGCAAAATGGAGTTACAGATAAATAGCCTGGAGACAAAGATTGAGAAGATGCAAGAAATGTTTATCAAGGACTTAGAAGAAATAAAAAGGAATCAATATAGAATGAATAATGAAATAAAGGAGATAAAAGACACTCTGGAGGGAACCAACAGTAGAATAACGGAGGCAGAAGATAGGATAAGTGAGGTAGAAGATAGAATGATGGAAATAAACGAAGCAGAGAGGAAAAAAGAAAAAAGAATCAAAAGAAATGAGGAAAACCTCCGGGACCTCTGGGACAATATGAAACGCCCCAACATTCGAATCATAGGAGTCCCAGAAGAAGAAGATAAAAGGAAAGCCCATGAAAAAATACTCGAGGAGATAATAGTTGAGAATTTCCCTAAATTGAGGAAAGAAATAGTCACAGAAGTCCAAGAAACCCAGAGAGTTCCAAACAGGATAAACCCAAGGCGAAACACCCCAAGACACATATTAATCAAATTAACAAAGATCAAACACAAAGAACAAATATTAAAAGCAGCAAGGGAAAAACAACAAATAACACACAAGGGGATCCCCATAAGGATAACAGCTGATCTTTCAATAGAAACCCTTCAGGCTAGAAGGGAATGGCAGGACATACTTAAAGTAATGAAAGAGAATAATCTACAACCCAGATTACTGTACCCAGCAAGGATCTCATTCAGATATGAAGGAGAATTCAAAAGCTTTACAGACAAGCAAGAGCTGAGGGAATTCAGCACCACCAAACCAGCTCTCCAGCAAATGCTAAAGGATCTTCTCTAAACAGGAAACACAGAAAGGATGTTTCAACACGAACTCAAAACAACAAAGTAAATGGCAACGGGATCATACTTATCAATAATTACCTTAAATGTAAATGGGTTGAATGCCCCAACCAAAAGACAAAGGGTTGCTGAATGGATACAAAAACAAGACCCCTATATATGCTGTCTACAAGAGACCCACCTCAAAACTAGGGACACACACAGGCTGAAAGTGAAAGGATGGAAAAACATATTCCATGCAAACGGAGACCAAAAGAAAGCAGGAGTCGCAATACTCATTTCAGATAAAATAGACTTTAAAATAAAGGATGTGAAAAGGGACAAAGAAGGACACTACATAAAGATCAAAGGATCAATTCAAGAAGAAGACGTAACAATCATAAATATATATGCACCCAACATAGGAGCACCACAATATATAAGGCAAATACTAACAAGTATGAAAGGGGAAATTAACAATAACACAATAATAGTGGGAGACTTTAATACTCCACTCACGCATATGGATAGATCAACTAAACAGAAAATTAACAAGGAAACACAAACTTTAAATGATACAATAGACAAATTAGATTTAATTGATATTTACAGGAGTTTCCACCCCAAAACAATCAATTTTACCTTTTTCTCAAGTGCACATGGAACTTTCTCCAGGATAGATCACATCCTGGGCCATAAATCTAGCCTTGGTAAATTCAAAAAAATTGAAATCATCCCAGCCATCTTCTCTGACCACAATGCAGTAAGATTAGACCTCGATTACAGGAAAAAAACTATTAAAAGTTCCAACATATGGAGGCTAAACAACACGCTTCTGAATAACGAACAAATCACAGAAGAAATCAAAAAAGAAATAAAATTATGCATAGAAACGAATGAAAATGAAAGCACAACAACCCAAAACCTATGGGACACTGTAAAAGCAATACTAAGGGGAAGGTTCATAGCAATACAGGCGTACCTCAAGAAACAAGAAAAAAATCAAATAAATCAACTAACTCTACACCTAAAGCAACTAGAGAAGGAAGAAATGAAAAACCCCAGGGTCAGTAGAAGGAAAGAAATCTTAAAAATTAGGGCAGAAATAAATGCAAAAGAAACAAAAGAGACCATAGCAAAAATCAACAAAACTAAAAGCTGGTTTTTCGAGAAGATAAACAAAATTGATAAGCCATTAGCCAGACTCATCAAGAAACAAAGGGAGAAGAATCAGATTAACAAAATTAGAAATGAAAATGGAGAGATCACAACAGACTCCACAGAAATACAAAGGATCATAAGAGACTACTACCAACAGCTATATGCCAATAAAATGGACAACTTGGAAGAAATGGACAAATTCTTAGAAAAGTATAACTTTCCAAAACTGAACCAGGAAGAAATAGAAGATCTTAACAGACCCATCACAAGCACGGAAATCGAAACTGTAATCAGAAATCTTCCAGCAAACAAAAGCCCAGGACCAGACGGCTTCACAGCGGAATTCTACCAAAAATTTAGAGAAGAACTAACACCTATCCTACTCAAACTCTTCCAGAAAATTGCAGAAGATGGTAAACTTCCAAACTCATTCTATGAGGCCACCATCACCCTAATTCCAAAACCAGACAAAGATGTCACAAAAAAGGAAAACTACAGGCCAATATCACTGATGAACATAGATGCAAAAATCCTTAATAAAATTCTAGCAAACAGAATCCAACATCATATTAAAAAGATCATACATCATGACCAAGTGGGCTTTATCCCAGGAATGCAAGGTTTTTTTAACATCCGCAAATCAATCAATGTAATACACCACATTAACAAATTGAAAGAAAAAAACCATATGGTTATCTCAATAGATGCAGAAAAAGCCTTTGACAAAATTCAGCATCCATTTATGATTAAAACCCTCCAGAAAGCAGGAATAGAAGGAACATATCTCAACATAATAAAAGCTATATATGACAAACCCACAGCAAACATTATCCTCAATGGTGAAAAATTGAAAGCATTTCCCCTAAAGTCAGGAACAAGGCAAGGATGCCCACTTTCACCACTACTATTCAACATAGTTTTGGAAGTTTTGGCCACAGCAATCAGAGCTGAAAAAGAAATAAAAGGAATACAGATAGGAAAAGAAGAAGTAAAACTCTCACTGTTTGCAGATGACATGATCCTCTGCATAGAAAACCCTAAAGACTCTACTAGAAAATTACTAGAGTTGATCAATGAATATAGTAAAGTTGCAGGATATAAAATTAACACACAGAAATCCCTTGCATTCCTATACTCCAATATTGAGAAAACAGAAAGAGAAATTAAGGAAACAATACCATTCACCACTGCATCAAAAAGAATAAAATACTTAGGAATATATCTACCTAAAGAAACAAAAGACTTATATATAGAAAACTATAAAACACTGATGAAAGAAATCAAAGAGGACACAAACAGATGGAGAAATATACCGTGTTCATGGATTGGAAGAATTAATATAGTGAAAATGAGTATTCTACCCAAAGCAATCTACAGATTCAATGCAATCCCTATCAAGCTACCAATGGTATTTTTCACAGAACTAGAACAAATCATCTCACAATTTGTATGGAAATATAAGAAACCTCGAATAGCCAAAGCAATCTTGAGGAAGAAGAATGGAACTGGAGGAATCAACCTGCCTGACTTCAGGCTCTACTACAAAGCCACAGTCATCAAGACAGTATGGTATTGGCACAAAGATAGAAATATAGATCAATGGAACAAAATAGAAAGCCCAGAGATAAACCCACGCACATATGGACACCTTATCTTCGACAAAGGAGGCAAGAATATACAATGGAGAAAAGACAATCTCTTTAACAAGTGGTGCTGGGAAAACTGGTCAACCACTTGTAAAAGAATGAAACTAGAACACTTCCTAACACCGTACACAAAAATAAACTCAAAATGGATTAAAGATCTAAACGTAAGACCAGAAACAATAAAACTCCTAGAGGAAAACATAGGCAAAACACTCTCCGACATAAATCACAGCAGGATCCTCCATGACCCACCTCCCAGAATATTGGAAATAAAAGCAAAAATAAACAAATGGGACCTAATTAAAATTAAAAGCTTTTGCACAACAAAGGAAACTATAAACAAGGTGAAAAGACAGCCTTCAGAATGGGAGAAAATAATAGCAAATGAAGCAACAGACAAACAATTAATCTCAAAAATATACAAGCAACTTCTGCAGCTGTATTCCCGAAAAATAAACGACCCGATCAAAAAATGGGCCAAAGAACTAAACAGACATTTCTCCAAAGAAGACATACAGATGGCTAACAAACACATGAAAAGATGCTCAACATCACTCATTATTAGAGAAATGCAAATCAAAACCACAATGAGGTATCATTTCACACCAGTCAGAATGGCTGCTATCCAAAAGTCTACAAGCAATAAATGCTGGAGAGGGTGTGGAGAAAAGGGAACCCTCTTACACTGTTGGTGGGAATGCAAACTAGTACAGCCACTATGGAGAACAGTGTGGAGATGCCTTAAAAAACTGGGAATAGAACTGCCATATGACCCAGCAATCCCACTGCTGGGCATATACACCGAGGAAACCAGAATTGAAAGAGACGCGTGTACCCCAATGTTCATCGCAGCACTGTTTACAATAGCCAGGACATGGAAGCAACCTAGATGTCCATCAGCAGACGAATGGATAAGGAAGCTGTGGTACATATACACAATGGAATATTACTCAGCCATTAAAAAAAATACATTTGAATCGGTTCTACTGAGATGGATGAAACTGGAGCCCATTATACAGAGTGAAGTAAGCCAGAAAGAAAAACAACAATACAGTATACTAATGCATATATATGGAATTTGAAAGATGGTAACGATAACCCTATATGCGAGACAGAATAAGAGACACAGATGCATGGAACAATTTTATGGACTCTGAGGGAGAAGGTGAGGGTGGGACGTTCTGGGAGAATGGCATTGAGACATGTGTATTGTCATATGTGAAACAGAGCACCATTCCATGTTCGATGCATGTGACAAGGGCTCAGGGCCGGGGCAATGGGATGATCCAGAAGGATGGGATGGGGAGGGAGGTGGGTGGGGGGTCCGGGAAGGGGAACACATGTAAACCCATGGCTGATTCATGTCAATGTATGGCAAAAACTATTACAATATTGTAAAGTAATTAGCCCCCAACTAAAATAAATAAATTTATAAAAAAAAAAAAAAAAAAAAAAAGAAAATTCTGAATTTTAATCCTGGCTCCATTGGACAATTTGACCAAATTATTTTATCAATAAATAAAGATAAAATATTTACCATGAAAAAAAAAAAAAAAAAAATGAGGGACAGAACTGGGTCTGGAACCTAGCCCTACCACTTAGAACTGTGTGACCTTAGGTGAAACCCTTAACTAAGACTGCAAAGCACCTTTGCATAGGTTTTGTCCTAACATTTATGCTGTGGGGGCTGAAATCAGCCCAGGTCCTGCTCACCAAGCTGAGCTCTCTGGTTCTGGGCTCGAGCAGTCCAGAGGAAGGCACACCCTTTTATAACTCATCTGCTCAGTTAGTGAGGAGAAGGCAACGGCACCCTACTCCAGTACTCTTGCCTGGAAAATCTAATGCAAGAGTTTCGTTTGCTTCCCTCATCCTTCCCTCCTTCCTCTTTCATTCTTGAGTGTGTATTTGTACCAGGAAGACAGAAATGGAACACATGCTCACACAAATCCATAACTGAAATCTGTAGGACATGCTCAAATTGAGCAAACTGTGCCTCCAGGGGAATCATGTATCTTGGAGGAAAAAAGGGAAATGGATTTGAAGAAGTGCTGAGAATGAGGTGAAGAGGGGTGGGTAAAAGAATAGAAAAATGTTCTAGAGAAGAAGAACAGTAGGTGCAAAGGCCCTGAGGCACAAGGGAGTCTAGCATGTCTGATAAGCTGAAAGGAGGCTAGTGCAAGTGGAGGGCAGAGGCTAAGGGGAGGCCATCCATGGAAAATCGCATGGATGGAGGAGCCTGGTAGGCTACAGTCCATGGGGTCGCTAAGAGTCTGACACAACTGAGCGACCTCACTTTCACTTTTCCCTTTCATGCACTGGAGAAGGAAATGGCAACCCACTCCAGTATTCTTGCCTGGAGAATCCCAGGGATGGCGGAGCCTGGTGGGCTGCTGTCTATGGGGTCGCACAGAGTTGGACACGACTGAAGCGACTTAGCAGCAGCAGCAGCAGCTCAGTGAGTGACATTTTGAAACCTGTCCTCCCAGATGAGGCTCTTTACTAACACACACAGGATATCATAAGGACCCATGGAGCCCTTCACTTAACCTCTCTGAGCCTCAGTTTCCTTATTTACAAAATGGGACTAACAGTGCCTTCTGTATGAAATGCCTTCCCTCGGAATGTCATGGGAATTCTCCAGCCCACCAGCTGCCAGAAGCAATCTTTTGGAGGCTTCTCAATGGTAAAGCAGAGACATGGAGGTTACACGTTTGCACCTGCACTCTTACCTGAGGACCTCTCCAGGGAGTGGAAGAACATCACCTCATCACCACCCAGCTTGACCAGTGTCCCCACATCTTGGAGTCACCCCCAAACCTGCAGGCAGAGCCTCTAATGATGGGGAGTCGAGGATGCAGTGAGAGTCCTGGTTGTTGGTAGGGCAGGAATCAGCAGCGAACAACAATGAAGAGCTCATGCAGACAATCAGATTGAATCTCGGCCAAGTCTCAGCTCCATTGTTTTATAACAACTTGACATTAAGCAACTTATTTAAAACCTCAGTGAACTCACCATTAAGGTATGGGTGGCCACTGGAGCTGCTGAGTGGCTGCCAAGAGATCAGGTCAGGGGCAAGCTGGCAAGAAGCACATCCATGAGCCAGGGAACCTGCTGCACAATAAATGCTCTCTACCCAGTGGTGGTGATTAAGAGATCTCTTGGAGAGCACCCAACCCTGCTTTAGAGTAGTACTGAGCGCCCAGTATACCTAGGTCCCAGTGGCATGGCTTCCCAGCCCACCATCTACAGCAGTGGTCTGGCCACAGCCTAACCTGGAAGGTCTATCTGGGTGGATGATAAAGGCCAACTTGTCTGTTTTGTTGTTGTTCCAGCACATGGGATCTTAGTTCCCTGAGCAGGGATGGAACCCTAGCCCCATGCAGTGGAAGCACAGAGTCCTAACCCCTGGACTGCCAGGGAAGTCCCTAACCTGCCTGTTATACCGAGAGAGGCAGAGAGACAGACAGACAGACAGAAAAAGAGACAGGAATAGACAAACCCAGACCATCTCTTTCCTGCTGGCAATTACTACCTAACCTCTTAGGAGCATCTCAGACAGTCTGGCTGCTAAATCACCACCACTGCAGTAATTGAAACAGAAAATCATGCTCCGAAGAACAACCTAGCAACGCCACCATTAGCATCTGCGGTTTTTCATTGCAAACTGGGGAGATAATATGCCTCTTAATGTGTTCACAGGCACATTCAGATATATATCTTCACCAATATTTCAACAGGGACTGAGTCCTTCCTGCTCTTTCCTTTCACAGATGATATGTGGGGCTATTCATTCAGGGAACCCAAGAGGAACTGTAAACTTTTCCACGTTATCGGAGGCAGCTCAGCTCTGTGGCTAATGCAAGAGTTTCGTTTGCTTCCCTCATCCTTCCCTCCTTCCTCTTTCATTCTTGAGTGTGTATTTGTACCAGGAAGACAGAAATGGAACACATGCTCACACAAATCCATAACTGAAATCTGTAGGACATGCTCAAATTGAGCAAACTGTGCCTCCAGGGGAATCATGTATCTTGGAGGAAAAAAGGGAAATGGATTTGAAGAAGTGCTGAGAATGAGGTGAAGAGGGGTGGGTAAAAGAATAGAAAAATGTTCTAGAGAAGAAGAACAGTAGGTGCAAAGGCCCTGAGGCACAAGGGAGTCTAGCATGTCTGATAAGCTGAAAGGAGGCTAGTGCAAGTGGAGGGCAGAGGCTAAGGGGAGGGCAGCAGAGAAGCTGGGCTGGTGGAGTGGCAGAGCGTGACTCACACAGCTTACAAGCAACGGGGAGGTTTTTCTGCACATTCTGTTAGAACCCTCCATTGCCAGAACCCTTTAATGCCAGGATCTGACCGTGTGGCTTCCTTGCGCCATACTTTCTGTTGCTCTTTGTTACCCATGATAGTGGTTTTAAAGGTAAGGGAATTATGGAAATGCAGGGGATACGTTTGGTTGACACAGCAATAGAGAAGTGCTACTGCCATTTGGTGGAGTAAGGGTGGAGTGGCAAGGTGTCAGACATACTTTAAGGTGTAGAATTATTTTACATAATGGATTTTTAGACTACATATCACACAGTTTTTGAGGGGACTTCATGTAGGTGAAAAATCAGTCTTGAGTTCTCTGAGATGCAGTAGTTTTAATACGTGCGTGCTCAGTCAGTCATGTCCAAATCTTTATGACCCCATGGGCTGTAGCCCGCCAGGCTCCTCTGTCTATGGAATTTTCCAGGCAAGAGGGGATTTTCCTGACCCAGGGATTGAACCTGTGTCTCTTGCATCTCTTTCATTGGCAGGCAGACTCTTTACCACTGCGCCACCTGGGAAGCACCAGTGGTTTTAACACATATCTGCAAATGTACTGCCTCTCCTCCTTCAAAGCATGGAGCCTAATTTCCCTTCCTTTGAACATGGCCAGACTTAGTGACTCTCCTCTATAGAAAATAATGTGGCAGAAGGGATGCTGTATGACTTCTGAGGGTGAATTATTACAAACAGAGCTTCTGTCTTTCCTTCTGTCCCTTGGATCACTCACTTGGGGGGAAGCCAGGTGCCATGCTGTAAGGACACTCAACCAGCCCTGTGTGTAGAAATTTGCACAGGGATGAATTAAGGCCTCCTGCCCTCATAGAGCACCAACTTGCCAGTCTTGTGGGTGAGCTACCTAGGAAGTGGACCTTGCAGCGCCAGTCAAGCCTCCAGACGATTCTAGACATCAGCCTTCAAGTCTGCCAACTCAGGCCCCAGACATCATGCAGGAGAGACAAGGTGCCCTTCTATACCCTGTCTGAATTCCTGGCCCTCAGAAGATTATTATTGTCTTCAGCCACTAAGTATTGGTGATAATGTCTTCTAGCAGGAGATAACTAATATATGAGTCAATAACTTAACTCCACCTATAGACCAGCAAAAAAATTTTTTCACAGTTTTAACATATATTAAGGTTTCTAGGAATGCAACTAATGTGTAACTCAAGAGACAGTTGCACTTTGTTTTGCTTGCCTTTATCAACAATTGTTCTCCGTCTAGTCAGAAGAGTCTTCTCACTGTTCTCCAAATAGACTGCACTCTTCTGTTTTCTCTGATGAATTTATCCTGAATTCCCTTTCTTTTCCCATCTGTATTGTAAAATCCTACTCCTCTCTGACTTACACATTCATTCAACAAACGATAACAGTGCACCTTTACAGGCCGGACCTGTGTGTGCAGCACGGCTTGGCAATGAATGACCCCCTGGAGCCTACAGCAGAACTTGTGCAATTACAGGAACATGATGATAGAATAAGGCTGGTTGCCCACAGAGAGTTAGCATCAAGGGGAATTCATCTAGGCAACTGAGCCCTCCATGCTATAGTGGTTTTAAAATGCATTGCATAGGGTAGAGTGACCCCCACCTTGTCCTGTAGGGAGTGACAGAAGGGCTGGGATTCCACGCTATGCCCAAGTCCTTCCCTTTCCAGCCTGACCAGCTCCCTGGTTTTGAATCTTTGCTCTGTATGTACTTGTCTGCTCTCTGCAAACTGGATTGTATGGGCTCTCCAGCTGGGCACACCGTCATCCCTTAACTCTTAAAGCTTCTTTCCTGGAGAGACCTGGAAAACTCTAGAACTGGATCTGCTTCCTCTCTGGCAGCTGGAAAGTGCTAAAACTGGTGTCTGGAGAGATGACACAGAGTCCGTGGGATCTGGCTGCACCTCAAGAAGTGAATAGGGACCATGATGAGCAGAGCAGCCCCTGCCTGGGTCCCAGGCTTTCCCTGCAGCCCTGCTGGTCCTGACAGCCTGACAGGGACCTGGTGCCCTCCACCAGCACCCCAGCTGATTTATGCACCCCTTCCTCCATACTTTTTGGCTCCATCTGCCTTTCCTCCTTATTGACCAGACTGTGAAAATACACACACCCGAGAACACACACAACACAACTCACAGGATACATCTTTCAGGGATGCACCACCAAACAAGCTCCAAATTGACACGGCCTGAAGATGCTGCTGCTGAATTGTCAGAACAAAATCGTGAGGTGGATTTTCTCAGAGAAGGAACCAGCAAAGGGGAAGTCCTCACCTTTCCCACCCTGCTGTCCCACAGTTCTTTCCAGGGTGGCTTGGAATTTGTAGGGGAGCCAGAGGGAACGGCGGTTTCTTGCCACTGGAGGGCACTCTGGAATCCCGAGACCAAGAGGGATCCAATTTGTTGGGCTTTTTTTTTTTAAACCAGAAACAGGATCCCAGCTAGTATCAGTAGACCATCTGGAGATCCATCCTCGAGAAGACAGTGATGACAAATAGGCCTTAGCATGAGTGCTCGGGGTGAGGCAGGGCAAAGGGCAGAAGGGAACCAAAAGGCTTTAAGTTCTACAGCAGGTGGAAAGAGGGAGCCTGACTTTTGCTTGCCAGTGTTCAGAAGAAACGGGGTTTAGTTAGCCCAGTGGTTTACAACTGGGGGTGATTTTTGTCTCTGCTCACAAGGACATTTAAAGGTGTCTAAAGACATATTTGATTGTCACAACTGGGGTGGTGGTGGTGAGTGGAGACCAAGAAATCTGCTCATTATAATCATCCTATCATGCACAGAACATTCCCCTAACCTTAATCCTAACCCTACCACCAACCCAGGCAAAGGTTGAGGACTCCTGAGTTGACCCAATAGTGATTTTTAGCACTACCCACTCAGTGGGCAGGAGGCCTACATTCCAGTTTTGTTCACAGCTTCTATTCTGCATGGAATGGAACTGTTCCTCAGGAAATGGTCTGGTTTTGCAGATGCTGTCATGGTTCACAGAGGAAGAAATATCAGCCCTGCATCTTCACTGCAACCCTTTATTCCCCTGTGTTATGTTGGAGTTCCCCAGGAGCAGACTCTGAGACAAGGACTGGAGTACAAGTAGTTGACCTGGAGAGGAACCCCAGGAAACTGCTAGAGCAGTGGGGGACAGTTAGGGAAGGGGAAGACTCCAGTGTAAGCGGTGCACTCAAATAAATTACCATGGTGGGCAGAGAGAATATGATCCCTCTGGGGAGTCTGGATCTCAGGGAAAAGGTGAGGGAGTCTGGCACCTCCCGGGCTCATCAGACATTGGCTGAGAGAGGCTGGTTCGGGAGATGCTGGGCATTCATTCTCTGGCGATGCAGCCTGCCTTGCTAGCAGAGAGGTTCCAGCTGCAGAGAAAGTCCTCAGAGGGAAGCGTGTGCTGGCCAGTGGGCTCTAGGGCCAGAGGGCACCTGTACCCCCTCACCCTGCAGCCCCGAGGATGTCAGAAGTCCTATGTGTGGCCACTCATGCTCTATTTGAGAACCCCAACTCCCTTTCTGACCATGCTGGGGTACACCATGGTCCCTCAATGGGTGTCAAGCAAATATTAGCACTGCCTCAGTCAGAACTCCAGTTTCTTGGTCCCTCAGATGCCACTGCAGTGTTAGCCAGCAGCAAGCCCGACCACAGAGGCCAGGGAGCAGGGAAGGACTCACCCAAAAGCTAAGAAATTGTCAGCCTTGGGGCTCCTGGGTTACTGGGCGCTGTGAGCTCCCTGGAGTTGATGATGCTCCATAGAGCTCTAAATCAGTGTCAGTCTACCCTTCATGTCCATATGAATCAATCTCCCAGGGCCTTGTGAAAAGGCAGACTCCGATTCAGTGGGTCTAAGGGGAGGTAGGCAATGCTGTGCTTCTGTTAGGCTCCCAGGTGATGCCCTTGCTGCTAGCCCACTGAACTCGGAGTGGAGTGGAGGCTAGTTGCAGCCAGTAGACACATGTATGTAAACACCTCCATGTAAGCATTCCTGGGAAATTGCCTAATAAGATCGGAGAAGAAGAGGTCTGTAGCTCTAAGGCTCCTTTTCACATTCTATATAAACTTTTACAAACCTAGTTTTCTCATTTTTTTCTTAAAGGACCCTACTTCTACCACCTCTGCCACCAATTAATAAGCCTCAGTTCTCATAAAATTTGGGTCTTCCTTTTCTAAGGGCATTTGAGAGGGCTAGGATCTAGCTTGGACAGTCTGGTCCCCATGCATTTTGATCTGTATATCAAAAGTTCTGGAACTTTCTGCTTCCATTTCCTGCTCCATGATCTCAGACAGCTTCCAAAATTAAAGGCTCAGTAAAGCAAAGGAGGATGTGAGATAAGTGAGGAAAGACATTCAGTAGATTAGGTAGCTGGTGGTGTGAAACCTGGAACTTAGGCCAATGAACTACAAGGGGGGTCTGGCCCTTTCATCGTCTTCCATGAGCTACTTTAAAACTCTGTACAATTGTAGGTATGAAATCAAACTTGTGGTAAAACAAAGAAAAATTTAACATAAAAATTTTTCTCTGCCCTTTGGCCTCCTCTCTCCCCTTTATTGTGCACTGTGAATCTGCATTATGCATCGACCCAATCTACCCCTCATTAGCAGAAACACCAGCTCAGTTACAAAAAGCAACATTCTCCCAGCATCAACAAAACAACCCTTTAAAGGATAACATTCCTTCTTGATCGCGTAAAGGCCACAATGACCCAGAACCCACTACTCACTAGACTGTGTAAACTGTCAACAACATGTCATTTAATGTACAGCCCTCTGTCTCAAAAACTTAAATGATTGTGCTTTGACCTCTGATGGGCCAAACAGTTTTTGGAGCTTTCTGAGAGGTAATTATTTATTTGGCACAAATAAATATTTCCATTTCTTTTTTAGATCAACTGATTAATTTTTGCCAACATAGGAAACTGACCATAGAAAGCAAATAAATTTTGCCTAGGGTAGATGCAATTGATCTCCACCTACCTCTGGAAAAAGAGTATTACATCCATTAGCAAGCCCATTTTGCCATTTCTGACTACCTATATATGGGCCTACTTTTTCTCATTCTTCTTTGAGGTGGTTGGAATAACTGATTTTTTTTCACTGCTTACTGGGTTAAATAAAATCCTGGGTCTGTGTTCCATTTATGTATATGAGAATCATGATTTTACCTTTCAAAAATATTTCCCTTTAACATGGTCCACCTGCATATACCCCCACCCTACTCACCCTGCAATCGACTGACCAGTGTCTCCCTTTAGGATTCCTGAGAACAGAGGAAGAGATAATGACCCCCAGTTTCTTCCCCTCCTGGGAACTGACATTATATCTCAGAGTACTGGTTCTCAGAGTGCTATGTCCTAGGATTCCCCACTGAGCCCAGAATGCCCCATTTCCCTATGTAGGAGAAGCAGCACTGACCAGAGTCGAAGGCACAGGCTTTGGAGCCCAAATACCTGCTTTAGTTCCAGTGCTACCACTTCCTGGCTGTGTGACACTGGACAATTTACCTGCTGTCTCTTAGACCTGGTTTCATCGTTTGCCCTCTGGGCAGTATTCCCAGAAACTGTACTGAAAAGGTCCTAAGGATTAAATCTGCAACAACGGGTAAAATGCTGAGCATGAGGTCTGGAATTAAATGAGTGTCTGTTTGGCCACTATTGTTGAGGCTGTATCTTATGTATGCTAGATATTTTCCACTTTCTGCCCTTATTCACTCTCCACCACTCTTTCCTCTGCTGTGTGCCCCAGGAGGCTGACCTTCTTCTTTTGCATCTTGTCAGTTTCTACCATCTGGACCCTCCCTTCCCTCTCTGGGGTGGTCTTAAGTGGGCAGCATCCCTCAAACATCACAGCTCCTGCCAGGCAGCCACTGTCGCCTCCAGGTCCCATAACTGCCCTTCCCCTGTCCCTCAGGCCTTCAGCATGGTTCTAGGTCCACGTTCCTAGCCTTGTATGACTGCATCTCCACAGCCAGATATGTCCCTACACCTGCCCACTCCTTTAAAAATATTCCCTTTACTAAACACTCTTCCAGTCACCCACATCATCAGCGCCATCTGTCACAACCCCAACACAGTGAATGCCATTTTTAATACTCCTGTGTGTTCTTCTCTAAGTGAGCAATGCTCCTCTGAACTTGGTGGAAACAGAATCAGAACCTTTGCACCTATTTCATCTTAATTGTGAGTCCTTTGTGGGCAGGCCACCAACGTCCTACCCCAGAAGGCAACATTCCTGTTCATGGCTGACCGAAACATAGGCAAGGTCCAGAGAATCTTGCAAAATAGGATGCCCTTTTCTCTTCCTCCAGGCACTCTGCCTCAGGTGTCCAAGAGTCCATCCTCTAGTATCCCATCAGTTTCTCCCTCTCCTCTGATCCCCTCACTGTCCTTATTTCTCTTGACTCTGACCTCCCTCTCATCCCTGCTCCATCTCAGAGCAAGAATGGTGGGCCCTTGTGGTGGATTCCACACTTCTCGAAAAGAGTGTCTTTAACTCTTATACACCTGTCTCTCGTGAGCTGCCTAAAATCCATTTGTTATGAGGCAGATGTCACTGGTTTATTGAATAGTCTTGGTTCTACAAGCCTACAAGCGATTGTTGTTTTTTCTCCACTTACTACCTTCGAGTGTGCTGCCTAATCTCTCTTAGTAAAACAAATTCCCTAACTTTCCATTCATTTGAAAGATTTAAAAGTCCAGTCCAAATTTGTTTCAAGTTGCGATTGCCCATCTCAGTAAACTCTCACATCTCACCTCCCAGAAAATGCCTGGCTTTGACCCTCAGGGTCGTGTAGCGAAAGGGTATGGTCCCACCTCAGCTTGTCCCCTTCCATCTCAGCCTTCCTCCTTTCTGCAGTGGGGCTTGAGAGGCAGGCTGGGGAAGAAGAGATAACTGGTGCTGTTCTTCCTATGTGAGGCTCTCTCGACTTCTCTGGCAATGCCTCCTGCTGGGCTGGCAGCCAGCACAGGCTTGCTCCTGGGTAAGATAACTAAGTTGTACCAGAAGCCCGGAGAGAGGGGTCTCCCACCCCCATTTCCCTGACCTGAGCCATACCTCCTGGCTAGACACCTGCCAGATGCCTCCAGAGTAGATAAAGATGGCGGTGGAGTTTCAGCTACAGCTTTCAGCAAAGGAGGAATCTCTTTGCTCTCCCCTTGAACCTGGGCTGATGGGATGCAATGGAAGGGACATGGGTATGTGCTCAGTCCCTTCAGTTGTATCCAACTCTTTGTGACCCTATAGACTGAAGCCCACTAGGCTCTTCCGTCTATGGGATTCTCCAGGCAAGAATACTGGAGTGGGTTGCTGTGCTCTCCTCCAGGGGATCTTCCTGACCCAGGGATCAAACCCACATCTCCTGCTTTGGCAGGCAGATGTTTTACCACTGAGCCACAAGGAAAGCCCCAATAGAAGGGATATTCTGGGACTTCTCAGGCTAGGTCATAAGAAACCTTGCAGCTGCCAGGAGGATCTCTTGGAACATTCTCTGAGAGACCCAGCCCCCAGGTCTGACAATTCTGAGATCATTGTGCTGTCAAGGTGGAGTGCAGGCACGCTGATCAATAGTCCCCACTAAGCCCAGCCTTCCAGTCATGCCACCAAGTCAACAATCCAGTCCATCCACCAGCAGCTGCACACAACCAAGGGCCTCGGGCGACACCACATGGGGTGGAGGAATTCTCAGCAGAGCCCCATCCAAATTCCTGACTCAAACTCATGACATAGAATCAAATGGCTGTTGTTTTTAGCTGTTGCACTTTGGGGTGGCTTTTTCACAGCAATAGGTAACCAGAACACCTCCCTCAGTTCCTGTCCTTGTTGCTCAAATAAAGCCTTGAGTGGGTTAGTGACAAGATGGTCAAATCAAGCCACATCTCTTGATGCCTACATGACTCACCACTGCTCTGTGGTCTTCTTTCTCTTCCCATCTCTCTCTCTGATTCTTCTCTCTCTGCTCAATTTTGGGGCGACCCTTCTGGAACTCCTTTCATTGGCTTTGGGGATGAAGTACTACCCCTTCCATCCTCCATGGGGAGCGATGAGAGAGGCAGCCACTTTACCCCTCGGCTCCCATCAGTAAGAAATAACTCCAAATACATCTGGCTGATGATGGGGTGGAGGATGGGGGCTGCTGACTGGTGGCAAACCAATTCATCTGCTTCTTAATGATCTCTGAAGACAAGTTAGTTTAGTAATCTCTTTGATACTTCTTTGCCTTCAATTTTGGGTCCCTGTTGATTAAGTTTGAGGTTAAACAAATATAGCTTCTTTCTTTTCCACTTTAGGCTGGAAACTGAGCAATGACAAAGGTGTAAGGCAGATGGAGATCAAAAAAACAGTTGTATTTCTGATAAAACTAGAGCAGATGACACATTTAGATCTCTCCAAAGGTCTTGCTAATCCTGCAACCCAGAATTTGATGTATTTACCTAGCCAATCTCAGACAACCCTGGAACCTCATAGGTCCTTCTTCTGAGAGGCAGGGATTTATTGCTAAGAAACCCTCATAGCCAAGAGAGCTGTTGAATACATACTTTGTGCAGGTAGGCAGGTCCCCAAGGGGGACAGGCAGGGAAAGGGCAGGGCTACCATGCCTGGTCTGTCCCAAGCTAGCCACTCAATAAATTCTTCCTCTTCTAAATGAAGGAGCAGAAGGAAGTCAAGATTCTCCTCATTAAAAGCAACAATGAAGTATTTTCTCAAAACAGCTAGCTCTTAGGAAACAAGTCATTCCCACTTAGTGTCCTGCTGTACATGTCTCTATTTCATTGCTCTGTGCTGTTGGATATCTTTGCTTCCTGCTTGAGACCTGCCTCCATCCTGGCCCACATGCTGTGTGCTGGGGAGGTTGCCCCAGAAATGCACCCTGTGAACCTTTGGGTTTTGGTTGGCTTTGGCCAATGGCAGGCAGTGGCAGGAGAATGAAAGATGGGAGGAGACTGAGGCTAGGGGTTTAGCCCCTGGCTTCCCCATGCCAGTTCACTGAAGCTTGTCTGTCTACCAAAGGCCACAGCCCCCATCAGGCAGCCATCTCAAGGGTCACCTTCTCTGGGGACCTGAAACCATAGGTCGTCTTTCCCTTCACAGCTACAGGAGGTAACAGCTCTGATTTGTGCCTGACTCAGAATTTTCTCCCACCTCTTCCTGGCTTACTTCAACTATGCCCTCAGCTTTGTAGAGTTCCTTCATTAAACAATCCACAGATTACCTTGTTTGAGTCAGTCATCTGTTTATTGTTAGAACAATGACTCTTACATCTCTTCCTGAAGACTGTCCTTGTCAGGGAAAAAGAGAGCACCATTCTACCACACTAGCTGTTAGAATGTTGTGTCCCCTCAGAATTCTTATGTAGAAATCCTGACCCCTGAAGTGATGGAATTGGGAGTTGCGGCCCTTGGGGGATGATGAGGTCATAGGGGCAGACCCCTCATGAGTGGGATAAGTGCCTTTATAAAAGACATCCCTCTTAACTTGTGCCATGTTAGGACACAGGGAGAAGATGGCTGTCTATTAACCAGGAAGTGTGATCTCACCAGACAGTGAATCTGCTGGCACCCTGATCTTGAACTCCCAGCCCCCAGAACTGCGAGAAATGAATGCGTACTATTTTGTTAGAGCAGTCTGAATGGACTATGATAGAAGCCTCATCTCAAAGCCCTCAGTGGGTCCATACAGTATAACATGCACCCTATTCCATATTCCCAAGACAGCAGCAGGCAAAATGATAATTAAGAATTCATTTCTAGGGGAACATACTTCCATAACAGGTATAGACATGAGTAGCCTCCAAATTTTGGAAAGTGAATGAAAGAAAGATAACATAGTGGTTAGAACCTTGAGCTCTGGAGTCAATAGTTTGACCTTGATTTCCAATATCCTGTGTGGCCTTGGACTTTTCCTCTCTCAACCTCCTCTCCCTCGTCTTTATGGGGAACAATAGTTATAAAGATGAAATGAAGCAATGCTTGGGTGCATAGAAAATACTCATCAAACATTAGCAAGAACCAATTCATACAACTGAGCAGACACCAGAGGTTAAAATGCCACCCCAGCCCTATTCACCAAGCCAAGGGGCACCAAGCACACTGTCCCAGGTACCTGGAAACTCCCAGTAAATAGTGGCTGCATTGGCTCAAAATGTCCTTTTTCAATAAATATGCCCTTAGTGAGTTGACACCAGAAGGCTTACAGATAAAAGGATTCTCCTTTCTATCAACCAAGGCTCTCAAAGTTCTTACCTGACCCCAACCTGGACCAAAGATAAGACAGAAGAAAGTCAGTCACTCACAGAGGTATAACTGCTCCTTAGTGTCTTTTGCATGCATGTGTTAGAATGGGAAGAGATATTTGATCACAAGAGTTCCAATTTAGTGGTTTCTGAGAATTGGGCACCCCCAGAAGCCCAGCTACAAGCATGAGAAAGGTTCTGAGACCAAGACTGATGGGTGAGCAGCTTTAATTACCCAAGAACTGTGTTAATGGCCCTTGGGGTATCTTATTGCTATTCTGACACTTGGGAACATGGCATTTTCCCATTAAAATGCCAATTATCCTTGAGCACTTCTGCAAATCCATCAGCTGGAGGCTGCCGGGTTGTCGAGCGATGTGGTTTGATGGTTTGAAGCAAACCTATCAGATCAAGGGCATTTTATCTGGTAGTTCATGACTGCTCAGAGTGCTGTCCCACCCCTGCCTGCCCCCTCTCCCAATGAAACACACATACACACACACGCTCCACTAAGAAGAAAGATCAGAATCTCTATTTCCAAGTAGCCAGCAAAGAGGAAGTGTTCAGGAGCTGGGAATCAGCGAGAAAATCAAGATCTGGCAAAGAGCCCCCAAATGAATTTTTTTTTTCATCTGGATAATTGAAAGCACGAGCTCAAACAGAAAACATATCTCACTGGGGAAATCAGTTGATTTAGCTCATCTGACTACCAGGACAGAGCATCGGCTTGCAAAATACCTACTTCCTTACACGGCTTCCCTGCTGCAGATCAGTTACAACTAAAGGGTTTGCTAAAGCTGGAATGTGGAGCCTCAATTAGATGTGCTCTCCCAGGATGCCTCCACCTTGTTCTGTACAGCACTGGGTTTGCCTTGCTTCTGGAAGAATTGCTTATGCAGGGGTCATGCCCCAGTACACAGACCTTCTCGGGAAGGTGGTTATAGATCGATTTGCTCCTTAACTTCTTGAAACTATGTTTAAACTCAACTATAAATCTAAATGATTTATGTAGTAGAAGATTGAGTTTTGTTTTGTCTTCACCAGTTCGATTACAGAATAGCAGTATGGTAGTAATTGGGGAGGCCTGGCTCATGCGAGGCTGCTCTTCCCCAGGGCTTGCCCGAGAATCTCTGGCCACACTGACCCTCAGGAGGGGAACTGCACACAGCAGACTCCTCAGGGCCTCTTGCCGTCACCCCTGCCTTCAACACTTGGCTCTGGCTCTTTGAGTTGCTACATTTTAAAATATATCCACAAAGTCTTCTATACTTTTCTTTGCAAAAGGTGGAGCCTAATGATCCTCCTTCTGAATGTGTTCCTAATGCAGTGAACTACTGTAATAAACTGCATATGGTGGACCTGACAGTATGTGCTAAGACTATGCCAGAAAAGAGGTGGTGGCTTGCTCCTTATTCTGTCTCTGGACAATTCTCTGTGGGGGCAGCCAGCTGCCATGACACGAAGATGCTCAAGCATCCCTAGCGAGAGGCCCATGCAGCGAGGAACTAAGGCCACCTGTCAAAGGCCAGTGTGGTCTTCTAACAGTCTCAGGAGTGGTTGGGATGGTGTGACGGCTTTGCTGTGTGTCAACTTGACTAGGGTGAACTACAGAATCTCCTTTTTTGTATGTTTCCAGGTAGGGTGGGCCACAAGGGAAATTCTCTGAGGCTTGGAGGGGAGATGGGGGGCATCACCAGTTTTGAACCACACATGCTTTGTTGTTGGTGTGCTAATTCACCCTGTCAATGCGATGCAAGGGGCTAGCTCAGGTGTGTGTGTTTAGCTGTGTCTCAAAAGGCCCTGGCTTCTGCAGGATGTCCTCCTCATCAGGTTGAAGACAAGTTTCAGTCTGTCATTGTAGGGTTCTAGTTTGTGCCTGTGGCTTTTTAGCCTGCTAGTGATCTTTCCACCTTGACTGCTGCTCTCTGGATTACAGACTCCGGCACCAGATGTGGCGAGAGCCTGATAACCAGCTACCGCAGCTCCCAGATAGATCTCTCTCCTGATGGCTCAGCTTGTCTGGTTGAGCACTGTCAGATATACTGCACTGTCTCAGAAACTGCTCTGCCAGCCCCAGTCAAACCTTTAGATAACTGCAGCCTCAGCCAACAACTCAACTGACACCTCCTGAGAAACTGAGACAGAATCACCCAGGTGTGCCACTTCCTAATTCCTGACCCAAAGAAACTGTGGGATAATAAATACATGTTGATTATTTTAAGTACTAAGTTAGAGGTAATTTTTATGCAGTGATAGATGAACTAGGCACCTCATCACAGATGCCCTGCTGGATTACACCCCTATGATGTTGCTTTATTTTTTATTTCAATATTTTATTTATTCCTTTTAAAGCATTGATCACAACCCACAATTATTTTGTGGACTTATATGCTTCCTTGTTTCTCATCTGGCTTTCCCACTAGACTGTCACCCTCATAGGGACAGGCACCTTCTCTTTCTTGTCCACCTATATCCCCAATACCTAGTTAGTCTAACTCCACTTCTTACTAGCCATGAAACTTTGGGAAAATTGCTCTCAGGGCCTCAAATTCTTCAGCTATCAAATGGGATGATGATAATTGTATCTACCTTGTTGGGCTATTGTGAGTCTAAAATGAATGAATGCTTATAAAGGGTTTCAAACATTACCATACACATGGTAAGTATTCAGGAAATATAAGCTGCTAGTATTTTAATATGATGGTAGAAATTCAATAACTATCAACTGAGGGACTAAATGAAGGACTTTATTGATCTCTTTGACCCATAATCTTAAGCATTCAAGACATACTGAGAAAGTCCCAAAGGCCTCTGGACAGTTAAAACAGATGTCCCAAAGGCTAGTAGCAACGCCCATCTAATTAACTTATAGGCAAGCTTTTAGGCCATTACTCAGAACCTAATTACTTAATAGTCTTAGCAGATATTTATTAATCACCTAACATATGCACAGCATTGTGCTAGATGTTGGGGAAAGGGGACAAAAAGACACAAAGGTGAATTAAGCTCATTACCTTCTCTCAAAAGACCATGCTGTCTCGAAGGGAGACAGATACAAGAGCCACCTATCACACAACTACAAGACAGTGGGCAAGGCGAGTGGGGGTGGGAGAGAGCAAGGCTATCAAGGTGGCCAGACTCAATTAGTCACAATTAGAACACGCATAACAAGCTTAATTATCTAGTTTCCTAGCCCATAATGAATTAGAGACAGCATATTAGAAGAGAAAAAAGGAGGGGTTATTGCTAGAGGCAGGTAATGGTGAAAAGTGATAACTAACAGGAATAAAGAATTATAATTTTAAAAACATTGAAAGAAGAAAGTAGATAAATAAAGCACATTAGTTTAAGTCCATTTAGTTAGGGGTAACTGCTGCCTAAGAGATGAGAGGCAGTGTAGCACTGTAGTTAATGGATTCTGGAGCCAGACTGCCTGGGTTGGAACTGCAGCCCTATCACTTCCTATCACATGTGCAAGCTGCTCAACTTTTCTGTGACTCACTTTCCTCGTCTATAAAATGAACATAATAAGGTGGAGCTGCTTCATAAAGTTGTTGTAAGAATTAAATGCGTTACTATTTGAAAAGTGCTTTAAAGAGTTTCTGGTACATGACAACTCTGAGAACCTGTAACAGTCAAGATTGGCTGGCTTGCTGCAGTAACAAATAATCTCCCAAATCTGAGCGACTTAAAATAACGAAGGCTTATTTTTCACTCAGATGTCCATCATTGGTAGGCAGAAGATTCTACTCTGAATCACAATTACCTTCATTCTAGGACCCAGGCTCACATAGAAGCCACCATCTGTTACAATGTCTGTTGCCACAGCAAAAGGAAATGAGCACCTTCCTGGATGTCTTACAGACCACCAACTGTTTATCATAGAAGTGACATGCTATCTGGCTCACAGCTCATTGGCCAATACTGGTCACATTCCCCTTTCCTTCCATGTGCTCAGAATGGGGATGATCAAAATGTTTGTCTAACAGCATAAATCATTACCAAAGGGTCTGTCTGTTCTAAGACATCTCACAGTCCAGGCTGGGCCACAAAGTTTAAAAACTGTAATAAACCCCAGAGCTCGTTTTGAGAAAGTGAAATCAAGATTCACAGGGATTTCATGTTTCTCAGTAAGAGCATCACTGGAGTTTGGTGGTTTGAGGACAAGAGTGGTCTTATGTGAGACCCTTTGCTCATTTGTGGGACTCCTGTGTGCACTGGAACGCCCCTAATGCTTGCTCACTAAATGCCATCGGTGTCCCCCGCCCAAGTCACTGTGACAATAAATAGTGCCCTAGTCTATTTCCGAGTACTCTTGTGAGGTAGAGGGGAGCTATGACCTTCCTTACTTAAGAACCACTAGCAAATGATTGACTTTATGGTATTAGTTACAGCCAGAGCTGGTACCCAAACTTAGCTTCTTACTCCTCAGTGAGTAATCAGGGCCCTGAATCGTGTCCATTATAGTTTGTTATTGAGAATTAGAGATCAGTGGATGCATGGTCCTTGACACTATGAGCTGGGCCAGTGACTGAACTATGATTTGCCTGTCCCTCAGGAAATCTCAATCAGTTTTGCCCTTAGATTCCAGGAGACACCACTGTACTGTTCCAGAAATTCCCCACTTTGCTTAAGGTAGTTTGTGCAGGTTTCTGTCACTTACTACCAAATTATTTCTGACTGGGACACATACCTCTTGGAAACATTTCTTTCAAATATGATTAAACGTTTTAAATGTGTTGCTTGCAAGGATAAGCTTCATTTAGGTGAACAATTTACTTTTGGGGAGTCCTTCCTTTTTCTACTGAGTGGATCACTGAACTATGGATGTGTGGTTATGTATGCGAAAACCTGTCAGGGGTGTGTGATGTGTATACTGATAAAGAACAGCATGGAAATAGCCTCAGGAGGGTTTTGAGAGGGGGCAGGGCAGAGGGTCAGCTGTGGGATTAGTGTCTTCATGTCCCACCCCCAAATGAGCACATAAAACAAACATGAGATAGAGCATCTCGCTGTGCTGCGACAGGATGAGTCATTTAACGACTTTCCCTTCTGCTAATGGATAGCGTTTCTTTCAAGATCCAGAGAGAAACTGACATGATTCATAACACAGAAAAATAAGATGATATTAAACCTAATACAAGCGTTCAAACCAAATTTATAAGATATTTTGAAAGTCGAAGATCTGGCTGAAGCATTATAATAATCCAGTACAAGGATGAGGTTTCCTGCAAAGGTTTATTTGATCCCCATGAATGATCAGCAATTATCCAAACAGCTCTGCTCTGTCCCTGTGGTGTGTCGGCTCACTCAATTTGGATTTCACAGAAAACAGATGGGGGTCACTGCGTGTTCAGTCACTAATCGCTCCAGCACTCCGTAGCTATGGGCACTGCACACTTTGGGCAGGTAGAGGTGATCAAAATTAAAACTTGAAAGAAGCTAAGTGTGATTCTTTGTGCCAAAAAAACGCAAAATGCATTCTATTCAATGAGCACTGTTTTAGGTAAAATGAAAACACTTAAAAGTTATTTGATAATAATAACACATAAAATGGAGTGTGTGTGTTTATTTGGAGCTGGGCGCTGAGATGAAAACTCTGATGTATTTCACAATGTTTGTTCTCATACAATGCCAATGAATGCTCACATGCATTGTACAAATGAACAAACAGGGCCCCAGGGATGGCCTTCCTCATTCTAGGTCCCATGGCTGACAAGGAATGGAGTCAGCATATACTTCTGTATATTGTAATGGTATTCTGTGTCAAAGGAAAATGGCTAAGGAAGCATCCTATGGAACTAGTCTACCTGGGTTCAGAGTTGGGCTCTGAAAGTCACTAGTTGAGTGATCTTAACTTAGTTGATTAGAACTCATGGTGTTCACATTTCATTTTCTGAAAAATAGATTTAAAAAATGGTACCAGATTATAGCTAGCTAGTGGGAAGCTGCTGTATAGCACTAGGAGCTCAGTTTGATGTTCTGTGATGACCTAAGTGGGTGGGAAAGAAGTGGGTAGGAGGCAGGTCCAAGAGAGAGGGGATACGTGTACACATACAGCTGATTCACTTCGTTGTACAGCAGAAATTAACACAAGATTATAAAGCAACTATACCCCAATAAGTTTTCACAAAATGGTACAAAATAATGAACAGTATAAAGAACTTACAAGAGTGTTTAGTGCTGAGTAAATGTGGAAAAAATTTAATTCTTATCCAGAGTCCCTTCTTTCCTACAGAAATGGCATATCAAGTACCTTGTATGGATTTTGAACTCACAGAAACAGATCATCTCTTTGTGACCTGGCCACTATTAAAGAAAAAAATTATTCTGATACTTGTTAAAAGTCCTAAGAAAGACACTATTTAGGGGAACTACCACACTGGGGCTTTGCAGTAGGGGAGAGAGGTTGGTTCCACTCTAAACACAGCAAGAAAAAGTAGGGATTTATAGCCAATAAGCAAGGTGAAAGATGTCAGCAGATGGAAAATTACTAAGAGGGTGGGGCCATTCTTTGCTAAACTGACCCGACAGGATTCTTCCTGAAGGCAGGCATCCACCTTGGGGGTGGAAGCAGGTGAGAGATTCTACCAAAATTGACTTAACAGGATTGTGGCTAAACTTGAGCTTGTGAGGACATGCCCAAGGATGGGGTCTACTTGAAACAATACTCAGAACAGCCTGACTAGAGTTTGGTCAAAGAGCATCTTTGTCACCACCCACCAGAGTATGACCTGACAGCCCTCACTCAGGATCACAGATGCTCCTGTACCCCAACATATGCAACACTCCTGGAAGTGTGTATAGGGGGAGGTTAATACCCTATGGAAAAACCCTTTGATGAGTGGGGAACAGGCCCTCAAAGATAAATTCTCCCATCCTCGTGACCAGCACTCTGGCCTGAGAGGTTAACAAGATCTCTCTGAGGACGGTGACCAGAGGGGAAGCAATTGGTTGTTCTTTGTGCCAACTTGGTTTACACATTCCCTATTTGCTGTCATTCATTCCCAGCCTCAGTCCCCTTTCCCCTCCCACCAGAGTTCCTGGGCTTGCACTTCCCAATAAAATATTAGCATGTAATTATTTGCCTCAGGCTCTGTTTTCTAGAGAATTTGGGCTACGACAGCTAGCATCATGATTCCCACAGGAGACTGGGGTTCAAAGGATATTATATTAGAAGACCTTCTTCCTCGGTAGAAACATTAGGTGAAGCAGAATTAAGTTAGGATTGATGGGCAGACCATGCCTGAGGCTGGCTCTATGTAAGAAGCCTTGTGCATGTAGTCCCTCTCTTGGGCTCTTAATATTTAGAAGGTTGGGAAGGTAGAGTCCATTTCCTGAACAATCTGGCTTCTAGGTTAACACACCTGGCTGTGGCCAACCACACCATGAAAGGCCACAGGATGCTGCAAGCTGTCTCCATGGTAACCACTGGTCCATGGATGGACTATTTTGATGGCCACAAGGAATGATCTCCTCTGTAGTCTCCCTCTTTTTCATTCTCATTGTTCTCTGAACCCCTCTGACTAGCTGAATACCTCCCCACTTTGTCCTAGATTCTGTGGACCAGGACCCTAAAAGGGAAGGGGTTACACATGCATCCCTTTTGATACTGTGATGTAATAAGAAACAAATATTTTGATTTTCATCCCTGGCTCCTGATCAGAGCTCCTCAAACCTTTGCAATTTCCTAAGTGATAAAAATGCTAGGAACATCTTTTGTTCTAATACTTGGACTTTGTCTCTAGTTCCTGATACAGAGTTCCCAAATCCCTTGGAATTTCCCGGGTACATCTTTTGTTTCCACAAGGCAACTCTTGATGTGCTCTTTGATAGCTTCTGAATGGGGGCTGATTAACCGGAAACTCCAAGTCATGTTTAGGGGCTTGGAACTTTCAGCTCCATCCCCCATCCTCTGGGGAAGGAAATGGGGCTGAAGATGGAGTTAATAATCAGTCATGCCTATGTGATAAAGCCTCCAGGAAAATCCCCACAGGATGGGGTTTGAAGAGCTTCTGGGTTGGTGAACGTCTCACATGCCCAGAGGGTGTATAACCTCAACTCAATGGGAACAAAAGCTCCTGTGCTTGGGACCCCTCCCAGCCCTTGTCCTGTGTGCCTCTTTATCTGGCTGTTCATCCTCATCCTTTATCATATCCGTTGTTTATAATAAACTGGTAAATATAAGGCTTTCCCTGAATTCTCTGGGCCATTACAGCAACTTATTGAATATGAGGAAAAGATCATGGAACCCCTGATGTGAAGCCAAGTCAGATGGAAACATGGATACCCTAGGGCCTATTACTTGCAACTGGCATCTGAGGTGGAAGACAGTCTTATGAGATGGAGCCCTCAATCTATGGGATTTTATGCCATTTTCAAGGAGACAGTGTCAAACTGAATTGAACCGTAAGACACTCAGATGATGATGGAGAATTGGTTGGTGTGGTCCACACATTTGATGTCAGAATTGTTCAGAAGGCAGAAGAATGGAGTTTTTCTTTTCACTCCCAACTGTATGCTAACATATGCAGTTATATTCCAGGACTCACTTAAATCATGAAGTATCAAAATGAGTGCAGCACTTCATGTCTTTCCGCAGATTCTCTGGGACTTCAAAGTTCACTCAGATGGTATCTATAGTGTCAGTGCTGTGCTTCCCCTACACAAGGCATGTATTAAACATTTTACAAGAGTGTTTCATTTTGAATCAAATCTTGTTAAATAATTATTACACTCAATTTACAAAGGAGGAAAGTGAGGTTGAGAGAGATAACGAACTTGCCAGAATCTCACAGTTAACTGAATCAGGCTTTGGATCCAGGACTTTGCAACTGCAAAGCCCACAGTCACGGGCACTGAGCCCACCTAAATACTGTTGGTTCTTAGTCCATTCATGCCTGAGGCGTCTTCTGTGAGTCCCTGTGATTCTGCCTAAGGGACTTCTCTCCCAGAACACAGCTTAGACTGTAAGTGCTAGGGTGGAGATACTCCTAAGGGCAGCCGTCAGCTAACGATGACTTAGAGGTAGAGGATAAATACCCAGCTCCTCGCCCCTTGGCTGGCTTAACTCTAACGTGTGTTCTACTAAACATTTCTCTCAAAGTCCCAGCAGGACTGAGACCCAGTTGGCCACAGCGATAGGATGTTCAGTAACAAATGTGTAGCTTCCTTTTTTCCCTGTCTCATTTACCCATTTCCCTAGTGGGATCCTCTCCCAAAGACACACCTTGTTCTTAAATCCTTCTCTCAGAGTCTCTTTCAGGGGGTGGTGTGTGTGTGTGTATAAGATGTGTAAGACAGCCCCTGCAGGAATGTGGTTCCTTCTCCCAGAAGAAATCATAATAAAGAGAACACACACACACATGAAGAAAGAGAGGAAAAACCAAGACTATCTTCTGAAGACAGAACTGTGCTGAACTGTGTATGAAAATATCAGGGAGAAAAAACATCTCTCTACCCTCTTAGGTTTTGTCCTTGGGGGCTTACAAATTAAATAGACAAACGACAGATTAGCAAGAGAAAAGACAGAGCTAGCTAATCACAGACAGAGAGAAATTCATAGACAAATGTGATTCGATGGTGTGGTTAGAATTTGAGGCGTATATACTGTCTTAATAGGGAAAGAGAAGGCAGAGCAGGGCACTGACTGGAAAACAAATGACTTTGCAAAAGGGCAAACTGGCCATTAGGAGAATAGATGGGATTAGAATAGACTGTTGTTTTGTGACAATGTCTTTTCCATGAGGTGTGGAAACTTCTGTCTCCAGTAATAAGAATCAAACTTCTCTGGTAGCTCCTGGTGAGGGGACTTATGACAACTTTCATGTCTTTGGGGAAGACTCTGCTTTTAAGGAAGAAGGAAATTCAGGAACTCAAATGCCTTCTGCTCAAAATAATTTTTATGTCACAGTGGTGTACTGTGAACTCCAAATGATAGGATGGGCCCTGATGATACAAAGTTAAGGTGGCCACATTTTATTTTGCCTGACCTTTTTGGATGATCTTGGATCCTCTCTCTTCTGCCACCACCTAGGAGGGTACAAACAGAACCGATTCCTGGCCTCTGCAGCACTCTTTTCCCCTCTCTGAGGTTTCTCCAGAAAAATCATAATCTTCTAGCACACAGGGCTAGCTTTGCACAAAAGTAGAGTTTATTGCAGTATGGGAGGGCTTGTGGTCACTGACGTTTTACCACTGAGATCATCCCAGAAGTTTCAGCTTCAAATCCTTCAGTCATCTTAGCTCAGGGGGAAAAAACCTTCAATCACCAGGTGTTAACATAGCTGACAGCTCAGGTCTTAAGGCAGGAAACAGTATGTTTTGGGAACGATCTGTCATGTCTCCATGTTTATTCCTCTAAGGTCTTTCTCACATGAGCCCCAAAAACACCCCTCAGGACTCAGATCAAAACAATATTGGCGACACAGGTTCATGTGTCTGACTCACACAAGCTGAATGACTCATCATATAAGGCACACCCTCTCAAAATCCCTGTGTCCACTGGGATTACCAACACATAAATAAATAAAGGGTCTCCTGGCTTGGCTATCCAGCAGTCAACCCCTTTTTCAATTTGGGGGGGGGCGGTGAGGGCGGAAATAAGAGTTACGTGGTGGGTTGAATGGTGACCCTCTAGAAAAATGTCCACCCAGAACCTGGCAATTGTGACTTTCTTTGGAGAACAGGTCTCTGTGAATATAATTCAGTTTGAAGATCAAAATCAGATCACCCTGAGTTTTCTGGGTGAGCTCTAAACTGAATGACAACTGAAGAAAAGAAGACAGAAGAGGAGATCATGTGAAAAATAAAACCTTGAAGTAATGTGGCCACCACCCAAGCAATGGCAGGATCTACAGGAAGCTGGGAAAGGCAGGAAACAGAATCCCCCACAGGGAGTGCAGCCCTGCTGGCACCTAGATCTCAAACTTCTGGCTGCCAGGCAGTGAGTTGACAGATTTCTGTTGTTTCAAGCCACTTTCACTTTTGTGGTCATCAGTTACAGCAGCCACTGGAAATGAATACAAGTTGCTAAATAACTTCTGGCACTAGAAATGAGGGCTCTAACCATAGTTCATTTTCATAATGATACATTATTAAACTAAAGCTTAATGATGCCCTATTTCACAGATAAGGGAACTGAGAAACAAGAGTTTAAGTGACCTTCCCAAGGACACTTAGCAAGGAAATGGCAGGACTGGGATTCAAATCCGGGCCATCTGATCCCAGGGCTCGCTGTTTAAATGACCGTGTTCTCCAGTTCCAGGTACAATTACAGGCAAAATCCGCAACACCCCTGCCCCACATAGCATTAGCTGGAGCAGGCTTCCTCCCCTGCCAGGACCACTATGTATCTGATGTGGCTGAGCTAGTTGCACTCCAGCTTAGCAGGGTGTGAGGCAGAGTCACAGGTGGTTGCTTCATTCATGGCAGTGAGTGGTAGTGTCCCAGACAGATGCTTCCTGTTAGAATCCATTGTGCATCTTCCTGTTGACCGACCTACTGGAACTGCCTTGCTTTCTGCTTATTTTGTAATATCCAATCCTCCAGTCTCCCATATCCTTCTAGATTCCTTTTCATTGAAGTGAGGCAGGGTTCATTTCTGTTGCTTGAAATCAAGAATCTGAACGGTTCAGGAGAAATGTGGGCGCCTGGTGAAACCCATGAAAAGCAGACACCTCAGTGCAATGCCAGCTGGCCCTGTGCCTACTTGGAGGCTAGACTCAGCACTTTGACAAATGCCCCTGCCCTAAATAAGTCCATTTTACAGCATATTATGTAGACGTTGCTGAGAGTCTCAAAGATAGTGAGGAAGAACGTTTATAGCGCACCACAGACAAAACTTCATAAAACTCCTGGAAAAGCTTTTCTATTTTCCCCCTGGGAATCTCATACGGAGATGGCTATCCTGTCTCTCTGTGACCCCCCCACCACTCTGCACAGTTCCACCTGGCCCTCAGCTCACATTCCCTACTTAACAGCACTGAATCAAGCCTTTTAAAAATCAGTTCAACGAACATGTGTTTTTTTCCTAACATACTTGGATATTCAAGCTGTGTGGGGCCCAGTTTATGGGCCTTCTCATATATACTCAGCTCCACCACTTTAAGCTTCATTCTTCAGGCAATCTGAGCCAAAACATCTCCCAATAAAACAGGTATTTCTTGGATGACCAAGCATATGCTACACGAGAGAAAATAAAACTTTCCTCTCAATACTCTGTCAGTGAAGGGCCCACCTCCATGTGCCAGGCCCCCTGATCTTCATCTCCGCAGCAGTCCCAGTCTCTCTTGGACAAAAAGCAAAGCTTTCACATGGTCTCCATCACACCTGCTCCAGGGTCCAGGACTGCCTTGAGCCATGGAGACTCTGGCTCCTCCCACTCTGTCTGAGCCCACAAGAAGTAGCACACTTTAGGGTGTGGAATTTGACTTCCTCAGCAGCTACCTGGATGGGACAACACAACCCAGAAACACAGTAAGTACGTCAATGCCCTACAGGGCTACCACTGACCAGTGACAGACACGGATGTGAAGGAGCCAGCATTCAAGTTCCTGTACACGGTTCTCCTGAGGGACTGCTGCAAAGACCCAGGATCCTGTACCGCCTGTTTGCGGTGCCACCATGTGACCACCATGCTAGGTTTCCTTGTGACCCTGTGGCTGGCTCAGCCCTGCAGACCTGTATTTATTTTCCCTCCTTCTCTGTTTTATTTTCTTCCCCTCACTCTTGTGACCTGGGATTGCATTCTCCAGTAAGTACTGTCAGATACACATGGTCTCAGGCTCTATTTTCTATGGAATGAGAACTAAAATATCTTCTAAGAAAAACAGGTCTTTCTTGGGTACCAGGGAAGATTTTGCTCTGAAGAAAATAATAAATATACCACCGTATTATACCAAGGAAGCGGCCCATATCTATATGCCTGAAACCTTGAAGAACTTCTGAAAAATGCAATAATACAAGAGCAGATTCAAAGACTGACTTGATCCCAAAGCAAAGAAATAATGGAGTTGGAAAGAAAGGCAAAGAGTCTGTATGCATGAAGTCTGATCATGATCACCACTGGCAACATTGTCATCATCACCATCACCATCATCGTCACCATAACTATCACTATTATCCTTATCATCACCACATGACCACCACTATTCCCATCATCATGGCTAATCCTTTATCAGAGCTTACCCTGTACTAGGCACTTTTCTGAGCACCATATGTCACGGCTCAAGACATACCCAGGAGGCCAGTATTATTATTCCCATCTAATAGAAGAAAAAACTGAGGTTTGGAGCTGTTAGTGAATCACCCAAAATTACACAAGTAGCGAGTGGCAGAGTTGGGACCTGAAGGCAGGTAGTTAGCATCAGAGTCCAGGCTGCTAACACTACTGCCCCACATTCTCTTTCCCTTCCATCTCCTGTCAGTGACTTAGACATGAACAAACACAACCTCTGAAAGAACCCATCCTGACTCCTAATAATTCAAAGAGAGAACTATTCTCTATAAAAAAAATGAACAAAAAGAAATTAATATTTGTGGCAGTGGAAAGAGGACCTATCTGAAAAAATAAGCAAACATCTTCTTATGAAAGATAAGCATTTTGAAAACTAGGAAATTTTTATTAGTACTTTGAACACAACTCAGGACACAGCATATCTATAAAATAAAGGCAGATAGTCATAAAGAAAAAAATGTAATTTACTATCTGACAAGGATTGAATGGAGATGAAAATTATGGGTATCACATTCAAAAAACAGTATGTCAAAGATATTTCAATAAAGCTGTTACACACACACACAGTAGAAGCAGTGTCTTTCCTGGGATACTACAGAAAACTAAAATCAGATAAATATGCTTAAGAACTTTTTTAAACATTCTGCAGACAAGATTAAAAAGGTGCAATGATAGAGAAAAGAAGTATAAATAGTAAATCCATAATATCCAACATGCATATAATAGAACCCCAAGAAGGGACGAACAGATCAGATGGTCTGGAAGTCAAGTTGAGGCCCTGAGTTATGCTCTAATCTACACACTACAACTCACCTGCCTCAGAGTGGACACTGTTCTCCATCACAGAGTAGGATCCCAGTGAGGTTAGTGCATTGTAAAGGATGAGTCCCAAGACTGAACCTCTTAAACGGACCTCCTGACAGTGAAACTGAGGTCAATCTAGCAGTGGGAATCTGTGAACCTTCTGTCTCTGTTTCACTGTAGAAGCAACTTGATTCTCTGGGAAGTCTGAGGACCTCCCAGGACACACTGTTCCTGCTCTCAAAGAAGTTCCAATATACTGAGGGACTCGGTATACCCCTAGAATACCCAAGATCCTATATAAGGAAGATGGTCCTCACAGACCCAGGAATACACATTTCTGGCTTCTCCCTTCTTTGCCTGTCTTTTAGCAAACTGACTGCTAAAAAAGGCTCATTTCTCCACTTCCAAGTTTCCCTCAATGACATCAGTGCAAAATCTCTTAGATACTGTTCTGAATTAGGCAGATTACTTTAAATATGGTAATATGAAAATGAGAGTCCATGGCTCGTTTACAATTATACCTAAACCTGTAAAGAATATGGCCTTGGGATCAGTCAGACCTGGGTTTGAGTCCTGGCTCAGTGTGACCTTTGCTAAGTGACTTGACATCTCTGAAGGTCAGCTTTCCTCATCTTGATAAGGAAACAGTAATACAGTAGCATAGTGTTTCTCAAACTTTACTGTACCCAGAATGCAGATGGTGATTGAGTCCTGGGGTGGTGTCTGCAACCCTGACAAGCTCCCAGGTCCCACTTCTGTGGCTCTAGAGCACAGGAGTTGGCACTCTACGGCCTTCACCCCAATGTTGTTCAACTCACAGGCTAAGGATGCTTTACACATTTTTAAAGTGTCATCAAACAAACAAAAAAGAGTATGTGACAAAGACGTATATGGCAAGCAAAGACAGTAAAACATCTATTGTCTGGTCCTTTATTTAAAAAAAAAAAAAGTGGACTGGCTCCTTCTGCTGTAAATGCTCTTGCTGATGCTGCCCCAACCCTTGTACTCTTGCCCATCTAAGTTCACCAACAGCTGCAGGCAAAGGATTTTCCCAGCATGCTGACATCTTCCCACCTCAAGTACCTGAGCTTACCCTTCTCTGCCTGAAGGCCTTTGAAGGCGTCATGAGAGTTTAATTAAGGGTATGCAGGTCTATCATGAGAGTTTAATTAAGGGTATGCAGGTCTAACTGGAGGTGAAGGAGGATTAACGCCTAGGGGTGACCACAGTCAATAGGGAAGGGAGTCTGACAAATGTTTGGATTTGACATTAGTGGGTTCCCAGAACAACCCCATGTGACTGAGTTTCCATGGTCCACAGCAGGGACCTGCTTCTTAAGGCATCCTTCATTGGTTTTCATCTTTATCTCACTTTTGACTCTCCGAGCCAGATCGCACTGATTTATGAGAGCCAAGGGTGCATCTCCCAGCTCTGTGTTTCGTGATGTCATCATGGCAACCTGAAATTGGCCCTGGTGGCATATTTATACCACGGAGATCACCCAGTGCTACAAATCAAGTGGCGGTTGTTTTTGCTGGAGAGCTGGTTGATAAACATTTACTAACCTATCACTTCTTCACTTGTTCTTCCTGGAACCTCTGCACAAATAAATCCCTGTCTCCAAGTTCTGATTGCAGGTCAGCTTTAAACAGAACCCAAACTAAGAGAAGTACCTACCTACTTCATCATTTTGGCGTAAGAGAAAAACATTTGAGATCACATTTGAGAATCGCAAGACTTGGTACATGATAGTCAATAAATGTCAGTTTCTTCCTCTCCTTGCCCTTTCCCTTAGCAAAGGGGAGCCCTGCCAGTGTTTCCCAGGGCACCTGCACTGCAAGCTTTCTTGTCAGTGGCAGCTCCGGCTCACAGTACCATCTGGAGGTTCTGGGATGACTTCCTTGGCATGTATCCACACACACACAACCACACACAACGGGTAACAGGAGATGGCCTGAAACTTTAATAGGCGCCAAGAAGGAAGCATAACCATTGCAACCACACGAAACTGAAAACATGTGGGCAAGGCTTACATGACGGCACCGGCATGCTTGGCCAACTGTGACTAACATGATGGAAACGATGTCCTTTGTGTGGAATCTGGGATGTACACCAGGGCTGGGAAGCTATGGCTCTTCCAGGTGCTGTGCACTAGAGTTGGAACGCCAAGCAGAGAGAGGAAAAGATGAGAGCCAGAGAGGCACAAAAGAGAGAGAGACAGACAGACAGAGAGGAAATGCATGTACAGAAAAAGGGTGGCTTGGAAGAAAGTGTAGGTACCACCCAAAAGCCATTTCCCCTTCCTGCTTAGCAACAGACCCAATTTTTAGTATAGTCGATGGATCACATTACCAAATTTCCCTTGTAGTTGGGTGTGGCCCTCATTCTGGTGAAAGAACTAAAGAGTGGAAGTTTTCAGTGCGACTTTCAGGAGGGTCCCTTAAAGGATGCTGACTCATCTGAGGCTATTTTGTCCCTCTCTGTTTTTTCCTGGAATTTGGTTGTGATTGCTGAAGCTCCAACAGCCCTCTAGGATGGTGAGTTGATCTACAGGATGGAAGCCAGTGCTGAGGACGATGGAGCAGAAAGATAGAAAGAACCTAGGTTCCTGATGACAACGTCGCAGACCCTGGATTGCTACCTCAGTATTTCTCAGCATAAGAGAGAAAATGATTTCTTTCTTGTTTTTGCCACTGATATTTTGAGGGTTTTGTTGGTTACATGTGACTTACCTAAACCAAACTAATTCAGGAGATGGGGTGATAAAAGGAGATGACAGAAATAGGAAAGTAGAAAGAGAAGAGGAAGACAAGACATATGAAGTAAGGCTCAGACTGCAAAGCCAGGTCACAAGAAATAAACCTTCCTTTGTGCTGGATTAGCTCCTTAAGCTTTATCGGGAGCTCCCATCCCACAATGGGATAGATACTTAATTTCTGTCACTTCAGAGTCTGCCCCTTCTTGTGCAGAACTGCTTCTGAGTTTCCCAGGATGAGGTCTGGGTGCAGAATGAGATGCTGTCCTCTCTCCACCTCCACCCTGCCATCTGCTGACTTGCCCCAACACGCCTGGTGGGGGTGCTGCCGGCCGCTCTCTCTCGTCCTCAGAGACTGTCAGCACTCCCTGTGCTCCAGCCATGCCCTTCTCTGAATTATGCAGGCCCATGGCATTCTTGGATCCTTGCCATGTCCCTGGATTCTCCCCAGAGTGAGGTACAATCCTCTGTTCAGGTTCTCTGAATCAGCGCAGGGATCCTGCCGTTCCCCCACTCCTCTCTGGCGGGGAGGTCAGGAATGCCCACCATCTGAGCCTCCTTCTCTCCCTCTCTGGTTCTCACACGTCCAGGCTGTAGGAACTTTAGAAGCAGCAGTGGGGACAAAACAAACAAGACAATCTCTCTCTTTTACTTTCTATAATGCTAAATTTTAAAATATGTATGGCTTTTGAAACACAAACACCTCAGAATTACCTGCCTGTCCTCCACATAACCTTTCTCTGAGACAAGAAAAAAAAACAAAAAACAAACAAGAGGTGGCTGTGCTGTCCAAAGTGGGGAGAAGGGTGGGAAGTCAGGAGAGACTACAAAGCAACAGCATCAGTTTAATCTCAAAATACCTTACCGCCTAGAGAAAATGGGAAAAACAGGCCAGGAGGAAAGTGGAACAGCGCGAGAGTCTCTCTTGCAGCAGGTCTGTGTGGCGAATGACAGCGGGGTGTGGTGCAGAACCCGGGGTGGTACTGTCAGTAACCAACTCCAGATGGGGGCCATGGGTCTGCTCTGCCTTCCCTCGATGTCGAAGCCCATGGCAGAGACTTCATCACTCCTCGTGGGAGGAGGCTGACCCCAAGCTCTCCTTCAGGCCATGGGGAAAGGAGCACACTTTCAAGGATGCCCAGAGAACAGAGGGAATCTGGGCTCCCCAAAAAAGGGGGTCACAGCCAGATGTTCTAGACCCTCTAACCAGGCAAGGGGTCCCATCTGGGGAACATGGCCCACGCAGGAGAGGAGCACTCCTTTGTGGGTGGAATAACTCTCTCTTGATACTCTGGAGTCAAGGAAGCCAGCATTTGGCCAACATCAAAGTAAGTGATGTCTGATGACTTCAGGAACCACTGCCAAAACAACTAGGTAAAATTTTGCTGATGAAGAGCTATTCACCTAATCTCATATTATGGTTTTCATGTGGTCGCCCAAGTCTCTTTCCACAGAATGTGTATTATCAGTACATATAAAGAGGAAAATGGTCATTTAAGGTGGAGAAATCTGGCAGACTCCCCCTTAATCAAGGCTGGCAAACTTAATGTCACCGATTATGGGACAAATGGACGCTGTGTGCCTTCTGATGCGATGCACTGAGAAAAACCACATCACTTCTGTGACATTTGTGCCAAAAATATACAACCTGAATCTAATCTTGAGGCAACATCAGACAAAGCCAAATGGAGAGATTTTCTACAAACATAACCCGAGCCTGTTTCCCCAAGAAAAGTCAAGATCATGAGAGGTAAGGGAACACTAAGGAACTGTTCCCAACGGAAGCAGGCTGAAGGCATGACATTCAAAAGCAATGTGGGATCTTGGATTTGATCCGAGACCAGAGAGGAACGGAGATTTATAAAGGACAATATTGAGGGGGTCTGGATGCCATGGGGCATATATCTCAATGTTAATTTTCTGATTTTGGAAATTGTATCATCTATTTATAAAGAGACAGTTCTTAGGAAATAAACACTAAAACATTTAGGGATAAAGGAACATTCATTCCTTTTCTCTCTTTCTCCTATTCCCCCTTCTCCTTCCCTCTGTTTCCCTCCTTCCTCTCTTCTCACTTCTCCTCTCTCCATTGCTCACCCATCTCCCTTCCTCCTCCCTCTCTCTCTTCCTTCTCCACCTCCCCCAACAACCTCTGAAGCAAATGTAGTAAAATGCTCATCAGTGGGGAATCTGGGTGAAGGATACATACATATGTATACATACACATACATACATATATACGCATATATGTGTGTGTATATATATATGCATTATTCCTATAGATTTTCCATAAATCTGAATTCATTTCAAAATAAAAAGTTACCACCTCAGCCCCCACCCAAAAAAGATCTGAGGGGCAAGCGGACCACCAAGGGAGGAGCCCTGAGTGCTCCCTACAGGTCAATGGCCAGACCTGAAAGGGGTTTTAAGGGCATGAAGTCTGACCCTTTTCTCTCTCCTCTAAAACCCTGAGATGCCACAGATGGGCAGCTAGTTAGCTTGGTAGAATCCCCAGCCCAGGTCTTAGCCCTGTGCCGCCCACCTTCCTGCATCGAATTGCAACCCTGCCACTTCATGGCTGAGAGAACTTGGGCTCCTTACCCTTTCAAGCCTCCAGTTTTCTCACCTGGCAAGTGAAAGGCTAGGAAGACTGCATGGGGAGAAAAATAGTATGCACAGGACTTAGCACGGGACTGGCTCACTAAGCACTCCATCAATGTCAACTGTTACTACTAGTTTTGTTGTTGTTATTATTCGACTCACTGGCCTGGATTAACAAAGAAGGAAATGGACCTAGGGTAGCTGTCGGAATGCTGCCAGCTTCCAGAGAAATAAAACATAAGGGAAAGGTTTTTTTAAGTAAAGAAAAGATATAATCTCCTGTAACAGGAAGTCTGGTTGTGAGATAGCTCCCAGGAGCCGAGGTTCATCAAATGACTGGATGATGTCATCAGGATACAGATCTTTTCCCACTAGCTACTCTGCCAGTCTCCGCTCAGCCTTGAGATGGGTCCTCTCAGTATCTCAGGATCCCTTTCACATAATATGTAAATAAAATGCATCATATGTAAACAAGAAGACAGGAAAAGAAAGGGCCTCTTTTTGTCTCATTTTTTAAGTTTGAGAGAGAAATTCCTAGAGTCTCATCAGATATCCTTTCATATCTCTGTTCAGAATAAACAGGTAAACTCTATTTACATGTAAAATCAACCTTATCAGAGGAGTATCAAGTTAGCATGTATGTAAGTAAGAATTACACTTGATTGAAAGTAATGGAAAATCTCATATAACTGTGACTACATAGAAGTTGACTTTCACATTTGGAGTCTGACTACTCTGCTCAGAACTCTCTAGCACCTCTAGACTCAGGAACCTGGGCTTTTTCTCATCTTATGCTTCTCTGTGCATGTTTCAATTCTAGTTGCTTCACAGCCCAAGATGGCTGCACCAGCTCCAGTCCTCTAGTCCTCATTCCAGCATAGAAGAAGGCAAAAAGGGAGCCGAAAGACAAAATCCCTTTCTATAAAGGATGCTTACTTCTAGAAACTAAACATCACATCAACTTAATTCCATTGGGCAAAACTCAGTCACATGGCCTTATTTAGCTGTAACAGAGTCTGAGAAACATCTTAGCTCTGCACTGCTATGGGCCCAGCTAAAAATTTAGCAGAGATGTCTACTACTATAGAAAAGGATGGGGTGGGGAAGCCTTGATGAATATTGGCCACCAACAATTTATGCCACACTATGACTCCAACACAAGACTAAGGAGGACCCAGCCCCCTTGAAGCTACGGCTGCCTCAAACCTGTACAAAATCAGGGTGCTGCTAACAGGCCAAGGTGGAGAATGGGGTTGGCTAGGAAACAGCACATTCCTGAGACTAGGAAATGCCTATCACTCCTTACCAGGTTACCCATCAACAGAAACGAGCAAGCCCAGCTTCAAAAAGAGAGCAAGGATTCCTTTTGACCTTTTCAATGTACCACAGCTTCCTCCTACCTGCTCCCTTTCCTTTCTCCTCTGGAATAAAGTCTGCAAAACATGCTGTAGGCATTCGCCTTGCTCATGAGTCAGGCACATGGTTTTTGTGTTCAGTGAGTGCCTGAATCACTTGCAAGACTTGGAGCACAGAACATTCCATCTCCATCAGAGCTCCTTGGGGGAGGAGGTGATATTATCCTAAAAGTCATTTGTATTGTACTCATCCACCCTCCTTTGCCAAAATGATTCATTCTTAATCCTCACAATCATTCTTACAAGAATAGCACTGCATGTGTGTGGGAGGGGGATTCTTTACCTCTCTCAAAGCTTGACAACTGTGGATCTGTTGATATTATTTCTAGAACTCAGAATGAACTGAATCACTGGGATAATAGAAACTGAGATTCCACGATGACAGACATCTGGAGGAGAGGGACACTGACTCAGTCAACCAGATGCTTTACCTATATAGTATTTATGTGTGGTTTATCGTGGGTTTTTCATGAAGGATGCTCTGTCTGGCTGTTCCATCTTTAGAGAAGACATTTATCATTTTTTTCCTCTGTTCAGTGTCCAATTTCTAAAGTTTTGTTTACAGAAACCATATTTCCCTTGGGAAACCAGCCCTCCTGTGGATTCAGTCTGTGCTGAGACTAACACCACCTTTGTCTTTAGGGAATACGTGTCACTCAGGCTGGTATCCTGAGCACAGTATCCCTTGTCCACTATGACTGGTTCATAGTAGGTAGGATGACCAAAATTATCCAATGTAGTTCATTACCAGGGTTTTCTCAGAATAGTAACAAAGACAGAGGCTCTGTTTTCTGCTTGACTTGGGTTTGAGAGGATGCAAATCTAGAACTGCTGGTGCCCTTGATATGAAGAGAAGATACATCAAAGCAGGGGGGCTTCCTAGTCTTAGTGACCTGTTGGCTTCTAGTACAACAACCATTCCCCAGCCATTTGCCATGTTAGCAAAGCCCTGATCTTGTACAGAGGGAAGCAGAGCCAAGAGGTGTAGGGAGCTCTAGTCCTCAGGGCATATATCGAGACCCTGGGGCCACCATAGTGGAAGAGATGCAATTGGGATATTCCATTATGTAAGTGAATGAACTATTTTTGGTGTACTTGGGTTCCTGTTACTTGCAACAAAAATTGCTAAGGATTAATATAGTCATCTCAGTCATTGACAGCCTCCTAGATTTGACATCTTGACATAGTCTGCTCTTCCTCAAATTCTTTCTTACTCTTAACCTTGAGTATCCTATGCTGAACTTAATGATGGGCATTATTCAAGGCTTGACTTTGGTTTTCTCATTTCATCTTTCTACAATCCCTTCTGAACGATCCATATCTTTTCACTACTTCAGATTTTACAGATTTTAAGCTGCTAGGTACTAAATAGTACCAGCTACAATTTTTTAAAATTGTGAGTAGATACCCACCCAATAGGACAAATAGATGCCAAAAACAAAGAATGTCTTAATGTATGCAACTCCATGTTCCAAACAAATGAAACTTATGACAAGATAATTTGACATGGATTTGATGAAATACAAATGCATCATAGCATTGTATGGTGTTAAAAAAATTTATCCTGACACTTGTCAAAAGGACAAGAAAAACTTTATTCAGGACTGCTGCCATAGGTATCAAGACTATTGCAGTAGGGAAGAAATAGGAGTGAGTGTGTCAGTGGATGAGAAATTATTAAGAGGAGACATCAACAGTAAGGTGATTTTTGCTGAACTGAATCAACATAATTTTTACTGAAGGCAGGCTAAGATGAGCAGATATCAAGGGTTTATCTCTGTAAACTGAGTTAATAAGTTTCTTGCTAAACTGGACTTGGAAGCTCAAACACAGGGCTCACAGACAAGGACCAGTCTAAAAGAGGGCTCAGAAGAGCCTAACTCAAGTTTGGTCAAGGACAAAAGCCTTTGTCAATGGTATGCTAGACCACATGTAAATGGGGAGTCTTCAGACAGGTGAAAGAATATAGTGGGAATTACCTTTAGCAAACCATTTCTCTTTGTTCATTTCTCCTTTATTATACACTGCTTGTATCTCTAGGTTCATTTTAGCCTCTTGATATTCTTCTACACTGCCACTCACACACTATACCAGGCCACTGGATGACCTGTTCCCCTGGCCTCCTTTCCAACCCTTGGACCTTTCCCCACCTGAGACCTGTGTGCATGTAGCCTCTTTCTGCCTGGAACTCCATCTCAGACGTTTCACTTCTAATCATCCTTTGGTCTCTCCTTATGTGTGAACTGGGGGTAAGGGAAGGAGGGCCTCCCTGACATATCTGCCTAGTGTACATCTCACAATCACATCATTTGGTAGAATCATATAAACTCTCCATCATCCTACTCACCACAGCTGCAATTTGCATTATTTGTGGGGATATTTGAATAATACGTCTCTTCCATTACACTGTAGGTTCTAGAAGGGTAGAGACAGTGCCTATTTCTGCTCATCCTTGAATTTCACTGTCTGGCAGAGTCTCTGGCCCACATTAGACACTTCATATTCAGTTAATATTTACAAAATTAACTAGAACTGGGAGGAGAAATGAGCTGGACAGAAGGAGGTAAAATTGTCATTGCTCCAAACCAAGTGCCTGGACCATCTCTGAATACCCCTGATTCAGAGAGTAGAGTTGAAGAAAGAACTAACCTAACAGCTTCCCATGAAAGATTTCATGAGAGCTGGACCCCAGCAGGGCTGCCACAGGCCCCAAAGACCCCAGGGATGCAGACACAATAACAGCCTTGGCCAACCTCACTGGGGGACCTGGAGGTGGAATGGCATTTCATAATCATTCAGCTCTGGGCCAAGAAGGTCAGGCACTTGGACTCCCATGTCTGTCAGTCACTGAATGTGGGCTGCACTAGGAAGGAACACGACCTTGGCAACACAGCACAGTCAGCATCTGGGTAGTTAAGTCCTTTACTGAATGAGATCTGGGAGGTGTATATCACAGTGGTCCCGTGTAAGGCGACCCCTTCTGCCTTCAGGTTCTGAAATATGCCCACTCACTGCCTGGCCCTTTCACTGCCTAGAGGCAATGACACCCCTTTGATTACTACCTCAACCATCCCCCACCTCCATCCTGTACCACACCTGCTGTGTCCCTCCCACCCATATCTTTACAAAGAGGCCCTTGATTAAACTTTCCTCCAACTGCCACTTTGTGGATGCTTTCTGCTTCCTGCTGCAACCTCCTCCTCTGATGTGACTCTTGGAGCTCCTGAGCAGAGGGTGGGAAAGGTCATACAACCTATGTGGACAAGGGCCATCTTTATTCAGGACAATTGTGATAGATATCAAGGCTGGTACAATAGGGGAGAGAGATCGGACTCAAGTCCACTCCAAATACAATGAGATAGCTAGGGATTTAGAGCCTAGGAGCAGAGGCAACAAAATTGTACACTGGGGAATTCCACTCCCCAGCTTTCTTTGTGCCAGGAAACTTCCTAGTCCGGGAATGATGTCACCCTCTGTCTCAGCCAATGAATGCCCACCCCTCCTTCAAGGTCCATCCAGATCCTGCCTCTGGGAACAACTCTGACCATGAATCCCACCTTCAGTCACTGACCTTACCTTCCTATGAACTCCCATAGAATTTACTGCCTAAAATTCTAGAAGAGACTTATCTTGTTTTGTATTATAACTTTATTATTTGACCCTTGCTCTTTTTCCTATTTCTTCATGGGTTTGCACATCACAGCCTGAGTTATTAATAGGATGCAACACCAGAACGTATCTGTGTATTTATCCTTCACTCTTCCTAACACAGAGACTTGCACATCTGTTTGTTTCGACAAACAGACGAATGAATGAGTATAAAATTTGGAAGCTAAAACATCTCTCTGGATAACTGTCTGACTTCTCTATCCCTCAACATTTGGGCTCTTTTGAGCTTAGTTCTACTCAGAAGTCAGAAACAAATTAGCATTCATCATCAATATACACCGTGCTCTGTCTGTGAATCTGTCCCCTGTGTAGGAAGTGATACATGGTACCTCTCTCTTGCATTCTAACTCAGAGAGCCTGTAACATGAGCTGGAAATATGAGGCAATTAACCATGTAATTCAGACAAAATCGCCTGGAAATGTACTTTGTGAGTAGGTACACAGCCCAGTAATGGAAGACTTGAAAAATTCATTCATGATAGATATGGAACCATTTATTAGCGGAAGCGTGGGATGTGCCGGGAACATTTCTAATCTGTTAAAGTCAGAATCTTACAGGGAAGCAGGCGTGATGATACAGTCTCCTGTGCTGCTACCACTAGAGACAGAATCTGGAACTGAGATGAGAGGACTCTGGCTTGTGCGGGGTCTTGTTTTGTATTTCTCTGCTGGTTCAGGGGTGGTCAGTGACAGACACCGAGTCAAAAATCAAGCCAAACTAAAGAATTGACCAGAAGCTACAGTATAGCCCTCAGAATTGAAGGAAGAGCCAAAAAATGGGGCTGTGGGAAAAACTAGAACCAAGGAAGTCCTAGGTTCCTGTGTAACACTAACACATCAGTGCACCCACTAACACGTGGGAATTTTCACGTGGACATTCCAATGGGAACTGCTGTGCTCCGGCCTCACCCAGCAGGGGCTACTGTTAGGATGAGTCAGTTCTGGCCATTTTCTCCATGTCACTGGCCCATTGCATGGGCCTGACAATGGGCTTCTAATATATACAGATTTTCACTTGATTTTGATGGATCTTATCAGTATTCATTCATTTAACAAGTATTTCTTGAAAACCTTGCCATAGGTGCTATGGAAGACTCAAGAGTAAACTCATTATGAGGTCTACCCTCTAAGGGGGATACAGGGAGATATGTGTTCAAATACTTATAAGATGGGACAAAAATCTATGCATCAATTAGGATCTATTCAGGACAAGGCCCAGAAATTCATTTCAAATAATCTTTGAGAAGGAGGAGAGATACTGATCCATAGAAAGGAAAGTACAGGAACAGGGCTAGCGAGATATGGCTGTATGCAAGAGTCACAGTGGGGTCAGAACGTGGTCCCTCTCCATATCTGCTCTGCTTGATCTGTGCTGGCTCCGTTCTCAGGGAAGTTTACTGCAGCAGATCCTATGAGTGCTTTCTGCACTTAGCATTCCTATGTACATGACGCTGGCACTCAGTGGCAGCTCCTGTGATGCTCAGCCCTGGGGCCTTCTCCAGCCACAGGAATAGATTCAGGCTGCAGTAGGCAGGCAAAAGTGCCAGGGAGTCAACAGCCCTGGGAGCAGGCATCAGCTAATGAAGGACAGTTAGTAGATTGAAAAACAATGGGTTCTTTGGGTGGGACAACTGCAGAATACACTTTTCTCCAGATGCTTCCAACAGGGCTGAGCCTCAGGTGCTCTCTACTTTGGCTCATAACCTGCTAACAAATGCTCTCTACTTTGGCTTCCTTCACTTCCTGTCTCATTTCTTTACGCTCCTACCTGTGCCTTCTAGGATCACCTCTAAAATAAACCTCTTGTACACAAACCCTTGCTTTAGGGTTTTTCTCTTGGAGACCCCACCTAAGATACCCTGGCTATATGGTAGCTATATGGTGGCAACAGCTGTAGGCTTGCATCCTGCTAGTGTCTGACACAGTGGAGAGAGAACTTCCAAACACTTTCATTTAGGTGGCTTCCCTGGTGGTCTAGTGGCTAAGATCCTATGCTCCCAATACAGGGGGCCCAGATTCCACCCTTGGTCAGGGAGCAAGATCCCACATCCCAAAACTAAGATCACAATTAAAGATCCCACGTGCCATAACTAAAAAAGATTCCTCATGCTGCAACTAAAGAAAAGATGCCACAAGCTGCAACTAGGATCTGGTGCAGCTAAATAAATAAATAGGTAAATAAAATAAATATTTAAAAAATTTCCATTTAAAATCCTGAGCCTGACTCTCGTGGTACAGGATTGGTCACATTTCCATCCCTGGTTTGAAATATACCCATCAGCCAGCTCTGGCCACGTACACCATAAAACCGAGAAGCTATGGCTAATTTCATTCAATCTCATGGTCTGGAGGAGTAGGAGGGATGGATTCTGAATGAATAATTGTGAAGCTGCTATAGGGGCAATGCTGAAGGGATCATCAGCAGATCAGATCACTAAGAGTTCACAACATGTGGGGCACTAAACAAGGACAAACAAAGTTCAGAGAAAATTAACACAAGTTCTAACTTGGTGGGGAGGGTCACATGAGATTAAGGCTGAAGTGAAAGTGAAAGTTGCTCGGTTGTGTCTGACTCTTTGTGACCCCATGGACTATACAGTCCATGGAATTCTCCAGGCCAGAGTACTGGAGTAGGTAGCCTTTCCCTTCGCCAGGGGATCTTCCCAACCCAGGGAATGAACATAGGTATCCTGCATTACAGGCAGATTCTTTACCAGCTGAGCCACAGGGAAGCCCATTAAGGCTGAAGGAACCTGAAACATCACCTTCCGAGTTTCCCAAACTGGCATACCTCTTTGACAACTGTCTTCTTCATAATAACCCTGTGTTTTGTGTTTTGAAATACCATGTCATCCAAATAAAACAACATGCATTCATGTAATTAATTCATCCTCACATTTTAAAAAGTAATAAATGGCATTGTTGAGTTCATGTTCTTAATAATAGGAAAACATAGCACTTCCAATTTTTCTTGGAAATATTTTAAAAAGTTTCCACTCCTTTCTGTCCTTTTCAGTCCTTAGGAGCTGGGGAATCCCTTCATTTGGTGTCTGAGGTCTACTGCATTTATGATATTCCAAAAGGAGACTGGATAACAAATTGGACCATTTCATTTACATTAAATAGTTTTCATAGCTTGGTGAATTACACTCCAGGTCACATTTTGCAAGAAAATCCCCATGCTTCATTATCACAGACTTTGTATTAGAAGAAATCGGGGAGATTATGTAATTCAACTTCTAGCTAAAAACTTGACAGTAAGTGATGAACCTAGGTTCTCACATTCATCTATAAGCCCAGAATATTATGCATCTTTATGTGCAAGGCTGTGTTCCAGGATCTTGAGAAAACACAGTGAAATAACGGAGGTCTCTACCAAAGTAGGGGAGACAGATCCCTCCCCCAAAATTTATTGGTTGCTGGTATAACACAGAAATAACTTGGAAGCTGTCATTTTCATCAACACATTAAGAAAAAGTCTAAACAAAACAAAAGTAAGCAAGACTAAGATCCACAGAAGACTTGAGATCAGGGGGCAAACTGCTGCCTGGAAAACTGGAGAGACAGGTGGATACAGAGCATCACAGCTTCCTGAGAGCAGAAATCCCAGGACAGGAACCAGTACAGGCAGGGATACCTTATACTGTAATTGGTGAATTGTTGGGGCTCAGCAGGGACTAGCTTGAGAATCAGAAATTCCAATGAGCTCCTCACACTTATGTGAGCTTTACCTCCGGGACCCCCACCAGCTCCTCATGGTGAAAGTATGAGAAAAATCTCCTCATTCTTCTGGCAGCAGAAAGGGAAAGGAACCATTTCAGAAAACTCTGTACTTAGCACTATGGAGGAGATAAAATAAATGCCGAAGGAGTGCTGAATGAAGAACCAGATAAAGGGAGTGGCAGGCACAAAGGCTGTGGGTGAGAAAGAACTCAGCCTGTCCTAGGAACTGAGAGGAGACCAGTGGCTGGAAACTAGCCCAGGGAGGGATGACTGAGCTGATGTGGTTGTAGGAAGCGAGAGTCAGATCCCTCAGGGATGTAGAAAGGCATTTGTTCCTCATTCTCCTAATAAGTTGAATCTTTTTTATACAAGCTTGATAGCAGACGAGCTGGGACATGAGTTCAGGCCTCTCTGCTTTCCCTCTAGTGTCCCACTGCCCCAACACATAAATGACGAATCCTAGAACATATGGTCCAAAACAAATCTATTTAGGGGCAGGCAAGCTTTTCAGAAGCTTCAAAATAAGGTGTCTCTTACAGGGGGAGAGAAGAAGTGAGACAACCTTGTACAGTGTGTAGCCTGGGTAGAGACTAACTATATGCAGACCTCATTCTACTGCAATTTGCAGATAGCACATTTTTAAAAAGTTGAAGGTCTGTGGCAACCTTGCGTCAATCAAGTCTATCAGCACCATCTCTCCAACAGTGTTTAATCACTTTGTGTCTCTATGCAACATTTTGATTATTCTCACAGTATTTCCAACTTTTCATTATTATTGTACTTGTTATGGTGAGCTGTGATCTTTGTGACTATGGCAAAAGGATGACAACTCACTGAAGGCTCAGATGGTGGTTAGTATTTTTCTTTTTAGCACTAAAGTATTTTAAATTAAGATAGGGACGTTCTTTTTAGACATAATGCTATTGCACACTTAATATAAAGTATAGTAGGAACATAACTTTTATATGCATTCAGAAAAGAAACCTCGTGCAATTTATTTTATTGCGATATTCACTTTATTGAGGTGGTCTGGAAACAAACCCAAAATATCACTGAGCTCTGCCTGCATATTCAAATTCTGGGTCTGCCACTGATCAGTGTTGTGGTCAGGGACAAGTTACTCTACTTTTCTGGGTCCCTGTTTCCTCTTCTAAGAAGAGGAGATAATAAAGTACCTCTAGATAGGGTTGTTGAGACCACTGGATTAAATGAGATAAAGATTGATTTTTGCCCAAATCTGTTTATTTCCCAGTTTTCCATCTCTGGAAATGGTACCATCTTCCATCTAGGGTAGTGGCTCAAGACAAAAACTCTTAGAGTTACCCCTGATTTTTTTCCTTTCCTTGGATGCCAGATCCATCAATAAGCCTAGATGAGTCTATTTCTGAAATACATCCTAAACATGCGCACTCAGGTTTCTTTCAGTTGCCAGTACCTTAGACCAAGACACCGTCTTATCTTCCCCTGTCTTCTGAAATGGCACCCTCCCAAAACTCCCCGCTTTCCTCTTTCTTCCTACAATCCATTCTTCACAAAACAGTCATTTATCATTGCTCAATGTAATTTTATTATGTATAACTCCTCAGAGTAAACTCATCCAGTAGCTTCTCAGGACATTTATAATAACACCCACAGTCCATGTCTCTCTGATCTTGCCCCAACCTACATCTTTACCATGCTCAGGGAGATGGAGAGGAGCAGAGTACTCTCTTCTCAGCCTTTCTGTAATAGCCCAGCCATGGATTTAAATGGTAATGTGAACTTGCTCATACTTGGACTAGGGGCTTGGGTATTAGCTTTGGCCAGCAGCATAGGTCACATACATTCAGCATAAACAAAACCAGGATCTGACTGTGGCTCAGATCATGAACTCCTTATTGCAAGGTTCAGACTTAAGTTGAAGAAAGTAGGGCAAACCACTAGACCATTCAGATATGACCTAAATCAAATCCCTTATGATTATACAGTGGAAGTGACAATAGATCCAAGAGATTAGATTTGATACAGTGCCTGAAGAATTAGGGATGGAGGTTCGTGGCATTGTATAGGAGGCAGTGATCAAAACCATCCCCAAGAAAAAGAAATGCAAAAAGGCAAAACGGTTGTCTGAGGAGGCCTTACAAATAGCTGAGAAAAGAAGAGAAGTGAAAGGAAAAGGAGAAAAGGAAAGCTCTACCCACCTGAATGCAGAGTTCCAAAGAATAGCAAGGAGAGATAAGAAAGCCTTCCTCAGTGATCAATGGAAAGAAATGCAGGAAAACAATAGAATGGAAAAGACTATAGATCTCTTCAAGAAAATTCGACATACGAAGGGAACATTTCACACAAAGATGGGCACAGTAAAGGAAAGAAATGATATGGACCTAACAGAAGCAGAGGAGATTAAGAAGAGGTGGCAAGAATACACAGAAGAACTAAAAAAAAAAAAAAAAAAAAAAACAGGTCTTAATGACCCAGATAACCACTATGGTATTGTCACTCACCTAGAGCCAGACGTCCTGGAATGCAAAGTCAAGTGGGTCTTAGGAAGCATCACTATGAACAAAGCTAGTGGAGGTGATAGAATTCCAGCTGAGCTATTTCAAATCCTAAAAGATGATGCTGTGAAAGTACTGCACTCAATATGCCAGCAAATTTGGAAAACTCAGCAGTGGCCACAGGACTGGAAAATGTCAGTCTTCATTTCAGTCCCGAAGAAAGGCAATGCAAAAGAATGCTCAAACTACTGCACAATTGCACTCATCTCACATGCTAGCATTGTAATGCTCAAAATTCTCCAAACAAGACTTCAACAATACGTGAACCAAGAACTTCCAGATGTTTAAGCTGGATTTAGAAAAGGCAGAGGAACCAGAGGTCAAATTGCCAACATCCATTGGATCATCGAGAAAACAAGAGAGTTCCAGAAAAACATTTACTTCTGCTTTACTGACTATGCCAAAGCCTTTGACTGTGTGGATCACAAAAAACTGGAAAATTCTTAAAGAGATGGGAATACCAGACCACCTGACCTGCCTCCTGAGAAATCTGTATGCAGATCAAGAAGCAACAGTTAGAACCAGACATGGAACAATGGAGTGGTTCTAAATTGGCAAAGGAGTACGTCAAGGCTGTATATTGTCACCCTGCTTATTTAACTTATATGCAGAGTATATCATGCGAAATGCCAGGCTGGATGAAGCACAAGCTGAAATCAAGATTGCCCAGAGAAATGTCAATAACCTCAGATATGCAGATGACACCTCACTTATGACAGAAAGCAAAAAGGAACTAAAGAGCCTCTTGATGAAAGTGAAAGAGGAGAGTGAAAAAGTTGGCTTAAAACTCAACATTCAAAAAACTAACATCATGGCATCTGGTCCCATCACTTCATGGCAAATAGATGGGGAAACAATGGAAACAGTGACAGATTTTATTTTCTTGGGCTCCAAAATCACTGCGGATTGGTGACTGCAGCCATGAAATTAAAAGATGCTTGCTCCTTGGAAGAAAAGTTATGACCAACCTAGACAGCATATTAAAAAGTGGACATTACTTTGCCGACAAAGGTCCGTCCAGTCAAAGCTATGGTTTTTCCAGTGGTCATGTATGGATGTGAGAGTTGGACCATGAAGAACACTGAGTGTGGAAGAATTGATGCTTTTGAACTGTGGTGTTAGAGAAGACTCTTGAGAGTCCCTTGGACTGCAAGCAGATCCAACCGGTCAATCCTAAAGGAAATCAGTCCTGAATAATCTTTGGAAGGACTAATAGTGAAGCTGAAGCACCAATACTTTTCCACCTGATGGGAAGAACTGACTCATTGGAAAAGACCCTGTTGCTGGAAAGATTGAAGGCAGGAGGAGAAGGGGACGACAGAAGATGAGATGGTTGGATGGCACCACCAACTCGATGCATATGAGTTTGAGCAAACTCTGGGAGTTGGTGATGGACAAGGAATGACTGAACTGAACTGAGTGGCATGGGAGTGGTTACGATGTGGACAGAGCCCTGAAATCTTTTTTAAAATAATTTTGTTTATCTTGGCTGTGCTGGGTCTTCATTGTTGCACAAGCTTTTCTCTAGTTGTGGCAAGCAGGGGTTACTCTTTAGTTTCAGTGGGCAGGCTTCTCATTGCAGTGGTTTCTCTAGTTGCAGAGCACAGGCTCTAGGCACATGAACTTCAGTAGTTGCAGCTTGTGGGCCCTAGAGCATAGGCTCAGTAGTCGTGGCACCCAGGGTTAGTTGCTGCACGGCATGTGGGATCTTCCAGAACTAGGGATCAAACCCGTGTCTCCTGAATTGGCAGGCTGATTCTTTACCAGTGAGCCACCAGGGAAGCCCAGAGCCCTGAAATCCTGTGTACAGTTTGGTGCAGGCTTTTATGCTTCCATGATCTGCCAGGAGAAAAATGTGCCCCAGGTAACTGCCTGTCCAAGGAGAGAGAGGGAAGTGTGCAGCACATCTGAGTCCAGCCTATAGTCTGGAACCATGCCTGAGTTAGCAGTGGTTTTGTTGCCACAGCTCTGGAAGGCAACAAAAATTAGTGACTGCTGCTATAAGCCACTGAGTTTAATGTCTGCATCGTAGCATTACTGCAGCCAGAGTTCATTAATATACTCAGGCCCTCACTTTTCATTACCTGCAATTTTCTTGACTGTTCCCTCTGTGTGAAGCTATTCTCTTCATTGGGATCAGAGTTTCTCAATTTGGCAGTACTGACATTTGGAGCTGGATATTTGCTCTGGGGGCTGGCCTGTGCATTATAGGTTGTTGAGCACTATCCCTGACCTCTCCCCACCAGATGCCAGTAGGTACTCCTCCTGGTCCCCAGTTGTGACAGCCAAAAATGTCTCCAGACATTGCCCAATGTCCCTTGGGAACAGAATCACCCCTGGCTGAAAACCAGTATTCTGGAACATATGCCCCCACATCTTCCTAAACAGATCTCCTTCCAACCATTTAGGTTCCTCCTCTAATATCCACAATTGATAATCCATCCTCTTACTCATTTCTTTCTGTACATGTTTTCCTGTCTCTCCCTCTTGCCACCCCATAGAATATGGCACATGACAGGCATCAAATAAGCCTATTCTAACAAATGAAAGGCTGGAAAACACCCTGTCGACTGTTTTGACTGTAAAGCATTACTCAAATTAATTATCAGAATAAAAGATAGAAAAGTCACCAGAAGCAGACCCACACACAGTTTAGCAGCTGTGAAATTTCTGATACTATAATTTTCCCTTTTGCCGCTGCTGCCCTCTGAGTTTTAGACAGAACTCTGGAGCCTGAGCTGGGTTTGATTGACTAAGACAGAAAGAACCCTCACTGGTCTTAGGATATCTTTAGAATGGATTTAAACACCAAAATAGTTCCATGAATATGATTTAATTTGTTTCCCCCAAACAGCTGTGCCCCCTACTGATAACTCTAGCTCTGTTTGCACATGTAGCCTTCAAGCAGCCACAAGTTAATAGATGGGGGCAGGCATGTCAAAGCAGATGAAGAGTGGTACCAACCTGTTTCTTAATAACTAATTATGCACAAAATTTATCATCACCCTCACACATCCTCTTTCTTAATAACAGTTGACAACGCCAGTTTTCCCAGTGATGTCAGCCCCTCTCTGAGTTGTTGTTGTTGTTGCTTTTCAAATAAAGACATCATTTAAACACAGAAGCAGCAACATCAAAGGGTACAAAAGGGGTTTCGGTGGTGTAACAGGCAAACCAGGCAAAGGCAGGTTGGCTGGTGCCCGGTGCCCAGATCAAACTTTGATCTGCAAGCTGGTGAAATAAACAGCCTTTGCTGTCCGGGGGGATGACAGTGAATGGGATTTGGGCACTGGGCAGAGGAGGTAGAGACAAAGATGAAAGGTTGACAAAGTCTTCCTGGAGCCCAGAAATGATTGATCTGTTTTAACTCAATCTCATAGGACCAGATACCACACAGTAGACTCTCAGAGTTTTACAGCTCCCCTTGGAAGTTTTTACAAACGCTTGATTTAAATTCCTTGTGTTTCAGTTTGTGTTTATTTCATCTCAATCTTTCTTTTCGGAAGCTGTGGAAAGTTGCTCCCCCTGATGACCCAAGTCCCACTGACACTGAAAAGCCATCAACAGCTCTACCTTGCCCCTTCCCCTGCAGAAGGGATCGAAGCTTCTGCTTAGAACCTCCTCTTTAGGGACTACCCTCTCCGTTTCTCTGCTTACCAGGAGCCATTGAGTTATCCTTCTCAAGAACATCTGGCTCCAGCTCAGCCAATCGGATCCTGTCCTTTTAGAACCAAGACATACAGAAGGCAGCTGAGTCACATCACAAGAAAGTGCTAAAGCAGGAATCACAAATGGGACAGATCCAGCTGGCAGACATTTATTTTGGCCTGCACAACTTGTTTACTTTTTTTTGAAAATTTACCAAACCCCCTCCCCCCCAGATATTTACTTCTCTTAGAAAGTGGACGATCTGGCTATTCTGGGCCTCTGTTGCTAGATGGCATGCCATCAGCTAGAGCTGAGTAGCGCCCTCTTTAGACAGGGCATCTGCTCTCCAGTTGTCCACTTCCCTGCCCTACCATTTGGAGAAGGACATGGCAACCCACTCCAGTGTTCTTGCCTGGAGAATCCCATGGAGAGACGAGCCTGGTGGGCTGCCATCTATGGGGTCACACAGAATCGGACACAACTGAAGCGACTTAGCAGCAGCAGCAGCTGCTGCCCTACCATGCATTATGACTGTCCTCATTTATTCTACCTCCCAGGGCTCAGGAGCATTATAGTTTGAGGTCTCTGCTCTAGAAGGAAAAATCCCAAACACCACTTGGAGCAGTCCTGGCATCCACTCTGCTACAGCCATCATCATATTGATGGAGTCCATGAAATAGCCTCTAACTGTTACGGGCTGAATTATGTCCCCCTCAAATTCACACATTGAAGTCCTAACACCTAATACCTCAGAATACGACTGTACTTAGAGATAGGGTCTTTAAAGAGGTCATGAAGGTTAAATGAGGTCATGAAAATGGCTCCTAACCCAACATGACTGTATCCTTAAAGGAGAGAATGACACCCCAGGAAGGCATCTGCACAGAGGGAAGGCCAGGTAAGGACACAGCAAGGACACACCTTCTGGTGGCCGTCTACAAGCCAAGGAGAGAGGCCTCAGAAGAAACCAACCCTGGTGACATCTTGATCTTGGATGGACTTACAAGTCTCCAGAACTATAAGACAGAAATTTTTATTGATGAAGCCACCCAGCCTGGGGTACTTTGTTAGAGCATCCATATAAACTGAGACAATATCTCATCAGTGACTGCCGCCTCAAAGAAACTCTATTACTTGAAAATAAAGAGTCCCAATGAATAACTATGCTCTCTTTACTCTTCTTCATTTTACCCAGGCCACTATCTTGAACTTGTCATTGTATTTTATGTGAAGCTCCAAGTGTGAAGGCTTGTAAGCTAAGGTAAATGAGTCAGTCTTGGTGAAAATAGACATGGAAAGTCAGAAATGGAGGCAAATATTGATGCCCTCTTCAGGAATAGGATGACACATCTGAATATTGTTCTTGTTGTTCAGTTGTTAACTTGTATCTGACTCTTTGTGACCCTATGCACTGCAGCAGGCCAGGCTTCCCTGTCACTGACTATCTTCCGGAGTTTGCTCAGATTCACATCCATTGAGTCGGTGATGCTATCTAACCATCTCATCTTTTGCTGTTCCCTTCTCCTTTTGCCTTCAACCTTTCCCAGATCAAAGTCTTTTCCAATGAGTCAGCTCTTTGCATCAGGTAGCCAAAGTACTGGAGCTTCAGTTTCAGCACCAGTCCTTCCAAAGAATATTCAGGGTTGATTTCCTTTAGGATTGACTGGTTTGATCTCTTTGCAGTTCAAGTGACCCTTAAGAGTCTTCTCCAGCATCACAATTCAAAAGTATCAATTCTTCGGCACTCAAACTTCTTTACGGTCCAACTCTCACACCTGTACATGACAACTGGAAAAACTATATCTTTGACTATACCAACCACTGTCGGCAAAGTGATATCCCTGCTTTTTACTACACTGTCAAGGTTTGTCATAGCTTTCCTTCCAAGGAGCTAGTGTCTTCTAATTTCATGGCTGCAATCACTGTCCATGGTGATTTTGGAGCCCAAGAAAATAAAGTCTGTCACTTCTACTTTTTCCCCTTCTACTTGCCATGAAGTGATGGGAGTGGATGCCATGATCTTAGTTTTTTGAATATTGAGTTTTAAGTCAGTTTTTTTCACTCTCCTCTTTCACGCTCACCAAAAGGCTCTTTACTTCCTCTTCACTTTCTATCATTAGAGTGGTATCATCTGCATATCTGAGGTTGTTGATATTTCTCCCAGCAGTTGTGATTCCAGCTTGTGATTCATCCAGCCCATCATTTCACATGATGTACTCTGCATAAAAGCTAAAGAAGCAGGGTGACAATATACAGCCTTGTCGTACTTCTTTCCCAATTTGTAACCAGTCCATTGTTTCATGTAAAGTTCTAATCGTTGCTTCTTGACTTGCATACAGGTTTTTCAGGAGGCAGGTCAGGTGGTCTGGTATTCCCATCTCTTTAAGAATTTTCCACAGTTTGTTGTGATTCACATAGTCAAAGGCTTTAGCATAGCCAATGAAGCAGAAGTAGATGTTTTTCTGGAATTCCCTTGCTTTCTCTATGATCCAATGAACATTGGCAATTTGATCTCAGGTTCCTCTGCCTTTTCTAAACGCAGCTTGTACATCTGCAAGTTCTTGGTTCAAGTCCTACTAAAGCCTAGCTTGAAGGATTTTGAGCATTACCTTGCTAGCATGTGAATAGAGCACAACTGTATGGTAGTTTGAATATTCTTTGGCATTGGAATGAAGACTGACCTTTTCCAGGCCTGTGGCCGATGCTGAGTTTTCCAAATTTGCTGGCATATTGAGTGCAGCACTTTAGTAGCATCATCTTTTAGGATTTGAAATGGCTCAGCTGGAATTTCATCACCTCCATCACCTTTGTTCATAGTAATTCTTCCCAAGGCCACTTGACTTCATACTCCAGGAGGTCTGGCTCTAGGTGAGTGACCACACCATCATGGTTATCTGAGTCATTAAAAACTTTTTTTTTTTTTTTTTAGTTCTTCTGTGTATTCTTGCCACCTCTTCTTAATCTCCTCTGCTTCTGTTAGGTCCTTACCATTTCTGTCCTTTACTATGCCCATCCTTTCATGAAATATTCTCTTGATATTTCCACTTTTCTTGAAGAGATCTCTAGTCTTTCCCATTCTATTGCTTTCTTCTACTTCTTTGCACTGTTCATTGAAGAAGGCCTTCTTCATGCAAGGCCTATCTCTCCTTGCTATTCTCTGGAACTCTGTGTTCAGTTGAGTATATCTTTTCCTTTCTCCCTTGCCTTTCACTTCTCTTCTTTCCTCAGCTATTTGTAAAGCTCCTCAGACAATCACTTTACCTTCTTGCATTTCTTTTTCTTTGGGATGGTTTTGGTTACCACCTCCTATACTATGTTAGAAACCTCTGTCCATAGTTCTTCTTTCACTCTGTCTACCAGATCTAATCCCTTGAACCTATTTGCCACCTCCACTGTATAACCATTAGGGATTTGATTTAGGTCATATCTGAATGGCCTAGTGGTTTTCCCTACTTCCTTTAGTTTAAGCCTGAATTTTGCAATAAGAAGGTCATAATCTGAGCCAGAGTCAGCTCCAAGTTTTATTTTTGCTGACTGTATAGTACTTCTCCATCTTTGGCTGCAACAAATATAATCAATCTGATTTCAGTATTGACCATCTGGTGAAGTCCGTGCCAAGAGTCATCTCTTGTGTTGTTGGAAGACGGTGTTTGCAATGACCAGTGTGTTTCTTGACAAAACTCTGTTAGTTTTTGCCATGCTTCACTTTGTACTCCAAGGTCAAACTCGCCTGTTACTTCAGGTATCTCTTGACTCCCTACTTATGCATTCTAATCCCCTATGATGAAAAGGACATCTCTTTTTGATGTTAGTTCCAGAAGGCCTTCTAGGTCTTCATAGAAGTGGTCAACTTCAGCTTCCTCAGCATCAGTGGTTGGGGTATAGACTTGGATTACTGTGATGCTGAACGGTTTGCCTTGGAAATTAACCAAGATTGTTGTTTTTGAGATCGCATTCAAGTACCACATTTCGGACTCTTTTGTTGACCATGAGGGATACTCCATTTCTTCTAAGGGACTCTTGCCCACAGTAGTAGATATAAAGGTCATCTGAATTAAATTCACCCTTTCCTTTTCATTTTAGCCCACTGGTTCCTAAGATGTCTATGTTCATTCTTAATATCTCCTGCTTGACCTGTCCAATTTACCTTGATTCATGGACCTAATATTCTAGGTTCCTATGCAATATTGTTCTTTACAGCATTATTCTTTCACCACTAGACACACCCACAACTGGACAGAAGTTTCTGTTTTGGCCCAGCCACTTTTCTGGATCTATTCGTGCCTGCCTCCACTCTTCCTCAGTAGCATATCAGACACGTTCCAACCTGGGAGGCTCATCTTCCGGGGTCATATCTTTTTGCCTTTTCACACTGTTCATGGGGTTCTTGGGGGAAGAATACTGGAGTGACTTGCTATTCCCTCCTCCAATGGACCACATTTTGTCAGAACTCTTCACTATGACCTATCTGTCTTGAGTGGCCCTGTATGGCATGGCTCATAGTTTCACTGTTACACAAGCCCCTTTGCCATGGCAGGGCTGTGATCCATGAAGGGGACCTGAATATTATCCTTGGACAAATACTAATATCCAGCTCTTTGGAAAATATGAGTATCTTTCCCTTATATATGAAAGAACTCAGAAAGGGATCTAGATCTTGCTTTCTCAATGAAGACTATCTCAGAGTCAAGGAGGGGAAAATTCAGTCTTGGGTGTAAAAAAACCAAACTTTCCTCTTCCTATGTGTAAATTACAGATATACATATGGCACACAAATAGACACACATTTGCGGTTTCAAAATTTCATGAGAGGTTGACCAGGAAAAAATGTCTAATCTAAAAAGGCTTTTTGGAGGGGATGGTAAAAATGGTGAGAAACCATAATCTGTATATTTGGTGCAGTATTAATACTCCTTTCTTAGAGGGCACTGTGCTGTAAGGACCATTTGTTTTCAGGGTCTTTACATAGCGACGCTAATGTAGGCAATTTTAGGGATTTCCAAGTAGAAAAGAGATTTCTCGACTCATTGTGTAATTAAAACATAGGCAAAACTATTCAGTTTTGCTGACTGGAGCATAAGGTTAGAAAGAAGGAACTGCAAAGGGCACATCAGACACAGTTGAATGCCTGCCTGAGAGTGTCACCTACGCTCTTTTTCTTGCTGGCAAAGTTACCTCCCAAAATGGAGGCTGCAATCTGGTAACTTGTTTTCCTAGCCTCCTTTGCACCTAGAGCGTATACATGGGTGATCCAGTCCCAGGGATGGAAACTTTGGGGAATGGGGCTCCAACAAGTAAAAAGAATCTTAAGAGAAGACCCCATCTCTCTTTCAGCTGTATATAGTCTTACCCTGTGTGTTACCTGGCACTGCAGCAGCTATTTTGTGCCCATAAGGCCATGAGGCTAAGGAATTAAGGAGCTAAGCACAGTGAAAAGGAAGGAACCAGAGATAGGGTTATGGATGACATTGATCACCATGGAGGGAAATGACAATCAATAAAATTAACTATGTTTTATATTAGAAACCAAGCTAGATTTAGGAACAAGTGATCAAGTACAATGGAAAAAGAACTAAGTGGAAGTCCTGCATCTTAGTTCTGTTTCTAGTACCAGCCGGATGGATGACTTTGGACAAGCTTCCTTAAATTTGAGGGGAAATGCTTATCCTGCTGTTTTTAGAGGATTTGTAGACCTCAGTATGCTGAAATTACATTTCCCAGACTCCTCTTCCCTGTGTATAAAAATTTTTTTTCATGAAGCTTGAGAGGCAGAAGTGAAGCAGTGGCCTTTAAGTTCTAAAGATCATTATGCTTGATGCAGTGAGGAACATATGGGAAGTAAGTACCAATTGTTTCAGCTTGTTTCTACTTTCTCTCACCCCACTTTCAGCTATTCTTCCTGACTGCCAGCCCAGCTCACCAACATAGACCCCAGGTCCCCCACCAGATGCTGGTAGATGGACTTCATCCCAGGCTCTCCTTTGCTGAGCCACCATGGCAGTGGAAAGTGCTTGCCCACCCATACTCCCTTGTAAGCTCTTACTCTCTACCTATATCAGAGCTTCTGTAGGAGAGGTTGGTGGACCGGTTACTGACTTTACTCTGATCCTCCAACTACCTCTTTTGGATCCTTAACTTCTTCCACAGTTGTTTAGGGTCTTCTTCTTAAAATAAATCCCTTATTGCATATATTCACAGTGCTTCTGCTTTCCTGGTTAGATCCCAAGAGATACATGAATCAAATGAAATAGTGGATCCGAAAAAATGAGCACAGCATGGGCACATGGCAAGAACTTAATAAATCATCATCTTCATCATCACTATCATCAATGTTTCCAGTGCTATTAATGCAAAAGAACTTAGAGATTCTGCTTTCTAATTTCCTATTATGCAGAAGATTAAACTAAAATGCTATCAGGTTAAATGATTTCTCTGGGGTCATATAGTTCCATCATGAGCCAGCAAGAATCAGAATTCAGGGCTTCTGATTCCTAATTCTACCCTTTTACACAAACTTTGGCCTTTGCCCAAACAAACCTACCATTCTGGCTATCACCTAATACTTTGGATGCCGTTGGTTGGAAACAACATAAAACCCAACACAAATTGGCTTAAACAATATGGAGGGTTTCTTGGTTCATGTAACCAGAAAGTTGAGAGAGAGGGGGCTAACCTCAGACATATTATCATGCCAGCAGGCTAAGCCCTGTTTTTTGTCAGACTCTCATCTCTCCTTTCTGCTGTGTCTCTGCCATGGCTCTCCTCCTGGAAGAGAACCACAGCTGTCCTGAGAAAGACAGAAAACTTTCTTAAGCTAAGGTTCTGCGATTCAATATGATTGGACTGGTTTAGATCATCTGTCCACCTTCATCCAATCTCTGTTGTGGTGGCAGGGATGGTATGCAATGATTGGCTTAGTCTTGGTCATGGGCTGCCAACCTAGAACTGGCAGGAACAAACGTGAGGGAGGGGGAGGGTTAGCTTCCCTAGAGCTACGTGTGTGCTAAGTTGCTCATTCGTGTCCGACTCTTTGCGACACCATGGACTGCAGCCCACCAGGCTCCTCGGTCCATGGACTTCCCCAGGCAAGAAAGCTGGAGTGAGTTGCTATTTCCTCCTCCAGGGTATCTTCCCTAGAACTACATGGACTCCTAAATGCAAACTGAGAGTGGGGATTGGGGAAATAGGAAATAAATGCTGGGGAAGCAACATTTGCAGAGTAGTTATTCTATTTCTTGCCTTAGTATCTTTTCCCAGGGACCCTTATTGGCTATCTGGATGAAGCCAGATGAACACCATTTCCAAAAGGAATGTGCAGTCCTGGGTGATGTATTTAAAAACAGTGGTCATATGATTAAATATTTATGATCATTTAGTTTAATGTAAAACACCCATCATCCTGATGTCCATGAGTCATGGCAGGGGCATTAGGGCTGCCTATTGCATTTAATTAGTCCAAGAAAACAAGTGCCCTTGACCTACTCTTGGGTTATATCCCACAAAATGGAAATGAAGAATAAGGAAGCTGCCAGGACATAATAATGCTGTTCTTCTTGATGGTACAGACCCATACAGAAAAGCATGAAATTTGTTCTTTACCTTCAAAATGGATTCTTTGTGGTTTTTTTACTTTTACAACTAATTTGACAAATAAATAACAAATGAGATCCACCAGTCTCAGGTTTTCAGCTTAACAAGGCTTGATACCCATAACAAGATAAAGGACATTTTCATCATACCAGAAAGTGCCCTCCTGTCCCTTCCAAGTCAATTTCCATCCCCACAACCACTATCTGATTTCTATCACCACAGATTAGATTTTTGTCTTTTCTTGGTTTCACATAAATGGAATGAGTTAGTATATGCCTGGCTTCTTCACTTATATGGCTTTGAGATACATCCACATGTTTGAGTGTGGCAGTCAGGTATTCATTTTATCACTGAGTAGTGTTCTACTGCCTGACTCTTATCATAATTGTGTTCATTTATTTTCCCGCAGTATACATTTACGTCACTTCCAATTTCTGACTATTAGGAAAATAATGTTATAAACATTCTTGTATAATTCTTTTCATGAAGTACTTTTACAGCTCTTGAATAAGCCTCTAAGAGCAAAATTGTTGGGTGGAAGGGTAAATATATGCCTAATTTATCAGAAAATGCTAAACAGTCCTCAAAGGTGGATGTTCCGTATTATACTCTTAACAGCAGCATATGAGTTTTAGAACCTGATCCCCACTGCTGACACACTTGGTGATGACATCTTTGGATCCCAAAGGTCCATTTCTTCCCAGGTGAGAAAAGGAGTGTTGCGTGTGGGAACCCAGAAATGGTAGCTTCTGGGTGACATAGGTATGCAAGTTTTGGGTCTGGTGGCTCTCTGATCCATTCTCCCCAACGCTGGTTTTGCTATCTATCACAGGTGGCTGACCACTTCAGGCTGCCTTCCAGGGCCAATGGCTCAAGGCGTTTTGTTGGGTGTGACCACTGGGAGGTGCTGAGTTGGGTGTGGCCAATGGAGGGGCTGGATTGGCAACATTCTCTGGATTATAGAAAAAGCAAGGGAATGTCAGAAAAACGTCTATCTCTGTTTCATCAGCTATGCTAAAGCCTTTGACTGTGTAGATCATGACAAACTGTGGGAAGTTCTTAGAGAAATGGGAATACCAGATCATCTTACCTGTCTCCTGAGAAATCTATATGCAGATTAAGAAGCAACAGTTAGAACTGTGTATGGAACAACTGATTGGTTCAAGATTGAAAAAGGAGTACGACAGGGCCGTCTGCTGTCACCCGGTTTGTTTAACCTATACACTGAGCACATCATGAGAAATTCTGGGTTGGATGAGTTACAAGCCAGAATCAAGATAGGCAGCAGAAACATCAACAACCTCAGATATGTGGGTGATACCACTCTAATGGCAGAAAGTGAAGAGGAACTAACGAGCCTCTTGATGAGGGTGAAGGAGGAGAGTGAAAGAACTGGCTTAAGACTAAATATTTAAAAAACTAAGTTCATGGCATCCAGCCCCATTACTGCATGGGAAATAGAAAGGGAAAAGGTAGAAGTAGTGACAAATGTCTTCTTCTTGGGCTCCAAAATCACTGCAGATGGTGACTGCAGCCATGAAATCAGAAGACGATTGCTTCTTGGCAGGAAAGAGGTGACAAACCTAGACAGTGTACCGAAAAGCAGAGACATTACTTTGCTGACAAAGGTCCATATAGTCAAGGCTTTGGTCTTCCCAGTGGTCACATACGATTGTGACAGCTGGACCATAAAGAAGGCAGAACACCAAAGAATTGATGCCTTTGAACTGTGGTGTTGGAGAAGACTCCTGAAAGTTCCATGGACAGGAAGGAGATCAAACCAGTCAATCTTAAGGGAGATAAACCCTGAATATTCACTGGAAGGAGTGATGCTGAAGCTGAAGCTCCGGTATGTTGGTCATCTAATATGAATAGGTGACTTATTGGAAAAGTCCCTGATGCTAGGAAAGATTGAGGGCAGAAGGAGAAGAGAGCATCAGATGATGAGATGGCTGGATGGCATCACTGATGCAATGAACATGAACTTGGGCAAACTCTGGGAGATAGTAAGGGACAGGGAGGCCTGGTGTGCTGCAGTTCATGGGGTCATAAAGAGTTGGACACGACTGGGTGGACAACAAGAACAACAAGAGGGACTGGGTTGGCCATGGCCAACAGGAGACAGCTGCTGTGAGTTTGGAAGGCATGAAGAAGGGACAGGTAGGTTCTTCTCCTCCTCTGGTCTCTGGTGGCTTCTGTCACACGGACCATATGTCTTTCTTGGCACTGGCTTCCACTCACCATAGCTCTAGCCTCCACTGGGTGACACCAGTCCTGGACTTAGGTACCACCACCTGCTCCTTTTGTCTCTCTAGCCTCATCATAGTGGTATCCTCAGGCCCTTGCAAATCCCTAGGTTGCCTCCTATTTGCTTGCTTTTCAGCCCCTTCCTTCATCTGTGTAATCAGTTCCTTGTGTTAGATTCCCTTTGTTCACATACTGAGAGTGGGCTCTGTTTTCCTGCTTGGATCTTGACATATACACACACCATCAAGGATTAACAGAGACGATTATGAGGCCAAATCACATCTGAGGCCTGCCAGGTTGATTTATTGTCAAATCCTAAAACTGCAAAAATAGGACAACCTTCTTCAGAAACACCATCTGGTACCACAATATTCCCCCTAATGTCTAGCCTAAATCCCTGCTGTGACAAAGTTTGCATCTGATAACAAGACACAACCAAGTCACTTGGCCTCAGAAGTGAATACAAGCATGGATGTTAGCAGGTATGGGGCCATGCCTTACTACCGGCATGAGCCACAGTTGCATAGTAGGAGAAGGAAAGAGGGGGACTGAGAGGAAAAGGAATATTTCCAAGCAGCCACCATAATTGATGGATTGACCCAAATTCTAGGTTGTCAGGCCATAGACTTGGCTTTCAAGGGAAGCAGTTGTATCTGCTGCTCCTCTGCTTCTTCTTTTGGATCTTAAAATATCACTTGCCACATAGCAGATGATAAATACTTATTTGCATCATGGCATTTGTTTGTGCATTCATTTGTGGAATATCTACAAGTACGTGGATGATTTAGGAGTCTTGATTGCAAGTGATAGAAAGCCAAAACAAAGTGGCATAAGGGAAAAAAGGCACCAGAGTAATCCACATGGTTGAGGAGTTCAAGGATGTATTGGGTTCAGGCATGTCTAGATCCAGGTTTTCAAATGATGCATTAGGAGTTGCTGTCTTGCCATGTCTCGGCTCTGCTTTCTACTGGGTTGGCTTCATTTAAGACAAACTCTTCCAAGGGAAGGTAACAAGAAGGCTCCCAATAGCTCTCGGCTGATATTCTATCAAAACAATCACCATGGAGGAAAGAAAGAACCTGTCTTTTAAAACGTTTTCCATGAAAATCTAGGGCTCATCACTCATCAACTCTGATTGCCCTGGCTTGGGTCTCCTGCCTCCCTTTTCCCCACAGTAGGAATTAGCACAATGAGCAAACTCCGGGAGATAGTGAAGGACAGGGAAGCCTGGCGTGCTGCAGTCCATGGGGTCACAAAGAGTAGGACATGACTGAGCAAACGGGTAACAATAATAACCCATAAGACTGTAATGAGGGCTGCATGGTTACCCAAAGGAAGAAAAAGATTCCCTTGTCAGAAGGACAGTTGCAGGCTGGACAAGCAGAAATCACAAATGGCCACTACAGGGACATCTGTATGACAGGAACTGTGGGTCAGGGAAACAGGAGCAACACGCCACCATTTGCTTGTCCTCATGGTGCTGACACTCTAGCAGGAAGCTGCATGGGGAAGTAGGCAGTTAGAATCGAGGACATGGATCTTCCCAAAGTGGCAGTAGAGGCTGCAAAAGGAGCATTCTCCCTCACATGTGATTTCATAGACTGCTGTTTGAAAATGCAAATGTCCTCAGATTTGGCCAGTCTGGAAACTAGTAAACTGGTTTTGTGTCTACAAGGGACACTAGGAGTTACTGCGAGGTCTTCCAGAAAGTGGGGAGGTCAGGCGGAAAAGACGGCTTCCCTGGTGGCTCAGATGGTAAAGAATCTGCCTGAAATGTGGGAGGCCCAGGTTCTATCCCTGGGGCGGGAAAATCTGCTGGCGAAGGGAATGGCAACCCACTCCAGTATTCTTGTCTGGAGAATCCCATGGACGGAGGAGTCTGGTAGGCTATAGTCCATGGGGTCGCAAAGTGTTGGACATGATTGAGCAACTAACACACACTTCCAGAAAGCTGTGCTAGAGCTACAGTCTGTAACAGGTTGTGTAGTTTATGTGACTTACCAGGAGTCTCCAGAAAAATCGTCCTGTTGTGGGGTTAGGGAGGGGTTGCAGGGGCGGAAAATGGCAAGGAATGTACCTCAGGTCATCTTTCAACTTTTAACCAAGCTGGAAGACATGAAAGTTGTTTTTTCTAATTAACTTTTTTCTGATAATTGGTTTCATATGAAATTGTAAGACATAATACTGAGAGATTCACTGTAAGCTTTTCTGCAATGGTAACATTTTGCAAAACTCTAGTGGATTACCACAATCAGGCTCTTGACTTTGATGCAGTCCACAGTCTTTATTGCAATTGCCCCAGTTTTGCTTGGATTCATTTGTATGTGTGTCTGTGTATTCAGCTCTATGCAATTTTATCACATGTGTAGAGTAGCATGTGCACCATCACAATGGAGGTCAAGAAGAATCCCATCACATCCACAAGGATCCATTCAATTGCTTTTTTATAATGCCTACACCCATATCCCTTCCAAGTAACTCATTCTCCCTCTTTCCTAACCCTGGCAACCATGAACCTGCTCTCGAGTTCTAGAATTTTGTCATTTCAAGAATCTCATGCTCCTTTTGGACTGGTCTTTTCCCTCAGCAAAAATTTCTGTGGATTCATCCAGTTGTTACCTGCATAAATAGTTTGTTTCTTCTGAATATTGAATAGTATTCAACGGTATGGATGGACCAGTTTGTTAACTATTTACCTGGTGAAGAACATCAGGATTGTTTCCAGGTTTTGCTACTATGAGTAAAGCTATTATGAACATGCATGTATAGGTTTTTGTATGGGATAGATGCCCTGAAACCTGTGTTTAATTTGCACTCTAGCTCATCCACGTATTACCTTCATTGATATGACCTCCTCTCTGTTGGCCCTTCTAATGTTGAATTACCACCCCTGGTATTCATAAAGTATCTTCCACCATTCAGAGCAAGCTGACATTAATCATGTCATTATATCTTCACAACAGTCTCAGTGAAGGGCTTTTCCCCTCTGTGGTCACATTACACTTTGTTTCCTTTTTAGGGGTCAAGTTTTATTCCTCCTTCTAAGCTGGTCTTATCTCCTTATCTGAATGTTGCTCTCTGCCAAGTGGCACTATGTCTTCTGGACTTTATAAAGTGCTGCACACTGAACTCTGGGATGGCTATCCCCTGATGCCTACATTCATGCATTCAATACTTGCTCAGGGAGACTTACTCTGTGCCAAGTGCCAGGGAGACAGTGGTATACCAGCTCTTCCTAGAGTTGTGCAGTGTGCAACCTGCCCAACCATGCACGAGAGTCAGTGATGCTGGTCTTGGTCAAATTCCCATGTCACTGCTTCTCATTGCATTAAGAACTTCCCCCTGCTAGCACTGGTCTCAATTGTAATTTACAAAGTTGATAAATATCTCTTTGAAGTGAAGTGTTAATTGCTTAGTCATGTCCGATTCTTTGTGTCCCCATGGACTGTGTAGCCCACCAGGCTCCTCCATCCATGGGATCCTCCAGGCAAGAATACTGGAGTGGGTTGCCATTTCCTTCTCCGGGGGTTCCAAACCCAGGGATGGAACCCTTAACACGGTATAGATCAAGAATCTATCTTGTTTTCTTTATGTTTGAATCTCAAGGATCTAGGATTATGCTTGGCTCACAATAGACATTTAGCTAACGGCTGAGCAGCTTTCACCCCTACACAGCTCTTAAGTCCATCTATAAGAGCTCTTTCCCTGCATGTCTTTCCTGACCTATACTGTTTCCCCACAGCATCCTGTTATAACACATAACACATAGTGCTGCCATTTCCTAGCTTCCTGTCTCTATTCAACCCACCCACTCCCTAACACACCAAGAAACTCAAAGCTCCATCAAAGCTAGAGTCATGCATGTTTTATTCCTTTTTTGTCTCCCTGTGACTTGCCTGGTACCAAGCTGGTGGTTATGAAGTAGGTGCTGAATGAAGGAGAGGAAAGGGTCTGCTGGTCTGCCCCAAGACTAGGAGATGAGAAGGATGATGGCGTGGTGTAGGGGCTTCTCACCCAGAGATCCTCACGCTAAGCAGGCCGGCTCTCAGCTCACTCCACAGGGCAGAAGACCCTGTTATGTCAGCAATTTCTATAAGTTACCAAGTCACTTCTCACTCAAATCCCATTGGCTGATTAGAGAATGAATTTAGGGCATTGTCTTCCAAAGAATATCTTTATTCAGTCCCTGGCAATTTCCTACAATGCGTCCCCCTAACAAGCCTTGACACCAGAAGCTGGAGGCAGACTGTGCCCAGAATGGATCGAACTTGCAATCCTGGGCAGCCCTTGAACCCATGTTCCCAGCCTCGCAGTCAGATCCCTGCAGAATAATAAGACTCACAAATCTTTTGTCTGCAAAATTATCTTCTTGTAACACTGGAAGCTGTTACCATGGAAATAAAATAGCCTATTAGCCCAAATCTACCAAAATATGGGAGAGGCCTGGCTGCCTTTCTGAGGCCCTTCATTAATAAGGAGAAAAGTAGATTAACCTTTAAGAGAATTGACAAGAATGGCCATGACTTGCTGGATTATGATTTTCATGTTGAGTTTATCTGGGGTAATATCTCAGCCTGGAGCAGCCATGCTGGGTGAATAAAGACAAGGCTCAGTGTGAAGATTCAGATGCCTGCCTGGTCTGGTCTGTCAATCTTGGCCACCCCGGATGGCTTCTGGCCCATGGACTCCTGGAGAAGGCTCCTTCCCCGACTGGTCCACTGGAAGGAGAGCAATTTTCCTGTTCCCTGTCGAGCAGCTGCCGAGAAAGGCAGGGAACTGCAGAGGGCTCCTAGCTCACAGCCAAGATGCCAAACAGGAGCAGAGACAGATGGAGCTGAACCCAATCTATCCTGGTTTGCCTCCTCTCCTCAAGGGTGCCCAGTGCTGAATCCCAGACACACAGGTTTCCAGGAAAGTCCTGCCACACGGACTCTGCCTCTTCCTGTGACCAGGCACGGAACTTGCGAGTGCCCAGTAAGGGGACTTGGCAGCCCCAGCAGCCCTGGGCATCCCAGTGTGCGCATACAACAGAGACCTGAACCTTGCACAACTCTCTGCTCCCACACTTGGCCAACAAGAGCTGTCAGCATCTTAACCACAGGCAGGTGGGAAGCGCCAGTGTCTTGACAGGTGTCAAGAGGGACTCGCTTTGTCCTCAGGAAACTGACAAGAGCCAAAAGAAACTTGGGTTGCTTGACAACAGCTCACAGATTTCCGGGGATTCTTTTTCTTTTTTGGTCATCCTGTTTGTGGCTGCAAATTAAAGGAAGAAAGGGAAGGAGACGGTCCTGGTAAACATCAGCCTTCGTTATTAAAGGCTCTGCTGCAGCATTACATTCTTTCCTTGCCTCTGGTTACTGACACCAGGAAACACAAGGCACCTGTTAACCTCAGTGGTGGCCTGTGGTCAGAGACAGGAGGTGTGAAAAAGGAGAGGTCAGCTCTCCATCTCCATTCAGACTGTGAGCTGATCAGGAAGTTCTCTCTGAATGACCCGTTTGTCAGTCTAGGCTAAGTGCTGTAACAAATGAGCCCCAAGTCTCAGCAGTTTCAGACAATAGTGGGTTAACTTCTCACTCCTCTCCAGCTTTTAGAAGGCTGGATCCTTTCCACCTGGTGGCCCTACCATTTCCTAGGGCTTTGAGGTGCCTCACTGGATCCTAGCATCTGGCTGGGAGTTGAGGGGAAAGAGGGTGGAGGACCTGGGGATGGTTTAGAGACATCCTGCCTCTTGCTCTCATTCTGTTGACCAGAACAAGACACAGGCCCTGACACTAGAAATAAGAGGGGTGAAATAAAGTGCCAAGGCAGGAGAGAGACCTCAGGTATGGGAGAGCAGCAAGCACTTAAATACAAATGCTGAGTCTACAGTTGAGAATAACTGATGTTCACTACCCTGTATTCACCATAGAGATTCTGAATGTAAGGGGTTGGTGGGGGGGAGGCAGTGCCTAGCTCTGATACAGCCTAACATTGCCCAAAGTATATGTTGAGGGATTCAAGTCCTACAATGTGCTTCTCAGAAACTGGTTTCCTTGAATAGATATGTTTGGGAAATAATGAAAAAGACATATTCCTTCTGGGCATTCACACCTGACAGTAGCCTATAAAAGGCTCTGATAAGTTATGCATTTAAAAAAGTCTTAATTTAAAGCATTTCCCACATATATTTGACTAGAGACCCTCCATTTTGGGGGGACAAAAATCTAATAATATTTCTCGGCAATGTTTTAAGGGGCAAAATTTGAGGGGCAAAAAGACCTAACCCAATCTTTAAAAAAAAAAAACAAAAACCCAAAAACACACATTTGAAGCTCAGAATGAGGACTTGACTTACTCAAGATCAAAGAGCTTGTGAGGAAGTTACAGGCCTGCACCAGATCCTATGTAACGTGCACATTTCTCTAAACATCTCAGCTGGGGTCATCATCCCCTGGAGCATGTGTTGAGTAACTATATGCCAAGTTATAGCATAGCACAGCTTGGGCAGGGGGGCAACTTTCTTTATCCATTTAGAAAATAAGTGAATAAGTTGTGCCTCATTTTTCTCACCTGTAAAATGGGGATAATGAGAATAACAAGAAGGGGTGAATTGCTTTAGATGGGAATGAAGACTCTCTGAGAAGGTGATACGTGAGCTAAGACTAGAAAAATGAGAGGATCATACTATAGCAAAACAAAAGAAGAGCCTCAGAATGAGTCTAAGAGGATAGGGTAGGGGGTCCCTGGAGAAAGAGAACCAAGCATGGCTTTCTTGACATAAGAGAAAGCATTTTTGGCCTTAACCATTTTGTGATATAAGCCTGCTTGCCCTTGAAGAGGTCTCAGTAATTAATGGTCGTAAGGGAAGGGAGGAAATGGAGGAACAAAGGAAAAGCAGTCAAGAAACAACATTTCAGCAATAAAACAGTCCTCAAAGAATGTACATAACAATATGACACTTATTTTTGAGTTCTGCAGGAACTAAGGTCCATATCCAGGTGGAAGATTGAATACTGACCTTCTCTAAATCCCAATCAACTAAAGCTTGGACTCTGTCAACCTTTGCCCCAATTCTATGCAGAATTCTCTTCTGCTGAGGCCCCTTCATGAATATGCATGTACCTATAGCTTAAAAGTCCCCAATTTTGCTGTTCAGGGAGACACTGCATCAAGAAAAATCCTCAGTGTCTGACTTGCTACATGTAAAAATTTCTTCCTTCTCCTGATCTTTGGTTGGTTGTATCTTCTGGCTCAACACTTATCAAGAGTTGAACTCAATTTTTGTGTAACACAGGCATGGAACATAGCCACAGAGCAAAAATGCTCAGTAAAGCTTAGTTAAATGAATGGAAAGATAAATGAATGTGTTGTGAATTAGCATATAATGTAATTAGGATTCTTACAACAAGTTCAATTTGTGGGTTTCCCCAAAACCACCAAACAATTCTCTGGGGACTTACAATTCAACTCTTGATACTACCTGGAAAGAGCATCAGATCCCACAGGTTAAGGGTTCAGTTCCATGGGACTGCCCCCTCTGCCCCTACTTCAGAGGCCAATTGCAAATCCAGGTTGTCATCTGTGGGATTTTGACCAACCAGCTAAAGGTGAGAGGTCCAACCATCCTCTACTTCTACAGACTGGAGATTCCAACGACCCCTTCCATGGGTTCCATTAATTTGCTAAAGTAGCTCAGAGAAACATTTTATCTGCTAGGTCATGCATTTATTATAAAAAGATATGACTCAGAAAGAGCCAGGTGGGCAAAGCACACCACCCTCCCAGGACCTCCATGTATTCATCAACCCAGAAGCTCTGCAAACCTAGCCCTTTCTGGGGTTTTATGGTGCCTTCATTACATAGACAAGTTTGGTTAAATCACTGACCATTGGTGATTCAACTCAGTCTCCAGCCCCTCTCACCTCCCTGGAGTTCTAGTCCTCTAATCTCTGGCTGACTCCCCTGGCAACCAACTCCCCACTCACCCATTCTGAGGCAACTCTGCAAAGTCACCTAATTAATATAACAAAAGACATCTTTACAGATCTCAGCATAGGGAATTCCAAGAATTTTAGGAGCTCTATGATAAGAAAAGGGATGAAGACCAAATATAAATTTCTTATTATAAATCACAATATCAGAGTAACACTCTGCAGTTTTCAGATAAAACACTTCAAAGCTACGTCACCTTGGCACCCTCAAAACACAGTATATGTTTTCTGTTTCCACTGCTGTCTGATGGTAGGATTAATTTGGGAAGAATATTCAAGATACTTTGGCACTACTGACATTTGATCAGATGATTTGTCCTGTGCATGAAGGATGTGCAGCCTCTATCTACTAAATTGTCCACCCCCAACCCTATTTGTAACAATCAAAAATGTCCCTGGGGGGCAAAGTCATCTTCAAGGAAGAGCCACTGCTGGGGATAGTCAAGCTCTTACATTGGAAAGATAGGAAATGCGGACCATAACGTTATCAAACCTTTTCTTTTCTCCCTCCTCACCCCTGTGGGCTCCCCAACCAATATTGTGGGAAAGACATGTCCACACAGCATCACTTAGCATGGAACCAGCTTTCCAACCAGAGCAGGCCCTGATGAATCATTTCTGTACTTCTGTCTCCTCCTTCCCATGCCCCAGAAAATCCCAAGTTAATTTCCAGCCATCTTGTTACAACCTCTCAAGAGAAGGAAGCAAAGTTTCCTGATTTTGCATTCCAGCAGCAGAGCAACCTGAACCCTTTGTGTTTTTGACATTCTGTTTCTGATTTCCGTGCTGAGCTGAGAGTAGGGAATAAATACTTGCTTGAAAGCCCTGTGCATTCTGCTGAAAATCAGCCAACAGGCTTTGAAGAAGAGAGCAGGGGCCCAGGGACTTGCTGGGAGAATGTATCAGACTGGTCACTGGACAGGGAGAGAGAAAGAGAGAGAGGGCAAGCTATGTGCAGGTCCCAAAACACGGCTCCTCTCTCACTGGGTGTCTCTGCCAAGGCGCTTGAACTGAGGCTTAGTTTCCTCACATGTAAAAGGAGCATGATGCTGCTACTACCAGTGGCTACTGTTTACCTACTGCCCTGAGCACCGCAGCCTAATAATTCTTGTCCAGATCACAGAGTCATGGTGAGAGGTACATCAAAGAGATTTAAGAGCTTTGTCAACTGTAAAGTGCTTTACAAATTCCAGGTCCAATTAGAATTGCCACCTACTTCAGATATTTTTATACTTGCAACTGAACAAACTTCTGGGAGACAAAAGAAAAGAGCAGGTAAGAACCCAGGTTTCAGAGGTAACCAGCCCTGACATCAAATCCCTAATGGACCACACTAGCTGTGTGACACTGGGCCTCTTATTCAACCTTTCTGTGCGTTTAGTGTTCTCATCTCAAAAAATGAAACTAAATGGGATTTTAAACAGAATTTAATTTGATCCTCATTTAGAGCACTTAGGCTTGCTGCTTAGTGAGTCCAGATCATGACTGCAGAGAATCTGTGTGCTGAGGAGGGATCTTCACGGAGAAGAGCAGAAAGATGGGGTACAGAGGGAATGGAGTTGGAGGGAGTAAGGAGCCTCAATCTGTGACTGGAGGGGGAAAAGGCCAGGTCATCGCAATGATTCTGACATATTCTGACTCAGAAGGAAAGGCATAGTAAGACTGGGGCTTTGAATATGTTATGCCAAGCATGAACAAGTGGGAAAATCTTGCCAGTAACTCTTGTTGAACTCTGCATCTGTCTCTGCTGCCAGGATGGGCGACTTGCCCATGCTACCCCATTTGTGCCCCTCCCAGGGGAGGCTGAGGCTAATCTTTGGACGTTTTCTTGTGTTAAGTCAGCCCCCAGGCCTGCACACACGCACAACACATACCAGCTACGGGGATCTCAACTTTAGCCCAGCTGGGCTTCCTGGCATGTTGCCCACCCACCAGAAAGGGCCGAGCAGGATGAAGGCAGATGGCGGGTGCACTTCTGAGAAGGGCCTTCAAGCCTCTGACAGTATGAGAACAGAGATATTCCTTCTGGCAGACACCGACCCTCTGAATCAAGGCCTCCTCTGGCTTTGTGCTTCTGGGTGGGTCTTTCCTGAACCTTCCCCTCTGATGTTATTGTGGTTACTCTCTGTTAGGTTTCCGAGTCTTGCTTTTCAGTTGGGATTTCCCCAGAGTCTTCTCTGCCATGAAGCTCATTTCCTAGACGCAGTCCCTGAGGCAAAGATTTGAGTACAGTTTGGTTGGGAGGAAGCACCAGGGTTGTGGGGAGGCACCAGTGAGTAGGGAAAGGGAAAGGAGCAAGTAGGGGGCATTATCAAGTAACCTCCTTTTGGGGGCTCACTCCTTGGGCGAGCCCTGGGAGATGATGGAGATAACACCTCAAGTTCTCTCACCCGAGTGTGCAGAGCTGAGTGTGGTCTATCCACTCATACTGGCGGAGGGTGTGTCTTAGTCCATCCAGGCTGCTATTATAAAAAATACTATAGAATGGGTGGCTAATAAACAGTGGAAAATTATTTCTCAGGATTTTGGAGGCTGTCCAAGATCAAGGTACTAGAAGATTTAGTATCTGGTGAGAGCCTACGTCCTGGGCCATAGACGGCTGTTTCTCACTGTGTCCTCCTGTGGTGGAAGGCAAGAGGGAGCTCTCTAGGGCCTCTTTCTTAAGGGCACTAATCCCATCCATGAGGGCTGTGCTCTCTCTTACGGTCTAATCACCTTCCAGAGGCTTCCACCTCCAAATACCATCACAGTGGGGGTTAGGATTTCAACATATGAATGTTATGGAGGCACATTCAATGCACAGCAGCCTTCCAAAGACTTCGCTGTCTGTCCTACCCAGAGTCTCTGCCCTAAAAGGAGAACACACCTGAGCAGAGCCCCGGCATCATCTGGTAGCCACCTTCACAGGTAGAGGTGAGTGCTGATGGCATCTGGCGGGGCCCCAGTGCTGTCTCCCTCATTCCCACCAGCCAATTCCTGACCCTTTGGGCCCTTTACAGCATCGACCATGTGGGGAAAGGGAGAGGTCGGGGATCCCAACCTTCGCCACCCAGCCTCCCAGAGGGGCAACCACGTTGAAGCTGTCAAAATATGGATGGGACTCTAAAAAAAAAAACAAAACAAAACGTGGAATCCACTAGGGAAATTGGAAAACATCAGTCACAGTTCTGTTTATCCGGTGCCTCTCTAACCATGGCAAATTTTTCATCAGGAGAGAAAATTAAAACAAAGTAAAACCATGAGCACTCCCTCCCGGGAGAGGTTCAGGGCTCATTTCTCTGTCCCCAGCTAGCCCCCTCAAATGCTAATATTGAAAGCGTTTTTAAAGTCTTATTTATTTGTTTGTTTGTTTCAGTTTAAAGACTCCCCTCCTGTTCCCCTGAGACTGGAAGGCTGGGGTGGGAAGGAAAGGAACCCTGCTCCTCGGTGTTCTCAGTGGATGACCTCCCGGCTGACAGACAGCCATGTTCCCAGAGAGTCTTTGGAAGTCTTGACTCCCTGCCACCTGGGCACAGAGGTTTGGTACCTATATTTCCTTGGGCAGATGCCTAATTCCTTTGAACCTTGGTATCTTTGTCTTCAAAGTGCTGGTATTCATAGGACCCACCTCTGGGGTGACTGTGAGGATTCAGTAAGATGATACAGGCCCACCCAGGGCACCGTGCATGCGAAGAGCCCCATCTTGGAGGCTCACGGATGTACTTCCACCTTCCACTCTTTTCCTTCTTCCAGTTTGAGTCCTCTGAGTTTCCCTCAGTGCTGGTAAGCAGCTCTCCTAATAGGACTATCAAATCTCTGTGCAAATAAAACTGTGGTGGTCTGCCTATGATCCCTAGCATGCTGGACTCAAAAGGGGGACCCTGCAGGGAGACTGGCCACATTTTCCCAGGAGTCAAGAGAAAAGAGATGATTTTCAGTCAAGTGCAACTGTCCCTTGGGATCTGGCTTTATCCTCACAATGATCCCAACACTGGGGACTCAGTGTTAAGAGGAATATGGAGAAAGGAAAGACAGGTAATTCCAGAAGAGAAGGTCATTGCTTAGACCACATCTGCACTATTCTGTTTCCTCCTGGATGTTACACTTGGAGGGATGCTGGCACATGATAAATTTTTTAAACATACAGATGTATTTCTGGGCCATATAGAATGTGACATGGAGGCAGAATGTGTACACAGAAAGGTAGGAGGATGTCGGGCAGGGAAATGAATTAAATTCCTGAAACCTCTAATGCAAGGAGTTCAGTAAATACTAATGAAATCAAACTAATGAGAATATGAAGCCACAAGGCTGTGCATATTGGATCAGACCATTTGGCTGTGCATAATCATATTTTAGTAGCAGGTAACAGCTCAAGATCTCAGGAATATTAAGCCCAAAATGGAGGGAGACATTCCCTACTGAAATCTCAAACCACTGGGCTCACAGGAATTGGCAGTTGGGAAATTACCCCTCTTCCTGCTCTCCCTGTGCCACCAGCATCTGGTGACGTGCTCCTGGGACTTCAGTTTTCCTGTCTAGAGCAGCCGTCTCATGGGGCTGGGAATTTAGCAGGCTCCTGCTCATTCGTAATTCTATTTGCTTTGGCCAAGACATCAGAACAGAGGTGCTAGATGTGGTCCCTGTTTGAATGAGGCTCCCATGGAAGACTGATTAGGGAATCTGAGCCGTTTGTGGTCATGAATATTCAGGACAGAGAGTAAAAACAAACAGGGTTTGTGGGGCATGAAATTGAAGACAAACAAATATTCCAGCAGAGTAACAGGACTGGAGCCCAGGAATGGTGACCGTGACTCCACCAAGGGGACTACCATGGATGTCCTAGTGACATGGAATCAGGGAGTTCAAGGGCGAGGTTGTCTGTCTTGTTTGCTGCTGTATTCCCAGGGCACAGCACAGTGCTAGCACTCAGTGAGCAATCAGTTGTTGGATAAAGAAAAGAAAGGACCAAAGGTTAGAAACCCCCAACCCCTTTCCTTAGATGTTTTGTTTGCCATAAACAAGATCTTTAACACTTGTTTAAGTGCTCTGGTAAGCAGAAACCTAAACATGGTCCTACCCCCAAGAGGCTCATCCCCTGTTATTCAATCAAACAGGAATCTGAAAATATTTTGTAGATGGAATTAACTTTAATTCCCAAGTCAGTGGCCTAATTAAGGCAAATATCTGGGTGGACCCAACCCAAACAAGTGAGTTCTTTAAAACCTAAGAGCTTTCCCTGGCTGTAGCAGAAGGGAAGTAGAGAGATTCAAAGCACAAGAAGGATTTGACAGGCTGTTTTTCACTTTGAAGATGGACCGGGTTATGTTTAACCACCTAAGAACAGCTTCAAGAGGCTAAGATACCCCCAGGCCTATAGCCAGCAAGGAAAGGGGCATCCAGCTGTACACCGACAAGGAACCAAGTTCTGCCAACAATGTGAATGAGCTTAGAAGCTGGTTCTTCCCTGGAGCCTTGAAATAAGAGCCCAGCCTACTTGTTACTTTAATTCTGACCCTAAGCAAAGAGCTCAATTAAGTCAACATCAACTTCGGGTCTATACAACAGTGAACTAATAAAAAGGTGCCATTTTAAGCCCCTAAATTTGCAGTTAACTTGTTATACATCAAAAGAAAACTAATACAATTATGAACCTACAGAATCTAATAGTTTCTTTTCTGACCAGTCATAGAGCATGGTGGTTAGGAACGTGGATTATGACTTGGAGCCACATTGCCTATTTCAAATCTTAGCTCTGCCATTTTCCCAGGTGAAAGATCTGAGCAAGTTGTTTAATCTCCCTGGGCTTCAGTTTCTTCATGTGTACAATTGGGGTGATAATAATAATACCTTCGTCCTGTTGCTATGGAGAACCAAATAACACAAAATATGTAAAGTTCTGAGAGCAATGTGTGGCACATTGTACATATTTTATCAATCCTGCGATTAGTATTATTTAAAAAAATAAATAAAAGTTTCTAGAATCTCCCCCTAAGGCCCAGGACCTGGGAAAGCTGAGCCACAGACCCACATGACAACCATCAGCTGAAACTGACCCTTCTTCTGCTTTTCTCATATGCATTCCTCTTGGCACCTTTATGCTTCCTGCTGGGCCCCGTAGGCATTTGGGTTTGCAATCTCTGACCCAGGATTGATTAGCTGGAGAGTTAAGTAAAACCTCAATTCTGACCTTCACCTATGAAAACAAGCCAAGATCTTCATTCATTAGCTGAGCGGATACAGTCTTCTCTGAAGCCTTCCTTAATTTTTCTTTGGAAGGATTTAGAAGCTGGCTGGAGTATGGCTTGAAGAGAAACGTGCAAGGACTCTTGTGGGTCTTTGAACTGAAAATCCCAATGGACAGAGGAGAAGTGGCTCAGAAGGGCTCTTGAGCATCTAATCCATTTGCGGCTGTCACTGCCTTCTAGCTTTATAAAATAAAGGACAACATGAAGCCTATGAAAGATGCCATCCATCCTTCTGGTGGTCCCGAAGTCCAAGCCCACTAGACTCTGTGAATTGTGAGTGCTGGCCACTCAAGAGCCCTCATGCCTCTCTCTTCTGTTGTCCTAAATGATCCCTTGGCTCTGGATCCTTGCCAAGAACCGGGAGCACAATGCCACTTCAAGCCCAAAGTCATCTCCCTGTCTCAGCTCCAATTAGCTCAGAGCTTTTGGGAAGCTGTGTGTGAGAGCAGCAGGGCAAGCAAAGTGCTGTCCAGCTGGCGGGCAGATGGACAGGAAGAGGGCCAACTCTTGTTTTTAATCTAAAAAAGAGCCCAGGGTAGGGAACTCAGGCAGCTCCCATCCTGTCTCTGAATGGTAATCTCTTGGGGTCATGAGAAAATGCTTCACTGCAACAGTACCTGAGTTTTCCTCTTTAGACCCTATGACCTCCCCAGGCTGTGCAAATGGACTATTGACAACAATTCTTCACTGTCTAGTATTCAGTTCCCCTTTGAAGCAAAAGCAGAGGATTTGACCAGTTGTCTACACTCTCTCTCTCTCTGTTTACCAAACTTGTTCCTAGAACTCAAGTCTGTGTGAGGTACAAGAATGTCTTGAAATATTAGAATCATCTAATATTCTTTTATTATATGATGTATCTAATCTTCCTTGCTCATCCCTCTTAGGATTTCACTTTTTTTCCCATAGAGTCTTGCTATTTGAAGTGACCATCTTGGGCCTTACTTATTGGTATCACTCTTGATGTTTGTTAGAAACGTTGTCTCAGACCTGCCTCAGACCTACTGAGTCAGAAATTGTAGTTGAACAAGATCCCCAGGGGACTGACATGCACATTCAAGTTTGAAAAGCAATCCTTAGCCTAGCCATTTTTCTCCCTAGTTTGGGTAGATACACTGAATCACCCACTGCTTTGGGAAGAAGCAATGCTATGGAATCAGAAAATAAAGTGGGGGAAGGGAGTTTCCTGACTATTGAGTTAAAAACATCTACGAGTTTAAATTTAAAGCAGTATTTCCGTGTATACTTACAGGACACATTTTTGTCCCCAATGCCATAAAAGTTAAAAGATTCCTCCCCACCCGAGGGAGAAGAAGAATCATGGAGACAGTAGCTAAGTGAGATTAAGAAACTCTGGGTCTCTGGGAGTTCTGTCATCCATTCCAATGCCAGGGAGCCACATGGCAGCCCAGTCAGTTGCCCTTCTCATGGCCATCTGCTGGGGAACACTCATGGACAGGTTGCCAGACAATCACACAGGAGGAAGACAGCTCTTCTTTGACCAGAGAATTTGCTTCAATCCCTGAGACCCTTGGTGATCCCTAGCACTTTGGGAATGGAGTGGGGGCCATAGATACATAAGAGGTAATGTGACCTGGAAGAAAAGCTCCACTAAGACCTAGATGGCACTAGTAGATCCAACTCTCAATCCCTCATTAAATCAGGGACAGTAAACCAACTCACCCTACACTTCTGATCTGGTTTCCTCCTGCAGGCCCATCATGGAAGAGGAGGCCCTGAAGTTTCCAACTTTATCCTTCAAGGGAAGAAGTAGAAACAATGAAGTGGACTTATAGCATAACAGACTGTCAGAGCTGGGGAAGAACTCAGGAGTTCACAAAATATAACCATCTCTTCCTTCCATCTGTCCATTTATCCATCCACCCTTCCATTGATTTGACAAACATTTATTGTCTCCCACAAGTCAGGAATCATGCTAGGCACTGGGAGATTCAACACTATGCAAAGCCAGACCCAGACCTTGTCCTCAGGGAGCTGACCATCTTGTAAAAAGAATGTCACTAAACACCTAAGAGAAACTATTAGATGTGGATCATTCAAGGTCATGCAAGTGGTGATAGAGTTTGAGTTCTCAGAGGGAATTTAGGGAAGACCTTCTCAGGAAAATGGAGTGAAATCAGCTTGCAAGAAGGGACAGGTAAGCCTAGATAGAAGCCATGTCACTGCCTTCCAGCTTCTCCTAGAAGACTGGGCCCAAGCTGAATTTGTGACAGGAGTAATGCTTTGCCAGCACAAAAGTCTGGGTGTGGCTAAGTCGTCCACTTTCTTATTTATGTTGGTGGAACCCTGCCCATTGGTTTGTTTCATTCAGCCATTCACCAGGTCCTGTGAAGAAAGGAAATGGAGGATCCTTGAGCCTTGGAAAAGTGTGAAGAACTCTTTCTTCAAGAGATACATGGGGAAAAGGATGCCTCTCTTTCAAAGTCACTTTGCGAGCAACAGCTAACAGCTTTTAAAACTTTGCTTTACGTCAAGCACCAAGCTAAACCCTACTTGCAACATCTATAATCTTTGCAACAACTCTGTGAATTGGGTTCTATCATTTATCCCATGATGTCAAATTACTGCGTGACATTCATCTCATCCAGAGCTGGCTTCAAGGGCTTTCAAGCACTGCAGTCACACAATGCCACCCTGAGAGGTGCCCTGCCCTTAGCCATATAATGCTCAACAGTCACCATCTTGAGAGTGCTGATAATTACATGTGTGATTTGGGTGTGTGTGTGTTTGTGTGTGTGTGTGTGAGTTGCTCAGTCGTGTCCGATTCTTTGCAACCCCGTGGACTGCAGCCCACCATGCTCCTGTGTTCATGGAATTCTCCAGGCAAGAATACTGAAGTGAGTAGCCATTCCCTTCTCCAGGGGATCCTCCCAACCCAGGGGTCAAAACCAGGTCTCCGGCATTGCAGGCAGATTCTTTACCATCTGAGCCATGAGGGAGGCCTTTGGGGTTTTGTATGTCCGTTCTAATAGGACTGTGGGGCACCTGTGGTCCTGTCTCCTGCTGGATCTCCACCTCTCTGTCTCCCTAGGACAAGTACTCTGCTGCCTGGCTCTTCACTCTGTGATACCCCAGACCTGCTTGGCCTCCCCCTCCCCACCACTGCCCAGTGATTACAGCCACCCACCACCTGGGTCCCTGACCCCAGTTCCCCAAGCAATCCATGCTGCCCTTTTTCCTGACAGAGGATAGAGGCTTAGAGGGGTGCATGGGAATGTAAGGAGATAGGATAGGTGGTCCCCAGAGAAAGAGAACCAGTCACAGCATTCTTGACATAAGAGAAGCCATTTCTGACCTAAGCCATTCTGTGAAACAACCCTGCAAACAGTGCTCATCTTTGTCTCAGAATTAACTGTCTTAAGGGAATATTGAGTGCAGAAACATTGTCTGTAAGAGAAGTAACAATAGCAGAGATAATAAATCGATTGTAAAGACTCCCAGTTCTGATTCAAGGGTAAAGATTAGCCTGAAGTACTCAACGACCAGATCACCTAGAACCCAAGGGATGATGTATTGACTTTTTCTAACTCTCAGAACTTCAGTCATCTAAGACTTGGACTATGTCTACTGCCCAAGCCGCTTCATGAATATGCATGCACCCTTAGCTTGAAACTTCCCCAGTTTTGTTGGGGAGACAACTACTTTGAGAAAGTTCCCTGGTATTCTCCTTACTTGCCGCAAGTAATAAATCCTTTCTTCTCCAGATCTTTGACTTCGTTGTGTCCTTTGGCTCAAAACACACCAAGAAGAGAGCTCAGTTTTCTGGTAACAGGAAAAGTCAAGATTGGGGAGCACTTAAGGGCAGGGCAAGATGCAGCAGTGCCATGGCATGTCTGATATAGAAATCTTGGCAGGGCCCAGTCTCTTACCCACCCACATTCACACTGGATGTGTCCCAGCATGTGATTGCCTATCCTCTGTAGGTTGAGAACTGACTTCTTTGTCCCTGGCTGGGGCATAGGGCATAGGTCTGGTGGTTGCCGGGAGAGGAAACCTGAGATAGAGGGATGGGGTGTGGGAGTGAATGCTTGCATGTGCTGAGTGGTACATCCCAGGTACCTGTGATGGTCTGCACTGGCCAGGTGAATACCTCCCTGCCCAAAGGAGTGGGACATTAAATAGGAAATAGAAACTTAGGGGAAGATAGCTAGAAAGAGATACAAAGATAGAGAGAGACCGTAGAAGAATGAAAAAAGTTTTCTATATTAGTACCTTCAATAGCACCTTTTTCTTGAATTTTGAACAAGGGGCCCTGCATTTTCATGTTGCACCAGACCTCATGGATAATGTAGTGTAGACAGACTTTCAAGGTGACTGGGTGTTAAAAGGAGCCCCTGCCATTAAACCTCATTGCTCCAGTTTGGAACATTCCAGTTTAGAACACCTACGCGCATTCCATCTGTCTTGCTTCTTTGAGTTTATTCCCTATTATTGCACTTAGTTTTACTGCTCATGTTCATGTGCTTGCCATGCTGAACCCATCACACAGAATGTTGCATTCATCTCCATAATGCCCCTGTAACTACACCCATTTTTCTTATGAGAAGACTGAGGCTTGAGAAGCTAAAATATTAGTGCAGTGACCAGAAAGATTTTTCTGCTGACTCTTCGTAGACTGGCTTTGCCTGTAGTCCCCAACTTGATAAAATAGCCTTTCTTCTCACTTCCTTCTCACTTCATGGAAGCTAAGATTAATGGATTTTCAAGCATCCTTCTTAATGTATTTCTGAGGTGCCCAGGATCTGCCCTGGACAAGCTTCCTGGAGCTGAAAAGACTGGTGGTCGGTTCTGAGAAATGCTTTTCTGAAAGAGGAGTTACTGGGAATACGCAAAAGCAACGGTCTGAGGAATAGATGGCTCGGGAGAGACATTTAAAATACTGCCTCCCCATGCTGCCAACAGGCAGTGACTTATGCCCAACTGCCCGATTATTTACCAAGGGAAGCCTGTGGCAGGTCTGCACACTGGGGACTTTCTTCTGTAGGCCTTTCATTGCCAAGAGACACCCTGAGAATGCAGAGGTTATGAGCCCCATCACCCAGAGCCAACTTGCAGAGGGAGAGCTGAATAGAGCTCTCTTTAGGAGACCAAGCCAGGATTACAGTAATTGCAGGCCGGCTGCCGGCTCTCTGGCGACAGTGCCTGGTGGAGGTTGCCAGCTGGCCCTGCTAATTACCTGTCGCCCAGGATGGGGAGGAAAACTTGCAAAAGGACTGAAGAGGCCCAGACAGAAGGCACTGGAGCATGGCAGGCTGGCATCTCTGGGATCCAGGCCGCCCTGCTGACCCCATGGCAATAGCTCTGCTGTTGCAGAGAATGATTTGGCATGTTTCTGCCTTGTTCTTCCCAAACGGCTCCCTTTTGTGGGCTTGCCCGTCTTCCCTTCAGAGCAACGAACCTCTCTAGTCTTGAGTTTCCCCAAGGCACTTCGGGAATTGTCAAGGGTGGATTCTTGGGCAGCAGAGCAGAGAGAGGGGGAGAAAGAGGCTCTTTCTAGACCAGTGATGGCCAACAGAAATTTAACACAAGCCACAAATGTAACTCAAAATTTTCTAGTAGCGACAGTAAAAAAACAAAAATGTAAAAAGAAATAGGTGAAATTTAAATTGCTAAATATTATATTTAACATAATATATCCCAAATATTATCATTTAAACATGAACTGGTATTTTTTAAAGCACTGAATTATTTTACATTCTCTCCTTTGTACCTAAATTCCAGTGTGTATGCTACATGTCCAGCTCATTTCAATCAGGATGAAGTGCCAATAGCCGCATGGGGCTGGTGGCCGCCATACTGGACAGCACAGCTCCAGATAAGTGATAGAAAATATAATGCAAATATACTACTGGCTGTCCTTGACCATACTTGGGTTTCGTACTCTAACTTCCAATTCGTCTTTTCTCCTGGCTTTGACATTTGCTCTCCAAACCTTAGTTCCTTGTAACTTCACATGTGTGCTGAAGACCAGCAGCACTGACATCACCCAGGAGCTTGTTAGAAATGTAGAAACTCAGGCTGAAGCCCTGACCCACTGGATCAGAATCTGCATTTCAACAATTTTCCCAAGTGATTTGCATGCAGAGTGAAGCCTCTGAAATGCTGCCCTTGGCTCCCCTCCTTGCCCTGCCCCCCAATGGCATGTGACCTTTACTTTAATCTCGAGCTTCCTTGTTGTCTATATTCCCTTGTCCAACTCCTGAACCTTTGGCTGCTGCCCAGTGTGTGGTGGTAGCGAGCACTTCCTCCCTGAGACAGGATTATTAGACTGCAGGTAGTTTATTTCAGAAGGACAGAAACACTATAGCCAAGCAGGAAACATGAGAGGGAAGGGAAAGCAGTCAATAAAGGGTGTATTTTCAAGTTTTCAAGCCAGCTACCGGTGTGGGAGTCTAGAGCTGAGTCCCACTGAAGAAACCCGAAGAGCTAGTAGGTGAGGGAGTTGGGATTTTACACACCAAGTCCCATCAGGAATTAACTGGGGCATGCTCACAGAAGGTCCCAACGGCAAGAGAAAGTTCCAAAGCAAAGAAATAGAGGTGCTGGCAGTTGGAAGTCAACAGGTGAGAGAGGGGGTCTGGTCTAGGTGAGGCTTGGCAGTGTCTACTACGATAGACTATACGCATGGATTCCTCAGCATTACCAACCCAAGAGGAAATGAAATACATCTTATCAGACACTGACCCACTGATGCCTTCCAATGGCTCCCAGGAAATGCAGGGGCCCCAATCCCTCTTTGTTGGTTTTTGATGACTGGTTGGGAGGCACAGCAGTGAAGTCAGGCTCTGTGAGAACTGTGGGATCCTGTCCATCTCCTATCCTGTATTTTCCAGGTAGATAGGCCTGGCTGGGCAGACACATACTCCAGCTCAAGCACCTCAGCTTCAACCAGTTTCTTGGTATCTCTGTTTTGGAGCAGGAGAAAATACAAGGGGAAAAAATGGAAGCAGTGACAGATTTTACATTCTTGGACTCCAAAATCACTGCAGACAGTGACTGTAGCCATCAAATCAAAAGATGCTTGCTCCCTGGAAGGAAAGCTATGATAAACATAGACAGTGTATTAAAAAGCAGAGACATCACTTTGCTGACAAAGGTCCGTATAATCAAAGCTACAGTGTTTCCAGTAGTCATGTATGGATATGAGAATTGGACCATAAAGAAGGCCAAGCACCAAAGAATTGATGCCTTCAAACTGTGGTGCTGGAGAAGACTCTTGAGAGTCCCTTGGACTGCAAGGAGATCAAACCAGTCAATGCTAAAGGAAATCAGTCCTGAATATTCATTGGAAGGACTGAAGCTCCAATACTTTGGCTACTTGATACGAAGAGCTGACTCATTGGAAAAGACCCTGATGCTGAGAAAGACTGATGGCAAAAGGAGAAGGCAGCAGCAGAGGATGGGATGGTTAGGTTATAACATCACTGACTCAATGGACATGAATTTGAGCAAACTCTGGGAGATGGTGGAGGACAGAGGAGCCTGGCGTGCTGTAGTCCATGGGGTTGGATTGCAAAGAGTCAGACACGACTTAGTGACTGAACAACAACAAATCCACCCCAGGAGAAGCAGGGAGGGAAAAGTTTCTATCATTTATCTATGTATCTACCCACCTTTCTATATATCTAAGTATTTACAGATACCCTCTCTCTCTCTCTTTCTACATATACATATATATATATATATATATATATATATATATATATGGTTTTGGAAGGGACACCATGGGTGCAAGGTCAAGCACAAGAGAAACATGTGCCTTGGCAGTAAGAGAGAAGCCCAGCAGGAGGACAAAGTATGAAAGTTTGGAAAGGTTAAACCTCATTTTGCCAAAGTCAGCAAAGATGGGTCTAAGTTGGGTGAGCTCTCTTTCTAGATTCTTTCTATTAATATTACTCTGTGAAAATACTGTATGCCTATGACACTTCAAAATTTTCAGACTGCTATGGATTCATAGGAAGTGAGTAGGGGGTGAAGAGAAAAGGAAGAGAAAGAGGGAAAAAGAGCGGGAGGGAAAGACAAGAGAAAGAGAAGGTAAAATTGACCTGAAGACTGGACAGCAAATGTGGCGCATCCCTCTAAAGGGAATGAGGCAGGGCTTCAACATATGACTTTGGGTAGGAGAATATAATTCGGCACTGATGGAGAACAATGGACGGATTACAGATTAAAAAAAAAAAAAAAAGCTTTGCTAGAATAGATGTATTTGCCATGGACTGCAAGTAGTAAAGAGAGGAAAAGAGGAAGCAGAGATGACTCTGAGATTTGTAGCCTGACCATCTAGACAGTGAGGATTCATCCACCTGGGCCTTCTTGTCTCCAATATTGTATATGGCTACACTCAAAGCTTGGCTCTTCCAAAGGGAACCCAAGAGAGCCCCAAACCAGAAATGAACCCCAAAGATCCAAAGCCAGGATCCCTACTGGATACACCTTCTTGCTCCCAACAACAAACACAAGCTCTGAATAGACAGGGTCGTATGAGTTTGTATTCCCACAAAAAGATATACTTGAGTCCTAACTCCCAGTACCTTGGAATGTGACCTTATTTAGAAATAGGTTTTGTGCAGAAGTAACAAAATGAGATTATTAGGGTGGGCTCTAACCTCATATGGCTGATATCCTTTTTAAAAGGAGACATTTAGACACAGAGACAGATGTGCACAGAGGGAAGACAACACAACGATGCACAGGAAGGGGACGACTTGCGGATAGGACTGGAGCGGTATATCCGCAAGTATGGACAATGTGTCTGAGGCGGCCAAAGGTTAAGAGCTGCCTGGAACAGACCCTTCCCTAACCATTCTAGAGGGAGCCTGGCCCTGCCAACGCCTCAATGTCAGACTCCCAGCCTTCAGAGCTGTGAGACAACACTTTCCTGTTGCTTTCAGCCACTCGATTCATGGTACATTGTTACACAGATCTAGCAACTTCTTACAGAAATAGTCAGGTGCAGCTCTCCATCAAAGTCTGATGCGAGGCTGTAGATCACTAAGCCAGCCTTCTTGTTGCTCTTACTTTGGGAAACTTGGAGATGTGGGTTTTATACAATTTCTCAGAGTTTCACAAGTGGAATTAAGCTCCAGTCACCTAGAAAGTAAACAGCTTGATAACTCACTCCTTCCCATCTCACTTCTCCACTTCCTACCCATGTTTCCAGGATCTACTAAATAAACAACCCTGCACACAGATCTTACCCCAGCTCTACTTCTAGGAGAACCCAGCCTGAGAGAGAAGTCACCCAGGGCAGTGAATATCTGGCATCCCACCCACACACCCTCTGGTCAGATAAGCTGGCAGCGTCTTGAGAAGAATATCCTCTACCAAGTTTGGTTCTAGAATATTTCTGCACAACTTTTCATGGGATGCAATTGGGCATGAATGGCTCATTCTTCTAAGGGGGTTGAAGAAAACAAAACAAAAACAAAAACAAACCACTTTCTTGTTTCACCCTCCACTGGTAGCTCAGATGGTAAAAGAGTCTGCCTGCAATGCAGGAGACTCAGATTCAATCCCTGAGTTGCAAAGAGTCCCTGGAGAAGGAAACGGCAAGCCCCTCCAATATTCTTGCCTGGAGAATTGCATGGACAGAGGAGCCTGGCGGGCTACAGTCCATGGGGTTGCAAAGAGTCGGACATGACTGGGCGAATACCACTTCACTTCCCTTCCCTTCTCTCTGTCCTGAAGTAAGGAACTACCCAAAGATTGGGGGAGGAAGGACTTGCTAATTACTGCCTTGATAGTTAATCAATACTTAAAAACAGCAAAGCAGCCATCTTTGTAATGTGCAAGCTTTCTGAAGCCAGGTCATACTGTGCTTATCATATGTTACAGAAGACAGAAGGATAGGTAAGTTACAGGCTATTTACTATTTAATTACAAGTGGGTAAGATTGGAGAGATAGAGTTGGAAGAATAATATCATCAAGATCTCAGGGAGTAAAATTTCTCTAGCATACACACACACACACACATACACACACGCAAGATACAACTAGGTTAGTTAAAACATGTCTACAAATTTTGACACTCTTTCTTTGAGAGGTAGAACCTAATTCATCTCCCCTTCATTATGGGGCTAGATGTAGTGACTCAGTTGTAACAACTAGCTATGGTGGGTTTGATGATGTATGACTTCCAAGACTAGGTCTTGAAAGGTATTATGGTTTCCTTGTTTCTTTCTAGGGACACTCATTCTGGGGGGAGCCAGCTGCTCTGTTGTGAGGTCGCATGAAGCAGTCACTGGAGAGGCCCACATGGTGAGGGACTGAGGCCTCCAACCATCAGCCATGGGCTCTCCCAGCCCTAGCTGAACAGCTGGGTGCTGACAGCCCCTGAGGACATCATAGCTATGAGACCCCAAACCAGAATCCAGCTGAGTCACTCCCAGTTCTCAACCCACAAAAATTGTGAAAGTCAATGTTTGTTGTTTTATACAATTGTTTTATACAGCATTGCTGTTTATACAACAGTGAATACAACTACATACTATTTGATGGTTAGCTGGGATGGGGAGATAGAACAGGAAAGATTCATCATCAAGATCTTGAGGGAGTGAAACAGCTCTAGTACATGATACACAACAGAGATCAACATCTCCTGCGTATACTGCATTCCAAATCAAGGCACTACACTGAGACAGTTCACAGTTAAGAGAATTCTCATGGAACCAGAATGTTTGGGCTGAACAACACTTCAGAGCTGAAATCCTCATGTAAAAAAATAGATAAGGAAACCCGAGTCTAGAGAGAGTAGGTGGTTTTCCCAAAGTTATCATATCTATTTTGGAGGGTTCCCGGTGTGACTTGGAGGCAACGGGCAAATTGCGGGAAGTTACAGATGCCAGGAATCTCCATCTTGTTCAGGTAGTAATTTTTCCTACAACAGCATTGGGGATTCACAAATTTATTTACAAGTTGTAGCAGACAAAGCTGCCTATGGAATTCTAATATAGGATCAACATATAAAACTGATTTGTTTTTTGTTTAATGAAATTTGTTGGAATCTTTTCTTCAACAAACCATGAATCTGTAAACACAGATAGAGAGTAGGTGTTGACCCATATTCAGCTATTTCTTGCAAACAATTGGCTTGCCATCTGACAATACCAGCCTTTAAAGGAAGGTTACCGAATGCAAAGACTAAAGAAAAAACTCTAAACCGGAGATGCCTCACAGGGGCTGCCCATCTATTGAGCACTTCCTTTAGCTCTCGAAAAGATTCCTTTTCAGAAACAATGAGAATTTTACTGTGTGGAGCCCTAATAATTTCAACTAGGTAGAGCTCCATGCTTAAATGACCCACAGCAATTATTTTTGAGTCTGCAAACAGCTTTAGAACCAACCAGATACCCAGAAATACTTTAGGAAAAAGCCTTTTTAAAGAGCTTACTCTCTTTTCTCTACCTATTAACATCTTTTTACAAATAGTCCTGGAGTTTAAAAAAAATTTTTTTTACTTATTAATTTTTATTGGAGTATGGTGTTAAAGAATCTGCCTGTCAATGCAGGAGACGTAAGGAGACTCAGGTTCCATCCCTGGGTTGGAACAATCCCCTGGAGGAGGAAATGGCAACCCACTCCAGTATTTTTGCCTGGAAAATTCCATGGACCCTGGTGGGCTACAGTCCATGGGGTCGCAAAGAATTAGTCCTGGAGTTTTATATACTTAACATTAATACTTCTGTATGACCCAGTCACTGTCTTCTTCTTCCACCCAACAACGTACCACTCTCCCCTTGATAAGCACTCCACCTACAGCCATGTTGACTTTTTGTGGGGTTCTGAAAACAAGACAGGTTCTTTCCTACCCCAGGGTCTTTTTTTTTAATGTGGAATGTTTTAATCTCCTGGGTCTTATAATGCAATCTACTAATCAACGTCTCAGTGTTCAAGTCTCAACTCAAATGTCCCCTCCACACAGAAGCTTTCCCTGCTGCTGTGAACACCCCTCCCCTTCCTATCTGTGATGGTCAGTTTTATGTGTTGACTTGGGTAGGCTATATTCTCCAGTTATTTAATAAAACACTAATCTAGGTGTTGATGGGAAGATATTTGGTAGATTAGAGTCTATGATCAGTTTACTTTAAGTAAGAAAGATTATCTTCCATAATTTGCAGGGGGTGCTGATCCAATCAGCTGAAGGCCTTCAGAGCAGAGGTGAGTTTTCTCTGAAGAACAAGAAGAAATTCTGCCTATAGACAACAGCTTCATCTTGTGCCCAAGATTTCAAGCCTGCCCTTCCTAATAGCAGGCCCTGTGGATTTTGGAATTGCTTATCCATCCCTCATAATTTCTTAAGCCAATTCTTTGCAAAAATCTCTAAAAATAGGTAGCCTACTGGTTCTCAAAGATGATGCTGTGAAAGCACTGCACTCGATATGCCAGCAAATCTGGAAAACTCAGCAGTGGCCACAGGACTAGAAAAAGTCAGTTTTCATTCCAATTCCAAAGAAAGGCAATGCCAAAGAATGCTCAAACAACCACACAATTGCACTCATCTCACACACTAGCAAAGTAATGCTCAAAATTCTCCAAGCCAGGCTTCAGCAATACGTGAACCGTGAACTTCCAGATGTTCAAGCTGGTTTTAGAAAAGGCAGAGGAACCAGAGATCAAATTGCCAATATCCACTGGATCATCAAAAAAGCAAGAGAGTTCCAGAAAAACATCTATTTCTGCTTTATTAACTATGCCAAAGCCTTTGACTGTGTGGATCACAATAAACTCTGGAAAATTCTGAAAGAGATGGGAATACCAGACCATCTGACCTGTCTTTTGACAAACGTGTATGCAGGTCAGGAAGCAACAGTTAGAAATGGACATGGAACCACAGACTGGTTCCAAATAGGAAAAGGAGTACGTCAAGGCTGTATATTGTCACCCTGCTTATTTAACTTATATGCAGAGTACATCATGAGAAACGCTGGGCCGGAGGAAGCACAAGCTGGAATCAAGATTGCCGGGAGAAATATCAATAACCTCAGATATGAAGATGACACCACCCTTATGGCAGAAAGTGAAGAAGAACTAAAGAGCCTCTAGATGAAAGTGAAAGAGGAGAGTGAAAAAGTTGGCTTAAAGCTCAACGTTCAGAAAACTAAGATCATGGCATCTGGTCCCATCACTTCATGGGAAGTAGATGGGGAAACAGTGGAAACAGTGTCAGACTTTATTTTTGGGGGCTCCAAAATCACTGCAGATGGTGATTGCAGCCATGAAATTAAAAGACATTTACTCCTTGGAAGGAAGGTTATGACCAACCTAGATAGCATATTTAAAAGCAGAGACATTACTTTGCCAACAAAGGTCTGTCCAGTCAAGGCTATGGTTTTTCCAGTGGTCATGTATGGATGTGAGAGTTGGACGGTGAAGAAAGCTGAGCACTGAAGAATTGATGCTTTTGAACTGTGGTGTTGGAGAAGACTCTTGAGAGTTCCTTGGACTGCAAGAAGATCCAACCAGTCCATCCTAAAGGAGATCAGTCCTGGGTGTTCATTGGAAGGACTGATGTTGAAGCTGAAACTCCAATACTTTGGCCACCTCATGCGAAGAGTTGACTCATTGGAAAAGACCCTAATGCTGGGAAGGATTGGGGGCAGGAGGAGAAGGGGACGACAAAGGATGAGATGGTTGGATGGCATCACCAACTCGATGGACATGGGTTTGGGTAAACTCCGGGAATTGGTGATGGACAGGGAGGCCTGGCATGCTGCAATTCATGGGGTCGCAAAGAGTCAGACACGACTGAGCTACTGAACTGAACTGAACTGAACTGGTTCTCTTCCTCTGGCAGAACCCTGAATGATACACTATCCCAGTTACTTCATTTATTTTCTTAAGACTAGTGTTGCCTGACTTAAATAAAAGTAAAGAATGCAATTTTGGAAAATACATCCACTAAAAAAAAGTGGTTTTTATCCAAAATTTATGTTAACTGGACATATTATATTTGACCTGGAAGTCCTACTTGTTGTGATTTGAATTTACCTTATTTATAGATTTGCTCAGTTACTTATGGTCCATCTCCCTCATCTGGTCTGGAAGCTCCACAAAGGCAGAAACCTGATAGGTAGTTTGTGGCTTCACCCCCAGCCCTTGAAACAGAGCCTGGCATAGAGTGGATATCTAATAAATATTTATTGAGTCAATGAATAAATAAATGAATTTATATCATCTGCATATTCATGCTTTCTGCTTCCAGAGCCCCCAAATAATCCTTCACACACAGAAATCAGGTTTATGTTCATCAGCAGTTGAACGGATGGTCCAAGTGATGACAGTATAGGGTCTTCTCATCCATGGTTCCATATTCCACATCACATAGTGTGTTAGTGAGTGTCATATGAGTGACTGTTAGGGTGATTATTTGACTATTTAAGAGCTCTTAGCTCTGATTATTTAGGGAAAATGAGCAGAAAATGGGGAAACAAAAGTGCTGATAGCAGTGATAAGAGGTTTGTCTCATAAACTTAGTTTAATCTGGATGATGACAGAAACCACAAGGCATGCCAAATACAGCAAATCTTCAGGCCTGAACAGAAGCTTAGAGAACTTGGTTGCTCAGCTGTGCAATTATAAAAGGAAAAAAAAGAGCAATAATCAGAACATGTGTGAAATCCCAGAGCTCTGTCATGGAGGACTGGCTGAAAGTTGAATGAGGAACTTTTTTGAAAAGCATCTGGAGCCAGAAACTACTTTTAACAAGTGTATCTGCTGTTTGGTTTGGGGCACTGGCCTTTTGTTCTACCTGAAATAAAAGTTTCAGCTCAAGTACCACCTCTTCCCTGAAGCCTTTCCACATATCCCTCAGTCCCACCTTCAAGAACATTTCTCTCTCTCACTCTCTTCCCTGAAATCCCTAGAGTGTGAGGTTTGCACCTGTCAGAAGCACATATTTGCACTTACACTTACAGTTTAGAGACCTGCTTATAGCTGTATCTCCTCCTCTAGGTCATAAATTGCTTGAAAGCAAGAAACATTTTATATACTCTACCACATACACCCCAATATCCCAATCAGAGCTGGATGCATAGCAGGTTCAGTTCTATTGGGGAAATTAATGTGGACGTTAAGTTGAAGGGCCTAGGTTCAGATCCCAGCTGCACCCTTTGCAACCTGTGTGCCCTTTGACAAGCCACTGCATTCCTTTCTGAGGTGCAATCTCCTATTCTGTCAAAATGGGATGTGAGTACAGATTGAGGGGTCTTAATAATACAGGTCTCAGCAGAAAACAGTGACCAGAGATGTTGCTTGATTCAGTGTCCATGTTAGCCTGAAATCTTCTCAGGAGTTGGAAGAGAATACGATAAAATACAAAAGCTTAAGTTTATATTTAGGCAAGAATGTCTCTGGATTCTGGTGCAAGATATAAACCCAACTCCAAACCCTACCAAGTTGTATTGAAATGATCTCTTCTGAAAAAATTCCAGTTCCCCTTCACCAGCTACATGGCCTGAAATCTCCACCATTATGGTGCCTTCTTTGGGTCAAAGCATACTGGCTGTTGACTCCAGGCTGATATCAATGGGCCTCTAGATAGGATAGATAGATGAAGTTGGGGAGAAGAAAAAGGAATGAATTTGGGGCCTGAAATTAAAGATTTCTGCCCCAACTCTGCAATATATTGCCTATGTAATCTGCTACCCCTTCTGGAATTCGGCCTCTCTTGGTTTGCTTTCTCATTTATGAGTCATGCATGATCCCTCCCACACATACACACACACGTACACGGAACTGCTAGAGTATGGTTTCTCAACCTCAGCATTACTGAAGTCCTGCTCCTATAATTCTTCATTGTGGGGAGCTGTCCTATGCATTGCAGAACGTTTAGTGGCATCTCTGCCTCCTACCTTCTCAATGCCAGGAGCTCGCTCTACAAGCTGTGATAACCAAAAATATCACTATATATCCACCAGGGGAGAAAATCATCTAGAGCTGAGAATCATGCAGTAATGACCAAATTCAATAATTTCTATGTGAGCTCATAAATTTGAGAGCCCAATAGAAGTGTTAGTTATAATTATTTTTCCCTGATTCTAGAGAAAATTAAATTACCCTCTTCTGCAATTCCTTAGCACTTAAAAATAATAACAGCTAAGAATAATTGAATACTTGTTATACTGTGGGCTCTGCTATTGTCTCACTCTGCATATGAGAAGATTAAAGCTCTGAGTGCATACATAGCTTGTCTAAGATTATGGGAGTGCACAGTGGAGGCAAGAGACTTGAACTCATGAAAAACCCATGTTTCAACCCGTATCAGCTATTTGTAGCTGTGTAACAAATGATCACAACTTAGCCACTTAAAAATGGCATACATCTGTTATCTCACACTTTCTGCCATAAGGAGTCTGGATATGCCTTAGTGGGGTTCTCTGTAAGATTGCAATCAAGGTTTTGGCTGCAACAAGTGTCTCAACTAAATGCTCGACTGGGAAAAGAACCACTTTCAAACTCACATGGCTGATGACGGGACCCAGTTCCTGGAAGGCTTTCAGACAGACACCTCAGTTCCCTGCTTGCTGCCAGCTGGAGGCCACCCTCAGTTACCTGCCACGTGGGCCTCCCTGTAGCATCATTTACCACATGAGATGTGCTTTGTCAAAGCCAGCAAAGGAGACAACCTGTTAGCAAGATGGACACTGTGACCTTACATGATACAAGCATGGAGAGCGTATCATCACCTTTGTTCTATTCTATTGGTTAGAAGGAAGCTGCTAGGTGCACCCCTACCCCAAGAGTAGGGATTACATAGGTACACAAACCCTAGAAGGCAAGGATCACCAATGCCATCGGCTATGAGCCCAAGGGCTGTTTTGGGAGTGGCAGTTTTGTTTTCTTTTGCTTTGAAGGTTGTCTTAGTCTGCTCAGACTGCTATAACAAAATGTCAGACACTTGGTGGCTTGCAGAAGAGACATATATTTGTCACAGTCCTGGCGGCTGGGAATTCTAAGATCAAGGCACCAGGTGATGCAGTTCTGGTGACAGCCCTTCTCCTGGATTGTGGACAGTTGCCTACTCACTATGTCCTCATGGAGTAGAAAGAGAGAGAGATGTGAAGAAAGAACTTTCTGGTGTCTCTTTTTATAAGAACAATAACCCTCTCTTGGGCACTCCACCCTCCTGACCTCACCTAAACGAAATTATCTACCACAGGCTGTTGCCAAGTACCATCAAATTAGGGGTGAGGGCTTCAACATATCAATTTGGACAGCTCAAATTCACTCCATGGCATAGATGAAGCAGTGTATTTTGTGAAAGAAGATGACTGATGTTTCTTAGACGCATGATGATTCTTCTGGAGTGGAGATATGCACTGCTGATGACTACTTTGATGACACAATTACAGACTGGAGCAGTTGCAACAGAGACAGCATGGCCCGCAAAGCTGAAACTATTTACTGTGGTCCTTTACAGAACAAAGTTTGCTGACCACTGGCACAGAGTAGAAAATAATTAGAAACTGAAAAAAAAAAAAATGACAGGCTTGGGTGGACTACAAAAGGAGTACCACGTGGGAGTGGTTAATGTTTCAGAGGTTTTTGTGGGAAGGGTGAGGAGGAAAGGAAGAAGAGGTGAGGAATGAAAGAAGGAAAGGTGATAGATTTCAAAAATAAACTTGATCTCCCTGGCATGCTGCCTCAGAAGATTGAGGCTGGGGTAATTAAGTAGTGAAATTACAATGAAGGCAAATAGTCCACCAAAAGAAACTAAGGCAAGAAATCCAAAGTGGGTCCAACGGACAGAGAAAAATCACACTGAGTGTTGTGCATCAAGTGCCTTAATTTGCAGAAACCATGTTGCTTCCTTGTCATCCTCCCTCTGAAAAGAATTCTACTGTGCACACAAGTCACACAGCACTTGCTAAGTTCTATGCGCCAACATCAGGCTCCCAACAAACCTTTTCTCTTTCGCTTCTTCCTCAGTGGAAATGAGTACATGCCAAGGGTGAGGTTTGTGTGTGGGTTTGGAACTTGCACAAAAACACAGCTAGATGAGGCTTATTTATATTATGATCACTCCTTCCACCACTGTGCATACATCATATCAGGTGATGGTGCCTGTCGCAGGTCCCTAGTTACCAGCTCTAAGTGTTCTTTGGCCTAAACAAAAAAGCAGGACAAATAAGAAGCAAAGACCCACTCAGGGTCCAGGACATGAATAGAAACTGATGTCCCCTTCAAAAACAGCTCACTTTGTAAATAGGAAGAAATAAACCATTCAAAAGATGTTTGGAAACCATGGACTGGAGTCTGGCTATTGGAGTGGAACCTGTTTGGGGTTTGGGATTTGGGGTTTGGGTGGGGATGTCAAGTCATATGTTGTGGTGACTCCTGAAACACACACAGACTGTTTTGATATCAGATTTGAACATGCTGCACCTTGCCCACTCCCAGCTGTGTCTCGTCCCCACACCGTCGAGCCAGGAACCCTGGACAGTTTGCTCTCTGTCCTGACAGGCTTTTTGGAGTTAGCTGGCGATGGGTTCTATTTCAGGAAGTCAGACCAAATAAAAATCATTCCAATGAAAAAGAGTTGCTGGGGAAGTAGAACAGCAAGTGCCCACCACACACAAAACAGACCAACCACCAAGTTCAGCCTTCCCTGTGTGTTGTTGATGACAGAGTTACTGCCTTGGAGTCTAGAGTGATTCAATGGTGTAAAGGTTGTCTGGTAAATTGTGCTGAGAGGATTTTACCCACATATCACAAGACATTTTGCTGGACTTATCATTCACAACAGCCCAGAGCAGTAAAGGAGTCTAAAAGTGATTTCAAATACTATGGAATCCAGTTATCTGTGGCTTATTAATACTGAGACTCGTGTGATCACCAGATATATTTTAAGAATGACCCCCCCACTCAAGCCCTCTGAACCTTCTTGGGTAAGAGCTTGAATTTTGGGGCTTCTGGTGGTGGATGTCTCATCTTATTCAGAGAGCTGGGTTCTAAATTTTCACAAAGATGAAAAGGCTGTACAATTAAAATGACTCTTGGAAAATCCCTCCTAGTGCCCACTAATACAGCGAGACATGAGTAGGAAGTCACACTGTCACAGCCCACTGGGTGGGGTGGATGGACGGAACAGCTGCACTAGGGAAATTGTTCCTCCCTTCTCTGTTCTTTGTGAAGAGGGTGTGGAGGTGAATTCACTTTAGTCAAATGTGTAGGTTATGTAACTTCAGCTCCCCTGGAAGGGTTAGCACACCCTGCAAACACCAGGCGGTGGTTGTTGTTTAGTCACTAAGTCGTGTCCGACTCTTCACGATCCCATGGACTGTAGTCAACCAGGCTCCTCTGTCCATGGGATTTTCCAGGCAACAATATTGGAGTGGGTTGCCATTTCCTTCTCCAGGGGATCTTTCTGACCCAGGGATTGAACCCGTGTCTCCTGCATTGGCAGGCGGGTTCTTTACCATTGAGCCAGGCAGAAAATGCCAGGCACTAGTGGGCTTTGTGAAGGAAAAGTTCCCGACCACCAGGAACCATTAAGTTTTTCATTGCTTTATAACAGAGAATCTGCCTTATCTCATCCACTATAAAAGGACCAGTGTCTTCTACCACTTTTCCTTCCTTTCTTCTCTCCTAAACAGACTGACTGAAGCTTTTCAAGACTGGTTAAGCCTTTTCTCTCTCTCTTTGCCTCTTTCTCTTTAGCTTTTCCAAACCAAATGTGAATGCTCAATGTTTCCTATAGGGACAATGCCCTGAAATTTTAGACATCTCCAAAGAACTCCTGCAGCACTGATGGAGGCATCTGAGTATGGGATTAGCAGTTTCCCCAGGCAGCAGCCAATTTCTAGAAGTTAGAAGGTTGCAGGTGGCTAAATGGACTTGATTGTTCAGATTCTTATAGCTAAAATTGCCAGAAACAAGCTCCAAGCTTAAGTTAAAAAGGGAATTTTTTTGACACATGCAAATGAAACACTGCATGCAGTATTGACCTTGGGATTCTAGTGGTACAAGTAAGAAGGATCTCTCTCTCTCCAAAACTCAGCTTTTCTTTTCCTTAATGAGTAGGGCTCATTCTCTTCCATGACAAGAGGGCTTCATTCATGTTTGGGGGTTGGATGAGCTGCATGCGTTACTCATATCCTCACTTCTTAGCATCTTCAGAGGAAAAAGAGCTCTCTTTTCTGAGATCAAGAGGAGGAGTCAGATAAGCTGTGCCAGGTCACATGACTTCTTAGTCCAATGACTAGGGCTGCAGGGAGGGGACACTGTTGACTGGCCAGACCTCAGTCCCATGCCTGCTCCTGAGACCAAAAGAGAGGGCCAAGGAGACTGTCAGTCTGACAAGTATTATATGGAACTCTATGATGACAAGCAATTTCCCAAAGAAAGATGACGGGAGAGCGCAGGTACAAATACGAAGGAGGAAAGACTGCTGAGTGGAAGAAACAACAAAAATTCACCTTGGGGTCTTAAGAAAAATAACATGGAAGACAGATTGTCTTACTCCTACCATCTTAGACTCAACTCAACATTTAATGAACCTGTGGGTTCAAATGGTTTTACCAGCATTATTTATGGTACAACCGCGCAACTCATCTGTGCCGTTTTAGCCCCTGGCCTCAAATAGTCATTAGTGAACAGAAATCCACAACTTGGACAAAGCAGGAAAGCTGATTCTTCAGTTCCATTATCTACTCACTCTGTAAGATAAGGTTTTGCAAGTTTTCTAATGACAGTGGTTTACCCTGAAAAGAAACACAGGCACCCAAAGACATAATTGCTTGCCATTCTTGTAGCTATTTCTTTTGGCAGCTCCTTGCACTACCTGCATTATCCATCATTTACCACAGTGTGCACAGACACTCTGCTGTCTATCTGGCACTGAGTCATCAGCCAAAGGTCATGCTAGTCTTTCTTCTCTCTCTTCCTCCCTCTCAGGAAGAATGGCCCCTGGACTAGCAGCCTCTGCATCACCTAGGAATGAATTTTGAAATTCAAATTCTTGGATTCTATCCCAGACCTACTGAGTCCAAAAGAGAAAGAGTGAGGGCCACAGCAACCTGTATTTTACCATGCTCTCCAAGTGATTCTGATGTTCAAGGTTGCTGAACTCTACAACCTATAATATATAGGTAATATAATCCTCTCTTTTCATACTGATCTCATAACTCTCCAACATGTGCTTCTTCTTTTTGTTTCCTGCCTCAAACTCCCCGTTGTCTACATAATAAACTATACACCCAGTTTAGTCATCTAAGGACCTGAGGAATCTCATTTCCCAAACTTACTGCCTATTCATGTATTTCTTGTTACAAATCTCATGTATTTATTTATTGAGCACTTACCATGTACCAGTCTTCCAGGCACCTTAGAAGTGGATCCTCCAGCCTCAGTTGAGCCTTCGGGTGACTGCAGCCCTACGTAATATGGGATGGAAACCTTGTGAGAGATGCTGAGTCAGAACCTCCAAACCAAGTCACTCCACAGAAACGTCACAAATAAGAAGTGATTGTTATTGTTTGAAGACACTGTACTTTGGAGTGACTTGTTATGCAGCAATACATAACTAATATATTAGAGTGTAAGCCTTCTTCTCCCTCACAAAAACATTCACAAATATGGAATTTACTGGTAAAGTATTTGGTAGGAAAGGGTGGCTTTATAAGTATGGAATGACAAACCAGAGGTTTAGAAGCTTTGCCAAGGTATGTTGCCATCAATGTTAAAGAGTTCGAAAAAGAACCAGTGAGAGAAATCAACTACCACCATTTGAATTTAACAGGGCTTTGTCAGTGTCCGACTCTGTGTACTGCATTGTCTCACATACTCAACGCAGTAGTTTCCCAGGGTTGCCATGACAAAGCATCACAAACTGGGTATCTTAAACTAACATAAATGTATGCTCTCATAGCTCTAGAGGTTAGACATCTGAAATCAAGGTGTTGGCAGGACCATGCTAGGAGAGGATCTGCCCCATGCTTTTCTCCTAGATTCTGGCATTGCCAGGGATCCTTAACCTGACTTGGGTTGCATGCACATCATTTCAGTCTCTGCCTCTGTTGTCAGGCAGCATTCTCCCTGTGTCTTCATGTCACCTTCCTTCTGTGCAAGTCTGTCTCTGTGTCTCTACTCCTCTTCTTACAAGGACACCAGTTACACTGAATTAGGGTCTGCCCTAAAAACCTCGTCTTAACTTGCTACATCTGAGAAGACCCCATTTCCAAATAAGGTCAAAGTCACAGTACTGAGGATTAGGACTTCAACGACTTTTAGTGGGGGCAACATTCAACCCAGAACGCTTAGAGACAGCTAAGATGAATCAGATTCATTTCCCACCATGATGACTAGGGATCCATTCATATCTAACAATCACCTACGTGGCAAGGGCAAGCATCATTTGGGACTACCTCATGGGCTAAGAGGCAATGTCATCGGCCATAAAAGGACGAGTAGCATTCCAGGCACATGAACCACAGTGAGCAAAAGTAAGAAGTCCAGAAAGCAGAGCAATATTCCTCCATATTGAGGAATGTGGACTTGCTCTGTGCTTGACCAGGAGCAAAGATTTGTAGCCAGGTGGCTTCCCTGGTGGCTCAGTCAGTAAAGAATCCACCTGCAATGCGGGAGACCTGGGTTCGATCCCTGGGTTGGGAAGATCCCCTGGACAAGAGAATGGCAAGCCACTCCAGTATTCTTGCCTGAGAATCCCCATGGACAAAGGAGCTTGATAGACTACAGTTCATGGGGTCACAGAGATTCGGACAAGACTGAGTGACTAAGAACAGCACAGGGAGGTAGTGTGGGCTTCCCAGGTCACACTAGTGGTAAAGAACCCACTGCCAATGCAGGAGACATAAGAGACATGGGTCCGATCCCTGGGTCAGGAAGATCCCCTGGCAAAGGGTATGGCAACCCACACCAGTATTTTTGCCTGGAGAATCCCATGGACAGAGGAGCCTAGCAGGTTACAGTTCATAGAGTCGTAAAGAGTTGGACACAACTAAAGCAACTTAGCATACACAAAGGGAGGTAGTGATTGCTAATCTAAGGAATGTGCATGAGATTCATGGAATAGATACCACCAATGCCCTGCCCATAACCGCTCAAATCTCTTTACCATTTCTATGCCTGAGGTCAGGTGAAGGTGGTGCTTATGGGAGGGCAGACAACTCAGTGAGGCAGCCCTTGCTGCCCAAGGGCAAGTCTCTGGGGAAGGTTGCAGGTGAGAGCCTTCAGCTGCAACAGTGCAGGCAGCAGCTGAGAAATGGGGGTGAAAAACGACCCAGTGGGATCTGGGTGAATACCCCAGCCTTTGCTATACTAGGGAGAATCCAGGTGCTGAGGTCCTGGCAGCAGGTGGAACTAAAGCGATGGACACTTGAACACAAGCCTGGGCTGAAGATGTGGGTTTGGGATTCATCCAAATATGGGGATATTAACACCCAGGAGTGAGTGAGATCAGATAGACAGAGCAGGAATTGTCCAAAGACGGCCAGAAGACAGAAATTTGGAGAAATCTAAGTTAAGGAGATCAGTGTGCATGTATGTACTTAATTGGGCAGCTCCGGTCACTAGATAATCGCCACCCAGAGTGAAAGCTAGTACCTCAGGGAGTTTTCAATAAAACTGGCAAGTCTCCCACACTGTTTAGGGACTGAATAAAAAGTCATACCTGTCCTGTACAACTGAGGTTCATTTTCATAGGGGACCTTTGAGAGACATAAGGTCTTTGCTCAAAAAATGTGACCCATGTTAGTGCAGAGCTCAGGCTCTTGGATTTGGATTTTGACTTAACCACTTATTTAACTGAAACACTCTGAACAAATTATTATTTGCTTTTTTGGGGTTTCAGTTTCCTCATCTATTAAATGGCAAGAATAAGAGTACCCACCTAAAAGAGCTATTAAGAACATACAATGAGATAACACATGTAAAGAGGTACTATGGTCAATGAGGGGTGGGGTGTGGGTGGTATTTGTGATCAGGTGAGACCTCATCACAAATACCACCCACACCCCACCCCTCATTGACCCTCAGGTTACCCTTATGGTGCCAAAAAGCACAGGCTCTCAGAGTTCAAATCCTGGCTGTGCCACCTACTAACTCTAAGATCTTGTGTTCAGTTTCCCTTTGGGTAAAATGGGGATGTACATAATACCTATCCATCTTACGTGGCTGTTACACAGATTAAATAACCTAATACATATAATATGCTTAGAACGGTACCTGACATCTAGTGAGCAACTTTCTCCCAGGAAAATTCTCACCTCTCTCCACTGCTGGATGCTCCGTTGTTATGGTACTGCTCAGCACTAGCTGCACTATACATCATGCTTTCAACCACCAGTCTTCCGAGGAGAAACATCACTGGCCTTTCCCCTTGAAAGGAAGGATTTTGCTAAGGGACTGAATTTCCTTCTGCAACAAAAACTCCTCAAAGAAAAACAAGCTAAGCCCCCAGCCATGTCACATTGTAACTTGGCTATCTGTTAGCTGACCGAATGCCTGCTTTTCATATTGGCACAATCAGTCACATCTAGTTTCCGAGTATGTTCCTGATGCCTTGATGGCGACCGACAGGGGAGTGTGGGGACCAGGGCTTACTGCCCTGCATTCTGCTCTACACTTGAAATCCAACTTGCTTCTCACATTTCTTCTCTCTCCCTTACTCCTATGTTCCCCACCCCCACAAACTGCTCTCATCCAAGGCTTGGGAAGATGAAGTTGTGTTCTTGCTTTATTTAAAATGAACAGAAACTAAATCACCTAGATTTACAGGTTTCCCCCACTATCTGAAAGTAGAATGAAGCTTTCATAAGCCAAACTGGCCATAAAGTAAAGAAGCAATTACCTCAGGACACATCTTGATAAGGGATGCACAGGATAAGTTAAGATAAAGCACAGATGCTCAAAGCTATGGTGGCCTGATGCTGAGATGCTGAGTGTGGCTCCTGAAAGAGCTGGGTGGTGTCCCTCATGCTGCCTCTATGACAACTCACTTCAAAACCAACACTGAACTCTATTTTGACTTTTGATCTTTTCTGGTTAAAGCAAAAATCCTCTTTGGATTTCGTTCAGCTACCAAAAACAAGTACTAATGGAGGTGTTTTGTAAAAAGTAGTATAAAACGAGCTTTTGAAAAGTGGAGGATACTCGAGTGCCCTCTTGGGCCAAGTTGAATGTATCCTAGTTTTGTTTCTTTCAAGGGGCAAGCATTGTTTGTTTATTGGTATGCCTATAGCATCCAAAGGAAAAAGATTGTGACTCATTACCACCTCTTTCCAGAATATTCTTGCGTAGTACAGTCCAACAGAACTTTCTGCAATGATTCAATGATTTTTATCTGTGCTGTTCAATATGGTGGTCACTAGCTGCAAATGAGCACTTGTAATATGGCTGTTGTGTCTGAGGAGCTGAATTTTTACTTCATTTAAGTCTAAATAACCACTTGTGGTTAGTGGCCACAGTGTTAGTGTGATTCTAGAGCTGTGATTTTCAAATCTTAATGCAGACAGAAATCAACCTTATTAAAATGCAGATTCTAAATCAGCAGGTTTGGGGTAGGGCCTGAGATTCTGCATTTCTAACAGCCTCCTGGGAGGCTGATGCTGTTGGTCCCTGGTCTACTCTTTGAGTAACGAGGGGCTGTGATTCTCAAATTTGATGGCTTCTTGGGCTCCCCTGGGGGAGCTTTAAAACTTACTATGCCTGGGTCTGACCTCTAGAGATTCTGACACAATTGGTCAACGTGTGGCCTGGACACAGAGACATTTAAAAACCTCCTGGGGGTGATTTTAGTGGACAGCCAAGGTTGAAGGCACCACATTGCACTGCCAATGACCTACTTAACGTTTTTTAAAATAACCATCATCCCAGAGAACAGAATGCTAGCTTCAGAATAATCTCTGAAGGGATCTTCTTGGTACACGGCCAAACCTCAGAGAGTTTAGACTGATTTTGCCCATCCAGACTACAAATGTTGGAAATGTTTTTCACAGTCAATCCAATCCAAGCTGGTGCGGCTGTAGAGAGCCAAGTGGGGTGGGAAGCGCAGAGTGGGGAGACCTGTGGGAATCACCCCAGGAGATGCTCAGCCTTTATCTGTCTGTTCTCCCAGGTCCCCAGTGGGGCTATGTCACTCCACATCCCCACAGGTGCTGACCTATCCTACAAGAGACTGAAGACCACAAAAGTTTAGGTCATGGGCTCTGCAGTCAGAATACTGAAGTTTAATTCTAATTCTGATGTTTATTAGGTCTGTGATTTGAGCAAGTTCCCACAAGTACCTGGGCCTTGATTTTCTCACCTATAAAATGGGAAGAAGGACAGTACCTTCCTCCCAGAGTTGTGTGAAGCTTAGTAAGTGTCTCAGAACTCTGTGACTGTTCAGCTGTTGTTATTACTTCATCACATCTTTGTCTCATCTCCTGTGTTTGAATCTCACTGAACAACTTCTAGCTCATTAAACCCAGCATGCTCTCATGCACCATGGGGCCTTTGCGCATGCCAGTGTTTCCTACATGGAATTATTTGCTTCCCCTTTATACCTAGTTAATGCCTTTGGATCTTTCTTAGATCAGTCCAACTCTCACTTCTCCAGGGAAGCGTCTAGTCTTTCTTAGCCCCATATGTCTAATCTTTCTCAGCCCCATATGTCTAATCTTTCTCAGCCCCCTTATGAGTACTTGGTTTGGTTCATTCATTCAATAAACATAATTTGAGTACCTATTATGTACTATGTACTGCTTCAGCTCTGATAATACTGCAGAGAACAAAAAAGACAAAAAAAAAAAGACAATCCTTATCCTCATAAAGCTTACATTCTGGGATAGATGGATTATAAAAAAGGAAACAAAATAAAAGAAAGAAAAGAGGTATGGATGGCCACTGAAGTCCTCCAAGAATAGTGATGATTGCAAAAACAGAAAACCTGGAGGAAGTAGGGAGCAAGCATGTAGACAGTTGAGGGGAAAGCATTCCAGCCAGAAGGAATGGCAGATGCCAAGGAAAAATTGCAATGTCACATTTTGTGACTCACCAGTTAATCTCTAATGTCAGCTTAGATTATAAACTCCGTGGCTCAAGGTGGGAATCACACGTTTTTGTTCTCAGCATCCAGCTACTTGGCATGCAGTGGGTGCTCACTTAATATGTTGAATGAATACACTCATTGGGCTTTCCAGAATTTCTGGAGAATGTGTGTGTTAGGAGGTGGGAGTGGAGAAGTGAAGTAGTTGTGTGTTCCCTGAAAAGTCTGCTGCCAACCTCACTCCCTCTCACCTGTTGAAAGTAACTGTTGGGAGAAAAATCTCTTGAAATGGAGTATTATTCCCTTCTTCTTCACATTTCCTTTCAATGATCTTCCTTCTGCCCAGTCAGAGGGATCCATCATCCTGGAAAGGATTAGGACTGTGTGGCAAGAATGCAGAGAGGAGAAAAGAACTGATGTTCCAATTTTAACTCCTAAAACAGGCACTTGAAGCCCATTTCTGAGAATTCAACAGTCATGAAAGGCAAGGCTTCTGATGTATAAAACTGGTGTTTGTGAAAGGAAAACATTTAATAGATTCATAGAACAGTTTTTTTTTTTTTTCTTCCTCCAAATCAAAAGGCAAAGCTGTGAAGGAGGAGGACACGAATTTGTATATAAGAAATACATTCAAAAGCAAGCTGTAGGGGACCGAGAGCGGCTGGGAGGGAGGAGGGATGGGAGAGCTGGAGAAGGTGGGGCCAGTGGGGAAGGTAAGGCTTTCAGCATCAGAGTTGGCCTGGCCCTTTGTGTCAATCAGGATCCCCGCAGAGCATTCAGCCAAAGACCGTTCAGCTAGGAGACCATTATCAGAGGTGTGACAGGGTGAAAAGAGTTACTAAGGGAGGTGGAGACACCCTGAGACAAGCAACACCGCGAGGCCTAACAAGCCTCAGCCTGAAGGGGTAGGAAGCAGTGTTTCTGATCCCAGGGAGAGCTGGTACCCAGGAGGAGCTGCCTGAAGCTGGAGCCACTGTCTGAGCCCCAGTGCGGAGGCAGGAAGAAGCAGAGCAAAAACAATCCCACTTTTCTCTCCTCCCAGCTCCTGCTGATGCCTCTGCTTGGCCCGAGTACCTGTTGTTTACAGGTGTTTTGGGGTGTCCTACACCATGCCTCCAGGCTCTCTGCTGAGTTCTGTGCAGTATTTGACTCTTTGCGACACCATGGACTGTAGACCACCAGGCTTCTCTGTCCATGGAATTTTCCAGGCAAGAATACTACTCCAGGCAAGAATGCATTTCCTACTCCAGGGGATCTTCCCAACCCATGGATCAAACCTGAGTCTTTTACATCTCCTGAACTGGCAGGCGGATTCTTTACCACTAGTGCCACATGGGAAGCCCTGTGCTGAGTTCAACCACAGTGAAAACTCCTCATAAGCTCAGACTCCTGCTGACAGCATCCCTCCTTCAGCACAACTACTTTCCTCTCTGGGCATCTCTGAAGGTGGGGAACCCATTCAGCCATTGTGTAAGGTAACCCCAGAAGTAAAGGAAGTTTGAGCCATCACAAGCAGTTCTGGGAGCTGCAATGGGACCAAAGGCTCCCATTGGGCCATTCCTAGGAGGGGCATCTGGGACCCTTCTCAGAGGTGCCAGCAGGATCTTTGGCTTTGACTCTCCCTCTTTTCTGGCCCCCTTACTCCAGAGCTCTGCTACTGGTGGAATTCTCTGACAGCAGTCTCTGAGACAGAATTTGGGGTATGCGGTTTTACCAGGGAATCAACACCTATAAAAGGAACACAACAAAAGCAGGCTTGGACGGAAGGAGAAGCTAAGATGTGATGTAAAATCAACAAAGCCCTGGGCTGCCTGGGAGGAGCTCGGAGCAAGGCCTGGGTGTCTCCCGTGGAGCTGAATGGTCCCCTAGTCTTACTCAGGCTCTGAGTATGGGTGCACAGGAGGATGCCAGCATCCCCAGGAAGGGCAGGCATGACCGCGGACGACCCGGTGGTGCTCTCTCTGCAGCTGGAGCAGACCTTGAAGGTGCTGACAGCAGGGCAATCAGTCCTTCTTTGAAGGAGGATCTGAATGGGCATCTCCATGTCCCCTACAACCTTTGAGAAACCAACAGCGCTCAAGTCCTGACATGAGGCTCTGCTCCTGGGGAAGCCCAAACAAAGACAGTGGGTGAGGCACAGCAAAGATCAGGGGCCAAGGGCACTGAGCCAGGGGTAGCAGGGAGGAGGGAAGAGAAGGGCAGAGACTAGTATGTCATCCCACACGGATGGATCACAGCCAGTCTGGGGAACCGCAGACAAGTTCAGTGAGATTAAGGCTGCCCTCCTCTTGGACTGAGTTCTCCCATGCGAACACTGCCTTCTTGGGTCAAGGCAAACCTGTGTGGATGCTCAGAGGACCCTGCAAGGTGCAGTCTTTCAGCCCTTCTTTGGGATGATCAAAACAGAACATTCAGAGATAACCTTTTAATTGCCACCTAAGTGAAATCTACTTTCACTTGGGAATGGTTAAATTTAAATCTTTTACAACATTATAGTAAAGAAAGCATCATCCAGTGAAAGCTTGCTATGACTCTGGCATTATCCTTTGCATTTATAATGATTACTTCATTTAACAGATGAGGAAAATGTGACTCAGAGAGTTTAAGTAACCTACCCCCAGTCACACAGCCAAAAAGTGACAGAGCCAAGATTAAGAGACATACCAACTGAAGCAAATGCCACATGTTTGGCACCGAAAGGCACATTCTCAGTAAGTTCTCTGTACATACATTCCCCCCATCACACGCCCTGAGGCAGAGCAGTAGGCTGGGCTGGTGGTTTTTCCATCCATCTGGGATGCCCAAATCTAGCTGGATTTCCAGCAGCTTCTCACGTACTACCTGCCTGTCTTCAATCACTCTGTAACAACCCCTGCCTTGTTCATCACTGCTTTTCCTTCTCTGCCTTCTCTAATTTCTCTCCATATCCTTTATGATGAGCCATGGTATAGAGGGTGATTTACAGCCTCTGCTCTCATCTGCCTAGGGTTTTGAAAAAAAAGGAGAAGAATTAAATTGGATGGAGCACTCCAGGAATCTGTCTCCAGCTTTCAGACCCTCTCTTTACCCAGTGATGCATCATGCTGTGTTCTAATGGCTTCGTAATGGGCACCTTAATCTGCCATTAAACTGACTCTGGAAGTGCCCCTCGCTGGTCACCTTGGCCATTGGTCTGCTTGCTGACTCAGGGCATCAGAAGGCGGGCCCATTCTGAGATTGCTGAGGTCCTAGAAGGGAGGGTTTCCTGTCTTCTGGGGTCACAACTGCAAATGCTGATGAGGACCAAAAAGGTAATCCAGGTGAGTGAAGGTGGGGGGTGAGGGCTCTGGTGACCTGTATAAAGGAGCAGTCTCAGCTCAGCTTCCCATCCCCACCCCCACGCTGGAACTGTTGACCTGCAGGGATCTGGGCCCAGATCTTCCCATGTCTCAACACAAGCCAGGAATGCAGAATTTTATGTATCATCTCCCCCTTTTTAAAATGTCAGCATCTATTTTAAAACATTTTTTAAACACCGGCCAGGCCAAATAAAACATGTCAGCTGGCAGCTTTAGTCCCAACTGTGAACTCTGTCTCAGAGAGACCCAGGGACTCCCGCTGAGTCCTTCCTGGCCCCAGAGATTCCCCACAGCTCTGCTCAGCATGAATAAGAAAATAAGAAATCGGTCAGTCCAACTATCCAATTAGCAGCCACTGCACATTCCCTTCCTTTCCCCACTGGAGGGAAAAAAAAAAACCCAAACAGGAAAATCCAGCCCTGTTTTGATTTGGATCAAACTGGGGATGTTGCCACCTATTTGAGGTGCTCTGGGGCTTGTGTTCTGGAGACCGGCGCTGGCCCATGCCTCAGCTGGAGCTCCTCTTACATCTGGGTCCTGAGTGCCAAACCACAGCCACCACAAGCCAGGGAGACTTCCCCGGCAGGCCCCGCAGGGAAAGGGGCCCTGTGCAGGGGTTGGAAACCAGTGAAACTGAGCCTGGAGGCATGGCTGGGCTCAGGATTGTGTTGTCATGGTGACCTGCAACTACCAGAACCACTGCTCCAGTTGGAGACCACTTTTATGGGGCTGGGTGGGGTGTGGGGGAGGTTCTTTTCTCCTGTTGAGTCTTGTCAACATCACGACTACCTATTCCCCTTAAGTTCAGAAAAAGTACCAGTGGGTATCCTGAAGGCAAATGGCCTGTGTTTCTACATCAGCCTTCCACACAGTATCTGAGTGAGCTTTGGCAGGTTGTTCAACCCCTCCGCACCTCAGTTTTCGTATCTATAAAATGGAGGTAACAGTTGAACTGAACTGGAAGGTAAGGATTCAGTAAGTTAACTTATGTTGTATATCTCCAGTAGCTCCTGGCCTATAGTAAGTACTATGTGTAAGGTATAATAATCTATTATTTATTATTATTATTATATAAATATTTTTTGGAGAATCTGCTGTCCCCTTTGCTTATCTGTTGGGTCTCTCAATAAGACCACCTACACTTTTGATCGCACCTCTCTCTTCCATCTCCTCTGCTGAAACTCCACCCAATGTTCAAAACCCACCCCCGGTACCGCTTCCTCCTCCACACCAGATACAATTATACAATTCACCCTCTGTTCAACTCACTTCCTACATTTCTGGCACATGCAGGCAGACCTCAGTGATATTGCAGGTTTGGTTACAGAGAACTGAGATTAAGCAAATATGGCAACAGAGTAAGTCACATGAATTTTTTGGTTTCCCAGTGCATATAAAAGCTGTGTTTACACTATACTGTAGCTTATTAAGTGCGCAATTAATGTCTAAAAACATTCATACCTTAATTTTTAAAAGCTTCATTGCAAAAAAAGCTAATCATCATCTTATAATACATGGTTGCCACAAACCTTCAATGAGTAAAACAAAACCAAAAATCGCAGTATCTGTGAACTGCAATAAAGCAAAGCAGAATAAAACGAGGTCTGCCTATAGAGTAGCACACTTATCACAATTTGCCTTAGACCATAGCTATGTGTCATTATGTCTTATCTCCTTGGAGATAGTGACCTCATCTTATTCTTTATATCTACCATAGCACCAAGTCTTCAATATAATAGGTGTTAAGTCAATATTTGCTAAAGATACATTAAATGAATAAAGGAATTAGATTTCCTGAAATAACCAGGAAGATTCAGCCAGAGGAAGTCTAAGGTTTTAGAGCAAAGAGCTCTCAGATTAGATTTAGACTCAAAGAAATTTTAGGAGGTATCAATCAGTACTTGTTTAATTATCATTTACTGAATGCCTGCTGTATGCCAGGTACTGTTCTTAATCATTTACTCAAACAATTCTGGAACCTTCCCAATTCTCTTGTGAGACTTGCTTTACTTATATTATCTCACTCTTCCTGTGGAGGATGCTGAAGTTCCAATGATCAGAAGGACATGCCCAGCACCTATAGCTGTTCTGTGGCCGAGCAGTGATGTGAGTCAGGGAGCTTGTGCCCATGGAAGGAGACCCTGAAAGAAATATTTGAGTGCAAACAGTCCATTCAGGAGGTGGTCTCGGGGAGCATGGTAGGGAATAGGGAAGAGAATCAGAAGGTAGGGAAACCAATACAGTGAATAAGAGTACTTATCTCTACAGGTAACTAAGGCTTTGGTGGGGGCTGTTCTCCAGGGGGCCCACCACCCCTGCACATGCATCCTGGCTTTTGCATGGGCTGAATGTACCCCTGTGGGCAAAGAAAGCCCCAAAGAGGTATGTGCATCCAGCAGTGGTGCGTGTCACAGAGATGCGTGGGACTGAAACCCTTACCGTCAGGAATGGGCAGATTTCAGAGTTGTTCATCTTTCCATCAGGCTACAGCAGGGATCCTCAATCTCCAGGATCTAATGCCTCATGATCTGAGGTGGGGCTGATGTAATAATAATTGAAATAAAGTGCACAATACATGTACTGTGCTTGAATCATCCTGAAACCATTCCCTACCCACTCCCACCCACATCCATGGAAAAGTTGTCTTCCATGAAACTGGTTCCTGGTGTCAGAAGGTTGGGAACCACTGAGCTATAGCCCAGCTCTGCCTACACTTCCTGATGCTCTTGTCTGGGTCTGGGCAGCAGACCCCTCCTCTGGAGGCACTTCAACTCATTTTAGGTGATGAATTCCATCACCTTGATGTCTTATTTTATTCTTCTTGAAACACATACACACATCACAAACATAAATCTGTAGAAGGAAAGATTTCCATTTTGACAAATGAAGCAAAGCTTAAAGGGGTTTGAGAACCTGGCTGAGCATCATGTGGAAGACTCAGGACCAAGCAGCAGCCAGAGGTAAGCCTTCACATCCAGAGAATAAGAAAAGAGTTTTGCTTTATTTTTGTTTACTGAATTGAAAACATTAGCCTGTTGAATTGCCTGATGAATAGTAGAAATGAGCTCTCATTGGTGAAATGAAGTGAAATTTGGATGAAATTCACAACTCAGGGCCTGGCTGAGATCTTCTAGAGATGTACCACATAAATGTAAAAGTATAGTTACTTTCCTGGCTGTATTTTAGCCTGTGGTACCTGTGGGAACAAGGAACCACCAGCCAAGAAGCACCGGGCCCATTTTATCTCCTCTCCTTCTATCCCAGGTCAATGGGCCACAAGTGAAGAATGTAGGTTTGGGAAACATCCAGTTCTGGGTCCAAATTCCAGCTTAGTTGGCTGTGAGCATCTCAAAGTGAATTAATAGGTCACTCTGGGGTTGGTTTATTTCACTAATATGATATAAACAATGGTATCTACCTCCTAGTGGTGCTGTGGGCATTAAATGAAGTATGTGCGTTCACTGGCTGGCACAGCGCCTGGATGCAAATGGACAGGAGACAATTTGGTTGAGGGATCACTGCTAGATTCTCTACAGGGTATACGGAGCTGCCAGTGAAGAAGTCTGAGATGTTAAGGGTCAGTCCTGCCCCGCACAAGTTTGCTTACAAGTTTTAAAGGGGCTCTTGAACACACATAAGAAGGTTTATCAACTTTTAAATCATTAACAAGTGAGCAGCCAAGCAATTCACATGATCTATTTTTGTTGCCACCACCTCTCGGCATAAGAGGGTTCATTCATGGGAGCATCTAGTCATTTTTGCCTAGTGATTTTTCTTAGGGTAAAGTCTACAAGTCCTGTTCATGAAACAAAAGGCCCATCTCTAAAAGATTTAAACCAACCCATATATAGTGAATCTCTTTAATTTCATCAAAAGGAGAACATTTCTGATATTTATGAGGCCGGTCAAAGGTCAGTATCTACACACACACACACACACACACACACACACACACACAACACATACACTTCTGACATTATGGAAGCTAATTAGCAAAGCTTTGGTTATTATTCAAGACATGGGAAACTAGAGAACTGGCAACAGGCCCCCAGAATGGACCTCTCCAGCCTCCCCTGGACCAGGCATCCTCAATTGGGCTGCTCTCAGCAATATTAAGCTATAAATTCAACAAACTCATAATATTGCATTAGATAAGCTGAAGGACTTTAAAGGAAAATTGGAGACATCATAAACCTGGAGCATAGTTAGCATTCAGTAACTGATAGCAACTGATAGCTCTTAGCTTGTATCTCCACCTCTACTTGACTTCTTGGTCAGCTCTGACTCTCCAGCATGATCTGTTTTCAAGAGGAAAAGGTCAAATTCGTGGAAAACTAAGAGACTGTATCATCTCCACGCAGTTGGCACTTGCAAAGGCTAAAATCAAGGAAGTTTGCATTTCCTAAGCAACAGGTTCGGAATGAGGAGGAGCTAGGGTGTATTCCTCTCCTGGCGTCCCAGTGCATAGGCCTCTGGCAGCTGGGGAAGCTGCCCACAGAGAGTCTACAGCCATCATTCTCCTAAGGAGGCTGTCTGGGCTGAAGAGAAACACCTCCTCAACAAGGCCTCACCCACTTCCATGGGGGCTGCGTCCAGTGACTGGCTGACATGGGGGTACGAAGTCCTGACCTTCCACCCCTATTCCAGCTCAGATGACTCTAAAGGTTGCTCCCCACAGAGAACTCCATGGAGAGTCAGCTGAGGACCGCCCCCCAACTGTGTGACTGCACTGTAGCCCTACTTTTCCCTCTGCCCAGTTTATTTCCTTCCACTTCTACAGATGTCATCTTCTGCTCACCAAGATTTATCTCAAAGTCTGCTTCTTGACAGAGAAGGCAATGGCACCCCACTCCAGTACTCTTGCCTGGAAAATACCATGGATGGAGGAGCCTGGTAGGCTGCAGTCCATAGGGTCGCAAAGAGTTGGACACGACTGAGCAACTTCACTTTCATGCACTGGAGAAGGAAATGGCAACCCACTCCAATGTTCCTGCCTGGAGAATCCCAGGGACGGCGGAGCCAGGTGGGCTGCCATCTATAGGGTCGCACAGAGTTGGACACGACTGAAGTGACTTAGCAGAAGCAACAGCAGCTGCTTCTTGAGAAACCCAACATGCAGAAGGAAAACAGAGAAACACCAAGCTGCAGCACAACTTATGTCAATCAGATTTCAGATCTGGGGCCCACGGAGAGCCAGGGATGCTGATGGTCTTCATGACAATACCAGGGACACCCTGAAGCCAGGCACCCAAGGATCAGCACACAGAGGGAGGGATTTTCCTATTTACAAGCTTCTTTCAGTTAATAGGTAGGAGGATGCCGGACTCAAAACTCAAGCCAATGTGCTCCTGAAGCTTCTCCCTTTCCAGACTTCCCTTTAAATGTATTTCAAGAAACCTAATGCACAGGAACAAATGATCAGGCCTGAAATGTAAATGGATTCTGTGATGCTAGGTGGAAAGCAGGGCATTGTAGAGCCTTATAGATCACTGGTTCCAGCCTATTACTGTCAGATGAGGAAACCAAGGCCTAGAAGGGGGTAGAGACAAGTCCAAGGTCTAAATGACTTGGTAGTAGATTTAGGACAGAACCCCAGACCTTCCAGAACCATCCTAAATTCCCTAATTTACCCAACTCCATTGTGGGGCAGGTAGAGAGAGAAGAGAAGGGAATAAGGAGAGGGATAGAGTCCAAGACTCCAAGTCCTACTGGCCTGGGCCAAAGGCCTCCTTTATCCTCACTCCTAACTCCACAGGTGAGGACTTAGTGGAATAGAAGGGCAGATAGCGTAATAATGCAATCTTTTATTGAGTACCTACTAAGTGGCAGAAGTGCTGTGAAGCACTGTGACTCATTGAAACCATCATCTCATTGAATTCTCACAACAACCCAATAACAGTGGATATTACCATAATATCTCCTGTATAAGAGAGGAATCAGACTCAGAGAGGTGAGGTCATTTTCTCAAGGATACCCAGCCAAAGGGCAGCTGAATCTACTGGGTCGATTTCACTTTAGTGCTCCCTCTCTTCCTCAGTGTAATTTATAGTCCCCTGGTCTCTTTACAGATCCCTGGAGACTTTCAGAAACGAGGCGGCTGCGACAGTCCGCGCAGAAGCGAGGCGGCTGCAACGGTCCGCGCAGGAGCGTGGCCGAGAGGAGCTAGGCCGGGCCGGGGGCTGGGGGCGGAGGCAAGAGGAGTTACCCCAGGCCCAAACAGTAGTGGCTGCATGGGCACAGGAGGGCTGAGAGGAGTTACTCCACATTCAAGGTCAGGAGGGGCCGTCGTGAGTAGATACCCCTTGTCCAAGGTAAGGAGCAATGGCTGCACTTTGCTGGAGCAGCCGTGAAGAAATACCCCACGTCCAAGGTAAGAGAAACCCAAGTAAGACTGTAGGTGTTGCGAGAGGGCATCAGAGGGCAGACACGCTGAAACTAAAATTACAGAAAACTAGCTAATCTGATCACACGGACCACAGCCTTGTCTATCTCAATGAAACTAAGCCATGCCATGTGGGGCCATCCAAGACGGATGGGTCATGGTGGAGAGGTCTGACAGAATGTGGTCCACTGGAGAAGGGCATGGCAAACCACTTCAGTATTCTTGCCTTGAGAACCCCATGAACAGTATGAAAAGGCAAAAAGATAGGACACTGAAAGATGAACTCCCCAGGTCAGTAGGTGCCCAATATGCTACTGGAAATCAGTGGAGAAATAACTCCAGAAAGAATGATGGGATGGAGCCAAAGCAAAAACAATGCCCAGCTGTGGATGTGACTGGTGATAGAAGCAAAGTCTGATGCTGTAAAGAGCAATATTGCATAGGGACCTGGAATGTTAGGTCCATGAATCAAGGCAAATTGGAGGTGGTCAAACAGGAGATGGCAAAGGTGAATGTCAACATTCTAGGAATCAGCGAACTAAGATGGACTGGAAAGGGTGAATTTAACTCAGATGACCATTATATCTACTACTGTGGGCAAGAATCCCTTAGAAGAAATGGAGTAGCCATCATGGTCAACAAAAGAGTCCGAAAGGCAGTACTTGGATGCAATCTCAAAAATGACAGAATGATCTCTGTTCATTTCCAAGGCAAACCATTCAATATCACAGTAATCCAAGTCTATGCCCCATCCAGTAACGCCGAAGAAGCTGAAGTTGAATGGTTCTATGAAGACCTACAAGACCTTCTAGAACTAACACCCCAAAAAGATGTCCTTTTCATTATAAGGGACTGGAATGCAAAAGTAGGAAGTCAGGAAACACCTGGCATAACAGGCAAATTTGGCCTTGGAGTACAGAATGAAGCAGGGCAAAGGTTAATAGAGTTTTGCCAAGAGAATGCACTGGTCATAGCAAACACCATCTTCCAACAACACAAGAGAAGACTCTACATGTGGACATCACCAGATGGTCAACGCCGAAATCGGATTGATTATATTCTTTGCAGCCAAAGATGGAGAAGCTCTATACAGTCAGCAAAAACAAGACCGGGAGCAGACTGTGGCTCAGATCATGAACTCCTTATTGCCAAATTCAGACTTAAATTGAAGAAAGTAGGGAAAACCACTAGTCCATTCAGGTATGACCTAGATCAAATCCCTTATGAGTATACAGTAGAAGTCACAAATAGATTTAAGGGACTAGATCTGATAGAGTGCCTGATGAACTATGGACAGAGGTTCGTGACACTGTACAGGAGACAAGGATCAAGACCATCCCCGTGGAAAAGAAATGCAAAAAATGCAAAAAGCAAAATGGCTGTCTGAGGAGGCCTTACAGATAGCTGGGAAGAGAAGAGAAGCGAAAGCAAAGGAGAAAAGGAAAGATATTTCCATCTGAATGCAGAGTTTCAAAGAATAGCAAGGAGAGATAAGAAAGCCTTCCTTAGCGATCAATGCAAAGAAATAGAGGAAAACAACAGATGGGGAAAGACTAGAGATCTCTTCAAGAAAATTAGAGATACCAAGGGAACATTTCATGCAAAGATGGGCTCGATAAAGGACAGAAATGGTATGGACCTAACAGAAGCAGAAGATATTAAGAAGAGGTAGCAAGAATACACAGAAGAACTGTACCAAAAAGATCTTCACGACCCAGATAATCACGATGGTGTGATCACTCACCTAGAGCCAGACATCCTGGAATGTGAAGTCAAGTGGGCCTTAGAAAGCATCACTACGAACAAAGCTAGTGGAGGTGATGGAATTCAAGTTGAGCTATTTCAAATCCTGAAAGATGATGCTGTGAAAGTGCTGCACTCGATATGCCAGCAAATTTGGAAAACTCAGCAGTGGCCACAGGACTGGAAAAGGTCAGTTTTCATTCCAATCCCAAAGAAAGGCAATGCCAAAGAACCCTCAAACTACCACACAATTGCACTCACCTCACACGCTAGCAAAGTAATGCTCAAAATTCTCCAAGCCAGGCTTCAGCAATACGTGAACCGTGAACTTCCAGATGTTCAAGCTGGTTTTAGAAAAGGCAGAGGAACCAGAGATCAAATTGCCAATATCCGCTGGATAATTGAAAAAGCAAGAGAGTTCCAGAAAAACATCTATTTCTGCTTTATTGACTATGCCAAAGCCTTTGACTGTGTTGATCACAACAAACTGTGGACAATTCTGAAAGAGATGGGAATACCAGACCATCTGACCTGTCTCTTGAGAAACCTGTATGCAAGTCAAGAAGCAACAGTTAGAACTGGACATGGAACAACAGACTGGTTCCAAATAGGAAAAGGAGTATGTCAAGGCTGTATATTGTCACCCTGCTTATTTAACTTATATGCAGAGTACATCCTGAGAAACGCTGGGCTGGAGGAAGCACAAGCTGGAATCAAGATTGCCGGGAGAAATATCAATAACCTCAGATATGAAGATGACACCACCCTTATGGCAGAAAGTGAAGAAGAACTAAAGAGCCTCTTGATGAAAGTGAAAGAGGAGAGTGAAAAAGTTGGCTTAACGCTCAACATTCAGAAAACTAAGATCATGGCATCTGGTCCCATCACTTCATGGGAAATAGATGGGGAAACAGTGGAAACAGTGTCAGACTTTATTTTGCGGGGCTCCAAAATCACTGCTGATGATGATTGCAGCCATGAAATTAAAGGACGCTTAGTCCTTGGAAGGAAGGTTATGAGCAACCTAGATAGCATGTTTAAAAGCAGAGACATTACTTTGCCAACAAAGGTCTGTCTAGTCAAGGCTCTGGTTTTTCCAGTGGTCATGTATGGATGTGAGAGTTGGATGGTGAAGAAAGCTGAGCACCGCAGAATTGATGCTTTTGAACTGTGGTGTTGGAGAAGACTCTTGAGAGTCCCTTGGACTGCAAGGAGATCCAATCAATCCATACTAAAGGAGGTCAGTCCTGGGTGTTCATTGGATGAAACTCCAATACTTTGGCCACCTCATGCGAAGAGTTGACTCATTGGAAAAGACCCTAATGCTGGGAAGGATTGGGGGCAGGAGGAGAAGGGGACGACAGAGGATGAGATGGTTGGATGACATCACCGACTCAATGGACATGGGTTTGGGTGGACTCTGGGAGTTGGTGATGGACAGGGAGGCCTGGAGTGCTGCAGTTCATGGGGTCGCAAAGAGTTGGACACGACTGAGTGACTGAACTGAACTGGAGACTTTCATTTCTTTCCTTGTTTTTTAACTCTCTTCTCCATTTCAAACTACAAGAAGAGGAAAGTTATCCATCCTGTAAAAGAGTATTTACAACCACGGCAGCCTGGAAATAAGAGAAGCATTTGAGATTGGAGGTTGCTGGACTCAAATCTTGACTCTGTCACTTGGTAGCTCTGTCCCCCATCTGAGCCCCTAGTTCCTCACTGGCAAAAAGATAAGTAGAAAACCCATGATTATAAACTCTCTATCTTGCTGGAGCAAAATTCTTGGCCCCTTCTTAGAGATCCTAGAGGCCCTTCTATTCCAGTAAGTCCCCACCCATGGAGTTAGGAGCAAGGATGTTCTCAGGGCTAATAATTACTGGCGCAGGAAGAAGGGTGAAGAAGGAGGCAGGCAGTTGGTATTCAAAATACTCAACCTACCAATATGGCTTTTGGCCTTGGTGCTGAGTTTCCTCATTTGCACAATGGAAATGAAGGTAACAGCATCCTTTCCTGGGCTTGCTGTGAGACTTTAATGACAAAAACGTGTGTGAAGTGCAAGCCAAGTGCCTGGAACATCACAAATGATCGATGATTGGTATTATTGCTATCATCACTTCAGGGCCAGTGGCTTACAAGTTCCAAGAGTCATTCCTGGACCGTTCCAAGAGTGGAAACACCACATATAACTCAGACTAGTCATTCTCAAACTTCAGCAGTCACAAGAGTCACTTGCAGGCAGAGTCAGGTTCGTGGGTGTATGTCCTGTGCAGTCACACAGGACTCCTTGCTTAGAAGATTCTAGGTATGGTTCAGTGCTATGCTGTCACCATCTTCATATTCTTAATAATTTCTGAATAAGAGCTCTGTGTTTCCATTTCACAGTGGGCCCCATGAATTACACAGCCCAGTCTTGTCTGAAGAACTTATTAAAACATATAACTGGGCTCACCTCAAGGAAGGTAGGCCCCTCATTTGCATTTATGACAAAGTCCCAGGTTGAGCTGGTCCTACTGATCCATGGACCACTTTTTGAGAGCCACAACTGAGACAGTGGCTGTAAACCCCTGGTTGTACATTAGAATTGCCAGCAAAGTACCTGGGCTTCACTTTTACCTAGTTGAATGGAATTATTATGAGTGTATTCCTAGTTTCAGTACTGAAAACCACTCAGAGCAGAGAACTCTGAAATTTCCTCAGGAAAAGAAACCTATGTAGGCAGGAGTTACCCACACAAACACCCAGGCCTCCTCCTAAACCCAGTGTCGTGGGCAATCTCCAGAGAGAAGTCAAAGAGGTTTATGCTCAACAAGAACTTGAGATGATTTTTAGCCTGTGCATAGGAAAGACTTGAGATCTTGTTAGGCAGCAGATTCTAGACAATTCCAGGTAATCTAGTTGACCTGGGGTGGGCCCAAGGATTTACATTTCTCCCCTGCTCCCTGGGAATGCCAATGCTGCTGATCTAAAGACCACACTTGCAATATCCCAGGTCTAGGCTAAAGAAACAAGAAGGGGATGGCGGGGCTTAAAATTTGGTGAAGCAATCTCCAATCGTCCAGGCCAGGAAGAGGATGCAAAGAAGGTTTCAGCTGGTACAGTCTTTATTGCATATGATAAACTGTATGCTAGAGATCATTCTCAAAGTGGGGTCTAAAAAGCCCCCTAAGGATGCTCTCTCATTCTACAGATGAGGACCACACAGTTAGGGCTTAAGAAATCCTCAGAGTAGTTCTTCAGTTCAACCCATCAGAACCTGGGCCAACTCTCTCTAAGCCTTCATCCTCTCAGTGGTGAGGTTGGCAACATGCCTATTAATCTATTTTATGGCTACTCTGGACATCAGAACACCAAAGACCTTTTGAGGGCAAAATTTCATACCAACTAGTGTTCCTGTTATTTCTGTGGAGTGACAGGTTCTTATAGAGTATCTGCTCAACTTTCCAACATCTTCCAGGAGAAACAGATCACAATGTAGAACACCTCCTGCCCTGCAAGTCCTTTACCCTCAATCAATTCCCATATCTTTATCGAGCTCCTCAGGAACTTATTGGCTGTTGGAGCTGAAAATATAGCCAGGAAAGAGCAGTGAGGATGAACTGTGAGTGGGCAGTATGGAGACTGGGTTCTTAAGAAAACTCTCCAGAATGTGGAGACCGAGAAGGGTTTCCCATGAGTGGGTGGAGAGGACAATGTCCAGGTAAAGGGTATGAGCACATGAACAGGTATACTGCATGTAAGAGTCAGCAAAGATGCAGGTTGCTAGGATGTAGTGTTGGACCAGATCATCTTAGGTTCTCTTGGAGCTAAAAGGCCCCTGGCCCAGCTCACTCCTGTTGGGAAACTAAGGCTCCAAATGAGGAAATGTGTTGATTGGGCATCTTTCAGCTCCAGGTAACAGACAGACCAGTCCCAAGGAAGGCTGGTGCATAGCCTAAGCTGGGGACGATTCTTCAGGAACTGAAATGACAAGCGCCCAGCCCACCTGTAGGCAGAACAGTTAGCAACAAACCTCCCTCGCCAGAGTGCTGTCATAAATTAATCTTTAATTTCCACCGCTGGGTCTGTGGTGCAGCTAATCACAACCACTAATTGCTACGACAAGCTTCTCCCTTCTCTTTTTTATGTTTCCATATTAGCCTGTTTAGTATGCTTTGTGTCTGTTTATTTTATAGCCGGAAATACTTTTAATAGCCTAGTAAATTGAAAACGGACTTTACTACCATCTGACTTTACCGGAATTTTACAACCATTCAATTAATGGTATCAGTAATCTTCCTTCATAATTAGGCGGTTAGTAGCTTTGTCAGGAACTGCTGTTCATGAAATTAGTACTCAGCATCCACCTAATAGTATTTTGGGGGGCTCCAAATGGAAAACTCACAAGCATGGGGGCTGCCAGGATGGAATGCCACAATGAGCTGGCTGTAAATATCGTGCAAATATATGGCTTATTATGGTGATAACGGGCATTTGTAGCTTACATAAATCTGAGCATTCCTGCTGACAGAGGAGAAATGGTTTTCCTTGGTTGCTAGGAAATAGAGTTTGTTCCTGGGTTTCACACGCTTCACTGCCTTCTCCGGGCAGCTGATGGATTCTCTACATGAGGGAATGGCAGCCGTCAGCCACCCCAGTGCAAAGGTGGGGAGCATCAAATCCAGTTCCCCAGGCGCACACACCCAAATGAGTCTACTTCATGCAAGATAATGCTGGGGAGCCAGAGCTATGTTTAAAAGGCAAGCAGAGGCTGAAGCTAGACCACTCGGCAAGAATGATCTGAAGCCTGATTTTTAATGTCTGAAAACAATCATAATTTCATATGCCCAAGAATTTCTGCCAACTGTCACATTTGAAAGGAGACAGATTGTTTAAGTGCATGAGAAACTGGCAACTGGGAACGAATCACGTATCACCCAAGTGGCCCTATTTCCATATCGACAGCAATTAAATCCTCCAGATAGATTGCAATATTTAATAAAAAAAAAATTAAGCTCCTTTTAAAAAAAATAGTGTTCCCTGGTAGAAACAATTCAACAATGCAAATAATTTCTTGTGATTGAAAAATTTCATAATACAGGCACATTTGAATAAAACTTCACAAATTACCCAATTAGATTTCTGACACTCTCCTGAATGTCCAGACAGTGGATTGCAAACACTGACAAACACTGTAATTTCACTTTTAAAATCTGCATAACTGCCAGGTTTCCCAAACTTCTGAATTCTGACGAAACTTGAAATGCAACAGAGTCATAGTTTCTTGAGCAATCAAGAGGCCCTCACTAGAGATTTGAAAAAATAGGGCCCTGTGGGAACAGGGAAAAGCACAAAGATCTATTTGAGCTAAAGCTGAAAGATTCAACCAGATTTAACCAGGACTGTCATTTTGTAGAATGAGAATGAGACTTATGACACTGCCACTGTCGACTACCAGCTGTGTGACCCTAGGCAACGCGCTTAACCTCTCTGGGTCTGTTTCCTCCCTCATAAAATGGGAACAATAATATTTCTTCATAAAATTATTGTGAGGATTAAAGGATATAATGTAATGGAAAGCATTTGCTGCAGGGTAGTCTGCAATAAATCACAGCATTTTGTCCTCCTCTTCTCATCCTTGAAAATATCCTAGGCAGACTCCACCCTTTCCCCATTCAGTTCAACAGATGGCAAATCCTGCAGAAGAACCCAAACTAAGGCCCTATTCTCAAGGCATTTTCGATCTACTGGACTCTTCACCTGCCAAAAAATGTCACTGGGGGAGGAGAGTTCTCTCAAATCTGCCTGAACCTATCACATGGACATCCTTAGACACTTTCTCTGAAAGGCATACACACAATGTGATTAAACGTAAAAGCAGAAAAGATTCATGATTTAAGTTGTAAGCAGTTTCCTGGAGTTCATCTACTTCTCACAAAGTAAGAATCATACTGGTGGACACAACTGTTTGTATCACTAGAAGATGGTTCCTTAACAGTTCAGGAAAAAAGGACTCTCCAGTCTGTAGGACGACAAAATATCTGGCTCCTTTGTAAGTAACTAGGGAAGGACAGGGAAGTGCCAGTGGGAAGGGAACAGCCTGGGAGGCATCCTGGAGAGGTGGGTGGGAGCCAGAGTGTTAAGAGACTTGTAATTCACTTGAAGGGGGTTCCACTTTACCCTGGGTGGAACAGAAAAGTGTTAAGGATGGTGAGGTGTGCGATTCACACTGTTAGAAGACGTGAGAACATGACCGAGTTCACTGTCATGTCAATTTAGTGCCCAAGCACTAAGTTGGGCAAACAGTTCAGATCGAAGACTGTGGACGGGAAGGAGATGTGCCAGGGTCTCTTTATAAGATGCCTGCTGTGTGGGGTGGAGGTGGCAGCTGAAGGCACTTCAACAAGGGCTGATGGCTTAGGACTGGGAGCAGCCAGCCTGGAAAACTCTGATGGGTACTCAGCTGTGTCAAGCTGAATTGAGGAATGAGGCTGTATACGTGTAATTTATGTACCTGCTTGAACTCTGAGCTTACAAATAAATTTAGCTCCTGGCCAAGAGCCGAAGCACGTGTGCTGGGCTGGAGGGCTGCCATGGAGGACAACCAGAATGGAAATTGAGAACAGATGACGTCCTGTGTGATCGCTTGCTGGAGAAAAGCCACCACCCACCACCACCATCACCATCACTCTTCTACTCCAGATCCAGTTCACCCGACCCTGGGGAGCTGAGAGCAGGCAGAGCTTGGTTTCCAAAGCTCTCAAGTTACTTTGTCTTTTTCCAAGGTCACATTGACAAACCGTGTGAACTTGGGCAAATTAATCTCTCTAAAGCCTTCGTTTCCTCACTGTAAAATGGAAATGATAAAACTATCTACCTTATAAGGATTAAATAACTTAATATATATGTAAAACACTTAGAATAGAGCCTGACACTTAGGAAGCACTTGTTCACAGTGAGCTATTATTATCATTACTGTCACAGTGACCTGATACAGGCAGACCTTGGAGACACTGCAGACTTGGTTCCAGACCACCCCAACAAAGCAACTGTTGTGATACAGCAAAGCACATGAATTCTTTGCTTTCCTCATGCAGGTAAAAGTTATGTTTATACTATATAGTAGTCTACTCAGTGTGCAATAGAATTATGTCTAAAAATGCACATATATTAATTTAAAAGACTTAATTGCTAAAAAAAAAAAATAACCATCATTTGAGCCTTCATAGAGCCATAATCTTTTTGCAATAGTCACATCAAAGATCACTGACCACAGATCACCATAACAAATAGAATAATCACGAAAAAGTGTCAACTATTGCAAGAATTACCAATACTTGACACAGGGACACAAAGTGAACAGATGCACTAGGGAAAAAATGGTGCCGATACACTTGCTTGACAAAGGGTTGCCACAAACCACGATTTGTTAAAATAAAAAAAAAACAGTATCTGTGAAGGTCTATAAAGCAAACTGCAATAAAATGAGGTCTGTTATATAGCCTTTGGACATGTTCAACTACGATCATCCAGGGTGAGGGATAAATTAGCTTAGGATTAACATATACACAATAATTTATATAAAATAGATAATCAATAAGGTCCCACCACATAGCATAAGGAACTTTCCTAAATATTTGTAATAACTTCTAAGGGAAAAGAATCAAAAAAAAGAACACACACACACATACATACATATATATACATATATGGACACACACACATATATATATTACTGAATCACTGTTGCACACCTAAAACCAGTATGATACTGCAAATCAAACTATACTTCAATAAAAACAAACAAAACCTCATCATTCAATGTTCACTTTCTGTGGGTTAGTTGAGAGGACTATGAAGGTAAATAACACACAAACTCTGTATTCCAAGAATTCCTCAATATTTACATGTTAACTGAAACTTTAACTAATCCAACCCTCTAAAACAGCAGAGAAATTTGAGAATTTCCTTGGGAAAGCCACTGAGTGTTGTCTGTCAGGAAACTTTTAGACAGGCAATTGTTGCTTTCTTGCCCCCTGAATGTCAGGAATTTCACTTATCCTCCCAACAACCCAAAGAAGTAGGGACAATTACTGCTGCCCCTCTTTTATAGACCGAAAACAAGAATGTTGTTCTTAGTTATACAACTAACAGTTACACAACTGATCAGGACAGTGGTAGGATCTGAACCACTTATCTAACTCCAGAACTCAGTCTTTAAACCACTATGTTATATGATCTCTTAGGGTACAGGATGTTGAGGCAAGAAGAAGCTGGTATAAAATCCAGCAAGACTAATTAAGGAAGGGATTTTTGAGAGCAGGGACTAAGACAAATAGCTGAGGGTCAGCCAGGGAAAATGGTGACACTCGCCATAAGTTTAATATATTCTGTCTGGAGGCAAGAAGTCAATTAAATAGTTTCTCAACATGCAGTATTGACTGAACACCCATTGGACACACGCCATCCTGCATCCCCAGACCTAGAGCTCAGACAATACTTAACAACCAACCTTGGATTAGTCCTGGAAACACTACAGAACAAAGAAACTTTCTCAACAGACACCAAGGAATGAAATGCTCTCCTTTCCAACTCCCTGGGCTCTGACCACTGGACAAGCTTTTACCTGCCAATGATGAACCTAGGAGTGAAGCAAGATGATTAAAAGCTTAGACACTAGAGATGCCAGTTGGTTGCACTTGGAAGCCGTACCATCTTGCCCAAGGAGTGTTTGGAAATATGTGGGGGTGGTTCTGGTTGCCCCAGAGACTGGGAGGCCCCACTGACATTTAATGGGCAGGGACCAGAGGAGCTAAATATCCCAGAACACATGTGACAGTCTCACCCAGAGAATTATCCCATTTCAAATAATGTTAGCAACCCTGTTAAGACACCATCGCAGACATTTTCAGGTCTCAAACTTTCTGCAGCCACTATCCATGGCCATGTAGCTGTGTTTAGCAGATGGAGCCAAGCTCTGGCTGCAAAGGTGGGGACAAAGATACATAGCCACCTGCTCCAGACTCATTTTCCAGTTAAGAGTGACATCAACTTTTCCTCTGCTCAAGCTGTTATAATAAAATACTATAGACTGGGAGATTTGCACAAGCAATTATTTTCTCATACATCTAGAAGCTGTAAAGTCCAAGATCAAGGTACTGACCAACTGGGTTCCTGGTGAAGTCTCTCTTCCTATCTCATGGATATATCAGTTCAGTTCAGTTCAGTCGCTCAGTCGTGTCCAACTCTTTGCAACCCCATGAATCGCAGCACGCCAGGCCTCCCTGTCCATCACCAACTCCCAGAGTCTACCCAAGCCCATGCCCATCGAGTCAGTGATGCCATCCAGCCATCTCATTCTCTGTCATCCCCTTCTCCTCCTGCCCCCAATCCTTCCCAGCATTAGGGTCAACTCTTCACATAAGGTGGCTAAAATATTGGAGTTTCAGCTTCAACATCAGTCCTTCCAATGAACACCCAGGACTGATCTTTAGGATGGACTGGTTGGATCTTCTTGCAGTCCAAGGGACTCTCAAGAGTCTTCTCCAACACCACAGTTCAAAAGCATCAATTCTGGGGCACTCAGCTTTCTTCACCATCCAACTCTCACATCCATACATGACCACTGGAAAAACCATAGCCTTGACTAGATGGACCTTTGTTGGCAAAGCAATGTCTCTGCTTTTAAATATGCTATCTAGGTTGGTCATAACTTTCCTCCCAAGGAGTAAGCGTCTTTCAATTTCATGGCTGCAATCACCATCTGCAGTGATTTTGGAGCCCCCCAAAATAAAGTCTAACACTGTTTCCACTGTTTCCCCATCTATTTCCCATGAAGTGATGGGACCAGATGCCATGATCTTAGTTTTCTGAATGTTGAGCGTTAAGCCAACTTTTTCACTCTTCTCTTTCACTTTCATCAAGAGGCTCTTTAGTTCTTCTTCACTTTCTGCCATAAGGGTGGTGTCATCTTCATATCTGAGGTTATTGATATTTTTCCCAGCAATCTTGATTCCAGCTTGTGCTTCCTCCAGCCCAGCGTTTCTCAGGATGTACTCTGCATATAAGTTAAATAAGCAGGGTGACAATATACAGCCTTGACATACTCCTTTTCCTATTTGGAACCAGTCTGTTGTTCCATGTCCAGTTCTAACTGTTGCTTCTTGACTTGCATACAGGTTTCTCAAGAGACAGGTCAGATGGTCTGGTATTCCCATCTCTTTCAGAATTGTCCACAGTTTGTTGTGATCAACACAGTCAAAGGCTTTGGCATAGTCAATAAAGCAGAAATAGATGTTTTTCTGGAACTCACTTGCCTTTTCGATGATCCAGCGGATGTTGGCAATTTGATCTCTGGTTCCTCTGCCTTTTCTAAAACCAGCTTGAACATCTGGAAGTTCACGGTTCACGTATTGAGGAAGCCTGGCTTGGAGAATTTGGAGCATTACTTTGCTAGCGTGTGAGGTGAGTGTAATTGTGTGGTAGTGTGAGGATTCTTTGGCATTGCCTTTCTTTGGGATTGGAATGAAAACTGACCTTTTCCAGTCCTGTGACCACTGCTGAGTTTTCCAGATTTGCTGGCATAGCGAGTGCAGCACTTTTACAGCATCATCTTTCAGGATTTGAAATAGCTCAACTTGAATTCCATCACCTCCACTAGCTTTGTTCGTAGTGATGCTTTCTAAGGCCCACTTGACTTCACATTCCAAGATGTCTGGCTCTAGGTGAGTGATCACATCATCTTGATTATCTGGGTCATGAAGATCTTTTTTGTACAGTTCTTCTCTGTATTCTTCCACCTCTTCTTAATATCTTCTGCTTCTGTTAGGTCCGTACCATTTCTGTCCTTTATCGAGCCCATCTTTGCATGAAATGTTCCCATATGAAAGTTGCTCAGTCGTGTCCGACTCTTTGTGACCCCATGGACTATGCAGTCCATGGAATTCTCCAGGCCAGAATACTGGAGTGAGTAGCCTTTCCCTTCTCCAGGGGATCTTCCCAACCCAGGGATTGAACCCAGGTCTCCCGCATTGCTGGCAGATTCTTTACCAGCTGAGCCACAAAGGAAGCCCAAGAATACTGGAGTGGGTAGCCTATCCCTTCTCCAGAGGATCTTTCCAACCCAGGAGTTGAACTGGGGTCTTCTGCATTGCAGGTGGAATCTTTACCAACCGAGCTATCAGGGAAGCCCTCTCGTGGATGGCTGTCATCTATCTGTGTGCTCACATGACTTCTTCTTTGTGCACATGCTGAGGGAGGGCAAGCAAGCTGTGTGCCTTCTTATAAGGACACTAATCCTATTGCAAGACTCCTACTCTCTTTCGCAGGTTGCGCTGGTGGTAAAGAACCCACCTGCCAGTTCAGAAGACATAGAGATACGGATTCAATCCCTGGGTTGGGAAGATCCCTTGAAGGAGAACTTGGCAATCCACTCCAGTATTCTTGCCTAGAGAGTCTCATGGACAGAGGAGCCTGGGAGGCAACGGTCCATAGCGTCACAAAGAGTCAAACACGACCTAAGCGCCTTAGCATCCACTCTCATGACCTCTTCTAAATCTAATTACCACCTAAAGGTTGCATCTCCAAATATCATTATATTGAGCATTAGAACTTCCACATATAAAAGGAGACAAGAGCAAAATTCAGTCTTGCCATCATAGAGAGGTACTTCTTACTCAAGTGTGAGAGATCCATAGACATATTTTTAAAGTATATATTGTATTAGTCTAGGTTCTCTGAGGAACAGATGCCAAAATGGCATTAAAATATGCTGGGTCTTATTATGAAAAATAGGCAAGGAGGTCGGAAAGGCTGGGAGAGCCATCAGACCATAATGTCAGACTGACCCCAAGTGAAGAACAGAGCGATGAAGGGTAGAAAAAAGCAGCCCAGAATGTGTGCTGACCAAGGACATTTCAGCAGGACTTCATGTCACAGTCATCACAGGAGCCTGTATCTCTAAGGAATGGGTCTGCCCCTATGTTTCCACTAGGTCACTGGTTGGGAGCAGACTATCAGAAGTGTGGCTTTGGTACAAATGTAAGGATAGAGTTCAGAACTCAGGAACTGGGAATCACTGGCTAGTTACCATCCCTAACTCCAGAGGCATGCTCATAGCCACCACATATATTAGGAAAGAATTCCCACATAGTCAAAGAATTAAGATGCTTTGCCACACTATTTTGAGGCTCAGACTCAGAAAACCTGTTTGGAGCTCAAATAAGAGCACATCCACGAAAGCCAGGTTTTCAAACAAAAAAAAAAATAAGGCATAACAAGAGCCAGTGGGATTCAGGTACCATGGACATTTGTGGCATTAATGTTCCTCTAACAGAGGATTCTACCCTGTGGGGGAAAAGGGGCAGTGATAAACATTTTGTTCGGATGCGATGGCTTCCTGTTCCCTGCAAGTGACAAAGCATAGCACATTCTAGGTGTGGCAAGTATCCCAATCCAGTATATTTTTGTTTTGTTTTAACTAGCATTTCTTAGACTAGTGTACATTTGAAAGTTAATCTGATCAGTTTAATCCCAGCATGATTACAAGTGATTAAAGGCTCATCTTCTGGAAATCATTTCAGAAATCCCTGCAGCCTCTTTGTGCATTTCCTTAGAAAGAAAGTTGACATCATTTGCTAAAGATAAGTAGGGGGTGTTAAAGAAAGGACACAAATGAACCCATCTATGAAACAGAAACACAGACAAAAAGAGGACAGATTGTAGTTGTCAATGAGGAGGGGCTTGGGGGTGGGATGGAGTGGGAGGTTGGGGTTAGCATATGTGGGCTTTTATGTATGCAATGGCTAAGCAGCAAGGTCCTACTGTATGGCAGAGAATTATGTTCAATATCCTATGATAGGCCATAATGGAAAAAATACATAATATTAAAAAATTATATATATATATATGGAGGTGGTTTAATCACTAAGTCATGTCTGACTCTTGCGACACCATGGACTGTAGCCCGCCAAGCTCCTCTGTCCATAGGATTCTCCAGGCAAGAATACTAGAGTGAATTGCCATTTCCTTCTCCAGGAGATCTTCCCAACCCAAGAATTGAACCCAGGTCTCCTGCATTGCAGGCAGTTTCTTTACCAACTGAGCTACAAGGGAAGCCCACAAAAAAAAATATATATATATGTGTGTGTGTGTGTGTGTGTGTGTGTGTGTGTGTGTGTGTGTGTATGTGTATATATATATATATTTAATAGAATCACTTTGCTGTATAGCAGTTAATTAACACAACATTGTCAATCACCTATACTTTAACTAAAAAATTTTTTAATTAAAAAAAAGGAAAGAGTGCTTTGGAATTGTCGCCCTATTAGGAAGTTGGGGTTGCATGTCTCATCCTTAAACCTGCCAAGGCATTGCCATAGCTGCTAAAGTCTAGACCAGGGGCTGACAAACGACATCCCCTGACCAAATCCAAATGCTGCCAATTGTATAAGTAAAGTTTTATTGGAATGCCACCACACTCACTTGTTAATTCTTGTCTGTGGCTGTTTTCATTCAACAGCAGCCGAGGAGGGCAACTGGCAATGAGGCTGTGTGATAAACACAAAGCCTTAAATGTTTCCTATCTGGCTCTTTAAAAAGTCTAGATTATTTCCAAAAGGCAATTGGAGTGGGAAAAGAGACCATAGGAGAGACTGGCAGGGGGAAAAAGTTTACATTTGAAAGATTACATAGCCTCCACTGCAATCCAACGAGGTTGGCATGAAATATGAAGAAACAGGCATAGCGACCTTGATGACTTGCTCACGGTCATAGAGTCAGTAAATCACAGAGCTGGGATTTGAACTCAGGCCTTTCTGACTCCAAAGGCCAAGTTTTTCAATGTTTTCTCACTTGTAGAAGCCACATGTCATCAAGGGGCGATCTCAACCTAACTTCACACCCAATCAAAGAAAAATCCTCTTTAACATAGAAGTCTCCTAAAGACTATGTGTGCTGTGAATGAAGGCACCTTGAACCCCAAGAAAAGCCGTGTGCTTGCTGTATAGACAAGGCTCTCAGACGAGTCCATCAGTGCTGAGATGATTACATCCACACCATGGCTGTCTTGTGGGAAATGGTGGAACCACAACTAGTCAAGTCTGGGTTCCCTGTAATGAGGCCATTTGTAAAAATACAAACAAAAAAAGGCATTGTGAAGCAAATGTTAAGTTTGCCTTAAATGTCCCCATCTTTTCCTTGGACAATTCCCACAAATGATTTCACATTCCTGGGCCTCAGTTGCTTCATCTTTAAAATGGGATAATTAAAGTCCACTGGGTTGTTCTGTTCTGCAGATCAAACGAGATCATCAACATATACCCTTGCTTAGTGCCTGGGGCACAGTAAGTATTCAATAAATAGTACCTCCTTCAGTTCTGAGCTGCCCCAGACAATGCCTGCCTAATAAACTTGCTTTTTATTGAAAAGTTCCCCAATTTAATCTTTTATCCTCTGAAGTCAAACTTATCGGGTCTTATGCTCCATTCCCTCAAAGCTTGGATCTGTTTTAAATAAATTATTTCCAGAGGGCGTGGGAAGGGAGATGAATGTATAGCTATTGTTTCTGAACACATTTAATAATATATACGTGCCTGCAAGTTCCACCAGTTCTTCCGGATTCCAAAATGTGCCAAAGATTATGCATCTTCCTCCCTCTCAACACTCCCACTCCAGCTGCCTAGTGATACCACCGCTGGCCCAGGCTTGAGTCTGGAGGTGGCCCTTAGCTTCGCCCCCTCACTGGAGCACCGCGTCAACCCACTCCTCGAGGCCTGCCTCTGCTTCACCTGCGCCCTCTACCCCAGTTCCCATGACCAGGATTCCTCTAGTCCATTTTCTAATTAGTCTCCTGCCTCTAGTGTCCTCCTCTCTCCAAATCAGCTGACCCAGAGCTGTCAGAACCAACTCTGACCAGGTCAGTGCCAACAAAACACCTCCCGTGACCCTCCAGCATCAAGTTCACACACCTGGACTTGGCACCCAGAGTCACCCAACTTACCTGACCAGTCTTGACTTTATTACCTTTACTGTGGTCAAGAGCAGCATTTAAATATTTGACGATCAGCCAGAGACACTGACAGGCATTGACCATTTCATTCCTGGTTCAAGGGAAGTTCTGGTGGAGAACCCCTAGGGGAGCAAAAGTTCTCTTGACCAATATGGTGTATTTCAACACTTGAGGATTATCTGAACTCCGTGTAGCCAAACAGTTTTTCCCAGTCTCCTGACATGCCCTTTACATTCCTTTCTGTTCCTTCTCTATAGACCATCTTAACTGCTACTTTCCCCACACAGTGTCATATAGCAGTCACTTTTCTCTATTACTCTGAATTCCCACAGCATTTTCCTAATGTACCTCTGACAGGACACAGCATTTTCTCATCACATTACAGGTACTAGCATACATGTGTTATATCCACCACTAATAATAACTTAAGTTTGCAAACTGACAACCTGAGGACTCTACTTAGCTTGTGGAAACTTGCTAAACCTGAGAGTTGTTTGCTTGTTTTAGTGAGAGATTTCAGACCTCAAAACTGTCCTTCTGGCTTCTCTTAGAGCATGGGCACGCCTGGTCATATGGGGCTTGTCTGCTGTAGTAGCTATGATTGGCTGGATCCTTGCCACAACACCCCTGCAAGGGGAGGGAATTCTCCATTTCCCCACAATGGCTGCCTGGCCTATTTCACTTCTGTTCATTTCCTGCCTGGTCCCTGCCAGCATGTGAGTTTGTAGCCCTGCTGTAGCTGTAACAATTTTAAGAGCAGAAAGAATCCCTTCTAATTTTCATACAATGTAATGGTTAAAAGCATGGACTTAGGACCCAGCTCACTTACAGTCCTGCTTAATGTTGATACTCACTAGCTGTGTGACTTTGGGCAAGTTACTTAACCTCTCTGGGATTCAGTTTCCTTTGCTGTAAAATGTGAATAATAATACTGTAGTACCTGCTTTATGGGATTCTTATGATGATTTAATGAGTTAATGTGGAATACTTAAGACAGTGCTTGGTATGTAAGAAGCAATCCAGCATCAGCTTTATATTAGTATATGAGTATTAGTTGCAATAGAGGGGATAAGACATTCCTCACAGAACCTTGCACTTAGAACTAGAACTTAGTACATATACAAGCATACTTGGATAATGAATGAAGAAATCAAGTAATATTCGCAATAGCCTCACTGAAACTCTGGGCTAGCCCAGATGAAGGCCTGATATAACAGAATGCTCATCAACGTGCATAGCTTGGATGAAATATTTGAGGAGCTACTGGAAATTAAAGGGATCCTTCAGTTTTGGCTTGTGAAAAGACATCTAGGCATGTATGAAGAAAAAAGGTCATTTGTTTCATTGTTGGAGATTATACACTAATAATCCAAGTAGCAAATAATGTATCAATAAAATTGTCTGAATTCCAACCAGTGGCTCTGTACAATATCTATCCAGAGTTTCTTCAGGACAATAGGGTAGAAAGAAAGGGGATGGCTTGGAGTTTTAGCACGGAAGTATATCTGCAGAGAAGCTCATTGTTTTTACTTGGATTGTGTATTCACTTGGAATAGCTGGAGGAGGGTTTAGTTGATGGAAATTATGGAAGAATTAAAATTTCCTCCCTCCAGTGAAACCCTTCCAGGTATAACTTTCAGTCTACATCAGTGGTCATATACTTGTCCAAAGCACTAAATAGAAATGAAAATAATACCTACATTCAAATACAGGGAAAGCAGACATCCAGCTTCTAGAAACGTACAGCTCTCTGCAATGTCTCTCAAAGGAAGATGTAATGGAGCATACAAGGGTGTTCTTGGCCCTATCCCTGAACCCACGGTTAGGGATTCTGATTAAAAAGTGATTTGTATCCCAATAGTGGATTCTTTATGGATGAGGTTTGGCTAAGCTCAAACCAGAGGAGGGGTACTCAATAAAGAAACTTTATCGTCCTTACAAAATTTCAACAGCTGGAAGACATTTTATACCCTTTCTCATTAAGGTAGTTGCATTTGTTTCCCTCCTCCTGGAATTCCTTCAGGGAGAATGACGTCAGTGGATCATCATCCCCGGGTCAAAAGTCCTTCCTTCCCACAACCAGACCCCAGCAGCCCATCTAGAACAGAGCAGCTAAAAACTGGGGGCACAGCCTACAACTCAACCCTGACCTAGAGGAAAGGTGAGCTCTGATGATTTTGAAAGCCAAAGCGTAGCATGATCTGAAATTCATGTGATAACAAATTATCAGCCCTGAATTTGGAAGATCTCCAAGGAAACTTCTCTCCAAAGTATCAAAGGAAGCCAAGAGAGATTACAACATCTGGGATTGCAGCTGAGAATTTGAAGGTGATGATTGTTTAGGCAAATGATTTACTGCTGACCTGTGGAGAAAACAAAGCAGAGCAGGAGGTGGGTGGATTGACAGGGCAGGGAGAACAGCCAGAGAAGGCTGAGCATGTGAATCACAACTGGCCCAGGGCCCAGTCCAAGTACCTGATAGTGAAGTAAAAGCAAATGGGCGGAGAGAGCAGGAAACCTGGGTTCTGGTTTCAGCTCTGCCACCTATTTTCTACCCGACCTCCACAGATGCTTCTCTGGGCCTTGCTTTCTTCCTCTCCAGTATAGGAAGGCAGAGCTTAGGTCAGCCTGTAAGTATTAAAAGCCTTCAGGGACCAGGCTGGGAATGCCAATGTGAGGAGGAGCTTAGGTGGGGCGATAAGGAAGACAGGGAACGGTGGTGACTGTGGTTAATGAGTGCACACTCCCGACTACAGGCTTTCAGTGCCTTGTTGTTAGAGCACTGTTTTAGCTGACACACCTCTGACCCAGGGTGACCTTCCAACTATTATCTTTGCACCAGATGATGACCACATTCTACTCTAACTCTCTGGGCATCTGAGATCGTAAAATGGGTCCAGTGTATACACATATCATACTTTTGGCTCAAATACAAAGGGAATGGAATTTGGGACTATTTGAGTTAAGAACTTAGGCTTTGCAGTAAACTAGAGTTGAGTCTTTGGTTCGGTCACTAACAAGTTCTTCATGCTTCCTTGCTTACACTTCTGAAACTCAGTATCATTGAAAACCACAAGATTTTCTGTAAGTTTCTGGAAAATTTGTTTGGTGGCAAAACTAAGCCAAACTATTTAGAGATATTATTTATAGCAGGGATCAGAATTTTTTTTTCTGTAAAAGGCCAGATAGTAAGCATTTTACGCTTTGCAAATCCCAACTTACTCAACTCTGCCCTTGTATCATAAAAGCAGCCACAACGAGTGGACAAGACTATGTTCCTGATTTACAAAAACAGGTGGATGTGACCCATCAACTGCAGTTTGCTAACCACTCATATGTACAAGTTAGCATGAATCTTCATACATTTTGCCACAGAAATATTAATGATTATGGGTGGTCTCCTGGACACCTGTGGCATTACGGTAGACAGAATAATAGCCTCCAAAGATGTGTGTCTCCTAATCTCTGAATCTTGCAAGTGTTACCTGACATGGATAAATGGGCTCTGCAGATCTGATTAAGTTAGCGAACTTGAGCTGGGGAGGTGACCCCTGCATTAATGGGGTAAGGTCAGTATAATCCCATGGGTCCTAACAGGAGGGAGGTAGAAGAGTTGGAGATACCAGAGATGTGATGATGGTAAGCAGAGGTCAAAGAAAGAGAAACTTGGAGATGCTATGCTACTGAAGATGAAGGAAGGACATGAACCACAGCATTCCGGTGGCCTCGAGCACTAGAAAAGGCAAAGAAACAGATCCTCCTCTAGAGCCTCCAGAAGGAACACGGCCCTGCAGCACTGTGATTATAGGCTTTTGACCTATAGAACTGTAACACAATAAGTGTGTTGTTTCAAGCCATTGAGTTAGTGGTTATTCGTTACAGTGACAGTAGAAGCTTAGTACAGAGACACAGTGTAATATATGGTATGGATATTAAATTTTCTTTCTAACGTAGAAAATGTGTGAACATAAAACTCTTATCCTAAGGGTTTCAGACTGTGGCTTGTGAATTTATAGTTGTAGGATCCACACAATCTCAGGTGAAATCGCAGGTTCCCTGTGCACAGGATGGGTATAAAATTGCATCTTCCCTCAAGGTCATTATGAAGGACATAGCGAATCTCCTCCTAGAGGCCCCTTGAAGGAAGGCCTCGATGCCCGAACTATAAGAAGTGCTATCGACAGTCGGCTGAAAAGCCCTCGGCTCCAAAGGGATCGTCTCAGCTACAAAGGCCCTTGAAGACAGGGGCACATTTATGTCTACGCATGGTGGGGGTGCTCAAGACCTGGCCATTTCCACAAAGTTGAGAATCAGATTTTTCAACTGTCAGCAAACATTTCACTCTAAACCTTTGAGACTAGGCAATCAGTGTGGATATTTCAAAATAGTTTTCTTAAGACATACCTACTCTTCCAATATGGGTGGAGTTTGGATTATAGTAAATTTTTTTTAATGAAGTTTTTAAAAATTAATTTATATAATTATATAAATTCAAAATAGGACTACTTTAGATTATTATAAATAAATGAATATTTATTCAAATGGAGGCTATTTAAGAAACAAGGGAATCCAATTAAATCATACAAGCACCAGGATACACAAAAGGAGGGGAAACTTCCTCAAGTAGGTAAGCCAAACCCACAAACTGTCAGCTAACCTTAACTCATCTCACATGCTAGTAAAGTAATGCTCAAAATTCTCCAAGTCAGGCTTCAGCAGTACATGAACCGTGAACTTCCAGATGTTCAAGCTGGTTTTAGAAAAGGCAGAGGAACCAGAGATCAAATTGCCAATATCCGCTGGATCATCGAAAAAGCAAGAGAGTTCCAGAAAAACATCTATTTCTGCTTTATTGACTATACGAAAGCCTTTGACTGTGTGGATCACAATAAACTGTGGAAAATTCTGAAAGAGATGGGAATACCAGACCACCTGACGTGCCTCTTGAGAAACCTGTACGCAGGTCAAGAAGCAACAGTTAGAACTGGACATGGAACCACAGACTGGTTCCAGATTGGAAAAGGAGTATGTCAAGGCTGTATATTGTCACCCTGTTTATTTAACTTATATCCAGAGTACATCATGAGAAATGCAGGGCTGGAAGAAGCACAAGCTGGAATCAAGATTGCCGGGAGAAATATCAATAATCTCAGATACGAAGATGACACCACCCTTATGGCAGAAAATGAAGAAGAACTAAAGAGCCTCTTGATGAAAGTGAAAGAGGAGAGTGAAAAAGTTGGCTTAAAGCTCAACATTCAGAAAACTGAGATTATGGCATCTGGTCCCATCACTTCATGGCAAATAGATGGGGAAACAGTGGAAACAGTGTCAGACTTTATTTTTCTGGGCTCCAAAATCACTGCAGATGGTGATTGCAGCCATGAAATTAAAAGATGCTTACTCCTTGGAAGAAAAGTTGTGACCAAAGTAGATACAGCATATTTAAAAGCAGAGACATTACTTTGCCAGCAAAGGACCATCTAGTCAAGGCTATGGTTTTTCCAGTAGTCATGTATGGATGTGAGAGTTGGACTGTACAGAAAGCTGAGCGCCGAAGAATCGATGCTTTTGAACTGTGGTGTTGGAGAAGACTCTCGAGAGTCCCTTGGACTGCAAGGAGGAGATCCAACCAGTCCATCCTAAAGGAAATCAGTCCTGAATATTCATTGGAAGGACTGATGCTGAAGCTGGAACTCCAATACTTTGACCATACTGATGCGAAGAGCTGACTCATTTGAAAAGACCCTGATGCTGGGAAATATTGAAGGTGGGAGGAGAAGGGGACGATAGAGGATGAGACGGTTGGATGGCATCACTGATTTAATGGACATGAGATTGAGTAAACTCCAGGAGCTGGTGATGGACAGGGAGGCCTGGCGTGCTGCAGTCCATGGGGTCGCAAAGAGTCAGACACGACTGAATGACTGAACTGAATTGAACCTTCAAAAGCAAAACCGGCTGCCAACAGCCCAGCCGAGATGTAATTGTGTGTCCAAGGTCTAGCCTCCACACTTCCACCTCATGTAGCTTTAGCTAGGAGAGAATGTATTGACCCTCTAGCCATTATAATGGAACAGGCATCCAGGGTCTCAGTGGGATGTTGGCAACAGGAACTGAGCCAGGATTTAGAAACTTTTGGAAATACCTGAGCAAAGAGAGGAAGAGGTTGCTTCAACCAAGCAAGTCTTCTTCCAAAACAAGCTGGGAAGATGGAAAAAGGGAACCCCTTTGTCAAATCAATGACAGCTTAACACAGAAAAGCTTTAGGTAACAGAGACTTTCTAAAAGAAGACAATTCCATGGCCATGCAATCCACATACTCACTGGTGCCCAAGACTCTGCAGCAATACTCATAGCCTGGGAATGTCTTGTCCAGAGCCACTCTGTACCACTGCCACCTTGCTCTGTGCCCAACAGTCCTGCCCTGTCCCAATCTCCTCCCCACTTCTCTTGTGCTGTAATTCCACGATGGGTCAATCAGTGGGGACCACCAACAAGAGGATCCTAAGGTTAGGAAAGGGGTGAAGGCCAAGAGGGTTGTTTCTTCACCTTCCTCCCTGATGGTCATCACGGGCAGGCAGCATTTCTTGTTACAGTTTTGTCAGGCGGCCTCTCTATACGTCAGGGTATAGAGGATACCACTCTCTATGCCACTCTCTCAAAGTCAGGGTCCCAGTGAGCTTCTCTCTCCTCACCCCTCCCCTGCCTAGGAGTGGTAACCACCCTCAGTTACTACATTCTCCCTTTTGGTGTCCCTATGCCTTCCTTACGCTTTGTAATCGGCCCCTTTATTAACCTCCCTCCAAGTTACCCAATTTTTATCTAGAATTTGCTTTCTGCTCTGATTCCCCACTGATATAAGCAATAAGAACCATATTAAACACTATAAGCTCTGCAAGCACTGTGTTATGTAATCCTCCCAAGAATTTCAGAAAGTGAGAGCTGTTAATCCACTTTACAGATAATGAATCTGAGACCTAGGGAACTGACGATGACACAACTGGAAAACAGCAAGCCAAGAAGTGAACCCAGGCCGTCTGAATAAAAACTTTGATTTTAACCACTATGCTATACTGCTGTGATGATGGTCAAGCTTTACCGTGTCCATGACATTCAGCGGGAACATAAACTATCTTAAGAGACTATTCTTCCCCACTGATACAAATAGCTCAGTAGCTGGTCTACAACTGATGAAAATGGTTAGCATTATTGCTGATGATTCTCAGGTCCAAGCAGGCTATCTTCACCCCTTTCCAATCAGCTAGTAAAAGTTGTGAATCAGTGATGTTGACGAGTGCTGGAGTAGGGGTAGGAGCAAAAGAAAGCAAGAGAGAGAATGAAAAAGATCTAGACAGGCAGGTCATACTTAAATATCAAGTCATTCCTCCCAAGTTTTTGGTCTTTAATAAGAGGGTGGCAGATGTACAATTCGAGTGTTGACCTTTGAAACGAGAGTAAGCTTTTATAGACAGGATCTCAGCTCTCGTCCAACAGAGGGAGAGGCTTCTGTGCTCCAGAAAATGAAATTTTCGTCTGCCAAATTAGACCAGCCAGTGACCATTTATCTTTAAACCAGTGGTTCTATAAACTGTAGTTCCCACTTAATGCTGTCACAGATCTTTGTAGCCTCACATTTCTTTTTCAAAGCCTTCTTGAAAATCTTGCACATAAAGATGACCTTTAGACTCCATTTAGCAAGTTCTTAAATCTATCCCATCCCGCAGGGATTTGGGTTGGAAAAGTGTGAACTTTACTATTAATTTCAGTGAGATCCATCGTCTCAGTTAAGCTTTCTTTGTTAAGGGCAGCAGAACTCAGTTCTGCCAACGTAAGCAAAGAGAAACTTAATGAAAGGATGTCAAGAGCTCATGGGCTTGATAGAAGACTTGTATAATGTATAGGGACTAGGTTTGAGATGAACAGGAACCAAGGGAGATTCACAATGCCAAGGAAACAGTGGGGAGAGCTACACTCTGGATCTTGGAATAGTCTGGCCCCAAAGCCTCTGAGTCCAGGAGAGATTTCTAAGCTGTGACACTGCTTGAGATTCGGAGTGTACAGAGAAAGTACCTGGGAAAGTCAGCTGAGCTTTATCCTCTTTCTCCCCCCTCTCCCTATCCCTTTCCACCAGCTAGAGTAGAGTGAAGGAGAATCTGACTCTCAGTGGAAAATGTTCACTGGGAACTGCCCTCTACAGAAGCTGCTACGAATGCCCACCTCTACCCTTTTGGCCTAATGGAGAAGTTACCTGTAGGTTCACCTATATACAGAACTACTTCTCTCCCTGGCTACTGGACCACCATCAGCCAAGGCAGGACAGGATATCAAGAACACAGCTTCCTGACCCATCAGAAAGAAATTTTGAAGTGTATTATTTCTCAGAAGGTCAATGTGACTGAGTCCAGGTACCCACAGTGATAAGCTCAGTTTTAATGCCATGAAGGATGGCTGTCTCTTTTCCATGCCTCATGTTCGAATTTTCTCAGTGCATCCTGAAACATTCTCCCAATTAAACCAGGTGCACTCAAGTTCAGCTTTAAGGGAACCCAAACTAAGAGATTTTAACCAGAGTTTCTACATAAGAGGAGAAACAAATCCCTAATAGAAAGTTGAATAGCAGTGAGGTAAAAGAAATTGATGATGGGCAGCCATAAATGACAAATTCACCACGACCATTAACAATGATAGCCAAAACAATGTTTTTAAGGTTATTAGAATTAAAAAGGGGAAAATTACAGACGAGATTCCCTGTTAGAGGATTTTATTTTGCTGCTTTATTTCGGCAGTGATGTGTTGAGTAAGATTTTCAAGTTGTATCATCGTGTCTTTTAGAAGTATATCTGTAATAGTTGCCAACTGCTGTGTAAAATATTACCCAAACCTTAGTGGCTTCAAACAATAAGCATTTACTATCTCATGGTTTTGGAGAGTCAGCAGCTTAGTTGAGTTCAAGCCTATTTGAAGGCTTGACTGGGGGTTCCAGGATGACTCACTCACACGTCTGTTGGCAGGAGGCTTCAGTTCCTCACCCCATGGACTTCCCCAGAGGATTGCTTGAGTGCTCCTATAGCTGCATGTCCCAAATGAATGATCAAAGTGGAATCTGCAATGTCTTTTATGATCCAGGTTCAGAAGGTACGTTACTCACATCTGTAGAATCCCACTGGTTATACAATCAGCTCTATGAAAGTAGAACAGGTCTATATAAAGATGTGAATATTAGGAGGTGGAAAAGACTGGGGGTCACTTTCGAGGCTGGTTACACAGGACCATTTTCTTCTAAAGCAATGATTTTCAAAGTTTTTTTGAAACTGCCAGATGGATAAACAATTCTACAGAGGAGCAGAATCTGGGATTCCCATCCCATACCCAGTTGGTCCACAACTGGATGCCTGAAGGCAACAGTTTACTGTGAAGCCAAATTGCTTTGTGAAAATAAGGACCTCAGTACAGCTCATTTCCCTTGTGATTATGATTCTGGCCTGGAGTCTGAGGATAACCAGATCTCCAGGGTTGGAACCAAAACAGGACTTGTACTGGATAGACTTATGTTTGGATAGATGATCTTTCCCCTGCCAATTCTTCCCCTCCTCCTCCATGAGGATCAGATCCTAAACTCCAGCATGAAGTAAACAAAAGAGAAAAAAAATTCCTTTGTAAGCCCACCAGAATCTAGTAAAAACAGAGCCATATGCTGCAGAACCCAATCCGGAAATTCCAGCTTAACATGAAAAATATAAAATACCATCCTCCATGTGCCAAGCTTTTATAAAGAAGATGAGTGACTCTGCCAACCCAAATAAGAGGAAAGGCCAAATGAGTTAAAGCGCCAAGCACGTTTCAGAACTACCCCTCCCTTCACCAAATCATAAATCCTGTGTAAGTAAGGTCTGTGGATAAGGGCCTGGGAGACTATCTTAACTATGAACCTCTTGTTCACCTAGAGCCTAGGGTTCAAAGTGTACGTGTGTCATAGAACAAGGGTCTCCAACCCCCAGGCCAGGAACCGGTACCAGTTTGCACTCTGTTAGGAACCAGGCCCCACAGCAAGAGGTAGGCAGTGAGTGAGTGAAGCTTCTTCTGTCTCTCCCATTGCTCCCCGTCACTCGCATTACTGCCTGAACCATCCCCCCGCACCCCAGTCCAAGGAAAATTTGTGTTCCACAAAAGCAGTCCCTGGTGCGAAAAAGGTTGGGGAGAGCTGTCATAGAGATAACGACCCAGAGCTCAAAGGAAGAATAACATCGTTACCTGAGAATTAGCCCCTAAAAATAGATTCTACCCAGAGCATTTCTCTTCATGAGAAATGGAAATTACAGAGATATATGGAAAAACATAAATTCATACAGTAGCGATATAGTATGCATTGATTGAAATAGTGGGTCATTTCACTGCAAATCTGTGACACAACTACATTGCTTCAAACAACAGAATGCCAGCCAAGAACAGCACAACAAAGCTCTTTCACAGAAATGTTCATTATGGATACTTCATTAAAGGATCCTTCCCAGAACTGTACATATAAACCTTGATGTTGCATTACCCATAACTTTGTCACGTAAACCATACCTGGTGTCAAGAGAGACTGGGAAACTTAGTCTTTATTCCAGTCATGTGCCCAATACAAATAAGAGCTGTTATTATTAAGGAAGAATAATAGAGTTGAAATTAAGAAGAGCATAGAGCATGTTGGCAATTTCTGATCAGGGACTTGATCTTCCCTTTATACAGAGAGCCTGGTTAAGATGTCTTAGTTCATGTTCCCCTAAAGTAGACTTTGAGACAGTCTCTGTTCTTCCCCATTCATGTCACCTCAGCTAACACATGATTTTTATATGCCTGCCCTGTGAAGACATGCTCATGAAGGTCAGCTGGCCACAATAAGGAGTTAAGTTTGATTATACAACAGCAAGTCACCACAGAATTTTAAGCATGAGAATAGTATAATAAAATATGTGATTTCCTCAGGTCACCTTGGACACTCTGTAGAATAGCACACAGTAAGGCAAGCACAAAGCAGGGAGCCCATATGGGAGGAAACTGCAATACATGAAGGGATCCTAGTGGCATCTAGACAAAGGTGGTAACAAAGATGCTGAGATGTGATTGAACTCAAGTCACGATGTGGGGCTAGAGCAAACAGTACTACCTAATGTGGGTGTGATAAAATGAGGAGTGCTCAAGGGCCCAGGATTGAGAATGCAGATGCCACTGAGAGGGACTGGATGGGGGAGGAGCAAACCAGGGGAGAGGAAAATCCAAAGGCCTTTTCTGGATGAGCCAGCAGTAAAGCAGGCCCCCAGCAGTGCCCAGCGAGTAGGCAGCTGATACATGAGTCTGGAGTCATTGCGGGGGAGAGAGGGGGCGTGGCTAGAAATATATTCTTAGGATTCCTGAGTACATGACAGCATTCAAAACCATGGAACTGGATGAGATCACCCATGGAAGGTACAAATCAAAGAAGAAGAAAGAGGAAAGAAAGGTGAGGTGAGGTGGGGGTGTGCTGCAGACAAAGCTTTCAAGTGCTCCAACATTTGCTGACATAAAAGCAAGGACATGGCTCCTTGGAAAACTCAGTGCCCTCATCTGCAAAATGGGAACATATCTGGAAAAGTGCATGGGCCACCACGCAGTGCTTAATAAATGGAAAAAGACAGTCCTTACTTCTGCATCAAAAGGTGAATTTGAAACAACCAATTACATCTATCCAGTCATAAAATTAAGTTATAAAATTAAGTTTTGGTTCAGTTGTGTTTAACGTAACTCTGTTTAGTCCTTGCTTTGTTTTCTATAGCACGTTTAGGCATAGCCCATGAAACATAATATAAATGTAAAAACTGTTATTAAAAGTGTTCATAAAACTTCCTTCATACTTCTCCCTTTATGTAACAAATGACATCCCTACACACTACAGAGAAAAGAATTTGGAAGATAAACATCTTAAAGAAGAGAAGTGTACTTTTTTTTACATTGAATGCAAGCCATGACATTAAAAAATTATTTTTCTGCATATCATGATGAAAAAAAAATAAAAAGGAAAATGGCTAACATTTCTTGAGCATTTATCACATATAAGGCACTGTGATGACTATTGCATATCATCTCATTCAATTTTTCCAATTCTCATACAAGGTGGGCTTTAGTGAATGCATGTCACAGTGGGAGAAACTGAGGCCCAGAGAGCTTGGGTAATTTGTCGAGTTAGACAGCGGTAGAGCTGGTTTGTAAACCTGGATTAAGTTGGCTCTGAAGCCCACAGACTTAACCTTTCATTCTACTATTTCATAATTGTTGCTTCAACACTGTGCTGGTTTCCTATCGCTGCTGTAACAAATCACCACAAACTTAGAGACTTAACACTAATTTATTTTCTTATAGTTTTATAGGTCAGAGGGCTTCCCTTGTGGCTCAGATGGTAAAGAATCCGCCTGCAATATAGGAGACCTGGGTTTGATCCCTGGGTTGGGAAGATCCCCTGGAGAAGGGAAATGGTACCCACTCCAGTATTCTGGCCTGGAGAATTCCAAGGACTGTATAGTTCATGGGGTCACAAAGAGTCGGACTCAACTGAGTGACTTTCACTTTATAGGTCAGAGGTCAAAAAAATGGGTCCTATCAGCTAAAATTAAAGTGTCAGCAGGGCTGCGTTCTTTCTGGAGGCTGTAGGAGAGAATCCATCCCCTGCCTTTTTCTGCTTCTACAATCTGCCCACATTCCTTGGCTCATGGTCCCGTCCAGTCATTAAATCACTCTGGCCTCTGCTTCCATCATCACATCTCTTTCCATGACTCTGACACTCCTGCCTCACTCTAACAGTGATGCTTATGATTACATTGTGCCCACTGGGATAATCCAGAATTACCTCTCCATCTCAAGAAGAAAAAGAAGAGAAGTCGCTCAGTTGTGTCTGACTCTTTGCAACCCCACGGACTGTAGCTGACCAGGCTCCTCCGTCCATGGGATTTTCCAGACAAGAATACTGGAGTGGGTTGCCATTTCCTTCTCCAGGGAATCTTCCCAATCCATCTCAAGATCCTTAGCTCAATCACACCTGCAAAATCCCTTCATCATCTGTGTGTGCTCAGTTGCTCAGTCATGTCTGACTCTTTGTGACCGCTTGGACTGTAGCGCACCAGGCTCCTCTGCCGATGGGATTTCCCAGACAAGAATACTGGGGCGGGTTGCAATTTCCAGGAGATCTTCTGAACCCCGGGATTGAACCTGGGTCCCCTGCGTCCCCTGCATCTCTTGCATTGGCAGGTGGGTTCTTGACTACTGCAGTCATCATGTAGGGTAACACATCTATGGGTTCCAGAGATCAACATGGACATGTTTGGAGGTCCTTATTCTGTCAATCCCACCATCAATCCCACTTTTATGGTCGCATCTTGCCATTTTTAGAGGAAATTGTGATGAAGCATTTTGAAATCTTCGCCTAGTGGCAGGTTCCCTCTCTGGGCCTTTACTTACTTGGATCTGTTATTATTTAGACATAGGAAACCTGGTGCCTGAGCAAAATGGGGTCCTCTGCCTCTCCACGAACTGGTCCCTCCCATTCATTTCCTTTCCTCTGAGTGGGCACTGAAACACAGGAGAAATGTGGGAGAATGGGCACCCCCTCTTCATGTACAATCTGGAGACTGGATTGGTCTCATATTTAAACAACTCCCTTATTCCATTCCTTCTTCCTGAGGAGGGCAAGGGGAGGAAGAAAGCAGAGGAGCCTGATTTTGTCATGGCATCCAAGGCCCTTTGTGGTATGACTCTGATTTTTTAACCACCACCTCCTTCATCCCTAATAAAATGATCCTGCCAGCTCCTCACAGGCCCTGTCCTTTCACACCTCACTGCCATTGCACACATATCCATCCCTTAAATGCCCCCAGGCTTCTTGGCTGGATGAGAACTGACTTATCTTTGAAGGTAGCCCATGTATCACATCCTTCAGGAAACCTAAATTGATTCTTCTCATCAGGATTAATGGGACTGTCCTCTGGGTTCCCTAAAAGTGTGTTTATAACCTTTTATAGGCACGGATCCTTCAGCTGCAAATGTCTAAGCTCAGCTTAATTTAGGGAGATTTGGGGAACTTACTGACTCATGTATCTGACATTTAGGAGGGGGATGAGCTTCAAGCATGGCTGGATCCAGGGCTTTAGACTAACACTGTCAGCTTCTTTAGTTTCCTCCATCCTTCTTTCTACATCTCCCCATGTCTTAGTCCTCTCATTTTCTGTACTGCCTCTTCCATGTACCTTGGACAATGACTGCTATCTACACATAATCCCAGTGGGAAATAGGACCTTGTCTCTCCACACACAAACGTCACTCCCAGGAAGGCATCACTGTCCCTACTGCTTCCCTGCCCATTACTGGGGAAGATAAAGTTCTCTGTCCCCCATCAGCCACTCTGGGTCAGGGACCTGACCCAGCATTGAGGAGGCAGAGCACTTCAGGTCAGCTTCAGGAGGACCCACAGCGTGGGGGAGGAGATCCCCAAAGAACCAAGCTCAACAGCCCAACCTGACACTTGCCACAGCCCTCCGCAGCCTGGGGTGGAGCTCCCTCTTGCTGTTTTTCCTTTATCTGTTGATACCATCATCTATTACTAATTACCTCTTTGATTCTATTACTTGAGCACATACCTTTCTCTCACTGAACAGATATTGACCAAATGCCTACCGTGTGCCCAATGCTGTGCTGGGCATGTTATCAGACTCCTTTCCTCACAACTGCCCTGCAGGCTGAGAGCTCTTATCACCCCAGCTCCACAGCCAGAGGAAGTGAGACTCAGAGACACCATGTGACACAAGGCTGGGGTAAATTAAAGGTAGAAGTTGAACCAAAGACTATTTGACAATAAAGACTCGAGTCTCCCTGCTCCCCCGGATAAGCGTGGTGAGGGCAGGGGTTGACTGAGTCCTAGTCGCCTTTGTACCCCCTTCAGCATTGAGCCCATAGCCAGGCACCCAGCAGGGTGCAGTAAATGTTAGAAAATAAAGGGCTGTCACTCCTCGGGGAGACATGATGCTTCTCTCCTGAGATGTTCAGAAAAGAGTTGGAGGTAACTTGGTGAAACCCCCGGCCCCCAAGACTAACTTACAGAGTGAGAAGCGATGAGGAAAGAAGAGGATGTAAAGGCTATGTCTCGATTTCGCTGAGACTATCTCACTTATTTGGAGGAACATAATGGCAAGGATTGAGGCAGACTCCCCTTATTCGTAGGTTGAAATCCTAGCCCCAGGTACCTCAGAATGTGGCCATATTTGCAGAGACAGTCCAGTTAAACTGAGGTCATGTGGGTGGGACTAATCCATGTGACCGGTGTTCTTATAGAAAGTGAAAATGTGGAGGGAAGAAGATGTAAAGTGGCATAGGGAGGGACTTCCCTGATGGTCCACTGGTTAAGATTCCACTTTTCAATGCAAGAGGCGCGGATTGGATCTCTGGTCAGGAACTAAGATCCTACATGCCATGGGTGTGGCGGAAAGAAAGAAAGAGACATAGGGAGAAGATGGCCATCTGTAAGTCAAGGAGAGGCCTGGGGCAGATTATCCCTCAAAGCCAACCCTGTAGATACCTTGATCTTGAACTTCCAGCCTCCAGGCAATTAATTTCTATCATTTAAGGCACCCAATCTGTGGTACTTTGTTATGGCAAAGTGACCTAGGAAACTATATACATAGACTGATGACATGTGTGCCTAAACACACACACACACACACACACACACACACACTTTTCATTTAAAAGAAAAAGCCCCTAGTGAAACAATGAAACAATAATGGACACTTAACAAACAAATCAAATTTCATTTATCGTCATCACACTCTCCCCCAGCATCATTAGAATAAATGGGCCCCATTTAAAGGAAGTAAAAAATAAAACAAAAACTTTCTAGTCTCCCAGCTTCTACATAAAAGGTTCACTCGGGGGAAACCACCATATGAAATCCAATTTTATCTGGGTTTTACTTGGAAACAGGCAGTAGAGCACGAAAGAAGGAAAGATCGTCTGGAACCCATTTGCGTGCAGCTGCCCAGGAGGGAGCCCAGGCAGGAGGCCAGGATTTGCAGAGGCAGAGAAAGCCCACAAAGGCCACCAACCACTCCAGTTTGCTCAGGATAAAGGTTTTCCCAGAAGTGGCACTTTTGGTGCTAAAACCCGACCTGTCTCGGGCAAAGGGGAGGGTTAGTCGCCTCCCAGTTCTTTGCAGGACAGTGTGGCAGCTCTGGGAAGAGGCTCTGGAGTCAGCTGGCCTGTGCTGGGACCCCAAGGCCTTGTTTCACAGCAGGGCAAACTCTCCAACATGTCTGAGCCTCCGTTTTCCTTAGCTGTAAGGTGGAGACAGTAACAGTGGCCTAAGAGAGGTAGTCAGAGACAAGGCAGTAGCCTCTGGCTGTGCCCATGGTGAGCAGGTCTGTCTGAGCTTGTGCCCACCTTCAGGGCCTGCACTCCTTTCATCCAAAGCAAAGCATCCTTCTGCTTTAGACCCCAGGCTTTGCATGCTACAGTAACCTGCTTAGCCAGGACTGAAGCACAGGCCAGAACGGCAGAGGGCTCAAAGCCCCTGGGGGCAACCTTCCACCAACCAGGTTCAAAAGCAGTGAATGAGTGCTCCAGGCCCCCTGCCTCTCAGGGGCTATGTTCTGGAAATATTTCTGTGCTTCTCAGAGGCCCCACTGTAATTTGGCCCTGGAGCTTAGAGCAACACACTTGAGAAACCCCTTTGTCCTGGCCTGGTCTCCTCCAGGTTACTCTCCGCACACCCTACCCTCACTCACGCTGTTGGAGATCACCTCTTAAAAACAAAAAAATAATCCCCTGCACCCAAACCCTTGCCTTAGGTTCTGCTTTCAAGAGACCCCAAACTTAGAATGATGAAAAATCACGAGAAGGCTGAGCAAATGCAAGTAGGCCTTTTAAAACACTCATGGATAGTATTATTCGTCTGAGGTCTAGAGTTGATGAGTGCTGGGAAATCTTGCTTTGAAGGTGGGTTCTCTCAGGGGCCTAGCTGTTTTCCACAGGGTTAGGTATTCTTCCAGTGACAGGCTTAAATACAGACTGAGTGCTCCCGTAGACTGTTGTCACTCCAGTAAGACAAAATGTGTTCAAAATGGAAATGCCTGGTAGAGCTTGAGGTATCTTACCAGGTCAGATGAGAAACGTCTTCCCTTCCAACCGTACAGAGTTGTAAGCGTGTAAAATTACAAACTTGCCCCATTGGTTTTTACATCCTCGGTGTGAGGCTGAGGGAAGGAAAAAAATAAAGTCTATATAATAGCTGGACACAAGAGTGTGCTAATTCCAGTGGACAGAGGATTTTTACTATACCTTTCCAATGCTTGTTTAGATTTTTATACAAATAGTTATAGGCAAGTAACCTTAAAACAGAAAATGTTCTTGAAATTTGCAATGAGACAAGCCTTTTTGATGTTAACTAAAGACTGAAACACGCAAGTTGGAAATGACTCCAGGGTGTTTGGAAATCTTGCTACTGTAGCTCTGAAATCAGACAGAATTCAAAGGATGGTTTTCCACAAAAAGCAATTTGAATATCGACCAGTTACCATAAGTACTTCCATCCAATGTGTCTCCAGATGCAGAGTCAAGAGTGTTTTAAGTTCAAGCACTTGAACCGAGGCTTGATTTCTCTTAGCTATTGAATGATGACGTCTGCCTAGGCTCTCCAGCCATCAGTGAAGAGCCAGCTTGAAAGGGGGCTGCCAGGGACTCAAGGGGTCAGAAACCAAGGGGCTTCACCTCTGAGAACCTCCTACTTCCAGATGTCATGAAACAGATGGCGGGAAAATCTGTAGAAAGCCAAGGGCCTAGGACCCTTACAACAGTACTTCTCAAACTTTTGTGTAGATTTGAATACCTTGGGGAATCTTTTTAAGAATGCAGGTTCTGATCCAAGGGGGCTGGGACAGGGCCTGGGAGGCTGCATTCCTAAACAGCTCCCGAGGTGACACAGATGGCTGCTGACTGCACTTTGAGTAGTAACACTTTCAAGACAAGGGACTGTAAAACTGACTTCCTGTAGTCAAGATGTTGAGGCCAGAGGAAGTTTGGTTCCCCTGCTGGAAGCTTGTTAAAGTTGTCAAATCACCACTTAAGGTGTGTAAGAGAGCACTTAGGGAGGGGTTGGAGAGAGAGAAAGAGAGAGGGAGAGAGACTGTATGTAACTATTTTCCTCTAGCAAAATCAGAGAACAGAGCTAATTTCTCCTGCTACTATTATGGTTTCTCTACTGAGAGGTGCTTTCATAAGATAAACACATTCTTAGTGACCATTTCCTAAGTAAACTGTCAGCACCCAGCCCCTGTTAGCAAGAGAAGCAGGGAGTGTTGGTTCTGGAAGGACCCTTAGAGATTAATTTCTTCAATTCCCCCAACTTCTCCCAAATATAGGGCCTAAAAAGCAAACTTCAGGACAATCAGGCGACTGAGGAAAGCCTTTCAAAGGAAATCATTCATTACGAGAGGAATCTCAGCCTACATATCTTGGAGAATAAATACAGACTATTTTTACTTTTGCAATTGCTGCTCCCGCCAGTGCTCCATGAACACTCCCTGACCCCAGCTGACCCTACTGCCCCAAGTGGTTAAAGATTCCTTAAATAACTTTTAATCTCATTCTGTAACTTTGCTATCACTTCTGATCATTACATTAGTCTCACTTTGCATCTTAAGGTTTTTCCTACTCACTGTAAAGCTTGATCTGGCATTAGACTTAGAGATTTGCCTGCTCTTTCCCAGAGGGCACAAAGAGTGGTCTGGCAGGAGGAGGGAGTCTTTGTGTATGGCTAGGGAGGTTGTTCTCCCCTTTCACACAGCCCATGGGTGATGGGGAGGGAGGAGGAAACAGATTTCCTTTGCCTTCCCAGCCTGGCAGAGGTTGTGGTCCTTTACTTCACTGCTGTTTCTGGGTTTTCTGAAGGGCAATTCTGAAAGCTCATCCTTGGGGAAGTGTCTTGGTGGCGGTTTTAAAACATGCCCCCCCCAAAAAAAACCCACAAAAAACCCTAGGCAGGTGGTGTAAAAAAAATAGAAATAAAAATAAATAAAACATGCCCACAGGTTTGATAGCTTATACTTTCATTATACTTTTGTTAGCTTATGTGTGTGTGTTAGTCATTCAGTCATATCTGACTGTTTGTGTGCCACCCTATGAACTGTAGCCTGCCAGGCTCCTCTGTCCATGGAATTCTCCAGGCAAGAATACTGGAGTGAGTAGCCATTCCCTTTTCCAGGGGACTCTTCCTGACCTAGGGATGAAACATGAGTTCCCGCATTGCAGGCAAATCCTTTACCATCTGAGCCACCGGGGAAGCCCTTGTTAGCTTATTCTTTAGTCTATATTTTTAAACATGGGCCAGAGTGAGTGACTTCTCATGAACAGAATGCTGCAGAAATAGTGCCAAGTAACTTCTGGGCTAGGGTAGAAAAGGGATCTAAATTCCCTCTGGCTCTGTCTCGGGGGCACTGGCCCAGGAACTCATCACTATGCTAGAGGAAGCCCTGTAGCTGATGGAAAAGCCACGTGCAGGTGGACCAGATGACAGCCTGTGAAGGCCCCCGCCAGCAGCCAGTGCCCACAGTCAGACAAGTCAGCCAGGGACCTCCCCAGGGATGCCTGCCCTAGCCTTGGAGCCCTCTTTGTTGAGAATGAGTGGATCAGAGATGAGCTATCCTTGCTGAGAACTGCAAAACTCATAGATTCGTGAGCAAAATAAATTCTGTTGTTTTGTTAAGGTCCCCAGTGCTGTTTATACAACACTAGAAAACCACAGCAATAATCTTTGGAATGCCCAGTGGAGATCTCTCTGTTCTGCAGACGTCCGGCACAGGCAATCTGGTTTGGGCTCAATTTCCTCCTTTAGCGTATTTGCTTCATAGCTTCTCGCTGAGAGATCCCTATGCCCAGAGGGTGACCCTCCTGGTGAGACCAGGCCAGCTACTGTCACTGATATCACTGGTCCATGGGTCTTAGAAGGTATGGGCTGCTTTAACAAAGTCCTATAGACTTGATGACTTAAAAACAACAGAAATTTATTTCTCACAGTTCTGGGGGCTGGAAGTCCCAAGATCAGAGTGTCAGCATGGTCCAGTTCTCCAGGTCACAGACATCTTATGGTACCCTCACATAGCGGAAGGGACGAGGAAGATCTTGGAGTCTCTTCTACAAGGACATTAATCTCATTCAAGAAGGCTTCACCCTCATGACCTAATCACTTCAGAGGCCACCACCTCCTAATACCATTATCATCTTGAGGGATAGAATTTCAATCTGTAAATTTGGGAGAGATACAAACATTCTGGCCATAGCACCACCAGAGACTGACATTTCCTTGCTAAAGCCCCAACGTGGAGCCAGCAGGGTACTCCATCATTCTGCTAACAGTCACTGTCTCTCCTCTTCCATCTTCTTCCTGCCTCTTTCATCGTGTCCAGAAGCTCCTGGGCTGGAAAGTGACAATTTCTGGCCAAAGAGACCATCAGCAGTCCCCAGCATTTCCATCCTGTTAATCTTGTAAGAGGTGGAGTGAGCAAACGGAACGTGGTTGCTGTCGCCCACTCTGCTTTGGTTCCCCCAGCTTTCTATCTCCTTCTCTCTTCTTTTCTATCCGTGGTAGGAATGGAGAGAGAGTACAGATGATAACGGGGATTCTGCCAAAATGTCACTATCTAAAAGCTCTGCAGGGAAGTGGCTGGGCCCAGAAGCTGACGTTTTTAGAATGTGGACAGAGGTACACTTAACACCATGGCTGTCATGTACGACTATGCAGGTTGAGCACAACTCTAGAGCATAGTCTATAAAATTTTACTGACTTGAACTAAATAATAAATATTTTAGGTTGTGCAAACCACATAGACAGTCTCAGATACACAAGACTGCTGTTGTAGTACAAAAGTAGCTACAAACAATACATAAATGAATGGGTATAGCTATGTTTCAATAAAATTCTATTTATTAAAAGAGATAATGAGCAGATGTGGCCCAAGGCCACAGTTTGCCTCCTTCCCTCTAGAAGATTCAGTTCATAAAATTTAACATACATTGTCCTAACCAAGCCAGCTTTTCCACTCTTCTCTTTCACCCTCTTCAGTAGGCTCTCTACTTTCTCTTCACTTGCTGCCATTAGAGTGGTATCATCTGAATATCTAAGGTTGTTGATATTTCTTCCAGCAATTTTGATTCCAGCTTATGCATCATCCAGCCTGGCATTTCACATGATGTACTGTGCGTATAGGTTAATAAGCAAGGTGACAATGCAAAACCTTGAGGTACTCCTTTCCCAATTTGGAACCAGTCTGTTGCTCCATATCCAGTTCTAACTGTTGCTTCTTGGCCTGTGTACAGGTTTTTCAGGAGGCAGGTGAGGTGGTCTGGTGCTCCCATTTCTTTAAGAATTTTCCACAGTTTATTGTGATCCACACAGTCAAAGACTTTAGCATAGTCAATGAAGCAGGTGTTTCTCTGGAACTCCTTTGCTTTCTCCATGATCTAATGAATGCTGACAATTTGATGTCTAGTTCTGCCTCTTCAAAACCCAGCTGGTATTAATACATCTGGAAATTCTCAGTTCACACACTGCTGAATCCTAGCTTGAATGATTTTGAGCATAACCTTGCTAGCATATAAAATGAGTGCAATTGTATAGTAGTTTGAACATTCTTTGGCATTGTCCTTCTTTGGGACTGGAATGAAAACTGACCTTTTCCAGTCCTGTAACCACTGCTGAGTTTTCCAAATTTGCTGGCATATTGAAGGCAGCACTGTAACAGCATCATCTTTTAGGATTTGAAATAGCTCAGCTGGAATTCCATTACCTCCACTAGCTCTGTTCATAGTAAGGCTTCCTAAGGCCCATTTGACTTCACACTCCATTATGTCTGGCTCTAGGTAAGTGACCACGTCATTGCAGTTATCTGGGTCATTAAGACCTTTTTTGCATAGTTCTTCTGTATATTCTTGCCACCTTTTCTTAAACCCTTCTGCTTATGTTACATCCTTACCATTTCCGTCTTTTATTGTGCCCATCTTTGCATGAAATGTTCCCTTGATAGCTCCAATTTTCTTGAAGAGATTGCTAGTCTCTCCCATTCTATTGTTTTCCTCTACTTCTTTGCATTGTTCATTGAAGAAGGCCTTCTTATCTCTCCTTGCTATTCTCTGGAACTCTGCATTCAGTTGGGTACATCTTTCCAGCTATTTGTAAAGCCTACTCAGACAATCACTTTGCCTTCTTGCATTTCTTTTTCTTTGGGTTGGTTTTGGTCACTGCCAGCTTCTTCAGCATCAGTGGTTGGGGCATAGACTTGTATTACTGTGATGTTGAATGGTTTGCCTTGGAAATGAACTGATATCACTCTGTCACAATTTTAGGACAACAGGAACAATTCCAACAAGGACTTAAAACCATCCTGGTAGAGTGGTAGTCAAGGAGGCAGGAGAATTGTCTGCGATGAGTCTGGAATCTTCCCTTCTCCTTAGGGAAACTTCTTGGGCACTTTCCTTTTTAATTCACTGCAAAGAAGCCTTTTGTACACCCACTGTGCATCAGGCATTGTGCCCAGAGCTGAGAATGTAACAGAAAACAGGCGAACACAGCCCTGGTTTTTAAGGAACTTGCAGAACTGTGGGGAAGACAGACTTTGAACAAGTCATTATAAGTGGGACAAGTCTGACAAACAGGGAAGCTCAGAACAATGGGACCTTGCTCAGGGGAGAGGCAAGGCCATCTGATGCATCAGCAGGAAATGGGGGTCTAAATGATAAGGAATTAGTCAGGCAGAGCTGGGGGACAAATGTTGCAGGCAGAGGGACCATCCTTCAAGCCGTGGATGGCATGAGTGAGGGTGAGAGGGTAGCGCCCTTAACCCATGGCTATGTTTCTCTCTATGGCTTTCCCAGTAGTCATGTATGGATGTGAGAGTTGAACCATAAAGAAGGTTGAGCATTGAAGAATCGATGCTTTCCAACTGTGCTGTTAGAAAAGACTCTTGAGAGTCCCTTGGACAACAAGAAGATCAAACCAGTCAATCCTAAAGAAAATCAACCCTGAATATTCACTGGAAGAACTGATGCTGAAGCTGAAGTTCCAATACTTTGGCCACCTAATTCGAAGAGCTGACTCACTGGAAAAGACCCTGATGCTGGGAAAGATTGAAGGCAGGAGAATAAAGGGACAACAGAGGATGAGATGGTTGATTGGCATCACCGACTCAATGCACATGAATTTGCACAAACTCTAAGAGAAAGTGAAGGACCAGTAAGCCTGGCATGCTGCAGTCCATGGGGTCACAAAGAATCAGACATGACTGAGCAACTGAACAATGATGATGTTTCTCTCTGGTCTTTGACCTTCTGAAGACAATCAAGGTGAATATCGTGGGACTTCCCTGGTGGTTCAGTGGCTAAGACTCTGTGCTCCCAATGCAGAGCCCCTTGGTTGGGGAACTAGATTCCTCATACCACAACGAAGAGTTCACATGCCACAACTAAAGATCCCGAATGCCACAACTAAGACCTGGCACAGGCAAGTAAATAAATACATATTTTTTAAAAATATCAATATTGTAACCTAGTATATCTCACTAGTCTATATATCTGTACTACTCCATGACAGTTTTCCAATGTTGGAACTATTTTGATGACTGGAAAATCAAAAGATTTCAAATAAAATCTGAGTCTCTGGCTTCTCAAAATAAAATCCTGGCTGGATCTGACTCCTGCACAGTGGTAACTAGCTTAGAGCCACTGGTAGCTATCCTCTCAGATAGGACGCTTTCTCCCCATTTTGTCCCACTCGCCATTACTCCCAATTGCCTCACATCAGGTCAGAATGAACTCATTTATATTATCTGTCCGACTGAGGCAGACATTTGAGTTTGTGGTTATCCAAGCCAGGCAAGTCTTATGCCACAAAGAGATGTGGATTCAAAATGGTAAGAAAGGAGTTATTTATGGGGATCCCAGTCTTCAAAAACAAATGTGCACTGTGATAGAGATTAATCCAGTCACCATTGCCCAATCTGCTGTATGCCCCAGGTTACACCAAGAGAGCAAACCACTTCTCAGACCCCTGGCAGGAGCCCTACCTGACAGCAAGGAAAATCTTTGGAGAGAGGTGCTGAGTTGGAGACAGGCTCCAAAGGATGCTTTTTTTCCCCAGTCAAATCAGGGCTCTTCCTCTCCAGAAGATCAATGCAATGTTTGGAGGCTATTCTCCAGGGAGGAGTTTGTCAAAGTCAGAGCCAAAAGACAATTCAAGATCTAAACCAGGCTGATAAGTGTTTCAGGAACAAACAACCTGAATGTTAGAGAAATGAGTTGTCTTAGGTACATTTTCCCAGAGGTGGATCCTGAGTAGAGGGACTGATCAGGGGTGTGCTTGCTCCCGGGATGCCATGTGTAAGGGGGCTTGGCAGGTGGAGAATCAGGGAAGTGCATGAGCCTGCAAGTTGGGGCACAGTCTCCTGGTGGCAGCTTCGGGCAGGTCCTGCAGGGAAGTTCTAAGCTCTAAAATAGCCTTGAGCTCTCCTAACTAGGGCCACATACAGATCACTGGTCCAGGGCTGCCCTGGGAAAAATAAATTGCAAGGCCCTTTCTGCTCTGTTTGTGGACACATTTGGTCCTGTAGCTGGACAGGAGTCCTCTGTAGAAGAGCCACAGGTGCCATTAGAAACCAGGGCTGGGTCAGAAACAGGAACTAGGGCTCTCAGGGGATCTAGGTCTAGCCTGCTATCATCTGCTACTTGCAATGTCAAATGGTTTACAGAGTGAAAAATGTGTCTTGTCTGTAGAGCTTTTCAATGCCTTAATGTGCTCACTATCATCTCTGTGGAAAAGAATACACACACACACACACACACACACACACACACACACACATATGGGCTTCCCTGGTGGCTCAGGGGTAAAGAATCCACCTGCAATGCAGAAGACACGGGTTCAATTCTTGGGTTGGTAAGACCCCCTGGAGAAAGAAATGACAACCCACTCCAGTATGCTTGCTTGGGAAATCCCATGAACAGAGGAGCCTGGTGGGCTACAGTCCACGGGGTCACGAAAGAGTCAGACCTGACTTAGCAACTAAACAACAACAATTCAATTCCTGAACCCATCTGACTATGAGACTTTTTTTTTTCTGGAATTCCTATATGTCTCAGCTGGGGAAAATACTACTCTTCGGGACTTATACGGTACAGAAAGGAAGGCAGGAAAGGGTTTCTCTTGGCCTCAACTGAACACTGTCTTACAGTCTTTAGAAAACCAAGGGAGCATCCCCCACCCACCTCGACCTCTCAGTCCCACCCTGGATGCTGAGTGTCAGGTGTCCACAGAAGTGTCAGGCTTACAGAGTCAGGCTCCTCCAGGGCCTCCTGAGGGCCTTCCAAGGACGGCCCTTTCAAACTTCTTCCCATTCTTGGAGACCACAGCATCCTCCCCTGACTTCTAGAGTCAACATTCTTGACCAACCTTTCACGTGAACAGCAACTCAACTCTCCACCTTCATCTGTCACTACTGCATTCTGAGCCTCCAAAGGCCCCACAAGATTCTCTCTTCTGAATTAATGACATCTGTGAACTAAATCTGTCACATCAAGTAGGAACCTGGTGCTCTTGTTTCGATTCTGCAGTATTTCTAATTTTTTATGTGATTGGATTTGAATCTGCCAGACCAGGCTGGGAGCTCTAGGGCCACTGCCACCTTTATTCTCACCAATCCACAAGTTATTCAGACCAGCAAAGCAACTGGGGAGAGGAACCAGTGAGGACCCAGATGTGAACAGCCCTTTGCTTTATGAACCGTAACCCTTGCCATCCTCCCATGCCTGCTCCTGAATGGGGGTACTCTGCCTTATTTTTATCTAGGGATGAGCCGTATTCCTCCTTGCTTATGCAAGATGGCAAATGGCTTTCAGGAAATAACCCTGAGTCTTCTTATCAAGGAAATAACTTCAAAGGGCCAGATTGCCAAGATCCTATGAAATGAAATACTGGAAATTTGTCTCAGAAGCAGAACTATATATCTACTTCCCTGGGTACTTCAGAGATTCTCCTTTATCGAATGTGACCACTAGAAGACCAAACGAAGGTCTAGGTTAACTTAAAATTTGGGACTTCTTTATTGGTATCGTATTAAATTCATTTATTCCTTACTCTAAAAATTTTGAGGCCAGTAGGCTCAGAGATAAATGTATAGTCTAAAACAGTGACTTTACTAATATACAATCTTTTAACAGGTTTATCATCTATATTTTCCTTGTCTTCAACTGCCTATCACCCACCTATGGATTTGGAAAAAAATAATGCACACTTTTTTATAGAGATGGAATATAATAAATAACAGTTAAGTTTCTCTTAAAAAAGAAAAGAAATAACCCTGAGTCTTAAACCCACCCAGAGGAAATGCTCCTTTGGCAGGGAGTAACTTGTGGATAAGTCCCTCCATTATATTCACTGAGGCCCTCCTGTGTGCTGGCTACAAGGCTGGAGTGAGAATAGCACTTCTGTTGCCAGCTCACTCCTGCCGTTTGATTTCTGCCTCTAACTCTTACTGGGTGTGGACCTGGGGCAAGGCAGTTTAGCCTGAGCCTCAGACACTTACCTGTAAAATGGGTACAATAAACAGTTTTTTCATCAAGGTGAATTATAGATGAAACTCACTTAAGGCGTGTAGTTCTGTACCTGAGGCATAGTAAGTGCTCCACAGATGTCTGCCTCTGTACAGTAATAACAATAAAAGTTGTCAGATACTGGAATTCAGCCTTTATCCATTTTATGATTGTCCTGCAATGGATGCTGGGAAAAATTCTCCTGGGAACCCTTTATTTTCCCTGTTTGCTTTCCTTCCTCATCTCCTTCACTCTTTTATTCCCTTCCAATCTTTCCCTGTTTACCGTAAGTTTATAAATCCTTTGGAGTGCTCTGAAAACACAGATACTTGACCCCAGTCTAGAAATTCACTGGGTCTAGAGATGGGCTCTGGGATCTGTATTTGCATCCCACCACCTCAGATCATTCTGTTGTGGGTGGTACAGGACTGCCATGTGCTGATCACTGTGTGATAAGAGCTTGGGGCATGGGGAAAGGCTGGTTTGTAGTGTGTGCTACAAACACTCCGGTGGCCAGGGTCAGCCATCTATATGATGCAGCTGAACACAGAGCTGAGGAAAGGTGTTCAGGAACACACCACTACATAATACTGCAGATACGAGAGTGGTACAGCCCCACGAACAAGAAGAGCCACAAGAAGTAAACTAATTAGGAAGCAATGAATACTGAGTATTTATCACCTTGGTTTTTAGCATAACTCATTTTCTCATAAGTTTACCTATGACGTAAGTAAACTTATGACATAAACTACTTATGTCATTTAATATTGAATGCCTGTGTTTAACAACCAGCTCACAAAGTCTCTGAAAATTTACCAATTGATTCTTGCAAGTGGGGACAAGCCAACCCAGCACAGCGATACAGGGATCAGAGTTGAAGAGCCCCACCTGCAAGAACTGAAGAACTTCACCTGGAAAACATTCTGGTCCCACTCTCCCTAACAAAATGTGTACACTTGCAAATTCCACCCCACAGAATTTAAAGACATCCCAAAGCCTAGCATGGATTTTAGAGGGATCCTTGTTCCCCACCCTTGATTCCTCCTGTGCTCTGAGCATCTTGAGGGCTGGTGGGAGGAGGGAGGGTAGGACCAACGTTGTTTGGGAAAAGGAATTTCACAGCTCTGTCCCTATTCCCATGTTCAGCTTTGGCCACTCTTGCCTCGTGTCTCAAAGTGACAAAGGGAGCCACCTCCACAGGCTTCAAGAGGCTCTGTGTCCCTGTCAACTTCAAGCTCTTAATCTCCCCCTGGAGCTACTGGGGCCCACCCAGCTGGTACTATCTTATCGGACACCAGTGCCAGCCACAGCAAGTCAAGAGAGGAAACAGAGGTGTCTTATCTCCAGTCCTTGCATCCGGCAGGAAGGCAAGCTGTTCTCTCTCTGAGGGCGGAGAGCACAGCCTCATGTCACTGCATGGGCAACAAGAGAGATCAAGTAACCTCTCTCAGACTTGAAGCCTTAGAGCGTCACAGGTACATAGAGGCACAGGAACTATGAGAAGCAAACAAGTAACAATGCTCCATGCTTTAGAACTATTAGCATGCTACATCTGGGTAAGATGGATGCAGCTGTCACCCTCATCATTCCGCTTCCTCCAGAAGAGGAACCAGAGGCTCAGAAAATTTACCGACCTCTGGTAGCACACACAGCGGTAGAGCCAGGATGCAAAGGCATATCTGTTTGATTTCAGGATCAGGCTCTTCACTTTTCTGCCATGGTCCTGATGTTTAATCCTCCCCAGAGCTGTTGTCCCCATTTTACAGATGAGGAGACAGTACCATCACTTAACCACTCAGAGCCTCACGAGAGGCCGCCAGGACTCTCTAAGCCTCTCTGCAACCCTAATGGCTTTCTAGTGTGGAGTTTGCAGCCTTTGTAAGACTGCATTTTTGGGAAACCGGAAGGAATAGGAAGAGGAAGGCAGAGATGTAGGCAAGGTGCTGGGGCTGGAGAAAAATCACACAAAAGAGCAACAAGTGTGTGAGCAGTGGCAGGTACACTTGACAGGCAGGTTCTTACGTGCTGGTTGGGGAAAAATTTGAGGAGGAGGGAAGAGAGCAGAGCAATAAGAACTCCCAGGCGCTGGGGCAAAGTTCACTGGATTTCTAAAGATGAGGTCATGAGAGCTGTTTCCCTTCGTTCTCATGGCAATGAGAACAACCCCCTCCCTCCGCCCCACTCCCAAGCTCCAATGAAACTGGACGAATTGAGGGGTAGGAAAAATGTCAAACAGATGGGTGACAGTAGCTGCAGTTACCATCACAGTCTTCCATTATTCAGATGGTTACCCAGTGGTAACCATGGCAACTGGCTGGGATCAGTCACTGAAGATGTTTATCCCACCCAGTGGGCAGGGCTGAGAGATGCCAGGTCACACCAGGGCATCCCCCCAGGGAGACGATTCCAGGTCCAAGCCTGTCTTGCACGTGTGAGTCTCCACCTCTCTACTCCAGGCTTCCTTTGATCAAATCTCACATGGACAAAACTCAGAAAAGTCACTAACTGCCCTAAGCCACGGACTCCTCAGCTGTTCACAGCAAGCATTCGGTCGTCATCATCACCAGCATCATCCTAACCGCCATCCACTGAAGAATGGGCAGTGAGACCCATGAAGGAATGTATCAGACAGATCTGTTAGAACCCCTATCACTGGACTATCTTCTCTGGGTCACTGTTTTCTCACCTGTGAAATGTGAGCCCACAATGCTTTCATAGTTGTTGCGTATCTGAACCACTGAATATGTGTTTCAGCTTAGTTTCCCTGAGAGCAGAGTCTGAGAGAGGATCTGGGTGCAGGGAGTTTATTTAGGAGGTGATCCTGGAAGCACAAGTAGGGGACTGAGAAAGTGACAGGGGCACAGAATGGGGAAGCCAGTAGCAAGTAGGTAACTGCCAAGGTACCTGGGAGAAGCGTGGAGACTGTTCCTCTGAATCATCCCATGGAAGGACAGGCAAGTTGCAATATTTACCTAACAACTGCCAACCCACTATAGGGAGATGTCTGAGGCAGAAATGTTGGTTTCAGGTGGGAGGCACAGGTGAATCCAGAGGTGGGCAAGAGGGGATTGTGAATGAATCAAGAGCTGCCAAAGAAAGCCACCAGCCTGTCCTGGCACATAGTAGGTGCTCAAGGAATGTATGTGTCAGACCCTTCCCATGAAATAACAGTCTGTTCCCACTCTGACTTCTGCCCATGCAGACACTTTAACTTTCTAGAACCTTTTCTATTTCCACGAAACTAGCATAGCGCAGAGAATCTGGGTACTGGTCTCGCTGGCCTCAGTCAATCTGAGCATAAGGACCAGCTCTGCCTCTTTTATAAGCTGTGAGGCCTTGAGCAAGTGCTGTGGCCTCTAAACCTTTGTTTGCTCATCTGTAAAAGGGGACAATAACAGGACTCACACCTCATGAGTCAATTGGATGAGAATTAAATAAGATAATGTGCGGCGGACTGGCAAAATGTTTCTATAAAGGGCCAGATGGTAAATATTTTAAGCTCTGCACACCTTCTGGCCTCTGTTGCAACAATTAAACTGTCATTGCACCATGAAGGTAGCTGTGACAATATGTAAACAAATGGGTGTGGCTGGATTCCAATAATACTTTATTTACCAAAACAGGAAGTAGCCAAATTTGGCCCAGCTGCCACAGTTTGCCAATCCCTGATAAAAAGTACAGAACTCAATGCCTGGCATGTAGTAAGTCTCAATAGGAGTTAGCTGCAATTATTACCAGTTTACAGGGAACTGAAGCCAACAGCTCTCCATGGCTTAGGCAAACTTCAGCTTCATCCCCTTCCTTTTTGCTTGTCAGCCATTCAAAGCATGGATCCTTGCTACTCAGTGTTGTCCACACACCAGCAACATCATCATGCTTTGGCATTCTTTAGAAATGCAAACTCTCAATTATGGAGAACAGTATGGAGGTTCCTGAAAAAACTAAAAGTGGAGTTACCATATGATCCAGGAATTTCACTCCTGGCCATATATCTGAAGAAAGCTCTAATTTGAAAAGACACATGTACTTCAATGTTCACAGCGGTATTGTTTATAATAGTCAGGCATGGAAGCAACCTAAATGTCCATCAACAGAAGAAGGGATAAAGAAGATGTGGTACATAACACAAAGGAATATTACTCAGCCATAAAAAAGACTGGAACAATGTAATTTGCAGGAACATGGATGGATGTTCCTAGGTGATCATACTAGGTGAAGTAAGCCAGACAGAGGAAGACAAGTGTCATATAATATCGCTTATATGTGGAATATGAAAAAAAATGAAATTATTTGCAAAACAGAAATAGACTCACAGGCACAGAAAACAAACTTATGGCTACCAAAGTTTAAAAAATTAGAGATAAAATAGGAGTCTGGGATTAAAAATACACACTATTATATATAAAATAGATAACCAACAAGGATCTACTGTATAGAACAGTAGTGAAATATACTCAATATTTTGTAATAACCTATAAGGAAAAAAGAATGTGAAAAACTGAACCACTTTGTTGTACATCTGAAACTAATACAACATTGTAAACCAACTATACTTCAATAAGAAAAAAAAAAAGAAATGCCAACTCTCAGGCCTCATCCCAGAACCACCAAGTCAGTATCTGTGTTTGAACAGGATCCCAGTTGCTACCAGTGCAAATTATAGCCAAAGAGCCACAGTCCTCATTAATCACCAGTCTGCCCTGCCCATCCACCCAAAGCCTGCTCTGTCCCAGCCTCAGAGCCAGTTCTCACTTTTAATCCAAGTCATTTTTTTTCAACCTCCATTCTAGGCACAGTCCCCAGCCACAGGCCCACACCCCATACCCCCATGGCCAGCAGATCCCTGACATTTGGTCCCCACATGTGGATGTGGATTCTGCCCACAGAGATGTCTTCAGTGCTTTTGCTCAGCCAGGTGCCCTGCCTTTTTCCTCTCCTCTCTCCTCCCCACTCAGTGTTCCCACTGACCCAGGCTCTTCCACAAAGAGATCTTCCAACTCAAGTGGCCTGGCCCTCTACTATAGCCACTCAATGGTGACTGAGCCTTTGGAATGTGCTCATCCAAACTGAGATGTGCTTGACATGTGAAATCGACACTAGGTATCAAAGACCTAGTGGACAAAAGAGACCCTGAAACATCCCACTAATCCTTTTTTACTGTCTGCTACCTGTTGCGATGATATTTCAGATATATTCTGTGAGAAAAATATTTTTAAAAATTCATGTCACCCATTTCGTTTTCCTTTTTAATGGGGCTATCGGCAAATTTGAAGCGATTTATGTGACTTGCATTACAGTGGATGCCGCTGGTCTGGTAGGACAGGGAAGAGAAGTAAAAAGCAGCTACTAGGAGACAACTGCCTATTTTCTGCTAAAGAGAAAGTTATTCTGACACTTGTTAAAATTGGTAAGGAAGGGTTTATTCAAGATGATTGCAAAGGGGATAGCAACAGGAAGAGAGATTGGGCGTACATGGAATACACCTAACATTAGCTTGGATTTGCAGCCAATGAATAGAGTGAGTAAGTTTGTGGGTAGAAAATTATTAAGATGAGACACTAAGGATTGGGGAGATTCTTCGTCAACAGACATCACAGGATTCCTGCTAAAGGCAGATCAAGGACTTAATGAACATGGAACTTGATCACATATTAAGGGTGATCAGTTATCAATGTGGTGGAGGGGAGTGGTTCTCTCTAAGCAGACTCAGCCAGATTCTTTGCCAAGACTGGGCTGGAAAGACTCAAGAAGTCTGGTCAAGGGGAGAGGCTGTTAGTTCATATCCCAGCCCTGCCACTACCACTGTCCAGCTGTGTGGCCTTGCTGAAACTGGAGAACCTCTCTGTACTTAGTCTAGCAAATGGTGATCGTGCAAATATGCACCTCTGTGGTTGCTGTCAGGGTTCCATGAGATGATGTGTATTAAACATTTGGCGCTTTGCCTGGCACCTAATAAGCTCTCAAATCAGAACTTTTGTTATTGTCTTTTTCTCTACGACTTAACATGCTGCAGACCACAGATATTTGGCAGGGCTGATTCTGAGACCTCCAGGAAGCCTGGATCATGAGCACTGGAAATGATGACACCGCTTCCTGGTTCTGCCCCGAGTCACATGTCTCCCAAACAGTGTTGAGCACCCTTTCCCATTCTCTTCCCACCAGTTGACAGACATTTCCACATTCTCTGACATTCTCTCTCCAACCACATGGCCACTTTCACCAGGACATGAAACTTCCACTCTGTCCTGAGTTCCACGAAGCTAGGATGCTGGCGCTCATCTCTGCCCCTGCCGAGCTATGAAACCCCTTCACCTTCACAGCCTTGAGACATGCACTGTTCAAATTTGTGCCTCATCAAAATGACTAATGACTGGAGGTTGGCAAGTGGGGGTGGTGGGGTTGTCACAGAACTTTGGATCCTACAGAGTTAATATGCGGATGCCAAGGTATAGTAGTAAACAGTCCTCTCTTTCTGTCTCCCTTCCTTCCTTCCCCCTTTCTTTCTTTTTTACTCTCTCTTTCTGTCTCCTTCCCTCTCCACACCCTCCACCCAATTTGAAACCCTTGGAAACTCCAGAGTGAGCAGATTACAAGGGAACATTTGTCATGGGCAGACACCGAAGGCCAGGACCAGTGGCCAAAGCTGGGCCATTAAACATTCGTCATTGCTGGGACGGCCAGCCTAAATCTCCAGTGAGGAGATTTAGAATTCTCCAGAGAGAAGAGAAATCCATTTCTTGGCCAGCAATCTAGCTCATCCTATTAGAGAGGCCTTAAAAACACATCAAAACAAAGGCAGCTGAGGATGACACCGAGGCTCTCCCCGGAAAAGTCAGCTTCATGTATTGGACTCAGATGGAAATCTTGTTCAAAGGTCACGCTCTTATCTTGTGGGGAAGGTTTCTCTCAGAGATCCTGTACCCAGCAGGGACTTAAGCAAACCAAAAATGATGAAGAACTGTGCCTTTTCTTCTCTTAGACCCTTCAAGCAGGTGGTTCCCTGATTATCATGCAGATTAGAATCACCGAGAATGTCTGCTTAAAGTGCAGGTTCCAGGGTCCTACCTACAGGTTCAGAATGCTGAAATAGCACCCAAGGAATCCTCCTTTGAATAAAAATTACCCAGAGGAGGCAGTAATTCAAGCAGACCTTCCTCCTTGGTCCCTGCAAAGCAGTAGAAATCCAGGTGTCTGGAGCTTGGCATCTGGTGGGGACACCCTCCTCTCTGTGCACCCCAGGGGAGGCAGGTCTGAAGACTGCAAACAGAGTTCCTCCTCCAGCAAATGTCTGCTCAGGTCAGCGGAAAAGACAGTCTGAGTTTACAGTTGTTTCTGGTGCAGGAACAAGAAATTTGTCTTGACCACACTTCACAAAACCACTTTCCACTGTTGTGACGTGCTTTACGTTGTCATTGACTCTGGGGACCTGAATGGATCTGGCCTGATCCTGGCTCCTCTCACCCCTTAATCTTTCCCAAGATCTGCCCTCCCAGGTCCCTTTCCACTTGGCCAGCAGGTCTGCACTCCGGTGGCACTGAGAATCACCAGCAGGCTTTTACATCACTCTAAATCAGGAAGTCAGAATCTCCAGGGAGGGGTGGGGCCCAGCGGTGGAGTCTTTTCCCCACTGCCTGGGTAATTCTAATAGTATTCAGGGTTGACAAAGTTTGTATGTGGCTTTCTGCCCCGCCTGCATACTGGACTTTCCAGCGGAGCTTTGAAAACACTGATGGTGCCTGAATTTTGCCTCAGAGAGCCTAAAGTAACTGGTTCAGCATTTGTGTCAGGCTGTGGGGTGTTTGATAAATATCACTCGGCTGAGAACACTGACTAGGCCGTGGATTTCTGCAAGCAAAGTCCCAGAACAAACTTCTCCTGGAGCTATTATTAACTCGAGTCACATCTTCAGGTTCCTGTGGGGGCCTAGGAGTGAAGGTTTGGCCCTTAGACTCCTCGATGCCCAAAGACATGGAGGTTCAGCACTCAGCTGCGGCTCCACATGTGTTTGTTGATAGATGGGACTTTGCTCAGCCTGAGCACAAACTTTATAGTTCAGTGGTTTGCAATCTTTAATGCACTGCTACTCAAAGTATGGTCCCTACACCAGCAGCAGCAGCAGTAGCATCTGGGGAACTTGTTAGAAACCAAGTCTGCAGTTGCCACTGCCACAGACCTACTGAATCTGGGGTGGTTGCTGAGGTGGGGCCCTGCTGTCTGTGTTTATCGAGCTCTCTGGGTGATTCTGATGCAGGTTCAAAGTTGGGAACCACTGCTTTGGCTTGGTTTGCATAGGAATCTCTCAAGAATCTGTATTAAAATGCAAGAGTCCAACACTCCCTCTCCAAAAATTGAATCCTGGAGGTCTGGAGTTCAGGACTCAGCAATCCACATGATTCGCCAGGACTCTAGGATAAAAATGGCTCCAGGATTCAACTTTGAGAAACCCTATAGGAGCTGGTTAGCCACAGAGGCCTGCACTCCATCTGGTCACATTTCCCACAGGTCTGCAAAGACTCCTGTCTTCTCTCACGGGCTCAAGCTCCCCCTCGAAAGCTTCTAGAATCTTAAGCCCCCGCCACTCCCAAGCCTTCCCTAGAAAATGGGCTGAACCAATCCACAGGCAGGGAACTGCAGACTCGGTGTGCCTGCAGCAAGGGGTGTCTGCTGTGGCTTTCAGGACCTGTGTTTGTACGAGGAGCTTTTCCTCAGGTTCCAGAAGGATGAAAACATCCAATTACTCCCAGACGTTGCTGGGCTGGACATATTTATTTGTAATAATGCTCCTGGCCACACACTTCCAGATGGACAGTCCCAAGGAGAATGATTTGTTTCCTCCCATCTTCCTCCACCATGCATTTTACGATTGCAGAGGGTCATGCTTGCCATGTGTTTCCCTCTCATCTGTAAGTGTTTTTCCACGGCTCGGCTCTTGGCAGCTCCCTTATTTACCGAGGAGAGCGCTCGCCGTCAGCGCTGGCTCCCTCCCAGCCTCCTCCCGAGTTCAATGCTGGCAGCCCAGGAAGAAGCACGGCCTCTGTCACCGGCTCCAACTTCCAGGGCGTTTTGCCCCTTGCGCTAGATTTCTGTTATCTTGGAGGGGGCTCGCCTTTTCATTTGTTTCTCAGGCTGCCATGCTAATAAATGAGACACCACTGAAGAGCTGTCTGGGCAATAATAGCTGCTCAGCCAATTTGTCTGAAGCACCGTTTGTTATGAATCCTCCGAGCCCATTAACCCCTGAACCTGGGAGATGGTATCTCCCCAGGGATAAATTACCTTTATTTCCAGACATGTGTTTGCTCATTTAGCTCTCTATTCATAAAAGCAGCCTGATTTCAGCAATGTTTTCCAGAAAGGGAGGGGCAGAATCTCCCCACTCAACAGGAAGGACACTCAGTTCATGATGAGCAGCTGGCTGTGCCTAAGAGTGACGGCTGACACTTACGGAGCAGTTGCTACATGTCAGGCAGAATGCCAAGTGCTTTTTCATATGCTGTTGTTTAATCCTTACCACAACCCTGGTTGCAATCCTGTGCCCTATTTTGCACAGGGGCCGTGTGAAGCACAGAGAGGTTAGCTGCCTGCCTAAGAGCACTCAGCTTCTAAGTGGTTGAGCTGGGATTTGAACTCAGGCACCTGCTTATTTTCAACCCACTCTCTTAGCAGCTGGCAGAGCTCCTACCTTGATCTTGTCTCACATGGGATGGGGACAAGGAAAAGCATTTGGAGCACAAGAAGCAAGAGCTCATTGGCTTCCAATGATCACTGGTGATCATTTCACTCTCAGGAAAAAAAAAGTATGTATTGACGAAAGTACCTCATTTGACTATTTTTTAATTTGAATACTTGTTTTAACCCTGAAATTTATTTTTAGTTGTATACACTGTTTTGTTCATGTGGGCAAAGGGACAGAAAATTGTGGTTAATATTTCACAGCTCTGTTACCATTCAGCCTGAACTGAGCTGTACCTATATATGCTCTTGAACATGGTAGGATGTGATTAGGGCTCCTGCTGGCTTTGGTTAGTTCTTGCTCTGAAAATCTTAGAAGATGGAAGTGATTCATCTTCTGAAATTAGATTTCTGATTGTTAGAATTGTGTTAGTCTCATATAACAAAACTAAAATACCATAGTTTAAAATATAGTTGATCCTCTTATGCAAGTGTTTATTTTTCAACACAGTGTTCTCAACCTTTAACACATCAGAATAACCAGAGGAGCTTTAAAAAAGCCTCATGATGCCTAGACTGCACCCTAAAAGACCAATTACATCAGCATCTCTGGGGATGCCATCCAAGTACCAGTATTTTTCAAAGCTACCCAGATTGTTTCAATGGGCTGCAATTAGGAACCAGTGCTCCAACATAAAGCAAATTCTAACATTATTCCAGTGATGAGAGAGAGGCTCTACAAAGTCAACCCTGGCCCTTCCCCTCATTCTACACTTTTATTCCTAAGCCACTGGGCACTTATTCTCAAGTATACCACATGGTCCAACATAGCTGCTGAAGCTCCAGACATTGTATCTGCATTCCAGTTAGGAGGAAGGTAGAAGGAAGGGAAGGAAAAAATGATGTAAAATCTAGCTCCTATGGACTGAATTATGTCCCCTCAAAAATTCATATGTTAAAAAAAACTGTTTATGTTAAACACTATTAAAAAATTTTTATGGAGGGAGGGGACATATGTATACCTATGGCTGGTTCATGTTGATGTTTGACAGAAAACAACAAAATTCTGTAAAGCAATTTATCCTTCAATGAAAAATTTTAAAAAAAATCTTATGTTGATGTGTTCATCTCCAGTGTGACTGTATTTGGATATAGGGTTTTTAGGAGGCAATTAAGGTTAAATGAGTGAATAAAGGTGGAGGTCCTAATCTGAGGATGACAGCCATCTTTCTCTACCATGTGAAGACACAGTGAGAAGGTAGCTGACTGCAAGCCACGAAAAGAGTTGTCACCAGAATATGCAATCGACTGGCTCCCTGCACTTTGACTTCTAGTCTCTAGAACTGAAGGACATAAATGTCTGTGGTTTAAGCCATCCAGTCTATGTTATTTTGCTACAGCAGCCTGAGCAGACTAAGACACTAGCTGAGTCAGCACCCTTTCATCACCCTTCCCAGAAGTTCCCTCAGTGCTTCTGCTTATCTGTCATTAGCCAGGATACAGGCACATGGCCACCCCTAACTGCAAGAGAGACTGGCAAATGTAGGCTTTCTGCTGCCTTCACTGTCACCTCAAATAAAATTGGGGTCCCATGACCATGGAAGAAAGGATATTTGGTGGCAACAAGCAATCTCTTGCCCCAGCATTACAGTGAAAAGTGGAGTAAGTGAAGCGGGTGGGAGGATGAGAGGGAGGGAAGGAGAGGCCTTAAGAGAGAAGATGTGAAAAACAAGGAAATGAAGCTTGAGTAAATCTTTATCATGTGTCAGGGAGCACCAGGAGCAGAAGGCAGGATTCCTGGATCAGAGCTTCCAGAAAGCATCCCTACTGCCCCTCAACAACATCACAGCTGTCTAAAGAGGCCCCCGTGTGGAGGCCAGCTGTTGAATAGCAGCCTTGCTTCAGGCTTGGTCTTAGGATGACACATAAGTTTGTACAGGCGTCCCTGGACAAGCCCAGGGACTCAGACAAGCAGTGTTTTTGTCTGTTTATTTTTTTTCTGGCTTTCTCAAATGCACTAGGGGAGCTATTGGTCAAGCCTTTCCTGGGCTAGCATAAGAAGGGCTTGGTAAAAACTGAGGAAATCAAAGGTGAACAGATACCAGAACAGGCATTACTTGGAAACACAGATGAGTAGCCTCTATTCATTCACTCACATTGGAGCTGATATTAGTGCTAACCAGACAAACAAGGTTCCTGATCACGGAGCTTCCATGTCATATTGGGAAGACAAAGAGTCAACAAGTCAACACATAAGACAATCAATTTCAAATGGGGTCATGAGAAAGGGGCAGGCAGCATTAGACAGATATCAGAAGGAGTCTCTTTATGGAGAAGGTGTTGAATCAGGAGCTGAATGATGAAAAGGATGCAGACACAAGTTAGAGGAAGAATGTTCCAGCCAAAGAGTGAAGGCAGCAGAGGATAAAGGGAACGGATGAACGTGGAGCACTGCAGACAAGGAGAGGGACAGGAGGCGAGCTCAGAGAGAAGGCAGGAGCTGGGCCATGCTGGGTGAAGAGAGAGTAGGGCACTGGGAAACCCCCTGACCGTTAAGCCAGGGAGACACATCATCTGATCACTTTTTTAAAGGCAACTGGCCGCCGGGTTGATCATTCATGGTCGAGGTGGCCAGAGTGGAAGCAGGAAGGCCAGTGTGGAGATTTTGCACTGGTCCAGATAAGAAACAGTGGTGAATGTGGTGAAAGTGTGTGTTAGTCACTCAGTCATGTCTGGTGGTTTGCAACCACATGGACTGTAGCCCACCAGGCTCCTCTGTCCATGGAATTCTCCAGGCAAGAATGCTGGAGTGGGTAGCCATTCCCTTCTCCAAGGGATCTTCCCAACCCAGGGATCAAATCTAGGTCTCCTGCACTACAGGCAGATTCTTTACCATCTGAACCACCAGGAAAGCCCAACAAGGGTCAGCAAACTATGCCTTGTGGGCTGCTGATTTTTCAAATAAAGTTTTATTGGAATAAAGACACTGTCAAGACAATATGTAAACATATTGTCTACGGCTACTTTTGCACCCATGGTAAGTTGATTTCATTGTAACAAGATGGCATAGAACACAAAACTGAAAATGTTTACTCTCTGGCCCATTACAGGAAAAGCTTGCCAACCCCTGGACTAGATGGGAGATGGAGATACATCTTGGGTGAGTAGAGTGTGGATATATTTTAGAATTAGAGCCAATGGGATTGATTGGTAGATTGGCTTTGGTGGGGACGGAAAGATGGGATTCAAGTTCTAGGCTTTTAGCTTGAGAATCTTGGGGGACAGTGGTGCCATTTACTGAGATGAGAAGACCATGTTTAAGAGGAAAAAATACAGAAGTCTTCTGGGGATGCTATTTTAGGATCCTAATGGCACCCTGAAGAGAAGAGCAGAGAATATCTTCCTGCAAAGGAGTCCAGTTGGATTCTCGTGCCATTCAGAGAACTCAGTGGCTCTTATGCAAATGCTCCATTAGGGACCTAAGCTTCTCATACAGAGGAGCATGATCACTGGGAGCATCAAGAACCAGGACAGATATTCAGTGGTACTTACGCAGAGCCTGCGATATTCTCAGAATGATCAAGATGGCGGGTAGACAGAACGAACGTTAGTTTTGAATTTGTCCAGAAAAGCCAAGCAACAAGTTAGGTGTTGTTACTACCCCTTTGATAATTAGTAGGGGTTGCGCCAGCGTTAAATTTATGTACCTACTTGAAAGGTGCAAGTTGAGACTTTGGGCTCTTTCTTTAAACCCCCAAGGAAGTCTTCCTCTCTGAGCTGAAGACTGTTGTCTCAGACCCTCACATGATCACCCACTTCTTTGGGTGATGTCATGAGGTCCCTGGGTAAGAACATTGTCATTCAAACTTCCAGATAGCACCACACGTTCTCTTCCCCAAGTTAGAAGCCCCAGAATTTGCTTCCTTTCTGTCTCTGTCTCAGTTCTTGGATGTCTCCCAAATCATTAGCCCTTATCCTTCTAGCCTTGACTAAAGCAATGGCTGCCTAACTGGTCACCAACTACAGGTGGTCCTCATGTGGCTTCTGGGTGACTGTCTTTGGACACACATCTCATTGTAATAGAGAATGATAGTTTAGTCTACCAAGACCAACAGCTCCTTTCTCTGGGGGCACTGCTCTGCCCCCCATATATAGCTTGCGATGTGGCTGCTCTTGGTCCTTGGACTACAGTCACAAGTGGACAGATGACCTGGTGTGAGCTAATCAAAGAATTCCCCCCACCCTGACCCGGAGACTTAGTTAGAACCTGTGACATCAAAAGGAGAGAGAGAGCTTGCAGTTTGCCCAAAAGTTCAACATTTCAGCCATTCAAGCTGGTGGCTGAGAGAAAAACAGGCATTAACCAGGCGAAGAGAGAAAGGAAAGACAAGGTAAGCGGAGGACACAGATAGTGCCAAGGCCTGGTGTAGGGAGGGAGCATGCAAAACACCCAGGCACAGAGAGGTCGGTGCCACTGGAGGAGCGGGATGAGGGACAAGGACCACGAGGAACGGGTCAGTCACAGCAACAAACTTGCATTCATGTATTGTCCTGCATGCCAGGCACTGCTTCATGTATACTCACCTGTTCAAATCTATAGCAACCAACCAGGTAAATATTAACTGCATCTTAATTTTACTTACGAAGGAAGTAAGGCAATAAACTGAGGCCCTATATCATTACCCCCACCCCCATCCCCACTATGATGCTGGGCAGGGTGGCTAGTAAAGGAATAAAAGCTGGTTTTGTTAGGGGAAGCACACTGCCTGGAACCACCCACCCTGGCCAGGCACCATAGTAACCTTTTGCACGAGTTGTTTTATGACAGGAGGTCCTGGTAAGGAACACGGAACTAATAAGCTACCACCAACTGGAAGAGGTTAAAAAGGTCAAAAGGAGACAACACATTCCGACCACCTCCCGGAATCCTTCTCACTGGCATCCATCTTGGCTGAGTCAGAATGATTGGCTAAAAACAATGCAAATCAAAACCACAATGAGGTATCATTTCACACCAGTCAGAATGGCTGCTATCCAAAAGTCTACAAGCAATAAATGCTGGAGAGGGTGTGGAGAAAAGGGAACCCTCTTACACTGTTGGTGGGAATGCAAACTAGTACAGCCACTATGGAGAACAGTGTGGAGATTCCTTAAAAAACTGGGAATAGAACTGCCATATGACCCAGCAATCCCACTGCTGGGCATATACACCGAGGAAACCAGAATTGAAAGAGACGCGTGTACCCCAATGTTCATCGCAGCACTGTTTACAATAGCCAGGACATGGAAGCAACCTAGATGTCCATCAGCAGACGAATGGATAAGGAAGCTGTGGTACATATACACAATGGAATATTACTCAGCCATTAAAAAAAATACATTTGAATCGGTTCTACTGAGATGGATGAAACTGGAGCCCATTATACAGAGTGAAGTAAGCCAGAAAGAAAAACAACAATACAGTATACTAATGCATATATATGGAATTTGAAAGAGGGTAACGATAACCCTATATGCGAGACAGAATAAGAGACACAGATGCATGGAACAATTTTATGGACTCTGAGGGAGAAGGTGAGGGTGGGACGTTCTGGGAGAATGGCATTGAGACATGTGTATTGTCATATGTGAAACAGAGCACCATTCCATGTTCGATGCATGTGACAAGGGCTCAGGGCCGGGGCAATGGGATGATCCAGAAGGATGGGATGGGGAGGGAGGTGGGTGGGGGGTCCGGGAAGGGGAACACATGTAAACCCATGGCTGATTCATGTCAATGTATGGCAAAAACTATTACAATATTGTAAAGTAATTAGCCCCCAACTAAAATAAATAAATTTATTAAAAAAAAAAAAAAAAAAACAACTCGGAAACTAATCTCATCACCATAAAACCTGAGACTGCAAGTCACGTGGCAGAGCTGTTCTCCTGGGTTCTTAACCTACTGCTCTCCACCCGGGTACCCTTTCCCAATGAAATCTCTTATTTTGTCAGCACATGTGTCTCCTCAGACAGTTCATTTCCGAGCGTTAGACAAGAGCCCAGTTTCAGGCCCGGGAAGGGGTCTGCCTTCCTGCAACAGTTTGGCCAAAAGAGCTCATTGCTAATCACCCTTTTCCTCATCAGAGTGGTGGATGGTGGATGTCCTCTCCCCTGGGATAGTCCTGGTCAAAGTGAACATCATAAACTTAGAGCCACCTCCTCCGTAGAACCAAGTAAGCTTGGTCATGAGTTCAAAATCAGTAGGCTGGGAGGGCAAGAGCCCTTGTCAACAAAGCTGGAACATTAGGGCACTGAAGTACTTAGATAATCAGGTTATCAGAATTGCCACCTGAGTCCCAGCCACGGTGGCCACCCTGTCCCCCACTCCCTCCACCCTCTGTGGTACAGGTTCCTGGATTTGTTTCCTGTCCCTTCTGCCACTTTTCCACATGGCTGGATTTATTTTCAAAACAATTTACAGTCACATTAAATATTAAAGGCATTTTGCAGGTGGTGTTTACTCTTTGAAAAGTGAACAAATGTATGTTGTACTGTATAAAACAGCAAAAACCAATTTGGAGCACTTGATGGCTTAGGCTGTGATAGTGACATGACAGCTATTTCCATATTTTAATGAGGCAGCATCTTCAGGATGGCTACATGATTGGTCAGGAGGGTCACTCAGGCAGCAGCTGAGCTCTGGAGCTGTGGATGGAAAGGCCTCTGTGAGCCTCAGTATTGCTTGAGTAGATATTTGCAAAGGCCAAGGTCCAAAGTCACATGAAGCCTGGGGCTGCATGGTGGCCTATTTTACCATAATAATAGCATAATGCTATTTTTATGATGCAGCCTTCATCAAGTGCCCAGCTCTGCAACAAGTACTCCATATTAATTATAACATACTCATTCATTTTCATTTCTTTTACAGATGTTCATGGAATACCAATCCTGAGCCAGGTATTGGGCAGAGGGTAAAACCCAATTCCTGCCCTCTTGGTGATCATATAGTGATAAGAAAGATAAGCAGCAAATAAGCAGACTCAGAAATAAGCTAACTATAGATTGAGATTAGCACCAGGAAACAAATATATAATGTGCAGAAACATGGAGTAATGGGGAATAAAATGAAGGTGGTTAGGGAAGGCCTCTCTGAGGAGGTGACACTAAGCTGAAGCCTGAAAGATAACAAGGGTCAGCCATGGGCAGACCCAAGGAATAGACGTTCCAAGCAGAAGGAATAGTATGTGCAAAGGCCCTGGGGCAGAAAAGAGCTTGGCACAGTCTAGAAACTGATAGAAGGCCAGTGTCACCTTTGAGAGCTGAGAGCAGAGGAGGGGGTAGCCTGTAGTATAATCCCCTACATACAAGGAATTCAGAGCTTAGAAAGCTAATCTTTCCAAATAAGGTCACACAGCCAGTAAATGCAGAGTTCCTAACTGGGGAGGTTTGGGGTGAAGTTTGAGTAGTTGGTATTTCTAACAAACTCCTGGGTGATGCTGATGCTGTAGGTCTGTGGGCACCAAACCCACTTGACACCAAGGCTGATGGAGATGGTCTGCTTATGCTGTAAGAAGGGAAAGAGAAGCGGAATGGGAATTAATAGAAGTGATGATATCTGATCCCCAATTCTGTACCAGGCACTGATTTAGAGCTTGTGTGTGTGTGTGCTTAGTTGCCCAGTCGTGTCCAACTCTTTGCGACCCCATGGACTATAGCCCGCTAGGGTCCTCTATATATAATATCTATTGCATTGGCCAAAAAGTTCATTTGGGTATTCCCATAGCAAGTTATAGATGAACATGTATGATCTCTTTGGCCAACTCAATATTTTCAGGGACAGCAAGTGAAGTAGGCATTAATTCTATTTCTATAGCTGGGGAAATTGGGGTAATGAGGGGTCAAACAACTTACCTAAGTTCCACAATTGGTTTGTGGCCAGACAGGAATTTGAATCCAGCATCTGGGCTCCTGGGTCTGCCCTCCTGCTTCTCTGAAAAAAAGCATCTCTGGCATTCATGGCTCTAGTACCGTTTAGTCAAGACATTTACCAATTTACTGATTAACCTTGTAGTTTGGTTACTGCCCCCATCTCTAAAACACTGAGTTTGTGAGACTCATGCCACACCGAGGATTTCTGCTTTTTTTCCTGCTCTCCTTTCCCGATTAGCTCAGCAAATGTTCAAAGGAGTGTGTGTTCCTGGAGTTCCCTCTGACTGATGGGCGCTGTCAAAGGCATCCAGAGACAGCCTGTCTGAATGTCTACTGGATGCATTTCTCACAAGGTCCTTTGTGTTTATCAACCTCACACCTCTGGTGGGGGGCAGTCAGCGCCCTCCCCGTAGCTGATGTTGATGGGGCACCTGTGATGGGTCACGTGCTAGGCTAAAGATTCAGCAGACCCTCACCACTGTGCCACAGGGGAGGCATCCTTATCAGTCCCATTTTATGGATAAAGAAACAGAGGGTCAGAGAGGCAAAGAAAATGGCACTAAGTCTCAGACCTGGCAAGGAGTGGTCTGATCCCATGGGTGGTCTGGATCCAAAGCCTTATGTTCTATATAAGCTCCCTGCCTCCATCAGGATTATCTGAAATAAGAGGCTCAGAGGGCCCCAGCCCAGAGTCCCATTGCTGGTTAGGAAGTGTCCAGACCACAGGGCCAGCCGCAGTGGCAGGAGATGCAGATTCCTATGGAAGGAAAAAGTCACACAACTCTTCTAAGTCCTCCCAGCCTATCCTTTGACAGATGGGAAAACTGAGGACCCAAGATGGGAAGTAATTAATTTCTTTATAATACTTTAATCCAGGCTTCTTCAGCTTTGGCACTGCTGACATTTTGGGTAAATAATCCTCTGCTGTGGCAGGGGCTGTCCAGTGCATTGTAGGATGTTAGGCAGCATCCCTGGGCTCTACCCACCAGATGCCAGTGGTATACCTCCATCCCCAGTTTTAACAACCAACAGCATCTTCAGGCTTTGCTACATGTCTCCTTGGTGTGTATATGCTTTGGGGGAGAGGGTGAGGGTGCAAATGTGTCCTGGTTGAAAACCCCTATAATCATCAGATCAGATCACTTGCTTGGTTTAAAACGTCTCAAGTTTCTCATACTTTATCTGAATGAAATCCAGACTCCTATGCTGGGTCCATCAAACCTTCAGTGTTATGGCCCCAAGGAAAATTTGACTCTATCCAGTCCCCTCCCCCATCCCAATCACAGAAGCCAAGCACACTGGACATTTGCTATGTGTCAGGCACTGTTTAAGGTCAAGCCCTTTCAGTGCATTCCCATTCTGGTCACATCTTAGAAAAGTTGAGATTTCAAGAGTCTAAGAAATCTGCCCAGGCACTCAGTAAGCACCTGGCATATTTCTGACTTGAGTCCTGGCATTCTGCCCCTGTCCCGAAGCCTTCTGCTTTGTGTTGTGCAGAGCACAGAATACAGATGACCTGCTTCTCTAATGTACCCTGCTTGGCTCATCAGCACTCACTCCCTGGATTGTGCTTCTCCCATTACCCCTCCCCACTTCTCCACACTGCTGAGCTCTGCCCAAAGGCTTCAAGAGAGCAGGGGCTCCATCCTATCCCAGTGCCTGCTATGTACCTGGGCTCAGCCAGTGTTTCTTAACTTACAAGAGTCAGGCCAGGCTTCACCTCTCCCAGAAGGGCTGTCTTAATCAGGGATCATTTACTCGGCAAAAACAAACCCACTTGAGCTAACTTAAATAAAGGGAAAGCAATTATGAGGAGTTGGGTTATCTGGCAGGCCCCAAGGGCAAGAAATCATTCGGGTACTCGCTCATTTAAAACTAGAAATTCTTCACAGGAGATTGGTACTGGGAATTGGGAAGCTGGCAGGAATCAAATCTGCTCTTGATCCTCTCTCTTTTCGCGTCCTAGGGGAACACTTGTCTCTTTCTCTGCTTCGTTCTCCTGGGTTTTGCGGCAGACCAGCTCTCCAGCTCTTTCTGCTTGCACTTCCAAAACTCATGGCCTGAAAGCGGCCACCCAGCATGGCTAATTCAGTCCCCCCGGGCTGCTATAACAAAATATGACAGATTGGGTGGCCGAAAGAAATTTATTTCTCATAGTTCTGGAAGCTGGGAGTCTGAGGTCAAGGTGCCAGGAGGCTCGGGTTCTGGGAAAGGCTCTCTTTATGGGATGCAGACTGCCAGATCTTCACTGTGTCCTCATGCAGTAGACAGGGCACAGGAGCTCTCTGGGGCCTCTTGTAGAAGAGCACGAACCCCATTCGTGACAGTTCTACACACATGACGTAATCTCCCCCAATATCCCACTTTCTACTATCATCACACGGAGGAGTAGGTTTCAGCATATGAATTCAGGGGGAACTTGTCAGCTGCTCCAATATGGCGGTCAAAATCCAAATCTATGCACTTAAAAGGTTTAGTCCACGGAGCTGCTGGAGTCAAGTCAGAGTCTAATATCAGGTTAACTATGGCCAATAGGCTATGGATGAAGAGGCAGAATTCAAGCACCATGAATCCCTCACCAGGAGCACCAAGAACAGGAGGAAGTGGGCTGGAAGGAGGAAAGAAATGACTGACAAAGGAATCAAAGAGCAGGGACATTTGTGGAGGAGGAATGATCAGACAGAAGAAAGGCCTGGTATCTCTCAGATTGCCCTTAGGGTCTCCTGGTTTGGGCACACATTTCCTCTCCAAAGAATGGCCTTGTCCCTCTTCTTGTTGACAGAGTTGCCATGCTTGAGTGAGGCCCACTCAGAGGCCACCACCCCTGCTTGCACTGCCTCTGCCTCTGCCATCCCCACACTTGATGGCAATTAGCAGGGCTGCAGCTCAAGTATCTAAGTGTCTTCAAATCTCAGGGAAGAGATGTAGGTGCAGACAGGGTGCAACTGAGTTCCAATAGCCATAGACAAAGTCTCTGGAGTTATATTCTCAACCTCTGCTTCCTTCTGACCACTGGCTTCCAGCAGCTGATGGCATGGAGTGGAGGCAGGTCAAGCAAACAGATCAGATTCCAGGTAGTTAAGGTGAAGTCAGAGCTGAACTCTGTCACTACAGAAGAACCACAGAAATGTGGTTCTTTCCCTCCTCCTGGAGGAGACAGAACATGAGAGGAGGGTCTGATGGCTTCTGGCAACCCTAGGTTATGGGTCCTGTGTGGTGTCTGTACGGTACAAACAGGGCTTGCATCTTCTACCCAGAGGAGGGCATCTCCCCTACTCCTTTCCACCACAATCAGAGACAGCACAGAGATGGCTGGCTGCAAGCAGGAACTTCTGTCTTCTTCCTCCCCTTCTGGACCCCACTGGGCTAATTATATTCAGCAGGTTGCCATTTAGGGCCTGTAGTTTGGAAGTAAATCTTGTGACTCACTGCAATTGCAGGTGTAGTACAGCTGCACTAGTGACCCCTGGAGAGCTAATAAAGATGCAGACTTCTGGGCCCTACCCTTGACCCACAGAATGAGAACGGCTGTAGCAGTGGGGCCCAGGAGTCTGCATTTTCAACAAGCCTCCTCACCCCGCCACCACTGCCACCAGTGACACTGATGTACCCCAAAGCTTAAGAATCAACCATCAATAGGGGCTGTGGTTAAAAGCTAGGTGACTAAACTGAGAGCCTGACTCTGTTCTTAGCTGGTTGTACGAATAAATTAACTTCCATTCTTGGCCTCAGTTCTCTCATCGAGAAAATGGGCATAAAGGCAGCAAGCCCTCACTAATGACTATTGTCATGCTATGATTCTTGGAGACAGGAGGGAGGAAGCAAGGAGATGACAGCTATGAAGGCTGAAGAACAGGACCCAGCCTAGACTTAGGGGGTTAGAGGAATGGGGTGTAGGGGAAGAATGATCATGCAGGGGAAGGCCCGGAGAAGGTGGATTCCAGCAGCAACCCTGCAAGGAAAGAGCATGGGACGCAGGGACAGCCAACAAAAGGGGAAGGCTAGCACCAGAGATAGTCAAGGGCAAGACAGAAACGTGGGCAGGAGCCAGACTGCCAGGAGCTTGGTAGACCAAGCAGTGAGGACTCAATCCCATAGCTGGAAGAGAGCCATTGCAGGGTATTATGCACTGAAGGCAAGTATGTTACATTTCTAGACTGCCCTGCCCTCAGACAAAGGCACCCAAAGTCCTTGCTCAGGGCACCCTTCACCATGTCCCATGCTGGGCCTCCCCTGACCCCTCCTGAAGGGTCAAGATGTCTGTGGTGCCAAAGAATATAGCATATTGGCACCTGTGCCCCACTAGATTTTAGCTACCTGGGACTCAAAATTCCCTGCTTCCAAAACCCCAAGCCCACCTTTAGGGTCTGTGCAAGCCTCGTCTCTGGTCTCTCTTCCTCCTCCAGTGAGGATGCTATGGCGTTTTGTCCACAGCCCTGCAGCTGAACACTAGTGAGGGTCCATGCTCTATGGAGCCAGCCATGGGAACATGGCAGGCCTGGGCCTCCCTGGATACTCTCTCCCAGTCCCCAGCACTATCAGGGGCAAGGATGTCTCAGACTTGCTCCTTGGCTGCAGTGAGGAGACTGGATAATGCCTGCAGACCAGATGGCAGCTGTTGCTGAAGAAGTCCCAGTAAAAACAAAGTGACTTCTGTCTAAGCGGTGGGAGATCACAGGGAGAAAAGCCACTGATTTGAGGGTTATTTGGAAGGTGGCCGCATACTGTTCCCTGCCTTGCCTTTAACTGTTCCTGGGAACACACCCATCTTTCCACAGGGAAGAAGAGAAGTCACTGGAAACTAGAAGGGATTGGATGCAGACAGGCCATATCTAGACTATATGAAAAAAAAAAAGGTAAAAATGAAAAAATCAGTGAGTCACTAGAGTTAACACAGTGTCACCTGACTTGGAAAAGGGCCCTGCTGAACCCTATTGGTAACACCAACCTGTGGCTTATGGGAAAGGACCATGGGGCAGGGAGGAGTCACTGGAAGCTTTAAGCTGGTATGATATTAAGGCTGCATGGAAATTCCATGGCCTTCTCTTTCCTTGGTCAGACCTGAACTGTCAAAGGCAGCCACGTGGGAGCTGCTTCTGGAGGCAAGGGGTACAGAGACCACACTTCTGCTCAACCCCTCCAGGCCCTATAGACCCAGGGGATATACTTCCACTAGGGAGGTCACGATCTATGACTCATCCCTAGAAAGACATTTTCCATTAGCTTATAACCAGCAGGGAGGAAAGCATGGACCTGTTGATCATATTGGAAACTTTGAGCAAGAAAAACCACCTTGGCTGGTGAAGCAATCATTCTCATAAAAGTTGATATTACCTAGCATGAACTACGTATCAGACACATCTCAGGTATTCAGTTAATCCTCTTGAGAACATTTTGAGATACAGGTTAAAATTATTTCTCATTTGCCAAGGAAGGATTGACGGGTGAAACTGTTAGGTAACTTTCCCAAGGTCATGGCTAGGAAAGGCGGGAACTGGCATTATGAACTCAAGAAGTCTGCCCTAGAGGGTAATCCAAGGACCTGAAAATGTTCATCAGCCCTTGGTCTTAATTATCCACTGACCTTCCCCACAGCTCTTTCATAGAAGAGAGGATCAAGTCTAACACCATTTCCAATTCTGGGGAACCTAGGGTCTCATAGGCACCTGAAGGAAGAGGGGAGAGTTGCCAGTTTCTCAGATGGATAAACAAGAATGGAAGTCTCTTTACTAACTTCTGTAAAATGGAAATATCTTCTGTTTTATTTCTGACAGTAGATGATGGATGTACTTCAACAAATACAGAAGTAAAAACCTATCACACCTTCCAAAGGCCCTCGTATCTATCATAGCCTCTTCCTCAAAATAAATGCTTCAATAGTCCGGTGTGCAGTCTTCAACTGTGATTTGCAGATTCTGATAGTCCTGAAACCTGTTCAGAGAGTCCTCATGTCACAGCTATTTTCATAATAGTACTAGTACACGATTTGCCTTTTCCACTGTGTTATTTGCATTGATACTGCAAAAGTGATAGGAACTAAAATGAACACTCATCTGTACCAGTAGTCATTGGTACTGGTATCACCTTTACACAGCTGCAGTCAAGTGAAACTGCATTTTCTAAAGATTGTTCTTGATGAAGCACTGCAGATGATCAACCTTATTAAATATCTCTATGCTTGAAGACACTTTTTTCCAATATTCTTTGTAACGGAATGGAAAGTATGCACAAAGCACTTCTTCTGCATATTGATGTATGATGGTCATCTGAAGGAGAATCATGTGTGTGATATTTGAGTTGCCAGCTGAACTAGCCACATTTTTCATGGAATACCAGCCTCCAAAACTGTGAGAAATAAATTTCTGTGGTTTATAGGCCACCTAGTCTATGGTCATTTGTTATAGCAGCTTGAACTAAGACAATATATTAACATGTAAGGAGTTTATTATTATTTAATAGACAAATAAATATATTTTAAACCCACATTTGGAAAAACATCTTTGAGTTCTATAGTTTCACGGGTATAAAGAGCTCTGATGTCAAAGTTTGAGAAAATCTATTCGGACTATTTGATGCATAAACCCACTTTTTTGCTTAAAAAGTACTAAAGAAAATCCTTTCATGTCAAATAGCTTTTATAAAGTGTTTAGAGTGTGCTTAGAGATAGCGCTAAGTAGTTTGCATATATCAACTTATTTTACTTTTCACAAAGGAACTTATGGGAGGTAGGTACTAGTTCCCCTATCCTACACATGAAGAAACCTACCCAGAGAGATTAGGCTATTTGCCAAAGGATACTCGCTAGGAGATCCAGCAAATTTTGAACCTAGGCACTCTCACTCTGAGTCTCATAGTAAGTCAAAGGTATGAAAGCTCTAAGATTTCTGAGAATAAATCCACAATGAGGAGTTATAAATGAACAGAGTAAGCTATAGGGCTTTGGTGAGGAGTAACTACAATATAATTTGGGGTAGGTAATCTATGTACCATGAATCATTAATCACCATAGGTAATCTGTGGTTCTGATGTGCTGGTTTTGTTTTTGCAAGGGACTTTCTGGTACTGGATGAAACTCAAAGGTAAGATAGGACTAGCCTCTGGCCTTACAACTATTTCAAGACCTTTGGTGAAAGCCAGGGATTATCCTGTCAAACTGAGTGATGCCTTTTCTCAGTTCAGTTCAGTTCAGTTGCTCAGTCATGTCCGACTCTTTGTGACCCCGTGGACTGTAGCACGCCATGCGGTGCCTTTCCTAGCCCAACCTCTACGCCCAAAACTAGCATCAGTCTTGGTACAGGCTCTCCCATGACTCTGGACTTGCCCTTGTGCCATTTATTCCAATCTGTCATGATATATACCTAATCTGATTGCTCAGACACCCGTCCCGTGCCCAGACCATGTGCTCCACGAGCATAGGGACACTGTCTATTTGCACACATCCTCTCTCCTCTGAACCTGGGACAGTGCCTGGCACACAGAAGCTACTCAGGAGATAGTGAGAGCTCTGTACCCAGGTCCTCAGATCCCCTCACTGTTTTCAGATACAGATGCCCTCTGGTCCTGGCCAACCCATACCTGTGCCTCTTTGTTGGGGCTGCTGGAGCCAGTTTTGCCTGTACTGGTGGGAAGCCAGAAGTGTCTGAACATGTCTTCTTGGAGACAGCCCTAACCCATAACAAAATGGTGAAGGTGGCAAGTTTAAATACTCTAGCCCTCCCCATCCCCATGAAGACACTTTGAGTGTATTCTACCCTCTTTTCAGAGCTCCCGTAACAGGACTGAGCCAAACACACCCTCAGTGAGATTTGTCATACCAGCACACCATAGCCCTGCACCTTTCCTTCCCATCACACTTCCTGCCAACCTCCCTGCTTCCCTTGCAACACTGCCTCATAAATCACTCAGCTCCTCACCTCTGGGTTTGTTTCCAGGGAACTCAATGGCTGGACTGTGCCTCAGTCATCTCTACACCACTCCTGCCTCTTCAACACTTCAGATTTGTTGAATGAATGAAGACCAGTGCCTCATTTATAATCCTAAAGCTCAGGGCCAAGATTTAAGGAGTGCAATGGTTAGGAAAGAAGCTATTCCAACAATATTCTCTAGAAGTCTTGATAACTTAGACCTCTGAAGATGTGCTGGAGTTGGTTCAAACCGGCTTGTATGAGCCAATTGTTAAATATCCAAGAATTTTGTAAACTGATTGTTAAACTCTTGGTAGCTTCAAATTGACCACGGTGAGAGTATTTACAGCAGAAAAGTTGGCACATACTACAAGTCAAGGCTAGTCTCCCTGCCTCTATCCCTCCTCATCCCACTCCCTAAACTCCATCCTGTAGAAACAGTTTCCCACCACAGTACTGGGAAAAAACATTTCAGGGTCAAAAAAAAGACCTGTATAGCAATATATATATATTGTAGTAGTGAAGTGGTTAAGAATAAGGGTTCTAAAGTCAGAGGGATCTGGGTTCAACCGTACTGTCACTTATTGAGTCTATGATGTAGGCCAAGTTAATTTCTACGTCTGTATTTCCTCATCTCTAAAACAAATGGTGTTATCAATTTGTCTCTTGACATAAGTACCGAACTCAGTTTCTGACATATAGAAATAACTCAATGAACGTTAGCTAATGTTAAATTAGAAGGACCAAGAAATACAGAAAGTGTTAGAATGTGGTCTTGCAGCCTACCATGATGGTATCACCATGCCAGCAAACTTCACTTCAGTGGATTATTCTTTGGGTGTCAGCCAAGCTCTATCAGGTCACCTCGACCCAAAGCTGCGGCTCTCAGGATTAATCGCTGGTCTCAGTTTCATGTGTATCACATAAAAACCTGGTGCCAGATGTTGGCTTATTCTACAAAGAGCCCAAAGAGGGAATGATCCCTGACACTTGGCCTCTGTGGCTCTCTTCAAGAAAAGACAACCATTCAAGGCAGATTTGTTAGTGGGGAGCTGTACCCAGGTAGAGCTTCCCAGCTAGCACATTGGTAAAGAATCCGCCTGTCAATGCAGGTGACGCCAGAGATATGGGTTCAATCCCTGGGCCAAGAAGATCTCCTGGAGTAGGAAATAGCAACCTACTCCAGTACTCTTGCCTGGAAAATTCCATGGACAGAGGAGTCTGGCAGGCTACAGTCCATGGGATCCCAAAGAGTTAGACATGACTGAGCATGCATGCATGCGTACGTGCCCAGATAGCAGAAATCACATTGCCCCTGAGACCAAGACCCATGCCCCGGGTGCGTTACAGTAACACAAAATCATCCCATCAGATCTGGCAGTTATTTAAACATGCAATACATATCCTGAGTTGAATGCAAAGGGTTATATAAAACTCCAGCAACTCCAGGATGGTGCAGCTGGAGCTGTCAGTGCCCTACCTGTGTCTCTTTGGAACCAGCTTTCCCATACCTGATGGCTGCCTACCACTGCCACCGGCAGCTGGGGCCAGAGTAATAATAAAACACAATCATTGATTAAGCTCTTCCTCTTCATTAGATACTGTGAGAAAAGGCAAGGTCACATTCAGTGGCTACAACAACACTATGTGGTAAGTACTGTTATATTTCATTTTATGGATGAGGAAACTGAAGCTCAGAGGGGTTAAGTCATCTGTCTAAAGACAAACAGCACTGGAAAGTGGTGCAGGCAAGGATTGGAACTCAGAGCCTCCATTCCTAACCCACGGCTGACAATATGCCAGGCAGTGAAGGAAGATGAAGATCTATGGATCAGATTCACCCACTCCTACCCTCCATGGACTATAGAGTCATCATCAGTTATTCTGGGGAAGAACATTTCTCTGATTTGTTGTTTTCAAGAAGGTGCTGATACTCATTGTGGAATATTAAAACTCTGTCTCCTCCTTTCTCTAAGCTTCTGCTTTTGAGACACACCCATGCATTCATTCATACTTCCCTGGCAGCTCAGCTGGTAAAGACTCCAACTGCAATGCAGGAGATCCTGGTTCGATTCCTGGGTTGGGACAATCCCCTGGAGAAGGGATAGGCTACCCACTCCAGTATTCTGGCCTGGAGAATTACATGGGGTAGTTACAGTATAAGTCCATGGGGTCACAAAGAGTTGGGCTTGACTGAGAGACTTTCACTTTTACACACTTATTACAGGTATTGGCAGGGGGAAATGGAACCCACTACAAACAAGACAATGAAAACTCTCCTCTGCTAGTTGCCAGGGACCCAAAAAACAAGTCATCGCACTTTTATTTTCCATGGAAGAAAACTAAAGGTTGTGTGCAACAATCAGTCTGAACATTGGCTGTGAAATTAATACTTTGGCCAAATGTCTCAGTCAAGACGGAAACATTATTTTGTTCTCACCGCTGTGGGCCAACATCTCCCAAAGAAAATACTGCTTAGGATTCATGGAGTCTTCAAATGAAAGCAAAGTTCATTCTGTCCTAGAGTTCATACACTTTCCCAAGTGACTTCAGTCTCCCTGCCACTGCCCTGAAAATACCTGTCAGAACTTGCCTTGCTGTGTCTTCCATGGGTGTCAGTGGTTAGCACACTGGCCTACGTAAACTGAGTCGTTTATGCCTGATGAATTAAGAAGCCCACTTGCGAAGGCGCTGGTTGCACAGGCTCTCAGCATACAGACTCCTGGAGGAGCTGGGATCCGAGAGCTCTTGGAATTGGCCCAGATGTCAGGAAGAGAGGCATCGAGATGGCTTGGATTCAACAAGCTGGCTCTGATGACTTGGCTTTCGGCTCTGGGCTCTCAGTCCACCAAGCAGAGCCCAGCCAGGTCAGCCCAAACCCAGACTGTCACCCCAGAGGACTGTGAAAGAGCAAGTGCAGGTAACTACCCACTACGGACCAGGCATGGAAGACAAAAGTCTTGGTTGCTAGGGCTTTTGTGGGTCTGCTTTGGAACCAGTTCTTCTGGCCTCCAAGTTATTGCGGTTTTTCAGGAAATTGCACTGGTCCCAGGCCTTGGAGCCTTCACATACATTCCTCCTCTGTTAGCTTTTCTGCTTGGGGGTGAGTGAGCAGGGGAGACGGGAAGACAGAGGGGGTGAGGCTGCCCCCTGCATGTTGAGTTTCTGGGGCTCCAACATCAGTGTTATTGGCTGGGATGGGCCAAGGGAGGCATGAGCAAGAGGTTGGAGGGCTGAGAGAGCCCAGGGGACCTCTTCAACTTTCCACCTCCAGTGGCCAGAATCCAACAGGGCCCAGATTAAGATGAGGGGAATGAGGCCAAGTTGTACAAATGCAAGGTCAGCTCTTGATTTTATCAAAAATTTTGATACTTTTTTCATTGAGAACTGTTTGCATAAATTTTGATATTTTTAAAATATTGCATGTAAATATTTATTTTGATTACTGAGGTTTTGTGGCTCCTGCAGAATCTGTACACAAAGCAAATGTCTTTGCCTTAGCCTAGTTCCAGCCTTGCCTTCCCTCCCTCACATGTGACATATTCACATACATAGAATAATCGAGCCACTGAGTCTAACCCTACTTGTTGTTCTGTAAGTTGTTTTTGTTTACTCAACAATATGTGGCTGAGCATTTCTAAGTCAATGATCATAGTTCTACCTTATCCTTTGCATGAAATCGTGTGTTATAAAATTTTTTACCACTTTTTCTTATAGGTCTAGCAGCCTCTGCCAGGGCTCCACCCATGTCCCTAACATTTCCATGGGCTCCAGGCAAATGCCACTACTGGCACATACATCACTGGGTTGGAAGCCTGGTTCCAGAACTGCAGAACGGCCTATGAATGAAGCAGGGGCAAGTGTCAGAGAATTAACATCTGCCAGGAGCAGCTCTCAGCCAGTGACTGGGGAAGTGGGTGTATCAATCCCCCAGCTCCCTCACCCAGTAGATGGAGCAACTCTAAGGGAGTGCAAGCCACCCTGGGTTTCAGAGCTTTCCCTGTGGAAATAAGCTCAATTGGTACTCAGCTTAACAACACGTTTTCTCTATTGGCCACCTGCTCTTGTTTGTACCACTTCTCCATCCCCTTCCAGGGTTATGCACACTCTACACACATATACAGATCTCAAAAATTATTATGCTCAAATTTTTGTCTGTGAATCTGCTTTTGCTAAAATGGGCATTCAGTTTATTTCAAATATTTCACTATTGCATATTAATATGCTCTTTGGGAGACCATGATCAAAACTAAATAAGGATAAAAGAAGTTCAGTTCAGTTCAGTTCAGTCGCTCAGTCGTGTCCGACTCTCTGTGACCCCATGAATTGCAGCACACCAGGCCTCTCTGTCCATCACCAACTCACAGAGTCCACCCAAACCCATGTCCATTGAGTCGGTTATGCCATCCAACCATCTCATCCTCTGTCATCCCCTTCTCCTTCCGCCCCCAATCCTACCCAGCATTAGGGTCTTTTCCAATGAGTCAACCCTTCGCATGAGGTGGCCAAAGTATTGGAGTTTCAGCTTCAACATCAGACCTTCCAATGAACACCCAGGATTGATCTCTTTTAGGATGGATTGATTGGATCTCCTTGCAGTCCAAGGGACTCTCAAGAGTCTTCTCCAACACCACAGTTCAAAAGAAGTAGGCTTTTGTTAACGTAGAGAACACAGAGACTCAATTAGCATGATAGCATCTCAGAGTGATGTCATATAAAGTTATTTTCACTATGGGCTGTGGCATCAAAAATGTTGAGATACACTATGCTTGCCTACCAGACTGTGCATTAACTTCTGTAATTCCAGTGAATGGTACATAGTAGATTATCAACAAATTTTGGTGCATGAATAAAAGAAAGTAATTAATTAGTGCTCTGAATCTCTGCCAAGCTAAGTATAAGAGACCATGAAACTTTCCTGAGCCACTGAGCATCTGTGCCTCAAGATTCTCTAACTCTATAATCAAGACAGAGAACAGTACAATCCTAAGGTTAGCAAGGTGAACTGGTGGCTGCTCTGGAGACATAAAATACGACTCCTGGCTTATGAACACATAATCCCTTTCCCCCATCCCTACCCAGACTATAATCCCAACAGAGGTTGAAATTTTGACATTGGCCTTGAGTGACTGCCCACATAATAACCCATCTGATCACTCCTAAGACATTCACTCTCTCTTCCTTTTGTTCTTCCCCACACTGAAGATTCCTGTTACTCCATGGAGAATAGGCTCTCCTACTCCAGGATCTCCAGCCCTCCTGGGAGCTTGCATCTGATGAGCCAGCAGGTCCTTTGGGAGGAGCCAAGATGGTGGTCAGCCTTCCAGTGTCCTGTTGAAAGTTTTGTATGCTCAGCTTGGTTGCTCTTCTCTTCATTTGTCAGGATGTTTACTGTCACATTTGTCTACCCTTAAATCTTTGCCCACAAGGACTCCACCCTGGAAAGGAGAGTCTGACCTGGCCTCCCACTAAACCACCATCATAGACCATGCACAAAGAACAGCCCTTTCACCTGGAATCCCCAGGGACTGATGAGGAAGGACAAGATTTATGTCATATGAAGGCTCATTCCCAGCAGCCTAACTTCTCTCTGTTACCTAAAAGGCATCTTTTGAGCTTCCCATCAATCATCCACACATCTTCACTACATCACCTTGTAGGACAACTATATAGAAGTAGTAGGCACACAATAGACCAACCTAAGCAGATCAGTAGAAGGTAGAAGGACTTCCTATATAACACTTTGATGGCCTCCTTCATCTAGAAATGCTACAGGCCGAGTCCAACAGCTCAAACATACTTAAGGTCTCTGCTTAAGTCCTGGTTGCTCACATTCCATTGACTAAAGCAAGTCATAAGGCCAGGTCTCAAGTCAATAGGAAGTATCCTCATACCTAAGGGGGCAGAGAGCTGCTGGATGAATATTTGTGCAACTATAACACAATCTAGCACACTACCCCTCCAGCCTCATCTTGAGCTCTCTACCCCTGACTTCCTTCAGTCAGCATGGATCATGATATCTCCAACTTCACGGCCTTTGCACATGATGTTTTTCAGCCTGGAAGGCTCTTTTTCCTTCCCAGTCCTCTACTACTCCTTATGACCCTCCAGATTTAGGTTTCCTTCTTACTTCCTCAGAGAAACCTGCACTAACCCCTGGGCCAGGTCGATATCCCTAGCCAAGCCTGCCTTCTGTAGCAGGCACTCCTCTTAGTGACTGTCCTGCTCACCAAAACCGCTTCATTACTAACACTCTGACATTGTTCCCCATCCCCATGTTTTTGGTCTTACTTTCTCTTTCAAGCAGCAGCCCCCATTCCTCCCCTAAGCAGAAGACCAGAGGCTGGTTCACTTCTGGTTCTTCCACAGCCTTACCTGGCCCCAGTCTCAGCACCATGGATTCTGGAAGCGGGGATAAAGACAGAAGCTCGGCCGATAAATGGAACCTCTTTGGACCAAGATCCCTCCAGAAGTCTGATTCAGGAGGTTTTGCCATCCAAGCCTACAAAGGAGCCCAGAAGCCTTCTCCAATAGAAGTGATGTGCGCACAAGCCACCCGAAGGGCCAAGGAGCCAGCAACATTCAAGCTGCCCGAGATGGATATCCCAGTGATAGAAGGGACAAAACAGCTGCCATGGCCCACAATCTCAAACCCCGGGACTTGAATATTCTCACGCCCACTTGCTTCTAGAGCTTTTTGTTCTGGGGACTCTGCATCAAGGGTATCGAGCCCAACTTCCTTTTACCTTGGCTCTTCCCTGGCGGCTCAGACAGTAAAAGCCTCTGCCTACAATGCGGGAGACCAGGGTTTGATCCCTGGGTTGGGAAGATCCCCTGGAAAAGAAAATGGCAACCCACTCCAGTACTCTTGATTGGAAAATCCCATGGACAGAGGAGCCTGATAGGCTACAGTCCATGGGGTTGTAAAGAGTCTGACACGACTGAGCGACTTCACTTTCACTTTCTTTCTCTCTCCCCTCTGCCTGTGATCTCCCCCTGCCTTATCTTTATCCATCTGGCTTGTCTTGCAATTCACAGCTCAGCCTAAATCTCACTGAGCACCAATTTAAAGTAGCTCATTACATGCAGCAGAACACTTACAACTGACAATTTTTTTTTAGTCATTCCGTTGTTACATTCACATTATGTTCCAGGGCACACAGTGTAGAACACACTTTAGGGTTACCCCAGCAGTTGGGCAAGGGAGCTGGAGCATCTACCCACCACCTTCCACCAGGCATTGGCTACTGGGGACTTGGGGAGAGGAGTGGCGACAATATCCTGGAACTTCTGGAATGTCCTATTCCAGGGGCTAAGCTAGGCTGGGCAGCCAGAGAAAGCCCTCAGGCGATGATGGCTGAAGGAAACCACTTGGTCACCTGAGGCAGATATACGCAAGGCACCATCAAGGTCTGTGACAGACTCACTGAATGAATGAACTGAAACCCAGGTAGGGGTGCTGACAGAGGCCAGGAGAAGGATGGTGAGGGGAAGGGGAAAAAGACAGAAGAAATGCCAATATGTGCTTTCACAGCCAAGTCTGAAGCAGCTTGCGAGTCTTAGGAAGGAAGGTCCTTCCTAATAGCCATCACTTAGCCAGAGGTCAGTCTAGAGTACAGGTTCAAAGCCACTAGTAGTTGTTTGGCAATGTGCTACTCATTTCTCGAAGGTAATAGCCAAAGCAGAAACAGAACATCGCTGCCTTTAAAAAGGCTTAGAGCATTCTGGAAAGAGATCCACTTTTAACAGTGGGAGAACAGGAGGAGAAGAAGTAGTTGTAAAGTCTGGAGGGGAGCCAGGAATCCTGCATCCTTTCCCAAGCCCTTGAGGATGTGCGGACATGTCTGGGCAAGTCCCTTCTGCCCCAGGTAGCCCCCTGTTGAATTCCAGGTTGAGGATAATCCAGACCTTTTATTCATCCTAGGGTGTGGTTTGGGGCCATTCTACCACCTCTTAACACCTATGACCAACAAAGAAAAGAAACAAAGAAAATTCAAAGCAGCCAGTCTCTCTGATTCGTGAGCAGCTCAGACCAAGGCTGGTAGCTGAACTGATTTATAAGTAAGTGACCCTCTCTGGTCCTGCCCTAGGGGACCAGTGATGATTGGAAGCTCGGTTGGGGCCTCACACCTCCCATCACCTTTATTTCTGTGGTCCTCTCCACTGTGCTCCATCTTCCTGCTGTCTTCAACCAGTGAGCAGGCTAAATCCAGACTGACGCTCCTAACACTGCTTTACCCCAGGCACTGCCTTGTCAGTTGAGGATGCTGGAGGCCCTCTTCCCCGTGGAACCAGTGTAGTTAAGGACCCAGGCTCCAGGGCGAGATGGCCTGCGGTCAGATCCTGTCTGTGCCATCGGATCAGTACCCCCCAGCCAGTCCCAATTCCTATGCGCTCCCCTCAGTGAGTCTCTCCCTGGACTGAGGTGGACCTGATGTCCACCTCCTTCATCCCAGTCTTGGTGAGGACATAGCAAGCCGTCCCACTCATGGAGGCAAAGCTGTCCTCTCCATTGAGGTCCCTTCCCAAAGAATTTCCTAAGACAATTTTGACTATTAGCAATTTTTCTTTTAGGCACAACTTTAGAACCCTCCCCTCTATGTATCAAGTCAATTTGATCAGGAGCACCTGCTTAGAATTCCTGGCGGAGTGGGTGCAGCAAACAAAATACTTGCCTTTAAGCCTCACCCACATGAAGCACCACCTTTGCTTCTCCCAAAAACCTTATGGGGTAAGCTAGATGAATGAGCCCCTTTCACAACAGATAAAATTGAGGCTCAGGTTAAAAGGCAAGACCAAGAAGATGTATTTAAATAGTAACAGAGCTTGGCTTCAAATCCTGCAGCCTATGACCTTGTCACAGGCTCACCCTGTGGATTCCAGCTAAAAATACAGTGAGTGCACTGCATGGCAGCCCAACTCCAACTTGGGGGTCCCTTGGGGAGGATGACTTTTGTCTCCCCTCTGATTGAACACAGGAGAGAGCTCCCTAAGCAGTTCTGACAAATCTGTCCTTCAAAGCGAGCCTCTCTCACTACAAGAAATTCAGATTTCAGACACTATGTCCATTTCCCTCCGTTACTCAATTCTTCTGCATTTTGTTTGCAGGGGAACCTTGCTCAAACCTTTTATGCATTCATTTGATGGAAATTTACCAAGCATCTTCTATGTGCCAGGTGCTGGAACTAAGCACTATGAATAAGACAAAGGTTCTGCCTTTATGAAGTTTCTATTAAAAAATCAAAGAGAGTCCAAGTCAGGGGGGCAATACTGCTAGTAAATAACATTTACTAGCAGTAAGAAGGATGGAGTGTGTGAGGGTGGAGAAGTGTCAATTACTTAATTCTGAAAGAGAAAGAACCCATACAAAACATAATGTTGATAACAGTATCACACTTAAAACATTTAACAAGAATTTCTTAATTCCCTAACAGTATACCAGTTTTCATATCCCTCCACTGTTTTACATATTTTGTTTGCTTGTATGATAGAAACCTAATTTAGATTCTAATTCAAACAACTCTTCTAGTCTATAGACTGCATATCTATTTCCTGTCTTTGTTTTTGTTTCTTGCAGATTTTTGTTAAAATGAGCAGGTCATTTGTCCTATGGAATGTCACAAGGTCTGGATTTTTCTGATTGTATCCCTGTGTTAGCCTTTAACCTGTTGGGAGGTGCCTTTTTCAGTGCATTGTGGATGTGACAATTGACCAGAGACCTGAGTGAAGAAAGCCAGCAAGTGATTTCTGCAGAAAACTAAGGGTAAAGTGTCTATGTCAGTTTCCATTTTTCCTTAGCTTAACTTCTCTGAGTCTCAGTTTCTGAAACTCCATTCTTTTTTCATGGAAGTGCCCTTCCTGCTGTGACAAGTAACCCAAATGCCTTTATCAATTCGGCAGTGAAATATTTGTGGTTAAAGAGCTTAGCCTTTAAAACAGGAAACAACCCAAATATCTATCAACAGAATGAAATGAAATAGAGCAGCATATTCATACAATGGAATACGACTCAGCGATGAAAAATGAAGGGACTGCTAATTCAAGCAGGATACACGTGGGTCAATCTCAGAAACTTCATGTTGAGTGAATGCAGCCAGGCACAAAACAGTACATCTAATACAATGCCATTTATGAAGTTCGAGAATAGGTATAACTAATCTATGGCAATAGACATCAGAATGGTACTTTCTTTGGGGGTGATGACTGAAAAGAGGCATTAGAGAACTTTCTGGAATGACAGAGATGTTCCCTATCTTGATCTGGGTGGTGGTTGCATAGATGTACAGGGACATAACAACTCATCATGCTCACTTAAAATGTATGTAACTTCCTGCATGTAAATCATACTTGGAAAAATTAAAAAGCAGGTGAACTGTGGATTCTGGCAGACACAGGCCCTAGTTAACTGTTTATTAACTTTTATCAATTCTCCTAACTTCTTAGGACCTCAGTTTCTTCAGGTTAAAATGGGACTAATACAATCCACTTCATTAGTATTGCTGCTAAGCAGTTAGCACAGAGTCTGACATAGAGGAAGGCCTGAAAAAAATGAGCTGTGTCATTCTAATACCCCTCCCTCAATCCTTGGCAAACTCAGGATGACCCCATAAACAAGCAGACTACAGTACATCTCAGTTCTATGCCACCTCTATTAGGCTCACTGCAAGACTGAGATTTGGAACATGTTCATTAATGCTATGGGCATGACCTCCCATTGCTGTGCTTTTAACACGTCACTTATATTTGATCTAATTGCAGCCACACTGTGGTTCATCACAAAATTTTATGGCAAGCTTGAAGAAGCCAATGGGTCCCTCCTATGTGTCGGGCAGCATGGCTGCCAGTGCCTATCAGGCCTCCCAGAGCTGGAGTTTGCTGAAAAAAAAAATCCTTCTAATCTGCAATCTTTTCTCTTGAGAACAGTCTTGGAAATGCTGTTGCCAAACACTTGCAACTGGTCATTAATTCATCAAAAAAAATCACAGCTTGCTGGGAAGTGTCATTGCAAAACAGACTTCTTTCTATCTTTCTCCTTTCTTTGCTTTTGATCCCTGAAGTTTGTGTTGAAGCAAAAGGTTATTTGTCATGCCTGGATCCACATTATGGAGTTTACTGCCCCCATCTCTGCTCGGCTGAGTTCCCATTTTCCTTTAGGTTTATAACTCCCTTGATGACATCACAGTCCAATTCCGGAACTCTTCAGTTACGTCTGGTTACCAGAAGAGTTCATTCCAAGGTATAATACTTGGTATTTTTGTTCAACATTTTAAAAATTGAGTAAGTGTACTGAAGTATAAAAGACATACAGAAAAGTACACAGATCACAACTGTACAGCTCAATGAATTTGCATAAAATGAACACATCTGTGTTAACTCTATTCAGATCAAGAAACGAAACAAGACCAAAATCTTAGAAACCTTTTTGTGCCCCTTTGCTATAATTCACTAATCTACACCCAATAACCACTATCTTAACTTCCAGAATCATAGCTTGATTTTGCTGCTTTTCGAATTTCATGTGAATGGAATCCAACAGTGTGTATATATTCATGCATCTGGCTTTACCCACTCAACATTTTGTTTATATTGCTGTGTGTTATAGTTTGTTTACTCTCATTGCCATATAGTATTCCACTAAGGGTTCTACTACATTTAATTTTTCTACTCTTCTTTTTCTTCATTTAAAAAATTTACCCTGAAGCACAATTCAGAGATTAAAGGCAGGCCAGTACTGTGGCCCCCAGCTGCTTAAAGCTGGGAATGCATGGGGTCTTCTTTCCAGACCATCTCAGTGCCATTTACAATAGCATTAAAAGATGCTCCAGAATAAATTTCACCAAGGAGGTGAAAGATTGCTACACTACAAGTTATAAAAAACTTAAGAAATTGAAGGTGACCCAAATAAATAGAACGATATCTCTGTTCAAGGATTGGAAGAATTAGTATTTCTAAAATGTCCATACTACCCCAAGCCATCTGTAGATTTAATACAATCCTTATGAGATTCCAATTATTTTTTTTTTACAAAACAGAAAAAACAATCCTGAAGTTTGTATGAAACCACAACAGACTAGGAATAGCCAAAGGAATCCTAAGAAGAACAAAGCTAGAGGCATTACACGTCCTGGTTTTTAACTATATTACAAAGCTATTATAATCAAAAGAGTATGGTACTGGCATAAAAAGAGACACATAGATCAATGGAACAGAATCAAGAGCCAAACATAATCTCATGTATTTATGGCCAACTAATATTTGACAAGGAAGCCAAGAACACTCAGTGGAGAAAAAACAGTCCCTTCATTCCCAGCATTCAAATGTTCACATGCAAAAGAGTGACACTAAACCCCTTAAAGCACTCACAAAAATTATCTTAAAATGAATTAAAAATTTAAAAGTAAGACCCAAAACTGTAAAACTCCTAAAATAAAGCATAGGAAAAAAAGCTTCCTGACATGGGTCTTTGTCAATGATTTTTTGGATATGACACCTAAAGCACAAGCAACAAAAAATAAACAAGTGAGGGGCTTCCCTGGTGGCTCAGTGGTAAAGAATCCTGCTAATGCAGGAGACATGGGTGAGATTCCTGATGTGGGAGGATCCCACATGCCATGGAGCAACTAAACCCATGTGCCACAAGTACTGAACCTGTGCTCTAGAACCTGGGAGCAGCAACTACTGAAGCCCAAGCACCCTAGAGCATGCATTCTGCAACTAGAGAAGCCACCACAATGAGAACCCTGCACACCACAACTAGAGAGTAGCCCCTGCCCACAACAACTAGAGAAAAGCCCAGTGCAGCAATGAAGACCCAGAACAAGCAAAAATAAATAAAATTAATTACATAAATAAATAAACAAGTAGGGGGCACATCAAACTGAAACACTGCTGTACAGCAAAAGAAACCACCAACAAAATGAAATGGCAGTCTCTACAACGGGAGAAAATACTTGCTAATCACAGATCTAACAAACAGTTGTTACACAAAATATATAAAGAACTCTAACAACTCAACAGCAAAAATATAAGTAATCCAATTTAAAAATGGAAGTATAGATGATCCTTGAGGGCACTGAGAAATAAGTCAGAGAGAGACGAATACAGTGTGATCTCATTTACATGTGAAATCTAAATATATATAATTGAGTACAACTAACACTAACACAATACCTTAAAAAACAAAAAAACACATAAGAACAAAAACAAAAACTTCAATATAAAAAAATACTTATAAGAAACAGAGATCAAATTTATGGTTTCTAGAATCAGGAGGTGGGGAATAGGGCTGGAAGAACTGAGTGAAAGTGGTCAAACTTATAAGATAAATAAGTCCTGGGGATATAATATAAATCATGTCTATAGCTAACAGTACTATAGCTAAAATATACAAAATTTTGTATATTTGAAAATTGCTAAAAGAGTCCATCTTAAAAGTTCCCAATACAAGCCCAAAAAAATGTTGTAACTATGTGAAAGGATGGATGTTAACAGCTTATTGCGCTGATCATTTTCACAGTACAAGCATAACAAATCCTTATGTTGTATATTTGACTTATGTTTTATGTCAATTGTATCTCAATAACACTGGAAAGAATAGCAAGAGACGACCTCATCCCCATCTTCTTAGGTGTGGGCTTCTTCAGGGTTGAAGCCTGAGAGAGGGAGGGAGGAGGCAGTGGTCTCCTTACCTGAATGTCTACATGTTATTGCTGGCGAAGTATCCCTGGCATTGCTGGTTCCCAGTGGCTCCATGTGATGCTGACCATCTCTGTTGCCACAGTGACCAGCACAAAGGTGACCGTGCTGAGCTTTCCCCAGTCCCTCTCCAGTGAGAATGATTTCTCCCAGAGGAGTAGCTATGTCTCTTTCTGGCATCAACAGCAATTCAAGGTGACAATGACTTTTCCATGTTGGGCATCCTGTTGTGTGAGCCAGTGGCCTCCTGGACAAGTCCTACAGCTCCTTCTCAGACTCTGACCTCCATGCTTTTCCATGCGAAGCTGCAAGAAGAGGTGGTGTCCTCATCTTCCAACGGCAGTGAAGAACAGAGCTTATCCTGGAGTTGCCCCATCTTTGTCCCACTGTAACACCATGTCCCCTTCAAGCCCTGCTGTCATGAGCAATCTCTAGACTAGAAGCAGGCACAAGGCTCCTCGCTTAAGTTCACCCCAAAACTTCTCAGCACTCTTCTGTCTAGTGGCTCCATCAGCGGTGCCTACTAGCTTTGGCAGTTCAGCAAACAAGCTCTGCTCCTTGGAGGCTTTGCTAATGATCACAAATGGGAGAAGAGGAGAAGCCTTCACTGTTGCTATTTTAGTACACACAATTGCCAATTGCTGACACCTGAATCCCTTTGCCTGCAGGTTTTCTGTGACTACTGGAGCCCACTTGCCCAAGCCTGCAGCAGGCTGAAATTGACAAGGAATTAACACTCTAGGATCAGCTTCTTAATCAATGGCTATCCAGAGCTGGGGAATAAATACCCAGCCTCTTATCTGGAATCTCTGAGGGCATGTTTTCTACTGATATTCACTATAAAGACAGCCTTTAAGGGACTGCCTTCCCTTCTCCCACCCCACCCCGCCCACCCGCCATCCAGCGTTTCCTGGAGTTCCCTACAAATAAACTACTTGCAATAATATTCTTGTTTCTGTGGGGGGAGGGGCGGGGGGTGGGGTCGCTGCTTCAAGGCAAACTCAAGCTAAGACAACCCAGGATTCTCTTGCAATCCCCCTTGCTTGGCTTCAGAAAGGGGAAAGAAAGGTCCAGAAGTCTTCCTAGTGAGGATAGAATAGCTTTTAAAGAAGGAGAAGGAGGAAGAGGAAAAAAAAGTTAGTTTCCCCCACTTGCAGTCTTTTGTTACTTCTTTCCTAGGCTGGTCCTAATGTCCAGTCTTTTAGGCTTCTCTAAGCCACCAAGGATTCACATTCTCATTTTTCTTCATCTTCCACCAGGGACCACTCAGTGGAGCTTAGAATATTCTTGCTTCCCCTTCCCAGTCCTGGATGGCTGCCTCCTAAAAACAGAACAGTTCTTGGCACCCCTAGCAAAGCAAGGGCCTACAAATCGCTCCACTAATGCTCTCCATTGGGATTTCAGAGACAGACTTCCATTGTAAGATTTCTGGGTCAGAAACTTCTGCCAAACTCCCAAATATCCCTCCTGTTGTAAAGTGGGAGAGACCATGATTCTAAATACTCAGGTTTCAAGTTCATATCTGCTTCTACCAGGTCCTGTTGGAAACAGTGAGGTTCACTGATTTGGCACAATTTCAACATGATTTGATTTGCAGGTGGCTGGGACTACAGCAGGGGTCCCCAACCTCCGGGCCATGGACCAGTACCTCCTGTTAAATCAGCAGCAGTATTAGGTTAGAAATAAAGTGCACAGTAAATGTAATGCACTTGAATCATCCCCAAACCATCCCCCCTCCCTCCCCAGTCCATGGAAAGATTGTCTTTCATGAAAATGGCCCCTGGTGCCAAAAAGGTTGTGGTTTGCTGGGGGTACAGCATTAGGGAGAACCCTCCTCTGCGTTCTTGATAGAGGGTCTGAGGTTGGGCGTCTGGAGTTCAAGGATCTCTGAATACTGCTGGCAAAACTGCCTATGTATTTGTTCACCTGCATTATTCTCAGTAGGTTCATAGCTTCCTAAAACTTCTCAAAGTGGCCTAGGACCCTGTATCTTCATTACTGCCTGTTGGAAGGAGAGTTGACTAGGCAAAAAATTAGTACTTTTTCTGGCTTCCAGTGTTTGTAGATCAACTTCACCAAGAAGATACCTGTAACCCAATTATGTCCAGTTGATCTTGCAGATGGGTTCTACACCATCAGTTCAGTTCAGTCGCCAAGTCGTGTCTGACTCTTTGCGACCCCATGGACCACAGCACGTCAGGCCTCCCTGTCCATCACTAACTCCCAGAGTTTACCCAAACTCATGTCCATTGAGTTGGTGGTGCCATCCAACCATCTCATCTTCTGTCATCCCCTTCTCCTCCTGACTCAGCATCAGGGTCTACCTTTCCCAGCATCAGAGTTTTTCAAATAGTCAGCTCTTTGCATCAGGTGGCCAAAGTATTGGAGTTTCAGCTTCAACATCAGTCCTTCCAATGAATACTCAGGACTGATCTCCTTTAGGATGGACTGGTTGGATCTCCTTGCAGTCCAAGGGACTCTCAAGAGTCTTCTCCAACACCACAGTTCAAAAGCATCAGTTCTTCGGTGCTCAGCTTTCTTCACCATCCAACTCTCACATCCATACATGACTACTGGAAAAACCATAGCCTTGACTAGATGGACCTTTGTTGGCAAAGTAATGTCTCTGCTTTTTAATATGCTGTCTAGGTTGGTCATAACTTTCCTTCTAAGGAATAAGCGTCTTTTAATTTCATGGCTGCAGTCACCATCTGCACCATGATGCACCCCAAACAACATAAGCTCAACTTCAGAAAACTTGGAGGAGTAATGTAAGGCTCTTCCAAGGCGACATGAAGGGGCAACAGAGAATGAATCACACTACATCACATGTGCTAACTTTCCTCTCTAGACATTTCTTTTCCCAAATTCTCACTCAGAAGCAGCTGCTCCCCCCACTCCAAGGCTCATTTTCCTGCCTCTTCCTAAAGCTCTCTCTTAACCACTTGTCTCACCTCTTCTACCCCTTATTCCCAAGTAGCTTGGAGACTTTTCTGATGTAAATCTACTTGGCCTCTCTAACTGTTCACCGTTATCCTCTTTACTTATTAACAGGGCAGCTCAAGAAGGGGGTGAAGAGGTTCAGACTCCAAATTGCAATTCTCTGCTGATCCTAAAGAAACCCATCTTTCCTGGAGAAATACTTTAGTGGAGGTCCAGTGGGTAAGACTCAGTGCTTTCACTGCAGGGGCCACAGGTTTGATTCCTTGTCAGTGAACCAAGTTCCCACATGTCAAGCAGTATGGCCAAAAGATTTTTTAAAAAAAGAAGAAGAAGAAGGTGCTGAGAAGCACAGCACAGAAGTTTCTAAAAGGTAGTGAAGGAAAGTTATAAACAAGTAACTGTGTTCCTTTGGTACACTTATTGGGTAGCTAGAAATTAAATTGAAGAACTAGTTCCCTTTAAAACTTAAAAAAAAAAAGTGAGGCAGATCTATTTGACTGCTAGAGAAAGTTAGCAGTTGACCCTGATGCTGGGAAAGATCGAGGACAGAACAAGAAAAGGGCAACAGAGGATGAGATGGTTGGATGGCATCACCAACTCAATGGACGTGAGTTTGAGCAAACTCCAGGAGACAGTGAAGGACAGGGAAGCCTGGCGTGCTGCAGTCCATGGAGTTCACAAAGAGCTGGACATGACTGAGTGACTGAACAACAAAGATAGAACAAACAGGGAGAAGGCTAGGGTGAGGCCAGCCTAGGGACCACCTGCAAGATACTGAGAGTGTTTAAGAGTGAAATACTTGGGGCACAAAATTTAAGGAGGTACTCACCTTCAGGGCTGTACAAGTGCAGACCCTGTACCAGTGTGCACCTAGGAGTGAGTGCCTCAAATTTTGCACCCTACCTGCCTTACTCAATTCCCTCTCATCCTAGCCCTGACGTTCAATGAAAACAAATAAAGCAGAATTATCCCACACACTGCATTACAATCTTACATGTAAACACTCTACATGCACATTAAATATATATAAATATCTTGTTGGGATCTGGACTGGTTGTGCCGAAACAGTCATGAGGTTAGTTCCCAGGAGTGGGATTGGAGGGAGGTAAGAAGACCTTCCCTCCTAACTTAACCCATTTCTGCAGTTTGAAGTTTCAAAATAACAATCTTTTAGGGCTTTAGTAATTTTAGACAAACCAGAAAAATAAATAGAATAATAAACTACATTACATGTCAAAGGGCCTGCAAAAAAAATATTAAAAGAAAACAGATTGTCACGGGTTTCTTCTTGTGGTCAGATGCAAATGGTGAAAATTGAGACACGTGTGGAGGATTCTTTGCCCCTGATTTCAAAGCTCCTCACTCAGGCTGTTTCTCCATGAGAATGAACACAGCATGGCCACCCACCTCTGATTCATCCAGTATAAGGTTTGCTTTTCCAGCACATTTAAGTCAGCATTCCCCTAGGACATACAGCAAGGGGCTGGATGCTGGTTTTCCCTTTCTCTCCCCTAAAACAGGGTTGGATAAAGATGACACTCAGTCCTGCTCTGCATGGAAGGTCAGAGAGAGGACAGGCAGAACAGGCCTAAATCAGCAAACTTCCAATGTCTGGCCAGTTGGTACACCTGGCCAGGCTTTTAGCTGTTAGTGAAGAAGTCCACCAATTAGACTCCTTTTTTTCCAGGCTCTAAACTTTCTTGTCAGTCAAATATATCCACCCATCTTATCCAGCTTTTTCAGAGAAACATTTTTTAAAATCCAAGCAGAACAGAAGATAATCAAGCCGAGCAGAAAAGTATAACTTCACTCTCTTCCTGCCTGGCATCCTCTGCATTCCCCTAGTACCTGACATAACCTTCCCTAGACCAGTGCTCCATCTTCTGTACCATTTCCATCATTCTTGGGTCCAGACAGCAGGAAACAGACCAACCCTACTGCCCAAGATCTGGTTATCAAGACTGCGGGGAACTATGAGCCTTCTGGCCACACCCCAGACATCCCAGGGCAGAGATTCTCAGTTTGGGGTGACTTGTAACCCAGGAGATGTCTGGAGATATTTTTGGATGTCACATTTTTAGGGAGAACTATTGGCATCTGGTGAATGTAGGCCAGGGATGATGCTAAACATCCCATAGTGCACAGGACAGTTCCTCCAAAACCAGAATAATCTGGCCCCAAATATCCGTAGTGCTGAGGTTGAGAAACCCTGCCCTAGAGTCTTGCTACACAAAGGATTGTCCATGGCCCAGCAGCATCGACATCTCTTGGGATGTGTCTCATGTGAGAATAGGCTAGTGTGAGGGTCAGCAAACTCTGCAAAGAGGCAGATAGTAAATATTGCAGGTTTTGAGAGCCAGACAATCTCAGCTGGAACTATTCAAGTGTAACTACTCAGCTAGGCATTTGTAGCGTGGAAGCAGTCCATACCCCACAGAAGTGCCTTCCACTTTGCTCACATTTTATTGGCCAAAACAAGCCACATGTCTATGCATAACTTCAAGAGGGAGGGGATCTGTGCCCAGAAGGACAGCAATTCCTAATGACGACCCAGATCCTCCTCCTCAGAAATCCTAGCCCTTTGCCTGTCTATCATTGCATCAGGATTTAAATAGACTTTGGCCGAGTCTAAGTCTGGCCTGGATCATTTAGTGATGACCTCACTAAATGATCACACTTTTCTAAGGAAAAACAGCACAAACATTCGTGGACTTGAATGCCTGCTCTGTGCTAGGCACTGAGCACTTAACATACCTCATACCTTTCCAACCTTAAAAGAGTTTCAGGAGGTGGGTGTCACCTGATTTTTCCAGATTAAGAGACAGAGAGGGGATGTGGCTTATCCAAGACCAGCTGGTAGCTGATAAGGTTAGGACTCAAACTCAGGTCTGATCTCAAAGCCCACACATTTTAATAGATTCATGACCAGATATTTTTTGAAAACCTACTGGATGTCTGGTATTGTATATACTGTTGTGCTTTTAATCTCTACAATAACCCTATGAAGTATCATTAGCCCCACTTGATTGATAAAGAGAAGGGGGGGCCAGGAAGTTATATAATAAGTCCAAGGTCACATATTCACTAATGGAACCAAAATTCTAACCCAGATCAATTGACTTCTAATGATTTATATTACTAGGACATTGGTTCTGTAACTGAGGTCCTAGGGCCCTGCTCGTATTCCCTTAGACTTTACCATGTTATGGTCATCAGCTAACTTCAAGCTATTAGGACCTGCATCTCTTTGCCTAATGCTTTCCTCAGAAACCACACAAGGGATGCTGCTCTGTCTGTGCTCATAGAAGCTCACCAAAGCCAGGAAATAACCACCACAGGGTCAGCTTCCCTCCCCACCCAGCTCTCAATCAAACACTCTCGCAGTGAGTGTACCCCAGCTCCTTTGCCTCCTAGGTGCAGTAACTCTGGGGCTCTAGTTACCAGAGCCCCCAGTGGCTACAGCTCCAGTCACCCCAGTAGCAGCTGACTTGATCATGCATCTTTTAATGGCTGGCACCTCAGGCTTTGAGATTCAATAAAAATTATAGGACCCCCAGTTAAATTTGAACTTCAGATAAAACTGATCTTTTTAGTATCAGTATGCCCCAGGCAATATTTGGGAGATACCCTAAAAAAAAAATTCATGTCTAAAAAATATTGTATACGACATGCTTATGCTTTTAAAATTACTTGTTTATCTGAAATTCACATTTAACTGGGATCCTGCACTTTTTCCAACAATACTTCTGTCGCCCTTTCCAATGTCTTAGGCCGCCTTCCCCACTTGTGTTGCCACACACATGGCTTGCACTTGCATTTGGTCTCAGAGTCTGTGCCGGGTGACCTCAAACTAAGACGGAGGCTGCCATAATGAGAAGAAAAACACACTGGTCCACAGCAGAGGTTTTACTAGTGTTTTAAGGTCCATCTGGACTCCTTGGGAGCCAGGACAATGGGGCCCTCAGCCATCCTCTACAAGGACCATTTGAATATAGCTTAGTTGACCCTTGAACAACACAGGTTTGAACTGCATGGGTCTACCTATATGCAGATTCTTTTCAACTATAAATACTACAGCACTGCAAGATCCAAGATTGGTTGAATTCTAAGACACAGAACCACAGATACAGAGAAACCACCCAGGGAAGGGCTCATGATAAACTATAGGCAGATTTTCCACTTTGCAGAGGATTGGCAACCCTCACCACCATGTTGCTCAGGATCACTGTATAGGGGAGAGAAACCTTTCCTTCTACATCACCAGTGCAACCACAACTTGGTACTTTCCATGGGAAGTAGCCCTTTATCCCATCTTTGTATGCTCTGCCCATAGCACTGAGAGATTCAGAAATTTCTAGACACCTTGTTATCTGGGATTCCCTCCATTGCGTTCAGCATCGATCAGACAGATAAATATTCAGGATTACGTGGACCAGATTGTATTGTCACTGAATGGCCATTCCACCCTTCCTTGCTAACATACCTTCAAAGCAGCTACATCCTTCAGAAGAAACCCAAGCCATCCCCAAAGTGTGGCTCATTTTCAGTTAAAGGCAACCATGGCATCTCCATTATCATTACCAGTAAATGGTTTAGAATGAATATGAGTTGCAACGTCATCCAGGGGAACAGGAAAGGGCATGTGGGAAACACATCTTTGCTTAGGAAATGAGATATGTGTAGTAGATGCTGGGTGTGCCACCCAGGACCCCCTTCAGGACAGAAGCCCTCACTCCTGCACCTTCCAAGAGGTCTATGGCCAAGGTTCAGCAACCTTTACCTCCAGCCACCAATCCACATAGAGATGCAGCATCTTGCCTCAACTTGGGAAACTCTGAGGATCCAACCACCTCCAGGGTGCCCTGTGGGGTCAGCTGAGGCCTCTGCTGCTCAACTTCTCTAGCTGGGCAGTCCTGCCCATCACTCCTGCCCATCAGGTCCTGTTCCTGAGAGCAATCACTCATAACCCCGTGTATGCAAATTTCCATCTCGGGAACTGCCGTAAGTCAACGTAGGAGAAGCAAGTTCCATTTTCACTAGAAGATGTTGCTTTCTGCACAAAGAGCTACAGAACCCCGAGGTGACCAGGAAAGGAACCTACATAAGAAGACAAATCAACAATCTGACGATGACGGAGCAAAAAGATGATAAGAACCTGCATCTTTAATAATGTCTCGGAGCCACTAAATTAAGCAACTCTACAACTGCCCTACATCTTGGCTTCTGGGTATGCCAGCTAATAAATATTCCTTGTCAATCCAGTTAACAATACTGTACTGTATATTTGAAAGATGCTAAGAAAATAGATCTTAAACATTTTTATCATAAGAAAAAACATAACTGTGTAGTGATGGTTGGTAACTGAACTTATTCTGGTAATCACTTCAGAATATACACAAATATCAAATCACTATGTTACACACCTAAAATAAACACAATGTTATATGTCAAATTTGTCTCAATTTAAAAAATGTTAATAGAATATTCCTTGTTGATAAAGCCTCTTATAGTTGGGTCTTGTAACTCACAGCAAAAATCATCTGAAATCATATATAGCCTAGGAGTAATACGCAAAGGGAAGTACTCCAAAACAAAGAAGAAATGGTGCTGAGAAACAGTGTGGGTTCCAGAAATCCAGCACTTAGATGACCAGCCTCTATCCTAAACCCACTGTGACTTCTCTTCTTTTTGTGCCACTGTTGCCCAGTAAAGCCATAGACTAAGAAGTAGAGGGTGTTTGTACACAATTCCTGTGTATGTTCTTGAGAAAGAAGGAAGTTCCAGACAGTCCTTTGACACCTTATAATTCATGTACCAACTATGCCTCTATTTTGCTTTCCTTCTTTTTCTGGTTATTTAGAAAAATGGAGCAGAGAAACATGTCAGGCCAGGAAAGGCTAAATCATCCCAAATGATGTCTACCTCGTAAATACTATGAAATACTATGAGACGCTCAAAAAATATTTATACAGTTTTGCCGCCTTGTGATAAAACAAACTACTCAGCTGCATCCCCAACCATGAGACATGTTAGTGACTCTCTCTAGAAAGTCAGAGGTGCCTTTGGCACATGAGTTGTTGTCTCTGAGCTAAAGATCAGACAACCTGCACATTAAGTAGCTGTCATGAAATGTATGTTTGTGTCACCCCCAAATTCATGTGTGAAGCTTAAATTCTCAAGGTGATGGTTTTGGGAGAGTGAGCCTCTGGGAGGTAATCAGATCATGAGGGTGGAGCCCTTATAATAAGGTTGGTGCCCTTAAAGGAAAAGACTTGACAGAACTTGCTTTAACCTTCTTCTATCTCTCTCATATTCATGTGAGGATGAGCAAAAAGGCAACTGTCTATGAGCTAGAAAGTGGGGCCTTAATAGACATCAGAACTGCTAGCATCTTAATCCTGGACTTCTCAGCCTCTGAAACCATGAGAAATAAATGTTTTGTTTAAGCCAGACTGTCTATGATATTTTTGCTGCAGCAGCCCAAACTGACAAAGACAATAGCCAAACACGCAACTCAAGCCTGTGGTTTCTCCTGTCTGGGTCCATCACCACATACAGTTATGTTTTTCCACCAGTTACATAGAAGATTTTCTTTTTTATCTTTGTGACCCCATGGACTGCAGCACACCAGGTTTCCTTGTCCTTCACTACCTTCCTGAGCTTGCTGAAATTCATGTCCATTGAGTCGGTGATGCCATCCAACCATCTCATCCTCTGTCGCCCCCTTCTCCTCTTGCCCTCAGTCTTTCCCAGCATCAAGGTCTTTTTCAATGAGTCAGCTCTTCACATCTGGACACGACTTAGCAACTTAACAACAACAACAAATATAGACAATTAAGATCAAGGATCTGGAATCAAAAACCTTGGGTTAAGTCCTAGACCTGGGTAAGTTATTTAATTCTTCTCAACTTATTTCAACATCTATAAAATGGGAAAATTAATAGCACCAGTCAGCTTAGGCTAAATTATGATGCAGTAACAAACAACTTCCAAATCACACTGGCTTGTAACAAGAAAAGTTTATGGCTTGCTAGACTCACATGTCCATCTTCGGCTGGACATGGCTTGGCTCCATGGGATCTTTATTCTGTGATGCAGTCTACAGCCTGCATTTGGGACACTATCAATCTTGTGGTGGAGGAAAAGAGACCCTGGCAGAACCACATAATGACTGTGAAAGCTTCTGCTTAGAAGTCATGCTACACAATCCCAAACTTGATACATAGCCAAGACTGAAACAATAGGGTAGAAATTTAAATTCTCCCATGGGGAGGAGGGGCCAATGTTTTGAATAATAATACAATCTACTAAACAAACATATACAACTCATAGGGATCGAAGGTTAAGGGCACATCAAAGTATTTGAAAAGTTAGCTATCATAAATATTAGGGTCAATATTTTAAGTTCTAAGTTACTTAGAACAAGAAAGTTTTTAAAAGGGACTCTCCTATTCAGAAATCACTTAGGTTAAGCCTTTGAAAGTTCTAACTCTATTTAGAGAGTATGTGGACTATTAGGTACAGTAAATATGTGAGCAAGTAAATAAAGTTGATTCAACTGTAAAATGGGAATAGAAATCATCTCTACCTCGTAGGGATGCTAGGAAGATGAAATGAGAAAATCCACACAGTGGTCCATGAAAGATGGATGCAAATTCTTGGTGAATTTTCCCATTCAAAGTGCAGTCTAATTTCCTTCACCTTCAATCAGTTGATTTTCATGGCCCACAGAATATGGAGGAAGTTTCAGGCATTCTGAAGCCAAGTCATGAGAAGCCTTGCAGCTTTACCCAGCCCTCTTAGAACACTTGTTCTTGGAGCCCTGAGCTGCCACATAAGGAGGAAGGGTGTCCAGCTGAACCCTGTCTTCCCTGGCTCAAGTGTCAGATATTCGAGTAAAGCCATCTTGAAGCCATGTAGAGCATAAGACTCACCCAGCTAAGCCCTGCCTAAATTCCTGGCCCACAAAATCATCAGACAATAAAATGGTTGTTTGAGCCAGTAAGTATTAGGGTAGTTTGCAATCCAACAATCTATAACCAGAACACATACAAGCCTATAGCACTGTATCTGACTCACAGTTGATTCAGAAAATATTCTAGTATCATTAGATTGTGGTAAACTCTCGATTCATTTTTCCCATTGACTTTGGAACCCTGTGACTTAGAACTGAAGAAAGGAGGTAAAGACACATCTTGAGTCAAATGTTTCACAAGAAGTTTCCTCAACTTCCCTTAAATGTAAAGAAAAGAGGAGGAATATCTCTAAGGTCCATAAAGGGAGTTTTAAACATGTAAGACTCCTAACCTGAGGAATATCAGAAATCTCATGACTTCCCTTAGGTATGCTTATGTCTAAACCTTTGAAGGAAGTAAAAATTCAATATTTTTAATTCCCTTAAAACTTCAGGTAAAATTGCCACATGGATGTGATAACCTGTGTTGACCTGGTGGGGACACATGCCGTTTGGCAACCACCATGAACCTTCAGAGACCGTGTACCTCATTTGCAGAAATAACTGCTCTAGAGTGTAGAGTTGGAAAATTGCCCTGTTCAAGAATAACTAAGCAGATAATGTCTGGGTTGGCATCATTCCTTTTACTGTCAATCTGTTCTCTTAACATGAGGAACTGCCCATCTGAGATGGAAGTTGAGACAGCAATGCCATGAGTTCACCAAATTCTACCTCCTTTTCACTTGGGAATAAAGCTAGAGTATATTTTCCAGTGTCCCCTGTGGAAATGTTGTAGGAAGGGGGGCCCCCTCCAGCACCCCAAGAGTGGGCTCTTGTCTAACACTTGGGAAAGCACTGTCCAAGGAGACATATGCTGACAAAGCAAGAGACTTTATTGGAAAACGGCACCCAGGTGAAGGGCAGCAGGGTAAGGGAACTCAAGAGAACTGCTCTGCCACGTGGCTCGCAGTGTCGGGTTTTATGATGATGGGATTAGTTTCCGGGTTGTCTTTGGTCAATCATTCTGACTCAGAGTCCTTCCTGGTGATGCATGCATTGCTCAGCCAAGATGGATGCCATTGAGGACGACTCTGGGAGGTGGTCAGACACGTGGTGTCTCCTTTTGATCTTTCCCAAACCCTTCCAGTTGGTGGTGGAGAACCATTTATTAATTCTGTGTTCCTTACCAGGACCTCCTGTTGTAAAACAACCCATGCAAATGGTTTACTATGGCAACTGGCCAGGGTGGGCAGTTTCAGTCAGTGTGCTCCCCCTAAGAGAGAGATGGGACCATGTGACAGATCTGGTCCATGGAATATAGACAACAGTGATGGACACCCCTTCCCAGCCCAGCCCCTGGTAGATTTCCTATGTGACCTTTCATGCTTTTTTCCCCAGACATTAAGGGGAGAACTCTGATACCCTAAGGGATGAAAAACCCAAGGATGGAGGGAGCCTGGATCCCTGAATGACTGAGTGGAACAGATGTTCACTTCTCAGCCCCACCAGTATTAGACTATGACCTGGGAGAGAGACAAGCCTTAGTATGTCACACCATAAGACTGAGGTGTATTTGTTACAGGAAGGTGTTATCTAACACAAAGGTATGGGGTGGAGAGAGTGATTGTGCTCTCCTCCTATCTCCATGAAGAGCAAAGTGGAGAGTCAGAGCACCTTTGTCAGAGAATTCACTGATAGAAGTTAAACTGTGTCACAACTCCCAGAAGAAAGGAAAGAGGCTCAGAGGGCTGGCCCTGCCCTCCCTGGTCTCCTAAGGGTATGAAGCAAGAATCTTCTATTCTCTTTCTCTCTGCAGGGGAACAGCAGGCAGATATCTAACACATCATGTTCTGCTGGCTCCACTGACAAGGAGACGGAATTCTATCACTCAGCCGACAGGAGACCTCACAGGTGACTAATTGAATCCCTGAGGCCTCTTTAGGAGGAGAAACTTCTCCTTTCTCAGCAACTCCTCCCTTTCCTTAGCCTGATTTCCAAGTGCAAGAGAGTCACTTGTGCTCAGCTCAGCAGGGAACAGATATTCTTGGAGTGATTCTTCCACAATCTGGTGGGCTGAATTGAATAGCCATTAATTAGAATTCAACAATAGTGCCTTTGGCATAACACAGCCCTGGGACTACATCCTGGAAATCACTCCATCCTGCACACAGCAGGGTGTTGAGAAGGGCAGGATATACCAGGACCTGGGCAGGACCAAGTGAGATGAAGAGCTTTGGTAGAGGAAGAAATTAGCATCTGCTACTGCCTTCTTCACCTTTGGGCACTGGGATGTCCTTGGTCACCATTCCCTGGAGACTGGAATCCCATAGATTAATGTAGTGGTTGACTTAGAAAACAGAGAGCTCAAATCTAGAGATCACATAGACCAAGGTTTGTCTCTCAGCTTTAGCATGTACTACCAGCTGTGTGGGGGGCTTCCCTGGTAGCTCAGCTGGTAAAGAATCTGCCTGCAATGCAGGAGACCCCAGTTCGATTCCTGGGTTGTGAAGATCTGCTGGAGAAGGGACAGGCTACCCATGCCAGTATTCTTGGGCTTTCCTGTGGCTCAGTGTGGCTCTCAGTATTCTGGCCTGGAGAATTCCATGGACTAAACAGTCCATGGGTTGCAAAGAGTTGGGCATGACTGAATGACTTTCACTTTCACCAGCTGTAAGATTTAGCAATATAACTCAACCTCTCTGAGTCCCTGTTTTTACACCAAGAAAATAGGGACTGATGAAACCTAACTCATAGCATCCTTAGGAAGGGCAAATGAAATAGTGAGTAAAATGTCTGGCATTTAGTCACCCTTGCTTCTGACCCCTCTTCAATATCTGGGACTGAGACCACACCTTTTGGGATCTTCAAAGTCCCTACTCTCTTTGAATCCTTGAAATTGACCTCACCATCTTACTGGTCCTCACTGGCCACTGTATGACATTTGCAGTGGAAAGAAGCTAGGAAAACAAGCTGGAGATTTCAGAGTAAAAGCCACTGCAGATCTGGTAACTAGAGCCACATAGTACCTTAGGGGTTAGCACCCCATTTAATGTTTAAAAGAGCCCTTGTATAATACCTAATCCTCAAACCATCCCAATCTCTACACTGCACTATAGCAATAGGAGAAAACCAGAGGCTGGCTAGCAAACCATATATCTTCCTGTCATATCTAAAACGCATAGCCAGGATACAAACAGATAGCATATACCCCTCTACTGTCCAGTCCTCTACCTGTGGCAGACACCACAAATCAACCACAGCACTCTTTCCCACTGATCCAAGACAAGGCATCAGAATCCTTCTCCACAGAGTAATCCAGCAGATACCACCAATCAGTCAGAAATATCATGCAAGTAGGAACCTATTCATCAAACCATAAACATTCACCCTCTGGAGTGGCTGAGCCACAAAGGTGAACAGGGAGCCAGAAAGACACAGTGAGGAGGAAACCAAAACTGAGCTGCCAAGTGCTCACAGGAACCCATCTTCAAGTGCTAAGAAAATCTGGATGAAACCATGCAATCAGCCATGGAATCCTGGTTCGAATGGCTCATTCCCAAGCATAGTCTGCACTTTCTCTGTATTGCTTTACTGGGCATTGATTTCCTTAGAGTAAGGAGGTTTTCTCTAGAGAATGAGCAAAGCATGAAAAGAGGGGGGTCATTTTCACATATTTCCAGGCATTGTTAACCAATCTGCTAACTAAACACAGGTGTCAGCAACACCAGTTAACCAAAGCTCATTTCACCTCCAGATCTGTTAACAAGACAGTGACATATAGCCCAGGGCATTAAATCTTCCAAGGCAGGAATCCTTGTCTTTGGTGAACGGCCATGAATCAACTAAACAGGATATGCCAGGATGTTTAAGAAGGCCGTCTATTTATTTACCAGTGAATGACCGGTTCAGTATTTCTGCCAGTTACCTTTATGGTTTTTATGAGATTTGTGTAACGTTTATTTATCGCCCATACAGTTTTCCATTCACAATGGAGCTCTGTTGGACATTTAAAGAGATTTCTAAATGTTTTCTGCCGGTCTCTCTGGAATGAATAAAGGAATCTTTTCTCTTTGGGTTTCTCCAAGGAACTCATGCAAAGCTAATTTGGATGATAAAATGATATCATTTCAAACATCTTCATGCATGGATTATATTATTTGAACCTTTTCAGAGGAAGAGATTAATCATGTGGTTTGCATCACCAACTTTATAATTTTCATAACAAGGCTGGTCAGATGAAGAGCCAAAATGTATCTTTTACAACGAAATAGTCTACATCAGGAAAGCATCCCGTGTTCCTACTGTTAGACTATGCTAATATTATTGGCAATCCAAGGGTTGAATTTGTTTCCAGTATGGCCAATAACTACCCAAGATGAAACTCTATCGTTTACTACAATTGTTAACTACAATAGTAATAGCTTCTGTTTATTGAAAGTTTATTTTGATCAAACTATATGCACAGTGCCTCAAGTTGGGAAGGTAAAAATCAATATCCTGTATTTTCCAGAAGAAGAAATTGAGACTCAACATTGGTAACAAACATCTCCAAAGGTCCCCAGCTGGTACAGAAAAAAGCAGGACTGAAAAAAGTCAGTCCAGTTCCAAGGCTTGTCCCTCTCCAGCTATGCTCTGCTGTCCTTGTGGCCTCTGCCTTCAAGACGCCCTCCTCCCTCAAGTTATTTTATGTGGCCAAATCCATGAAGAAAAAAGAATCAAACTGACTGCCAAATACCATGTAGACATAACAAAAAGCTAATTGACTGCAACTCTTATTTTCCAGCCTACTCTTGCGGTTTCAGGGGAAGTCATCTCAGCCGTGGAGACGGCGACCCACTGGTTTGAAGGGGCGCCAGGGGCTGTGTTGTCCAGCTCAGTGGAGCCAGGCAGCAGAGTCTCACCTCCTGCTTAGGTGCTCATGTCCCATGCGTCCCTCACGTCTGGCTCTCTACCAAACACCACTGGGACAGCATCCCTGACACCACCCCGCCATCACAAACCACACGGGCAGCCTCACAACATCTCACTCTATGACACATCGGACGTGTCAGGGAAACAGTGCTATTTAATAGAGAATACAGGGCTATATATTAGATGTGACTGTTCTCATTCTATTTTCCCCATCCCTGGAACTAAGGCATTTTACACACTAGGAAACTGAGGTTTCACTTGGGTCTGTCCAAAGTCACATAAAAAGTAAAGACGGGGACTGGAAGGCAGGCTGCCATCCCATAGCCCAGGCACTTAACCTCTCCTTGTAGAGGCTGAGGACCTTCCTCCAAAGGGGAAAAGTAACATCCTCCCAGGACAAACCTGTAGGTTGTCTCAGAGCTGGGCAAGAATTGGGTCTCTCTCATTCTAGAACTTTCTCCACCATTCTCTCTCCCTATTTGTTCCCACAGCAACTGGACGCAGGCTTTGGGCGTGCTATACATCAGGAACTACATCATATGCTAACAGGAAAAAACAACAACAAAGCAAAAACAAATTGAAAGAAGTTGTGGCTCCTATCCTCAGCAGCCCCAGAGTCAGACTGCCCTGTGTTAGACTCCTGCCTTTGCTACCAACTAGCTTCGCAAACTTGGACAGACCACTTGACTTCTCTGGACCTCAGTGTCTCTATTTGCGGAATGGGATAATGTTAGTGCCCACTTTAGGAAGTTACTATGAGGATTAAAAAGAAAGATGATTAACCAAGTTTAAATGGGGTAAGGTATGTACAATGGCTGTACATTCTCTGGATTTTTTCAGCTCTCAGAAAATGGTGGAAGCAAATTTATTTTTGCTAACACATTAAAATATAAATATAATTTATACTCGCATGTTGATATCCAAGTACCATTCTAGATTTACAAAGAGGAATTCTAAAGGAGGAGACTGAGGTGTTAAGTGGAATGGTCTGGATGTTCTCATAATTGAAATATGGATTACCTTGATTCTTGAAAGCTGGATACATAAAATTCAGATAATGATTAATAATAATAAACTTGTAACTCATAAATTCCTGGGTACTAGGATCTTGACATGAGGCACTGTAATCCTTACAACCCTATCGTTTAATACATATGAAGAAACTGAAGCTCAGAGAGGTGAAGTTGTTACTGAAAATCCCAGACCATGTACCTGATGCACAGAGACGCCAAACAACACCAAAACTTCAGAGTTGGGAACAGAGAATGGTTTACTGAGGGCCCTGTAAGGAGAACTGGGTAGCATCTGAGTTATTGGAAAAGACCCTGATGCTGCAAAAGATTGAAGGCAGGAGGAGAAGGGGATGACAAAGGATGAGAAGGTTGGATGGCATCACCAACTCGATGGACATGAGGTTGAGCAAGCTCCGAGAGCTGGTAATGGACAGGGAAGCCTGGTGTGCTGCAGTGCATGGGTCACAAAGAGTCGGACACAACTGACTGACTGAACTTAACTGAACATCAAGGAGATGGGTGGCTCTGCCTAAAAACCCCAAAAGCTTTTAGCAAAGCCTGCTTCTAGGAAAAGTGAGGGAGGGGCGTGGTGAGTTTTTACAAACTTCTTAGTGTGAGAGCCTTTGCTCTTGAGGTCAGTCATGGTCAGGTCACAAATGATCCTGTAAATCTCCACCAAAAAAATGTTACTCTCTGTTCTGACAAGAAAGGCAAGGCTCTCGAGGCACAGCTTTCACCCTCTGAGGGCCAGGTCCTGGCTGAGAGGACACAGATCTCAGCTGGCGGCTCCCTCAGGGCGGGGTCCCCAGGCCCCACCAACCTGTCATCACTGAGAGAGCCAGGTGCCCAACCCACCTGGCCCTCAGGCTCCCCAGGGTCTTCAGGCCACCCACACTGCAGGGGCAGCACCCGCAGACCACGTCCCAGGCAGGCTGCTGCCATCAGGTTGCAGAGGCAGCGATGGGGGAGAAGTTGGCCGAGGCGTCAAGGCCTGGACCCAGCCAGTAGGTGGACTTGGCAAGGGTTCTGGAAGCCCTGCAGGGCACAGCCCTGAGCCTGTTCCCTGGGCCACCCAGCTCACCCACTGGTCCAAGGCCAGGTAAGCCAGAGAGCCAGGGAGAAGGCCGGGATCCATCTCTTACCTTCGTCTCCTCCTCAAGACTACAACTCCACTGACCGTTGATAGACGGGCCCACTAACGGTCGCTATTTGACAGTTATTCACTTGGGGGAGGGGCCCACTGCAGCGCCGACCAATGGCTGAGCGGGACCTCTAACGGTCGTTCATTGACAGTTGCTCTCTTGGGGGATAAGCCCACTGCAGGTGCCGACCAATGACTGAATGACCATTAATGGTCTTTCGGTAACGGTTTCCTGGTAACCAGGTGCAGGGTAACAGTGGGCAGCGATGGCTGGGTGCTAAGGGTTGCGCACGGGCATGGCCGGGAGCCCTTAATAGTGACTCGCCAAAGGCCACACAGCCACAAAGTAGTTGAACCAAGAGTCAACCCACACTTGTCTGACTCTGCCCTATTCTTCATTTCTCTGTAAAGGTCTCTGGGGATCGCTCAGAGAGCGGTCAAGTGAAAAAAGCTACCCATGGAGAATGGAGACAACAGATACCATCCAGCTGCTGGATATGGTCTGTGGACAGAATTCAGAAGGTGTATGAACTTGAATGGGAATAAAAATTACATCATCCTTTTCATTACCATTTACCTGAAGTTTAGCATAGCCTTCCATTTTGAATCTAGGCAATATTCAACAACATTATCAGCAGTGCCTATAGCTCCTTCATCAGAAACTCTGTTGACCAACACCCCAGAATGATAAAGCATGTGCTCTAGCTCCAAAGACAGACTTCTCTCTGCTGTGTTCCATTCATGCTTCTATCAATAAATGTATCGCTCTGTCTTAACTGCTTCCTCACTTGATCAGCTCTTAACCTAGAATGGAACACCCCTGAGGCAATAAACCCTCTTTGTTCATCTATAAATAATGAATCTTAGCATCTGATCTAGAACATGGCACAGAGGGGCCTTAATAAATGCTTTTTGCCTATGGTAGGGGAGCAGCCTTTCACTATCTCCTAGGGACCCCACTTCATTCTATTCATGCCCACCAAGGGACTTGCTTCTAACACACAGAACATGGCAAAGGTGATGGATGTCACTTCAGAGAGGTTATAAAAGGCTGTGGCTATTGCATGGCACACTCTGGCTCTTGCCCTGATGGAAAGGACCACCTGGCAAGGAATGGAAGGAAGCCTCTGGTCATCAGCCAGCAAGGAGGTTCTCAGTCCAAGAGCCCACAGGGTTCTTTGGAGGTGGATCCTGCCCCAGTGAGCCTTCAAATGAGACCACAGACCCGGAGGCAACAGCATTATCACAGTGAAAGACACCGAGTTGGAGTCTCCAGGTAAGTCATGCTCAGATTGCCAAGCCACGACCCCAAAACTGTCACATAATAAATGTGTGTCATTTTTGAACTGCTAAATGTTTTTTTGTGGGAGAAGAGCAGTTTGTTTGATACATAGGAATGAAAAACCAATATGTTGTCTATCAGGATAAAGGAGAAAGAGGAGAAAAGGTGAGAGGGAGAGAAAGTGCAAGGGGGCAGAACTCTCTGTTGCCCTCTCCTCTTTGGCCATAATCTGGGGGTCACTCTTTGACACTACAACCCCATACTCTTGACTGTTTCTTGCTCCCCTCAACACCAGTAACTGTAACATGATTTGTCTGTGCCAGTGCCTGCCATAGGAATGATTTGAACTTTATTGTCATGGTCACATCATGCTCTGTGATTCGTTCCAGAATTTTATTGTAACCAAACGCCTCACTTCATCAGGACAGAGGCCAAAATTGGTTAGCGTTTTTTTAATGTTCTTGTAATGACTCCAAGCTTATCCAGTGAACTGCACAAGCCCATTTTGTTAATGTTCATTTGACTTCCAAGGAATTTCCAAGACTCTTGACAGTTAGGACATCTGGCCCATAAAAATCACACAGACATGGTCAGTTGCCTCTGCCAGTTGTCCTCACCCAAGCTCTCAGGACCCCACACCAGCCACCTGCTAGAAACGTGGATTTACATGCACCTACCTTCATCCATGCCTGGCTTTTACAAGGCTCTACTTTAAACTCAGGAACCCTAAAGTTATTGTCAGAGGCTCCTGCCTGGCTTCCAACAGGTTTTGGGGGGGTTTTTTTTCATCTTTTGGCCCTGCCCCATGACATGTGGGATCTTAGTTGCCTGACCCCTGCTCCTTACATTGGCAATGCGGAATCTTAATCACTGCACCACCAGAGATGTCCTCCAACAGGTTTTTGCTGGGAGTGGAAGTGCCAGCTAAGAGCCCCCCCAAAAAGAGCTCTCAGAGCCCCCTTATCCAAGGGGCCCGGACAAGCCTTCTTTCCACTGCACACAACACTCACCCCCAACATGTAATGACTTCATTTGTGTTGCCTTATTTCCTCCATTTCCATTTCATGGGAAACCATACTGTAGATTTAATAATAGCTCTTCAATTGGGAAAAATTCTATTATATGAAACGTACACATTGATTTTTTATATCAAACATACTGAGGTATGGTTTACATACTACACCCATTTGAATGCACCCATTCTTATTGTACAATTCAAAGAGTTAGACTAAATTTTACCCCTGTGTAACTATGACCACAATAAATACACAGAAACTTTCCATTATCCCCAAAAGTTCCCTCATGTCTCATCTCAGATAATTCCCACACTTCTTTCCCTGGGCAACCACTGATCTGTTTTCTGTCATTATAGATTAGAGCTGTGTTGTGTAGAGTTTCATATATCTAGAATGACATAATACATCTGCTTTTGTGTCTGGTTTCTTTCACTCAGCATACTAAGTCTGAGTTTCATCTGCAGAGTCAAATTGAATGTATACAGCTTGACAGTAGTTCAATGCTTTTTAGTGCTGAATAGTATTCCTGTCTATTTGTTTTTTCTATGCTTTTTTTTTTTTTGCATTTTCCAGTTTTATTAAAGAATAATTGACATGGACTAAACTGTAGTGAAAATATACAATTTGATCAGTTGTAACATATGCATATATCTATGATACACACCTAGATTTTTTAAAAATAAGAATTTTTAAAAACATAGTGCAACTCAGAATGGCGAAATAATTCCTCTGTTTGAGTCTTCTCTGGGAACCCTAGGTGAATATTTGCCTCTGCTGCTACTGCTTAGTCGCTTCAGTTGTTTCTGACTCTGTGTGACCCTATGGACTTCAGTCTGCCAGGCTCCTCTGTCCATGGGATTCTCTAGACAAGAGGACTAGAGTGGGTTGCCATGCGCTCCTCCAGGGGATCCTCCTGACCCAAGGATTGAACCCAGGTCTCCTACATTGCAGACAGACTCTTTACTGCTGAGCTACCAGGGAAGCCCAATATTTGCCTCACATTTGATTAACTAGAGAATCTTTGCTGACTTACAGAAAAGTCTGTTCTAAGGTGATTTGCTGCCTCTGATGAATAACCTTTTAAAAACAGACTTTTTGCTGAAAACAAAACAAACAAAACACCAACAAAAATAATACTTAATGGCGTCTCACTATAGTCAATATTGCTATGACAGAAATCTCAGCTGTAGTGACATGAACCCAAATCAAACCATATCAAAAAATAAAGAGTGGGGACAGAAGGGGATTCATTAGCTTTGTTGGCTAACATAAATGAAACACCCAGGAACTTCAGGCATAGCTGCATCCAGCAGTTCAGACATCATCTGGAGTCAGTCTATCTTCTTTTTCTTTCTCGATTCTGCTTTCCTCCCTGTTAGCTTCAGTCTAAATCTGTCATGTTAGCCTGTTGCAGTTCCAGTTTACTTTTTTCTTGAATCACTCGTAAAAGCAAACTACCTTGGGTACGTGCATTAGAAAAATTAATGCAGGGAACTGATTACACAGATGAGGGGGTTGCTTAGAAGACAACCTGGGATACTGACTAATCCAGAGATGAGCTACATTAGAAAGGCACTGCCTTTCACATCAGAGAGACAAAGAGAACAGCATGATGTAATTGGAGTCCAGGGGCTGGGTACCAGCCTGCTGGGGGCTGGAGCCAGAGAGGAGCTCCCATTGCTGCTGGAGACAATGATTAATACAGGGAGAGAGAGGAAGAACTACCCTGGTCTCTCCCTACTTTCACCCTCAGTCTACCCATGCACGCATGCTAAGTTGCTTCAGTCATGTCTGACCCTTTGTGACCCCATGGACTGTAGTCCACCAGTCTTTTCTGTTCATAGGATTCTCCAGGCAAGAATGCTGGGGTGGGTTGCCATTCCCTTTTCCAGGGGATCTTCCCAACCCAGGGACCAAACCCGTATCTCTTACATCTCCTGCATTGGCAGGCAGCTTCTTTAGCACTAGTGCCATCTGAGAAGCCCAGTGCCTTTCATTGGTCCAATCCAGCTAGAAGTCAGTTAGCAAGGGGTTGGGGAGATGTAGCCTGCAAGGGTGGCCCTCTGGAATACAAAGAACAGAGGAAAAGCAAGGAAGCAGGAGACAAGCTCTGAGGGCAACAGGCCCAGCATAATCCTTGTGGAAACTGAGCTTTCTAATACTGGGCTGGCCAAAAAGTTTGTCCTTGTTTCTGTACCATCTTATAGAAAATACCAAGCAAACTTTCTGGTCAACCCAATAGCTCCAACAGAAGCCTTAGAAAGGTACTTGATTTGTTCAGGTATGGGTGTCAGGCCCACTTCTAGTTCTAGAGGCAGGGTGGGGGTGGTAGTCAGCCCCACAGACACCAAGAGAAGCAGGACAGCCCCGAAAGCAAAAGCAAGGTGCTCTCAGCCTACATGGATGTGGGGTTGGCAAACCCAGATAGCCACCATGTGCTGCTCCCTGGGGATGGGTACCCAGGGCTGCACAATTGCAAATGGACCAACGTGGGTTAGTTGCACATGGCAGAATTGCAGGTTTGCTAGGATGCCAAACTATGGCCAAGGTCAGGATCTTGCTGATATATTCCCAGCCCCTGGGAAATTAGGAAAGGAAAAGAAAAAAAAAATCAAGAAAAGCGTTATTTCTGTCCCTTCTAATGAGGCTCCCTCATTCTCAAGCCTGGGTTTTGTAGCATGAGACCCAGAGCCTGGGTGGGAAGAGCAAGTGTAGGAAACCAATCCCAGGAAATGCAAAACCACATGTCTAAATGGTCTTCAGTGGCATTTTGCCTTCTAAAGGAGACACTTTGCAACCCAAATGTGGAGGCCAAGGGATTTCCTACGAGTCTTTTATGATCTCTATAAATTTCAAGAGAGAGAATTGGTGAGCAACTGGGCTCTGTCACTGTCAGGGCGCTGATTGAACGTGCCTTTAATGGAGTCTCCAGAAGCCATAAAAATGCATGAAAACAGCCTTCTGGACACAGGCAAGCCTGATGGATGGAGCTGTGACACCCAGTGAAAGCCAAATGGGTTGGGCTTGTACTCACGCCTGAGAAAGAGAATATATCTTAGTCTCTTAGGATAGAACTTGCACTTGAAGAAGCATTAAGAATTCTATGTAAAATTTCTCCCCTGGGAAATGTACACATGCATACACACAATCCAAAATAAACATTGCATAGGGAAGACTTTTACATCAGAGTATTCCTCAGAAGTTAAAACGTTGGGTGCTCCAGTGAGTTGAAAAGCACTACTGCTCCCAATTTATATCCACCCAGGGCTTCAAAATATGACTCTGTTTGGAACTAGGGTCTTTACAGATGCCATTTTACACATTTTAAAGTGTTTGCCAAATTGAGGCTGCTAATGGTACCTCCAGATGAAACGGGGCTTCCCTGGTAACTCAGCTGGTAAAGAATCCACCTGAAATGCAGGAGTCCCTGGTTCGATTTCTAGGTCGGGAAGATCTCCAGGAGAAGGGATAGGCTACCCATTCCAATATTCTTGCCTGGAGAATCTCCATGGACTGAGGAGCCTGGCGGGCCACAGTTCATGGGGACACAAAGAGTCGGACACGACTGAGTGACTAAGCACAGCAGAGCACAGATGAAATGAGTAGATGACGCAGAACACATATTATTGTTATTGTTGTTCAGTCGCTAAGTCATGTCAGACTCTGTGACCCCATGGATTGCAGCATGCCAGGCCTCTCTGTCCCCCACTCTCTCCTGGAGTTTGCCCAAGTTCATCTCCACTGAATCCGTGATGTCATCCAAACGTCTCATCCTCTGTCACCCTCTTCTCCTTCTGCCTTCAATCTTTCCCAGCATCAGGGTCTTTTCCAGTGAGTATCATGTAATAAATGTACAATGAATGTTGCCTATTGCTACTACTTAGAAGAGATGGAGGGAAGGAAGGGAGGGGAAATACTAAAAACTTGCTAGTACTCACTGTGACCCTGAAATTACAGAGCCGCGTCCTAAGCAAGTACAGGAGGGAGACCTTCCTTGGCCACCTTCCTTCTCCATAACCCATCAGTTCTGGTATCTGAGAGACCCTTAACTGAAATCTCCTGAGAGGGAGAAACCTCCTTCTCTGAGTACAGATGCTTGTGAGGTCCTGCCCTGATGAAGCAGAGCGCCCACCTTGCTCTAGAACCACTCTGTCCCAGTCAGATGGTCGCCTGATGGTGCGAGCTGGCTAGGAAGTTTAGGAGCTCAGTTCAACACTCAGATAAGAAAATGCACTGAAGCCCTTTATTCCTGGTGTGGGCATATGGTAGAAATCATGTGGCATGCACTAAATTATTAGAATACTCATATATTTTGGAATGTGTATGAAGTAAATGGAACAAAACATGTACCCTTTTCAAAAGAACTCATTCCCTCTGCTAGGGGCAAAATACCTCTTGTGGGAAGGTATTCATTCAAAATAAATTATCTTTGGGGAAAGCGCATGCTTTTCTAAAGGAGAATGTTGTTCTCCATAGATTTTCTAATTCAAGGGCTGTCTGTTATGTACATACACATATATGTATTAAATGCCAAGTTGGAAAATTATTAACCATATTTATTAAAAATCCAAAAGGCCTAGGTACTCAAAATAACAATAACTTAGAATTTTTTTCTCACACGTAAATAAGAGATATCCAAAGCCAGATACTTTAGGGTTACTATGGAAATGGTGTTATTAACATTAGACAGGCATGCTCCTATCTTCCTGCTTTGCTAAACTCAAAGGGAGTCATTTCTATCCTTAGAGTTACCACATGGTCCAAGATGGCTGCTGGAGCCCCAGCTACCACATGTGCATTCCAGGCCAGCAATGGATGAAGGAAGGAAAGACAAAGGAGTTCATCTCCCAGGTGCATCAACTTTTTTCACGATTTTTCCCCAAAGTCCTGTACAACATTTCCATACTCATTCACACTCCCTAACTGTAAGTAAAACTGGATTGTTGTCTTTTTGTTGGATCCATTACCACCTCAACTAAAATTGATGTTCTGTTACACTTTAGAGGATTCAGTTCAGTTCAGTTCAGTTCCGTCGTTCCGTCACGTCCGACTCTGCGACCCTACAGACTGCAGCACGCCAGGCCTCTCTGTCCATCACCAACTCCCAGAGTTTACTCAAATTCATGTCCATTGAGTCGATGAGGCCATCCAACCATCTCATCCTCTGTCGTCTCCTTCTCCTCCCGCCTTCAATCTTTCCCAGCATCAGGGTCTTTTCCAATGAGTCAGCTCTTCGCATCCGGTGGCCAAAGTATTGGAGTTCCAGCTTCAGCATCAGTCCTTCCAATGAATATTCAGGACTGATTTCCATTAGGATGGACTGGTTTGATCTCCTTGCAATCCAAGGGACTCTCAAGAGTCTTCTCCAACACCACAGTTCAAAAGCATCAGTTCTTCTGCACTCAGCTTTCTTTATAGTCCAACTCTCATATCCATACATGACTACTGGTAAAACCATAGCTTTGACTAGACAGACCTTTGTTGGCAAAGTAATATCTCTGCTTTTAATATGCTGTCTAGGTTGGTCATAACTTATCTTCCAAGGAGTAAACGTCTTTTAATTTCATGGCTGCAGTTACCATCTGCAGTGATTTTGGAGCCCAGAAAAATACAGTTTGTCTCTGTTTCCCCCTCTATTTGCCATGAAGTGATGGGACCAGATGCCATAATCTTAGTTTAAAAGATTAGTGTTCTATAAATCACACTTTGGGAAACTGTGGACACTTTCCTATGGGAAAGAATTCTTCATATTGGCACTACTGACATTTTGGGAGGGATAATTCTTAATTGTGGCGCTGTTCTGTGATGATTACAGGATGATTAGCAGCATCCCTAGTCTCTACCCCGTAGTAAGTCCTTCCCTATCCTGTGTGACAATTAAAAATGTCCCCAGACATCATCAAATATCCCCAAGGGCAAAACTATCCTCACATAAAAACTTCCCCATTAATTAATTTACTTACACAAACTCATGGATTCTTAAGCTATAAGCTATTCCATGTTGTTACATTTGTTTACTATTCAACATTCAAATGATCCCAGATTTGGCCAGTGGGAACCCTGTAAACCTGGCTCCTATGTTCTTTGGATGTGTCTCCATCAGTCTTTAAGCATTTGATTTCAGAACTTTTCATCTGGACAAGTTCTGGAATTGAGAAAATATAGTGACTATTCAAGTGACCAGTCTCTCTTAGGATATGAACACTTAGCCCATTTTTGCAGTCTGTTTCAACAACCCTTTTCATACTGTTCATGGGGTTCTGAAGGCAAGAATACTGAAGTGGTTTGCCATTCCCTTCTGCAGTGGACCACGTTAACAACACTATTATTTGTTAAAAGGGACAGTGTTACTGGTAAGGATTCACTTCAAAAATTGAAATGGCAATAAAAGTTGCTGTTTCTACGAGAACTAACTTATGGAAAGTACAGCGATAAGAGAGTAAACTGTGTATGATTTCAGTACCTTTAGATGATGAAATTTCTGCACCTTATTATGTCCCTGGATATAGTCCAGTGTCTCCTAGTTTATAGTCTACAGGAACTTGAATAAACTTTGTATCCTACTATTGTGTGAAAATTGTATAAATCTTAATTATGTTGAATTGGTTCATGAGGTTTTCACGTCTACTATATCCTTCTACTTTTCTATATATTCATTCTATTAATTTTTGAGAGTTTGCTATTGAAACTCCAACTAAAAACTTAATTTATCTACTTAAAAAAATTTAATATATAGTGGAACTATATGTAACTTTGTTCTGTATTTTCCAAGTTTCCTTTAAATGTGTTATCATACTTTTATAATTTGGAAAAAAAAATGGAAATTTATGAAAAGAGTCCATAAATTAAATTTGCTTTTAAAATGTTATAGAGTTAGGTATAGACAAGATAGCTGCATTATTTTAGACAGAATTTAATTCCCCCGCCAACTCCACATTTGTGCACTGTTTCAGGAAAACACTGATAGTTGAAAGTCAAATTTAGCATTTTTATAGGTTGTAAAAACCAAGTGGGGATCGTCTTACCAATGCCATTCACTAAAATTTTCTTCATTCAGTCACGTCAGTGTTAAACTGTGAAACTTCTTCCCAGGAAGTGTCAGCCCCAACATATTTCAACATGCCTAAAGAGAGATCTGAGCCTGGAATGTCTTACTGCCCCAGAAAGTAAGGAAGTGATCAAAGATTGACGGGGACACATCCAGAGAACACAGGAGCCAGAACACTGGCAAAATCTGGGATCATTTGAATGCTAAACAGTCAATAGGTGTAACAGGTAGAATTAAGATGATGAACACAAGTTCATCAAGAATCCATGAACTTGTGTAAGTAAATAAACAAGTGAGGATAAGGAGAAGATCTCCCTCACAATAAAAAAAAAAACCTAATAATGACATCAAAGGAATGATGAAATTAGAAAATGACCATTTGGCAAACAGGGTAATAATAACTGATTCCATCAACAATCATCATCAGATGCTGACATTAGTTTCAGCATAAAAACTTTTCCAGGTAAAAGTTGGAGGAGAAACAGTATTTTTACAAAGTCCCAAAGTCTTTTATCACAACATAATGAATGACAAGAGGTAAAATGGAACTTTCCAGTGGAGAAACCTGGCAGAGAGCATCTTAACCAAGTGATCAAGGTTAACGTGATCAGTAACAGGCAAGGGCAAGTGCATCTGGATCTGATATACTAGGAGGACACGGTATTACTTCAGTGGTATCCCTGCCAAAGGTGCATAACCTGGGTTCATTCACGAGGAGACATCAGACAAACAAACCGAATACACACACACACACACACACACACACACACACACACACACACACGTAGTAGGAGAGCCGGAAGTAAGAGCCACACCTGTGATAAAATGTTAAAGTTTGAGCTAGGAAGTCTGAATGAAGTATATATGGGAATTCTTTGTACTGTTCTTACAATTTTCCTGTAAGTCTGAAACTATGTCAATATTGAAAGTTAAGGAAAGCTGTGAGGTTCAGGACTGTCCTCACCTACCCCACCCTCTAGACTGAGTTCTCCCTTCTGCTTTATCCCCTTCCCCTTCCACTATGCAAAGACCTTCCACATCTGTTTCGTCTGAATGGTTTGCTACAAATAGGTTCCTGGGTCCTGCCCCCAGAAACTGTGACTCAGGACATCCCGAGGAGTAGGTTTCTACAATGCCTGAATCCCACCCCCAGAGGTTCTGATTTGACTGGCCTAGAGTGTACTCCAGTGCTTTTTCAGTTCCCCAGATGAGTCTAATGGGTAGCCAAGGATGAACATGAATATGAGTCACCTCAAAAAAAGTGAAAGTGAAAGTGTTAAGTCACTCGGCCCTGTCCAACTCTTTGTGACCCCATGGACTGTATGTAGCCCACCAGATTCCTCTTCCCTGGAATTCTCCAGGCAAGAATACTGGAGTAGTTTGCCATTCCTTTCTCCAAGGGATCTTCCTGACCCAGGGATGAATCCACATCTCCTGCATTGCAGGCAGATTCTTGACTGTCTGAGCCACCAAAATGCAGATTCTGTTTCGCTAGGTCTAGGGGAGCTGGTGCTGAAATGTCTGCATTTTTGACAGTCTCAGTGAGGATGCTGTATGGACACAACTTGAGCAACAATTGATTCATCTAGAGTAGATTCCTAGTGTTCTTTACCGTCTTAAGTTCTGACAACTCCAAGAGAGCAGACTCACCATCTGGTTTATTCTCTGTAAGTATCTAACACTGGGTGTTCCATTAATAGTCACTGAATACGAGTATCAATGAATGAATAAAAGTTTCCCTAATACCATGCTAATGCCACTCATACCTCCCAACCACTTAATATATTTAAAATCATCATATTTTGCATGAGAATTGCCTCCATCAGATTTTGAGAAATCAATGGTTTTTGAAACTAAAGACCACTTTGGGGCGAGGAGAGTTGCCAAGATATCACTCGCCTTCAGGAATTGCCCAATGCAGGTGCACGCGACCACAGCAGCCTCCGAGTCAGCTGTTTCCCTTCCTCTCCTCTTCTCAAATCATTTTCAGATTAGCATATCTCTAAGTGCATATAATTTTCACATCAAAGAGTGTAATTTTTTGCAGAAGTGGAGGAGAGAATAATTTATCCACTGAAGTATCTCAAGTAGCAGTCTCGCTAGCGTGACATACAAATTACACAGAAGACAGACGTTTAGGAAAATTTGGTGGCAGAATTTGTATTGCTGAGGTAGATGTGAAGAAAATTCACCCGCTGAAACTAACAAATATCTATTTGGGGGACTACAAGCAGGCTCCCAGTCGATTGATGAGAAGCCAGTCTGAGTTGGTTGCCTGCTTCCTGGCTCACTGAATGGGGAGGGTCCACGGTGGGGCTTTGCTTCTGCGGGTGGGGGTGGGGAGCACCTAGAAACATAGGATTCATCCGTCCTGCCCGTGCCCCCTGCACACCAGCACTCGGCTCAGGATGGATGCAGCCACCTCAAATCCCTCCCAGAGTAGACCCCATTTCGAGAAACAGTCTTGCCTGGAGCAGAACACATACAGAACCCAATCCATGAGTTTTTTCGTGCAGCCAGCTAGGCGCTGAACTCACAATCCTGTTCTAAACACCAAGTTCTGCAGCACTCTGCCCTTTGCCCCAGTTATCCTATAGTTGGATAACCCCCTTCCTTCGCCTGGATCTGGAACCCTCTCCACAGGGGAGCCCTTGACTCCATACACACACTGAATACATAAACGTAGCTAACACACAGAGACCTGTATACAGTCTAACACATGCCTAATATATACACACACCTAAACATAAATATACATACCTAACACACACCTCTAATGCATACCCACTCCTAAAATATAGACACCTAACACGCATACACAACCCTAAGACATAAATATACCCCATGCTTACACACACAATACCTACTAGGCCCCACACACACACCTAGTACACACACCTGTACATACACACACTTATCTAACAAACATACATACACACACCCAATCATACACACATCTATGCATAAACACATACCCAACACATGCCCCTAAAACATACACACCTAACACACACACACACACACTTACCTAAACAAAAATATACCTCTCATACACACATTTTAGTGAGAGAGAGAGAGAGAGGAGGTTTGTGTCTCTGCCCCTAGACAATCTACCGTGTAGATGTCTAGATTTTTTTGGTCACTTTCAGATATAAAACACTTTAAATCCTAACTTTTTAAAGTGCAGTCCAGAACACTGAAATGCAGTCAGAAAGAATGGTCTTTTCAATGCCTACCATAGACTGAGTGACTTAAACAGTAGAAATTCATTTTCTCACAGCTGTGCAGGCTGGAAGTCCAAGATCAAGGTGTCAGAAGTTTGGTTTCTCTTGAGGCCTCTCTCCTTGGCTTACAGACGGCCACCTTCTCCCTGTGTCCTCACACAGCCTTTCTTCTGGGTGTGCACAGCCCTAAGTGTCTCTCTGTATATCCAAATTTCCTCTTCTTCCCTGGTGGCTCAGATGGTAAAGAATCTGCCTGCAACGCAGGAGACCCGGGTTCAATCCCCGGGTCAGGAAGATCTCTTGGAGAAGGAAATGGCAACCCACTCGAGTATTCTTGCCTGGGAAATCCCATGGACAGAGGAGACTGGCAGGCTACAGTCCATGGGATCGCAGCAACTTAGCAACTAAACAAGAACAACATAACATCACCAATTGGACTGGCTCCTTTTAACATAATCACCTCTCAAAAGGCCCAAACTCCAAATACAAGCACATTCTAAGGAACTGGAATTTAGGAGTTCAACACATGAATTTGAGAGGAGACAAAATTCAGCCCATAACACCCTGCTCCTGGCTGTATTGCTTGGTTGTCCTGATAGTACGTATTCACACAGGGCAAATTCCATGAAAGGCAAGAAAGAACTTGGGCTTAGAATCAGAGTGATGCAGGTACTGGAGGTGGGAGAGCTGCTGGCAGAACCAAAATCCACCCAATGGTAAATCATGGTGGACAGAGAGCAGGTGGGAGAACACCAACAGCACCTGCTGTGCCTTCCCTGACCATCTTGTCTAAGCCAGCACTTCTTGTCACTTTCTGGCTCCCTACCTTGCTTCATTTTTTTCTTATTTCCTTATTTTTAGTAAGATAAAAGATATTTTTACTAAGATATAAATCACATATGATAAACTTTACCCACTTAAAGTATGCAGTTCAGAAGGTTTTGATACACTCACAGGGTTGTACAACCATCACCACTATCTAATTCCAGGTCATTGTTGTCACCCCAGATAGAAGCCTGTACTCATTAGCAGTCACTGACACACCATATTTTTATTTTCTCAATGACTATCCTCCTCGCCACTAGAACATAAACTTCTTAAAAGAAGACACTTTGATTTGTTCACTGGTCTGTCCTTAACCCTTAAGAAAGGATACACAGTATCATATTGGCCAAAAAGTTCATTTGGGTTTTTCCACGACATCTTACGGGAAAACCCAAATGAACTTTTCGGCCAACCCAATATGTGCCAGTAACTCAAGTAAATATTTAATTTGATTTAATATAGGAACCAGAAACTGACTTGAGATATTGAGTTAAAAAAAAAAAAAAAGACCAGAAATGGTATGTCATGGGTTTATTCCACCCACCATGAAACTTGTGCTGACAACACAGACAGATACCCCATGGCTGGCCTTTGGTATCCAACCCAGAAACGCATGAGGCCTCTCTTAGGGCACCGGCTCCATAAACTGGGTTAGGAGGCTTTCAGATTTAGAGGCCTGCAGTTGAAAAGTTTTCTTTTGCTGTGAGTTACACTGGCTGCGATTGAATTCTTCTCTTGTGTCTCAGTGAATTTTAACACTTCTAAACTTTACAGTGAGTTGACGAGGTGATGGCTGCTCAGCTTATGAGACAGTACAGGCTCTGCTATCAGCCTGGTCATGCAGGGCCTTGTGGGGCCCTCCCAGATACAAAAGTGTTTCTGTAGCCCCCATTTCTTATTTGTAGGCCTTCTGAGTTTCAAAGGGCAGATTCAAGCAGTTACTTATTGGAAAAGAGAGGGGAAGCAGAAACAAAGGAAAAGCTGTCAAGAAACAACAGTGCGGTAACAAAGCAGAGTTCTACTCCTCCTTTAAGGGGTGAATAACAACCTGATCCATATTTCTGAGTTCTTCTACAGGAACCAAGGCCCCCACCCAGGCGGAGGATGGTAACTTCAGGCTGAACACAGAGCATTAGACCTCAGGCTGGTTGGAACCAGAAGGTTGATGACTGAGATTCCTGGACAATGACCCTCTTAGCTCACCACCAACCAGCCAGAGGAAACTTACACTTCTGATAGCCCTTACTCCAAAATTTGCCTTTAAAAACTGTCCCCTAAAATCATGGGTAAGTTCGGGTCTTTTGAGCATAAGCTGCCCATATGCTTGGCCCTTAAAATAAGCCTTTCTCTGCTCCAAACTCTGACATTTCAGTTTGTGTCGCCTCACTGTGCGATGGGCACAGGAATTTGGGGTTGACAACAGTGTGACCTCAAAGCAATGTAAGTCACTTCCCTAAGCCTCAGTGTTCCCACCTGTAAAATGGGGTGGGGGAGGGGAGATAACAGTACCATCTTACAAGATTGTTGTGATGGTAAAATGAACAAAAACTACATGTTGACATGTAATAAACATTCCTCGGCCATTAGCCATGAACTGAATGAGACAACAATCGTAGCACCCAAGACGGGACACAATATAAAGCACAAATCACACACATCATTTGGATGAGTCAGCCTCCTTTTTGCTAGACATTCTGAATAGTCACTACATTCTGGGGTATCTGGCCAGGAAAACTAAACGCTATGATAATATCTGTTCAAAAGAATATTTATAAAGATTAGCAAATATGCTATCTCTGTGTCCTTGGGCAAATCACTTCTCTGAACTTTGATGTTCTTATCTGTTAAATGAGAACAATCTATACAATGAGTGACCATGAAGATTAAAAGTGACAACATATGAAAAATGCCTGGGACACTGTGGGTGTCAACAAATGATAGTTATGAATATCATCTTTATCCTAAGTTTCACGGCTCCTTCTCTAAAACCCTAGGTCCCAGAACTGTTTAGGGAATCAATAAAGGGGCATATATGGTGTACTTTGTGATATTCATAGTGGGTCTAGGGAAGTAGATGATCATTAAACACAGCAATACTTCTGCAGTGGGATCTGTGAAAATTCACAGAAGGGTGATCAATCATGTGGATTAACCAACGGCACTAGTAGGTAAAGGTCAGGTTTAGCCAAATGACCAGAGGTCAGGGCAGGTTCAAATGCCAAATGAGCAATGAAAACACTTTCAGTTCTCAGAATTTACAGGCTTGCAGAGAAGGGATAATGAACTTGCACTTCTGTCTCAGAGATCAGAATCCTCAGTTTCTCACTCTCTTCCCTGAAAGCGGCAATGGAAACACACATCTTCATTTCCCAAAGCATGGCAGGCTTAACTATTTTAAAAGGGGGGGTGGGGATGGGGCGGTAGGGAAATGGTGACAGTATCCCAGTAAGAATGCTAAATGCAAGAGGAGAAAGAGAAAAAGAAACTGGTCCAAAATGGAAACTAATTTTAGTAACAGCAGTGGATTAAAAGGAAAAAAGTCCTTGCTTACAAATTCAAAACCAAAAACTATCACACTGACGTGTCTTCCCAAATTTGGTTGAAACATCCCTCCTGGTTTTGGAGAGGTCTTCTCTTGAGCCGCTGCCAAGAACGCATTCCCCATGGCCAAGTGAAAGACTTAAAATTGCGAATGCGAATGCAAACACGGAGCAGCCAGAGCGTGACTCTGGTGGTCCAGACACCTCCGGAATGACAGAACTAGCTCATCCAGGAAGGTGTCCCCACCCTTTAGTTGGGTCCAGAAAACATTTCAGTTGCCAAAAGTATATAAATGCTACCCATTTCACTGACTTGTTCTGAGCTCCCTATCAAAATAATTAATGTGCACCCAAAATAGAGGGACGGTTTCCATGCACTGGAGTTGAGCGTCCTCAGAGACAGAAGGATGAAGAGCTGGAGTAGCAGCTGACAGACAGGCCGCCTCAGCAATCCGGGCAGATAACAGGTGTCGTGGAAGATGTTGTTCCTACTTAAGGCTCCAATGCAGCTGAATTCTGCCATATAAATTATTAAAGAACGTGCAGAACATTACACAGTTCATGTACTTAATGATTATAGTTCACAGTCTAGGTCAGATATAATTAGATGTTACATTAAAATAGCTTCACAGAGCCATTTATTCTGATTTAATTACTTAAAATGATAGCATAATGAGCAACACTTTCAAGGAAAAAAAAGTACTTTTTTAAATGGGCTCATTTTAAGTTAATACGAAGAAAATTAATCATTTAACTGAATGGAGGAAGACGAGTCCACGTCTTCCGTGGCATTGTTTCCGTGTCACAAAGGTTATTTCCCTTTGATGACATGTTGCAAGTGATAGGGAAATAGACTCTTTTTTCTCATGGGAATACAGATTCTCATTTTTACCATTCCCTTTAAATCTTCCTCTCTTCCACGTGAGCCTTACCACAGGCAATGATGACTTTTAATGCCAGCACTGAGACACAAACATCCCAATGAGAACAGCTCTGTGAGCTGTAGGGAGTTAAGAACTAACGGTCCACATCTATTTCACAAATTGCATTAGCATTTTATCAGAAGCAGCAAGAGACACAGTGGCTACACACACATACTCTGTCATCAGACAGGGACAGGGTTTAAGGCCAGCTCTGCCACTTACACCTATGAGACTGTTTACAACTTAATATGGTTTGCCTGGGCCTCAGTTTTCTCATCTTGAAACTGGGGATTAAAACGGCACCTATCTCATAGGGTTGTTTTGAAAAGCAAATGAGATTGAGCATGCAAAGCACTTAGCATGGAGAAGCTGATAATAATTCTTGGCTCTTGTTATTATAAATAGAGATAACAAATATTTTGTTGGCTCTTAACCCCCACCCTGTACGTACTCCTCAAAGATTTTAGGCTCCAGCTGCATTTTTCCAGTACAAATTATAAAAGACTTGAAAGAAAAAGATGGGGGCTCCTCCAACCCAACTGCTTCCTTCTGTTTTTAATAACTACAAATGATAAGAGACCCTCCTATAAAGCTTTTGAGAGTAGTATCAGTTCACTCCAAAAAAAAAAAAAAAAATCTTACATGGTTTTAAAAACATATGGCAATATTTATCTGCTATTTCTCTGTCCTGAGTCAGGCTTTGTAGTGAAAATATTCAATGCTGGGCTCAGGGGAAATGGGGGAAACTTTTTAAATCAGAAACCTTCCTATGAATACCCTCTTCAGACAGCTGTAAATACTACTCAGGGGATGTGGTATTTATGTGAATCCTGGGACGCTTAGCAAAGGTGATGACAGAAAACACTGGCTTATGGATACAGGGGGCTGTGGCAGCCAAAATAACGTGTCAAACTTGGCCTTGCATGAGTGAACACCATCCAAGAGAGAGCCGACACAATCTCCCGACGTATAACACTCTGGACGAGAAAAACTCAAGGAGCCACAGGGTTTTGAGACCATGGGCTGTCACGGGAGTTGCTTGTATTCAAAATGAGCTTTACTTCCTTGGGGAGGAGATTTTTGTACCATGCTGAGTTGAAAAAGAGAGTGGTGTAGAGGAGTATTTTACTTTGGGTTCCTCCAAAAGCTGACTCTAAAGCAAATGTTTAGGCACATGGAATTTATCTGGGATGCGTGATGGTCAGTTTTATGTGTCAGTGTGGCTAGGAAATTGTCCCTGCTCATTCAATTAAACACTAATTGCTGTGAAGGTATTTTGTAGAAGTGATTAACATCTACAATCAGTTGACCTCATATAAAAGAAATTGTCCTCTATTACCTAGCGGGCTCCACCTGATCAGTTGAAAGACCTAAAGAGCAGAATTGAGATTTCCCCAAGGAAGAAGAAATTCTACCTGTGACTACAGTGCGAGCTTCTGCCCAACAGTTCCCAGTCAAACCCTCCTGCCTTATGGAATGTGAACCCACCACAGTCCTAGTCCGTGCCACCACAATCACATAAGTCAATTCTTGCCAATCAATCTCTTAATATATATAGAAAGAATTTTTTCATTTTCTTTAATGAGTTTTTTCAATTTTTGGAATTACTTTCTTTGTGTTTGTTCTGGAGCTTACTACATACATCTTAATTTCTCAAAATCAGCTTCAGATTGCTATTACCTTAATTCCAGTGAGATACAGAAAGGTTATTCCCATATGGCTCCGTTCTCCTTTCTCTTTTTTGGGTTATTTTGTATATATTAAGTCAATATGTATTAGAAATGTATAATAATGAATTGTTCTAATTAATATTACAATTTTTATAATTCTATAACTTTTATAATTTTATATCTTTTACAGAAACTAAGAAAAAAAATGGAGAATAAACAAATATTTATAGTTTTTGTTACATTAGCCTTTTTTTTTTTTTTATCATTTCTGGTTCCTTTCATTTGTTCCTCTGGATTTGGGTCACCATCTGGAATCATTTCCTTAGTCCAATAGAGCTTTGCTCTAAACCTGTCTCTTTTGAGCTATTATTGGCAAATATATCACATTTCTACATCCTATAAGCTCAACAATATATAATACACACATTGTCATATACAATGTCTTTTTAAATTAAGAGAAGAAAAGAGACAAAATTTGCTTTTATATATCATTTCTTATAAATGACCAACCTAGACAGCATATTAAAGTTATGACCAACCTAGCCAGCATATTAAAAAGCAGAAACATTACTTTGCCAACAAAGGTCCATCTAGTCAAAGCTATGGTTTTACCAGTAGTTATGTATGGATGTGAGAGTTGGACCATAAAGAAAGCTGAGTGCCAAAGAATTGATGCTTTTAAACTGTGGTGTTGGAGAAGAAACTCTTGAGAGTCCCTTGGACTGCAAGGAGATCCAACCAGTCCATCCTAAAGGAAATCAGTCCTGAATATTCATTGGAAGAACTGATGCTGAAGCTGAAGCTCCAGTACTTTGGCCACCTGATGCAAAGAATTGACTCATCTGAAAAGACCCTGATGCTGGGAAAGATTGAAGGTGGGAGGAGAAGGGGACAACAGAGGATGAGATGGTTGGATGGCATCACCGACTCAATAGACATGAGTTTGGGTAAACTCCAGGAGTTGGTGATGGACGGAGGCCTGGCGTGCTGCAGTCTGTGGAGTCCCTAAGAGTCAGAAAAGACTGAGCGACTGAACTGAACTGAACTGATCATTTCTTATAATGAACTTTACTAGTAGTTTGTTTTGTTTTGTTTGTGTGCATTCAAATTACTATCTGAGTTACCTGCTTTCATCTGAAGAACTTCCTTTAATATTTGTAAAATGAGTCTACTAGCAATTAATTTCTCAAATTTTGTTTATCTGGCAATGTCTTTATATTTTGCCTTTATTTCTGAAAAACAGCTATGCTGGATAAAGAATTCTTGACTGACTGTCTTTTGTTTGAACGTTTTGAATATGTTATCCCACTGCCTCTAGATGCCATTGCTTCTGATGAAAACTTAAGCTATTAATCTTGTTGGGGTTTCCTTATAAGTGATATCATTTTTCTCTTGCTACTTTCAAGATTTTCTCCTTATTTTTGGCTTTAAGCATTTTGATTATGATATATCTATGGATTCTTTTGAATTTATCCTCCTAAGAGTTTGAGTTTCTTGAATGTATAAAGTTTTCTTCACATTTGGGAAATTTCAGTAATTATTTCTTTGAAAAGCAATTTTTTTATTCCTTTCACTTCCCTCCTTTTGATACTCTCATTACTCATGTTTGTGCATTTGATAGTGCCTCACATTTCTGGAGACTCTGGTCATTTTTCTCATCCCCTTTTCTCCCCCTTCTATTCTTTGGTTTGCATAATCTCTATTAATCTATCTTCGAATTCACTAATTCTTCTGTCAGTTCAAATATACAGATGGACCTTTCTAGTAAAATTTTTATTGTCTCAGATTCAAAATTTTATTGTCTCAGATTCAAAATTTCCATAAAAGTTCTTCTTTATAATCTCTATCTCTTTATTGACAGTCTATTTGATGTGGCATTTCATCATATCTTTTCTTACTTCTTTCATCATGATTTCCTTTAGCTCTTTGAACAGATTTTAACAGCTACTTTAAAGTTTTTTAAATCTAATATCCAATCACTCTCACAGGCAGTGTTTTTACCATTTCTTCCCCAGGTATACGAGCCACACTTTCTTATTTCTCTGCATGTCTTATAATTTTTTAGTTGGAAACTGGACATTTTAGATTATTTATTGCAACAACTCTGGCTACGAGTCCACTCTTCTCTAGGGTTTGTTATTATTATTTGCTTGTTTACCTGTTTCATGACTGGCTGGATTATCCTAGTTAAGTCTATTTCACCCTGTACTGTAAAATCTCTAACATTTCTCCTCAGGGAGAATCTCAGGGATCACAGCTTGGGGTATGCCCTCCTTCACCCTGGGATGCCAAGAGTTTTAGCAGATTCTTTTTAAGCTTCTCTTTCCCTGACCACTGCCAGCTGTGTCACTATTACATCCTAGTGGCACTTACCAATTAGTATTGCTGACTGATCACTCTGTTATTTTCAACAATGCCCCTGGGGCATAAGTTACTTCATGGATTGATTCAATCACATTCCATTTCCTTTGAAAGGATAACTGCTAGGGTCATTGTTTGAGATTTTTTTTTCAGAAAAAAACTGCCAGCTCTTTCGGTTTCTTGCCAGCAAATTATTGTAGTTTTGTATAGTTTAGCCTGTACCTCTCGTGAATCTATCAATCTATTAATTTATCTTTCACCACACCTCTCACTATTTTGAGAGAGCCCTTTGACTTGAACTTCTCCACACTATGCTGCAAATGAAGTCAGTTCTTGGGAAAGATGTTTGGAGCTCTCTATTCTATGTCTTGCTTTCAGGCACCCCACCCCCACCCCCCACTTGCCCCCCGCCAGGCAAAGTCTCTTTAGCCAAGGCTCAGGTGCTCGGGCATTGACAATCTCTTTGAGCTAGAATTCTGTGGAGGGAGAGCCAGCAACTCCAAGTCACCCTATCTTGTCTCCGTCAGTGTGGAACCCATTATCTCACAAGCCAGATTAAGGGCTAGGGCCCCAGTAGCCTCAGTGGTGCTGCCTCTAGTGTACAACCTCCATTCTATGAGAGCTGTCTGGGCAGAAAAACTGAGCTCTCACTTTTACCTAAAACACTTGGTTTGCCTCTTGGTGAGTATCAAGTCAAAAGACACAACCAAGCCAAAGATCAAGAAAAGGATTAATTACTACTTGCAGCAAGTACGGAATTACCAGGGATCATTCCCAAAGCAGTGTCTCCCTGAACACCAAAACTGCCCTTTAAGCTAAGTGCTAAGTCACTTCAGTCATGTCTGACTCTGTGACCTGTAAAGAGTCTATAGCCCGCCAGGCTCTTTTGTCCATGGGATGCTCCAGGCAACAATACTACAGTGGGTTACCACTTCCTACTCTAGGGGATCTTCCCGACCCAGGAATCTAACCCTCATCTCTTATGTCTCCTGCATTAGAACATGGGTTCTTTACCACAGGGCCACCTGGGGAGGGGGGGTACATGCATATTGATGACAGGGTCTGGGAGGGGTGCCACAGAGTTCAAGCTTTAGTTGACTAAGACATGACAGTTGGAAAAGGTCAACATCATCATCTCTCAGGTTCCAGTTGATCTGGTCATTGAGCACTTCAGGCTAATGTTTACCATTGAAACAGAACAGGGAGTCTTTACAATTGATATAACATCTTTTCTATAACATATTGCTATTTTTTCTTCTCTTGCCTGTTTCCACATCCTTTTGTTCCCTTAAGATCATTAATTACTGTGATGTGTTCAAGGGCAAGCATCATGGCCAGGCTTAGGTCACAAAATGGCTTAGGCTAGAAGTGGTTTCTCTTCTGTCAAGAAAGTCATATCTAGTTCTCTTTCTCTGGGGACTCCCTGCTCTCTCAGCTTACACCACCTCTCAGCCTCACTTGCCCAGAAGTTTTCCCAGCAACAGGTAGTGGCAGGCAGGCTTCAAGATGCTGACAAGGGGAACCTCTGTGTTCTTGGCTTCATCAGGCCAGAATGGGATTTCTGTTTCACTGAGTTGAGAGGGAGCAGGTCATGATTCAGACATCAGAGACTCTCACCAAATTCAAGCTCTTACTAAATATTAGATTTTCTTCAATAAATATTTCTTCATTTCCTCTGTGTCCTTAGGGCCATTTCCAGAGACACAATTTTTTTTCTTTTATAGTTTTAACAAGTTTCACTGGGGATGGGTCAGCAGAGGCTCCTACCCAGTTATGCCAGAAGTCAAACCCCGTTGAGTATTTAAATATTAATTTGACTCATAATCCTCCTGGAAGAATGACAAGGGGATGTATTCTGAGTCTTATTTGAAAGTATATTGCATATCCTGTTTCCACTGGCTCAGAAATTTCAGGCAAATGATTTTACCTCTTTGTGTCTTTGTTTCCTCATCTGTTGTGATGAGAGAAGTTGATCCCTACTTGACAGAGATGCTGTGAGAAATTGAAATGACCTATCCAAAGTGTTGGACACAAACTGAGTTTTAGGAAAATGAACTGGTTTTTGTCATTGTGAGAGTGGGCTCAGAGAAGAAATTGGCCCATGAAAGAGAAGGATCTCAGGGTCAGGAATACCTGATGTTCTTTGATCACAAATAACCCTCCCTTGATGATGTGATCCCCCACTCCCCTACTCTCTCGCTGTCTCTCTCTCACACATGCAGACACACACAGAGTATACAGTTCATTCAAGCAGAAAGAGAAAAACAACAGCTGACCAATTATTCTCTTTAGGAACCCAGTTTATCAATATAATATGCTCATAGGAAACCCTCCAGTACTCCAGGGACATTTACAAAGTAGATAATGACAATGTTTGAGTTATTATATTCATAGCTTATCAACAGAGTGGAAAATTAGGAGGGGAAACATTCCCTAAACCAGTGCTAACATGACTAGGTCCTTTCAGCAGTAGTTCTCCAACTGTGGGGAACCTAATTGAAAACACTGACTCCTGGTCTGTTCCCCTTCTTCCTTTGGAAATTCTGATTCTGGATCTCTGGGTCACTCTCTGGAGCTGGCGTTACTAACAGTCCCTAGGGGATTCTGATGCAAGTGCTCTTGCTACAGTGAGAATCAGCCCATCCACTGGCAGCTGACTCAAGCATCTGTAACAACTTTCAGGATTTTTCTGAACCAAATATACAAAAGATTCATGTACTGGGCCCCCCTTGAGATGCCTGTAGGAACTCTTAATTAGCTTTAGTTGTTAATTCAAACCCCTCTCTCAGGAAAATCTGACGGCAGCCCAAAATCCCTGTGCACAACCAGAATACCTCCACATCTTCCTTCCAGCAAAAGAGGAGACAGATCATTCCAGGGACTGTTTTCAGAATCGTCTCCCACCCTTCTTCAGCTCTGCTGCATGTATTAAAGGTGCTAATGTTTGTAGCTGCACTTCTTAAGTCCCTGGGTCATATGACTTCTTGCTGAGCTATTTTGCCCAACTGAAAGTACTGGGAGTATCTCTCCCTCTCCACTGTGTCCAAGTCAGCAACAATATCTCCTGCATGCTCCAGTTCCCACTGGACAGACCCCCCAGGTGCCCACTTTCTGGATGACTTTTGCACCTGGGATCCTGTAACCCCACCTTCTCCTGGGGAGGGGGCTCACCCCCTTTGTCTTCTCAGCTCCTCTAGTTCCCTGCATCCAATGCCCTTCACTGCAAATAGTTGAGGGGGCTTCTGTCTTTCGGATTAGATCCTGAGTAACACAGCGGGTCTGGCAAATACAGGTGAGATTTACAGAGGGGAGGGGAAGGTATACTTTGCAGAAAACAAGGAAGAAGAGGGAGACAAGCAGAGACCTTCACCCTGAAGAACCTTCACTGGTCAACCTCCTGCTTCCCACCTGCAACAGAAAAAAAGTGGGGAAGGGATATGATAACAAGGGGGCTGGAACTAAAAGAAAGCAGTAAGTGGGTTCAAAGCAGACCAAATCATGGGTCACTTTACCACTGATCAACACTTCTCAAGGTTAGCTATACTGATAGTCTTGGTGAGCTAATTCTTTGGTGTGCGGGATATCTCATGCATTATAGAGTATGGAGCAGCACCCCTGCTCTGTAGCCACAGGGTGCCAGCCACAATCTCCCTCCTGAGTTGTGACAAGCCAAAAGGTCTCCAGATGTTGCCCACTGGCAAATGATCTACTCTGCCCACAATTTGGAAACTGGACTTAGACTCAGTGGCAGAGTTCGTGGGCCCCAAAGCCATTCATCTGCCGCATTTCTTGGATGAGGCCAAGAGAAGTCAGCTTAGATGAGGAATAAGCAGTTACTGTCATCTGCCCTAAAAAAAGAAGCCACAACTAGGACAAGCACTCAGAGTCGTCAGCAGGAAATACAGTGCCCCAACAAACCTCTCTGCCACATTCATCGTCTTTTTCTCTTCCCCCAGTAATCCAGGTGAAATCAGGTACAAACCAAAGAACAGACTAGCTTCAGAGACAGGAGATAGAAGAGTGGGAGGGGAAGCAGGAAGATCTTTCCCTTTGGCCTAAATTTCATCAAGATGCCAGGAGTGTTGCCTCTTGGTTCCAGAGCCTCAAGTCTTTTGGGTACATGGAAGCTAAGGAGTCAAATAGACCAAAATTTCAAACCCAAAACTGCGCTTAATTTGGACAAGTTACTCAACCCTCTGAGCCTCAGTTTCCCTACCTGTCAAATGTGAATCAGAATACCTTCCTTTCTGATGTTTTCTAGGAATCGAGGGCATGCTTGTCAAGTGCTACTCTGAGGCACTCACTGGATGAGAAGTTGGGGAACTATGGCCCACGGTCACATCTGGCTCACCTAAGGTTGCCAGGTTTAGGGAATACAATATTTCCTCTGGCAACCCTACCTGAAGTCTTACTGCACACAGCCTCGCCTGTTCTTTTGCTGTAGTAGGTAGGGTGGAGTAGCCGCGAGGGACCACGCCATGCAGCCTGCACGGGTCGTTGTTGTTCACATGAGCAGGTGTCCCCATGCTGTCACAGACATGAGGAGCAGTCAGCAGAGTGATTATGAGCAGGACCCTGCAAGCACTCACACTTCCAGAGTTTAAATCCTGGTTCCACCATGGAGTGCTGAGCAAGTGCCTTAGCCTCCTAGTGCCTCAGTTTCTACTTCTGTCAAGGGCTGTGACACTGGAGCTGTCACAAGAAACTAGAGTGCACTCACGTTGGTTGGTTGTTCTGGACTTATTCAGAAAGCCGAGCATCCTCTCATGGGGTCCTTGTGAAGGTTCAACAAAATAATAATGTAGGTGAAGGTCAAGAGCAGAGTTGGCAACACAGGAAGTACTTAAGACAGTTTCATCGTTACTACAAAAGTTTGAAAGTTTGACAGCTACTATTTTAATTACTACCATTACTTCTTCTACTACTACCACCTCTACCACTGCTAATACTTTATGTACTATTGTGGGGATTTAATGAGCTATGGGTGGGAAAGGTCTGGCCATAGTAAATGCTCAATAAACACCACATTTTTTAAGTTCAAAAGACCTCTTCAATCAGTATGAAATAAAATTCTATTTGAAAAGCACTTATTTGCAGTGTTTTTCTTTCCTAGTACAACAAAACTTTTGGCACATCTTATAGAAGACAGTATCTTATGTTTGACGAATTATAGTACTTAGACCCACTATCTTCTTTAGTCCCCGGAATAGGTGTGCCCATCAAATTCAGTGACCTTCTCAGTGGTCAGTGTCAGGTAATCAAGGAGAAAATTTGCCCCTAACACCTTCTAAAAATGGATTACCAGAAACACTTAATTACGTTTAGAATAAACACATTTGCTTTGTTGTCCTGTACCATTCTCCTGGGTCCCTGTCCATCTGCCCAGAGCAGGGTCTTGAACCCTGGCCAGATCTGGCAGCTGTGCTCAAAGACCAGCGAAACTTGGGAGGGTGTCCCAGTCCCCATCTAGCTCTGAGCCCCGGTGGCCCTTCAATGCCTGGAGGCTTCTCCCTCCATCCTGTGTAGGACAGCGTGGCCTGGGGCAGTCACCACATCTCCTTGACTCTCCCATTGTCTCTTGGTTCCCCAAATCACACCCGCTCACTAAGGGTAGACAGCAGAAGAGGGGAAGAGCCCTTCATTGCTCCATCTCGGCCCCTGCCTGGGATTTGACTGAGAATCCTGAGCCTCTGTGGGCCTGGCAGAGCCCATAGGAGGCGCGTGCGCTAATGGTCCCATGAACAAGAGGTATTTACGAGGAAGGCTTTATTTCATGTTACCTTAGTTCTGCTTCTTTTAAGGAACTGGCTCTGCCACTGGGAGCTGCGGGAAGAGGGGCCCTGACAAACCACAGCCTCAACTTCCAGGCTGCAGCTATGAAAAGTTAGAAGAGTTTGGTCCTCCATGGGGGTGATGGCGGGCCGAGGGGCAGGAGCCAAGGAGGGCCTGGGACAGAGCATGGGAGCCCTCGCTACAGTACCTTCTCAGGGAAGGCACTGAAAAGCCAGAGGCGTTGGTGACTCTGCCAGGCTCCTGACAAGTGTCCATCTCACCAACCTTAAGTCCTTTGACTCACAATGGACTAGTCCTGACCAGTGACAGGCATGGCCCTCACCAGCCTCAGCTTCTGATCCGTGATGAGACAAAGTTGGCTGGGAAAGATGGATTACACTGTGGCAACATAAGCCTCTTGAAGGGAATAACAAAGGTGTGTCTACACACACACTCTTTGGCCTCGACTCTCCATCTCCCCCACCCCAGGCCTGAACTGCTTCTTCTCCAAATATAGCCTGGGGAATGGGGGTGGATCCCTGGCTTCAGATCCTATCCCTGCCACTTGCTAGCTGCCTGGCCTGCAGCAGGAGCATTATCCTCTCTGGGCCTGACTTTCCCCATCTTTAGAAAGGGAATGCTGATGCTAACAATACTGATGTCATAGGGTGACTGGATTAAGCGAGAGACAAGCATGGCCAACATCCAAGGTAAGCATGGATAAACTGAGACTATTTCATCAGGACAGAGTGAGACAGTCATGCTGCCTTGACTGTGGGCTTGGGTGCACCGGGAGCTTAACCAAAAGAGATGGAGGAAGTTCAAGTAACCAGCAGGGCTTGAAGGACTGGTCACTCCCTACCGCATAACCCTTTCACCCTAACTCTTTGCCCCTTCTTCAGAAACAGCCACAAACACTGATTGAATACGTGCCATGTACCAAGAACCAGGGTTCCAGGCCAAGCAAGACTCCTCGCCTGCCCCCCAGGCTCCCGTCCCAGAGGAATCTGAGGAGGACAGTTATTCTCAAGGACCCACAGCAACAGGGCAGTGCTGGCTGAGGCAATCAAGGGCTCTGCCTCTCAAAGCAGAGAAGGCTGTCACACTGGGCTGTACCACGTGGGGAGCTGCTAACTGCTACCTGTCTCTAGGGTCCCACCCGGAGGTCCCACCCCTCTGCCTCAGGCCTTCTCTGGCGCAAGGAGTAGTATCCAGTTGGGGATGAGCATTGGAGGATGTGAACCTCAGCTTCCTTGCCCCTCCGTGGTGTGCCCTGTGCAGGACCCCAGAGGTCCCAGGGGGATGGGGCCCAGGTGTCCCCAGCAGTAGTCTGCTCAGGGACTCCCCCATGTTGATCCGTTTTCCCCCCTTCTGTCTCATTTCTCTACTCCCTCAGCATGCCCCCTGGGATCACCTCCCAAGTAATCATTCGCACCCAAATGCTGGTATCAGGTCAACTGTGGACACAGAGTCCAGCCCTCTGTGAAGGGGCTTGCAGGCTTGTGGGCGGCACAGCTGGCCCTCCCAGCTCGGGCCATTTCAGCCCCAATGACAAGTAGGACTGCTCCAAAGCTCCCTACCAGCTGGGGTGAACCCGAGGTCTGTCAGGCTGGCATCACCTCTTGCTTCTCCCTCTGCCAGGTCCTGCTTCCTCCCCATTCCTCTCACAGGACCTGCTCCCTAATCAACTTCTGGCACCCTGAGCTCCACCCCAGAGTCTGCTTTGGGGGAAACCCCACCTACGAGGCTCCGCAAAGGCAAACCTGTGTTTCATATCTCAGACCAGGCTGAGGGAGAGGGGAGACCAGCAGCTAGTGTAAGCCCTAGTCAGAGATGGCAGCCAGGGCAAGGGGGAGGAGAGAGCGAGAGGGGATAAGGGAGAGAAAAGGGGGGAAAAAAGGGGGGAAGGATGGGAGAGGGGAGAAGGGGGAGGGGAGAGAGAGCTAGCACAAACCTAGGGCCTCTTCCCCATGTGCTCGCTAAGGCTGACCTGGACCACACACCCTGTCAAGCTGCCAGGTGGGAGGCAGGGAAGAGTTAGAATTGAGGACAGAGAGAGAGCGAGATGGCTGGGCCTCTTCCCAAGGGCTGTGCTCTGCTCCCAACGCTCTCTGGCCTCAGAAAAGGGAGAAGGAGGGGAGAGAGGACCCTGCCCACGGGGCCCTGGCCTTTTCATGCAACGTCCCCACCCCCTCAGAGAAGGTGGCTCAGCGCTTGCCTTAAGAGTAAGTCAAAAGGATGGAGGCACCTGGAAATCCCTCCCTCAGAAGCCACAATTCCTGGTCTTTGTCTGTCCCGGGAATGGTGTTCTTTCAGCCTGTGAGCGGCTCTTGGAGGTTCTGCCAAACTCTGTAAACTGGGGTCCAGGAGCCCAGCTCCACCCCAGCCTCCGCCTGCAGCATTCAGTCAGATCCCTGGAGAACACCCGTGTAGCCCCCAGAGACACGTGTCTCACCAGCCTATGCATGGTCAACAGTCATCATCTTAGTAAGAGAGTGACTGGTTGTGTAGGAGACTCAGAGCTGAGCCCTAACTCTTGTGGAGCTTGAGAACCCAAATGAAGAACTTACACAGACCCAAATGACTACAGGGCTAAGCGACAGATACTAAGTGACATGTAAATAGTTTCTAAAGAAAACTGCCTGTAGGAAACACCTCCCTCAGTTGGAATGGTCAGGAAGCTTTGGGAAGGAGGAGATATGACTTCAAGGACCAGCCCTCTAAGCCGGTGCTGGCCAACAGACACATGTCATGAAATACACAGGCACACCCTGTTTTATTGTGCATTCCTCTATTGTGCTTCACAGATAGATTTGGGGTGTTTTTTTTTTTTTAACAAACTGAAAGTTTGGGCAACCCTGCATTGTCAGAGGATGCTTAGCATTTTTTAGCAATGAAGTATTTTTTAGAAGTATTTTTACACTAAGGCATGTACATTACCTTTTTAGACATAATGCTTTTGTATACTTAATAGACTACAGTGTAGTGTAAATATAACTATTATATGCACCAGAAAACCAAAACCTTCATGAGACTTTGCATGTTGCGATACTCGCTGTATTGCAGTGGACTGGAATCAAATCTGTAGTATCTCCAAGGGATGTCAGTGATGTGAGCCACATCTTTAAGTTTTTCAAACTTAAATTTTTTAGCAGCCATGCAGAAAAGGGTAAAAACAAACAAACTGAAATCATTTTAATCATATATCTTATTTGACCCCTACATAATCTAAAACATGAGTTCTACAATAATAAAAATATACTAATTGGTGTTTGCCATCTTTCTCTCATATCAAGTCTTCATACTTCCAGCATATCTCAGTGCTCACTGAAGCCCCCAGTGGTCACAGGGGGTTAGTGACTGCGGTGCTAGAGAATGAAGCTGTGTGTGCATAGACCAGCTATGCTGGCATCACCTTGGAACTCATAAGATGTGCAGAATCTCCAGCCCTGCCTGGACCTCCTGAATCAGAATCTACGTCTAAGAGCTCCATGTGATCTTCCATGAGAAGTCAAGAAGCATAGCTCTAAGCCTTTTCCTCTCCCTCACTCCACACATCCCATCAATCACCTAGGCCTGATGAGTTTAACTGTAAAATATCTCCTAAATCCACTCTACTTCCTCCCTGGCTCCCACCAACTCCCTGGTACAAACAGCCACTCTCTTATCCTGTTCTCGGTTAAACTGTATCTCAGCAAAAATGTTGAAGTCCGGAACCCCAATGTGTGTGACTTAGACCTTCTTTGGAAACAGGGTCTTTGTAGATGATGAAGTTGGGATGCGGTTACTAGGTTGGGTCCAAATCCAGTAAGACCCACACCATTTATAAAGTGTCCTGAAAAGGGGGTATCTGGGCACAGAGACAGATGCTCGAAGGAAGAACACTGCGTGAAGATGAAGGCAGAGATCAGAGTGATGCAGCAAAAGCCAAGGGCTATCAATGATCACCAGCCAGGGCTTTTTTGGTGGCTCAGTGGTTAAGAATCTGCCTGCCAATGCCGGATATGGGTTTGATCCATGGTCTGGGAAGATCCCATATGCCATGGAGCAACTAAGCCCATGGGCCGCAACTGAGCTCCTGTGCTCTAGAGCCTGGGAGCCGCAATTACTGGAGTGTATGTGCCATGACTACTGAAGCCCACGTGCCCTAAAGCCTGTGCTCTGTATCAGAAGTCCCCAGAATGAGAAGCCCACACAGAGCAATGAGCAGTGAGCTCCTGCTCACCGCAACTAGAGAAAGCCCGTGAACAGCAATGAAGACCCAGCAAAAATTTATTTACTTCTTGCCAAAAGTAAATAAATAAAGATCACCAGCCAGAAAATCACCAGGAGATAGGTGAGAGGCATGGAAAAGACTCCCTCACAGTTCTCAGAAGGAACCAACCTTGTGGACACCTTGATTTTGGATTTCTAGCCTCCAGAACAATAAGGTAAATTTCTATTGTTTTATGTCATCCAGTCTGTGATACAGTACCCCAGCAAAGGGATGCACAGCCAAATCTTAGTAGCTCCTAAAACCTCTTCCCTCTTCCACTCATGCCAGCCTTCACCCTGAATCACCCTGACCTGTGAAGAATGCTCTAGTTATAACCAGAAGGACCTTCTTAAAATGAACATGGAAAGAGATCATTCCCCCAGCCTTGCTCCTTCTGTCACTCTGCATTCCATTTCTGAACAACACCCGGTTCTCAACACCACACACACACACACACACACACGCACACACACGCACACACGCGCACACACACACACACATGAATCTTTCCTTTCCATGACAAACTATAACTTTTTCCCTCCTCTGGGCTTTGACACATGCTGTTCCTTTCTAGAAACACTGGTCCCTCCACTTCCCCCCTCAGCTGTCTCTACTCATCTTTCAGGTCTCACTTCCACTGCTAGTCCAGTCCAGATAAGGCCCCTGTTATTCTCTCTCTTAATACCCTCTCTTGTCCCTAATAGAGACCAGTGCTGGGCCATGAACAGATTGTCTTGCGTCCATATCAACCTATAGAATGTAAGTGTTTAGAAACTGCTATTGCAAATTGACATGGTTGTGACGAGCAAGTAAGTGATCAGTAGACTCAACTCATTGAATAGGCTTTGGATGGGTTCAAGTATGACCCAACTTACATGGTAGAAAGTACACACAAATCATGTGCACACAGGCAGGCCATGTGTTGATCAGTGATTGACAATAAACAGAAAATGACGGGTCCTTTACAGATATTAGAGAAGCACTGTTTCATATTCACCACTACTCATCACTCTACTTTCATACAGATGCTCAATTTCAAGATGGTGGCAACTGGGGACTTCTCTGGTGGTCCAGAGGTTAAGAATCTACCTTGTAATGCGGGGGACATGGGTTAGGTCACTAGTCAGGGAACTAAGATCCCAGACCCAAGGGGGCAACTAAGCCTACACTGCAACTACTGAGCGCTTAGTTGCTCAATTGTGTACAATGTTTATGACCCCATGGACTATAGCCCGTCAGGCTCCTCTGTCCATGGGAATTCTCAAGGCAAGAACACTGGAGTAAGTTGCCATGCCCTCCTCCAGGGGATCTTCCCAACCCAGGGATTGAGTCCAGGTCTCCTGCATTGCAGGCAGATTCTTTACCATCTGAGCCACCAGGGAAGCCCGAAACTAAGAGTAGATGCAGCAGTAAGTTAAAAAGAATTTTTGTTAAGTATTTAAAAAAAACAAACCAAGATGGTAGCGACTACTCATTATGCTCACTCTGACCAAGACATAGTATAGCCCACAACAACAACAAAAAAGAGTGTGATCAATATTGGATGAGTGAGGAGGCCATTCTAGGGCAACAGAGGGTCTGAGGTCAACATTTGAAGGTGAGAAACCACTGGTAAACCAAAGACTGCCTGCAGTATTTTTAAAGCTTGATGACTTCACATTAAGGAATTCCTCAAATCTTAATATGAGGCCCAACCAGACAGATGGAGAATTCCAGAGGAATGGACAGACTCTTTCGGTCTTGGGCTGTGTTCTGTTTGCACAATTGTTTCTGGCAGAAGCCTAGAGAAAAACGCAAACCAGATGTACAGAGAGATTTTCTTTGTCAGAAGAAAAAGAAAAAGTTGCTTGTCCTGCTCTCACACTCTTGCCCCTCAAATGCAGGCCAGATTCCCATCTTTTATCTGGAACAGCTTCAAGGGACTCCAGAATCTTCTCCAGCCTCCTGTGCTTGGGGGAAACTGGGAGGCCAGTGCCGAAGTGGGCCCTGGCCTCTCCCTTGAGCTCTCAAAGCTGGAGCAGATGGAAATGTGATGTCTCTTGTCCCTGCAGAAGAGTGGGCACTGGAGATGCATGATGAACTTGGAGCTTAATTGAAATAAATAAGGAGAAGGCTTGTGCAAGCAGTTTGGACAGGCTGCAGGGAATTCATCTTCCTCTTGGATTCTCCAGAAAACACCATCTCCTGTTGGGGCCCCACTGATCTTCCTCTGGGTCTTGGACATTCTGTCCCAACTGCTGTTGACCTCACTCAGAAGAGCCAGCTTTTGCCAAAAACAAAGAAGCAAGTCAAATGTACCTTTGGCACCCCTGAAAAACCCTGAAGTGGCCCCAAACCTCAGAAGACCTCCTGGCTAATTAGACTGTCCCCAACAGAGCTGCCACCACCCTCCCAACTCCATCAAAACACATCTTATAGGCCATTCCCAGAACATCTGAGAACCTCATTCACAGCATATGAGATGGGATGCTATGGGGAAAACGTGCTCCTTCAATGCCTCTCAAAGAGTGGTCCATGGGTCAGGGGCATCAGCGTCACCTGGGATGTTAGAAGAATCGCATGTTCTCAGGCCCCACTCCAGATCTCCTATATCCAAGGTTCTGCGGGTGAGTCCAGAGAACTATCTTAACAAGCCCTGTGGGTGATTCTTACATGCACCCAAGTTTAAGAGCCACCGTGATACTGATTACCCATCCCTAGATTCTCCCACTGAAACCCCTAAGGGGCCAGGTGGGTGATCTAAATGACAAAACTAGATCTAAATGACAAAACTAGATCCTCCTAAGTGAGGATCAGCCAGCAAATGCCAACCCAGGGGAAGCCAGATAGAAGGTGGGCCTCATTTTACCAGATGTTTTCATTTTTCAAGAGAGATTGGAGATATTGATTTTTTTTTTTTTAATCTCCCAATTTTTAAACACTGGCTTCATTTTTTTCTAGACACGGTGCAAACCTAGCCATCTCCATTAATGACAACTTCATCCTTCCATTTCCATCGACCAAAAGTTAGCCTTGGTTCAACTCTCTTTCTCTTTCCCCACCTCCTATATTTCAGGACGATCTGCTGGCTTCATCTTCAAAACGCATCCAGTATCCAGTGACTGCTCCCCACCTCCACCTGTTTACAGTGCTAGACTATTCCACCCAGCATCTCTCCCAGGCGAAATGCAAATCCTCACCCCTGGTCACCCAGCATCTCTCCCCAGCGAAATGCAAAGCCTCACCCCTGGTCACCCAGCTTTTACCCTGGGCCCTAGCATTCAAGTTGCAACAAAGCGGCCAGAACCATCCTTTACAAATGAAAGGCAGATCACGTGCCACCTCTGCTCACACCTGCCAGTGGCTGCTCATTGCAGTCAAGGTGAAAGCTAAAGTCCTCCAGGGCTCTACATGACCTGGCCCCACAGTCACCTCCCCTAGCATCAACCCTCTCTCCCTGGCTCACCCCATCCAGCTGCATGAGCTCCTTGCTACTCCTCTTTAATCCCATAACATACAATCCACGAATATATTTACTTGATTGTCTGCCTCCATCTGCTAGAATTTAAGCTCCACAGAGGTAGGAATTTCTGTCTGACTGATGGATCCCGAGCACCTTGAACAGTACCTAGCACATGGTAGGTATTCAATAAATAAGTGCTGAATGAATAAATGAATGAATGTAAACTAGAAATGGCCTCCAAGCAATTCTGCATTTACAGTTCAAGAGGAATTTCTTGAAGATTTCCTCCAAGTTCAAACTTTGCCCTTACTCATAAGAATTTCAATCCTGTTGCTGGCTGTAAAAATACAAAATATTTCTGGGGCCCTTGAATCAAGAACTACCTCCCTTTCCCACGTATAGCCCCAGCCCTAAGGACATCTAGGTAAGCACTCATGCTTTTGCAGAACTTTTTCATTCTGCAAAGTGACCTCCCTGCACAGTAATTGTTCTCTAAGCCAGTGTTTTCCAAAACATTCTTCGCAACATTAGTCCCATGAGATGCTTCAAGAGAAATAAGTTCTGGAAACACACACACATACTCTCTCTCTCTTCTCCTTGGAGCTGACAATGCACGTTAGCATTTTAAAGGCTTCAAGAGGTCTGGTAGTGAGTCCTTTCTCTCTCTGTTTGCTCCCATGTTTCTCAAATTTGTTGGACCGCACAATCCCTTCCCTAGTGAAACACCTATTAATACTCCAGGACACTACTGTTCTGAGCAACAAGTTTCAACTTCTTCAGCTTCCTGTGCAGCAGGGTAGGGGAGCTCTAACACAGTATAGTCTAACACAGTATAGTCTTTTTCCAGTTGGATACATATCATGAACTTACTGAGATACAGAGATGTTCTTGTTCCCACACTTTCAGGCTCGCTACGTGTTTCTTTTTGCACTTCTTTTCCCAGCTGGCACTGTGTAGCCACCCCCTACCTTGCTTATATCAGCTAGGGCTGTCACCATTACAAGTGACAGGAAAAAATGACTCAGGCTTAAACAAACAAAAAGGGAATTTACTGATTCATATAGGTAGGATTAGCTTCAGGTACAGATGGATCAATGATCAAATCATGATTTGGAGACTCAATTTCTAGCCATCTTCCAGTTTAGTCTTACACTCCAAATTCTTCCCTCGTGGTGACAATATGGTTACCATGGTACCAATCTCAACTCCACAAGGTCCAAATCCAGCTAGATAGAGCCCAAAACTTTTCTGATACCCTCCTCAAAATTTTTTAGTTCTATTGTGATTAAATCTGCTTAAGACATGTGACCATCCTTGACCTGTGGTCAGAAGGATGGGATGCATGGACCTGCTTAGGCTTGGGCCCAATATTCCATGCTTGGAGCTGTGTTTAGGATCTATAAACAATAAGGACTGAGAATTAGTACTAAGTGGCTTATCCCCACCCCCTGAGTGTGTGTTAGTCACTCACTCGTGTCCGACTCTTTGTGACCCAATGGACTACCCACCAGGTTCCTCTGTCCATGAAATTCTTCAGGCAAGGATACGGGAGTGGATAGTCATTCCCTTCTCCAGGGGATCTTCCCGTCCCAGGGATGGAACCTAGGTCTTCTGCATTGCAGGCAGATTCTTTACCTTCTGAGCCACCAGGGAAGCCCATTCCCGCCCCTCATTCCTCCCCAAACCAGGCATTATTACTGGAAGCAGGAGGAATGGACGCTGAGAAGGCAGTGCTCAAATGTGCACTATTCAGCTCTCTGCACGCACATCCATATAGTGTGCCTCGTCCAGGATCCCCAAGCCAGAATGAAGCATCCCTCTTAAGGAAGTGCCATGAACAAATACCTGGAGAGCATAGTAGGACATCTTCAAGTGCACAGGAGGAAGCACAGGCAATAGGAGTATGAAAGATGCACAGTCAGTCAGACTTGGACTCATGGTCTGAATGTATGACCTTGAATAAATTACTTAACCTCCCTGAGTTTCAGTTTCTTCGTCTATAAGGATTTGAGATGTTCAGTTATTCCCACTCATGGTGTGAAATGTGGATGACAGAGTATAAAGAGTAACCCCAAGCCAGCATTCACCCCGGGTCCTGGTGGCTAGATCTTGCCCATCTCCCACCTCCAGACCCCACTCTGCTCACATCAGCCCCAAAGGACAGGGTCATCTCTGTCCCAAACTTCTCCAGGGACCTCTGCTCCCTGGTAGCTTGAGGCACATCTCCCACTCATACCACTCTGTCCATGTGGGGCTGTTCCTTGTGGTTCTTGCCTGTAACAATGGAAGTCAGCTCCTGTGTTCTCGGCTCAGGCCTCCCCCGCCAGGATGACAGGCAAGATCAGAAGCAGAATATTTCCAGCAGCTGCCCGGACTCATACAAGCCAGGCAAGCTCTGGGATAAAACAAAAGTAAATACTAGTATTCAGCTTCATGCCATACAAAAGCCCTACTGACTTGAGATTAAAATGGAAGAAAGGATGCCAGGCACCAAGCTTGCAGCTTTTTTTTTTTTTTCTGTTAGGAGACAACCAATCACACAGAGTAGAGTAGCAAAGCTCATTCTCCTCGAGGCAGAGATGAACCATGGGGATGGGGAGGAGAAATGGAAAAAGGGAAAGAAGATATGAAGGAAAACAGGGACCAGGGTTGTCGATCACGGGGCTCTAATTTCACAGGTGGGGCTCGGGCACCAGTGTTCCAGGAGACGGGGGTAACTCTGAGCTGGAGCCTCAGAACATTGAGGAAAGTGGACACACTGTGGAATTTCCATGGGGGCGAGAGGTACATCCATTCATCTATTTACTCCTTCCCTAGTCAAACATGTATTAAGCACAGAATGTGTGAGAGCACAGGATACAGGCGAACACAAACTCCCCTGGCCCTGCCCTTGCTGAGCTGAACGCAGACAGAAAGTTAGGTGATAAACAAACCAATGCTTCCAATAAATATGTAGCTACGAACTGTTATCAACACTAAAAGAAAAACACATTGGAGCCATAAGAAAGGGTAACAGGTGAGCATGTTCAGGGCATGAGGGAGGGGGCCCCCCAAGAAGGTAACTTTTCACATGAGCAGGAAGATACTGGGGCAACAAAGACCGGAGCTTACTTACCATGTGATGCAGAGAAATGAGCAAGGTAGGACTGGAGGAGGAGGGAGGGGCCAGATCACACAGGGACACGTGGGTCCTGAGAGAGTTCAGATTTGAGCCAGAAGGCCAAGCCTCTTTTCCAAATCACCTCCCTCCAATACGGTCCTATTCATGGCAGCTGCATAACATCTGAGAAATGTAATTTGCATGTGGCCTCACATATTTTGGTGCCAGACAGCACCCACAAGGGTATGGGGGCCTTACAGTAATGCCCCCAGCTCTCTCTTGGGGGGAGCTGTAGTCCACAAACCAGGAAACCCCCTGACTTGGAACATATCAAGAGGTCAAGAGACACCCAAGGGACCTCAAATGATCTCTGCCTAGGGAGGAACAGGGGAAGGAGACCAAACCAGGTTATGAGAAGCTTCCATGGAAGCCAGCGAACAGCTCTCCCACATCCAAGTCCTCTTGCTACTGTAACAAATTACCATGAACTAAGTAGCCCAAAGCAAGAAAAGGTATTGCCTTACTGTTCCGGAGGTCAGGAGTCTGAAGCAGATCTCATGGGCGAAAACCAAGCTGCTGGTGAGGCAGTATTGCTTCTGGAGCCTCCAGGAAGAACCATCAGCTTATACTCTCCACCTGCCAGTGCCGCCCACAGTCCTTGGGCCATGGCTCCCCGCCTAATGTTTTCAAGGTCAGATACAGCACATTGGTTCCTTCTGATGTTTCCCGACTCTCACCTCTGCTTCTACCCCGCCCCCTCACATTTAAAGGCCCTTGTAATATCATTGCTTCTCTGGTGGCTCAGCTGGTAAAGAATCCGCCTGCAATACTGGAGACATGGATTCAATCCCTAGGTTGGGAAGGTCCTCTGGAGAAGGAAATGGCAACCCACTCCAGTATTCTTGCCTGGAGAATTCCATGGACAGAGGAGCGTGGAGGGCTATAGTCCATGGGGCCTTAAAGAGTTGGACATGACTGAAGCGACTGAGCACGCACACATGAATGTGACATAATTGGGCCCACCCCCATATTCTAGAACAGGGGTCCCCGATCTCCGGAATCTAATGCTTGATGATCTGAGGTGGAGTTGATGTAATAATAATATAAATAAAGTGGAAAATAAATTGAATGCCCTTGAATCATCCCAAAAGCACCCTCTCCCCTGCCCTGGTCCATGGAAAAATTATCTTCCATGAAACTAGTCCTCGGGGCCAAAAAGGTTGGGGACTGCTGATTTAGAGTATTCTCCTATCTCTAGGTCAGCTGATGAGCAGCCTTAATTCCATCCACAACACTAATTCACCTCTGCCATGTCACTTGCATATCCACCGATTCCAGGGATTTGGACGTGGATGTCTTTGGGGGGCCATTCCTCTGCCTACTGTACAGACTCTGGGGGCCCACTCCAGACTTACCATCAGAATCTGCCTTTTAAGAAGATCTGCAGGTGGCTGAAATCCACATTCAAGTGTGAGCAGCCCCCACCTGGGGCCCAACAGGGCAGACATCTCTCAGGCTCAGGGCTGCCAGGCGAGTCAATCAGGTGCGAGGACCCCTCCTGAGGTCTGGTTTTCTCAGCTCGGTTGCCACAGTTGCAAACATTTCATCTCTTGAAGGTGAACCCCAGCCCTTCATGGAACCTGAGGTCTTTTGTCCAGAAACATGGACTTGGGGGGCAACCTCTCATAGGTGGTTTGAAGGTTCGGAAATATTCCCCAAGGGTGAGAAAATGGGCTTCGCATCTGAGTGTGAGATTTGCGTGCCTCTCTGAGGAATTACAGTTTGCTCTTTGGCTGCAGCTCTTAGAATGGCTGGTCCTGGGAAGAAGTCAGAAAGCTTAATGAAAACCGTGATTCACTACAGACAGTTGGCACCACTGGCTCCCCGGAGCTAGGGGAGGGGTCTTGACCTCCCAGGTGAGGTCACTGAGGCTCAGGGAGGTTGGGACCTGCCCAAGGTGTCACAGGTGAGGAGTGGAGAAGCTCAGAGAACGGGGAGCCAAGCTAGCAGGGTCAGACCCACACACCCCGTCTCTAACTGGCTGCTATGTGGGGGCTATACCACAACTGAGGGCCAACCCCTCACAGGAAGGAGAGAGCAGGGCTTAACATCGCCAGATTACTGGATCCGTCTGTGCTGAGGGAAAGCTGATGCTCACAACTGTCTGGACTTGGCCTGATCTGGCCAGTCCCTCAAAGCAGCCAGCCAAACCTGGAATTTTCCAGGCAGCCAGTTCAGCCATGGAAGGGAAGTGCTCTAGCCATCACTAACCTGGACTCCAGCCTGAGATAAGGCCCGGGAACGCTGACCCAGGGTACTTCCTCCCTGGGGCAGGCCTATCTGAGCCCCGGCACGTGTCCGTAGCCAGCAGCCAGTGTGTCACGTGCTGCTGGGGCTGCAGACAGGTACCAGGAACCAGAAACTTCCTGGGAGTGTCCACTCCCAAGGCACAGCCTTTCCTCTCCCAGGTCCCAGAGTCCCCCGAGGAGCTGACATCTGGAAGGCTCCTTCCATACCCCAGCAATGCTCAGCTTCCCTGCGCTGCTGAAAAACATCTGGCTGGCTTGGCACCTAAGTGGGGTAAAAATAGCACGCCATCTTGTGAGCGGGCACCACGCCATCTCAGCAGATGGGCACCCACGCTCGCAGCCAAGAGCCCGCCGAGCGTTATGGAAGGCATTTGCAGAGGGCAGGACTCACAGCTGGAAGGAGCACAGGGCTGACTGCCAGGCCCCTAGGGGAGAGGGGCCAGAAGGTAAAACAAGAGGGCCAGAGAGAGGGACAGGACCCCTCTGCCCTTCACAGGCGGGATACGGCAGGGGAAGAGAGAAAATGCACCTGGACACTGGAAGGCATCAGGGCGTGATGGTGAAGGTCTGGTCTTGAAGTCAGACGGCCCCACATTTGAATCCTGCCTCTACCTTCACTAGCTGTGTGACCCTGAGCCAGCACTGAACCTCTCTGAGCCTCAGTGTAAAATCCATGTTGCAGGGCTCTGGTAAGGCTACTCAATCATTCTTCATTCACTTCTTCTGAGTGTCCACCATGGACTGAGCACTGTGCTCAGAGTTGGGGGTGGAAGTGAGCAGGTTGCATCGAGGTCTCTTTCCAGCATAGGAAACAGACATTTACAGAAAAGTGACACAAATAAAAGGCTTCCCTGGTGGTTCAGTGGTACAGAATCTACCTGCAATGTAGGAGCCGCAAGAGATGCAGGTTTGATCCCTGGGACAGGAAGATCCACTGGGGAGGGCATGGCAACCCACTCCAGTATTCTCGCCTGGAGAATCCCATGGACAAAGGAGCCTGGCAGGCTACAGTCCATGGGGTTGCAAAGAGTCAGACATGAATAAAATGACTTAGCAAGCATCCACGCATGACACAAGTAAAAGCAAAATGTCAATGGAGATAAGGCCTCAAAGGGAAGGTGTGTGGTGTGACGAGAGCCTGTGATGGAGGGGTGGGGAGCACAGGAGAGTCGAAGCAGATGTCCCCATGGAAGGGACAATGAAGATCTGAAGGATGCGGGGAGTTAAATAGGGCAACATGAGAGAAGGGACATTAAGCCCTTAGCACAGTGCCTGGGACCTGATAAATACTGGTAAGTGAAATGATTATTAATGAATATCACTGAAAACATAATTGTACTGATAGCGATCTCTCCCATCCAGGGTAAAAATGCCAGACTTCAGCCTCAGCGGTTGTGCCAGAAGAGAGGCTGACCTCTTTCTTGTCTCCACTCGGAGGAAAGCCAGAAGCCAGTGGACTTTAAAAATAAAAACCTATAAAAATAACTCGGGCCTCCAGCGAAGCCATTTGGAGTCTCTAAACACCACTGAGTTCAAGCAACAAAGCTCCCGGGACCCTTCTCTCCTGCGAGCTTTGGACAGTTTGGCGGGGGTCCAAACCAGGTGCCAAGCTCAACCTCCTCCGCTGCTCTCAGCAGTTGGAGCCAAAGCCAGGAACCCTGCCCACTCAAGTGTTCGGTGACCTGGCCCGGCCAGTTCTTACCCCCAATGCTGTCCCTGAGGATGGCAGGCCCCTGCTGGAGAGCACTGACCTTCCCTCCTGGGGCAGAGCCTGCTTGAACGGGGAGCAGGATGCAAATTTCATCCTCTAAGTATGTTCTGCAAATGTGCTGCCTTTTGAAGAATGTAAAGGTGCTGGGAAAGCAGTGTGAGGTCCCCAGGGACACATCTGCCACTGAACAGCAAGATGTGCTCTGCTGTGCAGCCAGTCAAAGGTGGCACCTTCCTCATGGACCAGAGCCCCCACCTGCCAGCGTGCAGACCCCGCTGGGTGAGCCCCAGGCTACCCTGACATCAGGTACTTTGTGTGCACATCAGCCTCAGGGTGATGCAGCTCGGGCAAGTGCCAAGCAGTTTGGTATGGGACATCTCCTGTGCCCCGCTCCGCATTTGCTCCGCATCCTTCCTGGCCACCTGTGCCTCCAGCTGATGCTACAGCAATCACCTGGGCCCAGGTGGACCTGACCACATCTGACCTCAGCAGCACTTTTCTCCACTTTCCACCCCTGGGGATTCCCAGCTGCCACGTTGTGCGGGAACTCGCCTAGCCATTCTGTTCACCAGACTGGGAAGCACAAGCCTGCCCATACCCCAGGGGCAACCTTTACCCTTGAATGAAAGGCCTCAAAGTCAGGCTGGGAGCACTTCCCTCTTCGGTACTGCAGCTGGATGATTCTGGGTGCTGTTCTACATGATTCCTCAGAGGATCCTTGCCAGTCGATGGTCCGCAATGATGACTGCCTCAGTAACAGACCCCTACCTTCCCTCACCCCCTGTCCCTGACTCTGTAGGGAGTCTATCCCCAAATTAAACTACCTGCATGCAAGCCTTCAGTCTCCAGCTCTTCTTTCTCAGGGAAACCCGAGCCCAGACAGTTGCTCTCCTGCCTTCTCCCCACCAGCTGCCAGGAGTTGTGAGGCTTTCAGGGGCACGTGTGGCAGTTCTGTGGCCAAAAACAAGAGAGTTTCTGCTCCCTCCTCTCCCAGATGGAACCCAGATGGCTGGATGGGATGAACGGCTCTGGGTGTCATGCAGGAAGGGCTGTTTTACGGTGAAACTCTTCTGCAAGCAAAACCTCACGCACACAGTGGGTATTTGGTAGTCGGTCCTGCTCCTTAAAGAACCTGCTTTACCTCTTGAGAAATACCTTGTGCCAATTTGTGACATCTTGGCTGGAAAGACTCTTAAGTAACCCCTGCCCAATTTGGAATTCTGAGAGGCAATGTCTTTCCTTTCTGTCTTAGAGGCAGGCCTAGTCAACTGGACATCTTCTTTCTGGAGTCAGTCTTGAACAAGAAACCTAGGGCAGGCATATTGATTGGAAGGCGGTCTTCATGAGGGTGGAAAGCCCACCAAACCAACCTTCTCAAACTCTCTCAGTTATCATCCCCTGATCCCAAGCCTGGTCCTCCAGCCTCTTACGGAGTCTTTGAATAACTATCCCTGGCTCTAAGATCCTCTTAATACATTTTACATTTTTCTTTCTCTTTGGCTAGGAGACTCAGCTTTCTGACACTTACAACCAATAATGCCTACAGATCCTCACCGCATCCCAATATTGAAAGTGGATAAAAGTGGAGACTCGCTGTTGAAATGGAGGAGGCTGGGCAAGGGCGCCTCCCTCCTGTACTTGTTCACAGTGGCTTCTGTGTTTTCTCCAAAGGGCCTCTGGGGCCTGAAAGGGCTCTGTTTGAAAAGCCTCCATCTCATCTCATCACTTTTGTACAAACGAGGGAAGCAAAGGGAGACAAACTCATTGATTTGCCAGGACCCTGGCAGCGCTTGGTGATGGCTGGAAACTCAGGCTGTCTGGCCCCCTAGGCAACAGCCTTTCTACCACAGCACAGTGGCAGGCTCTCTAGAATCTGAAAGACAAGTGGACGGCAAAATAAAGCTAAGGGCCCATGTAAAGATCAAGTGTGTGGCAGGGTCTTTCCTACACTTCTCAAAGGCCACAGTCGACAGGCGCACAGGACAGTTGTGGAGGGCTCCTTACCTGTTCCCTTCCTGTTTGTTGATGAGAACTGGTCCCTACCAACAGATACGCATTGCAAAGCAGGGTTCCAGCCTTTCCCAGGGCACAGCTCCTTGAATCGTTGTCCTACAAGATGCTGTGCCAAAAAAAAAAAAAAGAAAATCTTGTGAACCAATATCTCACTATCTAGATACTTCTGATGCGCTTTCTTATTTTTCACATATTATAATGAAATGAGAGGGACTTCCCTGGTGGTCCGGTAGTTAAGACTCTGCACTCCCAGTGCAGGGGGCCCAGGTTCAATCCCTGGTCAGGGAAGTAGATTCTACATGCCTCAACTAAGAGTTCACATACTAGAACTAAAGATCCTACATGCCGCAACTAAGCTGTGTGTAACCAGCACAGTCAAATAAATGAATAAAGATTTTTAAAAGAATGAAATGAGAAGTTCTGTGATGAAGTGGTTATGAGCATGTACTCTGAAATTTGACAAACTGGGTTTGATTACCAGTTCTTCCTCCTTCTAGCTGTGTGACTTCAGTCAAGTAACTTAACCACTCTGAGCCTCAGCTTTCCCATCCACAAATTGAGAATGAAGTAAATGATCCAACTGTGTTCAGTGAGGTTCTGCAAGAAGCAGATGCCAAGATGAGATGTGTATGAGGGAAACAGCTGTGAGAGAGTGTGGGAAGATGCTGCAGGAGGCTAGAAATGCTGTGAAACCTCCAGGCAGACTGAATTCCTGCAAAAAAAAAAAAAAGAGAGAGAAAGAAGAAACAAAGAAAAGACCTCAGATTGCAGTGCCATTCTAAGAAAGTTTTGGCAAAGTTTTGAGGAGTTCCTGACTCCCCATCAACTGTGAGGGATCATGCCTCACCCAGAAAGGGACCTGCCTCGATACCCCTGATGCGCTGGGTCACTGGAGGCGACAGCTCATACAAAGGTCTCTGCCCAGTCCAGAGGTGGATTCAGAGTCCAGTGGCAGGGGCCCTCAGCCAACCCCACCCCTGGCAGTAAGAGCAGTGCATCCTCAAGCCCTTCTGAGCCCTATATCAACCTCAAAAGGTAGGATTAACTTACATAAAACCTCTTAAAGTGGTACCTGGCATACAGTGAGAACTTATGTGTTGCCTTCAAACAAATAAACAGGGTTCTGAAAGCAGGTTGCTTCTTCAAATCCATTTGTACGCCCAATGTGATAGTTTGCCTTTTTGGTTTTGAATCCTAGAAATCTGTTATTAAACTGCTGATCCATCTTACAATCAGCACATTTTGGAATCCAAGAAATACATTCAGAAAGCTTTACAAATTGTATATCCCCTCTGAGACTTGCATTGGCACACTAAAGATTTTGAAAAGTTCTGCAATACATAGCCCCCTTTTACTTTGTTCAATTCTATTTCCCAAATGTCCTTGCCCACAGATCTGAGGTTTGCATATGCTTCCAATAAATTCCTTTGCTCTTTAGTTAGAGAGGTTGGTTTCTGTTGCTTGCACCCAAATCCCAGCTGAGACAAACTCAAGATAGCAAAGAGGTGAAAGTGGAACTGTCTTGGATGAAGAGGTGAGGAGGAGCTCCAATTTGGGGGAATTCACTCTGGCAAATGTCTGTGCTTTGCAAATGCTGATGGCTGCTGTTTCAGATGATTCTCAGGAATTAGGTAGTGGGACTATTTCCTGATAGGCACAAGCAGCCCCATCCGTCCCTGCAATTTTCCCCACAAGGTCCCTGGAGGATGAATTTGGAAAAGGCTCATCTAACCCAGCCCTTTATTGACATTAGCTCCACCTGCCTCGCTCAATGAGCTGAGAATCTTCTCCCTCCAGGCTCCAGAGAGGTATAAAAGCACCATGGATAAGAGCCTCTGGACACTGTGACCAGAAGCTGATGGCCGTGAACAAGTTCAACAGGGACATTTTCCTCATTTCTCATCGGTTTACTGTCTGCTCTGTGCCAGGCACCATGCTCACAAGTAGGGATTCATAGATGACAGAGACAGCCTTTGGGGCTCGGGTGAGACATTTTTTACCTGGTGTCTCAGATTCTTACCATCCACCTTTCTGTCCTGTCCAGACACTTGGACCTTGAACATCTGAAGCAAGGGTGCCTCACTTCAGCACATTGGGGAGCTGCTGTTTACTGCAGGCTTCCACTGCAACTCTGCCATGGGGCCCCAGGCACGCTTAAGTGCTGTCCCCAAGAGCAACCTTAGCCAACCTGGGAACAAATACTCCCCTCTATTGTGTCCTGAGTGGACCATGCTGAGGCGCTCTCAGCTGCTCCCCGGAGATCATGTGCCCACAGCAGGGGCCTCTCCTCCAGGCATTCTGGCCTACCAGCCTTCCCTGCTGAAATCTTCAGCCCCTAACCCACACCCTTTCCCAAGAACCACATCATCAAAATACACTATCTGCACACAAGCTCTTATCTCAGTTGATTTAGTCCTGTCCAACTCTTTGTGACCCTACGGACTATAGCCCACCAGGATCCTCTGTCTGCAAGATTTCCCAGGCAAGGGTACTGGAGTGGGTTGCCATGCTCTCCTCCAGGGGATCTTTCCAACCAGGGATTGAATCTAGGTGTCTTAGGTCTCCTGCATTGGCAGGTGGGTTCTTTACCACTAGTGCCACCTGGGAAGCCCTCTGCTTTTTTAGAGAAACCCAAAGTAGGACTTCTTTTTTTTAAATAACAATAGTACATTGCATTTGTAGCAATTTAAATGGCAATGACTTCTATGAATTCATTTGATCCTCAAAGCAACCAAGAATGATATACAAGCCAAACAGCAACCTCATTTTAGAGAAGAGAAAAACTGAAGCCCTGAGAGGTCAGTTAACTTGCCAAATGTCACACAGCTAGGAAACAGTGAGAGTCAGGGCTCCCCCAGCTCAGCCTGAGCTACTTCACTAGAGGCATCAGTTCAGGGCCTGGAACATCAACCCAGATGCAAAGGCAGACCATTCAAATTCTCTTAGGCTGAATTTGGAAGAATATTTATGAACTGGCTGGATGAAAAATGGGATGGACAGACATGGGAACAGGAATTCTGACAAAGGGAACAATAGAAGCAGAGACCCAGAAGTTGGGGTCATTCATCACAGATTCTTCTGGAAACTGTAGGAAACACAGCTTGGCAGAAACATAGGGTCAAGGAGGCACCTGTGGAATTAGTAAGAAATAAAACAAAAACTCATACAGGGCCTGTGGACTCAGTGACTTGATTACTGACCCAGGAACACAAGGAGGACATGGGGGAGCACAATGCAGAAAGGAGGTGAGGCTCGCTGGAGAGAACCTCAGAGTTATAGGTTTTGCCCAAAGTCACCTGATCCATATTCAGAGCCTCAGCCGCTGGCAACCAGGATTGGCTTGTTTCCCCCAAGAGCTCAGGACTCCATTCCTGAGAGACAGCCCATTACACTGCTCTTGACAGCCTAAAAGAACTCGTTCTTTTTCTCTGGGGAAGAGGCGCATCTTGATTCTCTAATGAGTAAGTAATCAAGGCCAGTGAGAAGCTAGAAAGGAAAGCAGCGCCCTTAGGTAAAATCAGAATCAGCAGTCACTGAACAGAGTACCACGCACGTCTTCAAAATGCGGTCACTTCTCTGGAGAAAGGCTGAAAGTAGCTCTCAGCCAAGACGGTTGCTGAAACCTCAGACCTTGTCTACACAAAGTACAGAGAACCATGCTTAACAAGTCATCTCCCCCACACAGACACCCCAGCAGAAATAGTCTCTCAACAGGCAGACGCCATCTTCCTTGCTGGTGGGAGCATAAACCAGTGGGAATTCTCCAGAGAGAAATTTGGCGGTAGGCATGAGAAACTTAACAATGCTCAGAACTTTTATTGCGGCAATTTCCTTTCTAGGAATTTGTCCTAAGGAAAGAGTCAGACAAATACAGAGGGATGCTTGTTCCAGCCTCATTTATGTTAGGAGAAAATGAAAATGAACCTCAAAGTCCAGCAGTTGGGGCTGGAGTAAATTATAAGCATTGTCCGCTCAATAGAAAATGATGTAGCCATTAAACAGAAAGGAAGTATGTGTAGAGAGATTGCAAAAATAGCCACAGTTGTGCTCCTCTATGCGTGCCCTTGGCAACGTGACTCTGCAGCAACTCTCATCAAGGGAAGGGGTCTCTTCTGGACCCTCCTGGCCACCATGCAACTCACTTTGGTCGACAGAATACAAAGTGACAGTGCATCTGTTCTGATCTGAGCTTAGGTCTTATGAGAACTTGAGCTCTCCCCTCTCCCTCCCTCCTTCCCTCTCTCCCTCTCTACCCCTCCCTCTCTGTTGGGCAAGCAGCCATAATGGGAACTACCAAGCCATGTGCTGCATTTGGCACCTGGCCAGCCAACCAGTATATCTGGTGGGAAGGGATCAGGGGTCTTTGCCTATAGCACTAGAGAGGTGCATGCAGCCCAGCCCATCCCCCTGCCGTGGCTAGCAGGAAGGACTCATGGCCATGAGACACTGGAGATGCTGAGCTTGCTGCATTTCTTTGCCCATCTGCGAGTAAAGCAGTGCTCCAACCAGCGCCTTGTGTGCTGAGTCCTTCTTGGCAACTCCTAACCTCTAAAGCACACAGTGGACCACATCTGTGGGCTCCAACTTCTGGCATTTGATGTTGTTATGATCTTTGCTATCCTCCATACAGGGGGAATCCTCCCCTGGGGTTGGTAGCCACATCTTCCCGCTTGACGTTCTCTCTGCATCTCTGGCTCTCAGGATCCTGCCCCCTCCATGTGCACATGCCCAGGCTAGCACGTTGGAGCATGAGCGACCACATGACAGAGAGCTCTGTTGTCTCAGCTAAAGCCATCCTAGACCAACCTCAAAGGAGGTGACCCTCAAACACAAGAGAGTCTGACCAAGATCAAGAGGGCCACCCACCAGCCCCACCAGCCCCAGCTGATGGCAGACACATCGGGCGAGCCCAGTTAAGCCCTGAATAACCATCCAGTTGACCTGCAGACTTGTAAGCAACAGTAAGTACTAACTCTTTAAATCCAGCATCCCTTAAAGTGAGGTCCAGGGCAGGGGTACCTCAAAGGTGTCTCTGAGATCCTATAAGAGAGTCTACAAGGTCAGAACTCTTTTTGTGATACCAGGAAGACCTTCTCTGCCCCTTCACTGTCATCCTATCATGAGTGTACAGAGGACTTTTCCAGAGGATCCGTGACATGTGATGACATCATCACTTTGATAGCAGGTAGGATGTATGCTTGGGGGCTTCCTAGGTGGTGTTAGTGGTAAAGAATCTGCCTGCCATTGCAGGAGACATATGAGACATGGGTTCGATCCCCGGGTTGGGAAGATCCCCCGGAGGTGGAAATGGCAACCCACTCCAGTTTTCTTGCCTAGAAAATTCCATGGACAGAGAAGCCTGGTGGGCTACAGTCCATGGGGTTGCAAAAAGTTGGATTGGATATGACTGAGCGTCTGAGCACCACAATGTATACTTACGTGTGTATTCTTGATTTGAAAATGTTCTTGGTTTTAATTTCCAATATAGGAAACACTGATCGATAGAGCTGACATAAACAAAAGCTCTGTGAGGTTTTGAGTGATTTCAAACATTTAAAGATGTCCTGAGACCAAAAAAATTTGAGCACCACTGTGTTAAACCACAGAGCTTGGGGGTAAGTTGTTACACAGCAGCAGGTACCTGACATAAGGTGGACACGTGTGACTGACAAGGAAGGTGGTTGGGACCATAGTAGCTTTTTCACACAATTTTAAGATACAATTTTGTGTCTTGCTTTTGTTTTAAAACTTTTATACAGTTCTATGTCTATCCAAAATGTTAACAGTCACTATCTCTGCATGATGAGACAATGGGTCATTGGGGTACAATTTTCCCGCTTTTTTTACGCATATCTATGCTTCCTAAGGTTTTCCCAGAAGTTCTATGCTTATATATCTATAAAGCTTTAAAACAAAGAAAAGAGTCTTTAGAAAGAAAAGAGAGCATCCTCTCTTCCTCTGTCGCCACAGCCACACTTACAGGGAGGTTTTGGTGGGAGGACACCAGAGAGATGACGTGGTCACTCTCCATAGCCCTTCTCATGCCCACCCAGGGAGATTTAGCCAAGGACCTGGAGTTTCCACTGCCTCAACTTCTGGGGACCGATAGACCAGATTTCTCTCGGTGCCCTCTTTTCAAATAAGAGGTGGGGACACTTAAAAGAGAACGGGGTCCTCCCACTTGGGGAGGCCCCAAAATGAGAAGCGAGCATGAGCAAGCATGAGCCATTTCATGTTCCTGAGCACAGAGCCCCTAGAAGCTGACTGCATGCCAGCAGTGGTTGCCTAGGGAACACCAGTGACAGAAAGGAGACATGAGGACACACTAAATAACTTTAGCAACTATTTGCATTTGGCAGATGCAGCCGGGGGCAGGGCCCTGCGTGCCTCCCTGTGGAAAAGCCACGGGAAGCCCAGAAGGAGTGGGCGCCTGCCAGCAGGAGCAGGAACAGGGAGGCCGGCCGATGAGGGAGGGAGGGGACCTCTGGACTCTTTCACAGTCTCTCCTCCAAAGCCTGCTGGAGCCAGAGATCAGGAGCCGCCTGCGTGTTCTAGAAGGGTCCCAAGGCTCTGTGCTTTCTGACCACAGGCCAGGAAACCCCAGAGAGAGGCGGCCTCTCCTGGAGACTGACTCCCCCACACACACCCCTGCCACTCCCCCAGGCTCCTGCTGCTGCCTCCACTGCCCTGGCAGGCAGGAGACAGGACGGGCTGTGAGGCTGCAGTGTCCGCTTTGCTGAGGTGCTTAATTGGGATCCTTTTCACCTGACAGGTGAAAAGTCTGGGCGGGCAAGGGGAAGTCAGCTCTCTGTCAAACCAGCTCCCTCCCTCTCTTATCTGTCTCCCTTCATTAGGGCTGAGTCAGGCCGGAGTGTCCCAAAGAAGAGCAGGCAAATGAGCCAGGCCCTCCTGCCCTGGCCTGGGAATTGCGGCCTCCTTGACTGAGCCGTGCAGGGCTCCATGGGGCTCCATAGCTGAGACCCTCCAGGGCTCCCAGAGCCCCAGGGCATCCCACTCTCTGGGTGGGATGGAGACACAGACCCCGAAGACAGACCAAAAGGGGCCCAGCCTGAGTCTGGCTTGTCTCACTAGCCCCTCTTCTGAACCTTCTAGTCAGATCGGATTATATCAGAAATGATTGGCTCTTTTATTCTCCCCCTTTGCTGGCAGTCCCCACCTCCCCCACTCCTCTCCAGTCTGACCACATCTGTAGGCTCCGCTGAAACAGAGCCAACACAAACAAAAACAAAGCAAACCCCGGCAGGCAGCCGGTGAGGGCGGGGAGGTGCCACCCATCTGGGCTGGCCTCAGGCAGGCGCGGGGCTGCCAAGGCAGTCTCCTGCTGGTGAAGGCTCTGCACGGAGTCATCAGCTGATCGGGGGTTGGACAGGCCTTGGTGAGGGAACAGGACCTCGTAGTCGGGCAGGGTAATTGGACAGGAAGGCAGAAGGACTTGCCCGCTGAGCAGGAAAGCGTGTGCAGACTGGAGGACCTTCCTGGGCAGGATGGCAGTGGGTAGGCCGTGTCCCACAAAGGGGCTGACATCGTTCATCTTCCAAACTGCTTCTCAGTCTGAATGGCTTCTGGACACTTCAGCTTCTAAGCATGTATGCGTCAAGAGGATCCACTTAAAACCAGGCAGGGTTTGGTGGAAACGCAAACTAGTACAGCCACTATGGAGAACAGTGTGGAGATTCCTTAAAAAACTGGAAATAGAACTGCCGTATGACCCAGCAATCCCACTGCTGGGCATACACACCGAGGAAACCAGAATTGAAAGAGACGCATGTACCCCAATGTTCATCGCAGCACTGTTTACAATAGCCAGGACATGGAAGCAACCTAGATGTCCATCAGCAGACGAATGGATAAGGAAGCTGTGGTACATATACACAATGGAATATTACTCAGCCATTAAAAAAATACATTTGAATCGGTTCTACTGAGATGGATGAAACTGGAGCCCATTATACAGAGTGAAGTAAGCCAGAAAGAAAAACACCAATACAGTATACTAATGCATATATATGGAATTTGAAAGATGGTAACGATAACCCTATATGCAAGACAGAATAAGAGACACAGATGCATGGAACAATCTTATGGACTCTGAGGGAGAAGGTGAGGGTGGGACGTTCTGGGAGAATAGCATTGAAACATGTATATTATCATATGTGAAACAGAACACCATTCCATGTTCGATGCATGAGACAAATGCTCAGGGCCGGGGCAATGGGATGACCCAGAGGGATGGGATGGGGAGGGAGGTGGGTGGGGGGTCCAGGAAGGGGAACACATGTAAACCCATGGCTGATTCATGTCAATGTATGGCAAAAACTATTACAATATTGTAAAGTAATTAGCCCCCAACTAAAATAAATAAATTTATAAAAAAAAAAAAAAAAAGACCAAAAAAAAACCACAACAGGCAGGGTATTTTTTTTGTTGGTTTTAATTGAGCATGTTCAGGGCTGCAAAAGCAGAAGAGAAACAGGCAGTCTAGTAGACTGCTGGTGGGGATGGCAAGTGGCTGACATTCTGGAGGCCAGTTCGGGCTCTAAGACTGCTGGTATGTGTCCCTGAGAGAGACTCAGGGACCGTGGTGCTGGCAATTCTGGATTTTGCAGCCTTGGGATTTTGTGCCCTTTGCAGTGAAACTGGGTTTCTCACTGTTGGTGCTGGTAAGGCTGAAAATCCACCATCCTCAGAGCCCTAAATCTCTACTGACACCAGCTCCTGGTGGCTAGCAGTTCCCATCATCGTGTGAGCAAGATGAATGGAATGCCCTTGGTGCCACAGTCACTTGGAAGGGTCTCACAGCGAGGTGGGCTATGTCTCCAAATCCTTAGAGTTTGGCAATAGCTCCTCTTCGGGTGACAGCTAAGCCTCCTTTATTGCAGAAAACACACATGCCACCACGAGCTAGGGTAGTTGCTGGTATTCATTATAAAGGAACCAGATTGCCTCTCCCCCTTGATGCTATGCTCTGTGAGACATCTGAGGTCCCATACTAGACTCCATTCCCTTTGATAAAGGTCCTTGAAACTGTACCACCATCCAAGCTATCCAAATCTACCAGTCCCATCTGTACTGGACATTCAAACTCAAAGGTGGATGAGACAGGAGGCCTATATCTCTCAGAGGTTGCGAACTGACACCCAGGAAAAGAGTTCTCATCTAAGTCTGTTCACCTGATCATTCAAATTCTGGTTCCTGCTCAGCCAGAACACTATCATGAAAGTGAAAGTTACTCAGTTGTGTCCGACTCTTTGTGACCCCATGGACTATAGTTCAAGGAATTCTCCAGGCCAGAATACTGGAGTGGGTAGCCCTTCCTTTCTCCAAGGGATATTCCCAACCCAGAGATCAAACCCAGGTCTCCCGCATTGCAGGTGGAATCTTTACCAGCTGAGCAACCAGGAAAACCCAAGAATACTGGAGTGGGTAGCCTATCCCTTCTCCAGCGGACCTTCCCGACCCAGGAATCGAACCAGGGTCTCCTGCATTGCAGGCAGATTCTTTATCAACTGAGCTATGAGGAAAGCCGAACATCATCACCTGAGCCTAGAAAATGACTGGATGATGCACACAAATATCAGTAACACATCCCTCTGCAGGGTAAGATTAAACTGATTTTCATCCCTTTGCCTCTTTCTTTGCATTATGATGGACTTTCTGGTCTCCAAAGCAACTGTGAATTTATTATTTCATGGGTCCTGCAGATTGTTGGCAAAAATGATGCAGACGATTTCCCTCCCTGTAGTCACACCTCTTTACAACATGACTCTACAGGCTCACCTACGGAGAGGTGGAGTTTGTTTCTCCACCCCTTGAATCTGGGCAGCCTGTGACTGGCTCTGACCAAATAAATAGAGCAAGAGTGACAATGTTACTGGAGTAGGTCAAGGCATCAGGAGGCCATGTGCAATTTGCCTTTCTCTCTTCGACTCCAGGCATCACCAGTGCCAGCCATCAGAGGATGGCAAACCAGTGGAGAGAAAACCAACTGTCTCAGCTGGGCCAGCCTAGGACAGACAGCCCCCAGACGGCCCAGCAGCTAATAAAAGGTACCTGAGTGCGTCCAGGCAAAACTGAAAAATTGCCTAGCTGAACCAAACCACTGAGTGTTATGAGCCACTGTGTTTGGAGGGTTCTTTTCAGGCAGTAAGGGCTGATCCCATGAGCTCCCAAACAAAGAAGGGTATCAATTTTGTCAGAAAATTCTGGCACAGGAGTGGGTGTTCCATCCCAGACCCCACTGCCAGGTAGTAACAGGTTTAAAAACTTGACGCCAAGTGTTCTGCTGGTCTGTTTTCTCATTTGTGCTTCCTCCAGAGTAGCAGGTACTTTGCTTCTAGACAGTGGCCCTTAGAGATCCCTCATGAGAGAGACTGCTGCATTTTCTTGAGGACCTGTCCGATGTCACCTGCGGCTGCCCCATCCGACACCCTGCCGTGCCTCCACCCCTCAGTAGGCAGCAAAGCCACACATCAACCATCAGCTCCCTAACAGCAAGTCAGCCAGCACTGCCAGCTCATTCAATTTGCAGGGCTCAGGAGGCTCCCATGCCAGCCGGCATCCCTTCCTGCTGCAGGCAGCAAGGACAGCAGCCACAAGAACACGAAAACACTGCTTTTCAACCAGACTGAATGGGATCAGTGGGTGGGCCAGTCCACTTGTCGGCATCAGTTGGAGATCAAAGCAACACAGGAGGGAACAGACCCAGAAGGGAGAAGGAGTGAAAAGCCTCCGTCAACGCACTCCAAATCCAGCCAGGGCTTCTAAGGGGCATATGTAGGAATAATCCTGACCAAAACACCACCCCTCCCTGAAGAGCCCAGGGGAGAAAGGGTGGCAGGGATATAGGATGGGGGTTGGGGACAGGGTGGTGGGAGGGGGGTGGAGGCGGAAGAGGAAGCAACAGAAAATACAAAGGAAGGAAGGAGGGCAATTGGAGGAAGCAACTCCACCCTCTTACAGCTTCAAAGAGGGCCCTTCTCTGTCCCTGGGCCTTCAGGGAAACAAGAGGGCAGGGGGCCCATGGAGGAGACAGCTGCACGCAGTCCTGGCTGCACGCATGGCACCAGCTGCCAGCTGGAGGGGAAACAGGCTCTCCCGGCTCCAAAAGGCAGAGGGCTGGTACTTTTTTTCTTTTCTCTGAAGAGTTGGAGAAAACAGGGCCCAGCCCCATGAACCTAGCCAGGTCCAATTTCCTCCCACAAGGCAAATTCTTTCCTGTGCTTGGGAAACACACCTGGCTCGAATTCTCAAGCCCGGGGCCAGGAGCTCAGAGCTTTCTCCCAGTGGATGGTCCCTGGGGAAAATAAAATGCTTGGCTGAAGCAGAACACTTTGATGGCAAAAATCCTCAGAGGGAGACAAATAAGCTCTCCAGGGCTGCTCCATCTGCTCTCGGTAGGTAGCAGTCATAATAATGGTCGTGGCAATAAAGATGATAGGAATAATGATGGCCACCATTAAATGAGCACTTACTAAAAGTGACACGCTTTTTTTTTTTTTAATGGCCTCCTCACAATTCAAGGCCATCAGCATCAGAGACCAGCGCCCCCATCTCCACCCTTAGGTACAGGATGCTCTGGTTGGTATCATTTGCAACCCCTGCATCACTTTGCTGAAGGCTTCCTCCTACTCCAGCTGCCTCTGCCCACTCATCAGCAGGCTGGAAGTGCCAGAGAATGAATAATCCCACCCCCAGAACAACCTCGGCCAATAAGGAAGGAGTTGGCGGATCAATACCCCAGCTCCTCTGCTCTTTGAATGAGAGAATTCTGTGTGCTGTTCATTGGCTCCCAATTGGGCTTAATCCTGATAGGATGAAACTCTGATCACCCAGGATGGACATTTGCTTGATACCATACCTGGTGTGGGCTGCCTTCCTTTCCTGTCTCACCCACTCCCCAGATCCTTCCTAGTGTTTCCTTGGGTCACCTTCCTGAGAAACAACTTGTGCTAGAATCCTTGTCCCAAGGGCAGCTTCTGGTGGGGGAATCCAACCTATGAAAGTTATAGGACCATTTTACAGGTGAGAAAACTGAGGTCCAAAGGGTTTAAGAATTCACCTTCTTCTGCCTGACTCGGAGCGCTCTTAATGACTATTCTCTACTGTGATTACTATGACTTTGCTGAATTCTCTGAGTGCCAAGTAAACTGTAGTTCAAGCCAGAGAAAACCCAGAGGATGCACCCGCATTGGGAGGCTGTGGATCTGCAGTGCCCTGAAGAAACTGGGCACTGGTTAAGAAGACAGGCTTTGCATCAGGAGACTTGGGTCTCCCTTCTGGAGATGCCATTTAGTTCCATGGCCTTGAGCAAATCCTTCAACATCCCTGCGCCTCCTTGGGAAAGGGAGGCTACAACAAATACCCGGTGAGGTGAAAATTCACAGCAGTGGCTGCCCAGTGGGTAGGTGCCCCAGACCCTGCATTGCTCTGAGAAAGAGAACAGCAGTGTGAGAGGGGCAGGGCCAGCCAGGGGAGCCCCAGTCACTCTGCCGCTTGCCAGCCCTGAGCCTTGGGACAAGTCTCTTGCCCTCTTGTGCCTCCATTCCCACCTGGGTCAGGTCTGGGTATATTGTGTCCTGTGGATGAAATCAGATCCTGAAGGGGGGGTGGGGCCCAGATGCCTTCCTTTCTCGCTGTCTAAGGGTTTGCTTTTAACCAGGTTGCTCTGAGCCCCAAGGACATTTAAATAGAGTTTAAATTTTAAAGACCACTCTGATTCCAGAGCACCTCGTGTAACTCCCAATGCCCTGAGCCAGCCCAGGGGTCTCCAGAGATGAGCAGCTTCTACAAAGGGCCTCCCAAGCCCGAGGGGCCAGTCACAGCTAGAAGCACAGCTGTGGGCCACTGGCTAGAAACCCAGAGACCACTTCTTGGAGAAAAGGCACAGATAAAAGAGCCCTCAAACTTTTAACAGGAACTTTTGGATCCCTGAGCTGTAGCTCTCCACTGGGGGAGCACAGCTCTCTGGAATGCCTAGGACCCTTAACTGGTGGACCAGTGCGCTGGAGACCTCCAGATCCACCAGCCATGTTACTCCACCTGGCTCCATGCCCTGAGAGGCAGCCCCATACAGAGCATATCCACAGTATCCTTTGCCCTCTAGCCTCCTGTTAACACTGGTAGGACTCTGAAGGGTGGAAAGAGAGACAGATCCATTCTGGGTCTCCCCAAGTTAGCAGCATCCCTCTGCCCCAGGTCACACCCCTCTCAGGAAGCTTCTTTCATCTGGCCCCTCTCTCCCAGCTTCAGGTCATCACTTATTCCCTTCCCCCTTTAGCCTAGGGGTGTAAGAACTCCAGGCTAGTAGTCCTGGGACATGACCAATCTCTTATGGTCTCCCTAAGTCCTCTGGCATGCTCAGTCACTTCAGCCATGTCCAATTCTTGGTAACCCTATGGCCTGTAGCCTGCCAGGCTCCTCTGTCTATAGGATTCTCCAGGAAAGAATACTGGAGTGGGTTGCCATTTCCTCCTCCAGGGGATCTTCCTGACCCAGGGATCAAACCTGCATCTCCTGCAGCTACTGCACTGCAGGTGGATTCTTTACTGCTGAGCCACTGGGGAAGCCCCAAACCCTCTGGACACCTTTGTAAATCATCTTTTTAATAAACTCTTCTCAACTACCCTGCTTGAGTATATCATCAATTTCCTGCTGAGACTCAGACACAGCCAACAAATTCAAAGCATCCTGTAAAGTTGGTATTTGCCAGAACTATGCTTACAGATCATAACAAACTGTGGAAAGCTCTTAAAGAGATGAGAATACTAGACCATCCTACCTGTCTCCTGAGAAACCTGTATGCATGTCAAGAAGCAATAGTTAGAACCCTGTATGGAGCAATTGACTGGTTCAGGATTGAGAAAGGAGTATGACAGGGCTGTCTGCTGTCACCCTGTTTATTTAACCTATGCACTGAGCACATCATGAGAAATGCTGGGCTGGATGAGTTACAAGCTGGAATTAAGATAGGCAGGAGAAATATCAACAACCTCAGATATGCAGATGATACCACTCTAATGGCAGAAAGTGAAGAGGAATGAAAGAGCCTCTTGATGAGGGTAAAAGAGGAGTGTGAAAGAACCGGTCTTAAAACTAAATAGTAAAAGAATTAAACTAAATAGTAAAAGAATTAAGATCATGGCATCCGGCCCCATTACTGCATGGCAAATAGAAGGGGAAAAGGTGGGAGTAGTGACAGAATTTCTCTTCTTGTGCTCTAAAATCATGGCGGATGGTGACTGCAGCCATAAAATCAGAAGATGATTGTTTCTTGGCAGGAAAGCTATGACAAAACTAGACAGTGTGTTGAAAAGCAGAGACATTACTTCTGCTGACAAAGGTCCATATAGTCAAGGCTGTGGTCTTCCCAGTGGTCACATATGGTTGTGAGAGCTGAACCGTAAAGAAGGCAGAATGCCAAAGCATTAATACCTTTGAGATGTGGTGCGGGAGAAGACTCCTGAGAATCCCTTGGACAGCAAGGAGATCAAATCAGTCAATCTTAAGAGAAATCAACCATGAGTATTTATTGGAAGGACTGATGTTGAAGCTGAAGCTCCAGTATTTTGGTCACCTGATGTGAACAGCCGACTCTTTGGAAAAGTCTCTGATGCTGGGAAAGACTGAGGGCAGAAGAGAGCATCAAAGGATGAGATGGCTGGATGATATCACCAATGTAATGGACATGAACTTGGGCAAACTTCGGAAGATGATAAGGGACAGGGAGGCCTGGCATACTGCAGTCCATGGGGTTACAAAGAGTCAGACATGACTGGGTGACTAAGCAACAACAACAGCGCTTACACACTGACACTATGATGTGAATAGGTCTCAATGCCAAACTGAGCAGGTTATATGGTGCATCTGCTAAAATGCCATTGGCTACAAATAACAGAAAACCAGATCCACACTGACTTAAACAGAGAGGGGACACCTTTCTCACGTACCAGAAGGCCTAGAGGTTGGTAGTTGCTGACCCAGATTTTAATGAGTTCAAGGCCAACCACAGCTATTCTCTTGGCCTTTCTCTCATGGACAAATAATGGCTGCTTCAATTCCAGACATCTCATCCAGGCTCAAGTCAAAAGTAAACTGGCCACAGGAAAAATGGATAGCAGTACTCATTTCTGCACAAGAAAGAGAAAGATTTCCCAGCCAGTCCTGCCCAGCATACTCTCACAGGCTAGAACTGTAGCTGACTGCCCTAGCTGCAAGGGAAGCAGGGAAAAGAATTATCCAAGTTGTTTTCCTCCACACAGGAAAGCAGCAAACCAAGTGTGGAAAGGAAACTGCAAACCAAGTGTGAGTAATTATTCAGCAGGGTCTACCAGGTGTACTAAAGAATAACACAGACACAGCGAGGAGTGAACAACACAACTCAGGGTCAAGTCAGTCTCTGCCACCTCACACTTGCTGTGTTTACTGGAGCAAGTGAGACTTCTGCAGGTCAAGACAACAAATGATCCTATTTAGGAACCAACCCTGTTCCTTCATGTATGCTGCCAAAAACCTAGTATTTTGAAAGTCTAGTAGGCCTACAAGAAAGTTAAAGCAATTCATGTTTTCCTGGTGCTCAGAGTCAAATTCCAGGATCACCCCCATGGTTGCACAGCACAGAAGTTTGCAGCAAAGGGCCAGAGCCCCTAAAGGGCAGAAGCCAATTTGAAAGACTGAAAACAGGATCCATATACGGATCCCACCCTCCTAGCTCTCCACTCCCTCCCCCAGAACACTCCTGTCTTTTGAGCCTCCAAATATATCTTGCATTGTTAAGAAACATCATTCTTCTTCCAAAACATCCCTTCCAACTCTGACTTCTGCTCAAATATCTGAGCATAGGACCATGTGGCCATCTCTTGACAGTAAAATGACACCATACCAGTTCTTACTTTCTTCTTTGTGTTTATCTGTCCCTTCTCATTTTCTTGACAATGAACGTGGTTGGTGTATAATCATTTTTTTCAGTTAGGTTTTTTTTTTTTCCCCACCACACCAGGCATAACATTAAACAGGAAATGAAAATACCACCCTAGCAAATTAAACCTTTGCCTCCATTCTCCCCCTCCAAGGGAGACTGAAAAAAATACCCCGAACGGGCATATGCAGCTGCCAATCATTTGCAGTGTTGGACTCAAGCAGCCTTTCAAATGAGAAGTTCAATTCAGTGGACCTCAACCGGGCCCCTCCACACAGTCTGGGGAGAGAAAGGTTAATTCCACGCTGCGTTCGAGGTTTATCAAACATATCAAACTTTCCTTAAACAGTTTCAGAGACGGCCAAGCAACGGAATAACCCCGCAAAGCCCTTTCCCACTTAATTTCAGAGTCTATGTGTATTTTGATGGAAATATAATCCATATGTTTGCTTCATTTGTATATCCTCGTCCACCCGACTCTCAGAGCTAGTTGATTGATGTCCAAAAGCCCTCAGAGGCTTTTGGAAGAATTTTTTTTTCCCCTCAAAAAGAGGAAGCTGCCTTTGCTGGCGGCAGCAAGAGCTTGCCTGCCAAACGTCTGAGAGTGACTCACAGCACAGAAGCCAAAGGTCTGCAAAAGCAGATGAAAGACCAGGTGTTGTCCTTCTCCAGGAAGGAGGCTCATGGCGATTTTCCATATCCAATATTTATTAATCACTCACTATTTACAGATTGTGGTGCTGGGGGTGGGAGCTGAGAGACTACAAAAATGAGTCAAGAGTTCTCTTCTATAGGAGTTACCACTGATATACTGAGGGCTTCCCAGGTGGTGCTGGTAGTAAAGAACCCGCCTGCCAGTGCAGGAGACATAAGAGACATGGGTATGACCCCTGGACTGGGAAGATCCCCTGGAGGAAGGCATGGCAACTCACTCCAGTATGCTTGCCTGAAGAATCCTATGGACAGAGGAGCCCAGCAGGCTACAGTTCCAGAGTCACAAAGAGTCAGGCACGACTGAAGTGACTGAGCACACACGCACCAAGGTCAGCAATTTTTCTGCAAAAGGCTAAATAATAAAAAGTTTGCCTTTACAGACCAGAAGGCCTGTGTGACAATTCCACAACTCTACCACTGCAACCCGAGAACCATCACAGACAGCACGTGAATGAATGCAGAGCATGGGGCTGTATCCCAATAAAATGTGTTTCACAAAGGCCGGGGTGGGACCAGTTTGGCCCCTAGTCCAGGTGAAACCACGTGAAACTGTTGATATTTGACATCCTGACCTCCAGAAACAGCAGTTTCATGTGGTTCCACCTAATGGTTGGGGAGATGAAATAAATACAGATGACTCTATTGTGAACAAGAAAGTATAAAAGCCATCACCACGGTAGAGCTGACTTAGTTTGATGGTTTTTCTGAGACCATCTCTGAGGGAGTTGACAATTCCAGCTAGGTGACCCCATATGCATCTCTCTTCACCCTGCCTGGCGACCAAAATGCACTACGGCATTCTCCATTTCCAATAGGAAACGTGCAACCCTGGTTTTCAAGCAGCATTCCCTTGGGGCTTTCTAGGTTTGACTAGCATTCATGGAAGGGGGAAGATGGGCCTGTCTGATGAGGTTTGGGAAGCAGAGGAGAAACTGTTGTTATCAGGCTGGTTCCCTGCAGGTCTGATAAAAGCGTTTGACTTGCCTCTCGAAGACTCTGATGGGGACAGAGCAGGAAACATCTCCCTAACTGATCTGTGCAGGACAATTTTTGCTTGTGCAAAGCCGCCCTCCAAACCATGTTCTGGGAACCACCCTGTGGAGATGCTACATTCTGTTTCAAAGAAGGCCAGTCTCCTCTCATGATAGATTCCATTGCTAGGGCCCAGGGGACTAAGAACAAGGTGAGTGGAATAAGGTGGGTAAGAAGAAGATTCTGCTGTCAGTTTGACATCTGTCCTAGACCCCAGGGGACAGTGTAACTGGGGCCAGTGGCTGAAGCAGCCCTAATGAGATAACTGCCACTTTGCTGCTCCAAAGTATGTAATATGACACCCAGACTTGAACCTTTCCGGGAGAATTCCTGTAATGACATTATGACATCTTGTGGCAGCTTAGAGGAACCCACACTATTCCCTCCGGGTATTGATCCTGAAGCAGAGTCCCATTGAAAGGCCACCACCCAAAGATGCCCCGGGGACACCTTCCCTTTCCCTGCACCTCTCTGGCTGATGGGGTACATCTCTACCATTTATTGTCTTGCTCCTCAAAGCATGGTCCTCGGACCAACAGGAACAGCAGCAGTGCATAGTCTCTGGCCACCCCAGAGCAAGAGTCAGAGCTGGCGTTCTAATAAGGGCCCAGGGAATTGGTATACCTGGTCAAGTTTGAGGAGCATCACTTTATCTATGTTTCTTTGTGGGTACATGACAAGTTTTGCTTATTTTTCCAATAATGGGAGGAAAAAGGCAAGAACCAGAGGCCAGAGAACAGAACATTAAGTCAGACAGGTCACTGGGTAGCTCTAACTACCTCATTGTTTCTGAGGATTTCCAAGGGCCCTTGGATAAGATCAATAAGTTTACTTAGCTGTTTTGCCAGTATTTATTGGATTTTTTTTTTCTGGACCCAATACTAATCATTCCACAAGCACTATCTGTCTTAATTGCCTCCAACTTTGAGGCACAAGCTATTATTAGCCCATTTTCGAGATGAGGAGATGAAGGCTTAGCAGAGAGGTCTACTTCCAGCTAATCAAGCAGATGATCTCTGCCCAAAACTCACCAGAGTTAGGACTGAGTAATGGCTTACACTGAACTATGTCAGATTCGTGATCTCTGAAGAAGATTTAGCTTTGGGACCAGGGACCAGGGACCAGGCTCGATCACTCAAGAGCTTCTGTATAGCAGAGTATTATTAAAGTGTAAAAGGGGCAGAGAAAGCTTCTGACACAGACATCAGAAGGGAAACAGACAGTACCCCCCTCACTAGTTTTAGCAAGGCCTTATATAATTATATCAGACCCACTCCCACAACATACATCTTAAAGTAACAAGATTAGAACTAACAATAGAAAGGTCTTAACAGACCCACTCCCACAGTATACAAGTTTTAAGATAACAAGGTTAGTCAGAAGGTTCTTGTTAAGAAGAAACATATCTTCGAGCAAGATACATTGTTATATTGATTCAGTTCAGTCGATCAGTCCTGTCCAACTCTTTGCGATGGTCGGCAGTACGCCAGGATTCCCTGTCCATCACCAACTCCCGGAGCTCACTCAAACTCACGTCCATTGGGTCAGTGAAGCCATCCAACCATCTCATCCTCTGTTGTCCCCTTCTCCTCCCACCTTCAGTCATTCCCAGCATCAGGGTCTTTTCAAATGAGTCAGCTCTTCACATCAGGTGGCCAAACTATTGGAGTTTCAGCTTCAGCATCAGTCCTTCCAATGAACACTCAGGACTGACCTCCTTTAGGATGGACTGGTTGGATCTTCTTGCAGTCCAAGGGACTCTCAAGAGTCTTCTCCAACACCACAGTTCAAAAGCATCAATTATTCAGCACTCAGCTTTCTTTATAGTCCAACTCTCACATCCATACATGACTACTGGAAAAACCATAGCCTTGACTAGACGGACCTTTGTTGGCAAAGTAATGTCTCTGCTTTTTAATATGCTGTCTAGGTTGGTCATAAATTTTCTTCCAAGGAGCAAGCATCTTTTAATTTCATGGCTGCAGTCACCATCTGCAGTGATTTTGGAGGGCCCCCAAATAAACTCTCTCACTATTTCCATTGTTTCCCCATCTATTTGCCATGAAGTGATGGGACCAGATGCCATGATCTTAGTTTTCTGAATGTTGAGCTTTAAGCCAACTTTTTTACTCTCCTCTTTCACTTTCATCAAGAAGCTCTTTAGTTCTTCTTCACTTTCTGCCATAAGGATGGTGTCATCTGCATATCTGAGGTTATTGATATTTCTCCTGGCAATCTTGAGTCCAGCTTGTGCTTCATCCAGCCTGGCATTTCACATGATGTACTCTGCATATAAGTTAAATAAGCAGGGTGACAATATACAGCCTTGATGTACTCCTTTCCCAATTTGGAACCAGTCTGTGGTTCCATGTCCAGTTCTAACTGTTGCTTCTTGACTTGCATACAAATTTCTCAGGAGGCAGGTCAGGTGGTCTGGTAGTCCTATCTCTTGAAGAATTTTCCACAGTTTGTTGTGATCCACACAGTCAAAGGCTTTGGCAGAGTCAATAAAGCAGAAGTAGATGTTCTTCTGGAACTCCCTTGCTTTTTCCATGATCCAATGGATATTGGCAATTTGATCTCTGGTTCCTCTGCCTTTTCTATAAATCCAGCTTGAACATCTGGAAGTTCACGTTTCACATACTATTGAAGCCTGGCTTGGAAAATTTTGAGCATTACTTTGCTAATGAGGTGAGTGCAATTGTGCAGTAGTTTGAGCATTCTTTGGCATTGCCTTTCTTTGGGATTGGAATGAAAACTCACGTTTTCCAGTCCTGTGGCCACTGCTGAGACTTCCAAATTTGCTGGCATATTGAGTGCAGCACTTTCACAACATCATCATTTAGGGTTTGAAATAGCTCAACTGGAATTCCATCATCTCCACTAGCTTTGTTCGTAGAGATGCTTCCTAAGGCCCACTTGACTTTGCATAGACAGACAAGTGACAAGAGATCTCAGCTTCCTCCTCTTTGCTAAGTGCTTGCGATAAGAAGCAAGGTTCAAGAGGCACCTGGAGATAGACACAGGGGAGACACTGAAGCAGGAGGGTTGGGTGAAAGTCGATTTAAGCTTAGAGCTCCCCTCCCCAGGCCCCAGTGCCAGGCAGCGGCCGGCTCTGCAGTGGAGGCAGAGAAGTTGACTCTCAGGATAGGCTGTGCCAGGAACTCTAGCTTAGGGCCACCGGATCCCACCAGTGGTAGGAATGAGGAGCTGTGCTGAAAACAGGGAGTAAGTGAATGTCCATCCACTGAAGAGTGAGGCTCACAACCTTTCCTCCAACTCAGTCCCAGAAGACCTACTGTCTATCTCACCATCATCCCACCACCACCTCCAAGACACCCATGCATATACACATCCATCATCAGAGGGTTCTTATCCAGGGATCCAGACTGAGCCAAAAACCAACACCAAGAGGTTTTGATATTTAGGGTCCTTAGAAAAAAATGCCCATCGACAGGTTTTCCAACCAGACAACTATACACCCTAGACATTTCAAGAGTACTTCTACCTGGACAGAGAGAAACCAAAACCGACACCAAGGGAAAAATACAGATTCAGAAGATGCAAGGAACAGAAGAAGATTCTTGAAAACACTCTAAGAAAGAAAAAATAATATATCCTTCAAACAAGAATAGGATACACTCAGAAATGAACAGAAAATGAGAAAGAGTACCTGGAAATTGAAAACAGGATAGCAGAAGGGTTAGGTAACCCAAGTGACATACCCAGTGTGGTCATGATTTCTAGCCCTTGTTTCTTTGCACATTTCCTCTTCCTGTTTAAAAAAATGCTCCACCCAGGCCTCCTTTTAATATTGTCAGCAGTCACCCACTTACACAGACCTAGGAGAATGTTATGGGCTGAATTCTGTCCCCCTCAAATTCAAATGTTGAAGCCCTAACCTCAGAATATGACTATATTTAGAGTTAGGGCCTTTAAATTAGTAATTAACTTAAAATAAGGCCCTTAGGATGCTGCTGCTGCTGCTGCTAAGTCGCGTCAGTTGTGTCCGACTCTGTGCGACCCCATAGATGGCAGCCCACCAGGCTGGGATCCCGTCCCTGGGATTCTCCAGGCAAGAACATTGGAGTGGGTTGCCATTTTCTTCTCCAATACATGAAAGTGAAAAGTGAAAGTGAAGTCGCTCAGTCATGTCCGACTCTTAGCGACCCCATGGACTGTAGCCTACCAGGCTCCTGCGTCCATGGGATTTTCCAGGCAAGAGTACTGGAGTGGGGTGCCATTGCCTTCTCCCCTTAGGATGCGCCCTAGTCTAATGTGACTGGTGTCCTTATAAGAAGAGGAAATTGGAACACACAGAGAGACACCAGGGATGCACAATCCAGAGGAAAGGCCATGTGAGGACTCCACGAGAAGGCGGCTATGCACAAGGCAAAGAGAGAGGCCTCGGGAGAAACCCCACTGCCAATAACTTCACCTTGGACTTCCAGCCTCCAGCCAAAGTTTAAGTCACCCAGTCTGTGGCATTTTGTTATAGCAGCTCTCTCAAGCTAGTACAGAGGACTGCATTATTTAATTAAGGATTAATTCTCCTGTTTCAGGAGGGGGAAAAAAAAACAACACAGAACTGAGTCCTGAAATTGTGAATCTTTTCCCAGAGAACAGAACTCGGTAGACATGACTGAAGCATAAATGGTCTCGACTATCTCCTCCATCTTCCCCAGAACTGAGGATGAAAGGAAAGGACCCCTTTGGGCCAAGAAGAAGCAAGCATTCCTGATTCAACAGCCACAGACCCACATGGTCCCAGGGTGACCAGCTGGCAAGGCCCAGGCCCAGGGAGGGGCCCACCTGGGCCTAGACTCCCTCTACCCTCACTTGCTCGGCATCTCCAGCCCACTCGCATCCTCAGCCCACTCCCACCTCTCACCACCCTTGCTAAGCCCCAGGCTCTTTCCTACCTGGGAGTCTTTTCCCCAGAATCATCTGTAGCCAGAACTAGCTAATCTAATCAACCTACTAGGTGTTTCCCATACTACTGGATCATGACTCTCATCTGGGACAAGTATTAGTCAGATAGCATTCTGAGCTTCTCCCTTGGAGACTCTGATTCAGTGGGTTATATTTGGAACGTGTTGCCCAGAAAATTCTGGCAAAGGTACATTTGGAAACCATTAGACTAGAGCTGGGTTAGGAAGATGGTCCCTCTTCTGCATCCAACGCCCTTTAAAATACACACGGCGGCCCCCTGCCAGAGCCATTCAGACGAGGGGCAGCTCGGATGCACAGTATCTTCCCTGGGTCGGGCTGAGCCACCCTCAGCGGGGATGGAGAGATGGGGTTTGCAGAGATGCTGTCTTCAGCTCGATGAAAAGAACTCACTGATCATCAGAGCTGCTGTCCAACACTGGAATGGGGCTCAGAAAAGAGGGGTTCTATGGCGTTAGAGATGAAGCTCAATGGAGCTTTGTAAATGGAGATCGTTCCTTCTGCCTGGTACAGAGGGGCCTGATCTGTGCTTCCCAGAAGAACAAGAGGCTTGTGTAGAGACTCACCACTCAGATGTGGCCCTGCTCCAAAAGCACCCACATCATCTAGGAGCTTTTAAAATCCTTTCTAATCAGACCCCATTCTCCGAAATTCCAGTTTCCCACATCCAAGGTCAAGTCCTTGGCATTCATACTTTTGGAATCTTCCCAGTTTATTCTCATGTGAAGTGGGGACTGAGAGCCACAGAGTCAGGGGCACAGAGGGTTCCATCCAGCTCTGTGTTAACAAGACTCTGGCTGAGCCAGTGGGGGATGAACTTGCCGGAAGAGGGAAGAAACATGTCAGCAGCTCCAGTCTCTTTCTCACTCTCTTTTCGGCATGCCTCGGCGGGACGTGGTCTCCCAGCTGCCTCCAAAAGTAAGGACTCAGAGAAGTGATGTGATCTGCCCAAGGTTACCCCTCCAATGATGCTGGGCGAACAGGACTTGGGATTCCTGCTCCAGTGCTCTTATAGCCTCCTGGGCCACTAAGGCCAGGCTGCAAAGCAGAGGAAGAGGAAGACAAGTCCCTACCCCTAGAGACAGCCTGGCAGCTGTCAAACCAAACATCAAAATAGGGCAGAAGCAAAAAGAATAATAAACTTTTACACACATACACTGGCCACCGTATTTTCTTTATTTCCATCATATCCTTTCATCTCTGGAATGACGGGTCTCCTTTGTGACTGCCAGGTGCTATTATTCAGCCCCATTTTACTCGTGAGGAAACTGAGCCTCATAGCCGTGAGGTCACTTGCCCGAGGCAGCACAGCCAGCTAGTGGTGGAGCTGAGACTCGAACCCAGGTGGGCAACCCCTTGAGAACCTGCACACTTAGCCTCTGTGCTCCACTGCCTGCCCCAAAATGTAAGTGTCAGGGAGGAGTTTCTGTGGAGGCCATCAAGCTTAGGAAAGGTTTCTTGGGAGAAGATGAGTTTGAGCTTGGCCACAGAGGTCAAAGATATGACACTGAAAGATGAACTCCCCACATCTGTCGGTGTCCAACATGCTCCCGGAGAAGAGCCGAGAAGTAGCTCCAGAAGGAATGAAGATGCTGAGCCAAAGTAAGCAAAGTCTGGGAGACAGTGAAGGACAGGGAAGCCTGGCAAGCTGCCGTCAGTCCATGGGGCTGCAAAGAGACAGACATAACGAAGCAACTGAACAACAACAACAACAATGGAGGTCAAACATGAGTATGTACGCAGAGCAAAGGCGCGACTGGAAAACTAAGGACAGGTGTCCAAGCTGAGCGCAAACTAGGAGTGAGAAGGAAAAGATGGGCTAGTGACCCTCTTGGTAGATGGGGGAGGAAGGTTTTACTCTGAATCCTAGAGACAATGCATATGAAGGGTGGAGGGTTGCAGGGGTGTGTCCCCTTTAGACACGAATAGTCTCTGAGCTCCTATTAATACAAGAGGGTGGGGAGGACACAGGGGTTGAGGAGATGTGAAGCCACCCATGCCCGGCCCACACTTGGGGCTCCCCACGTGTTCTCTGGTTTGTTATTACTCCACTCCACTCTTCCTACTTTAAAGGGGACCCAGGCATTGAAGGCAACAGGGCTCAGAGAGATCAACGTATTAGCACTTGTCCAAGACCACTTAGCTAAGAAGCTGAGCCACGATGGAGACCCAACCTGGCCTCACACATGGAGGAAATGAGACCTCCCACTAAAAATGTCCAACAAAATGTGTTTTTCTCTGCTCTTCCCTGAGACTCTCTAACATGAGAGTAAAGGAATTGTTTAAGTCATAAAGAAACCAGCCAAGAAAAAAATAAGTGAGAAGAACAAGCAAGAGATGTTTAAAAAAAATAATAATAATATATTGGAAGGGAAGGGATGTAAGGAGACTGAAAAGCAGGTAGATGAGAGCTAAGTGATGTATCAGAGCCGAAAAAGCTCCACCCAAGCCCAAGGGTAAATGATAGGAAGCCAGGTGATCTGTGTCCGCAGCATCCCAGAAAACATCAAGAACCAGAGGCACCAGCTAGCCCTGAAAGCAAGAGGCCAGTAAGGCTGAAAGCAAGAGGACTGGTTTAAAAAAAAATTATTAAAAAGAGAGTTTAAATCTCCAGATTTCTTCCTAGCCTCAGACAGCAAGATAACTAACCAACCCAGTGGAAGAAAAGAAGCTTACTCTCCAGCCAACTGTGGACAAACAGGCTCTGGACAGGGACTTCGAGGTGCTATGGAAGATCAGATTCAAAACAGGAGGATACGCTGAAAGGCAGCACATTGAACGAAGAGATGCTCCCCAGTCAGGCGGAAACCTACAGGACCCACGGTCCCGGTCTGCCTGGGACTGAGCGGGCTCCCAGGATGATGGACCGTCAGTCCCAGATCACCCAGCATGAGGTGGCACCCTTCTTGGATCCCTCTGAGACCAGATGATTCCTTTTTGGGAAAAGTAACCAAGCCAAAAATAAACACCTACAGGCTGAGAGGGAGTAACAGAATGCTCTCACAAGATGGCATGGTCCCCATTCCATCATGAAACCAGGGGTCCCCAGGTCCTGCCCTGACACAGATCATGTGACCAGCACATCACAGGACAAGCTCAGTGGACAGGGGCTCCAGGGGTGCTACCTGGGTGTGGCTGAGCTCTCCGCCCACAGGAGGTCTTGGTGCAGAGGCTGCACCCAGGCACCTGGAACAGAACTTCAGTCATGTGAAACCCCCCAGGGACGCCCAGAAATACCTGGGGGAGACTTTGTAGTGGATGTTGTCACTGTGAGCACTGAGGCTGCAGAGGGACTGAGAAGGTTACGTGGCAGCATAGTGGGCCAGTGGGTAGCCAGTGGGTCATAGAAGCCAGTGGGTAGAAAAGGGTAGAATCAACCAAAATGCCCATCCCTGGATGAACTGATACACTGAGGTCTTGTCATAAAACACAACACCATTCAGGCACAAAAAGGAATGAAGCACTGACACATGAAGTTATGACATAGATGAGCCTCCAAAACATTGTGCTAAGTGGAAGAAGCCAGAAGCAAAAGGTCTTATATGGTATGATTCCACTTGTATGAAATATCCAGGTAAAACCATAGGGTTAGGAAGCAGATTAGTGGTTACCAGGGGCTATGGTCAGGTTGGAGAGGTAGGGGAATAGAACGTGATTACTTAATGGATATTTACTTTTAGAGTGATGAGAATGTTCTGGAACTAGATAAAGGTGGTTTTACAATATTGTAAATGCACTCAATGCCAATGAATTATATAACGTAAAACAGTTAATTTTCTATTATGTGAAAGTGTTAGTTGCTCAGTCTGTATAGTCTGCCATGTTCCTCTGTCGATGGAATTTGTCAGGCAAGAATACTGGAGTGGGTTGCCATTCCTTTCTCCAAGGGATCTTCTCGTCACAGGGATCAAATTCACGTCTCCTGCACTGCAGGCAGATTCTGTATGGTCTGAGCCACCATGTCATCCCAATTTCTATTATGTGCATTTCACCTCGATTATGTAAGAGAAACAAGATCAACCTGGCAAGAACAGAAAGGCTCTTACAACAGGCTCATCTAACTCAAGTTAAGCCCAATATGCATAGCTCAGACTCCAACAGCTGTTCAAAGCTTTCCCACCAGGCCCCACTCCCAGGAAGCCCCAGCCAGCCAGGGAGAAGGTGGGATTGCTTCCAGAAAGGCGGTGGCTGAGCCCTAAGAGGCTCCCCTCCCATCAAGATGCAATGAACAACTAAGCTCCAAAATAAAAGAGGAAACTCACAGAACACAACTCTGATCAGTTTCCTCTCCTCCCATCCCCATTGCACCCCCAGCAGACCCACAGGGTCCCAGACACCTCCCTCCACCAGCCTATACAGCACTTGGTGAACCCTGCAGGTCTCTGGCCAGCACAAATACCCCCTGCTTTCCAGAATGTTCTCAAGAGAAACTGTCCGATAATCAGGCACCACAGAGCACGCCTTGTGCAACTCTGCTAAAGTTTAAGAAACACAATTAGGAAAAAAAGGCACACTTCCCCACCACCCCCCCCATTAAGACCTGGGGAAATTGTTGGTATTCACGCCAGGTCTCTGGAGGCCTCGCTCTGAAGGAGCATAAATACCCCACATTCCAGCCGCAGGCCACAGATGGACCAGGAGCCGGTTACAGACCGGGAGGAATGCGCAGCCCCCAGCAGTTACCAGGGCCTGGCATAGCTGAGTCTGCTCCACACGCAGTCCTCAGGAACTTGAAAACTTCCCATCACCTAGTCCAGTGCTGCAACACTTTCTATTTACTTACTCATTTTTTTGGGTGTGTGGTAACATGCTTTTTCCTTTTCCTCCAGGAATTTTATGCTGGACGCCTCAAAATACAAGGCAGGCTGACAAGTAGAGCTTCTCTGGTTGGGGAAGAGGCAGGGGACACTGGGGCCTGACCTTTACTTATCTTGTTAGTATCTACCCTCAGGGACTTCTGAAGACACTCGGTGGTCCCCCAGAGCACAGTTTGGCAACCACTGATCTGGTCCAACGCCCTCACTGCACGTGTCAGAGAATAATTTCCAAAAGTTAAGGTCCTGACTCTCACACAAACAGAAAATAGGCATGGGGCAAGGATTTCTCTAACCTATTAACAGGGGAACCAGCTGGATGGGAAAGTCGGTTCAAAGGCATAATTATGGGAGGGAGAAAAGTTAGGGAAGAACAGAAAGAAGGCTGGAAAAAGAATGCCAAGCTAGACACAGAGATGATGGATGTCCTGCAGGTCAATAAAATCGTTTTCTGTGGGGGTATCTTTTATACTGGACAGAAATCATTTTCATGACCACTGGATCAAAATCATTTACAAGTTATCAATCTTCCACAAATTAGCATCACACTTTTCCAGAGCCTGGACCTGAATCAGTAGTAAACAGTAAATCAAACAACACCACATCCCCCTAGAGCAGGGGTCAGCAAACCTTCTCTATAAAGGGGCAGACAGTAAATAATTTTCAGCTTCGTGGGCCATCTGGTCTCTGTTGCAACTACTGGACGCTGCCTTGCTGTCTAGTGAAAGCAGGAGCCATGATCCATAAATGAATGGGTGTGGCTGTGTTCCAGTGGAACTTTATTTACAAAAACAGGCGGCAGTCGGATTTGGCGGGAGCCCTAGAGAATTAGACAATCTCTGGATGGGGCTGTCAGCCGGTGGTCTGGTATGGCATGCACAGGACACACCATCCTTCTGTGGCCTCACTGTCAAGTTTGGGAAGCTTTCTCTTAACTTTTGCTTATGGGTGTGGAAATCAGAGAAGGAAAGCAACTTGGCCAAGGTGACACAGCCCAGCTCCAGCTGGCTTCAAGTCACAAGTCTCCCATCTCCTGGTTGTTTGGAAGCAGAAACACAGCCTGTCTTGCCCACCTGGAGGGCAGGCTGGGTCAGGATGGAACTGGCCAAGTCACCAGGAAACAGCTCCTCTCACTTTCCCCTAGGGACCGGCTCAGAGGGAATTTCCTTCCCTGGAAATTTCCTTCCCTCTGTGTCTCCAAGACACACTTTCCTTCCCTCTATGTCTCCAAGAGCAACAACCTTTGACTGAATGAAGACCCTCTCCACCCAAAGCAGATGCTATAAGACCCTCTGCAGATCTCTGGGCTTCCTCTGGACTCACCCACCCTTTAAACCCAAGTCAAATAGGAAACGTCTCTGCCTCAATAGTGACCCCAAGAGAGAGCGGGAAAGAGAGAACGGTTCATTGCCAGGCTCTCTGGCAAAACACTGAGGGAGAAAGTGAGGAAACGATTTGACACTGAGTCTTGAAAGTATTTTCTCATTCAGCGGGGAAGAAAAGGACTTTGTTTCTTTGTCTTTTCAAAATCGGTGCTCCCCCCAGCCCCCGCGCCTCAAATCTACCACAAACGTCTCTCACTGCACTCCAGCGAGGCAGAGAGATTTTTAATGGAATGCTGTCACGTGAGCCCTCGGCCAAGGCCAATTTAAGCAAATAATTCATTGTCTGAGGGAAAGAGGAGAGAGTGGGGAAAAGAATGGACGGGGCTGCTTTGAAATGGGGCATAAATACAAATGTGAGGAGGTGAATCTGTGGCTTCAGGACCCTGCCGTGCCTACATGGCTGATCCCCAAGCTCTAGCTCTGTCCATTTCACCCCAGACCTACTGTGTGCCTTCCACCCATCTAACCCCTCCCACCTCCCCTGAGTCCAGAAACCTGGCACATGACAAAGGTTACACAGTGCATCTGAGGTCACAGGCCTGAAGAAGAGAATGGGGGTGGGAGCAGAAGGAAGGGAAAGGAAAGAAAGAAGAAAGGAAGGCGTGAGGGAGGGAGGCAGGGAGGGAAGAAGGGAGGAGCCCATGAGGAAGGAGGACTAACATCTCAGAAAGAGATGGTGGCTCCGCTCTGTGATGAACCGTCTCCAGGGGCTGTATGCAAAGCAAAAGCCAAGGAGAATCTGCAGTATTTATTCACTCAGTGAACATAACAGAGATCCATCCAGGACAGAGCCTGGATGAACCTCCCCACCTTTCCAACACCCTGAGTTGCCCTGCATGGAATTCCCAGCAGAGAGGTGCTGGGAGTGAGACACAGGATGAAGAGACGAGAGGGAATGGGAGGGAATGGAAAGGAGGAAAAAGAGGGGAGTGTTGCCCAGAGAAGGGGCCCATCAGGACCCTGGGGCCTGAGCCTGAGCTGTGACAGGCGGGACCTGTCCTCCAGGCTGCGGGGCCAGGGAGGCAGCGAGCCTCACCTACCAGCCGAGCCTCCAACAACGCACAGCAGGGAGGAAGCCACGGGCGGGTGAGGCAGGGTGCCCTTTTTGCCCAAAGCACCAAATCGGGAGCTTCCCATCATGAGCCCTTCCTCAGATGCCACCCGTGCCAGGGAGGGATAAAGGGGCACTTGGGGGTGGGGGAAATGCAGCAGGAAGGAGAGCATGAAGTCAGGAGAGGAAGGTGCTCTGGAGGGAGAGACAGAAAGGGAAATGGAGCCAAGGAAGGAAAAGAGAGAAGGACACACGAGGGAAGCAGGATGGGAAGAAAGGGGAGAGGAGATGGGGGCAGGCCGGAGGAGGCGGAGCTCCTTCTGAGACTTCTCTCCAGCCTGTCCCCTCCCAGCTCTAAAGAGGACGGAAGCCCACCCACGTCCCCCAGGAGTGCCGTCCACTAGAGCACCCTGTCCTTCATTATGGGTCTGTCGGAGCCACTCCATGAATGAGTGGCCAAGGCACTGGGAGGTCAGGAGAGTAGGGCTACCCTGGATCTGGGGTTCCAGCCCCCAACCTCCGCTCACTAGGTTACCTTGGCCAGCCCGCTGCCCCCCACAACCCAGGGTCCTCATCTGTAAAATCAGGGAGCTGATATGCAATGATCTGCTGGCTCTCTCTCGCTCGCTCTCTCAGCCTGTGCTTCTGGAATCAGAACCCACGTTCTCTAGTGCTCTGTGCAATAAATTCGACCCCAATCCTCATCTCACACCTGAAGAGAGGAGGCTTAGAACTTAAATAACTTGCCCAAGGCTACTCAGCCAGGAGCCAGTAGAACTGGCCAGCGAATCCAGCCTGGACAGCCTGGAAGCTCACCTCCCTTCCTAAACCGCCACACCATAAAACCTCTCTAATCTGACCATGCTGCAGGGCTATCTGATTCCCCTTCTATGGTCACAGAACTCCAGAACGTCAGCCGGGCACCGGACTGCCCAGGATCAAGGGGACACGCATAGCTTCTTGGGCAGCGGCAGTGGCGGTGACTCCATCCTGGCCTGAAGGATGTGTGGGGAGCGACAGGTCCGGTCACAGGTCCCGCTCTTTCAAGGAAGGGGCACACTGCCCCTCCTTCCCCTTCCCAGCTCCCTGCCGTACAATGTGAGGCTGGAGATAAACCCTCCTGGCAGGGCGGGGAGAGAGGGAGCAAGGGAGCCATTCACTCTGAGGGGTGCACAGCACAGACAGGAATGAATGGCTCCCTCAGTTCTGCGCCCTGAGCATCTGGCCCTGCGTCTAGGACCCTGTGGATGAGGAGCCCTTGCTATGAGCAGCACCACCATCTTTATCAACATACCCCTAACCATGCGGCAGAGGTGGAGGTGGGGGTGGTCCTCACGGAGAGGAGCGGGAAGGGCTAGCTCCGTCGGCATGTCTGACATGCTCTCCGGCCACCTTCTCAGCAGGGGCTGAGGCCCTGCTCTCTCCACACACACTTCCATCCCCCAATTCCTTGTCTGAATCACAGTTGGAACAATCTCTCCAAACAAGATGTGGTCCCATTGTTCTCAGAATAACACACAAGAATAACAAGCAGAAGAGCATCTTTCATTGGCCCACAGTGTCCTGCCCACTTTGGTCACTTCCTTCCTCCATGGCCTTCTCTCACTCCACTTGCTGTGGTTTCGCCTCCGGGCTTTCTTTACTTTTTTTGCAGACCCCGAATTATGACACATGGAGCACCGCTGTCTTGAACATTCTTCCCCAGCCCCCTCTCTCTCTCTGTCTCTTTGTTTCCCATCCTTCAGATCTTAGCTTAAGTGCCACTTCCTCGGGGACACTCCTCTGATGTCCTGACGTGTCAGCATCCTTCCTATGTACGCCCACAGCGCCTGCACCTTCCCCTCACAGCATTCCTCATGGCTGTAACTATCCCTTGGAGTGTGCAATTAAATCTTGTTGCTTCCCCTGCAGACTGTGGACACACCTCACCATCCCCCAGGTCTAGCACAGCATCTGGCCCCTGGTGATGCTCAATAAACACGTCACGAGTGAGTAGGTGACAGAGGCTCTGAGGCTGTGCAGAAACCCAGGCACCAGTGACGTGTCTAACACAGCAAAAGCCATGTCAGGGTGGAGCTTCCAAGAAATGGTCCTCACCCAAGTGACACCCTCTGACTCCATCTGGTTTGCCTCTCACAATACTGGTTCCAGGGAAATCACAGGAACGCTTCAGAACTTGCCATGACCCTCCCTTTGTTCTACAGCTTGTGAACTACCTACCTGCCACAGGCAAGCCACACCAAGCCTCTGAATCTTAGTTTCAGTACAAGCAAAGTGAAGAAATTCATGCGATCTGCCCAACCTAATTTTTAAGACTATCGTGATAATGTGATCAAGATAACGTGAAGGAACATGGGATGAATTAACATCCTTTGTCACTGCCCCCTCAAGAAGAAGGGTCGGTTTCTTCATCCCCTAGGTCTGGGCTGCTGCCCGCTTTAACCAATATAATGTGGAAGAAGTGACCATAGGCCAGTTTCAGGTCTAACCTTTAAGGGAACCAGCAGCTTCTATTTCCTCCCCTTTGAAGCTCAGGCTCCATGCTCTGAGGAAGCCCAAGCAGCCTCAGGGAGAGGCCCACAGGAAGGAGAACTAAAATTAGCTTGAGCCCCAGTTGGGCTTGCAGCTGACAGCCAAAATCAGTCTGTCCACTCTGTGAGAGAACTTTCTTAGAAGAGCCTGTTGCTCGCTCGAGCCACCAAAATGCTTACCAAAATCGCAAAACTATAACCAAATTTTTTTTTAAAAAACTACTGTTACTAAGCTACAGCAATCAAAACAGCACAGTTTGGGCACAAAAAACAGACACAAAGATCAGTGAAACAGGATAGAAAGTTCAGAAATAAACCCATGGACTTACAGTCCATGGACTTAGAATCAATCTATGACAAAGGAGGCAAGAATATGCAATGGAGAAATGATAGTCTGCATTAAGTGGTGCTGGGAAAACAGGACAGCCACATGTAAAAGAATGCAATTAGAAAATTCTCTAACACGATATACAACAATGAACTCACAATGGAATAAAGATCTAAATGTAAGACTGGATACTGTAAAACTCCTAGAGGAAAACATAGGCATAATTTGACATAAATTGAAGCAATATTTTTTTAACCCACTTCATAAAGTAAAGGAAATAAAAGTTTAAAAAAAAATTAACCTGATTAAACTTAAAAGCTTTTTTGCACAGCAAAGGAAACCATGGACAAAATGAAAAGTCACTTACTGAATGGGAGAAAATATTTGCAGATGATATGACCAATAAGGGGTTAATATCCAACATATATAAACAGCTCATACAACTCAACATCAAAAAACAACAAGAACAGCTACTTGATTAAAAAATGAGCAGAAGAACTAAATAGATATTTTTCAAAGAAGAAATGCCAATGGCCGACAGACACATGATAAGATCCTCAACGTCACTAATCATTAGGAAAACGCAAATCAAAACCTCAGTGAGATATCACCTCATACCACTCAGAATGGCCATCCTGAAAAAGAACACAAATAATAAACAATGGTGAGGATGTGGAAAGAAGGGAACTTTCCCACACTGTTGGTGGGAATATAAATTGGTGTAGTCACTGTAGAAAACATTATGGAGGTTTCTCAAAAAACTAAAAGTAGGACTACCACACACAACTCTTGGGTATATATATGAAAAAAACAAAAACACAAATTTGAAAAGATATATGCACCGAATGCTCATAGCAGCATTATTTACAACAGACAAGATACGGAAACAACCGAAGTGTTCATCAACAGATAGATGGATAAAGAATGGAATGGATGAAGAAGCTGTGGTACACAAGTATACAATGAAATCCTACTCAGCCACCCAAAAAATCCCATATTTTGCCACTTGCAGCAACCTGATGGACTAAGAGGGCATTACGCCAAGTGAAATAAGTTACGCAGAGAAAGATAAATACTGTAAGATATCACCTATACGTGGAATCTAAAAAATATTGCAAACTAGTGAATATAACAAAAAGAAGCAAACTCACAGACATAGAGAACAACTTAGTGGTTATTAGTTGGGGAGGATGATATAGGGATGGGAGAGTGGGAGGTACAAACGATTGGGTATAAGATAGGCTCAAGGATCTACTGTACAACATGAGGAACATAGCCAATATTTTGTACTAACTGTAAGTGGAAAGTAACCTTTAAAATTGTATTAAAATTTTCTTAAGTTTTTATAAACTATTATTGTTGTTTTTAAATCACTTAATCCTTGGAATTAAGGCTGTATTAATTAATTAAGTCAAGGCTGTATATTGTCACCTTGCCTATTTAACTTATATGCAGAGTATATCATGTGAAATGCTGGGCTGGATGAATCACAAGCTGGAAGCAAGATTCTTGGGAGAAGCATCAACAACCTGAGAAATGCAGATGATACCACTATAATGGCAGAAAGGAAAAGGAACTAAAGAGCCTCTTGATGAAGGTGGAAGAGGAGAGTGAAAAAGTTGGCTTAAAACTCAACAATAAAAAAACAAAGATCATGTCTCATCACTTCATGGCAAATAGATGGGGAAAACGTGGAAAGAGTGACAGATTTTACTTTCTTGGGCTCCAAAATCACTGCAGATGGTGACTGCAGCCATGAAATTAAAAGACGCTTGCTCCTTGGAAGAAAAGCTATGACAAACCTAGAGAGCATATTAAAAATCATAGCCAACAAAGGTCCATATAGTCAAAGCTATGGTTTTCCAGTAGTTGTGTACAGATGTGAGAGTTGGACTATAAAGAAGGGTGAGTGCCAAAGAATCGATGCTTTTGAACTGTGATGCTGGAGAAGACTCTTGAGAGTCCCCTGAACTGCAAGGAGATCAAACAAGTCAATCCTAAAGGAAATCAACCCTGAATATTCAGTGGAAGGACTGATGCTGAAGCTGAAGCTCCAACATTTTGGCCACCTGATGCAAAAAGCTGACTCACCGGAAAAGACCCTGATGTTGGGAAAGATTGAAAGCAGGAGGAGAAGGAGGCGACAGAGGATGAGATGGCTGGATGGCAACACCGACTCAATGGACATGAATTTGAGCAAACTCTGAAAGATAGTGAAGGACAGGAAAGCCTAGCATGCTGCAGGCCATGGGGTCGCAAAAAGTCGGACACGGCTTAGCGACTGAACAACAACAATCCTTGGAAGGGAGTGAGAAAAGGGTGTTATTACACAATAGGCAGCCAAAGCAACATGTTTGAACTGGCATAGTTCTCAATACTTCTATTTATTTCCAATTCAGAACAGTAATGTGTCCATGGGGGTGTTCTGGAAATTGGCAGGGGGCATATTTTTGTTACCACAATGACAAGGTTTGTGGGGTGGGAGAGAGTGTGCTATTGGCATTTAATGCCCATGAGCCCAAGAATATTAAATATATTAAATATCCAAAAATGTCTGAGATAGTCACCTACAGCTAACTGCTCCACGTGAAATAATAATAGTGCTCTGACTGAAAAACAGTAAGTCACAACATTAAAGACCTGTATAGAAAACTGGCTTAGAGATAAAGATGAAATAAAAATATAAGCACTTAATGTAAACTGCTTTGTCAGCAAGGTAAAATAGGATTCATCTCGATGCCAACTTTAATCACTAGAGAGGCTAGCTGGAAGATTGTGTTGAGAATGCCTTGGAGGATCATCAAAGACTGGATGCTGTGATCAGCTAGTGATGCCTGTCATTGGTAGCAGAAGGGAGAGTGGTGGCCTTGAAGCAGCGTGATCATATAATTTAACATCCAAACTGGAACACTTTGGGCAGTGTTAGTGCACTGAGATGACAGGCATAACCTGGGACTGTACCAATAAAACCAGGACATACTGTCACTCTACCTCTGTGCCATGGATGTCGTCTCTGGCACATCCCAACGTGTAGCTTAGAGGTAAGCAAAATAGGGGCTTGTCTGGACCTACAAGCCCTTGAGATCTTGAACGTTAATTTCCCTTTTAAGTACTCAGTTTCAGTGTGTGGTTAGGTATGAAGAATTGTTCTAAAGAACGCATTAAAAATTAATTAAGAGTTTCCTCTAATATTTAATCTTACCAGCCATGTACTCTGAGTGATGTATTCCCAGTCAGCGTGTCAGGTCCTGAATAATTAAAAGAGAAGGGGAGGGTGATTCAGCCCCTCGATGAGGCTTTCGGGGGTTTTAGATGCGGCACAGAGCCTGGGACTGTATCTCCCAAGGAAAAGTTCCGCGTTGAACAGCAGGGTCCAGTCCCGTCCAAACCCCTAACACTGACATTCATCATGAGCTAGCCTCACAGGGAGATGGAGATGGATTTGCCTCTGTGGAGCCATCAGCCCCTGAGACGTGTCAGCCCTGCCTTCTTCCCAGGAGGGAGGAGGGGGACTTGGTGGTGAGTTATAGAAACCTTCCCGGGGCTCCTTCACGTGCTGAGAGCTTCCGTATTTCCTCACCTCTAAGACACATGCTTCTTCATTTTGTAACATTTTGGAAATCAAGAGGTGACTTAAAATCGATGGGAGGATTTAAGGTGGTATTTCCTGGGAGGTGTTCCACCGTGACGGTTCAGAGCCAGGCTCTGGAGCTGCACTCAGGGCTCTGCCATTTCCCAACCGCGTGGCCCTGAGCAAATTGCACCCACTCTGTTGCCTCATCTGAAAACTGAATCTATTCCTAACAGTCCCAACTTGATAATAAATGAAAAAGGCCTTGAGTATAGTGCCCGGCAGATTGTAAGCTCCCAACATGTTAGCTAATATTTCTTTTTGTTTTCCTTCTGCATGTTGTTTTTAAATTGCCAATGTATCTAGAAACTGACAGCATTTTCAGTGTGTCTGCAGTACTGTCAGCTTCAGAAAGAGTTCAGAAACAATGACTTCTGAGCCCGCTCTATTGTGACACCCAGCATACCGATGGTGGCTTATCTTTGGTGTATCAAGTAGGGGAAATACATATTTGACAGCAGGTGAAAGCTTACTTGATATCATTTCTATTTAGTCAAATGCAGGAAACGTGAAGATTCTCTAAGAATGATTCCCTCCCAGCTTCCAACCCTCCTCTTTTCTGAATTTGATGCACTAAACCCAGGACCAAGGCTTCCTTTTCTTTTAGCAGTGGCACAGTGCAAAGTGGGGTAGAAAGAAGAAGTGTAATCTCCATCTGGGCTTTTGTATCAAAATAACATAGGCAATCACCACCCATCATGGCCCATAAGGGATGTCATAGGTCTGATGGTTCCAAGAGAAGGTGAAAACCAGAAGTGCTGCTGTTGGTGAGAATGCAAACTGGTGCAGCCATGATGGAAAACAGTATGGAGGTTCCTGAAAACACTAAAACAGAGTTGCCATATGATCAGCAATTCTACTCCTGGGTATATATCCAGATAAAACTATAATTCAAAACCAAATATTTGCACCTCTATGTTTGTAGCAGCACTAGTCACAACAACCAAAACGTGGAAACAACCTAAATGTCCATTGACAGATGAATGGATAAAGAAGATGTGGTACGTGTGTGTGTGTGTATTCTTCCTGAGATAGTGGACCTGTCTTTGAGGGCCATCGAGGTCTTTAAAGTTTCCCAGAGTAGTTGAAGACTAGCTACTGGTCCATTTAGCTCAAAGGTGCCAACATCTGACCTTGCATCCATGATCAAGAGGAGAAAGCAGCTACCATTCCATACCTATCTTCTGCATCTCCCCAAAGCAGACCTGAGATGAAGCACTGGACACAAGGGGACGGTTTAGGGGCTGATCCCAGGAAACAGCTGTAGGAAAGGAAGGGGGAGAGGAAAGATGGGAGGTTAAGTAAAGGGTGCATTGATAGGTCACCATTGTGGGCAGAGGGGCCACCATCCCTCTGGTCGCCTCCCTGAGACTGTGGAGCACAGGCCTCAGAATTGTCTCCCCCAAGGCCGGGACATCAGAGCGTCTATCCACTGACTCCCTGCTAATTGCAGGCTGCTCACAGCAGCATTAATTCTTGGGCACTTGCAGACGGCTCTGTGCCTGGCTGGGCTGGCTTCTGCATTCAGAGAGAGCCTGCAGGCAGAGAACCATTGGTGCTAGAGGTGAAAGCCTTGCTGTGTGACCAAGCTGTGAGTGACTGCCAAGGTAGCCGGGGGAAGACAGATTGGCACTGCTGGTATCTGCTATGAACTTCTGTCACCAGCACCAAAATCAGGTGGCTTCAAATAATGGCAATCTATTTCGTCCCAATTCTGGAAGTTAGAAGTCCAAAACCAAGGTGTCGGCTGAGCCAGGCTCCCTCAGAAGCCCCTCAGTTCAGTTCAGTCACTCGGTCGTGTCCGATGCTTTGCGACCCCACGGACTGCAGCACGCCAGGCTTCCCTGTTCGTTACCAACTAGCGGAGAACGTTTTCCTGTTTCTTGCAGCTTCGTGTTTCTCTGCAGTTCTTGGCATTCCTTGGCTTGTGGCAGCTAACTCTGCCTCTGTCTCCACGTGGTCATCTCTGTGCCTTCAAACTGTGTGTGTTTATCTCTGAGACCCAATCTTCCCCCGGGATAAGGGCTTGAGTTACATTGCATTAAGCATCCACCTACTCCATAGGACTTCAACCAGTTACATCTGCAATGACCCTGTGTCCAAATACAGTTACATCCTGCGGCGCTGGATAAGCACTTCAACACATCTTTGGTGGGGGAGGCATCCAGCTCAGCCCAGGGCAGGCACCTTCTGCCTGTAATATCCTCTAATCCCAACAGTAGCCTGCAAGGTAGGTGTCACTACCCCAGTGTCACACGTGAGGACAGTGAGGCTCTAAAGGGCGACAGGAGCCACCCAAGGACACCCAGCTGGGAAGCCGCAGAGCTGGGAGCTGTACTTGGTTCCCCATCAGGCAGGTTGTCTCTCAACAGTGGTGTCGCCTGTCACTAGTTGGAAGGAACAGCGGGTCAAAGTGTAGGCACTCGAATCAGACTACACAAGTTCAAAGGCCACCTCCACCGCTTACTATTCTGAGAACTTGGCACATTCCTGACCCCCTGTGAGGCTTGCCCCCTTATTTTGAAACCTGGGAATCAGAATAGCACCCGAAGCACATTCTACAGGGAGGATTAATTAGGACAGCAGGTGAAAAGTCATAAGTGGAGGGGCGGGGACGCAGCACGTGCACAGTGACTTCTGCCCACTGTTATGTCATCACGGAAGCATTTAATCCTCCTGAATGTTAAAACATCCATGCCTAAGCCTCTGTAAAAAGCTCAGTCTCCAGGCCACAATCCAGGATCCCTTTTGTCTTTTGCTTCTTGTCACGGCTGCCCCCAGGGCTTCTAGGAAGGGACCTGATGGGCTGGAGGGCCCGGTGGCCCCTGCACATGCTCCCCCAGCGCCCAGCTTGCCAATTAACGCCCCTGCAGCAGGAGACTTTGAGACCAGGATAAACACAGCAGCCCTTAATCTCCTGCCCGCACTGGTGGCTTTATCTTAGCCCCTCCTCCAGGGCCACTAGGGGCTGGAGGGGCAACAGGCAGATGTCCTCCCACCCCCTGCAAGGTGGGGCTGCAGCTGGAGGATTTCCTCCAAGCCTGGCAAGGGCCGGGAGGAACGTGCAGCCACTCCAGGCAGACGTGCTGTGATGAACACCCTCAGAGCACAGAGATAAGGGCACGACTGAGAGTTTCATTTGCACCTGGAATTGCACATTTCAAGGGCGGGACCTGGTGACCCAATACATGTGTGTGAGCACACACTGGGCTCATAATTCATGCATTTCCCTTCTTCCTATTGAAAAAAATGTAGCAGGGATGGGGGAGGGGGAGAATGAGGGTGAAGCACTGGTCTAAACAGGTAGTTATTTCTCTGCCTGGGGCTCAGCCTGGCTGAGAACCAACTTGTCAAAAGTGGAAGCTGAAGGCCAGGTAACTTATTGTGCAGGCAGCAGCCAGCTTGGCGTTCCTAGGAGTCTTTCCAGAGTGGCCTGTGTTCACTGCCTGTGCTCTGAGTGGTCTTTTTATCCTGGACAAGACAGTCTTGTGATGGCTAAAATCCAGAGAGAGGGCGCAGGGCCACAGCTACGCGGCCGGGCACTCAGGATGCACGTGGTAGCTGCCCCTCCCAGGGCGAAGCGGGGGCTGCATGAGGAAAGCCTGCTCCCTTCCTTCAGGCAGCTGTCAGTCCCACGGGAAGAGGGGAACCTCAAGGGAAGAAGATCAAGAGGCTCTGCACACAGATTACTGTAGGAAAACACAAGTGGCAGCCCTAACCCAGCTGGGCAGTCGGGGAAACTTCCTGGAGAGTGGGACATCCAAGAGGAAACATGAAGAATAAATAGGAGTCAGCTGGGAGAACCGAGAGTACAAAAAACAGCTTGGCACATTCTGGGATATTCTGGAACATGAAGTTTCAGGAGGGTGGGGGGAAGGGTGGGAATTAAAGACGCAAATGAGGTTTAAAGAATTAACTACAGATTTCAGCATCTAAATCTACAAAGAGGTGCCAGCAGGCACAAAGAGTCATGAGTATATTTTACCTGATAGAAAGTACTTGTGTTTTCTTTCATGCTCTCTCTGAGATTCACACAAATAACTGTTTCCTAAACATCAACTGTGGAGCAGAGCCTGGGCTAATGCTGGTAATTTGAAGGTAGTCCAGACACAGTCTTGTGCTCAAGGAGCTCTAAGAGCTAAGGTTTATCGCACACTCATGAGCCCCAGGCACTCCACGGGTTCTACCTCATTCACACCTCTCAGAACTCTGCCTCCAGAGGGCGGGGTGGAGTGGGGGTAGTGTGGATGGACTCTTGCCTTCCACAGTCACCCAGGTCTGGTATCAAAAGTGGGGGGGGGGGCTCAGCATTCATGCACCAGAGAGCTTCGGGGTTTGTGAGGTGACAGAAATGCACAGGGTGGGTGTGAGGCAAGATGGAAAGAGAAATGGACAGAGAGAGACAGACAGACCTGAGACAGAGGGCCAGACAGAGAGAAACAAAGATAAGAAGGGAAAGAGATGGAAAGGCTGACTCAGACATAAGAGAGAGAGAAAGAAAAGAAAGACAGTAGAGAAAGAGAGACAGGGACAAGTAAAGACCGAGAGAGGGGAACTCAGAGCAGGGCACAGGATCATCAAAGAAACAGTGAGAATGAGAGACTCCAGACAGCGAGAGACAGAAGCAGGGAGGGCAACGCCCCTAGCTGAGGTCTTTCCTAAGAAACCCAGCTCCCGCGGCAGAGGTCTGGCCTGGTCAGTGCTCTCAGCTCAGTTCAGTTCAGTTGCTCAGTCGTGTCCGACTCTCTGTGGCCCCATGAACCGCAGCACACCAGGCCTCCCTGTCCATCACCAACTCCTGGAGTTTACTCAAACTCTTGTCCATTGAGTCGGTGATGCCATCTAACCATCTCATCCTCTGTCGTCTCCTTCTCCTCCTGCCCTCAATCTTTCCCAACATCAGGGTCTTTTCAAATGAGTCAGTTCTTCGCATCAGGTGGCCAAAGTATTGGAGTTTCAGCTTCAACATCAGTCCTTCCAATGAACACCCAGGACTGATCTCTTTTAGGATGGACTTGTTGGATCTCCTTGCAGTCCAAGGGACTCTCAAGAGTCTTCTCCAGCACTACAGTTCAAAAGCATCAATTCTTCTGCGCTCAGCTTTCTTTATAGTCCAACTCTCATATCCATACATGACTACTGGAAAAACCATAGCCTTGACTAGATGGACCTTTGTTGACAAAGCAAAGTCTCTGCTTTTCAATATGCTGTCTAGGTTGGTCATAACTTTCCTTCCAAGGAGTAAGCGTCTTTTAATTTCATGGCTGCAGTCACCATCTACAGTGATTTTGGAGCCCCCAAAAATAAAGTCAGCCACTGTTTCCATTGTTTCCGTTGTTTCCCCATCTATCTGCCATGAAGTGATGGGACCGGATGCCATGATCTTAGTTTTCTGAATGTTGAGCTTTAAGCCAGCTTTTTCACTCTCCTCTTTCACTTTCATCAAGAGGCTCTTTAGCTCTTTGCTTTCTGCCATAAGGGTGGTGTCATCTGCATACCTGAGGTTATTGATATTTCTCCCGGCAATCTTGATTCCAGTTTGTGCTTCGTGCAGCCCAGCGTTTCTCATGATGTATTCTGCATATAAGTTAAATAAGCAGGGTGACAATATACAGCCTTGACGCACTCCTTTTCCTATTTGGAACCAGTCTGTTGTTTCATGTCCAGTTCTAACTGTTGCTTCCTGACCTGCATACAGGTTTCTCAAGAGGCAGGTCAAGTGGTCTGGTATTCCCATCTCTTTCAGAATTTTCCACAGTTTATTGTGATCCACACAGTCAAAGGCTCTAGATGTCCCTAAAGCCCAGCTGAGTCCAGGCCCAAGCCAATAGGAGAGGCCAGGGCCTGAGGGAATAGGGCCTTGAGACACCCAGTCCAGCAGGGTGCAAGAAGTGGAAGAAGGGCATGCCTGCAGTAGCTCCCCATCCCTCTCCCAAGTTTCCCACCAAATTCTTTCCCATCCAGCCCCACAGGCCAGGCAGGGACAGGCTGGTGTGCCTTAGGAGTTAAGGTCACCAAGTATCCTCCAGGGCTGCACCCTACAACTGGCAGCCTGCACAGTCCAGCCAAGGAAGCAGGCCAAGAAATCTGGCCAAAGAAGTAGGCTCCAAAGCCATTCCGTTTGGATCCCACAGGACGTCTGGGCCCTTGGCTCAACAGCCACTGTGTATGGCGGGCTGTGTGTACACCGCCCTGGTCTAACAGCCCTAAAGGTCAAGGTGAAAACATACTCCCGTGGTGCCAGGTACTGAATCCCCATAGTAAGGCAGGTACTACTAGCAGTCTCTTTTACAGTTGTGGAGACCAAGGCCCAGAGAGGTTAGGGACCTGTCCAAGGTCACAGAGCCAGCACACTCAACTATTAGGTTCGCTGTTACAATGCTTGTCATTTTTCATTCTTGGAGTCAAGGCCAAGGGTCTGAAACCGCTGGCTCCCTGACTTAAAAGCTGAACCTTTGCTGAATGTCTGGGGCATGTGAGCTGGAACCGGGAGCACAAACCACAACCCCCCTAACATGCCCTCCTAGAGCTCAGTGTTCAGTGTTTGACGGGAGGATCCTCACCAGCAGTGGGTTTGCAGCCAGCCACTCAGAATCTTTCAAAGCAGAGCCTTCTTACAGCAGAATTCATTTAGGAGTCAAGAAAGTGAGAAGCACTGGTTCTCCACCTTGGCTGCCCATAAGAACGGCCCAGGAAGTTTAAAAGTACTGATGCCTGGGTCTCCCCCAGAGAGATTCTGACTGAGTTGATTTGAGGTGATGCTTGGGCACTGAGATGTTTTAGACACCCTGGGTGATTCCAATGGGCAGAAAGGGCTTAGAATTTCTGGTGTATTGAGGATAGTTTCAAAGCCCCATTCTAGTGCTCAGGGCACCAGAGGTCCAGTTCTATGTCTTGGGCAAATGGGTACCTGAGTCAGTTTTCTCATTTAAAAACAATATGGGTGGGGAAAAGGGAGAAATGTTTATTTAGCACCTACTACATGATAGGCATGCTACAAAAGGTATTCCTTTTATTCCCCTCAACAATTTTATGAGGCTGGTAGCATTACCCCATGCCTGAATTCACCCAGCTAAGTGACAGCTAAGTGATGGAGCATGGATTGAGACTCCACATGTTTGATTCAGAAACCCTAGCCCATCTGCTATACCACTCTGCTAAATCAGGGCTCCCCAACTTGCCAAATCTTGTTAAAGGTTTAAAGATGTTGTTAAAATGCAAAAATGTTGTTAAAATGATATACTGATTCAGTACATCAGAGAAAGGTCCCAAGATTCTGCATTTCCAGCAGGTTCCCAAATTATGCCAATGCTGGTACACCAGTAGCTTGCTTTCAGTAGCAAATGGTTTACAGGTCTTTGTGGTCACTCTGGTTCCGATTGGTCAGTGCCTGTGCCAAGCGGACTGGTTAACTTACTTAGACCATTCCCCCTATTCTGATGACAGGAGCAGGAGGCTGCCCCTTGCCCTGCTCAGTCGCACGGCCTTCGTGAGATTGACACCACACCCCACACGCCCTCCGGCCTACAGCAATTAGCCTGTCTCATCCCTCAGCCAGGCAAGATGGTTCAGGGATGGGCACTTAGCTCAAGCGAAGCAAACAGGACAACACGAGTTTGAGAGCAGAATTTCCATTCTTTTCCATGGGAGCTCCCTGAGGGGTAGTTCTTTCTTTGCCTGGCTGAGGACTGAAAGGATGCAGCTGCTGCAGCTACTTCCTACCATGAGGGAAGAGTTCAGAGTTCAGCAAACTGTAAACCCAGTAGCACTGAGGGTAAGAATGAAGGCAGGCAGAGAAAACCCAGATCCTTGGGCAAAATGGCTGGTTTAAGCCTTGCCAGAAACCCACATCCGGGCTATCAATTCACAAAGGCCATTCAGTCCCTTTACTGTTTGAAGCCAAGTTGAGTTGGGTTGTATGTCTCTTAACATCAAAAGTCCTAATACAAGCCCTAGCCTCAGCAAGACTAGAGTCTGAATTTCTCAGCTTAGCTACTCACTAGCTGTGTGGTCTTGGGCAAGCTATTTGGCCTCCCTGAGCTTCAGTTTCCTCATCTATAAAATGGAACTAGTAATACCTATCCCAGGATTGCTGTGGGGATCAGGAGAAACCATGAATGCCAAGAGCTTAGCATCTATGCCATGAATGTTAGCTGTTATTATCAAAACTCATTATTAGTCCCATTTTGGCAGGCCCTTCTAAAAACAGTGTATGTCAGCAGTTGTTTCTAGCTGTTGGCAAAAAAAAAAAAAAAGGAAGCAAATTAACCTAAAAGATTGGGGCAGGCAGGGGAAATGGGGGAGGGTGCCTCCAGGGGTATGAGTAACATTGAGAAGGAAGAAAAAAGAGGCTGAATTCTTTCAATAACCGGGAGAGATGAGAAAGCTTGTCCTGGCAAAGAATGCAAGGCTTGCCTGGGCCATAATTGATTTGGTCATGATACTTTCAGACCTTGGCTCCACTCAGCAGAGCGTATGGAAGCCACGATCTGCTTCTCTGGATATTTGATGGTCTGATTGGCTCTGCCTTCCTAATTGTGTTGTATTGACAAATATATTTGTTTGGAACAAGCAAATGTATTGCAGGCAGGAAACAGATCAACTCCAAGAATTTATTTTGCTTTTTGGCACGGGTGCACCAAGCTTAGCATTCATTATGTACCCATGTAAAACAGTCTCTGGGAATGCTGGCCTGACTTATCTTTTTAATTATATTTATTTTTTCAGCTGCACCTCAGATCATGAACAGACTTGCTGGTGCTAAACAGGCTTCATTGGATGAAACCTCCTGCCTCCCCTCAAATCACACTGCACGGATTAAATGTTCAAAGACACCAGACAAACCTAGGATATTGCCATGGGTCATTATCACTAATGGATCGGAGATGGGGTTAAGTCAGTCAAATCCCTGCTCTGAGCCCAGAAAAGTCCACAGAAACCAAATCCTGGTCACCAGATTGAAACTGAAATCAGGTTTAAGCAGAGAGATGAAGAGATGAATGAAAGGCAACTGGAATGGATCATTTGGGGATGACCATGACCCATTTCACTGTACCCCCTCACCGCAGGGGCCCCAGGCAGCCATACTGGAACCATGTGGCCCCTCTCCCTGGTTGGATGAGGAATAAGCACCCGACCTCAGAAAGGCCAATCGGAGTCCCAGCCAGGGTTACTAGGAAAAAGAGTAACGGCAGACAGACAGACAGACTGACTCCCTACATGGTAGGAGCTGTAACAAAACTGGGAGATGAAGGCAGCCATTTTGGATGTCATGTGGACAAAGTTGCAGCAAAAGTTAAAAGAAAGGAACCAAACTATTACAGGGAGGTGCAGAGGAGAGACAACCGGGCAGGATCATTATGTAGGGTCTCAGGCACTGAGGCACTCTGCCTCTTAGAATGCATCACCCCTTTTTGTTCCAGCAAGCTCAGGCTGTTCTCCCACTTACAGCCATACAAGGGCAAACTATGCAACCAACCAAACAATGTTGGGGAAGAATATTTATTAACAGGAAAAATGTACACAAGAATAATGTTGAGTGCAGGGAGCATGTTTCTTCCTTCCCTTCAACAGATATTTCCTGGGCACTTCCTACATGTCAGATATTGCACATACACTGAGGAGGAAGGCCATGGCCTCAGACCCTGTCAAGTTTGCAGTGAAGTTACCAAATGTCAGGTGAGATCCTACTTTACTCAAAAGAGAGGAGTAACTGGCATGTGATGGGTTTCACACCAGGGAAAACAAATGAAGGGCACTTGTAACATCTTCAAAACCAGTGCTGCTCCAACTGTCGCCTGTGGACCTGCAGCCTGGGCATCACCTGGGAGCTTGTGACAATTGCAGATTCTCAACCCCTGCCCAGACCTACTGGCAGTAGGGCCCAGAAATCTGTTCTAACAAGACTTCTGGATGATTCTGATACATTTTAAAGTGTTACAATCACCTGCCTACAACACAACAGCTCAAAGACCCCCCTTCCAAACTAATAAGAATTTCCAGGGACTTCCTTGGTGGCCCAGTGGCTAATACTCCATGCTCCCAATCCAAGGGGCCTGGAATCGATCCTTGATGGGGTAGGTAGACTCCATATGCCACAACTAAGAGTCTGCATGCTGTCACTAGAAGGGCTTGCATGCCACAACTAAAAAAAATAAAGAAGTCCTGCATGCCACATCAAAGATTGAAAATCTCACAGGCTGCAACTAAGACCCGGTGTAGCCAAATCAATAAAAATAAGTAAGTATTTTTTTAAAAAAAGAGTTTCCACCCTTTCCCAGGTTTTCCTTTCTCAAATGCTGCATTTTCAAAACCACCTAGGGATGCATGAGTCAACAATTAATTTTAACAACCAGTTATGTATGAAATCACATGTTAGTTACTCACCACAACTCCTTAAAATAGGTACTATGTATTTCCCACTTTACAGGTGAAAAGACTGAGGAACAGAGAGATTAAGCCACTTGCCCAAAGTCACACAACTGATAAGCATTGGGGATTGGATTTAAGCCCAAGCAGTCTCACTCCAGAATCAAACCCGGGTCTCCTGCATTCCAGGCAGATTCTTTACCATCTGAACCACGAGGGAAGCCCAACTTTCACAAGCCAGTAAGTTAAACTACTTGTCAAATGAGTCCTGAGCATCTTTGCCACCCGTAGAGGTGGAGAGTCCAGTTCCTGGACGGCACCCTGCAGCTCGTCCCTGAGCAGATCATGCTGGGACCTCACACCTGGGGAGACCTGCTGCTTCAGACCAGGGTGTGACGGCTCCTGCAGTTGAGAAGAGCCCACAGCCATGCTGCCTGAGCTTCAGAGTGTACGAGCCTCTGCATTCATGCAACCCCTGTCCTGTGGGGTCCCCACTCAGTGAGGATGGGTTCTGGTATCCACTTAAAACCACACTTGCAAGAATCCTCACCTCCAGCTCCCGGCACCTGGGGGCCGACCTCTGGCTCTGTACAGGCTGTCTCTTCCCTTATAGGAATCTAGAATTCTGTGGTCCTTTCTGACTAGCTACCGTTGATAGAAGCTAGCCAAGTCCAAAAGGTAAGGTGGTTTTTACCTTTGAGTTCCAAGGTGAAGGCCTGAATCTTTGATTTCTTCTCTTCTAGGAAAGTCCTTGGTCTCTGTTGGGGGAAATGTTATTAATTTTAAAAGATAAGGGAGTATGTGTGGCCCAGCTCACCCTCCAGGAGCAACAACAGCTGGAAGAAACGTTGGGCTGCAAGTGGTCTCCCAACTCTGCTCACCAATCACCCTCCCAAGCCCAGGTCCACCCCTAGCCGACAGGTCCAATCACTGTCCTGGAGGAGTGAGGATGGGCACCACTGATGGTCATCTAGAAAGGACCAGCTCAAGTTGTTAAAATTAAACTATTTTGAGTCTGGCTGATCGAAGTTGTTGCCTGAGCCTCAAAGATCACATGCCGCCCCACTGGCCCTGGCCCCTCCAGGTGGACCTTAGACCTTCCCATGATCAGCAGCTAGAGGGTTAATGCCTGGTCCAGCAGGGGTCCCAACCCAGCCACCCCAGACTCTGAGGGACCAATACCCACACTGCCGAGGTCTTGAAAGACACACACCAACTTGCTGAAACAGTACTTTTCTCTCGGTATTAAGATGATAGGTAGTTTTATTTCCTTCCTTTTGCTTATTCATGTGTTTCATCCTTTCTACAATAAGTACAGTTTACCTTTGTAATCAAGATTAGGTGGTGCTAGTGGTAAAGAACCCGCCTGACGATGCAAATAGACTTAAGAGACAAGGGTTCGATCCCTGGGTTGGGAAGATCCCCTGGAGGAGGGCATGGCAACTCACTCCAGCATTCTTGCCTGGGAAATTCCATGGATAGAGGAGCCTGGTGGGCTATAGTCCAGAGAGTCACACAGAGTCGGACATGACTGAAGTGACTTAGCACGCACAGCACACAGAGTAAGTATGGTTTACTTATGTAATCAAGATCCAGTTCAGTTCAGTTGCTCAATCGTGTCTGACTCTTTGGAACCCCATGGACTGCAGCATGCCAGGCCTCTCTGTGCTCCTTGAGCACCAACTCTCGGAGCTTGCTCAAACTCATGTCCATTTAGTCGGTGATGCAATCCAACCATCTCCTCCTCTGTCACCCCCTTCTCCTCCTGCCTTCAATCTTTCCCAGCATCAGGGTCTTTCCCAATGAGTCAGCTCTTTGCATCAGGTAGCCAAAGTATTGGAATTTCAGCTTCAGCATCAGTTTTTCAATAAATATTTAGGACTGATTTCCTTGAGGATTGACTGGTTGGATCTCCTGGCAGTCCAAGGGACTCTCAAGAGTCTTCTCCAACACCACAGTTCAAAAGCATCAATTCTTCAGCACTCAGCTGTCTTTATAGTCCAACTCTCACATCCATACATGACTACTGGAAAAACCATAGCTTTGACTAGACAGACATTTGTTGGCAAAGTAATGTCTCTGCTTTTTATTATGTTGTCTAGGTTGGTCACAGCTTTTCTTCCAAAGAGCAAGCATCTTTTAATTTCATGGCTGCAGTCACCATCTGCAGTGATTCTGGAGTCCAAGAAAATAAAGTCTCTCACTGTTTCCATTGTTTCCTCATCTATTTGCTATGAAGTGATGGGACCGGATGCCATGATCTTAGTTTTCTGAATGTTGAGTTTTCAGCCAACTTTTTCACTCTCCTCTTTCACTTTCATCAAGAGGCTCTTTAGTTCTTCGCTTTCTGCCATAAGGGTGGTGTCATCTGCATATATTTCTTCCAGCAATCTTGATTCCAGCTTGTGCTTCATCCAGTCTGGCATTTTGCATGATGTACTGTGCATATAAGTTAAATAAGCAGAGTGACAATATACAGCCTTGATGTACTCCTTTCCTGATTTGGAACCAGTCTATTGTTCCATGTCCAGTTCTAACTGTTGCTTCTTGACTTGCATACAGATTTCTCAGGAGGCAGATCAGGTGGTCTGGTATTCCCATCTCTTTAAGAATTTTCCAAAGTCTGTTGTGATCCACACAGTCAAAGGCTTTGGCATAGTCACTAAAGAAGTAGATGTTTTTTGGGAACTCTCTTGATTTTTTGATGATTCAATGGATGATGGCAACTTGATCTCTGGCTCTTCTGCCTTTTCTAAACCCAGCTTGAACATCTGGAAGTTCATGGTTCATGTACTGCTGAAGCCTGGCTTGGAGGATTTTGAGCATTACTTTGCTAGAGTGTGAGATGAGTGCAATCGTGCAGTAGTTTGAGCATTCTTTGGCATTGCCTTCCTTTGGGATTGGAATGAAAACTCACCTTTTCCAGTCCTGCAGCCGCTGCTGAGTTTTCCAAATTTGCTGGCATATTGAGTGCAGCACTTTAACAGCATCATCTTTTAGCATCATCTCCAAGATTACTTTTTAAAAATGTTAAAGATAATGGTGGGGTTTCAATTTCCTGAGATGAAATGGAGTGCCCGATTTTTACCCCTGCCTTCATTCCCACCAGGAGTGCTGGCAGGCCCCCATTACAACACAGCAAGCAGGATCAAGGTTGGTGTTAAGAGACTCCTGAACACAGCCTTGAATCTCTTCAGAAGAAAGGCCCACGCCCTGGGTCTCAGGAAAGAAGCCTTGCACCTCCCTGGCCATGAGCCCAGTCTACTGCCTCTAGTCAGCATGACTAACCATCTAATTCTGGAGAAATGGGAACTCATTGAGTGATCTGGCTTCCTCCAGAGAGCAGCCCATTCGTTTCCTGAAGTGACTGGTCCACTGGGAAGCGGGCCAGGATGAACCTTTGAAGTACTCAACAGCAAGAGGAGTAGAAGGAAGAGAAAGCACAATAGAGCAGCCAGGGACTAGGAAAGGGATGAAAGACTTCATGTTCTGGTTAAGAGCAAAGATTAGATCAAAGCTAGAGATACATGGCACTCATATCACTACCACTCATCTCCCACTCAGGGCAGACATTGCCAATCAATCACAGCACTTTATCCTCACTGAGACAGAGCCTCAGAATCCTTCTCAGTGCAGCTCCAGGCAACCTCCAGGCAAGTGTCTCTAGAGCTGAACCTCATTTGTGATCCCTGGAGTGCTGGGGCTGTTGATGCTAATCCTCCAGACGAGTCCACAGGGACATCCTGAGTGCAGGGATCATGAGTTTCTCCTGGATCTGGAGTCTGCACTGATTGCTGCTGGAAGGTCTGTTGTTGTCAATTCCCTCTAACTCATGGAGACATCACTCTTTCTAGCATCAGGGAAAATTCCCATCTGGGTGTGACTCTACCTTCTGCCAGATGGAACATGAGAGGTCATCTCCCCATCAGCCCCTCCTTTCTTTAAATCACAACTTAGAAGGCCAAAGTACAAAACAAATCGAGGTGGAACTCCTGTGGTTGAAGTGGTGGAAACAGGCCCAAGCCAGAGCCAGTCAACACCTCCTCAGCTGCTCATGGCCACAGAAGGACTTCCTGGAATCTCTGAGGGCATGGAGGGGCAGTGGAATATAACTGATCTTATAAAAGTCCAGTGTTAATATAGATGGCGAGTCTGATGCCCAGAGAAGAGAAGTAAACTCACAGGCCAGTAAGCACCAGACAAGAACCCAGGAATCTCCTTGCTCTTGATCCAAACACCCAACCCAGTGTCAAATGTTCAGTCCCTTCTTTCCTCAAACGATACTCTCTCCCTGAGCTACTGCAGCCACTCCCTGGCTTCCAGTCTTGTTTGTCTGCCTGCACCTCCCGTGTCTTGTCGTTGTTTAGTTGCTAAATCATGTCCAACTCTTTGCAACCCCACGGACTGTATAGCCTGCCAGGCTCCTCTGTCCATGGGATTTCCCAGGTAAGAATACTGGAGTAGGCTGCCATTTCCTTCTCCAGGGGATCTTCCCAACCCAGGAATCGAACCCATGTCTCTTGCATTGGCAGGCGGCTTCTTTACCATCTGAGCAAGTCCTCACTGGGTGGATGGATGGATGGATGGATGAGAAGCAAGGAGTAAGGGTGAGGGAGAGAAGTAGGGGAGGGGAGGGAACTAGGAAAGACGAGGCTGAATCAGGGAAAGAAGGCCACATCAGAAAAGAAAATGTGCTCAGTACAAGCTGGGCCACTCTCTGGACCGCAGTCCCTGGCACAAGCCTGGCTCAGCCCAGCAGCTGCTGGCCACTGGCTCCCAGCCTCAGTGACACACCTGCCTGGCAGGGCCCCGCTGTGCTTGGCAGCCCGGCAGCCCAAGCCCTCAGCGCTGCGGGGCATATGTGAGCCAGGAACCACCTCAAAGACTTGACTCTCTGCCTTGGGGCCTCCTTCCACCCTGCAAAGCCAGGGGTGGGATCAGCCCTTGACAAGCTGCCATGTTAGGGGTGTTAGGGAGTGTCTGGTCAGCCTGGAGAAGGGCAGCTTCTGTCCTCTTGATCTCAAATAACAACTCTTGCATTTTTTTGCCTTGTTTTTCTTCCCAGCACTCACCATTGCCACTCTATTTATTAGAGGCAAAAGGAGGTGATGAAAGTGCTAGCACAACAGCCCGACAGCCTGGGTTCAAACCCTAGCGCTGCCCCTTCCTGGGCTTCCCTGGTAGCTCAGATGGTAAAGAATCTGCCTGCCATGCAGGAGACCCTGGTTCCATTTCTAGGTTGGGAAGATCCACTGGAGAAGGGATAGGCTACCCACTCCAGTATTCTTGGGCTTCCCTGGTGTCTCAGCTGGTAAAGAATCTGCCTGCAATGCAAGAGACCTGGGCTCAACCCTTGGTTGGCAAGATCCCTTGAGAAGGCAACAGCTACCCACTCCAGTATTCTGGCCTGGAGAATTTCATGGATGTATAGTCCATGGGGTCACAAAGAGTCAGACACAACTGAGCGACCCTGGCTGACCAAACCTGGGCAAGTTTCGTAATTGCTCTGTGCAGCTCAGTTTTCCCACTCGAGATGGTGATGGACCACCTGCCCCACAAAATGACCATGAGGCTCAGAGGAGATGGTGAATATTGAGGGCGTCCAGCAGCACCTGGCACATAGTAAGTCAACTCACTGGTGTTAACTGTCATCATTATTGATACCATTTCCCAGCCCAGAAATGTGCTGAGAGAGCTGCGTGCTCTTTCCTGGCCACTCTCAGAGCCGACAACAGAGCATGGTGAGTTGTAGGCACTTGGTTTCTTTGGAAAAAGGATTTGATGGTTGGGAAAAGCCTAGAGAGGTCTAGTGACTCACACAATGTCACACAGCAAATGAGGCGGAGTTCCCATCTCCTCCAGCCCTACTGCTTCATAAGCCTTCTCAGGGAGGTCTGCCGAGGAGCAGCTGTAGGTTTGGGGGGCAAAGGCCTGAGCTGTGGGATCCAATTTGGTGACCACCGGCCCCTCGTGAACCTTGGCAGTGTGATACTAGTGTGGTTAGTGAACTGAATTGTTCCTGTTATTTAATTTTAACTAATTTACATTTAAACTGGAAAATAGATATGAGACAGGAAGTAGATGGTCACCACTGCCCTCCAGAGCCACCAAGGTAAAGCAATTGGAGATTCATTGCCTATGGACCAAAACTCCAAGACAGAACAGCAGGACAATTAAGGGAAGAGGCTGGGCTCTGCTCAGACCACACATTTCTTGTTCTCAAAGTCAGCAGACCTCTCCAACCACGCATAGGCAGAAAGGCTCCTTGGAGGTCAAAGGGGAGTGATGTTAACTAATGCCAGGCTACCCTTCTGCCTTTCCGGTAAAATCCATCTTGGCTAAGAGATGCATGCACACACATGGGAGGATCCTGAGATATACCGAATAGGGACTCTGAACCAGGCAAATCAAAATGATTGGCCAAAGGAAACCAGGAAGAAATACTCCATAAAAGTAATTCAAACTGCCATGAGGGTGCAGCTCAAGGTCTCTCCCTCTGAGTGTGTCTAGTCACACATACTGTACACTTTTCCTCTTAATAAATACTTCACTTGCTTCACTACTTTCCGTCTTTGTGGAAATTCTTTTCTGCATAATTGAAGGGCCAGGGTCCTTGTCACTGACCTCTGGTCTAGCGGCTAGGATCTGGTACTCTCACCACCACGGCCCAGCCCAATCTCTGGCTGGGAACCCAAGCCTCGCTCCAAGCTGTTGCAGGCTGAGGCCACCCAAGATCAGATACTTGATTCAGTTACTGGAAAACTTTTCTCTGGGTCTGAAACAACTTAGGGAGGTGAACTTACTTTATCAACTATACATTTTGTGAAGTCAAAAGTACAGATCAAGTATTCTCATAAAAACTTAGTGTCTGAATTGAGATATGATGTAAAACATAAAATGGGCACCACGTTTGCAAGGCTTACTAGGCATGAAAGAACACAAAATATCTTGCTAATGATTGTGCGTATTGATTCTATGTTGAAAAGATCACATTTGGAATACTCTGGGTTAAAGAGAGTGAGTTATTAAAATTTCATCTGTTTCTACCAGAAAATTGAAAATTATTTTTTTAAGGTTTTTTTTGATGTGGGCCATTTTTTAAGTCTTTACTTAATTTGTTACTGTATTGCTTCTGTTTTATATTTTCGTTGTTTGGCCATGAGGCATGTGGGATCTTGGCTCTTCAGTCAGGGATCAAACCCACACCCCCCAGCATTGGAAGGTGAAGTCTTCCACCAGGCAAATCCCCGAAAATTATTTAGGTGACTCACATTATATTTCCATCGGAAAGTGCCAGGCTAGAGGGACAAAGATGGGGTAAAGAGGAAGGTGGCTTACTGGCCGCAGGGCTAGCCCCAGGACTCCAGGACAAAGGTACGTGAGGCTGGGCTCCGGAGCTGGGCTGGGCTACCTGGGAGGCCTCAGGCTGGCTGGCTCCCTGCTCCTCACACACTTCCCTGACATGGCCCGGGAAGCAGTGCTCAGGGATTAACGTTAATTCTTTCCCTGGAGGGCAGATGGGGAGAAGGTTAAGTGCCGAGTGACTACAGCTGCCCAATTAAACCCTGGGAGAGGGATGAGGGCGGAGGAGGAGGCTGGGGAATGTTCTTAGGGATTCCCAGGGAGACAGGAAGCAGTGAGGGCTTGACCTCCTTTATCTCATTTCCCCTTCTGCAGTCAGCCGTTTCCCCTCCAGGCTCAGCAGGGATGGTTCACTTTCCCAAGACCACACAGCAGGCTCAGGCCTGACCCGGACTCCCTTGTCCCAGTCCCTGCGCTAGCCCCAGGTTCAAAAGCAGTTGCCTCTTTGCTGTTGCTCTGGGAAGACGCTAGACGCAATGGGACAGTGAAGATGGAGAGGGATTTGGCAAAGACTGACCGCTGACACTGACCCACCACCAGCCATCCTGCACCTCATCACCTGCATCACCGCACTGAATTCCCAAGAACCTCCTGTGCTCTCAGGACTGTCACCACTGTCCCCGTTTGCAGATGAGGTTGTGGAGGCTTGGAGAGGTTCAGCAGGTTGCCTAGGGGTGTCCAGGTGGACAGTCAGGAAGCAGGGGATCTGTCCACCAGGTGACCCGGTCTGACCTGAGCTCTGAGCTTAACCACTGTGTCATGTTACCTCTTCTCCCAGAGGTCTTGCCCCCAAATGTCAGACTTGTCAGCAGGGAGGTCAAAGTGGTGGGACAGGTGTCTGCCTGGAGTCTTCCTCTGGCTATTAGATCCCTGACCTGGAGATGAGGCAGGAAGGAGCTCATGATACTCCAGCTACCTCTTATTATCCCCAGCTTAGATGCCACCTCCTCCAGGAAGCCCTCACTGACTCCCCACCACTTCCCTTTCAGCCTAGTTACTTGTCCACCCTCCCCACTCCCTCTGCTCTCCGGAGCTCTATATTCATCCAGAGAAAAAACAACCAACATGAAGTATTTCAATTTACCCTTGTGACAGTTTTCTGTGTCAACTTGATGGGAACTGGGGGTGCCCAGGTTAAACATTATTCCTTAATGTCCCTTTGAGGGTGTTTCTAGAAGAGATTAGCATTTAAATCAGTGGACTGTAAAGCAGTCCAATCCCCTGAAGGCTTGAAAAGAACTGAAAGGCAGAGGAAGGGGGAGTTTGCTCTCAGGGCCTGACTGCAGGAGCTGAGACCTTGGTCTTCCTCGTCTTCGTCTGAGGCTTACACCATCAGGCCGCCCAGTTCTTAGAACCACTGGCTTTCCTGGGTCTCCAGAATGCAGCTGGCAAATTGTAGGACTTACAAGCCTCCATAATCACAAGAGCCAATTCCTTATAGTAAATCATATATATGTCTATATTCTATTAGATCTGTTTCTCCAAAGAACCCTGGCTAATCCAACCCTCACAACCATCCAATTAAGAAGGTAATCTTATTATTTTCATTTGACAGTAAAAAAAAAAAAAGAGGCCCAGAAAATAGAAAATTAATTACTCATGCTCTCAGATCTCATAAGTAGTCACAACCCAGATGTCTTCAGCCAAAGTGCCCACTCCGAAAGCCACACCATGCTTGCTTCCTACACAACATCCTATCAAATTATCGGTTTTCTTCTCGGTTTCAAAAACTACACTGGTGTTCACAGAGGCGTTATTCATAAGCCAAAATGACACAGTGCCTACCAACTGATGAACGGATACATGAAATGGGGTATATCCATACAACAGAACGCTATTTGGCCACCAAAAGGAATAAAGTCCTGGTTCGGATACTTAGCTGAATCTTGGAACAGGATGCTAAGTGAAAGAAGCCAATCACAAAAGCCCACATGTTGTATGATTCCACTTACAAGAAATACCCCGAGTACACAAATCTATAGAGACAGAAAGATCAGTGGTTACTGAGGGGCCGGGGAGGAGGCAGGATAGCAATGAGTGGTCGATGGTATGCAGGATGAAGTTTCTTTTGGGGATGATGAAAATGTTCTAAAATTAGATTGTGGTGATAGTTACACCACTCTGTGAAGAAAAGAAAAACCCACTGAACTGTACACTTTCAATGGGTAAGTTTTATATGTTCATTATATGTCAATTAAGCTATTGGTTAAAAAAATGGTGGTGATGGGGGGAGCAGCAGCAAACAAAAAGAATCCAGAAGGGGTGGGCGATCTGGAGCAGGGTAAGCAAGAAAAGAGAGAACGTGGAGCAGGTCCCTGAGGTCCTTACAGCTTAAAAATGTTGAGTTTTATTTTAACTGTGAATAGAAGCCACTGGGGGTTCGAAGGGAGAATCTGGTCCTATTTACATGTTTTAAAGCTCGTTCCTTTGCAGGCAGCATCAGGGTGAACAGCATGGATCCTGGTGCCTGGATTCAAAAACCAGCTGAGCCCAAATTCCCAGCTAGGTGACTGCAGCAAGCTATGTAATCTTTGGGGACCTCTGTTTCTCAACCTAAAATGGGATGATAATAGCATCTCCCCCGCAGGAGACTTAACTGCTTGAATATTCATGAGGTGCTCAAAATAGTGCCTGGCAGGTGGGCAGGTCCATGTAAGAATTTGGTGACTTAGGTAAATAAGAAGGTCCTCACCAGGTGATTTTCACCCGCCTTGGGAGGGAGCATGGTCAGTTGAGATACACTCTCAGCTCTGCAAAGCTCTTACCCTTCGCCAGGCTCCATCCAAGTAATTGCTCCTGAGGCTTCATTCCAAATGGGCCATAAATCAGAGGCCAGGGGCTCCTGTTACCCACGGCTGGCGGTGCAGTCCCTCCCCAGGGTAATGGAAAGCAGATGCTGCCAAATCAGTCTGGCCTCCAGACGCCTGTGTACCTGAGCTGCTCACAGCACACCAATACAGGCAAGAATTTCCACCAGCCCTTAAGGTGAGGGTTGTCAAAGAAACAGTCTCCTAGGACCTCCAGATGTTCAGCGGCTTGTTTGAAGCAGGAGGTGGGCAGCTCATGGGGGTCCCCAAGGGCTCAGGGAGGAAGGTAGGGTCGTGGCTAACACTGGCTTCCTTCCAAAGGGCTGACCAGGAGGCAAGGTGTGGGGGCCAGGAGGTGGCAAGCTGTGAAGGGACCAGTGCGAATGCTGCAGGTGTGAGGACCTGTTTAAAATTCTCCACTTCTCACTGTTTCAGCCTGAGCTCTACAACCACGGGTGCTACCTTTCCAGACCTCTGTTTCCTCACCTGTGAAATGGGTGTGATGTTACCTAACCCCAAGACATCTGAAGGGTGGGAAGTCATTTAAGTGAAATCCCCAGTACAGTCTCAGGCACATAGTGAGACAGGCTGGGACCTGGGACCCTCTGAAGCAGTGCTGCAATGCTTGCACCTGGACACATCTCTCCTCGAGCAACAAAATACAAAGACACAGTATGGGACTAAAAATAGCCACATGCATGCGCCCCTGGGGGCAAATTCTGAACCCTAAAGATAAAAAGAGACCAAAAATTCAACTGCCATTTCTGAAGAGCCTGGAGCAAAAGCAGGGGGTGGGGAGCAAAAGCAGAGTACTGCCCCTGCCCCCTGCACACAACACCACTGGAGGGGTGGGCACAACCCCTAAGCCAGCCCTCCAACCCTCATACCTTATGAGGAACGATCTTGATTTCCCCATCTCACTCCCCCACCCCCACCCCCCACCCCAATAAAGCCTTGCCTGAAATTCTGGTCTGGCCTCTGATCAACTTCTATCGAGAACCCTGACCTGTAACAACAGTAGATGCTCAAAAGAATAAAAACAATTTATGATAAGGGAGCTAAGCCCAGAAACTTGCTATCCAATAAACCTTTATTGTCTCAGACACTGAGCACAATGTCAGGACCAGAGGAAGCACAGGACACCCTCAGGAGGCTTCTTTTCAAGCTTCCTAAGGCCAAGACTTAGAGAAGATTCAGAAAATTTCCTGAATGCATAACACATTCCTTAGGAGCTATGCAGCTGTAGGTCCAAAGATAATTTGGCTTTAGGTAAGGTTGAATCAGGGCTCACATGGTGTCACCAAGAGCCAGCTCCTCTTTAGTTTCCTCTGATAAATGGCCAGATTTAAAAAAATACAGAATGTCAAGAAGCCCTTGGAAACTTTCAGTGAGAGTGTAAATTGGTGCTGCTGCTATGGAAAACAGTGTGGAGGTTCCTCAAAAAAAAAGAGAGCAGGGGACTACCCTTGTGGTTCAGTGATAAAGATTCTACTTCCAAGGCAGAGGGTGAGGGTTTGATCCCCAGTCAGGGAACTAAGATTTCACATGCCACATGCCGCTAAAAAATCAAAAAATAAAAAACAAAACTACCATAAGATCCAGTAATCCAGCAATCCCTCTCCTGGATGTGTAGCTGAAAAAAAAATGAAAATATTAATCTGAAAAGATACCTGCACCCTAATGTTTAGGGCAGCACTATTTAAAACAACCAAGATGCAGAAACAACCCAAATGCCCATCAACAGACAAAGGGATAAAGAAGATGTGGTGTGTGTCTGTATGTATACACAGGTACACAATATATATATAAAAAAATGGAATTCTGTCATTTGTAGCACACACATGTACCTAGAGAATAGCATGCTTAATGAAATGTCAGGTGGAAAAAGACAAACACTGTATGATATCACTTGGGTTTCCTAGGCGGCTTAGTGGTAAAGAACCCACTTGCCAATGCAAGAGACACAGGAGACACGGGTTCACTCCCTGGGTTGGGAAGACCCCCTGAAGAAGGGCATGGCAACCCACTCCAGTATTCTTGCCTAGGAAATCCCATGGACAGAGGAGCCTGGTGAGCTACAGTCCATGGGGTCGCAAACAGTCGGACACAACTTATCAACTGAGCATGCATGCACATATGGTATCAGTTGTATGTGGAATATAAAAAATAATACAAGGATACATACACAAAATTGACTCACATATACACACAAGAAAGCAAACTTATGGTTAGTAAAGAGGAGTGGGAAGGAGAGAGGAACAAATTAGGGGTATGAGATTAACAAGTACAAACTACTACATATAGAATAGACAAGCAACAAAGATATATTGTATATTGCAGGGAATTATAGCCATTATCTTGTAATAACTTTTAATGTTGTACAATCTGTAAAAATACTGAATCATCATCTGTATACCTGAAACTAATATAGTATTTATTATAAAACAACTGTATTTCAATTAAAAAAAATAGAGACTGTCAGTTTAATTTGGGTTTAAGATAAACAAGAATTATTTTTTTAGTATAATATAAGTGTGTACCGGTCAGCAGTGGCCTGCCACAGGGGCAGGGGCTGTGGGTGCAGCAGACCTGGGTCTGGCATAAGCCCTGTTGGAGGAGGTCGCGATTATCTTCATTACCTCCACCATAGTTTGGCCTCAGGTCAAACAACAGGGAGGGAACACAACCCCACCCATCAACAGAAAATTGGATTAAAGATTTACTGAGCATGGCCCCACCCATCAGAACAAGACCCGGTTTCCCCCTCAGTCAGTCCCTCCCATCAGGAAGCTTCCATAAGCCTCTTATCCTTCTCCATCAGAGGGCAGACAGAGTGAAAACCACAATCAAAGAAAACTAATCAAACTGATCACATGGACCACAGCCTTGTACAATTCAATGAAACCATGAGCCATACCATGTAGGGCCACCCAAGACAGACAGGTCATGGTGGAGGGTTCTGACAAAATGTGGTCCACTGGAGAAGGGAATGGCAAACCACTTCAGTATTCTTGCCTTGAGAACCCTGTGAACAGTATGAAAAGGCAAAAAGATAGGACACTGAAAGATGAACTCCCCAGGTCAGTAGGTACCCAATATGCTACTGGAGAAGAGTGGAGAAATAACTCCAGAAAGAATGAAGAGACGGAGCCAAAGGAAAAACAACACCCAGCTGTGGATGTGACAGGTGATGGAAGTAAAGTCCGATGCTGTAAACAATATTGCATAGGAACCTGGAATGTTAGGTCCATGAATCAAGGTAAATTGGAAGTGGTCAAACAGGAGATGGCAAGAGTGAACATTGACATTTTAGGAATCAGTGAACTAAAATGGACTGGAACGGGTGAATTTAACTCAGATGACCATTATATCTACTACTGTGAGCAAGAATCCCTTAGAAGAAATGAAGTAGCCCTCATAGTTAACAAAAGAGTCCGAAATGCTGTACTTGGGTGCAATCTCAAAAACGACAGAATGATCTCTGTTCGTTTTCAAGGCAAACCATTCAATATCACAGTAATGTAAGTCTATGCCCCGAGCAGTAATGCTGAAGAAGCTGAAGTTGAATGGTTCTTTGAAGACCTACAAGATCTTCTAGAACTAACACCCAAAAAGATCTCCTTTCCATTATAAGGGACTGGGATGCCAAAGTAGGAAGTCAAGAGATACCTGGAGTAACAGGCAACTTTGGCCTTGGAGAATAGAATGAAGCAGGGAAAGGCTAACAGAGTTTTGCCAAGAGAACACACTGGTCATAGCAAACACCCTCTTCCAAAAACACAAGAGAAGGCTCTACACATGGACAGCACCAGATGGTCAAAGCAAAATCAGATTGATTATATTCTTTGCAGCTGAAGATGGAGAAGCTCTATGCTGCTGCTGCTGCTAAGTCGCGTCAGTTGTGTCCAACTCTGTGTGACTCCATAGATGGCAGCCCACCAGGCTCCGCTGTCCCTGGGATTCTCCAGGCAAAAATACTGGAGTCGGTTGCCATTTCCTTCTCCAGTGCATGAAAGGGAAAAGTGAAAGTAAGTTGCTCAGTCGTGTCTGACTCTTAGCGACGCCAGGGACTGTAGCCTACCAGGCTCCTCCATCCATGTGATTTTCCAGACAAGAGTACTGGAGTGGCGAGCCATTGCCTTCTCCTAAGAAGCTCTATATAGTCAGCAAAAACAAGATTGGGAGCTGACTGTGGCTCAGGTCATGAACTCCTTATTGCCAAATTCAGACTTAAATTGAAGAAAGTAGAGAAAACCACTAGACCGTTTAGGTATGACCTAAATCAAATCCCTTACGATTATACAATGGAAGTGACAAATAGATTCAAGGGATTAGATCTGATAGACAGAGTGCCTGAAGAACTATAGACTGAGGTTCATGACATTGTACAGGAAGCAGGGATCAAGACTATCCCCAAGAAAAAGCAATGTAAAAAGGCAAAATTGTTGTCTGAGGAGACCTTACAAATAGCTGAGAAAAGAAGAGAAGCTAAAGGCAAAGGAGAAGAGGAAAGATATACCCATGTGAATGCAGAGTTCCAAAGAACAGCAAAGAGAGATAAGATAGCCTTCGTCAGTGATCAATGCAAAGAAATAGAGGAAAACAATAGAATGGGAAAGACTAGAGATCTCTTCTAGAAAATTAGAGATACAAAGGGAACATTTGATGCAAAGATGGGCACAATAAAGGACAGAAATGGTATGGACCTAACAGAAGCAGAAGATATTAAGAAGAGGTAGCAAGAATATACAGAAGAACTGTACAAAAAAGATTTTCATGACCCAGATAACCATGATGGTGTGGTCACTCACCTAGAGTCAGACATCCTGGAATGTGAAGTCAAGTAGGCCCTAGGAAGCATCACTACGAACAAAGCTAGTGGAGGTGATAGAATTCGACTTGAGCTATTTCAAATCCTAAAAGATCATGCTGTGAAAGTGCCGCACTCAATATGCCAGCAAATTTGGAAAACTCAGCAGTGGCCACAGGACTGGAAAAGGTCAGTTTTGATTCCAATCCCAAAGAAAGGCAACGCCAAAGAATGCTCAAACTACTGCACGATTGCACTCATCTCACATGCTAGCAAAGTAATGTTCAAAATCCTCCAAGCCAGGCTTCAACAGTACGTGAACCATGAACTTCCAGATGTTCAAGCTGGATTTAGAAAAGGCAGAGGAACCAGAGATCAAATTGCCAACATCCAATAAATCATCAAAAAAGCAAGAGAGTTCCAGAAAAACATCTACTTCTGTATTGACTACACCAAAGCCTTTGACTGTGTGGATCACCACAAACTGTGGAAAATTCTGAAAGAGATGGGAATACCAGACCACCTGACCTGTTTCTTGAGAAACCTGTATGCAGGTCAGGAAGCAACAGTTAGAACTGGACATGGAAAAACAGACTGGTTCCAAATCGGGAAAGGAGTACGTCAAGTCTGTATATTGTCACCCTGCTTATTTAACTTATATGCAGAGTACATCATGCAAAATGCCAGGCTGGATGAAGCACAAGCTGGACTCAAGATTGCCAGGAGAAATATCAATAACCTCAGGTATGCAGATGACACCACCCTTGTGGCAGAAAGTGAAGAAGAACTAAAGAGCCTCTTGATGAAAGTGAAAGAGGAGAGTGAAAAAGTTGGCTTAAAACTCAACATTCAGAAAACTGAGATTATGGCATCTGGTCCCATCACTTCATGGCAAATAGATGGGGAAACAATGTAAATGGTGAGAGACTTAATTTTGGGGGCTCCAAAATCACTGCAGATGGCGACTGCAGCCATGAAATTAAAAGACGCTTGCTCCTTGGAAGAAAAGTTATGACCAACCTAGACAGCATATTAACAAGCAGAAACATTACTTTGCCAACAAAGGTCCGTCTAGTCAAGCCTATGGTTTTTCCAGTAGTCATGTATAGATGTCAGAGTTGAATTATAAAGAAAGCTGAGCACCAAAGAATTGATGCTTTTGAACTGTGGTGTTGGAGAAGACTTTTGAGAGTCCCTTGGGCTGCAAGGAGGTCCAACCAGTCCATCCTAAAGGAAATCAGTCCTGAATATTCATTGAAAGGACTGATGCTGAAGCTGAAAGTCCAGTACTTTGGCCACCTGATGCAAAGAACTGACTCATTGGAAAAGACCCTGTTGCTGGGAAAGATTGAAGGCGGGAGGAGAAGGGGACGACAGAGGATGAGATGGTTGGATGGCATCACTGACTCGATGGACATGAGTTTGAGTAAGCTCCAGGAGTTGGTGATGGACAGGGAGGCCTGGCGTACTGCAGTCCATGTGGTCACAAAGCGTCAGACACGACTGAGTGACTGAACTGAAACATGTAGCAGGACATACTTATAAAATTTTTTTTTAATCACTATTTATCTGAAAATCGAATATAACTGGACTCCTATATTTTCTCTGGCAGTCCCTTAGGCTGAGTCCACTGGGGTAGCAATAGAGCGGCCAACCTCTCAGAGCTTCTCACTGGCTCAGACTGGCTCAACCCGAAGCAGTCAGTGTGCCCCAAGGAAAGTTATTCACTGGGTGCTATCACTTAGTTGACCTGCCCCATCCTCAGACTCTGTAGTGCATCCCAAGCTTCTAAGAGGGTGGTTCCCTGAAAGCAAAGTCCAGGAGTTACAAACACATCGCATTTAGAAGTAGAGATGGGGTGGATGAGAGGCAAGAAAGACATAAGCTGCTGTGAGCAAGTGGAGAGAGAGGAATTCCTGAGCTGGAGGTGGAGAAGTAGGGTCTCCCAAGTGGTGGGGTCACCAAAGCAGTTGGGGTCAGTCAGTTCAGTCGCTCAGTCGTGTCTGACTCTTTGCGACCCCATGGACTGCAGCATGCCAGGCTTCTCCTGAAGCTTGCTGAAACTCACGTCCTTCGAGTGGGTGATGCACTCACCAACCATCTCATCCTCTGTCATCCCCTTTTCCTCCTGCCTTCAATCTTTCCCAGAGTCGTTTCCAGCAGTTGGGGATGCCGAGAGACAAAAGTGGGTCCCTTGGGGTCAAAAACACCCCATGTTGTGCCTGACTCAGTTGTGGCATCTTCGGGTGAACCTCACCTCTCAGAAGCTTCACCTCACCTTCCCTAATTACTTACCTTCTTTGAGCCTCAGTTTCCTCATCAGCAAAATTAGGTAATAATTCAGACTCTTTGGGGTTGTTGTGAGGATTACCCGAGGTTCAATCAACCCCTGATTTGGGGCCCAGTTTTTTTTTCTTACATCATGGTCACAAATTCAGTAGGCCCCTCTCAAAACTTCATTCCCTAAGGATAGATTTTCACCAAGTAGGCTTCCTGTCATAGAGATATATTTCATTCCTAGAAAACAGCAAAATGAATTGTGATTGTTGGATAATTCTTTGCTGTGGGGGCCATTCTGTGCATTGTGTGATGCTTAGCAGCATCCCTGGTTTCTGTACCTACTAGGAGCCAGTAGCAACTCCCCCCACCCAGCTGTGACAACAAAAATATCCCCAGACAAATGTCCCCAGAGGAAAGGGAAGGGTAAAGTCCCTCCCTCCACTGAGAATCACTGTGATAATGGAATAAAATACAAATATATGCTCATATAAACAACTTTCAAGCTGTTGCACCAAATGTATATTGTAAACCCTATATTATACATGTCCCATCAGGGAGACTTACCTACCTGGATTGAGCTCGCTGTAGTCCCTGCAAATCAAGTCCCCATAAATTGGAGTGAAGACACCACTTCCTGAAGTAAGCAAGCCTGAATATTCTTCCTGCCCCCAGGGACTTTCAAACTGCATTGGAAATGAGAATCATCTGTCTAAAAAACGTTGACTTGTCAAGTTAATTGAATGGGGAAGGCCAGGCACAGGGCATGCCCAAGCTTTTCTTTAGCTTCCATTTCAGCACAAGCCAAAGGGCTGCTTGGAACAACATCGGATTTGTGTTGTGTCCCTGTCTTACAGTCAGGCTCTGCTTTTCACTATTCTTTTTAAGTCATGGAAATCAGGGTCACAGCCCAGCTTTCATCAGCCACCGTGGGTGGGAGGGAGAGAATGCGGGTGCCTGCAGGTGAAGGACAGGAGACAGCAAAATTCAGCTGAAGGCTCTCCGAGGCCTTGCATTGAAACCTGGGCTTCCTTGCACAAGCTGAGTGATCTTAAGCTTTGGCCTCATCTCTCCCATAGGTCCGGCTTCATGGGCCTGGGTCCTGCTCAGTCCATGCTCAGAAGGGCCCCATGCTTGGTTCAATGCTCTGAGATTCAGGAAACATGGGTTTGATCTCTGGGTTGGGAAGATCCCCTGAAAGAGGAAATGGCAACCCACCCCAATATTCTTTCTGGCAAATCCCATGGACAGAGGACCCTGGCCAGCTACTGTCCATGAGGTCACAAAGAGTCGGACATGAGTAAGCTACCGAGCACACATCACTGTCTTGATTTCTTGGTCATTTTTGAACAAGGGCACTGCATTTTCATTGTGCACTGGGCCCCGTAAATCACGTGGCCCCAGCCTGCTCTCTGAACTCAATGTTTGTATCTGTAAAAGGCAGTAACAATGCCCTCCCAGGTTTACACACCAGTCCAGTCACTGACAATCCAGGACGCCACCAGCACCTGCCTGGGCATCCCAGGAGCCCCAGAAACAGGGGTGCAGTCATTTTCAGGACCTATCTCAGAAGGAAGTCTTTAACTACAGGCCCGAAACCATGACTTGAAGCTTCCGGAACCTTTGAAATTCTCACTGTTTATTATTTTTGTGATCCCATCTGTTTCCTGCAGCAATGAGCTCTTCAAATGCAAAGGCCTGTGGACTAGGGTGGGGGTGGGGAGCAGGACCAGCCAGGGCTGCCGGGGGACTCCACCCCTTGGGCAGCCTGGCTGGGGAGGAGAGGTCCCAGGGGAGCACTGTAGAGGCAGTCTGTGAGAAACACAGACTGCATCCCCTGAGCTTCTGCAAAGGAGGAAGGCAGAGGGACTTCTCTCTTACATTTGCACCCCCATTAAGGCTTCCCTCGTGGCCCAGACATGGAGAAGGGCATGGCAACCCACTCCAGTATTCTTCCCTGGAGAATCCCTTGGACAGAGGCGCCTGGTGGGCTACAGTCCATAGGATTGCAAAGAGTCGGACATGACTGAAGCAACTTAGCAGGCAGGCAGGCATGGCTCAGACGGTAAAGAATCCACCTGCGGTGCAGGAGAGCTGGGTTCGATCCCTGGGTTGGGAAGGTCCCCTGAAGAAGAAAATGACAACCCACTCCAGTATTCTTGCCTGGAGAATCCCACGGACTGAGGAGCCAGGCAGGCTACAAATCCATGGGTCACAAAGAGTCAGACGCGACTGACACTTTCACTTTTTTCAAGCTTCCCAAAGAGGAGCAGAACAGGTGGAGTGACAGTTGGTCCTCAGGGATGTACATGAGCCCATCTTATCCCTCCTCCCCATACTGTGATCTAACAAGCTTTGAAGAGCCCCTGGCCATGCCCTGCCCCACTCAGCAGGAACCTGTTGGCAAGTCCAGTTAGGGTGGGGGGCTGGGAGTGATGAGGGGTTCTGTCTGTTGCATCACTCTCACTCCTGCAGATGCCCAGGGCCTGCCTACCTGTATAGTTTATGCTCCTGTGTGTTGACAGTACACAGCGGCCACAGGAAGAGACTGCGGAGCTCAGAGGTCCTGACTGGGCTCCCTTGGGCATCCCCGGCTGAAGACCTACGTGTTCCCTCTCAGGGGGGCCGGGCAGCATTTGGAAACCGCAGCCCCTCTTGCCCCTGAGGTGCCCTGTCCGCTGTCCTTTATCATCACATTCCCCTCCTTCTCTCTCCCATCCCCCTGTCAGAGGAATCCTTTCCTTCCGCCAGGTTCAGAATTCTCCCTCTTCCCCAGCCCTTCCCTCGCATCTATTATTTATGCCTGCCAGTCCCGCCCACCCCCACCCCCACCCCCCCACCCCACCCCGAGGCCTAAGCTTTTGCAACTCCAAAGCCAGGCGCTGACACTCTTTGCTCCCAGTTTCTGCTGAGTCATCCCCTCCCCGAGGCAGTAAGTACAGGGTGCACCTCCGGTAGAATGGAAGAGGAGGTGAGGTGCAAACACTGGGAGCAAAGAACACATTGCCTCCACCCTACACCCTCCAACAGTTCTGTCGGGAAGTAGAAAGACCGTGTTTGCTTACTTGTTTCACACCAAGTAGAGCTATGCCTGTGGGTAAGTGTCACCTTAGGAAAACCATCTCTCAGGTGACAAGATGCTGGAGGAGGGAGTGGCAGCCCCTGCTGAGAGAAACCCAAAGCCGGGCATTCCCTGCATTCAGTTCAGTTCAGTGGCTCAGTCGTGTCCGACTCTTTGCGACCCCATGAATCGCAGCACGCCAGGCTTCCCTGTCCATCACCAGCTCCCGGAGTCTACCCAAACCCATGTCCTGCATTAGTACCAGTGAATCTCAGGTTGAGACCAAGTGGGGCTTCTCGGCCCCCTGCCCCTTTCCCTCTATCCTCTGAGGCCTTCATCCTTAGGAAAGTCACTTAATCTGAGACTGTGGTGGTCGCCGAGTTTGTGATGGGGACCATGGGAACAGGTAGGGCTCTAACGCTCAATCAACAAGGAAGCCCACTTACAGGGAAGTCAGAGGGGCTTCTACCTGAGCTTCTGAACAGGAGCATCGTTTCCTCAATGAATCTTAGTAACGCCATCAATTACCATACAGACATTTTGGAAAAATCGCCGCCCCCTTGGGGAAGACCTCTAGCCAGGTGATGAGGGGAACTCTTCTCTTTTCCCCTGGGTGAGTGCGGCCAGCCACCAGATAGTTCACTGTGGTCTGCAATCTTGGTGACGGCAACTCTGCCACTGGCAGCACCAGGACAGTCCTGAGGGGGAGGAAGCCTGTTCAGGGACTAAGCTGGAGAATTAAGCACCTCATCCTAATTTGGAAGACATTTCCATCCATAGCTTCGCTGAAAGGCACTTCCTTTAGTCGTTCCTTGCCAAGTCAACTCCTTTTGAGACAGGCTGGGACCTGGGACCCTCTGCTGTAGTGCTTGCACCTGGACACACCTCTCCTTAAGCAAAGAAATACAAAGAAACTACATGAACTAAAAATAACTGCATGCCTGTGCAGCTGGGGCAAATTCTGGACCCAAAAGATACAAAGAGACCAAAAACGCCAACTGCTATTTTTGAAGAGCCTGGAGCAAAAACAGAGCTTGGAGAGCAAATGCAGTGTCCTGAGCACGCCCAGAGGGTCCTGAGCACGCCCGCTGCTGACAACGCCGTGAAAGGGGTTGGCAAAATACCTAAGCTACCTCTCCAGCCTGACCCCTGGACACACTCCAACCCTCACCCCCTGTAAGGAACAAGCTCGATTCCCCTCTCCCCGCAACTCCCCACCGCCCTGCACGGGAGCCAGCAAGGAAACCTGTTGTTTGTTCTTACTCCCCGCCTGCTGCCGCAGGGGTCCCAGTAAAGCCTTGCCTGAATTTCTTATCTGACCTCTAATCAACTTCTATTGATTGGGGAAGCCCAAGAACCCTGGTCGTGTGTAACACCTTCAACATGTGCACATTCAAGTTCAGGGCTGGAACGGGTCTCTTGAGGTCTCTGAGGCCTGGAGGATAGGAGGGAACCAGGTGTGGTGAGATGGAGCTGCCACCACAGAGCCCACTGGGACCCTTGTGTAATGTTGGTCCTCGGTACGAGACCAAGTCACGGAGTTCCTCTGCTGAATTTGTCCCAAAGTTAGTAGCACTTGTTCCTTCTGAGTTCCCACATTGGTGCTGGTGGAGAGGTCCACCACAAACCAGTCAGCTGATCTCGGGTACGTTTTAATAACCCTTCAGAGTCCATGAAGAAAATCTGCCCATGGAATTCTCCAGGCAAGAATACTGGAGTGGGTTGCCATCCCCTTCTCCTGGGGATCTTCTGGACTCAGGGATCGAACCTGGGTCTCCTGTGTTGCAGGTGGATTCTTAACCAACTGAGCCCCCCAGGGAAGCCCTGTTGTACACTTAACAGACTATAATATAGTGTAAACATATTTTTTTCACTTATTTTTTTGGTCACACTGCGAGGCTTGCAGGACATTAGTTCCCCAACCAGGGATAGAACCCGTGCCCCCTACAGTAGAAGCTCAGAGTCCTAACCACTAGACCATCAGGAAATTCCCAAACATTAAATGTACCGGGAGAGAGAAAACTTTGTGTGACTCGCTTTCTTGTTATATTCACTGTATTAGAGTGGTTTAGAACGGAACCCACATATCTCCAAGGTCCACTTGTACTTAATCCTAGCTCATTTGCTTTCCTTTCTTTCCCCTCCTCAGTCCTTCCCCGTTAGTAAAAAAAAAAAAGTACAGCCTGACACATGGGAGAATGTTCCATAAATGTAAATGCAAATCAATTTTGTCCAGAGCACCTGCAGATCCCTCTCGTCCCCCAGGATCATTGGCCATTAACCTATTCAGGACACAATTGTTACAAGACTTCTCTGTACAGGCTGAGGATAAAATAATGAGCAAAAATTATTATTATCCAGCCCTTATAGTCTAGGAATATAGTCAAACCTGCTGGGTATCTCTGTAAGCAAAAGGTATCCTCTACCTCACCCCAACCCCCTGCTCAGAGTTTATTCATTCATTCTTCAATATTTACAACTTTTGAACTAAAACTGGATTAGGCTAAAAGCAACATGAAATCCAAATATCATTGGCTGCTTGAAACTATAAAGTCGTTGCTTTTTTTCCCTCTTATATGACATTATGTCTAGTGGTAAATTGTTTTCTAAGTAAATGCTGTCAGACCAGCGAGAAATCTTGATGGTTCTGTTGGTCTTTTCCTCATGGACATAACATGACTGTCACAGTTCCAGCCATTGAAACTATATTCTAAGCAAGAGGAAAGTGGGAAAGTCATAAGCAAAAGAGCCCTTATCAGGTGAGTCTGGCTCCCTTTTGTGGGGCTTTTCAGGAAGTTCTCTTTAACCACTCACATTGCTGTAAGTGACACTGCTGGTGCCTGCCCCTCTCATGGCCCCTGGACACTTGTTAGTTGAGTACCACAGAAACTACTTCCACAAACATTTTCCTTCGGCCTCAGTAGCTTGTTCAGGTCACCCCATAGAGCAGACCTGAAGTCAGTGTTAATGGGGCCCAGGAGCAGCCTCAACCAACAGACAGCAGATGGTGGACAAATACTCCAGCTTTCTCACCCTCAGAGGCTCCCAGGATAACAGAGCCTCAGCTACCCCCTTGCTCACTCACAGGGTCTGCATTTGCCTTCTTCTCCCCGTCTCATTTCTCCACTGCCATACAAATCCTTCCTGAAATCATCTTCCAAATGAATTGCTGGCTCTTGAATCTTTGCCTTCAAGAGTCTGCTTCTGAGAATGCAAACTGAGACAGCCTGGCTGGTTCGTAGCCACAGCATCACGTGACCACTCTGGCTGCCAGAGTCTGGAAGGTGTGACCATTTAGATGGATGCAAGAGGCAACATCTTGGGTGAGATTATCTCTGGCAGTCCTTACCACACCTACATCAGGTGACCTCTAGGTCAGGTCCAGAATTTCCCAGTTTGCATCAAGAACCCTCCCAGAACCATGCCATGCCAAGCATCCTGCTGGGCACAGCACAGGATTCCAGTGGAGGCCAAGACAGCCTCATCCCTCAGGGGCTTAGAGTCTCAAGGGGGAAGCAGACAGACAAAGAGCAACTATAATGCATCCTAAGAGCTTTATATGCATGATAACATCTAATCCTCCAGGACTATTTTCACTCTTCATTCTATAGATAAAGAAACTGAGAATCAGGGAAGTTGAATAACTTGCCCAAGAACATGGACTAGAGCATGTCAGATTTCAAACTCAAAACTCAGCTTGTCTGACTCCTGGAGGAGGTGACAGATCAGCTATGCATGCACAATCTGCAGGGAGACAGGTGGAGAAGAGGGGGAGACAGTTTCAGGCAAGGAGAAGAGCACGTGCCAAGGCCAGGAGGCTTGAGATGCTCAGGAAGTTTGCCAGGCCTCAACAACACACCCTCTCTTACACACACACACCCCCTCCTATCTTTTGCCCTCCACACACACACACACACCCTCCTATCTTTTGCCCTCCACACACACACACACCCTCCTACCTTTTCCCTCCACACAGCCCTGCCATGGTCAGCACCTCATGGGGACCTTCTCCAGCATGCCAGACACTCCCTTGAAGCCCTGTTTACACTGGCTCCCTGTCACCTCTAGCTCAGGTCCACACATGTGTATATAAGCTGCTGAAGCGAGCACGAGAACTCCCCCACGTATGAATCAAACTCTCCAAGTATCATTTTCAAAACTAGAGTCAGGTGTTCAAATCCCAGCTCTGGGTTAGCGATGGGAAAATTACAGAATCTCTGTGAGCCTCAGTTTTCTCCTCTGTAAAAAGTGAACTAAAATACCTACCCCACAAAGCGGTAGTAGTGAGGACCATATGAGATTATGTCTGTAAGTTCATAACACGGTGTCTGTACATGTCAATATTTTTTTGTTATTATTATCATCACCTAGACTAGTACATTAATGTCCATTCCTGTGTTGGATATTTCCTAATGCTGCAAAGCACATTCCCACCTGAGTCTCCTTTGCTCTCGCTGTTCCACCCACCTGGAATGCCTTCTTTTGCCCTCTGTGTATTCCGCCATTCCCTCATTAAGACAGGGGAGTCTTTGCCCTCCAGCTAGTTCTGCTCTGGCTGAGTGGGTTTCAACCTTGGCTGCAGATGGGAATCACTGGGGAGCTTTTAAAAATCCCCCTGCGAGACCTGGAGGGCATTATGCGAAGTGAAATAAATCAGATGGAGAAAGACAAGTCCTGCATGCTATCACTCATACATGGAATATAAAAAACAGAACAAAATAAACAAACAAACCAAACTCAACGGGCAGATACAGGGAACTTCGTGGTTCCCAGGGGGAAGGGGCGGGGAGGAGGGTGAAATGGGTCAAAGGGACCCAACAGTACAGTGAGAGATGGAAACTAAACGTTCGGTGGTGAGCATGCTATAGTGTAGACAGAAGTAGAACTAGAAGGTTGTACACATGAAGCTTTTACAATGTTTTAAACCAATGTTACCTTTATAAAAAATAAGTTCAGAAAAATCCCCAAGTCTAGGCCTCCAAGGGACAGATTGCTTCAGAACTGAGCTGACAGGACCCGGGCATCACTAGGTCACCAAGCTCCCCCAGGTGATTTTGATTTGCAGGGGGTATAAGAGAACCAGGACGCTGACTTCTTCCTTCTAGAAAGGCCTGGGACTTCCCTTGGCCGTCCAGTTGTTAAGACTCCAGGGGGCAGGGGTTTCATCCCTGGTTTGGGAACTAAGATCCTACATGCCATGCCAAGAAGTATGACCATAAATAAATCATTTGAAAAAAAAAAAAACAAACATCTTTAGAAAGGCCTGTGCTTTGACTCAAACTTACCAGTGACTTGCATTATTTGATATCTGACTTCTGTGTCTTCTTGTCTCATCTGAGCAAAACCAAGTTCTGGCCAGGAAGTAACCACGTAGAATCCCTCACGGCTCCCTGCAAGCCGAGTCCTGATTCTCCTTTACACACTCAGCCAAGATGCTGGGCTGGGAGGTCAGTGGACGCACAGGGGGTCATTTATCTCCATCTCTCTCCTCCCCTTGGGCCCTTCCTGCTCAGCAGCAGCCGTCACTCAGATCCCTCAGGAGCTGGCCTCTGTCTTGTCCACATGTGGCTCTCGGTGGGGGCTCCTCAAAGCGTATCCAGAGGGCCTGCCCTGCCCTCCAGGCAACCTGCCCCTGACACAGGCGGGTTAGGGGGCCTGGGCGCTGGCCTGAGCAGAGCCGGCCTACGCCCCATCAGACTGCTCCCAGCCCGAGCAACCGCCCCGGGGCCTCTCCCGCTGCTAGCTGGTCCTCAGAGGAGGCCTGCAGAGAAGAGAAACATGCAGTCTGCTGCAGAAAAGACTCTCCCAAACGGCCCCGGAACGAAGCATCTCCCACTACCCAGGTTCTTCTCCCCATGATATCTTGCCCCTCCACCATCAAGGGGGAGTTCACATCCCTTCCCTTGAACCTGGGCAGACTTTCATTTCTGCTTCTACCAGTAAGTACAGTAGAAGTGACCCCACAGGCTCGATGGTAAAGGTGATCCAGCTTCCTCCGGGTTCCCCATCTCGGGACCCTTGCTCTGAGTGTAATTCACTCTGCAGTGAGGAAACAGGGGCCCTGGAGAGGCCACGTGCAGATGTTCTGGCCAGCAGCCCCGGCCGAGACCTCAGCTGACAGCCAGAGACCGCAGACGTGTGGGTAAAAGAACCTCAGGATGACTTCAGCCCTGGCCGCCACCGACTGGACGGCAGGAGAGACCCGAGGGGTGACCGCTGCACTGATCCTGCCAGCCCCAGCGCCGTGAGAGGTAATAACAATGGGATGACTGTTGTTCAAGGCCATGTGGCTTCTTTTACAGCAATGGAAAACTGATACACTGGTCTGGCAAACGGGCTCTGGGCCTCTGATGTAGGGACTTCTGGGGTCCCCAGGAGTCAGAGGCTGGCCTACAAGGAGGGGTGTGAGCTCTGGGTGGGCAGATCCCTTGGCCCAGTAGACCCTCCTCTTCTTCATGGGCGGGGGGACAGCCGGAGGTGACCCTCCGAAGTGTGGGACCAGTGGGGCCCTGATCATCTGGATCAAAGGGTACCACTATTCCCAGGTTCCCAGCCTGAAAGTGGCCCAGAGGTGACTGTCTGGACTGTGGGCCTTGAGCTGAATTCTCAGTGATGCCCTTCTGCCTGGAGGAAGCAGAGGGCCAGGCAAACAAGCTGGACTCTTTGGAGGGAGCAGAGTGATCGCCTGAAGCCATGTTTGACTTGGCTCCCACCGTGTTTTTTTAAGAAAAGGAATGTGTTGCCAACATTTAAAAACTGGAATACTTCAAATAAAAACCTGTAGATGCATAAATATGTATATTCCTCCTGATTTGAGAAATAAGCATGCCAAGATTTTCTCTTGAAAATCAGACAAGCCAGCCCCACTGGGTCCACATTTCCTTGTGGCAACAACTATCTTGAGCTGAGAATTAGACAGGGGTTTCCTCTCCAGTGTGCCCCAGTCCCCACCACTCCCTACTGCTTCACACTTATCAGGCTTCACTCATTACATTAAACTGCCCATTCCTTGTAGAAACTGGGCTAGAGAATCACCAAGGCTCATATGCCCCAGCTGGACACCCAGGTTCATCACTTACTAGTTGCTTGACTTTGAGCAAGCTACTTATTTCCCTCTGCCTCTGTCTTCTAGCTTGTAAAACAGCCTGATACAGCTGCCTTGAAGAACCAGGATGAGGACTAAAATTGAAATGCATGAGAAAGACTTATCTCAGCATCGGACACAAAGTAAGAACTTTATAAATAATTGCTAGTCTGATCACTATAGTTATTTTTGTTATTTGAAGCCTTGGACCTGATTCCCTGTCCACCATCTCCCTTGGCTCCTATTCAGCCCACACAGGCAGTCACCCAGCACCTTACTCTGTAACTCCATCCCCTGGGCCCAGGAGAGCCACGGGGGATGGGAAGAAGCCCATAGCCGCAGCCTTACCTTTGAATGTAAATATTAGTGTTGGCCCAGCCTGGAGGTGCTGTATGCAAAAGAGTGAGCGTTAGGGAGCCCCAGGCAGCACATCTGCCAGGAGTTGCCAGGCAGAGGGACCCCCCGCCACACCAGCCTGGCCTTCCAGCACTCCAGGTTGCTTACAGGAGGTTGGGGCTGGGCAGAACTCCATCAGCAACATCTGCATGCCCACCCAAGATCAATCCCCACCAGACCTGGGTTCTCTAACTGCAGGTTCTCTGACTGTTCTCTGACAAGAGCTGATGCTGGCGTCCAGGACTCTGGCTTTGACATTGATCACCCCAAAGCAGGCAATGCAAGGGTAAAGGCTTCCCTGGGGAGGGGCACGACCAGGACCACTGACTTCCACAACTCAACCTCAGTGATTCGCTTCAGCGGAAATAATCTGGTTATTTTAGGCAAAAGCTAGCAAACCGAAAGCCAGGGACTTTGATCAGACTGCTGACCGAAACCAGAGCCCCACCCTGGCTATGTAAAGCTGCTGAGTGTGCACAGGGAGGGTTACTGTCATATGTGGAACTCTATGAGGCTCGGGGACGAAGCCTGTCATCCCCGATTCTCCTGTCTTCCCGATCTTCTCCTGCAGAACAGCCCATCTAGGGAGGTGGTAGTTACAAGGATGGGTGGCCTTTGGGGTCAGTCAGGCCTGGCTTTGATCCCAGCTCTGCTATATGCTAGCTGTGTGATCTTGGGCACAATTCTTAACTTCTCTGTTCCTCAGTTTATGCATCTGTAAAATGGTAATAATGGTACCTACCTCATAGGGTTGTTCTGAGGATGAATGAGATCCCTTATTTCCTCACAGCAAAGGGAAGAGTGTATCTGGTCCTGAGGTGAGCCTATGATGTCAGCTGGGCAAGGCTTCATGCCTGACACCTCCTAAGTCGTTGACCAGCCCTTGGACAGTCAGTCTTGTGCCCACACTGCTTTAATCAGGGGCCACCTCCTCACCATCACAGAGACAGCATCACAGACCTACAAGGAAATAAGAGGCAGCAGTTGGAAAAGGAACAAGACCTTCCTCCATGACCTGATGAAAGATGAAGCAGCCCCTCTGGACGGGCTAGTGAACAGCCAGGATGGTTGAGGAGTACAGTTTTCTCTGCTCATCTATTCCTTCCCTACTGTGGCAGGCTATGCCAGTGGATGCCCAGATGCCCATAACCTCAGCTGGGCACAGAGACCCTAATGACTCCAGCACCCTACTTGATGCCACTCCCTCCTCCCAGCCTTCAACATTCCATCCCCAAATCTAACAACAGCATCCATCATAAATAACCATGGACGTGCTAAGTCTCTGCTGGGGAAAAGCTCCTTCTTTTCATTCGCTGCCAAGCCAGGCGAGCGCTCCAAGTCGACAGAATTATCAACACTGAGCTAACATCGAGAGTGGGACCGAGAAGTGAGTGGGGACAGCCTGCAAACAGATCGATCTTCCAGCTCCAAGATTCCCTCTGGGCTTCCCCCCAGCAAAAGACAACTTCTCTGCGCAAGTGTCCATGAGACTTTGTGGTAGAGTCCATTTTCCTCCCCCTTGGCCTTTGCTGAGCGGCTGAGGGAAGGAGCAGGAGGAGCCCCGGCAACAGACTCCTGGCTGCAGCACTGAGTATCTTCCTCCACAAGGAAGCTCTCCTGCAATCCTGTCCAAGAGGCCACTGGAGGACCAGGGGGATACAGAGTCTAGAAAATGCAGTTCTTTGGTGAAAAGATTGGCTGTTTGGGGGATGAGTGGAAAATAGTCAACTTCAATCCAATGGGAAATTCTTCTTCTCCCAGGCATTCTGTCTGATGAGTTTTCTCAGCCAATCTTCAGCCTCGGGCAGTCCTCTAGGGATCAGAACTGCCTGCACAGGGGCTTCGGCTCCTGCAGGGAAAAGGCTCCCAGGATGATAAAACCTCAAGGCTCTCCGTCCATGATCTGTGGCCTCAGATAGGCCATGGGGTCCCTGAACATGCACAGCCGTGGGGTTGTTGACCCCTGGGGCTGTTGCCCTGAGTAGAGGGGGAGCCAGCCTCAGGAATTCCCCAGCCCCCCATGGCCTCCCAGGATGAGTTGCTAAGTGACTTCACAGCTGGATGCCTAGACAGTCCCACCCATCAAATGGGAAAGAGGACACCCACTCCTACCAAGTTAGGTGTCGGCCTAAGGATCATGGTTCATATGTTTTGGTGTGCAGTGTTTTAGGAAGCTGGACACCTGGAAATAGAATGCTGGGTCCAAGGGCATGTCAAGAAACATGTTGATAGATGTTCAAAGCTCTTCCAGTTTTCATTCCTGGGTCAGGCAACCTCTCCTGGGTCACGACCTTGAAGTTTCAGCTGCAGAAAACAACAAGCATTTATTTTCCAGCTCATTTACCTGCAGTTCAGCAGGGGTTGGGCTGATCTGAACCATGTCTCCCATCTCCTTAGATCAGTAGCTCCCTGGGGAATGTCCCTCACCTGGTGATGGCAGAAGGTCAAGAGGGACAAACAGAAACATTCAAGGCCTTTGAAGGCTTAGGACAGCCCCGTAGCCAAGCCTGGCATCAACGGGACAGGAAGGCATCTGCGTGTCACAGAGTTTGGAATAAGGGAGGAGCGAATCCATGCTGAGCAGTGATCTGGACTGCACAACTCTGTTACACATGTGTGTTGGCTTATGCTCACACTCTTGCACAAAGAGGCACAGACAAGAATGTCTGCTGCAATACAGGTTGTGCTAGTAACAGCTAGAGAAACAAAAGTGTCCATCAACAAGGAGTGATTAAATAAACTGTACCACGTGGATATGGTGGAATACCATACAGCAGTTCCAAAGAAACAGGACCTAACTCCATGAACAGAAAGGGCAAGATGCCCTAAGATGTGATAAGTGAGAAAAGAAAGTCACAGGAAATGAATTTAGTTTGATGCCTTTGGGGGGAAAAACACCCACCTATGTGTCTGTGTGAGTGTGTCTGCATGTCTATTTGTGTGTGTGTCTGTGTGTGTGCATGTTTTTGTGGATCAGTGTCTGTGTCTGTGTGTGCCCGTGTGTGTCTGTATGTCTTTGGGTATCAATGTCTGTGCATGTCTATCTGTCTTCGTGTTTCAATGTCTGTGTGTGTCTCTGCGTGTGCACATGTGCATGTGTGTCTGTGTATGTCTGTATGTCTTTGTGTATCAGTTTGTGTCTATGTGTGTGTGTGTGCGCACACAGACGGAAGGCTAAGGGGAAGGCCACAGGCAATTTTACCTGTAGAGAAAGCCTTCTGAACTATTTTAATCTTTTACACAGGAACTGTGTTCATACGTTATATATGAAGTTCTTTTGTTTTAATTAGAATACCAGAAGAAAAAAATAAAATACCATTGTTAGAGGCTTACAGCTAATTTGATGCAAATGTCTTAGGAACTTGGGAATGCAGCAATCCTGCCAAACCAGAGCCACTGGCTCTCCCCCGCCACACACACACTTCGGTCCCACAAAGTCCCTTTGGAAGACAAACTCACATGAGAGATCAGGAAAGAAAGCTAAAAGTGGCTTTTTTTATTATGAGTTGGCCTGGTGCCCGGGTAGGCAGAGCCCTTGGGCAGGACACTGAGCTGCAGCAGAAGGCTCGGGCCCGTAACCTGCACGGGAGCCTCGGCTGAGCCGGCTTCACGGCCAGCTGTCTGCTGGGCCGGAGAGGACCCGGGCGTCAGAGATGCTCCTGGGAGATGGAAAAGAGGGGACCAGGGTGCGCACGAGGACCCCAAGGAGGCAGTCTGGCCTCTTCTTGGCTATCCAGCCCTGAGAGGAGGGAGCCATGGCAGAGAAGAGCAGACTCCTGTCTTTATACCCCTGAAGTTTCTTCCAGATCTCTAGACCTACCCTGTCCGCTCAGGCAGCTGCTAACCCCAGGAGGCCACTCACATTTAAATTCATTTAAATGAAGCACTCAACACACCTCACGTGTTCGGCAGCCACATGTGGTCTGTGGGTGCTGTATCGATGGTGCTGCCATCAACGTGGAGAGTCCTAGCAGGCAGTGCTGCTTCCAGCTTTCACAGCAACTCAGTGGGGAGACCGCAGTGTCCACCCCAGGCTGTGTTTGGTATGGAAGTTGGAGGGGGGAGCCACAAACCTCACTTTTCTGTTGTGAACGTCATCACCATTTAATTTCCAAATGTCTGAGAATCACAGTATTCCGGGAGGTCTCTGAAGGTGCCCTTCGAGCGGGTGTTGGGGGCAGCGGCCTCACACTGGCTGCTGTGTCCTGGCCGCGTCCTCTCCTAGGGGCAGCCCCCATCTGAAGCAAAGAAACCCCCAGCCATGTCTCCCCTGGGCCATCCCGTGTATGGAAACCTTTTGAACAAAAAAGTGAAGTCTGACTTCTGCCCCTACCATTCCACAGACCTGCTCTGCGAGGCTCACCTGTGATGCCCTGAGGGCCAGGTTTCTAAGATTCTTGGCCCTCACCTGCCGGTCAGCACTTCAACCCACTGCCTAGAGCACCCCAGCCTCCTGTGCCTTCAGCCAGACAACACCCCCTGAGATTGCATGGCCCAGGGTCTGCCCCCAGCCCTTTCCCTCATTATCTTACTCCAGAGGTTGTCAGTTGAGTGCCCATGGGCTGAATCCAGCTCACAGAAGTGCACTATTTGATCCATATAGCACTTTCGCAAAGCTTTCATTAACTCTCTCAAAACAAGAATAAATTTCCCATGAAAATCCAGATTTCTGGCCTCCTTCAACAAACCGGAAGCTCTTACAATCCCACACCTGTCTTCACACCTAAAAACAAGCAAGTGAAAACACAGAGGCTCCCTCTTCTTCCAGCAGGGATACAGGCGCTTCTGTTCGCCACAGGCCCCTTGCCTCCATAATGTGACCCCCTGGCTCCCATGGGCTTTACAGTGGGGGGGCCTCTGTCCTCACTGTTCTTTGTTCTCACTGTCCAATCCCTCTGGGTTCCACCCTCTTGGGGTTCCCAGGATTCTTCCCTGCTGGGCTTTCCACCACATCCCCAGTCCTGATTTCTGTCACCAACCTAGACCTCACCGGGACATCCCAGCAGCACCTCCACCTTGCCCCATACCAATATGGCATCATTCCCTCTGTCCACAGCTGGCTCCTCCCACCACGTCTCCTGGTGGGGAGCTCCTCGCATGGACCAGAACACCAGGCGTCATCATCATTCCTTCCTTCCTCCACCAGATTCCACAGCCCTCATCTCTGTTCTCACTTGGAGTAGCTCAGTAGGTTCCTACCTGGTCCCCTTGATAATAACAGTCAACAACCATTCATTTATCACCTGTCAAGCATTTATTGAGCACCTCTTGTGTGCCACACACTCTCCCAGGGGCAGTGATCAAAACAAAGATCTGTGCTTTCCTGTGGCCACCTTCTAGTGGAGGTAGATAAAAGAAACAGGGGAATGAGAAAAAATAGACATCGGTGTGTTAGGTGGCAACAGGCACTATGGAGAAGAATGAAAAGGGAGAAGAGGGGAGAGGATGGGGCTGCCATTTTAAATGGGAGGTGAGGCGTGGTCCCAAAAAGAAGGTGACATTCAAGCCACGGTCTGAAAGAGGCAAAGAAGTGAGCCATGTCAACATCAGCAGGCAAAGCAATTGAGGCAGAGGGAACAGCAGAAGCCAAGCCCCGAGGTAGGGGGTGCTGGCTTGTTCTAGCAAGGAGCTTGTGTTGTTGGAGTGAGCACTTGGGGGCCGGCGGGCATCTCAGGAGATGAATCAAGGAGGAATGCGGTGAGAAGGGAGGTTGTGCTGCACATTGCAGGCTTTGTTTATTGAGCTGAGAGGAATGGGCTGTTCCCTGAAGGCCTGGGGCAGAGGTGAAAGATTTGACTTGGATTTTCTCAGGATTTCTCTGGCTGTTTTGTTGAGAAGAGACTGAAGAGACCAGGATGGGAGGAAGGAAGGAGTGACTTGCTGGATCCAAAGACGGTGGCACTAAATGGGTCTGTAAACATGTTCAATGTGTGATGTGAGAGCAAGAAAGCAATGTGAGGATAAGGACAAAGTTTATGTCTGAGGATCTGCAAGGATGAAGTTGATGAATTTAACTAAGATGTTCCAAGCACTGAACATAATGCTTTACTCAGATTATTTAACTGAATCCTCTTCCAAGCCTCCAAGGTTGAGACTAGTCCATGCAGTGGGTAGATTAAAGAGGTAAGACCACGAAGGCAAGTCTGGACTACTTTACAGGTTAAGCTTGTGGCTCCTGAGCCAAGTTGTCCAGTTCACCTAGTGGCTGGGTCACGCTCTGGCTGTATTATCTGGTACATTTCACCCTTGTTCCTGTTAGTGAAGTGAGTGAAGTCGCTCAGTTGTTCCGACTCTTTGCAACCCCGTGGACTGTAGCCTACCAGGCTCCTCCATCCATGGGATTCTCCAGGCAAGAATACTGGAGTGGGTAGTTCCTGTTACTGCTATATAAAAACCCCTCCAAACTTCACAACAGTCGTTTTACTATTATGACTTGTGATATGGGGTTGGACTGGGCTCAGCTGGGTGGTTCTCCTTCACAGTCAATTTTGCAGCTACGATCAGGCATGGCCTGGGGATAGAGTCACCTCCAAGTCTTCCTCACTCACGTGTCTGGTACTAGGGCAAGAACAATGAAAAACTGCTGAGACTAGAATGACTAGAGCCCTTCAGAGCTGTCTCCATATGGATGTGGTCTCCCCACAAGGGATCTCCCTCCAGCATGGTGGTTTCAAGGCAGCCTGAGTTCTTAAATGGAGGTTCAAGTCTCCAGAGTCACGTGTCTTAAGAAAGAGGCAGGAGGAAGCTGTACCACCATCCTGATCTAGTTTCAGAAGTCACACAGGCCATCTCTACCTCATTCTGCTCTGCATAATCAAGTTGCTAATCCCAGTTCAAATTTAAGGGGAAGGGAAATAGACTTCACCTCTTGAAGGGAACATCAGAGAATTTTCAAGATCTGTTTTAAAACCTCTATAACAATTTCTGTCCCTCAATTTCCCCAACTGTAAAATGGAGAAGATAATGATAAAAGGGCTATGGCAAGGATGAAATCAGATATTTCAGGTGAAGTATTTATACAATGGCCTATACATAGCAAGTATTAAAAAAAAAAAGCACAAGGTTAATCATTTCATTTAGATCAAAATCAAGCAGCTCTCAAGCCAATAAGCCAATAATCTGCATTTTCATAGATTTTCAGACAGCCATTTGGGTTTGGGCTTAGACATTCTGAGTTCTTTTCAGGTGCCTGCCAGCCCTGGAAGGACCTCCCAGCCGAGCAGCACCTGGCTGGGCCTGGGAGCTGGGCCTGCCAGGTTCTGCTGCACACCTGGCAGATCGGGGTTAATTCGCTTCTGGCTTGTTAGTGAATTCAATTGCCAAGCACAGGTTCCCGGCTTCCAGCCAAGCTCCCCCACTCTCCCCCAAGGAGCCATGTCAGAAGAGGGAAAATAATTAGTCATTAAAACAAGTGATTCGGGAACATGACAAACGTCAAGACCCAGTCTCACAGCTGGGTGACATTCTGACATTTAAAACAGTTTCACAGCCCCCTTGTGACACTCATGATGCATCATCCACCTGGCTTCCCAAGTCATAGCTGGTGGCCCAGAGAACCCTCCAGCTGCCCTGCTGACTGTAGACTACACATGCCCTGGGGTTCCATGCATAACTCACTCTTTGTCATCTATCTGGTAGAAGGGGCATCACACAGAGAGTACCTATGCTAACAAGGCCAGAGTCATGGCCCTGTCTCCCACCCCCCTCCTTATCTAACCATGCACCCACCAACTCACCCACCTACTTCTCCAACTATTTACCCATCCATCCAACTATACACCAGTCCACCCATCCCCTCATCCACCCACACATCCATCCAGGTACTCACCCACCCACCCATCTCTTCATCTATTTATCCATCTACCAACCTACCTGGGCTTCCCTTGTGGCTCAGCTGGTAAAGAATCCGCCTGCAATGTGGGAGATCTGGGTTGGGAAGATCCCCTGGAGAAGGGAAAAGCTACCCACTCCAGTATTCTGGCGTGGAGAATTCTATGGACTGTATAGTCCATGGGGGTGCAAAGAGTCAGACACCACTGAGCAACTTTCACTTTCACCTTTACTTTGACTTTCACCAACCTACCTAACTGGCTATCCATTCTACCATTCAACCACCCATTCATCCTTCTATGAGCCCAACCCATCCCTGCACCCAGCCAGGTAACAGACACTTAATGAACACCTACTAGTCATTCATGTATTCATTAATATATCCAGCAAGCATTTTCAGTAGCTTCAGTTCATTCATTCAACCAACCAACATGCCTAGAGAACTGAATGAATGAATAAGCTCATTCGTTTATTCCAGCAATGAGCACCTCTTGTTTATGCATTACGTGATGAGTAATCAGGCAGCAACAATTTATGCATTCACTCAACAAACATTTAAACAACCATTATTCAGTCAGTCAGCCAGCAAATGAGCATTTATTGAGCACTTATTAATGCCAGACCCTGTTTTAGGCACTTGTGATGTCATGAGTCAGGACAAAGTCCACACCTTTAAGCAACAAACAATCTAAATCTGGAGACGGACCCATCAACGTGTAACTGTTGTACAAGGCTGCCAGTGCATTAATAAAGACACACATGGAGTATAGGAGGACTCCAAGAAGGTATACAAAATCTAGTCTAGAAGATTTAGGGAAGGCTCCCGAGGGACACAGATGAGCTGTGACTTACCTATGGGCTTAAAATTCAGACCACCTTAAATCCCAGCTGTTTTCTAGCTCTGCAACTTGGGGTTATGACTTGCCATCTGAGTCTTGGTTTTCTTATCACAGGATGGAGATAATGACAGTGGACAGGATGGAAACAAAAACAATGTTTACCACACAGCATTGTGAAGAGGGAAGACTCTATGGTTACTGATCAATAAGCAATCATTTTTACTGTAATTCTTACACTTAAAGTGTGAGGTAGCCATTGAGAAGTGGAAGAGAGGGCAGCCCAGGCAGCAAGATGCAGATTCAGGCCAGAGAGTCTTACTGAGGGCAGGGCCAGGGCAGAGAGGTGACATGGGGTTGCTCTAAGATGAGAACAGAGAAGGAAGGGAAGGAGGGACGGGGGAAGGTGGAGGGAATGGGAAATATGGGCCACAGCATCTAGGGCGGTGGTTCTCAGAGTCTGTTCCTTGGAGCACAGCACCAGCGTCTTGTGGGAACTATCTGGAAATGCAAAGTCTTGGTCCCAACCCCACTCCTACAGGATGAGAAACTCTCAGGGCTGTGACCAGCATCAGGGGATTCATGAACCCTCCAGGTGACTGACTGTGAGGCACTCAAGTTTGGGAGTCTCATGACCCATGACCGGTCTAGGGAACCGGGAGTTATCTTATACTGGGGAGAGGCGGGGGGAAGGAGAGGAAGAGCCTGGCAAGGTTTCCATGAGGGAATGTTTGTCCACAGATTCACTTTCAATGCCAAACAATAGAATACCTTTAGTTGCAAGTCGTTGACAGGAGAACAAGAGGTAGAAAATGTAAGGAACAGAAAAAAAAAACACAAAAAACATCATTCCTGCTGGCAAAGCAGTTCCCTGACTGCTCCTGGGTGGAAAGATGGGGTCAGAGAATCCAGGCGTGGGGAAGCTCTTGCCTTGGCGTCCCCTTACTCCTGAAGGCAAGGGGCAGCTTCTGGCTCAGACCCCAGGGCACCAGGCCATGGATCTGCCAGCTGTGGGGGCTCTGCCTCCCCCCCAGGCCCTCACCCTCCTCCTGTCACACGCAGGGATGTCACAGGAAACAATGTGCTTTTGCTAGCGCCCTGGCTGCGTTGGCAGAGGCCTGGCGTCAGGCATCACAATGACTCTCATTTCCTAGGAAACAGGGAGTCACATTTGTACCTTTGCTGGGAGCCTCCGCATTTGGAGCTGTCATGTGACTTGGGGAGCTATTTTTAGCCTCCCCCAGTCCTGTGTTGTAGGAAGAATGATTTGATGAAAATACAAAACTCATTAAAAGCCTGGGGGGATGGGGATTGAAGGAGGGGTTGCTAGAGCAGAAACACTGCAATCTCTAAGATTCTGGCCCGGGGTTGAACAGCATGAGGGAATGACAGCTGGGACCTGGCGTTTCTTTGGCGTCTGTGCCCTGGGGGAGGTGGGAGGGGGAGGGACTATTGACTCCAGTATCTGGTACTGCTGGTATGTACTGTGGGCCAGGCACTGGGCTCAACAACTTACCTACATCCTATTATTTCCACCTCACACTACTCCTAGAAAATAAGAACTAACAACATCCCATTTTGCAGATGAGCAAACTGAGGTTCAGAGAGGTTAAAGAAGTTACTCAGGGTCATTAACTAGAAAGCTGGGAGCCCAGGGTTTGAACCCAGGCTATTTGGCCCTGGAGCTTGCCCTGTACTCATCCTGCCATAGAGAACCCCATCTGTACCCACTAGCTGTTGGCAGCAGGGGTACAAGGCCAGGGACTTTGTGGGTGTGTGGTCCACGTGGTCACCCAGGCCCTGCACTTAGAAAGGCCACACATTCAGTTTCATACGGAACTGTCACCACCTTGAAATTCTCAAATCATTTTGGAACCAGGGGCTCCATATCCGCAGTTGGAAAGTTCTGGGTTTCAACAAATTACATAGCTGGTCCCACTGGAGAACTCCGGCCCTCTTGGCAAATTCCTCCGATCTGCATGCTAGACTAGTTCATCACTTTGTTTTCCTCCTATTCAGAATAAAGCGAGACTTTCTTTTAATTGTGTTTGTGGAAAACATCCAGATTCTACAGTCAACCCCCAGACATGAGTCCAAGCCCAAACTCTGCCAGTGATTAGCTGTGTCCCCCACCCCCACCTCGGGAATCTGCTTCTCTTTTCTGAGCCTCAGTTTGCTCATCTATAAAATGAAGACAAAAGATGGTTTTAACCTCATTCCATTGCTGCTTGGATAAAATAGGATTTTTTTTGAGGCAAGCACTCCGCCTGGGGCCAAGTATGTAGTAGAGGCTCAATCAAGGCTAGTTGCTGTGACTCAAGTCAGCAAGCATCGTGTAGTCCTGCCTCCCCTGCACGTACCACAGCCCTTTGGCCCCATTTTCCAAGGTGTGTCTCACTCCCTCAGTCTTATGAACTCACTGCCTCCAGAGTCTGCCACTGACACTCTCTCCTCTGCAGGCCCTGCTCCATCAATCTTCACTGCCTGGGGTCCTCATTCATGTCCCCAAGGCCAAGGTGGCCAATAGCGTGTGTGCCACTCTGGATCCTCAAAGGCTCAAATTCTCCAAGAACACGCTCCTAGAGCCCTGGTTTCAGGCTGCAGTGGGGGCAGCTCTTCACCCCACTTTATCATTTGCCAAGTACATGCAGATCTAGTACCAAGCTCGCATTGGTCCTGTGAGGCAGAGGTGAAGAACTGACCCCATTTTACAGATGCAGAAGAATAAGCTTGGAGAACAAAGTGACATGTCCAAGGTCACCACCAGACAGTGGCTTAGCCAGAAATAGAACCCAAGCCCAACATCGAGTGCAGTGTCAATGACAGGCCCCATCCTGTACTAAGCAGACAGCTTGCCCCCTCATCCCACAGAGAAGGGGACCTCAGTTTCTGCTGCAGCCCCTTCCTGCAGAGGACTCAGAGCCAGATGTGGGGCTGCAGGGAGGGGGCGGGGAGCACCAACAACAGGCCAGCAGTTCAAGCCCAACCTCCAGACACCCATGCAGGAAACTTCCCTGCTTCTTTAGCCAAACATGTTTTAAATGTTCTCATGCAAACCAGCTCCTCCCAGACCTATCCACCAATTTCTCAGCCAGCCCCAACTCTTCAGAGTCTCAGGTCAGATGACCTGCTTTAGAGGCAATGGGGAGAAAAAGCCCAAGAAGATGCCAGCAGGAGGAAGGTTCATGCAGACAGACACCCATTGTTCTATGGGAACATTCAGAGTGTAGGGGAGGGCGGAGGACCAAGGGGAGACCACGTACAGAATCATGCGTTGCCTTTGAAAGACATCCAGAATCAGGGAGCCCTGAGAGTCCAAACCGAGTTTCTAGGTGCCTGACCTACATCCTTGTTCTCTCACACCCAAAGGCTTCTCAGGCAAGCACCTGGACATTCCTCGTCTTTGGGAGCCCCTGACCTCAGGAGTAAGCCTGACTGTGCAGAGTTTGTGCAGGAGCAGCCTCAAGCAAAACAGTCAGGAGATGGGGATCAAACAGCCAGCTTCCTCGGATCTCAAGCAGGACCGTTCTCCCAGGGGACCCAATGCCACCAATTCCCAGGTGCCAACAGCAGTGACCTGTTCATTAATACACACCGTCTTGGCTGCTTCCCTGCCCTGTCTCATTTCTCTACACACCTGCCTGTGTTTCCTGGAGTCCTCCCCAATCTTTGCCTCAGAGTCTGCTTCTGAAGGGACGCGGCCTAAGACAGAAGCATTCATTCATTCAGTTGTGTAGGTTACAGATTCCTTACGTTTGGCCACAAACGGTGACTTCATGGAATACCTCTCTGGGTCCCACCTCCGACACTAGCTCCATTTGAGGAACCTAGGAAGTGATGTATATGGAAAAAAGATGTTTACGGAGAATGTCATCTGTGCTTTGTTCTGAGCAAAGACCTGCACGTGCATCCTCTCCTTTGCTACCCACAATGAGGCATCCGTTCTCAGCCTCCTTTTTCAGACAGGGAATTGAACCCCTGGGGAGGTGAAGTGCTTTCCCAAGGGGACACAAGTAAATGGCACCTTCAAGGTGTGGGGGATAGTGAGTCTCTGGAACCTTGACCTGACCACCACGCTACACTCTTGGAAGCCAGTCACCATGCTGTGAAGAAGACCAAGCAGCTCCAGTGAGAGACCCACAAGAAAAACCAAAGACCCTGGCTCACAGCCCTGGCTGATTGCCCAGCCCACAGTCAGCATCTACTTGCTGGGCACATGAATGAGTCACCTTAACTCATCCTCCAGCCTCAGTCTGAGCTGCTTCAGCTTTTGTCACATAGAACTCAAAAAGAGCTCTCTCCACCGAGCCCTGCTCAAATTGCAGATTTATGAGCAAAATACATGACAGTTGTTGTTTCAAGCCCCTAAGCTTGGGAGCACTTTGTCTGCTGTAGTAGATAACTGATTCAGAGAGGTAAAGGGACTTCCCTAAGGTCACACAGCTGGTCAGTGGAACTAAGCCTTGAGCCAAAGTCCCCAGCATCCTGGAGCAATGCTTTCCCCTTTCACAACCCTCATTTAACAGATGAGAAAAACAGGGCTCAGAGACATTAAGTGACACAGGCAAGGTCACAGAGTAGGGGTACGGGTTGAACTGTATCTCCCTCCAAAAGATACCTTGAAATCCTAAATCTTAGTACTTCAAAATACAACCTGAATTGGAGAAATGCTTTCTACAAAGGTAAAGCTAAGATGAGGTCATTAGGGTGAGCTCTAATTCAACATGACTGACTGTTGTCCTTATAAAGACAGGACGTTTGGACACAGAGACATCACACAGAGGGAAGACAATGCAGAGACACAGGGAGAAGGGCATCTACAAGAAAAGGAATGCCTGAGGCTCCCACGAGCTAGCAGAGAGGCAGGGAACAGATTCACTCTGCTGACGCCCTGATTTTGGACTTCAAGCAGAATTCTGTGACAATAAATTTCAGTTGTTTGTATCACCAAGCTTAGGATGCTTTGTTACAGCAGCCCCAGGCAACTAATACAGCTAGTGAAGTGAGAGTCTAACCCAGCTCTGCCTGAACTCCTAACAGTTACACTCAACTGACTCCTCTGCGCATTAAGGAAGGGCTTCCTGGAGGAAGTGATGTCTAAGTCCTGAGGGATGCATAGGAGTTGGCCAAGAGGTAATGGGAGGGAAGAGTGTTCTCTATGGAGGGGGTAGATTGGGGTGCCAGGAGACCTGTTCCAAAGACTGAAGACATTCTAGTGGCTGGAATAGGCTACAAATAACAAGGGCACAGGCTGGAGCAGTGCCCAGGGGTAGGGTGAGGATGGCCTTTGTGAATCCAGCAGGCAGGCCATTTGGATGTCATCCCAAGGGCAGTGAGGAACCATCTGCCTTTTTCTTCCGCCTTGTCACCCCAGCAGGACTCCTCTAAGAGCATTTCACACTGTGGCCTGGCCCTCCTACTTGGAACCTGAAAGTGAGGAAAATGCTAGGTTTGTGCTCAGCAGGGGAGGAACTGTCTTTGCAAAGCCCCCTCGAGTCTCAGAATTAAGGGCTTCTGACACTGCCTTTCACCCTGCAGGCCCCTCAAAAAATATCATCACCGCCAAGCATGAATCCAAATAAAGTCCTCCACAGAGCCACTGGGGATTCAGAAGGGGAGCAGTGCTGTTGGGAGGCGATCAGAGGGTCCCTTACAGAAATCTCTCCTGCAGGGCAGCCGCATCTCAGGAGGCGCTGGCTGGGGTCCTGGGGCTCTTACTGCTAATGGGAAGGTTTATAGTTTAAGACACAACCCTCACTTTCTGCAAAGCCAGGGCCTGTAAAGAGTTGCTCTGAAGATTCCTGTTATCTGGACCAAAACTCAAAAGATGTGGCGATAAATACACCAGAGGCCTTTCTCCTACCACCTCCCCCACCCCCAAAAGATAGCGTCTAAGTGCCTCCTAGTCTTTGCCTACATTCCTTTCATAGCCCAATTCCTCAGCCAGAGTTTCTGAAGTGTCCCTGGGGCTGCCATGCCCCTCTCCTCCCTCTCCTGAGGGCCTCTGCCTCCACTGATATCCACCCAATTGATCACCAACCTCGGGTCAGCCCATGTTAGCAGCAAACAGCCTATCAGGTAACTACGAGATGGAGCAAAAGCTGGAGTGGGTGGTGGGGTCGGGGGGTGGGGAGAGGTTGCAACTGGGATGAGGAAAACACAGCACCCAACCCCTCTTCAAAGGCCTCAGCCCTCTTTCCCAAGATGCTTGAGTTGTCTTTAAACCAAAAGACTGCCCAAGTAGAGGCTGTCAGGAGAGCCTAGAGCGGTGATCCTGCTGGCAATCTGGTTGGACAGGCAGTCACATGGGCCTGCTGCACAGCGACCCTCAGGACACAGGTGCAAGGCTTAACAGAGATCAAGGGTGTGCAAAGCAGTGACTTGAGAATACAGAGAATTGGGGGGTGGCAGCAGGTGGTGGCGATGGGGCGATGTTTAACTGAGCCTTCTGTTGATGTGTGTTTGCTTCGCCTTTGCTGCTGGGGAAGAAGCAGAAAGAAGGAGAGCTGTTTGTGCTGGCTCACAGTGGCTCCAGCAGGGAGCCAGGCCCTTCGGGGTTACTGCAGGGCTTGGAGATAGCCTCTGGCTGTTGTGAAATCTAGAAGATTAGTCTGGGCTCCCAGAGGGAAGAGAAGGGCACATTGCCTAGGAAAGGGATAGAACTTTCAAGCGCTCAGGGCACCCTTAGGGCGGTGGGTGGGGCTGGGGAGAGTAGCTGATGGTTCCTCCGTGGGATCCCAGTGAGGCTGATCCCCCATATCTGATACGGAGGAATGCCAGACCCGAGTGTGGCTTAGAAGGAGCAGCCCTGGGAGACTTCAAAGGATGCGCTGGACTTGGCAATGAGGCGGCAATGAGGGTGGGGAAAGGCTGAAGAGGCCCTATCTTGCAGGGAAACCCTGCAGGAAAGACGCTGAGGAGGCTCCACGGGGACTAAGACAGATAAGCGGGACCGTCCTGGCCCACTAGCACGCGGGCTGGGCTTGGAGTCAGGGTCGGTTAGCTTACAGAACACTGCAGACACAGGGGCGGCTCCTGAGTTCATGGCTGGAGATTCACCAGAGGACGAAGGAAGGAAATAAGGGAGGGTGGAGGCAGGGAGGAGAAGCCGACAGAGAGACAGACAGACACAAAGAGACCTACAGACTGAGGGAGGGGGCGAGAGGGATCTTTAAACTGACAGACCCCCGGGAATGAGCTGGAGGATCTCCCAAGTGAGAGAGACCCAAAAGGAGAGGAAGAGATGGGGGTGGGGAGAAAGGAGGAGGGCGGAGAGTGGAGGAGGGAAAAGGGAAGGGGGAGATCTCCGGAGGAAGGAGCTGGGAAAGAGGGGAACGGGCAGAGGGGGAGGGAGGAAAATGGGGAGAGCTGAGAGGTGGGGAAGGGAGCTCGGGAGAGAGACCGGTGGGGGAGACGGGTGGGGGAAGCCGAGTAAGGACGGTCACAGGCCCCAAGACAGCAGGTCCTGGGGTCCCAGGCCCCAGAGCTCCTGCCAAACACTCCACAGACCACTCATCGCTGACCCTTCCCCTCCCCCTCTATGCCCAGAGCAGAACCGAGGGCTGGGCCTGAGGGCTGAGCCCCCTCATCGCCCCCCATGCCAGGACTGGTTTACAGGGTGACTGAAACCCCAGTCCGCACTCTGTCCCTGGCAGCGAGCCCCGACACGGGTTTGCATCCTCCTCAATACACAGCCAGCCACCCTCCCAGCCTTAGGCCACGGAGCCTCCTCCACTAGAAGACCACCAGCAGCTTTCTTCAATTCATAGAAAAGCCATCCCCAAGGCAAAGAGTAGCCTGATTTTGCATCCTCTCAGCCCTAACACAGGCATAAACACAGGACAGCAAGGTCAGCTGCAGGAATGTCCTCTTTATCCCAGGGGATCATGTATCCGCCTAACATAACCTAACCTAATTGGAGGTTCAGTTTCTGAAGAAGGAAGAACAAATATTGAAGGACATCAAGCAGAGTGTGGAGTCCCAGACAGTGGGAGCCAGAAGGGGTGGCAGGAAGGGGAGGCAGGAAGACAGGGCATGGGGTGCACATGTGGCTCTCAGAACAAGGGGAGGAGTCCCCTGGGCCTTAGGAGTCAGACAGTTCTGGCTCTGCTGCTGCACCATGACTTTGGGCAAATTACTCCAACTTCTGGAGCCTCAATTTCTTCCTCTGTAAAATGGGCACAGCAAAAGCACAGACTTCACATGATTACTGTGGGAGTAAAATGTTGACAGCTCATCTAGCATCACTGGTGCACAGGAAGCCCTTAGTGATGAGTTGCTGGCAGGGCTGGGTATGTGTGGAATCAGGTTGAGAAGAGTCATGGGAAGAAGCTTCCGTGAGCCCCTTTAGCCTGGACCATCCGTTTGCCTGCTTGGAAAAAACTAGCCCCAAATCAACAGGGACCTAATCCCTTTCAGTGCTTTCTTAACTTCTTCCACACCTTGACCGTAGGAGGTAGGATCTGAGGCTCTGAAAACCAACCTGTGTTCATTGTTGTCACAAGTGGGGGAGTCCCAGTGCCAGAAGGGGCCCATAGCCCCTCTGTCAGGAGCAGGTCCATTCCAGCCAGAGGCAGCCTCAGTGCCTCTGAACAGTCCTCCCTCAGGCTGAGAAATCCCCGCTGACTTCCCCACTGGACTGGAGCCTCTTTGCCTCATGATGAGAACTCCTGTCTGGCTCCAGGAAAATCCTGGGGCCACCACAGGAAATCAGGGAGATGGGCACCACCCTCCCAGGCTTTTCCCTGTCATCCCTCTCCTCCAGAGTGCTGGGAGGCAGAGGCGTTGCAGCAGGAAAAGCTGCATCTCCTTCTCACGCCCCTTCTCAAGCCAGGAGTGGGTCCCCTAAGGGCATCGCTGGGCAGCAGAATTCATGAGAGCAGAAAGGAGGGACAGGGCACAGAGGGGGCCTGAGCGTCCCCCTCCCCAGGCTGCTTGGATCAGGATGCTCTGAAATGAGGAGGTAAGTGAAGGAGAGAAGTGTACATGCATATGTGTAGAGGAGGTGACCAGCACTAGGGGATGCCAAGGAAAAGATCTGAATAGATGGGGGAGGGTTGGGTGTGGATCTGGGCAGAGCAGGTGGGAGGTGAGGATGGAAGAGGGGGTGGAGAACAAGAGGTGAGAGGGGGCACAAGGAAAAGGAGGATGCCTGGGGTTTCTGGGGCATCCGGTGCTCTCATTGTCCCCCACCTCCTTCCTCTGTGAAGAGCCCTGGGTGGTCCCTGCTCTGAGAAAACCCCCAAGAGCATATAGGTGTGGTGGGTAGAAAGCTGTCCTGGGGTCTCCTGCCCTGTTCTGGTGGTCTTCAGCCTCACTGGCTGATAAGTGAGTTCCTCTGGAGTTGTAAATCGGCTTACATGCCCCTCACCCCCACTCTTCCTGACAAATCAGGAACAAAGCCTGATTTGATGTTTCTGGATACTGCTGAAGGGGGTTAAGTCATGTTTGGAGTTTGATTTAGGACTCCTGTCAGGGAATTGCTAATGATTCATCTGGTTCTGTAAGAAGCCAGCCTGAACGCTGGTGCGCAGGAGGTTAGATGAGTGACTGACGGATGGTGGCTGGTTGGCTGTGACTGGGTTGGATCTGGCCTCAGATTGTGGAAGCCTGCAACGGACCACAGCTGACTGGACTGCCTGAAACTAGGCTGATGGATGGAGCCTGACTGGCCAAGGGACTGGTTGATCAGCACACTAGCTCACGGATTGCATGACCAACTGGCTGACTGGTTCATGATAATGGGCTTGGTGGTGGGTAGTTGACTGGTTGTTTGCCTAATTAAAACTGAATGGATACCTAGGAACTTACTGTGACTTACTTTTTTGACTGCCTGACTCCAGCAGGGCTGGTGACTGATTCAGACTAACTAGGTAACTGGGTAAGTACGACTCCCAGTCCAACAGCCTTGAGTGGTGATATTGCCTGAAGGACTAAAGCTGGGGGAGGGGTTGCCTCTTTCAGATTGACTGGATGACCAGTTGTCTGACTGCAACCCCGGGGCCTCAGCTGCCTATGGTGCCTGCACCGTGACTCTCTGAGAATGACCGACTGGCTGGCTGGTGTTACCTTGTGGCTGGGACTGAGCTGGACACAGGCAGCGGCTGCCTGCGTCTCACTGTGACCAACAGCTCAGTAGAAACAGGCTGGTCTGGCTGAGTAGACTGACAATCTGCCTCAATCACTGAAAACTGACTGTCCAGCAGCCTTGACTGCCATGGGCTGCCTGAGACAGACCAGACTGACGGATGATCACCTGCCTGACTGGCTGACTGTGTACCTGAGTCTGACTGTGAGACAATATTCTACCAGCTGACTGTCTGCAACATGCTGGCTGGCTGACTGACTTTGATGGGCTGCTTGCTAGATGACTGGGTGGCTGCTGGAGGTGGGCTGACTGACCTGGCCTTGACTGACTGACTGACAGATTGTGACTCACCAGTTGGCAGGAGGCATGTTGACCATGGCTGTGACCCACACAGTGAGTGGCCGGGGCTGGCAGCGTAGCCCTGAACACAACGCTGGGTCTGACTGTGAGACAGAGGCTGAGAATGGCTGGATGACCAGGTGACTGTGAGCCCTGGTGTGAGCAGCTGTGACTAGGTGTAACCAAGTCCATCTGTGAGTCAGTGGCTAGCTGCCCAGCTGCCTGACCCATTGAGGCTGGCCAAGCGACCGGCTGACCACAGCTGTGACTGGACTTGTGAGGGGCCCTGCCTCATTGTGTGGCCCTGGTTGTGTGTCGGAGTCTGACTGTGAGACAATGACAGACTGACTGACTTTCCTGGCTGCCTGCCTCCTGGGCAGCCTGCAAACAGAGTCCCTACTTGTCCCAGAAGAACCATTAGAGGCCCTGCAGGGAGCCGGCCCAGCCTGAGGGTACAGAGCGGCTTCTGTGGAGCAGCAGGAGGAGGCAGGCAGGAGCTGCCAGAGGGAGAACGGGAACAGGCCCTGCCCAGGGCTGGGCCCCCATGGAAAGTTCTCCACCTCACCCTCACAGGGGCTGGGTCACTGGCACACATGCTCTGAGCTATGTTTTTGGCTTGAGTCGTGCGGCTCCTTTATTCGGGGGCAGCGAGGAGAAGGGGGGGCTGGAGGGAAACCTATAAAAATATTGAGCCAATAACTCACAGACAGGACTCCAATTATAGGAGCCCGGTGTGGGGGAGGGGAAGGAGGAAAGCCCGGTGGGCGTGGCGCAGGGCCCATGACTGCCAGTTACGGGGCTTGGCTGCGGGCCAAACGCAGCTCTAGAAAATTCAGGCCTTGTAACTCAGGGCTGGGGAAGCCTTAAGGAAGGAGCCTGTGTCTGTCAGGCACACTTCTGTAACCGCTGCCATTTTATAGCTGAGGAAACAGAGGCCCACGACCCTCAGGGCCCCGGGGCGTTTCCCAAAACACAGCCCTCCTGGGGCTGCCCCACCGGAGTTCAGGAAAACGGTGAACTCCAACCTGCTCCCACTCTCCCAGAGGGCACTGAGCAGCAGGTTGTCAGGAGCAAAGTTAATGACCGTGGGCAAGGCCCTCCACCTCTCTGCGCCTCAGTTTCCTCAATCTCTTCAACTGGTATTTCTAACCAGAGGCCGTTTAGCAGAACTCCAGTAGGGTTCACAGATATCTGTGCTACTTATTCAATGTGTGGTTTCCTCACCTACCAAGGGAACGGTGTCAGTCATGGCTCTTCCTCTATAAGCTTGTGAGAAAAATATATAATCCAGATAAAGACTGCAGCTCAGTACCTGGCATCTGGTAAAGGACCAAGCAGTGTGAGCTCTCATGATATTCATATTCATATCAAAGGAGATGTTGAGATTAATGAAGATCTTTGAAAGGAAGCCAGGAAGTTCACTCAGCCTCAGAGTGCTGGAAGCAACCACTCAGCCAGGAAACAGCCCCTTGACTGAGCCCCACCAGGCCGTCCCAGCCACCCTGAGGTGCCCCCGGGCCCCCTAAGGATCCAACAGACTCTCTGCGGACACCACAGCCACTGGCCTGGCCTGGCCCCCAGGGGACAGGGAGGCAAAATCAGAAGAAAAGTCTCAGGGGTTCCCCTGGGAAGAGCCAAGGACCCAGGGTTCTTGAGTAGCCATGGTGGGGCAGGGGCCTCTTTAGGAACACCCAGTGTTCTCAAGTCTCTCCAGGGCCAGGAGAAAAGGCCAGGCTCCCCTCTGAGCCAGGGCAGGCCAAGGGGTGGAATTTCCCCAGAAGGCTGAGAACCTCAGTGTGGAACCCAGAAAAATCCCTCCCTCCCCACCCCCACCCCCACAGCTATGCTGCTGCCCTGTTCTCAAAGGGCTGCTGAGGACATGATCTCATTAGACTCTCAAAGCCACCTGTAGCAGCAAATTATCGCAAACCAGGTAATGAAGCATCCCCAAGGTCACAGCCAAGGAACTGAAGGCCATCTCCTGATTCGTTCCTTCCTCATTGCTGAGGCTTAAGACCTCAGGCAGACCAGCATTGGAATCCCAGCTCAGTCGGTTTCTAGACCTGTGACCCTGGGCCTGTGACTTCTCCCCTGAGTCTTAATTGTCCCATCTACACAATGGTGGTGACTACAGCATCAGCCTCAGAGTCATGAAGAGGGCTGGACAAAATGCTCAATTGATGCTTAAAAAATAAAAGGCGCTGGGAGCTGAGAGTCTGTTCCTTCTGTCCCAAATCTGCTTCCTCATTTGCAAAATGGTCTTAACCTTACCCTGGGGCTCATTGTAAGGAGGAAATGAGCTCTTAGCCTAGTGGCTGCCACCTTACACAATTCTACAAGGTGCTATTCACATTCTATGTGATCAGCCACAGCCTCTGCAGCTCTTCACAGCGACCCTGACTGCACGCAATAAGGACTCATAAATAGGAGCCATTTGTCTTTCCTTGAGAGAGAAAAACAAAGAAGAAAATAAGCCTTTAAATACCAAGGGCGTGCTAAGGGCTAAGTTAAGGACAGAGGAGGGAATGAGAGCGGACTAGAGGAGTCAGACATCGAGGGCTAGCCCAAGGCACAGACGGCACCGGCTAGGGGCGCTCCAGGCAGAAGGGAAGGTCTGTGAAAAGCCCGGAGGTGGGAGAGAGGGGAGCATCTGGGGGCACCCGGACCAGCTAGTGGAGCCAGAGCTGTAGTACCAGGGTGAGGAGGCAGGGGAAGCAGCCCTGCGGCTGGGGCTGGGGCTGGTCGAGGAACACTGAAGACCTCCCACAACGGGAACACTTCGGGGAGGGAGGGGTCCCTTCTCCGTGACCAGCGCAGCAGGCAGTCTCTGAGCAGCTCTCCAAGTTCTACAGCCCCTCAGGCAGGGGCTATCCCCGTTCCTTTTACAAAAGGAGAAAGGAGCTACTTCCTAGATTTGTTTCCTTTGGCTGCCATTAGAAACGCCCACAAATGTATTCTCTTACACTTCTGGAGAGCTGAGCTTCAGAGAAAATTGAGGTATCAGGAGAACCGAGCTCCTTCCGACGCCTTCAGCCGAGAAACTCCTCGTTTTTCCTAATTTCTAGAGGCCACTACCTCCTTTGGTTGGTGGCCCTACCTTTGATCTGGGAACCTCTTCCTTCCCTTTTCACGTGGTTTTCGAGCCCTCCAATCCCCTGCCTCCCTCTTAATAAAGGCCTTTGTGATTACACTGGATTCGCCTGTGTCATCTCCCATCTCAAATTCCTTAAGTTAATCACATCTGAAAGTCCCTCTAGCCTCAGGGCCTTTGCACTTGCTTTTTTCATTGCTTGGAATGCTTTTCCCCTAGAAATCCATATGGCTTATTCCTTCACCCTCTTCAGGTGCTCAAACCCACATCCTGGTACTCCTCATTCTTCTACTCTGCCTCACTTTTCTCCATTCCATTCATCACCAACTGGTGTATTAGAAATTCATGTATTTGTTTCTTGTCTCCTCCAACTAGAATGTGAACTGCACAAAGACTGGGTATTTTGTCTGCCTTGCTCACTGCCACGTCCTCAGCACCAACAATAACGAACAAATGGGGCAACTGAAGTACAGAGAGGTAAAGTCACTTGCCCAAGATCACCCAGCCACTGAGTGGCAAAGCTAGCGATCTGAACCTAGGTGGGTCTGACTTTCATATGCTCACAGTTTTGCTCAAGGACGCTGGTCAGCTTCTTAAAATGTACTTATGTAGATACCAGGCCATCAGGTCCTGCCCTCTGCCTTCTCCTGGCTGATGATGGGGTAATGGCAGTGCTGCTGGGTGACTCACCCTAGGAAATAACGAGAGGAATAAAAATAGTTTCTGTTGGCCCAGGGCATTAGATTTCACAACAGACTGAGTGTGCCGTGAGAGCAAGGAGCATGCCTGTTTCACTTGGCATTGTGTAATCTGTGCCAGCCAATGCCTAGCACATTGTTGGTGCTCAAGAAATCTTTGTTGATGAATGAATGGCTCTCCCTTAACTGCATGGAGAAGACGTGCTCTATATCTTAAGTATCTCTATGCCAATGTATGTGTTTGTGTGTGTACAGATGTATATGTATGCATCTATCTATCTCTGTATCAGTTTACCCATCCTTCGTCTCTCTTTCTCTCTCTGGGTTTGGGGATCATCCATTTCTCTGTCCTCAGGTCCTGGCCACATACCCTGCCTCTCTGTGCATCCCTCTTGCCTCAGCCTCCTTGAGTTTCATGACAGTACCCACGCGATACCTCAAGAGGAGCTCCGCCCTCACCTGAAGTACCCGCTCTCCGAGCTCAGTGCCCGTGGTAATGACCCCAACAACAGGGGGAAGCACGGCAGGAAAGGTCCCACATGAGCCTCCTTACCTCTCCTCCCAAGCCATTCCCCCAGGATCAGCCGGAAGGTGAATGAGCTCAGACTCTCCCCAAAACTTTTCTGTTTCACCTCCTTCTTCTCCAGCCCGAATGCTCAAGAAAAACAGAAAACATACCTTTCTGCATAGTTTCATTCCTACCAAGCCAGAAAAAGAAGTCTCAGAATCACTCATGGTGGGAGAGGGAAGAAAATCCACAGGAAGGTGTAAACAAGGATTGTGTCATTAAACCCCATCTGCAGCCCAGAGGGGCAGCACAGTGGCAGCTGTGGCTGCAAAGATATCTCCCCAAAGGGGAAAGAGAGTAACAGGAGGAGCAGCTGGGCTGGCCAAGGCAGGAGGTGAGGAGGTGGGGAGGTGAGGCCATAGCGACAAACGGAGGAAAATTTGCAGAATGTCAGCCTGACTCGAGGAGGCTCTAATCCATGGCACTGCTGGATTCATGCAATTCCATATGCAAGCATTTCAATCAGTTGCTAAAGCACCGTGAGGACCAGCATGTGTATAACACTACTGACCCCACGCTTTCAGGTCTTTTCTTTACACATCCAACCGCCCAGGTTCAATGAGATAAGAGAGGAGCCACCGGGATGTGGCCACCATGTGTCCCGCTCCGACCACAAGCCTGGGTTCTATGCTCAGTAGTTTCTCTCCATTAATACTCAGAAACATCACAAATGTCTCTCTGAGGTGAGGTGTGCCCACTCTACAGATGAGAACACTGAGAACTCCAAAGGTTAAGTCACTCACTCAGGGCCACGGTGGTCCATGACACAACCTATTTGAAATCTTTGGAATAAAATCCAAATTTCCTCCTACAGCTGACAGGGCCAGCAGGGGTTGGCACCTGCTAACCTCCTTCCCTTTCACCCCCATAAATTACATTCTAACCCACTGGACATTTTTCCATTTATCTGATGGCTGGGCTCTTTCTAACCTCAGGGCCTTTGCACATGCTATTCCTTTGTCTGGAATGCTTTTCCCCAGTTTTAAGTCTCAGCTCAAATTCCATTTCCTCTGCAAGGCCTCCCCTGTGGTTAAGCTCCATCTCCACACACAGTCTGTTTCCTTTCTCACAGCGATAATAGCTTGTCATTGTTTTATCTACAGGTTCACTTTTACCCTCTCTTTTGCCCTAGGCTGCCAGCCCTATGAGGGCTGGACTGTCTCTGTGGGTTCACTGCTCTCTCCACTGCCAACGGGTGATGTATGAATGTCTGAGACAGCAGCACAGACACGTGGGCGTCCAGGCCTGCGGGACCCCTGAGCCACATTCCTCACGCTGGGGCTCCTTTCTTCCTTCCCACAGACATTCAGAAAGTGATATTCAGGACTTCCCTGGTGGTCCAATGGCTAAGGTTTCACGCTCCCAATGCAAGGGGCCCAGGTTTGATCCCAGGTCGGGGAACTAGATCCTGCATGCCACAAATAAAGATCCCACATGCTGCAACTAAGACCTGCTAGAGCCAAAGAGATAATTTTTTTTTTTTTTTTTTAAGAAAAGAAACATACTCATAGAAGTCTGCAGAGGGACTAGGCCACTCCAGAGAAGTGGACAAGCAGATTCCTTCCCTCAGTGAAGTCCCCAGGTGCTAAATCCTCCCAGTCGAACACCCTTCTTCTTGTTCGGAACTGCTGGCCAGGGAAGGGGGTCCCATGGTGGCTGCCTGCGAGTAGCCCTCCCCAGGAGTCTGCCTCTCCTCTCTCAGACTCCACCAAATGTCCCTTAAGGATGTCACCCCTGAGAGGCACCGGGACACAACTGGGCTTCCCTGGAGAAGGTGACACGCAGGACTGGGGTTGGTGACCACGGGGTCCAGACCCCCAGGTATCATAGGTTGATCTGTGACCATCAAAGAGAGTCCTAACCCCCGGAACCTTGGGGGAGAGGGTCTTTGCAGATATAACCAAGGCACATAAGATGGGCCCACCCCAGATTTCCAGGCTAGGTCCTCAATCCCATGACCGATGTCCCTTCTAAGAGACAGCAGAGAAGACAAAGAGAAGGCCACGTAAAGACAGAGGCAGAGACTGGAATGATGTGGCCACACGCCCCTGCACGCCTGAGCCCCTAGGAGCTGAGAGAGGTGAGACAGGACCCTCCCATGGAGCCTTTCAAGGAAGTGTGCCCCTGTCCACACCTTGATGTCACGTATCAGCCCCTAGAACTGTGAGAGAAGACATTTCTGTTGCTGTAAGTCAGCCAAGTTGTGGTTAATCTGTTACGACACCCACGGAAACTAATATACCTGGGAAGGGTGTGCTCATTTCTTGCTTCAGCCCACAAAGAATCACAGGCGATTTTGCTGGCAGGGATGCGGGGTCTGAGTCACCCGGCACTGTTTGAATCCAGGCACCCAGGCTCCACGTGACCGCTGCTTCCACCTCCACACACAACGCTGCCCCTCATCCCTTAGTATTTGTCTTCAAACAGACCTAACGTTGTCCTACTCCAATGGATTTCCAAAGAGAACGCGATCTCTGAGAGGGGAGAAACTGCACTGCTGAACATACATTTGCTCCCAAATTTTATTCCCTGATTCAGTCAACCAAACATTCAGGAAGCGCTGACTATGTGCCAGGCAGTATTCAAGGCTCTGGAAACGCAGTAGGGACAAAGCAGACAGGAATTTCTCTCCTGTGGACCCGGCTTTGTCCTGTGGAAGGGGCAGGGGGATCACTGTCCAAATGAATACAAAGCTGCTAAAATTAAAAACACACCCTGGCATGTGCCCTAAAACCGAGTGACTGCCACGTGGGCATGTGCTGAGAAAGTCCCACACCTCCCCTCCCAGGGAAGGAGCTGAGGGTGGGGAGCAGGGCGAGGCAGAGAGCAGGGTTTGGATTCTGGGCGTGCTACCTCCTGGCTCTAGAAGAGCCCCCCTGAGAGCCTCCGTCTTCCCTCCACCAAAGCAGGAGGAGCTCCCAGGGTCCCTGGTTCCCTGTCTCCAAGAGCCTGTGATTCTGGAAAGGGAGGAGGCTCCCCCCAGGCACAGAGCCAGGCTGGTCTGTGGGCCTCGGACAGTAGTATTTCCAAGGTGCTGAGCCCTCTGGGCTGGGAGGACGAGCAGGAGGACGGGCGAGAGGGAGGTTCTGGAAGAGAAGGTGCAGGCCTGCCAGAGCTCAGAGCCCGTGCCAACCCCATCCTCCTGTGGGCGACAGGAAGGGCTGTCGTGTGACTTGTGGGATCTGCGGACAAACAAACTGTGAGGCTGGATCCTGGCCCAGGGAGGACAGGAAGCCCGCTTCTGAATCCTCTGGTTATAGTAAACATCGACCATTCACTGAGTACCTACAACTGCCAAACCCAGAAAACCTGTTTTATATAGTTTAGCAGCACAACAGTCATCAAAGAGAGTACTACTATTCCCATTTTACAGATGAGGAGGCTGAGGCTCAACCAGGGCATACAGCTCTCAGGAGCCAGGCTAGGATCTGAACCCAAGGCTGGTCTTAGCCATCTCTTTCTACCACCTTCAGCTCTAGTTCTGAACTAGTTAAGGAGTTTTCAACAGCAAGATCCAATTCGAACTGGCTTAAGCCCACTTCCATTCCTCCAAAGACTTTGCTGTAGAGTTTTAGGGCTTTCAGGTACAGCTGGATCCAGATGCTCAAACAATGTTCTCACAATTCTTTCTCATCCTTTGGCCTTGTTTTCCTCAGCATTCACTTCACCTTATCTTCTCAGAGGTACAAAGATGAACTACCCAAGCCTTCAGGCTTCTACTCTGCTCCACAAAATTTCTGGATATGTGACACTCTAATAGTTCTAGCCCGAGAAAGAGAAATCCATTTTTGGCCTATGGGAATACTGTATCCCCTTAACCAGACGACCGGTTCCAGTCTGGTGATGTGACCCAAGCAGGACCTACTCAGGCCTTGTACAGGTTTTCTCTTTTTGTTTTGTTTTTTCCTATAGTTCCTTGAAATCACAAGTCAACTTATTTATTTTAATCACTCATCAGATAAAAATAAAACAAAGATGTGAGAACAGCAGTAGCATTTCCTGCAACTTTGGTCCATGTGACAAAGAGCCACAGCAGGAAGAAAATTCACGATTCCATTAAGTGTGAACACGCTGAACTCGCATGCTTCCTTTCCATCAGAAATTTACTATGAGGTGGGATTTCCATGCCAATGGACAAACCAGCCTTGACTGGGCCTTCTTTAGGCTCTGCCTTTGGGGGCCTCCTGTCCCCAGCCCTGCAGTGTGAGCCTTAGAATGAAATAACGTCTCTTGTGAAGTGATGGCATTAATAGCTGCTGCTGCTGCTGCTAAGTCGCTTCAGTCGTGTCCGACTCTGTGTGACCCCACAGATGGCAGCCCACCAGGCTCCCCCATCCCTGGGATTCTCCAGGCAAGAACACTGGAGTGGGTTGCCATTTCCTTCTCCAACGCATGAAAGTGAAAAGTGAAAGTGAAGTCACTCAGTTGTGTCCGACTCTTCGCGACCCCGTGGACTGCAGCCTACCAGGCTCCTCCGTCCATGGGATTTTCCAGGCAAGAGTACTGGAGTGGGGTGCCATTGCCTTCTCCGCATTAATAGCTGAGCAGTAGCTAATTCAGGGCTTGCCGGGCAACAGGTGCAGAGTTAGAGACTCCGTGCGAGGTCTCACTCTGTTCTTACCGCATCCTGCCGGGGCTGCTGCACATTTTATCCCAGGTAAGGGAACTGAGGCTCGGGACTTCAACTGACGCGCCTACATCCCACAGTCAGTCGGGCACAGCTGCAGTTTTAGAACTCAGCCCCGATTCCAAAGCTTGTGCCCCTGGTCTCTACTTTAGGCTGCACTTCGTGGTCCTGGGTGCGCGGCCCTGGTCCACTTCGGAGAGAGATGGATCCAGGGCTGTAGCTCCTCCAAGCCCCTGCCTGGCCACATCCAGGAAGGACATTCTCCGAGCCACAGCAACATCCCCGTCCCAGGCCTCTGCGGCAGGCTGCCTTCTCCACCACAAAGGGCCCTGAAATAAGAGGCTGCAGGCCTGCCTCCCACCCGGGGTGACCTCCTCACAGCTGCTCAGGCACTCACTAATCTCCCCAAGCCTCAGTTTCCCCATCTGTAAAAGTCTTCCCATCCCACACTTGGCTCAGTGGCTTCCAAACAGTTTCGGGCAAGGACAGCGTGAGTAAACGAGCATGCAGACCCCACATGAAAAACTGCTGAAAGAGTGGCTATTGCAGAAAACTGAGACCTGGATCTTGGCTCCTGTAAGTCTTCAGGGGAAGCTGTGTGCGTTCTGCCAACTCAGCCCTATGGCCCCTCAGAGCTCTACTGCTCTGCGCTTCTCAGATCCTGACACACGCCCTGCCCGCTCCCACCCCCCTCTCCTTATAGAGAAAGAGTTTTCTTCCCAGATGGGTTCATCAAGACCTTTGGGGTTCAAGTGATGAAAACTCAACTCAAACCAAGTTAGGCCACAATAGAACCATAGGTACAGGGTCCCCAGAATTCTTCTTCAGCTTTTCTCAAATTTGGCCCTCTCTGGCTTTAAAGGTTTCTTGACTTTCCACAGTCCTAGGGAAATTATGAATGCCTTCCTTTAGCCTGTCTTTCCCCAAGGGGCCTGGTCCCTGGTTCTCACTCCCATCTCATTTGGAGCCTTTCTCTCCCTCCTCTGGGCCTTTGCACATTCTGTGTCCACCAAGAATTTCCCCACGTTCTTCCTTAAGCGACTTATTCTCACCATTCAGGCTTCAGCTCAAGTATCACCTCTTCAGAGAGGCCTTTCCTGTTCACTCCAACTTAGGTACCCCGTAACCTCTCCCCATTACCTGGCCTGGTCTCATTGCCCTACCATATAGTTCAGAATGACCTTATCATCTGTGTGCTCCCATGCTTGCTGTCTGTCTCCCCATTAGAATGTCCACTGCATAAGGCTCTGCGTTGTTTACTGCAGTACCCCTGACATCCAGCACTGTGCATGCTGTGGACAAGCACTCCATAAATAGTGGCGGAATGAACAAGCACATGATAGACAGCAACTCTTCATGCTTTATCAAGTCCAGACTCCTCTGCCTCAATTTCAACATCTCAGCACCAACCAGACCCTCTTGCTCCTCTCAGAGGGAAGCCACATCCCCCAGCAAGCTCCACAAGCCAGTCCATCCTTGCCCCCTTCCCCCCCACACACCCACTTGCCCATTGCCACATCCTGCCACTTCTAACCCTCATCTCTCAAAGTCAACCACCTCTCCTTGTCTCTACTGCCGTCCTCCAGGCCCACGTCCCATCTCTCTCCTCGGGACACCAGCTGCAGCTTTGCCATGGTCTCTCCCAGAATCTCTTCTTGCCCAGTCCAACCCGATGCCCTCAGCACAACTTTGATTCTGTCACGCTCTGCTGAAAAACTACCAATAGCATCATCCGGGACACTAAAAGAAAGCTTAACTGCCTTCGCATGAACCATGGGCTCTGCAGAACTGCCTCTAGGAGCTCATCCTTGCCCTCTTGCCCCTATCTTTCTGCTCCAGCCCCAGGTTCCCGGGACCCCTATCTTCACAAAGCACTCAGCAGTGTTGTTCACACACTTCTGCTTCCTGTGTGTTTGTCAGGGCAGATATCTCACCCGGCTCTGCGGGCTCAGCCCAGCCTTGCTCCTGGCATTAATAAACATCAGTGAATGCATGGATGAATCAATGCACTTGAGTACCTAGTAGCTGTCAGACATAAAGCTAAAAATGTAAATATTTTATTTTCTAACAGTCTTTCAAAGTAAGCACTACCATGTTTGATTGACACATGAATGAATGAACAAATGAATGAATGAATGAAAAAACTTCTAAACGAGGGCAAGACCACAATCCAAAAGTGTACAGAAGCCAGGAGGGAATGTACTTAATGATGTGTGCTAAGTCGCTTCAGTTGTGTCTGACTCTGCTACACTTTGGACTGTAGCCCGCCAGGCTCCTCCATCCATGAGCTTCTCCAGGCGAGAATAGTGGAGTGGGTTGCCGTGCCCTCTTTGCAACCCAGAGATCAAACCCAAGTCGCTTGCTTGTGTCTCCTGCATTGGTCGGCAGGTTCTTTATCACTATAACTACCTGTGAAGCCTGTACTTAATGATAGGCACCCAGTAAAAGGAACCAGTGGATGGACAGCACCATGGCAAATGAAGTGCCATGCATCTGTTAGGGGTTGAACTGTGTCCCCTCAAAATTCACAAGTTGAAGCCCTAACCCCCAGGACCTCAGAACGCAACCTTATTAGGAAACAGAGTCTTTGCAGATGGAGTTAAAGTGAAGTTGTCAGGGTGGGCCCTAATCCACTATGGCTGATTTCATCATAAAAAGGGGACATTGGGACAGAGACTGATGCTCATTGAGCGAAGATGATATAGACAAACACGGCAAAAGACAGCCACCAACAAAGCAAGGAGACAGGCCTGGGACAGGTCCTTCCCTCACGGCTCTAGAAGAAACCCTGTCAACACCTTGACCTTGGACTTCCAGCCCCAGGAACTGTGAGGTATCTGTTGTTAAGCCACCCAGTCTGGGGCACTTTATTATGGCAGCTCTAGCAAACTAACACATGGACGGCCTTCACACACCACAGTGTTTTTCAATTCCTCTGGGCCACATAAGACTTGTCCAGGGACTGCATTCTGCCCAGTAGGGCAGAGGTGGCAACCCCTGCACCCTCATGGATTCCCGGAGCACACCGTCCGCAGGGGAGTTGGCTCCAGGGGGAAGCTGGGGTCAAACGGATCAAGTGGGAATTCAATTATGGTTTGGAGACGAGTCTGCGAAGTCGGTAATTAAACAAGGGCAGAGCCTGTAACCAAGGCCCCAGGCTCCAGGAGCTGTGCAGCAGCCCCCACACAGATCCAGGCCAGGCCCAGTCTCTTAATCAAGTACAGGAGAAAACCCAAATTCAATGCAAGAGGTAGATTGGATCAGTTGAGACATGCTTCTCGACCAACACCCCAGCTTACAGTTATCAATCCTCTATAAAGCATGTTGGAACTGCTGTTTACAAGTATCTGTTAATTATTAAAATGGAATCTATTTCCCCCCCTCCATCTAGTTGGGAAATCTCATGTTACACAGAAAGGTTAATTACAAACCGACTTCCAAGAACCCTTTGTTGGAAGCTTCTGTTTCATTTTCTCCAAGATGAATCCTTGAACTCCATATTTGGGAATGCAGACACAGGCTGGCTTAGCAAAATCGTTTCCTCATTCTAGCAGCCCCCAGCTCTAGCCAACCTCTCAGATGGCCTGATGCAGCTAGGATTAACCAGAAACCACTTCAAACCCCCCCTACACACACACCATCTAAAATGTGGTTTTGTTGCTTTTTCCGTTGAGACCAAAGACCACCATGTTTTCCACATGTTGTCCTGTTTGCAAAAGTAAGAGGGTCTCAGGTTCTGGGACCACAATGAGAGACATACAATATTCCAGTGGCTGCACCAATTAGGTCCATTTGCCCCCAGCCTTGGGGAAGGTAAATGGCCTATTACTTGGTGGGTAATGCATACCACATGGCATTCCTCAGCCTCGAGGAAGCCGGAGAGGACTCATTTTCCTAGCAAGCACTGGAGCTGCGCAGTACAGAGCAGGCCCCTGGCACCAAGGCTTGGCCCCTTCCCCACCAACACCTGTGCCAGGGAGCTTCCCTGCTCGCCCAAACTCCACTGTAGGCTTCCCAGAATTCAGTTCTTTATAGCCATGCTTGGAAACCTTGTATATCCCTATCTGTAGCTGACTCTTGAACAACACAGCTTGAACTACTCAGGTAGTTCACTGACACTCAGATTTTTTTCAATAAATACTATCAATACAACACTACACAATTTGTCGTTGGTTGAATCTCTGATTGGTTGAATCCGTAGATGCAGAACCACAGATGTTAATACAAAGGGCTGATTGTGAGTTACACTTGGATTTTTGGAGAAGGGGGCAGCAGAGGATGAGATGATTAGATAGCATCACTGACTGAATGGACATAAATTTGAGCAAACTCTGGAAGACGGTAGAGGACAGAGGAGCCTGGCGTGCTCCAGTCCATGGGGTTGCAAAGAATCGGACACAACTTGAGTCAGTGAACAACAACTAACCCTCCCTTGTTGTTCAAGGGTCAACTGTTTATCTCCTATTTGTTCTTTCCCTCTGGAGAATCCTAACTAATACACAATGGCTTAAATAAAAGAGAAGTTTCTGTCTCACCTGTGAGGTCAGGAGCTGCGCAGCGCATCCAGACTGCTATCTTTCAAGTCTTATTATCCTTACTGTGTAGCTTCCATCCTTAGGGTGATCTGATAGGTTGAGATGATTGAGTTGCAGCCATCACATTCAAGTCCCAAGCTGGAAGCTCGAGGAATCAGGCAAAGCTAAAGGATGTTTGCCTCCCTTCCATCATTCAAGGATATTAAGAATCTCTACTGGGTGACTGGGAGATGTCATTGTTCTTAAAATTCACACACGGCCCTTCTGATCAGACAGACCTGGGCTGAGGCTAGCTGTGCCCTTTGTGACACTGGGCAAAGGCTGTCAAGATGTAAGGACAGTTCTGCCTGTGTGTGGTCCACAGCAATGGTTTAGCGGAGACCAGATCAGACTGTCATTTCCTGGGTAGACTCCATTCGCGCAAAGAGTTAAGAGTGGACAGAAGTGAAGGTACACATGCTGCAGTCAGCCATCAAAACATAGGAGATAAGACGTTAAGTCTTTCAACCTGGGCAGAGGCTGGCCACCATCTCGGCTCATCCCACAGGGCCTGATGCTTCTTGGGACGCAAGAAGCAGAGCTAGTGGCCCTGGACTGGGAGAGCCTGTTCTCCAAGAGAATTGAGGTGAAGCCAGAACCCTCCATGTGGGGAGGAGTGGGTTAAGAGGGGTGAGGATATAGCTAGTCTCTGTCCTGGAACTACGGCCTTTACTATCAAACAGCAGCGGAGTCAGTGCTGGGCTTTGTGAGGGGCATGGCTTCATGGCGGGATTCACGGGCTAAGAACAGAAGCGGGTTATGGGCAGGCCATCACGTGGTTGGGTGGCAGGCTTTTTAGGGGCTCAGGAGCATCTGTGAGAGAAAGCCCCTGGCTCTATCTGCCGACTGCCAGAGACGAGCAAATGCCTGTAGTAGGGCCTTGGAGACCACACCTTGTCAAATACCTATTTACCATCTCCTCTGTCCTCTTGTCAAACTAGGCTTCATGCGGTTGAAGGGCAGGAAAATAGCAGGCTTCCTGGAACTTTTCAACAGAAGCACTCATCAAGGCTGCACAGTACACTGAGAACTGAAATTTCTTTGAGATCCTGTGTTCTATTGTTGAAATTCACGTTGAAGTAGCATTTCATGCCCCCTCTCCATGCTTCTAGAATTTTGTCTTGTGTATTTCCCTCCTCAGGCATGCCAGGTGGCCTGCCTCCTCCCCTTGTCCCCTCCAGCCACACCAGCCTTTCCCAGGCAGCAGTGATGGAGGGTCCCCGGCGCAGGCAGAGCGGGTCTCATGCTGGGCTCCCCAGCTAGCCGGACACACCTCCCTGAAGCGGCAGCCGACTCTATTAAGCAAAATCTTCAGATGTCCAGGTCGCAGGGCGGTGGGGATTTTCATAGGCACTGAAGTGGATGGTCACATTGAGAGGCTGCCAGCATCTCACCTGCTGTCAGGAAGAAAGGCTTCTGGTGTCCAGGGAGTCAAGAATGACTCACTTAAGCAGGAGTGTCACTAAGATGAGAGAGGATTCAAGAGCGCAGCTGACAGCGGAGCACGCTGTTAAATCCTCCCGGAAAGTGACAGAGGATAAACCCACAGGGTGGGGAGCCGGCCCCCTGCCATGACCACGATGCTGGCATGCAGACACTCCGGGAGGATTTTCCAGTTAGTTACAAGCGCCAGGACTTTCCCTCTTCTGCGGTGGACCTGCTTTACAGCTCTGAATGGCCCTATCTCTGTAACTAATTGGAACCTGAAAGTGAAAGAGGCAATGCCCTTGCAAAGCTACTGTGGTTTCAAATGTGGCCTCCATGGTGGGAAGTGGCAGACAGATTAGATAGATAAGGAAATATTTTAAAACAAGATAAGCCAATCACAAAACAAAACAAAACCCTTTTCATTCATTCCTAGTATTAACATCAGTGAAGCAGTAGAATGAACATGCAGGAAAATTTTTGCTCTCCCTTACTAGAAACAAAGCAAAAGATTAGCAATGAATGGGCTACTGGCCCCTGACACTTTGGAGCAGAGAACAGGGCAGGAGCGGTTTGCTTCAGAGGTGAGGAAAATGAGCCCAGGGAGGCTGACTTGTCCAAGGTCACCCAGTCAGGTGGAGGTGGGAGTCTCACCCAGTTCTGGCTCCAAAAGTTTGTCCTGTTCTTTCCAGGCATCGCATCCGCTTGGTGTTCTGCCCTGTCATCTGAGAGTCTCGGAGGGAGGTCAGCAGAACCGGTGCGACAGCCTGGGCAAGTCCTGATCCAGCCTACATGGCAGCACCGTGGCGTCTGGCATTTAAAGTGACAGTGTTCACCATGGGCCTCCTTCTCTTGTCCTGTGCTGAGCTATTGAAGAGTTAGTGTGTTGGATATTTCGTTCTCTTCTTCCCTGACTCCAAGCCTCTCAGCTGCCTTCTGCTTGGAATTCCTATGGCTCCAGGAAGTGCTCCGCAACAGAAGAGCTGATTAAAAATGGCCTTGTAGGGTTCCCCGACTGCCTCGGGTAGGTAGGTCTGATCCAGGGCAGGAAGGGCAAAGCCATTTACCTCCCACGAACGTGGGATGCTTGGAGAGCCGTGTTGAGATTTCTGAGTCTGAATTCAGCTGAAGAATACTGTGATCGACTTGTGATGCCTGGCACGAGCTCGAGGCAGGGAAACCAGGTGTGCATGGTCTAGATTAAAAACACCTGCAGGAGTGGGCCAATTTCAGCCTGTGCCCTTTCCCCACACAATCAGTCCTATTTGCAGTTTTTCAGAACCACAGCAGGTGCACAACTAGGCACTGGATGCCCCACAGCAGGCTTCCACCCGAGCCTTGCAGTTAACGCCTGGAGAGAAGGCAGGGTGACCAGGCAGAACACAACAGCTTTCACTCCAGATTTCAGTCCCTTTCTCTCTCCAGACAAGGCCAATGATCTTTTCTAGAAAAATTAGAGCCTTTCCTTGCAGTATTCAGTGGTTCATATCTACTGTGTGTAACAGAGCTCCAGCTGCCAGATGAAGACTGACTTTTCCCGACAAGCACCAGTAAGGGTGGCCAGATTAGAACCTGGCTTCTCTTGAGGATTAGCAAGCAAGACTTTGATCAAGAATTTTCACACCTAACACACCAGTGGCTTTGAAGCTTTCTTTGCTATGACGTTAAAGTTTCAGAGGAGCTCTCCAGAACTGCTGGGAGGTCAGGGATGAGAGATGCAGGGCCTCCCTGACAGCTCTTCCCTTCTTCACTGCCCTGGGGAAGGGGCTGGCCGGTTTCCACGTTACAGGACCATGAAAGCAGAGCACAGCCTGGGAACTTCTCAGCTGAAGACATCATCCTACCCTCGATCAAGATTAACTCAGCAAGAGCTTCCTACCACGGTGGCGTTAATCCATCAGCCATGGTATTCCTCAGTAGGGGTCTCTAGACAAGCCTTATCAAGGGTGGGGTTTAGCTATAAAGACACAGGAAAGAAGGCTTCACCTTCCTTCTCATCTTCACAACTTGAAGGAATTCACTAAAAAGCATCCCTGTACTTCCATGGTAGGGACCGGCCTTCAGTTGTATGCCTTCATCTATTATGGGAGGCAGCCTCTTGCTTCCCTAAAGGGTAGTGCCACTATTCAGTTCAGTTCAGTCGCTCAGTCGTGTCCGACTCTTTGCGACCCCATGAATTGCAGCATGCCAGGCCTCTCTATCACCAACTCCCGGAGTCTACCCAAACCCATGTCCATCGAGTCGGTGATGCCATCCAACCATCTCATCCTCTGTCGTCCCCTTCTCCTCCCGCCCCCAATCCTACCCAGGGGGACCCTCAAAAAGATTTCTCAGGATTAAGGAAAGCTGAGGGTCGGGGTACAGCTCATTGCCTGAGGGCCCTGGGAAACATCAGTCACTATCTGTTCCCTGTTCTTCAATCCGTCCAGATTCCTCCCAAAACTCTTGAAGAGCCAGACTCAGGTTATGACCCAGTTCTGAAAGTAAAGACAAAAAAATGAAGCTTGCTGAGTTTTCTTTTACCAGGACACATCAATTTTCATATTACGATCCTGCACCATTTACACTCTTCCCATTTGCTAGTTCAAGTGCAGACTAAGAGTAATTGGGTGAATCTTAAAAGTGTCCTAAGTGGTTTCCACATTCTTTGGAAGTGACTACTGCCCTAGCACTGGGCAAGATGCCGGCTTTGTGCAGCTTTTAGGTTTGACACTGTATTTCCTTTACATGAGGGTCACAGTTTACCCAGCTACAGTTGGCCAGAAATGGGTTCTTTCCAAGGTTCTTCAGTCAGGCACTGAATTAACCAGTTACCCATCATCTTCACTTCCTTCATTAAATCATCGCTGCCTACCTCAAAGGACTCCTTTAGAGACACTCGTTTGCTCTCTTTCAGAATTCGGGCATTCTTTTGTTCCATTATATTTTCTGCTGCAGCTCTGAGCCATGAACTGAGATACCCAAATCAACTTCAGCATCTGATAAACTCAAGTTCTCCTGAAATACTACATAAGTGAAAAATCTGAGTACAAAAAGTAACCTCCTACTTGCTAAAGTCTACACAGACAAAAATAAAGATTTCAATGTAAATTTTACTATTTTATTTGTGAAAAAACTACAAGCAGAATTCATAAATAGACATTTCTATTTAAAGCAGGAAAACGATAAAGTGGCTTCTAATAACATAGTCGTGCACATGCCAGTAACAGGAATATATTAACATCTTTTATTTGCTAGACAAAGAGCAGTGTCCAATATAAATTTCCCCCAAACATTTAAGACCTGTGAATTTCTGACCAGTTCACAAAACCACCGACACTTTAGCATGAAGAAAAAAACAAACCTAACAGACTGTCAGCTCTAAAGACATTACAGAGCAGGAACTTCCAAAAGCGTTATACAAGCTGTCTTTCTGGGAAAATGAAAAATATAGCTCGTATAATACATTAACAAAAATTCACAAGATAAGATTATGTTTTGACATACTTAACAAGCATTCTCTATTTGTCTCCAACAAACAAAGCTAAGGAAATAATGTAACCATCTTTACACAGTAAATTAAGGTTACAAGTCATACACAAGAACAGAACTGCTTGCGCATTAAAAACTGTTCAGCTCCATTGTCATACTCTAAATGTTGGCTCTTAAACCATTTTCGGTTACATACAAGCAAAGGTTATTATATATCAGCAATTAATAAATTTTCAATAATTTAAGATACGGTAGCTTAAAAAAGTAGACTGAGAATGGTCTTGATAAGGCAGGTGAAAACATCTTAGTGGAACTAAACTCACAGAAGCTTCTGCCAATGTTTTAAATGTCCAGATTAAAACTGAAAGATTTTGACTTAAAATATTTTGTGGGTATCAGGATGTCTTTTTTTTCCCTTTTTTTGAACTGCATGACTCAAGCAGAGCAGGTTGGGTAAGCTCTGTGTGTGCGTGCACACGCACGAGTGTGAACAATCGTGTGGTATTAAAACAAATGGAAACTTGCAAGCATTAACACTGTGCTTTTGTTTTGTTTTTATAACCTGCTTACTGTGCCGCTGAATACCAAGTATTTCTGGTCCTCTTTCAATATACATCTTTTATCATCTACACTAGTGTTTTTACACCCTGCCTACTAATTGTAGGGTAAACTGCAAAAGCAGGAAGTTACAGGAATTCCATTTCCAGAATACATGCCTGAGGGATGTCATCCATTTCAGAAATTAAAAGTCTAAAGTACCTATCACCTCACTATCATAACACAATATACAACAGCAGCTAAAGGACGGGCCCAAAAACATCTGCTGCAGTTTCTACCAAACTGGCAATGTCATCTTCTCACCTGTTCTAAAGCAATCCTCCCTTCCTTCACCCCTCCCTATTCTTTATTCTTAAATTTATCACGGAGGCAGAACTGAAAAACCAAGACATTGGCAATGAATTAGCAGCCTCTGAGTAGCTGGTGTATCAGCTTTTTCCACTAGTCTAGGGGTCCAATCACTTTACATGAAACTAATTTTGTAAAAGTACACAGTGTTTCTGAACAAAGTGCATACCAACACTTAATGGTTCCAAAAGCAGTGCAACCCACATGAGTTTGGTGGCATTTAAATTTTTTTAAAAAGTTAATTAAAAAACTTAGCAATTCCTTACATCTCTGGAAAATAAATATGGCTGACTAATTTACCCTCCCTGAGACCCTTAATAAAAGGAATATTAAAACTTTAGAAGGAATGTCTTTGCAATACCCCACTAATATTAAAATGTGGATTTAAAATTCATAGTCAAATCACTATGTATTATATATTCTGATGCTTATAGAAAGCACCTGATTTCCTTTGGTTCATTAATAAATACTTTAAAAATGTATTTAAAAAGGTAAGTATAGCTTGCATCCCAGATACAAGCAGCATTTTTTAAAAAGAGGGGAAACATTGTCCATGCATTTGAGAATAGGACCACAGCAACAAATGGCACTGCTTTATCATCTATACCTTTGAGAACAGAATTTAAATGATGGTACATCAGTGATGACAGAATAGTTTTAATGTAAATGTGAAAGGAGCCTTTCCTGTTTGTTGGCTACTCAAATCAAGCTGTTAATTTTTCTCTTTACTCGTTGCCTCCATACACAGAAGTTACTTCTATTCTTAAGCAAACCAGGTTTTTCACACCAAAATGCGGCGTTTCTTCACTAATCTGCTGCCTTCCCAAGTCAAATAAAGGAAGGTGACATCAAGTTCCCACGCTTGAAATGACTCTCAAGTCTACGAACTCTGAGAATACGAATGTAAGAGTCAGACAGAGGAGAGATCCTAAATCCAAACAAAGCAAAACAGAACATTTTTTTTAAATGAGGAGGGGTGGATTCATATTAGTGGTCTTTTATACGGTTTTTATTTTTGCAAGGCATTAAAAAAAAAAAGAGTGAAAAGAATCTTTTTAAAAAAGAGTTTACTCAAGCTGTCTTTGTGTAGAGGAAGTAAAAGCTCACAGGCTCACAGGAAGTAGGAGCTTTCCTTGCAGCTCTAGCTGCCAGCCCTTCAACCATTTCTTCACCACTTGCATCCCTTCCCACAGCAGGGAACACATCATGGAACTGAAAAGCTCCATGTCCGACTGGATGTGTTGGTTGATAACCTCTGTTCAGTAAAACAAGCCTAGACTTTAAGAAAGGAAAAGAATTCTCACTGAATGGTAAGGGAAACAAGGGGCTGTGAGGCAAACAAAGTTCGATTAAACAAAACACCACGTGCAAAGTGGAAACAGGGATTTGCTTCTTGTATGGACCAAAAGTACACGTCAGACAGTTTGAATCCTAAAACTAAGAGACAATTTATCGATTTACCTCAGACATGAGTAGAGGTCTGGAAAATGGATGGAATTCGAGTGACAGAATACCATATTTTCATGAGTGCTTATGTAAGAAGAGCAAAGTGAACATGTAACCGTGATTTACACGAATACTTGGCATTCTGGAGCTAGTTTAGTTACTTTCGAATGATCAAAGCCCTCCCAACTAAACCACCTGTGATTTGTCAGTCATTCCACCACAAATGCAGGCTATCTGGAGCAGTTTTTAAATTTGAGATCACATTGTTTAAAAAATATATATTTTCGTATCATCCAGTACTCTTTAGACAGATGAGAGAGTCAAGTTCCCATGTGGGTTGGAACATACTTCACGTAAGACTGATTTTAATTTAATTTCAGCACTTTCATAGAAGGGACTGTCCCAGATCTGTAACTGTTCAATGTTGTATTCACTTCACAGTGTATCAAGCACCAGCGTTGCCATGGATTGGTTTCAAATAACCTTTTATATATAATTTTATATTTATATATATATAGTTATATCAAAACTGATAGTACATAGTATAACTGGAAGAAAGAACTAAACTTAAAAGGATATGCTGAAAGGATGGAGTCTGTGAACACAATAAATAAAAGTTCCCTCCCCCTCCCACCCCACCCTCCCCCAACAAAACAAAAACAAAAAACCAGTTGTAATGTACATGGAAAATTGTGCACAGCAGATTTTTTTTTTTTTTTATAAAAAGTAGATTCAGGAGCACATCCAATTATAAATGATTGTTAGGAAAATCATATAAAACAATGGAATACATAAAAGTGTCAAGAGTAATCGTCAGGGTGCGAAATTCCTTGGTGGCCAGATGCCCATGGCAAGCAGAAATTATCCTGGCAGCATCACTAAGAGGTCGATGTCCACAGAAGATTTTCCAGGGGGTGCAAGCGGCATGGGCAGGTGGAGGATGTGAATTTCATACCCTGATTCATAGTTTTCACAATTCCATGTGCAATTTCAGAAAGATTCATCATTCACTGCTGACATGTCGCCCTTCGGCGTGGAGGAGCGGGAGGAGCCCTTGTCTGTGCTCTCCGAGCCCGAGCTGCTCTGGTTCTGCTGTTCTGACCCTGCGCTGGAGGTCACTGTCGATGACGATGTCGAGGAGGAGCGAGTCTTTTCCTTAAAGTCTGTGATAATGACGGTGACGTTGCCCACAGTTACTGCCAACTGCTGTGCGGTGCTCCTGTCCACGTTTTTCAGCCGGGGCCTGAAAGCAACACCACAGAGGAAGAGCCTGTTAAACCAGGTATGGATGCAAAGGACTTCAGTTCCAATGTCACACACATACACTTTATGACACTGTGGCAATAAATCTAATCCGCCAGCAAGGATACCAACATTTACTACCAAATCTGCTGACAAGCTTAGCAAAAATGGAAACCATTATCAGTTAGCAAAGCTTTGGACCACTGCCAAATTAAAATCAATTTATCTTTCTCCTGTTTTGGTCTCAGTGATAACAAATAGCTCATATATATGTGCATGTATTTTGAAAGTTAACAGTCCCACCCCAGCTCTTCATCCCAGCCCTTAGCCTACAAACCCACAGGCACAAAACCACCCCCGACTCTTGATTATGAGCAGCTGAATCCAGGCAGTGATGTATTTCAGTCTGGTTTCAAATACCTTGAGGTGTGATTCGTTTCACTGGTCTTTGTTGTAGCATTTGCAGACTGTATACTGTTCACTTCGCTAGGAGGATCTTTCAGAATATCAGACTTTGGTCTAAATGGGGAGATAGAAAAAGAGGCATTTAAAAGATATCTTTGATTTGCCTGCAAAATAACATAGTACTGTACTGAGTTACTCAAGAACTTACTTTGTTTTCTTGTTGGTATTTTTCTTGGTAACACTAGGACTAATTTCTTTATCTTTCTCAGGTTTCTCTTTGTCTTGTTTTTCAACTTTCTCCTTCTTCTCCTTTTTAGGGGGTGGTGGAGTGGCATACTGTTGGGCCACCTGCTGTGCCACCAGCTGAGAATTGATCCGAGGTTTTCTACAACATTCAAGAAAAGATGCCTCATTATTTGCTTTATAAACATTTCTTCGATTTTTAAATTTTGGTCTCATAACGTTTAGGTATTTTATTACTGGTATCTGGCATCTCAAAACTAAATTACATGGTGTTATTTCTAGGTAGTATGGTTAAGTCCATAGAACTTTTCCTCTTTCAAATCCACTCTCGGTATAGCTTTAATGACATAGACACATAGACACATGTGCTCAAACAAATATACACAATCCCTGTGTAGTCAAGACTTTCGGCCAATAAAACATGATTGCTTCTAAGAGTGCTGAGAACACTACTTCTTTTGAGCTGTCAAGATTATACTGACTGACAGCTTTCAAATACTGCTGCTGCAGAGGGTTAATCTCATTTTATTAAATGGACACTGGTAATCCCTTGAAAAGAGAATGAAATTAGAAGTGTGACATTCACTCCTCAATCTAATTATTCTGACTGGGTCTGCTCCCCTGCAGCTTTGTGATTGGCACCGACAACACAGAGCAATAGAAGGTAACTGTGGTTCATACGAGCTCCCAAGGGGGTGAACACTGAAAATCACTGTAGGAAAAAAATCTTAGAAAAGTGACACATTCATTGTGCCATCAACCATTATGTGTGCGCCAGTCTCCAACTGACACTGGTTTTTAGCACTATTGTTTACAAAGTCTAAACGGTGCCAAATGTTTCTCACAATGCATGACCATTCAGACCCAAACGGCAAAGGGAGAAAGGAAAGCCTAGCACACGATACTAACTTTCAAAGACATTCGCATCTAGATCGACATTTACAATATAATAAACTCTCCAACTATAAGGTGTGAAGGTGAAAGTCACTCAGTTGTGTCCGACTCTTTGTGACCCCATGGACTATAGAGTCCATGGAATTCTCCAGGCCAGAATACTGGAGCAGGTACGTAGCCTTTCCCTTCTCCAGGGGATCTTCCCAACACAGGACAGAACCCAGGTCTCCCACATTGCAGGCGGATTCTTCACCAGCTGAGCCACAAGGGAAGCCCAAGGTAGGAAGCATGTATCTAAATTAGGGTCACTAATGAGGTGAAGCAACTGCCGGCCACCATGTAACAACCCCCCTCAGACCCTATACCCATCTCTGCTCTCCATGATGGAGGCACTGGCCAAAGGAAAGTAACTGGACAGATGAGGTCTGGCTCATCCATGAAAGAGCCAGTGCTAGAGGAATGGAGATGGAAGAAAAAAAATCAAAAACAAACCGAGGAAAAACAAGTTTCTTTTTAAAATAATTATGCCATTTTATCTAAAAAATAAAAATAAAAAAAAGCTGCTAGGAACAGGACACACTGTCTGAAATACCTCTTGGGAGAGGGTGTGATGTGGCTGAGAAGAAATACAGAATGAAGAGGGGACAGCCGCCTACTCCACAACTTCATCAAGGCCGGCCTGCTTGGGGAAGTGCCTGGCTTTTGTCTGAGTGTCTCAGTGCTGGTTCCACAGTCGTGTGGCTTTGCAGGAAACTGATGAACAAAGGATCAATCCCAGGCAAGTCTCCTATGGTCTCCAGCGAACACAGGCCTTGGTAACAGACGGCACACAATGAAGCCCAGCCACAGGTACAGTCACCTCAGGCTGGACCGCAACCACAAACAGCCTCACCTACCACTGAGCAAGAGATTCAAACACAGATGTGTAGAGCGGAGGAGAAAAAGGGAGGAGGCACTTAAGCTAAGGCCCTGCCCTTTCATGTGAAAGATAACTTTCCTTTTTCATAGGTGTGCTTTCTTGGTGGCTCAGACAGTAAAGAATCTGTCTGCAATGCAGGAGACCCAGGTTCGAGCCCTGGGTTAGGAAGATCCTCTGGAGAAGGGAATGGCAACCCACTTCACCATTCTTGCCTGGGAAACCCCATGGACAGAGGAGCCTGGAGGGCTACTCTAACCCATGGAGTCGCAGAGTCAGTCACGTACCAAAGGCAGCACCAGCCTATTCTACTCCTTCAAAGAGGAAGTGTATCTGCTAATACTTAGAAGAGAAGATAATTACCACTACAAGCCATTCACAAGTACTCACCAGGGACACAAACAGATCAGATCAGTTGTCTACAGGGATTACCAGGCAGCTTAAATCAGAGTAAAAAAAACAAAACAAAACTGTCTCACACTAACCAATACTCAAGATGAAATAACTTAATCAGAGTTAAACTAACTAAATATATACAAAAAGCTACCTTGATGGAGAATTTCAATTCAGCTAGTATGCATGCTTCACGACACAGAACGATGCGCGGACAGCGGGACAGCAGTCCAAGGCCACCTGCAACAGGGACTCGGCGGCACACCAAACCCTTGCCCCTGAGAACCCCTAGCCTCATTCACCAGGCCTGCCCAGTGTGAGTTATGGGGGGCCTGTCTCACTCCAGGCACACCCTACGAAGTTCTACAATGCTACTTACCACACCACTATGTAACTATCAGTCAAATGCACACTCCGGAATGGCACGACTGCATCTTAATCATCTTTGTCACTATGGCATTCAGCACAGTACCAGGCACCCAATAAAATTACCTCCTGGTTGAATGAAGAATGAACAACCACTGCAGAGAAAGGCACAGTAAGATAAGGACTGAGCAAAGAGCCCAAGCTCTGGTGAGCAGGAGGTCACTGCTGACTCTTGAGAGAGCAAGCCACATGAGACTGCGATTGCCAAAACGAAGGGATGACAGGATGTCAGAGGAATAACCTAGAGGTGGCCAGTAAGAATTGTTTGGAGAAATGTCATGGTGAGGTAAAGGATGGTTCTGCCACTACAGAGAGGGGTCACCATGGTTGGAGAAGATTTCCATACGAAAGGGAGGCTGAAGTCATGTACGCTGTAGAGGGAGAAAGACGGGAGGCAGGCAAGACAGCAATGTCAGCCATGGGGCAAAGGAGAGAAAGAAAGCACATAATCAAGAAAAGCACTGGCGGAGGCAGTCTTCTGAGACAGGGGTGGGATGCTAGGTACTGGGGGGTTATGGACAGGATATGGAAATGAGAAGTCAGAGAAGTTTCCCAAGGAACAAATCTTAAATAAGCAATCAACAGCCTTCACAATATAAGGGAAACCTCAGGTCATTGAACATGGTTTTCTGCTTTTAGAATCTAAGCCTCAAAGTCCATCAACTAAAAATAATAAAACAAACAACAAAAATGCTACACAGCCTGACCAGAAATGCTAAAATATAACAGGGGGCCAGCCTGGCTTCCTTTGTAAGTACATTTGGCAATGAAAGTTTTTTCCCATCTTCTTCTTCAAAACTATATTCTGTCAATAAAAAAATTTTTAGTTTTCTCAAGAACTCTGTTTATTGTTTTTACAATAGTTTGCAATAGAAAATCTGCTGTGAAATTTCAAACAGACATCATCAAGAAAATCTGCTGTGAAATTTCCAACAGACACCATCAAGAAATCTTGTCTATTTGAGCCCACACAAACACAAATGAGAGCAAAGGACCAACCAACCAACCAAGCCATCTTCCTGGATCGCTTACGCGTGTGTGCTCACGGCACTCTGGGGGACACGGGCACATCTTACATTTCCCCCCACAGCCCTTTCCTGTTCCACTGTGTGCTCGGGGAATCTGAAATCTGAGACCACTTCTCCTGTGCTTTTCTGTATCTCAGCTCCCACAACTAGAGGAGAGAGACAACAAACTTCTTTAGTTCAGGCAACAAAGAGCAATAACGCGTGGTTTCTTTTGTTTCAGGATGTCCAGCTCTTCCTAAACTGTCCCTTGCATTCTGGCTCACTTATGGAACTCTGTTCTCAACTAAGATACCTCAAAGGCTCTGGAATCAGACAATCAACTTAGTCATTAAAAAAAAAGTACTCTGCAACTTACAAAATGTCTTCTCCAAGTTAACTTACATTGCCCTTAAGTTCTCTGAACACTGCCGCCAGCCAACCCCTTCCTTGCCTTGGCAATCTCTTAGTTGAAAAATTAGGAACTTCAAGATCTAACTACTCTGAAAATGCCTGTCCATTTAGCTCACACTATTAGGAAAGCCGACAATTCTTTATGATAGATCACATCATGACTCTGTAATTAAAAGACTTCTCCACATGACCCATTTTCCTGTCCCTACACTCAAAAGAGTCTACACACGTGCGCTGGACTAACTAGGATGCATTCCTCCCGCTCAACAATGACTGAATTTTTCTATTACTGATGCCCCACAATACATACACGTGCGCACACACACACACCAGCGGGGAACAAAGCAAAGTACTCTGCACTGCCATTTCCGACTACAACATTTTGGAAATGAAATGGGAATAGTAAATGTAACCTCAAGGAATTGGGTGGGCCCAATGTGTAAAAATGCTTTATAAACTTTTTCCCTTTGCAGAAGTACCTTGTTAAAGCCCTAATGAGGTTAAATAAATCTGATCTTTGTCTGGACTTGTCTGCCTACAATATGTATTCCACATTGAAGCAATCAAACTGCAAATTTATTTGTGGGATACAACCCATTTTTACATGGGCTAATGCCTGTATTTACCTTTTAAGGCGATTTAAGATTCATAGTTTGTCTGTCCCAACATTGTCAACCACACACTAATGGCTCCTGGCTTTCGCAGCAAAACAGAAAAGAAGTCCTACAAGAACAACTTGTTTTCTGTCCATCTTACCCACCCACTCCTGATCCATTATATTTTAAAGACCAAAGATAAAGCAGAGGAGAAATGCTGTGAGCAAAACACAGAAGCCAGGATTCTGGCTCCAACATCAATGACCACAAAATCTTACAAGGGGATACAAGACTTCTTTTAAAATCTAACATGCACAGATAAAACAGATTTGAAGTAATCAGACTACTTTAGGCCTCTTTCCCCTTCACCTATCCTTCTTTAAAAAAACAAAACAAAATGAAACACCAAAACCCAACAACAACTAACTACTGCTTATCTGCAACAATGCTAACAGGTATGTTACACAATCACTAGTTAAAAAAAGAGAAAGAGGATTTATAACCAGACCAAGGACTATTAGTCTGATAGTCTTTCAGGTATACCAAAATAGGCTGAGAGTTTTTTGGTTTTTTTTTTTTTTTAGTTAGTGTATTTATCTATTTTTTAACTTTATAATATTGCATTGGTTTTGCCATACATTGACATGAATCCACCATGGGTGGTACATGTGTTCCCCTTCCAGAAACCCCCTCACATCTCCTTCCCCATCCCATCCCTCCAGGTCATCCAGGTGCACCAGCCCTGAGCACCCTGTATCATGCATCGAACAGGCTGAGTTTTTAAATAAAGGGTTTTAATCTCATAAAAATTTCTGCACATTTTTGTATTTGATGCACTGCTACAGTTATTACTAAGAATCACCCATGTGAGCCAATCCAGCCCCAATGAAGAATAATAGATGACAAAATATGGCAGATGATCTAGTTTAGAAAATTCCAAGGGAGTGTCTATGTAAGCACGTTTTTTGCCACTACTTTAAAGGATTGATTATCTTGACAGGCCAATAGACAATAAATACACATCTGTTCAGTTTTGGAAAGATGAAACCACACAGTACTCCAACCAAATTCTTCCCTGATGGAAGAAGCATCAGACCTTGTTATACAGCTGTTAGTCCCAGTGACTAGGGTGTCATTTCAGCTTGCTGGTTTAGGCCCAGGTCATTATTACTCAGACCTAGCTGGCTTTGTTTTGGAAAGAGGAATACTCTGGGCTTTCCCTAGAGTTGCTCTCAGCACAGAGGCAGGCTACACCACAAAGTAGCCTGGAACTTCTGTGACCTTGGGACCTTCACGGCTAGGATCATACACTGCATGGTATTATTAAATTCTCTCTGCTCCCCAAATAGTATCTCTTCTTGCTGTTCTTGTCTCTCCTAAAGAGTTTTTTCCCCCTCTCAAGTAAATACTCGTCTTCATGAAGTTTCTCAAATCCTCTGGCTTATCTTCTAGAATGAGCCATTGGAGGGCCTTAAGGGGTCTGAGTTCTTCTCCTTGACTCAGGAGAATCACTCTGCTCTGCATCAAGAAACAAAAATTTCCCCCTCAAACTGGACTCCAACTATCAGATTAAAGAAAAAAAAAAATCAAGCCATTCCCTTTATCTCACCAACTTCTCCATCCTTGCTTTCACAGATGATACGCAGAGTGCAGACTTTTTTTTTTTTTTTTTTTTATAAATTTATTTATTTTACTTGGGGGCTAATTACTTTACAATATTGTTGAGTGCAGACTTTTGAGTTAAGACAGGCTTTGGACTATCCAGACTCTGCTACTGAGCCTGCGTAAATTCTCTAAATGGGAATGGGGCCACACTAACTTAACAGGGCTTAAGTCAAGATTAAAGGAGGTCAAGTTCACTTAGCTCTTGTCATAGTACATGTACAGAGAACATGTAGACATTCCACAAAATACTGATTGTTGTTCAGTTGCATCCAACTCTTTGCAACCCCATGGACTGAAGCATGCCAGGATTCCCTGTCCTTCATCATCCCCTCATCTCCCGGAGTTTGCTCAAACTCATGTCCATTGAATTGGTGATGACATCCAACCATCGCATCCTCTGTTGTTCCCTTCTCTTCCCGCCTTCAATCCTTCCCATCATCTGGGTATTTCCCAATGAGCTGGCTCTTCACATCAAGTGACCAAAGTACTGGGGCTTCAGCTTCAGCATCTGTCTTCCCAATGAATATTTAGGGTTGATTTTCTTCAGGATTAACTGGCTTGATCTCCTTGCTGTCCAAGGAACTCGCAAGAGTCTTCTCCAGCACCACGGTTCGAAGGCACCAATTCTTCAGTGCTAGCCTTCTTTATGGCCCAGCTCTCACATCTGTGCATGACTACCGGAGAAAAACCACAGCTTTGACTATATCGACCTTTGTTGGCAAAGTGATGTCTCTGCTTTTTAATATGCTGTCTAGGTTGGTCACAGCTTTTCCTCCAAAGAGCAAGCGTTTTTTAATTTCATGGCTGCAGTCACCATCTGCAGTGATTTTGGAGCCCAAGAAAACAGTCTGTCACTGTTTTCACTTTTCCCCCATCTATTTGCCATGAAGTGATGCGACCGGATACCATGATCTTCGTTTTTTGAACGCTGAGATTTAAGCCAGCTTTTTCACTCTCCTCTTTCACCTTCATCAAGAGGCTCCTTAATTCCTCTTTGCTTTCTGCCATAAGGGTGGTGTCATCTGCATATCTAAGGTTATTGATATTTCTCCTGGCAACCTTGATTCCAGCTTGTGCTTCATCCAGCCTGGCATTTTGCAAGATGTTCTCTGCATATAAGTTAAATAATATACAGCCTTGATGTACTCCTTTCCCAATCTGGAACCAGTCTATCGTTCTATGTCTTGGTTCTCATTGTTGCTTCTTCATTTGCATACAGGTTTCGCAGGAGGCAGATAAGGTGGTCTGGTATTCCCATCTCTTTAAGAATTTCCCACAGTTTGTTGTGATCTACACAGTCAAAGGCTTTAGCATAGTCAGTGAAGCAGAAGAAGATGTTTTTCTGAAATTCTCTAGTATCCAAAATACGGATAAACCACCTTAAAACTAATAGATACATTTCAAAGCACTATCTCCCCAGCTGGAGTTGGATCTACCACCCTTGCTCAGCTGTGAGGCCAAGGGAAAGATATCTAAGTGAAAGAAGCTGGTAAGCCTTGCTCCAAGGAAATGGTTCTAGCAACAGAAATCCTTCGTGTAGCTGTCCCTAAGTTAATCACACTGTCTGGCAGCAACAGCAGAACTAAGGATTCTCACTGACTTAGCTGTCAGTTTTTCTGCATTATTTCAGACAGAATTTGGGGTTTTGTAGATGTGTGTGCATATGCTTAATTGCTCAGTCATATCCGACTCTTGCAACCCCATAGATACAGCCTGCCAGGCTCCTCTGTCCATGGGATTCTCCAGGCAAGAATACTGGAGTGGGTTGACATTTCCTTCTCCAGGGGATCTTCCCCAACCAGGAAACAAATCCAGGTCTCATGCATTGCAGGCACACTCTTTACTGACTGAGCTACAAGGGAAGCCCCCCAATATACATGGTACTGCACAAATTCACCAGCTACAACGAGGCTGGAAACTGGCTCCAAAAGAACTAACATAAGCATCCTTTACAGCAGAATCTGAAATGTCCTACTACAGATTCAACATTGTTATTGTGAGTATTCAAATGTCTCTTATGCTCTGAAAACACACTTACTTAAAAAGTACTTGAGCACCATAAACTGTCTGCACTGCTAACTTCTGTAACTCAGGAACATATATTCGGAACGTAGGAGGAGCTACAAGTGGTTACAATTCTTGAGACGAAAATCCCTATTTTATAAACCAACCTGGCAGCAGTGGAGAGAGATTCTGGTCCAACTGTTCTCAGGCTATGGTCCAGAGACTCCTGGGGGTATTCAAGACCCTTTGGGGAGGGTCTACAACACCAAAACTATTTTCCATAATCATCATCTCCATAATAATACTTGCCTTTTCGTTTTTCAGCTTAAATGTAAAGTGACATCACTACTCTGAGAGCTAATGTGGCAAATTCTTGTGTTCTAAAGATTGCTCAGTTTTATCTGATATAGAAAGTATCTACAGTATTGCCAACAGGAACAAAAGGTACTTGGGTCCATAATAACTATAAACAGTGCAAGAGATTCTTTGACCAAAAAACCCTAAGAACAGCAAATTTTAAACTTATCAAGCACAGAAACTTCCAAGAAGGAGGCTTAAAAGTATTTTAACCACAGACTATAAATCTGGCTTACTTCCATTTCCTCACCCAGGTGGTGCCTAAAACAACAGAATTTCATCATGGTCCTTCAAATATCTAAAGTAAATGTCCCATAAATATGTCCTTTAGATCTTTCACAAAAATAAGTCCACTGACAAAGAATGGAATAGTTGACATGCACGGAAAAATGTTTCCTAAACTGTTTTCAAACTGGACCTTTTCTGAAGATGGTTAACCGCATTTCTTTTTGACACCTGCCATTCCATATTTCAGCACAAATTTTATTCTACCATAAAAGACTTCAGTGTTAAGACTGAAAAGGGTCTTTTGCTGGCTGAGCATTTGGCCTGTGCAGTGTTTCAAGGTGCCGACAACACCTGTGGCAGTGTAAGAATTATAGTAGTTGCTGGTACTGTGACTACAGGAGTGGTGGATACACACCCTCCCCTTGCCTGCCTCGCTAAGGAGGAAAGTCCATGTAGGTACCAAATCCTGACTCTCTGGGCGAGCATCTCTGCTTCCTAAAGCCCAACTGGGTAAAGGAGCAGAGAGAAATTTTAACAGTCCCTGTGTTGTCTCTTATCCTGGTTTCACCTTTGGCATTCTGGCTTATGTTTCCAAATTCAATAAACTGATGTCAACTATATGCAGAGGCAGGGCACTATGCACTCTAGGTACAGAAATGTTTATTTTCCGAAGAGTTGGTAAAATATTATGCATTAGATTTCACTGGCCCAGATCTCTGTTGAGGGTCCACTGTGTTTTCTGGGCTGCTCCCTGTCACACAAGTTGCATCCCAGGACTTAGCAGGTGAGATGCCTCGGTTCTTTCCTCTGCTTTCTGCATTTATTTTGGAATCTAACTCCATAACTTTGGATGAATTACACACTCTCTCCAAACTTCAGTTTCCTCACTGATAAGAGAGATTAGAACCGAGTAAGTAAGCAATTTCTATGGCTCAGATACATGTATTCAGTATTAATAAAAACACCTGAACAGAGTAGTTGTTCTTAAGGTGCAGGCAAGTTTGCACGAAGCACCTTGTGCCAACTATACTGCTGGTCTAGTGACTCTGATATGACCTCTCCCCACTCCCCACAAAGATACCCGAAATTACCTTGTAAATTATGTCAATGATTCTCAGAGGGATCACAGACACTACAAATCTCTTAGCAAACTGTATCTTCAGATGCAAGTAAACTTGATGACGAATCAAGTCTTTCTCCAAGAAACTCTATACTAAAGCAATCAATCTGCTCTGCAAATTACTTTACAGCTGTCAGAGATCCCATTTAAAATGCATTTAACCATTCTGAAATTACAGTTCATGTCACAGAATTTGGCACTTATAAAGCACACAGAAAAATTAGTAATTCTTCAGGGTGGGGGGTGGTGGTGGTGGAACAGACTACTTAGATAATTTAAAGAAATCAAGGCCTAACAAACTTGCCCTCTTCAGGTCGTGGTTTCCTCACCTGTGAAATTAGAGGGTTGGACTAAATTAACGTAATCTTCAGAACTTCCTCAAATGTAATCTTAAAACAAAAACATGTGTACTAGAAAATAACAGTTCTAACCAACAGGCTAGTTCATGGTCAAATTATAATGGGCTTCCTAAGCCTATCATCACTTTGTAAGGATGTCTATTGCAAGGCTTCTCAGACACATCATTGGTGATATGCTAGAGAGCTCCTAACTCATTGCTGTGGGAGCGGTCCTGATGCATTGTAGATGTTTAGCAGCATCCCTGGCTACCACCCACCACATACCAGGTAGCACTTCCACCCTCAAGTTCTGACAGACATTGCCAATTATTTCCCGAGTGGCAAAATCACTCCCAGGTCAGAATCACTGGTTTATTCATGAACATAATTGCTTGGATTATAAGAGGGTAGGATTCAGAAAGAAGAATCTTAAGAGCTTTTCATATATTGATACTGTGGGGCTTTTTAAAAATAAAGTTGTAACTATCACTCTTCTCAAATAATTTACAAAAGTTTTATTAGATGAAGTTCTATGCTGCATAGCAGCAGGAAATATACATACCCATCATAAGATAGATCAGTTACAATGATTAAACATGATGTCTTTGGTAATTCTAAACAGCTACCATACATTTGCTCAGGAACATATCAGTTGCTCAAGATTTTAAGTAACATTATTTTAATATGCAGAGGCTTTTCTAGGGGAAAAACATGAGGTAAAATGTAAAGCAACTTCTGAGTATAATACATCACAAGACCAGTCTGTTTAATCACCAAACAGATGCTTGAGGGAAGACCATCTGATGGTTTCTACACAATTACAACTCTGACAACCAGCAACATCTTATACTTGGGGCACTTGAGGTTAATCATGGTCTTTATTTCCAGGGAGAGAAGGGAAAAATTTTAGCTTGCAACCATTTCAAATGGTTGAAAAATTAGATGTGAATGAAGGTGAAGACTTTGAAACTACCTGCAGTTATTGGTTAGAGACACAAGCACTGGGTTGGCGAAGCCCTTCAACTCAATATACCTGATTTTGTTGGGCTAGGACAGTGAACAGGTTAGTGATGGGATTTCACATATAATCTTTGAATTAAATGTTGGTCATATGTGCTACTCATGGATGAAACATTTCTCAGAATTCTAGGAAATAATTAGAATTTGGAGAATAAGAACAGAAACTTAAATATGTCAATATAGTCATCCCTCAGTATGTGAGGGGGACTGGTTCCAGGACCTCCGGGGACACCAAAACCAATGGCTGTATTTGCCTATCTGTTGAGAACCTCACACTTCATCTGCAAAAGTCATACCTATTTTAAGACCCAACTCATATGCCACTGCTTTCCCAATTTCTCCTAGCAAATAACAGTCTGTGGTCACATTTTCAGGGTTCCCAAAACAGGACATACCTCTGTCACTTAATGTTCTACATCATAGTATCTGTATATCTGTACAATATTATGTTGCTTTGCACCAGATTATGTACACCTCTGCAGCAGTCTCCGCTGTTTATTTTATGCTATACGTTCCAAACTTGCTTCAAAGTAACCATTTGTTCCCGACAGCATTCTCTGTACAGCGTAGTGTAGAGAGCAGATGCTGCATCAGCATGTAACATAACATTGTATTCGAATAGTGTACCGTCTGTCTGAGCTTCTGAACTGAGGAACTTCATATAACTCATATTTCATACTGCCAAGACTAATAAGCAAAAAGCCTAGGACACGACACATTCTCAATGAATAGAACTATCTATCCCAGAGAGAACAGCCCCCAGTTTGTCAGAGGTGACAGAAGAAAAGAGATGATGAAATGCTTCCTATGACAAGGCCCTGTGTTGAGTTTTTACATATATAACTCCTAATTCTCACAACTTGTTGATGTTTTTGGTGGAATCAAAGCCCGAAGGTCCAACAGCAAACAGGCTAGAGCAGTTTACCCCAAGTTTAGTTTTGTTCTTTCCACTAACCTACATGGCCCACCTGAAGAAAGAGAATTCAGCTGGGGCCAGTAGAAGTGAGGGAAACAAAGGCGAGTGGTAACCTACTGAAAAGGGCAGGAGGAAGATTCCATGAAGCAGTCGGTAACACTGACAACTGCCACAAGTGAAGACTGAAAACAGGTCTCTGATTCGGCCTGAAGGGCACTTCAGGGATGTGCCCCTTCCATACGAAGTGATTTGATTCTCTTCTAATCCTTCACTAGCTCACATGTGCCCCCTAACCCTTCACCTTTCCTCTTAACCTCAAATATCCCAACAACTTCAACATATCCCACCCTAGAGTCACCACCATACTACAGGTATGAAAAGAGCACACTCTGACACTCTGTATTACACTGCCCGTATTTTTAAATATCGAGGACTAGGGAATTAGGACAAAATTCTTAGGAAGTCAAGTCTAAGTCCTTCAGGAATGCCCTTGGTTTCCTGTCTCTCTATCAAAGTGCAAAAGACCTGTAAGTAGTAACAACTGACTTCTCAAAGCACTGACATTTAGTAAGTCTGCTTACTTAACCTTAAGAGAAACCATATTGTCACCAGAGTAAGTAATGTAGAACCAAGTGGGATTCTCACAGTACCAGCAAGCTCTTCAATGACACAGATTTATCTAAATTCTTAGCTTATAAAAGGGACACTTAAAACTGGGATGATGATATACTGCATACATGCATGTATCTGCATCATTCTGGTAGAGGCCCTTTTCAAGTCGATATTCCACTCCAAAGCATCTGCCTTTGGCATCAAGGTAAGCCAATTTGCATGCCAGTAGTAAGTTTCCAACAAGGTAAGGATTCTGCGAGTCCCAAAAATAACTCTGCAGCGCCTTCACTGGAAAGGGGGCTTTTTTCTTCTTAAACAAAACTGCTGCAAGTGCACTTTCATCAAACAAAGATTTGCTGAAAATTTGATTAACTCATCTGCAGAGTACAATGGAGATTTGCAAGGTCTTTTTTGAAGTCTGAAATGAAATTTTCAATGTTGCATTTTAATTTTTAGAGTTTCAAAAATGGTGCAGAGTTCCCACATACCCCTCACTCTGCTTTGCCTAATATTAACGTCTTATATAAACACAGTATAATTATTAAAACAAGAAAACTAGTCCCTGGTACAATTCTGTTAACTGAACAGGACACTTTGTTTTTGAAAAGTCTCACCAGTATCTCCATCAAATTCCCATTTAGGCATCCACATCAGAGTTTGTTTTTCCTCATGTTTAGCCTCCTCCTATCTCTGATAGTTCCTCAGTCTCTTTGATGGCCTGGACACTTCTGTGATTACTAGTCACTTTGGAGAAATCTCCCTCAGTTTGGGTTTATCTCATGATCAGGATGAGATTATACGTTCTGACAATACCAGAGCGAAGACGTGCATTCTACTGACTGCAGCACAGCAAGGAGTTCCTGATGTTTCCATGTCTTATCCCCGCTGACGCTAATCATGACGAAGTGTATAAGGTGATGTCTGTCAGGTTTCTTCACTTTAAAGTTATACTGATTAAATAAAAGACTTTAAAAGAGTTATCTTGAAACTATATATGTAACAATATGCCATTTCTCCGCAAACTTTCACCCACTAACTTTAGCATTCCAACATGGATTCTGCAAATACTGCTATTGTTTTCTTTTGGCCCCACGGTGATGTGGTCTTCTACATTTACTAACTGGAATTTTTCTGTAAGTAAGAGCTGTCTCTTCGAATTCATTTATTTAATTTTTTTTTATCAGTATGAATTCATGGCTATTTCTCATATCCTACAGGTTAAAACCCAACTCTATCGTTTTTTATTTTGTTGTGCAAATTGTCCCAGCTTTGGTCATCAGGAGCTCTTTCTTCAGGCTGAGTTCTTTTGACAGATTCCTGCCCCTTTTCAAGCCCAAAAGTATAGAAGTTTTTAGGATCAAATGTTCCTTGGACTATTTTATATTCCTAGGTGCTATACTCAAAGAAAATCCTTATAGTCCAGTTAGAGAAGGAATAAAACACTTGTCAGTCATTCAAAGTGATAATGTCATTGCATCTTATCCCAATCAGCGTTATACTCCACACAGCATAACCACTAACAGAAGCTGGGTGATATCTAAGCAAGTTAGAGCTCTGGATATCATAAGGAGTACATTTTCTCAGAATGTAATCATTAATCTAATGCTTCTGTTAACAGAAACTTTTGTGTTCTAAAGACATACTTAATCATCAAACATTTTGTAGCCAGTGGTAAAAATTCCAGCTGGAATGATGGTACAATTCCAGTTAGTCAGACAAAAGTGTCCTCTAAAAACACACAATATATTTTTCTGGCATTCTGCAGAGGGAAAGGGAAAAGATTTCAGACTCTGGAAGAAAGTGGAGGTATTCTGCACAGGGATAAAGGTACAAGACCCAAGGCTGAGTGCATGTTCCAAAAAATAAACAGCCTGTGGTAGAAGAAAGCAACAAAGACACTGTTCCTTCAGACATTATCCTGCCCTCTCCACAGCTCTAAAAGTGCTCAAGAAAAGTGGGGCTTCCCAAATTCCTTCCTGTTTGCTTACAGGTGCCTATTCACCTGCCATACAAACATCCAAAAAAGGGCAGCGTTGGGGGAGCTAGAAAGGGGAACCAGTGCTGACGTTTGCTGACTTAGACAATCTCTGCCTAGAACAAGTCTTAAGGAGGTAAAATTTACATACAACAGACAAAACACACAGCGTTTTCAGAGTACAGTTTGTTGTGACAGACACACAGAGCAGCGGATTCACCACTCCTGATCAAGGGTCCTCGGTGTCCTTTCCCAGACAATCCCCACCCCCGGCTCCGGGAGACCACCGAGCTGCTTCCTGACCCAGGAATCGAACCGGGCTCTCCTGCAGTACAGGTGCCTTCTTCACCAGCTGAGCCACTAGGGAAGCCCTATGCTCTCCCTCACCGTGGATTAAATGCGTCTTTCCCGGAGTTTCACATAAAATGGAATCACATGGCATGGATCGGCTGTTTTATATGGTACTTTCGGTGAGCACAGCATTTTCTGAGAGTCATCCCTGTTGCTGTGTCTTGTTTACTGAGGCGCCTACTGACGGACAGCTGGGCTATCTGCAGTTTTCAGCTCTCATGAATCAAGCTGCTATGAACATTCATGTACAAGTCTTTGTGTGGACATGTTTTCATTTCTCTTGGCTAAAAGAATCCAGGGCAAGTACACTATACATTTAACTTTATAAGAAAGTGCCAAACTCTTTCTCAAAAGTGACTGCAGGATTTTCCAACTGCTCCCCATCCTCAAGAGCACTTGCTACCGTCAGTCTCTTTGAGTCATTCTAGTGCATGTATATTAGCATCGCAATGTGGCTTTAACTTGCAGTTCCCCATGACTAATGATGTTGAGCCAACTTTTTGTCCAGGATGCACGTTTACACAAATGCAGGTGATGGCTTACCAGAAACAATAACTCTGGCAGTGTTTGTGAAGATCAAGAAGCTTGTCAATATGGTAACTGCAGAAACTGAGTGATGGGCAGGGAGACTGATATCTCTACAGAATTCTGTGTTTAAGTTGTGTCCTCACTGAAAAAAAGTTATAAATAAACCAGAAGGCTAGTAGGTTGCCTACCTTAATTGAGGTACTGGACTCCGAAAGAAGAAAATAAAAGACAATGACTTGTCTAATTTAGGTGTAGAGTAATGGAATAAAAAGCATTTTGACTCTGAGCTAAGCAGCTTTTCAAGAAACTACTATCAACTAATTCTTAAAAGTTACCCAGCTGACCCAGACGAGTAAGAGTGATGTACTATAGAAAGGTCTGTACAAATCAATTGATTAGATGTGGACACAGCAGACAGGTGGCAAGCCTAGAAAGGACAGCTGGAGGGAGATCTACCACTTTGGATGATAGAATGGAAATCTAAGGGGTTCAATGAACTGAAATAAAGGATGTGGGATCAGACAGTAAGATTTCACAGGATAACAATATTTATACAGGTAATCTGCTTCCTATATTTCTTAATCTGAATGTAACTGGTCTAGTGAAGTCACAGATGGTAAGAAAATGGCATTTTATCCCCAGTTCTCTTACCAATTTGTAGAATGATTTTTAAGAACCACAGCCTTCAGCCTCAGTTTCCCCAACCACTTAACAGAGAGAAAATACATGTCCTACATTCGTCTCAATATAGATGAGATAAAATGCTGGAACCAGCAAAACGTACACTTGGGTATAGAAGAGCGGAACTATTTCGGTTTTCACTTTCACACACACACTTTTGTATGCACAGTCTTAAGCAAATCCAAGCTTTTAAAACTTCGGTTTAGTAAAAACAGAAAAATGCTTTCCTAAGTTTCATACCAATATATGCCTCAGAGGGTTGATACTGCATAAATAATCATCCAGTAAGGAAAAAAAGACAAGTCTTAACTGCCACACTACATTTACTGAGCACCACTGGTGATTCGAGTGAATTTGCCAAATAGTTTTCTCTTTTTTTAAGGTTTTTAAAAATTGTATTTTGGATTCCTAGTGTTATTAAACACTACATGGAAAACAATTTACCTTTTGGTTACTTTAGGTTGCTATTACACTGAAATTCCTTGGATAAGTGCACAGAGCTGCTTTGGTCCTATACAGTCCCCATACAGCGTTTTCACAGTATATAAATCGATAATCATATCCTATACTTCTGCCATCTCTGTTGCCCTAACAGCTGTCCACTCTTCCTTTTAAAATAAGAGCATCCACACCCACAACCAGGCCTCATTCTGAGAAAACTGGAATGCTCTTAAAATAACATGCCCAGACTTGAGAACACAATTCTTTTAGAAGCAGATTACAATGCATTTAATTTTTAACCACTAATTCAGGGTCTTGTCCAAATGTCTTTAAAAGGAATTTGTTTTTTTACATGAGTTATTACTGCATCAAATTCATCAATCACAAAAAATTCATTTAAAACTTCCTCCCCTACCTAACCATTCTTAACACATAAGCCATAGCCACATAATCTCGCCAAACTTAAAATCTAGTAAGGAAAACTTCAGCAATTTCCAAGTGGCTCAGTCAGTGAAGAATCTGTCTGCAATTCAGGAGACCCAGAAAGGAAAACCTCACGAAGACACAAACTCATCAACAGTCATATTCACTCTGTAAGTAGGAAACATCTCCTGAGAACAACAAACACAATAAATCAAGACCAAAACCTTTCCCTTCAAACAGAAGCTGGGAAATCTATTCTTGATTGGCAGGGATATCTGTAAGGACATCAGGACTAACCATCAACATCTTCAGCAGAGAAGAGATGTTTCCTATCCAACAGATGACTCCTGAAGAATGAGCAAATTCAATTCAGAAGTTTTAGAACTGCATGAAACTCTTAAGTAATATTCATTAACTCCCAATTTATCTTGCTTGGTGTACTTTTAACAGAATCAGCTTCATTTAACCTTCTCCACTACTGAAGAATATGATGAACAGTTTGTCGACTATGTTTTGGCAAAACTAAAACTCTCCCATAGAGTTAAGAAAAATATGAACATGCTTAAAATAGAAGAAATAATAATAAGAGCAAGAGGTTCAATCGTGGTGGGAGGCACAGCACATAGCTGTGAGAAGTTATCCACAGAGAAACACATGTCATAATACCCCCTCTTTAAGGTTCGCCACAGACGGTAAACATTAAAGAAAACGTCTATAATGAATCTGCATAGCACTGTTTTTACCCAATGATTCCACATTTATTTGATTATAGAACCTTCTTTGGTTTTCCTTACTATATTCACTGAGTTTGTAACTTTCATTCGGTGTTCTTGTGTTCCATCCGTCTCACCACTGAAGTAAATTAAAGTATGAGGACTGGTGCTTTTTTTTCTTTAGGAGAATGGAGTAGGGGTGGTATTCTGCTGTTCTGAAAGAAGTTGTGCTTTACTGTTGTCCTTTTTTCTAGTAATAAGTCCAAGTTAGTAACCAATATGGTAATGAGTTTATACACTTTCAGTTCAGTTCAGTCACTCAGTTGTGTCCGACTCTTTGCGACCCCATGAACCACAGCACGCCAGGCTTCCTTGTTCATCACCAACTCCTGGAGTTTACCCAAACTCATGTCCACCGAGTCGGTGATGCCATCCAACCATCTCATCCTCTGTTGTCCCCTTCTCCTCCTTCCCTCAATCGTTCCCAGCATCAGGGTCTTTTCAAATGAGTCAGCTCTTCCCATCAGGTGGCCAAAGTATTGGGGTTTCAGCTTCAATATCAGTCCTTTCAATGAACACCCAGGACTGATCTCCTTTAGGATGGACTGGTTGGATCTCCTTGCAGCCCAACATCTTACAATTCAAAGGGTAATCTTACTGTGGTTTCATGATTATCCAGGAATGCAGACAGAGACAGGGGAACACCTGCAAAGGCAACTGGTGTACACTGGCTGCTACTCTGCTTAGCTTCAAAGTAATTGCTTTTTAATAATAATGAAAAATTTCCTTTATTTTACAGATGAGCAGTATGCTTAGAGAAAACTAGTCATTGTCACAAGAATCTGGCTTTAATTTGCCTCTCCACACAGTAAACTACCAGGTAAGTGCCTAACCAAGACTCTTAAAAAATTTTTCAGAGTTTTTAAGAGAAGGGTCAGTGCATAACTAAAACTCTTATTCATCTACTTCAAGCCCTAACTGATGTTATGTTTTCTTACCAGATGTCAAAGGGAAATTTTTACACCTCTACATGCTAACACCAACTAAGATGTCAACAATTTTAGTTTATGTCACCATGTCATGAAGGTTAAAATACGGGAATCTGGCATATCAGAACAGGCAAAACAGTGTATAATTTGATTTACTCCTTTGGATCACTCAGCACCTGAGTCGCTACCACTGCAATAAAAACACATAGTGCTTAAAAATAAAACTGGATTTTAAAAACGGAATTAATTTTTAAATACTGTTTTAAAAAATGCTTCTTTTATTTTTGGCTGTGCTGGATCTTTGCCGTTGCTCACACTTTTCTCTAGCTGAGCCCAGTAGGCCCTCCTCTCTAGCTGCGGCGTGCAGGCTTATTGTGGTGGCTTCTCTTGTGTGCGGAGCATGGGTTCTAGAGCACAGGCTCAGCAGTTGTGGCGCACAGGCTTAGCTGTCCTGAGGTATGCGGGACCTTTCCAGATCAGGGATCCAAGTGATGCCCTGCACTGGCAGGCGGATTCTTTACCACTGAGCCACATGGAAGTCCTATATACACTTAGTATTGTTGTTCTGAGGTCTGCTTGGATTTCCTCCTCTCTATACCCACTTGACCTGAAACAGTGAACTTTGGTTAACTGTTAACCAAAGTTAACTTTAGGTCCCCTAAAGCTCTAGGGAGTGGTGCCATGTATCTATTTAGTGACTTAAAAAAAATAAAAATTCTCCAAATGATCCAAGAGAACTGCTCTCCTTAAGAAGCTCTGCATTTTATTCTGAGGTTCTGGGGCCCAAGAAGAAAAAGGAAGCAAGACATGCGTTAGTAGAGGGAATAATGGGACATCTACAGCAATAAATTTTCCCAGAAAAATACCAGACTCATATCCCTAGGACATACTTAGTCACTGTGCTAAGTGCTGAGGAAACAGAGATAAAGAACACTATGCGTGTTGCAAATAAATTCTTCAGCAGTTCTTAACCTGGGTGGGTATGTGGGTCCTTCTTGCAAACTTTCGCAAATGTGGTAACTATTAATCTACTCAGAAAAAAGTGCCCACAAGTAAATGTCAGGGTTTAACTTCAAAAGATTTGTAGATCCCACAGTTAAGACAGGTACAACAAACACTAGTTTATATAAAAACAAACAAGAACAACAGGGATGACAGGCTAAGATTCCATCTGAGACTTTCAGAATCTCAGGATGGTATCGTTGAAGCTGTCCAATTTTTCTCTTTATCAGCTATGAAAACCGCAAATACTGAATTTAAGACAGCCCTTCAACGGTATCCAAAAACTTAGCTAAATGAAAATGACTGAACATGGCCACACACAAATGCCATCCTACCTTTTTTCTCTATCGTCACCGACATTATTACCATTAGGGTGCGACAGAACACCCACATCCCAGAATCGTTCCATCTTTCCCTTTCCACTTTGGTCCCATCATTACCTTTTATTAGGGAAAAATTAACACCGAGTTTAAGTTCAAACTTGCTTGTCTATTCTTAAATTGAGTTTCTGCTTGTGTTATTAACTTCCCTAACTAATAAACGGCAAGTATTTTGTGATGTAAGAATAGTTTTTACTTACTCTCTTTTGAAATCTAAGCCTCTGTAAACTGTTAGCTTGAAGACTAAGAAAAATCACCGATCGTCGAGTACTACAGGAGGTGCTGTTTCTTTTCTCCTGTGACACCATGGGCCAATAGCCCTGAATTCAGAATCTGCAAGTTAAAGTTCTCTTAAAATAGAAATGCTCTGGAATATGTTTCAACATGAGGGAATAAGTCTTTATACAAAGATTTATTTAATCTCTTTCATAACTGAATTCACTAGGCCCAATCTGAAGATGTTAATAAAGAGTCTGGTGATACTTCAAACAGATCCTTGACTAAGTTGATGGAAACAGGCAAAAATGGGTAGCTTGGGTGAGACAAATTCAACAGGCTTGTGTACAAAGGACATCCATATTAAATACATGTTTTTGTTGTTGTTCAGTTGCTAAGTTGTGTCCGACTCTTTGTGACCCCAAGGTCTGCAGCATGCCAGGCTTCCCTGTCCTTCACCATCTCCCCGAGTTTGCTCAAACTTATGACTACTGAGTCAGTGAGGACATCCAAGCATCTCATCCTGTCGCCCCCTTCTCCTCTCGCCCTCAATCTTTCCCAGCATCAGGGTCTTTTCCAATGAGTTGGCTCTTGATATCAGGTGGCTGAAGTATCAGCTACAGCATCAGTTCTTCCAATGAATGTTCAGGGTTGATTTCCTTAAGGATTCACTGCTTTCATCTCCCTGCTGTCCCAGGGCCTATCAACATGTGTGTGTGTGCGCACGTAACAAAATATTTCCAGTTCACAGCAAAGGCAGCGTCCAAAAGCAGAAATGCAGCCTCTCTTAGAGGCCTCCAAATGAAATCTCAACACGCCTGAGAGAATGAAGAGTCTACCTTATCCCACCAATCAATCAGTCTTCCTTCCTGATAAAAACTGCATCCCACTGTTACTTTACCTCAATCTCATCTCACATACCCCTTCAGACAGACAGACACACGTCCACTCACGCCCCTTGAGCAATCTCCCAAATCCACTTCATAGAAAACCACACACCCCTCAAAAGCACATGCTTTTCAAACACACACCATGACACCAACAAAACAGACACAAATACACCACCCAAATAAACCAGCGTTCCTAATTCCACCCAAAAGATACCTACTCCTATAGCTTCCTTCTGTCCCTTCACTTCATAACAGGCATCTAACAGACAGAATGGGACTCAGGTGCTCTGAGCTGAGAATAAGAGGGGACTGCAGCACCCTCCCTGCTCTCTCTTGGGCCACTGGAAGAAGCCAGCAGTTATGTACTGAGGATGCTTACAAGGCCTTAAGAAGAGGTTCATGTGATGAGCAGCTAAGACCTCCTGCTTGCCTGCTGACAGCTAGCAAGGAACTAAGGTTTTCAGCAAAGTCACACAGGAAGTCATCTAGAAAAGCAGATGCTCTGGCCCCAGTCAAGCCTTCAGATGACTGCAGCCCCATCCAACATCTTGATACAATCTCATTAGCGACTCTAAGCCAGAATCACCCAGCTAAGGCCACTTTCAAATTCCTAAGCCTTTTTAAAGGTGTGAGAATTGGATAAAGGTAGTGAAAAGGCCCAAACTTCCAGTGTTAAAATTAAGTAAGTACTGAGGATGTAACACACAACATGATGACTATAGTTAACATTCCTGTATGGTAATTTGAAAAGTGCTAGGCGAGTAAATCTTTTAAAATTCTCATCATAAGGAAAAAACGCCCCCCCCTTTGCTATCTGAGATGATGGATGCTAACAAAAATTACTGTGGTTATCATTTTACAATATATTTAAGTCAAGTCATGCTATACACCTTAAACTTATATACAGTGCTATTTGTGTGTGTGTATACATAATTCAATTGTATTTCAATAAAACTGAAAAGGCTGTGAGATAACATTTGTTTTATGTTGCTATTTGGGGGGATAACTTGTTACACAGCAATAGATATCAATAGTTCACACATGGACACATGCCTCCTACATTCCCCAAACAGACAATAGTTTAAAAGAAAAATGTCTAGGAAAGAGAATGATGTTCCACGTCAAAATATGTCTATTTTCTAAAAAACCTTTATACAGTCTGATCAGATCTACTCTAGAGGGAATAATGGTTAACTCAAGGAAACCAGAAGTGAATCTTATTCAATAATTAGTGTAAGTAACTCAGCTCTATCCTCATGTCAACTCTTCAGATACTCATGACTCTTATATTTAAAACAAATGTGAAGAAGCCTAAAATAATTTCATTGTGTCTACTTAACTGTTATTAGGTGGTGAGCAGGTGTTCTTATAGTTGAAAGGGGAGTAGTGCAGGACAATGTAAAGCAATTAAGGTTTGAAAAACCACACAATTTGCTTATGCTCTTTTATTAGGAAAACTGGAGAAGGCAATGGCACCCCACTCCAGTACTCTTGCCTGGAAAATCCCATGGATGGAGGAGCCTGGTAGGCCACAGTCCATGGGGTCGCTAAGAGTCGGACACGACTGAGCGACTTCACTTTCACTTTTCCCTTTCATGCACTGGAGAAGGAAATGGCAACCCACTCCAGTATTCTTGCCTGGAGAATCCCAAGGACGTCGGAGCCCGGTGGCTGCCGTCTATGGGGTCACACAGAGTCGGACACGACTGAAGCGACTTAGCAGCAGCAGCAGCAGCAGCAGCATTAGGAAAACTCTCTAAAAAGTCAGTGAACTGTTATCTAAAGGGAATGCCACTCTCATTGGTAATTTGCCCTACAGAGCCATTAATCTTCTCACTAGAAATCTTCTGTCCCCCAATAAAGGTTTCTTGGTAAATGTCCTCCCTTAAGTGGAAATATTACTGACAGCACTTGAAATCAGTCTGGTGGGCCAATGACCCCAAAAACCCCCACAGGAAAAATAACAGGATCAAGCTACATCTGCCACAAACAGATAGCTGGCTACTCACTGTGAAATTACACATAGTCTTGCATTCCCTTGGTTAACACAGTTTTCCTGTTTAGTGGCTGAGCTTTTAGGAAAGACCCCATTCTCTATCTCTGATATCTGGTGACAGGTAGGGATCCAGCTTGAATCCAAGAATGATATGCATACTGTTTAAAGTCTTTCGATATTTTAGATATACTTAACATAAAGCTGTGTATGTATCTGGAGTCCATACTGAAGTAAAATTCTTTAAAAACTAAAAAATATGAAGAACCTTAGAGAAATCCAATGTTTAAAGAAAACTTAACAAATTTCTTTAAAAATTGAACCTTTATTCTACTTTCATTGTATACCACAAAGGAGGAAGTGGATTATAAATTTTCTTAATCAGAGGTTAAATATATATGTGTGTGTGTGTGTGTATATATATATATAAAATATCTAATGATTCTATAATGAAAGACCAAACGAGAAGATTAGGACTAGGAAAAAGAATATACGGCATTGACATTGTCACTCTAATCACCTGAAATTCAAATTCTGGCTGAGTTTCCCATGGCTCCCTCGTACTTTTAAAAACCAAAGGACAACAGTCTTCACTTACGGCCACTGGACCCTTAAGAGAATTTAGGGACAAACAGACTGTTTGTATTATTATCAGTAATTTGGGGGAGGGGAGATTTTGGGGGGAAGCTGAACAAAATAAGCTGGAGGAGGAATTTTCTGATGAGGGCCCAGACACTAGCAACCATATACAGAGTACGTCCTGAGACATGACAACACAGGTGCTTAGACCAGGTCACCCATCCCTTTGTGGGGTGAGCAAGCAGAGGCATCTATAGGTAAAGTCTCATTTTCTGTTATTTGAAAAGCCCACCTCAGTATGTGTACAAGTTCTACATTGACCCCCTAAAGCTCTACCTCGGCCATGGAGGGTGATTTTTGCTTGGAAACTTTTCAGAAGAGCTAGCCACCAATATCACAGAAAGGTCTTCCTTCTACTGTCATGAATACTGCGGCTTTGCTAATGCTTTCCAGTGAGCTTAAGCCTCAGGCTTCCTGCAAGGTCGGTCATTAGCAAATAACACTGATGAAGCACCATGCATTTTATTCCCTGGACAATTAAAAGCAGGAATTAAGGGAGGTGCATCTATGATTATCTTTCATTTTGTTTTCATTTAAGCTGTGAGGTAGGGTAAATTCAGACCAAAAAAGAGCTGTAGGTAACAACGTTCTCTCGGTTCTTCCCAGTTAGAAAATATTTAGTTCCATTTCTTCTATTTTACAGATGACAAAAATAAAATGTAGATACTCAGTGATCTACCAAAGGTTTTAACTGTTATTTACTGTCTTCTAACTCCTGGGTATAGTGGTCTTGCTCTTTTTATTCCATAACAGTGCCTTCCTTATAAAATTCATGTAAATATTCTGAAATTAATATTCAGATATGTGAAAATACATTCCTAAATATTAGACATGTGTCCTCGGGCTCCTTTATTAATAAACAGGTGGTTTAATAAATAATTGGTTTGCCTGCCAATTTTAAACCTAAGGTGTGAATTATCCCCATTTCCTTTAAAGAAAAAAAAGCACCCAAAAAAGTTTTAACTAATCTGTGTCCATAAGTTTTGCTACCACTAAATAACAATTCCTCTAAAAATAATCACTCTTTATAAACCACTATTTTTCCATACTGACTCTTGATTGTCCATCCTGCAAAGCCCATGGAAGACAAGCACCTAGCACAATTTCTCTCCCTTCCAAACAAGAGCAAACGTGCAGAGCTCAACTGGGGCTCCAGAATCCTCAAAACAGCACTCCTGAAAGTGTTAAGATAAAACCTATATGCTACTCAGTATCTCCAGCCTCAGAAGTCTTGCGTTCCTATCAGCTGTCCTATTTATTTGGTTCTATAGACACATGTAAGATTATGGAATTTGTGTCCAGTTACACTGCCACTTTTAATTCACTCATTCAATGCACGCTGTGTCTCAAGCCCTGTGCTAGATGCTAGACACAACCAATGGTGGGTAAAAACAGGTTGATCCCTGCTCTTAAAAAGCTAGGTCTAAACAAGGAATCAAAGTAGCAAATAACCACACACATGCATAGAAAATTACAACTGAGAAAGCACAGGAACATGGAGAGCATATTCCAAGAAAGTGGCTTTGGGGTAGGCTGATCGAGTTAACCAGAGATGGGTGGTGGGGGAGGAGTCAAACAGAGGCAGTCTCAGGTAGGGAAAACATGGGAAACGGCCCTAGGGCCAGAAGTAAAATACTACGGTGTTAGGTCATACTAAAGGAAGACCAAGGTGGCAGATTTGCAGACTGGGTACCGGAAGATGAGGCCAGAAGGCCAGGCAGGGAGCCAGATCTCCACTATTATTCAGGGAGCAGGTACTCAACTACTCTAAGTCCTCTGTACTGTCTACTATATACTATTTTGTAGAAAAGTAAAATTCACTAGCTTAATGAAAAGTTGAGTTCAACAACAGGAATACGCTGAAAAATTAAAAGACACAGAAACTGCTAAAGAAGGAATAGCTTTGGTAGACAATCCTACCAGATTCATATCACTGATTGTCAACTACTATGTTTACCCTTAGATCAGTAATTCTCAATACAGACTGCACATCAGAATCAACAAGGCAGCCTTGAAAGCATAATGAGGCCCTGGTCCCACCAACAGAGACATGATTTAATGGGTCTGAGATGGAGCCCACCTTGGCAAAGAAACCATGCTCCCCAGGAGACTCTAATGTGAAGTCTACATGTAGAGCCATTTTAGGAATAAATTCTCCTAACAAGCTTCTCAGAAAGCCTCATGTTTCTCATAGCCCTTCCTTACTTGCTAGACATTGCCCCCTAATTCCTCCTAGATTTAGCCCAATTGCTGGGGTCCCCAAACATAGATCTGAGTACCTGAGTCCCAGGGACCACACTCATTCTTTTCAGATCCTTTTCAAACAAGCAAGTTGGTATAAAAAATGAGGCAGAGATGGAGTGAGGTGCTGAGCTAGAGTAATAAGAACCACTCTGAAAGTAAGTTCAGTCTTGAATACTAGTCAAAACACTTGATTGTGAGAAACAAGTAAAATCTGTAAGATGTCAGACAAAACAAGAAGGGTGACTTCTGTTCAAAAGAAAAGCTTCCCCCCCAACCTCCATTATCAGAAAAAAAGGGAAAAAAAAACAGGGAAAAGGAAACCACTGGATTTGTGTCTACTTGCTGTCTAAGGCAAAAAGCTCTGAGAAATCAACAGAGAATATTAGACAGCAGGAAGCCAAGAATCGGAGGAAAGAAGGGCACTCAAAACTGCTCCTGAAGCTGCAAGCATGGAACAGTCTTAGGAACTCAAATACAAAATAAAGTAGGTCAACTCTTAAGCTATTAAAATTGCCTGAGTTGAAGCAGAGAGACTTTAACTATAGTTTATGTTTGTTACATAAGAAAACTGCTAGTCGATATTATCTGTAATAATAGGATTCTATCCCCCAATCCTGGTTATGTACAAAGGTAATGTTTTTAATAATTCAAAATCAAATGCAACTTCGGAGTAATTTTAGATTTCTCTGGCAACTGTGGATTTTCTGTGCATCTCTCCAGAGGTATGAGGTTGATGCACTAAGCATAAAGATTTCAAGCAGGCGGTTTTACATATGAAAAAAAATCAGAATTTGGTGACAATTATCTCAAAAGATGCAATGCAATTTTCACTTTCTCTATTTTAAAAGTGAAGCCGTTCTAAGAACAATTACAGGTAACACAATGAGAAAAATTAGCTCCCTCCAAGAACTTTCCATTCTAAGATGAACCTGGGCCAACTGTAAACGACACCATCTTGGCACCATTATTTGAAGTCATTTTCCATTTAAAGAGTCTCACCTCAATGGCAGAAGTACCTTTCACTGTCTGTAGCCCTTAATGCCCACAACTTCTCCCAGTTCCACGGATCAGAATACACAGATTGATATGACAGTGGCTTACCGGGATCCTTAATGTCTTTACTGCTGTTAGCAACAGGCTGGACCCTGGGCAGTGTGCCTTAAAGATGGAGCACATGGAACTGTCAGCCTAACATCACGTGTCTTCAGGAGTCTTGAAGGAATTAATGAAGTAAAAAACAATGTCTGCTCACCAAATGCCTCTCACCTCCAAACTTCTAAGTTTCAAACATACATAACATGGTTTTTTTCTTTAAATCTGTTGACAAGAATATCCCATTCCACATTTTGATGACATAATAAACAAGACTTTTCATGCGAACTCTTATTTTCTTTCCAAAAATTACACTTTGAAAAAAATGACATGACTTGAAAATGCCATCCAGTAGAAGTCCTTCTTTTAACAACAGCTGCATTCTTGGAAATGTGTTCTATTCCATCATCACCACCGTTAAGGCAATAGTATGTCTTTGTGCTTAAAATATTAACTTAATATAAATCTTAGAACTGGCAGAAAAAAGTCAAAATTATGTTATAACACATCAGGCATCTTTTACAAATACAGTGCTTTTCACGTGATACTTAAAAGTTGTTTCTATAAACTCAGCAATTTAATGGTCCTAAAACCATTTCCTTTGCCTTTATTATTTCATCCAATTGGTGTAGCTTAACACACACACAAAACTAGAATGACTAAGTTTGTTCCGTATTACAACTTTTTTTTTTTTTAAGAAACGAACCTGCTCACACTGGATTCAATGCCAAACAAATGGAAGATATTACAGTTCCCTTTTGGAGATTATGGCCTAGACATATAAATAAAAATACTCAGAACATACAAAGTAAAAAAACAAGATAAAATATCGTAAGCAAGCTAAACACTTCATTTTGTTTAGTCGCTAAGTCGTATCTGACTCTTAACCCGCAAACCCACCACATCTCCTGCATAGGCAGGCGGATTCTCGTTCAGTAGACTGGTGAATAAACAGGCAAAAGAGTATAGCTGCATCTCAATACTACAGGAATCTACTTGATCTAAATCTCTGGGGTGACTGAGGGAAGGAAGATGACAAGCGGATATAAGCATTTCAGAAAGAAACGCAATTAGAAAGGCAGTTTGCATGAAGGAATAGAAAGCTTAAATGAAGTGGATTGCTGCGTATAAACCTGTAAGATCTATATAAAGTAAAGAAGTATGAAGATATCAGAGAGGAAAACATCACCTGTTCTAGGTAGGGGCTCTGCAGAATAAAACAGACACAGTGGACACCATCAAATACTTGAATGATTAAAATTTTACTTTAATTTCTTCTTTGGGGGGTTAATATACTTCAGTTACTCAAGTGGCAAGTTAGTTACTGGACAGAGCTCTTACTTTTCCTTTCCAGTGTATGTATTTGTTATTCTTCCTCCCCCAATTCAGGATCTTCACAATACGTTATCCCAACATTCATTATCAAATGAACTGGTAGTATGAATTTCCAAAGTGGTTAAAGATCTGTCCTCACAGTAAGACAGTGTTCAGTACAACAACAAACAAATAGGAACTTCCACCCACTCCCACTTTTCCCTGTCATGTAACGCCTTCCTCTGCAACTGGAGTTAATACATCATACTGACTGCGTTATGTTCCAGATGGGTTATGTCTATCTTCATCTTTAAAATGGCAATAATACTAGGTGTCTCCATGGCTGCTGCAAAGATAAAAAATATACGCCTGGTACCAGGCCTGGCATATAATGGTCCCTCAATAAATGGTTATTATTCCACCTCCCACTGTGGATCAAAGTACAGCTCACCTGAGCTATTTTTACTACAAACCTTCGGGCCTCTAGTATTGTCCTGTTTTCAGTTTATCACAAGGAGTGTCAAAGTTCATTCACTGTCACTGATTACACCACTCCCTCCCTCAAAGTATCAGCATGAGCTCCCTCATGCACTAGAAGTCAGATCTAAGTTCTTACCATCACAATTCACTGCCAGGTAGCAGTGGCACTTCTAGACATTCTCCGGAAGATTCTTTGGCCTGGACCACTCTGTTTGCACTCCAATCCAAGTCACGGTGGCAATCTTGTTCATTATATCCCCAAGCCTCACTAGTTTCCTAGACTCAAGAAATATTTATTGAACATTCACTATTTGCAAGGCCTTATGTATTAACCTCTTTGAGAAAAGAGGTGACAGCTAGAAACTTCTCAACAATTCAAACTTCAGAATCTGTTCCGGTTTCACTAATATTTCACACTTCCATTTTGTTGCTTTCTCACTTTCAACACACTTGCTCATACATCCTCAAACAATTCTCTCAAAACAACAGTTTCACAAATGAGAAAACTATGAGAGGCCAAAGAATGGTACGGACTTTTTAAAGCTGTTCTATATAATGAAAATATGTGCTGGTGCTCAATCACTTAAGTAACATCTGACTCTTTGTGACCCTGGGGACTGTAGCCCACCAGGCTCCTCTGCCCATGGGATTCTCAAGGCAAGAATACTGGAGTGGGTTGCCATATTCTCCTTCAGGGATCTTCCCAAACCAGGGATCAACCCAGGGATTGAACTTACATCTCTGGCAGGCACTGCCAGGCAGATTCTTTACCACTCAGCCACCTGGGAAGGCCTCGAAGTGACCGTAGAGGCCATTTCATTTTAGGTTTTCTGGGTACGTACCTCCTCTGAAGCTCTATTTTATTTATTTTTTTTTAAAGATCTTGCTGCCTTGTTCTATCCCACTAATAGCATACCTGTATTTGACGTATGCAGCCTTTACATCACTTAAGCTGTTTCTTAGTATCTTTATGCTTTTGTCAGCTGGTGATAGCAGTTTTCATTCCAATCCCAAAGAAAGGCAATGCCAAAGAATGCTCAAACTACCGCACAATTGCATTCATCTCACACGCTAGTAAAGTAATGCTTAAAATTCTCCAAGCCAGGCTTCAGCAATACGTGAACCGTGAACTTCCAGATGTTCAAGCTGGTTTTAGAAAAGGGAGAGGAACCAGAGATCAAATTGACAACATCCGATGGATCATCAAAAAAGCAAGAGAGTACCAGGAAAACATCTATTTCTGCTTTATTGACTATGCCAAAGCCTTTGACTCTGTGGGTCACAATAAACTGTGGAAAATCCTGAAAGAGATGAGAATACCAGACCACCTGACCTGCCTCTTGAGAAACCTGTATGCAGGTCAGGAAGCAATAGTTAGAACTAGACATGGAACAACAGACTGGTTCCAAATAGGAAAAGGAGTACGTCAAGGCTGTATATTGTCACCCTGCTTATTTAACTTATATGCGGAGTACATCCTGAGAAACGCTGGGCTGGAGGAAGCACAAGCTGGAATCAAGATTGCTGGGAGAAATATCAATAACCTCAGATATGCAGATGACACCACCCTTATGGCAGAAAGTGAAAAAGAACTAAAGAGCCTCTTGATGAAAGAGAAAGAGGAGAGTAAAAAAGTTGGCTTAAAGCTCAACATTCAGAAAACTAAGATCATGGCATCCACTCCCATCACTTCGTGGCAGATAGATGGGGAAACAGTGGAAACAGTGGCTGACTTTATTTTTCTGGGCTCCAAAATCACTGCAGATGGTGACTGCAGCCATGAAATAAAAAGACGCTTACTCCTTGTAAGGAAAATTATGACCAATCTAGATAGCATATTAAAAAGCAGAAACATTACTTTGCCAACAAAGGTCTGTCTAGTCAAGACTATGGTTTTTCCAGTGGTCATGTATGGATGTGAGAGTTGGACTATAAAGAAAGCTAAGCGCCAAAGAATGGATGCTTTTGAACTGTGGTGTTGGTGAAGACTCTTGAGAGTCCCTTGGACTGCAAGGAGATCCAATCAGGCCATCCTAAAGGAGATCAGTCCTGGGTGTTCATTGGAAGGACTGATGTTGAAGCTGAAACTCCAATACTTTGGCCACCTCATGCGAAAAGTTGACTCATTGGAAAAGACCCTGATGCTGGGAAAGAGAGAGGGCAGGAAGAGAAGGGGACGACAAAGGATGAGATGGCATCATCCACTTGATGGACATGGGTTTGGGTGGACTCAGGGAGTTGGTGGTGGACAAGGATGCCCGGCGTGCTGCGGTTCATGGGGTCGCAAAGAGTTGGACACAACTGAGCAACTGAACTGAACTGAATAGCAGTTATGGGCTCAGGTGATTTGAGTGTGGTATTAACAAAGCTAAGATTGCATCTCTCTCTGCACATGAACCAAAACGCTCTGTTTGCTACCCAGATACACTGCTGCAAAACCTTACTATAAATGCCTATCATTACACTGAGCAAGAGAGTGTAAATGGATTATTCCATATTCAACCAACACACATCAGGCATTGACAAGTCTAACAGTCCCTCTGGGGATGGGTAAGGATGGGGTTGTGAGATGCTGCTGTATAATACTATTTTTCAAATGTGAAAGATGGTTACAAGGCCAGCTTTTGGGGCACAAAAGAGGGAAAACCAACTCTGTACCGAGAGATGAGTAACAGAAGCTGACTAGGGAGTTTTCAATCAATGAACTAGTGAACAAAGGGAACATTCCGAGGAGGGGAAACCTGCAAGGGGAGAGACAAACAAGTCTAAGTGTGGGGAACTCCAAATAACTCGGGCAGCCAAAGCACATGATCACCAGTGACAGAAAGGGCTGTAGGTGTCCACTGAGCGTTTGGGTTCCTGGAAAAGTAAAAGCATATGCCAGGTGCTGATTTCTTAAGTACACAGAATATCTCTGCTGCAGGCTTTTGTTGTGCATTTGTAAATTCACATGAGAACTGATTATACCACATCAGTGTCCACAGCCTTTCTCAACCTGAACCACAGAATACACAAAAAATGATCTTATTATTTTCTCAAGTCTCCCAAAGATGCAGACAGGAATATATGTGTATACATACATACATAAACTAATATGACTGTGAGCGCATGAGGGAGAAGGTAATTCACTACCTCCAATGGAAACCTTAGAGCAGCAGAGTTCAATTCTCTTCAGAACCACTAAGAAAGTCAGTTGGGTTTAAGAACTCTGTGCAGTTAGTTATCCTAGGACTATGCACAAAATGTGTAACTGTTCAGAACACATACAGAATGTGTACGTGTTCTATACACAGTTATGTGTATAGAAACTCAACCTGAGGCCTCTGCTCTTATCCGAAAGCTAACAGATGGTAAGAAATTTCCATTGGTGTTATAGTTTTTTCTTGGGGGGGGGAGCAGTAAGATATGCTAGTACACAACTGTACAATATTTGCAAATAATTTAATTGCCGAGCATCTCAGATGATGTTATTTATTTAGAACAAAACTGGGTAAAAAAAATTTAGAACCCATGAATTTAAGGATTTGGAGCTGCAAAGCACTACTGAGATCTATTATAGATAATCCTTTTATTTTTATAGCTTAGAAAACAAAAGCCAGAGAAACTTTAGAGTCACATCCTATGTGCAGGCCTTTGCAAGCACTCTCCATTTCCCTTCACTATTAGTCCTCTTTGCAGGTGATACACACTTCAAAGAAAAAAAAGGACTTTAAAATGGAGTGATAATTAGCAATAGCAACAATAGGGAAGAAGAAGCATTACTTTATAATGCTTCCCAAATTCAACATTTATATCTACTTGAACACACACTGTAAGAACTAAGCTTATTTGTTTACATTTCAATGTCAACTTTTTTAAAGTGTGAAAATACTTTTAGATTTGTTTACTTATTAGTGACACTGCTGTTCAAGTCTGGGAAACTGATTACTATCAGGTGAAATATGCTAAGACCATCGAACCTATAGGTATCTCATTTGTAGTAATTTTTGAAAAAGTTAGAAATAAAATGTGAATTTCATCTTTAATGCTTCTATAAGAAAATATTTTATAAATTCAACTTAACATCTCATGTCTCATTTATACTTTTAGAACAAGCTAAATTTGAACTTACTTGGCTCAAGCAAAGCCATTTATTTTCAGTGTCACAGGTTTTAATAGTGGTTATTACTTAAACTTTTGCTATGATTTAGAAACTTTAAAGTATATATTTTAAGCTACTAATATACAGACACTTCAGAACACAAACTTAAATACAGTTCATATATGAGAAATGAGCAACCAATCAACTTTAGCCCAAGAGAAAAATTTTAGACCAACAAAGAGCAAAAATTAAGGATGATTCAGCCAATTTGTGAATCTGTGATGAGAAGTCACCTCAACATTTATCTGCAGAACCAAATGTAAACAGAGGATGCCCCACAGCCCATAAAACCACTTCACAGGTGAGCAGGATGACATATGAACCTTGGAAACTTTAAAGGACAAGATCTCTAGGGAGGCAAAGGGAAGACGGGTCACTTTTATCACTCAAGAGATTCAGAAAGCTCCCAATCGACCCGTATGCAGCCACACTAATGGTACAAATAAAGGACAATAGATCAGCTAACATTTTTTTCTATATTGCAGCAAATGGGGTTCCATTATTTATTAGCAGATTCACCTTTTTAATGCATGTTCATGCTTAAGTGAAGTAGAGCAGCCTAAAGATACAGCAGCTCAAGTTTCCTGGTCAAATCAGAATTCCTCCCCCAAACACCCTCCCTGCATATTCTGGCACTGACACTGACAAGCATATCAGAGAATATTCTTCAAAAACAGAAAGATAAAAATCACCAGCTGTAAATGCTGTGAAGAAAACCTCATTAAATCATATAGTTAAAACATGGTCAGTGAGAGCAACACCATTACTTTGAGGAAGAAAATTAAAGACAGGAAGTCCACTCACCTGCTTGTTAACTCTCCACATTTTCTTAACAGTCTGCAAAACATGCACCCTGGTTCGTAATTGAGAGAAAGCATCCAAACTAGGTGGGAGGGTCCTCAGCTTACTAGATGTGGTTGGTAACCGGACAGGATGAGATTGCCTATACAACTAAGTGCTCCTTGGCTAACTGCAGCCTAACCAAAAAAGTCGGTGGTTAACTCAACAGGATCGATCACCATAGAAGGCTTGAAGACTATTACTTGAAATACATTTCTGGCAAACCTCTAGAGAGTAGATGTTTGAAAGATTATAGCATGCTTATTAAAACACTTTCCCATATTTTCACTTCTGTGCAATCAACTATGCTGGGGAAAACTGCAACAAGTAAATATCTGCACAAGCAGGTGTTCCACGTCTGAAAGATCAACCTCCATGGCATGGTGTACAACGCAAAACAAAGACAACTTCCCAAAAGACTCCTGAGAGTCCCTTAGACAGCAAAGAGATCAAACCAGTGAAACCTAAACGAAATCAACCCTGAATATTCAATGTAAGGAATGATGCTGAAGCTCAATACTTTGGCCACCTGATGCGAAGAACTGACTCATTTGGAAAAGACCGATGCTGGGAAAGATTAAGGGCAGGAGGAAAATGGGGCAACAGAGGATGAGAAGGTTGGATGGCATCATCAACTCAATGGATACAAGTTTGAAAAAACTGAGGGAGATATTAAGGGACAGGGAATCCTGGCATGCTGCAGTCATGGGGTTGCAAAGAGTCAGACGCAACTGAACAATTTTCTAATGGGATTGATCCTGCACGAGACCTTAACATGTTACTCCACCAATACCCTGGGTGTTAACGCATGTTCTCCCTCGCAGATTTCTTTCAGTTAAGAGCTCTTCACTGAAGCCACAACTAAATCCTTGTTAACTTTTTCATGTTATCAACTTTAGATGTGACATTTTACTTCTTGGCATGAAATATTTTAACTATTACAGGCAAAAATATGCATAGGAAGCTTACACACAGTTCATTCTAAAAACTGTCCTGAGAGGTGATCTCAGGCCGTTCTAGTTTCTGATCTTCATTATCAGAGTCTCTTATATGGTCTGTTATCCATATACGAATACATACTGACCCAAAGCCAGGGCTGTTCTGGAATAGGGAGATTCATAAAAGATGGTTGATGCAAAGCAGTGAACAAGTACTCAAATAATCTTTAACCTGAACCCATCTTGAAATCCACCTGAGAAGTTCACTTTCAATTAAGCAGTATCATTCTGCTGCCTTCTGCGTATGAAGGTTGAGTGGGTAAGAAATTCAACTCCAATGCCATAATAGGTGTACAGTTTGCATTCCTTTCCTGATCAAATTAAAAAAAAACCAACAGAATTTACTCAAGATCTACCTTGCACTTCAATAATTTACTACCAGTGAGCCAATGTCAAACTAAGACAAAAGTGAGGTAAGAAGAGGAAAAATGATGATAAAAAACTTGATACCTCTCAAGCGAGAATTACACTGTTGTGATTGAACTCGAGTTCAGAGACACTAGTTCCCACTACCCTGAATTTCTGATAGCATTTGGCATTAGTTTTTTTTTTTTTTTTTAGTGTGATAAAGTTTTATTAAAGTATAAAGGAGATAGAGAAAGCTTCTGACATAGGCATCAGAAGGGGGCAGAAAGAGCACCCCCCCTGCTAGTCTTCAGCTGGATGTTATATAGTCACTGCTGCTGCTGCTAAGTCGCTTCAGTCGTGTCCGACTCTGTGTGACCCCACAGACAGCAGCCCACCAGGCTCCGCCGTCCCTGGGATTCTCCAGGCAAGAACACTGGAGTGGGTTGCCATTTCCTTCTCCATTGGCATTAGTTTTAACATGTATATTGCATCTCAATCAAGTTTCAAGTTTAATTACCTGATATTCAAGAAATGGTCTAAAACAGATCTGGGGGAGAATTATGTATTACTTTTTCACTATAAAGTAAAATGATGAAAATCTAATTTTTCACACAAGATTTATAATACCTTCAGAAGGCTCTGGGTATTATAAGCCGCTGTTTCATTGTTGGTTTAAAAAAAGCTCAAACCAACAAAACAATCAAGGCTGGGACTCAGTATATTTTAGAAACAGACAAATAAAGGTCACAATGTAAGTGTATCTTTTTTCACTGGTAAGACTGCCTTCTTAAAAAATGTTTTTCTATAAGAGGATGAAAATGATAAATTTAAAACTTCTGCCCTTTAAAACACATCAATAAGAAAAAGAAAAGGCACATGTATTTGATAAAGGACATATATTCAGAACATAGAACTCTTACAACTCTAAAAACACCAACTCAATTTTTTAAATGGGCAAAATATCTAAATAGACATTTGGCTGAAGAAGAAACACAAATGGCTAATAAGCACAAGAAAAGATGCTCTTCCATTAGTCATTTCAGAACTGCAAATTAAAACCACAATGAAGTTTCAACACATTCACTAAAAAGACTACAATAAAAAATACAGTACAACCAAGTGTTGGTGAGGATGTGGAGAAAATGTAACCCTCAGATGTTGTTGGTGGGAATATAAAAAAGTACAATCCCTTTGGAAAGCTCTTTGACAGTCTCATAGAAGTTAAAATATAAAAGTCAGCAATCCACTCCTAGGTTATCTACTCAAGAGAAACAACACACAAATAATAATAACCACACAAATGTTTATAGCTGCATTATTCCTAACAGTCACAACTGGAAACAATTAACCCATTAACTGGTGAAAATACAGAAAACTTGGTTTAACCCTGCAACCAAATACGACTACAATAATGCAACAAGGTGTACACACCTCCAAAACATTGTATTAAGTGAAAGAAGCCAGATACAAAAGACTATATAGTGAATTATTCCACTGCCATGAAATTTATAGAGAGACTAAAAACGTATCAGTGGTTGCCTGGACAGTGAGGACTCTCTGCAAACGGGTCCGACGGAACTTTCTAAGCTGCTGTGTTCTAAAACTGGACTTTAATGATGGCTGTACAACTGCATCAGTTCACTAAAACTCACTGAATCATTTCATGGGTGAATTGTATAGTAAATAATGCAATAACGCTATTAACTTTAAACCCAATCCTCTAAATTATAAAATAAATTTTCAAAATTTTCTCACTTCTTATTCTTTATTTACCAATTAAACAATAGGCTGTTTTCAAATATAAATTGTATTAGAATTAAAGGAAACTCAAGATAGTAGCAATTGATCATTTAAGACATGTTGTTTAGAAAATTCTACAGAGCATACATATTCCAGTCTTAACTGTAGTGTTTAAAAAAAAAAAAGCATTGCCACTGACTGTAATCTTGTGCATTTATCCTAGAGAAACAAACCTAGGTTCACATAAAAACCTGTACACAAAGATTTGTGTTAGTCACTCAGTCACTTTTGACTCTTTGTGAGCCCATGGATTGTGGCCTACCAGTCTCCTCTCTGTCCATGGAATTCTCCAGCCAACAATACTGGAGTGGAAAGCCATTCCCTTCTCTAGGGGAAACCAGGGCTTGAACCCACGTCTCCTGCATTGCAGGCAGATTCTTTACCATCTGAGCCAACAGGGAAGCCACACAAACATTTACACCAGTTTTATTTGTTCATACTGTTCACGGGGTTCTCAAGGCAGGAATACTGAAGTGGTTTGCCATTCCCTTCTCCAGTGGACCACGTTTTGTCACAACTGTCCACCATGACCAGTCCATCTTGGGTGGCCCTACGGCATGGCTCACAGTTTCATGAAGCTAGACAAGGTGGTGGTCCATGTGATTCGATTGGTTAGTTTTCTGTGAGTTTGGTTTTCAGTCTGTCAGCCCTCTGACGGAGGATAAGAGGCTTATGAAAGGTTCCTGAAGGGAGAGACTGACTGAGGGGGACACTGGGTCTTGTTCTGATGGGCGGGGCTATGCTCAGTAAATCTTTAATCCAACTTTCTGTTGATGGGTGGGGCTGTGTTCCCTCCCTGCTATTTATTTGGGGCCAAACTATGGTGGAAGTAATGAAGATAATGGTGATCTCCCTCAAAAGATCCCAGGCATGTACTGTTACAGTCTGTGCCCCCAACCCTGCAGCAGGCCACCACCGACCCATGCCTTCACTGGAGACTCCCAGACACCCACAGGCAAGTCTCCTAACAGACCACCTGACCTGCCTCTTGAGAAACCTGTATGCAGGTCAGGAAGCAATCGTTAGAACTGGACATGGAACAACAGACTGGTTCCAAATAGGAAAAGGAGTACATCAAGGCTGTATATTGTCACCCTGCTTATTTAACTTATATGCAGAGTACATCCTGAGAAACGCTGGGCTGGAGGAAGCACAAGCTGGAATCAAGATTGCCAGGAGAAATATCAATAACCTCAGATACGCAGATGACATCACCCTCATGGCAGAAAGTGAAGAAGACCTAAAGAGCCTCTTGATGAAAGTGAAAGAGGAGAGTGAAAAAGTTGGCTTAAAACTCAACATTCAGAAAACTAAGATCATGGCATCCACTCCCATCACTTCATGGCAGATAGATGGGGAAACAGTGGCTGACTTTATTTTTCTGAGCTCCAGATGGTGACTGCAGTCATGAAATAAAGAGATGCTCACTCCTTGGAAGGAAAGTTATGACCAACCTAGACAGCATGTTACAAAGGAGAGACATTACTTTGCCAACAAAGGTCCATCTAGTTAAGGCTATGGTTTTTCCAGTAGTCGTGTATGGATGTGAGAGTTGGACTATAAAGAAAGCTGAGCACCAAAGAATTGATGCTTTTGAACTGTGGTGTTGGAGAAGACTCTTGAGAGTCCCTTGAACTGCAAGGAGATCCAACCAGTCCATCCTGAAGGAAATTAGTCCTGAATGTTCATTGGAAGGACTGATGCTGAAGCTGAAACTCCAATACTTCGGCCACCTGATGTGAAGAGCTGATTCATCTGAAAAGACTCTGATGCTGGGAAAGATTGAAGGCGGGAGGCAAAGGAGACAACAGAGGATGAGATGGTTGGATGGCATCACCGACTCAATGGACATGAGTTTGAGTAAACTCCGTGAGTTGGTGATGGACTGAGAGGCCTGGCGTGCTGCAGCCCATGGGGTCACAGAGTCAGACACGACTGAGTGACTAAACTGAACTATTTGTTCATAGCCCCAAAGTGTAAATAACCCAAATGTCCTTCGATGGGTCTATGTCACGGTGATGGTACATTCATATCATGGAATACGATTTAGCAATAAAAAGGAATAAACTATTGATACACACAACCTGAATGGATCTCAAAGGAATTACAATGAGTAAAAAAATCCAATTTCAAAAAATTACATATGTATGACTCCATTTATATAACAATCTATAGAGATGGGGAACAGTTGAGTAGTTGCGAGAGAGGCTCGGGGGTGCGGGTGGTAATAATTATGGCTATAAAAGGGTAGCATGAAGGATTCTTGTAATGCGGCTATTCTGTGCCTTGACTATGATAGTGGTCACACAACTACACGTGGCAATATTATAAAAAAGCAAATACACAAAATTCTTTCACACCCACCACCAACAAAGGGGTCTGAGTAAAAATAAAGGAACCGGAAAAAAAAGTCTACAGATTGTATCAATGTCAATTTTCTAAAAGTGGTATTAGTCATGCAAGATATTACCACTGGGAAAAACAGGGTAAAGGATATATGAAATTTCTCTGTAGTATTTCTTAAAACTGCATGTGAACCCACATGTATTACTACATAAAGGTTTTTTAAGTTAAAAAAAATCAAGACACTATATTTCTATTACTACTTCTGTGCAATACCAATGTATCACATATTCTGAAGAGGCATTATGTTTAAGTCTTGCTATACATTATTCTCTTTTATGGGGCATAAACCTCCTCACCAGAAGAAAAGTTTTGATCAAAAATCAATCATTAACTTTTGGCAGAAGATATTCAGCACTTAAAACTTCTACATCAAGTCACATGAAACAATTTCTGGAGGCAGACTTAAAATTTTCACCAAAAACAAGAACAATCTTATAATCAATCAAAAAGGTATATAAGCCATGCCTTTAAAACTGTAAGACACACAAACAGACACACCTGTTGTTACAAATTCCAGGTTTACCAAATAAGTTCAAATCACTAACCTGGGTTCTTAGTACCCTAGCATGTGACACAGTGCATCTGATAAGGGTATCTGGGCATTCTGGTTAGTGGAAAGAAGTATCACCACAAACTGCCATTCTGCTTCCATCTGTCTTTTGCAAATCTGATTTCGTCTTCTTTCACCTTTTATCCCCACTAAAAGCCTGTGACAAATGTCAGTATAGTCAAAGCTATGGTTTTTTCAGTAGACACGTACAGATGTGAGAGTTGGACCATAAAGAAGACTGAGTGCCGAAGAATTGATGCTTTCGAATTGTGGTGCTGGAGAAGACTCTTGAGAGTTCCCTGGACAGCAAGCAGAGGAAACCAGTCAATCCTAAAGGAAATCAACCCTGAATATTCGCTGGAAGGACTGATGCTGAAGCTCCAATACTTTGGCCAGCTGGTACAAAGAGTCAACTCACTGGAAAAGACCCCGATTCTCGGAAAGATTGAGAGAAGGGGGCAACAGAGGATGAGACAGTTGGATGGCATCACCGACTCAACAGACAACGCCACTGGCTCAACTCAATGGAGTTGAGCCAATTCTGGGAGACAGTGAAAGACAGGGAAGCCGGGCACGCTACAGTCCATGGGGGTTACAAAGACTTGGAGATGACTTAGTAACTGAAGAACAACAACAACAAAAGCCTGTGAGACTCAGTCCCTGGAACCTGGTGACCTACTGATGGCACTATCTAGTCTTCAAATGGAATGGACAGCTGCCAGGAAAAGGAGGATTGGGTAGAAGTGGTTAAGATTTCCTGTCCATTTCAAAGAAAGGAGCAGCTGTAAAGTAGTCATTTAAAACTATAAACATTACCTGGTAGTTACAACAATAGAAAGATAATCAAAATGGGCACACACTGTAGTCCTCTGCACCCTGAACTAAACAGATAACTAAAGACAAAAGGATAGAAGATATGAGAAGAGATTCTATAAAGCAACAAAAAAAAGAATGCCAAAGTTCAAAATCATAACTCAGGAAAGTATGTTCAGAAGATTGAGCCCTCTCACCATTTCAACAGTTAACAAATATAGATGGATTTCAAATAGCTAACAAACATATGAAAAGATGTTTAACCCTCTTGACAAAGGAAATGTAAATCAAAACCATGAAAAATCCTTCCCCATCCTATAGATTCCATTCTCCCTTCTCAAATTTAAATCTGATAATCCCACTGCTGGCATTATAGACATACCCTGGAGATATCCTGGGTTCAGTTCCAGAACACAGCAATAAAGTGAGTCAAATGAACTTTCTGATTTTCCAGTGCATATAAAAGGTATGTTTATACTATATTGTAGTTTATTAAATGTTATGGGCTTTAAGAAAAAATACACACATTAATTAGAAAATATTGCTTAAAAATGCTATCATGTAAGTCTTCAGCGCATCATAAGACTTTGTATTAGTAACATCAAAGATTACAGATCATCATCATATAACAATGAAAAAGTTTGAAATACTGCAATAATTACCAAAATGTGACAGAGACACAAACTGAGCAAATGCTTTTGGAAAAATAATGTCAACTGACTTGTTTGACACAGAATAGTCAACATAAAGAAAAAAAAAATGCATTACCTGTGAAGCACAAATAAAACAAGGTATGCCTTACACAGGAAAACTGGAATTTTGTTGCTGGCAAGAGTCTGGAGGACAATTTAATACACAGTCAGCCCTCTATCTGCAGGCTCCACATTCACGGATTCAACCAACTGCTAACAGAAACTACTCGCAAAAAAGGAAAGTATTTCCAAAAAGTTCCAAAAGCCAAAACTTCAATTTGCAGTGTGACAGCAACAATTTATATTGCGTTTACTTTGTATAAGGTATTAAAATTAATCTAGAGATGATTTAAAGTACACAGGAGGATGTGTGTAGGGTATATGCAAATACTATGCCAGTTTATTTAAGACACTTGAATATACTCAGAGTTTAGTATCTTCACGGGTTCCTGGAAACAATCCCCTGGTAATACCCAGGGATGACTATGATTCTTAATACTGAAGAAGCTCATATCTTACGATCCATCAATTCTACTTAAAGATCTCTAAAGAAACTCACATACTTATCACAAGAAAAATTTTCAAAGATGCTTCCAACAGTGCTAGCTGTAATAAAGAAAAAGCAACTTATCTAAGAATAGACAAGCTATATTTCACCCAATAAAATACTACACAGCAATTAAAATGTGCAAGTCAGATCTAGTATCAACATAGATATATCTCAAACAAAACTGAGTGAAAAAAACAAGATGCAAAAGGAGAGGTACTGTATACCATTTAGGCAGATTTTCCAAAGAAAAAAGGTTTACACTGATAATAAATTCTTACAAACAAGTACTAAAAATAGGAAAGTATGCACATGAATGATGTACACCAGCTTTAGTAACAGTGGTGTACTCACCATTTAAACTCCAACTAAATGTTCACTATTTAAACATTTGGAGCTTCCCTGGTGGCTCAGACAGTAAAGAACCTGCCTGTAATGCAGGAGATCCAGGTTCGATCCCTGGGTCAGGAAGATTCTCTGGAGAAGGGAATGGCTACCCACTCCAGTATTCTTGCCTGGAGAATTCCCCTGCCAGAGAAGACTGGCAGGCTACAGTCCATGGGGGTCACAAAGAGTCGGACACAACGTGAGCGATTAACACACACAAAGCAAATGTAGGAAAAAAAAAAATGTTAACACTTATTGACACGGAGTGGTGCGAGTACACAGGTACTTATTACCACTCTTCTGTACTTTTCTATTAATTTACAGGATTATGCTGTTTGTCACGGTTTTGAAAGGGGTTAACATATTAAGTCAAGGAAAAAAGAATATAAAAAAATCAGGAATGAAAGAAGAGGCATCACTACAACTCTTAACAAACATTAGAAGTTTATGGGAAAACTGCAAACAACTTTATGCTTAAGACTGACTGCTTAGATGAACTATGTGTCAAGGAACTTTTCCAATCAAAGCTCACTTAAGAAGAGATAATATAAATAGACCTGTATCTAATAAATTAACTGATTTGTACTTAAATAACCTACAGCAATTAACGAATCCAGAAGAAACCCTCCAGGCCAAAATATTTCATTAGTCTCTCTCCTGGAAAAGAATTCTACAGATCTCCTCCAGAAAAAAACAAACATCTTTTTCAATTCAGTGTCTAGAGTATCAAAGGTCTGCATTATTTGAATACTAAAACTAGACAAAGGTCTAACACAAGAAAACTACAGACCAATCTTTCTCACAAATACAGACCCAAATCTGTTAACAAAGTTCTAGTAAACTGAATCCAGAAATGCATAAAAATAATAAACATGATGACTAAATGAGTTTTATACTGTGAATGCAAAGTTGTTTCACTATTTGAAAAATCAAAATAATTCACCATGTTCACAGATTAAACAAACGGTATGTTGGGACTTCCCAGGCAGTCTAGTGGTTAGGACTCTGCTCTTTCACTACAGAAGTCATGTTCCATCCCTGGTCCAGAAAACTAAGATCCCACAAGCTGTGCAGCAACAACCCCTGACCACTGCCAAAAAACCCCCCGGTACCTCAATAAATGCAGTAAGAAAGCAACAGTCATTCACTGTAGTAATTTTCAAAAAAACTAGCAAACTAAGGCTTCTATTCAACACTGTACTGGGAGGTTCTTGCCCATGGAGTAAGCAGACATTCTAAAAAGACCAAAATAAAACTGTCTTTATTCAGAGTTTGCATGACTGTATATGCAGAAAATCCCAAAGAACATACCAAAAAAATTACTAAAGTAAGTGAATACAATAATCAATTTTATCTCTACATACTAGCAATTAACTCATTAGAAAAGATCCTGGGAAAGATTGAAGGCAGGAGGAGAAGGGGACGACACAGGATGAGATGGTTGGATGCCATCACAGACTCAATGGACATGAGTTCGGGCAAGCTCTGAGAGATGGTGAAGGACAGGGAAGCCTGGTGTGATGCAGTCCATGGGGTCACAAAGAGTCGGACACAGCTTAGCAACTGAACAAGGATAAGGGTTCAGTACTACCTACCCACAGTTGCAGGAATCCTTTAGGAGTCTTGGAAAGTATCACCCATGGATAAGGGGGGAACTACCATGTATCATGAAGCAGTGGAAACTATAGTCATCATGCTGTGCATTACATCCCTGCTTATTTATAACTGAAGTTTGTACCTTCTGACCAACTCTTTCAAATTCTCCCTCCGTGATGAAGGATATGATTAGGAAAATATAAAGCTACAGACCAGGAAATTTTTTTTTTTACAAAATCCACATCTATGTAATACAGATGTATAATATTTTGTGTATTATCAAAATACCTATCTGATAAAGAACTGTTATCCAGGATGTATGAAAAAATTTAGAAGCTCAGTAACAAAGAAACAAAACATTTTAAAATGGGCAAAAAACTGAGTTCACTTCATCAATGATACATGGGTGAGTTACATAAGCAAATGAAAACAGGCTTATCCTTATTCATTAGTGAAATGAAAATAAAAATTACGATGCAGTACCACTACAACCTACCACTCCAAACAGCAACCGGCAATACCCACCACTGAGGAGGACACACGGAAATGGATTCCTATGCTGCTGATACGAGCACTAAATGGTACTTTTGATGATGGAAATCATCTTTCTCCTGATTGTAATTAGAAAACCAAGTTCAGACATACATGAAAAGTTTTGATACTACTATATACAAATACCACAACAAACCTAACTTTTAAAAACTCCTCATATATTTTCTTAAGTATTTTCTCTAAAACATCTAAATTATTTCAGTTCTCCATTCAGAAACTCCTTTCATCATGTCCTTTTAGATGGCCTTCTGATGAGGAGTCTCATATATCCAGCTTCATCAAACATCAACTCCACAAGACAAGATGAGCTGTCCATATTTCTAGACAGTATGTTTCTAATACAAAGAAATGTACAATCTGATGAGCTTCAAAAAGAGAAGTAAAGCATTCTACCTCTGCAAAAGTATTTCAACTGCTGCACAACTGCTTATAAATAAAGTCATCAAGGGGACTTCCCTGGTGGTCCAGTGGTTAAGACTGTGCTTCCAATGCAGGGAGCCTGGGTTCAATCCCTGGTCAGGGAACTAAATCCCACATTCTGCAGCTAAGAGTTTGCATGCTGCAACTCAAGATCCCACTGCTGCAATAAAGATCAAAGGTCCCGTGTGCTACAACTAAGATCCAGAGCAGCCAAATACATAACAAAGATTTTTTACAAGTCATCAAGAATAATCAATATGAAACGATTCAAAAACAAAGGACATCTTACAAAGGGAAAGGAAGTGGATATCATATAGATGGTAGCTTAAAAAAAAAAACAACACACCAATCTCTTTTACATGCTTCCCACTGAGCAAAATTAGATGGGTTGAAGAACAGAAACATGTCAAGACAAACCAAGTTACACCCCGAAACCCTCATTTCAAATAAGAAGCAACCAAACCATAGACTTCCAAAGATAACATCAGTAGTGGAAGAGATGAAGAGAACAGTAACACCTAAGTGTAGACACTGTGACTACAAAGCTTCTAGAATATGATCTGAGAAAACTATAGTGATAATGTTTGGCAAAGATTTCTTAAATGACACAAAGATTATAAAAGAAAAAAGAAATTAAAACTTCATCAAAATTAGTAAATCTTGTCTTCAACACACTTTCAAAACATATATCCAAATCGAGAATAAAGAACTCCTCACAATTCAGTAAGTCAAGCAACCAAATTTTAAAACAAAGATGCAAAAAAGGAAGTAAGAACTTAAAAAAAACACACAGATGACAACTAAACACATGAAAACATGCTCAACATCATTTATTAGGGAAACAAATTAAAACCACAATGAGATACCATTAGAAGTCTTCTATCAGCCTAAGATTAAAAAGACTGACCACATCAAGGTCGGAAAGATGTCGAGCAACTAAAACTCTCATACACTGTTTTGGAAATTTAAAATAATATAATCACTTTGAAAAAGATAGTTTGGCAGATTATTAAAAAGTTAACCATACTCACTGATTTTACCCCTAGATATGTACTCAAGAGAAGTGAAAGCATACGTCTATACTCAAGACTTGGTCAGAAAATGTAAACTCAAATATCCATCAATAGGTGAAGGAATAAACAAACAGCAGAATATGCACACAATGGAATATTACTCTGCAGTCAAAAGTAATAGACAGGAATGACTCTCAAAATAAGCAAGCTAATTCAAAGAAATCAGACCCAAAGAAGTACACAGTGTATGACAACATTTAGATAAAATTCAAGAAAATGCAAGCTAATCTATAGTGACACAAAGCAGATTAGCAGTTGCCTGGAGACAAAAAACAGCAAGGGCAATTACGAAGGGGCAAGAGGAAAATTTCTAGGAGTGACAGATGATCATTATCTTCTTTATGGTGGTTTCCCAGTTTATATTCTTTAAATGTGGAGTTTTTTATATGCCAAACAAAACTGAGAAAAAATAAACACAAATGACAAGATGTGCTTTATTTGCTGACTGCAGTATAATACTTCTTTGTTTCTCTTAAATAATACAAAGGATTACGTATAACACACAGTTTACACAGAAATTATATGTTAGTGTACAAAATTTACACAACTTTTACTGTTCATCATCTTTTAAAATCAGGAGATAAAAATCTAACTGTTTAGTACTATTTGATGATACATTCTAGAAATGCTACAAATAGATCTTGGAGAGCAGTTATTTTCTCACTAACTTCTGAAGTATCTTCAAAATACTCTATATTCATTCCTAGTAATTTTAACTGGCAATAGAGCCTGACATTTTAGCTGTAAATTTAGTATCAATATGATCATTACCATTTCACACACACACACAACACACCCTATAAATTATAACATGCATCTCTTCAGAAACAATCTGCACTGCCAGAGTTTCACCAAGGCATAGAGTGGTTTTCCTGATGACTGGAACAGACCATAAATCAAGCTTGTTTACAACTTCATGTGATTTGGGGGTCACTACGCTATTTCTCATATTACCTTCATACAGAAATCCTACTTTTTCTATGTCCACACCAGTATCTGGTCCAAACCATTTTATGTCCAGCACAAGAAAAGATATGAAAGGAACAAAACACAGCCAGGCTGAATTTACCTAAAGGTCAGTTATCTAGTCACCTCTGAGTCTGGAAAACTGAGAGGTAAGCAAAGAAAAGTACTAATTTATCAATTTCCATTTGCCACAAGCCTTTTTCAGTCAATTCCAGGGCTTGGGTTTGTCTGGTGTTTTATTTGGGGGGTTTTCGGGGTGGGTGGGGGTGTGTGTGACAGCAGTGATAAAAAGGTTGAAACTAAAATGATTAAAATGAACTTGGGAGTTAGATGAGGAAATTCTAAATCATGTAAGACAACTGGAAACTGATGCATTCATCACTCCACATTCATCACTCTTATTTTGCTTCATCTCACAAAGCTGAAGTAGGGGAGGCCAACAATACTGGTTTCTTTGATTTTACATGCAGCCAATGGAATGAGTTACAAATGTCTTCATTCACGGGCAATAAAATGTATTCCGCAAATGTTTGCTAAACTGAAGGTCAAAATTATATACCCAAGACCAGAACTAGGGAAGAAGTCTGATTTATCTGCACACTACAAATATTCGGACTATAAAGAACAAGTCTTAAGTTCAAAAGCCTATTCTTTAAAGGAAAGAAAAAAATACAAAGGACACCAAAAAACCTACATACTGTATCTTACATTCTACAATCCATGTAGGTTTACTCAATTCCATAAAAGTAAAAGACTTGTAAAATGAAGTTCATAGCAGCCACCACCATGAGCCAAGTTAGAAGTTAGCTCTGACCTATATCGAAAATCTCTCGTCCATTAGCACCAGGGTTTGAAAAGTTTAAATGACACAAAAGTATTCAAGATATATTTGTCATTATGTCCGAGTCTGAAAGGTTTTCCACTTCACCATACTGCCTATAATTAAGAAGCTAAATTAATGTAAATTTGAATTTTACTTTATAAACATTTGAACAAGAGTTACAAACAAAAATTTCTGAAGTATTATTTCATATAAAACTATATAGACCCTAGATAAAGGGGAACGGGAAAAGATAATCAAGACCTGTTTACTCACAAAATCACTGAACTGGAAACAAAACAATCTTTGGTGACAAAACAAAACTAAAAAGGACATTTTAGGATTCTATTAGTCACTGAGAAAAACAAAGCAATATCCTTATACCAATTTTCTGTGAGCAGGTTACAAACAAAATTAATTCTGAAAACACACCTTCAAAACCATGGAGGATCACAATGACTTGTCAAGTTAGCGTAAGTTGATTAAGTATTAGGATTAACTCTAATACTAAATTTAGCAAAAGTTTCCCCATCTACTGATCAGCCCAGTTGCTGTATACTAAAATTATTCAATTTTTACAGGACATTTCCTGCTTATAAATATCCTCTAAAACTAGGTATTAAGTTTCCATGTTAACATGTGTTTAGAAACTTTTAGTCTCTATTTTCACTGAGAATTTAGTCTCAAAATTCATGCTCCAGTTATTAACTGCTTATTACTAGTTAACAGGTTAATTTAAAGTGTAACAAATTCATTTTTACTGAAATGTAATAATGCATCAGGAAAAATATCTTCTCACAGGAAAATCATTATTAGATCAAAGAGTTCTGAAAATACTAATTCAGAGGCTTACCAACTGAAAAGGGAAAGATCCGGGACTTCACTCCTGAAAAACTAACAGGTAAAATTCAAACATGTCTAAATTATTAAGCAATTCAAAAAATTCTCGAGTCCACCTCTTGAAGATCCTTTTGCTAGGGAAATACAATCATTCTGAGTCCCATACAGCTGCAAAATTTCTAGGAAAAATAAGACTTCATGATCTTGTCAATTTTAATCCACCTTTTTCTCCTTCAGCCATACTCTTGAGTCTAGACCCTCTAGTCACTGTTTTACAAAACTTTCAAGATAACTCTGTTTCTAAAACCTTAAGCCAGCAAGCACAGAACAGAATGGAATTTAAAAGGAGGGCATTCTTTAGTTCTCCTGAGAAGGATCAACTTTTTAAAACAGACACCACTACATAAGAATTCTATTTTGCAATCAATTGCTGTCTCAACTGTGAGCAGGAAAGCACGTATCAACTTGAAAGGGAGAAAATCAAGAGACCTAACTTTACAGTAACAACAGACTATGCAAAGAACAAATGTAAAATTAGCAACTAAAGGGGGGAAGTAAACTAGGGTTGGCAGCATTTCCTAGTCACTTACCAAGGGTTTTTTTTTTTAATGGACATGTGCAGAGAAGGTAAACCAATACTCTACAATTATTTTAAAAAGGAAACAGGATTTTTAAAAAAAGAGATTAGGAGAATGGATTACACCCTAGAGGGTTCAATGAAGAATACAGCAGCAACAGCATAGAAGACTCTGCCTCTGAAAATGCAACCGTATGCACACTGTGCACGCTCATGAAAGCTTCGAAAGTAAACGTGGGTAACAAACACAAACAAGAGGTTCTGGTACAAAATGATGCTATGCTAGAGATGCATACCAAGTGCTTCAGTGATCACAAAAGAAAAGAATCAAGGAAGGTTTCCCAAAAGAGTTTACAGGAGCTGGGTCTAGACAGCTGTTGAGAGTCATTACGCAGCACAATGGCATGAAAGAACATGCTGAAGGAACACTGAGTTTGACTGGAAGGTGCCCGATAAGACATGGCATGGATGAGCGGGTGGGCAGGAGAGAGCCAGACTGAGGTGGGCCTTCTGTGTCACGTTTAAGGAAACAAGTCAATGCCTCCTTGGGCAACAACGCAACAACCAAGAATTCTAAGCAGATAAGCTACATCAGCTACATGTTTTCTGGACATGTGACATAACTGGCAGACAAGTCTCAAGGCTAATGCAATGGTCCAGGTGCAAGCCTCCACTACAGACTTGTGATTAATTAAGTGCATAATTAAATAAAACATGAAATAATCAGGAACTAAATTAAGGTAGTAACAACAGAAAGACAGGAGAAATAAACCAACAGAATTCTGTATCTGACTGCTACAGGTGGGTGTCTAAATTCATGTATTTGGATTGCACGGCGAAATAGATGGCAATGCCATTTTCAGACAAGACTAAATAGAAAACAAAAGGAAATCCTGTGAATTTGGAGGATCCAAGTCAAGTGTAACTGCTATTTTAACTTCCATTAGGAATGTGAACTCTACCTGTTACCCCTAACGAAGCTCCTTCCGGATCTGTGTTACATTTGCAGTTCCAAGCTCACTAGATAATGTTGTCCAATAAACGCTAAGCCTGAAAAAGTCCAGAGTACACCTGTTCTATTAGAACCCAGCTTTGCCTTGGGGTATGATGTAAGCGTTAACTATTTTAGTAATAATACAAACTTAAAAAAAAAAACCATCAGCAACATCTTATTGAAGTATAGCTGATTTACAATGTGTTAATTTCTGCTGTACAGCAAAGTGATTCAGTTATATATATGTGTGTGTATATACACATTCTTTATTAGTTTATCACAGGGTATTAAATATAATTCCCTGAGCTATACAATAGGACTTTGTTGTTTATCCATTCTATAAACTTGTTCTTTTAATTAAATGCTATAACAAAGAGTAAGTAAGAATACCCCTAAGGCTGCAGTATACCTGTCTTTACTTACAAAAAAAAAAAAAATCATCTTCCACACTAGGTGTTCTGTTAGGAAGCCCTTATCTTAAAGATCCTTAATAGGAGATTAACTGAATCTAGTGTTTTGGTCAGTCTGCAATGAGCTTCATTTATTTGGCAAAATCAGGGACAAGCATTTGTTAGCTCATGTATGAAGAATTTCAAAACAGAAAGATTAACTATAACTTAAATAGGAAACTACATAGCCACATATAAACTCAACAATGCCAGAAAGTTTTCACAAATTAAGGACTCCTATTGAGAGAATGAAATTAAAAGATGCTTACTTCTTGGAAGGAAGGTTATGACCAACCTAGATAGCATATTTAAAAGCAGAGACATTACTTTGCCAACAAAGGTCCGTCTAGTCAAGGCTATGGTTTTTCCACTGGTCATGTATGGATGTGAGAGTTGGACGGTGAAGAAAGCTGAGTGCCGAAGAATTGATGCTTTTGAACTGTGGTGTTGGAGAAGACTCTTGAGAGTCCCTTAGACTGCAAGGAGATCCAACCAGTCCATCCTAAAGGAGATCAGTCCTGGGTGTTCATTGGAAGGACTGATGTTGAAGCTGAAACTCCAATACTTTGACCACCTCATGTGAAGAGTTGACTCATTGGAAAAGACCCTAAGGCTGGGAAGGATTGGGGGCAGGAGGAGAAGGGGACGACAGAGGATGAGATGGTTGGATGGCATCACTGACTCGATGGACATGGGTTTGGGTAAACTCCGGGAGTAGGTAATGGACAGGGAGGCCTGGCGTGCTGCGATTCATGGGGTCGCAAAGAGTCAGACACAACTGAGCGACTGAACTGAACTGATTGAGAGACTGTAAAATGTGCGTCCAGTGTTATATCTTGTGGGTGGAGGGTTAAGACATTACAAATACATTATTTTCCATAGATTTTAAGACAAGTATTTGGCATCCATGATACTTAAGAGTCATTATATTATAAGCTATCAAAACTGACTTAAATCATAGTATTTCAAAATTGGAGCAAACACAGACATCATCCAGTTCTGTGAATTTCAGGGTATTTCAAGTGTTAACTGCAACCCACAGTTTTACATTCCAACCTTGTACACAAATCTGTGCATATTATGTTTTATTACAATATATTATTTTTTAATTCTATAACTGTAGCAGCATAAACTTGTAAGAAATTCTAGGCATTAAGACTGCCCCTGACAAAATAGTAGAAATGTTTGAAACATGACTATATCAAATTTCATCCCCAAAGTCAATCAGAATAGCTACATCCCACAATTCTCACACCCCTCCAATAAAGGAAAACAAACAAACACTGAAGCAGAATTTCATGTTGTAAGTGGCACCAAGATCAGAAATGATGACTCTTTTGTAGGGGTTCTGATGGGTTCTTCGTGTAAGATTTATAGCCCTCAACCTACAGTAAAGATAATATAGACAGGAAGAGGGGCACTATCAGGTAAATCATGCTAAGCCAAAGGACTATCCGAGAAGGCAAAGAGAAAACTAAGGGGCAAAGAACATTTCACCTACCTCCCCCAGTTATCACTCTTGTCCTGAGCACCAAAACATAATTCCCCTTCTTATAAATATGCTTCAATGATGTACACCCAAGTACGTGTGTGAAGATGACTTGATAGCAACAAACTGGAGGTCCTATGACTTAAATTTTTTATTGAAGAAACCAGAAGTTCCACAATGCACAAGGTGAAAAGAGAATCTACATAGTATAACACAGAAACTGAACACCTGATGATACATGTTCCACCTGACTCCACCCAGGAGATGACTGCCTTCTCCTGCACCACTGCCTCAAGAGTCAATCATTCACAAACTCACTGCCTCTCACCGCTGACTTTTAATGGTGGCATGCAATGTTCTTTCAAAGAACTGTGTAATTTTCTGAGTAAGTCAAGCGATGAACAGCACTTCAGACAAACAGCACTTCAAAGAATAAGATTTTAAGGCAGTCAGCATATATAGCATACTCTTAGCCCATTTTTATGGGTATATTTAGCCAAGAGATAGAATGATAAGCCCTCAACTTTATGAGAAACATCACAATGAGCAAAATATATCACCTAGTCTATACAGGCTTATATTATTAACATTTTACAACACAGGTGATCTGATTCAGCTAATAATAATGACAGGATAATTCTCAGAGAGGTAGCTATTCAACTCACATTCTATCATCACCCTCTCCTAATTTAAATGGCCCTAGACGAGGATCATGTGTTTCTCCCGAGGTGAAAAATGTGGAAGGGAAAGAATCAAAAGAATATAGTTAGAACACTTTGGTATCATATTTGCCTGTTTAATTATACTCATTTTTCTATTTCTTCTATTCTACTAACTTGGGTATGAAATCAAGTAAGTTATTTCACTTTTCTGAGTCTCAGCTTCTTCAACAGTGAAACCTAGAATAACAACTACCTCTCAGGATTGCTCTGAGCACTGCACTGGGAAAACAGACATAAAACTGGCATGCAAAATGTAAAGTACTATGCAAATACACTGTGTTTGAGGATATCATCTTAGAACTTACAGCCCAAATGTTTGAGTGCCTCATGCAGTATTTTGCACATAAATGCTCAAATATTTGTCCATTCATTCAGCCGTAATTTAAAAGTTAGTGCCCAAAACTTTAATTCTGGAACCAAAGATTATTTCATATACTTCTTACATATTTATTCACTAGTAACAATACTAAGAAATCAGCTGTGCCTTTAGAACGGTTAGTCATTTAATTCAACACACAATCTATTGGAATAATAACATTACCACTAGTTATATACTTCTTATAGTATGTGTCCTGTGCCAGATCCGTATACATTCACTCATATAATCCTTAGCATACTCCTACGGAGAAGCTACTGGAGAAGCTACTATCTGTAACTGAAAAACTACAGCACAAGTTAAAGTAACACACCCAAGGTCTCAATATTGCATATGACTGACTTGATGTTACTCAAACTTAGGTCTGACACCAAAGCCCTGACTTTCAACTACTACTGCTACTACTCTCCAATATGAGAGCCACAAGGGACCTGTGGCTATTGAGCACTTGTGACGTGGCTAGTTTGAATTGACTCGTGCTGTAACTGTATAACGCACAATGGATTTTGAACACCTAGTATGAAAAAAGAATGTGAAGTACCTCACTGCAATTTTATATTGATTACAAGCTGAAATCATGATTCTGATATAATGGATTAAATAAAATACATTCTAAAACTAATTTCACCTAATTTTATTTATTGTTGCTACTAGAAAGTTTAAAATTACCTGTGGCTTATAATGCATATACTGGACAACACTGATTTAGAGTATTATACAGGACTGTGTGAATCAAAAGAGCACAGTTTTTTAAATGTTTTAATTTTTGAATTAATTTTTATTGGAATATAGTTGCTTTACAATGTTGTGTTAGTTTCTGCTGTAAAGCAAAGAAAATCAGCTGCTGCTGCTAAGTCGCTTCAGTCGTGTCTGACTCTGTGCGACCCCACAGACGGCAGCCCACCAGGCTCTGCTGTCCCTGGGATTTTCCAGGCAAGAACACTGCAGTGGGTTGCCATTTCCTTCTCCAATGCATGAAAGTGAAGTCGCTCAGTTGTGTCCGACTCTTACCGACCCCATGGACTGGAGCCTGATTTTCCAGGCAAGAGTACTGGGGTGGGGTGCCACTGCCTTCTCCGAGAAAATCAGCTAACATAGACAAATTGGGTTGGCAGAAAAGGTCATTCAAGTTTTTCTGTACCATGCTATGGAAAAATGTAAACAACCTTTTTGGCCAATTCAGTGTATTCCCCCCCACCCCCTTTTTGGATTTCCTTCCCATTTAGGTCAACACAGAGCACTGAGTGGAGTTCCCTGTGCTATTCAGTAGGTTCTCATCAGCTAGCTATTTTATACACAGCAGTGTATATGCATCAGTCCCAATCTCCCAATTCATCCCATATCTCCTGCCCACCTTGGTATCCCGTTTGCTCTCTATACCTGTGTCTCTATTTCTCCTCTGCAAGTAAGTTCACCTGTACTATTTTTCTAGATTCCACATATAAGCGATGTTATACGACAAGAGCACAAGACAACTTTAAATTCATAAACACAGTATGTTTTTGAGTATACAGGTATTTTCCTATCTTAACAGCTGTTTTAATACTAAGTTAATTTAACCAGGGCTTCCCTGGAGGCTCAGTAGTAAAGAATCCACCTGCCAATGCAGGAGACACTGGCTTGATCTCTGATCCAGGAAGATCCCACATGCCGCCGGGCAATTAAGCCCGTGTGCCACAACTGCTGATCCTGTACTCTAGAGCCCTGCGACTGCAACCACTGGAGCCTGCGCTCCACAATGGGAGAAGCACCTGCAATGAGAAGCTTGTGTATCACAACTAGAGAGTAATCCCTGCTTCCACAGCTACAGAAAGCCTGTGCAGCAACAAAGACTCAGCACAGACAAAAATTAGTAAATAAATAAAAATAAACACACAAAAAAACTAAGTTAGTGTAATCAATATAAACAGAACTTTAAATTTACTTAACGTAAAATATAATTTTGCTTATTTAAATTTCAATTTCTAGAATTAGATAATTATTTTTAAAATTTTCTATCATGAACATTGGTTTTTCCAACCACAAAACTGATACTGGCTCATTAACACTACAGAAACTACAGAAAAGCACACATACAAAAAAATCCCATCATCCCACCAAACAATTAATATTTTTGATCAGTCATTACTTCTAGGTATGTATATCAGATGAAATCACATGAAATAACACTTAACCTGGGATTACACTGTTTATCATTTTAGAACTGGCTTTCTCTAATAAATTAAGAGCATTTTCTTTTACTACATATTTTTTCTAAATTTTTTTTCTTAAATTTTTGTTGTTGTTCAGTCACTAAGTCATGTACAACTCTTTGTGATCCCAAGGACCGCAGCATGCCAGGCTCCTCTGTCCTTCACTATCTCCTGGAGTTTGTTCAAATTCATGTCCGCTGAGTTGATTTTGGAGCCCAAGAAAATAAAATCTGTCACTGCTTCCACTTTTTCCCCTTCTATTTGCCATAAAGTGATGGGACTGGATGCCATGATCTTAGTTTGATTAATGAGTTAAATTTTTATTTGGAAATAATTATATATTCATAGGAAGTGGGAAAAATCGTACAAGGTCCTACATAAACCTTACCTAATTTCTCAAAATTGCATCTTCTTGATTACAGTATAGTATCAAAACCAGGAAATTTACATTGGTATAACACATGTAAACAGTTCTATGCCATCTCATCACACATGTGGATTCATGAAGCCATCACTACCATCAAGAATCAGATCTATTTCATCACCACAAGTATCTCCCTCTTGCTATCCCTTTACAGTCACATCAATCTCCCTCCTTTCCCCATCATCCTTAATGCCTGACAACCATTAATTCTGTATTTCAAGAATGTTAATAGCATCCTACAATAGGTGACCTTTGGAGATTGGCTTTTTTTCTCTCAGCACAAGGGCCCTTTGATATTGCCAGTTGTATGCATTAATAGTTTGCTCCTTTTTAAGAACTGAGTAGTAGTCCCTGGTACGGATGCACCATTCACACTCTGAGAGACACTTTTCTTTCCAGTTTCAGCCTATTACAAGTAAAGCTGCCATGGATACCTGTGAACAGATTTTGTGCGAATACAAGTTTTAATTTCCCTGGGATAAATGTCCAGGAGTCAAATTCCTAGGTCATTTGGTAAGTTTTGTAAAAAACAAACTGCCAGAACTTTTTTCAGAGTAGTTGTACCATTCTACATTCCCACCACCAGTGTATGAGAGATCTCAAAACATTTTTAAGAGGCACAAAATATTTACAGCTATTTGACAGTTTCTAACAATTCCATGCTGATTCCTACGTAGGTTACTTCATTTTTTGTTAAAATGATGCCGTTAGTATACACACACAAAAATTTTTGCATACAGATCACACAAATTCCTATATGATAAATTATTGGGTAACGAGATACAAATATTTTAAAGGCACTTGCTAACAAATGCCATAATGACCTTCAGAAAACTTAAATCAACATGCACACCGCCCACCAATGGTCTGTGAGAATGTTCACTTCCTAGTCTAAAATATCTTTTTCCATCTTTAATTTCTTACTTGCAAAAAACATTATCTTGTTTGGTATATATTTGAATAATGGGAAGGTTGTATACATTTCCCACATTTCCTGACTTAATTTGTAGTACTTTCATAAATTATCTGTTCATATTCTTTGCCAACATTTTACTGGAATGTTGGTGTATTGATTTTAAGACCTGGTTCTGTCTCTCTGACTTATGGTGCAAAGAAAGAGGTGTTTAAATAAATATATGTGAAATTCAACCCAAGTGTTAGTAATGCAAGATAATCACTGATTTTAGGATACAAAAAATAAACTAGTTTACCTGATATGGTCCCCCAACTTATCAATACTTCTATATTCCACACAATGTGGAGGACTCGACACTAATGCCAGCTCTGGATTAAAAATATGCTTCTTAGAATGTTATCACTTACTTAAGTTCACTTTAAAATGCCAAGACATAATTTTTCCATAACAAACATCAAAAACAACCTCCATCTTCATGAGGACTGGCTGGTTTCTCTTTAAAGGAGAATTTAAGGTCATCTAAACCAGTTTTCAAAGTATGCTCCCTAGACCAGCAGCATCAACATCACCTTGGAACTTGTAAGAAATGCAATGCTACCCCAGACCTACTTAATCAAAAACTGAGAGCCTACATATGAAATCTGATCTGTTCTTAGAAAGCAGTCACCAGGTTTGTTTTCTCCAACTAATCACCACACATTTGATATTTTAAGACCCAATAAGTCGATGAAACTGGCATCCTACATCACCCTTAATTTCTTGTCCCTTCCAAAGGCTTTTGAGGTGTTCTCTTCAACTGTATTGCTAGTGATCTCAAATTACAGAGAAAACGTTATGAATAAGTTTTAAGACGCTTCTTTTACATCCTCCCTTCCTAGTTTCTTTTCCCTATCAAAGGATAACCTACATAGATTTTCTAAATTGACTGAGGGAAGAAAGGAGAGGAGCAATAAAGATCTAATTATATTTAACAATAAAAATTTCTGCTGTTTACCCTGTGATTTCAACTACAGACGGTCCTCAACTTAATGATGGCTCACAACTTAGGATTTTTCAACTTTACGATGGGGCAAAGTGATACACAGTCAGTAGAAACCATACTTCAAATTTTGATCTTTCCTTGGGCCAGAGGCATGGGGTACAGTACTCTCTGGCGATGCTGGACAGAGGGCAGGCCCCGCAGCTCCCTAACAGCCACACCACCAGCAGTACAAACAACCGATGCACTTACAACCATTCCGTGCCCAGACAACCATTCTGTTTTTCACATTCAGTACAGTATTAAAACATTACATGAGACATTCAACAGTTCATTATAGAATTGGCTTTGTGTTAGGTTGATTTTGCCCAACTGTAGGCCATCATAAGCGTTTTGAGGTGTTTAAGGTAGTCTAAGGCAAGCTGTGATACTCGGAAAGTTAGGCGTTTTAAATGCATTTTCAACTTTCGGTATTTTCAACTTATGGTGGTTCTGGACATAATCCCATTTTAAGTCGAAAAAGGTCTGTACTTTTGATTTCTGAATTACACAGAGGTTTATTTGCAATGCCTTTACTGAGAATTCATCTTTGCCATCCATCTGTGTCAATCACTGCACAGAACTGAAATTATAGCTAAATAAATAAATGAATGAGTCAAGACTGCAACTTAACAGCAGTAATTAATTCAAATAACAGTAACGTATACCATGTACAAGGTGCAACTATCAAGTTATGGGTATGTTAACACAGTGGACAGCATAGCATAACATTTTCAACAACACTTAAGACGCTCTGTAGCCATTTTTAAACTGCCTTTAGGTGCCAGCTTACAAGCACCCTCACCTAGTTCCTTGTTTAGTCGCTAGGTCATGTCTGACTCTTGCAATCCCATGGACTGCTACCTAGTTCCTTATCACCTTTAAAATTGGTTTTAAACAACACAATTGATCCTCTGCTTTATTAGCAGACTTTTCCATATGACTTTTGGCAGCCTAAGTCACCAAATGTGCAACAAAAAGAGAAGAATGGTCATAGTTATTGTTTAGGTAAGTGTGCTAAAACTCTGAAGCCCAAAACCACTCCAGGAAGTACTTTAAATGCACAGGCCAGGGTCTCCAAGGTTACAGTCTGTGTTTAATTTCTAGAACATGTTTAGGAAACAAAACCATAAAATGAGAATACTACTTCTTAAGGACATACTTTATAAAGACAAATTTCCCCTAATTCAATAACTTTACAGACAAGAAGCAAGCCCTAATGTGCAAGAGTATGTATCAGAACTCTTTAACTGGGAACAGTTTTAAAGGCAACTCCGATTCAAACTTCCAGTCTTCATCTAATCTATATACATTTACTGAACCCCTACTGAGTGCCTGCCACTGTAACACACACATAGAATGATGTGAAAAGAAAGATCATGCCCTCAAAAAGGTGAAAACATAACAGAGGTAATCAAACAAAAATACAGTTCAAATGTTATGAAGAGGTACACATGACTGTAGGGCATTGGAAAAAGACTTCTCAAGACGTCTAGAACGACAAACAGGAGCCAGCCAGGCTAAGGAAGGAGGCACATTTGAGAAGAAATGCAGAGGAAAAGAATGTGTGGAGGTATGGAAATGAGACAGTACGGTCCATACGAAGAAATACCAAGCAGTTTGGTATGAAACACAGAAGTGCTGTGTTTGTTTAGGGCAGACAGTGTGCCGGCAGGCTGCATCCAGAAATTTTAAAGAAACAGTAAAGGATCAAATCAGAAACGCTTTGTGATGGTAAGGATTTGGACTTTACCCTAAGAACAATGAGAACCAGGAGATAATCTAAGCTGTCCAAGTGTCCAAGAGGCCCAAGAACCAGCTGGATCTGTTTGTCACGTGTATTCATGCATGGGGGTGGTGACAGGTGGTTAATAAACAGTATATGGGAATTATCAGGCTGTAAAGAGTGGGAAGGTATGGGTGACATTTGAGTGTTAACAGTTAAAAAGGAGAAGGCACAGAACTAACTTGTATCAACTTGTACAACAAACCCCATATCAAGAACCAAAAAGGAATAGTTTAAATCTCAGGTTCACTGAGGAGGTATTCCCCCAAATACCCCTCAAAACAGGGTCTCCACCTCCTCTAAAAATCACTTGTGTTCAAACCACTGATCATCTTTTTATAGTCTTATCTTTTCAACAAGTTAGTTAGGTTCCTTCAGAGCAGGAATTTTCTGTTTATTTAACCAATGCCTTGAAATATAAATGATTGATGAACAATATTACTCATGACAGGCAAAAGTTTACTCTATTTATATACTCTAGAAAGTTCCACATACCAGGTTTTCTTCCTTTCACCTAATGATATATGGATTTATGCTGCTGTTGGAAGGAGATGGCCGAGTTCAAGTATGTAGGTAATGAACAGAAGCTGAAGAGAGATTCTATCTCTAGAACGTGTTAGAGGTCTGCACGCAGAGTTAAACACTTAAGCTATTCTTACGGTAAAACAGCACTGGTAAAATAAGCAAAACCACACACAATATGAATATTCACAAACATAAGAATGAGTGAAAAAAGCCAGGCCCAGAAGTGTACCTACTGCAAAGTTAAAAGCAAGCAAAACTCATCTCCAGTGTCAGACGTGAGGACAGGGCTGGGATGGGGGAAGTGACTGGAAGGGGGCCCGAGGGGCTTTGGGGTCCTGTTAATATTCTGTGTCTTAATCTGGCTGCTAGTTACACAGGTGTGCTCACTTTGTGACAGTTCATCAGGTCCTACAATTATGATTTGTGCACAGCTCTGTATGTATGCTACAGTTCACAAAGTTCACTTAAAAATAAACAAGCAAAAAAAAAAAAAAAAAAAACACCAAGGGAGCAAATGCTAGGAAGTATAAAAGATGTCACAAAGAGAAAAGGCCCTGGCGATGGGGCAAGCGGGCAAATGAGAACCACAGTGACTGCAAAATGTTTCAGTTCAAGTTGTAAAGCGGACAGCTGGAGATCCACTATTTCCTCAAGTACTAAGGAACTGTGTTAGTGCTGATAACTATTTTGCTAAACTACATACAGTTAGTTGCAATTTCTTTAGCATCTATGAAAGTACACAATAAATACATGGTGCATGAAAAAATACCACATAACTGAATCCATTTAGCATCTCCTATTCGAGTAACAGTTAACCCTTAAACAACATGGGTTTGAACTACACAGGTCCACTTACACACGGATTTTTTCAACAGACACATAGTACAGTACTGCACATTCTGTGGTTGGTTGAATTCACAGCTGCAAAACTGAAGATAGCCTGCAATGCAGGAGACCTGGGTTCGATTCCTGGGTCGGGATGATCCCCTGGAGAAGGAAATGGCAACCTACTCCAGTACTCTTGCCTCCAGTCCTCTGCCATGGGCAGAGGAGCCTGGCAGGCTACAGTCCATGGGGTCACAAGAGTCGGACATGACTTAGCAACTAAACTACCACCACCTAGGCAGGTCCTGGAACTAATGCCCTTGGGATACAGAGGGACAACTGTTATGTTAATTTCCAGCTACACACAGAGGCATGGGAATCAGCACCCCTCATCTCCCAGTTTTTCAAGAGTCAACTGCAACAGGACATACTGGCATGCTAGCTGGCCAGACTTTAGTCTACAAGTGCAACTAAAAGTTTAGCCTGGGCATAAAGGCTCAAACTCTATGAACTGTCCCCAACCAAATGAGCTAACTGGTGCAGGTAAACCTTCAAAAAGGAAAAAGTTATCCCCTAGTTCCAGAAGAAAGCAGCATCAGTGTTTCCTAAAAAGGCCAGTGTGCATCTCAACACTGTCTGTAAGGCAGTTGCTCTGCCCAGTTCTGATCTCCAGCTGAAACGATCTTTTTCTTCTGTTCACTTTTCCTCTCCATAGTACTTTAAGCTTCATGAAAACAAAGATCTCATCTGTCTGTACACCACGTACACAGAGCCCAGATGGCTGTGTACTCAATAAAAGCTTGTCAATCACAACTACCCAGGTAATTTATTGATACTTTAAGGTCACCAAGTATACATAAGATCAAGTCAGTACCAATAAATCAGTTAAGTCCACTATAACAGCAAACACAAAATAAATTATCACTTCGTTTCTGGGTTAAGAATAATCTCTAAACCTGTACCCGCTTTTGCACCAACTATGAGGCTGAATGATTTGGAAGATGGATAATTTTCTATGTACTTTATGGAGAAATTTTATGAAAAGGCAAACACTAAAATAAAACTAGTGCGGGGAGTTCCTGGTGGTCCAGTGGTTGAGCATCCACCTGTCGATGCAGGGGACATGGGTCCACTCCCTGGTCTGAGAAGATCCCACATGCCGCAGGGCAACTAAACCCTTCCTGCAACTACCAAAGCCGATGCACCCTAGAGCCTGTGCTCTACAATAAGAGAATCCACCGCGTTCAGAAGCCGGTTCACCACAATGAAGAGTCGTCCCCTGCTCCCCACAACTAGAGAAAGTTCAAGCATAGCAACTAAGGACCCAGGGCAGCCAAACATTAAAAAAAATTGTAAAATTTAAAGAAACAAACAAACAAAAACCACTGTGGCCTAAGACGCAGAACCGCGGTGGCAGATGACCCAGAACTATGGGGAAGGAAGCCCTGCTCCTCTCTAGGTGAGGCCAGAATGGAGACTCCCCAGCTTTCTGGGAGTCTTCCTCTCTGAAAAGTATCACAGGATGATGCACTTCTGAAGCTTTCAGCAAAGACAAAAACTTTTCATGTTTCACTAAATATGTGCATTTTCCCCCTAAAACTTCTAAAGAACTTCATGACAAGTCAAGAGACTGAGTTGTCAGGGTATCTGAATTTAAGGAGAGAAAACGTCCAAAGTTACAACTGCAAAGAATCAGGGAGTTCCTGGACAAGGGAATTATTTGACACGCAGACAACTGAGTACTACCAATTCCCATTCAATATCCTGAGTACCAGGCTTTTTTTTTCTTTTCTTTAAGGCCACACCATTTTATTACCTAACCTCACTTTTACTCGTCTGTAAAAGCTCTAAATAGAATACATTTTTCAGGGGGATAGTACTTAGTGCAGCACTATTATCAAAGCACCACTAATCAAGAAGAGCTGCAGCAGTATCTTAGTAATTTTTACTTTACAATATTTATTTATAGATAATTGCATTCAGAGAATTAACAAGACCAAAAGTAAAATACATTTATCAACATATCTAGGAAGTTATTACTCTGTCCAATACTCAAGAACTTCAACTTAGAAGAACAATGGTTAGGTAAATTTGTGCGTTTGTGGTTTTGTTGGGTTTTTTTCCCTTTTAAAAGCTAATATCTTCTCTCATGAGATTTGCAAAGTGGGCTGGGAAATATTACTTGGGCTATCACCTAGGGAAGGGATAGTGTTTCTTCCCACTCACCACCACCTTCCATACACACTCCTGTATTTTCTACCTTGAAAGGCTCAAGGTACATCAGCATGATGGGAAAACGAACATGTCAGCTGCAGGTGGCTCAACTACTGAAGCCCACAAGCCCTAGAGACCATGCTCCACAAGAGAAGCAGCACAATGAGAAGCCCAAGCACCCCAACTAGAGAGCAGCCCTCACTTGCTACAACTAGAAGACCAGCACAGCCAAAAATAAAGAACTCACTAAAGAAATAATTTTTAAAACTGTATCACAGAACAGGCATAAGGAAGCCATTCACAGTGATATAAATATTCTAAAACTGGTTTGTGGTGATGGCTGTATAGCCAATTTTTAAAATAACCAAAAATCACTAAATTAAAAACTTATACAACTGGTGAATCTTATAGTATGTAAACTATGTCTTAATAAAGCTGTTTTAAAAAAAACAATAAAGAGTGGAATGAAATAGTTGGGAAAAGGAGAGTATTTTAAGAACTAAAGAGATGCAAAACAAATCCAAAATAAAGATTTCCACTGCCCTCTGAACCTCCAAGTAGCCAACAAAGTATTGCCTCTTTCTTCCCTTAACAGATTCCTTTGGCGCTTCTGACCTTTCATTCTGCTCTATGCTGCTACAAAAAGAAAAGACCTTCTGAATCACTTTCATGACTCTACCTGCAGAACTAAATTTATCTGGTACACATGGCAATAATAGTGAAACATGGCAGGTAATTCTGTAGAAATCAATTCTTCTTATCCAGAAGAATTGAAGGGAGGGGAATTCTTCTAATTGACATCCAAGCCAGACTGCTCAGACCTCCTGTAGCATTTTATGCATACCTCTCTTAGAGCCTTTATAACTTGGATTATGGTCATTCCTATACATGTCTTACCAACCTTTTAAAAAACCCCCTTCCTGTCTTCAATGTCTTGAGCAGTAATCTTTCACATCCTAGTAATTTAATAAATGTTCTTTGGATGAGTGACAGTATTTTCTGAATCAAACTGAAGATGATCAATTCTATTCTCAAAGAATACAGTCTGGATCCTACTAGACTACCGTTAATTCGAAGCTGAATTCCTTACTTCATTGGCAGACAGATGATGGCAACAACAATGACATGAATGATTAACAAACTCCAGAATTACCACTAGCTACCCAACTGTCAAGGCTGTTATAAAATATCAGCTCAGAGCAATAAAACTCAATTTCTATACCAGTCAGCAGATTAGAAGTCCTTTAATTACTTAAAAAGTCAAAAAATTTTTGCTTATTACCCAGTATCCAAAACCCAACAAGTTTTCTACTGCCGTTAATACCACGTCTGATTAAAACTACACAAGGCATGGGACTTCCCGAGTGATCCAGTGGCTAAGACTTAACATTTCCCCTGTAGGGGCTGCAGGTTTGGCTCCTGGTCAGGAACTAAGATCCCACATACTGTGCGACAAAAAAAATTTTTTCATAAATAAAACTATAAAAGGCAGCAAATGTCAAACCTTTGTTGTATCAATTAAATTACAAATAAAAAAGGCCCAGGGAAAAGACAAAGCAGTAGTAACTAGTATCAGAGAAATTAGCCAACAGTTAATACACTCAATAGAACAGGACGAAAACCTGTGAAATTCACTCTTCTACAGGAAACCCACTCACAGCATAGGAAGGCCAAAATGTTATCTGCCTTCTTGTTAATGACTTTTAGAACAGTCTTTTATAAAGACTTTTACATCTAACACACCAAGATACCGACAACAACCAACATGAAATTAAATTATGTAAAAGTATCATGAGTTGGTTAAGAATCTAAATCCTCAGATCTCTTAAATCTGAGTTCAAATCCTACACAACCACAGACCTCAAAAAATCATAGACTCTTAAAGACAATAGGTGAGTATCATGTTCCTGAAATATTTTCATTATTAAGAATGTATTTGTTTAAAAAAACATAATTCTAATGTTGTCATCTATGGGTCTGAAAAAATTTTAAACATCTACATTGTTTTTAAAATCAACACCTTCCACGTGCTTCCAAAAGTTAATGAGTCAGATTTTTTTTTAATACGTGTAGAAACTGAAGTGCACTCTGTTATGAGATAATTATTCCCAGCAATACACTGGATGTAAACTTTTGAATTTGCGTAAAGTTTCTCTTCACCAGTAAAGTTCTCAAGTTCTTAGGAGTTTCCTAGTCATTACTTCAACATCATCTACGGTAACACTCAAAGCAAAACCACAATAAAGAGGTTTGGCCTCTGAGGGATTCTACACGTAAAAAAAACATTACTCAAATAAAATACAATCACTATCGCTTTAAATAACAAATACATTTCTAAACTTTCATGTCATTTGATGGAATTCCCTGTTTTAAGTAGCAAAACAAGATCTACTGAGCTCCCAATGGGTGTTTTTAACTAAATCTGCTCTATAATACCAAATACTGATATGAATTTACTTTAAAAAAGTACCTATGGGAAAATACTTTTAGCCCTGGAGTATTTTTACTTAAAGGTCTCATTACTTAGCAAAATTCACATTAGTGTTCCACCAGTAACTGGACCAATTCAACCCAGTTACATTCTTTAGGTTGCTCAATATCCTTAGTCCCAGGTATAAACAAAGCAACCAAACCCTAACAGGACACATTCATTTAGTCAAAGAACATCCAGCTAGAACTGTGCAGTCTACCACACGGTCACGTTGGAACATTACCAATTCAAAAACAAGTACCTGATGAAATGAGACTTTCAGCAATCAACTTTAAAGATACACAGGAAAATCACTCATTTCATCTTACTTTCACACACACACATTCCCCCCATGTCTGCCCATTAAATGACATAAAGAATAGTTCAACTTCAAACTAAAATCACTGAAACAAATACAAGGTAGAAGTTAAAAGATGACCAAAAGACTTAAAAAATCAGCTCTGACATTTCATTCAAGTATATCTAAATGTTAAATCTGAAGTAGTTCAACTCGTTTTGATACCATACACTTTACTACCTTCACTAGAATGAAAAGGAATTCCTTCAATACTCTTTTCATTATAGTAAAGCTCTAAACACAAACTTCAGTATAATCACACTAATCGTTACACATTTTCCAAAAATCCGTCCTCCATCACCATCCCTCATAAGCTAATCAGAAAACACACACACACAAACTGGCAGTTCAGTCTTTCAAAAAATGCCACTTTATCAAACCCCACCATTTATTGTCAAGTGCAAGGGGGATAAAAAAAAAAAAGACAGCTGCAGTTCAAGACAGGAAAAGCACAACAACCCCGTTACTGTACAACCACCACCAAATTTCTCAGGGAAGAGAAAAATAAATCAGGATAGGCAAATTAAAAACATTCTGCACATGGCAAAAATAAAAGGTCCAATGTCCTACAATCCATAGCAAAAGAACTGCTTCCTGTCTTTTGGAGCCAATACCAATAAGCCAATGGATACAAGTGTCAAATAAATCCAGCGTCTGTTTGAAATAAGACTAAACCTGGAAAAATTCTCTCCCATAAATCATTCAGTGAACATGAGGCTTTGCACCCAACATGAAATTACACACAATCAAAACCACACATCAATCCCCCCCCAACCCGCAAATGCAGAAAAAGCTGTAATCAACAAGTTGGAAAGAGGGTGGAAAGTAGAGCTCACAACACTCTCCCCAATCTTGATTTAAAAAAAAAAAAAAGTCCTTTAACAAAAGGTAACAGAGATCTTCAAGTACCTTGTGGAGGTGCCTTTCCTCACATCGCAGATACTGCATTTAAAGGCTTCGGCGCTGTTTCTGAAGGTGCAGACGCTACAATCCCAAAAGCCTTCGTCTGCGGCAGGTTTTGCTTGTCTTTTTGGCCTTCGGAGGAGTGAGGAGTGGGGGAAAGGGGAGGGAAGAGTCAGGGAGCAGGAAAAAGGGGGAGCGACAGCAAAAACACAGGCGCCGGTGAGCCGTCGTAATTTCCCAGGAATCCGGCGCTGGAAACTTCGCTAAGACGACCACCCACCCACCCTTTTCGGGGCCGAGAGGAAGGACCGGGGGAGGGGACCGGGCGCCCCCACCGGCACCCTGCAGCCTCCGGGCCCGGGCTGTGCTGCCTCGCACAGTAGGCGGCGGCGGCGCCCCGGGAAGGGCCGCGGCGGGCGCAGGAAGCGGGCGGACTTGTGGACTTGAGCGTGAGGCTGGGGGGGCCGGGAGGGGAGCCGCGGGCCGGATCTGGAGGGGGCGCGCAGGGGCAGCCCGAGGCCGGCGGCGGGGAGTGGGCTGGCTCCTTCCCTCTCCCCTCCCATGCTCGCGCCCTCCCTCCCTCCCCACCTGGTTAAATCTCCCTTTGTCTGGGAGGAGTGGCGGCGGCGGCGGCGGCGGCGGCGGAGGGCGGCTGAGGAGGAGCCGCCATGGCTGCGGCGCGCACGGCCGGCGGCCCCGAGCGGGAGCGACACCGCCTCCCGCCGCCGCCACCGCCCGCCGCCGCCGCCTCCCCCCGCCCCCGGATCTCCATCTTAGCAGCGCCTCCCCCCGCCCCGGGTGGCTCCGGGGCCTAGTCGTCGCCGGCCCCCGCCCGCCCCCAGCCCTCCCTCCCCTTCCGCCCCCTCGGCTCGGAGCAGGTACCTGGTCGGGCTCTTCTTGTCGCCCATGGTCATGGATGGGCTGTACCCCCGCCCCCCCCAAATCCGACACCGGCGCTGCTCGGAGGAGAAACGCCGTCCGGGGAGTCGTCGCGGACCGGCCCCCCTCCCTCCCCCGCGCCCGCCCGCCCGCCCTCAGCCGCTGGGGCTCGAGCTCCGGCCGCCGCCGACGCCGCCGCTGCCAGTCTCCGGACGAGACTAGTCCCCGCCAGCGCCGCCTCCGCCGAGTGACTGACGAGGGGCGGGGCCGGGCGCCGCGCGTCACTCGCCGGGCGGCCAATGGGAAGGCGGCGGCCGGCGCCGCGAGGGCGGGGGCGGGGCGCGGGGGAGGGCGGGGCGTGGTGGACGTGGGCCGGGCCGTCGGTGTGCGTGCCCTGGAGTGTGTGCGCGCTGGGGGCGCGCGTGCCTGCTGGTGGCCCCGCGGCCTGGCGTGGCGGAGCGTGCGAGCCCGGCAGGGCGCACGTGGCCGCGCTCGGGTACCCACTCTGGGCTTTGGCCCCCGCGAGGCCGCCCCGTAGGGCTGTCGCCGGGCCCCTAGCCCCGAAGCCGCCCCGGGGAAGTAGTTGGGCGCAGTTTGCGCGAGCCGGTAGGGCTTTCAACCGCCGCGACGCTCGCAACGCCTCGAGGCTTGCAGTGCCCCCGGAGCTGGCAGGGCCTCTTTTGGCCTGGGTTCCCCCGCGCCCTTATGCTCCTCTGCCACGCGGAGCTTTGTACCTGCCTCTCGTGAATTCCCTGCCTCCAGTCGATACACCGCCCCGAAGCGCCTTCTCAAGCCCTTGACGCTGGAGGGAACTGTGCAGAAGAGGTGTGTCACAACTAAATGTCCCCCATGGCCCGACACTCAGCTTCTGCTTGAACTCCCCCAGAGCCTAAATGGGGCGTTTCCCTAGGGAAGTTACTGTTCAAATACCAGCAGCCACATGCCAGCAATTTAAACCTTGTGCCTCAGCGCCATTCTCCTCCTTTGGTTGTTTGGCAAATTCAGGGACGTAATACACGAAAAGCAAGCAGGTCAGTGCCTGGCACTTAGAAAGGCCCAATAGAAAGTAGTGGGTTGAGAACTATTATAACTGGGCCTGGGTTGTGCACCATTTCCCCTGCTTTAGAAGCTTCTTGGAGGCCAGGAACAAGTAGTACCCTTTCCTTTTTAGCCTGCTCCAAGAACGCTTGCCAAATTGACTTGAACGTGACTCAGGCCCCTCTGCCCTCAGGCAATGGGGAATCATGGTAGAGGGAGGACCCAGATGATAAGATAAAAGGCTTGACTGGGCTGAAGCCCTGGTGGGGGTAGGGCCAGGGTCAGAGGATGATGCTAGAAATTGAGGGTTGGGGATAGGGGTGTGGAGGGAAAATAAGAGGGGCCCTCAGCTTCCACTGAGATAGCCCCCTCCCCCCAGTTTATATGCAAACATAGAGTGGGCTGCTATCAAGGCTGCCCTATAAAAAGGAAGCATTCCAGGGCAGGAGACCAGGGGACCTCACTTCCCTGAGACAGAGTACCCACGGAGCAAGAAGTCCTAGGATCAGTCCAGGAATCAGAAAAGAGAGAATAAAAGAGGGAGGGAATGTGTCAATGATAACCTTGATCAGCACATGGTGTCCTTTCTAAGGAGGCACACCCTGGAGGGCCAGGAGGGACAACACTGTTAGCCAGGGTCAGCAACCTCCCAGGCCAACCTTCAGGGAGAAAAGGAGGAAGAGGAGGAGGGAGGCATGGGGCTGAGGGCTAAAGAGTCCAGAGAAAGACAAGGGGCATGTACACAAGCCATGGCCCAGTGCCCACAGCCTTGGCCTCTGGTGTCTGCCTGGCATGCTCCCAGGACTCTGCCCCTAGCATGAAGGTACAGCAAAAGAAAGAGAATTAACAAATTCCAGCTGGAGGAGTAGCCTCTGGGGAGGGAAACTGGGTAGCTGGGAGCCACAGGTAGTGGGAAGGACACTGACTTTATTACCGTTTACCTAGAGTAAAACGCACGAATTGTTTTGATAGCTCCATGAATTTTTACATGTATCCACTACACCTTTGCATGCAACATCCGAATCAAGATATAGAGTCTTTCCATCTTCCCTCCCTGCCGACTAGCTTTGCCTGAACATCATACGGTATGTACTGAAGTGTCTGGCTGGCAGCTTTTGCTCAACAAAATATGTGTGGTATTAATCCATACTGTTGCCTGTCCTAGTAGTTCGTTTTCATTTGCTTAAGTGTGTAGAATTCCACTGCAAATACACGGTCATTTAGCTATCCACAGGAGACCAACCTTTTAGTGTATTTGTGTGTGTGTATTTGACCTGTTTTACCTTTTTTTTTAAAAAAGAAAAAGTTTAAAACCTGATTTGAAGAAAAAAGAAGTTCCAGAATAGAGAACTAGTTTCTGGGAACATATCAGACCCACACATCACACCATGTGGTTGTAACTGTAGAAGCTCTTAAGTTCATTCACAAGTTGGAGGTAGATATCTACTGAGAGTCTCCTTACTGTTACAGGAGCCAGACAAGTCTGCTTCATGCTGGAGAACAGCATGGCTGTAGACAGAGTATCAGACTATGATTCTAGAGCAGTGCATTCAACCTGAGCTGGGTGGGGAGCAAATCTTCCACCATGTTACTTTGAACTAGTGTGAGGTGAAGGGATGGGTGGGAGTTGACAGAGAGCCACCCTCTTGCTCCCTTGTTTCCTATCTTGAACTTCCATTTCATATTTCATTGGAAGGAGAGGTTCTACTGCTTTAACACTATTAGAAACCCATGATTTTAGAATAGACACTGGTCAGAAGCACTCTCCAAGAAATGTCTGGTGTAAATGATTTCATGGATACACAGGGCAGATTAAAAGACTACATTTGGACACTTTGCTTCCTTCCTCCTTATTCACTACTTCCGTTACACTGACTGTTTCAGGAATGTCATGTCCCCACTGCAGGGCCTTTGCACTTGCTATTCCCTATGCTTGGAATGCTCTTCCTCCACACCCCACCCCAATAACCACATTTACCTCCTTCATGTCTTTGCTCAAAAGCCACGTTTTCAGTGAGGTTTTCTCATGTCATCTAATCTAAAAATATCGTCCACCAGCCCTCTATGTGTTCTTTAACTGCCTTACTTTTTTTGTCCTTTGCACTTATCACCGCTTAACATACCATGCCGTTTACTTATCTTGTTTAGCAAATCTTTGGCCAGTAGGATAGAAGCTCTATAGCAGCAAGGATTTTTTTTTTTCTCTTTTTCTCCCCCGCACCACCATCCTCACTCCAACACACACACACTGTTACATATAAATGCCTAGAACAGTGCCTGGTAAACATGTGTTGAGGAGAATTTCTTTCATTTAACAGTAATTTATTGCACAGCAACTTGGTGCCTTGCCCCATGCCAGGGACAGGAAGATCAGATAAACAAGATAGACTTGATTCCTGTTCTTTTGGAGTTTACATTCTATTTGAGAAGGCCGACTTTATCTGAGTAATTAATTATGATTGTGACAACTACTGCAAACTACAGGATGCAAGGCGAGATTGCCTAGAAGAAGAGAAAGGAAGAACATTCAGGGATGTGGAGCTTTGAAGAAGTCTGAGGCAAGCAGCTGTACCAGGAGCCCTGCAACAGAGGAGACCTGAGACTGAAGACGTAGCCCTTGACTATGTCTTGTTTGGTAGGGTGGGCTAAGGTGAAAGTACAGTCTTTATCCTAAGTGCTGTTGAAGCCACCGATGAGTTTAACAAGACTCTCTGCTGGGGACTGTCTGTGGTCTGCTTTCATGAATGAGGGCCTGTGAGAGGCTGATCCCCTTGGAACATGGACACAGTGGGAGGATTAGATCGCCTTGGGAACTGAACAGGAAGGCAGTTCATAAGGAACTTCCCTCCTTTCTTATGCTCAAGAAAGATGTAAAACTACTGGTGCCTGTCAAGGAAAGTTCTGAAATGTTATCAGCTCAGCTTTCTCCCAGACAGAAAACCTAAATACTAAGACTGGAACTTCAAGTGAGAGAAAAAGCCTTTCTCCAATACCTTAGGGCTTGCTCTATCCATGATATACCTTCCTTTAGTCTGAGTGCAAACTATAGTTTGGGGTGAGATTGTCCCCAATCTGCAGTGAAATGAGAAAGCTAAAGGGGTGAATGTATGAATACTATACTAGATCCAAATAAATTACCAATTAATTGGTTCTCAGCAAACACTGTTTTTTATTCTGATATTATGTCCTTCCAATTTTTTTCATTTCTTGGAGGTTTGGGTAATTTCAATGCTTCTTTTTTTAATGAGTGTTGGCAATAGTAGACGGTGTTTACCTGCCTAAAATGTCCTCAATTGACCAAATCACAAGCGGACAATTCTCTATTGGCTTCCTAACGCTCTCTCCTCACTAATTTTATCTTTGATATTTTAAGTGTACCAAGATCTGAATAATTTTAACGAAACATTCCAACATAGTGTTATTGAGTGGAACAGGAAGAAAAAACCAGTATCGCTTAGTGAATGAAAAAGTCACCCAAGAAGGACAGAAGCTAGGAAGATTAAGATTTCTATCATAATTGCTAAGATTTAATGCCCTACTTTGCGCTGAATATTCCTTCAGTGGTTTAAGAGAGAACATTTCTTGAAGCGTCTAACTACCTACAGGATCTTAGGAACTGGAGAAAACCTAGCTCATTTCAGTGAAAAACTTAGGCCTGTGCTGGTGCCACTGAAGACATCTGTAGAGAGTTACTGAAGATAGGATTAACTTCTAAAGAAGCAACCTCGGAGTCAGAAAGAGGTGGAGCTTCCCAGAACATCTGTGTTTGAACCTTAACCAGATTTTTCAGCGAGCTACGCTGTCACCTGTGCGTGTGCTCATCAGAGATAGTTTTATTGATCTGCTTCTTGCACAGGAAATATCATGTCATATTTACAAAAATTAATTCAAAATAGATGAGACCTAAGTGCAAAACCTAAAACTATAAAACTTCCAAAAGAAAACCTTTGTGGCCTTGGATAGACCTAAATTTCTTAGATACAAAAAATAAAACCAAACAAAACCACATGATCTATAAAAGAAAAAGTTAGTAGCTTGGACTTCATCAAAATTAAAAACTTCTGCTCTTTGAGAGACACTGTTTAGAAAATGAAAAGTCAAAGACTGGGAGAAAATATCTGCAAAACACATAGTTGATAAAGGAATTGCATCCAAGATATATGAAGAATTTTTACGATACAATTGGAAAACAAGTAATCTGATGAAACATGAGGAAAAGATTTGAATGGACATTTTGTCAAAAAAAAAGTATGAATGGTTAATAAGCATGTGAAGAGACACTCTACATCATTATTCATTAGAGAAATGCAAATTAAGCCACAGTGAGATACCACTGTACCTTAGAAAGGCTTAAATAAAAAATCCTGACATTCCCGAGGGCCAGGGAAGACATGGAGCCACCCTCATACAACACCAGTGGGAGTGCAATATGGTATGATTCCTCCGAAACAACAGTTTGACAGTTTCTTACAAAGTTAAACATACACTTACCATATGAGCCAGCAATCCCACTTCTAGAAATTTACAAAGAGAAGTAAAAACATATGTTCACACAAAAACCTGTACTCAGATATTGATTCCTCATCACCGAAATTTGGAAACAACTCAAATGCCCTTCAGCTGGTGAATGAGAAACAATGAGCAGTAGGTACCGCCACACGGAATACTACTCAGCAAGGCAAAGGAATAAACTCCAGCCATATCTGTGCAGCACAGGTGAATCTCAAATGCATTATCCTTAGTGAAAGAAGCCAGTCTCCAAAGGTCACATAGGGTGTGATTCTATTCAGGTGACATTGTGGAAAAACCAAAACTACAGGGATGGACAACAGGGTGGAGGGAGGATTTGGCTACACAAGGAAGAACAGCAAAAGGGAATTGGGGGAGCAATGGAAGTAACTTACATCTTGATTGTGGAGGTGGCTAAGACAAAATACATGTCTACAAAACTCAGACCTAGTCACCCCGAAAAGTAGCTATCACTGTATATAAATTGTACTAAGTCACTTCAGTTGTGTCTGACTCTTCATGACCCTATGGATGGTGGCCCAGCAGGCTCCTCTGTCTATGAAATTGCCTAGGCAAGAATACTGGAGTGGGTTTCCATGCCCTCCTCCAGGGGATCTTCCCGATCCAGGGACAAACCCGTGTCTCTTACATCTCCTGCATTGGCAGGCAGGTTGTTTACCACTAGCACCACCTGGGAAGCCCATATAAATTCAGTTCAGTTCAGTTGCTCAGTCGTGTCCGACTCTTGGCTACCCCATGAATTGAAGCACGCGAGGCCTCCCTGTCCATCACCAACTCCCGGAGTTTACCCAAAATCATGTCCATATGCCTCAATAAATCTGACTTTTGATCATTTGGAATTGAAAAGGTCCCCAAGCCTCCACATTCCACATTGCCTGCCCTCTCTATAGTAATAACCGCAAAGCTACAGTTTTGTAGTTTTGCTGTGTGCCTAGCACTGCGGGTAAACCCTGTGCCTTCCTAGGTGTCCTTTCCAATAATTCACCCAGTTACTCAGGCCATAATCCTTGGAGGCATCCATGACTCATCTCTTTGCCTTGTACCCTATCTCCTGTCCATCAGCAAATCCATATCCTGAATCTGACCACTCCTCTTCATCCCCATTGCTATCACTCCAGGTTAAGCTGGGATCACTTTCCAGCTTCCTAAATGGCTCCCTACTTCCCCTCTTGCTCCTGGAACCTGTTAGGATAGGTTCAGTTAGGTTATGGTTACAGTTCCCAAATCTTCATGATTTATCCTGATGAAGGTTGATTTCTCTCTGAAGCGATGTGCCCACTGCAGGCCAGCTGCAGCTCTGTCCACCTCCAAACCCAAGCTTCAACTCCAATATTGTTGACTCCTGACACAGAAGGAAAACGAGCCCTGGAGGATCTCGTACTGGCAATTGACTGCTTTCCCTGGAAGTGACACTTGTGACTTCTGCCCCCCCAAACTCATTGGTCAGAGTCTTAGAGCCCCACTTGGCAATAGGGAATGCAGCCCACCGTGTACCCAGGAGGTGCAAGAAATATTTGGCAATCAGCTTAGTGATTACCATGATTCTTTGAAGTCTCTTCTCCAAACAGTAGTCAGAGGATCCTTCTAAGATGTAGATGACAGAGTCACTCCCTTTGCTCAGAATCCTCTAATGACTTCTCATGACACTTTGGTTAAAATTCAGAATCTTTTTTTCCCCCTAACATTGTCTTTCTGTTTTTACATTTAATATTCTTCATTTTATCAATATAAAATGTATCAAGGATGTTGACCTTTTCTTCTTAATCAATTTTGAGATGACAAAGTAAACATTCTGCTTTTGTTCCAACCTCACAGTACATAAAAAATTAATAAATCATATATTTTCTTGAGTGATTCATGAGCTAAATGAAATTAATAACTAAAAATTACATATAGTGCTTTAAAACGATGTGAAACCCAGAATTTTGTCCCTGGTCTTCGAGGCCTGCCGACTTCATCCGCTCCCAGACTCAGCACCTCTTGCAGTTTCCTGCCAAGTGCAGCCATCCCTTAGGGTGTTTCTGCCTGTTCTTCTCCCAGATATTCCAATGGCTCCATCTCTCTCATGGTCCAGGTATCTGCTAAACACCTCCTCTTCAAAAAGAACCTCTCTGACTAAGCCATCCTAACCTGGTATCACCCTCCCCACCACCCCTGTCAGTACTGTCTCCTCATTATGCTTTATGTTCCTTTACATCCTTACCTTTACATGTCCTGGCATAGAATGATATATTATTTGTTTTTGCCTGATGCATCCACTAGAATTTAATTTCTCTCAGGATGATGGCTTTGCTTTCATTCTGTATCCCTAGTGCCTAAAAGAATGTAGGAAATGTTCCTACACAAAGTTGTTGTTGTTTAGTTGCTAAGTCGTGCATCAGTTCAGTTCAGTCACTCAGTCGTGTCCGACTCTTTGCGACCCCATGAACCGCAGCACGCCAGGCCTCCCTGTCCATCACCAACTCCCTGAGTCCACCCAAACCCATGTCCATCGAGTCGATGATGCCATCCGGCCATCCCATCCTCCGTCGTCCCCTTCTCCTCCTGCACTCAATCTTTCCCAGCATCGGGGTCTTTTCCAATGAGTCAGCTCTTAGCATCAGGTGGCCAAAGTATTGGAGTTTCAGCTTCAACATCATTCCTTCCAATGAACACCCAGGACTGATCTCCTTTAGGATGGACTGGTTGGATCTCCTTGCGGTCCAAGGGACTCTCAAGAGTCTTCTCCAACACCACAGTTCAAAAGCATCAATTCTGCGGCGCTCAGCTTTCTTTATAGTCCAACTCTCACATCCATACATGACCGCAGGAAAAACCATAGACAGACCTTTGTTGGCAAAGTAATGTCTCTGCTTTTAAATATGCTATCTAGGTTGGTCATAACTTTCCTTCCAAGGAGTAAGCGTCTTTTAATTTCATGGCTGCAGTCACCATCTCCAGTGATTTTGGAGCCCAGAAAAATAAAGTCAGCCACTATTTCCACTGTTTCCTCATCTGTCTGCCATGAAGTGATGGGACTAGATGCCATGATCTTAGTTTTCTGAATGTTGAGCTTTAAGACAACTTTTTCACTCTCCTCTTTCACTTTCATCAAGAGGCTCTTTAGTTCTTCTTCACTTTCTGCCATAAGGGTGGTGTCATCTGCATATCTGAAGTTATTGATATTTCTCCTGGCAATCTTGATTCCAGCTTGTGCTTCCTCCAGCCCAGCGTTTCTCATGATGTACTCCGCATATAAGTTAAATAAGCAGGGTGACAATATACAGCCTTGATGTACTCCTTTTCCTATTTGGAACCAATCTGTTGTTCCATGTCCAGTTCTAACTGTTGCTTCCTGATCTGCAAACAGGTTTCTCAAGAGGCAGGCCCGGTGTTCTGGTATTCCCATCTCTTTCAGAATTTTCCAGTTTCTTGTGATCCACACAGCAGGGCAAATTGGAAGTGGTCAAACAGGAGATGACAAGAGTGAACATCGACTTTCTAGGAATCTGTGAACTAAGATGGACTGGAATGGGTGAATTTAACTCAGATGACCACTGTATCTACTACTGTGGGCAGGAGTCCCTTAGAAGAAATGGAGTAGCCATCATAGTCAACAAAAGAGTCCAAAATGCAGTACTTGGATGCTGTCTCAAAAACGACAGAATGATCTCTGTTGGTTTCCAAGGCAAACCATTCAATATCATGGTAATTCAAGTCTATGCCCCGACCAATAATGCCAAAGAAGCTGAAGTTGAAGAGTTCTATGAAGACCTACAAGACCTTCTAGAACTAACACCCCAAAAAGATGTCCTTTTCATTATAGGGGACTGGAATGCAAAAGTAGGAAGTCAAGAAACACCTAGAGTAACAGGCAAATTTGGCCTTGGAGTACAGAATGAAGCAGGGCAAAGGCTAATAGAGTTCTGCCAAGAGAACGCACTGGTCATAGCAAACACCCTCTTCCAACAACACAAGAGAAGTCGTGCATGACTACTCAAAAATTGTTGGTGGAATGAATGAAGCACTCTTACATCTGTTACTCCATGGAAACCCAAACACCCCAGTGAGCCAAGAACTATTATGACCATTTTGACAGATGAAGAAACTGAGTCAGTGAAGTGCCCAGAGTCAGGGACAGGGTTTGAATTCAAACTCAACATTGATTCCCCAACTCCATCCCTTCATCTCTGCTTCTAGAGCACAACTTTCACTGAAAAATAACCAGTCGGTTTTGGAGGGAGCCTGAGGAAGGTGGCAGAGATGGAACTTCAGGTGGTCTTTTTTGACAGCATTGCAGGGTCCTCTTAAAGACAAGGAGGTTCTCTGCCCCAGAACATCTAGTCTATGGTCCCATGTTACTGTGAGTTCTTGCCAAAGCAGACAAGCCACATGAGCCAGGACCATGGGACTGAAGGATACACAACAGCACTGCTGCAGTTGGGGCTTCGGAATATGCAGAGCAGGGGGCCCTGTGACGGGTTTGATTTCCTGCCTTGATTCAAGTATATCTACTGATGCCTTGGGCCCAGAAACTGACTCCCCAGCAGCTTGTTCTTGATGCTTGCATTTCCACCCTTAGAATCACAGTCATAGAATTTTGAGGATGGAAAGGAGAGTCAAGACAATCCATTTAGTTCCGTCTTTTTAGGGCAGAGGCAAAAACCTGTGGGTGCGGAGGTTATGAAGGGTTTCACCTATATTGTGCCCTTGGTCCTCACAGCTATCCTCATGTGAGTTACCATCCTCTTCCTCAACATGAAGATGCTCCATGAAGATCAGGCAAGTCACAGACCCCTGAGCAGGTTTTAAGCAGGAGCTTCAAAACCTGCTTCTCTGAGAGCAGGTTGTCACTACTAAACCACAAAAGAAATCCCCTAAAGCCAAACACCCTGGACTTCATTATCAAGAGTTAGATTAAGAGGTTCCCCTGCAGAACATGTAATGGTAGGATTTATTTACATGTTTTCATGGACTGAATTGTATCCCCCACGTAAATTCATATGTTAAACCCTAACCCCAGTCACCCCAGAATGTCACTGTATTTGGAGAGAGGCCTTTAAAGCAGCATTAAAGCTAAAATGAGCCCATTAGTGTGGGCCCTAATCCAATCTGACCAGAGTCTTTGTAAGAAGAGTAAGAGACCCTAGAGATGTATATGCACAGAGGAAAGGTCAAGTGAGGACACAGCCAGGAGGTAGTCGTCTGCATGCCAAGGAAAGAGGCCTCAGGAGAAACCAAACCTGCCAACATCTTGATCTTGGACTTCCAGCCTCCAGTACTGTGAGACAATATATTTCTGTTGTCTAAGCCACACCCTGAACCACATCTGTGGTATTTTGTTACAGAAGCCCAAGCAGACTAATACAGTGTCATGAGTTTGTGGACAGTAAAGAGAGGCCACAGCAGGATCATAATAACCAACATACACAGAGTCCTTACAGTTGAGATGGTAAACAGTTTAAGATTTTTGTTTTGCTTTCGTTTTCTGGGTTTTTCTTTTTGGGGTGGAGGGTGGTGGAGTCTGAACCACTAGACCACCTGGGAATTCCCAACAATTTAGGTTTTTTAACTCAGTGAATACTAACAAAAACCCTGTGAGGTAGGTTCTGTGATGGAGCCTCTTTTATACACAAGGAAACTACGACAAAAGTCAGTTGTCCTGAGCTGCACATTTGGAAAGTGGCAGGGGCTTCCCAGTGGGTGCTAGTGGTAAAGAGTCCACCTGCCAATGCAGGAGACACGGGTTCACTCCTTATTAGGGAAGATTCCCTGGAGTAGGAAATGGCAACCTGCTCCAGTCTTCTTGCCTGAAAAATTCCATGGACAGCAGAGCCTAGTGGGCTACAGTCCATGGCGCCACAAAGAGACACAACTGAGTGACTGAACCTGCACACACACACAGGGATATGAACCCAGGCGGCCTGGGTTAAGTTAGTTATCATCATTCCCATCTTCCAGATGAGGAAACTAAGACTCAGAAACTTGTCCGATTTCCCACAGCCATGGCGTGGCAGAACCAGAACCCCAAGTTCTTTATACTTCATCACAAACTAAATGCCTGGAACCCAAGAATCCTGGAAGTCACTCATTGGAAGGGGTGGAGGGACCCACCTGGAGGGCTCAGGACAAAAAGCTATGGTTTCACTAAATACATCTGCAGAGGAGAGGCATCTGATATAGAAGTGTGGGCCACATGAAGGTTGAGGGGAGATGATAAGGTCCAACCAGAATCTAGGCAGGCTAGGAGAAGGGACATTGTCTTTGAGGAGCACTGTTTCTCACCTCCCCTTCACACCCTTGCCTCCGCGTGGCTACTGCCCATGGACAGAGATGCAGTAACTGGCTCCAGGTCACTCAAAAAGGAAGGCAGCTGGCAGGACTCATTCGGCTCTCCCTGACTCCAAAGTTCACTCTTACTTTTCGCTTTAGATTTTAGCCTATTTACAAGGCACCCACCATGTGCCAGCTTTCAGGTGCTGACAACCCTGGGAGAGAGGCCATAGCAGGCCTCAGCTGCTGGAACGCCTGGGCTGAGAGAAACCGGCCTTGAGCAGAAAATGACAGGGGTGGGGGAAGGTGGCGGTGGCCAGGTGATTGTAATTGTCCTTGTGTTCTTTTGTCTCCTGGAATTTCCCCCTTTCCCAAGCAGTTAATTCCCTATCTGAAAGGAAGCAATGTGACACAGTAAAAGCAAAAAAGGCCTGTCAGTCTTTGTCTCTTGTGTTCCCTAATTATAAACTCTCCATGTTCCCAGAGAAGCTTATGGGAAGTATGGAATAAGCAAATCTTCAGAAGAAGAAAGCAGACAGAAGTGTTATTTTATTTTATTTTGGGGGGGCCACACCATGCAGCACGTGGAATTTTAGTGCCCCCACCCGTGTCCTCTGTAGTCAAAGCACAGTCTTAACCACTGGACTGCCAGGGAAGTCCTTGGAAGTGTTTTTATGAGACAAGAAAACTTTCCAGGTGCTGTAGGAGAGACAGAAGGCAAAGAGGTAATAAGATGGAGAGGGCAAGGGCCGAACAGCAGGCGTGTCTGTCTGCAGACCCCCAGGAAGGTGGCAAGATCTCAGAGCAGGCATGGGGCTATCTATGCAGATATAGCAAAAGCCACCTTGTAGAGATTCCAGGGACCCAGCATGGAGCAGGCATTGCCAAGATAACACCTAGACTGGAAGGGGCCATGAAGAGAAAACCAGGGATGTCTCTATGGCAACCTGTGATGAACAGATGCCCTGAGACCAGGGAGTCACATTCCTCAGCACCCTGACACCAGACAGTCTAGAACTTGGATACAATGCTGGAGAAAGGGGAAGCACCAAATGGACCGAGATTGAGTTGAGATGGCGGTTCAAGTTAAAATCAAGAAAAGAGAGAGATGAAAATAAGGAAAGATATTGTTCTCACATGACTGAAATGCACGACTGCTATGTTATATTAGTGGCAAAATAAGGTGCAGGAGAACATACCAGCCCACCAGGATTGTCTAGGGAAACAAGTCAGGGAGGACATCTGAGGTTGAGGGAACCAAACATGCAGTGATACTTGGCTAGTGGACCATAGATACAAGTGCGCTAGAACTCAGAGCATGTGTAGAGTGGTAGAAGTGAGAGCCCAGAGAAGCAAGCCCCATCTTGAAGCATCTAAGAAACCATGTGGATTGGAAGGATTTCACCTTGAAGACAAGGGTAGACTACTGACACATTTTAATCAAGGAAGTTGCAGAATCAGTACTGAGTTTTTAAAATCTCTTTGAGAGTAGTATAGATGGTGGTGACTTGAGTCAGACTGAGAAAGGGGCAGTTAACCAGTAAAATGACAAAGAAAAGAACAGGAGAGGGTTAATGGAAAGGAAAAACATGAGAGATTTTCAACAGTAGAATGTCTTGGACTTAATTCATGATTGCACTTTGTGGGTGAAGCAGAGGGAGGAGTCAAGGATGATGACCAGTTTTCTGACTTGGGTGAATGAGTCAATTATAGTGATATTAACAGCAATAGAATGTTATGAGAGGAGGCTGTTTGGAGGAGGAGATAATGAGTTGAGTTGTGGATATGATGAATTTGATGTTTCACTTAGGATGCTTTTGGCTGCAAGCAGCAACAACAAAAACAACAGAAAAGCCCATACAAACAATGAGAAAATGTATTATTTAACATAGTTGGAAGCCCCTGTCCTAGTTAAGATGCCATCAACTGGTTATTAAGAACGCAGGTTCCATCTTTCCCTCATGGTTGCTGATGGTTATCACTACTCCAGTATTACCAGGCAAAACATCTAGAAGAAGAAAAGGAACCATTTTTCATGTATCTCCTTAAGAGGGAAAAAAACATTTCCTAGACATTCCCAGAACTCTCTCCTGGCAAAATCATGTCACGCACCCACTCCTTAAACAACTCATAGGCTTTGATTACGTATCTGGAATGGAGCGGCCTTTAGTGCATTCACCATCACCACCTCTACAAGGTGGCTGTGACACATGCAAACGGAGAAATCTTGGAAACGTGGATCAGAGGACAGATTTTGGCTGAAGATACCAAAGAGGGGCTATGAGAGGAAGGCCGTAGATGCATTTCTGCAGGGATGGGGCAGAGAGAAGAAACAGGGGCCAAACAGAGGTCTGGGAACAGCAGTATTTAGGGGGCTGCCTGGGGAAGAGAAATGACTGTGTGGTAGTTTAGAATTTGAGTCTGGATTCAAAGAACCCTAGATGGGAATTCCAGTCCTGCTACTTATCAGCTATGTGACCTGGGGTGAGGATTACTTCATTGCTCGGAGCCTTACTTTCCTGTAAGGCTGTCTGTAAAGTAGAACCATTAAGTAAGTCCTAGCTCCCAGAATTGTTGTGAAACGTTGATAAGAAAAGACTCAGAGAGCCCTGTGTGACTTCAGCACACAGCAGTTGCTGGTAGCCACTGGTGGAAAAGAAAAGGGTCTAGAGAGGGTCTGAGAGGGAGCTGACGGGGAAAGCTGAAGTATAACCAGGATGGGATGGTGCTGTTGAAGGCACAGGGTGAGAGGATTTCAAGGGAGAAAGAGTGGGCAATTATGTCATATGCTGAAGAGAGGTCGGGTCAGAAGTGGACTGAAAAATGCCCTTTGGATTTAGCAATTAGAAGGTCACTGGTACCCTTGACAAGAGCACTTTGAATGGAGTGCTGGGGTTGGAAGCCAGGAAACAAGGGGTCAGCAGTCAAGACCGGAATTCAAGTTGCTTGGCTGCCAACATCAGCGTCCTTTTTGCTATGCCAGGAGCTCCTTCATTCTGAAAACTCCTGTTTTTTTAAGTCTTGCCTTAAAAATACTCATTCAGAGAGCAGTAAACAGTAGGACTCCACAGTCTGTGAATGAAACAGCCCCTCTTGATCACTTTTTATTTTTGTGTGAATCAAGCGAAGGTGGTTGTTTCCTTTCATTAGAAATATGTTGCATCCTTTTGGAGGGTTTGTGTTTACATTACCATTTTATTGCTATATGGTTCTTTTTTATATAACATATTTTGCAACTGCAAAAACAAACAAACAAACAAAACCCAAACAACATATGTGCTTTGCATTAAATTCAAAAAGTTCAAACCCCTCTCACTCTGTGCACATTTTTGAGGCAAAGTGTGGGATTTGAAAAACCATAGAAGAACCATGCAATTTGGCCAATCCTCCTTTAATAAATGATAGCAGTTGCTTTTGAGACTGATTTGGTCATACGGATCATGTTTTTCAGGGCTGTCATTAAAAGCCTAACATTTTTCCTGTTGCAGCATGTCTCCAAGTAATCCAAACGTGGGCAGTGGCTAAGCACGGTCAATTTCATGACCTCCTTCCTGCTACCCACCCCCCCTCCTGGCTATCTTAACTCCCCAGTGGATGATCCCTCATCCCTAGCAACAACTGCAGCTGCTACTGTTTCTTGACTCTGGCGAGGAAAGTGGGCTCAGGGCCAAATCTACTTACTGTCCAGGGCTCCCTGTGGAAGATGCTAGAAGAACACTGCACACCCTCTCACTGTCCGTGACCCAAGTCCATCACCTCTGCCAAACATCTGGATTGCAACACACTGAGTTCAAAGGTCCAGCATGTGGGTCCAGCACCTGGCCTGACTGTTTAAACGGAGCTGACCTTAAACCAAACACCGGACCCTGTGCTGTTATTTATGTGGAGGGTTGGATGCCAAATATAAATATTAACTTCGGCATCTCCTCCCTATAGGCACTGTGAATTTAAAAAAATGCATATTAACCATCTACTGTGCAGGAAAAACCACCCAACTCTTCTCTGCATCCTGCTCTCTTTTCCCAAGCAGGCTGCTCTCCCTTTTGATCCCTGTTTTGAATGTTAGGTTTTTTGTTTTTGTTTTTTTTTTTAATTTTTAAAGTAGGATGACACATTTGCAGGAGATTTGTAAAATACAGAACAGGTTACATATAGTTCCAGTATATATTACAATTACTTTTTTAAGTCGATAAATTAAAATTTTTAGTTGGAGTTTCAATATCAAGCTCTCAAAAATTAATAGAATACAGAGAAGTAGAAGGATATAATAGACCTGAAAAGCACTGTGAACCAGTCTAAATGTCTGTTTACTTGAATAATATCACAGCTCCTTTCCAGAGGAGCCCACTGTAGCCTCTTGTATTTCAAGTCATCAGGTGGTGGGCCTGCTGCAGGGGTGGTGTTTCCCATCCCCAGGAGAGGCTGTGAGCGAGCACCATATGTTATGAAGACCTCTCAGAATTCATTGCCAGAGCTGGGAGCACAATCAGAGAAGAGCAGGGCAAGATGGGGCCTTGAAGTAGAAGTCGGTTCTTAATTCTCAGCAACTCTGAGACCGTCCTTCTCTTTGAAGTCAGCTAAGGAAGATGGATGAGCGTGTGTGGAAGGTGTGGCTGAGAGCAGCCGGGGGCAGAACAGGTGTAGCTGTTTAAGGAAAAGGGAGATCGTGCATTTCTCGGGCATAGGAATGGACCTAGTTTTCCTGTTTCTGGAAAGAGGCCTGAAGAGAGAGGGCATGGTTTAATTTCTAATAACATTAATTAACAAGCTGGCTGTAATTATTATCCAATGGAATAAGTGCTGGGGCACATACACAATATTATAGGGTAAAGAGAAGAAAAAAATTCTAACATTCACTCAAATATTTGACCAAAGTTTCACCAAGGAAAGAGTGGTTGAATGGGATCCTTCAGTCATTCCTTTACTCAACAGGTATTTGTGAGCCTTACTGTGTGCTAGCACCACACGGTCTTGGAGAAGGCAATGGCACCCCACTCCAGTACTCTTGCCTCGAAAATCCCATGGACGGAGGAGCCTGGTAGGCTGCAGTCATGGGGTCGCGAAGAGTTGGACACGACTGAGCGACTTCACTTTCCCTTTTCACTTTCATGCATTGGAGAAGGGAATGGCAACCCACTCCAGTGTTCTTGCCTGGAGAATCCCAGGGATGGAGAAGCCTGGTGGGCTGCCGTCTATGGATCGCATCGAGTCGGACACGACTGAAGCGACTTAGCAGCAGCAGCAGCAGCACACGGGGCACTAGGTTGAGGACAGGCAAGGTGGCTCCCATCATGAAGCCGCCTCCTTCATGAAGCTGCATGGTATGCCTATTTGGGGACAGGCCCTGTGAGGTGCCCTCTTGGAGATAACAGTCTGTTGAAACAAATGAGACAGTCAGAGAGGTCATTCTAAAAATGTGCCATAGGTGTTACAATGGGGAAAGAACCGGGAGGTATGGGGTGATAAGAAGGAACCCTGATCTAGTTCAATGGCTCTCAATGGTGCAGAAGGTTGCATTTTGTCCTCCAAAGAATATTTTACAGTTTCTAGACGCATTTTTCTTGTCTCAACTGTGGGGAAAAGGGAGCTGCAGGCATCTAGTGGGTAGAGGCCAGGGATGTTACTAACATCCTATAATGCCCAGGGCAGCCCCTACAAAAAGAGCTATCCAACCCTAAATGTTAACAGTGCCGAAGATGAGAAAATCTGGTTTAGTCCCAGGCTCAGGGAATGCTTTGGGGAAGAAATGCTGTTGGATTTAAGAACTAGGGGATGGTTCAGAACACTGGGAAGTGGGAGTCTGGCATCAAATCAGAGGACACAGTAAAGGGAAAGAGGAGTCGAGCTGAGGATGCAGGGAAGGTAGAGAGGAGATGGTAGGAGATGAAACACAAATCCCAGGCTGTTCCCAGAGAGACTAGAGGGTCTTCTATGCTACATACTGTACAGTGTGGACTTGATTTGGAGGGCATGATGTACTGATACAATCTCCCACCCACACCCCTTTACACACACATCTATCCACTTGGAAAATTTCAAATCCAGCGATGTGATTCCATTTGCTTTGAGAAAATCCACTCTAACAGTGATGCAGATGATTGGAGAGGGGAGAGCTTGGAGGCACGTGAGCGGCTTTCGTGATACAGAGATGACAAATGGAGATGGAGGCCACGAACATAAGCTGCCACAGACTCCTGAGAGTAGAGACATTCTTATACTCCGTGATTAACTGAATGTTGAGAGGGAAGAAGTGCTGAGGATGACTTTGAGATTTCCAGCTGAGGGCTGGTGTGAGTAGTGAGGTATGTCATAGAGGAGAAGCAGTTTGTAGGGGACGTAGTTCACTTTAGCAATATGGTGTTTATAGTCCTGGGAGACATCTAAGTGAGCACATTTTTTTTTTACACAGAGAGAAAGGTGGGTTAGATGCTGAGGAAAGACCTGCTCCTGGAGACACGTATATGGTGGTGGCTTGGGTCTGTGGAGGCTTAGAACTGGAGAAAGCATTCAGGGAAAATGCCCAGAGAAAGATGAGAATAAAAAGGCAAAGGGCAGAATGTCAGGGTTCATCCATAGCTGAAGGGCAGGAAGAGAAGGGAAAACAGAGAAGGGATCAGAGAAGTAGAGCAGTGACATCTGCCAAGGAAGAGACTCACTGTAAGAATAAGAAAGTGGTCAAGCTGTCCAATGGATCAGGGGTTCAGGAGGATGTAAAATTAGATGAAGCTGTTGGACATGTCAATCAAGAGGTCATTGGTGACCTTTTCAAGAACAGTTTCACTATAATGGTGAGTGTGGAATTTATTTAAAGACACTTGATTATCCAAATGTAGAAAAGAAAATGGAAACTGAATGTCTTTATATGTAGGCAAAATTTGTATAGCAGTCATTTTCCAGACTTGGCAAACAGAAAAGGAGGGTATCAATTAAGTAGCAGAAAATCAGATTCACAATAGGCCAAATCATAAGAACAGTTATTGTGTACTAAAATAGAAATTTGAAAGCAAGCATCCCCAGAGTCAGTCTAGCAGTTTAGCAATGTCATTAGGAAGCTGGACTCTTTTGTTTTCCTGCTCTGTCATCCTCATGCTCATAACCACATGGTCACAAAGTGGCAACTGTAGCTCCAAGCAGCACATCCTCACCTCACAGTATTAAGCAGAAAGGAAGACAGCAGGGGCCAAAATGAGGCTTACCCCACACTCCTCTCTCCTTTTCTTGGGAGACTTTCCCTTGTAATTCATTGGAAACTCAATCACATGCCTTCTTCTAGACCAGTTAAGAAAAAGGTAAACGGGACAGCCATAAATGGCTTACCCACATCATGATTCCTCCCTCAGGGTTAGGCACATGGAACATGGCTGCCTGAACAGAATTGGTGTTCTGTTTACAAGAAAGTAGGGCAATTGACAGTTGGGTTGGCAACCAGCAGGAAAGCATCCTTTCACAGGGTAAGGATGGATCATGGGGGAGCAAACCAGAGACTTTACAGAATGGGACAAGCCTTCAGTTTAAAAAGAACAATTAAATTTTATAGTTGATATTCACAACAGAGATATGACATCCACCATTTATTTACCAACTTTTGACAGAAGGCTGATTGCTTTGCAGATCATACACAGGGCATCACCAAGATGTAGGCAATAATTATGATGATGCTGGTCATAAAGTACTCTTACTTAGTGTTTACTATGTGCTACACACTTTACATTGATTATCTCAATTAATCCTCAAAACATAAGTGAAATAGATGTTATTAATATTCCCATGTTATCAAAGAGAAAACTGGGGTGTATAGCAGTTCAATAACTTGCCCAAGGTCCCTAGTAACAGCCAACTCAAGGCTGCCTCTTCCCAAAGTCAGTGCATTCACTGACTGCCTCCTTAGACTAAAAAGAAGCCACTGGGAAGGTTTACTATATCTCAGAGGTAGAAGCAATCATATCTAAGAGTGGAAAATTTGCTGTCATGAGCTTTCTCTCTCCACCAGTGCCTTGAGTTTTCAGTATTTCATTTTTCCACACAACTTTGCATCCCAAGTACATCCAATGGACAGCCCATTCCTTCCAGCTTTGCACTCTTGTTTACAAGCTCACTGGCCTAACACTGCACTTCTGGGGCCTGGAGACCAAGAAGGAGAGGCATGCTCACAGCTAAGTGCACATCACGGTAGCCAAAACTTCTTCCTGGTAGGAGAAGCAATGCAGAAAAGGTTTGGGGGACTAGGATCGAATTCTCAAAGCATTCACGTGGAGTACAGTGGGACCTCCAACAAATGGTGACAATAACTGTCTCAGGTGTTCAACAAGTTCTCAATCAAAATTTAGTTTCCTATCTTGAGATGTGAGAAGAACTGTCATTTATGAATGCAAATGTTCTTGGCTCTGTCCTCCCTATTTTACATGTGTTATATCACTGAATCTCCCAATGAGGTTATGGAGAAGAAACTTATTATCTCTGTTTTTCAGATGAGGAAAATGAGGCTTGGAGTGTTTAAGCATGTTGCTTAAGGTTATAGAGCTGGTGAGAGACAGGGATGAAATCTGAACCCACCCAGCTCTGTCCCTGCAGACTGATTGTTTTATAATCACTATACTACCAAGGTAGTTTGAGCATTCTTTGGCATTGCCTTTCTTTGGGATTGGAATGAAAACTGACCTTTTCCAGTCCTGTGGCCACTGCTGAGTTTTCCAAATTTGCTGGCATATCGAGTGCAGCACTTTCACAGCATCATCTTTTAGGATTCAAAATAGCTCAACTGGAATTCCATCACCTCCACTAGCTTTGTTCGTAGTGATGCTTTCTAAGGCCCACTGGACTTCCCATTCCAGGATGTCTGGCACTAGGTGAGTGATCACACCATCGTGATTATCTGGGTCATGAAGATCTTTTTTGTACAGTTATTCTGTGTATTCTTGCCACCTCTTCTTAAAATCTTCTGCTTCTGTTAGGTCCATACCATTTCTGTCCTTTATCGAGCCCATCTTTGCATGAAATGTTCCCTTGGTATCTGTAATTTTCTTGAAGAGATCTCTAGTCTTTCTCAATCTGTTGTTTTCCTCTATTTCTTTGCACTGATCACTGAGGAAGGCTTTCTTATCTCTCCTTGCTATTCTTTGGAACTCTGCATTCAGATGGGAATATCCTTCCTTTTCTCCTTTGCTTTTCACTTCTCTCCTTTTCCCAGCTATTTTTAAGGCCTCCTCAGACAGCCATTTTGCTTTTTTACATTTCTTTTCCATGGGGATGGTCTTGATCCCTGTATCCTGTACAATGTCACGAACCTCTGTCCATAGTTCACCAGGCACTCTGTCTATCAGATCTAGTCCCTTAAATCTATTTCTCACTTCCACTATATAGTCATAAGGGATTTGATTTAGGTCATACCTGAATGGTCTAGTGGTTTTCCCTACTTTCTTCAATTTAAGTCTGAATTTGGCAATAAGGAGTTCATGATCTGAGCCACAGTCTGCTCCCGGTCTTGTTTTTGCTGACTGGATAGAGCTTCTCCATCTTTGGCTGCAAAGAGTATAATCAATCTGATTTCGGTGTTGACCATCTGGTGATGTCCATGTGTAGAGTCTTCTCTTGTGTTGTTGGAAGAGGGTGTTTGCTATGACCAGTGCATTCTCTTGGCAAAACTCTATTAGCCTTTGCCCTGCTTCATTCTGTACTCCAAGGCCAAATTTGCCTGTTACGCCAGGTGTTTCCTCCCATCACTTCATGGGAAATAGATGGGAAAACAGTGGAAACAGTGTCAGACTTTATTTTTTTGGGCTCCAAAATCACTGCTGATGGTGATTGCAGCCATGAAATTAAAAGATGCTTACTCCTTGGAAGGAAGGTTATGACCAACCTAGATAGCATATTTAAAAGCAGAGACATTACTTTGCCAACAAAAGTCCGTCTAGTCAAGGCTATGGTTTTCCCAGTGGTCATGTATGGATGTGAGAGTTGGATGGTGAAGAAAGCTGAGTGCCGCAGAATTGATGCTTTTGAACTGTGGTGTTGGAGAAGACTCTTGAGAGTCCCTTGGACTGCAAGGAGATCCAATCAATCCATCCTAAAGGAGATCAGCCCTGGGTGTTCATTGGAAGGACTGATGTTGAAGCTGAAACTCCAATACTTTGGCCACCTCATGTGAAGAGTTGACTCATTGGAAAAGATCCTAATGCTGGGAAGGATTGTGGGCAGGAGGAGAAGGGGACAACAGAGGATGAGATGGTTGGATGGCATCACCGACTCGATGGACATGGGTTTGGGTAGACTCCAGGAGTTGGTGATGGACAGGGAGGTCTGGTATGCTGCGATTCATGGGATCACAAAGAGTCGGACACGACTGAGTGACTGAACTGAACTGAACTGAACTGATACTACCAAGGTAATGCCATGTTATAAATATCTCCAGGTATTGAATGAGACTGGGGTGAGGGGGCAGGTGGGAGGGGATCTTGAAACTCAAGATCTTTCTCTTTCTTTAAAATCCTATCTTTGTTCCAAATATACTCCAGTGTGTGTATTTCAGGATGAGCACACATGCCTAATTTAAATCATGCCCTCCTGTTGGAAAGGCATCTTATCAGTATCTAGAAACAAAAGTAAAGAGGCCATAAATACTATGTAACCCTTTAGTTGTGCCCATAGCATCCTGGGGGTTGGGCGGAAGTACTTTCAGTGTCCTCTGAAAGAAAGAGTTCCAAAGCAAGCCAGCCTTTCACAGGTTAACACTGGCCCGCTCTCAGGCTGGGGCGAGTCATTTTGCTAACCGAGTTTTCAGTTTCTTTCCCCGCTATTGCCAAGACTGCTAAGATGGCCCTGTGGCTTGGATTAGAGCTGTGGGTGGAGAAACCAGCTGGGAAGTGGCAAGGAGATGACTGTCTTCTCACCAACAGGTGGAAAGTCAGTTCTAGGCACCAATGTCAACACCTCTTTTGCTGGAGAAGAACTTAACAGAATTTGCATTCCTCTTACCAATACAAAGATTAGAGGTATTATCCAGAAATGGCATCATCACAGATCATAATCCAAACCTAAAGCAGGAGGATCTGAAACAATGTTAAATCCGTCCAAGGCTGCTTCTGGAGCACAGTGCACCCACATGGTGCCCTAGCTTGGAATTAGAATAGGGCACCTCTCCCTCTAAACAATACAGCCAGCCTGGTATCAGGGTTCATGACTTGATGAGTGGAGGGCAGCCTGGATTTTAGCTCTCACCGTGCAAAGTACAATAAAAAAAATGACAGCCCCGACTCAGGTCTTGTCTTGGATTCCTTGGAATGTTTTCCAGTGGTTAAAAGCACAAAGATGAGGGATACGTTCTCACCCAGCTTAAAAGGGAAGGAAGGGAATTCTGAGAACTCATTTCTTGTTGAATTACTTAAATCCTGCAGCTCAACCTAGAAAGACTCAATTAAGAGGAGTTGTAGGAAAACCTCAGTACCATGAAAGGTCCAAGGCCATGTTCAAAAAGCTTTCAAAACCTGTTAGCATGGAATAATTTTGTTTAGTTCACAAAACTGGCATTGACTCAGCCAATACCTTTCCTCTTAGCTTCATCTCTCAGCCTCATTCACAACTCCTCCTGGCCCAGGAGGAAGGCACAGACAGTGCTTAAGAGGACAGGGCTACAGATTTAGGTTTAGAATCGGCCATAGTTTCGAGTTGTGTGACCTTGGACAAGTTACTTAACTTCTCTGAACTCCAGTTTCTTCATGGGATTATCACAGCAAATAACTGGGATCATGATGTATAAAGCACTTTACATTATGTTAGCTCTTTGCAAAATGTACAGTACGTAATAGTCATTATCAACTGAAGCAGTGCTAGAAAAAAGAATGCAAGAGTGATCAGCCTATCTGATCCCACTTTTTTTGCCTAAACACTCAGATAGGTTATGATCAGTATGGTAAGAACTTTGAGAAGTACATATGACTAGAAGCTAGCATGAGGAACTTTGTCTTTCTTTACTTATAGAACATCTATATATAAGACACTGAGTTAAGTAGTGCTGAAGTGGTGGTGAAAGCAAAGATGAAAAAAAACTCCTCTACCCTTGAAGAGTCCGCGGCTGGTAAGAAAAGAAGTGGGCTTCTCAGATGGCGCAGTAGTAAAGAATCTGCCTGCCGATGCAGGAGACTCAAGAGACACAGGTTTGATCCCTGGGTCATGAAGATCCTCTGGAGCAGGAAACGGCAACATGCTCCAGTATTCCTGCCTGGAAAATTCCATGGACAGAGGAGCCTGGCAGGCTACAGTCCACGGGGTCGCAAAGAGTCAGACATGACTGAGCATACACACCCAAGAAGAGAAGTAGAAAACAGGCATCTGTTATTACCAGTTTAGAAAAAATTCTGGAAGCATCTATCATTTTCTCCTTGCCCCATCCACCACCTGGTGGAACCAGCCTTTCATGTCTCATGACCTGACTCATCCTGGGTACAGTTGATTAGACCAGAACTAAACACCTGACCACACCAAGCCAATAAGATTCTTCCCTGGGAATTTAAAATTGAGCACACCTGAATTCAGACTTGGGATGAAGTCTGTCATGATGGTGATGGGTACAGAACTCACAGTGATGTAAACTCAAGGCTGACAGAATTTTTAGCCTTGGGCACCTCAACCATTAAGCAGAGAATTCCAGAGTAAAGCGATGATGGGAGGTCAGGCAGCTCCAGAAAGAGACGGAAGCAGTAGCCCTTTTGGATTCTTTATTTTCTTTGCACTTAAAAAATTTTATTTATTTTTTATTGAAGTATAATTGCTTTACAGAATTGCCCTTTTGGATTCTTAAATGCTTTTCAGTTCCTATGAGGCTCAGCTCTCCTTCCTCCAATGGGGTTTCATGAGTCTTCTCTTCTGATAAACCACTTTTCACCTGAGCAATCAACACCCCCTTGTTCTACGGAAGGGCTAAATGTGTGGGACCCACTGATTAGATATAAAAAGCTGCCAAAGGCTATTCAGATATGATTCCTTTAATCAAAATAACTGCCTTTTAAAACCCTGATTAGATTAACCATTTGGTTTTAATCCAAACAACTGTTTGGCACTTGATCCCGTTTGAACAGATCCAGGAAAACTGGAGTATCCTCCCCTCTTACTCAGAGGACCTCAATGTTATATGATAGTAGACTATTAGGAAGAGTTCCCTGAAAAACACATACATTAGGGGAAATCAAGTGCCAAAAGTTACAGATAAAAGGAAAGTGTAGTTAAAGCTCTTTTAGGCTTTTTTAGGCCTGCCTTGTGATTTCTAGAAGGGGCCAGTTGTTTGCTTTCAGGTCTTCGGCTTGTAGGTATGTACTTATTTTCATGGCTGACTTAAGAGACACTCTATGCCAGCACTGCCCAGCTGTGTAGAAGACAGGAACAGCTGGCCATCAATCCAAATGCAGCATCCATCCAAAACGTCTTTTTAAAAGGCGCAAACATAATTACTTTCATCCAATCACCCTTTCTAAATATTCTGGGCGTGCTGGTACATTAGCAACATTATTTTGCCATCACTAAAGCCTCTAAAATTTAATTCAGGGAAGTCTATGAAACGGGTATGTCATTTGAGGAATATGTATATTGCCTGTACATCAATTGGCATCTTGGGACTGCTCTGGGGCACAGAGGTCAAAGCTTAGTGATGCATGGAGTTGTCGTCCTAATGGTAAGTATTGATTAGTAGCCTCAGAAACAACCAGTAGGCACTCAGTCTTTCTCCAGCCAGACGCCAGGCTCCCAAAGAAGGGGTGTCTTTCCCAGAGAGCCTTGAAAAACAATGCGTGGAACGCTCAAGCCTGCGTACAGAGAGGCACTGAGATAGTGAAAGAGTGCTTCAGTGGCTTAAGTGGAAAATGATAAATAACACTGTGAAACATCTGCATAGCTATGATACCTGATAGGAAAGTACTCAAAAAACAATAAATATCATTTTCATAATATAATATCATAATGTAAATACATTAATTTTCCACTGCTACCCAAATTACCCCAAACTTAGTAACTGAAAATAACACAAATGTATTTTTTCATACCTTTGTAGATCCAAAGTCCCAGTTGGCTGGACTGATTCCTCTGCTCTGGGTTTCACAAGGCCAAAATGAAGGTGGCAGCAGGACTTCATTCCTCCTGGAGACATTCTGGATGAATTGCTTCCAAGCTCGTTCAGGTTTTTGGCTGAGTTCAGTTCCCGACAGATGCAGGGCTGACGTCCCGGTTCCTTGCTGGCTGTCTGCTGGGAGCTGGTGTTTGCCCCTAGAGGCTGCCCATATTCAACCTCGCTCTGGACACATTCTCCCCAGCACGGCACTGGCGGGGTTCCTCTCACACTTCAAATCTCTCCAACTTTGACTTCTGCCAAATCTCTCTTACCTCCAGCCAAAGAAAGTTCTCTGATTTTAAGGCTTCATGTGATTTGACTGGGCTCCCTGGATCATCCAGAATAATCTCTCTATTTTGAAGTTTGTAACCTTAATTACATCTGTGATTTCCCTTTTACCATGTGACCTAACATGTTCATAGGTTCCATGGATTAGCATGTGGACATTTGGGGGTTTCTACTATTTGACCTACCATGATATACATACAGTTTTCTATCCTGAAGAGCAGAGTTACATATGGACCAACATGGTGGGGTCTGCACTGCAATCTAACTGAGCAAAATGCATTGGATGGTGTGTTAGTCACCTACTGCTGCATAACAAATTGCCCCAGATTTACCAGCTTAAAACATGTCTTCATTATCCCATGGCTTTCATGTGTCAGAAAACACAGCAGCTTACCCGAGTGCCCTTTGATCTCTAAGGAAGTTGCAGCCAAGTTGTTTTCCAGGGCTGCAGTTTAATAGGAAGACCCCACTTAGGTGTCAAAGATCCACTTCCAAATTTATTCACATGTTGGGAGCCCTCAGAAGATTCACCTCCAAGTTCACACAGATAGTTGTTGGCAGGCCTCTACTCCCCACCATGTGGATCTCTCCATAGGATGTCTGAGGGTCTTCCCAACACGGCAGCTGATGACCTGAATGAGAACCAGAGCCAGAGAGTGAGCATACCAAGAGGGAGTGAGAGCGGCTGAGATGGAAGCCACAATCTTTTTTTTTTTTAAGCCATCTTAACCATTTTGAAGGGCATAGTTCAGTAGTATCAAGTATATTCACATTGTTGTATATCATATCTCCAAAACTTTTTAATCTTGCAAAACCAGCATTCTGTCTTCGTTGGACAACTCCCCATTTCCCACCACTCTGAGCTCCTGGCAACCACCATTCTACTTTCAGTCCCTTTGAATTTGACTACTCTAGGTTCCTCACAGTGGAACCACACAGTACTGGGGTTTTGTAATTAGATTATTTCACTTAGGGCAAGGTCTTCAAGTTCATCCATGTTGTAGTATGTGGCAGGATTTCCTTCTTAAGGCTGAATAATATTCCTTTTTATGTGTATATCACATTTTCTTTATCCATTCATCCATCAGTAGGCATTTGGGTTCCTCCCACCCCTTGGCTATTCTGAATAGCATAGCTGTGAACATGAGTGTGCAAATATCTCTTTAAGATCCTGCTTCCAATTCTTTTGCCGATATACCCCAATGTGGGATTGCTGGATCAGAAAGTATTTCTATTTGTCATTTTTGAGGACTCTCCATCTGGTTTTTCACAGCAGCTACACCACTGAATATTCCCACAAAATGTGCATATAGATCCCAATTTCTCCACATCCTCACCATCACATGTTGTTTTCTGTGTGTGGCGGGGGGAAGGGGGGTGGGTGTGTGTTTACAGTGGCACATCATATGAGGTGATAGCTCATTGTGGTTTTGATTTGCATTTCTCTAATAATTAGTGATGTTGAATATCTTTTTATATGCTTATTGGTTACTTGTACATCTTCTTTGGATGGAAGCTACCTTTTTTGTAGAAACCTAAAATCATAAATAATATCTCATCAATTCTGTTTATTAGAAAGGAGTCAATAAACCCAGTCCACACTCAAGGGGAGCAGAATGCCAGTAGCAGGGACCACAGAGGTCATGTTAGAGGCTGCTTTCCACAGATGGAGTATCCAAGTCCATCAAGAAGGGCAGTTCAGGCCTGCTGGGCACCAAGGATCTCTTCCTAAACTTTGGCTTTGATAAGAATCATTTGAGGAGCTTATTTATTTATTTATTTTTAAAGATATTTTTTGATGTGGACCATTTTTAAAGTATTTATTGAATCTGTTACAAGATTGCTTCTGTTTTATGTTTTTTAGTTTTTTGGCCCGGAGGCATGTGGGGTTTAACTCCCTGCCAGGGATCGAACCCTCACCCCCTGCATTGGAAGGCGAAGTCTTAACCACTGGACCACCTTGAGGAGCTTATTTAAACAGCAGTTTCCGAGATTCCTGCCCTGGAGGTGCTAAATCAGTGGATCTTGGGTAGGACCCAGCAATCTGCTTTTTTAAACAACCTCCTAGGGATTTTTTTTTTAAGATACAATTCTCATGCCATAAAATTCACCCTTTAAAAGTATACAATTAGCAATTTTTAATATATTCACAAATTTGTGCAGCCATCACTGAGAACAGTTCCATCACCCCATAAAGAACCCCCTACTTATTAGCATTGCCTCTGCATTCCTCTCTCCCTCCAAACCCCTGTCTCTCGGGTTTGCCTAGTCACGATATTTCACATAAATGAATTACACAGTATGTTGCCTTTTATGTCTGACTTTTCATTTTGCATAATGTTTTTAAGGTTTATCCATGTTGTAGCAGGTAGCCATATGTGATTCCTTTTTATGGGTGAATAATATTCTATTGTATGGATTTACTACATTTTATTTATCCATTCATTGGCTGAAGGACCTAAGAGATGCTTACTGGAAGGGTCATTTGAGAAAGGCTGCAAACTAAGTTTTACAGGAAGATCAAAAGCAGTTTGGATATCTCAGATGCTCATAAAAATGCAGATTTTGAGACCCAACCCAAATCTCCTGAGTTAGAATCAGAGGAGGGCCCAGAGATCTGTATTTTAAACAAACTTTTCAAGGAGATTCTTTTGCACAATGAAACTCAGACTTAGAGTGCAAGTGAGATTAGGTGGATAGCAGGGAAAGCGATTATTCCTTGTAAAATCATTGTTCCCAAGTGGCACCTTTTTCAAAAGCTTTTAAAGACAATGTGAAGAGATGAAACCTCATCATTGAGCAATATGACTATGATGAGAAGACTTGAACAGAAGCTTCACAAACACAAATCTTGAGACACACAGAGGAGGCAGTCAAAGATGATGCCTCTTACTATTTTTCCTATTTTCTGTTTTATTTCTCTGTAGACCCTACCCTCTGGTCAGGCCTCAACCCCAGGTCAGTTTCTTCTGACATAAGAATTTAACTAAATAGGTGTAATGTCATAGATTCTGAGAGCTGAGAACTTAGGAGCTTATCTTGTTCAGAGGCTCCAAATGTGTGATCATCCAGTGAGTTTTCAGCATTCTTTTAAAAACCCTTCTTTACAACACTCCTCTCCCCCACTCCAGCTGTCTAGATTTGATAGCTCTGGGATCTCGAAATCTATGGCTTTATGAAGCTATTCAGGTGAATCTGAGTGTCAGCCAGATATCTATAACCACTGATCCAACACCCTCATTTTTCAGAGCAGGAAACGGATTCAACAGAAAACTTCAGGAAAAAACATTCCCTAGAATTTATGTCCCTAAATTCTCATCGATATTCTTGCAAACCCGTGTTGTCAAAATGTCTAATCATTAGAGTAAAAACTACACGGAATTTGAGAATATGGTTGCTGACACTGGAGTACAAGTCTATACACAAACAATCAGGATTTAACTCAGTCCTCAATGTTGTTATGTTAACTGGCCAATGACATGAAATTGTGAAAGAATGAACGATGAATGAAATGGTCATTATCAAGTTAATACCCTTTGGAATCAGCAGCCATTAGTATTTCAATTCTAATGATATCTCCTGGTGGTTTGATTATCATTAAGATGTAGAAATTAGAAAACTTGGACTTCAGCCATATCATAAATATGGATAAAATGTTCACTTGCACTTATTTACCGTAAACCTGGAAATAACAACTTTCCGGCTCAACGGTTCTCCAATTTCGCTGTGTATTAGAATCACCTGGGAGAGTTTAAAAATAAACCCTTGCCCAGTTCCATCCTCAAGACAAAAGAATCTAGGTCCAGAGCCAAGGCTCATGTATTTTTAAATGAAACTCCCCCAAATATTCCGATGCATGGCCAAGGTTGATAACCACTAGTGTAGCTCTTTGGATGTCTAATAAAATAAAAAATAATTAGAAAAGTTGAAAATATCACACCATATTCCTGAAAAACATTTTCACCCTGAATGGGCTCATGAAGGACCTCATTCTGTGCTCCTACAGCCTAGGAATTATAATCAGTAGCATTTGTGCCCTGCTTTGTAATTTACTAAGTGCTTTCACATACATGTCACCACCCAGTTATGATTATTTATGAAGTGTCTATCATACCTTTTTTGCTAGAAGTTTAAGGTGGTAGAATCTCCTGTCTATTCTAAAAAAGACTCCATTAAGAAGGCTTTTCTTTTAGAATTTTAAATAAGTCAAAGGAAAAGAACGTCAGAAAACAGGGCAGGACTCTTTTCCACTGGAAAACTGTGCTGTAAGTAATGACACTGGAACACCTTGCATATTGTGTGTTGAGACTGAGCTAAATTCAGCCTCGGAGGTTCACAGACCGTTTGAGTTGAAGTAATGATGAGAAAGGAACCAGGGGGAAAAAGTGAGTTCTGGACCAGGGCTTTTCAAAGTCTAAATGCATATGAATCAACTGGGGATCTTGTTAAAATGCAGATTCTGTTTCAGTAGGTCTCAGGTTGGATTTGAGATTCTGAATTTTTAAAAGGCTCCCAGATGACACCGTACTGCTGGTCTACAGATCACAGTGTGAGTGGGATGATTTTAGAATTAGGGACAGGCAGTTGGAAAGGCGGAGAAGGCAATAGCACCCCACTCCAGTACTCTTGCCTGGAAAATCCCATGGACAGAGGAGCCTGGTAGGCTGCAGTCCATGGAGTCACTAAGAGTCGGACACGACTGAGCGACTTCACTTTCCCTTTTCACTTTCATGCATTGGAGAAGGAAATGGCAACCCACTCCAGTGTTCTTGCCTGGAGAATCCCAGGGATGGGGGAGCCTGGTGGGCTGCCATCTATGGGGTCGCACAGAGTCGGACACGACTGAAGTGACTTAGCAGCAGCAGCAGCAGTTGGAAAGGGATCAGAAGATCTGTGGCCCAATTTCTACCCCCAGGTTCTGGTACCAAGAGGCTTTGGAGAAAGAAGTCACTTCACCCCTCAAATTCTTAGATTTCTCATCCACAAATTGGGGTTGGGATACTGGTCTTGATCAAAGATGACAAATACTTAACCCTTGTGACTACTCTGTCAGATGCTGTGGAGAGATGCTGGATCAGTCAGATGCTGGAGACAGGATGGACATGATTTCCAGTCCTCCCATCCAAAGAATGTAGGTGGGATCTTCAGGAAGACCTTAATTAACTTGTCACATGTTGCAAACTGTGACCCATTAACTCTTTAACATGGATCTGATTATCAAAACAATTAGGTTTAGTGAGTCAGACTTGGTATGGATAAGTTGTAATGGGAAGAGAAGCCACAGTGAGGAGCCTGAAGCTCCCAGAGGCCCTTCAACAGGAAAGATGCTCAAATAGAGGGAAGGAGTCCAGAGGCAGGCGAGCCACAGGGCATAGACTTAACGCACTTCCTAACATCCTGGTCCTGGGGATTACCGTCTCAAATCTTGGTGTCCAGCTTCAGCCCTCAAACCTGGCCTTCTACCACAGAAGGGACTTCTCCAACCCAACCGAAGCAGAAGAAAAGAGATCCCTATAGGCAGAGCCTGCTCACATTCTCCCTCAGGACCCAGGTATCCTTTCCAGCTCTGGCTGGTCCTGACTGGTGCTGAGAATGGGCTTCCAGGACTTCCGAGGGTGGGGTGGGAGTGGTGCTCAGCTTCATTTTCAGGAGTTGTGCTCCAGCATCTCTTAATTTCACAAGGAGGTGGTTCTATGTCCATGAATAGAAATGCAGTTCAGTGGGAGCTGTCCAGAGATAAAACTGATCAATGCACTCCTCAGGCAAAATCTTCAGGGGTCGTGTGACTGGCACTGTTCTCAGATTTTCAAGGTTAAAAGAGATACTCCCGGAGGGAAAAGTACGTATACTCAGATATAGGGTGTGTCAAGGCACTGCGCTAGCAACTCTCACTTTTATCTCATTGAAGCGGCACAACACTACAAATTTTGTGTTATTGGTCCCATTTCACAGATGAAGAAAGCAAGGCTCAGAGAGGTCACCAAACTCCTGCAACTTGCACAGCTAAAATGTAGATGACATGGCATTTGATTACCAAGTCATCTGACTCCACGTCTGCTGTTCATGATGCTGCATCTCATTGCCTCCGAGGTGCGAGGGAGGAATCTCCATAAGCTAAAGTGAGATTGATGAAATGGAGTCAAATTTGTTCCACATCTCTAGCTGAGGACAGAACAGGTACCTAATTCAATAAGATACTTCTTACAGTTTTTCAAAAAAAAAAAAGAAAAATGTAGGCCTGGCTCTTCTGTCTCCAGGTAGTGACCACAGGATTTTGGGGGGTTACAAATAGATGACATCAAGAAGGTGCTAGGATGCTGACTGCCTGCTTGAGTGGGGTCCAGCTCCTTCTAGATACAAACTGTGGATGCCCTTAGCAACTCTCATATGTATACCCCCAAACCCTGAAGTCAATTCAGACATGTTTTGAAATGCAACAACCTGCCAAACAGAGTGGCAGGTGCTGCAAGGTAGATGCAGGTGAACAAGGCAGAAAAAGCTCCCCTCCTCAGGGTTGACCTTCGGGTTAGGGGACAGGCAAGGGAGCTGGTCATAAGTAAGACATTTTATGTGTAAGTAAAATGATGAAAGGGGGCCCTGGAGTGCTCTAGGAGCACGTAGGGCCCCAACCTCTCAGTGGGCAGCGTAGAAAGCCAAATGGACGAAATTAAACTGAAACAACCTTCCCCTGCCTGGAGAAACTTGAGCCACACCAGAGGGTGAGCCACTTTGCTGCCTGGAGCCATGGCTGCTCTGCCTCTCACTTGCAGAAACATTCTTCGCTAAGGTTGTAATAAATCCTCCACCAACTTGGCCAAGTGCTGATGTGCCAAATGGTCTGGGCAGAGAAGTACCAGGCGTGTACACATGTGTACACACACACCACATAAACACACACGCACAGCCCACTGCACTCACAAGGTCATATTTCACATCCTTTCTCCCCTCAGGCGAAGCCAAGTGGATGGGGTTTCCTTCACAGTCTGCCCAGGAGATGCTGTTAATGTACTTCAAAATCATTTCCTTTGTTCTTCGGGGAATACACTAAGACATTAACTGTGCTAGACCTGGGAGGTGCAATGATGGGAGAGTCTTTTCTTCCATTTTTTTAAAAATCATTTTTATTTTGTAGCTTTTCCAAATGAGCACAGATCACTTGTGTAATTTAAAAAAATTAAAAATAAAAATGAGATTTCCTTTGCTCCACTACAACTGCTCTCCAGTTCACATTTGCCCGGAAGACAAGCACACAGGTGGTGTCCTGGAGGCCTGTGGCAGCTGTGGTATGATCACAAGATCACTGGATTAGAAACTACAATACACAAGTTCAGTTCCCAGGCTTCCAGAACTTTCTAACTTTGGGATACTTTCTAACTTTGGGCAAGTCTCTTTACTTCTGTGAGCCTTCATTTTCTCATCTGTAGCATGGAGCAGTAATAGCGCGCAGAAGATGAAATTGATGCATAAAGGTCAAGTGGGATTATCGTTATAACTATTTAGGTAACTGAAAATTGCCTATTTCATGTTTGTGTAGAAAGAAGAAACAAACAGTGGTTCTGTGAATAGTGGCTTAGTCAGTTTCAGCTGGTATCTGGAAGTGGTAGCCAGCCCTGGATGGCCTCCAGTGATTCTCACTTCCTGGCATTTATGCCCTTGGATATTCCTCCATTGAATTGTGCTGACCTGTGTACCCAATAGGATATTGCAGAAATGACAGAGTGTGACTTCTGAAGCTAGGTCATAAAAGAAGACATTGTTACCCTGCCTTCCTCTTTTGCATCACTCTCTCTGGGGGAAGCCAGCTGCTATGTCATGAGGACACTCAAGTGTCCTTATGTGGAGGTCCTCGGAGCGAGGAACTGAGGTCAACTGGCAGCACCAACTAGCCACCCATGTAAGAGAGCCACCTTGGAAGCAGAACCACCTGTCTCAAACCTTCAGATGACTCCAGTTCAGGATAACATCTTGACTGCAAACTCTTGAGCAACCCCAAGCCACAACCACCCAGCTAAGCCACTCCCTATTTCCTGACCCACAGAAACTGTGAGAGAACAAGGGTGTATCGTTACTCTAAGCTACTCAGTTGTGGGGTGATCAGTTATGCAGCAAGAGATGACCCTTTAGCTGGAAGCAATATAGAAAGTTTAGGGACCCACATGGCTTTGGGAAGGGAAATTCATTCCAAGCCAATTTCTTTTCCTTTTGTGATAAGGTCACCTGGTATATGAATACGGAAGGGATAGGGGAGAGCAGTAAGTGTATCTTTCGGACCTCAGGAGGGCTTTTAATTTGATACCACATGCCATGCTCATCAACATGCCTGGAGGCAGGATCTTAGCATGGTTCATTGATTTGGCCCCAAGAGAATGGATGCAGGAGCTAACTGAGGATTTGAGGGAACCAAAGGAATAATGATACTGATGGCAGTACCAATACTAAGAGTAATACTCTTCACTACTGAACTGAACTACTCAAATTATCTCTGCTAACACTCATCACAAGGACACCTCCCCTTTGGAGAGCCCCAAGTTCTCTGGAATTCAGTAATCACCCTTTCCTTTAATAAACTAGGGAACGGTAGTGCTTTGACAAGTCTCCTTCAAACCCTCCACAGACTTCCAGAAAGATCTACCTTCTCTGGTCATGAGGGCTGTAGCCTTGGTCACTACTGTTTCCTAGTCTTTAACCATCATTCATTGCTCTTGAGGCTGCCATCCTGGGTCCCCCTCTCTGTTACTCCTGGACCACCTCACTTTCTCCACGTCCCAAAGCACCATGAACACATGGCTAGTTCCCAAAAGCTTGTGGGTAATGGGAGGGGAGGAACAGTCCTGCATAGTTGATGGGTTAAAGGGACTCTCCACCAGCCTGGTCCTGAGTTCTTCAGCTGTCAGGGTTTCTCTTGCTCTGTAGATGCCCTTGCTGATCACTGCTCCCCTGAGCTGCTTTTTATTTTTCCCTCTCCTCTCAATCTCTCCCTTCCTTCCATCCCTAGCACCCGCCCCCAACTGCCTTTTCATTGACTCGTAGTCCCCAACTCCAAATTTCCGTCACCTTTTTTTGCAGACAGGCTACCTTTACTGTGAGTCACTTTCCTCACCAGGGTAACATAGACGTAATAAAACATGGGATCTGAGGCCAGAAGAGAACTGTCCACCTCCCCCCGCCCCCCGGCCTTGAACTTCCAGCTCTGCCTTACCTCCTTGAATGCTTCTTATCCCTGTTATACAGCTGACATCACTGACTTCTAGGGGGACAATGTTTTGTGCAAGGACCCCGGGTGAGCAGGAAGGCTCTGGGCCAACTCCTAGGCTCTCCCAGGCAGGAGGAGAACTGGGTTGGAGATGGCTGGTTGGGGGCACCTGCGAGGGCTAAACTGAGCCTGCCTGAAGCTTAGGAGGAAGGAAATTTACGTACAGTTCCTAGAGGACTTATAAATAGGACCATTGCTCATCTGTCCTGAAAAGTTACTGGGCCAGCTTTCCAGAGGTGAGGGGAGGGGGCGGGGTCATATGTCCTGAGGTCATTTCTAGCTTGATGATTCACATGACAAAATCCCAGCGTGGGTTCAGCCCCTCTGAATGTACTTTCATTTTGCATTATGATTTGCCACTTGAGCTGATGTGAACCCAAATTGATGTCACTTCCCTCCTAATAAGCTCTTGACCAGAAAACATCTGTTTCTCCATCTAACTTGGGATTTTTTTTTTTTTTCATCCAGTTCCTACAAAATCATCTTGCACTTTGCCTCAATATTTTTTTCTTCTCTTTTAAAGACAGCATTTGTCAGGGCTTCTCCTCTGGTCATAAAAGTAATGTACATGCACATTTCCAAAGAATCTAGAAAGCATAGAAAGCTGAAGGAAGAAAAGAAAAATTATATATAATGTCACACCCATAGACAAACATTAAAATGGTAGTATGTTTTCTTTCTGTCTTTTCCCTATGTATATGATTTTTTTTTTTTACCATAATTGGATCAAAAGCCTTTTTTTTAAGACTTCTATTTAAGAGTGGGAGGGAAGGATTATACATTCTGGCTTGAGTGAAAAAGAAATTTTAATAATAGCTACACTTACTGAGTACTGACACTGTTCCAAGTGCTTTATATGCATTGCCTTAATGAACATAAAGCCTTTAGATGCATTGCCCTGTTCAGTGCTTATAACAACCCACTGAAGATGCTAATACCACCTGTGCCCATTTTACAGATGAGGAAACTGAGGCTCTGAGACCATAACTTGCCCAAGGACAACTAGTTCATAGCACAGTTGGGATAGACTTGAGGGAAGATCTCTATGCCTCCATGGGCTAAAATGGTCTTTATAGTACATATACAGTTTACCTCTTTTTAGCAATAATTGACACAACTGGAAACACCACAGTGGAAATACAGGCATGCTTCTCATTTAAATGGGAATATCTTAATTGAACCATAATATATTCATGGAACAAAGACCTCGCTCCATTTTGACCTCCTGTAGCTCTTTGCTTGTAAAAAATACAGGGAGAAAGAAAATCCAAGTGAAAGGTCAGAACTTTAATAGCTGGTGCTGGTGCAAGCTTGAACACACTTTCCTATAAGCTGTTGCTATTTTAGTGCCTGATGGCCATCTAACATGTCCCCAGGCAGAGGAGCAGCTGACAGATGCCAGGGTTCAGTGCAGGTGCTATAAAGTGACTGCTCATTCTTTCCATGGGCATTCATTGAGCATCTACTGCATTTCTCTCAGGCACAGTGCTAAGCATGGTCTCCAAATGTAAGCAGTGTAAAGGCAGCATCAATGGGTTCAGCCTTAGTGGTGAAGTGGTCTTCTAATTAAAACACACACAGAATTAGGAAATGAAATCTAATTTCAAAACAATAGCTCAAAATGATATACTGATTAAATAGTGTATCTCTTAGGGTGCTTTGATTGCAAGCAACAGAAATGGACTCTGGCGGATCTAGACGAAAAAAGAATTTCTCGGAAGGATACTAGAGAGTATGCTAGAACAAGGGAAGGCTAAAGACTCAGGCTTGCAGCTATCAGGCACCCGGCATCTCCAGAAGGTTCTTGGCAGCAGAAAACGCTCAAAAATCTCACTCAGCTGCCTCGGCTGGAATGAGAACACTCCAACTGTGTGTGTTTTGGGCCCGAATCCAAGATTCAGCTTTCAGAGCAGGAGCTCCCATTGGCCTCTCTGGCAGTCATGTGCTGGGGATGGGCAGTACCTGGCTCATTACTCCATCAGAGGACATGGGAGAGCTACTTGCTGAGGAATATGGGCAGCTGACAAACAATGAATGTCCTTGCATTTCTTGAGAATCATGAGAGCCCAGTACAGAGGCTGTGATAATGCTTATTTAAAAAAAACAACAACAAACCCTTCCTCTTCTATCCATTTCTCTCACATGCTGACAGTGCTCCACAGAATTTCTGTCTCCAGTTCTGTGCAAACCTCCCTGCTATCCAGTCCTTTACACCCTTGCTGTGAATGAATCTGCATCACCTGGGAGCTCGTTAGAAATGCAGTGTCTCAGGTTCTGGCTCAGACCCACTGAATCACGATCTGCATTTTCACAAGATCCCCAGGTGGTTCCAATGCAGATGGTTGGAGAATCTCTCACTTATTGACTTTCCTTTCCACTCCTTTCTCAGTTTCTTTATTATACAGATAACCTAGTCTCTCACCAACCTGAAAGAATCCCTCCTCTTCAGCGAGAGGGAGGAGACGTGTTGTCAACCACAAGGTTGTACCGGTGGGCTGAGGGAGAGGACATAAGAACATTTGTATGCTAACAATTTCTGTCTTGTAAACAAACAAGGACTTAAGCAGACACAGCCTGTGACCTTGAAGAGCTCATGTTCTAGAGGGGGGAGCTGGCCAGCCAGTCCAAATCCTATTGAGGGCTTCCAAGGGGCATGGCATGGTTCTCAGGGCTGAGCTGGCTCTGGTATGCTGGATCTGGTGAGGATCCAAGGGACAAAGGGACAGAATGGGCAATTAAGTTTTATTGGGCTGCTCAGATGCATCTGGAAGGCCAGAGGTCCTTTAGGTGTCTTACCAAATGCCACACTGAGGTATAAAACAGTGCCAGGTACTCATGGCTGATCTGTCTTCCACTCAAAGAGAACAAACAGGGAGCCAGTCCCAGAGGAGGGCGCAGAGGGGAGCGCAGAGCCTAGAAAGTGGAAAGTTGCGAATGCAATTTTGAGAGCTTTAGTGTTCAGGTACACTGCTGTTGGCCTCTCATCATATTGGTCTTTGCAACATCCAAATAAAGCTGGCACAAGATTTCCCCCACAGTTAGAGTCTCCTGTGACTCATTTCTCAGGAACTTGGTGGCAGCCACTTGGCTGAAAGCAGCGGTGAGGAGGAATGTCCAGGCATGTGGTTTCAGCCATGGGTGCAGCGGTGGGCGTGACTGGAGCAGGACAGAGACGGTATGGTCACAGTCAGGGGCGTGGCTGTAGCAGAGGAGGGGGACTGTGGGTGTGGCTGTCAGCCTCAGCAGGCCCCAGTTACTGACGGCCTGACTGGCCTCAGCTTAGTAACCCCATGGCAGGACTCCAGACGGTGCCCTTGGGCCCCAAACAGGTAGAACTAGAACCAAAGGTGAGAACAGACCCTAGAAGGGTCTGAAAGATCAGAGAAGAGGTCCCAGTCACACACCTTGGTTTTTTCCTGTCGCTGCTGGTAGCAGTGAGGTCAGGCATGAGGGTGACCAGAAGTGCCTTGACCCCCCTCTTCAGGGTGTCTGGACAGCACCTGGGTTCAGGGAGCCCCAGGAGCCCCAGCTGGCAGTGTCTAAGGCAGAGGGGTGCACAGTGAGGACACCCTTCCCCAGCTTCCCTGGGGATGCAGCAGGATTCTCTTGCAGGATTCAACTCACCCTCACCCTGCTCTCATCATTCAGATCCCTTAAGGCCACATAAAAGTATCAATGGCATCCCACCTCTTCCTCATCTCCTGTTTCCGAGGCCTCAGTCTACCAAATAATATCCTCTCTTCCATCAGCAGAAATAAGTAAAGACACACCCCCACACCAACCGGGATCCCTCACAGCAAGCTATGGCTTCCCACCGGCTCAATCTTTCCACAAACAGAAACGATCAAATTTCAGTTAGAGCTCAGCTAGAACACTCTGTGGTGGGGTCCAACGAGTTAATGGTTGTGAAAGCTCTTAGAAAAAGATAGACACTCCTGGAAGAGTGTGATTTACATTTCTTTGACATTCTCCAGTTTCAAAAGCCACTTACCAATGCCAGTACTTCTGAGTTTTACTTCTGATACTTGTAACTACAAAGTAAGGCACCTTTCATAAAAAATTTAAAACGCCTTTTAAACCATACTCTTCAAGACAGGAGAATGGAAGATGCAAAAAGAAATAATGATGAAATAATAAACAAGCAGATCAGTTTGCGAAGTAGCCCCAGCTACAAGTCCACCCCTTGCCAGGACCTTCTCATCAACACTGATGGTGAAGATTCACCCAGCATTTACCTGGCAGCACTTACTTCCAAGTGCTTTACAGCAGCTCTAAACAAGTACTTTTCAAACAGGGATTATTTTTCCCTCCCCTCCCCAGGGCATATTTGGCAATATCTGCAGACATTTTTGCTTGTCACAACTGTGGGGAAGGGAGGATGGCGACTGTTGTCTGGTACATAGATGCCAGGGATGTGGCTTAAACATCCTATGATGCTCAAGACAGCCCCTACAGCAAAGACTTTCTGGCCCAAAATGTCAATCAATAGTGCTGATCTGGGACTTCCTGGTGGTTCAGTGGCTAAGACTCCATACTCCCAGTGCAGGGGCCCAGGTTTGATCCCTGGTCAGGGAACTATTGTAGATTCCACGTGGTGCAATTAAAGAGTTTGCATGCTGCAACTAAAGATCGTGTGTACCGTGACTAGGACCCAGGGCAACCAAATAAAGGTTTAAAAGAAAGAAAGAAAAACTGTGCTCTGAGAGATAAAAATGAGCATTAACCCTCTTTTACAGATGAGGAAACAGAAGTTCAGAGACGTGCTTCAAGAATCTCAGGTTTACAATCAAACATAATTAGCAAAAATGAGCAAAACAAGAGATGGAGAAAAGTTCGCCAATATTTTGAAATGAGCTAAGAGAAACAGTTACTTGGAAACCGTTAGCTTTGTGTCTGCCCTGTAATTTTCTAAGTTAGGATAACGTGAATCCGTGGCTCCATTGAACTGAATGGTTCATGCGCAGGATTGAGGGCAGTGACACCGCTTTCCAAACTCATCACTCACCATCCCTATTTGCTAACACTCTGTTTTCCAATCTCAAAGCCACACTTCTCATTCTCTTCTCAATTTGTAGCCGGTGCTTCTACCTTATTAGGTCCATTTGTGAGAGCTCAGAGCAGTGGTGATGAAGGGAGGCACCTGCCCTGCAAATATAGCACTTTCTCACTTCAGACCGAGAGCCTGCCTCTACCTAGGGGTGGACAGGGTAGGTGGCCAACTGTCTGTAGCCTCTCCTTTCTCTCCTAGGCAAAACCTTCTCAGAATCACTGGGAATGTCAGCTGATGGCTATACCAGGAATGAGGGCAGAAGGAATAAAAAAGAGGCTAAGACTCTTTCACATGGACTGTCATTCTAAAAAAATGCTCAGGGTATTTGGAATGAAACAGCCAAGTACAAAATTGAATGTACATCAATGATGACTTTTTAAAAACTTTGCACTTTTGCATATTCCATTTTCTAAATGAATATGTATGACTTTTATCAGAAACAAGTTAATTATTTTAATAAGAATGTTTTTTTAAAAAAATCCCACATAAGGAGTGAAATGAGTGAGGTCCACAAAGGGAAATGTAAAATATGCTCAGAGCAGTCTTTTTGTGTGTGAGAACTAAAGCCATCCAACTGAAGTGGAGAAAGGCTAAATAAATTGAGGGTATTTTGCTACAACAGAATACTACATAGCAAGGGTAAAAGAGCAGATTACTACCTCCCACAGCCACACGGATGAGTGTCAGAGCATAATGTTAAGGAAACTGGACAGAACACAAAAACGTACACCAATTTTATTTAGGTATTGTATTTAGGTGAAGCTCAAGCCTGAGTATTGACTGGAAAGTGGGCAGAGAGCCTGGGAGGAGTGCGGGGTGGGGCGGCTCCCTCTCCTGCCTCACGCAGAGCCACTGGCTGGCCCCTCGTTTGCATAAACCACTCAGCAAAACAAAAGCCCTGGAGGTAACAGAAATCTGTTCCTTTTGAAGGCAGCCTGGCCACAAGGTCTTTTGAAGGGTATTTTCCAGGTCTCATTGGAAAAGACCCTGATGCTGGGAAAGATTGAAGGCAGAGAAGGGGATGACAGAGGATAAGATGGTTGGATGGCATCACCGACTAGGTGGACATGAGTTTGAGCAAGCTCCAGGAGTTGGTGATGGACAGGGAAGCCTGGCGTGCTGCAGTCCATGGGGTCAGACATGATTGAGCGATTGAACTAAACTAGCCACAAGGTAATGGGACTCTTAGGGTGCTGCTACCCGCCAACCCCAAACCTTTGCTCCCCCATCCACTGGTAGAGAAGGTCCCATCATTACCATTATATCAGGGATCCTATTTCACCAACATTACACCTGTGTATTTTAGTTTCCCACTGGAAACTAGCTTTTCTTTTTTTTTAATTAAAATTTTTAATTGAAGTCTTGTTGATTTACAATGTGTCAATTTCTGCTGTATAGCAAAGTGATTCAGTTATAAATATATATACACATTCTTTTTTTCATATTCTTTTCTATTATGGTCTATCATAGGATACTGAAGTGTTTTCCTTGTAGCTCAGTCGGTAAAGAATCTGCCTGCAGTGCAGGAGACTCCGGTTTGATCCCTGAGTCGGGAAGATCCCCTGAAGGAGGAAATGGCAACCCACACCAGTATCCTTGCCTGGAAAATCTCATGGACAGAGGAGCCTGGTGGGCTGCAGTCCATGGAGTCGCAAAGAGTCAGGCACGACTGAGCGACTAACACTTGTAGGATATTGAATATAGTTCTCTGTGCTATACAGTAGGACCTTGCCATTTATCCCGGAAACTGTTTTCTTAGCCCTAGAGCTGAGCCAGAACGCTTACTGCCTCAGGGAAGGAGAAAGATCTTTCTGAATAAAGAGGCCATTGATCAGCATTAGCATCTAAGCTGAGGTTTGTGACCTCTGCAGGGGGACAATGGCCTTGAAAGGTAGGGTCTTGAGAGGGGGGGCAGGGGCAGTTATTTCCCAATAACTCAGTTCCTTTCGCACCAAGTCAGGTAGAGGGCTCTAAGAAGGGCTTTTCAACCAGAGTGCCTCTGAACTCCCCAGGAGACTTGGTCCCCTCTGCTCTCAGAGGAGCCTGGCAGGATCTGCATGGCTGGAGACCTTATTAATCCTCCAGAGCAGCCCTCTGGGGTTCAGATTCTCTCCCGGAGCCAGTGGGCCACACCCATTATTTCCTATGTGACATTTGCTACCACATTAAAACACTGGAGACGTATGGCTCTTAATCAGTGCATTTTGTCATTCCCAGTAACCTGTTCATGCTACCCTGGGAGGGTGGTGAGGAGGAAGAACCTGCAGATCATTGATAAAATCGGATGACTCCAGGGAGACGAGATTCAGAAACATTAAAAAAATGATAGGAGAAGTATGAGAACATCGGGGTAGATGAATCACATCCAGGTCACAGTGCAAGGAACTCTGCCAGGCCCTGGAGGTGGGGCCCTGCCTCTGGCTTAAAGCCCTGTGTCCCTCAGGCCAGCAGCAATGGTGTGCAGGTGGTACGCAAAGGAGTGTGTAGAGCAGTCTAAAGAAGATGCCCTGACCCTCTGTGGCCTGTAAGGGGCACGGAAGGGGACTCAGAATCTCCCATGGGCCTGATGAGGTGTCAAAAAAGCTTGGAACCAGCTCTAACCTGTAATCAGGACCAACAAGCTGCCACAAGCAGAGTGTAAAGCCAATGGCAAATAACCTGGACTCTGGGTGCTGGCCAGGGTCTGTCCTGGCCTATGGAATGCCTTTGTGCAAACTAGAAAAAGCCTCCTTCTGACATACACAGCGAGCCGGGCTCACAGCTCACCTAGTAAAGCTCTGGCTAGATTTCAGCCCCTCTGTGGGCACCCTTGTGCAAGGCATAGCCCCCACTCCTGTGAGAGATGGCTCCAGTTCCAGAACATTGCTCCACCAAAGAAAGTTAGGTGGACAAATTGCCCCTCTGTGGTCCCTGGTGCAGGTAGCAGCTAAGACCAAGCATTCCTTAAAGGAGACCCTGACCCTCTTTCACTTTCTACTTGTCCCCCAGGTGGTGAGGGAGTTGAGATGTTTACGGTGAGGGGGGAGGGAGATGGGGCTGGGAACTCTGGCTGTATTTCTCTCTGCTCAGCCATGCCAAGACTGAAGGTCCCAGAGATTATTTAAATCACTAGGCTGGCGTAAAATCATATATCCCCCCTTCACTACATGCAGGGAAGAAGATGTAGTGTGGAAAAATAAAGAAGCTACTTTTTCTTTTTTTTGGTACATTCAAGTGTTGAGCAAGTAAAACCACAACTCTACTGAACAATTTTTTCTCTCCTGCTATCTTTCTGGGGAGGTGCTGGCACTTCTTACAAATGAGGTAACCGAAGGTTGCTGTTTGCCCTAGAACTGTACTAGATTTTCCTGATCCCCAAGATCATTATTATTGGCTACCCCTTTCACTTCCAGAAGTATGTTGGAATAGATGATAAATTATGTGGTCATCTACTAACAATGCCACAACAGATGTCAGGCTTGGCTTTCACCATCTTTCCTTCTAGCTTTGGTTAGTGCCAAATAAGAATGACAGGCATGGTGATCGGGGGGGAAGGAAGGAGAGAGGAAGGAGAGATCCCTGTGGGCTGGAGAATACAGGCAGGAAGAAGAATTTGATGTGAGCCTTGAGGGAGAGAGAATGAGGAAAGGAAAGGAGTAAGCCTTCTAGACAGGAGAGTGAATGTATTAATAACTTTCACAGCAGAACACATTACTAGCAGCTTAAAACAAAAATAAATATTATCTCACACCGTTTCTCTGGGTTAGGAATTTGAGAGTGGCTCAGCTGGCAGCCCTGGCTCAGGATGGGTACAATCAAGATATCTGTTGGGGATGTTGCCACCTGAAGACTTGACTGGGGCTAGAAGGTGTTTCCACAATAGCTCACTCATATGCCATTAACAGGAGTTCCTCACCATGTGGACCTCTCCACAAGGCTGCTTGAGTCTCCTCCCAGCATGGCAGCTGTCCTCACTCAGAGCAAGCGATCCAAGAGAGAAAAAAGTGGAAGTGCAAGTCTCTCAGTCGTGTCCGACTCTTTGTGACCTCATGGACTATACAGTCTATGGAATTCTCCAGGCCAGAATACTGGAGTCGGTAGCTTGCCCCTCCTCCAGGGGATCTTCCCAACCCAGGGATCAAATCCATGTCTCTCGCATTGTAAGCAGATTCTTTACCAGCTGAGCCACGAGGGAAGCCCAAGAGGGAGCAGAGGAGAAACTGCCAGGACTTTCATGATTTGGAAGCCAGGCTCCATCATTTCTGCAATGTCCTAATGACTACATTAACCAGCCCTATACCTATATGTGAATACAAAGAGGTGGGGTTTAGTGGGGGTCATCTTGGAGGCTGGCTGCCACCCTGAGTGTGCACTGAGGCACAGAGGCAGAAATAAGAAGTGCATGCTTGGAAAACTAGTGACTGGGCAGTTATCTGGAACATTTACTGACTTCCCACTATGTTCAGCACCGAACAGTTCTCTCCAGCCAAGGTCCAGCCTTCCAATGTTGGATAATACTGATTGCCTGAGCATGTTTGAAGACATAAGGAACTGCAAGCCCTTGAGCATTGCTGAGCTCTGGAGCAAAGTGCTAAGAAACATTTTACTTTTGCTAGCCTGAGAAATGCACTATATAGAAAGCACACTGCTGCCTTATATAGGAGTTGAGGATTACTCCTTTTTAAAAGTACACATCATTTAAAAACAATCTTTGAAAATTCATTTTTCTTTTTATTTATGAGCATTTTCTCATTTAAAAAATTACATACTGCTTGTGTAATTTTTAAAAGATTAAAAAGCATTACAAAATATACTCTGCACAGAGCTATCATGCTTTTCCAATACTAGATTCCTGTGAGGCAAAAGAGAATGAGTTTCAGGAGTCTGTGCTAAAGAATGAAACATGGCTAAGGTCCGGCCAAGGAGGGGATCACCGTGGTTACCGGATGCCTGGCTGCTAGCTAGGTCAGCATTTTAAGAAGATTAGAATAAAGTTTGAGCATTTGAGTTGTGGAGTCACAACTGATCTTTATTTTACTCTGTGATCCTATAATACTGGCCCATTTCTAGATTTTTCTGTATCCTTAGCTAATATGTTATGTGTCTTATATTCTTGTTTTAAAGTGTTACTGCTTGAAACTGATCTGTCCTTTAGAGAACTGTCCTTCCTCACTCCACATCTATTTATTTAACAATTATTTTTCAGTCCCTAGGGACATCATGATGTACACATAGACACAGCCTTGCCCACGTGGACCTTCCATTCTGATGAGCAAGGGAAGGGAATACTGCTTTAAATTTCATTTGCAGAGGATCCACCTCAAGAGAAAACTTATTATTCTCTTTGTCTCTTAGATGACTTTACAGTTAACTTGAAAGAAGACTGGATGGAGATATTAGATCAACATATAAATACCATGTAAATGTACCAAGTAGCCAAAGAATCTGCAGAATCATTTATGTCTTATCTCTCTCTGTGATTGCCCTATCTTTTTCTTTTCTCCATTCCTATAACAAATATATGATGCCAACTATTTTAGCTATTAGGAATACGTAATTTTCTGTGACATATCATATATCAATGGAATATAACTTGGTCATAAAAAAGAATGAAACATCATCCACTGCAGCAACACAGATGGACCTAGAGATGATCATACTTAGTGAATGAAGTAAGTCAGAGAAAGACAAATACCACATGATATCACTTATATGTGATATATAAAAAATGATACAAATGAACTTATTTAGAAAACAGAAACAGACTCACAGGCACAGAAAACAAGGTGATGGTTACCAAAGGGGAAAGGAGCCAGGAAGGACAAATTAGGAGTTTGAGATCAGCAGATACAAACTACTACATATAAAATAGATAATCAACAAGGGTTTACTGTATAGATAGTTCAGACAGTAGAGAATCTGCCTGCGATGCAGGAGACCTGGGTTCGATCCCTGCGTCAGGAAGATCCCCTGGGGAAGGGAATGGCAACCCACTCAAGTATTCTTGCCTGGAGAATCCCATGGACAGAGGAGCCTGGCAGTCTATAGTCCACAGGGTCTCAAAGAGTCAGACACGACTGAGTGACTAACACACACACACACACACACACACACACACAGAGGGTACTCTACAGTAGCTGGTAATGACCTATCATGGAAAAGAATGTAAAAGAGTATATATATACACTTTGCTGTACACCAGAAACTAACACAACATTGTAAACCAACTACAGTTCAATTTACCAAAAAAAAAAATGTATATATCATTTTCCATGTTAAAAAAAAGCCCGTGTAGGTAGTAAGCACCATGTGTCAGGCACAAGGTTTATGCCCTCGCTTATATTAATCTCAACTAAATCACACAACAGCCCTACCTGTGAGATATGTCCTCTTTTTATCCTCATTTCACTGGTGAGAAAACTGTAGCTCTGAGAGGCAAGGACACACGTTCAGGGTCACCCAACTAGTCAGTGGCAGAGCAGGGACTCAAACCCTTGTGAATCTGACCCTCTCAGCCACCACTGTGCCAGTGCCAGTCCTAACTTTTGGCTTTTAGTTCCTATGGAGTCTATTTTGACATTAGCAAGAATTTGCTTGTAGCTCCTCTGAACTTAAAACGGCAAACTAAAAAAGAGAGAAGAAAACAGCTTGAAACCTGTTTCAGACCCTGCATGAGGCAAGGAACAGAGTCAGCGGAAATGAGAAGCCAGCTGGATTCAGCAAGTCTTCAAGTAAGGGGGGGCCGTGTGAACCAACTTAATTGGATGATTATTTCAATTATCTAATTAAGAAAGATTACAGCTGAACAAAGCCAGAGCAGGCCTCCAAGGTGATAGGAAAAAAGAAGTTGATTAGCTAGGATGGCCCTTGGCAGCACTGAGAGGTGGAAGGGACTTCCCATTGGAGGCCTGGCCCTTGGGACAATCAGCTGTCGAGAGGCCTCCTCTCCCACCCCTCCAGCCCTCCCCTGTTGAAAGCTGTCTTCCACCTTACTTACTATTTGAGACTCAAGTTGTTGAGGAACCAGTTCTCTCCTCCCTCCCTTCGTTCTTTTCCTTCTTCCCTCCATTCTTTCTTACTTCCTTTCCTCCTTCCCTTTTCTCTTATTTATTGTTGTACCAGTTAAAGCAAACAAAAGCCAAGAAACAGTGCAGATTTCCCCCTTCAGTTTAGGACAGGGTTTATGGCAACCCACTCCAGTACTCTTGCCTGGAAAATCCCATGGATGGAGGAGCCTGGTAGGCTACAGTCCATGGGGTCGCAAAGAGTCGGACACGACTAAGCAACTTCACTTTCTTTCTTTCTTATAATCTGGCGACCACCACCTTCTGTCTCCCCTACCCTATGTCTAGCCCATATACCTAACAAAAATGTATCCACCAATATTTCTAAGCCAAAGATTTCACATAAAAGTTCATATCTCCGGCTTTGTCTGAAAAATCAGATCTGACAACACTGATATGACAGAAAGTCTTCATACCAAAGACCTTCTTGGAGGTCTGATTCAAAATGTTTAATATCGCATATGGCTTTGTGCAGTCCTGCAAGGTGCCATGTCCACACACACTGGTAGGAGAGGGGGCCTCTGTCCCTCAGATGAGCTGTGAGCTCCCCAGCTCCCAGGGCCTCTGTCTGTCCTTTTGTCTCCTTGACACGAGGTGAAAGTCACCTGCCATTTATCATCACACTTGCCTAACCCTCTCACAGTAAAGAAGGAAGAGAGGATTTCCTCAGGCTGGGCTTTGCTCTGTTCTGTTATCTGCCTGGCCTGAGCTGGCTTTGATCTTACGATCCTTGTTTTACTCAGCCCAAGGCTTTTACTCTTTGACAAATATTGGTGGAGGAATTTCTTCATGTGACATAGTGCCGCAGAGCTCTTAAAAGGAGCTAAGGTGTCAACAGTTCTGGATTCAAATTCTGTCTCACTCACCCACTAGTTGTGTGACCTTGTTCCATTGCCTGACTTTTAAATGAGGAGACTTACAAATTTGTCTAAATATTTAAATTGCCATAATACCTGTTTCTCTTATAATGTAGTTATGAGTTTTATGGTACAGTTCAATGAGAAAATATAATAAGGGACCTAGCTCATATGGTAAAGCGTCTGCCTGCAATGTGGGAGACCTGGGTTCGATCCCTGGGTCAGGAAGATCCCCTGGAGAAGGAAATAGCAACCCACTCCAGTACTCTTGCCTGAAAAATCCTATGGACGGAGGAACCTGGTAGGCTACAGTCCATGGGGTCGCAAAGAGTCAGACATGACTGAGCAACTTCTCTCTCTAAATGACCATTTGGGGGAAAAGTGCCAGCTCTCATTTTTGTTCAGCTACACTCTCACAATAATATCTACAATATAACTATGTTGTACACCTATGTGTTTTATTCCTTCCACTCAGTCCTCATGAGATCCCTAGGCAGTGAATAGCATTATCCCCTTTTTTCACAAGAGGACATTGTCCATCAGACATTGGAGTCTGTCTTGAAGGATCCAAGTGTGACAAGAGGATGTGCATATGGAAATATATAAGAGGGTTAAAAGGCAAAAGTACTTGACTAAATGGGGGGAAGGGAACAGTAAACTGACCTAGGAGATGAGAAGGAGAGATTAAGTTTTTTGCTGGGAAATAAATGACAGCAAAACAGTGCTTCTCAGATTTACATGTATATACAAATCACCTGGAGATCCCCAGAAAATGTGGATTCTGATTCAGAGAGTCTAAGGAGGGGAGATTTGGTATTTACAACAGGGCCAGAAGTTAGTGGTCCACGGACCACACTTTGAAAAGCAAGTTAGTCCTAAGTTAGCCAAGGTATGCTGCTGCTAAGTCACTTCAGTCGTGTCCGACTCTGTGCGACAACATAGACGGCAGCCCACCAGGCTCCCCCGCTCTGGGATTCCCCAGGCAAGAACACTGGAGTGGGTTGCCATTTCCTTCTCCAGTGCATGAAAGGGAAAAGTGAAAGTGAAGTAGCTCAGTCGTGTCCGACTCTTCGAGACCCTATGGGCTGCAGCCTACCAGGCTCCTCCGTCCATGTGGTTTCCCAGGCAAGAGTACTGGAGGGGGGTGCCATTGCCTTCTCCATAGCCAAGGTATACTGGTAACCAATCACATTACCCTATCTCCATCTCCACAGTGATTGGTTCAGGCATAACCATGGGAACCAAACTTGGTCACTGCGAGTCTTCCCTGGTGTTATACATGCATGTTGGGAGAGAGAAGCTCTCTGTTTCTCTTAGGGCCATTAAGTGGAGATGAAGAAACCCTGAGTTGCTTTGAACCAGGTCAATCTATTGTATACAGAGAAAGAGTCTCTGGTAGGAGAGAATGAAGCCTCTCGAGAGAAGCCAACAGTGAGAAAAATGTCTGATTACATTATTTGAATATGTTGAATCCGCTCTAGCTCTAGTCTTCCTGAAGACAAGAACAATAATAATTATTTTTTTCCTCCCTTCACTAGTTGAATTGGATTTTTATTACCTCCAACTCAAAAACTCCTGAGTCAAATATTAGTATTAGTTATCTTGGTGTATTCATTGTTTATCACTACTTAACAGTTACCCCAAACTTAGTAGCTTACGACAATAAACATATATTTTCTCAAACAGTTTCTGTGAGTCAGGAATCAGAGGGGAGTTTAGCTGTCTGGTTCTGGCCAAAGTTCTCTCATGAGGTTGCAGTCAAGATGCCAGCCAGGGCTGCACCTGGAGCTTGACTGGAACTAGACAAAGAGCTCCCACAGTGGCTCCCTCATACAGCTGGAAAGTTGGTACCAATTGTTGGTGGGAGTTCTCTGTTCCTCGCTAAGTGGACCTCCCCTAGAGGCCTAGAGAGGGTCCTCAAAACATGGTGGCTGGATTGCGAGAGAGAGGGAGGACCATGAAAAATTGTATTCTTTTTATGACCTAACCTGAGAAATCACATGGTATCACCTTTTCACATTCTATTCATTAGAAGTGAGTCACTACATTTAGAAGGGGAGGGGATTTACAATCTGATTTTTGAATGGAGGAATGTCAAAATTTTGTGGACATAGTTTTAAATTGCTATACCTAGCATGTAACATGGCTGATTAATTATAGAACCAAGATCTGGATTTCTGTCCTGGATTTACTACTGAAGGACCATGTGGCCCTGGTCAGGTCATTTCATATCTCTGAATCTTGGTTTCCTCATTTGACAAATGAGGATGTTGGATTTGACCTAGTTAGCCTTAAAACCCTACAAGTGTTTATAACCAAAAACCCTTAAGACCACACACATTCGTGCCCTTGTAGAAGCCTAATTGTCTCTGCCTTCCTTGAGCCTCTAATCTCCTGCAAAATGACTCTGGGACATGAGGAAGCAAGATGTTTTTCAACAGTGAATATAATTTGTCTCATATTGCAACCCCAAACTCATCAAGCAGGACTTAATTCAACTAGTAACCTCATTAAACAAATCCAACCACATATGAATCCAGGGGAACACATATGTTTTAACCAGGGTCATTTGGGAACAATTGCCCCCACACTGTTCCTCAGTCAAGCGTCACATGGTGGAGATCTCAGAATGGGATGGAAGTTGAGAAGCCACATGACAACTCAGTTGGTGAAATATTTGGAGGGAAGACTTATTACTGTTAATCATGATAAAGATAATGGCCTGAAATTGAGTGCCTGCTGTTTGCGGTTAACTGTGCTAAGTGTACCTTTTATCTATTTCTCCCCATAACAATCTCATGAAGAAGATAATATTAGCACCAGTTTATGGATGAGGAAACAGAGAGTAAGAAAAATAGGATGAATTGTGCAAATTCAAATAGCTAAAATGGGGTGAAAATGGGATTAAACATGGGTTCACTGGGTTTATATGCCTGATTTTCATCACTATACTAAACTGCTTATTTCTTGTAGGTGGCCATATGGCCTCTCAAAATTCAAATAAAAGTTTTTAAGATTTGGTCAGACTTTATTGTCATTGTCAGTTTTCTTTTTATCATAAACTTTGGTCTTCTACCTTCTTTTTTTTTTACTGTGCTGCATAGCTTGGGGGATCTTAGTTCTCCAAACAGGGATTGAACCCAGGCCCCTATCAGGAAAAGCACCGATTCCTCTCCACTGGACCACCAGGGAATTTCTCATGGTCTTCTACATTTTAAAGAATGATTAAAATTTAAGATAATTTTAAATTTTATTAATTATAAACTTAATGGTTTTTAATTAAAATAAATTTATGATTTTAATTATAAATTTTAAAATAATTATCATCATTATAAAACACTCATGAGGTTCCCATAGTGTGATCCTTTATTCGAAAAAGATAAAAAGACTCAGCCTCAAATGCAACTACATAAAACAGTCAAGAGAAGTCCAAGATAGTGCCATGAATTGGGTAGGTGATGCCAAGGTAGTAAGTGGCTCTGGAAGAGAAAGGGGAATTAATCAGAAAAGTCAAAGCCAGATGAGTAGCCAAGAGGCACACAGGGAAAGGATGATGTTGGCAAATATCCACAAAGTCCTGGATCAAAGCTGAGCCAGAGAGTCAAGAGCTGGGTGAGTAGCTGGAACCCTTGTGGTATATGCAAGTCAGTTGGCACAGGTAATCCAGGAATAGTCAGAGGATGAACAAATGCCTGGCGTTAGGGCACACAGAAATCAGGCAGATGATAGCTAGAGACCAGGAGGGCAACAAAGTCAAGAACAGGACAAAGCAGCCAGACAGCACAGGCAAGTAGACTTCAGACCCACGGACAGGAAAAAGTAAGTGGTAAGGATTATGAAGACACAGTTTAGGCAGGAGCGGAGAACTTGCTGAATGGACAAAGATAAACTTCCATTTCCAGTAATGGCAGGACCAACCTTTCTCAGGAAACAACTAAACTTGCTGGGTAAATTGAGTATCTTACAAGCACTCAATAGTTAATTATATAATAAGACATTATTGAAGGAAAAACAAGAATCCAGATAAGCAGAGAATGGAAATCACTTTTGAAGAAAGGGCATTAGTTGATTCTAGCAATCTGAACTTTTGTTTTGATGGTCTTTGTTGGTGGAGTATGGAGGGAGAAATCAAAATGGCAGTCTAATTGGAGATCCTCTCCATATTAACAGGGACCCTCAAATCCCTGTACCCCCAGGGAAGAGGTGAACCAGAAGTAATCTAGGCCTTGTGTACTGAATTTGTAGCCATGATTCAGTGTTTGGTGGTACAGGCACCTCAAACTTGAATCTGGTTTAAGGGTCCCCAGGTTCCTGGCAAATGTATATAGATATCCTCTCTGGAGGAAGGTACATTTATCCTAGTCCTCAAATTATTCCTAGGATTATTTTTCAGGTACAATGAGCAGCATATAATAAAAAATAACCATGAATAAAAAGAAATAAGGTATCATGAATAAGAACAAGCAGAAACAACAGCCAGCAGAAATAGTCCTGCTAAGACTTTATATAATACAGATAATAAACTATGCTTAATATGTTTATGAAAAGAGAAGACAAGGTGGAGGATATCTACATGGATCAGGAAACTCTCAATTCACCCAGTAGATTTGAAAAAAGAATAAAATAGAAATTCTAATAATAAAAAATACAGAATATCATCAAAGAAAAACACTATTTTAGACACAAGAGTGTATTCCATCAAGGAAACTCCTTGGCAACAGGTCTAAGACACAATAATGGGATGATTTTTGGCTACAGGAAAGAAAGTACCCAATTAAATGTGGTTTAAATGGTAGACTACTTACTATCTTACATATCAAGAAATCCAACGGTTGTGCTGTCCCAGGGTTATTTCTGAAGCGAAGTATTGTCATCTAGGACTCTGCCTCTTGGCTTGTTTTGAGCCACAGTCCTCAGTGTGTCGGCTTTTGTTTTAGACTTGTCCTCTCATGATTGTTAAGACAGCTGCAGCAGCTCCAGCCATCATATCTTTATATTATCACATTCAAAGGCAGAAATAAAGGGGACCTTCTCTTGTGCATCTCTGTTTCATTAAAGAAAAAATCTTTCCCAGAAACAACTTCACCACACTTCTCTTCACATCTAACTAGCTGGGAGTAGGTCACATACTTTAGCTTCAAGGCAAGCTGGGAAAGTGAGTTGCATTGTCAGTCTCTAAAGTATAAGGTGGAATCTACAGCCAGAGAGAATAATAGAATGGCCACAAAGCCAGCGGCCCTGATTCCATGTAAGAATATTTAGAAGGGGACGATGGTGATAGAGGAGGAGGAGGAGGAAGATTCTAAAATTGAAGCAGTCTGCCTTCAAGAGCAATGAACTTCCTTTTCTATACTATTTTTCTTCTTTTGGAACCATTGTCACATGTCATCTCCCTTTTTAACCCATTCTCCTAAGATACTGAAGCCCTTTGTCTGTGATGAAAGAGGGTCTTAAAAGCAATTCATCAAATAGTTTACATTAGCTGTCTGTGTTACCACTCCCAGGAGAAGCACAAAGAAACCTGAAAGGAATGAATACAATGGTGATATTTCAGACACTGTTGGCTTGTTGAGGGGTAGGGGGCAAAATAAGTAGAATGTGGGGACTTCCCTGTTGGTCCAGCGGTAAAGAATCTGGCTGCCAATGCAGGGGACATGGGTTTGGTTCCTGGTTGGGGAAAATTCCGCATGCTGCAAGAGCAACTGAGCCCATGTGCCATAACTACTGAAGCCCGCGTGCCCTAGAGCCTGTGCTCTGCAACAAGAGAAGTCACTGCAATGAGAAGCCATGCACTGCAACGAAGACTGAGCGGAGGCAAAAATATATTAACTAAAAAAAGAAAAATGTGGCGGGCAGTGAAGTTGGGGACACACTATCCAGTGACCTGGGAATTATACATTCAGTGAACCCACGAGTCACTTGACTAGCCTGATAGAATGAATGTATGTGCACTTGGACTCTGAGAACTGGGCGCCAGTCCTGACTTAGAAGCTGGCTGGCTGGAGAAAGGGCACTGCTTCTCTTGACTCCATTCTATTCATCTAGAAAACAATAAAGGTTGGCTTGTGACTTTAGAGCCCTTCTTATTCTCAAACAATAATAAAACCCAAATCAAAATTAAAAAAGCAACAATAGTTAAAAAGGCGAATTCAAAAGAAACTGAAACGATGTTGTTGGGACTTCCTTCCCTCTCTGCTTTTCAGGTCTGCTTTTGTTTGTGTAGTGGCTTGATTTTCTTCCCATAGCAGGAAAAAGGAGGGAAAGAGAAGGGAATGGAGGGTGGACGGAAGGATGTGGAAGCATTGCTACTCAGACCTCCAGACTTTCATCATTTTAATTCAGAAAAGGAAATAGAGAGGGTCTCTATTCTAGCATTTATGTAAAAAATCCTAAGAAAGGATCTTGTCTATTTCATATGTCCGTGCTTTATGCCTAAGCCTGGGCCTTGTTGAGGGCATGAGTGGTGGTGGTAATGACTAGTACTATGATTAGCATCTCCACTAGAACCACAAAGAACAGGAGATGCTATTGCCAGAAGATGGGATTTTTCTGGGCAGGCAAAAAGAAAAAGAAAAAAAAAAGTCTGCCTAGTATAATTTAAAATTAAAAGACGCTTGCTCCTTGGAAGAAAAGCTATGAGCAACCTAGATAGCACATTAAAAAGCAGAGACATTACTTTGCCAACAAAGGTCCGTCTAGTCAAGGCTATGGTTTTTCCAGTAGTCATGTATGGATGTGAGAGTTGGACTGTGAAGAAAGCTGAGCGCCGAAGAATTGATGCTTTTGAACTGTGGTACTGGAGAAGACTTAAGAGTCCCTTGGACTGCAAGGAGATCAAACCAGTCCATCCTAAAAGAAATCAGTTCTGAATGTTCATTGGAAGGACTGATGCTGATGCTGAAACTGCAATACTTAGGCTACCTGATGCGAAGAACTGACTCATTGGAAAATATCCTAATGCTGGGCAAGATTGAAAGCAGGAGGAGAAGGGGATGACAGAGGATGAGATGATTGGATAGCATCACCAACTTGATGGACATGGGTTTGAGCAAGCTTCAGGAGTTGGTGATGGACAGGGAAGCCTGGCGTGCTGCAGTCCATAGGATCGCAAAGAGTCCAACATGACTGAGCAAATGAACTGAACTGAACTGATAATGATAAAGAAATTGAGATCCACAGAAGTTAAGCAATTTATCCATGCAACACGCAGCAGGTAACTGTCACAGCCAGACTCAGTACGAGGTCCACCTACCTCTGAGGCCCAGGCTCCTTCCACTGTGTTTCAGGGCATTCTTGTAATCACAAAACTATTTGCTTTACTCGACATGGCAATTCTTTGTCATCATTATCTTCTGAACTAGATCAAGGGATAAGTTTTATTCATTTGTAGGTCACCTTCTATTACTGGAAAACTCTCTTCATTAACTATAACTGTTCCACAAGTCATGGGAGAGGATGTGCAGATAGGGGCAGGGCAGTTATGAAGCAGGTATTGCCAACAGCATCACTTCATAACAGGATTTTGAGGGGAGATAGAACAGAGAGGAGAATGGTGGGGGGTTGTCTCCAACAGAGTCATAATGTTCTTAGCTTCCCAGAAAGTGCCCCAGTAGTCTAGGAAATGGAGAAGTGTGATCATGAATGGTGAGTTTTTAACAAAAACTCCCCAAACCTGATAGATGATTAAAAGGGTTGGGAACACTTCAGTGTCATGAGTAGAAAATGTCTACTAATTGTGCTGAAGATACAGAACTTAATTACCATCACAGGAGATGTAAGGAGCAGAGGGGGCATCTCGTCTGCTGCTGCTAACAGCAGCTCACTAAACAAGCAACCAACTTCCCCTCATTATTTCTAAGTATCTATTCAACACACAACATCTCCAGTCTTGAATACTGCCCCTTGCTTGTATTCAGTGTTCCTGGCTCCTCTGTCAACAAAATTGGGCTCAGAATTGGTCCTTTCTGCTAACGAGTGGCAAAAATCAAGAAGGGAGGAAAGAGTGGTATCAGCAAAGGATAGATCCCTGGTTTGGAAGGAGAAAGAGAATCAGTTCAGTTCAGTCACTCAGTCGTGTCTGACTCTTTGCAACCCCATGGACTGCAGCACGCCAGGCCTCCCTGTCCATCACCAACTCCTGGAGTTTACTCAAACTCATGTCCATTGAGTCAGTGATGCCATCCAGCCATCTCATCCTCTGTTGTCCCCTTCTCCTCCTGCCCTCAAGCCTTCCCAGCATCAGGGTCTTTTCCAGTGAGTTAACTCTTCGCATGAGGTGGCCAAAGTATTGGAGTTTCAGCTTCAACATCAGTCCTTCCAATGAATATTCAGGACTGATCTCCTTTAGGATGGACTGGTTGGATCTCCTTGCAGTCCAAGGGACTCTCAAGAGTCTTCTCCAACACCACAGTTCAAAAGCATCAATTCTGCGGCACTCAGCTTTCTTCACAGTCCAACTCTCACATCCATACATGACCACTGGAAAAACCATAGCTTTAACTAGATGGACCTTTGTTGGCAAAGTAATGTCTCTGCTTTTTAATATGCTATCTAGGTTGGTCATAACTTTCCTTTCAAGGAGTAAGTGTCTTTTAATTTCATGGCTGCAGTCACCATTTGCAGTGATTTTGGAGCCCCCCAAAAATAAAGTCAGCCACTGTTTCCACTGTTTCCCCATCTATTTGCCATGAAGTGATGGGACTAGATGCCATGATCTTAGTTTTCTGAATGTTGAGCTTTAAGCCAGCTTTTTCACTTTTCTCTTTCATTTTCATCAAGAGGCTCTCTAGTTCTTCTTCACTTTCTGCCATAAGGGTGGTGTCAGCTGCATATCTGAGGTTATTGATATTTCTCCCAGCAGTCTTGATTCCAGCTCGTGCTTCCTCCAGCCCAGCGTTTCTCATGATATACTCTGCATATAAGTTAAATAAGCAGGGTGACAATATACAGCCTTGACGTACTCCTTTTCCTATTTGGAACCAGTCTGTTGTTCCATGTCCAGTTCTAACTATTGCTTCCTGACCTGCATACAGGTTTCTCAAGAGGCAGGTCAGGTGGTCTGGTATTCCCATCTCTTTCAGGATTTTCCACAGTTTATTCTGATCCACACAGTCAAAGGATTTGGCATGGTCAATAAAGCAGAAATAGATGTTTTTCTGGAACTCTCTTGCTTTCTCGATGATCCATCGGATGTTGGCAATTTGATCTCTGGTTCCTCTGCCTTTTCTATCCAAGCTTGAACATCTGGAAGTTCACGGTTCACATATTGCTGAAGCCTGGCTTGGAGAATTTTCAGCATTACTTTACTAGCGTGTGAGATGAGTGCAATTGTGCGGTTGTTTGAGCATTCTTTGGCATTGCCGTTCTTTGGGATTGGAATGAAAACTGACCTTTTCCAGTCCTGTGGCCACTGCTGAGTTTTCCAAATTTGCTGGCGTATTGAGTGCAGCTCACTACCTCTTATCCTATTTCTGACAACTTCCAGTGTATTTCCTATAGGATTTTCTGTGACAAACTAATCCCCAAAGCTACCTTGGGGGCCAGAAATGGTTGGTGGATAAATAAGTTGGAAAAAACTGCTTGTGATAATGTTTGCTTAGAGATTTAAACCACAATAGTATATTCTGGGCTCTAAGAAATGCAGCCACTGAGAAACTTCTTTAAATTTGCTTAACTGAGATTTATTTGAGTACAGAACTAGAATCTCCTACCAACATCCCCAGAAGCTTGTATATCTAGGAAGTGCTGAGTCACCAAGTTTTTTTTCTGAAACTGGAATCTCTCTTCCTGTAGGTTCTACCTATTGGCTTCATTGGAAAGACCTGAGCTAGAAAGACCAAGATTGGCCCCTCCACAGAGTGGAATAATCAAATCTAACCCTTATTGAGCATGTAGGTGGAGCCAGGTACTGTGCTGAGTACATTTCCCAGGTTATCCCACACCCCTGGTTTAACAGATGAAGAAGCAGAGCATCAAAAAGGTTGATGTCACACAGCACAAGCTGGAAAGCAAACCCAGCATTAAATACAATATTTAAAAAAACACTTCAAAGAGTATTTGGCATGTGGCAAGTGCAAGTGTCATGTGATAAGTGTTATCTGTGTTGTGTTGTGTTGTTATTGTCATCATTGTCTGACTGAAGTAAGTAAGTGCTCATAACCACTCTGTGTCCTTTGCTGGCATCTTCAATCTTCTGGATTAAACAGTATTAATATTTTTCCATGTTTACATGACGTCTCTTTCCTATCCATTTCTCTACACTATACAAACCAGGAAGAAAGACTGAGTGCTGAAAACATCTTTTCTTGTTGAAAGCTTTCTTCCATTTGCTGTTTCCACAGATTTTCATCCTCTAAATCCTCAGAAATGCAATGGTAATGAATCCTTCAAAAAGGTCACAGAAGGACAGAGAGCAGAGGGGGCTGGGGAGAAGATGTGGGGAGGATGAGCCTAACCAAGACCAGAGAGCAGCTTGCTACAGCCCACAGGCCAAATCTGGCCAGTCCTTGTTTTTCATAAACAAGGAGCACAGGAGCACAGGAGCTCCTTGTAGAAGCACAGCTATGCTCATCCATATATGTATTACCTGCAGCTACTTTTTGGATTGTAACAGCGGAGTTGAGCAGTTGCAAAAGACCTAAAATATTTACTACGTGGCCCATTACAGAACAAGTTTGCCAACTGCTGCTTTAGATTGTGGAAAGGAGAAAGGTAGGCTGAAAAGCTTTTTGATGAGCCATATCTGTCTTTCACTGTTTTCTGGATACTCTTGGAAAAGCCAGCTGAGAGCTGCTGGGGCCCAGACCAGGATGCCTTCTAAGAACTTGCAAGTAAGGAATATGCTGCTCTCTGCTGAAGTTAAGCTTTTAATCTATTCATGGTGGTTCAGAACTAGGATATGCAAAGTCAACTGTATCACCCATCTCAAGGCCAGATCAGTGTGGCTCTCACTAAATCAAGGTAATGGCTTATCTAGAGAGACAAGGGCTTCCTTGGTGGTCCAGGGGTTAAGACTGAGAGTTTCCACTGCAGGCAGCATGGGTTCAATCCCTGGTCAGGGAACTAAGATTCCACATGCCACATGGTATAGCCAAAAAAGCCTTGCCGTAACTCCGTGATCTCAAAGCAGCCTTCTGGGTATGACTTGGCTGATTCTCATGTAGTTCTGTCTACAGAGGGGGAGATTCTGCACCCAGATCACTGATTGGGTTTCAAGGTAACTGAGATTCCCCTGAAACTGTGTGCAAGATGCTGTGGGTGTGTAAGAATGCACATTGCTCCAAGGACAGGTATCTTTGTGGTCATCAGAGCCTCAGAGGGCTCCGTGAAACAAAAAGAGGCTGTTTACTTCTGCGAATGTTCCAGTTAGGGTTTCCGCCCACCCCCCACAGACTTGAGGACAGGAACTCTGCAGGCCTCATACCATGGTTTCTCTGGCTCTTACTCTCATGCCTGGCTCCTAGAACGTGCTCATGGGGTATTTGTCAGAGCAGAAACAGAAGGAAGGGAAGAGGAGAGGCTAGGAAAATGGAGAAGAGAAGGTAGGAGGGAGGTTGGGTGGGACAAGCAAATATGAGTGTTCTGGTCCCTGTGATAGTCAGAATTTCCTTGAAAACTCATAAACTGACCTTCTGGTTTTATACAAGAGTCATGAGCGTGGTTAAAGGGTTTTCCCTGGGGCATAGAGCTGCTCCTGGTGTGCTGCCTGCAAAGCTTCATGGCCAGAGCCTGGGCCTGGGCGAATTCCCAAGTCACCCATGGGACTCCTTGGAGACAGACTCCTGGCTTTTTTCCCAAGTGGAAGAGGGTTTAAGTTTTGCTGTAACTGTGTTTCTACTGCAACAATGGCACTTGCTCTTTTTCCACAGTGCTGAGGACATTTAAATCCAGTGTTTCAGTGTTTAGGCCAGTGTTGCCACCCAGTAGGTGTTCAGCGAATATTTATGGAATAAACGGATGTTGTGCTACGCTGAGGAACCAATAAAATATAGATTGTACAATTATTTTTGCTATTAAATCTATAAACATGATTGAATAACTCACAAAGTAGTTGCTATAGGCTGCAGCTAGAGACTTTCTAAAGTAAAAAGGCTAACAACAATTGAAAAGAACCATCATAGCTAGTTTTGAAGCATAGGATCCATTAACACACACAAGAGCCCAGTCTGACCCCAGTCTGCCATCTTGAGAGAAAAGTGTCCCAGTCTTACTTAGGATAAGTGGCAGCAGTTTACAGCTTGGTAGGCAGCAACCATGTGACTAAATGATCTTCGAAGTGGATTCTTCAGCCCCAGCCCCTTGGTTAAGAATGCGACTTCAATCTCGTGAGAGACCTTGGACCAGAACACCGAGCTAAGCTACTGTCCTACTTCTGACCTACAGAAAATGTGAGAAATAATAAAACGTTTAATTCTGGCTTTAAGCTACTAAATTGTGGGTAATTTTTTAGGCAGTAATAAATATAAAACACTTTTGGAATTTCAAGTTTCTCAGGTGTCAACAAGAGACTCTACCCTAGTTAGTTTAAATAGAGGATGAAGTATTAAAGGAACTTGGTAGTTCACTGAATTACTGAGCTAAAGTGGTCTTGACAAAAACAAGACCCCTCTAGTAGGGATCCTTCTGCTGCTATTACTGGCACAAACCCCAGATACTCTAGCAACAGGGTGCTGCCACTAGGACTGTTGCCACTTTGCCTCTGTAAGCTAGACGCCTCCACCACCACCCTTCTTGAAGAATGGATTCCACATGGTACTTACTTCCAAACCAAAGCCTTGCATAATGATTAGGTCATATGCCCATGCCCTGTTTTGATGGTTAATTTTACGTGTCAACTTGGCTGGGCCACAGTGCCCAGATATTCAGTCAACCATTATTTGGGGTGTTTCTGTGACTATGTTTTTGGATAAGAATAAATTCAAATAAGTGAAGTTTGATTAAAGCCCAACTGTCTTCCAAAACGTAGGTAGGCTTCATCCAATCAGTTGAAGGCCTCAACAGAACAAACACTGACACTCCCCCAAGCATGAAGGATTTCTGCCAGCAGGTTGTCTTCAGATTTGAACCACACATTACCTCCTCCCCCCTGGGTCTCAATAAGTACGTGAATCAATTCCTTAAAATAAATCTCTCTCTCCTTCTCTCTCTCCCTCTCGTTTTCTCTCTCTTCTCACTCCATCCTATTAGTCCTGTTTCTCTAGAGAGCTCTAATACACCTACAAGGTGTATCAGCCTTCTAAGCTACAAGCCTAAGGGAAGCTTGTAAAATGAGTTTCTAGTTTAGACATATTTAGACTCATAAGATGGGAAATTTTATAGGCACTCTAGTTGCTGGGTGGCCAAGAAGCCTAACCAATATCCATCATACTTATAATTTAAAGAATCAAACATCACAGCAATCTTTTATACCAAGTTAAACGTATCCCTCAATAACCATGTCTCTTACCAATCCACAGAGAAAATCCTCGATGACAGTTTGGTGTATATCCCTCAAGCTATTTTTTCCGAGTTGTAAACTTTAAATACCTGTTTGGGGGATGCACCTGGGGAGATCCCAGGGAGTTCTACTTATATTTAAGCCTTTGCTCTACAGACAGAAACATCTTTCTTCTGTATACACCTCCTTTCTTTAATTATGTACATTTGTAAATAATGACATTTCCCACAAGAGATTTTCTAATTTTATCTCTTGATCCAAATTAAAGTCGGACCATAATTCCTTCTCTAGGGAATGATATTGTATGTCTGTGAGTAAAGTTATAAGCATCACAGTCTCTTAGGAGGAAGGTGGTAGTTCTCTTTTAGCTGGAAAAATCCCAGGAAATCTCATTAATTCAGATTCCTTAAAGTTGGAGTTTGTGATTATTCAACCTTCCCTAGGTTGGAGTTTGTCTTTTCATTTTCTCTGGGCACAAGGATGAAATAAAAAAATTGCAAGAGAAATATTTTAGTAGCTATAGTTTTAGAAGGCTTTAGCACATAATTTCTTTGGGTCCAAATGTAATCTGCTACATAGAAGTAATTTTTCTCCCCTAAGTCAGAAGAAGTGATGGAGACTGATTCTATTATAGAATCTTTGTTTTCTGACAAGACTGCCATAAAATTTTGTTCTGTACTTTAAACAACAGCAAAGCTGGAATCTGCATGGGACCTTGAATTGTAAGAAACAGCATTAACCTAGGAATATGATATTAAAAACCAGAGACATCACTTTGCTGACAAAGGTCTGTATAGTCAAAGCTATGATTTTTCCAGTAGTCATGTATGGATGTGAGAGTTGGACCATAAAGAAGGCTGAGTGCCGAAGAATTGCTGCTTTTCAACTGTGGTGCTGGAGAAGACTCTTGAGAGTGCCTTGGACAGCAAGGAGATCAAACCAATCAATTCTAAGGAAATCAATCCTGAATATTCACTGGAAGGTCTGATGCTGAAGCTCCAATACTTTGGCCACCTGATGTGAAGAGCTGACTCATTGGAAAAGAACCTGACACTGGGCAAGATTGAGGGCAGGAGGAGAAGGGGGTGACAGAAGATGAGATGCTTGGATGGCATCATCGACTCAGTGGACATGACTTTGAGCAAACTCTGGAACTTAGTGAAGGACAGGGAAGCCTGGCATGATGCAGTCCATGGCGTCACAAAGAGTCGGACAGGACTGAGTGACCGAACAACAACAATGATTCAGGAATGATTCATGATCTAACACAACTATCCAAGAGAAAGGCAATCCCGAAATGATTGCCACAGTTGTCTTCTAAAAAAGCATCTACTGGAGTGCAAGCAAATTCCAGGTATGATAACAGTATTATTGAATGCTTAGAAAATTTTAAAATAAAAATAAATACCTGTAATAATACTAGCCACGTTTCAGAACTTCAGGAGAAATATACTTCCCTCAGCATGAAGGAGAAGAACTTAGGAATCATGAGTTTTCAATGAAAAGGGCTTCAGTCCTATAACCAACTGAGCTCTTGCTTAGTGTATGGATTCCAGGTAAAGAAACTGATCTCCCCAGTTCTTGGGACAACTGAGCAGGTTCTGGGGACAACAGAATGTCCAGGAAACACATTCTGGCTTCATGTGGCCTTGATTTTTCAATAACCATACAGGTATTATATCTACTACTTCCATAGGGAGTTTCCACAAGCCTCTTATCCTTATCATTCAGGGGGCAGACAGAGTGAAAACCACAATCACAGAAAACTAACCATACTTATCACATTGATCACAATCTTGTCTAACTCAATGAAACTATGAGCCATTATATCTACTACTGTGGGAAAGAATGCTTTAGAGGAAAGGGAGTAGCCCTCATAGTCAACAAAAGAGTCCAAAATGCAGTACTTGGGTGCAATCTCAAAAATGACAGAATAATCTCTGTTCATTTCTAAGACAAACCATTATGACAGTAATCCAAGACAGTAAACCAATATGACGGTAATCCAAGACTATGCCTCAACCACTAACGCTGAAGAAGCTGAAGTTGAATGGTTCTATGATGACCTACAAGACCATCTAGAACTAACACCAAAAAGAGAGATGTACTTTTCATCATAGGGGACTGGAATGCAAAAGTATAAAGTCAAGAGATACCTGGAGTAACAGGGAAGTTTGGCCTTGGAGTACAAACGAAGTAGGGCAAAGGCTAACAGAGTTTTGCTAAAAGAGTGCACTGGTCATAACAAACACCCTCTTCCAACAACACAAGAGAAGACTCTACACATGGACATCACCAGGTGGTCAATACTGAAATCAGATTGATTATATTCTTTGCAGCTGAAGATGGAGAAGCTCTATACAGTCAGCAAAAACAAAACTGGGAGCTGACTGTGGCTCAGATCGTGAACTCCTTATGGCCAAATTAAGACTGAAATTGAAGAAAGTAGGGAAAACCATTAGACCATTCAGGTATGACCTAAATCAAATCCCTTATGATTATAAATGGAAGTGACAAATAGATTCAAGGGATTAGATCTGATAGAGTGCCTGAAGAACTCTGGACAGAGGTACATAACATGGTACAGGAGGCAGTGATCAAAACCATCCCCAAGAAAAAGAAATGCAAAAAGCAAAATGGTTGTTTGAGAGGGCCTTACAAATAGCTGAGAAAAAGGAGAGAAGTGAAAGGCAAAGGAGAAAAGGAAAGATATATCCGTCTGATGCAGAGTTCCAAAGAATAGCAAGGAGAGATAAGATAGCCTTCCTAAGCGATCAATGCAAAGAAATAGAAGGAAACAATAGAATGGGAAAGACTAGCGATCTCTTCATGAAAATTAGAGATAACAAGGGAACATTTCATGCAAAGATGGGCACAATAAAGGACAGAAATGGTATGGACCTAACAGAAGTAGAAGATATTAAGAAGAGGTGGCAAGAATATACAGAAGAACTATACAAAAAAGATCTTAATTACCCAGATAACCATAATGGTGTGATCACTCACCTAGAGCCAGACATTCTGGAGTGTGAAGTCAAGTGGGCCTTAGGAATCATCACTACGAACAAAGCTAGTGGAGGTGATGGAATTCCAGTTGAGCTATTTCAAATCCTTAAAGGTAATGCTGTGAAAGTGCTGCACTCAACATGCCAGCAAGCTTGGAAAACTCAGCAGTGGCCACAGGACTGGAAAAGGTCAGTTTTCATTCCAATCCCAAAGAAAGGCAATGCCAAAGAATGCTCAAACTACCGCACAATTGCACCCATCTCACACGCTAGCAAAGTAATTCTCAAAATTCTCCAAGCTAGGGTTCAGCAGTACATGAACTGAGAACTTACAGATGTTCAAGCTGGATTTAGAAAAGGTAGAGGAACCAGAGATCAAATTGCCACTAGCCACTGGATCATAGAAAAAGCAAGAGAGTGCCAGAAAAACATCTACTTCTGCCTTATTGACTATGCCAAAGCCTTTGACTGTGTGGACCACAACAAACTGTGGAAATCTTAAAGAGATGGGAATATCAGACTACCTTACCTGCCCGCTGAGAAATCTGTATGCAGGTCAAGAAGGAACAGTTAGAACCGGACGTGGAACAATGGACTGGTTCCAAATTGGGAAAGGAGTACAACAAAGCTGTATACTGTCACCCTGCTTATTTAACTTTTATGCAGAGTACATATGCGAAATGTCAGGCTGGATGAAGCCCAAGCTGGACTCAAGTTTGCCAGCAGAAATATCAATAACCTCAGATATGCAGATGACACCACCGTTACGGCAAAAAGTTTGAAGAACTAAGGAGCCTCTTGATGAAAGTGAAAGAGGAGAGTGAAAAACCTGGCTTAAAATTCAACATTCAAATACTAAGATCATGGCATCTGGTCCCATCACTTAATGGAAAATAGATGGGGAAACAGTGGAAACAGTGACAGACTTCATTTTCTTGGGCTCCAAAATCACTGCAGATGGTGACCGCAGCCATTAAATTAAAAGATGCTTGTTCCTTGGAAGAAAAGCTACGACCAACCTAGATAGCATATTAAAAAGCAGAGACATTACTTTGCCAACAAAGGTCCATCTAGTCAAGGCTATGGTTTTTCCAGTGTCAAGTATGGATGTAAGAGTTGGACCATAAAGAAAGCTGAGTGCCGAAGAATCGATGCTTTTGAACTGTGGTGCTGAAGAAGACTCTTGAGAAGACTCCTTGAACAGCAAGGAGATCAAACCAGTCAATCATACAGGAAATCAACCCTGAATATTCATTGGAAGGACTGATGCTGAAACTGAAGCTCCAATACTTTGGCCACCTGATGTGAAGACCCTAACGCTGGGAAAGATTGAGGCAGGAGGAGCAGGGGACAACAGAGGATGAGATGCTTGGATGGCATCACCGACTTGATGGACATGAGTCTGAGCAAGCTCCAGGAGTTGGTGATGGACGGGGAAGCCTGGCATGCTTCAGTCCATGGGGTCACAAAGAGTCAAACAGGACTGAGTGACTGAACTGAACTGAACTGAAGACAGGTGTTACCATCTTCCAGCTGCCTTCACATGAGACAGGTGGTGAAGCTCTGCAGGAAAAGGAAGTGGGGGTGGGGATGAGAGTGGAGATTCTCCTCTGTACCATTTTCTTGGCAGCTGCTTTAAGTAATGGCCCTTGATGCCTTAGTATGTGTGCTTTGGACATGTGGTTGAGGACTTAGCCCATGACTATTCCACAGACCTCTCTGTCCACACCTTTTCAGATGTATAGTTTTTTCAATATTAAAAGGTCACATATGCTCGTCTTTAAATGGAAACATTCCAGAAGAAGCTGATCATAAGAAAGTGAAACTACCTTCTCTTCCCAGAGTGTTAACTGTGAAGAGTTGGGTATGTATCTTTCTGATCCTATTCTCCATGCATGGACAAATACTAACTTTTATCTGTTTTATACCCATCAGTCATTCCAGCTACCTAGCTATCATCTACCTATTTGGTCATTCTGCTTATATATCTAAATTTACTTACATTTGCCCATAGTGAAGGAGGTTCATATGCCAGGCAATAATAGGACTAAACTCAGCTGTGTGAGATAGGATTCTTTCTGGTGTCAATTACACAGAATACGAAGAAACCATCCTAAGAGGCAAACAAAAAAAAAAAAGAAAAAGAAATTTGTAGGTTTGCTTTGTGTAGAAATTTGGGGGTAGGTTTAATTTCCATTCCATTTGATTCAGGAACCCAAATACATCACCAGGACCCTATTTCTCTCTCCCTTCTCCTTTCGTCTCTTACACTGTCTTCAGACTCCAAGGATGGGCAAGAAGGTACCAGCAGTGTGGGGTGCGTTGCTTTTCCAAGTTCAAAGCAGGGGGAAGAGTAAAAAGACCTAAAAGAAGTCCCACTGCCTCTCTTTGGCTCTCGCCACCCTTGCCCCTTGTGTTACTCTTATATCTCATTATCTTGTTTTATTTTCTTCTTAAACACTTATTATCAACTGAAATTATTTTCAGTATTTGTAACTTGTTTACTACCTGTCTGCCTACACTGGAAAATAAGTACCACCAGGGCAGCATCCCTGCAGGGAGTCACTGCAGCCAGGGAAATACCAGCACTGACTGGCCAGGCTCAAGGCACATGACCCCTCCCCAACACCTGGAATGAGAGTTGGGGAAAAGAGGGTACCCCAGAGGAAAATCAGAGTATCATTTGCAAAAGAAAGCTGACTGGAATGATATGTTGAGCAGTAAAACCCACTGAGGTCCATTCCATCAGCTAAGCTTAGATGTGATTTCCCCAACGTAAAGACCAAATACTGTGGTGCTATATTTAAATATGGGGTTTGCCACTTGTTAGCTGAATGACTTTTTGCAAGTTACTTTGTTTCTCTCAGCCTTGGCTTCCCTCATGAGTAAAATAAGAAATAGACCTAACACTTCATACAACAATTAGAAGTAATACAACTAAAGTGGTCAACAGACAGTGTGCATATGTGCTAAGTCGCTTCAGTTGTGTCCAACCCTTAGTCCTGTCCGACTCTTTGCAACCCCATGGACTGTGTAGCCCGCCAGGTTCCTCTGTTCATGGGATTCTCTAGGCAAAAATACTGAAGTGGGTTGCTATGCCCTCCTCCAGGAGATCTTTCTGATCCAGGGATTGAACCCAAGTCTCTTGTATCTCCTGCATTGGCAGGCAGGTTTTTTACCACTAGCGCCATCTGGGAAGCCCCAGTAGACAGAAGATTGAGTTAATAGTAGCTTTTACTATTATTGTAGCCCTGATTACTCATTCCTAGTGATCTTCTCCTTTCGATATTTTAAACAAACTCCAGTGCAAACACATTTCAAAAACCCTGAATGTGAGGGCATTAAGAGTTGATTAAATTGTGCCTCCACTTTTTTTTTTTTTAAAGCAAAGTTATCAAGAAATTCAACCCTAGCATAGTGTCACCCTGACACAGGAGGCTGCTGGCAAACAATGATTTGAAGAAGATCGGTGGCCTGGGTGACTTCTATAAATATTTAACAACTGGTCCAGCTGGATATTATCCAATCAGAATAATCAACTACATCAGTTAAAAGGATGTTGGCCTTAAATAACATGTCCAGCTATCTTAGGATGCATTAGTGGGAGGCAGGTCCAGCTAGAAGTCACTTTCAGCGAATCCTTCATCAGTGTCCATCACACAGCTTCACATCAGGAGTGGTCATGGCTGTGCTTCTTCCCCATGTGGGAAGATCTCGTCCACTCCAATTTGCAACTGGCAAACAACTTGGCATTTGTGGATGATAGCTGTGCAGCCCATCCCCCAGATTTTCCCACAGTAAACCAGACACTTGGGCTTTCCAAGTGCCTGTCCAGCTAAACTGACCATCCAGGCATTCACAGAGAAGGGTGCACAGTCTTAGTGGCATGGAGGAGCTAAGGGCTGCCCACTAGCTTGGGCCAAGACTCAGTCCTTAAATGATATGGGTAATAACCACAATCCCGGCAGGTTATTGGAAAGCGAGTGATTTTTACTGAAATCAGCATTGTAAAGGCAGCATGCACAGACTGAAAAGTCAGATCACTGGTAATACTACTAACGACAGCTCCAACTTTTCCTTTAGACTCTTTTCTTGGCATTCTTATAAAAATCACTGAACTGGAAGTATCAAGTTTCTGATCTCCCAAGTGGACCTATTCCTGAACCTTCAAACATAGAAACCAAACTCTCAGTGGCAGTCCATCACCCCTTCATCAGTAACCACCTTTAAATATTATGAATCACACAGCCAAAAGACTTTTCAGTTTCTTGAACTTTTTCCTGCTTTTTCGAAATACATTTTAACTTCTTTGCTTAAGATATATCCTTATTACGACCAAATTTCATCCACTTGAAATTTGTTAATTTTTAAAAATTATGGTCACATACAGAGCACAAAATTTTACCCTTTAAAGGCTGTTAAAGTATACAGTTTGGTGGCTCTAAGTACATTCACACTGCTGCGCATCCATCATCATCCATATCTAGAATGTTTTTCATCTTCTCAAACTGAAACTTTATACCCATTAAACAATAACTCATCGTTCTCTCCCCTCCATCCCCTGGCAATGACCATTCTACTTTCTATCTCTATCAATTGAACTATTCTAGGTACTTCATATATGTAGAATCATACACTTTTTGCCCTTTTGTGACTGACTGATTTCACTTAATGCAATGTCCTCAACGCTCACCCATGGTGCAGCACGTGTCAGAACTTCCTTTCTTTTTAAAGCTAAATAATACCACATTGTATGCATTGATATATGCCACATTTTGCTTATCCATCCTCTGCTGATGAACATTGGTGTTGCTTCTACCTTTTGATTATTGTAAATAATGCTGGTATAATCATGGGTTAACTCAGTGTTTACAGTTATTTTTTCCCCCAGAAACTTGTTAACTAGATTCCCACCTTGAATATCAGTTCTTGTATCTATATTAAATGGTTATTACAACACCCGCCTACTAGGATTTATTATACCTGAGTTTAGACACACTGTGTCAGGTTTATTGTACAATTTAAATCCAACAAGATCCCAGGTGGCCTCTTTCAAATCCTTTCACACGCTTCTGTCATAGCCACTGTCTGCTTGCAGTTCTTGTCTAATCAGCCCCAGAAAGACAATCCTCACTTTTACCTGAAATTAGAGCAGGTTTCATTTTGTCAACAGTTGGTTGATAAGAGGTAAGAAAGAAGATTTCAGAAATGGCTACCCAGTGGACAATATTCATGTTCTTTTTTATACTCTTTGGTATAGCCTACATCATCTAAAACAGTCTTGTATTACTTTCCTAATTAAAAAAGCACACAATATTGTTTTTCTTTTTACTTGTGTTAAAAACAAAATTGTGCATGAGGAAATCTCTTTTTAAAATAAAAGTCAGCAAATTTTTCTGGCATGCTGCAGTCCATGGGGTTGCAAAGAGTCAGACACAACTGAGTGACTGGACAACAACAGAACAACAGAACTTTTCTGGAAAGGGTCACATAGTAAATATATTAGGTTTTGTGGTGCACAGTCTCTGCTGCAACTACTCAACTCTCTCTGTCTTTAGAGTGTGAAAGCTGCCATGAGCCAGATAGAAACACATGGGTGTGACTCTGTTTCAGTAAAACTTTATTGACACTAAAATTTGAATTTCTCCAACCTGAACATTTTCAGTCATCAGTAAAGATCATTCATAGTTTGAGAGCTATACAAAAACATTTGTACCACTGGTCATATCTTGTCAACCTCCCTCTAAAAATAGCATAGATGAGATCAAAAGTCCCCTTTAAATTTTATACCAATTCCAGTCTTTTCCATGACTTCTCTTGTTGCTTATTTGCTTATTATATCTTATTATGAAAAGCTGCAGATATACACAAAAGCAGAGAGAAAAGCCTAATAATCCCCACATATCCATCACCCAATCCTCAACAGTGCTCAGCTGGTATCTAATCATACGATATCTATGGTGCCACTCACCCCCTCTCTGTGTTCCCCTGCATTATCTGAAGCAAATTTTAGATATCATACTTTAGCCACAAATATTTTAGGATGCATTTTCTAAAAGATAATACTTCTTTTAAAAATACCATTACCAAGAATTTCCTGGCAGTCCAGTGGATAGGACTCTGCACTTTCACTGTCCGCACCCAGGTTTAAACCCTAGTTGGGGAAAGCACTGCCAAAAGAAAAATAAAGCCACATTATCACATCTAAAATAAGTGACAATAATTTTAGCTTTCAACATGCTAAAGCAGAATTTTAAAAATTCCTTTAAGTGACAAGACATCATCAATGACTTCCAGAAGTTCATGATAGTGTACTGGTTGAAAGACTGGATTCTAAAATCAAGCTACTTTGCAGTGATGTGGTTATGAGGAAAGACACTCATCCTCCAAAATAAATCTTTGGAGAGAAATCATACTCGTTCTTCAAGCTTCTGCTTTTAAGTGTTATTTCTTCCTTTCTTTTTAGTTATCATTCCTCCTCTTAAAAAAAATTTTTTTATTAGAGTATAGTTGACTTACTGAAGGGTCATTTCTGCTCACATGCCATTGGCCAATGCAAGTCACGTGGCTGTGTGTACCTTCAAGTGGGCAGAGAAGTGCAGTCCTACTGTGTGCCCAGAGGAAAGAGAGCTAAAATGTTTGTGGGCACCCTCATGAGCGCCACAGAGGTGACCATACACAGTTTCCATCTGTGTTCTCTTCCCACCATTCCAATCATGTATATAAAGGCGTTCAGAGAGAGTTACACCTGCCATCACCTCTCAAGTACACCATCACTTTCTTCCTGGACCAAAATACCCATTCTTAGGGTGATTGTGTTTTCTGGTAAAGCAAAAACAGTCTTAATTCTATTAACTTGTTCACCCTGGGGTCATTTTTCATCTCTTAAGTCCCTGAGATTATTTTATTTGAGAATTTCTCGAGCTGCCTCCCATTTCTCTAAAGATAAACAAGCTGAAATTAGTCAGAATAATTAGAACAGCCTTTGACCACTGGAAGGTGACTTATTGTGCACCTTTCTAAATTAGGCTACTGGTTTTTTTGACAACTGTTGTGCTGCCAACTCAAACTCTGTCTGAGGCCCCAGTGAGCCCAGTACTGTTCCCCCATCACTCAGATTTTCCACATCTTCAGAATATTTTTCTCCTACAACTCATCCTGTTATTGATGTACCACCTCTTAACTATAACTCTTTCAAGTTGTTAGTATTTTAATAGTAAGACAACTGGTCTATCTCCTGATACCACTCTAATGGCAGAAAGTGAAGAGGAACTAAAGAGCCTCTTGATGAGGGTGAAAGAGGAGAGTGAAAAAGCTGGTTTAAGACTCAACATCCAAAAAACTAAAATCATGGATCAGGTCCCATCACTTCATTGCAAACAGAAGGGGAAAAAGTGAAAGCAGTGACAGATTTTATTTTCTTGGGCTCCAAAATCTCTGTGGATGGAGACTGCAGCCATGAAATTAAAAGACTTTTGCACCTTGAAAGGAAAGCTATGACAAACCTAGACAGCATGCTAAAAAGCAGAGATGTCCCTTTGCTGACAAAGGTCTGTCTAGTCAAATCTATGGTTTTTCCACTAGTCTCGTTCAGCTGTGAGAGCTGGACCATAAAGAATACTGAGCACTGAAGAACTGATGCTTTCAAACTGTGGTGTTGAAGAAGACACTTGAGAATCCCTTGGACTGCAAGGAGGTCAGGATATCAACCCTGAATATTCATTGGAAGGACTGATGCTGAAGTTGAACCTCCAATACTTTGGCCATCTAATGCAAAGAGCCAACTCATTAGAAAAGACCCTGATGCTGGGAAAGATTGAAGGCAAAAGAGGAAACAACAGAAGCTGAGATGGTTAGATAGCATCACTGACTCAATGGACATTGCATGCCAAGTCACTTCAGTCAAGTCCAACTCCTATGGGCTATAGCTCACCAGGCTCCTCCCTCCATGGGATCCTCCAGGTAAGAATACTGGAGTGGGTTGCCATTTCCTCCTCCAGGGAATCTTCCCGACCCAGTGACTGAACTCACATCTCCTGCAGCTCTGGCATTGCAGGCAGATTCTTTACCGCTGAGCCACCAGGGAACACGAATTTGAGCAAAGTTGGGAGATAGTGAAGGACAGAGGAGCCTGGTGTGCTGCAGTCCATGGGGTTACAAAGAGTCAGACACAACTTAGTGATCCAACAACAATAGTTACCCTCTGAATAAGTCTAAAGCCAGCCCTTAACAGTTATTCTTACTAGAAAGTCACAGTTAAAGGACCAAAATTTACACTCTTTAACTCAGATGTGCAAAAAAGATTTTTAAAAAAATCTTTCATTAACTGACCTCATTTAGCTCTAGAGTCCCCATTTCTGCAGATGAAGAAAATGTAAACTTGACAACTGGAGGTCATTCTGCTTCTCTAGTTTAAAATGGTCTCTTGCAGGTTCAAATTCCCAAGGGAACCATTTCTTTCATCTTAAGAGGTTTCCATCTTTTGTATTCTTTTTCCAGATGGCATCTATGAACCACCCAAATGTCCTTCAACAGTAGAATGGATAAACAAAAATACATCTATTGTGATGTAATCCCATCACAGAATTCTACCCAACAGTGGGGAAAAGGTGAACTGTTACTTGCAACAGCATGTAAGTTTGCTCAAATTCATGTTCCCTGGTGGCTCAGCAGTAAATTTCAGAGGCATAATATTGAATGAAGAAAGCCAGACAACAAAAACTATATGCTGTATGATTCCACCTATGTGATGTTCCAGAACTAACTAATGGTTAAGTTAAAAATTGGTTATCTTTGGTGGAGAGTATTTACTGGGAGGATGCACAGGAGTACCTCCAAGGGTGCGAACATGGTTGTATCCTACTGTGGGCTGTGAATACACAGGTGTGTGTATCCATCAAGCAGTATACTCTGTATCCTTTTCTGTGTATATTTTATATCTCAATAAAATAACAGCACAGATGACAACTGCATATGAGGGAAAACTTAACTAGCTTTGGGTGGTGGGAGAAGACCAGCTAATCTGTGGAAACTTCTGAAGGGGGTCTTACCTCTCTGATCAGGGAATGTCGCTCATAGGTATCTGTGGAGGGGTGTTTGGCTCCACATCTTTTAGGAGACACACGGCTCAAGCCTCCTCTTCCTTAGCCTCCTGTCGGGAGCTCCCCATTTTAACCCCAGACTTCTCTCTGGCTCACTGTTCTCTGTGTATTTTAGCCCCTTCTTCCCTCCAGGTGGGAAACCCCCAGGCCCTAAGGAAAGGGGCCCGATTGCAGGCCCACAGCTCTGGATGCCTCTCTTAGTCTTTCTATTCCACTGACTTGGCACCCACCCCAGTCAGAGAATTTTAGGGGAGGGGCTGTGTCTCCCCGATGCCAAAAAGGGCTTCTAACCTTCCTGTCTGGTAGCAACTGCCTGTGACATTTCCTCTTTGGGGCCAGCTCCCTCCTGTTTCCTGGGAGATGGGTTACAGGTCAAGAAACTGTCCTGCCATTCAGGAAAGTCAGGCACATTGGGTGGCATTAAAAAGGTATTATACATACTACTCTATTTCTTTCACGCAAAGTTTGATTTCTTTTCATCGTGTGACTTGGATGATTCAAATGAGTGTGGCTAGAATAGAATCACAGTATTTTAGCAATGAAGCGGTTCTTAATTATCATTCCAGATTCTAAGTGGGACAGTTTCTCTTTGTGTGGTCCTAAGCATTGAATACTTCGAACACCCCCTTCTGATCCCCACATCACCTACATAAATGCCACTCATTAATCAGTAAGACCATCAAAAATACCCCCTGCCCTGCCCCCACTTCAACACAACCATAGTTCTAAATGAAGGCAGGGTTTTAGCCTAAACTGTTTATTTTAGAGATAAGAGAAGCAAAGCCTAAAGCAGAAAAATGACTTATCCAAGCCAGCGGTCAAGCAGAGATTAGACCCTGATCTCCTGATGACCACTATGAGAATTTTATGACACCCCACTGGATTTCAGTTTAGGTTTAAGGAACTGCCAGGGAACTTCTGTTTCTTACTGAATTTCTGCTTTCCTTTCTTGCAGTGGAAGCTGCCCCATCATTTCCTCTTTCCCTCCCTTGAGAGCTAGCAGACACTGTCGTTCCAGAGCGTGGTTCCCTCAACCAGAGTAGCAAAGGAGACAAGCCTGAGAACTTGCCAGCAGACACACCCAGAAGGAACCGGCACTGTTTGTCCACACTCTCCACCCTGACCCGTTTATACCGGTATGCAAACACACAGCCATTCCTTCATACCCTCTACTTTACACCAAAAATTGATAAAGGAAAGATATAGAGAACACTCAATCCTAATTGAGCTACAAAGAGATGAAGTTGACAGCCTGCTGAGCAAAGTAAGGGGGACATTCAGCACGGTTGCTGAGATTAGAACAGTTGGAACCTTTCGTTAACTCATTCATTCATTCTTCATTCCAGCATTTATTGAACATTTACAATGACTGGGTTCATTCCGTGCACCAGGTAACATACTGGCAAGCACAACTTTCCCTACTTTTGTGAATCTTGGAGTCTACTGTATAATTCCAAAAGCTGGCTCTGCTGCTTACTAGCTGTGTGAGTTTGAGTGAGTTGCTTAATCTCTCTGAATTTCTAACTCTTCATTAATAAGATGAAAAAATGGAAATAGAGTGGTGATGATTAGGTGTCAAAAAGTATGGGAAGGGACTAGCCTAGCTCCTGGCACGTCATAAGTGCTTTGGAAGTGGAAGCTACTTTTATTACTAAAAATTTCACATTCTGAAAGAGAAATCCCTAAATCTCCATACCTATGCAATCTGGACATCAAGTTTTGGCTGAGAATTCTCCATTTTCCCCAAAATCATGTATAATAAACTTACTTTTTCCAAAGTTGTGTAGTGGCATATTGTCAACCATAATTGTGTATACACTGTATACATATTTATAATTCTGTATCCTAAGGTGAGGAGAGCAACAGTTTTTATTTGTAGCACACTTTTAAAAGAGTCTTGCATAAGAAAAACATGATAATGACATCATGAGTTTTTTAATATTCTATTCTCTTCCCTGGGCCTCCACTCTTGACAGACACGTTACCTTATTTAGCCTCTGCTGCCTGGTCTTGAAACCTCTAAATAGATTGGTTATTTCAGGCTGGCCAAACCCTCGAAATTATTTGCCAGCAGTCTTTTGGAAACATATCCCCTTACTGTGTGTAAGAGAGGCCAAAGAGAAGGACTGGGTGTTTGTTCCCAGTCCTCTTCCTTCTAAGCCTCTCCTTCAACTGTGCAGCTCACAGGAGGAATTATAAGCCAAGGAGGGAGCCTGGCTCTGAGGTCATTGCCAAGTATGCGACCCTTGGGAAGTGACAAAGCTTTAAGAGCCTCAGTTTCTCCATTGGTAAAGGAGGTGGCATATATTTAAGTGTATCACTATTAGGATAACTGGCTAAGGTAACAATTAAAAGAGTTACTCATAACCGAAAGGTAACAAGAGGAAGACTTCTTATTACAAATCAGGGATTACCCTAAAAAGCAAACTTCCTTGGCTTCACAGTCATATCCAGGAACGTCACGATGTGAGTATATGACATCCCTGGAGATTTCTATGTGTCCTTCATATGGGGGGAAGGAGTAGAGAGAAGGCTTCTGCTCAGGTGTGGGAGGAGCCCAGGACAGAGGGAACATGTGACCAGAACTGGCAACAGCACATTGTCTCCAGCTGGCTTGTCTCCATCTGGGGCTGGCAGGGTTCCTTAAAGATCACCACAAATTGACAGGGTTAGGTACGGGTCTAAAAAGATGCTTCTCTCAGAAATGCTATACATTTTAGGTGCATCAACTTGATGAATTCAACCTGCAGGCCTTCCACATTGTTTTCTAGAAGGCCCCAAAACTGCTTGCACACACTTCTGGCCCTAGAGCTCTGTATACTTTGAAAAGACTTTCTTAGCATTTTCCTTTCAACAGTTTCCTTCCTTGACAGTTTACTCTGTCCCAGGTGCCATCTTTGGAGCTGGGATCTCAGCAATGAACAGACTAGATTTATCCCTGCCTTCTTGAACTTGAACTTTTCGGAGGGGACAGGGGAGACAGTCCATGGTCCATGTATGATAAATATGAGGTTGTAATAAATTCTGTAAAAGACTTGGAGCAGGAATCAGCGAGAGTGTCAGGGAGGCTGTCTGAGGAGGTGGCAATTGAGCAGGGATGTGAATGGTGTGAGCCCTGTAGATCTGTGGCAGGAGTATCCAGGCTCAAGGAATGGCAGTGCAAAGGCCCAGAGGCACCAGCCAGTCATGACTCTCACTCTACACATTATGACATTGAGGTTCCAGAAAATGAAGTTACTTGTCCATGACACAGAGAAACCTTAAATGCATATTACTCAGTGAAAGCAGCTGATCTAAAAAGGCTACATAGCATATGATTCCAACTATCTGACATCTGGAAAAAGCAAACCTATGGAGATAGTAAAAAGATCAGAGGGTGGGGGTAAGGAAATCAACACAGATTTTTAGGGCAGTAAAAATATTCTGTATGCTACTCTAGTGATGGATACATGTCCTTATTCTTTTCTCCAAACCTACAGAAAGTAGAACACCAAGAGTGAACCCTAATGTAAACTATGGATTTGGGGTGATGATGATGTTTGTCATGGTCTGTTCATCAACTGTAACAAATGTACCACTGGCGGGGTAGAGGGGATGTTAATAGTGGGGTAGGCAGTACATGTGTGGGGGCAATGGTTATGTGAGAACTCTGTAAGTTTCCACCCAATTTTGGTGTGAACTTAAAATTGCTCAAAAAAATCTATTTTGATAAAACTCCAAAATAAAAGTAAAATAAGATAAAATAACCAAAGCTAAGTTTCCTAATGATTTTTTAAATGTATCTTTTTTTTCTGTCATCTTCTCCATGAATCCACTTCTAACCACCCTAACCAGATTATCAAAATATATTTCCTGTTTGTCTAGCAGTTACCATTTTGGTTACATTAAAATTACTAGGGATTCATCTTATTTCCTTTACTATAATACTTTGGAAGGTTATGGCAGGAGTGACAGTGTGCTCTTCAGTTCTCTTACAGTGCCTTCCCTTGCCTATTTTGTTGTTGTTTAGTCCCTAAGTTGTGTCCGACTCTTGTGCAACCCCATGGACTGTAGCCCACCAGGTTCCTCTGTCCATGAGACTTCGTAGGGAAGAATACTGGAATGGATTGCCATTTCCTCCTCCAGGGGATCTTCCTGATGCAGAAAATGAACCCGTGTCTCCTGTATTGGCAGGGAGATTCTTCGCCACTGAGCCACCAAGGAAGCTCCTTCAGATGGTGCTTTAAAAAAAAAAAAGTTGTGAAATTTAATCATTAAATTCTAAATTTTCTGCACTGTTCAATAAGGCATTCACTAGCCACATGTGACTATTTAAATTTACATTAAGTTAAAAATAAACTTAAAAATTAGTTCTTCCGTTGCACTGGCCACATCCCAAACTCTCGTGTAGTTAGTGGCCAGTACATTGGAGAGATCAGATATAAGTTATCGTTGAAGAAAGTTCCGTTGGAAAGTGATATTCAGGAACATTCTTGTTGAACTTTTTCATTTAGTCCTTGAATTAAAACTGTGTTTGCAATGCTTATATCTTTTTTCTACGTTTAAAAAAAAACAAAAACAAACGTTTACTTAAAAACTTCAAATTGCCAGATGGTGCATTCTACATACCATTTTCCACTAGAGAAACCAGACTCTTTAAAGAAATGACTGATTCCAGGTCTAGGGCAAAAGTCATATAAGCCTGGCCATCTAGTCATGTCAGAAACCAAGGAAGCTATCAGGACTCAGGAGTCAACTTAAGAAGCTTCCACCGGCCAGCAGTGGGATGGTCTGAGCATTAGTAAGAAGCACCACAAAGGACTGCATCGCATTGCATTTGTAAAACTTCCTGAGTTCATAACAAAATAAAAACAAAGAAAACTCTCAGTCCTTTTGAAAGGTGGTAAGGAAACAATTCATTATTCTGAAAACTGGTAAGTAAAAGGGGAAAAAATCATTTATCCTATCCTTCCTATAGGAGTTGTTCCTCATGATAACCATAAACAGCTGAGGATAGAACACTGCCTTCTATAAAAGTATTTCAGCTAGTAAATAAAGAAGGAATAAAATAATCGGAATATTACATTTTGCAAACACCTACTGAAATAATGGATTGAGCAAATGACTGTCAATGACTGCTGTTGTTACAGAGAGACAAGCATGATGGGCCTCCAACTGCAGGAACATACACTGGTGAAGACAGATCTGACCTGTGTGAGATCAAGCCTTGAGATCATCAGGAAACCAACGACCTAGCAATCAATTATCAGGAAATGTAGGGGAGGAGAAACGTGTTAAATGGCACCAGTGGGATAAAACCAGTAAATCCAGACCTGTGAAACTTTACCGTGTACATGAGGGAAAAACAGATGAAGTAGATAAAAACTCAGAGGCATCTCACATAGCAACCAAATACAGCAAGCAGTCTTGTTTGGATCCTGATGTAAAGAAATCAATTGTAAAGGGGCAGGGGGAGAGGAAGTAGAGGAAAACATTGATGACATACTTGGTTAAATTAAGGAATTACTATTGATTTTTAAAGATGAAATCATACAATGCTGGGATTTACTCTAAATAATCCAGGGGTAAGTCAGGAAGTAGGTGAGGGGTGCAGGTAAGACTGGCCAGGAGTTGGTGATTCCTGTAGTTGGGTAAAAAAGTTGATCTCTCTGATTCAGTCTCTGCCTTTCCCAGCTCCATCCTATGATCTTTTAAAATAAATTCTCCATGTCAGCAGTTTTCTGGTCTAATTTTGACAAGCAGAGGGGCTTAGGCATGAATGTTGTGAGGGGAAAACCAGTCTTTGAAAATATCCCAGGGCTGTCTCATTAGAAATCTTAGCACCAAAATTTCCCCAAACGGCAATGGGTCTTACAATGCTTTACTATCTGCTGAGGTTTTCTTTTTTTAAGGGCATTCTAATCCACTAACCAGACTATCATTCAAGTAATATGCAAATTGCATTATTCTAAAAATTTGCAGGTCAGCCTAGAAAGGTTTTGAATGGCAGTGGGGAAGAAGCTCCCTCCCCTTTTTTCTCTCCCTCCCCCCTTTTCTCTCCCTGTCTGACTTTCTCCTTTTGCAAAAGGTAGAGAAACTCCTCTTTCAATGAATGTGTAACTGAAGCTACCCTCTGAGAGAGCTTCTTTTGTTCTACTCCCCCTTGGCCTCCCACGATGAGTCAGAACAAGAACTAGAATCTCAAACCTCCAGCTGGAAGAAGGCTTCTCACATTGGTCAAACTCCTGGGCATAGGTGAACACTGTTTTCTAAGGGGTTAAAAGTTCTCCATGGCCTGGGACTAGCTTCTATCTTCACATTTTCTTCTAGGAAGCCTGACTACCTCTTCTGATTCCTACTCAGTAAATTATAATCACGTTCCAGACCTACTCCTGTGATTATTCCCAATGAATCAGCTGGGGTTTTGGACATTCTGGCCCTCCTTAATTTCAGAGTTGCCGATGGTTTCGTGGTCTCTCTTAAGGATGGGAGGGGCAGACTGTATGTTGTCCCCCGCAATCTAGGCAGTCCTCCTTTCAGTATAAAGACTTCCCAGGGAAAGACTACACTTTCCAACTTTCTATGTAGTTCTGTGTGGCTATTAGACTAAGTTCCAGCTGGAAAGGGTAATGCTGATACTCATTCTGGATCTTGTCTTTAGAAGAAAATGGAGGTGTCTTCCTGGTTCCTTTCCCCCTTCCTGCTGGTTGGGAAGGTCAGAAACAGACTCACACACAGAAGCCATGTGGTGAGGCTGGAGTCATCCAACCAGTCCTGAATTGCCACCTCTGCACTGTGACAGGAGAGAGACGTGACTTGTACTTTGTGTAAGCCGCTGAAGCTTGGAAGCTCTCTGTTCAGCTGCTTACCCTGTTTCTTAACTAATACAGATGGCTACACTGTAACCGCGGGGTATAAATTTTACTTTGGGCAACTCTCGTCACAACTTTATTTCCAAAAACCTGGGGTAGCCACCTTCCCCACAACCTGTCACCTTCTTGTCCCAAATGACACCTGTGAACCCACGCAATGTGGTCACTTTGATGATGTGCCTATTCATGGCTATAAACTCAAGAATCATTTTGTCAGGCAGAAATTTCTCAGTTGAGCACCCTATGCCAATACTTTCCCTTAAAAGTCAAATGACAAGGAGGATCTGGAGACACCTGAGAGCACTGGGCTCTGTTCCTGTTTTCCCAAATCCCCAGCATTTGCATCTTGATTCTTGCTTGGAAAGAGCATTTTCCACCAAGAGCCAATAGCTCGGCCAACACCGGCAGACGTACTCCATTACAACTAATAATGGGACTCAAGCACTTCAGAAGCTTTTACTAATTGAGCCGCTAAATATCTCTATGAAGTAGGTAACCATTATCGTCCCCAATTACTGTCAAGAAGCTGAGTTGCAGAGACATTAAGTGGCTTGCCAGGATCATGCAGTGGCGTTGCAAGCAGATTAAGTTCCCCGGTGGAGCCTGAATTTCAACCCCAAGCAAGGGAACTAGAATTGGCCTGGAAGTCGGGAGACCTGTGTCCTACCATTAACCACTGAATAGAAGTCATATCCTCTTTCTGTGCGTGCATGTGTGTGTGTGTTGGGGAGGGGGGGGTCTGAATAATCCATCCACCCTCTGTGGTTTTTCCCACTGAAGGCGGAAGAGGAGTTTCCCTGCAAACAACAGACATCCCACTGCTGATTCTCCCAGAAAGTGGTTAATCCTGAGACCCAGAAATAAAGACTTAAGAGAAAACAACTTCTTTATAGGACCAAGACTCAGAGGTGAAGAAAGCCTGTATTAAGATAAAGTACGGTCTCCAGGGTGTTCACTGGAGCTGGGAGATGGCCTAGGACACAGCAGGAGGGAGGGGAGGGAATTCAGGGCTCCTTTCCAGGCCAAATGCAGACACGGAAGAAGGTGACAACTGGAAGACAGCCCGGTCTGATGGTGACTGCTTCATGTCAAGTTTATGGAGCGACAGGGCAAGGCCAGCAATCCTGAGAGGAGAAACAGGGGGACTTGTGCCCAAGGAGGGGCAAAGCAGCACCCTGGGAAGTATTCTCAGTCAACAGGGAATCCGAGGAGAACAGATACCCTGCCATGAGTCCACTCTGAGCTATGCCATCATAATGTGGGAACAATCAGAAGCCACAGGCTGTGTGGCCTGGGACAAACAGGTACCTGGGAAAGGAGCCTGTCCAGGTGGCTTCCCTCTCAAACTTCATTTTTTTTTCTTATTGCCTGTACCATGTGGCATGTGAGATCTTATTTCCCAGACCAGGTATCAAACCTGGGACCCTGTAGTGGAAACTCAAGTCCTAACCACTGGATGGCCAAGGAAGTCCCCTCAGATTCTTTCTAATTGAGATGCAAGAGCCACAGTCCAGGGCTGCTGGGAATCCAGCCCCAAGGTCCCTGGGCAAGAGTGAGTTAAGATTTCAGCCCCCTACAATCCATCCACACTGGCCCTGGGCATTTTCTACACTGACCCCAGGTTGTAGGTGACTGGCTAAGGTTGAGTTTAGGGCAGACGGCCTTTAGTGATGAGGGTTTGGTTAATTCCTACACAGAGAAAATGGAGGGTCCTGTGGGCTCTCTGTTTCCAATGCCTGTTTCAAATGAATTAAATTTTGGCTAACTCATTGCAAGGTACACTTCAATGCATTTTGACAAATATCACCACCATGCCAATCAAGATCTAGAACATTCCCAATCGCACGGAAAGTTCCCTCAAGCCCTTTCCAGTCAATCCCCCACCTTCCAACAAGCAAGCAATATTCTGGTTTTTTAGCACCTTTGTTTAGATTTGTTGTTGTAAAACATGCTGTAAATAGAACCATACTGTATGTACTCTCTCTAGATCTGTTTTTAATATGCAAATAATGTTTTCAATTACTTGCCATGAGTAAACATGTCACACGGAGAAGATCCAGTGCATTGATCCTGTGGTTGTGCATCACCCCCAGCACACCTGAATGCCCTGATATGAGTTTACAGAGCCGAAATACATGAACCTCAGTTGTTTGCTTGGCAGCGGCCAGGTGAATCTCTCCCTTCCCCCACTCTGAAGTCCTGAAACCTCAGGCCTTACCTCCCCCCAACTCCTCTCCACCAGCCCCAGCACAGAGCAATCACTGTACCCTGAGGGTCCTGGCATCCTGAGAGCTTCTATTTTTGGCTAGAATAACAATCCCTAATGCAGAAATAGAGCTGTTACAGCTTAATAGCTAATAATAATATTAGCTACTGTTTATTGAAGGCTCTCCAAGACTCGCTTATTTTTGCATACAATATCTCATGTAATTTTCACAGCTCTCACCCTACCTCCACCCCAGGTATTATCTCTGTTTTACAAACCAGGAAGCTAAGGCTCAGAGAGGTTAGAATGGCACTTCCAATATGTTAATAGGCAAATGATTCATCTGGAGTTCTTATTAAAATGCAGATCCTTATTCAGTACGTCCAGGGCTGCCCTGAGCATCTGTACCTTGTAAAAACTCCCAATTGATGGTAATGGTGCTGGTTCGTGGATTACATCTGGAGTAGCAAGATGTACTGGCTAAAGTCAACTACCAGCAAAGGGAAAACCTAAGAAATTAACTCTGAACATCTGCTTCCAAAGCTGGTGCTTTTAAGTTTTGTTTATGTAGTGGGGAAAAGAAGAGAAAAACTGGGGCTGAATTCCTGTTTCAGGAGGTGAGTGTTTTTGTTTAGCAAAACACCTTGATGACTATATATAAAATAGATAACCCATAAGGATCTATTGTATAACATAGAGAATTCTACTCAATATTCTGAAATGACCTATATGCAAAAAGAATCCAAAAAAGAGTAGATTTATGTATATATATATGTATAACTGATTCACAAACTACAATGTATTCCTTAGTTTCATCTTCTCCACCTTTATCTTTCTCAAGGAAGGGTAGTCTTGGCCTAAAACCATCTCCTCAACACCATCCAACACTATAAGTTACCTGTGCCTGGCATGTGCTTGCTGGCATAGTTTCCCTTCTACCTTCACTTCTTCCCATATTTAGAACACAGCTCAAGGGCCTACTATACATTTGACAGTTCCTTCTCTAATTTGTAAGATGACACTCAGACTCAAAGGCATTGCTCTATGACATACTCCACACATATGGCCTCAGGGCACAAAGCAGCTGCCTGTCAAGAATTTTATGGAAGCTAGAGGGTTGGGGGTGCTTCCCAGGTGGCGTTAGTGGTAAAGACCCACCCCTGCCAATGCAGGGGACTCAGATGCAGTTTTGATTCCTGGGTTGGGAAGGTCCCCTGGAGGAGGAGATGTTAACCCGCTTCAGTATTCTTGCCTCAAAAGTTGCACGGACAAGAGGAGCCTGGTGGGCTATAGTCCATGGGGTCACAAAGAGTCGGCCACTACTAAGCAGACATACACACATGCAGAGCCTCCTGGATAACTCCTTGGCTCCTTGATAGCACTGCTTCCTTGAGCCTCAGGGCTTCTGAAGCTATAGGAAAAAACTAAGATCCGAATTCCAAATAATACCTACCTTTCTGTTAAACAAAAACTCAATGGACATGAGATTGAGCAAATTCTGAGAGACAGTAAAGGACAGGGAAGCCTGGTGTGCTGCAGTCCATGGGGTCGCAAAGAGTCGGACATGACATAGTGACTGACCAACAAGAACAAAGACAAAGGCATGGTGGTTCCTTTTTGATAAATTCCTCAAGGTGATGTCTTCTGTCTACCCTGAAGGAATTAATCATGTATAAACACATGAAGCATATTAAGGTACAAGCATATTAACTCCTAAGTCATTTATGATGGAAAAGAGTTAGAAACCACCTAATTATCACTATGACATTGGCTAAACAATTAATGGTATATACATATAGCCATTATGCAGCCCTTATGCAGGAATTACTATGCAAGCAAGAAAAATAGTAGAGAAGAATATCGAATGATGGGAGAAACTAAGATATATTGCTTAGGGGTAACACAGTAAAATCCTATTTTTAATTAAAAAAAAATTGTACACACACTGCTATAGTCTGAACTCTCTCCAAAATTTATGTTGAAGGCCTAACCCCTAATATTTACTAAATTGGAGGACAGGGCCTGCAAGGAGGTAATTAAGGTTAACTGAGGTCATAGGATTGGGGCTTTGACACAACAGGATTAGTTCCTTCTAAAAAGAGCAACCAGAGAGTTCACTTTCTCTCCACCAGGCGACCACACAGTGAGAAGGTAGCTGTCTGTCTACAAGCCCAGAACAGGGCTCTTATTAGAACCCAGTTATCCTGATCTCAGAATTCTAGCCTCCAAAACTATGAGAAAATACACTTCTGTTGTTAAAGCCACTGAGTATATGGCATTTTGTTTCAACAGCCTGAGAAGACTAATATGCATATATACATAGATGACATAAAACAATGTTAACAGGGATTATCTCTGTGAGGAGGATTACTGATGACTTCAGTTTTTTCATTTTTTTTCCTGTTTTCTAGACTTTGTTACAATGAACAAGACCTATTTTTATTAATGCATAAAACCAATGTTATCTTTATATGAAAAGACCCTGATGCTGGGAAAGATTGAAGGCAGGAGGAGAAGGGGATGACAGAGGATGAGATGGTTGGATGGCATCACCGACTCAATGGACATGAGTTTGAGTAAACTCCGGGAGTTGGTGATGGACAGGGAGGCCTGGCATGCTGCAGTCCATGGGGTCGCAAAGAGTCGGACACGACTGAGTGACTGAACTGAACTGAAGTGAAGGAATGGACTTCCCTGGTGGCTCAGATGGTAAAGAATCTGCCTGCAATGCAGGAGACCTGGGTTTGATCCCTGGGTTGGGAAGATTCCCTGAAGAAGGAAATGGCAACCCACTCCAGTATTCTGGCCTGGAGGATTCCATAGACAGAGGAGCCTGGCACCAGCACCAGACCTGCAGTGGTTTCCTAGTTACAGTTTGTTGAGAGAATTCTAAAATATGAGGTCTCTCTCCAGACAGTCCATGGGGTCGCAAAGACTCAGACATGACTGAGCAACTTTCACTTTCACTGAAGAAATTAGTGGTTTTATATTCTTTATGCTAAGCTGTACTTCCTAAAATTCTACAACAAGTATATATTAATTTCATTTTTAAAAGTTATTTTCAAAGAGATTATCCCCCTCCATGTGAAATCATCCATATGAGTGCATGAAGGTTTTGTGTGTGTGTGTGTGTGCACATATGTGTGAGTGTGTGAGAAAGAGAAGGAGAGAGACCTCATATTTTAGAATTCTCTCAACAAGCTGTCGGAGAAGGCAATGGCACCCCGCTCCAGTACTCTTGCCTGGGAAACCCCATGGATGGAGGAGCATGGTAGGCTGCGGCCCATGAGGTCGCGAAGAGTCAGACACGACTGAGCGACTTCACTTTCCCTTTTCACTTTCATGCACTGGAGGAGGAAATGTCAACCCACTCCAGTATTCTTGCCTGGAGAATCCCAGGGACGGAGGAGTCTGGTGGGCTGCCGTCTATGGGGTCGCACAGAGTCGGACACGACTGACGCGACTTAGCAGCAGCAGCAGCAACAAGCTGTAACTGAGAAACCACTGAGGTCTGGTGCTGGGCTAAATTTTTTTCTTTAGTGCAGTAATAGCTTTCTATTTGTATAACAATCTTATGACACATTTCTCAGCTTAAAACAATGCACCGTTGGCTCCCAGTTTCCATGTGTCAGGAGTCCTGACCTGACTTAGCTGGGTTCTATGTCTGGGTCTTGCCAGGGTGCAAACAAGATGTTAGCCAGGGCTGAGGTCTCATTAGAGGTTTGACTGGGGAAGGATCTGCTTTCATAGTTCTTCAGGTTGTTGGCAGAAATCAGTTTCTTGTCATTTATCAATAGAACTGAAGGTTTCAGTTTCTTGCTAACTGTTGGCCAGAGGCCACCCTCAGCTCCTAGAGGAATACATGAGGTATCATGGGGTGTCATTCCCGCACAGGGTTCCCCAACCTGGATTCTTATTTCCTCCAAGCCAACAAGGGATGCAAAGATTGTAGCAACATTTATGTACTGAAATCATGTACATTCTGTCACCGCACTGTGCTCTATTGGTTAGAAGCAAGTCACAAGTTCTGCCCACATTCAAGGGAGAGCATCACACAGGACACAACCAGAGGTGAATTGCAGGGCCACCTTAAGCATTGGTCACAAACACTGTATCTAATTTTATTTATTGTATGTGGCACATTTTAAAAAATGAAATAATGTAAGATTTTTTTTCATATTCTCTCCTAGAGACTTATTTTCATAGGGCTTTAATTCTTTTTTTTTTTTTTTGTATGTTTTGAGACTTTTACTCATATTATATTTATTTTACTATATAAAATTTTTAATGATGTATAAATACACCTACAGAGAAGAGAACAAATCATAAATGCATATACTGTTAGATGACTTTTGATATCCACTTAACCAGCACTCAGACCAGCACATTCCCAGGAAGCCCCCTCCTGCTTCCTGGCAGTCACTGTGCGCCCCACCCACTAAAGGTGCCCACTCTGCTGGCAGAGCTGCACTTGTCTTCTCCTCTTTTTCATGCCTGCCGGCCTCCCTTATGAAGTCATCCCACAACAGGGATTTTCAGGCTTAGGAACAAGACCTGCTCGGCCAACCAGGACTGAAAAGAACCTCTGCTACGGACCTGGTACTGATAGAAATGATGCTCTGGCTCAAACAGGATTGAGCTGCTGGAATTTGCAGCTTGATGGCATCCTCTCCACGAGATAATTGGAAGAAAAATTTCATGTTCAAGGGAATCGAAGGCTAAGAAAGGAAAAGCCACTGTCAGGTGTTCCTTTGCTCCCTGAAATAAGTCTATGCTTCTGGACTCAAGTGAATTACTTCCCAGGGACATAAAGAAAACCTGCAGATGCGATTGGGAAACTCAGAATTCTCTAAAGCAGCACTCTCCAATAGAAATATAATGCAAGCACATTATGCGATGTAAAATTTTCTGGGACTTCCCTGGTGGTACAGTGGGTAAGAATCCTCCTGCCAATGCAGGAGACATGGGTTCGATCCCTGGTCTGGGAAGATTCCACGTGCCTCGGAGCAACTAAGCCCACAAGCCACAACTACTGAGCCCACATGCTGCAGCTACTGAAGTCTGTGTGCCCAGAGTCCATGCTCAGTAACAAAGAGAAGTCACAGCAATGAGAAGCCTGTGCACCACAACAAAGAGTAATCCATGGTTGTGCAGCTAGGGAAAGCCCATGAGCAGCAGTGAAGACCCAGTGTAACCAAAAATAAATAAATATTAAAAATTTCTGGTAGCTGCATGAAACAAAGAGTAAGTAAGCTTTAACCATTTAAATAATTAAATATTAATTAATAATTTAATTTCAATATTTTAATTAAACACAACATAAATGATATCATTATAACCTATAATCAATATAAAATTATGAATGGGATGTTGATATTGAAAAGCAATGAAATATTTTACCTTTTTTTTTGTGCTAAGTCTCTAAAATCCAGTGCTTTAAGTCTAGTATTTTAAACGTCAGTTCACAGTAGTCACATTTCAACAGCTCAGAAGCATATGTGGTTGATGGCTACCATGTTGAAAACTGCAGTTTCAAAGAATCAAAAAGAGATGCCAGGACATGAGCAAAAAAAAAGCCAATTTAAAATATGCTCCAAGAGTGGGTTGTAATGATATGCAAGAAACAAACATGCATTCATTTATTAAACAATTTTTGCATGCAGAGGACAGAAAGAAGAACTCAAGATTCTGCCCTCAAGGACCTCATCATATAGCAAGAGAGCAAGACCTGAATGTATTATTTTAACATCAGGTGGCAGATGTAGTGCCAGAGACAATCACAAGGGAGCAGAGAGATGCACCATCCTCTGGAAAAGGAGGCTGGAGAACAGGGCCCTAATATCACCATCTATTACAACTGGTTAAGGTCCCTGATGTTCTCATCATTCATGAAATTCTCATCATCTCAGGAGTTCTGCATCATGAAAATAACCTGGTTAAAATGCAAATTCCTACTCAGGCAGGGAGAACACATAAACGCATGCATGCCCATTTACATGCATTACTTTTTGAAACCAGATTTATTTGTGTTATTTGGCAGAAAACAAAGCTGGAGGTATGAGACAAAGATCTAAGACGAAAGACTTAAATGTGGAGCTCTAAGAGCCTAGAAGGCTTCTAAGATAAAATAGGAAAAGGAGAAAGGGAGCAGTGAGAGATTAAGGTGTCAGGCAGAAAGGCAAGAAACTGCCCAACTCTGAGCTTTGGGAAACTAATCCAGACTAATGTCTTTTGTTACCCTAACATGTGATCACCCAGAGGTCCTCAAAATGTGGCCCTCAGACCTCCTGCAACAGACTCACTGGCATATACTACTAAAAATGCACAGTCCTAGCCCCATCCTAGACCACCTCTGGCAGAAAGTATTACTGTTCCTTCTCTCCTCTAAGATGATTATTTGCTCCTTCTTTCCTCTAGGATAATTATTCACCTTTGATATGAATGGTGTGTCCCCTATTGGGGCTATTTCTTCTGTGTCCTTAAGTGAAGAAAGTATGGCAGACTGACTGATAAAATAAAAAATATTACTGTTTCACATTATGGGCAACATGTAATGTGAGTGAGAAATAACTTTTTCTTGTTATAAGCAATTGAGATGTGGGGAGTTATTTGTTACTGCACCATAACCAAGCCAAAGCTGCCTAATATACCTACTGAATAAAAATTTCCAGAGGAGACAGTGGATCCTAGCAATCTACATTTTAACATGCTCCTTGTGTGACCATCATTCTCATGAACAACATCTGAGCAAAGAATCCTCTTTGGGAAGTAAGCCTTTTATCAGCTTGAGAGTTGAATGCTGCCCACAAAATAGACATTCAGTTTTAGGTTTCAGTAGTATAGAATACATATGAATCTTACTTCCTCAGTCTGTCACAGTCCTAGAAACTAAGGAAAACTAAAGCAAGTTATCTCAGATAGATGGGCTTCCCTGATAGCCCAGTTGGTAAACAATGCAATGCAGGAAACCTTGGTTCAATTCCTGGGGCAGGAAGATCTGCTGGAGAAGGAATAGGCTACTCACTCCAGTTTTCTTGGGCTTCCCTTGTGGCTCAGCTGGTAAAGAATCCGCCTGCAATGTGGGAGACCTGGGCTTGATCCCTGAGTTGGGAAGATCCCCTGGAGACGGGAAAGGCTACCCACTCTAGTACTGTGGCCTTGAGAATTCCATGGACTGTATAGTCCATGGGGTTATAAAGAGTCAGACACAACTGAGCGACTTTCACTTTCACTTTCAAAACAAGGTAGAGGCAGTCTCAGCAGCTCATCAGCAAGCATTTATTTGAGTTCCTGCTTTATAAAAGGCACTGGGCCAAATGGTGAATTCCTTGCACCAACACTGAAAGTCCCCAATCCTCCAAGACTTGTCATTTATGAGGCCCTGACAGTGCCAGTTTTGTCTCTCAGAATTGGGCAGAAATGGGCTTCTATGGTCCTGTGATGAACAGGGGCTTTGGTAGGAGGGTGAGGAAAATTCTACTGAGAAGTTCAGCTCCTATTTCAGAGCAGGAGGCTGGCTTTGCTCACCCAGAGCAAACGACCACTTCTAATAGACATGGCAGTGCCATGCTTCTTCTGAGTGCAAACTAACGAAACATCCGGCTTTATACCCTCCAGACTCCTTACCAGGGCAGAGATGGCCCTTTGTGAACTAACCCAGGCTTTCCTTTCTGGTCTCCTACCTGCTACAACATCCCCAGCTGCCCTCCTCCAGGTACCTCCAGCCACTCAAAAGTATCTTTTACAGTCAAATCACTAACTACCCTCCCCTTTTCACTTCTGGACTTTTGCACATTCTATTTCCTGGCCTGGAACGTGCTAGACCAGGTAACCCCAGTGCTCAGTTAATGTGCTGCCTCCTTCAGGAAGACTTCTCTAACACCCCTTGCCTGTAAAGGAAAACAAAATTTGAAAAACTAGGTGAGGTGGCCCTCTTACAGGCTCAGCCAGTGCTTCTGAACTTCCTCTCTCCATCATGATCACCATGGGTGGAATCTTTCCATTTAAATGTCCATTGCTCTACTAGCCTGGAAGCACCCAGGGGAGGGGCTTTCTCTTGCCTACTACAGTGTCCTCTTCAGCTGTCACCTTGCATGACACATGACAGATGTTCAGTATATATTAGTGGAAAGAACGAACAAACAAGGAACGTAAAAACTATCACAACAGCTCCTTTCTGAAACTACTGTGGGCTGGGATGCAGGTAATTTTTAATAAATTTCTCACTATCCCATGAATCTGTCAATAACTTATCTCTTCCTTACCCCACATCTATCCACTCTTCTGTTTGGTAGGTTCTTCAGGGTTCTGGGCCTGACCACCTGCTGAGCTGTCCCTGGGTTGAATGAGGACCTGGAAAAGGCACGTCATGGGCTCATGCCCTGCTCACTGAGCACCTATTATGTGCCAGGGCACAAAATGTGCATCTTAAAAAATGCTCCCACCATACTGGGAGGCCAAGTTCATTATTTTTTAACCCTTATAAAATTGTGAAATATAGTATTTGAATAGGCAAACACCAAAAGCATAAATATAGAGCTTAACACAGTACAGTCCACAAACAACTGTTGAACCCCCAGTCAGCCGGGTAAGGTGAGTTTCCACTCCAGAGCCTCCAGGACCAATCAGGCCACAAGCTTCTCCCTGCTCCTCAGGTAAATGCTTCCTTGTTTCTTCGAAGACACCTAAGTGTGCTTCCCCAAATAACAGAGTATTGTGCTTTTGAAAATCTCTTTAGTAAACTATAATTGTCATAGAAGAAACAGCATGTACTGAAAATGCAGATTTGGGGATGAATATCCTTATTATCAGGCTTCCCAGGTGGTGCTAGTGGTAAAGAACCTGCCAACCAATGCAGGAGACATAAGAGATGCTAGTTCCATCCCTGGGTCAGGAAGATTCCCCGGAGGAGGGCATGGCAACCCACTCCAGTATTCTTGCCTGGAGAATCCCACAGACCGAGGAGCCTGGTGGGCTACAATCTATAGGGTCACAAAGAGTCAAACACGACTGAAGCAACTAAGCACGTGTGCGCGCGCGCGCGCACACACACACACACACACACACACACACAAATATACTTATTATCTCAATTTCTCAGATGAGAACAGGAAGACACAAAGAGGTGAGCTGGGCTCTTCAGGGGTCCCACCCTCCCTCTCCCACAAACACACACTGGAAGGAGGTTTAGCCTCCAGGGCTCCAGCCTGGTCCCCCTACTCCACTAACTCCCACCTGCATGTGGGAAACCCTAGGCGACACCACTGTAGCCCCAGCAAGGCTTGGATGGGGGAGGTACAGTCCGTCAGAAGGGCTTGGGGTGACAACGGTGGGCTCCAACCTGGATCTCAGGAAGTCTGTGAGGAGCAGAGGGAAGGGAAGAAATCAGCTTACATTTGGGCTTTGTTTCCCAGGCTTTCAAGTCAGAGTGAAGCAAAACTCTAGCCTCCTCCTTCTATTCTCCCAGTTCTTTTGACCCGTCCAGCCCTCCACACACAGGCACAGAGAGGATGGAAGCACCTGGGGCTTAAGACACCAGGTCAAAACCATTCAGGTCCTCATTCTTCCTAACTAAAACCCTGAGAAAAATCTAAACTTTTACTAACCATAAAGAAGCATGTGAAAACACCCTGGGAATTAAAGATTCTCCTCAGTCAGGGGTACATGCATGGAGCTTAGCAGGAAAACGGCAGACAGTAGTTCAAAGTCCGGATGTGTCCCTCTCCTTTCAGGGACCTTGGGCAGGGTCTCTACCACCCTGATCTCTGCCGTCCTCAGTGTCTCCCTTTAATGGTGGGGAGGAGGGTGGTGGTGACAGCACCCGCTGCTCCTGGATCTGTTGGGAGAATCCATTGAGATGATGCATGCAAAGCATTCAGTTCAGTGCCTGGCACTCAGGAGGGGTTTCACTGATTTTTTAAAAAGATAATTTCTTCTTATTTTAAACATTTTATTATTATTTTTTAATCATCAGTAAAAAATAACACTGCATGAGAGAGTGAGAGTGGACCTTCAGCTCTGAAAACCCCTCAAGTGTGTGCCCTGCGGCCTTTGTTGGAGAACGTTCCAGCAGGCGTGGTAGAAATTCCCACTGACTGTCCTACCAAGGACGCTAACCCAGACAGCACCAGCTGCAGAGGCAGCCACCGAGCCCTCAGTGGGGCTGAGTAGTAGGAGAAGGGGACTCATCATCATCTGAAACTGTCCCAGGGAAGCCACATTGCCAAGAGGCCACTGGAGTGTTGGGAAGGGATGTGGGCCTTCCTGGGGCTTCCTGGGGTCCTAAGGCCCAGGTGCTTCCATCCACTCTGTGCCTATGTGTGGAGGGCTGGAAGGGTCAAAAGAACTGCGAGAATAGAAGGACGAGGCTAGAGTTTTGCTTCACTCTGACTTGAAAGCCTGGGCCTCCTGAGGTCCTCACCCCCACCTCTTCCCACCCATCCCACATGTACAGACGCTGATCCTGGGCACCTGGCCACTGTGGGCTCCCTGTTCCTGCTCCCAGGGCCATCCTAGAGTGCCTGGGTGATGGCTCAGTTGCAGCTGTACACCCCTCACCATGGGATCAGGCTGTGGGGAGCAGACACCCTCTCGAAGACACTTGGGGTGAAGTAAGTGTGTTATGTCAGGATGCAGGGGACACCTCAGGAATCTGAGGCTGGATCCTCAGGTGAACCGGGACATCCAAAGGCATGGACACTGGGGATGGGCCAAGGGTAGGGGGGTGTACAATCTCTCCCTCTGCTCCCCGCATACCTGCTTGGTTCTCCCTCCTCTTCCTCCCCTCCCCTCCCAGACCCCTGCCTTCCTCCTTTACCCTCCCAGGGTGACTAGTAGTCTGTATCGCCAAATATGAGTTGGTTTCCTTCGGTAGACATAACAAGTCACTACAAACTTGATGGTTAAAATCAATAGCAATTGATGTCCTCGCAGTTATGGAGTCTGGAAGTCTGAAATCAAGGTGTCCACAGAGGTGGTTCCTCCTGGAGGGTCTGAAGGATAATTGACTTCTCCCTTTCCTCCCAGTTCCTGGTGGCCAATCCTGGGCATTCCTTGGCTTCAGAGCACATCACCTCAATCGCTGCCCTGCCTTCCCATGGCCCTCCCCTCTGTGTGTCAAATCTCCCTCCACCAGTCATCAGATTTAGTGCCCTGTCTGATCACAGGATTATCTCATCTTTAGATCTTTAACAGAATTACATTGACAAAAACTCCTTTTCCAAATAAGGTTCTGTTTCGAGGTTCTGGGTGAGTATATATGTTTTTAGAGGGTGTGCTACTTAACCCACTAAACTCTCCCTTTTCTCTCCACTGGCCCAGTTTTCATTTCCATGCCCTTTCCCCACCCCTTCCTTCCTTTGCCTCCCCCTTCCCCTTCTCTCCCTCCTTCCTTCCCTCCACTACTCTCTCCCCTCACCTCTCCACTGACCATAATGTCATGTGACTTTGTAGAGCTGATATCCAGCAACAGCTAGTCTAGAATTTTTAATTAAAAATTCTTGGGGGAAAGGATTTTCCTGGGACAGCCTAGTCAGGTGTCCAATCAGATGTGGGCTAAGAGGCAAGGCTCATCACCAGATGGTTAGTTGCCAGGTGCAGGCAGGATGACCTGGCCCCCATGGAAAGATGTGGTGCCCCGATGGACCTGCCTCTAGATGGATCCAGTGTATGTGTCGTCAGAACTTGCTGTCCAGTGTCCGTGGCTAATGGGGCATCAACAGAACTTCAAGATCTCTCTCTCTTGCTTGGATTTAATAAATCCACTCTGTCTGGAAACTCACTGTTTCTGGGACTGTATTTTAATGCCAGGAGGTATAGCTTTTCTAATTTGCTTGACTGTAAGACTCACGTAGGGAAGGAAGATGTTTTGTTAAAAATGTAGATTATCAGATGCCTTCTCTAGAATCTGCATTTTGACACTCTAGAAGATTCTTACAGTCAGTAAATTGTGGAAAATATCACCATAGGGTACAGTGTCTTTCCAATGTCAAAAATTCTATTTCTTATTCCCCCAAAGTCTGTCCCCTAAGCACAAATTCCTTTGACTAACCTAAAGAGAAAATTTGGTGAAATTGTGCAATGCCAGACTGGGAGTGTGGCATCTGTGTGGTTAAGAATGTGGGCTTTGGTGCTACTGCACAGACCTGAGCCTTCTGGCTGGTGACCCTGGGCTCTGTGACTTGTTTAAGCCTCATAATCATCTGTAAAGTGGGGATAGTAATAGTCTCATTGGTTTGTTGTGAAGATTAAAGACAGGAGTAAACACAAGAGATTTTTTGAGCATTCCCTTTGTTGAATGCTCAAGCTAGGCCTCTCCCAAAGCAGCCAGTACTGCAGGTGGAGGCTGTGGCAGAGAATGAAGGGCCTCATCCCTGGGGTTGGAGCTGCGACTACACCTGGCCAGGTAGCCAAATGAGATTTACCTGCACAGAATTGAGGTTCTCTGAGGGAAGAGAAAGAGTGGGTGGCAGGGGATGAATACTGGGTTAGAAGAAAACATGTCTGCCACATCTTCAGGCATCTCAGAGTGCTTTGTTTAAATCTCCAGGCAAGAATACTGGAGTGGGTAATCATTCTCTTCTCCAGAGGATCTTCCCAACCCAGGGATTGAACCCAGGTCTTCTGCATTACTGGCAGATTCTTGACCATCTGAGCCACCAGGGAAGTCCTTTAATTTTTGTTAAAGATTGGCAAGTCAAGAGAGTAGCACAGTGAGCCCCACAGACCATGGCCCAGTTGCAACAACCATCTTTTGCCATTCGTATTTTGTTTCTTTCCCTTCCTCACCACCTTTGACGCCCACAACCTTGGACTAGTATAAATCAATTGTTCCATTTTTGTTTTTTCTTTCGTAAGTACCCTTTGTTTCTTAGAGCACTTTTAGGTTCACGCTAAAATTGAAGGGAAAATGCAGAGATTTCCCTATAACCCCTGTCCCCCTTATACATAACCTCCCCCACTATCAACAACCCTCACCTGAGGGGTACGTTCGTACAATCAATGAAACTACATCCACATATCTTTATCACCCAGAGTCCATAGTTCACTAGGGTTCATTCTTAGTGTTGTGTACTCTGTGGGTTTGGACAACTGTATAGTGACATGTAACTGTTCCCCCTTTTAATGCCGCAGTGTGTATTTCTGACAGATACCACCTGCCATGACATGAGCCTTCTGATGGGATGTTGTGGAAAGCACTGGGCACCACCTACAAAGTCGTGTTGCCACAAATGCTGAGCCTGAACTGAAGTAAGTTCTAGAGTTTACAGCAACTACACGGAATGGTGGGGGGCAGGGTATGTTCAAAATCACCACCTAGAAATAGTTAAATCTATAAGGGAGGACATTCTACAGGCCAGATAACCCAGTTTTCTTTTTTAACTAATGAATTGCATAAAAAAGGAAGGAAAACTGTTACAGATTAAAACAGACTAATGAGACCTATCAACCAAATGTAATGTGGGGGTCAGGAGAAAAGTTAAGTTTTTATTAGGAATAACCCAATCATAAAGACAGAGGGATTAGTCATTAAGTGGTAATAGAGGATTATTGTCGGTCTTGGCGGGGGGAGTATTATAATGGCATGGTGGTCATTATTATCATTGAGGTCCTTACCAGCGTTTCTGTTTCCACTCCAGTATTCCTGCTTGGGAAATCCCATGGACAGAGGAGCCTGGCGGGCTATAGTCCATGGCGTCAAAAAAGAACTGGACATAATTGAGCGACTAAACAACAATGATAACAACAACCAAAAAAGCATTTCTTTTGACCTCAACACACAGGACAGACTCAGAAGCAACCCAAGATCTTGGTCCCAGTGTGGGCTACACCAGTACATCATTGGTTGTCAGGTATCGCACTCAGCATGGCTCAGCCTCAGCATCTTCATCTGCAAAATGTGCAGGATGGAAGAGATTTCATCTGCAGCCTCCCTCCTCCTACCCCCAGCATCCTGACAATGTCAGTTCCAGGGTCATCTCCACCCTTCTCCATGCTAACACCCTCCTGAAATCCAAGAGGTGCAGTACGGGGACCTGATGGTTTAGACGAACCATGCTTCCGTGTATGTATCACACTAACTTCATTGTTTCCAGAGACAATATTATTGATTCCCATTTAGCTTGTGGGCCACTCTGAGATTCTTATCTCCCCTCACCTGAAGAGCCTGCCTTGGCTCAACCTCCATCCAGGGAATGACACTTCTATTAAATGCCTTTCTGATTCCCGTCTCCTTATTTTTCTACTTTGTCAAGATTATTTTAGCTAATAAGGCCCATGTATTATTTATTATTCAAATAGCTGTGGTCACTCTAACTCAAGATGGGTAGATCCCAGACTAGCTATAGTAACCACAGACTCACAATAATAAAAATGCCTTCCAATTCCATACAGTAGCTCAAATTTTTAAAGTGCATTTGTGTGGATTATGGCCTCCTTTTAACTTCATAGTCACCCTAGATTAAGGCTGACAGGTATTCTTATCCCCATTTCACAGACTGAATAGTTGAGGTTATAAGGAAGTGAAATGAGAATTCAAGAGTTAGGAGCCTGAGTTCCAAGCCCAGTTTCTACTACATCTTTATGACCTTGGGCAGTACTGGGGCCCCACCAGGCTACAATTAAGTTGACTGCACATCAGAATTATCCAGGACAATCCCAGTTTGCACCTGTTAACGTGTATAATTATCATTAATGACCTCTTTCACTCTAAAAATGTGTTCCAGCTTGAATGATAAGTTATACAGTTCAAAAGCCCTAGAACTTGAGGAGCATGGACCAAACCACCAGGTTTCAATCTTGGTTGCACAACAGATTCACTGAGGGAGATTATTTAAGCTTCCAAAGCTCAGACACTGCCCAAACCAAATAGATCAGAATATTTGCAGGGGTGGGACCAGGTATTGTATTTGGTTGGAGCTTCTTAGGTGATTCTAAGGTGCAGTCAGGGCTGCGACCAGTGACAGATGCTCTCATTCTGCATCAGCCTCACCTGGGATCTTGTTCCACTGAGGATGCACTCATTCCATCTGAGCCCTACTGACTGAATCAGAACTGCATTTTCCCAATATCCCCCAGGGATCCACCTGCAAGTCAAGTTTGTGAAGCTGACTGCTTCTAAATGACTTGGCCAGTATCACTTGGCTGATGAGAGCCCCAGCAGGGCCTCCCAGTCTTGTGTCGCCTCAGTAGGTCCCCATGGTGGATGTCCTAGCTAACCATGCAGGTTAACACTTGGAGATACCATAATGTAGGCTAAAATAAGGGGTTAGGTGTGATAAAGGGATAAAAAAGGCTGCCTCATATATGCAGAGTACGCATGAGAAACGCTGGGCTGGAAGAAGCACAAGCTGGAATCAAGACTGCCGGGAAAAATATCAATAACCTCAGATATGCAGATGACACCACCCTTATGGCAGAAAGTGAAGAAGAACTAAAGAGCCTCTTGATGAAAGTGAAAGAGAGTGAAAAAGTTGGCTTAAAGCTCAACATTCAGAAAACTAAGATCATGGCATCCAGTCCCATCACTTCATGGCAAACAGATGGGGAAACAGTGGAAACAGTGGCTGACTTTATTTTTCTGGGCTCCAAAATCATTGCAGATGGTGATTGCAGTCATGAAATCAAAAGACGCTTACTCCTTGGAAGGAAAGTTATGACCAACCTAGATAGCATATTTAAAAGCAGAGACATTAGTTTGCCAACAAAGGTCCATCTAGTCAAGGCTATGGCTTTTCCAGTGGTCATGCATGGATGTGAGAGTTGGACTATAGAGAAAGCTGAGTGCCCAAGAATTGATGCTTTTGAACTGTGGTGTTGGAGAAGACTCTTGAGAGTCCCTTGGGCTGCAAGGAGGTCCAACCAGTCAATCCTAAAGGAGGTGAATCCTGAGTATTCATTGGAAGGACTGATGTTGAAGCTGAAACTCCAATACTTTGGCCACCTGATGTGAAGAGCTGACTCATTTGAAAAGACTCTAACGCTAGGAAAGATTGACGGCAGGAGGAGAAGGGGACGACAGAGGATGAGATGGTTGGATGGCATCACTGACTCAGTGGACATGAGTTGGGTAGACTCCGGGAGTTGGTGATGGACAGGGAGCCCTGGCGTGCTGCAGTTCACGGGGTCACAAAGAGTCGGACACGACTGAGCAACTGAACTGACTGAACATATACTCTTCACAAGGTACTTGAGAATAAAAACAACATTGATCATATTCGGCAGTTTGTGGGTGTGTGTTCTCAGTTGCTCAGTGATGTCTGACTGTTTGTGACCCCATGGACTGTAGCCCACCAGGCTCCTCAGTCCATGGGATTTCCCAGGCAAGAATACTGGAATGGGTTGCCGCTTCCTACTCAAGGGGATCTTCCCGACTTAGGGCACAAACAAAGTCACATCCATTCTTACTATACACATCATTGATCCTAAGCTCCCACCTGTCTAACTAGCGGCATACTCACTGCCTCTCTCTCTCCTTTGCCCTCCCTGCACCACTGTTTTACAAAAACTACGGTCCTTACCTCTCCAGAGGGATCAAACCTGTGCCCAAGAATCGAGAAACTGATGGGTCGACTCAGAGCCCAGTTTAGGGTTGCTTTCCCTCTCAAAGTTGATGGAGGAAGTCCATCCTGCCCAAAGTGTTACATCTGACTGCTGCCAGATAGAGGCCCTGATGATCCAGGTGCCTGGTCCAGCTTCCCAGAGTCTTAAGAGGGAATCTCACAGTCTCTATGCAGCCACGCTTGACCAGAGCACCCCAAGCAGGGTTCTGTATTGATGGAGCTGAACCTTAAACTTAGAGTAGCTGGCAAGAGGGAGCTCTTATCCCAAGATGAGTTCCCCTGGCAGGGGCAGGGAGTGGTGGTGAAGTCTTTGGTATCTATCTTGGTAGCTGACCTGAGGTGACACCAATGCCATAAACACAAGAGTTTGGCACTGCTCAACCTCATGAGGGTTCCCTGGTTCTCCCAAGAGATTTCACAGCCTTCATGCAAATTTGCCTACCCTGTCCCAGAGCTTAGTATACCAGGAGGCACAGAAGGGGACAGATGGGCATTATCAGCCAATCAAAGGCCTGGTGTGCCTCTGGCAGGCCAAAGGGCCCCCCCCCCTTCTGTTTCTCAGAGGGTCCTTGTAGCTTTCTTCTAGACCAGTGCATTGTTGGCAACTTGAAAAGTCATCCCCTGCTCCAAAACTAACTACAGAGTTTTGAGGTAGCTGTACTCCATGTCAGCATCATGCGGGTCAAACTCCAGGCTTTCTCTCTCTGCCCACAGCCTCCCCAACTGCCCATTTCACTCAGAGTAAAACCCAAGGCCTACGTGCTCCAAGCAATCTGCCCTATGGCTACTTTCTCTCTGCCCACCTCTCCTGGAGCTCTTCCCCCTCCCTGACCTACTTCTGTCCCCTCCACACCAGGTACACCAGTTCCTCTGACACACAAGGCACATTCTTATCCCAGAATCTTTGCCCTGCCTGTTCCCCTGTCCGGGTGCTTTACCCCCAGACACCGGCAAGACTAACTCCCACCTCCGTCAAGCCTTGCCTCAAATATTGTCTTCTCTTTGAGACCTATGGTAGCAGTTCTGTTTAAAATTACAGCCAGGACCCATGCTGCCAGCTCCCTCTCCACCCACCTTATCTTGTTCTGTTTTTTTGCAACTGAATTTGCCTTCTACCACACCACATACTTTTCCTCTTTATTTTCCTCATTCTTTATTGTCTGTCTCCCTCTGGTAGAATATAAACTTTGGAGCAAAACAGAGAACTTTCCTCTTCCATTTGCTCATGTATGTCCCTAGTGCCTAGAACAGTGCCTGCAGCATGGAGGCCCTCAGTAAATATTCACAGAATGAATGAACGAATGAATTTTCAAGACATCTGGAGGTCGGTAGAATTATAGTGCCCATTTTACAGACAAAGAACTAAAACTCAGAGGCAGGAGGTCATGCAAGAGTCAGTTATTAGCACCAGGGCACACAGGCTTAGAGTCAGTCACTGGGCTTGTTCAAAGGATCCCACAATGCCACTCCAGGGCATATTAGAAAACTCTAATTCAAAAAAGATATATGTACCCCAATGTTCACAGCAGTACTGTTTACAATAGCCAAGACATTGAAGCAACCTAAATGTCCATTGACAGATGAATAGATAAAGAAGATGTGGTACACTATACAATGGAGTACTATTCAGCCATTTAACAGAATGAAATAATGCCATTTGCAGTAACACGTATGAACCTAGAGATTATCATACTAAGTGAGGTAAATCAGAGAAAAACAAATATCATATGACATCAGTTATATGTGGAATCTAAAATATGACACAAATGAACTTACCTACAAAACAGAAACACACTCACAGACATCAAAAACAAACTTATGGTTATCAAAGGGGAAAGAAGAGAGAGATAAATTAGGAGGATGAGACTAACAGATACATACTATTAAATATAAAACAGGTAAACAACAAGGACCTACTGTATAGCACAGGGAACTATACTCAAAGATCTTGTAATAACATATAAAGGAAAAGAATCTGAAAATGAATATGTATATTTAACTGGATTACTTTGCTGTACGCTTAAAACTACACAACATTGTAAATTAACTATATTTTAATTTTTTTAAAAAAGGACCTCAGTGCACACAAAAATATGGATACTTTAGGTACAGTTGAGGAAGAAGAATTTAATTTTGTTTTATTTTTAGGAGAAAAATTCTGAAAGTAGTAGAGTGGAAATGAGAAGGATATAAGATGACTTTGGTCACCTAAGAATTTGGGTACACGTTATAATTCTGTCCTTAAAAACAGATTTGGAATCTGTACCCCAAGCTGCTAGAGAAAAAGAAGACCAGACTGATCCTTCATTTCCGGAGACTTCAAAGTATTAACCTGTCTATTTGGATGGAGATAGTGTCACTTGAGGTCAGCTACTAGGAAAAATTTCAAGATGTACTGTAAGAAACTACCTTAACACACAGGGGTTGAAACAATAAGCCTTTCTTACTGCTCTCTGGGCTGTTTGTCAAACTAGGTGTGTCCACTGATCTGGGCCTGGCTCAGCTGATCTCCTCCAGGGTCACCAAGGCAGCCACAGTCCCAGGTGGGGTGCTGGGGCTGGCTAGCCTACCATGGTCTTAGTCACATGACTAGAAGGCTGCTGGATGAGGCGATGGAGAGGCTGGGGTATTGTGGCCCTCATCATCCAGCAGACTAGCCCTGGCTTGTCCATGCAGCAGTTGCAGCACAGTTCCAAGAGAGCAGTGGAAGCATGCCAGGCTGATTGAGTTGATGCACAGTCAGCCACAGTCAATCAGCTACATGTTATTAGTTGGAGGCCAGCACAGATTCAAGGGGATGGGGAAATAGATCCTACACCTTGATAGGATTTACTGCAAGGATTTGGTGCAAGGAAAGAGGCATTGTGGTCATTTTTGAGACACAAACAAACAAAAAAAACAGGTTGACTTAGTAAGGTAATAGAGATGCACAATATAAAGCTATAGGCCAAGTGATAAATAATGAGGGTTAAAAAGATGAAGTGGGCAGAAGAGAGAGTCCTTTGCCAGAAAACCAGTTTATCTTTTGAACACATATTCAGTGAGCATCTCCTATAGGCCAGGCACTGTGCTGGTCCTGGGGATGATAGCGGAGATGGATCTGGAACCACTCCCCTTGGGGCGCATTTTAGAGCAGGAGACAGATCAGGGAGGCCACCTTTTAATTCACCATGATCAGTGCAAGGGATCTGTGGACATCTGTGGGGAACTCACAGGAGGGGAGCCTAACCTGTCTGGGTCAGGGAATGAAACACAGATGCCTTCAGGGAATAACCTCTGAAATCCAAAACAAGGTTCATGGCACTAATGATGCCACAGAGGGGTGCAGAAGAGAGAACACTAGAGGCAGGGGAATGGCATGTGCAGAACCCCAGACACAATGGTATGTACAGAACCCCAGACACAAGAAACGGTGAGACTGTGGGACTCCCCTGGCAGTCCAGTGGTTAAGATTATGCCTTCCAACCCAGGGAGTGCAGGTTAGACCCCTAGTCAGGGAGCTAAGATTCCATGTGCCTCATGGCCAAAGAAACAAAACATAAAACAGAAGCAATATTGTAACAAATTCAATAAAGACTTTAAAAATGGTCCACGTCAAAAAAGTAGTGAAAAAAGAAAGAGGGTGAGACTTGTGGATTCAATATAGCCGTAGGGAAGGAAGATGGGAGTTGAGGGGATGGATGGAGATGCAAAAGAAGCTGGGGAACTGAGTCTTCACATGGAAAGATCCAATCGGTATTTAGAAAGACCACTTGCCCTATGAGCATGAAAGATGAACTTTTTTTTTTTTTTTGGTTGGGAGCACAGTGGAGGAGGAAAACAAGATGAGAGGTCTAGTTAGGCTGCTCAGCAATCCAAGGATGAAAAAGAGACAGATTAGAGAAAGATTTCAAAACAAAAACCTTCAGGATGGGTCCCTGCCACAAGGAGACCGAAAAATTTAGAATGTTGTCTGGGATTTCTTGCTTCAGCCAGTTAAATAGATGGAGGCTCTATTCAAGATAGAAAATCTTGGCTAAAGGAAGTCCTCTTAATTGAGCACAAAATTTGATTCTAAGCTTCCCAGCAGCAAAGGCAAAGAAAAACCAAAATAAATGACCTCATCTCACTGCTCCTAACAGGATGCAGAGCTGCGCAGCATGGAACTAAAATTTTCTCATCAGGTATACGAGGGGATTCCACTGAGGGAAACTTCATGGAAAGGACCACAAACCAAAGACAGACAATAGTTTTATAAAAGAAGCAGAAATGTTCTTGCGGGACTGTTCTGTGTGTTGACCTCTGATAAGAGCTGAGAAAAGATATTAAATCACAGCTGTGGAGTCATTTGTGCAAGGAAGTCTGTATAATGGCCTTGGGGTCTCTCATTTGCTGAAGAGCTTTGAGTTCTTGGCATCTAGAGAAGTGAGGGGTTAGATACAAATGGAAGGAACTTGCACTGATAAATACATTTTATTTTATAAACTTGAAACTAAGAGTTCATGACCTTAGTGTACAAGTTAGTGCTAGGATAATTTTAAAGGAGAAAAATAAAAAAGCTCTATTTCCTGAAAACACCATTAACAACATAATCAAGTAACTTAAGAGTTTCATTTTTAAATGTTGAAACAGAATCCATTGTGGGGTTTCTTTTAATTACATTTCTTCCTGATTAACCTGGGTTTATTATAGAAATTGGGAAAATTCAGAGAAGCAGAAATGGGAAAAACCCCAAATCACCTCTAATCCGAGCAAAGATGACCGACTACTGTTAATATTGCAGTGTATTTATCTTTTCAGTTGTTTTTCTAGGCCTACAAAGAAGTAAACATTTTTCTTTTAAAAAAGTTAGGATAAGGCTGGATCAATTGTTTCATATCCTGCTTTTTCTCAGTCACATTTGCCAATGACAAATAGAATTTACTTTCTCATGACCTGTCTTAATTTCTCAAAATGTATGTCTTTTGCCACTTGTGCAGACTTTCTGTAGTCTTTCTGCTTGTTTTCACTAGCTTCCTAAAAAAGAGAACTTGACTTTTTCTTGCCAAGGACTTAATTGTGTCATTTATAATAGAAATCTCAGGGCTTGGCATTTTAGCACAGGGAGAAATAAATATACTTAACGCCGTGTGCTTCACAGAAAGCACTGGAATAATTAGCCACCCAAGGCCACTTCTGAACAGTTTGTGGCCTTGCAGTCTCTTCTGCTGGGTAACTTCCCTGGGGAAAATTCTCCTCCGGTAACTACTCCACAGGGACATAACCTCCATTCTTTCTTTCTCTTTCCTGCAATGTCACTAAAGTAGATGGTAAAAATGGCCACAGTACTTTATTATTTCTCCCATCAAGAGAGAAAATCTATCTCCTTACCCTGGGAATCAGAGTTTGTGATTTGCTTTGACCAATGGAAGTGGCACGTGTGACAGTGGGTCAGTTCTGAGCCACAGACTTAGGACGCCTTGCAACTTCTCCTCCTATTGTTCCCTGCCATCAGCATGCAAACAAGCCTGGGCTAGCCTGTTGGGTGATGAAAAACCACATGGAGAAAGGCTCCAGGTATTCCAGCCAACACCATTATAAACCAGCAACCCCAGCAGATCATGGTGAGCCTGGCTGAAATCAGCTGAGTCCAGTCCAGTTCAGAAGAACTGAAATTGATGAGATAAAATTGAGAACTCGGGGACTTCATTGGTCATCCAGTGGTTAGGACTCGGTGCTTCCACCATAGGGGGCGTGGGTTTGATATCTGGTTGGAGAACTAAGATCCCTGAAAACTAAATAGTTGTTTTGAGTTAGAAAGCTTTGGCGTTGTTATATAGAAAAAGGCAACTGATATAGTCACTGAGCATATGTGAAGTAGATTTAAGCACATTATTGAGTATAAGAATTTGAGAGTTCAAATGTTACACTGATGAGACTAGATAAGTCTCAGAAAGGCAGCTTCCACATGTGTTTTGATCCCTGTGCCAGCTCCATGTCTAACATGCTGGGCACACAGTAGGTGGTGCCTAAATGATAATAATGGCATTTATTGAATGCTTCCTATGTACCCAGCTCTATGAGACATGCTTTTATGTTGATTATATTATTTTGTGCTAAAAATAACACCTTCCCACCCCCCCAAAAAAGATGTCTGCATCCTCATCCTCAGAACCTATGGCTTTGTTACCTTATACGGCAAAAGCGACTTTGAAGATATGGTTAAGGATCTAGAGATGGAGAGATTATCCCCGATTATCTAGGTGGGTCCTATATGATCACAAGGGCCTTAAAATAAGGAAGCAAGTCAGAGGAAGAAGTGACCATGGAACTAGAGATTGGAGTGAAGCCCTTTGAAGATGAAGGAAGCCGAGAAAGGTTCTAGAGGAGGTGATATGAGGAGGACACCCTAGGCAAAGGGGAGAATGTGGAGAGGCATGCTGACATGGATGTTTCAGGTGCTGGAGGGACTGGGAAACATTCCATTTTGGAGAGAGGTGACATGCTGGGAGATGAGAGCCAGGAAAAGGGTGGGGCTGAATGTTCAAGGTTCTGTGAGCTTTGTTAAGAGCACTCACACTGGGAGGCAGGGCAAAGAGTACGTATGTTCAGGTGGGATGTCAAACAGACTCCATTGAGCATAAACAGCTCTGGGCCCTCTGGAAACACCACAGCTTGGCTTGGTCTCAGATGGCCCGGGGACTGTGGACCTTCTGGCTCTGCCCAGAGGATTGGCTGAAGGGAAATAAAAGGCTTTTTCTTGGAGAATTTTGTTGTTGTGTCTGACTCCCGTAACTTTACCTGTCATGCTCCTCTATCTATGGGATTTTCCAGGCAAGAATACTGGAGTGGGTTCCATTTCCTTTTCCAGATCTTCCCAATCCAGGGATTGAACCCTCAGCTCCTGCCGAGTCTCCTGCATGGCAGGCAGATTCTTTTACCACTGAGCCATCAGCGGAGAACTTAAGTTCACTCATCCAGGAGTGGCTTACTGGGTTAATGGTGTAGCCCATCGAGAAATTAAGGGAAACAGTCTTTTAACTCAGCTATCTATTGCTGCATAACAATTAATCCTCAAATTTAGAAACTTCAACAACAAACACTTACTATCTCACAGTTTCTGTAGGTCAGGATCTTAAGAGCTGCTTAGCTGAGAGCTTCTAGCTTGGGTCTCTTTAAGGTTCCAAACAAGATGTTGGCTGGGGGCTTTCCTGATGGTCCAGTGGTTAAGAATCTGCCTTGCAATGCAAGGGACACCAGTTCGATCCCTGCTCTGGGAAGATCCCACATGCCTTGGGGCAGCTGAGCTGATGGGCCACACTAATGAGCCCACACTATGGATCCTGTTAGCCACAACTACTGAAGCCCATGTATCCCAGAGCCTGTGCTCCACAACAAGAAAGGTCACTGCAATGAGAAGCCTGTGTACTGCAACTAGAGAACAGTCCCTGCTCACTGAAACTAGAGAAAGCCTGCTTGCAGCAATGAAGATCCAGCACAGTCAAAAATAAAATAAAATTTAAAAAAATGTTAGCTGGGCTTTACTATGTGAAGAATGGACCTTCTGATGATGACTCACTCATGTGTGGCTCTTGGCTCATTGCCTTGGTTTCTCACCCCATTGGCCTCTCGACGTAGGGCTGCTTCAGCGAACTCACAACATGGCAGCTAGCTTCTCTCAGTGTGGGTGACTGGCAAACAAGGAAGAGGCCATGGTGCCTTCTATGCCCTAATATTGTATGTCATCCAGTGTCACACCTGCCACATTCTATATGAACAGAATGAGTCTCTAAAGTCCAGCTTACACATAAGGGAGAAGAATTAGACTCCATCTATTTTTAAGACTTTCTCTTACTTATTTTTACTTACTTACTTATTTTTACTTATTTTTACTTTACTTACTTACTTATATATGACCTGTCTCTTGAGAAAACTGTATGCAGGTCAGGAAGCAACAGTTAGAACTGGACATGGAACAACAGACTGGTTCCAAATAGGAAAAGGAGTACGTCAAGACTGTATATTGTCACCCTGCTTATTTAACTTATATGCAGAGTACATCATGAGAAATGCCGGGCTGGAAGAAACACAAGCTGGAATCAAGATTGCCGGGAGAAATATCAATAACCTCAGATATGCGGATGACACCACCCTTATGGCAGAAAGCGAAGAAGAACTAAAGAGCCTCTTGATGAAAGTGAAAGAGAAGAGTGAAAAAGTTGGCTTAAAGCTCAACGTTCAGAAAACTAAGATCATGGCATCTGGTCCCATCACTTCATGGAAAATAGATGGGGAAACAGTGGAAACAGTGTCAGACTTTATTTTTTGGGGCTCCAAAATCACTGCTGATGGTGATTGCAGCCATGAAATTAAAAGACGCTTACTCTTTGGAAGGAAGGTTATGGCCAACCTAGATAGCATATTTAAAAGCAGAGACATTACTTTGCCAACAAAAGTCCGTCTAGTCAAGGCTATGGTTTTCCCAGTGGTCATGTATGGATGTGAGAGTTGGATGGTGAAGAAAGCTGAGCGCCTAAGAATTGATGCTTTTGAACTGTGGTGTTGGAGAAGACTCTTGAGAGTCCCTTGGACTGCAAGGAGATTCAGTCAATCCATCCTAAAGGAGATCAGTCCTGGGTGTTCATTGGAAGGACTGATGTTGAAGCTGAAACTCTAGTACTTTGGCTACCTCATGCGAAGAGTTGACTCATTGGAAAAGACCCTAATGCTGGGTAGGATTGGGGGCAGGAGAAGAAGGGGACGACAGAGGATGAGATGGTTGGATGGCATCACTGACTCGATGGACATGGGTTTGGGTAAATTCTGGGAGTTGGTGATGGACAGGGAGGCCTGGTGTGCTGCAATTCATGGGGTCGCAAAGAGTCAGACACGACTGAGCGACTGAACTGAACTGAACTTATTTATTTAGATTGCACCTCATGGCATGTGGGATCCTAATTCCCCCACCAGTGATAGAACCTTCGCCCTCTGCAATGGAAGGCAAAGTGTCAATCACTGGGCCACCAGGGCAGTCCCCTGGGCTCCCTCTACTGAGGGGAGAAATATTTAAAAATATTAGACATATTTTTAAACCACTATAAGCAAATGTAGAGTAGTGGTTTTAGGAATGTTCTTTGGTAGGACAGTCTAGGTAGGAACAATATGTCCAGGTTAATGGTTCTCAGATTTGGGTGTGAGTATGAACCATGCAGGGGTGCTTTTTAAGAGTTAAGATTCCTTCCTACACCCACCTCCAAGATAGTATACACTGGGAGCTGGGACCCAGAAACTGGCATTTTTTGATAAGTCCCTCGGAGTATTTTAGTGCAGGTTATTGGGGTCCAGCAATCTCCATTTGATAAGTCTCCCAGAATTATCCTGACACTGGTAGTCTGTGAAAACAATGCCATTGGAATTGGTGATAATTGCCCACAGGAAAAGTAGGGTCAGAAATTTCAGTACAATTGGGAGTAGCCACGTGGATAGACGGGTCAAAGGCTAACGAGGAACGGAGGAGCCCTCGGACCCAACTCTCCGTGCACATGCCCCTGATAGAGTAATCACAACCTGCTGCCCACTCTCCTGGACAGAGTCCTGGAAGCTTCCTGGTCCAGCACACCAGCCAGCCACCTTCCATCACTCAGAGCTGCCACAAGACTTGAAGCTTCTTTGCCATCCTTGTCCAAGAATCTGTCTGGTTCAGAAACTCCTGGCGAGAAAGCTATTTCCTCAGTGTGCTCAGAGAAGGAGCAGAGTTATTATGTATTGTACAGTTGAATGGGGATGATGGTTGGAAGGGGCTGGGACCTCAGTGGGCAGGAGCGGCACTTGACAGCACTTAGCCCTGGGAACCTGTAGTCTGAGTCAAATCTTGAAACACTCAGCACAGAAGTGATGCTCCCCTTGATGAGGAGCAGGGTTTATGAGGTGGCCCCCGAGGTGGCTCTTTGTCTAGTGCTGCCTGGTTCTTCACCCATGTTGTCAGGAAACTTGCCAGGAGCCCCTGTGAGTTTCCAGCCTTTGTCTGGGCCCTTCTTGCCCTCTTTTTATGGGATGGTTTATGTCTGCTCCTCGGCCCCGGGAGTTGCTAAGCAGCTGCTGGAGCCTTTCTGTTTTAAGCTAGGACACTATTGTCTCTCTCTTTATCCCCATAAGGAGCCGTGACCCAGGTGGCTACAAAACTGCCGTGAGAGTCTGCGGTGTTATTGGTTCATAAAAGGGCAAGGAGCATAACAGAGCCACGCAGAGTGTGAGGAGCAGGTGATGTCATTAACACTGTGGCAAAGCCTCATGCAAGTCCACCTCCAGCCCTCAGGGATCTGACCTCTCACAGACTCTGGCCTTGGGCACTTTCGACCACAGGTCTTTGTGGTTGTTGTGTGCTGGGGTTTTTTTAAACCCAGTTTTCAGAATCAGAGAAACATTCCCCAAGAGAATGACTTGATGTGGCAATAGCTTGAACACCTGAAAGACCTACCCTCCCCAATTCTTCTTCCCCTCTGCTGCGTATAATCTACTGAACCATTTCTAAGGCAAATGTAACTACATCGTTTTCTCTACCCCTCCTACCACATTCAATCATGCTCTGTTTAAAAAAAAAGAAAGGTTAGAAAATAGAGATATGGAAAAAATTCATCCTACACCCAAAGATAATGACTATTAACCTCCTGAAATATTTCTTCTAGATGCTTTCTCTCTCTCCACAAGTATATATTTGTGAGAATATGTGTGTGCATATAGTTGATCCTTGAATAACATGGAGTTAAGGACACTGACCTCCTGCGCTGTTGAAAATCTTGGTCCTGCTGTCTCTGCCTCAAAAACAAAGGAATTTATAAATGACTCACCCAAGGGCAGGAAGCTGAAACAGTTTGGATGGGATCAGGACTCAAACTCTAGTTCTTCTGACTTCACATATTGTGATCTCTAACCGAATACAAACTTTTCCCTGCATTTAACTTAAGGATCTCTAAGATGAAAATATAGATACTATATTTATTGAAAAAATTCAGGTATGGATGAACTCTTGTGTAAGTGGAATTTCAAAGTTCAAACCTGTGTTGTTCAAGGGTCAACTCTATCTATTAAACTACCAACAATTTGAGTAGGATAATTCTTTGTTGTGATGTTCAGCAGTATCCCTGGCCTCTACATTTGTGATAACCAAATATATTTGTTGGCATTGCCAAATGTCCCCTGAGGGGCAAAATCACTCTCAGTTTAAAATCACTGATCACACATACGCACATCTACAAAATGAAATCATATTGCAAATACAGCCTTATCTTTTTTTTTTTACAATTTATTATGCCATGAACTTGTTTCATGTCAACTATTAAAAACCTATTGTATTATTTGCAATGTCTGCAGAACCGTCCATCAGTTGGACTCATGTGAAGTAATTTATGTCATCAATCCCCCATTATTGGACCTTCTGTGTAAAAGTGAAATTATACAGTACACCCTGCATGATAAACTGCTTTTTAAATTTAAGATGCCATGAACATCTATCCACATCTTAGCTGTTGGGTGTTGACCAAATTATCCCACCTCTCTAAACCTCCACTTGCTCATCTGTAGAATGGGGATGTTCTGGGAGAATGACACACCAGAATGGGTGCCTGTGCCCAGCAAAGAGAATGCTCTCAAGGGAGGACCAGAGCTTTCATTCAAGTCGTTGCTATGATCACCATGTCCTGGGTTTTTAATGGCTTTTAGTGGCCATCCCCCATAGGAAGATACCATACATTAGTAAATTGCCTCCGAGGATGGACTTTTGGGGGGTTTCTGAATTTCCGTACTTATCAATGACCCTGTTGTTTACACAGTCACAGATAGTTTCTCCTGATGCTTTGAGAAATCAATGAAAAAGAAGCTGATCAACCTGCGCTAACCTGGGATGAGTGAAGCAGAAGACTAATCATATTCCTCATGGCCCAGTTCTAGAAACATTAGTAAGTGCTATGGTCCTACACAGCCTGCACCCTCAGGCCCTGCCAAGCACTAGTTACCTGGTCCCGAGTCAAGACGCTTACCACAGGGCATGGCTCCCAAACTAAACCCTGGATGGTTTTATTCTGCTTTTATGTTGAGCCCAAGTCCCCTTCATCTTGCCTAAAGACCACTCCAGGACGGTCTTCAAACACCATGAGATTCTCTTTCTATTCTTTTCTATTTAAGTTATGAGTGTGCAGTGTGTGATATATACAACACATGTATGCATATGTATGTGTGTGTGAAAACGTATTTGTACCATTTAAAGAGCAATAACAAAATAAATCCCCCTGTATCTACCATCCGGATCAAGAAACAGAACTCTTAATACCAAGAAGCACCCACATGCATACTTGCCTCTCCTTCAGGGAGCTTTCCTCGCAGCTGTGCAATAGAAGGAGGAGGGCCCTTGGAAACAGCGGTCAGTAAAACAGACCCCACCAGGGTTCTGCTTGCTTGCCCCTGAGCTCTGTGGCCCTGGTAGCTGGTTATCTCTGAGAGCTTCATTTCCTCATCTTTGAATGGAACATTGTTTTGCAGAATAAATGAGATGCTCTTTTGGATAAACACCGAGTCTGATGTCTGGCATCCGAGGAGGTGCCATAGCACAGAAGCTGTTGTTTTTATCACGGTGGAGCATTTCTGGACAAGGAAATCAGTGCTCACCTGGCTCTGCCAGCCCTGAGCTGTGTGATTCCAGGCAGGGCAAGTCCTGGGTCTCAGTTTCCTCAGGTGGGAGGTAAAGACAGCAGCCTCACTAGAAAATTTCAAACCTCCTTTCTTCCCAGCCCTGGCTTTTTGGAATTCTACTAATTCTTAAGCCACGGAGAATGGGGGTAGGATGAAGCACAAACTTAACACAAAGCCTCAGGAGATCCACAGCTAGAACTTAGAAAATGGTAGTGCAACGGTCACATGAGCAGGAGGTCATACTCTCGTTAACAATGAAGATATTTTAAGCACTTGTGGGAGATTTGTGCTTGAGAAACACATGGACTCTGTTTAATGTGATGATGACACATGTGGGCATCCTTCAGTTAATGCCTGGGCACGTGTTGCTTTAGTAACAGCCCTGCCTCCTACTCTTCCGCTCACTTCCTTTCTGCCCACATCCTGGTCCTTTGTACTTCTTAGGTCTTCTGAGGGCTGTTTGGTTTCTCAGTGTCAGACTTCAGGTGGGGAATGTGCCTCTCCCTCCGTTGGAGGGAAATTCTCTTTCAGCTGCGACTCTCTGAGCTCATCCAGCCTCTTCTACAATAACCTTGGCTCTCATTCACCCATGAACTGAGAACTTATCTTCTCTCTCACTCCTCTAGACTTAATTACCCACCATTCTAAGGTGAACTGGCCTTCAGAGGCAAGCAATTCCCAGGTATAGTAGCCCTCGCCAAGTGCCAGAAAACAACACTGCTAAGACCAAGGCTCCAAAGGGAGAGTCTACAGGCCCAATAAGGTCTTCCTGGGGCCCCAGTGATGACATCTGTTTGTCTCCAGGCCTCCGTCTTCTGCAAATCCCAGGAGCTCTTCTCCTCTCTGTCCCAGACATGAATCCCTCCTGTCAGGGAGAAAGACAACACATTGAAAATCTCCCTGTAAGAGGCAACAACCACAACACATCCTGCAAAATCCTTGCTCAGTCCTGACTGCTGCTCTAAATAGTGGTGCTAAGGCAGAGAGAAGGGGTAATTTCTTTACTCCCAAAGAAGGGCTATTTTTACTACATCCCAGGAAAAGAAAAATTAGGGCTCCACTCACTGCTTCTGACTGCTTCTGGGTCTGACAGACCAAAAAGGAAACATTTCCTGTTGACAAGAATTTTCAAGTTTCTCCCACTGGCCATGTTTACTTTTCCCTGACTTTTGTTGAAATCTCTGCTCTGGATCTGTCCCTGTGGAGGACAGGGACTTGCAATGCGAACTCACAGTTATTTTTTAACCACACACTTCTGTGAGGGTGCTTGACCTCCAGCCATTCACAAATGTGCTGTCAGTTTCCCGTCATGGCATCACACTGATTTTGGCTACCACCAAGAGTCTCCGCTTTATCCTCCCAGGTATACCCGTTAAGTCTGGGAGGGGTTTTACATAAAGGCTGTAACAATACAAGAAGTCTTAGATGTGTACATATAAAGTCAGAGAAAGAGTAAAACATTATTTACTTTTCCCAGCAAGTCATTCTTTGGCAGGAAACCGGGCTCTGGGAACCTCTTAGCACTCTGGTCTCCCTGGATTCCCCACCTCCCACTGCCCTCTGCTTTCAGTCCTGCCAAGGTCTCTACACACTTCTGCTCCTTTCTGCTCTTCTTCATCCCTGGGTCCTGGTTCCATAATAAAGTAGTGGCAGCAGTTTCGTCCTTAGAGTCCTCTGGGGAAAACAGCTAGATGACAGAAACGCTGCTTTCTTTGACAAGACTGTGGTGCATTACTGTGCAAACAGAGACTCTGTAGCCTCCTTTCCTGGGTAGTGTATCGGTAGAAAAGGAACTGCGGGAACAGAGAGTCTCATCTTCCCAATACTGCTGATGCTGCTTCTGCAGTGTTCCATGCAACCTGGAGCTGAAGAGTGTAACATCGTGGCATGGAGCAGGATGCAGCTTGCCCCACGATCACAGCAGAGTAATGGACTTATGTTAAATCAGCACTAATGGAAGACAGGGTTTATGGCATCTAGGAAAGCAGTTGTCTGATGAGCACAAAGATGAGCAAGGTTGCAGTGGGAAACACCTCTCAGACTTGATGTGTGCTACAAGGTAACAGAGTGAGTGTGTAACTGCAGGTGTATCTATAAGAACTGTGGGCACTGTAGGGTATAACCATGGCTTGCCAGTTGGGCCACAGCTTTATAAAGGAGGTGATTTGGGAAAACTGGGGAAATTTGAATACAGTCACTGCATGTTACATAGTATTGTATCAGTGTTAAGTTCCTTGGGTGAGATCATGGAATATCTGGCTATGCAGGAGAATATCCCTTGTTCCTGTTGGCATGTGCTAAAGGATTTACAGGTGAAATTACATCAAGTTCTTCAACTTACTTTCAGATGGTTCAGACAATAAATAAATAAATATGAACAAACATACATACATATTTACATAAAATGTATCAGGAATTTTACAAGAGAAAGTCATATTTGTCTTATGTTTCCCACTGAAGAGTCTAAATATATACATATTTTGTCCTGAGTATATTATAAAATATAATAAAAGTATAATTATATAATATATAGCAGATGTATATGTATATAAAAATATATGTACTGAGAAAGAGGGAAAAGAAGAGAGAAAGCAGCTGTGGGAACTCATTATCAATTGGTGATACTGGCTGAAAGGGTATATACATTGTTTCAATTTTCCATTGGTTGGAAATTTTTCTAAATAAAACATTAGTAGAGGAAGTACACTATCTCAACCAGTGAAGTAATCATCACTGGGAGGCAAGACGCTGTCCATCTGTCTTAATTTGGGTTTCCCCAGAAGCAGATCCTGAGATAAAGGTTTAAGTGCAAGTCATTTATTTGTGGAAGTGATCCTGGGAAACACCAGTGGGGAAGTGAGAGGAGGGGAGGATGTCAACAGAGAGGACATTTCCTAACCAGCTGCCTCCCACAGTAAAGGGAGTTTCAGCCCACTGGGGAATTCTAGAGTCCTGTAGAACACTCCAGAAGAGAGGCAGGGAATTTCTGCACCAGTGCAGCACCGGTAACACCCACGTGTGTGGGCTGGGAAGACTAGCAGCCAGAGAAGGCTCCCCAGTGCTTAGCGATTAGCCGGGCCCAGCTATGGTGAGCCTGCCTTTCCAAACTCCTCCATCATCCATCCATTCAGTCATCCAACCAATTTCTACCTAGTGTCCACTGGAGCCAGGCCCCCTGCTTGGTTCTGGGGTTTTATTCATATGCATTAAGACAAATACAATCCTTGCTTCTACAGGGGGATGAAAACAAGTGGGGGAAAGAAACAAAAGTCAGGACACAGAAAATAACAAGAGTTGGAGGGATTACAGTCATTCATCCAGCTGATCCTCAAACTTTTACTAGGCTTATACCTTGTGCTAATCATAATTCTTGACATGGGGACACACAGATGAAATAAGAATTGTAGGTCCTCTGACAAATCATGGATTTTTTTTTTTTTTAAGAAAAAGTCTAATTAAAGGCCTATTGCTGCAGATGGGTGATGAGGCATTGAAATCCAGCTGCAGAGACACTGAATGGCCCCATCATTTGCATGTACTTAGAGAAGCCTCCCTCCTCCCCTCCCACCACCCCACTGTGCCCAGAGCGTTAACCCTGCCTGTGAACCAACCCAGAGGATATCCTTCTATGAACTGAATTTGCTCCTGAAACAGCTACAGTAGAAGGGTGCATTCTGCCTCCATTCTTGGGACACAGGTCTTCTGGGGAGTGTGGCACCTGTAAGTGCCCCAGTGACCCCCCAGGGGAGGAGGGAGACCCCGGGTCCACTGAGAGACACCACATGGCTTTCACTTCTGCCCAGCAACCAAACGTTGCCCCTGATCACGTGAAAGTAGAGACATCAACCAAACCTGGTTCCATTCCCTTCTAAACACCAAATGACTTACTCGTACAAGATTCACCATTTAACTGATGCTGGCAGAACACTGCGTGATTTCAGTATCAAACACATCCGTCTTCTGTAACAGTGTCCATCCATCAGGAAACAAAGACAAAGACAAGAGATAAGCGTGTGGCACGAGTTACAGACATCAAACCCTGGGATTTGGGAAGTGGCAGCTGTTTTAGGGAAGAGAAAAAAAGGCAGGAGGTATAGCTTTGAGAATTGCAACCCTATTGTTCTGAGTTGTTTTTTTCCCAGAGTGGTGTGGAATGGATCCTTTTCTTTCGGTCAAGCTTTTATTGCTTTCCTGTAATTTGGATGAGGAGGGAAACCAACACTTTGTAACAAGAAGCCTGAGGAAAGCTATGGTGTGCTGGTTTCTGAATGGTGCTGGCTGGTGGTGGTGGGAAAGGCTCAGCCCCACCCTTCCCTGGGCCAGCCCTGGGCAGCGCCGCTCAACTTTGTTGTGGGTTCAAAGGCCTCCTCAAAGCTTCTCCTTTCTCTCTTTTGCATACAGTCTGCGTTCTGTGGGCCTTGCATTTGTCTGTCCAGGCCATGCATCTCCTCTCCTGGCCACCCCCGATGAAGCTGGCCCAGGACCCATTGCCTCCTGCCAGATGTCAGCACAGCCCCTAGCTGGCCTTTGAGCTCAGCCTTGCCATCCTCCAACCCCTCTCCACAGCAGTCTTGGAGAGCCTCCTACAATGTACATCTGCTTCTGGGGACCTCCAGACCGCCGTGTGCATCTCAGGATGAAGCACTCACTCCGTGGCACAGCTTCAAAACCCCCATGACACTCCACCTCCCAGCTTCACCTCCCCTTTGCTCCACCCTGACACCCAAGCAAATCTCTGCCCGCCCTGTCAAGAGCACATGGAGACATCCACAAATGCTGCTCTCTCTGCCTAGAAAGGACTTCTTCCTTCCAGGCCCTTTCACTGTCCCGAATCATCATCAGCTTTTTTTTTTTTTAACTTTTTATATTATATTGAGGTATAGCCAGTAAGTTAATGTTGTGATAGTTTCAGGTGAACAGCAAAGGCACTCAACCATACATATAGAAGTATCCATTCTCACCTAAACTCCCCTCCCATTTAGACTGCCGCATAACATCGAGCAGAGTTCCATGAGCTATACAGTAGGATCCCAAACCTTTTCTCTGAATTAGTTTTTCCTCTTCTTTCTAGACCTGCCTGGATGTCACCTCCTTCAGTGGGGCAGCCCTGAGCCTTGACACTGGGGTGAGCTTCTCCTCCCACCCAGCTCTGCTCTCCCCATCACAGCCCTGCCTCACCAGCAGGATATGCTTGCCCCTATGCCCACCTGAGCCCTGGCACCATGTCTTAGCTTTCCTGGCATGTCTCACAGAGTTCCTGGGGTGGAATGCAGGCTCGATTAATGCATACAGGATATACTGGTAAGTAAATGAATAGAACTTTGTTAAGACATTCAGACCACTGCTGAAATGGGGTTCTTCATTAGTGCCAGTTAGAGTGTGGACCATCTACTGGTGACCAGTTGGTTACAAATTAAGTATAGAAATTGAAGGTGTTTAGAACTCTTTATAACAATTTACCTGAGAACTTTCATGTCTGCTCGACCTATTACTAAAAATGTTGGCCTTGTATTTTGTATGTTTGATCTATTTACATATTTTTAGTATTTTTCTATTAATTTATTTTCATTGTGTTTTATGCAAGTATTGGGCTTCCCTTGTGGCTCAGCTGGTAAAGAATCTGCCTGCAATGGAGGAGACCTGGGTTCTATCCCTGGGTTGGGAAGAACTTCTGGAGGAAGGAAAGGCTACCCACTCTAGTATTCTGGCCTGGAGAATTCCATGGACTGTATAGTCCATGGGGTCATAAAGAGCTGGACACAACTGAGCAACTTTCACTTTCATGCTAGTATTGATTTGCAGGGGGTTAAAAATCTAAAACACTGGTCCTTGTATATGTATAATTGAATCATTTTGCTATACATACACCTGAAACTAACACAACAATGTAAATCGACTCCAATAAAATGAAAATAAGAAAAAAAATGAAATCAATGAAAGTCTTTAAGGTCTTAAAATCTCTAAAGTTTCTTTATAACCCACTAAAATAAGGAATCACAAAATAAATCACAAAATAAATCACAAAATAAAATCACAAAATAAATCACAAAATACAACATAAAAAACTGGGTCCTTCATCCCAGATTGTTTGAGAAGCACCGTTCCTGGGGTGATGAAATAGAAGTGATGTGTGTGTTGTGGGGGGTGGGGCTGTGGGGGGTGTGCGGAAAAGGAAAAGGAAGAATTAGAAGATAAACCTGGTTGAATCGGCATTTACAGGGAATGTTTTTGCATAGGATGTCATCAAAAAACTTTCTCGGAATCACACAATCCAGACAATAAACAGCTCATCGAACAGTCTCCTGAGCCCTGAGCCCCAAAAGGAAGAATAAATTGCAGCAATTAAGATCATCCTGTTCACCTAACTGACCCAGACAGCCCTGTGTCACTGGGCCCCCCACCATCAAGACATGTCTCTCTCACCTACACTGGAGACACGACTTTTAAATTTGTTTCCTCACTTTCCCCCAATCTGGCTTCCTCCAAATTAACCTCTGCGCCCTCTCTAGTAGAGAATGCAAGAGATTTCCACCAACCCTTTTCTCCTGTTTCCAACATGCCACATGTGTTTAAGAGGAGGCAGCGATTTCCAGGCAAGAAGTGGTTGGGAAGGGATCATTTAGGCAACTGTTCTTTGAAAATCTGCACAAAGTTTTTTTGTTTTTTTTTAATGAGAGGCATCCCTTTGCTCCCTGAATGATTTCTCACATTGCCATCCTGAGGCCAGTGTTTAACTGATGTTAAAGAATTTCACATGAAATCACCTTCCAAGTGCTGAGCAAGTGGAAAAATGATGTCTGTGGAGCCAAGGCTGCGTGGTGGGAGACCAAGGTAACGGCTGAACTTTATCTGTGTTCGTGAGGGGAGATCAAATAAGTCACCGGTGGCCCCAGCAACAGTGTTATCATTCTCCACACTTGTTCAGAAAAAGGTCAGAACACAGGGTGGTGATCAGGCATTCAAAGCCCACATCCAGTCTCCCCCAGAAACGGTTTTCTTAGCCATGTCCTCCAGAATCAGACACACTGGGTTATTTCCTTGAAGGCAGCACTAACCACATGTTAGTGAAAAAGTTCAAGGTCCAAAGTATAATTTCAGAAACTATGAACCAAGTTTCCAACTCACGCATTTAGGTAAATGGACACAGACTGTGAGTTCAGAATCAGAAGCAGTGCTTTTCCTTAAAGCTGCCATAGTCCCATCCCTTCATCCACACCCTGTATTCACACCCTTCTATGCTAACTCTGGGCTTGGCTTGTGATTTGATTTGAAAAGCTCTTGTGCCCTGCTGCTTGCCTTCTCCTGCTGCTCTTTGGAACCCTGAGTCTTTCATGGGAACAAGCTTGGGCTTACCCACCGGAGGAAGAGAGGGCACATGAAATGGAGATGCACCATCCCAGGTAAGTTCCTTCAGGACCAACTAGCCTGCCTACAGTCAGGTACGTGAGATAGGCCAGCATGCTAGATGAGGTAGCCCCAGCTGAGCCTCCCACTGATCACAGAGACCAGCTGAGCCAGTCCAGGGAAGAACCACCCAACTAATTCACAGAATTATGAAAAATAGGTTTGTCATTTTACAACAGTAGGGTGGTTTGCTATGTATAGCAAAAGCTAACTAATATATACATCCCATTTGTCCATCTGTTCATTTGACAAATACTTGTTTACTCCCTCCTGTAGGGTCACTGTGATAGGAACAAAGGCAAGAGAGCCTCACCAGGAGCCCCTTGCAGCGTGGAATGCAGCTATGTGTCTGTATCCCAGGCCTAATAGAGTCTGGCATACAGGAAGTACTCAAAAACTTTGTCTTATAAACACATAATTTGGAATAAATCCCAAGGGGAGAATTATAGATCTCAAGCTTTGGAAGTGCATACTGCTTGACTCAGCAATTCCACTTGTGAGCATTCAGCTGAAGAAAATATTTTCAGGATGTGTGCAAAAATTTAATTACAAGAATGTCCTATCACAGCCTTGTTTACAGTGGCTTCATTTGATTTGGCTGAAAATCCATTGGTTGCAATAGTGATTTGGTCTCTATGAGAATTTGTTTTTGAAAAAAACATTATCAGTCATGTGCTAAGTCACCTCAGTCGTGTCCGACTCTGTGTAGCTGTATGACCTTTTTGTATTTTTATTAGACACAAAATATTGAAATATTTTTCAGAAATTTGGAGGTTTTTTCCTTGGTTTTAAATTTCAAATTCCTTTGGGGTTGCTAATAATAAGAAGCAGCAGAAACTAAGTTTTATGTTGATCAATAGATAGTTGGTCGGGTGGCAGCAGAAGCATAAAATGGATACTTCTTGGGAATTCCCTGGTGGTTCAGTGGATAGGACTCCACGCTGTCACTGCCAAGAGAGATTTGTCTCTGCTTACATCGAAAGATAGGCAGGATTGTCCTGAGAGCCAGAAGACACAGAGAGAAGTGGAGAGAGAGAGAGATTTTTTGAGACTGGTTCACATGATTTGTGGGGACAGCTAAGTTTTAATTTGTAGGAGGAGCTGACAGCCAGAAACTCAGATGGGAGTTGATATTATTGTCTTGAATCTGAAATCTTTAGGGTAGGCTGCCAGGCTGAAACTGAGGCAAGATTTCTGTTACAGTCTCAAGGTACAATTCTTCTTCTCCAAGAAATCTTAGTTTTTGATCTTAAAGGCTTTTAATTGATGTATAGTGGCTCAGTCGTGTCCGACTCTTTGCAACCCCGTCAACTGTAGCCTACCAGGCTCCTCCATCCATGGGATTTTCCAGGCAAAAGTACTGGAGTGGGTTGCCATTGTCTTCTCCAGAGGATCTTCCCGATCCAGGTATCGAACCCAGGTCTCCCACATTGTAGACAGACGCTTTACCGTCTAAGCCACCAGGGAAGTCACCCAAATTATTAAGGGAAGGCTCCTTTAAAGTCAACTCTTAGAAGATGTGAACCACAGCCACACAGTATCTTTATAGCAAGCATCTAGACTAGTGTTTCACCAAACACCTGGGCACCACAGCCTAGCCAAGTCAATGCAAAAATGTAATCTGCATTGTTGTGATACAAGTTTTTGAAAAATCCAGTTACAAAATAGACTTATTTAGTCCTACTTTCAAAGATAAAAATAATAACATGTATGTACAGAAATTAGAAAAGGTTGTCCAATACACTAACAAAGTTGTCTTTTGTGTGTGTGGCGGGGTGGAGCAGATAATTGTGTGTCACTCTCCTCTCTGCTTGTCTGGCTTTTCTGTTTTGCCTGGAAAGAGATGGCTTTGCTATTGAAGGAAAACAAATAAAAGGGCACACTGAATTTAAGAAAAAGAATCTTGCCAATGCTTTCAGCCAAAGACCACCAGGAACAGGCTTGCCGTTAAACAAGCTGGGTTTATGACTTGTAATGACAGGGAATGCACACCATAGAAATTAGACGGAACCTAGTATTAGATTTGGGCTCCGGCTGGGGAATATGGAGGAAGGTCTCATGAAGTAAGCTCACTCTAGGTTGGGTGCTGTCAGAAAGCTATAGTTCTATGGTAGGGGATCACAGCATCTTAACTCTATAGAAAGTAGACTAAAGCTATAAAGAAGCATCATTCACTCCTGTTACCCGTGAGAGGGAGATGTTTGGTGTTTTGTGGGATGCAAAGTGACTCTGACTGCAGAATGACCTTGTCTGATACTGATATTCTGTGAGATTGTGTCTGACCAGCAGGACTGTCAGACCATTTCCTGAATGTCACAGGTGACTTTTTTCACTTCTCACTCTAGATCGGGGTAAGAGTAGGAACTTTATTTGTACTTAAAAATAAAAAATCAGATTTATTTTTAGTGACTGATTCTTTTTCTGTTTATTTAACTGCATATTCCTGAAAGTTTTTATTTAGCAAATTGAACTAAGATTAATTTTTCAATCACTGGCACACACGTCATAAATTTTGAGTGTTCTGTTCTAGGAAGGAAATGAATAACACTTAGGCTGTTTCCATCTTTTTAGGTGATGGCTGCATAAGTTGTTTTCTTCCTAATCCAGTCCCAAACAGAGTATTACTGATGGCAAATATGAAGACATTTAAAAGTATAAAAGTAAAAAACAAAAATCTTCCATTGAAAAATTGACATTATTGCTGAAAGATGCATAACAAATTGCAAAACCATTCCAAGGAAAATTTCCCCTTCGCACACAAAAATTTCCTTTTTGTATAAACCTAAGAACAAAATTTCATTATCAGTGGATTCAACATCCTAATCACACTGACAGCTTGATCAATTTGCTTTAGGCCAAACGGCTCTTGACCAAATTGTTTGCTCTGATATGTAACAGTAAAACACTGGAAATAACCTAAACATCCAACAAGAAGGTTAATAAGCCATGCTAAATAAATCATGGTTTGTCAATACAGTGAAAGCCATGCATTTATTTAGAGCAATGTAAATATGAATTTATTGCAAAGGCAGTAAATAAATTCTTTAAAATGCTAAAGAAAAAGAGTTACAGGCACAAATAAGCCCAATTTAGTTGACTATGTAGCAAACTCTAGGAATTTAACCAATAGAGATAGACACTATTTTCCCTTTAAAATCACCCACATTTCCACTGTTTATTCAGTTCCTCAAACCTAGTGTGTCCTAAACATTCTTTCCTGGCTATTTCAGAACATAGTATCAAGCAGAAACCAAATCCACTTGGTTCCAAAATGGTAGGGGTGATTCCACTGCTAAACCTGCCCATCAAATCCTAGGAAGAAGAGACTGACACATAAGCGTCAACCCAGGAATAAAGTGCTTTTTTCCTGAGAGAGATTTTGGTCTCTAATAACCCATGATGCCCTCCTTCTCCTGGACTTTGGTTTTTAAAAAATCGTTTTGAACAGCTTTATTGAGGTATAATTGTCAGACAATATACTGTATATTGAAGAGTTTTGATATATTCATCCACTCATGGAACTATTAATAAAGCCACAATCAGGATAATAAATCTACTCATTCCCTCCAAAAGCTTCACTGTGCCCTTTTATTTTCTTTCTATCTTGTCCCAATGCCCCCTTCAGGCAATCACTGATCTGCTTTCTGTCACTGTAGATTAGATTAGTTGGCATATGGTGGAATTTTATATTGTTGCCAGTAATTTATTCCTTTTAATTGTTGAGTAGCATTCTATTGTATGCATGTAGCATATTTGTTTATGGATTCACTGGTGGATGGAGTTTTGGATTGTTTCCAGTTTGGTGAAGTTAGAAATAAAGCTACTGTGAACATCTGTGTGATGGTCTTTGTATGGACACATAGGATGGAGAGAAATAAAACTGCAGGAGCCAAAGAATCCAGAAGGGAGGCCAGGAAAGAAGGTGTGTCACATTTGTTTCTCATAGGTAAAGACAGTTGACCTTCCATATCCATGGGTTTCACACCCCAGATTCAACCAACTGCAGGTTGAAAATATTTGGAAAAAAATTCCAGAAAGTCCTAAAAAGCAAACCTTGAATTTTCTATAAGGCAGCAACTATTTTGGGCTTCCCCAATGGCTCAGTGGTAAAGAATCCACCTGTAATGCAGGAGACGTGGGTTCTACCCCTGGGTCTAGAAGATTCCCTGGAGGAGGGCACGGCAACCCACTCCAGTATTCTTGCCTAGAGAATCCCATGGAGAGAGGAGCCTGGCGGGTTACAGTCCACAGGGGCACAAAGAGTCGGACACGACTGAGCACGCTGGAAAAGATTGGAGGCAGGAGGAGAAGGGGATGACAGAGGATGAGATGGTTGGATGGCATCACCAACTCGACGGACATGAATTTGAACAAGCTCTGGGAGTTGGTGATGGACAGGGAAGCCTGGCGTGCTGCAGTTCATGGGGTCGCAAAGAGTCAGACATGACTGAGCGATTGAACTGAACTGAGCAACTATTTCTATATCATTTACATTGTATTAGGTATTATAAGCAATCTAGAGATGATTTAACGTATATGGGAGGATATGCATAGGTTATATGCAAATACTATGTCATTTTATATAAGAGACTTGAGCATCCATAGATTTTAATATCCACAGGTACTGGAACCAGTCTCCTGTGGACTCAGAGGTACATCTGTACCTAGGAGTGGGATGGCTGGGTCATATGGTATGTTAATCTTTTAAAGAAGCTGCCAAACTGCTTTTTAAAGTGGTTGTACCATTTTACATGCCCCTCAGTAGAGTGTGTGAGGGTCTGGACTTTTTTTAAACCCACACAGAAGTCTGTAGAAGAGCTATCCTTTACATAAGCATCTTTAAGAGATGTGGGTGGAAGTTGGGGACAGAACAGTTACGCAAGAACCAGCAACGGTCCACAATGAAGTGGGGAGGGCCGGTCTGATGGGTGAGCTGGCTGGCTCTGCATCTACTCCCTGCTCTTTGTCCCCGCCTGGGAGTGGGTGTGGGAGAGGAGGGGGAAAGAATTCCAATGAGCTGCTGCGACTTGATGCAGTTTTGCTGGTGTCAATAAATATTTGTTGAATTAATAAATGAATGTCAAGGGAGGCCAAAAGGGAAGAGGCACAGGGCTTGTGTTCCAAAGAGGGAGATGAAAGCGCTTGTGGAGGAGGAGCAGAGTGGAGAGCCATGGCTGGGCTGACACAAGACTCTCATTTTACAAAATGCCTAGAATCGGGATTACAGAGCCTTTTCATTACTGGGGAAATGAGGTCCCCAAGGCTTGCATTCTCAATGCCGCAAAAACAAATCGGTGTTTTTAAATTTCACAGTTAAAAAGATATTTGATGTCTCTTGAGCCTGTGGCCAGAGGGAGATTCTGATGGGACTCCTTGACTGGATGTAACACAAAATGAGGCAATAGAAAGAGGCTAGTTTCTCATGGCCCACCTTCTTTCCTGGCCTACCATCTGGATTCTTCTGTGCTCACAGTTTTATTTCACTCCATTCTCAATTTCTCAGTCTCCCTCATTCATTGGAATAATGGCTCTGGGATCTTTGCTGGCTTCCTAGTTGCTACATCCAATAGCCTTTCTCAGATTCTCACTCCTGCTCTCATGGCAGCATTGGGTCCTGCTGCCCACCTTCTCCTTCTGGATCTTTCTCTTTCTAGGGCCTGCAGGACACTATTCTCCTGCCTACTTCTCCCATAGCTGCAAGCTGACTTCCCTGCAAAGCTGACTCTGAGATGCAGATGATTAGGGGTGCTCTCTATATTAATACCCATGGAAGTGGGTAACAGGAGCAGAATGAGGGGGAAGCTGAGCTCTGATTCAGTCTCAGCAAAATCCTCAGACAGCCCCCTGGGAGCTGCGGAGCTGGTATGGCATTCTGAAGCCTGAGCTAGAGCAGAAGGGCCAGCTCTTTAGGGTCCCTGCAGAGCAGCCATGGGATGAGGGATGCCCTTGGAAGGAGGGGAGGCTTGGATACAGCAGTGTTCTTCAGCCAGAAGCCACTTGACAGCACCCCCAGCAGCTGGGGGAATCAATCCTTCCCTACTGGGGATCTGGGCAGCTCCTGACAGCATGCACTATATCTACCATCCTTCCAACTGCTCCTTCCCAGACATTCCTGACCCCTTAACCATGGCCTCAGGCTATGGCCTTCTGCTCTTCTCTATTTACCATCTCCCTTTTGTAAAACACTAGCAAGAAGAAGAACTAAAAAGAGGAGCTAACATTCAGGGGCTGCTGTCCCAGGCCCTGTCCTAAGCATCGCCAATGTATTATCTCACTTAAGTTCACAGAAACCCAATAATGTAAGTAGATTGAAACTCCATTTTACAGCCAAGGAAAGTGCCAGGAAAGGTTCCTTAAAAAACTGTTTCTGCCATGTCCTCTCCAAGCTCAAAGACCTTTGATGACTCCCAGCCAGGATAAAAGTCTAATCTCCTAAATCAGCATTCAAGGCCCTCCACCATTTGCTTTGAGCATATCTTTTTTTTTTTTTTTTTGGCAGTATTTCCTTTTCTACTCGTATCAAATCGGTCCCTTTGCCAAGACCTTAAACTGATCTGCTCCAACCTCTTCCACACTAACTAGGGTTAGCAGACTATGTTTATCCCTTCATTCGTCATTCATTCACTTCTTTGCTGGTTCATTTATTAGAGACCTAAGATGTGAGGCTGTGTGCCAGGTGCTGGGGACACAGTGCTGACTGGACATGACCCATCTGCTCCTTTGGAGCCTTATACTCAGACAATAAACAGGAACATTATTCAAATAATTGCCAAAACTTTGTCAAGTGCTAAGACAGAGCTTCACAGTGTATTGAGAGCTTGAGAAACAGTGACAAAGAAATACCAGGGACCTTCCAGAAGGCAGGGACTCTTTGAAGGCCATGGATATAGCCTCTTATACCAATCACCCGCCTCCCCCAACTTCATATCTCATTCTCTTTCTGGGGCCCTATCTAAGCATCCCCGCTTTGGGATCCTCCACTTCCTCCTCTGAGCATCTAAACCACTTGGCCAATAAGAGCCGTGCTCTTATGGTAAAGTACCTCTCTCTCAGATAAATTTTAAGAATCTTGTTGATACTAGTTATCACTAATTTAAGGGCTCATTCTGGGCCAGGTTCTCCATATGCTTAGCATTGTTCAATCATGCAGTAGCTCCATGAAAACCCTGCTTCTTCCTGTTGCCCCCATTGTCTTGGTTCTCCCAGAAGTCAACCTTGAGCAGGACTCCAGTACAAGCAGTTCATCCGGGAATTGAATGAAGCAGAAGGGTGGTGGGGAAGGTAGTCAATAAAAGGCAGGCCTAGTACCAAGTGAGTTAGACCCATAGGAAACTGGAGCTGGATCCCCTGGGGAAATTCTGGGAAATGATGTAGAAAATTCACATCTCAGAGTCACCGTACCCAATGGGGAGGAAGTTGTGGGTATTTATTCACCACTTCCATCAGACATGGGTTGAGAGCTATGTTTGCCTCTGTTTTGGGGAGGGGAGAGGGGAGGGCAGCATTAACTTCTGGGCACTTCTGGCTACTTCAAGGGCAGATAAAATGATGGTCATGAGAAGCCAAAGTCCCCTGGTAAAAAAAACACAGGTATTGGGGTGCCCTGAAAAGGTAAAGGCATGAGGCCCATTAGTCCCATACTAAAGACAGGTAAATCAAGGCCTGGAGAGTCTGCCCTGAGGTTTCAGGGCCAGGAATGATCAGTGCTAAGAGTCCTTCTGTCTCTGAAACAATCTAAAATGTCCCTTGAGAGGCATTATCTTGTGTTATCCTTCAGTAACCCTTCCTGCTCTTCACATAGGCTAAGAACCCAGAGGAGACTCCACAATGGCTTCCTGATTGATGAGCCTTAAAGACTTGTTAAAACCACAGAGTAACACGCTCTTAAATGTGCCTCCTTCCTTCATAGGAGCAGGTTCCATGTCCCAGTTTCCTTATAAGATCCTGTGCTTCTCAGATCTCTTGTCACGACATCCTCTCTGGGACTCTGTCACGTGAAGACAGGGAAACTGAGGCCAGCGGTCCTTGCCTGCTTCCTTGTGTGAAGCAGAAGCCAGAGCTGGAGTTGCTACTCCCTGGCCTCCAACAAAATCCAAATGCCCATCCAATCCTTTTTCCCCTTCCATGAAATTCCCCTAACTCAATTAAAGAAAAAAAATTAATCAATTTACATGGTAACAGAAAAGGACAGGGTCATGTATAAAATATTCCCCCATCTGTACCAGAGGGCACGGCCTACACGCTTCAAGAGCGCAGCCAAAGCCCCTGGGGATTTGTTTTTCTTTCCCTGACCCGAGGACTCTGATCTCTCACTTAACCTCTGACCTCTTCAATTCAGATAACCAGGGAACTGGCAGCTGGGGCTGGGGGAGCTCAGAATGCCACCCTGCTCTGCCTCAGGCTCCTTCTGGCCATGGAGACAGAACAAAGGGAGGCAGGGAGCCCCAACAAAGCGCTCCAGAGCCCCAGAGGCTGGCTCCCAGGACGGCAGCCAGTCCTGCAGGGACTCCTGCTCTGTAATCACTTCCCCACTACACCCCTCATCCGGCAGCACAGGGGGCCACCTCATTACAGCTAATGCCATTTAGAGCCAGCTCTGCGCAGGGAAAAAATCATCAAGCAACATGTAGTCCCTGCTTTGACTCCATTTTCCAAACTCACATTGAAACAGGCTTCACCCAAGCTCCATGACCTCCCCCACAATCCAAATAGGCCTTTTTTTCTTTTTTTCCACCTCAGGCTTCATTTAAAACAGGGCCAGAGCCTGGATTTTTAACAGCAGCTACTCAGAGGTAGGTATGAGCCACTTGTTTGAAATTGAATGAGCCGTTTTTATTAAACCATATATTTTCATTCTTGCCAGCGAAGCTGGGAGAGGATTTTCGTCCTCTCTGGTATACTCCCCAGCGCAGTTTCATGGCAAAGAGAGCTGCACAGCCAGCCCTGCAACCCCCAAGTACCCCACTTCCAGCACACAGCTCTGGGGCCACGTCCAACTCTCTGCTGCAACTCCAGAAACAATGCATTTTAAAGATCCCCACTCCCCCAAAACTCATTTCTAACTTAGTGGTTCCTTCCCCTGTCGCACTCCCCAGCCCCCACCCTTGCAACTGCTCCAGGTTCCCAGCTCTCTGGCTGCTCCCTGAGGCGACTTACTGGTGACTTGGCAGCTCAACAGTGACCACTGTGGTCGGTCGTGTCCCAGGGCTAGATGACTACTTAATCTCTGCTCTGCAACAGGCTGTTTGCTGCCCGCTAGACAATTAGACGTCTTAGTGACAGACAGTTCTTTGGAGTCTCCAGTTCCCAGATACACGTGGGTGGGCCTTTTACTCATTCATTCACTCACTTATTCATTCATTCATTCGCTCACACATTCATTCACTCATTTGTTCATTCAGCCTCTTAGAACAGTGGCTGGGAACCCAAAGCTGATGCTCTGTGACAACCTAGAGGGGTGGGATAGGGAAGGAGGTGGAAGGGAGGTTCAAGAGGGGGGGACATATGTATACCTATGACTGATTCATGTTGATGTGTGGCAGAAACTATCACAATATAGTAAAGTGCTGTGCTGTGCTTAGTCGCCCAGTCGTGTCCGACTCTTTGCAACCCCATGGACAGTAGTAATTAACCTCCAATTAAAAATAAAATAAAAAAAAAAACAGTGCCTGGCACTTAAGGACAGCCTGTCTGTAGTTGTCATTTGTATTTACAGCCGACATTTACCAGGCGCCTCTAGTATGTGCCAGGGACTGAAGATGAAATAAGTAAGACCTAGGCCCTCCCTTCATGGACATCATGCTATTGAATGTGGTTTTCCACTCCAACCCCAGAGATTCTGCTTTAATTGGTTGTGGGGTAGTGGGCATGTCTGCACGGTAAAGGCCCCCGGTCATTTCTAATACACAGTCATAGCTGCAAACATGGCTCTCTGGAGGGAAGGGCAGGCAGCACGGCTAAAGCCCAGGGTGAGGAGACTGAGAGCAGAGTGCTGTGCCTACAATGCTGACTGGGGGCTGGAGGCCTTTCTAGGCGAGCTGAGACCGTGAGTCACCACGGGCTGGGCCAACGTATTGGGAAAGGAAAAAGGGGTTGAAGATTCTAGGAAATGGGAATAGCACAGGTCAAGGCCCAGACTGAAGACAGGGATAGGCAGGGGCTGTCATCTACCTAAGGGGTTTGGACTTTGCTCAGGAGCACTGGGGAGGAGAGGAGGGAAGCGATTAGGTTTGCATTTTAGGAAGCTCCTTCTGATACAGAGTGGATGGAAGGCAAGGTAGAATCCAAGCGAGACACAACAGAGGCCTGAACTAGGGATGCGACAGTCTGACTTAGTTTACCACCCCCAGAAGCAGGAAGCTGGGGTATCTGCCTGCCAACTCCTGTCTGGCATTGGTCCTGCTTCTGGGAGGGGTTGATCTCCCAGCATTCTGGCCTGCCTGCCCTCTGCCCTCAAGAATGCTCCTGGCCAAAGAAAGCTCCTTGGCAGAGTCTCAGATGCTGGAGTAGGAAGGCAGCCATGTACATGGGTATGGTGAGAGCCAAGAGGATACATGCAGGGCTTTACCTGACTAGGGCTTTACCCGGTGACTGAGGGGATCAAGGAGAGTGGCCAATCACTCCTAGGAGAGGCTGGTGAGTGTGGTGTGATGTGTGGGAGACAGGAGTGAAGAGGCAAGGAGCGATGCCAAAGAGGGGAGTGCAAGCTCGCAGATGCCAACCGACCAAGGGCAGGCCAGTTAGAAGCTGGGACCCCAGGGGAGATCAGCACAAACGAAGGCAGGTACCAAACAATAACCCTGTGAGTGTACACACAGGGCAGAGCTGTGGGATCCGGCTGTTTGAGTTTCTTGGACTTTGCTTTTCAGGAAGAAGCAGTCTGCATTATTTGTAACAGGTCAGAGTTCAGGCTAAAGAAGACGCCCTGCTGGCTAGTCAAAACCTAGTTTTAATTCTGGTTCATCCCCTAGCCCCAGCCTGTGCCTCCTGCCTTCTCTCCCTGTAATACCATCTCTAACCTCATCCTCCATTTCTTTGCCTTGTCTCCTCTGTCCTATGCTATGCTATGGTATGTCGGTTGTAACTATCCGGTGGTCAGCAAAAGAAACCCACTTAGACCAACGCGAGTGCCCGAGGCCACTGTGCTGGAAGGAAACAAGGGGAAGAAACTGAGAGCAGGATATGCGAGCAGTCTCCCTGTGGGTACAGAGGCAGGGACCACGAGGACCTCAGGGACAGGGAAGACCTTTCTCATTTTTTTCCTGAGGTCATATTGACTCTTATGTTTGTCTCTCTCTCTCTGTTCATCTGTTCCATCTCTTACTCTTGTTCCTTTCTGCTACCTCTCCTCTTATATTTCTACCTAGGTGAGGACGTGGCCATTCCAACCTGTGCACATTAGGTGACCTCTTAGTTTAAACTGACATAAGTGAACTTCAGTCTTTGTGTCTCAATTCCTAAACCTCAGAGGAGAATAACCTGGTTTGTAAGTAATAGAAGACCCAACTCAAACTGGCTTCAGGAAAAAAAGCAAATTTATAGGCTCGAGTAACTTAACAGTGTAGGTTGCAGGGGGGCTTTCTCAGTGGCTCAGCAGTAAAGAATCTACCTACAAGGCATGAGACGAAGGAGACACGGGTTCAACCTCTGGTTTGGGAAGATCCCTTGGAGGAAGGTATGGCACTCCACTCCAGTATTCTTGTCGAGAAAATCTCATGGACAAAGGAGCCTATAGGGCTATGGTTCATGGGGCCGCAAAGAGTCAGATATGACTGAAGTGACTGAGCACATGTGCACATAGGCTGCAGGCACAGCTCATGTTCTTTCACTGGGGATTCCAGCACTCAGCACTGTTTTGCTCTGTGTCAGTTTCATTCTCAGGCAAGTTACCTCTAGGTTCAGATCCTCCACTTTAGCTACCTCAATAGAAGTTCAGTTCAGTTCAGTCGCTCAGTCATGTCTCTTTGTGACCCCATGGACTGCAGCACGCCAGGCCTCCCTGTCCATCACCAACTCCCAGAGTTTACTCAAACTCATGTCCAATGAGTCGGTGATGCGATCCAACCATCTCATCTTCAGTCGTCCCCTTCTCCTCCCACCTTCAATCTTTCCCAGCATCAGGGTCTTTTCCAATGACTCAGTTCTTCCCAACAGGTGGCCTGAGTATTGAGTTTCAGCTTCAGCATCAGTCCTGCGAATGAATATTCAGACTGATTTCCTTTAGGAAATCTTTATATTTCAGTAGAAAGAAGGCTTCTTTCTACCAGAAGTTCCAGTCACATTGCTAACATTGACTCTGATTGAGACAACTAGAATCACAACCTCACGGGCTCTGTCCAGTGGATGGAATTGCTGATGGGCCAGACCTGAGAAACATAGGCACCCTGGTACCAAATGGACTAAGAATGGGAGGAGGATGTTTCCCCAGAGGGAAAGGAGGGACTGGTAATCAGAAGGAGGTGGCATGGATAATCAGAAACAATAACCAACATGGCCAAGGGGTGATACCACCCCTGCTACCTTCCCCGGAGGGCTCAGACAAGGCAGTTTCCTTCTGACAGTGTGAGAACTAAGGCCATTACCAAACTCTACTGTCATTTCACCTGAGCAATCTTTCTGAAATCTGCCTCAATCTCTCCAAGACCCGGTAAAAAGCCAGGGCTGACTAGGCTGCTTGTGCTCTTACAACCATTAGCATTGTGAAACTATCATACCACTGCCATGTCTACTGGTAAATATCCACTAGCCTGAGTCCTCAGCTTCCCCTACTCCACCCCACTCAGGCCCCCCAGGCCTCCCTCCTGGAACCCCCAGATTGCCAGGGTCTAGCAACTAAAGGGTTAACACTGAGTACAGCAGGGGCACCAAGATCTTGCCCCAACCCCTTCTGGCTGTTTGATCTCAGAACCTACTACGTGTTCCATTGCTCTGGGGCCAGTAGTTAAATATTTTAAATATCACTTTGATTCTAGCAACAGCTTTCTATCTGTTCTCCTTCAGGCCACTCTGTCCCTCAACCCCACAGTCCACCCTTCACACAGCTGCCAAAGAGCTTCCTAAACTCCAGTGGTCTCCTAATCATTCCCTGATGTGTCAAGTCCTAATTCTTTCCCAGGTCTCAGCTTGCCCCTGAGGATCTTGTCCCAAAGCCTTTTTCAGCCTTTTCTTCTCATCCACTCCCACTCAAACTGCCGGCCTTTCCAGAAGGGCATGCCTCTTCGTGCCTCACTGCCCATACCCAGGTGGTTTTCTCCATCTGATACCCTTGGTAAATTTCTCCATTACCCAGAAATTTACAGAAGGCCCAGGACATGTCAGGCACCAGCTTGGAGTAGAAGAAAGAAAAACAGGAAAAACAGGACAGAGAGATGCTGTGAACTATAGACAGAGCAGCTCAGCCCCGGGGAGCACTTCAACGCAGTTGGAGAAACTCCCTGGAGGAAGATTCCTGGATGGTGGGTAGGAAGCTATGAGGTCTGGGGCATGGAGATGAACTCCAAGGAAGCACACCTCCCATTTACCAAGTGCTTTCCCCTGCGCGCGCATGTGCACTCACCCACAGGATGGCTGCAGCTTATACACAGATAAGTACGGTAATTTTTTTCCAGCTTATACACAGATAAGTACGGTAATTCTTTTCCTCCACCTCCCAGCAGCAGGGATATGAATTGATTGTCAGAAGCTGTTTAAGGGCCTGTGATTGAGGAGATGATCTGAGATAAGCTGCTCCAGTGAAATAAAGGCCAACAGCTGCCTGCTTCCACGTCAGCCAGCCGCTGTGCTTTTCTAAACAGCAGCACCTGCCCCCGCCCTACACAACCCCACCCCTGAGGAGGCAGGGAGCTCTCTCCCCACGCCTTAGGGGAAGGAGATCCTATTTTGTGAGAGATGAGATGTTATGTTGAGGACTAAACCCAAGGGTGTCAAAAAGTGCAAGAGCTGGGGCTAAAAATGTCAGCTTCCTGTTCCTCGTGGGCAGGGTCTCAATTATGAATAAAAATTTCACGGAAACCTCAGGATGGAAAGGAAGGAGGGGTTGAGGGAGACTCAACCCCACCTCAAGTCAAACCATGTGAATTTTCTAGCTTTCTCTGAAGCATTTTGCACAGAATCAGTTCTTTCATCAGAAATCTCTTCCATTCATACACTTATTCATTCATTCAACAAATACAAAATGCAGAAGAGTCTGGGCTTTAGCAGTTGACAGATGGGTTCACTGGGTTTGACCACTTACTAGCCATGACCTCAAGCAACTGACCTCACCTCTCTGAGCCTCTGGATGCTAATACCTACCTCATAAGACTATCTGAGGATTATTGAGATAGTGCCCAGTGGGGCCTGAGCCCAGTGCCTGGCATATACAAGTGAGCAATTGCTGTAGAGTGCCAGGGAGTCGAAGAGGTGCTTCAGAGATTTCAAGATGGAATCACAGAGCTCCTTAAGTACACCACAGGCCAGGACATAAAATAACCATGCCGTCAAGGTGTTAATGTTATAAGAGGCACAGAAAAACTGGCATGGCAAAAGCTTTCTTCCAACTGAGAGGACAAGGAAGACTCAAGGGGATCAGGACCCACATTTGAGCTGAATCCTAAAGGCTGTGTTGAGAGAAAGTATCTTCCCGGGAGGAGGCGACAGTGCAAATAAGTATACGCCTATATTCTTAGGACCTTGCTAGGCCAAGTACGGCTCATAGGCGAGCAGGGGAAACTTGTTTAAAATAGCAGACTCTTAGGTCCACCCTGTCTCACCAGATCAGAATTTGCATTTGAGCAACCAAGAGGCTTAAGTGCATATCAAAGTTTGAGGAGCTCTGGGCAGATATCTCTGACCTCTGTGAAATACCCTTGTGGCAAAGAAAGAGGAAGAGAGATGACCTCTCTACATGTTTGAGCTGATGATAAGGGTGTACAGATGTGCCCATGCTGGGCCCTTGGCTGGGGCGTGCTTCCCAGAACCGGGGGCCCCCAGGAGCACAGCCTCAGAGGCACCTGGCAGGTAAGTGCTTCACACCAGAATGTTCTCTGGAACTGCATTTCAACCTGTTGCCTCAGGGGCAGGGGTGCAGTCCTGGCCACTCACCATTTCATTCATTTATCCCACAAGCATTTGGGGGCACTTTTATGAGCCAGGTGCCCTGCCAAGCTCTGCCCTAAAGAGAGTCCTCAGGCAGGTTCCTTGCCCTCAGGCAGGTCCTCTTGGCTCCCAGTTTCTCTACTTGTCAAGTCCAGCCTGTGTGCATTGATACCCTGAAAACACAGCCAAAGTGACTTAGGAAGTGGGGGAGTGGGACAAAGGGGCTCCATCCTGCAGGGGAGTATGGAGACAGTGTGGGTCAGACCTCAGGGCTGTCCCCAAAACCAAGATTACCAGGCCAGTCATAAATTCCCAGGGACTTCCAGCACTACATTGGCACAGACTAAAAGAGGTTCCAGCAGCCTGAGGACAGCTCATGAGTGAGTCAGTGACGGCTCAGGTGCAGGCTGGGGAGACAGTGTGCAGAACAGCAAAGAGACCCAGGGAGTAAGGGAGGAGTGCTGACAGCATCCACCACACTCTCTAATTACCATGCTCAGCTGAGGTTCTTAAGATGGTACTGTCATCACCACCACCACCACCACCATCATCATCATCACATCACCATCACCATCACATTAGTCTAAAACTCTCCTTTTTGGAGTGCTTCTTTTATGCCAAGCACTGCCCTACACATTGACTGCATGGTCTCTCATTTCACAGACAGGAAGACTCTCTGAGGTCTTTTCAACTTTCCTAATGTCCACCCCACCCCTAGACCACACACCACCATTATTGCTTTGATCTTTCCTATTATAAACAAAACAGTTAACATGTATGAAGGCTGCAGACATGAACTATGAAACCAGAATGGAGAAGAATCTCAGGCAAGCCAGAGTGTTTGAGGAATCTTCACCCCACCCCACCCTTGAGACTTTCCTTTCCTGCCAGGCTTTTGATAATTATCTGGAAGACAGAATGATTTCACTTCCCAAGCACTTGCACTCGGACTTCCCATTGGTCCTTTCATGCGCCTGGAAAATTCTGTGCAGCACTGGAGACACACAAAATTGCACAGACTGGATTTTATGGTGATTTAAGGCATTTTTCAAGGGTATTGTTGACTACACATGATATCCAGCTGACTTTAGAGCCTAACCCTGTGTTAGGTTCTATGGCACAGGGTTAAGTCCTGTAGACTCCAGTAAGTCTGTAGCACAGTCAGTATTTAGAGACTGTGACACAGAGAGGGTATATAATCTGCTCAGGGCCACACAGCTAACTGGGGAGGTGGTAAAATTGCAAAGTAAAGCCACAGAAGTACCAAGTCTGTGTTCTTGCTTGCAGGGCTATGCTCTGCTTGATGCAGAAGAAAAGGGAGCACATGAAGGGCCTGGTCACTGTGGACAAGTGCTCTGTGCAGCCCTTGGCTCTGCCCCTCCTTGGCTCCACGGAGAGGAGATAATCCCTCATCCATCTTTTTACCCAGCCTCCTGTGGTCCCTATTGGCAGCAGCTGCCTGACACTACCTCTGAAAGATGCTTAAGACTCTGCCAACCCAGTGTTTAATGCATGCAAAGCCCTTTCCAAAGAAGTCACTTAAAAAGATTACAGAGGACAGGATCACCCCTCCCGCCTCCAGCTTAGGGAGTCTTTGCAGCTGGCCTGGAGCTAAGCTAAGGAAGCAGAGTCTTTAGCAGCCTGAAAATAAAGTGAGCCTTCATTTGAGAAATCACTCAGAATACCAGCTGCAAGGGCTCCATTCATTGATTTGTTCAGTAACTATTTGCCACACACGAAACAAGTGCAGGCACTGCTCTGGGCACTGGGACAGCCTGGGGACACAGTTCCTGCCCTGCTGCGGCTGACGTTGCAGGAGAAAGTCCCCACTGTTAGGAACCCTACCTTCCCACGTGCTTCCCTCGTGGTGGGGGTTCTCTCTCCTGCGCTCCTCTGAGAAAAGCTCAGATGTTGAGAAGAAAAGCGCTTCTCTCCTGTAGCACTTTGGGAAAGCAAGTAAGGTTCATGCATGCCCTGGGGAATGAGCCAGTCTGATTTCAGTTTTCTTTTCAGCGTCTGGTCTCTCCTCTTTGGGGCTTCCCAGGTGGCGCTAGTGGTAAAGAACCCACCTGCCAATGGAGGCGAGTAAGAGATGTGGGTTTGATTCCCTGGGTCGGGAAGATCCCCTGGAGGAGGGCACGACAACCCACTTCAGTATTCTTGCCTGGAGAATCTCATGGACAGAGGAGCCTGGTGGGCTATGGTCCGTAGAGTCGCAAAGACTCAGACACGACTGACTCGACTCAGCATGCATCTCTCCTCTTTCCTACATGTATGGACCAAGCAGGGATAAGAGAAGAAGGAATAGAATGTTAGTGAGTGGACAGAAGAAGGAAAGAAGGAAAAGAGTTGAGGGTGAGAGGAGGGGAAGGGCACAGAGAAAGGTCCAGGCTGATGGCACTCTGGCTAGCTGACCGATGGAGGGTGGGCTGACTATGCAGCTGCAAAGAGCCTGGCCACACCCTCCCTCATGCCAAAGCACTTCAGGCTCTGGAAGGATCAGGAAAGGAGAGGATTGATGGACAGGAAGAAGTTGAAGAAAAGCATGACCTAACTTTGCAGATGCATCCACCAAGGTCACCAATCTGCTCAGGTATTTTAAAAAATATTAATTAATCATCTTTCCACATGTATCAGTGCCCTAAGGCAAGACCCAGCAAACTCTAGCCCATGTGACATATCTCACCTGCTGCCTGATTTTGTAAATAAAGTTTTATTGGAACCCAGCTGCACTCATCTGTGTATCATCTATGGCAGCTCTCCTACTGTAAAGGCAGGGTTGAGTGATCACACCACAGACTGGATGGTCCACAAAGTCTAAAATATTTACTAGGCAGTTTTTTGTAGGAAAAGCTTGCCAACCCCTGGGTGTTATTCCTAGGATCTTCAGCCTTCAGAGTGCTACAATTTCTTGTCAGTTCCTCAGCATGTCCTTTAAATTCACTCCTCAAATATTTATTAAAGCCTTCTATATTAGAATATTCTCTTTTGGTGCAAGAGATGGAAAATTCAGCACAGGTGGGCTTTAGCTAGAACAGAGAGAGAAGATTATTGTCTCTCATACCTAAAAAGCCCAGGGGTGGAGCATGTCACATGCAGCTGAGCCCAGAAACTCAAACTCTGACATTAAGCTGGTGACCAGAGCGACTGGCTTCCAATCGATGGATCACAGCAAAGGTGACAGGATGTCACTTCCATGATTACGTTACAAGAGTCTGTCCCCTCTGTCTCGCTACCAGATTCTATTGCCCTCTCTGCTTGCACATTTTGATGATGCCAAGTGCTATACTGGAGAGGACATTTCTTTTTTGACATGGCAAGAAAGGGAGGGAGGCCTCTGCCCAGGAGTCAGCAAGCAACTGAGACCCTCAACTAAACAGGAACTGAATTCTGCCAACAAAATCATGAGCTTGGAAGCAAATCCTTCCCCAATCAAACCTTCAGTTGAGACTCCAGCCTTGCCTGACTCTCTCATGGCAGTTTGGTTCCCCAGGCTGACTGTGCAGCAAAGGACCCAGCCAGCCCTTCTCCTCACAGAGCCTTCCCTCTCTGGTTTGCTCTATATAGAAAGTCTATGAGAAGGAAGTCATCAAGTTCATGATACTTTGTTACACAGCAGTAGATGACAAGTATATTTCCTAGTCCCTAAGGAAGGCTGGGAAGATAGTTTTTAGCTTGGCATGTTGTCATCACCAACTAGATTGGGGTTCTCTATGTAAAAAAAAAAAGAGAGAGAGAGAGAAGAATGTGTATTATTGGAAAAGTAGAAGTTATCCATAGAAGCTATGAAGGTATTCCTGGGAGGAGAGGCTGGTGCCATGGCAGCAGGAGGAGGGTAATGTTTGGATTCCTGATACCTTATTTCTTTTAAAGGTACATCCTTTCACGCAGCAACAAACTATTACCAATTTGCAAGGTCCCCTCTGCCCCCTTATCTCATGACCTGGTTCCCACACAAAGTTCCTAAAGAGACGCTCAAATCAGAAACCCAGGTATAGCAGGAAAACAGACTGGACACAAAAGCCACTGGCTAGCTCACAATCACACATTTCCTCTCCTTCTGTCCTACTGATCTCGTTACTTGTGGGATCTGGTGGCAAACTAAAATCTATTTCATGGGGAGTGGATAAGGTCTATAACTCCAGATGCAGAAATAAAACTTACCCTTTAAAGTGTCTGCAGAAATGAAAAGAAACCCCAGTCCCTGTATAAACATTTTAAATGTAAACAGGACAGATTTGGGGGGTCTAGACATGAACTTTACGGTTAAAAATCCAGCTAACCCAACCCTTCTAAGTCTTCACTTGGGGAGTTTGGAAAATGCATAATTTTAAGAGAGGCTGAATTTATGAGCATTGTAGTTATAGCAACAGACACTTCAGCTTCTGGGAGGCAGGTCTATGAGACTCTTACATAACAGTCAACTCTGTGGAGAAAAAATGTGGGAACACCAAGGCTGCTAATATATATATATAATAGGACCCAAAGAAAAGGAGATGGTGGGCAAAGGAGAGCAGTGAAGGCTGGAAAGGCTTTTTCAAAGAACATGAGGAATCTTTGTGTGAAGGGGTAGAAGCTCCTTTTTGCAGGCTCACTGCTGCCAGCTCAGGCATGTAGGAAGAAACTCATCAGACAAAAGAGCAGACAGAAATATGGATGCAGCACTCAGGGGCCTGCCAAGCAGAGGATTAGGAAACACCAGAAAACATATGGATTGTGGAGGGAAGATTGTTATATTCAGAGGTCGAAAGGAAGGCACAGGCCATTGTCAGGGTGCTTCCAATTCTGTTTTCACCTCTGATCTCCCTGATTCCAAGACATTCATTCCTATCCTGGTTAACCTTCTCCTTGGGAGGCAAGAACGACAAAGATTCATCTCCCCCAACTTCAGAAATGCCACATGAGCCTGGTCTCCAAATTGGAGATCAGAATTTCAGGGTTGCTAGCATGAACAGAAGAGCCTTTAGAATCAGGCAACATGGTCTTGCCCCCGTCTCCTGTTTTAAAGGGTCCCTCTGGCTCTCCTATGTCCTCGTGTTTCCCCACATAGAGTCTATGAGACCAAGGAGATGTGTCCATGTGGCCCCCAGGGCCTGCTCCTTCTAGACCCCACACTGGGCACCTGAGACTCCATAATTTCCTGCCCAAGTGGCCCTGATTCTGTCTCCAGGGCATGAGGGCACCCTCCTTCTCTTTATTCCTTGGAAGACCAAACATCCCCACCAGCATGCACACCCCAATCTTGAGAAGTGGGGACAGGGCATGGATACAAAGGCTGGAGTGTCCACAAGTAAGAGAGCCTGCTCTTCATGATGCAGGATGGGGCCAAGGTTGCAATAGGAGACTAGTGGGTGGGGACTAAGGGCAAGGAACACTGAGGATCCTGAGAAGTCTAAATTCATCCCTGGCACTGGAGGGCATTAGGAAGGTGTATTTGTCAAGAATGGAGGGAAGAATGTTATTTTACGTAACACTCCACTGGTGAAATATATCATTCTGAAATACTTAGACTTAGTGTATGTGGACTCCCATCTGTCCTCTTGCTCCAGGTTCTATAGGATTAGGGGCTCTGCCTGAACACAGACTGGGGGTTCTGCTCTGCTTGGCTCCCTTCATCCTGGCAGGAGAAGGAAGGGAAGTTAGAAGTGTCAAACTCTGTCCCACCATAGGGCCAGACACTGGAGACTTTTGAAAGCTATAAAAACCAAAGAAAATACACGGGACTCTTTGCTGGAGCAACTGAGCAGGTCTTCACAGGCATCCTTCATCCCACGAGACACACAATGGCTGTGAAGACTCTTACCCTGCTTCCGACTTATGCCCTCTCTTCCATCACCTTCAGCCAGCCTCTCCCCCCACACCCCCACACCCCTCACACCCTCCACATCCCCAGCCATCCTCTCTGAGCTGGCTCACACAGCTGACGCAGAAAGCAGTCTCTTGTCTCAGCCTCAGACCCTAGTAAGAAAAATCAATAGCAATTTGGCCTCCAGCCAACCTCATGTCACTCTGGATAAGCCAGTTTTATATGCCATCCACCAGATAAAGCCAGGGAGCCACAGCCTTCGGACAGAAGGAAGCTCAAATCCTCTTCCTGGGCAATCCTGGCACAGCCTGATTTATTTATCGCCTCATGGACCTGCTCTGGCCAGAGGTGCCTCAGCCAGGCCATGTCTCTAGACTGAAGGACAACTCAGCCTTGCATTCAGCTGACAGTGGGCACAGCTGTGATCCCAGCGTGAGTTTGGTAAATGGATGAGCTGGGCCTCTGGAAGTTGATCTGCTCATGGACTGAGTTCGGAGAATTTCTGGGGGAGGACCCACCCTAAGGGACAACAGAGCTGGACCCTTAAGTTCAGCTCTGTAACAAAGCTTCGATTGTTAAGCAAAGCACATAGAATGTGGGGTCTGTTCCTATGTTTTATATTCCAGTCTGGCGTCCCAGGGACTTGGGTCAGTACTAGGTTAGGAGGGAGGACTGGGTACAGACTACAGGGGGAGGAAAAGATTTTATGAAAACTCCGTAAGGTCTTTCTGAGAGTGAATTGCTTTTAAACCTCCTTTCTCATTCCTACTTCCTGTGGGAAGACACAAATTAATAATAAGTTTTAGTTAGGGCTTACGTTGTGCTAGGCTGAACTAAGAATTTAGTTCCATTTTTGCATTTACATTTTACCACTACAACCTTAGGAAACAGTACCCTTTTCGTCAATTACATTTTGTGGAGAAGGAAACCAAGGCCCAAAGTGTCATCTGGACAGTAGGTAACCAGGCCAACCAGGGTTGAACCTGGGCAGCCTGATGACAGCCTCTGAATTTTAACCGTTGAGCTACACTGCTCTGATTGGTCTGTTCCAGAATCTCCTTGGATCAGGTCTGCAGTAGAATGGAGTTATAATGCATTAAAAGATCAGGACATGATGGTAACTTCTATCTTCTTTTCCTTCCATCCAGCCAGGATGCAAAAAATATCAAACTTGGGTATCTGCAAGTTGTGGGGGGAATTCTAGGGGTCAGAGATCACCAGGTGCTCTGCTTTAAGATCTAACCATTTGAAACCTAGTGTCCTCCCCAAAATTCGTGTCCACCTGGAACCCAAGAATGGGAATTTATTTGGAAGTAGATGCAATTAGTTAACAAGGGAGCATAGTGGATTAGGATGGGCCCCAAACACAATAACCGGTGTCCTTATATGAAGAGAGGTCACTCAGAGGTCCACACAGGGAGACACTCTTGTGAGGACAGAGGCAGAGACTGAAGTGACGCAGCCTCAAGCCAAGGAATGCTAAGGGTTGCTGGCAACATCAGAAGGTGGGAGGAGGTGAGGAGGTAAGGAAGGATCCTCCTCTCAAGCCTTCTGAGGGAGTGTGGCCCTGCCGATGCCTTGACTTCAGACTTCTGCCTTTAGAACTATGAGAGAGCAAATCCTGTTGTTTTAAGCCACCCAGTTTGTGGTCAGCTTTGTATGGCAGCCCGAGGAAACAAATTTACCAGTTTAGGAAAAAAGAAAGTGCTCCATGTGGTCCAGATAAGCTACCAAAGTTGTTTGTGTAGCAGTTTGGAGCCCGACTACCAAAAAGTGACTCTGCTTCCTATCTGCCATTATTCCATGTGTACATATCTCTCTTAGACTGGTGGACAGACATCATTTTTTTGGCTGCTTTCAGAATTCATTTTCCATCCTTGCCACACCCAGATTTCTTTTGGGAGAATTATACTTTCCTTGATACATTGTCCTCACCCATTCAGGGATGCATTAGAACTCTTATGAGCCATTCCTCCATTTAAAACAAATATTAAAAATTTTATTGTATGACTGCATTTGAATCAATATGAATATAATTTAGGCTAGATTTATTATTATATATTTACTATTATTTATTTTTCTATTATGTTCTAAAAAGACATTAAAGTCACAACATTATCTTGGGCCCTAAAAAGTATCTGGGCCCTAAGCACTGTATCTATTGGACCTAATGGAGAAGTCAGTCCTGCACCCATTCAATAAATATTTATTGAACATTTATTATGGGCCAGGAGCTGCCCTAATCTCAGATCAGAAAAAGAGTCTCTGTCCTACAGGACTTATTTTCTAGCATAAGCTCCATATCATTCCTCAAAACTTCTGAACAAGGAATGGAGTTTTCTGAGGATTTTTGCCACCAGTAATTATGGGGTATCAGAATTAAAAGGATCTTTCCTTCATTTCTTTTACATTTGGATTTAGGAAGAAAAGAGTCACTAGTCATGCTAATTGATGGATCTACAGTTCATTTTGGTCTCTGAGAGCAGTGAGAGGCGGTGTGCATTTCTGTCCTGCAGGGCCTTCCCTTCCAGAATGGAGTCCTTTGGGGGCAGTGCCAGGCAGCAGGTACTAGAGTGTTCAGATTCCAGCTGAGGCCCTTCCTGGATGCATAGCTTTGGGCAAGATACCCTCACGGCAAACGTAAAATGTTCCCAGTGTGCAGGATTTTTATGAGGATTAAAGGGGAAACTCACTTGTAACATAGTGAGAGCTCAAGAAATGGTCACTATTAATTAATGTTTGAGCATGCCAGAGATTGAGAGTCCATCTGCATGCTGGGGCAAAGAGGGGCTCAGTCCATTAGCTATGTTGGCCATGGATAACTCATTACTTCTGTATCTGTTACCCCAAGAGCAAGCTTGGGGTGGGGTGGGGTGAGGGTAAGACCAGGGCACCAAGACAAGGATGACAGTAAGAGAGCTTGCATTGGCTGAGTGTGCCCTGTGGGTGGATTCTAGGGTGCTTACTTGACTCACAATATTTCATTTAATTCTCTCAAGTCAGTAGTAAGGTAGGCATTATTGTCCCCATTTTACAGTAGAGCAAGTGGAGGCTTGAGAAAGCAAGTAGGTACAATGGTAGAGGGGAAGCCACAGCCATGTGGGGATCATCCTCCCTTTGGCTCTTCCCCCTTTAGTGGAGCTGGAGGTAGAAGTGATAGATAACCCAGACATCAGGGAAAACCTGGTGCGGTGTCAGTATAAATTAAATCACACATTGCCTAACTCTGGCAGACAGGTACTTTGTGGATATGTCACCAATTCAAGAGAAAGTGTCTTCTGGCTGCTGCTGAAGTGGAATTTAAGACTTCTCCGGCATGTAACACTACCCAGACTTGGGAAGAGCAGCTGAAGAGCTGTGAACAGTGCTTAATCCTTTCCTCTCTTTCTTTGAACCAATGAGGCCATTGAGCACTTGGTTTCACCCAGCCTTTGAATGGTTCTCGTCACAGCTGCCAAGGACAATAACAGCAGCAGCCATTGAGAGATTTCTAGAGGATGTTCGCATCTTCACCTCTCAAAACTGTAAATAGTACAAAGCTCCTGAAAACCACGTGGTGTGTCCTTTAGAACCCCTTGCACTGAATCTCTAATTCCAGCCCCTGTCCACCTCTCCCAGCTCGGCTCCTCCCCAACATCTCTCCGCCTGGCCTTTTGCTCTCTCAATATTTAATCACCTCTAACTCCTCCAATAGCCCATTCTTTTTCTTTCTATGTGGTTTTTCAAGATGTACTTCTCCATGGATTCCCTCCCCATCTGACAATCTGCTCTTCAACTCCCAGCTCAAGAGTGTTCTCCACCAGATATTTTTCTCTTCCAGAATGGTGGCTCAGTGGAAAAGAATCTGCCTGCAATGCAGGAGACCCAGGTTCAATCCCTGGGTTAGGAAGATTCCCTGGAAGAGGGAATGGCAACCTACTCCAGTATCTTGCCTGAGAAATCCCATGGACAGAGCAGCTTTGCGGGCTACTGTCTGTGGGGTCACAGAGAGTTGGACACGACTGAGTGACTAATACATAACACAACCTATTGCTCTGTAATAAACCACCCCAAACTTAGCAGCTCAAAGCAACAGTTATTATAATTGTTCATGGTTACTCAAGGGGCTCTGGGTTGCTGGAGCTTAGCTGAGTGGTTTTCACTTAAGGCCTCATATGCAGTTGCAGTCAGATGACAGGGGCCGCGGTTGTCTGAAGGTTCATCTGGTTGTCTGAAGGTTCACCCACGACAGCTCCTTCACACATCTTTCCAGTACTCGACTGAGACAGATGGAACCACTGGCTATTGGGTGGGTATCTTTCCATCTTCTTGTGTTGCCTTCACAGGGCTACAGTGGGTTTCCTCACAGCCTGGTGGCTCAGTATGGTCAGACTTTTTACATGATAGCTGGTTTCTCCCAGAGCATGTGTTCCAAGAGACCAAGGCAGAGTTGCAAGGTTTTTTATGACCCAGCGTCAGAAGTCACCCAGGGCCACTGGATTGGTTACACAGGCCAGCCCAGATTCAGCATGGAGGGGGCATACCCAACAGCATGAATGCCAAGAGGTGCAGTTCACTTGGAAACCGTCTTTGAAGACTGGTTAACATACTCGCCTGTCTTTTCCCCTCTCTCTGCTCCCACAGGAAACATGTACACTCCCACCTCTGCATTCCTCTCAGGGCACTGCCCTTGTTTCTTTTTCTATCTCCCTGCTCCACTATGAGTGACTTTGGTTGGTTGGTTTGGTTGGTTATTTTTGAGCCTTCTGTGCCTGGTCTAGGGCCTGACTCTCACCAAACACAAATCTCCTCAGTGGGACTGAACTAAGCTGCAATTTAGAGCTCCCCTCACCTCCTGCCACCCACCTCAGATGTACTCAAGGCTCCAACCAAATCAAATGGTACCCTCACCTCCAAACTAGAGACAGTCACCCTGAAGCCCAGATTCACTCCAGGCTAGTCATCTGCCAGACAATACGAAATCAAGCACTTCTCTTTTTTTCCTTTCCACGGTAAGTTAATTCAGTTCTTCAAAACGATACCAACTGACAGCCCCACAGATTGAGGACCTATGTATTTCTCCAGAAGGGCCCCTGTGCACTGAGAAGCATGAGTGGATTCTGAGAAGGGCAGCTAAGTGTGGGCACACGCCAAGACCCAGCCTCAGACGTTGACTCCCAGGGGCCAGTCCTGCCTCTTGAGCAAGAGCCAAGCATGAAGGATGCTTCTTTAACAAAGATATCACCTCCGGGAACAATCTGACAATCTGACAACCTGCCTGGATTCAAGCTTCAGTTCTGCCTGAGTTCTTCTGTCTTTACTAGATTAAGGGTGGATTGGAGTGAGAAGAACAGTGAAGAGAAAATCTATCTTGATAGTGGAGACCAAGGGGAGGATTATAGGATGAAGTAGGAGAGAAGAAAAGTGAGAAAAAAAACATCTTCCTTCAACAGGCTACAAGCAAAATAAATGTTCGATAGTTTCTGTCTGTACAAATCACATTCATTCACCTTTCTCCAAATCATGACCCAGACCTTCTTCATTCAAAATAACAAATATAACAAAAGCTACCAGTTAACGAGCACTCGGGCTTCCCAGGTGGCTCAGTAGTAAAGAATCTGCCTGCCAATGCAGGAGACGCAGGTTGGATCCCTAGGTTGAGAAGATCCCATGGAGAAGGAAATGGCAACCCACTCAAGTATTCTTGCCTGAGAAATCCCATGGACAGAGGAGCCTGGTGGACAATAGCCCAAGGGGTCGCAAAAGAGTCAGACACGACTTAGGGACAAAACAACAACAACATGCACTCACTCTAGACCAGGCGCTGTGCTGAGCACTTTATGTATACTACCCCCCTGAATCCACAGCGTTCTGGGAGATGGTTATCTAGCCCTCCCTTCCCTCCTGCGCCCAGTTTCCAGAAGACATTGAGGAATTTGAGAGACAGATTCAGAGAGACAGAGGAATTTGGCAAAGATCACAGATTTCAAAGTAGCACAAGATTGTCATGCTGGCCTGTCTGCCTCTAGAGCTTTGATGCTCAAAACTGGTCTGAGCATCAGCATCACCTGGGAATTTATTTGAAATGTAGCCTCTCACGCCTTACACATGACCTACTGGATCAGCACCTGCATTTGAACATGGCCAGGTTGGTGATTCTTTCACACAGTGCAGTGTAAACTGTCTCAGCCTGTGTCCTCCAGGCAGAAGCAGTCCTAGGTCCATTGGCTTGATACAGTGGCATTGACTCAGGGTTGGGTGACTGGTGATTGTTACCCAGCATTGTGTCAGCAAGAGTACATGTGATTGGCTATCTCAAAATGAGGCTAAGAGGACAAAGTTACTACTGTCAAGCTGCTCATCCCAGGCATGGTCTTTGGGATGGCTCATTCTGCATTCCCTTCAGACAGCCCTACCAGTGGAAAGGAATTCCCTTTTTCTTTTATATTCCTTTTCTATTAATGTATAATTTACGTGCAGTTCAGTGCCCAAATCTTACTTGTGTAACCATCACCTGGATAAAGATATCAAACATTTCCGGAACCCTAGATGGCTTCTTTATATGCCTTATCCCAATCAACACTTGTTTAACATTCGCTATTCTACTGTTTACCATCACAGTTTCACTTTACCTGTCTTTAAGCTTCAAATGAATAGAATGACATAGAATGTTTTATCTTGCATCCATGTGGCCATGAGATTCAGCCATTTTATTGTGTATTTCAGCATTTCATTCTTTTACATTGACCAGTAGAATTCCACATTCCAGAATACTAGAATTAGTTCTAGTATGGATGAACATTTGGGCTGTTTCTGTTTTTTGGCTTTTATTATTTAAGCTATGGTGAATACTATTGTATGTGTGTTTAGCTGGACATGTACTCATTTCTCTTAGAAAAGTGTATAAGCATTAAAATTGCTTTTATTCAGCACATAGGAGGCTTTGTTAGCCACTGTCAGTTTCCCTAAGCAGATGTACCAATTTATACTTCCACCAAAAGCATGTGAAAGTGAGGTTTCCTTCTTAATTCTGGTCCTACAGTTACCCAGGATTCCATTATCCAGCACTGAGTCATCCTCCTTTGCAAAGGAGAAAGAAAAATTTGCTCCTAATTTCCTATCTAAGACATGACAGCATTACACGTCATCTGAAACTAACAGATTTCTTCGTGCACATTTGTCTGACATCAACTATCTGATACAGAATCCTTTTATGGCCCACGTGAACAGACACTTGATCCCAATGAGCTGAGACAATTGAAACTTTACAGCTTCTGCTCACATTAGGAAAAGGTCCCAAAGATGTAATCAACCTTTAAAAAACATATGGGGCAAATTTCAGGGCAGTGTATGGGGAATTCAGGGCACAGCTCACAGTAATGATAGCCTGAAATAACAGGAGCTCCATGGAGAACTCTGGGCGGCCAGCAGAAATTACACCCCTGAGGTCTCCTTCACATTGGAGGCCATATATTAACACATACTTCCCTCCTGGGACCCTGCAGTTTACTAGAAAGAACCACGACTTGGGTCTCAGAAGTAAGGGTTAGGGGCTCAAAGTCCATGCTCATTGTTCACTGACCCTTGACCAGCCATTTAGCCTCTCCATGCCTCAATGCCCTTTCCAATAAACCAGCAGCTGAAACTTCCACCTTCTCTCTTTCCCTTCCCTGACTCTTAGCCTATACGTTCTTCTTCTCCACTCATTTAATAAAAATCTTTTCATTTTAAAATCGTTAGAATCATATAGGAGAATGGTAAGAAGAGAAGAAGGAACTCCCTTAAACGTCTTTGCCCAGTGTTTTCAGTGCTAACATTTCACTGTATCTGTTTTAATCACTTTCTCAGTCTAAGTAAACAGAAACACTTGAGAGTCCACTGTAGATACCATACTCTTTTATCCCTTGTGTATGTGTGTGTGTTAGTTGCTCAGTCTTGTCCAACTCTGCGATTCCATGGACTGTAGCCCTCCAGGCTTCTCTGTCCGTGGGATTCTCCAGGCAAGGATACTGGAGTGGGTAGCCGTTCCCTTCTCCAGGGGATGTTCCTGATCCAGGGACTGAACACAGGCCACCTACATCGCCCTAATATTTCAGTCTAAATTTCCAAAAAACAAGGACATCCTCTTATAGAAAATAGGATTTAAAAAATATTAATACAAAACTATGACTTAATCTACAGCCCCTATTCAAATTGTGTGACTTGAATGAATAATACTTTTGTAGACCTCCTGCTCCTCCCCAGTCTGGACCAGTTCAGGAGTGTGCCTTGCATTTAGCTATCATGTTTGTATAGTGTCTTTTAATCAGAGACAGTATTTAAGCCTCTCTTTCTCTCCCATAATGTTGACATTTTGAAGGTGCTGACCCCTAGCTTTCTATAGAACACCCTTGAACTTGTCCCTCTACACTCCTACCACACACACACACATCTGCAAGTTCACAGAAATGTTTTCTTTCCACCAGGCTTTATTGCAGCCAACCCCTCAACCCCAACTCCCTTCCTCTTTCCCCCGGGAAACTCCCATTCTCTGAATGATCCCCTAAGCTTGGAACCCTTCCACAGGTTCCTACTGCACCCCAAGCTTCGCCCCTCTGAGCACCTCCCAAACGGCACTTTGTCATCTGTGTGGTGAGGAATCACTGACCGCTGCCCTACTGGGGGCTTCCATGCCTGCCCTGTTCAGGATCCCCCTAACACATACAGGCAGGAAGCCCCCTTGCTCCACACCACCCACTGTGTGCTCAGGGCCCCTCCCTGGTTCACAAATAACTGGGCACTACAGGGTAGAGCTCTCCTAGTTCTGGCAGAGATGGCATGGCCAGCATGACCAGCTAATCCTGGGGAAGCCCTCTGTGGACAAAGCAGCACTGCAGACATCTGAAGATGAACTGGGCCCATGTGACAACAATAACTACAACAACAACAGGAATTACAATAGCAAACACACAGCACTACTTACTCTGTGCTATGTCTAAATTATCTATGGAAAGCAAACCATTTCCTTCTATGAGTTAGGTATTTTGGTAGTGTGTTGGTGGTGGCTTGTTCTAGTTCAAGAGGTGTGTGTGTGTGTGTGTGTATGCTCAGTCATGTCCAACTCTTTTCAACCCCACGGACTGTAGCCCGCCAGGCTCCTCTGTCCATGGGATTCTCCAGGCAAGAATAATGGAGTGGGTTGCCATCTCCTTCTCCAGAGGATCTTCCAGACCCAAGAATTGAACCCACATCTCCTGCATCTCCTGCATTGCAGGCAGATTTTTTACCGCTATGCCACCTGGTTCAGGAGGGCCAATTGTTAAATATTTAGGAGTTTCACCATCTGGTTTTTAAACCATCGATTGCTTAAAACTGACCTCTATGGGAGTATTTATACCACAGAAATCAGCAAATGCTAAAAATCATGGCTTTTTTTTTTTTGGAAAGCTGATTAATTACCACACTGGATATTATAATCAAGCTCATTTCATAAATGAAGAAATTAACATATGTATATATAAATTTTCTCTGCTTGGATGAGATGTCACCTCAGGTAACAAAAATGTCTAATAACAAAAAATTCCTTGAAAGGAGGATTACAAGAAAAAGCTGGGCTTTCGAAGCAAGGTCAAGGGAACTGTCACAGTTCCCCACAGGGCCTGGGGCTCCTGCTTCTGAGTAAAGATTTACTGATAAGGAAAGCCCAGAGAAGAGCCAGCAGAGTTACCAGACAGGATTAACTCAGGGACAGAGTGACAAGAGGAAAAACAGGCGTAGCCATCAATGACAAGCTGGCCTTGGCAAAAGGCTGGCATAAATCTGAGGGCAAGAAGATGAGACACTTGGAGGTCAAAGGTTGGGGTGCCAAACCCAGGAGGCACAACCAAAGTGGCCTAAGTGAGTCAGTAGGGCCCTGGCCTCTGCGTACTCAGTGTCAGGCAAGAAACTCGGTTCCCAAAATGTGGTTCAAACCAATTACTGGGAAAGGGAGGCCTATCTAACTCAAACCTGGTGATCGCTGCATTGGTGTAGGCCCCTGAGAAGAAGCCGCAGGATGAGGATTCAAGTGCAGGTGGTTTATTTGGGAGGTGCAAGAGAAATGGCTAGGGAAGTGGAGAAATGAGACAGGTGAGGGCACACAGTTATTAAAGGGCGGCCACTGTAGGCAACTGAAGCTTCATTCTATAGGGATTTCTGCAGGTGTTGGAAGTCTGGAAAAACACTCATGAATGCCCAACGATAGAGGATTATGTCACTAAATCATGGGCTATGTTCTCAACAGAAAGCTATGGAGAGAGAGAGAAGGAGGGAGAGACTTTAATAGTAATTATAAGTAATTTTCATTGCAACCAAAACTTTTGCATATCTGTTCTCAGACTTTTCTATAATCAGTGAGGGTAACTTGTTTAATAAACATGACAGACGTTCCAAAAAAAAAAAAAAAGAAAGAAAGGAAGTGCAACTCTTAAATAGGAAATTTGGCAGGTAAAAAAATTCTAAGGCACATCCTTCTAAAAAACAAAGCTCCCCCCGTCCCCATCCCATAAAGTCAGCATGGCTCTCTAGTTTATCTTTGGTACAAAAATACAATTTTAAAAGGAAGAGGGGGTACTTTCATACAGAGAGTGGGCTCAGAGCCAGGGTCACCTCCATCTATTCCCTGAGCCAGCCACAGACTTGCTGGGTTCTATGGAACAACACCTCTGGCCCAAGTGGCTGTCCTGGCCACCTCTTGTCATCCCATGGTAAGGAACCACCAGTGTACCCCATCTCTGCATAGTATCTGAAGAGTCAGTCTGGGGCCATATTGCCCTAACTTTCTACCAGGTCCTCAGTCCAGGACCCAGCCTGGCAAGCCAGAAGCCTAGAGGCTGAGTGATGGTGGCAAAGCCTGTCAGGCAGGACCAACTTGCAGGTCAACTTGCTCACTGCCATTGTGGGGTCAGAATCTCCTCCCTGAGAAACTAAAGTTACGTGCCCCAGGGGAGTTGAGGAAAAATCCTAGTTCCTCCACCATACAGGGGCATAGAGTTCCTTCCTGTTGGACGGCAGCCACAGGGACTTTGAATGTTCTTGCAGACCCTGGTGGGTGGTGGGAGGGAGCTCATATCATTTGAGGATCATGATGGGTGAAGTAAGAGGAGGCATTACGATGCACATGGAGATAGGCCCCAGGGACAAAGAGCCTCAGCTCCACACATGGTAGGAAAGCAGATTCAGTGCTTCTTGGCTCTTCTCTCACCAGGGTAAGGGTCTTCTGCTTCAGGCAGACACTAAACACCTTGCCCCCTGCTTCCTTTCCCCTTGCCCTCCCCCAGTGGGCATCCCAAGCCTATTTCCCGTCTCCTCTGTACATAATGTGCGTCATCACGACCCCCTTCTCATAACTTTCCAACTTCACATTTTCTCAGTGCTTAAGGTTCAGTCTGATACTCATGGAAGAAAAGGATCTACTCATACTCTTACAAAGTATGAATGAAGAACAACACTTTGATGTATTCAGACAAAGGAATGAATCTCTAACAGCTGAATTCTAGCATTTGGCAGGCCAGTAGGCAGAGGTTTTGTTCCATTAAATACCGTGCTAGAAAAAAAGTTTCAGACAAGATCACTTGGAAACTGGGAACTAGATTCCCAATAGAATATAAAAACAGCACTGCCAACCTGAGATGCATAATTTATTCAAACTTTAAGGGAACCTAGAAACTATATAATAATAACAGGAAACATGCTACACAAATTATCTTATTCAACCCAGGCAACAACTTTATGAAGTAGGCAGTGTTATTCTCATTCCTATTTTATAGACAAAGAACTTGTGCTTTGGGAGGATAGTAGATCTCCTAAGGCTACACAGCAACAAAGGAAGCTTGGGTTGGAACCGTGAAAGTCTAGCTTTAGGGTCAGGGCTCTTCTACTGCATGATTGTCTTCCACCTATTTTTTATAGACTAGGGAAACAAGATTGCATGGGTTACTGGGCTCGGCCAAGAATGATGAGTGAATGGCCAAGGTCAGCATCTTCCTCCTTCTTGGCACTAGTTCTCTTTCACCAGCAAGCAGGAAGTGCAGTTCTATGAGTCACAGAGAGCAGAAGGAGGCAGCAGAGATCCTGACAATTACTTCCAACAAATTGGTATTCAAATATCTTTTAACATGACAGCTTTTGTTCTAACGAGATGTTACTTAAAAGTCCAATATATCTTGCAGATAAAAGTGAGTTACTCTGGTTGAGGGTGGGAGGAGGCAGTCCAAACTTGAACCTTGACCCAATGGTGGCCTCCTGAGGCTGTTCCATGAGAGCACTAGGCTTGAAAAGCACATGTGGAAAATCACTCCCTGTTGTAGATTACAAAAATGGCCAAAATTCTTTGTAGCCCTTCTCATCAAGAGGTGGGATCCAGTCTAGCATTGGTGCTAGACTGCTGACTTGCTTTGATCAACAGAGTGAAATGGAAGTGTCATCATGCCAATTCTGAGTCTGGGCCTCCAAAAGCTTCTATGCTTGCTCTCGGAATCCTTCTGCCACCAGGTGAGAAAGTTCAGTCTAGCCTGTTGGATGATGGGAGCCATTTGGCCCCAGCCATCCCAGCCGAGACACCATAAACCAAGTCATTAGCTTATGATGCCCATCTGAGATCAGTCAATTTCAGCCCTGACCATAAGGACTGCCTAGTTGCTGCTGCTGCTGCTGCTAAGTTGCTTCAGTCGTGTCCGACTCTGTGCGACCCCACAGACGGCAGCCCACCAGGCTCTGCCGTCCCTGGGATTCTCCAGGCAAGAACACTGGAGTGGGTTGCCATTTCCTTCTCCAGTGCATGAAAGGGAAAAGTGAAAGTGAAGTCGCTCAGTAGTATCCGACTCTTAGCGACCCCATGAGCTGCAGCCTACCAGGCTCCTCCGTCCATGGGATTTTCCAGGCAAGAGTAATGGAGTGGGATGTCATTGCCTTCTCAGCTGCCCAGTTGAGATCAGCCCAAATTGCTGATTTACAAAATTCTGAGCTAAGTAAACAATGTTGCTTTAAGCTATTAAGTATCAGAGTGGCTAGTTATGCAGCAACAACTAAATGATACAATACTCTGTTAGAAGAATCTCAAAATGATGTAATGATCTTCCCTTCAGATCTTGAAATGCCAGGAAATACACAGTAAGGGGTCCATCCCCAGAGCAGACCATCTCCCAGTCCTAACCAAAGCCCTCCCCAGTCCACCTGTGCCTTGGGGTGTGGTGGATAGAAGCCAGACATGTCCCCTTCTGCCCTAACTTCAAACAGAATTACAATCACAGAGGGGGACAAAGACTCTATTATTTGACCCCAAGAGGGCCAAACGTCCATCTACAGGATTCCAAGAGAGAGGGTACCTTGTGGGTTCCCCACAGATGCCTCCAGGCTCAGGGCATTCTTGAAGTTTGAGGCATGGGAAGAGGTGGTAGAGTGAAGGGAAGAAGGTCTTCAAATTTAAACCTAGCATGTTATAGCTGCTCAGAAAATACCAAAAAATGTAAATGAAAATTTTCAGCCGTAGTGGGAGAAATCAAGGCCCAAGGCCCCAGGTTAATCTTTCAGACTGTCGGGCATACTGCAAAGCTGTCTCCATTTATTTACGTCTAATTGAAAGCTGGCGTGCTGAGGGTTACTCCACCCAGGCGTGAAGCGCAGCCATCCGTGAAAGATTTCCCAAGACCTCTCCCTTTGCAGAAGCATCCTTCATGTGCTTGAAAGGGAAAATGTCATGGGGACACTAAATTAAAACTCAGTTTTGTCTTTGAAAAATAGATCCAACCCTCAATAGGATGTGGTTGGAGAGATGTCAGCATTAGCATAATTCCTTAGTACACTTTATAGGCCAATCAGGAAAAAAAAGGGATATCTAGAAATCTACCAGAAAAAAAGATCTTATGGGGGCCATACATGATAATTTTCACAGATAGAGACTTCTGAGACTCACAATTAACAATGGGTGATTTTCTTTGGGAGATTGTTACCTCTTACAGAGTGGTTTCAAAACAATTGGTCAGCTGGTGGGAAATACCATCCAGGAAAAAGAAGTTGACTTGCTTTCAAGATTGTTAGCTATGAAAAAAAATTCATTACTTCACTCCCTTAACTCCTTCACTGATTCAACAAATCCTTATTGAATCCCTACAGTGGGCAAGACAGTGTCTTGGCCACTGGGCATACAACTGCAAACTAGCTTCCTAAAATACTAGTTTACCAGAAAAGAGATACGGACAAACAAGTTAAGACAGTCCTCTATTTACGTCAGGACTCCCTTTGGAAAACCTTCTGTGAGTCACTTTTGGACATAAAACAGAATTGCTAAAAACTCTGGACCCATTCAGCAAGTGTCCATACAACAGCACTGGAGACATCTGAGCACACAGTGGGCAGCCTGAGAAGGCTCCTGCCTTGCTTCTTAAACTAACTCTATCATTAGCATTAAAAGGCAAAGAACATGGGCATTGGAGCTGGGCAGACCTCCACCCAAGTGCTGGCTCTGTCCTACCGTCAGTGAAGTTTTAGGCAAGGTTCCTGACTCTTAGAACCTCAGTTTCCTTTTTGGTAAAATGAGATAGCATTACTGAAGGTTGCAGTGAGCCCAGCTGAAAGACTATCTTGGCCAGCCTCTCTTGCAGCTAGGTGTGGCCATGGGAGAAATCTCTGGCTGATGAAATTTAAGTGGCAGTTGTTGGGTAGGATTTCTGGGAAAGTCAGCTCATAAAAGAAGCTGCCACATTAAAAAAATATATCTTTTGGCTTCCCTCTTTGTTCCCATTATCAGAGATGTAAACAAAAGAAGGAGTTACTGCAGCCATGCTGAAGCCTGAGGTAACCTGGAAGATGAAACTTTGAACTAAGAAAGACAGCAGGAGCCTGACATTCTGATGATCATGGATCTGTTCTTAAGACCATGGTCAACAAGTTTCAGGCTTCTTTTTTGTGTGAGAAAAGATAAATATTTCTTAAAATCACATTATTTTTGTTCTCTCAAGGCACTGAAGGGAACTTCTAATATAAGTAGCCATAGTTTTACTGTGAAAATTGAATGAGTTCATTCACACTGAAAACTTAGCCTAGTACTGGGCCCATAGTTCTCAGGGCAGACGAATTCATATTGTGATTACTCATATGAAATAGTTACATTGTCTTAGCTCAGGCTGCTAGAGCAAAACACCATAGACTGGGAAGCTTACATAAATGAAATTTATTTCTCATAGTTTTGGAGGCTGGGAGTCTAAGATCAAGGTGCTGGCCAATTTGATTCCTGGTGAGAATCCTCTTCCTGGTCTATAGATGGCCACTTTCTCACTGTATTTCCACATGGCAGAAAGAGAGGAAAATCTCTGATCGCTTTTCTTCTTGTTGGAAGGGCACTAATCTCATCATAGGGCTCCACCCTGATGATCTCATATCTGAAACTAACTACCTCCCAAAGGCCTTTCCTTCAAATACCATTACACTAGGGGTTAGGGTTTCAGTATATAAATTTGTTGGACCTCAGTCCGTAACATACACAGACCCTAACAGAAGTTCTAAATATAGTTGGCTTGCTGAAGCTAGATTAGCAGAAGTAGGAAACCTCCTGGATTATACTGTAAGAGTCCTGAGGAGTATGATAAAGGGATACCAAAGGACTAAAAGTCCAGCATGATGGTAGGACTGCAGATTGCATCCATATGCCATGCTTCCTGGCAGCACTTAGATAGGAGGGCCACTCATTTGTCAAGGCCACTCCTAACTCATGAGAGTAAAACCACATCATCTGATTAAGAATACCTCAAACAATGAAACCTATGTTCAGACCACATATCCATCTTATGTTTCATTGTTTGCTTCGTGGATGGCAAAGCAACTTCAGCAGCAGACTATAAAGAGAATGTGCTATGTGCCGGGCTCTGTTCTAGCTCTTGCCTCAGAGTGAATCAGCAGAAGGGCCAGAAGAAACAGAGGGCATGCTCAAATTAGGAACTTTGAGAAGAGTTTAATAGAAAGAATTAAACTCTATTAAATAAACACAATTGATGCTTTTGAATTACGGTGTTGGAGAAGACTCTTGAGAGTCTCTTGGACTGCAAGCAGATCCAATCAGTCCATCCTAAAGGAGATCAGTCCTGGGTGTTCATTGGAAAGACTGATGTTGAAGCTGAAACTCCAATACTTTGGCCACCTGATGCGAAGAGTTGACTCATTTGAAAAGACCCTGATGCTGGGAGAGATTGAAGGTGGGAGGAGAAGAGGACGACAGAGGATGAGATGGTTGGATGGCATCACCAACTCAATGGACATGAGTTTGAGTAAACTCCGGGAGGTGGTGATGGACACGGAGGCCTGGTGTGCTGCGGTTCATGGGGTTGCAAAGAGTTAGACACGACTGAGCGACTGAACTGAACTGAATAGAAAGACCATTTGCAAAGACGTGGGCAAAATACAGAGAAACCACAGGGAGAGTGCAGCACCAGGGGGTTATAAGTGGGCTGTTACTCTCTCCCTTGTCCCCCTGGGCCTGCAGCCCCGAGGAGACAGAGCAGTCACCACATTTTATGTGCTGCCCAACAGTAGTCACAGCCTTGGATCACAGGACCCAGGCAGCTCACCAGACCCTACAGGAGTGAACCTGACTTCACTCCCTTCCCAATCCAACCTCCTGTTCCCATGAGCTAAACTTTCCAGAAACCAGACAGCAGTAAAGCCTGTGACCATAGCCTATTTGGGTCAGCATTCTAGACACAGAGCAGGGTGGAGAGTGAGTTTGGAGGGGCCTTGTGCCTTATTCTTTGTATCTTCAACAACTATCCTATGAGGTAAATACTATTATTACCTTCATTACACAGCTGAGAAAACTGAGGTCCAAAGAGAAACCATTTACATATTTGAAACATCTAATTTTGTAAAGATGTACAACTTGGATTCTCTAGAATGAGATGTCAAACTTCTGTTACTCAATCTATTTAAAATAAGGTAGTATCCCTATTAAAATATTTGCAAGTCTATGTCAGAAATTAACAGACATGACAGCTCATGCCCCTATGAGATGTACACTCTCTGGTTATCTCTATTTTACTGTTGAATAAACAGAGAGTTAATGAGGTTGAGCCAGGTGACCTGTACAATCCTTTAAAATCAAAATAGTTTCTAGTTTGGTGACTATTTAAACCATTACTCATGATTTGTAAAAACAAAACCACAAAAAGTCCCCACCACCACCACCAAAAATTTGTACTGAAATTATAAAACTCTTTCCATCAAAATAGACCACTGCAGTAAATCCTTCTATTTAGGGACACAAAAGTGGTTAATCTTAGTTAAAACAGCCCAGATAACCTAAAATCGGGGGCAAACATGTTCTGTTCCTCCCAATTGCATTCCTGGCCATCATGCCCCACATTCTTTCTTTTATCCCTCCTTTGTATCCCAAGACCAAAGTTCTTGGGGAGAAATAAAAGGGTTTTCTGGATACATGACATATCATAGTGTTCTTGGGCATAGTATTAGTTGGGATTCTGAGGATACCAGCTACAGGAAATCCAGCTCAAGCTGGCTAAAACTAATAACAGAAAGCTATTGGCTCATGCCCTGCAATAATGCAGGCTTCAGGTATTGGTTGATTCAGGGCTCAAAGGATGTCACCCAGTATTAGCTCCCTTCTCTGTGTCCTTAACTCTGCTCCTTGGTGTTGACTCCATGCAGGGGCAAAGTGGCTATGAACAGTTCCACAGACCACCCTCTTTCAGCATCAAATCCAGCAGGAAAGCGGAATTCCTCTTTTTCAGTAATCCAAATGAAAACAGCAGAATTGTGTCTCTGACTCAACAACCATGGCATGGATGCTACAGTATCTACGGCCAAGGAAATGTATTCCAATTGGCCAGAGTGGGGTTCACCACTGCTACTACATGTGGACAGAGGCAGGGCAAAGGAGAATTTCACAGAAGCATCAGGGCTGCTGATCAAAAAGGAAAGGATATGATGTGGGGAAGGCAGCCCCTCTCCACCACAGTCAGCAAAACCATCAGCAGAAAGATGGACCAGGGAGCTTTGGCAGCCCAGAAACTGGTGGCAGAAGTCAGAGGGTTGTCCAAGGCACAGTGGGATTCAGGGACAGGACTGTAACCTCTTCTTTGCGCCAACCCCCAGTGGTTCCCCACCCAGTCTTCTTCCCAACTTGGGGAAGGGGTCACAGGGTGGAAGGCGTGCCTCCCAAGACAAACCACCTTCAGTTTGCCCCTCAATTCTTGAAGAATTCCTCCCCTTGTCCCTCAAATCTGAGCTGAAACCTTGCCTTTTCCCTAAAGACATCACTAACAACTCTCCCCAACTCCCCCAAGAACTACTATTTCCCTCTTCCAGGTACTTACAATACTTTGTATGTACATTATCTTCATTCGAGTGTTTTTTTAATGTATCAAAATTATTTGCTTACACATCAGTCCCTCCTACTCTACACTCACTCACACCTAACCAGATTAGAAGCTGTTTGAAAGCAGAGATCAGCTTTTCTTCACTCTGAGTCCCTAATATGCAGCCTGACATGTGAAATGGTGTTCCAAAATGTTGGGTGAATGAACAAATGAATGAAAGGCTTCTATAGCTCTTGACCAGCAGATAAAATATGCAGCATTGGGCATTTAGTCAGTCAATAGTTTTTTGGAAAAGAATGAAATAATGCCATTTGAGGCAACATGGATGAACCTAAAGATTACCATATTAAGTGAAGCAAGCCAGACAGAGAAAGACAAATATATGATATTGCTCATATGTGGAATCTTAAAAAAAAAAGATCTTATACAAATGAGCTTATACACAACACAGAAACAGATTCATAGACAAAGAAAACAAATGTATGGTTACCAAAGGGGAAGGTGGGTAGGGAGAATTTATGAGTTTGAAATTAACATGAACCAAAAAAAATCCCAGAAGTAGTGTTTAATAAAGGCTTACTGAGTATATATTAGGCATGAGCAAATTGTCAAAATTAAAATCAAATCAAGTGAAAAGCAACAGTATGCTTATTCTGCTTATTTTAAAACAGGAAAAAAACTGAATAAGGAGAACATGCCTGGTCTAAGCATTCTCATGTGGGAGCTACACCATCAGGTGGGGAAAGGAGGCCCAGAAATGGTGAAGAAAACATCGTGAAATCCGAGAAGTGTGCCCAGTTTGTCCCCACAAGTGCAAATGCATGGAATGTGCCCAAATCCAACTGCCTGCCTCCTGCTTGCCTACTGTGGGTCTGAGCCTCTGCTGACTGGGATGAACATCCTCGGCATCCAGAGTTCAGTCCCGGAGGTGCCCTGAGTGAGTGGTTCAGCCCCATCGCAAACACTTGCCTGGTCCACTAGAATCCTGAGTCTGGAAGGGGAGGAGGATCCATACCCTCTGGTCAGTGTAGCTTCGTTTACTTCCCCCCGTCTTGACTTCTCCTAACTCTTCCCCACCCAGCAGACAGAAGGATGGTGCAGACACGGATTGTCCCCACCCTGTCCTGCCTGAAGTCCAGAAGTTTCTACCTTAGCCCGTGAATCCATCCGTGCCTGACCAAGCTTCCTCCACCTTGTCTGCCTGCAGCTCCAGCGTGCTGACCTTCTATCTGCTCCGGGATGTGAAACCGTGTCCCCACTTTGGGATTTTGCCCTTACCCTTCCTCCTTCTGGGCAGCCTGAGTTCCTAGATTTTAGCAGCTGCATCCTTGCTGTCCTTCACATCTCCCCTCAGCCCTCCCTGACCACACATGCAAGTCCAACAGGAATAGTCTTTGTGCTACCTGACTTTTATTTTCTTCATCACATGGATTACTGTTTGAAGCCATCTTATTCGTTTGCTTAATTGCACCCAAACTGAACCGTCTGCTCCACCAATGCAGGGATGTAATTTGGGGTCTCCAGACTCTAGAATAGTTCCTGATGCATAATAAATGCTCAAAAATTATTTTATGGTTACATCACTTTGCTGACAAAGGTTCGTATAGTCAAAGTTATGGTTTTTCCAGTACTCATGTATGGATGTGAGAGTTGGATCATAAATAAGGCTGAGAACTGAAGAACTGAGGCTTTAGAAATGTGGTGCTAGAGAAGACTCTTGACAGTCCCTTAGACTTCAAGGAGATGAAGCCAGGCAATCCTAAAGGAAATCAATATTCATTGGAAGGACTGATGCTGAAATTGAAGCTCCAATACTTCGGCTGCTTGATGCGAAGAGCCGACTCACTGGAAAGACCCTGATGCTGGGAAAGGTTGAGGGCAGGAGGAGAAGGGGGTGACAGGATGAGATGGTTGGATGGCATCACCAACTCAATGGACATGAGTTTGAGTAAGCTCTAGGAGACAGTGAAGGACGGGGAAGCCTGGTGTGCTGCAGTTCATGGAGTCACAAAGAGTTGGACGCAAATAAATGAATGAAAGGAAGAAGAAAAGAAGGCAAACAGTGGGGGAAGCACATCCCTCAAAGGTTGATTATAGAGACTCCATTGGACAATTGTCCTAAATGTCTCAGACAGTGCCTGGTACTCAGGATGACGTAATACACCAATTATTACTCAGTTATTAGGATAGAATAGTGGGCAGCGCACATACGGGAGAAAGAAAAGCAAAAACAGTCCTGGCACTTTGCTTGGATTCACCTGGCCTCTGAAGAGAACCTTGGAGGCCTCTATCAAGCAACAACCCCCTCGGCTCCCCTGAAACTCTTGCTTGAACCCAGTTCAGACCCCAAGGGTTTGGAGTTCATTTTCTTTTGGCAAACTATCAGCTCTTCTTTTCTAAGGGAAAAAATAAAATACAAAAGACACTCACATAACATCTTGGAGATCAAATGACTCTTGGAAAACTGCATTTTGATGAGTGAGGGAATCAAAACCATATGGATTAAATTCTCCTTAGATCTCCTAGTGGGAAATGGGAGCAGGAGCAGGGGAAGGACATGGATGGTGGTGAAAGTCTGCATTGACTTTTCCAAACACAAAGCTAGCCATGAAGGATGGCCCGGGATGTCTCAGGTCCTTCAAAACAGTTTGTTGACCACATGCCAGCTGACTCAACAGGAAAGGAAATGTGAAGGTTTTATTATTAATATTATTCACTCCTGGTTTTTTTTTTTTTTGCCTTCTATTTCCCCTCCTCTATGGGATTGACTTTGGGGTCTTGTTAGTGACCCAGAAAAGGTACTGGGTTGACACTAAGTGTGTATAATTTCTCCCAGAAAGCAACCTCCAAGTCTCTCTATCTGAAGAAAGGGCCTGAAATATCAATATATGCTGAAGCTAACTATTTGTAATCAGGTCCTTAGATGAGCGTCATTCTTGCTTTTTTTTTTTTTTAATGCTTGTGTTTCTATCCGCATTTTGCTGATGCAGGCAAGTCACAGAAAGAGACTCCACATAAAGCATGATTCACAGTGTCACTTGCTGTGAGAGGAAAACAAGGGGAACGAGTGCTTCCAACTTTTTTACCTCAAACACATAGAAACCTCAAAAGCCATTTCCTCTGTTCTGCTCATCCTAATTTCCTGAGAGCAAGTGACACTGCTGACCACCAGCCTGGATGGGACACTGAACTCGGGTAACACTGGCCATTTACACTGCTTCAGACCCCTAGAGTCCTCTTATTTCATCCTCCCAACTACTTCAAGGCAGGTGTTCTCAATGCTCTCATTTTACAACTGCAACTGAGGCACAGAAAGGTGAAGCAACTTAACCAAGGTCACACAGTGAAGAGATTGTAAACAGAATTGAGTAAATAGTAAATAGAATTGAAGTAAATAGTAAATACAATTGAATAGCAAATATATTTGAACCAAAGTTTTGCCAGTTTCAGAGTCTGTACTCCCAACTGTTATTTCCCTCAAAATATCCTGTGTTTTCGGAATTTGTGTCTTTGCTTTTGCTGTTTAATTCATCTAAAAACCTTTCTCACTACTACCTACCTTTTCTCCCAGCTGCTTAACAAGAATCATCCTTACCCTCCAATGTGTGTCTCATATGCCCAGGAAAGCTTTTTGCATACAAGCATGCTCAGTTGCTCAGTCATATCTGACTCTTTGTGACCCCCTGAACTGTAGCCCACCAGGCTCCGCTGTCCATGGGGTTTCCCAGGCAAGAATACTAGAGGGGGTTGCCATTTCCTCCTCCATGGGATCTTCCCAACCCAGGGATTGAACCTGCATCTCCATCTCCTGCATTGCAGGCAGATTCTTTACCAGTGAACCACCCGGGCTTTCTAGGAAAGCTATTTGGAAGCCTCCAAATTGGTCTGGGACTCACACCACCGAACTCCAGGACACTTGGTGTCTCTCTGCGGCTGTCCAGCCCATTCTGTGTCATAAAGCCAGCCCAACACTGCCTCGGCTTTAAATGAGACACACTAATCCCCCTGCTGGAACACTATACATTTACAAACCACTCCAAGATTCAGATTCCTTATCTACAAAAGGGGGAAACTGAGACAACCTATGTGAGCAAGTGGCCAGCTAATACATGCAAGGCAAGGCACTCAGCAAGCATGCCCTCCACCTCAGCTACTGTTTTCTAGTTACTTGGCTGCTTGAGCTCCCCCACCTGACTGTAAATTCTCTGAGGAAATATAATAGTCACTGATTTAGGCAGTGATTGGATTAGGCATTTGGCTAACTGAGTTTAAAGAAAGAAAAAGGAGAGGGGGCTAGTGGGGGCAGCAGGTGGAAACACATCTCAGAGGGGATAGGTCAGCTACTATGGCCTCAGGGCCTGTTGTGTGCAGGGTTTCCAGGATTAATTCATTTAATCTTCACAGCCATCCTGGCAGCTAAGTCTACTATTATTCCCATTTTACAGATGAAGAAACTGAGGCCCAGGGAGGTTGAGTGACTTGCCCCATGCCAGATATGTAGTTGGTAAGTTCAGTCAGGATTTGAATCCTGACATTCTGGGTCCAGACTCCAAGGTCTTACCTGATAAACTAGATTACCACTAAAAGGGGGGATTTTAAAGTTTTCAAATAAAAATAAATCAAAAGACGGAGCATACCCAACTTGGATTGGCAGGTATTTAATGGGAACAAATGCTGTGACAACTTTACCAACCCATTTCTGGAAGTTCATTCAAAGGGAAGAAGTATTTCAGACTCCCCCACAGGAAGCTGTGTTGGTTTTGTGGTGGCACATGGACTTGATTATAAAACGGCAAACATACTGACTGAGGTGAGGAGGCTTTGGGTGGGACTGTATACATACATATTTTATCATGTTTGTATAAAGTTTCACGTTTTTTTCTTGAAGGACTTGACTTCACATATACCTCAAAGTGAGGTTAAGCAAATAAGTTCAAGACTGGGGAGAACATGAGAGATCAATATGATGATGAAACATTTAATTAGTCCTAAAAAGGTGAGGGATATCAAGGGAGTCTTCCAAGGAGAAGGGACAGCTGGACTGAGACCAGAAGAGCGAGTTTGAATTGGCTTAATGAAAAGGACACTGAGAGTTGGATCAGTCTCTGGCCATTTCCAACCACTTTCCCACCACTATAGACACTTGAAAAATGAGAAGCTTCCAGCCTCCCTTGAAACTGGAAGGGTCTATGAGTCCAAGTTTGGCCAGTAAGACACCAACACAAGTCTGTTAGAGGTTTTTCTTGGAAAAAGTTTTACTTTCCTCATAAAAGAGAGAAATGGCTGGTTTAGTTCTTTCCCATTATTCGTATGGGAAAGGAAGGATATAATGCCTGGAGCCATGGTAGCCATGACCATGAGGCAACACAGAAGCAACCCTGTTGTCATCATGCTGCTGAAGCAGAGCCAGGTGCTACCTACCTCTATATTTCTTACATGAAATAAAAGAACCACTACTTGAGCCCATCTACCCCCATTATTTCATTCAGTTCAGCTCAGTTCAGTCGCTCAGTCGTGTCTGACTCTTTGCGACCCCATGGACTGTAGCACGCCAGGCCTCCCTGTCCATCACCCACTCCCAGAGTTTACTCAAACTCATGTCCATTGAGTCAGTGATGCCATCCAACCATCTCATCCTCTGTTGTCCCCTTCTCCTCCCGCCTTCGATCTTTCCCAGTATCAGGGTCTTTTCCAATGAGTCAGTTCTTCACATCAGGTGGCCAAAGTATTGGAGGTTCAGCTTCAACATCAGTCCTTCCAGTGAATATTCACAACTGATTTCCTTTAGGATGGACTGGTTGGGTCTCCTTGCAGTCCAAGGGACTCTCAAGAGTCTTCTCCAACACCACATTTCAAAAGCATCAATTCTTCAGCTCTCAGTTTTCTTTATAGTCCAACTCTCACATCCATACATGACTACTGGAAAAACCATAGCCTTGACTAGATGGACCCTTGTTGGCAAAGTTATGTCTCTGCTTTTTAATATGCTGTCTAGGTTGGTCATAACTTTTCTTCCAAGGAGTAAACGTCTTTTAATTTCATGGTTGCAATCACCATTTGCAGTGATTTTGGAGCCCCCCAAAATAAAGTCAGCCACTGTTTCCCCATCTATTTGCCATGAAGTGATGGGACCAGATGCCGTGATCTTAGTTTTCTGAATGTTGAGCTTTAAGCCAACTTTTTCATGCTCCTCTTTCACTTTCATCAATAAGCTCTTTAGTTCTTCTTCGCTTTCTGCCATAAGGGTGGTGTCATCTGCATACCTGAGGTTATTGATATTTCCCCCAGCAACCTTGATTCTAGCTTGTGCTTCATCCAACCCAGCATTTCTCATGATGTACTCTGCAAATAAGTTAAATAAGCAGGGTGACAATATACAGCCTTGACGTATTCCTTTTCCTATTTGGAACCAGTCTGTTGTTCCATGTCCAGTTCTAACTGTTGCTTCTTGACCTGCATACAGATTTCTCAAGAGGCAGGAGAGGTGGTCTGGTATTCCCATCTCTTTCAGAAGTTTCCACAGTTTGTTGTAATCCACACAATCAAAGGTTTTGGCATAGTCAATAAAGCAAAACTCTCCACTATGGCCCATCCATCTCGGGTGGCCCTACACAGCATGGCTCATAGTTTCATTGAGTTAGACAAGGCTGTGGTCCATGTGATTAGATTGGTTAGTTTTCTGTGATTGTGGTTTTCAGTTGTCTGCCCTCTGACGGAGTTGTTTCATTACTTGCAATCAAAAGCATTTATAATTCATACACTAGGTGAAGAAGGAAATAATTAGGATCAAAACGTGCTGGTCAAGACAGAGGGTCCAATATGTGCAAAAACCTGGAGAAGAGAAAGACTGCTGTGTAATCTGAAGATGAGAGATTCAATATACATGAAGTACATGTTGTTGGTACTGATGCTGGTGGTGAGTAGTGGCACCTGGCTGGGGTGAGCAATGAGACTGGAGAATCACACAAGACCTATAACATGCAGGGCCTTGCACAACTTTAATGTTAGCTTTGGATATTATCTGTAACAGTGGTATGCCATGGAAAGCCAAGTATGTGTGTTTAATCAGGGGAATGGCTAGGATAAAGTTAAGTTCTAGAAAGACCATTCTGGCCTGAATTGATTCATTCAGTAAATACTTTATAAACATAGGAAAGCAAACCAGTAGAATCACTTTGGAAAACTGTTTTGAAGTATCTATAAGACTAAACATCCACTACCCTACAAACCCAGCACCTGGTCAAAGAGAGGAACAGCCTGTGAGAAGTGTGTCCTCTCTTAGATGTGGTGATGGATTTCAGAGCCCAGGAGAATCAGCTGTAGGTGAAGCCCTATAGTTAGAAATCAGAGAGATACATTTTCAAGACCACAGCACTGAACAATTCCATAGACGAAAGTCAAGAGCAGGTGAAAAATCAATGTTCAGTGATAAAAGTTACAATGGTGGTTTATTTCCAGAATGGTTTGGGCTAGGGTATGTCAGAGAGGGCATGAGGGAGCCTGCTGGGGTGACTGGAAATGTTCAGTATCTTGCTGCGGGCGGTGGGGGGGGGGATTGTGTGGGTAAAAATCTTTTGAAATTTCACTGTAGGGTTTGTGCATTTTGTAGAAAAACTGAAGAAGTTCTCACTGAGCAAATGCTTTCTATTTAAATCCTCAACCCTGGGCACTGAGGGATGACTAAAGTAGACAGGGGTGCTGACCCCAAGGGACATGGTCTAAAACACAAGACGGGGGCAGGGGAGCCCATTTGGAAGGCATTCGGTGTCCCCACTGAGGACAATTGTGGCAGGGAGCCCAGGGCATAAGAGACTGTCTGCAGACAGCCCAGCCCAAGAAGCATTTTTGTTAAAGACTCTTGAAAACAGAGAGTAAAGTAAAATGACTGACTTGCAAGAAATGAGAACTAGAGATATGAAAGCAAGTCAGGAACCATCGGAACTGCTTACAGAGGAAAATGCTTTCAGAGAGATCAGTGACAGGAAAATTCAGTGTAACTGTTTACTGCCGGGACCGCTGGGAGCAGAGCCCTGGGAATTCATCTTTCCTGGAGCCAGGCTCATCTCCCTGTGCCCAGCCATCAGGTTCATTTGGTTTACAAGGACCCACTGGGAAATTATGTCTGATATATTTCAAAGTCAGCAAAGGATTTCACACCTTTGTGAGGACTGCTGGGAGGCAGGTAAAAGAATGTAGCCTCTTGGGGTAAGGGGTGCCAATTAGAGCTAATTAGAACTAAATTGACCAGGGTCATTTGGTAGAAATGCCTCATGGAACTCACCCTGTTCTAGAAAACTGAAGATTTGTCCTGTGAGTTCATTTGCTCAGAGAAAGTTCTCTATGGAGAAGTGCCTATAGGGATCATTCCTTAAGGAAAAAAAAAATTCTTTTAAGTAAACTCATCCCAGTGACTATGTTTTTCCATTGCTTCCATTATCAGTCCTGAATTTCCAACCATTTTCAATTTGAAAGGGTGATGTTGACTGTCATGCTGTGAAGCAAAAAATGTTAATATCTGTATATTTTAAACCAGCATGCCCTCAAAATGTGAACTTGCCACAGCTTTCCAGAAGGAAGATCTATAAATAGAACATTTTACACTTGTCTAACTTTTCGTAGGCTTTTAAAAAACTGTCCTATCTTTTCAGTCTGTGATAAAAGCAAAAAAAAAAAAGTATTTATCCAATAATTTACTGTGCGAAGATGGCAGCATAACTGAGTCACCCAAGTCAAGTGCTTTAGGAAAATTTCCATCAGGTGCCATCATGTTCTCATTCTAAGCTTTATTTAAATTCACTGGATCAATTTGAATCAATTTGACATGTACACACTTCAGGGTATGGTTAGTTTCAAATCATTTAAGCTCCTTATGACTTTATGATTAAGAACCCAAGGTTATAAAACATTAATATAAAAATCACAAATTATAAAGTGAAAAGTAAAATCTCCACCCAAGGTTTCATAAAAATCACCAGAATCATTATGTAAGTTTCATTAAACAAACAAGGTAAGAGTAATTAGGTGGTAAATGAGTACAGTGGTTTCAAAAGGCTCTAACTGGGACGGACCAAACAGTTCATGGAGAAGGCAATGGCACCCCACTCCAGTACTCTTGCCTGGAAAATCCCATGGACAGAGGAGCCTGGCAGGCTGCAGTCCATGGGGTCGCTAAGAGTCGGACACGACTGAGCAACTTCACTTTCACTTTTCCCTTTCGTGCATTGGAGAAGGAAATGGCAACCCACTCCAGTATTCTCGCCTGGAGAATCCCAGGGACGGCGGAGCCTGGTGGGCTGCCGTCTATGGGGTCGCACAGAGTCAGACACGACTGAAGCGACTTAGCAGCAGCAGCAAACAGTTCAATGAAAATTAGGAAGCCAAGGTCCAGGGCAGTTTCTTTCAGTAGGTTCAGATCTGAAAAGAGGTCTTCAGGTGTCTGGTGGCCCTTGTAGCAGGGGCTCATGGCTCCTGTAAAAGCAGAGAGTGGACCTTCAGGCCCTTCCCTGACCTTGGCTGGCCTGCCCTTCACTACCAGACACAAGATGATAACTTCCTTTTGGCTGGAGCCAGCGAGCAGCCACGTGAAAGCATTTTAAGGATCACAATGAAATGTGATTCCCACCTTCTTGAGTTACATGGAATTTTTCTCTCCTGGTTTTGGAGCTCAGGAAAAGGAAGTAAGGAGGAGGGAGTGGGTTAGCTTTTACCTTAAAATAATAATGAGGGCTTTCCAAGTGCCAGATCCCTTGATAACTCTGATCATTGTCATTTGTCTTTACAACTCCCCATGAGGCTGAGCTGAGTTCTCTTAATTCTCATCCTATTTTAGAGACTGAAGTACAGACAAGTTAGGTAACTTCCCCACTGATCACACGGTGAGCAAGGGGCAAAATCCAGGCCCACATGAATCAAAAGGATGGATTCTTCACCTCCAAGGGAGGAGAGGTCACTTAAATTCATTTATTCAACATGTATCTCAGTTCAGTTCAGTGGCTCTGTCATCTCCAACTCTTTGCAACCCCATGGACTGCAGCACGCCAGGCTTCCCTGTCCATCACCAACTCCTGGAGCTTACTCAAACTCATGTCCACTGAGTCGATGATACCATCCAACCATCTCATCCTCTGTTGTCGTCCCCTTCTCCCCCTGCCTTCAATCTTTCCCAGCATCAGGGTCTTCTCCAATGAGTCAGTTCTTGGCCAAAGTATTGGAGCTTCAGCTTCAGCATCAGTCCTTCCAATGAATAGTCAGGAGTGATCTCCTTTAGGATGGACTGGTTGATCTCCTTGCAGTCCAAGGGACTCTCGAGAGTCTTCTCCAACATCGCAGTTCAAAAGCATCAATTCTTTGGCGCTCAGTTTTCTTTATAGTCCAACTCTCACATCCATACATGATTACTGGAAAAACCATAGCTTTGACTAGACAGACGTTTGTTGGCAAAGTAATGTCTCTGCTTTTAAATATGCTGCCTAAGTTGGTCATAACTTTTCTTCCAAGGAGCAAGCATCTTTTAATTTCATGGCTGCAGACACCATCTGCAATGATTTTGGAGCCCAAGAAAATAATGTCTCTCACTGTTTCCATTGTATCCCCATCTATTTTCCATGAAGTGATGGGACTGGATGCCATGATCTTAGCTTTTTGAATGTTCAGTTTTAAACCAACTTTTTTACTCTCCTCTTTCACTTTCATCAAGAGACTCTCTAGTTCTTCTTCACTTTCTGCCATAAGGGTGGTGTCATCTGCATATCTGAGGTTATTGATATTTCTTCTGGAAATCTTGATTCCAGCTTGTGTTTCATCCAGCCTCCGGCATTTTGCATGATGTACTCTTCAAATAAGTCAAATAAGCAGGGTGACAATATACAGCCTTGATGTATTCCTTTCCCAATTTGGAACCAGTCCATTTTTTCATGTCTGGTTCTCACTGTTGCTTCTTGTGCATAGAGATTTCTCAGGAGACAGGTCAGGTGGTCTGGTATTCCCATCTCTTTAAGAATCTTCCATAGTTTGTTGTGATCCACACAATCAAAGGCTTTGGTGTAGTCAATAAAGCAAAAGTAGATGTTTTTCTGGAACTCTCTTGCTTTTTCAATGATCCAACAGATGTTGGCAATTTGATCTCTGGTTCCTCTGGATTTTCTAAATCCAGCTTGAATATCTGCAAGTTCATAGTTCACAAACTGTTGAAGCCTGGCTTGGAGAATTTTGAGCATTATTTTGCTAGCATGTGAGCTGAGTGCAATTGTGCAGCAGCTTGAGCATTCTTTGGCATTGTCTTTCTTTGGGATTGGAATGAAAACTGATCTTTTCCAGTCCTGTGGCCACTGCTGAGATTTCCAAATTTGCTGGCATATTGAGTGCAGCACTTTCACAGCACCACCTTTTAGGATTTGAAATAGCTCAACTGGAATTTCACCACCTCCACTAGCTTTGTTCATAGTGATGCTTCCTAGGGCCCACTTGACTTCACATTCCAGGATGTCTGGCTCTAGGTGAGTGATCACACCATCGTGATTATCTGGGTCATGAAGATCTTTTTTGTACAGTTCTTCTGTGTATTCTTGCCACCTCTTCTTACTATCTTCTGCTTCTGTTAGGCCCATACTATTTCTGTCCTTTATTGTGCCCATCTTTGCATGAAATGTTCCCTCGGTATCTCTAATTTTCTTGAAGAGATCTCTAGTCTTCCCCATCCTATTGTTTTCCTCTATTTCTTTGCATTGATCACTGAGGAAGGCTTTTTTATCTCTCCTTGCTATTCTTTGGAACTCTGCCTTCAAATGGGTATATCTTTCCTTTTCTCCTTTGCCTTTTGTGTCTTTTCTTTTCTCAGCAATTTGTAAGGCCTCCTCAGACAACCATTTTGCCTTTTTGCATTTCTTTTTCTTGGGGATAGTCTTGATCCCTGCCTCCTGTACAATGTAATGAACCTCGGTCCATAGTTCTTCAGGCACTCTGTCTATCACATCTAATCCCTTGAATTTGGCAAGAAGGAGTTCATGATCTGAGCCACACAGTCCACTCCCGGTCTTGTTTTTGCTGACTGTATAGAGCTTCTCCATCTTTGGCTGCAAAGAATATAATCAATCTGATTTTGGTATCGAACATCTGGTGATGTCTATGTGAAGAGTATTCTCTTGTGTTGTTGGAAGAAGGTGTTTGCTATGACCAGTGTGTTCTCTTGGCAAAACTCTGTTACCTTTGACCTGCTTCGTTTTTTACTCCAAAGCCAAATTTGCCTATTACTCCAGGTATCTCTTGACTTCCTACTTTTGCATTCCAGTCCCCTATAATGAAAAGGACACCTTTTTTGGGTGTTAGCTCTAGAATGTCTTGTAGGTCTTCACAGAACCGTTCAACTTCAGCTTCTTCAGCATTACTGAATTACAGGATTTTGCCTCCTCTGTGTTCTAAGAGCTAAAGATACAGTGCGAACCAACCAGCTAGGTTTCTGCCCTAACAAGGCTTTCACTGATGTGCAATGAGACAAGAGAAAGTAAGTTATTAAACAAACTGACAAACTCAAAGAATGATAATTCTCTGCAGAGAATGTTCAAAGGGTAATATGATAGTGATTGGAGGCTTCTTCCATTGGATGGTCACATTTTAAGAGATGGCACATGATCTGAGATTTTAATGACTAGAAGGTGCCAGCTTTCCCAAGATTGGGAAGAAGGACACTTCACCTGGAGGGAAGGGTAGGCACAGAGGACCCCCAGGGATGAGTGAGCTGATCACATACAAGTAACAGAAAGAAGGTCAGGGCTGTGAATTGAAAATGGCACAAATTCTTTGTCTATATTTCTCCATTTGAATCTGGGTGCATCTTGTGATTTGCTTTGACCAGCAGAATGCGGACAAGGTGTCTGTGTTTTGGTTTTTGGCCCAAGATTCTGGCAATTTCCTATTTCACTCTCTTGAAGCCTTGAGCCAACACGTATATGGATCTAGCTACCCTGTTGGAGAAACCACATGGAGAAAAATAGATTCTTGGCTGGCTCCCAACCAAGGAGCCAGTCATGTGAGAGAGGAGTTCCAGCCCCAGTAGAAGTCCCAGCCAAAATGCAGCCACATGAGTAAGCCTAACTTATACCACAGAGGAACAGAGATGAGCCTCCCAGCAGAGCCCAGCTAACTCACAGATTGTGAAAATAACTTCTGGTTGCTGTTTCAAGCCACTAAGTTTCAGGATGGTTGGATTTGCAGCAATAGATGATTAAAGCAGTCAAAGTGACTGAAGTTTAGAGCACCAAAGGGGATGGTAGAGAATAAAGCTAGAGGTCATTCTTCCAGCAAAGGCTGGATCAGGTAGGGTTGGAAAGCTAGGGTGAGTGGTTGGTATTTCATTCAAAGTGTGATCAGAACCATAAGAAGAGGCATGACATGATCTGATGATTTATGTATATTTTAAAGCTTACTCTGTTGTGTGATGAATGAATAGCGGGGTGTGGGGAATAAGAGAAGAAGTAAGGAATTGTCAGTTATGTGGCTATCATGGGAAGGCCAGCAGGAGAGGATAGCAACCTGGGCCAAGGTAGGAGCAGTGGAAATTCAGTGAACTGACTGACCCTGTGTGTTGGAGATGGAGACAAAAGATGTTGCTAGATGGAGTGCATTGAGGCTGTGGAGGATAACCACTCAATCTTTGGCTTGGGGAACTCAGTTGACTGTACACCATCCTCTAAGATGAAGAAGACTAGGGTATAGGAGTATGTTTGGAGAAAAGAGAACAAGAGTTCTCTTAATCATGCCATGTTTGATGCATTAGTAAGATATCCAAGTGGAAAGGCCACATGGACAGTTGACTACAAGAGTGTAGCATTCGAAGGCGAGGTCAGCCCTGAATCTAAAGAGAAGGCTTATATAGGTAAGAAAAGGGGGCTCTGGATTGAGCCTCAGGGCATTCAACATTTGAAGATGAGAGGAGGGTGGAATTTAGCCACAGAGGCACAGAAGGAACAGCCGGTGAGATAGGAGGAAAACCCAGAGTCTCTGGGATCACAGAAGCCAGGATAATAAAGTTGTTAAAAGAAAGAGAAGTCAAATAAGACAGACATGACCATTGGTTCATGGAACCAATAGAAATCACTGGTGATCCATGTGATTCATAAGGAAACATCCAGAAGAATTACATCCTTCAGGGGATGATGGCACAGAAGAAAAATTGACTCCCATTTGTTCCTAATCAATACCATGATAGTATTTAAACCCTTCAGTCTTTGGTCAATACAAGGGAGGAAAGAGAATAAAAGAATCTGGAACTGAGTGAGTTTAAACTTTAAAAGAAAGGGTTTTCCCACAGATGTTATTAGGAAGAATGAAGGCTCAAAACGGAATACACAGAAATGAGTTCTAGAAGTGGGGAAAAGAAGTATAAAGTGAGTTAAATTTGGACACAATGCTCAAAACCATTGTGTCTGTTCCATCATTTTATCACCATCACCATCATCACCACTGTGGAGAGAGGAAGCATCTTTGGGGACTCTACAGCATTTTTGAAGAGAGGCCCTTTCCTTTTCTTTTGTCCTCTTGGTGAGGACACGTATTCTACCTCCAAAGCCAGGAAAGGGAGGTCCAGAGAGATAACCCCCTTGTGACTGGGGGTACCTGCAGGCAGAAGAGACTGGAATTCCATTTGCTAATTGGAAGCCCTGCTGACATTTCTTTGTGTGACCAGAAGAAATCAGATGGTAGAACTGGGGTACAATGGCCTGGGGGGCCCACGAGGAAGACAGGGGCCAGACTATCCCACTCTAAGTCCTTAGTTCTTGAGTGGTACAAAAGTTGAATCTCATATGTGCCCAGGAACCCTAAAGTTGGCCATAGAAGGCAGATGAACATGGACACTACACTGTGGGGACCAAGAGGTCTCCAAGCAAAGGATGATGGTAGGATAACCTGGAAGGTCTGGCCAGAGCCAGGAAGGGAGCCACAGCACCCAAGGAGGTACTAGGAGACAAGCCCATTGCAAGACCAAGGGCAGGCAGCCTACAGAACCCTGGGGTAATAACAGCACCGGCCCATGGCAGAAAAGTCTGTCGGCTTATCAGTAAAGGGCATGGGATGCTTCCTCTCCTTCTTGTCGCCTTTACTAGAGCCAGTGCAAGGAGGGGTGGGGAGATCAAAGGGTGTGAGGGAACATCCTCCCTCCTCTCCCTCCAGACCCTTAGAATCAGAGTTCAGGACCGGAAATGGGCTTTCAATCCAAAATGGGGTTGAAGTTTTAAAATGAACAGGATAGAGAGTAAAGAAGCAAAAGTGATGGTTTTAGTAAAAGAACTGGTACATTCTAGAATCCAGCTGAACCTCTAAGGATGTGTTTCCTGATGGAAAATGTCATATGGCTCGACTGGGGACAATGATTAGAAACAATAAAGTCATTTCTTATTTATCCTGCCAATGAAAGGAGACACTTGAAAAACTAGGTTACAATGGACTGAGGAGCGACCTTGTGCCAGGCACTACCCGGGGCATTTTGTATGTCTCGTTCATCTCATCCTTACACATCCCACATGGTGGGTGCGGTTAGTACAAGTGGTATGGTTAGTATTCTTTTGCCTGTTTTGCTAAAAAGAAATTCAGGCTAACACGGAGGCCATGTAACAACTAAATGACAAGGTTAGGGCTCAAACCCAAGGTGCAATGACTTAAAAATCTAATATTTCAACTGAGACCCTGATTCCTTCAAAATGTCTTATTTAATCACAACAGCAGAAACCTGATCACATTGTAATACATGTGGAATTATAGGTTGCAAGGGCAACCATGGAGGAATATTTCTCTCTCTCTTTTTTTGACAACCAAAGTTAATTTCTTTGTCAGGTCTCTGATCCTGGAAGTGGCAGAAACAAGATCACTCTCATTTAGGAAATTCTCTGACTCTCTCCCAGGCTGAGTCCAAGCTCTGGGGCCCTTAAGAGAATCAAGGTGTGAGAGGCAGGGGTGAGTCTAGCCTCCTTGAGGCTTCCATATCAGTTCTCCCATGTCACCCTGAGACTTTCTCAGACCTTTCTACCTTAACTCGCCAATTGATCATCATCAGTCAACTGATCCCATGCTAACCTGGGCATGGGAACCCTAGCTCTCCCCTCACTATCTAGGGAATGGCTAGGTATCCAGGCTCTGGAGTTGGTGACCTTGGGCAAGTTACTTAACTGGTTTGTGCCTCAGTTTCCCTTTCTGTAAAATCAATGGTTTCATAGGGTTGATACAGGATTTTAAAAAATAAAATATTTATAGAATACTTAGGAACAGTGCCTGGCACATCATAAATGCTTAACTGAAGTTTACTTCCTTATTTGGGGCTGGGTGGGAGGAAAACAATAACTCTCACTAATGAAGTCTTTTTTTTTTATACTTGGACAGTATCTTTGGAAATTACAGTCATATCCCTTCTTTTCCTAGGCAATATAGGCAAATTATCTGGCTTCCCCCAAACTGGAGAGGTTGGGGTTTGGGTGTGGTCAGTATCTCAAAATTCCACCCTGCCCAGTCATAAGTGGACAGGTCTGTTTGAAAGCCTATGAGCCATCCCCCAATAATCTTGCAAGTCCCACCCACCCTCTCCACATACTCTTCCCTCCCTCCAGCATCAGTCTCTACAGGTTAGAATTTGCTGGCATCTAACTCTCCTACAATTCAGTTTATCTTGCCTCCACATCCATTTTTTGGAGCCTTATCATGACCTTTGAAAATAAAGAAAAGGAGATTAGGTTCTCAGCTGCCATCCTCTTTTTCCATTTTTAATAAAAAATTTTTTCATTGTGGACAATTTCAAGCATACAAAAGTGGAAGGAACAGGACTTCAAATACCCATACATACACCATCCTCAACTCATGGCCAATCTGGCTTCATCCATCACTGCCCATGTACTTTGAAGCAAATCTCAGAGATCGTATAATTTCATTTATAAATATCACTGTGTGCTTCCAAAGATGTGAAACACTCTCTTAAAACACATTACCATTATCACAACTTAAAAAAACAAAACAACCAGTGATGATTCTTTATCATCAAAAAGCCAACCAATGTTCAAAATTTTAACAGTATCCAATAATGATACATCAGGGCACAAGGGTGGGGTTGCACCTGGAGAATTGTTTTAGGAAACAGCGTGAGGCCCACCAGAAGAATAATTCCACCCCTCTGTTTCCTCCACAGACAGAAATGTCATAGCCAAACCCACTGCTGGTGGTGCCAAGAACTCCAAAAGACAACCATGTGTCAAATAACCATGGAGACACAGTGACAGAAGGAATTTATTCCTTGCTCCCTTGTTTAGAAAGAGCAGTCAAGAAGCCGCTGAGCACGGAGGTAGGAGGCAGACACTGTCCACACCTCCTGATGTACACCCTGGCATTCCTGACGAAGCATCAGGGCATCAGCAGGGCCCACAAGAGCTCGTTCGGCAGCTGTCAGTACTGGAGATTAGCACGTGTGCTTGCGGGAGCTGGCCTGACCTCAGTGCCGGAAGAATTGAAATTGCCTTGTTATTTCCTTCTAATGTTTCAGCAGCAGTTTTGAGCTGAATCTAGCAAAGAATTCAGCTGAGGTATTTTGACTGACTGATTGATTGATTATATTTTATCTGGTTCTAATGCTGGTCATTAACATGACAAGCCTTGCGATATCTTTAACTGAAGGGCAGTGCCAACCCTGATTCTTTGAAGTGACTGCAGTATTAGATGTGTAGCCTTTTAAATGGTTTCCCTTTAGACAAGTTAGATAAATGGTGCCAGTAAAGCAAGAATGGAGTGATCCTGTTTTCACTTTTAGAATATGTGTGTACAGGATTTCCACAGCTGACACGCTGGTGCTCTGCACCTGCTCCTAGGCCTTCCTGGTCCTGTGTCGCTCTGCCCCAGGCTTTTCCTGAGCTGCTGGAGGTGGTCAGGCCTGGAGTCAGAGAGGTGATACCCTCAATATTCATCAATGAGAGACCTGGGTTGGCAGATAAACACTCTGCAAGTGGGGTCAGTCTGAGGGGCTTTCTAAAGCACTGTACAGAGCTCCGAAGCTGGCCAGAGCCCCAGCTGTCCCCAGGGCAGACCTGCTCATTGTCAGTTGCCCTCCCTTCCTAAGTCATGTTCCCATCCCTCTATCAGTGCTTCTTGTCATCCCTCCCATTACAGGGTGACATCACTCTTTGCAACACTATGGACTATAGCTTGCCATGCTCATCTGTCCATGGGATTTCCCAGTAAAGAATACTGGAGTCGGTTGCCATTTCCTTCTCCAGGTGATCTTCCTGACCCAGGGACTGAACTCGAGTCTTCTGCATTGCAGGTGGATTCTTTATCATCTGAGCCACCAGGGAAACCCAGGTGGTACCTTATCTCCCAAATAGATCACTTGTACTCAAATCCTGGACTGTAAAGAAGGCAGAACACCAAAGAAATGATGCCTTCAAACTGTGGTGCTGGAAAAGAGTTCTGAAAGTCCCTTGGAAGCAAGAAGATCAAACCAGTCAATCTTAACGGAGATCAACCCTGAATATTCACTGAAAGGACTGATGCTTAATCTCTAGTATTGTGGTCATCTGATGCGAACAGATGACTCATTGGAAAAGTCCTTCATGCTGGGAAAGATTGAGGGCAGAAGGAGAAGAGGCTGTCAGAGGATGAGATGGCTGGATGGCATCACTGATGCAATGAACATGAACTTGGGCAAACTCTGGGAGATGGTGAGGTACAGGGAAGTCTGGTGGGCTGCAGTCCATGGGGTTGCAAAGTGTCGGACATGACTGGGTGACTGAAAAACAGCTACAACACTCAAATCCTAGTCTAAGGCTTGGTCCTGAGACCCAAGCATATGATGATCCTTAACCCAAGGCACATCATATTCAGAGAAGAGTCTGGAATAAGATGTGCATCTTAACTGGGTATCCTTTGTGAACAGAGCCCTCTTGAATTGGGCAATGGGGCTATGCCATACTCTTTGGGTGTCTGGGGGTGGCAGTGAATGAGGATGGTTTTTTTGGCCAAATCTGTATTTAATTTTTTACAAAGAACATATAGCATTTGTCTACTTTTTTTAAAAATACATAATAAAAACTTGGGTTTTTAAAAACCCAAATATTTGTTTTATAATTTTTAAAAGGTCATTTCCATTTAAATTTTTTTAAAAAGAAGGAAAGAAACTAGGGTTTAAAAAATTTTATAATGATTTAGAACAACAGTTTTTCGGTTTTGCTTTTTTTTTTTGCTTCCAAATCTTTTTGTGATGGAATCCCTACATGGCTCCTCCAGTTACCAAGTGGCACTTCTATGACTAAAACAAGGTGTTGGGGCTTCCCCCACCAGCTCCCCATCCTCTTCCTCCACCTCAGGTAATCACTAGGTACTTTGTAAGAACCTTGGGGTTTTTGTTGGGACCAGCATGAAAGCTGGAACCAGTGTGAAACCACTGTTGTAGATTATTTCATGGTATAAAAAAAATCATTAATGTTTTATCTTAAAACATGTTCTGAAATGAAAAGAGCCAGTCAAAAGCAGCATATACAGTACTATCTTGATTTTTGTGGCAAGGAAAAAAAACAAAAACCTGTATTCATGTACACTGAAAAGAAGCTAGAAGGAAACATACCAAAGATATTCATGGTGGGTTATCCGGGGGGTGGAGGGGGGAACAACCTGGATCCCCAGTATCTTTTTACTCTGGTTTCTGTGTCAATGCTGTATTTCCTCCATTTTCTATTGTGGATATATGAATTATTCTTTAGTAAATAAAAGCATAGCACATGATTTTAAGGAGGTGAGAGAGTAGGATAAATGATCCCAAAGTCACACGCAGACAGTAGCAGCATCGGACTAGATTTTCGCTGTTTTTAGATACTGATCTGAAAAGCAGGGCCTTCCCCAGGTTGACAGAGTTTAGACACTGAAGCCTGCATAACTCAAGTTATAGCCTGTCAATTCCATGCTCAGCCAAGTCTTTGAAGTTTCTGGTGATGATATATGAGCACTGCCCACAAAACAAGCAAAACAAGTAGTAACTCTCCTGCCTCTATTACCATAGAGTGGTTCAGACTGTGAAGTGGGTGATGCCTCCCACAAATGTGGGCATAGTCGGGTCAGACTCATGGCCTGGGAGTCTTCGAAGGGAGATGGAAGCTTTGCCAAACCTGAAGTTAACGTAGGAATTAGAGTATGTAAGTCAGTGGTTCCCCAAGCTGGCAGCCCATTAGAATTACCTGGGGGACTTCTCAAAAATGGGTTCCCAGCCTACCCACTGATCATCTGATTCAGGAGGCCTGGATGGAACTCATCATCACCTGATTTTTTTTTTTAATATCTGGTAGTATTTATTTATTTATTTACTTTTTGGCCTTGTAGCATGTGGGATCTTAATTCCCCAACCAGGGGTCAAACCCTTGCCCCCTTCAGTGGAAGCGTGTAGTCTTAACCACTGGACCTCCAGGGAAGTCTTATCACCTGCATTTTTAACAGTCATACTGGGGGATTCTCATGAAACAACTTGGTGAAGTTCATCATCATTGTTAGTTTTTAAATTCTTGGAAACCTGTTTGTGGTTGTAACCTGGATACTGTTGGCACAGCCCCTGATGCCCTGTAAGTATTCAGGGAAGTGACCCTTTATTGAAGGCCCACTCTGTACCTAATATTTTGCAAACTGGTTTCAGGTCCCTTTGCCTTAATTACAACTCAGAGGAAAGCATTCCTATATCCATTTTGTAGGTGATGAAGCAGGTTCAGAGAAGTTAAGAAACTTGCCTAAAACCACTTAGAGAGGCCACATTCAAATCCTGATCTGAGGCCCAAACTCTAGCTCATCCCATTTGGCCATGTCACTTGTTTCCTGGGAGAAAAATGGTAGCAGAATTCTCCACTCACCTTACTCATCTCCTATCTTCTACCTGTTCCTCTCTTCATCCACACACATGTGCACACACACACACACACACCCCTTCTAAGTTTGCCCTGCTCTGGTGGCTCATTGGTAAAGGATCTGCCTGCCAGTGCAGGAGATGTGGGTTAGAAATCCTGGGTCAGGAGGATACCCTAGAGAAGGAAATGGCAACCCACTCTAGTATCCTTGCCTGGGAAATCCTATGGACAGAGGAGCCTGGTGGGCTACAATCTGTGGGGTTGCAAAGAGTCAGATACAACTTAGCAACTAAAACAAACAAACAAAAAATAGCACTAGAACTCTACTCCAGGACATGCTATATAGAGCTTTATTCTCACAATTTTCTGACTTGTCATGACATGTCTTTCCTAAGTTAGAAGAAACCTGTTATTCCTTGATTCCACTGTAATTCTCTTATTTATTTGAAAGCAATTGTTGCCAACTATTCTAAGCTATTGACTATTAAAATTACAAGATGTTTGATGATAGCTTTCCCATCCCCCCCAAAATAAGAAATCCATGAAAGCTTCCTCCCCAATTTCCTAAACAGATGGTATGATACAGAGAGAGCCCATCTTAGTCTGAATTCCACCACCAAGGAAACAGTTATTAGCAAGCAGGCACGTCCACAGCCACACAACCCATCCTGTGAGCCAAGGGACCTCTCTGTGATTTACTTGGATAGCCTCTTTCATAAAAAGTTCATTTGAGGTGTATGTGACAATCCTGTCAGTGCAATACTTATTAGCTAACCCAGTCAGACAGGTGAACAAATCAACACTTTAATATTTAGACTCAGGACTGATTGAACTTCAGAGCTCAGGGCCTTTCCACGAGACTGAGCAACTGGTCTTGCTCAATTCATTTGTAAAGCTCATACAAGACAGGCTCACCATGAAATGTTTCTAACTATCTACTTTTTTTGAAAACTATTATTTTCATCAATGAAAAACCATTTTAGAAATCCATTATGCTAATTAACACACACGTAGGTGCTGAGCTAAGCCAGATAATTGAAGCACTTAGGGAAACTTCCTCTGGAATGTGTGGCTGTGATCTTTCCAATGTTAGATAACTGCCCCTACAGTACAGATGAAAGCGTGCATGTGCATGCACACACAAACACATGCACGTAGGCACATGCAGCATATTATCTATGCTTTAGCTTTAGAAGTAAATCACAAACAATACAGCATAATAGCCACCTTGTAATGAGAACTTACTGGATGCCAGGTACTGTGCTAAATGTTTGACCAGAAAGAAAACTGATCATATTTAATCTTCACTGAGGAAACTGTGGCCCCAGGAAACCCAGTTAGGAAGGATGAGCTGGACTCACACTCTGGCTTACTTGAAAGCTCTAAATCTCAATCAGGAGACTGGTTGCCAGTGAGTTCTTCTGGGGCCTCCCAGGAATTCCCTAGCCATCATCAACAGTAATTTTTCACTGTTGGCTCAAAACTTTGACCAATAAATAAAATCTCAGTCCCCAGAAAGTATTCCACAACTTCTGAGCATAATCCGTCCTGAAGCAGGCTTGGGAACTCTTCTCTGAAAATACTGTGTTCCACCTGGAAACGTGCAGGGTAGCCTGCTCTAAGAGATCCCAAGGGCAAGGATGGCTGGAGTTTGAATGCCTTCCACTTCCTGTTAGGTTCCCGCCTGGATGCCCCTCTTCTGCATTCCTCTGCTTTGTTATGTGTCTGAATTTATCGTCAACCAGACATGTCCATACAGAAGCCGAAGAAGAGAACAGCCAATCACAGCCCAGGAACGCCCTCCCTCTCCTGCCTGGGAGGTACAAGGACCCCCAGGTCCGCTATGATAAACTATAGTGCTGTCAAGGAGTTTATGAAGGGATAGAGCAATGTGGGTAGTGAAACGTAGTCAAAATCTGGATACATTGAGAAAGGAGAGTGAAAAGAATTTACTGATGGATCCATATAGGGACTACAAGAAAAACAGGAGTCAAGGCTGACTTTAAGATTTTGGGACTGAGCTGAGAAGAAGTGAGTTGTCATGAATCAGATGGGGTAGACTATGGAGAACAGCTGAACACTTTAGGGTTGAGGTGCTTATTAGGTATCCAAGGTGTACTTGGTTTTCTATTGCCACATAACAACTTTCCACAAACTGAGCAACCTGAAGCAAACCCATGAGCCCAGTTCTGTAGGCCACAGGTCAGGCAGATTCGGAGGTTTGTCTGCTCAGGGTACCAGGAAGCTGAGGTCCAGGTATTAACTGAGCTGGATTCTTATCTGAGACTCTAAGGAAGAATTGAATTCCAAGGTCATTTTCCTTGCTGGGAGGCTTCAACTCCATGCTCTTGTAAGCCAGAGGCTCCTGTTTCCTTGCTGGCTGCCAGCTGAGAGCCACTCTTAGCTTCTAGAAGCTGCTCACTTTCCTTGCCATGCAGCTTCCTTCATCTTCAGGTCACAAAGCCCGAGTCAAATCCACCTGCTTTGCACCTCTCATTTGCCTGCCACCAGCCGGAGAAAACTGCCTTTAAAGGGTTCTTGTGATTAGATCAGGCCCACGTGGATAATCTCCCTTTCTTAAGGTCAAAGGTATCTTGTAAGCTAATCTAATCATGAGAGTAAAATCCCCTTTATCCTCAGTCTCGGCGAGTCTTCAGATGAGTGCACACTGGGATGGGGGCAGGGGCAGAAAATCCTGGAGGCCTCCTTAGAATCCTGCCTGCCTCCCAAGTGGAAACATGGTGGAGACGGTCTCCTTCAGACAGTCTGCTTCCAGGGCTGAAGGATGGAATGGGAGGGGCAGGAGACAAGCCCATCTGGAGCTCTTTAGCCTCTGGAACCTGGAGCACTCAGGGAAGAAGGCCTGGCCCTTTGAAGCTGCCCCACAGAGCTGTGTCTCCGGGCCTCACAACAGGCCTGCCTGCCAATCCTCCTGCACGGGCCCTGAGGCATCTTGGCTGCAGCATCCCCATGTCTGGCAGGTGAGTCAACATTTGGCTTCTCTCCTGGGCTTTCTTGGAAAGGGCTATGTTCCAGGTTGGCAGCTGTGCTGGCGGGGAAAGAGAACAGAGAAAAGCCAAGTTCTGGGGGCCTTGCTGCCAGGCAGGACACCTGGGCCTTCTCCCCTGCAGCCATTGAAAATGACGGGAGCAAATTTTACTATCATTGCAGGGAAGCTGGAGTGATAGGAAAGCAGAATGCGAGTGGAGTCAGATGGGTAACTTAGCCTCTCAATGTCCCCATCTATAAAATGGGGACAATCATTAGTAGCTATCCTACTGGGATTGTGACAATTAAACAGCATGGCATCTGTAAATCATTTAGCACAGTGACTGGCGTATAGAAAGTACCAATAAAGCTTGCACAATGGATACTATTAACTGAAGAAGAAAGAACTGGCACAGTTCAACCAGATGAGGTTAAATAGGAGGAAGGGATGGAAGGGATTAGGTAAAGAGGTCAAGGGGATAGCCAACTCCCTTAACAAGAAACTCTCATAATATTGGAATGCAAGTTGGTTGTTTCCATAAAGACCTTTGAATTTGCAAGGGACAATTACTAAACTTCAAAGCATGATGAATTTTGATTGGGCAATGTGGTAAATCTGGATAATGATGTTACTCCTGGGTAGCCAGATAGGTTTTCTACTTCCTGTAGAAATTTAGGAGGGAAGAGAGGGACAAGCAAGGAGCAGATTACTGTGTGGGTATGTTGCATGCTGCATTTGGTTGCAAGGAATAGAAATCCACCCAAGGTAGCAGGGTGGGGTAACATGTGAGCATTAACAGTGGGTTCACCCAACCCTTCCATATTTATCAGGTTTCTTTGCTGCATCCTGAGGACTTTATTTCTCATCTCTGCCTGCAATCTCATTCAGCAAGAAGTGAGTCGATTACTTTGTGGAGAAACAAAGCAAAGACAGCTTACACTCAGGACAGCATAGTAGGAGGAGAATAAAGGTCACAGCCTCTCCCCCAGCATTGCACCAAGGAGCTGAGAGTTCCCTGAGTTAACATAAAGCATCTCTCTTATCTGGCACAGCCCACCAAACTCCATCAGCCATCCAGTTTGCAGTGATGTGTCTCATGGCTGACACCCTTCCCTCCTCCAATGACCAGGACAAAAGCCTCACAGGACAGAGGGGCCCAGGGAGACCACTGGACCCACTGAGTGGTATAAGATCTCACTCCTCATCACGTTGGATAAGCTGGGACCAGTTTTGAATCCCCACTGAGTGGAAACTTTAACCATGCTTATTCTAAAGATGCAACCGGCAATCCCACGGACACCCAACAACAGGAAATTGACGTAGCCAGGCCCTGCCACTGCTTGAGGGTTAGCTCGTTTCCCCATTTCCCTTTACAGATTGGCATGCTCTCTGTCTGCCTTTTTAAGAGAGTGCAGGTGACATTAGAGTCCTTTCACCATTTCTCAGTTCAAGTGGAGAGCACTGCCTGGCTGGAGTTGGTCATTTAGTTCACATGTCTGAAAGGCAGAGGCTGATTGGCTCATGGACACCTGGGTCAGGAGTTTACCTTTGATCCAGTTAGTGGCAAGGGGTGGGGTGAGGTGTGGGGGTCCCTTGGCATAGATATGGCTGCCTCGACCCACCTCTTTCTCCCAGAGGGGTTGTGCGTGCCTAGATTCTCGTAAGAGAGACAGAGCTTGGCAGGCCCCCCTGGGGCCCAAATGTATCCACCATAAACCACCCCCAACCCAATTCAGATTTCACATGTTCTCTTTGACCCATCATGACAGGGTTCTTAATATATAATCTATTCCAAAACATTCCCAAATGGGCCAGGAGGGAACTAATATCTATGTATCCATCCCCTCTTTCTGCGAGAATCAAATTTCCAGGGTTATTTTGAAATGAGCTATACAGAAATGCCATTCTGCAAAACAAAGTCTGTTGTGGTTAAATAATTGTCTACCATTTATCTTTTCAGCAAGTCTCAGTTTTCGCAGAGTGGGCTTAAATATGGGGTACACCCATATGGGTATTTCTAGGGCAACAGTGTATTACAGAACAAGCCAATTAATGACAGGAGAGTTCATGGCCTTGACCAGGTTAATAATAAGGCCAAGGACCATTTGCTGTGTCTTCAGCTCTTCATTTGACTCAAATCCCAGCTGTAACTTTCTGCTAGGTCTGAGAGTTCTGACTTTCCTTAATCCACCAGATAGAAGCAAAACGACAGCAGAGGCTGTAAATACTCTGTCAGGGCATGAAGAATAACAACAATAAGGCATTCATATTAGGAGAGGAGATTCATTCATCACAGTTTGTTTACCCTCTCAACAACCCAGTAGATTTGGTGTCGCTGTCTCTGGGGAAGCAGCTGGCGTTAGGAAATCAGATTGCAGTGAAAAGAATGTGAGCTTTGCAGTCACATGGACTCATTTCAAATCCTGGCCTAGGCCCTTCACTTCTCTGATGAGACAAGCCTGTATGGAAGCTCTGATTGGTCAGTGCCCATGCCCTGACCTTAGCTACAGAGTTGAATGTCAACCTGTTTTTCTAGTCCTCAGTTTTTCTTCTGAAAAATGGGGGAATGATAATACCTACTTCACAGGATGATTGTTAAGATTATATGAGACTATATATATGAAAATACCTTGTGTCTAGTGGGTGCTTATTGTGTTTACTTCTTTCCCATTATAACTGATTTTTTACAGGTTTGAGTTTGGGCTAATCTTCTGTTAAGGTTTTTGAAAACTTTCTCTTATCAAGGTTTCATGACAGAACACTGCAAAACAAAGAGAGGAAAGTCATACTTTCTTCATTCTCATGAGAAAAAAATCTTTCTCAGTCAGTCCCGACTCAGGTTTCAATCCCATCCTTTTTTTCCAGACCCTTCCTTCACTGTGGCAAAGCCTTCTCACTGTCCCCTAATATCACGCCTTCCCTAATTCTATAATAACATAATTTTCACATGCACATACACCCAAGTTTAACCAGAACATATAGTCAACAAAAGATAGAATACATTCCCCAGCATCACTTGCAGCTAAACATAGATCATGTGACTAAGTGACCACATGACTATGCTTTCACCAGTGGGATATCAGAGGAACGGAACTGAGTAATTACCAGTTACTGGAACTGACTGAGCTTCTCTTTCCCCTTTCCTACTAACTGGAAGGTGGACAAAGAACTAGTGAGCCAGCTTTGACTACATGTATGAGACAATACTCTGAGCAACAAAATAGAAGGAATCTGGGTTCCTGGACAACCTCAGGCAGCAGAGCTGTCCCGGACTATCCACCTACCTTCAGACTTTACATAGAGTAGAAACACATTTCTATAAAATAGAAACACACTTCTATCTGGTTACCAGTACTGTATTGGGAGGTCTCTTTATTATACCAATTCAATCTACTCCCTAACTAATACCTTCCCTTGTCAGAACTCATCTTTGGAACTTGCCTTGAGCAAAAATGGTCTTGAGCCAAGATCAGCCATTAGGATGGATCAGATTTCATAATTTGGCTGCTTATAAACCAGATCCAGCCCACAGGCATGCTTTGGTTAGCTTCTACAGTATATTTTAAAAATTTTAGGTTTGTTGTCAATATTTACAAGTTGAGAAATTTCACATATAAATCTAAATGCCCGGTTTTTCTTGAGAAATCAGAAGGTTTGGCAACCCTAAGCCCATATTCTTGCTTGGCAGAATTCAGCTTTAGTTCACCATAGTCAATGCTTGTTGCATCCTCGGGTCTTTCCAGTTTGGACTTTAATGGCCTGACTTCCAATCCCCAGAACCCATGTTCCTTTGCCTGAGGACTTTCTCTGCCACCCCCCTGGAGCCTGCTCAGCCAGAAGGGTGAGAGAATTAAAACTCTACTACCCTCAACAGCTCCTAACCAACCAATGATAGAAGCTGAGGTATAAAGAGCCCAGGTCCCTAGTCTTCAGATGGGACAGCTGAAAGGCACTTTTACAGTTGCTGCCAGAGTGTGAATCCCAGCTACCCACAGTGGTAATTCACTCCATAATGTACCTTTATTGAGAGGCTGCCTTCCTTTCCATGTCCTGGTTTTCAGTTCTCTCCCAATGTTTCCCAAATAAATTAATTGCATCAGATCTTACTCTCAGAGTTTGTTTCTGAGACTGCCTAAATCACCAGCTCCCTTAGTTTTCCATGTCACTGTTAGCATTTATCACCATGTTGCACTGTCATTTTTCTCCTAGTAGAGAAATATTTATCTGTATTTGATCTTTATTAAAAGTGAAAAGGGAAAGGCAGCTCCAGAAAAAAATGTGGTTTAGAAAAAAAAGGTGAGAGTATCTTTTTGTGGGAGTAAAGAATATTCCTGCATATTTAACGTGCAAATACAGGCCTGCTTAGTACACTGACATTATCTGCCTGACCCTCTGCTGTTCGTGCCTGTGATCCTTGGTTTACAGCACTGAAAACTCTTGTTAAAATTCAGGAGTCATTAACCCTTGACTTTGAATGAGGCTCTGAGATTAGCTAGGCAGCCATCTGGGAGCATACACTGGGAAGAGGAAGGAAGACACAGACATTTCAATGGGAGGAAGGACCAAAGGAAATCTTGGCACTTAGGCCAGGCAAGGGAGCTCAAGATGGCATCAGGGTAGGGGGCCTGAAGGGAGGTGAGGTAAGTCGTTTCCTGATCTTGTGAAAATATCCTGCCCCACAGCGTCCACTGGTCTCCATGTCTACACCCTCCATCAGAGCTTGGCTCTCTTTAAGCCAACACAACTTCTGGGTGTGTCTCACTTGACTTGATAGGAATCCCTGGAGGGTGCAAGCTATACCCATTCTACTTGTATCCCCAGGACCTGACACAGGGCTTGCCATGCAGTTGCTGCCTAATAAAAATTTGTCTTAAATGTTTGTGGGCCAACTTGACCCTAGGGTGAGAGATCTGAATTGCTATGTAAGCCAGGGGGCGCTGTGGTTCAATGTTCATTTCTCAGTTCAGTTCAGTTCAGTCACTCAGTTGTGTCCGACTCTTTGCGACCCCATGAATCGCAGCACGCCAGGCTTGCCTGTCCATCACCAACTCTCGAAGGCTACCCAAACCCATGTCCATCGAGTCGGTGATGCCATCCAGCCATCTCATCCTCTGTCTTCCCCTTCTCCTCCTGCCCCCAATCCTTCCCAGCATTAGGGTCTTTTCCAATGAGTCAACTCTTCACATGAGGTGGCCAAAGTATTGGAGTTTCAGCTTCAACATCAGTCTTTTCAGTGAACACCAGGACTGATCTCCTTTAGGATGGACTGATTGGATCTCCTTGCAGTCCAAGGGACTCTCAAGAGTCTTCTCCAACACCACAGTTCAAAAGCATCAATTCTGCGGCACTCAGCTTTCTTCACCATACAACTCTCACATCCATACATGACCACTGGAAAAACCATAGCCTTGGCTAGACATACCTTTTTTTGGCAAAGTAATGTCTCTGCTTTTAAATATGCTGTCTAGGTTGGTCATAACCTTCCTTCCAAGGAGTAAGTGTCTTTTAATTTCTCAGTAGGGAAGCTGAAAAGGATATTATTTTGAGCTGTACACTGCAGTGATTAAGAATACCCTAGCTGGCCCCAGGCCACTAAAAGCCAGGAGCATGGACTTTTTGGAAAACTAGCCATCTCTTACCTAGTTTGCAACCAATAAGTTTAAGACTGTGTGCTTTGGAGTCAGGCTGCTGCTAAGTTGGGTCAGTTGTGTCCGACTCTGTGCAACCCCATAGACAGCAGCCCACCAGGCTCTGCTGTCCCTGGGATTGTCCAGGCAAGAGTACTGGAGTGGGTTGCCATTTCCTTCTCCAATGCATGAAAGTGAAAAGTGAAAGTGAAGTCGCTCAGTTGTGTCAACTCTTCGCGACCCCATGGACTGCAGCCTACCAGGATCCTCCATCCATGGGATTTCCAGGCAAGAGTACTAGAGTGGGTTGCCAGGAGTCAGGCTACCTAGGTTCAAATCCTGGTTCCCCCAATTACTAGCTGTTTGACCATGACATGTCACTTAACCTCTCTGTGCCTCCATAAAAAATTAAATGACCAAATGCATGTAGAGTGCTTTGCACTGTGTTTGTGCAGAGGAAATGTTTAAAACGTGTCAGCTATTATTGCCCTGGATGAGGACAACAGGATCCTAATTCAAAAGAAAGCCAGTATAGAAAATGCTCTGGAGGGAGATGCCAGTCCAACCCCAAAACTAGACCTAAGACAAACAGAACCCACATGTTCCAGAACAAAGTTCTGACCTTTCTTGTGTTGGCATCCAGTAAAGTGATGAACTTCAGTGATCAACGCAAAGAAATAGAGGAAGACAATATAATGGGAAAGACTAGAGATCTCTTCAAGAAAATCAGAGATATCAAGGGAAAACTTCATGCAAAGATGGGCACAATAAAGGACAGAAATGGAACTGACCTATCAGAAGCAGAAGATATTAAGAAGAGGTGGCAAGAATACACAGAACTGTACAAAAAAGATCATGACCCAGATAACCACGATGGTGCGATCACTGACCTAGAACCAGATATCCTGGAATGTGAAGTCAACTGGGCCTTAGGAAGCAAAACTATGAGCAAAGCTAGTGGAGGTGATGGAATCCCAGTTGAGCTATTGCAATATGCCAGCAAATTTGGAAAACTCAGCAGTGGCCACAGGACTGGAAAAGGTCAGTTTTCATTCCAATCCCAAAGAAAGGCAATGCCAAAGAATGTTCAAACTACTGCACAATTGCACTCCTCTCACACGCTAGCAAAGTAATTCTTAAAATTCTCCAAGCCAGTCTTCAGCAGTACATGAACCATGAACTTCCAGATGTTCAAGCTGGATTTAGAAAAGGGAGAGGAACCAGAGATCAAATTGCCAACGTCTGCTGGATCATCAAAAAAGCAAAAGAGTTCCAGGAAAACATCTACTTCTGCTTTATTGACTATATCAAAGCCTTTGACTGTGTGGATCAAAACAAACTGTGGAAAGTTCTTAAACAGATGGACATACCAGACCACCTTACCTGCCTCCTGAGAAACCTGTATGCAGGTCAAGAAGCAACAATTAGAACCGGACATGAAACAAAAGACTGGTTCCAAATCGGGAAAGAAGTACGTCAAGGCTGTATATTGTCACTCTGCTTATTTAACTTATATGCAGAGTATATCATGCAAAATGCCAGGCTGGATGAAGCACAAGCTAGAATCAAGATTGCTGGGAGAAATATCAGTAACCTCAGATATGCAGATGATACCATCCTTATGGCAGAAAGTGAAGAAGAACTAAAGAGCTTCATGATTCAAGTTAAAGAGGAGAGTGAAAAAGTTGGCTTAAAGCTCAACATTCAGAAAACTAAGATCCTGGCATCCGGTCCCATCACTTCATGGCAAATAGATGGAGAAACAGTGGAAACAGTGGCTGACTTTATTTTTTGGGGGCTCCAAAATCACTGCAGATGGTGACTGCAGCCATGAAATTAAAAGATGTTTGCTCTTTGGAAGAAAACTTATGACCAACCTAGATGGCATATTAAAAAGCAGAGACATTACTTTGCCAACAAAGGTCCAGCTAGTCAAAGCTATGGTTTTTCCAGTAGTCAAGTATGGATGTGAGAGCTGGACCATAAAGAAGGCTGAGCGCTGAAGAATGGATGCTTTTGAACTGTGGTGTTGGAGAAGACTCTTGAGAGTCCCTTGGACTGCAAGGAGATCCAACCAGTCCATCCTAAAGAAAATCAGTCCTGAAAATTTATTGGAAGGACTGATGCTGAAGCTGAAGCTCCAATACTTTGGCCACCTGATGTGAAGAATTGACTCATTGGAAAAGACCCTGATGCTGGGAAAGATTGAAGGCAGGAGGATAAGGGGACAGCGGAGGATGAGATTCTTGGATGGTATCACCGACTCAATGGACATGAGTTTGTGCAACCTCCAGGAGTTGGTGATGGACAGGGAAGCCTGGGGTGCTGCAGTCCATGGGGTCACAAAGAGTCAGACACGACTGAGTGACTAAACTGAACTGAACTGAAAGTGATGAATCTGTTTTCAGAATAATGGCTTCAGAGGCACAAAATAAAATTCACAGAATTACAGAGAAAACAAGTTACATGGTTCTCAAAATATTAAACAAATTTTTGATGTAGTAATACTGGCACTACTTTATCAACACATTAAAAAGCAAGATCTAGCAGTGGGTCTAATTACGACTAATTTTTAAATGGAGATGAGCATAAAATGTCATTTTCAGATATCTGTGACAACTGTAGAGTGATATGAAAATATCTCTGATTTTGATGGATGACAAAGTCACAGGCATGACTAATGTTATTTTGGGGTTGGATGTCTACATTTTTAATAGAAAGAAATGCCAATTTTCACTTAGAGATTGGCAAATACAAACAATACTTCTCCCACCCAAGGTAAGAACCTTTTGCCTAAGGTAAAGAAGCCCTGAGTGCCTTCAGGCAAATGAAGAGACATCCAAACTGGCCTGATCACCACTCCTTCCTTCCTTCCCTCCAACCTGTAAGCGTAGACATTGGGGATCTGAGCAGGAATGTGACTACTAGGGGAGAGGGATGAGTCTCCTTTGAGTCAAGGAAAGAATACTCTGGGTGAATAACTTAGAGATTGCAAACTCCAGGGAATGCCCTTCATGTTGTCTTCTGTGGCCCAAAGCAGAGAGTGGGGGGGAAGGGGAGGGATCCTTAGAGCCAACCCAGCTCTCTCCTCACTGCAGCCCCTCAAGGTGAGTCAAATCTGACCAGGGCAGAGGGAGGCCACGAGGCCAGGATTTTAAACTGGACCTTTCTATATCATAGAGGGGCAGGTAAGTTTGTTTTGCCAGGGACATCCCTCCAACAATGGGGGTGGCAGCCAGTGGCTAAATGCCCAGCCTTCCCACCTTCCAACAACACAAAGGGACATCACAAAGGTCCATTCCATTCCTGCAGTTCTGTGCAGGTCACCCAGTTTGTACCCTGAAGATAAGGTGCCATTTTGGGCCCTTCTCCCTTCCTTCTCTGACCGCCCCTCCCCCACTCCTGCTTCCTGGATCAATTCCCAGATCAACTTACTGCCCTGGTGCCCTTCTCTCAGGACGAACTTTTGGAGGAGCCAAAAATAGGAGAGTGATGGTCCCCTCATGTGACTAAATCAGGCTTCCTTAGAGGGTCACCTGTAAGGCTTCAGCGCTCTGGGAAGGAAAGTGGGGAGTGGGGATGGAGAGGAATCATGGCATGCAAGGAAAAGCACTGGGAAATTATAAAACTCAGTAGCTTTTTAAAAGCTGAAACCTGGCTGGGAATCCCTTGGAAGAGCACAAATTGAAAAATGTGCTCGTGACAGATGAGAATCCGTCAACTGACAAAAGACGGCTTTGCGGAGAAAACGAAGCAGTGTGTGGTGTCAGGGGGACAGATTGGCCCAATTAAGGACATGGGAGGCCCCAGGGAGGGGGTGGGGAAGAGTGAGTTATGAGGCAGTGGGGAGAGATGGGTCCAGAAAGGAGGTGGGCAGGTCACTGGGGTGTCCATGTGCTCCATCCCCAGTGTCAGGCAACCCTAAGGAGGGGGATGAGATGCTGAGTCTCAAAAGGAGGGGAACAGACCCTGCAGAGGGCTGTGTACTGCCTCCTCACTTAGGTGCATCACTTCACAGAGGTAAGCTTGGAGATTCCTAAATGTGTGCTCTGTGGAACGCTGGTTGTGTACTAGTCTCTAGGAAAAAGAAGATAGGGTGGGGGTTCGGTGGAGAGCCCTGCTTGGAGATTCCTTCCTCCAACAAGTGTCTATCCATTGAGTCTGTTCCGGGCATGGCGCTGGGTCCAGGACTACAGGAGTGGATAGTACAGATGACATCCCTATACCAGGAGCCCAGCAGTCCTTTAGGGGAAGCAAATATTAAATTACATTACCTAACACTTAATGCACAGGGAGCGCTAGTCTAGCTGCTCCACAGGTACTACCTCATTGAATCCGCACGACAACCTGTGAAGTGAAAACTACATGTTTGTTATTTTAGGGGTAAATAAACAGGGGCACAGAAAGGTCAGGTAAAGGGCTAAGGTGACAACACAGGTGAGGCGTGAACCAAACCTAGACAAAGAGGCTCCCAAGTCTGCGCTTTGACCCACTACAGCTTAGTGTCTTTTATGTTAAGGGATCTGACAAGTTCCGTAGGTTAGACCCAAAGCAAATGGAGAATGAGCAGCCCTGGCTGGTGGGGTTGGCAGCATGGGGGAGCTTACCTCCTCTTCCCATGGGTGCCCCAACTCACAGTAGATGGGTGATCCTCAAGGGATTATAACCTCCTTGGTACCTGGGTCAGAGGTAGGTGAGGGGCCCCCACCAAACTGTCTGCCCAGTGTGCCATGGCACTGCCAGCCCAGCATCGAGATAGCTGCCACCTTGCCCTGAGACACCACCTTGCCCTAGACTAGCACTTCCCATGCACTCAGTATTAGACCCTGTGGGCACTGGACCCCAGCTTCCCCCTTCGCAAGCACCTAGGCCAATGTAGTTGGCAGAGGGTGAGAGTAGACCAGTCCACCCCCAGGATGAATCAGTCTCTGTCTTGAACTCTGAGTGCTCTGAGTGCCCTGGTGACATGTTTCTGGACAGGGCACGGCAAGCCAGCGGACACCAGGAAAGAGAAGTAGGCAGTCAAGAGCCCACCTTAAGGAGATAGTGAGAAGGGGTCTCCTGGGAGTTGAGACACACAGTGTCCAGCACAAACTCTGTTGTTCTATCAATCATCACTTATAAAGCATGACTTCAAAGATAAAATTATTGAGGATTTCAAGATAGCAACAGCAGGGCACAAAACCCAAGTGCAGGGCCCTTCTGAGCACAGAGCCCAGTGTGGCTGCCTCTGCACACACCCACAAAGCTGGCCCTGCCGGCAGTCAAGGAAGGTGGGAAATGGCTGGAATGTGTTTACCAGCAAGGTTGCCCATGTTCACTCCAGCACAGGACCCCTTTTGGGGTTAAAAGTCCCATGGACTCCCCTCTTGGAAATACTATATCAATTTATCCAAAACCTAGTGATAGCCCTGAGAGTCAGGCAGGACTGGGATTATCACCACTTTCCCAAGAGGGAGAAACTGAGGCACAGAGAGGCAAGTGTTTCACTCAGAATATGATAGGAGGTAAGAGGCAGGGCCGGCTCTCAAATCCAAACATCCAGACTCCAGGTCCGGCACTTCCCCCTGTGATGTACCAAACTTCCCAACCCTCTCAGATGCTTTACACATCCCTTGTTTGTCACACAGGAGAGGGCTGTAATGATGGCAGGTTGCCAGCCTGAAGCTACTGTTTATTAGGAAATCTCCAGACATGCCAGGAAATTACAGACCAGCAAATTAGTTTAGTCATTTCACTAGTTTATTTAAGGAACTCTTTGCGAGCTCTGGGGGAAAAAAAGCTCTTTCAAGCACAAGTTGTTAGAAGGGGTGTTTTTTGGTGGCTCAAAGATGCCATGTTATCCTGGGCATCTGAAGGCCCCCTTAGTTAAGAGAATCCCCTTCAGACTAAGAAGAAGCTTGAACGAAAGTTAAGAATACCACTGCTCCCTTCACAAGTGCGGAAGTCAACCTCTAAGGGGCTCCCGATGACCACTGACTCCTGGTACTCACACCCTGGTGTAGCCCACTCCCACGGTGAATAAGGCTGAACTGCACAGTCAGTAAAATATTGCAGAAATGATTCCTATGACTTCCAAGACTAGGTCATAAAAGATATTACAGTTTCCACCTGCCTCTGTCTTGGATCACTCATTCTGGGGGAAGTCAGAGGACATAGCCTGAGGACACTCAAGCAGTTCTGTGGAGAGGTTTATCTGACCAGGACTAAAATCTTCTTCTAACAGCCATATGAGTGGGACATCTTGGGTGTGGATCCTTCAGCCCCAGTTAAGCCTTCACACAAAACTAGCCCTGTCCGATGTCTTATCTTCAGCCTCTTGAGAGACCTTGAGCTAGCTGAATCCCTGACCCACAGAAGCCATATGGTAAAAATCTGATTGTTTTTTAAGATACTACGTTTGGGGCTCATTTGTTATACATCAATAGATAACTAATACACTCTGTAAAAAAGGTAATGGGAAACCAGCTGCTATGGAGTAGGAGGGAGCTAGTCTTCTTAAATAAGATCCAAACACAGTTACATCCTTCAGGCCATTGTGCTCTGTTTCTGCCACTGTTACTTCAAGAGAACCTCAGGGGACAGGAGAGTCACAAATTTTGGAGGGAGATGGGGAGGGTGGGGAAGGGAGCTTGAGTCACTATCTGAGGCTTTTACACCAGATCATGAAGGCGGTGTGGGGTAATAGGAGACTATACACCAGAGATGAGAAGGAGCACACACTCTAGTTATGTAATCTATAGCTGTGAATTGTGACCTAAACAATATGTCTCACTGGTGCTCACTAAGTACTCTGCATGCTGGTAACTTCACATTTGCTTTTGGTCCTTTACCTAAATAATCCCGCACAATAACCCAATGACATGGTCCATTGGTCAGAACACATCCTATGTGAGGGACAAGCCCAACTCAAATTGGTTTAAACCTAAATGGTGGTGCTGATAGGCTCATTAACTGAGAAGTGCAAGGGGTCTGTGGGCTTCAGGAACTGTTGCATTCAGGATCTCAAAGATTTTTTTTCCTCTCTCATTCTTTCTTCCTTCTCTCCCCTCTCCCACTCATCTCCCTGATTTCTTTTTCCAAGAAAACTGGACACCAGTAGGTCAAGTCCATAGTCTTAAAGCTCACAATCTAAAACCAAGAAAGACCCTTTTCTCCAACAGCCCTGTATCAGATCCCATAGAGGTACTCTCCTGCTTGAGTCCCTTAGATCGACCCCTAGGGACAGGCAGATGGAGCACAATAAATTGGCCGGGCCTGGATTATGTGCCTGGCAGGTAGATGGGGCTGGGTGATGGTCAGTCCCACCAGAACCACATGCAGTGGTAATTTCCAAACTGGAAAGGGGGTGATAGGCAAACAAAAATAAGACATTTATTACTATTATTGTCCTCATGTTACAAATAAGGAACAAACTCAGAGAAGCTACAAACCTGCCTGGGATCTCATAGGTGATAAACAGCAAAGCCAGATCTATATGAGTCCAGCTCTGAAGGTTTTTTTTATCCATAGTCAGTGATGATCCTTTTACCTTTCTTACTCGTAGGATCCTCTGACACACACAGGAGGTCCGCAGGGAGGATTATATCCCTTTCAGAAGCCAGAATAATTACCTGACCCCTATCCAGCTTCTGCGACCAACGCTATATCCAACCCAATCTGCTTCTTCCCAGCCTACCCAGTTAACCCAAGGCTAGAAAGCATTTCCCAAAGGGAAATGCCTCCCATCCCACCTTTGATGACATCAACAGTCAAACTGATCACACACACACACACACACACACACCCCTACACACTTGCCTTTCCCCACCCAGTGAAACTCCTCAGTGGCACCTTGTTGTTGGAGTAAAGACTCAAACTCTTATCTCAGGTATGAGCCCTGAACATCTGACCCCTGCCAACCCCTGCCTTGTTTTTTTTGCTCTCTCTCCCAGCCACAGTGGTCTGTGAAAGTGCCTTGTTTCCTCTCACTCCAGTACCTTTGCATGTTGTGTTCCCTCTGCTTAGAGTGCTCATTTCTCTTCCCTCTGATTTATAAAACCCATCCTTCAAGTCAGCTCCTCAAGGAAGCCTCCACACCCACATAGTTGGGGTCACTTCCTCTGTTTAGATCCTCATGGAAATTCAGAGCTTGCACTGACGTTATGAGAATAAATTTCTGAATAAATGTGTGAATTATGGTGAAAATCTGTCTCTCCCATAGACTACAAGCTCATCAGAGCAGAGATCATGTCCATGTCTATATTCACTATGTCTAGCACTTAGTGCAGGGCCTGGGCCAGAGTAGACCTTCAAAGAACATTTATTGAATAAATAGAAGGAAGGAAGTGGGGAAAGGAGAAAGGAAGGGGGTGGGGAGGGAGAGACTTTCTGTGCTGCTTATTAAGGCTCCGTGGAGTAAATCACAAGCATTTCAAAGATGTTGATTAAACTCTTAAACTAGGATGAACATGAAGAAAATGAAACTATTACAAGCATTAGAGGATTTATTGGCTGAGCCTGGCTGCTTTTCAGTATTATTCCCTTCGTTCTCATTTCTTGAGAATCGTGGGCTGAAAGTCCTGCAGTTGGGGGTGGGGGGGGAGGGAGGAACGGGGAGAGGAGGAGCCAAGAAAAGGGAAGCAGAAACAAGAAAGGATAGAGAAACGACGGAAAAATGGATAGGTGGAAAGGGTAAATAAAGGAAGGGAGGGAGAGAAGTTGAGAGGGGGAAGAGAAGTAGAGATGAGGACAGAAGAGGAGGGAGGGAAGTGGAGGGGGGAGGAGGGAGAGTGAGGTGCAGAGAGGAAGGAAGGGAGGAGCGAGAGAGGGAGGAAGGGAGGAGAGAAAAGGAGGCAGGAGGAGGAGGCCTAAATGAAGAGGGTTAGGAGATCATGCAGGACGGTTCTGGCAAGCCCAGCATGGAAACCCATGAGCCCCATCATACCCAGGAGAAATCCTGCTCTGGGTCCCTGCCAGTGACAGGTCATCAGATTGCAGTGGGGAGGGAGGTGGAGAGAATAGGGAACATGTCCCTCTTTCCTCAGCCATGGGTGACCCACGGATCCCCTCATCACCTTGTCGGCTTTTGGACCTCTGTTTTCCCCTCTGATTGTGTCGACAGGATGAAGGGATGTTTATTGCTAACACAGCAAAATGTAGTCCAGTGTCTGGGAGTCTCCCTGGCATGACTAATTCATGTTCTGGACAAATGAACAAGACTTTGCACTGTTGAAGGGGTTGCTGTACACATGGGGAAGTGGAGCCAGAGGCTGGGGATCAGGAATCTGGCACTGGCTGCCGGCAAGTCATGGGAGGCACAGACATTGCACACTGAAGGAGACCCTACAATGTGCCAACTCCCAACTTGGGTTCTGGGAGCGTTTCCTCTTAAAAATCATAAGCATGTCCATTGCCTCTAGGGGTGAAAAATGGCCTCCAGCACAGAATTATGCATCTCAGGTATTTTAAGCAAGGACAGGTTTACAGAAAGGTAGGAGTACAAATGGAAATAATGAATGGGATAACTGCAAAAAGGAGGGGGAAATCCCTAAGGCAGAAGCAGCTTGGTGAGTGAGGTTCCTCCACCAACCCCACCCCTAGGCCCCCAAGTCCTGGCAGTTTACTCCTGTTGGGACCACTCATTCATCACTGGAACTCATACAGCTCTTTCTGACAGGCAAAAATGGGGAATTTATTGGCTTATGTAACTGAAAAATCCAGGGATTAAATGGTTTCAGGCATGGCTGGATCCAGGAGTTCAAGAATTGTCATCAAGGCTGTTTTCTCTGTCTCTGGATCTATTTTTCCTCTGTGTTGGCAGGCTGCCTCCATGTGGCAGCTACCCCCACTTAAAGAATGCTTCTCTTTCCCAATAGTTTCCTCAAAATCTCAGGCCTGAGTCTTATTGGCCAGGCTTGGGACATGTGCCACCCCTGGAACCAGGAATTAGGGATCAGTCCCACCCAAATCAAGATGCTATTAACTAAATGATAATGAATGGCTGTTGTGCAGACAAAAACAACAGATGTGACCACAGAGCTGTGTTGATAGCTACAAGATGACAGCATCTTTTCCCAATAATTTAAATACAAATGCTGGTTGCTAGGGAGGAATGCTGAGGACAGACCGCACATTGGTACTTTTCTGGGACAGAAAGAGCTAGGCAGAAAAGATTCTTCCTAATAGGTCTCTGGAGAGTTTACTTGGCAAGTAAACTCATTTACTTGGAGACACATCCTGGTGTCTCCACAATTACCAGACCTGCAAGGAGGCACATAAAGACCTCCCTAGGATGCTATTCAATCATTCACTCATTCATCCATCCATCTACTCATTCATTCACCTATTCATCATTCTCTCACCTCCTCTTTACCCCTCAACTCTTGGCCATCTGACTTCTTTCTATGTCTCCCAGGGGAGCTTGTCCTTGTGAAAGTTGTCAGTGACTTCTTTTGTTCAATCCTGTGGACAATGTCCCTTCTTTCATTCCTTGATGTCTCAGATGATTGAGTACTGTTGCCTGCCCACCTCCTGCCTCCCTCTTGAAAACTGCCTGCCTTCTCCATGGCTCTGGCTCCATGGTGCTCATCCTCCCTTGAAGAGCACATGTACACCTGTGGCTTCAGTTTCCATCTCTCTTCTTGTCTCTCATCCAGGTGCACAGACCAGACCACTCTGCTGAGTTTTGGTTTTGTGAATCTAAGTGCCTTCTAGAACCTTCACTCAGACATCCCCATGGCATCTCAGACTCAACATGACCAAAAATAAACTTCTCACCGCTCTATCCCGAGACTTCTCCTTTCCTAGGGCTACCTACGAGCCCGGTTCCACCGCCCACCCACTTGCTTAAACTAGAGACCAAGTCTTGACTCAGCCTCTCTGTCTCTCACCCTACATCCTTTCAGTTCCTGGAAATACCCAGCCACTTATCATCCCCACCTCATCCTACTGTGGCTCTGACTCCTGTCATTTCACGTCAACATTCTGCCGGCAATGTCCCAACTGGCTTCCTACCTTGTACCACTCCAATCAATCATCTACCCTGCAGTTAGAGCCTTCTGCAGGGTAAGATTAAGATTATGTTGCTTAATTATTGGCTTCTCACTGCTCTTAAGAATAGGTCAAATGCCTTGAGGTGGCCATTACAACCCAGGCTCTGCTTCCTCCTCCAGCTTCCCTTACTTTTTGTCACTCTTTTCTCAAAATCTAAGTGCCTATCACACTGATTTTCTTGCCTCCAACTTTGCATAGGCAGATCCCTCTGCCTGGATCGCCCTTCCTTCTGCCTCTTCATTTAACCTTCTTCTTGGTCATCCTCCAAGTCTCCTCTTATATCTATTACTCCCTCCAGGACAACTTCTCTGACCATCTACTAAGCTAACTACCTTTTCCATGTGCCCCCAAATGTGAATGAATGAATGAATCAATCAATCAACTAACTCTCCAGGGAAGATGGTGGTGGTGTTTAAGTTCTTGATGAAAAGGAAAGGTCACAAGAGGAGAAGGGAAATCTATAAGTATACTTTTAGCCAATAAAGACTTTCTTTTTGACACTTATTTTCCAAACAGCTGCAACTATGTTGGACATGGATATACCACTGAACAAGACAGATAACTACCTTATCCTTTGATGTGAAGTGAAAGTTGTTGAGTCATGTCTGACTCTTTGTGACCCCATGGACTAAACAGTCCATGGAATTCTCCAGGCCAGAATACTGGAGTGGGTAGCCTATCCCTTCTCCAACGGATCTTCCCAACTGAGGAATCGAACTGGGGTTTCCTGCATTGCAGGCAGATTCTTTACCAACTGAGCTATCAGGGAAGCCCACCTTATCCTTTAGGAAATGATAATTGAGCAGACAAGATAGATACAAAATAAATAATTTGGCAACGTTTACTGTGTACTAGACCTAACCCAAGGGAAAGTCCCTTGGACTGCAAGGAGATCAAACCAGTCAATCCTAAAGGAAATCAGTCTTGAATATTTACTGGAAGAACTGAGGCTGAAACTGAAACTCCAATACTTTGGCCACCTGATGTGAAGAACTGACTCATTGTAAAAGAGCCTGATGCTGGGAAAGACTGAAGAAAGGAGGAGAAGGGGACAACAGAGGATAAGATGGTGGTATGGCATCACTGACTTGATGGACATGAGTTTGAGCACGCTCCGGGAGTGAAGCCTGGTGGGCTACAGTGCATGGGGTTTCAAAGAGTCAGACATGACTGAGCAATTGAACTGAACTGAGCCCCAACCCTCTCGCATAGATTGTATTGTCCACAGATGGCTGTACCAATATACATCCCATTTGATACGCCCTCTCACAATGTGACACTCCACCACTGAGTTGTGGGGTCTGTGTTCCTGCCTCCCAAAACCAAGTGGACTTTGTAACTGCTTTGACCAATAGAATGTTGTAGAAGTGACACTCTGTGACTTTCAGGTCCATAAAGTTTACATGGTTTCCACTAGTTTCTCTTCCACCCCTCTCTTTCTCCATCTCCCTCTCTCAACTCCCTCTGGAACCCAGTTCACCATGTTTGTAAGGAAACCCAGACCACACAAGAGGCCACATGTAGATGTTCCAGTCAACGACTCTAGCTAGTGTCTCTAACGACAGGCAGCATCAACCTGTACTTGTGCGAATGAACAAGATTTTAAATGAACCCAGCCTTTGGCCCTTCCAGCAGAGTCCCTAGACACCCAGAAACAAAAAGAAGCCATCCTCATTGTTCTCCATCATATTCTCAATACACAGACTCTGTGAGCATAATAAGTGGTTGCTTTACGCCACTAGATTTTGGAGCAATTTTTTCTGCAACCATGGCAACCATATTACCTCTCCAGGCTTACTCTCAGAAAAGAACACTGGACTTGAAAGAAAGAGGGTGAAATATACTGCCATCTTTGTCTTTTAACAGCTGTGGATACTCATGGGCTCTGTGAACTTGGGCATGTCATTTTCCATCTCTGGGTTCTTAGCCTTCCTGTGTAAAAAATAAGGGGATGGGGCTAGATGATTTTTAAGACCCCAAGACGTCTCAAAATTCTTCCAACGGAGACTTATTCAAGGTATAACCCAATCTAAATCACGTCAATTGATGTGGCAAGAGGTGAACTTTTGATTCGAAATTTCTGATTATTTTTAAAAATCTTTCTAGGAGATGAACTCAACTAAAACCTTTAGAAAAACAAAGGGATTCCTCTAATGCATAATTCATGAAAGGAGAGTGGGTTTAACCCAGAAGGTCATTTGAAGTAAAAGTGCCATAAAAATAAAATATGTTTCCCTCCCCTTCTGCCTCCCCATCTCTTACACTGGCTAATGGAGGGGGAAGAGTGAATTAAACTGGAGTTCAGGTCAAAGGTTTAGTTGATTCATTCCGGAACGGTCATCCCCTCCAGCCGGCTGCTCCAGTAACAACAGACAATGCAGATGTTCAGGCTGGTTTTGTCCTCACCCCAGGGCCCCGCTACTGAGTGCTAAGGCCCCGCCTCCTTCCCTGGGGCGATGACCTCACCTTCTAATGGCTTGCCCAATTAGGAAGCACAGGAGCCTGGTGAGAAGACACCCTGTCTACTTCAAAAGCTTTGGGGAAATTCCCCAAGGGGCCAACCTGTTTGACAGAGGCAGAGGGGGAAAAAGTAGACAGCCTGTAATTAGTATAATAACCTGTTCAGATTCCACCTGCCTGTGATTTCCTCAGCTTGTTCATCCATTCATGTATTCATTCACTCAGGCAACAAATATTTACAGAGCAGCTGTGATGTTCTAGCCCTGGTGATACGACAGGTCCCCCAGAAGGAGCTAACAGTTTGTGTGCAAGCGATTGATTAAAGAAGTGCTCCCGGGGGCATCAGTGGGGAGTAGGGGGAGGTGGAGCAGAACAGAGGAGGAGAAGACACTGAGCAAAGGTTGATTTCAAGCAAGCCCAAGCCACAGGTGGATCCTGAAGGGAGCTCTGGAGTAGAAAGTGCACGTTGGTATTTGTCCCAATTCAAAGCAAAGGAGTTGGGCTTTCACACTTCTGTACCAGTCATTGGTAAGGGCTGCCCAGTAGGAGTGTAAATCCCAGGTACCCTTGTGCTCTGGACTTGCAAAGTGGCTCCAATAGTCACTTTGTAGAAGTGAAACAGCAGAGAGGCCAGGGGCAGACATTTTTCCATTCTGCCATCCCCATTATATCAGTACTGTCTCACCTCATGGTTGCAAAATAGCTGCAGCAGCTCCAAACATCCCATCTTCTCAAACAATACCCAAACGCAAGAAGGGAGCCAGTCTTACCTACAGATCTGACTTATCAGGGAGAAAAATTACTCCCAGAAGCCTCCAGCACATTTTGCATCATGTCCTATTTGCCAGAAGTGGGCCAGTGCACACTTAAACCAATCATCACCAAAAGGTGACAGGATTACCATGAATGTTTTCCTGGATCGAGGAGGGGTCATTTTCTGAGCATCTTGCCCACCTACTTGATACCCAATGATGGGTTCTTTTTGACCAGGAAGAAGAGGAAATGGCTTTTGGATGGACACTGGTCTGTGTGTGCTACAATGGCCAATCACAGAGCACCAGGCTCTCTGCAGTACAGTGACTGGTTAAGGTATGGGCACATCCTACTCCGATCAGAGATAATTCTGAGCATTTTGCTGTAGTAATCAGGAAGTAGTAATCACTTACTTGTTCCTGAAAGCATCTTAGGCAAGAGTTGTAGCATCTACTTGGTATCATGAAGAGCCTGAAAACAAAGCCAACATACGGAAGAAAATGAAGTGGAACCAAGAGTGGTAGAGAGATCAAATCTCTTTGATGACTTATTCGAAATCCCTGAATCCAGGATTGTTCAAAGTCAATTCCAAACTTGAGCGGAAAGAAAGTCCCTTTTTGCCTAATCCAGCTTGGGTTGGGATTTCTGTTCCTGGCAACCAAAAGGTTCCTAAGTGATACAAATGGTGAACAAGGCAGACCCAGTCTCTGCCCTTATGAAATTCACAGTCAAATGGGAGAGGCAGGTGCTAAACAAAGAATTACAAGTGTAATCTGGGTTACAAAGGTCAAGTGCAGAAGACTGGCAGACCACATAAGACAGACAAGTCACACTGGTCTGTGGTCTGAGAAGCCTCTTTCTCAGAAGAGGTGTGGTGCAAGCTGAGACAGGTGGGAAGATGGCTGTGTTTTCCAATGTTTGACTCCCATGTGACATGTGTACTTCACAGACACTGCAGGCTGTCACTTGGGGAAGCCCACGGATCCCATCCTTCTCTGACACACCTCTCATTCCTTCATCCATTCTCCCAACACTCCAATCTGTTCAAAAGCAGGCAAGAATGACCAGTTTTTGTTGTTCCTGCACTCCTTTAAAAGCTTTGCACTCTGGAGAAAGACTGTGATGTCTTTCACAGTCAAGTGTGTTTTCTTTTTCATTCCTTCATTCCCGGTATAAATTAGAACCATTAAGTCAGATCTCAAGGTAACAGAGGGATATAAAGAGCTCCTAGCCAAGTGCAGGTCATCATTGTAGCTGAGAGTTGCTGGAAGTGGGGAAGTGCTCCAGGAAATGTGGAACTTATGCCTTCCCAGATAGAAAAAACACTCATTGCTCTCCACTAGTCTGGCCCAGGGAAGTGTGTTCTCTGGCATCATTCACTGACTCAGAGAGAGAAGAACTCTAGGTTCAAACATTCTGATGTCACTGCCCTTCCCCAGCTACGTGGTCTCACACTGCCAGCTATGAGACCTCACTTGGAGGGTTCAGCAGGCACCAAAACTGATCTACGTGGTGACAATGCTGCTTCCCCAGCCCCCAAGCAAAGGAAACAAGCCTCCTAGTTCTCCTGCTCTGCTGACCACATCACTGGTGGCCCAATCTTGTGGCCAGGACCACAGCTTCCATAGCAGGCACTGGACCAAAGTGGCCAATTGCAAGAGTCATTTTATGATTCGCCACTGCAAGATGGGAAGACTTCAAGGGCCATTGTGTCCACTGCTTGAGGCTGTCTAATCTGCTCTTCTGGGATCTAACTTTACCACTAGGCCCTTCATCCTGGTTTCCAAATGGAAGAGCTGGGGCAGGTCCTTGGTGCTTCACCATCTACCTTGTACATATATGAGTCACCCTAGAAGCCCAACTCCTTTCATGTAATGTGAAGGTGACCCCTGAAGTTGTGCCACTCAGTTTGGAGTTGACACTTGGCCACAGCAACTCTTCTAGCTTTGCAATCATCACTTGAGCCTGTGAGCATCTTAACTCACCAGGACTACCTCGGAAGGAGGTAGTCACCTTCCTTTAAAGTCACCAGGTTAATTCCATGTTCGATGCATGTGACAAGGGCTCAGGGCCGGGGCAATGGGATGATCCAGAAGGATGGGATGGGGAGGGAGGTAGGTGGGGGGTCCGGGAAGGGGAACACATGTAAACCCATGGCTGATTCATGTCAATGTATGGCAAAAACTATTACAATATTGTAAAGTAATTAGCCCCCAACTAAAATAAATAAATTTATAAAAAAAAAAAAAATAAAATAAAATAGATTGTTGCAGCTAAAAAAAAAAAAAAAAAAAGTCACCAGGTTAGTCTTTAAAGGTAGAAGTCAGGAAACAGTCTGACAGCAATCTTGGCCTCTGCTCCTCAACCATCCCTGACTTTCCAAATGGTGTTCCAAGGTTGTTTCAGGGTCCCCAGAGGAAGGGGTCCTTGTGGGGGCTCTGCACCCCATATAGAGAGCGCCCCCATATTCCAACTTGAGAGAAAGCAGCTAAGATCGTGAAAGTTTCAGAAGAGGACTCTGAATAAGAATGTGTCTGAAAGAAGGGAAAGAAGGAAGGAAGCGGGACTGACAATTAGGCTAGTGGGTTGTCAAGACTCATCTGCTTTTCCCATTTGATGACTCGCCTACAGCCAAGAATCTCTGATAGACATTTTTGTTCTAATGACTTCAAGGAGACAAAGTCCTTTAACAACCGATGTGGAGTCAATGGATCAGCTGTTTCTTAATCCAAAACAATGCAAGTGGCTCTAAGATAAAAGATTCCTTAGATATGCTCAGGGATCCCCTGGGAGCTTGTTAAAAATCCAGACTCCTGAGCCCCACACCCCATGGGAGTGACTGGGAGTTTGGGCTCGGAGCCAAGACCAGGGGGCCTGGAGGCCCCTCCACCACCCAGCAGCTCTCTCACTCAGAGCACACCAGGCAGCCTCTCTGTGCCTCCGCTTTCTCACCAGGGAAGTAGGTGTGGTCATGTACATACTCTAGGGTTTATGAGGCTAAAATGAGTTAGGAAGTGAAAAAAGCACTTAGAATAGTGGTCAGCACATAATACATGTTCAATAAATGTGAATTGCTATTATCAGGGTACAGCCTAGGAAGCTATAGTTTAACAAGCAGCCCTGGGTGATTCAGCTGCAGAAGATCCCTGGGCCCCACTTTGAGGACTTCAGCTCTACAGGTACACAGATGAGTCTCCACCACCTGCAGGCAACTCCTTTCCTTTTGTTAAAAAGCAAGAAGTAAGCTTCTTTGGGTCTACCAGGCCATCTTTTTGTCTGAAGAGGCAGCAGCGATTTTGCCCTCAAATGGAAACTGCTTGTTATTCCAATTAGACATGTAAGATATGCTAATTATCCTTCAAAATCAGAAATATGGAAAGAAAAAAAAAACTATAAAGAATCCCAGAACCCAGAGAAAAGTGAAACTGAGAGTCACTCAGTTGTATCTGACTTTTTAAGACCCCATGGACTATACAGTCTATGGAATTCTCCAGGCCAGAATACTGGAGTGGCTAGCTGTTCCTTTCTCCAGGGGATCTTCCCAACCCAGGGATAGAACCCAGGTCTCCCGCATTGCAGGCATATTCTTTACCAGTCTAGCCACCAGGGAAGCCCAAGAATACTGGAGTGAGTAGCCTATCCGTTTTCCAGTGGATCTTCCTGACCCAGGAATAGAACTGGGGTCTCCTGCATTGCAGGCAGATTCTTCACCAGCTGAGCTACCAGGGAATCCCAGAGCCCAGAGAAACCAACTAGTAATGTGTTGTTTCTATGTCTCCCCACATGCAAGTACAGAAAAAAAATTTTTTTTCTTTAACCATGACCATTCTTTTGCCTCAAATAATGTGATGGGAACATCTTGCTGTGTGAGTAAGCATACTCATGTAACATTCATGTCAACGCTGCTCAGTATTCCTAAGTACAGACATAACACAAACTTAGCCAAATCCTAACTGTCAGATGTTTAGGTTATTTCCTTTCTGGCTGGACTGATGATCAACCACACAGGGATATTTGAGTTACAGGTAGCCAAGCACTTTTCTTTTAGTAACAGTGAACCTGTCTAGGTTTTGATCAATGTCAGCCTCACCTAGGATGCTGAAACTCTCAAGTCAAACCTGGCTCCACTGCCAATCAGCTCTGTGAATTTTGGGCAGCCAATGAACCTCGATAGGCCTGGCTATCAAGTGGGAACAGTGATGGTGGCATCTCAGGGACTCACCCTGAGCAGTCTCTGAGGTCACACATGTGAGGTCTTAGCAGGGCACCGGTTAAGTCTTGGTCACTTACCAGGCACTTACCAAATACTTAATGGACTGAAATATCACTAAATAGCTTTTACACTTTAGTCAAAACTCCTTAGGGTAAGTTTCTAAGAACAGAAGGGCTACACTTTTGAAAGACTTAATTGATACTATCAAATTGCCTCCAGAAACAACACATCACCCACAAAACATAAGAATCCTGGTTTCTCGCCAACCCTCCAAACACAGCTGGGTATGTGCTGGGTTAACGTGTCTTCTTTTGTGTTGGGAGGGAGAGCCTAGAGCTGGCACAGCAAATTCTCAAGGCTCTAGAGGTGAGGCCTCCAGAGCTGCATCTCTCTAAGGAAGAGTAAGACAGTTGGTGTCCCTGAGGGCAAAGAAGCATTTCTCACTCTGACTAAATCACATTAGACTTGCCTGAACCTTGGAGTCACGACTGCCAAAGTGTATCAGTGAAGCACTTAGGCATCTCTATCCTAGAACCGGGCCCTCAACCTGGCATGTCTAGTGGGCAAGGGAAAGGTCTGGAACCAGCACCACCCCTTCACAGTGAGGACTGGGGACCAGCACAGACACTTCTCTGGGTATCACAGTTACCCAGAACCCAGGCCTCCCTCCAAGGCCCTTCTCTCCCAGCTGTGACCAGCTGGGGCTGTTTCCAGCTGCCAATAGCTAATTCCAGGATTACACTTTGTAAGTTGATGAAATATAATATCCAGAATGTAAAAGTTGTAGACTTGCTCCCAGCAGCCAAGCCTGGGGCATTTCTCCAGGGGCTGAAGATCGCATTTAGACCACAGTAGAGCATGGCCTGCACCACTAAACCCTTTCACGACCCATGGTCCTGTGACACTGAGGGAAAATGCAGGCCCAGAACTATCAACTTTATCACAACATTTTTTTGGCTCCTGAGGAATTGAAAAATCTGCTCTAAGTCACGTTCTCAAAAATGTGTGCAAAAAGGGCAGGGTAGGGGGCAGGGGGTTGTGGGGGTGGAGTTTCTTCCAGGTGCTTTGACATTCTCTCTCCAAAGTTTCCACTCAAGAGTGAATTTAGGAGAGGGGTTTTGAGGATCATAGAAAGAAAAGAAGCATGTTTAAAACAGGGAGCTATTTCTCATCTTCTGTGGTGAACTGACACCTATCACAAAATAACATCAATCCATGGAGAGGCCTTTGTTAGGGCTGTTTTGTTTTTTTAATTTCCTTCTCACCTGAAGAATGATGACATTTTCCCCAGATTTTTTTTTTAGTTAGACATTCAGAGAAATCTAAGCCTAAGAAAAGTTATTAGTAACAAAAATAACAACAAGAAACATAGCCATCATTTATGAAGCACCTAAAGTGTTTTAAGGTTTTCACTATAATGCTCACATCCACTAAATCTCAGCATAACAATAGCTCTGAAGATGAAGGCTGTATTATCCATTGTTTTATAGATAAGGAAACCAGCTGAAAGAGGCAAAACAATTTGATCAAGTTTGGCTAATGTGTTTGCAATATTTTATTAAATTATCATCAGAAAAATATACACATTAAAAGTAACCAGGGGGATGGGTTTCATGAAGTGAACACTTCCATGTAACCAGAATCTGGATCAAAAAGCAGAACATCATTGCCAGCCCCCCAGGAGCCCCCTCTTGGCCCGCCCACCTACTAATCCCCAAGGGCAACCTCTACTCCAATTTATACCATAAACTAATTGTGCTCGTTCTAAAATGCACAGAAATGGAATTGTACAGTCAATGGTCATTCTTGTCCAAAGTTTCCTACAACATCCCGGCAGTGAGGTTCACCCATGTTGCCCTGTGTGGTACTACTCTGTTCATCCTCATTCCAGGGTAATAATCCATGGTGTGGATTTCCAAACTGACAAGCTTTTGGGTTATTGCCTGCTGGTGGCTCTTACAAATGGTGAGGTCATGGCCATCCTTGAAGGTGTCTTCTGGTGCAGCACAGAGGTTTACTTCTGTCTGCATGTACTTTAGAGTGAGAGGTTTAACTCTGGTAGAGTATGCTTTCCTAAGTATTTGGACTCATCCACACACCCACCAATGGCATAGAAGGGTTCCAGTTGCTTTATTGCCTCATTAAGATTTGGGATTGCAGGACTTCCCTGGTGGTCCAGTGGTTAAGACTCCATGCTTCCAATGCAGGGGTATGGGTTTGATCCCTGGTTGGGGAACTAAGATCCCACATGCTGGGTGGTGCAGTCAAAAATATAAATAAATAAATACACATTAAAGATTTGGGATTCCCTCTCACTTTTGTTCTAGCCGTTGTGCTGGGGTCAGATAAACTTTGGTTGAAGGAGTTGAACATCAGAGCCACAAATTTCTAGAGGAATGTCTAGCCTGGTGTCTGGCAGCACTTGTCATGCTCACAGGATATTGATTAAATGAATGGCCCCAATGCTCACAGTGTTTTTCCTACAGTATTCTGCTTGTTGCCATCACCTCAGTCCCAGACTCCTGCATATCAAGCTCCCAACTTCTCCTCTGAAGCCACATGGTTTCGTACATCAGGCAAAACAACCTGATGTTACACCTCTGGTCTCTAAGATTTATAGTCAACAGTAAAAGGAAGCCAAGGCAAGCTGTGAGTTGATCCAGGAGCCTCGGCTATGGGAAGCAGGCACAGCCATGCGGTGGTGAGGTCCCGGGCTTCAGACCAAGGCAAATGTCCCAGGTGGCCACCTGGAACCAGATGGTGACTAGAGACTGTTCCCCTCAAAGGAAAGTTGATGGAGCAAAGGGCGGAAGGAAAACAAGAAGATGCTGTGCCAACAATCCCATGCATGTGCACTAACACATCGTACAGCAGAGAAGAGTGACCTCAGGATGATGAAGAGTCTCTAATTCCCTTGCAAACTACATGGCTTCATTAGGGCAGCTCTTTCAGAGGAAATCAAATAAATGACTGTTCCAATTTTAAATGCCCTCCTGAGAACAGGATTAAGTATGATTAAGACGATTCTATTCATTGGGAAAAGCAGGCAGCTTCTCAGGACCTGTTTCCCTCAAACACATAGGGTCTGAGAGAGCTTTCTTCCTTTTGCACCTTCTTTGTTATCTTGCCAGCAAAGTCTGGGAAAGGAATCATACTAGCAATAGCATTTTGGAGCGCTTACTATGTTCTAGGCACTGCCCTGAGCACTTTGCCAGAGTCACTTTGTTTAATCTTCATTAAGATTCTGCCAGATACGGACAACCAACCCCATTTAAAGTAAGGGATAGAAGCTTGCAGAGGTGATAAAGATCAAACAGCTGGTTAGCAAGTGGTCAAGGAGGGCCTCGAACCCTGGTGCTCCAGTGATGTACTGCATGTAGTAAATAACCCCAACATTTGACAGCTTAAAACGACAACCAACCATTCCTTGTGATGTTGACTGGGGTCACCTGGTAGTATTCAGCTTGAGAAGGGGCTCATCAGGAGGGCTCTTGTGTGACTGGTGCCTTGGCCAGGAAGCTGGGCTGCTCAGCTGGGACTGTCACCTGCAGGGAATAGGTGTGATCACTCCACAGCTATTTTGTGGTAACTACCACACAGCTGGCTTGTGGTAACTGCACTTTGACAAGGCAGCTCAGGGCTCGCAGAGTTCTGAGGGAGTCAATGGAAGCTGCCTGAGGCCTGGGAGAGCATGCTGCTGCTGCTGCTGCTGCTGCTACGTCACGTCAGTCGTGTCCCACTCTGTGCAACCCCATAGACGGCAGCCCACCAGGCTCCCCCGTCCCTGGAATTCTCCAGGCAAGAACACTGGAGTGGGTTGCCATTTCCTTCTCCAATGCATGAAAGTGAAAAGTGAAAGTGAAGTCGCTCAGTCGTGTCCGACTCTTTGCGACCCCATGGACTGCAGCCTACCAAGCTCCTCCGTCCATGGGATTGTCCAGGCAAGAGTACTGGAATGGGGTGCCATTGCCTTCTCCAGAGAGAGCATGACTCTAGGGCAATCAGATAGCCCAGCCAGACCCAGCAGAGGGGACAAGACTTGACCTCTAGAGGAGTGCCAAAGGATCTGCAGCCATCTGGAGTCACCACATTTTGTCTCTGTTGGATTCCAGAGCCCTTAGCCATAACCATAAACTTACACTGCCTTACTGGTTATTGTTGATTTTCTCCTCTGTGCCAGGCATTTGACACATTTACATATTCTGGTTTACTTAGTCATAAAAGATTGGCAAAGTTGGGGGTAAGAAGAAGGGAGAGGAGGAGGAGGAGAAGGAGGGGAAAAGGGGAAGGAGAAGTAGTAGAAGGGGAGGTTCAGTTCAGTCGCTCAGTCGTGTCCGACTCTTTGCGACCCCATGAATCGCAGCACGCCAGGCCTCCCTGTCCATCACCAACTCCCGGAGTTTACCCAAACCCATGTCCATCGAGTCGGTGATGCCATCCAACCATCTCATCCTCTGTCGTCCCCTTCTCCTCCTGCCCCCAATCCTACCCAGCATTAGGGTCTTTTCCAATGAGTCAACTCTTCGCATGAGGTGGCCAAAGTATTGGAGTTTCAGCTTCAACATCACACCTTCCAATGAACACCCAGGTCTGATCTCCTTTAGGATGGACTGGTTGGATCTCCTTGCAGTCCAAGGGACTCTCAAGAGGGGAGGAGGGGGAAGGAAAAGGAAGAATAAGGGGGAGAGGTGGGGAAGAGGGAGAGGGGGAAGGGAGAAAGGAAGATGGGGGGCAGGAGGGGAAGAGAGGAAATCTAGTTCAATTCAGTTCAGTCGCTGAGTCGTGTCCGACTCTTTGTGACCCCATGGACTGCAGCATGCCAGGCCTCCCTGTCCAGCACCAACTCCCGGAGTTTACTTAAACTCATGTCCATTGAGTCAGTGATGCCATCCAACCATCTTATCCTCTGTCGTCGTCCCTTTTCCTCCTGCCCTCAATCTTTCCCAGCATCAGAGTCTTTTCCAATGAGTCAGCTCTTCGCATCAGATGGCCAAAGTATTGGAGTTTCAGCTTCAACATCAGTCCTTCCAATGAACACCCAGGACTGATCTCCTTTAGAATGGACTGGTTGGATCTCCTTGCAGTCCAGGGAACTCTCAAGAGTCTTCTCTGACACCACAGTTCAAAAGCACCAATTCTTCAGCACTCAGCTTTCTTTGTAGTTGAACTCTCACATCCATACATGACCACTGGAAAAACCATAGCCTTGACTAGACAGACCTTTGTTGGCAAAGTAATGTCTCTGCTTTTTAATATGCTGTCTAGGTTGGTCACAACTTTCCTTCCAAGGAGTAACTGTTTTTTAATTTCATGGCTGCAGTCACCATCTGCAGTGATTTTGGAGCCCCCCAAAAATAAAGTCAGCCACTGTTTCCCTATCTATTTGCCATGAAGTGATGGGACCAGATGCCATGATCTTAGTTTTCTGAATGTTGAGCTTTAAGCCAACTTTTTCACTCTCCTCTTTCACTTTCATCATGAAGCTCTTTAGTTCTTCTTTACTTTCTGCCATAAAGGTGGTATCATCTGCATATCTGAGGTTATTGATATTTCTCCTGGCAATCTTGATTCCAGCTTGTGCTTCCTCCAGCCCAGCGTTTCTCATGATGTACTCTGCATATAAGTTAAATAAGCAGGGTGACAATATACAGCCTTGACGTACTCCTTTTCCTATTTGGAACCAGTCTGTTGTTCCATGTCCAGTTCTAACTGTTGCTTCTTGACCTGCATACAAATTTCTCAAGATGCAGGTCAGATGGTCTGGTATTCCCATCTCTTTCAGAATTTTCCACAGTTTATTGTGATCCACACAGTCAAAGGTTTTGGCATAGTCAATAAAGCAGAAATAGATGTTTTTCTGGAACTCTCTTGCTTTTTTGATGATCCAGCAGACGTTGGCAATTTGATCTCTGGTTCCTCTCCCTTTTCTAAAATCTACTTGAACATCTGGAAGTTCACGGTTCACGTATTGCTGAAGCCTGGCTTGGAGAATTTTGAGCATTACTTTACTAGCATGTGAGATGAGTGCAATTGTGCAGTCGTTTGAGCATTCTTTGGCATTGCCTTTCTTTGGGATTGGAATGAAAACTGATCTTTTCCAGTCCTGTGGCCACTGCTGAGTTTTCCAAATTTGCTGGCATATCGAGTGCAGCACTTTCACAGCATCATCTTTCAGGATTTGAAATAGCTCAACTGGAATTCCATCACCTCCACTAGCTTTGTTTGTAGTGATGCTTCCTAAGGCCCACTTGACTTCACATTCCAGGACGTCTGGCTCTAGGTGAGTGATCACACCATTGTGATTATCTGAGTCATGAAGATCTTTTTTGTACAGTTCTTCTGTGTATTCTTGCCACCTCTTCTTAATATCTTCTGCTTTTGTTAGGTCCATACTATTTCTGTCCTTTATTGAGCCCATCTTTGCATGAAATGTTCCCTTGGTATCTTTAATTTAGGAACCTGACATTTCTCTCATTTTACAGATGAAACTGCCATTCGTAGAAATATAGTGTCTGGTCAAATGTCACATGGCTAGTGAGTCAGTTTCCTTCCATCCTTCACACTTCCTTTCTTCTGGGTCCATGAGCCCTTTACCCTGGCCAGTCTGCAGCCATACTTCTACCAGTTCCCTAATATCACCCTACATGTAAGAGTTAAGCGTATCCTTTAATCCTTCACCCTTGTTTAAAGAAGCCCCAGTTTCCAAAACAGGCTCTCTCAAGAGTTTTCTTCCCTGAGCAGCGCCTCTGGTTTGTTCAAAGGGGGAAGAGTGATTACAGGGATCAGCTCTAATGGCAGAGATTTTCCTCCATCTCTCCCCCTTTCAGATTCAATTTCCTCAAAAATGCTCTGTGGAGATAGATATTGAAATGACACAATGCCATTCAGGGACCAAAAAATATATATAGTTATCCCAGAGGATTGACAATGTAGGAGCAGTTTTGAGGATGTACATGGAGCACCCAGAAAACCACCGAAGAAACCAAAGAACTTTCTGCACAAGATTTCTCATCCTTCATGCTCTGACATAACACAGGAGCTGCTGCCTTTCCCGCACTGCTTATTGCTGTAATGTGTCAGTGTGGCTAACAGAAAGCAGGCAAGGAAGGCTTAATTATAAAAAGGAATCTTTTCAAGACACTTTAATTCCCTCATTTTTTTTTTCTGACAAGAACTCACATACAGACACAAAAATGTGAACCTACTTTAATCTAGGGCTCTTGAAATTACTGCCAATGTGATATCTTAATACCTGTTGGTCCAATCTCAGAATTTCAAAAATTTCTGACTAAGAGTTTCTGTTGTTGGAGGCAATGGAGCAAAGAGGTTGAAAGTGTGGATTCTAGAGACAGCCTTCCTGCCTCTGAGTTCCACCCCTATCCCTCAGCACCCAGGGGACCTTGGGCAATTCATGCCCAAGCCCCAGTTGCCTCATATCTGAAATGAAGAGACCAACAGAGCCTGCCTCCCAGCCTTGCTGTGAGGTTAAAGGAAGAAAATATGAAAAGAGTTTAACAGTGCCTGGCACTTAAATACTAAGTGTTCATGTGTTTTAAATGTCAACTATTTTAATATCATTATATTTAAGTAGCCCAAAGAGTTCATATATCTAAAGTACCACATATAACATGTGGATATGTGTGTGAATTGGTATAAAATGACCAAGTATACATGTCTCTGTCAGTCACTCAAAAACATGTAAATTATTATAAAAGTAATTTGCTTATTGTGGGAAATGTTTGGACTATATAGAAGTAGAAAGAAAAATTAATCACCACCTCTTATCTAAATTTGTTGTTGTTAATTTGCTAAATCGTGTCCAACTTTTTACGACCCCATGGATTATAACACTGTTTAATGACATGTGACTATATTTATGATATCTAACTTACTCTATTCACTAGTCATATATCAGAGGTATAGTCATGTCACTAAACATTCCTAGATCTCATCATATTAAATAGCTATATAGTCTTCCATCTGAATATATCACAATTCATTTAACTGATCCCCAAATATTGGACATTTAGGTTTAGGTTGCTTCCAACATTTTTACAATATTAAAGACAACATTGAAATGAACAGTCCTTGAAAATTAACTACTATGCACTTCTAAGTTCTATTCCCTAAGGATAAATTCCTAAAAATAGAATTTTCACATCAAAAGTTCTGTGCATTTTTAAGATTATATATAGGACCATAGCACCCTCCAGGAAGGGTGTATCACTCCCTCAAGGGGTGTATGAATATTTCGTTTTCCTGTATTTACCAACCCGAGCATTCCTTGTTCAATTCTTTCAACTTTTTTTTTTTTACTGCGCTCCCACTATTTTCCAGCATTGTTGGGAATGTCTAGAACACAGACTCATTTCTGTCTGGCAGCTTTATCTTTCAACTTTACTGTCAGAGAAATAGGGCTGTCTGATATGTACATCAGGGCGAGGCAGGGCTTCTGTCTCTGAGACTATGAAGGGTCTCTAAAATAGGAATGTGCCAGTCCTAGGATCCCCTTCCTACTGCTCTTGGGTCCTCTTGTGCCTTTGTCTACTCTTCTGATCTAAGCCTTCTGCATAATGTGTGGCAAGAGCTTATAACTCAGACAGGAAGCGGGTTTCATTGCAAACACCAACTCTAGCAGATTATACCTGGATCTCCGACTGAGAAGGATTCTGAGGCTATATTTGAGTTCATTTGAATGAGGACTGTGATTGATTAGTGATGTCTGCCACCGAGATAGGAATGGGAAATAGTTGTCTGTATACTTATAGATTCTGTTACTTACTCAATTCCAGGTTTTGGCTGTCCTTAGGATGGAACCTTATGGATTCATGTGCCATTTTCCTGTATTTCTGACTTCTTTTGCACCTTTCTTCTTCCTTATATTCTCCCCTAATTTGCTTTGCTTTCTACTTCTTTTGTTTTGGTACTTCACACATATTTCTCATCTCTGTAAATTTTGTTTCTATAGACCGCACCCCCATTGTGTTAAGCTTGCAGAGAGCTCACTGTTGCACTTTCTTGCACGCCCTTGATTTTTCTCAGCCTCTCTACTCCTATGATCATCCACTCAGTTTCTCCTGCGTTACCAGAAGTTGTCAATAGCAAACAGTATTCTAGCAATTTATTCTTGCTAGACTGACCACAGGAGGGCTGTTTCCCTCAGGAAGCCCCATTGTTCAGTCAGAAGATGCCTGATGCTCTGATATAGTCACCAAGAATCCACCCCCACAGGAAACAAAGCACATCATTTATGATGACTTGTTCACGTTACAGCATCTGCTGACTGCTTCACGAGCTCCTGGAGACTGGTAAAATGTCACTTGGAGAACAACTCATTGCTGGCCCAGTCCTGTGGACAGGCTTCATGGGGTTTAGTATTACATTTCCCATAAAAAGCCTCCCTTTACTGAGCTCTGACCATGGACCAGACATCATGAGAAAGGTTTGCATACATATCTCAAGGAATCTTCCTGCTCATCTGGAAGCTGGTGTCATCATTGCCCCATTCTATAGATAAGAAAACTGAGGCTCGGTGAGTCTTAAGTAACTTGCCCTAAATCACTCTGCTAAGGAGCTGAGGAGCCTCCAACTGGTCTGTGCAGCTCCACATCATACATGAGTCAATATAATACACTGCTGTTTGTGAGGGGGCCAAGGTGTCCCACTTACCCATCCTGCCCCACTGAAGAACTCAGAAATAAGGAAGACATCCAAGAATTGCCATCTTGGAGTTAAACCATACAATCAGCACACAATGGATCAGATCAGCAAATGGCAAGATGGTTTTAAAGAGATAGTCTGTCTTCCAGGTTTCTAAGAATAAAGATATTAGTAAATTTAAAGAAAACAATTGTGTCCCTTTGAAGGAAGCTTGACTACTATCAGTAGACACTTTCAAAAGGGGACTGAGGACTTGCCCGGTGGTACAGCAGAAAAGAATCTGCCTGCCAATGCTAGGGACACAGGTTCGATCTCTGGCCCAGGAAGAGTCCACGTGCCACAGAGCAACTAAAAGCCCATGCACCCTAACTACTGAAGCCTGTGTGCCTAGAGCCTGTACTCCACAACAAGGGAAGCCACCATGATGAGAAGTCCATGCACTGCAATGAAGAGTAGCCCCCACTCACCACAACTGAGAAAGTCTATGCAGAAATGAAGACTCAGCGCAGACAAAAAATAAATAATTTTTAAAAAATTCAAAAAGGGGGATACTGAAAGGATGGTCACCAAGCACCACCCAGGAGAGAGGTGAGTACACCAAGTCTGCTCTGTAAGGCTATGCGTTCATTAAACTATCATGTACAGAGCACCTGCCCTGTGCCAGCCATGGTCCCAGCACTCACGGAGCCTACACTCTACTCAGAAGTTCACTTATCAAGAACTAATAAAGTCTGAACATCAGGGCCCTCACCTGCCTTGGGCCCCTTCCAAGATCCCTAACTGTGTTCATGGGGTCATGTGGTTTTATAAAATTTGCCAGAGTAATATCCTTCAGTGGCCATCAGTTAAGGCCATTGCCTCCACTTTTATTTTCTCACTGTATTTAAAATAAATATTCACTTCTGTGCTGACTTAATTTGGTTCCCCTGGAAGCAGCCCTTGGGACAAGAATGGGAATATGGTTGGTTTATCTGGGAGGCGTATTGGCAGGCATGTGGGGAAATGAGACCAGGAAAGGCAGTCAGCCAACAAAGGCTGTATTATCAAGCCAGCTTCCACTGTGGGTGTCTGGAACGTAATCCCATGGGGGCCTTTGGGGAACAGAATGTTTTAAAATACAGGTTTTATTATTATTTAGCTAAGACAAGGCCAACAGATCAGGAGGCGACTGCCATTGAAAAAATAGTTTCTTACAGTTCCCAAGAGGAGGGGACACAGTACATTGGGAGCCACATGGAGAAGCACCAGGAGGCAGAGGGAGGGGGTGCCATGAAGAGACTTTATTGAGGTTTCTTAGGATGGAATGGTTGAGGCAGGTTAAGTACATTTGTGACTGGCTAACTTGACTAATTTCCATGGGTTCTTGGTACAGAGCTATTCTTAGTTGGCTGGTACCTGGCCCTGGGGTAGTTAGGGAAAGGGGATGATGACTTGAAGTGTGAGAGCCCGATACACAAAGAAGGTGCTTGGGTAGGTTGGTTTGAAGGTGAAGGTTACATGGACGGTGCGTATTTGCTGTCTCTAAGACTTGGCTAATCCTAGGATGTGGGTATTGCCCCACAGTGGGTCAGCAAGGCCTCAGAGGTCAAAACAACAGCAATACAGAAAATAAAGACATGGTTGATGCCCAGGATAGAACATACACCTCACTGACATCCCACCAGAGGGGCGAGGCAGTCACTGGCCGAGGGCTTCTGAGTGTTGTGGTAGGAGTTATTTCCCCACCACTGTTGGTGGGCAAAGGCCCTTAGAGAAATCTGGGGGTCCTCACACTGAGGGCCAGAGCCTGTGGGACATGAGTCAGGCAGCAACAGCTCTGCTCCCTGCACTGAATTCGACATTCACAGTTGCATATTCCTTATTTTTTCTATTGGTATTTTTATTAAGAGTGTACAGAAATCATTTATGGGAAGTTGACACCTTCAAGGTAGCAATGTTCATTTGTGAGTAAAATAAATCATGCCATTGCTACTTAATATTCTTATTTTTCTGCCTACAATAGTAACAGTAATTTTATCTTATAATTTCTTTAGGGAAAAGGATAGTTATGGAGTTTGGTATTGACATGTATACACCGCTATATTTAAAATGGATAACCAAGAAGGACCTACTGTATAGCACAGGGAACTCTACTCAATGTTATGGGGCAGCCTGGATGGGAGGGGAGTTTAGGGGAGAATGGATACCTGTATGTGATATGTGTGTATATATATATTCTTTCTTATCAAGAAGCCTTCCAACATTGTATAAGCTTCAGACTATAAAACTGGGTCTGTCCCTATGGGGAGATAATCAATATCTGATCATTATGAACTGAATTGTGGCCCCTCCCAAAATCGTATATTGAAGTCCTAACCCCAAGTACCTCAGTATATGACTATATTTGGAGACAGGGTCTTTAAAGAGGTCATCAAGTTAAAATGAGGTCATTAGGGTGGGTCCTAATCCAATACGGCTGGTATAGTAGTAAGAAGCAGAGATTAGGACAGAGACGCACTCAAGAGTGAAAACATAGGGAGAAGATAGCCATCTGCAAGCCAAGCAGAGGCCTCAGAAGACACCAACTCTGCTGACACCTTGACCTTGGACTTTTAGCCTCCAAAACTGAGGAAATAAATTTCTGTTGTTTAAGCTACCCAGGGTGTGATACTTGGTTACAGCAGCCCCAGCAAACTAGTACACTGAGGAAGTTCTGACAGGTTGGTACCCTTCCACACTGGTGTCCAAGAACCTCCCGGGCTGGGTCCAGCCTCCCTCTGCAGCTGTGGGGTCATCTAATTTCTTCAAAGAGCAGGCCTCCAGCTGGATGGGGCTGTGGCATTCCAGAGGGTTCTTGTTCCTTCTAGAAAGGGCAGTCATCCTTTGCTCCAACTGACCGTTCCCAGATTCAGATCTTCTGGTTTCCCAGGAGGAGCCAGAAATCTGCATTCTATATGAAAACTCCTTATTTTTAAGAGTTGGTAATAAACATTTTTTAAAGAAATACTCTTCAGGCCAAACAAAACAACACTACAAGGAAGATTAGACTAGCGAACACAGTTTGCAACCTCCAGCTGTATTTCTTCTTTGCAGGGAGCTATGAGGTGCTCATCTGCTGGACATTTCCATTTCTTGTTGTCAGTGAATCACTTGGCGTTGACTTGGGAGCCAGATCAACCTGAGTTAAAAATCCCAGCTCTACCACTTACTCCTGCTGGAGCTCATGCAGCTCACTTCACCTCTCATGCCTCAGTTTCCTCATTTGGAAAGTGAATGTCATGAGGACTGCTGTGCTGTGAAGGTCAGAAGGAAGGCTTCAAAGGGCTGAGGGTGCAGCAGGCATCCAGGAAATAACAGCGCTTTACATCCCACCTCATCCATTCGCTTTACGGGGGGATGTCAGCCTCCCAGCACCGCTGCAACAGGCAGTGTCTGAGTCCATGTGGGGCCTGTGATAACTGAATCACAAGGTAAATACCTCCTGGTCATGACCTTGTCAGGCTGCTATCCTCTCCAGGGGATGGCCTGACCTTCAGACACTCTCCAGTGTATGCACAATGGAATGAATCACTGTTAGTTTGGCCTTAGCGGGTCCCCAACGCTGAGATTCAAAAGCTGGAGCTTCTTCCCTGATCAAAATTAATCTTTAAACACACACTTGGACACTCGCTTCCTGGGCCCCTGATCATGATGTCAACTGATTCCAGAAGGAGGTCAGCTCCAAAGGCATGCCAGGTTCTGCTGTTGGATTCACCGCATCACACACGTTCGTTTTAAATTCCCAACCAGCCACATAAAGACAGGAAGAGACTGCCAAATATCGATCCTGGGAAATGAGATATAAATCAAGCTAATTCTGTCCACCCGGGCCTCGTTCCCACAGGCAGGCTCGAAAGGCAGGCAGAGCCAGCATCTTCCTTTTTTTTTTTGTATTTTTCATAAATTAAACCTGACGCTCGGTCCATGGATCAATCTGTGAACACAGGCAATAGTGCAGTTACGATGGGCCAAGTTTTCTATGGATCTGGGGAACATTCTTGTGAGCGTTTGTTTGCTAGAAAGGAGACAGCATAGCCAGGTTGTGGAAACAAGTGTCTCAATCCTAGCTTGATTATTTCCTTGCTGTGTGAGGACTGTGAGCAAACCTTTCTGAGTCTCAGTTTTCTTATCTGTGAAATGGGAAACAGTAATACCTATCTCATTGAGAAGGTAAGAGGAATAAACAAGATAATGTTAAATACTTAGTCTAGGGTTGCCCTTAGTTGCTAAAACAATCATGTGCAGCTCTTTATATGAACATGTATTTTCTAGATTATACGATTTTCATGGCAGGTTCTCTGGTTTATCTCACAGAACTCAGCAGATGTAGAAAAAGTTTTTAATTATTTGTACCAACACAAGCTTTGACATGGATGGGCGTTGAAAACATTACGCTAAGTGAAAGAAACCAATCACAAGAAAACTCATGTGATGTGATACTACATAAATGAAACACTCAGAATAGGCAAATCTTTGGAGACAGAAAGTAGACCAGTAATTTCCTAGGGCTGGGAGGTTTAGGGGAAAATGGAAAATGACTGGTAATGGGTATGGTGTATCTTTTCAGGGTAAAATTGATTATGGTGATGGTCTCACCACTATGAATACACTAAAAACCACAGAATTGTACACATTAAATGGGTGAATTGTATGCAATGTCAGTTATTTTTCAATCAAGCTGCTAAAAATTATTTGTTAAATGAATGAATGATTTAATAACTGGATGATTCCATGTATGAATGAGTTTCCTTGTTTCCCTGGCTATTTCTTGTTTCCTTGGCTGTTACCAATACACTTTGGTATTTATCTGTAATTCAGCTCACTTACTGGACATCTAGTAAGTGCCAAATATGGTATTAGGGGCTGAGGGTTCAAAGACAGAGAAGACACAGGATCCACCTTCTCAAAGACACACTTGAGAAAGGGAAACAGACTGTAAATGCAGCTACGATAGATAACACTGACATATCACTTACAATGAGCCAGGCACTAAATATAAGTACAAATATATGTTCTTTCATTGAATCTTCATAGCAACCCTCGAGGAAGGTACTAGCATTATTTGTAGTCTTTAGATTGGGAGACAGATGCACAGAGAGAGTCAGAAACTTGCCTAAGGTCACTGAGCCAGTAAGTGGTCAGGTGGGACTTGCAGCCCAGAAAGCTTGACTCTATGCCCATGGCCTTGTCCCCTGTGCTCCACTGCGTGTTCAGGGTTACACTGTTCTAATGGCAAGGGTCATAATCATGGCAGTGATAAGAGAGCCAAGGGCACAGTCTCATCCCCACCTTGGGCTTGGGCTCTCAACCCTTCAAAATCTGTCTTTATACTCTTTCCCTGCCCCCTCTCCTCTCACCACCTGGCCAGCCTCTGGCCCTAATCACACTCTGGAGATCACAGGAAAGGACCCTTAGCCCTATGTCTGGCATCAGGTACTGCTTTGACAACTGTCTGTTTCTCTTCCTTTCCTGCAGCAGAGCAGAGACACCACACCACTTGTTATGGACTGAACAGTGGCCCTCCCAAACCCATCTGTTGATTTCCTACCTCCAGTGTGACTGCATTTGGAGACAGGCCTTTACAGAGATGATTCCGGTTGAATGAGGTCATAAGGATGGAGCACTCATCTAATAGGACTGGTGCTCTTACAAGAGGAGGAAAAGACACCACGAGAATGGTGCACAGAGAAAAGGCCATGTGAGGACACAGCAAGATGGCCATCTACAAGCCGGGAGGAGAGGCCTCACCAGAACAATACTGACGGCGCCTTGACCTTGAACTTCTGGCCTCCAGAACTGTGAGAAATAAATGTCTGTTGTTTGCCACTCTATCTGTGGTATTTGTTACAACAGCCCAAGTAAACTAATGTACTGTTCTGCACCTGCTCTTCTCAGAGAGGAAGCAGGCCTGACTGGGAGGGATGGTAACAAAGGACGGAAGGTCCGAAGTGCTGTGGCCCTTCTTGGACATCTCATCTGGCTGTGGATACTGGGTTGGATCTCATCAAACCACTGTTGTGCTGCAACCTGCTCATACCCTCCCAAGAGCTGACACTAATATTTTTAGGGATTTTCCAAGCTGGTTATTAAACAGTCATAATAAAAAATTAAATTATAAAAACTTCTAGCAAATAATTTATATTAAAAATAAAGGTCATAAGTACTCAAACCACCTCTTCCTAAGCATTTTACTACATTTTACTATTATGTGTGTTTCTGAGGCTATTTATATCTCCTGTATCTGAAGAGTAGGTACACCATTATAAGGGTGTACAACCACACAACTCTTCCCAAATCCAGTTTCACTGACATCACCTGGGTAGCTTAAAATAGGAAGGTAGGAGTCTTTACACCACAGATGTTGGCCAACTGCACATCAGACCATCATCTATTGTTTTGTTGATTATCTAGATTTAAGAGGTTCTGGAAAAATGTCAGTAATTAGGTGCATGATATATACAGTTGTTACACTGAGTAGCACAAAAATCAAGGAACTATTCTTCAAGTATTCGAACATTGTTATCCATTTCAACAAAGAAGTCACTCATGCCACTGATGAATGCATAATATCTCGACATATGTCTTTGTTGTTTCACTGTCATCTTCCTCTTTAACATAAACAAAAATATCAACCAATATTCACGTCAGAACTACAACCATTTGTCAGTTGCAACTGTTGGTTGGATACTGATAGGGGAGTTGGGCAAAAATCAACAGAACATTTTGTGAAATCAGTTGACTTTGTGGAACGTATAATAGGGTACTCTATGTTTTATTATTTTCAATTAAATACTACACATCAGTAATACTAATAAAATGTATAATAAGCACGTGGTACATATGCAAATACATATATACAGATTAATATATAGATAGTATATTATATATATATATATACACACCTACGTAATTTTTTTGGAGAAGCATTTAGTAAGTATTAAACATTCATCAGCATACTACTGCATCAAATCTTCCCCATGTGAGAAGGTTGGGGTCACGGAGCAGAGTGCCTGTTCCGGAAAACATCCCGAGGCCTCCTGACCACCCCCCCACCGTTTGCTGCTTTCACCTAACCACAGCCCCCTCATCCCATGGGGTTAAAGAACGATAACCCAGTAAGATGGGAGAAGACTCTGAGATTCCATCATTTATAGTTGTTTCTGAAATTCTTTCCATGCCATACAAATAGTAAGCCATAAATCCTAAGAGGTGCATAACTGCATTATTCTTATGATACTTAATTAAAATAACACTGAGTCTAGGTTAGTGATTAACTCTCTCTCCACTTTCCTCGGCGTTCCATTGGGGTAATTTGTTTCTGAACTCACCGAACAAGCACAGGCAGGGATTGTGTTTTTCCTCTGGGTATTTTGGTTATTTTTCATGATTATTTTCATACTCCTTGAGGGTCGTATTCCTCAATATGGACCTTACTTGGGAAAGTGTGAAGGAATGAAGGGCAGACAAGCCTTGGATCAAAAATGGTTCAAAAATGGGACTGAGACACCATTACGGAGATGAAAAGACAGGACACATACTAGGGAGTGGAGGCAGATCATATTACATTGTGTAAATGTGTGCACAATGTGTAAATGTACACATAAAGTATCACTTAATCTCAGTAACAATAAGACAAACAATCTAATTAAAAACGAGCAAAATATATGAATAAATACTTCACCAAAGAGGATATATTAGTGGCCAATAAACACATGACAAATGATCAATATCACTAGCAGTTTGGGAGAATGAAAAGTTAAGCCTCGAGGAAGCAGGGCTGGCACCCACTTCAAAGCTGAAAGTTAAAAAAGGCTGACCACACTAAAGGTTGGAAAGGATATGAGACAGTTGGAACTCTTGTATGCTGCTGGTGGGAATGCAAAACGGTACAAATGCTCTGAAAAAGAGATGTTTTTCTTCTAAAGTAAAACACAGAATGGTTATACAATGCAGCAAGTCCACTCCTAGGCATCTACCCAGGAGAAATGACAACAGAGATACATACAAAACTTGTACATGAATGTTCACAGTGTCTTTATCTCTAACAGACACAACCCAGAAACAATGCAAATGTCCACCAACAGGCAAATGAATACAGAAATTATGTTCTACTCATATAATAGGACACCTCCCAGTACTGAAAAAGGAATGAACTGTTGATACACAGAGCAACATGGAAGAACCTCCAATTATTATGCTGAGCCAAAGAGTTGGGCATAAATGAGTACTTGCTATATGTTGCCATTATGTAAGATGTTCTAGAAAAGGCAAAAGTATAAGGACAGAGAACAAATTAGGGATTATCAGAGGCTGAAGGATATTGTCTGCAAAGTAGCACAAGGGAATTGTTGGGGGTGACAGAGAGATTCCATGTCTAGCTTGGGTGATAGTTATATGTATCCACTTGTCAATAATACATTGGGTGTGGATACATTATATTATAGGAAATTCATACCTCACCAAAATTAATTTTCAAAGTAGCTTTAAAAATACAACCTTTGGCAATCTATCCTACTTTTCTGGGCCTTAGTTTCCTCATCTGTAAAATTGTGATCATAGCAGTTGCAATGTTATGAGAATTAAAGGAGAGAATACTGCAAACACTGAGAATATGGTGTGCACAATAAGCTTGGGGTGCTTTCCTTGTTGGTTTTCATTAAACTACAAAAGGCCATATGATAGGTATTCATTCACTCATCCATTCATGAAACAAGTATTTGTTAAGCACCTACTATATTCCAGGCATTGTTCATAGCACATGAAACACCAGCAAACAACAAAGATTCTTGTCTTCTCAAGATTTTAAATTCCATTTGGGTAAGACATAATAAATAACAAGACAATACAAATAAATTATATATGTTATATATAGTATTATATAGATATATGAGAAGACGATAAGCACTATGGAAAAAAAAAGAAAACAGAATAAGGTGACAGATAAGAGCATTCAGGGCTCACAGTTTGCAATTTTAAGTAAAATAGCCACAAGGGGTTTTAGTGAATAGATGATGTCTGAGCAAAAACTTGAAGAATGCATACTGATGAGAAAAAGGAAAGAACTCAGGCAGGAAGCGGGTGAGGGAGGAATTAGAGTTTCCCATTTGAATAATCTATCAGTTGCCTAAAGCTGAGTATTAATTCTACCCAGCGGGGTTGGGGATGGTCATGCTCTTTTTACCATATCAGGTGGAATGATTTTGTTGAGGCATAAGCACTGAGAGAATGACAATCGAAGTGAAGAATGTTTGAGATTCACAGGAAGGCACATTGGCACGCTGAAACTGAAACACCCATGCTGAAAAGTCACCTCAGCCACCTATTAGCCATGTGAGCTCTGGGAAGTCACTCAACCTCTCAGAGACTTAGTTTCCTACCTGAGGAAAGGTGACAAGAGTCCTCAAGAGTGCTTTGAGGGTTAAAGGAGCTAACAGAGTAACATTCTAGCATAATTCCAGGTGCCCTTCTTGGCTGAGACCCATTTGGATCAGCGTGGCTGCCCCTACCCACAAGGCCCCTCACTTTGCCCACCATGGGCTCCAGAACAACAACTGTTATGCTCTCTGCAGTCCCACTACTGCTTCCGTGACTGACCAATTAGCACGTGCAATTTCAGCACTTCTCCAATGAGATGATGTTAAATTCATATTCAATAATTTATGGAAATGGATGCTGGTATTTTCCCCTCTCCCTCTTTTTTAAAAAAAGCACTTTAAAGAGATGGCCCAATCTTCTGACACTTGACATAGTCGATGAGCAATCTGCCTGGTGGCTGCATGGTGCCACTTCTGCCAGAGCTGGGCCTCCTGGGGAGACCCAGGAGAAAATAGAGCTTTCTCAAACATTTTCATTGTAAGTGGAGCTCATTAGTTTAGATCTCATTACAATAAATTATTAGCCACTGCTTTCAATCTTAACAAAACGGACACTACCATGATTAGAGTCTATGTTTATACAAAGACCCTGTAATAAACCACACTTGATGATAACAACAGCAGATTGGTCCTCAACCAAACTGGCTATTTGTCCCAAGATGGAAGGCCCCAAATTTGATGAGTAAAGTAGAAACCTGGTTTCCTTATGCTCAGAACATTAACAATGGTCTGCTGGCAAATTTGATCATGGCAGTTGTCAGCTTAAAACCTTCCATAGTTTCTCATCATGCTTAGGAGAAAGTTCTGTCAAAAAATCATATTAAGAAGATAAAACCCCTCTCTTTTTTCCCCCAATTACATTGAGATATAATTGACATATAACATTATATAACTTTAAGGTATATAACATAATAATTTGATGTGTGTATATATTATGAAATGATCACCACAGTAAGTCTAGTTAACATATGTTACTTCACATAGCTACAATTTTTTTTCTTGTGATGACATGTTTAAGATCTACTATCAGTGACTTTCAAATATACAACAGTATTGTCAATTATAGTCACCATGCTGCACGTTACCTCTCTAAAACTATTTATTTTATAACTGGAAGTTTGTACCTTTTGATCCCTACACTCATTCTGCCCACTCCCCACACACCATCTCTAATAACCACCAATCTCTTTCCTGTATCTTTTCTACTTTGTTTTTATTTTAGGTTCCACAAACAAATGAGATCATATGGTGTTTGTCTTTTCTCTACCTGACTTATTTTACTTAGTGTAACACCCTCAAGGTTCATCCATGCTCTCACAAAGGGCAGTATTTCCTCTTCCTTTATGATTGAATTATTGTTCAGTCACTAAGTCGTATCTGACTCATTGTGACCCTATGGACTATAGCACACGAGGCTCCTCTGTACACGGGATTTCCCAAGCAAGAATAACTGGAGTGGGTTGCCATTTCCTTCTCCAGGGGATCTTCCCAACCCAGGGATTGAACTTGCATCTCCTACATTGGCAGGTGGATTCTTTACCACCGAGCCACCAGGAAAGCCCCTTATGATTGAATACTATTCTATTTATGTAGTCTATATGTACACCATGTTTTCTTTAACCTTTCATTTGTAATTACATACTGGGTTGTTTCCATGTCTTGGCTGCTGTGAATAATGCTTCAGTGACCATGGGGATGCAGATATATCTTTGAGATAGTGATTTCTGAAAACCCAACTCTCATTGATATAGAATAAAAACATGTTGGATGTTTATTTAACTTATTAATGAGAGAACCAGTGGTATGATAGAGCTAAAAGCATTTGATGACAGGGGTTTAAACTGTCTCTCAGAAAAAGATGTAAGGAAGTCAACTGTTATTTACTGTCTTCCCTTTTTTTTGGTCACTCTGCGTGACTTGTGGGATCTTAGTTCCCCAACCAGGGATCAAACCTAGGCCCACAACAGTGAAAGCATGGAGTTCCAACCACTGAACCGCCAGGGAATTCCCTACTTGTTCATTTTTTAAGTTAGAAACAAAACTGACTGAAGTCCTTCAGGGCGATAAAGCAATAACCTTAGGGGCCATCTTCTCTACCAGACAGAAAGCACTTGCTTCTCTGCAGAAGGACAGCTCTCTACAAATGTACATATAACTTCATAGAGATTAGGGTCAAACAGTAAGGAGCAAAATCAAACAAAGGTACAATCTCATAGAGAATTGAAGTCATTGTTTGGGTGGATTTGGTAATGATGCTGTAGTCTGACATCAAAAGAATCTATGGCCTTCCTTTTAGCTCTCTTTAAGTTTTGGTTTTTTGGTGACTGCAGCCATGAAATTAAAAGACGCTTACTCCTTGGAAGGAAGGTTATGGCCAACCTAGATAGCATATTGAAAAGCAGAGACATTACTTTGCCAACAAAAGTCTGTCTAGTCAAGGCTATGGTTTTTCCAGTGGTCATGTATGGATGTGAGAGTTGGACGGTGAAGAAAGCTGAGCACCAAAGAATTGATGCTTTTGAACTGTGGTGTTAGAGAAGACTCTTGAGAGTCCCTTGGACTGCAAGGAGATCCAATCAACCCATCCTAAAAGAGATCAATCCTGGGTGTTCATTGGAAGGACTGATGTTGAAGCTGAAACTCCCATACTTTGGCCACCTCATGCGAAGGGTTGACTCATTGGAAAAGACTCTAATGCTGGGTAGGATTGGGGGCAGGAGGAGAAGGGGACGACAGAGGATGAGATGGTTGGATGGCATCACCGACTCGATGGACATGGGTTTGGGTAGACTCCGGGAGTTGGTGATGGACAGAGAGGCCTGGCGTGCTGCAAATCATGGGGTCGCAAAGAGTCGGACACGACTGAGAGACTGAACTGAACTGAAGTTTTGGATCATTCTTTGTAAGAGTTCTAAGTTTTCAACATGGCCAACAACATTAGCTACTTCCCCAGCTCCAGCCCCATCCAATACTGCTGCTCTCCTATGGGCTCCTCCTTCCCCTCTCTGGGCCCTGTGGCAGCTTCCTTTGTCTGGAGGACAACCCTCCTGCTTCCCTTCTCGTATGCTCACATTCTCAACTGAAGTCATGGCCTCAAGGGAACTTTCCTAACCCCCTGGACTAGGTCACACCCGCTATGAACACCCAAGGCAGCCTTCTGTTGGCCTCCATCTGGCACCTCTACAACTCTGGTTAGCTACACCTTGTTGTACGGTTTGTTGTTGAAAGTCTGGCTCCTTGACTGGAATACAACCCCCTTGAGAGCAATAGTGGGTCTGTTTCACTCATCACCAGATACCTAGGGCCTAGAAAAGAGCCTGGAACAAGGTAAGTGCAGGAGGGTGGTCTCTCTCCATAGGATCATGAGTCTCCACATCCAGGGGTCTTGTTGTGCCCAGTTCTGTCCAAAAGCCAGGCTAATCCCTCCATGTTTCAGGAAGCTCACATGAGGCGAGCTAACTGGTCAGGAAGACGGACATAGAGACTGCAGCTCCTCCCCCACCCTCCCTGGCTGTAACTGCCTTCACCCCTCATCCCCATTTTGCTTGGCTCATGGAAAGTTTTCAAACAGATTTCAGTTAGTTGTCAACATTCAAGGTTTAGGATCCAGAATGTCCGGTTCCTCTTGGAAAATCATTGGGCCCAAGAGGCCACACTTGGCAGGAGCTGAGGAGCAGCAATTTCCTGCAGTCTCTTTGCTGACTGAGCTGAATCACCAACTGCCGCCAACCTTGGTGTCGGCACCCAGCCCATGTCACACGTGTCTCCCTGGTATGAGAGCATTTGAGTTTTCAAGCCTCGTGCAGAAGTCTCCAAGAACCAGTGAGGTCATCAGAAAGAAACACATCACTCTGGCTCCCCATCAATATATCCTGCCCACCTCACTCTGGGACTCTGATGTCCCCTCCATTTTCAGAAATCACCCAGAGGGAATCTCCACACATTCAGAAAAACTAAATCATCTGAGAAATTTAAATAGTTGCCTATGAATCCTCCACTGTATCTCTCAGTTCCCCTTTCTCTTGGGAAGAAAACCTCCCAAGAACGTCTGCTAAACTTTAGTAGAGGAAAGATTTTCTTTCCTAATAATCTGCTTTGTCTTATTAGCAGATGAGAAACTCTGAAACACACTCAAGCTTTGATTACGAGGAAACTCAGTGTTAAATTCTGAGCTTGCTTCCTGCTACATTCTTCAGTTTCTTTTTTCTGGCAACTTGGACATTTTGCTCACTCTGCCCTACATCCTCACTTTCCTTTTGGAGAATTATTCCTCCTGCCCAGACCTCCCCCACCCTTACTCCGAAGCAACCAGGATGTCAAATGTGTTCCTGCCCCACTCTGGCCAAAGATGATGGGTCCAGGAATGGACTCCTGGCTCAAGCCAGCCCCTCAGTCCTTAGATGAGGCACACTGGAACTGAGAGATACATTACCCCTGAGATGCTGGATTGTGGAAGTCAAGTTTATATAACAGAGGAGCTGTTGGCTCCACGTGGACTTGGGTAGAGAGAGCACAGAGAAGACCCAACATGGGGGTGAAGAATCCCCAGCTCTGCTCAAACCCAGCTTTATTTTTGCCTGTAGTTTCTCTGACACACTCCCACAGTCTTTTAAGAAATCCCTCCTTTTGTTAAAGCTTCCTTGAGTTGGGTTTCTAAATGTTTTAAAATGGTAGAGGAGACACTGCCATTTCTCTGCTTCAAGGGCCCAAAGTTCTTAAAATAATAGTTGAACACTTTATTATACCGGATAAGACCTCGCAGGATCTGGCCTCATCCAACCAATACAAATTGCTCTCCTTCCCTCATTCTGTTCCAGCCACAATAGTCTTCTTCTTACTACTCTTCAAACTCTTCAAGCTCCCACATACCTCAGGGCCTTTGTACACGCTGCTCCCTCTATATGGAGAGTTTTTGTCCCAGAGTGTCATGTGGCTGGTTCTTTCTTGTCCTGTCACCTTCTCAGAGAGGCCTTTCCTGATCACCCAACATATATTTGCCTTCCACCCCACCCGGCCCTTTCACTCTATCCTGTTTACTTACTTCACATCTTTGTCACTCTGAAATAATCTTATTTATTTGCTCGTTTTCGTGGACTTTAAACAAGTAATACTCAAATGTGAGCTCCATGAAGTCACTGCTGTAAACCCAGTGATGAGCGCACTGCCTGGTACCTGGTAAGAGCTCAGCAGACAGTCGTTGGATGCATAAATGTTCCTTGCAGCCCCAAGAGCCTTCCTTAATACAAGATATGACAATCCTCTCTTCTTACCCCTTTCCTTATGTGATTCTTGAATTCCTCAGTCTTCATTTCACTGGTCTTTGTGTATCTTCATTTTACTGGTCTTTGTGTATCTTCATTGGAGGACTTCACAGAGCCCTTCTGGAGTGGACAGAAAAAAAATAAGAGAATTTACTTACTTGTGCCAGGTATGTTTCCAAGCAAATATTAATTCATTTAATCCTTCCAACAATGATATGAGGACTTTAGCATTATTATCACCCCATCTTACAGAAGAACAGATTGAGACACCAGAGATGGAGTCTCTTGTCTAAGGAAACCAGCCTATCAGGGGCAGAGCCAGGACTCACAACCAAGGAGTATGGGTTTGAGCCCACATCTGTGAGCTCTTGGCTAGTGCTCTCCTGGGTGAAGGAGAGGAAGCATCCTCATTCCTGGGAAGTGATCATGGGTCACATTCTACCTCCTTGAGTCCCTCTCTCTAATATTTGGGTTCTTGAGCCGGGCCCAGGAAAGCATATATTCCACCCAGCACAAAGCCAGGGTGAAGTGCATCTGATTAGGACTATGACAGATTGCAATGAGACACCGCAGGATGATTGAGGGCTTCCTCTAATCACACCAATTGATATAAATTACTATGCCGGCCGCCCCGAGCGGCATCTGTGGGATTTACACCTCATTAGATCGGCAGTGCCAAATGAAGCAACAGGGTTGGGTCATCCCCTCCTTAGGAGCTGTGTCTGTGCTGGGCAAAAATTGTCAAGGGGAATCAGAAAGTAGGATCCAAACCCTCCAGGGGATGACAGCAACTGTGCTGAAGAAAACAGAAACTAAAGTAGGCACAATTTTGCATTTGGGAGCTTCTGATTTGAAAACTATTACACTTCTGCCAAACTCCTGCTTTAGCTCTTTTGTAGTTGGAGATTTAGCCTGAAAACAAGCAAAACCACAGCCTCAGGTGATTCAGGGAGAGTGTTGGGAGGCTCAGCACGTTCTGAGGTTTGGGGGACTCAGCAGAGGCAAGGATTCAGCTTTGTTGGGGGTGATGCCAAGGGTTAGTTGAACCTCCTCCAAGTTTCCACTGGCCACCACCCCCATTAAATAAACAATGTCAGAGAAAACGACACACACAGCTTCAAGATGACTGTCCCCCTCGCCCCGCAAGCCCCACTCCTGAGCTTCGTGAAGTCACTCCCGATCCTGCCAACTCCTCCGGAGGTCTGCAGGATAAAAACAGGAAGGCAGGAAGCCAGGAAAGCTGGATTTCCTTATTGGCTTCCGAATGTGGAGGGGAGGAAGGGAAAGAGGTAGAAAATGAAGAAAGGGTATCAGAGCCAGGAACCGAGCCCAGACTTGATTATAAATTCGGGAGCCTTTATGTCATGATGATGTTTTAGCAGTCATGGGCCTTTTTTCCCCAAAACAATTCTTATTTAGACTGTGTGAGGACAACATCACAGATGAGTGCCTATATTCATGCTGCAGTTGATGAATGGGGTTAGGGGGACAATAGTTTGGATTGCTTGGATCTGGCATAAGAGCAGCTCTGGACACAGTGTGAGGCTCACATAGAGGGTGCCTAGGTGGATGCTGACCACACCCTGCCCAGGGCAGCTCAGCAGGAACAACTGTGACCTCTCAGGAGGACTGTCTGCCTTCCTGAGAGCATAGCCTGTGTGCAGGGCAAGTGGAACAGCCCCCGGAAGCAGCCCTTAGTGATGGCCAGTGAGGCACTGGGATGACTTCAGGGCAATGTTCTCTGCTGTTGCCCAAAGCTCCCCAGAAAGCCTGGGCTGTGGCTGTGCACAACAATATCCACCTTGATACATACCTGGACAATTCTGGTCTCCCCCTTCCCTGTCTTATGCCCCTACTTCCTACTAGTGCTTCCTGGGATCATCTTCAAGACCAAAGACCTTTGCTGCAATATTGGTCTCCGGGTCTGCTTCCTGGAAAACCCAAACTAAGGCAGTGTCTTTGTTCAATTTATTAAGAAGCACCCGCCTGAGAGGATGTGGTCTCAGGGGCACAGGACTTACAAACAGCACTCTCCAGTCTGATGAAGCCCAACACCAGGGTACTGAGTGGCAGGTGACATGCAGGCTGGATTTCAGCCCCCACCTATTCCTCTGCTGGGTATCTTTGCCCAATACAGGGGCACTGCAGCAGGTACTTCTTCTCTCTTCTTGGCTTCAGGGAAGGAACAATTTACTGGAAGGGACACTGTTCTATTTTTGAGGCATACCAAAAATTCCACCAACATACTCTTGAGAGCCTGAACATCCCTTTGAATTTAGGGCATGAGCAGAGTATGAAAGAAACAGTGCAGGGTTTGAGTGTGACTTCTCTGAATTCAAATCCCACCACTGCCAAGTCCTAACTGTGTCACTTTGGGTTCATCTTTTACACTCTGCAGCTTGCACTGCCTCAGCTGAGAAAGAACACACAATTGCTTGAGGCATAAAGTTAGGAAGCAAATCGTGGGCGCACTGCCTGGCAGCCAGAAGGTGCCCTTTCAGTGCTGGTCCCTCCTCACTCCTCCTGCACCTCTCTCCCCAAATAGCCAGAGGGGTTCACCAAGTGGTTGAGATTGGACTGGGACCCATGTGCATATATCTCCAAGATCCGTTGATACTCAGAACTGGGTCAACCTCGTGTTAGTTTTGAACGTTCGCCACTGTTAGTGCCAGGCTACAAAATGTTGAAAGGAGGCCACCAATCAGGTGATGGTGACAAAGTTCCCGTCCCAATCTGTTCTTGCCTCTGCTTCAGGCTAGCATGAAAACAACTTTTCCACTACTCCTCTGCTGGGTGAAATGATACATGAACACACATGCCCACCAAGAGACCCAGTGCCAGGGGAGAGAACCTGCCTTTCTACTTTATTTCTTGATTTTTATGAGGTGAGGGTAATAGCCATGGCTGTCACTAGATTTCTTAGCAAGTCATCCTAGGTTTGGCACCATCTGAGGTTTTCCTCACCTGGAGGTGCTGAGTGACCATGAGTCCTGGGCCTCCTTACCTAAGCACAAACCCTTCCAAGCTTATTGTTTCAATCAAGGGAAAGAGCCAGTAAGAGCTGCAGAAATAAGACTCTGGAAGCCTGGACACCCTGGCAGCACCTCTTCTAGGTTCCCCATAGATCTACCCCTGGCCAGGCAATCTTGTTTTATCCCTTAGGAACATACACAAACACATGCACACACAACACACATGCACACACACACATGTCACCTTCCAGGTCTCACAAACATGTCAGGGATCACGACAAAATAAAAGGCATTGGCTTAAAATATTTAAAGATATGCAAAATCAGAATGAATAAATGTTTAATTCAACATTTACATTCAGTTCAGTTCAGTTCAGTCTTTCAGTCATGTCCGACTCTTTGCAGCCCCATGGACTGCAACACGCCAGGCTTTCCTGTCCTTTACTATCTCCTGGAATTTGCTTAAACTCATGCCCACTGAATTGTGATGCCATCCAACCATCTTATCCTCTGTCACCCCCTTCTCTTCCTGCCCTCAATCTTTCCCAGCATCAGGGTCTTTTCCAGTGAGTCAGCTCTTCGCATCAGGTGGCCAAAGTATTGGAGCTTCAGCATCAGTCCTTCCAGTGAACATTCAAGGTTGATTTCCTTTAGGATTGACTGGTTTGATCTCTTTGCTGTTCAAGGGACTCTCAAGAGTCTTCTCCAGCACCATAATTCAAAAGCCTCAGTTCTTCAGCACTCAACCTCATTTATGGTCCAATTCTCACATTAATTCATGACTACGGAAATACCATAGCTTTGACTATATGGACCTCGCAAACACTAGATATATTTTGTTCATTGTCAAGTTTAGTTTTCATAAAGATTTTATTATACACGAAGACAATTTGTGTGTTGGTTACCTTGCTTTGCAAGAACTCTTGAGCATGCATGATGATTGCTTAGAAAGCAGAGCCAATAGCAAATTAAATAAGTTACTATTCATAGCCTCATAAGTTCAAAAGTAAACCTCTAAAATTTCTTTAAAATATATATAATACATAAAAATGAATATATATACATATGATATGGGTACATTATATGTGTGGTATATATATGTATCGTATAATGTGTATTACATGTAATATATAAATACATATGATATGGTTTTAGTATAAATACTTGATGCAACATATAATACAGGGGAGGTTGTAAAAGTAAGAGTAACTATAAGAAAAGAAACATCTTTAAATGATCTGCTGTGAGGCAAAAGTCACAATCACTATTTGTTCTTGGGGAACTCTTTACAAGAGTATACCTTCCTGAGGAAGCCTGTGTTTTTTCCCCCTGGAGACTTTCGGTCACTGGTCATGAAAGATGCAGACAAATAAATCCTGCCTTATTATTTCAACATAGGAAAAGGGCCATTTTGCCCCTTAGAATTAAGAAAATTCATGACCAGCAACCCATATGTGTATATACATATGCCTTCCTTGGCCTCTTATCCTACAGATTTGCCACCATACCTCTTACCTTCAGAGGTTTCTGGAAGTTGGCTGGGTTCACAGGCAACTGAACCTCTACCTCAAATCTCTGAAATCTTACTGCTTTTCCCCCAGGAGCCTATGGGGTTCACCAGCCTTCCCAGGACAGCCACCACAAATGTGCAAGTGATCAGGGCCCCCGTCTTCTATCCCTGGTTCTTGGAGGCTGTGCCCTGTGAAACTGCTGAGACTAGAAAGCCGTGTCCTCCCTATCCTACCACACACACCATTCTGCCAACCTCTTCAGAGCAAATGTGTGAGGAGGCTGTTAGCCACAGGTCATTAGCAGAGCCGGAGCTGAGGTGGCGCCAGGGCAATCCCCTCACAGTGGGCATCCCTCAACCTTTTGTTTTCATGCCACTTCAAGGAGAAAATTGATTTCAAATACACACTTTAGAGCCTCTTGTTCACCCCATCATCTCTCCAATTAAGACAAAAGGCTCAGGGAGGCTCATCTTCACTCTGAGGAAACCAGAGGCAGGCCTGGGCTGGGGGTGCCCTGGGCAGTGTTGGGCACAGAAAGGTGTGAGCAGTGCTGACTGGAGACAGATGGGTGCTGCGTTTTGTCGATGAATAATTCACACCCTCAGAGAGCCGGCTTGATACTTGGCATCAAAGAAGGATTCTTTCTGAGCTTGGCCGCTGTGCAGATGGGTGGGGGCTCCTAGGCAAAGGCCAGGACAAGCCTGGGAGAAGGAAGAGAGAGGGGGGGATGGAGCTGCATCCACTGACTGCTTTAGGACCTGCACCCAGCATCTCCAGTACCTCCCAAGCTGCTCTCCCAGGCTGGGCAGCCAGGGCTGAGTTCAACATTTCAGTCCTCTAGGCCTAGCTCCTGGAGGGCTGTTGAGTGAAATGAAAGTGGATCTTTCCCCTCCTCTTTGCAAAGCTTTGCTCCTGAATCCCCTCTCTCTCCTGGTCCCAACCAGCCCTTGGGAAGCCACTGCTAGTCACATGTGACAGAATCACAGACTCACAGAAAGACAGAACTCAATTCAAAAAACATACATTCAGTGCTGTGATATGCCAGGCACTGTTCTGGTGCAGGGGATACAGCATCAACAAAATGACTAAAAAACAACTTCTTAGGGAGCTGTGGACTCTCCGGAAACCAGTATGATCCAATCTCCTCTGGCGAAAGAAAAAGTAAAAGGGATTGAGCTTCAACTGTTGCCCTAATGCTGTGCCAGGAGCTTTATATCTCATTTCATTCTCTCCCCCAAGATGAAATTATCACCACTACTCTAGAAATGATAAAATCAAGGTCCAAGGAAGTTTGGTAAGATGCTCAAGGTCACAGAGCTAGTGGGCAGTAAATCTTGATCATCTTCAAAACAGGTAATGTGTGTCCTTCATGAAGCCTCTCCATTTCTCTAACCCATATGATTAGTCTTCCTTTAAAATAAAACCAAGTTTAGTTGCTAACGTCAATATTTAATAACTTTGTATGCTTGTGTAAGGGACTCATTTTTCTCATCTGTAAAATGGGATTGATGGCACCCATCTCCCTGGGCTGTAGTGATGATTATAGGAGATCAGACCTGTAAAGCCCTTAGGAGATCAGACCTGTAAAGCCCTCTGTTCAGAGCTTGGTACAAGGTAAGTGTTCAATAAATGTGAATTGTTATTAATAGCATTTTCATATTTGATATAAACTATCTCACATAGGGAGACAATTATAATACACCTAGTAAATCACCCTTAATAAAAGCATAAAAACTTTAATACTAAAAATGAAAGTGTACTAAGTCAGGCCTATAGAAGAACATACGGCAGTAACCATTATAAATTCATTAGGTATTCAAACACTGCAACCTTTTGACTCTGATTGTCACAGCTTTAGGACAGCCTAAGAGAAATTATAAACTGTCAGATGTGTATCTGACCACTCCATCCTAAAGACAAATCTGTGCTGGCTGCAATGATTCCAGTGAACACTGGCCAGAATAGCTGTCATGGGGCAGTGCCACGCATGGTGCCTATCTAGGTGACTCCATTCAGAATTCAGTGTCATGGGCTCTATGCTTATTACAGCCATACCTCATTTTATTGTGACTTGATTTATTGCCATGGGTTTCCACCCTTGTGGAAACCAGAGTGTACTGTCAGCCCTTCGGACAGACAGGAACAGAACACTATTATCTGAGAGTAGAAGAGGAATGGTTTCCCTGAGAAGATGCCAGACAGACCAAAAGGCATGCCCGCTATTGCCCAGGAGTTCAGTTGGTTATGGAAAGATGCTTTGTATGACAAGCTTTAAAAAATGCTCAAAAAAGATGGCATGGGCCCTCCAAAAAGGATCACAAAAGGGCCATAGCTTTTGGAAAGAGAACCTTGAAGCAGAATGGCACCATTCCTAACCCCAGGAATGATCAAATAGTTCTAAGTCACTCCCCATCCTAGAAAAACAAGTATGACCATGGCAGACCCATGTGACAACTACCAATGGTCTGTCTTTGAAAGCAGCCTCCATCCCTCTCTGCTTGATTGCCCTCTTAGACTGACACACAACAGCCTCCCCCCTCTCACTCCAGTCTTCCTCAGAGTCTACCCCAGGTGGGCCTGGAAAACCCCAAAAGCCCCAGGCCATGCATCTAAATTGCTCCTGGATAAGTATCCATATCCCACTTCTCCTAAACCAGGGGTCAGCAAACTTTTCCTGAAAAGGGCCAAATGGTAAAATAGTCTAGGCTTTGCAGGCCAAGAGGCAAATTCAAGGCTATGACAAGTAGAAAAACATACAATAAGATGTAACATAAGACAAGAGAAAAAAATTTTCTACAAGTTCTTTTCAATCATTTAAAAGCATACTTAAAAAAAAAATTCTCAGTTTATGGGCCACACAGAAATAAGTGATGGGATGGATTTGGCCTGTGCGAGGTCTAATTTGTGGATTCCTGCCCTAAACCATTCAAGAGGGAAGGAACCACAAATAAGCAGAATTTATACTGAAGGGAAGAGGATGCTGTAGGATCAAAATCACAGCCACAGAGGGAGAAGAAGGGAGAAAGGAAGGAAACTATGGGGGCAGAGACTGAGAGTCAGGGAAATTTGGAAAGGAAAAGTGACTCTTCATTTGGTGATGGGCAGAGGCGATGATCAAACAGTGAGAAAAAGAGGAAGGGAGATGATTTACAGTATTTGCTGAGCTCTTACAATGAAATTTACAGTATTTGCTGAGCTCTTTCTCCCTGTGCCACAAAGCTGAGTCTGGGCCCACAAGTAGATGTGATCTTTATGGGCTGCTTTCCAATCCAGTGGGGTGGCTAACCTGCCCCCTTCTCCGTCCCCACCATCAAAGCACTCTGGTTCCTTCAGCCATCACATCCATCCACCTGGGACGTGCTTTTTCACTCCAACCTCCATCTCCTTAATCAACTCCTGTTCGTCCTTCTTTCTTCCCCAGTCTTCTGTGATCCCCAATGCCTGCTTCCTCGGCTCTCGCTGCTAAGTGTCCTTCCCGGAAAGCCCGAGCCCCAGCTTTGAAATGGGCCCACTCCTGCCTGCCTCTGTTGAAAACCAGGCAACAGACAAGAAAGCACTTTGCAAACTGTAAAGCTCATATTAGTATTTGGTTCCAAAGACACTCTACTTCTGATTCTCTTCTCTGTGCCTTCTGCTCCAGGCAATACTTCCACGGGCCCCTTGAGTCAGCACTCCACAAACAGAAAAAATGTTATTGGAAGGGGAATGAAATATGCTGTGATTTAAGGATCAGCTTCGCGCCAGTTTAGTCAGATTGGGGGTGGGAGTAGGAGCTCTGAGTTCTCTATTAAAGCCTCCTGGGGTTCCAGGTGATTATTTTACATATCAGGAAATTCTGGGCGCGCCACCCCCAATTAAAGAAGCAGATGTCTCCTCTCCGCGGCAGCTTCCAGTCTGCTACCTTCTTGAGCTCGGCTCAGAGCTCCATCTGAACCTGTCTCCTATAATTCTTAACTAAAACAGCCCCCTCCGTCGACTGTAATTAAACATATACTCAGCCACCGCTAGTTTGGCATCTGCACCTGCCGCTGGGATCCCCTTTCTCCAGGCACCTGCGCTCGGCCGCGCCCCGCCGCCTGGCCCTCGCCCGTGCGCACGCGTAGTCGCACAACCCCAGCCCGCGCCCCCTCGTCCGCCTCCCGCTGGCGCCGGAGGAACAGATGGAGCGATCATCCTCTTCATTCCGCCAGAAGGGCCCCGCTGCTCTGGGGGGAGTTCAGCGGTTGTAAGACACATAATTAGACACGTCAATGGACAATGCGGCGGATTAGAGGGGGTGGGCTCGCGTCACGGAGGACAGGGGTCCTCATTCATGTAACGTACGCAGATCCCGGATCCAAGGCGCTCACACTCGCGCCCAACCCGGAGGGAGCAAGGGCCACGCGAGCTGGCCGCCCGCCTGCTGCGTCGCTGTGAATTCCCTGCCCTCTTCAGCGACATCTGAATTTGCTTTATCTTTTAAAACACCGTGCCAGGATGAGTTATGCGCAAAAGATGACCGGCACGTTGATGGCTCACCTGTCAAGTTCCCAAGCTCCCAGGGGCAGTGGGTCCCGCAGCTCACACGGTAGACAGACAGTGCCGATCTCCACCGACAGCGTGAATCCGCCTGGGTGTGAAAGAGTCAAGAAAATCCCTCTGGAGTGGACACACGCTGAGACTCACCCTCTCCTCTCACAAGGAGCCAGGTGACCTTCAGTGACTCAGGCCACCTCACCAGGCTCCATGGGGACAGCATCTAAGGCTGTAAAGAGCCTGGTATGCAGAGAGGGAAGGATTCAATTTGGAATCCAAGGCTGTCCCTTGCTGCCTGGGGGACATTAGGCAATTCACTCAGCCTGGAGCCCTGGTCTCCTCTTCTGTATAGTAAGGGAGGCAGTCTCTACCCTACGGGCACTGTAGGGTACACTATATTTGAGCTGAGCTCTTTTGTGAAATCAGAGGCTCACCCAGAAAACCAGTGTGTCATTTGGATCCTGTGGAAGCAGGAGCCAAGAGATAATTACAAGTGCATCCTCTGTGAAGGATAAAGAGGAGAGGAAACAGGAGTAGGAGCAGAGGGCCTCGAGCAGAAAGGGGACTGGCACACGTAAAAGAAAGGAGAGGAAGATTTGGTGGAAGGTCCCAGAGGGTCCGCAGCCTGATAAGGTCTCAGAGCTATGAAGGCGAGTCCAGAGCAAAAACTGCCTGTGAGTGGAGTCACACACTGGGCAGCAGTGGCCCAGCGCTAGCATCTGGGAACAACCAGGGACAACTGTGGCATGTTTGTGAACACTGCTTGATCAGGAAGTGAAGGTGTGGCAGCCTGAAGCTGTCAGCTCACCATACTCCCCTGAAGCGTCTTCTTGGAGGGAGAGAACTGGTGTCAGCTGAGCTGACACCACCCCTGACCCCCCACGCCCTCCTCGGCTACACTGCTCCAGGGCCGGCCACTTGGCTGAGACAAAGTCAGCTAGCACACTTCACTGGCCAACCATGAATGATTCAGAGTTTCCCTAAACTGATCCAGTCAGAGTAATCCGATGACATGGACTGAGGATGCTGGAACACAAGTATTCTCTTTTTGGATGGATGCTAACAGGAAAGTAGGTGACTTCAGGGGGTGCTACTAGCCACCTTGGGAGGTGAGAGGTGTCCACATTGGGACAAAGTCAACAGTGAAGATGGTAGAGCAGACAAACTGCAAGAAACAGGGCTTTGGTCACAAAGTCAGCAGCTGGGTATGCCTCTCCTGAAATCCATTCTACCACTCGACTTCTGTCATGAACTAATAATCCCTCTTTACAGTCTGAAGCAGTTGAGGTTTCCTGTTACTTTAAGAAACGCCTGTTTTGACCAGCAATAAAGGGAACAGATACCCTCTGATCTCCAAGAGTAAGCACAGGCATAGGATCAAGGCTAATGGAACTGGAATTAGTGAAAGGATGGTGTAGGGATCCAAGGCTGTGCTTGGGTCTTCTTAAGAGCTTCATGTGTCTGCATCCTTCTCCACCTAGCCACTCTCTTTTCTATGACTAGCTGGCACCCTCACCCTCTCTATCTTTTCTCCACTGCATAGATCCTTTTAAACTCGCACTTCTTTGCCTTCCTTGCCGAGTTTGCAAGACTGACACCAGAATCCCTTCAATGCATCTCTCACCCTAACATTTGCTGCCAAGGGCCTGATGCCCTTTGCATTTCTCAATGCAGATTTGTGAGAGCATGAATCCTATTATCCCACCTTTGGCCTGTTTAAACACCACCACCACCCCCCACCCCACCACCCCCAGAAATTCTGATTCCATTTTTCAGAGATTTCCCGAAAGTTTTTCTCGAAAGTTTCGCATATGGTCCAAGTGTGTTGCCAAAGTCGAGAATCCCTGGTTTAGTAAAGCATTCAGGATAAGCAGATCCCACTTTGGGTCAAGTTCAACGTTGATCCAGTCAGCTAAGAACAGTCATCCGGTCTCGATGTACCCAGAGCTTCCCCCATTGGCAGGTCTGTGCCCTGTAGAAGGACTGACGTGGAGACAGGCCCTGCTTGACATGCTCAGGACAAGACAAGCCTAGCACAGAGCTTGGTACCGTGCAGTGGCTCCACATTGATGGTGACTAAGGAAATCGTCTCTTCTCTAATTCAAGGATATTCTTTCCATAAAACACACCACACTACAGTAGAGCAACTGTGAAAAAGCTGCTAAGGAAGCACATAGAGAATCTAGGTGCCCATGCTTGGCAAATATACACAACACAGCAGGAAAGTTCCGATTAATACAATTTATGTGATAATAATCTTTTCTATTTCAATATGATTACATCAGTGCAGCTAGGAAAAGCCTTATTTTGAGAGGTTATTCATTGACATGAAAATACTCGTGACTTCATGTTAAGAGAAAAAAACTGATACACAATTTATGTGGTGCATGATTCTAGTTCTTTTCTAAATATGGGTACGTATCTGTATACAAATACACAGAAAAAAGACTGGAACTACAGACACCATGCAGGTAACTGATTTTCAGGTTAGAGTTTTTCTTGAAGGTAACTGAGTTGGAGTCAGAGGACTGAATCCTATTCTGAAAGATTCTTTATATTTTTGATCATAACATGCTTTGTATGGAATTATGGTTTCAGTAGAATATGGGCTGTTAAGATCTATGAACAAAAACACTCTTATCCTTATGTTCCTCCCTCCATCAGTTCAGTCACTCAGTCGTGTCTGACTCTTTGCGAACCCATGAACCGCAGCACGCCAGGCCTCCCTATCCATCACCAACTCCCAGAGTTCACCCAAACCCATGTCCATTGAGTCAGTGATGCCATCCAACCATCTCATCCTCTGTCATCCTCTTCTCCTCCTGCCTTCAATCTTTCCCAGCATCAGGGTCTTTTCCAATGAGTCAGCACTTCACATCAGATGGCCAAAGTATGGGAGTTTCAGCTTCAACATCAGTCCTTCCAATGAACACCCCAGGACTGATCTCCTTTAGGATGGACTGGTTGGATCTCCTTGCAGTCCAAGGGACTCTCAAGAGTCTTCTCCAACACCATAGTTCAAAAGCGTCAATTCTTCGGCGCTCAGCTTTCTTCACAGTCCAATTCTCACATCCATACATGACTACTGGAAAAACCACAGCCTTGACTAGACGGACCTTTGTTGACAAAGTAGTCTCTGCTTTTCAATATGCTGTCTAGGTTGGTCATAACTTTCCTTCCAAGGAGTAAGTATCTTTTAATTTCATGGCTGCAATCACCATCTGCAGTGATTTTGGAGCCCCCCAAAATAAAGTCAGCCACTGTTTCCACTGTTTCCCCATCTATTTGCCATGAAGTGATGGGACCAGATGCCATGATCTTAGTTTTCTGAATGTTGAGCTTTAAGCCAACTTTTTCACTCTCCTCTTTCACATTCATCAAGAGGCTTTTTAGTTCTTCTTTACTTTCTGCCATAAGGGTGGTGTCATCCGCATATCTGAGGTTATTGATATTTCTCCCGGCAATCTTGATTCCAGCTTGTGCTTCCTCCAGCCCCGTGTTTCTCATGATGTACTCTGCATATAAGTTAAATAAGCAGGGTGACAATATACAGCCTTGATGTACTCCTTTCCCGATTTGGAACCAGTCTGTTGTTCCATGTCCAGTTCCTCCCTACCCCACCAGTTTTCTTGCTTCTTTCTCATCTTAATTTTACACAAGTCTGAATACAGGGCTCTAGAACCCGCTGTTCCTGAGTACATCCTGCTAGAAACCCTTCTTCCCTGCTCCAATTCCTTTGGCTTTACTTGGATTCCAGGCTCTTCCAGCAGGATTGGTTCTGATTCAGTGGGAGTTCAGAGGAGCAAAATTATTTCCAGCCAGGAAGAATGAAGGGTGACCTCCTGGAAGAGGTGGCATTTGCATGGGGCCTTGAAGGATGGGTAAAATGCAAATCTGGGCAAAGTCACAGGGAGAAGAGAAAGCAGTGTGCAAGCAAACAGGTGGAGGTGGGAAAACACAGCATGTACAGAAACATAAAGACAGTAAACTGTCCAGTGGGTAAGGCCCCATGTCCCTGGGTTGCAACACGGCTCTTCTTTTCCAGCATCTCTAGGCTGGTGATCAAACTGCTGGAGCTTCAGGCCAGATGGACTATAGGCAGGGCTCTTAAGTTGCTCTCAGCTGTTCCTGCTGCTGCTGCTTCTGAATGTTCACTCTAGCAGGAGCAGTTGGGTAAGGTCGCCTTGGAAGAACTTAAGAGGTAACATCCTATCACTTTGAATACTTAAAATACCAGAGGCAGAGCCTTCAGCGTGTGATCCTAGCTAGGACTGAGGCTAGCATGACCAAACTGCTGCTTCCAGTATGTTTAAGGGGAAAGGAAAGCGGATACACGTAGCCAGATTCTTCCAGGAGGTACATCCTTTCTGTTTGTTTTTTTCCAAGTGTTCAGGCATCCGCTTTCACATTCATCCTTTTCCTCCAGCTTATCTTTTCATGACTTTGGAGAGAAGTCGTCCTTATCTAGGAAACAAATGGTCTTCACAGAGAGCTCAAAACAGTCAAGTCATTTATCTGTTTGACATGTGTTTCCCTGTTTGTTTTCTCCAGCCTTGAGACAAGAGTTGTGTCAACTGTGGATGTCTGTGCCCGAGTTACTGGAGAGGCATGAATCAATTTCCAGCTGCATTTATCACTTGCTGCCTTAAATCAAGTCTAATCAATGCTTCCTTCATTTGGTATGGATTGAAACTATATATAACACACTCGGAAAATGGGCAGGAAAGGCAGCAGCCGATCACCAACAAAAAATGTCGGGGATTTAGATGGAATGATGTTAAGGAAATATTTGCAATCTTTGATTTGCTTTCATGGAGACACCTGACCAAACAGTCACAGAGATTTGTGTTTATGAAGCTTTAACTTCAATCTACCTGACAGGCAATGACATTACATGACAGATCATTTTATACAAGAGGATGTCTGCATCTTCAAAGATTTTATAATTAACACATTTTGAAGAGTTGGAATATTTCTGATTGCGTGACAACTATAAAGCTGCCAAGAGTTTCCTTTCTATTATTGTCTTTCATTCATTTCAATTTCTTTTAGAGGTATCTCTTTTGTCACCATTGACTATATGGGTCAATTTCTAGTCACAAGATACAAAATAAAAATCCCCTTATAACAAAAGAGATATCTAGGAGCCCCCTCTAATTTAGAATTTTATAAAGTCTTATGGCTGAGAAAACTTGACCCTTTCTCTCCTATGCCCAATTCTTGGTAATAGAATTTGATCCAGGCATCCAAAATGGATTTTTCACTAGCAGGTGTGAAAACCACCCCCCAGCTGTTCAACCAATTTAGAATGTGGTAGGGAGCAGCCCTGTCTCATTTGTAAATTAATCCCATGCCAGTGAAAGATGATATTAGCATAGTCCCTGGCACCTAAAACCGATCATGCCCACACCAAGGCCCCACAATGTTCTTCAAGGATAATGGGAGAAGGGACAGAATATAGAAAAATAGGTCAATAATTCCAACCGGATGAGGCAGTGCTGTGATTCACTGATACAATTAATATTTCTATCTAATCTGCTGAACTGTGCAGACTTTTACCACGAGCCCACCTCAGAAGCGATTAAGAGGGCTCTCATTTTCCAAGTGCTGGCTCCCCCAGTGGCTTGTTGTCAGGTAGCTGAAAAAAGCCCTGTGCAGCTCTGAGAAGTGTGACAATATAATAAACCCTTGTGCTGGTTTAATACTTTCTAGTTTATAAAGTGTTTTGAATATACAGTCTCCTTATCCTGTAAGGTGAGCAAGAAGAGTAGTTGTAGTCCCATTTCTAAGAGGCTTCCCTAGTAGCTCAGAGGGTAAAGTGTCTGCCTGCAATGCGGGAGACCCAGGTTCGATTCCCTGGGTTGGGAAGATTCCCTGGTGGGGGAAATGGCAATCCACTCCAATACTCTTGCCTGGAAAATCCCATGGATGGAGAAGCCTGGTGCAGGCTACAGTCCATGGGCCGAAAAGAGTCAGACACGACTGAACGACTTCACTTTCACTTTCCAAGAGAAAAAGAGAGGTTTCGAGGTTGGCATACCCCCAGCAGGCTGCTCACACCCAAACTGAGTCTCTGGAACTCAATGCCTCATCTCCTCAGCCCTGTCACCATGGTTCTTGCCACTAAGCCGCAGCTAGTCAGCTGCTAAAGCGTCCTCTTTGTGCTTTCCCTAACTTTTTTTTCACCATCACCCAGGGTTCTTGGGAATGCATATGGTTATAAGAAATCCCTCGAGTTGCCCGCCAATTATTTAGTTAAAAAAAAAATATTAAAAGCAGCACCTTTGGCTGTGTTTTGTGTTATGGACACGGTATAGTGCTCTTAACTAATCTTAAAGACAGGGTAATATAATAAAGTTTTAACCCTCAGCAAACAAAGACAGGGTGAAAGAAACGCTGCAGACATGGAATCTAAAATTAAAGTGCTCACTCTGTCTTTCCAACTCATGAGACTTGTACAGTGAGTTTCTTTGCTTTGAGGATGTCCAGGAAGGATCACATTTGCCCATCCTCTAAGGGAGTCACAGAATTTTCCACCCAAGGTGAGTCTCACCAAAGTAGATCCTCTTTAGATTCCTAAGTAAGGACAGAAGTTGATGGAAAGAGAAATTTCCACGGCTTTAAATTTTTAGACAAGAGTGGATTTGTTCAACTTGACATTAGTAGTAGTAAATGAGAGGAATAACAGATAATGCATTTTCAAACTGGCCTCAGGTCATGTGCTACTGAGGAGAAATGCATTTTCAATGGTCATAGGGATTTTGAAGCTCTCCGGGGAGCCTGAGAAAAGTCTTGAACACATTCTAACAAAGCTGTTACAGTGTTCAGGAGTTAACGTGCGTGTCAAATGGCACAGTCACCCCAACTATCCTGTTAATACAAACTGGAATTTACAGTGGAAATACAAATACTCGCAACCCACAGAGAAGTAGAATAAAAGGGATCATACCCTTTCCTGAAATAAAAATGCTACTGAGATTAATACATATCAGATTTCATTTCATTTCCTCCCCAAAGCAAATTGGTTTCTTTCATTTGTTCATTCATTCAACAAATATTTATGGTGCACTGAGAATATGGGATGATGATTCAGTGGTAACAAGACACGACACAGACATCATTCCCAAGGAGCTTACACTCAAGTGAGAAAATTCACATATAAAATACTAATGGAAGTTTATGTTTCTAATCAAGATGGAGTAACAGGGATGAGGTTTAACCTCCCACCTTCTGATTTAACCAAAAAAGAAAACCAGAAATAATACATGAAACAATGGGTTTTTAAGATACCGGACATCAGGCAATGAAAGACAGTGATCCTTAGGAATGAAAACCAAACCCTAGGAGGGTAAGAGGGCCTCACCTACTGTCCCAGATGACTGTCCAGGCTGCACAGGGAGGGGCAACTCAGAGAGAACCCGATGGACTCTGGGGTTCAGGAGACAGAGCTGGGGGCTTGGGGGGCCAGAGTCTACAAGACAGAATATGGGAAAGGTGAGAGCTGTGGAGAACACCAGATACCAGGAGAGGTTCAACTACTCACTGAGGAGAGCCTATAAATGAGGCTGGGAAAGAGCCATGTGAAAGGATTAGAGGGACCAGTATTCACACAGGTGTCTATTTTCATCAGCCGGACTGGAAAACACATAATCCCTGGGGCATGGGAAAATCTTTCCTTAGGACTGGGAAACTGTTTGTCCTAGATGGAGCACTGTTTCAGACCTAACAAATTACAAAAGCAAGACCCTCAAGGATCAAAACTATTTCCAAACAACTGCATCCCTAAACAAAGCTAAAGAATACTTATGAGAATACATACATCCAGCACCCAATGAGGCAAAATTCACAACGTCTATCCAATCAAAGATTATCAGGCATGCAAGGATGACTCATTTAATGATTTGTATTTAGAATTTATAAGGAATTCTGCAAACTCAGAAATAAGGAAAGCAACCCAGGTCAAAAATAACTGGCAAGAGATTTGAACAGACACTTCACCAAAGATACGTGATGACAAACACACATGTGAAAAGGTGCTCAACATAAGAAGTCTTAAAATGCAAAATAAAATCACAATGAGATACCACTTCACACTCATTAACATGGTAAAAATGGACCACACCAAGAGATGATACCAAGTGATGACAAGAATGAGAAAGCAGAGCTCTCACAGGCTGCTGGTGGGTGTGTAAAATGGTACTGTCACTTTGGAAAACAGTTTGATAGTTTCTTACACTCTTAAACATACACCTACCATACGGCTCCATCATTCCACTCCTAGATATTTACCTAAGAGAAATAAAAGCATATGTCCACACAAAGACTTGCACACAAGTGTTCATAACAGCTTTATTTGGAACAGACAAAAGCTGGAAACAACCCAAATGTCCATTCAATGAAACACTACCCAGATACGGAAAAAAAAAACAAATCGATACATGCTACACTGATGAATCTCAAAATAATAATACTGCATGAAATAAGCCTGATAATATTAATTACAGTTTGCTTTAGAACTTTTTTCTTAAAGGTATAACAAGAAAACCAACTGGTGTCAATGTTAGCTCACAAACAATGTTGTATATACCAAGGAAAAGTACAAAGTGAAAATGAAGAATTTTAATTCAGTCAGTAAAACCAAATCTAACATAATTCTCAATAACAAATGAGACCACTCAAGAGTCGATCCTCAGGTGTCTGCCGGCTTTCTCTCCAGCACACTGCCCTGCTGTCCAGCAGCAGAGTCTTTGGGCTCGGAAATCTGAACTGAAGTCTCCAGTTGTTCTCTGAGCTTCTGGATCAGAGGCCCAGATGCTCTGGGAGCCTGGGGGGAGGCCAGCGGCTGTCCTCGACCATCATCAGACCCCAGGAAAGTGGCGCTTGTACACACCCCACCATCGTTAAGAAGCAGGGCCATGCTGCTTTCTTCAACAAAGGGACGGAGCAAGGAATGCCCTGTCTCAGATTCACCACCTCTGGGCTCCTCTTGTTCCGAGTCTGACTCCTCAGTCTCAGGTGATGCACTGCCCTCTGATTCCTCTGAACCACTCGTCTCAGAGCTGGTGGAAGGCGTGGGCTGCCCGGAAGTGGAATGGACTCCTGCTTTTGATGTGGTTTCTTCCTCCTGGACCAGAAATGCTGCTGCCTCCAGCTCCTCCAGTTCTAACCCCAGCTGGGCCTTGGTCAGGGATGCTTTCTTTAAGGTTTCTGCAAGAGCTGCCAACTTTTTGGACCTTGAAAACCATTTTAAGAACAATTATTAGGACTATTCATTAACTGGTCTGGGGATAACAGGGTCCACAGCTTAAAGAGATGACAAAATAAAGTTGGATCCATACTTCACACTGCACAGAGGATGAAACCCCAAACAGATCAAGGATACAAATGGAAAAAAGGAAACAAGTATTACAAGGAAATGAAGGAGATTTCCTTTATGGCCCCAGAACGAGGAAGGCCTTCCTATGATCAAAATCTAGAAGCCACAAAAGAAAGGCGAAGACTGATAAATTCAACTAACAAAAATAAGACAATTTCTGAAGGGTTAAAAAAAAAAAACCGTAAGAAAAGTCAAAAGGATAATGCAAAATTGAGAAAAGTATTTGTGATTTATATCATAAAGCAAGGCTTAATTCCCCTAATAGAGTTCTTAAAAATAGAGATAACAATCCATGAGGAAAATGGGCAAAAGATACAAGCAGACAATTCTCACAAAAAGAAATAGAAATGACTCTGAAAATATATGAAAAGATGTTCAACAACTTCAGTCAAATAACAGAAATACAAATTAAAGTCATGCTGAGATATATTTTCATTTATCAGATTGGCAAAAAATCCAAACATTTGGTAACACTGCCAGCAAGGCTATGGATGAAAGGCGCTTTCATTCACTGCTGGTGAGAGAGTAAACAGCTATAATCCTGACGCAGGAGAACCTGGCAATAACTTTCAAAATTGAAAATGTACATACCCTTGACCCAGCAAAACCACATCTGGAAATTAAACACATATGCTACAGGACACAGGTCCAAGGTAATATTTACTGTGGCATTATTTCCAATACTCCAAAATAAGAAATACCCAAATGTCCACCAACATGGCACTGGTTAGATCTGTTGTGGAACAGCCACAGGAAGGAATAGTCAACAGTGACGTAATGCAGGAGGCTCTCCAGGGACTAACCCAGATATACTGTTTAACAATGACAAAAGGCTTTCTGTATGTATATGCTGCTTTCTATGTTAAACACACAAAAAAAGTGAAGAAGCAAAAACATATTTAAAGTTGCTTGTACACTTAACCATGAACTCTGGAGAGCTACAGAAACACTAATATTTATGTAGAGGGGGCACTGCAGGAGCTGGAAAGATGAAGGATGATAGTGAAAGGGAGACTTTTCATGCATATGGTTTATTTTTAAACTTATGGGAATGGAATACCTATTCAAAATTCTTAACTAAAAAAGAAAAGAAAAGCAGTATAAGAGAGCAACACAGAGTGCTTTTTAACTGAAAACCATCTCATGCTATTTCAGAGGATATTTTTGCTAAATTTATAACATTACGTGATAAACACTATACTGAATAGATAAACTTTTTCATTAACTCAGATGCATTTTACTCGTTTTGTTTCTGAAGCAATGTAAAGCATACTGCAGTTTTCCAAAAGAGGTGTCTTTGCTGTTCCATAGAGGAAAATCTGGTGTGACAAGTGAAAAAAAGTAGCAGTGAGTGAAAACGGTAAGTGTGCGGACGTGGCTTCTGTGTTTCTCTGGCTCCAAAGATTAAATGAGTGGCTTGAGACAAACTCAATGAGTTAAGTTCACAGGATAAATTCATTCGTCAAAGCACAGTCCACCCCATAATACTGGGGACTAGAGGCTTCATTTCAATAGAGTGATGGATGGGGATTTTCATCTAAGTGCCTGGATATACCTGAGACCCCTTAGTCTCAAAATATTTAGCATAACAAAAGATTCCTGCAGGGATGCTTCCCCCACCCCCAGCCCCAGGTCTGCAGAGTGTAATCAGGACCCAAAGCTCCACTGGAGTCAGTGTCCAAGGTTGAGTGGGATGAGCACAATGGCCGTCATGGACATGCAACTTTCTCTTAAATGAGGAAAACCCTGTCTTTTGGTGCTGGAATTGCCAGAGCTTAGAAAAGGAAAGATGGCCTGCGGTTGAAAGGAAAGCTTGGGTGAGATCCACTGGAGTTGGTAGATGATCTACCAAAGGGCTGTAACTCTGGGTAAGTTCTGGTGGGTTTGAGACATCTTTAAAAGCACAATTATAAAATAAGATGTTTGCAATATAATGTACATCCATGTCCAAGACAGTTGTGGATGATGTACATAATATATTTTCAAGCCTTGGCTACCGGTTGCCAAGGATCTGGTCAGAACTAGTGGACCAGTTTAAAACCTCCCTGCCTCAAGGCTCTGCCAGCCTAAGGACTAGTTCACTGTCATCTTTCTCACTAAAAAAAAAGGTCCTCTCTGGGTAATGACAAGCAGCCTTAAGAGATAAAGAGCCATGAACTTGAGAAAGAAGAGAATGCTTATTAAATTATAATATCCAAAATAAAAATTTTAAATAAAAGCCTTTACACGTCAGTGACCATACATCTCACATTTTTAACAGCCATAATAAACACTTTTGACAATATATGAAGGATGATGTTCCATAAACATTGTTGTACTTGCTCCTATGACAATCCCGTGAATCAGCTTCATTTTTATCCCCACATGACAGATGGCAAAATAGAAGTTTGGAGGAATTGAGAGACCAGCTAAAGTTTGCCCCGCTGAGCCGGGGGGCAGTCAGGAGGGGAAGCCCACACCTCAGAGCTCTAGCGCTCTCTTTCATCCACCACGGGCCTCTCAGGAATACTCGGGCTCTGAAAAGGTTCCCATGATTCCTTCCCAATTTGATGCCACTCAACACCTTCCCAAGGAGCAAGTTCTCAATTGCATAAGGCCCAGAATTCTCCATAGAAACTGTGACGGGTCTCTTTTTAGCTCAGCAGTCTTCAAGTATACATCTAAGCTTTATCTACAAAGACTGCAGGATCTGAGGAAAACTATGTGACTTATTTTTGTGAATATGAGTAAATACCACAGATATATCTACTCAAGCTAAAACTGTTTGGATCTTTATTATTGTCTACTATAAAAATATTACATCTGTCACTTGTAACTATATAAATTTGGAATTCTAAAGTTCCTCACCTGTAATTTTGGCTCTTTTCAGAAAGCATCCTTCACAATGTTGGGACTAAGAAGTGTCAACTCTAACAGGCAGGAAAGTGGCAAAGATGAGCCAAGTGATCTTTGCCTGTTACCAGCTGAGGTAACTTCCTACCCTTCAGGGAAAAGTTAGTTTCTCACTTTTAGCACTATATTATGTTTAAAATGATCCACTATATAATGTGTATTAAAAAATGGATCATATGTGGATTTTTTTTTTATTCCTTACCACCCCGATTCATCTTTATTTCTTATTATCCCACTTTTACTACCTCAAGCTATCTAGTTTCTCAAATTTATATTAAACTTCTGATAGAAACTTAACAGAATAAGCATTCTGAACTCTCAGAGCATGCTAGGAAGAAAAAAAAACTAATTAAAATTTCAAATTATCATTGGTATAGAATATGGCCCAACTAATCTGAGGAATGAAAGTTGGGTTTCTTTCTGTTCAATTATTTTACACAGATAATTTAGCAGTCACTGTTCACAGAAAAGGAAATTATTTCTTTGGAGAAAAAACTGAGCCATGAAAGAGTAGCCTTTTTGTTCTTTTCAAACATTGGCACAATTGGGAGTTGGTTCTAAGTCTGCCACTCCTTGTAAATTCTAGAATCTAACTGTAATGGCCTTTCCATTTCAGAAAGCACCTCATTTAACGCAGTTAGTGGCTTTTCACTGTCACACTCAAAACAGACCAGGCTAGGTCATGTCAAAAAGCCTTGTCAAATGACATTATTAGTTAGCCAGAGTGCTTACAAAAACCAGGTACATGTGGATATACTCAACCAACACATATGTTGAGTTACGAGTTGTACTTATAGTGTATATTTTACATCTAAGTAAATACCTATCTGTTAAGAAGAATACCTATCTGTTAAGATGTATTAATTACGGAGTGAAGAGATTCAGCATTTAAAAGACATCTGGTAGATCATACTAATGTCATATTTTAATAAAATTATACTCAATGCAGGTTTTTCTCAGAAAATTTTTGGAAATGTAATCCTGCCATATACCTTTAAAAAGAAAAAAAAAAAAACACCCTTCCATTCTGTTTATATATGTGAAATAATATCCTATTTGGAGAAATTTTTTTAAATTAAAGACTGGCAAGCTACAGTAAATCCAACTACCAATGAAGAGTAATAGTAATAGCTAAGGGTGCATGCCTTTACTGTGGCTAAGCTGATATAAAATTTCCTCAATTATTTTATATTTGGCGACTGATTTTAGGGGGGCAAATAGGGAACCGTAACCTTATGAAACAGCCAAAACAAAGTGCAAAAGGAGCCCTGAAATGTAGGCAAAAGAAAACTGGGTATAAATAGAAAGCATACATCCTGTTTCTTGCTGTAGAATTTTGTCTCAAACTATCAATCAACTTTTCACCACTTCCTGCAATAGCAGGTCTACCATAAATCTCGTAGTAACTGACTAGGTTTCATTTCCTCTGCCAAAACCTGCTAGCCTGCCAGCCATGACATACTGACACTAGAGCCAGCAACTGATAATGCAGGACAGGACACCAGTGAGGCCACTCCAGACACATTTCATACCAGATGATGAATACAGTGACTTGGCTTTTAATTTCAAAGGACGGACACACACACACACACACCCCCTCAGACTCTTTCTGGGAACAAACCATATATCAACCTTCTTTTTAAAAGACAATGATGACAATGACATATAATCATAATTCCTCTCTACTGAAAAGAACCAGTTCCAAACTTCAAACTCCTCTGCCTAATTACATTTATGCAACCTGATCTAAATAAAAGGTAACGCATTAGCTTTAGGTAGAAGTTGCTGGTGAAACTCATCTCTGAAAACAGGCATGAAAGACAAATACCAGTTCATGCACAGATGAACATAGAACTTAACTGCCTGCCCCGACTCTGAAAGAATGAAAAGCATTTCCAGCTCAATCAGTAACAGAAACAACTGATCTCTTTGAACAAGAAAATACCAATTTAATACAGAAAATACTGCAAGATAAGAGTTATTTAGGCCTCACTGAGTATGGGCCAATGAAATATATATATATTTTTTGAAATATTTTTTTATCCTGTTTTCAACTTGACTTAATACCCTTCTCTGGGTTTGCATTATGAAAAACAATACCTAGTCCATGGGTCACTAGATCAATTTTCCCCAAAACTCTATTAGTTACTAGTAACCATCATAAGAAACTACTACTGGCTGGCTTGAAACAACATAAATTTATCCTCTCATAGTTCTAGAGGCCAGAAGTCCAAAATCAAGGTATCAGCAGGGTTGCTTCCTTCTGAGGGCTCTGAGAGGAAGATCTGTTCCATGCCTTTCTTGTAGTTTCTGGTGTTGCCAGGAATCCTTGCCTTGTAGATACATCACCCTAAGCTCTGCTTCTGTCACCACCTGGCGTTCTCTCTGTGTGTTTCTTCACAAGACTGTCTTCCATCTGGATGTGTCTCTGTGTCTCTTCTCCTCGTAAGAATACCAATCATACTGGATCAAGGGCCCATCCTACACCAATATGACCTTATCTTAACAATTAATTACATCTACAAGAACCCTATTTCCAAAGTCATGTTCTAGGGTTCTGAGAAGATACGAATTAAGGGGAGGCACTATCCAATGGTACAGTCTGTCTTCTAGCCTCTGCTTTACCCCCTATTCACGTCTGTCCCACATGCAATATATATTCACTCATCTCAATATCCCAAAGTCTCAATCCATTCCAATATCAATTTTAGGTCCAAACTTTCATCTAACTCTCATCTCAAACAGGTTTAGGTGGAACTCTATAGGGTACACTCTATCCAGGGATAACATTTCTCTTTGTCCACAGACCTGTGACTAAAGAACAAGTTATCTGTTTCTAAAACACAACGGTTGTACAAGTGTAAAAAAAAATTTCCATTTCAGAAGGGAGAAAATGAAATGGATAAAAAAAAAGTGAACCAGTCTAAAGCAAGTTCACAACGCAGTAGGTCAAATTCCATTAGTTTTGAAGCATGAGAATAATCCTCTGTGGCTTGATGCTCTGTCCTCTGGGCCCACCCACTAGGGTGGAAGCTCCATCTACTCTAGCCTCTGAATTCCTGGTTCTGCCCTCAAACCCATTCTCCCTTCATTTCCTCCCATCTCTACCCTTCTGAGTCCAGGCTGGTTGTTTCCCTGCTGCTATAACATTCTCAAAAACCTTGTCAGTCTTCTGTGAAAGTCAAAGGGATGCACACGATTATACAAGAGAATTCTCTACATGTCCTTCCTGGATGAGCCCACCTTCATTCCTGACTTGTGCCAGACGGCTGATCATATCCAAAATTCACATGCTTAATTTCTTTAGCTAAAGGCTGTCTACCCACACCCGTGGCCCCAATTCCAGAGCACAGTTATGTGAACAGGCTGATGAAGAGTGCATGCTCAGTCCTTTCCGACTCTTTGCGACCCCGTGGACTCTAGCCTGCCAGTCTCCTCTGTCCCTGGCATTTTCTAGGCAAGAATACTGGAGTGGGTTGCCATTTCCTCCTCCAGGGTATCTGACCCAGGGATCAAACCTGCATTGCCTGTGTCTCCTGCATTGCAGGCAGATTCTTTACCCACTGAGCACTGGGGAAGTGTGGACAGGCTGGAAAGTTTCCAAATCATCAAGTGCTGACCCCTTTATGCTCAACAATTTCTTCCTCAATTTCTCTTTGCCTTCTTTCATTCTATTCTAGTTAACAAGGAGAAACCAGGCTGCATTTTTAACACTGTGGAAATCTCTTCAGCTAAATACCCAAGTTCTACTCTCCACACCAAGTGGCTGGCCGACACAACACAACCAAGTTCTCCACCTTTGTAACAAGGGTCGCCTTTCCTCCAGTTTGCAATAACAAGTTCTTTTCCATCTGAGATCTCACTAGAAGTATCTTTCACATTCTTGTTTCTAGCACCATTCTACAGGTGATGATATGTAAATTTTTTTCTGAGACTACAGAAGCTTTCTCTGTAGCTCTCCTCACTTCTTTCCAAACCTTCGTAAGATTCACCTTTAATGTCCACATTTCTACTACGTATCTCTTTAAGCAATCTAAGATTCTTCCATCATGCACACATTCCCAAACTCTTCCAGCCTCTACCGATGACCTAACTCCAAAGCCACTTCCACAATTTCAGGTATCTGTTACAGTAACACCCCACTCACAGTATGAAAATCTGTATTAATTTCCTAAGGCTGCCATAACAAACCATCACAATGTGGTGGCTTAAGACAATAGAAATACATCCTTTCACAGCTCTAGAGGCTAGAAATCCAAAATCCAGCTGCTGACAGGGTTGTTTCCTTCTGGGAGCTCCAAGGGAACAATCTGTTACATGACTTTCTCTCAGCCTCTGGTGTTGCCAGGAACCCTTGGCGTTCCTTGGCTTGTAGACCCACCATTCTATGCTGTTACCACATGCGTTCTCTCTGTGTGTCTGTTTCCTCACAAGGCTGTCTTCCTTCTGGATGCATCTCTGTGATTCTTTTTCTCCTTACAAAGGTACAAGTCATATTGGATCAAAGGGCCATCCTACTCCAGCACGACCTCCTCTTAATAGCTAATTACATCTGCAACAACCCTATTTCCAAATAAGGTCACCTTCTTAGGTTTGGGAAGGACATGAATTTTGAAAGAACGTCCTCAAAAATAGTACACACCTCACAGCTGTGACAGAGAGTGCAGATGCTCATTAATGGAAGATAAGATGAAAAAAGAACACTCAAAGTCGATCAACATAAAATAGAAGTCAAAATTTAATAGTAAAAAGTGATTTTTAAAAGGTGAAGATTTCAGCTTAAGACAAAATGACAAACTATACAAATAAGTTTAGAAAATATTTAACAATATTAACATGTAGGTTATAATTACAACTAGGCACTAACTCTTGCTGTGCCTAGTCTTGCAGACAGTCTTGCAGAGTCTATTTAAAGCAACACTTTCCAAGCTGTTTCATGCCCCCATTCAAAATAAAGAATGAACTACATATTAATTGTATTTGTAACCGTTCTAAGAAAATTCTATTATAGTACTGTATGACACCTTCAGGTTGGTCTTTTAGAGCAGAATCGTAAGATACTTTTTAAAAATAATCATGATGGTATCATGAGTTCAAGGGCCTCTCAATTATGTGATACTCATATCAATGCTTTAACAGTCAAAATAAAGACTTCCAACTTGTCACTATTATTTCAGAATTTTCTGCTTCAGTTGTTAATAATCCCACATATCCAAGCCTCAGTGTCAGCGGTTCTATGTATGGTTCAAATTCAGCTTCTATATTACTTCCTCCGCCTTTGTGAAATCCTTGTCCTTTTCCTCAATCTGTAGTTTATTTGTACTGTATAATATCAACCATCACCAAGAGGTTAAAGAAAAAAATATACTGGCAAGATGGGTAGGGGAGATGCTAGGAAGGAGAGTGATATACTAGAATGGGGACTAAATTTATTAAATGGTTTGATCAATAGTGTGTATTTTTGTGTGCTATCACCAGTTCTCTTTGTAATTTTCTAAGTGTGGAAACTCTAATTACGAATATTCAGAAAGAATGACCCCCTCACGATACATATGCAGTGTACACGCCCCCCCACACATTTTTAGAGCAAAGTAAAAGAGTTTATATTAAAAAAATTGATATGGCAATTATACATACTGAAGTATAGTTAGTAGGTAAATGAAGTAGATGAATGAAGGTTTATCCAAACACAGAGAAGCTATCATTCGCTTCACCACTGGCATCCACCTAAGAAGCGGACAATGAGGATGACAGATTAAGAAGGATGCAATGTCCACAGTTTGAGAGAAATGCACTGCATCCTGTCCTTGAAACCATTTTGCATTTATGCCAGACCAAATCAAATAGTAGAGATGGAAATGTTAAGTGTCATAAATTTGCCACATTTCCCTCTATGCCCCCCGCACCCCAGCAGAACTGTGTTAGGAAGATGTGCTTCATTGTAATCCCCAAAGCTAGAATTCAGAGCCAATTTCAAAACTTGCCCCATGAAACTCTTGGAACTGTGCCAGGTCTCCCTTTCTACACCAACAGTTGTAAAGTTTCAATCCGTGATCTACCTGCATGATGGAACAATCCAGTGGCTCCTTCTCGCCTCCCCACTTCCATTTAGGTCTTTACCTACCCCCCCGCTTCTTTTACCCCAACCCTAATCAGCTCATCGGAGAAGGAAATGGCAACCCACTCCAGTACTCTTGCCTAGAAAATCCTATGGACAGAGGAGCCTGGTAGGCTGCAGTCCATGGGTTCGCTAAGGGTTGGACAGGACTGAGCGACTTCACTTTCACTTTTCCCTTTCATGCATTGGAGAAGGAAATGGCAACCCACTCCAGTGTTCTTGCCTGGAGAATCCCAGAGATGGGGGAGCCTGGTGGGCTGCCGTCTGTGGGGTCGCACAGAGTCGGACACGACTGAAGTGACTTAGCAGTAGCAGCAATCAGCTCATCTTGTTTACGCATACAAGAAAGATGATTTAAATAATTTCTGGTACAAGGCAGGAAATAAATATGTAATCTATCAGTGAACCCAAACAACTGGTTGAGTAAAACAAAGAACAACAACAAAAGACTTTTGTAGAGTAGAAAAGGATGCGGGAAAATGGGGACTATAGGTCCAAGGTGGAAACAGATCTCTTTCATCCATTTTTTTCTCTAAAAGTATTCCATGAAGCAAGACATCTGGGGGTATGTCAGACTTGTACAGTTCTGACAATATTTCTACCTTTCATCTATGTGAAAAGGGCAGACCATACTGTTTAACCACAGAGGTGTAGTACTTTGACCTACTAACTGTTCAGATGAAATGGCTATTTGGATTCCATTAAACTAAGTAGAGGTCAATAAACTAAAGGGAGAAGGCACTAAGAAGGTGGTAGCAGAAGGAAGGTGTTCTGGTTGAAATATACCCCCCAAAAAGATATGTTCAAGTCCTCACCCCTAGAACCTGTCAGTATGACCTCAGTTGGGGAAATAGGGTCTTTACAAATGTCATAAAGTCAAGATGAGGTCATACTGTGTTAGGGTGAGCCCTAAATCCAATCACTTAGTGGGGACTGGTGTCCTTACAAGAACATCATATAAAGACACGAGGACACACTAATGGTTTATGATGTCTTTGTGAATTACACCTTTTATTATTAAAAAAAATATTCATCTGTTTCATTTATAATAAATAAATATTAAAAAAAAAGACACAAGGATACGGAGAAGACCATTTGATAATGGTGGCAGAGACTGAAGTGCTGTGTCTACAAGCCAAGCAAGGAGTGTCAAGGATGGCTGGTAGAAGCTAGAGAGAAGCATGGGACAACTCTCTCACAAGCCTGTAGAAAGAACCAACCCTGCTGAACCACTGATTTTAAACTTCTGGTCTCCAAAACTGTGAGGTATATTTCTGCTCTTCTAAGCTATCCAGTTTGCAGTCATTTGTTATCAAAGCCCAAGGGAACTAATACAGAGGTGTATACGGAGATCAAGATCTTTAGAGCCAAAAAGAAATTAGAAGGCACCTCATACAAGTTCCTGATTTTACAAATGAAATACATGATACCACCAAGAATATCAACAGCAGCAAGACACAGAAAAGTTTCCTTCACACAATAAAATGCAGAGAATGATCAGTCTGTTTCTAGTTTCTGAGTCTAAAATGCTATGCTTTTACACTTCTACATTATGATCATGATGTTCCCCTGTTTAAAACTTGCAATGGGTTCCCAGAACACTCAGGATAAAATCTAAACTTCCCCAGTGAAGACAAAGCCCCAGAAGATCAGCCCTCTGGGCCTGTCTGCCTCTCAGGGGGGCTGCCTGCCATTTGTTTCCATATCATTGTGCTCTGGAGCTCCACTCACCACCCTCTCTCTGTCCCAAGGACACAATGATACGTTCTTTCTTCAAGGCCTTTGCAAACGCTCCCTCTTTCTGGAACATTCTTCCCCGAAGTCTTCCTAGGCTGGCTCCTACTCATTCAGTTCTAAGCTGCACTGCCCCTCAGACAGTCTTGCAGAGTCTATTTAAAGCAACGCTTTCCAAACTGTTTCATGCCCTAGGACACAGAAAACAGTCTCCGTCTGGCATGGCACAAAAGTAAACTGTCCAGGCTGGCTCCCATCCCACCTGCCATCCTGAAGGTTGAGGGGGCCATTATTTCCATTTCTCCTAAAACCCACCAGTGGGGCTGCAGACCACCAGCTGGGATGCTCTGCCCCTTGTCCTTCAATTTCTTACACACACAATGAACTTGGCATTCTAAGACAGTCTTGAGGTCTACAGAAGTGCAAGTTCTGGCTGCGTTTTCAAACATGTCCTTTTTGTCTCCACTTTCCCATCTTGAAAGCAGAAGGAAAATGACTGCTCCCAAACTTCCTGGCATCCTCTGAGGAAGAAAGACTGGGACAAGTGATTTAATGTGTTTATTTCTTTGTAAGCTTGTTCTCAATGCTAAGATTTTCCCTGGTTACAAAACACAAAGTTTGTGCACTGTGTTGTTTTCCCAGTACTGAAACAGGAAAATACTCGAGTGCTGGAATGTTCACCACACACACGATGCATGCAGCACACAGCTCTCCAAATTATGATGGAAGTCAAGAAACTTTGAAAGCTGAGAATATTTATCCGCTCACGAGTATGATGCTCAATGAAATGTTTTCTCCAATGCATAATGCAATGGCATGAATCAGTTAAAAAAGAACTATTCTGCATTTTCTTAATGACAATCTTGTTCTACCAAATGAATGACAACCATGCACTGCCTGCTCCCTGGTGTGGGTTTTCTGGAATTATTAAACATCTGACATATCACATAAGCTCTCTGCCTCTTCCCACACACTTCGAACCACAGTTAACATGCTCTCTAGAGAAAGTTGGGAACCTCTGCTTTCCAACATGATCAGACAGTTACAGAACAGATCTCCTCATGAGGGCCAGTCACTATGCTAAGTGGCCACCTCTAGGGGCAGACCTGCAGGACTTTCCTGTACTCATTCTTACACAGAATGACTCCATAGAATGTCAATTGGTACAGCCTGCTGACATGATAAAGACAGCTCTTTAACTTGTCTCCCTCTGTGGGGAAGCCAGACCCAGGAGCTGAGGCATTTAGCATTCAGCTTCTTCTTAGATATGATTCATTGGGTTTTCCTCAGCTGAGGAAACAGTTCAGTTCAGTTCAGTCGCTCAGTCGTGTCCAACTCTTTGCGACCCCATGAACCGCAGCACACCAGGCCTCCCTGTCCATCACCAACTCCCGGAGTTTACACAAACTCATGTCCATTGAGTCGGTGATGCCATCCAACCATCTCATCCTCTGTCATCCCCTCTCCTCCTGCCCTCAATCTTTCCCAGCATCAGGGTCAGGGTTTTTACAAATGCCATAAAGTCAAGATGAGGTCGTACCGGGTATGACCAAGAGATTTTGCTACCTTTAAAAACTGATACTGAGTTAGACTTCTCACCAAAATAACACTGAATAGATGAAGCCACATGCAAAAGAGTACACACTGTATTATTTCAGTTATACAAAGTTCCAAAGCAGGCAAAAACCAATGGATGGTAACACAATGTGAGAAGGTACAAGGGACTTCTGGGTGGTTCTTGACTTGGGTGATACTTAATGCAGGTGCTTTAAAATTCATTAATTGTATATTTATCATCTGTATTTACTTAACAAACACAAGTCTAGAAAAGAAGCCTCAGGCTTCTGAACATTTGTTCAGGTAAAGGGGGCAGAGCCAGAGAGAGAAGGGTGCAGAGGGTCACAGGGATAGCTCGGTTTCCTTGCGGCAAACAACAAGATTTCTAATACAATGCTACTCATCTCAAACTACTTTTTTTTTTTTTTTTTTTTTTACAAAGCTACTTTTAATACTTTGGGGTGAGCCCCACAGGAATAAAAAACACTGGGAAGGGGTAACCCCCTCACCCCCAGGAGTGGCCCAGGGGGAGAGAGGCTACCTGAGGGGTAGGAAGCACAAAAGGGACCCGCTGCAGACTCAGGGCAAAGGGAATGCCATCGGTGCTGGGACCTGTGAGCACTACAGGAGAAAACGCGAGCGTGATGGGACTGGCTCCAGGCACACAGGCGAAGGGCAAGAGGGTTGGACACGAAGCCACAAAGCTACTTGGGTTCCTCCTTCTTCTCGTTTGCCTTTTTCTGCTTCTGCTGCATGATCTCCGAGTCCCTCTGCTTGCGGGCGGCAGCAGAAAGCCCGTCATCTCGGCGCTTCCCCTTAACCGAGTCGCTCTGCTTTTTCATATTCTTCTGGCGGGCGAGCTCACGCTGGTTACCGCGGGTCATGGCGACGGCAGCGGCTCCGGCCTGCCTCCGTTGCGTCCCCTCGTTCAGTACGACGTTACAGGCCCCGCCCCTTTCTCTCAAACTACTTTTTAAAAGGCCTGGCACGTTTTACCAAACACAAAGAGAATCTCAAAATATGCCTAAAGAAAGATCCATTAGTCATCTCTTTCAACAAGCATACTCTCCACAGAAAGCTGTTCTTTGCAGAAGTACATAGTTCACTGCAATGGAGGTCATTCCTATGATATTGGTTAAAGCACTGTCTGTGGGTCATTTCAAATACCATCTTTAAAAGCATCCACAGAGCCCCAATAGGGCATGTGATCTACAGACCAACCTTAGTACTTTCTCAAGTAAGAATAAAATAAGAATGTGTATTATTTTTCTTTTTAATACTGTTTTCAAGCCTTCAGCCTGAATGGAAGGGAGTTTGGGGAAGAATGGATACATGTATATGTATGGCTGAGTCCCTCTGCTGTCCACCTGAAACAATCACAACACTGTAAATCAACTATACTTCAATACAAAATAAAAGGTTTAATTAAAAAAATATTTCATCTTTTCCCATTAAAACCCTGAAAACTAGCCACCAGGAATCTTTCTAACACTTGTATGAGTATTTTCCACAAAGTGAGGAATTTTATCAAATCTTGTATAGTACAGACTGAAGCTTGCTTTCTAAAACATTTATTTATTTGGCTGCACTGGGTCTCATTTGCAGCACATGTGATCTTTAGTTGCAGCATGCGAACTCTTAGTTGTGGCATGTGGGATCTAGCTCCCTGACTAGGGATCTAAACCAGGCCTCCTGCATTGGGAGTGAGAAGTCTTAGCCACTGAACCACCAGGGAAGTCCCCAGATGATAACTTTCTTTTTTTGTTTTGTTTTGTTTTTAAATGAGTATAAAGGTTTATAAATGTTAGCTGCTCAGTCATGTTTAACTCTTTGTGACCCCATGGACTATAGCCCACCAGGCTCCTCTGTCCATTGAATTCTCTAGGCAAGAATACTGCAGTGGGTAGCCATTCTCTTCTTCAGGGGTTCTTTCTGACCCAGGGATTGAACCTGGGTCTCTCACATTGCAGGTAGATTCTTTACTGTCTGAGCCACAAGGGAAGCCCAAGGTTTGTAAGACTCCAGGCTATATTTTCAATTCCAAGTAAAATTTATACAGGGATTAAAAAAATAAAACCCTCCCCCTAGAGAAGGAGAAAAGACAACCAGATTCAGTTCTTCTTTATTATTACTAGTAAAAGAGAAGTAGATGGGAAAAACTATTTTTGGCAGACCTCTGACTCTTGGGGTTCTTTTGCTATAAATTTTTTTTTTTTTACAGAAGAGTATGTTTTACAACACCATCTGCTGGATCATCAAAAAAGCAAGAGAGTTTCAGAAAAACACCTATTTCTGCTTTATTGACTATGCCAAAGCCTTTGACTGGGTGGATCACAATAAACTGTGGAAAATTCTGAAAGAGATGGGAATACCAGACCACCTGACCTGCCTCTTGAGAAACCTGTATGCAGGTCAGGAAGCAACAGTTAGAATTGGACATGGAACAACAGACTGGTTCCAAATTGGGGAAGGAGTACATCAAGGCTGTATATTGTCACCCTGCTTATTTAACTTCTATGCAGAGTACATCATGAGAAACGCTGGGCTGGATAAAGCACAAGCTGGAATTGAGATTGCCAGGAGAAATGTCAATAACCTCAGATACGCAGATGACACAACCCTTACGGCAGAAAGTGAAGAACTAAAGACCCTCTTGATGAACGTGAAAGAGGAGAGTGAAAAAGTTGGCTTTAAGCTCAACATTCAGAAAACTAAGATCATGGCATCTGGTTCCATCACTTCATGGGAAATAGATGGGGAAACGGTGGAAACAGTGGCAGACTTTATTTTTTGGGGCTCCAAAATCACTGCAGATGATGACTGCAGCCATGAAATTAAAAGATGCTTACTTCTTGGAAAGAAAGTTATGACCAACCTAGACAGCATATTAAAAAGCAGAGACATTACTTTGTCAACAAAGGTCCGTCTAGTCAAGGCTATGGTTTTTCCAGTGGTCATGTATGGATGTGAGAGTTGGACTACAAAGAAAGCTGAGCACCGAAGAATTGATGCTTTTGAACTGTGGTGTTGGAGAAGACTCTTTAGAGTCCCTTGGACTGCAAGGAGATCCAACCAGTCCATCCTAAAGGAGATCAATCCTGGGTGTTTATTGAAAGGACTGATGTTGAAGCTGAGACTCCAATACTCTGGCCACCTGATGCGAAGAGCTGATTCGTTGGAAAAGACTCTGATGCTGGGAAAGACTGATGACAGGAGGAGAAGGGGACAACAGAGGATGAGATGGTTGGATGACATCACCGACTCGATGGACATGAGTTTGGTTGAACTCTGGGAGTTGGTGATGGATGGGGAGGCCTGGCGTGCTGCAGTTCATGGGGTCACAAAGAGTCGGACACAACTGAGTGACTGAACTGAACTGAATGTTTTACAAACACATTTTTCTGTGAAATGATAGTTGATTTGGACATTATGGTCAGTCTTTAAAATATGTCCTGAAATTCAAGGAATCTCTTTTTCTAACAAAAGACTCACATTTTTAATATTTATGATAAAGTCTTAAGATTAATCAACTCCTTCACTTTTATGATTTAAGCTTCCAATTCACATAAAGAACTATTCTCACCACTCTTCATATTTACCCTGGGACTTTACTCTATACACTGTTCCTGCAGGAGGTAAGCTATCACTTAACCATCTCCTCATCTTCCATAATCATTTATGTCTCTAATTTGTTTCTTAATAAATTTGCTTCTTAAATAAAATTTCTACAGAAAATCCCTTAATCATACTAAAAGTGAATAAGACATCATCTGAAACTCTTGGACCTAGATGAGTTCCAAAATTCCAGTTTGTTTTACACATCAGAAAGGTGATTCTGGATTTGTAATATTATACTCGGCATTACTTAACACCACCAGCAGCAATATTTCTATGCAAGATGTATGGTTAGTCACTCCAAGTTGAATAAATGGCCTCAGGTCACCAGATGAATTTAGGTCAGTCAGGTTTTGCTGTCAACCACCCTGAAAATACTTCTGCTTTCAGAACTTTGTAGGTTTCAGAACTGAGGAACTGAGGTCAAGGGGTGGTGGACAAGGGCCAGAAGCAAGTAGAATGAGCTGCAGCTTTTCAGTTTAAGTGCCCAGGTCCAAAGTCAGTCTTTTGACAAATATTTATTGACCATCAGCTATGCGCCAGGTTTGGTGGATGTAATGGTGAATATAAAGCACAGTCTTTGCTCTGAGGATCATACATCTTAGTCTGGATGTAGGAAGGAAGAAGATATCCTACTAGAGTGAAGAACATCTATGAGAAGGATCAGCCTGGGGTGCCCCAGGCACTGAAGAGACAGTCTGTTCCCACATATAATTCCACAGGAAAGCCATTTTATGCCTTAAAATGAGGGTAAGACGAAAGTCCTAATTCAGCCTAGATTGACTACTTCAATGCTTATCTTAAATTTTTAAATATCAGCTTCTTGGAGAGAAGCAATAGTTATTTCTTCTCTTCTGCCCCTTCTGTGTGAGTCTGTATACCAATGTTTACAGGCTTTATTATTCACAAATTCCATATTGGTAAATCTGACTACTTGTTGCAGTTTTCTGTAGCCTCAAAATCAATACTCCTCAGCCTTATGTGGTCATTCACGGCTGCACAGAGAGCAGTGGGCATCTTCAATACCCAACACACATATCCTGAAGCATGACAGGATGCAGCTCTGCCTTGTTTCAGTTTTCATACTGTAAATAGGGTCCTTTTTCACGGTCAATTTAGTGCCATGGATTTTGCACCTGGGGGCTTTTGTTGACAATTTTCCTGTATATCATAGCCTCCAAGTTCAGGGTTGAACTGTTGTCTACTGCCCAAAGCCTAGAATGTGTCTTATGAAGAAAATACATGTTCTTAGATAAGTTTTGTTCAGGCATGAGTTATGGTGCTGTTGGCCATGAGTTCACTGTGAATGAATCAATAATATTGGTATATATGAAATAAAGTGTCTTTAAGAAGAAACACTAATAAGACAAGGATATGCGCTGATTGGTTGATGAAAATGTGACCAGAGGCTCATAAGAAACTAAGCCTGTATTTCAATGGTTGCAAGTTTGCTAATTCAGTATCTGCAACAACTTCATATAACATACCTGCTGCGAGTGATGAAAGGTGACTGTAACTAGGTATTGGCCATGAGACCAAAAGAAGGGGGCAACCATTTCAGGTTTGGAATGGTGGGGACAAAGCGAAGACAGTAGACAAGGTTTGCTCTTACAGAAAAGGTCATCTAAACTGAAATGGTCTCAAGGACTATGAGAAGCTGTCCAGGGGAGAAAAATGGGAAGAAGCTTTAAGCGACATGGGAACGGTGGCATCACAGAACAAGGAGAACAGCACGATTAAGTCCATGGCTCCATCCTCAGACCATGGGACAGGCTGACTGCGTTCCACAGGGACTAAACATTCTATCTTGGAATATGGCAGAAAGGAGAGATGCATGGAAGAGGGTCTATTTATAAGAGACCTTGACTCTCAGAACACAAATTCCAAAATGCCCATGGTTTCAAGTCATCTTTCCTACCTCTCACTCTTAAGTCTTCCAGACAGCAATATTGATAAAAGCATGGAGAGCCTTCAGTGTGAGTCAGGTGCCACCAACTCCTCTGTACCACAAGAACAAATTTCTCCTAACCCTAATCCAGGCCCATGTCAAGACCAGCTTGGTCAGTGGCTCAGCACACCACACTACATCCTGCTGGCACAACCACCTCTTGCATGAAGGGAATAGACATAAAATTCCACTCAGCTCAGGCTTGGAGTACTCAGTGACTGATTTGGGAAGTCTTGGATTTGAAAGCCAGACTGGACAACAGTGCCGACAAGCATTCATCTACAGAAAATCAAAACTGGGGAAGGCTGATTTTCTTAATGCTTATTTATATTCTCTCAAAAATTACTTCAACTAAAGTGAAAAGCATTTGCCTATCAGAACATTCTCAAGTGGCAGCCCCCAGCCCATCTAAGGGGAATTTTAAAATAGTTTTAATAAGAGCAATTGATATCAATGACATATTTAGCTTCTGTCTTTAATAAAGCCTTGCTACTTAAAGCATGGACCAGTAGCAGCAGTATTACCTCAGAACTTGTTAGAATTACAAAATCCCAGGGCCTGCCCCAGACCCCTGAATCAGAATCTGCATTTTAACAAGCTCCCAGGCAACCTGTTTGCTCAGTAAAGTCTCAGAAGCACTGAGTCAGATATCTGTGGTCATAATCTTCATCAGAATGAAGATTATGACCACCTTACACTTTATGGCTTCAACATCGCTGACTCAATCTGATCAAACACCTGGGAGGGTAGGAGCAGCATGAGGCTCTCCCTGACTCCTGGGTCAGCTCTTGAGGGTGAAGCATTTGTTATCCCTTTACAGGTTCTGGAAAGGGTAGCCTGACTCTGTCCTAGCCCTCTCTTACCTGGAGCATAAACCTGAATCTTCAGCCTGCAGCCACTCAGCAACCACGGCTCCAGGTCAAAGGTGTAGGGAGCCCTTCTCTAATGGCCCTTTAGCTCAAGGTTCTCCCTGTGGCCTTTCTTCTAGGCCAGCTTAATCCTGAGGCTCAATCTCAGAAACACCTTATCTCTCAGCCCTGATTCTACAAAGCTAAGGTCAGCTGCTATCTTGTACAGAATCTTCAACCTCCACAGGGACCTCTACCCAGGTCAGGCTCCAAAAGTCTGCCCTGATCCCTCCACCATCCAAATAGCCCCAATCCCTTGCCTGCCTCCCCCAACCTCCACCCATTACTTCACCTGGACCCTCCTACAAGTAACCTCTACCTATAGGTCTCACTGAAACAATGTAGCAGGTGAATTTTTTCATTCATTCATTCAATAAACATTTACTGAAAGTACTATGTGCACAAGGACTGAGGAAAACACATAAGGATCCTCATGTTCATGGAGCTTATACTCTGCAGTAAAAGATAGACAATAAATGTGCCACATGGTAGAAGTGCTACGAGGAAAACAGAGCTAAGAAGTGGCCTAGGCGTGCTAAAGACAGAGAAGGTTCAATTTTTGTAAGTGTTTAGAAAAGACCTCACTGAAAGGTGACAAAAAAACCAAATACGTTGAACAGTCTGAAGTGTGGGACCTGGCTTTACTCTTTCTTTATACTAATCCATTTCTTCCCAGCTTGAGCCTCCAGCCCACAGAGTATAGCACTCAAACTGACTCCCTGTTTCCAGTCCTAAGAGCCATGTGGATATTAATTCCCATGTGGTTGTCTAATCTCCAGATATGCCTAGACAACTGCTTCTCCTACCCACCTTCCCCTGAGCCTGACAGCCTACCTATGCGGCCCGTGTTCATGGGACGTGACAACATGCTACTTTGTTTCTGAAAAGGAAGACACAGAGGTTTAGGAAAAGAGGAGAAAAATTCTGCCAGAATTTTACAGTATTTCATATGATAAATATAAGCTATATAAAACTACTTGAGGGCTCAAGAATGTATCCTTCTACACTAAATTTTCTCTGCTAAGAAACTATGAAAGATGACATAGGAAGACCTCATGCTCAGCCACCAGGGAAACAAGGGCAAAGATTACAGCAGATCCATGCACTTGGTATGGGTGGAGGATGGGGCATTAGAGGCACAATTTAATTCTCCTTAAAAAAAAAAAAATTCTCCTAAGGACTGAGCAAGCTACTCTGTTGAGGTCTACACAATTGCAGGTTGGAAGGAACCTGATAGAAAATTGAGCCTAGGGTCGTCCAGCGGAGCTTTACATAATGATGCAAATATTCCAGATATGTACTGTCCAACATGCTACCCACAAGACACACGTACCAACTGAGGACTTGAAATGTCCAGTGTGGCTGAGGAATTGAATCCTAAATTGTATTTTATTTTAATTAATTTACACTAAAATAGCCTTGGGAGGCTATGAATATAAAATTGGACCACATAATTAAAATCTAAAACCCTAATTTTCTGTTACAAAGATGAGCCTAGACAAAGCTAAGACCACTGGGCTACCTCAACTTGGAGCATGAATATTCCATACGAGCACCAGACTGGAGGCTTTTCAAGCTGCTTTCATATGCATGAGCCCATGTGATTGTTTCTTCAGCCATGCAGGCTAAGCAGGGACTCTTCACACTTAAGACTCTCCACACTTTACCATGGCTCACAGGGCAACGCGTGCCTGATACTAGAAGGAAAATCCAGGGGGGTGGCCCAGGCTTCTAACACACACACCTGCTGTGTGCTGGCTCCCAGGAAGCAGTGACATCAGCTGGGTACTCAGAGGGCTTATTACCCATGTGAAACAAGATGCTGGAAGGCTGCACTGGCCAGGAGAACTACTGAAGAATCTTTCCTATGTTGGGGGATGCAATCCTTGACCAAACATTTATGCAAATCAAGTCTTCTAGGATACAATTACACTTGGTTCTCTATTTTAGGGTAGTGACCATGACTTTCAAAAACTAGGACTCAACTAGTTTGTTGGACATCTCTTTAAAATCCTATGTTCACTTTAGCATCAAGACATACAGGCAAAAACTCTGCTATAATTAGAACTGAAGAGTTGCCAAGATGTCCAATCAGACCCAAATTACTATCTACAAAAATTACTGATTACTAAAAATAAGAATGAAAAAGTGGCTCTGAGATATCATTTGACTAAATACAGGCATATACAGCACAAGTGACACCCCCAGTTAGATGGCTGTGAGAAACAGACTTGCTGGCTGAACAGCATTTCATGTTCCTACAAGAACTAGATGCAAAAGCCTAATTATGGTTTGATTCAAACGATGTTATCAAAACAGTTCCCACGTGGCATGAGAGATGTAAGTGCTTTTCTCCTTTCATTCTTTGTTGGGGCATCCGGGTGGGTTTTTTCTTGGAGCCACCTCACTCCAACGAGATGAATCCAGCCCCACAAGGAGCACTTGACAAAAAAGCGGGGTTGGCTGTCAGCAGGGAGTGCAAGGCTGGGCTTTGATCGCAGCTGAGCTCCCACCTGCTTAAAAAGGCAGCCGTGGAGCTTCCTCCTCTTGCTCAAAAACATAAAAAATCGGCAGAGATAAGCTGACAGGGAAAACATTACACAAATCGCTGACCCTGCTGCAGGCAGAGAAGAGCTGCCTCTGGTCGGCTTTGATTTTCTGTAGCCGAGCCTGAGGGTAGAGGCGGCTGGACTTTCTTCTTTCCTGGGGCTTCCCATGGCAAGGTGCATGCAGACAGAACCCTGAGGAATACCAAGTGTGGAAGAAAGGGAAAGAAAGAAAGAAACAAAACAAGAAGCCAGACTAAACTAAACCATGGTGGAGAGCTGCCATCAGCAGCCAGGAGGAAAGATCACATCCTTAGTGAAAAGCAATGAGGGTTTTACAGGTTTTGGGGAAAGCACGCCAAGCCAGGAGCTCTGGCTGTGATCTCTGTCGTGCTGCTGTCCTGCTGAGTGAAGCAAATAAGTACGTGCCCAAAGTCTTCCTGATGCATTTTCTATTTCTATTATTTAGTTTGTTTCCAAAGAAGAAAATGTGAGCATGCCTACTCGTGTCCAGGAGCAGTGTTGGAAACAGAGCAACAAACAACCAGCAGCTCTTTCCTTGACACACATCATGACCATTCTCAATTTCATAAGCGATCTGTTTGCTGCTTAAGGGTCATCTACAGTTTGCCTTTTTAAGTGGATTTAAAATGAACCACTAGGTTTACTGGTGTGCACCTCATCTGTATTTAGCTTCCAAAACTGACCCCACTATAAAGTGGTCACGGGTGCCATCCAAGTACCACATTGATTGAGGGCCTGAGATGTGTGGGGTAGATTTCTAGCCTGAGCAGTGCAGCAGTGCACAAGCAAAGCCTGGCTCCTGCTCGCATGGAGCTTGCAGTTTGGCAGGAAGAAAGGACAAGGTCCTCTGAGCCATTCTCAGAGCCCGTATCCATGAGGCCAAGGTCACAAACTCTGCTGCCCTCACCAGCTAGGCAGATGGAGTCGCAAGGAAGTGGAGGGGTCTGCAGCAGAATGAAGACACTTGTCCCGCATGATGGAGACAGCTGGCCTCAGCTCCAGCCAATTGTCACCATGTGGGAATGTGGGCTCAGCAACTGCCAGAACTTCCATTAGTTCAGGAGCAGCTGTAAATCCAGACTTTGACATAAAATCTTCCAATTTTTAAGTGCTGACAACCAATTAGAAGTTTTAGAAAACTGAGTACCAACAGTGACCCAATGGCCACCTGCTTGCAACCCTTACATTCTGCAAACTTAGATGCATCTTCCCACTGCTCCAACCTACTCTCAATACCCCAACACGTTCCCGCTACACTGATGTGACCAGTTTGCTATCTGTCTCACTCCCAGCACAACTTTTTAACTGTGAGGATTTGCCTCACACACCTCCCTCCTTTCTCTCTGTGCCTGGTCAGACCCCACCATCTTTATTTCCCAGGTCAAGACACTCCTACTCCACTCAGCCCTGTAGACCACTCCAAGTTCCCTCTTCTCTGAGTCAATATCTTTCTTATGACTGTATCACTGGTAGCGAGGCAGGGATTCACTCTACAATCCTCTAATTCTTCAATTTGCATATCTTATCTCCCCAAGAAGACTAAATGCTCCATAATAGAAACCACACTGGAAATCCATCAACAGAGACAGAGTACACAGTGTTAATGGAGAGGGAGGGTTAATCTGGAAGACAACAGGGATTGACTGACCACAGCAAGGTGATTAAGAGCTTAGGTTCTGAAGACAAGCAGGCCTGGGTTTCTTCATCTCTTTGAGCTTCAGTTCCCATACCTGTAACCTGGGGCCACAATAAAATGAGGACATAACCCAAATCATATAAAACTTGTGAGATTAAGAGATGATAAAAAAAATACATAAATAGATATAAAGCACTTAGCACAATGCCTGGCACGCAGTAGTGAAAGTCACTCAATCGTGTCCGACTCTTTGCAACTGCATGGACTATATAGGCCATGGAATTCTCCAGGCCAGAATACTGGAGTGGTTAGCCTTTCCCTTCTCCAGGGGATCTTGCTAACCCAGGGATTGAACCCAGGTCTCCTGCATTGCAGGAAGATTCTTTACCAGCTGAGCCACAGTAAGCTCTTATTATCATGGACTAATAGCCTGATTCAGCCAATATCATTGTTAATCAAGCACTGCATCAATGGAGGAACTTTCTTGTTTGCAAACTATTAATTGACTACTTATTCTTTGCTAACATTCTCTAAGCATACTGAATGTGTCAGCTCATCCACTTTCCTAATTTATCTACTTTATGGATAGCTGAGGCACAGAAAGGTTAAATGACTTGTCTAGGCTACAAAGATCTGAACCCAGCCAACCGGCTCCCATACTCTTAACCATGATACTCGATGGCCTCTTTACATTTCTAATGGCAAGGGACATCTTTCTGACCACAACCTTTTCAAATCAAAAGCAGGATTTCACTTTGCGGACAATGGTTTAAGAGGACAGAGTGATCAGGGCTTGGTTTGAGCCAAACTATATTTAAGAAGTTCCAAGAAGAAGCAATTTGCTTCTCTGTCAGTTTGACCAAGGGCTATCTGTCCTATAAAATGAAAGTAATGAGGAAAAGAGAAAAATGCTTAGGAAGTACTATAAAATTATAAATATCATTATGGAAGGCAAAAACTCACACAGATTAATACTAACAGAAGAGGCATTTTGCTGATCACAGAAAAAACCTGCAAAGGAATCAGAACAATGTTTCTAGCTCTCAATAGCCACCGAGAAGACAGGAAAGAGGGAAATGCATCTTGCCCAACTTTCAGAAGGTGAAGAAGAAAAGTGGTGAAATCATAGACAGTGAACTCAAAATCCATGAACTGTGGGCATTAGGAGATACAGCGGTATCCCCAGGAGTTGGTGTCAGTTCACGAAAACAGATGCCATCCTTTGGAGTGGCCTGAGCCTAGGAGCCCTGGGCAAAAACTGTTCCTGGGTTTTAAGAAGGCATATGACAGTCTCCTATGGCTTCTTTATGGATGAAAATACAGAATATGGGATGTATGGTCATAAAGCTGGCTGGACTCACATTGGAAATAACAGATTGATTTCCATCTGAAGGAAGTAATCTAGTGGGAGAATAAAAAGTTTTGATGTCAGAATTCTTTATTCAACATGTATTCACTGTCTTAGATGAAAACACAGAATGTTCATTCTAATTCCTTAAGGTTAGAAGCCTTACTAATTCCTCTTCAGTTCCCCAGTGCCACATCTGGTGCTTCACACACTAACAGAGCTCCAAAAATGGTTACTTATTGGATTTCAGGAGTCAAGTTTACAAAGAGTGTTACAAAAGTAAAAAGATCCAGAAAAGATCAGGCAATAGCTGGGATGACAGTTTATAGCTCCAGAAAGATTTAAAGCAGGTAGATGGGACAAAGCCAAATCCAATAAGGTAAATCAAGGAAACAAAGTTCTTCATAGCTGATATAAGAGAAATTACAATTAATTAAACAACAATGTCTGAGAAAAAATCCTAAGGGTTAGGGTTAATGGTAAACTAAGAGTAAGCAGTGTGTTGAGGTTTCCAACTCTTAAGTAGATGAGCTCCTAGATCACATGAACACAAGAATGGTGATAAAAAATGAGAGAAACAGCTCTTTTCTACTTTCTGGCCAAACCTAGAGGATTATATTTATCTTGGAGGATGCTTTAAAAGGGTATTGACCCAAAAAAGGAGGGGAAGAGGTAGTGACAAAGTACAGTTTGCCTTTTAAAAAGAGACCAAGAAGAGCAAACTAGTAGAAATTTGGGACCTGTAAGAATCATTTAAAGGCGGAAGAGCTTGATCTAGAAGATTTGGAAGGGATGCAATAGCAATCCTCTAAATAAATAAAAACAGATACAAGAGAAAATGAACTTACTCTGTATGGGTGCAGAACTAAAACTAATATGAAAAAAGTAGATTTCAACCAATTCAAAGGAGAACTTTCAAACAATCTAAGGTGCTTCCAAGTGGGATCAGTCTCCTCTTCCATCAGTCAGTCCCTAGACATTCTGAGTTTCATGTGGGGGACTAGAAATCACACTCAACACATACACATACACACAAACACACAGAGTTAGAAAACCAAATTCAGCATCACTATTTAAACAATGCATCTTAATCAAGATACACTTATCCCAGGAATGCAAGGCCCAATTTAAGTTAGAAATTTTTAAAATGTTATTCATTACATTAGCAGATTAAAGAAGAAAACCCTTAAGATCATCCCAAAAGATGAGGAAAATATGTGATAAAATTTGACGACCATTTGAGACAGAAACTCTTAGCAAAAACTATGAATAACAGGAACCTTTCTTAAAATGATACAGGATATCTACAAAAGCCTGCACCAAACACCAATTTAATGGTGAATTGCTGAAAGTTTTTTCTCAAAGATAAAGAGCAAGATAAGAAGTACTTTACCATTACATCTCCAGGTGTTTCTTGACTTCCTACTTTTGCATTCCAGTCCCCTATAATGAAAAGAACATCTTTTTGGGGTGTTAGTTCTAGAAGGTCTTGTAGGTCTTCACAGAACTGTTCAACTTCAGCTTCTTCAGTGTTACTGGTCGGGGCATAGACTTGAATTACCGTGATATTGAATCGTTTGCCTTGGAAACGAACAGAGATCATTCTATCGTTTTTGAGATTGAATCCAAGTACTGCATTTCGGACTCTTTTGTTGACTATGATGCTACTCCATTTCTTCTAAGGGATTCCTGCCCACAGTAGTAGATATAATGGTCATCTGAGCTAAATTCACCCATTCCAGTCCATCTTAGTTCACTGATTCCTAGAATGTCGATGTTCACTCTTGTCATCTCTTGTTTGACCACCTCAAATTTGCCTTGATTCATGGACTTAATATTCCAGGTTCCTATGCAATATTGCTCTTTACAGCATTGAATCTTGCTTCTATCACATGTCCCATCCACAACTGGGTGTTGTTTTTGCTTTGGCTCCATCCCTTCATTCTTTCTGGAGTTATTTCTCCACTGATGTCCAGTAGCATATTGGGCACCTACCGACCTGAGGAGTTCATCTTTCAGTGTCCTATCTTTTTGCCTTTTCATACTGTTCATGGGGTTCTTAAGGCAAGAATACTGAAGTATGGAGTAAAAGGCAAATTTGGCCTTGGAGTACAGAATGAAGCAGGGCAAAGGCTAATAGAGTTCTGCCAAGAGAACGCACTGGTCATAGCAAACACCCTCTTCCATCAACACAAGAGAAGACTCTACACATGGACATAAACAGACGGTTGACACCGAAATCAGATTGATTATATTCTTTACAGCCAAAGATGGAGAAGCTCTATACAGTCAGCAAAAACAAGACCGGGAGCTGACTGTGGCTTGGATCATGAACTCCTTATTGCCAAGTTCAGACTTAAATTGAAGAAAGTGGAGAAAACCACTAGACCATTCAGGTATGACCTAAATCAAATCTCTTATGACTACACAGTGGAAGTGAGAAATAGATTTAAGGGACTAGATCTGATAGACAGAGGGCCTGATGAACTATGGATGGAGGTTTGTGACGTTGTACAGAAGACAGGAATCAAGAGCATACCCAAGAAAAAGAAATGCAAAAAAGCAAAATGGCTCTGAGGAGACCTAACAAATAGCTGTGAAAAGAAGGGAAGCGAAAAGCAAAGGAGAAACGGAAAGATATACTTATTTGAATGCAGAGTTCCAAAAAATAGCAAGGAGAGATAAGAAAGCCTTCCTCAGTGATCAATGCAAAGAAATAGAGGAAAACAATAGAATGGGAAAGACTAGAGATCTCATCATGAAAATCAGAGATACCAAGGGAACATTTCCTGCAAAGATGGGCTCAATAAAGGACAGAAACAGTATGGACCTAACAGAAGCAGAAGATATTAAGAAGAGGTGGCAAGAATACACAGAAGAACTGTACAAAAAAGATCTTCACGACCCAGATAATCATGATGGTGTGATCACTCACCTAGAGCCAGACATCTTGGAATGTGAAGTCAAGTGGGCCTTAGAAAGCATCACTACGAACAAAGCTAGTGGAGGTGATGGAATTCCGGCTGAGCTATTTCAAACCCTGAAAGATGATGCTGTGAAAGTGCTGCACTCGATATGCCAGCAAATTTGGAAAACTCAGCAGTGGCCACAGGACTGGAAAAGGTCAGTTTTCGTTCCAATCCCAAAGAAAGGCAATACCAAAGAATGCTCAAACTACCACACAATTGCACTCATCTCAAACACTAGTAAAGTAATGCTTAAAATTCTCCAAGCCAGGCTTCAGCAATATGTGAACCGTGAACCTCCAGATGTTCAAGCTGGTTTTAGAAAAGGCAGAGGAACCAGAGATCAAATTGCCAACATCCACTGGATCATCGAAAAAGCAAGAGAGTTCCAGAAAAACATCTACCTCTGCTTTATTGACTATGCTAAAGCCTTTGACTATGTGGATCACAATAAACTGTGGAAAATTGTGAAAGAGATGGGAATACCAGACCACCTGACCTGCCTCTTCAGAAACCTGCATACAGGTCAGGAAGCAACAGTTAGAACTGGACATAGAACAACAGACCGGTTCCAAATAGGAGAAGGAGTACATCAAGGCTGTGTATTGTCATCCTGCTTATTTAACTTCTATGCAGAGTACATCATGAGAAACGCTGGGCTGGAGGAAGCACAAGCTGGAATCAAGATTGCCAGGAGAAATATCAATAACCTCAGATATGCAGATGATACCACCCTTATGGCAGAAAGCAAAGAAGAACTGAAGAGCCTCTTGATGAACGTGAAAGAGGAGAGTGAAAAAGTTGGCTTTAAGCTCAACATTCAGAAAACTAAGATCATGGCATCCAGTCTCGTCACTTCATGGCAAATAGATGGGGAAACAGTGGCTGACTTTATTTTTTTGGGCTCCAAAATCACTGCAGATGGTGACCGCAGCCATGAAATTAAAAGATGCTTACTCCTTGGAAGGAAAGTTATGACCAACCTAGACAGCATATTGAAAAGCAGAGACATTACTTTGCCAACAAAGGTCCGTCTAGTCAGGCTATGGTTTTTCCAGTGGTCATGTACGGATGTGAGAGTTGGCACTATAAAGAAAGCTGAGCGCTAAAAAATTGATGCTTTTGAACTATGGTGTTACAGGAGACTCTTGAGAGTCCCTTGGACTCCAAGGAGATCCAACCAGTCCATCCTAAAGGAGATCAGTCCTGGGTGTTCATTGGAAGGACTGATGTTGAAGCTGAAGCTCCAATACTTTGGCCACCAGTTGCGAAGATCTGACTCATTGGAAAAGACCCTGATGCTGGGAAAGATTGAGGGAAGGAGGACACGAGGAAGACAGAGGATGAGATGGTTGGATGGCATCATCGACTTGATGGACATGAGTGTGGGTGGACTCTGGGAGTTGGTGATGGACAGGGAGGCCTGGCGTGCTGTGGTTCATGGGGTTGCAGGGAGTCGGACACGACTGAGCGACTGAACTGAACTGAACCACTACATCTATTTAGTATTTTACTGGAGGGTCTAGTCAGTCTAATATGATGAAGGAAAATACAGAAAGAAATAAAAGATACAAAGATTGGAAAAGAAGAAATCTAACTGTTATTATTTGCATTGCTATCATTGCCTATATAAAAAACTGGGGAGAATCCGTACGTAAGTTGATAATAGAGTTTAACAAGGTAGCTGGATGCAAAAATCAGTATTAAAAAATGAATTACATTTCTGCATATTTTAAACAAGGAGTTTGAAAATTAAATTTTTAAAAAAAAATACCATTTATAATAGCAAAGCAAAAAATAAAGCAGTAAATCTAGCAAAACATGTATAAAGTTTTTATGGAGTATTATTATACAATTTTATTAAAAGACATCTAAGAAAACTTAAGAGAGTTACACAGTGTTATTGCAAAGAGATGAAATGTTTTAGTCTCCCAATACTGATAAATAGATTCAAAGCAATTCCAGTCAAAGTGTTATTCACGGACTTTGACAAGCTGATTCTAAGATACAAAGCTGCAATAATTAAGAAAGTGTGGTATTGGCACATGATAGACAAGTAAATCAGTGAAACTGAAGAGACAACCCAGAGGCAGACCCATGTATATATGTAAACTCGATGTATGACAGAGTAAGCAGTGCAGGATGCATGGGGAAAGGATGGACTATTTAATAAATGAAGCCGGAATAAGGTTATCCATATGGGGACAAAATGAAACCGGATCCCCTACCTCATGAAACATATAAAAATCAGTTCCAGGTGGACTAAAGACTTAGATGCTAAACCCAAGGGAATAAAAATTTTAGAAGATACTATATGATAATATCTTTATGACAAGAAAATCAAAAAACTTTCTTAAACAAGAAACAAAAAGCATACCCAAAAGGGAACATATTGATAAATCCTACAACGTTAAAATTAAAAACTTCTGTTTATATAGACACTACAAGGAGACTGGAAGATAAACTACAAAATGGGAGGAAATGTTTGCAACATATTTAATCAATAAAGGACTAGTATCTAGACTATCAGAGAAATCTAAAAAGAAAAAGATAGGCCTAGTGAAAATTAGGCCAATACAACAGACAGATATTTCACAAAAGAAGGGACATGAATGGCTAATAAATACATGAAAGGAGTCTTAGATCCACTTGTTACCAAGAAAATGAAAATTACAAAAGAAACACTTTCACAGCCTTGGAGAATGTCGAATTTTAAAATCTGAACAATACAAGTGTTAGTATGAAGGATGAGCTAGAAAATAAGTTGAAATAAACTGGTACAGCCACTTTGGAAAATAGTTTGGCATTACCCAGTAAAGTCTAACTGGCTTACAGCCATCCCCTAAATCCCAGCAATTCCACTCCAGAGTAAAAGGGCTTACTCAAAAAGTTGCACAAGTGCACCATGAAGCATGAACAAATATGTTCAGAGCAGGATTTTTCTCATAACCCAAAATGGGAACCATTCATCAACAATACAATATACATTACAATAGATAAACAAATTGCAGTCGATTCACACAGCAGGAAAATAAACTATACCTATGTGCATCATCTCCCCCGGTGGCTTCCCTGGTGGATCAGATGGTAAAGAATCTGCCTGCAATGTAGGAAACCCAGGTTCGATTCCTGGGTCAGGAAGATCCCCTGGAGAAGGGAACAGCAACCCAGTTTTCTTGCCTGGAGAATTCCATGGACAGAGGAGCCTGGAGAGCTAAAGTCCATGGGGTTGTAAAGAGTCAGATACGACTGAGTGACTAACACTTTCATTTTCTATATGCATCATCATGGATAAATCCAAAAAAAAGAAAAGAAAAAACATTAAGTGAGAATTGCAAGTAACAGAAGAACAGATACAGTATGATTCCATTTACATACAGTTTAGAAGCAAGTAAAACTAAAACTAAACTTGGGATAAATACATCGATGGCAAAACCATAAGGGAAACCAAGGTAATGATTAACACAAAATTCAGAATTATGGTTAGCGAAGGGAGGAGATAAATATGACTGGAACTGCTCCCATAGGGTGCCTCTAGGAAACTGGTAACGCTCTACTTCTTAGGATTGGTGGTAAATATATGCATGTTCACTTTTTTTTTTATTAGTCTTAAAGTGTACACATATATCTTATATTATTGTAACGTTTCTTAAGAAAATATTTTAAAAAATAAACTTTATAAACATACAAAAAAGGCAAATAAGCTAGATAACTGAACCCAATAGTTCCATTAAACAATTAAAAAAAAAATCCACAGAGGCAAAGAAAGAAAACTAACCATTAGTTTTAGCAGATCACCCCAAAAGAAGCTAAGTTCTACAAATAGAGGAATTTTTCTAACAAAAGTCAACAGCTTGAGAATTATTTTTCCCAAATGCGTTCTCATCATTTCTTCAGCTGTGCAAGCCACAAACTGAGGCATAATCTTCCATGATGTCTTTTCCCTTTCTCCCCAAATTCATTTTAGTTTCTAAATCCTAATTTCCTGGTCAGGTTACATTCATCCTTTACAAGAACCTTTCTAGCTGGTACAACATGCAATTCACACTATTACCCTAGTGATCTCCCATCACGTACCTAAGATCTTTTTCCAGCTTTCCACACTGTGCTTAAGATAAAGATTCTTAACATTACATAGAAGCTACTCTACAGTCTGGGCCCTGCCTGAATCACCAGCAACATCCTGATCCATCCACACACACATACACCTTTAAGGTTTCAGACACTCTGGGTGAACATCCTATGTTCCTTCAGTTTCTTGAACACATATAAAATTCCCTCCTGCCACAAGGCCTTTGCAAGTAGTGGACCTACTACATTCTAGGTGAAATTCTAGAATGTTAAAATTCACCACTTCTCTTAAGTTAACTCCTGGTTGAGCAGATGCTCAATAATTATTTTTTCAAATCAGTAATTAACAATGAAATAACAAAATCATTCTTCACAGAATCATACATCTTCAGAAAGAACCTCTATCTCATCCCACTCCCAGACCTATATGATCATCCATTTCAAATTTCAATCATTTTGCCTCATAATGATAGTCATCTTTTTGTTCTTTCATACTGTAAGTTAACAGTAAGAAGCTCAAAAGCAAAAGACAAAGCCTCTGTAGTCCAAAGTGTCCAAGAAATATGTGCTACCATTGTGACAAAGGCCCTGCCTTCCAAGTCCCCACTTCTCTCTCCCCACTGAGCAAACAGAACATACAACTGAAGCAGGAAGGGACTATTTCATAGCTAGCATAAATCTCAAGCTCCAGAAGTTGAGTTTCTATGTCTTCAGCTAAGTTCAAGCAACTGGGAGAGGCTGACTGGAGTCCCTGAACCTCAACTCCAACTTCTTAGGCGAAACAACCCCTTTGCAGTCATAATTCAGGCTGAGAATAAATATACTGCTTCCCTTTGGAAACAAGGATGGTTGTTCCTCTAAACTTCAGACCATCATTTAAAAAAGTTTGGTACCCACAAAACATGATTTTTGCTACTGATCCATATATTAAATATTAGTGAAGCTTAATATTTTTCTTAATAAACATAGATCTATACAGTTTTCCTGCACACCAAAAAGATTGTTTTATACTCTCCATGGCCTAAGATCACCTCACTTTGGAGGCGACTGCAATAGATTTGGAAAATAAACATCTAAATTTTAACCACAATTTTACAGTATTAGAAAACTATGCACGAAAAAGAGATAAGATAAACATAAAATAAAAACAGAAAACAGTACTCTTCATGAAACTACTACATCATTTTAACAAAAGCAGAAGCTTCTATGAGGAAAAGACAACACAAGCATGGAAGAGCTGACACTTTCCTTAGTGTAAACCTTCTAAAAGGCCACACTAAGTGAAAACATCTAGAAATGGATCAGGAATTTGCTGAAACCCATCCGTTTAAAAAAGAATCTGTCAAATTCTTTCAATGCTCTATTAATATCCATATTTTACAAGATAAAAACTATTTCCTGGAAAGCTGTTTAAACTGAGAACAGCAAATAATCAATGATAAAATTATCTACAATAAATGTAATACATCACTTACAATCGAGGGATAAACCTCAGAGGCCCTTTTCCAACATAATTTCCCATCCCAGGCACAATACTCTCTAAAGCTCTATTTATAATTTTCCCAGCTTCTATTTATTCAGGAAAGTAGTCAGAGCAGGAAATGGGACCAGTCAAATGATCACAATCAATCTCATCACCTTCACAACATGCTGTGAATGTAATTAATCCTCTATTTATTTAGGGGACTTCACACCCCTTACATTAAGACAGCAACTCCCTGCTGGCTTCGGTTGAGATAATTATGTTATAACAAGGATTGGGTTTCAATCATATTTGGCAGAAGAAAAAGGAAACTGTACTTGAAGTTGTCAGTTTTTTAAAAGAAGCTTTCTTGTGACTCCATTCAAAGGATGCTCTTGACAAAGCTCTTCTTAAACAGAGCACTTTCTAAGTACGATAACCACACATACACCACATTAATCAATGTAAGCCTCTTCCCTGAATGAGACGTGAAGACCATCCCAGCACAGGGAAAATTCTATCTGAAGCAGAAAATACTGGTTTACAAAAGCTGACTACATCAATCCCCACCTGAACTCACTTGATCCAGGAGGTCTTCTCCACTGAGAATCCTCCCAAGATCTTTGACATGCAAAAAGTACATCAGAGCAGGGAGGTGAAGGAAAATACCAATTTGCTCACACAGTAGCTAATTATACTCCATGAAAAGCCAGGGCTCCAGCAAGCCAAAACCAAGGATTTGAGAAGTCTGAAGCCAAGTATCTGGAAATGAAACAAGTAAGGACAGAGACAAAAACCAAACACAGCCACCCAGCTGTAGCTCTTGAATGGGTGTGACACACACAAACCTCCATGTAGCAATAAATGCAGGCACTTTCCCGTCTGGGAGCTGCCAAGTCACCCCTGCAAGTTTCTTTTTTATAAGAACTTGTACTCACACTTTCTCCACTAAATCCTCCACCTTTAGAAATCAGTAAGAAAATATAAAGTCTTACTTTATTTTTACAAATCTGTTCTATTTTTATTAATCTAGCAAAATCACAATATCCACAGTACAGGTAGAAGTAAAAATGATAAACGAATTATGTCTCCAAATTTCTAAAAATTCTCCCACCTGCCAAGCCTATTTTCTTCCCAAGGCCTGGATTAGAATGTATGTATTAAGCCCCTCCAGTAAATCTTAACATATCTCAATAATATTTCATTGCCTTTTGATAACATTAAAGCTCTTGAAAAAACAAAATGTGCAAGAAATGGAGCTTAATTGATCTGAGTTCCTATTCTTAGTAAAAAACAAAACAAAATGTGATATCCTGAAATAGGAAAAGGATGTTAGTTAAGAGGTAGGAAAATTTAAATAAATCTATGGGCTTTAGCTAATAATAATGTATCAATAATGGTTCATTGTTACAAATGACCATATGGATATAAAAAGTTAATTATAGGGGAAACTGAGTCTGGGACATCTGGGAACTCTCTAAAACATATTCATAATTTTTCTGTAAACCTAAAACTAATCCAAAATAAAAAGGCTACTTTAAAAAAAAAAGGGTATTACAAATTTTAAAAAACAACCAAAAATATCAACAACAAAAAGCTCCACAAACCTTGGAACATTCAGGTACAGGATTCTTTAACAAGTTTCCTCAATGTATATAGTTACAGAGAGCATTCGTATCTTTACAAAGGGTTATTTTGGCCTGAAATCTTTAGGAACATTCATAATCCCATGACTCACTGGCACATTTCTTGTTAGACAAGTCTAATGAAGAGCAGCAGTCCCCAGTGGGCATTGCTGAACTACTGGTGATAAGGTGAAGAACCATTAAGTAAATCCTTTCTATATGAAACCTCACTGAAGGGCTACAAGTGAATGGAGATTGGCATGTACTAATCTTTTCTTATGGAGATAAAACCCACTCCCATCCAGGATGAATTTGTGGATTTAATTAAAAATAAACAGTAAAACTGAAGAGCAACCTGACAGGCCAGAATAAGCACCTTACCAAGAATGATTTCAAGGGAGGTTTAACTTGCTTGCAATTCTGCACAATTGTTTCTTGAAATTTCTACATGCTAATCATTAGCAGCTAATGTAACACTTAACATTGTACCATTTGTCAGAGAAGTAACTTCCCCTGCAGAAGTGAAACCACCTAGAGTGCCTGATTATCATTTGGTTATGCCTGAATTGAACAGACCTCTGAAATCAGCCTCAGCACTGTTATTTTTATTATGAGCATCAGTGACATGGGCCGCAGGGCTCTCCCTCAGCTATGATTCAGGTGTCATGAAATTACAGCAGAGTCCTCTTTAGGGGTCTGCATGCCACATATGCACCACACCTTGCTCTGAGAAAGGCCACTCACTAGTGACAAAGTGGGCCCTGGGACTATGTGTATATCACTTTAGGGGGCACATGCCCAACTGTGATCAAGGCAACTAGACCAGAAACAAACACTGACGCACACTGGCTCAACCATGTGCTCCTCCCCTGGAATCATAAGCAAAGGACTCTAGTCCATCTCTACTGAAACTAGGCACATGGAAACTCAGAGCAGTGGAAAAGCCATTCTCCTCCTCATGCATCAAGGAAGAAGAGCAGCAAGGACTTATAGAAAGAAGCAACGTGAGGGACCACAGGTCATCAGAAAGTCAGTCAACTGCCGTACTTTGTGCCTTGAGCTCAGGGGTCCAGCTGCACTCCCAGCACCTGGGTCCCAGAAGATAACCTACAGCCTTCTGATAACGTCCCCATTTTTACTATAAAAGTCCAAGTGGGTTTCTTGTTTGTAACCAAGTGATTTCTAAGTAAAAATAATGTTGTAGTCTCCAGACACTGAAGGGAGAAATAAGGGTTTCATATCTGGCCCTGTTACTAAAACGCTGGGACCCCAGGCTAACTGCACACTCTCTTATTCAATAATAAAGGGACACTAAAGGACAGATAAAACTTGTGATCCAAAAGCAAAAACGCCTCACATCCATTCTTGCCCTTCAATGCACCAGAGCTGCAACCAGGAAATCTATTCTCCATGTTGCTTACATGTTTGACTTGTCTACTTCTCTGCATGATGCTGTTTGCCCAGCCTGGAATGCATCCGCTCCTGATTATTATTATACTCATATGTGAAACAGTGCTGTGCAACCAGATACCATTTTTTATGTTTTGCTATTAATTCATATCCCTTCTTTGTCCAACTCTTCTCCATACATCTTTTCCAGCTGTGATCCAAATGTTCCTGACTCTTTTTTCACAGATACTCCTTAGAGATCTCAAATCAACATTTTAAAAACTGAACTCCTCATCTTACCTCCCTTCTCACTTCTCTTCCACCCTATACCCTTCTCCAATACGATTTAATTTCAGCAAATGCACCTTCAACCACATGGTTTACTGGCCAAGTCAAAATTCAGATCTCATCTTTGACTACCCCACTTCTCACCATTGCCTGAGATCCAATTCTTACTTGGTCCTCTCTCATCTACCCCTGACCACTCGTCTCCTGCCCTACTCTCACTGCCCTCGCTCAGGCTACAACTGCCTTTTGCTTCCATCACCTTTCCTTCTGAAACCAGCCTTCCCAGCTTGAATCTGAGCTCTGCCCCCATGCCAGTTCATTCCCCACAATGTGACCTGATGGACCTTCCCAGAATCTAAATCTCACCATGTCACTCATACACATACCCCAGCACTTAAACTCTATTTAGAGTCTCCACACTCTTCCAGGATAAATTTCAAACATCTTCATGTGGCCAAGGCTCTATAAGAATCAGCCTAATTTCTTTCCTCTCATTCCTGTACCAAGAGTCAACCAACCTGAGCTTTCAAGCTCCTTAAAAGGTCCATATTCTTTTGTCCCTATTGTCTGAAATACTCTCCATACCTGCTTCCCCATCTGCATCTGACCATCCCCTACTGACGTTTCAGCTCTCAGCTTCAACTCTTCCTTCTGGAAGCAGTTTCCGAGACCCTAAGACTAGGCATGTGGCCTTCTAGGTGGTCCCACAGCACCCATACTTTCCCACTACAGCCGCTATTTGGCTACAAAATAATATTCCCCTTATATCTGTGTTTCCTGCTAGAAGGTCAGCTGCAAGGTGGCGTGTCTCTTGTTCACTAGAGTGGCTTCATCACCTCAGTTCCTGGCACATGGTAGGGCTCGATAATTAGTGATTAAAAAATAAATAATTCCACTTTTACATCCAATGATGATGTTTTACCTCTGCATCAGTTACCACCACTCCCATGGCTTTTGGCAGATAAACCAGGAACAAGAGAAGAAGGAAGAGATCTACACTCTTCTCAGGAACATAATTCTTTTCCCTACCAAAACACATATACAGAGGAAGCAACCAAAGCAGCATGAAGCAATGATAAGGTTCTAAGTTTTCTAAAATTTTAAGATTTTAGTGCAGAAATAGCTTGAGTTTATTCACAATTGAGGAAATGTTACTGAAACACCAATCTGTGTGTCTGATACACAGCGAGGCCAAACAATGCCAAAACATGAGTTTGGAACAGAGAAAAGTTTATTGAGAGCCTTGCAAGGAGATGGATGGCTCCTGCCTTAAAAACCCCAAACTCTCTGGAAGCTTTCCTCACAGAAAAGGTGAGGGAAGGGAGTGATTAGTTGCTGCAAATTTTTTGGTACCAGATTCTTCGTTCTTGAGGTCATGTCAACAATGTTCCCATAAATCTACACTAAACAAACGTTATTCTCTGTTCTGACAACAAAGAGCAAGGTCCCAGGGCATAGCTTTCACTCTCTGAGGTCCAGGTCCTGGCTTGAGAGGAGACATTCCCACAGGGCCAGTTACTCTGCCCCAAAACCTTCATATACCACTCAGCCTGGGTACTCCTGCCAGCGCCCAGGGCCTGGCTGAGGAAGCAGATCTCAGCTGGCAGCTCCTTCAGGGTCAGGTCCCCAGACCCTGCCCTGCTGTCATCATGGAGGGAGCCAGGCACCTAAGACCGAACTAACCCTCAAGTTCCTAAGGAGGTTGAAATGGCGGGGGCAGGGCCAGCAGAGCGCATGCCAGGCAGACGGCTGCGGCCATCAGGTCACAGAGGCAGGGATAAAAAAAAGATTCACCCCACCTCAAAGCCGGCCCAGCCAGTGGGCTGCCTCGGCGAGGGCGCTGGAGCCCTACAGGACACAGCCCCCAGCCTGTTTCCTGCACCACCCACCTCACACGCTGGCCCAAGGCCAGGTGAACTAGAGGGCACCGGGAGAAAGCCGGGATCCACCTCTTACCTCACTCTCCACCTCAGGACCATAGCTCCGCTGACGGTTGGCTGAACGGCTCACTAACGGTTGCTCTTTGACAATTATTCATTTGTGGGAGGGGCCCAATGCAAAACTGACCAATGGCTGAGCAGGGCTACTAACCATCGCTCCTGGACAGTCATTCGCTTGGGGGAGGGGCCCACTGTGGAAGCTGACCAATGAATAGCGCGCAGCAACCGCCAGGTGTGCTAAGAGCTGCCGCAGAGCAGACCACGCTCTATTACAGAATCTGAGGCCCAGGATTTATCAAATAAAACTCTCTAGCAATGGACTTGTTTACCTCTACAAACTTTGCACATTAGTGTCCAAAGGGCTGCAAAATAAGATTTCATTTCATGGGCGGTGGGAACAATGCAAAAAAGCAGTGAAAAAAACAAACGCACAAAGAATATTAATGAGAGTAAACCATTTATCAGTTCAATGTAAAAAGCCTCAGTGTTTCAAAGACATATATTTTCTTTTCTCCCCTACAACTACCTACCTTAAAAAACTATACCAGAGAAAATGAAGATATAGAATCTTCACGGACAAGCGCTGACTTATACTGAAGTTAGCTGGGACTTTAGATTTTAATTACTTAAAAAAAAAAACTCCAAAATCTTTGACACAGAAAAACAACATCATATTCTATCCTGTGTCATTTTAAAATACACCATGCATTAAAATACTAACACTGAGTGCATTAGATGAAGTAATGGAGTGACTTGCTAAAGCCTTATTGTCAATGAGAGGCAGGGCTGGAACATATTTTACAGTGCAAGCTTTTCCACTCCAGCTTATACTAAAGAGTGTAATATGCTAAACTTTCAGTAGGTCAGAACTACCAGTGCTACTGGTGAGCACAGCCCACCAGAAGGAAATCAGGGGAAAGGTGAAATCTTATATGGAATGTAGCTAAAAGTTTCAATAAACATAGGTTAGAGCTGATTTACAGTTTGGTTGAGGGGGAAAAAAAAAGTGTTCCTTCAACTGGCTCTATGAGGTGCCATTCAACTCAACTGAAATTTACTGTGCTTACAAGGGACTGTAATGGGCACAGATCGGTGCTTATTCACATGGATTTTAAAATGTTAGAGGAAGAAAGAGATATGCACCTAAATTACTACAATGAGAGGCAGACACAATGTGTGCCCAAGTGATCTCTAAACCAAGTGCTATGGGAACATCCCTGAGGAAGACAGATAAATCCTTAATCCCTCTTCTTAAAGGAAAAGCCCTCTACAGGGAAGGTTTCCCTCTTTACTCTCCATCCCACCCCATATCATGGACAGAGACAACTGCTTGTCTAGGTGGCATATCTGGGAAAACATGCAACCTGGAGTCAGAAGACCTGAGGTTATCACAGACATATCTCTTATAAGATATATGACCTCAAGCAAACCACCTCTGCATGCCACTACCCAAGGTGTGTTTGCTATAGGAGCCACCACACTCGAAACTTCCAATGAAGCTTACGATGAAGGATAGCATAAAGCATTTCTTTTTAGAAAAGTAATGTGCAGAGTCTATAACTCAAAATAAAAATACACGAGCTTCAGTTTTTAAGATCTGCAAGTGTGCTCTACAGGACACAAATGTCACAAGGAAAACTAACTGTGAAGTACTAAAGCAAAACCTCATGGTAACTGTTGTCCTAACTTCATTAATTCACCATAAGAATGACTTTGCTGCCCATATTCCAGTAAGTTTTTGGCAAAGTAAATGTCTGACTGTAAAAATGGAATGCTAGTCAGAATGTAGCACTTGTCTGGTACTTCAAATAAAATTTTACATAGTCATTATTAAAAATCAAAAACATCAACTAGAGACTAGGGAAAATGCAGAACTATTTTAATACATAAAAATAAGGCACTAAATTTCACTAATAAATTGTTTGGGAAAGAAATAAGATAGAAAGTGAAAAATTAAGGAAGAAATTAGTTATGAAAATTATGGACATTCACCATAGTATTATTAATGCAAAGTTCACAATTAAGATGATACTAGAAAGCTCAATTATGCTGTGTTTGAAAAATTAAGAATGAAATTAGAAAATTTAATTAAAATTCGGTTCTCTTACTTTAAGGGGGAGGGGAAAATAGTTAAAACATAACACACAAAATGAAAACAACACAGCCTACTTAGAGAAAGGGACGTTACAGTCAAATGGTAGAGTTGAAAATTTCTTTTCCAAAGCAATTTGAAGAGTTCCTGTTGGTTTCTCTCTTCTATTCTGCTCCCTATACATTAACATCTTTTTAAAAATTACTGTTACCATAACAATGACAAGGAGCCTAAGAATGTTATTTTATTTCCTGCAACTTAAAACAAAGGGAAAAATTTTTTTAAAGTGAAAGAAAGTCCTATTAATCCCCATATCAACTTGAGGGCATTACACTCTTCTACGTCAATGAAATAAGATCTCTCTAGGAGAAGGAAATGGCAACCCACTCCAGTATTCTTGCCTGGAGAATCCCAGGGATGGGGAAGCCTGGTAGGCTGCCGTCTGTGGGGTGGCACAGAGTCGGACACGACTGAGGTGACTTAGCAGCAGCAGCAGTCAATAAAGAATGCCACAAACAGAGCAAGGAGGCACTCTCAGAAATGGGATCTTAGCATAAACTTCAATGCACATTACATGCTTATAAAATCCTCACCCTGAAAGACAAAAGAAAAACCTAAACCCTCACAAATAGACTATTTCAATTTAATTTTATTATGAAAACAACGGGAAATGGCAGCAGGGTATTTGATAAGCTCAATTAGCAGAAGGATCAAATGAAGTGATGACATACCATTATGACCTCAGGGGTTAAAGATGCAATTTTCCATCTGGTGAAATCTAGATTTCTACTTCGAATGCTGACACCACCTGCTGTATGCTATTAGGCATTATCTTGAGCAGTCCCTAAGCATTTTGCTTACAACAGGTACAGCCTTTCAAGTTTTTTTCTTACTTCACTCTGCAATATAATTGCTTCCCCATGAACAGAAATCAAAAATAAATTCTATGTAATGGCTTGTTCAAAACAGGCATTAAAAGCCATCCTAACGCATTCATTTACCATTCATAGTAATAGTAAAAATATTATCATTTATCTTCTAAGTCACAAATGATATTATGCCATCATTTTCTATAGCACCTAAGAATTATTCCAATCAAAGGCTCTTTTTGTATGTTCTCAATTAACAGTCTCCTGCTACTAAAATGGATATTTTGGGCACGTCTGATAAGAATAAGGTCTATAGAACATTCTTAACAAAATGAAAATTCATTGTATTTTTAAACTTGATGAGCTTCTTTGAGTGAGACCATGGTAAACAATTAAAAAAATTTTTTTTTTACATACCAAGTTCAAGGGGCTCATTTCTTAGTGTTCAGACCCTTATACATTTTATTAGGCTCTGCAAGTTGTTGTTCTTATACTCTGAATAAAGGACTCCGTTTGCCAGTGATTAACCAAAGAGGGCACAGGTATTTTGATTAGATCTGATTAGGTCTGTATCCTGTCATGCTACACGTGTGCTGGCACACACACTCACATTCACACTCCCCTATAAATAGACTACAGACACAGGTTCAGATAGACCAGTCTTGCGATTTCACTGAGAACAGTCAATAGCGTAACAATGAACAGTCACAATTGTTTGACACTTATTTTCCAGGGTATTACTAACTTTTTCTAGAAAACGTCACCTTTTTGTCGTCTGCACCTCCTCCCTAAGCAGCTTCACCAAACACCCCATGCTGATCCAGTACTTCTCAAGTATCTGGTAGGTATACAGGTTTCTCCCTCATTAAAACTAATCCTCCAGGTTATTTCGCTTTCTTCAGTGTTCCAGAAATGGGAGCATGCAGCATACGTAACTCAAAACTTACTTGGCTTTCTGAATCCACACACAGTAGTCTGAGATGTAGAGATCATTTAGAATATAAGCGGGGTCATTTTCCTGAAAAATTTTGTGAATGTCCAGCAGACACTTTAAAACGGCACTTTTCCCTAAAGGAAATTGAAAAAAATAAAATTATCCCCAAGGAAAAAATTTGATTTTTTTAACTGAGAAATTCACATACTGATGAGTAACATGTGTATAGCAGCTCAGAGTTTTAATCATTTTTTAACATTTTTCATATTCTTTTATTGCAGGATATCATATCAGTATCATTCAGTCCAAACCTCTTTCTTTCCTGAAGAATTATAGAAAAATCTTTCTACTCTATTGTTATAGTTGATTAATTACAGTCACCATAAAAACACCATAAGATGTGACAAGGTACATTAAATAACAAGGAGAGAAGTTATCATAAGTAAATGAATATTTAAATGTATCATAGTTTTAATTAGATAATGTTTCTCTAATTCAAGCTTTCAAAATACCACAGAAAATTATATTTTCAAATATCTCTATTTCTTAAATCAATCTTTTTTGTCAAGGAATTACCTAGAACAAACTTAAATTTTTCCACCTTAAAGAACTGAAGAAAACTCAGACTGAAAAATATAAACTACCATAATTCTACTTCAAAAACAAACTGACAAAATCACTTGGAAAAAAGGTATCAAGTATCGAAATCTTTTCCAACTTAATTACTTCCTCCTGGTTGTTCAGTTCAGTTCAGTCGCTCAGTTGTGTCAACTCTTTGTGACCCCATGGACTGCAGCACACCAGGCCTCCCTGGCCATCATCAACTCCAGGAGTTTACTTAAACTCATGTCCATTGAGTCGGTGATGCCATCCAACCATCTCATCCTCTGTCATCCCCTTCTCCTCCCGCCTTCAATCTTTCCCAGCATCAGTGTCTTTTAAAAAGAGTCAGTTCTTCGCATGAGGTGGCCAAAGTATTGGAGTTTCAGCTTCAACATCAGTCCTTCCAATGAGTAGTCAGGACCGATTTCCTTTAGGATGGACTGGTTGGATCTCCTTGCAGTCCAAGGGACTCTCAAGAGTCTTCTCCAACACCACAGTTCAAAAGCATCAATTCTTCAGTGCTCAGCTTTCTTTATAGTCCCAACTCTCACATCCATACGCGACTACTGGAAAAACCACAGCTTTGACTAGACAGACCTTTCTTGAAAAAGTGATGTCTCTGCTTTTTAATATGCTGTCTGCTGCTGCTGCTGCTGCTAAGTCGCTTCAGTCGTGTCCGACTCTTTGCAACCCTATAGACGGCAGCCCACCAGGCTCCGCTGTCCCGCCGTCCCTAGGATTCTCCAGGCAAGAATACTGGAGTGGGTTGCCATTTCCTTCTCCAGTGCATGAAACGGGAAAGTAAAAGTGAAGTCGCTCAGTCGTGTCTGACTCTTAGCGACCCCATGGACTGTAGCCTACCAGGCTCCTCCATCCATGGGATTTTCCAGGCAAGAGTACTGGAGTGGGGTGCCATTGCCTTCTCCAATATGCTGTCTAGGTTGGTCATAACTTTTCTTCCAAGGAGTAAGCGTCTTTTAATTTCATGACTGCAGTGACCATATGCAGTGATTTTGGAGCCCCCAAAAATAAAAGTCTGTCACTGTTTCCACTGTTTCCCCATCTATTTGCCATGAAATGATGGGACCCGATGCCATGATCTTAGCTTTCGGAATGTTGAGTTTTAAGCCAACTTTTTCACTCTCCTCTTTCACTTTCATCAAGAGGCTCTTTAGTTCTTCTTTGCTTTCTGCCATAAGGGTGATGTCACCTGCATATCTGAGGTTATTGATATTTCTCCCAGAAATCTTGATTCCAGCTTGTGCTTCATTCAGCCCAGCATTTCTCATGATGTACTCTGCATATAACTTAAATAAGCAGGGTGACAATATACAGCCTTGACGTACTCCTTTCCCGATTTGGAACCAGTCTGTTGTTCCACATCTGGTTCTCACTGTTGCTTCTTGACCTGCATACAGATTTCTCAAGAGGCAGGTCAGGTAGTCTGGTATTCCCATCTCTTTCAGAATTTTCCTCAGTTTATTGTGATCCACATAGTCGAAGGCTTTGATATAGTCAATAAAGCAGAAGTAGATGTTTTCCTGGAACTCTCTTGCTTTTTCGATGATCCAGCGGATGTTGGCAATTTGATCTCTGGTTCCTCTGCCTTTTCTAAAACCAGCTTGAACATCTGGAAGTTCACGGTTCATGTATTGCTGAAGCCTGGCTTGGAGAATTTTGAGCATTACTTTACTAGCATGTGCGATGAGTGCAGTTGTGCAGTAGTTTGAGCATTCTTTGGCATTGCCTTTCTTTGGGATTGGAACGAAAACTGACCTTTTCCAGTCCTGTGGCCACTGCTGAGTTTTCCAAATTTGCTGGCATATCGAGTGCAGCACTTTAAAACTACATTTGGTTAAGTCAAGGTCTTTGTGTCTTATCAAAGTGGCCCAGGGTAACTGTATCTAATGAGGAGTGTGGATCTCCATCTCCCCACCACCACAGACCTATTTTAATTACAAAGTAGGTAACCTTGAAGGCTGAGTTTGATGACAGGAGGAAGGAACCCAATCATAACTCACAGAATTGATAAAACCAAGTTAGCCATGGTATTCAAACAGGAAAAAATCAAGGGAGAACTAATGAAACTATGAGAATTTTGGGAAACAGTTTAAATTGCAACAGAGAAAAAAATTGTCAGGACAAGCATATGCCAAGTTCTTACTTTCTCTCTCTCTCTTGTTCATGGGGTGGGGAGGGGGACATGAAGTTTTATGACAACTACTAACTTAAAGGTTTAAAAGTCAACCAAAAAAATAGTCACTGGAAGCTTACATAAACTCCTCTATGGCATGATGCCCCAGAATACTGCCTCTCAATACGACATGCCCTACTAATACAAGAGAGTTAATAGAAAATGCAGATTTGAAGCTAGGTTGCCTCAGATGGTAAAGAATCTGCCTGCAGTAAAGGAGACCCAGGTTCGATCCCTGGGATGGGAAGATCCCCTGGAGAAGGGAATGGTAACCCACATCAGTATTCTTGCCTGGAGAATTCCATGGACAGAGGAGCCTGGTGGGCTACAGTCCATGGGATCGCAGAGTCAGACATGACTGAGCAACTAACACTTTCTCCTTTCTCATAGCAAATAATTCAGTGAGTGAAGAAAAGGGGTAGGTATGCCAGCTTGGAGGGTGGCATGTAAAGGAGCAGAGACTTAAAATGGGGTGGGTTAGAGGAACAATAGAAAGAGACCATTTAGATGGAGTGATGGTTCTAGTAGGGAAACAGGGGGAGTAAACAGATGAGTTTGGTAGAAGTGAGACTGTGACAAGGAAGAGAATATGAAGGTGATCAGGCAGGACTGTGGGGACAAGACCTAAAGGCAGCTGTGGGAAGTAGCGATAGAAGACCCTACACACCAGAGATTTTCTGAAAAAGAGTGTGGAATTAAGGTCACATGTTTAATGAGAATTCATTGCAACCATTACCTAATGAAATTAAAAGAGCTCTTTTCTACTTGCTAGATGGGATGCTGATTCATGAATCACTGAATAAAGCAAATTAAACAATATTTTTAAAAGAAATTTCCTAGTTTCATTTAACAGACATGCCTAAAGTGAGGTTGCCCCTTGCTAGGGGCCACAGGCAAGTTCAAATCTTCCAGTTATCACAATATAATAATAATAATAGCAATGCCCAAAGAAATCAATTTTTAAAATTTAAAGTGAAGTTACACTCTACTTATGTTCCGATCTCTATTTTCTTTTTTTTTTTTAAAGACAAATACACATGGAAAAAAAGTCTTAAACATGAACACACTCATATTTCTATAGTCACTAAACAAATACGTGGGATCCTGATGTGTGTCGGGCATCGTTTCACACATGGGATTACAGTTGTTTATTTTTCTTTAAACTTTCCCCTATTTTCTTTTTCTTTAATATAGTTCATACTTACTTTAATTTTATAGTTCATAACTATGTATAATCTTATTGCAATAAGGGCAAATTCTACAGAGATTCACAGGCCAATCACATTAGGCATTACTAGGACATTCAAAAACTACCTCACATATGGATGCACCTCATATATGGATGCAACTTCACTGATCTTGTAAATTTGAGTTTTTTTTACAGTTTAAGATTATTTGCTATTTTAGATGCAGCAGTGTTCTTAAAGGCAATAGATGCCCTGGATATTCTCTTGAAGCAGAACCCACTGAGGGACAGCCGTGACAACTTGAACTTTTCCCACTGCTCAAGGCTATCCTGGCATCCCCATGGACACAGAAATAACTTTCCCCTATTTTCAAAATTCTTCACAATAAACATTTAGTAATTTACCAAAATTCAGATATTCCTGACTACATAGCTAACCCTTGAAATATTGACCAGGAATGTTAAAATTTTTAAATTCTTATTTCAATCTTCTTTACCTTGTATTTTTGAACAATACAGAAGCAACATTTAGATTAGGTGATTCTAGAAAATCACATATGAGGCAGTTTTAGGCATTCTTTCAAAGTTTATGTCTTCATTGTAAGTCTTATTCAAATTATTTTTGCAGTGTGCTATGTGACAAATAAGCTAAAAGGCAATAGGCTACTGGCAGCTGACACTCTAGAACCAAAAGTACATTAAAACCATCCTGCCCCCAACAATGTATACTGTTACTCCAAGGACATATTTGATCCCGTGTAGTCAAGGCTATGGTTTTTCCAGTGGTCATGTATGGATGTGAGAGTTGAATGGTGAAGAAAGCTGAGCGCTGCAGAATTGCTGCTTTTGAACTGTGGTGTTGGAGAAGACTCTTGAGAGTCCCTTGGACTGCAAGGAGATCCAATCAATCCATCCTAAAGGAGATCAATCCTGGGTGTTCATTGGAAGGTCTGATGTTGAAGCTGAACCTCCAATACTTTGGCCACCTCGTGCGAAGAGTTGACTCCTTGGAAAAGACCCTAATGCTGGGTAGGATTGGGGACAGGAGGAGAAGGGGACGACAGAGGATGAGATGGTTGGATGGCATCACTGACTCGATGGACATGGGTTTGGGTAAACTCCGGGAGTTGGTGATGGACAGGTAGGCCTGGCATGCTGCAATTCATGGGGTCGCAAAAAGTTGGACACGACTGAGCGACTGAACTGAACTAAACTGAACTGATTCCCACTAAATCACCATAGGTGGTTGCAGCATCATAGCCAAGAAGCTTGGGAAGCATGCACTTTTTTTTCTTCTCTTTTTTACATCTCTTGCACTGACTGCTCTTTCTCTCAGGTTGCCAACCACTTATCCAACAGCTATGAGCAAAGGAAAGAGTTGGTCCATCTTCAGACTGTCACATGACCAGTGGCTAGAAGGGGACTCAATGTACCTGCCTCCTGTGGGGTTGTAGCTAGTCGTGGGCTAGTTACGCAACATATGGGCCTAAAAAAATGTTCAGACCTAAATGCAAAAGAATCATTTCTGCTCCAAGGCACTGCAGATGAGTGACCATTTTCCACCAGTTCACTGCCTGGCCTGGAGCACGAAAAAGCAGGTACCTTGCATAGTAACCACAGTAACTAATTTCACGGCAGTGATACAGTAACAGACCTCTCTGAAGAGTTAGGTATTTTCTACTCTCGCCTGGTCCTCAATGAAGCCAACTCTGTCCATGGAGGAAAGACTTTTGACACCAAGATTTCTCTAAGAGTTTTAAATCAGTGAAGGGACTTCAAAACTAGAAATCTGGCATATAAATGGACAAGTCCCATGCACGTTTCACTTCAGGGAAAATGACTATCTAATGACAACAGAGAAATACAACACCACCAACAACAAACGCATGATAGTAACAATCAGGTAGGCTGTAAACAGTATTTAACACAGTCTCTGGCTATGCATTCTCCAGCTCTCCTTTAATGGGAATGTAAACTAACAACAATATGCTTTCCTGTTCTGGACAGATGTGGCATCTCAGATTAATATATCTTAAACCAGAGACAAGATTGAGCTGTTCTAAATCAGAATCCATTGGCTATCTGAGATGCTCCTATTAGCTGACCAGGTTTGATCATAATCATTCAATGACAGGCCAGCTCATGGTTGAAGGCTCTTAAGAAATGGTTCCCATCTCTAGGAGATTAGAAGAATAGTGGCTATTTTTATTGGCTAAAAGCCAGCATAGAAAAAAATAATATAAATTGCTAACTCTATACAGTAAGAGCAGAATTTCTTTTCAACTCTTGGTACATTATAGCTATGATATGACTGTGGTTTTCTGGGTATATAGTTCTGTCCTTTAAAGTTTTGAACCACACATAACAAGAAGCCAAAAAGAGTAAAGGAGAAAGAAATGGTGATTCAAAACATCTGAAGGAAAGCACTGGTTGACCTTCATTTGTAAGAGCATCTCAAAATAAAACCCAACACGGCTATCATCTTAAAATGAGTAACCTAGTAGATGCCTGGCTAGAATTCTGGGATTTTGATGAGACCATATTATGAGGAGGGATAATTTATGAATTATCTTTAACATTAATTTTCAGAGATCACTGGACCATAAAAAGGGATGACAGAAGAACTATATCAAAGTAATCAAAATGAAGAGAACCAAAGTGTGGGAATTTGCTTCAATATCAGGTCCTGTTAGAAAGTAGCATAAAGTCCCGAACAACACAAACATGAGTTAATTTAACTTTATGAAAGCTTCTCAGTCTATTTAGTATTTTATCCTTAACTTCTTCAGATGTCGTTTAAGCTCTTACACTTTTGAGCTGTAATAAAGAAACACATATTGGAAGCAATGACAGTTGTTATTTCAAGCACAAATTTACAGTCTTAAATCAATTTTTAGATGCCTTTTTGTTATTAAAATTACACATATTATCTGTATAGCCACAAATGAAATCAGCACAAAGCAAACATACACTTTGTAAATGTTCCCTTTGCCTAGAAAGCAAACCTCAACCCAAACCTAATTTTCCATCAAGTCTCAAAATGGGCCATGCTTCCTTAGGAACTGGCTGCCAACTAACTGCCCAACCCCACCCTCCTCCAGCCCAAGCTAGTTTGGGTTCTTTTAAAATGCCTGTCACGCTGTCTGTTAATTAATAGCTACCCACCAAGTACTCTCTATATACTGCATCATTTAACCCTACTAGTTTGGTGCTTTCTTGCTCATTTCATAAAAGAGGAAACTGAGGCTCAACTGAAGGTGTTAGCCAAGATCACAGCTAGGAAACAACAGCCGCGATGAACATAGGTATGTCTGCATCCCAGCCACTACATAATACATAATGTCACTATTTATCACCTTCTGTGGCAAACCTCTTGATGGGAAAGAACACAGCTTCTCATTTGTCTTCCAGGGTCTAAAACAATGTCTGGCAAATGGTAGGATCCTGTTCAGTAAAGGCAGCTTGCTAATGTAACCCAGAGTACACAAAACTTAAGTTTAAAACCACTTGGTCAGATTGCTCAGTTAACTTGTACTAGTTATAACACCTTTGTGATCTGTACCCAAAAGTCAAGGTGTCCTGACAGATGTGTGGTACACAACATGTTTGCCTTCCCTTTTTATTTCTATTCCCAACAAGTAAAGGATGTAGCTGTGCCAACTTTCTTATATACCACTACACCATCAGAAGTTCAAATAATGAATTTAACCCACGGCTGCTTTTTGCCTTTTCTGCTCTAACAATCTCTGCTAGATTTGCTGGTTTGAAAGGACAGCCTTGACATTCACTCTATCCTCCTCCTTAAGTCACCTGTCAAAGCAGTTGTGTCAGTATAGAAATACATGGCCGGATGTCATCAAAATTATATAATGGCAGCATGACTAATTTCCATTTCTTTAGACAGTTAAGAGTGAGGCATCCAAGTTCAAGGTAAAACATTAAAAAAAAAAACAACAACCCATCCATACAGTAAGTATAAAAGTAGACAGGTCAAGAAGCTGAACATGCATGGAAAAAAAGCTCTTAGAACAGCTGTGATCTAGATCTGAATTTTTTAAAAAAATTCATAACCATCTAAAACATCTTAATTATGCAGATAAAATTTTATTTCAACTATTCTGCCATGAATATGGCATGGATCTCAATGCCTGGGAGCTCAATTTAAAATCAATTCTTTGTATTGCTGCTTTAATTAATATTATACTTCATTTTTCCCAGTAGATATTAGTATGAAAAGTTCTGACTTCTTTTTTTTGCAATTAGCTTAGTTTCAAATTGGGAAAACTGAGACTGTACATGCAGTCAGAGAGAAGAAACATACAGGAAGAAAGACAACCGGATTTCTCAAATGGCGTGTAACCCGGAAGAACAAACCCAGTCTGACCAGATTTACAAGTACCTTTTGGTGACATTAGAAAATTAAGTAGAAAGAGAGGTAAGGGATCTGGGTTTTGTTGTTTGGATTTTCTAAGGTTTCTGGTCATAGTCATTTAGAGAATACAGGACCTCTACCTCCTCCCCACATCTCATCTTGGAACTTACACTGGGATGAGACTGAACCTAAACTGTGATGGAAGGAACAGAGACCTGGTACAAGGCCTCACTGCAGCTGAAAACTGGCAGGTCCAAGAGAGTGTGAGAAAGACAGGCTGGCACTTTGCTTGTCTTTGAAATCACAAACTGACGGTCCACATAGGCTGACCTGGGTGCTCAGATATGCCACAGTTCTTATAGTATGATATTAAATCTTTACATCATTGTTCACATTTCAAACTTTTGAGTAATTTTATATTAAAGATCATGACTTTCTGCTTCAAGACCCTAAAGGTGGCAAATCCACATAGCCACATGGCAACAACAGGCTACTGATGGGGCATGTGTGTCTCCAATTCACATGGGCTTCGTTACTCCCGCGTTTCTTAAATTCTGCCATTCTCATTAATTTATCTGTTTGGCCAGGTAGGCATCTCTGTTTCTGCTAATGTTGAGGGACCTACTTTAATAGGAACCAACTACTTCAGGTCCAGGCTTCTCTGATGGCTCAGCAGTAAAGAATCTGTCTGCAATGCAGGAACAGCAGGAGACACGGGTTCGATCCCTGGCTTGGGAAGATCCCCTGAAGGAGGATTCTTGCCTGGAAATCTCATGGACAGAGAAGCCTGGTGGGCTACATCCATGGGGTCTCAAAAAGCCGGACACGACTGAAGCAACTCAGCAAGCAAGTTCAGGTCCATCTCTTCCTATAGGGGGAGAGAAATGTGACAGGATGCCCATCAACACTGGCCACTATTTGGGATGGAAGGCAGCCAAAGACCTTGGCTCACTTGGAAAGGGCTCTCTTCCAACCCCAAATACAGTTGATCTTTGAACAATGACAGGGTTAATCTGGCCTTCGTATCTACAGTTCCACCCCATCCACAGATTCAACCAACCATGGACAGTGGGGCGCTACAGTATTTCCTACTGAAGAAAAAAACCCACCTGTAAGAGGACCTGAAAGCGTCAGTCACTCAGTCGGGTCAGACTGTTTACGACCCCAAGGACTGTAGCCCACCAGGCTCCTCTGTCCATGGAATTCTCCGGGAAAGAAAACTGGAGTGGGTAGCCATTCCCTTCTCCAGGGGATCTCCCCGACCCAGGGATCAAACCTGGGCCTTCCACACGGCAGACAGATTCTTTACTGTCTGAGCCTCCAGGGAAGCCCATAAGAGGACCTGTCCATGTTCAAAGTCAAGCTTGTTCAAGGGTCAACTTCATATGTACTCACAGCAAGGGGAGCCAAATTTTTTCTCTGAAGAGCTAGAGAGTAAATATTTTGCTTTGTAGGCCACATAATCTGTTGCACCTACTCAACTCTGCCATTATATCACAAAAGCAGCCATAAACAACACCCCAGTGAATGAGGATGACTATGTTCCAATAAAGCTTCATTTATGGGCACTAAAATTTGAAGTACATATAATTTACATGTGTCATGAAATACTGTTTTTCTTTTGAGTTTTTTTTTCAACATTTGAAGATGTTAAGATATTATCTTAAGGGACTATTTCTCCTTTGTATGTTGTAAATACCTATATTTTGTACTTTTGTCTTATCATTCCTGTTACACAATAAACTCAAGAGCCAAAGCCAAGTCATATATGTCCTCATAATTCTTTCCTGATTCTCTTTTAATGTCTTGCACAGAGAAGGGATTTGATTTGTGTCTGTTGAATAAATATCTGCTTGCTTGTTATTTTTCAGTATTAATTCCTATTTAAAGGAACACTAAATTGCAAAAATATAATTCTTCCATGATTTCCAGATAACATACAAGTATTTATTATTCAATATACTTCATCTGGGCTTCCCTGGTGGCTCAGACAGTAAAGAATCTGCCTGCAACGCAGGAGACCTGGGTTCAATCCCTGGGTTGGGAAGATACCCTGGAGGAGGACATGGCAACCCACTCCAGTATTCTTTCCTGGAGAATCCCATGGACAGAGGAGCCTGGTGGACTACAGTCCATGGGGTCACAAGGAGTCAGACACAACTGAATGACTCAGCACAGCACAGCACATACTTCATCTAGGTCTCAATATTACCATGCCACAGGACTTTCCCTCTTTAGGGTAAATAAAATATTTTCTCTTTGTTCTCCCAAATTTGTCTTAAATATATACATTTTTCTACCTTTATCCTCTTACTTAAAGTAAGTTTATAGTTACTTCCTTAAAAATTCAGATCAATTAAAAAAAATCTCAAAATTGACTTTAGATTTATTAAAAGAGGTACTAAACATAGAATTTTTTTTAAGCCATAATATCAAATCATGTAACTAACCTCCTGGGGTTCTTTTCCATTGCTCAGATCAGAAACTGTAGAAATTAACAAAAAATTTTATATAAATAGTATAGGAAATACCATGTAGATTTAAATGTAAATACCATGCAGATTTAAATTTAAATACTTAAAAGATCAGCAGTGTATCTTGAGCTATTACCCACCCATAAGATACTTTAAGTGATTTTTTGGGGGGAGCAGAATAACCATAAGATCTTAATCAGTTATGGCAATTAAAAGCAACGTATTATTTGTAAACCATACAGGAAATGCTGCCCCCTAAAGAATATTTTAAGAGAACAAAGAACGCTTTATACAAATGTAACCCAGCAATTTCCAGGCAAGCAATCTAAAAAAATTTCAGTGATTAACAATATTTAATGATTAATAAGATACTTAGAGGAAGCATGTGTCTGTGGAGTTGATCAGAATTTTATTTTCTTCCCTTTAATGTTCATGCTCATATACAATATCCTTCCATACAAAAGTATATGTATAAGCCCACAAATGCTGTGAGGATAAATAATACAGATAGGCAGTAAAAAAATGAAGTCGCTCAGTCGTGTCCGACTCTTTGCGACCCCGTGGACTGTAGTCTACCAGGCTCCTCCGTCCATGGAATTTTCCAGGCAAGAGTACTGGAGGGGATGCCATTGCCTTCTAACAGGCAGTAAGAACGTGCTAATTTAAGATTGGGAACACAGATTTAGGCTTAGATTGAGGAAGCGGTGGAAGTAAAAAAAGTTTGCTCTGTCTGGTCGTAGAATCCCAGAAGAGCAAGGCAGAAGACTGGCACACGGGGACTTCCCAGGGGAATCTCACACTCTCCTTCACACGTTCCAGCTGCAGCTCACACTCTCCAGGGCTCCAAAGTCCCTCCTTTCTTAGGCTGTTTGGTATGTAAGGAAGCAGTCAGCAAAAGCAGGTACCAACACAACTTCAAATATCCGATCTGAATTCCATGCTATTGAAATTGACTGAAAGCACTACAGTTGTTCCATTCTGCAAAATGTTTTAACTGTGACAGGCAATTGACTAGGAAAGGAAAAATTCAAGAACAATTTAGAATGAAGAGGGAAACAGAAAGAATTATCGTCTCCTGACTGGAGAGCAGGAGATTAAGTGATCATATTAGGGAAGCAGAGAAATCAATTCTGGAGACCAGTTGACTCAGGTAAAATTGTCAACTAATTTTAGAGGCTGTAGGGTAATAGTGAAGAACAGAGAAACCTGGTGTGCTGAAGTCCATGGGGTCGCAAACAGTCGGACACGACTCAGCAACTGAACAACAAGGGCAAATCTCAGGGTCAGAGAGCCTATCAATCCCCAAGCTTCACTGATGAAACAGATGCTCACCTATGAACTGTCTCATGCCCCTCACTCATAATATTTAGAACACTTCTCTCCACCCTGCTATGCAATACCACCTGTCCTTCAAGCCCCAATTCAAATCTCCAGTCCTGAATGAAGCTTTCTCTGATCCCTAACGAAACATCACCTCTCCCTGTTTTGAAACCACTCAGTCAGCATTTCCTGTAAGGTGCTTACCACTGTCTACTCTGTCTTTAATGTTTGTGATGTCCATCTCAGCTCCCTTATTCATGCAGATGCTCCCCAAATACAGTCCGTGAACCTAATTCAGCTTTCTGCTGCTCTTCATACGGGCACTTGGTACATAATAAATAGCTTTATAGTAGGTACTGACAAAATACCTACTGAATGAATAAGTTAACAGATGAACACACTAACCAATGAACAAGTACTTTAGAGCAACGGGAAACTGAGGAGCAGCTGAGAATCAGAAGTCAAACAAGGCAGAAGCTCCTCTCTGCAGGAAATGGCATGTCATACATGACTTAAAGCTCAGCCAGTTTTCCTGGCTTTATATTTTCATCTACTGTATTTCTCCTTTGAACTACTTATTACAAAATGTAATTTTTTAAAAACCTGATAGCTGTGTTATTCCAGGACCCCAACAGAATTTTAAGTTCTGCCAGTGCAAGTCATGTCCCTCCTGCTTACTCCAAGATCTCCAGACCCAGCTCAGCATCTTCACATAGCCAGTGCTCAACAAATACTTGCTGAATAACCCTCAAAATTATTTCATATAAGGCACATAAGAAAGAACAATTAAAAGGCCTAATAGTTCTTTAAAATGTCCATAATTGAGAACCTACAAACAGTAAGTACAGATAAATGTAAACACCGAAAACTAGTGATTTCACCTTCTAGTTTTCAAGTTAGGATAATTTTTAAAATTCAGTAAAAAGCTGGGACCTCTCTGGTGGCCCACCAGCTACGACCTAGAGCTCCCAATGCAGGGGACCTGGGTTCGGGTCCTGCTTGGGGAACTAGATCCCACATGCACAGTCAAATTAATTAATTAATTATTTTAAAAAAGAAGCATTTGGATACTGGACTAAAGAGAAATGAAATGCTAAAAACAAACTCATTTTCCAGGTTGCATGAGGTCTCAGAGCTCACACAATACACTTGCCATAGATCTGTTTCTTAAACAACCATTTGTCTTAAAGGAAAAGATCAGCCCTAAGCCATTTACTGTGGCTCTTTTCTTTCACATGGATTGTGTTAGTATATCTATTTACAGAAGAGATTAGACATGAAATGAAAGCTGTCATTTCAGTCATTTCTGAAAAAGTGATTAGCCCAGTAAGACTAATATGTAAGGGCTATTAATTACATGAAGTAATGCCAGCTTTTACTTGGTAACAATGACTAATCTCCAGAAGGCTACTTCTTAGGTTATATAGTCTGCCCACAGAACTACCAGACATCAGATCTCAAACGTTCACAGAAGGGTAGGTTTCTTGTTAGACCCCAAAACAAAACAGAACCTGAAATAATAACTTTAAACATGCATTTTTACCAGCCAAAACATTTTATATGTGGTCTGAACAAAGAGTACAATGTTTTCTAAAAGATGGTGAATAAATTTAAATTGAAAACACAGATATATAGGGGTTAACACTCCAGATTCTTTTTAAAAAATAACTTTTTATAAAGGAAGATCACAACATGTACAAAGAGAAAAGCCAGGGTGGTGAACCCCCAAGGACTCGTTACCCAGCTTCAGCAGGGGCCAACTCATGGCTAGCCTTGTCTCCTCCACACCCTCCCACTTTCAGCCAACCCACTGTGGATTATTGTAAAGTCAATCCCAGCTTCATAAAATTTCCTTTACTATAACTATTTCAACACTTCAAAGGGCACAGACTTAAGAGTCAGGCAGACCCAGCGTCCAATCCAGGCTCCACCAACTCCTAGCTGAGTGAGCCTGGGCAACTGGACTTCCTTGAGACTGTCTTCTACCCTTGAGATGGAGACTGACATCCCGACTTCTCAGGAAGACAGTGTGGATGTAATGAGGAACTGAGCCTCAGGCTGGCACACAGAAAGGAGTCACCAAGGTGCTGCGGCTAGAACGATTACTGTGCCAGCACATTAAGACAGGACTCTCTGTGACTCATTTCCAGTGAGGCTCACAAAGGACAAAATAGATATCAAGTATTTCCACATTTTAAGAAGGGATGCTTAACCCTCTGTGCTAAACTAGTAAGACACTAGTGAAAAACCTGGTATGTCACCTCTGGACCGATATTCACCTCTGGGAATTTAAGGGTATCTTGGTCCAGAAAATCTCTTCAGGTAAGACTGTTGGGGTGCTATGGGATTTCTACCATCATTCATGAGGAAGGGAAAAAGGTATTCTCCTGTCTCTTGGTTTTCCTTAAACCAAGAGAAAAGGGATTTCTAAGGGGGGACCTTGGAGAGCATAACGTACCTGTCCTGGAAATTGTGGGGCACAAAGACCCTGGTCTGACCCAAAACTGATAAAAGGGCCCCATGGAGAAGCAGGAAGGAGCAGCCTGTATCTGAGTAGAGACTAGCTCTGGAAGCAAGCAAGGCTCCCGCAGCAGGGGCAGGGCCCCCTCCCCACTGTTGGCTTCCCAACCTGAGGCAGGCCCAAGCTGGGGAAGGGAAGATTTATATTTTTAATCAAGTTCAAAGGGAACATTTTAAGTACTGAAATGAGACTTCTCTTATAATCTAAAGCAATATAAAAAGTTAGAGAATATTTATCATATAGGATATATGCGTGTGATGTGATATTTATAGGATATTTATTCCATCCACAAGCAATAAAAGAAACACTCCACAGAAAGAGCTTGAAGTGGGAACAGGGAGAAAAAATTAAGTTTTTTCCCTTTTACCCCTTGATGTTTAGCCCTTTCAACCTAACAGTTACATTATATGCTCCATAATCATACACGCATGTGGAAGAAGAATAAAGAATGCCTTTAGAAAGACAAATGAAACATAGATAGTAGAATAAACAGTAAGTTATACAAACAATGTATAATCAAGTACTCAACTAGGTCATTTATAAGAAGAATAAAATTTATTAAGACATACTAGAAAAACTGCTCTCTTTTAATTCCTTTTTATCATTGATTTTCAGTGAATAACAGCAGCTAAGCGATACTTCCATGAAGGATTCTTCCTACTCTTCTCAAAAGAATGGAGGAGGAAGTAAAAATTACTAAAGATACAGGAACAGAGGGGGAAAACATGGGATGATCATGTGCCCCAAGATTTATAGATTCACACAGAGGAATTCCACATGCAAGGCCCTATGTTAAGCACTAAAATAACACTTTAAAGGACAAAGTAGGTTTTCTTCTCTTACAGGAATTTGAGCTATATATACAGCAACAGTGAGAGATGAATGTACAGTCTTCTAGGGGTGGGGAAGGTATAGCAGAGAGAATGTAAAATTGAAAACAGCCAAAGGCCCAGAGAAGAATTTTGTAAGGCCTCTGTGAAGTCAGGTAAAGCAAATTCATGGCTCTTCAAAAACTTAGCTCTTAGTCAATCTGTAGATTCTGATACCAGCCTTCCTTCCTTGGTTTCGGAAGCGTGTTTCACATAAGATTTGCATTTCTTCTGGAGAAAGAGTTATTTATTACTTTCAACTATGACATGACACTGACCTTCAGAATAAAAGTGTGATGGCCCTTTTGATTATAAGTAGGCACGAATTCATTCTTGGAAAACGTTAAATGCCAAACCAGCGCTACTTGCACTTAAACTATAAGGTGTCTAAACAACTGAGACTCTTCAATGGTATTAATGGCATCCTGGTGTCACCCACCTGTATGAACAAAGGTGTCAACCCTCATCCAGAGCTTGCCATCCCCATAGTTTAGGGCATGCACTCTAGACAACCTAGCTCTCTGTTTCAGCACTAACTAGCCACAACCCAAACAAGCCACAGAACATACTGTGTATGGTTTATACAGGGGTGGGATTCATTTTCAGCATGCTACCTCAGGTTTTCTGCTGCTATCACAACACAGCTGATAAGCCTTTTTTCGTCAGATAGATAATGATGGAAACTTAAGTCTAAATTTTCAATTCCAACCTACTAAAACTGTTTGAGGAATTGACTACAGTGTAAGTCAAGGCAATCAAATTTATTTTTGGTTATGAATCACACAGCTGATTACTTTTCAAATAAAAACCCAGAGAACTAGATTATTTTCCAGAATAAAATAATAAGAGGGTGTGTGTGTGTGTGTGTTTATGTGTGCACACATGCACGCTCATCCGTGTATGTGCACACACACATGGGGGTTTTGCAAGTTTTCCATGTCAAAGCCGTGATATAACAAGAAAATCACAACTGCATTCTCACTGTTTAAATCTATGAATAATGTGCAGATAATCTAGCATGACTTAAACAAGAAATTAACTGTGACATGTACTCAAATTCAACAATCAGTCATTTATAGTAGATTGACTTTTCAAGATAATTTTTGCAGTTCAAAAAAGATACCTTGGGGACTTGCCTGGAGGACCAGTGGTTAACACTCGCCTTCCAATGAAGGGAGTATGGATTTGATCCCTGGTCAGGGAGCTAGGATCCCACATGCCTCCGGGCCAAAACACCAAAACATAAAACGAAAGCAATATTGTAACAATTTCATCAAAGACTTTAAAAATGGTCCACACCAAAAATATCTTAGAAGGTAAGAAGAAAGAATATCCAAAAACAAAACAAAACAAAACAAATGTGTTTCCCCTTGTTAAAGAAGACAGATTCCTCAAAGGTACTAGCTCTTCTGTTCTATAATCAACAATCCTTTAAAATAAAATACTGCTAGTCTAAACCAATAGGATGAATTAAAAAAGATCTTTCATTTAACTATGATTCATTTTTACGACTATTATCTACTTTAAAAGAATCTACTTCAAACATGACTTTTCCCCCCAGGGCAGGAAAACTATGGGTTACACAGAAGTCAAAGAAAAACCTAGATAAATCTCTAGGAGGGAGAAAACATAACAGATGTGATTATCCCCATTAAGCCTAATGATATAAAGGAACGAACTTGTTCCTTTCTCCTTCTTAACCTCAAGTCTGAAAACTAAACCTCCAGTAGCACTGTTATTTAAAGACAAAGAAATGATGAGACTCCCTGAAAAAAATATATAAGAAATGACCATAAAGTATACCAAGTGACTTTTAATAAAATGTGCCAGAACTAATACATACAAATGGATGTTGTCCCCTTAAAAAAGTCATTACCTTGGAAATTACATACTTAATCCAGTGATGCTGTTATAGGCACTTTGGAATTTGTTTCAGAGCTTAGAATTTTCCACATCCTTAAAAATGGCAAACATTTGTCTTTTGGGGTTTGATTTAGCAATAATCAAGTAATCAGAGTAGCTGAATTTTCTCTGGAAAACCTTTCCTGATCTGCCAAATCCAGGTTCTGTGTCCTTCCTAGGATGACTGTCCTTCCTCCAACAGAGAACTTTTCACTCAGCGCTGGAATTGCTTACTTACTTACCATCAGTCACCTTGGCAAAACTGTAAACTTCACAGGAGCAGGGAACTTATTTATTATTTTAGTCACAACCCTAAAATAATGCCTAGAAAATTACAGGCATCTGTATGGTACAGAAATACTGAATGATACAATCTACTAAATACAAGATGTTTTGGAACACTGTCTGTATCTACCCTCCCCACTCCTCTCTGAAAAGAGTACCACACCTGTCTGTATGATTATATACCTATATAGAGGGACAATTACTTTATATAATACCTGAGAGGAAGACTGTTTGGACTGGATGATTTTCATTACTTACTTTTGTAAAGGAAGAAAAGCAAAAATCAATGACCACATCCTCACAGACTAAAAACATTTAACTTTTCACTCTCAGATTTGCAAGCATAATAACATCTTACCTAGCTGCAATATCTTTATAGTGTCTCCGTAGGCTTTCACCACCAGCTTAAAATGGCGGTACAGTGGATAACACAAAACTCTTCTTCCAAAAGACACCAGGATTTCATGAACATTAGTCCAAGTCTGTGAAGTATCATTTACATGAATAATCATTTCCATATTACACAAAACAAAAGCACACAACAAAATGTAAAACTATCCTCAATTAAAAACCAAGTCTGAGTCAACATGAAGCCAAGTGGAACATAAATACAATGCCATGCAGTGAGACTCTTTCTGTAAACTTACAATAAAATTTTTATCTCGGTCTTTGTAATTTCTCTTACTTTATCAACATATCACAAGTGCTCCTTAAAAATCACATTCATAGCAGGAAAGTTTTTAAAAGTCTTTTAAGAATTACCACTATGAATGTAAAACACATGGTATTAACAAAATACAGATGCACGTAAAATGCATTTCTAAATGATACATGTTTCATGTTTTTGTCCTTTAGGACCATTCGAGATAATACAGATGAAAAATACAGAACTCTTGAGTGCAATGTGTTCACAGTTCCACTCTTGCCTCTCTCTCTTTGTTTTTCTGCTTTGGGCATGAGTAATACACAGCATTTACTTCAGTAATTTACTTTCACTTATCAAAGAGAAAACTACTCATTTCTGTAAAAAGGCTTTATCTTGAATGGTATCAAACTGATGCTATCAGCAACATAAAACTTACTGAAAACACATTTTCTACAAAATTGTTTTTTAATTGGGTTTTGACTTAAAATGTATAAAAAATGTTAACTTGCACATACATATAAAATTAAAGGAGTATACAACATTTCCTTGTATATTCACCTTTAATAAATGAGTGATCTGATTAAGAATACTGAGTACTCAACAAAGAATAGTTGATATAATATATAAAACAATGATGACCATCTAAAAAATTCTGGCAAAAACTAAATACTTATAAAAGTTTGACAGAGCTGGTTATATGTATGACAATAGTAAGTTATTTAAAAAACAATAAAAATGTCAAAATAAAATCATAAATAGATGAATTTTTTCATGCATATTTTAATAACTAAACTATGAAATGATCTAGTTATCAACTATTTTGTTTTCAATGTTGGAATAATTACTGTGAGTATTACAAAAATCAATATATCCATTATATGCTGATCGTGGAAATATAGAGAACCTAAGAGGAGTCCAGAGAAAAGCACTTTTCCATCTTAAATATGCATATGAATTCCTGGAGATCTTGCTATAGAGTCTAGGTCAGAGGATCTGCTCTGGAGTTCCGTCTTTTCAACAAGCTCTCAGCAGAGGATACTGGTCAGGCGGTTGGTTCATGGACATTCTTGGACGAGCAAGATTCTCTGCTAAAGGTCCTGCTTACATCTTACCTGTTATGTGAACAGATGTAGGGTATTTTGGAAGTCTGGGGACAATGTCTGTTATGGGAAGATGTATGCCAGTATATGCCAACTTACATATAGGCCTTATCTATTATTTGAACAAAGTGATGCCATGAAACAACTTTGATTTTCCAACTGAAAATGTACACTATCTAGGATTCAAACTGGAAAAAATTTTAAAAAAAAGAAAACTAGTTGTCTTAAAAGACGATGCAGTTATCAATTGTTTAAATAAACACTTTTTAAAGCTTCTGTTTTGATGGACAACAGCATGTTCGAAACTAGAAAATTTAAAGACACCATCCTTTACTATTTTTGGTGAAATATGCACAACTGCTTTCTAGAAAACAGACACAAAAACAATTACGACTATACTAGAAGAGCTATGAGATCTAAACATACTAATTGTAGAACCTAGGATAAGTTATTTAAGCTATATGACCTGTTTCTTCATCTGTAAAACACCAGTAATACTTATCTCACAGACTTACTGAAAGGAATAGGTGAAGTAATATATACAAAAGGCTTAGCACAGTCTCTGGTGGTAAGTGACAGTTAACAGTATTATCACCTAGGTTTGCTGCCTGTCTTTGAGCTCTGAGCCCCAACATATGCCAACTTACACAGAGGCCTCAAACTTGACCCAGCATCTTCCCACAATAGACAATGTCCCCATCACTCCTTCAAACTTCGAAGATACCCTACACCTGGCCTTATTTATATACTATGATTAGAATAAGAATAACATAAAACTAGAATTTTATTTAAAAACATGGGGGAAAAAAAACTAGTACAATAAAGTCACTACTTTTCAGTCCAGGTTCAATGCATGAGACAGGGAGCTCAGGGCTGGTGCACTGGGATGGCCCTGAGGATGGGATGGGGAGGGAAGTTCAGGATGGGGGACATAGGTACACCCATGGCTGATCCATGTCAATGTATGGCAAAAACCACTACAATACTGTAAAGTAATTAGCCTTCAAATAAAATAAATTAATTAATTTGCAAAAAAAAAGTCAAGGAACTGCTTAAATTACCACAAATGAACTAATAACAGCAAAATATAACTCTGAAGAAACAAAATCTAAACAACTGCAACTGAAAATCGTACCTCAAACCAGCACAGTGTTGGACTCAATTTTCTGATATTCCATGCAGATTCAACCTTTATTTGTTATGAAGAAAAGGATAGTGTCATATGAGAGGTAAAGTCATTTAGAAAGAAAGCAACTATATTCACCTATTCAACTATATATGAATAGTATTGACATATGTAAAACCTAAGAGTGTCTATGGCTTTACTAATGTCAAGGTGATCAAAGGCCAAGTCTCTACTTTCTCCAGAATTTTATAAAGTAAAGCTTGTGCACTGATAAGAGTACCAGAACACATGAGCACATAAGCAAGGGCTTTGAAACTAAAGAAAAGCAATGCATGCCCAATTTCTGCCCTTCTCAACTAGGTTACGTACCTCCCAGATATTTCATAAATAATCTACCAAAAGACTCAAAGATAATGTTAAAGTACTCTCTGTGGCATTTAAAAAGCTGCTCAAGAATCTGGCTTTTCAGAGAAGGTCTGCAAGAATAAGTACATTCTAGAGAAGACCTTGAAGTTGCAAGACTTTGTGATTTCAAATATATGAATCTGAATGAAAAATGCAAAATTTTATTGAGCATAACTAAACACTCTCACTCATCTTCTCAAGTAATATGAAGCTATTTTTTCTGTCAAAGAAAACATTTTCTCTGACTATGGTATTCTAAAAAGATGAGTGGAACAAAATCCATTTTCAGTTATAGTATGCACTTAATACACTCATTAATATTCATTTTGGAGTCAAATACAAATCTCAAAAGTCACCTTTGAAATTTTCATAATCCCAACAGCAAAAAAACTTGACACATGTCAAATTCTTATCCCAATATTATGCTAATGCTATGATGGTATGTAGGTGAGAAAAGCAGGTTAAATAATAGTACATACATTACAACCCAATATAAATACATGTGTGCAATGAAAGAAGCCAAGAAGAGAAACATTTCCGTGTAACAATGGCTACCTTTGATAGCTGAGATGACAGGAAATTTTAATTATTTTCTTCCTGTATTTTCCTTTACAATGATATGAATTATTTGTGTAATTTAAAAAGAAGGAGGGGGGAGTGATACAATAGGGGTAGGAGATGAACTACTATGTACAAAATAAATAAGATACAAGAATACAGTGTACAGCACAGGGAAATAGAGCCAATATTTTATAATAACTTTGAAAGGAGTAAAATATATAAAAATACTGAATCACTACATTGTAAACCTGAAATATTGTAAATCAACTTTATGCCAATTTAAAGAAATTTTTAAAATTTAATAAATAAATAAAAAACAGTGAAGCATATGCACACCTCAAGTATAACCCCTTGAGCAAAAATTATTACCAATAGATACAGGGACACATTAACTGGAAAGATTTTTTTTCTGGCTTTCCAGCCTTTTTAAAAAACATATATATACTATCAATGATATAGGTGAGAAAGAAGTTCAGCTCTTCATTTACAGAATCAAGTATGGTAGAAGAAGAGATACAATTGTATATATTTTTTTAAAAGATCATTTAACGAAGTAAGATCATCCTTACTTTACAAAAGGATTTACTTTTGCAATAGGATTTCACTGAATAGCAAAAAGATAAAATTCAGGTTTTTAAAATGTGATTTACGTACAATTTTTCAGAAGTACAAATACTATTTAAATTGAGGGACACCTGCAGATAAATGCTCACATTCCTTTTGGTACAAAATACTATACCTTACATCTGTTAATAGACAGCTTAGAGAAAGACTAGAAATGAGCATGGTAAAGTTTACCCCTTTCCAAAGTCAGGTGTCATGTGGCAACAGCTGTCTCATTTGGTCACTTCATCTCCTAAAAGAGATGAGAGCCCAGAACATCCTTCTTCCCTACCTTCAGCTTTACTTGCCCACTCTGCTATTGAGTGAGACTAATGCCAAGAGAGAAGAAAAAAAGACCAAATAAAAGCATTATGCTGGGGCTTCCATGGTGGCTCAGTGTGTAAGAATCCACCTGCCAATGCAGGGGACACAGGTTCAATCCCTGGTCAGGGAAGATTCCACATGCCTTGAGCAACTAAGCCCATGTGCCACAACTACTGAGCCTGTGCTCTAGAGCCTGCAAGCTGCAGCTACTGAGCCCATGCACCCTGGAACCCGTGCTCCGAAACAAGAGAAGCCACTCCAATGAAAAGGTTGAGAGTAGCACCTGCTTGCCACAACTAGAGAAGAGCTTGCATAGCAATGAAGACCCAGCACAATCAAAAATAAATAAATAAATAAATCTTTAAAAAGCATTATGCTTTCATGCTGGTATCCATCACCAACACACCTGTGCACCTCAGTTCAGAGTGTCCCTAAATAAACACGACTGGTCTTACTCATGACCTTAATACAGTTGACTCTGTACGACAGTCTATGCCAACGTTCACAGACCCACACACACTTACATTCCTCTCTCCTTCGGTGACACGGGTCTCATAGCAATATGCCAGAAGGATATCAATCAAACTGTAGTACACCTGACGACAGGCTCTCTTGTCCAGCAGGTAAGATTTATTAACAAATTTTCGCAGCTGGTATTTCTCTTCTTCGGAAAAAGACACTAGAAGAAAATACATTTAAAACTTAGATGTTCCATTCTGTTTGGTAAAACCCCCACTGCAGACAGATTTGTCAAAATTTGAACTTTAATTATAGAAACTGAAATAAAAATTATTAAACTCTGGACACGGAAACAACTTTTTAATTAGATTTCACAATTTTTTTAAGAGCTATGTATTTGTTCAAATTCTAGGAGGGCTAAAAAAAAGAAAAAAATGTCTAAACAATATCTATTCCTTATTTCCAGACCCCTCCCACACACTGGCTCTTTTTTTTTTTGCTACACAGTTCTGTATTCAAGAGAGCTAAATGACAGAGTTATTGACTTTAAAAATAAGATAATTATGCTTTGATAACAGAAAACATGTGAAACATTCTGTAAATATTATTTACTTTGAAAGTTCTATACAAAGAAATGGAAGTATTCCCATGTATTTGTCAATTTTAAGGGCATAGTATTTTTAAAATATCATTTATACAAAGTTTTACATAAATATGCAAATTTGATTATACCACACACACTAGACTGGTTGGAAGAGGATGTTTCCTTTTCTATTTCTGCTCGGCACCCTCTATCCTCCTCAATAACTTTTTACATGTTAAAAAAATCCAGTATATATCACTTCGTATTTTTCTTTACAACCATAAAGATCCATAAACATGTATACAAGGGAGTTGATACCTTTTCCTCCCCAGAGAATTAGATTATTTTTTTTTCCATCTAGCCAGTCTCACTCCATGACACCTCCAGGAAATCTCCCAAGTCACTTAGTACTTAGCTAATTTTCTGAAGGAGTAGAATATTCCATGGTGTAGCATGCTCTATCCAACCACTCCCCCTACTGACGGGCTTTCACTTTGCTTCCAACTTTATGCCACTGCTAATGATGCTGCAGTAAATGTCGTATCATGTGTCACTGGATACTGGAGGCCTTATTTCCATAAAACAGATCCCCAACAGTAGACTCACGGGGTCAAAAAATGTATCTGTTTTTAAGAGATACTTTATTTAAGGGCTACATCTCTCCTTTGTAATGGTCATGGACAGAAGTTCCCTTCCCTAAGCATATCTCTTGCTTGCTCCCAGCCATAAATGCTTTTTAAGAAACCATTTTCAGTTTAAGGGATATGAAATGACTGTGGTAAGAAAAATTCTAAAATGACCCCCAATAAGACATCATTTGAGTGTGGGCAGGAACTGTGACTTGCTTCTATTCAAAAGAATATGGCAACAGTGATAGGACAGTTACTGTTACGATTATTATGACTATGTTCTGATATTGGCAGAAACTCTCCCGCCCATCGTGAAGAAATAAGACGTCATGTCATGAGGGGGCCACGTGGCAGGGAACTGTGTGATCCTCTAATATCTGACAGTGACATCTCCGCTGAAAGCCAGCAAGAATATGGGGGTCTCAGTTCTATAGTCGCAGGAATCAAGTTCTGCCAACCATCATGTGAGCTTAGAAAAAGAACTCTGAGCTTCAGAAAGGAATACAGCTGCAAACACCTATTTTTTGAAAATGAAAAGATGGCCATATTTGTCTACAGCCTTCCAAGACGCCGAGCAGAGGACTCCACCTCAACTTCTAAGTATCTAGATATACCGTTAAGTATCCAGATATATTATTACCTCTAAATCAGTGTCATCAATCTCTTCCCTTACAAATTAATTATTCATTTTCCTTCTGTGGCCATCAGAAGACCACTTTTAAATTCACTTTAAAAGTTGTTTAGCTCAGTCATGAGGAACATTTAGCTTCCAGCGCCAGTGAATATCAAAGTAATGCCAAAATAACTTTGAAGCCTTTTTTCCAGGTTTCAGAATTGTCCATTATATGCAGGTCAGGAGAGGCTAAACTGCTGTGACAGACAGACCCAAAATACACTGGCTTCAGTAAGACAGAAGCTTCTCTCTCACACTACTACTCAGAGTGAACAGTCCAGGACAGGTGGGTATCAGGGTCTCCATACCTGTCTCCTGACCCATGAAAACAGCCAAATTAGAACTCTGTTTCTGATCTGTGGTAACCTGAAATGCAACAAGAGGAAACTAATACAGTGACATATCACTGTTACTTCAGTTAGTATTTCTCTAACTGCTAAACTCGGAACATTATTTCATAGATTTGTTTGGCAACTTGGATTTGCTCTCCTATAAATTACGCATATGTTTTGCCCAGTTTTTTTCTGGATGGCTTGTCAAATATTTAAGAACTTGTCTATTATGGACTCAAACCCTAGTCATCTCTCCAAATCTACTGCATCTCTACTGACTCTGTTTAGAGGATCTTAGGTCATTGAATTATTTAGGTCTGTGTGTAGTCCAATATGTCGATCCTTTTTTTTTTTTTTACCAGATTGTGAATGTATAGCCTTCAATAAGGTTTCCCCAACTCCTGAATTGTCCATGGAGTCTCTCAGCTTTTCTTTAAGAGTTACTGTTTCCTCTTTTAAATTTAAGTCTATAATCTATCTGAAAGTTACTTTTTCATATTTTCAGATTTTGGTTAATCGCAGATGAGGAGTTAATTGTGCCAGAACAGTCTGCTCAGTAAGCCATCTTTTCTACTGTATTGAACCACCAACTTTATCAAATAGATCTGCTGCTTTTCTTGCTAAATACTACTTACAAGCACTTTAGGTTTTTGTCACCTGCAAATACAATATTTTTCCCATTCCCAATAAATTATCAACAGAAAAGAGAGAGACACTCTTTTTACATATCAGTCACCTTACCAAGGGCTTCTTAGGTGGTGCTAGTGGTAAAGAACCCCCTACCAATGCAGGAGACACAAGAGATGTGGATCTGACTCCTGGGTCCAGAAGATCCCCTGGAGGAGGGCATAGCAACCCACTCCAGTAGTCTTGCCTGGAGAATCCCATGGTCAGAGAAGTTTGGTGAGTTATAGTCCATAGGGTCACAAAGAGTTGGACAGGACTGAAGCAACTTAGCACACACGCACATATAGGCATATAAAATGTACATACAGACAGAGCCAAAATACACTGGCTTCAGTAAGACAGAAGTTTCTCTCTCACACTACTTACTCGGAGTGAACAGTCCAGGATGGGTGAGGATCACCATCTCCTCTACATGACTTCCATCTCTGGTCCAAGATGCTGTTTCAGGTTTTAAAATTTTCCAACCAATGGCAAAGAGGAAGAAGAAGAGGATGACAAACACCTTTTTTCTAAGGAATTGATTCAGAAAGTGCACACAGCACTTCCACTCACTTCCCATCATCGAGGACTTAAGTCTCACAACCACATCCAGGAGCAAAGAAAGGCAGGAAACTTGGCCACTAGCTGAGAGGGCATGAGCTCCGTTTTAACTCAGGAAGCCTCTTCTTAGTGGAGAAGAGTTAATAAAAGCCACGTGTTTTTGACACCTTCTCAGAAACCAAAAATTATTAAACCGCCTTTTTCATATGCCCAAGTCACTCTCTTGATAGCTAGTTAAGTCCCAGCCTTTCTGTCTCTGCTCAACAAAAGACTGCCCTTCTGTTCATCACAACTGGGCAAAAGCCAGAAGGGAAAGAATATGATTACTCCCACATAATGGTCCCTTTTCACATATCGTGTTCATGTCTATACTCTCCTAGGAGCCTTAAGTTTAACATGGCTTCTTTTTGCTGTAAGGCTTTCTTCCAGCAGTTTTTTGCAGTCTGTTCTCTTGGGAAAAAAAATCTTAAATACCCTTACATGAAATTACTAGAAGCAATATTCCTTTACTTACTAAAATACCATTAGTACTAAAAAAAAAAAAAAAAAAAAAAAAGACAGGATGACATAAAATACACTATTTTTTTAGCCATGTTAAAAAGTCCTTGAGTTAAAAAAAAATTTTAATGTATTTGTACAAGTATTGTTTATATAAACAAGTAACTATAAGAACGTATTTAATTTGTTGGCCAGCAATAAAAAGAAATGTGTACGTTTAAAGTTTAATACAGTTGAGTATAACACAGTTAGGAGAAGCACTCTTTAAAGATTGACTTCTAAAAAAAAAGACTGACTTCTAAAAAAGAAATTCACATGACAGATCAACTGGGTGTTGACTGTCCCATTACAGGGCTCATATGAAGATTTTTCAATTTAAAGAGAAGCTCTCCATTCACTTAAAGCGGTCTGATGTGAGGATACCGTAAAAAGGAACATTTCTTCACTGTATGAACACATATCTGACAAAGTATTTGAAGACGCCTATTACTCAGCAAGAGCACCTGAGAAGGTATTCCCTTAGCTACAGTTTTGGAGACGTTCATTAGTTTAGCTAATAGGAAAGTGCCAGGTGATTGTACAATAGTATCTCACTAGAGAAAAGCCATGATTGCAGCCATGAAATTAAAAGACGCTTACTCCTTGGAAGGAAGGTTATGGCCAACCTAGATAGCATATTTAAAAGCAGAGACATTACTTTGCCAAGAAAAGTACGTCTAGTCAAGGCTATGGTTTTTCCAGTGGTCATGTATGGATGTGAGAGTTGGACTGTGAAGAAAGCTGAGCACCGAAGAATTGATGCTTTTGAACTGTGGTGTTGGAGAAGACTCTTGAGAGTCCCTTGGACTGCAAGGAGATCCAATCAATCCATCCTAAAAGAGATCAATCCTGGGTGTTCATTGGAAGGTCTGATGTTGAAGCTGAAACTCCAATACTTTGGCCACCTCATGCGAAGGGTCGACTCATTGGAAAAGACCCTAATGCTGGGTAGGATTGGGGGCGGGAGGAGAAGGGGACGACAGAGGATGAGATGGTTGGATGGCATCACCAACTCGATGGACATGAGTTTGGATAGACTCCGGGAGTTGGTGATGGACAGAGAGGCCTGGCGTGCTGCAATTCATGGGGTCGCAAAGAGTCAGACACGACTGAGCGACTGAACTGAACTGAACAGAGAAAAGCCTTTAGACACTAGTTGGCTAAGAAAGACCTCTGCTTCCATGGAATTCTGAATCACAAGGTAAGCGTGCCCAGAACCAGTGAACAACGTACCAAATCATTCACACACACATATATTCCTTACTCCTAAGTCATCACACCTGTATGTATTCAATGATTTGTAAAGGTTGACTTGGGAACTATGAGCTCTGCTGTTATATGACCCACAGATAAGTCTTTCCATACACCACAGATAATTATCCATGACTGTACACACAAGGCTGACTTGAACGTACTCTTCCAAATTCCTGAATGCTGGGTGCCCCTAACCTTCCCTTACAACACAACCACCTTTTCCTGGGTGGTTTGAGTTCCAGTTTTGGCCTAAGTAGTTCATTAATAATACACAAAGGTATTTAAATTCTGAAATTCAAGCAAAGAAACCAGAGATAATAAATAACAATAACAACAAATCGAGAAATCAGTAGAGAAACCAAAAGTCTGAGCTCCCCCAAGCCTTTCACATTAGAGCTATAAATCATATCACCCAAAGGGAAACTTGGGGAGATCTGCATACAGTCAGGTCTAACCAAGGGGCAGCACCACAAATAACTACAGACCTATACCAATAATACTTGGCTGCTTGCCACCACAATTAACATTTGTCATGCATTCGTGTGACTTTAGCTACACGACATAGCAGCTTTGCTATCCAGTTCATGACATTTTGGCTACTTATACTTCTGTAAACAATCTACAGGATTTCCTAGGTGGCTCAGTGGTAAAGAATCTGCCTGCCAATGCAGGAGATTCGGGAAATGCAGGTTCAAACCCTGGATAGGGCAGAACCCCTGGAGGAGGAAATTGCAACCCACTCAAGTATTCTTGCCTGGGAAATCCCGTGGACAGAGGAACCTGCCGGGCTACAGTTCAGGGGCTCGCAGAGAGTCAGATAAGACTCAGCAAGTGAGCACACAACAACAAATAATCTACAGTCAAACAAAAGCCTATTTCGGGCTCTATTTGGGGAAGAAACTGGTGCCTTAACACGGAAGCAAATGGCCCAAGACCACCTCCCAAGACGAAAAACTCCATCAATACATTTGAAGACCGCCAAGTGGCTCCCATCAAAGTGGAAAGTGGCTTTGTCACTTCACTTCGAACATCACCTGTTTTTATTCCTTTTAAATCTTCTTTGTTGCCTAAGTCCCTTCCCAAACATCCTTGTTCTCCATGGGTCAACAAATCATACATGATCTGGCTCCTCTCAGAGAAATGCAAATCTATTCCATTGTACACTTTCTGGAAACAGATCAAGGGAATCAGAAGAAAACGTACTGCACTCAAACCCTTGGCCCAAATGGGCAGCCCCACAGTGCTGCAGCTTTCTGGGCTGATGCTGACAGTTTAGCTCTGCAAACACTGGTGCCAAACAGGATGTCCCTGCTACGAAGTTCACCGACTATGAGTGTTACGTGGTGTCATAACAAGCAATCATGTGCCAAGATTCTTGGGCTGAGATCAACCGCTGAGACACAACATGGGAAATGTGGTAAGTTCATCCTCGTGAAACCAGAGCTCAGTGGGGGCACGGCATTTAACACTTCCATTTACAAGCCTTTGGGGAGGAAGATCCGGATAATTACAGAATTGAAGACAGCAAGGAAAGTCTCCGTGTTGTAACTCAGAGCAACGATGAATATGACAAAAGTCATAACCAAGGCAAAGACAGGGGACAAAGTTTATCACCTAAGGCTTATCTGGAAATCAAGACAATCTAGCTTAATGTTTTAGGAGGAGGAATCCAAGACGCATCCCTCACATGCACTGTTGTGTCTGCCGGAAATGTCCCCCTGCAATGACAGAGAGGAAGAAGGCCTGAGAGCAAAGAGGGGATAAGAGGAGAGGAGGAAGGGGGAAATTACAGCAGCAGCATGCTGCCTGAATGAGCTGAGAACTTCAAAGTTCATATTTCGGTTTATTTTCTCCTCTATTTGAGCCTGATTCAACACATTTCAATGTGTGCCTCCAATGCTGGGTGTCTCAAAAAATTGAACAAGAAAAAAAAAAAACTGAAAGAAGAATCATGTTAACAAAGAACTTGCCCTTAAAGCCATGTAAATGTATAAAAATTGTCATTTCAAAGGGAAGCCAGTCAATTCCTGGCTCTCCTGCCATTGATTTACTCTGTACTGATAAGTTCTAACACTTACAATATGCTAAGATTTTAAGTAAATGGTCTAGTTCAATCCTCATGACAATTCTGTGAGGTAGATACAGGATTTCCACAGCAACCCAGAGCAGTTGCCAACTCACAAAGCCAGCCTGTGGAGGAGCAGGGCATTAAACACTGAACCCCCTATTTACCTTATATCCTAGGCATAACCAAGCTTCCCTGATAGCTCAGTTGGTAAAGAATCCACCTGCAGTGCAGGAGACCCCAGTTCAATTCCTGGGTCAGGAAGATCCCCTGGAGAAGGAAAAGGCACCCACTCCAGTATTCTGGCCTGGAGAATTCCATGGACTGTATGGTCCATGGGGTCGCAAAGAGTCGGACACGACTGAGAGACTTTCATAGGCATAACCATTACTTAGCACATTTATAAGAGGTACCCATCTGTACAACACAGAATTCAAGTTCCTCTACCTTTATCACATGCCCTTGTTGTTTTTAAAAGTGATTCTTAGAATAAATCACTGTAACAGTTCAATGGACTGGGAATGTGTCTGAAGCACCAGTCTGGATTACACACCACAGAGTCAGAAGGGACAGTGGTTAAAGGCACCAACTGGCTTATCCTTCTGTTAAAATTATACATAGAGAACGGCTGAGACAGAAAATAGGACCTAGAATACACTACAACCGATTAAAGCAGAGCAAGTTAAAATTTAAATTGAAAGTAAATACCATCTCGATTTTTAAGGCAACTAGCTCACCCTTGTGGACAGAAAACTACATAACCACCAATTCCTTCCCAGACAGCTTCAGCAAGATATTACACTAAAACTGGGGAACTGACTCAAACCAATACAAAGCACTGACGATTGAAGTCTGAACAAACTTTCTGAGCCCGTCTATACAGCATATAACTATCTAAACCATGTTAGCAATCCCACACCTGAAAATTCCCCTACATGCTACGGGAAGTCTCTAAAAGATTCTTAAACACAAATCAGATATAAAACCAAGGATTTGCTGAAAACAATGTAACAAGAATCATTATTTACAAATGAGTTTCCGTTGTGCAGGAGAGTCAAATCCAAAAAAATTATAGTGGCAATTTTTCACTCTGGTAGAGACCACCTAAATTCTAATGAAACCTAACTACAAAAATATTTACTGCAATATTTATTTTATTCTACAAATATTTGTTGAGTTACCTATTAAATAATAGGCTCTTTCAAGGCTCTAGAAATAGAACAAATAGCAAGCTACTGCATTTCTATGCAGAGGATCAAAATACTGTGAAGCAACAGTTTCTTCAGAATGAGTGGTCAAAGAAGGTCACTGCAGAACCATGTAAACACCCCGAATGTCCATAAGTAGTCAACAACCCAAACAGTCACCAGTTATGACACAAAAACACAACAGAACACTAGGCAGGTATTAAAAGCTTCAGGTAGAACTGTAAGCATTGATGGAAGATGTACAACATATACTATAAAGAAAGCAAAGTGAGAAGAGAGTGTATATGAATCTATGTGTATAAACTTCTAAAAGCAAATGCTTAGATGTGGGTATATGTCTTTAAAATACCCCAAATTGTTAACAGTGATTATTTTCAGGAAAAGGAATTTGGAGTAAGGAGATTCTATATTCCATTTCATGCATGTGTGTGTGTGTGGGGGGGGGTTCCTTTCATTTAAACACTGAATTTTTTTTTGGAAGCAAGATTGTTCACTCTCAAATAATGCATAGGATGGATTTTTTAATACATGTATTTTTATTATATAATTTTCAAGTGTACAGCATTAAAATTCAACATCTGCATATACTACAAAGTGATCATCGCAACACAAGTCTAGGCATAGTATTTTTAATATATAATTAAAAGCCAAATCAGTATAACAGGAAACACTAGCCCACTATTCTTGATCTATGTGAAATTGTTATAATTCTAATTCACAGACTTAACATACAAACCTCCTACTTAGAAAAGGTGTTAATAAAATGTGTGTGTGTGTGTGAGTGCTCAGTCACGCCCAACTGTTTTGTGACCCCATGGCCCATAGCCCACCATGCTCCTCTGTCCACGGCATCCTCCAGGCAAGACTACTGGAGTCGGTTGCCATTTCCTACTCCAGGGAATCTACCCAACCCAGGGATTGAATCCATATCTCTTGTGTCTCCTGCATTGGCAGACAGATTTTTTACCACTGTGCCACTTGGGAAGCCCATTAATAAAATGCCTGTCTAAAGCTATAACTCTGTGTATAATATTTGGCTTCATGTTAAGCATGGCACAGTTGGCTCTTATGGCTCATAAAACCCCCTAGCTCAGTGTTCTTTGGTAAAAATTGCTCTCTGTAAGGTACAGAAAGGAAGATAACTAGTCCTGCTTCCACATGAAACCACTTGTGAAAAAACTGGAGAGAACTTATCAAATTTATTCAACAGACAAAGGGATGGAAAACTTGGTCTTTTCTCACCATTACTAATACTCCAATGCCCTTACCACAGAGGAACATTCAGATCCCACAAGCAGATTGTTCGACAACTACACATGTCCTGTATGTTAATGTCCCTAAATTTGATAAAAACATTTAAAAAATTAAGAAATTTTAAAGAACCCCAATGATTCAAAAGTAAAACATATTCCAAAAGAATTTTCTGAGACAAATAAGTATAACTACTGTGTGGCATCTCCCAGTCCCGGGTGAAGCTCCTATTTCCAAAATTAGCAAATCAAAATAATATCTTCACTCCATGTGACAATTACAATCGTGTGTTTAAGAAAGGCAGTGTGCAAATGAGTCTTATTTTGAGTTTCTTACCTAACGCAGCAAGATTTTCTTCCTCCTGACTCTTTCCCAAAGAGGCCATCATTTCTGAATATAAATCAGTCCACCAAGGATTATATTCCAAAATCTGTTTAACTGCCTCATCTTCCATAAAGTCAGCTCTGGGAAAAAAAAAAAAAAATGAAGGGGCTTATTACATAGAATTGGGCTGGTTTTCACTGTTTAAAATTTTACCTTAATTCATCATATTTGTACTAGAAATACAGACTAATTCAAAGTACATTTCAAGGCAAGGCTGAATGCTGCTATTACTTTCACTGTGGTTACTAATCAACATAAATGAAAAGTAACCCTCAGACTAAAGGGATATTTGACATTTGTGATCTTTTTAAACAGCAAGTACAGAGAAGACCCCTCCCCTCTGAAGTCCTATGTCCTATACAATAGTTATGTGGGATGAAGCAAATCTGAACACAATACTCATGAAGACTAGGCCTTGTGCAAAGTTTGCAAATATTACAAATTTTGATAAGGTTATAATAAATAGTATTTTAACTCCACCACCACCAACAACAAAAAAATAAACACATGAGAATATTTAGGATACCACATAATCACAGAGGTCTCTCTCTCACATACACACACACATCTCATTTTTTAGTATGTGCACTCATGTTTCCTTCCAAGACACAGTCTATTTTATTTAGCTATGCTAATCTTTATAGACCCTAAGTCAAAACTATTGCAAAAGATAAAAGGAACTTTCATAGGGAACAGAAAATTACTTTTCCTGTACTTTACTTTCTCAGTTTTAACTAGAAAAACAACTGCTACATTCAAAATAAACTCTTTGAAGACACTTATTCAGAAATTATGCTGTCTTACAGCTTCCCAGGTGGCACTAGTGGTAAAGAACCCACCTGCAAATGCAGGAAGCAGAAGAAATGCTGGTTTGATCCCTGGGTTGGGAACATCCCCTGGTCGAGGGCATGGCAACCCACTCCAGTACTGTTGCCTGGAGAATCCCATGGACAGAGGAGCCTGGTGGGCTACAGTCCACAGGATCACAAAGAGTCGGACACAATGGAAGCAACTTAGCATAGCACACACAGCACAAATACTATCTTATATTGAAAGTTGGAAACTGGAAAAGAATGACAAAAAGTATAGCTTATGGTGGAAAATTCATTGATATTTCAGGTAATTAGGACCTAAAGACACTGGTTGTTTTCATACATTGGATTTTCTAGCTCATAGTTTTAATACTTTAAAGACTTTAATTACTTTTCAACTGAGATACTGAAATCTTTTTAAAATTAGAAAGATCACAGACAACTTACTGAGTTCTTTGGACGTGGCAAGCACTGAACTAAGTGCTTTTCATTCCTTATTTCCTTGAATACCCACACTGCCTCATTAGGCAATGGGTGCTATTAATACTCCCCTTTCACCTGAGTGGAAACTGAGGGCTGGAAAAGCTGTGTATCAGGCTTAAGGCCAAAGAACCAGTGAGAAGTGGGGCCAGGGTTTGGACCCATTTAAGTCTTAGTCTGAAATCCAAGCTACTAACCAATATAAAATTCCATTTTTATGAGTGAGGAAATAAAGCACACATTGGACAAAACTGAAGAGCAATTATCTGGAAAGAGTAATTCTCAGAACCAGTTCCTGTCAGGATCAGGCTGTTGCCCAGGACTCTGGCCTGGACAGGTAGGTGGACCACAGTGCGCTCCGCAGAGACAGGAACACAGGATGTTAACAGACTTGACTGGAGAGGGAACGGCTTCTGCTTTGGGACGAGTTATTTGAGGTGCCCTTGTAGGAAAGACAGAAACTTGTCCCACGGGCAGTCAGATACGCAAACCTGTGCTCAAGAGAGACACATAGAAGTCCTGAGCATTCACACAGTTACTGAAGCGAGAGGACAGAACACCCAGGGTGAAGTGGCCACATGAGAGGAAAGGGTGCTGAAGGCTGAAACACCAAGGACGTTTAAGTCAAGGGTAGGAGAAGAAGAGCCCATCTGAAAAGATGCTGTTTTTTCCCCTAGGAGAAAAAATAATAGGGGGGAAATCCTCTTGTAAAACAGTATCTCTGCCACCTTCATGCACAACCCTCAAAAGATTCAAAATGTTTTGAGGAAAATCTCACTAGTACAGTCCCTCATCTAAACAGTGATGGTTGCTTCCTTGTGATGCCCAATATCTAAGGTCGACTAATGCTCTACTTTCCAGAATAAATTATTTTCAAGTTTTAAAATGCCATAAGTTCAACAAGCATTCACTGAGTGCTCTCTCTGTGTGGCGTAAGAGAGAAGACCAGTAAGACTCTTGCCCTGTCCTTCAGGGCACCACAATTCAATGGGAACAACAGACGAAAACACAGAATGTTACAAAACAATGTGGTAAAAACGAGAGGAGCCATAACACGTGAGCACTTCCTATGCCAAGCAGGAAGCGAGGGTGCCAGGGGGTGACAACTGAACCCAGCCTTACAGAATAAGTCAAAGTTATTCAGGGAAAGCAGGAAAAGGGGAAACAACAGCTGGCAAAGGGAAATTGGGAGTAAAAAATGTGTCAGAGGCAGTGTGGTATAGGTGGGGAGATGCAAACATTCATTACTGTCATCATATGAAATGTGGGCAGGGGGTAGCAAAATAGACGCCACAGAGGCAGGTAGCATCCAGATCACAGAAAACTCTCTATACGTGCTAAAGAGTTAGGAGTTTATGCTTTTAGGCAAAGGAGAGCCCAGTAAGGCTGTAAGCAGATTTTCACTCTCAGTAGACACTGCACTGATGGTTTTATGGTTGATGGATCTGCAGAAGAGCAGGCAGGAATGAGAAATGCCAGTTGGGCAGTTAGGGGACAGCTGCAACAAGCCAGGCACAGAAGAGGGCCAGGAAAAGGTGGAGTGAAGCAAAGCAGAAAGAGATAAATGGTATAATTTCAGGATTGACTGGAAAGTGTGGAACAAAGAACACAGTCCAAGGTGAATCCCAGGTTTTCAACCTGGGTGACTGGGATGAAATAAAGGGCATCCTATCAAGCAGAAAATTCAGGAAGACTTTAGAGGTAAAATGATGCATTCGATTTTAAACATGTGGAAATAGAGGAGTCAGTGAGATGCTCAGTCGCTCTCTAAACCCTTCACCTGACTTTTCTCCATAGCACTTATCACAATAGAAATACTTTCCATTTCCTCACTGGAGTGTAAGCCCCATGAGGGCAGCTACCATGTATTCACCACTCTCTGCTTGCTGTCTGCAACACCGCCTGGCATGGAAGTCATTCAAACAAATATTGGTAGAACAAGTAAGTAGAACAAGTAAGTAACAATATTTGGTAGAACAAATATTGGTAGAACATGAAAGAATGAGTAAATGACATTTTATTCCAGTGCTTTTTCCTAAGGTTGCTATTTTGAATAAAGAACCACACTGGGAAGGAGGTGAACCTTTCTTTTCAGGCTTCTAATGACTACTTGTCATTTTGAGATCTCCTCAATAAATCCAGGAGCTTGATCATTCTACCATCTTCTTTATCAAATGTATAGTGCTGAACATTACAATTTGACATGACTCCCCAGATTAAGAGGTATAAACTACCATATATAAAATAAATAAGCTATAAGGACATATTGTACAGTACAGGGGATAGAGTCAACATTTTATAATAACTTTAAGAAGTATAATCTATAAAAATTGTGAATCACTATGTTGTACACTTGAAACTAATACAATATTGTAAATCAACTACACCTCAATTTTTAAAAATAAATAAATAAATAAAAGAAGGTCTTCTTTTGGTCCCAAAAAAGGCACTTCAAATGCTGCACAATCATTGTTGTCCCTTTTCTTATCTATGGTAGTTATTTTGAATGTTAACTAAATTCTTTTATTTTCTCCAATAAGGAAATAAGTGAGACTTTATGAACTGGTTAAAGTAAAATATATGTCAACAATTAAAAAACAATTTGCCTGGGAAGGAAAAAAAGAAACAACAAAAACCAGGCTCAGCTAGAGAAATATGGAAAGTATAATAAGCAAAAAAGGAAGGACTATTAACAAATGTTTCAAAATTCCTTCAACATACGTAACTGTAAAAATAATACCAAAAGAAATTTAAAATGGCAAGAAACAGATAATCAAAAAGAATAATGGATCATCTTTACATGCTCAACATTCTGCTGGGCTGCAAAACTTATGGGGGGAAAAAAATCACACACTGGCACCCAGATTTTACAAGAAAGGATTTTTAAAACAATAATAACCTGAAGTCATTTACATGCACCTTTGGAATATATAAATTTTGTATATAGTCAATTTACCTCACTGTGTTCTGCCTTAGGGTGAAATTTAAATTAGTTTTCCTCAAGCTACTGAAAAACCTGACAACATGAAGAGACATCATGACTTGTGAGGGCAAGTCAAACAACTTGAAAACGCCATGTATTACGCAAATATAAAATATACTATGTATTACACATGCATATCACATTATATACATTTAAATTCTAATACAATACACGCAATATATTGTCTTCATGGTAAGTAAGAATTTAAAATAAACCTTTCCTTCCACTGTAGTAACCATTAAGAATGACAAAATAAGCAGTGATTTTTAATTGAAAATTTAAAGGAATTTTACTTGCACTTCATTTAATTCAACACATTTGGGTGAGTCAGTCAGCTAATATAGATAATGAGTAAAACAAAAATGACAACCAGTCTTATTCCTACCAGCTTCCCTCATAGCTCAGTCGGTAAAGAGTCTGCCTGCAATGCAGGAGACGTCGGTTTGATTCCTGGGTCAGGAAGATCCCCTGGAGAAGGAAATGGCAACCCATTCCAGTATTCTTGACTGAAGAATCTCATGGACAGAGGAGCTTGGCCGGCTATAGTCCAAGGGATCACAGAGTCAGACACGACTTAGTGACTAAACCACCACCACCATTCCTACCAGAAAAGTCACAAAGAATCTTTACCTACTGACTCTCACCCTCCAACTTGCCCGAGACTGAATTTAAATCGCTCATGTAAAAAGAACCTTCCCTGAAGTAATGCAAAGAACATTTCATGCATACTATTAAAGAAAATGTGCTTCTGGATAAAGACACAGAAGATAGAGAAAAGTAAGGGCTGCTTCTAATATTACACTGCTAACTATAAATTCCAATTTCCTAATTCTCTCAGGCCATATCACTATTCTTTAAGTTTTAGAAGAGAAGAGATAGGCAGTTCTGCTAATTAAGCTCCCTCCCACTCAAAATTTCTGTCTTGTAAAGCTCAATCTGTTTTCATGCTTGCCCAGGAAATTTGCTGACAATGAAATTTCTGATTTAAATATTCAGCGTGATTTTAAATGGGTTTCTTCAAATTATTCTTCAGTCATTTAAAATCACAATTGGAGAGAAAAAGGTAATTAGAAATGGCAATGTAAACAGAGTTGAATCTCTCAGATGTCCTCCAAAATATAACCCACCCTGCTCTTACACAGCTTCCCTGAGGATGTCAAAGAGTTCCTCCATTCATCATCACATATCACTCCACCCATTTGCACATCACAAGATATATTTCTGCCATTCCAATTAGTCTCCCACTGAGTCACAGGAGATAGAATGTTAATCACAAGAGCAACAGCAGTTAAACTGAAATAGTGTACATGAAAAGGAAATACAAAATGACAAATGGAAAGACTCTTCTCAAGATGTCCCAGATGAGTCGCTTAGCAGTGGTGTGACCTTGGGTGAGTCCCTTAACCTCCCTTCCTCGCTGCTGTGAAAGCTGAAATAATCACACAAGAGAACTCGATAAGCTGAGAGCACTATACAAGGGAATATGATGATGACAGCTGCATATGTAACAGTTTAGAACCTGCCAGCCCAGAGTATGGGAAGAATATTAACTGAGATCTTTATCAAAACACAACTGACATCCTAAGAAAGCTGTCAAGTACTCACAGAGGCCTGGGGACAATCACTTCCTTGCAAGAAGTGCTGCTATTCGTGATCAATGAGACACATCACAATCTTTCCAAGGCAAGTGATTATTTACCTACCCCTTAGTTTTGTTCCTTCAACAAATATAAGCCTGACAGAGACACATGATAGCTCAAGACACAACTGATGCAGGTGGGAAATAAAGCAAAACTTAAAATTAGAGTGTATTTATATCCTACCCCAATAAACAGTTATTTATTTGCAATGGATCCTCGATTACAGGTGCTAGCGGATAAAAGTGTTGGGAAAACCTGTCCCTAGATCAGCCAAGAAATGCAGTACATGTAGATTCAAATTCTTAAAGAAACTGAAATGTGTTTTGATTCATATATACCATTAATCACAACAGAGTCTTCTGAAAAGAAAGGTATGTATTCTCAGGAATGCAGTGTTCTATTTTTAAGCCTGGAGAGCAAAAACTCAAAGAAGTACATTAAAAGATTTCTGTGATGTGCTGAAATGAGGTAATGAAATGTAGCACCTTACAAAGATCACCGAGGTATAACAGCTGTAGGTTAATTTAAATGTCAATTAAGGTTGTGAGCTGTCACTCATTTCTGGAGTCCAAAAAGCACATGCCTAACACGGTCAAAAAGGCACTCAAAATTTTTTTAAATACTCAATCTCAAGTAAATTATTTAAAACTTAAAAAATAAAACTCAATACTTACAGATAATGATCAGGATCAAACTTGGCCAGCTCAGCAGCCAGGCGTTTCTGCCTTCGTTCAGCCGCAGAGGTGAAATCTGGATCCTTAATATCGATAACATCACTCAATTCATCCTAAGAACACCCAGGAAAGAAAGAATAATTGCTATCTCCTATTTGAGCCATGAGAAGTCTAATTTTGTACAAAATGCCAAAACACAAGAAGAATCTAATTGATCGATAAGTCATTATACCACCTGTGACATTTAAATTCAAATCCAGCAAATGTTTTTAAACATCTACTATTTGCCAGGCCCTGTTAGAAGCTTTCACATCAATTATTTCATTTAATCCTTACAACAAACAAACTGATTAACATGGATTAAAGCTATAAAAGTTTAACAGGAAAACCAGAACAGAATAAACCTCTGCAAGCAAACTGGAACATTTAATTCTCCATTTATTCCTCCATTTACTGCCAGGGATTTAAAAATTATGAAAGGGCAAGTTGAAATAAATTTCTAGACCCAAGATGGAGCTGCTGCTGCCAGGGGTGCCATGTCAGCAAACCAAAACTTAGATAATTTTCATGCCCCTGTAAATACTCCCTCAAGGCCAAACCAACTTTGGGCTCTGTCCTTATTTCCTTGCCCCTTTTCATCCCTAAAAAGAATTTTTAAGGACAATTTTAATAGACATAATTTCCACTTGAAAATTTAAAACTCTAATCCAAAGTAATATTCAACATACCACAATCTTCCCCTGGATGAATACATGCTGATATACAGCATGTTTCCTAAGTCCAACTCTACAAAAAACACCTGTATTAGTAAAACCACCTACAATCCATATGGTCTTTTTTCTTTTGACTAGAATTATGAAAGGAAGAAACTTGTACAATACAAAATACTTCTAAAGCTCCTTTTTCTTTCTTCAATCTCCCCACTCCCACCACCAACTGCAAGGGATAAGGAAGCAAACTGGAAGCAGCTTGAAGACTATTAGTTGAAAAGAAATCAAGGGAAATAACTTGGTAGAGGGTTGTGAAAGCAAACTGTTAAAACAGACTTGTAAATAGAATGATTGGTTGGTGCCTGATGCCCAGGCTTCAAGTCAACAGCTGTGGCACAGCAAAATCACTACAATGAAACCAGCTGTATGGAATCCGCCAGGGAGAGACTAAGATACAGAACTCTCCACATCATCAGAATTCCTGCAATTAAAAAAAAAAACTCCAAAAAAAACCTCTCAGCCCTACCACAATCCATTGAGCTAAAGTAACATCAGCTATGGTTTTTCCAGTAGTCATGTACAGATGTGAGAGCTGGAACATAAAGAAGGCTGAGTGCCAAAGAAATTGATGCCTTCCAATTGTGGTGCTGGAGAAGACTCTTGAGAGTCCCTTGGGCTGCAAGGAGATCAAATTAGTCAATTCTAAAGAAAATCAACCCTGAATATGCATTGGAAGAACTGATGCTGAAGCTGAAGCTTCAATGCTTTGGCCACCTGATGTGAAGAGTCAACTCACTGGAAAAGTCCCTGATGCTGAGCAAGACTGAAGGCAAAAGGAGAAAAGGGTGGCAGAGGATGAGATGGTTAGATAGTATCACTGACTCAGTGGACATGAAATCTGAGCATACTCCTGAAGATAGTAAAGGACAGGGAAGTCTGGCCTCCTGCAGTCCATGGGGTCGCAAAGAGTCATACACAACTTAGCGACTGAACAACAAAACATCACCAACATTTAATGTAAGCACATCCTAGCAAAATGAAGGGGCCCAGGGGCCCTTTCATTTTTGGAAGTCACATCCAGAATATCTGAATACTTCAGAGCACAAACATTCTGGGGAAAAAACAGATCCCCAAACTTGGAAAAATCTACATTCCAAGAGTTCTTTTACAATTTACTTTTGGGAGGCTCAGAATGAATTTTCCTAAAGATACATGATTATAAATCATAGTTAGATTCTCTGGGCAGCCCACAAATTTACTCAATTCAAAATGAATTGGAAATAGAGCATTCCCAATACAGAGTTTATAAGTGTGTAGCAAGGCTTCCAGGGGAAAACACTTTCAGAGTTCTAGTTTAATCTGTCGGAAATATCTCTTCCCTGAGCAGGACAACCTGGACTCTTCCTCACTCCTCTGCTTCCTCACCTGCCTGACATCACCTCCTCAACCTCAGAGACAGGAGGGGCAGTGAGGCAGGCCTTGGGCAGCATGGGGGGGGCGGGGAGGTGTGAAATTGGTACAAACTAAAAAGTGAAGTTAGCTTGGAGCAGTGGAATCTAAGGCATCTGTCAAACAAGAGAAAGGAAGACAAGAGGATGAGAAATGACACACTACAATAGGGCGAAAATGATTCTTGTTTTTGTTTTGTTTTGTAAGTACTGCTAAGGTCAGCACTGGGAGAGCTATTTAAAGATGGGCAGTGCCAAGAAAAGGTCATGTGGGATCTAAACAAGGCTAATGTGAGTTTCAGCCGAGTGAAGGCAGAGACTCTCCAGAGAGAAAATGAAGAACTGTGTGCCCATCAGGCCAGTAGGTCTCCTGGAAACAACAGCTTCAGGTCCCCAGTGTAGCCGAGAGAAGGAAAGGGCCAGCAGGCCAGCATTCTGTGGCTGCTGGCAGCAGTGGTCCTGGGAGCCTGCTGGGTGGGAGTCCAGAGACTCTAGGATTGTTGCTGCTGGCAGCCACTGACGCCAGAAGCCTGGTTAGAAGCCCTGACTTGGAACTGCCAGGGCAGTTTTCCAAAGGCGCCCTGTGGCTGGCAGAAATTTCAGAAAGGAAAGAGAGAGAGAGTGTGTGTGTGTATGAGCGTGTACACATGTGTATGGGGGCAGTTTTCCAAAGGCGCCCTGTGGCTGGCAGAAATTTCAGAAAGGAGTGTGTGTGTGGTGGGGGGGATGGGGTGGTGGTGAGCGTGCACACGTGTGTATGGGGGCAGGGTGGTGACAGAGAATTTGTTTCAGCAAAATTAACTTTATTTCCTTCTTAGTATCAGTATGAAATACAGAAGTTCACAAGCAAATCCTGTGTAAATGGCTGGTGGGGAATAAACATGAAAGACCATACACTATCCCCCAATACAGGGTTAAATAATTCAATTCAGAGAAGATACTGGGTACTGGAATTATGGATGATGTTTTACTTTCTTTCTTATATTGTATCTTTATAATGAATATATATTGCTTTTACCATCAGAGAAAAATGAAGCTGTATTTCATTTAATGGAGGGTGGGTGGGAAGAGACTATAAAAATGCTAATAAAATATGAATCAACAAAACTTTATGGATATTTTCTCATCCAAAGGCAGAACCAGAGGAACTGTAAATGGTGGTTTCTTAAACACATCATTTAAAATAGAAAATATGTTCTCAAAGTTCTTATTTATGCAATAATGGTCTCAGTTTCCTCTAGCTCGTTTACTAGTAGAAAAAGGTCTTGGGGATGATGTGGGGTGGAGATAAAGTAAGTGTTTGGTACTGACATATACACACTACCACATGTAAAACACAGATAATCAACAAGGGCCTACTGCATAGCATAGGGAATTATAGTCAACATTTTCTAATAACCTATAAGGGAAAAGTATCTGAAATATACATATATATACACACATATATGTATGCATGCATGTATAATTGAATCATTTTGCTCTACATCTGAAACTAAGACAATATCATAAATCAACTATACTTCAATTTTAAAAATTTAAAAATAATAAAATTTCTAAAAACAAAAAGAAATTTTTTATAATCCATAAAAAAAGGCCTTACATGTTAATCTTACATGATTGCTCAGTTTTTAATCGCATGATATGAATGTCACAAACAGAACAATTATAAATGCAATTGAACTCTGCAAGTAATACCAGTTATGTAAGATTTCTGTAGCACCATCACATAAAACACATGTACCTTAGTACCCTAAAGACAGCATCCTTTAATTACTGGCATCTTGATTCACATGTGATTTTCAAAAGTTCTGATATTTCCAAACTGTCATGAAGGACACCACAAACCTCACATTTAATCCATATGAGAAAACACAATATTCTTTAAAGACTACACATTGGTTTGTCCAGTGGCAGAATATGCACGTACAATAGTGATGAGGCCACGACAGAATGGTGACGTGGAGCCCAGCCCAGTGCCTCTCAGGGACACACAAAGCAGCTGCTAGCTGTCACTGGAGGTCCAGATACTGTCCACTAGCTGTCACTGAGGTCCACAGTCTACCCAAGTTCCCCAGAGAGGGCTGAGCTTCAGGATTCACTCTTAAGAGTTGAGAAAAGTAACGGTGCACATACAATCCATGTGTTACTTAATCCCCTCTAAGACGTCTGGGGCAGCACACAGTATTTAAATTCATTGCTATTTCTATAGCAAAATCTTTGAATACGCACACTAAGTGGGATTTAAAAAAAAAATTATTGAAAAAGTCTTATCAGCTCTGATCAGGTCACGGCATCAAACTCAATATAAAAAACTTTTAGTTTCAGAACTTTTTGTGATCCCTATATTGTACATGTGGGGTTATACACCTACACTGTCAACAGTATTGCTATTTACATTATCCTTTAGAATTTTCTCAAATGCATTTTGTTTTTCCCTATGTTGAAGACAAGAGTCATTCAAATTGTTTATAATAGCAAGGTTAAGAGGGATGCAGTCAGGAAGAGCTACAGGAGGGCTCCAAAAATGTGAGGATGATTCGCTTGTTTTTTTTTTTTAAGCTGGGAGAGAGGAATCTAGAGATTCAGGGCATTAGATAAGACATCCAAAAGATAAAAAGAATATTGATTAATATCTTTTCTCTTAACTCAACCTAAACTACTAACTTAGTGAACATTTTCAACAGATACAAGAATTTCTGACCTCCCAGGGACTTGGCCTTGGCTCACATCATAGCAGTCCTGCATCTTCTCAGCAATGCGGCAGAAACCCCTTGAGAGGATCTTTCCTCTACAGCGGCAATAATGAAGAAACCAAGTTCCTTGGCCTCAACAATCACTTTCAGACTGAATGTATAATCTGTCCTTAGCCTGCAGGAGTTTTCTCCCATTCATTTATAGCTTTAGACAGGCAATCCCCAAAAGATAAACCAGAGACTACTATCTGCCAAACAACTGGGGTCCATTTACTGTAGTTTCTGCTGTAGAAAAAAACTGATTCTATTCTCACTACTTGAGAGATAACCAGGAAATCTGGTTAGGGAGAGAGAGTCTGGAGAAATCATAACTCAGCAGAAAAACATATAAGGCATTTGAATGAAGTATCTCATCAGTATTATTTGCCCTTAAGTTAATTTCAATTTTGTTCCCTTCAAGAAGTTTTGAGAGCATTTTATATTTCTTAAGGGCAGAAGTCTTTCTAGCATACTAACCTTTTTTTTTTCCAAGAGTTTTCAAGTGTATCATCTCCGTAAATTTTCTAAACAGCCTTATAAAGTAGGTGAGCAAATTTATCGCTGTTTTACAAAGAGGAGACAAAATTTATTTGTGGTCAAATAACTGGCCTGAATGTCAAATTTAAACAGAGGTACAAGTAGGACCAAAACATAGATCCTTTACCTTTCCTTAGCAGACTCAAATATGTCTTACTATAATAAACCGCAAACCAACTAAGCAGGTTTAGCATCCTCTACCCAGAAGGGATGAAGTTAAAATAAAAAACTGTTCATCACATGTTTCTTCCATTTAAAAAAAATTAAGGGGACTCCCTGGCAGTCCAGTGGTTAGGGGTCTGCACTCTCACTGCTAAGGGCTGGGGCTCTATTCCAGTCAGAGGAAAAAGAAAAGGAAAAAAAAAAAAAAAGAAATGAGCTATTAAGTCATGAAAAGACATGAAGGAAACTTAAACACATATTACTAAAAAAGAAGCCAATCTGAAAAGGCTACACGTTTACATGTTGCATGATTCCAATTATTCTATCTTAAAAAAAAAGTAAAACTAGATCAAAAAGTTCAATAAGTAAATAAATAAAAATGTTTTAAAGTAAGACACCAACTATATTGCTTTCTATAATACAACTAAAGTAGAAAATAATCCAAAATCTCCATTTCACTCATGAAATAGAATTTCCTACATTGTCTGAGGAAGAGAAAGGGTGATGTCATTCCTTTTTTAGCCTAACTGACCAAACAGAAGATTTTAACAAAAGATGACATTCAAACCCCACAAAGAGTAAATATAGGAAAGTGCCTATAGTACACTAAGAACTAAACAATTTGATCAGAAGATGGAAACCCCTTCTCACCAGGAATATTCTGCTTCTTTTACATGTAAACCAGAAGAGACATCATGCCACAAGGAAACAATCTTCATTTTTTAAAGTATGAAACATAAAGCTTTTCAGGAAGTATGAGGAGAGAGGGGTTCTATTCTGCATTTTAGAAACTTCATGTCTAAAATAACAACTGAAGCGGAGGAAAAAAGAAAGCACCAGGACATCTTTCACGTGTAAGCACAATGAGACTGGGCAACACAGACAGTGACATGGTAGGGGGTGAATGTCTGTGTAACGATCACATACGAGGAGTTGTGGTTTGCGTTCTAAATACAACACCTCCTACAATCTTCATAAAAACCCTCCAGGTATGAGCAGAACTGCAATTAAACTATGCAAATGGCCAAACCCTTGGTATATACCAAGGTCTTTTAGAAAGACATACCTGCAACCGCTGAAACACTCCTGAGCGTAAGTTTCCAAACCCGTAGCGGCAGTTCGGATTCAAGGCACTTTCTGGTACCTCTTCATAGGGGGACTGTTCAATTTCCCAGTCAAACTCATCATCGTCATCTTCCACTCCTTCCTCAGAAACCTCAGAAGCGCCTAAATGTGTGAAGTACCAGTTCATTAAAGCGCTAGATTTCCTAGGTACAGCTTGGGGAAGAAAAAGTATAGGGAAAAAGTGTCTGCCCATGCACCCCAAAAGAATCCTCCTGCTATCCTTTTTTTTTTTTTGAAATATGTTAATATATCATACTAGGTTCATTCTGGGTGTACTACACAATAATTTGATGTTGGCAAACATTACAAAATGATCACCATCTGTCCCCACATAAAGTAATCACAGTACTATTGACCTTATTCCTTATGCTGTATATTACATCCCCGTGGTTTCCTTATTATAAAACTGGAGGTTTGTACGTCTTAATCCCATTCACCTATTTTGCCCAGCCCTCACCTCACTATTCTTATTAGACAAAAAAAAAAAAAGGAACCAAGCCCAAGTTCCATCAATAGGAGGATATATAAATAATAACACAAGAAAAACAAACAGACCTCAGCTATACATGGATAAATCTCACAAAAATGTTAAGTGAAAGAAGCTAGATAACAAAGATCATTTACTGTATGGATTATATATATATATATTGATCAAATTCAAAAACAGGCAACACTGAAGGTAGTGGTTACCTAGGAGAGTCAGGAGTGAGAAATAACCAAGGTAAGATTCCAGGACATGGGAGATGTTCCACTTCTTTGACCTGGGTGGTGTTTGCTTTCTGCTTACACTGAATTGTAGGCTTCTGATTTGAGCTCAAGAGGCCAATATTTTGCCAAACACAGAGACGCTGCCTCAATCGGTCCCCAAAAATGACTGACCTACTGGTTTAACAGAGTTGTTTATGTCTTAAATTAGATGTCAACAAATGAACTATTTTCATGTGGTGTTACATGATCACCTCATCTTGTCATCTGAAGTATTTTCTCCTATTTCCTACATGCTATATCCCGTTCCCCTGAGAAACATACAGCATTCCAAATATTCACTTACCTGCATTTCCTCCCAACTGCAATAAACATACCTATCTCTTCCACAAGCGGTTTTGCAGTCCTGGATTTTCTTGGTGCCAGCAGAGCAGTTAACATGTTCAGCCCTTCAAAATGTTGGCCAGGAGTTTCTTTGGGCAATCGAACGGTAAAAATTCCTTAAAGATACATGGGTTCTATGCTTAGCTAAATTAAAATATTCAAACACTTAACAAACATACCTAAGCAATAGACATCTCAGAATTATAATTTTATTTCCTAGAGCCCCAAAATTATGCCCTTATTACATAGTTGCTGCTGCTGCTGCTAAATTGCTTCAGTTGTGTCCAACTCTGTGAGACCCCATAGACGGCAGCCCACCAGGCTCCCCCGTCCCCGGGATTCTCCAGGCAAGAACGCTGGAGTGGGTTGCCATTTCCTTTTCCAAGGCATGAAAGTGAAAAGTGAAATTGAAGTCGCTCAGTCATGTCCGACTCTTAGCAACCCCATGGACTGCAGCCTACCAGGATCCTCCGTCCATGGGATTTCCAGGCAAGAGTCCTGCAGTGGGGTGCCATTGCCTTCTTCCTATTACATAGTTAGCAATTAAAAATCAAGATAGGTAAAGGCTCAAACAAGGTTTTTCAGAACCACTGATTCAGCTGTCCCCTCTATGAGAAATTAATCTGTTAAAGCTGTAGAATGCATAAATCTTACCCAATATCACATTCACCTACTGATAACATTAAAAGTTCAGGTCAAAAACACAATGGTCTGAGAAGGCAACAGCTTAAGAGTCAACTGTAGCTACTCATAAGATTTATTTCTAGCCTGGCGGGGGAGGCGGGGAAATCAAGATATCTAGTCCAGTGAAGAACAACAAACTGTGGAAAATTCTTAAAGAGATAGGAATACCAGGCCACCTGACCTGCCTCTTGAGAAATCTGTATGCAGGTCAGGAAGCAACAGTTAGAACTGGACATGGAACAACAGACTGGTTCCAAATAGGGAAAGGAGTACGTCAAGGCTGATATATTGCCACCCTGCTTATTTAACTTATATGCAGAGTACATCATGAGAAACGCTGAGCTGGATGAAGCACAAGCTGGAATCAAGATTGCAGGGAGAAATATCAATAACCTCAGATATGCAGATGACATCACCCTTATGGCAGAAAGTGAAGAAGACTAAAGAGCTTCTTGATGAAAGTGAAAGAGAAGAGTGAAAAAGTTGGCTTAAAACTCAACATTCAGAAAACTAACATTGTGGCATCTGGTCCCATCACTTCATGGGAAATAGATGGGGAAACAGTGAAAACAGTGGCTGACTTTATTTTTCTGGGCTCCAAAATCACTGCAGATGGTGACTGCAGCCATGAAATTAAAAGACGCTTACCCCTTGGAAGAAAACTTATGATCAACCTAGACAGCATATTAAAAAGAAGAGACATTGCTTTGCCAGCAAAGGTCCGTCTAGTCAAAGCTATGGTTTTTCCAATAGTCATGTATGGATGTGAGATTTGGACTGTGAAGAAAGCTGAGCACCAAAGAATTGATGCTTTTGAACTGTGGTGTTGGAGAAGACTCTTGAGAGTCCCTTGCACTGCAAGGAGATTCAACCAGTCCATCCTAAAGGAAATCAGTCCTGAATATTCATTGGAAGGACTGATGCTGAAGTTGAAACTCCAATACTTTGGCCACCTGATGCGAAGAATTGACTCATTTGAAAAGACCCTGATCCTGGGAAAGATTGAAGGCAGGAGGAGAAGGGGACGACAGAGGATGAGATGGTTGGATGGCATCACTGACTTAATGGACATGAGTTTGAGTAAACTCTGGGAGTTGGTGATGGACATGGAGGCCTGGCATGCTGCAGTCCATGGGGTCACAAAGAGTCAGACACGACTGAGTGACTGAACTGAACTGAATCCAATGAAGAATAGCAGCCATTTCAAATATACACAAAATCTTAAATAAGGCAATGATGGCTTGATAAAGTTCTTTGATATCTCAAGAGATATATCCCTAAAGCCTGTCTAATGCAGACCCAAATTCCATCTATGTACTTTTTTTTCCTTGACAGTGCTTATTACCTTCATCTAGGTTCCCCTATGAACAGATTACATTATTCACTAGTCTTACATTTTAAAACATTTTACCTCTTTCAGTGCTCTTAGCCATATTCTAATATATCAAACACAACTAAATCCAAATATTTCCACATATATAACCTTCCTAAACCCCCATTTATTTTTAAGATTTAATAACTATGCTTCAGTATGCAGCTTATCTGCAATTAAAAGCAGATTTACTGCCTAGAAAGGCAGTTTCATTGTACTTCATCACATCAGTTATACTGTGCTATGGGTTAGAAATTTGTCATTTAACCCTTTCATTCCATCTTTCCTTCATTACCCTAGTTCACTGAGGTCAATATTCACTGAATAAATTACACAACAGTACACAAGGTATTCTTATTCCAGATGCACTGACAAAGGAAAATCCAGTGACTTCTACAGAAGGAAAATAAATGGTTTCAAGATGAGCTGAAATGAAGGGCTTATCCATTAAGAGAAGAAAATTCAATCAGTCTTTAAAAGTCCCGTATGGACAGTTTCTCTCTCACCTACACATAATTATATTTTAAGATTGAAAACAGTAACGGAAAAAAAAAACATATATATATACCTGAATCACTTTGCTGTATACCTGAAACTAACAACACTGTAAATCAATTATACTTCAACAAAAAATAAATTTTTTAAATTCTAAAAAAGAAAACTATCTTAGAAACATTTGACTCACAGATTACAAAAATCATCCACTTCTTCTCTAATCAGTCATCTCCCACAATCTAACGTTAACTTTTAAACACTTACTAAATGTAGGGAGAAGCAGGAAATAAAACTTTCAGAAAACAGAGCCAGAGTATTTAACTAATTAAACTTTAAAGAACAATGTGACGTATAATTTAAAGGACTGGGGAAACTGTAACTGTTAAGAAATCCATGAAAAACAGGCACTGGACATTAAGAAAAAATACAGAGTGACAGGGACAGCTTGCACTTGCCATACACCTAAAGGTCGCCATAGTACATGAGATTATTATGGAGCTACACCAACATGAAGAATTCAAAGAAAAAACACTAACAGAAAATTTCAAGGGCAATACCTTTGTCTGCATCATAGGATCCCTGCTCATTCCCATTTTCTACAATTCTTCCAGGAAGGGTTAACCTGCAGAGGTAATAAAAGGTCTCATGAAGTCCTTAAATTACAAAGCACCATAAAGCATGATAGTAAGCATCAAGCACTGAAATCTATCAACCATTTAAAAAGATATTCCTCAGCATTTTAATTTTATAAACTAAATAATTTATATCTCTTCCCTAGCTAAGAAAAAAGGAATCAGAGATGACTCATCTTTCTGTTTGAATAGGCACTAGTCACTGATAAAACACTTAAAAAGAAAAGCCACAATAAATACTAGCTATCACTACTGTTATAGTACTTTCCCTTCCTAATATGAGTTATTTATATACCTGATGACTGACACAGGATGGGCTCAATAAAAGTATACTAATTGGCTTCCAAAAAGAAAAGAAACAAAAAAATGAGAAAGAATAAAGAACCAACAAAACCAATTGTTTATATTGGATAAATTACTACTTTTTAAAAAAAGGCAGAAAACAAAAGTGTTTTTGTAAATCTCATTATTACTGTATAGGGATTTCCCCCTCTTCCTGCTAAGGACATGAACTGATTCCCCTGTTCACAGTTTTACTCTGGGTCAATCAATGCTCTAACTGAGGCCCCAGAAGAATTTTTTTAAAACAGAAATCTGTCACTTTTCTACTACGAAAGCTTCCATGGCTGCTTGATATTGCCTAGACAATTTAAATTCACCTGTACTATACATGATGCCAGATCCATTCTGCTCCAAGCTTAAAATATGAACCTACTTTCCTCCCACACCCCCTTCCTCCTCATTTCCTATTCTAACACCATCATCATTATCATCATCATCCATCTTGGCAGACCCCAAAAGGTACAGGACTTTATCCCTACTTACCTTTGATCTTAATGTTTCCTGAAGCTATAACACATTTTCGAAACAAAAATCCCTTCTAAACCTAGCCTAAAAATTCAGTTATGAATAAATTTGTTATAAAATGGATACAAATATGAACTTTACCTTCAGAATCTAAATTAAGTCCATTTGTGGACTTAATTCCAAGTTGTGCCATTAACTAGCTCTGTAACTTTCTTTGTACCACAAGTTAATTAACTTCAAGGTTCATATTCCTCATTTATAAAAAGTGAAAAATAATAGAATCTATCCAAGGGTTACTGTGAGAAAGAAAGGATAATACAAAAAGCTTAGTGGCTAGTACAATAGGCAAGCATTCAGAAAATGTAACCTATTATTATCATCTCCCTTCTCCTAAACTCTTTGTAAGTACAGAGTTAAATTCTTAATGCATGATGGCGAAACAGTATTTGCTCACAGATCTGCCTTCGCTGCTAGACACTCAGTTCCTCAAGGAGAGGGTGAGGTTTTATTCATCTCTGGTATACTGTAGCAAACTGCATTTCCAAAGCTGGGGCAATGGGATGACCCGGAGGGATGGGATGGGGAGGGAGGTGGGACGGGGGTTCAGGATGGGGAACACATGTAAACCCATGGCTGATTCATGTCAATGTATGGCAAAAACCACTACAATATTGTAAAGTAATTAGCCCCCAACTAAAATAAATAAATTAAAAAAAAAGAAAGAAAGAAAAAAAACAAAAAACAAAGATGACTTATCTCACATCATTCCTCCCAATAATGCAATCTATGTCCTCTCCCCTTAAAACTGAGTGGGCTTCTAGAATTGTTTTACCCAAAACAAAACAATACAGCAGAAGCGACACTGTGATTTCTGGGGTTAAGTTATAAAAGATGATATGGATTCTGCCTCGCTCCCAGAAATATTTACCCTTAAAAATTTCAGTTGTCATGGTGGGATGCAACTCCCTGCAGGAATCACAAGGGAGACCACACAGGGAGGTCCTGAGACCACATGAAAAGAGATTCCCTCCTTCACCTATCCTATCAGCCCCCAGCTGCTTTAGCCCTTCCTGTCCCAGGTCCAGCCACACATGACTAAATTAAAGATCTCAAGCCAGAAGTTTAGCCAAGCTCTTACCAAATTCCTAAGGCACAAAAACCAACAGAGGGAGTTAAAGGATTGTTATTTTACACAATTAGGTTTGACTGGTTATTTGGCAGCAGATAATTGCAACAATATGCCCCCTTAATAAATAGTAATACCTACTATTTATTGAATATGTAGTTAATTATCAGGCACAGTAATAAGGATTATATATGCATTATCTCAAACCTCACATCAACTCTTTAAAATCACTAATATTAGCCCCACTTAACAGACTAGGAAACTTACTGAGACTGAATGACTTGCCAAAAGTCACAGAACTATAAGTGTGCTGAGACCCACATGTGCCCAACCCCCAAGCCTCTGCTACTCAAGGAATGGATAAATTTGTATAAAAAGTACTCTATAAACTGCTTCACATGTAGCTGCTTACGGGGTCTTCACCAAACCTCCCAAACTTAATTAAGAAAGTGACTTTTATTTTGAAATATTTCTTTCATTGTAATTACTTAATTTTATCATCCTATCTCATTTAAGATTTTTTCTCTGAGCCTCTGAGCCCTTATCTGCAACATGAGTATATAACAAAACCTACTTTGTAAGACTGTCCTAAAATCAAGTGAGTCACATAAAGCACTAACCAGGAGTAAAATGTCAGTAAATGTTTGCTAACATCATCATCATCTTCTTCCCATTCTTCACGTTTTGGCTTTAATATCACCTCTTCAAACAGGCTTTCCATGGTCGCTTTGTATAAATTCAGACTCTCTTTCATACAACATATTCAAGTAGGTGGATTAAGTTAAGGCAAGGCCAAAGGGATACCTGAGCAGAACAGGTTCAGGCCAAGTACTTAACAGCTTAACTCAAGAAGAATGTCTGCACTGGAAATGTACTTGGGCAGGAAAGGTAGGCTGGAACTACACTTGAATGAGAAAGATGAGGAGAATGGATTTTCACCGGGCAGAAAGGAGAAAAGAATGTATTGACAATGTTGAGAAAGAATAATATGTCAGTGTCTTCTAAAATGTCTTATAAATAACGATGACTATCTCCAAGGATCGCTGTCCAGGTTAAATGAGATAATGCACACAAGCACCTAACCCTTCACTTAAACGCACTGCTTGCCCACCACACAGAGGGGAGAAAGAGGTCAGCTGTTACCACTGATGTTACGGTTCTGCAGGGAGAAAAATGCAAAAAAACAAGAGCTGAAGGTCCCTCTCTGAGGCTTGCGGGATGACAAAGACAATGAAGGGGTAAAATCAAACAGAGAAGGACCAAACAACGAAGAGGTGAAGGAGACTTTGGCATCAGCGGGACCAAGAAAGGCGAAATTTTCAGGGAATAGAAAGCGTCAGCCAGGAGGTCGGGGAACAGGACGTGGACTGAAAAAGTCAAACCGACAGGCCAGCAGGGAAGGCAGCGTAAGCCGTCTCGGGACAAGGAGGACTAACGCAGAGCGAAAAGAAAACAGGAAAAGGGACAAGAACTAGGGCGACAGGACAAAAACTGGAAAGGCGATTATGGTCCCAAACTCTGCGTTCTAAAGTGGCTCCGTAATCTCTTCCAGGCGGGGATGTAAGAAGATGTAAGAAACAAGAAGTTTCTGCAGCATTCAGAGCGCACACTTGGAAGAGTTCGCTTCCTCGGCACCTGCTGCTGGTACCTCGGGAAAAGGCAGTTGCGTTGCCGAAAAGTCCTCACTTGTTCTTTCATCCTCCCTCGATAAGCAGTTATCTAATGAACGAATAAATGAATCCCCAAAACATGCTCTTCCTAGAGCCAAACACCCAGAACTCGCCTGAGAAAGTACGGCTTGGCGTAGAATTTGAAATCTACCCCCTCGAAATAGACATCGAACTCAGAGACCCGGGCGTAAGGCACGTGGATGGCGACAGTCAGGAAGTCGGGATCCTGGCTAAGATCGAACGCCGGGGTCAGCATCACCACGCCGAAGTCGGGCGCCCAAGTCGACCACTCTCGCAGCCGCCAAGGGCCTGCCACTAAAACTCGCCAAGAAGTCCCCACGCGCTGGTACCTGCTGTTAGACACGGTGCTTCCGGCTCTAGGCGGAAGTGCGCGTGCGTGCGAGAGGAAATCCCGCCTCGCGCCGGTTTCCATGGAGACGGGACGCTGTGCGCGAGGAGGTCGAGAAGGGATCGGATGAGATGGGCTTTGTGCGCAGAAATTGAACCTAGGGCATAACCTGCAAGAACCCGAGCAAGAATCCACCTTAGAGCCACTAAGCTTCTTTGAAGTTTATTAGAGATGATTGTAACAGCATTGGCTTTGAAGGCAGTGAAACCTGTGTTTAAATTTTTTCTTTCCAATACCCAGAAGTACGACTTTGAGAAAGTTACAGAACCTCTCTATGCTTCTATAAGATAAGGTTAGAAACCTAGCCTCGTAGAGATGGTGTGAGGATAGCATGCATTTATGCATGTTAAGCTTTAACAAGGTTCCCGGCAAGTTGTCGAGGCTGGGTGTGTTGGAGCAGTTACCGCAGAAACCACAGAAACATCGTTACTGTGGTTTTCCTTAGTTCTCATTTGCTTTGTCAACAACTCCCTTTCTCCCTCTCCTCCTTCATTCTCTACCGATTTCTATCTCCTCCTCTTTCCCTCCATGCCTCTTTCCCTCTGTCCTTTTCTGCCACTTCTCTTTCTAACTCATTAATTGAACAGAATTTGCTCGTTTAGTGAACGTCCATTCCACTCATCTCGTTTAATCTACACCACGAACGGTGAAGAACACGACTCACAAAGGTTAAGCAATATGTCTTACAATCATGCATTTTACAATTACCAAAATCCATAACATCTGACTCTTAAACCGTATTAGTGTCTGCAATGACGAATAGCAATGCCTCTGTACTTTCTCCTCTTTCCTTTTCTCACTTTTCTCCTTACACTTATTCGAGGTCCTCTTTTCTGTCTTTTTTCTTCCTCTTCCTTGTATTTCTCCTTTTTATTCTGGTCATACTCTCCCAATGCCTCTCCCACTAGGCTCTCTCCTCCCCTGCATATCCCCTTGGCCTTCCTTCCCTCTCACTTTATTTCCAGTTATTCCACCAGTAACTAGAATAGTCCAGGAAATGTTTTTATTTCCTGATTTTAAATATCAGTGAAAGTCATCTCCGGAGACAGTGGATCAGATAACCTAAAAAACCTTTTCAACCTCCAACTTTTTAGGAGTCTTGAAAATTAATTAGAACTCAGCATATTACTAGGAGTAAATAAAATTTAAAATTCAAAATAAAAATCAGTCTGCTTAAATCTGGGAGTTTTTTCTTTGTTTGTTTATTTTAATTGGAGGCTAATTACTTTACAGTATTGTGGTGGGTTTCGCCATACATTGACATGAATCAGCCCTGGGTGTACATGTGTCCCACCATCCTGAACCCCCCCTCCCAGTTCCCTCCCCACCCCATCCCTCTGGGTTGTCCCAGAGCACCAGTTTTGGGTGCCCTGCTTCATGCACCCAATTTTCTCTGGTCATCTATTTTACATTTGGTAATATGCATGTTTCAACACTATTCAATGCCATCATCTCACCCTCACCTTCTCCCACGTAGTCCAAAAGTCTGTTCTTTACATCTGTGTCTCTTTTGCTGTCTTGTATACAGGGCCGTAGTTACCGTCTTTCTAAATTCCATACATATGCGTTAAAATACTGTATTGGTGTTTCTCTTTCTGGCTTACTTCACTCTGTATAATAGGCTCCAGTTTCATCCACCTCATTAGAACTGACTCAAATGCGTTCTTAAATCCGAGAGTTTTGATAAAGACAAGAGGTTTATTTTAAACAGTTTAAAAAGTACTCTGCACATTCATCCATTCCTTGGGGAGCAGAGGGATTAATTGAATTGTTTGATTGAATGGATTGAATGTGCTGGCACTATGTGCCAGCCCTGCACCATATCCTTTATAATGATCTCATTTTCCCATTCTGACAGCTCTGTGAACTAGGGATTACATATCCCCATAGTGTGCACAAGATTACAGTTAGTGAGTGGTGCAATGAGAATTGAAACCCAAGTGAGTCTGATTCCTGAGCTCAAGCTCTAAAATACTATAGAGTTGGCTCCCTCTATACTACCTCCTACCCAGCTTGTTCCACATTGTGAGCACAAGTCTTCCTGCTTTAGACCATATTTAGCCCTACAAATAACAAGTGCTCTATAATGAAAATGAACTGATGCAAACACGGAATTAGTGTAGCCCTCAAAAGATCCCTTGAGATAGGCCTTTGGCTGTTCATTCCAAATTAGCTTCTCTAAAAAGAATCTTTACATCTGCCATGGGACCTCATTCCTGGAGGTCACAGCATTAATATTTTTAAATTATTAATGCCAAAGAATTAACTGAGGCTGGAGCTACACCTGAGGAAAGCCTATTTGAAAGCACTTTACACAGTAGAGCTATGCACTTCCTGGATGTTTTACCCTTTGTTTGGCAACACACAGAGACAAATTATTGCAATACAGATAAACAGACCGTAAGGTACAATGCTGCTGCTATGTATTTATTCAAAATATATATTGCATTTGCTATATCACAAAATACTGATCGATATATATATGTACATATATATATATATAAAACAGAGATTTATAACTTAATTTGCAAGTCATAGTTCACTCTATTTGGATTTCTAATTAATGGTTAATTACACAAGTGAAAAGTTCATTCTCTTTTTGTAAAAACAGAATATTACAGAAAAATTCCCTTGACTGCTGTCTAACTTTGGTTATTTCTCCTGCTTCACCAAGAGTAACCCCTCTAGCCACTCTTGCAGAGCTTTTTATATTTCTATATACATTTCCCATGGACGGAGGATCCTGGTAGGCTACAGTTCATGGGGTCGCAAAGAGTCGGACACGACTGAGCGACTTCACTTTCACTTTCACACATTTCTAAGTATCCTGTTACGTTATGTCTCTAATGCTTGGGGAGCATTATCACACTATAAATGAATATCTGCAACACTATTTTATTGCTTTTCTTGGGTACTTTTTTAGGCATATCAATATTGGTTCAAAGATCCAGTTGAATTCTTATTTCTAGATATAGACAATGCTTGAAAATAAAGACATCATTTCAACATTTCATGTTAACTCTGCTTTGGAGGGAAGAAAACAAACAAGAATGAAAATTTTTGTCTTTTTTGAGCATTCAAAGTTGCTGGGGGTTTGTTTGTTTTTCCATTGTTTTAAGCCTTATTTTTGGATGGCCTTTCACTATTTTAAAAATAGCTTTTTCCTGTGATCAGTTTGGTGGGCTTCCCAGGTAGCTCAGCTGGTAAAGAATCCGCCTGCAATGCAGGAGATGCTAGTTCGATTCCTGGGTTGGGAAGTTCCCCTGGAGAATGGATAGGCTACCCGTTCCAGTATTCTTGGGCTTCCCTGGTGGCTCAGATGGTCAAGAATCTGCCTGCAATGCAGGAGACCTGGGTTTGACACCTGGGTTGGGAAGATCCCCTGGAGAAGGGCATGGCAACCCATTCCAGTATTCTTGCCTGGAGAATCCCTTGAACAGAGGAACCTGGTGGGCTACAATCCATAGGGTCACAAAGAGTTGGACAAGACCAAAGCAACTTAGCATGCACAAGCACGCATATAACCTGCCATTTCTGATTATATGAAATTAGCCCCTCTTCTAGTCTAATAACTTGATTGTGATCCACATGGTTCAAAATTATATGTCAATTTAAAAATATTTTCTAAAACCAATCCCAGTTTCAGCCGTATTAGAAATCTTTTAATGGTGAAGTCCCCCTTGCTTCCAGAAGGTGGCAGGCGCTTAGGCAAGTAAGACAATGTTAATGAAGAACAGAGTTTTAATCTATGTTGGAAATAGCTTCCTGTATAATCTGTTTATAACTCTAGTTCATTCTCTGAGCCATTTGGGGGAGATCATGGGATATTACACAGAATTTGCAAACTACACTTTAACCGCTGTTATTGTTTTGGCATATATCTTTTTTGACTTTCAGTGTATTCATAAAATTCATTAAAAGTATCTTTCTATTCATAAAAAGTACAGGAAAAATTTAAACAAAAATGGTATCATACCTTATTTTTTCATTATTTCCACCCAACATAGCATTATATCTAGTATTTCATTTGACTATTTTTTGGCAAGAATATTTTACCATAATTGTACCTTCCTTATTTATCACTGTTAGTATTGTTAATTCTTAAGAAATGAGCAAAGTGATGATTTGTTTCAAGAGGGGAAAAAATGAAACCAATAGAATCATAAGCAAAGATCAGAAAACTAGAATAAAAATGCGAAAGTTAGAATACAAACTAGATAACATATTTTGAAGTTTGAAAAACAACTATCCTTCTATATACAGTGGGACTAGATATCTGAAGTTTTGCAATTTTGAGTTATAAACTAATTCTAAGAGGGCTTGGATGAATTCCTGGATAGCAAGTAAGCAAGTGTTAGCAGCTCAATCATGTCCAACTCTTTGCAAAGCTATGAACTATAACCCACCAGGCTCCTCTGTCCATGGAATTCTTCAGGCAATAACACTGGAGTAGGTAGCCATTCCTTTCTCTAGGGGATCTTCCCAACTCAGGGATCGAACCTGGGTCTCCCTGCATTGCAGGTGGATTCTTTACCATCTGAGCCACCAGGGAAGCCCTGAAATTTGGATTGTAAAAGAGGATTAAGGGATAGGTCTAACAGGGTACATGAGCATGAGTCAGACACTGGTGATGTGTCCAGTGTTTTTTAAACCCCTTTATCGTTAAGCACAACTATTTTTGATCTTGCACCAATCCTTTAGCCTATTCAAGTTACAGCTGTTAAAAGAGCACAGTGTTAGCAATAATAAAGCACAGTTGTGGGTATTTCAGTTAAGATTTAGTCCAATTCCAATTGTATACAAGCTCAATGAAGTTCTGAAAAAAACCTCAAACAGTTACAGCTGATCCTAGGGTGTTTTTTGTTTTGTTTTGACATTTTTGTGCAGGGGTTTAGCCAAGGGCTTAGCAACATACATTCCAAGATGCTAGTCCCATTCCATTTGATGAAATACAGACTGGGGGGCGGGGGGAATGCTAACCAAATTGCACTTTGAGCTCCCTTTATTGTTTTCGGTCGTATATATAAAAGACATCTACAGAAGGTACTGTTTTGATGCCCTGCTCAGGTGTTCTTTATGGACCCAGGAAGCCCCTCTGTAACTGGCCACAAACGTTTGGGATGACCTCTTCTCCAAAGATTTTCCTTAGTTCAGGGTTTCTCCACCTCAGGTATTTGAGGCCAAATAGTTCTTTGTTGTGGGGAGCCCGCCTGCGCATTGTGAGATGTTTAGCAGCATCCATGGCCTTTTATTTCTCAATTCCAATACCAACCCTGCTATTGTGACAACCACAAACATCTCCAGACTTTGCCAAATGTCTCTTAGGAGACCAAATAGCCCATAGTTGAGAATGACTGCCCTAGATTGATGGAAGACTCCTGGAAGTAACTACCGCTACTGCCACCACCTACCTCAGATCCACAACCATGAGGATTAGAAGACTGCCTCAAAGGGCAGATGACTCCAGAGTGGCTTACGCTCCAGAATTCTTAAGGGCAGATTTTCCCTGAGCTCACACTTTACTCAGCTTCTCCCCTTTCCCTTTCCTTCATTTCCTTCCTTACCGATTTCTCCTGAGTAATTCCCTCACAGTGAGTCACATGCATCGGAATCTCTGTCTAGGGAATACTTCTCTGAAGTAATACTTCTAGGGAATAGGTTGAGGGTACCTGACCTATGTACACAGTTGGAGGAACACCTTAACGTTCCTTACAGTCCTTCAAAACTGCTGGAGAAAAATTATCTACAATATCTACAGAGAATACATGATACAAGTTTTTATGTTACTCTTTTTAAAGTTCTTATAATCCAACTATCTTTAACAGAACTAATCTTTTCCTTAATTCACAGAGAACATGTTTTTAGTCCTTCATGCAGAAATCATTTAAATGCACCTCTTTTGGCATCAAAGGTTGTGATGGGATTGTAAATTGGTACAACCACCTTGGACAAGAATCCCTTGGACAGCAAGGAGATCCAACCAGTCCATCCTAAAGGAAATCAGTCCTTGAATATTCATTGGAAGGACTGATGTTGAAGTTGAAACTCCAATACCTTGGCCACCTGATGCAAAGAGCTGTCTCATTTGAAAAGACACTGATGCAGGGAAAGATTGAGGGCCGGAGAAGGGGACGACAGAGGATGAGGTGGTTGGATGGCATCACCTACTCTATGGACATGAGTTTGAGTAAACTCCAGGAGTTGGTGATGGACAGGGAGGCCTGGCGTGCTGCAATCCATGGGGTCGCAAAGAGTCGGACATGACTGAGTGACTGAACTGAACTGAACTGAACCAAATCTTAAAAAATTGTTTGGCAGTATTACTAGAAATAAACATATGTATGCCCTAGCACCCTACAATTCCTCTCTTTGATACATAACAGAAATGAGTGGTAATTGTCCATTAAGAGATAGGCACAGGAAAGTTCAGAGATGTATTAACCATTACACACTACACTAGATACAATTCAAGTGCCCATCAAGACGAGAATAGACAAATTGTGGTGTACTTACTCAATATTGCTAAACAGAAATAAGAAAGAATGGACTATAGCTATACACAGCATGTAGGATCACATAGGGATGTTAAGTTAAAAAGATAAGATCCAAAAGAAGATGGAGTATTGTTGTTGTTTAGTCATTAAGCTGTGTCTCTTTTGAGATCCCATGGACTGTAACCTGCCAGGCTTCTCTGTCCGTGGGATTTCCCAGGTAATACTGGAGTGGGTTTCCATTTCCTTTTCCAAGGGATCACCTTCACCCAGGGATCAAACCTTAATCTCCTACATTGGCAGGTGGATTCTTTACCATTGACCCACAGCAAAAGAATAAAATAATGCCATTTGCAACAACATGAATGGACCTAGGAATTTTCATACTAAGTCAGATAAAGAAAATATGTGGCATCACTGATATGTGGAAACTAAAAACTAATGATATAAATGAACTTATTTACAAAACAGAAATAGGCTCACAGACATAGAAAACAAACAGGGTTACTGAAAAGTAAAAGAAGGGGGATAAATTAGGAGTTTGGAACTAATGGATACACACTAGTATGTATAAAATAGATGAACAACAAGGATCTACTGTATAGCACCTATATTCAATATCTTGTAATAATCTAAAATGGAAACAAATATGAAAAAAGAACAAATATATATGAACCACTTTGCTATACACCTGAAACTAACACAGTACTGTAAATCAACAAAATTTCAATTTTTTAAAATGGTGAAAAGTTTAAAAAATCCAAAACATAGATACCCTCTGCCTTTTTAAGTAATAAAATCACTCAGATAAGAGAGTTATTAAAGAACATTTATATGTCAGGGGGAAAAAAGACCAGAATCAAAAGAGTTCATACTAGATGTTTCCATTTATATATAGTTCAAAACAAGCAAAACTTAATCCATGGTCATAGATATGAGAACAGTGATACTTTTGTGGGGATGGTTACTGACAGGGAGGAGGTGAGAGAAAGGCTGCTAGGTGCTGAATATTTAATCCACATCTTGATTTGGGTGGGAATTACGTGTATATATACATATGTAAAATTCATAGAGACCCAGACAGTCACGATGGTGTGATCACTCACCTAGAGCCAGACATCCTGGAATGTGAAGTCAAGTGGGCCTTAGAAAGCATCACTACGAACAAAGCTAGTGGAGGTGATGGAATTCCAGTTGAGCTATTTCAGATCCTGAAAGATGACGCTGTGAAAGTGCTGCACTCAATATGCCAGCAAATATGGAAAACTCAGCAGTGGCCACAGGACTGGAAAAGGTCAGTTTTCATTCCAATTCCAAAGAAAGGCAATGCCAAAGAATGCTCAAACTACCGCACAATTGCACTCATCTCACATGCTAGTAAAGTAATGCTTAAAATTCTCCAAGCCAGGCTTCAGCAATACGTGAACCATGAACTTCCAGATGTTCAAGCTGGTTTTAGAAAAGGCAGAGGAACCAGAGATCAAATTGCCAACATCCTCTGGATCATCAAAAAAGCAAGAGAGTACCAGAAAAACATTTATTTCTGCTTTATTGACTATGCCAAAGCCTTTGACTGTGTGAATCACAATAAACTGTGGAAAATCCTGAAAGAGATGGGAATTCCAGATCACCTGACTTGCCTCTTGAGAAACCTGTATGCAGGTCAGGAAGCAACACTCATAACTGGACATGGAACAATAGACTAGTTCCAAACAGGAAAAGGAGTACATCAAGGCTGTATATTGTCACCCTGCTTATTTAACTTACACGCAGAGCACATCATGAGAAACGCTGGGCTGGAGGAAACACAAGCTGGAATCAAGATTTCTGGGAGAAATATCAATAACCTCAGATATGCAGATGACACCACTCTTATGGCAGAAAGTGAAGAAGACTAAAGAGCCTCTTGATGAAAGTGAACGAGGAGAGTGAAAAAGTTGGCTTAAAGCTCAACATTCAGAAAACTAAGATCACGGCATCCGGTCCCATCACTTCATGGCAGATAGATGGGCAAACAGTGGAAACAGTGGCTGACTTTACTTTTCTGGGCTCCAAAATCACTGCAGATGGTGACTGCAGCCATGAAATTAAAAGATGCTTACTCCTTGGAAGGAAAGTTATGACCAACCTAGACAGCATATTAAAAAGCAGAGACATTACTTGGCCAACAAAGGTCCATCTAGTCAAGGCTATGGTTTCTCCAGTAGTCATGTATGGATGTGAGAGTTGAACTATAAAGAAAGCTGAGCACTGAAGAATTGATGCTTTTGAACTGTGGTGTTGGAGAAGACTCTTGAGAGTCCCTTGGACTGCACGGAGATCCAACCAGTCCATCCTAAAGGAGATCAGTCCTGGGTGTTCATTGGAAGGACTGATGTTGAAGCTGAAACTCCAATACTTTGGCCACCTCATGCTAAGAGCTGACTCATTGGAAAAGACCCTGATGCTGGGAAAGATTGAGGGCAGGAGGAGAAGGGGACAACAGAGGATGAGATGGTTGGATGGTATCACTGACTCAATGGACATGGGTTTTGGTAGACTCAGGGAGTTGGTGATGGACAGGGAGGCCTGGTGTGCTGCGGTTCATGGGGTCGCAAAAAGTCGGACACGACTGAGCTGAACTGAACTGATACACATATATAAACACACACACACATACACATGTATGTATATATAAGATTGGGCAACTTACTGTATGAAATTTATCAATATATAATAAAAGAAGTCCTGTGCATGACTAGAAAATGATCACAAGAGCTGAGTCACCCCTGGATGCTGGGAATATAGAATGCTGCTGCTGCTGATGGCTCACAGTCATGTCCTTCACAGGGCATTGTCCTTGACTGCAGAGTAGTGCCTCATCCAAAGTTACCCACTTCCACGAGGCTAATGCAGGATACAAAGGTCCTGGGTTCCCTAACTCAGATGGGACAAGTAACTCTGAAAGCCATCCTGGCTCCAGGTCTCCCTGCAGAATTGGCAGAGGCCTTGGTTGCAATGGCACCGTGGGCCTCTGTCCCATGCCTCTTCCTCTTTACAGGTGTGTCTCCAAAGAGCATCCCCTCCAAAACCATCTGCACTCAGTGGTCCTTCTTAGAGTCTGTTCCCAGGAGCCCCAATATAAGATGCTGTTCGTGCTACAGGTCTACTTTTCCAAATAGACTGGAACGCCCATTTTACTTTCAATACCAACATTCTTAAAATTAACTCAACAGCCTCCTTGATTTTTCTGCAGTGTCATTTCCTGGTGTTCCTTCACCAAGGGGTCTGGAAGCCGTGAATTTGCCAATATTTTTAAAAAAAACTGTTGCCAAGACTCTCTTTCTTCCTGAATGCCTTTTGATTATTACAGTCACTCAGAAGAAAACCAACCTTCTGGAGAAAACACTAAGCTAAACTATGAGCTCTAAAGAGGAGGAAAATAGGCCCCCTGCAATTTGAAACAATTTCTGTTGATTATGTCTATTGTAAATTCATTATAAGTACTTCTCTATGAAGTTGATATAAGTATTTCTCTATAAAGTTGAAATAGCATAACTGGATAATTTTATGTTATTTTCCCAGGGGAGTTCATGTTAGTTATCTTTTTCCTAAATAAAAGTACATCCTTTTCAACCAGAGGCCATGGCATTTGGAATGTAGGTAGTAATTATGTCATTGTCAATGGTATATAATCAAGACATAGCCTTGAAACCTTCTCCCAATCTTCTCCCTTGGCTTTTCTCCATTCTGCACTCTGGTTTTTGCAAAGTTTCTAAGTGTTCATTCATCCCTCAATTTTTACATGCACTTATTTTTCCTACATTGCCTCTGCTTCAAATCAATATTTTTCCTTATGGGTTTTGTTTATTTACACTCATCTTGCTTTGTCACTTCAGTAGTTAACAACATTTTTATGGTGACTTTTGAAAATCATAATTTGTAGCCAATTAAGTGTCTTCTCTCTTGATGTAAAACATGAAGAAATACGAAAATTTAAACTTCTGTCTTCATGGCATCAGAGGTCTGAGTGAGAACAGAACCTATTGCCTTCATTATCATAGTTTATGGAGTTTTTTTTTATCCTGGAAAATAATGCCTATGCTCTTTTCTTTGCCTCTAGGTAATACTGCCCCCAAGTTATCATATACTTATGGTATAAATTTAATCAACAATAAATGTATTGGTTACTTATTATATACGAGCCATTTTTCTAAGTGTTTTGCAAACAATGTCATTATTTCAACTCTGGGAGGAAACAGATTTTATATTACCAGTGCCTTCATTTTATTCATGAGAAAACTTAGACTTAAAGAGGTTGAGTGACTTTCTGGGTCTCATGGCCTATAAGTAATACAGTCAGGACTGGGACCTTTGAGTTTATTCCACCTTTAGTCCACCATCTATAAAACACGTTTCTATTCTTAATGATCTAGGAGGAAAAGAGAGAAGAGATAACACAAGATGAAAGAAATGATCTCTAAGTTCAAATAATTTAGACTTTAGTTGTGAAAATGAAACACAGAAGAATTAGCAATTGCAGTAGCCAGTTTCCAAAGCTGCATCTTCCCACAATGAGCCACTACATCCAGTAATCACACCTGAGTGTGAAGCTGGGTTGGCCCTGTCCAACTGGACTATTGAAGCACATGCTCTAAAGGAAGCCAGCCACAGTGCAAGAAATCTAGCTACCCCTGAGATCACCATGCTGTGGGGAAGCCCAACCTGCCACTTGGAGAGGCTGGGGGCCAGCAGTGACTGCCTCCGCCATCCCAGCCCAGGCACCATTTTCAAGAGTGAAGAAGCCATGTTGGACATCTAAGCCTCAGCAGATACCACATGAAGTAGAACAGAGGAATCTTGCTGTTAGCCAGAAACACAGCTCGAAGCTTACACAGTCCCATCCCAGCCACCTCTAGGATCGGAGCCACCCCAGCTGAGGCCCCAGTTACATCAGAAGAGAGACAAGCCGTCCCCACTGTGCCTGCCCCAATTTCTAACTCACAAAATTGTCAGCCTAAGAAAATGATTGTTGTTTCAAATTGGTAGGTTTGAGGGAGATTTTGCAATGCAGCAGAGGATAAACAGAATAGCAATGAAAGACAATCAAGTGTAGAAATCCAGTCAGAGAGATCCAGAGATAGAGAAATGTGTAGGGGGTTGAACAATTAGAAAAATCTCATTTGTGATAAGTCTGGGGCCTGAGCAAAGGCTCCCAGGGGAAAAAGTACAGATAAATGGGGTGGAACCAGGTCACTTTATCTGATGTGGAGGATACGAAAACTGAAGCAACAAGCATTAGGACTAGATATGAGTCTAGGGCAATCCCTGAGAGGGGTGAATGCCCAGGAAAAGAATTCTGCAGCTGAACAGGGCTATAAAAACCATTTAGTACAACTCACACTTTTGTAAGATAAGGAAACTGAAATTTAGAAAAATGAAGTGACTGGGAGAAGGTCACATAGCAGGTTGGTGGCAAAAGTTAATACTCAACGCTAGGACTTAGTTTCTTTTCTCCAGGAACCCACAGTTGGTTAAGGAAATAGAATCATGATTCTTTGTGTATAAATCTAGATAAGCTTTCTCCTCTGGCATCAAAACAAAAAACCATGGTATATTCATCCTAAATATCTGGACAGATAACCATGGTGTTTAAAGCCTGATCTCTCCTTCAAAGTTGTAAAATCTTTAATCACTCTTTCTTCATCCTCTTCTTCCACGTTAAAACCAAAATACAACAAAACCTCTAAATCTTTTAGTCTCTGAACTTTCACCAAATTCTCCATTAAGTTAAAAAAAAAACTATATTGAGGCATAAATTACATTTCATGAAATTCACTCTGTTTTAAGTGTACCAGTCAGCATTTTTTACTACTGAGTTGAGCAATCATCACCTTAATCCACTTCCAGAATATTTCTGTTCTCTGCAACAAAATCTCTCTGTGCATTTACAGTTAACCCTTCTTCCTGCCTTGAGCTGCAGATCAGAAATAATTTACTTTTTGTCTCTATAGATTTGCCTTTCTAGATATTTCAGATAAACAGGACCATACAATAAGTGGTCCTTTGTGTCTGGCTTCCTTCACACAGCATGTTTTTGAAGTTCACTCATCCTGTAATGTGAATCAGTAGCTAATTCCTTTTTATTGCTGAATACTATTCCATTGTATGGATATACCATATTAGTTTATCTATTAACCAGTTAATGGACATTTGGCTTGGTTCCACTTTTTGACTACTGTGAATAATTCTGCTTCCACTAATTTTAAATTTAAAAGTAGTAAAGATTGGTTAGTAGAGAGAAGTCTCACAGAAGTTTTGGGAGTTTTGTGGAGATTATTTAAATAAGAAAATACAGAAAAACAGGAAGAATATGTTCACCTTTCAGAGATAACCAGAGTATTAATGTTCTACACTTTTTAGCTAAGTATTATATAGAGTTTTTTCTTATAATAAAGCTAAACAGTACATACTTTTTTGATAACTCATTTTAAAATTAATTATGTCATGAAAAACCTTTCTATGTGACTACATTATATTGAATCAATGTATCATAATTTGTTTATCTGATTTCAATGATTATATAATTCAGTTACATCCAATTTCTTGCCCATTATAAAGAAGAATGACTTTGGCTATGCTCACAAAAGCTGTCTCCAAACTAAATTCATGAAACTATTTACTTCTGTTTTCTTTCAGCTCTTTATGGTTTATTGTTTATATTCAACTTTTTAGTCCATCCTGAAAGTATTTTGGCATTTGTTTACCCCAAAGCCATCCTTCCACACTGACTTAGAAAGCATTCTTTAATTCACAGTACAGATGAACACTGTCCAGAATCATTTCTTACATTTCTACTCCATGTCATCACATGACTTCAAGTGCCAATACCATCTTGCTGTAATCAGAACTGACTGGAGCATGATAACACATAGCCGCGTTAGTCTTCCTTCAACGTTACCTCGTTTCTTACTGTCCAGTTCCACAGCAAAAATTCTCAGAAGTCTGACTTTATTTAATATGTATATACTTAAATTTTGGATAAAATCCACACACTTAAATAGCAAATTTTTTTTCTAATTTCACCAAGAGAACTACTGGTTGAAGTGACCTTGAAGTGACTTATTTGTAATCCATATATCAATAGTCCCCTCTAGTCCCACATTGTCAATCATCATACAATCCCCCACAGGATCACCACGTTCTATTCAGACCAGAGTTCCGAGCTTCTTCCCCTGTCCCTGTGATGAGAGGGGCATGAACTGTGAGTCAGGTTGTTCTAAAAAGTAGACAGATCTTGGGTTATTTGTAGAGTCATGGACAGACCTAGAGACTGTCTACAGAGTGAAGTCAGAGAAAAACAAATATTGTATATTAATGCATATGTGTGGAATCTAGAAAAAATGGTATCAGTTCAGTCGCTCAGTTGTGTCCGACTCTGCGGTCCCATAGACTGCAGCATGCCAGGCTTCCCTGTCCATCACCAACTCCCAGAGCTTGCTCAAACTCATATCCATCCAGTCAGTGATGCCAATCAACCATCTCATCCTCTGTCATCCCCTTCTCCTCCTGCCTTCAATCTTTCCCAGCATTGGGGTCTTTTCTAATGAGTCAGTTCTTCGCATCAGGTGGCCAAAATATAAAATGGTATACAGGATCTTATTTGCAAGCAGAAATAGAGGTACAGATGTAGAGAACAAATATTTGTATACCACGGGAGGAAGGGGGAAGTGGGAGGAATTGGGAGATTGGGATTGACATATACACACTATTGATGGGCTTTCCTTGTGGCTCAGCTGGTAAAGAATCTTCTTGCAGTGCAGGAGATGTGAGTTTGACCCCGGGGTTGGGAAGATCCCCTGGAGAAGGGAAAGGCTACCCACTCCAGTATTCTGGCCTGGAGAATTCCATGGACTGTATAGGCCATGGGGTCGCAAAGAGTCGAACACGACTGAATGACTTTCACTTTCACACTACTGATAGTATGTATAAAATATAGGTAACTAGTGAGAACATACTGTATAGCACAGGGAACTCTACTTAATGCACTGCAGTGACATGAATGGGAAAGAAATCCAAAAGAGAGGGGAATATATGTATATGTATAACTGATTCATTTTGCTGTACAGAAGAAACTAACATAACATTGTAAAGCAACTATACTGCAATAAAAATTAATTTAAAAAAAATTAGATGGATCTTAAAACCCTAGTGAACCCAAGAAACACCAGTACAAGCTGTATTAGGTATGAACTTTCAATGCACACAACTCAGGTGTGAAACCTTGTCTGAATTTAATTTCTTTGTCTAGCAGCAGTTTACCAAATCAATTTATGGTCAACTCAGTCACTTCAGAGTTTTTCCTTAATCTCTTTGGAGTAGACTCAAGGGGTTCAGGTTTTTCTCTACCTCCCTAATTCACCCCAAGGTGTCATTTTACCTCTAGGAAGTTTTCCAAGAATCATAGAACTGAGTAGAGTGGGGTGGGCCTGAGGAAGCATCTGATCCTTGGAGTTGTGTCTGTTCAGACACACGCAGGTGTTCAGTCCTGCGTGGTCCTCAGACACTGTTGTCTCTCCACACCAGCATCTACTGAGGCATCCTAAGTCCTATGTCATAGCTGCACAGTCTGTTCCAGTCTCTGCTGAGACATTCCCTCATCAGCGCAAGGACTTCTACTATCCTCAAACCTCAGGTCGAATGGCTCCTGCCAGACCACTTGTTTTATTGGGTCCCACTCTGGCCCTTCTCAGGCAGAGCCCATCCAGAGGCCTGGCTCCTCCTCTGCCTAGAATATACCCTGGATATCCAAGACTCTGCGATTCCCAATCTAAATGGTCTGAGCCTCATCTTGGTGCAGGCCTCTTTCCTGAGTGGTCCTCCTGAAGACAAACTGCCCCTAGCATACATGCCCTTAGGCTTGATGGTGGCCAAAGGGCAGGTGTTTGCAGGAGAGTGGATGAAGCTTGGGCATGTGGGTAGGGGTGGAAGGAAGAGGGGATGAGCTCAAGACTGGGGCTGGGGACTTGCATTCTACCATCTCCAAGCATATGTGTAGAAATCTTGAAGTTCCTCCTGGACTTTAAGGTTGCTATCAAAATCCACTTGTCATGCAGGAACATAGAACATATGCTATTTGACGGTGGTTAGTTTGACTTGTAAATATTTAAGCAAAGGATAGGTGGGTCTCCTTTTTTTTTTTTTTTTAACTTTTATATTATATTGGAGTGTGGGCGTCCCAGGTGGCTCAGCAGTAAAGAATCTGCCTGCAATGCAGGAGATGTGCTTTGATCCCTGGGTTGGGAAGATCTCCTTGAGAAGGAAATGGCAACCCACTCCGGTATTCTTGCCTGGAAAATTCCACGGACAGAGGAGCCCAGCGGGCTACAGTCCGTGGGGTTGCAAAAGAGTCAGGCACAACTTAGTGACTAAACAATAATGGTAGTTGACTAACAACATTGTGTTAGTTTCAGGTGTACAGCAAAGTGAATCAGTTATACATACACATGTATCTATTCTTTGTCAAATTCTTTTCCCAAACAAGTTATTACAGAATGTTGAGTAGAGTTTCCTGTGCTATAACGGTGGTTCTCTGTTTTTACTCTCACCCCAGACTCTGAGAATTCTAGGGATGGACCTGATAGAACAATATCACTCAGTTGAGCGCTGCCTTATATAGCTTTGACTCTTAGAGTCACAGAGTGTCACTGTTTGGGGAACCCAGTTTATTCAAATGTCCCCATTCTAACTTCACAACTTGTTTAGGTTCTAGGTTTTATTTCCTGTCCAAAGAAAATTTTCACTACAATGCTGAATAATCTCTTGGGTTTCTTACCTTCTGATAGTTTCTTGGCTTCAGAGATTTTCCTTGTTTTCCCACCAGGTCAGTGACACATATCGAGAGAAGTATATGCATCCTCAAAGGATACCAAATAACATCTGAACCAATAAGAAAGTGAAAGTCGCTCAGTCATGTCCAACTCTTTGCAACCCCATGGACTATACAATTCACGGAATTCTCCAGGCCAGAATACTGGAGTGGGTAGCTGTTCCCTTCTCCAGGGGAGCAATTGAACCAATGAGGGACATTTAATTATACTCCACGGGAAAAACAACATCGTGGAGATGTTAATTCATTGTAAGTTAATTTATAAATTTTTCTTAATACCAATAGTTTTTTTTTTAATTTTAGAATGAGACAAGCTAGTTCTGAGTTCATATGGAAAAATAAATAAGAATGGCCTGGGAAGCTCTAAAACAATGGAACTCATCCTGCTAGAAATGTAAACATGTCATCATCCTAAGGAAATAAAACTGCATGCTAACATGGGAGACAGATGAGCAGAATGGGATAGAAAATCCCCAAATATCCAAAAATACACCTAGGAATGCAGCACATGACCAAGGTGGCATCTGGAATTGATGGGGAAAGATGGACTGTGCAGTTTAAGTGTTGAGAAAACAGTATGAAGACAAAGTAAAGTTGGGCCCAAATTCACCCAGAATAAATGCCAAGTGAACCAAAGATTTACATTTAAAAATGAAACTATATTTATTGATAAGATTTGTTTATGCAGATTCTGGAGCATCCTACAAATCAATCAAGGCAACTCAACAGAAAAATGAGCAAAAGACTGGAGCAGAGATTTCATAAAATAAGAGGTCTAATTGGCCAGTACATGCATGAAAAGATGCTAACTTCATTAGTGCTCAGGGAAATACAAATTAAAACCACATTGAAATACCACTACACAGTCACCAGCGTGGTTAAAATGGAAAAAACAAAACACTTGGAGAGAATGTTTAGCAAAAAGAACTCTTATGTGTTGCGGGTAGGTGTGTCAGTTGATACAATCACAAAGGAAAACTGTTGGGTAGCATCCACTAAAGCTAAACTTGTGTCTACCTTGCAACACAGCAATTTACCTCCTAATATATACATCCAACATACACATATTCCCGTGCTCACCAAAAGAGAAATACAAGAATGTTCACAGCAGGTATTCAGTGAAAACATTTCCTTCCACCCCTGTCTTCCATCTGTTCTGGGTTTCTTACTCCATAAGATAAAGCTATCTTTATTATTCAAGCCCTTGCTCAAAATGTTGGATCACCACCAGCAGCAGGAGCAATGTTTAACAGCTTATTAGAAACACAGACTCTCGGGTCATAGCTCAGATATACGACATTGATATCTACATTTAACAAGATCTCCAGATAATTTGTCCACCCATTCAAGTTTGAAAAGCCATAGTCAGATTCTCTTCTGTTCCTTCTGACTGATATAGATATAACCCTAAGCTTCCTCTCCTTTCAACTGGGGTATTTACTGGCTACCATTTTGTACAGATCACTTAACACCCTTCTCTTTGCTCAAGCTACATATATACATTATCCTCTGGGGCAGGGGGTGGAGGGGCATCGTTAACAACACAGCCAGTAGGGTCAGAGTACTTGAATGAAAAATCCTTTATCTGCTTGTTTTTTAAAAAGAAAAATAGATTTTTTAAGAGCAATATTTTTAGGTTCACTGTTAAGAAGGGAAAGTGCAGAGAATTCTGATACACTTACTGCTTCCTCACGTACACAGCCTTCTCTCCACCAACATCTCAGCACCAGAGGGGTACATGCTTTCACCTGATAGATACACACTGGCACACCATTATCACCCAAAATGATAGATGGACCACAGTTTATTTATCCATCACCTGCTGAGGGACGTTTTGGTTGCCTCTAAGTTTTCACAGTTACTAACAAAGCCATTATTACTAATTACTGATAACCTGCACTCAAGTGCAGGTTATTGTACAGACATAAGTTGAATAAATACCAAGGAGCATGACTGCTGGATTGTATGGTAAGAGTATGTTTAATTTTGTAAATGTCTTCCAAAGAAGCTGCATCATTTTGCATTCCCACCAGAAGTACATGAGTGTACCTCTTGGTCCACATCCCCGTTAGCATTTGGTCATGTCAGTGTGCCAGATACTGGCCATCCTAATAGGTGTGTAGTCGTATCTCGTTGTTGTTTTAATTTGCATTTCCCTAGTGACAGAACGTGGAGCATCTTTTCATTCGTTTACTTGCCATCTGTATATCACCTGTGATGAAGTGTCCATTAAGGTCTTCAGCCCATTTTTAAATCAGGTTGTTTCTTTTCTTATTGCTGAGTTTTAAAACTGGCCAATCTGATCACATGGACCACAGCCTTGTCTAACTCAGTGAAACTAAGCCATGCCGTGTGCGGCCACCCAAGACGGACGGGTCGTGGTGGAGAGGTCACAGAATGTGGTCCACTGGAGAAGGGAATGGCAAATCACTTGAGTATTCTTGCATTGAGGAATCCATGAACAGCATGAAAAGGCAAAAAGATAGGACACTGAAAGACAAACTCCCCAGGTCGGTAGGTGACCAATATGCTACTGGAGATCAGTGGAGAAATAACTCCAGAAAGAATGAAGGGATGGAGCCAAAGCAAAAACAACACCCATTTGTGGATGTGACTGGTGATAGAAGCAAGGTCTGATGCTATAAAGAGCAATATTGCATAGGAACCTGGAATGTTAGGTCCATGAATCAAGGCAAATTGGAAGTGGTCATACAGGAGATGGCAAGAGTGAACGTTGACATTCTAGGAATCAGAGAACTAAGATGGACTGGAATGGGTGAATTTAACTCAGATGACCATTATATCTACTACTGTGGGCAGGAATCCCTTAGAAGAAATAGAGTAGCCATCATAGTCAACAAAAGAGTCCGAAGTGCAGTACTTGGATGCAGTCTCAAAAACCACAGAATGATCTCGGTTCGTTTCCAAGGCAAACCATTCAATATCACGGTAATTCAAGTCTATGCCCCGACCAGTAACGCTGAAGAAGCTGAAGTTGAACAGTTCTATGAAGACCTACAAGACCTTCTAGAATTAACACCCAAAAAAGATGTCCTTTTCATTATAGGGGACTGGAATGCAAAAGTAAGAAGTCAAGAAACACCTGGAGTAACAGGCAAATTTGGCCTTGGAGTACAGAATGAAGCAGGGCAAAGGCTAATAGAGTTTTGCCAAGAGAATGCACTGGTGATAGCAAACACCCTCTTCCAACAACACAAGAGAAGACTCTACAAATGGACATCATCAGATGGCCAACACCAAAATCAGATTGATTATATTCTTTGCAGCCAAAGATGAAGAAGCTCTATACAGTCAGCAAAAATAAGACTGAGAGCTGACTGTGGCTCGGAGGATGAACTCCTTATTGCTGAATTCAGACTTAAATTGAAGAAAGTGGGGAAAACCACTAGCTCATTCAGGTATGACCTAAATCAAATCCCTTATGGTTATACAGTGGAAGTGAGAAATAGATTTACAGGGCTAGATCTGATAGACAGAGTGCCTGATGAACTATGGACAGAGGTTCGTGATATTGTACAGGAGACAGGAATCAAGACCATCCCCAAGAAAAAGAAATGCAAAAAAGCAAAATGGGTGTCTGAGGTGGCCTTACAAATAGCTATGAAAAGAAGGGAAGTGAAAAGCAAAGGAGAAAAGGAAAGATATACCGATTTGAATACAGAGTTCCAAAGAATAGCAAAGAGAGATAAGAAAGCCTTCCTCAGCGATCAATGCAAAGAAATAGAGGAAAACAACAGAATGGGAAAGACTAGAGATCTCATCACGAAAATTAGAAATACCAAGGGAACATTTCCTGCAAAGATGGGCTCAATAAAGGACAAAAATGGTATGGACCTAACAGAAGCAGAAGATATTAAGAAGAGGTGGCAAGAATACACAGAAGAACTGTACAAAAAAGATCTTCATGACCCAGATAATCACAATGGTGTGATCACTCACCTAGAGTCAGACATCCTAGAATGTGAAGTTAAGTGGGCCTTAGGCAGCATCACTACGAACAAAGCTAGTGGAGGTCATGGAATTCCAGTCGAGTTATTTCAAATCCTGAAAGATGATGCTGTAAAAGTGCTGCACTCAATATGCCAGCAAATTTGGAAAACTCAGCAGTGGCCACAGGACTGGAAAAGGTCAGTTGTCATTCCAATCCCAAAGAAAGGCAATGCCAAAGAATGCTCAAAGTACCACACAATTGCACGCATCTCACACGCTAGTAAAGTAATGCTCAAAATTCTCCAAGCCAGGTTTCAGCAATACGTGAACCGTGAACTTCCAGATGTACAAGCTGGTTGTAGGAAAGGCAGAGAAACCAGAGATCAAATTGCCAGTATCCACTGGATCATCAAAAACGCAAGAGGGTTCCAGAAAAACATCTATTTCTGCTTTATTGACTATGCCAAAGCCTTTGACTTTGTGTATCACAATAAACTGTGGAAAATTCTTCAAGAGACAGGAATGCCAGACCACCTCACCTGCCTCCTGAGAAATCTGTATGCAGGTCAGGAAGCAACAGTTAGAACTGGACATGGAACAACACACTGGTTCTAAATAGGAAAAGGAGTATGTCAAGGCTGTATATTGTCACCCTATTTATTTAACCTATATGCAGAGTACATCATGAGAAACACTGGGCTGGAAGAAACACAAGCTGGAATCAAGATTGCTGGGAGAAATCTCAATAACCTCAGATATGCAGATGACACCACCCTTATGGCAGAAAGCAAACAAGAACTAAAGAGCCTCTTGATGAAAGTGAACGAGGAGAGTGAAAAAGTTGGCTTAAAGCTCAACATTCAGAAAACAAAGATCATGGCATCCGGTCCCATCATTTCATGGCAAATAGATGGGGAAACAGTGGCTGACATTATATTTTGGGCTCCAAAATCACTGCAGATGGTGACTGCAGCCATGAAATTAAAAAACAGTTACTCCTTGGAAGGAAAGTTTGACCAACCTAGACAGCATATTAAAAAGCGAGACATCACTTTGCCAACAAAGGTCCATCTAGTCAAGGGTATCGTTTTTCCAGTAGTCATGTATGGATGTGAGAGTTGAACTATAAAGAAAGCTGAGCACTGAAGAATTAATGCTGTTGAACTGTGGTGTTGGAGGAGATTCTTGAGAGTCCCTTGGACTACAAGGAGATCCAACCAGTCCATCCTAAAGGAGATCAGTCCTGGGTGTTCATTGGAAGGACTGATGTTGAAACTGACACTCCAATACTTTGGCCACCTGATGCGAAGAGCTGACTCATTTGAAAAGACACTGATCCTGGGAAAGATTGAAGGCGGGAGGAGAAGGGGAGGACAGAGGATGAGATGGTTGGATGACATCACCGACTCAATGGACATGAGTTTGGGTGAACTCTGGGAGTTGGTGATGGACAGGGAGGCCTGGCGTGCTGCAGTTCATGGGATCGCAAAGAGTCGGACATGACTGAGCAACTGAACTGAAGAGCTCTTTGCATATTTTGAATAACAGTCCTTTGTCAGATGTGTCTTTTGCAAATCTTTTCTTTCAGTCTGTAGCTTATCTTCCAATTCCTTTGCATTTGTCTTTCACAGGACAGAAGTTTTTAATTATAATAAAATCTAGCTCATCAGTAATTTCTTTCATGGATTGTGTCTTTGGCATTATATCTAAGAATTTGTTGCCATCCCTGAAGAGTTGTAAGCAGAGGAGAAAGTGAAAGTGAAAGTCTCTCAGGTGTGTCTGACTCTTTGCAACGCTATGGACATACAGTCTATGGAATTCTCCAGGTCAGAATACTGGAGTGGGTAGTTGTTCCCTTCTCCAAGGGATCTTTCCAACCCAGGGATCAAACCCAGGTCTCCTGTACTGCAGCCGGATTCTTTAGCAGCTGAGTCACCAGGGAAGCCCAAGAGGAGAAACAGGACTCAGTGTATGTTTTTTAAAAAATTATTCTGGTTTAAGGATTGGAAGAAGGCATGGGGAAAAGCAAGGAGATTAGTTAGAAGATTTCTAGGCCACAAAAGAGCTACAGCATACAATTTAAAGTATTGAGGGGTGGACTGGGAATAATTTATATGAAATACAATGAGAACAAGACTATGAGGAACTGGGCAAGGTTTGGTCTTGTCAAACAATCCTTATTGACAACTCAGGAGAAAAGTGGACAGATGCCAACTGCACCTTGGAGGTAGAGTTGACAGAACTTGCTGACTCTCAGATATGGGAGGTAAGGGAGGCAGCCTTCTAAAACAGCTCCCAGTAATCCTGGTATCCAGGCCCTTGTGTAAGCCTCTCCACTTAAGTGTAGAATGGGTTTAATGCCTTGCTTCCACTAAGAAGAACAGGGCACTGTGATGGAATGTCACTTCCTAAAATAGATAATAAGATTGCTACTTCTGTGTTCTCTCTCTAGCTCTTCTGATGTCCTTACCCTGATAGAGAGAGCCACCTAGCAAGGCCCCGAGGGCAGTCTCTGGCAAAGAGTCATCAAAACAGAAATTCTCAATACAGTGACCTGAAAGAAACCACCCCTTTCAACAACCATGTGAGTCTTAGAAGCAGATCCTTTCCCAGTCGAGACTTCAGTTGAGACCACCACACCTGGGCCAACACTTTGATTACAGCCTTTTGAGAGCCTGGGAAGTAGAGATCCCAGCTACACTCTGTTGGATTCTTACCCACAGAAAGCATGAGATTGTATGTGTATTATATTTTTAAAAAAATATTTATTTATTTAGCTGTGTCTAGTCTTAGTTGAGGCATGTGGGCTTAGTTGTATGTGGAATCATAGTTTCCTGACCAGAGATCAAACCCACATCCCCTGCATTGGAAGATGGAGTCTTAACCACTAGACCTCCAGGGAAGTCCCTGTATGTGTATTATCTTAAGCCACCAAATTTGGGGGTTTGTTATGCAACAATAGATAACTAATACAAGTGTGAGGTAAGCAGAGAAACCAAGGATGCATCCTACCTAATTTCTGGCTTGAGCAACTGGGTATCTAGACATGTCAAAATTCCAAGGGGAAGAACAGATTTCTGGGATAGAGAGGCAGATAAAAAAAAGCATTTGGTATATTAGACATCCAAGTGAAAACTTGGGTCAATCCTAGATAATGTATCTGGAACCCTTTTTCCGTGACATTAGATGTCAGAGCAGTAACCAAAACATGAATTTGAACTCAGGGAAAGGAAGAAAATCAGGCCTTTCCTTTGCTCCAGCAAGGCTGAAGAAATCAGGGTCCTCTGTTTGTTCAAACCTAGCTGGCCCGAGTTCTATTTTGGTATTTGAGACGAAAACCTTAACTGCTAGTCAAGTGTGACTTGGCCTCATTTTATTCTTGTTGCATGTGTCTCCTTGAGGAAGAGAGGAGGTGGCAAGATACAGTTTGGAAATTCCTGCTTTGCTTGGCCACATATCAACATAATAATGGTCATTTCTGAACTTGGAAGGCCTGAACATCAGGCTTTAGCCTAAACCAATGTTTTTCCACAGCATCGCCATGTAGGCAGTTGGCCCAAGACATTTCTTTATCTTAAAAAATATTTTATTTATTTATTTGGCTGCACCAGTTCTTGGCTGTGGCATGTAGGATCTAGTTCCCTGACCAGGGATCAAATCCGTGCCCCCTGCAGTGGAAGCGCAGAGTCTTAACCACTGGGCCACCAAAGAAGTCCCAACCCAGAATGATTTTTTGTGTTACTGGAGTGTCCTAGCATTGTAGGAGGTCTAGCATGTGCCGGTAGAATCTGCCAGTTATTGACAACCCAAAACACCCTTTCCACAATTCAAAAATGCATCTTACTGAGACAGCACCTCACCCTCGGTGAGAATCAATGAATTTTTTGTGCTCACTCACCTGCAACATCTGCCATACACACCCTGAGCCTGCACCCTACCATCCCCCAAGTGCCTGCTTGACCAGAGGTTCCAGGTGTTTATATGTTCTCATTCCTAGAACTTTAAATACAATAGAATCTCAAAGAATTAAAATGTAATGCTAATATGAGAACTATTTTGAATTTTAGGTGATTTAGAAGGCAATATGGAATCTTGTAGAATCTCAGAGACATTGCCGTAACTAGTGTTCTTTGTTCCATAGCTGAAAAGAAAGTTAATAGAACACTGGCTGTCAGTTCACAATAAATAGTAAGAGGAGGAGCCTCCATGCTTTAGATTTATGATGGGATGCCCTGGAAGAAGAGTTAGAAACTTCCAGAAACTTGGTCTGATAATTCTGACTGTTAAAATCTCAGAAGAATGCATTTCTACGCTGGGTTGTGAACTTATTACTCTATCTCAAATGTATGTCAGAAAGCGTGCATTTATGTATATATGACAAGCTCGGTTTTATTGTACTAATTATCACATAAGTTTTATTGAGCACCAATTGTGAGCTAAGCACTGTGAGTTTCTTCGAGTGCTTTGTTTAACTTAAGGCCCACACAACACCTCTGTGCAGAACAGCAAAACAATCCCAGTTTGCATGGAGGGAAATAAAGGCTCAAGAAAGCTGGGCAAGTTGCTCAAGATCACTTAGTCGGTGAGGTGTAGAGTCAAATTTCAAACCCAGACTCCTAAAATTAGCTCTGTAACTTGTTTAGGCTATATGGAGCTGGAGTCATGTTTTCGTACAGATATCTACTAACTGCCAGGCCCTGCAATGGCCAAGGGACAGAGATATCTCGGCCTGACTGGACGTGTGGATAGCTGCCCGAGTGCGTGGATAGATGGATAAAAATAAATGACGGGGGAAATGCATGGAATAATGAGGGAATACAATGAACAGGGGATGGAATGGAAGAGTAAGTGAATGAGTGAGTGAAATGAGGAAGGAAACGAGGGAATGGAACGGAGTGGGAGAGAATGGGTCAATGGAGGGATGGATGGATGAAGGAGTGAGGGGTTTCGAGGCGGCCCTACCAGAAGCCCGAGCGCCTAGCTGCCGGCGGGTGGGCGGACGGGCAGCTACTCCACACAGTACGGTAGGCGCGGGCTGCCCCTCCTCGGGCCGGCTCACGCCTCCCCCTCTCTCCCTCCCTCCTCGTCCTCCTCCGTCGCGCGCCCGCCCGCCCGTCGGCCGCCGGGACCCCAGTACCCGGCGGGCGGGCGGAGGAGGCGGCCGCCGCGCGCCGCTGCCCTCGCCCCGCCGCCCGGGGCGCCGCGATGCTCAGAGGGGCCCGGCCGCCCGGGGGCCGCCGCCGCCGCCGCGCCGCACCATGAAGCTCCGCAACAAGGCGGCGGCGCTGCTCCTGCTCGCGCTGGCCGCGCTCCTGCTGGCGCTTCTGTCCCTGCGCGCCGGCCGCGCCGCACCCCCAGCGCCCCTCGCGCGCCCCGCGTCCGCCGCGCCGCGCCGCCCCGCGCCGGCCCCCGCGCGCCTCCCGGGCTGGAGCGCCCTGCCGGGGGCCGGCCCGAGCGCTCGCAGGCGCCGGCCTCCTCGTCTGCGCCCCCGAGCCGGCCGTCGGGGCGCCGTGAGCCTGAAGAAGTCGGCGAGGTGAGTCGTGGCAGCCCCAGAATCCCATCTGTGGACCCGTGTCTCCCTCCCTCCACCCGTGTCAAGTCCAAGGGAGGCTGTGGGCTGGAGGGACAAACTCCAAGTTCACCCACGGGCTGCCCACTGTTATTTCTTACCCTGCTAGAAATGAAAAATCGTCTTCTTGGGATCCCGTTAACAGCTCAGTGCTAGTCATCACGTACCTTTTGGAAAGGGAAGTGTCAGGGGAAATGATTGGCATGTTACATTCTTAACTGTCCGGGCAAAAGCGTATATTTGCATTTTTCCAAACTTGCGACCTTTGTTTCATTTCTCAAAAGCCATAGCGATGCAAGAACGCTTTATCTAACTCTCATATTTCACTGGAGATTTTTTTTTAAAAAAACCAAAAACTTAGATCTGATTGAGTTGGAAAAGTTAGATTTTTGCTAAGTACTGGCTGTCTCTTATTGAACCTCGAATTGCCCTGTGCTTAGAACAGAAGAGGCACTCTACCTGAGGGTGTTAAACAGAAGTGTTCTCCCAGGAAGGAGTGATGCGTGGCACGGGAAAGACAGTGGGGGTTTCCTTGTTATTCCTTCTTTTTCAGACTCCTGTATGGTCAGAGTCCTGCAAGGAAAACATCTTAGCCTTCAACATTCTGTTTGATATCCTCTTTTCTTTACACAGAGCTTAACCCGCCACAGCTTTTCATCGGAGCGTTTTATCTTTGGCCTTGGGGTTGCTGGAACGCCTGCAGGTTAGGGATTTGCGCTCATTTCCTTTGTTGTGCAGAGAGCTTTTTAACAATCCTCCTGTCTCGTAACCGTCGTTTCCTCTACCCTTTTGAGGCTGTTGATGTTTCTGCCAGTTGCGACGTCCACTTTTGCTGGGCTCCCTAATGATTTGAAACGAGTGGAAGACTTCTTTTTGACCATAGTGACTAAATCTGGTTTGACGTTTTTACCATGAGAGAAAAGTCAGGAGACCTCAGTAAGTAGCTGTGTCAGCTTTTGTTTCTCTTCTGCCTGGTAAGAGATGTACAGATGAGTAGGGAGGAGTTTTAGGGGCAAAACCCCCAATGAGCTATAGGGTTGTTTTTGAGTACTTGGAACCATTTATAACCTCTTATGAATGTATTTGCTCTGTAAGTTGCTCTGTAAGGATATTTCTGTTAGGAACTAAATAGGGTTTTCCCTTCTAGGTACGAAGGTTTCTTATAATGGAGTCTAATACAGTTTAACTACAGGGTTGCTGTGATTTGTAAGTTGATGGGACAACTTGAAAGATAATAAGATTGGACATCATTTGTCATGGCTAACTTTTTATAAGGCATAGTGTTAACTTCAGTACATTAAAAGTCATTGTTAACGCAGATTATGTTTCTTAATTACACCATCGGTACCATAACCCTATGATAGTGGTTCTCCCAGAGTGCTCTTTGAACTAGCAGCAGCAACTTTACCTGGGGCTTTGTTAGAAGTGCAGTCTTACCCCTCCCCTCTTCCATCCCACCCCTAGACCCTCTGAGTAAGAAATCAGGAGGATGACGTCAGTAATATGCGTTTTAGTAAGCCCTCCTCTTGTTTCTGATGCACACCGAACTTTGAGAGCCTGCTGTAAGTAAGCACTAATCAAGCACTAATATTATGCCCATTTTACAGATGAGGAAAATATTACACAAGGTTTAGCAATTTGTCTAAGTTTCCAAGGTGAGGTTAAATATCCCAGCAGTCTGGGTCCAGGTTGAGCCCTTTAGTACTAGTGCACCTGTCATACACGAGGCTTGCCTGCATTCATCATTTTCCTGAGACTTTTTTCTAAAGAAATGTGACCAATTTTTGGCACTGTCTTCATCCTTCAAGGTGTTGGGAACACTGGGGCAGCATCTTCTTGTCTCTATCTGAACAAATTGGCTCTGACTCAGAAGAGATCACGAACAGAATCCAAATGGATGTTTTCAGGAAGGACTATTTCCATGAGCAACAGCACCTCCTGAAGTCATTTTTCTTCTGAACATATCTTGTAGATTATCGTGGAAATCATGGCCAACACCATAAGAATAAAGAACAACATTTTCAAAGTCAGGAAAGAGTGAAAAACAAAAAAGCCACAGGAAGTCTCAGGCTCAAATGCATAAATGTGAAAGTCCCCTGGCAAAGTTGACATTTTCGGGGACTTCTTAAGGTTTCTCTTGCTACCTGGACAGGAATGGTGACAGAATCAGTAAGGGAGCAGGAGGAAAGATCTTTGCATGGACGCCTTTGTTGCTTTCCTAATCCTGCCTGGGTTAAATTTTTGTGGTTTAGGAGGAATTTCATTTTAGGGAGGGAATAGTAAGCCTCATATTTTCAGAAAATGAGTGCTTTAATCTCTTGATGTGGCTAGAATCCAGAAGAGATGAAGGCTACATGCATGATCTGGTATCTCGGGCCTGGGGAGTAGTCAGCAGAAATTGTGGGGCTGGATGAGACCCAGTCCACCACCTGCTGACCGTCCTTCCAGGGCTGCACTGCTCCCTGCAGGGTCGTGGCGTAAGTGAACTCCTGCCACGTCAGCGCAGCAAGCATGGCATTCTGCTTCCACATCTTGTTTTCATTTCAGGGACGTTTCCAGGGATTTGCCTCGTTAGCAGGCAGACCCTACAATTTTATAAGTAGTCATTTGTATGCAATCTGTCCTGTGGTGGGCTCCCCTTTCCATAAATATAAAGCCAGGAGGTGAGGTCTGAGCTTTTAGGTCAAGGGTGGAATCTGAAAACGGACACCACACTCTTAAGTAGCGGTTCCAGGGCACAAGAGAAATGAAATCTTCCTTCTATTTTGGTTTTTTTTTTTTTTTTTTTTGGTGATTTAGACCTGGCTGACTTCCAAAACAAATTTGAGCCGACTAACAGTAACTGACACATATACAATAAGGCCATTGAAATACTTATGCAACATGAAAAGTCATAAAGAGGAGGTGGGAAATAAGTACTGTTTGTCTAAAACTAAGGCCACTATTGTTGTAAGGATTAAGTGTTCAATTTAGCTCTAAGCTTCCTGGCAGCCATGTCAAAAAGGGAACCATGATGGGCTGTGTTATTTTCTTTGAATGATAAGAGGAAAAGCTTATCAAGAGGGATCTTTTTTTTTTTTATGGAACTGAATCCTAAAATGAGAACTTTACATTAGAATTGATTTCAGAAGCCTGTCTCTCCAGCTTACTTCTGAATACCCTTTGAGCCTGCCTACAGAAGAGGAAGTTTAATATAACTGTGTGTGTGATATATTTTAATATATATATTAAATATATATAATATATTTTTGTGTTTAATATAACATCAATGTGATAGGAAAAAGAATTTGTCATCTGGAGTCCAGAGGATTGGGCTCTATTCTGGAACCATTTCACCCTAATTTCTACATCTGTCAAATGAGAGTCGATCCACAAATTTTCTAAGATCTCTTTCAGCTCTGCCATTTGACCGTCCTGTGATGAGATCATCAAGTTCAGCTGCAAAATCCCAACAAGGACGGTTGCTTAGCCCTTTGGGCTGTGTCTTGCAAAATCACTGTGTTTCTCATTTATTGGCTGTAACCTAGAACTCCTGCTGATTAGTCAGCCTCCACCCTCTCCTGAACTTCTATTCTTTGTCTGTTGCGTTAGCCTGGATAGTGCTGTTTTCTCTAGAAGCCATAAAAATATGGCTTCTAAGGGAGACCTGGGCTACGTCTAAGCCCCTCTGTGATTTTATACCAGTCATTCAGCAGATGTTTATTGCACATGTGTCCTGAGCCAGGTACTCATTGTGCAATGGTAGGTGGAGTTTGGAAGAGGGATGACAACACGAAAACACATTACATATTTGGCAGCCTCCACAGCAGCCCCAATGAGAGGAGGCGAGCGTATTTGCTCATCAAGACACAGCACTTTCTGCAGTTCCCTTTGGTCTCTGAGAGAAGTCTTCTCAGAGGGTTCAAGCCTGAATAAAGGTCTCACTAAAGAGGGATTATGTTATACAGCAAAATGCCAGGTCTGTGGCCAACCTATAATTAACTGGTGCCCCCAGAGCACATTACAGATCTCCAGATCTTGAGGACCATCTATGACACTTGGTCACTGTGAGTGCAGATTCTAGTTTCACATTCATTTTTGTCGATTGCTCCATGAGACCCCTCTTTCACCCTCTCCATGTATTCATTTAGTAAGTCCTCTCGGTTTTATCTCAAAATATAACCCCAGTCCCACCATGTCTACCACTTTCATGGTTACCACCCAGCTCCTGAACACCATGCTTTGGCGTGGACCACTACAGTAGCTTCTCTTTGACTTGGGGTGTCCACTCTAGCACCCTCTACAGGTGCTATAATCTTAAATAATGTGACCGAAAGTTTGCTGGTTCCAGTCACTAACTTCACATCATACAGAGTAAAATTCAGTTTCTTAGTGTGGCCTTTGAACCGTATTTCAGGCCCATTTAGCTCTCTGACCTCATCTCCTACCCCTCCCCACTTAACTCACTCTGCATTCTTACCTCAGCCCTGCTTGCTTTTTCCTATGCCAAAATGTTCTTTGCTCCTATCCTTGTGTGGCTAACTTCCTCATTTCTTTCAGGTCTATGCTTTCAGGTTTTCGCCTCAGAGGGGTCTTCCCAGCTGGGACCCTGCCCATCATCCTTACCTCCTTGCTCTTATTTAGTTTTTGTTAATAGCACTCATCACTATATGAAAATACTACTTTGCTCCTTCCCCCTTCGTGCACGCTTCATGTCTTGTTAATCAGTGTACAGCTGGCACCTAGAACAGAGATGAGCTGTCAGTAGGTACTCAGTAAATATTTGTTGAGTGAACTAATGAATGAATGAATGCAGCACCCCCCTGATGCCAGCACTATAGTAAGACTTTGCTTCTCTCATAAAATGGCGTATCACTTAATAATATTCAAAACAATCTTACACCTTTTTGGGGAGGATCTCTAATAGTAACATCCTTTCAAGAGAGGGAATATTTTTCTTTTAATAGGTTTTAAATTTTTTAGAGGGCTTCCCTTTATAGCTCAGTTGGTAAATCATCTGCCTGCAATGCAGGAGACCCAGGTTCGATTCCTGGGTTGGGAAGATCCCCTGGAGAAGGAAATGGCAACCCACTCCAGTGTTCTTGCCTGGAGAATTCCATGGACAGAGGAGCCTGTCGGGCCATAGTCCACGGGGGTCCAAGAGTTGGACACGACTTAGCAACATTTGTGGAAAAATTGGGGAGTATGTAGTCCAGAGGGTTCCCATATATCTTGTACCCAGTTTCCTCTCTGATTAAAATCTTACACTGGTATGATACATTTGTTGTAATTTACCAAATAATAGTAGTACGTTATTACTAATGTTTGGTGTATTTAGATTACCTTAGTTTTTACTTAGTGCTCTTTTTCAGTTCCAGGATTTTATCTATGACATCATGTTACATTTAGTTGTCACATCTCTTTGAGCTCCTCTGGGCTGTGGCAGTTTCTCAGACTTTTCCTTTGTTGATGACCTTGCGAGTTCTGAAGAGCACTACTCAGGTATTTTGTAAGATGCTTCACTCTTGGAATGTGTCTGATATTTCACTCAGGGTGACTCCGGGGTTATGAATCATCAGGAGGAAAACCATGGTATAGCACCGTTTCATCACATCATATCAAGTGTATATACTATCAGAGTGAATTAATGTTGGCTTTGGTCACCTGGCTGAGATAGTGTTTGTCAGCTAGTCTCCCTTCTAGACTTACTCTTTCCCTGTCTCCATACTGTGCTCTTTAGAAGGAAGACACTGCATAGCTGCCGCGTAAGGAGTGTGGAGTTATGTTCCCCCTCCTTGAGGATGGAGTGCGTGCTTAATCGCTCAGTCATGTTCAAGGCTTTGTGACCCCATGGACTGTAGCCCACCAGGCTCCTCTGTATGGGATTCCCCAGGCAAGAATGCTGGAGTGGACTGCCATTTCCTTCTCCAGGGAGTATGGAATATCTGTATATAATTTATTTGAAATTCTTTTGTGTGAGAGATGTTGTGTTTCTTCTCCCCCATTTATTAATTTATTCAGTCATAAATCAGTATAGAATCATAGATATTTTATCCTTTGAGTTACAGTGCAACATGACTTTATTTTGTTGTTGAAATTGTTTCAGTTCAAGTCATTAGTAGCTCTTACAGTTGGCTGCTATGCCCTTTAGACATACTCCCATCCCTGTGCTTTGGTTTTTTTTGTTTTCATTCTTGACTTTCTGGGCACTTTCTACTCTCTGGCGCTATAAAAGGCTGCAGTCTCACCTCCTGTATTTCCTGCTTCAGTCATAAAATCAGTCATTTCTTCCAGGAGACCTGATTTCTCTCATTGGAAAATGGTATTAGAAGCCAAGATTTGGATACCCAATATGTTTGTTGCTACTGGGGTGTCATTTCGTTTAGCCCTCACAGCTGAGAGAGCAAAACATATATGTGTGTACTAACCTATGTATGTACATGTATTTATAAATTTTTCCATGTGTGACCATCTCTGTGTATGTTAAACATGGATTTATACTTAATGTCTCCAACTGCAATCCACTACCACGTGGATCATTCTAACCTCTTTTCCTTGATTCTCTGGGAGAGGGAGTGTTTTTATTTCCTAGAAGCACCAGCGAAAGTTTTCTCCCATCTTACTGGCTTTGTTTGGTTTAAATGCCTACAGTGTGGATGAGGAAATGGAAAGGAATAGAGGGGTGAGATGGGATCAGCTAATTGATGTAAACCAAGTGAGGTTCACCACTTAAGTTAAGGATGAGGCCAACTATGCCGGAACCATGGGGTGGAGATAAAGTAATAGACGTGTGGTTGGCTCCTGACCTCTGTTTTCCCATCCCACCCCCAGTTTGACAGTGAGGTGTACCTCCAGGCAATGGTCTAAACCTACCGTCACATCTCCATCCATGCCATAGTGTAATCTTTGTACATCCAGGACCAAGATATAATTTCATTCCTCTGGCAATAGTTACTGGTCTTACAGGTGTTACATGACCCAAGCTGGCCTAATCAGCCAGAAGAAGGATTTATTTTATGTTAGTGGACAAAAGACTTTATCCTCTAGATATGAACAAGCAAATAAACAGTCCCAGTTGTCACTGCCATCCTCAGAAAACCAGCCTTGACTGAAGTCATCACTCTGGGCAGTAGAGAAAGATGGAGACTGTGGATCCTTGTGGACAGTGCTGAACCCTGAGAACCCCAGCTCTAGAGGCCTGACCCATCTTGAACCCTCCTGTTCCATACTGCAGTTGAGATTTCCGTTATTTGCAACCAAAATCCTCTCCCCCCTGCCATGATGTGCCATATGTGGTATCCTGCTTGCCTGACCAGGGATCATACCTGCATATCCTGCATTGGAAGTGCAGAGTCTTAACCACTGGACTGCCAGGGAAGTCCCTAAACTCCTTTTAGTGGAACTAGATGGTTCTTTACATCAAAACCTAAGTGCTGTTGATGAAGAAAAAAGGGAACAGCTACAGGAGCACACAGGGAATGAAGGTCCCTTACACCCTGGAGGTGTCATCCTGTGCCCTTGACCTTGTCCCAGGCAGCAGGTGATTCCTGGATAAGTTCCTAAGCCAAATTAGAGCCTTTGGGAGGTGGGGGATTTAAAAAATTGGGATCAGAGAGACAGGATAAGGGAAAAGTATTTCTAGTGGCTGGAGCTGTATGATAGGAAACTTAGGGACTGGCAGCTCTGTCTCTGCCCTGGAGAAAGCTGGAGAGTTCATGGACCCAGGATGACAAAGAGGGTAGAGAAGCAATGCCAAGCAACTGGGGTGGGGGTGGGGTGGGTGCTGACATCGTTCCCAAGGCCAGCTTCTGCCCTCTGCTGGCTGTTCTGGCCCATCGTGTCTGACTCTTTGTGACCCCATGGACTGTAGCCCGCCAGGCTTCTCTGTCCATGGAATTCTCCAGGCAAGAATACTGGAGTGGGTTGCCATTTCCTCCTCGAGGGGATCTTCCCAACCCAGGAATCGAAAATGGATCTATTGCATCTCTGGCAATGGCAAGTAGAGTCTTTACCACTGCACCACCTCAGAAGCCCCAACCCCTGTCCTAGCATCCATGAATTGAGTTTCTGTCACTCACCACGGAAGAATCTGACTGATATAGATATGTCGCACCTGATTTTAGCACCTTTAGAAAGCTTCATAACTAGTGGCCATATTGACACTTATCCTCCGAGAAACTCACAAGACAGATTCCTTGGAAGAAAATTTGAGAACAGATTTGTTTTCTTTGGAAATACTTCTCTTCGTGTTACAATTTACTGTAAGGAAATAAGAGGTAAAGTTTTTTGTTATATCTGTCTTGTGGGTGTGTGTGTGCTCAGTCTTGTCCAACTCTTTGTGGTCCCATAGACTATAGCCCATCAGGCTCTTCTGTCCATGGAATTCTCCAGGCAAGAATACTGGAGTGGGTTGCCATTTCCTACTCCAGGGGATCTTCCCCACTCAGGGATCGAACATGCATCTCTTTCATCCCCTGCATTGGCAGACAGATTTTTTACCACCAGCACCACCTCTTATCACCATTTAAAATTCTTTTTCAAAAAAGAAAAGAAAAAAAAAAAGAAAAAAGGAAATAAGAGGCAGACTTGAAGATGGAATTCATATTCCTCTTCAGAACTTCCCCAGCACTTGATATATTTTATATCATGAAATTTTGAAAACTGCCCCAGAAAGAAGAGTTTCTTGATTTGATGCCTTTATTTGGATTCCGTGCTATTTTGGCAGCCAAGAGCAGCTGCAGTATGTTTGAGGGTGATCTTTAGATGCCCGCTTCCCCCTGACCTCTTACAGCAACACAGAAGACGGTCATCTTCTGGTAAATACTCAAAGCCGTACAATTTAGAGTCCAAGCTTTCCATAAGTGGGAGGCAATAGAGAACACATAATTTAAGATGCAATTTGCTTTTATAAGAGAGAAAACTGAGGTCCAAAGAGCTAAAATAATAATAATGCACATAAAGCAGCAAGCCCAGGCCTAGCTCATGGTGATCCCTCAGCAAGTGACATGCTGTTCTGGGTACTGCTCTCATCCTGGTTGCTTCATTATTTAGAAACGGAATCCTAACTAGATCCAGCTGACTGGCTGTATGGCTTTGCATGAGTCAGTGCTCCTCAGCAAATCTAGGCTTTCTCCTAAGTTCAAGCAGGAAATGAAACAATGTGAGTCAAATGCTGGCACAGAACCTGCAACACGAGAAGCTCTCAGCAAATGTTAACCAGATCTAAGAGGGGATTCAGTCAGGCTTTTCGCTGGGTTGTGTCTTGAGGAAATGCAGACAGCCTCTGTGTATAGCAAATGCTATCCCAACCCAGTAACCTGGTCCTTAGTAAAAGCTGGGGAAATAGATGGGACAGGACCCTTTTCACTGTCTCTGGTAGAGCTGGGCGATTTTTCTGGAGAGTTTGAGAACCCAAAAGTCTGGCCATCTATAGGTTTAACTTCTGCTCAAGGGCAGGAAAACTATTATTTCTGAGCCTAGAAAAGCAGAGGATAAGTGAAGACTTTGCAGGAATTAGGCAGTGTCTTCAGGAACCAAAATGCAGGATTTTGTCCGCAGACACTGCTCTTCAGGAGCCTGTGTCTCTGCTTGGGCTTGAACCCTTGCTCTGCTTTCTTTTCCTCTCAATTTTATGGAAATTACAAGGAGCCAGTTGTTTGACTGCTGCTCCATAGTAACAGGCCTTAGTGTTCAAGTATCAAATATCATCCCTCAGGAGAAATGGGGTAATGGACTTTGCTGTTAAAGTCTGAGAAGTTTAGAAAGTGTGCGAACACTTCAAACCTGATTTGCAATAATTGAGTATTGACATTTAAGTTTTATGCTGCTCTGCCTTACCCATTTTGGGCATGGGTATAAAGGATTTGGAGAAAAATGAAGGCTTCTGATGCATCAAGTTAATATTTAATAATAGTGATGATGGTAACTAATATTTAATGATGACTTAAAACATTCCAGGTACTATATATAAAGCACTTTGCCACATTATTTCATTAAACTTCATAACAATCTAAGAGATGGGTACTGATACTGGATAGGTAATATTCTTTTTAGTTAGAAGTGATGGAATCCCAGCTCCTCAGTGTAATCATAATCATATCACTTAATCATAAAAGGGACTTACTAGCTCATAAAACTGTGAGATCAGGTAAAACTGCAAAGGAGGTCAAGCTTCAGTCACAAGTGTATCTAGGATGTCTGTCTTGTCTTGCTTGTTTAGTCACTCAGTCGTGTCTGACTCGTGTGGCCCTGTGGAGTGTAGCCCAGACTCCTCGGTCCATGGGATTTTTCAGGCAAGAATACTGGAGTGAGTTGCCATTTCCTACTCCAGGGGATCTTCCTGACCCAGGGATGGAACCCATATTTCCTGTGTCTTCTGCATGGCAGGCAGATTCTTTATCCACTGCGCCATCCGGGAAGCCCATCTGACCATCTTGCCTCTATTTTTTAGCTCTGCTTCCTTCTGGGCCACACTTGTAGGTCAGTTTTTTTCTGTGTGATAGTTCCAACAGATCTGGACTTCTGTCCTCCTTTAGTAACCTTGAAGGAAAAGACTTCATCCAGCAAGAGTCCCAGGGCTGCTTCCGCTGGACCCCATGCACACCCAATCCCTGATGGCCACACCTGGCAGGGAGGATATTTCAGCCCATCTCAACCTCATGGACTGAGAACTGAGGTTCCCCCCGAAGAAAACTGAGGTGTCCTTAGCAGATACACCTGGAAATGGATGCTAGTAAGAAACACCAAAACCAGAAGCAGAGAACCACTGGAATCAATAAGCCCATTTTACAGATGGAAAACCTGAGGATTAGAGATGGCAACAGTGTTGGCCCAAGAGATGAAACAGCCAAGTCGCAGACCTAGAATTTGAAGCCAGGTCTATGTGCAACTAAATCTATATTGCTTTTTATTTTTTAACTTTAGCAAGGAAGGGTATTTATTGGCTCACATACCTGAAAAGTCCAGTGGCTATACTGGCTTCAGACATGATTGGATCTTTGCTTACAACCACACTATACTTGGGAACATATCTTGAAATTTGAACTATTTGCTTGCTTTCCAGAATCCCTTTGAAGAATATACCTTTAATGAAATCTCTTTTTTTTAACTTTGAAAATTGCTTGTATTTATAAGGGAAAAAACAGATTATAAAAGTTATCTCATTTTTAATGCCTTCTATATATTTACATATTTATAAACACATACCCACATATATTGGTTATATCTCTGGAAGGTGGTATCTGCCTTTGTGCTCAGTCATGTCCAACTCTTTGCAACCCCAAGGACTGTAGCCTGCCAGACTCCTATGTCCATGGAATTTTCTAGGCAAGAATACTGGAGTAGGTCGCCATTTCCTCTTCCAAGGGATCTTCCTGACCCAGGGATTGGACCTGTGTCTCTTGTGTGTCCTGCATTGGCAGGCAGATTCTTTATTACTGCACCACCCGGAAAGTGGTATACCAAAATGTTAACAGAGGTTATCAAATTGGGCACCCCCTCTTTTGCTTGTCTACATTTTGCATTTTTGTATGCTAAATATATGCTGCTGCTGCTGCTGCTGCTAAGTCGCTTCAGTCGTGTCCGACTCTGTGCGACCCCATAGACGGCAGCCCACCAGGCTCCCCCGTCCCTGGGATTCTCCAGGAAAGAATACTGGAGTGGGTTGCCATTTCCTTCACTTGTATATTGCTAAAACAATTTAAACTATATTAATTATCATGAAAATTAAAAATCCCTTATTGGCCTGAGGCATAAGAAGATGGAAATTAGTTGGGGAAATCACTTTTCCTTCCTTTAGGTTGGTAGGTCCTTCATGCTCTTTTTTGGGGAATGAAATAGAGGTGCCCATTCACAGAATATATAATCCACACTCTTCTCCCTCATATGTCGCCAGACATTTATTTCAAACCAGCGCTGCTGGTTCATATTTTTAAAATCTCAATAACATCTTAATTTGAAAAGAAAAGGGAGATGGAGAAATAGAATTCCCTGTGTGTCAGGAACAATCATAAGGGGGAAAAGTGAAATGAGAATTAGTCCAGGCAGCATCCTAAAGTTTTGGAAGGAGAAGAATTATGAACAAAATTGTGTATAACCTCAACTAAGGATAAGTGGCAAATGTAGACAGCATATTAAAAAGCAGAGACATTACTTTGCCAACAAAGGTCCGTATAGTCAAGGCTATGGTTTTTCCAGTAGTCATGTATGGATGTGAGAGTTGGACTATAAAGAATGCTGAGCACCAAAGGATCGATGCTTTTGAACTGTGGTGTTGGAGAAGACTCTTGAGAGTCCCTTGGACTGCAAGGAGATCAAACCAGTCAAACCTAAAGGAAATCAATCCTGAATATTCATTGGAAGGGCTGATTCTGAAGCTGAAACTCCAATACTTTGGCCACCTGATGTGAAGAGCTGACTCATTAGAATGGATCCTGATGCTGGGAAAGACTGAAGGCAGGAGGAAAAGGGGATGACAGAGGGTGAGATGGTTGGATGGCATCACCGACTCAATGTTCATGAGTTTGAGCAAACTCTGGGAGATGGTGAAGGACAGGGAAGCCTAGTGTGCTGCAGTCCATGGGGTCTCAGAGAATTGGACACAACCAAGCGACTGAGCAACAACAAAGGGCAAGTGGATAGACTACGGAGGAAGAGATGGTGCAGGTATGCTATGGGAGTCACACATGGTGGGGCTCTTGTGGGCGCTGAAATCCAGTTCACCTTCAGATCACTGAGTTAGGAGCTCAAAGTAAAGATGAAGGCTTTATGTGCCTAGAGGGGGCTTCTTTTCTGACTCACTTGTATGTGGTCCCATATACAAGATCATAATGGAAAGCAAGGCTTCTTAAGTCTTGAGTTTGAATCCTGACTCTGCTACTTCCTAATCATTAACCGTGTATAGTGTGTACAATGATGGCTTAAAGCAGACACACACACATACAAAATCACCAACTTTGGGCATTGACACCTATTGTTCTTAAGAGCTAGACTTTGTTTAGGAACACAGCCATGTTTCAAATGTCGTGATCCAAGCAAAATATGAATTATTAATAATTGGATTCACTTATCAAATGATTTTATTAAGCCTCCCCCTCATAGCAGATATTTTTGCATCGTGTCAACACTGATCATGTAATGCAGGGACTTCAAGGCAAATGTCAGCTTTTCTGTCTGTCTTGGAAGATTAAAGACTGTTGATTTAACTCTAACCCATGGGTCATTAAAAGTGATTTAACTGTTAGCACAGTCCTGGGCGTCATGTCTGGGTTGCTAAGTAAAGGCTCTACTCACAGCTTCAGTGTGGAAATTTCTTGTCAGGGGTTTCATGTGTTCCCAGACCTGTAGTTTGCAAGGAACTTCATTAGTGTCTTTGGCTGCCAACACTTAACATGGATATAATCACCCATCACCAGACTCTTTTGCTAGGAGCTAAATCAAGGTGTTTCCACTTTTTCAACTGCCACTGTGACCCCATTTACAAACCTCCATGTTCAAATAGCCATGGCTTCATCTTAAAAGAGATTCCACTGGGACGAGGGGTGGGGGGGGTGTGGGTAAGAGCATTCCACAAGTCAAGTCTTCCCTAGGGTGAGCATATTCAACTCAAATCTTAAAATTTGTCTGTTTCCCTTCCTTCCCACCTCCCCCCTCAAATTTCTGTGTTTCCTTCCCTATTAAAACTAGTCACCAACAGTACTGGTTCAGGCTGTGATTTTTTGTCCAACTCGCACTGCCAGCCCATATCATAGCATCAGGTTTACCTTAGTTAATTTAGCCTATCAGTTAAGAAGCCCTGATAACAGAGGTAGCAGGAGACAGCGGAAAAGAGGGTCTGAGTAGAAGCAATTACTTGCGTTAATAATTCAGTGTGTTTTGCAGTAATAGGCTCCAAAGTAAATAGCACTACACATAAATGCCGTATTTCATTACTTATACACTCCAGAAATTGAAGTTTAATTAAGTCACACGCTTGAGACTTTTAAGCAATTAAGGAGACGCTCGTCTCCAGCAGTGCGGAGGTGGTGGTTGAGCCTTCTCTGTTGTTCTGAGCATCATTTTTCATTGGATCACAGGGTGGGCATAAACCAGGACAATGAGGGTGGCATTTTCCAAACCTCAGTCATTCCTACATCAGCATCATGATTCTTAAGACTATACCACTGTATGCTAACTTGAAAAGAAAAAAACTTAAATCTATCCTTGTTATAAATGTGTGCCTTTGTGTATTTATTTAATAGCAGCTTTATTGCAATGTAATTCAAATACCCTTAAAAGGTGTACAATGTGGAGATTTTTAGTTTACTCACAGAGTTGTGCAACCATCCCTGCTATCCAGTTTCAGAACAGTTTCATCATTCGGAAAAGAAACCCTATACCCACGAACCAGTCACTCCCCCTTCGCCCCTTCTGTGAGTCACTGGTAACCACTAACTTGCCTTATGTCTCTATGGATTTTCCTCTCCTGGACTTTTCGTACATTTGGAATCATGCAACATGTAGTCTTTTATATTTTCACAAACTATTTTAAAGTTTCTAATATGTTGACAGATGCATTGGTGCTCCATTCCTTTTTATTGCCACATGATATTCCTTTATATGGGTATATACCATGTTGTATTTATTCATTCATCAATTGATAGACACTTGGGTTGGACTTTTTGGCTATTGTAAATAATGCTACTATGAACATTTACAAATGTACATGTTTTTGTGAGGACAGTTGTTTTCATTTCTCTTGGGTGGACACCTAGCAGTAGAATTACTGGGTCATTGGGTAGTTCTGTACTACCACCAGATATACCAATACTTTGGCCACCTGACGTGAAGAACTGACTCATTGGAAAAGACCCTGATGCTGGGAAAGATTGAAGGCAGGAGGAGAAGGGGATGACAGAGGATGAGATGGTTGGATGGCATCCCTGACTCGATGGACATGAGTTTGAGCAAGCTCCAGGAGTTGGTGATGGACAGGGAAGCTTGACGTGCTGCAGTCCATGGGGTCGCAAAGAGTCAGACACAACTGAGCAACTGAACTGAACTGACTGATGGTAGTTCTATAGTTAAAATGTTGAGGAACTGTTTTCCAAAGCAGTTGCACTATTTTGCAATCTCACCAGTCGTGCTTGAGGGTGCTGATTTCTCCACATTCTTAGTATGTTTGTTTTTAAAGAAAACTTTATATCACTGACGTAAATTGTTAGCAATAACATAAATAGAAGGGAATTGTCAAATCAAACACTAAGAAAACAAGACAGCTTTTCATTTTTAACCTGGTACTCGTGCCTGCTGAAGGCTCTCTAGCTGAGGCCTGCTGTCTTCTCAGTTGAAAAGGAGAATTAGGCAACATCAGAAAGACATATTAGCACTGTTGAAAAAGACATTGTTGAAAAAGAACTGAAAATGGAATAACTTCTTACTGTGAGACTCAGTGTTATTTGATGCAGTGTCTAAATGATAACTACAATCTATGCATCACATCTTCAGAACACAAGGAATTTGGAGGTACTGATGTCACGTGCAAGCATGTTTCATCTTGTTTCAGCTGTCAGCTCCACGGTTACCTCATACAAGGAGCTCAGAGGTGGCTGGTCTAATGTTTGTTATGTTTTTTTTTTTCCTTCTCATAGTCTGGATGTTTTCTAAGAACTCTTGGGTAAATTTGAGAAACTCAAAATTACTACATCCTTGATAGGATAATAGCCGTTAACCCAATAAATCCCTTCCTGGGAATGTAATGTAAGGAAATAATGCAAAAAAGGGAAAAAAAAATCTATTGACCTATACATGTTTAGTGCAAGATTTTATATGTACATATATATACATATGTATTTTTGGGAAAAATTGAGAACCACCACCACGAAAGAGATGGTAAGCCATGGTGTTTTAGTCAGATAATCAGTTAAAATGATGGTCACGAAGACTTAAAAAGTAACAGGAAAAGTAAAAGAATCAGATGAAAAAAGTAGGATATAAAATTGTATGTACACCATTTGTATGTATTTTATTCAGTGGAATAAAGACCAGACTGTAACATGAAAAAAAAATATTTTATGGGACAAGGATTTTTTTTCATGTACCAACTTTACTATTTCAACACATAATGTTTTACATTTTAAAAATTGAAAATATACATTGTGTGTTTTATTCCAACCTTTTTTCTAAGGATTTTTAAAATTTACATTGCCTTATGTTGACTGTAGATAATATTGTGTGCTTGCTATAAATTACAATGTAAGACTAGGTAATCACCAAACAAGGTAGGTTTTTGGAATGAAATAAAGACCCTGATAGAAAAGAAAAGGGAAGGTGCTCCTTCAGTGCGGTGGTCAGGGAAGCATTATTCTACTGTTGAAAGAGAAGGAGGTGGTTTTGCAAAGAGCTGTGCTGTGCTGTGCTGTGGCCTCAGTCATGTCTGACTCTGCGACCCCATGGACTGTAGCCCGCCAGACTCCTCCGTCCATGGGATTTCCCAGGCAAGAATACCGGAGTGGGTTGCCATTTCTTTCTCCAGGGGATCTTCCTGACCCAGGGATTGAACTCGAGTCTCTGCATTGGCAGGTGGATTCTTTACCACTGAGCCACCAGGGAAGCCCTAGGGAAGAACATTCCAGAAGCAACAGTGTATGTGGAGGTCCAGGACGTAAGCACAGCACTAGGTGTCTCAGGACATGAGAAGGAAAAGGTGGAGGGTATTCAGCTCACAAAACTGAAGGATCAGGATGCAGAAACCATGTTTTAAAGAGCCGTTGAAGTCCCTAAGGGCCTATCGGGATCAAAATGAGTAGGACATGACTTAGCGACTAGACAACAACAAGAATGTTGACAAGGACTGTGGTGGGGAGGTGTCCTGTGGGCAAGAAGCTCAACTGTTCAGGGAATGAAGAGGAGTGACCGGACAGCTGAGAGATGACACCAACAAGGAAGATGGGATAGTTGCATCTGTAGACTTCACCGTGGAGACAAGGTGTCTGGACGTGTTAGGGAGGAGCAGGGAGGAAACCAGCCTCTGAGGCTCCTGGGACAGAGCAGGAAGAAGAGCTGCTCTCGAGGCGTCGACTGGGGACGTGGCATCCTCACAGGGCGGCATGTTTTCATTAAGGCAAGAGGTGAGGAGAAGACCCGGAGAAAAGGCAGAGGATAGAGCTTCATTCCTGAAGGTGAGGGGAAGAGTTAGGGAGAGAGAGGAGAGGTGAGAGGTCAACTCAGGTGATGAGTTCCTGGCTGGAGATGAACTCCGGATGCTTGTAGTCCAAGTGTGTTAATATGCAAACTCGGATCTCACTCCAGACCCACGGAATCAGAATCTCTCTGGGATGGAAGTTATGATATTAACAGACACCTCCTGTGATGATGATATGCAGTCAGGCTGGGAATCCCCTGCTCGAGATGGTATCTGTTATCTCTTCCACCTATGAAACCGGTAGAATGATGAAAATTGGAATGAAGGTCCTCAGTTCAGTCGCTCAGTCTTGTCCGACTCTTTGCAACCCTATGGACTGCAGCACGCCAGGCTTCCCTGTCCATCACCAACTCCTGGAGCCTGCTCAAACTAATGTCCATCCGGTTGATGCCATCCAACCAGTGAGCTACAGAGAGGGGATGGATTCATGGAGCATTTAAAGGATGACTCAAGGTGAGAAGAAAAGCACAGTGAATCTAAGGCAATCTGAAACCTATTTCTAAGACCTATGTAAAGACTCTTTTTTGATTGCTAAGTTGGAAGTTTGTTTCAAGCTGACTTAAAGGGAGGAGAATTTATTGGCTTGATCAATGACTTTCCAAGGTTAAAGCCATATACCTGGATTCAGGTGCCCAAGTAATGCCATTGGAGATCTGACCTGCCTCCTTTTGGCACTGCTTTCCACCCTGTTGACTCCCATCCAGGCTCTACCAGGGCGGTAACTGAGGTGGTTGCCATCAGCTTCAGCCTCAGCAGCAGGCCTGTAAAACTCCTGGACAGCAAATGTCTACTCCAGTCTTCTTTTATAAAGTGTAAAGAAGAACATAGTTAACCATCAGTCAGAGCAGTGGAAGTACAATTCCCATCTCCCATTCCCCACCAACACCTGGCAACTCAAGGGGTTTAGAAGTCTGAGGTCTGTAGCCTGGACATCCCTTGACCCTTGCAGGGTCTTCAGGTGACATTTGCGAGGGGCTTGTGTCCCATTGGTAAGATTTGGTGGAAGGCACACCATTTCAGCGCCCTTAAACTTGATTATTCCTTGTGGCCACAGAACACAAATGCTTATTACCTGAAGCCTGAGATTTTTAATGTAACATGAGAGGTAACAGAGTAGGGGCAGCAAAGATCTCATTAAATCCCAGCCACCGATACTTGAACTGCCACTAGGAGAAGCTTTATTTGTCTTTTTTAGTACCTGTCACCAGACACCAAAAAGGGCTGCAGGCCCCAGCCCCTGCTCTGTGTACCATGCAGGCCCAAACCACTGAAGCCTGCAAAGAAAAGTGGCCTGCTGTGCAAGGAAGTGCAAGCTTTTTTTAATCAAGAAGAAATTAAAGTATTTGTCACATAGTTTGGGCACATGAATAATACAGACAATTACATCATGCATTTCTGTGTACCCTGCTCTCATCTTAAGAAATAAAAACTTAAGTGCCCGGAAGTAAACATTGCCTTGCCTTTGATGTTTCTCATGCTCATAACATGGTGACTTTTACTCCATATGTCTGTGAACAACATGAAGTGTTGTTTGCTGGTTTTTCAGCTTCATCCAAACTCTCTCATTGTACCGCTGTCCCGTTACCAATTGCTCTTTTTCCTCTTTGTCCTTATGTTCATACATGACCTTCTGAGTTGTTTATTTTCACTGCTGTGCAGTGTTCCACTTAAACTTGTCAAATATATTCATGATTCTCCTGTGCATGGACAGGAAAGTTATTTCCAACTTTTCAATATTATAAATAGGACTGCTGTGAGCATTCTTGCATGGGTCCTATGCAAATGTGCAAGAGTTTCTTCAGATCTCATATGCAGGTGTAGAACCAGAAGAATGAGGGTGTATATATATCTTCACTCCTGATAGATGTGGCCAAAAGGCTTTCCAAGGTGTTTAGGTCAACTTAAATTGCCCCAGCAGTATCTGAGCTGTCCCCCACCTCCCTATCCACTCTGAAACGTGTATGGTCCAACTTTTATTTTTTAAGTTTCACCAGTCCAAAACAACATAGAATCTCCTTATTGTTTGAATTAGTAGTTTCCTGATTACTGAAGTTAAGACATTTTATTCATGTAGAAGTCCAAAGTGTAAAGCTAAACTAGGAGGAGTTGTTCTCTTTGGAGGTAGGGTAATGGCTCATATTTAAGACAGCTAAGCTGTTGCATTTACTATTTTAGTACCTGTGGATACTTGTGTTTTTAAATATTGAGCATAATTTTAAACAAACGAGTATGCATTAAATGTTTTTGTAGCATATTTTGGCTGGTATTTTGACTGACTTTCTCTTAATTGACTGTGGTTTTGGCATTATCTGTGACACATCCTTCCCATCCCTTTACATAAATTAGTTGGGAGTTGGCTTTAATAGCCGGTATGAAAGTCCATCCATGAAGCTGAGGGAGAGAAGACATCTGACTCCTGAAGGCAAGGATTCTCGAATTCACTAGGCATGCTTCTGATTTAGCACCTTTGCTCTCACTGCCCCCTTTGCCTGGAATCCTCCTCACCCACAAAAGCATGTGACTCCTTCCCTCCCCACCATCAGATTGTCATCAGATCTCACCTTCTCAGTGAGGACTTACCTCCCTGACTTCGAAATGTATAGTATGTTCCAAACCATCAGACACTCCTGTATCCCTCATGATTCCACCCTGTATTTCCTGCTGGCTGGTTAACTTTCTTTGTGAGTTAGTTATTATTTGGCTTTGACTGTTATTCTTTCTTTGTCTTATGCCTACCACCTGTAGACTGTAACTTCAGCAAGGGCAGGCATTTTGATCTGTATTGTTCACTGCTGTCTTCCTGGTACCCAGAAAGGTGTCTGGCACATAGTAGGCACCTCATCTAGATTTATGGAGTAATGAGATGGAGTGAGCAAGGAAAACAGAGCAGAGAAGAGCATTTCTGAGAGACAGTGCATGTGCTAGGATCTGAAGATGCCAAAAAATGAGATGGAGAGCTGCAGTCTAAGTGTGACTAAGACTAAGCTGCAGTCTAAGTGATTATAAATGGCTGCCCACCCAGGCTGCAGGTGCTGGAGGCAGATACAAGAGACCTAAGTAGAAGCCACAATCAGCAGTTTGGACTTGACCTTCAAGGCAGTTGGGAGCCTTTACATGACTTTTATCAAGGGAATAACACAATCCTATTTGCATTTTAGAACATTTTAGAAGAACATTTCTCCAACAAGGAGAAATCATAGACGGGGTTAAGGATCAGATTGGAGGCGGGTGGACCATCTAGGGGGAATCACAGTGATCTTGGTGAAGGAAGATGATGCCTCATCAGGCAGCAGCAGGGAGCTGAAGAGACGTGGACAGTCTCAGAAGATACATCTCTACTGTCCTCTCCTCTGATCCCCGAAATCAGTGGAATCTGAGTAAGTCTATGCATCTGGACCTAACTAAGCCAGGAGGCCATGCTTCTACTCAGCATGCTCTTAAGTAATCAAACTGGAAAGTCTTCCGCAGTGCTCCACCCACATCTTCAACTTTCCTCTTGGTGAAAGAAATCTGGAGCACGGCTGCCTTTATTTGAGCGAGCAGTGAATAATGGAGCAGCACGCTGATTGAACTCGAAGTTTTTGGAAGGAAGGTAGCATTCCACATCCAAGCTCCCCTGGTCTCCAGATCTTTTGTGCAAGTAAATTAGTTTCATTTGTCTCAGGGCACCTTTATCCAGGCCAACTTCTTCCAGCTTGCCTGCAAATGTTTCTCAGTGGTGTGTTTGAGGCTTGGCTGTGTCTCCTTGCCTGGAACAAATCTTTTATTATGAGGAAATAGCTGGAAAATGATTCTGGACTCTTGGACCCTGTTCCGCTCTCAGCTGTTGACTGGGTATTTGATACCTTGGTAATTTTCAGTTTAACCTGTCCTCTCTCCTGTCTGCTTCTTATTAGTAAGCATTTCATGCTAGAAGCTGGATTTCATACCTACCAGCTCAGCAGTCTTGAGCGAGACGGTTAAGATTAACACCTGTTTCTGTAAGACTCTCCCAAGATGTCATGGAGGCCCATGTGTTGTTTTCTTTGCTCACCTCCTGGGTTTGCATGATTTTCCTTTGGTCCGGTGGTCATGCCTTCCACTTCAGCCTAAAACCCTCCAGATGATAGGAGTATCATGTTGCTGTTTCACGTGGGAAAGCCACTGTCCACCCTCGTCTTGTTCAAATTGCATTCAAATCTAATTTCCATGGCCCATGTGAGTGGGAGCGCCACAGCCCTGTGTCAGCTGTCAGAGTTTAGCAATACCATTTCCAAACATGGGCCAGTAGGCAGCCAGCAGGCACTAGACAGCTGAATGCTGGCGGAAAAAAGCCTCAGACACCTATAGCAGTCCAAACAGTGACTCATCCTGCTATTGCCAGGATAAATATGGAAATAAAGGGTATTTTTCTCTAAGCAGCAAGAATTGTCAAAATGCTTATCACTTTATAAAGTATAACAGATTGTGCCTGTTCATGTTTTGAAATGTTCTAACCCTCCACTAGCTTTTATTTTTCTTTCATGAGTTTAATAATAGCTTTCACCTATTTTTCTTCTTTCTAGGAGGCCTGGAGAACTCAGGAGTTTCCAAGCTGTGCTGCCACCCGAGCTCTGGATCCACTTGGCAGTGGTGGCCTGTGGCAATCGGCTGGAGGAGACGCTTGTCATGCTCAAATCTGCCGTGCTGTTTAGCCACAGGAAGATGCAATTTCACATCTTCACCGAAGAATCTCTGAAGCCTGAGTTTGATAAGCAGGTGATTGTGCAGAAAGTGTGGCACGGTATTTACTGAGTGTGGACAGAGTGCACTGTGGGACATGCATATCCTGTTTCCTAATGCATTTTACTGAATACTCAGCTGTGTGCCCACGAACACTTGACTCTGAGCCTTAAAGTTGTCATCTATAATACAGGGATACTTACACCTCCTTAGAGAGAGATGGGGAGGATTAAATGAGGATCAGATGAGATGATGCACTCGAAGCACTTGACCCAGGGCTGCACCCCTCCTGGGGTTACCGACATTGTTCTCAGTGGGAGTCACGTAGCTTATTTTCATCTGTGTATATCTATTTGTTGAATGACAGATAACATGTGCTCATCAAAATAAATTCAAACAGGATGTTATAAATTTAAAAGGTAGAAGTCCTTGCTACCCTTCTTCCCCACACAAGAAACTATCAGAGTCAACACTTTTGAGTGATTCTTCCATATTTTTTTTCACATACAGGTGTGTGTATGTGTATTTATGTATCTGAGAGACTGAGTATTTGTATGTGTATACATGTATATGTGTGTACTCTTCTCGTATTGAAGAGCAAGTAACAGTTTCCTCCCAGTACAGGAGAGCTTTGGAAATACCTCTTTTCTCCGGGCTTGTTGCACGTGTGACTATAAACCGAGTTTTGTTTTGCTGGCGAGGCTTCTCTTGCAGTGAGGTCTTGAGTGCTGGCAGAGAGAGCAGCTGTTTCGTTTTGTATATACCAGCTTGTGTCACCGGGGCTACATCCTGCCCCCCGGGTAGCCACGCTGATGAGAAAGGCCAAAGCAGAATGTTGGGTAGCTAAAGACTAATAACTGAAAGCTGGAGAATGTATTATGTTTTCTAAAGAAAAAAAAATCGCTTTGACATCCTCACCTAGAGAAGCCAGGGAAGAAACTGTCTTGGGACTTAAAACTGATTGGCAGACACCTTGAGAAAGGTCTGCATAAGGGGAAGGGGCAACCAAAATCATTGAAACACATGTAAGTAGCTTCCCTGAAGCTGTGGTATAAGGGGAATTATAATTAATAATAATAATAGTAATCATAATTTCAAAAATAGAATAGCCTTTATCAAGGGCTTATGATTTATGATTTGCTGTTATTTAATCCTCATAACAATCCTTTGAAAAAGTTAATAACCATATCCGTATTTTACTAACTGAGATCACTGAGGCTTAGAGAGTCTCAGTGATTAACTCATCTGATGTCAGTTCAAGGTTTCTGACCCAAATATCCATAAACTTAACTCGACTACTTCTCAAACTAGTAGACAGAAAACTCGGATTCAAAACTCAGCTCCACTATTCACGTGTTGCCTGATCTCGGGCAAGTCTTAGGGGCTTTTTTTGGGCTTCACTTTCCCCCTTTGCAACTTGGGACCAGTGGGAGTGATAAAAAGAGATGCTTATCTGTACCCAAGGTGGGCTAGGTCAGGCTGCAGTAACAACTTCCGGAAAGCTCAGAGACTTTCCACACGCCTGCTGCATGTCTCAGAGGGCCTCTCCACACGGCCCTCTCAGCCTGGGACCGCAGTTAACAGAGACCGTTCTTGCATGTAGCTGGCACCTGCTGGAACATTTGGCCTCTGCAGTTCTTGAGATGCCACTAAAGGAAAGATAGGAACTGTCAGATCCCCACAGTGCCTTTCACTTCCTCCACTTGACAATGACATTCTGTTCCTATTTAACTGTCCCTATTTAACTGTCCAGCAGCAGCCGGTCAACAAGACCCACCCAACTCCAAAGGGGCTGAGAAGTATGCTCTGTGCAGGAATGCAGCAAAAGTGGCTATGGGCCAACACTAGTCGGGTCACGTACAGTATCATTTGAACAAGTATTTATTGAGTACCTACTACATGCTAGAAGTTGGGGCATGAGAATGGAACAGAGCAGAATGCATACTTAAATTTTAAAAGAGAAGGAAGATGTATATATATAATTATAGATGTGTAACAGATTGTGTTTTCCGAAGGGCCCCCAGTGATCCTGCCTCCTACTATTCACACCTTTATGTATTTTCCTCCTGCACTGTCCCAGGGCTGGCCTCCGTGACCAGTAGCATAGGGAAGAAGTGATGCTATGTCACTTCTGAGATTACATTTAAAAAGGCACTGCACCTTCCATCTTGGTTGCACTCTTTCTCTCTTGGAGGCCAGATTTTATGTCAGAGCAGCCCTTGCAGAAGACCATGCATTGAGGCATGAAGACTTCTGGCTGACATTCATGCACATGAACTTGGAGACTTCTAACTCCACCTAGCCTTCAGATGACTCACCCTCAGGAGGGGTCCTCAGCCAGAATAACGCAGCTCACAGATTCCTGACCCTAAGAAATGATATGAAATAATGAGTGTTTGTGGTTTTAAGCTACTAAGTTTTAGGGTACTTTGTTCTAAGGCGAGAGCTAATACAGATATATCTATGTACATAAAATGTGTGTGCATGCATGCTTAGTAGCCCACCCGGCTCCTCTGTCCATGGAATTTTCTAGGCAAGAATACTGGAATGTGTTGTCATTTCCTTTTCCAGGGATGTTCCCAACCCAGGGATTGGACCTGCATCTCTTGCATCTCATGCACTGGCAGGCAGATTGTTTGCCACTGTGCTACCTGGGAAACAAAGAGTCAGAGAGGACTGAGCGACTGAGCGTGAGCCCATGCTGTGTACGTGGATATAACATAGAGGGGCCAAATGTCCTGCTATGTGACATCTGAGGCTGGGCCATAAAAAGGACACAGCTTCTGCCTGGTTATCTCTTGGGATGCCTGGCCCTGGAACCTGGCCAGGAAGTCCAAATTCACCCAGAGGAAGAAGTCCACACAGAGAGGGGTTCAGGTCCCCAGCTGGTAACTAACCTCCACCACCAGACATGTGAGAACAAGCCGTTAGATGATTCCAGCCCCCAGCCTTCAAGACTTGTAGCTGAGGCCCCAGACATTGTGGAGCAAAGTCAAGCCATCCCTTCTGTGCCGTGTCTGAGTTTTTGATCCTTGGAATCTATGAGGATAATAAATGCTAGTTTTATACTACCAAGTTTTGGAGTAATTTGTTATGAGCCGTAGTACCTGGGGCGTTACAAATTAGGAGCTATTGTATGGGAAAATTTTGTAGCTACTTGTGCAGTTGTGTTATGTTTTGCGTTGCTCAGATGACTTTATCCCTTTGACGGCTTATTTCCTCAGGTCTTTGTTAGACCAGTGAAGCTCAATTGCAAAGGAAATCATAATAGGGTGTTAAAAATCACAGCAGGGCATATGGCCCCTTTCTTCTCCATGCTGAGATTATGGTACCAGTTTAGATGTAAAACACTGCCTCTTTCATAAGTCACAGAATGTTTCTCAGCTTCAATTTTCATTTTTATCAAGCAAAAATCTATCATAAATACACAAAAGGGACAAATGATTCTTGCTCTGCTTGTTGTGGAGTATAATTGTGAGGCTATATCAGATTCTACAGATTCCTTGGAATGTTTCTGTCTGGTGGGTATTGTCTTAGCCCTGAAACTGTAGATCAGCAGCAGTTGGTTTCTGCTCAGCCGTGTGAGATGCTGGTGTGGAGGGGCAGGTTATCGCATCCTTCTCAGGGTTGTCAGTTAGTTTCAACACTGAGGCATTGTGGGAATATCCAGAGTGTCTTGTGATAACTTTCTGGGAGGCTCAGGGACACATACCTCAGCGTCAGAACAAAACAAAATGCTAATTGCCATCATGATCCCTCTGGAAACTGCACTGTGGGCAAGTGCTGTTATATTGAAGTAGAATTTTTTTTTTTTTAAAGCTGTTTAGGAGTAGAGTTTTTTTAAGCTGTAGATATTGGTATTTACCATCTACATTGTTGATATTTAATATTTGAAAGTTTCGTTTATTTTTGTCATCTCCTAATATAAAAGTTGAAATTGTCAGCTGGTTGATTTCTTAACCTCTTCAGGCAGTTCACAATCAAATATACAATTTAACTTTCCCCCAGACTCAAAACCAGAAAATAGTAGGACACAGAAGTGGGGACAGCCACCAGCCCATTCTGGTGGGGGTGCATGAGACATTGACATTCTGTAATGGTAGATGTAGAACATCATGCAGTTGTCAAAACCCATAAAATTGGATGATATAAAGAATGAATCCTCATGTAGACTATGGGCTTTACTTGATAATGTATTGAAACTGAGTCATCACTTGTAACAAATGTGCCACATGCATGCAAGATGTTAATGATGAGGAAACTGTGGAATGGGGAAGGGAAGGAGAGAGGATATATGGGAACTCTCTGTACTTCCTGGTCAATTTTTCTGTAAACATAAAGCTTCTCTGAAAAATAAAGTCTATTGATTAAAATAATTTTATTATAAGATTAATATAAGCAGAGAAAGTAATATACACTCCCTATAAAAGTTTTAAAGAATACAGAAATAATATAAACATAGAAAATGACACCCCCACCTCCATAGGTACCCACTTCTAACAGTTCAGTGCATGTCTGTTCAGATTTTTCTCTACCTGTAAAATACACGCATGTATTTTCCGCTGTGTGATAGAACCATATTACAAATTTCTTTTTGCACTTTGCTTTTTCTAAAACCTAACTATATATTGTAACTATTTCTTCATAATGGCGCATATACGTGTGTGCTAAGTCATTTCAGTTGTGTCCAACTCTTTGCGACCCCATGGACCATATGTAGCCTGCCAGGCTGCTCTGTCCATGGGATTCTCCAGGCAAGCATACTGCAGTGGGTTGCCACGTCCTCCTCCAGGGAATCTTCCCAACCCAGGAATCAAACCCACGTCTGTTATGTTTCCTGCATTGGCAGGCGAGTTCTTTACCACTAGTGCCACCTGTACTTTACTTTTACAATAGTCCACTGTGTAGTTCCATCATAATGCATTTTCCCAGTTCCTTATTATTGAGTATTTAATTTGTTCCCAAGATTTTTTTGTTTTGCTTTTTATTTTTTGCTAAAAACTATGTTTTGGTGAAAGTCCTTGTACCTCTGTCTTGGGGTTTGTTATTACCACTTTCTAAATTGCCCTCTTGGAAGTTTTTTTATAATTTACCCTTCCAGTGTTTAGGTATGAGTTTCCCATCATCCTTGCCAACTTTGGATGCTATTTTGTTAAATCTTAACAATGATCTTCTATTCATTGAGCATGAGTTGTGATGATACAGTTAAACTTTCTATGCATGCTACCTGAATAATTTCTACCTTGCCACTCAGAAGTTTTAGGTGTTTTCCATATTTCTGGGGTCTAATCACCTTCCCCTTACCTGCTATCTTTTTCAGCTTCGACAGTGGCCTGACTCATATACAAAGAAGTTTGAGCACAGAATCTACCCCATCACATTTTCGGCTGGAAACCCTCAGGAATGGAAGAAATTATTCAAACCCTGTGCTGCCCAGAGACTTTTTCTTCCGGTAGGAACACCTGCTTTTAATAAGATGCTGCTTGGGAGAGAATTGCATTTGGAAACATCATGGAATTAACTAGGGTTTGTTTAGAGACATTTTAGTTACAGTGGTTAACAGTGGAAAATATGTTCCTCTTAGATTCTGTAGTTGATGCTCTTAATGATCAAGGTGTACAGAGAAGGTACCTGTGGTTGAGAAATTGTCTTTCTCAAAGATTGAGGGACTGAGAGTATCCAGAGCATTCTTGATTATGAGTCTTTGTGACTGTGGATCCACATTTACTAGCTCTGTGGACCTCACTAAATCTCTAAATTTCTCTAAGCCTCACTTTCCTCCGTAAGCTTGGCACATAGTTGATGCTCAATTAATGTTATTTTAGATTATTATTATTTCTCTTTTAATAATAACTACTACTAGATGTAACTATGTTGTTGTTGTTGCTTTAGCCACTAAGTCGTGTCTGACTCTTGCGACCCCATGGACTGTAGCTGCCAAGCTCCTCTGTTCATGGGATTTTCCAGGCAAGAAGACTGGAGTGGGTTGCCATTTCCTTCTCCAGAGTATCTTCCTGACTCAGGGATTGAACCCACATCTCTGACATTGGCAGGCAAATTCTTTACCACTGAGCCACCAGGGAAGCCCAGCTGTAACTTTGCTAGGGAATAATTCAGAGAAGGTCCAGAGTTCCAGTTCACCTTTTCCATTTGGAATGTTCAAATTGAATGTCTTTGTTTTCATTTTTAAAAAATGCTAAATAGAAAAGCACCAAAGATATACCAAAACTGACAATATCAGTGAACAAAATGGCAGCTTTGACTTGTGAATTGCAGCCTTGACATTTGTGAAGGCCATGCTTTCAGTAAACATTTATTGAGTGCCCATTAGGTGCTAAGCCCTGGCTTAGTGATGGTGATATGGCTATGAACAAGACACTCATGGCCTTTTTTATTTTTATTTTTATTTTTAATTTTTATTGAAGTATAGTTGATTTACAATGTTGTGTTACTTTCTGCTGTACAGCAAAGTGAGTCAGTTATAACTAACATATTTCCAGTCTTTTTTAGATTCTTTTCCCATACAGGTCATTATGGAGTATTTAATAGAGTTTCCTGTGCCATACAGCAAATCCTTAATAGTCATTTATTGGTCTTGCCCCCTTGGAGTTTGGAGTCTAGCATGGAAATGAACAAGAACTTAGAAATGTGATCCGTGCTGAGATGGAGAACAGAGTCTCATGGATGTATGTAACACAGGGTTACACTTTGATCTGGGGGATATCTAGACGGTTCTGTTGAGGAATGGCTTTTATGCTGAAATGTGAAAGAAGGAGTAGTAGCAGGGGGTGGTCACTGAGTGACTAGGGTCTGAGAAGAAAAAGGTTCCAGGTAAATGGAATAGTAGGTACACGGACCCTACTACAAAAGTAGGAAGGTGCATGTTTGAGGAGATAGAAGATTCCAGTAACTAAAAATAGAGTGTGGTGGAATAGAAGGGGTTGGCAGGATCTGGAGCTTGCAGACTGTATAAGCCATGTTGGAATGTCCAGTCTTTGTGTTCAGGACAGTGAGATGCCATTGAACAATTCTTAGTTTGGAAGTGAGATGATCTGACTTGGGTATTGAAGAGGATTCGTGGACTTCCCTGGTGGTCCAGTGGCTAAGACTCCATGCTCCGATGCAGGGGACTGGGTTCAACCCCTGGTCAGTGAACTAGATTCCATATGCTACAACTGGCACAGCCAAATAAATAAATACATATTTAGGGGAAAAAAAAAAAGGATTCACTGGTTCATTACTGTATGGATAGTGGAATTGCTGAGGCCAATTAATATTGACTTCAGCTATGGCAGCTGGTTTCCTTAGAGATGGATGCAGACCATGCCTGAGAAATAGAATTACCAGTCCCTATGAGTGGCTGGCTGTGAGAGTTGAAGTGGAGGTGATCAAGATTTCACCGTTTCTAATCTGAACAACTTTTAAAGTTGATCTGTTTGAAATTGACAGTATTCAGCTATTTATGACCTACAAAAAAGGCTGTTTCTTTTAGTTCAACCTATACAATGTGTGTGTGTGTGTGTGAGTTCAGTTGTGTCCACCTCTTTGTGACTGCATGGACTGAAGCCTGCCAGGCTCCTCTGTCCATGGAATTTTCCAGGCAAGAATACTAGAGTGGGTTGCCAGTTCCTACTCCAAAGGATCTTCCTGACCCAGGGATCAAACACACATCTCTTGTGTCTCCTCCATTGGCAGGCAGACTCTTCACCACTTCGTCACCTGGGAGTGTATAGTAGTGCTATAGAGATAGAAAAGGGGACTCGCCTGGCGATACAGTGGTTAAGACTCTGTGCTTCCACCATAGAGGGCATGGGTTCAATCCCTGGTTGGGAAACTAAGATTCCATATGCCACGCAGTGGGGCCAAAAAAAACAAAAAATGTAAAAACAAAACTTAGAGATGGAAAAGGCTATAAAGAAATACCATTATTTGTAAGGGAGAAGATGAGTTTAACTGGGGTCATATTTTGATTTTGAGGTACCTGGGAAACACCCACACAAGGAGGCCTTGCCATCTGTTGGTCTGAAACCCTATACGGCAAATGGCATTTTTAGCATTTCCTACTCAGAACCTGTGAAAAAGAAACACAACCTGGATGTACTATTGGTGGTGATTTGCTGCACAAGTTCACTGACTGCTAAATGAACTGTTTTTCACATGGTACAGCCTTTAGTACAGGTTGTGAGATGGGATTCACTGCACGAAACGAAGTAAGAAGTGGCTCAGATGGTAAAGAATCCACCCACAATGTAGGAGACCCAGATTCGATCCCTGGGTCTAGAAGATCCCCTGGAGAAGGGAATGGCAACCCATTCTAGTATTCTTGCCTGGAGAATCCCATGGACAGAGGAGCCTGGAGGGTTACAGCCCAGAGGTCTCAAAAAAGTCGGACACAACTGAGTGACTAACACTTTCACTTCACTTTCAAGAAGCAACTACCCTAAATCAGAACTAAAATCTCTGGGTTGGTGTTATGAAAACTATTTGAGAAGACAAGAAAAAAAATCTCAGGCTTCTGCTTAACTGTTTTAGGGGGAAAATATTAGAAATCCCAAGTTATTATTGGAAAATTGTCTCCCCAACCTACCAAAAAAAATAGTAACAACCCAGTAGAAGACATTTGAATTTTCCCTGACCTTGAATTGTGACTTTACTGCCACTACTAAAAAAACAAACCCACCACATGATGGTTTTCATTCATTCCCTGCTGAACAAGTCTATTCCATTTTGAATGACAAATGAGTGCTGGAATTCCTTATCTGCTTTTGATAATGGAAACTAGCCCTTCTTAAAAATAATAAAGAGAGATTGTGGTTGACAGGACATTTACTTTCCCTGAGTTGTATATCATAACAGAAGTTATAAACATGGCGTTTCTAGACATCAGTGAGATATATTGATCCTCATGGTAATTTGAAATCAAGTCTAGGTGATGTTTTCCTTGAAATTTGTCTCTATAAAACCAAATCAGGAGTGCTGCTCAGTCAGTGCAGAGGAGATGGAGATTCTAAAATGCAAACGTTCTGACCCTGATCAGACAAATGACTGAGAATCAGTCTTACGTCTTTTCTGAGGGGGTGTCATCTGTAGATGAAACCTTTTCTCAGGTAAGTGAAAGTGAAAGTCGCTCAGTCGTGTCCAGCTCTTTGCAACCCCATGGACTATACAGTCCCTGGAATTCTCCAGGCCAGAATACGAGTCGGTAGCTTTTCCCTTCTCCAGGGGATCTTCCCAACCCAGGGATCAAACCCAGTTCTCCCGCATTGCAGAAGGATTCTTTACCAGCTGAGCCACAAGGGAAGCCCAAGAATACTGGAGTGGGTAGCCTATCCCTTCTCCAGTGGATCTTTCCGATCCAGGAATCAAACCAGGGTCTCCTGCATTACAGGCGGATTCTTTACCAACTGAGCTATCAGGGAAGCCCTTTTCTCAGGTAAGATTTTACTAATCAGAGCATGAACCTTTGCAAGTCAAACCTATTAGATTCTCAAGTACAATTAGTGGAATTCAGATCCCACAAATTCAAGATTTATTAACTTGTAAATCAATCAATGGTTGTTAACATTTCTGTTTCTGTGAACAGTGGATCTAAGGACCATTATTAGTGCAAGCTAACAGGTGACTTGATGAAGCTCCTTAGGCTGAATGAAGCTCAAAATATTTAAAACAATATGCAAACCACAGATAAGTCAAATCTGTCCTTTAAAATTGATCCTGGAGGACTTTTCCCTTTTTGCTTAGTAAAAGCCAAAAGGCTTTACTTTTGTAAGAACAACTGTTTTGTGAATTCTCGTCACCTTTTCTTTATTTAGTAGGAATTAGTGAGGTTTTATACTGAGTCTCCACATTTTGTTACACAGTGTGCCTGTTTGACTATAAAGACCTGTCTCCTCAATAATGTTCTCCTCTGCAGATCCTGGGCTTCCCAGGTAGCACTAATAGTAAGAACCTGCCTGCCAATGCAGGAGACCTAAGAGACTCAGTTTCAGTCCCTGTTAGTTATCCAGGCTCCTCTGTTCATGGAATTCTCCAGGCAAGAATACTGGACTGGGTTGCCATTTATTTCTCCAGGGGATCTTCCCAACCCAGGAATGGAACCAGGGTCTCCCACATTGCAGGCAGATTCTGAGCTACCAGGAAAGCCCACAAACTCTCACTAATTCCTATTAAACAAAGAAAAGGTGATGTGAATTCACAAAACATAAATATATCCTGAGATTTTTTTTAACTCTGTATTTCCAGTGAACTTGTCCCATTCTTTAATATTTCAAGGTAATACCATGCCAAATAAAAATCTTAATTACCTAGATTTTCTATATAACATCAAGAGCAACAACATATAATCTTCCCTTTTTACACTTATAGTTTGTTAAAGAGGTCTTTATCTGGTTCCAGTATTTGGAAAACTGTATGCCCACTAGGAATGTTCTAATGTGTTTGCCATATGTTGAGGAAAAAGAGAGGTTTACTTGACTTATTAGAACTTTTTATAATTAAGGTAAGGTTTTTGTATTATTAATAATATGTTTCAGAATTAACAATTAATGTTGAGACTTCCTTGGAAAGAACCTTTTGTATTTCAACAAATATTGACAGACGAATAAGAATATATTAAAAAGCCTTATTAAGAGGAACATCAGTTAGCATCATCATAAATGATGTCTGTATATTTCATCATGCCCTAAGAGGCCTTAAATTATCAGGATGAAGTTAACTACCTAAAAGATCACATGAAAATGATCCTAGACACTGATTTTGTTGAACAAGTTTTCCATAGTACTTATCATTTACTCACACATTATTAAACATTTGACATTCAGGATATTAGTTACAACTCTTGGTTACCTGTGAGAGAAACTCAATTTCAACTATTAATAGCTAAGCAGAGAAAATAAAAGAGGAGAATGAAAAAGTTGGCTTAAAACTCAGCATTCAAAACACTAAGATCATGGCATTTGGTCCCATGACTTAATGGCAAATAGATGGGGAAACAGTGGAAATGGTGACAGACTTTATTTTCTTGGGCTCCAAAATCACTGCAGATGGTGACTGCACCATGAAATTAAAAGGCGTTTGTTCCTTGAAAGAAAAGCTGTGATGAACCTAGACAGCATATTAAAAAGCAGAGACATTGCCAACAGAGGTCCGTCTAGTCAAAACTATGCTTTTTCCAGTAGTTGTGTATGGATGTGAGAGTTGGACTATAAAGAAAGCTGAGCACCAAAGAATTGATGCTTTTGAACTATGGTGTTGGAGAAGACTCTTGAGAGTCCCTCGGACTACAAGGAGATCCAACCAGTCCATCCTAAAGGAGATCAGTCCTGGGTGTTCATTGGAAGGACTGATGCTGAAGTTGAAACTCCAATACTTTGGCCACCTAATGCGAAGAACTGACTCATTTGAAAAAGACCCTGATGCTGGGAAGGATTGAAAGCAGGAGGAGAAGGGGACGTCAGAGGATGAGATGGTTGGATGGCATCACCAACTCAATGGACATGAGTCTGAGTAAACTCCAGGAGTTGGTGATGGACAGGGAGGCCTAGAGTGCTGCAGTCCATGGGCTCGCAAAGAGTTGGACATGACTGAGTGACTGAACTGAACTGAAGCAGAAAAGGCAATTTATTCACTTATCTGACTGTGGAGTCCAGATCAGAGGACTAATCTCAAGCACAACTAGATCCAACAGCTGCTATAATGTTGCCAGGGCTCTATCTGTCTCTCTCATAGTCCTTTGCTAGGCTTACTCCGTGAGAATGATGAATGCTTAAAGCAGCCTGAGAGTCACATTCTAGAAGCTTAGCTACTGCAGCAGAAAAAGAGCCTGGCAGGGTGGTGACATCTGAAACGGTGGCAGGAGAGTTCTGGAAACTGCTACCCAGTGAAATAAGCATAAATGATATATATATTTTTTTAAGACTTTTTTATGTGGACCATTTTTTTTTTTTTAATTTGTTGCACTATTGCTTCTTTTGTTTATGTTCTGGTTTTCTGGCCCTGAGGCATGTGAGACCTTCTCTTCATTGGAAGGCAAAGTCTTAACCACTGGACCTCAAGGGGAGTCCCAGAACATTATTTTTAAAACAAATATCTAGAATCTTTGGAAACTGTCCTAATGGCCTAAGCAAATGAAGAAACAGATTTCTTACTCAAGAAAATCTACTAAAACTTAATAAGAAAGAGTGAGAATCTGTGCCAATTGAGCCATGACCTCAATGAGCTCCCTCTCTCTCCCCTTCTAGCTCGGCATGGTGGAAACCCAACTCTGGACAGTTCAGTCAAGAACACAGAAATCCTTTCCTCCACAGCTCCCAGTTGAGGGATATGGTATTTTCTTGGGTGCAGGGGGTAGGGAGGTCATCAGCATTTCTCATCTCTACCAGCAGTGTCTTACAGAAGCTTAAATTCCAGGCAAAAATGGCCAAGGGTTCAGAGGCTCCCTTCATTAAGAGAAAGCTTCATGAGAGCAAGAAGGTAAATAAACTTTATAGGCCAGTTAGTTTACAAGGAAGAACCAGGGGAAGAAATATAAAAAGTGCCCTTCTGGTCAGAACAAAGTTCAAAGACCAGCTTCTAAAACTGTCCCCGCAGATGTGCCTGAATTTAATGGATCATCCTGCAGAGCAACTCCTGCTCAGGCCATTGTCAAAAATAGAAGAGCAATCAGCTGCAATTAGTGAAGGCTAACAGCTGGGTATTACCAACAGTAGTGAACAGCTTATGAGAAAGATTAAAGGAATGGTCAATCAAAGAGAGCCCAGATAAAAACCACTGTCATCCTGGGTGACTGTGGGTATGCACAGGCTGCATCCTCTCAGGAAAAACAGCATAGATTTCACACACAAGATGAAGTGGACTGCACTGAAAAAGTCCAGTCAAGATACTAAACAAATAAACAACATCAACAAGCCCTGCACTTTTTGGAGTGGGGTGTAGCGTGGGCGAGGGAGAGTTATCCAAAGTTGCTAAAACATCCTAAAATGTATTATCATGGTAAAATATATTAACATGCTAAAAAGATTATCTAAATCTTTTTCAACAAAAAAATATAAGGCGGGCAAATAAACAAGAAAGTGTGACTCATTCACAGGAAAAAAAATGCAGGCAACAGAAACTGGTGAGAAGAGCCAGCTGTCAGATCTAGTAGAAAAAGACTTCAGAGAAGCCATTATAAATGTATTCAAGCTACAAAAGGAACCTGTGCTTAAAAAAGGCAAATAAGATGTGATGATTATGTTTTGTAAAATTGAGACCGTTGATAAAGAAAGTTAAATTTTTTTTAAAAGAGCCACATAGAAGTTCTAGAGTTGAAAGGTAAAATAAGTGAAAAAAATCAGCTATTGATTTGAACTTAAAGTAGAAAGAGTCAGTAAACCTGAAAATAATCAAATATTAAGATTATACAACCTGAAGAACAGGCAAAAATAACAAATAAAATTGAGCAGAGACTTGGAGATGTGAAATACCATTAGACCCACCAGGACACATATGATGGGAGCACCAGAAGGAAAGGAGAGACAGGAATAGAAAAAAATTTTGAAAAAATAATGGTTATAAACTTGTAAATTTGATGAAAAACAATCTACACATGGAAAATCAACTCCAAGTAAGATAAACTCAAAGAGATCCGCACACAAATCATGGTAAAAACCCTGAAAGACAAAAACAAAGTCTTACGAGCAGCAAAAGAAAAACACTTGTCACATGTAAGGCAACTCCAATAAGATTAATAGCTGACTTCTCATTAGAAATTGTGGGGACTTCCCTGGTAGTGCATCTGAGCCCCAAGAAAGCCCTAAGTATACTCGAATGGGTAGCCTATCCCTCCTCTAGGAGATCTCCCCAACCCAGAAGTCAAACCCGGGTCTCCGGCATTGCAGGGCGATTCTTTACCAGCTGAGCTACCATCAGTTCCTGGCTTGGGAAGACCCCTGGAGAAGGGATAAGCTACCCACTCCAGTGTTCTCGGGCTTCCCTGGTGGCTCAAACGATAAAGAATCTGCCTGCAATGCAGTAGACCTGGGTTTGATCACTGGGTTGGGAAGATTCCCTGGAGGAGGGCATGGCATCCCCCTCCAGTATTCTTGCCTGGAGAATCCCGCAGACAGAGGAGCCTGGCGGGCTACAGTCCATAGGGTCGCACAGAGTCAGACACAACTGAAGCAACTTAGCACTCATGCACCGGGAACTAAGACTTCACATGCCACGTAGTTCGGCCAAAACGTGAAAAAACAAAAACTGGATACCCTGAGACCATGAGATAACATTATTTGAAGTGCCAAAAGATGGGGAGAACTGTCCACCAAAAACTTTATATCCAGCAAAATAATTTTTAAGTTGAAGGTGAAATAAAGTCACTCCCAGATAAACAAAATCTGAGATAATTCATTTACAGCAGAACCTCAAGAATAAAGGAAGTTCTTCAGTCTGAAAGCAAGTGACTCCAGACAGTGATTAAAAAATCATGTTAAAAAAAAAGAGTACAATAAAGGCATTAATGCAAAAGAAAACATAAATGAGTATTTCTTATCCTTTAGTCTCTTGATTGATTTTAAAAATGATTATATAAAGCATTATGTTTATATTTTGGACTTGTACTGTTAAAATATATTTACTAATAATAGCACAAAGGAGGTTAGATGAAGAAAAATTGTATGGAATAAGAAAATGACACCAGATGGTAACTTGAATCCACAGGAACAAATGAAAAAATTAAAAATGGCATATGAGAAAGTTAATATAACAAACTCCATAAATATATACTTGTTCTTCTTCCTCTCAGCTTCTTAAAACACATAAAATTATATGAAGTAGCAATTATAGTGTTGGGCTTATAACAGTATCTACGTAATATGTGTAACAATGATGTTGTAAAATGGAGAAGAGGAAATAGAGTTATATGTGACTGACATTTGTATATCTCACTGGAATGTAGTGTAAAACTGAGGTGTATTCTGATAAGACATATATGATAATCTCTAGAGCAACCACCAAGGAAACATCTCAAAAAGCATGGTGAAAAGAAATGTATTAAAATGCTGCATTCAAAAATACTCAGTACAAAAGAAAACAGTAAGACTAGAGTAATAAAGAAGATGCGATACATGTTAAAACAAAAATAGGAGACATTATTCAGCTCTGTCTATATAATCACATTAAATAAAAATGGGTAGAAGGCCAATCAAAAGATAGAAATTGCCAGAGATAGATGATAAAGAATACAATCCAACTATGTTCTGTTTACAAGAGACATACCTCAGGTTCAAAATACAAATAAGTTGGCAAAGATATGTCAATCAAACAGCAGCCACAGGGAAGATGGACTGGCTATACTAGTATCAGATAAAGTAGAATTTAAAAAGCAACATTACTAGAGAAAAACAGGCATATTTTGTCATGATGCATGTGTTAATCCACTAAGAAAATATAACCGTTGTAAACATTTATGCACAGTTTTTACATTTATGTAAAATGTAAAAGCCCCCAGAGTACTAGAAGCAAAAACTGACAGAATTAGAGGAAGAAATAGGCGATTCACCAATAATATTAGGAGATTTCAATGCCCCGTGTTCAATAATGGATTAAGCAGTAGGCAGAACATCAACAAGGGAATAAAAGACTTGAACAATATTATAAAGCCAGTGCAGCCAGATGCAGATAAATAAATAAATATTAAAAACAAAAATGTCGGAGAGATGGCTGTTTCATCTAATGCACAGAAAACCAGCAGAGAGAGTCAAAGAAAGTGAAGACACAGAGGCATATGCTCCAAACAAAACGAAAAGACAAAACTCCACAAACAGACCTTAATGAAATGAAGATAAGTAACCTGATTAAGAGTTTAATGTGATAGTCATAAAGATGCTCACCAAGGTTGGGAGAGCAATGCGTGAACAAAGTGAGACTTTCAACAAAAAGAAAAAATACAAGAAAGTACCAAATGGAAGTCACAGAGCTGAATACAATAACTGAGCTGAAAAATTCAGTGGAGGGGTTCAACAGCAGACTAGATCGAGTGAAACAAAGAACTTGAATTTTCAGAACAACAGTGAGAAAAAGAAGAATGTATTAGGTGTCAGTAAGGTGGAGGGTTGGGGGATGTTCACATCAAAGGATCAGGAATCAGAAGGGCTTCAAACTTGTCAGCAGCAGTGGTGGAAGTGCTAAAATATTGGAGCAATGCCTTTAAATTCAGAGGCAATATTATTTCTAACCTAGTTTCCCTACCAGACAAGCTACAAATCAAGCATGTGGGTAGAATCAAGACATTTTCAGATGTGCATAGTTTCAAAATATTTACCCCCATCCGTCTTCTCTCTGAATAATGTGCTCCACCAAAATGAGGGAGTACATTCAGAAAGATAAAGATGCATGATCCAGGAAATAGACAATCTCACAGAAAGGAGGCATGAGAGGAGTCTTGGGAAGGGAGATGCAGAGCATCCTGATCAGAGCGAATCAGGAAGCTGTAGAAGAAACTTCGCTTGAGGTATAGACAACTAAGCAAATTCACAACAGGAAAAAGAAACAAAAACAGAAGACCACAGTTATCAATTTCAGGGAAAACAAAATTATCCAGAAAGGGAAAAAGTCTGGTTTGAGCCATGGCTTAATTGGAAATCATGTTAAATAATCATCATACGATAACATTGTGTGTTGATCAAAATGATATTTTGATGTTGCTGTAATGGGAGATGAGGTGTATTATGGAGTTGATAGTTTTTGTGAAAAGGACCTGAATTCTCTTCTCAGGTAGGAAGTCAGTAGATGAGACGTATCTGACATAGTAAGAAATATCTTCCTAGAACTCCTAAGTCCCTTGGAATTTCCTGGGTAATAGGCATGTCTTTTGTCCTAATGAAATGACTCTTGGTGAGCTTCCGGATAGGGGCTGGTGACTAGAAAGACCAAACCGTGATTAGAAGCTTGGAACTTCCAACCCTACCGCCATTCTCTAGGAAAGGGAGAGGGCGATTGGAGATTGAGTTAATCATTGATCACACCTGCGTGATGAAGCCTTCCTAAAAATCTGTAAACGAGGAGGTTCAGGGAGATTTTGGGTTGATGAAGACATCCATGTTCTGGGACAGTGGTGCAAACTTCATGGAGACAGAAGCTCCTGGGCTCAGGACCCTTCTGGACCTCACCTCATGTACCTTTTCTTCTGGCTGCTCATCTGTATCCTTTTTTATATTCTGTATAACAAACCATAAAAATAAGTGTTTCCTTGAATTCTGTGAGCCATTATACCAAATCATCAGACCTGAGGAGGGGATCATGGGAACCCCTGATTTGTAGTCAAGTCGAAAGTGTAGGCACCCTGGGGACCACTACTTATGATTAGCGTCTGAAGGGGCAGGGCAGTCTTGTGGGACTGGGCCCTTAACCTCTGGTAACTGACTGCGGTGGTTCTTACTAATTCAGATAGCATCAAAATCGAACTGTGGGACACTCAGTGGGTGTCCCAAGGAAGCGCTGAGGAGTTAGTTGGTGTGGAGAAAAGCCCCGTACATTTGGTGTCAGAAGTGCTGTGAATTAAAAGAATTAAGTTTTTCTTTGAGTGTGTTATTTAGAGACGTGAAGGTACATACATACTCAAAGAACTGGAATTGGTTGTTTGCCATGAGAGGGAGGAAATGTGGCAGGAGATGTTGAAGGTATTTTTTATGTATTTGTCCGTATGTCTGTCTGTCTATATTTAATTACTTACCAAGCCTTCATTAACTGCTCAACCCTTGTGATTCTAGTAGAAATGTATCCACTATAGAATTCCATGCTGGTTCAATGGTTAGGACTCCGTGCTTTCACGACTGAGGGCTCTGGTCAGGGAACTAAGAAAATTACTCACTAGTAACTCTTTTTGTGTGGGGTTTTTTGGGCCATGCTGCCTGGCATATGGGATCTTAGTTCCCTGACCAGGAGGTCAAACCCATGCCCCTTGCAGTGGGAGCTTGGAGTTTTAACCACTGGATTGCCAGGAAAGTCCCCCACTAGTAATTCCTGAAATCAATTTTGTAGATAATAATTAGCTCTTTTAAAAATTAAATGAGTAGAATCAAATAAGGGACATGCATAACTATAGTAAGACAAATAATATTTTTGAAAATGTTTCTGTTTTATGTATTTATATGTGCATGTTCTAGTATTGTGATATAGATGCCTTTCTTACAGTGGGGTACAATTGAAAATACTTTGAGAAATGAGGCTTTAAGATAGGTCTTCAGGACGTGCCACTGAAAGGAGAGGACTCTATGGTTGGTCCACATAGTGACACAAAGACCACACAGTGACTGTTATACAAACACGTGATAAGATCCTCGGATTGATGATTTCGTCAACTCTTCTCAGCTCTTTGAGGAATGTACTGATTTGTAACATTTTTTCTAATGAGGAAACTGAAGTTAAGGGAAGTTTACCTCATTTTTTCCTGGGGTATATCTTAGAGCCTGGATTGAAGCCCAAGTTTATCCCATAGTCTAGTCATTCTGTCCAACTTCTTGCAATTTCTAAATGCCAAATTTTTCTTCTGTATTTATAGAAAAGATTCCCAGGATATTCCAAACTACCTCCTTTGGAAGATTCCCATGAATCTTCCATCGTCATCTGTTAACGGGGTATAAAAATAGTACACATGTCTTTGTTCAGACTCACTTGTTCAGTGAGGCTATTGTATTTAAAATTGCTCCTCTCCCTCACTGTATTTTTCCTTCTCTGCTACTATCTTCAAAGTTTCATCTATACTTTACTTACTTGTTTTATTTTTTGCTTTCTCTCACTGGCATCTAAGTCCTACCAGGGGAAAAGTCTTTGATCTTCAACACATAGTGCACTGCACATATTAACAGAAGGTACTCAGTAAAACTGGATGGTATGGATGAGAAGGAAGGTAGGTAGAAAAGCAGGAAGGAAGTATAGAGGAAAGGGAGGGAAGGAGTGAAGCTGGATGATTGGATGCATGAATGAGTGGACAGGGCTTTACCAAGTTCCTCAAAGGGTTGTAGAGAGGATTTGAAGATTTAACGCTTATAAAGTGCCCAGACTTGAACCCCGTAAATATTCAGTAAATGTTAGTTGAATTTCATTCTCATATACAGGGAAAAGGAAAATATGCTTTGAAAACCAGTCCAATTCAAGTGAAGAGCTATAGTTGCTTGCAACCCAATGATCCTGTTTCCAGCAACTCCCTAGCAGAGGGGACAGTCTCTGAAAAGGCATCATCTGACTCAGAAACTGGACTCTGCTTTAAAGGACAGTTGCCATGGCTAACAGGATGTCTGCAGCCAGCAAGAGAAGATAGTATGTACTTGCTGGCTGGGATTGCAACACCTGATAAGAGGAGGAAGCAAGCCAAAGAGATGATGGGAGCAGATGGAAGATCTGAGAGAGCCAGTATCTCAGAGCACGCCAGAAAAACCAGACACCTTTAGGAATGCAAGGCCTGTGCAAAACGGCATGCATGCAGTTAGAACAGTTGGCCCCACAGCTGAGATGATGAAAGACAAGACCAAACGCAAGTTTGACAAGCCAGAATTTTAGGAGAACCATCCTGAATAAAGCCATCATTGATTTGCTCAACTCAGAGGCAATCTGAATCTTGTTTGCATGGTTATCAAAGATTAAACTGATTGAAGAGTCTACTTCATTGATGGGAATGTCAAGTTAGTTTATTTCTCTCCTTATCTCCTTGTAGCAAAGACGTGAAACAACAGACTAGTTACAGCTCAAGCAGGCAGAATTTTGTTAAGCAGGCAGCAGATAGTACACCCTTGAGATAAGAGAGTGGGCTGACCCCAAAGGAAACAGGCTGATCCCAAGGAGTGGCCTCCACTTCTCTTAACTTTCCTCTTTCACACTTTCTCTCACCTTCCCCTGGAGCCTGATTGGTCCAGCCTTATGCTAAATAGGGCTTGTACCTGCTACCAATCAGAGAAGGGAATGCAAATAAGCATACACTCAAGGCCAATCCAGGAAGGGGGCGTGTTTCCCCACTGGAAATTCTAGCTTTGGTTCTCGACTTCCTCTTTCCTGGGCTTTTTCTTTTGTTTGCCTTCTATGTGACTCTTCCAGCCACCATCTTGGACTCCTTTTTCTAACTACCTAACAGGAACATGTGTGAATGTAGCAAAGACACGGGTACAATCTGCTTTTTGTTAAAACTTCACAAAAATGAATATGCAAGTTATATGTCATTCCACAAGAGGGCACAACAGAAGCAAAAATAAAAATTGCTATCCTTTAATTTTCTCCCGTACGCTTTATTTATTTATTTATTGGCATGACACCTTTAAAACATTTTTGTCATTTTCAGACAAGCACAATGACCTCTTTGGTACATAAGTTATAGTTTTTTGTTTTTTTGTTTTTTCAGAATGAGGGCATTATAATACTTTCTTTTCTTCCCCCCCCCCCCTTGGAATACAGTTGCTTTACAATATTGTGTTAGTGTCTCCTGTACAAGGAAGTGTATCCTATGCACATATCCCTTCCCTCTTGGACCTGCCTTCCACACCCCTACCACCACCACCATCGCACCTATCTAGGTTATCACAGAGCACCCAGCTGATCTCCTGTGCATTTTAAGCTAGCAATTTAGTGATCCTCTTTTAAAATCTCAAAACAGTGTTAAGTGGTGAATCACTATTTAATCGAGTGGATGTTTATTTTTGTACAGATTTGCAATGAAACAGGACAAAAGAGCGCTATAGAGGAATGATACTTTCCAAGTGTTTATAATTCTCTCCCCTATCTTAAACTATTGTAACAGTATAAAGGATATTTGAGAACATATAGCATCAAACATAAAGTTCTTTGTTCTCTGCACATCTAAAACTAAGGGGAAATATCTCAAAGTAGATAATTACAAATTATGTGTTGGTGGGAATATAAATTAGTGCAGCCACTGTGAAAAACACTATAGAGGTTCCTTAAAAACTAAAAACAGTGTTGCCATATGACCCAGCAATCTGACTCCTGGGACTATATATGGAGAAAATTCTAATTTGAAAAAATGCTTGACCCTGATGTTCATAGCAGCACTATTTACAAGAGCCAAGACGTGGGAACAACTTCAGTGTTCATCAACAAATGAATGGGTGAAGATATGGTACATATATACAATGGAATATTACTCAGTCATAAAAAAGAATGAAACAGTGCCATTTACAGTAACATGGATAGACCTGGAGATTATCATACTACATGAAGTAAGGCAGAGAAAGACAAATATCATATGCTATCTCTTATATGTGAAATCTAAAATATGATACAAATGAAATGATTTACAAAACAGACAGACATAGGAAACAGACATAGGAAACAAACATATGGTTAGTTATCAAAAGGGAAAGAGGTGGGAAGGGACTAATTAGGAGGTTGAGATTAGCAGATACAAACTACTGTATGCCAAGTAGATAAGCAACAAGGTCCTACTCTCTAGCATAGGAACTGTGCTCAATATCTTATGATAAACTATAATGGGAAAGAATGTCAAAAAGACTATGTGTGTATATATGTATTTGAATCACTCTGTGCTGTACACCAGTAAGACACAGCATTGTAAATCAACCCTACTTCAATTTTGAAAACTCCAAAACTATGTGCATTTGTGTGTGTATGTATACATACACAAACATCATATATAAAAACATTCATTCAACAATACTTACCAAACCCAAACTAATTTCATATATTAATAAGAATAATGAGAAAAAATTAAAGCATTTTAGGGAATGATGAGGAGTGGGGCTGTCTGAGGAGGTCGCAGTTGGGTTGAGATCTGAATTCTTGGCTTTGAAAAGGTCATGTGCGCGCATGCTCAGTTGCTTTCAGTAGTGTCTGACTCTTTGCCACCCTATGGACTATAGCCCACCAGGCTCTTCTGTCCATAGGATTCTCCGGGCAAAAATACTGGAGTGGGTTTCCATGCCCACCTCCAGGAATCTTCCCGATCCAGGGATCAAACCCAAGTCTCCTGCGTCTCCTGCATTGCAGGTGGATTCTTTATACTGAGCCATCAGGAAAGCCCTGAAAAGGTTATTTTTGTATATATATTTAAATATGTAGAAACTGCCTGAGGTAGGGTGAAGTTCACTGAACTGTTATGGTTAGTTAATTCTAAAAAAGAAAAAAAGGTATAAGAGCACGCAGTGATGGTGTGCTGGGGAGAGGCAGAAAAAGAGCTATTTGAACTTCTTATTCCGTGGATTGCTGAATTGTCCATACTTTTATAACATACAAGCATGAGTTTGTATAATTTACAGTTTTTAAAATGGCAAACCAGTAAGAAAGAGAAAAAAATAATTTTCATAATGTATGGAAACTTTTTATTCACATTTGCAAGGATATACAGACATGCCAGAATTACAGAGGATCACAGAAGGTACTGGCCTCTTTCTGACCAGGTGTTCTGGTTCTGGGTGTATTTACATTAAAACAATGAATGCTACAATTATAATAGAGAAGAGGATGATTGTACTGATCTATTTACTTGTTTCCCTGCCATCTGCGTCCCTTCCCTCCTGCATGCCACTCCTGGATTTTTTTAGTTTTCGAATGATATTCTCATGTGGATTCTCAGCCCAGAGTCCCTGTTGTCTTATAGGATCAAGTCAGCATGGTTTTTCAGGGCTCTTTGCATTCTGAACGAGTTCACTTCTTAATTTTTCAGCATTATTCCAAATCATGAATTCTTATCTTAGATTGCCACCTCTATTTACTAGAGGATCTCTCAGAGGTTACCCAGCCATCAGTGGACATCTTTGTCATTACCTCTCTTTCTTCCTTTCACCCAAAATTATTTTCTCTGTAATAGCTTCAAGATAGGTCCAGTGTAGGTTTTTTGAAAAAGAATGTGATAGAATGGTGGAAGAAAAAGGAATTTATTTTGATCAAGTTGCATATATATATTGAAATCTAAAATTTCCTTTTTGTTCTGATTTTGATTTGGAAACAGGAATTTTGGTTCCAGAGGAGAAAATCCAAATAGCCCCAGAAATCCTCTTCCATCCAGTTTATCTTTTTGTAGAATGAGAAGGGCTTGGGGACTGCAAACATTTGCCCCAGAATCTAACCCCTTCCCAGGTAGCGCTAGTGGTAAAGAATCTGCCTGCCAATGCAGGAGATGTGACAGACTCGGGTTCGATCCCCGGGTCAGGAAGAGCCCTGGAGAAGGAAATGGCAACCCACTCCACTATTCTTGCCTGGAGAATCCCATGGATAGAGGAGCCTGGTGGGCTACAGTCCATGGGATCACAACTGAGCACCTAAGCACACAGCAAGGTATATATAATGTAAAATGTTTTAATTAACCATTTTTAAGGTACAGGTCTGTGGCATTCAGTACATTGTGCAAACCATCACCATCTCCAGAACTTTTTCATCTTCCCAGAGTTAAACAATGTCTGCATTTCTTGTGTGTTTCCATGGAGACCATCATTCATTTAGTCATGATCTAACAGTGTATATGGAGACTGTGACTTTTAGACTGTACAAATGAATTGTTGCTATTTTAATTATATTGAAGTCTCTGTTTTTCATAAACGTAGATGTCTTCCATTGGTAAGAATAAAAGATGTGTTTCTTTTTTGCTTCTTGAGATGTCTTTTCATCTTTTCTGTTTCCATCTTCTGCTTTAACTCTCTTTAACCCTATCCTGATTATCACTAACATCACTTACCAAAGATCCCCCCTTTGGAATACAGTTCTACTGAAATCTTAATGGCTTTTTTTGCTTTTGCTTCTGTTCTGCCCTTTCCCTTTGTAACCAGCAATGGGGAGTCCCACTGCTTGCCACTCAAAAGCCAATAGGAAAGTTTGCTTTATTTTGGATGCCAGCAATGGTGGGCTGGGGGGAGAGAGAGGCTTTTATAGACAGAGAGAGGGGGATGCAGAAACTGCACAGTCTGGTCTAATAGTCATGCAATTGGTGATCAGTGGTCTGACCAGTGTCACCTTGATTGTTTTAAGTACAGTTTATCTTTAGTTCTGGGGTCTGTTTGTTCCCATGTCCTTGAGGCCATTTCTAAGAATTGTGGCAGCTTATGTCGTGGCTACAGGCTGGTCATCATGTAGTTAACTTCTCCCACCTGGCGGAGGTTTCAGTGTCTGTAAGACAGCTCACAGGATATGGCTCAAAATATTATCTATAGGCCTTGAGAAGGAACTAAAGATCCTTAATTATGCTTAATGACCAAACGGTTATTTCATCTCATCGGACTGTTTCCCTTTGTTTCTGCATTTTCTCATGTCTTGGATTAAACTTATTCTTTAGCTAAGCTCTTTTCACAGACGAAAGGCAGGCAGAGGTCATGGGGGGCAAAAACCATAGGTTCCTGCTCCATTTTGCCTCCTCCAGCTCCCTTTCGATTCCTTCAGTTCTTAGGGTCTTTTTAAAATCCTGGAGAGGTAAGGAAATGGGATATTATACATATTTAGCAACTTAGCTGCCCCATTAACAGAGACTTGGAGGGTGACACACTGGACCACACCAGCAAAAGAATGGTATTCAGCACAGTAGGTGTTATGTTGGTTTTCTCTTCAGGAACATGGTTCTTTTATTCTTCAGCTATTCACAGACCTTCTCATTTCTCAGGACCTGTCCTTTCTTCTGCAATCAGCCTTGAAGCATATTTAAAGTTACAGTGGTTTTGAGACAGCTCAGTGATTGAAGTCATTACTTTGGGTAAATATTTCTTGATGCCTAATATGTCTACTAAGCATTACACTAGGCCCACAAACTTTGGAAGTTCACTAGACCTAGAAGGTCCCTGCCCTCATGGAACTGCTATTCTCATTGGGGAAGGCAAGCAACAGATGAGAAAAGAATTTGGTTGTGGACAGAGGTAGTATAGTGGTGTGATGGAGAGGCTGGAAGGCAAGAGGAAGCAGGCTCTTGGGTAAGCATTTCTGAGAGGTCACACCAGAGCTTATATCTGCAGGCTGAGTTAGAGCTGGGCATTCAAAAATGTTAAGTGGCAAGCTCTGCCTCACATGCAGGAATCTGTCGGTAGCACTTTGCTCACAGGCCTGGGATGATGTTTATCTTAAATCACAGGTACTCCCTAGAGCTTAATCTCCAGAGCCAAGGAAAGGGGGAGAAATGTGATGTTACTGTTAACTGATTTATATCAACAGATATGATTTGGGGACATCATTAATTTCATGCTAATCACAGTTTTGATACTTTAGGCAATTATCTAAAACAAGAGCTCACAAACCTTGAAACTAACTAAAGCATCAGAGCTGCACATGTATTTCGTAAACTATAGATAACACTGTGTTTCAGCAGATTTGAGCACCATATCTTCTTCACCTTGGGAGCTTTGAATTTAGGAAATAAAGTAAGAGAGACCATTCCAAAAGATGATTCCTGGGAATTCCTTGCCTGTCCAGTGGTTAGGGCTCTGTGGCCCAGGTTCAATCCCTGGTCAGGGAATTAAGATCCCACAAGCCATGCTGTGTGGCCTAAAAACAAACAAAGCAAACAAACCAAAAAACAAAAAAAAAAAACCTTTTCCAAAAGATAATTCCTTTGTTAAATGGGATAGTTTCTACTTTATGTTTTCTTTTTGAAAGTGGGGGACTTATGTGTTAGTTTCTATCTAAGCAAAGATTTAAGTGTGTCTCTGACAGTGGAAACTCGGGCTATATAGGCAGGAAGAAAAATGGACGCTTGTTGGCTTCCTATTAAGTCTGTTTTGCTCCCCACCCTTTGTTGAGTTTGACAGTAATTGAGCCCTAATGAAAAGTTGAAGGTCTCGAAGTCAGAGTTGTGCTAGGAGGTGAAAGATCACCACTGATAGGAACTCGGTGCCCCATAGCGTCAGAGTATGTCTATCTTTTAGGGACCATGGTTCATGTGTAATGAAAGTTCAGTGAAAAGTCTTAAAGGGGTTTAAAGATGAAAGTGGTATCATCTAATGTAAGTTTTTTAAAAAGCCCTCTGGATCTTTCATTATGATAGGAGGCTCAATCCATCAGGAGCATGTTCCACTCTAAATGAGTATGCACCTAATAACCTAATAACAGAGCTTGCAGCTGTAGAAAGCAAAACCATGCTTAGAGAAATGGAGAAGTACACAAATCCACAGTCAGTGTGGGAGACTTCAACACTCTTCCTTTTTGATAATTGTTTGTTAGTGTGAAAATTGATGATGGCTCCCAAATCATATCTGTTGATGTAAATGAGCTTGCAGTAATTTCATATTTCTCCACTCTTTCTTTGTGTCTGAAGATAGAACTCCGTAGAGCTCCTGTGGTTATAATAAGGAAACAGAAAATCAGTTAGGACCTAGAAATACTTGACAACACTATCAACCAGCTGACCTAATCGGTAGCTATAGAATTTATAGAATGCTCCACCCAACAACTGCAGGATAAACATTCAGCATTCACCAAATGCTGACCCATAAAACAAGTCTCAGTGAAAGGGAGAGGATTGAAATCATGCAGAGTATGCTCCCTGAGTATAAGGAAGTTAAATTAGAAATGAATAGTAAAAAGATATCTGGAAAATCCCAAATATTTGGAAATTAAGCAACCCCCCTTGTAAATAACCCATGGGTCCAAGAAGAAATGACACTGGAGATTAAAAAATCGTTCTGGCTGCTCTGTTAGGAATAGATCAGAGGAGGAATGCCAGTGGATGGACCTTTCCAGAATTCTAGGAGAGCTATGATGGTGCCTTGGACTGAGGGTGAGGCAGCGGAAAGGGAGAGAGATGGGCAAATTCAGGTGTATTTTAGAGGAACAGTGCATGAGACTTGCTGAGGACTGGATGTGAGCGATGAGGGCAGGAAAGGAAGCATCAGACCTCAATTCCTGGTTCAGATTATTTCACATCTCCCCATTGCTCTCAGGGTCAAATTCAAATTTGTCTGCGTAGGTCCTGATCAGGCTCCTGCCCACTTGACCAGCCTAATCTCTCCCCACCCCTGGCTCCTGGCTCTCCTGCTCTAAGCTTCAGGCCCATCAGCCAACTTGCCTATGCGTTGTTCTCTCCTGGTCACTGGGACTTTTCACATGCTGTTCTATTTATCTTTAACACTCTTTGCCCTGTTCTTCAGTACTAATCTCTTGGCTTAGATGTCACTTCTGGGGAGCCTTCCCTGTTTTCACTCCAGACTGGTTTAGGGGGCCCTTCTTTGTGCTTCTGTGCTACCCCTACCATTAGAACATCTTACTTTGCTTTGCCTCTATCTGTCGCCCCAACTAAACTTGCTTGAGAACAGAGAACATGCCTCATTCTTTTACTACTACTGCTACTGCTGCGACTGCTACCACTATGGCAGCCAGTTACTGGGCTGTGAGTCAAGGAACTAGCCCTCCTGAGAGTGAGACAGTAAGACTATCAGATAGCATTTATCGAGTCCTCATTGTGTGTGTACCAGGGGCTTCACATGCATTATCTCATTTAATCATCCCAACAGCACTCTGAAGTGAGTGGCTGATCCCAACCTACAAGACAAGGAAAATAAGGCTTAGAAGGCTTGAACTAGCTTGCCCAAGACCACAGTCAGTAGTAGAAACAGAATCTGAACACATGTAATTAGATTTCAAAGCCACAACTTTCAGCCACAGAGTTGTGCTGTCCAAGTTACAGTAAGGTTGGAGCAAATAATGAACTTGAATGAGAGCCAGTGGCCCCTGATAATCTTGCTGCCCAAGGCCAGCCTTTGATCCTTACTTAGCACAGAGAGCCAGCAGGGTTCCCCTGAGGCAGCTGCCCAGGTTGGGATGATGAATGGAGCTGGAGCAGCTTTGTATACAAATAGCTATTGTCTGTGCCTGTGCCTCTTTTTGCCCTTCTCTTAGAAACCAAAGGCCTCATTTGTAGTGCTAATTTCCATAAGGGAATTAGAATGGCTGATTTTGTACCCTTTCGGTAAGTATTCCTCTGCCCATTAAAACGTGGCCTCCGTGATCCTCTTCAAGTTAATACCACCAATAATTGTTGCAGAATTAGTCTCAGGAGATGCAATGTTATAGAAGGAGTTGGGTTTTTCTCCTGTTTTGTTTTGTTTTTTTCTCAGATAAAGAGTAAAGAGACCTTTGTGCTCTTGTTTTCAGTCAAGGTAATAAGTGGATTATGATATTAGGTTCAAAAACTTCCATTTTTTTTCTCCGCTAGACTTTGTATAAAAAAACACTTTATACTCAACACATGCTTTGAAGTACTGTGGCCGCTGATGCAAATGGTAACTAATTACATTTGAAGTTTTTGAGAAATGGAGTATTTCCTGCCATATCAGTAAGCAGGGATGTCAGAGTCATCAGCCATTCCAGCCCTCCGAATGTGAATTCCTGAGCCCTATGGGCATTCAGGAAGGAGAGTACGGGAGAGATCAGGCAGCCATCAGGTTGCAGCCACTTCCTAAGGTGAGCACTGAGGATCTCAGAATGGGAAAAACTCAGGATACTGGCCCCAGATAGCTGAGATGCATATGAAAGGAATGATTTCAGTGAGCCCAGACTCTGGCATCTTCCTATACATAGAAAAGCTCTCAATTCCTTAACTTGGGATACCTGGTTTTCTTTAAATCACAAAAATTCTTTTGATATTCAAACTACATAGCCTTTGTTGCAAACTTCTGTATAACCTGATTCCTTCCTGCCCACCCCACCCTTGCCCACCCCCCACTGCCTCCTCCCACCTTCTCTGAAGCAGTTCTCTCAGGGCTACTTGAGATGCTGTCTCCTGGGCTTAAGTCCTAGACATTTCTGCCCATTAAAACATAACTCTCAACTTTTAGCTTGCGACTTTTTTTTTAAGTCAACATTTTTGAAGGAAAAGCACAGAGACTTCTTACAGTAGCAGTGTGGCTATTTATTTATTTATTGACTTTTTATTTTGTATTGGGGAATAGCCAATTGTTAACAAAGTTATGATAATTTCAGGTGAACGGTGAAGGGACTCAGCCATACGTATACATGTATGCGTTCTCCCCCCAAACTCCCCTCCATCCAGGCTGTGTGGCTATTTATTGAGTACTTACTGTGTACCAAGTTCCTTGTGTCTTTTATTCACTGGATGATTGTGACAATCTGGGGACGGGGTGGTAGGGGTAGAGGTCTTGCTTTCTACTTTTTACAGATAGGGAACTGGGACCTGGAAAGACTGAGGAATTCATCCAGAGTAACAGGGCTCATGATGCCAGGATTTGAACTCAGAAATGCCAGACTCAAGATCCCTAAGGACTATCTTTTGTGCTGTCCCTGAGATATATCATTAGGCTACTTTTAGGTGTCTGTTTTGAAATATGATCTGTATACCAAAAAGAGCCCACCAAAATGTTGTATACTTGAAATGAATTAAAATGAGAATTTTTTTTCATTGAGACCTTGTTTGTGATAACAAAAGCTTGAGAAGAACCTAAATGTTCTATGTAGGTGATTAAAAAAATTATGGTAGATCCACCCAATAGAACACTATACATAAAAATAAGTGGATAAAATTTCTATGTACTGGTATGGAAAGCTCTCCTACATGTATTCTTTTGTTTAATAAAAAAGCAAGCCACAATGTCATGTGGCAGCCTGGATGGGTGGAGAGTTTGAGGAGGAATGGAGACATGTACATGTATGGTTGAGTCCCATCGCTGTTCACCTGCAACTATCACAACATTGTTAATCAGCTATACGCCAATACAAAATTAAAAGTTTAAAAAAAAGACAGCAAGAAGACTAGAGACATTGTTTGCACTATACTACCATTTGTAGTGTAAAAAGAAATTGTATATGCACAGCTATGTGATTTTTCAGTCTGTAATATTTATGCTGAAAAAGAAAAAACATGAAACTAATTTTAATAACATTTTAATTCAGTATATCCAAAATTTTATCATTTCAACCTATAATCATTATAAAATCATAATGAGATATTTGACATCCTTTTTTATGTCCTTAATATGTCTTTAAAATCTCTTGTGTATTTATCACTGACTATCTCAGTTCACTTTTTTTTTAACTTTCTAATTTATTTTATGTAGTATTGTTACTAACAGAACTTTTCCTAGGATAAGTGCTGGAATTCCCAGCAATGATTAATGTATTTACAAAGTATTTAACAAGGTTACATGTATTTTTTTAATATGGATAATCTGTTGTGACATGGTAGATGATCGTTGTTTTTTATTTCATTTTATTGACATGTGAATTCTATTCCTCTACTACATGAGGAAGGAAAGGTAAATGTTACAACTAATCATGTAAGTTTTTTAAATTATACAAAACTGAAATCTCCATGATGCCTGTGTCGTATGGTGCCTATGTTCATCAATTTTAAATATTAGGATCTCAGTGGAATATTGTCTTAACTTGCCATAACAAAATACCATAACTGGGTGACTTGAACCACAGAAATGTATTTTCTTATAGTTCTAGAAGCTAGAAGTCTGAGATTAGGGTGAGAACCCTCTCTGGCATGCAGACTGCTGCCCTTCTCACTGTGTTCTCACATGGCAGAAAGAGAGAGCGAGAGTGAGATGAGCGCAAGAGCGAGCGAGAGAGAGAGAGACACAAGCTGTCTGATGTCTCTTTTGATGAGGACACGAATCCCATCTTGCTGGGAAAGGAAATGGCAACCCACTCCTGTATTCTTGCCTGGAGAACCCCATAGAGAAGCCTGGTGGTTTACCATCTGTGGGGTCACAAAGAGTCAGGCATGACTGAGCACTCACACACGCATCCCATCTTGAAGGTTCTACCCTCAGGACCTCAAGTAACCCTAATTACCTCCCAAAGATCCCCATCTCTAAATACCATCAGATTGAGTGTTAGGGCTTCAACATATGCATTTTGGAAAGGCACTTTCAGGCCATAACAAGTGTTGTTATGGTTTTAGGATGATGATCCTTCTTTGGTTAAGCTACCTCTAAATTTGGAGGAACAATAACAAAACAAGGCAAATAACCCTATTACTATAATAACAATGGCTTTGAAGTCTCAAACCCCAGGGCAAAATTCTGGTAAGCTAATAAGCATTTAGCAAAGGAGAACTTATTTACTTAAGGTGGCTGACTTGAATGATCTACAACAGAGGTTGACAAACCAGAGCCCTTGAGTCAAGAATGTCTTTTATGTTTCCAATGGTTGACAAAAGAAACATAAGAAAAAGGTTTTGTGACATCTAAAGATTATATGTAATTCGAATTTAAGTGTTCCTAAGTAAAGTATTACTGGAATCACCCGTTCGCATTTGTTTACATATTATCCATGGCTGCTTTTATCCTACAACAGAGTTGAATAGCTGCAACAGAGCCTAAAATATTATTCCCTAGCCATTTAGAGAAAAGCATTTGCCAATCCCTGCAGACAAAGTTGGCCAATGACTTGCTTTGCCTATTTCCAAGTCTAAACCTTAGTTGAAAATATTATTTCAAAAAAATGCAGAGCCATACCCACCAACAGTGGAAGAAATGGATCCAGAGACAGAGTATTTACCCTAAAGCCTGGCATGAACTAATCTAGTTGTCCAGCTTCAAGTGTTCTAATGCCTGCCCTAGATTTTCCAAGAAAAAACTAAAAGAAAAAGACAGTTGGCCTTACTGGAGGATGGAAGAAGAAAGCCTGGAAGAAGAAGAAGAAAGTCCTCATTTGCTGATATTTTCATTCCCTGGGAAGTTTAACCCTTACCAAATATAGTCAAGGGTCTTGGAATTGGACCAATCTGGGTCAAGATTGATCTTTCTTTGAGCATCCACCCTTTAATTGACACTTATCCCTGAAGTCCAAGGAGAAGGAAGGAATGGGAGCTAAGAGTTATACCCTTTGTAGAATTAGCGTTAATCAATGAAATCAGTGTCAGTGTTGACCTGTCAGGCCACTTCCTTTGTTTCTGACTTGTCATGTTTTCCCTCCTCACCCAATACATACAAAGGTGATTTTAAAAGATGTGGACTCCCTTCTCTACGTGGACACCGATGTTCTCTTTCTGAGACCTGTTGATGACATCTGGAAGCTTCTGAGGCAGTTTAATTCCACGCAGCTTGCAGCCATGGCCCCCGAGCATGAAATCCCCAAGATCGGGTGGTACAGCCGCTTTGCCCGGCACCCTTTCTATGGCTCCGCGGGGGTTAACTCAGGAGTCATGCTAATGAATTTAACTCGGATAAGAAGTGCCCAGTTCAAGGTAAGAAAGTAGTTTATATTTCCTTCTTTAAACATCAAGGCTTTGTCTTCCCAGCGTGATGTTTAGGGAGTGTCAGTGTATTGACTTTAGAAGTAAATGGCTTGTAGAAGAAGCCAGGGAAGAGAAAGGCATTTGGAAAGTTACAGAATATTTGTTGGTTTAGAAAAATCCCAGGTGATTATGGAATTTAAAGCTCTTCAACAGAGTTACTATTCGGGAACATTATGTTGCATTTCTGAATTCCATCTTTAAACCCTGTGTGTATCTCAGCCTTCAAAAATCTTGGAGAACTTCTTGAAATTACCCTAGGGATAAATTTACATAAATATACAGAGATAAATGAACAAGCCCTCAGCTTTTATCTTGGCAAAGAACTGGAAGAACCTAAGTGAACATCAGTAGAGAACAAGTCAAAAAAAAATTATCCTCCTACTAAAAAGGATTAGGTCAAATCTATAAGTGAGATAAGTAAGATTTCTAAAAAAATATTAAGTGAAAAAATTTAAATGAAACAAAGCATGGTACCATAGCGTGTAATTCCTTTTATGCCTTAGAAATTTCCAGAAGAATACCTAAGAAACTGGTCATTAATTGTGGCTGCATCTAGAGAAAGTGGGAATGGGAATTGTAGGAAGCAGAAGGAAAAGTATCTTTACTTTTTACATCTTTGTGGGCTGTCTGAATATTTAGTATGAATGTGTTGCTTTTGTCTTAAAAATAAATACTTGTTGTGAGATAAGGAAAGGGTATTTTTCCTTGAGATACCTTAATTCTGCTATCTGTATTTTGTTCCTTCACTTCAGAGGCAAGAATTTAGTGTAGCAAAGAAAGGTTCAATCTGGGGCCTGCTTTTCTGAGAAGCCATAGGCCCACTGCTAGCTCCAGGTTCATCTGCCATCCGTGTGTACGCCTGCAGTCTCTAGTCCTAGTTTTGCTTTGTCCTGTGCTTTGAGGCCAGCAAGACCCTTCCTCTATTGATTTCATTTTCACTCTGGGGGGCAGAGAGTACAGGGGAGAACTTGTCCCGGTACACTGATACTCAGCAGATCAGATGTATTTGCCTTGCCGTAGCCACTGTGATGGTTTTGTCTTTTCCAGAACAGCATGATTTCAACAGGCTTGGCTTGGGAGGACATGCTGTACCCTCTCTACCAGAAGTACAAGAATGCCATCACGTGGGGAGACCAGGACTTATTAAATATTATTTTTTATTTCAACCCAGGTAGGTTCTCAAGAATGTGGTTCATGGACGAGTTCGCCCACCTCACCCCACAGAACACATTCCAGCCTGGGCTGTGTTGGCGGAGCCTGAATTGTGCCTGTGTCCCCTGCAAAGGGGGCCTTTTCATCCGCCCTTGGGGTCTCACATGGGCCATCCTCTCGCTGCCAACACGAAAGGTCAAATGTTGAAACCTCCAACACTGGGCTCCATTTTTCAAGAATATCTTTTGGGTTTTGCCATGCCATTCTTTGAAGAAGTACAGGCAAAATAAATGAGTGGCACAGACCTAAATGAAAACATTATAATCTAAGCACAAGGCTCTCCATAGCCTGAACAATTGCTAGATTGAAGGGACTTGATTCTCGGCATCCTGACAGTGAAGGGACTTGTTCAGGGTTAAAATGGTGTAGAAGAGGGACCAAGAATACATATCCCTCTTTCTTTCCACCTGGGACAAAAGAAATTCTTCAAATCAGTGATTTGGTGGACTTGGGGAAGGAAGGGGGATGGAAGTTTCTGGTCTGTGTTTTTATATTGACTCCTAAAGCTAAACATTTCCTTGTTTTCTTTCATCTTTACTACAATCTTACTTAATGTGATTGAAATCAAGAACATGTTTTCTCTTTGAGAAAGATCTCTGGGGAAAAAAATCACTCCTCACCATAACCTACTCAGGTCTCTCCTTGGTCTTTAAAAATCTTGAAATAGAGAATTTCCTGGTGGTCCAGTGGTTAAGACTTGGGCTTTTACCACCCTGAACCAGGGTTTAATCCCCAGTCAGAAACTAAAATCCCGTAAGCCATGCGATGTGACCAAAAAAAAAAAAAAAAAAATCTTGAAATAGAGGCTCCTATTTTCTAAGACTTCTGTCTCTGTATGTACCTGTATTTGGTTTTTTACAAAATTCTGAAATAAAGCCTAATCTCATATGTCTTTGAATCAAAAAGGAGCAAATCCTGGAAAAGAAAAGCAGGTTGATATGTAATGGACTTCATTTCTGGGAAAGATTCCCGATACTACCTCTTGTGATGAAGGGGGTGTCTTGGCTGTTGGTTTGTGGCGTGTTTTAATCCATTTCACTCTGATAGCAACAGGGACTTCAAAGTCAGCCCCTCCTCCTTTTTCTTCTTAAGCAGACTCCGTCTTTTTTTCCTAGGTGTAGTTATAGTCCGGAGAAGGCAATGGCAACCCACTCCAGTACTCTTGCCTGGAAAACTCCCATGGACGGAGGAGCCTGGTAGGCTGCAGTCCATGGGGTCGCTAAGGGTCGGACATGACTGAGCGACTTCACTTTCACTTTTCACTTTCGTGCATTGGAGAAGGAAATGGCAACCCACTCCAGTGTTCTTGCCTGGAGAATCCCGGGGATAGGGGAGCCTGGTGGGCTGCCGTCTATGGGGTCACACAGAGTCGGACACAAACTGAAGTGACTTAGCAGCAGCAGTTATAGTCAGTAGGACTCTTGGCTACAAATAAAAGGCCCCTGGAGTTAGTCTAAACACAAAGGATACTGTTTTTAATAAGCAAACTGGTGTCCTGTAGAAACCCTGAGCAGGAAGACCTGAAACAGGCAAAGGGAAAAGGCTGAGCAGCGCAGGCTGGACTTCCCTTCTCCCACGGAGGCTGTGCATCCCTCTCTTCGAAGGTTCTCATTCTGTGCTCACAGCACAGTCCCACAGTTTCACACTCCAGGTCCAGCCACAGGGAAAGACTAACTTCATCCCGCTTCCAGATTCCCAGGGGGGAGAAAACAGATGTTGGCAGCCTGTTGGCCAGGAGCCTGAAGCTAAGGAATAATGACTGACGCTGATTATTTACTGAGTGTCAGATGCTGTTCTGAGCATTTTCTTATTTAATTTTCATAGGAACTCTGATAGAATCCCCATTTTATAGACAAAGGTACCATATTAAAGAGAGTTAAATAATTTGTGGCATAGCTAATGAGTGCCAGAGCAGGGGTACAAGCCCAGGCCTTTCCAACTCCAGCCCCGTGTCTTTGTGGGGGAGGGGAAGGTCTCCTAGTTGAGGGGAGTATCTAAAGAGCTGTGCAGTTTTCCCCAAATGTGTCTCTCTCCTGCATTATTTTGTCCTTTATTTCAAGGGTCCCCAGTCTCCAGGATCTAATGCCTGGTGTTCTCAGGTGGAGCTGATGTAATAATAATGGAAATAAAGTACCCAATAAATATAATGTGCTTGAATCATCCCAAAACCACGCCCCCACAAGCCTGGTCCATGGAAGAATTGTCTTCCACAACACTGGTCTCTGGTGCCAAAAAGGTTGGGGACCACTGCTTTTTATTGCATTTTCCCTCTCTGTTGTGTGGCTTAAACTCTCTTCCATAGCCTATCTGTCCATATTCCCAAACTGAGGAATTCAAAAGATCTGCTCAGTTGCCTCCCCAGAAAGCCTCTTAGCCTGTTGCTGAGTATTTGAGGACATGATCAGTGAGTAAATAGAAGCTTCCCTGGTAGCTCAGATGGTAAAGTGTCTGCCCGCAATGCGAGAGACCCGGGTTCAGTACCTGGATCGGGAAGATACCCTGGAGAAGGAAATGGCAACCCACTCCAGTACCCTTGCCTGGAAAATCCCATGGATGAAGGAGCCTGGCAGACTACAGTCCATGGAGTCACAAAGAGTCGGACATGACTGAGTGACTTCACTTTCACTTTCTTTTCAGTGAGTAAATAATACTCAAAGGCGGTCACAAGCAGTTCTGCCATTAGACCGAGACCCTTGTCTTTAATTAATCTGAAAACCAGCTGAATTTAATGGCACCCCACTGCCCATCTTAGATCCATTGAGTACAAGGATTTTATAAAATAATTAGTAAGTTGTTCTGAATCCTGAGTCTGAGCAGTAGCAAGTAAATAACTGAGTTTCCTAACTTTAGGTCAGTATTAGGTGTCTCTTTGACTGTTCTTTGTATGGCCTGACTTTGATCTTTCATGTTTTATTCAGATCCTTTATCAAACATGAGCTCTTTGACCTGAAATCCAGTGATATCCATCCTATTAAAGGTTTTTCTTTGTTTATATTGATTGGGAGCACTTTCTATAAACCAGAACAAACAGTATTTGAGGAGAAAAAAAAAAGGTGTTACCTTTATCTCTGGAAAGGAGAGAGGAAGAGAAAATTGGCCATGACTCAGGAAATAAACATGCTTATTGTTATGATTCTCAGGGTTGCCATGGGTGAAGCAATACACACAAAACCTGAGCCCGTATCTAGAATATTTTCATTCTTATAGCTTCCCGTAGCCAATCATATCGCTAAAACGGGTTTACAAGTCATTAGCTTAAAAATGTTGTGAAACTCTTGGTATAGTTAGATAGTAAATGCCTGTGGGTGTGTAATTGTTGTGCTGAGTACTGGACTGACTCATGGGGTGACAGCTGAAGCCCATGGGAGACACACGGGTAACTCATGCCACGGGACTTCTCCTGGCAGTGAGCCAAGGCAGTTTCATTAAGAAATGGAAGACTGAACTCACATCTTTATAGGGGAATTTGAGTCAAGAGCAGAGTTCTGTAGAAAGGGCAAATTTGACAAGGGCTCACAGAGAACCCTATTTAGAAAGATGTGCTTAGATTCAAATATACTTAGGTTTCAGGGAATAAAATTCTACTCAGACCAGCTAAGTAGGGGTCCAGGTACCAGTCCCATGAACACATGAGTCAGATCATACCAGGCCTCATGAGAACCATCTCTGGGCAGCTACTCAGGACCAAAGCTGATTTCTGCATCCCTCAGAGGCCTTGTGGTATCTGTCTTATTGCTTCTGCTCATCTGATTCCATTCCATCTCTCCTGCAGTATCCTTTGCTTGTACATGGCCCAACATCAGGTCAACAGAACCTTACAAGTCCATACCAATGATGATAGGTTTTGTTTTTTTTTTCTTTTTTATGTCTTAGATTCTTGAAGGAGAGAAAGACACAGAGTGAGATTGTTCTGGTCCAGCCTATCACCTGATTCCCAGCCAGCTCTAAACCAATTTTTTTTTTTTTTTTTTTTTTGATGAGGAGACTGCCCTTGTTCCAGTCATGAGGGGCCAGGGGAACAAGATCACATGCCTTTTTCCTCTCTCAAACATGACTACCTGGATCTGTCTTTTCTTCAGAAACAGTTTCTAGAAAAGTGCATTTGGGCAGGAAAGGAAATGAAAGCAACTAAGTACAGATGACAAGGCAGGGCATCCAACCGCAGTAGAAGTGGTAGGGTTTTGTCCAGGAAGAGAGAGAAGAGCTGAAACACGAGGGGAATATATACACAGATCGTCCATGAGTTGAATCTGATACAAAGGAGTCAGGAGGATTTTCTGGGGCCACAGGGAGCAAGACACACAGTCACTTGGAACAAGCTTCTTCAGAGGCCCTGTCAGGCCTTGTTCTCTCATCCTGTCTGAGTCACCGGAGTTTTGCGCCTGGTGGACAACCACACTAGATACTCACCCACCAAAAACACCCAGCAGCTGGCAGTTATGAGTGTGTTTTGGGGTGGACAGGCTCAGTGATTTGGTTTTAGGCCTGTCCTGGAAACCGATAACAGAGCATTGTCTGGGAAGTTCATGAACTCTGATCTGAAGTGCAAGAATGAAGATTGTAGGGTCCTTGCGAGAAGGAGTTGTGTCTACTTTGTCTGCATCAAGTGATTGTAGTGCGAGTCTTAGCACCTTAAATGGTGCATTGAAGACCAAATGGAGTTGATCTTCAGAGGTGTATTGACTGGTTGGAGGAATGGGATTAATAGACTGAAGTGAAAGAGGGAAGGAAATCAGAGAGAAAGAGCACAGCCAGGAATGTGAGAGGAAGGGATGGTGGGGAGATAAACGAAAGGAAGAAAGCAGAGAGAGGAGAGAGATAACAGAGGATGGAGGAAGGTATAAGCTTTTGTTCTCCCTTTCAGCAGCTATCTTTTGAACACCTACTGGGTGCCAGCCCCAGGGCTAGGCAGTGGGCATATGGCAGCAAACAGAGGAGACAGAGTTCCTCCTTTTATTGGGAGAGATCGACTTGCAAAGAATAGAAACGAGTCATTCAGAATCACCAACAGTGATCAATACTGTGAAGAAAACAAGTGTGAGGTTGAGCGAGCCACTGTCAGGGCTGGGGAGAAAGGGTTGCTTCTTCAGATTGTGTGATCAAAGGTGACTTCATGGAGAAACGAACTGCCCTTTTCTCGAACAAGGTGCTTTTGGAATAAGGAAGAAGAGGAGGCTGGGAAAGCCTAGTTTCAGAATAAGACATTAAAAAACAAAACAACAAACAAATCGCTCTGAGGAATGCAAACAGCCTCTGATCTGTTGATAGAATATAGTAGGTAAGTAGCAAGCTTATTTCACCAGAAAGTTAAAAATGATCAGACGTAAACTTTTCCATCATCTTAGAGACTCCAAGAGTAGGAAATGATCAGAACTGTAAGGAGCGATCAGTTCACATAGTCCTTTGCAAATAGTTAGAAGGCTGTGGAAATAAATGTAGACTCCTGAAGGGATCACTAAGGGATTTTAATCTCATAAATAATCAATTAATGACCTGCTTGATCTATATAAAATGGAGAGGAAAAATAGCAAAGACCCAGAGAGACTGGCTGGAAAAAATTTTTTTAATAAATTGCAGGAGTTTAAAGCATTGGGATTTGGAATTTAAAAACCATTCACTGTATTATTTCCTCAGCAGTGGAAAGAAAATAATTTGCACATTTCATGGTGCTGTCATTTTTTAAACATTAGGTTTTGACAGCTGTGATAATCTTGCTTAAACTAGATTCATTTTGGAATAGTTATTGATTATGTGCCAAATTACCATGAGTAATCCACACAACGTGTTCATCAGCTGATCTTAGAAGTATACCATCTTCAGCCCACCCCAGGATGCTGGTGTAGCCCCTCTCCTCCTCCTTCACACATTAATCACTTGGAGGTTTCACAGTGTGACCCATATCAAATGTATCTGTGAATAAAAAAGCACATCTGGTTGTTTTTTTTAAAACTTTTTATTTTATACTGGGATATAGCTGATTATGGGCTTCTCAGGTGATGGGAGAAGGCAATGGCAACCCACTCCAGTACTCTTGCCTGGAAAATCCCATGGACGGAGGAGCCTGGTAGGCTGCAGTCCATGGGGTTGTGAAGAGTCAGACACTACTGAGCGGCTTCACTTTCACTTTTCACTTTTCACTTTCATGCTTTGGAGAAGGAAATGGCAACCCACTCCAGTGTTTTTGCCTGGAGAATCCCAGGGACGGTGGAGACTGGTGGGCTGCCATCTATGGGGTCGCACAGAGTCGGACACGACTAAAGCGACTTAGCAGCAGCAGCAGCAGCAGCAGCAGCAGGTGATGCTAATGGTAAAGAACCCACCTGCCAGTGCAGGAGATGTAAGGAACACTGGTTCGGTCCCTGGGTCGGGAACATCCCCTGGAGGAGGTCATGGCAGCCCACTCCAGTATTCTTGCCTGGAGAATCCCATGGACAGAGGACCCTAGTGGTCTACAGTCCATAGAGTCGCAAAAGAGTCAGACATGACTGAAGTGACTTCGCACACGTAGCTGATTAACAATATTGTGATTGTTTCAGATGAACAGCTAAGGGACTCAGCCATACGTATACATGTATCCATTCTCCCCCAAACTCCCCTCCCACCCAGGCTGCACATCTGTTATTTTTGCCTGTGCACTCTTGATTGCCCTTTCTTTTACTAACAGCACCCAGTTTCTCAGGGGAATTTCTCAGGGAACTCTTCCCTCATCCCATGCAGCTAGAGCCCTGCCTGCCCCTGACTTGCACTAAACCATCAGACCATCTCCTGGGAACCTGAGTCTGGGAACCCAAGAGCAGAAAGTAGGCAAGGCTGGTTCATCCTGACAGCAGTGCTGAGAAGCTGACTTTCATTAGTCCTGGATCCCAGGACCTGCCCCACTTCCAGCCCCAGTTCAGCTTTCTGTCTGATTTTTATGAGCTGTGCTGTGTGTAGTTAGTTGCTCAGTTGTGTCCGCCCTTTGCAACCCCATGGACTGCAGCCCACCAGGCTCCTCTGTCCATGGTGATTCTCCAGGCAAGATTACTGAAGTGGGTTGCCACACCCTCCTCCAGGGGATCTTCCCAACCCAGGAATTGAACCCAGCTCTCCTGCATTGCAGGTGGATTCTTTACCATCTGAGACACCAGGGAAACCCATTTTTTTTTTTTTATGAGCTATCTCCTTTCTTTCCAAAGGAAAAAAAATTATTTTGCCTCACAAGTTAGAATCATAGTTGGTTACTTGCAACCTAATACATAGATTTGTATTTTTTGAATATCTTAGATCAAAGAAGTCTATTTATATGACAGCTTTCCTACCATTAGCTTAACCTTTTGCAGAAATGAGTTGCTCTGAAAAACTAAATGCCTTATCTTTGCTAAAACACACTCTGACTTCCAAACTCTTCACCATCATCAGGCTATTTTCTCCTCCTTAAAAGCTCTTCCAGGCTTCTATTTCTAACTGTCAGAATGCTATCCTTACTATACATCTGAGTTTAAATAAAGCTTTACTGAAATGCCTTCCTTTCTATGAACTCTGATAAAACGTGTTCATTTCTATACTAGCTCCCTTACAAGAGTATAAATTCCCCAAGTGCAGAGGCAGCGCCTTATCACCCAGTGACACCAGTGCCTTGCCTTATGGCGAACAAATACTTGTTTCAATTCTATTCTCAATGTGTTTTGTGTTTCTTTCCCTGCAACATTCTGAAGGGAAGGTAAACAGGTTAATTGAATTCTGTCTGGACCAAATTTCACATGTGGCTTTCAGTAGCTGGCATTCTTAGCTGGTCTTTAGGAGATCTACACAACCCTAAACTTGTAAGCAAATATTCCTCATATATTTTTCTAAAGTCTGAATCTAAAGCCTTCATGAGATTCCCAGAGAGGTCTGTGACTCCTGAAAGGTTAAGAAAGCCTGGCCACCTGCAGGTCTAGAGGCAACTGCTGTAAAACATTTACCACCCATGTACTATGTGTCAGGAACTATGCTAGGCTCGTTCCTTGTAACTTATCTTGTTTTATCCTTCTAGCAGCCTAATTCGGTAGTACTTATTATGGCAATAACAGTGTTAATAGTAGTGATTGCAGCTTACATATATGGTGTACCTCCTATGTGCTGAGCGCTGTTCCAAGTACTTCTAGACATGAACTCATTTAATACTCTCTCAAATTCTACAAGTGATATTTACTATTCTTCCCCCTTTTACAGATGATGAAGCTGAAGCCCAGAAAAAGTTGTGTAATTTGCTTGAGTCCATGCAACTCATGGCAGAGAGCTGTATTCAGTCTCAACAGATTGACTCCAGAACTTGCTCTCACCCTCTCTGCTGTTAGGTCATGACTGACACATGATAAGGGCTTCTGTGGTGGCTCAGTGGTAAAGAATCTGCCTATCAATACAGGAGAGGAGGGTTCAATCCCTGGGTGGGGAAGATCCCCTGGAGAAGGATATGGCAACCCACTCTACTATTCTTGTGTGGGAAATCCCGTGGACAGTGGAGTTTGGAGGGCTACAGTCCCTGGGGTTGCAAAAGAGTCAGACAGGACTTAGCAACTAAACAACAAGTGCTCCTAAGCTGAGGTCAAGCTTTTCAGCAAATCACCCAAGGTTTTAGAGCTAGAAGATGGTAGAAGTCAATTTTGAACCTACTGAACGTATGAATCTGTCTCATTTCAAATCCTTTTGGAAGTTTCAGAAGGGTAGATGTTAATTCTTCACTAAATGTTTAATAGAATTCGCCTGTGAAGCCATCTGGTGTTGGACTTTGTTGGAAGATTGTTAATCACAGTTTCCATTTCAGTACTTGCGATTGGTCTGTTCGTATTTTCTGTTTCTTTCTGGTTCAGTCGTAGAAGATTGTACCTTTCTGAGACTTTCTCCATTTCTTCTAGGTTGTCCATTTTATTAACATATAGTTGCTCATAGTAGTTGCTTATGATCCTTTGTATTTCTGTGGTGTTCATTGCAACGTCTCCTTTTTCATTTCTAATTTTATTGATTTGAATCCTCTCCCTTTTTTTCTTGATGAGTCTGGCTTAGGGTTTATCAGTTTTGTTTTTATCTTCTCAGACAACCAACTTTTTAGTGTTATTGGTCTTTGCTATTGTTTTCTTCGTCTCTGCTTCATTTATTTCTGCTCTGATCTTTATGATCCCTTTCCTTCTACTAAGTCTGGGCTTTGCTTATTCTTCTTTCTCTAGTTGCTTTAGGTGTAAGATTAGGTCATTTATTTGAGATTTTTATTGTTTGTTGAGGTAAGATTGTATTACTATAAACTTCCATGTCACAACTGCTTTTGCTCTGTCCCGTGGGTTTTGGATTGTTGTGTTTTCAATGTCATTTGTCTCTTGGTATTTTTTAATTTCCTCCTTAATTTCTTCAGTGATTCATTGGTTATTTAGTAGCATATTGTTTAGCCTCCGTGGGTTTGTGTTTTGCCTTTGAACAATGCCCTAAATGGGCTTGGTCTTCTAAGGCTGCAAAGAGAGGAAAAATTGGGGGATTTTTGTTTGTTTGTTTGTTTGGGGGGTTGTGTGTGTGTATGTGTGTGTAGTAGAGTCCTTTCGCTACTTAGGAGGAGGCCAAAACCTTCATCACCAACCTTAAACTCCATGATGGCAGGACCTGTACATATAGCAAGGATTCAATAAATATGTGTTGATTCTGTCAATCCATGTGTTTACCAAATTAGAGATAGGGTCTAGGGCAGTTCATTCAGCAGAGTTATTGGCAGGTGCATGACTCTTTGGGTTATAAAGGGCAGCTATTGTGCTGGCATCAGGCTGCAGTTCAGAAGCACAAAAGTACATTTAGATATTTTCACTCCCACCATCCTCACATCCACCCTCTGCACTGAAGTACAGGAAGTCACACAGCTAATAAAGGAATTGGGATTCACATCCTGATAGTATGATTTCAGGGTGAGCACCACTCTCCCCCAGGTGTGGATTACGTATGTGCAAGCATGGAGGTGAGTGAAAGTAAGAGACGCATCATGGTGGAATGGAGTTCTCCCAAGAAAAGGAAAATCGCACAGTGTTTTGTGAACAGTTAGGGATTAGAAGGTGCTTTGGTGTCACAGTGGTCTGTAAGTTTTTCATTTTGTTTTGTTTTTTGGCTGCCCCATGCAACTTGCAGGCTCTTAGTTCCCCGACCAGGCATTAAACCTGAACCCTTGGCAGTGCAAGTTCCAAGTCCTAAACACTAGACTGCCAGGGAATTACACAGTGGCCTGTCAATTCTGAGCGGTGGAAATACTTCACACCGTCTGCCAGAGGGGATGTATAGTGATGTTTTCATTCTTTGCTTTCCATGTTGAAGCTTTCTGTAAATAACCTCTAAGCAGCAGTCCTTTCCATAAGAAGGAAATACCATCAACCTAATCAACAACGCGTCTTCATAATGCTTTTCTGACATCAGTAATAGACTTGCTCCAAGCCTTCTGTGTTCTCACACAAGGTCTTTCTCATGATGAGCGACACACGTTTGCAGAGAACTTTGATCCATCCTCCTCTAGGTCCAGCCCTTAAAGGCACAGGAAAGAGGAGCCAGGAAGCTTGAGGGTTATGAACTTTTTGCTAATTTTATAATCCTAGTCACCAAGAGGAAATTGACTGAGTCCAACAGGATCAGAGCTGAGTTTCTTGACCTTGGTGCTACTACTGTGGTGGGGGCTGTGTTGTTCATTGAGGTTGTTTACAGCATCCCTAGTCTCTACCTACTAGACACCAATAGCAGCCTCACGTATGATGACCAATATCTCCCTCCAAACACTGCCAGATGGCCCTAAGAGACTGGAATAGCATCACCGCTGGCTAAGAACCTGTGAAAAGATTCAGACACACAGGTACACATGTGGACATGCTCACCCACAGTGTACATAATCACCAGACATGGAGACTTCTTTTTGAGGGGGTGGGGGAACTCTTTTTATTTTGCTTTTATGTTGAGTAGGTTGTTTCTTGTTTTGGGGGGTTTTTTGTTGTTGTTTTTTGCTGTTGTAGTATTTTGTTTGTTTTCCTTCATTCTGTTTCTGTTGCTTGCTTGCTTTTTAATCTGAAGAGGAACCTTTGCTTCACTCTTGACTCTAATTTTTCAGGTTGGTCCATTTCACAAAACCTTTCCAAAGAGTTGATTGTAACTGCTAACACTGTGGGCCACAGCTGAGTGCTTGGCCCTCTGCTATGCATTTTACACGAGCTTTTAAAAAACTGAATCATCAATAATGGGACAATCGTATTACATCCATCTTGTGGATGAGGAAACTGAAACACAAGGCGATTACGTCCCTGGACCTAGGTTGCACTGTTTTTGATCCACAGAGTTGGGATTCTGTCTCAAGCTGTCTGCTGCCTTTGTTTGCCTTCTTGTCCAAGATGCTATATTACCCTTCTCTTTGGGGCAAGGCCTCCAACATCACTAATGCATGATCCTTCAATTCCTGAACTCAGACTATTGACAAACATGGCAAAACCTGGGCTACAAGTCACAAATCACTCACGGGCTTTGAAATCCTGTGTGGTGTGCAGTTTATGGAAATGTTGGTTTCATCACTGGCATTGATTGTGTCTTTCTCTTGTCACCACCAGAATGTCTCTACGTGTTCCCCTGCCAGTGGAACTACCGTCCTGATCATTGCATGTATGGAAGCAATTGCAGAGAGGCGGAGCGGGAGGGTGTGTCTGTCCTGCATGGGAATCGAGGTGTCTACCATGACGAGAAGCAGCCAACTTTCAAAGCACTCTATGAGGCGATCCGAGATGTAAGTGTGTTCCTGTCCCCATTCAGCAAGCACGTGCTTATCAGTGTGATGCAGTGCACACACTTTGGTTACCCATCCCTCTGAAGGTCAAATAATTCCGCAGAAGCATTGAATTATACCAGTTTTCCCCAGTATCAGTCACATTGCGGCTCTTGCTACCTGATACTGTACCTTATTCACTCTTGACTTAATATTTCCAAGTAAGTCACTCATTTTTTTCCCCTGAAATAAGTTCACTGAAGGCAGAAATATCCTATCAGAAAGAGAAACCCTGTGCCATTTGCCATAATAAAGGATCATAGGTTAGGGTAAACATAATATTAATACAATTAAAATAAAATTATATTGTTCAACTCAAGCTAAGCATGGTGCCTGGTTGTCAGCTCCAGCCTGTTGAACAAACAAGTGTCAAGGTGGTCAGTTAGGCACGGAACCAAACCGAAGTAACAGTCAAGTCCTACCTACTATTGGTTGCACACTTTGGAAATGCAGCTTTCCACGTTGCCTTTCACCTTGAAGTTGCTGGGGGAAAACCAGCAACAGCTACTTTCAGAGATTTCTCTTTTGAAACTTTCATTCCAAAAAACAGGACTATAGGGGTCATCCAACTTGGGGCACTTATTGGGCCAAATGTGGTCTGTTTTTGTAAGACATGTGGGGTAAGCATGGTTTCTTAAAGAGCTGGGAAAAAACAGAAGAATAGTTTGTGACATAAAGTTTTATGAAATTCAAATTTCTTCATTCATAAATAGAGTTGTGTCAGGGCATAGTGACAACCATTCATGTCTGTATTGTCTGTGGCCACTTTTATGGTGCAGAAGCAGAGATGAGTCACTGTGATAGACTGTATGACCCACAGAATCTGAAATATTTACTATCTAGCCTTTTACGGCAAAAAATTGTCAACTCCTGACATACTGCATGTAGATTTTATTACAGGGTTTTTTCTTGAGTATCCAAGAACCCTCATGATTCGTGAACAGGCTTTGGTAGGGGTGAACTCTGCAATATAGTAATATTTCATACATTTTTGCATGTATGAAGATAAGCATTTTGCAAAGCATATAAGAGAACACTGATTCCATCCCTGGGTCAGGAAGATCCCCTGGAGGAGGGCATGGCAACCCACTCCAGTATTTTTCTCTGGAGAATCCCATGGACAGAGGAGACTGGTGGGCTACAGTCCATAGGGTCACAAAGAGTTGGACATGACTGAAGCCGCTTAACATGCATGCACGCAAAGAGAATCCCAGAGAATTCCAGTTCTAGAATCCCCAGAATTGTCTTCTGTGGAAGGAAAATATTTCATGTACCTATAAGCTAACACGTCTTTCTTCCCCAAGTTCCTGCTGATTTAATTACATAGAAAATATGTTCTGTACTTAGTGATGTCGCATTTAGGTATTCAGACTGACTCCAGGTGCAAACCCATTCAGGAGTACACAGGGAAGTTAAAGAAGACTGCCGCAGACGTGGACGTCAGAACCACGCCTTGGGTTGTTTTGTGATCTGTCATCCCTGGTCTGGGATTGAGCAACTGTGCTTCTAGAATTACACTCGGTCTTGTTTGTTTTCTGGGTGGATCAGAAAATAGGCCAAATAAATGTTTCAGCAAGGATCCTGGCTAATACACTAACTGATTTTCCTCAGTTGGGCCTAAAAAGACAATTCTCCTTCAATTCTCATTCATTTCAACCGGGACTGTCACTAACCCCATCCTGAAACTCGAGTAAATATGGACAGACTTCATCATAAAAAGACATATTTCTTCACTCAACCACTGTGCACTACAGTGCAATGGGGTCAAGGCTTGGCTTTGGGCATCAGTAGACATGGGTTCAGATCCCAATATTATCCCTTTCTGGTTAGTTACTAGCTCTCTGATTTGCCTTTTGTTGTTATTGTTCAATCTATAAGTCATGTCCAACTCTTTCCGACCCCATGGACTATAGTACTCTAGACTCTATGGGATTCTCCAGGCAAGAATGCTTGAGTGGGTTGCCATTTCCTTCTCCAGGGGAGTCTTCCTGGACCGAGGATCAAAGCCACATCTCCTGTGTTGGCAGGCAGATTCTTTACCACTCAGCCACCAAGGAAGCCTGTTCTTGCCTTACTGGGCCTCAGTTTCCTCATCTGTGAAATGGAGATAATATTCTCTAAAAGGTGTTGCTGGAATTCATAATGATAGTGTTTACACTTCTCAGTACAGTGCCTGATGTAGAGTTGTGCTCAACAGTTAATAGAGTTGTTTGCATGATAACAGGTTCACACTTTTTTTTTCTTACCTCTCACTGTATGTTTTTTCCTTTCTTTCTTCTTCTCTGAAAATATTCCCCTCTCCTCCCTCTTCCTTCTTTCCTTCCCTTCTCTTTCTTTCCCTCCTCCTCTCCCATCCCATCTCCTCCCCTTTTCTCCCCCAACTCATGTTCACACACCCTAACCCTGCCTGTATGTTTCTGTGAAGGGGAGGTACGATCTGCTCGCACTATGACCCAAGGAAAGTTACATGCCAAGCAGACATTCTGCCAGTAACTTTTCCAGCAATCATCTGTGAAGAGCCTATTTAACGTAGGAACAGTCTAGATTCTAGGAACTCAGAAGTCAGCAAGACCAAGACCAATAAAACCCGCTCCTCATGAACCGTATATTCTGGGTGGATGAAGCCAGACAATACTCATATAAACCAAGAAATAATAGAAGTGCTTTCAGACAGTGAGAGATTAAAAGGTGACAAGAGCAGGGTAATGGCCACCCTGGATGGAGAGGAGGATTCACAAGCTCAGGTCCTCAGGGATGCCTCTGCCCAGCCTGAGCCTTGATCCCTGGAGGCAGCCCTGGGGAAATCTAGGGGGAGATCATGCCAAGTAGAAGAAATAAGGCGGAAAAGTCCCTGAGGCAGGAATAAGTTTGTGGGAAGAGGCCAGTAACCAGAATGACCGGAAAGGGGAGCGAGCAGGAGATGAGCACGGAGAGTTCCAGATCTCATTGAACCTTTGGGGAAAGAGAGGAGTTTGAATCTTATTCTAATTGCAGTGGGAAGCCCCTGCAAGAAAATGATGTGCTCTGATTTATGCTTTAAAAATACCTGCTTGGTAACTGGTGGAAGGGCTGCACCAGTGAAGACACAAAGGCCACTTATGAGGCTGATTACAACCATCCAGGTGAGAGATGGGGTCGGCAGGTACTTGTGCGGTGTTAGGAGGATGGGAGGAAGGGGCCAGATTCCAGATACGTTGTGGAGACAGAGTTGATGGCACTCGCTGATGGACTAGATGAAGGATACGGGGAAAGAGAGGAATCAGAGACGAATCCATTGTTTCAACCTATTCTTTTTCTGTCACCGGGGGAGACGGTGGTGGAAAGTTTTCGTTCATGCTCAGTGTGTCTGACTCTTTGTGATTCCATGGACTGTAGCGCGACAGGCTCCTCTGTCCATGGGATTGTCCCAGCAAGAATACTGGAGTGGGATGCCATTCCCTATTCCAGGGGATTCCAGACCCAGAGATCGAACCGGCTTCTCCTGCGTCTCCTGCATTGCCTGCATCTGCAGGTAGATTCTTTACCACTGAGCCATCTGGGAAACCCCAGAAGAAGTGTATCAGTGGTCTAAATTATGCTGTGAAAGAAAAAGTCTCCCAAACATAGTCTGGGACAGAACCTTAACCTCCTTCTGGGAAGAAAATCACATTTCTGATAAACTCGCTTAAGCAATATTTCTGATGAACTTGAACGGATTAAAGCTTGTTTTGGGAAACTACACACCCACCCACTCTGCTGTCAGGCAATAGTATTCTGACTTTTCATCATTCTTGTTTTCCTTTTTTTTTTCTTTCTCTAGTCTTTTTGTTTAAAATGTCCTTGCCAACAGTGAATCTTTGACTTGACCTAACGGGAGGCCTTTCCCCTTTTGCTGAGATTGTAATAAAACTTTGACTCATGCTCATAATTAGGTAGTCTGAAAGATTGATTTGGGAGAATACAGACATATTCCATAGGAAAGCAGGATAATCTTTTTAAAGCATGAAATGGGATAAAAGCAACAACCAATATTCAGTACCTAAATTACTAAAATAAAGTTCACTGATGATACATTTCACTAGTAGTTGTTAAACTCTGGACTTCATGAGATCACTGTAGTTCCTTTATTAACATTGCTATAAAGGCAACAAATATGAAGAATTCAGTGTTTTATTGTAGTAGATTTCAAGTATCTACTTGAACCTTTTTTTTTCAATTTTATTGAAGTATAGTTGATTACAATGTTGTGTTCATTTCTTCTGTACAGCAAAGTAATTCAGTTATACATATGTGTTTTTTTTCTTATTCTTTTCCATTATGGTTTGTCACAGAATATTGAATATAGTTCCCTGTGCTGTATACTTAAGATCTTGTTGTTTGTACGTGAATCTTGATCTCCTCAGCAAGAGCGTGGTATATAGAACATCCTGTTCTGGGAAATACATTGGGATGGTCGGAAGGTTCCTCTGGGCTTTTCCATCAGATGGTACGGAAAAAGCCCAAACGAACTTTTTGTCCAACCCAAGACTTGACTCTTAAATTTTAAGAGCTTTTAGAACACAAATAAATCATCTTTTTTTTTTTTTTTTTTAAAGTAAAGGCATTGAGCCCCCAAAAGGGTAAATGACGGCCGGGGGTTGCACAGGATTGAATCAGGGTTTGAACTTTGGTCCCTGGAGCTCCTTCCCACTGCATCTAAAAACATACTAGCTGTGACTGCGTGTTTCCAGGGATTCCCTATGTCATTTCCCAGTAAGTTGTTTCCTTTTTAAATGGCATTTCAGTAACTAAAATAAACGTTTCCTTTTTTTTCCCCACTCATCTTTCAGTTTCCCTTTCAAGACAATCTCTTTCAATCCATGTATTACCCTCTTCAGCTGAAGTTTTTGGAGACTGTGCACACTTTATGTGGACGAATTCCACAAGTTTTTCTGAAGCAAATTGAGAAAACAATGAAAAGGGCCTATGAGAAACACGTCATCATCCATGTTGGCCCCAACCAGATGCACTGAGTATTTCATGTTGTCACAAGTCAATTAGGCATCTCATGAACGAGGAAATATTCATCTTCAAGCTGCCTGGATCTCTTTTGTGTGACTATTTCATGGTGCTCTATGACAATTGAGTTTTAACAGCCTTATTAAATGTTGCTAAATTAGTTGCTCCTAAAAGGAAATATGCTTTAGGTTTTTTTTCCTAAAATGCTATTTATCTGTTTTGTTTTTTTTTAAAATGGTATTATTGCTCACTTAACATTGTTGAAGCAGGTTGAGCTAGCTGTGAAAAGGAACTCTTGTGAGCCTTCCAGTTCCCAAATGTCAGAGACGATGGCAGCGACATCTGTTGTGGTATATTTTATCCAGTTTTCTTGAGACTCTTTCTATGCAATTGGTTCCCCCTACCCCTTGTTATAAAAGTAATACATGCTTATTATAAAGCAAACAAACTTTTAAAAATTTTAGAGGATCTATAGGTCAGTGGACCAAAATCAAGATGAGATTAGCCATAATCCTATCAACTAGGGAAAAGATTTCGTAGTGTAGTCTCATCTAGCCTTTTTTCCCCTGCTTCTGTATTTATTTGCTGCTTGTCTTTTCCATCATATAATGTATCTAAAACAGGTAGTCTAAATAAAAGTTGAATCCTATGCTGACATTTTTATGTAGGAGACTAAAATTTACACAAAATGATTATGTTTACAGTGCTTTATTTAAAATGTGTCTGGGACAGAGAAGCTCGTCAAGATTAGGAGACCGATTGAGATGAGATTAAGGGAGTACAAGCTGTGCACACACCCTAGTCTTGTCAGAGATCCCACCCTTGAACCATTGTTATAAAACCCCTCATCAATTCTTTAAGGTTGAGGCACTTAGTTTTTCAGGCAGGACCCAGCTCTGTCCCCCTTTGCCTGACAAAGCAATAAAGCTTCTACTTAAAATAAATATGGGAGGAGCATTCAAATTTTAGCCATTTGAGCAGTGATAAAGGGTGAAGCATATCTGGGTTTTTTTTTTTTAAAGAAAAATTGTTTGTTGTTGTTTAGTCACCAAGTTGTGTCCAGCTCTTTGCGACCCCGAAGATTGCAGCACGCCAGGCTTCCCTGCCCTTCACTATCTCCCGGAGTTTGCTCAAACTCCTGTCCATTGAGTCAGTGATCCTATCCAGGCATCTTTTTCCCAATCATAAGACATGTCTATTCAGCTTCTGAAAGGAGAAATTCAGTAGTGATGTTAAACCTAAGCAGTCTATTTAGCAGAGATGTGATTTTGTGTTTACCCAGAGACAAAAGCATTTTATCTCTTACTTTGGTAGGTGTGGCCATGTCTCTTTAAACTCTTGGGCAATAGGTGGAAATTAAAGGCCAAGTTGGAATGTAATATGTACGAATAAACAGTTCAGTGGATTCCATTGGCAAGAAAATTGATCTTCCTACCAGCCTTAGAAAGATCTGAGTTGTTTTTTTTTCCTTCTCTAGGGTTATCCAGCTGTAAGCCAAGGAACCAGGCAGGTCTTATCACCTAGCTACAGTACAGGAAGTTCTATTCTTTACCCAAAGGGATCTAACTTAATCGCTAGTAGCTGCTATTAGCATAAGGGCATTTTGCATAATGCTTTATTTATCTCTACAAACGTGTGCATAATTGATCTCCTTGATGTTTGCAACAGCCTAGTGAACTTGGTAGAGACCTGCATCATCTCCACTGGGCAAATAGGGAAATTGTAATACAAGGAAACATATCCGATATCATTACTGTTCTATAAGACACACAGATATGTATAAGATACATCCTGTTTTACAGAGAAATTTTGAGGAACAAAATTTTTATTTTTTCATCACAGATAGACAACTATCTGAAGGTTTAAAAGGAAAATGTTTTGTTTTGGTAATGCAAATATGATAGATATCCTATATATTGGAAGGCAGTAAGATATCATAGGGCTTCCTTGTTGGCTCAGACGGTAAAGCGTCTGCCTGCAATGCCGGAGACCCGGGTTTGATCCCTGGGTTGGGAAGATCCTCTGGAGAAGGAAATGGCACCCCACTCCAGTACGCTTGCCTGGAAAATCCCATGGATGGAGGAGCCTGGTAGGCTACAGTCTGTGGGGTCACAAAGAGTCGGACACGACTGAGCGATAGGTTCTATAACAGGAGAAAAAGTCTTACCGTGAAAAAAAAAAATACAAAAACCTCAGCACTACCAAAGAATGTATCAGGATCGATAAACATTAGTATGCAGCAGTGTACGATAGTAACAAGTTTAAATCTAAAATGGTTGAGTAATAACCCATACTTTCCTTTTGACAAGTTGGATGGCCTGTGGTTTGTTATTTATGTTAAGGGAAATTACCGTTATGATGTGAAACTCTATCTTTGCTGTTGTATTTTATGTTTCCTCATTTTACCACTAAAGGTGACATCATTCATTATTTGATTTCTAAAGCCTGTGGGAGAATTTCTGGATTGTCTTTTGGATGGGGAAAATGTATCCTGTATACCCACAAATGGAGTTTTGGTGAAAGAGCCAGGATGTGAGATGATTCCCTGACTTCCATTCAAGTTTTCTTCCTGCTTGTTCAATATGCCCAGTAACCCCCACCGATGTCATTCAGATTTGTTGGTGGCTCACAGACCTGAAGTAGTTTCTTTCCTCTCTTGGCAAGCCCCACAAAAACATCTGCTTGTAAAGACCTGAAATACAGCGATGCGTTTTCCTGTATGGGAGCCAGGTTTATCCGCAGCTCTCAATTATTGGTTCTAGTCTGAAGATACACAATAGGATTTCCAGCAAAGAGCAGTGATAAGACTCTAGAACATTCTAGAATGATGCATTATGAGCCCATGAATCCTTAGAATGTGGTGTGGTTTTCTGCTTGGAAATTCCTTTGCTGTATTCTGAAAACTGTTAGATGAGTTTGGTGGATAATGTAGAAAAACTGATCTTCCAATCCCCACTGCCTAAAAGTGCTAATTATTTTCTATAGTTAGCATGTTACCCATGTGGCAGTATTTTCTCTGCTTTTGATAATTTCCATAAAACTACTACATTAACGCCTTTGAAATATGATAACCACAGATTTTAATGCAGCAGACTCCTGAAACTTGTGGTCTGAAGTCTGCCAGAAGGTGACACTGCCCCATATGGCACATTGCTCATCTGTGGGATGAGCTTGAGACTGGGCTTCTTCTATCCTCCTATCTTGTCCTGTCCTTTCCTGGTGTCCTTTAAAATCCTGCTTAATGCATGACTACAGAGTACCATTGAGAATGCAAGAACACTTTCTAATAGCAAAATGTAATATTTTTGTGTGCATGGATATTGAGACTTTCAATAGCAAATCACTAGAAATTCCAACCATATTTTTCTTGCTGAGTTTTTCTTTTCCCAATATAAATCTCTGAAATTGTGACTTACATTAGAAATTCCAATATCTGAAAAATTGGCTAGAAAATCTAAGTTTTCTTTCAGCTTCCAAAACAACAATTTAGCATTTAGGATATATTGCTCTAAGCTTAACTATTTATTTGAAACGTCTATTCCATATTCAGTGCTTCCACTCCAAATGGTTGTGACTTTTCCTGAATTTGTTGTTGACATGGATATTTATATGGACTTGTAGAGGTTTGTATTTATTTCATTGCAGTTATGGTGTTTATAAAACGAGCAAACCATACAAAACCTTATTCACAGTCACAAAATAGTGATCTAATAATGGAGTAATCATTCCAACCCACCCTGAAGATGGCACAACATACATACAAATTTAGGATTAGATATAATACTGCTTAATACTTATACAAAAAGGATAAATCTCAGGTGTTGGATAAACCAACATGAACGTGATTTCATGATTGAATTCAGAATTATGTTTAATGTCATAGGAGTACAAATCATTATATCCTCATTTATTAGTATGGTAAGCAATTGTTTTTATGTCTTTCCATTTCTCTCCTACTTTTTCATCTTCCTGTTTTTCATTTTTGCCTTTCCCTTCCTGTTTTCGATGTTAGCTTCTCAGTGGGACCAAGATGCTTGGCATCAGTGGCAGAGCCACAGCACTTGGGGATCCCTGTGCAGGCCGAACTAGGTTCTAATCCTAAAATCAAATCTTTATGGTGAGAATTTTCCAAAAATTTTTAAAAATTACACAATATGTACCACACATACACCTCACATGTTTTTTAAAGAAAATCCCAGTATTTGTTGTGCTCTGCGAATTGAAGAATCATTGATAGTGACACCTGAGTTGAAATCATTTCACAGTTGCTGCGCTGGCATTTATTGGGTTACCAAAAAAAAACCCAAACAAACAAACCCCTGAACGAATTTTTTGGCCAACCCAATAAACCTAATGAGATTTCTCTGGCAACTACAGAAATTTTCACAAGTCAAAACTGGAAATATTCTCTTGAGTCTTCAAGATAAAAGCACTTGTGTTTGTATCATCATATGCACGAACATGTAAGAATCAGATGCAATTTCTGCTTCATCAGTTTTACATGTTTGTGTTGTCACTAAAAAGTACACCCATTGTTTATTGCTCCCAAGGAGAACCTGAATGCATTTTTTATGTTGGAAAACTAATTTTTAGTGATTTTTCCTTGGGACAAAATGAGCATAATAAAGAACACTCCAAAGAAAAGGAATTATTACAGCAAATTAAAAGGACTGATACAATTTACTTACTATCTTGTCATTTTTAAATGCCATCTCCTGTTTTACTTTTTTTTAATTAAAAACTTTTTTTAAAAAAGTCTTGTCTTTTAGTGTTATTTCAGAAGTGTGTTTCTTTTATTTTGTAAGATAATATTAAATAGTAATACTTAAGTCCTTTCAGCTATTAAAGAAATTTGGTTTAGCATGTAGTTTGCCTTTTTTAAAAAATCATTAAAAATCCTCTTTGTTTATAAAATACCACACTGGAAGTTATGTTATTTGGATTTTAAAGGTGCTTGATATACAATGAAGAAAAATCAGAAAATGTGAAAATAGTTCTCATGTTCTTACATTTTATTTAGCAAAAACTGAATCTGACTTATTAGCTAGTAACATAATGAAAAAATAACGTACCAAAAGTTTCAAGTCTGTATAAAGTTTTTTTTTTTTTCCTAATCCTTAGACTCTTAAAAGTCTGAAGGTATTTTGTTCATTTACTGAGTTTCCTCCTTATATTTTAAAACATTTAAAAATGCTAAGGTATCTGGGTATGATAAAGTTTTCTGGAATAACTGGGACTCCACATCAAATAATTATGTGAGATATGAGAGTCAGGCTCTATATTTAGACAACACTGAGTTTAAATCCTAGTTCAGTCATTTTCTGTTTGTGACCTAGACAGCTTTGTTTTGTCCAAGCCACGTGGCATCCGGGATCCCAGTTCCTCCCTCAATCAGAGATTGAACCCGTACCCGCTGCATTTAAAGCACAGAGTCCTAACCACTGGACAGCCAGGGAAGTTCCCAGGCAAACTTTTTGACTGTCTTAGTGCTTCAGACTTCCCACTCACTAGAACTGGGCCAGTAGTTCCTCATAGATTGCTGTGAGGAGCAAACACAAAAGCATGAAATTTCAAAATTCCCAAAATTCTTTGTTTGTGGCTCCCTTGCCTCCAGTAAACAAATGGCTGATGGATTTTTAAAGAATATCAGATTGAAAAAAATGGCATTTTAATGTATTAATCTGCCATGGGGTTGGATGTTTACTCACCAGAGGGTCCACATGCTTAAGTTCTGCCTTTCTTGTCTTTTTTAGAGGAACATGGGTGGAAAAGCTTAAATATCTCTGGCTTCACCTGCAATGCAGGAGACCCTGGTTCGATTCCTGGGTCGGGAAGATCTGCTGGAGAAGCGATAGGCTACCCACTCCAGTATTCTTGGGCTTCCCTTGTGGCTCAGCTGGTGAAGCATCTGCCTGCAATGCGGGAGACCTAGGTTTGATCCCTGGGTTGGGAAGATTCCCTGGAGAAGGGAAAGGCTACCCACTCCAGTATTTTGGCCTGGAGAATTCCATGGACTACAGTCCATAGTGTCATAAAGAGTTGGACATGACTGAGCAACTTTCACTATCAGTGCTTTTACCATTTCCAAAGCTACCCTGTTTCTGTTTGGTTCCCATCACACCCTTTAGCTCTTAATAACTCACAAGTACCCTTCCTAACCTTGTTCATGATGTCATAATGTCCTGCGTCCTTCTCCACCTTCATTATTCCCTAAGTCTGTCAATGTCACCAACATCTACCCCCCTGCCCCCATGCCTTATCCTAGAAACCCGCTCATTACTCTTGGTTCTTCCCTTTCCCAGATTGCGTATCTCCCTCATCACTAAATCATCACGTCCCCACTGAAGCACCCCACTCGTGGTAACCGATTTTTGTGCATCTCTTCCAATTGCAAGTGATAGTACAAACAACCTAAACTAGTACAAAAAAAGGTGTATGCTTGTACCTCCAGAATAGTCACTGAGTCAACTTCCTCTCTTTTTATTGTTGTCTCTGCTCAAACTGTAACTTCCTGGATTTCTGTTCTCTCTGACCTGGATTGTTGTCCTAATGCCTTTTTTTATTGCTCTGAATTCAGTCTGGAACTCTCCAAACCATAACCACCCCCATCCTGTAAAAAGCTTCTCAGTATTTCCCCCCTTTGCTCCTACAATAACGTCCAAGCTCCTTTCCAAAGTTCTCAGAAAGTCTCTGCACATCTACCTCCTACTTATCTCCCTGGCTGCATTTGAGTTCTTCTTTCTCACTCCACTAATGTTCACTAATGCATATTTGTTTTTCTGTTCCTTTAGGAAGCCAAGTTCTTTCTCATCAAGGGGCTTTACACATGGTTGGAATCATTTACCCTAAAATTTCACCTGGCAAATTCTACTATCCTTCAGGTTCAGTTTAAATTTCCTTTCTTTGTGGAAGTTTCCTTGGATCCCCCACATAAAGGCAGCTCTCCCTCTTAGATTCCCTCATAGAATCCTGGACTTTTTATATGCAGTATGTATTATCATAGCAACAATACTTACTTGGGTAAAACTCTTGAGTTAATTTTCTGTCTTCCTGCACTAGATACAAAGTTCTTTGAGGGTATAGCCCTTGCTGATCTTGTTCCATGCTCTGCATTATCTACTTTAATGGCTAATGCATTTCTTGTGCTCCAAGAATATTAAATGAAAATAAATGATTCTGCTGCACCATGAACTGGGACCAGTTCATATCAGTAAAGCTATAAAACACACTATATTTATTTTGAGTGTTGTTTTCAACAACTATTGCTATCTCTCCTACAAATGTTCAGGGTGTCGAGTTGTAATAACCCGTCCTTTAAAGTCTCATTCACTGAAAGTATATTGATTTATTTAATTCCTTGTAAATTTATTTACTTGCCCATAAAATGACATGGTCAGGTCAGATGATGTTTGCGTTCCTTGCTACTTGAATGCTCTGTGTTTCCATAATCTCTCTTTTATGCCTCTGTTGTGGATGTTTGTGGGATTTTGACTGCCTAGAAACAACCCCACTCCTGGTGCCAATTTCTGTATTGTTAAAAACTTTTTAAATTGCAAGTGACAGCAAATACAACTCAAATTGGTACAGAGGGAGAGAGGGAGAGGGAATGCATTGACTCGTGAGTGAAAAATCCAGAAATAGCTCTGGATTCAAAGGCTTAAATGATGCCAAGGGAAATGTGTGACTCTAACAATGCTTTTTTCATTAATATTTTATTGAAAACCATACATCCTTCTAGGATTCCAGCCATAAAATTTTCATGTCATTCCAATAGAATCATTCCATCTGTGGAAAAATACATGGTCTCTGTGTCCAACTGAAAAACAGTATTGTCAACATGGTCAAAATATCAAGAAAATGGTTCTCTTGGTGTATATTTGAAAATAACTGAGGTGAGGAATGATGGTAAAGTACTCTTGCCCAACGGTTAATGAGAACGCATCCTCCTTCCTTCAAATCCCACCTTCCCTCATTGAGGACTGCCATTAAGTAAATAAAGCCTTCATACCAGAAATGATTCAGCAATCCAATATGAATGAATGACTTGGGAGGGGGGTGGGAAGTGGAGGAAGGAGGATACAATCTCATTAACTGATGGGCAAGAGTGCTTGACCACCTTTCCTCACCTCCGCGGTCCCCATAGACTTGTGAAGGCGACCAGGCAACCCGTGAGTGTGTCTTCTTAGGCTGTGACTATAAGGAGACTCCTGGGAATACCTGTTCCTGTCTCTTTACTGAGCATTTAGATCTTATCCAAATAATAGCACCTCCTTTGTAGGATATCTGCTTTGGCTCTAGTGAAAAAATGAGTCTAAATGTCACATTAGGAAGTTGAGTTCTCTTGTATCTAAATGACTGTTATTAGAAATAATTGCAAAAAAAAAAAATAGCAGAGTTAAAAAAAAAAGGAATTTCCTGACAGTCTAATGGTGGTTATTACTCCGTGCTTTCTCTGTGGAGGGCAAAGATTTTATCCCTCATGAGGGAATGTGGCCAAAAAAAAAAAAAGAAATGGTTGCAAACACACAGAGTTGAAGAAAAAAATAAAAGGACGAATATCAACTTTGGTGTATTAAATGTTTGAAACGATAGCTATTTACAAGGTTATCGGATTTTGCATAAATGGAACCGTGACTAATAATAATAATCGTGGATACTCAGTCGTGTCCCACTCTGCAACCCCACGAACTGTAGCCTGCCAGGCTCCTCTGTCTATGGGATTTTTCAGGCAAGAATACTGGAGTGGATTGCCATTTTTTTATCCAGAGTATCTTCCCAACCCAGGGATCAAACCTGCGTCTCCTGTGCTCTTGCATTGAAAGGCGGATTCTTTACCACTAGTATCACCTGAGAAGCCCAAAATGGAATCATACATTATGTACTCTATTTTGCTTGGCCTTTTTCACTCAGCATAACTGAGATTCATCCATATTGTTGCATTGCATGTATCCATAGTTCATTCCTTTTTATTTTATCCTCTTATTGATGGGTTTGCTTGTCTCCAGTTTTTGACTGTTACAAATAAAGCTGTTACAGACATGAACGAGTGAACAAGTCATGAACATGTCTTTGGACCTATTTTTCCATTTCTGCCGGGTAAAATTTAGGACTAGAATGCTTGAGTTCCATGGTAAATGTATGTTTTACTTTTGAAGAAACTGCTAAACTGTTTCGCAAGTTGGTTGTACCACTTACATTTTCACTAGCAATTCCTGTTTCTCCAAGTTTCTTGCCGAGATTGTGTGGACAACCTTTTTAAGTTTAGCCAGTCTAGTGAGTATAAGTATCTCATTGTGGCTTTATTTTTTGTTGTCGTTGTTGTTTGTTTGTTTTGGCTGCGCCACGAGGCATGTGGGATCTTAGTTCCCTGACCAGGGACTGAGCATTGCCCGTGCATTGGGAGTACAGAGTCTTAGAAAACCAGTGGACCACCAGGGTAATCCCTCATTTTAAGTTGCATTTTCCTACTGACCATTGAGTCACAAAGAGTTGGATATGACTGAAGCGATTTAGCACGCATGCATGCAATGATGTTTAGCATACTTTCATGTGTTTGTTTAACATTCAGATGTTTTCACTGGTAAAAAAGTCTGTTCAAACCTTTTGCCCATTTTTTAAAATTTTGGTTTTTCATGTCTTATTCTTAAGTTTTGGGAGTCTTTACATATTCTGGATACAAATCTTTGATACACATGTTGCAAATATTTTTTGTTAGCATGTGTCATGTCTTTTTATTTTCTCAATTTGTCTTTATAAGAGCAAAAGACTTTATGTTGGTTAAGTTCAATTTCTCAACTTTTTCTTATTTGTTTTATGTACTGTGTTGTGAAAAACGATTGCCCGTCCCAAGTTGCAAAGATTTTCTCCTGTGTATTTTACCAGAAATTTTATAGTTTTAAGTTTTATACTGTTATGGATTGAATACTTATGTCCCATTCCAAATTCATATGTTGAAATCCTAAACCCCATGTGGAGGTATTAGGGGGTGGAAACTTTGGGAGGCAGTTAGGTCATGAGGGTAGATTAATTCCTTTTTAAGAAGAAACACAAGAAACACTATTTCTCTCTCAGTCATGTGAGGATGCACTATGTATTTTGAATTAAGTTTTAGGTATGGAAAGAGTTAACCTTCATTGATTTCCATACAGGCATCCAGTTGATTCAACAATTTACCCAAATGACTTGTGTTTAGCTGAATATTAATGTTTGGATCAATATTGGAAAAGGACAAGCAAAAGCTATAGGCTCTTGTATTCATTTATTCATTCAATAAATATCTATTGACTGTCTTATTAAGTGCCCTAGTAAGCTATGGAGACACATGATTCATAAGATCCAACCCCAACCTACACATAGTTTACACTTCAGCTGAGAAGATAAATATGAAAATAATTACAATTTCATATGAGAAATATGTACCAAAGCTGTATGTTTCATACTACAAACAATTAAAAAGTCACAGCCAGCTTTAAAAAAATAGAATATCAGAGTGCATATTAAGATAGGTATTATTTTACAGTCATATGTTTTATTGATTTAATGTAATCATATTTTATGTACTTTATCAGTGTATATTTACTGGGTTGCAATATAAAATGAATTTTTCCTTCTGATTTTGGTTAAAAAAGTTTTCATGCTCCTATGTTAAAGGTATGTACAAAGTCTCATTTTCAAGTCTCAACTCAAACATCGTCTTTTCAGAGACTTCTAATCATCTCACTCAACATGACTTCCCTACATGGCTTTCATACCATATTATCCTGTATATTTCCTTTTTAGAACTTACTACAATCTGTAGATCCTGGGCCTTTACTTAGTTGTCTACTTCCTTCATGTTCCTCTGTCCCACTAGACAATGAGATCCAGGAGGGCAAGGATCCTATATACGTGGCTCACCACTAACTCTACAGACCAGTTCCTGGCCTAAAACACACACTCAAAGAATTTCCTAGGCTCAGCTTTAGATTCTAAGTCTGTGGCTTTGATAATGGAAGCTGACCCCTTCCCCACCTTCCTATTCCACACTTCTGAGTGATGACATTAACAAAATCCACATGCAAATAGGCTATTGGGGAAGTGATACACCTTGTGTCAACCCAGAAGATAGAGCCAATCAATGTGATTTGGAGTTGTCTGGAAAGTTTTGGGGCTTCACTAAGATGGAATAAAAGATGAAACTACACTCTTTGCAAAAAAAAGAAAAGGAAAAAATGTTCCAACTAACAAATACATCTTGGAAATGAAAATCAAAACAACACCGAGGTTTTCTGTTTAGTCCTCAGACTGGTGAAAATGACTGAGTCCGCAAGTGCGTGGAGAGTCACATACTTTCAGAAGGTGACAGCACTGTTTAAGGAGGTCCACTGGCAGTATTGATTAAAAATATGCCTATCCAACTGTTACTCTTCTGGAGAAATGGTCATGTAGAGGCTTGTGGTAGTAGCTGCTGCCACACAGCTAATAATAATAGTATAAAAACACAATAAAAGATTTGCCAGGTACTACCCTGGGATCACTTTAATCCTCAGTCTTTTATGAGATGAATACTGCCTCTGTGTTTCAAAGGAGGACACTGAGATTTGAATTACGGAAGATCTTGTTTTTGATAGAGAAAAACTGGATAGCTATATATGTGATTCATAGAGACTGGTTAAATAATAATATTCCATCTATACTTCAAAGTATTAAGCAAAGTAAGATTTTAATTAGTATCTCTAAAATAAAACAGAAAAAACCCAAGACATAGTTTGAGTAAAAAGCCAAAAAATAATTGTAGAAGAATATGTTACCTTTTAAGAGAAATTTAAGCCAAGAAGAACTACTTCAGTATATGTTTATGCAACAAACTATTTATTGAGATCCTATGGTGTATAGATGCTGCACAAGGCTTCAAGGCACCTTGAAACCAGTGAACAAAAGAGTTTTCTGTCTTTGGGGTGTTTATGTTCCAGTGATGCAGAGAAATGCAATATACATAATTTTGAGAGGAAATGACATGATATCTTATGAGATGAAAAGTTCAGTTCAGTTCAGTTCAGTCGCTCAGTCATGTCCAACTCTTTGCGACCCCATGAACTGCAGCATGCCACGCCTCTCTATCCATCACCAACTCCCGGAGTCTACCCAAACCCATGTCCATCGAGTCAGTGATGCCATCCAACCATCTCATCCTCTGTCGTCCCCTTCTCCTCCTGCCCCCAATCCTACCCAACATTAGGGTATTTTCCAGTGAGTCAACTCTTCGCATGAGGTGGCCAAAGTATTGGAGTTTCAGCTTTAACATCAGTCCTTCCAATGAACACCCAGGATTGATCTCCTTTAGGATGGATTGATTGGATCTCCTTGCAGTCCAAGGGACTCTCAAGAGTCTTCTCCAACAACACAGCTCAAAAGCATCAATTCTGCAGTGCTCAGCTTTCTTCACCGTCCAACTCTCACATCCATACATGACCACTGGAAAAACCATAGCCTTGACTAGACGGACTTTTGTTGGCAAAGTAATGTCTCTGCTTTTCAATATGCTATCTAGGTTGGCCATAACCTTCCTTCCAAGGAGTAAGCGTCTTTTAATTTCATGGCTGCAGTCACCATCAGCAGTGATTTTGGAGCCCCCAAAAGTAAAGTCTGACACTGTTTCCACTGTTTCCCCATCTATTTCCCATGAAGTGATGGGACCAGATGCCATGATCTTAGTTTTCTGAACAAAAAGAGCTGGGAGCAAAAGAAATAGAGCGGGGTACGGGACAAGAGGAGGTGGTTGGGAGTTCAGGGGAAGGTGGAAAGTGCAATGTCACTTAGTGACAAGGCCTGAGGAGGTCTTGTTGAGAAGATGGTACTCAAGGGGATGAGAGGGCCACATGGATATCCCAGAGAAGAGGGATCTAGGCAGATGAAAGAGCTGGGCACCCTCCTAAGTAAGGAGTGTACTCACAGATTAAGAGTAGATCATGGGCTTCCCTAGAGGCTCAATGGTAAAGAATCACCTGCCAATGCAGGAGACACAAGTTCAGTCCCTGATCTGAGAAGATCCCACATGCCGAGCAGCTAAGCCCAAGCATCACAATTATTGAGCCTGTGCTCTAGAGCCCAAGAGCTGCAACTACTGAGCCTACGAGCTGCAACTACTGAAGCCTGTGCCGTAGAGCCTGTGCTCTGCAACAAGAGAAGCCCCTTCAATGAGAAACCTGCAAACCACAACTAGAAAGTAGCCACTGCTTGCCACAGCTAAGGAAAAGCTCGAGCAACAGTGAAGACCCCGCAAAGCCAAAAATAAATAAATAAATAAATAGAATTTATTTTTTTTCCCTTAAAGAGTACATCATGAAGGTCAATGAGGCCAGAGGACTTGAAGAAGGGCTGGGGGGAGGGGTGGTGGTAGGAGATGTGGTTGGGGCAGGGGACTGGCAGATTGTAAGACTGGCAGACCCATGGCAAGGACTATGGCTTTTACTCGGAGTGGAATGTAACTAGTTGGATTGAAGCATGATAGGCTCTTATTATTAAAACCCCTGGCAGTTGTGTTAAAAATGGGGCTCCCCAGGTGGCTCAGATGGTAAAGAATCTACCTGCCAAGGAGGATACCCGAGTTCGGCCCCTGGGTTGGGGAGATTCTCTGGAAAAGGAAAGGGCAACCCACTCTAGTCTTCTTGCCTGGAGAATTCCATGGACAGAGGAGCCTGGTGGGCTACAGTCCACAGGGTCGCAAAGAGTTGGACATGACTGAGCGACTAACACTTTTGTGTTGAAAATAAATTGTTGGAAGGTCCCTGGTGACTCAGCAGTAAAGCACCCGCCTGCAATGCAGAAGTCAGGAAGATCCCCTGGAGAAGGAAATGGCAACCTGCTCCAGTATTCTTGCCTGGGAAATCCCATGGACAGGGAAGCCTGGCAGACTATAGTCTGTGGGGTCACAAAAGAGTCAGACACAACTTAGTGACTGAACAACCAGGACAGAAGGCAGAAGAACAGCTGTAATACTACAGGTGAGACATGTAAACACCTAATCAACATCTGAAAACATTCATAAGAAACTCATGAAGCTCCACCTAGCTGTGGTGGGTATTGGGGTGGAGGAGAACATCTTAAGAGATTTTTTGCTTGCCTTGTAGTCTTTGAATTGCTTGATAAAATACTATTTATCAGACATTTTAAAAGTTTAAAATTACTATTATTATTATAAATACTAATAATATTTACCCTTCCTTCTGGAATAAGAGTTTCCCTGATAGCTCAATAGGTAAAGAATCCACCTGCAATGCAGGAGACCCTGGTTTGATTCCTGGGTTGGGAAGATCCGCTGGAGAAGGGATACGCTATCCACTCCAGTATTCTTGGACTTCCTTGGTGGCTCAGCTGGTAAAGAATTTGCCTGCAATGTGGGAGACCTGAGTTTGATCCCTGGATTGGGAAGATCCCTTGGAGAAGGGAAAGGCTACCCACTCTAGTATCCTGGCCTGGAGAATTCCATGGACTGTATAGTCCATGGGGTCAGAAAGAGTCGGACATAACTGAGCAACTTTCACTTTCACTTTTCTGGAGTGATTCACTCTCCAACCAGTTAAGTGTGGCCAAGAAAAGTAGGTATCTGCCAGGGGCTGGGGGAAAGTAGCCTGATGCAGGGTGTCAGAGCCTAAGGGAAGTGAGAAAGGAACCTGTTACAGGGACTGGTGATTGGTCGGTTGAATACTAGGGAGATTGATAGAATAAATGAATATACTGAGAGTGAAGAATAAGTTTGTCAAAAATCATTTTTGAGGCTATTTTATTATAAGCCTTTAACGTGGGAAAAGCCCATGGAGTATCTCACTCAGGATTTGGCACGTAGTAGGCACCTGAATATTTGATTTTGATCTGTCTTGCCATGGCTTCAGCGTACAAACAGATGTCTATGGAGTCAGTGAATTTCTTATGCATTGGGACAGTAAACCAGTATTAATTTAAAAGGGTAGCTTCGTGTAAATCTCTGAAGTTCAGAAAACATGGATTTGCAGTTCTTGCCCTTGACCTTGTTGTAGTTTAATTAAGTTCTTAACCTACAAAGAAAAAAAGGAATATACTATGGAGAATGGCAACCAGGTTTACTGTTGGACAGTGATGTGTATGGAAAAGGAGAAAACTAAAATGAATCCTCCAGTGTTAGATTGGAATTGGAAGCTGTGAACTCCTAGTTTTATAGATACTGATATAAATAAATATATGGATGTATCTGTGTGCCAAGAGGGCCCAGCAATGACATCCCAGTGGCCATGAACACCCTAGCAGCCTCAAGTAGATTCCTAAGTAGCATTCTCCACCAAAAGGAATTGGGACTTCTTGGAGAAATGGTTACTTCCAGGCCCGGGAAAGAGAGATGCAAGATGAGCCTGGAATACCTTTTTGTACCAGAAAATGAAGAAGTGCTCCAAGAATGATGGAGACATGTCAAAAGGATGCAGGAGCCAGCTTGAAGAAGGTCTCATTGGCCAAGTCTAGACCAATGTAGGTATCAATTAATGATAGCAGTGAACTAACCCACTGGATAAAATAGGAATCAGTGAGTCAAAATTACTGTAACTAAAAAAATGAATAAATGAGACGACTCTTTGCTTATTGTAGGAAGCCAGCTGATAAATGTAAAAAGAATGATGGAATTAGAAAACTACCATTTGGCAATGAACATAGTAATATTTTTTTTCTTTTTTCTTTTTGGCCTTGCCACGTGGCTTGTGGAATCTTACCTCCCCGACCATGGACTGAACCCAGGCCTTCTGCAGTGAAAGCTCAGAGTCCTAACCACTGGACTACAAGGGAATTCTCCATCATAGTAGCAACCTAGCCTAAAAGCATGTACATAATAATTAGTTCAGTCAAGTAACATCAATGGAGGTGAAAACTTGAGAGTGAAAATCTGATGAGAAATGGGATATTTGCAAAGTTTCACAGTTCTCACAAAACAATTTAAATTACTGCTACTGCTAAGTTGCGTCAGTCGTGTCTGACTCTGTGCAACCCCATAGATGGCAGCCCACCAGGCTCTTCCATCCATGGGATTTTCCAGGCAAGAGTACTGGAGTGGGTTGCCATTGCCTTCTCCAATAGAAGAGCGTCCCTGGGTGGGCTCGAACCACCAACCTTTCGGTTAACAGCCAAACGTGCTAACCGATTGTGCCACAGAAATTACTATCATGGGCTTAATAGTAGCCCCCAAAATGATATGCCCACATCCTAATCTCTGGAACCTGTGATTGTTACCTTCCTGGTAAAAAGAGTGTTTGTAGATGTAATTTAAGAATCTTGAGCTAAGGAGATCAGCCGAGATTATCCAGCTCTTAATCCAATAACTAGTGTCCTTTTAAGAGTAAGGTCAAGAGAGATGTGATAGACGCAAGAGGCAACATGACCACAGGGGCAGAGATGGGAGCGATGCATGCAGTCACATGTCTAGGAATGCTGACAGTCGGCAGAAGCTGGGCGAGGTAAAAGAACTGACTCTTCTGTGGAGCCTGCAGAGGGATCGTGGGCCTTCTTACATCCTGATCTCAGACTCCTGGCCTCCAGAACTAAGAGTCCTGGATCCTATGGACTATCCTTGTTTTTATTTAGTTGCTAAGACGTGTCCAACTTTGTGACCCCATGGACTGTAGCCCACCAGGCTCCTCTGTCCATGGGATTTCCCAAGCAAGAATACTGAAGTGGGCAGCCATTCCTTTCTCCAGGAGATCTTCCTTACCTAGAGATTGAACCAGCGTCTCATGCATGGGCAGGCGGATTCTTTACCACTGACCCACAAAGGAAGCCCAATGGAGTACCCTTCCCTCCTCATAAATTTCCATTTCATTCACACAGTTTGAAGTGCACCACCGGGATTGCAGCAAACTTCATGAAGCCATCCACCCAGGCAGCACCTGCCAGTCTGTTCTCCTAACTCTGGTCTTCACCTCAGCATGGCCACCAGCTACCCCCACACCGTTGTGGCATCACAGAAAACAACCCTGGGTCTTTTAGAGCAGACTTTTTGTTGCACTTATTTCTAATTAAAAAGAAAACAATCTTTATATTTAAAATGGATAACCAACAAGGACCTACTGTATAGAACATGGAACTCTGTATGGGAGGGGAGTTTGGGGGAGAATGGGTACATGTATATGTATGGCTGAGTCACTCCGCTGTGGACCTGAAACAATCACGTTATTAATTGGCTATATTTCATTATAAAATAAAAAGTTTTTTAAATTTAGATTTTGAAAGTCTCTGGGAAAAAGTTAACCTTGATGATATGTGAAGCTTTCTCTTATTTGTTTGGAAAACTGGATTCATCCTTATTGTCCACCTTCCCCTACCTCAGCTTCATTCTGGAACCCACTGTGATCTACAAATAAGGACTAAAAAGCATGAATAAAAGACCATGAGCATCAAAGAGCCTCCAAGTCTCTCTTTCTGCATTTTAATCTAGCCTGTTCTGTGCCCTTCAGCCTTTGCAGATGGTGTGTGGGATTTTCTATACTTTTCCTCAATCCTCTCTTCTCACTTGCCACAGGATCATCTCAGAGGGATGGCCCAAACTCAAGTCATTCTCTCTGGGGTTACAAAAAGATCCTTGCACATGTTATTCTGACACAGTCTCAGCTGTTTTCTCTTTCCTGTTCTTTTGTCTCCATCTTCCACCTCCTCCTCTGTGTTGTCAGGCTTTTCCCTTCTTGTGTACCCCCAGAGGAACGGGCTAGTCTTCTTGCATATTCACGCTTATTGAAGGGACACCTCCTCCATTATACCCAGTCTCTGTGCAAGGAAGAGATTCCACACGTTTTCACTGCAACACAGAAGAAGCCCTCACAGACTGTTTGCCTGGTTAATACCATCCACTTTGCCTGGAAGTCTCTTCTCTTGTGATACAAATATTTTCCCATCTTTAACTTAGTCTCTTACAAAAAGTAACTTCTATCCTTGCCTGGAAGAGACATTACAGGCCTCTGACCATCTGATTTGCATATCTGCCTTTTACTTTGCATCAGAGTCTATACTTCTGTCTTATTTCCCCTGGTCATTTGCAACCTTCTTGAGGACAACAAAGAGTCTCGGGCTCTGAAATCAGTCCAGGTTTACTTGCCTGTGTAGTTGTGTCACTTTGGACAGGTTAGTTCACTTCTTTATACCTCAGTTTCTTTAGTGGGGGGGTCATAATCTCATTGATAGGATTTTTGCAAGGATTAAATATTTTTCTACAGTGCTTAGAAGAATGCTAGACACATAGAGAATACTTAATGTTAGCCGTTACTATTAATATTCTCCTTTGTTGCATTAGTTATCTAGTGCTATGTGATTAAATTCTCTCAGAATTTAGAAGCTGAGAACAATTATAAACATTTTTCATCTTTCGTGGTTTCTGTGGATCAGGACTTGAGGCACAGCCTAGATGGATGATTCTGGCTTGGGATCCTTCACAAGGCTGTGGTCCAGATCCCAGCTGGGGCTGCAGATTACCTGGGGTGGGAAGACTCAAGTTAAGGGCATCAGTCTTCTCCATTGGGGCATTTCCACAGGCTGCTCTGATGTTCTGGTGACATGGCAGCTGGCTTCCTCTAGAGAGAACAGTACAAGTGCCTAGAACAGAAGCTGCGGCACCGTTTATGACCTAGCCTCAGAAGTCAAATACCATCCCTTCCACCACGCTTATTGTTCACTCAGACTCGCTCTGATTCACCTGGGAGGGGACTACACTGGGGCATGAACCCCAGGAGGCAAGGATCTTGGGGGCAATCGTACAGGCTGGGCATCACATTTTGTTTTGCTCTAAGTGGGTGAGTACCAATAGGAGGCTCTAGCAATCGCAGACAGTGAGATGAGCGCTGGCTAGAGAAAAGTTCCCAGGAAGAAGGAAAGTGAAAGTGAAGTCGCTCAGTCGTGTCCGACTCTTTGTGACCCCGTGGATTGTAGCCCACCAAGCTCCTCCGTCCATGGGATTCTCCAGGCAAGAATACTGGAGTGGGTTGCCATTTCCTTCTCCAGGGGATCTTCCCGACCCAGGGATCGAACCCAGGTCTCCCGCATTGCGGGCAGACGCTTTAACCTCTGAGCCACCAGGGAAGCCCACAGGAAGAAGGAAGGAAGGAACCAAATAAAATATTTCTTCAGCCTTATCCCTTGCCTCTTCCTCCCTTGCACTCTCAGCTTAAGCCAGACTGAAACCACCTCACTCCTCGATCTCATTTCAAGCCCCTTGCACATCTACAGTTTTTCTCTTTGAAAGCTTCTCCTCTCCACTTCACTTGGGCTACTTTGCTTTCAGAATTCAGCTCTCAGCTTAAACACAACTACTTCCTCTAGGGAAAGTTTTCCCTGATTCCCTTAGGTTGTGGCTGCTGTGTGTACTTTATCTCCTTTCAAGGACCTTATCCAGTTTTTGGAAGTTACTTTGGAGGCATCTCCAAGTGAGCAGAACAGCTAATGAAAAGGGACAGAGCAAGGTGTAAGAAATTAGCATGGTATGTTCTCTAATAGAAAGTTCCAGAAGAACTTTAGGCGATCATGGAATTTTCTTTCTCTGCTGTACAATACAAAAGTCACTAGCCTCGTGGGGCTTCTGAACACAGGAAATGTGGCTAGTGTGACTGAGGAATTGAATTGTATTGAGGAACTAATGAGTTGAATTTAAATTAAATTTAATTTAAATTTAAATACCTACACATGGCTAGTGGTGACTGTATTGTTCCACACAGGTCTTACCAGAAGACCCCTGCTTAAAGACAGTCCAGGGTGGCAGAGAGGGAGGCTAACCTTTGCTGTGTAGAGGACAGACCCCTTCAGACTGGAAGGGCTCCTCTGTCCTTGGAATTCTCCAGGCAAGAATATTGGAGTGGGTTGCCATTTCCTTCTCCAGGGGACAATAAACTAAATCCAGTGTATTTAACGGGCTTCCCTGGTGGCTCAGCCATAAACAATCCGCCTGCAATGCAAGAGATGTGAGTTCGATCCCTGGGTGGGGAAGGTCCGCTGAAGGAGGGCATGGCAACCTACTCCAATATTCTTGCCGGGAAAATCCCACGGACTGAGGAGCCTGCAGGGCTTTAGTTCAGAGTGTCGCAGAGTCAGACAAGACTGAAGCGACCAAACACAAGCATGGGTGCATTTAAAGCACTGGCCCACTGTGAGGACAGCATTCTAATACATCTCCTACAAGGCTCTTTGTAACTGAGCAGGATGCTTACAACAGTGAAAGGACCTAAAGATACTAGGGCCTAGTTCTCTGATCAGAGAAGGCTATGGCACCCCACTCCAGTACACTCGCCTGGAAAATCCCATGGACGGAGGAGCCTGGTAGGCTGCAGTCCATGGGGTCGCTAAGAGTCGGACACGACTGAGCGACTTCACTTTCACTTTTCCCTTTCATGCACTGGAGAAGGAAATGGCAACCCACTCCAGTATTCTTGCCTGGAGAATCCCAGGGACGGCGGAGCTTGGTGGGCTGCCGTCTATGGGGTCGCACAGAGTCAGACACGACTGAAGCGACTTAGCAGCAGCAGCAGCAGCAGTTCTCTGATGGCAAAACTGAAGAAATTATTTTTTTGTAGTGGGGCTTTTCCCTACATCTGCCACCTAGGGTCAGGGTCAGAACCACTATCTTTTAAGAGGGTCAACACTTGTGATGGCTGTGTCCAAATTTGCACTAACACCAGTCAAGAATTAGCTTTCTGTCCTCCCTGCCTCCCTCTCTCCCTTCCTTCCATGGGTTTGTGTTAGGCTTTGAGAAGCGATGGTGAAACAATTCAGTAACTTTTCTTGAAAAGCTCACAGACAAAGGAGAGTAATAAAGATGTTCCCACACTAGCTGGTTGCCAGAGGTTCTAGGTTCTACTGTTTTGCTAGACGACCTCTCTACGCCTCAGCTATCCCATTTGTAAGATGTCAGGGCTGGGAGAGGACTTCTGAGGTCTCCGCCCTAACTTCCTGGGCGCTTATGTAATGTAATCAAAACCATAATGATAATAAAAACAGCAGCCACATGAACTTGAGTGCTTATGTTCCAGGCACCACATGCGCTCAATGCTTTATCGTCGCAGTTTCACAAACTTTCATTTTGTGGATGAGAAAACAGAAGCTATGTGAGTTTAAGCAACTAGGTCACACAAGTAGTGTTAATAAATAGTTGCGTGGGACTTTAAATTCAACTGGTTTCATTGCTTAAACTTCTCATGCTTTTGCTGTGTTCATTTCTTCTTTTCAAGGCTGGGCCATTGAGGTGCTTTGGGTTCAGGCAGGGAGTTAATTTTGTCACGATTATCAGTAATACTGAATTTTTTGTTTTTGTTTTTTTTAACTGCGTGTTCTGTGTGTATACAGTCTCACTTCATTTTCACAGCAATCGTAAAGAGTGGTTCATACTACTCCCATCATTGTACAGATGGGGAAAGGGAGGCTCAGAGGGACTCATTAAATTGCTCAAGGTCACACAGCCAGCAAACAGCAGGGATCCACAGTCAAACGGTTTGCGCCCACCCCGCAGCCTCGACCACTCCGCCTCCAGCTTGGTGCAGGCAGCTCCGGCCAACCCAAGGGATAGGCGGGGCGGCCCTGCCGGCTCTGCGGGCTGGCCGCGGCCGCACGCCTCCGCCGCGCACGCGCTCTCGGGCTCCTGGTCCGGACGCGCCGCGGGCGCGAGGACGGCGGCGAGGAGCGTGCGCGCGGTGACGTGCCGGGCGCCATGTTGGAGGGCTGGTGGTAGCGGCTCGGGGAGGTGCTCGCTCTCTCGGTCTCGCTCTCTCGCTCGCTTCCCCCAGCTCCCTTCGGTGCCCCCCCCGAATCGCCTGCGTGCCGGAGTGTGTGCGAGGGAGGGGGAGGGCGTCGGGGGGGTGGGGGGAGGCCTTCCGGTCCCCGGGAGACCCGCGGAAGGAGGCGGAGGCTGCGAGGGACTCCGGGAAGCCATGGACGTCGAGAGGCTGCAGGAGGCGCTGAAAGGTGGGGGTAGCTGCCCCCTCTCCCTTCCTCCTCACGCTCCGTGGCCGCGTCTCCGCTCCCTCTGGGCGAGGGACTCCGCGGGGCCAGGCTGGGGGGCGGGCGCGCTTCCCCGGCTCCCATCCCCCCTCCCGGTTTCCCGGGGGCGGGGAGCCCCGTGGGCAGCTCCCTCCCGCCCCGCTCTGGGCTTTGTGTCGGCCGCCGGCGTCTGGGCTGGGGGAGGGGAGCCGGGAAGCTCTCGAGGGGGCCCCGGCCCCTCTCCCACGCCCCGCGAACGTTTCGTGGGCCCGCAGCCCCCTCGCAGGCAGGCTTCGTTCTCTATCAAGCCCCCTGCACACGGGACATCGAGGGGAGAGAAAAAGTGAAAGGTTTCGGGGGGGTAGAGGGGGTGGCAGAACAACTTTTAAGTGTCTGGAGGTCCTTTTTTCAGGGCTTCTGGAGTCGTCTTGCAGGCACCTCAATTCTGAAGTGGTCGCCTTCCCCGCTCCCAATTGCTCGCCATCCGAGCAACAGGCTTGAGAACTTAGAATACCGTGATTTCGGCGTTTTGAGAATTAGACTTTGATACCCAGGAGCATTGGTTGATGACTGCAAGAGGGAGCTGGTGTTTCATATAACGCAGATTTATGAACCTCATGTAAACAGTTTTGGGGGAGTTGGGTTCTGGGGTTTGTATTTTAACAGGTCTTTCAAATGAATCCCCCGGACCACACTTTTAAGCAGCACTGCATTAAGGATGGTTGGTGGAGAAGTTGAGTGCCCCCTTTAGGAAGGGTCTCGTTATCTGTGAAGAGTGACATTTGGAAAGTCAGGTGGAATTTGTTTGAGAGGCTTTTTAAATTAAAAAAAAATTAATTAATATGAGAAGTGACTGGAGAGGAAGGTTTGCTTTTACAGGGCACTGGAAATGGTTGGTGGACTTTGAAAAATACTAATAACATTTGTTTCTTTATCTAGATTTTGAGAAGAGAGGGAAAAAGGAAGTTTGTCCGGTCCTGGATCAGTTTCTTTGTCATGTAGCCAAGACTGGAGAAACAATGTGAGTTGAAAACATGTAATCGTATTCATAAACCTGTGTGTCCTTCAGAATCGCCTAGGAAAGGGACAGAAGTGTATTTCAGAAGCATTGAATAATCCATCTGTCTAAATTGTACAAGCCCCATATTTAAAGCGTTTACTCATTGTATATGCTTCGTTCACTTCACACCAGGCTCTGTAATGAATTTTTAGATTTTATTAAAATTTTTCTCTATGCTTTTGCACATTTAGAATGTATTAGTCTAGAACAGCCAGAGAAAGGAAGAATGCATGTTCCATTGTGACTCTTTTTGGCCATAACAAGCGGGCTTATTTCCAGAATTTTGTGGCTTTGATTCTATTTCAGATTCTTTTTTTTTTGTGGTGGTGGTATTTTCTCATATTGTCCTGTATCCAACCTTTTGTTGTCATTTATATATGTGGGTGCTGGAAGTATCACATCTATTTATTCCCTTGGGCACTCAGGGTGATTATCTGACAAATTCCAGATGCTACAGTCTTGACTGTCCTGTAAACTTTCTAGGATAGCTAACTTGTTAGCATATGCTCAGCATTTTATTAGGCTTGATTCCAAATGTTGTGAATCTGAAACTTACACTGTGAAGTTAAGACTGTTTTCAAAGGAACATATCATTTCATTGTGTGTAGTGTGTTTTGCAGGAGTTGTTTTCATTCTCGGGCTGTTTATTTGTAGAGAGTAGTGCAGATTTGGTGACTGCACTAGTGTTAACACTGCATTAGTGTTAAAGAGTGGGTTTTTTAAAAATTCTTTTTGAGGCCTAATAAAAAGAGTGTAAGCTTCAGCAATTATGTAATGTATCCTTTGTTTGGCTTTATTACCAAATGTTCATTTCTTACAAGATTTGCTTTTGGTTGCAGCATAGTCTCCTGATAACTAGCCTGCCTTTAAAAGGGGTGGGGGGAACCTCTTTAATGGTCATGACAACAAACTGAAACTCCTTGGTGCTTATTAAAATTACTAGTCACCTTAGGAATTTGACTGATGCGTTCAATCTTAAGTTTATACTTACTGCCTTAAAAAAGTGGAACCCTTCAGAATAAAAAAAAAAGTTATTTTTGCTTCTGAATTATAGTCTCTTAGAACATCTTGATTTTTAAAAAATTGATGCTGAATAAATAATTTGTATTACTTGTTAGTTTTTTCCTAACTTATACCTCTACAGTATCAGGAGGAGAAGCGTTTTACTTCAGAATTTTAATAAACAAGATTGTTTGGAGTTAAATACTTAAAAACCTCTTACTAGGTCTGTGCAGATTGTCTTCCCTTTTTGCTGGAGTGCATTGGCTGTAAATGTGTAAATAGTTGAAAGTTTCTTCAAGAAAGCTTTTTAATATCCTGTTTGACTGGATTACCAAGTGGCTAGGGAAATTTAACCTGATTTTTCTGGACAATTATTTATCTAATAGAGGACTTTAGAAGATCGTCAGTTGTCCCATCCCTGTCCACACTCCTCCCCCCAACCCCCAATCTCTAGGTCTTACTATATATAGGTTTTACTATTTTTGTATTAAAATGACTGGTGGTGTTAGATTCTTTATGGATTTTGGAAGATATTTTTTAATTTATGATTCAGACAGTGTATTTACATTTAGATTTATTTAGCCTTTGGTTTTTTAATCAATTTGTGAACGCCTTAACTTTTGATATGGAAATTTGCAGTTTCTGTCATCATTTATGATTAAACTGAGCTTTGTCTAACTTGTAAGATTGTAAATAGGAGAATGAAAATATAAAGGATAGCAGTTCAGATCTTTCTGATGTTTTAGTATAGGTGGGTTTCCTAATATAAGAATTCCTGTTTTTTTCCCCTCATTTCTGATTTTAGAAAATAAGTTACTCAATAATGCTTTTTTTTTTTAAACCCTTCATTTATTGAAAACGGCTTCATTTATTGAACTATATATTTTGGTCAATTTTGACATCTGCACTCATGAAACTATCACCGCACTCCAGATGGAGACTATATATACATTACACCCAGAAGTTTCCTCTTGCCCTTTGTTACCTGTCTTCCATGTGTGTGTTCTCATCCCCTCAGGTAGATTAGTTAGCATGTTCTGAAATTGTATGTAAATGGAATCATACAGTGTATTCTTTGCCTTTTAACAATTTTTTTTTAATTGGAGGATAATTGCTTTATGTCTGCGTTTTTTAACTCAAAGTAACTTAAGATTACTCCATGTCCAGAAATCAATAATTCATTCGTTTTTATTTTTGAATAGTAGTCTTTACATGGATATCCTACAGATTTTGGTTCATTCACTTGTTGATGGACATTTGCAATATTTCCTGGTTTTTTATTTTAAAAAAAGCTCTGAACATTTGTATATGTGTCTTTGTTTGCATTCTTTTCTCTTGGATAACAGTCCGTCCACGAGTGGAATGGTTGGGTCATGTGGTATGTGTCTGTTTAACTTCAGAAACTGCCAAACTGTTCCCTAGAGTGATTGTACCAGTCTTGTTTTCCACCATTATTATGGGAGTTCAGGTCAGTCTCTCCACATCCTTTCCAGCACTTACTGTGGTCAGTCTTTCTCATGTCAGGGATTCTAGTAGGTGCCTGTTGTATATTTGTATTTGTAATTTGTATTTGCCTAGTTACTAATGATGTTGAGCGTCTTTTCAAGTGTTTATTTGCTGTTTGTGTATCTTTAGAAAGTTGATTCTTCACATCTTTGCCCATTTTAAAATGGAGTTCTTTGATTTCTTACTGGATTTTGAGAGTTCTTGGTACATATGGATACAGATTTTTTATTTAATGTGGTTTGCAAATACTTGACTGTGTGACTTGTCTTTATTCTCTTAATAGTGTCTTTCAAAGTGAAATTTTAAATTTAATTCCATTTTGATTTTTTAAAATTTGCTCTCTCAAAGGATTCTTACTGCATTATTTGTTGTGATCATTTGTTCTTCTGTGCTTTCTGGTTTACTCATGGTTTCCTGAAGTTATTTTTTCTGGCCTGGATCTTTGCTGTATTCTATTGCTTCATTTTCTGAGTTTCTCTGACTGACTTGCATCATTTTTCTCATGTTTTTAGCTCATTTTGAAATAGTATAAGGTTTTGATCAAGTCTTCCTAGCTCTGCTTCACTGTCTTAAGAGATGTTTTTCTGCTCCTATTCTCCTTTTCTCTAACAACAGTTTCATATCTGGTTTGACCTTGATATTTTTATCTTGCATTTTTATGTAAAAGTAGTTTTCCTGAACTTTGAGTAGGAGTCATGGTTCAGAGTAGCTGTTAGAACTTCACAGAGCGCTCTCATTGTTTTTGTGAAGTGTTACAGCATGGAGCTTGCTTTCTGAAATTTGTAGGTTTTGTTTTGCTTTTATTTGGAGCTTCTGTTTCCTTTATCTTGTCTCTCTTTCTTGTGTGTGGGGTCTCCTCTGGATGGGGGCTCTGGTGGGTCACTTTGAAGAGCTCATGGGAACAAGACTGTCCTTTTCAGCTCTTGTTGGAGGTTTTTCTATTCATTTATTACTGGAGTGGGCAAAATGTATCTCAGTTTCAGCTGTTCTCAGATTGACCTGCCATGATTTCTTGTGAACAACTGTTGGCTATTTTGTGTTTCTCCTATTTGTAGCCCTTTCAGATACACTATGACTTCTGTTTTCTCTTGTACAGATTCTTATAATGTACAGGTCTTCTGACCGTGAGTTTTTTCCTCATTAACTTATTTTTTGGGGGTTGTGAGATAACCTTGTTCAGGTAGATTTGTTGTAAATGTTTTTGCTTATTGGTTTTGGGTCTTGCTGTCTACTTAACGTCTGACGTAAGGGGTTTTGGAGAGATGAAAAACTGTAGCACCTCTGCCATCCTTTTAGAATTACACTATTTAGGAGAACTTTGTAAGTCAGTCCCTACAGATGAGGGATAATAATAGTACCACATAGCATGAGTACATCATACATGGAAAACTTAGAAAACTGAACACTACTTGGTAACGTGTTAACATTATTTATTTACTCAATAAATAGTAGTTGTTACTGTGTTGATACTGTTTATATTGAGTCTGCTTTTTTCCCTCCTTACAGTTTCAAGCTCTTTGTGTTTATTAATTTTGACATATCACTAAGAAAATCGCGGTTAAGTTACTTTAAAGTAGTAGTAGTCAACAACTGAGGTGTGCATTATTATAAATAAAATCTTCTTAAGTCCATGAAGCTGCTAAATCCTTCTCTGGCTTTCTTTAGGAGGGAATTTTGTCTAGCATAGTGTTGGACACTTGAATGTTATTTTTAAAATGTCAGTTCCACGTACTACCTTTGGGATATTTACCACATCCTAGCATCTGTATAATTATTTATTTTTAGGTTAGGTTACTTTTTTTCTTCAGATTTTTTTAAGATAGAAAAATAACTACAGATAGAGTTTAAGCCCTCATTTTGCCCCTCCCCAGAAGTATAATCAATATGTTAATTTCTTCCTATTAATCTAGTGAGAAATAAAGTGTGAAACCAGTGGTTTGTTGTGTTTACATCTTTCTGTATCTTTTTAAAATCTGTAAATAATAAAGTGTTGATTAGTATGGATTACCCATGTGCCATCTAAATTCCTGTCATGTGCCATTATCACAGTGGTACACAGAGGAAGCACAGTAGATTTTCAGTAAATAAGGTTAAGTGGATGCCCTTTTGCATTTAAATATTTTAGTAACTGCAGTGATTGAGATGGGAACATGAAGAAAATTACCGTTGTTTTCATTTGTTTAATCACATCAAACCTGGAAACCCTGTGTGTCATGTACACTGCACAGTATCTACTGCGTGACGCCCTGGGAGCTACATGTGCCAGCTTTGTTTTCTGACTGGAATTAACTTCAACTCTTCAATCATTTGGGTGTACAAATGAGTTCATATTTTCCATGTTTAGTCCAGATTTTTACTAGTAGTTGGCTAGTCCCCTAATTTCATGAGAGTTAGCACGTGGTAATGTCTGTCATTCTTGGAGCATGGGTTGATTCTGAATTTAGGTTAGCGGTATCTCGGTGTGAATTAGGACTGATCTTTGTGAACTTGTTTCTGCACTTGAAAAATGGAGTTTATACCATGTAGTTGCCTCAAATATTGTGAGGGTGTGAATAAATGAAAATATGTAACTATAAATAGTAAAATTGGTGAAAAAATAAAAGTTACAATTGTCTATGTGTTGAGCTTAAGTAGAGTGCATTTGGCTCATGAAACACGTCTGAGGTACTTAATCTTGTGGAAAGAGCTCTGGTTTGAGAGTCCGGAGAGCAACAGACATAACCCTGGTTTGAATTCCCAGCTCTATCACTTTGTCACCAAGGCAGGCTGACTGACTACTTGATACCTTAATTTCCTTATAATAAATATAGGTAATGAAGTAAATCTACCTCAAGGGATGTTGTGGTGATGCACTGGGTTTATACTTTATAAGTGTTTAACATGGTCCCTAGTGCACAGTGACAACCCTCTCCTCCCTTCCACTACTGTTTTAGTTTCCAGTAAGTTAAATACAGGGAGCCACATCTCCCTCAGACATTGAATGAGGAGCTTAGAAAAGGTGATTTCCAAGTTTCCTTCCACTTCAGAAACCTTGTAGGAGTTTATATTATGGCAGTAGTTACCAGGGCGGTATTGCAGTAACAGTGATTAAGGGTGGGGCATAATCATAGTGGTTGCTGTTAAATGTCTGCCAGTGGTGAAGATGTTAACTGTTGGGAGTATGTTGCATAGGATAGTAGTTTGGAGACAATAAAAAAAAAAATGAGGATCACTTGTCTGTGCTTGGGTGAGAGACACCGGTCAGTGTTATCACTAGCTCATGCGAGCCACAAAGGGGTTCCCATAATGTCTATGTTAGTGTCGCTTACAAGTGTGCCTTTTATCTGCATCCAGAGATCTTTGTGCCTGCCAATGAATGTGAATTCATACTGCTTATGGATTATTGGGAAGCGTGTCACCAACTTCATGTGGTTTCAAAACATCATCTTAGTAAGAAGATAAAAAATTTATGGTCCAGTAAGAAGATAAGGAATTTATGGTCCACGGCCTACAATAATTTCCCTCTGTTTTGTGGACTCTTGGTCTTTTACCTTATTGATACGAGACTTTATTGGGGTGGAAGGGTGAGTGAGTGTTTGTGTTTGTGTCTGCCTACCTAAATCAGTTTTCAGTATCAATAGCAGAAAAATTTAAATCACTCACTTAAACAGTATAGACAGTTGAAGAGAATGTCAGCTGTTTCATTTAATACATATGCCTGTGAAAAGCATTATATTTTAAAATACTTGGTGAATGTGAGAACTGTTAGATCTTCATTTTTGCTAGGCCTTCAGATGTGTTCAGTTGCTCATTTTTGTTTTCTTTGATTTTACTCATTCTATATATGCTATTTGTATGAAAAGCAGTCCTTTTTATATATCATGCTGCCTGGGTTTGACACTCCTTATAACCACCCTCCTAACTCCATTCCTACCAAAATAGATTGAATATTATTGAGAACATATGCCATTGATTGTAAAGTGCAGAAGAGCTAATTTAAGTCTCAATTAGTAAAAAATAAAATATATATATATATAAATAATTGTAATAGTGTGCCATAGAGTAAATAACATGTCATATATGTGGTAGTTCAAGTAGGACTTTTTTTGTTACAACTTACCAGTTTGACTTTGTGGCGAGGTGGGGGAGTGGATAGCTTTATTGAGAGGATCTGCTGTAGCGTAAAAGACACACTTGGAGGTGTTTATGTCAAGGTGTGTCTGTTGTCTCTGTGCTTAAATCTCCTTGACTCTAGGTTAGCAGGCTGTTCTGGTTTCAGTATAAGCTGTTTCAGTGACCATGATGGGGTAAATTAGTCACCTAAGCCCTCTTTTCCTCTGTTCCCCAGCTGAAAATATGATTAACAACACTTAGGTCACGGAGTGTTTGTGAAATACCAGGCATTCAGCAATCACCAGGTCCAGTACCAAAATAAGGAACAATTGGGGCTTCCCTTGTAGCTCAGTTGGTAAAGAATCTGCCTACAATGCAGGAGACCTGGGTTCGATCCCTGCGTTGGAAAGATCCCCTGGAGAAGGAAATGGCAACCCACTCCAGAATTCTTGCTTGGAGAATCCCATGGACTGTATAGCCTGCCAGGTTCCTCTGTCCATAGGGTCGCAAGAGTTGGACATGACTTAGTGACTAAACCAAGCCTTCAACAAATCACAGATTGTTTGTTTATATACTGTGATATAAAAAATAAAAATGAGTAGTAAAAAATGACAGTTACTTCATACCAATTTTGATACCTAAAAGTTTTTGTAGGTATCCTAAGAATGAAAACATACTGACTAATAATATGATCTGAGTTGTCTTAATCTCATCAAGCTTCTTTATACTTGTGACTGAGCTAACTGTTCGTTTTGCTTGTCAGAACTTGGCTTCAGCTGTTACATTTTTCTTCCTTCCTATAGCCAGGCCTGACTTAGACTTTCTCAGATGTGCATACCTGTACTTGTACTATCTCCTTATTTGTCTGAGATACCTGCAGGAGGTGAGACCTTTTTAGTATTTTGACTCTTAAGTCTGATTCTGCTAATATTTTTTGTTGTATGTGGTGCTGGTTAGTACTCCTACCTAGTTAGAATCTTTGAATTTGAAGTGGTAAATCAGAAATCTTCAAGGGACTAGAATTTTCACAGAAGAACTTCTATTTCAGATTTTGGGGGGTTTTTTTTGCTTCCTAAAACGTGTACCTTTAATGAACATTTATTTTGTGTCAGACACTATCAAATGTTTAAAATGCTTACCCTAATTTAATCTTCACTATTACTCTCTGAAGTAGGTGTCTCTTTTTTAAAATTAAGGATAGCAAGGGTCGCAGAACTTAAATAGTTTTATGGTGGTGCAGCTGGTGAGTGACAGAACTGGGATTTAAACTCAGGCATTCTGAGTTCAGACGGTAAAGAATCCGCCTGCAATGCGTGAGACCTGGGTTTGATCCCTGGGTTGGGAAGATCCCCTAGAGGAGAGCGTGGCCACCTACTCTCCAGTAGTCTTGCCTGGAGAATCCCCATGGACGGAGGAGCCTGGTGTGGGCTACAGTCCATGGGGTCTCAGAGTCAGACACGACTGAGGGACTGAGCACAGCACAGCACGTTCTGACTCCAGACTCTCCCGTAACCTGTACTTTATACCACTTGGCACTTGTTCAGCAGTCTTCTCACATCTGAGAATCCTTACAAAAACTACTTAGAATTTGAAGCTGCACATTTGATAGGAATCTGTTATCACTGTTACTTTTGTAATTTTGAGGCTTTTATGCTGTTTACCCAAGCCAGATCCCACATACCTGCCCAGCCCTCCTTTCCTTGTGGTATATTGTGATATGATCACCTAAGGCACTGGCACTACAGATAGTTTCCTGGGGAAGGGGATTGTGGCAAGTAAGGGGAAGGTGGTGGTGGTTTGGTTTGGTCAGTAACTTGTGTCCAACTCTTAACAACCTCAGGGACTAGAGCCTGCCTGCTCCTCTGTCCATGGGATTTCCCAGGCAAGAATACTGGAATGGGTTGCCGTTTCCTTCTCCAAGAAAAACTATTAGGGGATATTTATTGAAAGAGTTAGTAAGGTAGGTGACTTGATGTACCCTAACATTTGTAATTTTGATCATTTTCCGGTGACTTCAGATGCTGAAAATTTTCAGTAATTGTAATTTTGCAGAGGTATAAATTTGAAGCATATAGGTAGTGAAACTGATGTACCTTTAGCTGGAATGTATAAGCCTCTCTAATGTATGCATCTTGGGTTTGTTATTCTCAATCACCCAGAAATCTTACCTTTGTAATATTGGGAGGTAGGTGATAATATTTATAGGTGATGAAATGAGAAAATACATACTCTACAAGGATTTGAAGATAGATTTAAGAGGTTGTATGCTTCCTTGGTAGCTCATCTGGTAAAGAATCCACCTGCAATGCAGGAGACCCTGGTTCAATTCCTGGGTTGGGAAGATCTGCTGGAGGAGGGAATAGCTACCCACTCCAGTATTCTTGGGCTTCCCTGGTGGCTCAGCTGGTAACGAATCTGCCTGCCATGTGGGAGACCTGGCTTTGATCCCTAGTTTGGAAAGATCTGTTGGAGAAGGGAAAGGCTACCCACTCCAGTATTCTGGCCTGGAGAATTCCATGGACTGTATAGTCCATGGGGTCACAAAGTGTCGTACACGACTGAGCAACTTTCACTTTCACTTTTTTCAAGAGGTTTTACAAGTGTATATGTAATTTTTGCACTATTGTATATTGTTGGGAAGGAGAGTGAGATAGCTTTTTGTTAACAACAAAATATTTCTACTCAGAATTGTTTGTACTAAAGTGAATTTAATATTTCTGGAGATGGTTTTATTCTGGTCTTATTTTAAGGGTACTGTCCATGAGGATTCCAAGGTAACTTTTGAGATTGTGGTCTTTTTTTTCTCCAAGTGGTTCTTGAACTGGAGACTGGTCCACCTTTTCTAGGGCCTTTGCACATTAGAATATTTCTGCGAAGAGTAATATTGAATGTGGGTAGAATATGGCCTGGTTTTCTGTTATCACCTGTTCAGACTGTTGGTGAACTCTGGGTTTTCCTGTTAATAGGCTGTTGTAAGACAGTTTTGTCCTAACTGTTCATATTAGAGGGTTCATGGGTACACTTTGTTACCTTGTCATCCACTTTTCTGATAAATGTTGTCTGTGGCATTTGGTTTTGCTATCTTAGTTGCTCTAGTATTTGGCAGAAGTGAATGCCACAACTAGAATTTGGCCACTTTATTAATTTTTTTTCTTGTTTGGATTTGGCCACTTTAAAATTAACTCCAAAATGTTAGGTGAGGATATGGACAAGTGGTAAATATTAATACTTGTAGAACTTTCAGTGTTTCTAAAAGTATCTTAAATCAGGGGAATATCACATATATGCTTTTTAATTTTATATCTCCATATTGGTTAACAGGAAGTTTGGTTAGAATAACTGCCTTTTGAGTTTAATGGATCACATAATTTAATTATTGTGTCTATAATATGAAAAAAATTCATGTGCAAAGATTATGGAAATTAATACTCCTTTAGAGAAGCCTGTCTAGTTTTAAAAGCTTTTTATTTTAAAAGTACTCAGAGGAAGAAAGAAAAATCAGACTATACTGTTAACCTATTTTGTGTATATTCTTAATAGAGTTTTTCTATGCATATATGTGTATATGTTCTTTTAAAAAACATACCAAATTCTGCAGTTTGGTTTTTGTTACTTGCTGTATTTATATATCTTTTATCAAAACACATCACTGATTTTTTTGGGTCGCATAGTATTCCATCCTTTGACTCTAATTAGCGTCTTCTTTGATTGTCTTAAAGGGTTGTTTACAGCTAAAACAATTCAAACGATGCTTAAGTGAGCATAATTATGTTGGCACAGATGCAAGAATGGGGTTTATGGGTTGGAGTTTATGTGCATTATTGTCTTGATAGATAATGCCAGGTGGCCTTCAAAAAAAATTTTTTTTTTCATTCCAATCCCAAAGAAAGGCACTGCCAAAGAATGCTCAAACTACCGCATAATTGCACTCATCTCACACGCTAGCAAAGTAATGCTCAAAATTCTTCAAGCCAGGCTTCCACAGTACGTGAACCGTGAACTTCCAGATGTTCAAGCTGGATTTAGAAAAGGCAGAGGAACCAGAGATCAAATTGCCAACATCCTCTGGATCATTGAAAAAGTAAGAGAGACCAGAAAAACATCTACTTCTGCTTTATTGACTACACTAAAGCTTTGACTGTGTGAATCACAATAAACTGTGGAAAATTCTGAAAGAGATGGGAATACCAGACCACCTGACCTGCCTCCTGAGAAATCTGTATGCAGCTCAAGAAGCAACAGTTAGAAATGGACATGGAACAACAGATTGATTCCAAATTGGGAAAGGAGTGTGTCAAGGCTGTGTATTTTCACTCTGCTTATTTAACTTATATGCTGAGTACACCATGAGAGATGCTGGGCTTAATGAAGCACAAGCTGGGTTCAAGATTGCTGGAAGAAGTATCAATAACTTCAGATATGCAGATAACACCACCCTTATGGCAGAAAGTGAAGAACTAAAGAGCCTCTTGATGAAAGTGAAAGAAGAGAGTGAAAAAGCTGGCTTAAAACTCAACATTCAGAAAATGAAGATCATGGCATCTGGTCCCATCACTTCATGGTGAATAGATGGGGAAACAGTGGAAACAGTGAGAGGCTTTATTTTTGGGGGCTCCAAAATCACTGCAGATGGTGACTGCAGCCATGAAATTAAAAGATGCTTGTTCTTTGGAAGAAAAGCTATGACCAACCTAGACAGCATATAAAAAGCAGGGACATTGCTTTGCCAACAAAGGTCTATCTAGTCAAAGCTATGGTTTTTCCTGTAGTCTTGTATGGAGGTGAGAGTTGGACTATAAAGAAAGCTGAGTGCCAAAGAATTGATGCTTTTGAACTGTGGTGTTTGAGAAGACTCTTGAGAGTCCCTTGGACTGCAAGGAGATCCAGCCAGTCCATCCTAAAGGAGATCAGTCCTGGGTGTTCATTGGAAGGACTGATGCTGAAGCTGAAATTCCAAAACTTTGGCCACCTGATGGAAAGAACAGACTCATTGGAAAAGACCCTGATGCTGGGAAAGATTGAAGGCAGGAGGAGGAGGGCACGACAGAGGATGAGATGGTTGGATGGCATCACTGACTTGATGGACATGAGTTTGAGTAAGCTCAGGGATTTGGTGATGGACAAGGAAGCCTGGCGTGCTGCAGTCCGTGGGATCGCAAAGAGTCGGATATGACTGAGCGACTGAACTGAACTGTATACAAACAGTACATCAGAGTTAGCCCGTCCAGTGTCAGTACTGAGCATTATTAGACTTTTAAGTCTGAAAATCTGATAGATGAAAAATGTTACCTCATTTTAATGTGCTTTCTTTTCTTTTACTTAAGGATCTTTTCATTTGTTTATTGCTTTTTGTGGTTTTCTGTTTCCCTCATTTATTAAGCTATGATTTGTCCCTTTGTTTTCAGGGTTTTTTGCTAGATTTTTATTTTTAAAATAATAGAGTAACTTGATAAAGTTGCTTTTAAATAAGGTATGCTTCTATTGTATTAGGAATAATTTGAGTTTAAAACACTCTCATGATGGTCTAGACTGTATAGGAAAAGGTGGTCTTTGTTATAGTGGTTAGATGAAATTGTTGTTTCTGGTAAGTATCTGTCTTTTTTCTCCCATTCCCAAGACAGGTAGTCATATTTATTTATCAGTAAAAGAAACTTCAAATACAAAGATATGAGCAATGTCTTTAATTTTTATGACTGTATTTGAAATTTTGTCATGGTAAATCCAGCCCCCCCCCCCACTGCCATGTGGTCAGTGTTTACTTATTTGTCAATAATCCTAAACAACCAGTTAGAAAAAGCTACATTCTGCCCTTAGGTTGACTGAATACTGAGAGCATGGTGGGACCTCAAAATGTCATGAAGTCCTAGTCAAGCAGAAGTGAAAATACTCCCCAACCCAAAATGGACATATCTTAAAGATTGTTTCCTACTATCTTAAAATTAGTTTTGAATAAATACATACTTTTATTTAAGTGTAAGTAAAATACTTACAGTGTTTAAGTAAAAATAATTGAAGATGTGTGAGATTTTTGAGATGTGGAATTTATCTCCAAGTTTGCATTTAGTGATGTAATTTATTTCACTTTCCTTTTCAATACTTCATAACTGTTCTCAGCCAGGGGTAACAACATCTGGAGGCATTTTTGGTTGTTATAAATGGAGGGTGCAGCTGGCATCAGGATACAGTGTGTGCCAAGAATACTCCAGCACACAGGATAACACCCAATAGCAAGGGTTATCAAACCCAAAATATCAGTAGTGCTGAGGTTGAAAGATTTTGCCTCATAGGAAAAAGCATACGTTAAGCTTTAAAAAGTCTGGGATAGTTTTGTTCTGTGACCTGTGAAATAAAAATATTCAAATGTATGATAAGACTGTCAAGGTCTTCAACCAAGTTATCTTTCAGGATTCTGTTGATACTTGAGAAACTTAGAGTAAGTCTCATTTTGAGAAAGAAATACACTTATCCAAGATTTGATAGTTTAATTTTTAAGTGTTGTCTTTCCTGATTTTCAGTTAAGATGAAAGTGCCAAATGCTTTGCCTTTTATCTAATCAAATATTGTCTGGAACTCTTTCTCCTTGCTGGTTATACTCAAAACAGTCTTGACATTAGATTTGTTGCGGGAGGGGTTGTCCCACATCAAGCAATTCTAAGTCTCCTACAGTTCAGTTGTTAAATATTCTACTCAAAGTAAGCATCAGATCTCACGCGTTAAGGGCTTAGTCCCACCGTGCTGCCCCCAACCCCCACCACCGTCAGACCAATCACAACTCCAGGTTGTTACACCTGTGTTTCTGAACAAAAGGCTAAAAATCAGAGGTTTCTATAACCCCTTTCTCGGATTCTGTTAATTAGCTAGAGTGGCTCCCAGAACTCAGGAAAACCTTTTACTATCTAGGTTACTGGTTTATTAATACTACATAGGGTATTAAAGGTTTGAATGAATAGCCAGATGAAGAGATACATGCGGTGAGGTCCAGAAAGGTTCTGAGCAGAAGATGAGATGCCTGTGGAGTTTGGGGTGCACCACCCTCCAAGCATGTGGATACATTCTTGTTCACCAGTCCAGACCAAGATTCATCAAATCAGCTCTCTGAACCCCATAGATTATAGATGTTTATTGAGGTTTCATCAACTGGGCATGATTGATGATTAATTCCCCTTTTAGCCCCTCTACAGAGAATGACAGTGGAAAGTGGGACTGAAAGTTTCAAGCTTATAATCATGACTTGATGTTTCTGGTGACCAACCCCCATCTAGGAACCTACCAAGAGTCACAATCACCTCATGAGAATAAAAGACTTTTTTATCATCCAGGAATTCCAAGGAATTTAGTAGCTCTTGGGGAACTGGGACCAGAGACTAAATATTAGAACAAAAGATTCTCTTAGAACCTTTATTTTCAAGGGTTTTAGGAGCTCTTAGGATCTAGGAGCAGAGACCAGTATGCATATTTCTTACTTCACAAATACATCCATTAACTAGCGTCATTGGAACATTCTTATATGTGTTTGGAAGAGAAAGAACCTTTAATTTCTCACTTTGTGGATGGAGTAACTGGTTGGTATCTTAATTAATTGCTCTGTATGTACCTAATCTGTATTTATCCATGAACTCTGCTGACTGGTAGTGTGGCTGCTGTGTGTATCTCACAGATTCACAGGCCACTACACAACCGGCCAGTACACCAGTGGAACATTAGTGATAACAGTGTTGACCACTTCTCTCCCTCCAAAGGAGTTAGGTGCCCTAGCCACCCTTACTTACTGTCTTTGAAACTGGAAGGATTAAACTGAGCCTGAGACAAGTGAGAGAGAGAGAGATTGGCTGTTTCTGTCATTTTTCAGATTTAACTCCGTGTTTAAGTGGAAGCATTCATTACACATGGTTTTCACAAACAATCTGACAAGGTCATAGAAATTGGAAGTACAAATTAGGTCTACCAAAACTGTGCATTTTAATGTAATTATTAATAATACTTCATTAAATATGATACACATGGTAAACTGGGCAGAACACCAGGTGTACAGATGGAGACCAGGACTGTTCTAACTAGGATATATGGTCACTCTCTTCTGTTTCATTTGAAGCCTCCCTTGTGTAGTATTACTAGTTTGTATCATTTTTTCTTAAACTTTTATCTTGTTAGTTCGACCGCTACTGTTTTTGTCTTTAAAATTGTTTTCTTGATCTGAGCTCTATTTACCTTTCCAATCTTGTCTCTTGCCACCGTATATAACTTTGTCAAGTGATTTGCAGTTCACTGAGTATGCAGTGCTCTATTTTGCTAGCGTTACATTCTAACATCTTTCTGTCATCATCTTTGCCTCTGACATTTTTCTTCATGGGATAACTTTAACTTGTCCTTTAAGACTGTTCAGCTAGCTCCATTCAAGTGCATACGAATCTACTGAAAAGCTGTCATGGATCTCCTTTTCTCCATAGAAACTACCATATTTATGACATGCATTGATCATCTTTTCTGTTTGTTTCTGTTGGTAGTTCTGTAGGCTTTGATGGGGCTGAAATTGCCTTGCTCAAAATGTGCATTGTAGGAGCTGGATTAAATATGTGAATAGAAAAATTAAAATGTGTCTTCATCTATTAAAGAAATATTTTAAAAACATTCAGAAAACATTACTGGTATCGGAATTTTGAGTGTTGTGTGTGTGAAAATTCTGAGACTGCTTGCTTGCTTTCTTCCCTTTCAGTTTTTCTGTGTCCAGATTCTATTTATCCTTTGTCAGTTTTGCTTGTTTCTAAGCCTCCCTAGTTTTTTTGTTTTGTTTTTGTTTTAGCTGGAGGATAATTGCTTTACAATGTTATGGTGATCTCTGCCATACATCAGCGTGAATCAGTCATATATATGTCCCCTCAATCTTGAGCCTCCCTCCCTCCCCCACCCCACCTCTCCCTAAATGTTAAACGAGATAGTAATCTTGCTTTTCTAAAGTCTCCATTGTACCATTTTCTACTCTGTATGCCAATTTTAATATAAATATTACTTCTTCTACCAAGCTAGGCCCTTTGAGGCCATAATTTGTTTTTTGATCATTATGTCCTTCAGTATCATGTTTCCTTCTAGCTTTGCTGTTTTAGCTTGGGCTACTGTAAGAAAATACCATAGACCAGGTGACGTAAAGAACAGAAATTATTTTCTTACCGTTAGTGGGCCTGGAAGTTTGAGGTCACAGTGCCAGCATGGTTGGGTTCTAGTGAGAACCTCTCTTCCTGTCTTGCCCAAGGCCAGCTTCTTGCTGATCCTCGCAGAGATGGGGTGGGACCTGGGGAGGGCCACTCTCCTGCCTGCCCTCCATAACTGCCCCCCCCGCCCCATTTCTTCTAATAAAAGTAGTAGTCTCATTAGGAGGGTCTGACTCTCGGGACCTCTTTTATGCTTAATTGTCTCCCAAAGGTCTCATCCTCAAATACCATCACATTGTGGGCTAGAGGCTTCAATATAAGAAATTTGGGTGGACACAGACACAGTCCATAAGATTTGTCAACGCTTTGTATGTCTTTTTATGTTTACTGATTACATTCAGGTATGGATTGTTTTATGCAGTTGTATTCTTAAAGTTTTGATGTTAATTGAGTTTTATGAAGTAAATATTTTAGGTGTACAGTGCTAACAAGGAAGTGGGAAGGAAAAAGGGATGGGATTTATTGAATGCATACTATGTAAGAGTAAATACATGTTATGTGACATTTATGTAAAAAATGCTGGTATGAAGTTTTCTGAATGCAGAGGTTGCCTTGTTATGTATTCATCTCCAAGTTAGTGTTTGTGTGGTTTCTGTGTATCAGGTTTGCTTAAGTTCCTTCACATCTTTACTGAGATGTCAACAAATAATTATTGAGCATATACCTGTGCTGGGTACCTTAGAATGCACTGGTGAGTACACAAACCATAGTCCCTTGTAATATTCATTTAATATTTTTTTTACAACATTTAGTTTGGCTGTGCTGGGTCTTAGTTGTGGCATATGGGATCTAGTTCCCTGACCAGGGGACGAACCTGGGCCCTCTGCATTGGAAGCATGGAGTCCCAGCCACTGGACCACCAGGGAAGTCCCTCATTTAATGCTTTGCTCACTACTGTTATCTGTATTCGCCGAGATCAACTACATTAACTTCATCTTTAACATTAGGACTAGGGGAAGCTTATAAATGTAGTTCCTTAAGAGAGTAATTTTTTTCAGTTGACCCTTAAGTCAGCATATGCTATAAGCTTAAGACTAATCTAATACGGAAGAGTTCAACCAAAAATAATTATGTTTGATACACATTTCTAGTTTTAAATTTTGGAGAGGTGAAAACTTTAGGGTCAAGTTATACTAGCTTCATAATGTATGAAGTGCTAAAGAGCTTGGTTAGATTAGATGGGAATAAAATTGAAATTGCTTCAAGTTTTTGCTTTTTTAATTTTTTCTGCTATGTATCAACATATAAATTCCAGATAGTCCTCAAAATTTTGACATAATTACGAATTCTTAAAAATAAAAGGTTTAACCCTAGAATCTCTTTGCTACCTAAAAAGACATCTTAAAACTAAACTTCTGTAAATATTTCTCATCAGCATGTTTTTTTCCCACCTTTTAAATATCTCAGAAATGGATTCTTTCAAGCATCAATAGTGTCCAAGATTTCTTAAAATAATAGTCTTACAGTTGCTCCTGATTTATATCTGAATAATACAGGGTTGTTAGCTCTTTGAAGGTTTAGAAAAAGCATATATTGAAGTGTTTTGGACCAGTAGTACAGACAGTTTGGAAGAATTATTTTGGAAGAAAGGCGTCTAAGTTTACTTGTTAGTAGATTGATTTAAGTGTTGGCATGTTTCAAGTAAGAAAAGGTTTTAAACATTTTAAGAGTAAATTGCTTTTTTATTTGGTTGGTAGTCTTTAAAATTCAGGTTGGTATGAGGATTTGTGGATAATATTATTTGCGATTGTTTTTAAAACATTTGTAATTGAATTGTTTAAAAACCTTCAAATTATAGAAACATAAATGGAATGAAGTTTTCCAAATATGCTAATTTTTTAAATTATTGAATTTGGTGTTAGTGTGAGGCATGGTTTTGAGAAATGTGGCTGAATATTTAAAATGTGGTGTGGTTTTTTTTTGTTTGTTTATAAAAGTAGGGAAGTGTACCTTATTTAAAACAATTTGAACAATGCAGTCTTTCATAAAAGAAGTGAAAGTCACCCTCATTCTATGCCCCTAAATATGCCTACTATTTATATGCTCTCAGTAAAACAAAAAAGAAAGAATTTAATAAGTAGTTTCCAAAAAAAGAAAAAAAAAGTCATCAGAAAAAACTAAAGTATACTTGAGCAGACCTTTGTATTCTGAGGAATTCAAATCAAATTTTTCAGGCATATTTGAAAAAGAAATGCCAGTAGCCCTTTACAAATATAATTGGATCAACGTTGCTCTTTAGTTTTCAGTTTGAATGTTTTTATTTCTGAATTCCCAGAATGAGTTTCACCATTCAACATTTAATTTTTCTAAATTTGTAATTTCACTCACTGTAAGCAATTATACTTTTTAAAGGTGAAAAGTTCACATTGAGAAAAAGCTTTGTAGATATGTTTGGCTGACATGTATGATCTTTAGTCTTTCAAATTCATAAATACATACATTTATAAATTCAGATCTAATTTCTTATGTAGGAAAATCAAGCTTCCGGGCTGATACAGGAGCATTTATATATTTTAAAGTCCTATGATATTTATACTGGAAAAAAGAGAAAATTCACCAAACTGTAGTCAGTGTTGAAGTTCTAATAAAGAAGAAAATAGCCATAAAATGATGCATCATAAAGAATCAGTGTGTATAAGACATGCCAGATTTTTGACATTCTGGAGTTATACACAAAGAAATTTAAAAGCCCAATTCTCTGAATCCTGTGGGTATTCTGCTAGACTGAATGTTCAGATGGCTCATTTGGGAAAGCACAAGCAGGCTTAAATTAATTTACTAGTGTCACACCATTTGAATAATAAAATATTAAATAAAATTGTAATTTGAAAATTTGGAAGAGACTTTTTTCCACAGCTCAGATTTCTGCTTAAAACTAGAGTATTAAAGATTTAATTCTGAAGGAATCTTTAGCTTTTTGAAAGCATCAGATTTATTTTAAACTTTTTGCTTGGCAGCAACACAGTGATTTTGTTTTATGTAAGCCCAAAAGGAAACAAGAAGAGAAGGAAAGATTTATTGGAAGAATGTTGAGGTAGTGCTTGGAATCAAAGCTAAGCTGTATCTCCAAGCCAGTGTGATAGATAGGGCACTTCAGGGTATCAGCACTAGAAGTTGCTGGGCACTTTTTTTAGTTTCCAGCCAAAGGGATGATTTAGTTCCAATAAATTCCTGTTCCTCCCTGTTTTACGTTCCTGGGCTAGAATATCCAGTTGGCCTACCCCAGGATAAATTCTCTTTTAGAAAGGGATCAGGTGGTGTGGTCAGGGAAACAGCTGGAGGTCCATGCTTGTATTTGTATCTTGGTATATGCTATAACCAGAATATACTTAACTACAGTACCCCCAATTCATCATACAGGTGAAGTATATGACTAATATTATCTCACTATTGTGAGGTTATAACTGACTGACTTGTCAGCAGGAGATTCTTGACTTTTAAGGATTTAGGTAGAGTTTGCCCTAACCCCTATTCTATTATTGAGAAATTCAATATTCTTAACAACCTATCTGAATTGCTGGAATGCGTGATTATATTTTAAAGCCATAGCTTTTGCTAAGCTAAGTTAGTATCAAAGTGTTTTCATGACAGACAGTTCAGTCTCAAAAGAGAAACTGTGTTACATGTTTCTTAGCTTCCTAAGATTCCTAACCTGATCTTGCAAGGACATAAAACTGGAGATCATGGTCTGAGGCAAAATATAATAGTTACTTTAAGGGAGCAGTAGAGTCAGAGGTTGACTTCTGGCAAGGAGAATTATGAATGGCTTCATGGTGTGAGAGACATGCTTAGTTCAGCCCGAAGGAACAGTGAACAGAGGAGTAGTCAGGAAAAGTGCAGGGCTGTGAAGGTAGATTTGGGATAGATCAGAGAAGGGGAAGGTGAAAGTTGCTCACTTCCAAGTCGTGTCCGCCTCTTTGTGACACCACGGAATTCTCCAGGCCAGAATACTAGAGTGGGTAGCCTTTCCCTTCTCCAGGGGATCTTCCCAATGCAGGGATCGAACCCAGGTCTCCCGCATTGCAGGTGGATTCTTTACCAGCTGAGCCACAAGGGAAGCCCAAGAATACTGGAGTGGGTAGCCTGTCCCTTCTCCAGCAGATCTTTCCAACCCAGGAATTGAACCAGGGTCTCCTGTATTGCAGGCAGATTCTTTACCAACTGAGCTATCAGGGAAGCCCATAGATCAGAGAATGTCTTGCTATTATATAGAATTTTGCATTTAGAAAGAATTCACAAGCTATTGATTTTGGGGTAAGGGAGAGAGAGCTTTGCCTTGTGGAGCTGAAGTCTTAATTCAGGAAAGTTAGGGCTGTCACTTAGAAGGCTATTACAGGAATTTAAGCCAGAGGAAATGAGAACTTGAAATAGGGTAGTGTTAGTGTGAATGGACATGAGAATTCACAGATCACATCAGGTTATGGTTTTGTGTTTTTTTAGATATTGTCTATCCATCATTCCCGTCTTGTTTGAATTTCTGTATAGACTTTTAGTTTTCTAACTGGAGTTTTTATTTGCCCTTTCTAGTTTGTCTAACCTATGCTATTAGCAGTGATTGTGCTACAGTGTAAATATCTTCTTCCCATAATTAAAATCTTTATGCCTCTTCGCCTTTATTAGTGTTAGTTGCTCAGTCATGTCCAACTCTTTGCAACCCTATGGCCTGTAGCCTGCCAGGCTCTTCTGTCCTTGGGATTTTCCAGGCAAGAATACTGGAGTGGGTTACTATTTCCTCTTCCAGGGGATCTTCCCAACCCAGGGATCCAACCCAGGTTTCCTGCAGTACAGGTAGATCCTTTATTGTCTGAGCCACCGGGAAGCCCAAGATAATTATAATGATATTTAAAATGTATGTGATTATGTCTTGTCCCCCAGTTTGTTCCTTTTTTTCTCCCCTTTCTTGACTACTCACAGTTCTGTGGTAGATCACACTTTCTCATCTTAGTGCCTATGCCCATATTGTTTCCTCTCCCTGGAATAAAGACCTTTCTCTTCCTTTTTGCTCATCTTTTAAGGGGTTGGAAAATTTTCCTTGACCCTGGGTTAGGTGTGTCTTGGTCCATTACAGTACTTCATGATTGCTTCTATAGTTGTATATTTGGTTATTTTACTGTTTTTTGTTTACACTGTGAAGTCCCTGAAGGCAAGTACACTTTTTTTTAAATGCTCTTTCCCCACTACAGTGTAGCTTAGAGATGCATGTTTGCCTAGGTTTTTGTGTGTGTTTGTTTTGGATTTGCTTATACTTTTCCTATTACTAGGTGTATTGACTTCTTAACAAGAGTATGGATTCTGAAGCCTAAATGCCTGGGTTGAAATTTTGATTCTACTACTTAACTAGCTACATAACCATGGACAGGTTGTTTAACCACTTTATTTCTTAGTTGCTTTATTGATAATAAAATGGGTGAAATAATACTATTTAACTCATGGGGTTGTTGTGAGGATTGAGTAGTACAAAGTGCTTAGAACAGTGTCTAAATTAGTCGTTACATGTTTGCTGCTATTATTATCATTATGCATTGAAGTTCAGATATAATTCTCTGCTCCTATTGCTAAAACAGTTGCACATGTAATACTTCCCAAATCTGCTTGAAAAGTGGTATTTTTCTTCCTGATTTCTTTTTTTCCACTATAGGTAGTTGTGAGTGTTAATTTCAGAGTAGACTTCAGGATATTTTTACCAAGTAATTATCGACCACTTACTTTTTGCTTTATGTATTATTGGTACTTGTGATATATGCACTGGTGAACAAACATGTGAGCAGATAGATATAATAACATTATGTATTATGTTATTAGATTGTAAGGGCAGTGGAAGAATAAGAAAAATGGCAAGGGAAATGAGAGTTGAAGGGTAGAGAGGCAGTTGTAATTTTAAATAAAGTGGTCAGAGTCAGCCTCATTTTGAAGGTGATATTTGAGCAAGACAGGAAGTTGGCCATGCATATACTTAGTAGAAGAGCATTCCAGGCTGAGGACTTCAGTGCAAAGGCCCTTAAGAAGGAGTGTGTTTCACCTTTTCACAGACTAACAAAGGAGGCCACTGTGACTGGAGTAGACTGATCAAGGAGAGGAGGTCAGAGGGAGTTGGGGTCAAATCATTTAAGGCAATATGAACCATGGTAAGGAGTTTTTATCCGTTACTCTGAGTGAAATCAGGAGCCACTGTGGAATTTTTTGAGTTGAGAAGTGACATTGTCAGACTTAAGCATTAAGAGAATTGTATGAACGACAGTGCTGAAAATAGGTTTTATGTAAAACCCAGGTGTATCAGTGATAAAGAATCTGTCTACTAATGCAGGAGACACAGATTCGGTTGCTGTGTCTGGAAGATCCCCTGAAGAAGGAAATGGCAGCCTGTATTCTTGCCTGGAAAATTCCATGGACAGAGAACCTGACTGGCTACTGTCCATGTGGTCACAAAGAGTCAGACACAGCTGAGCACTCACTGGCCACAAAGTAAGCTAGAAGCAGGGATTATTGAAGATAATAATATTTTTGAAGATATGGATTAAGTCATAGCAGGAGGTCGTGAGAATTAGCCACATTTTTAATACATTTTGTAGGTAAAACTGGGAGGATTTCCTGAAGGTATGGTGTGGTGTGTGAGGGAAAGAATGGAATCAAAAATAACTGAGGTTTGCCTTAGCAGCTGAAAGGGTGGAATTTCCTCACACTTGAGATGGGAAGGGCTTTGGGAGGAGCAATTTGTGGGAAAGACCAGGAGTTCCATTTTGGACGTGCTGAGTTCTGTTTTGTTGTGTAGCAGGTGGTTGGATACATGAATGCACTGACAGATAGTATTTAAAATCTCCAGACAGGATAAGATCACCAAGTGTAGACAGAAGTGATTAGCTGAGCTTTGGATCACTCCAGCACGGAGAAGTTTGTAAAAGCAGAAAGGACCAATGAGTAGGAAAGATCAGCACGTTAAAAGACAATGGAGTGAAGTAGTCACTCAGTCGTGCCTGACTTGGCGACCCAATGGACTAGAGAGTCCATGGAATACTCCAGGCTAGAATACTGGAATGGGTAGCCTTTCCCTTCTCCAGGGTATCTTCCCAACCCAGGGATTGAACCCAAGTCTCCTGCATTGCAGACGGATTCTTTACCAGCTGGGCCATAAGGGAAGTCCTAAAAGACAGTATTGGAAAGTAATTAAGGAAGAATCGTCAACTGTGTGAAACACTCTCGATAGGCCAGTTAGGATGGGATGTGAGAAACGATCATTGGCTTTAGCAGTATGGAGGTAGTTGATGACTTTGATAAGCACAGATTAGTTTTAGTGGTGTAACCTGTCTGAAGTGGGTTTGAGGGATAATGGTAGGGAGACAACCCTTTCAAGGAGTTTTCCTTCAAAGGAGAGCAAATAAATGATGGAGGAGCTCAGAGGGTAAGTAGAGGAAGAAAAAAATTCTGAAGTGGGAGAAATGTTAATATATTTGTATGGTAGTGGAAATGATCCATTAAGAGATTAAAAAGTTGTTATGGTTGATTAAAAGAAAGGAGGATTACATAGGTGATGCTCTTGAGTAGGTGCACAAATGGAGAATCTGGCATGTAAATAGGTAAGAGCATGGATACTTTTATTATAACGGGTGGGAATTCCAGGGGTGGGTGAACCTTCTAGTACTAGGTGGATAAATGTAGTGGGACTCAGGAAATTCAAGGTTGTTAACTGTGAGAGTGAGAGAGAACTCAGTGGGGGTTTAGGAGAGAAAAGAGAAGTGAAAGTGTGTGTAGTTGCCCAGTGGTGTCTGACTCTTTGCAATCCCTGGACGGTAGCCCACCACGCTCCTCTGTCCTTGGAATTCTCCAGACAAGAATTCTGAACTGGATTGCCATTCTCTTCTTCAGGGGATCTTCCTGACCCAGCGATCAAACCCTGGTCTCCCTCATTGCAGGCACATTCTTTCCCGTCTGACCCACTAGAGGAGATATGAAATAGTTACATAACCTAGAAGTGTCTGAGGGTGAATAAACTAGGAAAATAAAATACTAATCTGATAGCATTAATATTGAACTTGAAATAAGCTAGTATGGTGGTGCATTTTTCTTTCATTTTGTGTTAGTGCCCATGTGTGCTGCTGCATAGGCACAGATTTGGTGCGGTTTGCATTTTTTAAAGTTGATTTTGTGAGTACAGTGAAGCCAGAGAGGGGCTAGAGAATCAACTGTATGCTTGGGGGCGGGTGGCTAATGCTTAATGATTAATTATTATTTAATCTGATAAAGTGGTGAGGGACAGTAAAAAGGTGGTAAGATCAATGAATTGGAGGTCTTGTAGAGTCAGAATTTCTACAGTAAGTGCAATATATTTAAATATCTTCTAGTTCATCCAGAACTATTAAAAATGAAGCCGGGTGATGTGTAGTTGTCTTTTCCTATTTATATTTTTATTAGCAAAAATACTGCATTTATTCATTTTCTAAAAGGAAATAATTTTGTGAATGGGTAAAGAAGGAATACTGGGTAAATTTTCTCCTTTCTCTAATAGAAGGGAATAGTTAAAGAGCCTCTAGAAGTGCTGTTAGGCTGGAGAGATTGCCTCTATTGAATATCTGTTATGTGAGAGTATATAAAATAAGCCCAACTATCTTAGGATCTAACAGAAGCCTTTCTTGTTGCCTCAGTCCTGTCTTATACCTGGAAAGCCCTCTCCGTGTTTCTACAGTATTGCTCAGATGTTCTCCACGTTCAGAGTTTCTTGAGGATGAACAGCAGTTGAGTGCTTAGTAGGAGTCAGCCACTTTGCTAAAATAAGCACTCTGCTTACGCTAATATAATGCTTACAGCAGTTCTGTGAAGTAAATAACTTATCTCCATTTTAGATATGGGAAAAAAGAGGCTAGAGTTACCTCTCTTATGTCGTACAAATGAAAAAGTAGCTGAACTAAAATTTGAACCCAACTAAGCTTTCAGACTCTAGCACCAGTACTTTTTTTTTTACCCTGTTGTTTTTACTTTCAGCGAAGTTTTACATGCACAAGATTTAGGGAGTTTATTTAGTACAACAAAGGGAACAAAAAAATCTTTTATGTGCTCTTCCTTTATTTCCTATTCCATAGAGGTAAGCACTTTAAAACCATTGCTTTTCTATGAGGAGGGGTGTTGACCTGCCTGTTTCTAAGGTACAGTTGTAGAATGTTACTTTTTTCTTTAAATTTTTAGAATAATTACTGATTTCATAATAATAACAGGATTTAGTTTCTTTTACCTGCTCCCCCTTATTCTGTTCGTACCTACTTCTGACTTCCATTGCCCAATTTCTTTAGTATAAGTGTATTGGAAATTTGGTTAGCCCAACGTTATATACATCGTATTAGTGAACGCTATTTTTTTCATTTACTTTTCTGTATGCTTATGGCTAATTCCATCTGTAAACAGAATAGCACAAAAGAGACACATACCACACTATAAAAAGCCAATGTTGCAAACACTGTTAAGACACTGTGAGCTTCACCTTCAAATTCTAAAAGGATTCTCTAAGATGAAACTTGTTTTCTAAAGTGTACAGTAATCTGCCACCACTGCCATGTCAGCTCATTTTATATTTCAGTAACAGATTATAAAGCCATTTATGTATGTTCATTTGTCTCCTTAAAAAAGCTGAATATTGCTTCCTTTCCTTTGCACTGCTTCAGTTGATCTCTGGTTCGAGGTAGAAGGGCTTTTTCCTGTTGTTTTTTTTCTCTCACCTTTCTCAATGAACTTGAGGAAAAATATTCTAGATCACATCTCCTGAGCACATTTTCATGTGTGATTAGAAGTGATTCATGAGATAGATATTAATGCTAATGAGTTTTTTTTAATGAATTGTGTATATTTTAGAATTTCTCCTCTGTCTCTTAACATATGTTTGGACACATGTTCATGCCATTTTACTATTCAGATTTTTTGAGAAATTTGTGTTGCATCTGATTTTTTTGACCTTACTGTTTTTTAGGAGGAACCAGTATAATTCTCAACAGAAGGGATTGTGCATTGCACTGGTTTTCAGCTGAGACCAGGCCTCCCCTCTCCCGTGCCCCTCACCCCAGGATTCATTTGGCAATCTCTAGAGACATACTTGGTTGTGACCATTTTTGCTGAGGATTACTGGCATAAAGGTGTACGGGTTGCAGATGATGCTGAACATCTTACAATGCACAGGACAGCCTATCACAATGCAGACCTCCAGCCTAAAATATCAGTGGTGCTGAGACTGAAAAATTCAGTGGCGTATATTAAGTTCCTTCTGTCTTTAAGTCCTAAACTTTTCCACTTCCTTTTTCCATACTCTACTCATGGTTTCAGGGTTCACCTTAAAGTCCCACTTTGTCCTGAAGTCTTTTCTTGATGGCTCTAAACCTATATTTCATCTCCTTTTTGTTGATTCTGTTATACCATCATTAAAGTCTTTGCATCTGATAGTTTATGCTGTCTTACTTCCATTTGTTTATTGTATGTATATCTTGTTTTTCGTACTGTTTTAAGGATCACTGCCTTTCATTGTTTCTGGTCTTTCTAACTGCTTTTGAACTTGATGTTACATTGTCAGTTGGTAGAATAAAAAAAGGGCGCAGGGCCTGCCTAGGCTCTGGGAAATGCGGTGAAAGAATGGACTCATCTCTCTTGGTGGCAAATTGGCTTTGATATCAGTGGATTATGGAGGAAGTGGTGAATGTTGTCAGTAGTGTGACTGTTTAGTAGCAAGAAGAACAGATCCACCAGCCATTAAACTAGTGCAACTTTTTGAAAAACCTAGTACCATCTGAGTTCTAAATTGGCTGTCTTTAGCTTGAATGATACTGTTAGAGGAGATCTATCTTTGGTTCATATTTGTTTAGTTCAGCTGTCTATGTGGAAGGGACAGTCCATGTTGATATATTAATAAATTAGAGAAAATTTTTCAAAAAAGGATCAAAAGTTAGCTAAGGGTTAAGCATAAATCAAGCTAACCAAGATAGACTATTTGAACTTTTTGTTTTAATGGGTAGTGAGAAATGGGTGAGGAGGAAAGTAACTTGAATCTTTAGACATGTTGGAATTGTTACGAAGATACAAGTGGCCAAAGAAGAAACCCAAGTTTACGCTGAGGTGTTATCTGAACGTTAGTGTTAACCTGTTGAAGTTTTCTTTTCCCTCTGCTTGGATCCTTTTATGTACAATTATCATTCGGTATTTGACACTATTAATTTGAAAACTTGACTTTTAGTGGCAAATAACTTTACCTTCAGAATTTGTATCATAATTTTATTTGACATGGTACTTTGGAGCAGGTATTCCATCTGCAGATATGAGTTTCTGAGCAAGGAAATGTATAGCATTTCAAAGATAATTTCAAAATAGAAACAGATAAATATTTTAGAGTCACTTTAACGTTTATATGAAAACAGCAGTTTTTATGTTTGAAGCATTTGGTAAAAAATGAAATGCAAAAGTTATGTTACTTTTATACCTCTGTAGTTTTTTTATACTTGTATTATTGTACATAGTAATTTTACTTTTTCTATTAATACCGTGAGAATAAGAAAAAGGCAATTTTAAAGGGGTGGAGTGGGTAGTGGTTTTTAACTGGGGATACTTTTTGTCTTCCAGGAAGCACTTGGCAATGTTTATAGATATTTATTGCTGTTACAATTTGGGGGTCATTTTAAGGTTGGGTGCTCCTGACTTCTTGTAGGTAGAGATCAAGGATGCTGTTCACCATTCTACAGTTCACAGGACATCCCCCTTTGACAAAGAATTATCAGGCTTACCATGTCAGTGGTGCCAAGATTGAGGAACTACAGGGTAAGGGATTGGAAAGGACCTGTTCAAACCCAAAAGAAAGGTCTTGTGGCCAGTAAACATACTGCTTCACTGGCAGTGAATGAAAGGCAAAGTATAGTGTTTTTCTACTATTAAATAATGAGTTCTGAAAGTGTGTAATGCTGGAATGAAAGAAGTGTTTCTATACTGGTATCGGAGAAGGCAATGGCACCCCACTCCAGTACTGTTGCCTGGAAAATCCCATGGACGGAGGAGCCTGGTCAGCTGCAGTCCAAGGGGTCGCGAAGAGTTGGACACGACTGAACGACTTCACTTTCACTTTTCATTTTCATGCATTGGAGAAGGAAACGGCAACCCACTCCACTGTTCTTGCCTGGAGAATCTCACGGACGGTGGAGCCTGGTGGGCTGCCGTCTATGGGGTCACACAGAGTCGGACACGACTGATGTGACTTAGCAGCAGCAGCAGCAGCATACTGGTATCACTGTAAAGCGGTACAACATTTCTGAGGGGCCTTTGAAAATATCAAAGTTCTTTGTATTTCATACTTTTGACTCATTGATTCCACTTACAGGAATCTATCCTAAGGTAATAAACAGATGCCATACAAAGTTTACTATTGGGATATTAAACGCAATTACTTTTAACTGTAATGAGCTGGAAGCAGACCTAAAATTTTTTCTTTAAGGTGGTTATTAAATAATGGTACCATCAAATATGATACATATTAAAAATCTTAACTTTCAGAGACTGCTTGAGTGGTGACTATACCACAGTGAATGAGATGGGGGATCAAAGGAATACTAATTTAGGATCCCCAACTTCAAAAAAATAGAGAAAAATACACTAAAAATGTACTGTAGTAATGATTACTGGGCACATTATGGAAAATTTTCATTTACTGTTTTGTAGATTTTTTCCCAGTGACTATTCTGTGTCTATATGGGGCTTCCCGTCTGGCTCAGTGGCATCCACCTGCCAGTGCAGGAGACATGGGTTCAATCCCTGGGTTGGGAAAATACCCCGGAGGAGGAAATGGCATCCTACTTCAGTATTCCTGTGTGGAGAAATCCCATGGACAGAGGAGTCTGATGGGCTACAGTGCATAGGGTCGCAAAGAATCAAAACATGACTGAACATGTACATGCACGTGTTCTATATATATAATCAGAAAGGGGGTGGGGACAGACATCTTTTTAATTTTTAATCTCTGGTACAGTTTTGTAGTAGGTCTGTCATTTCTCAGACTGTTAACTGAAAAATCTGTCCTTTGCCATATGCTAAGTTTCCATTTATGTTTGGGTCTATTTCTGGGCTCTCTGTTCCACTGACATTTTTAATGTTTGCTCAATTAATTGATGAATATAAAAGTATAATTATAAAAAAAGAATGTTCTCTTGATTGGGGCTCCATGGAGAGATTTCTGAGCTGGTAATTTATATTTTAAAGTTCTTAAAAATGTCAGAACTTTGTGTAAGCAATTATGTTATTTTTGCCCATCTTCCACTCATGTAATTCAGTATTCGGATTAAATTTACTTGTGTATGTCAGAGAGTTAGGATTTAATTCTTATCACACGTTGTCTCCTGGTGAAATTCAGATTCAATGGACTTGTCTGTTTTTGCCCCAGTCGGATTGTTACGACTGAATTCTTAGGACACTTTGAGTCTCCCGATTCAAAGCCCCATCATCTTGGGTCAGTGATGTCTCACTAACTTCTTTTTGTTTTCACTCATTCATTTTTTCCATGTCTCCCTTTGTTTACAAATTGTGCAGCATCTGCTGTCCCTTGGAGATCGTGTCGGGCTCTCCTGTGCTCTGTTGTGTCAGCTTCCCACACAGGTTTTGCGTGGAGAGCAGTGAGACCGAGGAATCCTAATAGAGTTTGGAACTGGAAAGAGGCAGCAGATTAAGATGTAGCTGCTGGCCACTAAAATGTTCCAGAATAAGCGGGGAAATAAAGAGATGGATTTTCTACCCTTGGGCTCTGAAAAATAGCTTTAACCTGAAATTTGTGAGGGAAACATATTTGTTCTAGTGCTTAGGAGTTCCTATAGAGGAAAAAGATCAGTGCAGTGTTTGGAAGGAGAATACATTTTTTAGTGGTATGAGGTATTTCCCTTCATAGAGGAGCAACTGCATAAAGGGAAAAAGAAGGGGAATGAGAACAAAGGAAGCAGAGGGAGGTGAAGTTACTTAATGGGTAACGTATTTCAGTAGATTCTTGAGTTAATTTGAGCAAAGTAGATTAAAATTCTGAATATGTATTTTCGGAGGAAGTTTTTATGTGGAGGAGTTGATTCTAAAGTTGAAAACGTGTTTGTGTTTCATGAGCCATCTGTTTAGAATAATTTTATTTTCATTTGAGAAATAAGGATTTGTTTTTTTCGTTTTTTTGGTTTCTCGTTCTTTGAGTACACTCATAAAAAAATTATTTTTGTTGCCAAATTTTTAGTTCACTTACTCATGGCTTGTTTTTGTGCTCAAATTACGTAATTTTCAGGGAAGCATTTTCTGCTTTTGTTTTTATCGGTTTGTTGCATCTAAAAAGTTACCTTTCACATTTTATAGAAGCTTTTTTTTTTTCAATTACAGAAGGCAGTGGCACCCCACTCCAGTACTCTTGCCTGGAAAATCCCATGGATGGAGGAGCCTGGTAGGCTGCAGTCCATGGGGTCGCTAAGAGTCGGACACGACTGAGCGACTTCACTTTCACTTTTCCCTTTCATGCACTGGAGAAGGAAATGGCAACCCACTCCAGTATTCTTGCCTGGAGGATCCCAGGGATGGCAGAGCCTAGTGGGCTGCCGTCTGTGGGGTCGCACAGAGTCGGACACGACTGAAGCAACTTAGCAGCAGCAGCAGCATGGCATAATTTAAGTTGTATCAGTTGGACATGATACACATATAGAGTAACTCTGCTTGTTACATGTGAAACTGAAAATACAAATTCAGTCATTCGTTTCATTTTATGGGACTTAGTTACTGTCTGCTCTAGTGACCTAGAGTTGTTGAAGCTCCCCATAGTTTGCTTTAAGTGGTTTCCCATCACTTTTTGTCTTGCTCTTCCCATTAATGTGTTATTGTTGTTTAGATGTCATAGGTGGACTTTCAAGCAGTTAATGGAAAGATGCGTGTTTTTTTTTTTTTAATGTGTACATGGAAATTCTAATTCATGAAACAGGTTAGGACTTCAGTTCAGTTCAGTTCAGTTCAGTCGCTCAGTCGTATCCGACTCTCTGCGACCCCATGAATTGCAGCACGCCAGGCCTCTCTGTCCATCACCAACTCCCGGAGTCTACCCAAACCCATGTTCATCGAGTCGGTGATGCCATCCAACCATCTCATCCTCTGTCGTCCCCTTCTCCTCCCGCCCCCAATCCTACCCAGCATCAGGGTCTTTTCCAATGAGTCAACCCTTCGCATGAGGTGGCCAAAGTATTGGAGCTTCAGCTTCAACATCAGACCTTCCAATGAACACCCAGGATTGATCTCCCTTAGGATGGATTGATTGGATCTCCTTGCAGTCCAAGGGACTCTCAAGAGTCTTCTCCAACACCACAGTTCAAAAGCATCAATTCTGCGGCACTCAGCTTTCTTCACCGTCCAACTCTCACATCCATACATGACCACTGGAAAAACCATAGCCTTGACTAGATGGACTTTTGTTGGCAAAGTAATGTCTCTGCTTTTAAACATGCTATCTAGGTTGGTCATAACCTTCCTTCCAAGGAGTAAGCGTCTTTCAATTTCATGGCTGCAGTCACCATCAGCAGTGATTCTGGAGCCCAAAAAAGTAAAGTCTGACACTGTTTCCACTGTTTCCCCATCTATTTCCCATGGAGTGATGGGACCAGATGCCATGATCTTAGTTTTCTGAACGTTGAGCTTTAAGCCAACTTTTTCACTCTCCTCCTTTACCTTCATCAAGAGGCTCTTTAGTTCTTCTTCACTTTCTGCCATAAGGGTGGTGTCATCCTCATATCTGAGGTTATTGATATTTCTCCCAGCAATCTTGATTCCAGCTTGTGTTTCTTCCAGTCCAGCGTTTCTCATGATGTACTCTGCGTGTAAGTTAAATAAGCAGGGTGACAATATACAGCCTTGACGTACTCCTTTTCCTATTTGGAACCAGTCTGTTGTTCCATGTCCAGTTCTAACAGTTGCTTCCTGACCTGCATACAGGTTTCTCAAGAGACAGGTCAGATGGTCTGGTATTCCCATCTCTTTCAGAATTTTCCACAGTTTATTGTGATCCACCCAGTCAAAGGCTTTGGCATAGTCAATAAAGCAGAAATAGATGTTTTTCTGGAACTCTCTTGCTTTTTCGATGATCCAGCGGATATTGGCAATTTGATCTCTGGTTCCTCTGCCTTTTCTAAAACCAGCTTGAACATCTGGAAGTTCACGGTTCACGTATTGCTGAAGCCTTGCTTGGAGAATTTTGAGCATTACTTTACTAGCATGTGAGATGAGTGCAATTGTGCGATAGTTTGAGCATTCTTTGGCATTGCCTTTCTTTGGGATTGGAATGAAAACTGACCATTTCCAGTCCTGTGGCCACTGCTGAGTTTTCCAGATTTGCTGGCATATCGAGTGCAGCACTTTCACAGCATCACCTTTGAGGATATGAAATAGCTCAACTGGAATTCCATCACCTCCACTAGCTTTGTTCGTAGTGATGCTTTCTAAGGCCCACTTGACTTCACATTCCAGGATGTCTGGCTCTAGGTGAGTGATCACACCATCGTGATTATCTGTGTCATGAAAATCTTTTTTGTACAGTTCTTCTGTGTATTCTTGCCACCTCTTCTTAATATCTTCTGCTTCTGTTAGGTCCATACCATTTCTGTCCTTTATCGAGCCTATCTTTGCATGAAATGTTCCTTTGGTATCTCTAATTTTCTTGAAGAGGTCTCTAGTCTTTCCCAATCTGTTGTTTTCCTCTATTTGTTTGCACTGATCGCTGAGGAAGGCTTTCTTACCTCTCCTTGCTATTCTTTGGAACTCTGCATTCAAATGAGAATATCTTTCCTTTTCTCCTTTGCTTTTTGCTTCTCTTCTCTTCCCAGCTATCTGTAAGGCCTCCTCAGACAACCATTTTGCTTTTTTGCATTTCTTTTCCGTGGGGATTTTCTTGATCCCTGTCTCCTGTACAATGTCACGAACCTCTGTCCATAGGTTAGGACTTAGGGAATGATTATTAAAACTGTGAAAAGAATTCTTAAGAAATGAGAAGTGTATAACTCTTACTTCAGTAACCTCCCCTAGTATTTTGAAGTTTTAGTTAAATGACTATAGGGAGTCTAGTGAAATTTAAAGATAAATTTTAGTAACTGTTGAAAATTGGATAGTACTCAGAAGTTAATATTAGGCATGTCAGAAATTAAAATGTGCTGCATCTGCCTATTAAACCTCAAATTCCCCTTCCCAAAAAAAAATCTAGGGAAAGGAGGGAAAACTTAATCATGCATATAGCTTTAAATAATCACCCTGATCAAATTTTTAAAATGCTCAGTTCATTTCAATTCAGTCGCTCAGTTATGTCCGACTCTTTGCAACCCCATGGACTGCAGCATGCCAGTCCTCCCTGTCCGTCACCAAATCCCAGAGTTTACCCAAACTCATGTCCATTAAGTCTGTGATGGCATCCAACCATCTCACCCTCTGTCGTCCCCTTCTTCTCCCACCTTCAATCTTTCCCAGCATCAGGGTCTTTTCTAGTGAGTCAGTTCTTGGCATCAGGTGGCCCAGAGTATTGGAGTTTCAGCTTCAGCATCAGTCCTTCCAATGAATATTCAGGACCGATTTCTTTTAGGATGGACTGGTTGGATCTCCTTGCAGTCCAAGGGACTCTCAAGAGTCTTCTCCAACACCACAGTTCAAAAGCATCAATTCTGTGGTGCTCAGCTTTCTCTATAGTCCAACTCTCACATCCATACATGACTACTGGAAAAACCATAGCCTTGACTAGATGGACCTTTGGTGGCAAAGTAATGTCTCTGCTTTTTATATGCTGTCTAATTTGGTCATAGGTTTCCTGCCAAGGAGTAAGTGTCTTAATTTCACAGCTGCAGTCACCATCTGCAGTGATTTTGGAGCCCCCAAAAATAAAGTCTGTCACTGTTTCCATTGTTTCCCCATTTATTTGCCATGAAGTGATGGGACCCAATGCCGTGATCTTAATTTTTTGAATGTTGAGTTTTAAGCCAACTTTTTCACTCTCCTCTTTCACTTTCAACAAGAGGGTCTTTAGTTCTTCTTCACTTTCTGCTATAAGGGTGATGTCATCTGCATATCTGAGGTTATTGTTGTTTTTCCCAGCAATCTTGATTCCAGCTTGTGCTTCATCCAGCCCAGCGTTTCTCATGATGTACTTTCCATGTAAGTTAAATAAGCCGGGTGACAATATACAGCCTTGACGTACTCCTTTTCCTATTTGGAACCAGTCTGTTGTTCCACGTCCAGTTCTGACTGTTGCTTCTTGACCTGCATACAGGTTTCTCAAGAGGCAGGTCAGGTGGTCTGGTATTCCCATCTCTTCTAGAATTTTCCAGTTTATTGTAACCCACGCAAAGGCTTTGGCATAGTCCATAAAGCAGAAATAGATGTTTTTCTAGAACTCTTTTGCTTTTTTGATGATCCAGTGGATGTTGGCTGTTTGATCTCTGGTTCCTCTCCCTTTTCTGAAACCAGCTTGAACATCTGGAAGTTCATGGTTCACGTATTGTTGAAGCCTGGCTTGGAGAATTTTGAGCATTACTTTGCTAGCGTGTGAGATGAGTGCAATTGTGTGGTAGTTTGAGCATTCTTTGGCATTGCCTAGTAAAAACGCTAGTAGTGAATAAAATTTACCTACCATATAATCCACCCATTTAACAGGAAGTTGTGAGGTCACACATCAACACTCTTTTACTTTTTGAGTAACTGCCAAGCCAAGCTGTTTTCCAAAATGGCCGTGTACCATTTTGCATTCCCATCAGCAACGTGTAGGTTTCCACTTGTCCTACATCCTCCCCAACACTTGGTATTGAATACATCATTTTTAATATAACAGTTTCAGTGGGTGTGGAATGTTATCTTGTGGTTTTGATGGGCATTTCCTTCATGCATATCTTTTCATTTCCTTATTGGCAGTCTGTCTGTCTCCTGAAACTATACCCCTTAAACAATAACATGTCGACCATCCCTTCTCCAAGGCCCTGGCATGTGCCTTTCTGCTGTCTCTTTGACTATTGTGGGTAGATACCCCATAAAAGTGCAATCAGAATACTTCTTCTTTTGTGTCTGGTTTATTTTGCTTAGTGTGATGTGTTCCAGAGTAATCATTGTAATCATTGTTTTAGTATGTCAAAATTTTCCTTCCTCTTTAAGGCTATATCCCATTGTATGTGTGTGTGTATATACACCACATTTGGTTTATCTCTTCATCTGTTGATATACATTTAAGTAGTTTCTACCATTGTGTGTGAGTTTCATCTGGCTTTCTGTTTTCATATCTTTTGCATCTTTTTATATCTTTTGAAAATGGATTTGCTGGATCATATAGTAATTGTTTGATTCTTTTAAAGCATCTTTTCCATAGTGACTCCACTGTTCTACATTCCCACAGGCAGTACCACATAGGTTTCAGTTTCTCTGCGTAGTTGCCAGGCAGTGGTTATCTTTGCTATTTGTGTGTGCCGGGGGTGGGGGTGGGGGGGTGTTGGTTTGATTTGTTTTGGTTTTTCTTGGATAGCCATCTAATGAATGTGGAGTTCTGTTTTATTGTGATGTCCTAGATATTAACACCTTATCAGAAAGATGATTTGCATATAGTTTCTCCCATTTTGTGGGTTGACTCTTCATTCTTTGCCAATAGTGTCCTTTGATACACAAGTTTTTTATTTTAATACAGTTGAGTTTATTTCTTTTGTTGCCTGGTTTTGTGGGAGGGTGTCACAATACCTTTCATCTCGACAGTGGTAGGTTTTGAAATGTCTTGGGAATGTATCAGGAACCTTTCAAGCCCACAGTGAAGCTCACATTTTCTAGACTTCAAATTTTTTATTTTGAAGTTGAAATTTTATAAATGGTCACGAATATTTCAGTTGATTTTCTTGATTTTTTTTGAGAACATGTCTACTGGTTTCTTTTGGTCTTGAATAAGCATTATTTATTTGACATTCCTTTCAAGTAAAAAAGGCTTTCTATGTAAAATAGCTCACTCAACTGGCACCAGTATTTAACTTTTTGCTACTTGAGATGTCTGCAGTATTTTGTTAGGCAACAGAAGTTCTTTATGTATATTTTTTATGTTGTTGTCTGTGCTATGCTAAGTCGCTTCAGTGGTATCCAACTCTTGCAAACTTGTGGACTGTAGCCTACTAGGCTCTTTTGTCCATGGGATTCTGCAGGCAAGAATACAGCAGTGGGTTGCCATGCCCTCCAGGGAAACTTCCTGACCGAGGGATCAAACCTGCATCTCTATGTCTCTTGCATTGCCAGGCAGGTTCTAGTGCTACTGGGATGTTAAAAAGACATGTGTGTACTCAAAGATTGAGATTTAATTAAGTTAGTAAATTTGCTTTGTTGAGCTTTCCAGTAAAATTGTTTGTTTGTTTTTAATCCTGATTTTGTGTTGATAAAGAAGGTAACAACTACTGCCAGTATGGTTTGGTACTGCTACTTTGATTTGTGCTGAAGTGTTGGCCATTTTACCCCCTGCTGCTTTTGCACCTGCTGTCATTGCAAGTGTCAACTCAGTGGAAAAGTCAACTCTGCTCTTACGAAAATAAATAGCTTTGAGCTCTTGGGGCCACACTTTGAGAGCTGCTGGCTTAGTTTGTAGGGTTGCTGAACTGGGTGGAACAGTGATTGCAGGCTAGCAGTCTTAGCTTGCTTAAGTAGTCTCCAGTGTATGAGATCTATCTGCTGCCACTAATGGTTATAGTGTTTGGAGGAATGGTTGGCGTTCCTGACCCTTGTATCTCTTAGAATTTCGGTTATTCAGACAGATTTCGTCACAAAATTTCCTTATGTTAATGGTAAAATGTGAGGGGACAGGAATAAAAAGATGTTTATATCTTCATGAACAGATGTGAAAGTTACATACAGATATTAATGAACTTTTTACTTTGCAAGATATGTCTTGTATAGAACGTGAGGTATATATGCCTTTTAAATGATAAAATTCTAAAAATTTTAGTTGAAAGCAAAAGAACTAGGAGAAATTGAAGTTTATTTTACTATTTAACAGATATAACAAGATAAGAAAATTTACCAGTCTATATAAGCATTATAGGGGGCTTTCCAGGTCACTCAGTGGTAAAGAATCAGCCTGCCAGTGCAGGAAACGTGGGTTCAATCCCTGAGTCGGAAAGATCTCCTGGAGGAAGAAATGGCAACCTACGCCAGTATTCTTGTCTGGATAATCCCATGGGCAGAAGATCCTGACAGGCTCTAGTCCATGGGGTCGCAGAGTTGGACACAACTGAGCAAGTAAGCACACACGCGTACGCATTATTTATACCTTGCATGTTAAGAGCTTAGGGTATGGGAGTCATTCTCATTTGTCCACTTAAAATTGTAAGTGTAAGATTGGGACAGTTTCTAATAACTTATTTTAACTGGAGACAGTAACACCTCCCTGGTTTGTCATAAGAGATGGAATCAAAGTAATGTTTTTAAAATGTGGAAAGTGGGACTTAGACAAGAAGCTTTCAACTAGAAATACCAGTAGTTAATTTTCAAGATTTTAATCTGATTTAGGTTTTGTTTAGATCAGGAGTTTGGGAGAATTGGATGGAACCAAGTAGGAGCTTGTGAGTTAGATTGATCAGGCGTGGTGCAGGCTGCTGAACAAAGTCATTCTCACGACTACTTTTCCTGATCTTAATTTTGTTAGTATTAGTGTTGTGATGTATTTTTTCTTTATGCTTTTTGTTTAAGAACTGTGACTCTACATGGTGTTATATATTTTTTTTTAATTTTTTATTTATAGGATTCAGTGGTCCCAATTTAAAGGCTATTTTATTTTCAAACTGGAGAAGGTGATGGATGATTTCAGAACTTCAGCTCCTGAACCAAGAGGTCCTCCCAACCCTAATGTTGAATATATTCCCTTTGATGAAATGAAGGAAAGAATACTGAAAATTGTCACTGGATTTAATGGGTATGCATTTAATTCTGCTTTAAAGGTTTAATTTTTAGCAGATCATTAAAGATTTTTCCTCTAAGTTTTGAAGTGTCTAGTTGTTTGATAACTGATTATTCATTAGAATAAGCTCTGTCTCATGATATATAGATAGATAGATAGGTGTTATTGAGTTCCATTTTACAAGTGTTTAAAATTTTGGCAGCTTTTTTTTTTTTTTAACTTGAACCACCTTTGTATGGTTCAGTGGCATTTAGACTTCAAATGTGTGTGACAGTGGAAATATCAAATATTTAAAATGTTTTTTCTATTCATTTTATATTTGATATTATAAATCTATACTTTGGAACTGCAACCTGTCATTGAGGTAAGTAACATTTCTTTTAAAATGAAAAGTAATTTATGAAAGGATTCTACTTAGATTCTACTTTTTAATTAAAAATATTTTTGTAAGAGTCCCTTTTACCCTCCAGTAAGGAACCATTTTAGCCTCTTATAAAACATTGCACTGAAAAGTTACTGTCCACTAAAAATGAAGCTGACTTTTAAATTGTGTGTCATACTCTGTTATTTTAAATACTTTCTTTTCAAGACTTTGTATTTTTAGGGCTCCCTTTATTGAAGACAAGAAGTATTTTTGAAGTTTAAATTGGCATAGTTTGGAGTGTGGAATGACAATACCTAATTTAGTGAATTGTGGGTACGTTAACCATGAATTTATATTTAGGGACAGTTTGTGATGGGATTTCATTTGTATTTTTAGGTAGCATGAATGGTCTCAATTTTTTCTTCAGATATTTAATCACATGGGATTTGCAACAAGATAGTGTAATTCACTTAACCTTTTATTTTATGTCATGTTTCCCTGCTTAGCATTTTGACTTAATGTATCAAATTCTTAAACTTTGATTTTGGATATGTTGCCGAAATACTTCTGAGAGAAGTTAAAGCTGCTCTTAGGGGTTTGGGATTGGAGGGATACTTGTTTTCACTGTGTACCCTATTGTATTAATGAAAATTATTCAACTGTATGTATATATTTACTTACTAATTTTTTTAAAGCATATACCAAGATGAAGCCACATGCTATGTATTGGAAGTATGTTACATAAGGCTTACTATTGAATATGTTTAAGAATACTTCTTGGGGATGTTTATAAATAGTGCAGAGGTTGATGGTACTTAGACATTATGGTAACTCATCTTTTATTTCAGTAAGTTATGGCTCATTTAAAATTAAGAGTTATGGTCAAACAGGTCAAATTATACCACTGCTTTGTGAATGTGAAGCTACTTGTGATTCTAAATTAGTAATACCATTTTCAATTCTTACACATTAAATTGGATGAAACACAGCTATGTAGGTATTAAATATTTCTCATTTCTTAATTTGTTAAATAGGTACTGGAGTGGGTACCCATTTCCTTCTCCAAGGTATTTTATACACACATATAATTTGTTAAATAGGTAATTGACCTACCTCTGAAAATGACTTGAACAGTCATTATATGCCTAAGCATACATAAATATAATTTCTTTTAAAATACTTTTTATCTTGAACTATATTTTTAATTTATATTTTTACTTTGATATTTCAAAATGGCAGTTTACAAATTATTTTTCTTAAGCAGAATCCAAGTCTTAATCAGTGATACATTAGTATTTTTCATTTTTAATTTACCCATTTTTATCTATATCATAATATATTGATATGTGGTACATTGAAACATCTTTGTAATATTTTTCAGTTTTACTTTTGTGTTTGAATATACATTGATTAGTTGTTGCTCTAAAAGTTTTTTTCCTCAAAGTGGTGAGTAAAAGTAGCATCTTTTTCACCTAGTTGGAGGGTTTGTCTTTGCCAGTATACCTCTACTGCTCTTTGTAATAGATCATCTTTTAAATTAAAAAAGTTACAATAATGTGTCCATAATTTTATAAATATCCTCAGTTGTCCTAGGAGTATATGAAGAAAAGAAAGTAGGATCATGTTGTATGCTAGCTGTATTTTACTTTTAGAAGCGCTTTGATATTTTTATATCAGTACAGTTATCTGTGTGTTCTGTTTGTCTTTATTTGAAATGGCTGCATTATTTTCTGTTATAGTAACAGATTATGTAGTTCATTTTTTCTGTCCCCTTGGTGGACATTTATTTTTTTGGCTGTCACAAGTACTTGTATTGCACCTCCTTGTACATACATTTTTGTGTATGATGAATGGCGTATGTTGAATTTATATATAGATTTATTGTTTCTTTTTTTATTTTGTAGAAAAAGTTACTAGGTTATCATGTATGCACACTTAAAATTTTTATTAATATTGCCAGATTGACCTCACAAAGTATTTTCATTTATGCTTCTGTGTTATATGTAAATGCCGTTTATTTTTTCAGTATTTTTGTGGGTATGTCTGTGGATTTGTGCCTCTTTGATTGCAAGTGAAATGGAGCATGCATGTCCTTAATGACTTTTATGAATTGGTTTCTTTCATATCTTTTTTGGTTTTTCTTATCTTTCAGTGATTTTCTTATTGGTAAGTTCATTTTGCTGTTTTTGTTTTTAATTAGTGAAAGGTCTATAATAAATGCTTCGAATTATTTTGGCATGAAAAGATTATTTTCTAAAACTAGTATTATTAAAGTATTAGTTGCTCAGTCATGTCCGACTCTTTTTGTGACCCCACGAACTGTAGCCCACCAGGCTCCTCTGTCCATGGAGTTTCCCAGGCAAGAATACTGGAGTGGATTGCCATTCCCTTCTCTAGGGGATCTTCCTGACTCAGGGATTGAACTCCGGTCTCCTGCATTGCAGGCAGATTCTTTACCATCTGAGCCATGAGGGAAGCTTGTCAGTATATAAATTTTTCCTCTTTTAAGCGGAAATTATCCATTTACTTGTTGGCCGGGTTTTCTGAACTGTAAGATTCTGGACACCAAGAGCGGCTATCTTTTCATTACAAGGCCTAGAAGAGTGAGTGCCTGACTGTAGTAGGTTATCAGACAAACAGATACTGAATGAATGAGTGAAAGGAATAAAAGCATGTTTCTGTATTTATACTTTGTTTAATGGGGCATGGTAGAATTACATGGTTGAATGCTCAAGGTTACTTTTTTAAAGCTTTTAGTCGTATTTTCTTGTCCTTTTAAAATTACTTTTGAACTTTATCATTTTATAGAAGATGGTATAGCTACTCTACAGAGCTGAAGTTAAAGTTTCTTAGGTGAGAAACACCAAAAATTAAAAATTAATGAAATTAGAAACTTCAATGAATGGTCAATTAAAAGACATATGTTACCATTTTATGCCCTAAAAGACATACGTTACCATTTTATGCCCTAAGTGTGGCATTATAATGAAGAGTATCTGGGATTACTCAAAGCAGGCCATTTATGAAAATCTGCTTCTTACCATAGATAACTATAAATATAATTTAGAAACTGATTGTAGCCAGTAGCTCTTTCCTATAATGAATGGTACACAAGAGAGATTTTGAGAGGGCGAGAAAATATAACTTACATTTCTTGTAGTTTTTAAAAGATCATTTTATATCCTCCTGATTACTAAAGTGGAAGAATAATGAATGTAAATTAATTACTTAAGTCTTCCTCTGCTTTTGACAATCTGTTAGACCTGAGACCTCTCTAAAATTAGCGGTAAGCTTCCCTTGCTGAGGGTAGTTGAATAAAAGGGCATGGCTATGTATTTATGAGCCCATCTAGGCAAAGTGCACAGCCATTTGATACCTAAAAATCTTTGTTACATCACTCCTAAGGTGTCAGTGGTAACTGAGGAGTGCTTTATCTTTTGGCATGATGGCCTGACTATAAAATTTTTTCTCTGAAGTTATTTTTTTAAGTTATTTTAATATACATAATTAGAGTTTGCTTAGTCCTGAAAATTTTCAAATGATGGTTTGTTTGTTTTTTCTTTTTTAAAATTTGTTTTTTAATTGGAGGATGATTGCTTTACTGTGATTTGTTGGTTTCCGCTGAACCTCAGCATGAATCAGCCACAGGTATACATGTGTCCCCTACTTCCTGCACCAAATGACTTGTTTGTACGCTTATGTGTACCAGTGCAGATACCTCGTAAATTTCTGCACCTGAGGGTTTGCCGCGTCATATTTTTTAAAGGTTTATATACAAGATTTTCAATACTTTAAAATCTAGATTGTAGATATAAAACATTTACTCCTTTTTTTATTTTATATTGTTTGCTTTATAGTTAGCTTAAGATTATTCAAGGATGAGAGAATGGGTTCTAGCCTTTTGTTGCTTGATTCTTTTACTCCTTTTACCTATTGCTTGCTGGTGTACCTATTCCTCTTGGGGAAAATAGAGTTATTGCATTTTATGTTCATTGTTTGTTGAGCATATTGAATCTACTAGAAGAAATTTATTTTTTTTTTCTTTATTACCTTTTTTAGCATAACTTGTTGAGACTCAAGATTGCTTAGTAGCCTTCCCTGCTTACTCCCCTTACTGCCTTGCCTTGTGTGATGGTAATAGGGTTTGATGTGATGCTGTCTTTAATAAAATTTTATAATTGAAAGAGCGGAAATAACAGAAACCTAATTAATTTTTCTTAGCATTTTTATTTGAAGCAAGTAAAGTAATTCAGGCACTGTAGAAGGTGATTAACTGGTTAAAAGTGGTGTCAGTTGCTGCAGGTTTAGGGGAATGACAGAGATACTCGTTTACGGTTATTTACCATTATTGAAAGGGCCAAATTCTTCTTTTTCTTAACTTAGAATGCTGTTTTCAATAAATCCCAATTTCTAACATTTGTTTTGAGGTATAAAATATATGCACATGAATATTTATGACATGTATATATTTATACAGATGTTAAAGCCTGATCCAGAAAGAACATATTGCTTTAAGTAAGATTGTATCACAAGATTCCACTGGTGATTTCTAACTTCTGTAGGACTTTAGAGTAAACAAAACTCAGTACATTTAATCTTTGTTATCTAAGAGATGCTTAAGTTAATTTCCTCTTAAATAGTAATTCTGTTAACTAAGACAAATGTGGTCATTAATAGAAAATAAAGATGTAGTAAAAGTCATACCTTTATACATAAAAGTTATTGGCTATTTTAGCAGTTTTTAAATCACATGTCTGATTTTATGGTTAGCTCTTTAGCCTTTTACTTTAATGGTCTCTCTGTTTTAATTTCCTTTATCTTTTTTTATGAGGAACATTGCTTATATATAATGTGTGTGAAAGTCGCTCAGTTGTGTCTGACTCTTTGTGACCCCACGGACCATACAGTCCATGAAATTCTCTAGGCCAAAATATTGGAGTGGGTAACCTTTCCCTTCTCCCAGGGATCTTCCCAACTCAGGGATCAAACCCAGGTCTCCCACATTGCAGGCGGATTCTTGACCAGCTGAGCCACCGGGGAAGCCCAATATTATAACTATATAACATACATATAATTATACAATGTAGAAGTAAGATAAAGATTTTTTTTTTTGATGGATGCTTTCTTTCCAGCTGAAAATCTTGTTGTATATCCAGAATATTGGCACATCTTGATTATCAAACATTTAAACAGATAAATTAAAAAGTATTAATTTTAGTCACTTAGAATCTTTCTCAAGTTAAAATACAAGACTGGAAATTTTAACTTTAGAGCCTGATGTTTACAGTCTCTCATTTATGCTTAGATGTCTTTCTCTGTTCAACAGCATTCTTGATATTTGAATGCCCATAGCTTTAGGTACATAAGATTTGAATTTTTTTTTTTAAGTCAATAGATGGGGACAGATTGCAGGCAAATTAAGGTATATATGTAATGTAAAACGTGTGATCCTGTTTCATCAGATTTAGTTACTTTTTGGAATTAAAAGGAGTATTTTTAAAAACATTTTTTGCTTTGTTTCACCATGGTTGGTCTCTGGAGGGTTTGTGCCTTCTCAAAATCTACAGTAAATGTCAGATGAAATTGGGATAATGATAGGAACTAAGATTTATTGAACACTTCATAAAGTATTTCAGGCCCTGAGTGATTTATGGGCTTCCCTGGTAGCTAGGCTGGTAAAGACTGCCTGCAATGCAGGATACCCGTTTGATTCCTGGGTTAGGAAGATCCGCTGGAGAAGCGATAGGCTACCCACTCCAGTATTCTTGGGCTTCCCTGATGGCTCAGCTGGTAAAGAATCGTCCTGCAATGTGGGAGACCTGGGTTCGATCCCTGGGTTGGGAAGATACCCTGGAGAAGGGACCGGCTACCCACTCCAGTATTCTGGCCTGGAGAATTCCATGGACTGTATATAGTCCATGGGGTCGCAAAGAGTTGAACGCAACTTTCGCTTTCAAGTGATTTATATGCATTATGTATCAGCGCTCATGATAATTACTTAAGAAGTGTGTTTTCAGAATCCCTGTTTGCCAGAAGAAGTGGTGAAGACTTTAAAGAGGTAAATTCAACCTGGGCACAGTGTCCCAGAGGGTTAGCCAGAATTTTTTTTTTTTTAAGCCATACTACCTTATATGTAACTAATGTTTTATTAGATATTGTAGACATACTTTTTTGGGATTTGCTTAACAAAATGCACGCTAATCATATCCATAACTTCCTAAGTTTTTTTCTTCCAGTTCCTTATGTAATCTTAATTTTCATCTTATGATGTAGACAAGTAATATATAGGTAATGCAGAGTAAACTGAATGCATTTTAAATAACTCCAAATATTTTTCTACTTAATTGTTTTACGGTGCACCTTTACTAATAAATATCTTTCCCCATTCTCCCAATTTTGGGATTCTGGTTCATATTTTGCATTGAGAGTTAGTAGCGTTCATTTTTGCTTTTTTTTTCTTAGCACATGTCTTAATTTAGCTAATGATAATTTTTTATTAGAAAAATTGTTAATGTCTTCAGGAGTTAGAATAAACTGTCTTGTGTGCTTATGTGTAGTGATAGAGGAGCAGAAAGCAGACCTTTCATAGACTCGTACCGAGCATTTATTTTGGATTTATCTGGTTTATTTTTATACCTTCTTTTAAAGACCCACGTCAAATTAAGTGTTGCCATGTTTATGCTCGATTCCCTGGCATACAGTTAATTCTTTCTCTGTAGCACTGTATAGACAACTTTATTAGCATTTGTTGTCATAATTGTTTACCTTAAGTGTCTTTCAAGTCTGCTATTGAGTAAACTAGCTTTGTAGTCGGCTCTCACGTTTACGTGAAAGATTAAAAAGTACAAACTTTATGAAGAGATCTTCAATGCAGTTGTGAAAATTATAATAATTGTTTCCAGTGGGTACTTTGATTTACAGGAAGTGTTTGTATTTTGAAACTGTTCACTTGAGTGAGAGTTGTATAACATCTTAGTGCCATCTATTGGACACTCGGTAAAATGACTTAAAAAGCTTCTGAAAATGTCTTATCGTAAAGTTACTTTGTCATAGGCTGACATTGTTACACAAACATAATACATTTTTCTTTCTAAAGCAGTATTGACATTTACCCACAAATACAGTGTTAATAATTGACTACCATTTTACCTACTTTTCTAGAGAAAATTAGCCAAAACATTTTAGTCTAAAACCACGATTAAGCAGGAAGTTGGAAGATTCTCATCTTTTATGGTTAATTTTAATTTAAGAGAAAACACTGCTGTCAGTGTGTGAAGGAAATTTAGTTGAAGGAATAGACATAACTAGACAATATCTGTTTAAGTATTTGGTAAATAGTATTTGAATGCCTTTAATAACTGGATCCTACTTTGCTTATTTTATAAACTGTATAAAAACTTTTAATTACAGTATCACCCTGAGATCTTCAGTGAGGGAATAGGGTTGGGGAGGGGTATGTGGGTGGTTAGGATTTGGAAAGCAGAGCTCAACAAGGGGCACCATGCTGGTATGTCACTAATATTCTGAAGTCTGTGATGGTAATATATATATGTATAAATTATATATTGAATGTCATGTATGTGAAGAGATCCTGCCCTTAAGAACCTTTCACTCAAATATGAAAAAAAAGACACACTTTGGAAAAACAAGATGCTTTTGACAGTGTATTTTACTCTGATTTTGAAATGTAAAAATAAAATATTACTCTTTCTCAGAAACTCAAAGAACTTTGCTAAAAGAATAGTATTGATGCTAAGAATATAAGAACTAAACATTGTTGGTCCAGCTAAAAAATGTACATTTATAATTTTGTGTGTGTGTGAGATAGTAGAAGAGAGAACATGGAATTTGAAGTTCGAGAACCTGAGTTTGAGTTCTGCACTACTAATCACTAAATTGCCTTCCATTGTGGGAGAGAAAGAATTTTGTGTTGAACTGCCTGTAAACAATAAACAACTTTGTAAATAATATCTATTAATTTGAGGCTTTTTAACTGTCTTTATAAGGAGAATAAGTAGATTTTATGTGGCAAATACTGAAGTCTGAAGTTTACATACACACGTTTTAGCTGCATTTATCATTATCTCTGGTGAGATTTTGCTATTCATATTGTAATTCTGAGGAATGCTAATAGTGTGTGAGATAAAAACTCACTGATTTATAAAATCAGTTTAGGTCCAATTTATGTTTCAAATTTGTATTTTCTATGATCAAGTGAAAATTTGATTGTGGTTGTAAGTATTTGGTAAAGTTGTCAGTAAGGTATTTACCAAAATATAGAGTGTGTGTGTTTGTATATATTTTAGGTCTGATGAAACATATAGGTTATATATAAAATTGTATTATGGAGCAGAACCGTATAATACTTTTTCATTGGAGTCGCTTTTTATATTCTGTCTGATAACAAAACATTTGTAGTTTATTTGAACACTGTAAAAAAAAAAAACTTGGTGTGCAAAAGAATACTTGAGATCAAGTTTATTAAATAAACTCTCACTTGTTTATTTGTGTTGCCTCTCTTATAAACTTAAAATTGAATTATCAGAAATAAGAATGTTAAAATTTTTTCTCAGTTTTGAAGCTTTCTGTTCATTTTAGATGTTCTTTTTTATTGCTTTTTAAGGGAGGGGAGGGGAAATTGTTTTTAAAAGAACAGGTGTGCTTATTGTCTTGCCTAAGTTTAGGTGATTCATCCATTCATTTGTAGCATTTTCTTTTGTAGCTTAACATGGGTGACTAGATAAAGCTTGAAATGTCAAGAGTAATGTTTCTAATTGTCTTGAAAATTAATAACCTTAAACTATAAAATTATATTCTTTTGCAGTATACCTTTTACTATTCAGCGACTATGTGAATTACTAACAGATCCAAGGAGAAACTATACGGGAACAGACAAATTTCTCAGAGGAGTAGAAAAGGTATGTATTGTATAATGGAATGATATTAAACTGTAGCATAATAGATTTTCTTTGAGTAGGCTCTATTTCAGGCATCTTGTCTTGAAATAGTTTTCTCAGCCTACCTGAAGTTTTTCCCAAACTGTGTTCTAAGTTTCAGAGAAAGATTTAATAGAAGGAAGGCAGAAGAGTGCTTGGGAAAAGCAGCTTATTATTGTCTCTTGGAAATTCTTAATATATCTCAGCATATTAACAGTTCTGAGAAGTTTTGTAATTGATATCTTAAAAATAGAGGGTTTTGCAAACTTATCTACAGAATTCATTTCTTTAGTTCTAGAATTCCAAGGTATACAACTTGGAAAATCACTAATACAAAGCATTTAAGTTAGGTATTGAGAAGGATTATGTCACATTTAAGAATATGAGAAGAGTTAGGTTTTTTGTGGGTGAGGAGATGTTCGAGGGCAGAGCATACTGAACAAAGGAAATAATCTTGAGAGACAGCTACATCAAAGTGTTTGAGGGAAAGAAAAGCAAGACATTGGCTTGTGTGGAGTGAAGAATGAAGGAGCTGCATGTGAACTGAGATTGTGGCCCATTGGTTTTACTAATTCCTGTAGCGATTGATCCTAAAATATAGTCTAGTATACATTTTAAGGTTGTTTTCAAATGCCGTTTATTTTACCCTTGGAGCAGGAATCCAAAATCATTACCTAGTGATTTAAAATAGATCTTAGGGTCTAACTGGATTAATGTGTTTCTTGAGCTCTGAGGGCAGGAAACTGAGATGGTTCTTCAGTAACTTACCAGTTCAAAGACTTCAATACTTAAATTTTGGCAATCTTTGGATGAAAAGGCAGTGTCGCAGTAATCATAGTTGTGTGACTGTGGGCCGGTTACGTATTATCTAAGTCTCGGTTTCCTCATCTGTAAAACGTGGACCATAATAGGTCTGTGAGGAGGATTAAATATAAAGCACTTCCTTTGGCTCAGCAAGCTTTCAATGAATATTAAACTATTGATGAAGTTATGATTATCAGGAAGGTTATAAAAAGGTTTGCATCTCTTTCCCTGAGGTGTATCGTGCTACACATAAAGCTTTTGAATGGGTACTGCTTTACAGGGAAATTTATTATTATAGGCCTAAAAACTTCAACCTCTAAATATCTTGGTGTGATTCTGTCTAAAATAAGAACATGGTTCTGTTCTGTTACATACAATACATAAAATACATAATGTCAGGGCTACAAAGGAATTAAGAAAAAATGAGACTGACAAACAGCTTAGTAAGTTATTAGATTTTGGTCTGTTGCTACTGTTTTAGTTTTTGCTTTTTTATTGAAGGTTTTTGTTTTTAGCCATTTCTTTTATTAGTAAAAATGTAATACATGGAAACTTGATACCAGGGTGATTTTGGGAAATTAAAAACAGGTTAACTTTATGTTGTACATTTCCTTATATTAATCAGTAAATTTTTTGTTATTGCAGAATGTGATGGTTGTTAGCTGTGTTTATCCTTCCTCAGAGTAAGTATAGCTACTTTTCTTTTTTCCTAGTATATTCTGTTCTTTCATTTTTAATATATGTCTTAAAAATATGTTGCAATTATTTTATATATAATTAAGCATGGTAACATTTGTAAATACTTACGAAACTTACCAACCAGTTCCCAGAGTAGAATATTACCAATAAATATTACCTATGTTTTTCCAGTGAAAAGATTTGTATTAAATAGATTCATGATTTACTGCAATCTTAACATTGTTGGATTTATGTACTATCTTGATGACATTGCTCTTCATGATGGACCGTTATTTCCGATTGTCATGAGTTATATAGTAAATTTAGGTAGCAGTGTAGGGCACATTCCTTGGTATCACTGGTATTTTATTAGGAATGGATGTCCTGGGGATTACGAAAAGTTTAGCACAGTGTCCATGGCTTCCATTGAATGTCAGTAATGTCTCCCCTACTTCCACCAAAAAATGTTTTTATTCATTGCTAAATGTGTTCCCTGAGGATATGGAGTGAGGAAAGAGGGATTGTAGGAAAATATTGCCCCCTGTTGAGAAGCATTGGTTTAATGGTTAAAATATCTGATTTCATAAAATGATTACGATGAATTTGTTTCAGAACTCTTGAAGAATATTTTTGTGTATTGTTAAATGAGATACTAAGATAATTTCATGGTTATTTCTCTGAGAAGTCTTTTGTTTGATTCTGTGACGTTAAAGTCTTAACAAAAGATCTTTTAGACCCTTGATTCTTATCAAAGTTAACTAAACTATCCATAAAAAAAGTTTTTTTCCTCTCATAGGAAGAACAATTCCAATAGTTTAAATCGAATGAATGGTGTTATGTTTCCTGGAAATTCACCAAGTTACACTGAGAGGTGAGATTATTGATTTTTCATTATTCAAAGAGCTGCAGTTTCTTAATTTTGAATAGGAAACTCAGTGTACTTTTTAAAAATTAGGAATTTTATGGCAGGTATAGGATGATATACCAAAAAGAATTAATTTGGTGACCCTTGGTTCTGAAAGTATTTCTGTGATATGTGCATATAAACCTTGGGAGGGATGACTTTTTTACAAAAATGGGAAAATGATGTTCATTTCTCTTACCATAGGTCTAATATAAATGGGCCTGGAACACCCAGGCCGCTTAATCGACCAAAAGTTCCTTTGTCAGTTCCCATGACAACAAACGGCTTGCCTGAGAGCACAGACGGCAAAGAGTCAAAGCAAAATGAGGACAAAAATCAGAGGTTTGTATGTGATTTATTTTTGAAAAATGTTTTGCCAAAAAAGTTACATTTATTGATGGTTTTTCAGCCCTCCTTATTTATTATTTACAGTTTACTGTTGTTTTGAGGAGGAGTAAATATTTTAATGCACTTAAAAAGGGCATTAGCATATGCTTACGATGGGCAGAGAAAAGACTTAATTGCTCGTTTGGGAAGATTCTGTTTATAAAAGGGTGTTAAGAAAATGATCATGATACATTTTTTTCTTTTAGAAAATTACTTGAAGGAGAAGATACTTGCAAATGAGTTCAGATTCTGTGTATCATTTCTCTTTGTAGATCATAAAAGGATATCTTTTTATTGACATCCCATCTCAAATTTTCTTATCACATTAAGGGAAAGAAGTGAGTGAGAGGAATTAAGAGTGTGTCTCTATGAGGGACTTGGAAGTTTTATTGTAAGAGGACATTTAACTAACTGAAGAATTGAACACAAAGGTCATGTAATTTATTCAGTAGACCTAGTGGGAAATGTTGAACAGTTTAGGTGTCCTTGGAATTATTCTCTTGTTTTTCTTTGCCCAGATGTTATAATTTAACTTGCACAGTGAAAGTTACACATTGTTAGAACTTAAAAATAGAGTGTAAAAGATGAAGAAACGGTTTTATTAATGACACTTTTAAAAATATTTACAGTGACTCTTCAACATCTGAATCAGAAGGTTCCTCAGTGAGCCCTATAAAAAATAAACATCCAGATGAAGATACTGTGGAGGCGGAAGGGCATGAGGTAAAAAGACTCAGGTTCGACAAAGAAAGTGAAGTCAGAGAGATGGCCAGTCAAACATCTTCCAGTGAAATTTCCTCAGTTATGGTAGAAGAAACAGAAGCTCCGTCTTCATCTCAGAATAAAGACAAAGAAAGTAGTTGTCCCAGGCAGCACTGTGCAGAAGAGGATGAAGAGGAGGATGAAGAGGAAGAAGAAGGTATTTAGAGACCATCTGTAAAAGGGTGGAGTAAGGAGATCCTCAAATTCTTGTACTTCATTTTTGCGTGAAAGAATTTAACATAATGGAACTCCTTATAATGCTGATGTTGGGTTTTTTCTCCCACCTGTATGTAGTTGCTGCTGAGTTTCAGGGGATATGATTGGAACTGTAGAATATCAGAATTCATGAAACTTAACTGTGGAGGTATTTTGAAAATCAAATTTAACTACAACAACATTTGCTTATTTTTAGAGTCTTTTATGACATCAAGAGAAATGATCGCAGAAGGAAAAAATCAAGAAAAAGAATCTGATGATGCCTTAACTGTGAATGAAGAGACTTCTGAGGAAAATAATCAAATGGAAGAATCTGATCTGACTCAAGTTGAGAGAGGTTTACGTTCTGAAGGTAGTGAAAATACAGGTCCTGTAAGTAGTGGTTCTGATTGCCATGAAACAGAAGAATTAGTAGGATCCAATTCCAGTAAAACTGGAGAGATTCTCTCAGAATCATCCATGGAAAATGACGAAGCCACAGAAGTCACAGATGAACCAATGGAACAAGACTAACTATTTAGAAATATTTAGATGCAGTATTTTACATACAGTTCTGGTTTTACACTGTATAAAACGTTTATGTAATAAAGTGGACCTTTAGTTTTACAAGAGAAGCAGGTTGTAAAATAAAATACTTTATGGGATAAATCCTGAAAGAGTTATTCATGTAAGAACTGTGAATATCAGCTCCTCTGGGTCCTGCTTACCGCTGACTTTTTTTTGGTCTGGTCAAATCAGTGGTTTGTGTATAGATTTTTTTTTTTTTTTTTTTTTTTTTAGGGTTAAAAATTTTAAACTGGAAAATAATTTTGAAAACTTTTTTGGAGATTATCACATTTAGTTTATTACATATGCAAGAAAGCTTTTATCTTGTCTCTTTCTGACAGCTCTAGTAGTTTTCATATTTTGGTCATAGTTTCAGCATTTTAACATGTGAACTATAGGGTTTCATGCTGGTTTCCAGATTTTATTGTTTGACTATGTACAATGGAACTTTAAGTCATATATACATATATATATTATTCTAAGGGGGAAATATTATATTTTTCTGTTTCTATAAGAGATGAATACAGTGGATACTTTTTCTATTGGTAATGATTGAGTTCACCTCTTTCAGAAGACAGTTCCGTTCTCTTCTGAGTAATTCAGATAAAATCTGGCCCCTGTGAAACCCTGGAAATCTTAAGTCTGTTGAAATACCAGGTTAAACACATTCCAAGAGATCTGTTCAAACTAAATTCTTTTGTATACTTCTGAGGTGCCTGAGAAAAAGACTTCATTATTTATGAGAAAATGTGCTTTATCTTGGAAATTGTGTTCAAACATTAGCTTACTATTTTGTAGAATGAATGCTTATAAAGCTGACATGAGACCATCTCAGCAGAACCAGGCGGGTTCCTTTACTTTTTGCTTGCTTTTCTGAACATTGTGAATATTACACATTTCTTTCTAAATTATTCTAGAGTATACAAATGTCAATGGTATGAAACACCACTGTACTGGAAAAATTAATATATTACTTTAGTAATGTACCGGAGCTAAATGACTGAAGCTTTAGGGGTGCATAGAAGCCACCATAATTTGTATGACATTTTGAAGTGAATTAAATATTTTTGAACATGCTTCTTCGACAGCCAGTGTTATATTTTTCAGATCAACACAAAGCACAATGGTTACTCTAAACTCAATATTTTCAAATTCACATATTTAAAAGTCATGCGCAAGCTGCAGTTTCCCTGTCTAAATTACTGGCTGCCAAATTTATACCTGTTTCTTCAGCTGTACCTTTTGATATTTAGAATTTTTAAATTTCTGTAAAGTAGATTTTGTAGAATGTAATGTGTTCACTGCCTTTGTGAAGCGGTATATAATTGTATAATTTCTGTGTGTAAACTGAATGCTTGGGCTTTCAATATAGTATTCATATAAAGCAATAAATATTAATGTTATGAAATACTCGAGTACATTTTTATCAAAATATACAAGAATCCCTTTTTTAATTTCAGATACCTGAAGTACACAGATGAACTTATAAAACCGATGCAAACATTTTCTCACACTGTATCATATGCTCTGGGGTGACTTGGGCAGCCACCACAAGTTTTGCATTTTGACTACTTCAATTGCTATGACTAAAAATACCAAAATGAGTTGGCTCCGTTTATGTCTGTAGGGTATTATACTACTGACTGACTTGACTGTCAGGTTCACAGCAGCTAGATGATATTATTTGTGAAATATGTCTCATAGTTGAAATAAAAACTGAGTATTGATTTATTTACTGTATCCAAGAGAGAAGAAAAATCACACATTGTGAATTTTTTTAAGAACTTTGCAAAAAATGTTAAATTTTAAATGTGACATTCATTTGTAGTGACCTATTCTTTATTTTGTTAAGGGATATTTTGCCAATGAGAATAGATTTTAAACATTTTAAGTTTAGAAAATTTGAAATTTTCTTTAGAATATTTATGAAGTCATTGTCAATAAACCTATTCTTTAAGATCCTGTGACCTTTTGATATTTTTTATTTTAATTGTGCCATGGACCACTTGTAAACTGAATTACTTTTGTTGGATATAAGTTGAAGATTTAGCATCATGACTTTGAGGTCTGTGGTTTTATTTGTATACTTGCAGTTGCTATTTTTGCAAGGGCAAATGTATTTCTTTATTAAATAAAGTACAATAATGGTGAATGTACCAAAATGCCATCACTCAACTCTATGAGAGATATGCATTTTAATCTATAGTGTAATAGTTTTAATATTTATTAGATACTCTTATGTTGATCATAGATCAAACTTGTTGCTGTTTATACAGATAATTGTAGAATGCTCATGGAATATTTTCTTTAGGATAGATGGGATACTTCTGTAGTTAAACTGGGAAACCTTGTTCAGCTGGTTTAAGATACTGATGTCTGGTGGGAAGTAAACTTCCTCATGTATGCATAGATGCACTTACATAGACTTTGCTTCATGAAAATGTCATTTCTGATAGTAACTGATTCAGATGTGTACTTTTAAAAGGCTAATTTTAGGAACATTTTCTTAACACACATCAGCAAAGTCATATTAAAAAATCTAAAATGAAAAAATAAGACCTCTGGTTAAAAATACTATTTTCTGTTTGTCTTGAGCAGATTGTTTACCTGTTAAGACTCTAGACTCTGAACCCAGCATGTAAAAGAGTTTGAAATGCTGATGGAGAGTGAGAATATGTATGTAATATGTTTTTAGCACTTTTCCTTTTAAAAAAGTAAAAGCATCCTAGAACATTTTTAAAAATAAATCTTTGGTTCTGAAAATATTGGCGGACAGAAATGAGCAGTGGGAAGTGTCCTATTTTAAGTGTTGATTATTAGATAAATTTAATCCACTTAGGGTTTATTGTAACTAGGCCTTTGAAAAGTGTGGATGGAGCGTTAGAATTGCCTACCGGAGCTATAAAAACCCTCTGGCTTGGAAAGGCATCCCAGAAATTCTGCGTAAGAAGGTGTGGCCTGTTAAAACATGGAGGTTCAGAGTATTTTGTTTTGCTGGTGTAGATAGGCATGTACTTATGCATTTTTGCATTTGTAAAATCAGCAATTTTTCAGATAATGTAATTGTAATATACTAGTTTACTTATAAAGGTACTTGGGGCAGAATCTAAAGCTATGATGTTTGATTTTGAGAAATGTAACTTGTGGTAAGGACAAAAATGCAACTTGTAGAACCAAAGGAAATAAAAATTGTGGATAGTGTTTCAGAATGTCTTCTGAACCAGGAGTTTCTTAAATACATTGGTTTTGATCAAATGAAGCTCAGTTCTCTCTTGAGATTTGTGCTAATCATAAAATGATTGAATGCAAAAACACCTTGTAATTTCATATGGAATTATTATAATTAGGTTTATTGGATTATTGGCCTGATAAGAATGCTAGTATGTATTGGTTAGAATACATCTAATATTTCACATTTTAAAAATAATTAGTACACTTTCTTCAGAATTTTCTTTTATTTCAACTTGGAGCCTAGATTACTTTGCCAAATAAATGTATTATTTTCATAATGCAATAAAATATAAATTAGAAGAATTAATCTATGTGTGGAGTTACTTTATTTGCCATAATTGTATGAAATTAATAAAAATACATTTTCAGTTCTGAAAATATTGAACAGAAATGAGCAGTGGGAAATGTCCTATTTTGAATGTTGATTATTAGATTTAATCCACTTTATGGTTTATTAAACGCCTTTGAAAAGTGTGAATGGAGCATTAGAATTGTCTATCAAAGCTTACAAAACCCTCTGGCTTGGAAAGGCATCCCAGAAATTCTGGGTAAGAAGGAGTGGCCTGTTAAAGCATGGAAGTTAAGAGTATTTTGTTTTGTTAGCATAGATTTGTTTTGCTCCTCCTTCCAGCCCCCTGTCTTCTCTTACCTTAGGTGGTTTTCAAGTTCAACAGGCATTTCTTGATCCATAGGGAGAAGAGCTTAATGCATGACTTCATTACAGCTCTTGTTGCTTAAGTGAAAACTATTTCTGCAGAGATGGTTGATCTGAGCAACTCAAACCTGATATCTAAAAAAAAACCCAGATTTAACATGCAGAAATTTCTCTTGGTGTAATTTGGTGCTAGTTGGCATGTGCAGATGTACATTTTTATTAGAATCATTTTAGAAGTGTCAGTTTTAGACATCTACTTAGGAGTGTAGAATCACCCTAAGGGGAAAAGACAGATTCCATTTTCAGTTCTGGGTTCTCATTTCTTCATACTTGGTACTGCACAGTAGGTGAAAGAAATAATGACATCTGTGGTTCTGAACTCAGAACATAGTACAAATCTGCATGTTTCTGAATTTAAATATTGAATTGCAGCTTATTCATGTTAAATCTGTCACTTCTCCCAACATTATTATTTGGGCTTCCCTGGTAGCTCAGCTGGTAGAGTCCCCCTACAATGCAGGAGACCACAGTTCAATTCCTGGGTCGAGAAGATCTGCTGGAGAAGGAATAGGCTACCCACTCCAGTATTAAACATAGGTAGTACAGAGTTTTTGGGTTACTGATAGGAAAACTTACTCTTCCACTGACTGGGAATAAGATACGTGATCTCTGGTCCACCTGCCCATTTAGAACAAAGAGTGCACTACTGTCATATTTTGACAGAGCAGCAGGGTTTTTTGTTTTTTTTCGGTGTAAAATTCATTAGTTGAGTCTGGGATCTTAGGATTGATTTATTTGTACACTTTTCAACTTTTTCTTCAAAAAGAAAAGGCAGTGTATTTTCTTAATAATAAAAACCGCTAGGGATTCCCTGTGTCCTAGAAGGAAAACTACACTGGTTTATTCATCTTTATAATCTTGCAAGCTAGTCCTGTGCTTGGCAAGTGGTAAGAGTTCAAATTAAGGGCTTTGCGGATACTGGCTGCACACTTGATTCCAGTGACTGCTTTTAAAAAATTCCAGGTTCATCCCTGAAGCCCTTCATTGCTGTTAGGTTTGGGATCAGTATACACCATTGGATGTTCTTGAAATGTGGGACCAGTTAGACTGAATCACCAGGAAATGTGATACCTAGAAACAGACTTATGTGAGTGCATGACCAGCTCCGCCTGACCTATGGAAAGTCACCACACCACACCCTCGCCTGGTAGGGGACAGGTGTTATTCAAGTGGCAAGTTGTGTCATTAGCAAAGTCCTGCTTAAATCTATGATGGGGCTTGACATTTGGTCAAGAATGCGTTGCTTCAAGAAATCTTGACTGTTGAGTAGTTTTGCAACTCTTCACAGTGCCTGTGTTTGCTGAGACTTTGAGGGATAAATACATGATCATTATTTGGCTGTCTTCATTTTGAGTCATTGTTTTTCTCTCCATTGCTTGTGATGCTACAGAACAGGGAGGCAAGCTTAACTGATGGTGACTAAGAGAATTCCCATATGCATTTAAGGATGTATACAATCTCCCACTTTCAATCTGGGCACCTAAAATCTTTAGGTGGCAACTTGTATGAATTGCTGTGTATTGGGAGAGCTAAAAGTAGACTCAGTCCATTCAGTTGTGTTTGGAGAACAGTAACTGTCAGTTTTTAGCAAAGGGCACCTTGTGACTTGAAGAGATGCACAGGACAGACATTAGTGCAGTTGTGGCAGTCTGGGAAGTCCTCTCGGTTTAGGTGGGGTTTGGTTTGGCTTTGAGGGGTGAGCAGGACAACCAAGGAGGCAGCAGGGTATAAATGGTCAGAGTACAGAGGTGTGGGTTAAGTCACAGCGTCTTAACCTTTGTGTCCCCTCCTGAGGTTCCAGTTTTCTCATTTATAAAGTGGAGAAAATAACTATCTTCCTGGTAGGGTTATTGGGAGCATTCAAGGTAATTATGGGTTTAAAGCTAGAACTCGTTCAGGGCCTGAAGTTTCTTTTAAAGAGGAGAATCGTGTATGGGGAGACAGGTATTGTCCCTGGGGAATACAACTTGGCTGGAATCGAAGTTTCAGTCCTGGTCAATACCTGGTGATAATGGTAAGCTCCAACTGAGCACTGACTTTATGGTCTGTGTGTGTTCTTAGCTGTATCATGCATTGTCTCATTTAACCTTCCCAACAACCCTATGAGATGCTTAACATTATCCCCATTTTACAGATGAGATATTAAAGGCAGCTGGCTCTGGAGCCCTTTGAAGATGGATGGTAAGTCCAAAGCCCCATGATTGTTACCAATTATGCTTCGGCGATGCCTAGTCTTGGGAGACTATAGACTTGCTGCTAAGTCGCTTCAGTCGTGTCCGACTCTGTGTGACCCCACAGACAGCAGCCCACCAGGCTCCGCCGTCCCTGGGATTCTCCAGGCAAGAACACTGGAGTGGGTTGCCATTTCCTTCTCCAATGTATGAAAGTGAAAAGGGAAAGTGAAGTCGCTCAGTCATTTCCAACTCTTAGCGACCCCATGGTCTGCAGCCTACCAGGCTCCTCTGTCCATGGGATTTTCCAGGCAAGAGTACTGGAGTGGGGTGCCAGGTTTTCTCCATTGTAGACTTAGGGTGAGGGTAACAGAGGATGCCATTCCAGATATCTGAAGATTCGCAGAGACACTCAGATTTGCCCACGTACCTGAACAGACCCAAGGCTTCATTAGTCACAAACTCAAGCTCTTGGTTTCACACTGCATGAACTTGACCATCTTAACTTCATGTTTTTTTCTATCACCACCCATGTTTTTCCAGCTAGACATTCTGAGTACATGATTGGTGGTGGTGGTTTTTTTAATGCATTATAAAAGTTAGTGCACACACACCTGGCAAAATTCAAATAGAACAGTATATACCAGACAGTTACTGTCCTACTTCCATTGCTTCCAGATCCCTCCATTTTATTCTCCACCTGAACTGGAAGGGAGATGCCCAGTACCATCCAGTTTAGGACTGGAGAGCAAAGATCTGGGGTCGATTGCCTGGATTTCCGTCCCAGCTCTGCCTCTGCTGGCTGTGTGACTGGAAGGTGAGGTCCCAACCTCACAAGGCTGTAATGAGGATTAACCATTAGAAAAGAGCTTGACATGTAGTAATAAGCACTGCATGTATATTCCCTGGTGGCTGTGAGTTCAAAAACAGCATTGTAAAGAAATTTATCTTTCCAAAGTTAACCTAATTCCACTGCAAGCACAGTGTTGGTCCCTTCCTATTCCCCAGCTTCCCTTTCCATAGTGGCTGTACATTATACACAATGGGATATCCTTGGCCTTTTTTTTCCTTCCCTGTTGAATACATTTGTGTGATAATTCTATATCAGTGCCTAGAAGCCACCCCAGTCATTTTAACAAGGACAGTGTATTTCAGTGGTAGATGAACCACAGTTTTATTTAACCAGGTGACCTCATGTGACCTTTGTCTTGTGGCCAGTTTGCTCAGTGTGAGCAGTTTGACTGTGGGACATTAAAATCAGCCCCTCCAACCCCCTTCTCCGGAAAACAACAAAAAGGAACCAAGCTGTTTGGGTCTCAATAATCCTTAAAGAATTATTATGTGTAAAACAGACATCCTTCCCCCCGGGGATGTGGTGGAAGGAAAAATAGGGAGCTGTCTGTCAGGCAAACCATATTTCAAGCCATCTAAATTGTGTTGTAAGAAAATAAGCCGCCCGTGGAAGCATGGGACAAGCTTACTGATATTCTTGCACAGAGCGATAGTCCTGCAGTGAAACAAAACACAGCTTCACCTCTTTGTGAGTATATAATGTTTTCTTTCTTAGACTCTGCAAAGTCTTGGTGGTGGTTTGGCAAGAAAATACAGAATTTTATTTTTTTAGTTCGGGGACATGAAAACCTTTGACTTGATGGAGGACCACAGCAAAAGCCTTTTAAAGACATTGTCAGCAGCGATTAATTTCAACACACATCATGCACAAGCAATACACACTGCTCAATTGGAGTATGAAGAAGGACACGCTTTGCACATGCTCTCACTGGCCGCTGCTATAGCGGCCCTCGTTTGCCCACAGCATTTGAGATGCATCCAGACTTGGGAGAATTTAAAAGCAGCATGCTGGAATCCAGTATCTCTGAAAGAGCCATCAGTCAATCCAGGTATTGACTTGCTCCTTTGTTCAGCCAAACATATTTATTAAAAGGGTACTTATGCACCTGCAATGCAGGAGACCCCAGTTCGATTCCTGGGTCAGGAAGATCCACTGGAAAAGGCCTTGGCTACCCACTCCAGTATTCCTGGGCTTTCCTTGTGGCTCAGCTGGTAAAGAATCCACCTGCAACGCGGGAAACCTGGGTTCGATCCCTGAGTTGGGAAGATCCCCTGGAGAAGGGAAAGGCTACCCACTCCAGTGTTCTGGCCTGGAGAATTTCATGGACTGTATAGTCCATGGATGGGGTCACAAAGAGTTGGACACAGCTGAGCAACTTTCACTTTCACTTTATGAACCTCGGCCTGGGGAACAGCAATTAGTGAAGATAAGCAAGATAAGTAGAAATACATGTAAGAGAGTGATCAGTGCTAAGGACTTAGGTAAAGCAGGGGAGGAGGATGGGGAGATGGGGGTGGGCGGCAGTAATGCTATCTTATATTGGGATGTCTCTGAAATGACATTTTGTGTTGAATGTGGCAGTCATGCCCCACAGAGGGGCTCTGCTCCCTAAAGGGCAGCCACTATCCATCTCTGAGAATTCAGTGAGATCTCTCGGATTCTTTGTTCTTTCTCATACTCATGCCCTTCCAATTAATAACCAGGTTTGTCTTCTCAATAATGGGACTTAGTTATTTTCCATTTGCATCAAAGAAGCTGGCCAGAGATTCCTTTTTGAATAGGTGAAAATAGATAAAATATGACGATGCACCACATTCTTCACTCACCTCCCCACCCCTCACCCTCACTCACATATTAGCATGAGCCTGGGGCATTGCCCAAAGTTTTTAAAAATCAGCAAGTGTGGAGTACCCTGGTGGTCCAGTGGTTAGAACTTGGTGCTTTCACAGTTTTGGCCTGGGTTCAATCCCTGGTTGGTGAACTAGATCCTGCAAATTGCAGAGCATTGCCAAAATAAAAGAATAATAAAAATAAACAAGTGGAAATGTTTTTTCAAGTAGATTTTTTAAAATAGTTAAAATGTCAAGATGACATAAAACTCTCTGCCACCTTTGTCTTCCTCTCCCTTTCCCCTAACTCTCTATAAGTAACCAATCTTTATCCATATTTTGTTTCTTTTCTGTGTTTCCTGATGTAAATACAAGCATGTGTGTACTCAATTGCTCAGCCATGTGCAACTCTTTGTGGCCCCATGGACTATAGCCTGCCAGGCTCCTCTGTCCATGGGATTTCCCAGGCAAGAATACTAGAGTGGGTTGCCACTTCCTACTCTGGGGGATCTTTCCAACCCAGGAATCAAATCCACATCTCCTGAGTTTCTTGCGTCTCCTGCATTGGCAGGTGGATTCTTTACCACTAGCGCCACCTGGAAGCCCCAAATACAAACATAAATATAGATATATTATGCCCCTGTCCTTCCCAAAGCTGTCATGCTAAATACAGTTGTGCTCCTTGCTTTTTTCACGTAGTAGATCCCGGTGCTCACCCCACACCTGACGTAGAAACTGTCCTCATTCTTTCTACTGTATCCCATAGAGCAGGTGACAGACGCTTGTTTCCAGTCTTTGCTGCCACATTAATGTCTCTGTGAACAACCTTGCTAATACGTCATCTGATTCATGCACAGCAGTGTCTGCTAGGTGGAATCCCAGAAGTGGGATCTTGAGACAAAAGGTAACTTTGTGGTCGTTTGGGTAGTTCTCCTCCACAGGAGTGATCCCGTTCATCCTCTTACCAACTATGAGGTCCGGTGCCTGCTTCCCACAGCCCCATCGCCAACCCTGTGGGGCTCTCACTTGGTTAAGGGCTGTTGTTATTTTCCTCCTGCACCCATTTGCCCATTTTACTAGTGGGTTGTTGGTCTTTTCCCTTATAATTTCCAAGAACTGTTTGTACACTATGAAAATTAACTCTTACTTTTTGATATGATTTGCAATCATTTGTTCCCCCCAAGTTGGTCTTTTTCCTTTGGTCTTTGCCTGGAAAAAATAAAAATCATAAGGCAAACATTATTTTTATATAGCTGAATTTATGAGTCTTTTCATCTTTTCTGGATTTAAATTATTTTAGAATTTATTTTTAGAAAACCTTTCCCCATTTGAAGTTACATGGTTCCATTTCTTGAATGGAATGTTTGGTCCACCTGGAGTTTACCCTGATGTGTAGTGGGTCTTTAAGGTTCTACATCATTTATTAAAAAGCCCATCTTTATCACCTTGATTTGATAGGCTGCCTTTGTCACATCATAAATTTTGGAGGTGCATTTGGGTGTATTTCCAGACTTTTTGTCCTGCTTCTCTGTTCGCTTGTGGGCCAATACCTCATCGGCTTCATTGCTGCTGTCCGTAGTGATATTTATTTACTTTCTCGCACAGCTGGCTCCTCCTCACTGCTCTTCTTTTTTCTGTTTTTTCCCAGACCTAAACTTGCTTGCTTGTTTTTCCTTGTGAACTTAGTTTTTTTCTAGCTTTATTGAGGTATCATTGACATATAATTGTGTACCTTTAAGGTGTACAGTGTGTTGATTTGATACATTTACACATTGCACAATGATTACCATTAGCCAATACCTCATTACCATGTCTTTTTTGTGGTAAGAACATTCAAGATCTACTGTCTTGTTTATGATTTCCTTTGCTGTGCAGAGGGCTTCCCTTGTGGCTCAGATAGTAAAGAATCTGCCTCCCATGAGGGAGACCTGGGTTCGATCCCTGGGTTGGGAAGATCCCCTGGAGAAGGGAATGGCACCCCCTTCCAGTGTTCTGGCCTGGAGAATTCCATGGACTGTGTAGTCCATGGGGTCACAAAGAGTCGGACATGACTGAGCGACTTCCACTTTGCTGTGCAGAAACTTTAAGTTTAATTAGGTTCCATTTGCACATTTTTAAAATTTTTCATTTTTATAGGAGATGAGTCAGAAAATATCTTACTGCAATTTATGTATTTTTTTTTGCCAGAATATATTTATTATTCTGTATAAAAACAAGCAACAAAAACAACCCCTCTAAATCCACTTCTTTCCTAAAAGCTCAACCCAACCCAGTGCAAACCAAATCACAATAAAAAAATCAACCTGAGTCCAGCATTGCAACAAACATTAGAGTATAATAGCATGATGGAATATTGTGGGATTATTGAAAATTATAATTATGAAAAATATGTTAAACATGTAAAACTGTATAAGTGAAAACAATAGAAAAATAAAATAGTATATACATTATATTTACTACTTTATAAAATACTGTGATTTATGTTAAAGAGTTTTTTCCTATATATTCCTCTAAGGGTTTTCTAGTGTCCAGTCTTACATTAGGTCTTTAATTCATTTTGAGTCTATTTCTGTGTATGATGTTACTGCTAAGTCGCTTCAGTCGTGTCCGACTCTGTGCGACCCCATAGACGGCAGCCCACCAGGCTCCCCCGTCCCTGGGATTCTCCAGGCAAGAACACTGGAGTGGGTTGCCATTTCCTTCTCCAGTGCATGAAAGGGAAAAGTGAAAGTGAAGTCGCTCAGTCGTGTCCGACTCTTGGGGACCCCATGGACTGTAGCCTACCAGGCTCCTCCGTCCATGGGATTCTCCAGGCAAGAGTACTGATTGCCTTCTCCATGATGTTAGGGACTGTTCTAATTTCATTCTTCCACAAGGAGCTATCTGGTTTTGCCAGCACTGCTCACTGAAGAGACTGTCTTTTCTCCACCGTATGTTCTTGTCCCCTTTGTCATAGATTAATTCACCATAAGTGAATTAATGTGGGTTTATCTCTGGGGTTCACTTTGTTGTACAGCAGAAACTAACACAACATTGTAAAGCCATCGTACTCCAATTAAAAATAAAATCTGTTCTCTTAGCAACTTTCCATAAGGTAATGCAATATTTTTAATATTAGCTATATCATATGAATTTTAGAATCATCTTGTACAATTCCAGAAAACTAATCTGTTGGTACTTTAATTTGATCATAATACATCTTTAAAATTTTATTCTAGCATAGCTGATTTATAATGTGCTAATTTCTACTGGATAGCAAAGTGATTCAGTTCAATATATACATATATATATATATATATATATATATATACACACACACAATGGGCTTCCCTGCTTGCTCAGGTGGTAAAGAATCTGCCTGCAATGTGGGAGACCTGGGTTCAATCCCTGGGTTGGGAAGATCCTCTGGAGAAGGAAATGGCTATCTACTCCAGTATTCTGGCCTGGAGATTTGGACAATAATGGAAAAGAATATGAAAAAGAATATTGGTATATATATATATATGTGAAGTACAGTGCATTATGGTTTATCACAGGATATTGAATATAATTCCCTGTTGTTTATCAATCATAATTCATTATAAAATTAACTGTAGAAGAATGGGCATCTTTATGATGCTGAATCTTTCTAAAGTACATGGTACCTTTCTGTTCAAGTTTACTTCTGTGACTTCAAAAAATCTTTTGATTTTCCTATGTAGGTTTTGCATGTTTTTCTTGCCAAGTTTGCTCCTGAATGCATTATCTATTTTATTTCTCTAGCTCCAGAGTGGACCACCTGACTACTGCATGTTTTTGTATGGCCTGTAAGGAAAAAAGTAGTTTTTACATGCTAAATGGTTGGGAAAAAATTTGAAAGAAAAATAAAATTTGTGATGCATGAAAAATTCTTTGAAATTCAATAAAGGGCCATAAAAACACATTTAGTGGGGACTTCCCTGTGGGGGTCTAATGGCTTAGACTCCACACTCCCAGTGCAGGGGGCCTGGGTTGAATCCCTGGTCAGAGAACTAGATCCTATATGCTGCAACTAAGAGGTGCAGAGTCTTCTTTGGGGAGAGGAGAGAAAGAGTCAAACTACATCTTCCCAGAACAGAAATGACAGCACATCCCTCTGGAGCTCTCGTCCCAACAACGTTGTCATCGCCAGTTGTGGTCCCAGCAACGGTCGAGCCACTGAGGTGGCATCAGACACCTCGAGTCTAGGGCACCCACGCTGGGAGGACCAGCTCTGTGTGCCCACTTAGTCAAGACGTGGTCCAGCCTGCTCTCCCCTTCATGAAGGCCTTTGCATTTGGATGACTGATGGCTGGTCATTCGTGTGTCCTTTTCTCATTCAGAAGTTGGAACTACAGGTCCAGACTGATTTCTTTCTCTCTCTCTCTCTTTTTTTTTAAGTATAAGAAATTCATTTTTTCTTATACTCATGGTGGAGAGTTCTGACAAACTCAAACAGAACTCATCGTGGAGAGTTCTGACCAAATGTGGTCCACTGGGGAAGGGAATGTCAACCCACTTCAGCATTCTTGCCTTGAGAACCCCATGACAGTATGAAAAGGCAAAAAGATAGGACACTGAAAGATGAACTTCCCAGGTCGGTAGGTGCCCAATATGCTACTGGAGATCAGTGGAGAAATAACTCCAGAAAGAATGAAGAGACGGAGCCAAAGTGAAAACAACGCCCAGTTGTGAATGTGACTGGTGATGGAAGTAAAGCCCGAAGTATTGCAAAGGCACCTGGAATGTTAGGTCTATGAATCAAGGTACATTGGAAGTGTTAAAACAGGAGATGGCAAGAGTGAACACTGACATTTTAGGAATCAGTGAACTAAAATGGACTGGAATGGGCAAATTTAATTCAGATGACCACTATATCTACTACTGTGGGCAAGAATCCCTTAGCAGAAATGAAGTAGCCCTCATAGTCAACAAGAGTCTGAAGTGCAGTACTTGGGTGCAATCTCAAAAATGACAGAATGATCTCTGTTCGTTTCCAAGGGAAACCATTCATTCATAGTAATCTATGTCCCAACCAGTAATGCTGAAGAAGTTGAAGTTGATCGGTTCTATGAAGACCTTCAAGACCTTCTAGAACTAACACCCAAAAAAGATATCCTTTTCATTATAGGGGACTGGAATGCAAAAGTAGGAAGTCAAGAAACACCTGGAGTAACAGGCAAATTTGGCCTTGGAATACAAAATGAAGCAGGACAGAGGATAACAGAGTTTAGCCAAGAGAACGCACAGGTCATAGCAAACAACCTCTTCCAACAACACAAGAGAAGACTCTACACACAGACATCACCAAATGGTCAATACCAAAATCAGATTGATTATATTCTTTGCAGCCAAAGACGGAGAAGCTCTATACAGTCAGCAAAACAAGATAGGGAGCTGACTGTGGCTCAGATCATGAACTCCTTATTGCCAAATTCAGACTTAAATTGCAGAAAGTAGGAAAAACCACTAGACCATTCAGGTATGACCTACATCAAATTCCTTATGATTATACAGTGGAAATGACAAATAGATTCAAGGGATTAGATCTGATAGACATAGTGCCTGAAGAACTATGGACAAAGGTTCATGACATTGTACAGGAGGCAGTGATCAAGACCTTCCCCAAGAAAAAGAAATGCAAAAAGGCAAAATGGTTGTTTGAGGAGGCCTTACAAATACCTGAGAAAAGAAGAGAAGCTAAAGGCAAAGGAGAAAAGGAAAGTTAAACCCATTTGAGGGGCTTCCCTCATAGCTTACTTGGTAAATCATCGGCCTGCAATGCAGGAGATCTGGGTTCAATTCCTGGGTCGGGAAGATCCCCTGGAGAAGGAAATGGCAACCCACTCCAGTACTCTTGCCTGGAAAATCCCATGGACAGAAGAGCCTGGTGGGCTACAGTCCATGGAGTCACAAAGAGTCAGACACAACTGGGCGACTTGACTTTCTTTCTTCTTTCATTAAGAAACAAGAGTGCCCAAGTCTCCTTTCTCCTTTTCAACTACTCCATCAGCCTTGTGTGGATATTCTATTACGGAGGAAATTTTCCCAAAGGCTGTAATTTACAAGAGTATCAGATTTTTTTGATTTTTGCTTTAGTTATTGCTTTATACTTTTTCACTCAACCCTGGTGAAAGAACTCAGAAGCCTATTTGAGTAAAATTAAGTTCCTGTTAACTGGATGAAGTTCTGAAGTTTGTTATTGAATGTCGTTTTTATTATTATTAATGTTGCTTCCCAAGCCTGCTCCCCAGATGGTGTATTAACCACGGAGACATACAGATCTTGGAATGAAGAAAGATGAGTCCCGCTGTTTAGCACGGTCCCTATCACCTCTTAAATTTTCCATTGTTTAAGACGGAGCAAAGCACAGCCTCGGGGTGCCCTCTTGTGGTCATATGTTTAGTTGCAAGGAAAGAAAGAAAAAAAAAGGTCGTGCATATGTTTTTAGTCAGCAGTAAGTTTTGAGATGTGACAGTCCTGTCAAAACAAAACAATTCAACAAACTTCAAAGTAACCACAACAGAAGACATGCAGACACATATGGAGGCTTGGCGACAGCGTCTTGCAGCAAAATACGCCAAAACCATTTTGAAGGACAACGTGTAAGATCTGAAAGGGGGGCGAGGTAAGGCGCACTCAGGTGTGTGAGAGCTAGGACAAGGACCCAAAAGAACACTCGCTGAGAAACAGAGGCAGCGCATCAGTGGGAAAGCAGAGCAGAATTTCCATTTCCAGTTTTCTGTGCTACGAGCCGAGCTTGCTGCCTATTTTTTAAGAATATAAGTTCTCTGCTTCCTTTATTGATTCAACTATCAAGGCACGAACAAGACAATGCCCCTGTCTTCATGAAGCTTACATTTTTGGCAGGGAGGGAGACAAAATAAACACATAGAGGAAGTAAAAACACCAAGTGATTTCAGAAAGCAAGTCCTTTGGAGGAAATAAAACCACGTGGTCAGATGGAGATAGAAATTGAGAGCGATGAGAAGAAATAGGGAAGAGAGAGAAGGATAGAAAAGGTATTAAAGAGGGAATTCCCTGGCAATCCAGTGGTTAAGATTCCATGCTTGCATGGCAGGGAGCACGGGTTAGATCTCTGGTTGGGGGACTAAGATCAAGTAAGATCTCATAAACTGTGGGGGTGTGACAGGGGAAAAAAAACACAATAAAACAAATGGTGGAATTCTAGGACGCAAAGAAAAATGAGCCAGGGTGATGCCAAGATTTTTGACTTGACTTAAGTGACTGCCATCCCCTGAATGAGGGGAGTCCAGGAGGGGCCACCTGGGTAGTCAGGCTTAGAAGACGGTGAGATTTCCTTGAGCCCTGGAGCAGAGCGTGGGGTATAGCAGTGATACCCAAACCCTGTGCCGTGGATTCACTTATACAGATACACATAGCTATTAATTTTCAGATTCTTTGCCCAGATAGGTTATTCCAGAACACTGAAGAAAGTTTCCTAGGCTACCCATACATCCTTGGTGATCATCTCTTTCATTCAGAGTACGTGTGCATGCCAATCCTAGTCTCTGAATTCTTGCTTTCCCCTACCCTCAAACTGTTGGCCTTCGTGGAGCCACAAGTGTGTGTTCTAACTCTGAGCCTTTTACCCTTTAGCAAATGAGTGCATGTGTATCAATTTTTAGATGTCACCCATAACTGATATCATAGGCTATATGTTTTTTCCAATCCTGCTGTTGCTGCTGCTACTAAGTCGCTTCAGTCGTGTCCGACTCTGTGCGACCCCATAGATGGCAGTCCACCAGGCTCCTCTGTCCCTGGGATTCTCCAGGCAAGAATACTGGAGTGGGTTGCCATTTCCTTCTCCAATGCATGCAAGCATGCTAAGTTGCTTCAGTCATGTCCGACTCTGTGCGACCCCATAGACGGCAGCCCACCAGGCTCCTCTGTCCACGGGATTCTCTAAGCAAGAACACTGGTTTTTTCCAATGAGACTTCCATGATTAGTACAATCATCTCCAAGTCCATGTATTTCTGGAAATGGCCTGATTTCATTATTTTCTATGACTATATCATATTCGGTTGTAACTCTATACACTGTTTTAGTATATCCAACGGAACATGGACATTTCGTTGCTTCCTGGACTCCTGCCTATGAAAAGGGAGCTGCGGTGAATGAAGGCATGCAACTGCCTTTTCTAATTGGTAGTTATCTCAGGTAGGCACCAGAAAACGATTATAGATCAGGTTCTTGCTGTAATCCAGTTTTCTCAGGAACTCCCATACTGCTTTCATCGTGGCTGGTAACAACTAATCTTCCCAAAGCAGAAAAGGGGCAGAACTGTGGACCATAAGTATGTCTTCTAATCCTGCAAGCCTTTTTCAGTTTAAGAATTAAGTCAGTGTGCATCGATTTTTAGATGTCACCAAACTGATATCATTGGCTAACTGCTGTTCCCTGTTTCACTTCCTGTGCTGGGTATGATCATCCCTGGATGATTGGTTATTGCAACACTGACTTGATTTCATTCTTTTCTAGGGTGAGTCTTATTACTTTTAGCTCTGTACACCATCCTCTTGTACCACCTTCCGTCCTTGGATGTTTGTTTCCTGCCGTCCTGGCTATTATAATAGGGCTGTTGTGAAGCTGCGGGTACCAATGTCTTTTTGAATTGGTGGTTTTCATGGCACCCAGGCCCCTGAGTGGGAACGTGGATCGCGTGCTTGCTCCATGTCAGTTTTATTAGGGACTCCCATAGTGTTGTCCGTCGTGGCTGGTAACACATGATCTTCCCCAAAGAGGCCAAGGGGCGTTCCTTTGGCTTCATGCAAACTCTGGCCCTTTCACGGGTTCAAACATTTGCCGGTGGCCCTTCTCCTGTGCCAAGGAAATACTTGGTTGCCGTTGTCATTTGCAGCCCTCGAATTATTAAATCGTTTGCTCTTAAAAAAGAATGTCAAAGGATAATGTGTGTGTTATGTGTATCTTTTGAAATTGATTTGCTAAAGGTCCTCCCCGTTTTGAGTTCTTTCTCGAGCGCCTGCCCCCAGGCGATTTCTGCAAGGCCGGTGTCCTTTACAGCTCCGCTTGCCTTTTGAGTAGAAAGGGCCCCTGAGCTCTGGCAGGGATGTTGTAGTTACCACAATTGTCCACAAGGCGGAGACACTGCTCCTTGACCTTCCGTGTTGCTTGGCAAGCAGACCCCTGAGAACCTTGTGCTCCCTGCATATTGATTCCAAAAGACTATGCCAGAAGAAAGACCACAGGGCGTTTCTCTCAGCTCCTCTTTTCTCTAAGAATTCACCCCCTGAAGCAGATCCCCATCGCTGCCAATAACTGCTGTGCAGATGTTCCTGTCCTTGGAAAAGAGGTGCCTCTGTGAACAAGTCTGCTGCTCCGGGAGACTTGGAGACCAGGGGACATTTCTGAGCTTTTGTGGCCCGAAAGTTTAGTGGTTTTGGGGTACCCATGGCTTGGATGAGGTGTAGGGTGACCCGCCTGGATCTGAATTTTGCGATCTCTTCCAAGGTGTGGGACATCAGGTATAAACGGGTTGGTTTTGCAGGCATGTTCTTCACTGTCCTGAATGCAGAGTTCCAGAGAATAGCAAGGAGAGATAAGGAACCCTTCTTATGTGAACAATGCAAAGAAATAGAGGAAAATGTTAGAATGGGAAATAATAGCAATCTCCTTAAGAAAACTGGAGATATAAGGGAACATTTCATGCAAAGGCAGGCACAATAAAGGACAGAAACAGTGTGGACCTAACAGAAGCAGAAGATATTAAGAAGAGGTGGCAAGCATACACAGAAGAACTATACGAGAAAGATCTTAACGGCCCCGATAACTACGATGGTGTGATCACTCACCTAGAGCCAGACATCCTGGACTGTGAAGTCAAGTGGACCTTAGGAAGCATCACTACTAACAAAGTTAGTGAAGGTGATGGAATTCCAGTTGAGCTTTTTCAAATCCTAAAAGATGATGCTGTGAAAGTGCTGCACTCAATATGTCATCAAATTTGGAAAACTCAGCAGTGGCCACAGGACTGGAAAAGGTCAGTTTTCATTTTAATGCCAAAGACAGGCAATGTCAAAGAATGTTCAAATTACCACACAATTTTGCTCATTTCACATGCTAGCAAGTTTATGCTCAAAATCCTTCAAGCTAGGCTTCAACCATACATGAACTGTGAACTTCCAGATGTAAAGTTGGATTTAGAAAAGGCAGAGGAACCAGAGATCAAATCACCAACATCCGTTGGATCATAGAAAAAGCAAAAGAATTCCAAAAAACATCTACTTCTGCTTCATTGACTAAAGCCTTTGACTGTGTGGATCACAACAAACATTCTTAAAGGAATATTCTTAAAGGGATGGGAATACCAGACCACCTTACCTGCCTCTTGAGAAACCTGTATGCAGGGCAAGAAGCAACAGTTAGAACTGGACATGAAACAACAGACTGGTTCAAAACTGGGAAAGGAATATATCAAGGCTGTGTATTTCACCTTGCTTATTTAACTTATATGCAGAGTACATTATAGGAAATGCTGGGCTGGATGACTCACAAGCTGTAATCAAGATTGCTGGGAGAAATATCAACAACCTCAGATATGTAGATGATTCCACTTTAATGACAGAAGTGAAGAGGAACTAAAGAGCTTTTTGATGAGGGTGAAAGAGGAGAGTGAAAAAGCTGGCTTAAAACTCAACCTTTAAATAAACTAAGATTATGGCATCTGGTCCCATCCCTTGATGGCAAATAGATGAGGAAAAGTGGAAACATTGTCAGAGTTTCAAAATAACTACGCATGGTCACTGCAGCCATGAAATTAAAAAATGCTTGCTCCTTGGAACAAAAGCTATGACAAACACAGACAGTGTATTTAAAAGGAGAGAGATCATTTTGCAGACAAAGTCCATCTAATCAAAGCTATGGTTTTTCCAGGAGTCAGGTATGGATGTGAGAGTTTGACCATAAAGAAGGCTGAGCATCAAAGAGTTGATGCTTTTTAACTGTGGTGTTGGAGAAGACTCTTGAAAGTCCCTTGGACAGCAAGGAGGTCAAACCAGCCAATCCTAAAGGAAATCAACCCTGATTATTCATTGGAAGAACTGGTGCTGATGGTGAAGCTCCAATACTTTGGCCTCCTGATGGGAAGAATCGACTCTTGGGAAAGATCCTGATGCTGGGAAAGATTGAAGGCGGGAGGAGAAGGGGACGACAGAGGATGAGATGGTTGGATGGCATCACCGACTCAATGGACATGAGTTTGAGTAAACTCCGGGAGTTAGTGATGGGCAGGGAGGCCTGGCGTGCTCTAGTCCATGGGGTTCAAAAGTTTAGAGGAAGACTGAGAGACTGAACAACAACAAATCCATCTGAATGTGAACGGCTCCCGAGCACTAGATTGGAAGTTGCAGTTTCAAGAAACATCCACAGGACAGAGACTGCTCCCTGACCGCTCTGGGTTGCTTGGCAACCAGACCCCGGAGAACCTGTGTTCCTCCCCTATTGATTCCAGTGAATATGCCAGAACAAAGACCCCAGGGCATTTCTCTCAGCCATTCTTTTCCCTAAGAATTCACCCCCTCAGGCAAATCCCCATCGTGGACCAACATTGCTGTTGTCGGAAAAGTGGCGCTGCTTTGAAGAAGGAGGCCGTGCCAGCAGACGTAGAGACCCAGGTGACTCCATTTCTAAGCTTTTCCGGGCAGAAAGTTTAGTGTTTTCTCAGTGCATGCGGCTTGGTTCAGGTATAGGGAGACCTGCCTGGATCCGGATATTGCAGTCTTGTTCCCCGGGTTGCAGGCGTCAGATAAAAGCGGGTTGGCTCTGCAGGCGTGTCCTGCACTGCTTTTTCCTTTCCAAAGCAGTGGAGACTTCTGGGTCCAAGTCTTCTCAGGCTCCAGGGATGTGACAGCAGCCCAGGTGCTGAGGCTAAGGGAAAGAAATATCTTTGTCAGTTCTCTTCTTTGGAGAGTTAGTTCTTATTTTACATTGATTAAATATTGATTTAGAATGTTGTGTTTGTTTGGGCGGTATTGCCACCGGACTCACTGGTGCAGATACATGTATGTGTTCCTTTTTCTATTCTTTTCCCCGATACGTTATTACAGAGCTTTGAAGAGTGTCACCTAGACTCTGGAATAGGTCCTTCTTGATTATCTGTTTCATCTCTTTTACGGTGTGTATGCTAATCCCAACCTTCTAATTTCTCCCTTTCCTGTATGCGCCAAGTCTTTGCCTTTGGGGATTGTGTGTTTTCTAACTCTGTAATTCTTTTTCTCTTTAGGAATTTAGTTGGTGTGTATCAGTTTTTAGAGGTCACCCATAAGAGGTGTCATGGGCTATCTGTCATTCCCTGAGTAACTTCCCTCAGTTAGTATGATCATCCCCATTCCATGGGTGTTGCTGGTAATGGCCTGATTTCAATATTTTTTTATGGCTTGCAGCTCTATATCATGTCTTCTTTTACCATTCATCGGCCTGTGGACTTTTGGTTGCTTCCTGGAGTCCTGGTTATGATAAAACTGCTAAAGTGAACCTTGGGTTGCAGGTTGTCTTTTTGAATTGAGTCCAAGTGGCCTTTAAAGCCCAGATGAGACTTTTTAGTTGCAAGAAAACAAGCTCAGGGATCCCCCTGATTTTGCATTGTGGTTAGGTGTATAATTATTCCATTATATATCACAGTGTAATAGTAATAAATACAGTGTACATAAATGTAATGTTGAAGAATCCCGAAATTGTACCCAGGCCTTGGGAAAATTATCTTCCACAAAAGGGTGCTTGTTTATTAAAAGGTTGGCCACTGCCAAGAGACAAGGATTACCTGGGCTTCCCTGTCCTTTTGCTGACCTGTCCATCCCGCATGAGAAAAGGAAACACACACACACAGGTAAATTCTTCCTGATGTAGCAGAGACTAGAGTAAGCTGGTCTCCAGGGATGGAGGTAACAGAGAATAACCCATTAACCATCCAGGAAACATCACATAGGTTTAGACTGAGTTCTTTCAAGGGACTGAGCTTTGAGTCTTTGGATCCTGAAGCTAGAGGCCTCTTGGCAGGAGGGGCTGAGCGAGGTCCCCAGGGTACTGAGCACTGTGTGTGAGGGGAATAGGGTGATGGGGAAGGGGGAGGGTTTCCTGGGGGGAGGCCTGGCCCCACTGGTGCTGTTTGAGAACAAGGCTCCTGCAGTTTGGTCTGCCTTCTCCAAGGGGCCACATGCCTGCTGGGGGCTGGGGTGCAGCTGACACAGAGACCTTTCTGCAGACCTTCAGCTTGGACACACAGGGGGAAAGAGCACCTCTTTCTGGAACTTGTTCACTGGCGACCTTCTGGGCACCTTCTGAGTGCCAGACCCTATTCTGGGCCCTGGGGAGGCAAGATGTGCATGGCAGGTTCCATTGGATTTCAAGAGAGGCTTAACAGTTCAGTCTGTTGTATTGAGTTGGATTTATTTATTTATGGCTGTGCTGTTTCTCTGTTGCTGTACACGGGTTTCTCTAACTGAAGCAAGAAGGGACTATTCTTTGTTGCGGTGCATGGGCTGCTCGTTTTTGTGGCTTCTCTTGTTGTGGCTTGCGGGCTCTAGAATGTGGGCTCTGTTCTTCCCGTGGAACATGGGATCATAGTTCCTGGACCAAGATTCGAACCCACGTCCCCTGCAGTGGCAGGCAGATTCCCAATCACTAGGTCACCGGGCAAGTCCCTGGAGTTGCATTTTTAGTTGAATTGAATTGGATTAATTAAAGACCTGTTATGTACATCCTGGTGTGCATGGTCCTGAGGGAAAATGGGCCACAAAGCCAGAGCCCTGCCCTCAGGGAGCCTATGTTCTCAAGGTGAAGAGCATCAAAGTGGAGGCCACTGTGCTATTAGCAGCTGTGTGCACTTGGGGACGTTCCTCAGGTCTCCAGGCCTCAGTTTCCCATTCTCTAATATGGGTAGAGAAACAGGACCTATTGTTGAAAGGATTAAATTACAAGAGGTGTGAAAAAAAATCAGCTGGCGAGGCACCTGCTACATGATAAATCTCAATACACATTATTGTCAATGAGTCATCAGTTAAATGTGAAAACAACAGTTCCTGCCTCCCAGGGTTGACCTGATGCTTAAGGGCTTCACTCTCTGCAAAGGGCTAAACGTAGTATCTCACAGGTGGCTTTGGTACTAAGGACCTGAAGGCAGCAGCGATGTCATGCCTGAGTTTCCCCTGAGCTCAGCTGAATCAGCTGTCTGCTCAAGGTCCCTGTTTCCCAATCTGAGAAATGGGCCAAGCCATAATTTTGCCTCTTGGCCCCATTGTGAAGATTAAAAGAGGCAAGGCATATTACTGTAACAGCCTTGCCTGCCCCAAGCTCTGGTGACCTTTAATATTGTGACCTGGAAGGGTGTTGTTGCTGTTCATTTATTTCAAACCACTCAGCCTGAAAACTGGCCATCTCAGAGAACATGATGATGATGGAGAGAAAGTCACTTTAAAGAATTACTGGGGTGGGGGCTTCTGGGTTTGGGGGGTCCCACCATTAAGATCCTGCCATAACCCTGTCACTAACCTGCTGGGTGACTTGGTCCCCTGGTCTTGGATTCCCAGCAGTCTGATACATGGGCTGGACCAGAGCAGCGTTTCTTACCCTGAAATGGGCATCCGATTCACTCGGAGAGCCCAGGCCCAACCCTGGGGGTTCTGAGGCTCCTGTGGGGTCTCCTGGGAACCAGAGTTTTAAATAAGGGTCTGAAGGGTTCTGATGCTCAAGACAGCCAGAGAAACAGTGGACCAGGGTGCCTCCAGGGTCCCTCCACCTCCCCTATCCAGCAGTTGAGGCAGCTCTAGGAAAGGAGCCGCAAATGGGCTCCAGAAGGCGCTTGGTCACGTGACCTCTCTGTGCTTGGCATGTTCCTCCCACGTGGGGAGGTTTGTTTCTGCTCTTCAACCGGGGAAGGTGGGGGAGTAGTGGGGAGAAGGGGGAGAGGAGAAAGGCGGATGCATTTGGCCTGTCCGGGACCTGAGTCCATCACTTACAACTGGAGAACAGAAATAATAACCCTTCCTGAGGGGCTGGGGAGAGGGATACTGCGCAAGGTCCCTGGGCCTTGCGCAGGTAGACATTAATAAATAGAAGAACAAACCGAAGAAATGCCCTCACCTGTTTGGAAGGGGAAACTATTTCTAAGTAACTTAACGACCAATGAAGAAAAATGCTGATAATTTCAGTGCTCAGCACAAAGTTTAAGTGCTTGGCATGACCCGAGGTAATCTGTTTAGAAATTGAGTAGGGATCCTTGTTTGGGGCTGTTACAGGGGCCTCTGTCCCTTGGACTGCAAGGAGATCCAACCAGTCTATCCAAGGAAATCAGTCCTGAAGATTCATTGGAAGGACTGATGCTGAAGCTGAAACTCCAATACTTTGGCCACCTAATGCGAAGAACTGACTCACTGGAAAAGACCCTGATGCTGGGAAAGATTGAAGGCAGGAGGAGAAGGGAACCACAGACGATGAGATGGTTGGATGGCATCACCAACTCGATGGACATGAGTTTGAGCCAACTCTGGGAGTTGGTGATGGACAGGGAGGCCTGGTGTGCTGCAGTCCATGGGGTCGCAAAGAGTCGGACACGACTGAGGGACTGAACTGAACTCAACAGGGGCCTCTAGCCGGCCACTTACAAGCCGAGTTCTACCCTCTGGAGGCTTGGGGAGGCGGGCAAACAGGGCTGCCACGTGAAACGTAGGAGGGCCCGTTCAAGTTGAGTTTGAGCCACAGAACAGTTTAGCATGTTTCATGTACTATTGGGAATCTACTTATGGTTTCCTGGTGGCTCAGATGGTAAAGAATCTACCAGTAATGCAGGAGACCCGGGTTCCATCTGTGGGTCGGGAAGATCCCCTGGAGAAGGAAATGGCAACCCACTCCAGGAGTCTTGACCCGAGAATCACACGGACAGAGGAGCCTGGCGGGCTGCAGTCCATGAGGTTACTTGCAGAGAGTCAGACACGACGCGCGTCGCGCCGAGTTTTAACCCTAGCAGGGCGCTGCACAGGTGTGACGGGAGGGCTGGGCCTGAGCCCTCGTCTTCCGCGGAGTCTGCGCAGCCGGCGGCCCCACGTGCTCCACGCCGGGGCGGCACCTCCCACCCCGCTCCGCTCCGGCCCCGCGGGCGCACGGCTTCCCGCTGCTGCTCCCACGAGATGCCGCCACCGACTCGGAGCCCAGACTGTGGGGACAGTTCGGGACTTCGCGTCCTCGTGGGGGAGCAGGGGAGACTTGAGATCTGGAAGTGTGTTCACCTGGCCTCAAGCTGCACTTTTCATTTGGGAAACCAGCAAAAGAAGACACCGCCGGGACTCTTCAGACAAAGACCCATCCACTGGCCCTCAGGTAAATCGCCTGACTTTTCTGATTTCGGTTCGCTTGTTTGTAAAACGGGAATAACTGCATGATTTCGTGGATTCCTTGTGAAGTTAAGTGAGGGGCCCAGTCTTGGGGCCCCGAGAAATGCCATGTGTTTTGGTTTTATTTACTTGCTGACTTGGACGGCCTTCAGGGGCTTGCTGCGGGTTGGGTCTTGAGGCTGCACTTAGGTTGGATTTCACAAAAACTAGAAAATGTCTTTTTTAATGAATGGTGGAGATGCTCAGGATGATTTTGAGAGCCCCAGATTTCCTTTTGATTTTGCTACTGGTGTGACTTAAACCTCTCGGAGCTTGAGTTCGCTCATGTAAAGGAAAGACTGCTCCCTCCCAGGGGTTCGGTGAGAACGTCCCTAGGCTTCTGGTGCTCTCCTTCCTGACTCGGAACAGGAATTTTCTGTGACTGATGCTGTTAGGACCCCTGTGGTCACCGTCACCTCTGCTGGGGTGGCCGGGGAGCCCTGCAGGGTTCTGGAGGCAGACCGAGGGATGGAAGGGAGGAAGCTACTGAATGGTCCCTTTGCTCTCAAACCTTTTCTCCGGTCTCGTGTGGGTCCATAGGAGGAACCATGGGGAAACTTGATCAGAGCAATCACCTGCAGGGTTCCAGAGGGGGCTAATGGGCAGTTGCTTTGGTGGCTATGAATGGAATCATTTTTTCAAGTCTTTGTTTAACTACTGGGGTGTCGAAGTTTTTCTTAAACATTTGAGCAAGCTTTCTATAAGCAGAGTTGCTTACTCTTATGCCATGTTCCGTGGAAATCCTCCCTTTATGATTTTGTTTTTCTTTTGTATTTTAGTGTTATTTTTCATCCGGCTCCTCTTACCGTGGGATTCTTCAGGCTAGAATACTGGTATGGGTTGCTGTTCCTTTTCCAGGGGATCTTCCTGATTCAGAAATGGAAACCGGGTCTCCAGCATTGCAGACAGATTCTTTACCATCTGAGCCACCAGGGAAGCCCATAACAGGGCTTGGGCTCTGTATTTCAAGAAGCTGAAGGCAGAGGTGTAATTCTGTTCGGTAATCCTGGGTCCAGTCTCACTTTGCTATTTGTCATTTTTTCTTTTGCTTGAAAGGGAGTAACTTACCCTAAGATTATAGAGCAGCTGTTCTCAATGTGGGGCTGTGCAGTCCCTGAATGAGCAGCATCAGCATCACCTGGGAAGTTGTTGAAAATGCAGACACTCAGGTCTCGCTGCAGCCCAGCTGTGTCAGAGGCTCTGGGGTGGAGCCTGAGAGCCCATCTTATAACCACCCCTCCAGGTGGTGCTGATGCCCCTGAAGTTGCGTTACCACTGTGAGGGATGGAATATCTGGTTCTTTAAACTGAGTTGTTTAATTTGCCTGGTGTTTAGTTTATGTGCCTTTCTTGACTAGTCATTTCCCCTAGGTGTTAGGAATTTATTTCCAAATGATTGAATCAGTGTTTATTCCCATTCCTGAGCTTTGGAAAGCATTTACTGATCACCCATGGCATACTGGCCTGGCCTAGGTAGAAGGACTCAAATGCTTAAAATCTAGAGGTAAATGAGACCTGTATATGAGTGCTAAAATAAGCAGAAGAAAATTGGCGGCATCTCCAGGGGGGGAATAGAGGTAGGAAGGAGAGAGTGCCATATATGGGGAGTCTTCGTGAAGGGGCCTGTGGGATTCACCTGACATAGGAACAATGTCCGTGGAAGAGGCTGGGTTATCTTAACTAGTGATACCTGGAGTAGAAGGAAAATGCTTCCTGCAGCCCCCACTTCATGTCAGCTGTGTGTTTCCTATTCTTGTTCTTGCAAGTACATTACTGTTCAAAGACAGATGCCGTTTCTGGGTGTCCTGCACACACCTCCACAACCTTCCTTCTTGAGCGATAAACACGGCCACTCCTCAGGTCAGTGGACAGAGATTATACTCATTTCTCCTCCTAGTGCAGAGTCCTCCAGAGTGTGGATAGCTGCTTGACTCAACTGTTCTCTCATTGATGGCTTTCAGCCTTCTGTTTAGTTTTTGGTCACATAGGATGAACAGGGGGGAGTTTCTGTAGGTAGGTGTGGACTTAAACAGTGTTCACAACCTGAGAGTTGAGAGTTACATTTTATGCGGTGGGGGATTTTTAGTGCTTCAAGCCCAGGAGGCAGCATCTCAAGTGACCCTGAGAGAACTACTCTGACGGGGTGGGAATTGGGAGCCAGGTTTTATAACAGTTTCGCAACAAAGGACAGGTAGTCTGATTGTCAAAAGATGATTGTTAATTAAAACCAGATACTCCCAGATTAAGAAATTTAGTGCTTTTCTCTTTATGTGGAAAAATTTTTACAAGAATCTAGAGTCACCGAAATCATTCTTTTACTATGCACCTTAGCTGTCTGGGGACCATATCCTATCTTTTCACCTCCCGAGCTTCCTCAGGGCTCACCATAGCACGTGGCTTCTAGATGGCAGGTATTCTTTTCCTTCCTGCATTCCCTTAGGGCTCGCCATCAGTGGTGGCTGCAATTGCCAATGACTGTGACATTATTTGTTTACTGACATGGCAAGAAATACTCCATTTCTCATAAGCGTGATGGGGAGGTGAAAGGAGTCCAGCTCCCTCTTGTTCAGAACAGAGTAAGAAAATGGGGCGTTTTCCAACTTTTGCCAGCAGCAAGTACTTCTCAAGAAAGTGGAAGACAGTGATTTCCAGTTGGGAAATACCTACACACTTACAGAATTGTTGATAGGAGTGAACTGGATGGGACTTCTCCCAGCGATCTGATTTCCAGCACGGCTGGCACCAGCTGCCCCCCATTCTCAGGTTCGGATGATCTGGGACCTGCGTTTGTGTGTATGGTGGAGGCAGCCGGCACATAGCTACCCTGTGTCTCTGACTTGGCAGGATCCAGCCCCAGCTTTCTGCCCCGAGCCTCAATTTCCCTTCATTCTCTGCCCGGGTGAATTTCCAGGGAAATCACCTCCATGTATTTTCATAAATTTGCACTAGTCATCAAAGGGGATTGCATAAGAAACGTTGGCGGCTGGAAGAGGCTCTGAACACTTCAGATCCGGTCTTTTTAGTACCAGAGAACCTTTTTTTGGCTCAGCATAAACAAAGCCAAACATTCCCCCCACCACTCCTTCCCTTCAGGGTTCAAGTTTGCTTTGAAATTTACAACAAAACATTTGATTGGAGGCATGGCCTCATTTTGGCATCAATCTTGTTAATTTCCATTACCTTAGGAATCTGTACCCACTCACATCTAACTTAGAGCCACAGGCGAGAGAAGATTATCCTTCAGTTAGCTGGAGTAAAAAGTCATCTCTATGTCTATACAGTCAGCAAAAACAAGACCGGGAACTGACTGTGGCTCAGATCATGAACTCCTTATTGCCAAATTCAGACTTAAATTGAAGAAACTAGGGAAAACCACTACACCATTCAGGTATGACCTCAATCAAATCCCTAACAAATATACAGTAGAAATGAGAAATAGATTTAAGGGACTAGATCTGATAGAGTGCCTGATGAACTATGGATGGAGGTTCGTGACATTATACAGGAGACAGGGAGCAAGACCATCCCCAAGAAAAAGAAATGCAAAAAAGCAAAATGGCTGTCTGAGGAGGCCTTAATAGCTGTGAAAAGAAGAGAAGCGAAAAGCAAAGGAGAAAAGGAAAGATATACCCATTTGAATGCAGAGTTCCAAAGAATAGCAAGGAGAGATAAGAAAGCCTTCCTCAGTGATCAATGCAAAGAAATAGAGGAGAACAATAGAATGGGAAAGACTAGAGATCTCTTCAAGAAATTTAGAGATACCAAGGGAACATTTCATGCAAAGATCGGCTCAATAAAGGACAGAAATGGTATGGACCTAACAGAAGCAGAAGTTATTTAGAAGAGGTGGCAAGAATACACAGAAGAACTATACAAAAAAGATCTTCACAACCCAGAAAACCATGATGGTGTGATCACTCACCTAGAGCCAGACATCCTGGAATGCGAAGTCAAGTGGGCCTTAGGAAGTATCACAATGAACAAAGCTAGTGGAGGTGATGGAATTCCAGTTGAGCTATTTCAAATCCTAAAAGGTGGTGCTGTGAAAGTGCTGCTGCACTCAATATGCCAGCAAATTTGGAAATCTCAGCAGTGGCCACAGGACTGGAAAAGATCAGTTTTCATTCCAATCCCAAAGAAAGGCAATGCCAAAGAATGTTCAAACTACCGCACAATTGCATTCATCTCACATGCTAGTAAAGTAATGCTCAAAATTCTCCAAGCCAGGCTTCAACAGTATGTGAAGAGTGAACTTCCAGATGTTCAAGCTGGTTTTAGAAAAAGGAGAGGAACCAGAGATCAAATTGCCAACATCCGCTGGATCATCGAAAAAGCAAGAGAGTTCCAGAAAAACATCTATTTCTGCTTTATTGACTATGCCAAAGCCTTTGACTGTGTGGATCACAATAAACTGTGGAAAATTCTGACAGACATGGGAATACCAGACCATCTGACCTGTCTCTTGAGAAACCTGTATGCAGGTCAGGAAGCAACAGTTAGAACTGGACATGGAACAACAGACTGGTTCCAAATAGGAAAAGGAGTACATCAAGGCTGTATATTGTCACCCTGTTTATTTAACTTATATGCAGAGTACATCATGAGAAACGCTGGGCTGGAGGAAACACAAGCTGGAATCAAGATTGCCGGGAGAAATATCAATAACCTCAGATATGCGGATGACACCACCCTTATGGCAGAAAGTGAAGAAGAACTAAAGAGCCTCTTGATGAAGGTGAAGGAGGAGAGTGAAAAAGTTGGCTTAAAGCTCAACATTCAGAAAACTAAGATCATGGCATCTGGTCCCATCACTTGATGACAGATAGATTTGGTAACAGTGGCAGATTTTATTTTTTTGGGCTCCAAAATCACTGCTGATGGTGACTGCAGCCATGAAATTAAAAGACGCTTACTCCTTGGAATAAAAGTTATGACCAACCTAGACAGCATATCAATAAGCAGAGGTATTACTTTGCCAACAAAGGTCCGTCTAGTCAAGGCTATGGTTTTTCCAGTGGTCATGTATGGATGTGAGAGTTGAACTCTGAAGAAAGTTGAGCGCCGCAGAATTGATGCTTTTGAACTGTGGTGTTGGAGAAGACTCTTGAGAGTCCCTTGGACTGCAAGGAGTTCCAACCAGTCCATCCTAAAGGAGATCAGTCCTGACTATTCATTGGAAGGACTGATGCTGAAGCTGAAACTCCAGTACTTTGGCCACCTGATGCGAAGAACTAACTCATTGGAAAAGAGCCTGATGCTGGGAAAGATTGAAGGCGGGAGAAGGGGACGACAGAGGGTAAGATGGTTGGTTGGTATCACCGACTCAATGGACATGAGTTTGAGTAAACTGCGGGAGTTGGTGATGGACAAGGAGGCCTGGCTTGCTGCAGTCCATGGGGTTGCAAAGAGTCAGACACGACAGCGACTGAACTGAACTGATGTCCGCAAGGCCAATTCGCATTGTCTGGCCAATTGCCCCAGGCACTGGGAGATGAAGGTGGTGTGGATACTGGTGTTGCAGTTTGAACAATGACCACCAGAGGGAGCACTGTGCCTTGAAAACTCCATAGTCCCTGGTTTGCATTCTGTAAACAGGGAGGCTTACTGGTTACCAACCGTGTTTAGGAGAGGAGTTGTCATCTCCTTTCCACACATGGAGCAGCTAATGAGATAAGGCGAGAGGTTTCTTGCTGGGAGTTGGAGAATTCAAGGAGAGACAGACACATCCAGTAATGCAAATATTAAGCTCTGTAAATAATTCATACTACTGGGCATCTCAGATGTGGACCAGGTTGGCTTACTCAAGTGGCATTTACAGCTCTAAGTAAACGGTGGATAGAAGCTTGTTTCCTGCCTTAATTAGTTGAGTCAGAACCTGCCTCAGAGGCCTTGTTAATTTTTAGAAATTGATCTTTGAGCAGAGTTGTAAACAAGTGACAATTAATAATACTTTGGTCCCCAGAACCCATTTGATAATTATTTTCAGCTGTCTGTAGCAGCCGTAAAGAAACCTGTGCTGTGCCCGTTGTGGGTAAAGTTATGGATTTGGAAGCCCAGGAAAGAACTGAAGGTAGTCAAAGAACATGAGGTCCCTAGGTTTGCTCTAGAAAGACTTTTGTTCTCCACTTACCCTCCCTTGGACACTTGCTGTGTCTGGACTGGACTCCACTTCATGGGCAGTGTCTTGTGTTGCTTAATCTTCATGACACTCTAGCAAGGTGGGAGCTTTTATCATACCCATGGGAAAAAAAAATAAGAAACTGGCTTTTTGTTGTTCAGTTGCTAAGCGTGTCCGACTCTGAGACTCCGTGGTCTGCAGCACACCAGGCTTCCCTGTCCTTCACCGTCTCCAGGAGCTTGCTCAAACTCTTGTCCATTGAGTCGGCGATGCCATCCAACCATCTCACCCTCTGTCGTCCCCTTCTCCTCCTGTCTTCAGTCTTCCCCAGCATCAGGGTCTTTTCTAATGAGTCGGCGCTTCGTATCAGGTGGGCAGAGTATTGGAGCTTCGGCATCAGTCCTTCCAGTGAATATTCAGGGTTGATTTCTTTAGGAATGACTGGTGTATTTATCCCCGGTTATGTTACGGTAGATTCAGGGTTTGAACCCAGGGCTGTGTGATTCTGCTTATCCATTCATCAGACATGTAGCACGTGCCCTTTGTTCTAGGTAGTATGCCAAGTGATGGGGATGCAGGAAGGTGTTGGCAAACAAAATGCACAATATGAGAGTTTTGAGTCCAGTTTTATTTGAGCCAAAATGAGAACTGCAGCCTGGGAGATAGTATTTCAGGTAGCTCTGAGAAACTGCTTCACGGAGGTGAAGTGGGGATGCCGGGTTATATAGAAGTTTTCAACAAAGGGGCAGATAGACTGAACGTTAAAAGGTTGTTGCCTCAAGTTAAGGAGTTTAGTGTTTTTCTATTTATGGGAATATACAAGAGTCTGGGCTCACTGAAATCATTCATCTGATACACACCTCACCACCTCGGGCCAGTATCCTATATTTTCACATCCTGAGTTTCCTCAGGGGTCACCACACGGAATATCTGCAGTCTGATGGATTCTCGATGGCAGGTATTCTTTCCTGAGTCTCCCCAGGCTTACCAGCTCACGTTGGAGGGCTGTAATGGCTGATGACTATGACGTTCTTGTTTACTGATATGGCAGGAAATAGTCCATCTCTGAAAGGAATAAGGAAGATGAGATCTCTGTCCTCATAGAGTTTACATTCTGGTAAAGCATGACAATGGCAGACTATACACAACTGAAAAACAAGATGCTTTTGATGGGGGCCCAGAGATGGAGGAAGGTTTGATAGCCTGTCATGGGGGTGGTGTAGGGCAGAAGGACCACTTTAAGTAGGATGTTCGGTGGAGGCTTCGTGAAGAGGGGGTGGTAGAATGAAATCTGGGTGCTGGGAGGTTTCGGTCTCGGGGCAGGTGCAAGGAGGAGCGTTCTAGAAGTAGGGCCAGCCAGCGCAGAGCCCTTGGATGTGGGCGGACTCAGGGGTGAGGTGAGAGCCGGGGGGCCAGGGAGGCTGTAGTACAGGGAGCAGGGGGAACAGAGTTGGGGGCCAGGGTGGGCAGGCTGTGCTGTGTGTCCCCATGACACTCGGGTGCCCCCGAAAGTCTCCCCCTTAGTGTCCAGCTCCTGGACATATGTGCTGCTGTCAGATGCGAGATGAGCTTGTGGCTAGATTCCAGCTCATGTCACAGTTTTTTTTTTTTTTTGGTTTAACATTTAATTCATCCTTACTGCATGCCCCCCACCCCCTGCCCTGCTGATCCCAAAGGAAGACCCAGCTGCCAGTTCCCTCTTTTTTCTAATATCTCCCTGGACCCCACCATCTGCTTTGGATCAGGGTAGAGACTGCCATGTTTGACTCTGCCAAAAGAAGGCCTACGTCTTTTTTAACCTAAATAGCACTCAGACACCAGATCTTCAGGTCAAGGGCAAGCCAGGCCTTTGGGACAACCAGAGATGGAAGGAAAGGAGAATTCAGCATTGTTGAGTTGGAACAATCTTCAGTGCCAGGATGGTGACTGTGGTTTGTCCACAAAAGGAGGAGAAGAGAAACAACTTAGCTGGCTGTCAGCAGAAACTGTCAGCTAAATTGTGGTCTCTTAATAAAGTGGTATACTCAGCTGCCATTGACGTGATGCCACAGATCCCTATTCACTGACCTAAAATGGTGACCGCCACATATTGTCAAGAGGAAAAAGCAGATTAGGAAAGAGACTATCTTGTCTCATTCCACGTTTGAACAGGTTAGAGGTCTGTGCTTATGAGCATAGGGGCTTCGAAAAAATTTCTGAAGGTTCCACAGCAAAATGTTAACAGTTGTCGGTCTGGATGGTGGGATTCAGGTGGTTTTATACTTGCATTCTGTTGATAAAACCCTTCAATGGTGCTCGCTCTTCTTAGGTTGAAGCTTTCCAGTTCTCACCCGACCTGTTCCCAAAGCCTCATGTTGCCTGGCTCCTTTCCTCCAACAGGCTTTGTCTCTTCCTGTCTCAGGACCTTTGCATAGACTCTTTCTTTGGTGGGAGTCTTTTTTGTGATGGTGCACCCCACCCGCTTGCTGCCTCTGCTTCCTTTACCAGGCTTACCTTCCCTTTGGTAGAGATCCTGTCCTGCACTGATGCCCCCAGGCCAGGCTGCCTCTCCCTCCCTGCATGAAGCACCTGTTGCCCTTCTCTTCTGCCAGGTTGTCAATTCCAGGAAGGCGGACATGGTGTCCGTCGCACTCCTATCTGCCGTGTGTCCCTCGCAGCAGCTGCTCAGAGCTTTGCTGAGTGAACGACACAAAACCCTTTTGTAATGTGTGCATTTCTGTAACAAGCGTTTATTCTTCATTTGGGAAAAAATAACAAATGAAAATATATTTTTTTGACACTTCATAATCATCACCAGTGTAAAATACTTCTGAGAATGTTAAAGGACCTCTCGTATCACTTTGGGGATCTGAACACTAAAACAGTTCTCATTTGGGGGAAAAAGGAAAGATGTGAAGGTAAGACATTTCCATATCTTCCTTTCTTGAAAGGTGTGGTGTGGTGGGATGTGGCCTCTGCAATCAGACTGCCTAAAATCAATACCAGTTCAGTACCCGTCTTGACAAGCTGTTTGAATTTGGACAAGTGGCTATACCTCTCTGAGTCTTAGTTCACAGCTATTAAAGGGAGAAAGTAGACACGGCTGCCTAGGGATGTTGTGAAAATGAAATTAGATACTGGATGTAAAGTGCTTAGTATGGAAATTCAGCAGTGAATGTCTCTCCTTGGCTAATGCAGAGCCCAGAGTTGACTGTTTTTGGAAGCTCCAGAAAAACAGGAACGTGGTCTGTTTTACTCTCTGCCAAAATCCCAGTCCTAGGATGGAACCTGACACATATTATATTTGTTATTGTTATACACATATTATTAATCAAGAAATAAATATTTCTTGAATAAAATTCATGAGCCTCGTCAGCGTTACTCAGTTTTCCTAGGCTGCAGAGGTGGTAAATAGCACTATGGCTTCTTTTTCTGAGCTTATTTTGGACATAGCAGTTTTTGGAGGTCAAAGACTGTAAAAGTGGAACGTGAACTTTGGGACTTGAGGTCAGTGCTAACTGTGTAAGCAGCCCTAGATCGGTGACCTCAGATACCATTCCTTGTGGTCCCTTGAGCTGGTGTCTCGTTGTCGGATGTTTGGTGTTCCTGAGGGCTGTTTCCCAGTTGTTCCAGGCCGAGGGACAGACCTTTGTGGCCACAGCGTGGCCAGCTCTCTGGACATTAATCCGATCACATTGGCTGCGGGCAAACTTCCGAGACACGCCTTGTCTCATCTTCATCCTGATGAGTTAGATTCAAAGTCTTTATTGAAGGTTTCCCTCCTTACTTTCCTGTCTTTTGCTTCTCTTTGAGCATCTAGAGGTCATTCCAGAGGGAATCTATATACAGAGGAATGTTCAATGGTAAATGGGAAGAATGGGCACAGAGGTGAAGGGCTCCAACCAGAATTTTGAGTATACACTCAGTGGCCAGCATCCTGTTTGTCTTTTTTATTTATAATCTTTGGCCACACCACAAAGCATACAGGATCTTAGTTCCCCAACAACCAGGAATTGAACCCTTGGCCCCTGCATTGGGAACTTGAGTCTTAGACACTCGATTGCCAGGGAAGTCCTCCATTTGTCTCTTAAAGTCACAGTTGGTCCTAAGTTTGTCCTGTTCATGCAGAAAAGTTCACTATCCTCTTCTAGCTAATTTGGAAGTTCATCCCAATAAACAGCTTCGGGGGAGTTGAGAAGAGTCAGGGCAGGGAAAGAGTCTGTGTAGTTGTCTCATCAAACCAGCAACCACTGCAGGCACCTGGAGTTGAATCCTGCCGGAGTTTCTGAGAAATGGTGCTGCGGAACACACTGCCCAGCATGATCCCCCAGCGGGGCAAGGAAGTGGGGATATTTATGCACCAGCTCCTGAGGGCCATCTGGGAATTCTTCAGCATCTTGGGCCAGAGAAATTTGTGGTGCTCAGAGAAAGCACCAGGTAGCGATGCAGGCACTGTCATTGGCGGTCTTGACCTCTGTGCACTGAAGTGGCCGAGAGGATGTGGGCTGGTACTGGCAGCATCCTTTTTCCTCTTCTACCTGGAAAGTTCTGGTTCTGTGCCAGCACTTGGTACTTCTCTCTGCATCTTCCTTATTATTGAAGCCCTTTTAGGTTTGGTCTGTTTCCCTCAGGAGACAGCCAGACAGTGCTGTTAGAAGGTGCAAACTGCACTTCTGTCTGGATTTCTCATAGAGCCTAGTATGCGGCTTGCTCAGTAGAAACTCTCACAAGCGACCCCGCTTAACGTCTGGTCAGCTGATGGTGTTCTTGCCTCAGGAAAGTGTCCTAAGTGAGGTCCTTGACTTGCCCACTGGGCATTTCTCAGCTGACTGAGCTGAATCTCAGTGACTGAGCCCCACCACCCCCTCACCCTCTCTCTGTCTGAGGTTGCTCCCAAACCTGTTTATGTTGATTATATTGTAATTTGGAATAAATTAATTCAATTAAGTGGATTAACTAATAAATGAATTGAATTGAATTTCATATAATTCAAGTAGAAAAAAGTGCAAAATTGTCATTTGTATGACAACTAAGATGAATACTTTGGAAAAATAATTTTCTGGAAAAATGCTATTGAATTAGATATGGACAAGAAACCTAAAATATTGAGAAAGTTTGTTAAAATGTAGTAGCAATTTGCATTCAGATGACTTTGAAATGCTTGTAGGTTTTCTCCTTTTTGGCTGACACTGTTGACTGGATAATTCAATGTCTGTTTCCACCTTCTTTCTTCCTGGTCTGCCTGTTTCATAGATGTAGGAAAACTGAGAACGTAAATTCCAAGCGTTCTTTGAAACTGGATGTGTCTGTGATTCACTTGTGACTGAAGAATAGGTGAAAGTGTCCTGAGGTGGGGGTGATTCTGAGAAGTGAGGCTTTTCTGATATAAGGAATAAATGTGTTAGGGCCTATTGTTTCATCTTCTTCCTACCTTGAATGGAGATGTGATATCTGGAAGTACAGCAACAATTTTGCCATAATGAGGCTATATAAGTCAACACCTAAAAGTAGCCGAGTGGAAAGAGAGAAGTCTGGAACCACAGCATCAATGTCAAAATGCCTACTTTCAGTCTTTGATATATTAATTAATTATCTGCATACTTAAGCCATTGTTAGTTACAAATCAAAGCGTTTCTAAAACTGATACAGCCTCTTCAAAGAACTTGACATCAAAGCTTACTTTATGGGTACGGTTCTGCAAGAAAGTTGGTATACATCTCTGGGCAGGAAATGTATCCTCAAAAGTATTGAGCATTCATCAAAACATTGGCTAATGGTGATACATATATACCTTTTAAGTTAAAATATTACATATGTAACCTGAGTCTAGAGGAAAACATTGGCCATCATCAAGGCTGTTAGAGTCTTGAAAATAAGGAAATACTGGGGGACTCTCACAGACCAGAGGAGGCTGGGGAGGCGTGACAACTAAAATGCCTTGTGGAGCCGAGAGAGGGTCCTGGAACAGAAAGAGAACATTAATGAAGAGGACGCGTGAAATCCAGGTCGAGTCTGGGGTTGAGCTACTAGTAATGGATCACTGTCAGCCTGATTTTGACAAATATCTTATGATAGTAGAAGATGTTTGTAATGGGGAAGTTGGATGAGTGCTGTATGGGATTCTTTGTTCTGTTGTTGAAACGTTTTCCCCTGTAAATCTAAACCATTCCAAAATAAAAAATTCACTTAAAATGCTATGTATGCACTATTTACTGTTCTACGATAGCCTCACTTGAACAGTCTTGATGAACGAAGTACTAGCTTTTCAGAGTGAGTTGTGAGGGCTTCTGCGGCACTTGGGTGAATGCGTTCATGCTCCCCCCCGGTGACATGGACAAGGAGAGATGCAACAGGGGACTTGCCCTTCCCGGTCTGCATCCCGCAGCCTCCCTGCCGTAGGGCTGCCCTGTTGATTCTTTAAAGAATTTATCGTATTAATGTAATATTTAAATTTGTACTACTTTAAATGACTTATTTTCACTGTTTAACTTGTACTGTAGTTATTATTACCAATCTAATTTTATGTTGAGTTTTGATATGATATTTTTGCTGTGTCGTGCTGGGGGAGCAGATAAACATGGGGGTCAGAGTTGATGTCTGCTGACATGCAGTGGTGGGTTTAGGGACACGTGGAGGGCTCGGGCATCACTGGCCCCTAAACCTGGGAATAGTGCCCTGTCTTTTGGCTGGGATACTCAGCTGATGGACGTCTGCCTGGAGCAGGTGACGTCTGTCCACTGTCTGCGCAGAGGCCCACATGGCCGTGCACCCAAGGTGAGCAGAGTCCACCCTTAGACACAAGCCTTCCTGATGTCGTTTGAGCCACTGGGATGTAACCATGTTCAAATCCCCGGACTTTCCCATTTAGCAAGCCAGATGGAGTTGGGTTTCTATCTCTGGCACTTGGATCTGCAGGAGTTTTGTTTACACAGTAGCTGTCCCTGTTCCTCTTATTCACAGTTCTGTCCCTGTGGTCCTTAGCGTGGAGCCATCCACTGCCCTGACTTACCCAGTTTTCCTCACTCAATTGGGCTTGCGTCCTTGCTGTGCTTCTTCCTAGCTGAGCACGTTAAAACCAGGGTGAACTCCTTACCTTCTCAGAGCCTCATGTCATTGTTTGTAAAACGGGAATAAAAACTCTCCCTAGGACAAGCTCATAAGGGTCTTCAAAACATTAGTCACAGATCTAAGAAGTGAAAGATCCAGTTTGCCCCCCCACCCCACTAAGATTGCCCCCTCCTGAATTTGGTATTTATCATTCTCTTGTGCTTTTAAACTTTTGCTATTTACATGTTACTTTAATAAGACATGGTTTCATTTTGCATGTTTTCAAAAAAGTTACACAAACCGTGCACCATAAAAATCATCCTGCACCTTCCAAAAAAAACAAAAAAACCACACTCTCCCTAAAGGCTTGTTGGGAGAATGAAGTAATGTAGCAGTTGTAAGGCATTCACAAGGTCAGATGACCACTTTCATACAGATAGCTGCTGCTTTTATATTCAAACTCCAGAAAGTGGCATCGAACTTGTTAGTTCAATTCAATTCAGTTGCTCATTTGTGTCCGTCTCCCTGCGACCCCACGGACTATAGCACACCAGGTCTCCCTGTCCATCGCCAGCTCCCGGAATTTACTCAAACTCATGTCCATTGAGTTGATGATGCCATCCAACCATCTCATCCCTCTGTCGTCCCCCTCTCCTCCTGCCTTCAATCTTTCCCAGCATCAGGGTCTTTTCAAATGAGTCAGTTCTTTGCATCAGGTGGCCAAAGTATTGGAGTTTCAGCTTCAACATCAGTCCTTCCAATGAACACCCAGGACCGATCTCCTTTAGGATGGACTGGTTGGATCTCCTTGCAGTCCAAGGGACTCTCAAGAGTCTTCTCCAACACCACAGTTCAAAAGCATCAATTCTTTGGCGCTCAGCTTTCTTTATAGTCCAACTCTCACATCCATACATGACCACTGAAAAAACCATAGCCTTGACTAGACGGACCTTTGCTGACAAAGTTATGTCTCTGCTTTTTAATATGCTATCTAGGTTGGTCATGACTTTCCTTCCAAGGAGTAAGCATCTTTTAATTTCATGGCTACAATCACCATCTGCAGTGATTTTGGAGCCCAAAAACTAAAGTCTGACACTGTTTCCACTGTTTCCCCATCTATTTGCCATGAAGTGGTGGAACCAGATGCCATGATCTTAGTTTTCTGAATGTTGAGCTTTAAGCCAACTTTTTCACTCTCCTCCTTCACCTTCATCAAGAGGCTCTTTAGTTCTTCTTCACTCTCTGCCATAAGGGTGGTGTCATCTGCATATCTGAGGTTATTGATATTTCTCCCGGCAATCTTGATTCCAGCTTGTGTTTCTTCCAGCCCAGCGTTTCTCATGATGTACTCTGCATATAAGTTAAAGAAGCAGGGTGACAGTATACAGCCTTGACGTACTCCTTTTCCTATTTGGAACCAGTCTGTTGTTCCATGTCCAGTTCTAACTGTTGCTTCCTGACCTGCATACAGGTTTCTCAAGAGCCAGGTCAGGTGGTCTGGTATTCCCATTGCCTTCAGAATTTTCCACAGTTTATTGTGATCCATACAGTCAAAGGCTTTGGCATAGTCATTAAAGCAGAAATAGATGTTTTTCTGAAACTCTCTCGCTTTTTCGATGATCCAGCAGATGTTGGCAAGTTGATCTCTGGTTCCTCTGCCTTTTCTAAAATCATGAACAGTATGAAAAGGCAGAAGGATAGGACCCTGAAAGATGAACTCCCCAGGTCAGTAGGTGCCCAATATACTACTGGACCTCAGTGGAGAAATAACTCCAGAAAGAACGAAGAGACAGAGCCAAAGCAAAAACAACAGCCAGTTGTGGATGTGAGTGGTGATGGAAGCAAGGTCCGATGCTGTAAAGAGCGGTATTGTATAGGAACCTGGAATGTTAGGTCCATGAATCAAGGCAAATTGGAAGTGGTCAAACAGGAGATGGCAAGAGTGAATGTCAATATTTTAGAAATCAGTGAACTGAAATGGACTAGAATGGGTGAATTTAACTCAGATGACCATTATATCTACTAGTGTGGGCAAGAATCCCTTAGAAGAAATGGAGTAGCCATCACAGTCAACAAAAGAGTCTGAAATGCAGTACTTGGATGCAATCTCAAAAATGACAGAATGATCTCTGTTTGTTTCCAAGGCAAACCATTCAATATCACTGTGATCCAAGTCTATGCCCCGACCAGTAATGCTAAAGAAGCTGAAGTTGAACAGTTCTATGAAGACCTACAAGACCGTCTAGAACTAACACCCCCAAAAGATGTCCTTTTCATTATAGGGGACTGGAATGCAAAAGTAGGAAGTCAAGAAACACCTGGAGTAACAGGCAAATTTGGCCTTGGAGTACAGAATGAAGCAGGGCAAAGGCTAATAGAGTTCTGTCAAGAGAACGCACTGGTCATAGCAAATACCCTCTTCCAACAACACAAGAGAAGACGTTACAGATGGACATCACTAGATGGCCAACACTGAAATCAGATTGATTATATTCTTTGCAGCCAGAGGTGGAGAAGCTCTATACAGTCAGCAAAAATAAGACCGGGAGCTGGCTGTGGCTCAGATCATGAACTCCTTATTGCCGAATTCAGACTTAAATTGGAGCAAGTAGGGAAAACCACTAGACCATTCAAGTATGACCTAAATCCAATCCCTTATGATTATACGGTGGAAGTGAGAAATAGATTTACGGGACTAGATCTGATAGACAGAGTGCCTGATGAACTATGGACAGAGGTTCGAACTTGTCAGAATTCAAATATAATTATTTTCATGATGTTATTACAGAGTGATTTTACATATATATTTGGCCATGCCTTGTGGCATGTGGGGTCTTTGTCCCCCTGCCTTTGGATAGAACCCACATCCCCTGCAGTGGATGTGTGGAGTCTTAACCACTGTACCGCCAGCGAAGTCCTGAGAGTGATGATATTAATACAGAAAAAAATAATGTCTCTTGCCACTGCTTCTAGCACTTGCCCCCTCACCCCCCAAAATGTAGGTTTCCTCCTGCCTCTCTTCTTTGTGAAGCAAAATCACACAGGAAGCCAAATTTAAGCCATTTCGAACTTGCAGACATGCAGAAATCTTTATGAGAAACACTTGACCTGATTTGTTTTACTAATTAACAAAGAACCCTCCCCTGAATGATATGTTTCACCGCACAGCACATTTTTAATCAAGGCATAAATTGTAGCAAACCAAGGTTTCAAAGAAAACTATGAGAGGCCACGTGGCACCAGAAGGATGGGAGTGTGTCCCAGCAGTAACGCAGTGGGAACCTGCATGAAAGGAGCAGGGAGTTAATTCGTGAAGGGACTGAATGGGCCACGATGGAGCCATCACTTCCTGCCCTGCCCGGACGTGCAACAATTGGTCAGGGCCACAAGAAGATGGCTAAGGAAGTCCCCTGTAGAAGTTCAGGATGACGCCCGGTTGTCACCATGGGGCTGATGGCATCCCGTGGTGTCCAGAACCGTTAAAGGAGAAACAGTTTGGAGAAAAAAAAAAAATGTCAAGAAGCACATTTCCACATGAGCAATAGGGTTGGGGCCACATAGCCTCATTCAACATGGAGCAGTTGAAGTGCCAGGGTCCTCGGGAGAGACTTCCCTGTCGTTCTCTAGAAAGTGAACGTGTTGAAGGGAGTCTGTGCTCTGCTGTGGGCAGGGCCGAAGTCCAGTGCCAGAGAGAGGGTTGTGACAGACTGGGTGTGAACTTGACCATCCTCATGGAGTAGATGTGAGAAGCTGATCCAGGAAGACGATTCCCCCAGCCTTTAGAGCAAGAGGCTGTGTCTGGTTTCAGGGCTGTTTATCTTTGGGGACATTGCTGTGTTTCATTTCCAACTTGAAAATGTTAGCCTTTGATTGTTCATGTTTATGCAGCCGTGGAAGAATAATCTTCTAGGGATCAGAGTGATTCAGATCATGCATTAAAGGGGGAGCTGAGTTTCTCTCAGTCTCCCTTGTCCTGTTTCTCCTCTTTTCTCCCTTCCTTTCTAAGAGAAGTCTTCAGTAGAGCTCTTAAACCTAAATGACAGCTCAAATGTTGTGGAGTAGATTACGAAAATCTTAATACACCCAGGTAATTAAAATGCATTCATTATAGAAATACTTAGCCTCAAAAATAAACATCTCTCGTGATCCTATTCCCCAAGGATAATGACTTAGCACGGTTTGGTGTATATCATTCCGCATTTATTTTTGATGTAAAAATGAACCTATCTGATTGTCTTAACAGACATGGCACCAATCACTTGTCTTCACTTTCCTCACTGTTGGTGGCTCTTTGTATATGTAGCTGCCCCCTATCTTTGGACACCCTCGTGATGTTTTGACAGTTTTTTACACGCTGATCTGCTTTTCTTGCTTAATAATCTCTCATGGAGATTTTTCTGTATTGGAACTACTGATGCACTGCTCCACTGCTGTCTTTGTTTAATGCCTGTGGCTGCCTGGTGTCCCGTTGTACAGATAGATCACCGTTTTTTCATCTGTTCTTCACCGATGGACTGGAGCAGAATGTATAAATTTGGAAACTCTCTCAATCTCTACACGTACACACAGATAGACAGTTGGAGTTTATAGCTCGTCTCTGTTGGGTGAAGGATGAGAGAAATGAGGTCGATGTGTGTGCATGCATGTTTACACATCCATGCAGCATCTTTTTACCTGTGTATGAGTTCAGAGGTGATGGAATCTGTTCGTGTATGAATTACTTATATGTGGGTATGTATATTGCATGGACTGTGAGAAAGTTGTGCTGGTGAAGATGAAGATCCTGTTCTTCTAGAAAGCCTTGATAAATAAGAAAGAGACTCTAGGCTACAGACTCGTGCTTTGAGCTTTGCGGGTGCTGGATCTGCAAAGAATAATGTCAGACCCCTGCTTGGAAAAGAAAGACAGAGTGGCCACAAGACCCACATGCTGAAGACCATTGCATAGTAACAGGATGTTAATAAATCATGTTTAAATCAAAGCAACGTCCCAGGAACTTTGGGGGGTGTAGGAAGGTGGATGCTAGGAAACATTGCTGGGTTATTCCAGAGTAGTTCGAAAGTCAAGTTGGATAAAGATAAAAAATAAAAGGTAGGCTGGAAATCTAAAGAATTAGAGTTGGTGCTCCCTTCCCTCTGAATTGGGTCAAGTTAACAAGCGCTAGCAACTCCATGGTAACGTCTATGTCCTTTGCCCATGCAGACATTGCCAATTGATGACAGCATCCTTCTCCCTTTGAATCCAGGGCAGCTTCAAAAGTTCTCTGTATTGTTTCTGACCTGCTTGCGTCCATCAGAGTTGGCCAGCAAGATGGAATCTCTTTGTCAACCCACGCCTGTAGGGATCCTGTCTTGTGAGGAGCAGGGTGTCTGGGCAGTGGGGCTTAGCATCGCCCTTGATGGGTTCACCTGCTGTTTCCAGACCTTTGTCACCCCAGCAAGACAACACCAACAGAAAGCTCAGTGTGGAAGAGCGAGACAAGCAGGAGCTCTGGAGTTACCTAGAGGAAGAAAAATCACTTGTTAATTTGGGAATTTAACTAATTTATCTGTGGTTTAATTTCCTCATCTGTCAAGAAAAAAGTAATGTAACACCCAAGACCACAAGAGCCATTCAAAACTTCAGTGGCATGGTATTTGAAACAATGTAAATGCTAGATGAGCATTATTTTCTTACTTCTTTACCATCCTCTAGTTTTTATTATTTCTTAGAAATTAGGTTATTTAGGCTGCTTTCCTCCCTCTGCCCCTTTGCAGCCATTTCATCTGAAGGACGGAACCCTGGTGCCCTGACCAGAGCCACTAGTTGAAGGGTGGGTCCTGACCCACGTGGGCCACTCACAGTATCTATTCCCCGGCCCTGTGGTTGGGGAACAGGAGCCAAACAGCCTGAGCTGTTGGAGTCAAGGTTTCTGTCATTTGTAACCAAGAGAGTGCTGTCTGACAGAATGGCCAAGGCGCCAGGCTCTTGTTTTTAAAAATATAGCTCCCTGGTTGAGCATAGTTGTTGAGGCAGGGCTGAACAGGTCTTTGGTCCTGACCCCACTGCCCCTGCCTGCGGCTTCTGCCTCCTTCCGAAAGCCACACGTGCACCAGTGCAGGGCAGAAAAAAGTGGACACCCAGCCCTTCCAGAAAGTGCCGAGTAAGGAAGAATAGGCCTCGGACTGCAGAGGTTTTCTCTCTCCTTGGGTTATATTCGGGCTTCCCTGATAGCTCAGTGGGTAAAGAATCCGCCTGCGATGCTGGAGACCCTGGTTCGATTCCTGGGTCCGGAAGATCCACTGGAGAAGGGATAGACTACCCACTCCAGTATTCTTCGGCTTCCCTTGGGGATCAGCTGGTAAAGAATCTGCCTGCAATGCGGAAGACTTGGGTTTGATCCCTGGGTTGGGAAGATCCTCTAGAGAAGGGAAAGGCTACCCACTCCAGTATTCTGGTCTGAAGAATGCCATGGACTGTATAGTCCATGGGGTCGCAAAGAGTCGGACACAACTAGTGACTTTCACTTTCACTTTGGGTTATATTCTCTTTAAGGATCTACCAACCAAGAGAAAATAGACCCCCATGAGTTTTATTTGGAGTGTGTAAGCTATAGGCAATACATTCAGGTTACCACAAAGAGAGGATTTATTGTAAAGATCAAGGCTCAGTGCCCAGCACTTTACATGGATTGTGTGATTTAATTCGCACAATTACAGTCACCTCCACTTACAGATAGGGAAACCAAGGTCCAGAAAGAGGGAGGAGAGTATGCCAAGGGTATGCAGCTTGTCAGAGAAATGCTTTTTAAAGGGGCTACTCTCCATCTTGCCTGTAGGTGCAAACATCCATCAATTGGTGAAAGTGAAGTGAAAGGCGCTCAGTCCTGACTGACTCTTTGTGACCTCAGGGTCTATACAGTCCATGGAATTCTTCAGGTCAGAGTAACAGGTAAACAAAACATGATTAGCCTATACACATACAAGGAATATACACATACAAGGGACTGTTACTCAGCTATAAAAAGGAATATGGTATGGGTACGTGGATGCATTGTAACAACTTTGTGCTCAGTGAACGAAGCCAGACCCAAAAGGCTATGTATTGTGTGATTCCATTTATGTGAAATTTCCAGAACGGGCAGATCTCTAGAGATCCAATGTGGATGGCTGGTTGCCAGAGGTTGGAGGAGGGGGGAGTGGAAGTACAGACATGTTACCATCTGGACCTTTGTTCACCTTTGAGCTTGTGTCCTACAGCTCCTTTCTAACTAGGTTGACTGTTACCTGTAGGGTCTTAGCTTCCTCACATCCCATCAGTCCTAAGCTCTGATGACTCCATTTCCTTTGATTAATGGCTTTCGGGAAGGATTTTGCTCCTGCCAGATGTTGACAAATTGTGGGACGGACTGAGGCCACGAAACCTGTTTCCTCTTGTGGCGTCAGTGAGGTTTGAACCCAGGTCTCTAGAGATGAAAAATTACTTCTTTAACTCACTACCTCAGGAGCCTCCTCTTAATCTAATTCCACTGTGGCCTGATGCTCCCTGGCCACACAGCCCTTGTGGCGATTGACTATCCATCAAAATGCCCACAAATGGAGAGAGAGCTGCTCTGTGCTGCTGAAAAGACTCAGTTGGCTCAGCTGTGCCCTGTCAATAAGCCATGTGATCAATGAAGAAAGGGCCGTAAAGCATCCCTTTGAAACCTTGAAAGGAATGGGACATTTACAATAGTGAAATGGGATGTTGGGTATCAAAGGATCAGTCACTGTAGCCGTTAAAATAAAGATTTAGGGATTTATGATGGTTCTGTTGTTATTTCCCCCAATTGCAGAGGGATGAGATGTGACATATGGCCTTTCCTGTTGTTAAAACTCACAGATCAAATGTTATAATTGTCTTCTCACACCAGGAGGAATGATAAAGCAAGGGGCTTCTGTATTCAAACAAAGATTGAAAGAGTTTATTATGTTCCAGGTAACACTGTAATTTGAACTAGGCACCATTCTGAATGCTTTACAGATACAGTCACTAAGTCTGAACAACAATCTTAGGAGATAGTACTATTATTATCCCCTTTTTATGGATGAAGACATTAGGGCACAAAGAGGTTAAGTGAATTACCCAAGGTCACACAGATTGTGGGTGGTGGAGCCAGGATATAAATGGAGCCTTACTCTCACTACCCTGCTATACTGACTGAGTGAAGTTCTGGCTTAATCCCTCATAAAGAGGTTTCTGTACTTCAAGATTTTCCAAACGTTTAATGTAATAAGCACTATAAATCTCTATTATCTGGGTATAGAATATGGCATTTTTCAAATCAGTCAGTAGTCCAAGGTCAGGACATTTGTGATTTTGCAGAAGAGCTGAAATCAGACCCACACAATCTGTTTCCAGGGTCCAAACATTTATTAAACTGTTCTGTCACACTGTTTTTAAAGTGACCTAGTTTCGCAAGGCTGTTTTCCCCTAAAATGATAAAAATGAGAATTGTGAATTCTAAATTTGCTTTTAGAAGCTGATCATCATCATCGTGCCTATAAATACAGCCTGTCTGTCCTGGCAGAGGACTTCGCTCATTTTTGTCTGGTTAGCTAGCATTCTTTCTTTTTCCTGTATCCCACTTTTTCTTTGGGGTCCCACACAGTCAATGAATGTGGTGTCCTTCTGTTTTCTGCAAAACAATGAGCATAGGATTCAGGTTAAGGCAGGCAGGCACCCCTGGGAATTTGAATCTATTGTAATTGAGCCAGAAGGACCTAAGTAAAAAAACTGGTGGGAGTAGCTGTGTCTCTGTGTAGGGAGCTTTGATGTAGTTGGGCTGCCTACATCCTTGAGTTGGTCTTTTCTGAGACCTGGCTATTGGTATCAGTTATCCATTGCAATAATAACACAAAACCGTCGGTGGCATTCAACAGTAAGCCTTAGTTGCATGTGTATCTGGGGCTGCTGGCATTTCCCTCTGTTGATTTGCCTGGGAAAATCATGCGACTGGGGAATGGCTGGCTGTCGGCAGTGGTCTTGGCTGGGGCCACTAAGGTGATTGATTATATATGTCATGTCTCTCATCCTCCAGCAGGCTGTCCTGGAGTGTTTTCATGGTGATGGTAGAGGCATGAGAGAGAAAGTCCTAATACACCAGTCCATTAAAAAAATTCTCCTTTTTTCCCTTGCAGATGATTATAGAGTCACATGAAGTTATAAGAAATATAGCAAGATCCCATGTACCTTTTACCCAGTTTCCCTCGATGATGTCTTGCAAAACTACAGTATCACAACTATAGGAGATTGACATTGATGTAACCCGCTGATCAAGGTCAGATTTTCCCAGTTTACTTGCACTCACTTATGAGTGTGTATGTATATTTAGTTCTTTGCAGTTTTATCGCAAGATTTTCATAGCTACCATTATGGTCAAGATACAGTATAGTTTGAACACCACAAAAATCTCTTTATAACCATAACCACCTTTCCGTATCCCCTTCACCCCGCCCCAGGTCCTTAACCCCTAGAAACCACTCCTCTCCATTTCTGTAGTTTTGTCATTTCAGGGATATTATTTAAATAGAATCACACAGTATATGATCTTTTGGGATTGACTTTTTTTGCAGCAAAATTTTTTGCACTTTCGTCCAAACTGCTGAGATATTGCTAGTTAGTTCCTTTTTATTTCTGTGTAGTATTTTACAGTATTGGCATAGTTTAAAACCAGTTACTGACTGAAAACTATATGGTTTGTTTCCAGTTTTTGGCTGTTATGAACAAAGCTGCTAATTAACAGTTGCTTTTTGTTGTGTCCAGGTTTTTGTGTGATTAAATCCATGTATAAGTGGACTCAGGTAGTTCAAAGCCATATTGTTCCAAGGATCAACTATATAAGAAATGCCAAACTCACTGTGGATTTACTACGTACCATTCTCATTAGGAATTTATGAATGACCTAATTTTTTTCCATCCTTGCCAGCATTTGGTTGTTGCTATATATTTTTTTAATTTTAAAAACATTTACTTATTCACTTAAAATAATAAGTATTTTCTTTTCACAATTTTGATAAATGTGCAGCAATATCTCACTGGAGTGTTAATATGCATTTTCTTAATGGTTAATAAACTTGAAAATCTCTTGATGTCTTTATTTGCGACTGTATATTATCTTCAATATAATGTATGTTCATATCTTTTGCCCATTTAAATTGGATTGCTGGGTTTTTTACTGTTGGGTTTTTAGCAGTTCTCTGTATATGCTATATATCTATCGATGGGTTTATTGTCTCCAGGCCTGTAGCTTGTCTTTCCATAGTTTTAATGGGGTCTTCTGAAAAACAGGTTTACTTTTGATGGCATCCAATATATCAGTTTTTCCTTGTGTGAATTGTGGTTTTGGTGTTACGTCTGAGTACTATTTGCCTAGCCCTGGGTTCCAAGCATTTTCTCCTATATTTGTTTTAAATGTTTTATAGTTTTACATTTATGTTCATGATTCGTTTTCTGTTGATTTTTGCATAAAGTGTAAGGTTTAAGTCATGGTTCATTTTTAGCCTTTGGATGTTCGTTTGCTCCCGCACCAATGGCTGAAGAGTCCGTCTTTCGTTAAAATGCTTTTACACCTTTGTGAAAAGTTAAGTTGAATATATTTGTCTGTTTCTTGATTCTTTGTTTTGTTTTACCAGTGTTTCTCTCTAAGCCAGTACCACATTGTCTTGATAACTGTAGCCATTTAGTAAGCTTTCATATCAGGTGAATCCTCCCACTTCCTACTTTTTCAGGGTTATTTTAGCTGTTTAAAACCTTAACACCTTTCTGTATATATGTTAGGTTGAGCTTGTGTCTATAAAAAGTCTTGTGATTTTGATAGAAATGACATGAAACCCTGTAGATCAATTTGGAAAACATAGACATCATTCATGTGTTGAACCTGACAGTCCTTGACTGTGGTATAACTCTCCATTTATTTAGATCTTCATTTCTCTAATCAGAATTTTGTGACTTTCAGCATACCGATCCTATATCTATTTTGCTGCATTTATATTTGAGCATTTAATTTTCTTTGGTGCAATTGTAAATACACCAGAAATTGTGTTTTTAATATTTATCACATGTTCATTTTTAATGTAAAATTGTGATTTATTTTTGCATGTTGGTTCATTCTGTTTCCTGATACCTTGCTGACTTCACCTATTAGTTTGTAGAAGGTTTTCTTTTTTCTTTTGGTAGATACTTTGAGGTTTTCTTTGTAGGCAGTTACAGCATCTGCACATAGGGACCCTTTTATTTCTTTTTTACAATCAACATGTCCTTTATTTCTTTTTCTTGCTTTATTGTTGTGGCTAGAAATTTCAGTACTGTGTTAAAAACGAATTGTGACAGAGGACATCTTACTTTGTTTCCAGTATTGGGGGGATGCAGTCATCCTTTCATTATGAAGTATGAAATTAGCTGTAGGGTTTTTTTAGATGTATTTTATCAATGGTCATTCCACTCTAGTTCCAGCTTGCTGAGATTTTTTTTCATAAATAACTATTGGGTTTTGTCAAATGCTTCAGCCTCATCCATTGATGTGATCATATGATTTTTTCTCCTTTAGCCTTTTTGTATGGTGGATTACACTGATAGATTTTCAAATGTTGAACTAGGCTTGCGTACTTGGAATAACTGCCACTTGATTATATTGTATAATTCTTTTTATACATCACTGGATTCTATCCATAATATATCATTAAAATTTTTTGCTTCTAGATAGCATGAGAGATATTCTGTAATTTTCCTTTTTCTGTTCTTTTTTCTGGTTTTGGTATCAAGGTAATACTGGCTTCATGAAATGAGTCAAGAAGCGTTTCCTCTTCCTCTTTTTTTTTTTTCTGTGTGACAGAGTGTGTGAAGTTGTTGTTAATTCTTTGTTATACTCTTCAGTGAAGCTCTCTAGTTTAGAGCATTTCTTTCACAGGCAGCTTTTAAATGATATATTCAGTTTCTTTAATGATTACATGAGTATGCAAGTTATCTATCTTGGTTAATTTTAATAGTTTGTGACTTGAAAGAAATTGATCTGTTTTTTCTAAGGTGTTGGATTCGTGTGTAAAATTGTTTTTAGTGTGTCCTTATTATCTTTGCTTTTATGGGCTCGGGATTTGTGCTGACTTGCCTGTTTCATTGCTGATATTGGTGATTTGTGTCTTTTTTAATCCATCTTGCTAGAGGTATATTAATTTTGTCGTATGAATTGTCTGAAAGCATGTTATTTAATCTCCAAGTGTTTGAAGATTTTTCTTTTGTTATTCTGTTATTGATTTCTGCTTTGATTCCATTTTAATAAAAAACAAACTATGATTTGAATTCTTTTAAATTATGTTCCTGGATATGATTTATCTTGGTGAATGTTCCATGGGTACTTGAAAAATGTATTCTGCTGTTGTTGTGGGTTAGTCACTCAGTCGTGTCTGACTCTTATGTGACCCCATGGACTGTAACTCGCCAGGCTCCTCAGTTCATGGGATTCTCCAAGCAAGAATACTCCAGGCAAGGAGTGGGCAGCCATTCCCTTCTCCAGGGGATCTTCCCAACCTAGGGATCGAACCTGGGTCTCCTGCATTGCAGGCGGATTCTTTACCGTCTGAGGGACTAGGGAAGCTCCTGCTATGCTGAGTGTTGTATAAATGTGAATCAGATCCTGTTGGTTGATGGTGTTGTTCAGTCATTTGATGTTTTTCCCAATTTTCTAAATGTATCAGTTACTGAGAGTAGGGTGTTGACATCCCCAGTGATGATTGTAAACTTAACTATTTCTCTTTAGTTTTTGCTTCATGTGTTTTCAAGCTCAATTTTTAAGTGTGTCCACATTTAGGATCACTATGACTTCTTGATGAACTGATTGTTCTGTCATTATGTAACGTCCTTTTTGTCACCTGTAATTTTCTTTGCTCTAAAGTCCACTTTACTTGAAATTAATACAGCACCTTCTGCTTTTTAAAATTGTTACTTGTGTTAGCCTGATATATCCTTTTCCATTCTTTCACTTTCATATTGTGTCATAGTATTTGAAGTGAGTTTCTTGTAGACAGGATATTGGTAGGTCATATATCTTCATCCATTCTGTAAATCCCTGTCTTTTAATTGGTATATTTAGACTACTTAACATTTATAATAACCATTGATATGTTAGAGCTTAACTCGGCCATTTTATCATTTTCTTATTTGTTTCCTCTGCTTCTCATTTCTCTGCTCCTCTTTTCTTGCCTTCCTTTGATTACTTAAATATTTTGAAGAATTCTTTTATTTATATTGGTTTTTAGTATGTTTGTATTATCTTTTTTATTGTACTTGATATACGTATTTCAATGGTTGCCCTAGGTTGTACAGTGTATGTATGGAGTTCATCTCGGCCCATAACTATTACTGATATCGATGCTCTGTCACCTTGAATGAAGTACTGAAACTGTAGTTCTGTTTACGTCTCTGTACCTTTCCTACTTTCTAAATGTAACTGGTAATAAATTTAACTGGTTTCAAGGATTTCCTCTACATGCTTAAGCATCATAGCAGGTGATGTTGTAATATTTGCTTCAACCATAAAAATATGATTTAAAAAATTCAGGGGATTGAGGATAATCTATTATTTTAACCTTCATTTAAACCAGTTTTACTATTTTTCCTCTTTTTATGAAGTTCTTATCCTCCTCCTTTAATTATTCTCATTTTGCCCTGAGAGCTTCCTTCAGCTATTTTTTTAAGGGTAGGTCTGCTAGCAACAAAGTCTCCTTTTTTTTTTCTTTGGAAATGTCTCCTCCCTCCTCACCCCTCTTCTTGAATAGCAGTTTCTCCAGGTCTAGAACTCCTGGTTGACAGCTGTTTTCCTCTATAGGATGAAAAATGTTACTCTTCTTCTGGCGTCTGTGGTTTCAGATGAGAAATAAATTGTTTACATTGGCATTCCTTTATAAGTAATGTTAAGTAACCAGTTTCTCTCTGGTTGCTTTTAGGATTTTTCTTTGTTTTTAATTTTCAAGAGTTTAATTTTCAAATGTCTTTGAGTTGATTACTTCAGGTTTATCATATTTGTAGTTTACACAACTTCTTGAATCCATAGGTTTATATTTTTTGTCAAATTTGGAAAGCTTTCAGCCATTATTTCTTTTTTTAAACATTATCTTAATTAGAGGCTAATTACCTTACAATATTGTGGTGGTTTTTGCCATGCCTCAGAATGAAATCAGCCATGGATATACATGTGTCCCCCCATTCTGAACCCCCCTCCAACTTCCCTCCCCACCCCATCCCTCTGGGTTGTCCCAGAGCACCAACTTTGAGTGCCCTGCTTCATGCATCGAACTTGCACTGGTAATCTATTTTACATATGGTAATATACATGTTTCAATGCTGTTCTCTCAAATCATACCACCCTCGCCTTCTCCTACATAGCCCAAAAGTCTATTCTTTACTTCTGTGTTTCTTTTGCTGCCTTGCATATAGGGTCATCGTTACAGTCTTTCTAAATTCCATATATATGCATTAATATACTGTATTGGTGTTTCTCTTTTGGACTTACTTCACTCTATATAATAGATTCAGGTTTCATCCACCTCATTGGAACTGACTCAAATGCATTCTTTTTTATAGCTGAGTAATATTCCATTGTGTATATGTACCACAACTTCCTTATCCATTTGTCTGCCAGTGGACATCTAGGTTGCTTCCATGCCCTAGCTATTGTAAACAGTGCTGCAATGAATATTGGACTACATGTGTGTCTCTTAATTCGGGTTTCCTTGGTGTGTATGCCCAGCAGTGGAATTGCTGGATCACATGACAGTTCTATTTCCAGTTTTTAAAGGAATTTCCACACTGTTCTCCATAGTGGCTGTACTAATTTGCATTCCCACCAACAGTGTAAGAAGGTTCCCTTTTCGCCACACCCTTTCCAGCATTTATTTTTTGTAGACTTTTTGATGGCAGCCATTCTGACGGGCATGAGATGGTACCTCATTGTGGTTTTGATTTGCATTTCTCTGATAATGAGTGATGTTGAGCATTTTTCATGTGTTTGTTAGCCATGTGTATGTCTTCTTTGGAGAACTGTCTGTTTAGGTCTTTTTCCCACTTTTTGATTGGGTTGTTTGTTTTTCTGGTATTGAGCTCCATGAGCTGCTTGTATATTTTGGAGATTAATTCTTTGTCTCATTTGTTTCATTTGCTATTATTTTCTCCCATTCTGAAGGCTGCCTTTTCACCTTGCTTATAGTTTCCTTCGTTGTGCAAAAGCTTTGAAGTTTAATTAGGTCTCTCCCATTTGTTTATTTTTGCTTTTATTTCCGTTACTCTGGGAGGTGGGTCATAGAGGATCTTGCTGTAATTTATGTCAGACAGTGTTCTGCCTATGTTTTCCTCTTAAGATTTTTGTAGTTTCTGGTCTTACGTTTAGATCTTTAATCCATTTTGAATTTATTTTTGTGTATGGTGTTAGAAAATGTTACAGTTTCATTCTTTTCCAGGCAGTTGACCAGTTTTCCCAGCACCACTTGTTAAAGAGATTGTCTTTTCTCCATTGTATATTTTTGCCTTCTTGGTCAAAGATAAGGTGTCCATTGGTATGTGGATTTATCTCTGGGCTTTCTGTTTTGTTCTGTTGATCTATATTTCTGCCTTTGTGCCAGTACCATACTGTCTTGATGACTGTAGCTTTGTGGTATAGTATGAAGTTAGGAAGGTTGATTCCACCAGTTGCATTATTCTTTCTCAAGATTGCTTTGGCTATTTGAGATATTTTGTGTTTCCATACAAATTGTGAAATTTGTTCAGTTCTGCAAAAAATACTGTTGGTAGCTTGACAAGGACTGCATTGAATCTGTAGATTGCTTTGGATAGTATACTCATTTTCACTATATTGATTCTTCCAATCTAGAAACATGGTATATTTCTCTTCTATTTGTGTCATCTTTGATTTCTTTCATTAGTGTTTTATAGTTTTCTTTATATAGGTCTTTTGTTTCTTTAGGTAAATTTTTTACTAAGTATTTTAGTCTTTTCATTGCAATGGTGAATGGGATTGTTTCTTTAATTTCTCTTTCTGTTTTTTTCATTGTTAGTATATAGGAATGCAAGGGATTTCTTTGTTAATTTTATATCCTGCAACTTTACTATATTCAATGGTTAACTCTAGTAATTTTCTGGTGGTCTCTTGAGGGTTTTCTATGTAGAGGATCATGTCATCTGCAAACAGAGTTTTACTTCTTCTCCAACCTGGTTTCCTTTTATATCTTTTTCTTCTTTGATTGCTGTGGTGGGGACTTACAAAACTATGTTGAATGGTAGTGGTGAGAGTGGGCACCCTTGCCTTGTTCCTGATTTTAGAGGAAATGCTTTCACTTTTTCACCATTGAGGATAATATTTGCTGTGGGTTTGTCATATATGGCTTTTATTATGTTGAGGTATGCTCCTTCTATGACTGCTTTCTGGAATTTGTTTTTTTTTTTATCATAAATGGATGTTGAATTTTGTCAAAGGCTTTCTCTGCATTTATTGAGATAATCATATGGTTTTTATCTTTCAATTTGCTAATATGGTGTATCACATTGATTCATTTGCAAATATTGAAGAATCTTTGCATCCCTGGAATAAAGCCCACTTAGTCATGATGTATGATCTTTTCAATATGTTGCTGGATTCTGTTTGCTAGAATTTTGTTGAGGAATTTTGCATCTGTGTTCATCAATGATACTGGCCTGTAGTTTTCATTTTTTTTGTGGTATCTTTTTCTGGTTTTGGTAATAGAGTGATGGTGGCCTCATAGAATGAATTTTGGAGTTTACCTTCCGCTGCAGTTTTCTGGAAGAGTTTGAGTAGGCTAGGTTTTCAGCTTAGTTCAGTTCAGTCGCTCAGTCTTGTCCAACTTTTTGCAACCCCATAGATTGCAGCACGCCAGGCTTCCCTGTCCATCACCAACTCCCAGAGCTTGCTCAAACTCATGTCCATCGAGTTGGTGATGCTATCTAACCATCTCATCCTCTGTCATCTTCTCCTCCTGCCTTCAATCTTTCCCAGCATCAGGGTCTTTTCCAATGAGTCAGTTCTTCATATCAGGTGGCCAAAGTATTGATAGCCACCTTTGATAGCCAAGGGATGGGTGTTAGCTCTTTTCTAAGTTTTTGGTAGAATTCACCTGTGAAGCCATCTGGTCCTGAGCTTTTGTTTGTTTGGAAGATTTTTTTATTACAGTTTCGATTTCCATGCTTTTGATGGGTCTCTTAAGATTTTCTATTTCTTCCTGGTTCAATTTTGGAAGCTTATACTTTTCTAAGAATTTGTCCATTTCTTCCAAGTTGTCCATTTTATTGGCATATAATTGCTTATAGTAGTCTCTCATGATCCTTTGTATTTCTGTGTTGTCTGTTATGATTTCTCTATTTTCATTTCTAATTTTATTGATTGAATTCTTCTCTTTTTTTCATCTGGCTAATGTTTGTCTATTTTATTTATCTTCTCAAAGGACCAGCTTTTAGTTTTGTTGATTTTTGCTATAGTCTCCTTTGTTTCTTTTTGATTTACTTCTGCTCTGATTTTTATAATTTATTTTCTTCTACTAACTTTGGGGTTCTTTTTCTTCTTCTAGTTGCTTTAGGTGTAACGTTAGGTTATTTATTTGACGTTTCTCTTGTTTCTTGAGGTTGGCTTGTATTGCTATGAATCGCCCTCTTAGCACTGCTTTTACTGAATCCCATAGGTTTTGGGTTGTCGTGTTTTCATTTTCATTTGTTTCTATGCATGCTTTGATTTCCTTTTTGATCTCTTCTGTGATCTGTTGGTTATTCAGAAGCAATCGATCAGCTATTATTTCTTTGAACACTTTTTTCATGTCATATGTTTTCTTTTCCTTTAAGGATTCCAAAGATAATGTCTCTTAGTATCACATAGGTCCTTGAGGTGCTGTTCGTTTTTTCCCCTATTTTTCTCTTTTTCTCAGGTTGAACACATTCTATTTATCTGTCCTCAAGTTGATCCTATGTTTTATCATTCCATAGTATTCTTGAGCCCATGCATTAAATTTTAAATTTCAGTTACTATATTTCCCAGTTCTATAATTTACATTAAAAATGTTTTTTGCTGAAGTTTTAAGACTATCTGAGGGAGAAGGAAATGGCCACCCACTCCAGTACTCTTGCCTGGAGAATCCCTTGGACAGAGGAGCCTGGCAGGGTACAATCCCTGGGATTGCAGAGTTGGACATGACTGAGCTACTGACACAAAGATTGAGGAGATACTTGATGGCGCAAGTGTACACTTTATCTACTCCCCCGCCTCCTGCAGGAAGCAGGATGGGGCAGGCAGATCTGGGAGGCAGGACGGCTTGCCACCCCTCCTTCCATCCCTTCTGGAAGTCTTGGGGCCTCAGTGCCTGCAATAGCTGGCCTTAGACAAATAAAAGACTAAGTTGTTTTTGTTTTTTTTTTTAAAGACTATTTTAGGACTTTCCTGGTGGTCCAGTGGCTAAATATTGGCCTGACAATATCGGGGACCTAGGTTCGATACCTGATCTGGAAAGATTCCACATGCTGTGGGACAACTACTGAGTCCTTGTGTTCTGGAGCCTGTGCTCCAAAACAGTGTGGCCCCTGCTCGCTGCAACTAGAGAAAGCCCATGCACAGCAACAGAGACCTAGTGCAACCAAAGAAAATGTTTTTACAAGATATTTTAAAGTTGGTTAAGAGAATTAATTAACTCGTTGAAGCAGTTTTAGAACTGATGAAAATCTTCATCATATCATTCCAGGGTCTTGTTCATCTCAGTCCTATTGTCAGTTGACTGTTTTTTCTCATTCATGTTGAGGTTTTCTTGGTTTTTAATCCTACTTAAATCTTCGTATTTTTAGCAGAAAGTCACTTAATTTGATTTAGCGTGTAGATTCTACTTTGCTTTTGCACGCTGTACTTTCAGTGAGGATTTACTTCTACTCTGCTTTGTTCTCTGGCTCCTTGCTGATCCCACCTGCTGGACTCTCCTGGTACTGCCCAGGGTTGGGGGACTGGAGGGTGGGCAGTTTCCTGTGCCACCAGATGTTGTTAGGTGGGACTTGAAGGTTTCTTCTGGACCTACAGAACAGGGAATGTTTCTCCTGATTTGTTTTTTGGCCGCCTGGTGCAGTGGGCATCTCCCTGTCTCTCTGCTGGTGCATCCTTGGCCTCCGGTAGCTGGGTGAATGGCCTGAAGTCACAACCTGGTGATTCTCTGCCCCTGGGTGGGAGGCTCTGGGCATGGCTCACCTGCTGCTGCTGAGTGAAGGGCTACAAAGGCCAGGCCCAAGTTGCTTTTTGTGTGGAGTGCCAGAGATGCTGGTACTGCTGGTGTAAGTAGTGTGGGATGTGGGATGGTCCACCTGCCCAGGTTTCTCTTGTGTTGATGCTCTGAGCAGATTACAATGGCTGTTCCCAGGAGTTCTGCAGCTGCTCATGTTGTAGGTAGATCAGGCTGTCATTGTTACTGGTCACGGGTGTCATTTGTAATCCTCTGATGAGGACTTTGGCTTAGAAGACAGCAGACTTTCTTGTGGATTTTCTTTTATTATTATTTTTTTAATGCCTGTTTTTCATGGACTTCCCTGGTGGCTTAGACAGTAAAGAATCTGCCTGTAATGCAGGAGACCCAGGTTTGATCCTTGGGTTGGGAAGATTCCCCTGGAGGAGGAAAGGGCAACCCACTCCAGTATTCTTGCCTGGAGAATCCCATGGATAGAAGAGCCTGGTGGGCTACAGTCCATGGGTTCACAAAGAATTGGACATGACTGAATGACTAAGACTTTTGAATGCCTTTCATGGTTTTGTGTTATGCATTGTCTGGTACCCAGTCTGGAATATGTGGATAAAAAGAAAACCCAGGGAACTTACTCTGGTTTTGTTCCTTGAGTCCTGAGGGTCGTAGCTGACCCCTCTTCCCCTCTCTACCTTTTATGGTCATCTGTTCAGTTACTGCTGTGGTATTTGGTTATACTTAGAGGGCAGGCGTGAGAAAAGACACTCTCTTGTTACCTGCTCAGTCCATTTTTAGTCTCTGTCACTTTTGCTAACAATGCTTTAATCAACCCTGGATATTCATTGAAAGGACTGATGCTGAAGTTGAAGCTGCAGTACTTTTGCCACCTGATGCAAAGAGCCGACTCATTGGAAAAGACCCTGATGCTAGAAAAGATCGAAGGCAGGAGGAGAAGGGGGCAACAGAAGGGGTTGGATGGTATCATGGACTCAATGAACGTGAGTTTGAGCAAACTCCAGGAGACAGTGAAGGACAGAGAGTCAGACACAACTTAGCAACTGAAGAACAACAACTTTGGCCAAAGCAAATCACAGTTGCACTTACTGTCCAAGGGAGGAGCAGGTCATCCCAGCAATGGTGACTGGGTACTGCAAGATTACATGCAAAGTGCATGGAGATTGGGAGGGGTGAGAAATTAGGGCCATTTTTGCAACTCACCACAGTCGTCCTTCTGATTAACTCCACTTTTCTTTTGTTTGGAGTCAGTGTTTCTTAGAAGTCAAGAACATAGATGATGCAATTTTGTGTTCCATCCTTAGGTAAAAAGTTGATGCACCTGTGAATCATGAAGCCTCAGAAGGCTCGGGACCATGTCCTTAAGTCAGTTGCTATATCCTCTGTGTCTGGACAAATTAGTTGAGCAAAATATGTTGAATTGGACAGCACTGGGGTATGGCATGTCTCAGCTCTCTCAGGATGCACAGTCAACATGATGCTGCTTTGTTCTTCTTCCCTGTAGGTCTCCAAGCCCAAACTTGGACCTAGGTATCCCTTGCAGTCATATTTCAGAGACCAGGCAGTAATACTGATCTAGATTTATGTATGCATCTCTACTATGTAATATGGTTGAGTGTGTTGCCTTTGAACTTTCTGTGAAAATGGCTACCACAGACCCTAGATCTCAGAACTGAGAAGTCTAGTAATCTTGGCTGGCACATGTAGAGTTTCCCGTTCCCCTTAGGTCATTTGGACCCAGACCAAAGAAGATAATGAGACTTTATTTGATCTCTCCTCTACCCTCAACTTGGATTTCACAGCTCTTCAGGCAGCTGCGTAGAAAGAAGACAGAAGAAAGAACTGTGTCCCAACCTCCTAACACATTGACCCTTCTGAAAGGGGTTGTGCCTGCAGAAAGGGTATATAATTGGAGGGCATTTTGCCATGATGCTGAGGCAGGCACACAGAAGCACTTTTGTATTAGCTCCTTTTGTTACAGCTTTCTTCTCTGCCTTTAAAACTGCCACATTAGTGAAGGTGATACAGGCTGTGAGTAATAATAAACAGTTCAGTCAGTTGTGTCCGACCTTTGCGACCTCATGGATTGCAGCACACCAGGCTTCCCTGTCCATCACCAACTCCTGAAGCTTGCTCAAACTCATGTCCATCAAGTTGGTGATGCCACCCAACCGTCTCATCCTCTGTCGTCCCCTTCTCCTGCCACCTTCAATCTTTCCCAGCATCAGGGTCTTTTCCAGTGAGTCAGTTCTTCGCATCAGGTGGCTAAAGTAATGGAGTTTCTGCTTCAGCCTCAGTCCTTCCAATGAATATTCAGGACTGATTTCCTTAATGATTGACTGGTTGAATCTCCTTGCAGTTCAAGGGACTCTCAGGAGTCTTCTCCAATACCGCAGTTCAAAAGCATCAGTTGTTCAGCACTCAACTTTCTTTATGGTCCAAATTTCACATCCATACATTACTCCTGGAAAAACCATAGCTTTGATTATATGGGCCTTTGTCGATAAAGTAATGTCTCTGCTTTTTGACATGCTGTCTAGGTTGATCATAGCTTTTCTTCCAAGGAGCAAGCATCTTATAATTTCATGGCTGTAGTCACCATCTGCAGTGATTTGGAAGCCCAGGAAAATAAAGCCTGTCACTGTTTCCATTGTTTCCCCATCTATTTGCCATCAAGTAATGGGACTGGATGCCATGATCTTAGTTTTCTGAATGTTGAGTTTTAAGCCAGGTTTTTCACTCTCGTTTTTCACTTTCATCAGGAGGCTCTTTAGTTCCTCTTCACTTTCTGGTTAGGGTGGTGTCATCTGCATATCTGAGGTTATTGATATTTCTCCTGACAATCTTGATTCCAGCTTGTGCTTCATCCAACCTGGCATTTCACATGATGTACTCTGCATATAAGTTAAATAAGCAAGGTAACAATATACAGCTTTGAAGTACTCCTTTCCCAATTTGGAACCAGTCTATTGAACAATAGACTGTCCAGTTCTAACTGTTGCTTCTTGACCTGCATACAGGTTTCTCAGGAGGCTGATAAGATAGTATGATATTCCCATCTCTTGAAGAATTTTCCACAGTTTGTTGTGATCCACACAGTCTTTGAAACAGGTAGATGAAATGGGTAGATGTTTTTCTGGAATTTTGTCGCTTTTTCTATGACTCAGCTGATGTTGGCAATTTGATCTCTGGTTCCTCTGTCTTTTTTAAAGGTGTTCTTTAAAGGTGTTTTAAAGGTGTTTAACTGGAAGTTTTGGGTTCATGTACTGTTGAAGCCTAGCTTGGAGAATTTTGAGCATTACTTTACTAGCATCTGAGATGAGTGCAACTGTGCGGTAGTTTGAATATTCTTTGGCATTGCCTTTCTTTGGGATTGGCATGAAAACTGACCTTTTCCAGTCCTGTGGCCACTGCTGAGTTTTTCAAATTTGCTGGCATATTGAGTGCAGCACTTTCAAAGCATCATCTATGAATAAGCTCAGCTGGAATTCGATCACTTCCACTAGCTCTGTTCATAGTGATGCTTCCTAAGGTCCATTTGACTTCGCATTCCAGGATGTCTGGCTCTAGGTGAGTGATCACACCATTGTGGTTATCTGGATCATGAAGATCTTTTTTGTATAGTTCTTCTGTGTATTCTTGCCACCTCTTCTTAATATCTTCTGCTTCTGTTAGGTCCATACTGTTTCTGTCCTTTATTGTACCCATTTTTGCATGAAATGTACCCTTGGTATTTCTAATTTTCTTGAAGAGATCTCTAATCTTTCCCATTCTATTGTTTTCCTCTATTTTTTTTTTTTGCATTGATTACTTAGACTCTCTTATCTCTCCGTACTATTCTTTGGAACTCTGCATTCAAATGGATATATCTTTCCTTTTGTCCTTTGCCTTTCGCTTCTCTTCTTGGCTATTTGTATTTTGCCTTTTTGCATTTCTTCTTCTTGGGGATGGTTTTGATCACCGCCTCCTGTACAGTGTTACTAACATTTATTTATTCATTTATGCAACGAATATTTATAAAAACTTATCAGGTCCTAAAGTAGGCACTGACTTGCCATTTTACAGATGAAGAAACTCATTCATAGGGAATCGATATAATTTGAGTCCTGTTTCTTAGTGAGGAGTGGAGCCGGAAAAATGCTCTCTTGATCCCCTGCTCCTCTGTATAACCCCAGTCTTTGGAGAGGAGGAAAGCAGGCAACCGAATTCTCAGAGAAATGGTTGCTTCTTTTGGCATTGGGAGCACAAAAGGCCGATCCCACACTCAGCACTTTTTCTTATCTAGCGGTTTTGCAGTATCAGAGGATGGCCTCTGATTTATCTGATAAATCTAAATGCCAATTCTGAGCTGCATATTAATCTCCTCGTAATTTTGGTTTTTGTCACACGCTCCCGGAGCGTAGCCCGTCCCCTATAAGTCACTGTCAGCCACCTGTCCCTTCACTCAGATCCGCACCGAGTCCTGACGGGAAAGGGGAAGGGCTGACAGGGCAGCGGTGCTGTCACTCTCACGAGTGCTTTGGAAATTAATTGAGAATCAAATATTTGCCTACTCTAGAGTGATTTATCACAATTAAAAGGAATAATTATTTGCCCTTTGGGTCAAGTCAGAGATTCCGAAGGTGTGACTGCTGTAATACGTGAATAAATCAGGCTGCGGTAGAAGTCTCCCGGATTTGTTAGGCACTGCAGAACTTTCCAGTCTTGTTGCCCCTGGATGCTCGTCGGAATTGATTCCTGCACCAGGGAAGGCTCTAAAGACAGTGTGCCAGCAGCGCGTGGAGAGCAGCCCGTATTATCCTTGAACATCCTTTAGGAAGGCTCCGTTTTGGAAACCACGGTTCCATCTCGTAGTCCCAGCACAGTCAACTTCTCTCTCCAAACTGGAACCCGCTGCGGTTTCTTCAGATGAGACCAGATGTGATTAAGAGTCGGCTCAGGCTTGGAGTGACTGTGGGGACAGCTGAATCCTATTTCCAGTCTCATGTTTTCTGTGGGACATATGCTCGTCAAGTGGATGGAGGGCCAAGTCATCTGCACTATTTCAATTATTTTCCTTTCCACCCCTCCCTCTTTTTTTTTTCATTTTTCCTTTTTCTTTTGGCCACCGCGTGTAATTGAATTTGCAAATGCCAAACCCGCTAGCATACAGCCGTGCCCTGGTGAGATATCAAGAAGCCGTGACTCTTCAAAGTTAGAAAGCAATTTAGTGACAGTTCTGGAAAATTCCATCTTATAAGCCATGATGACAGCTGGAATTGATTAACTTTCACTAATGATTCCAGTCAAACCCAGGGCTGGACCATGTGATCAAAGCGGACATAGGAGTTAAAATGTAACAACGGCTTCGTGGCAAAGACTTTTTGTCTTTGATAAGGTTCTTACAGATAGCTTTCAGGCATGTTATTTTTTAAACGTGAAAATTTGAGTTGTGTTGAAGCTTTTTCAGAGAGCAGGGAAGTTTCTCTCATGCTCTCCTGTGAGGCATAGAGCTTCCCCAAATTAACTGTTCAGAGGAAAGAAATTGCAGCTCCAGGATAACGCAGGTTTTTGGGGAGAGGAGAGGGTTTGCTTCTGAAGAAAGTGGGTGGGGTGCACAGTCGTCTGCATATCTGACCTCGGGCTTGCCTGCACTATAGCGGTGTCTCCTAATTAACTTGACACAAACAACCCTCACCTGCCTCAGGCTTTCAAGGCCTTTGCCATCCCAGTAACCCGAAACTTGGCCCCTTCTCCCAGGGGAACAACTGGGTGGCGGCTTTGCACTAAGATCAGAGAATGGGAACTGCCAGCAGCTGCCCTCGGATGCCCTAAGCCAGCAGAGGGCCACTGTTCTGTCATTTTCCTCCTGACTGTTCCCTCTTCTGCTTTAATGACCGAGGCTACCTTTGGGGCCAGCTATTTCCTAATGGTGCCTGTAATTGAGACGCAAATAGTAAAATATACAAAACTGGCCGTTTTACCCAGTCATCATTTATGAATATAGCTCGATTAATTTGTTTAGTCAGACGTAGAGGAGCAATAAAAAGTGATTGACTAAAAACAATTAAAACAGTAAAAGTAAATTGTTTGTGTCCATTAAAACCTGCTGAGGCCGTCAGTTGAAAATTGTGGGCCTCCAATGTGAAAATTAAAACTATTGATTTCCCCCTGTATGTATGTGAATATCAGAGTTCTAATTTGTTTTGTTTTTACTGGCTGAAAGCCCCGGAGGTCAGAATGAAGGTGGGCTTTCAATAAGCTGTTTTGGTGGAGTTAATAAAGGTTTGGAAAGGCAGATAGGATAAGAAATCCCTGAGATGTTTTAGGGGAGAATTATGTGTCTAATCGGTATCAGGTTACACTGCTGCATGCTAATACTTTGTGATTTATGGCATTTTGGGGGTGAAAATGGAAAATCAACGGCAGAATATAGGATATTCATAGGTTGAATTTTTAGGGCTTTGTGTTAATTTATGTGAGTGAGATGGATTTTTTTTTTTTATTATTGTCATTTTAGTTTTTTTATGTGCTACACTAAATCTTGTATTCCATGAACTATTATTTTTTAGTGTTCAATTAAAATACCAACATAAAAGGAATTTTACATGGACAGATCTTGACTCATAAGAGGAAAACTTGGGAGAAAAATCTCTCTGGATCAGATGAGGAGGTTTTTTTCAGTTAAGATATATGAGGGAATTAAACCTTGGAAGGTTGTAAAAATAGAGTAACATGTTTGGAGCTCCAAGTTAGGCTACCAAGTTGGGCATGAGTTAATATTGGGTTTACATTCTTTTTTTTTTTTTTTTATGGTCAGAACAAGAGTTTTTTTTTTTGTTTTTTTTTTATTGGGTTTACATTCTTAATAAATCATATGTTGAGAATGTTCTACTTGGTAATTAAGTTAATGATCAGTAAACAAGTCAATCTTTAAATGTAAGTCAGGCTTGTTTTTTGAAGAAGGATTTAATAAGGATGAGGATTTGACCCTTTGAATGTGGCATTTTAGAAAGCTGGTACAATTGTGTTATCTGTATTTGAGTCTCACACATTGATTTTTCAGGGAAAAAAGATTCAAAGAGCTACTCTTCCCTTCTTGCGGGGGTGGGGTGGGGGTGGTGGTTTGTTTCATTCTGTACCTCCATCCTACTCCGAAGAATTTTCTAAGGAAAATATAAATTCTTTACCTACAGGAAATGCTGTATCTTCTGAACAATTCTTTTTTTTCCCCGCTAAATTTTATTTTTTCCAGCATTATTGAGATATACCTGACAAATAAGAAATGTATGTATTTAAAGTGTAAAAAGTGATGATTTGATATCCATGTATATTGTGAAATGATTATTACCATCATGCTGATTAACACATCCATCGCCTCACAGAGCTACTACTTTTTATATGGTGACAACACCTGAGATCTCTCTTAGCAAATTTTAAGCACACAATACAATATTACTAACTACAGTCACCATGCTAACATTACATCTTCAGAACTTCCTCATCCTATGTAACTGAACCCTTGTACCCTTTGACCAACCCTTGTGCCCTTCTCCTACCCCTACCCCTGGTCCTGGTAGCCACCATTTTACTCTCTGCTTCTATGAGTTGGACTTTTCCCCCAAGATTCCACATATAAACAAGATCATGGAAGTATTTATCTTTCTGTATCTGGCTTATTTCACTTAGCATCGTATCCTCAAGGAAAGTGGAATCAAAGACTACTTCACTGTCTGTATTAACCATATTTGCTTATCCATTCATCTGGTGACAAACGCTTCAGTTGTTTCTCTGCCACGTGCACTGTGACATTAGTCACAATAGCAGAGGTGGGGGAACAACTCAAATGCTTAGCATATCAGTGACTCTCAAGTATGAGTGAGCTGGATTCTCCTCTTTATTCCATTGATTGATCCATAGGCACTGCCTGCAGATACTCTGCAGCAAGAGGTCACCAGGTTGTAGGAATATGCATTAAAAAAAAAAAAGTGTTCCAAGTAGCCCTGATATGGTCTTAGGACCACTACACTGAGTTGCATGCTCGAGAACAAGGATGCTTAAACCTTCTGCGTTCTGTGGTCAGACATCCTTGAGAATGTTCTTAGAAAAGTGTACATACCTTTTTTTTTTCCTTGAAAATGTCTGAATTTTATGGCCTTATATTAAGAACTCCTGCTATAACTTTTTTTTGTTTTAATGGGGTTGGGTAAGTACTTTTACCTGGGAGCATTGAGCAGGGAAATACCCAAGTTTAAGTTGGCTTTTATCCGAGGCCTTCTTGTGGTCCTTGGAGGTTTAGTTGTCTGTGAGCTGAGGTTTTTTTGTGAGTTGGTAGCTTCCAGCTGGTGTCCGGGTGCCAGAGATGAGCCGAGGGGTGCCAGGTGTGCAACCTGTTGTGTTCTGACCGGCTCCTCTCCTCACTATGCACGTTATTTCTGTGGTTGTAATTCTGAAGTTATTGGTGAGAATGAAATCCTGTCCAGTTTAACTTGGTGACTAGTACATAGAGTTTAAGCTGTGTTGGGAACGGAGGGCAGATAACTGGCTAAAGATGTCTTATATGAATACTTAGTGAAGTAAGTCATACAGAAAAAGATAAATATATGATATCACGTATGTGTGGAATCTAAAAAAAAAAATACAAATTATTTGCAAAACAAACATTTACAGACATGGAAAACAAACTTATGATCGCCAAAAGGGGGGGAGGAATAAATTAGGACTATGAAATTAGTAGATACTACTCGACATAAAATAGATTGTCAACAGGGATTTACTGTATAACACAGGGAATTATATTCAATATCTTTTAATAACCTATAATGGAAGATCTGAAAGAAAAAACCTGAATCATTTTGCTGTACACCTGAAAAACAATATTGTAAAATAATTATACTTCAATTTAAAAGAAATTAAAACTGAGTTTGGTAACTTAGGTAAGCAGTACAGTTCTAAACTGTACAGCAGAAAGCCTCCCCTATCACAGGCCTCTAATTTATTATGTAACTTTGGGGACATTTCATACAAATGGAAGCAGGTAAAATGTATATGTAATTATCTTCCTTTTTGTTTTAGCACAAATTGTAGGGTATGAAATATTGGTTTTTGTTTTAAAATTTATGTTTGTATTCTTTTTTGGGAGTAAAATTTAGAAAGAGAATGTGATAATGCCTGTGTAAATTTTATTGCTTCATTTTTCATACTAAACACCATGTATAACCCCAAACAGATGTAGAGTAGGTACAAACATCAGCTTTTTTTTTTCAAGGGCAGATTCTTCTAGTTTGGAACCATGGTCTGGGGTAAGGCCAGAGACATTGGATTGTATAAAATGCTGCATTTTGAGTATTCTCTTAGGATTCCATTGTGGGGAGGAGGGTTGTAAGAAGTAAAAATAGGGAGGGAGATCTGGCGGGAGGCACAGATTCTCCTCAGAGTGAGAGCTCAGTGGGGAATCAGGGCTGGGGTCTGCTGCATGTCACTTTGTTTTTCTCATCTAGAGGATGGAATTATTGTGGTTCTCAAACCTGATGATCACCAGAACCCCTTGGAGGCTTCTAAAATAACATGAATTCCAGGGACTCAGAGGCTTTCCAAAACCTTGCCAGATCTCGGTGGAAATTATTTAATCAGTATCTATAAAAACTTGTCTTACCTGGACCAGTAAGAGTTAATGTGTAATAGACTTGATTACACACCTTCGGGCTGAATCTGCAATACATACAGTGTTGTCATCTGTGTTAGACTAAACAGAGCTCCCTAAACGGTGAACCACAGAGCCCAAAACTTTCCCACCAATTAACTACACCAGCTGTGGTTCAGATACCCCTTCTGTCCTCATTAGGAACAGGTCTGTTCACAACCAGCGGCCTTATAAACAATCACCACCGCCACTATCACTACTGGGAATTCCACATTCCCTGCAGTACCCTGCTGTACAGCTTGCACACATAGATATAGGGTGTGTATGTGTGTGTGAGATGTTTTGGGGAGTGGACAACATTGACCTCTCATCCAGCTTCATCCCATAATCTCCCTGTCTCCTCCTTCAGCTGATGGGGAGAAGCACTTCTTACATCAGCATCATTTTGTTTTGAGTTCATGGTGTAATGGTTAAACCCTGCAGTATTTATTATGATGTGTTTGGGGACTATCTGCATCAGAATCTTCTGGGGAGTTTGTTACAACAGTCAGATTTCTAGGACTTCATGAAGCCCATTGAATCAGATTGTCTGATGGCAAGGTCATGGAATTGGAATGGTGACGTATTCCAGAATGACAACCACAGCGCCAGGGCCAACTTTTCTTGGATGGCCTGCACTCAGGTGTGGTTCTGTTTTATTGTGATTGCCCAGTAATAAAATGCAGTTCAGTTCAGTTGCTCAGTCGTGTCCGACTCTTTGCGACCCCATGGACCACAAGCATGCCAGGCCTCCCTGTCCATCACCAACTCCTGGAGCTTATTCAAACTCATCTCCGTTGAGTCAGTGATGCCATCCAACCATCTCATCCTCTGTCGTCCCCTTCTCCTCCTGTCTTCAATCTTTCCCAGCATCAGGGTCTTTTCCAGTGAGTCAGCTCTTCGCATCAGGTGGCCAAAGTATTGGAGTTTCAGCTTCAACATCAGTCCTTCCAATGAACACTCAGGACTGATCTCCTTTAGGATGGACTGGTTGGATCTCCTTGCAGTCCAAGGGGCTCTCAAGAGTCTTCTCCAACACCACAGTTCAAAAGCATCAGTTCTTCGGTGCTCAGCTTTCTTCACTGTCCAACTCTCACATCCATACATGACCACTGGAAAAACCATAGCCTTGACTAGATAGACCTTTGTTGGCAAAGTAATGTCTCTGCTTTTAAATATGCTATCTAGGTTGGTCATAACTTTCCTTCCAAGGAGTAAGCATCTTTTAATAAAATTAAGGCTAACATTAAAGCTTAGCTTTCTGATCGTTTTAGTCAAGGACTCTTTCCAAATCATAGGAACAGCCATTTCTACTTACAGGATTACTGCTGCTGAAGCCTTTTTCTTTCACTGATCTTTTAGCACGGTTTTCCTCAAACTTCACTGTGCTGGTGAATCCCTTGGGGATCTTGTAAAAGTGCAGATTTTGACTCAGTGTGTCTGCAGTGGGGCCTGAGACTCTGTCTTTCTAAGAAGCGTCCATATGATGCTGACACTGCTGGTCCGTGAATCACACGTGGAGTCACTCTGTTAGCAGGCAGATGTCTCCCACCTCTTACTGGGGCGCCGTCCCTCCTGGCTGAGGGTGTGTTAATATAAGAGATCTAAGGCCTGTCACACGCAGCTGCCTGGCCACATGAGTGTCTTGGTTTTGTTGTTTAGTTGCTACATCGTCTGACTCTTTGCGACCCCGTGAACTGTAGCTCGCCATGGGGTTTTCCAGGCAAGAATACTGGAGTGCATTGCCATTTCCTTCTCCAGGGGATCTTCCCGACCCAGGGATCAAACCCAAGTCTCCTGCTTGGCAGGTGGGTTCTTTACCACTGAGCCACCAGGGAAGTCCGAGTGTCCTGGTACCACGTCTCGATTCCTCTGTTTTTTTTTCTTTTTGTAGATGAAGGAACCCCTGGGAGGGAGGCCAGGCTCTGTCCCCACCTGCCTGCACCTGGGGTGGAGGGAGGCAGCTGATGACATCATGAGCCAAAGGGTCTATCTATCTGTGGCAGTGGGCATCAGGTTGAATTGTAAACAGTTGAGTCTGTGGCAGTGGGCATAGGGTTGAATTGTAAACAGTTCGCTCCTGTGTTTCAAGGGGAGCCTCCGGAGAGCAGAGGCCTTCTTTGCTTTAGTTTATTTTGTAATTAAGGGAAAAAGAGCCCAACCTAAAACGTTGCTTGAGGGTCCTGGCTTTTAAATTTATGTCACTGAACAGTCTATGAATCAAGGGACTCTGTGTGAAACTGTCACTTCTGATATCAGTTCCCTCGCTCAGTGGCTGTATGCAAATACGCTGAGCTCTCCAGGCAGTACGCTTAATGGGGACGCGAGACCTGGTCCATCCTAAGCCGCGTGTGTCTTGGGTGTGCATTGGTGTTCAACTGTGGAGCTCCTGCTCTGTCTCCTCAGCCTGGTGTGTGGAGGTGACTTTAGTTATTTCAAAAACCTGTTTGAGGGGAGTGGCTTTGGAAGTTCTTGTAAGTGTGAAGATTTATGAGCCTTAAGTCACATTTATGTACAAAGCAATTGCAGTTCAGTAAAAACGTGCCAATTTTTTCTTTTCTTTTAGAAATCAAGAAAACCAGATAACCTTAAGAGATACCTAGTTAAAACATATAAAGTTGTTATTTCCTTTGTGTGGCTTTTAAGTTCAGCTGTCATCTTGATGATTTATCTTTTCTAAATTTGGCATCTAACAGGGACCTGGCATTTTGCTCAGTCCTGTGAACATCAGCAAAAGAATGGTCAAGATGTAATTGTGTCATTACAGAATTTATAGCAGCTGTATGTGTGCCAGAACAGTTTTGTGATATTCAAATAATCTTTTGGGAGGATGGAATGTGGGAGATTCTGATGCTGTGATTATATTATTCCATCTCATTTGTGTAAAAATAGGCACCTGATTCCAGGTTAGCGCGGGCATTGACTTGCAGCCTAGATGTCAACTGCATGCTCCTTAGAGATCTGATTAAGCTTGACCTGGATGTTTAATTTCTCAGTCTTCTGAGGTTCCAGAGTCTTGTTCCCTCTTCCCTAGAGTTCTAAAGCCTCCTGGACCTTCCTTTCTTGTTCCTTTTCTCTGTCCTCCATTCCTGTTTTTCAAGTTTACTGCTCTGGTTTATATGTAAGTTTATTTAGTCTTTCCAACTAGATAATCAGGAATTTGAGATCAGGAACTATGGCTGCTTCTAGAGAACTGCCACACAATTCTCAGGCTGGGATTTGATGGGCCCTCCCTCCAAAACTGGACTGATCCCCGGGGGCATCTAGGTTCTCAGAGCATGTGACATCCACCTCTGATGTTGAGGTGGAGATGGAAATGGGCAGCCTTAAGGTCAGTAATGAGGAGTTCTGTTGTTACTTAGTTCCTAAGTCGTGTCTGAATCTTTGCGACCCCATAGACACCCCATGGACTGCAGTACACCAGGTGTGCCCCTGTCCTTCACCATCTCCCAGAGTTTGCTCAGACTCATTTCCTTCGAGTCAGTGATGCCATCCAACCATCTCATCCTCTGTCGTCCCCTTCTCCTCCTGCCTTCAGTCTTTCCCAGCATCAGGGTCTTTTCCAGTGAGTCAGCTCTTCACATCAGGTGGCCAAAGTATTGGAACTTCAGCTTCAGCATCAGTCCTTCCAATGAATATTCAGGGTCGGTGTCCTTTAGGATTGAGTCCTGAGCTCTGTTCAAATACCCACGTGGGCTGGGTCATGGGGCAGAGCACTTAGCGCTTTCTTTTTAGGTCAGGACTTTATCTGCTTCCTGTTGCAGTACCTCTTCTGTCTTACTGTACCTAATAAAATGGAATAGTCATTTGACTCTTCCGTAATTTCTGTGATCAAAGGAAGTTAAGGAGTCTTTTCTGCTCTTATTAATTAGTCTTTTCTCTCTCCAATTAGTTTTCCATTGATGTTTTCAACAGATAAATGTAATGTCATTTATTCCTCTCTGTGAAGGCCGTTTAAAGTCTTAGTGGATTTAGCTTTTAATGTATTGTTGAATTTTAAGTAGGAAAAAGAAATGGAAATGTTAAGTTAGAACAGATAGGTTTAAATGGACATGTTAGCTGCTTTCCTTCCTTGGAGTCTCCTCTTGCTTAAGCAAGCTTGCCATCCAAGCACGCGGGAATCACGCATGATTGTACTTACATGCACCATCTGTAGTTTGTTGTTGAGGGGCGGGGGTGGAGGGGACATCCTGGTCAGGTAGTGAAATAATTAACTCTAATGATTTTCTAATCTTTGTGGCAGATGGTCTATTGGTGTTTTTATTCTACTAAATAGTGCTTTAGTGCAGAAATTTTTTGGCAGTCTTAAGCTTTGGAACTTGAGGTGTTTCCATTATCACAGAAGGCACATACTCTCGAGGAAGCATACCACTCTGGGGAGCTTCCCAGAAGTGTTACATTCACAAGTGGGGACTGAGATATCCACAGACCCAATTCCGGGATGACTTGTGGAAAGGCATGGTGCTAGCAGAGAATCCGAGTGGTCACGCTCCTCAGTTATGTTCATGGACCATGCTAGGCACCTTCATCAGAGTGGGGGCCAGTGTTATCTCTGGTTGAGGAAGAAAAATGCTTTACTTTGCTTTCTCATAAACTGAGTTGGTGGGCAGGCCCATTTATCAAAGGGAGCATGGTTTGCTTGTCCTTTAAATCTGCTTTGGCTAATTTATAATTGGAAATTTTAAAGCCTAGATCTACTTTGAAAAGGAATAAGAAACCTCTCAGATCAGGGTGGAAAAGTTGATACACTGTGTGTTACATGAAAGTCTTCCTAAGCTGTTTGGGGTTAGTTTCTGTAGTTAAAACAATGCTTAAAAAAAATGATTCTGTTCAGTTATATCAACAAGCAGATATTTGTAGGAAAACAGCAGCACAGCATATCTTTGGGGACTTGAAAGGATGCTTGTTTGGTGTTATCTTCCCAGAAGCTAAAGGCATGAGCCAACCAGGGCAGACCCTCCCAGTGTGAGCCACCAACTCCTCTTGGAAAAGGCTCACAGCAACAAATGTGTCCAGATCCTTATTTTCCCTCTGATTTTTTTTTAAACGGTGGTTTTGATTAATGACAAACATACTGATGTTTGGCTATGAGGTGTGGATGCTTCTCTGCACTTTCTCGGTGAAAGTTGGACCAAGGTGGCAAGCGGAATCTAATTAGTCCTTTTGAAGTCCCCTCCAAACCCCATTTCTTTCTAAGCCCCTCCCTGGAACAGTCTCATGTTAAATGTGTGGTCTCTCCTGTCATGTGAAAGGGTTTTCATTATTTGTGTATTTAAAATCAGTTTACATGCTCTGCATATGGAAATATTTAGGGGGAACTATACTTGTGTCTGCAACTTTGAAATATACATTTATTTCTTATATAAAAAGTAAGATGGATGGGTGGAGGAATAGAGCAGTGGATAGATATGTGATATGAATAGTAAAATGTGAATTATGGAATTACATGGTGGGCATGTAGAGATTTACTGTAAAATTCAACTTCTATGTAGATATGAAAATTTTTGCAATTCAATGTTGCGAGGGGAAAAGAGCAGGTTTCTATCGTGTAGGATTCTCACTCTGATAAAACCCAGGCTCTGGAATGAATTAACTCTTTAAAAAAAAATTCTTTATTTGTCTGCACCAGGTCTTCATTACAGCATGTGGGATCTTTGATTTTTGTTGCCGCTCGAGAACTCTTAGCTGTGGCCGGTGGGATCTAGTTCCCCCACCGGGGATTGAACTCAGGTCCCCTGAATTAGGAGCATGGAGTCTTAGGCGGTGGACCACCAGGGAAGTCAGAGAATGAATTAACGATTAATGCTATTAAAGTCCTGATGTACAGGTAAACTCAGGGAGTGTTAATTACCTCTGAAGTTTGGAAAATTCTCAATCAACATGAATTCATTATTTTTTTTAGTATATATTTATAAATTAACTACAAAACCTTGCCTTTTCTTATAATATAAGAATACAGACATGTATGACTCAAAGAAGTCAAACTTGTGCCAGTATTTTTTTCTCTTACCCTTTTTTCCATTCTTGTTTCCACAATCTCTCTAGATTTGAAAGATCTGCATGGGCCTGTACAGCACTTTGTTTTTCAGTGGGACCATGCTATACATCTAGTGATAATTTTTTTTTTACAATCACACAGTTGAGGTGGGACATCTTTCCATGGCTTCACATGTGATGCAATCCGTATTTCTTCTTGGCCTCCAGAGTACTCCATTTGTATGAGTATGCTGTCTTTGATGGAACCAATTTTTGACTGATATTTTATATTTGCATAGCAAGATATTACAGACAACAGATATTTTTTCACAGTTCTGGAGGATGGAAGTCTAAGATCAAGGTGCTGGCAGATTGCATTACTGGTGACAACGCTTCTATGGCTTATGAGCAGCCTCCTTCTTGCTGTATCTGCACATGTTCCTCTGGGCACTTATCCTTCATTACTTCCTTACAGGCTGTCTGTAGATGCAGTGACTTCAGGGTTGGGGCTTCAGCATGCCAGTTTTGGGGAGGTAGAGACGGTTCAGTCCAAAACAATGCACGTTTAAATTGCTTCAAACTGGGGGCAAATCAGCAACGAATTTACATGTACAATGGAAGCCGAATTGTTGGCTTATAGATTATACACATTGAATAGGTAATGCTAATTTATTTGAACTAACTTACATGATAATTTCTTTGTTTTCTGCACATTGTCCACAATCACATCTTACCAGATCAGTCTTTTTAATATGTATCAGTGTGTTAAGTAAAATATTTTGTGTTGTTCTTCTTTGATAATTAATGATTACACATTATTGTAGTTGTCTTTTGTATTCCTCTGGATTTTCCTCTTTATATCTTTAATATGTTCCTACAGGGCCATCTGGATTTTTTAAAAAATTGATTTAAAAGACTCTATATCAAAGAATGAAGTCTTTGTTGGTAACAAACCTTGCAAGCATTTCTCTTTATTTTTTTTTGCCTTTTAATCTTTGTTCTTGTATTTATAGTTTCCTATCCCACTGAAGCCTTTTCATTTTCTACATGCAGTTTGAGAATATTTCTCAGAGTACAGCTTTGCTCTTTAGTAAATTGGCATTGTCTGTTTGTAGTGCTTCTCCACCTTATCCTCTGTTATGGGGTAAATTGTAGCCCCCTCAAATTCCTGTGTTGAAGCTTTAGCCTTCAAGACCTCAGAGTATGACTCTGTGGGGAGATGGGGCTTTAGAGAGGTAATTAAAGTAAAATGAGGTCATGCTGCTGCTGCTGCTAAGTCGCTTCAGTCGTGTCCGACTCTGTGTGACCCTATAGACGGCAGCCCACCAGGCTCCGCCGTTCCTAGGATTCTCCAGGCAAGAGTACTGGAGTGGGGTGCCATTGCCTTCTCCAATGAGGTCATGAGGGTGTCCCTAATCCAATATGATGGTGTGCTTACAAGAAGAAGAGATTAGGACACAGACAACATCGACTGAGGCATGACAGTGTGAGGATGCAGTGAGAAGACAAAGTCTACAAGCTAAGGGGAGCGGCCTCAGAAGAAGTCAACCCTGCTGACACGTTGATCCTGGATTTCCAGCCTTCAGAACTGTGAGAAAATAATTGTTTGTTGTTGTTTAATCCCTGAGTTTGAGCATTCTTTGGTATTGCCTTTCTTTGGGATTGGAATGAAAACTGACCTTTTCCAGTCCTGTGGCCACTGCTGGGTTTTCCAAATTTGCTGGCATATTAAGCGCAGCACTTTCACAGCATCATCTTTCAGAATTTGAAATAGCTCAGCTGGAATCCATCACCTCCACTACCTTTGTTCATAGTGATGCTTTCTAAGGTCTATTTGACTTCATATTCCAGGATGTCTGGCTCTAGGTGAGTGATCACACCATTGTGATTATCTGGGTCGTGAAGATCTTTTTTGTACAGTTCTTCTGTGTATTCTTGCCACCTCTTCTTAATATCTTCTGCTTCTGTTAGGTCCATACTGTTTCTGTCCTTTATTGTGCCCATCTTTGCATAAAATGTTCCCTTGGTATCTCTAACTTAGAGGTCCGTCTAGTCAAGACTAGAGTTTTTCCAGTAGTCATGTATGGATGTGAGAGTTGGACTGTGAAGAAAGCTGAGGGCCAAAGAATTGATGCTTTTGAACTGTGGTGTCGGAGAAGACTCTTGAGAGTCCCTTGGACTGCAAGAAGGTCCAACCAGTCCATCCTAAAGGAGATCAGTCCTGGGTGTTCATTGGAAGGACTGATGTTGAAGCTGAAACTCCAATACTTTGGCTACCTCATGTGAAAAGTTGACTCACTGGAAAAGACCCTGATGCCGGGAAGCATTGGGGGCAGGAGGAGAAGGGGACGACAGAGGATGAGATGGTTGGATGGCATCACTGACTCGATGGACATGAGTTTGGGTAAACTCCGGGAGTTGGTGATGGACAGAGAGGCCTGGCGTGCTGCGATTCATGGGGTCGCAAAGAGTTAGACACGACTGAGCTACTGAACTGAATCCCTAAGTTGTCTTCAATTGTTTTGCAACCTCATGGACTGTAGCCCTCTAGGCCTCTGTCCATGTGATTTCCCAGGCAAGAATACTGGAGTGGGTTGCCATTTCCTTCTCCAGGGGATTTTCCTGACTCAGGGACTGAACCCATGGCTCCTTCCACTTTTCCTGCATTGCAGGCAAATTCTTTACTGCTACCGCGGAAGTCCCAGAAAATAATTTTTGTTGTTTAAGCTGCCTAGTCTGTATTATTTGTCATGGCAGCCACTGCAGACTCATACCCGACCAATACCACTAATTATCTCACATTCTGATAAGGATTCCTGTTTTCATTCTCTTGCTCTCTCTCCCTAATTACCTAGAACAAGGTTTGACCTATAGCAGTAAACCAGCTGTTTGGTAAATGAATGAAGAGAATTTGAGTGCCTTTATTTTGGTTATAATTTGAGGATGTATGCTAGGGCATGCCAAAGTTATTGTATGAAAGAGACCTACCCAGGACTAAGTTTGTCTCTCCAGTATCAATCTCTTACAGAGAGGCTCCATTTTACTTGATAGACTCTTCCATCTCTGATTCAAAATTGCTGCTCTTGCTCCTGCCATCACATCTCCATCCTAGCCAGCAGAAAGAAGAAAATGACTGTAACAGTTTCATTCATATCTTTTAAAAATATGACTTGAGTTGGTATAAATAATTTCCCTGTATGTCCTATTGGTGAGAAAATCCCATGACCATATACAACTGCAGAAGAGACTGGGAAATGGAGTTTTGAGGCAGGCGGCTGAGCTAAAGCTAGTGAAATAAGAGGGGAAAATGGATGCTGGACAGTTAGCTGCTCCGTCACAGGGAGCATTGACGAATACTACATTTCAAGTGCCTAAATGCTGCCTTTTCAAGTATTTCACTTTAAAATCCAAAGAAAGAAGAAAAGTTACATTCTTGTGTGCCTCTAAATTTTCAAGAATGAAAGAATTTTACCCATATTTCAGAAGCGGTATTCTTAAAATTTTTAACACCATATTCTTATCAAACGTGCGGATTTCTTTTATGTCAGGATGAGGAAAAATGGCTCTATGTTAGGAATAAAATTTTAGTCAATTATATTATTAATCACTAGAAGAAGTAGACATAAAATGGTTTTAAATGGTTGCTTTTGGGAGTAAAAGAGATGTGACATAAATATTCCTTGTATTATATGCCCTTCTGTAGTATGGCTTTTTTTCTTTGAAATTATGTGCCTGAACTGTTTTAATACAAATTAAAATGTAGAAAGAATGGGATTTTATAAAAGTAATGACTGAAAGTATAAATTTAAGCATTGAATAGTTTAAATCAATAAAATGGCAAATTCAATCCCAAACTGCTAGTTTATCCTTAAGTCCCTCATTTATGTAGTTTGGGATTGTACACAGTATCATATATCAGATAGATAGCCCACAAGGACCTACTATATAGTGTAGGGAAGTATACTCAATACCTTGTAATAGCCTATCATGGAAGAAAATGTAAAAAAATGTGTACACATATTTGTATAACTGGATGTATATGTATGCTTGAATCACTTTGCTGTACACTTGAAACTTACACAGCATTGTGTAGGTTCCCTGGGTCAGAACTTCCCCCATCCCTGGGTCGGAAAGATCCCCTGGAGGAAGGAATGGCAACCCACTCCAGGGTTCTTGCCTGGGAAATCCCATGGGCAGAGGAGCCCGGTGGGCTACAGTTCATAGGGTTGCAAAGAGCCAGAGATGACTGAGCATGCATAGGAGCACGGGTAGAAAGATCAACCAATTTGTGACATCTTCCTTTTTAACAAAGTGATTACATTTAACTGTGGTACTCTAATATAAGCAGTTGATCTTGGTCATACGTGAAGGTTAAGGAGCACATGGTGGGTGGATGGAGGATTGGGATTTATGTCATCCTCTCACACCTGAGCTGTCTTCTGCTGTAGGCAGCCGAGAGGCCTCCTGGAGGGTTCCCTGTGTGACATCTTTCACTTCGAACCAGAGTGAATTCCTTATGATTCTAATTGTTGGTTCTGCCTGAAGATGGATATTACTGTGTGGTTGGGAGTTAAGGTCACCCAATTGCAGAACTTTGGGAGGCTTTTTCTTTTCAGGACAGCATTCTCAGGGGGGAGAAAACACTAGCTTTGTAACTAAACCTGATGCAAATTACTTGATAAGCCAACTGGAGGAGCTTATAACCCTTTTGAAGCTTGAGTTCCTAGCTGTGTAATGAGGCCCGTCCTTGGGCTGTTGGAAAGCTCAGGATGGAAAATGCAGAGTTTGGCACAGTGCTTGGGAGGTGGTCAGTGAAGAAGGGCTGGATCAACTGAATCAAGGTTGGTTCTCATCATGGCTGCATATTCCCTGGGGATCTTGAAGGAAAACTACCTGCCCAATTCCAGACCAGCTAAATAGAAGATTTTTGAGGTGGGGAAGTTGACGTGAAGTAGTATTGGGGAAAAAATGACATTCACGTAACTCTTCCCAGGTGGTTCTCATGAGCTGGGAGCTCCTGCACTACAAGATAAAATGCAGCTTGTCTTTTTGTGACTAGGTTATTTGACTGAGCATGTCTTCAGGGTCCATCCATGTTGTAGCATGTGTCAGAATTTCCTTCCCTTTTAAGGCTGAGTAATATTCCATTGTGTGTATATGCGTATTACATTTTGTTTAGTCCTTGGCCATTTGGATTGTTTCTACCTTTTGACTGCTATGAATAATGCTTCTTTGAATATTGGTGATCAGGTATCTGTTTGAGTCCTTGCTTTCAGTCCTTTTGGGTATACATCCAGAAGTAGGATTGCTGGATCATATGCTAATTTATGTTTAAATTACCACCACATTGTTTTCTATAGTGGGCACATCAATTTACATCCCCACTGGTAATGTACAAGGGTTTCAGTTTCTCCACATCCTTTCTAATACTTGTTATTTTTTTGTTTTTTTGATAATAGCCCTCCTAATGCATAAGAAGTGTATCTTACGTGGTTTTGATTTGCATTTACCTTTTCCCTAATGACTAGTGTGTTGAACATCTTTCATGTGCTTATCAGCCATCTGGTATAACTTCTTTGAAGAACCATCTTTTTAAATGCTTTGCCTAATTTTTAATTGGGTTGGGTTGTTGTTGTTTTTTTTTGCTGTTGAGTTGGAGTTCTCCTAGATGGATTTTGAACTCTGTTTCCCAAAGTGTGTTCCTTGGGACACTAGTTCTGTAGAATCTTAGTGGGCTTCTGAGTAGGACATTTTGCAAGACTAGAGTTTTGTAGAACAGGATTTTTGGACCATTGACCTAGCTTATTCAGTATGTCAGTTTTAATAAATTACCTTCTAATGCCAACATTTATATTCTCTCACTGTCTATTTATGGCTTCTGGCATTTCTTGAGTTTTGTCAAAATACGATTGATTATATTTCCGATGTCTTAGAAGAAACTTCAAGTAAATGTTACTTACCAATGGTTCTCAACAGGGGGCAGTATTCCGTCCAGTCTGAGGGTATTTAGGATGAATATGGAAGTTGGGAATGTCATAATTACTGGCGGTGATACAGGTGTTGAGTGTCTGCTACCCAGGTTGTTAAAGATCCTTCAGTGGATCAGACAATTCCAGGCATAAAGAGTCGTCTCACGCCGAAGTCCTCATTGTGAAATGCTGTAACAGGGCTATAAGTCTAAGACCCTGATGGGTTTCTAGGTGAAACTGTTTTTCCCATCTCTTCCTCCTTGCTGGGAGCTAAAACTTAAATTCGTTGTTACTGTGTGTTCTTTGTTGCTGATTAACGTGTGTGGGCATTCTTGCTGTTTTTGCCTGTTCGTCTTATCTTAACCCTAGCCCTAACACTTTCCTTTATATATGCCCACTTTCTCCCCTGAAGGCAGGACGGTAGTTTTCAAGAGGCTAGTCAGCTACTAGACTCATTTGCTAGCAAATCAATACATTTCTCTTTCCTTGATTCTCAAAACCTTGTCCTCTTGATTCTCACTTAGCACTGGGGACAACGACCGAATTTCCAGTAATAATACAGGTGTTCATCATAGCATGAACTTCGGCCCTGCTTGTGGTCCCTCATCAGACCTAGCTCTTGACTATGTTTTCAGCCTAGCACACATCCCCTCTCTTTCTACTCCCTACTCCTCTCCAACACGTGCAAATGTATTGGGCAGATGAACTCTTAATGTGCTGTTTTTGTATCTGGAATGCTGTTCTGTGCTTGACTAGTATATAAAATCTTCCTAGTTAGCATTTGTTCCTCTGCAAAGCCAGCTCTGACCCTTTGTACTCCAAGGGGAGGTCAGTTGCTCTTTTCTCTGTGTTCTCATAGCCACCAGCAGATCTCTGATAGTCACTGGAGATGATCATAAATACCTAGTCTGGGAACATGCTAGGATTATATTCCCCTGTCCCTCCTCAAACTTCCGCACAATCAAATGACCGCATAACTTACCAGTGGAAGCATTAAGAAGTAGTCACAGTTGGCTGTTTTCTCTTCCTTTCTGCTATGGAAGCTTGAAGTAAGTCACGTGGTGGCTGTTCTGACCCTCAGTCCTGGAGTTCTGATGGCAGGGCGTTCTCAACCACAGTTGAGCTTTGATCTTTTGAAAGTATAAGTTAGATAAAGTTATGTGTGCTTGACCACTCAGACGTGTCTGACTCTTTGTGACCCTCTGGACTGTAGCCCACCAGACTTCTCTGTCCATGGGATTTCCCAGGCAAGAATACTGGAGTGGGTTGCCATTTCTTACTCCAGGAGATCTTCCTGACCCAGGAATCAAACTTGTGTCTCTTGCATTGCAGGCAGATTCTTTATCTGCTGAGCCACTGGGGAAGCCCAGATCAAGTCCTGCCCACTACTTAGATTCTGTAATAGCAATTAGCAGTGATGTGTCACAATCATTTTGGGCTGTGTTGCAAAATCTTTTTCAAGTAGCAAACTTTCTTCACTTTGCCTGAGGAGTTTAAAATAGTAACAGGAACAGGAGATAAGCTGTGCTGTGTTAAGCTACTGAAATGTTTCGGTTGCTTGTTATGACAGCATAACCACACTCATACTGACAGATTCTCCTGTTACAGCTCTTATCATTCTTATGGTAGTGTTACTGTTGGTTTTCCCTGGCTGAATCTTCACTGTCCACAGTGAAGATTCGTTCTGGTAGAGACTGTGTTGTTTTCACTCCTGTGTTGCCAGAATTTTGCACAGTAGCAAACGGTATTAGTTATTTATAGTCACATAACAAATGACTCCAAAACTTACTGGCTTAGAGTGACCGTAAAAATTGTTAGCCTCATGGTTGGTAGTTCTGGCTTTCAGTCACTCACGAGGTTGCCGTCAAGATGTCAGATGGGACGCCAGTCCTCTGAAGGCTGGACAGGGCCTGAAGGATCCAAGCCCAAGGTTGCTATCTCATGTGACTGACAAGTTGGTGCTCATTGTTGGGAGGTCTTAGTTCTTGCTCACAGGGGCTCCTCCACAGGCTGCTTGAACGTCCTCACAGTACGACAGCTGGCTTCCCTCAGAGATGGGAGTGATAATGTCTCTTATGCCTCCGCCTCGGAAGAAACACATGGTCACATCTGCCACCTCCTATTGGTTGGAAGTGATTCACTAAGTCTGGCCCACATTCAAGAGAAGGAGAATTAGCTTCTACCTTTTGAAGGAAGAGTGTTTCTGTGGTCTGAACATCTGTGCCTCCCCAAATTCATATCTGAAATGCTGACCCCTGAAGATTATGGGGTTAGAATGTGGGAGTCTTTAGAAGTGATTAGGTCATGAGAGTGGACTTGTCATGAATGGAATTAGTGTGCCTGTGTTAGATTGGTGCAAAAGTAATTATGGAGAAGGTGAGGGTGGGACGTTCTGGGAGAATAGCATTGAAACATGTATATTATCATATGTGAAACAGAACACCATTCCATGTTCGATGCATGAGACAAATGCTCAGGGCTGGGGCAATGGGATGACTCAGAGGGATGGGATGGGGAGGGAGGTGGGTGGGGGGTCCAGGAAGGGGAACACATGTAAACCCATGGCTGATTCATGTCAATGTATGGCAAAAACTATTACAATATTGTAAAGTAATTAGCCCCCAACTAAAATAAATAAATTTATTAAAAAAAAAAAGTAGTTATGGTTTTTACATTTTTGGAATTTGCCATTTGATATTGGAGTACAGTCTTAAATAAATGTTATGTTCAGTTCAGTTCAGTCGCTCAGTCGTGTCTGACTCTTTGCAACCCCATGAATTGCAGCACGCCAGGCCTCTCTGTCCATCACCAACTCCCAGAGTCTACCCAAACCCATGTCAATCGAGTCGGTGATGCCATCCAACCACCTCATCCTCTGTCGTCCCCTTCTCCTCCCGCCCTCAATCCTACCCAGCATTAGGGTCTTTTCCAATGAGTCAACCCTTCGCATGAGGTGGCCAAAGTATTGGAGTTTCAGCTTCAACATCAGACCTTCCAATGAACACCCAGGATTGATCTCTTTTAGGATGGATTGATTGGATCTCCTTGCAGTCCAAGGGACTCTCAAGAGTCTTCTCCAACACCACAGTTCAAAAGCATCAATTCTTCGGCGCTCAGCTTTCTTCACTGTCCAACTCTCACATCCATACATGACCACTGGAAAAACCATAGCCTTGACTAGACGTACTTTTGTTGGCAAAGTAATGTCTCTGCTTTTAAACATGCTATCTAGGTTGGCCATAACCTTCCTTCCAAGGAGTAAGCGTCTTTTAATTTCATGGCTGCAATCACCATCAGCAGTGATTTTGGAGCCCAAAAAACTAAAGTCTGACACTGTTTCCACTGTTTCCCCATCTATTTCCCATGAAGTGATGGGACCAGATGCCATGATCTTAGTTTTCTGAACGTTGAGCTTTAAGCCAACTTTTTCACTCTCCTCTTTCACCTTCATCAAGAGGCTCTTTAGTTCTTCTTCACTTTCTGCCATAAGGGTGGTGTCATCCGCATATCTGAGGTTATTGATATTTCTCCCAGCAATCTTGATTCCAGCTTGTGTTTCTTCCGCTAGGCCGGGCTGGGGGCTGGGGGCGGTGGCTGACAGGGGCTAGGCCGGGCCGGGGGCCGGGGGCGGCGGCCGACAGGGAAAACTAGCTCATCTGATCACACGGACCACAGCCTTGTCTATCTCAATGAAACTAAGCCATGCCGTGTGGGGCCACCCAAGCGGATGGGTCATGGTGGAGAGGTCGGACAGATTGTGGTCCACTGGAGAAGGGCATGGCAAACCACTTCAGTATTCTTGCCTTGAGAACCCCATGAACAGTATGAAAAGGCAAAAATATAGGACACTGAAAGATGAACTCCCCAGGTCAGTAGGTGCCCAATATACTAATGGAGATCAATGGAGAAATAACTCCAGAAAGAATGATGGGATGGAGCCAAAGCAAAAACAATACCCAACTGTGGATGTGACTGGTGACAGACGCAAAGTCCGATGCTGTAAAGAGCAATATTGCATAGGAACCTGGAATGTTAGGTCCATGAATCAAGGCAAATTGGAAGTGGTCAAACAGGAGATGGCAAGAGTGAACGTCGACATTCTAGGAATCAGCGAACTAAGATGGACTGGAATGGGTAAATTTAACTCAGATGACCATTGTATCTACTACTGTGGGCAAGAATCCCTTAGAAGAAATGGAGTAGCCATCATGGTCAACAAAAGAGTCCGAAATGCAGTACTTGGATGCAATCTCAAAAATGATAGAATGATCTCTGTTTGTTTCCAAGGCAAACCATTCAATATCACGGTAATCTAAGTCTATGCCCCAACCAGTAATGCCGAAGAAGCTGAAGTTGAACGATTCTATGAAGACCTACAAGACCTTTTAGAACTAACACCCAAAAAAGATGTCCTTTTCATTATAGGGGACTGGAATGCAAAAGTAGGAAGTCAAGAAACACCTGGCATAACAGGCAAGTTTGGCCTTGGAGTACAGAATGAAGCAGGGCAAAGGCTAATAGAGTTTTGCCACGAGAACGCACTGGTAATAGCAAACACCCTATTCCAACAACACAAGAGAAGACTCTACACGTGGACATCACCAGATGGTCAACACCGAAATCAGATTGATTATATTCTTTGCAGCCAAAGATGGAGAAGCTCTATACAGTCAGCAAAAACAAGACCAGGAGCAGACCGTGGCTCGGATCATGAACTGCTTATTGCCAAATTCAGACTTAAATTGAAGAAAGTAGGGAAAACCACTAGACCATTCAGGTATGACCTAGATCAAATCCCTTATGAGTATACCGTGGAAGTGACAAATAGATTTAAGGGTCTAGATCTGATAGACAGAGTGCCTGATGAACTATGGACAGAGGTTCATGACATTGTACAGGAGGCAGGGATCAAGGCCATCCCCATGGAAAAGAAATTTTATGTTATACATCATTTTAATGTACATTTCTTGCTTTGTGTTTTTTGGTAATGACTTATTACTTGCTGCTTATTTTATACTTACTTTAGACTATGCAAATGATGTTAAACAAAAAGCAAAGTCAAGTGATTTTCTTTTCTGAGTTCAAAATGGGTCATAAAGCAGTGGAGACAACTCACAACAGCAACAATGCATCTGGCCCAGAAACTGCTAACAAACATACAGTGTAGTGGTGGTTCAATAAGTTTTGCAAAGGAGGAGAGAGCCTTGAAGATGAGGATTACACTGGCTGCCCATCAGAAGTTGACAACGACCAATTGAGAGCCATTATCGAAGCTGATCCTCTTACAACTACAAGAGAAATTGCCCAAGAACTCAGTGTTGACCATTCTACAGTCATTTGGCATTTGAAACAAACTGGAAAGGTGAAAAAGCTTGGTAAGTGGATGCCACATGAGCTGACTGCAAATCAAAAAAATCATTGTTTTGAAGTGTCATCTTCTGTTATTCTACACAACAACAAACCATTTCTCGATTGGACTGTGATGTGTGACGAAAAGTGGATTTTATATGACAACTGGCCATGACCAGCTCAGTGGTTGCACCGAGAAGAAGTTCCAAAGCACTTCCCAAGACCATACTTGCGCCAAAAAAAATGTCACGGTCACTGTTTGGTGGTCTACTGCCAGTCTGATCCACTACAGATTTCTGAATCCTGACAAAAGCATTACCTCTGAGAAGTCTGCTCAGTAGATTGAGGAGATGCACCAAAAGCTGCAATGCCTGCAGCCAGAATTGGTCTACAGAAAGGGCCCAGTTCTTTACCACAACAATGCCTGACCATGCATTATACAACCAGCGATTCAAAAGTTGAACGAATTGGGCTAGGAAGTTTTGCCTCATCTGCCATATTCACCTGACGTCTTACCAACTGACTACCACTTCTTCAAGCATCTTGGCAGCTTTTTGGAGGGAAAATGCTTTCACAATCAGCAGAAGGCAGAAAATGCTTTACAAGAGTTCATGGACCCCCAAAGCAGGGATTTTTATGCTATCGGCATAAACAAACCTAATTCTCATTGGCAAAAATATGTTGATTGTAATGGTTCCTATTTTGATTAATAAATATGTGTTTGAACCTAGTTATAATGATTTAAAATTCACTATCTGCAACTGCAGTTACGTTTGCACGAACATAATATCAAGGTGGTTAAGTGGTAAAGAATCTGCCAGCCAATGCAGGAGACGTGGATTGAATCCCTGGGTGGGGAAGGACCCCTGGAGAAGAAAATGGCAACCTATCCAGTGTTCTTGTCTGGAGAATCCTATGGACAGAGGAGCCTGGTGGGTTACAGTCCAAGGGGTTACAGGTCACAAAAGAGTTGGACATGACTTATCAACTAAACAGTAACAACGAATCAATAAAAGAGACTCCCTACCCTCAGGGATGCCTTGGCCCTTTCACCGTGTGAGGACAGAGTGAGAAGACATCAGCTGTGAACCAGGAAGAGGCTATCACCACATTGTGGCCATGCTGCACTTTGATGTTGGACTTTCCAGCCAACAAAACTATGATAAATTTCTGTTGTTTATAGGCTACCCAATCTGTGGTATTTTGTCATCATAGCCTGAATGGACTAAGTATAAGACGATAAAGAATCTTCCTTCAGTGCGGGTGACCTGGGTTCGATCCCTGGGTTGGGAAGATCCCCTGGAGAAGGGAAAGGCTACCCACTCCAGGATTCTGGCCTGGAGAATTCCATGGACAGAGGAGCCTGGTGGGCTACAGTCCATGGGGTTGCAAAGAGTTGGATATGACTGAGCGACTTTCGCTTTCTTTCACATTAAAAAAAAAAAAAATCTGTGGCCACACCTTAAAACCATCAAATGGGTACATAGTGCGTCCTCAGTAAATACTTCCTGAAGGAATGATCAACTTTTTATTCAACTTGGTAGAAAATGCCTCAGCTGATTTTCTCTTTTTAGTTCCACAAGTCTAAGTTGTTTTTCCCACCTCTTCAGTTAACCTTTATTTCAAATTTCATCTCTTCATTTCGTTAGCTTATTTATGCTCCAGAGAATGAATTATGTATAACCAGTACCTGAAAATTTTTCTGAGTGTGCCTGAGGAGCTTAACATAGTGAGAGGTCTAAGTCTCATCTGCTGTGTGAACTAGAATCCCCCAGATCATCACAGGAGATAGAAAACTCTCCTTTCCAAACGTTGACAAAATTATCTTTACCTTGTTATTAGAAGATTTCCCCCAAACTGCCAGTGAGGTGTGGGATTCCATCATCGCCATTTATAACCGCAAAGAAGATCATTTTCCTCACCCATGGTTTTCTGGACCAAACCCTGGTTGGTCTCCTTAGGTCAGTTTGTCAGCCTTCAGCTGATAGAAGATTCTGGGTAGCGGTTCTGTCAGCTGCATTGCCTCAGCATGGCCCACAGTGCTAAAAATATTTCTTCCCCAAATGCCTGAACTTCTCGGTTTGTTAAAGTGGATTGCATTAAATGTTCATGTCTTCAAGAAACATATTTTACCTCCAGTTTTCTTAGGAAGAAATGGTACTTCTCCTGGGCTGATGCTCTCCCAGGCACTGTCTTCTCATGGAGAGACACTTGGGGAGCTTAGCACAGATTCCTCTTGGGTAGAGGTGATTTCAGCTTCTCATAGTGGGAATGAGCTACCTGGGGGCCAGGGCTGGTGCACCAACCCGGGTGACAGACAGAGTTGGTGAGGAAAGGTGGAAGCAGGAGCCTCTTCTTGGCCCTTCTTTGAGTACATACTCGGTGGGAAGCTCATAGGGATAGGTTCTCCAGCCTCCATAAGCTGACCCACCCTCTGTGCTCCCTCTATAGGGCCCCGTAGAGCCCACACCTCATCCCCTGCTCTCTCCCCGCCCGCCAGCCACCTCCACAAGAGCCCGGGCTGTTCACCATCTTCTGTTTCTCTCCTTCACTGACATCTCTTCACTGTATCCTACTGGAAACTTCACTGTACCCTACTGTCTTCATTTAACCTTGTTTTTCTTGTACCTTTTGTAGCCTCGCCTCACCAGGATGGTCAACTCTTCTGCATTCATTTCTTCATAGTGACGCTCCTTTTTATCCTCCTGCACTTTCAATATTGCCTGTCTTGCATTCCTCTTACATAGTGTTAAACTTTTGTCTAGTGTTGCTGAGTGCGCTAAGGTTTTGAAGTGCCTTATGCTGCTGCTGCTGCTAAGTCGCATCAGTCGTGTCCGACTCTGTGCGACCCCATAGACGGCAGCCCACCAGGCTCCTCCGTCCATGGGACTTTCCAGGCAAGAGTACTGGAGTGGGGTGCCATTGCCTTCTCCGGAAGTGCCTTATGAGGAAAATACAAATGTTAGATGAGCTTCATTCAGTTATGAGTTATATAGTACTTTTGCCTGTAAGTTTTAGTTTAATGAATTAGCTATATATTTTATTTTATCTTATTTTTTAAACCAGGGGAATATTTATTTATTGACCAGGTCATGCAGCGTGTGGGATCTTAGTCCCCTGCCAGGGATCAAAACCTTGCATTGGAAGCACAGAATCTTAATCTCTGGAGTACCAGGAAGTCTCAACAGTGTGTGTATATATATATATAGGCATTTAAAAATTATGTATTTTTTAATTGAAGGATAATTGCTTTACAGAATTTTGTTTTCTGTCAAACATCAACATGAATCAGCCATAGGTATACATATATCCCATCCCTCTTGAACCTCCCTCCCCATCCCACCCCTCTAGGTTGATACAGAGCCCCTTTTTGAGTTCTGTGAGACATACAGCAAATTCCCATTGGCTATTTGTTTTGCATATGATAATGTAAGTTTCCATATTACTCTCTCCATACATCTCACCCTCTTCTCCCCTCTTCCCTTGTCCATAAGTCTGTTCTCTATGTCTGTTTCTCCATTGCTGCCTTGCACATAAATTCATCAGTACCATCTTTCTAGATTCCATATATGCATTATTATATGATATTTCTCTTTCTCTTTATGACTTACTTCACTCTGTATGATAGGCTCTAGGTTCATCCACCTCATTAGAGCTGATTCAAATGTGTTCCTCCAACAGTATATTTTAAGTAAGATGTCTTTAAGTGGAATCATATACTGAGCACATACTATATTTATTATAATATATTAATAATTAAGCACATAATATGTTGATCAGTGGATGAAAATGTTGTGATCAGAAGCTCACAGGAACCTAACCCTGTATTCCTCCTAGAAGTATGGTTCAATATTCACTGAATCAGTATTCATGGCAACTTTATAGAACATAGCTACCACAAGTGATGAGATTTGATTGTATCAACTTCTTGAGGCACCCCCCCTCATTTTAGTAGTGTTCCTCTGTATTTATTAAGGCATCTCAGGGGCAAGGCCAGTTACAAAGTTTGTGGGCTCAGTGCAGATAAAAAATGCAGGACCTCTGTTCAAAAGTTAGGAATTTTAAGCTGACAAAAAAAAAAAAGAAAAATTGAAAAAAAATTTTAAGAAAACCAAAAGTAGAAAAAGTAAACAAGAAAAAGGACAACAGAAAAAGAATTTCAAGGTGAGCATTGAACCAGGTAAGCTGCACATATGAGTCCTCTGTGAATACACGTCACAGGCCCACAAAGCTGGTCCAGCGCATGGGTTTGGTTTACTTGATCTGAAAGACTGTACCTCTAAACAGCAGGCTGGGGGAGAAGGGGAGAATCTGATAAGCCCACAATGGCTAATGCTTTTGATAGCCAGTGTGAAGGGTTTGAAGTGTTGTTGCCAAAAATCTTGGCTTTCTCTCCCCACCGAAGTTGAATAAAAAATACAGAGACAGAATTTGGAGGAAATAGAAAGGTGGCTTTCATCCTCGGCCAGCGGAGGGGAGAATGCAATAGGCTGGTGCCTCCAGGGCTGTGCCCCTCCTCCCATGAGGAGTCCAGGGGCTTATATAAGGTGAAGGCTCACAGTCATGGGTAGGTGATGAGGAACAAAGGGGTAAGGATCTTGTCTTCTTCCTCTTGTGTTGTTTCAAAAACAGTCACAGGCTGGCGTCAGGTTGCCGGGTAGTTGGGTCTAACGTCCTGTGCATTGTTCTGCAGCCTTCTGTCTGAAATGCAGAAAGAGAAGAACTACAAGGGGTGGTCTGCAAAGAGAGTGCTGTGCAGGTGAGCACCAGCTAGAGGATGTAATTAGCATGCAGTCAAAGGATAATAGGTGCAAAATGTAGCCAATGCAGAGTTAGGGGCAGAAAAGCAAACTTAGTTACAGGCTACAGATTAGGAACAGTTAAAGTAAAAACTAGGAGTGATCAAGCCTGCTCACGGTTACCTTCTATGTTCTCAGGAAAGAAAAGAAAAACTGATTCCTCTTTTTCCCTTTTCACTACAACAAAAGTGAAGGCTCACAGTTCAGTGGACTCTGCTAGTCCACTAGTGTACAGAGTCCTTGCTGGCCCAGGCCTTGGCCAGGCTGTTAGGTTCCTATTTTTAGAGCTCCCATCTCATGATCAGTTAAGTTACCCATCCCCAAAGCACTAATACCATGGGAAACTCTTGAGTCTGAAGTATAGTCAAGACTTCTTCCTGTTTTTGAAGCTCTCTTTGGAGGACTTATTTCATATCTCATCCCAGTCTACCCTGATGATTTTCTAAAATGTTTAATTTGGAGGCAGTAGCTATCTGTAATATAGCTACTTCCAGGAAGGTCCTGGAACTTGATGCTGATTTGACTTTTCTTATTCCAGGGGTTTGCCCAACAAGTGGGAGGAGGGCTTTGCTAACTTAAAGGGCCAATAGATTCATCCCCTCAAAGTGTGAAAGCCCAGGAGCCTCGGCCACATATGAAGAGGCTACTCATGTTCCCCTACATAGAACAGTGACGATTTGCTCCGGGGGACTGTCTGGTTCTTCCTTTGGTGCAGCAGTGAAGAGTTGACACAGAGAGGTCGTATATATCTTTATTTAGTTTGGCCTGCAAAGCGTTTTCTTCGTTTTTTGTGAAATTTCAAACAAGTTGTCGGTATTTAAATTTCATAAAGAAGTCAGTTGTAGCCTCTTTGGGGGGAAAAAATGTATCTCAGAGCACGTGGCTTATATTCCCACATCTGCTATTCTCTGGAGCCGACAGCAGCCATAGAGCAAGCATGAGCTTTCCTCTTCTACAGCCCCTGTGCCCACTCCTTCCCTTCTCCTGCTGGTCCAGGTAAGCAGGGCTGATAGATGCCAATGGGGATGGTTCTGAACCCCTTGGGGCCCAGGTGGTACCAGTTGGCAAATACTTTGAGGATCACCCCTGCCTGGAGCCATTGGAGCTGCTAACCTTCCTCTGCAGAGAAGCAGCTGTCAGCTTCTTGCTAAAAAACAAATTTAAGTTCTGACTCCTGGGTCACTCTGTTACCCTGATTAATCTGTTCGATTGTCAGTATTCTCCACCATTTCATTTGTCGGGAGCAGGCTTTCTAGATGAGCCTAAGAGGAATTCAGAAAGTATGGCCTTGTCTCTGCTGATGGAGTGGGCATCTTGGGAAGGCAATTAGCATGAAGGCTGAGGCCCTTCCTGGGGGATAATTCATCCTGATGAAATGAGGAGCCAGGTATGGAGAGCCTGACCCTGTTAGAGGAAGCTCAGCTGTCAGATAATGGAATGATTCTGACATCTTGCTTTCTCTGTGCATCCAGCCCTCACCAGCTCCTCTGTTTCCTTGGAAAGTGGAGCAATAATTAAAAAAGGAACAGTGTTTCTCTACGCACTCTTGGGTATCCATCTCACAGTGCTGAACGTGAAAGGGCTAAAGAGACATTCTCCCATCGATTCCCCCTGGACACTTGCGACACGTTGAACACACCTGTACACCTGGCGGATGCTCCGGTGCTCTGTGGGAGAAGACATGTGGGCCCCTGTTGGTGGTTTGGGGTCCTCACTAATTATCCTCACCCCTTTTCAGGTCCTGAAAGTGTAGCAAGTAGACGTAAGGAGCCAAATGGGTTCAGACTCAGAAATTAAGACTGTGGCAGGGTGGTTACATTGTCTTCAGTTTTCTTACAATATTTCAGAGTAGATGATGCTTTGTGTGTGTTTGTTAAATTCAGTATATACACTGGGAACTGTTGATGAACATCTTGATTATTCTTAGCCTGGATATCTATTGCCACATAACCCACCCCAAGGTTTACTGGGTTAGAAAGTGGCATTTTAGTATTTCTCGTGGGTCTATGGTTGGACTGACTTAGGTGGGCGCTTCTCACTTGGAGCTTTTTGTGTGGTTGCAGCCCGATGGCAGCTGGGGCTGGAGGCATCTGGGCTGGGTGGATGTCAGCGTGATTTCTTTCCTCCTGGCTGGCACCTGGGCTGGGATGCCAGGAACAGCTGGGGTCTAGCCCAGCATCTCTTCCCCTTATCCCCATCCCATCCCCTCATCCCCATCCCATCCCCTCTCACCCCCTACACTGTGCTTTTCTAAAATTTTACCACTTGAGGCTTCCCTGGTAGCTCAGATGATAAAGAATCTGCCTGCAATGTGGGAGACCCAGGTTTGACCCCTGGGTTGGGAAGATCTCCTGCAAAAGGGAATGGCAACCCAGTCCAGTATTCTTGCTTGGGAAATCCTGTGGATAGATGAGCCTGGTGGGCTACAATCCATGGGGTTGCAACGAATCGGACACAACTGTGTGACTAGCACTTTGATTTTTCTCCCCCACTCTTTTCAAGTCTTTTGGTAAAAGTCTTTCCCTCCTTCCTCCCCACATTTTAACAGTTTCCATATCAAACTCCCCTTGCATTACCCAGTCTCAGTGGGGTCCTCTCTTTCCTGCCTGGACCCTGACTCAAACTCTAGGTCAGCTGGTTTCTCAACTAGGAACCAGTTTTATCCTTCAGGAGACAATTAGGAATGTCTGGACAGGTCGTTGGCTGTCACCAATGAAGTGGATATGCTGCTGGCATCTAGTGAGTAAAGGCCGGGGATGCTGCTAAACAGCCTACAATGCACAGGGCAGGCCCCATTAACAGAGACCCACCCCGAATGTCAGTAATGCCCAGATGATAGATAGCTCCCAGGTCTGCTATTCAACTATAAAATCAACACAGATTTTACAGATCACGTAGGAATAAAACTATAAAACCAACAACATTTAAATTAACAATATTCATTGAAAGTTAAAGATGCCATTATTTTGCTGAAATTAAACTGCTGCTCCTGGTATGAGGTGCTCCTGACTGCTTGGTGCTCGCTGCCTGTGACGCTGGCCGATGTCAGACCTTAAACTGGGCCACTCCCTTCTCTCCAGATGCCTCTTCTCCTAGGGCACACCATGGGGTCATGTTGGCCTTTACTTGGCAGCAGTATGATTTTCATCTAAAGCCTCCCATTATCCTTTCTTTCATTAACTTGTATCCATGGATGTTACATTAATCGGTGCCAATATAAATGTTTGCCAAGGAGAACTCAATGGTACTTCTCAGTCTTCAGATATTTTTTAAGATTTCATAGAAATGAAGGCAGGAGACAAAAATAGAATGTTTACAGAGAGCTCATGGCACCCCAAGAAGCGATCCTTGAAGTGCTGGGAGAGAACCACTCTTGCGGTATTCGATGAAAAATGGAAAGAGATGCCTGTCCCTTCTCGTGGTTGAGGATGGAAATTCAGAAAGCTTCCACTGTGAGCGGAAGGCTTTGCTAACAGACAACAGCAGCTTGCTTCTTGGCTCTTTTTGTAGTGCCTCAAAGATAAAGAAAGAGCTTTCTGATAAAAGCTTGATCCCTCTGCTGCACAGTGGGACGTTCTAACACGTTCCAATCAACATGTTTTGCTTCCTCAGCTCTGGCTTCCTAAATGAACTTCCCCAGTGACAGGAGGATAGCAACACGAGATGTGGCTCTTCATGACAGAGGTTTGTTGGATTTCCTGCTTTTTCCCCTGGCTGGGGAAGTGTGTGCGCTTCTGAGAGCTGTTGAGTTTTCCCTGTACAGACTAGCTCTGCAAAGAGCCTGTATTCTAAACTCCACCCGGGACCTCATTCCTGGATCTAATAACACATCCGGCTGAACAGATTCATCACAGAATCTTGTCTTGCTCTGTATTTTGTTCACATGTTAGCATCTTTTGCAAATCTAAAACAATTATGAAACCATTTAGAAACAATAACGCTTAAATGCAAATACTTATATGTTATTAAACTGTTAGCATCTTCCTGAATTATTTCCTTATGGTTAATTACTTCATTTCTTTATAGCTAGCCGTGATTGATTGCTGGTTAGGGCCATTTCTTTCTGTAAGAAAATATAGTTATGTGCTTTGAAACTCTTTGGGATGCCCACTACCACTTTCCAAACTGAGAAAGTTTTTTTGTTGGTCATGAGAGTTCTTCATTTTAATTTAGTTTTTATTTTTAAATAAATATTTAGCTACAGTGATTTTGATGAAAAGCTCTTTACTGGCTTAATGAAGGAATTTTATGTGTCTATATAACATCAGTGTCTTAATTACTACCAATGGATAATAAACCCTTTCTCATATGTGGGAATGGGAAACACACAGAGTGAGTGCCATTAGAAACAATTGGATTTTCACTTGATAATTCAGTAAAAAAAAAAAAAAAAATGTAAATACTGCAAATAACAGCCCAAGGGGTAGTTTCTGCAGCTCCACCAGAAACCATAGAGCATAACTAATTCTTACAGAGATTTTCTGCATGTTTTTTGGGCTGTGACAAAAGCAAAATAAAACTTCATGCAGGGAATGAAATAGTTTTTCATTTGGTAGATGCTAATTAATTTCTCTCTGTATGCCAGAGATATTAAATTCCTCATCATAAAAGGTCCTTGAATTTAGGGGAATGCGTGGAGAGCAATCTATGACCCTAGGCAAGTAGCTGCAGGTTCTCTGGAGGAGTATTGTGGGTTCTTCCCTTGTGTGTGTGGCTTTAAGAAATTCACTTGATTTTAGAAACTGTCACTTACTGCTGATGCAGAATGGCCTTTGCCTGGTTAGCAGAAGGCCAATCAGAAAATAATCTCGGAGAGATTGTAGGGTCTGCATTTCAAATGAGCGAATGAAGAGCTGATTAGTAGATCTTGAATGAACTATTGAATTATCGCATTCTTTTAACCGTTTCCAAATCAGATTTTTCAAGGTGGAGTGTGTCTAAGAATTGCCTGGGAAACTAGGTAAGATGCTCTAGTCCAAGAAATTGATTCAGCAGGTTGGGTGGAGTCTGAAAGTGTTAGTCACTCAGTTGTGTCAGACTCTCTGTGATCCCATGGACTGTAGCCCACCAGGCTCCTCTGTCCATGGAATTCTCCAAGCAGGAATACTGGAGTGGGTAGCCATTCCCTCCTCCAGGGAATCTTCCCAACCCAGGGATTGAACCCAGGTCTCCCACATTGCATGGGAATTCTTTACTATCTAAGCCACCACAGTGGAGTCTAGGAATCCTTTATTAATAAGAATCCTAGGAATGGACCATATTTTGAGCACATCGGTTTCTTTTGGTAGGTAAAACATTCCTTTGGTAGGTTAAACATAGCCTATAGACTATGCTATAGGCTATAGCAGACTATAGCCAGCTGGGCTCCTCTGTCCATGGACTTCTCCAGGCAAGAATACTGGAGTGGGTTGTCATGCCCCCGCCAGGGGATCTTCCCAACCCAGGGATTGAACCCTACATCTCCTACATTGTCTCCTGCATCTACCTGTATTGGCAGGTGAATTCTTTACCACTAGTGCCACCTAGGAAACTCAGTATATAATTTTACTCAGTCTCTAATCAAATGGGCCGAAATTCAGGTTAAAGATCCTACTTATGTACAAAAGTTAAGTTTCCCCCACCTTCTTGGCCATCCAGTATATTTATGGTCTTTGGATTATAGCAAGCCTGAGGTTCTAGAAAATGGCAGTTATTTGAAAATAGTGGCTCACGAATTAAGTACATAACTGTCTCTAACTTTTTCCGTAGCTTTGGTTTGAATTAAGGTAGGGATTCCACAATCCAGATCTGAAGAAAGACTTTGCCTGTCAGTTCCAAAAACCTAATTTATAAACTGCTTATAACAAGATTTTGGTTGAACCTATGTATACGATGATATTTGATTAAAGATTTATCACTGTAATTGGGGTTTAGCTTTTATTTCTGATGGTGTAAAGCATTTCCTGTGTCCTGTAATTTGCTCCTTTACTTCTCCACCCCCGTTTTTAAACCCTCAGTATTCCATAATGTCTTGTTTATTTTCAAATGAACTTGGAGAAAAATTCTTCTTCTACTTCAATTCCAGGATCTTAAGAAACTGACCTGTTTTCCTCTTTGGGATAAAAAAAAAAAAAGGGTCCACCATGTCTAATGCAGCAGGACCAGGAGGGTCCTAGGGAATTCTTGTACTCCCATGACTTAACTCTGTTAATATTTTGGCGTAGTTGACCTTACATTTTCCAAGTCTAGATTTTTGTTAAAGGGAGTTTAACTTTTACAGTACTCCTTCTCAGAAATTTATTAAAAACCTCCAACCTACATGGCCATGTTTTGTCATGTCTTTTGGAACGTCTCCTAAGAGGAGAGAGAAAACCCTGTAGATTTTTAAAAAACATTTATTTGATTGAAGTATAGTTGATTTACAATGTTGTGTTAATTCCTACTGCACAGCAAAGTGATTCAGTTATACATACATATCTACTTATGTGTATGTGTATACATATATATGTACATATATACACGTTATTTTTCATATTATTTTTCATTATGATGTATCTCAGAATATTGAATATGGTTCTCTGTGTTACACAGTAGGACTCTGTTGTTTATCCATTCTGTATATAGTAGTTTGCATCTGCTAATCCCAGACACCCAATTCATCTCTCTCCCAACCTGCATTCTCCTTGACAGCCACAGGTCTGTCACTGATGGATTCTTGGAGATAATTCAGAGGCTTTGTACCAATTCTGTTATTGGTTCATTTCAAACTGGTTCTCTCTTCTAATCCTCTTGGGGTTTATGAGATCCAATTCGGGGACCAGTGAAAGAAATTTCTCTCTTCCTTCCCCTCCATCCCATTCCTTTCTCTTTCATTTCTCTCTTCAGCCGGCCTTCTCTGGGTGAAAGACCAGACCTCCCCAGGGGGTTCTGATTGATCGATACCCACATGACACACTCGAGAGGTGGATTTTTCTCTCTGTTGTGACTGCTGTAATTTGATATTCACCATGCCAATAGCCACCACATGCTTCCCTTAGTTAAATGACATTTATTTGACATCCTTTGTCACATGAGTAATCTTTATCCTATGCAGCACATTTATCTTCTTTCAGTCTTTTGGTGACAGTTTGTTCAAATAACAACAGTAGCAGGTATTCATCAGCTATTGACTATTTTACAGTGTGCCAGATGCTGGCATGATTGCTTAACATGTACTTACTCTGAATCCTTGCACCCTTCTCTGAGGCCAGTGGTGGCATCATGCTTTGACAGGTGAGGCCCTCAGGTGAGGCTCAGAAGGTTAAGGAATTTGCCTTGACACGGCAGGTTCCAACCCTGGTTTCTTGCATTGCCAGCTCATGGTGACAGTGAGTGGAGACTGATGACTAGGCAGTATTATTGTTGTTTTAAAATCCTCTGCAGTTAGTGCTCTTCCTTACTTCCTGCACTGGGGGAGAATCACACCTCCCCCCCAACGCCTGGCCCTTGGTACATTCCTGCTTGAAAGATTGCTTTGTCTTCAGGTGTGTTTTGAGCTATTTCTAATCCATTTCTTGATTATGGTCCCACTGTTTTTCTCAAACGAAGGCTCTTGGAGGACAGTCTGGGCCAGGGTTACGATTGTTCGGGGGAATCACCGGCCTGAACATATGAGCCCATTGCCCCACCATCGGGAAAAGAGGAGAGTAGGATGCTCCACAGAGGGCTGAGTGTTCCTCGGTTGTTGGCACGGTCACCCCAGTCCACAGGGACACTACTGGCCAGGTGTGTCACCATAGTTGAAATGTCCCATGACCCTGGTATAAAGAGAAGGTCAGTGGTCTACATCAAGATCAAATCTCTTTCCAGTCTGTATTCTTGAGGAGAGTGCTTAGCTCAGATACACTAGCCACCCCGCCACTGCCCCCGATTTCCTGGTGGCTCAGACTGTAAAGAGTCCACCTGCAACGTGGGAGACCTGGGTTTGATCCCTGTGTCAGGAAGAGCCCCTGGAGGACGGCATGGCAACCCACTCCAGTATTCTTGCCTGGAGAATCCCATGGACAGAGGAGCCTGGTGGGCTACAGTCCATAGGATCACAAAGAGTTGGACAGGACTGAGCGAGTAACACTTTAACTTTCTAAGAGTGAAGGAAAGGGGCAGGGCACAACTTTTGAAAGAATGACATAGCCCGAGTACACAACATAAACCCACCAGGCTCCTCTGTGCATGGAATTCTCCAGGCAAGAATACTGAAGTGGGTTGCCATTTCCTTCTCCAAGGGATCTTCGTGACCCAGGAATTGAACCCGGGTCTCTTGCATTGCAGGCAGATGATTTACCAACTGAGCTATGAGGGAAGACCACAACATAAGCCAATTAGAATCAAATGGAACCAAGATGGCAGATAAGACTAGACCTTGATCTTCAATTAGCAAGTGAAATGATACACCCAGAGGTGCCATGACAGTTCCAAGGCACTGTCAAAAGACCGAGGAGTGGGGAGGTGGCCCAAATCCTGGAAATCTCCACCCCTTCCCAAAAGTAGTTGTAATAATCCTCCCACTTATTAGCATATGAAATTACCCAGCCTGTAAAAACTAACCATGCTGCATTTCGAGGCTGCACTCACCCTCTGAGATGGCCCGCACTCTTGTCTGTGGAGTGTGCTTCTCTCTGAATCTGAGTGAATCCACTTCTTCCCTATCACTTTGTCTCTCACTGAATTCTTTCTTCTATGAGACATCAAGAACCTGAGCTTCATTAGATCCTGAAACCAAGTACCATGGGTTTTGGCTGGGTTCGAGTCCCAGCCATGTAGGTTATTTAAAGTCCCAATCTGAGGTAAATAGTTTTAACTTCACTTTGCCAATTTCGGCCAGATGCAGAAAAGACTGCCAACCTAGCTTTCCAGGCTACGCCAGCAGGTTGTATTCACCCGCTGTGTTTTTCCCCTCCCCAGCTGTATTTTCTTCTAAAATGGCTACTTAACAGCACAATGTAATCTTGATCAGCTAATCCCATTAGGAGACAGTCCCTTTGCAGGACAATCTCATCAGAAATTCCCCTGGAGGAAAACATATATTAAATTTGGTTGAAGGAATCCTAATTCCATCCAATACAGCCTCTCTAAAATATATCCCTCTTGTCATGAGACCAGAAAGGCCTGTGGATTCATCCTTATCTTGTTTCTTAGAGATTTTATTAACCACAGAAATGATAAATACAGCAAGTATATTCCACTTGGCTTTCAGTGTGAGATAAAATACTTCTTGAAATGAAGAGTTTTGGAAGCCTCTGAGACCAGTAAGTGCATAGAACTGGTCTGGAGGAGAGGCGAAGAAAATGCTTTTGTAGGTTTTTGTTGAGGGAGAGATGAATGGGACTTGGGTTGTAGGAGGTGGGTGGATGAAAGTACTTTTTCTCACTTGAATAGATGGAACAGGATTAGGCCAGGAGGTTCGAAAGGAGCCGAGAACCACGTGACCCAAAGCCTATTTGTAGGCATAATACACTTTATGTGTGAGGGTTGGTTTGCCAGTCCTGGGACTGTTTGCCTGGATTCCAGCCTGAGGGAAGGTGAGTGGCCCCTCCAGGCTCCCGTATCACCTACCTCGGTTAGGCCAGTGGGGTGCATGGGTGGGAGGTTGGAGGCAGAGGTAGGGTAAGCCAGGGTCTGTTTTCTCCCATCCTCACCTTTCTGCCGTGGGCAGTGTCTCTGGCAGCAACCTTGATTTCCCCTGTGGCTTCAGCCATCAGCTTCTGCTTGAATACGGCAACCCCTTCCCTCTATTGGGCTTCCCAGGCTGTGCTAGTGATATAGGACATGCCTGCCAATGCAGGGGACACAGGTGTGATCCCTGGGTTGGGAAGATGCCTTGGAGGAGGACGTGGAAACCCACTTCAGTATTCTTGCCTCAAGAGTTCCATGAACAGAGGAGCCTGGCGGCCTGCAGTCAAGAAGATCTCAAAGAGCTGGACACGACTGAAGCGACTTAGCACGCGTGTACTTCCCTCGTTTGCTTTAGGGCTATAAGGCCTTTCTGCTGTTGATTTTTTCTGGGGACATCTCACTGTCCCTTTTTGGCTTCTCAGCTGTTTCCTCCTTTGGGTAATCAATTTCCTGCCTTTAATTCCCTCTGCATCAGATGCAGAAAAGTTTCCATTTTTTTCTGGCAGGGTCCTGAAGGATGCAGTCTGAGTTCCTTTATTTTTAGAAGTGGCCCCATGAGAACCTCACATGAACTAGGTACATGTTTGGTTTATTCTTCATTTAGAGACATTCCTGTCCTCTTTGTCTTCCTCCTTGGATTCCATCAAGGACCAGAGCTCAGCTGTTGTCGACTTGTACCTCTACTGATCAGAGCACCATTGGCAAAGAATGTTGGTTTCATATTGATACTATTGATTCGATGGATTTTGGGGGTTCAGTAAATTGAATGCCCAAGAATTGGGAATAGGTAGGGAGCCCAGCATCACCTGGATCATAGAAATGCTCCTGCTAGCACAGCTGACCTCTAACCTGATGATCCCCAAAGCCTCAGAGCCCTGATGCAAAGAATGCTGATGACTGAGCTTAAGTAATATGGCCCCCTCTATCTGTACCAGAGGACTTGGGAGTGGGGAGGAAGGAGCCCCGTGCTTTGACTTCCACAAGGACTGTGAGTGTCTGCAGTTACCACCCCACAGAAACCATACATGGAGAACAGGCGGTTCCCAGGGGGAACTGGGGCACTGCTGGGAAGTGGGTATGGGAGCTGGGCAGCCGCAGTGGGACAGATGCTTGCCACATGCTCAGTGAAGGATAGTTCTTATTGGTTCCTGTTTCTATTCTGCCCTCTCTGGGGAGGGTCTGATAGTCACTGCTGGTTTTTTTGACACTTAACTAAGAGTATCCTCTCATTTGTCAGTTTACAGATGAGGAAACGGTGGCCTGAGGTGCTGAAATAAATGCCAAAGCTCACACAACTAGAAAAGTAACACAACTGGAAAAGTAGCACAGCTGGATTTTGGTTTGGGTTTGTCTGACCCAGAGGCCTTGGAGGACAACCAGGAAGCCTCCTTCTAGAGAAGCTAGTTACGGTCACTGCTTTTGTGGGTACCTCCATCTAGAAGGAGCTCTGTAGGATTACTTCACTTCAGGAAGTCATGGTGTACCTTGTATTAGAGGCTCTGAAAGGTCCTAAAGTGATGAACCATGTAGAACTTTGTTGAGCTTGGAATTTACAAACCCAGTCTGACCTTAGAACCCACTGAACTTACTAAATCTGTGTTAGGTAGAGTTCTCCAGAGAAACAGAACCAGTAGGACACATACTGTAAGCTGGAGACAGAGGGAAGCAGGTGGAATTCCAGGCTGAGTCAGGTGGCTTGAGAACCAGGGCAGCCAGTGGTGTTAAGTCCCAGTTCCCGGGACACGAGGAGATGAGCTGAGATGTCCCAGCTCTGGCAGGCAGGATGGAGAAGGGGCCTATTCTTCCTTCCTCATCCTCTATTTTATTCAGGCTCTTAGTTAATTGCACCTAATCCAAATTGGACTTCACTGAGTTCACCAAGTCAAATGCTAACCTCATTCAGAAAGACACTTACAGATACACCCAGAGATAATGTCTAATCTGGGCACCCCATGGCTACTAAGGTGACCCATGAAATGAACCATCATAATATGTCTCTGATGGACACCATATAGGAAAACTTAACTGCACCCCCATTTTCCCTTCTGGGTGAATAGATGAGGATGCTGCTGCCTGAAGATGAGGAGCCCAGGGGCTGTGGCTGCTGGAAGGGGTTGGGAGGAGGTATTCTGTTAACACATGTGCTGTGCCACACTGATTGGGACCATGCTGGGCAGCTTTGGTGCCAGTCCAGAAATTCTGGACTTTTTCTTCTCCTCAAATAGGCCTGTCACCTTGCTAGGTCACCTCATAAAATTGTTGAAATGGATTTAAATAGATTTTGACATCATTTAAGGTAGCTAGAGGTCTTCTAGGTGTTTCAAAATTACATTTTGGGTCAGCGTTGGTTTCAGTGTTTTGTTACTAGATACCTGTATTCTAGTATTAAAGACACACTCTTTATGCCATCTTGTCTTTCTCCAACCAAGATGAATAGCAAAGAGAATTCTATTAATATAATTTTATTGATGCATTTTTAATTAAAAAAGCATTCTCACTCAAAACTTTGACATCTGACTTTGTTTTTGAAATCAGCAATGCAGCGATCTTTCCAAATGGAGTTTTCAAGCGTGCACGTGTATGGGTGTGAGTGGCGGCAGCAGTGGTGGTCATTTCCTGGTATCTTCATTAGAGAATTAAAGAATAAGGTCTCTGCAGAATTACAGTGACTTTATTTGAACTGTCAGCTACCATCCCACAACACATTGCAGCTTGCATCTTTTGGCTGTAAAGCTGTGATGCTATAAATCTGAGAAGAGACAGGCAAATTACAAATTAGGCATATTGTGCTATTAGCTGCAGATTTCATGATAAATTCTGCACATAAAAATTTCCCTGTGATGGCTCTATGAGAATTTGTACTCCATATATATCTTTCAAAATGAAGATCGATGAATAATGGTTTGGCCGAGCAATAAATACATGATGAAGCATCACCTTTGATCTTTCTTGCTTTCTATGAGGTCAAAGTTGGCATGGGTTGTAAATCATGATTTATGCCTTTAAATCTCTGGTTTTTTTTAAAGTACCCTCTTCCCCCCCTCATTGGTTTGCTTTTGAGGTGTTTAATTATTCATCAATCTGCAGTACTTTCACTTTTTCAATATTAGATATATTTGTTTAATCTTGGACACAATTTGGTTTTTGAGGCTCGCCTTTGCTTTTCCACCTCAGTTCATTGTCTTTGTTTTCAACCTATTGCATTTTAATAACATCAATGTGAAGACTTAGTTGCAGTAATAAAACCCTGAAACACATCTTTGTATCCATGGGATCAAGTGCAATGGAAGTAATCGATTTTTAAATATAATTTGAGGTGTTTTTTCCTGCTGAGTACACCTTTTTCTATTTTTCTCCAAAACTCAAAACATCTAAATGTTCATAGGAGCTGTGGGGACTCATCAAGCACATGTTTCACACACCATTATAATGAATTTTAAATACTTCTTGATAGTCTAGGCATTTGATGAGAAGGGATTTTCAAACTAGCATTTGTTTATAAGATAATTGATTGATAGTAAAAGAAAACTTGAGTTGATTTTGCAAAATGCTGGAGGAGGCACATGTTCTCTTCAAACTAGAGAGATAGTGCATACAAATTTCCTTTTATCTTAGTGGTTGATTTTAAATTTTATGGATGGACAAGACTCTAACATGTCTAGCCCCTAAATTTTCTGCTCTCCGATGTTAAACTACATTCATCAACCTTTTAGCATAACTTGATACAATAATTGGAAACTGGCAAAAGCTTATTTCATACATTATTTCTGTTAATTTGTTTTTATGTCCCAGTTACATTTCTCTGCCATTTAGGACCTCAGGGGGAAGAACCGGTTGGCAGCACACTTAGGAAAAACCCTGGAGTGCCTCACACACAGGGTAAAATACCTCTTTTCCTCCCTGTACCATCTCCCTACCCTGAGAGTTAGTTCTCCTCACGCTGAGATTGTTGAAATAGCACAGAGTATTTTAGTGTATGCAGCATCACCTCATTAAGCATCCTTAGCAAGGATGGAATGTGGCCTTGTGGCCACTCTCGTGAATATAGTCCCTGCACTAAAAAACATTTATCGCCACCATTAAAAAAAGAACTTTTAAAATGAGTTTGAAAGAAAGCCATTACCTCCTTAACTACCAAATAAACTCAGTGGTCTATGTAGATTATGATGAAATATCTCTGGTGCCTCGATCGTATTCTCTTTGTTGCAAAAGCTGTAATTCACACTGCGCTTTTGCTGACAGTTGGGTAGCTCTCCTCTCCAGGTCCCTCCCCATGCCTGTCAGCGGCCTTTGCCCACTTATGGTTTTTGCTTTGTTTGCTTTATGCTCTTGTTTTCATCTTGGAATAAACTTTCTTGTTCCTTATTTTAGTTTTAGCAGTGTTGTGTGCATGTATGCATAGTATATAAATGCAATGGCACCCCACTCCAGTGTTCTTGCCTGGAGAATCCCAGGGACGGGGGAGCCTGGTGGGCTGCCATCTATGGGGTCGCACAGAGTCGGACACGACTGAAGCGACTTAGCAGCAGCAGCATAGAAACCTTAAATAAAACTTTGTTTTGTGGAGGTGGTAGAAATAGGCTATTAGAGCAAGTGTTACTTTTAGATTTCTCTGAGTGTTTCTTGCAAATAGTGTCATTCACTGATAAGTATAGACAGCAGCATATCTGGGAAAACTTAAGTGAACTGACCTAGGTCATCAGGAATAGAGAAGTATCCAGTTTCTCTGCCATCAAACTGACCAAGGTCTAACTATTTACTTCTTGAAAGCTCCATGAATCCTAAGAAGACACAGTCAGTAGTTTTCCATTCCAAGGGGACAGAACACAAAAGCTTTTCCTTGGCATTTTCTCTTGCCTGCTTTGTGGCACGTTCTGAATATGGCCATGCTCTGCCTTTAAAGGCAGAGATAGAAGTTGAGGCTGGCAGAGTCTTGTAGGAATAGTATAATCCCTGGGGGTCTGAACTGCTCTACCATCAGCCATTTTCTTAACCTTCTTCCTAACGCACACCTAGCAACATCCAAATGCTTTGGACAAGAATTAACTGAATCTTTCTTCAGTTGGCCATTGTTTAAAATTCATTGCAAATCATTGGTCCCATTTTATGTCTGGACGTTTCCTGAACTTAATCTCAAGTCTTCAAAGGCAAAGGGATTTACAGAAACCAACTGAAACAACAAGTAAGTAAACAAACACCATATCAAAGTGGGTGAACGTTCATGTTCATTTGAAGCTCCTAAGCTCTCTGTTGTGGCTGAGGCCCCAAACTGTGTCCATGGAAGTGCCCGCCTGTGACTTCCAGGCTGGCAAGCAGGACAAGGAACAGAGACCCTTCTGGCTGCAGAATGGCAGGTGGGGTAGGGCATAAATCTGGAGACCTGGTCTTAGTTCTCTCCCTCCTTCCTTCCTTCCTAGACGTGACCTGACACACCCCTGAGATTCGCTTTCTCTTCTCAAAAGTCAGGAGAAAGCCAAGGTGGTGAGATCAAACAAAATAACAGATGTGGAAACACTTATTAATAATGCACATTTCTGAATGATTATTATTTGGCTTGATTTGTGCCAGGACCAGTGTCATGGGAGATGACCAACGCAGTCACACCGGCTCGAGCTTGGAAGGGTCCTGAGCTTGCTTGATTACTCTCCTGTTGCCATCTTGAAATTCTTCATCATGATTTTTGAAAACAGGGCCCAACATTTTCATCTTGCACTGGTCCCCCAGTTATGTAGCCAGTCCTGGTTGTGAGTCCACAGTTGGTTTGTACAGATGGATTTGTTCACTAAGCAGGGGTTGCTGGGCCCTGTCGTGGGCAGGTGTGATTCTTGGTCCTGTGTTTGCCTCCCCATTCTCACCAAAAGGGAGAGGCAGATTGACTGGGAAGATGATGCCACTGAAGCCTGTGGTCCCCTGCCTTGCAGGTCCCCTTCCAAGCCTCTGGGAGGAACTTCAGAAATTTTGAAAGTATATTTATGTGAAATTGTATCACCTTCTGTTCCATCTCTGAGCCCACCTCTTTTGTCAGGGAGCAACGTTTAGGAGTGTTTCTGCTTGTCATAGTAACTGGAAGGGGTCAGTGCTGGCCCTTGGTGGTCAGAGGTAAGGGATACTGAGCTTCCTGACATGCACAGACAGTCCCACTGGTTAGAGAATTTTCCTCCTTCGAATATGATACCCTGGAGGTGTGCCAGGTAAATAATTTGCCTGCCAGTGCAGGAGACGCAGGAGATATGGGTTCGATACCTGGGTTGGAAGCATCCCCTGAAGGCAGAAATGGCAACCCACTCCAATATTGTTCCTGAAAAATCCCATGGACTGGGGAGCCTGACAGGCTATAGTCTGTAGGGTTGCAAAGAGTTGTACATGACTGAGCACGCACGCACATGACATCCCACGTGATGTTCATTCTTGTAGGTGAAGACTGACATTCTTGTAGGTGAAGACTGGTTTCCATTTACAGGAGGCAGGATCTTAATGCCATTTTACACATACGTACTATATTTCTGCATAGTTTTAATGTACGCTGTATCATCCAGGAGTACAACTGCAGTAAAAACAGAGGGCATATTTTAGTGTATTTCATCCAGAAACTTACTAAGAACTAGTCACTAGTTTTGAGGCAACAGTACTAATGGTACCTAACCCCTGATGCAGCACTGTTGTGTGAGTCTGCGCTGACTGAGGGCATTCGGGGGCTCTGATGCACACATATATACAAATAGATAGGCTTTATTTCAACATGTCCAGTCTAGACCTACTGATGGTAAATTGGTCCAAGCATCTGGCATCTTGTTGTAGGTCTAGTTAGTGTTGTTGCTCCAGCAGTTTGAAACTTGTGGCCAGATCCAGCTTGTGGCCTGTTTTTGTCCAGCCCATGAGCTAAGATTGAGTCTTACATTTTTAAAAGGCTGTGTAGTAAAAAAAAAAAAAAAAAAAAAAGTATTCAGTGGAGACTCTGTGGCCTGCAAAGCCTACAGTGTTTACTAAATTGTCCTTTATCGTAAAGGACTGCTGACTCCTGGTCCTTCGTAATGATGCTTAAGCATGTATGTATCACAATACATAGTTCATTGTAATTATTTTCTGTTTTATTTCTCCTGTATGTTAGAGTCAGGACAAGATATTGATTCAAGCAATTTGTCAGCTGGTAGGATATTTACTACTTTCAAGTCTCAGAGCCACAAATGATGACATTATCCACGACCTCTCCGTCTCTTGGCTCAGGGTGACCTTCATTCTCAAGCTGGCCTTTCCCACCTGGGAGGGAGCAATGCTAGTTAGGCTTTGGGTGAAGGGGAAGTACATATCTCCCCATTCCTCCTGCCTCCAGAGACGCAGGAACTTTTATTCCCTTCTGATGATATTTGCTCGGAGGAACCAGGCATGTGCAACTGAGTGGCTTTCTCTTTTTGGGGGATAATCTGTCTTCAGGATGCTGTTATTAATGACTGGCCATGTGATAAGTTTACTAGGGTAGGATCTTCCCTTGTGAGGCAGATAACTGCAATTTTTAGGGGTGAAGTTAGGGAGTCATTTGTGACTTTTAGTCAAGCTTAACTCTTCAGTAATGAAATTGACATTATTTACACACACCATTCTGACTCCTGTGCCAATCTCTCTAATTAGATGTGTATACAGAAGTGGAGAAAGAGTGGTATTTAAACACCAGCTTCCAAACTGCCTATATGACCACAATTCATGGTTTCATCTCATCATTTTAGCAAGCCGTAAAGAAAAGATTCCTTTGTATTGTGTTAGCAGAAGCCTCTTTCTGATCTTTGGGTTGGCCTGAGTCCTATCCTTGAACCATCCGGTTATAGATCGGCCACCCCACTGAGGTCACGTACACAATGAGCAGAGAAAGATAGTGCTTCTCAAACTACGGTGTACAAACAAATTTCTTGGGGATTTTTTAAAAAAATATTCTTTAAGAAGTGACCCAAGGGATTTTATTTTATTCTACTTTATTTTAGTTGTATTTATCTAAGTATTTTAATGTTTTTTTTTGGCTGCCCTGGGTCCTCCTTGCTGTGCTTGGGCTTTGTCTAGTTGTGGAGAGCGGAGGCTACTCTACAGGTTCTAGGCACACAGGCTTCAGTGGTTGTGGCACAGGGGCTCATTAGTGGTGGCTCGAGGGCCCTGGAGTGCGCAGACTTCAGTAGTTGTGGTGCACAGGCTTAGTTGCTCTGAGGCATGTGAAATCTTCCTGGACTAGGGATCAGACCTGTGTCATCAGCATCACCTGGGAGTTTATCACAATGCAGGGAAACACAGGTTCGATCCCTGGTCCAGGAAGTTTCCACCATCCTTTGGGTAACAAGGTTATAAGGAGTATTTTAATGTGATTACCATAGGAGTAATGATGCTGGGCAGGGGAGAAAACCCACAGATGGTCATCATGCTTCATGTTGTCCACCTCTTCTGCTCTGTGAACATGAGTCTGAGATTTCCCATGAAACTCTCCTTAGCAACTACAATCCACCGTGATCTGTTCCTCATTGATCTCTATTTAATGTATAGTGTATGAAATTAATGCAATTACTTATGATGATAAGACATACAGATGTGAAAAAACCCTTGAGGAGACCACATCCTTAAAAAACTGAAAGAAAGGAAGAAACATTGTTTCCTATATTGGAGGACTGTTCTGTCAAGTTTTCAGTCTAGGTCCATCTTTTCCGCAGGTAGATTGGGGACTAAGAGGCTTCTGTGGCCCGGCCCACAGTATAGATAACTTGCTTCACTGGAGAAAGTTGCTTCTACATCCCAAACCAATAATTTATAAAAACAGTCATCCTGGAACAAAAAGTACTTGGTTGAGCAAGTTTTCTCTGTTGCCTGGGAATAGGTAAGAAATCCACTTATCACTTGAGAATAGTATACGCCAAGGTGGTAACAGTGGTTTATCTGAAGTTGATGTGGTTGTTGATGAGTTAGCTAGTGGTCTATAACAGACACTTCCTAAAATTGAGTGAGTTAAACCAACAACTGTTTATGTGACTCAGGAGTCTGCCGTCTGGGCCAGGTTTGGCAAGGACAGCTCATCTTTGTTCTACTTGGCGTCCGTTTGGAGGGTGGGATAGAAGGCTGGCATCACCTGCGGGAGTTGCTCACCTGTCTGGTGGAGACTCACACAGCTGGGGCTGGACAGCTGGAGCTTTGGGACGCTTTCTGTTTAGTTTCTTGTGTGACCTCATTGGTGTGGAGACTTCCTGCATGTCCATCCAGGACTCCCAAAGCCCACATTGAGAGAGAAAGAAAGCAGGGAAGGGTGCAGAATCAAGCTCTAGGCATATCACCTTGTATGACTTATCCTTGGAAATTATGCAGCATCACTTGCACTGAATTTTAATTGATCAGCGCAGTTTCAAAGCCCCACATTGTTTCACGGGGAGGAAACAGATTCTCAGTGTATCCAAATCCCAGTGTAAAAAGAACTTGGAGGGTGGTGTGTATGTGTGTTTATAGCCGTCTTTAGAAAATAAAAACTGCCACAGAGGCTGTGAGTGACAAAAATACATACCTTTTTGATATTTTCAAGGGGAACATGTTTTAATAACCACAAAAATTACAGTGAAGCATCTTTGATAGAAAGAACTTTGTATGGGTTCTTAGAACTAAAAACTCGGCTAATGTATAGTGTATTTCCTGGCCCTAATCTCCTAGTCACTCTGATCACTGATTGTGACCGAGTCAAGCGTGTTTAACACAGAAAAAACCATTGGTAACCCTGGCTGGCCAAATCACAAACAGATTTCTTTTCAATACTTCTTGATATTTCAGACCAGCAGCAAGGGAAAACCTGAGGATATTCTAAGTCATATTAGAGAAATCCCCCTGAAACGCTCACCAGTCTTTCCTGTTCAGCGGAACTTTGTAATTGCAGAGACTGGGCTTGGAATCTGACGACAATATCATATCTGCAGGGCGTGGCAGCAGGTGGAGTTCGGCATCTCATAAGCTCACACTGGCCATCGCAGCCCAGTCACACAGTGAGGAGAGTGACAGAAACAGTCAGAATGAAAACATCCATCAAAGGCCGACAGACCTGTGACATAGATTTCCTTTCTGTTACTATAGGAGCTAGTTAGATGTGATGGAGCTGCTCATAAAAATTCTTCAGTGGTCCTGATGAAACAGCTTCGTATGCCCTATCCTTGTGAAGTGAGCAGGAAAATGGCATTAGATTTTTCCCTGGCTAACATTGAAGCTAAGGCAGCCAGACCAGTGACACTCAACTCAGTTGTCTTCTGACAATGGTGAGACTTGGCAGTGAGTTGTTTGAATGGTGGTCTTTGCCACTGAGGGCCTCTCGCTTTGTCATCGGAGCCCAGGATCAGATGCTTTGGAGCCACTGGGACAGGATCTGCTTTTCCCCGCATGAGTCTAATATGTAGCATTTTTTTCTCATCAAAGATGATCCCTTGAGGTAAGAGCTTTTTTTCTAGGGCTCAGCAGAGGTGCGTGAGCTTATTCCATGCTGGAGGAAAAAGTGGTTGCAGAGGGTTAGTGAGTAAGATGCTTAGTTGCAGCATGGTTATTGTGAGGTTGTGCTCCACTCCGTACCTCACCTGCACTGGCCACAGGACATCTGGGGTTGACAGGGCATTTGTTTTGGTCCACCTTGATTACTTCCTGTTTTCCCATGCCCACTGCCAGAACCTTTGATTCTAGTGATTCTCTGGCTTTCCTGACACTCAGGAGATTGGCTTCTTTCACCAGGTAGGAGCCTTGAGGCCTGTGGGCTCCTGTCCTCCTGTGCTCTGCACAGCCACCTCCCAGGGCACAGGCAGGGAGCACGAGCTGTCCTTGCCATTGTAGGTTGTGACTGTTCTCAGGACCCAGAGACCCCTGGCTTCTTCCCAGTCTGGGGCTATTCTTCCTCCTCTTTCTCCTTCCTTTCCACGGCTATCTCGTTTCTTGGCTCACCTAGCATTATGGCTTTCATGGAGTTAGGTTTTCATAAAACACAGAGGAGGTGGCAACATCGAGCTGCTTCTGCCTTCTCCCCTGCTAAAAATAAAAACCTCTGAGGCAGTCTAAAAGAGACTGTCTCTCTTCCAGGAGGGGAAAAGAGAGACAAAAACATACAAAGCAACTTCTTAAAAGCTTAAGTCTTCCGTGTTACCAATTCTGGCATGCTGTGCCGTTTCTGCAGATGAGAAGACCAAGGCCCGGGCCAGTGAAGGATTTGGACATAGTAACACTGGTAAAGGCTGGTCTCGGCCTGGGTTCTGCCAACCAGAGCCCAGCATGTCTGAGCAGGTCCGTCAGAACCAACTGTACTCATCAAATAGGAGAAGCACCTATGAGCATTTACTCTTGCAATGGCTACGACTTCTGTCCTCTTGACCGATCGGTGGACCATCAGCACGCCTCAGAATTCCAGCTTTCAAGCTGTCATAGTTGTGTGATTTTGGACAATTCACCAGACCTCTCTTGATGTTCAGTTTCTGAAGTCTGAAACACTTCCTCGATCAACTTAACAAGATGGTGAGGATGAGAGGAAAACACAGCAAGTCTTCAGTGCGTTGTCAGCACCCCATGAGTGGATATTAGCAGCAGCAGCAGCCTTTGTTTCAGACTTCAAGTGATCATGTGCAACACCAGTCCTGAAAATCTCCAGAGAGTCGTGACATCACAGTGTGGGCATTAGAGGCATTTATTTGGTTATTATTATTTTTATGACCTGTGACTCTCTCTTCTCATTGGGATTTGACTCCTACACAGAAATAGTTTGGGATATCATCCTGTTGCCAGAAGTCACTGAACAATTAACCTGTGTCCTGAATAGTTTGTTACAACCTCTTTGCTTTGCGGATGGGTGGCCCTGGGCATCTCAATGCACCATTGTTCCTTCCTGGTCTGTTGTGAAAGGGGTTGACTGTGCTCTAGGGCAACTCTGTCCTGGAGGCAGAAGTTCTCCTTTACTGAAAATAAAAGGCTCTTCTCACACGTGCTTTGCTCATACAGCCCCTTTCCTTGCTCAATACCTGTAGGTCTTCCATGCCAAGTAAAGCAAAATGCTGCTTTTGTAGGTCTTTGTTACCATCTGCATAATAAGCTCTTGTTTACCTAACAACTTCTTTCCTGACCAGATTGAGTTGCCAGGGCTCAGGGCCCCTCTGCACTGTGTAGCAAGATATTTTGCATATTGTATTGAGTTGGTAAAAAAGGTTGTCCGGGTTTTCCTGTAACATCCTGTGGAAACTCCTGAATGACCTTTTTGGCCAACCCAATATTTGCTGGAGAAAGCTTGTTTGAGTTAAATTTTACTACTGAGTTGCCATCACCAAACACAATGGCTGGTAGACTTGTTACGAGCTGTTGGTATTAATCTAGCAAGTTTGTTTTGCTGATAGATTGCTTGTTTAACTGTAAAGGGTGAGTACAGAGACTCATTTTGTGCTGCGTGTGATTGCACCAAATAGTATTCTGAAGTGGATGAAGTCATGGCGTTGGCAAGCCCGAATGTCTTACTGTTGCAGCTGCCAAGATGCTTCTAGAATTATTTTGGAAATTGCCTTGAAAAAAAGCAGGCTAAGAATTTCAGGAGGTCATGAGACCAGAATTTATATATGTTGGGCATGAGGGGAGTGTTTAAAAACACATGTTTCAGGATTTCCCTGGTGGTCCAGTGGCTAAGACTCCAGGCTCCCAAAGCAAGAGGCTGGATCTTAACCCTGGTCAGGGAACTAGATCCCACATGATGCGACTAAAGATGTGACATGTCTCAGTGAAGATCAAAGGTCCTGCGTGCCACAGCTGAGACCTGGTGCAGCCAAATACATACATACTAAAAAATAAAAATACATGTTTCTAGGCTTTACCGTCAGAGAGGCATATTCAGTGGATCTGAGATGGGACCTAGGAACCTACATACTGAACAACCCCAGATGTTCACGTGAAGGTGGTCCTCAGAATACAGTTTGAGAAAAATTGATATTTTCTCCCAATTCCTTAATAGAAAACCGAACATTAGAGTAATTGGCAACATTAGGATTTCTGAAGTATTGGAATATCGCCTGACTCAGATTTTCAGAGACGGGTGAAATTTTTAGAATTTAACATGGCCAAAATACACATTTTTGAGGTGAAGTTCAAATGTGGAAGATTGATATTCTGCATAGACAGCTATCTAATTTGTAGGTTGAAATAACCAGTTTATTTTGCTTTTGATTTTGGAGAGGGTCAGGTGTTGGGGAAGGACTTGGTGTAGCAGTTGGAGTCTGACTCAAGGACCATCAGCTGGGCCCGTGGAGCCAACCAGCCACTTCCCTGGTGGCCTGTGCAGTCAAGTGCCTGGTGCCAGCAGTGCTTCTTGGCCTCTCTCTGTTCACGTCCTGCAAGGCCTCTCTGTGTGGCTCAGCTTTCCCAGGATGGTGGTTTCAGGGTAACTGTACTTTTTCACAGTGGCTGACTTTTGAGGAGTAAGATCAGGACACCAGCAGGCTTGTGAAAGACGACATGTGTAATTGGCCCAGCGTCCCTTCTGATGTATTGTGCTGGTGAAGGCATTCCCGGGCCCGCCCGGGTTTAAGGAGATAAAGGAGTAGATTCCACTGCCTGATAGGGTGCTGTGAGGTCTCACTGTAAAAGAGCCTGTGGGTTGGGGGGTGTTGTTAAAGCCACGCTTGGAAAGTACAGTCTGCCATGTGTGACTTGCCCAGGATTAGGCAAAGCAGAGTGCTGGTGGATGCATGCTGAGGGAGGGGGCCCTATTTATGCTAGTGGTAGAGCATGATAGCACCTGCTTGATAACCTCCACGTTTACAGAATGTTTACTCTGTTACTTTGCGTGTTGGCATTTTTGAGAAATGCAAACTCCACCACACATACATGTTTGCATTTGTTCTCTTTGTCTCGTGTACCTTCTTGAAGAGTGAGACTCCATGTCACATGTGCCTCCCACTTCCTGAATGATCTTGGAACGTTCACATGTGCTCATGGGTCACTTTTATTTTATTTTTTTAAATTTATTTCATTGTATTTTTTTTGACTGTGCTGCATAGCATGTAGGATCTTAGTTCTCCAACCAGGGGTCAGCCTGAGCCCCCTGCAGTGAAGGCACAGAGTTGTAACCACTGGGCCAGCAGAGAAGTTCCCATGGGTCACTTTACAATTTACATATCCTCTGATTTTTTTTTTCTAGTTAAAAGAATTCATAACCTGATGTCTTTGCTCCTTAGTGGTATTTCCTCTTTTGCAATCATACTTTAAAATCCAATTTCATTGCCCCATTAGATGTGGTTCTTCTATTTTGATTTCTGCTTTTTGACTCTTTCGCAATTGATGCTATCGTATCAGTGACATTGACTAGTGGTTTTATTACACAACAGTGCGAAAGAATTGCCTTTCCTCCACTTCTATAAATGTCATACCCACATTTGAGCTGTGCCTGGGTTTCACTAAAATGCCCTGAACTTGTTAGCTGTTCCACAAATAGCTCCTCTCTCTATTTATGTTAATGCTTTATGCCAAACAACAATTTCACACTTAGAACTGTCCCTGTCGGTTTGTCTGTTTTAAATGTCATCTGCTCATATTTATAAATGTGCAGTGAGCTTACTTAAATTGGATTTCGTGGGTCCGAGACACCTCTAGTTTTCCTAATGACCAAATAACCAAAAAGCAGAACCGATTAAGAAGAAAAAAGAAATCTCAGGCATACGCATCTCCAAGCAGTTGGGGTTTGTTTAAAGCTGCTTTGTTTGGCAGGAATGGTTAATAAAAGAAACAGTTCCCCAAAGAACTGTTGTGGTCTTTAATTAAACTCCTTTCCCATAGGTTTGTAATATAGCATTGGACAATATTTGGTCAGTTTCTCTGCCTTTCTTTCTTAGTCACAGGCTGGACTTTATTGGATCCCACGTCCTAAGGGAACATTAGGAGCAGAGAGAGGCAGACTACATCAGGTGAAAAGTTAATTGTGTTTAAGCTGCGTTGGAAACCAGCCTCTTGTGCACCTTAGCCAAGAGCCAAGTTCGGCATGCAGGTGCCCTGGCTGTTCCGCTGGGTCCACGGCCAAGAATATCTGACACAAAGTTTAGCAGCACAGAGGCCAGTGATCGTGAAAAAGGCCAGTCCACAGCCTCACTTCTCAGCTGTCATGGGCTCTGGAACAATGGACAATGCAGGTGATTCATTCCACTGGTGGGGCTGGAAGTTGGGGTTTTCTTTTAGGAAGAAGTGCTACTGGGCAGCAGTTTGTACCTTGAGTTCATTAAGACCCAAAACTGTCTCATGGAAAAGCTCTATTGAATTACCCTAAAAGATCTGGAAGCTAAGCACAGTTGAAATTTTTGAAGAGCTATTTCATCTGGCTTTCTTCCTGCCCTTGAGTTGAGAATCACTGTATTGGAGTAGACACATACAGTGGGGTGCCCTGTGTTTCTGCAGTGGGCCATGTTTTCAGAGGAAATGCCCCCTTTCCTTCTTGTCAGCACCCAACGTGGACCACTCCCGTCTCCCCCAGTCTTGGCATATCCCTGGACACACATCATCATGAAGAGATATCAAGAGGTCTCCTGGGGTTAGAAGTTCTGTGAACATTCTTGCTTCATCTGGATGGTGTGGCCATACGCACACAATTTATGATTCTTTAGCAATTCATATATTAGGGTATGAATCAGTTACTTACATTAGGGTATGAATTAAGATACAAAATTGCTAATAGTTGATCATTTTTCAACCTATGAAGTGGCAACTTTATAAGGTTAAACATTTTACAAGGAAATCATAAAATAATGTAGTGCAAATGCATCAGATAGATTAGCAGTCATGACATGTATATAATCTAGATGCGATAGTGAGTATAGAAGCGATTCTATAATATAATAGCTATTCTGTTAAATAACGGTCCTGTTTTCTTCTGCTCTGAGAGTGCACTGTAGGCCTCCATGGCCAGATGTGATTGGGTTTGATCCTCTGCTCTGCCATCCACCAGCTGGTTTGGCTGTGGGGAAAGTTCTGGGCCCCAGTTTTTTCATCTGAAAGTAAGACTGGTAGTAGTACCTACTTTCTAGGATTGTTAAGCAGACCATATAAATAATATAGTTAATCTTTGGAAGGTACGGGTTTGAACTGCAGTATGGGTTCACTGATGTTCAGATTGCTTTCAGTAAACACACACTACAGCGTGACATCATCTGTGATTGGTTGAACTGCAGTTGGTTTAAACCGTGGATGTAGGCACTGACTCTAAACTTGGTCAGTGTCTCTCATCCCAGGGTCAACTGTGCCTGGCTTGCCAGGTGCATCTCCTACCACATCCCTTCCGAATCTGATGCCCTGGATGCTCTGGACTTCTTTTCACTTGAGTCTTCCAGTCTTCCCTTCTACAACTGAGTCTCTGCATGTGCAGTTTTTCTACTTTCCTGAATATTCTTCTCCCCATGCCTTTGCTTACATGATTCTCCCTCTTGCCTGGGATCTCACCTCGCTTCTTGTTTCCTTAGCTGCCCTTGGCATCTCTAGATGGGTCATAATTGTTGACTCAAGCTCTAACGGAACTCGGTAACTCTCCTTTGTGATACTTAATCTGTGATGTCAGATTAAGATATTTGAGGGTTTCATCCATCTGTCATCCTCAATTGACGGTGAGTTTCCACATGGGCAGAAAATGAGATGTTTTTGGTCATTGTTGCTCTCTGGGGGACCTGGCTCATAGGTGGGGTTCCAGAAACATTTATTGAGTGAAGGGACTTACAATCTAGCAGTTCTTCTAACTTAAGACTTTCTGATACTTCTTGTAAAATAATGACATGGGAAACCAAGTTGTTAAGCTCAGTGTATATGTGTTTTTCTAAAAATAACTGATAAACTGATCTGCTTTTAAGAAGTCACTCTTGGCATTTTGCACAAAGTGACGGGTGGGCACTGAAGTGCAGGCCTGAGGAGCAGAGTCTTTGTCAGAAGTCTAGGTTTCAGCTTAGCTCGTCACTTGTGTGTGCTCTGTGATCTTAGAAAAGAGGCTTTTTCTAAAACTCATTTTCTTTGCAAAATGAATATTAAAAATAGTACCTCTCTGCTGCAGGTTGAATCATGTCCCTCCAAAATCCACATGTTGAAGTCTTAACCTCCAGCTACCTCAGAACATGACCTTATTGGGAGGAAGGGTCTTTACAGAGGTCATCAAATTAAAGCAGGGGTGTTAGGGTATACTCTAGTCCCATACGATTGGGGTCCTTATGAAAAGGGAAAGTTTGAACATGGAAACACACAGGTAAGAGGGAACACGATTAAGTGATATATATAGGGAAGATGGCCTCCTGCAAGCTAAGGAGAGGGTGAGAGACAGGCCCGAGAGCCTTCAGAACGAACCAATTCTGCCAACCTCTTGATTTTGTACTTCTAGCAACCAGGATTACAAGATGATAAATTTCTGTTGCTGAAGCCATGCAGTCTGTGATTCTTTGTTTCCATAGCCCTAGCAAACTAATACACTCAATTAGTTTAACATACAGTAGTACTTTGTGTTGAACAATCCAAAAATGTCACTGACTCACAGCAGAAAGCATGAATTTTTCCTGCCTGTGGGCCTGTGGGTTGGTTGAAGTTCACCTTGACTCTAGACTAGCTGGGTTCTGATCCTTGTACATTTCTCACCCTGGTGCTGGCACCTAGGGCATATTCTCTCACAGAAGAAGGTAAGAGAAATGTCTAACGCAAATGATGCAGACCCACTGAAAGTCTTTCATGGCATCATCATCATGCTTGGTAGCATTCCATTGGCTAAAGCAAGTCACTTGGCCAAACCTACTTCCAATAGGCAGAAATATATACACTCTGTCTCCTGTAGGGGGAGATATTGAAGGTCACCTGGAAAAGGCAGAGAATGAAGTAATCCAATTGGTCAGTTGGTTTGACCATACACATCATCCACCTGCAATGCCGGAGACCGTATTTCAATTTCTGGGTTGGGAAGATCCCCTGGAGAAGGGAACGGCTACCCACTCCAGTATTCTGGCCTGGAGAATTCCATGGACGGTATAGTCCATGGGGTTGCAAAGAGTTGGACACAACTGAGTGACTTTCATACATCACAGGGCTGTCTTTGATAGATAAGATTTTTCAGGTAAAACTCTTTGCACCTAATCACTGCTCTATAAACAGTCCTCGCTATTGTTGTTGTTGTTCTTATTCTTGGACACATTCTAGTGTTCATCTTCAATTGCAAGTCTTCACGGACATTCTCTTTTCAAACAAGAAGCATTAGCTCAGTAAATTGCATTAATACTTGGTTAAGTAAAACTCTCTCCAGACTGCATTCTCGCAGCTGTGATTAATTCTTTTTAAATTCTTTTAAATTGCATGTGTGCTTCAGTGGATTGGAACAGAGATATGACTTCAAGCTTATGTTTCTCGTTAGGGCATGGAGGCCACAATTGAACATCCTTTTTCTTCTTTGAAAAAAATCAAAGACTCTTAGATTGTTGTGAAAGGCCACATAAATATGTTTAAATCGATAGTTGAATTCTCTAAAGTGCCATCAAGACAAAGTGTTAAATGTTTTGATTAAATTTGTGATTGGTTAAGCTAGAAATCCATACAGTTGCATGTCACACAATATTTAATAAATGGCATGTAGAGTATCTTAATTGTACCCATTTATCACTTCCCTCTCGTTCTAACTGCATAAAGTTATCAAAATCTGGAAACTCAAACATTTTTATTTCCACTTGCTTGGTTGGGCTTTGTTCTCTGTATTGCTTGCTGTATTGAGTCTGGTTTTGAGTTAAATATTTCTGACACAACCTTCATGACTCATTTACATTTAAATAGTAACAGGAAATCTCTTTGCCAAGAAGGCTATTGGAATCAAATTTTACACCAGATCTTTTCTTTTAAAGATGTTATAATCAATTATTTTGTACATCAAAGTACTTTTTTGCTTTCCTTTTGGTAAATCTAAGTATTATAGACTGTGTACAAATGTTTCATTTTTCATCTTGGGTGATTATTATTGCTTCTGGTGTTTATAATTTATGCCAGTTGCTATAATATTAAAAATTAGAAATGGACTTCTGAGATACTCATTTGCTATTGAAGTTCTGTGAAAGAGAATTTAAAGTATAATGCATGCTCTTGAACTTGTTATTTCATGTTGAATGAGATCTACTCATAGGATAGGGAATATATAATTATAGGAAAAGTGATGAAATCAAATAGATTCCTAATCAGCAAATTGAGGTGTGATTTGCAGACATCCAAATGATGGGAAGATTTTGTGGAACTTGGTGGGAGTTGAAGATGATTAAGAGTAAATCTGTCTAGCTGGGAAAACAAGTATGTTTAGTAGAGGATCAGAGGAAAAAAAAATTCCCAGGCTTCCAAATGGATTTCATCTATCACCCTACCTCATATTCTCAGGAATTCTCTTAGGGATGCAGTAGAATCACAGGAAGGCTTCCAAGCTTGTAAACCAGCGTCAGTGGCATCAGCTTCATTAGACCTTGTTGTTCTAGATGTCTGTAGGAGGAAGAACAGAGTCATTGTGTGCTGAGATCTTGTCATGGTTCTCCCTGAACTGGATTTTTTATAAGGGATGGTTAAAGCCTTGTGTAATAATAACTTACATTTTATTGAGTCCTTAGTCTCTACCAGGCATTGAGGGTCTTACATATATTAGTTCATCTTATTCCTCCCAAAGTCTTTTTATTTTTTGGAGATGATGGATAAGGTTTATTACCTTGATTATAGTGATGGTTGCATGAATGTATGTGTATGTCCAAATTCATCAAATTTATGCATTTAATATGTGTAGTTTTTAAAATTAAAGTTCCCCCGATGGCTATGAGGGTGAATAATTGACTGCAGTGCAGAAGACACAGGAGACACAGGAGACACGGGTTTGACCCCAGGGTTGGGAAGATCCCCAGGAGGAGGGAATGGCAACCCATTCCAGTATTCTTGCCTGGAAAATCCCATTGGACAGAGGAGCTTCGTGGCGGGCTGCCGTCTGTGCGGTTGCAGTGTTGGACATGACTGAGTGACTAATACTTTCACTTTAAATATATCAGTTACATCTCAGTAAAGCTGAAATAAAACGAGAAGATATGGATTTCTTGAGCTTGAAAGTCTTCCTGTTTTCCTGCTGAATTTTCTTTGAGGGAGATCTTTGATGCCCACTTTTCTCTACCACACATCCTACCGTATCTAGAATTCAGTGGCATTCCCCTGGGAATTGTGTATCAGACTCACTGGGATAGGCAGGGGTGGGGGATGCCTTCCTCACAGCCTCTTGCGGTTGGTCGTATTGTTCCCGTTTTCAGAAGACAAACCTGAGGACCGAGGAGGATGCTCACTGCACTTGGTGGTGGAGCTGGATGTGGAGCCTTGGCCACTGACCTGGAGTGTCCACAGTCCTGATCGCTGTGCTCATCTTCACTCTCTTGTTCCCTTTTGTATTTGTATCAGTGCCCTACATGCTGTACTCCGTTCTGAGCACTGGGGATGAGGTGTATTGACAACAGAAACAATGCCTGTCTTCAGGGAGTAAGTGTACTGGGGCTCACAGACAGTAAACAAGCAAGTCAGTAATTAATACAATTTCAGGTCGTGCAAAGTGCTATAAAAATAAAACCGTCTCGGGCTAGAAATGCTGGGAGGAGAGGTACTGTCATAGAGATGTTGATGTTTGACAGATTTCCAACAAGGGATTCAAGATGTTGGAAAATTCATTGACTTGTTTGTGGGAAAGCGAGCAAGCGTGCTCTACCAGGGTAACTAGGACTGTGATCTGGAATTTCCAGGACTCTTTGAAGATTTTATACCATACTGGACCACAGATGGAGAATGCCTGTGGACAGCGTTTTGAGTGATCGCAGGACAAACTTGAGTCTTCTTTGTTTTGCCCTACTCATCCCCCTAGCCCCTCAGTTCTCCTCTTTGAAAATCCAGGCCAGGAGAACCTGCACATCAACTATTTTCTCTTTAGTTGGGAAGGGACTACATCTGAAATTATTCCTCTGTATTACACGCTGAATGGGGCAGATCATCATGGAAGGAACTTGCTGCCGTTTAGGAAAATTACATGGGAGATTTAAAAACATGGTAGAGTGAAAGTTACAAACTAGTATCAAACTATAAATGTTGAAAAATATGAGATAAAACAGCCCTAATGGCCTGCTTATTACCTCCTCTGTTCATTTAACTGAGTAGATATTCAGAATTTATTTATCTGTGCCTGCACTGGGTCTTTGCTGCTGCACACGAGTTTTCCCTAGTTGTGGCAGGTGGGGGCCTCTCTAGTTGTGGTGCTCAGGCTTCTCTTTGTGAGGGCTTCTCTCGTCGGGGCGTGCAGTCTCAGTAGTTGTGGCACATAGGCTTAGTTACTCTGCAGCATGTCGGATCTTCCCCCTAACCAGGGATCGAACCCGTGTCCCCTGCACTGGCAGGCAGATTCTCGACCATTGAACTACCAGGGATGTCCTAACCATGTATAATAACATGAGGGACTATTGGTGAACTAAGGCGGGGATAAACTGGGAGAGGAACTAGCAGGAGGATGCATTTCACGTGCCTGCTCTCGTCCCTATTAGAAGCTTCATGGAGTGTAGTGTTGGGAAGGAGTCTGAAGTTGCATTGGGCTCTGTGGTAGGTCCACCGTAGCCTGTAGTGTTACCTGCTGGGAGCCCAGGTAGGAGGAGTGGATCTATATCCGTATTGCGGCATTGGAGGAGCCAGGTGGTGGAAACCGTTGTACTCTGATTTTTTTGGCCTGATTGAGGTCAAGAAACAGGAAGTATAGCAGGTGGATGTTAATTACGGCTGAATTCCTTCCTCCTTTCTTTCCATTTCCTTCCTTTTACGCACTTCCCTTCCTCCCTCATGCATCTCTCCTCTCTGCCCTCCCTCCTTATCCTTCTCAGCCAAGCAGTGTAGCATGACAGAGTCTATCATTATGAAGATCACAAATCCTAGAGCTGGGCTTCTTGACTACCAGATCTGGTTCTCTCCAACCTTCTACGCTTGTGACCTTGAACAAGGCACTTCACCTCTCCTGTCTGCAGTGTGGGAGAACACTGCCTCCTTCCTGGTGCCTCTCGATTTTGGTCTCTCATCATCATTCCTTTGAGGACTGTTTCTCCATATGTGACACATACACCCCAAATGACTGTAAGTTTGAGATGATTTTCAGTGTTTTCAGACAAGGGGTTAAATAATACTGTCTTATAGAGTGAGATGTTACTTGTCTCTTTGAATCCTTCCAAGAATTCAAGGATAAATTCTCAATGTAGAGTTCTTTTCTCTAACGCTTTTGTAACACTCATTCATCAGTGTTACTAGTTAAAGGACACACTCGGGCCTCAGATTTTTCTGTTGGGACCTTGTCTACCTGAAATCAATAATGTTATTTGCATCCTACCGCCTTTCAGAGTTACCTCTCTTCGTGACAAGTGATATGAGTTTTATGCTCTGAGAGAGCGTTCAAAATTTCCCTTTACATTTTTGTGCAAATAGGAGCAGTCAGTCTCTTTAAAGAAAAAGTCCCAAAATATACAGTGGAATAAGATGCAGCGATGGCCGACATGTAGCATGCACATAAGTAATACTCTAGCTTGTGCAGTGGGGTTGATTGAGAAGAGCAGCAGAGAAGGGCAACCAGTTATGAGTAAGTTTGAATGGGATCCTCTTTGTTTAAGCCAAAGTGGCCTTGCATCTGTACCACCACCTCTGTTTGTAGGGCTTTTTCCAGATTATTTCCTCTTCCTCCTTTCCTTCACCTAGTATTTTTAATCTTTCAGATTTCTGCTCATTTATTGCATTCTCAAAAAATCCTTCCTCGATTCCCCCGCAAGGCTGTATTGTCTGTTATTGGTTCTTCTAGACTAATGTTCAGTTTTTGTGAGTACACATCTCTGGCTAATTACATATTTACTGGTATATGTGGAGTAGTGCCTGCCTGTACTGTTGAGCTGTAGGTTACTTGTGGACAGGGTCCATGTTTATTTTAACTTATCCATTATCCCCAGAACCTACTAGAATGTAGCAGTTCTGTCTTTGGTAGTTTACGGTAAATACATCAGTATTGATAATTTCATATATCTTTCCATGTGGAAAGATTCAGAATCTACCTTAGGAGTAGTTAACATTTAGATTGGTCTAATCATGGACTTAACATTGCAGGGCTGCCAGCAGATATTACTATTCTGAATCTGCACCATCTACATCTTTTAATTTACGTAAGTGGTGTTAGAAATAAGTTTTACTGTGTATGTAAGCAATATCATATGATATTTGTCTTTGGCTTACTTCAAAGATATTTGACTTACTTCACTTTGTATTATAATCTCTAGGTCCTTCCATGTTGCTACAGGTGGCATTATTTCATTCTTTTTAATGGCTGAGTAATATTCCATTATATATATTTACCACGTCTTCTTTATCCATTCGTCTGTCGATGGACATTTAGGTTGCTTCCATGTCTTGGCTATTGTAAGCAGTGATGCAGTGGACTTTGGGATGCATGTATCCTATCGAAGCATGTTTTAACCATTGCAGAATCTAAAAAAAAGATGATACAAGTGAACTTATTTACCAAATGTAAACATACTCACATCACAGACTTGGGGAACAAATTGATGGTTGCCACCGGGGGAAGGATAGGGAGAAGGGATAGATTGAGAGTTTGGAATTGACATGTGCACACTTCTGTATTTAAAATAGAATGCTGCTGCTGCTGCTACTAAGTCACTTCAGTCGTGTCCAACTCTGTGCGACCCCGTAGATGGCAGCCCACCAGGCTCCTCTGTTTCTGGGATTATCCGGGCAAGAATATTGGAGTGGGTTGCCATTTCCTTCTCCTAAAATAGAATGACTTTCCATAAAAAAATAAGTGTTTTGTTGCTGAAATAAATGATGTTCAAAATATACAATTGGTTAGAATCTGTTCTTGCGCAGATGAGGTTGTTAAAGAAAAAATCACCTATGAAACTTGTTTTGGAAGGTAAGATAGGCCTTTTTTAGGACTATAGCAACAGGCACATAGGGTCCACTGCAGTGGAATTTTACAGTGGGGGAGAGAGACTGGGCTCAACTCTGAGTTCACCATGGCAGGGTCAATGGATGGGAAATTTCTAAGAGGTTATGTCTAGGGTCTGGAAGATTCTGTCTAAAACCAACTAATGAATTTCTTGCTGGGAATTCAGGCCAAGGTGATCAGACCTGACCTGGGGATTGGTGGATGATGGGGAACCTGGTCAGATATTGAGGGCAATCAGTTACTGGAGGTGTGGAGGGTTCTAATTAAAATAATTCAGCGGGGTTCTTGCTAAGACTGGATTTTACAAGGAACTGTACAGAGGGACCTAGAAGAAGGTTCAGGAGCTTGACTGAAGTGTGATCAAGAAAGAGTCTTTGTTGTGATTTAAGAATAAGAACAATGGAAGCCTGGAACTCCAAGAGTTCTAGTCCCCTGCTCAGGGGAGAATTTTGTTGTCTGAATTAATTAAGCAGAGTTTAACCTGACTTTAGAACATGGTTGTATTTACTTGGGGGTGCATCTATGCAAAGAGCTTTATGAAGCACCTAAAAAGCCTGAGAACAGGGACTTACTTTGCCCTGCATAATCCCAGGTGACTTGACTCACCGGAGACCTGCTTGGTCATGAATGTTCGTGGGTGTGGTGGAATTCAGTGTGAGACCTGCTCTAATTGTGACCTCCCCCCTGAGTGGGAACAGGGGGTTGAGGAGATCTGTGGCTCTCAAGTCACCTCTAAACATTGGAGGTGCCCCATGGTCACTGAGAGAGCTTGGCAACCGTTGATGGCCAGTTGGCTTGGTCATCTTATCACAAGAGAGCAATAGGCCATTGTTAAAGGGAGATCTGAATGGGAGAGGCAGGGTGGTTTGGCGAATGTTGAGATCGAGTCAGGAGATCTTGATGATTGATTTATATGACTGTGAGGAAGATGGCAAACCTGATGGGTCCTGGGAGCAGGTTTTGAGGTGTGGGTTGGTTGAAGGAGGCTTTTTGTTTCTATCTTGTAAACTGGGCTGGTCCCTGACTCTCTCAGGAAGCAGACAGTGTTGGTCTTTGATAACCTCTCACCTCTCTCACCATGGCCCATTGCGAAACATTTCTTGCCCTAGTGCTCTGTCTTAAAGAACATCCTATCTGTCTGGTGTGCTGTGGCAGCAGACTCCCAGGCCTGGTTTGCCAGGAAAAGCACTTTGGAGTCATCCATGCACCCAGCCTATGCTGTGATGATTATGGCTGGAAATCCCATGGGACTCCAGCCCATGTTGATAAATTCGTGGTTCCAAAAACAGTCTTTTTTTAGATTTTCTGAAAAGTTGCAAAAATCCTTTAGAGAACTCTCTGATATCACTCACTCCACTTGCCCTTAGCATAACATCTTATGTATCCACGGTGTTATTATCAAGGATAAGAATTTGATATTGGTGTAATATTATTAACTGACCTACAGAGCTTATGTGAAATTCACCAGTTTTTCCTCTGATGTTCTCATTTGTTTCAAGACCCCAGCTAGTCTCCCATGTTGTCTTTGATTGTCCTTCGTTTCCTCCAGTTTGGGACAGTTCCTTGATCTTTCCTTGTCTTCATGACCTTGACATTTTTGAAGAGTCCTGGTCAGTTATTTTATAAACAGATCTCAGTTTGGGTTTTTCACTGTTTTTTCATGGTTGGACTGAGGTTATGCATTTTGGACATGAATTTAACACAAGTACTGTGTCATTCTCAGTGAATTATGTGAAGGGGTTTATGATGTTGATATATCTCATCACAGTGATGTTTTCCTTCAACAGAACTTGGTACCTTGGTGTTTACCAAGTTTCTCCCATATTAAGTTAGTATCTTTCCCTTCATAGTTGGCAAGCACATCTGTGATTTTAAACCTAGTAGCATCCCCATGAGGGCACTGAAATTTTGGGCAAGAGAAATGGCCCCCTTCTCCCAACCTTCACTTAAAAAGCATTCATTTGATTATTGTGGCTCATCCTGGAAAACCTGTGCAGAATGGTTGATTCAGTTCAAATAAAGCTGTCTTTTGGCTGCTTCAGTGGCAGTTTTAAAAGGTGGAAATAGTGATAAATCCTTTCTCCTTGCTGCCATCACTGTAGAACCTGTCTTTGATGATTTTACCTTCCTGATTAAAAATGTTTGAGCTCCAAATGATTGTAGGAAAATCTCTAACTTCCCAGCATGCCTCCCAGGACCTTCCACAGTAGGACTGCAATTGACTTGTTCATTTTCTTTCCCTCTCTCTCCTCTGCCCTGCACACTGACATATCCCACATGTCAGTCATGTTCAACCAACAACTGTCCTCGGTTTTAGCTTATGCTGTTCTCTCAGCCAGATGTCTCTTCTTTTCTCAGCTCTGCCTTTTAAAACTCCGGTCATCTGTGGATAAACAGTATTACATCATTAGTCATTAAGCCGTGGTCTCTCAGCTCTCAACCAGTCTTTCTGTACTCTGCTTTGTGAAGCTCAGGACTCTAACAGCTACATTGTACATATGCCAACTGCCTCCTAGAAGGCTCTGCCAGTATGGGGCAGTAGAGGTACTGAAAGATACTTCATTCCTGCGAGCATCACCCTGGTCTTGCTTCTTCACCCCAGCAGTGGCAGTTCCTTCTGTAGCAGCCCTAGAATTCACATGCTGTTTTCCCTGCACCGTCACAGTCAGCCACGATGTGCCTTCTCAGACGCTGCTACTCACTGCCTGGAGAGCTGAGTCCCAGCCCTGCGGGAATCCCTCCTCTAAGCTCAGAGTTAACAGTACCCGCTGGGTAGCCCTTCCTCCTCACACTTCCATTTCACCTCAGCAGAGAACCTTCTCTAAGCTTGGAAGTTCTACTGATTCCAGCCTCTTCCCTTCATTTCTGCAGTCCCAACAATGATAGGTTTCTCCCTACGTGATAGCTTAATGTTCTCTTTTTGCTCTCTATAAAGTTAGCAATTAGATTCACCGGTAACACTAACTTTATTAAATTCTCTGTTATAAAAATGTCTATATAAAAAATACCAAACCGGAAACCTTGGTATAGTTTCTGTCTTCAGATTGGACCCTGAATGACATGGACATAGGCATCAGGATGGTTTTAGGGGTTTATTTCTGGGGGCCTTGTGGTTTGAGCCCATGGCCAGTGGCACGTGCAATGCTGGGACTGCATGCAGCCAGTCACACCGGGATTTGTGGTGTCTCCTAAAGTGAGGATCAGGGGTCCACATGACTTCTGCCCTTGACTGTGATAGCATCACGATGACTATTCAGATGACATACTCACGTGTTTAAGCTCTCAGTCATGTCATGGACAGAGAACCAGAGAGCTCCCCCAGCAATCCCAAAAGAGCTTACTCCCTCAGACCATATTTGGAGATGATGGTGACTGTCATTGTTACCATGTCTCCTGGTTTGAGAGAGAGAGAATAGGAATAGACTCAGCTTGGCTCAGAAGGCTCCCCAGGCGCAGTTAGCTCTGGCCAGGAAGGAGATGCCACACCGTGGGGACCAGGCTGCCAGCTATGGGCAGCTGTTTCCCACAGCAGAGGGCAGAGGCAGTAAGAAAAAAGTGAGAATAATTGACATATAATATTGAGGAAATGTAAGGGGTATACTATTTTGAGTTGATACATTTATATTGCAATATGATTGCCATTGTACCTATAGCTAACATCTCGGTCATGTCACATAAATTATCATTTGTTCTCCTGATGGGAACAATGAAGATCTAATCTTATATGAAGTTTAATGCTTTGTTGTCTCTAGTCACCATAGTATGTATCAGGTCTCCAGGATTTATTTATCTACCGGTTGCAAGTATATCCTCTTAAACAATGTCTCCCAAATTCTCCAGCCCCTGGTAACCCATTCTACTTTCTTCTTGTCTAGATCCCATGTATATGAGGTTTCAAACAGTGTTTGTCCTCTCTTTGAATTATCTTGCTTAGCGTAATGTCCTTAAGGTCCATCTATGTTGTTGCAAATGGTGGGATTTCCTTTTTTCTCATTACTGAGTAATATTCCATTGCATATGTGTAGCACAGCTTCTTTGTCCATTCCTCTGTTGACGGGCACTTGGGTGGTTTCCCTGTCTTGGCTGTTGTAAATGAAGCTTCAGTAAGCATGATAGCCTATTCTTATTTCCCTGGGATATATACCCAGAAGTAGAATTGTTGAATTGTGTGGTAGTTGTGTTTTTAATTTTTTGAGGCGCCCCTACTCTGTTCCCCATTGTGGCTGCACCAGTTTATATCACTGCCACCGATCACTGGTTTTTGAACGTGTATGGAGGTGCAGTTCACGGCCAGGGAAGGAAATCTAGTGCCTGGCCACCTTAAGGGTGGGGAGAATTCTTTTGCAGCTCTGTCTCAAAAACCAGAGTCTGACCTTTAAGCCGAGAGGGCACTTGGCAGGTATCCGAAGAAGTTGTTATCCTGAAGGACTTGGAGATTCAGGGCACAAGCCTGGCTGCCCTTTGGCACCTTTGATAACAGAGCAGGACTCCGTGTGAGGGAAAGGGGCATCTTTTCTTCTCTGCGTGGAATGAGGTGTGGCTTTAGAACAGCAAAGACTGAGGGTGCTGAGTGAACCTTGAAAACCAGGTGGGTTTCACCTTTGGGAGTCTTACGGACACCACACCCCAGGCAGACAACCTGCCTTCTGGAAGGGGAGAAGGGATGGGCATGGTGAAGCTCCTTCACCCAGCAGATGCCAACCAGGATGCCAGAGCAGAAAGACACATCAAAAGGACTCCCCCTAAATGTTGAGTGCTTTTGAAGTAGGGGCTGCAGAGTCAGTTTAATTCATATATAAATGTAATTTCTTTTATGTAATTTCCAGCAGTTCTCATGCTGGCAAGGGTTGGGATTGCTCACATTACATTAAAACCTGCCTAAACAACTTAAAAAAAAAAAAAAACAACCACACACACACTATTGTTATTCCATACTGTTAGCCTGTGGCAGGCTCTTCTCATCCTGAAGACTTAAATATTCACAACTCAGACCAAGAGAATGACAAAGAAAGCTGTGGACATTAATCCTCTGGTTTTCACTTGCATGTCTTTTTCACTGACATCTTTTCATGGTTTCCAGAAGAATGAAGCTTACTGGCAAGGGACTTCTGAGACCGTCAATTCCCCAAAGGCAGTTTGGGGTTTCTCGTTAGCAGACCTGGTCAAGCACACGTGGAAATAACTCATTACTTGTTTCACCTGTTGTTTTAAAAAGGCAGCTTTTTGAGACACTTGGAATATTTCACTGTGGGGGTTTTGGCAAAACATACTTCAGATGGGGAGTGGGGTGGGTATAACAAACAATGGGAAAGAGCAAATGAGTGTCCTCTGAAGGATGGCTACTTAGGACACATGTGTATGTTGCTTGTGGATGTAAATTAGAATATTTGGAGACCCCATGGTGTTATTTCTGAAGCCCTTTACTTATTATTCATGGTTTCATTATGGCCCCTTTTATTCACAGACACATCTAGGCTTGGGGGAGGGAAGGGGGCAGGTGCTGGGGTTAGCCTTAAAAAAAAAAAACTAAACATAAAACTCGCCATATATTTTAGAGTTATAGGTGCATGCATTTCTTCTCTTCCATCAAATCTTGCTTTTCCATTTTAGCCACATAAATGGTTGTCATAGTGACATTTGCTTCCAGCCTCCATAGCTTTGATATGGAGCAGAAAGCTCAGGCCGTATCCAGTGACCATAAATTCAGCTCTAACTGTCCCCTTAGCTCTCTGAAACTAATCAGAAGCGAGGACTGCCATGGAGCCACTCCTGCTATCACAGAACAAGTGGAAATTATGTTGAAATTAGGCTACAACGGACCCTTTGTCTGAGTTACTCAGAATGGTGTTACTCTTTTTTAGGGTAAAGTTTGCAAGCTCAGCGTTTCAAAGAACATGTAGCCAGCAAAAGTCTTGATTTCTGTGATCCATCAGTAAAATAGGACATTTAATTCCTTCTAACAATCTCTGCATGACTTGCGTCTGGAAAGTGGCCATTAAAAGTGGTGAGATAGTTCAAAAAATAATTTTTCAGAATTTCTTCCAGCAGACTTAAAGCTCTCCTGTTTTGTAATATTTACTAATGTTACTTTGTAAAGCTTAGGTATATATTCAGATTGAGTATCATCTCTAAAGATATTAAGATTTGATTTTTTTTAATTGAAAGATTTAAGTATTAATATAATCTAGAGGCAAAGTCTTCAGGTTCACTTCAGCAGTTGAAGGTTCTAAGAGACTGTGGAAGACCACCAAGGTGAACTAGTTTATAGGGGAGGGGATGGAAGAGTAATTTCCTGGTTTTAGTTTAGGTTGAGGGTCCGTGAAGGACTAGGCATTTCAAAGTGTTTCCTGTGGTATCCGGGCCTCCTGCTGTAGTCAGTTCTAACTTTCATAAGAGTAGGACATGCAGCTATCAGCAGTGGCACGAAATATGGAAAAAAAAAAAGAGCAAAGATGACCTGGGTTAATATATCATTTGGGATGCATTTGGCTGCAAGAAAGAAAATAGTACCTAAAAGTGGCTTAATTCATTTGGATTTCTTTTTCTTCTTATAAATAACAAGTCAGGAGGTAGAGAATTCCAGGGCTGGTTCAGTCAGTCCTTAACGTCATGGGTCTTGGCCATTGTCTCTGCAGTTACGTTGCCTTCCCCCTCCCGCTACCACTTCAGGTTCACATCCTAAGTTGTCATCATCTGTTGTTGAAGGAGAGAGAAGACGAGCATGTTCTTGCTCTTCAATCTCTTGCTTTTTCTGACTAACTTTCTCTTTTAATCTGAGATGCTCTCTGGACCTGCAGATGTCCACTTATGTTTCACTGGTAGGGTTGTATCCCACCTCTGGTTGCCAGGAAGATGGAGAAAGTGAATATCTGACATTTTCAGGGTCTATCATGAAGGTGGAACCTATGTTCAGAGTAGAAGGGGGAAGTTAATGGTTGGGGTTGAGTGTTGACAGCCAACATTGTCAGCCGTAGATGGAGTTTGCGGACTGAAAAACTGTCATGGCGTTGCTTTCCCGTCTAGTCTGACTTATGAGGTAACAGGCACCAGAAGAAATAGATGACCTGTTCACATAGCTTGGTGTCAGATTAAAAAATCTAGATCTTCTGGCTCACAGCGTAGACCTGAGGTTGACGATGACTAACTTGTGGCCTGTGTGTTCCAGCTGGCACAGCAGGGGCTTTGTTTAGCGTGTATCAGCTTGCTTATTTTCTGCCTTTAGCTCTGGGGGGCATGCAGGCTTCTCACAGCTGAGGGCACAGATGTTGCGATGTGGCGCTTCTTTTGCTGAAAAGTGGCCAATCATTGCCTCCTAATTAAAGATCAAACATGATTTCAGATGGTCCCCTTCCTAAGATGTCATGAGAGATGTTCCTCCTATTTGCCAGTGGTGCTGATCATGTTGTCATTCCTGGAACGAATAATAAAATTATAATAATTTCGCACCAGAGGGAGGAAGGCCAATTTGTAAAGTCCATTAAGAATTGAGCAGAGGATTGTCTTCTAATGAGATGAAGCACGTCACGGAGACCATACATCAAGCTGGTCTGTCACCAATGCACAAAGGGAGCTTGGAGGGAGGGGCCCCTGTCAGGCTGGCAGAGGGAGGGGCGGGTTATCCTGGACGCAGATTTACATATTGTCATTGATCAGCCATTGGAGAGGGAATGACAAGAGCATCACCAGGGCTGTCCACGGTGAGGCTCGGGGAGTGTTTATGCCACCAGTGATGCATTCTCTGTGGGGCGAGAAGCATTACTCACCATTTCCTCCTGTGCCAGAAACAGAAATGGAATCAACGGGCATATCATCTCCTTGTTGGAAGATGACAGCTCCCGTATTATAAATCCCTGATAAATTGATGGAAGAGCTGTTCAAGCTTCATAGATATGAATGTTTCCTGGGATTGATGGGAAGTTATTCCTAGAGAGGACGTACAGTTGAGAAGCCTGTCTTTAAATTTTGAGGTATTGTTTTTGTTTTTCCTCCAGTTATCATGATAACTCTCAAAGCGGCTGAATAAAGATAGCCAAAGTTTTCCATTTTCCGCATTCCTGTACCCACCACTTCCCCATGTCCGTTACATTTAGAGCTTAAGAAAAGCCCAGTTGTACCTACTTTTTGAGGGAACTCTTTCGAAACTCCTTTATAGGGGAGTTTAAAAAGTACAAAGCTCCTTGTGACTCTTGGGCGAGATGTAACCCCCGCCTGGTAGCCTGGAAGCTGAACTACTGTTAGCTGTTGTATTTTGAAGAGTTAAAGCATTTTATTTAATAGATATCTTGGCATTTTTGCTTCTAGTAGACTTTGTGACTCAGAATATTGAGCCCCTTGACTGTCACTTTGGGCGGAGATCGTGCCTGCAAATGGCTTATTTTGTGTCATCAGAGTTCTTCTCCGAGGTGGCCTCGAAAGGTCGTTTGGGGACTGTCACTGGTATTTATATTAATGTTGATACTCTTTTTACCTGAGAGCTTTGACACATGGAACTGGATCTTTTGTCTGGCACCAGGCACATGTGGGCACTTAATAAGTACTAATCAGTAACTTTTACTGATGTTGGAATGTAGACACAACCACTTCCCCGATGGGTCCACGGGGAGAAATGCGTTGATATCTAGTGGTTTATTCTGAAAAGGGACACTAAGGGCTGCTGACTCTGTTGCCTTTGTTGAACCTGCACTGGGTGTGATGGTTATCCAGACAATACTGTTTCTATCTGCCATTTGCTGGGGAGGTGGACCTACAGTTCCTGGTCCGCCTGATTTAGTGTATTTCTAATATGCCCCAAGAGCCCCTGACTGGGGGGTAAGGGTGTTGTCTGTAAGCCCGCCAGCCTTCTGAATGGCCTTGAGCCCACATCCCAGCCTCCTCCCTGGATGTCCAGCAAGTCAGAGAGGGCCATTTGACACTTCACCTAGCGTCTCCAAAGCGATAAGAATCCTGGTGATTGCTGTCTTCTAGCCATTTCTACAGAAATTGATTTATTCAACCTCATCTACACACCCTGCACCCCACAGTTGTAGTTCTGCAACTATATACAATGTTGTGAACAGTAATGCAAAACTGAGAATTAGACATCACTTTTTTTGTTTTTAAACCTGTGCCTTGGTTTCCCGCACTAGGGGCATCCTCACTGGTGGTCTTGGTGACTTAGGTTCTGGGCTCCTACCCTACTGCCGCCCTCTCTCTCCTCTTTGCTTATTCAGTCAGAAGATGCAGAACATTGTGCAACAGGCGTTAGACCAGATGCCTGGATGTGTGCGTGCGAGCTAAGCCGCTTCAGTGGTGTCTGACTCTTTGCGGCCCTGTGGAATACAGAGCAGTAAGTGCAAAGCAGACACCAGCTTCGACCTGAAGGGGCTTTTAGTTTTCAATGGAGGGGTCGAGAGGGGAGAAGAGGTTAGCTGCACAGCACACAAGTGAGTTCTAGCCGTGATAAACTGGGATGCGGACGAACAGCAGGGGAGCTGGGTTCTGTGAGCGAGAGTGCGCTCTTCCTGTTTCCTGGGAGCCTGTGGAACTCCCAGCCCTTCTCTCCTCACTCTCGACCCTCCTTCCTGCCTTCCCTTCCCTCACCTCTTTTTGTTTGGATGGCTTCCTTCCAGACCTGTTCCAGGCCGAAGATCCCTTTTCCTACACCAAGAAACTATCAAAATACTTCCGTAAAGGGCCGTCTCCCTTCAGTAAGAAATACGCCACTACTCTCCTATGAAAAAAGACATGTGAGATATGGTTTTATTTGAAATTGCAGTTATTTCCTTCCTGAAATGCTGTCTCAGTGTTTTGTTTTAAAATGTGAGATGCCCAGAATGAGGGTGTGAAAGTTGTTTTGGGCATTGGGAGAATATTAACCAGCAAGATATCTCATAGTGATACATTTTCTTCACCTCCTTTTATTGAGATATAATTGACATATACTAATTTTAGGTGTACAGCATCATGATTTAATATCTGTCTGTATTGTGAAATGACTACACGGTAAGTTTAGTTAACACCCATGCACAGTTATAATTTTTATGTACGGTGTGTGTGTATATATTAAAATCTATGATTCTTTCCTTATTTCATTATTGCTCCTCTTCTGCCTCCCCTCCCTTCTCTCTCTCCTCTTTCTTTTGTATTCCCTGGAGGGTAAAACTGGACACTTTTCAGTTGCCCATTTGTGTGTCAACACACATTTTTTAGTACATGTTATGTTCCAGGCCCTGTTCTGAGCAGCCATTCCAAATTGATACTCTTGCTTGGTTCCAGGAGAGAATCTTAGCTGGCTGCTGCTGTGACCTAGTTATTTACCGCTCTGAACCCATAATGAGCAGCTCTGGGCTCAGAAGCTCTGGCGTGTAGCTGCAGTTTCAGGACTCTGGTTTTGTTTCCTCATCCTGTCTTATTTTAAAGGTTGCTGTCTACTTAGAGCGATGGACTAAAAGTTTCTTTTAAAAATTAGTGTGTTGTTAATGTTACATATTTAAGAATGGGATAAATGCATTAGGGTGGGTAGTGTCCAGATACGGCAAAGTCACAGAGCTAACTAGATGGTCTAAAGCTTGGGTATCCTTGGTCCATGTGTGTCAGCAGAGAGCTCGGTGGGCTGGCTCATGTTGTATGGTGAGGATGGACAAGGATTTTGGGTTCGAGTCAGAAGACGGGGTGTGAGGCTTGGTTTCGCTTGATAAATCACTCTTCTCTCTCAGCTTTGATTTCTTCTCCTTCCCAATGGTGATGAGTACCAGGCTGCTATACAGATGAAATGGGAGAAAGCTTGAGGAATTCTTGGCATGGTATGTCTGACAAGCCGTTGATGTAGAACAAATGTTTAAGTGGGAATTGCAACGTTTTATTGAATTCAGAAGTAATTATTTAGAAACTGAAAAGGCGTCATGATGGGAAAAAAAACCCATCTGCTGGGTTTCAGATCCTGGGTTGTCCGTGATGGAGACGAAGGACTGGGCCCCACGCTCAGGGGACTTCAGTGCCACAGGACGGACAAGATACATTTCACAGTAAATCCTGGAATTAAAGTTGTGATCAATCTTGAGGAAGAAGAGAGAGGTGCTATGGGAATATTTACCAAGCAGACTTCACATTTACTGGGGAACAAAGACCACAAGAACTTGCTTAAACTGAGACCCTCCCCCCAAAAATAAGTGGGTGAAGCTGTCAGCCAGACAAAGAGGAGGACGAGAGAAGAACCATTCAGATGGTGAGCCTGCTCTCGCTTCTACCAAGAACGTGACACTGACTGTGGTTGCGTGGAGCAGATAAACTCATCCTATCAGCAAGCTCAGTTTATGGCTTCCATAAAAGGGCTTCATGTATCCCCCGCCTCAGGGCAGTCCCTTTATAGCGGTGATCTTTCTTCCTGCTTTATATTACAGCCAGAGTGGTTCCTTTTCCAAATTGCTTGGCAGCCAGGGGCGTTTTATGCATACTTGGGTTTCTAGAAACAAGCCATGGTGCCATGGCTTGGATTTCTCCATCTCCACCGGCCTGTTAGACTCATCCTCGGGCAGGCACTCCCTTGTCCTTAAAATGAGAAGCGCCTTCTGTGATGGTTGAGTCTACATTTTCCTGAGACTGTTACTTAATGAGGACAAGACCAGATGAAATGCTGTTTTAGATGGCCTCTCCCTTTATATTTTTGGCTCTCTTTGCAAAGGGGGTCTGTGTCACTGTTCGCCATGACATGCCCTGTAAAGAGAAGGGCATGTCAGAAGTCAGGCCTGGATTAGGATGGAGGATATTAAATTGTTTCTATTCATGGGCCTTAAAGAAGAATCCCTATTCCTGTAAAGGAAGCTTGGCCAGAATGGGATGGTTTCACTAGCTTTCTGCTTCTCACCTGCTTGTTATTCCAAGCCAGGAAATCTTTTTGGGTAGACAGGTTCACATTTCTCCTTTCACTGCTCTAAAAGTAGCTCCAGTTTTGTCTCATCCAACCTCACTTCTTGCTACTTGCGAGCATGCTAAGCATGAACTATACCAAACCTTTTAGTTTCTTGAATAATCCTCGGCCCCACTCACCTCTTGAATCTGCTCATGAAGCTCCTGTTTCCTGAAATGTCCCTCTGACTGGAACTCTGCCCACCACCCGCTGTTCACCTGGACCTCTCCTTCCGGTCTCAGCTGACACACTCCCCCCTGGGGCCCTCTCTCAAAAGGGAAAATGAGGTTGGAGCCCTTCTCTCGCACACATGCTCAGATAAGACTATAATTCTCCTACCACAGCACTCATCACAACTGATTGTTAGCCTGATGACTTGTTAGATTGACCCCCCACTCTCTGTTGAGGTTGGGACAAGCCACCATATTTGCATCTGTATCTTCTTGTCTAGCAAAATCCTTACACCTTGCTGGTGTTCAATATATATTTAAATGAATGAATGAAGTAATGAGAAAATAATGTGGGTAAGTTTTCATATGGGTTTGGTTTTGAATTCAAAATCATTAAAAGTCAATATTTTCCCCAGCCGCTTGATAGGTACTTTATTGTTGTTCAAGACAGAGTCCTCTTAAAAGTGTGTTATTCCTCTTAAAAATGTTTATCTTAAACAAGATAAAATACTAGGTTGCCTTTCGTATCATCTCCATTGCTCAAGGCAGTCCTTGGGTAGTATCTTTCTTCCTGTTTTCTATTACAACAGGCCTCGTTCAGAGTATCAATAGTACTACAGAAGCACTTTTCTAATCGGCTCCTAGCACTGAGCTCAGTGGCTAAAGCAGGAATGTTGAGAGTAGAATAAAATTAGTCCACTCCTGACTTGGTACTGGCCAAGTGGCTTACTATCTCTTGGTTCCTCATCTGTAAAATGGGGATATTCATAGTGCCTACTTCTTAGGATTAGTGTGAACTGTGAATGCTAGCTGCTTGAATGAAGTATAACTGAAAGGTGACTGAAATGATCCTTAGAGCAATGGCCCTTCTCAGCAACGTATTGTACTGTAAATTAAAAGCTCGTGTTAATTTTAAACAACTAGTATGTAACACCAGACATGAAAGAGTACTCAGTAAATAATCCTAATAGCTGCTTTGGTAATGCTCATTCATACTAGCTTATGCATATAGTCAGTGCTTGCCTCAGTCTGGAGCAAGCAGAAAATGAGCGCATGTTACCAACTTCTGAGAGTGAATGCCAGTGAACCCTCACCTCTGCCATCTTGAGAAGTCCTTGTCAAAAGATATTTCAGGCATCTCTCAGATCAACCTCCCTATCACCACATCTCTCTTGCTCTTGGTGACCTCCATGACTAAACCCACCCTGTAACAGGGAACATGGTGACAGGTGGCAGACGACTGTGAAGAAAAACTCTTGGGTAGAGGTCGAAGATTAACACGTGCTTTACAAATTTCCCTAGAGGCACTCATCAGAGAGTTTCAGCCAACTGACATTATTCGTGATCTAGCGTGAAAAATTGGTGCTGAAGCCACTTTGAAGTTAATGTGAGCTTTTTGTTTTCTTTCATGGGCCTAAGATACTGACCATTTTAGGAAAGTTTTGAATGATGAGGCTAGCCTCTTTCACCCCCAAAGCAGCATTCACAGCCAGTCAGATTGTTTTGGCTAATAAAATACTATTGACATATTTTTGGACATCACCTTCAGACTTAATAATAGGGCTTTAGTGTCAGACTTTATTTTTGGGGGGCTCCAAAATCACTGCTGATGGTGATTGCAGCCATGAAATTAAAAGACGCTTGTTCCTTGAAAGGAAGGTTATCACCAACCTAGATAGCATATTTAAAAGCAGAGACATTACTTTACCAACAAAGGTCCGTCTAGTCAAGGCTATGGTTTTTCCAGTGGTCATGTATGGATGTGAGAGTTGGATGATGAAGAAAGCTGAGTGCTGAAGAATTGATGCTTTTGAACTGTGGTGTTGGAGAAGACTCTGGAGAGTCCCTTGGACTACAAGGAGATCCAACCAGTCCATCCTAAAGGAGATCAGTCCTGGGTGTTCATTGGAAGGACTGATATTGAAGCTGAAACTCCAATACTTTGGCCACCTCATGTGAAGCGTTGACTCATTGGAAAAGACCCTAATGCTGGGAATGATTGGGGGCAGGAGGAGAAGGGGACAACAGAGGATGAGATGGTTGGATGGCATCACTGACTCGATGGACATGGGTTTGGGTAAACTCTGAGAGTTGGTGATGGACAGGGAGGCCCGGCGTGCTGCGATTCATGGGGTCGCAAAGAGTCGGACATGACTGAGCGACTGAACTGAACTGATTGACATATTTTTGGACATCACCTTCAGACTTAATAGTAGGGCTTTATGTTTAGTTTTCATGGATCTGGGCTCATATTAGCATTTGATTCTTCTGTCAAATATGCTCTTCTGCCTGGAAGTAGAAGACAGCCTACCTAGAATGTCTTTTCTGCCTCAGTAGGTGAGAGGATACCTAGAATTTCTGGGATTTGACCAGAATTGGATTAGTAATAAATCTGGAGTTCACATAGCTTAATTATAATGATCACAGTGATGGGCATTAACGGGAGAATAAACTTGTTTTATATGCGTGGATATTATGGGCATCCATATATGAACAGGTATATATTCTGAGATATATGATATGTGTATATGTGTACAGATACACGTGTGCATACACAGGTAGAATTGCAGTTCAGTGCTTTAAGACAGTTGTCACTTGCCAAGATATATAAATGACGTAGAACTACCCTTTCAACTTGTAAATTACGTTTGAGACTGATAGTAATGTGAATGTGATCAGCCATTTTTACCTGTCCCATTCTCCCCCAGTTGATGGATCAATCTGTCATGATATCCCCCCATGAGACATTGATAGCCTTGTAAATCATTCTATCACTACACTCTGTGCGTTATTTACAGTGGTGTGATTTTAAAATAGAATTATTGGCAGGACTTCCAGGTATGGCTGAATAAGGAAGTCAGTAAATCCTTTTCCCCCAAAGCATCTGTAAAGCTGGACAAAATTGAGACAGCAGCCATTTCAGTATTCTGGAAATTAACCAGTGGCGTCCAGCAATTTAAGAAGCATTTATGCTTGGAAAACTTTTGAGATTCAAGGAAGAGTAATGGGGGAGTCTGTGATATGCTGGTTGGGAGCTCTTCTCCCCTGCCCTGTTCAGTTGCTGCTGCCACAGTAGACTGGGGTTGGCATGGTTTGGAGCAGTGAGTGACATAGTGACTTTTGGTGAAAACTAATGATCCTGGTGACCAGCAAATGGAGAGGGTCAGTAGCTTTACTAGCCTGGGTTTTCAGTCATGTTTGGAGCGTGTTCTGAGGTTGTGTACACATGTATAGCTGAGACCAGAAATTAAAAGGAACCCATTTGTGCTGCAACGTGGCTGATCCTCAAACACATTATGGTGAATGGAAGAAGTCAGATGCAAGTGACCACATGTTATGTGATTCCATTTATATGGGGTACCCAGAATAGGAGAATGTAACACAGAGAGAAAGCCAGAACAGTGGTTGCCTTGGGCTGGGGAAGAAAGTAGGGATTAAGTCAAAATGGACCTGAGAGAACTTTTGGGGGTAATGGCTAAGTTTAATGGTATATAAATAATACCTCAATAAAACAGTTTAAAAAAACACTAAATCATTAAATATTAACATTGGAAAATTTTATTAAGCCATTCAGATAAATTCTTCCCGTGTGTGGATATGGTCACATATGAGAAAAGTTGTTTCAAGTGCTTGTCTTTTCTAGTATATTACTTAATTCTACTTTGTACCTGTGCTTTAAGCAACCCAGAACTCTGCTGTGAAGCTGTTGTTTTCCCAACTGTTCACCTTGGGGGGATGTCATTGGCAAACTCTCTTGATGAATAAGAACCTTCCTTTAAGGACAGGCCTTGTTAAATGTCTACACAGGTTTTTTATAATGCGACTTTTGGGACACATTTTCAAAATGTACTCACCCATAGCCTTCCTTCATAGTATGTTATTGGATGTAAACACATTCCTCTATAATCTGCAGGCTACATGCATGCTACATCACGTGCTCTCATTCAGGGTTTGGCAGGCAGCAGCGTATACCTTTTGCATACGCTGTCATGTGTTTCATAAGATGAAACCTTTTGTCCAATTAGTGTTCTCCCACATTATTTTCAGTGTGTATAGCAACTTCTGCTTGTGCTATTGTGTGCTGTCACACACCCAACCCACTGCTCTTAAATACGCACACACTGACTTTTCCTTAGTTTCATTTTCAAGTCTCTTAAACAAGCGACTTGAGGTTCCCCTCAAGAAGCCCCCCTCTGGGAGGTTCCCCTCTTCCCTTATTGCAAAAGGGTGGCGGACATGCCTTTCCTAGGTGGTCCCTTAGCATTTCCTAAATCTTGCTTTCTTGTGCTTAGCACACTTAGGGCAGGCACTGCTAATTACTCCCTCCCCCTCTCCCCACCATATCCATTCCGCCTTTCTGATTACCAGACTATTCTTTAACAAAAGAATAATTACTTAAATAGTAACAAAAGAACCCTGATTTTTCTCAGAGTAACCATGTGCCCAGTTAAAAATTCTTACCTTCCCATACTTCCTTGCAGATGTGTGATCATGTGACCCAGTAGTAGCCAATGAGATGGAAGTATAAGGTCTAGGGTAAAATTGCCAGGCAGTCATTTCCGTTTAAAAGGGAAGTCGGCACCTCACTCCAGTACTCTTGCCTGGAAAATACCATGGACGGAGGAGCCTCGTAGGCTATAGTCCATGGGGTCTCTAAGAGTCGGACACGACTTCACTTTCACTTTCACTTTTCTCTTTCATGCACTGGAGAAGGAAATGGCAACCCACTCCAGTATTCTTGCCTGGAGAATCCCAGGGACGGCGGAGCCTGGTGGGCTGCCGTCTATGGGGTTGCACAGAGTCAGACACGACTGAAGCGACTTAGCAGCAGCAGCAGCAGCAGCAACTAGTTTGTCCATTGTTTTGCCCTTGTCCTTTGCTCTGTCTCCTCTGTCCATTTAGAATTCACTTGTTAGCCTTGAGGAGCAGCAGGCTTCTTGTGAGAAGAGAAGTGAGGCAAAATGTTAAGAATGGTGGAGCAGGGAAATAGATGGGGTCTGTGACCTTTGTCACCACAGGTATTGCTTTCTGTGTCTGGGACTTACTGCTCTTGAATTTCTTTTCAGTCACATGAAAATATATTGGGCTAACTCAAATCCATGTCTGATTAAAGTATTGCAGGTAGTTGAATTCATTCCTAATTGATAGTACAGTCTTTGAATGGACCCTTTACTTAAGTGGCTTTATGTCTAAGGAGTAACTTCAAAGAAGGCAGGAACCGTGTCTTGTTCACTTCTGTATTCCTTGTGAGTTGGTAGTGATACTTGGCACAGAGTAGGTGTTCAGTAAAACGTTGTTGAATAGATAATTGGTTGAATGAATGAGTCAAGGTGAAAATGTAAGGATCTCCCCCCACTGCCCCGATTTGTATTTTCTCTCTTTGGGTATATTTTCATATGGAGCTGGGTCTAGATATTCAATAAGACTTTTTGGCATATTCTCTGGAGCAGAATTTCTCAGCCTCAATACAGCATTTTGGGTTGGATAATTCTTTGTTTTGGAAAACTGTCCTGGACATTGTAGGATGTTTGATAGCATTTCTGGTCTCTGCTCACTAGTTGCAGGACCACACCACCCCCTCAAGTTGTGACAAACAGTGTCTTCAGACATAACCCAGTGTGCTCAAAGAATGTTCAAACTACTGTACAGTTGCACACATCGAACATGCTAGCAAAGTACTGCTCAAAATTCTCCAAGCCAGGCTTCAACTGTATGTGAACCATGGACTTCCAGATGTTCAAGCTGGATTTAGAAAGGGCAGAGGAACCAGAGATCAAACTGCCAACATCTGTTGGATCATAGAAAAAGCAAGAGAAGATCAGAAAAACCATCTATTTCTGCTTTATTGATTACACCAAAGCCTTTGACTGTGTAGTTCACAACACACTATGGAAAATTCTTCAAGAGATGGGAAAACCAGACTACCTTACCTGCCTCCTGAGAAATCTGTATGCAGGTCAAGAAGCAGCAGAACCGGACATGGAACAACAGACTGGTTCCAAATTGGGAAAGGAGTATGTCAAGGCTGTATATCGTCACCCTGCTTATTTAACTTCTATGCAGAGTACATCATGAGAAATGCCAGGCTGGATGAAGCACAAGCTGAAATCAAGGTTGCTGGGAGAAATGTCAATAACCTCAGATAAGCAGATGACACCACCCTTATGGCAGAAAGTGAAGAACTAAAGAGCCTCTTGATGAAAGTGAAAGAGGAGAATGAAAAAGCTGGCTTAAACTCAGCATTCAGAAGACAAAAATCACGGCATCCAGTCCCATCACTTGATGGCAAATAGATGGGGAAACAATGGAAACAGTGACAGACTAGTTTTTTGGGCTCCCAAATCATGGCAGATGGTGATTGCAGCCGTGAAATTAAAAGACACTTGCTTCTTGGAAGAAAAGCTTTGACCAACCTACACAGCATATTAAAAAGTAGACATTACTTTGCCAACAAAGGTCCGTCTAGCCAAAGCTGTGGTTTTTCCAGTAGTCATGTATGGATATGAGAGTTGGACTATAAAGAAAGCTGAGTGCCAAAGAATTGATGCTTTTGAACTGTGGTGTTGGAGAAGACTCTTGAGAGTCACTTGGACTGCAAGGAGATCCAACCAATCCATCCTAAAGGAAATCAGTCCTGAGTATTCATTGGAAGGACTGATGTTGAAGCTGAAACTCCAATACTTTGGCAACCTGATGTGAAGAATTGACCCATTGGAAAAGACCCTGATGCTGGGAAAGATTGAAGGCAGGAGGAGAAGGGGACGACAGAGGATGAGATGTTTGGATGGCATCACCGACTCATGGACATGAGTTTGAGCAAACTCCAGGAGTTGGTAATGGACAGGGAAGCCTGGCATGCTGCAGTCCATGAGATCGCAAAGTTGGACATGACTGAGCAACTGAACTGAACTGAGAGAACTTGCTGGTAATGGAGAAGGGATTCTAAAGTTGAGCTCTTTGAACTACTGGGTAGTGTGTGTGTGAGGCCTTTAAAAATTATGCAAAATATCTTATATGTGTGCATGCATTATTTTGGGTAGAAGATCTGCATTTCTTACATATCCTCAAGCGGGCCAGTGGTTCTAGCAGAGTTCAGAACCGTTTGTCTAGGATGGTCAAGCTGTTAAACTTTTCACAGTGTTCTTTTAACCTCCTATCCACTGTTGAACTTAATAGATTGAGAAGCTGATTAAGACTACTGCTTAATGACTAGGGAAATTCTAATCATGTGTTAAAGTCTAATAAACTGGAATTGCTTTGAGGCCCACAAAACAAGCCATCTGAAATATTTTGGAGAGCCACTATAAATACGGAAATTGAGGACAATATTCTTGTGCCTTGTAACATAATGGTCACTCCACATAAAGGAGAATCCAGTTGCAGTTCTGAAACTGTAAATCCTGCAGTAATTGGAGGAAAAGTAAGAAGAGAAACTCGCATAAACAGATGACTTAAAAATGGTCTCAGGTGAATATATACTGGCAGGAAAATTGAAATTATAAAAAAGAAATAAGATGGATGTAAGCATGACTGAACTGAATTTAATGGTTGATGTTTTCACTTGCTTAATCACATAATGCTGCTACTTGGGACTCTATTACTGAAGCAAATCATTTGTTGCATCCAAAGGGAGCCATAATAATGCAAAATGTGCCATGAAATACCCAATTAAATTATTTTAACACATTGGAGAATGTGGGCTGGTGCACGTGTCCTAGTCTTTCCTCTGCCTGACGGTCTGGAGAGTCTGATCTGTATTTAATATTACCTGGTTTGTATTTCTTCATTCTGTGGTGTATGTGTGTGTGTGTGTGTGATATTATCTGGTTTGTATATCTTTGCTCTGTCGTGTGTGTGTGGGTGTGTGTGGGTGTTCACAAATGGATCCACTGCTCTGCTCTAGCTCTGAAAATATTTGGGCGCAGCACAGTCAGGAATATAAGGAATAGAAATAATCTGTAAATAAGACAGTCTTCTCCCAGAGCACTCCTGGGGGAAGCTGGGAATGTGACATAACAGGAACTTGGAAATGAGGTTTCCTAAACTTCATACCACGGCAGAAGCTTATTGCAGTGAATGTGCTGGGGACATGTTCCTTGATAACTGATAAAATAGAGTAGTCTGCTGGAAACAACGGCTTCATTTGCTTGCACTGTTTTGGGGGCGAGGGAGGGGAGAAATTGTACACAACTCCCCTTTCCACCTGTAAAGTATGTTTATTAATGTGTCTTTTTATCATCCAAGTTATTCTTGACTATAAGTATGTAGATGAACCATGTATGGTTTAATAATATTGATATGTTCTGTGTATAAATAATACATGCATTCATTAGAGGAAAAGATATAAAAGAAAATGAGAATTTCCATATTACCACCAAATGACGACTGCTCAGTATATTTCCTTTTCATGTGTATTGAAATCTAAAAAGGTTTCTTTTCTTTTTTAAAGAAATAGTCTCATTAATACACAATCCTGGGGAAATAGCCTGTAATACTTGAGCCCAGAAATAGTAGTTGTTCATTTTTGTTTTGTTTTGTGCTTTTGGCAGCTCCCCATGACTTGCCAGATCAGTTCCCTGACCCGTGATTGAACGTGGGCCCACGGCAGTGAGAGAGTGGAGTCGTAACCACTAGACCACCGGGGAATTCCCCAGTTTTCCATTTTTGTATGTTAATGTTCCCCCTTCCCCCCCTAAACATTCTTGCAGCCACAGACATTTGTAGATGGGATGTTACTTGTCCATGGGTACCCATTCTATCATGAGAATCTTTGCAAGTCAATAGAGTATCTTGCCATGTCAAGCTTTGTGTAAGACACAAAGCTTTATTGCTTTTATGCAGAAAGAGATGTTCTAGGAAAAAGGAGGAGAGGGGATCTACAAAATGATTTGGAAAAGACAGTAATAATACCTCGAACCCACCATCCTGATACAGCTTATGCTAACATGGATGGAAATTTAAAAATACATGTACGTCCATTTATTTAATTTTACACAATATTCTAGAAAACCAGCTTTCATCTACAAAGTACTTTTGTGCAAACTATAGAAGGTATTTCTTTCCTGGTGGATACAGGTACAGTCCTCCCATCAGGTACCGGGAGGACTCAGAGTGCTCAAACAGAGGGAGCAACCCTTGATTCTTTCACTCAGCAATACGTGGAGGACACACATTATCACATATAGATGTACCACCCTTCCTATGTCAACAGCCCCTCTGTAAGAGAACCCTTAGTACAGTGCCCGCTCCATTCCAGAGCTGTTCTGAGAGTTTTACAAATATCACCCTAATTTAACCCTTTAACAACAATGTAGTAGGTGCTGTTAGGCTCCCTATTTCATTGATGAGAAAACTGAGACACAGAGAAATTAAAGCAGTTGTCCTAAGTCAAGTGAGTTATCTAATCATTTCCTTAGGATCGTTTTCCAGTTAGTTTTTGTTTAACATACTGTTTCAATGGACATGAACTTGGTCAAACTCTGAGAGATGATGAAGGACAGGGAAGGCTGGCATGCTGCAGTCCACGAGGTCGTGAAGAGTCAGACACTACTTGGTGACTGAACATCAGTCCAGTTCAGTCGCTCAGTTGTGTCCGACTCTTTGCGACCCCATTGACTGCAGCATGCCAGGCCTCCCTGTCCATAACCAACTCCCAGAGTTTATGCAAACTCATGTCCACTGAGTTGGTGATGCCATCCAGCCATCTCATCCTCTGTCGTCCCCTTCTCCTCCTGCCCTCAATCTTTCCCAGCATTAGAGTCTTTTCCAGTGAGTCAACTCTTCGCATGAGTTTCCCACCCAGGCAGTCTGGCTCCAGGTCTTGTTCCTTAACTGTTAAGTTATGTAGCCTCTTCCTTTCTTTAGGAAGCAGGTAGTATCTTGGGCCTTAAATTGGTTATACAACCACCACATTGCATTTAGTAGAGAGTATCCCAGTGGATGATTTCCATATTAGGGAATTTTGTTCTAGTTATCTTTTTAAATGCACATCAAAATAGAATTTATATCATACCTTATATATAAATTTATTCATAGTGTTTTATTAAAAGTAACTTAGAAGACAAAAAAAATAAAGAAAATATTAAATTTGCCAATGCATGCAGACGAATCATGCAGACATAACCACTGATGTCCTGTAGCCTATGCAGTATTTTCTTAATGGAAGTACAACTGTATACACATTAAAAATAAAATTTCTGTCCTTCTTGCAGTGAAAATGATTTTTTTTATTGCTTGTGTCATAGTGAATTGTAAAAATTCAGTATAATATATTTAACAAGTCTTTTATTGAAACAGATGACATTGAATTTTGGGTTTTTGCAGGAAAAAAATATCACATTAATGAACATCTTCACACATTTTTCTTGATATTATTTTATAGCCCCTCAAGATGGGTTCTTGGGAGAGGAATAATTAGATCAAGGACTATGAATAGTTGAGGGTTTTATAGATACATGTTTAGATAACTTGTAAGAGACATTTTTTCTAAGTTATTATAAACTGTTTATAAGAACTATTTTACTCTTTGAGTAATATGCGGTTATATATCTAGGCCATACCTTGACTGTTTCACTCCAGTGTGATGACTTTATTTAGAATGGTGTTATTCAACCATTTCAAATACCCTTTTGATAAACATTAATGTCTCACACCTTCTTTAATGTAATTTTTAGATAGTATTCAAATCATTGGCAATTTTAGGAATAAAAATTCATTTTGATTTTGAAAGTTATTTCCCTTCAGTTTGAAAAATCTTATGTCGTTTCTTGGAGTTCAGATCTGATAGTGACAAACTCTTTCAGTTTTCTTTCATCTGAAAATATTTTTTACTTTGCTTTCCTTCTGAAGGATATTTTAGTTGGGTATAGAATTCCTTTTTGCCATTATATTTTTCTTTAGAACTGCAGATGTTATTTCATTATCTTCTGGTCTCCATATTTCCTGATGAGAAATCTATAATGATTAAAATTGTTACTTACGTGTATTTAATATGTCTTTTTTCTCTGGCTGCTTTGAAGATCTTCTGTTTATTTTCGGCTGTCAGCCATTTGGCTCTGATTTGCTCAAGGATGGTTCTCTTTGTCTTTATTCTGATTGAGGTTTGGTGAGTTTTATAAATTTATAAATGTGTACTTTTACCAAATTGGAGAAATTTTGGATTTTATATGTTCAAATATTTTTCTGTTACTCTTTCTTCCTTGTAGGACAACAGCTATATAAAATCTGGTGGTGGTGGTTTAGTTGCTAAGTCGTGTCTGACTCTTGTGACCCTGTGGACTGTAGCCCGCCAGGCTCCTCTGTCCATGGGATTCTCCAGGCAACAATACTGGAGTGGGTTGCCATTTCCTTCTCTAGGGGATCTTCCTGACCCAGGGATTGAACCCGGGTCTCCTGCATTGCAGGCAGATTCTTTACCAGCTGAGCTGTGAGGGAAGCTAGTCCATATGATATTATCCCTCTCTGTTTGGTTTAGATTTGGTAATTTCTTTTGCTATAGCTTAAATGTTAACTAACTTTTCTATTGTCATCTCCTTTTCTCTGTTAAACCTAGCCACTGACTTAAATTTCAGATATTTTAATATTCAATTTGAGTATTTCCATTGGGGTCTTTTTTCATAGTTGCTAGTTCTCTTCTCATTCATCCTGAGAAATTTTAAAATTCATTAAACATTAGTTAGAACAGCTGTTTCAAATGCCAGCATGGGGTTATTTCTGGATTAGTTTCTATTTTCTCTACTTGTGCAACTAAGTCATGGTGTTTGGTTCTTTGAATATTAAGTAATTTTGGATTACTTATTGTTATATTGTAGAAACTCTGGCTTCCATTATATTCCTCTGAAGACTGTTGATGTTTTTATCAGGTATTTAACTTGGTTGAACTCGAATAGTTAACTCCGACTTTTGAGTAGCAGCTCAAATCTCTGTTCAGTTCTTTTTATCTTTATCTGAACTGCTTTGAAATCTGTTCAGTTAATATGTCAGCCAGACACTTGGGCAGAGATCATGTGTAGAAATTAGAGTTTGTTCACTTTTGCTTTCTCATCTCTCTCCTTACTTTCTAGTGGCATTGCTTGACTCAAACGCTATCCTGTTATTCCTCAGGTCAGAAAAACTGAGAAATTTCTTTCAGAGTTTTAGCCACTTCAAGACTTACAGCTGTAGAGACAGGTAACTCATTTTATGCCTTTTTTTCCCAAGTTTTGACTATTCTCTAGAATGTCTTCTGTTGTTCGTGCTTTAGTACCTTCAAGTCTTCATTTGTGTGTATGTTTTGTCCAGAGTTTACAGCTACTGTGTGTAGGACTTCGGGGTTCTATAGGAACCTCCTTGTCTGAACCAGAAGCTGGGCTTCTGGGTGTTCTAAAGATGTAATAATTGGTTTCAACAGTTAAATATCAAATGTGTTTATACCCACCACCAACTTAAATAGCACTTTTTGAATAGCACTTATGACATTTGTTATTAAACAGTTATTTGCACACTTATTTGTCTAACATGTCTTTTCTATGAGAGCACAGGAAACCCTTTGATCCCAGCACATAGGCCTGGTAACATAGTTATAGCTCCTTAAATATTTGTTGAACAAACAAATACAGCTGGGAGATGTTGAGGGTCTAAACCAGGGCACAGGAACTGAGAGTAGAGGATGTAGGGTGTATTTAAGAGAAACCTCAGAGAGAGCTTTCAGAGAATTTGCTATGGGCTAGAATGGAGGGAGTTGTGAAAAATGGAGGAGTTGAGATAAAACCTCAAGGCCTTTAGCTGGGATATCTTGGTGAGTGGTTGGCTATGGCCAGTGGGTGAGTTCTTAGATTGAGACTGGACTTCTGAGCATTGAGAAAAATGATTCTTTGGTCTTTGTATGTTAATGCATTCACGCATGCTAAGTCATTTTAGTCATGTCTGACTCTTTCTGACCCTATGGACTGTAGCCCTCCAGGCTCCTCTGTCCATGGGATTCTCCAGGCAAGAATACTAGAGTGGGTTGCCATGCTCTCCTCCAAGAGATCTTCCCGACCCAGAGATCAAACCCGTGTCTCTTACGTCTCCTGCATTGGCAGGTGGGTTCTTTACCACTAGTGCCATCTGGAAAGCCCCTTGCATGTTGATGGTCCTTCCGGATTTTTGATTGGCATTTATCCTGCCCTTGGCCCATCCTTGACTGGAACTGAGATTAAAGAAGGAGCAGTAGCCAAATGTTTGATTCTTCAGGTGCAGCTGGATGTGCTGAAGAGAGAAAAGAGCCAGTCTGCAACCCTGGGCATCTGTTAAGGAAGGGTGTTTCTCTATGATAAGAAGCCAAAGGTTGAAATGTAATCCTCCAAACCCCTGCCTGCCCAGGACTCCATTAAATTGTTCCTGTTAGTGTGATTGCTCCAAGATACCCAAAGAGCAGGGGGAATATTAGAAAGCCTGCAAATGAGGGGAGAGAGATTGCAAGCTGCGCCGCAGTCATGATTTAGGGGGCTCACTAAATTCATAAGTGGAAATGTCTGACAGCCTCGGAATCTGAAATCTTTCTTCTTCCTGGTGGAATACAAGTTAACTTGTGTAGTAAAATGAAAACTGGGTGAGTGCTGCAGTCAGGTGCGTGTTCCCTTAGTGGTGGGGTTCTGGATAAGAGCAAAATTACGTGTAGGAGTGCTGCCCTGGGCTGCCTGTCATCTCATGCCAGGGCAACCTGCACTACCCAGAGGTTTCTCATTAGCGCCTCTGATTTCTTTTGGAGCCACAGGCTTTCAGCTCATCCTTCAGCAGAGGGTGGCTGTTCTTGCCAGCCTCATTCAAGGCATTTAGCACCAGGAATGCCTCTCCTGATGGACTCCCCCCTGCAATGACAGAAAACAGGTTTCCAAGGGGAGGAACTTGTGGAGGGCTGTGCCTTTCAGTGGGGTTTCTCATGCTATTTCTGTTTTGAGGTGAGTCTCACCAGGATGTCTGGTTCTTTGCCATCCCCACAGGCTGTGCACTGGGGCACTGATTACCTCGCTGTTGTTAGGGGGAGTTTATGCTCTTCCTGTCTTGTAGTTAGAAGTGGAGACGAGGAAATGCTGAAGGAAGAAGCAAGCCTAGCAGTTGGAAGGGACTTGCAAAAACACAGCCATGAGTGCATTCATGGTATTTGCACAAGAGAACACCATTGCTACCCAAATGTCAAGGACCCTCATCTTAGGGCTCTCTGCCACACAGACCCCGACAGTTAATTCTGGGAGACTCTAGGGTCTGTCCTGTGAGTATTCAAAGCACAATTCCTCTGTTTCTCTCTGCACCAACCTCCTCACTGCATTCCAGTTCCTGACATAGCAGTGCCTCCGCGGCTCCATATGGTCCAGGCCAACAGGCACTACTGCCATTCAGAACTTCTCTTCTGCTGCTTCCCTTGGACACAGATGTCCCATTGCTCCCTGTCTTAGGGCTAGAGGATCCCAACGTTGGGATAGGAGTCCCAGCCTCCAGTTCCCTCCATACAGTGGCCCGGTATGTGGCCAGAGCTTCATGATACTCTAGAAGACAACCCTGCATTTCTTCCCTGCTGTCCCTGTGTGTGCAGCTGTGCTTCACACCTCTGGCTGCATGGTGCAGTGTCAGACGTGCAACTCTTTACTTGAACTCTCTTTACACCCAGACCTTTGAGATTAGGCTCCCATGGGGTGGGCCCTGGCACTGTGGCTTTATAAATTCCCCAAGTGATTGTCTGTGAAGCTGGGAAAGATTGAAGGCAGGAGGAGAAGGAGGCAACAGAGGACAAGATGGTTGGATGGCATCGCTGACTCAGTGAACATGAGTTTGAGCAAGCTCCAGGAGATGGTGAAAGAGAGGGAAGCCTCATGTGCTGCAGTCTGTAGGGTCACAAAGAGTCGGACACGACTGAGCGGCTGAACAACAAGAAGTGATGCTGATGTGTTGCCAGGGCTGAGAACCCCTGCTCTGCAGGAAGCAGGGAAGAACTTGACCTTTGGGTGGGCTGGGCCGAAAGTAGCTGTCTGTACCCTTGTCCCCCCATTGCCAGCCTCAGGTGCCTGGAGGCTTCGGCCCTTTTGCTCAAATAGATGTCTGTTCTTGGATGGGACTGGCCATGGCCCAGTGGTTTGATTGGAAGTCAGACTTTGGATTCCAGTTCATTTTAAAACATTTTAATGTATTGATTGTGATTTCAAATACTACGTTAGCTTAACTCAGGAAAACCTAATCAGAAGCCGTGGGCTCAGTGTCACATAGATCGGCAAAAATGTAGAGTGGGAGGCTTAAAGTAGCCACCACATCCATTTCTAGCTGTGTGATCTTCAATAAGTGACTCAAACTATCTGGTCTCTTCCCCTGCCAGTAGAATGGGAGTAGAGTCTACGTGTGCAATTGTTGTTATGTACGTATTAGGGGACGTGTGTGGAAGCAGTTTGTAAGGCATTGTAGAAAAGCAACACCTTGGTATGTGACTATTAGCCCATTGTCTTTCTGGCACTTGTGGCGAGTATGAATGTTCAGAGGGGATTCATGAGCGCTACTGGAAAAGCCTTTCCACACTCACATTCTAGGGATGAAAAATTGATGCCTTATTTTTGTGAATGAAGGGCAGTTGATACTGTGATTTAATTCTGTGATTCTCTGTAGAGTGTCATTCCTGTGGCAAAAATATCAGTTTTTTTCCCCCAGTACTGGGCATTCTGACCCTGGAATATTTTCACATTTTTCTAACGATATCCTCTAGACCAGAGGTTCTTAAACACTAGGGCACCAGAATCACCTGGAAGGCTTGCTGAAACAGGTTTCCAGGCCCTGCCCCCCCAGGCCCCAGAGTTTTTGACTCAGTAGGTCTGGGGTGGGGCCCAAGAGCTTGCATTTCTGACAAGCTCCCAGTGGTGCCAACGCTTCTGGTTCAGGGAGCAGACGTGGGGAGCCCCCTGTGCAGACTGTGTGTCCGCTTTCCCTCCAGGGCAGTGGTTCTTGTCTTGAACTGGGCATTAGAGTTAACTGGGGAACTTGTAAACATCCTGATCTCTGGGCCTCACCCCATAGCACCTGAAGTAGTCTCTGTGGGTGTCACGATTTAAAAAGTGCTCTGTGGGTCATTCTCAGGTGAAGCTGGAGGTGGGAAATCACATTTCCCTGCTTCCCATCTTATGCCCTGGAACACATGCTCTACTCAGCAGCAAAGCCTGTTTTAAAAGTACAGAACAGATTGTTTCATGGCATTTCTCTGCTTAAAACCCCTCATTTACTTTCTGATGTGCTTAGGAGACAGTCCGAGCTCTGTAGCACACCTCCAGAGTCCTGCCAGACCAGCTCCCTCTGGACCCCACACTCTCATTCTGCCATCTGCACGTCTCACCCACCCACCAGGACCCGGACTTGCTTTCTCTCATCTAACAGACCTAGCCCTGCCCCCGCCCAGGGCCTTGCTCTTGTCCTCTGGCTGGAATGCTAGACCTCATCTCTCAGCACTGCTGTCTCCCTATGTCCCTCCAGCCTCAGCTCCAGGGCCATCCTCATAGAAGCCTGCCCTGGCCATCCTGTTAATGGCTACTGGTGATGCCACTAGTAAAATAAGTCCTTTTCCCATCCCCCAGTCCATGTGCTCATATTTACTTGATCAGATTTTAGTATCTTGTTAATTTATGTGATTGCTTGTGTATCATCTGTCTCTGGAAATCATTTTCATGAGGGCAGGGACTTTGTCCACTTTATTTACTGCTGTTCTATTTGCTTGCCAGGTAGAAGGACCCTAAATATACTTATCGAATGAATGAATGAATAAACCCTTCTAATTATGAGCTACAGGAACCTACTCTGTTCTCTGCTGTTACTGGAGTTATGTCAACTCCAGACACACGTGGCAGTGGACACTTATACCACTGAGCTGCAGCTGGCCAGCACTGGGGGCCACACACCTGTCAGGTTATCTCTTGAGCTGGCTTGACTGCACACAGACTGCCCATCACTGCTTGGGTCAGCCAGTGTGGGAAGAGGCCAAGGCAGTGCATTTGTATTTGGCAGGGAGATCTGACAGGGACACGGAGGGGCCCTGGAAGCCTTTACGACTGGCTTCCTTGCAGAGGGGTGGAGTCGTGCAAGTGTCAGTAATCGATAACTGCCTATTTTATATGGATGGTTTATAGGCTAATCTCAATTAATTGTTTCTGAAAGAGCAGTAAAATTAGGCCGGGAGGCCATCCACTATGATGGCCTGTGAGGGGCGGTGGCACAGACAGGCTATTAGCATCGTGGAGGTCACAGCGGGCTCAAAGTGAAGGGCATCACACCTCCGGAACGAGAGTCCAAGGCTGGGCTTAAGTCTTCCCAGGAGTTTAAATGGCACCTAAGATGTTCAGTTTTCTGCAGAAGAAAGGGCTGAGAGAACAGTCTGTGCTGTGGAGGAGGGAGGGGGAGTGAGAAGGGTCAGATAGAAAATCAGGTGATCACAGCAAGCAGGTCTCTTTCTAATGGTGTGAGTTGTTTTTTCCCTCATACACAAAGAAGGTTTTTACAGTCATTACAACTCTCTGATCTCTTCGCAGTGGCAATATTTTCTTGTCATACAAAGTGATGCGTTGTGCACAGTTGTATGCAAACTGAAGTGAGGTGGGAAAAAAATGGTGCTTCTCAAGTAATTATAATTGAATTTGAGGATAATTGGCAAGATTGTCCAAAGTGTAGCCACCCTTACTTTTTATCAGTGAGAGAGTGTTAGGCGTGTGTGTGTGTGTGTGTGTGTGTGTGTGTGTGTGTGTGTGTTTATCATTAAAAAATTTAATAGCATAGAAGATTTATAACTAGATACCATACCTATGTGCTTTCTGTTGTACTGTGGTATAAAGTCTTTTGTACAAGCAAATTTAGTTTAAAAAGTATGAGTTTATTTAAAAGAAAAAAACTATTAAGGAATTATCAGAATGAAGTAAGGAGATAGAGCAACAATTATTTGAGGTTTGAGAATTCCTGGGAACCAGGACTAGGATAGCAGACATAAGCAAATGATTTAGCAAAGTTTTTCTTTGTCTAATGGATGGAAATGTGAGAAAAACAGGCTTTGCTCAACATTTTCAGCATAAATACTTGAGGAGAGGGGTGTTAACTGGCACTTTCACTCGCTGGGTGAGCTGAGTTTTCCCATGGTGGATCCACGGGGCAGAGATTGAGAGTAAGGAGACTGGATTTAGCTGGATTAGCCAAATTCATGTTGGATTTTTTGTCCAACACAAGTGGAAGATGGACGCTGCCTTCACATGATGCTAGCTCCCTCAGAAAACCTGCACTGGCTCTGGACATAAGAACTCATGAATCTTTTCTAGCAGCCCTTGACCCCAGCAGGAAGACAAAGTCAGGAAAGTCTTAGCAAATGTGGATCTCTGCCTAATTCAGTAACTAGAGAGGGAACCGTTTGCACTGCTGGTCACACTAACGTTCCAACAGTTGCCTCTCTTGTGGGAATGCCCCAGAGCAGTGAATTTAACATGGTAGTAATTTGAGATGATTAAAATGTAGGTCTTCCATGTCAGCTACAGCTAGTAGTTTTGAACACATCAGTAGGTGCTCATATTAATAACTGCTCTTAGCCTATTTCTCTTGATGAGTTTACTCTAGTTGAAAAGAGACTTGGGTAGAAGAATTTCCTTTTTAAAAAATTTACTGATGTATAGCTGATTTACAATGTTGTGTTAATTTCAGCTGTACAGCAAAGTGATTCATTTTATACACACACACACACACACACACACACACACACACACACACACACACACACACACACGTGTGTATGCTTCCCAGGTGGCTCAGTGGTAAAGAATCTGGCTGCAACTGCAGGAGACTCGGGTTCAGTTGCTGGGTCAGGAAGATTTCCTTGGAAATGGAGGAGAAGGATATGGCACCCCGCTCTAGTATTCTTGCCTAGAAAATTCCATGGACAGAGGAGCCTGGCAGGCTACAGTCAGTCCATGGGATTGCGAAAGAGTCAGACACAACTTAGCTACTAAACAGCAAACATATATATATATATATATATCTTCTTTTTCGTATTCTTTCTCATTATGGTTTATCACAGGATATTGTCTATAGTTCCCTGTGCTATACAGTGTGAGCTTGTTGTTTATCCATTCTCTATATAATAGTTTGCATCTGCTAATTCCAAACTCCCAATTCATCCTTCCCCATTCCGTCTCCCCCTTGGCAACTACAGGTCTGTTCTCTTGGTCTGTGAGTCTGTTTCTCTTTGTAGATAAGTTCACTGTATGATATTGTCGATTCCACATATGAGTGCTATCATGTGGTATTTGTCTTTCTCTTTCTGACTTGCTTCACTTAGTATGGTAATCTCTAGGTTCATACATGTTACTGAAAATGGCATTATTTTGTTCTTTTTAAGGCTGAGTAGTTTTCCGTTGTGTAGGGTACCACATCATCTTTGTGCACTCAGCTGTCAGTGGACTTGTAGATTGTTTTCATGTCTGGGTTGTTGTGAATAGTGCTTCTCTGAACACAAGGGTGCATGTATCTTTTTGAATTACAGTTTTGTTTGGTTATATGCCCAGAAATGGGATTGCCGGATCATGTGGCAACTCTGTTTTTTAGTTTTATGAGGAATCTCCATACTGTTTTTTTTCTATAGTGACTGTACCAGTTTCCTTCTTGGGTGAGAGAATTTTGGAACATATAGGCACGTTTTAATTATCTATCTCCACTGTCTGGTATGGTAACCACTAGCCACTGGGGCTGTTAAAATCTAACTTAGTAGCATTGTGCAGGAGGTGGTGATCAAAATCATCCGCAAGAAAAAGAAATGCAAAAAGGCAAAATGGTTGTCAGAGGAGGCCTTACAAACAGCTGAGAAAAGAAGAGAAGCAAAAGGCAAAGGAGAAAAGGAAAGATACACCCATCTGAATGCAGAGTTCCAGAGAATAGCAAGGAGAGATAAGAGAGCCTTTTAAAGTAAACAGTGCAAAGAAATAGAAGAAAACAACAGAATGGGAAAGACTAGAGATCTCTTCAAGAAAATTAGAGATACCAAGGGAACATTTCATAGAAAGATAGGCACAATAAAGGACAGAATTGGTATGGACCTAACAGAAGCAGAAAATATTAAGAAGAGATGGCAGGAATACACAGAAGAACGATACAAAAAAGATCTTAATGACCTGGGTAACCATGATGGTGTGATCACTCACCTAGAGCCAGACATCCTGGAGTGCAAAGTCAAGTGGGTCTTAGAAAGCATCACTATGAACAGAGCTAGTGGAGATGATGGAATTCCAGCTGAGCTATTTCAAATCCTAAAAGATGATGCTGTGAAAGTGCTGCACTTGATATGCCTGCAAATTTGGAAAATGCAGCAGTGGCCACAGGACTGGAAAAGGTCAGTTTTCATTCCAATCCCAAAGAAAGGCAATGCCAAAGAATGTTCAAACTACCGCACATTTGCACTCATCTCACATGCTAGTAAAGTAATGCTCAAAATTCTCCAAGCCAGGCTTCGATAGTATGTGAACCGTGAACTTCCAGATGTTCAAGCTGGATTTAGAAAAGGCAGAGGAACCAGAGATCAGATTGCCAACATCCATTGGATCATTCAAAAAGCAAGAGAATTCCAGGAGAACAACTACTTCTGCTTCATTGACTACACTAAAGCCTTTGACTTTGTGGATCACAACAAACTGTTGATAATTCTTCAAGAGATAGGAATACCAGACCACCTTACCTGATTCCTGCGAAACCTATATGCAGATCAAGAAGCAACAGTTAGAACCAGACATGGAACAACAGACTGGTTCCATATTGGGAAAGGAGTACATCAAGGCATTGTCACCCTGCTTATTTAACTTATATGCAGAGTACATCATGTGAAATGCTGAGCTGGATGAAGCTCAAGCTGGAATCAAGATTGCCAGTGAAAATATCAATAATAGGCAGATGACATCACCCTTATGGCAGAAAGTGAAGAGCAGTTAAAGAGCCTCTTGGTGAGAGTGAAAGAGGAGAGTGGAAAAAGCTGGCTTAAAACACAAAATTCAAAAAATGAAGATCATGGCATTAGGTCCCATAATTTCATGTCAAATTGATGGGGAAACAATGGAAATAGTGACAGAGTTTATTTGGGGCACCAAAATCACTGTGGATGGTGACTGCAGCCATGAAATTAAAAGATATTTTCTCCTTAGAAGAAAAGCAATGATAAACCTAGAGAACATTTTAAAAAGCAGAGACGTTATTTTGCCTACAAATGTCTGTATAGCCAAAGCTATGGTTTTTCCAGTAGTCATGTTATGGATGTGAGAGTTGGACCATAAAGAAGGCTGAGCGCCGGAGAATTGATGACTTTGAATTGTGGTGTTGGAGAAGACTCTTGAGAGTCACTTGGACAGCAAGGACATTAAACCAGTCAATCCTAAAGAGAGTCAACCCTGACTGTTCATTGGAAGGACTGATGTTGAAGCTGAAGGTCCAGTACTTTGGCCACCTGATGTGAAGAGCTGACTCATTGGAAAATACTCCGATGCTGGGAAAGATTGAAGGCAGGAGGAGAAGGGAATGACAGAGGATGAAGTGGTTGGCATCACCAACTCAATGGACATGAGTTTGAGCAAACTCTGGGAGATGGTAAAGGACAGGGAAGCCTGGCGTGCTGTAGTCCATGGGGTCGCAAAGAATTGAACATGACTGAGTGACTGAACAACAGTTAAAATTAAATAACATTAAGATTCACTTTAAATGTAAGAGTTAAAGTTCAGCTTAAAATTTTCCTGTGCACTGCTGCTGCTGCTGCTGCTAAGTCGCTTCAGTCGTGTCCGACTCTGTGCGACCCCATAGACGGCAGCCCACCAGGCTCCGCTGCACTAGCCACATTCCAACCACTTAATAGCATCATGTGACTATTAACTATTGAATATCATATTAGGTAACCTAAGTATGGAATATTCATTAAGGACAGAAAGGTCTGTGGACAGTGCTCGTTTCTGAAACGCTGGACTGAATCAGCCTGTTTTCAAGGAGGATCATCCCACCCTAGGAGATTTAGTTTTGTTGGGGTTGAGTGGGGGCAGTTGTCAGTTGGGGATGTTTTTCAGTTTTCTGATTTCTGGCCGTTTCTTTGTATATCCGCATTACCCCAGGATACACCTCTTGTCAGCAGCCTACTCCATCTGAGGTTGATTGGCTTCTCCACATGAGTGTGCTGTCTGCTCTGTCTTTACTAATTCAAAGGAATTCTTGACATTCCTGGAGAGGTTGATAGGTGATGCATCTAAAAGGGAAAGGCACAGTTAAATCCATTCTTAAGACTGTCACTGTCTGATCATCTTCCCCTTAAGGAGGTAAACAGTCTATGGTCAACGTTTAGTTTTTTTGGTAGAGGGTATGTTTAAAAGAATATGAAAAGAGGTGATCTAGAGGTGGGAGAAAATTTGTTTTGGAAGTTCTCTAGGTCAAGTCAGGACATTGAGTTTTCTAAAAGCCAGAACTGGCCTTGGAAAGCCTGGACGTTTTTGTCCCCTGGGTCCTGTCCGTGTAGTACAGACTCCCCACTGCCCTTCGAGGGATGCAGAAGAGATATCGATTGGGCCTCTGCTAAGAAAACAAGTATCGCCACTCGATTTGAGAAAATACAACGTGTCACACACTTAGTGAAAATCAATAATGAAGGAAAAGTTACTGGCTGCTATTCAAATCTCAGTTCCTCTCATTGTAGGGGCTGGCAAAGTCCCAGTTTTTGAAATTTACGGGTCACAATAAGTACCAATCACCTGCTATTTGGGCAACCTGAAAAGATTCTCAATTGAGTTGTTTACTCTGGTAATGACAAGGGGGAAAGGGGAGGAAGCCGCCGACACAGACACAGGCTGGAGGCGCCTCTGCTCGCAGCTGCTCCTAAGGCTGGAGGATGACTGTAGGAGAGGGTGAGAATGCGAGGATGAGAAAACAGTGCCTCTGGCTGGTTTCTCAAAGCTGGGGTCCCCCACCTGGCTCCCTTCACCCATATGAGTTGGCCACCTCACACTGGCTGGGATTGAAGTTTATGACCCTCTTTTAGGGAAACCTAGGCATTGCTTATAAATAGATTTGAAGGCCAAGATGGAAGAGAAGGGAAGCCCTCAAGGAGCCCTGCAATTGAAGAGCTGTCTGTTGTGGTCAGAACTGTGGTGAACGTCACTTACTGCGCTCCATCCTTACAAACAGAGTAAAAGGATGGTAGAATGCAGGGCAGGGGCGGGCTCGGGGATGCAGATAGATGTGGAAGGACTGCTGAGAGACTGTGACTGAGTATTGAACCGAGGGCAGTGCTAGGGTGAGTTACAGGCCCAGCCCTTGAACGATGCCTGAAGTCATCAAGGGTCTGGGTTTTATCAAGCTGTCACTCACATGTTACATTAGTGGCAACTGTAGCGACTGCGTCCCTCTTGGCAGGGGCAGGGGCTGTCCATCCTCTGTTACCGCCTCCGTGGTATTGATTTTGCGTGGGCGCGCAGTCATTCATGGGGCCCTCCCTCTACCTTTTTTTTTTTCCCTCTAGCCTCAGATTTTCGAGTCTTGTGTGAATTGTGCTAGTCTAGCAATAACCCAGCAGGAACTTTCATCGTGTTTGCTTGGTGTGTGCGGGGAGAAAGGAGGATTAGGGAGAGAATCACCAAATATAAGGTGAAATCATTAAGGCCGGGAATAAGGGGACCTTTCAAAATCTATCAGGGACCAAAGGGAACAGTTCTGCATGGAGTTTTCACCCACGCACCCCTGGGGAAGAAAAGAGGGGAAGCTAAATATTTGGACTATTTCTGTTTCCATGTTTTATTAGCAGTTTCCAAGACACGCTCTCCCTTTTTTGCTGAAGAACTTTGCCAAAGCTCTGCTCCAGTAGGCGGGGGTCTCAGTGAGATTTGTAGCTCATTTTGTCCCTCAGTGGGACTTTGGTGCTTTCTGTGTTTACATTCTCAGCCGGGATTCGGTGTTGAAGCAGGCTTCTGCTGACTATCAGTGTTCATCCAGACATGACCCTGGAGTCTCAAAGCCACTCCCCACTGCTTGTTTCCCCCCAAACTTGGGCTGATGTCGAAGGGTGACATTCCTGAGAATCTTAAAATCTAAAGGTTTTTTTTTTTTTTTAACATGAGTGATGCCTTGACCTTGATCTTTGACCAAAAAACCTACAACTTCATCCTGTGCCTATGTTCATGGTAATTCTGTTCTGTTTTCTTTCATCCTATCTCCTTGATTTGGTGTAACATATTTAGCAAGCTGGGAAAGAGTGGAAGCAAAAGGAGAAAGGGGCGACAGAGGATAAGATGGGTAGATTGCATCACTGACTCAACGGACATGAATTTGAGCAACCTTCAAGAGATGGTGAAGGACAGGGAAGCCTGGCGTGCTGCAGTCTACGAGGTCGCAGAGAGTCGGACACGACTTCGCGACTGAACAGCAACAACAAAATTTAGCAAGCAGCTCTCATTTGTGATGGGATATAATAAAGTATATAACAACAATAATTGTTATTATTACACTTTTAGTAAAATATTGCATATTATATTAATGTAAGCTAATTGTTACAATTGTATACTTTTGTATTCCTGTTGAAATAATAATTTTCTGTCACTGCTAATGTTGGTTAATCTCTTACTATGAGCCAGATGATGTGCTAAGCAGTTTTCATGGATTATCTGATTGAACCCCCATGAAACCCCATTGGTGAGTTTTGTCATTTCACCCGGTTCCAAGTTGAGGAAACTGATATTTAGAAAATTTAAGGACCCGCCATAGGCCACACGGTGAGATGGTGGCAGAGCTAGGCATTCTGCCTCCAGCCTCCTCAGTTGTCACCCCGGTGAACATTGCTCTGTGACTTGGTGTGGCAGGACAGGTGGCTCCGGGCCCAGGTGTCTGGCCCTCTTTCAAGCCTTCTGTTCTCGGAATGATGGAAAAGCCAATTTCAGCCTCCAGGAAGATGTTATTTTCCAGTGAACTGATGATGGCCCCAAGCCCCATTTGTTGGCTGGCACAATGGGTTTCAAGGAGGCTGTTTAATGGATCACGGGGCCAGTTCACTTCTGGGTCACCCCATCCTCGCTGACCCCAAGTGATGCACGGATTGACGGGCATGGGGCTCCATCCAGCAGTGGGTGCATTGTGTGGGCTGCGGCTGTGGGCGCAGCGCGGTAAATCCGATCTGTAGATTAGCAGGGTCTCTCCCCCATTGCTGGCTGCCTCCTCTAAGTAATGTGTGAGCAGCTGTGCAAGGAGCCATGTAATGATGAATTATGGTGGCCCTGGGGCTGGATGTGGGCAAAATCCGACCCAGTGTTGTCTTTGTTCTCATGGACAGGAATAAGGTAGAACCTTGCAACCTGTCTCCTGGAATCAAAAGTTTCCCTTTTCCAGTCTGCTCTGGGGTCCCTGAGTCAGTGCACAGGGCTGGTTTGGGTAGGCATATACTGGAATATATATGGGAAACAGCAAGGAAAAAGTGTCTATAATTTGTCCTGTAACAAGTACCTGGGGATTTACAGCAGTGTTGTTCTGAGATCCCCCGGAGGTCCAAAGGCCCACCCTGTAGACTTTCCTGCAAGAGAACACTTCAGAGAGGCTGCGTATCCCTACAGTGGAGGGTTGCCTGGGACAGTCACAGTTCACACACATCTCACTCCCGAAAGTTCCTGTTGGAATATAAATTATATGGTCATTTTATGACTTTGTAGAGAACGAGGCAGCTGGAGTCCAGAGTCCAGGTGCGAATCTTAGCTTTTTCTATTCAGAGCTCTGTGGCCTTAAACAGTTAGCTTTCTGAGCTCTGACTGCCTCTTCTCTGAATTGGGAGGAATCAAGGCCACTGTTTCCGAGGGTGGTTCTGAGGATTAAATGAGACAATGATTGTGAAGGGCTTAGGAGGAGGTGCCTGCATGATAAGTACTCTCTGCACATTGAATTTAGATACTGTGTGTATGTTTCTTGTACATTCTGAGTGCCGGCAATGTAAAAGGGGCTTGTTTTGTATACATCAGTGCAGTTTCTGGTTTGGACCTTCCTTTTTTTTTTTCTGGACGCTGATAACACTTACCTCAAGTTTTGACCCTGCTCTGATGAATAGCTGAGCTCCCTCTGTAGATGATTTTGCAATTCCTCATTCAGTAGCCTCTTCGGTAAGGTAAACTCTCTGTTATACTTTGAGTCTCTGGAGCTGAAGCCAAGTGTCTGCTTTCAAATCCTGGCTCCTGGACCCTGTTGTCACATGACCTTGGGGGGCTTTCTTCACCTCTCTGTTTCTGTTTACCATCTGCAGAACAGGAATAGAATCTACCCTGTGATTCAAATCAAATGTGTGAAAACTTGTAAGCCTCTGTGAACTGTATTCAATAAGTAGTGAGCACTTGGTGAATAGTATAGTGTTATTTTTCAGGGAAACACGAAGAAATTTTTTTAAAAAGTTCATGATTCCATCATCTAGAGATACTTGCTCTTAAAATTTTAGTGTATTTCCTTTCATTTATATTTTCATACGTCATTTTATTTTTCTCTTTCCTCCTTTAATTTTTGTTTTATATTGGAATATAGTTGATTTATAATGCGTTAATTTCAGATGCAAAGCAAAGTGATTCAGTTGCACACATATGTATGTTGTTGTTGTTTAGTCACTAAGTTATATCAGACTCTCTTGTGACCCCATGCACTGTAGCCCACCAGGCTCCTCTGTCCATAGGATTTCCAGGTAAGAATACTGAAGTGGGTTGCCATTTTCTTCTCTAGGAGATCTTACCAACCCAGGGTTTGAACCCATATCGCCTACATTGGCAGAAGGATTCTTTACTGCTTAGCCACTAGGGAAACTCTATATTTCTACTCTTTTTCCACATTATTTTCCCATATAGATTGTGGCAGAGTGTTGCGTATAGTTCCCCGCTGCTATATATAGTAGGTCCTTGCTGATTGTCTGTTTCATCTACATTACTGTGTATATGTTAATCCCAGTCTCCTAATTTATCCCTCTCTCTCACCCTCCTTGTTTGGTAAACCATAAGTTTGTTTTCGAAGTCTGTGTCATATGTAATTAGATAAAAAAGTAACGTACATGGACACTTTGCTTTTTCTTATATCACAGTTATTTCGCCTGTTTTGTTGGTGTTAAGCTCATTTGTTTAGCATTATATTCCATCATAAGATGAAAGTTATTTTTATTCACCTATTAATATTTTACATGATTTTCTAACTTTATTCGCTGACAAGTAATTGTTCAGCAAATATTTTGGATGAAAAATGCAGAAATTTCCAGCCTACTTCTTCAGTTACTTCTTTTGGATAGATTCCTGCCTGCAGAAACACTAGACTAAAGCATCTTGATCATTTTTAAGGTCCTTGATAGATACTGTGAAGTCGAACTCTGGGAATGTATCAAATTTATATTCTCAGCAATGTAACAGTGCCATTTTATCACACCTTCACCAGCCTTGAGTGTTCTTTCTTTTTTTCTTTTTCTCACTTACTTGCTTTTGTAAGCAACCTACTCTGTTATTTCCAGACCAGTACTATTTAATACAACTTTCTGGGATGATGGAAATGTTCCATATTAGCACTGTCTAGTGTGGTAGCTGCTCATCTCATGGGGCCTATTGAGCCCTTGAACTGTGGCTAATGCAAGCAAGGAAGTGAGGTTTTACTTTAATTTGGATCAGTTTGAAGTTAAATAGCCACATGCGACTGGTGCCTGTGGTATTGGCTAGTGCAGCTTTGTACTGTACCGTGAGCACAGAGGAGCCGTATCACCTTGGAGCTCATCTCATGTTCTCTTCTGGTCTACATGCTGGGGGGCTGGGGGCAGGGGAATGTGGCAGGACATCTGCCAGTTGCTGATATTGGGGAAACAAGGTCTTCTGCCTCCTGCATCACTCAGCAGCTTTTCCGGAAGGCCACCAGCCTGGAGAGCTGAGCCATTAAAGCAGCTTTAAGTTGAGTAGTAGATAATTGTGCACCAGAGGTTCCTGCCTTTGACACCCTGTTATTTTTAGACCTCTTTCCCAGGTGATATAGAAGCCCCAGGATGGTTGTCAGTCTGCTGCTTTGCCACAGGCTCATACTGGTTTGGAAACAGAGAAGTTGCTTGTCTGCTTCCTGCTGCCCCTTGCACAGATGATGCCTGCCAGAGCTCAGAATCCAGGGCTTCTGTTTCTCACTGTGTAACACCTTCTGTTAGTGTCTGTCCTGGCCACATGAGTAGTGACACAGGGTGGCTCGGCGCAGACCTGAGCTCAGGGCCTCCGGGACGCGGAGCCGCCCGGGCCCTCCGGGCAGTGTGACTCCGTCTGCTCAGCCCCGACCACTGGGGCCAGAGCCGAATGAGGCCGAACCGCCCAAGGCAACAGCTGCCAAATGGCCCTTGGCAGATGTGGAGATGCCTTGTGGCCTCCTCCTGCCCACATCAGAAGAGAAATTAATGTCACGCCGTGTTTTCTCCTGTTTCATTCTTGGCAAGCCCGAGCTACAGAGAATCTCATTTGTGGATAGATGAACTCATTTTCAAAACCCTGAAAGAAACAAGCAGCAAGAAGTGGTAAAAGAGAAAAAAAGGCTTAAAATCTGTTTTAAGTAGCTCTTGTCCACTGTTAGCTCTTAGGTTAGGACAACAGTAGCTCATGTCCACCATTCTGTTCAGATGAGTTCACTTCTGCACTTCCTTGGGGTCTGTCTTTGCCTTTTATTTTTTCATCATACATTTTAATTCCATTCACTGAAGAAAAGACCAGGAAATTACACACGTAAACTGTTCTGTATGAATTCCCTAGAAGGCAAATTCTTTCCCATATAGCTGAGACTCTAAGAGACAGCCCTCTTAAACTGTACCTACGTGTTTACTGAGGGTCAGGCACGAGCTCCATGCTTCACACGGATTATTTCATTTAATCCTTACAGCATCCTCCTAGGGACAGTGACATTTTTATTTCCAGTTGTAGATGAAGTGGTTTTAAGGATAGAGAGGGGAGGTGGTTTGCTTCATGTTACCCATGTAGCAGGTGATAAAGCTGGAATTGTAGTCCAGGTAGATGTACTCGAGGGTCTGTATTCTACTAGCCTACATACTTAACACAGTTCCGATGGTGAACAAATGTGCCAGGCACTGTGCTGGTGCACAGTAAGGATTCTTCTTCTTTTATTATAATTTTTTAACTCTCACAGCAGCCTTATAGGCTATGGGTACTACTCTTTCCCCCAGTTTACAGATGTATAAACTGAGACTCACAGACTTGAGGGAAGGGGGGACCCAGGCCACATAGGAAGAAAAGTGGTAGAACCAGCATGGGCCAAAGGTTGGCTCTTCCCGCATCCCAAGTTCTTATCTACCAAGTTATAAGCCCACCCTACCAATTTAAAGGTTAATGGAGGTGGCCAAAGTGTCTTTTCTTACAGATTGGCAACTGAGAAATATCAGTTATGTGCTTTTCAATTAAACTGGGTCTGTGGTGATGGGTGAGAGAGACTTAGTGGTGGTAGACGTCAGTTCAGTCGCTCAGTCATGTCCAACTCTTTGTGACCCCATGAATCGCAGCCAGGCCTCCCTGTCCATCACCAACTCCCGGAGTCTACCCAAACCCGTGTCCATAGAGTCGGTGATGCCATCCAAACATCTCATCCTCTGTCGTCCCCTTCTCCTCCTGCCCCCAATCCTTCCCAGCATTAGGGTCTTTTCCAGTGAGTCAACTCTTTGCCAAAGTATTGGAGTTTCAGCTTCAGCATCAGTCTTTCCAATGAATACTCAGGACTGATCTCTTTTAGGATTGACTGGTTGGATCTCCTTGCAGTCCAAGGGACTCTCTAAGAGTCTTCTCCACCACTGTAGTTCATTCAGTGCTTCTTAAACTAGTAACCATGGTGAAGGACCAGGTTTGAAAAAATTTCCAATCCATCGTGGTCCCACTGTACGTAGATAGTGATGGTGCTTGGCCCACACCTATTCACTAGGGAGTTGAAAAGACCCAGGATTCAGAGACACTGGACCATGGCTGTATGCTTACATGACAGGTCAGCATTGTCAACTTGCTCTGAAGGTTTCTCATTGTTTATTCTCAATTTCTGTACTAATGTCATTGCAGACAGGTAAGAAAGAGGTCATGGATCAGTACTGATCATGGGCCACACTTTGAGAGTCATAATCAAAAGTGAGATTTCAGGCTCCCAATTCAGGAAACACTCATTCTAGCTCTGCCTCTACCTTGCTGTGTGGCCCTATGAAAGTCACTTAACCTTTCTGAGTTCAGTTTCTTCATCTTTCAGTGGATAGATTTGGAGCAGACAAATAAAAGATCTCTAGTAGTTCCAAGGGACTAAGATTCTATGTGGATTTTGAGGGTCTTCTGCACTAGAGATGCCGGTGATCAGAAGTGTCAGAACAACAGACTTTTAGAATATACTGAAAATGGTTAAGAATCAGGTACCTGACACAGGTGACTTGGGAGCATTGCCTTATAAAGGGCTCTTGTGATTTACAGCCTGTGACATCCTTTTGTTTGACAAATGAATTTCAAGGGCATGGGAGTAGGTTGAATTTGCTGAAAATCAAAGCAAACCCAACATGCCCAAGTGAGCTGTGTGTGGTCAGTCTTTGAGTTTAATTACAGTGATGGTTAAAATAACAGGAAATATAATGAGGTTTGTAAAGTACAAATCCCTTGTTGGCTGTTAAGTGTGGTTTCTTTCAACATCAGTCAGGAAGCTCGAGCCGGCAGCCTGGGTTTCTGTATCAGTGGTATTTGAGAAAATGGTTCAAGGACTTCTGTTTATATTGTAGCTTCAGCAAGATTCCCTTATTTTGTATTTTCTAAATCCCCACCATCATCTGTGGTGTGGTCCATTGACCAGCAGCCTCTGTAACTCCTAGGAACCTGTTAGAAATGAAGTCTCGAGTCTCACCCTAGATGGGACAAGTCAGAGTCTGCTTTCTAACAAGACCCCAAGTGAACCTTACGCATCCAAGTGAGAGAAGGGCAGCTGGAATTGCACTTGGAAAGGGGAAAATGGCAACTGCAGGTGTTCAGTGAGTGGCACCATCAGTGGCCTGGTAGATGGCAGGCCCCATCCTGGGCACTGGACTGGCATTGCAAGGAGACGGATCTGGTCTCCTCGTCACAGTCACATTCAACACACTGAGCTTGGTGCTGTCACAGGGCACATGAGAGGGTCCGGGTGCCTGCAGAGCAGGGACACCCACCCAGCCTGTGGTAGTCAGGGAAGGCTTCCTGGGGCATGGCTTTTAAGCCAAGATACAAAAGACATATTCTTTTATTATTATTATTTTTTATAATAAAAAATAAAAGTGAAATGCTATTGCTTCTGGTGAGATGGGTGAGGGGCTTGCTTTGCTTTCTGTATTGGAAAGTTCCTGATTCCCCTAGACCGTGCATGCTAAGACGCTTCAGTCGTGTCCAACTCTTTGTGACCCCATGGACTGTAGCCCATCAGACTCCTGTCCATGGGATTCTCCAGGCAAGAATACTGGAGTGGGTTGCCATTTCCTTCTTCAGGGGATCTTCCCGACCCAGGGATCTAACCTGCATTTCTGACATCTCATGCATTGGCATTGGAAGGCGTGTTCTTTACCACTAGCGCCACCTGGAATGGGTAATCTGTGATCCATGGGGCCTAATCCAGCCTACTGTTTATTTTTGGAAATAAAGTTTTATTGGGACACAACCACGCTCATGTCTTTCCATATTGTCTGTGGCTACATCCCTGATGCAACAACAGAATTGAGTAGCAGCAGCAGAGACCTTCCAGCCTGCAAAGTGAAAATGTTTACAGAAAACACTCGCAGATTTGTCTTCCAGAGCGTGGTTGTCAGCTCAGCATCGTCGATGTTGCCTGGGGACTCTCTTGACAGGAAAGTTCTCAGACCCCACCTCAGACTCATTGATTCAGATTCTGGGGGGTGAGGCCCAGTGATGTGTGTTTAGTAAGTCCTCCTGGTGATTCTGATGCATAGGAAGAGAATCACTGCCTCAGACCCTACCCCGCTGAGCTCTGGGATCCTTCTGTCCTCCAGGCCCCGGCTCAGACGAACCCCCCTTCAGAAAGACCTTCCTTGGACACCTAGGAAAAGGAGATTCATCAGCCAGTCTGTTCCATTGCATATTCTTCCATTTCTTATGGCACCTGGCCTATTTCCCTCACATTTTTAAGTTCACACCACAGTCCCTGTTTTAAATCTGCAACGTCATTCTCCCGTAACTTAAGTTTACTCACCTGTAAAATGCTAGTAGTCCCTGTGCCGTCAGGTTACTGGGGGCAGTGAGTGGGTGACCGTAGTAAGTGCTCAGACTCTGGCATAAGTGGGCGTTAGTCTGAGAGGCGACACAGTGCTCTGCAGGTGTTCTGTGGCAGAAGACGCTTGGTTTGGAATTCATACCTCCTGGACTCAAAGTTATTTTCACTGGGCTCCCCAGCTCACTGTTCTGGTAACTGGACTCGTGTAGTGTTGGAACTGATGAAGCTTGAAGACTGTCAGGTCTAACCCTCTTGTTTTACAAGGGAGCTGGGTCTGGGGAGGAAGTGCTGTCTGCTCTGTGGCTGTGGAATGCTACCAAGTGTTGGACATGTCTTATCTTTTTAGTCCTCATAACCACTCTTCTGAATCCCCCAGTTGAGTTGAAATACCCTTGGCTCAAAGAATCGTACTAACTTGACTAAGATCAATCAGACTGTTGGAAAAGACCCAGAAAGGTCTGTGTGCTTAACTATTTTATTAAATTGCTTGTCCTGCGAGATCACAAGCAAGCGTGATTTCTGCCCATGGCGGCTCCTTTGGAAGTTGTATTTTTCTGGAGGAGTTGGGTCTCAGCTCCCAGCATTGACCTAAAACTAGCCAGAAGTCTTATTGCTCTCCTGGCATGGAGCCCCTCTCCATGGACATGTGGTTCAGAGAGATTTGAGTGGAGGAAATGCCCAACCGATGGTATGTCCTCCTTTCCCTTGTATGCTGTGCTTCTTCCATGACGTTTGAAATGGTGGGCACTGAACTCAGCAATGTGGAATACAGTAAGTCCCTTACATATGAATGAGTTCTGTTCTGAGAGTGAGTTCGTAAGTCCAGTTTGTTGGTAAGTCGAACAAAGTTAGCCTAGGTACTCAACTGACACAAATGACTATATGGCACTGTACTATAATAGGTTTATAATACCTTTCACACAAATAATACATAAAAAAAGCCAAACACAAAAAATAAAACATTTTTAATCTTACAATATAGTACCCTGAAAAGTACAGTCGTACCAGCTATATCACTGCTGCTTTTATGTTTGCTTCCAGACATCCTGGGCTTGAAAGGTAGGCCCAAGGCAGAGTCTCCTCTTAGCCAAGGACCCCGACCAGCATTTGTGAAAATCTTTTATACTTCTTGTGTATGTGTCCGAACCCACCACCCCAAATTCCTTGAGAATTACATAAACAAAGGAAGAGTAAATACAATCACAATAACCCCATCATTCATGTGTTATGTGTTCAAAAGTTAATAATCAATAAGGCTGAGGTTACATTCTAAACAGTTAATAATCAATAAGTCCAAGGTTACTTTCCGATAGATACAGAAAAATTTATGACCTGTCCGGAGGCAGGTGTGATCAGTGTATGTTTTCTCTTAGGCGATGAGTAACCTGGATATGATCTTTAAGATTCCCCTGTCCAGAGGGGGCCTTAGCCTTCTGTTGTAGTTTCCATAGGCACTAAGCACAGAGTTCGGAGTCCACTGGAGAGCTGGCCGAGCATGATCAGCATGGACAGGCCTAAGATGGAGTCCAGGCCCTATGAATTCCTTCTTCAACAGTACTAGAGTACTGTATAATAAAGTACACAAAAGTACAACCACTTGTAGAGGAGGCATGCACAGGACAATGTACACCAGATACGTGAACTAACTTATGTGATCGGACATGCAAATGCATGTTTGCATCTTTGAAAGTTCGCAGCTTGAAGGCTCATATGTAGGGGACTCATTGTAGACTTTTGCAGCCAGTTAGCTTGAGATCTGGTTGGAGGTGGGATGCAGAGGACAAAAGGAAAAAAAGGGACACTGAGTAGGAAATTACATTCTCCAGGTTCCTTCTAAAGGTCAGGAGGTAAAATACCCACTTATATGTAGAAAAGTTCCCCTAAGATGTCTATGGAAAAATATTAAAGTGCAATGAAGAATTGCTGGCAAAAGTAAATATATACTTTCTTATACTTCCTTTGTGTGTTTTAGGGAGAGGCCCTTTGAAATAAAGCAGCATGAGCCAGGTCCTTCTTGTACAGAGAATGAAACAATAGGAAGGGATGCTGACTTTCAGAGGGATCGCAGCTTGGGACTTAGTAATTACTTTCATCCTGATAACATCGAAGGCCAGGATGTTTTTATTGCTTGCAAAGAAGTGCCCTCAAGTTATCTACTACTCCAGTCAAAGGCCTGTTTATAAAGGTATTGACATTAAGATAATAATAAAGTGCGGAGTTGAGGAAGTGTGAAGGCATATTGGGTTTGTTTGGGGTTCGAAGGGAAGGGGTTGCCACTGGGGACCAGAAGGGTAGAGCAAGGACTGGAGAGCTGAAGCCGAGCAAATGATGGAAACTCATTTGGATTCTTTTATTTTGTTCTGACTTGGCGGGGCCAGAGGTAGTCATACAGCAGAGATTGTCCTGGTGCCTGGGGTGCGCACAGCTTCCCTTACGGCAGCTTCAGTGTTGGAAAAGTGCAGGAAGAGAAGAAGGGGATTTAAAACCACTAGTTCAGGGTGTCATACTGTCTCCTTTTCCAGAATGTCATAGAGCTGGAATTACAGAGTATGCAGCTTTTTCAGATCAAATAACCACATTATCAGTGACTGATTTGGAGGCATTTAATAAACAAATAGGTGTATTTGCTTAAGTTCTGCAGGTGAACATGTGTCTGGTTGCTCTGAAGGCTAACAGAAACCTGTAAAGCGAAAGTTGGCAAGCTTTTTCTGGAAAGGACCAGACGGTAACTATTTTAGGCATTGTAGGTATTTATATAACCATTTATAATGTAACCATTTAAAGATGTAAAAAAAATTCTTGGCTCATGCATCCTGTTGGATCAGGCCCACGGCTATAATTTGCTTACCTCCAATAGGATAGATTTAGAGAGAGAACTCAGCAGACAGACAATTGTCCCCTCTTCAGTTTGCCATCAACCACTCTCATCCTGTAAGCTGGCTGCTGCTTCTATTTGCATTACCTGTCTGACCCATTTAGGTAATTAAGTTCGCAGCTCCTAAAGGAATGAGCTTTAGCACATCGAGGATAGTTGAGGGTGGGGCAGCATTTTGAGCTGAGAGAACGAGGGCTCAGGGCGCTGGCAGGTGTTCTCTTCCGTTGGAGTGATTCGTTAGAGCAAAAGCCAGGCCTGGTTCTGCTATCTGCAAGCTGTGCCCTTCTACCAGCCAGCTCCCCGAGACTCAGTGTCTACATCCATCAGATGGGGTTGATGACACCTGCCTACTGGCTGCATAGGCTTCTTGTAAGACTCAGGTCATGTTCTTTTATTATGTGAGGCTGTGTTGGGAATATAGTGTTTAGTATTTTTTCTTTCTTGTATTTAGTATTTTTTGACCTGGGATCACAGAAGATACAATGAAGGTGAGTTTGAAGGGCCTGGGAACCATAACCTGAGGAACCAGAATTGGAGACTTTTAAATGGTTTGGTTGTAGAAATGAGAAGGGACTGCATCACTGTATGGCAGACAATTCTGGAGATGAGAAGTATCCATGTAGAGGCTTAATTAGGGCAGATATAGCAGCTGTCTTTAGTTCAGAGTCTGACCTTTAGCCGTGTGGCCTTCCACGACTGTCGTGACTGTACCTGTCTTTCAGGAAAGGACTCAGGCTGGCTAGACTCATAGGACCAGTACCGCAGAAGCAGACTGCTTACTTATTTCTAGTGAAAAGTTCAAGTGCAAAGGGATCAAAATGCTCTTGCCTGATGATTACCTGCTTCTCTCCCTTTTGGCAGAACCATGTGGGAAGTGCAGCCTGACACAGAAGGTTGCTTGGGGAGTGGGGCGTGGGTACCAGGGAGGCGAGTGAAGTGAATCCACAGGTTCGGGGTAGGAGTATCCTGTTACTATCAACTCTCAAGGGCTCATGGATGACTTTGCCAAGGAGACTGAAAAATTGAGTCTTTTACCTGAAATTTTTTGTATTTCTCAATATAAATATAAATGTATACCTAATTTTGATTAGAACAGCATTTGGAAAATGCAGACACACACACACAAATACAAATTGTCTATAATCCTGTTACTCAAGTTCTGACCTCAGTTAATATGTAATGGTGAGTTTTTTCTGTGTATGTCCGCATTTTATACAAGGATGCCATTATAGAATACAGCACTGTACCAGTCAGAGTTCTCCAGGGAAATGGAACCAGTAGGATCGCTCTCTCTAATACCCAGGAGACAGAGAGTACGGGAAGTAGAAAATACCCAAGGAATTGGCTCTGGCTCACGTGATTATGGAGGTTTGAGACATTCTGGGGTGGGACTCAAATGGCAGAGTAGTAGAACGTGGAACTCACCTCTTCCCACAAACATATCAGGGGAAGTCCCAAGATCTGGGTCACCAAACTGGAGATCCTGGGGAGCTGATGGTGTAGCTCCAGTCTCAAAGCCGGCAGGCGTGAGACCCAGGGAGAGCCAGTGTTTCACTTGTAGCCTGAAAGCAGGACAAGACTGGTGTCCCAGCGCGGGCAGTCGAGCAGAGCTTCCTCTCATAGGGCAGGTCACCCATCGTTCTGTTCAGGCCTGCAGTGTATTGGATGGGGCACTCACGTTGGGGAGGGCCATCTGCTGTACTCAGTCTACAGATTCATGCATATGCATAATCTCATTCAGAAAAACCCTCACAACACACTCAGAGTAATATTTTAAAAAATGTCTGGGCTCTCATGGCCCAGTCAACTTGACATATAAAAGTTAACTGTCACAAATACTGTTTTAGAAACTACCTTTTCCAATATAGTATGTTGGGAACATTTTCCCATTTTCCCATTTTATTACATAATCATCCACTACGCTGTTTAAATTATACCACATTTTAATGAACCATTTCACCATTATTGTACAGTTAAATTGTATTTCCTAAGTTTTGGTGCACTTCCTGAAATTCTTTTCTGCAACAAGAATGATATAAATAAAGAAGTAATATAACCAAAAATAAAAGAACTAATCTAGTTGACTCCAACACCACAGGGGTTGGGGCATCAACCCTCTGCACACTCAGAAATCTGCATATAACTTCTAGTTAGCCATCTGTATTTAAGACTCCTCTGCATGTGGCGTTCCATCTGCAGATTCAACCAACATCGAACCACGTAGCACTGTAATATTTACTATGGAAAAAAATCAGCGTATAAGTGGATCTGTACATTTCAAACCTGTGCTGTTGAAGGGTCACCTGTATACATCATAGGGGATAAAATGCCTCCCTAGGAAATGATTTCTTATTCTCTTATAAGAGGTGGCCCATGGATTTGACTCATGGAGGATAGGTTAGTTCAGTTGCCTGAAGCCCCTTTATATAAGATGGTTCCTTTCTTTCTGGTCAGCATTTCCTAGCCGTTTCCCTGACAACGAGTATATCTCCTGATGTATAGCAGGTATATACTCCTATGTTTCTTGTCTGAAGTTATCTCCCCTTTCTCTTATTCTGTACTATTGTTGTTACCTTTATAGTATCTACCTCTAATCTAAAACATTCTAGTTTGTTACTTATTTTGATTCTTAAATAACATTCTTGTTATTTATCTGTCTTCCAGACTGAGTACAGGAACCGTCCTATGCTCTTACAACATAGGCACATGGTCAGTGTCTGGTGAACCTCTGATAAATGAAAACCAAACACCTCGGTGACTAGCCTGTGAAAAATTTCTCAATTTCCAGAATCTAATTATTGGTCTGGGAGGGAAAGGTGTATGATTCTCCTCTGTAGTTAAAAATGGGTCAACTATGAACCATATATTGATGAGCTTTTGCCACAATTACACTGTACAATTTTGATCATTTTCAGTGGTCTGCTTGAATGCACTGGTGTGTATTTCTGGTAATACTCTCTCAAATTAGATTTTGGGCAGCATGATCTACAGAGTGGCCCCTTCCAGCTCTTTTGTAGCTTTGGCATTTCCTGTCAGTAGGCTTCTCCACCCCCGGGAAAGGCTGTCACTGGAAAGCTGGCAGATAGTATTGGGAGCACCCACGAGTCCATCTGCAGAAGGTACGGGCCTGGCTAACTCCACCTGCCAGGGCCTATTTTTTGGGGTTCAGAGGGTCGGTGACAGAAGAGGGAGGGAAGTGTGGTCCAGAAAGACCTGGGCCTTGTCACCTTTGACCTCATCCTCTTAATCTTTTTTTTTTGGCTGTGCTGTGTGGCTTGGGTGGGTGATTCCCTCTGTGTTCTTAATCGCTCAGTCATGTCCAACTCTTTGCGACCCCATGAACTGTAGTCCACCAGGCTCCTCTGTCCATGTGGATTCTCCAGGCAAATTCTTGGCTGGAGTGGGTTGCCATGCCCTCCTCCAGAGGAATCTTCCCAACCCAGGGATCGAACCCAGGTATCCTGCATTGCAGGCTGATTCCTTACTGTCTGAGCCACCAGGGATCAAACTCCAGTCCTCAGCAGTGAAAGCGTAGAGCCCTAACCACTGGGCCACCAGGGAATTCCCCACGCATCTCTTGATTCCAGTGAGCAAGAGCCTTCTCTCATGTCAGGGGCCAAAATGTAGCCTGAAAAATGACAGAGCTGGTCAGATTAAGACTAGGCCATCGTGACATAGAAGGCTGCCAGCTGGGGTTGGTGTCTGTTCCATGGGTAGATTCTTTCTGGCAGTGAACATTCTGAGTTATCTCTTTTGGTCTCTGGTGATACTGAGTTGACTTCTGTTCTTTACTGTATTAAGAGTCAGCAAACTTTCTCTGGTAAAGTGTCAGATGGTAGCTGTGTCTGGTTTTGTAGGCCATGTGGTCCTGGCTGCATGACCACTCAGCTTTCCCCTTGGAGCATGAAAGCAGCCCTGGACAGTGCTGAATGCCATAGCTGTGTGCTAATAAAACTTTATTGACAGAAACACACGGCGGGCGGGATTTGACCCATGGGGTGTAGCTTGTGTCCCCCTGCGCTTTAGCACTGTGAGTGCAGATGTGGATTCTGGAATCAGATGCACCTGGTTTCAGAAGCCAGCCCCACTGCTTTCTGGCCATGTGACTTGGGGGCTTGGAGGAGGACAGCATATCACCTTGAATTCTGTCTCCTCATTAGAGGAATCAAGGAGATCTGGTTTAAAAAACTGCTCAGCACAGGGCCTTCACATTACTTTTATTTTTCTCAAAGAAATTAAATCAGGAGCATTTAAGTTTTTACTGAGAATGTCTTCAGTGGGAAAGGAAAAAAAAAAAAATCCATTCTGAGGCAAAACATGAGACCCTTCTTCGATTTTTGCAGACTGTGATCCTGTGAGCACTTGAGGCAGCCAGTGGCTTAGGGCAGCAGAAAGGAAGCTGAGCCGCTAAAGACCATTTTGCTTTGAAACGCACAGAATAAACCAGACCTCAACTGGCATCCTTTCAAAATACTCACTGTGTTTATTTCCTCGAGAAAATAAAAGTAGGTTTCCAAACTCAAATTTCCCTTTGTTTCCCATACAAATGTCCTTAGAATAGACAGAAGCAACCCCGCCCTGCCTCCTCCATGTGGTCCATGCAGGGCTGCTGACTGCCCAGCCCCTCATGGCAGTGTCTGCCCAGCAGAATCCAGGGGGGCTGCTTAATGAGGGGTGAAGACAATATGGACTCAGGGATGCGGCCAGTTGCTTTTTCACAGTTGGTAGGCAGTGTTGCAGGTGCATTCTCTTAATGAGGGTTAATTTGTCTCATATTTTAACCTGACAAAATCTGGCCATGTTGCTAGTATTCCTGGGAGGTGACTTGGTTGTTTTTGGTTTGGCATAAAGAGAGAAAATGGAATGTAATTCGGGGGTTATTCAGTGATAAAGCAGCAAGCTGGAATTTGTAGGAAATCCTGCATTTTCAGGGCCCAGAGTAACAATTACCTGGAAGAAGAGCATTTTAGTAGAAATGGCACTTCCGAAGGAGGCCTGAATTATGTTTGTGTTATCTCCAGGTTGTAATGGCTTGCTGTACAATGAACTGAATCAGCAAACGAACTAGAGGCATATTGTGCGCTGTGTATGCATATTTGCTGGTTTCAGATATTGCTACCTGTGGGGTATTTAGTTGTTTCTACTTGGAGGTGAACACAGATACTCTCTCTCCTTAATTAGAGACAAAAGTGTTTCTGGGAAAAACTGGGTTTTACTTGAAAAATAGTATGTACCTATTGCAAAAGTTAAAATGAGTGAATCAAATGGAACATTTTTCCTACGTTAAATTTTAATCATAGATTTTTAGACCTAAGTGCTGTTAAATTGCTTAGATAAGTTTTGAATTGGGTGGGGAGGCATACCAAAGCATACATGTAAATAGTCATGGTATTTGGGAGAGTCCTTTAATTTGCTCGTGATAGAAACCAAACTCTTAACTAGCTTGAGCCAAAAGTAGAGTTCATAGCTGTGCTTTGGGAAGCCCAGGAGTGGATCTGGATTCCAGCATGATTGTATCCTGGGGTTCACTTGAAGCCTTCTATCCTTGTTTCTCTCCCTTTTTCCTTTCCCATTATCTAGTTCTTCTTTCTTCATTCCCGCCTGTTGCAGATGGATCTCCTTCTCTTGAGGGGAAAGATGCTTACCTGTGTCCCCAGGCTTGTAACACGTCAGTTCAGTGACCCCCATGAAGTGGGAAACTTCTTCATCTAGGGACTTGTGGGTCAATCCCAGGGAAGGATGATGACAGCTCAGGCCAATCTCCATGGACAGTGGGGACTGGAACACGACAGCCTTGGGTCACCTCCCTTTGTGACCAGGTCAGGCGGTGTTATTGGTCACTGCCAAGGACAGAACCCCATGAACTCAGAGAGGGCAGAGTTTCTGATGACAGAGAAAGGAGAGTTGAAATGCCAATTGAAGAGACACAAATATATGTGAATGCACACATACGTCCATAGTAATTTAAACAACAAACAGAAGACTATAGAATCCCTGGTATTCTACAGCTTTATTTTTCACTTGGTGCATACCTTTCTGTGTTGTCCTTCTAGCTTTCCTTTAAAAAGTTAAATAAGATTCATAATTGAATTCTCTTTTGCCAAAGGAATAGCCACTGAATGAAAAACCATCATTTCACATCCATCTTAAAGCACACGACAATTTATATTTCAATATTTCCTTGTATGTGTTTGACAGCTAACCTCAAACTTCTGATTTCATTAAATAATGGAAATTTAGATTTAAAAAATAGAGAGACATCATAGTAAGTGTCGGGTTGGCCTTTGTCAGCAGGAAACGAAGCAGAGATTTCTGAGCCTTTAGAGCAGCCCCTTCAGTTGTTCTTTGTTGCCTGGTGTCCAGCTTCAGCAGCTCCTTTCCTTTTGGCTTGAGAAATGAAGAGCTTAGCCCTGGAAAGATGATGACTGAGTAATGAATCATTTTTTTTTCTCCTTAAGTTAGATGAGTTTTCTAGAGCCTTTCTCTGCTTCAAGGTTCTGATGGGAGATGAGAGGGAACCCTGGATCCCCTAGAGCATACTGCCCACCGCTCCAAGGAACACTCGCTCTCAGGGGTCCAGGATTGTACCATGCACCATGTGAAATCTTAGTTCTGAGACCAGAGACGAAACCCATGCCCCGACAGTGGAGGCACAGAGTTCTGATCACTGGACCACCAGGGAAATTCCTCCTCCGTTTCTCTAATGAGGCACTGAGCTCTGCTGTGTCCCCAGAAGCACCCGTGTGTTTTGCATCACCCCCACTTCCCCTGGCACGACAACAGCAATGACAACAAAGTAAAATAAAAGGAATTACAAAAAAAAGGAAAAATGAAAAACTCTCCTGCTTCTTGGGGATTTGGCTCCATATGTACCAGGACCTGTAGGAGTCCCGAGGGCTCCCCCCCACAGTTTCTGCCTGTGTCCTCTGCCTCTCCACGCCCCCGTCCACGTGTGCGGCTTCCACTCTACACCTGTTAACAACTGCACAGAACACTTACTCATCCCCCAACTGCTGGTGAACATAATCAGTGTTGACTGAAGCATTTAGAGGATTCATGGAAGGAGCAGCACTGGGATTCATGTGACTGTTTTCCCCATCTCTGGTTCCAGCATACGTGTTGGAATCAGGCAGGCATTTCAAATTCTTACCCTGCTGCTTCCTGGCTATGCAACCTTGGGCCAGTTATGAAATCTCCCCAGGCCCAGTTTCCTCCACTGTGAGGTGACAGTTATGACGCCCACCTGAAAGCATTGCTGTGAGCAAGGAATGGAGCTTCCCAGGCAGAAAGCCCAGAGCCTGGACACTGGTGGGGCTGGAGGGCAGGGTACAGGTGGGTGGGGTTGAAAAGGTGAGCAGAGGTTATGTTATGGAAACTTGTAAGTATCTCCTGAATTTTTTTACTTAACTTTCAATCCAATTAGGAACCATTCAAGGTATACTAATAGAGCTGGGCTTTAAAAGATGATTCTGGGAGCATGGAGGAAGATGGGTGGTCTAGAGAGGCCCAAGAAGTGCTGGTGAGCTCTGGGGCTAGGAAGAATGCAGATCGGAGCTGTATTTGAGATAATGTCAGTAAAATTTGGAGTGGAAAAGAATCTGCCTGCCAATGCAGGAGACTTAGGTTTTATGCCTGGGTCGGGAAGATCCCCTGGAGAAGGGAATGGCAACCCACCCCAGTATTCTCGCCTGGAGAATTCCGTGGACAGAGGAGCCTGGTGGGCTACAGTCCATGGGGTCGCAGATAGTCGGACATGACTTAGTGACTAAACAACAACAGAATTTGATAACATACTAGATTCTACTTGGGAGTCAGCGTCTGTTCATCGCTTTCCCCGTGCATTTAGTTTTGTAACTTGCTGTCACACATTCATTCTGCATATAATGCATTTTTCTAATCATCTATTATTTTTCTAATGGCGAGCAAGATAAAGCCTCTGCAAGGTGTTTTGCCTTGTAGGCTTTGGCTCCCAAGCATGAAGGCTACTTCCATTAGCGTGGTCCCCTGGAGAATCTGCACCCAGCACATTGGGGGCCTTTAGTCAGTATTAAATGAACCGTTACCTTTGTACTTGTTCACTGGGGCAGCATGAAGTGAGAGGTTTGAAAGGTGGGGCTTTTTGATGGACAGTTTGGAAGGAAAAGACTCTCTCAGGGCACGTGGCACACAGTTGTCTAAAATGGATGTGATTATGGGTGTCATCCAGGGGACTTACCTCAGTCGGTTCTGTTGCTGCAGCATTAGACCAGATCCTTAGCTGCCGGCGTTAGAGGTGGGGCTTTGGCTTCTCTTATGCCTGCTTTGTGGGGTAGGATGCTTGCAGGAGAGTCTGGGGGAGCTGTTTTTGGGAAAGGGGACTGGACAGTACCACGAGAAACTGTGTACGCAGACAAAGCTCCAAACTGTTGGTAATGAGAGTTTCCTGTTTGGGCAGAGGCGCACGGGCTTCAGAATTTCCCCACATCTCAGGTGTGAGAGCTACAGTTACCTCTAGGCTGTTTCAGCTAAACTCTGTGATCGGTACCTCTTTGATGCACCCAAGTCTCTCTAAAGGCTTGGCAACCAGGAAGGCTGATCTTTCATAAGTGAACAGTTGTCAAACAACTTCCCTGACCTTAGAGACATGAACTGGGCTTTCCCCCCCTCTACCCCAGTTCTATTAGTAGTGCCTCCTGCCTTCTTCCACTCCTGAGTTTATTTACTGTGGGGTAGACTGAGCATGAAGTTCCCAGTTTGTTTACGTCTGACATATCCCATGTTTGTCAGGCTCATCTCGCCTTAATTATGGAATGCTGAGATGGACCTTTGAAATGGAAGCCAAGTCTTGTTAAAGACTTAATCATAGGTCTTCAAGTTACATAATTGCTTGTGATCTCCCTCTCTTGGTTCCTCTTAAAAAATTTTAGTTTGATGTCTAAATTTCTGTAAGGTCATTGAGCTAAAGGGGTGCATCCAGTAAAAGTCTATCCAGGTTGTACAGAAAAATGTATGTGTGTGTGTGTGTAGGGAGAATGGATTCGTTTATGTATACTGCATGTCCATGTAATCATTTTACATGCACATCCTTATCAGAAATCATGTTGCCTTCCCTGGGTGAGCCTTGGAAAAGTGAGGCTTGCAAGCCAGTTTTGCTTGACAGAATGATGAGCCTTGTTTGTGGCCCACATCACTTAAATGCTACCTTTGAGTTTGGTGTGGGAGTCTGTGTCTAAGTTTGTCTTCCTGTACGATCCCGGAGCCTCCAAACCTCACTCCCAGAGGTCCATGCGACCCATCTCTCCGTGAATCCATAAACTTTTCCGGAGTTAGATAACGTTCGAGTCTGCCTAAAGGCCTGGAGTCAAATGAGGAAACGCACAAGGCTGTGCTTACTGAGGAAAGCTGCCCATCTGGACTTCATCCACCCAAGGCTGAAATAAAATGGGTAAAAAATGAAATGAGAGGCTTTGCTTACTTTTATTTCATTTTTTGCTTGCTGTAGCCAAAACTTTCCATTTGCCCATTTGCTAGGTAATATGCAAGTTACCCCCTGTTATCCCTGTCTATACTTCATAGCTCTTGAAAAATCAAACTGCCCTTTATTTTGACTGTTTTTCATCAAATACAAATGCTTGCAAATACACCAAGGCATAAGGTCAGAAATCAATTCCATCTTCCTAAAATTACTTGCATGCGGGAGACGGCTACTCCAGGGAACCTGGTTCAATATCTCATATTTTACTCTTGGAGATTACTTGTTTAGCTTCCTAATATCTGGACCATGCTATGGGATATCTTCTGTTATTTTCTTTTAAAGCAAAGAATTCAAAAATGCTTGATGAAAGGAGACTAGAGAGAGGAGGGTGGCCAGTGTTTAAAATCCAGCACTGACAGCTCTGGAGGAGCAGGTGGCCTAAGGGCACCTTGGTGGCTTCTCTGGGCTCTCGAGCAGCTGAAGGTGGTGTTTTGTCCCAATGGTCTAGGAGTCCTTCCTCACTAGTGTCACCAGTGTCCTATATTAGTGGTCTTGTTTCTGGTGGCTCAGGTGGTAAGGAATCTGCCTGCAATGCAAGAGACCCAGATTCAATCCCTGGACTGGAAGGATCCCCTGTAAAAAGAATGGCTACACACTCCAGTATTCTTGCCTAGAGAATTCCATGAACAGAGGAGCCTGATGGGCTACAGTCCGTAGGGTTGCAAAGAGTCAGACATCACTGAGTGAATAACACTCACTCTCTTTTCAAAGTAGGTAGATGTTTCTTTTCATGAAGAAACTTAAATATTTGTCATAAAGATTCTTTTTTTCCCCATCAATAGATGTATCTCCTCTCATGGTGAACTGTGTTGCAAGTTATTTGATCCTAATGATTATGTAATAGATCAAAGCCCTTCAGTTATACAGTGTTTTTTGAAAGGAAATTAATGATTTCAAGGTCATTTCTGTCACAGCACTCCTCTCCCCTGAATCCTGATAGTTTTTCTTGAGTGGGACAAAAAGGAGTGGAATTCTAGTCATTAAAAGTTACATGTGTTCCTCCCTCTTTCCAGCTGCCCACCCATCCATCCATCCAGTTCTCACCAGACACTGCTCTATGCGAGGCCCGGTGGTAGAACTGGGACATAAGGAGACAGACAGGGTTCACAGCTTCATATAGCTCCCAGTCTGTTGCAAGAAACAGAAAAGAAAAAGTTGAACAGAACAGTAATAAATAATTTAAAAATAAAAAAAAGCACTTTAGATAGCAGTAGCTTACATGAAAGAAATGCGAGATATTGTGGTGGAGGAACAGAGATGGGGCAGACCTTTGCACCTTAGATGATCAGGGCACGTTTGCCTGAGGAGTCAGCATGTGAGCCAAAACCCTGGCCTGTTAGAAAGCCAGGGCCAGGCCAAGACCTGGGGGAGAGCGTGTTAAGAGGACGAAAGAGCAAATGCAGAGGCCCTGGCGTGGAATGATCATGATCGATCTTAAGAACAGAAAGGAGGCAAGGAGGGAAGCGGAGATGATGGAAGGAGAGGTGGCACGGAGTTGTGTTTAAGTACCGTGGACTTGGGGCTTCCCAGGTGGCTCAGTGGTAGAGAATTCGCCTGCCAAGGTGGGAGACGCAGGAGACTTGGGTTCGATCCCTGGGTCAGCAGGATCCCCTGGAGAAGGAAGTGGCCACCCACTGCAGTATTCTTGTCTAGAAAATCTCATGGACAGAGGAGCCTGGTGGGCTACAGTCCAGGGGGTCGCAAAGAGTTGGCCATGACAGAGTATGCACACCCACACACCCCTCACCGTGGACTTGAGAGTGGTGTGTGCCTGGACTGGAAGCCCAGGTGCTCCACTAATAGCCGTGTGACCCTAGATAAGTCTCTTCACCTCTTGACTGATGCCTAGTAATTGCAGTAATTCTATAGACACAAACCTTACAATGCTAACCTAGGTCAGTACCCTTCTTTTGGAGAAGAAACGGCAACTTGCTGGCAGATTTCATTTAACTTACTCATGAAGTGTAGTATACGGGACTGTGTTCTTATTGTAAGTTCATAAAATGCTGCCAAAGCGTCACTCTGCTGTTTTTACCATCAGTCCTAGTCCTTTCCTTGAAGGTCAATATTTGATCATGACTGACAGTTACCTCTGCATATGTATTCTTAAGTCATACATATGAAAATACATAGTTTTGTTTTCATGGATGATATTAAAAATATCTTTTCTAAAAATTGTGACAAAATATACATAACATAAAATTTACCAATTTCACCCTTTGTAAGTGCACAGTTCAGCAGTATTAAGCCCATTCCTGTGGTTCGGCTAGAACATTTCAGTATTTCCTTCTTGGTTATAAAGCAGAATGACCTTTTTCTGTTTGGCAGACAGATGTCTTTAAGACAGAAAGCAAGCGATGGGCAGTTGCTGTGTAACAATCATTTGAGGTTCCAGGCTGGCCCAAGTGGAGCTTTAGCTAATGAATTATGGAGGTGAGATACATTTTAAATAAAGCGCTGCCAGAGAGAATGGCAGTCTGCTTTGTCTCCTGTTTGTTTTCCTTACTCGTAATTTGAGGGGTGCTCAGATGGAGCCTGGTAAATAATGGCAGTGTGCTTTGTAATCAGACACCTGTCCATCCCATCACAACTGTCAGGATTCACAAGGGTCCCACCACATATGTAGCAGTGCTGGCAGCCCCATGCAGAGCTGAACCACCCTTTAGTGGCTGAGAGAGTGGAGAGGCTTAGGTTTTCCAGGAGGAGCCAGATGCTGAATCCTAGGATGGGAAGCCCCCAGTGTCCCCACGGATTGGTCATCATTTTCCAAAACATCACTACTGGCAGGTCTTCAGAGTGCAGTGTACTGTTGTCAAGGATTGATTGTGAGGCTGTGTTTGCATAGTGAAGACTGTTGCAAAGGGGGTACATTAAACGGGTGAATTAAACTAGGAAGGATTTTATTTTTCTACCATGCTGTCCATTACATCTCGAGGAGTTAGTTATCTTAGAATTGGAAGCGTGTACCTTTTGACAACCTTCACCCATTTTGCCCACCCCACCATCCCACCTCTGGCACCTTAGTGTGAGCTATGTATCTATGAGCTATGTAAGTGTGTGTGTGTGTGTGTGTGTTTAGCTTCCACGTATAAGTGAGATCGTGCACTGTTTGTCTTTTTTCTGATTTACTTCACTTAGCATAATGCCCTCAGGGTTTGTCCATGTTGTAAATGGCAAGATTTCCTTCTTTTGCATGGCTGAATAATATTCCAGTGTGTGTGTGAGACATCTTTTTTTTAGATATTATTATTTATTTTTAATTTTTAAAAAGCTTTTTATTTTGTATTGGGGTGTAGCCAATTAACAATGTTGTGATAGTTTCAGGTGACAGCAAAGAGACTCAATCATATGTATACATGTATCCATTCTCCCGCAATCTCCTCTCCAGGCTGCCAGGTAACATCAAGCAGAGTTCCCTATACTATGCAGTAGGTCCTTGTTGGCTGTCCATTTTAAATACAGCAGTGTGTATAGGCCCATCCCAAACTCTCTAACTCTCCCTTCCCCTCCTCCTCCCCCCTGCCGGAAACCATAAATTCATTCTCTAAGTCTGTGAGTCTCTTTCTGTTTTGTGAATAAGTTCATTTGTATCATGTCTTTCTAGATTCCACATATAAGGGATGTGTGGGTCTGTTTTAGTCATCATAAGCATTGATGAATGCGTCTGTTGCCTCCAGGTCTTGACTATTGTTAATAAAGTTGCAGTGAACATGGGAGTGCAGCTATTTTTTCAGGATATTGATTTCATTTCCTTTGGCTACATATCCTAAAGGGAAATTGCTGGATCACATGGTAATTTTGCTTTTTTATTCTTGAAGAGCTTGCATACGGTTTTTCATTTTTTTGGTGACTGCACCAAAAAAAATGTAAGGGCTTGAAAAGATGCTCTAATTCACATTCTACATAAGATTTAGAGATGTCAATTAATAACCAATTATTATTATTGTTGCTCTGTATCGTTGTTGTAACAGTTATTATTGTTGCTACTACCTCTGTTTCGCTTTCCTGGAGTGTCTGTATGGAGAAGAGAGAGTATCCAGTGGGCCTCAAGCCTTTGTCAAAACAATCGCTGCCCAGCACCTGTCTTTCCTTCACCCTTGTCTGTTTGTTTAAGTGATTCTGCCCCCAGTTCCTAACGAGTAGGACTCATAGATCAGATTCCCACAGACTAGACCCCCTTTGTTACTGCCTCAGATCAGCTAACTGTCTTCATATCATATTGGCTTAGGGAATTCTCTGGCGGTTCAGTAGTTAAGCCTTCCCCTTCCAGTGCAGAGGGTGCAGTTTCAATCTCTCCTCCATGCCAGGAGGCAGAAAACCGGAATGTAAAACAGAAGCAATATTGTAACAAATTCAGTAAAGACTTTAAAAATGGTCCTCATCAAAAAGAACCTTAAAAAGTGTATCATATAAAGTTAAGTCTTAAAAAATTTATTTTTTTTGAGACGTCATGCCTTTTTTCTGCCTTATGCTAATATTTGGTGAGTATTTTAAAAAATAAGATTGTCTGGGCATCTTAAAAGAGTCAGAGCAGTCTTGGCATGTATGTAAGGATGGTTCAGCTGCCACATATATCATATGATAGACTGGGTTTCCCTCTGATCTTCTTAAAGAAAGAGAACAGCAACAGCAAGAACACTAATGATAAGAACAAAAAGAAAACAGAGTTCCACACACTCGTTCCCGGAGGAACAATCCACGATAGACCTTCTCAAGAAGACAAGGATATGGAATCTGGCTGATGTGGCTGTTTTGATATTTTGGGTGGAGTGTGCACAGTTGGGTGTATTAAAAACTCAAGTTGACCAAACTGAGGAGGAACAAAAGGGTGGGAGCTCAAGGGACTTCTGCACCTGTAGGACAGTGATCATTTGCACTGTCTGGTGGGGTCACACGTCATGTACTTTCTAACTGATCAGTTCTAGACTGTCTGAAGGAGGTATTACCAATCACAGACCCCCAGGCTCCCTTTCACTAAGGGACATTAGGCTATCAGTTGCCATGGCAACTGGGTCACACTTGCAGTACCGACAACCTGGTAGGGTTTTGTGTCCAGGTGTTGAGGAGACTTGGTGTCCTGTTGGCATTGCCAGTAAGAAAGTAGCTTCAGACCTCAGTTTAAATCGGATTAGTGGGCTTGCTCCTCATGAGGGTTGGCATTTCTTGAACATTTACTATGTATCAGGATTCATGATGAATTCTTCACCTACATTAGGTCATGTAATCTTCATAGCATCTCTAGGACGTGGGTGGTGTTATTATCCCATTTTAGAGCCAGGGAAACTGAGACTTAGAGGGTTTAGCTGACCCAAGATCATGTAACAGCTGTCAGTCTCGAGTGGTCACTCTTGGAGTTAGGGCTCAGCTAACCGTGGTCCAATTGCCAATATCTGCTGGATCATCGAAAAAGCAAGAGAGTTCCAGAAAAACATCTATTTTTGCTTTATTGACTATGCCAAAGCCTTTGACTGTGTGGATCACAATAAACTGTGGAAAATTCTGAAAGAGATGGGAATACCAGACCATCTGACCTGTCTCTTGAGAAACCTGTATGCAGGTCAGGAAGCAACAGTTAGAACTGGACATGGAACAACAGACTGGTTCCAAATAGAAAAAGGAGTACGTCAAGGCTGTATATTGTCACCCTGCTTATTTAACTTCTATGCAGAGTACATCATGAGAAACGCTGGGCTGGAAGAAACACAAGCTGGAATCAAGATTGCCGGGAGAAATATCAATAACCTCAGATATGCGGATGACACCACCCTTATGGCAGAAAGTGAAGAAGAACTAAAGAGCCTCTTGATGAAAGTGAAAGAGGAGAGTGAAAAAGTTGGCTTAAAGCTCAACGTTCAGAAAACTAAGATCATGGCATCTGGTTCCATCACTTCATGGGAAATAGATGGGGAAACAGTGGAAATAGTGTCAGACTTTATTTTTGGGGGCTCCAAAATCACTGCAGATGGTGATTGCAGCCATGAAATTAAAAGACGCTTACTCCTTGGAAGGAAGGTTATGACCAACCTAGATAGCATATTTAAAAGCAGAGACATTACTTTGCCAACAAAAGTCCGTCTAGTCAAGGCTATGGTTTTTCCAGTGGTCATATATGGATGTGAGAGTTGGACGGTGAAGAAAGCTGAGCGCCAAAGAATTGATGCTTTTGAACTGTGGTGTTGGATAAGACTCTTGAGAGTCTCTTGGACTGCAAGGAGATCCAATCAATCCATCCTAAAAGAGATCAATCCTGGGTGTTCATTGGAAGGTCTGATGTTGAAGCTGAAACTCCAATACTTTGGGCACCTCATGCGAAGGGTTGACTCATTGGAAAAGACCCTAATGCTGGGAAGGATTGAGGGCAGGAGGAGAAGGGGACGACAGAGGATGAGATGGTTGGATGGCATCACCAACTCGATGGACATGGGTTTGGGTAGACTCCGGGAGTTGGTGATGGACAGAGAGGCCTGGCGTGCTGCGATTCATGGGGTTGCAAAGAGTCGGACACGACTGAGCGACTGAACTGAACTGAACCGTGGTCCAGGGGCCAGATCTGACCCCACCTGGTTTTGGATGGCTCACATGTAAGAATAGTGTTCATGTTTTTTAAATGGTTTGACAAAAATTGAAAGTAGAATGCTATTTGGTAACAAGGGACAGTTATATGAAATTCAGATCTTGGTGTCCCTCAGCCAAGTTCTACTGTGACACAGCCTCCTTTGTTCCTTGACGGACTATCACAGGCAGCTTATGCTATACGGCCACAGGGCTGAGTAGCTGCAGTGGAAAGCTGGTGGCCTGCAAAGCTCAAGATACTGACCATGTGGCCATCTCCCAAAAGCCCGCCCGCTCTGCTCTTTATCTTGCGCAGTCAGCTGCCCGTCGGTCATCACTAACAGTCCTCGCCCCACTTCTGTTATGTGTGCTGTGTCCCAGGCACTTTTCTAGGCAGTTAAAACCACTCTATAACGACCCTTGGCCTCCGATATCATCATTATCCCCTGTTCACCTCTGAGGAACCTGAGTCATCAAGAGGCACATTCTGGAATGAACTTCCAGTTACCGGTGGGGAAGGGTGAGGGGGAGGAGTAGTTAGGGAAGTTGGGATGGAGATGGACACACTGCTGTATTTAAAATGGATAACCAACGAAGACCTACTGTATGGCACTGGGAACTCGGTTCAGTGTTATGTAGCAGCCTGATGGGAGGGGAGTTTGGGCAAGGATGGATAGGTATATTATATGTATGGCTGAATCACTCAGCTGTGCATCTGAAGCTGTCACAACATTGTTAATTGGCCAGACTCCAGTATAAAATTTTTTTAAAAAAGAAGCATGTTCTGGGGACTCTGCATCTGAACACAAATCAGTCAATGCACAGGTACCCTCATCGCCTGCACTTGACAGAGGAAGAGAACATGGCACAGAGAGGGCCAGTGGCTTTCCCTGGGTTGCACAGGAAGCAGGAGGCGGATGTACCGGCTGTATCCACGCCCTCATTCCCTTAGGAATGCGCTCAGAGCCTGCCAGGGCTGCCAAGTTTTTACAGAGCTGCCCTTGCCATGTGCCCCACAGGTGACATTCGGCCCTCGGTGCCCCGATGGCCTCTTTCAGGCCTGCCACACCGTCTTTCATCCTTTGAGAGCCAGCTACCCACGCCCCCTCCCCCCATACCCCCTACCTTCTTCCATCCATCCTGGCTAAACCAGGCTTCAGTAACGATCTCATTTACATCAGGGAGGGGAGGGAAGATTTAGTTCAAAACCACGTGGGTAAAGGCATCTTCCAGTCGTGTGTCTTTTAAGCCTCATGCTAAAGCAGGTCTTGGTAATTCCTTCTTTACGCTCTTTCCCCGGAACCAGAGGATACAAATCCCAGCAGGCTGGCAGCAGGCCCTGCTCCTTTCAAGTCGGATAAGTAGAGGCTCACGAGGCATCCGTGGGAATAGTTTTGATGGTCTCACAAGGTGAGAGCCGTTTCTTTTCCTTTGAAGGCGTTGCTTTTTAGGCATTACTGCCGAGTCCCTGTTAGAATAAATACATGTGGTATTTCTTGAAAGCTCTCATGCTCACACTATGGATGCTTAAGTAGCATGTCTATTTTGGACGCGTGAGAAGAGAAAAGTACTCTTTGTAGCCTTAAAAGAGCTTCTTTTCCAGATCGTTTTCCATTTCAGGCTCAATCCCCCTCCCCCCTCCCCGCTGTCCCCCTGGCATCCATTGCAATAAAACTCTTATTAAGTAAGCACCCTACACCAAGAGCAATTCCAGTTAGTTTTTTTGTGACTTGTGTTCATTCCTAGAAATACTCATCTCCTTTAGAAAATTGGACAAAACAGGCAATTACTCAGGTGTCTGAATCTGCCATGAGTTAACTCTTGTGTGTGTATATAAACTTGGGCTGTGAGACTTCCTTGGTGGCTCAATGGTAAAGAATTCACCTGCTAGTACAGGAGACACAGGTTCAGTCCCTGGTTTGGGAAGATCTCCTGGAGGAGGAAATGGCAACCCAGTCCATATTCTTGCCTGGAAAATCCCATGGACAGAGGAGCCTGGCGGGCTCCAGTCCTTGGGGTTGCAAAAGTCAGACATGACTTAACGATGAAACAGAAACAAGCATGGGTTCCGGGGAGGAGAGATGCATGCATTTGAAATAGAAGACAGGGACTTCCTGGCGGTCCAGTGGTTAAGACTTCGCCTTTCAGCGCAGAGGGTGCCGGTTTGATCCCAGGTTGGGGAACTAAGATCCCATATGCCTCTTAGCCAAAAAACTAAAACATAAGACAGAAGTAATATTGTAACAAATTCAATAAAGGCTTTATAAATGGTCCACATAAAAAACAAATCTTGAAAAAATAGAAGACAAAATATTTTAAAATTTGCTCAAAGGCAAGGCCAAGTGTAAAGCCCTACAATTTATATTGATTTACATTGACTCATGGTGGCGAGAGGCTAATTCATAGTATGCAGCTGGGGACAGTTTTAGGATGCTCCCTGATGGAGGTAGGATTAGAAATCAGCTTTGAAATGAGAAATAAGATTTTTTAAAAATGTATTTTAATTGGAGGTTAATTACTTTACAGTATTGTGGTTTTTGCCATACATTGACATGAATCAGTCATGGGTGTACATGTGTTCGCCATACTGACCCTCCCTCCCACCTCCCTCCCCATCCCATCCCTCAGGGTCATCCCAGTGCACCAGCCCGGAGCACCCCGTCTCATGCATTGAACCTGGACTGGCGATCTGTTTCACATATGATAATATACATGTTTCAATGCTATTCTCTGAAATCATCCCACCCTCACCTTCTCTCACAGAGTCCAAAAGTCTGTTCTTTACATCTGTGTCTCTTTTGCTGTCTCGCATATAGGGTCATTGTTACCATCTTTCTAAATTCCATTTATATGCGTTAATATACTGTATTGGTGTTTTTCTTTCTGACTTACTTCGCTCTGTATAACAGGCTCCAGTTTCATCCACCTCATTAGAACTGATTCAAATGCATTCTTTTTAATAGTTGGGTAATATTCCATTGTGTATATGTATCACAGCTTTCTTATCCATTCGTCTGTTGATGGACATCTAGGTTGCTTCCATGTCCTGGCTATTGTAAACAGTGCTGTAATGAACATTGGGATACGCATGTCTCTTTCAATTCTGGTTTCCTCGGTGTGTATGCCCAGCAGTGGGATTGCTGGGTCGTATGGCAGTTCTATTCCCAGTTTTTTAAGGAATCTCCACACTGTTCTCCCTAATGGCTGTACTAGTTTACATTCCCACCAACAGGGTAAGAGGATTTCTTTTTCTCCGCACCCTCTCTAGCATTTATTGTTTGTAGACTTTTTGATAGCAGCCATTCTGACCAGTGTGAGATGGTACCTCATTGTGGTTTTGATTTGCAGAGAAATAAGATTTGCTGAAGAACATTGAAGGTGGGTTAGCAACAGGAAATAAGCAACATCATTCATGAAATAAAAAGAATAGAAACATGCTTGCATTCCTTAACTTGACAGGTAAAGCACAGGTAAAGGAATGGCAAACTATACAGCCCAGGGGCCAAATCTGGCCCTCTGTCTATTTGTGTAAAGTTTTACTGGGGCATGGCCATCCCCATCGGTTTGTGTATGATTTCTGGTTGCTTTTGCCGTGCAGTGTCAGGGTTACAGAGTGATTACAGCAGGGAGTGAATGACATGTAAAGCCTAAAATGTTTACTATGGATGCTCTATGGAAAAACTTAGGAAGATGTACTAGAATTTGCTAAGGAAGATGTACTAGGTAAATGGAATGGAAGAAAAGTTGAGAAAAGAGAGGAAAAGTTTAGAGGAAGAATAAGGGAAAAAAGAAAAGTAGATGGAGACAGATAGAAGGCAAGAACTTACTAGGCTTTGGTTGTGTGCACATGACCCCTTTATTGCAACTAAGTTTGGCCTCACTGATATTCACGGTACTTGGCAGCACCCCTCCCTCCCTATAGGACTGTGGAATCGCAGTGGAGTAACTGTTGGCGAGAGGAGTCCTACAGCATCAGCTTCCCCTGAAGAGTTCAGTGCCATATAAAATCTGAAAGCAAACTATCAGAACTCTTGAGAGCTAAATGATGTGTGCATAAGAACCAAATGAGGCCTGAAGGCAAAGGCATTACCATCCTGCTTTAGACATTCCACACTGAATATGATAACCAAAGAAACACAGGGTGAATTTAGCATTTCCCCAATTTCTGGAACAGTCTCAGTGGTATTACGTGTTTGGTCAAGTGAGTTCGGGAAATGCTGAGTTACTGGGTTGATGAAAAATTTCACTTGGGTTTTTCTGTAAGATCGTATGGAAAAACTCAAACGAACTTTTTGGCAACTCCAGAAAATACAGGTAAACATACTTATTTGCTGCTGGAGTTCTCAGAGACTTTAATATACCTCAGGACACTGCGGGAGCAGAAGAAAAGGCACAGTGCTTCTCAGGTTTATTTGACACAAGCGTCATCTGGCTTTTTAAATAAACCCCTTTTTGGGACACAGTGGTATGAGTCTTATTTTGAGATTAATATATTCATATACAGATAGAATCTTAAAGGTCACGTAGCCCCATGCCTTCATAATCATGTAGTGAAATCTTCTTCCCAGGAACTTTTAAAAATCAAATTTAAACCCGAGAGTCTCTGCTGTTGATTTGAATGTTGCTCTTAGAAATTTGTTTATGGTGTTTGGGTTTAGAGATTTTGTATTTGCAATTTCTAATCCAATTTAACCTTAGATTCTACTTTCCTCTTGGCCCTTGAATTCTCTCCTTCCTGAGGGGTAATGGCAAAAAAAAAGGGGGGGGGGGCTGAAAATGATAAAACTCTGTAATTAGACACTTAAAGGTCAGTCACTGGAAAAAATGAACCAGCATGTTGCCTAGATGGTCGTGGATGATGAGTTTTGGGTTTAAAAAAAAAAATCCTGTATTTCAAATACAGCACAGAATCAGCCCTAATTGCCTGAACTGTGGGCTTCCAAATGAGTGTCTGGAAATTGGCAGTCAGCACAAGTCCACATCTGCTGCAGTCACCTCCTGACTGCACTGCGTCCTCGGTCACATGGAGGAACTGAACTCGTTTCCCCAGTAATGCTGTCACCTCCATGCAGATTTTGCTTCCTGTGTGACCTGCTCTGCAAACACGGGAGGCCCATGCTGGGGGCTTGGGGGAGTGCTCAGGGTATACTCAAAGTCCTGGGATAAACCCAGTGTATTTTTCTGGAGACTCCTTAAAAAGATTTCTTTTTTCCCCAATGTGGGCCATTTTTAAGATCTTTATTGAATTTATTATAATATTGCTTCTGTTTTAGGTTTTGATGTTTTTGGCTGCAAGACATGTGGAATCTTAGCTCCCCGACTAGGGATTGAACCTGAACCTCCTGCATTAGAATACGAAGCCTTAACCACTGGAATCAGGGAATTCCCCTAAAGTAACTTTTTATTGACATATAATACACACACACACACACACCCCAACAGAGAAAAGTACCTATGTCCTGATGGTATAACACATTTTCAACATACGAACATATCCAAATAACCAACACTCACAGACTATCAGTTTTAATTGCATATTTTATATTAAATCATGTGAAGATATATTATCAAGTCAGACACGACTGAGCGACTTCACTTTCACTTTTCACTTTCATGCATTGGAGAAGGAAATGGCAACCCACTCCAGTGTTCTTGCCTGGAGAATCCCAGGGATGGCGGAGCCTGGAGGGCTGCCACCAATGGGGTCGCACAGAGTCGGACACAACTGAGGTGACTTAGCAGTAGCAATACACCTGAGATTTTTTTTAAAAATGAGATTCCAAATGACTTTTAGGGCATTGGCATGAGTCACACCAGGCTCTGTCCTCAGAAGAGCTGTGTCTACTCCGCTCATGGCACAAATGGATGCCTCTTTGCTGTTTGGTAAAAAGAAGTTTAAAAGTTCCGGGAGAAATGAGTAGGCAGATTTCAGGAGTAATCAGCATCACACTGAGTCCTTACACGGGGCCAGGCACTGCACACGTGTTATTGTGAGTGTTCACAACACACCTAGCGGTGAGTGCACTGCACACTCGAAGCAGCGGAGGCTTCGATGCACTGTCAGTAACAGAGCGAGGGTCCCACATCCTTCAGATCCGAAGGTCCATTCTCGTAATTGCTTTGTTTAACTGCCTCTGTGACATTTCCCTGTTTGCTTTTGTTTGAAGCCAAGCAGTCTTACAAAGGAATATTGTTATCATTTTTTAAACATGAATTGAACACCCATACTTCTTGTTGTAGCGCTCTGAAAGCAAATACATTCATTTTGGGGATGGAGACACACACCGATGGTTTTGTAACATAGCCCCCTGTCAGTTTTAGAGGAAAAGCAATCCAAGTTGAATTTGGAATGAATTACCTTCAAATGGCCATGTTCTGCAGTGCACTACTGTAATTTGGGATATTGCAAGGCAGCCTAATGTGCTGGGTGATGACACATATGACCATTATGTGGCTCTCCCTCATTGAATGCATTGGGCGCAACCCAAGTCATAAATCTGCCAGCAGACAAAACATAAAATTTACATGCGAGATCAAATCTCCCTTGTCCTGATTTTTATACAAGGGTCACCAGTGGGTAATAAATTAAGATTCAGAATAAAAGTTACCTGCAGGTGCTAAATCACAAGACCATGTCAGGATCATAGCATTTTCTTTTGTGAATAACGTTACTGTCTGTTATCAGAGCCTGAGCTTACGTAAAGCACGGGTCACTGTTTGTTTAAGGAAAGGTGCCCTTTGTCCCTTAGAGATTTTGTATATCTTTGGTCAAACGTACTCATATTGTTTTCCTGAACAGCCGGCTATCTGCTATCAAGATCTGGGTTTGAAAGCTAAACATAGGCGAGCAGACATGCTTGGATGGTCTTTTGTACTAATAAATCTCTGGCTGTCAAGAAATTACACATATATTTTAATTTCATTAGCTTTCAGGAAATATTTATTGAGCACCTGCTGCCTGGTCATGTATGAGGCATGGAGTGTGCAAATATGAACAAGACAGTTCCACTGAGAAATGATCAGTCAGGAATCAGCACAAGAAAATACCACCCTAGGTACTTTAAGCAGGCTGAGATTTAACGTTGAAAATCAGATGCTTTGAAAATCGCGGGAAGCATTGAAGGAGCTCTGTAAGGTCTGGCTCCAGGAATGAGTCCCTGAGCACCTCCAGTCAGCAGAAAGAACCCGTGGTCACTGTCACTGCCAATCTCAGCTGTCCCTTGACACACAGAGACTGGAGAAAGCAGGTTGAATGCCACTGTACAAAGACCTAGGGTTTCTGAGCCTTTCCATGGTAACATGAAGTATCTTACCAAGGCAGGACGATGGTCTCCGCCTGACTTCTGCCTTGCAAAGATTTCGTGAGTGCAGTTAAGTGGCTGAGTCTGATTTCTATCTAGCTGCAGAGGAGTCTGGGAAAAGTCATTCAAAACTCTCCCCACTAGACGGATGATGTGAATGTCAGGAGAATCGGTCTGTAATATCTCCCACGGGAAGCAGGGCAGGGGGCAGATGTAAATGTGTATAATTTCAAAATAATAAGAATAGTCACTGTCCTCGGCGTCAAGTGTTGCAGGAATAGAGGGGACCAATGCTTATCTAAGCCTGAGGAGTGTCTGAAAAGGCTTTTGGGTGGGAGATGCCTCTGCACTGAATCTCAGAAGGTGAGTAGGACTAATCGAGGTGGAGGGGTCGAGGGATAGCCATGGGGGCAGCATGAGCAAAAGTAGAGGGCCCTGTGTGTGTGTGTGTATGGGTATGCACAAATGCATGGCTGCCTCTGCACATGTGCATACACACATACACGTGCATACATGCACATACACACACACACACACACAAACCATAGAAAATTCAGAATAAAGAAACTGTTAAGTATGGAGTGGGTGTTAATGAAGAGGTGGGGTTGGAGAAAGATGCAAATAAGACTGAGTTAAAGAAGGCCTGGTTTCCCATTCCTACCAGGAATGTGTCTACTCTGTAAAATGAAAGTGCATTATGAATATTGATTGTTTTTACGTTTTGTTATTCGTTCCCTGTGCTTTTAAGAATATCTCTTAATTCCTCTGGGGTACAACTTCCCCCCAGTCTCAGTCAACATGGCTTAAGTGAGGTTGACCTGCCTCCTGACTGCAGTAGAAGGCATGGGGCCCAGGCCTGGCCAGTGGGGCTATTCCTTGCCTTGTGAATCAAGATTTGAGCTGAGTCAGTCAGAGATAGCATGCATTAGACCTTAGACTGTTACTGGATTTATTAGTAAATATAAACGTATTTAAACCTTCCTGAGGTTGCTAAATGGAGAAGCCGAGCTTCTCTAGGAGGATGCCTGAGGATGACATTGACAGAGAGGAAAGCAGAGACCAGAGGTGGAGAAGGACCAGGGCCAGTAATGTCCCTCCGAACCCCGTGGCCTAACGTCCTCCCCAGTTAGAGCCAGTCGACTCCCCTTTTCTGTCCAAGCCATTGTGAATTCGTTGTCACTTTTAGTTCAAGGAATCTTGAGGGTTATTCGTCCCCTTTGAAAGAGCTGAAGACAAATATCAATATGATCAGACATAATTAATGGCCTGACACTGAAAGCTGGAAGATGAATCCAAAGGATCTGTACTTGTGCCACAAAAATACTGTGCATGCTGGACTTGGTGGGGAGCAAGGGTGTAAGGGACGGACTTGGGAAATGGTTAGCACATAAAATCAGCAGTGCTCCTTTCTGCTCGTTTTAACTGGGGCAGTGGCCCTGTTCGGACAGTCATGTGACTGAGTAGTAGCTGGTGGGAAACCTGTGGAAGTGAAATGTACCCACTCTGCCCCCCCGGCCCCACCTTGTGTCTTTAGAACAAGCCTGCTTTTCCTTTATTTTGGCTTGTTCTCCTGTTCTTCCTCCCTGCCCCCTGATGGGCTGAAATCTAGACCTGGGGAGTGTAGGCAGGGCGAGCCATGCAGATGACACTGGTGCTCTAAGAAGGGCATGACTGCAGGACTCTGGATTCTGGTGGCCTTGTGGAGCAAAATGGCCTTCTTTCTTGTACCACCTTTGCCTTTTACTAAGAGAGAAGGGAAACTTTTATCTCGTTAAGCCACTGGTTTTGAGTCTATCAAAGCAGCTGGCCCATTATTGCAACTAGTTCAGTTCAGTCGCTCAGTCGTGTCTGACTCTTTGCGACCCCATGAACTGCAGCACGCCAGGCCTCTCTGTCCATCACCAACTCTTGGAGTTTACCCAAACCCATGTCCATCGAGTCAGTGATGCCATCCAACCATCTCATCCTCTGTCATCCCCTTCTCCTCCTGCCCCCAATCCCTCCCAGCATTAGGATCTTTTCCGGTGAGTCAACTCTTCACATGAGGTGGCCAAAGTATTGGAGTTTCAGCTTCAACATCAGTCCTTCCAATGAACATCCAGGACTGATCTCCTTTAGGATGGACTGGTTGGATCTCCTTGCAGTCCAAGGGACTCGCAAGAGTCTTCTCCAACACCACAGTTCAAAAGCATCAATTCTTCAGTGCTCAGCTTTCTTCACCGTCCAACTCTCATATCCATACATGACTACTGGAAAAACCATAGCCTTGACTAGACGTACTTTTGTTGGCAAAGTAATGTCTCTGCTTTTAAATATGCTATCTAGGTTGGCCATAACCTTCCTTTCTAGGAGTAAGCATCTTTTAATTTCATGGCTGCAATCACCATCTGCAGTGATTTTGGAGCCCAAAAAAATAAAGTCTGACACTATTTCCACTGTTTCCCCATCTATTTCCCATGAAGTGATGGGACCAGATGCCATGATCTTAGTTTTCTGAACGTTGAGCTTTAAGCCAACTTTTTCACTCTCCTCTTTCACTTTCATCAAGAGGCTCTTTAGTTCTTCTTCACTTTCTGCCATAAGTGTGGTGTCATCTGCCTATCTGAGGTTATTGATATTTCTCCTCGCAATCTTGATTCCAGCTTGTGCTTCTTCCAGCCCAGCGTTTCTCATGATGTACTCTGCATAGAAGTTAAATAAGCAGGGTGACAATATACAGCCTTGACGTACTCCTTTTCCTATTTGGAACCAGTCTGTTGTTCCATGTCCAGTTCTAACTGTTGCTTCCTGACCTGCATACAGGTTTCTCAAGAGACAGATCAGATGATCTGGTATTCCCATCTCTTTCAGAGTTTTCCACAGTCTATTGTGATCCACATAAAGGCTTTGGCATAGTCAGTAAAGCAGAAATAGATGTTTTTCTGGAACTCTCTTGCTTTTTCGATGATCCAGCGGATGTTGGCAATTTGATCTCTGGTTCCTCTGCCTTTTCTAAAACCAGCTTGAACATCTGGAAGCTCATGGTTCACGCATTGCTGAAGCCTGGCTTGGAGAATTTTGAGCTTTACTTTACTAGCGTGTGAGATGAGTGCAATTGTGCGGTTGTTTGAGCATTCTTTGGCATTGCCTTTCTTTGAGATTGGAATGAAAACTGACCTTTTTCAGTCCTGTGACCACTGCTGAGTTTTCCAGATTTGCTGGCATATCGAGTGCAGCACTTTCACAGCATCATCTTTCAGGATTTGAAATAGCTCAACTGGAATTCCATCACCTCCACTAGCTTTGTTCATAGTGATGCTTTCTAAGGCCCACTTGACTTCGTATTCCAGGCTGTCTGGCTCTAGGTGAGTGATCACACCATCGTGATTATCTGGGTCGTGAAGATCTTTTTTGTACAGTTCTTCTGTGTATTCTTGCCACCTCTTCTTAATATCTTCTGCTTCTGTTAGGTCCATACCATTTCTGTCCTTTATCGAGCCCATCTTTGCATGAAATGTTCCCTTGGTATCTCTAATTTTCTTGAAGAGATCTCTAGTATTTCCTAATCTGTTGTTTTCCTCTATTTCTTTGTATTGATCGCTGAGGAAGGCTTTCTTATCTTTCCTTGCTATTCTTTGGAACTCTGCATTCAGATGGGAATATCTTTCCTTTTCTCCTTTGCTTTTCGCTTGCAACTAGTATTTATATGTAAATCTAGATCATGAGGACAGGAAAGAATCCAGAGAGAATGATTGCCAGGCAGTCATGGTGTTTCTGTGTTTCAGAAACATTGCTCTGGAGAATAGTTTTGGAGGATGGCACCAGCTGAGGATATGAGGCATGTTGGACTTGCTTGGGAGCAAGGTGTAGTGGTCCAAGGAGGAGAGAATAGCATTTGGGACCAGGATGTTAGTAGAGGGGACAGAAGGAGATAAGTGGATGATCTTATATTTCAGCTAACGGCAGCAGGACATGATGAATGAACGACTGTGTGGGTGAGGAGAAAAAAGAATCAAAATTCCTTTAGTCCATGGGGTAGAAGATGTCTTCACTGTTCAATTTGAATAGGTTTGGAGGGGAAGAAAAAGAAGTCAAGTTGGGGCACCATAAATTTGAAGTGTGAAACCCACAAGGCAATGTCCAGTAGGTTTTAGCATATAGGGGCCTACAGCTGAGTAGAGAAAGTAAGCCTAGAGATGAAAACCTGAATGATAACAGCAGATAAATGGTAATTGAATTCATGAATATTGATAGAAGTGCCCGAGAAGGGGGCAAGGCCTGGCATAGAATTTCAAGGGTGTGACATTTATGGGGAAAAAAAATGTCCATGAAAGAGATGCAGGAGGAATAGTCAGAGAGGCGGGGGGAAGGAGTGAATAAGAGGTGGATTTTGACGGGAGGACAGTTGGAAATAGCCTGCTGCTAAGAGGCTAGAAAAAGAAAAGATGCTGGAAAGTGTGGAGGATGACATTGGACTCAAGGTGAAACTGTACTCGGGATATTTTTTTCTTCCCTGTCTCTAACAGCATCCTGTGAATCAGTGGATCTGCCTAAAGGATGTAATGTTTTCTCAAAAAGACTTGGAAATGAGTTCTTTTAATGTTCTAGTTAGATATAATAGGGCTATGTAGAGGTCTTTGCATCTGCTAATAGGCCCATAATGTAGGTAACGTGCTTAACTCTGAACTTCATTCAGTTGAGTGGTGTTTATTTAGGACCTGTTGGGCTTCCGTGGTGGCTCTGATGGTAAAGAATCTGTCTGCAATGCAGGAGACCCAGGTTTGATCCCTGGGTCAGGAAGACCCCTTGGAAAAGGGCATGGCAACCCACTCCAGTATTCTTGCTTGGAGAATTCCATGGACAGTGGAGCCTGGTGGGCTACCGTCCATGGGGTCTCATAGGGTTGGACATGACTGAGGGACAAACACTTTTACACTTAGCACCATGCTAAATGCAGTGAGGGCTACAGAAGGCCTGTAAGACATGATTTCTGTCCTGCAGGGGTTTACAGCAATAACGACGGGTGACAGCCCAGCATTTTGAAATTACAAAGTACTCGTGAATATGCTTTCTTCCTGTGAGTCTGCTAACCGCACACCTGGAGGTATGGAGTGCTGGGGACCCACCGCAGCAGAGCGGCGGTAAAGGATCCACGTGTTCTCTCTCTCCAGCCACCAAACCCCCTCCTCCTTGCTCACAGCGGTTTCCATCTCCTGGAATAGGGACCCCAGGATGGAGAGTGGGTGGGAAGCGGAGCCCTCTGTTCTCCCCACCAGGACTTCCAGGCAGACCCTGAGGGCACCCACCGCGTGCTCAGGGCCGGCGGGGCACATCAGGGCAGATAAGCTTGTCGTTCAGGGCGCTGGACGTTCGGGTTGAGGAGACTTTGGGTGACAGAGAACCCAGGGGTTTGTGTTTCCTAGTCTTGTGCTTATCAGCCTCCCTAAATAAACCTTCATGCTTGAAGACTCTTTCAGGCTCCAAGGAACAGAGTGCTGCACCGTCTTCCTCAGCTGACAGTAAGGTAGAGAGGTGAGTCGGCATGGCTGGGGAGAAGTTAGTGTAAGGATAGAGTGTGAGGAATACAGAGACATTTGGCCAGGCCCCAGGAGGCCAGGGCCATCATGGAGAAGATACCAGGAGTTCTATGTCTCATGCGGGCTCCCAGGACAGTAGTAACGATAAATAATCATAACCAAAGTCACCGATGGTTATTGAGAACTTACTGCATTCTAGGTTCTGTGCTAAGAGTTGTGTCTTCATTACTCTTTTGTTTTGTTTCATTTTAAAGTTTCATTTTTTGAATGGATAAGAGTCACAGCTCAGGAAAGCATACATGGATATTTCTGTCTCCTGGACAACAGTGCTATTAATGGTTTTGGTATATCGTTGCAGAGATATTTTATGCATACATAAACAGATATATATATTTATTCTTTACCCTAATCTTGTTTCTTTTTAAAAATGCAAACAGAAGCATTCTGCACACCTGTTTCATATCCAGCATTTTCACTTAACAATATATTAATACCTTGTGGTTCTTTCCTGGTCAGAAATAAAAGAACCCATTTATTTTTTGTTTGTTTTCAGGAAGATAGCATTTATATCCCATTGTTTGAAGTAATATAATGTGTTTAGTCCTCTGTTAAAAGCCATTGAAATTGCTTCCATTCGTTCGCAAATGTGGATTCTGCTCAGTGAAAAACCTTGCATATAAGTCATTTTGCGTCATAAATAAATTTATGGACTAAATTCCAAGAAGTGTAACTGACCTAACAAGGGGTATATGCATTTTTAATTTTGGTGGATAATGCCCAAGTGTCCTGCATGGTCATCGCATCTATTTATATGGCCTGCAGCCCAGCATCTATTCCCCACAGCACAGTGGGTTATCCAACTTTTGCATTGCTGTTGATGAGCTAGGTAAAAACTGATATCTTTGTATAGTTACCATCAACATTTCTCTTATTGTGAATGAGCATCATTTTTGTGTGTTTGGTCATTTATTGTTTGGATGTATATGTGTTTTTTTCTGTTTTGGGTTGTCTCTTTGACTTCAGTTTCTAGACGTCCTTATTTATGAGAGAGGAGGAGAGGTTAACTTTTTGTCTGTGATGTGAGTAACTGATAGTTCCTCAGTTTGTCCACTGGTTTTTTTCATTTGGCATCAGTGGCTTTGCCATGCTGATAAAAAAAAAAAAATTTTTAACATAATTTATCATGCTTTTGTGTTTTACCAGAAGGGTCTCTCCATTGTGATGTGCTGCATATTTTTCTTTCCAGGACTTCTGTGGCTTTATGTTCATATTTCCATTTTTGATCCCTTATAGTTTATTTTGGTATAAAGTGTGGGTACATGGACTGCTCTGTGTATTTCTCTGAGTACCATTTATTGAAAACCTATCTTTTCTCACTGATTGGAGATGCTTCATTTATTATATGCCATTGCTTCATGTAATTGTTAATGACAGTCCTTTGAGGTTGGTCTTGGTCTCCACTGTACAGATGGGGAAACTGTGGCTCAGCAAGGCTATGTTGCATCTAGAAGTGGAGCTGCCGGAGTTTGAGCCCAGTGGTTGCTCTGCTGTATTATTTGAAGCAACAATTCTAGAAGTTTCTTTCTCAGGGACTCGTGCCTCTGCTTGACCCCAGAGCCTTCAGGTTATTGTGGCTCTCCACTTGTCTGCCACTATCTACTGAAGTCCTCTTCCTCCAGCTTTTGGGCTCAGATGCTTTAAAGGGGAGACTGGTTGCATGAGCATCCACTGGAGCACCCTTGTTGGTCAGGGCGCCTGGGCAAGACCGCCTCCCAGGCCATGAGCAGCTGGCCGTTTGCAGATCCACTGCCCACTGCAGTGATGGCCACAGCCAAGGTACAGGGGCCGAAGTGTGTAGCGTCAGCCACCTGCAGAACAGGAGGGTCCTCCAGACAGAGGCTTCCCAGAGTGGAGTGCTCTACTGGGCTGAGGGAGTGTGAGCAGTGTGCAGCCTGCTTGGCTGAATTAAGTCTTGTATCCTCTGTACAAATCGGGACTCTTTGGGTTATAAGTAACAGAAACCCAACATAAATTAGCTTACTCCAAAGGGGAAGTTTCTCTTCTAATCAAGCCATTCAGAAAGCTATGATCTTAATGGCCTGGGATGCTTGGATTCAGGAACATCAAAACCATCAAGTGTCTGTCTCTCTTCCCTCCCCGTGTCTCTCCTTTTCTTTCTGCCACCCCATCATTCCAGAGGAGGAGGTTCTGAGCTGACAACATTACAGTTCATGAATTTCAGGGAAAGATTCTGATTGGCTGCACTTAGGGGCACAGATCTTCCGTGGAATGATCGATCACTCTCGCCAGGGAAGGGAGGCTCGGGTATATGACTGGCCCAGTCTGGCTGAGTGGCCTGGGTGAGGGTAAGTGGTTAGGGTCATTGGAAGATCTGATAAAACTGTACGGTTGGGATGGGGAGGGGCAGGACAGGGGTGACTTGTATCGGGACCATCAGATACAGCAAGAGAACAGATGTGCTCCATTTTACTCTGCCCTCTGTTTCAGAGCCAAAGTATGTACTTTGCCTGCTGTTATCTAATTTTGGCACCAAATACTGCCTCCTTTTCTCCTTCCTTTTTCTAGAAAAGGGATTATTCTACTTAGAAGTTCCCATGAATTTTATATCAATAATGCTCTTCTTGGTTTGTGGCTACTGATCAGTTTATTTCAGATAAATTTATTCACCCAATTACAGATTCTCTTATCCAATAAACTTGTATTGAATCCTCCTCTGTGATGGTGGGTCGGCTCTGTTAGCTTTTGTGGGTTTGGAGATTTAGGATTTATAAATACTCAGTATTGGAGGTGTTAGAAGAAGCAGAAATCCTCTGGAGCTAGCTCATGCAGAATAATGGGAATCGATGAAGGTACAGTGGAAACTGAAGCCTCAGGAAGGGACCGGAGGCAGGCCTGGAGAGCATTCAGGAATTTGCCTGTGCTTCTCCTGTCTGCTTCTGCTCTTGGGCTGTTTTTCTTCTTGAGCTCAGCTGACTGACCCTCTCACCAGCCACATGGACCCTCTCTGGAGCTTCTGCATAACACTGTAGTTCTAGACACCTGCAGAGACCAGTTACATCAGTTTGTTAGGACTGCCATAACGAAGCATGGTAAGCTGGGTGGCTTAAACCCCAGAAGTTCTTTGCCCCACAGCTCTGAGGCTGGATGTTCTAAATCAAGATGTCCTTGGGGTTGGTTCCTCCTGGGGGCTGTGAAGGAGAATCTGTTCCATACCCCGCTCTGAGCTTCTGGTGGTTGACTGTCAGTCTGTCTGTTCCTTGGCATAAAGAGGCATCTCCCCCATCTCTGTCTTCATTTTAGCACGATGGTCTTCCTGTGTGTCATGCCAATGTGTCCGGATTTCCCTTTGTTATAAGGACACCAGTCATACTGGATTCAAGTCCTCCCTAATGACCTCATAATTACTTCTGCAATGGTCCTAATCTCCAAATAAGATCACATTCTGGGGTCCTGGGGGTTAGGACTTCAGTAGAAGAGCTGGTGGAGGGGATGCAGTTCAACCCATAACACCCACCGATTCTCTGTCCACATTCTGAACCTCCAGAAGAAGGGAACTGACTGTCCCATCTTGAGTCAGGTGGCAGGTATCTGCCCGCAGTAGAGTCAGCCTGAATGGTTTAGGGGTAGGGGTAGGTGGCAACTACTCCCACGGTTTGAGAAGCTTTCTAGAAACCAAAGAAAAGTCCTCCTCCAGTAGCTCTAAACCTTGGCTTCGGTCATCCACTTCTCAATGACAAATACCTCTCCGTGGTCATTCATTACTGGTGGACATAGTGGTGATGAATTAGCAGAGAGCTGTTAGGACTGCCCCCGTCAATCTGCTAACCAAACAGACTGGCCCTGCCAGGCTGGGTGCCAGATCACATTTCCTGAGCTTTGTTTTGCCTGGAAAAATGCGCTTCATTTGCTCAAGTGGCCATTTCTCTTTCTTATTTTTCCAGTGGAAGTACACTTTGTTTCAGGTTTTAAGTGTTCTTTTTTTTAATGTAAAGAGAAATGGATAACACAGAACACTAAGAAGAAAGTACAAAGCACTGCTACTCCCGCATGACTGAAATAAAAACACTGTCAACAGTTTGGTGCACTTTCTTCCAGACTGTTGTTTGCCATTTATAAATAAAGATAGATACATGCAAATGCATACACCCATGTGTTGATGTGTTAATGGGATTGTATCATATATAAATTTGCTGTTTTTACTAAAATATTATTGATACTATTCCATGTTAATCTGCCTAGATCTACATCAACTTTGCAAAATAACTACATAGCATTTCATAATATATTTACTCCTTCTATTAAAGGATATTTGAGGTGACTTTCAAATTTTTGTTCATGATGATCCTTATCCATGTGTCTTTATGAATTCCTGGAAGGAGAATTGCCAGGTCAAAGGGTGTGTCCACCCTTAAATGGAAAAATAGGATAGGGATACTAGTAGCCTGCTGATCACACCCCTGTCTCCCGCTCCTGAAACACCCGCAGGCACTGAGAAAATGTGCCTGAGTAGGGCCTAGTGGATGAGAGGATGCGGCTCTCCTGGAGGTGGTCTCTCCTGCCTGGAGCTGGCATCAGGCTGCTCAGATTATTGGGCACAGTTCCCTTTGCTCTTGTATGTCAGTTTACAGTCTGTCCTCCTGCTGCAGCAGGCACCGACCCACACCCAAGCCCCCACCCACCAGAGTAAGTGCTGATGGGTTTTCCTGTTCTGTTTACCATCTAGTTGTAGATTTTTTCTTTTCCTCTGCCTAGGTTGAAGCCTTGCTGTTGAGGGGGCCTCAACGGCCACTGAAGGCACACAGGATGCCAAGCAGAGCAGGTGGTGGGCCTGCTGTGGCCTGGGTTTTATGTCGATTGGGGTGGCCAGGCAGTTTCCTCCTTTCAGCCACCCATGAAACAGCAACAAGAGATGAATCAAGTGGTCCTCCGCTCTCCAGGAAAATGTCTTGAAGTGTCTGTGTTACAAAGGAGGATTGATGTGTGGTACATCATTTAAGCTGGTGTTATTCATTATGTCAACACTCTTTTTCCAAATCACCTACAGGTGACAGATGATAAAAAAAACAGTCCATAGTGACGTCTGGGTTGAGAGACAGCCTCCTGTAGGGCCTTTGTTCTCCTGGGATGTTCACAGGTCTCTCATGCTAAGCTTGTTTGTCTTTGGGTTTTTGGAGCCTGTAGAGAAATTTTGCAATGAGGGCAGTGAAGGCCATGTGTGTGCACGCACACATGTGTGTGTGATGCCCACCCACATACACGAACAACCATCTGGCCTACTGTTTGTGCGGCACCAGGAGCGTTCCACCTGGGCACAGTTGTACAACTTCATAAAAGCTTCACACAAACATGTATTTCTAAGACGTGCTCCTCACTCACTCACTGCACTCCCTGTAATTCATCCTGAGTTTATTGCGATCACCGATAGGCTTTGTTTTATGGGAACCACTCGTTAGCCCATCGCTGGCCCCAGTGATGGTGAGGCAGCTGAGTGATGGAAAAGGACCAGAGAAATGTGGGTCCGCCAGGGTCTTTATGCAGTGGTTTGCGGGGAAGAGGAAGTGCTAGGCTATTCCTAAGAAAACCTGTACTGTAGGATGTCAAGTAGGAGAAATAGATGAAGGGAATCCAGAGAGAGTCCTTAAAGGGCACATCGAAAGTGTGTTTGGAGAGAGAGGACTCTGCTAATTTTATCATTTACCCAGAGCTTACTGTGCATTGGGCACCAGGGTTAAGTGCTTTACTGGCACTTCATTACTCATAAAAACCCTCTGTGGCATTATTACTATTCCCATTTTACAGACAAGTAAGCTGAGTCTGAGAGAAGTTAGGTCATGTGCGCAGGATCTATCGCATAGCTGTGATGTTATCCCGTTCCTCTCTGATTTGAGAGCGTACTGTGCCCTCATCCATAGTCATATATGGTCCTTCAAGTTCACGTGCAGCTTTTGGTTTGGGGGAGAATGCTTCTCTGAGACAACAAATGGCAGATGTCATCTCATCAGCCATTCATTTCCTTTCAGCACTGGAAAGATGATTCTTTACTTGGTGAGGCGAGATAAATTAAAAAAAAAAAATTGTAATAATAGTTTGAGTTGTGTGAGCGTGGACTGAGGGCCAGTTTTGCACTAAGATCTTGAAATGTATTATTTCATTTAATTGTTTTATAACCTTGTGATATTTTCTGTTATGATCCCTGCAGTTTCCAAAAATGTTGCCTGTTTGCTTCTGTTTTGTTTTGATCCCCTTCTCTGCAATTAAAATCCAGGCTCCCTGAGGGCAGCGACCATTTGTGCTGTTTTGCTGATACAGTGCTAGTATTTAACCCAGTGCCTAGCAAAGGGTGAGGCGTCAATGAAACATCACTGAATCCAAGAATGAATCAGTAATCTAGGGGCGATAAATGAAGCCTGGAGAGATTGAATAACTTGCCCAAGCCTTAGGACTGGCTGATAAGCAGGGGTCTTATCAAAGGGCACTTTGATACTTGGTCTACTCCAAGTGAGAGTTAAGAATTTTACTTGCTGACTCCAAGAGGACTAATATGAATGGTTATAATTAGGTGGAATCAGAATTTTAGGATTTTGGAAAAAAAAATTCTGGAATCAGAAATTTTACTTTAGAAACTAAAAATCGAACCTGTCCCACCTTGGGTAGGCAGTACATACCTCCTGTGAAGACCTTTATCCGGTGGCCCGTCCACAGCCAGGGCTCCCACCTATGGGCCCGCTGACCTCATGAGGCCCCTGGACGTAGCCTAGGAGTTGAAACGAGCTGTACTTGAAAATCTTTTTGTGTCCAGATCGGGCAGCTTCAGGGTTCCTATGTGAAAACTGCACAAACAAAACTTGCAAAACCTCCTTTTGCAAGAAGGACCCTAGTTTGCCCAGTACTTTGTTTCTTAAATTCTTCCTATAAAACCAGTGAAAATCATGCCTGTGACTTGACAGTCAGGAACATGGTGCCCCAGGAACATCTTTCCCTCAAAGCAGCAAGAGGAACCTCAAAGAAATCATTTTTAACAAAAAGCTACTGGGTCACTGGACCACGGACCCCATTTCCGCTCTTGAGACCTGAGCAGTTACCTGGCTTCTGGACAGGGGCTGTTGGGGCTGGGCTAGGATAGGCAGGATGAGCAGCAGCCCGTTTGCTAACTGGCACCAGACTTTCTTCACCCTGTGTTCCTTTCAGTCATTTTTGACGTAGATATATTACACACTCACTGAGTTCTTCCTCTCATCTTTGGTGTGGTGGTAACTCAGGTTTTCTCATCCTGGGCACATGTGGCATTTATGGCTGGATCATTCTGTGTGTTGTGAGGGCTGCCCTGAGCATTAGAGAGGTTTGGCAGGATCCTTGGTCTCTGCTCGCTGGAGGCCAGTCGCAGCCCCTTCCCGTCTGTGATACTGAAAATGCCTCAGGACCTTGCTAAAATATCCAGGGGAGGAGGCACAGCCACCCAGGGAGAGCCACTGGGCTAAGTGATCTTGCATGCACTATAATAAACGCTTAACTCCCCGCAGCCCACCAGCTGCTGCTCCTCGTTTTGCAGGGTGGAAGTCGGAGGCACAGGGAGGGTAACATTGCAACTAGTGTTTGAGCCCCAGAGAACAGGGATATGTTCTGAGAGCTGATGTAAGTTGATATGCTGACATGTAGTTGACTTTCTGGTATTGTTACTTTCAAGTGTCCAGCACAGTGAGTCAGTATTTTTTGCAGATGATACTCCATTAGAGATTATTACATACTGAAGGTATAATTCCCTGTCCTTTGTATCCTTGTTGCTTGTCTGTTTTACAGGTAGTCATTTGTCTCTTAACCTCATACATCTGATTTGTCCCTCCCCATTCCATCTCCCCCTCGGTAACCACCAGTTTGTTTTCTATCTCTCTGAGTCTGTTTCTATTTTGCATATGCATTCATTTGTGTAATTATTTTGGTTTTTAGCTGCAATGTTCTCTGTTGTCCTAAGTACAGTGGGATAGTCGTAGAAACTCAAGTTACCTACCTGAGCTGACCAATGTCTTGGGAAGAAAAGGGTTCTCTTTTGCCGCTTCTTTTGTTCAGCATGTTTGTTTTCAGGAGCACCTATGATGTGCCAGCATGGCTCTGGATGCTGGAGGGGATACAGCAGAGAATGAGGTCATACAAATCCCTGCCTTTGTGAGGTTCAGAATGTACAGAAATGTGACGTCTCATTCCCTGAGCCCTCGGGATACGGGAAGAGGCTGTGTGGCTGCCTGCTCACATGGGTGATAGCTTGCCATCTTGCTTTTCTTTCTGTTATTATTACTGATGTGATTGTTGTCATTTTACTAATAGTGACCTCAGTTGAAGAGCTTTACTCTAGGCAAGCTGTGAATTCCTGAGCACCGCTATTCACTTTTATAAACCAAACTCTATACAGCTTTGGTAGCAATTGAAATAAGGCTCAGGATCAGAAAGCATATGTATCTTTAATGCAATATTACAAAACAGCCACTCAGCAGTTTTTCAAGCCCAATTAGTTAAATTTTTTTCTGGCTTTCTTTCCCTTCTTGGATAGGCAATGAGGTTTTGATATTCTTGTGAGTCTTTTAATAATAAAGGCATGGATCTAGCCCTTTCACACCTCTCCTAATGGGCTGAAGTTCAGGTTGTGATTTTTTTCAAAAAAGGAGAATTTTGTTTCATTTTAGGTTCAGTGTGAAATCTTAGCATAAGAACACACACATAAGTTTCTAACACTTATGGAAGTCTTTTGATGAATGGTACCATAAACACAGGCAATTTTCTGTATCATGTTCACAGGCTTTTGAAATTTACAAGGTTTCTCTTTAATATAATTGTCTCTGCTAGCTAACAGGCAGTTTTATAGCCTGTCCATATTTATCATTAGGATAAAAAAAACATACCCTCACCCTAGATTCTTTATTCTCACAGGAGCATAAATAATTCCAAATAACCAGCAATATCTTGGCCACAGTTTGATTTGGTAGCTCTGAGGAAAATAGCTCCTAACCGTTAAACCCGTTTCTACCACCTACATTTGAGTTTTGAAAGGCCTGGGCACATTCTAAAATGTGTGCTATGAATCTGATTAATGTATACAAAAGTGTCAAAATGCAGTTTTGAAACAGTCGTTGCATGATTGAAGTTCCTCAGAACCCTTTCACACTTTTATCTCTGGCTACTTTGGGGGAGTCAGAAAAGGCACACACACTTTAGCAGAGGGTCAGGGAAGTGTGGTCAGAGTGGCCAGGGTTTTGAGGTTCCATTTGAGACTGTCAGAGCTCACAACTTGACAGAATTGTTGAAAATCAAGTTACATGTCTGTTATATTGGTACAATCAGTCAGGCAGTTTGCATCCTTGTTAAGACCATAAGATGAAATCAGTTTTTCTACCAAACATGTAAATTAACCCATTTCAACTGTTCTTAATAGTTATTTTAAAAATAGATTTAGGCCCTTACTCTCTCTATATCTGACCAACACAATGTAAAATATAACAAGACAGATGTGTGTGTAGCAGGAGATACATTAAATCTTAGGTGTGTAAAAATGTGTCTTTCCTTACTTGCTATTATTTACTGGCTGTTTCTCACAAGGCACTTTATCAAGACAGTTTCATCTGTATGCTACTACAGTAGGTAATAGGAAAATGACAGCAATTTAAACCAGGTTTTTATCTTTTCTTTCACATAAAAAAACATCTAGAGGTAGGAGATTGAGGGTTGATAGGACAGCACCACAATATCATCAATTTGTGGTGACTGCTGCTTCTGGCCATTTGTTCTCCTTCCTTAAAGTGTGACCATTGACTCATGGTCCAAAATAGTTGCTGGGGTGCCAGGCATCATGGTCAGGTTCCAGACAGCAGAATAGAGGAAGGAGAGAAGTCTCTGCTCACATTCTTTTAAGGAGACAGTATGGAAGTCTCACAGAACACTTCTATTTACATCTTACTGGCCAAAACTTAATTATTGGGTTGGCCAAAAAGTTCATTCTGGTTTATAGAAAAACTGGAACAAACTTTTAGGCCAACCCCGTACATGGTGACATCTGCTTACAAAGGGCAGGGGCTGGGGAATTCTTCAGTTAGTTGGCCATGTACACAGCTAAAAATCAGGATTCTTTTACTGAGAATGTTGAACAAGCCACTGTGTTATTCCAGTAGGGGAGAGAAACTGTAGACTTGCCATGGGGAGGTAACGAGGACTTTGCCTGTTTACAACAGCTGATTTCAGGTTAACTCTGAATCTCTTGAGAAGATGGTTGCTTCTCTTGCTTTATCTCCGTCTCTTCTCCCTGAGTGGCATCTGGTTAAGGAGAAGGCTAGCGGCCTCATCGGGGAACACGAGGTGCCTCTTGTTTGTGCTGACCCTCTGGGTCGGAACGGTTCCTGCTGAGTGAAGGTGGCCCAGTGCAGACCGGCACATGCTGCGCCGCTCCCAGCCTTGTTCTGTCGCTGGCAGTTGCTCTGGCCCCCTTAGCTGCTGACCACAGACCATACTTTCTGCTCATGAGGTCCCTCCTGGCCTCTCAGGACCTGCACAGCCTGGAGCACCCACAAACTTCCCACCTTAGCACAGGCAGCTGGACGTGAACCACAGCGGCACGCCGGGCCCTGATCTCTTCCCTCACATGTCGTCTTTTACCTTACCTGTCTTTCATGCTTGTCTCCGAGGGGTGAGGTCTCCCCTCAGTTCTTCCAGGGGCAGGGTGTGCTAGCCCCCAATTTCCACCATCTCTGTCTCTCAAGGTCCAACCCTGCTGTTGAAGGAGGGAGAAAATCGAGGGCTCTGATGTCTCGATCTCTGTCCTGCTTTCCTTTTTTCTTATGTCCGTAGGTCTCCCCGTCCTGTGGATTTATTTTGGAGTAAACTGCCTTTTGCTTTCCCAGTAAGCTTCCTGGCTAATTCTTAGTGGTGAAAAAATTGCAGGGGAAGTAAACAGAAAAATAAATTTATCATAAGGAAAATGCTTTATAAAATGCCTTTTGACTTGCACAAAAGCTGCTTATTTTCTGGGTAAGTCAGCAACAGCATTGCAGTATCCTGTGTATGTGTGTGTTTTATTGTTAGATGGCATAAAAATCAACCTCAAATCTGCCTTGGTCCAATTAGCAACAACATGAAATTAATAAGAATTCTAGTCAGAAGTCGTTTATAATAATATTAGTATGTAGTAAGATTAGGACGGGCCTCCCTGGTGGCTCTGATGGTAAAGAAACTGCCTGCAACTCAGAAGACCTGGCTTTGATCCCTGGGTCAGGAAGATCCCCTGGAGGAGGGAATGGCTACCCACTCCAGGATTCTTGCCTGGGAAACCCCATGGACAGAGGAGCCTGGTGGGCTGCGGTCCGTGGGTTTGTAGAGTCAGATACAACTGAGTGACTAACAGACATACACACAAGATTAGAATATGTAGCATTTCAATGAATACTGAGTGATTTCTTAAAGAAAGGTATTATTATTTTTTCAACTATTAATGTTTCTGCTACCTGGCGTGTATTTGTTGAATGAAGGACTGAACTACAGACATATCTGAAATCAAGACTGACATGAGGGGGAAAGAAATAACAGAAAGAAGGCACAGTTCTCAAGCTTAATCTTATTTTAACTTGAGACAGTCTTTCCCCTTTGGCATTTTGATTGTCTCAATTCAAACTCAGATGCCCCTCAGCATATTTTTTTTATCCTGCTCAGAGGCAATATGAAATTTACGCTGTCTGTCATGGGCAGTTAATTGCTTTAGGGAGACTCATCAACACACGCCTCCTGCCAGCCCCCTGCTTGGGGCTGCACCTCCTGCCACACATCAGCTTATCTCTCTCGAAATGCGTGGCACCCACATTAAGAACATGTTTTATTCGGCCTCCCTGACTCAGTGACACTGAAAAAGGAGGCTCATTACTGAGCTGAGAGGGGAGCGCCACTGTTTCTCAAGCAGTAAACATTCTCACTCTTTTTCTTCTTTCCTGTTGGTGACTGTTAATTGTAAACTTTTGTGATGTCAGGAGCAGTAAAAAGGGGCAATAAAATTGTTCCTGTGAATTGTAGGGCTTTGGGCCTGTGGCGTTTATTTGTCTAGATATTTATTTCTTAAATTTTTTTTCTTTAAAGATCTAATAAGTTTTCTTGAGAGACTCAGGGTAGCCACTTTTTTTTTTTTTTAATAAGGTGACCAAATATTAATCTAAAGATTAATAAAGTTCTGCCAGTTTCCTGGGGCTATACAAGGTACTATGACTTTTGGTCACGCTTAGCTTTTTTTTTTTTTTAATTCCTTTGAGAGATCAAAATGCCTTATGATTTCAGGTGGGCTTTATTGAACTCTAAGTGGACGTTGGAGGCTTTGTAATTTCTCTCTCTAAGAGAAAGGGCTGTCTATTACTGGTATATCTGCTGGGTGTTTTATTTGTGGCAAACATTTGCTTTGAAAGAAGAAAGCTGGTCTTTTCATCTCCCTTGGTCGGCTATTGGAATGATACCTTGGGGTCAATTTTGATTGGTTTGAATTTCTCAGAGGATCCAATCCCCTAAGTCCTAAATCACATTCGAAAGCAAAACTTAAAGATATAGAAGCGTAGGTTTCTCAGCAACCCATGGTACGTGGGAGGCTGTCTCCTCCACCCACACTTTGAGAGAAAAGCTGCCCCCAATCTGGTCCTCATAACTGAGTTGGTCTCCTGCAAACTCGGCTAAATATTTATGTCTGTTTTTTCTTGTGGAACAGAAATATATATACACACACACACATATATATGTGTGTGTGTGTGTGTTTGTAGAAATATATATCAGTTCAGTTCAGTTGCTCAGTCGTGTCTGACACTTTGTGACCCCATGAACCGCAGCACGCCAGGCCTCCCTGTCCATCACCAACTCCCGGAGTACACCCAAACCCGTGTCCACTGAGTTGATGATGCCATCCAACCATCACATCCTCTGTCGAAACCTTCTCCTCCTGCCCTCAATCTTTCCCAGCATCAAGGTCTTTTCAAATGAGTCAGCTCTTCGCATTGTGTGGCCAAAGTATTGGAGTATATATATACGTATAGAAATAGTACAGAAAAGTAAAAAGTAGACAGTGCAAGTCTCTGGGTAAACTGCCTTTAAAAATAACTATTATTTGGTGCATATCAAATTACATAGATTCTAGAAGACCTGGAAAATTTTGCCTGTATGGGGACCGTCAGGATTAGTAATTGGGGAAAAGTAGAGGAGATGTCATTACGAAATCAGTGATTCCCCAGTCATACCCTGCTACCCATCTGAGGGGGAGTTCTCTCTGATTTCTGGTGAAAAGAGAAATTAAGAATGATATGAGTTCTTTCTGTTTTTGCGGTGTTCAGTACAGTTACTCAGTCGTGTCCGACTCTTTGCGACCCCATGAACCACAGCACGCCAGGCCTCCCTGTCCATCACCAACTCCCAGAGTTTACCCAAACTCATGTCCATTGAGTTGGTGATTGTAACCATCTCACCATCTGTCGTCCCCTTCTCCTCCTCCCTTCAATCTTTCCCAACATCAAGAGTCTTTTCAAATAAGTCAGCTCTTCGCATCAGGTGGCCAAAATATTGGAGTTTCAGCTTCAGCATCAGTCCTTCCAATGAACACCCAGGACTGATCTCCTTTAGAATGGACTGGTTGGATCTCCTTGCAGTCCAAGGGACTCTCAAGAGTAAAGTATCACAAGGGTAGTAATAATGGATATTAGTTAACATAATGTTTGTAAGTCCTTTCTTGAAGTTGGGGATTGGGTTGTTAATTCAAAGTACACACACAGTCGCTGCCCCTCCTTAGAGGGGAGCTGTATAGATATCCTCTCCCGCTCCTGCCGCTGAGACCTCAGGCTTGGCCTGGTGACTTACTTTGGCTATTTCATTGGTCAACTGTGTCATTTCCTATGAAAATCTTTTAAGAGACAGTTTATGTTTCTTTATTTTTTCTTCTTGTTTTCTTTTCCATGATGGTTCATCACAGGATGTTGAATATAGTTCCTTGTGTTACACAGTAGGACCTTGTTGTTTATCCATTCTCCGTATAATAGTTGGCATCTGCTCATCCCAAATTCCTAAGCCATACCTCTCCCTTGCAACCCTGGCCACCACAAGTTTGTTTTATATGTCTGTGAGTCTGTTTCTATTTCGTAGATAAGTTCCTTTGTGTCATATTTTAGATTCCATATATATAAATGATATCATTGTAGTATTTGTCTTTCTCCTTCTGACTTACTTAGTATGATAATCTCTAGTTTCGTCCATGGAGCTGCAAATGGCATTATTTCATTCTTACGGCTGAGTAGTATTCCATGGTGTGTATATACACACACAGACACACACGGTCACACACCATGTCTTTTTTATCCATTCATCTGTCAGTGGATATTTGGTTTTTTCCACGTCTTAGCTGTTGTAAAATGGCACTGCTGTAAACATAGGGGAGCATGTGTCTTTTCAAGTTATAGTTTTGTCCAGATGTACGCCCGGGAGTGGGGTTGCTGGATCATATGGCAGCCCTATTTTTAGTTTTTTAAGAAACCTCCATACTGTTTTCCTTAGTGGCTGCCCCAATTCACATTCCCACCAACAGTGTAGGAGGGTCCCGTTTTCTCCACCCCTCACCAGCATTTGTTATTTGCAGATTTTTTGAAGATGGCCATACTGATTGCTGTGAGGGGATACCTCATTGTAGTTGTGATTTGCATTTCTCTAATAAAAGTTGATCATTTTTTCACATGCCTTTTGGCGATCTGTATGTCTTCTTTCGATAAATGTCTGTTTAGGTCTCCTGCCCATTTTTTGATTGGGTTGTTTGCATCTTTTTGTTATTGAGTTCTATGAGCTGTTTATATCGTTTCTCCATTCTTTCTTTTCCTTATTCTGTAAGTTGTGATCTCTTCCATCTGCCTAGGTCTCAGAGTGAAGATGATGTGAAACAGAGTGGCAGGCAACTCTTATTGGGCACGTTGCTTGAGGAGGAAATAAAGCTTTGTTGTCCAAGCCACTGAGCTCTGGGGCTGCTTGTTATTATAGCATGACTTTATCTAAGCCAACCAATACACTTGGCAAAATTAAATACGGTCAACCCTGTAGGGCCTCATCAGGTATTAAAAATTTTACGTCTGTGAACTCTAAGCATCTGGGACTCATTGCTGTACATGAAAATAAAATGATTGGTAGCAGATTTGACTTGTTACTCTAGGGATATGCTACCTAATGAAGTAGCCACTCACTGTGTGTGGCTGTTGAGCAATTGAAATGTGGCTGGTCTCCATTAAGGTATGTAAGTTTGAAATACACTCCGATTTCAAAGACAATACAAAAGAATGTAAAATCTGTCAGTAGCTTGTATATTGATTACACACTGAAATGACAATATTCTGAATCTATTGGGTTATAATCAAGTTTGTGTGTGTGCCCGTGTGCATGCTCAGTCATGTCTTAACTCTTTGTGACCTTATGGACTGTAGCCCGCCAGGCTCCTCTGTCCATGGGATTTCCCAGGCAAAAATACTGGAGTGGTTTGCCATTTTCTCCTCCAGGGGATCTTACTGATCCAGGGATCAAACCCTCATCTTCTACATCTCCTCCATTGGTGACTGGATTCTTTACCACTGAGCCACCTGGGAAACCCACAATCAAATATAGTAGTAGCATTAATTTTGTCTCTTCCTTTTTACTTTTTTTTTTTTTAATGTGACTCCTAAAAGGTTTTAAATTATGTCTGTGGATCACATTTGCTTTTTTTTATCAGACACCCTTGCTGTCAGCTATGGAGTTGGACAGATCTTTGTTTCCATCTTAACTCTGCCGGTCTCTCCTAGTGAGACCCTGAAGAAGTTGCATCACGTCTCATGCTCCTCATTTGTAAGCAGGGGGACGATCTGTCTCCCACGGATATTGTGAGAAGTAAGTTAAGATACTGAATGTAAATCGTGCAGCCCAAAGTAAATGGCCGTCTTCTTTCTTCTGCTTTTCTCAATAATGTATCTTGAAGAGGCTTCCTTTCACATTATAATTGATTTTCTTTTCTGGTGTTGGGAGTGGAGCAGTTAATATCATGACTTCCAAGTGCTTGTCAAATTCAGAACTTTGGTGTCATGAACTGGTTGAGCCAAAGTTTTTCTCTGAATAATGTGAGTGAGGCCTTTTCATTCTGTTTGTATACTTGGTCTTCCCTGGAGGGTGGAGAATTGTCTTGGATTACTATTCACTCTGATTTCATCATTCACCTCTCTAGAAAATGCAAATGGCCTAGGCACTCTAATGGATTATGTTGGGATGTTCATCTTGAAATCATTCATCTTTATTGATTTTTTTGACACAACACATTTGGGGTGCCTGAAAAGCAGATTCCCTGTGGACTACAAATTAATTTCCTTCATGAATCTACTCAAAGATGCCAGGTTAGTTTGTTTATCTTGATGGCTGAGCCATGAGACAGATTGAGTCATGTGAAAAATATCTGTCTTACTAGTTTCAAACATTTTTATAGGGAGACGTCCCTCTGTTTTAATTAGATATCCAAATTCATTTATATGTGTTTATTTTATGAATATCTGGAACCCTTTTGAGAGTTTTTTGCATATGTGAATAGCCATCTGTCAAGATTTAGAGCGTCATTAATATCGTAAACCTATTGATGCTTAATGTTGTGAGTTAGCAGATTATGCAGCTGGAAGCTTTATGCTCTCCGATCCAAGTGTTAGACCACCCTTCTTTGTGACTTTCCCACTACTTTCCAAAAAAGGTTGCTCTGTATTTCCATCAGAAAAGCCTGAGTTAAAAGAGTGAAGATTGAATCTGCTTCTTGGGAACCATATAAAAGGTCCTGGGTTGAGGCACTGTGGCTGTCATTCCCAACACCAGCACCACAGTCATCAGCTTACATTGCTGGTTCTCTGACTGAGTACGTCCCCCAGCTTCGGATCCCCCACAGTCCCTATTAGCCCATCACATTACTTGGGATGTTCCTTTCTTCATAATGGGATGCTGAGTCTCTTTCAGTTCAGTTGCTCAGTAGTGTCTGACTCTTTGCGACCTCATGGACTGCAGCACGCCAGGCTTCCCTGTCTGTCACCAACTCCTGGAGCTTGCTCAAACTCATATCCATCGAGTTAGTGATGCCATCCAACCATCTCATCCTCGGTCATCCCCTTCTCCTCCTGCCTTCAATCTTTCCCAGCATCAGGGTCTTTTCCAATGAGTCAGTTCTTTGCATAAGGTGGCCAAAGTATTGGCGTTTCAGTTTCAGCATCAGTCCTTCCAATGAATATTCAGGACTGATTTCCTTTAGGATGGACTGGTTGGGTCTCCTTGCAGTCCAAGGGACTCTTAAGAGTCTTCTCCAACACCACAGTTCAAAAACATCAATTCTTCGACGCTCAGCTTTCTTTATAGAAACTCTCACATCCATACATGACTACTGGAAAAATCATAGCTTTGACTAGATGGACCTTTGTTGGCAAAGTAATGTCTCTGCTTTTTAATATGCTATCAAGGTTGGTCATAGCTTTTCTTCCAAGGAGTAAGCATCTTATACTTTCATGGCTGCAGTCACCATCTGCAGTGATTTTGGAGACCAAGAAAATAAAATCTGTCTGTTTCTATTGTTTCCCCATCTATTGCCATGAACTGATGGGTAGTTTTGAATTGAATCTCTTTAATCACCTTTATTATTGGATTGACCAAAAAGTTAGTTTGTGTTTTCATAGGGTCGTATGGAACTACCCAGCAAACTTTCTGGCCAGTACAATATTTAACTTTAGATTTGGTTACAAATCAAGAATGATCCAAAATAACAGATTTAAATAAGATTAAAGTTCATTTCTCTCCTTTGTAAACAAAGACTAGAGATAGACATCCAGGGCTAAGAGTATGACCTCCCAAATTCCTTTTATCTGTGATTCTCCACCACATGGTTCAGAAAGGCTGCTTGAACTACTGCTATCATGTCCACCTACCAGTAAGCAGAAAAGAAGGCAAAGAAGGGTCAGCCCGTAGCCTTTGAAGAAAGTATTCTATAAGTTACACTTTAAACTTCTGCTTACAGGTAGAACTTCTTCACTGGGTTGTAACAAGCTGCCAGGGAGATTGCGAGAGACTGCCTGGGTTCTGAGCAGCCATGCCCCTGCTGAAAAGAACAGGCTCTATTAATAAGGAAGAAGAAGTGAAAGGCTATTGAGGCTAAGAGCCAGTAGTTTCTTCTTATCATCTTCATTTAATAAACCTTAAAAAGAGAGTTTTATGGACCTTATTTTACAATACCTGATTAGTCCTTTCTTCCAGCCAGATGAAGGAAGTGCCGTTATCTTCATTTTTTCAGATAAGAAACTCAAAGTTCAGAAAGTTTGCCTTTTTACTTGTCAAGGTCACAGTCACAGTAATAATGGCAGTTATGATTACTGTGAACATTTAATGTGCAAAACTACCATTAATTTTGGTCCCTTCAAGCCCAAATGATTGCCTCTATTATACCCCAACTTCACATAAGAGGAAACGTTGGATAACTTGTCCAAGGTCACAGGCTACTCGGGTTTAAAAGGAAGAACTTGAAACTTCTTAGCCTTTTTTCCTCTTTTCTTGCTACCCTAGCAGTTACCACAAATGTAGGGCCTTGAAGCTATACTCGCTATGTCACAGCTCTATAGGTCAGAGGTCCTGTGGACTTGTTTCTTGGTTCTAGGACCCACAAGTCTGAAATCACTGGGCCCCCTAATCTGGGAGAATCTCTGTTTTAGGAGTAGCTGATTAGTAATCTTAGTTCCTTCTTCAAAATCCCCTTTGCCGTGTAGTGTAAAAGGTGAAAGTATAGTCACTTAGTTGTGTCCAACTCTTTGTGACCCCATGGACTATAGCCCACCAGGCTCCTCTGTCCATGGAATTCTCTAGGCTAGAAATACTGGAGTGGATAGACATTCCCTTCTCCAGAGGATCTTCCCAACCCAGGGATCAAACCCAGGTCTCCCACATTGCGGGCAGATTCTTTATGTCTGAGCCACCAGGGAAGCCCCAACATGTAGTGTAACATATTCACAAATTCAGAGGACTAGGGTATAGAATCTTTGGAGGCACTATTATTCAGTCAGCCACTGACTGTGACCCATAATAAAGAAAAGTGAAAGTGAAAGTCACTCAGTCATGTCAGACTCTTGGCGAACCCGTGGACTATACATTCCGTGGAATTTTCCAGGCCAGAATACTGGGGTGGGTAGCTGTTCCCTTCTCCAGGGGATCCTCCCAACCCAGGGATCGAACCTAGGTCTCCTGCGTTGCAGGTGGATTCTTTACCAGCTGAGCTACCAGGGAAGCCTGACCCATAATAAGACAGACCTTTTATGTTGCCACCCAGCACACTTATGTAACAGTTAGTTGAAATGAGTTTCACCAGTGATACTTAGCTATTCACTTCTTTGATTTCATTATTAAGAAAGCCAAGCATAACCCAGCGTGTTGATCTCGTGACCCACATCTTGAGAAACACTGCCTAAGCTTCTCCCATTTCCCCTGTCGTTACCTGTGTGTGCTCACCTTCCTCGCTTGTGGGGACTGTTAGGAGCAGTAGTCTCCCAGGCGCTCTCTGTTCTTCTTAGCTCTCGCCCTCCCACAGAACCCACCACAGCAGCCCTTGTATCCTCCCTACGTGTGTGCTGGTCTTGCCCTCATATCTGCATCGCCCATGGTTACCAAGCTAAGAACCTTGGTGGGCACTTCTAAGAGGGACCCCGGGTGAGGTGATCGCTGATTTTGATAACCAAGGTTTGGAAAAGACCGAAACTTCAAAAATTGCAGGTGAGTTCAACTTTGATCTGTTGGTGGTGTCTCAGAGTGGAGCGCCATGAAAAGCATCTTGAAACCTCGCAAAGGTCTGACAGAGGGTACTGGCATCAGTTAAGGAAGTGTGGTATGGACTTGGGAGGGGAGAGAGATGACTTAACAGCCAGGCATTCGCAGCTAGTGGATGCCTGTCACACTGTCCAGTCAGTTAGCAAAGCCAAGTTAAAAGGGAAGGAACTTGAAGTTGGCCCAGATCTGAATCTTAAGAATGAAAAGGTCTCCTGTATTTGTGTGGAGAACAAGATAAATAAAAGATTTGTAGGAGACTGGAGAAAAAGTAATTTTTGTAATTTGGGCACATGGAAGTGGGAATACAAATCACTCTCTTAGGCTGAAAGCATTCTTAACTCATCAAAGTGTATCGCTGCTTGTGCAACCATCTTTAGCTTCGTAAGTCTACTTCATCATTTTGAGAGATCTTTGTATTTTTCTTAGTTGTTTTTCTGTTTCTTCAGACCAGAGGTCAGGAGCTTAAATGCCTACAAGGAAGACATTTGGAGTCAATCTCACTGTCTGGTTGAGAGCCCTATCCAGGAGTCAGATCCCCTTGGTTCAGATTCCAGCTCTCCCGCTTAGCTGAGCTTGAATTTCAGCAGGTTGCTTGACTTCTTGGGACTTCAGTTTGTCTTTTTATGCTGTTGTCAGCTAGGGGTGCTGGGAAACTGGGTGACATATGCCTCTTGATGGTCCATGGAACAGGGCTCCACCGAGTCCTTTGGTGGAAGACTTAATGTGTAAGGAACACGGAGCACGCAGTCTGTGATTGAGACATGGTAGTCTTTATTACTGTGTAGTTAGGACTGGTGGCTCTTGTTCATACCGTTGCTTAGCTGTGCTTTAATTATTGCTTTACATGTTTCTTTCCCCCGGAGCCAGTAGATCAAAGGCTGACTCCATCCTCTATCCCTCTTAGTATCTTAACAAGTAGGCTGAACTACAGTTATGTTCTGTGTCCACTCTGGCTGCCCAGAATCTCCTCTCCCCATGGTGGCCAGATGAATCTGTAGGACACCTGCATCTGATGGTCTTGTCTATGGTCAAACTCTCTGGTTGCAGTGGCTGACAGGGCCCTTCGCAACATGCTTTCTCCACCCGTATCCCTCTGACCTCATCTCCTGTCCCACTTCATTCCACACCAGCACATGGGCTTCTTGTGGTTCTTTGAACATGACAGAAGAGATTATTTTCCATTGTAAGTTATTATAAGATAGTAAATACAGTTCCCTATGCTATACAGTAAGTCCTTGTCATCTGTTTTATGTATGTGTGTAGGTATGTGTTGTGTCCAACTCTTTTGTGACTCCAGGGACTGTACTATGCCAGACTCCTCTGTCCATGGGATTTCCCAGGCAAGAATACTGGAGTGGGTTGCCATTTCCTACTCTAGAGGATGTTGCCGACCCAGGGTATCAAAGCTATGTCTCCTGCATTGGCAGGCAGATTCTTTATCACATGCCACCTGGGAAGCTCCATTATATGTATATTTATATATTTATGTGTAGTGGTTTGTATCAATTAATCCCATATTCATTCCTGCCCCCTCTTTCCCCTTTGGTCATACAAATCATAAGTTTCTATTTTTTGTGTGAGTCTATATCTATTATATATATATATATATATATATATATTTATTTGTATTTTTTTAGATTCTACCTGTAACTGACATTACGTAATGTTTGACTTTCTTTGACTGACTGACTTAACTAAGAATAATATTCTCTAGGTCTATCCATGTTGTTTCAGGTGGCAGTATGGCATTCTTTTTTATGGCTGAGTAGTATTTCATTGTATGCATATACCACATCTTCTTAAGCTTATTGTCAATTAATGGGCTCTTGGGTTGTCTCCATGTCTTAGCTGTTGTAAATAGTGCTGCTGGGAACACTGGGGTACATACATCTTTTTGGATTAGAAGCTTTGTTTTTTTTTGGATGTATATCCAGGAGTGGGATTGCTGGATTATGTGCTAGCTGTATTTTAGGTTTTCATGGAAATTCCATACTGTTTTCCATGGTGGTTGCCCCGAATTACATTCCCACCAACAGTGTACAAGTATTTTCTTTCCTCCATACCCTCTCCAGCATTTATTGTTTGTATACTTTTTGGTGATGGCCATTCTGACCTGCATGAGATACTTCATTGTGGTTTTGCTTTGCATTTCTCTACTAATTAGAGTTGATGACCAATTTTTCACATGCCTGTTGACTATTTGTGTTTAGGCCTGCTGCCCATTTTTTAATTGGGCTTTTTGATATTACGTGGTATGAACTGTTTGTATATTTTGAATATTAAACCCTTGTTTTGTCATATCATTTGCAGATGTTTTTTTCCCAGTCCATAGGTGGTCCTTTCATTTTGTTGATGGTTTCATTTGCTGTGCAAAAGATTTTAAGTTTGATTAGGTCCTATTTGTTTATTTTTGCTTTTATTTATTTTGCCTTGGGAGACTGATCTAAAAAAATTTGCTGTGACTGAAGTCTGAGAATGTTTTCTTCTAGGAGGTTTGTGGTGTCGTGTCTTATAGTTTGGTCTTTAAACCATTTTGAGTTTACTTTTGTGTATGGTGTTAGCACCAGTTATTGTAGAGACTGTCTTTTCACCATTGCTTATTCTTTCCTGCTCTGCCATAGGTTGTTTGGCTGTAAGTGTGTGGGTTTATTTCTGGGCTCTCTATTCTGTTTCGTTGATCTATGTGTCTCTTTTTGTGCCAATTCCACATGTTGTGATTCCTGTAGCTGTACAGTATTAGCTGAAATCTGGGAGGGTTATGCCCCTAGCTTTGTTGTTTTTCCTTAGGATTGGTAATTCTGAGTCTTTTGTAATTCCATATAAATTTAGGTTACTTCTGTTTCTGTGAAAAGTGTCATGGGTATTTTGATATGTATCACAGTAAATCTGGACATTGCTTCAGGTAGTATGGCCATTTTAACATACTAATTCTTCCAGTCTAGGATCCTGGGATATCTTTCCATTTCTTTGAATCATCTTTATCATGGAAATTGATAGTTTTCAGCATGTAGCTCTTTGACTGCCTTGGTCAGGTTTATTCCTAAGTGTATATATATATTTTTCGAAGTGATTTTTAAAGGAATTTGTTTTTTTACTTTCCCTTTCTGAAATTATTAAATGTAGTTAATAATCATTTGTGCAAATTTTTTTGATTGCTTTTTACTCTATGTACCAGCTTATTTAAGTGATCTTCAATTTTTTCAATTTATTTGGCTTTTCTTGCTATGTTTTTTCCTTTGCTACAGATTCTTCTTTTTTATTCAGAGAAGACCCTTCCATATTTCTTTTAGGGTAGGGTTATTTCTGGTTAAAGCTGATTCCTTCTGCTTTTTGCTTGTCAGAGACGTATTTTCTCTCTCCTTCTGTTAATATTCTAAATGATAATTTTGCTGGGTAGAGTATCCTATTTTGCAGGTTTTTCCCTCTAGGGCTTTGACTGTATCATGTCATTCCTTTCTGGCCTGCAAAGTTTCTGCAGAGAAATCAGCTGATATCCTCATGGGAATTCCCTTGTAACTGACTTGTTTTTCTCTTGCTGTTCATGGCTCTGTTTTCACGTTAGTCACAACTTTTCTCAAATACTGTCTTCTCAGAGAAACCTCCTGTAAGCCCCTTTTGTAAAATAGAAACTCCTTGATCCACAGTCATTCCGTGTCCTGTTGTTCAGAGCTGTTTTTCTTCTAAACATTTTGTTATAGCTAAGCATGTTGTAGTTTTGCTTGATTTTTAGTTTTTCTAAAAATTGTTTTTGTGTTTTGTTACTGTTGTTCTTATCGTTAATTTACTTTCTTTGCCTGTTTAAAATTGATGCTCCCTTGGAGGAAGGACTTGTTTGATTTTGTTCACAGCTGTATCTGTTGTCCCTGGCACTCTGCCTAGTAAACAATGGGCTCTCAATATTATATACTGATTGAATGGCTAAATAAAATACACTCAAAGAATTCTAACTAAAGCTCGACCACGTGCAGGACCCTGTGTCAGGCTCTAGTATATACCCATTGAGTAAGATTGGACATGGTCCCTGCCATCTTGAATTTTGTGATTGATTAAAAGAGACATCAGCTTTCCTGGTAGCTCAGATAGGAAACAGAGAAGGCAATGGCAGCCCACTCCGGTACTCTTGCCTGGCAAATCCCATGGATGGAGGAGCCTGGTAGGCTGCAGTCCATGGGGTCGCTAAGAGTTGGACATGACTGAGCGACTTCACTTTCACTTTTCACTTTTATGCATTGGAGAAGGAAATGGCAACCCACTCCGGTGTTCTTGTCTGGAGAATCCCAGGGACGGGGGTGCCTGGTGGGCTGCCGTCTATGGGGTCGCACAGAGTCGGACACAACTGACGCGACTTAGCAGCAGCAGCAGCAGCAGACAGGAAAGAATCTGCCTGCAGTGCCAGAGACCCAGGTTCAAGTCCTGGGTCAGAAAGATACCCTGGAGAAGGGAATGGCAACCCACTTCGGTATTCTTGCCTGGAGAATTCCACAGACAGACCATGGGGTAGCAAAGAGTTGGACATGACTGAGTGACTAACATTTTCACTTTCAAAGGAGACACACAGATAAAGACAAAAAATTTTCAAGTGTGTTTAGAGCACAATGACAAAGGAGCTAGAGAAGACTCTGGAGAGATACTGCAGAGGGACCTGTCTAATCTGGGGTCTTGCTGAGGGAAGAATATTTAACCTACACCTCGAGGATCTGTTGGAGAAGGAAATGGTAGCCCACTCCAGTACTCGTGCCCGGAAAATCCCATGGGAAGAGGAGTCTGGTGGGCTGTAGTCCATGGGGTCACAAGAGTTGGACGTGACTTGGTGACTACACCACCAGAGGCCCTGTAAGACTTCAACTGAATGATGCTGTATATTGGGGTGGGGAGGAGTGTTTCAGGCTCAACTGGAAATTGAGCCCATCACTGGAGACTTTCCCAACAACCTGGATTTCTGAGACTCCAGGAGATCTTTTCCAAATGAAAGTTGACACACTGCAGAGGCCCCAGCATCTCTACATAGTAGGGATTTGGGGGCAGCAATTTGGTTGATAAGGGGATTGCTTTGAAGCAGTGTTTGTGCAAGAAGAAATTTATACTTAGATCTGATTTTATTTTCAGTGGGGGCTTAGGGTTCTGAGGAGTATTACTTAATTAATTAAGGGCCAAAGCCATTCTTGGCCATCCATTAGTGCCACAACAATGGATGCTTTTTCAGAGAGGCTGTCTGGTAGACCTGATGGAGTGTGGTTTCCTAGACTAGGCCAGGTTAGACACAGTGGCATCTACTTTGTCCTCTCTCTTAGCTCCTTGTGAGGGAACTCACCCTCCATGTCATGAGGCCACTCAAGAAGCCCATGGAGAGGCCTGCAGGGGAGGCAGCGAGGTCCCCCACCAGCATCCATTGTCATGGCCGTGAATCACCTTGGAAAATACTTTGTAGCCCAGTTAAGTCCTCAGGTGACCGCTGCCCTGGCCAGGATGTTGAATGAGTTCATAAGGAGTTCCAAGCCAGCACCACCTGGCAAAGATGATGTGGAATTCCTGACCCACAGGAACTTCAAGGCACTAATTGTTTCTTAAGTTGCCTATTTTTAGGATAATTTGATATGCAGGAAAAGATAACATCCTGAATTGCACTCCTTTAGTAACCAGCACTTTTCTATCCCAACTTCCAGACTTGTTATTTTTCTGCTTTCTCCCTCTCTGTTATGCATCATCACCAACCCCACTGGATAGATAAAGAAATTGAGAAAAAGCTTTTGTGAAAAGTCCATAGCAAACCTGAAATTGGTCCCATCGGTACCTTTTTATCTCTCTGCCTTTTACCATCAATTGAGCATTTATTGTGTGCCAGGCATCTCATTGTGCACTTTGGTATACATTGTCTTATGTAAACCTTTCATCATCCATCCACTTGAAATGGATACTGTTTTTCCACTTATTTTCAAATGAGAAAACTGAGAGTCAGTGAGGCTAAATAAGGTGACTAAGAGCACACAGGTCATCAGTGGCAAAGCTCATCTCTCACTAACTACACTTGTCACTACACCCTGAAGAACTGTTTGGAGTTTGGGGACAGAGGCTGGAAGGGCAGAGGCGAGAGTGATGATGATGTGATTCAGTGTTCCTCAGGGTTTACTGGGAAAGCAGATCACATGCAGGTTTTGGTGAACTATAGCGGCTGGTTGAGTAGGCCTGGGCTGGATCCCAGGACTCAGCATTTCAAAGACTCATCTAGGCCCTGCTGCTGCAGCTTGCCCCAAGCCACATTGTGGTTGGCACGAGTGCAGACAACTTGAGACGGGAGAGAGAACTACCCAGGGGACCCTCTGGCCCCAACCCCATGCCTTGTTACAAAGCCTTGAAGATCAGATGTCTTGGAGCAGTAAGTGCTGAGAAAGCTAGAAAAGGACCCGTGCTCGGGAGTTTCGCCTCATTTTGGAAGCAGTTAGCCAACTCATTTGGTTTACTCATCACAGGAAAATGCAAACAGAAAAGAGAAGGCGCCCTGCCCTCGTGTCCCACATTGTGTTTCAGGCTGCCAGATCTGTGGGCTCCAGGCTTGCCGCTTATGCTACACGAAGGATTTATATGTGGAATGAATATTCTTAAATCTTTATAAGATGCCTAAAATATTTATGGTGGTTTTAGTTTGCTTTGCTGCCATATTGTGCTCTTACATTAAGCAGTTTTTACACCATCGAGGTCTCCCATTAATCATTGCAGGCTGTTCCCAGCTCTCTTTAACCGAGGAGAGATCTATTACATTCTGTGACCGGAGCCAAATGATCTAATTTCTCCTTTGGCTGTTTCACCGAATGGTTCATAAACTGATGGCTATTATTGTATTAGGAAGACACATTGTGGTCCTCGAGTGTCATGTTGACATGTTTACGTTTCTTTTTCTTGAGAGAAATCATGATTGAAACAGAATATTCTTTCATGGAGGACGTTTTATAGCCATTTCGGTTTGATGAAATTAAAAAATGGGGAACATTGAGTCTCCAGCAAATGCTGAATTGGTTGAATCGGTGTCTCTGAAAGATCAAAGCAATCCCCCTCCTCTTGTCTCTGCACACAGAAGTGTTCCAGTGGGGTTTTAAAGAGGAAGGAGATGTGCTGAGCAAGGATGTTTGTGGTCCTGGGAAGAGGAAAGTCGTGGTGGTATTTTTTAGGAGGCGATCTGGGGCTTGGGATGGGAGAACTTGATGGTCTTTCTACTTCCCTGTCAACTGAGTGTGGACACTTTCTTGAAAAATAATTTCCTGAGTGTCTCAGAGTCCACTTTGGCTCTTGTGAAATTGATCTTATAGTAGATAAGAACCGAAGGTGACAAACGTCATTTTCTTTTTCATTTTTTATTTGGTTGAAGTCTAGTTGATGTACAACATTATATGAGTTTACAGGTGTACAGTATCATGATTCACAATTTTTAAAGGTTATACTCTATTTAAAGTTATAGAATATTGGCTACATAGATAAATGCCGTTTTATTTAATTTTTTTATTGAATTATAGTTAAATTATAATATTATATAAGCCTTACGTATAGCACAGCACTTCATTTATACATATATATGTGTGTGTGTGTGTGTATGTTCTTTTTCAGATTCTTTGCCCTTATAGACTATTTTATAACATTGAGTGTAGTTCCCTGCGCTAAACAGTACGTCCTTGCTGGATATCTATTGGATATATAGTAGTGAGACATGCCATTTTAAATTAATGTTAAAGAATGGAAAAAGAGCAAAACTGCCTCAAATCAATTGAGTTTCCATTTATTTCTCTGGATTGTGTGCGTGTGTCTGTGTGTGCGTGTGTGCACTTCTTTTTGACCGGAGGATGAATGGACATGACCATCCTGCACCTGAGCCATATTTAGACTTCTTTATATGCACACTAACATTAAACAAGCACCATCTCAAAACAAACCATCAGCCTCATGTCTTTAATCACAGGATAGTTTTTAGGAGAAAGCAACGCCTGCAGTCTGTTTAAGTTATAAACTTACTTTCTTATTTTAACTTTTTAGACTTCCTTTTATTAATATACACATCCATAGTTAAAGTGCCCTGGAAAGGAGTATGTTATTTTTCACTTCACTGATGAGAGACTTTGTAGATAAAATATATGTCAGTTCAGAAATCACTTTCGTAAAAAGTTCCTTTCATTCACTGAGTCATCACTAGCAGAGTGTAGGCAGTACACACCCATGCCGTATTCCTGTGAAAACTATACATGCTGTCAGTAGTTTTTGAAGGATCCCTTTTGGCTTTCAGCTGTCATTTTACATTTTTATAGACAGATGTGAACTACCTGTATCACTGTCTGCCATGTCAACCTGATTAATTTGCCTTGATATCCAAAACTACACATGGCCGTCAGGGAAGCAAGTTCAGAGGTAGTCACAGCCAGCCCCAAATCAAGGCCAGTGGGCTCAGCCACAAACCCTGGAGACCCTCACTCATGTGTCCACGGTCACGACTGCTTTCGCGAATTTAATATTCAATGGTTTTCTTACGACTTACAGTTTCTTTAATAATTTTTGCTGAAGTAGTATGCTGATGAGGAGAATTGATGAAAGGCTAGAATTCAGTATCATTGACCAGGATTCAAAACCTAAGTTGTTTGCAGGTTCACAGTCTCAAGCAGTCCATTAAAAATACATGAACGCAGATGGCTGTATGCAGGAAAGTCACAGCTGTTCAAGCCAGCATGACTCGCATGCACATGTTTTCAACTGAGGTATTTAAAGCTTTAAGCAGAAAGGCATGAGAGGGGGTGTCCTTGTTTTGATATAATCACCCCTTACCTCTGCCCTTCCATGCTCCCCTCCCCCACTCCAGCGTTATGAGGCCTGAAACATGGCCAGGCTGGCGGAATCCCATGGGGCCATGATTATTTCATGATAACAACCCTCCCTGGAGTAGTCTTATTGGTTTTATAAAAAGTATTTATTGTGGAGAAAGCCTATATTTTTGGTGCTGGCAGTAAAGGCTCTTGAGCGGTAAGCACAGCTGTGGTTATGATTCGAATGGATAAATCTCTCACTGTAGACATCTCATTAGCCAATCAAAGTAATCCCCAAATAAGAAGGGAATTTGTAGAGAGAGGCAGAGCACGCTGAGAGTGAGGCCGGTCCTTGCTTCCTGCTGCCAGCAGCAGCCAGGCTTTTCCAGGGTCCTGCTGGTTCCCATTGCAGGAGTGAGTGGTGTCCTTCAAATGCTCCCCACCCACAACCAAATTTAGACGTGTCCGCGGCCCTTTCTTGATTTCCCGAGCCATAAGGTGTGGGTCCTTTTTATGCTCCGAGAGATTTGGAGCTAAACCGTTGGGATGGGGCAGCCAAAAGTCACTTGAAGACCACTATAGGTGTGGCAATAATTTGCATCATGACATCTGGGGGGCTGGGGACAGTGGCAATTCTTGTGCTTTCTGGAGGAAACTGAACGTGTCACTGGTCCAGTCAGCACCCCCACAGTCACAGCCGGGTGGAGTCCTTGTTGTAGGTTGTGGAAAGGAATCTAACGTCTGTCTCTAGCACACACACAAATCAGGTGTGGCTCCTGGACGCTGAGCAGATGCTGCTGGACACACTGAAATTGGCAGAGCACAGGCTAGGATCAGCCAGGAGGGTAAACTTGAGTGATAGAAGTGTTTGGTTCTCTCAAGCACAGAAGTGGTTTAATGACCCACTTAGGTCTGCCTGTCTGTAAGACGCAGCCTTACTCTGTCATCAGTGGCAAAAACCTCTGTGTCCATGCTTAGTGGAGATTCTGTGACCGTTTTATCAGGGACTGTTTATTGAGCAACTATTATGTGTACTGTGCAGTGTTTGGGTGGTGGAAGGTCTCAAAAGTGAGTGAGGCTGGGCCTTTGTCCTCTAGTCAGGAGCTCAGAATCTGGGCCATTAAGAAGGTTCTAACGGTGTGCTGTGACCCCATTTACTTATCTGGTGAAGCTTTAGGCTCCCATCTCAGAATTCTGTTTTTTAATTCAGTGACTAAGGAAGATAGGATCACAAAGGCCATCAAGTGACACTGACAGTTATCAGAACATTAAAAGAAATCTGTGATTTTGCACTGAGTGCAGTTTTTTTATTAATGCATTATGTAACCACAGCTTGTAGTGGGTCTAGTAAGTCATTTCAAGTTAGGAATTTGTATAAAAAATATTTTGATATAGCTACAGTAACTATGACATGATGTGAAAATATTTGCATTTTCTCTGAGTGATGAAGTCATGGGTACTTGTTGCCTTTTTTTATGATTGAAGCATAAGCACAATTTCAGTTTGACGTCAGAGAAGGTGTAGGTTTTTTTCACATGTAAGTTCAGGGACTCTTGAATGTGTCGGATCGAGGTCAAAACCTTAGACTGGGGGGGAAAGACAGAAGTTCATCTACAGAGTCTCAAGTGGTTGTGACCTGGGTGGTGGAGGCAGGGAGGGGGGAGGTTATCTGAGGGAGTCTGGGAACTCTTCGGGAGCGAGGTAACATTTGGACTGAAGGATTGAGCTCCGTGGAGATGGAAGGGTGAGGGATTGAAGAAGGTATGTGGTAGGTCTCGGATCCTCTTCCAACAAGGTCCCTTCTTCCTAGTACAGCTTTACCCTCCTGTGTTGAGCTGGCACAGTAAAACTCTGAGATACAGCCTGAAGGCACACAGCCCAGATGCTGCCCCTCTGTCATGCCATGCCCGGGGCAGACATAACCAATTGATCAGAGTCCTAAACGTAGATGTGGTCCCACAGATCTTAAAAACCATTTCACATAACCTTTCCCTATTCATGTGTCTTCTGAGATCAGATGTATTGGCCATTGCAGCGCTCAGCACAAAAGTGTCCTGAGTAATGTCATGCAGAAGTGTGATGTAAGGTCATAAACTGATACCCAGCTCCATCTGCTCAGAGTTCATGAGCGGTCAGGTTGCTTAGTCTTACTGGGTTTCCTCCATTCATAAGATTTTTGTACAAGCACCCGACTACAGATTGCAGTCAGCGGGGCTACTGACTATGATGTTTGGGTGTGTCTTCATTCCTATATCCACTTGCTACCTCTGCTATTATAACTTAACATTTTTAAAATGAAATTTATTTTAAAAACTTATATTAGCTTACACTGCAAGAAAAAATTTAATGGTAAACTGTAAATAGAAAACAGAAATTACTTGCCACACATAGGAGGTAATTGTGAAAGTAAGTACTGTGCTATGAAAAATAGTTATTCAGCCTTAGTTAAATACTGTTGTCTTCAAAACTCTGAGCTCAAGGCCTCCCCTCTATCAGTTAGTGGAAAAAATAAGTATTACAGAAGTTTTAAGGACCCGTTTGTAACAATATGAGGCTTTTTCATAAAAAGAATTGAAAGAAAATCGAACAGGAAAGAACTTTCTCTCTGCTTTTTAATTTAATATTATCGGAAGCTTCATCTCAAGGGACCCTATTCTACCCTACCTTATCAAGAAGATCAGCGGAAGGAGGTATCTGTCTGGGTGGAGTTTGGGAATAACCTAATTTCACATGATGTAAGGAAATGGTTTATGCCAGCCACCTCATTCCAATTAAATGTGGCTGGGCACTTCCCAGATTTTATACCCTCAATCCAACTGTTTTTTCCAGAGCCTGATTTGAGTGGGTCTTGAAGAGGCAGCTGGCACGGTTGGGGGTGGAGATGCTCATTACCACGGGGGTCCTTTGCCGTCATCTCATCCCCGTGTGTGCCCCCGGGATCAGGCTGTGCGCAGCCTCACAATCAGCCCCACAGGTATCGGAAATCAAGTGCCAGGTCTCCTGGGAGCGAGTCACATGATGAGGAAACAGCGTGACATAGTTTTGGTTGTTTATGGGACATGTTCCTGCGACTCTGTCACTACAATATCCTGGGCTCCTGTCCCAGTGCCTTCTTGTGTTTCAGCAGGGGGTTCCGTTGGCCTGTAGCAGGGTTTTTCCACATCAGCAGTGATTGCCATTTTAGGCAGGATTATTCTTTGGGGGGTGTGTGTGTGTGTGTGTGTGTGTGTGAGAGAGAGAGAGTGTGTGTGTGTGTGGTAGGGGTGGGCGGGGGACTATCCTGTGCATTGTAAGATGTTTAGCAGCACCCTCAAGTTCTTTACCCACTGGATTTCAGTAGCATCTCCCCTTTCCCCTATTAAAAATGTCTCTAGACATTGCCAAATGTTCCCCAGGGAGCAAGATCTCCCTACCTATCTCTGTTGAGAATCATTGGCTTAAAGGTGTTAAATATCTTGGTGCATTTTGGAATGTAAACAGATCAAATATGGACACTACACCTCCTGGTGTCTCCCCAACCATTCAGATGCCTTCTATCCGCCTCTGACACTGCCAGGTTCCTGGATGGACTAAGTGGGTAGTGGGTAGTGAGGAGATGTGGGGTGGTCTTGTTTACCCTGAAGCTCCAGCGTGTGCTGCAGCCCGTGGCTGATATTAGCACACTGCTTGTGAGATGAGTGAGTGTGACGGGCTGCAGGAGCCATTTTTGGTACTTAGGTCATCAGTGGTTTCAAAGGCCAACATTACATTGCCTACAAGAGACTCACATTAGCTTTAAAGACACATGTAGTTTAGAATAAAGGGATGTAAAAAGTACTCTAAGCAAATGGTAACCAAAGGCAGCAGGGGTAGCTATATTTATAACAGGCAAAATGGACTTTAAACTAAAAATGGTGACTGGAGACAAAGAGATCATCGTATAATAATATAATATGTTCATATTCATCAAGAAAATTTAATATTTATAAATAGTTAAGTATCCACCATTAGAGCCCCTAAAAAAATAAATACTGAACTAAAAGGAGAAATAAACATCAGTACAGTAATAGGTGGGGCCTTTAATACCCTGCTTTCAGCAGTGGAGTGGTCAGACAGAGAATCAATATTATTTTTAAACGTAGTAGTGTTTAAGGGCGGAGTTTTGGAATGGAGCCTGGGGTCAGTTGATGGTACAGTAACTGGCTCTTCTAATAAACCAAGAGTGAGATGATGGAGCATCAGGCTGTGTTATCATGAGTTACTCTGGGCCAGGCAACATGATAGGGTTTTATATCTTTTCTTCCATTTGATCGTTATGACAACCTTATTTAGCAGGTGTTAGTATTATTATCTGCAGTTTCTAGATAAGAACACTGGGGGTAGATAGGTTAATTATCTTATGCAAAGTCAAACAGGTCCTTTCTCCATCACCAAGAAGCTGTGTGAATTTTAGAAGGCCATGCCTCTTTCTCCTCATTTTTAAAGTTAGGGAATTAGACCAGTTGTTTCAAGCTCTAAAGTGAGCTTGCAAAGAGTCATATCCATGGACTGTAGCCCGCCAGGCTTTTCTGTCTGTGGGATTTCCCAGGCAAGAGTACTGGAGTGGGTTGCCCTTTCTCTCTCTGGGGATCTTCCTGTCCCAGGGATCAAACGTGGGTCTCCTGCATTGCAGGCGACTCTTTACCAGCTGAGCCACGCAGGGCTTCCCTTCAAGCTCGAAAGCTTGACCGCAAACTGGGTGGCTTAACATAGGAGAAATGTATTATTTCCTAGTTCTGGAGGCTAGAAATCCAAAATGAAGGTGTCACCAGGGCCAGCCTCCCTCCACAGGCTCTAGGGGAGAATCCTTTCTTGCTTCTTGTAGGTTCTCGTGGCTCTGGGTCACTGCTTGGCTTGTGACAGCCTCCGTCTTCACGTAGTCTCCTCTTCTATCCTTTCTTCTCCGGTCTGTCTCTTACGGGGACGCTTACTGGGTCTAGCGTTTACCTGGATAATTTATGATGATATCATCTCAAGAACCTTAATTACAACTTCGTGGACTCTTTTTCCAGATCAAGTCCCATTCAGAGATGTGACCTAACCCTTAGGGTTAGGAGACGGATGTATCTTCTGGGACCCTATCATTTGACCCACTACACCATGTCCCCTGTCTCCCTACCTGAAATGGAAGACACTCAGGAACAGCGACAGTTAGTCTAGTCAGTACCGCAGTGCTTCAGGCCTCTGCCCTTCAGTAGGATGGTAGCCCTGAGAAGGGTGGGGGAGTGAGAAGTCGGAGAGACAGCAAGATGGAAGAACGACCCCATCTCAGTCGTGGCTGTTACCGTCCTCCACTTCCCCTGACTGCCTGGTAGGGCCAGCCTCAAGGGTGAGGCTCACCTGTCTTCGGCGGCCATGGGACAAGGGCTTCTTAGAAAGGCTGTCCTGGAAGTGCTTTGACACGTGGCCCAGCCTGCAGCCTGAGAAGTCGCCCAGGTTTTCTGCTCTGTTTCTTAATGGTCTGCCCCTCTAAAGTAAACCGAGTTATCACTCAGAAAAGGCCTGCTGATAGCCTCAAATTTGCATACCCCAGATGAGGCTGCAAAGCCATTTATCTCTCGAGAGCAGCCTGCTGTGGTCCCTTTTATTTTTTTATGGGATTGTCCTTAAATGGCTGATTAGTTTGGGGTGATTTATAAATGCTTCCAGCTTGGCAGTTTCCTCCTTAATGATGGGACAGATTTGTGTCTGACTTTCAGCTGCCTTGGTTTGTTGTTTGTTTGGTTTTTGTTTTCGTGTATTCTTCAGTGCCCATCACCCTCTTCCTCCCGCTTCCTTTGCCCATCACCTTCTACCTTCCCGACTTCAGTTTCAGTCAGCTTTATCTTTCTCCAAGTTTCCCCAGCATGTAAGAATTGCCCATCTTTGGTTGCTTATGTTTTTGGAAAGGCAGAAAACCAGGTACAAACAGTGTCTTCTCCTCATTCCCTTCTGTTCACAAGAGAGAATTACACCGCCCTTGGACCAGTTATTTATCCTTTCTGAGCCTTGGTTTACTTACTTGAAAAATGGAAAAATGACAGAATCTCGTTCTACCTCGGGGGTTGTTTGAGAATGGTCTTAGCTAATGTTAGGAAGCTGCTTAGCATTATCTTCTGAGCATTATCACTTAGCATTATCACTGAGCCCTTGTTAAATGTTAGTGGGTATTTTTACTGTTTTAATGATATGGCAAGAGGCAAACATGAAATGTGAGGACGCTTTGAGCTTTGTGCTTTTAAACACATTTGATATTTTCACAATTACTTATGCCTGGCTTCTTCCTGGTGAAGCCTATCTGTATGATGAGTCCAGCTTTCCACTGCTGTCTGGTAATAAACCCTCATGTGTTAACTAACTCCTTTATGTTTTGCTTTTTGCTGTTTCTAATTTAATTTTTTGTGTAACACATGTACACCAGCTGTTTTTTTTATCCCAGTGGCTTTTATCGTTTTAAGAAATATGTTTGTATTGCTATTTCTTGTCTTTGTATTGATATTTTAGACTACTTATAGGCTTCCTAAAATCAAAGATGATACATATACCCATAGAGAGATAACCCACATGCAAATTTCCTCTATTCACATTCTTTCATTATTACTATATCATAAGGTTTGGTCAAATTAGTATTCCATAATCATTTTTTGTTGTTGTTCACTGCTGAGTCATGGAGTATACTGTACAGTTAATTTTTCCTTTCTTATACAGACTTTTGTTTTTCTAGGAGTTAATAGTTGCTTTGATTATTCACTTTAATTTGCATAATTTTCTGTGTACTACTTGTCACTCCTGTTTTCTCATATATTCTGATAAAACTGTAAGGTTCTTCTCAGTATAGATAGGCACCTCACAAAAGCCAGAGTTTAGTTTCCTGAGAGGCATTCCTTCCGTACCAACCTGAGCTGTTTGTCTGGTAGCCCAGCTGCACCATCATCCTCCAGGGATTTCCTTTCACCATCAAACAGGCACTTTCCTTTACCTCTTGTGATTGGTATTCTCTTTCCTGCATCTCTTAGACATGCTCCTTGGTTTACGCATTCATTTAACTGGCACAAATCCCCTAGCAACTTGCTGAGAAAGGATACATAGAATGCTAAAACAAATTAAGTACAAGTCTGAAAATGTGAAGATATTTTATTATTCCATTTGGCTAATTATTTGGGTGTATAATTCTGGATTAGATGTAATTATTTCTCAGGATATTTGAGGCCTTGCTCTGTTGCCTTCTCGTCCTCATGTTTGCTGTTGAGAAGCCTAATGCTAATTCCAGATCTATTGCAGGCAAATGCTATATATATTTGCTTGTCAGGAAGTTCTTAGCTCTCTGTTCATAATGCTCTGAAATGTTCTAACAATTACAGTGAACTTTTAACCAGTTGCTGGTGCTGTGCATCCACTGGGCCATTTCATCCTAGAAATTTTATTTTCTGCTGCTCTGGTACATTTCCTTGTTTTACATCATTGATGGATTATTTTCTTTTATTTTCCTTATTTACCACTTCTGAACCTTCCATTTTAGACTCTTTAGATTGAACCTTTAATTTTATCTATTCTCTTTTACTTTCCACATACCTTGTCATTTTTTCCCCCACATACTTGGTCTTTTTGTTATACTTTCCAACAGATTTCTTTGAACTATTTCTACCATTTCAGATTTTTTCCAGCATCATATTTTAAATTTCTAGATCCTCTTTCTTATTTTCAGAACGTATCCCTTTATAGAAATCTGTTTTGTTTTCTGAATATAATATTTTTAGTCTCTCTCAATGTGATTGTGCTATTTGGGAATTTTATTATATTCCATGTATTATCTTTTGAAAAATTTCTGAACTCTCTTCTTTGCCCAAACTCACCCGTATCAATTTTTTTTTTTGTTTGGTTTTGATCTTTCATTTGCAAAAATTGATTTAAGTTTCTGGTTGTCTTTGCCCATTCATATTATAAGAATCCAGGAAAAAACTGAAAGTTGAGTGTGCATATTCAGGGTGTGTGTGTGTGTGTGTGTGTGTGTGTGTGTGTGTGTGTATTTGAAGTATGTATTCATGTCTGAGATATTTGTATAGTGTTTGGTATTTGTGGTTTGTGTGTGTGTGTGTCATATGTTTTTCAGTGTGTTTGGTTTATGGGTTTGTGAGTTTGGGGGACATGTATGTATATATGTCCCCTTCATGAATCACAGCCTTGTCATGGTGAAGGTTCTTGTGTAACTCAGTGAAGCTATGAGCCATGCTGTGCAAGGCCATTCAAGACTGACAGGTCATAGTGAAGAGTTCTGACAAAAGTTGGTCCCCTGGAGGAGGGAAGGACAAACCACTCCAGTATTCTTACCATGAGAGCCCCATGAACAGTATGAAAAGTCAAAAAGATCTGACACTGGGAGATGAGCCCCCTGGATTGGAAGGTGTCCAGTGTGCTACTGGGGATGAACAGAGGGCAATTATGAATAGCTCCAGGAAGAATGAAGCGGCTGGGCCAAAGCGGGAACAACACCCAGTTGTGGATGTGTCTGGTTTATCACCAAAAGTAAGGTCCGATGCTGTTAAGAACAGTATTGCAAAGGAACCCGGAGTGTTAGGTCCATGAATCAAGGTAAATTTGATGTGACCAAGCAGGAGATGGCAAGAGTGAACATCGACATCTTAGGAATCAGTGAACTAAAATGGATGGGGATGGGTGAATTTAAGTTAGATGACCATTATATCTACTACTGTGGGCAAGAATCCCTTAGAAGAAATGGAGTAACCCTGATAGTCAACAAAAGAGTTTGAAATGCAGTACTTGGGTGTAGTCTCAGAAATGACAGAATGATCTCAGTTCATTTCCAAGGCAAACCATTCAATGTCACAGTAATGCAGGTCTATGTCCCCCATCCATTAATGCTGAAGAAGCTGAAGTCAAATGGTTCTATGAAGACCTACAAGACCATCTAGAACTAACTCCAGAAAAAAAGATGTCTTTTTCTTTATAGGGGATTGGAATGCAAAAGTAGAAAGTCAAGAGATACCTGGAGTAACAGGCAAGTTTGGCCTTGGAGTACAGAATGAAGCAGGGCAAAGGCTAACAGAGTTTTGTCAAAGAATACACCAGTCATAACATCCTTTTCCGACAACACAACAGATAAGTCTACACATAGATATCACCAAATGGTCAATACTGAAACCAGATTGATTATATTCTTTGCAGCCCAAGATGGAGAAACTCTATACAGTCAGCAAAAATAAGACCTAGAGCTGACTGGCTAAGATCATCAGCTCCTTATTGGAGAATTCAGGCTAAAATTGAAGAAAGTAGGGGAAACCACTAGACCATTCGGGTATGACCTAAATCAAATCCCTTGTGATTATACAGTGGAGGTGATGAATAGATTCAAAAGATTAGATTTGGTAGAGTGCCTGAAGAACTATGGATGGAGTTTCGTAGCAATACAGGAGATGGTGACAAAAACCACCCCAAAGAAAAAGAAATCAAGACGGCAAAGTGGTTGTCTGAGGAGGTCTTACAAATAGCTGAGGAAAGAAGAGAAGTGAAAAGCAAGGGAGAAAGGGAGAGATATACCCAACTGAATGCAGTGTTCCAGAGTCTAGCAAGGAGAGATAAGAAGGTCTTCTTCAATGCAAAGAAGTAAAGGAAAACAGTAGAATGGGAAATACTGGAGACCTCTTCAAGAAAATTGGAGATATCAAGGGAACATTTCTTGCAAGGATGGACACAAAAAGGACAGAAATAGTAAAGACTTAACAGAAGCAGAAGAGATTAAGAAGAGGTGGCAAGAATACACAGAAGAACTGTACAAAAAAGGCAATGACTTGGATAACCATGATGGTGTGGTCACTCACCTGGAACCAGACATCCTGGAATGTGAGGTTAAGTGGGCCTTAGGAAGCATTATTACGGACAAAGCTAGTAGGGGTGATGAAATTCCAGCTGAGCTATTTCAAATCCTAAAATATGATGCTGTGAAAGTGCTGCACTTGATATACCAGCAAATTTGGAAAACTCAGAAGTGGCCTTCACAGTGGCCACAGAACTGGAAAAGGTCAGTTTTCATTCCAGTTTCAAAGAAGGGCAATGCCAAAGAATGCTCAAACTACCATATAGTTGCGCTCATTTTGCCTACTAGTAAGGTTATGCTCAAAATCCTTCAAACTAGGCTTCAGTAGTACATGAACCAAGAACTTCCAGATGTTCAAGCTGGATTTAGAAAAGGCAGAGAAACCAGGGATCAAATTGCCAACATTTGTTGGCTCAAAGAGAAAGCAAGAGAATTTCAGAAAAACATCTACTTCTGCTTCATTGACTACATGAAAGCCTTTGTGTGCCTCAAAACAAACTGTGGAAAATTCTGAAAGATACGGAAATACTAGACCAGTTAACCTGAGAAACCTGTGTGTGAGTCAAGAAGCAACAGTTAGAACTGGACATGGAACAACAGACTGGTTCAGAATTAGGAGAGGAGTATGTCAAGGCTGTATATGTATATTGTATATATGTTGTATGTATGTATGACAAGTATGTATATTGTCACCTTGCTTGTTTAACTTATATGCAGTGTACATCATGAGAAATGCTGGGCTGGATTAATCACAAGCTGGCGTCAAGATTGCTGGGAGACATACCAACAACCTCAGATATGCAGATGTTGCCACTCTAATGGCAGAAAGTGAAGAGGAATTAAAGAGCCTCTTGATGAGGGTGAAAGACGAGAGTGAAAAAAGCAGGCTTAAAACTCAACATTCAAAAAACTAAGATTGTAGTATCCAGTCCCATCACTTCATGGCACATAGAAAGGGAAAAAGTGGAAGGCAGTGACAGATTTTATTTTCTTAGGCTCCCAAATCACTGCAGATGGTGACTGTAGCAATGAAATTAAAAGATGCTTGTTCCTTGGAAGGAAAGCTATGACAAACCTAGATAGTATATTAAAAAGGAAAGCTATGATTTTTCCAGTAGTCATGTATGGATGTAAGAGTTAGACCATAAAGAAGGCTGAGTGCTGAAGAATTGATGCTTTCGAACTGTGGTGTTGAAGAAGACTCTTGAGAGTCCCTTGGGCTGCAGGGAGATCAAACCAGTCAAATCTAAAGGAAATCAACCCTGAATATTCACTGGAAGGACTGATGCTGAAGCAATACTTTGGTCCCCTGATGCAAAGAGCCAACTTATTGAAAGAGACCCTGATGCTGGGAAAGATTAAAGGCAAAAGAAGAGAGTCGCAGAGGATGAAATGGTTGGATAGCATCACTGACTTGATTTTTGACATGAGTTTGAGCAAACTCTGGGAGATAGTGAAGGACAGGGATCCTGGCATGCTGCAGTCCTTGGGGTCACAGAGAGTTGGACCTGACTTAGCAACTGAACAACATGTATATATGTCTTTGGGGTATATATGTGTGTGTTTGGGGTATGTATATGTATGTCTTTTGAGAGATGTGTGTGGGGTGGAGTATGCATTTGTGTGGAGTATGTGTATCTTGAGTGTGTATGTGTGCGCACACATGCTCATGCATTTCTGTTTTGAGTGGCTATATTTGGTAGGACAAGATTGATGGCTTCTCTGTAAGGTAAGCAGGTGCATTCCTGGCATTTTTACCACGATACTCATTAAGTGTTGGTGTCTGAAAGTATTTTTCTCTGAGATGAGTCAGTTTTGCAAGCTAGGCTCTTTCATCCCTTGGGTCCTCCGATTCGTCCTTCTAGACGTCCTCCTGTGCAGTTCAGCTCCCAGTGTGATGCTTGGAGTCACGATGGACAGAGGGACGGGACTCTCAGCATTGATATGCGGACTTTTACTGCATCCCCATTTTCAGTTTGATGCCTCACTTGAGTTTTCACTGTGCCTTGTGTTTTCAGGTTTGGAAAACATTTCTGGTCTGATGTCTCCAGATATAAAAAACCCACCAATTCCTGAGGTCAGGGTGGATCCTGATCTAGCCTTGCGGTGTTAGGGAAGTTCCCCTGGTGGTTTAAATATTCCTTTCCTGGACTTTGAGCTAGTTCTCATTTTAACCTTATCCATTGCCCCTCCCTTTGGAGATACCTGGTGACTCTGATTCCCTGAGTCTGCCTGTGGTTGAGTCAGCTTTACAAGTTGGCATCCTTGTTTCCTTCCCCAACCTCCCTTGCACACTTACAGCCCCGCATTCTGTGTCCAGAACAATTTTACTGATGTCTTGGCATCTTATCTCCTATTCTCTTCGTCCTTGTGAGTTTATACTTTTTTGTACCTTTGTAGTGTGAGTTTGAGCGAACTCTGGGAGATAGTGAAGGTCAGGAAAGCCTGGTGTGCTGCAGTCCATGGGGTCGCCACGAGTCGGACATGACTGAGTGACTGAACAAGTATCCATTGAGATTTTTGGAAGGAAGCAGGGACAACTGTACGTGTTCATCAGTGAAGGCTTTCCGGGAGTCTCAGTTCTTTTTGCTGACTTATCATGGGGTCCTCATATCTTTAAGCAGTGTGGTGGAAAGTGGGAGTCATAAACACATACACAGAGTTACATGTTTTATATGTGTGTGTGTGTGTGTGTATTCTGGGCTAGTTTCTATGAATTATGTGCTATACAGATTTGTTTCTTTCAACATATATTTATTGAACACCTATCATACGGTCCTCTTCCAACCACACAAGAGAAGACTCTACACATGGACATCACCAGATGGTCAACATCAAAATCGGATTGATTATATTCTTTGCAGCCAAAGATGGAGGAGCTCTATACAGTCAGCAAAAACAAGACCAGGAGCAGATTGTGGCTCAGATCATGAACTCCTTATTGCCAAATTCAGACTTAAATTGAAGAAAGTAGGGAAAACCACTAGACCATTCAGGTATGACCTAAATCAAATACCTTATGATTATACAGTGGAAGTGACAAATAGATTTAAGGGACTAGATCTGATAGACAGAGTGCCTGATGAACCATGGACAGAGGTTCGTGACATTGTACAGGAGATGGGGATCAAGACCATCCCCGTGGAAAAGAAATGCAAAAAAGCAAAATGGCTGTCTGAGGACGCCTTACAAATAGCTGGGAAAACAAGAGAAGCGAAAAGCAAAGGAGAAAAGGAAAGATATTCCCATCTGAATGCAGAGTTCCAAAGAATAGCAAGGAGACATAAGAAAGCCTTCCTCAGCAATCAATGCAAAGAAATAGAGGAAAACAACCGATTGGGAAAGACTAGAGATCTCTTCAAGAAAATTAGAGATACCAAGGGAACATTTCGGGCAAAGATGGGCTTGATAAAGGACAGAAATGGTATGGACCTAACAGAAGCAGAAGATATTAAGAAGAGGTGGCAAGAATACACAGAAGAACTGTACAAAAAAGATCTTCACGACCCAGATAATCATGATGGTGTGATCACTCACCTAGAGCCAGACAGCCTGGAATACGAAGTCAAGTGGGCCTTAGAAAGCATCACTACGAACAAAGCTAGTGTAGGTGATGGAATTCCAGTTGAGCTATTTCAAATCCTCAAAGGTGATGCTGTGAAAGTGCTGCACTCGATATGCCAGCAAATCTGGAAAGCTCAGCAGTGGTCATAGGACTGGAAAAGGTCAGTCTTCATTCCAATCTCAAAGAAAGGCAATGCCAAAGAATGCTCAAACTACCGCACAATTGCACTCATCTCACATGCTAGTAAAGTAATGCTCAAAATTCTCCAAGCCAGGCTTCAGCAATGCATGAACCATGAACTTCCAGATGTTCAAGCTGGTTTTAGAAAAGGCAGAGGAACCAGAGATCAAATTGCCAACATCCGCTGGATCATCGAAAAAGCAAGAGAGTTCCAGAAAAACATCTATTTCTGCTTTATTGACTACGCCAAAGCCTTTGACTGTGTGGATCACAATAAACTGTGGAAAATTCTGAGAGATGGGAATACCAGACCATCTGACCTGTCTCTTGAGAAACCTGTATGCAGGTCAGGAAGCAACAGTTAGAACTGGGCATGGAACAACAGACTGGTTCCAAATAAGAAAAGGAGTACGTCAAGGCTGTATATTGTCACCCTGCTTATTTAACTTCTATGCAGAGTACATCATGAGAAACGCTGGGCTGGAAGAAACACAAGTTGAAATCAAGATTTCCGGGAGAAATATCAATAACCTCATATATGCAGATGATACCACCCTTATGGCAGAAAGTGAAGAAGAACTAAAGAGCCTCTTGATGAAGGTGAAAGAGGAGAGTGAAAAAGTTGGCTTAAAGCTCAACGTTCAGAAAACTAAGATGATGGCATCTGGTTCCATCACTTCATGGTAAATAGATTGGGAATCAGTGGAAACAGTGTCAGACTTTATTTTTTTGGGCTCCAAAATCACTGCAGATGGTGATTGCAGCCATGAAACTAAAAGATGCTTACTCTTTGGAAGGAAGGTTATGACCAACCTGGATAGCATATTTAAAAGCAGAGACATTACTTTGCCAACAAAGGTCCGTCTAGTCAAGGCTATGGTTTTTCCAGTGGTCATGTATGGATGTGAGAGTTGGACGATGAAGAAAGCTGAGCGCCGCAGAATTGATGCTTTTGAACTGTGGTGTTGGAGAAGGCTCTTGAGAGTCCCTTGGACTGCAAGGAGATCCAACCAGGCCATCCTAAAGGAGATCAGTCCTGGGTGTTCATTGGAAGGACTGATGTTGAAGCTGAAACTCCAATACTTTGGCCACCTCATGCGAAGTGTTGACTCATTAGAAATGACCCTAATGCTGGGAGGGATTAGGGGCGGGAGGAGAAGGGGACGACAGAGGATGAGATGGTTGGATGGCATCACTGACTTGGTGGACATGGGTTTGGGTAAACTCCGAGAGTTGATGATGGACAGGGAGGCCTGGCGTGCTGCGATTCATGCGATCGCAAAGAGTCGGACACGACTGAGCGACTGAACTGAACTGAACTGAACTGACCATATGGCCAGGCAGTGTTTTAAATTGAGGTGGGTGGGTTGCAGAGGCCAACAGACATCTCTGTTTGGGGGAACTTATATTCTTGATGGCGGTGAGAGACAGGCAATAAAACAATAAGCAAGGTCAGTATTGTCAGCTAGTCTCAAGTACTGTGTGGAGAGTAAAAGGGGTGAGTGCGGGAAAGTTATGAGGGGACGAGTTTAGATTGGGGGCGTCAGGGCAGGTGTCCCTGGAGATAGAATATTTAAACTGACTTCTGAGTGATGAGGGGGAGCCGCTCTGCCAAGGCCTGGGGAGAGTCTGCAGACACTTCGAGAGCAGCTGGAGCGGAAACTGATATCACCAAGAAGCCTGTAAAAGGATCGATGGTTGATGCTCTGTGAGTGATGAGGAGGATTTAGAAGAGATTGGAGGCTCCGGGGACTGAGGCTGTGGGATACTCTAGGCTGGGTGAGGCATCAGTTTTACCCCACGTACTGTGGGAAGCCTTTGGAGAGTTTTCATTTCTGTCGGGTGAGGGCAGGCAAAGCAGCAGGGTTGGAGTGCAGCTTTGGCCAGCTCACTTGGATGCTCCCCTTGGGGTGAAATGAAAGAAAGGAGGCTGGTTGGGATCCACGGAGCCCATCAGAAACTTACAGGAACTCAGGGAGAGGTGCTGATGGTGGTGAGGGGAGAAGGCCAAGAAGGCCTTCTTTGTTCTAGCAGCAGAGAAGGCAGGAGGTGCGGGTGATCTGGATATGGGAAGAGAATCACCAAGAAGAGTGTCGAGGTTTGGGGTGTCTTCGGGGGAGCCTAGGGAGCAAGTTTATAGAAAAGAGCAACTGTGAGAATATGGCTCCAGAATGTTAATTTAAAAGGACAATGCTTTGTATTTCAGCCAGAAAAACACAACCGTCATCAAGGATGAATTTTTCCTGAGTGAATACGTGCAGGTGAGCGCCGTGGAGATTGGGACAGGAAGCCTTGCACTGCAATCTGGAGTCTCCTGCGCACAACCAGGGACGTAAGGTCAGTGTCGGGAGGACGGGGTTCAGGTACCAGGTGGGGAGCCACTGCGTATGAATGATACAGTCGTGGAGCTGGATGAAATGAACTACAGGGGGCTCACGGTACAACCCGGAAGGTTTCCTGCTGTCCACCGTGGGGAGCCCGGGGCACGGGCTGACATGAGGACGCTGAGCACCAGCTGTTGGGTGGGACGGACAGAGGGTCGCGGTGGCTGGATGTCGAGCCAGAGTGTAAAGGAGCGTGTGAGTTGATAGATGGAAGGGTGCTCTGAAATCGGGGGAGATGAGGTCCGAAATGGGCTCTCAGCCCTAGTCAGCACAGGGGTCCCCTGGGCCGCTGAGGACTAGTTTACACTTGCGGTGACAGGCGTCCAGCTGGAGTCAGTGAGGAAGGAAACAGGCTTTGAGGAAGTGCAAACAGCAGGAGGACACGGAATTAGATCACTGATGTGGAGGGGATCCGGGAGATGCTGTGATGTCTGCAGGGGGGTCTGGGATTAAGTAGGAGGAATTTTTTTTTTTTTTTAAAGATGGGAGGTGCTCCCTTTTTCTCTTTTTCCAATGATCCAGTTAGCAGCAAAGTAATGATGTCACAGGAAAGAGTGGATCTAAGCTCTCAGGAAGGGGAAAACATCCAGAGGACAGTGAATTTTACAGAATAATCACAGTCTCTTTTCTTTTTTGTGAATTTATTTATTTTTAATTGAAGGATAGTTGCTTTACAGTTTTGAATCACATTTTCTTGATGAGAACTGACCGTGTTAAGCAGAGACGGGTGTCTGCCTGCAGGTCAGGTGGTGGACATCACAGTGGAGTTCTTGTCTTACTGCTTCTATTTTCTTCCTGGAGAGTCAGCCAGGGCCCTGGCTGGGAGATAGCAGGGGAAAGACCTAAGTGGGGTGGAGGACACCGAAGGTGTGAAAGAGTCATTGAGAAACTGGGTAAGTGAACTTAACCAGAGAGGGGCACTTGGCCTGGAAATTCTCAGTGGGTGCCTGAGAGTTGTGAGCATCTGCGAGTTGTGAGCGTGAATTTCACACGGCATCAATGAGCCCCTTCATGATGTGTCCTGCAGCCACATTCACAGGTGTGGGTGGTGGCATGGAATAGGGAGTCAGATGCCCTCAGTGTCATCCCTGTCCCCCAACAACCCTCCAAGGCGTGGGGTGAGCTGCCCAGAGACCCGAGCTGGTTGTTGGTGGAGTTGAAGTCCTTGTGCCTCACTAAGCAGTGTCGCCCTGTCCTGCGGAGTCACTGTCAGGACGAACGGGGACTTCCTGAAAGTGGGTACTTTGTGGTTTTTAATCTGAGAAAGGCACCTCTTGATTTGTACATCACCAGAGACCCTGGTCAGAGCGTCATCGGCTGCGCTGTGAGGCATGCAGTCCTGGGAGCTTTTTCAGTGATGTAGCAGAGCCCCGGGCACGGGGAGAACCCGCTTTGCCAGCTACTCCGGGTCCTTCAGGGTTAGTGGTGAGGATGATAACGATGGTTTTAAATAATCGTTCCTAAGGTGCCACTAGTAATTATTGTGCCAAGACCATCGCCAACAACATTCCTTCTCCCCGAAAGGAACAGGGATTGGGAGAAGAGATAATGTCTGTGGAAGCCACTCAAGGAGAGAGCATATGTAACCTGGGCAACCCTGGGCAGCCAGTTCCCACACTTCAGTGCCTGCAGGCTGGACACGAATCCCAGGGTGTGCACAAAAGAACCGCTGACATGAGCCACTGCATCCTGAGCATCCTAGGAGGGGTGCTGGGAGCCCTCCCGGCCTGCCTGAATGGGGACCACATCTTTCTCCTCGTGATGTGCTGCAGTTGCTCTTAGCACAATATTTATCTCACCACATAAACCAATCTAGCTGGTTAGAAAAACAAGTTGTATTGCATTCTTAGGCAGTGCACTTAGCTGGCTGGTCTCCTGTAGAGCCATCTGTGTCTGACAGTAGAAATAACTTATCAGCATAAAGCCTGGGTAAATTGGATGAAGAAATCACTGTGTGCTGAGAAAGTGGATGGAATATGTTTAGAAATGGAAGAGAACAGTGGAAGAGAAAAACCAAACAAGCAGAGAGGGAACCAGGGGCTGAGGCCAGTTGCGGAGCCGGAATCTCTGAGTTCAGATCCCAGGTCCTCTACGGGCTGTGTGACCAGGGGCAAGTCACTTGACTTCTCAGCGTCTCGGTTTACACACTCAGTGGGGAATTCAGTGAGTGAACGCGTGCATTTGAAACGTCTTTGGAACAGTGCTTGTAAATAGGAGCACCTTGGCAATGTCAGTTATAACAGAACAGAACTTCGGAAAAGTTGGGAAGTGGGCTCCATCAGAACTCCGGGAGAACTTCAGAAAAGTTGGTTGGGGCAGGGACTTGGGTGAGGGGTATAGAGTATAAATTTCAAATGGTGCCAGGAAACTCACTTTAGTACTAAACATGTAAATAGTACCTTTGTATAATGTTTGTAGAACACCAAAATCGATGAAAACAAAATACCAAAATTGTAAAAAACCCAGAAGATGTGACCCTGTGATTCTCCTACACTATCTCACTTGCCTTACTACTTATCTCACTATCTCACACTCCGTCGTAACTCTGCAGAATCTGCCTGCAGTGCAGGAGACCTGGGTTCGATTCCAGGATTAGGAAGATCTCCTGGAGAAGGGGATGGCAACCCACTCCAGTATTCTTGCCTGGAGAATCCCATGGACAGAGGAGCCTGATGGGCTATAGTCCATGGGGTCACAAGAGTCAGACACAAGTTAGCAACTAAACCGCCACCACCACCACCAAACACCATCTCACTTGCCTTACTCTAATCCCGGCCCTGGATTTCCAATAAAACTTTATTTACGAAAATAGGTGATCAAATACAAGAGCCATAGGTTGATGCTTTGATTTTTTTTTTAAAGGGCTTGCATTAAAATATTATCTCTCCTTAGTATCGAAGGGTTTGGCACCCATTTAAATGTTACACCCAAGGGCAAGTGTCTCTCCCTAGTCCCAACTGTGGTTGTTTTCTTTCTCTGAGAATACCAGAGAAATTCTGAGTCAGACACTGGCCTCAGAGCTCTTAGGGGCACACAGGAATGTCTCCCTGGGCAGGACGACACAGACAGTTCACTGATGACATGTGTGTGACACGTGATGATCGAGGGAGGCTGTCAGAAGTCTTCTGAGGTCACCTTAAGACTAAACTTCCAACCCAGAAAGAAAACTGTTCTGATTTCACTGCGTCTCTTTCTGCCCACAAAGTATATTTTTGACATTAAGCTAGATGCAGGGGGAGGGAAAGGCCAAAGCGGAGAGAAAGCTGCGTGACAAATCCCAGGACCTGGAATTGCTGCCTTTCTCCTTGTTGTTTTAACCTTCTTGCTGCTCTTCAAAAAGGAGGCATTCGTCAGCGCCACCATCAGTGCCCTCTGTGTTTATAGCTGTGAATTTAATAGAAAGGACATAAACATACACTTTTCATCCATTTTCACTGTTAACTCGCTCAGCTCAAGACAACGGCGAGGATTATCACAGCCTTGCGGGGGGAGATATTACGAGCCTGGGGTTTATCCTTGCCCTGGCAGAGCCATAAAGATGGGGCCTCTGTGTGCAGAGACACGCTGTTAACGCGACCCGGCCATCAGCAGAGACCCGTCAACCCCCGTTTAACTCTCCTCTGACAGTTGCTCAGATGTTGCAGGGGGTGAACATAAAATGCAGGCTGTGAGCTGACCTTTCTCGAGGGCAAAGGAGTTAGGGCGCCGGGTTTCTGCTGCTTTGGCCCATCAGCAGGACCAGCAGCACTTCCGCATCACTTGGACCCGGGATGCTGCCAGCACGGCCACTCACCCCCCAGGGCCGAGGAAGACATGACCTCTCTTGCTGCCTTAGCTGCCAGCAGCCAGGGCCTTCCGAGCCCGGGCCCTGTGGGTGGGAGATGGGGGATACCCTGTCAACCCGGATGAGGCGATGCTGATGGGAGGCCTTCGTGTGCTTTGATGTTGTTCAGTTTGCTCAGTCGTGTTCACCTCTTTGCGATCTTGTGGACTGCCGCTCCCCAGGCAAGCCTGTCCCTCGCTATCTCCTGGAGTTTACTCAAACTCATGTCCATCGAGTTGGTGATGCCATCCAACCATCTCATCCTCTGTCATCTCCTCCTCCCACCTTCAATCTTTCCCAGCATCAGTGTCTTTTCCAGTGAGTCGGCTCTTCACATCAGGTGGCGAAAGTATTGGAGCTTCAGGGGTTGTGATTACAGATTTTGTAGCTCATTTTTTTTAGAAAAATTTCCTTTACTAGTAGTCAAAGAAATGGAAATTAAGGTAACTAGATCATTAATATTTTGAAATTACATTTTGCCACTGAGGGTATGAAGAGGGAGTTTCTTACACTCTGCTGGTAAGATTTTGTAGCTTTATAGAGAACTCAGCAACAAGGGCAGGAGTAGATGTTTTTCTGGAACTCTCTCACTTTTTCGATGCTCCAACGGGTGTTGGCAATTTGATCTCTGGTTCCTCTGCTTTTTCTAAATCCTGCTTGAACATCTGGAAGTTCACAGTTCATGTGGGGGGCGGGGGAGAGCAGTGTTTCTTTGTGTTAATATGAGTTCTGTGGCATCCTGGATGGTATAAAAATCATTCAGTACTTCTTAAAAGAATCAGTTTATTCAAGTCACACTTTACTTTTTCTTTAAATTATAATTCCAGCTTCTTAATCTCCTTATTTATAAACCTCACAAAAACCTCACATATTAGCAGTCACATTAAAGGAGATTTTATTATTTGAGATAATATACTATTAGAAGGCAATGGCAACCCACTCCAGTACTCTTGCCTGGAAAATCCCATGGACGGAGGAGCCTGGTAGGCTGCAGTCCATGGGGTCGCGAAGAGTCGGACAGGACTGAGCGACTTCACTTTCACTTTTCACTTTCACACATTGGAGAAGGAAATGGCACCCCACTCCAGTGTTCTTGCCTGGAGAATCCCAGGGACGGCAGAGCCTGGTGGGCTGCCGTCTATGGGGTCGCACAGAGTCGGACACGACTGAAGCGACTTAGCAGCAGCAGCAGCAGATTCCATTAAACCCTTTTAAACATTTTAAATTTAATCTCCTAGCTGATAGATTTCATTTCCTCCCTTAAGAATTTGGGCTTATTCAGTCGTATGAAGAGAGCGTCTTGGCAGAGGTGGTCCAGGTAAACTGCGGTCTGGGGGGTGGGCCCTAACCCTATATGACCAGGGTCCTCATCAATGGGGACATTTGGACCCAGAGACAGACAAGCACAGAGGGAGGGGAGGGCCCTGTGAAGACGGTCAGGTGACACTGGAGTCAGGATTGGGGTGTGGTGTCCGGAAGCCAAGGAGCACCCGAGGCCCCTAGAAGCTGGGAGAGAAACGTGGAGCACCGTCTTCCCTGGAGCCTTCATAGGGCGTGCGGTCTGCCGTCACCTTGATTTCACACTTCGGGCCTCCAGCGCTGTCAGACCATAAGGGACTGTGGTGTCAGCCGACTCGGTCTGAGGTGCGGGGTTGTAACAGCCCTTGGAGTCTAACCCACGTACCAAGGATGTCGGTCTCTTTCTGCCAGTTGGAAGTACGTACGTCAGCTTCAGAGTGAAGCTGACTCCATCTTATTGTTGAAAGCCACGTGTGCTTCTCCCGGCCCCCGTTCCTGTTGCCATTTCCTCACACGGCACCTCCTCAGAGAGGCCTTCCCCAACCCCCTGTCGCAGTGCCCACACTTGTTCTTCATGACCTACTTGTGTGACAGGCTTCTTCACCCTGGCTGTCCTTTTCAGGTGTTTGTTCACTGTTTCCTCTCTCTCTCCGCTCCCGTCCTGAGACAGGACCTCCAGAAGGCTAAGCACCTTCTCTGCCATCTGTAGCAGTGCCTAGGACATGATGGGTACTGATCAGCATTCATCCAGTGGCTGAATCTAAAGGAAGTGTGAGAAAAAAAAAAGAACTCCCATCTCTAGTTCTGCACTCATGGCTGTAAGTTCTTCCTGCCCTTTTCCCACTCTTTGGAAAATCTCAGTGGAAAATCTAAAGCCCTCCTCCCCCCTCCCTTTCTTTTCCTGCTTCTTTCTCCTCTCTCCCTTTTTTCCGCCCTCCCTCTCTTTTTTCTGCTGTTCATCAAGCATCTCCTGCGTCAGAGGCACTGTGCTGGGTCTCAGCGTGTCCTCATGGAGCTTAGAGTCAATCAGAGGTGACAGACATTAAACTAACGTTTTAAAAAGTAAAATTTTAAGTGTCTTACATGTTAACAGTGGGGGACATTCCTTAGTCTGCAAGATGTGTGTGAATGGCAAAGTTTCTCTGAGAAGGTTCCTGAAAGGAGAGGAGGAGGGACCAGGGGGAGAGGCAAGGAAGAGATTCTAGAAAACGAAAGCAGGGTTTGCCAAGGTCCTGAGTGGGAAAGAATGTTCTGGAAGAAATGAAAGGTGTGGCAGAGCATCAGTAGGGCTGGAGCAGTCATCTGCAGGATCTGGAGAGTGTTCATAAGAGCAGTGCGAAGTGGGACATTTAGGTTCAGGGGACCGCAGTCAGATTTGTATTTGAAAGAGATATTTTTGACTGCCTTGTGGAAAAAGGATGGGTGGGGTGGGCCAGACTGAATTTGGAAGACCAGTTAAAAGGACTATAGTCATGGCCCCGCTGAGAAAGGCTGGTGGCTGGGGGATATCTGACTTGGGTTGGGTTGGCTTGGGTGTTTCCCCTGTGAACAGACAGTCATCTGTATGGATGGTATTTCTCTGGTTGTTTAGTGAGGGGATCTGCTGACACATTCCACACAGCTGGTCGGTAGAGCCTTGGCACAACCTTCCTGGAAGTGATATCTCTCAAAATGAAAAAGGATACTGCAGTTCCACTTGTGGGATGCCTCAGTAATGAAAACGTGGAACAGAGATGATTCTACCAGCAAGTTTACTGCAGAGCTGGTTAGGATAGTCAGACGTTGGCACCATTGTAGAAGTCTCACCTCACAGCGTGTGCACCCCTGTGACGGTCCACCTTGCTCTTGTGAAAGTTAGGATGCAGACTTATATTCATTTACACAGGCAAATGGCCATGGTGTCTTTTTATGGGGAAAACATTGCAGAAATTACTGTACTTTTGTAAGTAAGCATGTAATTGTGCGTCAGCATCCAGGCGAATATAGAAATGGTTCTTCAGGTATTTTCTTATGGAAGAAACTCTGTAGGCTTGCTCCCACTCTGGCAAGAGAAAAAGAAAAGACTGCAGAGGGTTGAGGTGGTTACTGCAGAGGCATAAGGACAGAGGCAAACTGACCTCATGGGGTCACTCTTCCTCATGCCTTTGGTTGCATGAGGATCCTTATGCTACAGGAAATCTGGAAAAATATATTCTTTATTTTCTTTTTCTTTATTTTTTCCCTTACTGGGGAAGGTAATTTTATCTTTTTAAAATTAGTTTTTTTTTGGAGTGTAGTTGTTTTGCAGTCTTGTTTCTTTAAAGTGATGCTCTTGATTTCAGGACTGCTCAGAGGGTCCTGTAGGTAGCAGTCAAGAGCACTGGCCTTGTGGTGAGCCCCGAGGGCACCCGGCAGCCCTGCTGCTTGCTGTGGGTGACTTTGAGCAGGTTCCTGAGACCTGCAGAAAGCTGACATCCTCACTGATGCAAAGGCACACCCTTCAAGGGGGTTTTATACAAGCCAGCTGAAGTTTAAGAGCTTAGCTCAGCACCTGGCATATGGTATGTGTATGTATATGTGTGCGCTCAGTTATGTCTGACTCTTTGCCACCCTATGGACTGTAGCCTGCCAGGCTCCTCTGTCCATGAGATTTCCCAGAAAAGAATAGTGGAGTGGGTTGCTATTTCCTAAATACTAAGAACTTGTCCCAGCTGCTCTTTTAGCATCTGCCTGCTCCCAGACACCTGACAGGCTGTCCTTGATTTTACTTGACTCCTGTAGCCCTTGGGGATACAGTAATACAGTAACAGGACAATCATATAGTGATGAGAGTGCGGAGTGTAAACAGGGAAGCTGGGGTTTTTCTATTCTTGGTTTTCCATGAACCCGCTAGGTGACCTTCAGTACCACTCAGCCCCACTGGGCTAACTTTCTTTAAAGTGAGAAGGTTAGACTGAGAAAGCTTCCAAGTCCATAATTCTATGACCACATGGACTGAGGACCCAATAAAAACTGTTGGACTATCTCGTTGAGGGCCGTTATCTGTGCGCCCTAGGCTGGAAGGCATCTTTAATGGGCTAATAGCTAAGAATTCAGTTTCTGTTTGCCTTCTGATCCTGTTGCACCAAAGATAGGCCTGTAGAAGGCTGGTATCAACAATTTATGTTCACTTCCATGCATTGCTCTTATCAGGAAAGCTAATCACATTTTAAGCTTTTTCAGTTTTTCTGCTTGGAATAATTTCTTGCTTTTGCTGCCTAACCAATCTTTAAATGGTAGTTTGATTACTAGAGGTGGGAGAACTGGAGGATGTTTCTTAAGGACTCCAGTTCTTTCTGCCCTAGGTGGAGACCTGTGAGGAGAAAATGGCAGGGACTAACTTTTTCTTTCTCTGCAGGGGAGCCATGGACGTCTGGCTGGCTGGCTGGCTTGTCAGCTGACTTACTGCTTTCTCTCTAAAAGTATTCATCCTTCAAAGCTCATTACAAGCATTATGCAATTACTTCCTTTAGTAAGTTGTTCTCAGAGATGTGGTTGGGTGTTGTGAAAAGAACTACAAGATGAAAAGTTGGCAATGAAATAAAATTGGAGTCGTTGGTATTTCTCTTTTTTAAGAAAGTATTTTATTTATAGTTGATTTGGGGCTTTCCTTATGGCTCAGCTATAAAGAATCTCGTTGCCATTGCAGGAGATGCGGGTTTGATCCCTGGGTTGGGAAGATTCCTTGGAGAAGAAATTGGCAACCCACTCCAGTATTCTTGCCTGGGAAATCTTATGGACAGAGGTGCCCTGGTGGGCTACAGTCCATGGAGTCGTAAAAGAGGCCATACCACCCTGAACGCGCTCGATCTCATCTGATCTCGGAAGCTAAGCAGGGTCGGGCCTGGTTACTACTTGGATGGGAGACCGCCTGGGAATACCGGATGCTGTAGGCTTAATGTTTCCCTGGTGGCTCAGAGGTTAAAGTGTCTGCCTGCAATGTGGGAGACTTGGGTTCGATCCCTGGGTCGGGAAGATCCTCTAGAGAAGGAAATGGCAACCCACTCCAGTATTCTTGCCTGGAGAATCCCATGGACAGAGGAGCCTGGTGGGCTACAGTCCATGGGGTAGCAAAGAGTTGGACATGACTGAGCGACTTCACTTTCACTTTCGTTTAACTTAGCAACTAAACAACAATATAATTAATTTACATTGTTGTGGTAGTTTTTGCCATATAGCAAAACTGTTATATATAATTCTTTTTTCATATTCCTTTCCATTATGATATTGAATATAGTTTCATGTGCTGTGTGTACAGTAGGACCTTATTGTTTATCCATTCTCTGTATAATAGGTTGCATGCTCTAATCCCAAACACCCAAGCCATCCTTCTCCCTTCCCTCCTCTCTTGGCAACCACAGGTCTGTTCTCTGCGTCTGTGAATCTGTTTCTGTTTCATAGATTTGTTCTTTTGTGGCATGTTTCAGATTCCACACTTAAGTGATTGTATTTCTTTCTTTTTTGGGGAGGCTTGTAAAGTTCTGTGTCATATCAAAGTCACTGTGGAGTCCTACAGTCAAGCAATAATGTTTCACTTGTTTTAATCCAGTATATTTATATTCCTTTCAGAATATAGAACATTTTCATGAATAATACTTCTTCGGAGAAGGCAATGGCACCCCACTCCAGTAGTCTTGCCTGGGAAATCCCATGGACGGAGGAGCCTGGTGGGCTGCAGTCCATGGGGGCGCGAAGAGTCGAACTCGACTGAGCAATTTCACTTTCACTTTTCACTTTCATGCACTGGAGCAGGAAATGGCAACCCACTCCAGTGTTCTTGCCTGGAGAATCCCAGGGACGGGGGAGCCTGGTGGGCTGCCGTCTGTGGGGTCCCACAGAGTTGGACACAACTGAGGTGACTTAGCAGCAGCAGCAGCAGCAGCATCTTGGTAGACTAATATTTTGAAAATATTCGAGACTGTGCTGTTGACCCTTTGAGCAGAGTTAGACTCGAACTCTGACTTCTGTTGAGAAGAATCCTTATAAAAGTGTCCTAGATTTGACCACCGGCTGCCTCGCCAGTAGGTGACTGTGTGAGTTGTCTTGGCCTAGACCCCTCCCTCTCCCTCCTTTCCTACCGGGATGCATGCACTTTCTGGGGGCTCCGTGAGATGTCTTCTGTCCCTTGCTTCTGGGGCCAGGCTTCTGGGCAGAGGTGAGGGAAGGATACCCCTCTTCATGCTCCAGCCTCTCCCATCCAGCCTGAGGTCCAGTCATTGTTCTGGGCCCTGAAATCCAGGGGGAGAGACTGGATTCTCCTCCATCTTCTTGCTGTTCTAACATTGGAATCTGGGCCACCCATCTTTTGTCTAGAGACCTGACAAGTTGCCAGTTTGCACCCCCCTCTTCCTCCCGCTTACTGACCCTGCAGTGATGCCTGTACCCAGCTCTCTGGAGACTGGCTGTGATTTTACTTCATTTTTAAATAGATACTCAGAAATGAGGCAATGATCTGAACTTCCCTGGTGGTCCAGTGGTTAAGACTCTGCCCTTCCATCGCAGGGGGCGCGAGTTCAATTCCTGGTCTGGGAACTAAGATCCCACATGCTGCGTGGTGCGGCCAAAACAAAACAAAAAAACAGGCAACGTTCGTATTTGAGGGGAAGCAAGAAGAGTGGTAGGAAACCTCACTGTAAAGGGGTGTTCTCTTTACACCTCTGTTCCCCGAGCTCTGTGCTGGAGCGTGCTTGTCTGCTGGGGCTGACATCCCGAAATACCACAAGCTGGGAGGCGGGAAGCTTGGAAACGCATTCTCTCACGGCTCTAGGCTGGGCTAGAAGTTCAAAGGTCAGGATGTTAGCCGGTTTGTTCCTTCCAGGGGCTGTGAGTGAGAATCAATTCCTAGTCTCTCTCCTGGCTTCTGGGGGTTTGTGGGTGACCTTTGGCATCCCTGGGCTTGTAGAGGCATCAGCTCCATCTCTACCTTCTCCCTAACATGACCTTCTCCCTGTGTCTGTCTCCAGATGCCCGTTTTTGTAAGGATATCAACCATATTGGATCAGAGCCCACCCTGAGGATGTCAGTTTAAATCGACGGCCTCTTTAAAGGTCCTTTCTCCAAATAAGCACTCCTCTGGTGCTGGGGGTTAGGACCTCCACATGTGAATATGGAGGGTAGGACATAGTTCACCAATAACTTTGAATTATGTTAGGGAACACCAAGATAGGGATGATGGTGTGACATCCCCAACTTCAGATGGAAGCTGGAGGAAGGGCTTTTCTGAGCTGGCCTTGCTGTGACCTGTGGAAGACCTTGGTACACACGGCACAGGAAGCCTCAAATATTGGGGCCTAGCATTCATTTCATGCCTACAGAGAGCATCAGTCAGGTTTGCTTATTAAATCATCTCATCAAATCCTTATGAAAAACACCCCACTTCCCTAGAGACCCCTAGAAGGCTGCTCCCAGGTGCCTCCCCTCACCTCTCTGACCGTATTTGCAGTCATTTCCCTCTTGTTTTCCTGCTCCAGCCCCACAGGACTCGTTTACTCAAGAGGAATCCATTATCAGGAAGGTAGACAGAGGCCAGACAGAAAAACCCAAGGGCAGAGGCTCGTACACATCCGAGTCAAGCCGTAATAGGTGCTGGGAGCTGATGGGTGGTTGAGGATGATTCTCAGAGCAGTTAGGGCAGGACGTGCAGAATAGCTTGTTGTGGGCACAAGTCGGAAATAAAGCTGAAAGACATTTCCATGTTGACTCTGTGCCCAACATGTTGTTTTCCAAACAGGGTGTGAAGCAAGGGGCGCTTGAGGCACGGGAACTGGCCCCTCAGGGAATCCAGGAGACACACGTGCTTGGATGAGGCATCTGTGGTATCTCTAGGGACGCAGCGGGCCCCAGTGGGACACCTGTGTGATGGAGCTCTACCTGTCCAGGTGTAGGTAGGGCTGCACTCTCCCATGGGCTTAGGAGAGCAGGTCATACTGCACTTACGGCATTTTCCGGGATGCTTCACAGCAGCTAGGGCTGGGGGAAGGGAGAAGGAGACTTGATTTTTGAAACCACGCTCTCATGAGGAGTTCTGAAATAAGGATGGCCTGTTACGATCAGCTTTGTGTGTCCCCGTGCCTGGCTCTGGGGTGCCCAGTGAGTTGGGTACACATTTTCCTGGGCATTCCTGTGGAGGTATGTTTGGATGAGATGAGTATTTAAATCAAGATACTGAGTAAAGTAGATTCCTCTCAGTGTGGATGGGCCTCATCCACCCAGTTAATGTCCTGAATAGAACAAAAAGGTTGCTACTCCCCTCAAGAGAGATTTCTTCCTGCCTGATGGCCTTCGGACTAGAACATCAGCCTTTTCTTGCCTTTGGGCTCAAGCTGACCCATTAGCAATTCCTGGGTCTAGAGCCGACTAGCCTTCCAACCAGGACTGCACCATTGGCTCTTGTGGGTTCCAGCTTGCTAGCTCGCCATGCACATCATGGGACTTGCTTGCCTGCATAAGTATGTGAGCCAGTTCCTTATAGAAAATATCTCTCTGTCTACATCCATACATATGTATCTGTGTGTACACACAGTGAATTCCCTATAGAAAATACCTTTCTATCACACACACACACACACACACACACACTGTCTCTCTCTCTCTCTCTCTCATACACACACACACACACACACACACAGTCTCTCTCTCTCACACTCACTCTCACACTGTTTCTTTGGAGAATCCTAACACAGGATCTCAGCTAGAAATCAGCAAAGTAGGGCCCACGAGCTAAATGCAGTCTGCCATTTGTTCTTTTACAGCCCATGATTGAAGAATGGTTTTTACTGATGAATATTTGTAATTGATTTAATGATAGGAACCATTAGTTTTGATCCCCAGGTAAGCAGAATGTTACCCCCCACCCCCCACACACATATCTTGATCCCATTCTTCTCAGGTAGTCCTGTATTTCTAAAAACTGTACTCATATACTTTGAAGTTCATCACTGAAAGTTGTGGAAATGTTCACATCCTTGATTCTGTCTCTGGCCCCACATAACCTAAGATACTTACTGAAAAAGTTTGCTTGCCCCTCATCTAAGTTCTGATTGTCTGCTAGAAGTGAAAAAATTGTGGGGATCTTAAAGACCTCTGCAGCACATTCTTTCCCTTTTATAGCTGTAAAAAGTATCTATGTTAATATTCTGCAGTTATTTTTTAGTATTAAAAAGATATTTTCCCAAGGGATGTAATTAGAGCCAAGATTGGATCTTTTTTGTTTTCTGGATGAAGGTGAATTCGGGGGAGGAGGCGAGTGGCCTCCTCCGAGTCTCTCCGGCTGGTTGGCCTTGTGTGTTGTGCAGACCGGAGCTGGGGCTTTACAGCGCTGTGAGGATCAGCTTTGACCTGACCCCAACCCGCTCCTCTGGCTCCAGGCACCTTGAGTCACTGCAGTCGTATTTGTCATTGTTCGCTTTCATCAGCTGTTGTTCATCTCCTTTTTATGAAGCCTTCTTGAATTTGTTCTGGAGCATTCTTTGTTTATTGTCTTGAAATGAGGACGACTGCAGGATACAGTGTAGGAAGTCAGACTGCCCAGGGTCTTCCACCTTGCTTATTGGGTGACAGCTGGGAACCGCTTTGTCCAGGGTCACTGAGAGTTCATCCTGAGGGGAGAACCAACCAGGCTCTTTAAATGAGGGCCTGGGCTACAGCAGGCCCCGCTTTTGCATGTGCAGCCAAATAAGAAAGGCAGTCCTGCTTAAAGAGAGGGTAGGTTTTTCAGCTGCTCATTAAGCAACAAGGAGACCTACCTTTGTGTTCCTTGAGGAGGGGTAAGACTCTGGATCCTAGAATCAGAGATGGGACGCTGAAACTGCAAAGCATGGTTTGTCCGGCAGTCTGGTTCTAGAGAAAATTCCTTCCTACCCCAGGGCTTTTGTACTTTCTGTGAGAGTTGGCATGGAATATCCTTGCCCACACTGCATGGCTGTCTCTTTCCCCAACTTTAGATCTCAGTTAGATATTTAGGGTGGTCTTTTCTGATAACCCAGCTTCAAGTACAATAAACTACCTGACGGTTCAGTCCACATATTCTCTAAGGCCCCTGCTATGTCAGGAACTGGTCTAAAAATTAGCGATCAAAAGATACAAACAAGAAAAAAAAAAAAAACCCTCAGAACCAAAGCAGTCAAAATTCCTGTTTGTTTACACTGTTTGTGAAACTTTGGCATGCATCAAGTCACTTGAAGGGCTTGAAGAACACAGACTGCGTGACCTCTAAGTGTCTGAATCAGTTGGTCTGGGGTGGGGCCCAAGAATTTCCATTTCCATTAATATCCCAGGTGCTGCAAGTTCAGGGACCCTATTGTGAGATACCCCCCACTCCCCCTGCTTGAGTGGGTAGTGCTTCTCTTGCCCAATATGATTTGCAAGTCTTTGCCTTTTGTTTATTTGCACGTTTTTCCTTTTTTAGCTTGCCACTGGCGGAAGGGGTATTCTGTGAAGGGGATTCATCTCTGTCTTGCCTCCAGTGTATTCCTGGTCCCAGCAGATGGGCAGCAAGGCAAAGCTGTCTTTGCTGTTCTTCCTCGTGTGTCTGCCCTTCTTCGTCCAGCCACTTCCGTGATCCGTGTGAATCTTGGCGGGTGGGCCAGGTAGGACCTGGGTTAGCTTCTCATCCCCAGTGGAAAAGCTCATGTATTCAGTCAGGTTACCTAAGGGAAAGCAAGTCTTTATGCTGTGGTGGGGGAGGGGGCTTTGTAGAGCTGGCGAGTAAATAAAAGATTGTCTGCATGTGGACCACAGAGAGATGGTGGAATGGTGGGCGTCCACACCTAGGGGGAGCGGTGATGTGAGGGAGGATCTTGCGATGTAAGCATTCAGACTTTGTAGAGAAGAGTTCCCTGAGTTTGCACAGTGAGCTGCCTCTTACTGAGAGCTGGCTTCATGTCTGCGTTTTTTAGATCAGAGAGAACTCTGTCCTGTGAAAGTGAAAGTTGCTCAGTCGTGTCCATCTCTTTGCGACCCCATGGACTATACAGTCCATGGAATCCTCCAGGCCAGAATGCTGGAGTGGGTAGCCTTTCCCTTCTCCTGGGGATCTTCCCAACCCAGGGATTGAACCCAGGTCTCAGAGGCAAGCCAGTCAAGTGCACTTCATGTCCTTAGACAGACCTTTGTCCCCTGCCAGCTACAGTAGAGCCCAAAGTATCTCTGTAACTCACATCTGGCGTCCGTTTAGAGTTTTCTGAAAAATGGCTGTAGTAGTATTTGGTAGCGGGTGATGACTCCTCCAAGAGAAACCAAATGTCTGTATCTGTTCTGACTACTGTTAACAAAATAAGATAAGATGGAGCGGCTTCTAAACAGAAGACATGTCTTCCTCTCATCTCTGACCGCCGGCTCTCTGAGACCTGGGTGTCAGCAAGCTCAGGTTCGGGAGCAGCCCTCTTCGGGTTGCAGTGGGTGTCTTCTTCTGTCTCATCGCATGGTGGACGGGGTGTCTCTGTAGGGCCTTTTCATAAGGTGCTGATCCATTCATGAGGACTCCAGCCTCATGAGCTGATCACTTCCCAGAGGGTCCACCTTCTCATACATCACCTTAGGGATTAGGTTTCCGGGGACACAAATATTTCATCTGTAGCACAAGTGTAGGCTTGGCCCATGCCCTGAGTGGTCTCCAGGCTCAGGTGATACATGTATAATTTGTTTCCTGGGCATCCAAATTTCATTTCCCCCCCTCTCTTTAAGTATCGTTATTTATTAAAATTTTTCCCTACATTGGCTGCTTTATTCTTTTATTATTGAAGTATAGTTGATTTACAGTGTTAATTACTGCTGTACAGCAAGGTGATTCAGTTGTGTGTGTGTGTGTGTGTGTATGTTCTTTAAAATATTCTTTTCCATTGGAAAAATTGAGTATAGTTCCCTGTGCTATACAGTAGGACCTTGTTGTCTATCTATTCTATATATGAAAGGTTTTATCTGGTAACACCAACCTCCTACTCCATCACTCTCTCAACTCCCTCCCCCTTGACGTCCTCCACTCTGTTCTCTGTGTCTGTGAATCTTCCTTCCTGATGTGTTGTGTCTGTATGTGAAGGGAAGGAAGAGGGGAGGGAGGACCACTTTGCTACTCTACCCAAGCAGGTTTTTTACTCTGAGTGATTGACTTGCTGATCCTTTGCTGAGTGGGCTTGTATATGCAAAAATTGAACCAGAGTACTCTCAACAGTTTGGCTCCTACCTGTCGCCCCACTCTTACTACCCACCATTCTGTCAAGTACACTGGTTTGTTTGAAATAAACCATGTCTATTTAAAGTGGGCCCACCCCTGGGCCTTTGCACACACGGTTTGCTTTGCCTCAAATATGACCTGTCTTCCCAGTTAACTTACATCCATCCACTGGCTCTTAGCTCAACTGTAACTCTATGAGAGAGCCTCCTTGAAATCCAGCATTTGATCTCCTATCTGCCCCCCACCCCTAACCTTGTTGATATGTTTATTGGTGTGATGATTGGATTTTTATTTTCTTTTTTAATTTAATGCTTAGGCCACCTGATGAGAAGAATTGACTCACTAGAAAAGACCTTAATGCTGGCAAAGATTGAAGGCTGGAGGAGAAGGGGTCGACAGAGGATGAGATGGTTGGATATCATCACCGACTCAATGGACATGAGTTTGAGTAAGTTCTGGGAGTTGGTGATGGACAGGGAAGCCTGGTGTGCTGCAGTGTATGGGGTCGCAAAGAGTCGGACACGACTGAGTGACTCAACTCAACTGGGGAGAGCTCCATGAGAACTCATATGACCTTAAACACAGCAGGCACAAAAACTCCTGGCTGAACAAATCCATGTTGGTTTCTGACACAGCGCCTGGAGCACAGAGATAGTGATGATTCTTCAAATCAAACCCATAATGTCTGGGGTGGCAGCTGAGGAGGAGGAATGAACACACAGTTCAATTTAATCCTGATGTATTTTTGAGAGGCTCTGACATCTGGGGAGTTTCATTTGGTTTCTGAGGATTTTTTCTGCAATCACCAAATTGGTAAGCAAATGTAACTCTGCAATAGCCCCATTCAAGTAAAGATCGTTAAGTTCACATTTTTCCTTTTAAAAAGATGCTGAGTGCACTGAGGTCAGCTTTCTGCCACTGAAAGGCTCTACCAGGCTACAGGCAGAGCACACGGCCGCATGGTCCTGGCCCTTTCAGGATTAGTTCAAACTGGAAGCTAGGGAAAATGGATCATGTAAGCAGGAAAACCCATCTGAACAAGACCTAAAGAACCACACTTTGTTTTCTGACTGCTTTAGGGAATTCACGTTTAATCAAAATTGAAGAGTACAGCAATAGCCACGAGAATTCTTGGATCTTATCTCCGTTTTAGTGATTTCTTTTTAATTAGTTGATGCTCTGCAGAAATCTTAATGCACTTAAGACAATTGGGAAGCTGAAATAAAAGTGGGAGTTGTGGTTGCTTCTGGCAGAAATGTTTGCTTCTTTGGTTCTGGGCAATTTTGCTAACAAGTAACCTGTAACCTACTTCTTAGACTCCAACTAGATAATGTATTTGGTTAATTTTCAAAGTTTAGTTTATAATCCTCATTAGTTCTCTAACTAGCTTTCCCCTGGCAGTGTATAGTCCTACTGCATCACGTTTGTGGTTCTTGCTTTTTAAGGCATCCTGTTTTCATTTAAAAGATGAAAAGCTTAATTAGTACCCCCAGTTCCTAGATTTTTATGTCATATGTTTTTGCCAGTGGTGTTAGAATATTTTGTCACTTAAAACTCCAAGGGGAACCGAGTGAAACGTCTCTCACTTTGAAGTAGTTCCTTTTATCATGATGCTGACTAGGCTACAAGGAGTAGCACAACCCAGAGACTTAGAATTACTTCTTGAGAAGCTGGTGGAGGCAGAGGGGGAAAGGAAAGGGTTGGGTATCATGGGGTGCAAACTTTGATCACAGCGCTACACTCATCTGGACACCGTCCTTAATCTGAACTGTTGATAGGGCCATCTGCCTGGCAGAACTGACCTGTGAATTTGGAGAGGTCTGATGCCTGATGGTGTGTATTGGTGCTAGCCAACAGAAATAAAGCGTTTAGTCACATCTGTGATTTAAATGTTTTTAGTAACCACGTGAAAAAGTAAAAAGGTGAAATTAAAATTATTTAATCCAAGATATGCAAAGTATTATCATTTCAATATGCAGAGAACTACTGAAATATTTTGTCTTTTTTTTAGTACTAAGTCTTTGAAAGCCATTTTCTCAGAACAGTTCGGTTTAGACTAACCATATTTTTATGTGTTTAACAGTCATCTGTAGCTAGTGGCTACTGTGTTGAAAGGTATAGCACTGGATAATCAGTAAATTCTCATTTCTTTCCCCTTATATTTTAGGAATAAAGTTGAGTCACCCATCCAGGGGAGTGGCTATTATGGAGAATCAGAAGTCTGACCGCCTTGTGGCCACATACAATACTCTGGTCTTTAATGAGAACGCATGAGGCAGGTAAAGCTATTTCCCCAGAGAAACCCATGCACTTACTCTTACACACAACCTGTATATGTCTCGCAGCAACTTGTAATCCACCTGACTGTTCTGGTTCTTGTTAACACATGGACTACTGAGGAAAAATGTGAGGTAAGAGACCTGGAGCCAAAGATCCAATCTGTTGGAACTTGACCTTGGAGAGTTATTGGAAAACCATGGTGCTAATAGTCCACTTTTTGCAAAAACTCATGTAACAGGGGTAATGATCTTTGCAATGCCTAGTCTTGCAGAGGTAATGAACAGATATATTTATTCCTCCCCATTAAGATATCCGGAGAAGGCAATGGCACCCCACTCCAGCACTCTTGCCTGGAAAATCCCATGGATGGAGGAGCCTGGTAGGCTGCCGTCTATGGGGTCGCACAGAGTCGGACACGACTGAAGCGACTTAGCAGCAGCAGCAGCAGCAGCAGCATTAACATATCAGTGTCTTATCTTCATTAGGTTGTTCTAATGGAAGTATGACTACTAATTAGTCTTAAGATTCTGACTGCAAAGGAGGAATTTTGGTTCCAACAGGGTGTGTTGAAGGAATCTAAGTCTCAGACACCTAAACACCTGGATACTTCAATCCAAGTTTCACTGAGAAATTATCTGGCACCAAGGCAAGTGAAAATGATACCCTTTATAATCTCATTCATTCATTCATGTATGTGTCTTTTCAGGAGGTATTATAGCTGAGACTTGTGTGAATGTTGTAATCAGGGACTACTTTGTAGCAAAGTCATTATGTAGAGTCCTGTGGGTTGTTGGGAGTCTGAAAGATAGCAGTTTTGAAGCCCACCTACTTTGGTGTACCTTGTTATTCTATGGAAATATTATGGATTTTGCAGATGTGTCTTAGAAGTCCAACATCTCAGAGATGATAGGTATTACTGACAGGCAGTAATGGTTGCCAGAAACCAAAGAAATTTCATTGTAAACATGATGTTGGTTGATAAACTTGCTCCTTCAAGTCTGTAGGATAGACTTGGGTCAAGTTGACGCTTTCTGCAAGAAAAGATAGAAAGCTAGATTAAATGGTGAGTGATTGATTCCTTTTTTTTCCTAACAGACTTTGATTGTACACCTGTCTTTGGATTCCAGGCAGGATGAAGGTATTGGATGATCTGAAACGCTCAAATCCTTCTAAAGCATCAGGTAAGACAATGAAGGAAAGAAGGAAACACTGCAAAAGGCTTTTATTTTATAGACACCACTGCAAAATGAGGAACACTTCAAAACATAGAAAATAATAATTTATTTTAACTTCATTTACTTAACTGTTTATAACTAATCATGATTCTTTGAATTTGCTTGTAAAAGTCTCCCTTCGAATCTACAAAGCAAAGGTTTTTACTACAATGAGCACTTAAAATTCCACAAACCTCCATCCACAACTTTCCTGTACATGCAAAGTCCTCCAATGAGTTGCAGTATTTGCAAACATGCTGTAAAATCCCACAAAGTTGCATTATATTTTGCCTTCTGTTAAAACCTTTACACTCTCTTGGGAACTGTAACCAGAAAAATGTTTAAGTGTGTATCCCAATTCTAAACACTGCTGGTTTGGTTATGTGCGTTATATATGCTTCACCACAGAGTTTGGTGGTTTTGAGTTGAAGCTTTGACCTAAATCATATATTAATGGTCACTCCTATGAAACACATTCAGCAAAGTAACATTATAAAATAGAGCTCCATTAAAATACATACCGGCAGTCATATCTGTGTTTTTAGCAGAAAAGGAAAAAAGCGTGTTTAACTCTCTTATATGAATATAGTTTAAACAAAGTATTCTGTGAAGGTATGCTTAGTAAAAGATCTTTTTGAAATTTAAAAACTTTACGTAAAAGGTAACGAGTAAAAAAGTATCCTTGCTGTTTGAAAAAAAGCTGTTTGGTTAATATTGCCTTCCAGGATAGTAATTAAGGGTGGTTTTTCTCCACTTAAAATAGAGCCAAGACACCCGGAGTGGTAGGGCTTGCTAATTTCGACTATAAACATGATGTTGCGATTTATCTTATATACAGAAACTTGCCGCATTGAACGAGGCAGGAATTGCTACCCCAATGGTAGTGTTCTCTTTTATGTACATAACGCAGAAGTGAAAATTATACAGTAGTCACCGAGAGGAATGAATTGTATACTCTAGTGCCGTCTGGCGATTTTGCGCCGTGGGTTAGGAGTTCCTGGATTGTCATCCAGTTATCCAATATCTTTTTATTCCTCTTCTTCATCATCTTTTTGTGGCTGAGTTCGAGGATATTCATCTCCTTCCGGTCGTCGGCCCCCTGCTGCTCCTTCAGGCAGTCGAGCCGGCTCTGCATCATGAACTCGCGCCGCCGCCGCTGCTCCTTGGCCCTCACCACGTGCTGCTTCCTCTCCTCCTTGCTCCAGTAGCGCCCCATCTTCAGCTCGCTCGCCGCGTCGTCGTCCGTGGTCATGCCACTGCGCTCCTCGCGGATCTTGAGCGCGCGCTCCCGCAGCAGGCGATCCCGCACCGGCCGCTTGGTGATGTAGCGTGTGCCGTCGCTGCGGATCTTCACCTTCCACTCCATCCTCGGCTCCGCCTGGTTGGCCGAGTTCAGGTCCTTGCACATGCTTACCAGGCTCATCTGGCTCTGCGCGTACTCGACCGCCGACTTCTGCTGGATCAGCTGCATGTAGCTCTGGTAGTGCTGCGCGTGCGCGGGGATGTGGGCGTGCTTGTAGGGCGAGTGCGGGAAGGGCGGCAGGTACGAGCCGCCCAGCTTCGGGCCGGGGCCGGGGCTCCCGCTGCCGCCGCCGCCGTCTTCGCCGGGCTTCCTTTCCTTGCTCTCCGGAGCCGGGCTGGGATCCAGCTCTTTAGGAGAAGGGCTGTAGTTCGGGGAGCCCCCCTCGGAATCTTCCGTGATGGAGAGCAGGTTCTTGGGGGCCGGCCCGTAAGCTTCCGCGGCACCTTCGCCCTCGGCCGCCCTCCTCAGGGAGTTGTCGGGGGACATCTCCAAGGTGAGCGGGGTGCTGCGGCAGCTCTCGCCGGTGTTGTAGGCGCTCGAGCTGTCTTTGTCGGACTTCTCGGGCAGCTCGGTGATGTCGGCGAGCTCGCGCCTGCGCCCGTCCACGCTGGTGTTGTAGTTGCGGAAGCCGCTGTTGTGCAGCATCCAGGGCTCGCGGAACTGCTCCTTGAGCTGCTGCATCTTGTGCGCGCGCACGATGCTCAGGCACTCCAGCTCGATGCTGCGCAGCTCCTCGTTGAGCAGCTCCAGCTCCTTGTCCACGCTCTCGGGGTCGCTCTTGCTGGCGTCCAGGGCGCTGCCGGGGTAGTAGAGGCCGTAGGGACCGGCGCTCTTCACCTGGCACTTGAGCTCCAGCAGCTCGCGGAAGCGCTCGCACTCGTCCACCGGGATGCCCAGGTAGTCGGCGTCGGCGCAGTCGGCCGAGATGAAGGACTCGTTGCTGAAGGGCAGGTCGCCGCTGCCCAGAGTGTCCTGGCTGCAAGTGAGCTTCCTCTGCCCGGCCAGCGGCGGGGAGGCCGCGGGGGCGTCGTCGCCGTTGTTCTCCTGCTCCGAGCTCTCGTCGTTGCGCGTGCTCTCGTCCGTCCGGCCCACGCCGCTGTCCTTCTCGTGCTGGTTGGACAGGATGGTGGCCGTGTCTGTGGTTCCCCCGTCTTCCTCGTGCTTCTTCTGCACGACAGAAAACAAGAACACTGGTCACGGGAGGGAGGCTGGAGGGACGGGTCCGGGTGGGACTCTTCCCGTAGGAGGAGGGACTTGCGTTGCCGAGGTAGTTAGCTTGAAGTTGCCCTAGGTGAGCCGCTTCACCTCCATCTGGGAAAGGAGGATGGTCAGTTGACCTATGAATGATTGCGGCTCTTCTAGTACCTCTCACCAGGAAGCAGGAGGCACAGAGGACATCCTTGAGTGCCTAAGGCAGTGGAGTGGGTCCAGCATCTCTGACAATGGTAGTGGCAGAGAAGGGAGGGGAAAGGGCACCGAGCAGCTGAGGTTAAACAGAGGGAATTGCTTTCCTTTCAAAAATGTGACTTGCTTTCTCTGATCTGCTCTTCATTTTGGCACATGTGTTTTCCAAACAACTATCAGAAGGTCAGTGGTACCTGGGCATTACTGCTTTGCTTTCTAAGCCCAGCAGCACTCTCTTGGTCTGGTGGTACCTGGGCATTACTGCTTTGCTTTCTAAGCCCAGCAGCACTCTCTTGGTCTGGGAGGGTATCAGCTTGCTTTTCATTGGTGGGCAAATAGAAAAGCACTTATTTTCTTTTGCCAGCAGGTGGGTTTCTCGGGAGCCTAAGCATCCTGGGGTTGGGAGGGAGGGGTGGGCAGTGGTACCTGCTGCAGGACACTGGCCGTGAACTGCATGGCCTGGTGGTGCTGCTCCTCCAGCATATCCATGTGCAGGTCGTCCAGAAAGTCGTTCCTGTCGTCGTCCAGCCAACCCTCGTCCAGCTGGGGAGAGGTAGCCGCCACACAGGTTTCAGCAGAGGCCCTTTTTAAGCTTTCATTTTCTTTCTTTTTCGGAAAGGACATTACCTTGGGGAATCACATTTGTAGGCTTCCTCCCGGAGTCACCCCGATGCCGTCTGCCTGTGGTTTGGCTCTCCGACGGACGCTGACCCCATCCTCAAGGTAAAGACCCCTCCCACCCTACACCACCTGTCTCGGGGCGAGGCTGTGGCCTGCTGTTTCTTGTTGCAGGCTTAAGTGCTTTCATCCACCTCAGCTACTTTCAGTGAAGGAGGCCCCTGAGTTAGGGGATCAGAGCACCACAGCCCTGGCTCCTCTCCTGCTGGGCCCACACCCAAGCTGAGCAGGCCCCAAGGAGAAAGCACTGGCAGTTTGGGACAGAGTTCTTTCTGATGAACAAAGGTAGGTCTGCAAACTACCTGTTAGTCTTGGGCAAGGGCCTACCACCTTTATCAGGCTCTTGTCTCTCTTGCTCGTAAAGAGCAGACTAGTCCAGGGGTCTGAGATCTACAGATCTGGCCTGCAGCTGCACCACAGACCATACACAACCCTCAAAGCCAGTCACATTTCTTACTTGGCCCTTTAAGAAAAAGTCTGCTTAGTAATGTTTGTTTTGCTTTTTAAAAGTAAAAACTGTATTACGGGTAAGATGAACATCATGATGATTTGATGTGCATAGTGGAATAATGACTACAGTCAATTAACATATCATCTCACAGTTACTACTTTAGTGTGTGTGATGAGAATACCTGAACTTTACTCCTAGCAAATTTCCAGTAGTCATTACAGTGTTGGTAACTATAGTCATCATGCTGTGTGTTTCTTACACACTGCCATTGTAAATGAGACCCACACAGAAACTGGTCAGGGTCCTGGGCAGTCAAACATTTTGATGGCCGTGACCCAGGCTGTGTTTTTCCATGCCATTATGCTTCTTCCTCTTTTCCTTCATCACACTCCCTGCGTTAATGAAGCTTCTGGGCATGCAGTGTAAATGCCAAGGTGGATGTCTGCACCATCCTTAAAAGGCCAAAACAAGAGATAGATTGGAAGTCAGATTACCTTTTCGGGGCACAGGGTACCTTCAAGTTCTGATTCAGTATATTTTCTGCAGGGCAGGAACTCCGTCAGTGATTTTAGAACTACAGACTACGTGCTGGAAGCCGCCTTACCTGGAGTTCGGGCCTGGCAATTAGCAATGAGAAGTTCTTGTTTTCTTCACTGGTTAGCAGAGCCACAGCCTCTTCACGGTTCTGGACCTCTATCCCATTAATCTACAAAGAAAAAGGCGGGGGGGGATGGTAGCATGATTAGATTGTGCAAAACGATTCTCTGCTGTTTCAAGCCTGCATCCATTGCCCAAGCACAGCTGGAACAGAGAACTTCCAGGTAGGTTGAAACGAATGCTGGTTTTCACAAGGAAAGGTCTTGTTCAGTCTGATGCACTGGCTCTTGCTGTAGGAGACAGCCTCCATAGGAGTAGTTCACCAGAGGAGGCTGTGTGAATAGGAGTAACGGGGACTCCAGAAGGCAGCACTGGAGAGAAATCACAGTGTTGCGAAGAGGGAAAACATCTAAGCAATTAATTTAACGAGACAGAATTAAATATACTCAGGCAGGAGTAGAAGTGGAATATACTAAAGCATGACTACAGATCTACAGATGTTTTTGAAAAATATGGAAGAAAAGAAGCAATGGGTCTGATGTGAATATGATGGTATTATTTAGGGTGTTTTGTGTTCCAAGTTTGACACCAACTTCTTTAGGTGGGACAAAGTCAGATAAGTTCATCTGTTTCATTTTTCTAGATTACACATATAAAGAGCATTATACAATACTTGTATATACACCACAGTATTATATAATCTCACCGTCACACCTGATCCCTCTCTCGCAGGATTTTTGCTTCCTGTCCTGGCACCTTTGAGCTCTGCTGGTCTGGAGGTCTCAGCTCCAGGGGACACAGCAGTGGTCCCACTTACGAGCTGGAAGATTGAGCCTTCTGCCTTCTACAGCAAAGGGCATGTGTGGTTGCTGCAGCACAGTGAAGGCAGAGAGGGCAGGTAAGGAACTCTGTTTCCATACCCAGTGGTAGATGCTTGTGGGAAACTAAAGCAACTGAAAAAGCAGTTACTACTGAGGATTCAGCCCCTTTAGGAATGAAAGTTGGGTTGACGTCCAGGGAAGTGTAGAATAAGCAGTGGAAAAGGAAATGAAAATTACTCATAGTGAGGTATGTACTAACAGATAAAAGCACAGAGGTCTATAAATGAGAAGACAGGAATGAGCAGAAGTACAAGGTAAGACTTCTCCTCATAAGAAAACAATCTCAATTTCTGTGAGATTTTTAAAAGGGCATAATAGAACTCCCATATGATCCAGAAATCCCAATCCTGGGCATATATTCAGACCAAACACAAATGCAAAAAGATACATGTGTCCCTATGTTCATAGCAGCACTCTTTACAATAGCTAGGACTTGGAAGCAACTTACTGTCCAGCAACAGAGGAATGAATAAAGATGTGGAACGTGTGTACAGTGGAGTATGTCTCAGCCATAAGAAGGAAAGAAATTGTGCCATTTGGAGACACACAACTGGACCTAGAGATGGTCATACAGAGTAAGGTAAGGCAGAAAAACAAATATCATATATTAATGCATGCCTATGGGGACTAGAAGAGGGGTACAGATGAACTTACCTGCAGTGCAGACGCAGAGAGCAAATGAATGGACACCAAGAGGGGAAGGGGTGGGGTGGGATGACTTGGGATTGACATACATACACTGTTGACACTATGGATAAGATAGGTAACGAATGAGTACCTTCTGTATAGCACGGAGACTCAGTGTCTGTGGTGACCTGGGGGTATATGTCTACGCAGAGCTAATGCACTGTGGTGTACAGCAGAAACTAATGCAAAACTGCAAAGCAACTCAATGCCAAAGTCTTTGACAGATAAACTGACAAAGAGGTGTTACTGCCATACAATGGAATATTACTCAGCCATAGAAACAATGAAATAAGCCATTTGCAGCAACATGGATGCAACTATTAATAGATATATCATACTCAGTGAAGTAGGTCAGAGAGAGAGAGACATGAATACCATATGATAGCTTCCATGTGGTATCTAAAATATGACACAAATGAAGCTATTTATAAAGCAGAAACAGATTCAGAGATGTAGGAACAGACTGCTGTTTGGCTAGGAGAAAGGAGAGGAATGGGTTGTAGCAAGTTTGTATACATGATGCATATATATAGGATGGCTAAAATAACAGGGTCCTACTGTGTAGCACAGGGAACTATATTCAATATCCTGTAAGAAACCATAAAGGAACACATTTTAAAGCAACTGTACATCACCAAAAGATGTTATCTGTATTTTAATTTTTTTAACTATTGAAAACAGAGTAGCTACAAGAGGAACAAATGGTTCATTTTATATTAATTTTTATTACCGTAGAGTTGCTTTAAAATGTTGTGTTAGCTTCTACTGCACAGCAAAAGGACTCAGCAGTGCACATATGTATATCCCCTCCCATCTGGATTTCCCTCCCATTTAGGTCACCACAGGGTATTAAGTCCGGTTCCCTTTGCTATATGGTAGGTTCTTACTAGTTCTCTCTTGTATACATAGTAGCAATAGTGTATATAAGTCAATCCCAGTCTCTCAATTTCCCCCATCCTCCCCTTCCCCCTTGAAATCCATGTTATTTGTTCTCTACAGCTGGGTCTCTATATTCAGATAGTCTCATTTAGACTCCAAAGACCAACAGATACCGTTCACAGATAAACTACTCTTAAAAGCCATTCTGTGGAGTAGTTACCTGCTGAGTTATAAAGTTTAAAAGACTGCTTAAAGTTGAAACGCTTGGCCCAAAATGAATCCTTCAGAGAAAGCTAAAATGAGCATTATTTTGGGTCACAAGAACTGTTGACCTGATTTGGCCTGTGTTGTCTTTGGTCCAAAGAGAAGGACAGGAAATGAGACGAGCTGACTTGTATGGTGTAAGGCGGGGGCGGCTTGCCTGTTTAGACGGGGCATCCTCTCTCCAGTTTGGCTCGGGCCCCACCATGCCCTGTGTCTGGGTGTTTTCCAGGGCTGGTACTTTGGCCCTGATTGAACCGGTCTGCCTCACCACACATCTGGTTTTGCGATACTGGTAGCTATTTGTTAACTTCTGCATTTTCATCCCCAAAGCTATTATTATTATCTGAAGCAGTCCGCTCTTTAGTGAATGAACAGAGGACGCTGACTTGCCTGGATGATGCGGTCTCCTTCTCGGATGCGCCCGTCCTTGGCCGCGATGCTGTTAGGGTCAATCTGAAACACACGGCACTGAATAGGTAACTCAGACGTGCACAAAAATAACAAGAGCACTGTCCAGAGTCTGCCTCTAACACATCATCACGCTCATCCCTCTGTTTTTGTTTTACAGAGAAATAAACAAGACTCAGTGTTGTGTGAGGAGACACAAACACGGACTGACACGTTTCCAAGCCCTTTCCAGACCATGGTCCTGGACTCTTGCCCTGCAACCCTGCTGACTCTGCCCACCTGAGGGGATGGAGAGGCACATGTAACAGTTGTTCCATACCCAGAAAGGAAAAGTGAAAGTGTGCTGGCGTACAGGTGAAAGGGTACCTTTCATTATGTGGTCTAGCAGCCATATTTTCCTTATTTTGCCAAATGTGTATATTAAATTTTGGAAAGGAACTTTACAAATAGAATCTAGTTGAGACAAGTGGGATTGCATTTTAGAGACATACCCCCAAATGCAGTAAGAGTGGGCCAGCTTAAGCTTAGTGGATGAAGTCCACTCAGTGGGATGGGTAGAAAGCCTAGTAGTCACATCCCTTGGTTCATCCCGTTGAGATGGATTTTTATTTCCTGATAGAATGGGGCTTGTATGCTAGTAAAGATGGGCTGCATGGTGAGGTATCCATACTGAAATCATCCTTGCATTGGCTTCTCTGAGAAAATGAAAATAACTTCTGTCTATGTATTGGGTTGGTCAAAAAGTTCATTTGGGTTTCTCCTTGACATCTGATGGAAAAACCCAAGTGAATTTTTGGGCCAACCCAATACTTTGAAGTTGCACTGTGAACTCAATGATACACATTCCAGCAAAAGGAAAAAAAAAAAAAAAAACAAGAGAAACAGATAACAGAAATACTTGAAAAACTGTGTAAATGACTCCCTCCCCCACCCCATTCAGTGAACTGGAGATAGGAATCTGCTTTTCCCTCGGGGTTGAATACACAAAACCAAGTAAACGGCTCCATTTTATGGCCGATTTGCAGGCTCCTGAAGGGTAATTTTGCCTTATGCGCCAACATTAGAACTTAACCCCTACGAAGGGTAGTTCCATGGAGTGTGCTAAAAGGGACAAAGAAATCTGCCTGTGTCTTTCCAAAGAAGATATCTCAATAAGCCAGAGCTGCTTAACACATTAAAAGGAAAGAAAGAATACAGCCTCTCTCTCTCCTGCTATGATGGTTATAAAAAACGAGCCTCAGTACCTCGCTTATGTAGATGCCAATGTCATCTTCATCATCTGTCCGGTAGCACACCGTGAGGCCCAGCTTGTCCTGGCTGTTCATTCTGTAGAGATCCACTTCCTAGACAAGAAAAGGGCACTCCCTGTGAGACTCCCAACAGGCAGTGATGGCTGGGAGAACATCAGATGCTTTAAAAAACATTTGGTTTAAATGATGAACTGGATTTCTTTGCATTCGCTGTGGGCAGAGTGGTTAACTTACTAAACAAAAGGTGATTATAGGCAAGAGATCAATGCCCAGGGCATTTCTGACCTTTCAGTCAATATAAAGTCATTTTGAAAATAGTTATTTTATTGATCCCACCAAAGAAAAATTATCCATATTTCACTCAGCATCGAGACTTCTGGGGTCGGCCTTTGCAAAAGCATTCTTTCAATGTCTGTCACCAACGAGAATATTTCCAAACCCCAAACCATCCAGCCATTTCAGTACAAATGTTTCCAATGTGTTTGGTTAGATTATTTCATGTTGCATTTCCTTAATATGTGCAGTAATAGAACTTGCAAACAGATTACACATAAATTGATCCAAGGAAGGAGGGTAACGTGATAGCATGCAATTAATGCTTTCCACAACAGCTGTGATATTTACAGTCGCGAAATTAGTTTCAGATGCTATTACAACAAATTAAATAAGGTAAAAGCGAAGCGAGCCCAAATGCGAGACACATGGGCACAGGGAGGGCCACTGTATTTGACAATTAAACTGTGCTTCGGAATGAAGTCAGAACTTTGAAAACGGTTGGAGCCTTGGGAGCAAGAGGCCTGGTTCTCTCAGAGCGTTCCCAGGCCCCGTCTCCCCTTCTACCCGCACTGCCAACCGCCCAGGCGAGACTCCACAGCACCGAAGTACAGGCCTGTGCAAAGGGCCGCCTGGTAGTAAGTTTCCAGGCAGATCCCCTGGTCCGGCGTTTAGTGCTAGCTGCTTACTGACCAGGAGGGGCTCTGAGATAGACGGGGCCTGTCTCTGGGACTATTTCCTCACTCCTGGCTCTTCTTGGATGGTGGTGAGGATGGGGTTGTTTCTGTGGTGAAGCTCAAAGCAGTTATGTAGCAGACACTCCTGAACCCCCTTCCTGGGTGCCCGATACCACGGCCACTTTCTAGGTGGAAGCACTGGAGGTGCTAAGGCCCTGTGAGCAAGGAAGAGAGGGGTGCCCTGACGGTGGTCACCAGGCCCGTGTGGGGAGCTTGGATTTTATTTCAGCATCCTGGGAAGCCTTGAGCAACTTTTAAGTGAAGACTGCCAAGCTCTGGTTGATACCTTCAGCAGCCCTTATGGCTGATACAGAGGAGAAGGTGCTGCTGACAAGCTGGGGCTCTGAGTGCAGAGTGCAGCTCTTTCTAGCAGCTTCATCATAGGGTTTTATGGGCTTGTGACTCTATCTAAGCCTGTTTCCTCACTGGTGCCTGCCCTCCTGCTGCTTGGACAGGGTGAAGAGTGACTGGGACAAGACCGCCGCGCTCTCAGCACATCGCCTGGCCCAGAGAACGGCTACAGAGAACAGTAGGGATCGTGATTGTATGCCGGTGGTTTCTTACCCGAAGTCACAGCAGTTGTTTGTAGCCAAGTGTGTATGTTTCTCACGTCCCCCCACCCCCCCAATAAGATAATTTTATTTTCTGAATATTGTGACATGTTAATTAATTCAGTGACTTCCTCATTAAAGCTTTAGCAATCTGGTATATTACCCAGAAATGAAATCCTATTATCTTTCCTGGTGTTTTGAGGAAAAGACTTAAGCAATCACAGAGGCAGCACACGTTTACCCACAAGGGCACATTCTTTGCAGACACTGTGGAGTAGCCTGTTTGCACACCGCCCACAGTCTCACAGCATCCTCACGTTTCAGCCGCATGCCCGTCTCTACCTCAGGTCACACTTCATCGGGGGACAGACAAAGGGAAGACTTGCTCTGTTTTAGTGCTTCCTAACAGGTGGTGTGGGCTTCCCTGGTGGCTCAGTGGTAAAGAACCCACTTGCCAATGCAGGAGATGTGGGTTCAATCCCTGATCGGGAAGATCCCCTGGAGAAGGAAATGGCAACCCACTCCTGTATTCTTGCCTGGAGAATCCCATGGGAAGAGGAGCCTGGCGGGCTACAGTCCCTGGGGTCCTAGAAGAGTTGGACATGACTAAACAACCACCACAAGAGGTAGTGGAAATGTGTGGGATTTCATGACGACTTGTTTGCGTCCAAATGTACCACTGCAGCCCCTGAGCCCTGGCTTCATGGTAGAAGCCAGCTGGTCCTGGAACAAGTACATTTGCAACCAAAGCAGGGAGAAGGGTAACCAGAGAGGTTTTAAGAAGCAACTAAGAAAAACAACAAATACTGTGATATGACTTCTACCAGGGTAAAAAATCATAATACAGATTCTAGTTTTCATTGAATGATCGACCACCAAGGTGAATAGCTCTTAAGAAAGATCAAAAGGTACCAGAGCTCTGCTGGGCTTCATTCTTATAGGACGTGAGGCATGCTTCAGGGTCAGGATGAGGTAAGTGCAGAAGCCGAGGGCAGTGTTGGCAATCTTTTATAGTACTGAGACACTGTCCTGATAGCCAAGGATACGATTTTCAGACTTGTCTCATCAACTAAGGCATGAGACTGGGTATTATTGAACTGAAGAGGCAAGGGGTGAGCTATATAGAGTCTTGCCTTGGTAGAATCACATATATTGGTCAGTGACATGTTAAAAATTTAACCAGCCACCTAACCTGGTCATCCTGGACTTTCACCACTGATACCTGAGAAGCATGACTCTGTAAGACACATCTAGAATTGAGGGCTCCATTTAAGAACCCAGGAAGGTGAAAAGTCTGGAACTGATGTCTTGGGGCAAAAACAGCATGATGTGCTAAGAGTATTCAAGTAGGAACTAGGAAGACTCAAGAAATGTGAGAGATGGAGGTCTGATGTGTAAAAAAAAAAAAAAAAATACTCATTTGGCCTAGTGCCAGTAATGTAAGCAGTGTGAAATCTACAATCACTATGATTTTGGTAACAACCTAACTTGAAAAGCATTTCTACTCCATTTTCATCAATATTTTGATTGCCAGATAGTTGAAGAACTACCGATTGAACTGGACATTAGTTCATATTGCTACTGGTGGGATGATTTCACTGGACTTCCCCCTTCCGATTCTTCCAATTTCTTCCAACAGATCTGTTACTTTTATAAGCAGAAAGAAAGCTTTCTCAGAACAAATTCCCAAAGACAAATGCACCCCGATGTTCACTGGAGCACTGTCTACAACAGCCAAGACATGGAAGCCACCAAAAGATGCGCTGACCGACGAATGGATAAATAAGATATGGCACATTATACAACGGAATATGACTCGGCGATTGAGAAAAAACTGAACTAATACCTTTTCTAGCAACATGGATGGACCTGGAGATGATCATACTAAGCAAATGAAGTCAGAGAATGACACATAGCCTATCAAAACACAAACGGAGTCACAAACTTAGAAGACAAACTTATGGTTCCCAACGGGAAAAGGTGGGTGGTGGGGAGGGACGGAGGGAGGGATAAGTTAGGAGGCAGCTGGGATTAACCTGTACCCAGTAATATATGTGAAACAGATAATCAGCAAGGACCTACTGTATGGCACAGGGAATGCAGCACTCTGTAATAGCCTATACGGGAAAATAATCCAAAAAAGATTGATTGTATGTATATGTATAAATCAATCAATTGGCTGTACCCCTAAAATAAACACAACACTGTAAGTCAACTATATTCCAATATAAAATAAACAATCTAAAGAGAAAAATAACGACATGTCCATGATTCTTCCCTCGGGCCTTGGTGACCTGGGCTGCTGTCACGTCCTTGGAGCCTAAGAAGCCTTGGGTCCAGAGGGCTCCACTGTGGTGGAGATGAAGCAGCTGGGGAGGATGTGCCTGCAAACGAGCCCCACTTGGACCTGGACTGCCCCATCCCTTGTAGATGGGACTCCAACCTCCAGATCCAGGTGGGTCCTCCTACAGCTCAGCCAAGCCTAGTGCACACAAAGGACAGTGGACCCTCTGGGCCAGAACAGCTCCAAGTACCTGGTCTGCATGTCTCCGGGTCCTGGTGTTCCCCCGGCAGCCCCTACCTTGGAGTCGCCCCACTTAAGTACGACAGTATCCTCAGCATCTCATTTATGGGAGGGCTTGGGATTGTCTTGGGGGTACATGGTAAGGGAAAAGAAGTACCCAGACAGGAGCCCTGGGGACTTTTTTCTGGCCCATTCCACTGGAATCTACCAACCAGGAACACAACTTTATCTTGGACGCTTGTTGCCCAAATAACCTGAATGGGACATCAAGAAGTGCTGCTGCCTTGTGGCCATTTCCTTTAACAACAATTTGAAAACCTGTGCTGGGGGTACTTCATAGACACAAGGCCTGCGGGGCTGTAGAAGACATCCAGCCTCCAGAGATGTTCTGGAGTAGGTAACTGAAAAAATTCTAAACAGGGAGGATCTTCAAGAAGCCAGTTTTGAGAGGTAAATTTAACATACGCTTTTTGGATTTTTTTGTTTTTTTTTTAAACACATGAAAAGATGCTCTACATTGATAATCATTTGATAACTGCAAATCAAAACTACAAGGTGGTATCACCTCACACCAGTCAGAACAGTCATCACCAAAAAGGCTACAAGCAGTAAATTCTGGCGAGGGAGGGCATGGTTTGGGGGACTCTCCTACAGTGTTTGGGGGAAGATAAATTGTTAACAGCCATGATGGAGAACAATAAGGGGCTTCCTTAAAAAACTAGAGCTACCACATCTGTCAGTCATGTTTCTGGGCCTCGGTGCGGAAGAAAACCATAACTTGAAAAGCCACTTGTACCCCAGCGTTCACTGCAGCACTGTTTACAACAGCCAAGACATGGAAGGAACCAAAGTGTCTGTTGTCAGAGGGATGCATGGGTGGGTAAAGAAGATGCGGCACACATATACAATGGACTATGACTTAGCCATAAAAAAGAATGGAATGATGCCTTTTCCAGCAACATGGATGGACCTGGACATGACCATATTACGTGAAGGACCTCAGACAGAGGACAAATAACCTGTGATATCACTTGTGGGTGCGATCTAAAAGTCGAAACAAATGAGCATATTTCCAAACAGAGACAGACTCACAGAGAACGAACTTATGGCTACCAGTTGGGAGGGATCCGGGGGAGGGATAGATGGGGAGTTTGGGTTTGACATGTATACACGTCTATATTGAAAATAGATAACCAAAAGCGACCTGGTATAGCACAGGGAACTTGGCTCAGTATTCTGTAATAACCTCAAAAATTTGAAAAAGAACAGGTACTTGTATATGTATAGTTGAATTACTTTGCTATACATCTGAAAGTAACACAACATTGTTACTCAACTATAATATAAAATTAAATTTTTTTTTTTTTAATATTTACAGAAGTTCAGAAAAGTGCAAAGAGGACTTCCCTGGTGGCTCAGTGGTAATGAGTCTGCCTGCCAGTGTAGGAGACCTGGTTTCGATTCCCTGATCTAGGAAGATCCCACGTGCTGCGGACAGCTAAACCCGTGCGGGACAGCTACTGAGCCAGCGCTCTAGAGCCTGGGAGCTGCAGCTAGTGAGCCCATGTGCCCCAGAGTCTGTGCTCTGCAACAAGAGAGGCCACTACAGTGAGAAAGAAGCCTTGAGCACCGCAACCAGAGTAGTCCTGCCTGCCACACCTACAGAAGAGCCTGCACAGCAACAAAGACAAGCACAGCCAAAAATAAAAGTTAATAAAGAGTGCAAAGAACAGAATGATGATTTATATTCTTAACCACCCAGAGTTAAACATGTTTAATCTCTTGGCATTAAAAAAAAAAAGGCACATGATATGACCGCTGTGGAAACTCCATTTCCAGGGAATGGTTCCCCACCATAGAGAAGAGCCTAGTTGCTAACAGTTAAGCATAAGAGCTCTTGTCTTCAGAAGCTCTGGAAACACAGCAGTGTAAGAGCTGAACCTATCTTGAGATTTTCCAATCCCAAAGAAAGGCAATGCCAAAGAATGCTCAAACTACCGCACAATTGCACTCATCTCACATGCTAGTAAAGTAATGCTCAAAATTCTCCAAGCAAGGCTTCAGCAATACATGAACCGTGAACTTCCAGATGTTCAAGCTGGTTTTAGAAAAGGCAGAGGAACCAGAGATCAAATTGCCAACATCCGCTGGATCATTGAAAAAGCAAGAGAGTTCCAGAAAAACATCTATTTCTGCTTTATTGACTACGCCAAAGCCTTTGACTCTGTGGATCACAATAAACTGTGGAAAATTCTGAAAGAGATGGGAATACCAGACCATCTGACCTGTCTCTTGAGAAACCTGTATGCAGGTCAGGAAGCAACAGTTAGAACTGGTCATGGAACAACAGACTGGTTCCAAATAAGAAAAGGAGTACATCAAGGCTGTATATTGTCACCCTGCTTATTTAACTTATATGCAGAGTACATCATGAGAAAAGCTGGGCTGGAAGAAACACAAGCTGGAATCAAGATTTCCGGGAGAAATATCAATAACCTCAGATATGCAGATGACACCACCCTTATGGCAGAAAGAGAAGAACTAAAGAGCCTCTTGATGAAAGTGAAAGAGGAGAGTGAAAAAGTTGGCTTAAAACTCAGCGTTCAGAAAACTAAGATCATGGCATCTGGTCCCATCACTTCATGGGAAATAGATGGGGAAACAGTGACTGACTTTATTTTTGGGACTCCAAAATCACTGCAGATGGTGATTGCAGCCATGAAATTAAAAGATGCTTACTCCTTGGAAAGAAAGTTATGACCAACCTAGACAGCATATTAAAAAGCAGAGACATTACTTTGTCAACAAAGGTCCATCTAGTCAAGGCTATGGTTTTTCCAGTAGTTACGTATGGATGTGACAGTTGGACTATAAAGAAAGCTGAGTGCAGAAGAATTGATGCTTTTGAACTGTGGGGTTGGATAAGACTCTTGAGAGTCTCTTGGACTGCAAGGAGATCCAACCAGTCCATCCTAGAGGAGATCAGTCCTGGGTGTTCATTGGAAGGACTGATGTTGAAGCTGAAACCCCAATACTTTGGCCACCTCATGTGAACAGTTGACGCATTGGAAAAGACCCTGATGCTGGGAAGGATTGGGGGCAGGAGGAGAAGGGGACGACAGAGGATAAGATGGCTGGATGGCATCACCAACTCGATGGACATGGGTTTGGGTGGACTCCAGGAGTTGGTGATGGACAGGGAGGCTTGGCGTGCTGCTATTCATGGGGTCGCAAAGAGTCGGACACGACTGAGCGACTCAACTGAACTGAACTGGATTTACTTTGGCTGTTCATAAAGAAGATTACAGTAATGCAATAATAGTTGAATAATGAATTGTACAGAAAGAGCAGTGTCTATCTATTATGTACTGTACATGTAGATGTTCAACAAAATTGAAAGACTTACTTTGACAGTCCAAGGCAGACTAAAGATCCAAATAAAAAATAAACTTGCTTCTGCCAATTGCAAGCCAGGCTGCCCTGGGAAAGTCATTTCACCTCTCTGAAACTTCTCAGCTAATCTTATCCCCAGAGACAGTGTTTTGGGGTTCAGTGGAAACTGCCGTTCTTCAGACTTACTAGGTGGCTTGTAAATTCTCAACATTTCATTCTCACTCCAAGCTAGAGGTAAAGGCTTAGACGATTGAGTACATCACGGAAAGCATAGGTGTCATCAATACGTATTATCTCTGAGGGTGGAGATAAGATCCCAAAGAAGACCATTAATCAAACTGGTATGAATAATGTATTACCATTACCTGGATTACGGCTCCCCCACCACTGCTGTCCTGCTGCTCACTGGTCTAGATGGACTGCTGGATAAAAACGAACAGCTACGCCTGACATTTTAGACGAAATCGACACAATAGCTCAATTAAGAAAAGTAAGAGGGCCACTCCACCTTGGTTGATCCAAGCTTTTGGTTTCAGCGACAGCCACTTTAATCAGAGGGGAGGTCCCAGAGATGGATATTGGTGGCTTATTCATTTCAAGGAAGACTGGTTACCCAAGTATAACTCTTAAGACCTTATCGATCCAGAAGTTCTGTGCATATTTCTAGAAATCCTCTCCATGCTTTCTCTATGCATGGCACTATGTGAGATATAAAGATGCCTCTAAAGAGACTGCACTTTCCTTCAAGGACCCTAAATTTGAGACTGGGTAACAAGGCCTTTGTTCCTTTATTCAACACATGTTGGCTGGGTGGCTACCATCCTTAGGCACTGTCTGAGCAGGAGGAACAAGTAAGGAATGGTCCTGCTGGGCGAGGGCCGCCTGAGAGTGGGAAGGAAGCGTGTCTGGAGATGAGCCACACTGAATGAGGCCAGGACCTGGGGGCAGAAGAGCAGAACTGGGGGAAGGTTCTGGATGCAGGGGAACAGGAGAAGAATGGGCAAGTGCCTGTGAAACTGGGAGGGTGGTGAGAAGGTTCCCTGGAGGCGCGCTTGATGCTGTGCCTTCAAGGCTACAGAAAATCACACAGGTTGGCAGGAAAAGCCTGTATTAATTTCTAGGATGGCCTCACTTCCCTCATGATCTACTGATGTTTCGCTCTGAGACCTGGTTTGGAGCTCATTTTAGTCCCCTTGTTGAAAGTGTAGCTTCTCCTTTTCTGGTCTCAAAATGACATCAGGACACAGCATAGGTGATGGTGGCCTCGAAGCCCGGCTGGGATGCCACTGATGAATCCACTGGGAAATGCAAACAATAGACTGAGGGAAATAAGCCTTCTTCAGACGTCTATTTTCTTTCTTAATTGCCTACAGGAAGATCCAGAGCAGGTGTTCAGTACCTGAAAATTTATGGGTAATTATTTGGCGGCTCAACCCTTGGGCATACTTGGGTGTAATTCTTTTAACACTAAGCAGTTTCAAAATAACAGGGATTTGACGCTTACCTAAATATGATCATTTTGTGTACTTTAAAAGACAGAACATCTGTTTTTCTCTGTGCATTTGCTTCCATAATATGCCCAAACACTCATGTATTTTCCTCCTATATAACATGCACGGAAATAGTTATCTTTCAAAAGGTGCAGATGTTAATCTAATCCAACTGAGATGAGGAGCAGTTGAGACTGGCTCCCTATTCACAGCAAGCCTGGCTTGGTGGTGGGGGAGGGGGGCGGAGTACCACAGGCTGATGGGACTTAGAACCGTCAACAGCCTATCTCTGCTAAGAAATCTTGCAAGGAAGTGGGGATGGCGGTGCACACCATTCCCCCTGAAAACTAGGTCTGCTTTCGGAAGCCCAGCTCTTGGCTGTGCTGCTGGTCATTAACCTTTTTGAACTGACTGGGCTGCCTCCCAAAGATATGCCTCCAAAAACAGAGCCTTCCTGGAGTACAGCCACTGTTCCCTCCTGGTGAGCTGCCCCAGGAAGAATAACCCTGAGTCTTGACCTCTGATCTGGGGGCCGCTCATCCAAAACCACCAGGTTTGCTTTAGGAGACAGCACTTATAAACAGAAATAACCTGGAAACATCTAAGCTGCTATGAACAAAAGTCCAAGTGTAAAACTGGTCTTCCTGCCTGGTGTGGACTCACTGTACTTCATGGTAACTGCTCAAAGGAGCTACAGATGGAGAATGGCTGTTGTCTTGTTCTCTAGATGAGAAGCTCATGCCTAAGCTAACATCTATGAACCAAAGTAGGTACCATGAGCTCCTTAAGGGCTGGCAGGATGACGACTTCCTGGTTTTGTGTTTCTAGCGCCGAACTGGATATTTAAGATGCTCAGTAAAAGCAGGTGAGCAGAAATGAACGTAAGCACGCATGCAGAGTCTTTGTGCTGCCTATGTATGAATGGGAAGAAGTCTGAGCCGAGTCCTGAATGTCCGTGAGGGGCTTAGTCATCTCTAGTCCATGAGACCTAACTCTGCACGGACAGTGCGGCTGCTGTTAAGACGCTGGGAGGCACAGCTTCACACCACAGAGAAGGAAGCTCACAAAGCCCCAATCACATGACCTGTGACAAGGGCGGGGGAAGCGGGACTTATTGGGGCCATGGCCTTCAGATCAGGGCCGCTGGGACTTCACCACGTGCACAGAAGCACTGGGGGGTCTTGGTAAAATGCAGACTCTGATTCTGTAGGTCTGATGGCCCAGATCCTGCATGTCTCACAACCCCTCAGGCGCTGCCGCCCTAGTTGTTGCATCGCACTTTGAATAACGAGGCTCAAGGAGGGTGGTGTTCAGAGTGGCCCGCTCCAGTCCAAAGCAAGATGTTCTCAGTTCACGCAAAGAAAGTTACTTCCTTAGTTCACGCAAAGAAAGTTACTTCGTTTAGGAAGAAAGACTCTAATTGGGGCTAGTCTCAACACTTCTTTGATACCAGCCTATCTCCTTAGACAAAGAGAAAGAAAGCAGGAGGTAGTGGAGAGAATGGGCCCTGGGTGTCCAGCCCTCGGCGGTACCACTGACAAGCATCAGGATTTAAAAACACGGCCTTGTGTCCACTGTGTTTACTGTACGGCACCTTCTATTCATGGAAATTGATGCTGAATATTCTGCCTCCGCAAGTGATAAAGCATTTATTTTAAAATTTTCTTTAAATAAGCTGGGTTGAGTTAAAGAGAAAGAGAAAGCAAACAGTGGTTCTGCTGGTATCTGGATACAACCAGATAATATACAGCAGATATGGTGGGAACTCAGTGACCCTCCAGAAACCACATGCACACTCGTAAGAGACAGGAGCGTTTTTCCAGGGAGAGACCACAGCTTTCCATCAGATGCTCAAAGGCATTAGAAACTAAGATGGACGTAAAGCATCCACTGCTGTAAAGTTGAGTGTAACTTAATACCAAGGAATTGTAAAGTCAACACCTGAAATGGAGCAGGAGTCTACGGGTCCCGGTCCCCCATGTCCTCTGCCTGCCTTCTGTCTGTGGAATACCTTCAGCCATAGAATTAGTTTACTCAGAGAAGTGAGAACATGCAGAAACAAAGGAAATAGTCAAAGGAGACCAAATAATACTTCAATCATCAAGCATAATCAAGGACCTGGGAAAGAACCCACTTGCCAGCGCAGGAGACATGAGAGACGTGGGTACGACCCCTGGGTCAGGAAGATCCCCTGGAGGAGGGCATGGCAACCCACTCCAGTCTTCTTGCTAGGAGAATCCCATGGACAGAGGGGCCTGGTGGGCTGTGGTCCATAGGGCAGCAAAGAGGCAAACACGACTGAAGTGACTTAACATACAAGCACACAAGAACCTTTAGTTCCTTCTCAAGGGCTATAGATAATATTCTGAGCCATATCCTATGATTCTGCCTTATAGATACTGCCTAACAGATGCCAGGTGGGAGAAGTTAACTACCAGATGACCAGACTACCCATGACATAAGCTGCCACAATTCCTTGGCCTCAAGGAAATGGGAAAAGGAAATGGGAACAAATCGACCCTGGAAGTGAAGGCTGACGGCACTTGGAACAATCAAGATGATGCTAATCTGACCACCAGCGATCCATTTCTAGATGACTGTCAGAGCTGGCTGTGCTTTTTCTACATGCAGTCCCCCTGCCTCTGTCTATGAAAGTTCCTGCCCCCGGTCGTCAGTGGGGGGAGTCGACTCTGGACAGGCGTCCAGCCTCCCCAGCCCTCAGCTGCTGGCCACTAACCTGGCCTCTTTAATGGCTTTTGAGCGGCAAGCAGCTGACCCCACTTATGATTACACACCGTCCTCCATAAATCAAGCTCCCAAGGTATTTGATAGCTTTTTAATGACCTCTGCATCGTCTCAATGATCATCAAAAAGCAGTGTTGTCCTGTAAAGGTTATTAAATAGCCCTTCTTGCAAAGCAGTGTTCCAGACAGCTCTAGACTCACCAAACGTGCTTCTTTTAAAATCCATGAAAAGTGTACTTTACATGAGCATCGATGATGTGAATATATGCTGATAGAGAACTTACTGCCTTAATGACGACTGTTTACATGAGATACAGACGTTCTTCTTACCTCTAGCTCCAGCTCCTCCCTGTCCATCTCCTGATGGATGCCTGCGATGTAGTCGTTTGGATCATAGTATTCATGAGCTGAGGGATGCCTGAAAAAGGATGAAAGGATGTTAAGGCCCTGCTTGCAGTCCTGAGTCTCTGTTTTCCCATCAGGAACTCCAGAAGGGTCACAGGGGCAGTTCTTGGAGTCTAAGGTCTTCGTTTGAGTCTCTGTGGTTGTGTTTCCTGGCACAGTCAGGACCTCCCTCATAATATTTCCATTGTCTTCATTTATGTCCATTTCTTCTGGAAGAAGGCGTTAAGATGCAGGCTGCGGAGGAGGGATGGAGTGGGAGGCTGGGGTTAGCAAATGGAAGCTAGTAGATATAGGACGGAAACACAAGGTCCCGCTGTATAGCACAGGGAGCTATGCTCAACAGCCTGTGATAAACCATAATGGGAAACCAATATATAACTGGATCACTTTGCTGTACAGAAGAAATTAACTCATTGCAAATCAACTATACTTCAATTTAAAAAAAAATTTAAAAAGATACAGGTTAAGAGCAAGACTGGCTTCATTCCTTCCAGTGGCCATCCCCCTGGCCCACTAGTCATTTGAGTCAATATAACTAATTTCTAACTCTGTTTCTAGTCCGGAGACAGAGTTATAGTTATTGCTCGTGGCTTCATTCTTAGATTTTCTCTCTGAGGAGGAAAAAAGCTCAGCTTCAGGCAACACTTAAGGACATGTGCCGGCCTCTGACATAGGTTTAAAGGGCTGTGACCGAAACTGCTATGCTGTCATCTAGGACAGTCTTCTTTTTTCACCTTTTGATGGTCTCACAATAAGAAAAACGTTTGACATCACAACCCATACACAGGTACATGTCTGGAATATATGTGCTTGCATACATACAAGGCATATATGTATATATGCATGCTCCCTACACACACACGGCTAGGAGAATGGAGGCGTGCGTTTCTCTAGGTTAACGTGTGTGAAACAGAATTCACAGAACCCACCGCCTCTTTGGCAAAACCACTAACGGAACCTCTTGGAGCCAAGGCAGCAGCTCTGAAAGGTGTCAGACGCGATGAAGAGCTTCAGCTTGATTGCTAGCTGGGGGCCCAAACCTTCAGGGTCTCAAAGGTCAGTGCAGCAATCTGGGGACTCTGGTCTTCTCGCCCCGGGGAATTAAGTTTTGAAACAACATCGCAGACAAGGGCGGTCACTCAAATGAAGGCTGGCTTTCAAGTGTCTGAACCCATCAGGCAAATACGCTGCCTGCACATTCAGGGCTGTGAGCCCTGAGGATGTGGCTGGAAGGCCTGGGCTCTCGAGCTTCAAGGTCACTAACACGGCACCGTCCCACCCCTCCACCCTGCCCCCTGTTCAGCCCCTGATGCACAGTCCTGCTGTCCTCTGACCTTGCAGCCAGGACTGGGGCCGGGCTGACCTCTGCACTCTCCTGACATTTCTCAAATAGCCCCTGGAGGGGAGGGGTGAGTCATGTCATGTTAACTAGACTTTAAGAGGAAATTAAGGGTTTGGCTTCTAAAAAGCCTGTGACAGTGATGGTTCAACATTGAGAGTTGGGAGTAGCCTTGCAGCCTCATCAATATGAAAGGCAGTTGAAGTCTAAAATGTCAAATAATTAATCTGATTGATTGCAGTCAGAGAATGGTCTGGCTGTTTCCTAGTAACTGGGATGCTCTGGAGCGTCACTGGTGAGGTCTAGGACATGAGGTGCGACCGGCTTGCCTTTCAGTCTGGCTGCCAGCTTATGGGGGGTGAACTGCTGAGTGTGCGGTTCCCTGTGGCACGGAAGGGACAGGCGTGAGAAGTAGTGACAGCATGGTGCTGGCACAGCGCCCTGTGCCCCGTGTCAGACAGGGACCCCCTCCCCCTCCTCCACGCGCTGTCTGCTGCAGCTCAGTTCCCTTTGCCACACCTGGGGGATCAGCCCTAGGTTCTGACGACAGCTAGCCATCAGAACCATGGAATGAAAGGCCAGCCTCTGTCTGGAATGTGATAGAACACAGGAAATGTGTGCTTGCTGCAACTACTGAGTTGCTAATAGAAACCTGACAGGTACCACTCAGAGGCTGCCCCTAGAAGAGGTGGAAGTGCCCTTGAAATAAGGCATCATTGAGGCAACGACCTGGACCAGGAGCAAGATGGGAGGAGGCAGGGGGGACTGTAGTATCAGCCAGAGAGGCTCCGAGGGGAGAGTGGACAACCTGTGCGCAGACAGGCCAGACCATGTGTGACAAGCGACCTTCAAATGGACATCTTTTAAGCCACACGGACACCTCAGAAAATTTCTTGCTCTTCATTTTTTTCCCCCACATATTTTACACCACTGATTAAACCAACAATGATCACTGCTATCATTCAACCAGTGCTTACCATATGCCATGTTGAGAATTTTCCACACATGACTTCATTTAATCTTTCAACAATTCTATGAGATGGGTACTATTATGATCCCATTTTAACAGAGGAAGAATAAGGCCCAGGCAAACAAACTACACATGTTACACAGCGAGAGATTAGTTTGAGCATCAGGTCTGGCCACGTCAAAGGCTCTGAACTACCCGATGTCTCTGGCAGTAAGTGCAGTAAGAGGAGTGTCGTGTAAAGTAATTACTGTGATGTGTTGGATCACAGCTGTTACTTAATCGGTAAATGCAGTACTTATATGAGGCACGTGTGGATTTATTCCATGGATCCAGGTTTGAAATGAGACCCAAGAAAGCAGAAGGCACCACCTCCAGGGCTCCCTTTACACTCACAGCTTACTCGGCTGTCTCCTTAAAAGAACCATCAGCATGCCCTGCAGTGATCACTACCAAACCTTTCCACTGCCATTTGCGGTGATTAAATTTTATTCTGAAACAGCTTTTGTGACGTTTGTAAGTAATTTTGTTCTTCGACTATCATTTGAATAACTCCGCTCCAGGCTTATAATAAAGTAATTAATATGTCAGGGCAGTTTTGAGCAGGATTCAATTTATCGCCTCTATAAACAATGAAGTGAAACGTGGGCAACTTGGAAGAAAACGGTTAAGATGTGTGCATTTTTCTCATCGCACAGAAAGGAAGAAACTGACTTCGCTGTACTTCTGTACCCCCCGACCAGCACACTCAAGATGCATGATCACGGGCTTCCCTCATGGTCCACTGGCTGATAATCTACTTTGCGATGGTGGGGACACCCGTTTGATCCCTGGTCCGGGAGGATCCCACATGCCGTGGGGCAACTAAGCTCGTGCGCCACAACTAGAGATCCCGCACTCTAGAGCCTGTGCACCGCGACGAGAGAAGCCACTGCATTGCGAAGCCCGTGGACCACAACCAGAGAGTAACCTCTGCTCGCCGCAACTAAAGGAAGCCTGCGTGTGGCAATGAAGACTGAGCATAGCCAAAAAAAAAAAAAAGAACAAATTTAAAAGTTAAAAAAGAAAAGGATGTGTTATCACACTACTTACTCCTCTGGCAACAGATAGGGATCCAGCACAGGCGGGGTGGGCGAGGATATCTTGGTGAGAGCCATGATGTGCTCAAAGGTGATGTCTGTCTGTGTTCCTGTGTCCACCATCTGTGATTCTGACGGAGGAGTGAACATTTTGGTCCGCGGTGTTCTCCTCAACACCTGGACCACGATGGGTTCCTTGGCTGTCTTGAAGGCTTCCACAGCCTGGTCATGAGTTGCTCTGGATAAGTCTTTGCCATTGACCTGTTGAAAAATATGAGAGGGTTTAGAGGATTATAATTAAGCAGATTTTGTTAAAGATTAAACATTCTGTTTGAATTTAACAGCATCATCCTTTTTTTTTTTCTCCCAGTAGTCATGTATGGATGTGTGAGCCGGACCACAAAGAAAGCTGAGCACTGAAGAATTGATGCTTCTGAACTGTGGTGCTGGAGAAGACTCTTGAGAGTCCCTTGGACTGCAAGGGGATCCAACCAGTCCATCCTAAAGGAGATCAGTCCTGGGTGTTCATTGGAAGGACTGATGTTGAAGCGGAAGCTCCAATACTTTGGCCATCTCATGTGAAGAACTGACTCATTTGAAAAGACCCTGATGCTGGGAAAGATTGAAGGCAGGAGGAGAAGGGGATGACAGAGGATGAGATGGTTGAATGGCATCACTGCCTTGATGGACATGAATTTGAGCAAGCTCTGGGAGTTGGTGATGGACAGGCAAGACCGGTGTGCTGCAGTCCATGGGGTTGCAAAGAGTTGGACACAACTGAGCAACTGAACTGAGCCGAATTAAGCAGAAGCTGGGAAGATGGTTTTCATGTATAAGCAGCTAAAAGGAAAACTTGGGGGTGTCCAAGAACTTCACTGCTTAGTGTCAGGTTCCCCAGGAATGCCTGGTGGGAAGTGGGTGAGTGTGGAGACATGCAGATCGGACAGGAAACAATAACCCTCATGGTAGGGAGGGCTTGGCTTCCTAATGCAATGTCTTTCCACAGTTTCACCCCCTCCTAGTCTTGCCTGTGAGAGAAAGGAGCAGCCTTGGGCTCTAGCTTTTGTCAGGCCATGCGAGCTATTAATAACTGGACATTAATTAATTTTTCTCTTTTAATGGTGTGTATTTTCCAGTACGTGTCAGGTGAGATTAGTTTTCCTTTCATGGAAAGGATGTGACATTTCCTTCTTAAATGAATGCCTTTGCTTTTCCTTACAAAGTCAATTGAGAATATTAAGTCAGTGATAATCAGGCCAGAGGTGGATACGGCAGGGATCAAGCAGGAGCTCAAATGACCCGACACTTTGGTCAGTGTTTGGGAAACAGCATCTGGCTTTACTGCTCTGCTGTGTACAGTCCTTTGCAATGGCTACCTTTCCTGAGTGCCCACAGTCTACTGTGTGTCTGAAGTGAAGATGCCTCTTAACACTTTTCTCATCCTAGTCTTGGGAAGGTAGCAGGACCAAAGCATGTTCATCCTCCTCCCCTTATAGCCACAAATAAACCACATGAGATGACCTTGCTAGTTACTAATGGGTCACAACTTCGGATGCTGAGAGCAGGATTCTTTCCAATGGTAGAATCCAAACTAACCGAACACGGCTCTCTTTAGAAGAGCTTACACGACAGGAACGAGAAGCCAAAACCTTACATCTAGAAAGTGAAGTCATTCCCAGCAACATGGAAGCTCAACTATTTCATTTACCTTCCCCGTCCCGTCCCCCACAGCCAAGGACTCTGACGCTGGGTTCTGATACTTCGGTGATGTCTAAGGATCACACTTGCATGGCAGTTATCAGACTCTGAAATATTTTGGTATTATTCCCCAAGAGGTTGGTCTACTTTTTAAAATCAGATATAAAATGATAGTATAAGAATCATATTCTGTAGAATGCATGTTAGCAAGAGTCCCCCAGAGTCTCAGATCTTCTCTGGACAGTACCACTGACAAATTCATGTCATTTATAAATGCTCAAACCAACTCTGAACCTTGCCTGTCCTGCCTGGCTTCTACATTTCCGCCCTCAGCATCATTTACTTCAAAGCATATGGAAAATTAGGTCCACCCTCTGAGGTAGAGCACTTCAGTTTTTCTGTATACCCAAGCAGCATATGAATACTGATGGTGCAGCAATTTTTCTATTTTGTTCTCAGCCCTTTCACTCTGGCCCTTTGGGGACGAGAACTCTGAGGCTGAAATGCCTTGTAAACAACTGTTAGGTTGAGGAATAGATGTCGGATTCTTTCCTTGTAATGAAGCTCAAATGAATCACGCCAGTGGAGATTATTAATGATTTGGAGTCAATCCACTTAAGTAATTTACTATCATCACAAGGGAGTTAGGCAGAACAGGAACTCGGAGCTGCGAAATGCCTCGAGTGCACCAGTAAATAAGTCAATGACTGAACCATCAAAGTCTTACAGTCCCTCATCCTGAAAGACTGGGAAGCCAGGATTTAACACCACAACTGTCTTCACTCTCCTTCTACTGAGGACAGAATGAAAGGACATGAAGGAATTCTTTCTAGCTTTCCAAACCCGTTGAGCACTGTGACCCCTTCCCTGCTCAGAGCTGAGAACTCTGAGGGCCCGGGGATGAGGTAGGCGGCATGCAAGTCAAGTTGGAGTGCTGAGGCCGAACTATCTGAGCCGTATCTTCCATTAATGCCTGACAGCTGGAGTCAGGTAATAAAGGAATTTATGATGTCACAGCAAAATTTGTCCCTGGATTCTATTAATGCCACATCACAGCACCCTTTGGAGATACTGGTTTGGCCATTGCCAGCTCTCCATGCTGGCGACAGCCTATGCTAAAGGCAGTTTTACTGACCGTAAACTCAACACAGTATGACTTTTGAATGGGCTCTGCAAGTTATGTCAAAACTGTGCTTTCTCTATAATACAAGGACTTTTGCCAAAAGGGAATGAACATGGGATTTTCTTCTAAGGAGTCTTCAAATTGTGTCTCAAGAAAATCCATCCTGGGAGTCTTTACTTTTTACCCACGTAATAGGTGTTGCAAATACCTCAGCAGAAAGGTTAGGTGCCTGATAAAAAGCATCTCTCCTTGTTCTTCCTGCTTCCTCTCTGCAACAAGAGCTTGGATTGTGTTTTCTTTCTACCAGATGAGACAGCATTCCCCCTGGGGGGAGGCCTGAGGTGTGGGTTTAATTGGCTCTAGCCTGTGTGGAGGTCTGGTTCCTTTTGCTTAGTGATGGAGCTGGGTCTCTGAGGCCAGGTTAACATACTGAGGGATGCAGAGCAGAAAAATGGAGAACTGGCATCTCCTGACAATTGTCATTGAGCAAATTAACGGACTAAGCTTAGAACCTCTTAATCGCAAAGTTCTTGTCACATTTGAGAGCACAATCTTTATGCTTCAGGCCATTTTAATGTGGATCTTAACTCCCTGCAGCCCAGAACACACCGATTGGTGCAGCTATCTCACAGTTGTTTTGTAAAGTTACACAGGGACGTCTTATTTGTTCTCACTGACATTCCTCTGATCTGTATAAGACAGTGACTGAAATGCTTTTCTGATAAGGACTATATCTTAGTAAGCTTATTTTTATAGGAAAGGGATGGCATCTACTGCTTTACGTGTATAGGTGTTAGGAACCAACGCCAGAACTACTGAGGACTTCCTTGGTGGCTCAGTGGTAAAGAATCTGCCTGCCAAAGCAGGAGATGTAGGTTTGATCCTTGAGTGATGACGATCCTCTGGAAAAGGAAATGGCAACCTACTCCAGTATTCTTGCCTGGGAAATCTCATGGACAGAGAAGCCTGGTGGGCTACAGTCCCTGGGGTCACAAAGAGTTGGATGTGACTTAGCGACTAAATGACAACAGAGAACTACCGAGCAGATGCTTAAATGGTACCTAGAAAAGGAAAGGAAGGACTCTCCTGCATCAGTCTATGCTAAGAACATTCTCGGGGACAAAGAGCTGCCCTGTGTCTGGGTGCACACTTACAAACACAAGAAGGCTTTTCTGAATCTCTCCGACTTAGGATATTATTAAAAGGCATTGATGCAACAACACCCAGAACATCCCTATGGCCTAAGATGCAGAGAAAGAATAGTGGCAAACCCTCTGGGAAGCCAGGAACCTGAGGGTGACTGTGAAATGTCCTCTCATCACCCGTCAGATTGTCACCCCTGCTCACGACTGGGTTCCACAGAAAGAGCACTGGACCTGATGGAACGATTTCAGCAGCCCTCACGTGTATGTTAATCAAGCACAGTTCAAATATGCCCCCTCCACAAGCCAGGGGACCCGCTCCTGTCTTACAGGTCAGGGCCGGAGTGCCTCAGGTCCCAAACTATGGGATCGGACCAGGGTTACACACTGTTGTTTTGGACCATTTATTCTGAGTCTGTTTCTTCGTGTGCAAAATAAATGTACTTATAGTGTCATGCCTCTTAGGGTTATTATAAAGTTTAATGAGATAATCTACTTTACAGCCTAGGATGCACATAATAAGAATTTACTAAGATACCAGGGCTAATAGAGATCCTACCCCAGAAGAGCCACATTTTCCCAGGAGACGACGGTCTGCAAATCAGAGAAGCAAAATGCAGCCTGCGTAGGTAGCCTTAAGAGACACATTAGAATACTGAGGGGCTTCTTTATTTTTCAGTGAAGTTACCTAGCCCAAATGTCCCTGAGCTGCCAATATACATATTAATGTTTTCAGTCTGCAGGTTGGAATTCTCTGTGTGTGGGGGTGCAACAGATAAATTCTACGGGACTTGACCCCTGCCACACAAACTTCCTGACAAGCTATTGCAGGCATTGGTACATTCTTCTAAAACAGGATGAGACGAGGCGGGACTTTACTCTCCTAGACAATCTATTTTTGCAGCCAAATTTGTTTTGAATTACCTTGTGCACATAACACTTATTACCCTGTCATCTTGGAATCACATCAGTGAGAGACTCGGTGAAGTGATAACTCCAGTGCACACTGTCAGCCGACCGAGAACGACAACCTTTATTCCCAGGATTAGCATTACACGTACATTACGCCAAACGGCGACGATGATGGCTGCAATTACAGGCGCGATGCTCATCCCGTGACGTTTGGCCCAGTCAAATTAAATATCATTAACTCGCCCAATTGAGCAGATTGCTTTTTAAAACAGTTTATGCGGCTCTAAAACCAAGTAAATGGAATGTTTTGGAAAGAGAAATGCTGATGGCAAACTTTATTATACATTAAATGCTTAAGTTATTCACCTAAGGCTGAGGATGGTCCCCTGGGACGGAGGTGCAATTAGGGCGAAAATCCAGTCGGTCTGTCTCAGAGCAAAACAGCGCTGCTGCAAATCTGACAGGACACTGAGGGAACTTATAGAGGTCCCTGAGCAGGAGATCTCCAGGGATGAGATGCTGCAGGCGCGCAATGATTCCTTCCTGGTTGCACTGAAGCCTGGGTAGCGTGACTGTGGCTCTTGAGGTCCCCATGAGTATGTATTCCATGGCCCTGAGAGCTAAAGCAAAGTTGGGGTGCTCTTCCATTTGGGGGTAAATCTCACTGATAATCCACCTGTCCATCTTTCATGCATTCATCAAGCATTTACTGAGGTTACTTAGTGAGACTTGCTCCCCTCTTGGCTGAAGGGACACCACTTGGAAGAATTTCTTGGGGAAAGATGGCATGGGAGACCCACTGACCAAACGGTCAGAAGAAACGCCCTGTGGGTAGCATTTCCCCTGGCATCTAGTGAAGGTCTTGATCTGGCTGAGGAGGCGAGTCTACACTGGAACACTAAGCTAGTGAGTTACAAAGACTCTTGGTTTGCACTGTCTACCCAGACATTCCATTGGTGAAAACTGCTGTCATACACTTTCAAAAATCACCTTTCCAAAGAGGAGCCAGGGCTTTCCTGGTGGCTCAGTGCCTGCCAGTGAGGAAGACACGGATTTGACCCCTGATCCAGGAAGATCCCACGTGCTGTAGAGCAACTAAGCCCATGCGCCTACTGGGTCTGTGCTCTGGAGCCTGGGAGCCGCAACTACTGAAGCCCTCGCGTCCTAGAGCCCACGCTTCGCAACTAGAGAAAAGCCCATGCAGCAACGCAGACCCAGCACAACCAAAAATAAATCAACAAAATTATAAACAACACAACAAAAAAGAGAAGCCAGAAAGCTTTCAAAGTTCCCTACAATAAAATTGTAAGTGGTTTGGGATATTTTAAGCTATAATTGGAAAAGACATGGCATACCCCTTCTAAATTAGAAAATAAGTTTCTATTTATGGGAAGACATTGGGTTTCTGAGGATCGGTATATAGCAATCACCTCGATTTCTATTACCTGTGCAAACGGCCCCAGTATAAAGTGCTTATGCAGTTTCAAATTCAGCCTATTATAAATTATGCCCCAGGCTAAAACCCAACTTTTATAGGGTTCATTTAATTAAATACAGGGGCAGTGATTGCATTCTGCAAAATATCACACCTATGTTTTCAAAGTAATTAAAACTTAGATTCCACTGGAAGCAGCAGACGATAGTAAAATACACAATGAAAAGTAAAAGGTTTCATGCCCCGATTTAGGTTGGATTAAAAAAAAACTTCTCTCATTCAAGATACTCCTGTCTGTCTTAATTTATTTCAAATTTATAGTCTGCTCTGGGGCTCCATAAAGGGAAGGCCAACTTATCTAAAATGGAGGTATTATGCAGCTAAGAGGGAAGATGGCTCTTAATGAAAAAATGGTATTCAAATTAATGTTTCTGTGAAAAGCACTTATTTTAGAGATGTGTGTGAAGAAAGTACTGACTTCAGAGATTTGCACGGATAAGAACATTACACTCACAGAGACCTCGGCTCTGATGCAGTAAGAACTTAAATCCATGTGGGTGCATTTGGTCTGCAGTAAAGACCTCAGTGAGGTTTGCCCATGGGAATTTCTAAATTACCTGTCCTGACGTTATTTCCGTAAGTTTGGTATGTCTTCAATTGGAAGCTCCTCTCCTTATCATATTCTGATCTCCCTGCATGGATCAATGTATAGTCTGGGTCATTTTCCTATTAGAGGAGTCTTCTGCCAAACTTAAGCCTATCATGTTTCAAAATCCTTTATTTTACCGCCTAAATGTAGAAAATACCTGGCTACCAGCACTTCAGTGATAAAAAGATGACATGTCTGAAACAAAGAGGCTAAAAATCATACATGTACTCCAAGTCTATGCCCCGACCAGTAACGCCGAAGAAGCTAAAGTTGAACGGTTCTATGAAGACCTACAAGACCTTCTAGAACTAACACCCAAAAAGATGTCCTTTTCATTATAGGGGACTGGAATGCAAAAGTAGGAAGTCAAGAAACACCTGGCGTAACAGGCAAGTTTGGCCTTGGAGTACAGAATGAAGCAGGGCAAAGGCTAATAGAGTTTTGCCACGAGAACGCACTGGTAATAGCAAACACCCTATTCCAACAACACAAGAGAAGACTCTACACGTGGACATCACCAGATGGTCAACAACGAAATCAGACTGATTACATTCTTTGCAGCCAAAGATGGAGAAGCTCTATACAGTCAGCAAAAACAAGACCAGGAGCAGACTGTGGCTCAGATCATGAACTTCTTATTGCCAAATTCAGAGTTAAATTGAAGAAAGTAGGGAAAACCACTAGTCCATTCAGGTATGACCTAGATCAAATCCCTTATGAGTATACAGTGGAAGTGACAAATAGATTTAAGGGACTATATCTGATAGACAGAGTGCCTGATGAACTATGGACAGAGGTTTGTGACATTGTACAGGAGACAGGGATCAAGAAAATCGCCATGGAAAAGAAATGCAAAAAAGCAAAATGGCTGTCTGAAGAGGCCTTACAGATAGCTGGGAAGAGAAGAGAAGCGAAAAGCAAAGGAGAAAAGGAAAGATATTCCCATCTGAATGCAGAGTTCCAAAGAATAGCCAGGAGAGATAAGAAAGCCTTCCTCAGTGATCAGTGCAAAAAAATAGAGGAAAACAACCGATTGGGAAAGACTAGAGATCTCTTCAAGAAAATTAGAGATACCAAAGGAACATTTCATGCAAAGATGGGCTCGATAAAGGACAGAAATGGCATGGACCTAACAGAGCAGAAGATATTAAGAAGAGGTGGCAAGAACACACAGAAGAACTGTACAAAAAAGATCTTCACGACCCAGATAATCACGATGGTGTGATCACTCACCTAGAAGCCAGACATCCTGGAATGGGAAGTCAAGTGGGCGTTGGAGAGCATCACTACGAACAAAGCTAGTAGAGGTGATGGAATTCTAGTTGAGCTATTTCAACTCCTCAAAGGTGATGCTGTGAAAGTGCTGCACTCAATATGCCAGCAAATTTGGAAAACTCAGCAGTGGTCACAGGACTGGAAAAGGTCAGTTTTCGTTCCAATCCCAAAGAAAGGCAATGCCAAAGAATGCTCAAACTACCGCACAATTGCACTCATCTCACATGCTAGTAAAGTAATGCTCAAAATTCTCCAAGCCAGGCTTCAGTAATACGTGAACCATGAACTTCCAGATGTTCAAGCTGGTTTTAGAAAAGGCAGAGGAACCAGAGATCAAATTGCCAACATCCGCTGGATCATCGAAAAAGCAAGAGAGTTCCAGAAAAACATCGATTTCTGCTTTATTGACTATGCCAAAGCCTTTGACTGTGTGGATCACAACAAACTGTGGAAAATTCTGAAAGAGATGGGAATACCAGACCATCTGACCTGTCTCTTGAGAAACCTGTATGCAGGTCAGGAAGCAACAGTTCGAACTGGACATGGAACAACAGACTGGTTCCAAACAGGAAAAGGAGTACGTCAAGGCTGTAGATTGTCACCCTGCTTATTTAACTTATATGCAGAGTACATCATGAGAAAAGCTGGGCTGGAAGAAACACAAGCTGGAATCAAGATTGCCAGGAGAAATATCAATAACCTCAGATATGCGGATGACACCACCCTTATGGCAGAAAGTGAAGAAGAACTAAAGAGCCTCTTGATGAAGGTGAAGGAGGAGAGTGAAAAAGTTGGCTTAAAGCTCAACGTTCAGAAAACTAAGATCATGGCATCTGGTCCCATCACTCCATGGGAAATAGATGGGGAAACAGTGGAAACAGTGTCAGACTTTATTTTTTTGGGCTCCAGAATCACTGCTGATGGTGACTGCAGCCATGAAATTAAAAGACGCTTACTCCTTGGAAGGAAGGTTATGGCCAACCTAGATAGCATATTTAAAAGCAGAGACATTACTTTGCCAACAAAGGTCCATCTAGTCAAGGCTATGGTTTTTCCAGTGGTCATGTATGGTTGTGAGAGTTGGACGGTGAAGAAAGCTGAGCGCCGCAGAACTGATGCTTTTGAACTGTGGTGTTGGAGAAGACTGTTGAGAGTCCCTTGGACTGCAAGGAGATCCAATCAATCCATCCTAAAAGAGATCAATCCTGGGTGTTCATTGGAAGGTCTGATGTTGAAGCTGAAACTCCAATACTTTGGGCACCTCATGCGAAGGGTTGACTCATTGGAAAAGACCCTAATGCTGGGTAGGACTGGGGGCGGGAGGAGAAGGGGACGACAGAGCTTGAGATGGTTGGATGGCATCACCGACTCGATGGGCATGGGTTTGGGTGGACTCCGGGAGTTGGTGATGGACAGGGAGGCCTGGCGTGCTGCGATTCATGGGGTCGCAAAGAGTTGGACACGACTGAGCGACTGAACTGAACTGAACTCTGTTAAAAATCATATATGTACTCTATTGAAAATGATTAGTAGTAACATATTACAAGATGATTTCTTCTCAGGTCAGTATCCTACCTTCATCAAGAAAATCTTCCTTATCTCCTTTTGGAAGCTTTGATATCATCACCGCTAAATCCCACTGTAAGTGCCAGGTTACAGGTGTCCATTAAATTACAGTGTATCTGAACCATTCTGCATCTTAAAATGAACATGCAACTTTAACCTCATCTGAAAGGTAGTAATTTACAGCAGCAGCTCAATACGTAACAGGAAAGCCCTGTTTTAAGTACTTGGAAACAAGGTGTTTCTACAGCTGAACCTGCCTACTTTCTAGGTCCTGTAAGTTCTTCTCTGAAACTCGAGTGTCTTTTCCAGGTACATATTCAGTTCCTCTGGAAAAGGGATTGGTTTCAGGTTACAGGTCACTTAAATATGGTCCTTTATATGCCACAGTTCATCACTGTTCACTCCTGGAGGATGTCCTTGTAAATGTCTTCAACCATCCTTGCCCTTCTCTTATTCCTTCTTAACTTATCTGCAAAGCCCCGGCCAATCCTTCTGGTCCAACCAGCTGCCTCACCATTTCTACATGCAAGTTACTGATGCTGGAGGACAGTCCCACAAAGAGATGTCACTGAGTCAAATGGGACGTCACCCTTCACAGCTTTCGGGAGATGTGTAATTATGTAGTTTTTTGATTTTCTGTTGAGTGTCTGTATTTTCTCGTGGGGCCCCCAGTTCCACAAGGGCAAAAAAGCATGTGGTCTGTTCACTATAGGATGCCCAGAGGTTAGCACAGTGGCTGGCATGCAGGAGCCTCACAAATATTTATCACCCAAGTGACCTATTTACATGTCTGTAGACCATCATGTTCTCCTCATGCACACTTGTTGGCATTTCATGGCATACCTTCTACTTTTTGGAGAAAAAAAAATACATGAGGTCCAGAGAGGCCTTAGAGTGCCTGTGAAGAATCAACGCAGTCCAAGCTAAGCTCTCCTGAAGTCTCTGGGTTCTTAACTTGCAGGTGCAAGAAGAAGTACTTGCACTTGCAGGTGCAAGAAGAAGTCCTTTCACTTGCAGGTGGCAAAGTGGGGCTGTTGGAAGTAAAAAAAGAATCCCTGATCCCCAGTGGAGAGGAAGGAGACAAATGACACGTCTATAGACCTCACAGGAAATGCAAGATGCTTCTTTCTGTTCCTCAGACAACACTCTCCCCTCCCTGGCCGTTGTCTCCCCCTTCCAGTGGTGGTGTGGACTCAGCTGTGAGCGCTGTGCCTGGGCCAGGTGAGTTGAGGGTGAGTGGGTAACACATCATGTCCACCCAGAGGAAGGAGGGCCCTTCTCTAACTCACAGTGGAAGCCAGAAGGGTTGGCCGTGGGTGGGCTCTGCTGCCGGGGCCAGGACTTGGGTGCAGTGGAAGCACACGATGGCGTGGCCTACGGACACATGCGCTTGAGTCTTGGACACGTGGAGGGGCCCGCTGGGTGCCCAGCTCCCTCACCCTATGCCAGAAGAGTTTTCAACAGGGGTCTTCCCTGAGTACTTGCAAGTTGAAGAGTCTGAGAAAGCCCCTATCAGCTCTCTGTGCAGCATTGCTCACCTTCGTACCTAATGAGTGACCAGAGGATGTGAGGTCGAATATTGGAGCTTCTGACACTTAAGTTGTGAATCAGCACCCTTGTCTGCCTGATGAAGACTTGGTCTAAGCACTATGTATAAACCAACTCACACAATCATGAGGCAAGTCCTACTATCACTACCGTCTGATGGGCATGAAATCAAGAGGCACAGAGAGGATCTGTGCATCTGAACACCTTCCATTAAAGATGCTGGTGGCTTTCACCTTGAATCAGGAGATGCATGCTTAGTTCAAGAAGTGTTCATACTTCTTCCTGCACATCAGTTTTACTTCATTTAACCATCCACACTGGCATCTCCTGTGCATACTAAGTCACTTCAGTCATGTCTGACTCTGCAACTCCATGGAACTGCAGCCCGCCAGGCTCCTCTGTCCATGGGATTCTCCAGGCAAGAATACTAGAGTGGGTTGCCAAGCCCTTCTCCAGGGAATCTTCCCAACCCAGGGATCGAACCTGCATCTCTTACATCTCCTGCATTGGCAGGTGGGTTCTTTACCACTAGCGCCTCCTGGGAAGCCTGATCATGATCGCCTGGCATGATCTCCTGTGATAATAGCAAATACAGCCACACATAGAAGAAAGAAAGTGTGGCCAGATTTTTGCAGGCATCACTCAAAGGTTTATGGAAACCATTTTATTATGTCATTTTCATCTGCTTGGTATGAACTTCATACTGGGCTCATAAGTCACTTGTATAACTGAGGGCTGGCTGGTTAGAATAAAATTTTTACCCTCAAGTCTCTAATCATCTGAAGAAAGGATGTGTAGAAGACTCTTCCATCCACAGGACCATGATCACACAGTTTACAACAATGTTTAATGATGTTCTATGTCACCGCAGTCATTTATGTTTCCAGTGAGGAGGGGCTTCTAACATGAAGACAGGCAATAACAGGCAGGGGTGCTATGTATGATGAGGGTCCACAGCCAAAGCTAGTAACTTCAGCCCTAGTACCCACGGCCTGGGCTTCAGTGTCGGCTGTGTCACGGAGATGCTGAAGCATCTCGGGCAGGTTGACCTCGGGAGGCCTCAGTTTCTCTATCATTAAAATGGGTTTACAGCAGGACCGAACTCATTGGGTGGTGTCAGAACTAATTAGGCTGTGCAGAGAAGGTAACTATGGCCCTGCACAGAGGGAGGATTCAATAGCTACTAAATCTCTATTGTCCTCACTCGATTGTAGAACTACTGGGGAACCACTGGGTGCCAGGCACTGATAACATGGTAACCAAGGCCTAGTAACACTGGGTGAGGATGGGCACTGTTGGGGCTCTGGGATGAGATGCATGGGTGTCTTGAGTTCCTGCTTGGCCAGGTAACCGGCTGCGTGATTTAGGGTGAGTCACGCTGCTCCTGTGCCTCTGCATTCTCAGTTGGAGATGGGGGATATTTCAGCTTTTACTTTTTATGCTTCTGTGACAATTGATCTTAGCACAGTACCCAATGCTGACTGTTGTTTGAAAGTGAAAATGACCAAGTAGCTCAGTCGTGTCAGACTCTTTGTGACCCCATGGACTATACAGTTCATGGAATTCTCCAGGCCAGAATACTGGAGTGGGTAGCCTTTCCCTTCTCCAGGGGATCTTCCTGATCCAGGAATCGAATCCAGGTCTCCCACATTGAAGGTGGATTCTTTACCAGCTGAGCCACCAGGGAAGCCCAAGAATACTGGAGTGGGTAGCCTATCCCTTCTCTAGCGAATCTTCCCGATCCAGGAATTGAACCGGGGTCTCCGGCATTGCAGGAAGATTCTTTACCAACTGAGTCATTGTTTACACCCTACAAACTACCTACCCCTCCCTGTGCTTCGTCTCTAAGTGGAGTTGTATAAATCTATTGAAAAGGGCTTAGAAGGCAGTCTGGCTCATAGTTACTGCTTTTTCCTGGGGTAGTGGCCCACACGTGGTTTCTAAAAATTCCACCTGCCCAATTTCTGTAAAAACTTTACTGCAAAATTACATAACAACAACTCATAAACAAGACTTTATGTCCCACTCATTGATGTGGAGAGAAGGCCTCTTCTAGATCCTGGTATCCCTCTCGACGATGTAATACTCTGAACTCGCAGCTCTGGGTGTCTGCTCTGTGCCAGGCACTGTGCTACATGCTTTACGTGGACAACTGTGTCCAGCTCACAGGAAGGTCAATGGTGAGGTGAGGGATATTGCCTCTGCTTTTACAGATCAGGAAATAAAGTCCAAGGAGTGCCAGCAGCTTTCTCAAAGTGGCGCAGCTCATGAGCAGTAGAGATGGGATTTCAACCAGGTCTGCCCAACTTCAAGTGCCCGTTCTCACTACTGGACAGCACAGCTGGAGTGCTATGACCCAACCTCAGCCTTAAAGCAAAGAGAAGTGCTAACAGCTGATTATACTGACCCCTGGCTTCCCAGGTGGCGCTGGTGGTAAAGAACCCACCTGCCATTGCAGGAGACATGAGTCATGCATTCAATCTGTGGATGGGGAAGATCCCCTGGAGGAGGCCATGACAACCTACTCCAGTATTGTTGCCTGGAGAATCCCATGGACAGGGGAGCCTGGCAGCCTGCAGTCCCTGGGATCGCAAAGAGTCGGACACAACTGAAGCGATTTAGCACGCATGCATACTGACCCCAGGAAGGGGGAGAAGGGGGAGTCATCAGCAAGAGAGAGGGGGAGGCACAAGATGAGGAACATGACTCTCAAATGGAAAGAACAAAGATCGTCGTTAAAAGGGAATGGTGAGCTCCACCAGGCTGAACCAGGTGGGTTCAGCCACCTGTCCTTTCTCAAAAACTCATGGTGGTGATGGCACCATGTTTAATGATATTCACTTACCTATCCCTTCCTACTTAACTGCAGAGAAGCTCAAAGTAGAGAGGAATCTTTTTTTTTTTCTAAAAAATCTCACTAAGTTGTCTCATCACATTTTAGCATGTCTGTCCTATGAAGGTCCACATCCCAAGGCATTTTATGAAGTCCTGACAATGGAACACCACTTAAAATAGTCCAATTAGGGCAAAAGTAATCCTCTGTTAAAAAAGAAAACTCTTACCCACTAATGAAATAAGTAGCCTTAGACTTCTTGAAGCCTTTGAATCTTAAAGAAGACTCAGGTCAAGAAAGCTAATTGTGAAAAACGGTTGCTGGCCATAATGCCCTGCACTTCATTTGCTGCTTTTAACAAGATTATGAAATCTCCTAGCTATCTCTCAACAACCCGAAGGTCAGGTAACAAACCAATGAATTCCAGAAAGATAATCAAAGTCAAAAGTGGATTCACTATAAACAGAATTTCTTGGCTGTCAGGGATTTGTGTTACCTCAAATCTGCTTTGGAACCTCAACAGTGGTTTGGAATTTTTTGGTTCTTTTTTGTTGTTGTCAGTTTTCCATCCAAAGAAGCAACATTTTGATGTATATCACTGAGATGAAAATTAATTTTGGCTCCTGTATCACCAACTAGTTCATATAGTGATCTACAGACTGATTAGTAAAGCTGATAAAATGACTGTGATAGGATCCTTGAAGAAAATACTGTAAAGACTAAATGTAGCTGTTTAGTCGCCAACTTGTGTCCGATTCTTTTGCGACCCCATGGACTGTAGCCTGCCAGGCTGCTTGGTTCGTGAGACTTCCCAGGCAAGAATACTGCAGTGGGTTGCCATTTCCTCCTCCAGGGGATCTTCCTGACCCAGGGATCAATCCCACATCTCCTGCTTGGCCACCAGGGAAGCCCCAGTTAAATGTAGGCTTAGTGGTTAAAAATATCAGTTGAAAAGGGCCTGGTGTCAGCATGAAAACAAAACTACTCCTGAATCCTGAGAGAACGGCTGCTTTTTCTTCTCTCTTTATAGAGTCACAATCATTGGCTTGTCCATTATCACCTTTCTAAATAAATTATGCCATATCTTCTCAAATACCTTCAATTTCCTAAAAAGCATTTGTAAAAGGTCCACACCAGGGGAAAACTGGAAAGCGTAGCTGGAATTTGAAATGTCTTTCAAAGGCCAAAGGTACTTATGCTGGAGATCTTATCTGTGACTTCTTTGAATGAATGACGTCTAACACTTCTGAGTATTTTCTATGTACCATACACTTACGGACTGTACGTTCAATCACTGATTCACGTGCAAAAACAGAATGACTAAAGCCGCAGTACATCTGTGAGCAAAAACAAATACAGAAGCTGCCCCAGGAAGATCACTGTCTAGTTAAGGAGACAGACGCTAATAATCCCATAACTGAGGGAAGGAAAGCAAACCTGGCAGGGGCAGGGGTCAGATGTTGGGAAGAGGGGACTCCTCTGAGAGAGAGATGTTGAGGGCAAATCAGAGGAACAGCCAGGATTTATGGGGGGAAGATGGGGGGAGACTGTATTCCAGATGAGACAATAGCATGTGCAAAGCCCTGTGGCTGGAAGAGACCTGGTAGAGCAGGGTCAGGATGCATGAGATAGAGATGCTTGTGTGCAGAGACTAGGGAGGTGCGGGAGGGTGCAGATCATATTACTCTCTGAGGCTGAGGAAGTGGAGTCCTCCCGATTTCCACCATATTCCCATTTTCACAGCAAGCTGAGATTTAAAAGAGTCAGTGACTTGCCTAAGGGTTCTATAGATATCAAACAGTAGTTTTGAGAGAGTCATTTCGTAGGCAGGTTGATAAGAAGTCTAGGGGTGCCCAAGGAGAGAGGGTTCTGGAATTCCGAAGGAGGAAGAAGGGACAAACTTTTTCTTTTCTCTCTACATTCCTTAGGATTATATAACAATAACGTATCCCACCTGAGGACAGTCTCTGGATTAAACTCTCTGGATTCTAATTCTGTTATCTTAAAATGTAAATTATGGGAGTAGATCTGTCTTTACAAGGATTATAATAATAATGTATCCTGCCTGAAGGACAGTCTCTGGATTAAACCTTCCAGCTAATCCTGTTATCTTAGAGTATATAACTCCCCTGCTAACACTAGCAAGGAGGTACTCTTTCTGCCCCCTTCTGATGCCTATGTCAGAAGCTTTCTCTATTCCTTTTATACTTTAATAAACTTTATTACACAAAAGCTCTGAGCGATCAAGCCTCGTCTCTGGCCCCAGATTGATTTCTTCTCCTCCAGAGGCCAAGAATCCCAGCGTCTTTTCGTAATTCAGCAAACAACCTTTCAGTTTAGGGAGCTTGAACTGGTCTCCTAACTCCAAATATAGCATTCGTTGCAAAGGTGAAATACCTGCTTAAGTGTGAGGATCAAGACAAACAGAGGCAAGTACCAAATGTCAAAACCTTGAACTGAAGAAGGACCTAGGCAGGTCCCTAGTCTTTGCTCCTTCTGGGGGCCTTTCCTCACGAGTTCCTGTGGAGCTGAGGACACCATGACAACACCTGCTGTTCCTGCCCTGACCTAAGCCCCTAATTACTGCTGAAGACTTTGCTTCCTAAGACACTGGAATTCTGTATCTCTCCCTTTTTGCTGGAAAATCATAAGAGGTTAGATTAGAAGATTGGCTTATTTTGCTGATTGATTAAAAAAGCTACTCAGGGACTTCCCTAGTGGTCCAGAGGCTAAGGTCCCACACTCCCAATGCAGGGGGCCTGGGTTCTATCCCTGGTCGGGGAACTAGATCCCACGTGCTGCAACTAAGGGTTCACAAGCTGCAACGAAGATCGAAGATCCCGCATGCCACACATAAGAGCAGCCAAATAAATAAATACTAAGAAAAAAAAGACACTCAATCTCAAATCTCAACAATTCTCCCTACAAAGTGGAACACGTACTCCCCAGCCCCAAAGAGGGGAGATCGGCCCACTTGCTCCTAAAACTCTTTGCCCTTCACACAAGCTGCCCCACATTCATGGTGTTTTACTACAGTAAGGCCCACTTACATGAATTTTTGGATTCTTACTTTTGACCTTTACTGGACGTCAGCAGTTCAAAGTGTTATGATGATGGGTGATTATGGGCCTTTTCATTATGAAAATTGTCCAAATCTTCTCATGGGGAGAACTAAGCAGAGAAAGATAAACTGCAGAACTGAAGCTTACATTGTAGCAAGACAGCCTTTGTTTTGCTTTGGTTTTGGTTTTTCGGCACAGCTCTTGTTGCTCGAGTGTTCTCAGGGAAACAGGGCTCCGTATTTTATTCTAATAGCATCATTTTGGAGAGTGATGCTGTGTCCTTGGGAAGGGGTACTATTTCATTGCTTATCTAGTTCATACAATGAAAGCACAAAAGCTAACCTTGTCTTTGTCTTCAACTTTGGAAAAATTCTCCATTTTTAAATGCAAATTACGGCTCAATTTGTTGCAGAAATTTTGGTTAGAGGAGAAAATATTTGTTTCTTTTCTGCTGGGTTGAGATATATTTCTAAATTTGAATAAAAGTTCCAAAAGGAAAAAAAAAAAACCTGGCTCCTACCAGGTCACAATTCACTTATAATAGGTATGAATATTTCATTTAGGAGTGCTTACATGCAGAAATGAATCCAGATAGAGCTTTCTGGGACTGCCAACACAGTCATCCAGTGCTGAGACCCTCCCTTGCAACCAGGGACCAGGAACAACTTGACATCAATAGATGGTATCAACTGTAAGTTATCTCCCCTGAAATACGCAATTACCTAATGGCTGCTGTGAGAAATTAATGCAGACTTCTGGAAATATCGGCATTGAAAGAAGAACCAATGAAAATGAGTGGGAATAACCAGCTCTGGAGACATCTACGGTGGAAGAAACAGGAAGTGGGGAGATTTAGGACCTTTATGAATCAAAAATAAACTTAAGTTGGTACTTCTTGCTCAAAGATTTATAAACGTGATTTATAAATGGCACCAAAAGAATAATGATGACATCCTAGGATATTTATCACCTCTGTAACAGGAAATAAAATGACTCTCCTCTTGACTTCACAGGCACCGGAGGGCTTAAAATATGACCACATTATAATAATTGATCCTCACTTTTTTGGTGATTAAACTCTGGGAAATAAGAATAGCAGAATAATTGCATATTTCAGCTGCACAGAACACCCAGCACATAGGAGGCCTGTGGTAAGTCTGCTGCACCGAACAGAAATAAAAAGTGAAATGAAAGATATTTGTGGAAAACATGAAGTGGGTGAAAAGCACTAAATTACATATGCATGAGTCTTGTAATTGGTAAATGCTGGGAACCAAGAAGAGCAAGTAAGCAAAATGTTCTATTTTAGTTTAAAGAAACCATGGGTCCTTTCTGGGCCTCAGTTTCCTCACCTGTAAAATGGGCAGATTGCTCAGATGATGATGATGACTTTTAATGTGAATCTCACTGGACTTTGAGGTGCTCTCTGATTATTTCACATTCCTCAACACCTGACCTATGCCTTACAGCCATTCTAGACATAAATTCCACAATCCCCTATTCCAACAATTCTGTCACATCCTGGGAGCAAGATTTGTGTCCACAAATCCTTTCACACCCTCAGGATACTCAGTTAAAACCACCTGATTTCATTTCCTCACTCTCTGGTTTGGTCATATGGAAGCATTCATGGCGGGGGGAGGGGTGTCCTTTCAGGCATTCCCTTGACTCTCAGGTCCAGCAGGGGACACAGAGGAGATGGACCCCTTGCCAGCAGCCACCTGGAGAAACCTTGTTTAAGTGACACGTGCCAGGTAAGTGAGCGATGAAGTGCATTAATGAGAGGGAGGCTGGGTGCCCCATTCTGAAATCTCTTTTTTGTTGTCAGAGATTGTTAGAGACTTTTAATAATGAAGCTTAGGAGCTTAATTTTGTGAAAGGAACAAGAATACAACTGTTTGCAGGGGCACAGGGCTCTAGTCCATAGGACAGAGAAGAACCAGCAGAGTTTTCTAAAATGATTTACTAGACATGGGTAGAACTTGCTTTTGAGCAAACTCTGAGAGATGGTGAAGGACGAGGAAGCCTGGCATGCAGCAGTCTGTGGGGTCGCAAAGTTGGCCATGGCTTAGAGACTGACGCACAGCAACAAAGACCTTGCTAGAAACCTACCAGGAGCAAACCATCTGGAAAAGAATTAATGAATCAAAGAAAACACTTGATAATGCAATTAGAATATGAGGAAATTTAGGGGTTTTCCAAAGAGAGAGAGAGGCAAGTGTGTGTATACGTGAATTTGATTATGTCAAACTTCAGGCTGGAAAAAAGAATGTAATAATATTTTTGAAGAGTATAGTTATCACAAACTCATGGTTGCCAGGAGGAAGGGATAGTTAAGGACTTTGGGAAGGTCATGTACACACTGCATATTTTAAATGGATACCAACAAAAACCTACTGTATAGCACATGGAACTATGCTCAATGTTAGGTGCCAACCTGGATGGGAGCGGGGCTTGGGGGAGAATGGATACACACACATGTATGGCTGAGTCCCCTCACTGTTCACCTGAAACCATCACAACACTGTTAATTGGCAACACCCCAATACAAAATGTTTTTGGAAGAAAAAAGAGAACATACCGAGAAAAAAGAAAGAACAGAGTTATCAGAGGGGAGAGGGAGATGGCTGGGGTTGATATTTATCTTTCAGATGCTCAGTACAGTTAGCAAAGTATGCCCAGATGGGTGGAAATTCATTTGCAGCTATGTTTCAGCAAAATGGTGTATGGGTCTGAGAAAAAAGAAATGAGACCGCTGGCAGCAAAAGTATGATTCCCCATCATAGGCAGTGGCAGAGGCCAGTTGTGGGAACACCATGCTTTTCCTTAGTTGCTTCAGGCAATGGTAATTTTTTTTCCCCCTCCTCTGCTTTGGTTTCGTTCAGGGACTTTTCCTTTAAACCTTTCCATAGTTGAGTTAGATAACTTCTCTCTGATCTCATTTCATCATGGACTTGGATGAACTCACTGAAAAACCAGTTTGGCTGTGGTAACATTTGCTGTGTGTGTCCAAGGAAATTTCAGGCCGAATACCTGCCCTAACTACTATCCGAGGCTTTGCATATGAACTCTAGCTGGGAATAATACAGGCTCTTTTTTATTGATATGAATGTATCGGCCTAAATACATACTTTTGATTTTTTTTATGGAAGTAGTTAATTTACAATGTTGTGTTTGTTTCAACTGTATAGCAAAGTGATTCAGTTACATATATATGTATTTCATATTCTTTGAAAAATTTTAGTGAATGATTTTTACTAAAGTAATTTACCTTTCATATTCTTTTCCATTATGATTTATTACAGGATACTGAATATAGCTCCCTGTTTTCAAAACCTACAGTTGGAGCTCGTATGTTCCCTCATCTCCTTCACTAGCTTTTTAGTTTGGCAGGGATATGGTTAATACCAACACCATTTCTTCTTTTAAATATACGTCATAGAGACTTCGCTGGTGGTCCAGTGGTTAAGACTTTGCCTCCCCGTGCAGGGGATGCAGGGTCGATCCCTGGGTGGGCAGCTAAGATCCCACATGCCTCAAGGCCAAAATATCAAAACATAAAAGAGAAGCAATACTGTAACAAATTCAATAAAGACTTTAAAAAATGGTCCATATCAGAAAAAGAATCTTTAAATATATGTCACAGAGTCAAACCCACCACCTACATGCCACTTTCATACTATATAAAGTGTTTTCTTCGGCTTTGCTCAAGGAGTAAGTGTCGAAGCTTGTGTAGCACCCTGGAAACAAAGCTCTCTCTGGATACAGGAGCAGATACAGGATGTGTGTGCACGAAAGGAATGAAGCGCTGTTCTAGAATCCAGAACTCCTTCTGCCCCGGAGCCTCTGCCTGGGGGCCCCTGACCGCTCCATGGTCCCAGCCGAGAAAGCCAGCCCGGCCACCATGACTGGGTCCTCACCCCCCATTACAGGCACCCCTAGTGCTTGCCATCGGCCCCCAGAGTGCTGGTCACAGGTGTGATTTCACCTGAGTTACTTGGTGACATCTCCCTCCTTCTCTGAGTGGTGAGAACTGTGAAGACTGTGACCTTCTTAGTTTGGCAACCACTGCAGCACTGTCAGTGAGCGTCCCTACTTGGCATACTGTAGGTGTTTAAAAAATTACCTGTTGAAAAAAATAACCGAATCTGAGCATTTCCTCCAAACGTACTGCATCTGTCCACCTCTGCAGAGTATTTGTGGGGGAAGTCTTGGCCTTACGTACCCCTCTTGAAAGCCCTGTTCTCCATCGTTACTTTAACAGAAATGACTCAGCAACAGTGGTACCAAGGATGTCCACAGAAGTTGCTCTTTCTGCATCCACTCCCATCACTTCACACATTCCTCTGGAGATGACAATCCAACATGATGATCCTCTCTCACCCGATTTTGGAGACCTAGCTCTCCCCACCTCCTCTAGAGATGCCGGCTTTCTCTCTTGGTCCCCAAAGATCGGCTTGCTTGACAATATGTATGTAACAGCAGTCAGTGCAGTACCACGCCATACATGGTCCAGGTCTGCATGCTCACACATCTCAGAGTGCATTTGCACACTCCCAACACCCTAGCAGGAGAAGTGTGGACTCCTGTGCTTCAGAGGAAGAGTCTACTGTTCAGAGAGGCTCAGAGAACTTTCCACAGCACAAAGCTACTCCATGGCCCAACCCTGAGTCTCCCCCTTTTACACATCAGTGCTGAGTAAACGAGGTCTCTGCTTTGTTTTCTCACCTGGGCCATGGATGCTGTGAGCACCAGGGCTGTTTTCAGGTTTTGTCTCAGCGTGTGGCCCATAGAACACAGTAGGCACTCAATACATGCTGGCCTTAGGACAACTAGAGGGTGATTCTCAACTGGGATACCTTGCGGGTGGAATCCCTCTCCTGCTTTAATCAAACAATAAGGTGAACCTCCACTTGGAGGTGGTCTCAGACTGATACTTACATGCCCCCAGAAGCTGTAGACCCGCCTCTATGGAACAGAGGACAAGTACAGTTTCTTGGTCAGTGCTTCTGCAGTTGACCCATGTTCCTTTGCAGTTTACCTTACACTGTAATTATGAGCTCCCTGGTGTAAGATTTCTTTTCGGCCTCCCTCCCCCTTCTTCTCATGAAGGTCAGCCCCACAGGGCAGGGGCTCTGCTCTCCGTGGCAGTGCCTGATACTTGGCATGATACCAGGACCACAGAGGGACCTCGGAGGGTCTGCAGAAGGAAGGAGTGAGGGGACCTGCCCAGGGTCAGGTCTGCACGTGAATCAGCTCAGAAGCAGGATAACTGCTCTCCCTCACGATTCCAGGCAAGTCACTCAGCTCTCCTCACTCTCAGTTGTCTTGTCCGTAAATGGAACTGATACTAGGACCGGAAATTTAAGGGGCTATGTGAAAATTACATGCATATAAGACATGTATGTTTTCTTGGGCTCCAAAATCACTGCAAATGCTGACTGCAGCCATGAAATTAAAACACGCTTGCTCCTTGGAAAAAAAGCTATGAAAAGCCTAGACAGCATATTAAAGAGCAGAGACATTACTTTGCGGACAACGGTCCAAATAGTCAAAGCTATGGTTTTTCCTGGAGTCATGTATGGATGTGAGAGTTGGACCATAAAGAAGGTCGAGTGCCGAAGAATTGATGATTTTGAACTGTGGTGTTGGAGAAGACTCTTGAGAGTCCCTTGGACAGCAAGGACATCAAACCAGTCAATCCTAAAGGAAATCAACCCTGAATATTCATTGGAAGGACTGATGCTGATGCTGAAACTCCAATACTTTGGCCACCTGATGCGAAGAGCCGACTCATTAGAAAAGACACTGATGCTGGGAAAGATTCAAGGCAGGAGAAGGGGACGACAGAGGATGTGATGGTTGGACGGCATCGCCAACTCAATGGACATGAGTTTGAGCAAGTTCCAGGAGGTGGTGAAGGACAGGGAAGCCTGGTGTGCTGCAGTCTATGGGGCTGCAAAGAGTTGGACACGACTGAATGACTGGACAGCAACAACACAGGTATATAGGGCTCTCCAGGTGGCTCAGTGGTAAAGAATCTGCCTGCCATGCAGGACATGTGAGTTCAATCCCTGGGTTGGGAAGATCCCCTGGAAAAGGAAATGGCAACCCATTCCAGTACTCCTGCCTGGAAATCCCATGGACAGAGGAGCCTGGCGAGCTACAGTCCGTGAGATTGCAAAGAATCAGATATGATTTATCGACTAAACAATGACAACACATGTATATAAACAATGTGCACAGCAAATAACATTCAGTAAGTTATTTATCATTGCTGTTATTGTTATTTATCTTATGCTGATAAGCATAAATCACCAAATCATGAGAATACATTCACCCTGGGCCTTCACTATTCGTTCAAAGATAAATAATGAAATCATGGAATTGCTTCCTCCTTTGTCTGGACATTTCTTGCCTGTGGCTGCATAAGGAATAGAATTGGTTCTGAAACCTCAGGGCCAACTGAGAAAAGAGAGAGGCACTGACACCAAGCCGATTTCTCCATGATGGTTGACCTCCTCCCTTCACTCTTAAGCGAACAGCCACTCGCTCCCAGGATCCACTCCGCCGACGACCACGAACAGAAACTTCATCAGGGTGGGAGAGGTAAGACAGACATGCCAAACAAACTTCAAAACCTGCAAAGTTTTCCAGAGACCGAGCCCTACCCTACAAAGCTTCGGTTTAGAAAGTTGCTACCGCATGAATTAAAAAGAAGGAAACGCCAGTCCCAGGGCAAGAGAGGTACCCCGTGTTAAGGAATCACTCCAAAAGGGAACAAACACATCAATGTAAGTGCAGCAGAGGGTCACCGGTATCAAATATGGACAGGATGTGCAATACGTTACATCGAGTGTTTCATAAGCTAGATAAAAAGGAATGGACTCCCGGATGTAAAAGACCATTGAGATCCTGGGGCGGAGGGCATCCACTGCTTCCACCTCTGATGCCATGTGAAATATCATTATGAGGGACAGTAATTTCTCCCTAGGATTTTCCAACTCTCCAAATAGTGAGCAGCTGCCTGATGAAGGGAAATTGGTTCCTATCCTTTGGAGTTTTCTTTTATTAAAGTGCACATCACTTTGAATGTTTTGTGCCACAACCACTGACCCTTTGGGCAGGGGAAGGGAGCAATTGATTGTCCCGTGTGCAGAACAGGAACAAGTCTGGTAATTCTATGGTAAACTGCTTAACACAGGGAGGAGACTGTTATCTTCCCAGATGTCTGACAAATTAACTGTTTTCATTGGTTTAATGCTCTGAATGGTAAGTGTCTGCATTATTTGGTTTATGCGTTGTTTGTTCACAAAAGAGACAACATTTTGCTGAAGACTTCTTTATATAGAAACAGGCAGACATGCAAACTCTTAAGAAATGTGTTTATAAAGACTCCAGCTCTGACTCTAGTCTTACAGATGTCTTCTCTTCTGTTATAACAAATGTTATGGTTTGGGAGAATTCTTTTGTGAGTGAAGAATGCTTTATGCTAAGAAAAAAATAAAGCACTGTTCTGTATTTTTTCAAGATCTTTATAGCTTATCAGCCCCTCCCACCGTTACTATTTGTGATTTACTTTCCTTTAGAACTGGGGGAAGGGGAAGACTTTAAAATATTTCTTCTTGAGTCTTTTATTAATATTTGTCTTTCATTAAATATTGAATAAATTAAAAATATCAAAGGTATATTTAACTGTGAACAATGTTACAACGAAGACTTATAAACCCCCTATCCATTTTCAGAAAAAGAACACTACCCACATGTCACCTTGACAAACTGAACATCTCACGTCCATGAGCGATCAGAGCGCCATGAACAGCCGAGAAGAATGTACCAAGGCGACTCTGGGAAGTGACCTGCTCTGCCAGGGATCAAGAATAACTGCAAAACTGTAGGAGGATACAACAGATGCCCTAAGTGCAATACTGGTGCAGGGACAGGAAAGGAACCAGAAACAGCCCTGACCATACAGGGGAGCTGGCACGACCCCTTGACTAACTAGGAAGAGACAGGCTTTTCCCCAAGTGGTACTGGAAAATCCATATGAAAAAATGAAGCTGGACTCCAGCCTTACACCAGATGTAAGAAGGTAATTGGCAAAGGCCAAATTTATATTAAACTTTTAGAAGAAAACAAAGGCCAGTAGCTCTATGACTTCAAGGTAGAGATCGTGTTTGCCAACAGAGACTAAAAGCACAAACCGTAAGAAAAGACTGATCTATTAGATGACATTCAATTAAGGAATTTGGTTCACTGGAAGACATCATAAAGAGAAGGGCAAGATAAGTGACAGATGCGGAGAAAATGTTTAAAGCTCATAACGGACACGGGACTCGTATCTGGACTATTTTTTAAAATTCCCACAGGCCAAGAGAAGAAGATGCAAAATCCAACAGAGCGCTGGGCAAACCCTGAACCGGCACTTCACACAAAGAAAAACGAACTCAAAGAAGACGAAGATACATTTGAAAAAAAATACAGTCGGCCCCTGTAATTGCAGGTTTCACGTCTGGGGATATGAAGAGCTGACTGCATTCACCATACTAAACCATTTCCATAAGGGACTTGTGCGTCTGTGGATCTGGGTGTCTGCAGGGGTTCTTGGAACGATTCCCTGAGGATACTGAGGGTGACTGTGCTCAGCGTCATTAACAGTGTGAATGAAGCAGATTCAAACCAGAGTGAGCTACCTCTCCATGTTTGCCGTGTGGGAAAGCTAAGAAGTCAGACAATACCAAGTGTTGACAGAGATGGGGGGCAATAAATCTATACCAAGATGATGAAGCATAATCTGGCATTAGTGAAACTGAAAAGGAACATCCCCCAAATGCCCTCCTTTTCTCCACATACTGTCTTTTCAACCTCCCTGACTGCCTTTCTCCCTCTTTCCTTCTTTCCACCTAGCCTACCACTCACTCACCTACCTACATGTAATGACCTATGTGTCTCCTAGAGCAGTGACTCTCTAAGGGTGGTACCCAGACTAGTAGCAGCTAAAACCTCATGGTGATGCACAGGACCCAGTGTTTGGACAAATCTCCCATGTGATTTATGATGCCCGTTCAGTTTGAGAACCATGGTCCTAGATGTTTTTTTATGCCTTGAAACGCGTGTCAGAATGAAAGTTACAAAATGAGAGTCCATTCTCCTCTCCCACTGGTCTTTGCTATCCAAAAGGCAAAAAAGTGAGACCATCCTTAATACCCAGGTAGTATAGGAGTGGGGGTGAGGAGAGGTAGACATTCATATACTCTTGGGTATTACACAGACAGGCTGATTTGGGGGGAGGTGATTTGGCAATACTTATTAAGAACCTCTAAAAACACTGATCCTCTCACAAAAGAATTAGAGGTGTGCCTAAGAGAACTATCTAAGATTGGCCAATGATGTTTAATTGACAGCTACATAGTGAGATTGAGTCCTGCAGCCTGAACGTCACCAGCATTGGGGTCCGAATATCATGAACTGTCATTAGGGTGACAGCTAACTGACTCATCATCTCAAACTTACTTCCCCCCATTTTCAGAAAATCGGGATTCATTCGGGTAACAAGGTCCTTTATAAAAACACATTCTCCTCTGGCAGGAGGATTCTGCCCACCATCATTAACATTATTCGGAATTACTTTCATCAGATTACCTTCCCATTGACTACTGGGAAAGGGATGTTTGGAGTAGGATGGTCTGTGGTTAGGGTGACACAGGATAACTTTGGAGCTTAGGGTGATTCTGATAAGGGCAACGGTTAAAAAGAAAAACCCTGAAGGTTCGTGAAGTTTTATCTGTAAAACTTCCTGATTAGTAAATATGTAAACATGTCCTGATTAGTTATTGGTTATGTGTCAGGACTGGGTGTGTGTGTGTGTGTGTGTGTGTGTATCTTTTACAGATAGAACTTCAATTACCTATAATTTTTCACTTGTAAACTAGAGAGTACATAAAAATCTACTCGAAAACTCTGCTTAAGTAAAATGAAGTAAACTTTTTGGTATTAACCTACAGATGGTTAAATTTTTGATCTGCATTTGAAAGTCTGAGATGAAGAGCTTGTCTGGCTGCCTACTTATCCAAAGGGCTTCCCTGACAGCTCAGTTTGTAAAGAATTCGCTTGCAATGCAGGAGACCCCGGTTTGATTCCTGGGTTGGGAAGATCCCCTGGAGAAGGAGAAAGGCTACCCACTCCAGTATTCTGGCCTGGAGAATTCCATGGACTGTATGTATAGTTCATGGGGTCGCAGAGTTGGACACAACTGAGTGACTTTCACTTTATCCAAAAGAAGACTTAAGAAAAACATCTTGCTTGATAACTAGTAAGACTGGGAAAGGGACCCCTTCCCAAAGTTCCCCAAGAGACACATACAATGCAATATTCCCTTGGTGGAGAAATGGGAAAATGGGCCATTTGAAGTCGATAAATTCACTCTTGATGGTTTCATGCTTGCCTCTCCGCTGCATGGCCCGCTAGCATCTCACTAATATTATGACACCTGCCATACCACTGAAGGTGATGCTGCCAGGAACACGGCTCTGCACGCTTCAGAGACGATGCTATGTCCCCTGCTGAGTCCCACACAGGCAGAGAATGCATGAGGATTGTTCCAGCTCTGGTGGGCCTCTACTCAGAGCTGCTGACTATTCTTTTGCACCTTTTCCTCCCCAACTTAGCCACGGCCTCTCCCTGCATTATTCATGCGGGTAAGAAAAGTCGTTTATAAAAACTGCAGTTTTTCAATGCTCTGTATGTCCGTTTCTGCCTGCCCCTGCAGGTGGGTGACAGGAATGCAGCGAGGCATTCACATGCAGTTGGGCAGTCCCCTCCGCTGTGATCCCAGGGTCACCTGCCTCAGGGCGGCATGCAGCTGTATCTTTGGGAGCCATTAGAGGCTGCGGACCCGGGCTCATTTGTCACTGTGCAAACCTTTCCAGACCAAGGTGGGACCCAGTTGAGCCATTCCTCATTCAGAAGCTAATTTGGTAAGCACGTCCTGATTAGTTATTGGTTATGTGTCAGGACCAGGGGTGTCGCAGAGAACAGGCAGTGTCTCCACCTTCCTGTTTTCCTGGGCGCTGGAGACAAATGATAAGCAAGTTAATAAGTGTGTGAGCTGTGACAATGCCAGAAAGGAAATAAACTCCGCACAGAGGGGTCCAAGCTGGCGGAGGTGGGGGGACCCTCAGATCAGGGGAGCTCTCAAGGGAGAGGGACATTTCAGCTGCAGCCTCAAGGATGAGTTAGTGAACGATGTGGCAGGGGAAGGGAACGGGCCATGGGAAAGTCTTGGGAGGGAAGGAAGGTTCTGGGTACTGAAAGCAGCCTGTGGGAACCAGGGCAGGTGAGGAGGGGGAAGGAGTGAGGCATGAGGCTACAGAGCCGTAGAGGAGGCCAGCGCATGCAGGGCCCTGCAGCCTGAGGTAAACAGTTCCTCTTACACTAAAGGCCCTGGGGAGCCAGGGAGCAAGGCACAGAGAAGCTCAGGGCTCAGTGGCTGGCTGGATGAAATGTTGCCTGAATGAATGAAAAATACATGTCTGCATCCCTCTGCTCTCCCTCCTCATCCTCCTGGGTGCCAACCAGGGTCATCTCATCTAGCAGCTAGCTGTCTGTCAGGGTTCCTAACCAGTTCCCTTGTTTCCTTTCTTGCTCTGCAGCCCTCACCAATGCATACAAAACCCAACATGTTCAACCAGGCATGTGCTGAGGTTTAAGTGTGGTGAGGAAACCTCCCAGGAAGTCACAGTATAATAGAGGTGGTTCAGTGAGCAAAGAACCACAGAGACCAAGTGGAAGGAGGTGCAGGGATAGAGTGACGTGCAGGGCCTTGTGGGATGGCTCAGTGGAGGGATTTAGGGGTGTGCAGGGCATCATGGGAAGGCAAAGTGCAGGGACCCAGGGAGTGAGCATGGCCTCATGGGAACACTCAGAAGAATATCTAAGTTGGGTGGTGGTGAACTGGGCTTAGTTCTATGGGGAAAGCAGGACAACTCCTTTTAGTTCCCCCATATCTTTCTACCTAAAAAAGAGGGGGAAAGAGAGAAGAAAGCCCTGTTCTAAACCCTAAGCTATGTCTTTTCATTTCTTAACATAAAAGTGGCTTATGATCCACTGTCAACTGAAGAGAAAGCAACAGCTAGTGACAGTAAATGTCCATGTTGAAAGCAGTGACTTTCTCAACCATAGACAGACAGGCGCCATACTCATTGATAAAGGGCCCCCAGTTTGACAAAGAAGGAGCAGGTGGGCCTTCTTTTTCCATACCTGCTTTGCTTAAACTAACTCAGAAATTAGTTTAGTAATTTAGTCTAATAAATTAGTTCAGTAATTTAATTTAGTAAAGCCATTGCTAAAACAAAGTTTTCAGAATCTATTGATAAGACTGTTTAAGCAAACACACTTCTACTTGCAGGAAAAGAATGCCAGGTTCGACACGGCTGTGTAGAGGTTAAGTTTATGTCCATCTAATTAACCACCGGAGAAGGCAATGGCACCCCACTCCAGTACTCTTGCCTGGAAAATCCCATGGATGGAGGAGCCTGGTAGGCTACAGCCCATGGGGTCGCGAAGAGTCAGACACGACTGAGCAACTTCACTTTCACTTTTCCCTTTCATGCACTGGAGAAGGAAATGGCAACCCACTCCAGTATTCTTGCCTGGAGAATCCTAGGGATGGCAGAGCCTGGTGGGCTGCCGTCTATAGGGTCGCACAGAGTCGGACACGACTGAAGCGACTTAGCAGTAGCAGCAATTAACCACCATTAACTCTGTACTAGAGCTTCCCTGGTTCAGGTGGTAAGGAATCTGCCTGCGATGTAGAAGACCTGGGTTCAATCCCTGGGTGGGGAAGATTCCCTGGAGAAGGGAACAGCAACCCACTCCAGTATTCTTGCTTGGAGAATCCCATGGACAGAGGAGCCTGGCGGGCTACAGTCCATGGGTCTCAGTGAACTCACAGTCGCTTTTGCTTTAAAGCAGTAAACTCACCTAACTGAGTATAGAATGAAGCTAATTAAATATGAAAATAAGGCTGTGTACTGTCAAGTTTCCAGAATAGTCCTTAAACTTGCTGATCTGCACTAGCATTTAGTATAGAAATCTGTGTTTTTTTAACCAACTGACTTAATAATAGATTGACAGAGAAAGGGTCACAGAGACTTATATTTCTAGTTTTCTGGCAAGTTACAGTTACTGGGTGGAATTTTTGCTGTTCAAAACCAACAACATTAATGGCCTAAAACGGCACAAATTCCTCTTCTATAGTATTCTTTGTTACTAAGAGGTAAAACAACATGAGCTTTCTCAAATCATCTGTTCTAAAAGTTGCTTGGGGGGGGGGGCAGTCAATGAGAGGAACTCTCAGTGCCTCTCAAGCTCATTTCTCTTTGCTCACGACTCCCCTCCCCACCCTGCCCCAATGTGAGGGACCAGAGGTTCTAAAGAAACCCCTCTCCTTTGTAAGAGAACAGATCCAAAGGAGAGCAGGCTGACAGCTGCCAAGCAGCACAGGTCCATCCCTGTGTGAGAATGTGGTGTCTGCATGACAGCCCCACAAAGGCAAGGGCAAATTCAAAACAAACCCAAGTGTTCCATGTGACACTGGTGATCTACTCATGGACCTTGATGAACACGATTTATACAAGAGAACACTGACTGCACAGCACCGGCATATAGTAAATGCTCAATAAATAATACTATAGTTAGAGTTTGGGATCGACATATACACACTACTATATATGAAACAGAGAAACAAGAATCTGCTGTAGAGCTGCTGCTGCTAAGTCGCTTCAGTCGTGTCCGACTCTTCGCGACCCCATGGACTGCAGCCTACCAGGCTCCTCCGTCCATGGGATTTTCCAGGCAAAAGTACTGAAGTGGGGTGCCATTGCCTTCTCCGCTGCTATGAAGCACACGGAACTAAATTCAATGTCTTGTAATAACATACAATAGAAAAGAATCTGAAAAAGGATACATATATACGTATAATTGAATCACTTTCCTGTATACTTAAAACACTGTAAATCAAATATACTTCAATAAAAGAATAAAAATTAAAAATAATCCTCTGGTTCCTGAAAGGAGAATCACTGTCATTTATCAATATTTTTATTTGCCATCTTGAAAATTTGCATGCAGGTTTCAGTGGATGTGTTACTTGTTATAATTTTTCGTTTGAAGCCTAAGTCCCCACCAGAATGACTTCTCTGTTGGGTCATCAAGCTGCAAAGGTAACTATTCTACCAAGAGTCTCTGGCTAACCTCAGAAGAGGTAGAAGGAATGAATGCTATGGCCTAGTGGATCACTGCTTCCCCCACCCCCCACACTATAGGTCTCCATTCTTGAGAAGAGCCCCCTCACAGCATCCACAAGCTGGCTTCCCCCTGGTCCTGAAGGAGCACTGCTGGGTAGAGGGCTGGTGCCTGGCTCATGACGGAGTCACGACCACAAAGCCGACCGAGTGGCAGACTTCCCCATCTCCGCTCACACCCCCTACCTGACAACAGGTCATCAGCTTCGGCTCGATTCTGACCGCAGTCCCAGAGATGTGACGCGCCCTGTCATGCTATCCTGGGAACGTGAGATCTCCCAGGCCAATTAATTTACCCAAGTGGAAGATTACAGCCCTTGATAACCTGAAAGAATCTTCCCTGTCCTTCCACTTCAAAGTACTTCTGAGTATTATAAGTCACTCAAGGCAAGCAAAGGCTTTCCAAAGCACGAAGCAGTTGCTAAGTTAAATTTTATCTCTCTCATAGGCATGGGCCCTGTCTTGATGCTCCACAGGATGCCACAGTCACCATTAAAGCACAAAGCACCGCTGTAACTCAGGTGACCTGACAATCCCAGGGTGGGCAGGAGGTGCATCTTGTACTCTCCTTCGAAGTAGTCCAAACGTTCCCAAATATCTCAGGGCATTCCTTAACACACAGCCTAGATCGCTGGGATGTGTGCACTTCTGCAATGTCCTTTAATCACCGGGCAACTTCGTGTGTTTTTGGTGTCTTCCTATTGTGATTAAAGGTACAATAAGGTATGTTTGCCACAAGAGGCACAGCCATTGTTCTGCATCATTAAGCTCACAGCAGCCCCCAAAGAAACTGTGGGCAGCTTGCCAAAGGCCCTAATGAAGAGCATCTCTTTGAATTATCTCTGGATGAGGAAAGGATCAAGTCTGAGCCCCAGAATATTTGATCCTCTTTGTGCTGCTGTTACAAGGGCTTACTGAAGCCAGACACACTGGACCTTCTGCAACTGTAATTTATGGAAACCTTAATTTCTCTGCTCTAATAAGGCTTTGCATAATAAGAGCGGGAATGCAATTACTAATTCCTGCAAGTGTTTTGTGAATTCCTTTATGCTACGGTTCAGGACTCCCAAAGAATAGGAGAAAGGGGGGTTTTACTTAGCACAAGGGTAATGGGTCTGAAAAGTAGTTTGAGTTTCCTGAAAATAAATCTGCATGGCTTCCTAAATTGCTGACAAAGTGTATTCCAGATGAAAGTCATTTATCAGCAATTTACTGCATGATGCTTTGGCCAGAAATATTTCCACATAAATTCACCTAGTAACAAACAAACACACAACACCCAGGCTTTCTCTTTTTGGGGGCCGAGGGGGAGGAGCCCAAATAACACAGATGAATAAAGCACAGGTTAATGCAGATTTGCAGAAAATGTGGTAGGATTATCTTTTGGAGGGTGTCCGTTTAATTATTACATTTACAGCAATGTATGTGAAATAGTATTTTCATGCATTGATGGTTAAAACAAAAAAAAAGCAAGCTATTAATACTACATTTTTACGCAGAGTTTTTATCTTATATGCATCAGTGGGCATCTGTATATAATCACTTTGGTGATGGTTCTGTTGTTCTACTTGTTTCACTTCTAAACGCCTCACTCACTGAGAACCGGGGCTCACTGCACATGATAACTTGACAAATTTAGGATTACAACATCAATGTATAACATGAGAGCCAGATCTCCAGTGGCAACAGCACTTCTACCCAGACCTCCAAAGTGTCCCTGGACTGCTCTGAAAGGAGGAGAATCCAGCACAGCCCTGAGCAAGAGGTCATACGTCAGAAATGTTATTTCCAAAATTATTTAAGATGCTTGTTTTTTGAAAGGTATGTGCCCTCCACAGAGGAGAGAGTGGCCTGGGCGCCTAAGCCCCAAAAGATTTGTTTTGACCCTCTCTATGCTTCAGTGCAGAAACAGACACACACACACAGACACACACACAGCTCTCTTTCATTCACTCAGAGTTACTCTATCATTAGATTTTTGTTCATAGAGGCAGCCAACTCACAAATCTTGCTGTATTTTTAATGCTAAGCGCCCTCTGCTGGCTCATGCAAAAACAGCAGCCAATCGACAGCTAACCAAATTTTTAAGTCTAGCCTCTTTCAAGAATTTATTAATATACCATTTATTATGAAAATCAAACAAGCACTTTTTTTCTCACCAACAACCTTCTTCTAATGTGCTACTGTTAAAATTCCTCTGCAACAGGATTATGATTTTTTGATTTCCAGAGAAAATTTTGAAGGAGTTAGAATGATTTTAGGGGAAAAAAAATCTTTCACTGTCAGGTGTAACTGTGAAAATCTAGTACAGGAGAAGACTGAAGCATTACTAAGCACTCAACATGAACATAAGATAAGTTCTCTGAATTGTGCTGTATACCCCATTTCATCTCCACTGAAATTTCCTACTGGTGATGATGCAGAAGTTTAGAGAAGCCATACGCTGTGGATGACAGCAGCCAAGACCACGCCACTCGCTCTGGAAGTTCTTAAACTTTTCACAAGGGGAGGTATAGAAATGGCAAGTGTGAAGCGTGAATCTGAACCACATGTTCTGTGATGAGAAGCTGCTCGTAGACTGAAGTCTGTGGTAGAGGCCCGTGCTTTCCTGAAAGAAGCGCCTTCCAACTATTTGTAAACAGAGACAAAACCGTGCCAACATTAATCATCCTCCACGTCTTCTGCAACTTGTTCAAAGGGTGTGTGATCACACGCTGACCCTGCCTAGGACATCTGTCCGCCACTCCGGAGAGAGCGGGCGGTCGAAACAGTTTTGTGACATTGCAGCTTGAAACACACTTTATGGTCCTCAACATCTATTTAAATACTCAAATACAGGCACCCAGGGGCCACTGTCAAGGAAATCACTTAAGAGACTTCATAGAAAACATATAGAAATGTCAGAAAGGCTGTTTCGTTTCAAAGACACACACACACACACACACACACACACACACACACACGCAGAAATCCCCAGTTCCTTTCCCAGGAGTTACGCTCAGCCAGGTGACTGCCCGGCCACTCCCACAGGCTAAGAGGCAGTGCGTTACCTGACAAACTTCGTAGAGTAGTTTGTACTGCTCCTCTGGCTTCTGCAGGCTGCACAAACTGCATCCCATGTTTAGAGAACTGGCAGAGGCAGGCTGCAGCACTCGCCGGCAGCCGGGAGGAGCAGCGCTCTCAGCGTGCAGGCATGAAGGTGTCCTCGGAGAGCCTCAGGTGACAGGTGCTGCGACGCTGCAGGCTGGCGGTGCTCCTGGAGGCTGCCAACAACTCTGCTCCCTTCCACGCTCCCCTTCTTTCCCTCGCAGCAGCACGCACACACGCACACAGACATACAGACACACACTCGAGCGCGCGCGCGCACACACACCACTCCCTCCTCTGAGTAATTCTGGCAGCTGGACTGTGGGCCAATGCACACGCTATATATACGGCCACTCATGCATATTAATCAACCCTCATTGACTATTCATAACAGACAATGATACAGAAGCTATAATTGCCAACTATGACAGTTGAAATTTCTCTAATTAACAAGCAAGTGCTCCAGTGGCGGGGAATAATAAAAGACACTAACAATTTTGCAAGCCATTTTCTGGCAGTTACCAGTAAACATGACTGCATGTTGAGCTGGGTCTCTGAGGATAATCCCTAATGCACTGAAGCTAAGTAGAGACTCGTTTTTAAATACACCATAAAATTTGTGATGATATAAAATGTATTTAATGCTGCAGATAATGATGGCATATAAACGGGTTTTATGGAATGGACATGTTTGGAATCACATTCCTAGGACATATAGTGCTTTACTAAGACGCGGGAATAATCTTCCACATATGAATAAAATATAAAAATTTAAATTGCAAGATATATGCGTGAGTATGCAAAATAACCAGAGGGGTATAAGGAGAGAGGCTGCCCGATAGGTGAGCAAGCAGATAATCACTGCTAAGGTGCATTTTCAATTCCCAAAGCGGAAAGTTATTTGTGAAAGGGCTGCCGGGCTAACTGGAAGGCGGAGAAGCAGCCCGTGTCTCCTGCCATCCTCATAGCCACGAAGCCCATCTCAGAGCTCATGCCGCGGAGCTAAGTGTCACTGGCGACTCCAGATCTGTATTTAATGCTCCAGATCTGCCCAGACTTCTGTAGCTTTGCCCTGTGCTCCGTCTCCAAGAAAGGTGAGCACAGACGGGACTGAAGGATTTTGGTCTTTGCTGCCTTGCTTCTTGTCTCCCTTTGATTCAGCCTCTGAACTACTATGTCAGTTTGATGGGTTAAAAAAAAAAAAAAAAAAACTGTGTTTTTATAAACAATCGTCCCACTGCCAGACCAAAATGTGGTGGTCCCATTTTCTCAGCCCAAATGGTTGATGTTGACAATTCTCACAACTGCTTCCTGCACAGCCTTCACCTCCCTTCATTTTATAAAGGTTGAACTGTTTTTCAGGATGACTCCCACGTCTCATGAGGCATCACGGAGCCTGAAGAATAAAACTCCCTTTCTCTGGGGCTTAAGACACACCTGCAGTGTGAGTAAACCAGTCCCAATAAACTTTGGCTTGTGCTGGCAGCACAAGCTACTGGTCTCATTTCTTGGACCTGGAAGGTGAGACACAGGGATGGCGCTGGATCAGCTATGGCCTAGCTATCTGCAAGGGGAGGAAGGGAGCCTCCATCTCAAGCCCTCGCCTGGGCAGGGGCAGTGAGCTGAGGTGTGGCAGCAGACAAAGGAAGCCACAGATGGCACTGGGCAGTGGCAGGGACCTCTGACTGCCTTTAATGCTGGAGTAACTCATTAAGCCCCATTTCCTAATCTCCAAACAGGTATAATATGAACTACCGTGCAGAGTTTTGCTGCCAGGATGTGAGAAAGCAAGTGACTCAAGCCAAAACCAGAGGCCATGTCTGTTCACCCCCTGGCCTCATCTGCAGAGCCTTCCGTCGGGAAGTCTGTTCTCTTCCAGCCCACAGTAGACTGCAGATGGGCCCAACGTTCACTCTCACCCAATTCACGTCAGGAGTCTCCTGCTCCGCTCTCTGCATCCTCTCGTCTCCCCACTGACTGCTGCTGCTGCTAAGTCGCTTCAGTCGTGTCCGACTCTGTGCGACCCCATAGACGGCAGCCCACCAGGCTCCACCGTCCCTGGGATTCTCGAGGCAAGAATACTGGAGTGGGTTGCCATTTCCTTCTCCAGTGCATGAAAGGGAAAAGTGAAAGTGAAGTCGCTCAGTCGTGTCCGACTCTTCTCGACCCCATGGGCTGCAGCCTACCAGGCTCCTCCATCCATGGGATTTTCTAGGAAGGAGTACTGGAGTGGGGTGCCATTGCCTTCTCCCACTGACTACTTCTCCCCCAATTTACTCTCCACACGCCAGGCTATTATTTGTGTATGCATGTGTGCTAAGTCGCTTCAGTCATGTTCGACTCTGTGTGATCCTATGGAGCAGAGCCTGCCAAGCACCTCTGTCCAAGGGATTCTCCAGGCAAGAATACTGGAGTGGGTTGCCATGCCCTCCTCCAGGGGATCTTCCCAACCCAGGGACTGAACCTGGATCTCTTATGTCTCCTGCACTGGCAGGCGGATTCTTTACCACTAATGCCACCTGGGAAGCCCAGGCTATTCTTTACGAAGCAGAAATCAGATCACTTCTTTTACGGGCTTTCAAGATCCTCCAGTAATGTCTCGTTACATTTCAATTAAAAAAAATCTCCTCCAGGGCCTCCAATGCCCTGTAAAATCTGTTTCTTACCAATTGATCGCTCCATCCCCATCAATCCCCCCTCAACCCCACACCGGTGCTCGTTTCTCTCCCATCAAGCCAGGTCCTTCCTCAGGGTCCCTGCATATGAAGCTCCCTCTGCTGGAACAGCTCCTCCCCTTCTCCTTCTGCCCACTCAGCACCCCCATGTCAGCTTAAATGAAGACTGCTCAGAAAAGCTTCGGGCGGGCACCTTGTATGAATTTCCTTCTCAGCCCTCCAAACTGTCATTTCAACCCAATCATTTCCATTGCATCACTCTACACAATACTGAATGATCCTGCCCACTGATGCTGATTTGCTCCCTGTCTGTCTGTCTCCCTGTCTAGGGATTTCAGCATCCCAAGGGCAGGGCCTGGGTCTGAATTTCAATCACAGTCCAGGCCCATGAGGGTGCTTGGGAAACATGAACTCTTTATCAGAATGACTAGATAAGGCTGGCTCTGCGGTCTCACCAACTCATCAGTTACACTGCAAATTGGAACTGCCACATAAGGAGGAAAACGGTCCCCATGAGGGTATCATGTTTGCATTCCTCCTCCAATCTTGTGGGCCTTTTAATTATTATTTTTTTGGCAAGGTTTAGTGTTTCACAATTAGTTTTTTTCTCATCTTTTCCCTGTACATCCCCAAATTGGTGAAGAAATAGGCCCTGGCTAAATGGATGGGGAACTTTTGCCAATCCTTCTCTTCTTGGTTAGAAAACTTCTAAATCTCAGCTACAAGCCAGGAGAGCTTTACTGCCTATTGCCCTGTACTTCACAGCAGTGTTTCTCAAACTTCGGGGGCTTAGGAATCCTTCACACTCTTCCAAAAAACTGACACTCTCCCCACAGGGTCATTGTCTATGTGGGTTATGTCTACTGATACATACCATGTTAGAGGCAATCAAATTTTAAAATATTTATTCCCTAATTCATTTAAAAGAGCAATAACAAATCCATTACATATTAATATAAGTCATGTTTTTGGAAAAGCTACTATGTTTTCCAAAACAAATGAACTTTTTGAGAAGAATGGCATTGTTTTACAATGTCACAAAACTATGTCTCGCTAGATTAAAGACAGCTGGCCTTTTGCAGTGGTTTCTGCATTCAGTCCTTTCTGATATGGTGTCATAGAGGAGTTTCTAGAAAACTCCACAGTACTGTATATGAATCAAGGAACAAGAGTGAAAGAAAAAGGAAAGCAACATCTTGGTATTTTTATGAAAATAGTTTTACCCCTCAGTGGGGCCTGAGTCACACTCTTGAGCATGGCTGCTTTAGAAGGACGTGCCCATGAGCTGAGTGTCTAAGAGCTTCCTGCTTGTGGGGAGGGAGAGAAGAGGAGCAGAGAAGATATTCATTCAAATTCAGGGTTAGTTTTGCATCTGCTCTTGTGATTAATGATGTATTATTTGAAATCAACAATGCAAAGCGCTCATGTACCCGTTATGGTCCAAACAAGACTTTGTTGGGATAATCTGCTTTAAAGCTACTCTTTACTTTGCAAAACCATCCAGGGCATCTAGAATACAGTTTGCTTTCAAAACACTGCTTTCACAGAGTAAGTAAGAAGCACAATGGTGTGAAGGGAGGCTCACCTGTTTTGCACAATTCACAAGGCATTTCGCTGCGGATACTAAAGGCACCGGAAGTCTCTGAGCAACGGGAAGTTATTTACACCAGAACTGTTTCTGAGAAAACAGCTGTCCCAGTAAACATGGAAACTACTGGCTGCACAAAGGCACATGCTGTCTGCCAAAGATGCTGAACACCCTTTTCCAAGTTAGTTACTGCATTCCTGGAAAGTGCTTCCAGGGCTCAGGAGCGCACAGGGCACTCTCCTCTCTGCTCCATCTGACACCCGCCTCTTCCTGCCTTCATGGAGATGAAATCTAAGTGCAAAGGAGTGTCACCGAGGAATACACACAGAGACTGACGGACAGAAGGGACACATACAGAGGGGGCTGAAGGTGCCCCGGGAATATCCTTTACAATCATCCTTTGAACATCCGTAAGTCACTGGGGATGCTGCAGGAGTCAGCAGATGGAGACATCAACTCACGTTCACTTAATTGCGGAATCACCCACCTAACGCAAGCATATTATTTTCCGCACACAGACAGGGGTGTTTATTCATCTATTCACCTGGAACGTGACCTTTTCTTGTTTTCTCCAGTGGCTGATGAGCCCAGGTCTCATCAAACTACACCTTTCAGCCGAATTCTGTGTTCTTCCAGGAAGAGCCATGTCCTAAAACAGGAGGGACGATGGGGCCAAGCAGGAACCAAGTCCACGTGGAGCAGTGGCGTCTCGCCAGGACCGGTCAGCCAATCAAGGGAGAAATTCCAGCTCCCCCCAGTACGAGGGAGACCTGCCCACTGGCTCTGCCAGGCGCTGGGCTCTTTTCAGCTTTTTCCCGGATCACACTGATTCACCAACTTGGCTTCTTGCTGGCTTGAACCTCACTCTCACGTCAATTCCTGCCGCACACTGTGGCTAGAATAATCCTACACCTACGCCTACGCCCATGCCCACACCCCACACACACACACCCCACCCCCGAACCACCCTCAAGATGCGGTCCAAGCCCTGAGCATGTGCCTCTGCGCTGCTCTGACCTCCCCTTTCTCCTCTGTTGTCCAAATGGACAAGGAAGCCTGCTTCTGCCTCCAGGAAGATCAAGGCCATAAACCTGGAAAAAGCACTTTTTATGCCTGCTAGGGTCTGAGTGTTTGTGTGTCCCCAAATTCTTATGTTAAAATGTGAATGTCTCCTGTGATGTTGTTAGGAGGTGGGCGTTGGGAGGGGCTTGGGTCATGAGGGTGGAGCCCTCCTCAACGGGAGGAGAGCTCTGATAAAGAGCTTCCCTGGTGGCTCGGTGGTAAAGAATCTGCCTGTTGATGCAGGAGACCCGAGTTTGATTCCTGGGTTGGGGAGATCTGCTGGAGAAGGGAATGGCAATCCGCTCCAGTATTCTTGCCTGGAGAATTCCATGGACAGAAGAGCCTGGTGGGCTACAGTCCACAAGGTCACAAAGAGTTGGACATGACTCAGCGACTGAACAACTCTGATAAAAGCGACCCACAGAACTCCCAGTTCCTTCACCACATGATGATACATCACAAAGTCTGTGACCTAGAAGCAAGCCCTTACACATTGCACCGGACTTCCAACCTCCAGAACTGAGAGCAATACATTTCCGCTGTTTACAAGCCACAGAGTCTATTCTACTTTATTATAGCCGCCTAAACACACTAAGACAGCACCTTCAGGATAAAAACTGTTCCCACAAGCACCCTACTAGTTATGGTCAGGGATTCAAAACTACCACCTGTTTAGGAAACAGGTTAGTAACTTCTAGTTAACCCTCCTCTTCATCAGGGAGACTTTTCCACAGCTTGTCTGAACCCCATTTAGTGAGTTCTTGAACTGATGCTTGAATAAAAAGTAAGAATTGCTAGAAAGCTAAGTGTGGATGGAAACATCATCACAGGAAAGAGAAAAAGCAACTTCAAAGATGTCAGAACACAGAGAGAAACGTCAGATGAGTTGAAAGAATACATCATAGCATCTACGAGTGCTGTTTTATTTCTGAAAAGCTACCTAAGCTCACAACATCTGCTCGGGACCTCAAATCTTTTTTTTTAAATGAAAGGATATTTTCCCCTTACCAAATAGATGGAGGTGCTGCTGTCCTGAGGGCATTCTCTCGGGGCACCAGGTGCCTGATGACCATCCTGGGTGCTGGAGAAGGACAGTTCGCTGTTTCCACTGGGAAAGATTTGGAGAGAAGGTACCTGCTAGGCCCCTTGGGGGAGGGGGATGGAAGAGAAGGAGGGGTCAGAGCAGCCTGGCCACGGCTGCTGCTGAAACCCCACGTGGGTGGATGAGCATCCATCTCCAAGAACTACTCAGTGAACCACTAGACAGGCCGCCAGACACACATGCAGCAAGAGCAGGCAGGAGATCAGGCCCTGGGAGGTCGGAGCACAGGCCCTTCGGATGAAGACAGCCGGTGGGAAGGAGCTCGATGGGCCGTGACTTCAACAGGAGCCCCGGGAGTGTTTTGATTCCCTAGAGCCCACAGCACAGTTGTGTGTTTCTGCGCAGGGGAGGGTGGTGCTTCTATTTCCCCAAGCTGATTTGAAACTCCCGGAGGGTGAATTCCCGAGTGAGTCATCTCAGGGACCCCAGACATGCCGAGAAAACATCTGACCCCCAAGGAGGCTTTTACTCTGAACCGGTGACCCTGGCCAGGTTCCCAGTGATGCTGGAGGTTATCTCGGTCCTGCAGTGATCCTGGTGGGTCTTCTCCAACTACGGGACATGAGAGCACACCTGACAGCAGGAAAGAAGACTCGAGAAGATTGGGGGTCCAGGCAGGAGATGGAAGAGGAGGAGATGTGCCAGAGATGCGTGTGGACATGGAGATGAGAAGTGACTGCAGAGGATGTTGGGACAGGATGTGGGGGAATTAACATGGGGACCCCGCACATCCTTCCAAGTCCTGGGTGGCTCAAGCCCAGCTTAGCCGTGAGGAGAAACTCGGACGAGAGAGAAGGAAAGCAAATGACAGCACTTAACAGCCTTGACCCAGACAACTCGGGGGGATGAAGTGGGGGATAGAGCCAGGATCACAGCAGAGGGACACAGGGAAATGGCACGAGGAATGTCATCAATGATTCACAGAAAAGACTAGAATAACAGGCTGGAAAAAATGTACACGAAGGGGCAAGTGAACATTATAAAACCATGGAGGGACCGAGGAGGAGATGTGATCTCATTAGGTTAAAAAATAACTTAGAGGTTACAGACTGCATGCTAGACTGGTGTGGCATCTTCAACAGTTTGGATCGGGTGATAATCCAATAAATTAGGAGTTTTGACCTCAATGTGTAGAGTTTTTTTTTTTTTAAACATCTTTTGATACATTTTCCAGGTCTTGCCCAGACAGCCTCGTAGCCCCATACGACAAACGTGAGCAGGTACAGAGCCCAGGCTGTCACCTAGGGATGGTCCCCATTTCCCTCTCGGGCCTCCTCACTGGCAGTCTAAGTGGGTGTTGCACCAAGGCGCCCAGGCCCCTGTGATATTGGTTTAAATACAAAATGTGAGAGTCTGGGGACTTTATTGGTGGTCTAGTGGTTAAGACTCTTGACTTTCCACTTCAGGGAACATTGGTTTGATGCCTGGTCAGGGAACTAAGATCCCACATGCCACGTGGCCAAAACAAACAAACAAATGGAGCAGATGTATGTATACATATAACTGACTCTGCTGTACAACCGAAACTAACACAACACTGTACATCAACTATACTCCAATAAAAATTAAAAAAATAAACATATGCTCATTTAAAGAAAAAGTCTGGGTATAAGACCACGGGTGGAGACTACAGGCCGGGCTGTGGGCTGACCCACCGTCCTCCTGCACCTGGGCAGGTGGTGAGCTCACTGCAGGCTGGGGAGGCGTGGGAATCAGGCTGCTCCCAGCACGGCAGCTCCAGCCCAGGGGTGGTGGGAGGAAAGCAGCACGGGAGTCATCGCCATGGGTGCAAATAAAAGTCTCCCTCCATACCTTCCTCCTCGTGACTCACTGCCTCCTTATGAATGAGTGGCCGTGAGCCAGGCACCGAGACTGAGTGATGGACACAAAACAGAAGCCCTGCCCTCAGGGAACAGCCTCTCTGCACTTGACTTGTGGCCTCTCTAGTATGACAGGTACTCTAGGCTCACAGATGACTTTTCCACTGTCAAATCTCAACCATCCCTTAGCCTTTGGCCTGGGCAACTCTTCTGCACCATCTTTCCACTCAGAGTCTTCCAGTGTTGACATCTCTGTGTTTAAAACTTCCAGCCGGAGGAAGCCACCATGATTTTTGATGTATTATCCTTAACGCTATTTACTTGATACTTTTCTTTAAAGCTATTCAGTTGGTTTTGTTTAAACATAAGTATGTTCAAGTGAAAATCTAACCCTGACTATAAATGGGAAACCATTATGCCTGGCTGTGTATAAAAATTAGAGCGCACATTATCGTCTGAATTTCAAAAGAAAAAAGGAGTTCATTCTCAACATGACAAATTCTTCTGGTGTCCCACCACGTTTTCCATGTTGTGTGGAAGCTACATCCATTTGCCACTGAACTTCAGCCTCACTGTGAGCTTGCCCACATCTGTTCTGCCAGTCCTATCTCCACCCCACCCCTCCAGGTAGACATTCCCAACCTCTTCACTTCATTACTGAGGCTGTGAGCTCTAACCAGCACACCCTCTGCACAAACCTCTGCGGTCGAAATCTGAACCCCATCCTTCAAATCCCGTTCTTCTTCAGATCAACCCCAACTTCCCCATCGTAGTTTCTCACTCCTTCCTGGGGGCAAGTCTGTCTGTCTCCCCAATCACTGAGTTCAAGCGGGCAAAGATTACATTAAGAATCTGAGATAGGATGGTGACTGTGGCCAGCTCCTTCCTTCTAAGAGAAAAGCTACAAGGTCCCAGAGAGACAAACTCTGCCGTGTTTTATGACCAATAAATAGCTTCATTACAGTGAGTAATCAACAAGCCAGCATTTACGGAACATCTGTGCTCCACATTGCACCAGCTGAGGGCATATGAAAAAAAAAATGGTCAAACTTTGTCTCTATGTTCAGGGAACTCACCACCTTTTCTGGAAGACAGGACTGAACTGTGAAGTGGTGGGTAGAGGGGAAGTCAGAGCTGCAGACAGGAACCTGAGACACACTCCTCCTTATAACCCCACTGGGGCAACTGCAGCAAAGCTCCTGGGGACCATGCTTCTGGGTCTGCTGTGATTACTCCAGCCTCTGTGGGGCAGCTGCAATGTGAGCTGGTTGTTGTAAGATGGAGGGAATTTGGACCTAGGAAGAAATGATGTAGGCTGGAGTCTGGATGTGTGGGGGGTACTTCCTGCTGGAGATGAAGCTGGGTGCCTGAGAAAGGCAAGCTCACAGGAACGATGGTCTGAAGGCAAAGGGATGCTAGGACACGGTGATGTCTGAGAAAGTGGCCTGGGACGGGTGTGCCCGTTGGTGCAAAAGCAGGGAAGGTGTAAATTGGCAAGAAGGTAACACCAGGGTAGAGCTTACATCTGAATTCTGAACTAGAGGCAAATCACTTTGTACTTTCTTTGGCGGATGTCAGGTGGAACTGTCGGAAATCCAGGTTCTCTTTTTCATTCCTGGTCAGATTTTTGGACTCAGGACATGCCCCTGTAGCAGACTGTCCCTTCTGACTGCCTGTAATTGAGCTGTAGGCTACAGGACTCTTCGCATCTGAAGGACCTTGGAGGACAGAAGCAGCATGAGCTGGATGGATGACTTAGCCACTAAGCAGACGCTGGTTCAATATTTTAAAATCGCTCAGAAGATAAAACAGGTCACTGCAATGGAGAGACTTACTTGAGGGAAGGAAAAAAAAAGCAGTGTAAAGTGAGGCTTCATAATTCACCTGTTCCTATAAGGTTCATGTGCTATCAAGTCTGAAATTACTTACCAGGCTTCTATCCCGGATTTACTTTCTATATAAAATCACACTTCGGTGAATAAAAAAGTAAACACTATTATGACCAATGGTTGGTTTTAAGAGAAAAATGCTCTCTCACCAATGGCAATACTAATTTTTTTTTAACATTCTCGGGGAAAATAAAACAACGCGATATACTTGAGAAGCGGGTATGAACTATTGACATTGTACTTAATCTTTAAAACTGATATATGTGTGTCCAAAAGCTAATAAAGTTCCCTCTAATATAAATGGAGGGGGAGCAACTAAGACACTGGATCACAGACAGCACTCAAGCTTTGGCTTCTGATCTGATGGGCAGAGCCCAAGGGTAGGGAAAATTGAAGTGATTTAAAATAGTCCCTGATAGGATATATCTGGTATTAGTGGGCGTGCTGAAGCGGAACCATAATACTGGAGAAATACAAGGGTGTAAACCCCATTAGTGTGTGTCCAAACGTTTTGATGGCTGGACCTCAACATAATTCATCTGCCTCACCCATGGGACGGGCAGACTTGGGCTGGGAAATATCAGCGAGAAAGCCACTGAGCAGGCACACAGAGAACACAATTGATTTTACGGAATGAAGCGAGGGCCGCTAACAGCTTCCTTCACTCTGCACCTCTCACTGTCCCCTCAGTGTTCTATGGTCTCTCCATTGTTTTTGCGTCCATCTACCATGACCTACTTTGGGGCGAGGTGTTTCATTACAAAAAAAGGAACAAATATATGGTTATGTCAACGGTGGGTGCTCTTTCAAAGCTTTGCTTGACCAAGCCATACTTCAGTCTCACTCGCTTACACACCAGCTAATTTCTGAATCCTACCGTGTACACTACAGACCAATCCTTCTCCATCACCTGGAGCTCATGGACTGGTAAACTTAAAAGGGTAAAGATATCTGAGGACCAAGAGAATGGCCTTGGTATAATAAAACAAATTGTTTTATATGTGCATTCATTTGTTGGGACTTTAATCAGAAAGAAAAATTCAATGGACTTAATGTAAAAATTTAAATATCAAAATGAAGTTTTATTTCCAAAATACCAAACTGTTCTCTTTGACTCTCTTTTCAAGTATTTGGTCACTTTTAGTACAGAAAGCCCACACTCCAGGGAAGCTACAGAAGAACACAGACGCCAGGCTGCTTCTGGTAATTTCTCTGACTTTAGGAAGAAGGGTTAACTAGGGCACATCAAAGAGGAGAGAGCATGTTTTCTGCTTACTTCCTTCTTTCCAACGTGTGTGAGTGTGTTCAGTTGCTCAGTCATGTCCGACTCTTTGTGACTCCATGGACTGTAGCCGGCCTGGCTCCTCTGTCTATGGAATTCTCCAGGCAAGAGTACTGGAGTGGGTTGCCATTTCCTTCTCCAGGGGATCTTCCGGACCCAGGGATCGAACCCGCAACTTTTGCATCCCCTGCATTGGCAGGTGGCTTCTTTACTACTAAGCCACCTGGGAAGTCCCTCCTTCTTTCCAATACTGAATTGTAATGCACCACATTGGTAGGCTTTATGGCTTCCCATCTTCTTTATTTTTTAAAATTAATTTATTTATTTTAATTGGAGGCTAATTACTTGACAATATTGTGGTGGTTTTTGCCATACACTGACATGAATCAGCCATGGGTGTACATGTGTCCCCCATCCTGAGCCTCCCTCCCCCCTCCCTCCCCATCCCATCCCTCAGGGTCATCCCAGTGCACTGGCTTTGAGCGCCCTATTTCATGCATCGAACTTGGACTGGTCATCTGTTTTACATACGGTAGTATACATGTTCCAATGCTATTCTGTCAAATCATCCCACCCTCACCTTTTTAAATTGAGGTATGGCTAATTTACACTGCTGTGTTAGTTTCAAGTGTCCAGCAAGTGATTCAGTTATACATATACAGGTATGCACTCTTTGCCAGATTCTTTTCCATTATAGGTTATTATAAAATAGTGAGTATACTTGCCTGTGCTACACAAGTATTAATTTTCTTCCTCCTGCCTCTCTATGTACTCCTGTCAGGGGCAGTTCAGCAGAGAAGAAATGCCCTCTTCCATCTAAAAATACCCTTCCCATTCATCACCCATGAGTACGCACCTACAGTGTGATGGGCAACAGAGTGAAGAGTCAGGGATCAGGGCTCAGACGCCTGCATTTCAAATCCCAGCTCTGCCGGTAATTCAGCTCACGACTGTGGGATTGGGCAAGTGTCTTTCTAAGCCCCTATTTCCTCAGCTAAGCACACAGGATTGTCATGAAGCCTAACGGGAAAGCTTTTAGGAACCACTCAGGAAAGTGGCTGGCTCACAACACTTGTGGTAAGTTCTCAGCAGATTCCTTCTTTTTATTTAAATTTTCATTATTCATGTCTGCCAGAGATGATGCTAAGCCCTAGTTCCTTCTTTTGAGTAGCTCAGTGCCTTGGAAGGCCCTCCGATCCAGGCACTAAATAATGCCATTAACTTTAGCTGTGCTCTGACGGATATATGCAGAGGTGAGTGTGGGAAAAGGGAACCAGAAAAGGCTTCCCTTGACGATCTCAACACTGATATGACTCTTATTTTCCTTCCTGGGAACGGAGCTTGTCTATGGACCACGTACAAATGTTACATAAAAGAAAGCTTCACAAAAAAGCAAAATCGTGGTGGGGAAAATCCCCCAAAACATTTTGAACAGAACTATTTAGACTGTGGGCTGCATCAGAATCCCCCCTCTTGGGAAGTGAGGATTTTTAACTTTGTGAAAGGCAGATTCTTAACCTCTATCCACTGAGTAGACTTTCACGCCCTTGTGTGTCATGTAGGTGAATCATGCGGTGAGCACCCTAATGGTGGGGAAGGGTGGCTGCAACAACACAGACAAACCAGAGTTGTTTTTGATGATCATCACACGTTCCTGTCTCTTTCCGCCATGATCTCTGTGACCAGGGTGGTGAACATGCCGAAGGAATCAGAAGGAAAAAAAAGCTGCATTTTGACATTTGCACATGGTTTAGTAAATAGTTCCCTCCTTTGAGGGTTTACCGCACAAAATGGTTTAAACAGTCTGCCGGTCTCTTCTTCACAAGGAAACAAATTCATGATTCTCTAGCCACTAGTCGTGGGCAAGAAACACAGGCCAGTATAATTCACAGCCACCCCCTGGAGATATGCACAATAGCTAACTGCAAGCCAGCGAAGCCATGGAAACACCTGGAAGGATACATCCACACCTGCAGCACCAAAGTCAGAACAGGGTCTTTATATTTTAAACCAATCACCATGACGACGACGACCCAGTTTCCACTGCTGTTGAGACCCTTCATTTTCTCAGTGCACTGTGGTGTGTGGTGTGGTTGGTCACAAGGCTGATTTTCACGGGCCTTTGAACCTCCAATGCTTGTATGTTTCTTTGAGTTTCATTTAAAGTCTGGGTTTTGAGAGATCGGGAGAAGAAATCACAGATAATTACAGCTGAAAATATTCTCATTTCCTGGCGGAGCTAACAAGTGAAACTACAAGTAATGATGTAATCCAACTTGTCAAAAAGGAACATGAAAAGAGGAGACAGAAGGCAGGTCAGAGCCTTGGGACCTGGCATGCCGTGTCATCTTCTAATTAACTAACTGATCCTTTAAACTGTCAAACTCGGAGAGGAACTCCCTTGGCTTGGTGTCTGATTAATATTCATATGTGGGCATGGGATGCTCTGATTTAGGTCCCAGTGGTTGTAGTTAAACATCAGTCTTTAAAAAAGAGAGAAATAAAACCTTGCCTGGCCAGCCTCAGTCTCCAGGTCTTACATTCATAGGGAAATGAGGAAAGGCCATTCTGGAGTCTGTAATCCACGGTGAGCACCAACCCTACACGGACGCACATTGATTTCTGAATCATGATGAGAACTTGTATATTGAAAAAATAATTATTTGGCTTCTCCCTCCTGGCAGCCACATTGTTAATCACACTCCGTGCCTCACTGTTAGATAAGGGAACAACGCGTGTAAAATTATACAGCATTCGGTAATATAATCAAGCATTTAATTTCAAACAAAAATAATTGAATATGTAATTTAATCAAAGCAAGCTAGAATCGATCATTTCGTTAAACTATAATAAGTGGCAACCTGGACATTTACTCATATGGCACAGACTGCAAAAGAGTATATTCCCTTGTACTACTGACTTCCCTTAACTAAAAGATGTTTCGATTGGGTTAAATGGGCAAGAAGGCCTAAACAGACATTTCTCTAAAGAAGACACACAGATGGCCACAAAGCACATGCTCAACATTGCTCATTAGTAGAGAAATGCAAATCAAAACTACAATGAAGCACACCATTTCACACTGGTCAGAATGGCCATCATTAAAAAGTATACAGATAATAAATGTTGGAGAGGGTATGGAGAGAAGGGAACCTTCCTACACTGTTGGTGGGAATGTAAATTGGTACAGCCATTACGTAAAACAGTATGGAGGTTCTTCAAAAAACTAAATATAGAGATATCATATGATCCAGCAATCCCACTCCTGAGCATATACCCAGACAAGGCTATAATTCGAAAAGATACCAGTACCCCTATATTCATAGCGGCACTATTCACAATAGCCAAGACATGGAAACCAGCTAAGTGTCTGTTGACAGGTGAACGGATAAAGAAAATGCTGTACAAAGATACAATGGAATACTACTCAGTCATAAAAAAAGAATGAAATAAGGCCATTTGCAGTGACATGGATGCACCTAGAGATTATCATACTTAGTGAAGTAAATCAGAAAGAGAAAGGCAGATACCATATGACATCATTTACATGTGGAATCTAAAATATGACACCAATGAATCTATCTATGAAACAGAAACAGACTCACAGACATAGAGAACAGACGTGTGTTTGCCAAGGGGGAAGGGGAGGTGGGTGGGGATGGATTGGGAGTTTGGGATTAGCAGAGGCAAACTATTATGTATAGGATGGATAAAGAACAAGGTCCTACTGCATAGCACAGAGAACTGTATCCAATATCCAGTGAAAACCACGATAGAAAAGAACATGAAAAAGAATATATAAAACATGTTCCAGTCCAGGATGTAAGAAGTACCTGTACTACCTACACACTTTTGGTGGAGAATGCAGCTGGTTTTAAAAAATATATACCGCACCCCAGACAGTGTCTGAGTTGGGCTCACACTCCCAGCCACCAACAGCTGGGCAGGACCCCCGAGGGTTGTTGTTTTAGAAGATGGTGACATGGGAAGCGTTCTTCAGAGACACAAGACTGGCTGGGACTTTCCCTTTGCTCTCAGTTCACAATTTATTCTTATTTTTTAATTGGAGGATAATTGCTTTAGAATATTGTGTTAGTTTCTGCCATACATCAAAACATGAATCAGCCACAGGTATACACATGTCCCTGAAAGATCTCCAAAGGAAGAATATAATTCAACCCAGTTTCATGGTGAGTTCTAACAGCACAAGCTTTCAGAAAATATTTCCCAAATCTGAATTTGCACCTCGCCTCTCATGGTATAATCCATTCCACATTAATGTATTCTGGACTGAGATGCCACATATCTATGAGTCTTCTCTGTAGTTATTATTCTATATCCTTAGACCTTATTTAACATTTTTCAGCCCTTGCTAAACTTAGCACTGAGCTATTTCAACTCATATTAATAATGGGTGACACTGCTAAAGAACGCACAAATTGGGATCAGCATTCTCACACATATGGAATACAAATGGCGTGGAACTGCTACACTCAAGTCCATCCATTCGACCAACAGATACTGAGGCCTACCATGTAATCAGACACAGTAATCAGTCATAGCTCACTTCCTTTTTTAGGAGAGGGAGAAGAAGAGAACATACCACATACATGATCAATATATGTTTAATAAAAGAAGAGCTTCCTCCTACAAAATAAATGTCTACATTCCAAGTAACTTCCAGGGCTTTCCAGGCTGAGAAGAAACTTGTGATCCAGCTGGTCCAGGACCCTCCAGACAGAAAGCATTCATCTATTTCTGCTGCTAAGAGTGGATGACAACCATCCTACAAGGTCAGGAGCATGCTGGCTGGGCCACACCCACCTGTGACAGATGAGAAGTAAAAAGCCAAAGAGGAAAGGCTGGCCCCTCAGGAGCCTTAGTCCTTCCAGCCCCTCTGGAAGAGATCATCAAAATTGCTGGCCAAAAACATGCTGTTCTCACCCCCTGATGATTATTTCCAGGATGACTTAGAACGCTCATGCTTTTGAAAAAACACGCAAAAAGCTGACATGCTCCAAATTAGCACCCACCCACCTGTACGTGGTGTCAGGACCACTGGAGAAACACCCCCAATCAGTGCCAGGTCTGACCTGCGAATTCCATGGCAGAGAAACCCAATGCCAAGGCAGGGAAAGTCTTGACGTCTCACTTCCAAAGTCAAGGCACAGGGTCACTGAACTGCTTGCCAGGTGACATCCTGAGGTGTGTTCCCTGTAGCTGCAAATGCTCCTTCAGGTGGGGAGCAGGCATTAGGGACACCGAAACTGGCTCAATTCCACAGGCAGTAAAGTAATTAATGGTGTCTTTCAGGGCAAGCACCATAAAAAATAATTGCTCTCAAATTGTGACTGTTAATGAATGAATGGTACAGTCAATATTTATGTTGTGGCGAGTGGATATGTGATAGAGAGAGAATGGCCTAGAAGAAGAGGAGCATCTTGAATAAAAATACCCAAACCAGTTCATCAGCCCAGTTAACAACTCTGAATCGCCAGACCACAAATGCTGAATGTGTTGACTTTCAGTGTCCATGGGGAATAGAGCCATGGATCAAAGAGCACACTGGTTAATCCAACAGAGACCAAAGTCTGTCACTTTGGTCATGGTGCAGAGATGGGCCAAACAGGGTCACTAAAGAGATCAAATGAACAGGAGAAAAATACCAAAGCAGAATTGGTTTCAGCAAGGGGCTGAGCCACCGACTACCTGTCTATGTGCGACCTGATGAGGTAAAACAGCCTTCCTCCCCAGCACATCTGCTCACTTCTGTTCAAATTGGGCTTTCCCTTCTTAAAACAATGACCCGCCTGCCGCCACCAGGTAACTCTCTCCCTCACAGCGGCGGCCTTCAGTATCACATGAGGTCATCTGCCTTCCCGCTACTGAATCCCACAGACACATCAACTTCTCATCACACACAGGGCCCTGTGAACAGAGATTTAAAGATAACTCTGCTCGTGTTTTTTATTGGGAAGTCAGTTCTCATAAGTAACAGGAATCCACTGCTAGGATGAGCCACGAACACAGGGAGGAAACTGTGCGAGTTAACACAACTGGATCTTTACTGATGTGAGGATGACATAAGCGGCCACGTGTTCACGGACCAGTTTGTTCAGCTGGCTGGAACGCTGCTGCATATGAGGCCACCCTGGGGAGTCTCATTCCCACGTGGAAAGGACAAAGCACCTCACGGCTACAGAATGAATTGTTACTCTCCACCCAAGATCCCACAGATTCACTCTTGGGGTGGGGGTGAAACTCAGGACTAACACAGAGGCAGAGCCAGTATGGTAGACTGGAAGTGGGGTCTCAAGTAGAGGTGAGGTGGGAGGTAGGGGGTGGATAGATGTCTAAGCCACAAACGCACTTGTATTCTTTGCCACCAACAATCATTTGCTACTGTCCCCCAAAGAGACCGCAAAATATCTGTCACACACAGTTCTCCAAAACCAATAACTGAAATACACACTTAGGATCATTCTATTTCAATCTACTTTCCTCTAATTGCATGGAAGGCTCTCATGTCCTGGGAATGCCATTCTCACAGGGAACAAAAGTTAAGATCAAGTCAGTTCTGTCTGGGTTGGGTTTTGAGGACCTTCGCACAGTCACCCCAACTGGTGGTGTTATTCACGCACTGATCTCATACTTGGAATTTCAGAGCACAGGCTCTCTGCTGGGGGTATCATATTTCATTTGGTTTCAGGTTCTGAGTTCCTCCAATGCTATCCCCAAGACCACACTAGTCACTTGACTAAAAGCATACAGTGAAATAAATTTATCAGTTATTTGCGAAGTAACAACTGGTGCCAACCAAGCAAGCTTTCCACAGGAAATTTTTCACCGGCCACAAATTTTTGTTTTTTTTTTGAAAGTCCACTGCAGTTGTCCTTAACTTGGTCCTCGCCTAATTTATTGGGCAGCTGTCAAACATACATGTGCTCTTGTTTCATATCTGACATTTGTACAGAAAGGAATGACATCGGAAACGGGCCAGGGACAGACCCACACTCTGAGACTAAATAAATGAGAAAGAAAAAAAGTGTGATGATGAGAGAAAACAGCTGGGAGAAAGCACGCTACTTCCTTCTGTGACTGGGCAGGCCTGTGAGGGCATTCATGGTAATTCTTGAAGAGTCCACAGAAATGAACTAACTTCACAATTTTTTTTAAAGCACAATAATGTCAATGTACATAAAGTAATTTTCTTCATGCTTTAAGTATATAAAATCTCTATATACAGTTTTATAGAATTTGATACTTTTAAACAATGATTTTATAAAGTCAACAGTGTTGATACCATAATGAAAAACACAGTTTGAACAACTCTCTTAAATGTCTCAGAAGAGAATGCCTGATGCCTCAAGTTGGGCCAAACCACACAATTCTGAAACCTCACACGCACAGATCATTGATCTCTGTGTTACCCATGAAGCATTGTTCCTAAGCTAACACTCATTCTTTTTGATCTCTTTCCATTTCCTGCATTGTATTCTGTGTCTCTTATCCTCATCCAACATCAACAGGTCATTTCTCAGAGGGGTCAGTGTTGGCCAATATAAATAACCATTATAAAACCTCTAGCATGCTTTAAGTCAACAACCAAAGTGCCCTACACTGTTTAAAGAATATATTCCAAATATTTTCACGGCAGAGGGTAGCCAAGGTCTGTGACAAGTACAGGTACAGATTACAGCTAAATAATCAGATGGAGGCGAGCTAAGCTAGCACAAAGCGTCCTGTTTTTAAACCAGCTTGAAAACAAATATTGATGGCAGTGTCCCTCGGGCAGGACTATCAGCCTGGGCTCTGTATCGCAGGCATGTATGTTTCAGGAGAGTTTCAAACACACGCTGAAATGCCTACCATGTACACAAACACCAGGGGTCACAGCCAAACCCTAGAATTGCCCAGAGAGATTCGAAACAGAGAGAGGCAGTGACTCTCTTAAGATTCTAGCTGTCCCTTCCCCATGCTCCTGCCAAACCTGTTAGCAATGACCCCCACCCACCCCATCTGAGCAAGGTGATGCGTTGCACATCAATGTGGCACCAAACTCTCTCTTGAAAGAGGTCATATGAAGGGGCCCAAGTGAATAGTCTGAGAGTTAGCTGATATCTGGCTTTGGCAAGCACTGCATGTTTCCTCACTCCAGATGTAGCTCTTCTGTCTGCTTTACGTCGGTTATTATTGGAATTATGAGCATTACCTAAGATCACGGTCGTTAAGCTGGGTGGAGTAGTATCTATAAGCACTAAAGATCAAGCAAGCCAAGAATAACATTGACCATGACTGTGATGAAGATCAACATTTATTGCTATGGAGAGATGGCGAGAACATGGGGCTGATTGAGAAACAGGAGGTCCTAAAACAAGGATGAACAGTGTGGAATCATTTTACATAGAGAACTAAACAAGGGGATTAAAAAATGCATGAATAATAAATCGATACATAACATCTAGAGGATACTTATTCAAATCTCATCTCTGTGTACTGGTAAAATAGCTGAGTTTATGTCTCTGTATTATTATTAATAGTATTGTGTTATTTTTTGCACTGATACTTTGGTTTGCTTGATTTCCCGAGGAAATAGGTCTGAATTTCTACACTCTGCTGTGTGCTGGCTGGTCTCTCCTGCAGTTCCAACCCATTCTGTGCCTCTTGTTCCAAGCTGTTGGTTTAGGTATATACATACATTCCTAATGAATTGAACCCTTATCCTTTGGAAGTTCCCCTCCTAGTTTCCCAGTAAGTTTTACGTTTTTAGAACTGAAAAAAAAAAAAAAAAAAAGCTGTTTTCACATCAGAGAGTCACTGTAATTCCCAAATCATCATCATCAATACCCTTTGGGAAATATTCTATACCATGGTGTCATGTCCTTCAATTCTTTCAGTAACCCCACACAGTAGAAACTCTTGCCTAGCATATTCTATCTAGTTTACAGACAAGAAAGTTGGGGTCAGGAAGTTAGGTGACTCCTCTGAATCCCACGGTAACTGCTGTAACCACAATCCAATCTCAGATGACCCAGCTACAGAGTTCTGGCTCTTACTGATTACATGAGGCTGTGCTGACATTAAGAAATGGCTATCTTATTATACCCACACCGGCAGAAAGACACGTCAGATGGAAGAAATTAAGACTTAAGCTACCTACAGAAATCTACTTTCTTGGCCTGTAGAGACTTTCAGAAGCCAGGCATATTTAATTTCTGAGCTTTTATTTCTCTCACCTGCACACAGGTACTACAGTAAATTTTTTCTAAAGATAAAAAAATGTTTCTGAAGTGCTCTGAGAAGGTGGGATGTCTTATGTCAGTTTAAATGACAACAGTCTTTTCCAGTATTGAGCAAGTAAAAGCATAAAACTGCATTTAGGCCTCCCTAACACAGATTCACACGAGTCAAAATGTCCATTTTCTTCACTTTCTTCATGAGGCCAAATGTCCTGCTCTGACCTCCTGCTCATTTTCCTGATGATGTCTGAACAGAACATGCTGATTTGGGTAATTCCATGTCTGTGTGCAAAAATAATTGATGACATCAGCATAGTTATGGGAATTAGACTTATTAGTTAATTACAGAACCAGCAGAGGGAGCACAAAGCCTGCATAAATAATAAGCATTTCTTCTGTTCTTAAAAAACAGTACCGCCCTTCTTAAAAGGCAGTAGGGAGAAATATATTGAAAACTCAATTGTCAGTAGTCCAAAGATAATCTTCGCTTTATTATGGGAGCAGCGTTTGGGTACAAATCCAATACACTGTCCATACGGTCTAAGTAAAATGTTGGCTTCTTGGGTATCCAAGAGCAAGAAGTGTGTGTGTGTGTGTGTGTGTGTGTGTGTGTGTGTGTGTGTTTTCCTTGGTATCACACTGATAAACTACTCCATCAGTGGTGGAATAATTAAGGTCAGATAGTGAGACTTGCCTAGAGTTGGTAAATATTTACTTCATCCTGGTATCAGACCAGCTTTCATTTTAGCTTTGTTCATCCTAACAAAGTCCTGAGTGAATAGGCTCTTATTATTCTTATAAAATGGAATCACAGTTTACATTTATGGGTGGATAAAATTTTGATTCAAGTCAAACAAAATAATGCCTACTGGTAAAAAAATATAATTATATTTCTAAAAACATCTGCCTTAATTATTGCTAACATTTTAAATAAACAATCCTATTTAGTATCTTTAAATGTGAAGCAAATGACGTTCATCTTCTCTTCTGGAATACTACTGATAAACAGTAAAGAGACATAGGCCTCCAACTAAAGGAACACTTTCATGTATAATGAAAGTTAAGAGAAAGAACATCCATTTATCCATCCTTCAATATGTTAGGCTCACTGCTTTAAAGACATCTATGATCGTCACATCACTACCACACAATAAGATGCAAAATTTAGACAGAGAGATGAATAATACAACAAAGGAGTTACTTTATATGCTACAGATTTCTTTTGTTGGTTTTAAGAAGGTAGTCTCCCCACACTTGAAGTGGGAAAATTAAAAAGGAAATAATGGTACTTATATATTGATATTTAAATTATATGCATCCTGCTGTTGTTGTTTAGTCGCCAATACGCATCCTAACATTACCCTAACACACAATATTTATTTTGAAGAAGTCTCTAGGGAGGGGGTGGTGGGCAGAAATTTCAGCTTTAGCTCACATGCAGAGACCCATCTAGGCTCAGGAAGAGAGAAATGGTGTTGGTGAGGAATGGTCCCCATCTGGGCTCGTCTGGCCTCACATGGGCTTAGCTGGAGCTAATCCAGGGACACTGGGGACAGCCACGCTGCCAGGGCGCCTGCTGTTCCATGTGGACCCTGCGGGCTTCTGCCAACCTCTTCTTCCACGTCGGGCCCTGTCCTGTGGGCACTGCTTCCCACCGCCCCACCCATCCAGTGCTGCCTCCCCAGGGATGGGGAAGCAGAGAGTCAGCAGCAGTTCTGCTGTAAAGACTGGAGAGGCGCTTGGATGCAGAGACCCGGGGTTTGGATGCCAATGAGGAAAACCACGCGCTGCCCTTGCTAGTCATCCTTTTTCTTGGTTGAAGGACTCTGAACACAGTGGACCCTCCAGACGTCGCCCTCATCAACTAGCTGCGGTTTACCTTGGGGTGCTCTGCTTCCTTCATCAACATGGTCAAGAAACAGGAGGCAGTAGGGTGATCCTAGCAGGTGGATTCACCTCTGTGCCCAGCAGGTGCCAAAGACTGCTCCCAAACCAGGTGCCAACACCTCTCCTTCAGAGAGGAGAGCATTACTTTCTTTCACTGCTTTGAAAAAATTTAAGTGAGTTTATCTTACAGGGTCAGGTAACTCCCTGTCCTGTGCCTCAACACAGATATTTCTGAAACTTGGTCTCCATAAGTAATTTTCCTTTAACTTTTGTGCACATCTGAGGTTTTAATGTCAATCTAGGATGTGCTGGACACCTATCGTATACTAGCATAGTGCCAGAAACCCTAACTACGTGATCTCAGTTAGGCCCCCAAATAATCTGATGAGTTAAGCACTCTCTTTTATTCCGACTTTATCGATGGGGAACCCAGGACTCAGAGCGGTTAGGTAACTTGCCCAAGGTCACAGTGCTGGGATGCAGGAGTCACGAGTCACATTCAGATGTCTGCCTGTGAAATCTATGCCTGCCTTTTCAACCGGAGCTCATTGAATCTTCCATTTTAAGTGAAAAGGTAGATGACAATGTTTATGGAAGATGGGAAAATCTCAAGTTGTTAGAATTCTCATACATATGTTGTGGGGGTTTGCTGTGGTGGTTTTATGTAAGAGAAACTTCGCTGGTTTTAAGAATTAACAGCCAAAGAATCCTGTCACTGAAAAACATAGGGACTGGTGAGCAAATGATGATTGTGACAGTAATGACTGACACTGACATTCTCTCTGGTGAGCACAAGTGCCTGAATTACAAGTTGTGTCCGCCACTGGAAGGACCTTTCTCTTCTGTCCTGTGGCTGAAGATCATTACAGATCCGATTGGCAAGCCAACAAGCCCCTCAGCTGTCGGAGTCATCAAGACCAAAATAAATGAAACCAACAGTCTGAAGCCTCAACTTCTGATTTATCTTGACAATCCACTGGAAACTCTAGGTTTCTTACAAATTAAGAAATTTTTAAAGTCTCCTCTGGGAGCCTATTAGATTTCTGGCAAGTGTAGCCCCATCATTTTCTTTATTTACGATGCTACATTTTCTAAATGAAGAGTTTTAGCATGGAATGCAATATGAGTGCATTCCTAGTAAGCCCTTGTAATCGATCAAGAACAAAGAAACAAATTTAACAGACTTATTTTCATCAGTAAATGAATTTAGCATAGCTCATCTAGGGATGAAGCATGAATACAGGGATTCACGTTAAATTTACTATTTGTTGTTGTTCAGTCGCTAAGTCATGTCCGACTCTTTGCAACCCTATGGAATGCAGCACGCCAGGCTTCCCTGACCTCCACTATCTCCCAGCATTGCTCAAGTTCATGTCCATTGAATCAGTGATGCTATCTCACCATCTCATCCTCTGCTGCTCTCTTCTCCTTTTGCCTTCATTCTTTCCCAGCATCAGGGTCTCTTCCAGTGAGTCTATTACTTATAATTTGTGTCAAATGGTCTCAAAATGAATCAATCAACAGACACAAGCACTGGGTCTCATCCAATCATGTAGGAAGTGGTTGAAAATCTAAACCCTATAATATTATTTTAGCGAAAAAAGCCAGCCTTAAGAAGAGCTAATTGTTCCATCAGGCCTATGCTATGTGCATAAGTTTTTATTTTTAGTATCTCACATCCATTCTTAGCCAAGTTTGCATACAATTCAGGAAGCAGTATAAACTTAGGGTAAGCAGTATATATGTATTTGGAGACTCAGAAATCTTATAAATCCTTTTACACTACCCATTCCCCTGTTAATTGAATAGACACCAGTAATAACTGGGTTGGTGGAATACGCCTCATCAACATCTGAAGCACTGACCACCACAAATGTGTTTCTGTTAAAAATAGGTGGTTTTCTTCACTCATCTGTGGAGACACAATGTCCCCCCACCAGCAACCCCCAAGCATCAAGTGTTCATGATAATTTGGAAAAGAAACCCCAATTTTTTCACCTAGATCTTGGATCTGGTCTTTGACAGAGAGATGTGGAGACAGTATTATGTCATCTGGATGGTTCTGTTGCCAGTGGCTGTATCGTGTCAAGAGTCCTGTCACACGTTCCTGGCAAAGTACATGTCACAGCAACTGCCGAGTCATCCACAGCCTAAGGTTCCCCAAGGACAGGGGTTCAGCCATGGGGTGGCCAGAGAAAGGGCCGTGATTCATGCCGGCAGGGGCAGGACCTGAACAGAATTGTCTTTAATTGTCCAGTTGTCATCTCTGAGATGCTAATGCGTGATGCTGTGGCTAGAGTAATGAAGAAAATAAAATACATGGGATTCCATATATTCTGGGATCCTGAAATGCTCTATTTATTTGTTCAATATTTATTAATGAGGAAAAAAAAATTAGAGGTCATCTTTCCTCTTTCACATTGATACAATCATTTTTTGCTCCAGCATAAATTGGGGTGTGTATTCTTTCAATTACATAAAAAGCAGGGCATCAAATAGATTACACACTTGAAATGATTCTTTCTTTATCCTTCTATTTTTTATTGTGAAAACCTGTACTTGGAAGGCAAGGGTAATTAGCTGAGAACAACCTGAATAGTAAATTTGCTCTAGAGGTGGAAAAGTCATAATTTCATCACTCAAGTGTTATAGAACTTAGGAACCTTTACAAAGGAACCTGATTCCGTTTAAGCTGTAGAAGTTTTCTTCCTACTGTATAAGGCAGCAAGAAGTTTGGCATTTGCATTTGATCATACTGGCATGTCAAGGGAAAATCGAGCCCTCTGACCCCTCTGTATGCGTTGTTGGGGGCTGGCCTTATTCTCTCAATGAAACAACAATGATAGCCGCCATGAAGTGGTCACCACCAGATACCAGGTCCCACGCTAAGCACTTTGCATGCAGTAGCACAGTTCTCAGCATCCTTTCTCCATAAGCCAATACTAGTCACACTTTTACAAATGAGAACTCAAGGTTTAGAGGGTTAAGTATTGCATCCAAAGTCAGGACTCACAGCCAGTTCTGTCTTGCTTCCAAGCTTGTGCTCTTAGCCAACATACTCCATCATCTTTTTTGCTTTGTGTGTTTTGTGACTACTCACTGTTGACAACACCAAGGAACACCAAGGATGGAAAGGCAACAAACAGCAAAGCCAGATGCAAGGATAAGATTTTAGCTTTGCAAGAAAAGTCCACGTATACTGCAGGGAAATAAAGCAAGCAGCAAGAAGTGGGTATCTTCTAGGGGAGCCGTGGCAGAATGCTGGCTCTCCTGGGGCTCCCCTGCACTGTGACCTTCAGCAGGTCCCATCCTTGCTCTATAAGACTTGCGAAGGAAAGGTCCAGCGAAATCAAGAAGTGGCAGCTGAGCCACTCAGACGGAAGAGGCTGATCCCTATGATGGTATTTGGGAGATAGTCAGTTCCTCAGTGTCAAGACGACCCAGGATGCCAGAAGCATGGGAAGCCCTTTCATCATTCACGTGGTACTACTGATTACAGATATTCCTAATTCTTTGAAAACTTTATACACAGATGTTTACTCGAAGAGGATTTATAACTTAGAAAGAAGTGTCTCTTTAAAAAAATCTAGACTCAGACTCTGCCCTCTGAGTTTTGTGTTTTTTAGTGTTTGTATCTTGAATCTCAGCCTCTTCTCTTTTTTATTTCCCTACCTTCACCTCAGATTGATCATCCCTTTTCTACAACAAGTCACCTTCCTTAGGCATGGAGGCAGAGAATGTGGACTGAACGTTCACTGAGTTGTTTGTTTTCAGGCTGCAAAATACAAGGAGGACATGTGGAAAACAAGACCCCCAATGAAACAAAATATCCCTTCAGAGGTTTAAACTTCTGAAGGGCCTGGGGTTCATGAACAAGACCCCTTCTCTCTACAAGGATGGAGCCAACTGCTGAGGCTCAGAACGGCTACTGGGAAGTCACAATTATTGTCATACATTATTTGTGTTTAGTGCCAGAGAAACGATTTTCCTTTTGCAATATCTCTGTCCCAATAAAATTAAGAACTTAGTGCAGGATCCAAATTCCCCCCAAAGGAGTCAGCTTACAAAAATTTACTAGCTCCACTGCCACAGGGATTTATGGTTTCCTTTTTAATAGTTGCAGTCTGATAAACCTGAGTTTCTCGGGTCACGAGGTAGATTCATTTATCTTTCTTTTGAACATTTTAAGCAAATTCTGGCCCTGCAAATTGATTGAATTTTTATATCGTGGAATAAACTGTAGAACAGGGTTGGAATACACATCCAAAAATATGAAGATCTTACAATAAAAACAGATACTGAAGTCTGTATTTTCCTGATTGTCAGTCAAGCTAATTATGCTTTACTCTGAAGCTCTATCAGGCAAGAAAGGAAAAAGACAGCAAGGGGCTCCCTCCTCACCCAGGCTGATGTTTGGGAATATAACACCAGTTTCTTCACAGCAGGAGTCTGCTGTAATTGGCAGCTCTGTTTTCTCCTACTAGAGGGTAATTCTCTAGCCAAGGAAACACAATGTTAACAAGATTTTACAAATCTGACATATGGTATCCTATCTGAAATGACCAACAAAAGTTCCTTCTCTCCCCAAGCCCACAGTTATCACTGGTTAGGGATACAAGACAGGGTGATAAAAGGAGGTAAAGGCCCCTGGAGTTCTTTTAAGGGGGCTGGTAAATCTGTGATCTTGAAAAAGGCCAATTAATAAGGAAAGGTAAGCTATTCAGCGTGGTGGTATCTCTCAGAGATAGATGAAATGACAATAAAAACCTCACCTGGAAGACAGCTTCGTTCATGACATGTGTTCATCCCTAAGGCATTCAAGGCGAGCTCAGTGAGTCCATTAAGGTGGGGCTTGGAGTGGGAGGGCTGGTACCCCATGTGAGTGAAAGCGGGAATCCTAAACGATACACTGGACCTAGAAATGGTCTGGGTTGATCTCATCCTCAACCTAAACCTACAGAAACACTAGAATGAATTTTCACGGAGGGTGAAATTGCTTTGATGTGACTCCAAAAACTTCATCGTAACCTAAATCTTGTTTAAAACAATGACCCCCCAATGAGATCCCTATATTCTGTTTTAACTAACAAAAGAACGGCAGAAAGAACAGTCTGGTGCATAAAGTCTAGGCAGAAATACACGTAGACTTTCCAGGAAAAGAGGAACAAGAGTATTTTCCTTCCCTCTTGTGCATATTAAGTGACACACTGCTTCGTTCTTTCTTGGCAGGACGCTGGGTAGATTCTAAAGAAGGCAAAGATGGGTTCCCAGAAAGTTATCCTGGATGCACTACGATACCCACACTGTAGTTACAGCCGAATGCAGGGGCCGACTGTCGCCGGATCCCATCTAAGGTTCCATGACTCCAGCTGCAGATAGTGCTCAGACCGCAGGCTCATTCACGGTGGGTGAAATCAAGGAGTTTACACACAGTGAGATCATTCGCTCATTCACTGTACCTGCCCATTTCTTCTCTCCTTTCTGGACGTCCTACAGTGGACAGTAGCATCTGAACTATTTTTAAGTAGCACAAGGACAGACCTTCAACGAACACTGACTCACAGAACAGTTCTGCTTTCTCAAATATCCTGCTGTCCTTGAGATTATGAGAAAGTGAGAGTCTCAGTTTGGTGCTGATACCTCTTGCTAATATCTGCTAACCTCAAAGGGAGATAAGAACCTCAGAATGTCCAAGAGACAGCAGTACCCAGCCAGCACCTAACAATGGGATGTTTTCATTGTATTCATTCTTATGGCTATTCCTTCTCTGATGACAAGCATGGCTGATTTGCCATTTCTAGAAGCTAGAGACAATTTTCATTTGAAATACCATACCTCAAATGAAGTGAAGTAAACCAATCACAAAAAACACACGTATTTTAGGATTCCACTTACATAGAGTATATAGAATAGTCACACTTATATAGATAGAAAGCAGAATGGCTGTCAGGGGCTCGGGAAGGAGAGAACGGGGAATAGTCTAATGGGTACAGAGCTTCAATTCTGCAAGATGAAAAAGTTTTGGAGATTGGTTTCAGAACAATGTGAATATACTTAACACTACTGAACTGCTGGAGAAGGAAACGGCAACCCACTCCAGTATTCTTGCCTGGCGAATCCCAGGGACGGCGGAGCCCGGTGGGCTGCTGTCTATGGGGTCGCACAGAGTCGGACATGACTGAAGTGACTTAGCAGCAACTGAACTGCACTCAAGAACAGTTGAGATGGCAAATTTTATGTTATGTGTATTTTATTGCAACAGAAAAAAATAAGTGAAAGATAGAGGTAGAAGAGGATGTGGCTCTGGAAGATAGATGCTGCTGGCTTTGAACATGGGAGGGCCACCAGCCAAGGAAAGCAGGCAGCCTCTAGAAGCAGGAAAAGGCAAGGAAACAGATTTTCCTTTAGAGCCTCAGGAAGGAAGGTAACTCAGTCACCACCTGGATCACAACCCACTAAGACATATTTTCGACTTCTGCCTTCCAAAACTGTAAGATGATAAATCTGTGTTCTCCCCCATCACCCTGAAAAATACAGACATTTACTCAATGTCTTTTCTTAGAGTCAATCAGAATATATTTAGAAACGATGCTGATGAAGTACATGTCTCTGGGAAAACTGTGAAGATGACATGTGAACACCTAGTGTCCGGTGAAAGATATGTACACTATCTTTTGGGCTATAAAAGACAAACCGAGTTTTCCAAGATTTATTATACACAAGAGGCATCAGAATTATCAGGATGGATTAAAAATAGGTGTCTAACATGGTTCACATACAATTCTATGACAGGCAGTGATCTTTAGTTATTAAAAGCAAGCCCTCCCAAACTCTTTCATTGTGTTGACTGATGCAAATATGAACCAAATGCTAAGCTGAGGATCTGGAGGCCGCAACCTTAAATTAAACCCTAGCTCTGCCACTTAAGAACAGCAATAACTTGGACTAGTCACCTAATCTCAGAGCCTTAATTTGTGCAACTGTAAAATGGGATACTCAGCACCTCCCTCAAAAGAGCTGGTGTGAAATCAAATAAGAGGATGCATGTCAACTTTTGGCTCAGGCCTGATTCCTATTATGATTATCAGACATTATCTGTGCTCAGACGCTCAGTCGTGTCCGACTCTTGGGACCCCCTTGGACCAGAGCCAGGCTCCTCTGTCCATGGGATTCTCTAGGCAAGAATACTGGAATGGGTTATCATTTCCTCCTCCAGGGGATCTTCCCAACCCAGGGATTGAACCTGCATCTCTTGTGTCTCCTGATCCTACTGAATAGCTGTTTTGTTTCTGGAAACACTTCAATATATTCAGCACTTCAATATAAATTCAATCTGAGCAACTCCAGCCTTTCCATATTTGGAAGATCTCATTACCTGCAGTCATGGCAACCCTGGGTTTCTCTTAGATGCTGGAGCAGGCGTGCTCATGGAGTTGGCTCTACTGTTTGGTCAGTGGAGTGAGATCACTGTCTGCTTGTTCGCTGTGCACTCGCAGCAGCTGAAGGCCTGCCCGAAAGCATTAGCCATTTGCTGTTGAGAGCCTGGCCTGAGTGCCAGGCTCCTCCATAGCTGTCATTTATCAGCAACACAACACCCCAGGGGTGTGTATTCATCAAATGCTTATTGACTTAAGCTGCAGGGTTACCCCCCCTTTTATAACGTTAGAAAATATTGCTTCTGATTTAAATAGTTTTCTTTGCAGGATGGAAATAAAAAACCAAGTGCTATTACATGGCACCCATTTTCTGATTGGATGCATTGATTGAAGGTGAGCATTTACTCATGGAAATACATTGGAGGCTTTAGGCAGGGTTTCTCAAGCTCAGCACCACTGACATCTTGGGCTGGATAAGTCTATGCTGCAGCAGCTGTCCTGAGCATGATGGGATTTTAATAGCACCTTTTGCTTCTGCCTCTGAGATGCCCCCACCTGGGACAACCAAAAGTGTCTCCAGACATGAACAAATGTCTGCTGACAAAAATCGCCTCCCACTGAGAACTACCACATGAGCGGATGATATTAGCACTGAGATTACTAACTGCAGCTATTTGCTGAAAAAATAATTAAAATATTTAATATAGAAAGCTATGAATAATTACTACTTACTAGTTGTGAATAATTTAAAAGAAGCACTTCCCTATTTTCAACACTGTCCAACCACCCAATAAAAATAAATTAAATGTAACAATACATAAAATGGCTTTGTAAACTATAAAACATGGTGTTAATGATTATTAACATTTCCTCAGCATGGTCGGGGACTACATGAAGGACGGGCTGCTTAAGGAGCAAACTTTTATTAAGCCAGTGCTACGTGCTAAGTACTTTGCTTGCACTATCTTATTGGAGCTTCATCCTCTGATTTTTATGGATGAAGGATCAGGATCAATGTTATTCAGCAGTACTAATACCAAGGTCAATCAGTTGATAAGAGGCACTGGCATGATCTAAACATAAGTCTGTAACTCTCCAAACTCACTCACTCCTATTCCACCCACTGCCTGCCATTTGTTGTGGATGCCATTCTCAAATGGGAGAGAGACATTCATATGCTCTTTGACAAGCCTTTCTAGAAACAATGGCACCTATATCTAGAGAAGCTAGCAGGGTTGGAGTGAAATCTATAACCTGGAGCTAAAGCCATCTGAACTGGTTAAACTTAGGCCCAACTTCATGACCCAGGACCCATTGAACAAATCATCTAACCAACTCATTACAAACTGACATCTGGAAGGTCAATTGTTGATACCTGCTATTCCTGTTTTCTCCCTTAAGTATCCAGAAAATTCAGGTTCGATGGAACTATCTGGGAGAAATAAATTTCCAATTGACCTAGATAAAAAGAATTTAGAATTTCTTTTATAATTTTTTAAACTTAATATCTATAATAGGTTGAAATGGGTTCCCTAAAAAAGATTAAGGTAAAGTCCTAATCTCAAGCCCATGAGGATGTGACCTTAGTTGGAAAGAGGATTGTGCTAGAGGTCATCAAGTTAAAATGAGGTCACTGGAGTGGACCCTCATCCACTATGACTGGTGTCCTTATAAAAAGGGGAAATTTTGACAAAGAGGGAAGACAATATGAAGAGACACAGGGAGCATGCCTTGCACAGACAGAGGACTGGACGGATGCTTCTATAAGCTGAGCGATGCCAAAGACTACAGCCAACCATCAGAAACCAGGGAGAGCAAAGGACGGATCTGCCTACACTTTTCTCAGAGGGAGTGTGGCGGCCCTGCTAACACCTGGATTTCTGACAACATCCTCCAGAACTTTGAGTCACTGAATGTCTCTTTTCTAACTTGCCCAGTTTGTGACTTAGTGGATAAAGGAAACAAACATTATGGCAGCCCTGGGAAACTATTTAATAGAGTGTCTATGTTTCATAAATTAATCCACTGGCAGATTTGGGGAACTGCATTTGGTGTGTGTTCAGGGGGACTTCTAGAATACTGTATACATATGAGTGGAAAGAGTCCGAGTTTTCTGGGGTGGCTTGCACTGGGCTGTTCTTGCCATATGGATGTTTTGGCCCATGGCCACGAAGTCACAGAGGCCTCACTGTGCCAGCTGGCAGCGGGGCCCTGGTCAGCCTTCTCCCTGGCTTATCTCTCAAGGAGGCTGGGACTCCCTTGCTGTCTGTCACGAGCTGCTCCCTGAGACCTCTTTTATCCACCTCCTTATGGTGTTTCTCCAAGTCTCAGGCAAAACAGCCTCCTCGCTTTTGCCCTAAGATCGCAAAGGATTTATACACAGCAATTCTAAGGGATCTGTAAAGATCGCATCTCAGAGTAAAATTTCTCTCATAGGAGACGTATATAAATAGGTTCAGAGAAAAAAGAAGACTATTTACAAAGCAGAATCACAGGGGACATTAATGTTGTACACCCACCTGGAATGTGGGCCAAAAATGGGGATGCATTAGCAGGCTGCAGCAAAGGAAAAACACAAAAGAAACTTTTCTCAAAGCTTCCTGTGGGAGTCTGATGTATATGATGCAGGGAGCCCAAAGTCAGTGCTCTGTGACAACCTGGAGGGATGGGGTGCGGAGGGAGGAGGAGGGTGTTCGGGAGGGAAGAGACACATATGCCTATGGTTGATTCATGTTGATGTATGGCAAAAACCATCACAACATTGTAAAGTAATTATCCTCCAATTAAAATAAAATTAAAAAATAAATTGTAAAAAATAATCTCTTGATGCCTAATGCTGATCTATTGTCTTTGAGAGATGGTTGAGGAGCAAAATCTAGGTGGGAAGTTAGACAGCTCACTTCTGGCAGCAGGAAGCAGTGCAGAAATCGACACAGCTCCTGTCTGGTGGGCGAGGCAAGTGCTGCTACTGGATGGTTTCAATTCTGCCTTTGTCACAGCTGCCAGCGTCAGCTTTGTTTATAGGTGTCCTTTCCTTCAAATCCGCCCGCAGGGGCTTGCCCATATCATTTGTCAAGGGCTAAATAGCCCGAGGCCAAGAGTAGACATTTACTTACAGCATCTTCAGACTCTTTTAAATGGGCCTTTGGGATTCTGCCGCTGACCGCTCTGTAGCATGAGGCTAGGGGATGGCCTGCCCTGGGTGTTTGTTCTAATTGACTAACCTCGATGGTGCTGTTCAAAACCGCTGTAACCCACGCATGCCCTCGGTCTGAAGCTTCTAATGACCTTTCTCTGGCCCTCCACACATATGGCTGAGACGATGCAAACATCATTTGGAAGAGGAGTAAATTCAATAACTCAATTACAGCTGCACCAAAGCGCCATTTATCAAACTCAGACCACAGCACTCTGTCTCCCTAGCCCTCTGGTTTTCCACAGCCAGGCATTTGGGGAAAGTCACTAATCAATTTAGGAATGATTAAATTGGAATTTGTAACACTTCCCATTATTAAACCTTCAATCTTCATTACGGCAACTTAATGATTACATCATGGTGGAGAAAAACAAATTATGGGTAGCTGGCATCGTTTAGAAAGCTGGAGCAGCAAGGAAGTTGTCAAAAACACCAAAAGTATAAATACATGTAGGTGTGTAAGTGATGGTTTGATGTATACAAGGTATACAAAATTGCTGTTCGCTTCAGATAAAAAAATGCATTGAAAATGGCCTTTATTGCATTCTTGCTCTTTTTAAATAGATTCACTTGATTTACCTGGAGTGAAAAGATGGGAGGTGGGAAACTCACAAAATCCCATGCAAACTTGCATGTGTGCACGTGAGCTTTATTCAAGGAAGAAGGGCCAAAGATCTCAGCAGATCCTTAAAGGGTTGGATAAATGGAGATGGTCTCTATTATTCACTAAATCACTGGAAGTCTCTAGTACTCACTCAAATCACTGGAAGGACGTACTACGTTGCATTTTAGCGAAGGAGAAATGGAGGCTTGGAGCAGTGAAGTAGCCCAGCTGGGTGTGGTGGTCTGGAGCTTGGCGGGCTCTGGGTGGTCCTCAGAGTCTTACGATCCTTGCCTACAAGGTGCCGCTACTGGGTGGTGCAACCAACAGAATGGGTCAGAAGTGCCCAGAGGTCACTCTGAGATTCAGGTAGAAAAGATACCAAGGCTTCCGTCTGCAGTGCGCTCTCTTTCTTGGATTCCCTGCTCTCAGGAGAGCCGGCTATAATGTCACGAGCAGACCTACGTGGTAAAGAGATGAGGCTTCTTGCCAAGAGCCACGGTCATGAACTCAGAAGGGGAATCTTCGAACCCAGCAGAGCCTCAGATGTCTGCAACCTCTGCAGAGTGACCCCGAACCACAGCCACCGAGAACTTAAGCCACTCTGGGCTCCTGACATTCAGAAACCATGTGACAGAACTAAGTTTGCCATTTGAGGCGCCTGAGTTTTTAAGGGACAGTACATACGAATGGGTTCTGTAAGCCCCCTACATATGAACGGGTCCAATTGCAAGAGTGCGTTCGTAAGTCCAATTTGTTTTTAAGTCCTATGAACTTAGCCAAGGTACCCAACTAACACAATGGGCTACACAGGTTTCTAATACTTTTTACACAAATAATACGTTACAAACACAGAAATACAGGAAACATTCTTAATCTCACACTACAGTACCTTGAAAAGTGCCAGCTATATCACTGTCGCTTTTATGTTTCTTCCAGAGATCCTGGCCTTGAAATAAAGATACTGCACTACTGTACCCTATACAGTAAACAACAGCGCAACCATGTGTAGAGGATGCACACATGTGACAATAAATAACCAGACATGTGAACTAACTTATGTGACTGGACATGCAAACACATGTTCACATCTTTGAAAGTTCGCAACTTGAAGGTTCGTATGTAGGGGACTTACTGTGATTTGTCATAGCTCAGTCACACATCTTCCCAAGTGGCGTTAGTGGTAAAGAATCTGCCTCCCAACGCAAGAGATGCAGGTTCAATCCCTGGGTTGTGACTATCCCCTGGAGAAGGAGATAGCAACCTGCCCCAGTATTCTTGCTTGGGAAATCCCATGGACAGAGGAGCCTGGTAGGCTATAGTCCATGGGGTCGCAAAGAGTGGGACGTGACTGAGCGTAGCACAGTCACGCATCTACTGAGCCTGGATTCAAACCCAAGCTTGCCTGGCTCTCAAGTTCATGTTCTTTACCACGATCCTACTGTGTCTCCTCAGGGTTTCTGAAATACTCCTTTATGTACCTAGTACCTCTTTTATAGGAAAACATGCTTTACTTCTGCTCCCCTGCCACCTTAGTAGGTACTTTTAGACGTTACTATGGTCTTCCCCAGCCTGCTGATCAGCAAAGAAAAAGGGCAAAAGCAACACAGCTTATCACCCAGACGGATGGGAGAAATCCCAGCGCTTAGCAGGTGTGCCCTCTTGGCCCTGCTTTTATCAGCTTTGGAAGTTTCTTTTACACACATGAGATTTTCTAAGGCAGACTGTTAACCACGGTGTTCAGTGGGAAAACACACACACACATCTCATAATTAAACCTCATTTATGAAAAAAGGCAGAGCAGATTAAACTCACCAAATACTATCTTCCACCATGGGGTTTACCCATGAGAGTAAATGTACTGAAAAACAAGGTCATCTTCTCATGTTCCATCTTCATTGAAAAACTGCCTATGTTAAAGCACTGGAGCCCCATAATTTCTCTGCAATCCAAACCTGACTTGTGGTGGGGGCGCAGAGGAAGTGCTGCTCTTCTGTGACGAGGTACACTTTTAAGCTCAGAGAATGGAGGGGCATTAAACAAAAGAGGACCAGCGGGAGACCCATCCATTTCAAGCCCTGGGAAAGGTCCCTCTCTCCAAGTGAAGGGGGGAAAATGAGCCGTGAGGCATTAAGAGGGGAGCAAGCTGTGAAATGAACCAAGGGGTAGATGGTGCAGTTCATGACCCTGCAGCCTCATAACACAGTCCGTCAGCCACTGGGTCACTAATGAAGGGCGATGCCTGGATATTAATGGAGTGATGTGGGGTGTGAGGGTGAAAAATGGGAGCCTGGCGATGTTTTCAGTACCTTCTGCTCAAAGAGTCTGGTCAGAATAGTTATTAAAGCTTCCAGCACTTTGATAAGTTAATATTTCACCATTATGTTATCAGAAGGAGCCAGCATCAAGTAGCCAAGCATCTTCTTTTGGTGAGATAGAAGGGATCATGAGCCCCAGCAAGAAGGAAGAGGATAAAGACATGCCCATCTGATTGCAAGCTCTGTTTATCCTGAGGAGGTTAAGGGCCTTCTTCTTCTTTTGTTTTAATTCAAAAGGCCCCTTTAGCCAAGTGGACTCTGTGAAATCCTCCACCAAGAGCTCACACCATAATCACACCCTCCCAGAGCCTCCCAAATAGATATCTGCGGCAAATACAAAACACCAAGAGCACTGACTTAGGAAAGGTGATTGGTTCCATCTGCGAATTGAGACCTGAAACCTTTCTCCTTTCATGTGAGCTGTCATTTTTCTCCTACAAATGAAATGAATAATTCCTCCTCACGGCAGTCAATTTCAAATTCACAGGGTTTTCCCCTGCTCTGAACCCATTATATTTTGTTGCATAAAACCTATCTTATAAAATAAACCTCTCAAAGTTGTAAATTAAAAAATAAACATTCTTGAGAAAATGTCAAATGTGGGCCTGAGAGAAAGGCCAAAAAATCCATTTAAGGGAATACTGCAGTGAATCTGTCCCCGGAAAATTGTGTGGGGGGGGTGGCACTCAAGACTGGTGATTGAATATAAATTCACTGCCTTCAGCCAGTTTGTAATGAAATGAACCTTTAGCTAGGGGTTGCTATATACTTTTAGAACTGAGTGTAAGATTAGCTGTGCCTGCAGTGGAGGGAGATCAAAAAAAATATGCACCAGAATATTAAAATAAAAGTCAGAATGAACAAACCTCAGAGGGGCCAACACAAGCATCTGGCACCATCTCTGGGTATGCAAATAAAGTCACAGAGAACACTCCCTGTACATGCATGGTGGGTGCACTGAACAATGGACTCATATACTGGTTGGTCGTCTTTCACTGGTGAATCCTTAGTTCCAGAGAAGTTTTCCTAGAGTGTCTAGTCACCTTGCCACCTTCATGGTTGGGCAAGTGATTCAATGTAGTAGTTAGAAATGCACAAATACCATGAGGCAGTCCGCCTCCAAGATGGCCCCACCCAACCCCTGTCTCCTGGTATTTATGCCCCTGGGTAGTCCCTTCTCACATCGTGGTGAAGGTGTTTTGTGTGACTAACAAAATACGGTAGAAGTGATGATGTGTCACTGCTGCTGCTGCTAAGGCGCTTCAGTCGTGTCCGATTCTGTGCAACCCCATAGATGGCAGCTCATCAAGGCTCCTCTGTTCCTGGGATTCTCCAGGCAAGAATACTGGAGTGGGTTGCCATTTCCTTCTCCAATGCATGCACGCATGCTAAGTCGTTTCAGTCGTGTCCGACTCTATGCCACCCTATGGACAGCAGCCCTCCAGGCTCCTCTGTCCACAGGATTCTCTAGGCAAGAATACTGGAGTGGGTTGCCATTTCCTTCTCCAGGATCATTTGCTTTGGGGGAAGTCAACTGGCAAGTCCTGAGCAGCCTTCTGGAGAAGCCCACATGCTGAGGGGCTGAGGTCTCCTGCCCATAGCCAGTGAAGACCTGAAAGCTTCATCAACAGCCCGGTAAGTGGACTACCATGGACACGGACTCTCAGCAGAGGCTTCAGATGACCACAGTGCAGGCTGGCATCTAGACTGCCATTTCATGAGAGTCCTTGAACCAGAAACATCCAACTTAGTCCCCCCCACCCCCAATTTCTTGACACTCAGAAACTGTGAGAGAGTAAGTTTTTGGTTTTCATTATAACATTACATTTGGGGCAATCTGTTACACAGCAATAGATAATTATTGCAACCACCATTTCCAGACAGCATGTGGAATGTTTTTCATGAACAATCTGATTTAACAGTACATCACATCCTATTACACAGGTCCCATTTTATTGTTCCCAGGTGCACCTCATGGGGGTACAATGAGGACTAAGAGATATGTAAAATATTTAGGGCCTTCCCGGTGGCTCAGTGGTCAAGAATCTGCCCGCCAGTGCAGGAGATGCGGGTTTGATCCCTGGGAAGGGAAGATCCCCTGGAGAAGCAAATGGCAACTCACTCCAGTATTCTTGCCAGGAGAATTCCATGGACAGAGGGGCCTGGCAGGCTACAGCCCATGGGGTTGCAAAGAGTCAGACACAACTGAAGTGTCTTAGTATGCAGGCACAGTTGACCCAGCATCCAGGCCCCCACTGGGGGCCATTTTACTACGTATTTGCTTAGGCTTGCCAGGTGGCTGAGTGATAAAGAATCTGTTTGCTAATGCAGGAGATGCAGGAGACGAAGGTTCTATCCCTGGGTTGGGAAGATCCCTTGGAGGAGGGCATGGCAACCCACTCCAGTATTCTTGCCTGGGTAGAAGAGCTTGGTAGGCTACAGTCCATGGGGTCGCAAAGAGTGGACATGACTTAATGAATGAAAACAACAAAAAACAGTTAGAACAGTGGCTGACACACAGTAAGCACTTACTAAATGTCAGCTATGAAAACTATTGTTATTCTTGTTAGAGAGGAATCAACGTTGAGCAAGACAAAGTACTTTGTTTTAGCTCATACAGCTGAGAAGTAGCAAACATGAGACTCTCTTATTTTAAGGCTCATCTTCTTAACCCAAGAGGTTTCTTCTGACAGAGAAGTCTTCAGTTAACAAAATAAAATGCTCTTCTCCATTTCTGTGAGTCTGTTTCTCTTTCGTGGATATGTCCATTTGTGTCATATTTTAGATTCCACATATAAGTCATATTACATAGTATTTGTCTTTTTCTGACTTACTTTGCTTACTATGATAATTTCTAGGTTCATCGCTATTTCTGCACATGCCACTATTTTCATGGCGGAGTAAATAATCACAGAGAACAAACTTGTGGTTGCCAAGGGGGAGGGGGGTGGGAGAGGGATGGAGTGGGAGTTTGGGATTAGCAGACACAAACTAGTATATACAGAATGGATAAACAACACAGGGAACTGTGCTATAAAATATTCAATATCCTGTGATAAACCATAATGGAAAAGAATATGAAAAAGGATATAGATATATATAACTGAGTCACTTTGCTGTATAGCAGAAATTAATACAACGTTGTAAATCAACTATACTTCAGTAAAATTTAAAATCTAAAGGAGGAGAAGAGAAGGAGAAGAGAAGATGCATGCTAAAAACAAAGGTAAATAATTCCTGGATTGTTTACAATCTTAGATTAACCATGATCTTGGATTATTCACATTACAAATCCCCTTCATATGGGATGCTGACTGAGCTGATGGTATTTCGTAATTCTCTAAAAGTATTCTCAAATATTAAAAAATAATGAAAGCAAGGAATTACCAAAAAAAAGTCTGTAAGGAATCAAGGTTTTTATTTGGTGTAAACAGTTACTGAATATCAATGACATTTAGAGTGGAGAATTGACTAAACGTTACCGTGAGTCACTAAATCATGGCTCTCTTTAAAATGAAACCAAAGCAGACAGAAGTGAGTGTGCATTCCTCTGGCTACATCCTGAACCTGCAGAGGAACTGAAACTTAAAGAGTTTTTGCTACTGGGTTTGCCAGTAGTGGGAGGATTACCATAGTCAGAGAGCGGTCCACTCCTCTGACCCAGGTGGCCTTTTTTCTTCAGTGCGTCCCAGGTGCGGTTATAAACTCTGTAAGATTAATAGGGATTAACAGAAACTGCCTGCTGACACTGTTTCAAAAATCACATTTTGACCAAGTCTTATAGAATTGATTCATCCACGTATCACTGTCGTCCCCAGAGCAGAACCTTAGACTGTACGTAATTCACCACAGAATGAACATCACTTCACTGTGAAGACTTATTTATCATCAGCATTTGTGCAATGACAGAATGTGGCCTGAATCTTATTCTACCTTCAAGAGTTCTCTGCTCCTTTGAGCTAAGGCAGCTTGAAACAGACCCTGGGTTCTTCAGATCTCATTTCTTTATGATACTAACATCTTCAGTGAAAGCAATGCAGCAACATCAAATAAAACTGCCACTCAGAGCACTGATGCTCTTTTGGCCTCCAAGGAGGAGAGGCTCAATTCCTTCAGTTTGCCAGTGTTTTCAAATGGGGAAGGGAGCATTGAGCAGAACCCAGCCCCGAGTGGAAGCCTCTCCATCGTGGAGGGGTTCCTTTTGACCAGCATGCACTTCCCCCCAACTGATGCAGTCAGTCCTCTTTCCACTGCTGTTCCACTGCTGGACTTCAGCCAACAATTCCCCAAGAACTCCAGAGGGAGCCATCCCCCTCCAGTCTGCTGTATGCAGCCCAGGGCAGAACTTGTTGGAACCACTCAAACCCGATCCTTGTGTGGGCTCAGCCTGAGAGCCAGATCCCTGTTTGTATGGCCACCACGAGTGCTTCAAAATGGTCTCAGTGAGGAGAGCTTGGACCACAAGGGCCAGCCCTTTCCCTCCCCGCTACTCAACTAGCATCACCAGATGGATGGAACACCCCCAAGCAATGCCTCTCTCCCCTCCTGTCCAGGCTCCCAGCTCACGATGTGGGAAGCTCAACTCAATATTCACAAATGTCAGGGGCGCTCACATATCCACTGAGATACAAGAGCTGAGATTCATACCTCGCTGTGTTGGGGCGGGGGGGTTATTTGGCAATGCGAGAGGGACAGACTGAGCAGGAGGGGGAGATGATGGAAGGAAGAGGTGGAAATCAGGTTAAAGTGTGAGGAGCAGACTTGTGCATGGAACACAGTTTCCAACAGAGACGCTGGCACCAGGTGTTCCAATAAACCCTGTTGTTTGTAACAGGATTTTATTGGTGGCAATCCAATTACGGAGAAGTTCAGACCACCACCCTCAGGGTAAGACCTGAGGCCAGGGTCTCACTATTATAACTCTATTAATACTCGCCCTCACCAGGCAACCCATATCTGCCCCCAGCCGTGGTGACTGCCCATCAGAGAGCATCCTGACCCTGAAACCACTGCAGCGTGAAGGTCAGCCTGAGGTCTGACAGGGCTGTAGCCACTGTGGTCAAAACTGCAGCCAACACTGCTCTCAACTGTGGAAGGGTGCCAGCCTCCCAGGGCTGAGCAGCGGAGCGAGCCCTCTGCCAGCCAGTGTCTCCTACCGCCCCCTTGACCCTCCCACCCTGCCTCTGCTGAAATGGTGTCAGTTCAAGCTGCAGGCAATGCCGGCTCCAGCTTTTGGTCCTCAGCATACACGGGCTCTCCGCTCAGCCTCCCCAGTCGTAATGTGACTTCCCATTGTCCAGTTCCCCTCTAAACCATGCTGACAGCATACAGGAGGTCCCCTACAGACCAGTCTTCAAGTTGTGACCTTTCAAAGATGTGACTGTGTGTGCCATCAGCGTCAGGCGTGAGTGAGATCGCAGCTTGCCCTCCGTCTCCCGTTGCTGACGATCCTTCAGCTCTGCCATCTCCCACCTCCTCTCCCTCTTCCAGCCGGTAACTCTTCTAGCCTGCTCACTTGATGTCAGCCTCTGTATGCCAGCTGTTGTACTGTACTACTGCACTTTTCAAGGCAGTGTTCTCTAAGATTAAAAATATTTTGTTCATGTGTATGTTTGTGATGTAGTATTTGTGTGGAAAATATTATAAACCTATTACAGAGCAGTACTAAGTAGCCGACTGTGTTAGTTGGGTACCTTGGCTAACTTTGTTGGACTTACAAACAAACTGGACTTGCGAACATGATCTCAGGACAGAACTCGTTCTTGTGTTGGGGACTTACTGTACTCTCTGTTCTTTCCGGGAACCTACTCAGCTTCTCAGGTGCAATTGGAAGCTCTCCCAGGACCTTGGCCCACAATACTGGTCTCTGTAAGGCACTTGGTTCCAACAGAAGGACGGTGGTATTTCCCCGTCTCTCCTCGCTGCACTGCATTTGCTCCTTTGGGGGTGGCTATTCCTTCGTCCATCTGCAACCCCCCAGCACCTGGCACAACTGGACAAGGCATCAGCCTAAAGACCTACTGTCCTCGCTCTGGACTCAGGGTGTTTCTAGCGGCTGCTGCCCCGGGACATGTAATGCTTTCTTCACTCACGTCCTGCATTTTCTCCGTCATCATGAAGAGAGGACAAGCAGCTTCTGTACCTCACTTTCCTGGGGTTACTAACTGCTTCTTTACATGTGCTATCTCACCTCTAACACTTCTGTGAATCAGGTACTCATATTATTCTTTTTCTTTTACTTGAAGTATTGTTTATTTATAGTGTTGGGGTAGTTTCGAGCCTATAGCAAAGTGATTTAGCTATCTGTGTGTGTATATATATACACACACATATAACCTTTTTCAGATTCTTTTCCATTATAGGTTATTACAATATATTGAATACAGCTCCCTCTGCTATACAGTAGGTCCTAGCTTATTTATTTATTTTATATATAGTAGTGTGTATCTGCCAATCCCAAATTCCTAATTTATTCCTTCTTCCCTTCCTCTTTGGTAGGTGTAATTCTGTTTTCTGTCTGTGAGTCTATTTCTGTTTTTAAATAAGTTTATTTGTATTAGTTTTTTAGAGTCCATCTATAAATATACCATATGATATTTGTCACGCTCTGTCTGATTAACTTAATATGATAATCTCTAGATTGGTATTATTCTTGATTTATAGCTCGGTAATGGGGTTTGGGTAAGTGACTTGTCCAGGGTCACAGCTGTAGGTGGCCGAGCTGGAATCTGGCCTCTGTCTGTCCTCACCTTGCTACCTGCCCTATTCATCACTAGGCACACAGAGTTCCTGTTTGTACACGGCTTCTTACAGGCTTCTGAACCCTCTGATACAAGGCTATGTGTGGTGATTACATGTGCCAGAGGTTAAACTGAATATAATGTCCACCCGGGAGTATATCACTTTGGAGAATAATCTCCTCCTCATCCCTCAAAATAACAGAGAATAAAGAGACAAACAACTTTGCTTGATAGGAGTCTACCTCCAACAAGACAAAGAGCTGGACACAGAGACACCCAGTGATCTCAGGGGCAGCAAACTGCCTATTCTTATTTCTTACCCTCGAAAACAATGGAATAACATATTCAAATTTATGAACAGGTTGTTCAAAAAATTTACAGTGCAATTTTTATAAAGTAAGGGATATCAGAGATTATCCAATCCACTTTACTCACTTTATAGAGAGGAACAGAAAGGCCTGTGAAAAGTGTAAAAGATTTGACCAAAACCACAAAGCCAGCCAGTGGCAGTCTCAGGACTATATACACAAGTGTCTTTTCGAAACGCAGCCCAGTATTCTATCATACAAGCATAGCAAAACGTTTTCAACATAAGGCCATCTCTGATGGACTGGGAGTGACTGCCAGGGGGCTCTGAGGAGGGGAAGGTGATGACGGATTGATGAGTCATGCCTGGTACAGGTATGGGATCAGAACACAGGAGAGTAAGCTGTTGCTTCCTAGGCTCCTTTCTCATAGAAATGTCTCTGTATTTAACTTCAGTAGACTCATAATTTATCCCAAGAGCTATTATATCAATACCATCCTAGATCTAGTGTATTAGATTGTTACAACTCTATTTTCAAGAGAATATACATTTTAAGTTGCCATGCAGGATTCCAGAACTCTTGACTCATCCTGTGAGGCAAGTCATCAGAAAGGGAGATGAAGCTGGAACTCACTGGAGACTAATCCATTAGAGAGTCTCAATTCTTCATTCTCGTAAAAAAAAAAAAAAAACATAGGTGACAACTTTACACGGATATACCCTTTCCTGTTTGCCTCGGTGCTGGCCATCATTCATCTGGTCTGTGTGACAATGGCCAAATCACACATTTACCATTCACTTCCTTAAAGCATTTGAGATTTTTAAAAATAACATCTCCAACAGTCTTCAACTCCTTTTTTCATAACGTGTGCCCTAAAGTACTCATGGAATACTAACGGAAAGCTTGTCAATTTTGGGATTGCCCTGAGAAAACTCAGTTAAGTACCTGAACACTCTAGGGAGTGAGGCTGGGTTGTAGGATACTCATGGGGCTAGTCTGGGCAGTCCTTCAACAGTAAGATAAGAGGACCTTGGGTTGCCAGCAGACACCATTTCATAGTAATACAGCATTTAAGGGGTCTGGAGCCTACAGTGTTTCTGAGGACAGACTACATCCTGTCTTTCTGCACAACAGATTCAGAAGCTATTCTATTAATACATGCCCTGGATCAATCCAGCATCTTTCACCTTGCCTCAATACATTTACATGATTTTTCTCTGGACACCACAAGTCTTAGGGAATTGAAACTGATGGTGTCTTATTTTTGAGCAAATTAAGCTCTCCAGAGTCAAAGAAGACAAGACAATGGACATGCACACCTGGCCTTTGCATCAAACTCTCGAGTAGAGAATGCAACTTTCTCTCTACTTCAGAGAAGACCAAACTACACATGAAAAGATGGCTGTGACTGTCATAGAAATATTAAGTATCTGAATGGCTGATCAAAGCACTCCAAAGGGGGAAAGTCACCAAGAAAAATCTACCAGGATTCAGGGAAGAGCTTCATTCTGAAGCAGTCCATAAGAAACCAGAGAGCTGTGCTTTCTGGAACTCACATTTCCCCCCTTGTACAGTCAACATAATGAAGATGCAAGAAAGAGCAGTTAACATAAAGCATTTCAGCTACATGCGCTTCGCCAAGCAGGATGCTCTGTCAACTGTGTCTTCACCGCGCTGTCGGTTATCCCAGGGAAGAAATGTGCCCTGGATTCATGGTGCTGAAGTGTTTACAGAGTAGGAGAAATTTATTTTTAGTTCACCAGATGCTATCATGCCAGCTATCATAATGGTATATTTCAAGCTTCCTGTCACTATCTCTTGTCTGGGCAATGTAGATGCCATGTAATTAAACCAATACATACCTATTCTTTAAAGGTAAATGTGGAGGTGATATGTTAATTGCATATGGCATAAAGTGAGAGTGAGAAGCTTGATGATCATGTTATTCAAAACACAGAGCCTTACAGAAGCACTGTGTGGAAGGATTTAGGATGAAGCTACAAATATAATGGTGTCTACTAATCACTGGGAACTACTGACTTGGAACAATAGTCTAATCATGAATTTGATGGAAAAGGTACTGGCAAATGGTGTTTGTGAATTATGACCCACAGATGCTCAAGAAGCGTCAAGGTGTCCGTGAAACACTCTCTGCTTTTGCTTTTCCCTGATTTGTTTTCGGTGGATAGACAGAGTCGGTTCTCTGACTCCCTTTTCTAAAGATGAAGCGTGCAACTCCATGGGTTAAAAGATGAGCTGGATTTCATTGACAAGGAGAGGGAGAGCATCTCAATGGAGATGACAGTGGCTGCAAAGGCAGGAAGCAGGACGTCCTTGATTTATTTGGGACACAGGATGGCTACCGTGTAAGGCTGGGGGGAAAGCAGGCCAGATGGGGAAGTGGGGGCTGGGAGAGGCTGGGAAGAAGCCCGAGAGGCCAAGCTAAGTAACTGGCACTATTTGGCAACCAGCAGAGTTTTTCTCCATATGGAAATGATGTATCAGGTAAGAGTTTTAGACACATTTTAGTGCTTGGAGGTACTGCGTTGGCCAAAAAGTTCATTTGGGTTTTTCTGTTAAAACCCTGAATGAACTTTCTGACCAACCGTATGGTAATTAAAAAAAAAAAAAGGGATTGGAAGAAGACAACAGAAGGGATGGAGGAAATAGGAAGGAAGTACAACAGCCACGGTAAAGGTAACTGCATGGTTGGGGCTGCGCATGCAGAGGAGGGGAGGGTCACTAGAGACAATACTGAACTAGAACTGGCAGGAACTGACAGGCAGGTGGGCAGGAAGAGTCTAGAATATCACCAAGATTTCTAGCTTGAGCAACTAGGTGGATGATGCTGATGTGAAGACCGGGGAGATGAGGAGGACAGCGACCAGGAAGAGTGTGGATTTATATACCGTAGGTCCTGAAGGAAATCAACCCTGAATATTCACTGGAAGGACTGTTGCTGAAGCTGAACCTCTAAGACTTTGGCTACCTGATGCGAAGAGCTGACTCACTGGAAAAGACCCTGATGCTGGGAAAGATTGAAGGCGGGAGGAGAAGGGGACGACAGAGGATGAGATGGTTGGATGGCATCACCGACTCGATGGACATGAGTTTGAGCAAGCCCTGGGAGGTGGTGAAGGACAGGGAAGCCTGGCGGGCTGCAGTCCATGGGGTCGCAGAGTTGGACACGACTTAGTGACCGAACAACAACAGGTTTGAGGTGCGCTGACATTGGAACAGAGATGTCCCACAGACAGGCGGCAATCCAGATCTGGGTTCTGGAGAGGGGGCGTGGCTGATTTGGGAGCTGTGTTAAGCCATGACTGCTCAGAGCATGTGTGAGAGGGAGGTCAGAGAATCATTTTCCAGTGAAGGGGCAAGGTGGCTCACATGCCCCAAAGGGCCCAGGATGAGGTAAGGACAGAACTTCCTGAATATGATGGCAGAAATCCCTTCAATGCCATGTGTCAGAAGAGCTTCAGCAGAGGGCTGGGGGAACAAGCCAGGCTGTGACACAGAAAGCTAGGAAAGAAAGCAGGGACTGATGGTTCTTTCAAGGTGACTGATATTAAACGGGAGGGAGAGATGAGGCAGGACTTCCAAGGGGAGGAAGGTGTGGTCGTGGAAAGGAGTGAAATGCAGAACCTTGCTGTGTCCAGTATGGTCCCTGGAACAGGGTGAGCAGCAGCATCCACGAGCTTGTCAGAAACTCAGAATGTCAGGTCCCTCTGCAGAGTGAGTCAGAATCTGTTCTTCAGCAAGACCCTCAGCTGGTGTATTTGCATACTGAAGACTAAGAAACTGGGATAAAGGACTCTTGAACTTTCTCTATAAGCAGGATGGGAGGCGCCTGGAAAGGGAAGCATCGACCTTCTCCCAGAGAAAGTGAGATGAGATTAAAATAGAAGGAGTGAAATTAACCTGAAAATGAAGCCAGATGCGGACATATAACCTTTCTTCCTTCACCCAATTTCCAACAGATATACACGAGTGATGAAAATAAGCTCTTTCTGGGGTACCAGTTCTCTGACTTGTAAAACAAGGAAAATGAAGAATTATTCAATCGAACAATCAAAATTTCAACACCATCATTGTGGAATGAGAAATACTTTCCTCAAACTCTCTTGACCTCTTTGCAGAATGAGACTGTTAGGGAAATGAAACCAACGATAGAAGGATTCTTTTTTTTTTTAAAGGGGTCAGATACTGCTCCTCACTCAGATCCTTCATGGGAGAAGTAGTTTTCCTACCAGTATTTGGCTACTAAGTGCCTGGCAGTTTCAAAGTCAAGTACAGTTTGACCGCATCACAAAAAACTAAGCTCTAATTTTAGGATAGGTGGTAGTATTTTAATCTTCTAACAACCTCCTGAACAAGAGCTCTATCAGGTCTAACCTTACTGGTAGCAGTAAATGTTTGTTCATTTTAAGCAGTGAGACCATGAAAAATGGGTTTTTTAATGTAGGCTCTCAAAGAAACCTAGCCAGCATACAAAGGATGACAATTAAATAAGTTAAGTCAATCTCAGGGAAATTGGCACGTAATCTGATATGTGCTAATCTATCCGTCTCCACTTGTAATCTTCAGAAGGAAATTTGGAAAAACTTACAAGCAAGGCAAGGATGATAAAAACCTATAATTACAACCAAAATGCAGCATCTCTATCAAGTAATTAACAACATGTCTGGCAATGATTACACATGACTCACTGTTTCCAATTTCTTTAAGTGAATTTTAAAGCTATTACCAATGCCCTTGCCAACACACAGCACATGGACGTGGCTGAGCAGCTTTTGTGCAAAAGAAAAACTTTATCTTCATCAGTGGAAGGTAAGTAGATCAAGCTGACAGGAAGCTGGGAAACAGCACACGGCAAGGACAGACGTGTGTGGTGAGGGAAACGGAAAAATAATAAGCACATTAGCAGAAAGTGGGGTCTGGGAGATGCCGGTGGCTGTGAATGGCTTGCTTCTAGGTCAACAGCTTGAATCTGACTCCGATGGGCAATAACTCCGAATTCTATGGCCTGTGTAAGAGCCTGTTGATGGGAGGAGTGGGATTACAACCCAGGCACAAGTATACAGATGGGGATTTCCATGGCTTTAGCATTGGCAAGGCGCTCGCAGACTGGAGGGGAGTATGAGGTGAGATGGAAAAGATCATTCGGCCAACTGATAGAATTTTCCAAAAACTGAAGACAAACCTATTAAACTAACCACCAACAAAAAAAAACCAATCCATTTATTTGGGGGTCACAGAGTTTCTGTTTGGGAGTAATGAGCCAGTCTGGGAAACAGATAGTAATGATAGCTGTACCACACTGTAAGTGTAATGAATGCCACTGTACATTTAAAAATGCTTAAAATGGTGTTAAGTTATATGTTGCCACAATGAAGAAAAAAAAAAAAAACAGACAAGGAAAAAGCTACACATTTACTTGATCTAGTCCATGAAAGTTTCCTCAATGTAGCACTGGCTCAGCTGAGGGCCAGAGCTAGGGAGATATTTTGTTTTGTGACTATTTGGGAAGTTGCCAGAAGCAGACTGGCACAGGTAACATCTAAGCGTGATCATCACACATGTTTTATTTCATATCAGGCAAGGTAAATAGTTTGAAGGAAAGATATGAATAAATCAACCCAAGACATAGCCTTAAACCTATTATAAACTAAATATGCCTCGTCTGCTTAATGTCTTTTGCTCCAAGGTTGGTGACCATTGTTTTTTATACTACAGTCCTACCCCTCCCCCAAACTGATCACAACACATCAACATTCAAAATTTTCCCTCTATGTGGGAATCACATGGATTTTCATAGTGAATATAATACAAAAATTCTACACTATGAACTGACTTTAAAAAGGGAGAGAGATAAATGTCACTGGGCTTTACTTTTTTCCCAGGAACTTCAATATTTCAAGATTTAGAGAGATGTTTCCTGAGAGTTTCAGTTTTGGAAATCAAGTCACAGTCTCAAAATTTCTTTTTCTTTTTACCAAATTTTAGTAGTATCTAATTCTATTAGAAGGTCAAGCTCTTTCTTAAAAAGAAAGCATACACACACACGATTTTTTTAACCACTGGGAAAGTAACACCAATATAGTAAGTGCTTAAATAATAAAATGTGGCACAGGTACCTAAATTGTTATTTTATACATTCTCTGTGCAACACCTAAGAGAAGGTTGTCTTCCCTCCCTATGTTTTCTGGGAGGTGGACTCATCACCTCATTACAATCTACAGGATGAAGACATCACAAGGACCCAACCCCAGCTAATTACTGCTGCCACCGTCTGGGTAATTTCCGAGCTCTGCTCTCCTGCGACTCTCAAGTTTTCTTTTCTGGCTGAAAACTTTTTTAATTTTTTTTTCAAATCCAGAACAAATATGCCCCATTAAGCAGCCAAAACATTTACAATCTGCGTTCTTTAAGTGTCAAAAAACAGCTCTGGTGTAAGAATAAGAATTTCTGTGTCGCTGTCGGAGGCAAGTGCAGACAATTTTTGAAACCTGTTCGATTTTCCCAATGATGTCTCCCTCTCTGCCAGAAGTGGGGCCTTTTACCACCGCTCACAGCTTAAATCATTCTCCTTTGAGGCCATTTCACAACAGAAGGAAGGCCTCCCAGAAACACCACCTAATAAGAACCCCAGAAACCATCTTCTTATCTGACAGCAGTGTGCAGAAAAAAATAGCCCACAACAGATTATCTAGTGCAGAGTGAATTCTCCCAATTTTAGATAAACTCTTTTCAAATAAGGTCGTGATGGAGACACTCACTCAGGTTTTGTTTTTCACAGGAGCAAATGACAAGCACGAAGTATGGTTTGATTTTTAGATTGACTGTCAACACAGTTACTAGATGAAATCCCCCTTTGAAGGAAACAAACTAAAACCTAAACTTTTTTTCTTAAAGGTCTCTTTGGGGTGAAGAAGCTTAGACTTTTAGGCAGGAATTAACCCAAGAGAATGAGGTGTACAAAGACACAGGTACTGTTTAAGGAAAGAGGGCTTATTTATCTTGTCCCCAAATACTCATTTATATCTTTCCCACCTTCTCCCATGCTGCTCCCCTTGTCAACACTCATGCCCCAGCCACAGCATCTGCTTTCAGCTTTTACAATCAAGCCAAGCAATTTCTGGCCCCAGGGACTTTGCACATACTGCTTTTTCTGCCTGCAACAACCTTCTTCCCCATTTTTCCCTAGGCTGCTACCTTTTCATAGCTGGGTCTTAGTTTAAATAATCTGTTATCCAGAGGTTGCCTGTGTACCATCTCTAACAGTCTCACCTTGTTGGGTCTTTCTCTGCCCTTGTCTCCTTTTTTTTTCCCTCACCTTAGTAGAAATTACATTCCGTGGGAGGGAGGAGGGATAGGTGTCTTTCTGACTACATTTCTCTTTTACTCTTGTAGGGTCTGGCTTCACACACTCAGATAGTTCCCATGCTTGGGGCTTACTACCCTGTGGTCACGGTCATGAATTTTTCAATACTTTTATCTTTGAATTTTCATTTTGTAAGCGAAGTGTGATGGGACCACAGAGCATGTGCCGAAAGCTTGGAGACTAGGCTCTGGAGCTGTCCCCGGGGCCCTGCCTGACTTCCTTTTCCTGCCTCTGCTGCTGACCTCATCCTTAGTACGGACTGGGCAAGAGGAGGGTTGGAGTCACGTGTGCATGTTGGTGGCATCTTGTGGCAGGGCGTGGCGGTGACTGTCCCTGCCCTGGGCTGGTCACACCACAGTGGGCCAAGAACATCCTGGTGCAATGACTGCAATCCTCCTGGGGCTCACTCGTCTGCTGTGGATTAGGGCTGTAGATTCAAGCAGTGGGGAGACACCTGGCCCAACTCCTCTCCCTCAGGTGACATGCGACGCACTGGGCAGGTGACTGGTAGGAAGGGGACCCAGCAGCTGGTGGCCGTGTCTCTGCCACGTTGCAGGCTGGGCCCCCCGAGAAGCTTATGAGGGTCTGCACTGCACATGCCCTGTGGGGAGCTCTGTATCTGAGGGTGCTTGGCATTCAGTAGCAAATAAAACCACCATGACAGGTAGACAGACCATGGAAGAAAAGAACGAGTTTTACGTGTTAGTTATTTTAATGACATTTTTTCCTGCCTTTTCAAACAGGGCCCCACATTTTCATTCTGCACTGGTCCCTGTAAATTCTGAGGCTGATCCTGTCTACCACAGCATCCCCAGCACCCAGCCCAGAGCAGATACTCAACCTCTGTTGAGTAAAACTCTCTGCACCCTATTCTGTTTGGGGGAGGGGGCGGGTGAGAGGAGGGCTTCCACGGAGCTCCACTATTGAAGACTTAACACAGTCCTTGAGGTTGTTAAGTACAGCATCTGAGGTGATCCTGCCTGGGCTCAGGGGCAGTTTCTAATATTCCTACGGGCACCTGAGGTGGTCACGTTTCTGACTGCTCCCCGGGTACCTAAACCCACAGATGTGATGACAAGATAATGACCTGATTGTGTGAGCTGCTTGTGGACTCAGCCATATTCTTCGTCATCACATCTCTTTACGTGGGAACCTCTGGACTGACAAAAAATATCCCCCTTGATGAACTGATTTTAATTGGCACTACCTGCCCTGCAAAACCTCAAAGACATTTTTTCCCAAACAACTAATTTTATCTTCATGCCCCAGCACACCTGCAGCCCTGGTGGGGCTCAGCCCCGCTCCCAGGGGATGCATAAGCAACAAAGTCTGCTTTCCTTCCTTGCGTTTAAAGGGCAAGCCCCGCTCCCAACCCCAGAAGGTTCTGTGGGCTGAAATAACACTGCCTGGCCCATCTCACCACCGCACACAGAATCCCAGGGCCCTTCCTAGCCACCCAAGAGAGAGAAACATGGTGCCTGGTTAGGATTCTTGTTCCTCATATAGTATCCTGCACATCCATAAGGTTTTCAGTTCCACGCTCAGCTCAGCTGAGAGACTGTGAGCTCCTCCCATCACTCCCTGCAAGACCGGTTCTTGCTTCTTTTGGCAGGAGCACCTGTACCCTCCAGAGTGGCAGGTGTGGGTGAGATCCTCATATTTGCACCAGCGGCTGAACAGAGGCGTTTTTCTTCACCAGTGGTTCTCTAGCTATAAATCCCAATGTGAGCAGAGTCAGCAAAAACTAGGGCTACAGGGTGCCTCTTCTTTACTGCTGAATCAGCATGAAACCCCACTTAAGGGGGGAAAGGACGAGGCTATGGTGCATTCAGACCAAAATGACCTTTCCAGTGAAGGTCTGGTTCTTCGTCAGGCAAGCCGCCGCAGAACCCAGGCCTGCCTTCCTGAGTAAGGGATGCAGGCAGTGGCTGCTGTTCTCTGGATCCTTGAACTTGAAAGGAGTCCAAGTGACCTGACCCAGCCCGCTGCCAAAGGAAACAGTGTCTGAGGACCCCCTGGCCAGAGCGCAGCAGGGCAGTCCTTAAATGCATAGGCCCCCTCTTCTCCTGCCCTTCTCAGGCTGAAATTATAATATCAGGAGTCCGTAAAAAACCTGCCAGGCAAACTTTCCAAGTTCATAGGAAGTTCAGCGAGCGCTGGGAAAGCTCAGGGAGGCAGCCGCGATCCCCAGCAGCCCCTGTGGCTCAAGCTCACTCATGATGACCCTCTGACCTCCTGGCAGTCAGGCTGCATAAGCCTGCAGAAACTCAGGTTACAGAAACTCACTCCCTGGGGCGTGCTGAGGAGGAATTCATTCCTTCCTTGGGGGTAGCACTAAGATCAGCCTATAAATGACTCAATGGTTCACCAGGGGCCCCCTTTCCAGTCCCCTCCATGAAACAGGCAGCGAGGAGGGGGACCGTGATGTCTGAATGCCTTTGACCCCACGCCTGCTCTCAACTGGCTCTTCTCTGCCCCAAACTTGCATCTTGGAGCCTATTCGTGAGGATGCAAATTTATACTGCCGGTTGGGCTTTGCACCACTTGCTCTGACACAGATTTTAAAGGGCAAGGGTGAGGTCATCAGAGAAGGAGGGCTGCTAATTCAGATGAGGAGACTCCCCAGTCTCCTGGAAGAGCAAAAGAAGAGCCTTGCAGGGAAGGTTATTAATTGGATCAGAGGTGCAGTGAGTGTGCCCGTGTCTCTGGAGATGCTTGGCAGGTCTAGCAGCAAATGAACCTGGGAACCCCTGCGTCCGTTCTGCAGTTCTCCAGACCCCTCCCGACAAAAGAAACACACAAACCACTGAACAGAGACATCTTAAAACACTGCAGTGAAGAAACCTTCTACTGCTGCTTCTCATATTCACAAATCCTCGAATCTCTGTTCCAGACCTATCTGGCCCCTCCCTATGCCAATTTCAAGGGGCCTCTAAGTTTTCAATTGGTTTCCAACACTAAGTAATCAACATATTTTATCGGAAAAGCCCGGTTTTCTCTTTTCTCTTGCAAAAGCTTAGAAGCACAAGCAGCTGCAGGCAGGCCTGCATCTCGTCCTGGCAGTAGCTGCCTGGCCCTGACAGTGGCTTATGTACAAGACTCATGTGCCCACAGCCTCTCACTTCACTCCCTCTTGTCCTGGGTCCCAGGGCCATGGGAGGCCTGTATGCATGTGTTCACAGCACATGTCTACGTGCTCTGGAGAATGTGGGACCTACCAAGGGTCTGAAGCACAAATGAAGGATACTCCCTGGGCGCCCAAGTGCACAGCACGGTTCTTGGGGATCTGGGACTGCAGAGCTGATGAGAAAGCCCGCATGATGGGAGCTGAGACCAAAGGTGAAAGGTGAGGTGGACTCAGCGAGCACCCCGGAGCTGGGAGGTACTGAGGCTCTGATGCCTGTGCTTAGCCAGCCACCCAGCCTTGCTGGGCATCCTTACACGTGAGCATTTCTTTTTCTCTTTTTACTTGGGAAAAAAAATTCTTATGAACAATTTTACACAGGATGTCATCTGAAGAGGATGGGGTAGGGTATGTCTGGGGCCCCCACCTCCTTGGCTTTTTCTTCTTATCTGAAACTTATTCGCTGGACCTCAGAGGGATCTCTGTAGTGAAATTCAAGGTTCCCTAAACTGCAGATATGGCCTCACTGCCTGAGTGATGCCCAAAGTCTCTGCAGACTCTGTATGTGCTACCTGTCTTTCTGAGAAGCCTCATGGAAATATGGGGGTAGATGGGACCTGGGAATATTCCCTAGTACCTGATAGAAGAAAATAACTGGGAAGAGCGACAGTGGCCAGACTCACGACCTCGTACATGAAGCATGTGACCATGCATCTGTAACACGATGGAAGGGCACATACCATCTCGGCAGCATCTCCAAACCTGGCAGAGTGGAACTCATGGAAGAGCCTGACACCTCTCAGAAACAGCTCCTTAGTAGATGATGAGAACAAGTGTGTATGATCAACTACATACAAGAATATGAGTCCCTGGGGAACAAGAGACAGCCTGCAGACCCAGTATCTCTGAAAGGCACATTTCTTTCTGCCTGCCGACATCCACTCCTCGTCTTCCCTTGGTCAACCATCCCTTCTTCTCCCAGCATGACAAAGGTAACTGCATCACTAGTTCCAGTGATAAGCAAGTCCCTCAGGCTTGGCCAATCAAATTATTACAAAACTTTGGTGGTAGTGATTGGTTAAGGGATAGTACATGACCTGACTTGGGCCAATGAGAAACTGCCCTAAGATTTTTATGGAAATTATCAAGGAAAAAACCTTGCTCTTATCTTAGGGTTTCTGGGTTGATAAGATCAATCTTGGAAATGCTAGGGGCCAACTTTTACCATCTGGGTGAAAAACACGGCCCAAATTAAAGCCAATATAGAGTTAGGCACAGCTAAGAAATGGATGAAAATACTGGAATAGCTGAGCTGAAAGCTAGATCTGCCTGTAATTTTCCATTGCTTGAGCCAATGAATTGCCATTTGTTCTCTGTTTTGTTTACTGCTATGGCCAATTTGGGCTGGGGTTCTGACACAAGCATTCCAAAGAATCTTGACAAATATAATCTTTCTTCACTGACCACCACAGTACTGTAACTTATGTTAATACTTTAAATTCATACTAAGGCTGTCTTACAATAAAACCAAAAGATCAAATCAAAGAATTAAAAAGTAAAAGGCCATTTTTTTTTTATCTCTAACATTACCTATAAGAAAATGAATTCTGATCAGATGTCCAAATTCTAACCATTCCCTAAAATAACACGTTTTCCTTGGTTAACTATGAAGCTCAGAGCAGGACAGTCCTGACACATTTACATAAAGCTATTCCTGGGAAGATGTGTGAATAAAGTTTATGTCTGCCTTATGCAAGGTTATTTGCTGTCACCAAAACACCAGTAAAGAAACTCAAATACCTCATGGAACACTTATCAAGGAAAATATTTACAACCTATGAAATAGTATTTGCAAAAAACGTTTCATGGCAACTGCTTAGGAAATGTATTATTGAAATGGAATATTTAAGAGCTGTTGGTTTTGGCCGTAATTCTTTAGCTTCTTTAAGAAGCCGAATTTATCAAGTAATTTTGCCTGTCCATGAACTTTTTCTTCTGCATTATTTTAAGAACACTTATGTAACCTCATTTATTGACTTGGTTCCATTCACCATTCAATCTAGAGCCAACACCTACCATTATTTTTTAAAATGGAGAACAAGATTTCATGTTTCTTAACATGCCACAATATAGAAGATAGAGCTTACTTTTCAAAACCTAAATAGACACACACAAAAAAATCCAGTATTACAAAACAAATCAACTATATTCCAATTAAATTAAAAACAAAAACAAATAAACCAAAAAAATCAATCACTTTGCACAATTATTTACTTAAGTCTTTTCAGTACCAAGATATATTCAGCAAGTGGCTTGACTTTTACATACTTTTTAATCGCATAAGTAATACATGAAGATATTATGCTTCTAAAAAATTTAAGCACGTCTAATAGAGATAAGAGTCCTCTGATCATCTCCTTTTTGAAGAGGAAACCATAGGCATGCCCTCCCAGATGTACAGGTATATGCCCTTATAGTTGCAAATTGTGTGGTATGTATGTGTCTTTCAATCAGCGCTATCAAACACTGTGTAGTATGTAATCTCACTTTTTTCTCTCATTAGTACATCTTACAGATCTTTCCCTGTTAGTGCACAAATAATTGTCTCAGTTTTATTAATAACTCCAACTTTAATCATTCTGTTGTTGATGGGCATTCAGGATGTTTCTGTTACGTACAACACTCCAATGCACATCCAAGTATTTACACCTCTTTACACACAGGCAAGGACTTCTCCAGGGGTGATTTACATTCATTTCTTAGGACAGTATTGGTAGCCAACCAACCAAATAAACAAATAAAAAAACAAAAAGAAAACCCAGAATTTAAGAAAGACTATCATGAACCAAAGCTGGTGTTTTGTTTACTTTTTAAGGATCAGATCACTGTCTTTGCTTTTCAAGAATTGTTGCTGCTTGAAGGAAAGCTGCCCAGTTGAGACAGAGACCACAGCAGGTACTCAAAAGCAATTTTTTTATTTGATCCCTTATTCTGCTCTGCCCCCCTCCCCAGAATTTCAGCACTGGATCTACGTTTAGTTGATGTGTTAATTGAAGGATTGCTGATTCACCAAGTACTGTCCTAAAAGACTTTTACTAAGTCACAGTGAAGACATGTATTTGAAAAAACAAAACTGCTGCATGGAGAGGAGCTTCACTTCTAAAATGCAATGTATAATAAATACATGCACAATAACATGCTCATATCTAGTGCGTGCAGCACGAAGACTAGCAAATTAAATACACATGTTCCCACCATTCAGCTTAACAACAATGTCTGAACTGATGATGCCTTGAGGGTTCCAATACAATTTTCCTATTCTTTGTCTTCCTAGAGAAAACATTATTCTGATTTTTATGTTGACCTTTTTCTTTGTTTTGTTATTAATACTTTATTGCAGAACTCTTCAAATATACAAAAAGTTAGAGAGAATAACCAAATGGACTCCCATGTATCCAACACACAATCTGAGTGGATATCAGCTCTTTGCCACTCTGGTTTCATCTATTCTCCCCACCACCCTTTTTCAAATTTCTCAGGGTCTTTCTACCCATATTCACATTTTCTCAACACAAAGATGCCTTCTAACAGTTAGTAAAAAAAAAAAAAAAAAATCAGAATCCAAACCAAAAAGCCCATATTATTTTAAAAGTATTTTACTTCAAGCTATTAAATGGCCAATCTCTCCCTCAAATTAGTATGCGATAAATGAGGTTTTACTGTGTAATCACTAACTCGGTGAACATTACCAAGTATATTCAAGGAAGCTAAGCAGGGATACCGTTTTCCCTTCCCCTTCCCCATGTCTGCCATAACATACAACAGAATCATTAATGTATGGGTGAAGCAGTTGGTAGAGTTTTAAGATTTACAAGTGTACTGATGCGGTTAACAAATCAACTAAATTATATGGGGACTATAGTGTTACAATGTGACCATTATACACTCTGGGCCTTATTTTCCAAGCTTAAAAGTAATTGGGTAGACACCACAGTGTATTTGGGCTAGGAGCTTATTTATTTTGCTTCCTTTAAGGAAGCATGTGATTAATGTAAATATGGGGATTCAGAAGCATTTGCTTCCTTGTTCTGCTTGCTCTTTACACTCAGAAAGAAAGGAATCTATGTTTGGGAAGCAGCAACATATGTGCGTTTGACAGGAACACTGTTAGGTAAACGTTGAAACTGCTTCTGTGGGGTTTTGGTCCTGCCTTTCTTGGAGTATTTATGAATAGTGAGGAAATACATGCATGAAAATTCACCTGTAAGCTACAGGATCAGAATTCTGTGTGCTCAGCTACTTTTCTAAAGCAGAAGTCTCATTATCATTTCTGATATTGCAGGTGCATCTCCAGTTAAGAAAACTCAAGATCCAAAATGCTCAAGAGTTAGAGGGTGATTACCGGTGGGATAAAATATTTCTTTCTTTATGCAAAATTTCAAGGAAAAGTAGAGAAGTACTGTAATGAAATCCTATATACCCAGCATAAACAGTTATCAACTCCTTGTTAATCCTGTTTCAGCTACAACATCAATAGTTTTACGTTGGTGATATCATGTGGGGACTGATTTATCTCCATGAATATCTCAGGAATACAAGGAAGTTGAGAAAACTCACCTACAGCTGGGGTGTAGCACCTCCTAAGTTCTGTACAACGTGGAGCATATAACAGGGGCTCAAACGTTCGCTGAATCCATCAGGAGCCCATGAGACAACCCCAACCTTACCAAGAGAGAAGTGACCTAGGTGTGATTTGCTGATTTCTGAAGGGAGACCTATAAAATCTTTCTCCCCCTCATTTTCCAGATGTGATAAATCACCAAGCCCTGTCACTTCATTTGAAAATACAGTCGTCTCTCTGTATCTGCAGAGAATCAGTTTCAGGACCTGCTGTGGATACCAAATGATGCAAAAAAAAAAAAAAAAAAAAAAACCAAAAAACCCCCAAAAAACAAAGACGCAAGTTACCCTGATTGTAAACATAATACACGAATGAACCCAGACTGGTTGAATCCATGGATCCTGAACTATGAATACAGACAGCTGCTGTATTTATTGAAAAGAATCTGAGTCTGAGTGGATCCACAGAGTTCAAACCCATGTTGTTATGGGCTCAACTGTACCTCCTAGACCTGTCCCCCTTTCTCCATCCTCCCGAAGACACTCTTTCCTTCTTTAGGGTCCGTCAATGCATAACCCTGTTTGTAATCTAACTTGAAAAGATTCTCATCCTTGTGGCTGGGAGAAACATGACATTCAGTGGTTAGTTTCATAAGGCAGCTATTTCTGAATTACTGCTGCATCTAGGTATCAAATGAGAACACAAGAGTCTAACATTGCTTTCAATCAAAATTTTAAAACAACAGGGGAACACATGTAAACCCATGGCTGATTCATGTCAATGTATGGCAAAAACTACTACAATATTGTAAAGTAATTAGCCCCCAACTAAAATAAACAAATTTATTTAAAAACAACAACAACAACAACTAGCTATTTGAAAAAAAAAAAGAGAGAGTAAACATTTGAGTTGCTTTTCCTAACTGCTGCATCTAGAAGAATGAATGACTTGCTGTTATCTGTAACCTAACTCTACCTTTTCATGCCAGTAGTAGAAAGGGAGTAGGTAAAATGCTCCAAGGTTGTGAAGAATCAAACTAACCCTTCTTTTCTTTTTTTCCAGCACATACTGGGTAGGGCCATATGGTGGCCGTGTGACTCAGAGGTCAGACTTGCTGCTGTTTTCGAGGTAAAAGCTATGTATCTCAATGCCCTAGAAGCCCTGCCCTATTGCTGCCTGAGGAGGAGGAACTACGATCACACGACTCCTGGTGGCCAGTGATGCCACACAAGAGGGTTGATGGCCACGTGGCTTGTTCTTACGCCCAGTAAGAGTGTGACTGAGTTCTCTGGACCTTTTAATAACCTGCCAACAGCAAGCCCCGTTGCCTTATCCTCTTCAACACACACCAGGTCCCAGGCACTGGTACAGGGCCGTGGAAGAGACGGATGGTCCCTGATCTCATGGAGTTGGTCTTTGAAACCTCTGGTTTCCATACCTGGAGGTTGACCGCCATCCTCTCAGACCTGACCTGCTGTCAGAGCTTCCCTGCCCAGCCCTCACACCAACTCAGCACCTATCCCCTTTCAGAGGCATGAAATCTACTGGTGTCACGCTCTGGGGTGTGTGCTCCAGATATGAATGACTGGATTTTCTGGAAATATCCTAATTCTGATGACTCCACAGACGTTAAAGGAGCCATTGAAATTTCAACATTGCGGCTTCCAACTGACAAGCTCCAAAGTGTCCATGCCTGGGAGGGAAGATAAGGGGCAAAAGACCTCCTGTTTAATCACAAAAGGAAGTACAGGGTCTGGGGAAGCTTCCGGGCTCCTATCTGGGTCTGCCATTTACTAGCTGCAACTTCTTGGGTGAATCAGAGAACCTGCCACGCTACCATTCCTTTGCCTGTAAAGTGAGGGTCATGATAACACACCTACCTCTATGTTGTAGTGATTAAATGACTTAAAACATGCTCCGTACCTAGAAAGAACCAACCACAGGGAAAGCTGGATGGACGTGAACATTATGTTGTGGTTGCTACTGTTATTACTTGTCAGAGATTTCTTTTATTGTTTGAAAAACCCAGTCGCTACATGATGGGGCGTTGCCAGCAATACCAGGGGAAGCCTGAGGTGTCTTCAAAGTCTGCTATTAAGACTGACCTTGAACCTGGCCTTTTCAACTTCTCTCCCTCCCCTCCCCACTTCCACACGAGGTGCGGCTCCCTTCACTTTGGCCCCTGACTATCTCCAAGCTGAATTACTAGGACTGCTCTACATTAATCGCCATGGCTCCAGCCTCGATCAGCATCACCGCCGGGTAATCCTCCTAAAACACAGCCTTAACATGCTCTTCCTATCCCACAACGGTTCCTTCTTGTAGACTGGATTAGAGGTGAGCTCCTCATTCTTTCATTTTGGCATCTCACTCACCCAGCCCAGCCCACCTGCCAGCTCTCACCACCGCTCAAGTTGGGTCAGCCCCTTTAAACCACCTACATCTATATTCCAGGCCATTTCTACCTTTGTCCACCACTGCCACACCTTGTCTCTTTCTCTCTGAATCTGCCTATACTAATGCTTTGATTTCTTTATGATGCCTAACCCATTCAGAGCAGACCCTGTGAATTTTTCCATCAACTCTACACCTCCTTTGGAGCGATGTTATTTCTTTTTTTGTGTTTAGTTTGTTTGGTTTGGTCTCCTTTCTGTTAGTCTGATCTCCCGAGACACAGGCTTTATATTTCTCAAGTGCAAGTGTGCTGTCATACATTTTTTTTTGCATTCCTTCTTCTCCCCCCACCAAAAAAAAAAAGTAGTCAGGTGATTCAGAAATCTTGTAATGCTTGGAACTATTTGGACATATTATCAATACAAACTCGCACTGAAATTTTGCTATGACTTCATGAAGCTGATCTGAGTCGCAAAATCCAAATGCAAAACCACAGCCCGCTTGGTTTTCTTTGGGGCTCTTAACAACCGAACTAATTTCTCCACTTGATTCCCACCTCTGATGAAGATCGTGCCTGCTCCTGTCCTGAGCTAAGGGTGTCTTCCCAAGTTCTTTCCACTCTCAACTGGGAAGGAGCTTTCAGAGATGTTGCCCTCTACTCAAGGTCTGTCTCCTCTTAGTAAATGTGTTTCCTTGGTTTGTTCCTAGGTTCTGTGCTATCTGCCTTCCAAACAGGGCACATCCAGTCTCAACTTCCCGACTGATTCTACATACAGGGCAGCATCCTCACTCGCCGTGATAACTGCAGAAGACTCTCACCGATTCCCTCCACCTCCATTCTCTGCCACTTCTAATGTATGGAGAATTCATTCAACAAACACCTATTTGTGCCCTCTATACAGAGACATCGGAGAAGGCAATGGCACCCCACTCCAGTACTCTTGCCTGGAAAATCCCATGGACGGAGGAGCCTGGTAGGCTACAGTCCATGGGGTCGCTAAGAGTCGGACACGACTGAGTGACTTCACTTTCACTTTTCCCTTTCATGCATTGGAGAAGGAAATGGCAACCCACTCCAGTATTCTTGCCTGGAGAATCCTAGGGACGGCAGAGCCTGGTGAGCTGCCGTCTATGGGGTCGCACAGAGTCGGACACGACTGAAGCGACTTAGCAGCAGAATACAGAGACATAGACAGCATTGGGAGGAGAGGCTCGCAGGGTGTCTAAAGGAAGACCGGTTGAATCTGGCCCTCTGCTTCCATCTGTATTTGGTGGGGACCAGGCAGCTGACACTGTCGTCTAAAACAAGCCACCGGAAAACGAAGCTTCCTGAGTGGCCCCCAGCTTTGGGGTTCATTGAGACCCTTTTCTTAGAGCTGTGTTATCAAGCAAAGGGGAAAACAGAGCAGCAGACAATGCGAGAGAAGATGAGGGACTAGTTTACAGGCATCTTGATTCAGCTGGCTCACGAATGCACCAAATCAAGTGTAAAACCTTTTGTCTGAGGTAATGACTATGTCTTCAGTCAAAATTACAACTTGGTTGCAGCCCAAATGATAGGTTTTCATAGAGAAGATTCCATTGCCATAATGGTGTTCTTTAGTGTCTAAATAAATGGCTTCCCATAAGAGAGTGATTGTCAGATGGTTGTGAGAAGAGAAAAAGAAGATGCTAGGTCCTTGATAAGTTTAGGCCACTAATAAGTAAAATGATTCTCTTCAATATTCATCAGCTCTGTTTAATATTCATCTTTCTGAATGTTCTTTTATTGCAACAGTGCCCCCTCCCAGCATCTTCCCACTCCAACATATGTAAGGCTACTGAATGAGAGTTCCTATTCCGTGATGTATTATGTTATTGTGTTCTGGGCCTGGCGTCATGAACCTAGGCAAGTTTAAGAAATGAGAATGCCAATGTACAACTACGGACAGAACAGCTCAGTCAAGGAGTGGTCAGATGGAAGGAAGTCACTCAAGGATCCAGATATTTCTCAAGACGAGCTATGTGGCATCTTACAGAAATCCTGGAGCGTGGTATACAGTGTGACCAGTCTGTCTCTTATGTGCAAAGGAAGGATGCAGAGGTATGGAGTCAGATCGCCACCTTCTGGCACAGCTATGGCAATGTTTTATACACAACACATTTCTAAAGGACACTCATTTGATCCTGAGTAAATAAATTCAATGGAGAAGGAAATGGCAACCCACTCCAGTACTCTTGCCTGGGAAACCTCATGGACGGAGGAGCCTGGTAGGCTGCAGCCATGGGGTCGCAAAGAGTCAGACACGACTGAGCGACTTCACTTTCACTTTTCACTTTAATGCACTGGAGAAGGAAATGGCAACCCACTCCAATATTCTTGCCTGGAGAATCCCAGAGACGAAGGAGCCTGTTGGGCTGCCGTCTATGGGGTCGCACAGAGTCGGACACGACTCAAGCGACTTAGCAGCAAATAAATTCAAAAAAAGAAAAAACGAAACTCTTCCTATGAACAAAAGAGACAGGCACAAAAACACAGCTGTGGTTTTGCATTATTGGGGCTCGGTATATGGATATCAGTGATCAGAGAACATTATACTATCGGGGCTAATTGTTCTGTCATTTCAGATAAGGCAATTTTATTGAGATCTTAACGGTTCCTTGATCTCAACTTTAAAACTCTGACATTTTGTTATAAACATAAGATATCATCATGAAGAATTTTGATAACTCAGTCTTATCAAAAAGAAACTAAACAAGTTTCCATAGCTGTGTTTCCTTCATAGGCTAAATCTAGACTTATTTTAATGGTTCCTTCAAAGTGAAAGTCACTCAGTTGTGTCCGACTCTTTGCGACCCCATGGACTATACAGTTCATGGAATTATCCAGGCTAGAATACTGGAGTGGGTAGCCATTCCCTTCTCCAGGGGATTTTCCCAACCCAGGGATCGAACCCAAGTCTCCTGCATTGTAGGTGGATTCTTTACTAGCTGAGCCACAAGGGAAGACCTTTCAAATTTTTGTTTCAATTAGGTGCTACATTTACAAGCAAATGTTGAAGTGGTCCATTATTTACTTTGAAGATTCTCCTGAGGTCATAAATCTGCTGTGACTTTCATTTACAAGTTACACATCTGGAAATGCATAACCAAATTTAACATTACACATGGAAAATTCTTTATTTTAAAACCTCAAGGAAGTATGATTTCATAGTTTAAATACCAGACTTGAAAAAAAGCAGTTTCTTCATTTTAAATCAATCAGTTATCTGTAATGTTTTATTCTAAATATTATTCTCATTACTGTCTACTCAGCCCCAGCTAATGAACAATGAAAAAAATCCTTCTTTTACTTAGTTTGGTAGTCTCTGATTATAGAGGACATCATCTAATGCTTTCCCCATGTGCTTTGCAAAGTCTTAAATGACAGAATACATTTCCAAAAATATAACGCAGCATCTACTGTGTCTGAACTCAACTGTCTCAATGCAACCATGAACGTGTCTCGAGAAACTTGGTAAAAACCCTTTGAACTTCTTTGGGGCAGAAAGGCATAGGAAACTGAAATTAAAAACCTCCAATTAAAGCTTTTTATACTAAACTTACACACAGATCAAGCTGTGCTCTCTGACACAGAAGCAAGAAACCACGGCGGGGCGGGAGCAAGCTCGCATAGATGCGTTTTTGTATTACGTAGACGACCTCTCCATCTGAAACATAACTCAGTGAGACTGAAATCCCAGCAGTGTTATTCCTTTTCCAAGGAGAATAGAGATGCAAATATGGCATCCCACAGCCACTGTACACATACTAGACCTTCATTTATCCATACATCAAAAAGATGTACGTACCCCAGTGTTCACAGCAGCATTATTTACAATAGCCTCCGTTATGAAATGGAAATTAATATTACACTCTTGGCTATACATGCGTATCTGTCTTTCATGGGTACATTCTTCGTTCCAGATCATCTCCCAACTCTCCTCATTCTCACCATTAATTAAAACAGTTACACGGTTAAACACATAAGAATATGGGGTTAGTTAGAAAGTGCTGTGTAACAAAGGAACTCATATAAAATTTACATGTGATTTAATTAGCTGATAATGGGTCATTAGTTGAGGGGTTAAAGAAAGGAAACCTTTTTTTGAACACATAAAGGAACCATTCAGGAAGAAGAGAGTTGTTTTCATTTGGCTCTTCTCAGCTAGGAGAACCACCTGTGCAAACATGGGGGCTCCAGTCAGATGGCAAGCCAGGTTTTCATGGTACCAGGAAGATTTCCATCTCCATGACAACTTTCCTGGGCCCAAATAGAGGATGTTATTTTTCTGGAGTCAACATGTCAGCCACACTAGTGAGGAGGGCACAGTTCGGGCTTGGTGTGAACCTGAACACTCTTTCCTGGGCAGATGGACCAGGGCTGCCTGTGCCAAAATATGACTCATGGGAGATTGTAGATAGAGATCTGACATATTTCACAGTGACTCCATCTTCTGAGTGCTTCATTTCCAAGAAATGAAGTAATGCTCTGACTCAACAATTCACAGGAGTTACAAACCACTCTTCCCATCTCCAAAGTACAGCACTTAGTATTAAGCAGGTCATGAAATGTTATATGTTATATTATAACATATGTTATATGTAAAGGTAGCTGTGTTAGTATCACTTATGGACATGCATTAAAATAACTGTTCAGATATCAATGAATAATATGATCGATTGATATGTGGGGGTGGGGAGAGAAGCACACAAAACGACTTTCTGGAAAATTCTTTCAAATAAGCATGGGGATGAAAAACAAAACCACCATGTTCTTATATAACCATGCTTTAGAACTAGAAGGGACAGTTTTTGCATCAAATTCAACATGTGCTCTTGCTGTTTGGAAGTCTATCAAGTTGTTGATTTAGAGCCAAATCCCATGCCTATTCTAAGAGAGAGCCACCCCTCAGAGAGGCAGTTCAGAATAGACGAGTATGAAATCACAGAACTGCAGGTTAATTAAGAGCTAAGTCAGAGCTTCCTGGTGGCTCAGTGGTAAAGAATCTGCCTGCCAATGCAGGAGACACGGGTTCGATCCCTGATCCAGGAAGATCTCCACATGCTGCGCAGCAACTATGCCCATGCATGACACAACTATTGCGCCTGTGCTCTAGACCCTGGGAACTGCAACTACTGAGCCCATGTACACTAGAGTCCATGCTCTGCAACAAGAGAAGCCACTGCAGTGAGAAGCCCACGAACCACAACTAGAGAGTAGCCCCCGCTCGCTGCAATTAGAAAAAAGCCCACACAGCAACAAAGACCCAGCACAGCCAAAAATATATAAATAATTCTTTTTTATTTTTTTAAGAGCTAAGCTATACTTCCACACACAGTGCCATTTTATGTATGTGGTTTCCCATGAATAATCATTTTGGGCATTTTTGGTAGGAAGCCCTCTCTGACCACACTCTTCTTATAAACCCAGTCCCTTAAAGTTCCAGACTTTGATTTGGGATTCAAGGCATCAAATTTGGCTCAGAATTAAAAGCCATAGAATTTAATTCATGTAACTTTCCACACTGTCAGGTATCTTGGCAGCAGTTTTGATGGAACTGGACTACGACGCACTGGACAGCAATAATAACCACATCAGAAGAACAGACTCCCCTGAACAACCAACAGCCCTATCAGCCTGAATATTACAATTTTCTAACTGTCCATCTTGTGAAAGTTGTTAATGACATTTATCAATTCTTTGAAGGCTGAAATCTTATTACTATATTACTTATTAAACTCTTTTAAAATTAACTAAAGGTTGTTTATTTGCAGCTCTCAAACCTCAGGAAGAGGCAAAAAAACCAAATAAATGGGAATGCTTGTCTGCAACAAAGATGCAAATGTTGCTATCTCGAATATAAATGAAGCTTTTCTACATCAGTAAAGTAAAAGATGAACACCCCAAGCAACATCCAGGGAAGGCAACAAGGCTTATACCAAAGAGGAAATATAACTAGCTAATGAGTAAATGAAATGAGGTCCAACCCAATTAGACATGAAACAAGTACTAATTTAAATAATGAAGTGCTATTTTTTACTTATCCCATAGCAAAGATTAAAATCACCCAGTACTAGTGAGAGGGCAGGTTAAAGAGCTGCTCAGATACCATCTGTGGGAAACCAGTAGTCCCCACCTTTCTAAGGAGATATTCAAAATGGCACTAACATTCCATTCTGGAAAATTTTTTTTTTTTTATAAATTTATTTATTTTAGTTGGGGGCTAATTACTTTACAATATTGTAATAGTTTTTGCCATACATTGACATGAATCAGCCATGGGTTTACATGTGTTCCCCTTCCTGGACCCCCCACCCACCTCCCTCCCCATCCCATCCTTCTGGATCATCCCATTGCCCCGGCCCTGAGCCCTTGTCACATGCATCGAACATGGAATGGTGTTCTGTTTCACATATGATAATATACATGTTTCAATGCTATTCTCCCAGAACGTCCCACCCTCACCTTCTCCCTCAGAGTCCATAAAAATGATTCTTATGCAGAAACCCTTATTTCCATTTATATATTTGTCTTAAAATTTCCATTCTAGAAAATTTTAAGACAAATATATAAATGGAAATAAGGGTTTCTGCATAAGAATCATCAGTCCAGCAATGCTTATAATAGTAAACATGACAATATGTAAACGAAACTACGGTATAGCCACATGTTGAAAACTACACAGCTATTAAAAGTGCTGAGGCTAAAAAATAACCAGATGACACAAACTATAGTGTTTACAATATGGCACTAAGTGGAAAAAAAAAATAGCTATAGTACCCCAGGAAACACATGATCTCTTTAAAAAAAAAACTCTGTGTGTGTGTATGAGTGTGTAAACATCCATTTTTATTCTCACTTTCTATCATACATATTCCTAAGACACACTCACACCATCAAATACAAATAAGGCATAAAGTAAAAGAGTAATAGCTTTATTCTAGAATCGTCAGATGACAGGCAATGCCTTCTCACTCTTGGTTTTTCCTGGTGCTTTAAGAAACAAGACTGTATTACTTCAGCAACTGGGTAAAGTGATGGAGTTTCATAAGGTTGGGTCTAATTAGAATCAGCCAAATGAGAAAATCACTATCGGCAGGTGAACGTTTGGCAAAGGAAAGATGGATTTAAATGAAGCCTTAACCAATCTCTAAAATTGTATGCAGCATGGAGGTCTCAGGCATTAGTGATCTTAGGTCACACTTCAACAAAATTTTGCAATTAAAATGTAGCTACTGCCAGCTCCATTCTCCTTTCTCAACAGAGGATCTAGCTATCGGTGAAGCTTGCTTGAAAAACACCGCTCTTCCTCCACATGCTGGACACCCCAGCTGAACCTCGGTCACCTCCAAACAGTTTCTCCCATCACATGGCTTTGGACAGAGTACTTGCCAAGGAAGGCCTCCCTCTTTGGTTATCAGAGCCTTGTGCATAAAATCAGTCTTGCATCATCTCTACAACTCAGGGGACAGCAGCACAGAAGTAAAAGAAAAACTGTGGGGATGAAAGAAGAAAAGCCAACCAGTTGCTCAATGCATGCTTTTGTGGTGGCCAGTTTCACCTCTGAGCAACCCAAGAAGCTCGTGGTGGTGCTTCCAACATGAACCAGTTTTGTCAACTGCCTTTTCACGAGACCATCAATAACCCAGATGGTGCTAGTGGTAAAGAACCTGCTTGCCAATGCAGGAGACATAAGAGACGTGGGTTTGATCCCTGGGTCAGGAAGATCCCCTGGCGAAGGAAATGGCTACCCACTCCAGTATTCTTGCCTGGAGAATTCCAGACACAGAGGAGCCTGGTGGGCTACAGCCCATGGGGTCTCAAAGAGTCGGACACGACTGAGCCACTGAACTGAACTGAACTGAAAGGACTTGGCACTCAAGCACATACATCAATAACCCATGGGACCACTAGGGGGCGAACGTGGCATGAATAGCTTTCTCTCCTTAGGACAAGAAAGCTTGTAATTTCCAACATTTAGTCATTTGAACGGAACTAGCTCCTAGGTAAGGTCTATTTTAAAGGTTGATTATAAATATAAGCAAGGTTTTTCTTTTTAACATCTCTGGAAACGTCGGCATAAAACGGCTTTGTGCTAGAAATCTGAGACAGCATATGGCAGACAAAATTAAAGTTTGAGAATAAATGTTTTTTCTCTCCCCTGTCAACTTCTGCAGCCATCCCAAGGCTTCCTCCTCCAAAAGGCAAAATAAACAAACAAACCTCTGGCAACAGAGCCTCCAGTGTCCCTTTGAGGTTCTATTTATATATTACGACTGTGGTTTATACAGACAGTCCTAGAAACAAACGTTCTTTAGAGGAAAGGACAATTTCACCCACCGCCCCGGCCCCTCGGCGTTTGTTATCTATAAGCCTCACATGGCAATTAGTTACTTAGTGCCGAGTGAGGGCCCTGCTATTGGTGCTTATGCTCATAAGCTGTTTCAAATCCTTTGTGGAAGGAGGCAAGATATAAACAGTAATTTTAAAAACAGGCAGGCTTACTCCACTGTTTACATTTTTTATGCATTTGACTTTTCCTTTCTGATTTCCCAAGACTCCCGTGAGGAAGTGACTTCGCCTTCATATGCTGGTTGGAAACCAGCCACCCCAGCATGGGGTGTGCAGAGGAGAGGCGACGCGTTCACTGAACACCAGCCATATGGCCGACGCTGGTGAGGTTCTGGAGCACACAGAACCTCAGGTCCAGGAGGTGGTCCCTGCCCTTGGCAGGCAGACGAGCTGGGCCTCTGCAGTGCTGCCCCCCCTAATTTCTCCAACATGAGTGAGCTAGTCTGACCATCTCCCTCCCTGGGCCTCAGTTTCCTCCTCTGTAATACCCAAGGGGTTGAACAAGATGCTGGCTAATGTCCCTTCTGGCTCTCCCAGTGCTATGGACTCAGAGGGACAGCCGTCAGTATTGATTAACTTACTGCAAAACGAGGCTCCCTGGAGGGCAGAAGTGTTTCATTGGGCGAGTCGTGCCAAAATTTGATCTTCTATTGGAGTCTCAGGCTTTTGGGGAGGAAAAGGAGCCTCTTCCGTCACCACCTCAGCAATTGTAAGCTGCCACTTTCCGCTCTGATCGAATAATCATTTTTTGCCAGAAGAGGCCTGAGTAAATACCAAACAGACAACTTCCTGCCTCCTGAGTAAATACCAAACAGACAACTTCCTGCCTCAAGCCCTTGTCTGGGGTGGCACTTCCCCGTGATGCCTCTAAAAACCCGCTGCACATGTTTCCACCTGGGAAAACCAGGGCTAGGGCCTCCCGCCACCCATTCCTTGAAAGCAATAGTTGCAAATGTTTTGAAAACAACAGATTATCTTTAGAGAAGCAGCAGCAACAACAAAAAGCCATTTGTTTCTTCTGCCATGACTGAGGCATGTGTTGTACACTCGGGAGGCAGAGGTGGGGAGGAGAGGCCTTCCACCAAATGTTTCCTATCAGAGGCAAGCATTTTGACGATCAGAAAATCCCCGAAAGACGTTCCAGTAGCGTGGTAAATCACCGAGCTTGAGGATTCTGGAGCATCCCTACCCCATTCTTTCTGTCTCTTCCATTCCACTTTCGTGTCAATTAATCCAGTGGCCAGAAATCAAGCACGACTATCATAAATGGACTTAGCAGGGACATGAAGTTAGTGCTTCTGCCTATAATGTGTAGTCTGGTCTTGCCCAGAAACCTGCAACTCTGTTCCTAGATCTCCACCACGGAAGAAATGCCAGCATGTGCGCATGAGGACAAAGGTTTAAGGAAGCTCACAGCAGTATTGCTTGCAAAAGCCAAAACACAAAACCAAAATGGCAAACAACCTTGATATCCAATCACAGGGGAATGGATCAAGTGTGCTCTAGGCTGGGGAAGAGACCTCAACCAGAGGGCAATCTAAACTATACTCCAATAGAAAAAAAAAAAAAAGAACAACAAAAACAAAACAAAAAACCACAAAAGCAGGCAAAGATGAGCTATGCTGTTAGGAATCAGGATAATGGTTACCCCTGAGGTGCTGAGGAATAATGATTGGCAGAAACACAAGTAGTGTCAAGAATGTTGTTTCTGAATCTGGGTAAATGGCTATATAGGTGTGTCAGTTTGTGAAAACTGAATTGTAAATTTATTATATATGTATTTTCTACATATAAATTTATTATATTTAGACTTTTATGTATACAAGTTAATAAAATGTTTTTAGAAAGACACAAAAATATACAGAGTAAAAGACCCAGAAGCAGAAAATAAAGACAGAAGGAACACATATCAAAATCACGGCAGGGATTGCCCTCTGCACTGGGAAGGGGCTTGGAAGTGAAGAGAGGTTGAATCCAAAGAAGGCTTTAGATGTATATATATCATTCTACAATTTTAACGTGAGAACGTGAAGAAAGTGTATTCAGATATGCTCGATACAGTATATAAAAAAGAGGAAGGAAAAAAACTCAGAAAGCAGGTGTGCCAAATGGGGCTACTTTTAGGCAGCAGGAGTCCAGATAACTGAATTTCTCTTTTGTGCTTTTCTCTATTTCTCACCAATCTCTTGCTGCCGCTGCTCAGTTGCTCAGTCACGTCTGACTGTTTGCGACCCGATGGGCTGTAGCCCGCCAGGCGCCTCTGTCCATGGGATTTCCCAGGCAAGAATACTGGAGTGGATTGCTATTTCCTGTTCCAGGGGATCTTCCCGACCCTGGGATTGAACCCACGTCTTCTGCATTGGCAGGCAGATTCGTTACCACGGAGCCACCCTAGAAGCCCTCACCCATCCCTTGCCCTTCATGAAAAAACAAATAAGCAAGGCTTTCTACTCTGTGGTCTCATGGACGCCCGCCATTTGGGAGAATGAAGTCTACAATGCAGAAAAGAAGAGCTAAAGCAGGAAGTAGGGACTATTCTTCTCTCCTTTCTTGCCTGTGCCAGAAAAACCGTCCTCCTTTCCAAACCACCCCACCCCCGCCCAGCCTTGGGCATCCCTGGAACCCCTTCCGCAGCCAGCGGCCCCCAGAGCTGGCTTTCAGTTGGGTGAATCTGGGTAGACCCCACGCTTGGTCCTGCCTGTGTCTCTGGGCTGCCTTTGTGGAGCAAGGTTTCCACTTTTGTGTTCCAAGTGCTCCTAGAGGCACTGGCTTTGCTGCACGTCTCATCCTGAAGTCCTGGGCCTGGGGCAGATCTGGGATGGAAGGAGAAAACGGCAGTGTTTCTCACTGCCCTCAACTCCCGTCTGCAGCTTTAGTACACAAAGCAGGGGATGTTGCTAAAAAAAAAAAAAAAAAGCAATTCTGCTGGCACATGGAAAACAAATCCGTGCAATATTTGGACCCAGGCTTGGCGGCCGCATCTAAAACAGACATCTCATTGTGCTCGGTCTTAAAAGGAGCCCTCTGGAGCGGGGGCCTTTTGGGGCTGACAGTTAAATCACAACGGCAGATATTTACACGAACGGCTTCCAACTGTCTGGGCGAATACATAATATTTCTATTTCATAGAAACCAGGAATGGTTAACAACACAGAAGCTGGGGCCACCAGAAAGTAAACCCTTGATGAGTAAGAGCGTGTTTCAGACCTAGACCTTACATACTTGCAGGAGTGAACACACTACTTTCGTAAACAAATTTGTTGTTTTTTAAATCAAGTGACAAGTGTAATAGATCAGAATATACTTATGCATATACGTCTCAAGATGGCTTTATGCTCATTAAATCAAGTCTGTTCCTGGGAGTGCTTTCCGCCATCCAGGCATTAGCAGGGAAACTGCGTGATTCTTCACTTCTTATGAAAAAGCTAGGGGAGCTAAGCAGCAGCAAACCATTCCAAATGCAGACAGGAAACACCTGGAACTAACTCTCGCGCCACTCGGCCCGCACTTTACATTTCAAAACAGATGATTCTGAATTGTTCATAAATATTTGTCTTGTTTCAATAAAACACTCTTCAACCAATTTCATAAACCCTCGGTTCAGGAGGCTAAAACATACACGCTACTAGTCGTCCACATTCTTTTCACATTGCATATATTTATGTGGACAATATCCTAGAAGCATAAAACCCAAAAGAAGGCATTTAATGGCATCATAAAGGAATTTCAGGGGTTTTTTTTGGGGGGGGGCAGACAACTTCCGCCATCATTAAAGCCCAAATTAGGTTTGTTTTTGACAATCATGAAAAAAATCCTGAATTGAAATATAAATTAAACCCGTTTCCCTAATGTGCCTCTAACAGTAAATAAGACTCAGACAAACCCTTTTAGAGACTTATAGAAAAGCTTTAATATAATTGATTATTAAACCTCCAGCTATAGAGTAGAATCACACCACAGGCCCCACAGCCAAACATTCATACTTGCATGCTGAACCCTTTAAAATGTTTTAAAAAGCTCTTTTTAGACACTAAAATGAAAAGTAGCTCAGCTTTCTTCTTGAAAACTAGATTTTTGAAAGCTATTTTTTTTAAATTTAGACTCTTCCAGATTTTTCACCATGTTCGTAAACATGTGTAGATTTCATTTATTGTAATACATACTTTGAAAATCAGAAAAATGACCATAACACACACACCCATTTAGACACACAAAGAGGGTAGGATCAGGGAGGAAAGGGAAAAAAACTGGACTTCTTCTGAGCAGTGTAGAGATGCTGTGTGTCCCCTGGAAAAGACTGGAGCCCTGAGACCATTAGTGAAAACTACAAGGGCTGGTTCCAGGCAGGGACTCTGCCAAGAGCTGAGCTGACACAGGAAGCAGAGGGGTGCGGAGATGGGGCTCTGAGGAGGCGCCAGCCAGGGCCCTGAACCCAGCCTGCCTGCCAGGGAACCCTGACTTTCCCCACTAACCTAGTTCTCCAAAGTCAAAAAGAAAACAGAGAAGCCCGGGGTTATCAAGAGTTAAGTGGAAAAGTAGGTCACGAGAATATGAACTTCTAAGCATGGTCCAAAGACTGCAATGAGTGAAATGATTTGTTTTTTTTCTCGTCTTCTTTTCCCCTTTTCTTTCTCTCTCTTTTTAAGCAGTTGTGATGAAAAATTCTTCAATTGGCCATAAACTGCTTACTCTGGTCCTGCTCAGAAGTATCAGAGTGCTGCCCCCTGCAACTTAATGAAGATTAGGCTTGGTGGTGATAAGGGATTTCATAGAAGCTCTTCGGAACCATAAAAGGCAGTAGTTAGAGGTAATGATAAACTAATTCTGAATACACAGGGCAGCAGACGCTCAGGCACGGGTTAATGATTAACGTGCTGGACTCTGGCCAGTTAAGAAGTTGTTTAACCAGCGCCCCTGAGAAGCAAACCTGTTAGCATTCGCGTGTCCATAACGACGGCCACTGTGTTCCCCCTCCGTCTACAAAGAACTGAACAGCAAGCAAGTTTTCACCTTTCCCTCCTCAAACCAGGACAATCAGCATCCAGGTCCTGAACATCTAAGAATGAGGCACCCTCAATTTTATGGGATCCCTGAACCTTGATTGAAACAATCCACCAAAGAAGTATGGGTCTCCCTCTAAAAGAAAACATTCTGACCCACGGCTGAATGCTAACCTCTCAGAGCTTAGTCTGTCCTTCCTCAATTAACTCATTTATATTACTCTTGAAAAAAGATACCCACAAAATTTAGGCATGTTGATGAGATGACATTTAAAGTAAAGGATGGAAAAGAAGAATCCCATTTGCTATTATATACAAACCTTCCGTGACCTTCTTGGAGGGACCTGCATAGCAAGTCCAACCCACAGTGAAGGGTCAGACTGCCTTTGTCAAATGTGAGCGAACTCTTTAGGGACATTTAATCTAATTTGAGGAACAAAGCATCTGAAGACGGTGATTAGTAATGCAAATGAAAAATCACCTTTGGTTGGGGATAAGCAGGACAAACAAAGGATTCTTAGAAGCCCTGGTGCTGTCTTCTGGGGTACAGCTGCTTTGATCATGCTGAAAGGCAGATTTTTAAAAGACTGAAAAGACAGGACTCCAGGGTAGGAGGTCTGGGGTCTGTTTATCCTACTTAGTTCAAGTTGGAATTAATGCATTTAAAAGTTTGGGATGACCCTAAACTGCTCTTCCTGGGGAAGGCCTTAGTCAAAGCGGTTGGTTTAGGCAAACAGACTATAATGAGTATCTCTGTGTATGTCTAACGATATATGTTGTCCCTTGAAGGTTTTGGTTGAAAAAAGGTGTGACAGAAGTGGGGAGGTTGGAAGACTGCAGCGGCAGGGGAGAAGCCGGGGTGGTACTTAGTTCACCTAGGTCTTTTTATCTGGGCAAATTCTCTGGTCTTGTTTTGCGCTAGGAGGGCCATGACTACACGAATACACTTGCATCCCTCCACTTCCGTTAAGTATCTGACCTAAGAAGTCTCCACTAACACAACTGGATCTTGCATATTCTGCACTTCACATCAGGTGACTAGCCAACAGTGCTGAGTTCTGATCCTCTGACCAGCTTTCATGATTGGGGCTGGTTCCACAACCCAATTAACAACTGTCAGAATCCCAGGCTGGTGGCCTATCTGATCTAGGTTGGGCAGAACTGCACACATTCTTTAGTTAAGACTGTAGAGCTAAGGTTCAACAGTGATGACAGGTACTAACGAAGACTTGTCCTGTGCTGCCAGGACAACTCTACCTGCCCTATTCCAACTAGCAACTCCGTAGGCTAGTTATCCTTCACAAACCCATTTTACAGATGAAGAAACAAATCTGCGCGATGACAAAGTGAAAAATGACGGAAGCCAATTTATACGTGGTGTATCAGTCTACATAGCAAATTCCCCTATGTTTCCTAACGTGAAAAACCAACTCTTCAAACAAGAGTTTACCCTTACGTGCTCACTGCAGTAATGGCACAGAAGGGCTCCACAGATGCAACAGCCTAGGTGGTCTTTTCTGACCAGGTAATCTAGCGAGCCTCCTTTTCCAACAAAAATCAGGCCTGCAGAGAGCCTAGAACCAAACGTGCTTTCCTCCCATCCCAGAAAAGTTCCTATAAAGGAATGACCTCACCTGCACATTCTGCTACCAATGTAACTCCACCCAAGACTTTTAAAAGATGGTTTTCCACAGAAAAGCCAAGCCAAGGATCTATATCCACATCATAGTCTGCTTCGGAAAACAGCTCTCAGCTCTCCCCCAGAATAGGTAACTCTGTATTCTTCCCTCCCCAAAGAACAGCTGCGGACAATTGTATTGCATAGATGAGATCAAGACTTGAAGCTACATATGGTTATCTATAACTGCTAGGATCATTTTCAAATGGATTTCAATCAAATTTCAAATTTTTTCAGTGAATATACTGCACTAGGGAAAACTTTTTTTTTTTTTAACAAAGTAGAAAATGTAAACAGGAAAAACAAAAGCTTATCCATACCTCTACAACAGCGGTGCCAAAACTTTAACCACTGTAGCAATCTCCTGGGTATCCTTCTAGGTAAAACCATATACTGTACACACAAACAGCTAGTCCTCCGTATCCACTGGTTTCACAGATGCTGATTCAACCAACCGTGGATTTTCTACCATGAAATTTCAACCTGTGGACACAAAGTGCTGACTGGATTCATGTACGAGGCCACTTATATAAGGGACTTCAGCTTCTATAAATTTTGATATCTGAGGGCTGCTCTGGTGACTCAGTTGGTAAAGATTCTACCTACACTGCAAGAGATCCTGAGTGAGGAACATTCCCCTGGAGAAGGAAATGGCAATCCACTCCAGCATTCTTGCCTGGAAAATCCCATGGACAGAGGAGCCTGGTGGGCTACAGTCCATGGGGTGGCAAAGAGTCAGACACGACTTAGCAACTAAACTACCACCACCATCTGAGGGTGCTGTCCTGGAACCAATCCCCCGGGGATACTGTACCAGTAGGTTGTATCATTTTTAGAAATGACTTACAGATGGACAAAAAGCACATGAAAAGATGCTCAACATCACTAATTAATAGAGAAATGCACATCAAAACTACATGAAGGATCACCTCACACCAGTCAGAATGGCCATCATCAAAAAAAAAAAAAAAAAAAAATCTACCAACAGGGACTTGCCTAGTGGTCCAGTGGTTAAGAATTCACTCTCCAGTGTAAGGGATGCAGGTTGGATCCCGGGTTGGGAAATTAAGATTCCATCTGCCCTGGAGCAACTGAGCTGGTGCACTTCAAACTCGAGAGCCCACATGCCACCAACTATGGAGCCTACGTGCTCTGGAGCCCGTGCACCCCAACTACTGAGCCTGTTCGCCACAAGTAGACAGAAGCCTACTTGCCGCTAGGAAGATCCCGCATGACACAACTGAGACCCCATGCAGCCAAAAAATAAACAAACAAATAATAAAAAAATCTACAAACTGTGAATGCTGGAGAGGGTGTGGAGAAAAGGGAACTCTCCTATACTGTTGGTGGGAATGCAAACTGGTGCAGCGACTGTGGAGAACAGTATGGAGGCTCCTTAAAAAACTAAAAATAGAACTGCCATATGATCTAGCAATCTCACTCCTGGGCATACATAGAGAAAAAACCATAATCTGAAAAGACACATACATCCCAATGGTCATTGTAGCACTATGTACAATACCTAGGATATGGAAGCAACCTAGATGTTCACTGATGGATGTATAAAGAAGATGTGGTACATACATACAATAAAATATTAGCCAGCCATGAAAAAGAACTAATGCCATTTACGGTGACATGCATGGACCTACACTGTCATTCTGAGTGAAGTCAGACAGAAAGACAAATATTGTATGGTATTGCTTGTATGTGGAACCTAAAAAAAATGATACAAATGAACTTATTTACAAAACAGAAAAAGTGTCACAGATGTAGAAAACAAACTTAGAGTTACCAAGGGGGAAGGTTGGGAAAGGGATAAGTTGGGAGATTGGGATTGACATATACATACTACTATATATAAAATAAATAGCTAATAAGGACCTACTGTATAGTACAGGGAACTCAACACTCTGTAATGACCCATATGGAAAAAGAATCTAAAAAAAGAGATATATGTATAAGTATAACTGATTCACTCTGCTGTACAGCAGAAACACAACATTGTAAATCAACTATACACCAATAAAAATTAATTTGAATAAACAAATAAAAACAAATTGGAAAAAATGATTTATACAAATATTTGCTGTTTCACATGACCCTGAAGTTCAAAAATCTGTCAGTAGCCCAGCTGCAGATCTACTTCATTCTTTTTAATAGTGACTGTCATTAAATTTAAGATTCAGCTTGTTTCTAATTTGGGAGGAAGTGCTATCTTTAGTGTTGGTTTTCCATTGCATAATACTACCAGTAGCATCCTTCTCTGTGTGTGTGTGTGTGTGTACTCACAAACCTTGGCATACTGTTTTGTGATTGTATCTACAGCGTAGATGTCTCATAATGGAATTTATGAGCCAGTCAGAATGGACATTTTAATAGATATTGCCAAAAGCTTCACCAGTTTAAACTCCCACCAACAGTTTATGAGGGTGCTTATGTCAACACACTCATCAATGTTGCATATTATCAGATGGTTACATCTTTGCCAACATCATCTTGTTTTGCATTTTCTTAATTATGAATGAAGTTGAGCACCTTCTCATCCGTTTATTGATGGTACTGTTGGCTTACTTTTCTATTGAGTAGTTCGTATTTATCCTATAGACATGTAGGAGCACATAGGGAAGGCAGGAAATCAATCCTTTGTCTGCTCTTGCCAGATTACTTTTTATTATATTTCTGTCACCATATGTAAGTTCTAAGTTTTATTCCGTCAAATGATCAATGTCTTTCTTTATGGCTCTGGGTAGATTGGGTTAAAAAAAAAACGATTTAGATTCAGACCTATAAATAGGTACCCATGAAAAAATGTACAATAAACCCTGGCCAAAATTATCCTCGAGTTCTGACATTTACAACAAACACTCCAGAAAGAGGTCTACACTTGTTAGAGTACAAAGAGTTCTGGACACCTGCCCAAAACCTTCCGGAGCAGAGCACTAAAAAGTCCATTTATGGTCGTGATCTGCTGCTGGCTGTGCTCCTTTGCCTACAGACTTGGAGGATTCTTTCAGGTCAAGGCAGACACTACCGGCAGTAGAGAGCTAAGTTCACGTTCTGAGTGGAGCTGTTGCCATGGCCGTGCCAGACTTCCAGTGGATCTCCCGTCAATCCTGGTTCCTCCGACGGAAGAAACACAAAGGACTTACTTATTTAATATGTGTTGAGAGTACTCACTGGCTACCACAAAGGAAGTGTGGAAACAGTCCAGATATCTGAGGGGAGTGGTGTATGTGTGTGTGTGTGTGTGTATGTGTGTGTGTGTGTATGGTGTGTGTCCTTTCACAGCTGGTTGTATGAGGAAGGACACAAAGCGTGGATGCGGTGGAATGACCAGGGTTGAAGTTCTGTAACCTCCGTTTACTAGCTCTGTGTCTTTGCGTAACGTAAGTTTTAACCTCTCTGAATGTCAATTTCTCTGTCCAGTGAATGAGGATAATTCTATTATCTTTCAGGGTTATGCAAAGAATATTAAGACCAGACATCTGGGTCTAACTGCTAAGTGCCTGGGCTGTGTTAAATACTTAGTAAATGTTACTTGCTTTTAATATGTAAAATAACTCACCTGTGAGTAACTGTTTGGAAAGGTATAAAACAATTTCAAAGAAATGACAGTTTATTTTAAATACACAATCCTGGTATACCAAAGATCTTCCAAATAGATATTCCTACATGAAAAGAAGTCTCAACTTCAACATGGCATAACATCTATTACTACAAGTACTAAAAATTTCATTATAGAAAAATAGACATTAGATAAACAAGCAAAAACTCCCAAAGTTAACATCACATCTAGGTTAAGGAGAAAAAGGATGCTGAGAGACTCTTTAAAAGGTTGCAGGCTGGACCACTGAGGTACATACAGGAGGATACTCTCAAAACACAGGGAGGAAACTTAGACTATTTGTAGAATCTGTAGGCATGGCAATCAAAATATTCAGTATGCCATAAAATTGAATCCATATCTGTAATTTACACATCTGCTTTGAAAACCAGCTTCATATTTCACTAGCAAGATGATGTAAACTTTTTGCCATGCACTTGGCTGAAACTTTCTGTGGACCAAAATATTTGCCAGCATCAAAAGGATAAATGGGTTAAGACAAAAGCAGTTTATCTCACAGACATGACTAAAAAAAGTTTCTCTGATGTGGGATACCATATAGATATAGAACAAGTGTTAAGAGTGAGCTTTCCAGGTCAAAGTAGGTAATATAAATAACAGAAGATGAAAATAGTACAGTGGATCCTCAAAAAATTAAAGAATTGCCATGTGATCTGGCAATATATACCTAAAAAACTGAAAGCAGAGCTGTGAAAAGGTATTTGTAGATCCATGTTATAGGAGCATTATTCACAACAGCCAAAAGGTGGAAGCAACCCAAGTGTCCCCATTGGTGGATGAGTGGATCGACAAAATGTGGTATACACGGACAATAGAAGGTCATTTAGCCTGAAAAAGAGAAGGAAATTCTGACCTGTTCTACAACATGGATGAACCTTGAGGTCATGATGCTAAGTGAAATAAGCCAGTCAGAAAAGGACAAATACTGTTATGACTCCACTTCTAAAAAGTGCCCAAAGAAGTCCAATTCACAGAGACAAAAAATGGTGGCTGTTGAGGCCTAGGGGAGTGAGGGAATTGAGAACTGTTGTTCCTTGTGTTGAGTTTCCATCTGGGATGATGAAAACATTCTGAGGATGGGCAGCGGTGAAAGTTGCACAACAATGTGGAATGTTCTTATTGCCACTGAAGTGCACACTTAAGAATGGTTAAGATGGAAAATGTCATGCTATGTATATTTTATCACAATTAAAAAAAAAAAAAAATGAAGCGTACCTCTGTAGAGAGTTTCCCAGCTGGAAAAGGATGACATACCTAAGACAAATCAGCTTGACTTGCAAAGCAGGCACGGGGGGCGGGGTGGACCACAAGGACCAACAGCAGTGACTTGGTCCAAAGGAGAGCACATCCTACAGAGGGGCCTGGAAAGAGGTAGGGTGTCGCCGCCCACAGCTGTAGCCAGTCTGAGACAACCTCACAGCGGGAGGACAAGAAACGAGTCCCCAACTCCATTTTCCCTCCTCATTCATCCTGCAGGGCTCCCCATGGCCAAACCCACCAAGAAGGCAGGGAGCACTGGAACTGCTGAGAGGGTTCCCTGAGCAGAGAGCAGGGGTCAGAAAGAAGGGATGGCAAGAGACATCTGGGGCAGAGATGAAGGGCCATCCAAGGGACTTTAGACTGATCTGTAATGTTTCTACAATTCTCAAGAAGAATGTGCTCTTGCACTGCTTGTACAGCTCAATGTTAATATGAAAATAGGTAAATGTCATCAGTTCATTTAATTTTATGTAATGGAGATACCTCTAGTTCTTACAAAACTGAATTAGGGAACCCATGCCCAGGGATGTCCTAGGAGCCTAAGTGAGTGGTGTTACAATAAAACAAGTTTCACAGTATGTCAAGCTATGTCTATTATCAGTGGTTCTTCAAGTGTGGTCCCTGGATCAGCAGCATCACATCACCAAAGAACATGAAAGAAATGATTTTCAGGCCTGACCCCAGCCATACTGAATCAGAAACTCGGGTTGGGTTTCAGGGAGAGAGGTGTATGGGATGTGGTGGGATAGGAGTTCAAGGACAGATATTGCTGGAGCCTCTGAACCAGAGCTGCCAAGTACAGTGGCACAGGTTGTACACTGCACAACTGACAGAGATGCTATTCATGCAGAGTAGGATGAGAATGTTGCCTCCTAGGGTCGTGCAGTGCAAAACCTGCATACCAAACCTGGCAGTCCTTAAAACAGTGTGAAACCCACAGAGAAGTTTTAACAGAGGGAAGACACAATCAGAGTGGTCTGTGAAAAGGCACTGGTGGCTCTAGTGTTACCTAGGAGAGAGGTGATGAGGAACTACATCTAGCCACTCTGTCCCGTGTATATATCCTTGGGACTATTTATAAGCTGCATTAGGAGTGAACTAAAGTAAAAGATATCTTAATGGAATTCAAGTCATCTTTATAGCCAAATCTCAAAATCAGATTACAAGATGCTTGAGTCTAGATTAGAAGAAGGACAGGGGAAAGACAAAGAAAGACCATGATACAGTTGTAGGTTAATTCAGCTCAGGCAAGCAGGTCTTGGTGAGGAAGACATGAGTGGCTGAGCAGGCAGTGGGAAGAAGCCAGAAGCCAGAGGGTCAGTTCCAGCTGGCGATATTGATCTGAATGCCATCAGCATCCAGATGGTAGTGAAACTATAAGCATAGATAAGATAACTTGGAGAGACTGTGTAAACACTGGAGTATCTGTGCTGGGGACCAAGCCCTGGAGAACCTCCACCTTTAAGCTGAACAGAGGCAGGTGAAGGTGTGTGCGACACCTGACTTGGATGCAAGGGGACCAGAAAAAGCCAGCAGGCACGTGACCAAAGACTCTTGGTATGGAAAAGTCAATAATTTTATTCCAGGGAGACAAAACAGGAGACAGCACAGGGCAGCACTGCCCATGGACTTTGTCCCCTAGGACCGCCTTTCTCTGGCGGACTCTCGAACAGGTCATTGTGGCTGTAACCCCATCAGACTCCCTGGCCCCTTCCTCAGCCTCAAGAAAGACTTCACACGTCTGGACTTCTCTTCTGAGGCCCATGCACGCTCCTCCCATTCCCCATCATTTCTCATTTGTGAGAAGCTAGACTAGCTGAGGGAAGCTTCTCCTCCATCAAAATGTGCCTCTGGGAAGGGTGGGTGGCAGATGGCATCGGATTAGAAGAAGGCTGAGTTCACTCGCTCCTCTGCAATCTGTGAAGGGTCTCCAGCACAGCAGTGGGGAATCAGCAACTCCATCACATGGCTTAAAAACATGAGTGTCTCTCCAGAAAGACTGTGCACCCCTCCATGACAACGGAGGAGGATATACTGCAGGTCGAGAAGGCCTGGGATTCTAGAAAACCCATGATTCACCAGGATCTTGCTGGAATCAATGATCATGTGCAAATCTGCCTCAAGTCTGAAGCATTTTTCATACTGCATGGCCACTGTTCACTTTGTAACACTTCCACCCTGCTACCTTATCACTCTTTCCAACTAGACTGTAAATGCTTTGGAAATAAAGATCACCTTAACTCATATCTGATTCCTTATTGCCAAAGTCATGGCTGCCATGCAGCAGTCAACCCTCAAGAATATTTGTTGAATAAATGTGATGGGAAGACTGATTTGCAGAAGTGCTAGTGGAATGTATGCCTCTTTGTTTATCTGAAGTTCTAAGACTTAAGTGTGTAAAGCAAGGTTGAGAAACTATAGCCCATGAGCCAACTCTGGGCCATGTGCTATTTTTATGGAGCTTTCAAGGTTTTAAATGATTGGAAAAAATATTTTGCTTGTAAAAAGTATGAAATTATACAAAACTGAAATTTCTCTGTCCATCAATAAAATTGTATTGGAATCACAACTATACCCATTTGGTATTGTCAATGGCTGTTTTGGGGCTATTTCAGAATTGTTGAGTTATATTGTTGCTACAGCAATGACATGGCCCTAAAAGCCTACAATATTTATACTCTGGCCCTTGATAAAAAAAAGTTTGTTTGCCCTTGATATCAAATAATGCTAAACTAGGAGATAAACTTCATATATCCATCAGAATATGAACTTCCTCACAAGCAGAGTTCTTTTCAGAGACTTTCTAGTCATTGGCACTAAAACAAAAGACATTTTAACATGGGGCGTGAACATCAAAACATCTTAGCAGTGTAAGGTAGTAGGCTCTGGACTCAGAAAGGCCTACATTTAATCCCTATGCTATAATACTGCTTAACAGGTCTTACTCTCTAAACTTCAGTCTCCTTGGCAGTAAAACAGGCACAATGATAAGACCTCTTCTCAGGCAGTTGTTCTAAGAATTAAATAATGCAGTGTATCTTTTACCTGGTATCTAATATTTAGTAAGACTCTGATAAAAGGAACTATAATACTTGCCCTCATTGCCTTTGGAGGAATGCTTCACTTGTGGAAAATGTCCTCTTTGATATTTGTCTCTGAAATGAATTATTCACATCAGACTGCGGTTTTTATGTTTAATGATAATAATGTGAATTACTACTCTAGGACCTAGTTGCTAACTATGAATTCACAGAAACCTCAACGACATGTGTCTACTTAAGATTCTTATGATAGAGTGAGATGTTCCAGCCAATGAAATATGACAAGAAAAAAGCAATAAAGGCAAAAGATCTTTGCAAGAAACAATTCTCATTATTTAGAGATGACATAATAGAATACTGCAAAACACTGGAATACCCGCAAAAGTATGTAAGTAGTTAACAGTGACAAAAGCTATATGTATATATGTATGCATGTGTATATATACGGCTACATATACATATGCATGTATAAAGATAGGCATCAGTTCAGTTCAGTCACTCAGTCTTGTCCGACTTTTTGTGACCCCACGGACTGTAGCGTGCCAGGCCTCCCTGTCTATCACCAACTCTGGGAGATTACCCAAACTCTCTCTCTCTATATATATATATATATATAATATATATATACACACACATACATACATATGTTGTTGTTGTTTAGTCACTAAGTCCTGTCTGACTCTTTTGTGACCCCATGGACTGTAGCCCAGCAGGCTCCTCTGTCTATGGGATTTCCCAGGCAAGAATGATGGAATGGGTTGCCATTTCCTTCTCCAGGGGATCTTCCTACCCCTGCGCACGCACGCACACACACACACACAATATCAAACAGCAAATGAAATGAGTGATTCTCTACAGAAAAGCACAATGTTTTACTGACACATACAAAAGAATGTTATGAAAGAATATGAATTATAACAATTAAAATCAGTGAAAAATAAGACCACAGAAACAGAACAGTTGGTTAAAGGTCCAAAAAGAAATCTGGTGGGATGCAAGAGCTTAAAACAAACTTCAATCTCAGTACTACACAGCGGGGTGACACACAGCCCTCCCATTGCTCAGATGTTGGCCAGGGCTTTCTTGAAGCTGCTTTCGTTTAGGAGTGAGCAGATGCAACTGTCAGAAAGGAAGCGGGAGGCTTTTCGAAAAGCAGCAGGAAATGAACAAGCAGGGAACACATTCACTGAGATCCTGGCAAAGGATCCAACGTGTTCTGTAAAAGTAATCTGGAGCCTGTGAGTCGATTCATTGGATTTACAAAGCAGGACAGGATAGTTTCAGTACTGTTAACTGTATCTCACATGTAAATTCCAGAGGGCATGTCTACCCTTCACTGGAAACTCACTGTTCACCAGACACTTCTATTCTAAGTGTGTGGGAAACATTTTTGGGCTAGAAGGGCCACTTTTACTTTAATGTTAAATACTGCAAAAAGAAGACAGGGCTGGATACTACTATCCCTTTTTATAGTCAAGGATGCAAATGTATCAAAACATTTTGGAGACTAGAGAACAGGCAGGCTGGGTGACCTAAAGAAAAGGAAATTTAAGTAACAGTATGAGTATGTACATATTTTTCCTCCTTATAATACAGAACTCCTTTTTCCTACAGATACTCAAATTAGTCTTTAAAAAAAAACTTAAAAATTGTGGTAATGTATATTACCACCAGTAGCTGACAAGAAATCACAGAGAAATTTCAAGTCTTCTCTGATTAACAATTTAGCCCCTCTAAACACATCACCTACTGAAAAAGCCATGACCTCTGGAAGCAGGCTGTGACCTCCTCAGGCCACTCATCACAGGCTACCAGCGCCGGCTGCAGTGTGGTCAGGTGTGCCCTGGAGGATCAGAAAACCTCTTTATTAAAAATGAAAGAGAACTCGGTCTTCTCTTGCTGCTTTGATGTGAGATCAGCAATTGCTAATAAAAGGGATTTTTCTTTTCCTGGATGGGGCTACAGAACCAAAATCTAAATTTAGATGGGTATGTTTTCACTGGCAAGCTCTAGTTTAATTAATTTCGATTTATAAAGGAATAGCAAAGGTGAGTGACACTGCTACCCAGGCATGCAAATTCAAAGTGAACATAATCCTAGTTTACATTTTTGGAAAATAACCAGTGTGTCTTGGGAAATGAAATATACCTGAGAGGGACAAAAGACGTGATTTCCTTTTTTTTTTTTTAAATAAAGAAATGTTGCTTCCTGTGGCAGATTTGAAAGGTGGATAGGTATTAGCAGAACAGTTTTTTGTGAAACTGTTTTGTTGATCTGTATGATGTTGCCTCTGCTAAATGCAGAACAGATAAATTAGCATTCATTAATTTCATGCATAGCATATATTTCAGCATTTACAATTATGATGCTCTTTTGAGGGCTTCCTTGCTCAGAATTATGACTCTGTTAAATCCTTTATTTTTTTTTTTTAAGAAAAAGAATGTATATAAAGGCAGAGGAACATCATGTTTTATGAACATGTCAGGTTCTAAGGAACCAAGCCCCATAAAAGAACACTAAGGAAATATTTAGAAGCAGAACTTCAAAACTTTTCTGTCCTTCTGTTTTCCCACATTTGGGAGAGGGGAGGGGATGGTGAAATGCGGTCAGTTACAGGCGTTCATGAAAAGGCTGAATCCCTTTCATGTTTATAAAATTGAACATATGTAATAAAATAAAGAAAACACTAAAGCACAGAGGCAGCTGCAGAAACTCTTTTCAACTGATTGTGAAGAGATTTTAAGCTCAAAGTAGTCCTGACCAATAACTTTCGTTGCTCATTTTGAGCAGCTACTCTATATGAGTAGCCGGTATCCAGACTTTTTCCATCTTTAGACTTTCCCACTTTTAGATATACCCTCCCCCCTTGCTGAAGTCCTCTGTTCCCCACTTGTCACTTGGCTAACTGCTATTCATTTCTAGATCTCAATTAAACATCACTCCCTCCAAGAGGCCCTCCCAGATTTGCCCCTCTCACTTAGGACATCCTGTTTATCTCCTTCATAGCATTTAGCACCGTATGTTGTCCTTATGCTTGTTTACTTTCATCCTTTCTCTACCGGACTCTCAGTTCCCTGAGGGCAGAGACCCTCATGTCAGTAGATCACAGACATTATGATGTCATGGTTAAAATGCCGGTTTTAGACGTTGACAGTTGGGTTCCAAATACCAAATGCACCAATTCAGTAGCTGTGTGACCTCAGCACGGTACTTAACCCCTCTGGGCAATCATTTCTCCTTCTTATGTGGAGGTAGGGTATGTGGAGTACCTAACTCATGTTTTCTAAGGTTAAAATCAAATGTGATGATGCAAGTAAGGCACTTCATAAATGAGCACTATTATTATTTGCCACTGTATACCCAATGCCAACTACAGCTCTCATACTAAAAGATGCAGGATAAATACCTACTAAACTGATACACTTTAATACAATTATATCTGCATATTCTCACAACTCATGAAGTACGTCTACAGCAACTTCACACGTGAGAGACGAGAGATTAGTAATGCCTTCCTCAAAGCCTCACAGCACTCTGGAAACTTCCATTCCTTGAGCCCCAGCCCCACCAGCATAAACTGAGGACATTATTTCTACCAGTTTCTCATGAAAGGGTGTCACCATCAACCTGTTATGGGCAGGGGCAGTCAAAAAACAAAGTACACACAATAAAATCCAGTAGAAATCAATCTATATTCATGAAACAATGTTTATCTGATTACAAACATAGTGTGATATGGACATTCTGTTGGATCCTATAAACCCTTTGAGCCTCAGTTTTTACCTTCTGTGAAATGGGGATAATAAAGATATAGGAGAAATATATGAAGCCTTGCACAGGGCCTGGTATTAGTTAGGTGCTCAAAAAAGGCAGATTCTGCTTCTGAGAGGATGTGAGCCACTAAATGATTCTTTAAGGCCATAAGTTATACTTTATCCTGGATCTCATTAGTTCAATGATGAGAAATCATTAGAAATAGCTATTTTGCTTTCAAAGTACAGGGCAGCTAGAATGCTGAGGTCTTTGGGTTTGCAACAGATACTGTATGATGTTACACCTTAAAAGTTTCTAGGCAAGAACAAGATGGCAGAGGAGTAGGTGGTCATGGAGTACATCTCTCTCTACGGATACATCAGGAATACACCTTCAGACGTAGAAGTGTATGCAGGACACCAGCTGAGAGTGGACAGGAGTACCTGACCAGTGGAAAAGAATATCTAGAACCATGCAAAACTCAATAGGACAAAGGAACTAGGGGAAAAAACAGGAGTGTTAGTAGGACTGGACCTGCCCTCAGCCTGTGGGGTAATTGAAGCAGGGGTCCGATCCCCACATCAGGGCAACTGTCTGAGTCAGAGGAGAAACATTTAAGGCTGAGAGTGAAACAGCTGATTTGCGGCAGCCTAAATGGAATGAGAATCAGGCAGTCCTTGCCGCCGCCATACATACTCTGGACAGGGACGCAGGTCCCCTGGAGGGTACAGCGGCTGGGAGCTGGAATATGGGGATTGTGGAGCAATCCCAGGGTGAGGGCTGCTGTTGACTGTGGAGAGACATATCAAGGGGATGTGAGAGAGGAGATTGTGGTGGGAAACGCCTGTGGAGGGAGGCTGAGCAGCCATGGAAGCAAGGCGATGCTGCTGAGTCACATATAGGGAGTGGAGCCATCACCATAGCCTCTCTCTCCCTGAATGCCAGCATCAGCAGCTGAACAATAGAGAGGCTGGCCCATCAAATGCCTGATATACTGAACTACAGAGTAGGACCCCAGCCAGGGTGCCTCTTTAAGTGCCTGATCCGCCATCTACAGAGTAGGATCCCAGCCAGGGGGGCCCTCTATGTGCCTGACGTGCAGAACAACAGAGAAGGACCCCAGGCAAGGGAGCCCTTGAAGTGCCTGAACAGGCAGAGCTACAGAGAAAGACTGGCCAAGAGGCCTTCTGATCGCCAGCCACAAGAGGCTCGAAGAAAGACTCTGATAGGGCCATAACTCCTGTGGCAGAGGCAGTCCGTGTCCTTGCACACTTGGCACTGTCAGAGTTCCCGCAAGCCAAGCACCTGTGCCATCTTCACGCTCAACTCTCCTTAGGGCAGAGCTGCCACAACAAAAAAAGTCTTGCGTCTATGTGCGCAGGGTCATTTCGGTCATGTCAAACTCTTTGTGACCCTGCAGACTGTGGCCTGCCAGGCTTCTCTGTCAGGGAGGCGGGGCTCTCCAGGCAAGAATACTGTGTATTGGCCAATACTGGTTGTCATACCCTTCTAGAGCATTGTATTTCCTGCTGCCCTAACCGCCAACTCCCCTGAGTACCTGATGCTCCAGAACCCCTGCAATCCAAGCAGCGACACCACCGCCACACCTGGCCCTCACAGGGGCAAACCCAAGTCCTTCAGGGCAGTCTCAAGAGCAAACCCCAGTGGACGACCCACATGCAGAGGTGGAAATAAAATCACGATTGAAACCCAGGGGCAGTGTGGCTAAGGAAGAAGACCCAAAACCTTCCCACCAGCGGTACAAGCTGCAGATTAAACCCACACCATCAACTAGGCAGACTCTGTGCCTATGGAATATATAAAAGGTTGAGAGCATCCACAAAACAAAATGCACTTCTTCTGATACCTGTGGACACTGAAGGCAAAAACACACAGGAGTAGGACCAGATTAGAATCTGAGCTGCCTCCACAGCAGGTCCAGAGATCAGCACAGTGTTGGAGGGCATCCGAGGGAGGCGAAGTGGACTGTGACTCCCAGTGAGGGAAAGGACTCTGACAGCAGTGACTCAAGAAAGACATTATTCTTATGCTTTGACTTGTTCTGTAGATTCTGTTGGATTTTTTTCTTTTTTCCTCCCTCTGTTGTAGTTTCGATTTTATTGGCACTATGAAATCTAATTAAGCTTTTGAGCTTTTTTTTTTGTTTTTTCCTCAGTCACATTTTTTTTATGATTGTTATAAACCTCTGCCTCTATGTTGGGCTTTTGCAATCCTGTGGAGTTTTCCTTTTTTTTCTTTCCTCTTTTTTATTTTCAATTTTTAATCTTTTAAACGTATTATTTTTTCTACATTTACTCCTTTGTTTGCTTTTCCCACAGTTCTTTTCCCATTGTAGCTAATCTTTTATGTATATATATCTTTATCTACCTCTATTTAACTTTGTATATCTATCCTTTTCTTTCTTTCCTTTCCTCTCAACATATTTGCTAGTTTTATTTTCATTGCTTTATTCCCCAATTGGCACCTTGTTTTAGTTTTGTTTTCCAGTTTGTGCTTTAGTTAGTTTTGTTCTGGTAGATAAAATTTTTGGTGTCCTTTGTTTGCCAGGTCAATCTATTGTACTTTATTTTTGTTGGACTGTTTTGATTTTGCTTATGGGTGTATATGTATATGTGTATATTCAGTCAAACTTTTTACTGTGGTTATAAATCTCTGACTCTATGTTACGCTTTTACAGTTCTGTGGAGTTTTCCTTTTTTCTCTTTTTTATAATTTTAATTTTTAATTTTTTAAATCTATTATATTTTTCTACATTTATTCCTTTGCCTTTCCTACTGTTTTTTCCCCTTGCAATTAATCTTTAACGTATATAAATCTTCATCTACCTCTATTTAACTCTGCGTATCTATTCTTTCTTTCCTTTCCTCTCAACATATTTGTTAGCTTTGTTTTCATTGCTTTATTCCTCACTCGGCACCTTGCTTTAGTTTCGTTTTCCAGTTTGTGCTTTAGTTTTGTTCTTAACTGGTAAATATAATTTTTGATTTCCTACGTTTGTTGGGTCAGTCTACTGTACTTTATTTTTGTTGGAATGTTTACTTTGCTCATGGGTGTATATGTATATTCCATTATTTTAATTACTATTTGCCTGATTTTGTAACTGCCATTTGTCTGGGGTTCATCTTTGGTTTATCATTTTTGGATATTTGTTGTAATCTCACTTAATGCCATAACAAGCCACTTGTGGAATCTTCATTCCTGACCAGAGATCAAGCCCTGAGCCTTTGAAGTAGGAGCACTGACTCCAAGACCCTAGACTACCAGAGAATGAACACTGAAAAGTGAAAGTGAAGTTGCTCAGTCGTGTCCGACTCTTTGCGACCCCATGGACTGCAGCCTACCAGGTTCCTCCGTCCATGGGACTCTCCAGGCAAGAATACTGGAGTGGGTTGCCATTTCCTTCTCCAGGAGATCTTCCCAACCCAGGGATTGAACCCAGGTCTCCCACATTGTAGGCAGATGCTTTACCGTCTGAGCCACCAGGGAAGATTACCAGAGAATTAACCCTAGTGAGTATCAAATAGTGAGAACTCACACAAAATAAACCACTTGAATACAAGACCTTACATCACCCAAACACCAGTAGCACCCTTTGCAACAAACAAAACAAAAATACAAATCCAATTATCAGCAGACAGGACTATCACCTCACTCAGCCTTGCCCATCAGAGGAAAAACAAACAAAGAAACAAAACCAGCACAAATCTCACCCTATAAGAAGCTTACACAAACCACTGGACTAATCTTAAGAGGGCAGAAATCAAAAGGAAGAAAGAGTTCAACCTTGAAGCCTGAGAAAAGGAGACCTCAAACACAGTAAGTTAAAAAAAAAAACAAACAATGAAAAGGCAGAGAAATACTACACAAATGAAGGAACAAACTAGAAACACAGAAGTCCAAATAAGTGAAGAGGAAATAGGCAAACTACCTGAAAAATAATTCAGAATAATGATAGTAAAGATGATCAAAAACCTTGAAAACAAAATGGAGAAAATGCAAGAATTAATTAACGAAGACCTAGAAGAATTAAAGAATAAACACACAGAGACAAACAACACAATTACTGAAATTAAAAATACTCTAGAAGGAATCAATAGCAGAATATCTGAAGCAGAAGAACGAATCAGTGAGCTGGAAGATAAAATGGTGGAAATAACTTCTGAAGAGCAGGATAAAGTAAAATGAATGAAAAGAACTGAGGATAGTCTCAGAGACATCTGGGACAATATCAAATGCACCAACATTTGAATTATAGGGGTCCCAGAAGAAGAAGAGAAAAGGAAAGGATATGAGAAAATTTTTGAAGAGATTATAGTTGAAAATTTCCCCAACATGGAAAAGGAAATAGCCAATCAAGCTCAAGAGGCACAAAGAGTCCCATACAGGGTAAACCCAAGGAGAAACATGACAAGACACATACTAATCAAACTAAGGAAGACTAAACACAAAGAAAGAATACTAAAGGCAACAAGAGAAAAGCAACAAGTAACATACAAGGGAAACTCCATAGGCTTAACAGCTGATCTTTCAGCAGAAACTCTGCAGGCCAAAAGGGAATAGCAGGATATATTTAAAGTACTGAAAGGGGAAGATCTACAACCAAGATACTGTACCTGGCAAGGATCTCATTCAAAACTGATAGAGAAATAAAAAGCTTTTCAGGCAAGCAAAAGTTAAGAGAATTCAGTACCACCAAACCAGCTTTACAACAAATGTTAAAGGGACTTATGTAGTCAATAAATACAAAAGAAGAAAAAAGATCTAAAAAATCAAACCCAAACAATTAAGAAAATGGCAATAGGAACATATGTATCAATAGTAACTTTAAATGTAAATGGATTAAATGCTCCAACCAAATGGATTAAATGCTCCACAGACTGGCTGAATGGATACAAAAACAAGACCCATATATATGCTGTCTACAAGAAACCCACTTCAGACCTAAAGACACGTATAGACTGAAAGTGAGAGGAAAGAAAAATATATTCTATGCAAATCAAAAGCAAAAGAAAGCCGGAGTAGCAATCCTCATATCAGAAAAAATAGACCTTAAAATAAAGAAGATTATAAGCGATAAGGAAGGACACTACATAATGATCAAGGCATCAATCCAAGAGGAAGACATAACGATTGTAAATATCTATGCACCCAACATAGGAGCACCTCCATGCATAAGACAAACACTAACAGACATAAAAGGAAAAACTGACAGTAACACAATAATAGTAGGAGACTTTAACACCCCACTCACACCAATGGACAGTTCATCAAAACAGAAAATTCATAGGGAAACACAAGTCTTATATGATACATTAGACGAGATGGATCTCAGTGATATCTTCAGGACATTCCATCCAAATGCAGAAGAAAGACCTTCTTCTCAAGTGCACTTGGAACATTCTCCAGGCTACACCACATCTTAGGTCACAAATCAAACCTCAGTAAATTTAAGAAAATTGAAATTGTACCAAGCGTCTTCTCCAACCACAACGTTATGAGACTAGATATCAATTACAAGAAAAAAACTGTAAGAAACACAAACACATGGAGATTAAACAACTCGTTTCTAAATAACCAACAGGTTATTGAAGAAATCAAAAGGGAAATGAAGAAATTTCTAGAAACAAATGTCAATGAAAACACGACAATTCAAAACCTATGGGATGTAGCAAAAGCAGTTCTAAGAGGAAAGTTTATAGCAATACAATCCTACCTCAAGAAACAAGAAAAACATCGAATAGACAACCTAACTTTACATCTAAAACAACTGGAAAAGGAAGAAACCCCCCAAAATTAGCAGAAGGAAAGAAATCATAAGGATCTGAGCAGAAATAAATGAAAAAGAAATGAAAGAAACAATAGTAAAGATTAATAAAACTAAAAGCTGGTTCTTTGAGAAGATAAACAAAACTGACAAACCTCTAGCCAGACTCATCGAGGAAAAAAGAGAGAAGAATCAAATCAACAAAATTGGAAATGAAAAAGGAGAGGAATGCAGAAATACAAAGGATTGTAAGAGACTATTATGAACAACTATATGGCAATAAAATGGATAACTTGGAAGAAATGGAAAGATTCTTAGAAAAGTTCAATCTTCCAAGACTGAACCAGGAAGAAATAGAAATTATGAACAACCCAATTACAAGCACTGAAACTGAAGCTGTGATCAAAAATCTCCCAAAAAAACAAAATCCCAGGACCTGATGGCTTCATGGGAGAATTCTATCAAACATTTAGAGAAGAAGTAATGCCTCTCCTTCTAAAACTCTTTCAAAAATTGCAGAGGAAGGAACATTTCCAAACTCATTCTATGAGGCCACCATCATCCTGATACCAAAATCAGACAAAGACAACACAAAAAAAGAAAACTACAACCAGTATCACTGAGGAACATAGATGCAAAAATCCTCAACACAATTTTAGCAAATAAAATTCAGCAATACATCAAAAGGCTCACACATCATGATCAAGCTGGGTTTATTCCAGGGATGCAAGGATTCTTCAATATACACAAATCAATCAATGTGATACACCATATTAACAAACTGAAAGATAAAAACCATATAATCATCTCAATAGATGCGGAAAAAGCCTTCAACAAAATGCAGCACCCATTTATGATTAAAAATCTTCAAACAATGGGCATAGAACGAACCTACCTGAACATAGTAAAGGCCATATATGATAACCCTACAGCAAACATTATTTTCAATGGTGAAAAACTGAAAGCATTCCCCCTAAGATCAGGAACAAGACAAGGGTGTCCACTTTCACCACTATTATTCAACATAATTTTGGAAGTCTTAGCTACAGCAATCAGAGAACTAAAAGGAATAAAAGGAATTCAGATCAAAAAAGAAGAAGTAAAGCTCTTACTGTTTGCAGATGACATGATACTGTACATAGCAAACTCTAAAAATAGTATCAGAAAATTACTAGAGCTAATCAGTGAATTTAGCAAAGTTGCAGGATACAAAATCAATACACAGAAGTCACTTGCATTTCTATATACTAACAATGAAAAATCAGAAAGAGAAATTAAGGAATCAATCCCATTCACCATTGCAACAAAAAAATTAAATATCTAGGAATAAACTTACCTAAGGAGACAAAGGAACTGTACACAGAAAATTATAAGACACTAATGAAAGAAATCAAAGACAACATAAATAGATGGAGAGATAGTCCATGTTCCTGGGTAGAAAGAATATTGTGAAAATGACTATACTACCAAACACAATCTACAGATACAATGCAATCCCTATCAAATTACCAATGGCATTTTTCACAGAACTAGAACAAAAAATTTCACAATTCCTATGGAAACACAGAAGACCCCAAATAGCCAAAGCAGTCCTGAGAAAGAAGAATGGAGCTGGAAGAATTAACCTCCCTGACTTCAGATCATACTACAAAGCTACAGTCATCAAGATGGTATGGTACTGGCACAAAAACAGAAATATAGACCAATGGAACAAGATAGAGAGCCCAGAAATAAACCCATGCACCTATGGGTACCTTATTTTCAACAAAGGAGGTAAGAGTATACAATGGGGCAAAAACAGCCTCTTCAATAAATGGTGCTGGGAAAACTGGACAGCTACATGTAAAAGAATGAAATTAGAACACCTCTGAACACCATACACAAAGATAAACTAAAAATGGATTAAAGACCTAAAGGTAAGACCAGAAACTATGAAACTCTTAGAGGTAAACATAGGCAGAACACTTGATCACATAAATCAAAGCAAGATCCTCTATGACCCACCTCCTAGAGTAACAGAAATAAAAACAAAAGTAAACAAGTGGGACCTGATTAAACTTAAAAGCTTTTTCACAGCAAAAGAAACTATAAACAAGGTGAAAAGACAACCCTCAGAATGGGAGAAAATAAGAGCAAATGAAACAACAAAGGATTAATTTCCAAAATATACAAGCAGCTCATACAACTCAATGCCAGAAAAACAAACAACCCAATCAAAAAGTGGGGAAAAGACCTAAACAGACATTTCTCCAAAGAAGACATGCAGATGGCTAACAAACACACGAAAAGATGCTCAACATTGCTCATTATTAGAGAAATGCAAATCAAAACTAAAATAAGATATCACCTCACACCGGTCAGAATGGCCATCATCAAAAAGTCTACAAACAATAGAGGTGCTGGAGAGGGTGTGGAGAAAAGAGAACACTCTTGCACTGTTGGTGGGAATGTAAATTGATACAGCCACTATGGAGGACAGTATGGTGGTTCCTTAAAAAAACTAGGAATAAAACCACCGTATGATCCAGCAATCCCACTCCTAGGCAGATACCCTGAGGAAACCAAAATTGAAAAAGACACATGTATCCCATTGTTCACTGCAGTACCATTTACAATAGCTAGAACATGGAAGCAACCTAGATGCCCATTGACAGATGAATGGATAAAGAAGTTGTGGTACATATACGCGATGGAATATTACTCAGCCGTAAAAAGGAACACATTTGAGTCAGTTTTGATGAGGTGGATGAACCCAGAATCTATTATACAGAGTGAAGTGAGTCAGAAAGAAAGATAAATAACGTATTGTAACGCATATATATGAAATCTAGAAGAATGGTACTGAAGAACTTATTCACAGCGCAGCAATGGAGAAACAGACATAGAGAACAGACTTATGGACATGGGGAGAGGGGAGGAGAGGGTGAGATGTACGGAAAGAGTAACATGGAAACTTACATTACCATATGTAAAATAGATAGCCAACAGGAACTTGCTGTGTGGCTCAGGAAACTCACACAGAGGCTCTGTATTCCCTGGATGGAGGTTCAAAAGGGAGGGGATATATGTATACCTATGGCTGATTCATGTTGAGGTTTGACAGAAAATGACAAAATTCTGTAAAGCAATAATCTTTCAATAAAAAAATAAATTAAAAAGAAATAAAAACATGGCAAAAAAAATTCTAAACTCTTCTTAAAAGTTTCTAAACTCTTTTAAGATACAATATGAAGAATAAAAAATCGCAAATCTAGGGCATTTAAAAAAATTCATACATTCTGAGATATCCTTCAAACTTTTAGACTCACGAATAAAGTTGCTTCAGGGAAACTGGCTGTCTTTCTTTAAGCTATTTAAAGAATCTGCCCACTCCTAACAATTTTTTTTTTTTTTTTTTGCTCAGAACTCTAGTTAATGGGGACTCAACACTGGTACAAGAAGGACAAGGGGAATCCTAAATAATCATGGTTCATATCATGTTCCAGACCACCCCAAGAGACCACTTGACCTAAAAATCAAATGATGGAAATAAACCCTTGTTTACAGGGGTTGGGCAAAAAAAAAAACCAGAATTCTCCCACGATGAGCAGAGAGGTAAGGCTCCCTTCATGAGTCCTCCTTGAAGTTAGCGTCCAAAACCCACAGGCTTATGTATGCACTCAACTGACCTGGACAAATCACTCATGCTGACACTCAGAGCTAGGAAGGTCAAGGTCAAAGGGCAGTGGGCTCTGGGGTCAAGGGCCACCCACCACAGACTAAAGAGGCCACAGGCAAGATCACTCATTACTGCTGTGGTTGCTCGCCTTGGATCCCTCGTGGCTGAGACGTGCCAAAGAAGAGAGTATTCTTTAGCAGCTGGTTTAAAAACCTGCTGGTTAATTCTTCAAACACCCTGTCTTGCTTTTATCCAGTGTACTGAGAAGGTTAAACTAAATGACCTCCCTTCTGAGGGTCAGGGGAGCTTGTTAGGGAGTCTGAAGACTTGTGTTGTAGAGAAAAACAATGGCCAACAGGGCAAGCAGCAAGCAATTATCAATAAGGATTAGATAAACGCAAGACGCAAGACGCAGCAGAGACTGGCTCAAGTTAGGCAAGATAACAATGGCCCCGTTTCAACCCAAGGAGGGGGAGAGACTCAGGAATAAATAAATGCTCACCATCTTTTATAAATAATGATGAAGTAATGTGTCTGATTCCAAATTCTGCTGGTTTAAAAATTCAATTGCATTCCTCACTTTATTTCTGACTGCACTCTTAATTTTATTCACAGCATAAGAGGGCCATGTAATGATCAAAACAAACAAACAAAAGTAACAAAATGAAGCCATTTTCACAAGATAGTGAAATAGCGTGAAAAACAGAATGAAGATTTTGCATGACACTGGGACTGTGTGTCTTGCACACAGCCTGACGTTGAGGTCTGTGCATCAATGCCTTTAGGAAAATAGAGGAAGACAGATGATCACGAGGGAAAAATCGATATGTTTAATCTCAAGAACATTTCTGGAACAAAAAGCTGATAGGAACTGCTTTAAAACCTTGTAAGAAAGAAATAGTTAACCCACAGGGAGAGAAACCTATGTTTCTGACCAACCTGTGTTCACTAAAAGAGCTCTGGCAAGAATAATACACACTACAATATGTAAGAGCTTTTTTTTTTTTTTTTTTTTTTAATATCTCCATGGCTAGAATGAGGGTTGAGTCCATGAGTGCAACTTTGGTCCATGAGTGCAAATACAAATTAAGCATACCTCTGCTGGAATGAATTGCACGTGGTGACTTTCTACCTAAGCTGCGCTGCATTCATTATCCTCCTAAATGAGGACGTATAAGCCTTACACATGTGACCTAAGGCTGCTGGGAGCTCTGACGTATTGTTCAGGACGTGGAAGGCACCCTGGAAGGGGTCTGATGGTCACTTCTCGCCCTCCCTCATCTGCAGATCAAAGCGCTCCTCCAAGACATTCAGACCAATCAGAACTGAGGCCAGGGCACAGACCCGCCCCGAGATGGGGAAGCGGGCAGGTGGCCCGTGGTCTCCACTCCGTGTTCTCCACTCCGTGTTCTTCACTCCACTTGGTTCCCACTCCTCCCTGTTATCTCATACCCGCCTCTTCTCTGCACTGCTGCCTCTGCCATCCCTCACCTCATCCAATTTCCATTTCCAACTGAAGCCAGTGAATGCTGACTCTGTCATCTGCAAAGCACCTGATTAATGAAGTAAGGAGGCCTTAGGGGTGGGAAGTGGGTGAGAAGGGGAGATACAGAACCCACACTACACAGCCTGTCCTCAAGCAGACGGCAAGGCGTCCGCTGGGAAAATACGAACTCTCTTTTTTTTAATGCCTGGGTCCAAGTACGTCATCTTGGTGGTCTTCCTCATTAATGACAGAGAGAAGGAAAGAAAAAGAGAGAGAGGGAGGGAAGGAGGAAGGAAGGAAGAGAAAATAAAAAGAGAAAAAGAAGAGGGAGAAGGGAGAAAAGTGAAAAGGAAAAAAATAAATGCAATGGGAATTCCCTGGCAGTCCAGTGGTTAAGACTCTGCACTTTCATTGCCAAGGGTGTGGATTCAATCCCTGGTTGGGGAAATAAGACCCCACAAGTCACACAGTTCAACCAACAAATAAATAAGTAAAATAAATATCATATTAAAGAGTTTAGATTTCATCTTATAAGCATGGTAAGCCACCATGTGCTTAAGAAAAATGAAAGAAATGAAATAAACAGGGCCTGGTCTTGACTTTGCTTTGAGAATCTGGGCTGCTTTCTGGTGATCATGTCACTCTTTTCACGAGCTACCTGGTCTTTCTTCCTGTCTGTGCTGTGCTTAGCCACTGAGTCATGTTCAACTCTTTCCAACCTCATGGACTCTAGCCCTCTAGGTTCCTCTGTCCATGGGGATTCTCTAGGCAAGAATACTGGAGTGGGTTGCCACGCCCTCCTCCAGGGGCATCAGAAGCAGGAAGAGAGGGGAAGGGGTGGGGAGATTTGCACTCAAAATCCAACGGTAGGGAGAAGATCAGAAAAAAAACACAAAACTTAAAGGTGTAGATGTATGAGCTCCACAGTACAATCTGGGGCTTTAAAGAGTAAAAGCAAAGTACCTGGTGCAGTGACTCCTACAAAAAGAATAGCGTTCTCACTGTCCTGCCTGGGAGTCACAGCCATCGGAATAGATTTGCATTATACCCACTATCTTCTCTTTAAGACAACAGTAAAGTATATAAAGTGATACACTTTATGGAGAGCTTCATCCAAATGGTACTGTTCAGTGCACTCCATGAGAACATTGCCATTCATTTTCTGACAGCACAAGATCAGCATTGCCATGCCGCCTCAAGAACCATTCAGGCCAGAGTGAATTCATCAACAGGTGAAAAATAAATGTTTCTCTGAGTGAATTCATCAACAGGTGAAAAAGAAATGTTTCTCTGAGTGAATTCATCAACAGGTGACAAATAAATGTTTCTCTGAGTGAATTCATCAACAGGTGAAAAATACATGTTTCTCTCTGTGCTGTTTGTTTTCTCCAGCTGCTCTTAAAAGGAGACAAGAATGCAGAACATCAGCTAGTCTGAATTGTCTAAATCCTGCTCCATCACTGGATGCACTGAATTGAGCGAATCATTTCATCTGTCTCAGGTTCCTTCTGTGTAAACAGAGAAGAGTAATAATACCCTCCTCATAGGATTGTTGTGAAAATGAAAGATATTCATGCAGGGCAAGCCCTTACCCCAAGGCCTGGCACATGTAAGCTCTGTAAGTGTGAGCTGTCAACATCATCAGCAGCAGCAGCATGATTTTACTTCTTATCCATTCACTTAACCGTAATTCCTTAAACATCTGATAACCACCATAAAAGCCTAATGCAAAGCCACAGGACACAAAATCTCTTTACAGGCTGGGGGTCAACTTTTGGCCTCCCTGCAGTGGTTCTGCTCAACCATACTCCCTATCAGCCTGAAGTGCACGTGGGAATGCTGGAACAATGGCCACAAAGATGTCTAGAGAGGTCTGGTTCTTTTACTGGGCACAGTGTAGACACTTTTTACAACTTAATACTCACGCAATAAAAATTAAGTGCTTACATAAGACCACTACCAAATGACAAAAACATGATTATATATTGGTTCACTACAAAATCTTTTAGAGAAATGGATGCTATAATTGAGAACTGGTTATTAAGAATCAATAAGCTCAAGATCAACACCAACATAGTCATATTTTTAGGAAAACCAAGGTAATTCTTGGTTCCTTGAAAATTTCTAAAAAAAAAAAATCAAAATAATCATCAAAGTGATCTTGTTAAAAAGTTGTGGTGTAACAGGTTATGCCAAATCTGGGTCTATTATAAGAACCAAATGGCCTACAAAATTGTAGCTGTCATTTAAAGCAGAATGCAGCCCCTTAAATGGCAATGAGAAAAATACAGATTAAATGTCATTTTTCTAAAGCGAATTCAAGCCAAAAGTCTTAAAATTATTTCTTGGGGAGAAAATCATGGATATCTTTGATTTATATTCATTTCTTATGTACCTCAAAATGCACTCAATCAAAACTGTGGGAATTTTAAGGAAGAAATGTCATGAATTCACTGAGCACCAGTGAATCAACTGACAACTCTTCTGTCACTGGATTGTGAAAAATTTAGCAAGTTGTGATGAAGACCAGATAAGGGATATAGCTTTGAAGAGAAACAAATCAGGGCAATGCAAAACTTTATTACTGGACTATAATTTTTATTATCCTAACTTGATCAAGAGTGCTGATTCTGTCCCCAAATATGTCTGGTAATGAATTATCCTTTTTGTTTTGGGCCAACTAAATCCTATCTTTTCTCCTGATTTCTCCAATGTAAGCTTTAAGCCCTATTCACTTCATGGTATTGCTACAATTTCCCCCATTCATAATCTCTGCCATAACCATGTTTGCCTTTGTTATGCTGAGGATGTCTTGGGTATGTATCTATCACTCCACTCAGTGGGTGATTGTAGGGGCTGACCTTCTTGCCTGATCCAGTGTTTCAACAGCTTCCCCAAACGCTACTTTCTATTAGTTGAAGACAAAGATGCACTGTTGGTCAAACAGATAGCCCCTCTGGAAGGAGGTCCCTTCTTCTTCAGTCAGGGGTGTGCAAGGGGTTACCTTTCCTTGCTAGAGCCAAACCCATCTCAAGGCCCATACTGAGATGGGCCGAACATCTTAACACCATACAGAGCAAATATACACATCAGCTCAGTAAATCCAATCAGCCTAATGTCTAGACTGGGTGCTGCTAACACTCGCGGTGGCCTCAGAACAGGCAGAAACGAGGAGGAGAGAGGGGAGGTCGGTGCACACATTCTCTCTGAGTGAAGCCACTACCCCTCAGCTCCTGCTGGGTGTTGGCTGTGCAGGGAAAAGTGGGGGAAGTACAGCGCTGCCAGACAGTCTCAATTTTCAAATAAAGCCAGGAACCCAGACATCTCTGTAAAAACTCTCTAGATTTTTAAATGTTGGCAACAAATTCCAAACATTTTTAAACACAGTGCTCATTGAGCCAAACACTTCTTTTAGCCACATCCAGCCTGCCAATTATGGAGATGACTCCCCCAAAAGGTCAGGCAACCCGAGTAATCATTTCCATCTCTGCACTATTTGCAAAGGACTGACCAATAATGGGCCCCAACCAAGTGCCAGGCACCCTGCTAACTGCTTTCAGTGAGTCATCTCATTTTGAACCTCATTACAAACTGACTGCAACATCGTTACCCAGGTTGAAGAGATAAAGGTTCTTGTCTAAGTTCTGAGAGTCAGGCAGGAGCAGGATTCGAACTTGCATCTTGGTGACTTTAAACCACACCTACTTTCCACTAATCCACAGGACCAACCTAGAAACAAGAGTGGAATAAAGCAGACCTTGCAGGAGGGGTTTCTCCTGCCCTGGGGAAATTGCTGAGGTGGCATACGGAACTCTATGGCATTTGTTGGGTATACACTACCAAGTTTACTGTTTCAGAGTCGGTGATTTAATGCAGTCACCTAAGTAGTGATAAATAACAGTGTATTTGACCACGTTTCAAACTTATGATTCAGCCCTTCAGTGTGATAACTGCTGGCTGGTGTGCAATGCGCCAGAGGAGGCCAGAAATCTGGTCACTAACTATTTTTGCAAGCAAAATTTTATTCTTAATAATAACAAAGGTAACAATAGTCACTTTTTAAAAGGCAAACCAGAAACTTCTTGTTGCAGAAGGCTTTATACATAATGACTCTTTCTTATATCTAGAAGTTTTGCAACTAACAAGTTGATTTTAATCTCCTTATTTCAACATCAAAGAGAGAAAAAGGTTCAACATCAAATGGATCAGAAATGAAGGATTTTATAAAAAAAAATTTTGGAAACCTCATGCAGCACTCTTTCCTAATTATGTTAACTTAATCAAGTTTCCATATTGCTTAATGCTCACTTTTGGCAAAAATTAAAGCAAAAGCAACTGAGTCCAAAATTAGTGCACAGACCAGTTGCGATTTGTATTTGCCTTAATTCAACTCGACAATAGAGCGATTGTGAAGGACACAGCTTCCTCCCAAATATTCCACCTCCGCCACCTCTCACTCTAGCCATTATCGAGAACAAACTTCCAATTATTTACATAGAGCTGCACAACTACAGGAGTGTTTAACTGTGTATCAATCCACTACCTATTTCCAACTCCAAGTGCAAAAAATAAATTGAGAAAATATCTATCTATATTATAAACTCAAAGGGTAATTTTTTTTTTTTTATTAAAAGGACAGCCTGGAATTACATGGGGCTGCATTTCAGAGTGCTTTATGTAACAGAAGCAGCTTACTGGGACTATCTAGGTGACCCCACACCGCAGAGCAGACAGAATACCCACTGACTGTCCATAGGAACCACCATTCTCTGTGAAAGGCATGGCCACCTCAGCAGGAGAAGAGGGAAGTTCATGTAAAGAACTTTCTTAGTGAGAAGCCCAGCTGAGAGATCACCAAAGACATCAATTATGGATGGTCCTGCTGGGCCTTCCACTTCGTATCTTTTACTTCCGTACACTGGAACATCCTGGAAGGCCAATATGACCTTGTTTTCCTCCAGGTCTCTGTGTCCACATCACCTCTTCCATGGGGCCTAACTTGACCACCCAAGAGCCAAGCATACACTCAACATCAGCACTCCCCACCCAAACCTCCTACCCCCCTTATCTTTACAGTGTATCACTGCACTCTGCAGCACTTCACATTCTACATTTATCAGTTCATAGTTCATAACCTATTCATTCCCCTAGCAGGATGGCACATCCATGAGGGCTGGACCTTGGACCATCTAGTTCACTGCTGAGTCCCCAGTATCACACTTAATCAACAGATATGTATATATATATATTTTTTTCAATAAAGTAATTAATATACAAGTGATAGTTCATTCACAAACAAGTCCACTAGAATGCAAGCACCTCAAAAGCAGGGTTCCTGTCTCAGTTTCCCCTGCAGTCCCCCAACACCTACAACAATGCCTGACAAAAAACAAAGGACCTGATGCCTGAATCAGCAGGTCTTGCCTGGCTTACTGGGAAGCTAATAAGCCAATGCCACCGGCCAGGCATCTGTATTCTTCCAGATGCAGTCAGGTGTCCAGTGGACGTTCAAGATCCTATTTCCCTTCTGTGGATCCTTGGAGGTGAATTCTGCATTAGTTAATCTCATCTTTTAGGTGCTAATTTTAATCTTAAAAGGGCACTTTTGAAAAGAATAGACAGAATGTTTTTGGAGAGGAATATACTTACAGGAACTGAGGGTAAACAATGACCAGATCTCCGAAAGTTCAGAAGATCATGGGTCAAGACTGACAAGGAATCTGTGAACCCTAAAGCAGGAGCTCCTTGGCCTTGCCTGGGCAGCCCTCCCTCTCTTGTAAGCTCTCGTTCTTCCACACTTGTCACACGCTTTCTAGTTTTCTCCTTACTTCTTGTAGACAATACCTTTTGACACTGAAGAGTCTTTTTTTTCCTCCTACTTTTTAAAAAATTAATTTGTATAGGCATATAGGTGCTTTATAGTGGTGCGTTAGTTTCTACTATACAGCAAAGTGAATCAGTTATACGTACACATATACCCTTTCTTTTCTGGATTTCCTTCCCATTTAGGTCACCACAGAGCACTGAGTTGAGTTCCCTGTGTTATACAGCAGGTTCTCGTTAGTTACCTATTTTATACACAGTATCAGTAGTGTATATAAGTCCATCTCAATCTCCCAATTCATGCCATATCCCCTTTACCCACTTTGGTTGGCACCAAAGATTTCTTTGTCCCTCTGTGGCAGTGAGGATTAGCAAAGATAGAGGATTCCACGCCTATCCTTCCCCGAGTCTGTCAGCCTCCATCGGCAAGGATGAAATACTCGCAGCTGCCGAAGGGCAGCCCTGGGAAAACCAACCTTGCCTTGCCGAGTGTGGCCGGATCCACTGCTGCTCAGGATATGCACTGCCCCTGCCTGTGGGAGGATTCCACTTCCCTGTCCTGGGATGTCAGGCTCACCCAGGTCACTCACTCGGGACATGTGACTGGGAGGGATGTCCCTCTTCTGAGCTGAAGATGAAGGACCATCGCCTGGTTTCTGCCTTTCCTTTCTCCCTGGAGACCAGCAACAACCCAGGTGGGGTGGGGGTAGGGGGGTCACTCCTTCAGCCTGGGTCCTGGAAGGCGGACGACATGGCACAGAGCTGCTGCTGACCCCACAGGGATACATAACAGGAGCAAGACATAAACCACTGTTGTTGGAAATTGCTGAGATTTTCCAAAGGCGTTACCGGAGAAGAATTCAACCTGGTGCAGAATGATACACTGATCATAGTTTCATGGTAGTAACTACTTTCTCACAGTCCAATCCCTGATTAAGACATGTGAATAAGGACTCTGCCATGCCTTCACAGTCACCAAGGTTTCCGCTTTCTGCATGGAAGGGAGGCTCACCAGAGCATCAGAAATGCACATGCCCAGTAACAGCAAAGGCCAATGCTCTCCAATTACTCGGTGTCTGTGCCCCAACCCTACTCCCAAAGCTCAAAATGTGTTTGAAGTGAAAGCAAAAGCCCTGGAAAAAATAAAAACTGACACAAAAAGACAGAGCTTGCTTCCTCGGGAGAAATTATCTTGTGAAAGTTTCACCCGACAATTCACATGGGCAGATGGTTCTCTATCGGTCGATAATTAGATAATTGCATGCTTATAATCTGCATTTCCTCAACTGTCATCTGTTGTTTATGTACGGTGTAAGCCCCACACCTAATGTGCACCTTGAAGGTGATTATAGAATAGTATTTATGATGCACCCACATGCATGGGGCACAGCACAAACAAGAAAGGCAGACTCCAGCCCTGGAGTAACTTGGCTCAGGATTTAACTGTGGGGACAAGAGGAATTTACAGGGATACGAACGAGGGGGTTTCTCTATAATTATACATTATGTAACACCACTATAAAAGGAAAAACGATATGCTCTAGACAGACTCAAACACACACAATTTGATGAATGTGACTGAGAAATAAAAGCTAGAATTTTTTGGATGCTAATTCTGGGCTCCAAAATCACTGCAGATGGTGACTGCAGCAATGAAATTAAAAGACGCTTACTCTTTGGAAGGAAAGTTATGACCAACCTAGACAGCACATTTAAAAGCAGAGATTACTTTGCCAACAAATGTCCGCATAGTCAAGGCTATGGTTTTTCCAGTAGTCATGTATGAATGTGAGAGTTGGACTATAAAGAAAGCTGAGCACCAAAGAATTGATGTTTTTGAACTGTGGTGTTGGAGAAGACTCGAGAGTCTCTTGGACTGTGAGGAGATCCAACCAGTCCATCCTAAAGGAGATCAGTCCTGGGTGTTCATAGGAGGGACTCATGTTGAAGCTGAAACTCCAATACTTTGGCCACCTGATGCGAAGAGCTGACTCATTGGAAAAGACCCTGATGCTGGGAAGGATTGAGGGCAGGAGAAGGGGACAACAGAGGATGGCATCGACTCAATGGACATGGGTTTGGGTGGACTCCGGGAGTTGGTGATGGACAGAGAGGCCTGGCGTGCTGTGGTTCATGGGGTCACAAAGAGTCGGACACAACTGAGTGACTGAACTGAACTGAACTTCACTTTTAAAAAAATCCATGAAAGTGCTGTAATTTCTTTCTGCGTGTCATGGTAACCAAGACAAATGTCTATGGCATGCCAGGGTAAGCCATTTCTGACAGATCACTGCATTTACTATCTTTAATGCCTCACAGCCACCAAGTGTGCACCCCAGAGTTGTTTAAAGTTTCATTAAATCAGACTAAAAAAATCTCAAGATTCAGCGTTCCCAATCAAATTCTCCTGGAGTCCTTTCAGCTTGCCTGCCAGCAGGGTTGACCAGATGGAAGTGGAGAAGCCCCCACAACAGGACCCCGGGAGTGAACTCAGTGTTGGCCCAGCGCTGCTCTAACAACCCAGGCGTCACTTCTGCCCATGTGGACACCCCGAAGATGTGGCTCTGCTGGCCTGACAGATAACGTGTGTCATCTCCAGTCATCTGCCATGCCCACTGAGAAAACACTCAGACACATCTGAAACCTCTGCCCCTTTGCACAGATTTCCAGCTGCTTCTAATCCCGAGCACTGGGAACGTGTTTTAAGAGACAAAGGTTTCTTTAAGCCAATATCCATAATTAAGAGACTGGAGGGAGGGACTGCATCTAGAATGCCACACGTGTTCTTCAGCTGTCCCTGTCCTTAAATCCTCCATGGTGGCAGGTCTTTACACAAGGAAAACATGCTTCCCACACTCAGGAACTCCTGCATCCAAGACCAGAAAGGGGATGTGTCCAGAGGTAAATAGGGCTACATGACCCTACTTCTGCTGGGGGGAAGGGGTAAGGTTCTGACTGCTCCAGAAAACATCTTAGGCTTACAGAGAATTTCTCCCGTGTGATAAGTCACTTTCATTGCATATCATCCCAGGGCCCCTGGGAGGCCTCCCCCTGTTGGTGCTAAGACTGTAACCACCTCTGTGCCCCAGGTGCAATTACACCCCCTGGAGTCCTCAACTAGGAAGCAAGGGTCCAGGCTGCCAGGGCTCACTGACGCTGCCTCTTCTCTGGGCTCACGACTCTTTTCTCCCTCTCCTCCATTATACGCAGTCATGAAACAGACTTGTGGCTGACAGAACATGAGCAGAAGTCATGCACCTCATCTCTGAGCCTGACCCACAGTCCCTGCCCCTGCTGGGTCCTCACTTGCCTTCCAAGTAGAGAGATTCAGGAGTCCTAGAGAAGGTGGGGCTGCAAGATGGGAGAAGCTAGATCCCTGAACCGCTGCAAAGAACAGAGGGCCCAGCCCCTGTCAAATGGTATCTGACCCTCGATGTGAACACATAATAAGTATTTATTGTGTTGAGTCTCTAAAGTTTTGGCATCATCTGTTCCAATAAAGTTACCTACTCTACTACAGTGATAAATAAATCTGCTTTAATTGGCCAGATGGCTTAAGTCTATAAAGCTGAACTAATACCTGGACATGTGCTGATGCCTGGCACCAGTAAACCCTAGGTGATAGTCTCAACTCTCCAGCTTCTATTCTAGAGTGCTACAGAATCTGGACAGTACTAGTCCAAGGATGGCCAACAAGACCCAACTGTCACCTTCTGTAAAAAGATGACACAAGGCCTTTCTTTCACGCTTTCCTCGTGTATAGACCTGCCACCGTGGGGGGATTTAAACAAAGAGGGGCAGCTGAAGAACACATATGGCACTCCAGAGATGGAAACACCCCTTCTTCCAGTCCCTAAAGAATAGCTCTTGGTTTAAGGAAACTTGGTCTCTGAAGTTGTGTTCAACGTCGGTGTCTAATTCACTGTTCTAAAAGGGGCTTCTGGACCAAAACAACTTCCTGATCATCAGCCATCAAATCTCGAGGGGGCATGGTCATGGAATCCATAATACCTGCTGATAAGTGGAAATGCACAAACTGCGCTGTCCCAGGCCTGGGCCGTCACCTGAAGATCTAGAACTCGCAGAGAAGCGTCTCACTTTAATTCTCCACCTTCATGTAACACTTCAGGCTTCCAAGAGTCTTGCATCTGTCTCACGGTGGCCACAAAAGACATTCTCTAATTGCTGCTGACCGAAAAGCAGAGGCTTTTAATTTCCTCGCATAGAATATGCACGTCTTACACACACTCCTAGCACAGTGCGGTGTGTCTCCTCCTCTGTAAGCACAGAGCTTCATCTCACTGGCAAAGAAGAGCTTTTTCAAATCACAATACACCTCCTCAGAAAGGCAATCTCGCTTTCTGAAGGTCTTCAAAATGAGCTTAGCCAGAACTCCAGGGACTCCAATTACACCTATGTACCTGATGTACTTTTATGGGACACATAATTCAAAAATTGCAGTCTGCCTTTTATGCTGTGTACTATGCCTTTTAAAAATGTACTTATGACGTCGAGCCCTTTCTTTTGTGGTTTCTTGATGCTACCACTCACCCTGAGTAGTTTCAGTCTTCCCCTTATGTGAGGCAATGCAGTTATTCTTCAGCAACATAAAGCTCTTAAGGGTTTTGCAAGCCTTGTTTTGCATCCATTCTTCTCCTGCATGCATGGAACATCTGATTTTTCATCTGGTTTTAATCTCATACAACGATGTAGGTAAAGGCAAACTGCAAGACCTGGTAATTAAGCCCTCATGGCCACCCAGCAGATGCACGGGACATGTTTGCTAACCATTCTCTGAAGGGCTCACCATGTTTCTTACAGTCTCTAGAAAGTTCCTTAATCTTGTTGCTTCCGCAAAGACCCACAATGGCCAAACGGCTTTCTTGTAACAAAGTCTATTCCCAAAGAAATGCTGTGTTTATAAAATTTCTCCATATTTTGACAACAATGGTATACAGCTTCCCCACCGTTCCCCCGTCCCCATGGGAACACCACTATTCCCTTAAATCTGCTTCGTCCCCTCAAGGCTGACAAGGAACTTGGGTTTGTCTAAGGGTCACTGACTTTATCATATTTACTAAAATAAAACAAAAAGCGATTATTCCTCAGAGGAGGCATTCCTCTCACATTTGGGTTCTTAAAAAGGTTTTTATGTTACAAGTCACTCTCTGGATTATTAAGTTTTGGGCCACAAAACAATGTATCCTCAGGGAAGATACCTTAGCTTGAAATGTTTTCTGTCAAAGAAACTTTGGCATGTCTGTAGGGTCACTGGAGTGAAGTGAAAGTGAAAGTTACTCAGTCTTCTCCGACTCTTTGTAACCCCATGAACTATACAGTCATGGAATTCTCCAGGCCAGAATACTAGAGTGGGCAGCCTTTCCCGTCTCCAGGGGATCTTCCCAACCCAGGGATCAAACCCAGGTCTCCCACATTGCAAGGGGATTCTTTACCAGCTGAGACACAAGGAAGCCCAAGAATACTGGAGTGGGTAGCCTATCTCTTCTCCAGGGGGTCTTCCCGACCCAGGAATTGAACCGGGGTCTCTTGCACCTGCAGGCAGATTCTTTACCAACTGAGCTATCAGGGAAGTCCAGAGTCACCGGAGGGAATCAGTCAACAATGAGGTTGTGGTGGGTTAAAAATGGCCACGCATTCCCTGCTGCTCCTCCCTCCAAGAGATGGATCTACTTCCTCACTTCACATCTGCGCTGGCCTTTGGACTAATTCTGGCCAATCGCCTGCAGGGAAAACGACACTTGAGACTCCTCAGTGAGGTCTCAAGGACTTCTTGACTTCTCCCCTCCCCTCCTGATGCTCCAAGGCAAACGTACCAGGAGCCCACTTCAGCCTCACGGAACGGAAAAGCCTACAGGACAGAGGAGCCCAGTCAATGCCCAGCACTAACAGCTGAGCTCATGGGTGGGACCAGCTTAGACATCAGACCCAGCTGTCACCTAAGTGAACCCAAGGGAGACCAGCGGAAGAAGAGTCCACTTAAAGAACCATGAAGGATTATAAACCACTGTTTCAACATCAAACTTGGAGATGGTTTGATACACTGAAACTGAAGGAAAACAACTGATAGAGACATAGTCTCTATTCCTTGTGGCTGTATCTGTATAATTCCAAGTGTCAGACAACACTGGAGAGAAGTTTTTTAAAGATTAATTTGAAAACGATCAATAAGAGGTTAATAGTAAAGAGCACAAACACTTTTACAGGATAAATGGGAAAATATGTTGAAAGGCTACAGAGAATTTATGGCTCAGATGAAACGTCCTGTGACGTATGTAACACAAGAAGTGCTGTGTCTCTAATAAAAGTGAGGATGGTGTGCACTAAAAAACTGCTGGATGAAAAAAAAAAAAACAAAAAACCTGTGAAACAGGACAGTAAAAAGGCAGTATTTCTAATTTAGCGCATTATTTTGTATGTGATTTACCTCATATTCTAAATATGTAGAGCAGAAAAGGTTAGACTACTAGTTCTTTACCTGCATCTATAAAAGTTTACATATTGATGATGACCCCTTTCAAAACAAAACAGGTTTTTGAATTTTCTCATTGGGGAAATGAGAGAATCAGCCTAGAATTGGGCATATATGGTATTTTATAACACGATAATAAAGTATAATAAATGACTGGAGACTACAATTTGGCAAATGTTACTTTAAGAAGGTACAAAAGCTATATTTATTTTCTGTAAACAACTGCTGTTAATTACATTGCTGAGATGCCTGTGTAACCAATTCTTAAAATAGAATTTAACCATTACAAGTGATAAAGGAAATGAAGTAATTTATTCTAATGTACACTAAAACTTCTTGAGAAGCAAAAAGATTCTGGGAACTTGTGGGCAGTTTTTAATTCCATTTATGGAGGTTAAAAAGGAATGTGAGCTGAGTTTTAGCAAAAAAAAAAAAAATGTTGCTTAACCTCATGAATATTTGTTCTAAATGGCTTTTGAGTCATCTAAATATGACTCACCTGTGGCATACACAGATTTTTAAAACCCTACTAAGAGACTGTACTTTAAAAATATTTTTCTTCTATCAAAGGCACATATGTTCACTGCAGAAGAACAAGATACAACGCCTCATCATCTTGCCATTCCAAATTGGCAAATTAACTAACATTCACTGCAAGTCCGACAGTGGGCTAATTCTTCACATATATTAGTTCATTTAATCCATCTAAGCCTCTGAATTATGTACCAGAATTATCCCCATTTTACACATAAGGAAACTGAGGTAGAGAGAGATATTAAGTGAGTTGAGTCTCATGGTCCAATAGCCAGTAAAAGAAAAATCTGGGTGCCCAGGCTTATGTCTCAGAGTCTGAATAACTACATATGCTGCTGCCATGGGGTTGTCAATATCCTTTCAGTCTTTTTTCTACATTATTTCTACTATGCATACACACTGGACTTACACTGATATTTCTGTTGTTGTTAGGACACCTAATAACCATCAGGCAGAGTCTCACCTTTGTCACACAGTCTTTCCAGCTGTCCCCAAATCCTCCAAAGTGGCTAAATTAGCTATTTCAAATGTTGTGTTTAGTACAAACAATGTGTTCCATAGGTTACTGAGTGCAAGGACCGGATCTTATTTTAAACTCATCTCCCAACTCTCAGACACCGAGTGACAGTTTGTAAATGCTGGGAACCTTTGGGAGTCTGACATATTTCCAGGAGAGAGGTACCTGAGACGAGGAGGATTAGAGTAACTGCTTTTCAAAAATGCTTTGGAACTATTCTGAACCCTAAGCTACTGATGGGAGAGGTGGCATCAGAAACTAATGTTGTAGGGAAAACAAATAGAAGATAAGAATAGCCTGCAGTTTCTTTGGAGTGGAAACTATCAACAATGGAGTCAGTATTGGACCAGGTGTCCAAAGCTTTATAAATGACCAAATGCCCACTTTGATAGCATGATTGAATAATTATGGACAGAGAGATGCAAAGCAAAAGAGAAATCAGCAAGATACTGTACAGGTCTCTCTGGATGAGCAGACAGGACAGGGTGTGTAGTATCTGGACAGGAACATGCTGGTGTATTTATGTTGCTATGAGCACAAACCCAGCCTTCTTATCATCACACTGCCAGTCCCTGTCCAACCACACCATATCTTCAGCAACCAATTCTTTTCCCCAGCAGATTTATAAGTTAAACATAAAGGAATCTTTCATTAGATCAAGGCACAATAAAGGGAATTCTATGACCTCCCTGCCAATGATCACTGCATGAAAACACACTGACTTCATACAGTTAAGTGGAATGTCATCAAAATTGATGCTTCACACTCCCCAAGCACTCACGTGACTTTTAAAACAAAACTGAAGTTGACCAGGGAAAATTATGCCTTCCTGCTATGAGCACCACAAGTGTCTGGCATTTTAGGCCACACTGAATTTTATTCTAAGAATCGTATTTCACCTGTATAAATGCAAATATTCCCAGTTCATATTCATGGACAGCTTCAAGAAGGCAAAGACGCCATCCAGAAAGAATCCCCAAGGGCTCAGGGAAGCTGCTTTCTACTTCCAGGCGTCTCTAGCAGTGGTGTGCCAGGACAAAGAGCATCCAGAGCTGAGAGGGGGCCAGGCATCCAACTGCAGCAGGCAGGCACACCCAAAGCCCTGCCCACCCCTGGGAGTCCAGGACCCAGTTCAGCATCTCCCAGGAGTCCTCCTTAGAACCAGGAGGGCAACTGCTGCAGTGAGAGAGGGGAGCACAGAGAAGGGAGGGAATTCTTTCTTACACAAACCAGGCAAAATTGAATCTGGCGTTGAAAACAAAAACGGCCGCTCATCCAGCCTTCAAATTTATTCTTGCAAGTTTATAAATGTTACTGGGTTCTGTGTGTGTGTGTGTGTGCGTGTGTGTGTGTTCAGTCTGAACCAAAACTTAAAAGGGTAGACATTCCTGATAGATAAAAGATTCAGTCTTTGCTTCAGTTCTTTTGCTTCTTCCACAGTTATTTCCAGGAAAAGCTCTCAAAGCAGCTGGCACTGACAGATGCTACAAAGCGTATTTCATAAAAGCACACCAACTATTTAACTTAGAAACGAAGCTCACTGTAGGGAAGAGGCTCAGGTCAGTCCTTGGGGCTGTAACACAGGATATCTGATACCTTCACATGCAAAACAGATTCTTCCAGACCAACCAGCACACAGAAAAGAAAGAGCACTTCTCTGCCTAACTCAGATTCAATACTCCTACTTGTTGTCATTAAAATAAATACATGTTCATTATTAAAAAAATTAAAGAATTAAACATGTATAATGAACTAGTTCAAGTTTCCTATGCTTGCCCAATGTGACCTCCAACCATAATAAAACCATGCTTTTCCAAACCGTAGTTCTATATACAAGCTACCACTATGTGTTATTATTTAACACAGATGAGGTCACATGACACATTATGTTTTAAAACTTCTTTTACTTCATCTGAAACTGTTATGCATATTTGAATTGTAAAGAAAATTATACAGAAAAACTCTCAAAGACACTGCTCCTTCATCAAGCCAGAATACTCCATTTTCTGACTTTTTACCACTGACCACCTTGAAGCTGCACTATCTGGACTTTTTTCCTGAAACAACCAAGTCAAAGAGATGCCTTGGTATTTAGAAAAAGTGTAAGAAAAAAATGCTGCATCATCAGGCAGTTGGTTTGAAAAGGAAGGAACTGTGTGTGGGAGTTATTGTTAATCGCATTTTCTGGAGAGTTTATTATGAGCTGGCATCAACCTGTGGTCCGTTTTCTCACAGATTTCAGAATATGCATGAGATGTGATATGAAAACTGAACCCGATTCTGTACCTTTTCATCAAGATCTCCACAGCCATTTTCCCTACTTCAAGTACTTACACGCATGCACGCACACACACACACACACACACAACACAACAATAACAAAACAACAGACACAATTTGCAAGGGAAACAAAAGTAAAGAAAAAACATCCACTTAGATTATTCTGCTCGTTTCCTACCATGCCTCACTATATGACTTGTTTAATCCAAGAATAAAGCCAAATGCTAACTTTTACTGAGCCCAACTAGAACCTGTGTCTTATGACAGGGTGTAGGTGGGGACAGGTAAGCTGGAGGGCAACCCCCAAAACCCCACACAGAGATGAGGGTCCTGACACACATTATCTTAATCTATTATGCTTTATCTCCTGTGCCATCAGAACCCCTTTCATTAGCAGCATAAGAGGTGGTGAGAAGTGCACCTTATTTCTCAGTTAGGTCATAATCTAGGAATCAGAGAGTCTAAGAAACCCTCTGGAGAAGGGCAAATCGCACCGAAAACTCTTGTCAGCTACCGCTGCAAAGGTTATGAATACCAAGTTTTAATACAACATTGTATCACTTCAGATACTACAGAAAAAAAAAAATGAATAAAAGGTTAGACTGCTCAGAAATGCCTGAGTGCCTGGGACATAGACAGCAATTTTCCTCCCATTTATTAAGCACTTACTACATGCCAAGTACAAAGAGGAAGGAAAGGCAGCAGACCAGGCCAGAAGGAAGTGCCAAGAGTCACCCATTCTGACCAACAGTGAAAAGACAATCCACATGGCTTCCCCTAGCGGTTCTAGTCCCTGAGACATTCTCAGCTAGAAACTACTCAAACATGCAAAACATCCTGAACATTAAACATCTAGGTGACAGCAACATTTTGATAAACATGCTTTTTCCTTAAAAAAATACCATTAGATTTACCATTAGATTCTGGTATTCTAGTATGGGCATTTTGCCATGGGCAATGACAGAGTTTGTTTGTTTTTTTTTTTACACATTATAGTGCAAGAACTGAGGGGAGTTAGCTATGGGGTGGGCAGGGAGGAAAGCCACTACTTTTTAAAAGTATAGATTAAAATGTATATTTAAACAAAAGACAAAAGAACAGGGATTTATTCACCTTACTTAACATAACTGATACAAGAAATAACACATTTTAAATGCTAATTTTCATACAATGTTCAAAACAATTCAATCTGCCGATAGTGAATTCAAATTCACCTATGGCAAGGCCTGAGGTGCAACTGCCACTAAGGTATTCTGCACACAATTCAGGCTAATACAACTAAGGAATAACAGAAATCAGCTGGCATTGACCATTCTGAATCAAATTCAGTCAATGTTATGTTCAGGAGGCTAGTTCAAAGAAAGCCAAGACTACCATGGGCCTGGGAAGAGTGGTAACTCTCCACTGCTATTCCAACTGGAAATTAATGAGTTGGTAGGTTACAAGTTCTGACTCTTGACCATGACTTGCTTGATGAGAATGAAGTGTGCCCTTTTGGTTCAGGGAAAAGTCACTGCTTTTTTTTTTTTTTTTACATTGGAGTATAGTTGATTATATCTTATACTAAGATCACAGCATCTGGTCCCATCACTTCACAGCAAATACAAGGGGAAAAAGTCAAAACAGTGACAGATTTAATTTTCTTGGCCTCCAAAATCACTGTGGATGGTGACTGCAGCCATGAAATTAAGACACTTTTGCTCCTTGGAAGGAAAGCAATGACAAACCTAGACAGCTTATTAAAAACCAGAGACATCACCTTGCCGACAAAAGTCTGTATAGTCAAAGCTATGTATGGCTTTTCCAGTTGTCACATATGGATGTGAGAGCTGGACCATAAAGAAGGCTGAACACCAAAGAATTGATGCTTTCGAATTGTGATACTGGAGAAGACTCTTGAGAGTCTCTTGGACTGCAAGGAGATCTAACCAGTCAATCCTAAAGGAAATCAACCCTGAATATTCATTGGAAGGACTGATGCTGAAGCTCCAATACTTTGGCAATGTGATGTGAAGAGTTGACTCACTGGAAAAGATCCTGATGTTAAGAAAGACTGAAGGCAAAAGGGGAAGGGGGTAGCAGAAGATAAGATGGTTGGATAGCATCACTGACTCAATGGATATTAATTTGAGCAAACTCTGGGAGATGGTAGAAGACAGAGGCGGCTGGCGTGCTGCAGTCCATGGGGTCAAAAAGAGTTGGACATGACTTCACAACTCTGTTCCCTATGATGTAAATGTCCTCAGGGTGGATTGTTGGAAGCTTGTTTCTTCATAAACTCCTTATAGAGTTATGCCCATTGAGATGATCATTACTGAGACTGGTACTTTGTATGTGATCAATAAATGGGATCGATAATTGCTCATCAACCTATCTAATTCCCTGAGTTGGAGTGTGCGTGTGTCTACTGGTTTCTGATTTTATGTGTGGCTGAAGGCCTGGCTGTAGCCCTGTCTGGGCACCACTTCAGGGTTAGTGAAGCTTTCCAGTAGTCATGTGTGGATGTGACAGTTGGAATATAAAAAAGGCTGAGAGTCGAAGAATTGATGCTTTTGAACTATGGTGTTGGAGAAGACTCTTGAGAGGCCATTGTACAGCAAGGAGATCCAACCAGTTCATCTTAAAGGAAATCAGTCCTGAATATTCATTGAAAGGACTTATGCTGAAGGTGAAACTTCAATATTCTGGCCACCTGATGCAAAGAACTGACTCATTTGAAAAGACCCTGATGCTGGGAAAGATTGAAGGTGGGAGGAGAAGGGGATGGCAGAGGATGAGATGGCTGGATGGCATCGCCGACTCAATGGACATGAGATTGAGTAAACTCTGGGAGTTGGTGATGGACAGGGAGGCCTGGCGAGCTACAGTTGCAAAGAGTCGGACACGACTGAGCAACTGAACTGAACTGAACAACAACATATTGCAGAGAAGAAGCCAATTCTGACTCCATGTTGAAATTGTTTCTGTGACTTGGTGTTCATTGCTTTTGTTAATATAATTACGCAGAATGGCCCGCCTCAGAGAATCCTGTCCCTCCACCTGACTGACTGTAAACTAAAGTGCCTTTGTTCAGAACTCTGTCCACCTGTAGATGGCAGGAAGGAAGAAATTAACACAGTCCCTGCCCGAGGCTTGCCATTCTAGGAGATGTTTGCAAGATTAATGGCCTTTTTACTTTGCTTCCTCACCTCCCCTCATATCTGATCTATAAAAGAACCTGGCATCCAGGCCCCAGTAAGATGGTTACTTTGAGGTGCTAGTCTGCCATCTTCTCGATCAGCTGGCTTTCCGAATAAGGTCGTATTCCTTGCCTCCACACCTCGTCTCTGTGATTCACTGGCCTGTCGCGTGGCAAGCAGAGTGAGCTTGGACTCAGTAAAAACATAGTTGATTAACAATGCTGTGATAGCTTCAGGTGTACACAAAGTGATTCAATTACATACACACACACACACACACACGTCCATCTTTCAAATTCCTTTCCCATGTAGGTTGCTACATAATATTGAACAGAGTTGCCTGTGCTATACGGTAGGTCCTTGCTAGTTGTGCATTTCCAACACAGCAGTGTGTGCACGTCCATCCCAAACTCCCTAAATCACCCCCTCCCCCACCAACTATAAGCTGGTTCTGTAAGTCTGAGCATCTATTTCTGTTTTGTAAATAGGTTCATCTGTGTCATTTCTTTTAAGATTCTGCATATACGTGATATCTTAAACTTTCTGAACAGAACCGAAGGTCCAGGCTCACCCCCTAGCTCTGGGATGTAATCTCCACCCACAAGCAGGGAGAGGAGTTCCCCTTGCCTAGAACAGGACTACACACAGGGACTTCATATCTGATGCATACCTGAGCTAATCAGTGAATGAATCACTCTTGGGGTCAACTACTATTTCTCTACCTGGAATGACAGTACTAAGAGACCTGAGGGGATTAACAGATTGTGTGTATAGGGTTTGTTTACCTGTAAACCTAAGGCAGCATATTTTTCTGGAAAGGACCAGCAAGAAGCAGCACAGAATGAAGAAAACCTCAACCATGCTCACGTGGGCCTCACTGTCAAGCAAATTTCAAGCCATCTGAAGGTCCTTCGGCAATGCACTGACAGCTATCTGTCCTTGGATCATAGACGCACCAACTTATTCACTTTGAGAAAGAACTAACCAAATACACCCAGCACACTCCTGCCACACCCTTTCACCAGGAAGGAAACGGCTTCAACACAAGCATCTTTGGTAAAGGTTCTCCTTGCTGTGGGATTTCAGGTGAAGCTCAGATTGCAAGGTCTCACAAACTGGGACTCAGACTCTTTTCCAACTTGCCTAAAACATTTTACAATTGCTGTTTTTAAAAGAATTCTGCTGAGAATGGGTCCCCCACTTACATACATACAAAATGTATACATAATATTTAACTGTCTTCATGTTGAAACTAAGCACAGACTTTATCAAATTCTTCTGCAGCTAAAAAGCCTTGGAGTCCATGCAGTTGAGGAATGAGTGGATAGTTGTTAATACAACAGACGCACCCACATGAAGAAATAAAACACACTGTGGAAAGAGCCCGAGTTCTGCAGCTGGGAAGTGGGGTAAGAATGTTCAGGCCCAGCTCTGCTCTGCACTCCCTGCCTCCCTACACACCCAGGTTTTTGCCCCTAAAAGGCCCAGCGCCATCCTGACAGAGTAGGGGAAACAAGCTGGGATGTGCAAAGACAAGGGCAGAATCCCTTTCATTGCACTCTTGACAACAGCCCAAGCGAGGAATCCTTGCAAGCTCTTCAACAGTTCTCCACTAATTCATCATCCTTGGGATAGAGGAGGAAAATCCACACACCCCTGCCAACCTATCCCTAACTCAGTTCTGGAAAAAACTTGATTCATTTCATGTCTGAGGTTGACAGTAAAAGCTTTGGAGTCTTAGTGGCAGCAGGCAGTCTTTTCCCTTTAAGCTTATAAGCCTTCCTTGAAGAAAAACGAAACACTCCAAAATGTCATAAAAGGATGGCCATGCTGCCCTGAAGCCTGGTTTGAGAGTTGTGGGTGTTTCAGCCACCATCCCAGCAAAAAGACAGAAAGTCAACTGCTTGGTAAGAATCTGTGGGTGGGAAAGGCTGAGAGTGAGACCCTGGGGACCAGTGAGTGGACAGAGGTGGGGAACGGCTGTACAAGTCCACTCACTGCCCTGGTCCAGGCAGCAGCCATCTGCGCCTCTGTCTGCTCTCACCCCCTGGGCCAGAGGGAAGAGACTTGGCTGCAAAACAAGTGTGTGGAGGCAGGCAGCTGCCTTAAGAGAAGCAGATGGGGAGACTGAACTCACTGCCGTGTGGGGTGTGGTCTAAGTGGCATGAGGGCCGCCTCCCTGGCACCCTGAAAAGGGGGAAGAGGGTCTTCTCTGTTGTTGCTGGAGTTGTGAGTCCACTTAGGTCTAGTGGCTCAGCCCAGGGACAGAGTCAACCCTGAAGCTTGATTTTATTTATTCTTGGCAAGTCCCAACTTCCTGTTTCTAAGGGGATGGAGGGCTTGGGGGACGGGGGGAGTTAAAAGTCTCATAAAAAGGCTCCAAATGCTTCTTGGATACCAAAGAGCTCTTACAAAACTACATTTTGATGAGCTACGTGTAAATGAATCAGAAACATATGGATTTCATTTCCTTCGTAATACACAGGGGTTTAGGAACGAAGAGGTGGGGGAGGACTTGGCAAGAGGAGTCTAGGCTCTGGCAAAAATGTTAAAGGGTGGTAGGGGGCGGGGGAGCTTCAGACATTTGCTAAACTGAAATTAAGATGAAGATGACCAACCCACCCACCCCTTCCTCTGTGGGCCTTCGGGAGCCATCGACCAAGCTCAGATGCTAATGAGACGGATACCCCAGAGTGATGAGCACTGGGGTCTGGGGCTTTCTCTAATGAGGCTGGGCCCCTTGGAAGTGCTCTGGAACCAGCTGAAAATATGGGCTATTTTGGGACTGCTGGGAATCAGGATGCAGAGGAGAGAAAGGCTTTACGTGTGTAGGATTCCACTAAAGGGAATGGAGGCAGCATTTTCTGTAAGAGGAGTCTTACCAGGGAACCATAGCAAAGAAGGAATCCTATGTTTGAAACCTCACCAACTGGAGGCTCTTGGAAGTACATATCTTGGAGACTTGACTATCTCACTAGGAACTTGGTCCCCTTAAATCTCCAGGATGTAGGTGGGAGACGGATGCAGGCATCCACGCTATGTAGAGCGGTGCTTTCCACTTCGAACTTTCACACATGCGTTTTATTAAGCTAATGAATTATGAGGGGGTAATAAAGAAGTGAGGAATAAATGAGGTTTCTAGAGTGAGGGTCAATCACTCAACACCTGTTTTGGCTAAAAATTAAATGGACTGCTTTAATTTTTGCCTGTCAGAAAGCTAGTGGCAAGTGGAGAACGGCAATTCTTGCCAAAGAAGAAAGTAACAAATAAGACAAAATGCAGGGACAGACGCAGGTGAAAGAAGATCTACAGAGAAACGGCAAACAGACAGCACGAGACAGTCTCAAGAATGGATGAGAAAGAACGTTCAAATAGCCGGAAAAGAGAGAAAATGGTACAAAGGATGGCACCTGCCCCAACCCCAGGGCCCATCAGGCACAGAGCTGGCTGGGTCCAGGGGGACATCAAACATCCCCAGAAACATTTTCTTTTGATATGTCACATGCTTGGTGGCTTATCTCTTCTCGCCTCTGAACACAAGTACAATCACTTTCTGTTGATAATCAAGTTCAGCTTAATTACACAGAGGTTGCACTTGAACATTTCCTTCCTTAAGGCTGAAGTGATGCCATTATTTTTCATGTAACTGAAGAATAAGGGGCGCTCTGTTCGCCCAGTCCAGGAGTCGCTAAGGCCACAATGGTGAATAGCCATGGCTGTGCACAACTTCAATTTTCATGATTACTATTAATTAAGGGTCTGTCAAAGGGATAGAATGGGCTCTTTTCTTCTCTATCAGTCAGCATAGACACTCTAACCGAGAGAAGTTGCACGGCAGGAAGGGTGAGTCAGGCTGCACTGTTGCTTGGGTTCAAAGCCCAATCCCACAAGCCCAAGATGGACACGGTATAGCTGTTTCCACAAGTTTGCTCTTCCATAATGGCTGTGTGTGTGCTAAGTCGCTTCAGTCATATTCAGCTCTTTGTGACCTCATAGACTGTAGCCTGCCAGGCTCCTCTGCCCATGGGATTCTCTTGGCAAGAATACTGGAGTGGGTTGCCATTCCCTCCTCCGGGGGATCTTCCTGACTCAGGGATGGAATCCGTGTCTCTTCTGTCTCCTGCATTGACAGATGGGTTCTTTAGCACTAGTGCCACCTGGGAAGCCCGAGCCATAAAGGTTGGGTGAAGATAGGTGGACAGCGAATGTACTCCAGGAACATGGCAGAGCTGGCATCCTAGAAGACCAAACATCTCATCATGGGTTTTTCACTTAAAGATGGGGGAGGTTTTTCAAAAAGCAAACAGGACAAGTCCCAAGAATTGGATAAAGAGAAATTTACAATATCCAATTAAATAAGAAGTATACACATCTAGCCAGAGACCGCACATACTGCACCTAAAATGTCCTGTTTTGTGGGCCAAGCACCATGCTTTGTATTCATCTTTGCACTTCTATGCCACATATCATGCTGTCCAGAACAGTAAATGTTCTGAAATGTTGCCATTTCATCTTTTCCCAAACTACACATCTCAGTAAAGCTGAACAATCTGTGGGTAACTTTATTAGCCTATTAGCCTGAGCAATGATTCTACAGACCCTTGCAACACTGTCTATTTAAAAAACAAAACAAAACTTCTAATCTGCCTTGAATCTAGTTCCTTTCAGATCCTGGGTCTCCAGTTGCCTGTCAGTGAGGATACTGGCTTAAAGAAAAAAAAAAAAAAAAAAAAATGGCCCATTTTTTGGGGGGGGGCATCATTTCTTTGAAAAAAAAAAAAACAACAAAACAAAACAGAATCTTATATGGCTATCGGAAAGAGTCCGCTCAGCCAGAGGTTCTCAAAGTGGGTTCCCAGAACCAGCAGCATCAGCACAGCCTGGTCTTAAAAATGACGAATCTCGGACCCCACTCCAGACCTACTGCACTAGCAATTCTGGAGTTGCAGCCTGGAGGTCTGTATTTTCACAAGCCTGTCAGGGGATTCCGCGGCACACTCAAGTTTTTGAGAATCACTCCGCAAGAGCACTGGTTCTCAACCCTGCCTGTGTGTTATTAACGCCTGGAGAGCTTTTAAAACTACCAATACCTGATCCCACTCCAGATCAATTAAACCAGAAGTCTCTGAAGGGGGGCCCTTGGCTGCAGTCTTCACTGAAAATTTCCCCAGTTGATTTAGCGTACAGTCCAAATAAAAAGCCACTATTGCCGGTGAGCAGACCTGCTCTGTTCAAGGTAAATCTCACCACAAGAGACATTTTAGTGACCCCCAAAGCAACTTAATTATTGTGGAATGAGTATTGCCTTCTAAAAATAAAGCGATATTTATGTACTACAACTTTGACCCAAAAAGGGCTTTCTCTATTATAAAGTTCGGGTATTCGAAAGAAAGGCAAGTGCCAGCAATCAGGGCAAGGAAAGGATGCCTGAACGAATGGTCAAGAAAATAATAACATTAGCCTCTGGGTCTGCTTCAGAAATCAGGAGATTCCCTGAGACAAGGGTCATGTGGACAGCGATGCTCCAAACTGTCCCTTGCCCTGCAGAAGCAGAATGTTCCAGAATGTTCTTTTCAGTGTTTATAATGAGGGTACCAGCAAGAAAACCAGCTGAGGCTCAATAACAAAGAGTTCTGGATGCTCTCAGGCAGCTGTGGTTTATCTTTCTGCATCTGCCATCATCCCAGTTGATGTTTACAATAATCAACGGTGAAGTCATGCCCTGCAGTTCAAGTGAAAGGAGATGACATGGAGATGGAAGCCACTCCATGCCATCCTTTGGAGGCATCATTGCACGTGCAGGGTTTCCACCAGCTGCCCTTTCAGAAGCGACTGGTTCAGCCTCTGAGCCTCAGACAGCTGACTGAGAGCAGACGGGCCTCCAACCGCATCTCCTGACAGCTGACAGGTGCTCGTGTGTGGCTTCTGAAACATGACCCATGCCCATCACAATGCAGGAAAGCAGCGCACTGGTCTGCTTTGGCTTCCTCACGTGTCAACTGCGATGTTCACATCACTTTACACTCCTTTTAAGAGACATCACATGTACACCCATGGCTGATTCATGTCAATGTATGCAAAAACCACAACATTGTAATTAATTAGCCTCCAATTAAAATAAATAAATAAATTTTAAAAAGAGAGAGACATCATGCTTGGGAAGCCCCACTCTACAGGGTAAAGTTTTTGTCTTCAAATTCTTCAGAAATAGGTTCAAGCGTGTACTTGTGCATAGCAGCTCCTTTCCCTTGTTCCCCAATAGTTCTCTTTACTGAGGCCCCCTAGTTCCAGATTGAATATCCAACTCCAGTAAACATACTCTTTGTTCACGGGCTGCAGATTGTAAACTTGGCCACTCTACACTCTTCAGTTTAGGTTCCAGGATAGTTCATGCTCATCTCAACGTGACCGTTCACAAGAGCAACAGTGAAGCCCTGTACTTGGAACACAGATTCTGAAGACAGACCAACAGGGCCCCACAGTGGCTGCTCCAGTTGCAGGCTGTGGAACCTCAGTAAACGTTATTTTGACTTGAAGCGTCAGTTTCTGCCTCTGTAAATGGTGGTGGTAGTTTAGTTGCTCACTCTTATCTGACTCTTGGCGATCCCATGGACTATAGCCTACCAGGCTCCTCTGTCCATGGGATTCTCCAGGCATGAATACTGGAGTGGGTTGCCATTTCCTTCTCCAGGGGATCTTCCTGGCCCAGGGATCGAACCCACGTCTCCTGAGTCTCCTGCACTGCAGGCAGATTCTTTACCGCTGAGCCACCAGGGAAGCTCCCCATCTGTAAATGGGGATAATAATATTACCCACTGGTAGGTTACTGTATGGAATAAAGGAATCTGTATTTTCTATCTGATTCTTCATCTAGGAAAACACCTTTCTTAATTCCAAAAATAGTCTTTCAAAATGCATAGAGACAGCAAAGTCAGACAACAACTTTACAGGAGTCTGTATATATGTGGGGATGAAGGCGATGGGACTGCTTGAAGCTGGAAATGGGATGATATCTTCCTCCACAGTATTTACCCCTTAAAAAACTTCCAAGGCTTTATGGTAAAATGTCAACAACTGTCAGAATATGCCCACATCACTATTTTACTCACTTTTCAAAGAACTTGAGTATATTTAAATCTTTAATATAATATCTTCTGAAAAATCAACTTAAGGAAGGCAAGCAAAACAAAAAAGCATGCATGGAATCCTTAGATTTGATCACTTTTGCAAAAAAAAAAAAAAAAATGAACACCAACTCATAAACTACACAGAAATTATGTTTTTAACTATTTTCCAAAGCTCTAGTCCTGCCAATTTTCAGTTTAGGTTAAATTTTGTCACTTCTAATATGGCTAGGTAAGGAAATGCATATGTATTGTTAGAGATGGATACTGAAGTAACTTCAGAATAGAAAGAAAAAATGAGGAAAGGAGGAAGGGAAGAAAGAAAGAGGCAAAGAAAGCAAAAATGGAAAAAAATCATGATCTATATTGAGTGCAAGTAACAGTTAAAGTTGTTCTTACAGTTGTTCAGTGTTCCTTTGGCTATACTTGAAACCTACACAATTATTTTTCCTAATTCTAACATTAGAAGCCTATTGATAAAATCTTGAAAGTGGAAAAGAAACATATTCTTTGGGTGCTATGACCTTTAAGTAGTAGACTAATAATCCTTTTGTTATATGTTGTGTTTTAGTTGCTAAGTTATGTTTGACTCTTTGTGACCCCACGGATGGACTACAGCCCACCAGGCTCCTCTGTCCACGGAATTCTACAGGCAAGAGTACTGGAATGCACTGTGATTCCATTCTCCAGGGCATCTTCCCAACCCAGGGATCGAACCCATGTCTCTTCCATTGGCAGGCAGGTTCTTTGCCACTGAGCCACCTGGGAAGCCCTTTGCTAAACTTTTCATAATAGCCATCACCATGGCCATTATGTTTCCCTTGATGGACCAGTGAAAAATCCAAGGCCCAGACAGGGCTAGGAACATGCTTAAGGCTGGTCGCTAAGGGGCAGCGAAGCTGAAATACCTGTCCATGTCTCAGTGACTCTGATGCCTGCGGTCTTCCAGGTCCCTTCACTGCCGCTCCTTCCTTGTGGATGGTCCCCTCTACTTCACTTCAGAGACAATTTCTGCAAAGGAAAACATGCCAGCTCCCTGGAGCACATTCACTTTTTGACTTCCTTCGCAAGCCCCCTTCTTCTGTCCCCAGAAGTCACTCTCTTCTTTGGACCTTGGTGTCCTTACTTCAACACTGCTTCTTGGATTTGAGACAATAAAGGAATAAACGGGTACAGGTAAAGCTACAAACCATAGCACAGTCCCTGGATGTAGAAGTGCTATATAAATAATCACTACTATGCTTGTGATTAGGTACTATTTACCCCAGTAATTGCTCACCACTCAAAACTATACCCACCCCCCCAACCACTGCACCTGAGCAGGATCTTACTAAGTTTAACTGGAGACTAATCATATCTAGGGGCTTCCCTGGTCAGTCAGTTCAGCCGCTCAGTCGTGTCCGACTCTTTGCGACCTCATGGACTGCAGCATGCCAGGCCTCCCTGTCCATCACCAACTCCCAGAAAAGAATCTGCCTGCCAATGCAGGAGACGCGAGTTTTACCCCTGGGTCGGGAAGATCCTATGGAGAAGGAAATGGCAACTCCAGTTCCCAGTATCCTTGCATAGAAAATCCCATGGACAGAGGAGCCTGGCGGGCTATAGTCCATGGGGTCACAAAGAGTCAGGCACAACTGAGTGACTGAACACACACATAATCATATCTAGAAAGCAGGTTTACTGAGGAAATCATACAATTCTCTCATTTATTCTTCATGACTCCAGAAAATTAGGGTATTTTTTCTCAAAGTATGAACTATTATAAAAAGCAGATTTTTGTGAGTGTGTATGGGTCTCTGTGTGTCCGTCCATGATAGCTTTCAAAGGGACCAATCATTTTTTATCAACTAGATTCTGCAGAAACTAAGACAAAGATTACATGAAAAAGTACTCCTGAGACATCACTATTTGTGTGAATTTTAACTGGATCGATCTAGCTGTCTGCCTGTGGAATATCTGCCCAGAGAACACAGCTGCCATTGCTTGGGAAAAGTATGACTGATCCACTGTTTGGAGTTTGCAGAGACTCAGATACGGTATTTGGAAACAGCTCTTCAGAATTAAGGTAAACGTTTGTATCCTTGGATAAACAGAGCACAGTTGTCCAGAGCAGAGTTGCCCAGCACCATGACTCATGCATTCTCAGCCCTGCAGCACTCACTAACAAGCCAGGTCTACGACTGCTCTCCACCGCGGGCTGACTCTCTGGGAGACAGAGAAGGATCAGGTGACCCCAGTCCCAATAATCTAAAGAGGTAAAACTAACAAGTAAAGTGAATAATTAAGGGCACAGGTAGAGGATACAAACAGAGGAAAACATTTTGAGAATGTAAATGGTAGTAAAAAGATAATTAGCATTCTTTAAAACATTATCTCACTTAGTCTTCATGACTGAAGTAAGAAGTATTATCTCCACTTTATACTTAAAGAAGCTAAAGGCCATCAGAGTCAGGATTTGAATCCAAGCCCTCTGATTACATGGTTTGTATCCTGAAGCTTTCCAGGATATGATTTCAGAACATAGGATGAGGACCAACAATACAGGCCGTACTGGCTGACTGGCAAAAATGACACAGAAGAGTCTATTTTTTTTCAGTTCTGGCAAAGGATTGGGAGGATATGAGAAGGGCATGGGCAGGAATGAGGAGAGATGCTGAAATATACATAATCAGGACACTCATGCTGACCAGAGTCTATATAAGGGCTATAAGGGAAACAAGAAAGAATGGGGGTGAGGAAAAAGAAACCTACAACTGTATGCAAATGTATCCCTGGCAGCTGGAGATGCAAAGCAGAGGCAAATGAAGCACAGAAACCCAGGTGTTAATCAGCACAGAGCTGCTCAATGAAGATTTTATGTAGCTTTGAGATGGAAAAAAAGAGGATCAAAGTATGGGTCTGAGTAATGGAGACTATTTAGGGCAGGAGAAAGAACCAGTAAAGAGGAATATGCATTTTAATGGCCTTATATACCTATAAGACTCTATTTGGGCTTCCTTGCAGGCTCAGCAGCAAAGAATCTGCCTGCCAATGCAGGAGATGTTGAGTTGGATTCCTGGCTCAGGAAGATTCCCTGCAAAAAGAAATGGCAACCCACTCCAGTATTCTTGCCTGGGAAATCCCATCGACAGAGAAGGCCAGCAGGCTACAATCCATGTCCGGCCAAAGGGTCGGATATGACCTAGCCCCTAAACAACAAGGTTCTATTTGGATCAAATCCCAGTTAGGAAACTTACTAGCTTTATTACTTTGGTCAAGTTCAATTTCACTCAAATATAAAATGGGAAAAATAAGAATACTTACCTCACAGGGCTGATGTGAGGATTAACACACACACAAACACACACTCCAATGATAAAACTAATGCTGGGCACATAGTTAAGTACTTGCTAAGTGTCTGCTTATTATTGTTGTTATTGTTGTCATCATCACCATCATTCATATAAGCATAGACTATAGCACTGTGTGTAGCAGGGAACAATTAGAAACAACCTTAATGTACATTCATAGGGAAATGGCAATCCCATGGAATACCATGAGACAGTTTAAAAAACTGGAGTAGAGTTCTATATATTCTAGCCTGGAAAGGCCTTCAAGATATAAAGTAACAGAAATAAGCTAGATTCCAGAATTCTCATCCATACATATTAATTCTGACAAGGCAGTGACAATGATGAGTGTCACACAAACATCTTAGTAATTTCTTAGCAGAATGAGTCTTTGCAGACCCCAGTGTGGTAGGGAGAACAGTTTTTTATATTGATGCATTTAGCAGGGCCAAGCAAGCACATTGTGAGGCCTGGGCCAAAGTCTTCAGTGGCAGAGAAAGAACCAGATTCCAACAAGCTTGACTGGCTGTCGCCTGCCTTAATCACCAGACAAAGCAGATAAGCTGCACAAGGGATAGAAAAATTAAACATGTCTGTTTTACTTTTTAGAGGCAATTAGGGATTTATAGCCAAAGTGTTGTAATTTTTTGGATCACAGCCAGTAATTTTTTTTTTTTCTTTCAAGGAAGATGATTATGCCATTGTCGTTCTAAAGGACCATTTTATTTATTTCCCTAGAACAAGGACTAGTTACTAAAACCTAGCCATGTCCCTTGGGACAAGAAAGCAAAATTTTAAGTATGAGGCTTTGGAGAAGCTCTCAGAAGGAGCACGTTTGTTCTCACAGGAAAACACAACAAAACAGCTGCAATGGTTATCAAAAGGCAGAGCCAAACTCTGAATCCACAAACCCATAGGGAGAACCTTAATTTGCAGAGATTCTTACAGTCCAGGATGTTTAGAAACAGCTCAATTCTCTGAAGTAATTAAAACTTTCCCACTGACGTTTTGTAAAAATGATTGTTCTCCCTGGCTTTCCCTTTCCTTATGAAAAATAAGGGTTGTCTTCAGGCTCACTCCAGCATGATGACCTCCCATTCCACATAACTAGAGTCTGAATCAATGCCATGTCTCAAAGTCCTCAACTCTGGAAAGATAAAACTGACAAGATATGCACAGTGAATTTACAGGCTAGAGAAAAGGAAACTATGAAAAGAACAAAATTGGGGATATGGAGAGATGACAGGGAGAGGCTGACAGTGACCTTTCAATTCAGAAATTCTGTATTTCTGAATTTAAAGCAACTATTGTTTAAAATGTATAAATTAAAAAGAACAGTTTTAAACACAAGACTGTTTCCAGCTGGATCTCTGTCTTTCTTTTGTGTCCTTATATATGATATATGAAAGTCGCTCAGTTGTGTGTGACTCTTTGCAACCCCATGGACTGTAGCCTGCCAGGCTCTTCTGTCCATGGAATTCTCCAGGCCACAATACTGGAGTGAGTATGCCACTCCCTTCTCCATGGATCTTCCCAGCTCAGGGATCGAATCCAACCCTGGGATCAAACCCAGGTCTCCCGCATTGAAGGCAGATTGTTCACTGTCTGAGCCACCAGGGAAGCCCTTCTGTGTCCTTATGCATAAGTAAATACACACACAAATTCAAACAAATACCCAGTGCTTAACACATTCAGGGTACTGCACCAATCATTGAAGATGGTAAAGTGATTCTGAAAAGACAATGATTACAAAATCTTCTAAGGAGTCAAAAGAGAAAATTCGGGAAAATTCCCCCTCTGCTCAATTTTCTTTCCCGAATCCATCATTGATTTGAGAAATCCTTTCAACTTTCAAAATTCTCGTCTTAAAAAGGGCATAATTACTAGAAATGCACTCTCTATACTTTGAAATTTTTAGAATGGCTTAAACACAAGGAAATCTCAAATATAATAAGCAATAATCATTCATAATCTTTATTTCTCACTTGAAAGCAATTTGAATTAAAAGGTAAGCCCTTGCCAAAAACAATTTCAAGCATTAAATAATATGAAACTTACATAGAATAACAGCATCATTTTATAATAATATAAAGTTTACTAAAATACGATAAATATCTAATATAAGGCACATATAATTTTGTCCTTTTCCTGTTGGCAAATGTAAAGAGTCGCATTCGACTCTTTGCAACCCCATACAGTCCATGGAATTCTCCAGGTCAGAATACTTGAGTGGGTAGCCATTCCCTTCTTCAGGGGATCTTCCCAACCCAGGGATCAAAACCCAGGTCTCCTGCTTTGCAGGCGATTCTTTACCGTTTGAGCCACCAGGGAAGCCAAACATAATACTATGCCACCAAAAAGAGCTATAAAAATTTACATAAATATTTTCATCAAGAGATTTTAGATATTTAGATTAACTAAAGAGAGGTAAAATACTGTTTCAAAGTCCTTTTACTCCTTCAACGAATATTTAGGTAGGGCTTTTGGTGGTGCCTGGTGCTGCGGACAAAACAGTGTACAAAACAGAGAGCTGCTGCTGCTGCTAAGTCGCTTCAGTCGTGTCCGACTCTGTGCGACCCCATAGACGGCAGCCCACCAGGCTCCGCTGTCCCTGGGATTCTCCAGGCAAGAATACTGGAGTGGGTTGCCATTTCCTTCTCCAGTGCATGAAAGTGAAAAGTGAAAGCAAAGTCGCTCAGTCGTGTCCAACTCTTAGCGACCCCATGGACTGCAGCCTACCAGGCTCCTCCATCCATGGGATTTTCCAGGCAAGAGTACTGGAGTGGGGTGCCATTGCCTTCTCCGCAAAACAGAGAGAGGAGGACATTAATCAAATAATCCTAATACACAGTAACTACAGACTATGTTTGGAGGTGATTTCGTGCCAGGGATCAAAGGCAGCCCTGAAGAAATTAGATGTGAGCAGCTCTCCAAAGGACACTGAGACCACAGGGCAGGTTTGTGGAAGCAGTGCAGGAACTGGGGCACTTCCAGCTCTGAAGGTCTTCCCCACTTGTGCCTATGGAAGCTGCTGGGGGCAGTGATTCAAGTGCCATGAAAGGAATTCCACCGTGAGCCTGAGTGACGGGTACCTGACCGAGGACTGCTCCCCTTCCCCTGCCCTGCGCCTAGGACTCAGCCGCTTCCATGCCTTCCCCTCTGAGCGCCTGTGGGAGAAGACTGCGCTCCTCCTGCTCCCCGCGTTCTGAGGCCCCTGTGGGTGCGTACTCTGTCACTCAGCCGAGTCTGACTCTTTGTGACCCTGTGAACTACAGTCCGCCAGGCTCCTCTGTCCATGGGATTTCCCAGGCAAGGATACCGGAGTGGGTTGCCATACCCTCCTCTAGGGAATCTTCCCAATCCAGGGACTGAACCTGCATCTCTTGTGTCTCCTGCATTGGCAGGTGGATTCTTTACCAGCATGCCGCCGGGGAAGCCCTCTGAGTCCCTGCAGCAGAGTTTATAAGGGTGAGATACACAGCGGTAGGGCTGGTGTGGGCGAAATAAGAATGGGCTCCCTGCACAGGACAGTGGAAGCCTGCTCCCTCTCCCACCCTGCAAACTCCTTCAGGAGGAAAATATCCTGGAGTTTCTGAACTCACAAACAGCTCAAGGATGGGAAGCCAGCTGCTTTCAAAAAGAAACAACACAAGTATTCTTTATAAGACCTTTTCCATTTCCGGAAAAAAAAAAAAAAGTAGCGTATTAAAGACAACAGCTGCTTCAAGTTAATAAAATCTGAATTTTCTTTGCTTGGAAACTGATCACTAGCTTTAACTTGGAAAGCTGGATTTCTGTGACGATTTCTCATCTTTTGATTTGAGTCCTTCGTCCTTGGGTTGGTAATAAAACTGAGTGTGTGGTTACTTTTTATCCTTAATTTAGGTCAGTAATGACCCATTTAAAATCTAAGGCCTCATATTAAAAACTATGCAGCCAAACTAGTGGGTGTAAATAAAAGTAATTACAAATTACAAATTATTATGTTGGAATGTATCTCAGCATTTTTCATCAATCTCTTTGGCTATTTTCTTTCATTTAACATTTAAAGGTCATATCTTATGTCTAAATATGAACATTTCTAAAGAATATTTAAAGATATGAAAGACTATATTGTCATAACAATTTCAAAAAGGCAGGCAGTTTAAATAAAGTCTTAAAACACCATTTCAAATCATTTGAATAACTCCATAAGCACTGAGTTTCAGAACATAAATACCATTTAGTTCAACTTGTGTCTTACACACAAGGAGAGAAGCAAATTAATAAAATTCACAAAGTTAGGTGGTTCAATCTCAATGCTTTTTTCTTTGTATAAAAATAAAAGAGTAGACTCTTTATGGTGTGAGCCACCTGGGCAGAACAAACACCAAAATATCAACCGTGGTGATCTCTACTTGGTGGGTTCTCACTCTGCCACATATTTTTCCATCTGTTCTGTAAAATGAAAATACTTCACTTTCATAATTTCAAAAAGAAGTTTTACATCTTTAATACATACTTTCTGTCTTTAGGACTAAAGAAATCAAATACAGAAATACCGTTTCCAAAAATAACCCTCTGTAATGTAACCGTTATTTTTATATAATAAAAATAAAATCCACAGCTAGCTGTGTACAGACGAGTAAAGCTCCCTGGGCATCTGAAAAAACAAGCAACCAACTCCAAAACCCTCCAGGAACATATCTGGAAAGGTAGCAGGCAGATCATTTACGTGCTAAATATTAGGTTAAATATCCTGATTTTTGCACAATATGAGAGGTCTTTTATAAGACACAAATATCATAGCATGGTTTAAAAATACCATTATTTTGAAAACTAAATTTTTTTATTCTAACATATAATAACTCCTCCCCGCTCCCCTCCCCCAAATTATCATAAGCGTAGAGTATCTGGTCAATCGAAACAGAAAAGGAAGCAGCATTGACATGATTCATCTCTCACTGGCCCCTGCCGGGTCCAAGGCACACCCAGTGCCCAGGCCCCACGCGTGAACATGCCAACTCTCCTTGCATCTCCTTCTGCCATCCAGCCTCCCTCCTGGTCAGGGGCTGAGACCCCAGGACTGATAAGGTGAGGCAAGAAGCACGTGGCTCTAGCCTGGAGAGAGTCCATTCTAAGACCCTTGTCCATGCAAAGGGCAGGGAGGGGTGGGCTAAAATTTTAATGACCCAAATACTATGCGTCAGCCTCACAGTAAACTCTTACATCATGCGCTCTCGTGAGCCTTTCCGCCCCATCACTGCTGCCACAGCCAGTAACACCTGAGATCTGTGGGAGCTTCTGAAAGAGGAGCCCAGAAGCTTCCAAGGACACGGGACTGCCCTCTCAGCAAGCTGCCAGATGCACCGACTCTGCCCAACAACTCATCACAGACTCTGCTGCACACACGGCACCAGGCTTAGAATAACGCTGCAGCAGAGATAAAATGGGACTCCTCCCCTCCACAAGTGCCCAGGTACACCCAGCAATCAGGACTCCCAGGTAGCCTCAATTAGCCAGGGGTGGTGCATGGCAGTTTCCTGGCTAACATCTTTCAGTGGGTTTGGATTCATTCCATTCTGCCTGGTCAACAATGTCCTTCCCAAACTGAAGGCCTAACCGAAGTAGAGTTGCTCAAATCTGTGCTTCTTAGAAGCACAGCTGCTGCCGAGCAATGCCCTGAACTTTGTTTCCAGAAAAAGAGAAAACGGGAACCGCTAATGATAATGGTGCTAATAAAAGATTAGGTGATGCCATTAAATGGGGTCTAATCTACAAAATATGTTGACGCAGGAATCCAAACAAAAACCCTCAGAACTTGCCTAAGGAGTTCACATTAAGGAGAAACTCCTCTCTGATTGGTGCCATCACATCTTAAATATCCCTCTCACCCACTTGTTACTTTCCTCTTGCACCAGGGTTGCAGGCCTTAAACTTGGTGTTTTCCACCGATCCTAAGACACTGTTTTCCCTGCTCATTGAAACATTCGATAGCTTGGTCAAAACGTTTTTTTCCACCAGATAACTCTAGTAGCACTTAGTTGCCTTTAACTTCATTCGAGATAATTTTGTTAGCCTGTCATGTCATTGTGCATTAAAAAAAAAAAAAAAACACCTTATCAAAATCAGTGAATTTTTGTGTAGCCATTGTAATATTGAAGATGGAAGGAAAAGAGCAACATTTCTGGCATATTAGATTTTATTACTTCAAGAAAGGTAAAAATCCAACTTAAATGCAAAATGAGATTTGTACAGTATATGGAGATGGTGCTGTGATTGATCAAATGTGTTAAAATGTAGTTTGTGAAGTTTCCTGCTGGAGATTTCATGCTGGATGATGCTCCACAGGTGGGTAGACCAGTTGACAGTGATCAAATCACGATATTAATTCAGAATAACGAGAGTTATACCATGCGGGAGATGGCCGACACACTCAAAATATCCAAATCAAGCCCTGAAAATCACATGTGCCAGCTTGGTTATGTTAATCGCTTTGATGTTTGGGTTCCAGGTATGTTAAGCGAAAAAAACCCTCCTTCACTGCATTTCCACATGTGATTCTCTACTTAAATGTAAAGAAAATGTCCCATTTTTAAAACAAATTGTGATGGGGATATAAAATGGCACTGTAACATAATGGTGGGGCAAGTGAATCGACCCCCACCAATCACATCAAAGGCCAGCTTTATCCAAAGAAGTTACTTTGGTTTTTCAGAAAAAACTAAAAGACACATTTTTCATTTTCACCAAGAACTTCATTGAACAATGTACTCTCTACAGTCTTACAGGGAATTGAAATTTTTTCCAGTAAGAGAATTTTGTAGAAACTGAAATACATGGAAATCTGAAGATGCAACGCCTGGTGAATACAGCAAATGAATCAGAACCTCTTAGGCAAGCTGTAATAATTTTTGCCTGATCACCAAAGAAACACATGGTCTTGCATTATCCTGATGTAAGATTATGCATTTTCTGTTGACTAATTTCAGCCAGTTTTTTGTCAAGTGTTGCTTTCAGTTGGTCTAACTGGGAGCAGTACTTGTGGGAATTAATTGGTTTTCTGGAAGGAGCTCATAATAGAGGACTCCCTTTCAATTCCACTATATATAATAGTTACTGCAAGGGTAGTTTTCCACTCATGTGAAGAAGCGATTGTTTCTTTTTAAAATAAGCTCAAATTTTAAAAGAGTGAATTCAAATAAAAATATTAAATAAGAAACAATTTAGATCACAGAAAAACCAGCAGTGGTGGCTGGATATCTGAAGTCTAGCCAAGGCTGCAATGCAGGTTCAGTGTGCATGCAATTAAACACAAGACAAAACCTAAACAACTAGAAAATATCTTACCACAATATTATTTCAGTTCTTCCTAAGAATCAATATTTATATATATAGAGGACCTGTGTGAGTATATAGTTCATTTACAAGCCCCAGATATGTTCTGTCAAGGGCAGCAGCAGCCCTGGCCACTGTCCCTAACATGATCTGATTAGAATGGCTAATGTCAAACCTTCTCTCTGCACATGACATCTCCCCAGAGTCTGCTACACCAGAAAAGTGCCTATTCTCAAGGTAATCAACACTCTTGAGATATCAACATGGCTTTCATCCAAGAAGGAGTAAAATTTGGTTCCTCAAAGCCTTATAAACCCTTAAGCCTCAAGAGAAATACTTTCAATTGCTAAGTGCTACACTTGGCAATTTATATATATCCTAATTTTATTGTCACAGGGTCCCTACTACTTAGCAGTAGTAATATACCGCTGGTTCCAAATCAGGAAAGGAGTACGACAAGGCTGCAATACTGTCACCCTGCTTATTTAACTTATATGCAGAGTACATCATGCAAAACGCCAGGCTGGAGGAAGCACAAGCTGGAATCAAGATTGCTGGGAAAAATATCAATAACCTCAGATATGCAGGTGACACCACCCTTATGGCAGAAAGTGAAGAAGAACTACAGAGCCTCTTGATAAAAGTGAAAGAGGAGAGTGAAAAAGATGGCTTGAAACTCAACATTCAAAAAACTAAGATCATGGCATCTGGTCCCATCACTTCATGGCAAATAGATGGGGAAACAATGAAAACAGTGAGAGACTTTATTTTGGGGGGCTCCAAAATCACTAAAGATGGTGACTGCAGCCATGAAATTAAAAGACACTTGCTCCTTGGAAGAAAAGCTATGACCAACCTAGACAGCATATTAAAAAGCAGACACATTACTTTGCCAACAAAGGTCCGTCTAGACAAAGCTGTGATTTTTCCAGTAGTCGTGTATTGATGTGAGAGTTGGACCATAAAGAAAGCTGAGTGCTGAAGAATGGATGCTTTTGAACTGCAGTGTTGGAGAAGACTCTTAAGAGTTCCTTGGACTGCAAGGAGATCAAACCAATCCATCCTAATGGAAATCAGTCCTGGATATTCATTGGAAGGGCTGATGCTAAAGCTGAAACTCCAATACTTTGGCCACCTAATGCAAAGAACTGACTCATTGGAAAAGACCCTGGTGCTGAGAAAGGTAGAGGGCAGGAGGAGAAAGGAGTGACAGAGGTTGACATGGTTGGATGGCATCACTCACTCAATGGACATGAGTTTGAGCAAGCTCTGGGATATGATAAAGGACAGAGAAGCCTGGTGTGCTGTGGTCCATGGGGTGGCAAAGAGCCAGACACACTTTAGCAACTGAACAACAACCGAGAAACAAGACTTTCCGTAAGAAAACTTGCATCACTGTGTATGATACATGGGACAAAAATCGGGAAACTACTTAAACATATCGATTTAACGGCATATCAGACACATTTTGCTCCATATCTGGAAATACTCAACCTACTCACTCAAAGGTGCTTCAACAAACCTTTATAAAATCTGCCAATTTTATCTGGTCCCTTTCTTGTCATCCTGAGATGATGGCATAGGTTTTGGCAGATGGACCTCTCCGGTGGAACCACAGGGGTCCATAAGATTAATTTCCTAATTAACCATAAGATTAATTCCACAGAGACAGAAGTGTTGGAACAGGGATATTTCGGGTTAGTACTGCCAGGACTGAGCCTCACTCACGGGCAGGATCACTGCATTATCAGGATTCAGATCCTTTAATACAGAAAGCCTCCGGGCTCCTGAGACAGTCAACCAATGTCATGGTTCATGTGCACCAAGTGGGTTTGGCATTTTTGGACCCTGAAATCTATTTGCTACACCTACATGAAGCTTGGGTTTCCCAGGTGACTCAGTGGTAAAGAATCCATCTGCCCATGTAGGATATTTGGGTTTGATCCCTGGGTCAGGAAGAGCCTCTGCAGGAGGAAATGGCAACCCACTCCAATCTTCTCGCCTGGGAAATCCCATGGACAGAAGAGCCTGGTGGGCTACAGTCCGTGGGCTCGCAAAAGAGTCAGACACGACTGAGCGACTAAGCAATAACAACAACAACATGAGGCTTTTCAGAGAGAAAGTGGATGAAGAAAAAGAGGGAAGGGGAGGAGGACAAGCAATCATGTAAACAGTTCATAAACCATTTGAAAAATAAGTGCATTTGTTGATTAGCAGAACACAACCAAGTAAACGGGCCTAGGAAATAAACTTTATGCAATTTTCCTACCTTTGGATAGAAACTCTTTACTTACCATTGGTCACCTGGATACCTGAATAAAACATGTGTTTTGTCTGTGATCTGATTGATCTGAGAGTAGGACAATGTTTAGTTTTGATATCTGCTCAGCTACTCGTGCAGAGCTGTTTTTAAGAGAAGTGGCAAATGTTCTGAAAGCTTTCTGCCTTTCAGCTATCAGGGCCCACCCCCACTTAGACAAGCCCTCGCACCCTCCGCCTGCTTCAGAACTGCTGTGTTCAGCGCAAGCTGCTGTCCTTCTGGCCACTGACCAGGATGGAGTGAGTGTCCCGCTCTGGGACTCAGCATTCCCAGGAGAGGCTGTGGCACACACCAGGGGGAAGGGCTTCCAGGACCACGGGTGCTGCTTCTATTCACTAATGGAGACTCCAACAGGTGTGTTCTCAGCATGTGGGTGCTGAGCATGGAAGATTCCTTTCTCAGCATCTGACACGGCTAATGCACTCACTTGCCAGGATGCCAGCATTTTTGAAGGAACGCTGACATGAGCTAGTGCTGAAAAATACGGCCATCCACCTGATGGGCAGGACAAAGGATGCTGGGGTCAGTCTTTACGAGCAGATCCTCACCCACCATGGATGAGGCTCATGTTTGGGAAAGGCCAGCCTGAACTCACCAAGTCCAGTGTCTCCATTCCTGGACAAGCAAACTTTTTGAAAAAGTTCTCTTTCCTCATTTCTTGGTATGATTTTAAACTAATAATCACAACTTGGTACAGTGAATATCTTGAAGCAACCCAAATTATCCTCTCTCTTGGAAAAGCTCTGTTTTTTCCTTCATTAGGAATCCATCTAAGTGCGCTGGACTTCAGGCAGATATATTCCGCCCGCCAAACTCTACTGCCAACATCCTCTGGGAGATTTGTAAACTTTGGTCACAGAACATCTCTGATCTGAGTCGATTTTTAATCTCCAAAACAGCACAGAAAAGCCTGAGTCCTTTTGAGTCACACATTCACAGAGATAAACAGACCGACATCCCCACAGTCGTTCTTAGCGCTATAACTGCACATGGGAAGAGCTGACACTTAATAAATTAATGTCCAACATCTAAAAACTAGCAATGAGAACTTCATTACAATTATCAGGGTTAAGCTAATAAAAGAAACCTAATAGGTGATGTAATGTGGAGGGCATGTGAACACAGGACACCCTGTTACATGATGACCATGAGATGAAATTCTTCTGAAACACTGACCCAAAAAACCCCTGATGTTAGGAGGTGTTTCATTAGGTTGAAATTAGACATGGTTTCCAGTGTTTCTTTGAAAAAATAAACAAAAAGGCTCCATTCCTTGTAAAGTACAGACAAAATATGTCATTACTCAGACCTCAATTTGCTTTTGGAGAGCCATGTAACACAACCATCCTCCAGCCCGCTGAACCCCTGATTACCACGGTCAGCCTCATCTGAGCACGTCATGTCCTTTCTTCTGCCTTCATTTAGTGCAACAGCATCTAAAATTTACACAAGTGGGGGCATACTGGATACACACGGGCATTTCCCCCCCAAATCAGAGCTCGAACAGACAGATCGAACAGATTTTTGTACTTTCTTTACTTTTATTCACTTTTTAATTTCAAACGAGTGCAAGAGAATTCTTTACCAAAGGCTCCTAGATATACATCTCAGTTACTTGTCACCTTAAGAATGAAGTGTATGTTCTCAACATTTCCAAATCAGCTTAACCCCTTTTTCTATAAATGGAAAACACATTTTCAGGCTTTAGGGTGATCCTTACTTATCCATGGGCTGCCGTGTGCCAAATTATATCTCCATTTTTAAAAAAATGGTGGATGAATTGGACAAATCAAAAGAAGTGTTGAGGAGAAAGCTGAGCAGATTTGCAGAGAGAACCTGCCTCTTGTAATCACATTTACGCAGACTGAAACCCTGTATTTAAAAAAAGTTATCTGTTTTTTGCATTTGACTGTGTTAACAATTTGGAATCTGAGGTTGAACATTTAAGGCTACCATTTTCTGTGACATCATACATAAGGCAAGGACCACTTGCCTACTGGGGATTTTCTGTCAATTTTCTATGATAGATAAGAGATTTTTAAATGCCTGAGCTTTCCACCAACTTATGGGAAAGTGGAACAGTCTTGATAAAGACCATTTGGTCCCCAAGGGCAAAAATATTCAACTGTCTCTTTATAAAAAGGTTTGTCAACTCCTTTGTAAATCTCACTCAACTCTTTCAATACTCTTCTGTCTTTTGCCTGCCTCCCGTCCTTCTCGCGTCCTGAGCCAGGCCTTCTAGAACCAAACCTATGTAACTCTACGTACAAGATCTCAAAGCCAGGGCCTGACAAGCCTAGCTGAATGACCTAGAGCTGTAGACTTGGGGCTGTCACTTAAGTTCCCCAAAATTCTTGTTTCCCACCTGCAAAAAGCTTTTCATAATTGTAAAATCCACTGTATGCCTTGCAAGGCTCTTCAGATGTTAGCTGCTGTCTCCCCACAGGACACCTGTCCATGTGACAGGCCCATCTTTTACTTAAGCATCTGGTCTTCTCTCACCAGAAGCCCCAGGACCTTGATCCAGGGTGTGTCACAGGGAGCCAGGATCCCAACCCCGGGCTCATCCGAGGTTCATCAGTTCTCCCAGCACCTGTAGCTGACTTCTCTTTTCAAAGCTTGAACCCCTGGCTGAGGTCTCCTCTCTCCCCAGCTCTTCCCCTGGTGGGGCAAAAGGAACCTGGAGTTTTCACCCGATCTAAATGGTACCCTATGTCCACTGGGTTATCCAGTCCTTCCCAGGGCTGATCACGCCTCATGCCACTCAGGAACTTTCCTTCTTGTCAAAAACACTACCCGCTTCCGCACTGTGACTAGCAGTAAACCTCATCATTAAGAAAGCAGGCTCTAGCATCAGAGAAACATGTGCTGGAACCCCAGCTCTAACCCCAGCTGTGTGACACTGGGCTAATTTAACCTACCCACTCTACTGTTTTCAGTGGGAAGATTATGGTTATTGAGAGGCTGAAGTGAGAGCTTTCTTTCTTTCTTTTGTGAAGAAAGCTGAGCGCCGAAGAATTGATGCTTTTGAACTATGGTGTTGGAGAAGACTCTTGAGAGTCCCTTGGACTGCAAGGAGATCCGACCAGGCCATCCTAAAGGAGATCATCCCTGGGTGTTCACTGGAAGGACTAATGTTGAAGCTGAAACTCCAATACTTTGGCCACCTCATGCGAAGAGTTGACTCATTGGAAAAGACCCTGATGCTGGGAAGGATTGGGGGCAGGGGGAGAAGGGGACAACAGAGGATGAGATGGTTGGATGGTATGACCGACTCGATGGACATGAGTTTGGGTAAACTCTGGGAGTTGGCGATGGACAGGGAGGCCTGGCATGCTGCGAATCATGGGGTCGCAAAGAGTCGGACACGACCGAGCGACTGAACTGAGCTGAAGTGAGAGCACATCAGCAGAGCTCCAGGCATGCTGCTTGGTACACAGTAAGTGCTGGATAAATGTTAGGATGCTGCTCTTTGCCCTTTATTATTCTCATCATCACTATTACCACCACTCCCAATTGCTATGTTTACAATCAGTATCGAAATTATCTAAGTAGAACATTGTTCAAGTTACTGTATGCACAACACTATACAGTACTGCATGTGCTGTGTGTTCTCTGGGGCTATAAGGAAGTATCACATCCTCCAAAATTAACAGAGGTGGAAAAGTAAAAGTGAAAGTTAATCATGTCCGACTCTGTAACCCCATGGACTGTAGCCCACCAGCCTCCTCTGTCCATGAAATTCTCCAGGCAAGGATACTTGAGTGGGTTGCCATTCCCTTCTCCAGGGGATCAATCAAACCTGGGTCTCCTGCATTGCAAGCAGATTCTTTATTGTCTGAGCCACTAGGGAATAAGCCTATGCTTCCTTATCTGAAAAGCAGAAGAGTTGGATGAACTGACAGATAATGTTTCTGAATGTTGTCTCTAAGAATAAGGTGAATAAACCCGTATGCTGATTTCAACCTCCACAGCATCCCGTGAATATGTGGCCAATCTGACAGGCTTCCAAACTGGCACTGTTTGTTGAAAACTATGTTTTCAGTGAAAAGCACTCCTGTTCTCCTGAACATCCAGCTTGGTCTTTGATATTCAACACACTTCCTGAAGCTCATTCTGTGAGATAAGGATATTTATGCCAAAGAAATGAATGACATCTGGGATAAGTAAAAATAAACTTGATACCTTCTCTCAACTTCAGAAAAGTCAAACATTTGAAAGCCTAAACGTTCCAAGTATTCACATAATTAGGGGAAAAGACAACGTAATGCAAACTTGAAATTCCCAGAGATTGCAGGATGACTGACAAGTCTGAGTTCTATTTCTATTTTCTATTGCAAGAGAGAGATAAGATGGGTTTGATTTTGCTGTCAGTGTTACTCGAACCAACTTCCTTTCCTAGTTTGCACAAAATGACGTATCTTCCAGTACAAGGAATGCAGAAAACCTCAGCTGGTAAACAGGCGTGCTCACTTAGCACATTTGGATTAAAAGGCTATTTGAAAATCTTACTGACAGAGTCACATGACCTGTGAGCACAGCACTTCCCTCATAAAAGAGAAAATACTGATGGAGGAGCTATCATCACAGAACTCCCAGGAGGATAACCTGGCCTGATGGTGGGAACCTTCCACCAGAATAACTATCGCTCAGTTCCAATTTTGTCAAATGTTCACAGTCAGAGAGCAACAGACACATCCATAAAGGCGGCTTCCGGGAGGATGGACCTAGAATGGCAGTGACCACTTACTGTCTGCTCACTTCTTTCTCACCTTTTCTTTGACAGACAAGCCATGTTCTAGTCACCCCCAGAGAAAAGTGACTAGATCCCAACTGGTCCCAGCCAATCAGGGTATTTCAGGTCCCATAACTGGGTTAGCAGTGTGACTCCCTTGTGTCCAGCAAGACTATAAAGATACAGTCTCTTCTAGGGCTTCCAGAAAAGCATCTTTTACACTAAGAGAGACAAGGAGACTACCTCTTGCTGCTATCTCCGGAGGCTGCCATGTCATGTCATCTAGATATGATGCCAGGATCTTTGGTAGCCATCTTTAGACCATCAAGAGACCAAGTGAGCACGCTAAGGACAAGCAAGAAGAACCTGGGTCCTTGACAAGATCACTGAGCTACTCAACTCACTGACTTGGAGAATCACCCAGTCCTTATACCTAAGGTAACATGTTTAAGCTGTTTTGATTTCAAAGTTCTGCCACCTATAGTAGAAAATATGTCAAGCAATTGAATTGGACCAGTGGAAAAATCTGAAAGTCTAGACGTTCATTAGATATACATTCTTCAATGGTCATCCAGAACTATATGGCTATGCCTCACCCAAATGGCCAGATGTGAAAGGAACATGTTTTAAGAATCAAGAAGGAGATTTTTATAGCTGACCTGGACACTTCCACATGAAGCATTCTAAATGACATGCAGATATGCTAGGAGTCAAAAAACAATGAGCAACTATACACTCGGTAAAAAAAAAAAAAAAAAAAAAGCCAGGTACGATTATTTTCAGAAATAAAAGTTCAAGATTATGGCTAGGTTTCCAAAGTTGAAAAATTCCTCAGGTGTTTAAAGCCGAACTGATGATTAACAGATTTTTATCAATTCTACTCAAGTAGAACCAGCACTGAAACTTCGAATTCAAAGTCTGATGTATTTTTAAAAAATTAAAAAAAAATCCCCCAAAGCAAATCTTATTTATCTATCAGACATTATTTGGAAAACCACACACATTAAAGTAGACACCTCTTTCATTTGTGGACATGTATTTTCATAACAATGTTCACACCTCAAACCAACCTTCCCTTTGGTCTGCTTTCTGCCTCTGCATATAAACATTCCATGAACAGCTTAGCCTTTAAAACCTCTTACTATCCCCTCCTTGCTTAAATATTAACAAAGGGTCTCACAAAGGTCAGGCCCTGCATTAGGGCAACAAAGATGGAGGTAGACCTTTAGGGAGTGCAGGTTCTTATGGTGGAGACAGACTAACAATACAATTAAATAATAAATACTAACAACAAGCTAATATAAAGAAGATTAAACTCGTGACTAATGCTAATAAGGGAATAAGAGGCAAAAGGTAACAGTGAGCAGGAAAAGAGCAGTTTTACCTCAACGAGAATGAAACAAGGCCCCTCTAACAGGGAGCATACAAGCTGAGCTCCTAGGGCCAAGAAGAAACCCATCAAGGGAAGAGGCACGTGAAGCCAGGCATCAAAGCGAAATGGATGCTGGTCCTGAAGCCACAACCCTCAGCAATCTCATCTGTAAATGGTACAGATCATCACTAACTTACTTATCTTCCAGGGACTTGGTATAGTTACAGGAAAAAAAAAAAGTTCTCTTCTTTCTAAATTCAAGGTTAAAGGTCCTACCAGTAATAAGTGTCCTTAATTATCTATCTTCCCTTGGAAAAGCATGAGGCTGTAGTTTGCTCCAAAAATATACGCCTATTGCTTGCTTGGGTTTCATTCTGCATCTCTGAAGCAGTGAATTAAAACCAGTTTTGACTGGTTACGTTTTATGGCCTTGGAGATACATGGAGATCCACGGGGCTCTCTCCAGGCAGAACTGAGAACAACTCTCCCACAGAATTTTAGTAAATGCATGTCATTACTATAATGACCAACACAATGACACGGCAAAACTACAGTGTCACAGTCACCCAAATTAGAAAGAGCCCTGAGTGGCTGGCAGAGGATCTCAGGGCAACCCATTTGATATGGTAACACGTGGCAGCAGAGGCAGCTAGGAATTTGCTGGCTGACGACCAAACCCTATTTGCAGCATACTCTTTTTACAGCCCTACCTCCTAATGCATGGTTATTTGCCACACAATTACGTAAAAATTAAATAATCAGCCACAGTGCTGAGAGAAAGTAAAATCCTGTGATTAAAATGAGTGACAAATCTATTAACGAGTGCAAGGCATTATGTTACAACTGTTTCTGTTTGATTAGGGTAAACCAGATGTGCAGTTTTTAAAAGAGATCTGCACTGCAACAGGGGACATGTGTATGCTAAGTTGCTTCAGCTGTGTCCGACTCTTTGTGACCCCATGGACTGCAGCCCTCCAGGCTCCTCTGTCCATGGACTTCTCCAGGCAGGAATACTGGAGCAGGTTATCATTCTTACTCCAGGGGACAGATCACGGCAATGAGAGAGCACGGCTGAAATTCCTGTTCAGCCTTGGAGGATCCCTGAGGATGGAGGTACCATTATTCTCCTTTCCAGATGAAAAACTGATGTCTTAAGGAGTAAATGGACTTGCCCAAGGTATGTGCTGCTGCTAAAATTTGAATCAAGTTCATCTGATTCCAAACCACATGTTCTTTTTCTTCCTCACAAGGCCTCACCTGGTGAATCATGTTCTGGTCTTCTTTATTCCTTGATGCATTAGGAGTCCTAAGATTTTTCTTGCAGGTCCTTCATAGGAAGGGCTCAAGATGAACACGAGCAATCTGGAGACTGTTAGATGAGATGAAGACTGAGTTTCTCTCCAAACAGCCTCAGGGGAACCTCAGCCCAAGCAGGTTACCAAGCCTCCGTAAGGGGGAGTGGAGGGCACCTCATCCTTGCACGATGGGGCACATTCTGCCTCCTGGATGCCCTGTTTTTCCAAGTCTCTAGGCCTCAACACTGAAACTCCCACTGCTGAAAAGGTCCTTCTCTGTCCTACTCTCTACCAAGGCTGCTCCATCCTCAGCAGAGCCCTCTGAGAAGTTCCTCCACCCTCTGTACCTCCAGACACAGGCACAGACTCCACCCGGCAATACCCCTCAGGGCACAGTGGCAGAGCGCATCCCAGTGGCCCTCCTCACTGGACGGGGACATCTCCAGAAAGGATCTGAATTTACCTTTGTGTTTCCTCCTCAGTACAGAGCACAATGCCTTCAAGGATCAACTTCAAAGAGATACTCATCGAGCCAAGCCAGGTGCCGGGCTGGAGGTGGCAGTCGTGGAGATAAGGGACTGAGGAGGTTGAGAGGAGGGTTTCTGGGTGACCTGACATCTACCCTCTGTGTCACCTTACCAGTCCCTTAAATATTGTGCCTTGATTTCCCTATCTGTACATGGGGACCACGGTCCTGCTCAGCCCCCACAAACCTGCAGTCAGAATGACAGGCAAAGGAAGCCAGGAGTCACTGACTCCAAGAGGCTGAGAACACTGTGGATGCTATATTAACCTTCTATCACTTTCTGTGCCCCCAACTCTGCTTCATTTACTTCCAGGGATTAAGATCCAGCTGACATATTATATGTTTGGCTTTGCTTCTTGCCGAGATGTAAGCCCTGGCAAGATTCTGAGGATGTAAGCCCCAAGATCCTTACATCTTACTAGGATGTAAGCCCCGGAAGAGAGGACTCTTGTTTTCTTCTCTACTGGACGGTGGCACTGAGGACAGTAACTGGCAGGCAGAAGGCCTCAAGTGCTCCTTGAATGAATGAGTAAGCAAATGAACAAGTGAATGAACAACTAAACAAACACAGCCTGACCAACTCACAGAGCATATACCATCCAGAAGAGACAAGAACGTTAACGAAATGGAGACTTGATATTTTTATGGTCATAATTACAGGGATATTTCCTTTTTCGTGTGGGCTTCCCAGGTGGCGCTAGTGGTAAAGAACTCACCTGTCAATGCAGGAGACAATAAGAGACGCAGGTTTGATCCCTTGGTGGGGGAAGATCCCCTGGAGAAGGGCATGGCAATCCACTCCAGTTTTCTTGCCTGGAGAATCCCGTAGACAGAGGAGCCTGGTGGTCAAAGGCCCACAGGGTCGCAAAGAGTTCGACACAAATGAAGCGACTATGCACGTACGCACGCAGCACGTACATGTAAAGGCTGCACATGTATTCAATTCTTAGAAAAGACTGATGGCTGACTTCATGCTAGGTGGCACAGGAGTCCTCACATTTGTACCTTACCTGTCCCCAGACTCTCTGTTATATAACGAATGCTGCGTGAACCCACACGCTCATGGCCCACAGACCTCTGCTTTAACAAAACCCTCTGGAAAAGGATGAGTTGTCTGTAAGGAAATCTATCACTCCAGCTGCCTAGATTCGGGTTTCCTCAAAGGCCAGTCTGTGACTGACAAGAGGCTCCCTATCGGAAAGGAAGCACCGGTGGAGGAGGGCAGGAGGCCCCATCCATCCCAGGGGTAAAGGTATCAAGTTCCACTAGCACCGAGACTGGAGGAGGAGGAAGAGGAAGTAGAGAGGATGAAAGTGCCCGGGAAAGAAGACCTCAAGCTCCAAAATCTCTCTCTGGACTCACACCTTCCAAGATGTTCCTAAAAACTCTTAAGGTGCCTGCTTTGTTCTTGCCCTTAACATCTTATAAATGCATTTGCATTTGATTTTTTTTTCTTTTTCAGATCTACCTGGCTGGCTGTGGATGGTAAGAAAAGTTATGCAGAAGACCAAGATAAGGATCCTGATCTTTATCATAGTCACCTTTACAACTTGCATGTTAACTCTAAATTAAGAAGCATCACTTATTCCATCCCAGATATGGACTGAGGTTTCTAAGATTCCATTTTCTCAAAGTAGGACCTTAACTATGCACCTTCTTCAAAATGAAAGGAAGACATTTCATGTAACAACTTATATACCCACAATCCCAGCTCTCTTGCAGGTTCTATATACATCACGTATAAATGCTCCAGGGTGCTTTTACTTTTCCCCTCTCTAAAAGGTCTTTGTATCCCTTTCTTCTCAATACCCAGTGGTGAGAAAAGTGATTTATCACCTGCCACGGTAGCTACTCGGTATTCCCACCATAAATCGTGTCTCTCTGACAAAACTCTTATCTCCAAAAACAGATAGCATCAACCATTACTGCTTTGTATGTCGATGTCCCTTTTATTTAAAAACAACTCTGTTTTCCTTATAAATCCTTAAACATATTAGTAGAAGACTCATTCAGAGTAGATGCCCTCAGTGACGGGCAATCCAGCCCAAGCCTCACGCTCACTTCTAAGAAAAGGCGAAATCCATAAGCAAACACGTGCCGCAGGGGCTGTGACGAAGGACATTTTTCAAAGACCAGTGCCACTGGGTTGAAGTCAGCTCTGCATACCTTTTCAATCAAAGCCACAGCTGCCCCAGCAAGAAGGGTCAGAGAACTCGATCTCCACAAGCAGGTGGTCTGCGCTCCATCAACAGACTTGGCCCTCAGAGTTCATCCCTTAGTCAGCTGCTCAAACCCAGGGAGCATAGGCAGCTTTGTGAAAGCTGAGAGGGACACACGTGCTTCCAGAAAAGACAGGGATGACCCATTCCCTTGAGCACAGGTGGGGCCATCTGCCCTGACACAGGGCAGGATGGAGACTGGCACAGGGGCTCAGGTTTGGGGAAAGTGTGCCAGGTAATTTGGTACCTAACGTGAGCAAGGGACAGTGGGGTGATTTTCGGAAAATTCATCAGGTTTGTGTCAACAGAATTTTGACTCGTACCGAAAAAAGATCTCAAGAATTGCTTCAGTGAGCATCTGCCTTTCACAGAGAGGCGAGCTGGAGTGCTCAGCGAGGAGTCAGGTCTCCGAGGGCCGTCTCTCTTTTCAAACCCGATAATCAAGACAATAAAAAACAAACATCCAATCTGTTTGCTCAAGGCTGTGTGTTTTCTAACTTTTGATCAATTACATGGGTGGTCATGTGGACTGTCTTCTGGACCTCTTATCCCTCTTTCAAAGATTTTAATCAGTTCTTCCCAAAGATCAAAGTCCACTTGATCAAAATGTGAGTTTTGCTAACTCCTAACTCATTGGGTGGAAATTCAATGCTATGTTTTATTCTAGGGGACTCCGGCTGATTAGAGAAAAGAAAAGAAGTCCCAGATCAATTCATCACAAAGTTTAGAAATATTACGAGCTTCCCTCTGTTCCTCAGATGCTCTCTTCTCCCAGGGATCCCCAGACCTCACATGGATGGCAGAGAATCAAGCTATCGCAGCTCTGTGTGAACAACCCCCCATAAATCACAATATACATTCCATCTGTCATAGTACGTATGACAGCACTAAGTACTGCTTGTTGTGCCCCAGTTACAGGCACACGGAGTCACTGTGAGCAGGGACACAGAAGTACAAAAAGGAGACACTTAATAATGCCAAGGGGCCTGGCAAAGAGGGAGTGGCGTGATTTTGCAAAAGCCTCCTTCCCACACTTTCTGATAAAAAACGCAGATTCCTTCCTGCACTTGAGAAAGCACCACATATATTTTGCTTGGATTTCAAGAGTTTGGGACTTCCCTGGTGGCTCAGACAGTAAAAGCGTCTGCCTACAATGCGGGAGACCCAGGTTCGATCTCTGGGTCGGGAAGATCCCCTGGAGAAGGAAATGGCAACCCACTCCAGTATTCTTGCCTGGAAAATCCCATGGACGGAGGAGCCTTGTAGGCTATAGTCCGTGGGGTCGCAAAGAGTTGGACATGACTGACTGACTTCATTTTTCAAGAGTTTAAGGAGACACATGGAAAAACTTCTATAGTTTTGAAAAAACTAGAGCTTTCATGATGAAGACTACGGATAAACCAAGTAAATGCCACAAGCTCATCAGCAAAAGAGAAGCTTTCTGCTCTTCTCTGCAGTTGCCCCCCAGGACTGTGGCTTATCTCCAAGTCTACAGCAAGATATGGAGTTTGTTGACTGGTGACTGGCAACCAGTACAAACGTGGAGCTGTCTTTCTTGCCCCAAAGGTCTCTCTGAGATCCGAAGGTGACCTTCCCCAGCAGTAGAAGGCCCCAGACCAAACAGCTAGGTGGGATCTCAAGGGTCTTCAGTTCCAGGAAAGGGCAGAGTATGGAGGATGCAGCCCAGGATGGGTCACTTTTATTGCAAGGTGTAGCAAGTGATAATCTGGAATGTCGGGGCCCCAGAGCACCAGGAGGGAAAGGAAGGCACAGACTAGTCCCTGAGATAAAATCTAGCTGCAAAGCCAGATCTATAAATCAGCAGCAGTATTTTCTAGCAGAGCTGAACAAACCACAGCCTGCAAGCCAATTCTGGCCCACCACCTGTTGGTATTGGTTTGGTTTTGTTTTGTTTTTTTTTTTTTTTCACTAAAGTTTCACTGGAGCCTAGCCATACCCATATGTTTACATACTGTCTATGGCTGTTTAAACACTAAGATGTTGTTGTGCTGATTAGTTTCGAGGGGCTGTGTGGCCCCCAAAGCTGAAAACATTTACTATCTTGCCCTTTACAGAGTGTAAACCCCCTGTTCAATGGTGAAATGTCAATGTTATGGGCCACTTTCAGTCTTCCAAATCTATACACGCCCTCCAAAATTACCTTTTATAAGGCTTTTAAAAAGGCCAAAAAATATACAATTTACCCCTCTCGGCCATGGGTCGTTACCACACCAGGCCCTCAAAGTAACCCATGCTGTGACATTTAAAAAAAAAAAAAATCACAGCAAGTACTGAAGGGTTTCCACCCCACTCAAGACAAGCCGTTCACCCCTGCCTTGCCACGGACACACAGTTCCAGGGGCCAGGCAGAGGGTGTGGCTGGACCCTTAGCGCGTCCTCTGGCCCAGAGCAGTCGCGGGAGGCAAGAAGGCCTGAAATTAAAAGGGCAAACACCCCTCAGTCTAACACCACAGAGAAGTAGCAGTTGTCTGGATAAGGGAGCTGACTCTACCCCTGTCTGATATTTGACACTCAGCCTCTAAAGGAGAAGAGAAAATGCCCAACATTAATTACCTTCCAGGGCTAAAGGCTGCACTCTATGTACATTCTAACCCCCACTCGGAGCCTCTTGACCGCTAATCTCCTCAGCATGGAGAAAACCCGCCCCAGGGTAGGAGTGCCTTCTTGGCTAAAGCTGGATAAAGCTTCTAAAACCCAACAGGGTATGCACTTGACCATGTTAATTAGGCAGCGGGAGCCTGTGCAGCTGAGCAATCTCGGCTCAGCCTCCTTCCCTGACACTTCTCCCAAAACAGAAAGAAAAGCAATGAGTTCAGTCAAAGGGGCACACTGACGGGACTTCCCTGGCGGTCCCAGGGCTAAGACTCCGCGCTTCCACTGCAGGGAGCATGGGTTCGATCCCTGGTCTGGGAACTAAGATCCCATTTTGCCCAGTGGCCAAAACAGAAAACAAACAAACAAGTACACTGATGACTAAAAAACAGCCAAAAGAGAACAACCAACACTGACTCAACAGAGGAGAAAGGAAGGTGATTTTTAAATCAAATTCAGGTTTCTCCTATCCGCATCTAGCCCTTTCTATCTCTGGCAGTTCGGTCCTATGCTGAACAGTGGCTTCATTTATAACACAAGTCCTACTGAAGCAGCTGTCAAATACAACTGAGTTTTCCACCTCTCGGCTCCCCAAAGAGCAAAGATAAGTTGTCACTCCTTTGAAGTGTGGGACGAGAGAGCAAAGTGATGGTTTTTTAAAGAAAGGGGGGGAAAAGTTAATAAGTTATAATACACAGACAATCTCCAAGCTCTGAAGAATTTCATCTTTTATCGCAAAAACTAATACTTCTGTAATTTACCATGATCGCTGGCAAAAACAATGAACACAAATGGCATTATACTGTACTTAAAAGGAAGAACTGGGTTTATAATTACACATGTAATTCAGAAGGTGGCTCACAACTACAATATGTACTACAAAGTTGCCTGGAACCTTTTGGAGAAGCCAGCCTTGCAAGACCAACTCAAGTATAACATCTTACACTTCCAAGAGTGCTTGGAGATCCCATTTCTAAGGCAAGTCCTCTTTCCCAACTAACATCTGTTCCAACCTCAAGAAAGAGCCACACAAGAAAAAGTTGCTTCTAGAACATTCAGCTCGTTTCCTCCCAGAAATTCCAGTGCCATTCTCAAGGAGAAAGTTGAGAAATAGCAGTCAAGTCAAATGGAAAACTCATCATCAGCTTTGATCACGTTGACAGGTGGGCCAAAACTGGGATATGTGTTTAAAAGACAAAGTGTCTACAGAAGCAGAAAAACTTAGTAAGTTCAGAACGAAGAGACAGAAAAGCAGGTGACAAAAAGCACTGTTGCGTTTGTGCACCTCAGTTGTAAAGCCTGGTTCCAGCCCACTTTCTCACTATACCAACAGGAGGCCAAATGAACTGGTCTCCAAGGATCATCCAGTTGTTAGTACAATCCTCTGTGTATGTTGATCAAAATCAATTTCTGATTCATAACTCAGCAGTAACCCTCTTAAACGTATGTCTGACTGCCAAGAACACTTAAAGACTGATGTAATCTGAAAGTGAGGGTGAAATATTACAGACGGAGAGAAGAGGCACAGTGGGATAAGGAAGGAAGGAGAGAGAAAAAAGGAGAGAAAAACTCAACCAAGACATCTTTAGTTATCTTGCTATCATTCTGCAGTAACTGTATGTCCTTTAGAAGAAATTACACGTGTTTGCACATCTGCAGACACACAAACACAGGTATACACACTACTTATTTTCTGCCAAAATTGTTCTTTTATCCCTACCCCCTGACTTCAAACTGAGAACTGCACTCCATTATGTGTTAAGGATGGGAGAAAGAAGTCCAAATTGAGACTGATTAAAACAATGCAGTTAACATACCTGATGAGAAGTGTTATCAAAGCCAATGAAAACTAAAGCTGATCTAAAAGGATGGTCCTCTACCTAAATAAGTGATACAGAATGAGCCAAACTGCACCCTCCAGATCGGAGTGCATTCAGCTCTCATCACCCACCTACAAGTCAAGACAGCTGCACATAGCTTCCGGCTACAGTGAGCCCAATAGTAATGCAACAGTGCTAGCTTGCAGTGGGAACTTTCCTTATGTCTTTCTCTGAATGTAAACATAAATAAGTGATCCAAACTTAAAAAAAGGCAGAAAAACAAGTTTCCAGGGTGATGCAAGGAGAATTCTGAGGCTCCAAAATACTAAGAAATTATATTTTAAGGATAATGTGTCAGGACACAACTGCCAACATCAAATGTAAGTTCCCTGAAAAGTCTGCTGAAATCATCAACCTTTCGCCTTTTATTATTTTGCTTGATTAAACTCACTGACTAGATAGACTTGTTGGTAGAAACCAAGGCCAGTTCCTGCAAAAGTAGACTTTACAGAATTGCTATCTTGTTGGTGTGGGTCACTAAGCATTTAGGGTGATAGCTTTGAGAGCTACAAATAAAGAAGTCAGGTCCTAGAGGTAAGTACAATTGCTAGAGAAAGCATTACAAAAATGAATTAGAGTTAAAAAAAATTGGGAGAGGGGAGAAACAGTATGGGGTAGAGGAGTAAGAGGTACCAATTATTAGGTAAAAAATAAGCTACAAGGATAAACTGTACAACATGGGGGAATATATCCAGTATTTTATAATTGTAAGTGGAGTGTAATCTTTAAACTCCGTGAAATCACCCTAATGTACACCTTATAAAACTTATATATTATGTAACTACTAGACACCAATAAAAATTATTTTAATAAATAATTTTTATAAAAAGAGACAAGAAATCAGGATGAACCAAGCACAATACACATTCCCAAGACACCTATTTTCAGTGCATCTATTAGTGAGGATGGCCAGGTTATCAAGACATTCATTTTGCTGGCCTTACTTTAATCTGAAATGTTGTATTTGGGGACATAACTCACATAATGCTTTCCTTAAATGGATGTACTCACTCATGCATTGTTGACACCTTAAATTCAATAAAAGGTTAATTTTCATTCATTCATTCTAGCAAACACAACTTTCCTCACTTTCAAAGCCTAAGTGAGAGCTTAGCAGAACGTCTTTCCAAAAGCATCCTTGCAAAAAGAAAAATCTGGAGGAGTGCATGACTGGGCCAGGGGATTAGAAAGTGTTACGTGACGAACCTCGGCATTGAGCAGGTCTCTGATGAACATTCCGTTCAAGCTCTCTTTACTCACTGACTCTTTAAAAGATTGTAAATGGAAAGAATACATGTAAACCCTAACATGTAATCAGACATGCAGATGCTTATGATGACTCGGATTAATAAACAACAACAGGAAAACAATGTTTACAGAGCCCTTCGTGCCGAGGGACGCCACGCTTGGTGACTGCGGGCCCGCGTCTCACTGACTCCACCTGCCCAAGTCAGGCCTGCCTTCTCCCGGTCTTCTCTTTGATCCCAGGGAGGACTTCCATCACAGAACAGGGCACCAGGCCCCTAGCTCGGCTGGCTTCAGTCACAGGGCACACCAGGGGAGAAGCCAAAGACAGAGGAGAGACGACCCCTGCATATTTGTCCACAGTACCCTCCTTGTGAGGGTCGACAGCATCTTTCCAGAGACCGAGGCTCAGGTCTGGGCAGCCCGCTTCTCAGCGCCCCCTCCTCCTGGCTTCTGTATTTCCTTCCTGTGCTTCAAGCCAAAGCTGGTCCCAGCACGGCTCCTAGCCCTGGATAGCACCCCATCACCTAAGCATCCCTCTACTAGGGGTGGACAAAACATGGCCCCTGAGCTAGATTCAACCCAAAGCCTCCTTTTGTTAATAAAGTTTTATTGGAAGCCACATCTCTTCAGGTAAACGCTGTCCATGGCTGCTTTCTCACCAGAACCACAGAGTTAAGGAGCTCAAACAGAAGCCACGTGGCCCCAGAGCTGAAAATATTCACCATGTGGATCCTGATGGAAAAAGTTTGGTAACCCCTGCCCTCCACTCTCCCTGCACCCTTGAGAAGGTTCCTCACTAGCCTCTCTTGACTGATTCCACTACAAGTGTGCTGTCTGTTTACTCCTGGGATTCTGAATGACCCAGTCCTCAACTATGCCTATGAAGTAGCTTCAGTTACTATAGTTATTCCCATTTCACAGAGGACAAGAAAATGTAAGATTCCTTTAGGAGTAAATATTTAGGTGAAAGGAAAAGGGAGTGACAACTGAGTTTCAGAACACACACAAAAAAGGCCAGCCAAAAAGAAGCTTAAAGAGAGAAAGAGACAGACTGACTGGTGAGTGCTAAAAATTTGTCAATATTTTAAGGATATGGATGATTTCCCCCTCTTATTTAAAAGATAAACTAATAGGGGCCAAGAATCCAAGCTGCTCTGGTGACTGGTGAGAAGCTGGTCTCCCTTGCCATATCTTGATTTTTCCCGTTGGATATGAGCACCATTCATACTTTGGTGAGTATAATGGCAAGATTCTTTTACAGGATTCTTTGTTCATCCGTGACCATGGGAAAAACAATGGCATGCGTTCCTGGGGAACAGAGAGCTACATGGTTAAACTCAGTCCCTCTCGGCCAGTCCCTGCACTTCCCGTCACTCACTGAATGATACCTTATTCATCAGCGACTCAAATGACCCTTTGACGTCACTATTCCCTACACAGTGGAATGTGACACAAAGAGAAGACGGTTAACTGGACCCCATCCAAATGGTGTAGTTACTCAAGTAGCACTGGGGCCTCTTCTGTGGCCCTTTCACCTATTAGGCAATTTCTTGACCTCCAGTCTAAGACTCAAAATAGACTCATCAGTCTGATGAAAGAAAATGAAACAAAAACTGCACATGGACCTCCTTGTATACCATGTTTGTGGTTTGCTGATTCTCCATAAATCACTATGTTTCGTTACTGCTGCTATTTTTTCCAGAGACTGGCTTGAATTCTACTTTACTTCATAGCAATAAAATTTGCTTCAAATGAATTTTCAAACAAAATATGTCCACCTTTGCAGTATCCAAAGCTTCCATGTAACACACCAGAAGCAACCATCAATTGTTTTTATTTTAGTAAAATGCCTTTTTTGTGTGTGTGGAGTGGGGAATGAATTCTGGGGTCTGAGGTTTGCCCAAGTATAAAATTTCAAGTTCATACATATGCCTATACAGAGACAAACAGGTCTATGCAAGAGCATAAGTAATATTCCTTTGGGACTCTTCTCTGTACAAAGAATCATGTGTATACGCACATGAATGAGTATGTGCATGTGTGTATTTGTGTGTGTGTGTGGCTTTGTGTGGTTTTTTCTCAGGCAGCTGAGTAGGCAAAGAGAAATGATGGTTTTCTCTCAGTGTGTTTACCAGTTTTTCCTCTTTTTAAAACAAAAACACTCCCAATGCAATGACCACATGTCCTTAAATATTATCTTTTACTACAGAATCCCACAATATCACCAATGTACCCAGTTATGTTACTTTCAGTTCAGTTCAGTCGCTCAGCCATGTCCGACTTTGCGACCCCATGGACTGCAGCATGCCAGGCTTCCCTGTCCATCACCAACTCCTGGAGCTTATTTAAACTCATGTCTATCAAGTTGTGATGCCATCCAACCATCTCATCCTCTGTTATCCCCTTCTCCCACCTTCAATCTTTCCCAGCATCAGGGTCTTTTCCAATGAGTCAGTTCTTCGCATGAGGTGGCCAAAGTACTGGAGTTTCAGCTTCAGCATCAGTCCTTCCAGTGAATATTCAGGACTGATTTCCTTTGGGATGGACTGGTTTGATCTCCTTGCAGTCCAAGGGACTCTCAGGAGTCTTCTCCAACACCACAGTTCAAAAGCATCAATTCTTTGGCACTTAGCTTTCTTTATAGTTCAACTACTCTCACATCCACACATGACTACTGGAAAAACCATAGCTTTGACTAGATGTACCTTTGTCAGCAAAGTAATGTCTCTGCTTTCTAATATGCTAAGTTGGTCACTGCTTTTCTTCCAAGAACAAACATCTTTTAATTTCATAGCTGCAGTCACCATCTGCAGTGATTTGGGAGCCCCAAAAATAAAAGTCTGTCACTGTTTCCATTGTTTCCCCATCTATTTGCCATGAAGAGATGGGACTGGATGCCATGATCTTAATGGTTTGAATGCTGAGTTTTAAGCCAACTTTTTCACTCTCCTCTTTCACTTTCATCAAGAGGCTCTTTAGTTTCTCTTCATTGTCTTAGTCTTCGAATTAATGTGGCTCTGCTTTTAGAAGCTATGTATTCCCATACCAGCCACAAAGTTAGTGTGGTGTGTCTATGTGTGGGTCTGAATGTATGATCATCTAGTTCTGTATCTTTTATGTGAAATTTTATCTCTGATCACAAAGAAACATTTTCTCATTGTGGAAGATAAAATGTCTAAATTGTATGAATGTACAGCACACATTCAGCTTTTTAAAGTCCAAATACAGTATGAATGAGTTCTCTTCTGAGAGCTTGTTTGTAAGTCCAGTTTGTTTATAAGTTTGACAAAGTTAACCAAGGTACCCAACTAACACAATTGGCTACATAGTACTGTACTTTAAGAGGTTTATAATACTTTTCACACAAATAACACATAAAAAAACTAACACAAAAAATAAACACTTATCATCTTACAGTACAGAACCTTGAAAAGTGTGGTAGTACTGCACAACATCTGGCACACAGGGGCACGTCTGAACCTTTGAAAGTTTGCAACTTGAGGGTTCATATGTAGGGGACTTAGTTTACCAGGTCCAAAGGGAAGATGCACAGGTATGTAATGACAGCTATGTTGACAGGTTCAAAAATGTAAAAACTCTCGGACGATATATCGATACGTGTAGCTTCAAATAAGCCGGGGTCACATCCATGTGATGAAACAGGATGTGTTTATGACAGCAGATGACTCATCTGTGTTATCTCCTGGAGACCTGTGCACAGCACACAGGTAAAGAAAGCAAACTGGAGAACAAGCAGAGTTCAACTGCAAAAAGAAAATGATCTAAAAATGAAAAGAAATGTCTCACATCCCATGTGTGCAGTTTCTGTCTATTCACGGAAAAGGATGCCTAACAGGCTGAATCACCGCTTACCTCCAACACAGGAGGGCGAGAGGAGAGGAGAAGAGAGGACAGGAGGGGGAGAGGAGAGGAGAAGAGAGGAGGGGGAGCGGAGAGGAGGGGGAGAGAAGAGGAGAGGAGAGGAAGGAGACCTGTCTTTTTTTGGTTTAAAATTTCTGAGTTTCAATAATTGTATCAGCTACATATAACTTTACAACCTGAACAGCCATAATTCAGTAAATATTTAAAAAGAGAGCTATATATTTATTTTAATAAAGAAAAAGATCTCAGAACCCACTCCCCTCCTACTGTCCTTCAAGAGAGGCCACTGGTGGCAACTAGCTGTGTGCATATTCCTTTCAGTACTCATGCCTACATGAACCAAAATAACTTGTTCCTCTCCGTATCTACTTTAATGCAGATGTTCTCAAACAAAGTATTTACTGAAACTAAGGGATCCAAAAGTATATAACGTATAAATCCCCCACCCCTCTCCAAGATGCTTATGACTTATTTGGATAGATTAAGCAAATATTTCTTAAAAGATAAACCAAAATGGTCCGGGTCTGAGTTTCAAATTTCATCCAAAGCGAAAAAATAGATACTTGAGATTTAAACATTTTGATTGCCTCAAAGTCCAAAGTCAGCAAGTATTTTCAACCAAGCATGATGCATCTGATCATCTCTAAAACAAAATAAATTAGAAATCATATGTATACACACACACACACACACATAGTTGTGCTGTATGCTTATTGGCTTAATGAGGCTTCCACCCTCTCTCCATGGTCACGGGGTCTCACTGGGCAGAGATGTGACATTCATTGAGCACACAGTCTGATGCAGATTTCAAGCCTGTCATCCTCAACTATCAGTTGAGAGACCCCAGATAAAGCCTTAACCGGAGTCTCAGTGGTGTCAGTTCTAGAGTAGGAACAAGACTCCCTGCTATTGCAGGGCTGTGGGGAGAATTAAATGAAAAACACATTAGGAAAATGAAGCTCCCTGTCTGACTTACAGTAGGTGCTCAACAAATGGAAACTCTCACTAAGGATGATATAATATTAAAAATGTCACTGAATTCCTTCTGGGTGCTAAAAACTCATGGAAGAGCTTCTACACTCTTTGAGACATATTAACTCACCTGATTTGCACACAATTTATGAGACGGGTGCCAAGTCCTCATTTCTTCAGATGAGAAAACAAAAGTCCAGAGAAGTTAAGTAGCCCAAGGCTATAGAGCTAACTGTATCAGAGCTCAGATTCCAACTCAGGCAGCTAGCTTACTCTTACCCAGTACACACATGGCTGCTCAATACCATGAATGCAGTAGGAGTTTACAGAATTACGTTCTCCTACAGGAGCATTTGTGGGGACAATGTCATAAGAGGTGAACCACACTAGCTAAAGCAGCCTCGGGATAGTGGGTTATCTTCTCAGCACTGGGTCCCCAACCTTTCTTTCAGGGTACCCAGGTGTGTACTCACCTGGTCACCCCAAACTAGCCCACCTGGGACGTGGAGCCCTCTCTTCCCATCTCTCCATGTGCCCATCCAGTTACACTCCACAAAGCAGACCCACCAGCCAGGAGATTCTCTTTTTCCCATAAGCACTTTTAGTATCCCAAACAAAATGGCACTAAAGGGAGGGACAAACGGGCCCAAGGAAAATAGCCCAAGGTGGCCTCAAATCTGCACTCACATGAAACACGGTCCTACATGGGTCACCTCACCCCCCGAAGGTCATCTAAGGGGTCAGCCCTCAACAGTGAATATCTCACTAGCTTATGATGGGACGAAAGGTCCCACAGGCTCTGATCAGGAGAACGCCATGATAAGCTTATTAAATATACATGCGACCCCAATGTCCTGCAAAGATCACCTATTTCCTATCGGCACATTTAGCTGTGTGTCTGCCACTTCTAGGACTCTCCTAAATTAAATCAAAATGGCATTTCTGTCTCCTTAAAGGTTGAAAAGACCTCAAGTTGGAGCTCTGACCTGCAGGTGGTCTGTAACATTAAACCATCAGCAATTAGCTTTATGCTTTCACTTCCAATGCCACCAAAGTTCTTTTCTGTCTGTGTCAAGGCCAGGGCATTCCTTCCACCTGGGTGGTAAATGAGAAGAGAGAGAAAGAAAGGAAGAAGGGAGGGAGGGAGGAGAGAAAGGAAGGAGGGCAAGGGAAAAAAGGGAGGGAAGGAAGAGGAGGGAGAAAAGAAAAGTAGGTCATTTATAATCCAATGCTCTCAAGGAGCAGAATCCAGCATCCGTGTTCCAGGAGCATCATCTGTGGTTGCTATGGAACCTCAGGTGTCACTGGGGTGAAGTGAGGAAGAAGGGAAAAAAGAAGAGAGAAAAAGAAGAGAGAAAAAGAGCCACTTCTGCCCAGGAAACAGGATAATGGCAGACAAGTCCATTTCATTGAGCAGTTGAACTTGAATGCTGACAACACATTTTCCTCAGTTGAGACGACAGCTACATTTTCAGAAGTTACCGACTTTTATTTCTTAATTAGATGCTCCACTGAATGGGTGTGTATGGGGGGGGGTGTAAGAAAAGAAATGAAAACTGATTTAGGAAAAGAAGAAAAAAATTATTACCAAGAAAACAATGTGTGTGTAAGAAAAGAAATGAAAACTGATTAAGGAAAAGAAGAAAAAAAATTATTACTAAGAAAACAACCTAGCTTTTGAAAAAAATTTTCTTAAGGTTCCCTGAAACATCTATTTTGACTCCTCTCAAGTTATTTTCACTTGGATTCTAGTGTCAACTTCTGCGATACCCTTAAAGGACGTGTCATGGCATTTTCTCTAAAGTAAATACAGACGCTATACTGCATTCTTTAATGAAGAGTGTATATTCTTGTTTGGATAGAAAACTAAGCAAATGTTACATTAAATGCATTCAAAATCACAAATGCATGTTAACAAAAGTGGCTAATTAACTATGCACAGATTCCCACTAATCCTTTCAGTTGGTATAAGAGAGGCCATACTTATTCTTTACAATGTCCACTGAATGAATTCGGCCATTCCCCATTCTGAAAGGCAAGAGAAACTGCATTGTTTTTGATTTACCTTCTCCTTTTCAAATCTTTAACAAAAAAATTTTTTTTTTCAAAATAAACTCTTTCAATGTGAGTCCAGGCTGCCTCCACCTTTTAGAGAGAACATTTCACTCTTAAGCTGCATGGCATAGAAACACACAAGCAAATGCCTGTCTCTAAACCATTTTGGTTTTCTTCCTTGGTTCAAGGGTTCAAAGGAAAAATTAAGACAGTTGCTCTATATTACTTACCATTTTAGGGCTTATGAATTCAAATTTTAAAGTCTCTGTTTGCAAACAGTATTAGAAAATAGAGCAGGAACTATGAAGGCATTTCTACTGGATTTATTTTTATTCATGTTTGCATTGTTTTTAGCTTAATTTAATTCTGTGAAGACATTCATCTATTTTTGGCTGGTTGTATTTTCTCACCAATGCAGCACAGAACACAAATATCAAACATTTTAGCAGGAAGATACCAGTAAAAAGATTAAACTCTGTTTACTATGTTGGGCTGTAAACATCATTTCACTTATCATCCTGGGTGTGATCTGGGGGCAAGGAGCAGTGAAGACCTTTCCCAAAGTCTTTGTTTAATGCTCTAATTTGTATTCCCCTCCAAAGAATCCCTTAGAAAATTCTACCAAGGTTTCAATGGCTTCACTGACAACTTGGTTTGATAAACAACGGAATTATTTCTTGGAGCATGTATAAAAATTCCACAGCAACAACAGTGGCTAAACTTCCATCTAAAAACATGACACATTCAAAATAAAAGGGAGTGAAGGCATCTTCCAGAACTTAATTGTTCTTGATTTTATGTTGCCAAACCCGGGTCCTATGGGTGCTAAGACCCAAGATAACAAGAGGACTCTTTGCAACCCCGTGGACTGTAGCCCCCCAGGCTCCTCTGTCCATGGGATTTTCCAGGCAAGAATACTGGAGTGGGTTGCCATGCCCTCCTCCAGGGGATCTTGCCAATCTAGATGTTGAACCCACACCTCTTATATCTCCTACACTGACAGGCAGGTTCTTTACCACTAGCGGCACCTGAAAAGCCCAATGAGAGGACAGAAGATGACCAGTGTCAAATATTTTCCAAACATGGTGGCAAAGCCTGTTGCTTCATAAGCAAAGAGCACAACTACTATAGGAAACTCGTACTCCACCTCACAGAAACTGAGTTAACCAGAGAATACACAATTTCCTGTATCAGATTGCTAAATATGACTAAGAGTAATGTTTTCTTAAAATACAAAGTCTGGAATTCATAAATGTAGGAGACTTTAAGTTTAATTTATAAAATGCATTGTGGTATATCAAAAATTGAACACCTGATTTTCTTATGCCTCATTATATTTATATTGCTTCCCCCAAAATGGAACTCTACTCCTGAATTCCCCCTGGCAGGAGGAGATATATCTATTTTAAGCTGATGCTATTCCTGTATGGACAGCTGGCAGATTCCACCTGTCCAGAGGAGGTGTTGTCAAAGTATCAAATCTCCCCAAGACCTCATGACACAGTGTCACCTGCCTTTAAGGCTTCTAAAGTTGGTCTTCCTGTAGTTTTACTCTCAGAAACTGGTCATGTAACTTGAAAATCTGTTTCTAAGTCAGCAGGCACCCTGTTCGGTCCTGAGAACACTGCAAATCCAGAGCTCAGTCCATGTGTCCCTGTTCTCTGGGGCTGACACTCCAGCAGGACCTACCTTGGTCCTTAACAAACTGCACATTTCACAGGGAGACCTCCTCCTTAGCAGGGCCCTACAGATGCCGATTTCAGAAGTCCGTGTGGGTGTAACTTACAAACTCCCCCACTCCTCAGACTCTGGAAGCCAGTCACCACACGTGGCACATGCAGCAGTCACATCAAATCCCAGGCAGATACACTTTTCCCTACTGAGAGGAGAAACCACCCTGGACACCAGAACCTCACATGTAGGAGCAAGTCAGGCTTCCGAAGGCTGGCCCTAGGTCCCCTTTGTAGTCAATCCATTATGACGCAAGTGACCGCTAACTAATGCCCTCCATCTGTTGGTGGCCCGGGGAATCCGTGAACCCTGCCTCCAGCAAGACGTTCCTAAGCGGAAAGTTGACAAGTAGTGGAGCTCAGATTTTGTAAATACAGTCATATGCCTTAATAAATCTGACTCCATTCTTTGGCAAGAGGCTGGGGCTTAGATGTGCCATCCACAGATCCAACAGACTCCAGGGTATAATATCAGGAAAAGACATCTGCTCTCAACATGGAAGGTACAGTTCTTTCCTCCACAGCAGAATGTTTCCAAACTGTTGGCCACTGCCTTTTAGTGAGCCATGAAATCAAGTCAGTGGGTGGCAAACAGCATTAAAAGAAAAAGAATTTAATAGAAACACCAGACTTCTGAATGTAGTAAGGATTAAATATCTTTCATGAACCTTTTCTTAATTTTTAGACACATACACCGGGACTCGCTCACACTAGTGAGTGTTGTACTGGGATTACATAAAACATATTTCTTACCAAAAAAGCTTGCAAAATGCTCTTTCAAAGAGGAGGATAGCAGAAGGGGCTTTGGGGGCCAGTACTTAAATATCTATGTTTGGGATGCATAAACTGACTAATGTGCATAGTATAAATAGTTACAATTGAAATGCATAAAGATAGTACAGATTTTCAGAAATTTATCAAAACAAAACTTTATCAAAGATGGATGCCCTGATATTGGGCTGTGATTCACCTCTTCGTCTCTGAAATTATTTTTTTTAATTTTTATTTATCTTTGGCTGTGCTGGGTCTTCATTGCTGCACACGGGCTTTCTCTAGTTGCAGTGAGTTGGCCCTACTCTCTAGATGCGACACTCAGGCTTAGCTGTTCCACCACACATGGAGTCTTCCCAGACCAGCGATCAAACCGATGCCCCCTGCGCTGGCAGGAGGACCAAACACTGGACCACCAGGGAAGTCCCTGAAATTCTTCAGCGGTGATGGAATTATTCCTCCTTGTGGTGGACTCTAACCTCCAGAAGCTCCTTCTTTCCTCTACCCCAAACTCAAGTGTCTACACGAAGTACAGCTCCAATTGGCACGTGGCAGCAGTGGGCAAGATGAAGTCCAGAGCACTTGACGTTACTGAAGCTTGAGCAAAAGGACCTGACAGGATGAGCAGGTCATTTCATTGTCAATCTCCAACCTGTCCGATTTCATCGAAGAAAAGTCAAAGTGTCTATCACTCAGTCGTAGCAGACTCTTTGTGACTCCATGGACTACAGCCTGCCAGGCTCCTCTGTCCACAGAATTCTCCATTTCTTTCTCCAGGGGATCTTCTGGACCCAGGGACTGAACCTGACTTTCCCCTTATTGCAGGCAGATTCTTTACCATCTGAGCTTCCAAGGGAAGCTCTTGCATCTAGGGGACAGAGTCAATTTGAGCCTAAGTGTTTGTAACACCGTTTGGTAAAATAAACGTTATCTATGTTTACCATGCAGGCTGTGATTATGTTCTTCTTGTGTATTCAAGTGTCCATCCTGATGTATTTCCACAGCCTGAGCATATGAACTGACCATTATCCAGATGAAGACTAGCATGGGGCCAGCACCCCAGAATCTCCCCTGGGGCTCCCAGTCAACATCCTCACTTCTAATTCCAAAGGACAATTTTGTTCTTAAAGAGAAAGCAAGACTCAGTATCAGAGTATTCCCCAAGCAACATCATCTGGATGAAACTGACCAACTCTACACTTTTAATGCATTTATTTCTACTGTTACCTTTTATTTACAGCACAAAATGGCTTTCCACTTGCAATCATGACATAAAGTTTCCTTTTAAAAGAAATCTAGGTGAAACAAAAGCATGTTCCTTTAAGAAAAGTGTGAAGTGTTGAACAAAACAGGTGGTGTATAAACGCAAAAACTGAGTGGGTGGTATGCAACTGACCCGAGTTTCAGAAATGCTTCCTCTTGTTCATGTTTGCTAATCAGCGTGAAATTCTAAATTGGCTTAGCTGGCTATTCCTAACCCTAATTTTCCAAGGATGATGATAGCTTCTCTCTTTTGCTCCACGGTGTATCAGAAGGACTAATTTCTCTCTTACATTGTCTTACAACAATTTAAGGTCGGTGCTCTCAGGAGAGGATACGATGCTATTTTTCTAACCCTTCTGGCTTGTACTTCTTATACACATCACGCTTAATCAAGGCTGGACTAAGTTGATTCTGAATAAAAAGAAATATATCGATCCTTCTCTTCTTAAATTTCTTCTATTTTAAGTTTTAAAAGGTCACTTACACCGTACACAAAAATAAACTCAAAATGGATTAAAGATCTAAACGTAAGACCAGAAACTATAAAACTCCTAGAGGAAAACATAGGCAAAACACTCTCCGACATAAATCACAGCAGGATCCTCCATGACCCACCTCCCAGAATATTGGAAATAAAAGCAAAAATAAACAAATGGGACCTAATTAAAATTAAAAGCTTTTGCACAACAAAGGAAACTATAAGCAAGGTGAAAAGACAGCCTTCAGAATGGGAGAAAATAATAGCAAATGAAGCAACAGACAAACAATTAATCTCAAAAATATACAAGCAACTTCTGCAGCTGAATTCCAGAAAAATAAACGACCCAATCAAAAAATGGGCCAAAGAACTAAACAGACATTTCTCCAAAGAAGACATACAGATGGCTAACAAACACATGAAAAGGTGCTCAACATCACTCATTATTAGAGAAATGCAAATCAAAACCACAATGAGGTATCATTTCACACCAGTCAGAATGGCTGCTATCCAAAAGTCTACAAGCAATAAATGCTGGAGAGGGTGTGGAGAAAAGGGAACCCTCTTACACTGTTGGTGGGAATGCAAACTAGTACAGCCACTATGGAGAACAGTGTGGAGATTCCTTAAAAAACTGGGAATAGAACTGCCATATGACCCAGCAATCCCACTGCTGGGCAGATACACCGAGGAAACCAGAATTGAAAGAGACGCGTGTACCCCAATGTTCATCGCAGCACTGTTTACAATAGCCAGGACATGGAAGCAACCTAGATGTCCATCAGCAGACGAATGGATAAGGAAGCTGTGGTACATATACACAATGGAATATTACTCAGCCATTAAAAAAATACATTTGAATCGGTTCTATTGAGATGGATGAAACTGGAGCCCATTATACAGAGTGAAGTAAGCCAGAAAGAAAAACACCAATACAGTATACTAATGCATATATATGGAATTTGAAAGATGGTAACGATAACCATATATGCGAGACAGAATAAGAGACACAGATGCATAGAACAATTTTACGGACTCTGAGGGAGAAGGTGAGGGTGGGATGTTCTGGGAGAATAGCACTGAAACATGTATATTATCATATGTGAAACAGAACACCATTCCATGTTCGATGCATGAGACAAGGGCTCAGGGCAGGGGGAATGGGATGACCCAGAGGGATGGGATGGGGAGGGAGGTGGGTGGGGGGTCCAGGAAGGGGAACACATGTAAACCCATGGCTGATTTATGTCAATGTATGGCAAAAACTATTACAATATTGTAAAGTAATTAGCCCCCAACTAAAATAAATAAATTTATTAAAAAAAAAAAAAAAAAGGTCACTTAGAACTGGGATCAACCATAACAACAGGCCACAAACAGATCATACTGAATGCCTTTAGTGTTCTAATTATGGCAAAAAGCAACAAACCCTTCCATAGACTTAACTTTCAAACAAACTGAAGGAGAAAGGAAAACATCATTTCAATAGAAGTAACAACTTCCTTGCTTGTCCTCTTCTCTCTGAATTAGTGTAACATTTTGCACATTCTATTAAATCTAGTAAATGTAGCAGAGGAGACTGTCTTCATTTCACTTATAAGATGTACTAAACACATCAGGCAAATTAGCTTAATCTTACCTATGAGAAGACTTTGAAGGTAATTAAACAACTTTCTCAAAACAAAGATTTCCTGGCCTACACTTTACATAATACCATGTATCCAAAGGATTCTTCTTTCATTTCTCACCAAGTATAAACCGAGGTTATTAAACAGGGAGTATATTCAAAACAGCTTAAAACTTCATCCATTTTGTCCTGGGTCTACAATGACCAACTGATATAAAATAAAGGCAAAAGCTCTCAAGTAACTCATCTGAAGTCAATATATTCAGGCATATACACTCACTCCCAGATTCATAAACATGTATATTCCTACACGGAGTCATACATATACATGCAGTTTGCACAAGCTCTTTAAGCAATCTTTTAAAAAAATCTTATTTGTCAAAACACAGTATATTAAAGGTTTATGACTAATTAAAGTTAAAATGTGGTTTAGAACTTGATGAAAACGCAGATATTGAGGTTAAAGTAATGCTTCTCTGAAAATGATGAATTTGAAAAAGATTCAGCCAAATGCGGCATTTAATGTCTTTCTTCTACCTGATGTTTCCCTCTGCTATTTCAAATACCAAATGCAATTAGTCCTTCAGATATACCCACATGCTGATCAGGGCAGCTGAACGGAGAAATTATAAACTTCTCCAACTTTGCTACTTACTACCTTTAATTCTTCAAAAGCAAAGCGGAAAGTTTTTTCCAGTTTTAAATTTTACCTTTTAGCCACCAAGGAAAATTAAGATGTTACTCTACTAATATTATTAATGTTTTGAACTTTCAATAAAAACATGATAAAATATTTTTTTCTTGCTTGATTCCCCCTTTTAAAATTCCTTTATCACCAGAAATTCTATTCCAAGCCCCCTATATATGTTAATATTCCCCTGTGGTTCGTATAAACATATTGACTCAGATATTTCAGAGAATGATGCAAAGTGTTTTAAATCCAGTAACATTACTATTTAAAAAAGCATACTTCATCCTATTTTATGTGTGCTCTTACCAATTCATTTAAGCCAGAATTTAGAACAAAAAATGAAAATAATATGTGCTCCATATGCAATTTCCATGTCTCATTAGATTCTAACACATAGGCCATTAATACCCTGTGATTAAGCAAACTGATTGGTTTTTGTCAAGATAATGCTTACTATCAGGTTTTCTTTTTTCATCTTAACTCTTTATCATATATATAAATTATTCTACATTGGTGTATTGCATTCATATCAATATACAAAAATGTTACCCTACAAAGAATGTGATACAGCTTGCCATCTTAAGTGAAGATTTGGTTCAAAGAAATACAAACTCCATAATTTTAAGAAAATTACAATATTCCTCATGAATCAGGATAAAAATGTAAATTTTAATCTATTCCGGCACTCTAAAAATAGCTGATATTAAACACGCAATCGTTTTATTTTTAGAACACTGAAGTCAGCACATATGCAATGAATTACCAGCTTCACACTAAGATGTAAACTAAGAATTACTCCTGATTGATCAATTACCGAGATTTATATGGCCTTAGGAAGTGACAGCTCTTTCCCCATCCAGATCCAAAGGGCCACTAATTAAATAAAAGAAATCTAAAACAAATTAAAGTGATCTAGTCACAACTGTAATTTTGGGTTTATGAAACCGCGCCACACAACCGTCATCAAAGCGCTGGCTTGCTGCAAGGTCCTCTAGTCCAGCCTCTACAGAACGACAGGAAACACAGCAAAGCTAACCACCTGTGGAGTGTTTATTCTGGAGCCAAATTTACAGTTTTCAGACACATGTATTATATTCTTTATTGCAGCAACCCTGTGATATATATACAGGCAGACCTTGTTTTATTGTGCCTTGTCTTTATAGAGCTTTGAAGATTACTGGGTTGCTTACAAATGGAAGGTCTGTGGCAAAGCTGAGTCAGGCAATTCTATTGACATCATTTTCAACAGTGTTTGCTTGCTGCGTGTCTCTGGGTCACATTTTGATAGTTCTCACAATATTTCAAACATTTTTACAACTATTATAATTGCTATGGTGATCTGTGATCAGTGATGTTTGGAATTTTTTAGCAATAAAGTATTTTTAAAATAAGGTCTGTACACTTTTTTATGATAGAATGCTATTGCCACTTAACAGTTTAGCATGAACATCACTTTTAAATGCTCTGGCAAAGCAAAAAAATTTTGTGTGACTTGCTTTAGTGTGATATTTGCTTTATTGCAGTGGTCTGAAACTGACCTACAGTGTCCCCACGGTATGTCTAAATGGTTTTCATATTTTACAGAAGAAAGCACTGCTGGGAGAGGAGAAGAAACTTGTCCAAGTGTGCAAGGTTGGCAACAGGCGAACTAGAATTAAAAATCTGATCTGAGTCCAGAGTCCACTGACTCCTAACCGTGCTATATGCTGACTGCACACTATATGCTTACTGCTTGTCTTATGACCCTTGTGTCAGCTACCTTCTTCTGTCCACTGGTCTGACACGGAAACTGTCACGGAAACTTACCATCCATCCTGGCCTATCTCAGTATTAGGGAGAACACAACTTGCCTCCAACAGGTGAACACAAGCCTGCTGATGGTTTTTCTCCCACCAAGGGCCTAAGAACTCACACAACATGAAGATTTTCAACAAGCCCACGACCAGAGATCACTCTATATAGTCCATTCCCTTTTCAACTCTTTAAATAAACAACTAATATGAGTTGCATGTCACTGACTAATGAATTCTCAAATCAACATGTGTAGAAACACTAATATCCCAGCAATAGTCACTCTAGGAAAAGAACAAAAACTGCCTCCTTTGATTACAGACTGTCAGCATCTTCTAATCTTCCCAAAGTTTCTCCAGATACTGAAAAATAAAACATAACTATATTTAGCTTATTTTAAAAAACAGACCGACATGTTTCTTTGGGGAGTGGCTGTTCAAGCGGGTTTTAGAAAAGGCAGAGGAACCAGAGATCAAATTGCCAACATCTGCTGGATCATCAAAAAAGCAAGAGAGTTCCAGAAAAACCTCTATTTTTGCTTTATTGACTATGCCAAAGCCTTTGACTGTGTGGATCACAATAAACTGTGGAAAATTCTGAAAGAGATGGGAATACCAGACCACCTGACCTGCCTCTTGAGAAACCTGTATGCAGGTCAGGAAGCAACAGTTAGAACTGGACATGGAACAACAGACTAGTTCCAAATAGGAAAAGGAGTACGTCAAGGCTGTATATTGTCACCTTGCTTATTTAACTTACATGCAGAGTACATCATGAGAAACGCTGGGCTGGAAGAAGCACAAGCTGGAATCAAGATTGCCGGGAGAAATATCAATAACCTCAGATATGCAGATGACACCACCCTTATGGCAGAAAGTGAAGAAGAACTAAAGAGCCTCTTGATGAAAGTGAAAGAAAGTAAAAAAGTTGGCTTAAAGCTCAACATTCAGAAAACTAAGATCATGGCATCCGGTCCCATCACTTCATGGCAAATAGGTAGAGAAACAGTAGAAACAGTGGCTGACTTTATTTTTCTGGGCTCCAAAATCACTGCAGACGGTGATTGTAGCCATGAAATTAAAAGACACTTACTCCTTGGAAGGAAAGTTATAACCAACCTAGACGGCATATTGAAAAGCAGAGACATTACTTTGCCAACAAAGGTCCATCTAGTCAAGGCTATGGTTTTTCCAGTGGTCATGTTTGGATGTGTGAGTTGGACTATAAAGAAAGCTGAGCGCCGAAGAATTGATGCTTTTGAACTGTGGTGTTGGAGAAGACTCTTGAGAGTCCCTTGGACTGCAAGGAGGTCCTACCAGTCCATCCTAAAGGAGATCAGTCCTGGGTGTTCATTGGAAGGACTGATGTTGAAGCTGAAACTCCAATACTTTGGCCACCTCATGCAAAGAGTTGACTCATTGGAAAAGACCCTGATGCTGGGAAAGATTGAGGGCAGGAGGAAAAGGGAACGACAGAGGATGAGATGGTTGCATGGCATCACCGACTCGATGGACATGGGTTTGGGTGGACTCCGGGAGTTGATGATGGACAGGGAGGCCTGGCGTGCTGCAGTTCATGGGGTCGCAAAGAGTCGGACACAACTGAGCGACTGAACTGAATGAACTGTACTGTAAGAAACCACACGCTCTTAAGCTTCTAGTCCTCTTGGGCCCCAGAGCTGTCAACTGACTCACTAGGAATAGCAGGAAAAGAGGAAGTGATAAAAGATGGAAATTAAGAGAATCAAACAAGCCAAAAGGAAGCAGCGAGTGCCACCCTCAGAAGAGGGGGTGGGACCCAGGCGCTCTGCACTTCAAGTGACAGTCAAAATAGACACAGACAAGTAGAGAAAACAAAAGCCAAAGGTCCCTTGGAGCGGTGTGGCAGAGAACAGGCATCTCAGCTGCCCTCCCCTGGAGGCTCGTGGGAATCATTCACCATCATTAGACAAAACCACGCTGCTGTAGCTTCCCACCCTGAGCTATCGGGAGTTTTCAGTAAAAGTAGCATAACCGCAAATCAGAGCTTGTAGCTGCCAATCTGACCGAGTCTTCCATATGTCATTCCCACGGACAGTTCATAATCCAACACTCCCTCCTCCTGCCCAGTCTCCTCATCTGGAGGCCCTGTGCCCAGATTTTGTTTCCAAATGATGTGGACCCACTGCTTTGAAAGGTTCCCCCAGGGCTTCTCCCACAGAGCTTATTTTACATACAATTCATAGTTGTCAGACCATCCCAAAAATCCTGGAGTAGGAAATGGCAACCCACTCCAGTACTCTTGCCTGGAAAATTCCAGGGACAGAGGAGCCTGGCAGGCTACAGTCCGTAGGGTCGCGAAGAGCCAGACACGGTTGAGCACGCAGCCCAAAAGTTCCTTCCAAATTTGATAAAAGAGCATCCAGCTCTTTGTGTCTTACACCAAGAGACTGAAAGACATAAGCTTATTAAAAACAAAAAAAAAAAATTGACATGGGTTCTTGTCCTCAAAACCCCCATACTTATGGGTCTAGAAGACAACAGAACTGAAACTGTATCTTATCTGTATTGTTGTCAAGGATTTGCTGTTTTGCTGGTGTTGGGAAATTACCAAAGACTTAATTTTTGGACCTAATCTTCATCAGAAAAATTTAATGGGGATGCCAGCCACTTCTGATTTATCCTTGATTTTAAAGCACTTTGTGGAAGAGCTAATTAACTCTTCTTACTAAGGGTCGACCCAGAGGGATAGATTTAAAATTTCTGTGGAGTCACAACTCCCACACAACACAGTGTCAAGAGACAGTAAACTCGGATCATCTGGGCAGAGGATGGGAGGGAGGAGCTTCCAGAGGCTGCCCACACAGTCTGGACCCGGGGCCACATGCTAGGAGCTGGTGGAAAAGAGAATGGCAAGTAACTTCTAAAGGAAACAAACAAGCAGGAGTCAATGCTGTGATATGTGAAATTCAAAAGAAACTTCTAGCTCATCACAGTTTTCACTTTTACTGTTTTTGTGGATTATAAAATTAAACACTCATTTCTGGGCAGAAGAATTCCAACATTCTGGAAATGTGACTTTAAAAACTTAAAAGTTTCCCCATAATCTCACTCTACAACTTTATCTAAAACCTTAAAGTGTTTTATTAATGCAGAGCATTTTTTTTTTCCTATGGAAAGACTAATATATATACAAATGCCTTTAAAACAAACTGCATCATGGCACATGTTCCATTCTTCACCTAGTGTATCTGGCTGGTGTGCAGTGATATCTGTTACAAAGATGTTCACTGAAAACCCTAGTTTGCCTTTTCTATTCTTTTTGAAAAACTGGTTTTAATGGCAAAATTGTAACAAGAAAATAACAACAGGAATAAAACCAAGTGACTACAGTCATTAGAAAAAAATTAATACATCATATTGTTTTTTTAAAGGCAACTGGGAGTAAAGAGGAAATACTTGGTGTTAATTGGTCACATTGTTAATTCTGGAAAGTATATCTTCCTGAAACACATCAAGGTTTTCTCAACAGTCCTATAGTAGCACTACATTCTGGCTAAAACATGCAAGGGAAAAACACATCTCAGAAGTATTATGGCTGACTTATACACTCTGCTTTGGTATTGAGTTCTTGTATAAGATACTAAAATTTTAATTTGAAAAAAAATATAAACAATTCTTTATATTTGCACTTCATTTTAGAGGTGAAGGAATTGGGGCTCAGCATTTAGGACACTAAGACCACAGAGTAAATAACTGAGTAGAAACCTAAACCTTTTATTTAAATCTCTTATCTAAATCTCAGAGCTCTTTCCACCTCAGTATGTGCCTTCTAATAGTAAGGAAAGGAGTTGCCTTAATTTTGCCAGAACTTCTACTGCTGTAGTACAGGTTATAAGAATAGATGAAAGCGAAGAGAGTCCTTAAACGGGGTGGGGAGGAAGGGAACAAGATGCAACAAAGGTACTGCTTTCTGTATTTCACATCTGAAGACTGAAAAGAATGGCTGAGACATTATTATTAAATCTACTACTGTGGGCAAGAATCCCTTAGAAGAAATGGAGTAGCCATCATGGTCAACAAAAGAGTCCAAAATGCAGTACTTGGATGCAATCTCAAAAACGATTGAATGATCTCTGTTCGTTTCCAAGGCAAACCATTCAATATCACGGTAATCCAAGTCTATGCCCCAACCAGTAATGCCGAAGAAGCTGAAGTTGAACGATTCTATGAAGACCTACAAGACCTTTTAGGACTAATACCCAAAAAAGATGTCCTTTTCATTATAGGGGACTGGAATGCAAAAGTAGGAAGTCAAGAAACACCTGGCATAACAGGCAAGTTTGGCCTTGGAGTACAGAATGAAGCAGGGCAAAGGCTAATAGAGTTTTGCCATGAGAACGCACTGGTAATAGCAAACACCCTATTCCAACAACACAAGAGAAGACTCTACACGTGGACATCACCAGATGGTCAACACCGAAATCAGATTGATTATATTCTGTGCAGCCAAAGATGGAGAAGCTCTATACAGTCAGCAAAAACAAGACCAGGAGCAGACTGTGGCTCGGATCATGAACTGCTTATTGCCAAATTCAGACTTAAATTGAAGAAAGGAGGGAAAACCACTAGACCATTCAGGTATGACCTAGATCAAATCCCTTATGAGTATACCATGGAAGTGACAAATAGATTTAAGGGTCTAGACCTGATAGACAGAGTGCCTGATGAACTATGGACAGAGGTTCGTGACATTGTACGGGAGACAGGGATCAAGAAAATCCCCATGGAAAAGAAATGCAAAAAAGTAAAATGGCTGTCTGAGGAGGCCTTACAGATAGCTTGGAAGAGAAGAGAAGCGAAAAGCAAAGGAGAAAAGGAAAGATATTCCCATCTGAATGCAGAGTTCCAAAGAATAGCAAGGAGAGATGAGAAAGCCTTCCTCAGTGATCAGTGCAAAGAAATAGAGGAAAACAACAGATTGGGAAAGACTAGAGACCTCTTCAAGAAAATTAGAGATACCAAAGGAACATTTCATGCAAAGATGGGCTCGATAAAGGACAGAAATGGTATGGACCTAACAGAAGCAGAAGATATTAAGAAGAGGTGGCAAGAATACACAGAAGAACTGTACAAAAAAGATCTTCACGACCCAGATAATCATGATGGTGTGATCACTCACCTGGAGCCAGACATCCTGGAATGTGAAGTCAAGTGGGCCTTAGAAAGCATCACTACAAACAAAGCTAGTTGAGGTGATGGAATTCCAGTTGAGCTATTTCAAATCCTCAAAGGTGATGCTGGGAAAGTGCTGCACTCGATATGCCAGCAAATTTGGAAAACTCAACAGTGGCCACAGGACTGGAAGAGGTCAGTCTTCGTTCCAATCCCAAAGAAAGGCAATGCCAAAGAATGCTCAAACTACCGCACAATTGCACTCATCTCACATGCTAGTAAAGTAATGCTCAAAATTCTCCAAGCCAGGCTTCAGCAATACGTGAACTGTGAACTCCAGATGTTCAAGCTGGTTTTAGAAAAGGCAGAGGAACCAGAGATCAAATTGCCAATATCCGCTGGATCATCGAAAAAGCAAGAGAGTTCCAGAAAAACATCTATTTCTGCTTTATTGACTATGCCAAAGCCTTTGACTGTGTGGATCACAATAAACTGTGGAAAATTCTGAAAGAGATGCGAATGCCAGACCATCTGACCTGTCTCTTGAGAAACCTGTATGCAGGTCAGGAAGCAACAGTTAGAACTGGACATGGAACAACAGACGGGTTCCAAATAGGAAAAGGAGTACGTCAAGGCTGTATATTGTCACACTGCTTATTTAACTTATATGCAGAGTACATCATGAGAAACGCTGGGCTGGAAGAAACACAAGCTGGACTCAAGATTGCCGGGAGGAATATCAATAACCTCAGATATGCAGATGACACCACCCTTATGGCAGAAAGTGAAGAAGAACTAAAGAGCCTCTTGGTGAAGGTGAAAGAGGAGAGTGAAAAAGTTGGCTTAAAGCTCAACATTCAGAAAACTAAGATCATGGCATCTGGTCCCATCACTTCATGGCAAATAGATGGGGAAACAGTGGAAACAGTGTCAGACTTTATTTTTTTGGGCTCCAAAATCACTGCTGATGGTGATTGCAGCCATGAAATTAAAAGACGCTTACTCCTTGGAAGGAAGGTTATGGCCAACCTAGATAGCATATTTAAAAGCAGAGACATTACTTTGCCAACAAAAGTACGTCTAGTCAAGGCTATGGTTTTTCCAGTGGTCATGTATGGATGTGAGAGTTGGACGGTGAAGAAAGCTGAGTGCCAAAGAATCGATGCTTTTGAACTGTGGTGTTGGAGAAGACTCTTGAGAGTACCTTGGACTGCAAGGAGATCCAATCAATCCATCCTAAAGGAGATCGATCCTGGGTGTTCATTGGAAGGTCTGATGTTGAAGCTGAAACTCCAATACTCTGGGCACCTCATGCGAAGGGTTGACTCGTTGGAAAAGACCCTAATGCTGGGTAGGATTGGGGGTGGGAGGAGAAGGGGACGACAGAGGATGAGATGGTTGGATGGCATCACCGACTCGATGGACATGGTTTTGGGTAAACTCCGGGAGTTGGTGATGGACAGGGAGGCCCGGCGTGCTGCAATTCATGGGGTCGCAAAGAGTCGGACACAACTAAGCGACTGAACTGAAGTGAACTGATGCCAACGAAAGCTGATACATTATTATTAAATACGCACTTTGCCAATGAAAGGAGACTCATTACTTCCAAAGGATAATTTTGTCATTCCAAAAACATCTGAGTCCATCCAGAGATAACAAATTCAGAGTCAAGCTGTCACCCCGCCTCTCTTGTGTCCAAGGCAAACGTCTCTAAATGGTCACTACATTCATCCCTCTCAATCCAGACACTGTCTCAGAATCCTTCAACAATGCAACCCAGGGTTCAACACTGGCAACCAATCGCAGTTAGTATGTAATATGAAACTCGAGTCTCTGCCTCTGGAAACAGAGCTGGAATCCATTACTAATAAGGGGTCGCTAAAACCTGTTATTTTTCAGCTAAAAAAGAACTTCTCAACAGAGCTTGAATTATACCATATCTCTTTCATCAAAACAGAGTATTTGTGTAACTGAGGCGAAGTCAGAGATCTCAAATTGACAAGAATGGGTCGTACTTCTTAAGAGTAACCACTACAGAATTCTTTTCTCTCTGCTGAGTGTGGCACACATCACTACAGGGGATAGAGTTTGAGTATTACCCTCAGATGGCTTGGGCATCTCTCTGCCTGTTTAGCAACAGTACGTCTCCTGTACACAGCTACACAAGAAATAGCGAGCCTTTCTTTCCCCTATCATGAAAGAAGAGTGTAATTGTAAAATCATATACTTCATAGCATATTTTTCCTGCAAAAATGGAACTAAAAATAGTGTGAAGATATTTTCAATAATTTCCATCAACAATTTTTAGTTCACTGATAACATCTAAACAAATATCAGCGAGTTGATTCAAAAGAAGAGAGTACATTCATTACTATTTCAAAAGGGATCCCTCTAGGAATTACCAATCCTCAAAGAAGAGGGAAAAAATTAACCATGCAGATTTGGACTGGAATTGGAGGTAATGATACAGGCATAGTTTTCAAAATATTAACATATAAAAGGATGAATGAAGAAATACATGGAGAGATGTGTGCTGTTGTTGATGATAATGTTGTGTGCATGTGTAGATATTTATATTTTCTAACTCTGTCTGCTGAGAGTGCCTAGGAACAATGAAACCTCAAGTGTAATGACCATGCTAGCAGCCAATTTTGATTTCTAAATGCCACTCACACTCCACTCAACGGAGTTAGAGCTACTTGGAAAAAAAGTGGACTCCAGAGCTGGGGCCAGCAAAGTACAAGATGAGCCTGGGACCCCTTGCGGTTCCAGAAAGTAACAAGTGCTCAAAAAGTGATGGGAACATGTCAAAGGATAGAGGAACTAGTTAGGAAGAGGTCCTTCTGGCCCAAACTGGCCAATGTGAACACAAATTAGAAGACTCCATGAGTCCATACTGAAACAGGCAAATGAGAGATGGAGATAGAAAAAAATAGGGAAGAAAAAACACATTTTCTTACAACTAATAAACATAGAAGGAATGTAGTCAGTAAATCACCATTTGGCAACCATTGTAATAATAATCAATTCAAGGAAAACCTGTAAGTGGATGTGAAAATCAGCATACGAGAGTCTCAAGAGGATATTAACACAACCTCAACATAGCCCCTCGACCCCAACAAGATACAAGAAAAAAGGAGAAAACAGCACCTGCACAGCAGAGAAAGCTGGCAGGCAGGCCTTCAACCAAGCAAGCTAACATCACCAATAAAAGGGCAAAGTGACATCACGTGACTCTTGACAGGATGCACTGAGAAGGACATAGCATCTCTTCTCCTACCCAAAATGTATGACCTGAATCCATACCAAATTGAGAGAGGTTATACAAAAGACCTAGTTTGCATTCTGCAAAAATATCAGTAGCACGGAAGACAAAACTGAGGCACTGCTCTGAAGGAAGGGAAACTAAAGATATAGGACAACTAAATGAAACCTAGGAGCTGGGGTTTGCTCTTGCTATCACAGACACTGCGGGGCTGATCAGAGAAACCTGACTAAATGCTGGAGACGAGACAATGGTACCCTATCAATGTGTATTTCCTGATTTAGATAACTGGACTGTAGTTACATAACAGAAGGTCTTATTCCTAATACACACTGATGTATTTAGGAACAGGGGGTAGGGACAGAAAAGGGTAAAGTAAATGTAGTAGATGTTAATGTTGAGGGAATCTGGGTAGAGACTGTAGAGGAAGTCATTAATGTAAGTCTGAAATTATGTCAAAATAAAAAAATAAACAGAAAAAAAGAGCATCTTCTATTGCTTTTCCTAAAACTAAACGCCCTTCCAGGTGAATCCACATGCCATTCTGCAATTTTAGTTGGTGGGAGAATATTATCTTCACTAAGTAAAATCTCACTTTACCAAGTGGCCTAGTTTGGGAATGAAATGTTAATTCATTCTAGTCAACTCTGTGACTCAGACTTTGCAGCAATGACACACTAACTGAAGCTAGAGCAAACAGAGAACAACTGATTTACACAAAAGCTGCTGAGGACACACAACTTCTGTGACTACATGCCTCAGTCTCCAAATCCTTACACTCCCGAGATGAACACATATTTACAGAGGACTGTACAAAATAAAGGTTACTGGCAACAGCGGGCTTAACTGTCCCGCCTTCACTGCATTTGGAGAGTTGCATTTATTATCTCAAAGCAGAAACAGGACCTTGCATTTAACCCAGACAACTGTTAGAGAAATTCACTTACCACCAAATGAGAGGTGAGCACAATACAAGAACAAGCTTCTGCGCGAGGCGCCTGGCATCCTAAGGTTTGGGAATAGGACAAATCTCTACCCCAGTCATCCTCTTTGGGGCCCCTATCATAGCCAGAGGCACTGGTAGAAATATATGGAAGTGATTTTCACTGTCGCAAAGATTGAGGTGGGGACCAGGGATGCTAGAAGCCCTACACTGCACAGAGTCTTAGATAGTGAATAATTATTCAACTTTCAGGATAACTTCCCCATATCATTCAAGACATTAGTAAAGATAAAATAACACACTTTTAATAAGTACCCGAGTGCAGATTCTAACTCTGTGTTACATATAAACACTAAGGGGGTTTTGGGGGTCGCAATTTAAATACATACAGATTACACACCCATGTTCTCAGCAGTATTACTCACCACAGCATAAAGGTGAAAGCAAGCCAAACGTTCATCAATGGAGAAATGGGTAAACAAAATATGGTATATACTTCTACACATACAGTAGAATAGCACTCAGCTTTAAAAAGGAAGGAATCCTGACACAAGCTACAAGTACACAGAGAATCCTGAAGGACACAGTGTTTACTCATTTGCTTACACAGAAAGATGAATGCTGTGTGATTCCACTTCCATGGCGCATACAGAGTTGTCAAATGCATAGAAACAGAAAGTAGAAGGGGGCAACCAGGAACTGGGTGAGAGGAAGAGGGGTGGTTTAGTGGCTACAGTTCTAGTCTGGGAAGAGGAAAAAGTTCTGGAGATGAGATGGTGGTGATGGCTGCACGACCACATGCATGTACTTAACGCCACAGGAAAGTACACTTCAAAATGGTGATGATGGTAAATTGTATGTTATGTATATTTTACCACACAAAAAAATACATACACACAGATGTGTGTAGATCAAAGGAAAACTGCAGTTTTTTTTGTGCCATATCATAACCACAATCTGTTCACCACCCCAGAAAATGCAACTGTGGAGAGCGATGCCTGAATCCACAGCACTGCCCACCTGGACCCAGCAGACAAGTAGCTGGTGTGACCATGGTGAGTCCACACGGAGGTGCCAGAATCTGGCAATAAACACCACAGCGTCTTCTAACGTTGTCGTGCCTGAGTATTTCCACACTGATGCATACATTTTTTTATAAACGAGCTCCCTTTTGTTCTTCTATTCCATGATAGTACAATGTCCACCACTAGGTGTGTATGTATCAGGTTGGTCAGAACGTTGGTTCCGGTTCTTCCGTAAACCAGCTCATGGAAAAACCCAAAGGAACTTTCTGGCCAAACCAATATATAAAAGTTAGTTGTGAATTTTGTTTCATGACAGTATTGATGGCCTTTCACAATATTTCTTATAAAAACCACGGTGAGTGTGCTTGGCTCTGATGTGGGCGGGATCTACAGTCCTGTTCTCAGGGAACAAAGAGCAGTAGGAACAGGGTAACTGCTGACAACTCTCCTGAGGACGAGACTCACTCGGTTCCTATGGATTTAACATAAGCATCCTTTCATCGGAATGAAAGTTCTTACAGTCAAAGTCTCGCTGGACTTTGCCCACTCCTCTGAAAAGGAAGCAATCTGATAGAAAACCCCTGACTCTTCTTAGTGATAAAACCCACATGCACACTTAAAATAATCAAATTCATGCCTGGTAATAAACTCAGACAGAGATGAGGTGAACCGGGGAACATCATTTGCAGGCATGGGAATCACTGCGTCAAGTCAAAAGAGATTAGAATCTGACTGAAAAGGGCATGGGGTGTCAACTGCAATTACACATCCACTGTTTCTCTACTGGGATCATCCCTTTTTCCATCTCAACACTGGGACATGATTAATATTTTACATACTGTCCAAAAGCAGAATGTGACTTACTAGAAACCGTACTGAACGCTTCAAATACAGATCCCCGCTTTGCCAAGAGAAAATCCTGCCCAGCTGTACATTGCTCATTTGCAAAACATAAGAGCAATGAAATTCCTTAGAGAAACTGGCTGTTCCACCAAACCCTTGGCAACGGAAGCTGTACTTATCTTTTGGAACAATAGTCTCAGAAAATGTTTTCTCTCTCTCTTCACACAAGACAGTAAAGGATGCATTTGAGGTCTTGAAAGAGCGTCTTGCCCAAGCAAATTCCTGGAAGGGAAAATCCACTCCACTGACCTGGCAAGTAGGAAGATTGACCCTAAAACATGCAGCGGAAAGAGTTTCAAGTTTAAGAACTCTTCAAAAAGTCAAGGAGGATGTAGCATGGTTAATAATGTCCTTAAAACAAGATCAAGTATCCTTTTAGTAAGTAAGTTATCACACTGCATCCCCTCCTTCTAAAAAGTAACTCTTATACCATAACTTGTTTAGTTTGTTTTCTTGAGGAGATATAACCATCTATTTTCCTGAGGATATAAACTGCCCTGAATTGTACTGCTTTGAATGTCGCAGAAATCATCCAAATGAGACCAGAAAAGCGAGACTCGGTCTCTCTCTTCCCAAGGTTCCCTTCCCAGAAGCATGTGGCCACTTTCCTGTTGGTTATGTGAGCCTCTCTTGTGGCTTATCCCATGGCCAGAGCTTCCAGTCAGTCCAAGGTTTGAAATAGGCCAGAAATACACTCAAGAAGTGTAGGTACTATGCAAATGTGTTTAGCACATAGAACATCCAGTGGTCAAAGGGCCATTTTTCTAGTTTCCTATTTAACATGCTATATTACACCGACAGCCCATGGGCGAGCTTTTTATGGGCTTCAACGTCTCATCCTGGATTCTCATATTTAATTTTTTTCCCTCATAGAAAATCCAACAAATTGATCCCACATATTCACCCATTAAAAGAGCAATCAAAACGGTCAAAATCACAAACAAAAAATAGTCACTTATATCAAACTTTGCAATGAGAGCCCACACAAGCAGGCCACACAAACAACTCTTTCCTTTTTGGCAGCTCAGGGCAGGCTAGGACATTGACCCTATTCCCAAGGGTCCTATGATTGGGCAGAAGTAGCCACCTCCCCCAGCATAAAACTAGAAACCTCCTACACAGAAGTTTAAAATGATGAGTGAAGAACTGAAAATGAGAACAGTGGTGATAAGTGATCCTCCTGAATATCAAGCTTTGTCTGCAAACCCTTAAGTCAAGCAACTGGTACAACTGACAACAGGCAAGACACAGAAAAGGGGGAATGACACATATGCAGAAATAATCGTGTGCATGAGCTCGGAGGACATGAGAGCGATTCCAAAGCTGATACAATCACCCCCTGGTCACCGACCGGAACAGGCACCATTTGCACAACAGAGACTGCTCATCCGGGTCTAACGAACACACAACTCCCCAGTGGTTTTCACACGAAGCTCCAACTGAATCACACAGAGCAGATGCACAGCCGCAGGAAAAGAGCCAAATCGTCAACAAGCCGCTCATACTTTGGCTTCTCTATACTGAATATAAACAAAAACTTAACACCGAGGCAATCAACACCCAATGCGCTCCCACGCAATCGGAGAAATCTGTCTCCCGCCCAAACAGCCACCAGTTGAGGCCTCCCTCCCCTACCGAACATCTAGCCTTGAGCCGGATGAAGACTGCATGGCATTCAGCCTATAAAAGACCCTGGCGGTGTTCACATACCTCAATAATCCTGTCGTGAATTTGCAAGCCTCCATCCTTGGCTGCAGGCCCACTGTCAACTATTTTGGATACAAAGATTCCTTCACTGGACGATCCATCTTGGTTGTCCTTTGGGTTAAAAAAACAAAGGCATGAATGCTAGGCACTAAGTTGATCATGAAAATCAAGCCAACACTCTTAAAACAGTAATGGACTCTTGCTGGTGTCACTAGTGGCAAGGGGGTAGAAGTCAGCTGTTTCCCCTCATATTTGTCTTAAACTAAAATTAACACATGGTAAAGTAATTCAAGTCAGACCAAAAGGTATAAAATGGTAAGTCCCTTCCATCTCTAACCCACAGTCCTTCTATCCCTTTGTAGCATCGATTGGCAGTTAATCCATCCTTTCTAAAACATTTTTTCTTTGGCCAGGCCGCACAGCATATGGGATCTCAGTTCTCTGACCAGGGATGGAACCTCTGCCCTCTACAGTGGAAACTCAAGAATCTTAACCACTGGACTGCCAGAAGTCCCTTTCCAAAACATTTTAATGTATCACCTTCCTAAGTGAAAGTCTTAGTCTTTCAGTCATGTTCAACTCTTTGCAGCCCCGTGCACTGTAGCCCACCAGGATCCTCTGTCCATGGGATTTCCCAGCAAAGAATACTGGAGTGGGTTGTCATGTCCTTCTCCAAGGGATCTACCTGACCCAGGGATTGAACCGTGTCTCCTGCATTGTAGCAGATTCTTCACCACCTGAGCCACCAGGGAAGCCCACCACTTTCCTAAACATATCTCTATTCCTTTCTTATACACATAAATGGGATTAGGCTCCACTCAACCTCATTCACTTAACTTTAAAAATGTTAGAAATTTTTCACCATCTGACCCACCAACACCCTCATTTCCTAAAGTGACTAGACAATCCTCACACAGGGGTAATTAGTACTGTTTCCAGTTGTTGCTTCCCTGCTGGCTGAGACGGTAAAGAATCTGCCGGCAATGCAGAAGACCTGGGTTCATGGACAGAGAAGTGTGGCAGGCTACAGTCCATGGGGTTGCAAAGAGTCAGACACAACTGAGCTACTAACACCAGTTAGTTGCTATTAGAGACAGTATCACCTCCAATACCTTTTTATCTGTATTTTTAAATAAATACCTTCACTAGTATATATTGCTGCAAATCCCTAGCAATGGAACTGCTGGGTTGAGAGTATGCATATTTGATTGATGTTGCCAAATTACCCTTCAGAGAGCCTGTACTGACAGCTCATTCAACAGAGTATATTCTCACATCCTTACAAGCACAAGTGTAATATTAAAATTTTAAATTCAATAATCTGATAGTGAAAAATAGGCTTTTCATTTTTGTTGTGATTTGCATCAGAAAACCCCACCACGCACCAGCCCCCACCTCTTCAATCCTAAAGAATTCTGATCTCCAATCTCTTTGAATCCCTTTAGATCTTTCAAACTCCAGTCTGAAAGTCTCTGGGAAAGAAGACAGCTCACTGCTCAAAGTCTTCCCTTTATTTAAAATCAAAAAGCTCCAACAAACTCATTAAAAAAACAAAACCAAAAGAACCCCTCACAGCTTGTTCATGAACTTCATTCCAAACAGCATTGGGATGAATACTCTCCAAGAGCGTGGATTAAATTTCTCGTGATTAACAGATGGATTTAGAAATGAAACGGCAAAAGCGCATGTTGCTTCCGAAAAAAAAGATTTGGGAAGTAAGTTCAGGATGTTCCACAAAAAACTCCCAAATCCACCATCCTGGTGATTTCCCTGCCATAATGCCGTAAGAACATCTACTTCAGTAATCATTTCTCTATACAAATACATCAAATCTGTAAAATACATATACATCAAAATTCCATTTGTTAAAAAATTAAACAAACCCCAAACCCTATATTCTAAAGATGGAGAGAGATGACTTTGAAGTGGTTCAGTCTACCCCCTGAAGTCTAACAGCAGGAACCCACGGTGGGAAAACGCACACTCCCCAACTCTGCTCTCCCCTCCCTGCCCCGCTGCTCACAAAGACACACACACAACACTGTATGATGTTATAATAGGATTCAAAAGAAACTAAAATCACAATGCAAAATGAGCATTAAGTGTTTTCCCCAACATCTATCCCCACAAGACAAAGGTAAGTCTCCCACTGCCATCTGGGTTCCCTCAACACTCTTCCAGGGGGGAGGGATCTGTAAGACTGTGGGTGTTGAGCTGGATCAGCCAGCCCCCAAAGGCACCACTGCCCAGCATCGCAGTCCTTTGCTCAGGCCTACCGCACACTAACCCTTTCCCGTCTGAATTTCTTTGAGACTCCTCTCTCTCTCACCGCCACTACTAATGACACATGAGTCGCAAGCATTATCTCAGATACAAGCACAGAGAAGTGCGACAGTTTCTATTGACTGAGTACACACTAGATACCAGGTAGATGGGGCTTCCCTGGTGGCTCAGTGGTAAAGAATCCGTCCGCTAAAAAAGGAGACATGGGTTTGATCCTTGGGTCGGGAAGATCCCCTAGAGAAGGAAATGGCAACCCACTCCAGTATTCTTGCCTGGGAATTCCCATGGACAGAGGAGCCTGGTGGGCTACAGTCCATGGGGTCGCAAAGAGTTGGCTAAACAACAACAATGAGGCACATAATGACTGTTCTCTGTCCATCATTTAATCCTCATAAGAGCCACAAGTGGTAGGCAGTATAAATATCCATGTCATAGATGAAAGAAATCTGAGACAGAGAGGTTAAGTAACCTACTCAAGGTCATACAGCTAAAAAGTGGCAAAGGTCTGTTTTCAACTAAGGATAGGCTGATTCTCTTACACAAACTCCAAGTGCAACGCTGTCTCCCATTGAGAAAAATCTCAAAAATACATGTGAATTCAGAAATACAGCATTCCAGGCTATGGAATATTCCACTAGAGGACCCTGAAGAGTCTCAATGGACCACAAAGGATTTATAGACAAGCTTGAGTTCCTTAAGAGGTGATGTCAATATATCAAATGAAAAGAGATCTGTGTTTACTCTGATTGAACTGCTTTGCATTTCTCAGCTGGGGAGGAAGGAGGACATAGGGGCTGAGATTTGGGTTTTGGCTCGTTTTGCAGAATAATACATTTGTACAGAAGTAATTTATCTTAAGGAACATCAGAAAGTCCCAGCAAAAATCAGAGAGAGACAGGCAAAAGCAAACACCAAAATGAGGTCATATAAAGACTGTGATAAAGGATAGGAACAGAATGTAAAAAACATAGAAACCACAAAATCAGAGAAAACCAAATCCAGAATATTCCTGATCCTCTCAGAACCCATCTCTTTATTCTTTGTTTGCTGGCTCCTCTCCTAACACGTTTTAAGGTAGAGCTATGCACCAAGTAAACCAATATGACTTCGGATTTATTTGGGTTTGATAGCCTGAGAAACAGAAAAATGAAAGGGCTTGTTTCCATCCCAGGAGTGCCAGACAATGAAGTAAACTTGCCAAAGGCCGAAGGAATAGTTCTGATACACCAGACTGGCTGCTGTTTCTTTAGGGACCTGAGCCCTCGTGAATGGGTGATGTGATTCTGCTAAGAGCATTACGCACTGCATGGTGCAATGAAAAGCCTTATGTCAGAGCCCCCGGGGGTGGGCTTATGTCACAACTCAACCAAGCATCCAACACAGGACTTCCTTGGGAAACACACACGTCATTCGCCCTGCCTTTTACTTCCAGTAACTAACAATGAGTACACATTGTTGTTCATCCTGGCTTTTTAGCATGTTCTCAATGACCTGCTAGATTTCCAGGCAACAGAGCAGAATCCATTTAGGTTTCATTATGCTGCTTCTGCTAATCAGGACACGTTTTTAAAAACACGATGGCAAACACATGCATATGGAATTCAATTTCCCTCCCCAGGGCTATGCATGGAGTTCTCGCAAAAAGACCACATAAACCGAGAGCTCTTTAATGTTACAAAAATCAGTCTAGTTTGTGCTTATACTACTTTTTTAAAGGAAAAAGAAAATGACCTAAAACATATTTTTTAGTAAGTCTGAGAAAAACAAAACAAAACTGCATTCTAGTGAGCTTGGAAGCATCCTTTCATCCCTGGGGAGGTGCAGAAATGAAATACCATCTTTGTGGGCTTTCCCACTCTTGGCTGACAACAATTGCCAAGCCATGAGTTTGCCTCTCCATTTCAGGCATTTTGCAAAATTTCGGCTCCCCTTTTCTATATATATGCTTTGGTATGCAGAGAAGAGAGCTTCCTGGTTTGGACTCTTTGGGCTACAGAAGCTTTCAAAACGTCTAAAAATGAAAAGCATCTTGGTTTACTGTAGTTGTTTCTTAAAACTGGTAATGACGGATAGGGAGAGAATGAATAATTATGAATAAAAACCAACTGCAGCCAACGGTCTTGTTACATATGCCAAGTGTGAGAAAACATGTTCTCCCAATGATAAGGTGGAGGGCTGAGCCCCTGTGGTCCTGGGACCATGACTGAGCCAGTCAGGCCTCGTTTGGCTCCCTCAGCCCCTCTCACAGCTGGAAAGCCTGACCCTTGGCAGCAAGGGCTGAATCCGAGCAGCACCATGACATGCTGCCTGGGATGGCAGCCAACCAGAAAAAAAGAGAAAAGCAAAAAAGTCCCAATCTGACATAATTTTGGATGTCTCAAATGGTGCTAGTGGTAAAGAATCTACCTGCCAATGCAGGAGACACAAGAGACATGGTTTCGATCCTTGGGTTGGGAAGATGCCCTGGCGAAGGAAATGGCAACCCACTCCAGTATTCTTGCCTGGGAAATTCCATGACCAGAGGAGCCTGGTGGGCTATCGTCTACAGGGTCGCAAAGAGTAGGACATGTCTGAGTGATTGAGCACAGACATAATTTTAGTTTAAGAATTCCCCTAAGATGATGGGAAGGACAAGGGTATGTCCACACCCCTGGGGCTCAGCGAAGGGGGACGGCTCCTCGCCCCGACCCACCTTCATTCTCTTTTAACCTCATCCTCTAGAAGTGTTCTTTTTAAAATATATTTTACGAGGCAAATCATGGATCAGTTCATCATTTTAATGACTACGTATCACCTACTACTAAGCTGTTATTTTTTGCAATCAGCCATGCTGGTTTGTTGTTGAAACTCTGTCTTTGTCCTTGTCCAGGTTTCCCCGGGTCTGTCCACTCTCTTTTATCTCAGGGGTCTTCAAAGATGGGTACTTGCAATGAAACACAGGGGAATGATGAAACGCTATATTAAAAATCATATTCATATTTTAATTTCATCATTTAAAATGATTCTTTAGCATGGAACTTTTATAAGACAGGTAATATCAGTTCAGTAGTAAGTACATGTATCATTTGTAACCAACTATGTCCAAATTTTTTTTCTACAGTTAAGACTGTTCAACTAAACATATTATATATGGACCTCTCATCCAGCAAACTCCTACTCATCCTTCGGAACCCAGCTTCAATGGCCTGCCCCATGATGCCTTCTTCCCTAGGGTTAACTGCCTCCCAAAGCATCTTTAGCTGAACTCAGGCACAGAGTTTTATCAGTGAGAACAGCGCTTTCCTCTCTAATTCATCAGTTTTTCCACCTGGACATGAGCTCCATGAAGACAGGGCAAACATTAGTAATATCCAGATGGCTGACATCTTCTTATCCTTTAGGATTTGGCTTCATATCCCTTCCCCTCTTTCCTGATCACTCTAGGCAATGATGCCCCTTGCTCCTTGGTATGCAGCATAGCCATCCTCCCATTTTTTTCCCCTTCATGGTACTTCTCCCAATCTGTAATTACTCTTTTTACTTGTTTCTTGCCTTATATCACCCAGACATAAACTCAATGACCAGAGGGATCCAGTTTCCCTAGCCAGTATCTCCAAGTCCATAGCAAATAGACCATGTATAATACTTAATTGTTGAATGAGTGAATCTGATTTTTCTTTCCCTTTCCCTTGACTATTTTCCTCTTAAGCTGACTAACAAGGAAGATGTTTGATTTTAGTCGATCAGTTGCGTCCAGCTCTTTGCGACCCCATGGATTATAGCGCACTAGGCTCCTCTGTCCATGGATTCTCCAGGCAAGAATACTGGAGTGGGGTGCCATTCCCTTCTCCAGGGGATCTTCCTTACCCAGGGACTGAATCTGGGTCTCCCGCACTGCCAGCAGATTCTTTACCATCTGAGACAAATGAGGAAAGGCTGAGCAAAGGAAAAGAACAAGAGATGACACATACTTTGGGAATCCCGTGTGAAAGGTGAGACTCCGGAACACATCCTCTGCCACCTCCCCAGAGCCCTCTCAGCAGACATTTTCCTGGCAGTTAAATCAACAGATCTGAATTCAGCCTCCCCTTTCTGGAGGAGGGGATCATGATGAATGGGGTGAACAGCTCCAGTTAGAGGAAAGCGCAAAGGCTACACCAGCCCACAAACGGGGGAATGGCCCCTGACTGATGAAAGGCAGGTAGAAGTTCTGACAAGACTGCCAGTCTTGGAGCCCCGACTCCAGCAAAGCCCCTCAATGTAACCGCACAATCCTTTCTTCTTTTAAATTTATTTTGTATTGAGGGGGTAGCCCAGCTGGTAAAGAATTCACCTGCAATGAAGGAGACCCTGATTCGATTCCTGGGTAGGGAAGATCCGCTGGAGAAGGGATAGGCTACCCACTCCAGTATTCTTGGGCTTCCCTGGTGGCTCAGATGGTAAAGAATCCACCTGCAATGTGGGAGACCTGGGTTCGATCCCTGGGTTGGGAAGATCCCCTGGATGGAGGACATGGCAACCCACTCCAGTATTCTTCCCTGGAGAATCTCCATGGACAGAGGAGCCTGGAGGGCTAAAGTCCATGGGGTTGCAAAGAGTCAGATACGACCGAGTGACTAAGAATAGCACATAGCCAATTAACAACGTTGTGATAGTTTCAGGTGAACAGCGAAGGGACTCAGTCATAAATATACATGTATCCATTCTCTCCCAAGCTCCCCTCCTATCCAGGCTGTCTCATAAAACCGAGCAGAATTCCACATATAATAACATGACTTTTCTCAGTTCAACTGCTATCAAACTAGACATGAACTCTTCAAAGCTAAACAGCTAGGATTAGCTGTTGTATGACTAGGACAATGCTACATTAGGAGACCATAACAAATCCCCAAGACCAAATCACTTTGCTGTACACCTGCAATTAACACAACATTGTAAATCAACTATGCCTTAATAAAAAACAAGATGATAAAAATCTCCAAGTGCAAAGATGATAAATGCACAATGAACTCTAACTAGAGCAGAGTGAAGTGAGCAAGGTTTCCTACCCTTCACACCCCAAACCTTGACCCCTCTCCCAGCTACATCAGGGACCCGTAAAACCCATCTCAACAACTAACATACCACACACGGCCGGCCACCGATGATGTTGAATCCCAAGGAGCCGGAGTCCCGATGCAGGACAAGAGTCAGGCTTTTTGTTTCTTCACCCTGCAGGGAATAAATGAGTCCAACATTTCATTAACGTTTAGGGAAACAATGGGAGGAATTTTCTATCTAAGTGGACTCATGGATGGCCAACCTGATCATTAAGATCCCTATGTCTCTAGAGAAGTTTAACCCAGAAAATTTGGGAGGCTCGTGCTGAAACTCTACTCTTAGTTGAGGAGGTTACAGACATTTCTAGATACCACCAGACCCTGGGGCGAGCACTTAAGAACATCTGAAGATGTCCAGACAGAAGTAGCGAACATTTTCTCTCAGTGACACCTTGCTCTGCACACACATCTTTGCTTTGGCCAGCCCACCATAGGCTGGCTGTTTCGACGGCTACCTCTGTTCCTCAGCCATTCTCAACAGCAGCATTCACCTTAAATATGCCATGAAAGGTTCCAAGAGCAATCTCCTCGGAAATTTGGGCACACATACAGTCCATCAATAGTCATCTGTGTTTGAGAGACTTGGGGGGAGAAATAGAGCTTAAAAAGTCAGACTCAAACATGGGTGGGAACAAGGAAAATCCCAAATCTTACTAAAAAGGGAGGAGGGGGCATTTTCACAAAGTAATGACTGTCCAGTCCTGAGAAGATGCAGACTGCTGAACAGAAAACACTCTGTTTAAGGCAGGTGGGACCACGTGAGCCACTTTCAATCAAACAAGCACAAGCGGCCCGGGCAGGTCTCAGAGGCACCATGTTCAACAGTCAAAGAAGATGGAGATGCCAGGGCAACCCAACCAACACTCTCCAGGAACAGACAGACGGACAAAAACAGATCTCACCTTCTGCGCAAACTATCACTTAATAGGCTTTGACATAAATATTAAACTCGCTGAAAGGGTTCCAACTATTCGAATGGTATGCAAAGGCCCACATGCACTGGCTATAAATTTGCAATTGCTTCACTCACATTTTCTGTTTAAACAGGGTATCATTTAAGGGTGGTATTTTTTTAAAAAGTATGAAATATTTCATTATATGCTTTCTCAAAAACAGCACTAACAGCTTATCACAAAAGAAGTTTTATTCTGATATTTACTGCTTCCTGGGGCAACTTGTGCCTTATACTTTGGGTGGGTGGGGGGAATAAACGGCAGCATTTGAATGACATGACTGCAGCTATCTGACTTGACCACCAGGCTGGCAAAGAAAGCCACAGTTTCTGAGCTGCAGTGCCCAGTGGTTTTTTCTGCCACCATTTTCAATGTAGAACACTGTTCCACCACTGTCAGTGTAAAACACTGTTCCATATTTGGCCGGGAAAAATGCACAACACAGCCACACACACATTCACACATATATTAAAGACTAATAGGTCTCAATGTGTAAGACTATCTCCACGGGCTTAAAATTCTCAATAAACAAGCCTGTTTCTCATGACTAGTTAGTATATAGCAGAATTCAAAATATTTTCAAAAATGTCATGGAAGTTAGCATCAATTACCAAAACGCTGTAAAAAAATGAAAATGATAATTTACTATTAGAAACAGGCTGCTTCTGATGGAATAACTAGGTATTCGATAAGAACAAAATAACAAAATCTTCATTTCTGCAGGGTCACTTACTTGATACAGAAAATAGAGTATATAAATATAAGAGAAGTCAGTCACTATCAAGCTACTGTATTTAACAAAAAAACAGCAGAGTCTCATTAATGACAATCATTTACTGACTTAAAAAAAAAATTCCAATCCACAGTACCACCATTCAGAGCATCTAGCTTCCTTGGTAGCTCAGTTGGTAAAGAATTCGCCTGCAATGCAGGAGCCCCGGGTTCGATTCCTGGGTCGGGAAGATCCGCTGGAGAAGTGAACGGCTACCCATTCCAGTATTCTGGCCTGGAGAATTCCATGGACTATACAGTCGCAAAGAGTTGGACATGACTGAGCAACTTTCATTTCATCAATGCTATCAATCTTTATCATTAATTTGAACCAACAGCAACTTTCAAATTAAAGAGAATAAAACTTGCAGAATCACCCTAATAGTTTGGAGATGTAAATGCAATGTTTTGCAAACCAAAACAGTTTATATCTTTCTGCCTTGGAAATGGAAAATGCTAAGTCCACGTCTTGTTTTGTTATCTTAGAGGGCTGAAAAAGAAACACATGGCAATTTGAGTGAGTTATCATACATAGCTTACATTTCTGGCTTTCATAACTAATCAATGATAGAAACTGCCAGGTCACAGTAATCTAAGGCAGATAGCTCTGGTTAGACAACCTCAAATGATGCAAAAAGGAGAATGCACAGCCAAATGAGTAAAATAGACTAGTTTTAAATCTACTGTGTGATAACTATTTTTTTTTAATGAAAAATAAAGAAATCATGTTACATTAACAACGATAACAGCTAACATTTACTGGCTCTTTATTATGTGTTGGAAATTATACTGAGCACTTAAGTGCTTTATTTTGTTTAATAATCCAACCAATCTTATCAACTGGCACTAGTACCATCCTCAAGATATAGGTGGGAAGATTGGGAGGATTAAAAAAGCTTGTCAAAGAGCTAGTAAGAGGTCACTGGCATTTAAACCCATGATCTCCTAGATTCTAGACCTCAACTCTCTACACTAACTTCCTTCTCATGGGGAAGGTAGAAGAGTGTCATGTAGGCTGGCAACATCTTAGGTCCCACCCAAGTTGATTCCCTTGATGGCATTCCAAAAAGTACCACAAAGAAACTCATTATAGGAGGTCTTGGCCAGGAAACCAGTATCAGAACAAAACTCCAAACTCTTTATTGAACTATTAATCTCCAAAAGATCCAACCTGAGATACCCAGAGACACTGAGGTCTGGTCCCAAACTCAGAGATCTCTTTTCAGGGACAATGGAGACCAACTGAGACAATGCCTGAAACAACATCATTTAGCCAAAGAGCAATCTGCAAAGACTGATCAAGTTAACCCTCTAACCCTCCTTGCCAGATGCAATCAAGCACAGGGGATGGGAGAGCATGCTCTCTTTTTCTAAGTGTGTTGACCCAGTCTGTTGTCCAGCAGGCTTACACTGGCTTTAGGGTGACAGTGCCTATCTTAGGACGAATTTACAGGACTGAGCCACCACATGGAAGTTTCAACACATGATGCTGGGAGTGATACAGAGAAGAGAAACGCTCTGGCTAGACTGAATTTCTTTCATTTCTCTAACGCTCATAGGTCAGTTCCTTTTCTCCGACACCCAGAGCTCCATTCTCATTTTTCCTTGCCACTTCTTTCCCCCTAAGCAACCTGAACTACTTTTGTTTACTTTCTGATTCTTCAGAAGAAATGTTAATAGGGAATTTTAACAGGAGGCTTCACATTATACCATGTTAACAGATTAAGTTTAATTTCTGCTTAGTGATTTAATCTGTTCCTGGGTTCAAAGTGTATCAGGATAGAGGGTATTTAAATGATTCTCATTCAATTACACTCCACCCAGTAAAGCAAAGAAAGTGAAAGTGTCAGTCATTCAGTCGTGTCCAACTCTTTGTGACCCCATGGACTATAGCTTTCCAGGCGCCTCTGTCCTTGGGACTCTCCAGGCAAGAATACTGGAGCGGGCTGCCATTCCCTTCACCAGGGGATCTTCCCAAACCAGGGATCGAATCTGCATCTCGTGCATTGCAGGAAGATTCTTTACCATCTAAGCCACAAAGATCTCAAGAGATGCACAAATGGAATAGGACAAAGGCTCTCATCAATGCTGCTTTCCCGGCTGTTCACAGATGTTACATTTGTAAGTAACATCATTCATCGAAAGGAAAATGTAATCAATATTGCTCTGTCTTGGTAGTTTATCATGACCCATGCTTTGAAACTTTCTCAATGTCTTGGTATAACAAAAGAAAAGACGGGAAAGAGTTCTCTTTCACATCAACAACTGAGTAACCAAAACAGGCTTTTGAAGCAGGTATTATATCAAAGCTCTGTACCGAGAAACTGAGGCTCTGAGAAATGCAGACACTTGCTGAAGATCACGTGGCTGCCAAGAGGGAGGGGCGGGGTTGGAACCCATTCCAAGGATTCCAACAGCCAAGTTCTTGCTACTGTGCTGGTAAACGTGTGCACTCTACCCTAGACCCCCTTGCCTCAAAATACTCGGCCTTCACATTAAAATGTCAGGAAGGATTAGACATCTAATTTGTTTTCTAATTAGAGTTTTAAGCAAGGCTTCTTTGGACTATGCACCAACAGTGGCAAAGATCAGAGTATCTATTATATCCCAAAGGGTATCATAAGAATACTGTGCCCTTCACAGGAACAGGGTGATGGTTAAGATCCTGGACTTCGGAGTCAGAATGTGATTTTAGTTTTCTCCTTCTTAGGAGGAGGATAATAAGGGATTCTTCTGAAACATGAATGGGCTGGGACTGTCCCAGGGCTTGGCCAGTAGCAAGGGCTCCAGACACGAGCCGAGCACAGCACCAAGGCCATGGTACTCTCTGACCACATAAATGACTCTGCTACAAAACCCCGGAAATGGAGAATGTCTAATCCTAAATTAACTTAGTCTACAGCAGGTCTGGGAGAGCTGAGGCCTGCAGTTAAGCAAATAAAGACAGTTACGTGTTCATCACAACATCTGGCCATCAAATGGGAACTATATCCACGTATACATTTCTCCTCTTCCCAAGTCTGGAGAAAGAGTGGCACAGTCTTGGAGGGCTGCTGAAGGGCCAGGAGGCAGATTTTATCCTGGAGGCGGTGGGAGAGAGACATGATGCAGACAAGGGGAGCAGCTCGGCCTGAACCTGGAGCATCAGGGCCGTGGAGATAGGATGGGCAGAGGTACCGAGCACGACTAGGGCATGAGGAGGGAAATCAGACAAAGGACGTCCCCGGGCGTGGAGGGAGATGTCCCTAGAGCAAAGAGGGTGGGGAAAGAGACATTGGCTCACGATAGGAGAGGACAGACATCAAGTCGAAGAAAGTGCAGACTTGGATACGGACGGGGAGGGAGGAGCTGGGAACAGAGGACACTGGAGGGCTGCTGAGATACTGGGACAGCTTCCAATTCTTCCAGATGAGTGAGTCTTGATGGGCCGAGAAGAAAGGCAAAGGGGGAGATTGGGACATTGGGAGTGACATATATACACTATTGACACTGTGTATTAAACAGGTAACTAATGAGAACCTACTGTATAGCATAGGGCAGGGGTGCCCAACCTCCGGGATCTAATGACTGATGACTGATGACTTCAGGTGGAGCTGATGTAATAATAACAGACATGAAGAGCACAATAAATCGTACTCAATCATCCCGAAACCATCCTCAGCCCCCAGTCCCTGGAAAAGACTGTCTTCCACGAAACTGGTCCGTGGTGCCAAAGAGGGTGGGGACTGCTGGCACAGGGAACTCTACTCAGTGCTCTGTGTGACCTGAATGGGAAGGAAATGCAAAAAAACAAGGGGACATATGTGTACATATCGTTGACTCACTCTGCGGTACAACAGAAACTAAGAGCAGCATGGTAAAGCAGCTATAGTCCAACAAAAATTTAAAGAGGGAGAACTTGATGGGGGAACAACAAACATGGAAAAGAGATGGCACCTCCTTGGCAGCTTTTCCTAGGATCGTCCCCTATTTTATTACTCTTTCTGAATGGCAGGGTCTCTTCCCTCCAGAGCCAGGACTGGGGAGGGCGAGGAGCTCTCACTGAGAGCCCTAACTTGCAGACGGGGGAGCGAGCACGAGGCTGTAACAGATGCTCAGCCCCCCATCTCCACCCCCGAAGCCAACTCAAGCAGTCAGGCCCCTAGTGCACTTCAGGGTCTCCTCAGGAGGTGCTTAGGTCTTTCCGATGGTGACAGGACACAGACTCAGTAACCTGGGAGAAGGGGGCGTGGCATGAGCCATCCACAGCAGGTAAGTTACAAGCAGAAACTGAAGCTCCATGTTCAGGAACACACAATCGATTCTGCTGAAAGTAAGCTTGGCTATTATACTCCAACATGTAACTACCAGATCAGTGTTAAAAAAAAAAACAACAAACACCCAATTTATAATCTGCTCAATTTAAGGTCTCACTGGACAAGATTAAGAAGAGAGAAATAAAAGTCACAGTGAAAAAGCAGAAGTCACAAGTCCTTTGTCAGAAAGATACCATATGGTGGCTGTTCTTGTTTTAAGTCCAAGAATGTGAATTGTATTTCTATGGTGCAGTCCCTCTTCCTCTCAGCATCACTCTAAACTCACCGCACCGCTCTCCTCCAAACAACCCGGCCTCAGAAGCTTGGACACCAGCCATCTCGTAATCTACGTGGCAGCCCCCAAAGTCCATCCATGCCACCATCAATGTGGATCCTTTCTACAAACTCCTTTCCGCCTAGTGACGGGTGTTCCTTGATTATTGCCGCAGTGGGACTTGAAGCTGAGAACTGGCTCGACTAGAAAGCTGCCCGGCGGGTTGTGAGCACTGTAATTGACCACTCGTCTGCATATCTGGGATGACAGGACACCTCATGGCCTCAGATTATGCAAAGCTCTCAAAGACTTGCACAGCTGGGAAACAGCTCTGTCTGCTGACTAGTGACTAGAGAGGGCAAAAATGTGGAGGGCGGGGCTGGGGGACCTGGAGGCAGAGCTGGCCACCGGACGTTCTCTCCTAAACAGATGGCATGCCTTCTCTTTCTCCAAACTGAGATGCTTCTGTCCTCTTGGTCCGTCGAAATATGTTTTTAATGTGGAAGCAGCCTGAACTAAGCCCTCCCTGTAATTCCAACCTCAGTTCTAAAGAAGGGGTTCTTGGAGGACGAACAGAAGGGGAAACTGCTCACGCTTAAGACCAAAGGGAGTAGTGGGAATGATGCTTGAAAACAAATTGGAAATGGACGAGATTAATGGAAGTATTAAAAGTATGTACCTGCCACAAGACTAGGGGTAGGGAGGATGAAAAGAGATAAAGGGCGTGGGGGGACAGGCAGAAAGGAACAAAGATTTCCTGGAGCCACAGACTAGGAAACATTCATCCATAAGCCAAACAAGATGGTTCTGAAAAATACCCTAAGAAATTAAGTACAGATTGTCAATGTTGCTCTAGGCCAAAAATATACACATATTTTTAGCCTGTTGCTGTTACATTTAAATAACTTGAGAAACCCCCAAGTCTATTTCTCTATTTGCAAGAGTTTGATTTCAAGACTGTGTCTCTCGTTTTTACCATCCGCTCATCTGCTTTTCTGAACCCCCCCAGGCGACACTTTCACCAACACAACAAAGCAACTTAAGGCCCTACAGCATTTTCACATTTCCACTGGATGGACTGCAAGGTGGTTTCAGTTTTTGAGATGTGACTATCCAGTCACCCAACCCCGAGCCTTTTCTCCTCCAAATCAGAAACAAAGCAAAGGCTACCCAACTGTAACGTCCTAAGTTCCCGCTTACAGGATGGTGGGAGCTTGGCCTGCCTCCCCTCCTCTTGTTTTTCCAGTAGTCATGTACGAATGTGAGAGTTGGACCATAAAGTTGAGAGCCAAAGAACTGATGCTTTTGAACTGTGGTGTTGGAGAAGACTCTTGAGAGTCCCTTGGACTACAAGGAGATCAAACCAGTCCATCCTGAAGGCAATCAGTCTTGAATATTCATTGGAAGGACCGATGCTAAAGCTCTAATACTTCGCACACCTGATGAAAAGAGCCAACTCAGTGGAAAAGACCCTGATGCTGGGAAAGACTGAGGGCAGAAGGAGAAGGGGGTGACAGAGGATGAGATGGTTGGTTCTCATCACCAAATCAATGGACATGAATTTGAGTAAACTCCAGGAGTTGGTGATGGACAGGGAGGCCTGGCATGCTTCAGTCCATGGGGTTGCAAAGAGTCGGACATGACTGAGCAAATGAACTGAACTGACCTCTCATTAGTTTGGTAACTGCAGAAGGACAAATGAATACATAAACATGCAGAAAGCACATTTTTTTTGTGGCTCCAGGCTCCTCCTTTACACCTACCGCCCAGAGCTGCTACCCAGATGCAGTGAAACTGACACGAACACCCCTCTTTCTCAAAGTCTCCAGCACTGACAAGCAGTTAAAGAGACATCCAGAGAACGGGTTACCCAGGGGCAGCCTGAGGCTTGCAATGAGCCTGTGATGCTTTGAGTAAAAATCCGTTTCCTTCTTCTCCATTAAACCATCTCCAATTTCTAAAGTTTCTTCAGTGATTTACTTGGAGAAGAACCCCAAACCTACAGGTACTTAATAAATGTTCAACAAATGCTTGGTAAGCCTGATTAGGATCCTACCTGCAGGAGAGCCAGATTCAATCCCTGGGTCAGGAAGATCCCCTGGAGAAGGGAATGGCACCCACTCCAGCATTCTTGCCTGGAGAATTCCATGGACAGAGCAGTCTGGTGGACTCCAGTCCATGGGGTCGCAAAGAGTTGGACACAACTGAGCAACTAATACTTTTAAACACTTTCATTTTATCCTAAAGCCTGTCCCATATGGGCATAGCATTAGCCCATTTTAGAGATGAGGCAGTTAAGACTAACAGGAGGTTAGAGGATCCTCCTAGAGACCCTCAACCATGAGGCAGAAGGAGCACAGGAGCCTGCATATCACTGATTCCAGGGTTTGATACTAATCACACACCAGCTCAATTCAGGGTACCCTAGAGCTGCCTGTGACACAAGGCCTGCATCCAACCCTGACGCACAACCTGAATGGGACTTCACCTGCTTCCTGATCCACATGCAGCAAAGACACAGGGCACCTGAAAACAGCTTCTCTGAAAATTCTAGGGGTGACCCCTCTGTCCAGGACTCGTTTCTGCACACCCTTGAGGTCCTCTGCCAGGGGAAAAGTTCATCAGACTTCCCTTCCTGGAGAAGGGACCACTGCAGGGCCAATGTACACACGGGCTGTGCTGTGGCTCTGCCCCAGAGGCTCCCCATAAACAGATTCACGGGATGGGGGAGAAAGATGGACGCCCGGGTCCATCTGTTAGTTATTTTCTTTACAAGAGTAATCATTATGTTATACCACTTCCCTTTCTTATTGAAACAGGCTTATTAGAACACCATTAGTCAGGGGGGACAGAGGTGACCCACAACTCGGGTGAGCAAAGAACAGAACGACATCGTGTTTTCAAAGACACAAGTGGGTGTCTACCGAATCCAGGGGTGAAAGCTGTGCACATTCCCCTTTGTACCCAGCGGTGCCCATCCCAGTGCCGGGCACACAGTGTGTAAGCATATGAGAAGCTAACCCAAAAGAACACATTTGGAAGAATTTCATTTGCTTCCTACCACCAGCCACTCTTTAACTCACTAGGTTCAAAATTAGGGAATGATTAAAAATTAGGGAATGAGGCATGATCCCATCTAGGACACCATCTTTTTCTTTTCCTTTTGTCTCTCTTTTACAGTGAGGATCTGTTTTGTTTTATACTCCATGTGCTCCACACCAGACCTCTGAAGATGGGAATTACAGCCTGGGGTGAACCCACTTCATCACCATGAACCACAAGCCATTGGACCAACTTGGAGCCAGAAGACGATGCTGGGGAAGTTATTTGACCTTCAGAATCTTTCTTTTTCCACCTGTAATGGGCTGTGGGTACTAAGCTTGCAGCGTCTTTCTGAAATTGCACCCACATCTCTAACCTACACAGTGCTGGCATGGAGAGGAGCAGCCCTTTGGAGAGGACCCTGCCTCAGGAGAAAATACTGTCTCATTTTGGTAACAGCTTGCAATCAGGTTCTGGGTTCACATCCCATCTCTACACAATTAGAATCCAAATCCATATAACTTCTAGCCTGAACCCAGCTGTTTTATGGTATTTTACAATCTGCCTCTCTTACCAAAAAAAAAAAAAAAAAAACACACATCTACCAAATGAATAAGATGAGGAAGTTAATGTGTGTACATACACAATGCACCCTAAGTGTATGGCACCCACTAAAACTCAATGAATGTTATTTCTCTTCCTTTTAAGCTCTGTGTTTACAGCCAACACAAACCAGCTTATAAATAGATTTTCTCTCATCAAATACTTTTACAAAGAAGCAAACACCATTTCTGAACTCAGAAAGAACCACTTACAGATAGACGGCAACAAAATTCCCAATTCCTAGTATTCAGTTATGATCATTTGAGCCAGTGCAGCTGGGAAACACATCTGTAAGCTGAGTCCTAGTTTTCTTTATATATCACTGAAATGAAATGGATGCAACAGCCCACAGCTCGTTTTAGCTGAACTGGGACACCACGGAACAGTCATTCTCCTGATGCTTTTCAGAAACAGAAAACACACTGAACTGTGAACACTCTGATAGATACATTTCAAAATGTTTGGGCATCTGGAACACCTTTCCATACAACTGTCTATTATAGATTCACTTATCTCCAGGAGTTCTGAAACGGACAAAATCGTTTCTGGGATTTGGGGCTTTATACAATTTGATCTGGGTGGATCTCAGGGAAACAAAAAACATGCCTCCCGCAAACCTGGAAACAATTTTGTTCACTTGCAGGTCACGGAAAAACTCATTCTTTTTTAAGAGTGAGCTAACAAGCTCACTCTTGGTCAGCAATCTGAAAAGTTTTGACGGCTGACAAGACAGCCCTTTCAATCTTGAATTTATTCACTGAAAACATATCGAGAGTTCACAGGGTACCTGGTAACTGAACTGGTGCCGGGACACAACCCTGAAGAATGCACACGTGGTCCTTTCTTTACCGTCCCTCACAGACAATGAACAGCTCTTCCCGATATTCAGTTACAGCAGTGAAGCAAGCCAAGCAGGCGGAGCACCAAAGTGAGAGTCTCAGGGTACCAGCCCTAGTCTGTCAGGCCAGAGAGGGAGGGCTTTCCACAGGTAATGATGGTGGGAGGATAGAAAGGTTATCTAGTCATGAGCAAACCCCAACTGCTGACAGAAAGGCAAGGGGCAGAAGGGGACGAGTTGGAAAACCTCCTGGTTACCTAGTGATGAGCAACTGGAAAGACTATTCCTAGGGGAAAAAAGAGCAAGTGCAAAGGCCCAGAGGCAGGAAGGAGCTCCTGGGTCTATTCCCAGAGACCACAGAACCTGGGAAAAGAGACTAAAGCGAAGAAGAATACAGGTGGGCAGGACTCAGAGTGTGCTTCACCTTACATCCATCCAAGAGAAACTCAAGGCACAGCAGGGTTTAAGTTCCCAGGTAGCGCAGTGGTAAAGAATCCTCCTGCCGATGCAGGAGATGTAGGTTTGATCCCAGGGTCGAGAAGATCTTGTAGGGGAGGAAATGGCAACCCCCTCCGGTATTCCTGCCTGGAGAATCCCACTGAAGAGGAGCCTGGCGGGCTATAGTTCATGGCATTGCAAACAGTCAAACATGACTTAGTGATTGAACAGGGTATCAGATGTACTTTTCTAAGAGATGATTCCCAGCATGAGGTCACTGGAAGGAAGCAAGAAGATACACAGAGGGAACAGCTGTGGTCTAGGTAAGAGGTGATGGGGGTTGAGACCAGTGCTGATTTCTGTCCCACAGGGGACAATGACAGTATCTGGAGATATCTGTAATTGTCATGATGGGGGAATTGCTCCTGGCATCTAGTAGGTAGAGGCCAGGGATGCTGCTCTGCATCCTATAATACACACAACACACAACACACACACACACAGAACCAAGAATTATTCAGCTCCAGATGCTAACAGTGCTGAGTTCAGGAAATCCTGGTTTGGACCAAAGTGATGATCTGATGGGGCTGGAGAGCGGTGAACAGACTCAGGAAGTGTTCAGGAAGTAAAATCAACCAGGTTTAATGAAAGACTGGATGTGGGGGTGAAAGAGCAGATGCTACTGGGGCTCAATCTCAAGTTTCTCAAAAATCTCAAGGAAAGTTATGCCCAGAACCTTCCCTTTCCCAGAAAGTCAAAGACTTTTTTTTTTTCTTTTTTTGCTGTGGAATGCCTTTGTTCTTAGAATCAGGTGGTAAGTCAGGGTGGGAAACTGAGGCTGGGAGCCAAAGTCTTAACATCTTCAATTATAGTTTCACCAAGTCTGCTGAAGCCCGGATAGGGCTGTAGATTGTTTCAAGATGCCTTTCCGGGCCATGTTACCTATCATACAACTGCTAGGCGCTCTGGGTTTGAGAACTACGCATTGGTCCTTGATAAAATATTCAGGAAGAGATGTTTAGACAATGATCAGTAAAACCATAACTGTGGGAAGAAAAAGAACACATGTTGGTCTATATCTGTACTTGAGCCTAAACTCTCTGTCTAGCTGAGCAGTTACCCAAAATGTGCTAGGTGGCCCAGCATCAGCTGGGAACTTGCCAGAACCTCACGCCCCATACCAGCCCCTGATGGAGCAGAATCTCCATGGGTGGGAATCTCTTGTTTCATCTCCAGGTGATTCCAATCATATGAAGCTTTGAGAAGACCTGTTCCAGCTCACCTTTCAGAGCAGAAGAAACAATGCCAAACCCTAGCTCCAAACCCTAAATGCTTAAGTGTTTGTTGCTCAGTGGTATCCGACTCTTTGTGACCCCATGGGCTATAGCCTGCCAGACTCCTCTGTTCAGCAGATACCAAAAATTGCAATCTAAGATTATTTAAATAATGCCAGATCATTTTATGGTACAAGTTCTAAAGCCCTGAAGAAGGGGTATGGAAAATCTTCTGAGTGTTTCTTATCTACTTTAGCTCTTAACAGAGAGGTAAGCGATAAGACTTTAAAGAAAAATAATGAAAGTGTTGTGCATGCCCGTTTCCAAGGAATACAAATCCTTCTGCCTTTTGGAAGAGAATAAACAGTACCCGGTAGGAGCAGAATCCAGCCAATGAAATAAACAAGTTCTTAAACAGCTTGCAGTGGGAGGGGGTCTGTCTGGCAGATGCAGGAACAGCAAAAGCTTTCCCCAAGGGCGACTAGGGGTTAACTTTAAGGCAAAAGCAGCGGGATTTCCCTTAAGGCCTGGGCTGAGACGGCCAGAGTCTGAGGCCAGAAAGATGAGTTCAGCTTTCAGGCCAGGCCTTTCTTGGCTGTTCTCAAGCCAGTACTAAGGTCCATGCAAGTCCTGAGCAGCGCTCCAACTGCAGAAGGAAACTTTTGTCTGTAAGCTCAGAAAGCAACATCTTGTCCCCAAGCTTAACGCCCCTGATTATCCTCCTGACTCACCCAACAGAACTTCAAAAACATCCACAATTTTGATTCAAGTATCATATTTTTGATTCCGAGAGAGAGTTTACCCAAACACTCCAGAAAGAAAACAGAAAGGCAAGAAGAAATAATAAACCAGCTTAACAATGAATGATGTATCAATTCTGGGGAAGTGAATGGCTTGTTTATAAATAAGCATCACTTAAAACTCCGCAGGAAGTCCAGATGACAGCATAAACAGGAGAAACTCCGGGAACTCCTTCACCCCAAGCCCGGCGCCTGCTTGTAGACAGAGCTTGGCCCCCTGCTTTGGGGACTTGCAGGCTCACACCAGTCTTTTGTACGCCTGTGCGGTCCTGGGTGAGCCTCAGAGCTGTAAATATTTGCCCTTCGCCCAGAGCCGGCCAGCTGCTGGGGCTGCAGCTGACAGACAGGCCGGGGGCCAGGATGGGGTGGAGGCGAGAGGGGGGAGTCGGTGTGCGCTGTGGGAGAGGGGGCTGGGAGAAGGCCAGAGAGGCGAAGTAGACAAGCAGACACAGGCCCCTGGGGACCCCTCAGGCACACACATTCTCCTCCCCTGCAACAGGCGACCAGAGTGGCAGCAGCATGGCCCAGGTGCCTCATCAGTTGGTGAAAAGGTGGCCTCTGCAATCAAGGGAAATCTTGGTTCTCTGTGGGTGACTGTGTCCCCTCAGGGAATACACACGACAACACAGGCAGACATTTCTGGTGGTCACACCTAGAAGGAGGGGGTGCTACTGGAATCCAGTGGGTAAGAGGCTAAGGATGCCCCTCAGTGCACAGGAAGGCCTCCTATAGCAAAGAATTTGGGGGTCCAAAATGTCAAAATGCCCAAGGTTGACGACTGAGGTGCAATCTGAATCCTAGGTCTGTCTCCTGAGTCACCGTTTGACTCTGGACAAGTTCTGTGACCTATGCCTGCTTCCTCATCTCAGAGGATTACCTACAGAATGCATGCAGAGTGCTTGCTACTGTGGCTGGTACGTAATAAACCCTCAGTAAATGGTACTTGTGGTTACACTGAGAAGTGACACGATGGTGGTTAAGAGCTTGGGCATCTGTGGGTTCAGAACCCAGTTCTGCCACCTTGAAGCCATGACTCAGGGCCAGAGAAGCCCCTCACTGGTCCTGAGTTCTCGTCGTCTGCAAAACGAGAAGCAACCTGTCTCCCTTACTTGATTAAAAAGGAAACAGCTGAGAAACACAAGAGCTTAGCATAGGGCCTGGAGCGAGGCAAGCCTCCAGCTGTAGTGGCTGTTGTAATTACACCAACTCCCAGGACAGGGGGATGGCTTACAAGGGGAGGAGGGTAAAGATAATTACAGGCAACACTTGTTGAGCATTTGCTCTCTACAGGGCAACTTGCTAGATCCTTTTCATATGTTCTCTCTCTGAAGCAGGCAAAGAATCTACTTTACATTTAGAGAGATTGAAGCACCTGGAGATCAAGCCACAACATTAGCCAAGAGCCCAGACTCGAAACACAGTTCTAACTCCAGAGGCCTCACTGCCAATTATTACTTTATATTTTGTGGCGGTTCCTTTAATTCTTTCTGGAATTCTTTCAATCCTTGGAGGAATACCACAGGAGGGGCCTGGCAGTGTTTCACCCCGTGTCACATCTCTAGGGCCCTACTTTCCAACTTGAGAGAGCTTAAGCAGCTTGCTCAAGGTCAGCCAGCTAGTTGGCAGCAAAGCTCACACTGGAATCCAGCTTTTACTCCAGCGGCCTCTCCTCTGGCAACCTTGTTAACCTAGTCTCCACGGGCTGGGCTGTGGGTTCCTTTGATTCTTTCCGGACCGCCTGAGGGTGCATGGATATAGTTAACATCGCCTGTGTCAGTATCTTATCTCCTCTGTCACGTGTAGAGGAACCCTGTTTCCCAACCTTCAAAGAGGTTCAACGACTTGCCCAAGATCAACCATCTGGTCTGTACCAAAGCCCCTGTAAGGTTCTGACTCATGAGCCACACTCACTCTTAACTCAGCGCTGCTCTCGAATTCCTTTTAGTTTTTCCAGAACCGACGAAGCTGCTGCAGCTATACTTCACCCTGAGTTTAATCTGGAAGGACAACAGTTCTCGAGGTGAGACTGGTTCCCCTACCGGCTCAAAGCGATCTATCTGGCAAGGAGTGTTAGAAGAGGGAGGCAGAGATGCTCCCGGAAAGCTCCCGGTGGCCCCAAGACCACAGGGACTGGGAGGCGCCCCGGGGCCAGTAGGGGGTCGGGGCGGGCGCCTACCTTGCCGCCGGGCGGCGCGGCCACGCAGCGGCTAAGCGAGTCAAGGCGCGCGCTGTACTCGGTGAACTTCTTCTGGTAGCGCAGAGCGGTCATCTGCAGCTCCAGCTGTGCGGCGGCCAGCTGAGCCACCAGGGACTTCTCGCGCTTGCCGGCCCGCAGCGCCTCCTTCTTGAGCGCCTTGTGCAGCGCGCCCAGGCGGGCCTGCAGCGCGGCGTTGTGCGCCCGCAGGGCCCGCGCGCAGCAGTGGCCTCCGGCGCGCTGCTCGCCGTGCGTCAGGGGCAGCCCGCAGCCCTCCTGGCAGCGGCCCACCGGCCGCGCGTCGCAGGCGTCGCGCATGTGCGCCTCCACGTCTCGCCGCAGCAGCACCTGGCCGCAGCCCGCGTGGCGGCAGCGCGCGGGCGCGAAGTCGCAGCGCTCGAGGTGCTCGGGCAGCTGTTGCAGCTTGACCACCTGGCCGCAGCCGCGCGCCGCGTGAGCGCACTTTATGTCCAGCTTGAGGATGAGGCGCTTGAGCGGCAGGACGTGGTTGAGCTCCTTGGCCGAGAGGCGACCGCGGCAGCGCGCCGGGCAGCTGCCCTCCTGCACCACCCAGGGCAGCACGCAGCCGGCGCAAAAGACGTGGCCGCACGGCGTGGTCAGCGGGTCTTCCAGGACCTTGTGGCACAGCGCGCACTTCAGGTCTGGGTCCACGTCGCCGTCGAAGCGGTCCAGCTCGAAGCCCATGGTGGCGGCCGGGGCCGGGGTCGCCGCCGGGCGGCCGGCCGCCCCCTCCCTCCCTGCGAGGCAGCCCAGACGCGCCGGCAGCGCCGCCCGTTCGCTCGCTGGCTCTCCCCGGACTGAGCCTAATTGCTCCAGACTTCCTCGGAAAATGCCCGAGGAACAGAACTCCTCGGCCGTAATTGCGCGAGCGCGTGCGCAAACACATTCTGCCTGGGCGGCCTCCCGCCCGCCCGACGCAAAAGGGAGGAGAGAGGAAGGGAGGGAGGAGAGAGGAAGGGAGGCAGGAGAGAGGAAGGGAGGGAGGGAGGGAGGCGGAGGAATTTGGGAAGACCCAGAAGCTCGCCGAGGGGACTGGCCCGCCCAGGACGCCAGCCTGAGCCCTTCTCTCAGGAAACTCCACTCCTCTCTCTTGCAGTTTTCGCTATAGGAGACAAAATGCCAGCCTAGAAAGCTCACTGAGTTAGCCGCCGAGGATGCTGCAGCCACCTGGACTAGTTTCCCTGGAGACCCGTCCGGGCCAGACTGCGACTTTTGCCTCCGCTCCCCGGCCTTCTGTTTCCGTGGCTGACTGCAGAGAGATTAGTGTGGGGTCCGCTATTTCAGCACTTACGGTCTTTATTTATTTATTTCATTCCAGGGAAAGTTACAGAGCCGGCGGGACGCTCCAGCAACTACAGGTCAGATCCGAGGTGCAGCGGATCCCGAAGTTTGCCAGGCCAAGGTTTCCAGGTGCTGAGAGCGAATGTATGAGGGTCAATTTTCGGGGACGAGAGCTGCTCACCGGCTGCAGGCTGGCTCCATCCAGTTCATTTAACACCTTCGACTTGTCTGCACTGCAGTATGGTGCTGGGCCCTGCTACATTGTCCCGTTAAAAATCGTCAGTACAATATTGTGAGAGATTGTCAGCTGTATTGAAAAATTATTTTCCCCCATTACAAAAGAAGTAGGCCTGGTCTTACAACTGCACAGTGTAGAACTTGGAGAAGTTCCCCCATAGTCCCCCGCGCTCCTGTGAACTGTCTTCCTTCAGTTTTTTGTTTTTTTTTTTCCCTTTGTATGCACTTTGTTATATTTCCATATTCCAATTGAGGAAACTCAGGCTGAGAGAAGGCAAAAAATAAACTACTCCTGAAGGCCCTGTAGAGCATTCTTTCTCAAATTTTACTGTGGATGCAGATTCTGATCCTGTAGGTCTGGGGTGGAGTCTGAGAACCTGCTTGTGAAAAACAGCCTCCAAGTGGTGCTGATGCTATTACTCAGTGGATTTATTTCCACCTGATTGGGAAGTGGCAGTCCATGAATCTGGACGTTTTGCTTCTGCTGGGGAGTAGTTTCAATCAGGGCAGTTTTCAGCAATAGTACTTTGGAATTCCAACTTACGTGATCAATTAATTCATAGCAACATCCATGGATTTGGTGATGTTTAAAATGTTTTCTTTCTCTACCTCAGGCTCTAGACATGGCTAAGAAACATCCGGCCAGAATTGGTAAGAAAGAAATCAAACTATGGCATTCTCATTTGGGAAGTGCTGCCAGATCCTGAATAGTGAAGTGGAAAAGTTGAATCTCAGTGTTTAGTGTGGCTCTGGGGTCTGGAAAGTGGGATTACAGCATCCATTTTGTCTAATTGCTTTTACTTCTCTCCTTTCTGTGGCTGAGAAAGCCCCATGACCTTCACTATGTAACTGTTTTGCCAGAGTGAGAAGGATGCCTTGATGTCCAGAAGGATTACTTGTTTTGAACTGACCTTTCAAAAGTTGTCACTGATTAGATTTTTTAGTGCCTTGTTGGAGTCCCTGGATAGTGTTCTTTCATCTGTGTTGGTGGCATTTGTTGTCTATTTGTGGTAGGGACTTTAATTGCTTACATCAATTAATGCATTCCTTCGCTAGTTCTTGGAATATAATTGGCCTTTGTTCAGATAAGCATGTGCCAGAAACCCTCCATCAGGATATTTATTAAGCAGCTCACAGGTTCTCAGATAATGGGTAAGAAATACATTCTTTCACCAAAGGTGTGTGGGCCTGTCAGTTTCATAGGGTGGACTAGTATCAACAGGGTGATCCTCGTCAAACCAAACTGGTTTTGAGAAACAGGGAAAGCTCATCGTGAACCATGAATGAGAAATTACTGCTTACTTTGGGTGTAGGTTTCTCTTAAGACTTGTCCCACCACCCCCACTGCATCGCCAACTAAGAGGCTGTTGATGAAATGCTACAGCTGAAGCCACAGAAAAGCTATAGAAGACTGTGGATTGGCCTCTTTAGGCAAAAGAGAAGTCTGTCTGAACCACTCCTTGTCGGTTAATTTTAGAAGCAAAATTCTTGGAGGTCAGGAAAAAAAAAAAAAAAGCCTCCTAGAATGTCAGAGTTGGCAGATCATGCATATTATTTAGTGGCTGAATTTAATAGGGGAATTGAGAACCAGAAAGGTTAAGAAAAGAAAAGTTTAAGGGCAAGATTTCTAATTTTTTGCCCTGGGCATTGTAGGATGTTTAGTAGCATCTCTGGTTACTGCCTGCTAGATGCCAGTAGTACCCCTGCCCCGCACCCCGCTCAGTGGTGTCAACCAGACAAGTCCTGGGGAGGCAAAACTGCCCTAGGTTGAGAACCACTGGCTTGGGGGCAGTCTTGCATTCATTGCTAAGGTCAGCCGGTCAGTACTGGTAGCCCATGCCATGTCCTCTGCTGGCTGTGGAATGACAGTGAATGCAGCATAGTGAGAGGAGTGTTGAATTGAAAAGTTGAGGTGCCACATTAATAAACATGAATACAGATGGTAAGAAGGTGAACATGTGGTATCACAAGTCATGTGAGAAAAGTAGCTAGTTGTTCTGGTATGGACTAGATACTCAAGCATCTGAGAATAATCTGAATGTTTATGAAGGGATGATTCCTTGTGGACACTTTACAGACAATTTCCTGCAGCTTGGACCATCTCTGCCACCACCCCTTCTTTTTGTAGTCTGATTCTGCACTTTCTAACCAAAATGTGGTCCCAAACCTAACATGCGATGTTCACCATCACTCTGATTTAGATTCTGTTCTTACTCTCCTTTCCACCAACATGTTTTATCAGAAGATCATGTGCATAATATTTACCATTTTTAAGCTGCTACTCAGCAGCAAGCATTGTGCTCACCAATTGACCTTCACTATTCCTAATCTTCACAGCACATCAAGAGACAGATGTGTTGTTGGCCCATTTTACAGATGAAGAAACTGTTTAATATACTAGTTATCACTGGAATCAAGATTTCCAGGAGAAATATCAATAACCTCAGATATGTAGATGACACCGCCCTTAAGGCAGAAAGTAAAGAGGAACTAAACAACCTTTTCGTGAAGGTGAAAGAGGAGAGTTAAAAAGCTAGCTTACAATTCAACATTCAAAAAACTAAGATCATAACATCTGGTCCCATCACTTCATGGCAAATAGATGGGGAAACAATGGAAACAGTGACAGACTACATTTTCTTGGGCTCCAAAATCACTGCAGATGGTGACTGCTGCTGCTGCTAAGTTGCTTCAGTCGTGTCCGACTCTGTGTGACCCCATAGACGGCAGCCCACCAGGCTCTGCCGTCCCTGGGATTCTCCAGGCAAGAACACTGGAGTGGGTTGCCATTTCGTTCTCCAATGCATGAAAGTGAAAAGTGAAAGTGAAGTCGCTCAGTCGTGTCCGACTCTGTGCGACCCCATAGACGGCAGCCCACCAGGCTCCTCCGTCCATGGGACTCTCTAGGTAACAGTACTGGAGTGGGTTGCCATTGCCTTCTCCGATGATGGTGACTGCAGCCACAAAATTAAAAGACACTTGCTCCTTGGAAGAAAAACTATATGACAAACCTAGACAGCATATTAAAAAGCAGAGACATTACTTTCCTAACAAAGGTCCGTATAGTCAAAGCTATGGTTTTTCCAGTAGTTATGTATGGATATGAGAGTTGGATCATAAAGAAGGCTGAGCGCTGAAGAATTGATGCTTTTGAACTGTGGTGTTGGAGAAGACTCTTGAGAGTACCTTGGACTGCAAGGAGGTCAAACCAGTCAATCCTAAAGGAAATCAGTCCTGAATATTCTTTGGAAGGACTGATCCTGAATCTCCAATACTTTGGCCACCTGATGCAAGGAGCCGACTCATTAGAAAAGACCCTGATGCTGGGGAAGATTGAAGGTAGGAGGAAAAGGGGCTGTCAGAGGATGAGATGGTTAGATGGCATCACCTACTCAATGGACATGAGTTTGAGCAAGCTCCGGGAAATGGAGAAGAACAGGGAAGCCTGGCGTGCTTCAGTCCATGGGGTTGCAGAGAGTTGGTCATGACTGAGGGACTGAACAACAACAAAAGAACAGCAGTCAGGAATGTAGACAAAAGGATTCCAGAATCCTCACTCTTAACATCTGTGAGCACACACTGCCTCCCCCACAACTCCTAAACTCGGAAGTCATCGCCTTGCAGATCATATAGATAATCACTCCACACCTCCAGCATTACTCATCTCCCCTTTCTCTCTCTCAGTCCGCAGTTTCCCCTGAGCTTTAGATAATTTGTGTTCAGTACTAGAGAAAGGAAAAAAAAAGGGCAAGTTTTTTTCTTGTGTTTGGTGGCTTCCCTGGGCTTAAATATATGTACTCTACTAGCCAAAACAGCACTAGACAATTAGATTAATAAGCATCTTTTTTAAAAAACCAAATTAAAAGTGCCACCAGAGTTTATTAAGGTATATTTGTCATCTACAAACAAGTGTGAAATGTCTCAATCACATTGCTTGCCTCCTACCATAAGCAATGTCAGCTATTCTGGGGCCTGCTAGATTCATCCCTGGTGGCTCAGAAGGTAAAGAATCTACCTGCAATTCAGGAGACTCAGGTTCGATCCCTGGGTTAGGAAGACAGTCTGGAGTAGGAAATGGCTACCCGCTCCAGTATTCTTGCCTGGGGAATCCCATGGTCAGAGGAGCCTGGCGGGCTACAGTCCATAGGGTCCCAAGAGTCAGACACAACTAACTCGCACATGGGTAAGACAGGTCATCTTTGACCTGGAGACTGTGGAAGACTTGAGCAAGTCAGGATGAGCTCACACAGTGGGACCTTTGGACAGAGAACAGGAAGCATTGGGAAAATGTTTCTTACCTGCTTCTGTGCACACGTCTGGTGCTGCACATCAGCAAGACGTCATTCCTGTCCCTCCAGATGAAATGAGCTTCTACAGCACGATGGACATTCCCTGGTGTAACACTCATCCCACTTAAAGTCTCTGAACTTATCCAGCAGGTATTTACTTAGTAGGTAGGCTTCCCTGGTGGCTCAGATGGTAAGGAATCTGCCTGTAATGCTGGAGACCTAGGTTTGATCCCTGGGTTGAGAAAATCCCCTGGAGAAGGGAATGGCTACCCACTCTGGTATTCGTGCCTGGGAGATCCCATGGACAGAGGAGCCTGGCGGGCTACAGTCCATGGGGTTGCAAAGAGTTGGACATGACTGAGCGACTAACACACATACACACACACACACACATGCATGCATGCGTGTGTGCACTAGGAAGATGCTGTTCTGGCACCAGGGCAAGGTGGACAAGATGGGCTCACTGAGCACTCCTTCCAGGCTGGGGAGATGCAGGCATCCAGACACAAAGAGCTTCCTAAGACAACAGTGTGATAGGGTAAGTTCTCTTCAGCAGGGCTACTCAAAGTGTAGTCACAGGCACAGGCAGAACCAGGGAGCTTGTTGGAAATACATAGTCTCAAACTTCACCCTGTACCTACTGAGTCAAGACCTGCATTTTTACATCCCCAAGAGATCAGTGTGCACCAAAAGTTTGAGAAGCACAGCTATAAAGACCATCCACCAAGACAACTTGCTAGAGAGAAGTCAGAGGAGACCACTGCAAATAGAGAAGTCTCCTGAGAGGAAATGAGATGTGGCTTGAAAGATGAGACGGACCAGCAACAGTCAGCAGGAGAAGATTCTGGGCAGAGAAGCAACAGAAAGTGCAGTGGTCCAGAGGGAGTCAAGCTCCTGGTTTATTGAAATTGGACAGAACATACCTGGAACAGGCTGAGAAGGGGGGAGAATAGAATCAAATAAGGGTAGAAAAACAGGCAGGAGCCAAACATCCAGTGGGTTGCACAGCTCACACAGTAAGAAGTGTTCATTGCTTTTGTGAATGCTGGATGCCAGTGTTGAAAGGTTTGGTCTCTGTCTAGTTCTCAGCCAACATTCTATTAGAGAGTCAGGGCCTCATGTCCACATTGTATCTCACATGGGTAACACTTAAGTGTTCCTGCTCCCTGGTCCATGTAAGTTCCTGCTTCTAGGATCCTAAGCACAGGCTGATGCTAAGAGCATAAGTGTCTGTGTCACAGGATGGGTTAAACAGGCCACTGTGGCCTATTTAGAGTGTGCATCATCATTTAATATGTTGTTCCCAGAATAAAATGTATTCTGAAATTGGGAGCAACCAACTCTCAGAAGAAAATGGCAATCCACTCCAGTATTCTTGCTTGGAGAATTCCATGGACAGAAGAGCCTGGTAGGCTACAGTCCATGGGGTCACAAAGAGCCAGACATGACTGAGTGACTAACACTTTCAACTCTCATAAGAACAGCTGGATCATGCTCTGGTTGTGAATTGGCAGGCTGTGCACAGAAAAAGTGTGTGATAAATATGATTGTAAAGATGCATGGCACGTGCATAGACATAGATGCATAGATCTAAAGACATAGATAGACATAGATCTAAAGATGCATAGACATTTGGAGCTAAAAGAGACCTTCCCTTCTATTCCACAAATAGTTATGGAACCATTATCCTATAAAGAGCTTAGAAGGAAAGAATATGAAAAAGGACACAGGCCCTCTTACCTTTAAAGAGCTTACAAGTCCCCCAAGGATACCAGAAGTTACAATAGTTCTAATACAGAAACTAATATGTTATGTATCTTATCCAGTCCCAACTACTCACTATCAGATGAGGAAATGGAAGCTCAAAGAAGTTAGTTGACTTTCTAAATATTTATGATGAAACATACTCTCATAACACACACGCAAGTTCAGTGGAGAGAGGATTGGACTAAGTGTTGGGAGATGCATGTTACACTGATCACTGGGTGGCCTTGGGTCAGTTACATGTGTATGTAAACATAAATGTGTATGTATATGCCATGTAATTAAGAGAAGCAAACCCCTAATTCTCAGAGACCCAGTCTGAAGAATTTTTTTTTTTTTCTGCTCTTATCCCCTGGTGTGGATATCCATACGGTCACTCAGAGCCCCAGGCTCCTTCCCTCTCATGACTCTGCCCTCCTTAAGTCCTCTCCCTAAAGCCCTTTCTTTAAAGTCCTCTCCATTTAGTCAGTAGATGGGGAGAAAGAAGGAAAGACTGCTCTACTGACAAGGCTTGTGGATGGCGTGCATTATCTCTACTCCTTTCTGTTGGCTATAGTCTAGGCACAGGGTGGCAGGGACAGTATGGAAATCTGGGAAACGTGGTCTAGCTATGTTCTCAGGAAAAAGAAGAATTAGGCTTGATGAGGATTCTAGCCAATGTATCCATATGTGTGTATATGTATATGTGCACACCCCATATGTGTGTACATACTTACATGTGCATATACACATATACACACCCACTCCCATACATACATGCACATGTGCCAGAAAACAGAGGATTATGTTGAGCTAATAAAACAGAACAACCAGGGAATAAACAAGCTAGATTTTTATTTCTCTCTCCAAGAAAACCATATGACTTATAGTTAGCAGCCCATGGCTGATGTAGTGGCTTCCAGGTCACAAGGACTCAGTATTCTTTTATCTTCCTGCTCTAACATCAATAGGATGGGTCTCTAATCTCACTTCACTGACCAAGATGCCTGCTGCAGAGCCAGCAATTCAGGCAGAAGAATGGGAGATGAAGGAAAGGCCCAAAATGACTACCCCTTACTTAGCCAGCCTTCTTTAAGAGCTTTTCTCGAAGCCCTATCAAACTACATTCCCGTACAGCTTACCAGCAACCACTAAATGCAAAGAAGGGGATCTGTGAAATATAGTCTTTTATGAGAGCACATTGCTTCATGGAATATTAAGAGAGTTTTACCACAAATATCACTTCATACTCACTAGGATGGCTAATGTCAAAAAGATATAATAACAAGGTTTGGCAAGGATATGGGGAAATTGGAACCATTATGCATTGCTAGTGGGATTGTACAATGGGACAGCTGCTTTGGAAAACAGTTTGGCAGCTCCTCAGAATGTTAAATGTTGAGTGATCATCAGACCCAGTAATTCTATGCCTAGGTGTATAACCAAGAGAACTGAAAATGTTTATCAACATGAAAACTTATATACAAATGTTTACAACAGCATTATTTGCAATAGCCAAAAAGTTTAAACAACCCAAATATCCATCAACTGATAAACATGTAAACAAACTTTGGTATATCCATGCAATAGGATATCACCTGCCATAAAAAGGAAGGAAGTATTGATTTATGCTATAACATGGATGAGCATTGAAAATATTATTTTAAGTGAAAGACGCTTAACAAAAAAGGCCACAGATTGCATGATTCTATTTATATGAAATTTGCAGAGACAGAAATTAGGTTAGTGCTTGTCACGAGCTGGGGGGAGGCAGAAGTGAGGAATGCCTGTAATGGATATGGGAGTTCTTTTCGAGGTGATGGCAATGTTCTAAAATTAATCAAGCCGATGGTTACATAACTGTGAATATACTAAAATCTACCGAATTGTACACTTTTAAAGGATGAATTTCATGGTATGTGAATTATATCTCAATGAAGCTATTATAAAAACACAAAAATATGAATAGGGTTATATAAATAAGGAATAAGGGAATGATGAATATTAATTACACAAATACCACTACTCTGCATGTATCCATATATATGCATATGCTTTTCAATCTAAAAAACTAGTGTTTATTTTCTTGTTCATACTAAGGCTATATTTTTTTAAATTATTTATTTGAATTGCAATTAAAACCCTTTTCTCCTCCAAGTTTTTGACACTCAATTCAAAGTGACTCAGGCAATGGGGCAGAGGGGGGGAAGACTAGGCTCCGTCACTGACAAGTCCAGGAAGTAAAAATGGCTTCAGGTATGGCTGAATCCAGATGTTCACACAAACGCATTACGAATCTACCCTGCTTTCCTGTGGGTTGGCTTGCTCTCAGGCAGGCTCTCCCCATATGGCTACACAGCCCCTGTAGTCCAGGTTTACATCTTACCACCCCCAACAGAAAGAACATACTTTCCTAATAGTGCCAAGAAACGTCCTAGGCATAATTCTTGGCCTGCCTCTGATCATGTGCCCATTCCTGAACCAGGGAGTGGATGACAATCACACCCACACCACAAGAAATGAAGGTAGAGGAGGCAGTGGTTCTCCAAAGAGACACCAGAAAGGCAAAAAAATGCATGCCTACTACAGTCTTATTACAGAAGTCATCACTAGCCCTAGAGGAGGAAGAAGCATTATCTGAAAAATATATACACACTCACTGTCTAGGAATGACATTTAAAAACGTCCTCAGCCTCCTTAACTGTTCTGATTTATATCCTGATTTGAAGCAATCATCTGTGAAGGGAAAAAAAAAATGCACATACTAAGATCATTTAAGGGCTTCCCTGGTAGCTCAGACAGTGAAGAATCCACCTGCAACGCGGGAGACCTGAGTTCGATCCCTGGGTTGGGAAGATCGCCTGGAGGAGGAAATGGCTACCCACTCCAGTACTCTTGTCTGGAGAATTCCATCAACAGAGGAGCCTGGTGGGCTACAGTCTATAGGGTCACAGAGAGTAGGACACAACTGAGGCAACTTAGCAGGCACACATGCACAAGGCCATGTAATGCTTTTTTTGGTGGGGGCTGCTTTTAAAAACACAAAGGTCAATCTCTTATCATTCTAGAAGTAAAAATCTACAGTGTGTCCCATGGGACTGAAACCAAGGTGTTGGCAAGACTGCATTCCTTCCAGAGGCTCCAGGGGACGATTCTCTTCCTGACCTTTTTCAGCTTCTAGAACCGCCTCACATTCCATGGCTCACAGCCCCATCCTCTGTCTTCAAAACCAGCAGTATAGCATTTTCAAACCTCTTTTACTTTTTAATAACTACATTCAAAATGACTGGGTTGTTTGTTTGGTTTTTTTTGCAATAATACACCCTCCTCCTTCAGCTAAACGACAGGAAGATACAGTTTCTAGAGTCAAATTTAAACTCAAAGTTTAAAAGATACCTGTCTCATCAGTCAGTGCTAGATCCCCAGGCCCTGGGACAGTGTTTGGACCACACTGGATACTCACTAAACTTGTATATTGCATATGTAACTTACTCAAATATTTACAAGTTCATAAAAAATCTGTTTTCTGTTTATAAAGCCTCAAAGATCTTTGATTATTCCCAAAGAGCAAAATACTAAGGAATGCAATTTGAAGAGTGAGAGTTATAATCACATGAAATCCCCATCAAAAGGAAGACCTTCATAGATGTATGGAAGATAAACAAAAAATAAAAAATAAATATTCATAAATTAGTAAAACCCAGAATCCCAGCACTGGTTTCACTGATAAATAGGGCTTTTTTCTAAATTTGGGAAACCTGCTTTTCCAATATTTAAATTTCACTTTAAGAAAGCATATTCTTTAAGATAAGCAAGCTCTTTAAAATATTTGCAGCTCAGGCCTGTGATCTAGGAACTCATTCATGTTAATTTTTCTCCTGGCACCTTCTCCATCATTCGCATTTACTCTGTCTGTAAAATTATGATAATAATAATCCATGCTTACCTAACAGAAGGTAATGATTGCTAATTAACTAATTTTTATATGTAGAAGACCTTGAAGAATGTACACAGTTGCTAAATATAATCATTTTAAGCTGATGGCGAATATAGTACTTTCTGTTTTCAAGAATGCTGTCCCTTCCACAGAGATGGAATTTCATACACTGTGTCTGTGTATGTTCCATTACTGATAGAGGTGACAAGCAAAACCCTGCAGCGTGATGTCACTTTCTCTTGTCACCTAGGACCTCACAGAGCCAGAGCCGTGCTCCGTGTTTCATCAGTGGGTGCCTCTTTACACCAAGGTAGAAACCACTTTGGCACTGGCAGCAACAAACAGCAGTCTGAGCTCAGCTAACGTAGAATGGCAGCTTTCAAACAGATGGATTTCCAGAGTGACTCCCTCTCGCCTCCATAAAGTATAACACAATTGCTCTCATTTAAATCTCATTTGACTGCATTAAAAAGAGGCTTGCCCATTGTTTGGGTTTTTTTTTTTTTTTTTCCTCCTTGCCTTTTCTTTTTATAATTTTTACAACTAAAGAATAACTTCTTTTCTTCTGGGAGGGCTTTAGGCAAAACATTTTTGAGATGTCAGCCAACCAAGAGAACCGTTGTATTGCTGTTCTTTGAAATCTTGTCCATAAACTGTGGTTTTGGTACCCAGATCAAGTGGTCACTTGGCAATGAAAAAGCTAAAACATAACAAGAACGAAAATAGTGCTATGATGGTATGGTGTTTCTAGGATAATCGTTTGTTATATTTTAACAAACAAAAGTCACTTGAATCTTTCATTCTATTTTCATCACTGTACAGGAACAGACACAAAGCATTTCACAAAGCTGGTGTGGCACTTTTTACAGGGGCAAAAAGCAATCATGGGAAAAAAAAAACACCTTAGTATGACAACATTTTTTCAATACAGGTAAAGTGGAAAATATGTCCCAATGCTGGCACACTCTCTGTCATTTTGGCGAATGGCACACTCCGTCTCGACAGAATATAAAAGAGCTTAGAAGTGGCATCCAGAGACATGAAAGGATGTAGAGGACAGTGGGTCAGTCTGTCATTGGTGGGAATCTTTATCATAACTTATAATTTATCTGTGAGTTGTGTAAGCTTCAAGATGAAGATAAAGCTGGAATCAGAGAGCTCATACTGGTTTTCTCTCTATTCCAGAACGGCAGTTTCTGATGGTTCTTTCAGTTGCAGGAGATGAGTGAAAGTGTGTTTCTAACTTGTGTATTGAATGCTTTGCTTTTGTTTTTCAGATGGGCAGTAACCAACTGACTAGCCAGGGTGGAGACTGCTCAGTCTGTAAATAGTCTCCAGGGATGAAGGTCTCAGAACTACACACAACTCTAGATAGCTGCAAATACTTAGGGGTACCTTTGGGAAAAGTCAAAAGAAGTTTCACATCTCACATGTTAAACTGGGAATGGTGCATTTTCTTCTCCATCCAGAAATCCCCCTTGGATGGAATGATGACCATTTCTGCAGGTGGGAGGTGGGATGGGGAGCAGCATTTGATAAAAATGTATTGAATGGAACAAATACTGTATACATATAAATTTAACAGTTAAACTGACCCTGAGCCATTGAATGGGCTTCCCTGGTAGCTCAGCTGGTAAAGAACCCACCCACAATGCAGGAGACCCCAGTTCCATTCCTGGGTCAGGAAGATCCCCTGGGGAAGGGATAGGCTGCCTACTCCAGTCTTGGGCTTCCCTGGTAGCTCAGCTGGTAAAGAATCCGCCTGCAATGAGGGAGATCTGGGTTCAGTCCCTGGGTTGGGAAGATCTCCTGGAGAAGGGAAAGGCTACCCACTCCAGTTATTCTGGCCTGGAGAATTCCATGGATTGTATAGTCCATGGGGTTGCAAAGAGCTACTGAATACCACCAGTCTATTCATTAGAAAGAATTTAATCAAAGAAACAATCTATATGATTGTGCTCTATATCAGGGTTTGGCAAACTTTTTTTTTCTAAAGAACCACATAGTAAATATCTCAGCTCTGTAACGGCTTTCTGGGCTCTCTGTCACAACTACTCCAGTCTAACATAGGCAGCACAAAAGCAGCCACAGACAGCATATAAACAAAGGACTTCGGCAGTGTTCCAGCTCAGCTCTGATTTCAAAAGGGCTGGTTTGGCCCATGGGGCTTAGATTGGTGACCCTTCTCATCTGTAAATGCACTGCCTTTCGGTGAGACAAAATCAACTAAACCTGAGACCCTTAAGACTATCAGAGTAAGATAGAGTAACATGGACTTTATGATAAATAGATGCTCAATAAATAATAATACTTTCAACTTGAGTCAGAAAAATCAACCTTCCTGGACCCACCATTGGCTGTACAACATTTACAGATTTCCTCAGTTTGCAAAAGGGAGCTGTTATTAGCACCTACTTCACAAAGTTGATGTACGTTCAATAGGATAACATTTAAATGAGGAAACTCATGTGAAGTGTTTAGCACGGTGCCAGGCACATTACTGACTGAACTGAATAATATTAAGACTGAGTTATTGGCCATGGGGAGGGTGAGGATTCTAGTAGACTGGCGTTGCTGATGCTTTCTGAAGTTATCACCTACAAAGGAAACCCAGATTCTCTGCCCTACAGCCCTGGAATTCCAGGATCCTACGGTAGCTCAGCACTGAAGAATCTACCTGCAGTGCAGGAGATCTGGGTTCGATCCTAGGGTCAGGAATATCCCCTGGAGAAGGAAGGGGCAACTCATTCCAGCCTGGGAAATCCCATGGACAGAGAAGTCTGGTAGGCTACAGTTCATGGGGTCGCAAAAGAGTTGGACACAACTGTGCACACACACACAAACACAAACACAAACACACACACACACACACACACACCTGTATATGATACAGACAGTGAATCTAGAGCCACATATGTAGTGATACTGAGAAGCAATTTGCTGGCAAACTTTACCAGAAAGGAATTAGAGGAAGAAGCAGCCATAACAGAGCCACAAATGAATCACCTCTCTGTTCTGAAGTTATTTATTATTTTGTGAATTAGCTGGTTAGCTGCTGTCACGATGGTGACAACTCCCAAAAACAAATGAATAAAGGAAGAGTGCGATGGCCTCTCTTTTTAGAAAAAGCGGTGCCAAGAGTCATTCAGGCAATTCCCTGAAAGTGAATTACTGAGTGGCATTGTCTTTCAAGGTCAAATGTGTCCACTGTGCTAAGTGTAAAAACCAAAGTATCTTTTTAGGCGTTCTATAACTCAGATTGCCAAGATGCCTTCATTACTGGAAACCCATGTTAAGCCACTTAGGGAAATATTTATTCATCCTTTGTTTACAGGAACTGGAAGCAGAAACCAGAGATTTAGTTCAATGAGGAAGTCACAAGGTCATGTCTTATTCACCTCTCTGTTCGTAAGATTGAGCATGGTTCTTGGCATCCAGTAGGTGCTTAGTTGATGCCCACAGCAGTACTGATTGAGAGAAGAGAAGGTGCCATGGCTTTCTCAGGCTTCTGAGGGTACAGACACACAGGTCTGGAACATTCTACTATTCAAAGCCCTTGCACTGCACCGCAGGGCATATTGGAGACAGTAACCGATTGCATCATATTATATGCTTGGCATAATTATACTGTAGGCTTTTGTCTCCTTTGGTGCCAGTCAGTCTCAAAACACATGCTTTGCTTATGTCAAGTGCTGGGGTTGCCCACTCATTACATTTGGGACTTGTGAACTCTGTGTCTGCATCCTGAGTGGTTTCAGCCCAGAGGCTCATGTTTGGGAGTACCACCATGGCTCCACCCGCCCCCCTCCCATCCCCCCCACCCCCCGCCGCCAAATGATGTTGAACAGTGGGCATGTGAGTCCTGGAGGAAAAAGAGGAACACAGCAGACAAGGACCAGCTGGGGCTGGATCCGATGCTCCCTGTGGATCATGGTGATCATGTCTTCTTTTCCGTTTTAAAATATTATTAATAATGAAGCTGCTTTTTCTTCATTCCTCAGAAGGCAGTTTAATCTGTAGGATGCTATAGGTTCTCTCCTCTAAATCTCTCTCCCATCCATTTACGTCATGTCTTACCCTCATGACGGCAACATTTTCCAAAGTTGTCTCCTTGCAAGCCCCTTCCACACTGCTGCCAGAGTGATCTTTTTCAAATGGAAAAATGGCTCTGAACTGCTACTGCTGGGATATTCCTATTTCTCTTGAGAGACAAATGGTAACCTTGCACTTCATTTCACCTCTAAGGCTGGCATGATCTCACCCCGCGTGCCTCTCTTGCCAGCCTCATTTTGCGCTCCTCTCTCAGCTTCAATTCAGCAACTGAAGACACTGCCAAGTGTCCCCCAGTATCGCTTCTCTCTTGTGCTTAAAAAAAAAAAAAAGCTGAGGTTTCCCCTGGGCCCATGACTGCCCAGTAAAGAACTACATTTCCAGCCCTTTGAATTCTGGACAATCCAATGTGAGCATAAGTCATGTTGTCCCTCAAAAGGATGCAAATCTCCTACCTCCACTGGTCAGCATGCATACCAATCACATGTGACCAGCCAGGGCACCAAATTATATCCTGCGGGCTAACGCGGATTGATCACTTTTGTGTCAGTAAAGTTTGATTGGAACATGGCCCACCCATTCATTTAGGCATTATCTGTGGTGGCTTTTAGACTGTCAAGAGTTGAAAAGTTGTGATCAGGACCGTCTCACTTGCAAAGTCAAAATACTTCCAATCTGGTCCTTCACAGAGGAGTCTGCCACCCTGTGCCCCAGAGGACACAGAGCAACAGGGGAGAAGGAGCCTGGGTTCCTGGCTCTACAGAGCCGGTCATATCAGCCAAATCAGTCCATCTGGCCTGTGAGACATATTTTTAAAACACACTTTTAAAGCTTCCTTGGTGGCTCAGTGGTAAAGAATCTGCCTGCTAATGCAGGAGACACTGGTTCAGTTCCTGGTCTGAGAAGATGCCCCTGAGCAGCTCAGCCCATGCGCCACAGCTACTGAAGCCTGCTCACTCTAGAACCCATGCTCAGCAACAACAGAAGTCACTGCAATGAGAAGCCCATGCATCACAACTAGAGAGTAGCCCCCCGCTGGCTGCGACTAGAAAAAAGCCCATGCAGCAATGAAGACCTGGCACAGCCAAAAATTTGCATAAATAAATAAAACTGTATCTTGTTGAATCCTCTGTTTGGTCTTCCTATTGATCAGTCCCTCAACCTCGATGTGACTGACATTTTGGGTGAGAGCATGCTTTTTTTAAGGGGGCTGTGCTGTGCACAGTAGCCGTATCCCTGGCATGTACTGGAAGCATCCATCTCCCAGGGTCTGACAGTGCCACACAGCCCTCGGGGGCTGGAATCACCCCGGGTTGAGGACTGCTGCATGAGAGCAGCTGAACCAGCTCCACTGAGCACGTCTCTCCTTCACTGTACCTCTGAGTATCTCTCCCTCACTGCTAGGGCCACTCCCACGCTGCGCCCTCCTACTCCTACCCCCCTCACTTAGTCATCTCCTATACAACTGCCGTGTATCAGCTTCCACATCACCTCCTCAGGGGAAAACTTCCATGGATCCTCCCACCAAATAAATGCTCTGATAGTCACCTGGAGTTTCCCTGTGGTGCAAGGGTGTGATGATTGAGAGTTGTTCACCATTCATAGACACACAGAAGGCCACTCAATAAATCACTGCTGACCGCCTGAGCCATGCGACATGGCAATTTTGAGGGGAAAGCAAGAGACTCGATGGTAAAGGAAGTGAACATGAAGTTTTGCTATGGTCCTGATTGGGGGAGAGGGATTCTAGAAGGATGGAGAAGCTGATTATAGAAGAAGGGAGAAGCAGCCAGTAAGAAATGGGGTCTCCTTACCTCTCAGCCCCAGGATTCCCATAAACCAAGAAACCTGCCTTCCTTCCACAGCAGCCAAAACATCTGCTAGAGGGGGTGCCTTTCTGCATTTCAGAGCAACATGTGGATTTGTACTTTCTTTGGTTTTGACATTGCTTGCATTTTAACCCTGTACTTTTCAGGCTACATTATATATGACATGATTTATTAACCCTGCACTACCTTTGTAAAAGTTAAAAATAATCCCTACGATCACATTTTAAATTCACACAGAAATAAAATGTGTGCCCTACATTCTCCAGCCCCACTGTTATTGGAACGAAGAGGCTAAACATTCAGAGAGGTCTAGATGCTTCCTTGGCGCAAGGCCATAAAGGGAGATGTGTGTGGTCTACTTAATTCCTTTACATTTTTCTCTCTATTCAATGAGTCTGTCTTCTGTCTCAGTCCTTCCCTTTAGGTTTCTGTGCCTTTAAAGCCAAAAATCTCTTTCTCAAGATTCTTAGCATTCTGCAAGTGAACCTGTATATGTTTATAATAAAGGTACCCTTCTAATCCTCCCTTAGTAGAAATACGCTAGGTGTTCTACTAAAGGTTGCAAGAGATATTTTACCAACAGACCAAAAGCATGTATTTTGCAGTCAGATCTAATGCTAAGACTTATTTCAACCAATTGTTGAGGGTGCTGCAATGACTGGGAGCAATTGCATAATCTCTCTGGAACCGTAGTTTCTCTTTTTAATGGGACTAAGAATGCTTACCTCAAGGTGATGTTGTATGGATTAAATAATACAACATCTTGCATCTGATGAATGTTTCTGCGATCTATTCACCTAGTTTTTTCTAGAAACCCTGAGACAGATCACAGACTTCCGTGAGATGGCCAGCTGGTGCATGGGACAGACAGTGACAGTGTTCTGCTAACCAGACCATAGGGGACCTTACCATTTTTGAACTGTGGTGCTGGAGAGGATTCTTGAGAGACCCTTGGATGGCAAGGAGATCCAATCAGTCAATCCTAAAGGAAATAAACCCTGAATATTCATTGGAAGGACTGGTGCTGAAGCTGAAACCAATCCTTTGGCCACTTGATGTGAAGAGCAGACTTATTGGAAAAGACTCTGATTGCTGAGAAAGATGGAAGGCAGGAGGAAAAGGGGACAACAGAGGACGAGATGGTTGGATGGCATCACCAAGTCAATGGACATGAACCTGAGCAAACTCTGGGAGATGGTGAAGGACAGGGAAGCCTGGCGTACTGCAGTCCATGGGGTCACAAAGAGTCGGACACGACTGAGCCACTGAACAGTAACAACAAGCACGTGAGGGAGCTCCTGGCAGACACTGTAAAGGAGGCATTATTTCCACGCTAATTCTAGCACACACATGGTGAGCAGGATGCTCATGTTCTGACACTTGCCCATGTGAGAGGCTCACTGTATACACACCTGCATTCGTGAGCATGTGCTTATGTGCACACAAAAATTCCACCTTGCATTTGAGTCAGTTCTAATGAGGTGGATGAACCTAGAACCTATTACACAGAGTGAAGTAAGTCAGAAAGAGAAAGATAAATATTGTATTCTAACACATACATACGGAGTCTAGAAGAATGTTACTGAAGAACTTATTTACAGGGCAGCAATGGAGAAACAGACATAGAATAGACTTATGGACATGGGGCGAGGCGGGGAGAGGGTGAGATGTATGGAAAGAGTAACATGGAAACTTACATTACCATATGTAAAGTGATAGCCAAAGGGAATTTGCTGTATGGCTCAGGAAACTCAAACAGGGGCTCTGTATCAACTTAGAGGTGTGGGATGGGGAGGGAGGTGGGAGGGAGGTTCAAAAGGGAGGGGATATATGTACACCTATGGCTGATTCATGTTGAGGTTTGACAGAAAGCAACAAAATTCTGTAAAGCAATTATCCTTTAATTAAAAAAAAAAAAAATTCCACCTGCGCATACACCACCAGAACCTTTGGAATCTGCTCAAGAAATCTTTACCTTATGCCTTTATGGGAAAAACACTGTGTAGAGTCATGGTTGGAAGGTGTTCATAATTGCTTAGGGGAGCCTTGGAATAAGGACAGGGCAGGACAGAGTGTGAAGTCCCATTCAACTGAGGACAGTCTGGGAAGAAATGAATAAGAACAAAGTGTCAAGACGTATCAAGCGGTTAAGTTCTCAAGCGAAGTGGAACTAAGCATCCAGAAATTTTATCTTGAGATGGGTAAAAAAAAAACTCATAACTGTCATTTAATTTGCACTTTATGATAAAAGCTTAGCAAATAAGATACGAATGACTTCCTTTCATCTTCACAACAACCTTAATGTGGTAGATACTCTTCCCTGCATTTGACAAATGAGGGAAATGAGGCCCATAGCTGCCAAGACTTCCTGTGGACCTGCGAGTGACCCAGCAGAATGTCAAGCTCTTGGGTACTGGATGCCAGACGCTGAACTCACGATGCCATAGAGTGGGGTCCTGGGGAGTCCACACAGTGGAAGCCTGAGGATTTCAGTGGTGGAGAAGGCTCGCGGCCACCCCCAATCCCTTCTCCTCCACTAAGGCCTGATGCTGCTGCTTTGACGTGGCTGCCCAGGCAGGCGTGACAGATCCTTGCACCATTCTTTGATTTGAGGTGGGACTTGTCACTCACATTCTCTAATGAAGTGTGACATGAAGAGATCTGTGCTGCTACAGCCATTCTTAAGAGGCAGGCATGCTTCTCATATGCTGTTTTGCCCTTTCCACTAGCCCAACTCCTAAGACCACCAAGAGCCCAGCTATGACAGAATTTGGAGACGAAGGAACTTGGGTCTTTGAATCACTACATGGACATAAGGCTGACCAGCAACTCTCTCTGGGGACACTTCCATGAGAAGGAAATGAACTTTTATTCGAATTTTGTCATCATAAATTTTAGGCCTTCTTTGTCACAGACACTGAAAGAAAGTGAAAGTTAAAGTCACTGAGTCGTGTCTGACTCTTTGTGACCCCATGGTCTATATAGTAGTTCCTGGGATTCTCCAGGCCAGAATACCCCTTCTCCAGGGGATCTTCCCAACCTGGGGATCGAACCCAGGTCTCCCTCATTGCAGGCAGATTCTTTACCAGCTGAACTACCAGGGAACGGCATCACAGCCACTAGACTATCCTAACTAACACAACTTCTCACTCTGCTTTAAGGAACAAAAATGGCTCCCAACTAGTCTAATCAGTTAAAAAGAAGCCCCTAGATAGCATAAGTAAATGGCAAATGAATTACGCCTCCATAAAACAAACATTTCCATAAATGGGAGACAAAATTAAATTCCCATGTGACTTATTAGACATGGCTATTATTTAAAACCATTTACACCCTATCTCCTCTTCAAATAAGGCAAGACAGCAGTTTGATAGAGAAAATGTGAAAAGATAGCAGACAATGCTAATAATATTTCAAACACTGAAAGATGTTCTATTAAATTATTTCAAATTAATACTAGGAGAAGAGAATGAAGCATTTACTTTAAAAAAATAGTAATAGTCACTTTTTCCTTTGGCTTGGAATTGTTTTTCCTCATTTTCTTCAGTCACACTTTATTCAGTTGAGTGTCTGGTTTTCTGAGCCAGCTTGTCTTTTATGAATTTTCCAGGTGCTTTGAAACCCTGACTAATTAAGCGACTTCTGCACAGTTACTAAGAGCTGTCAGATCCATAGCCTTCTCTCCTCACTTCCAGCTACCCCTCCCCAACGTGTTCCTCTCCATCTCCATGCACAGAACCAGACAGAAATGTATTACTTAAGCAAGGAGCATCAAAAAAGAAAGAAAGAAAGAAAGGAGCATCAAGCCTCTTTTAACCCTAAAATTAAACTTACCTACTTTACCATTTCCAACCCATCTCATTTCAAGGTTGGGAGTTTATATTTGATATGAATAAAGATTCAGAACTACCTTTGCTAAGGCTGGCGCCTGATGTATGTTCCCAGACAAGTGGAAACCAACTCTCTGCTTTTCTCTCTGCTCTTTGCTTCGTAGTTTCATGGAAAAAGGGAAAGTGCATGGAATTAAAACACAGACGTGGCACCCAGTTACAACTCCCGGCGGTTCTGGTTTTCTGTTTTTACATGACAGCCTCACAACAGAGACAACAGCTAGTACATGAGCCTAATTACTCTGTGTGTGCTACTTGTGAGTTGCAGCCTGGACCTGGGTTTGATTTAGTGTTTTTGAATAGAACACAGGGACCACAGCTAAGATTCATTACCACAGTTGCAGTTTCCAAGCTGTCACACCCACGCAGAAATTCTGGGTCAGCCTCCTTTTCTAAAAGCTGCACATACTTCACCTCGCTCCATATCCTTTCCCGCCAACTTTGTCTTATAAACTTATCCCTTGGCAGGTGTCCCCAACCTCCAGGATCTAATGCCTGATGATCTGAGGTGGAGTTGATGGAGTAATAATAGAAATAAAGTACACAATAAATGTAATACGCTTGAATCATCTAGAAACCATCCCCCACCCCCACCCCGGTCCATGGAAAAATTGTCTTCCACAGAAATGGCCCCTTGTGCCAAAAAGGTTGGGAACTGCTGCCATATGATTTGCATTCAAAGGTTTCTTATTAGGACCCAGGCCCCTGATCCTGATTGAATTCTCAGACATTGGCCTTCGAGTAAGGGAAGACTGTAAAGGTGGCTTTATCCAACACAACATCACCCATTCCAGTTAGAATTCCAAGCGTGGCCACTTCCATAAGCAGCCACTGTTATTTCTCCGACTTACCCTCTATCTGTCCATTTGTACTCTTACTCTTGAGGGGAGGAATCTGACCTCTTTATTTGGACCTGTTAGCTTGTGAGTCATCCTACAGTAGCCCACTCCTGCCCCACTCACTGCTGCCTTCAGGGTTTGGCACATAATGGCCATCCACTAAAAGTAAGGCAACGTTTGTGTCGATTGCCTGATGGGACAAATGGAAACTTCAGATACTTGTATGTAGTCAGTGTATTTTAGGGACAGATGTGACCTGTAAGTGTGGCTGCTGCTCTTCCTGGCCCAGCGTCAACATTCTCTTCCTTTCAGAGAGGCACTCTGCTTCTCCGTCTGAGGCACTATACACACACCCACTGCTTTCGGATCAAGTTGCTATCTGCATCTCTTGGATCTAGGAATGGGCAAGAGAGCCAGCCTGACCAAACAGCATACGCTGCGCACAGTGGTCAGCACCATGTTAGACATGTGGCCCGAGCACCATAGACTGAATGCTTGCATGCCCAGCAAATGCACGTTAAACACTAGTGTCCAGTGTGATAGTATTAGAAGACAGACTCTTTAAGAGGTGATTAAGTCATAAAGTCAGAGGCCTCATGAATGGGATTAGTGCCCTTATCAAAGAGGCCCCAGAGAGCTCCCTTGCCATTTCTGCCCTATGAGGTTACAGAAAAAAGATGGCCATCTATGAAACAGGTCCTCATTAGATACCCAATCTGCCAGTCCCATCATCTTGGGCTTTCCAGCCTCTAGAACTGTGAGAAACACATGTTTTTAGTTATAAGCCACCCAGTTTGTACTATTTTGTTGCAGCAGTCCAAATGCACTAAGACATCAAGATAGCACAATCAGAAAAAATCCACACATTTTCCTAGAACTAGTGGAATGGAAAGCTGTATTTAACTTTGTCTTTTCTAATAGAAGAATGTAAGTCCAGCTCTAGCTCACCCCATGCAGAGATCTGGCCTGGAATGGAGACAACAGAGAGGAAAGGAAAGCCAAGTGACTGAGTCCTGGTGACATATAAGATCTCCTGGATCCATCTATACCTGAAGGCATACTGACTCTTGGTCTTACCAGTGTTTAAACAAATTACCTATCCTGCTTAATACAAATTGATGGCAATTTCTGTCAGGGATCACCAAAAGAGTCAATTACAATAAGGCCAATGTAACTATATTCAATGATTTTCAACACATGGGCCATGGAGAGTTAAAACTGCTAAGGCTCCTCTTTCCAGTCTTTCTATATTGTCTAATTCACTCGTATGACTTTAAATATCTTTTGTATTGTACTGACTCCCACGTTTATATGTGTTGCCCGGATTTCTCCTCAGTGCCCCAGTTTATCTAAACTGTTTCCTAATGTGTTTTCTGGGTGACTCAGAAACACCCCAAATGTTACCCTTCTAAAGACTGAACTCTCCATTTCTCCTCGCCTATACATTCTTTCCTGGGCCACTCTTGTGTCAGTGAGGGCCATCGCCATCTATTTAGTTGTCCAAGCTAGAAACTGGAGACACACTTTGGATTCCTCCCTCTCCTTCACCGCCCACATCCAAGCTGTCAGCATGTCCTGTCTGTTCTGTCTCCTAAATAGATCTCAAATCTGCAGACTTCTATCTTTACTGTCTCCACTCTAGTTCAAGAATGACCAGTTCTATCCAAGATTACAGCCAAACTCAATTTTCTGATTCTTCTACAACTCACTTTTGAATCCATTCTTTACACTATACCCAATAAAAATAGATTTAACAGGATCATGGCATGCCCCTGCTTAAGGTACTTTGCTTCATGTTGGATGCAGATTTAACTGTTTACCGTGGCCTAAAGGGGATCCATACGCTCTGACCACGTTTGCATCTCTCATATCATTTTGTATCAGCTCACCTATCCAGCCCCACAAGGCTTTGCTTGCTGTCTCGACATCTGTAGGCCACTTTAGGAGCAGTTCCTGGTAGCGTTCCCTCTACTGAGCGTGCTTTCCCGTCCCCTAGAGCTCCTCCCTTGACTTTGACCTTGGTGTTCTCCAGGAGGTCAGTTTTGTGGGCACGTCAATCTCCATTTCAAACTTTATACATTTCCTTCACAGACTTGCATATTTTGAAACCACTAATTTATTGGTTTGCTATTGTTGTTTAGTCACTAAGTTGTGTTTGACTCTTTTGCGACCCCCTAACCTGTAACCCACCCGCTCCTCTGTCCATAGGATTTCCCAGGCAAGAATACTGGAGTAGGTTGCCATTTCCTTCTCCAAGGGATCTTCCCAACCAAGGGATCAAACTCACATCTCCTATACTACAAGTGAATTCTTTACCTCTGAGCCACCAGGGAAGCCCTATTTATTGCTTGGTTTACATATTTACTATCTGTCTCACCTTACCTGTCTCCTGAGAAACCTGTGCGCAGGTGAAGAAGCAACAGTCAGAACTGGACATGGAACAACTAACTGGTTCCAAATTGGGAAAGGAGTACAATAAAGATATATATTGTCACCCTACTTATTTAACTTATGTGCAGAATACATTATGAGAAATGCTGGGCTGGATGAATCACAAGCTGGAATTAAGACTGTTGGTAGAAATATCAACAACCTCAGATATGCAGATGATACCACTCTAATGGCAGAAAGTGAAGAGCAACGAAAGAGCCTCTTGATGAGGGTGAAAGAGGAGAGTGAAAAAGCTGGCTTAAAACTCAACATTCAAAAAACTAAGATCATTGCATCTGGTCCCATCACTTCATGGCAAATAAAAGGGGAAATAGTGCAAACAGTGACAGATTTTATTTTCTTGGGCCCCAAAATAACTGCGGACAGTGACTGCAGCCATGAAATTTTAATTTCAAATTTTATTCAAATTCAAATTTAATTTCAAATTTTAAGCAAGGGGATGCTTGCTCCTTGGAAGGAAAGCTATGACAAACCTAGACAGCGTATTAAAAAGCAGAGACATCACTTTGCTGACAAAAGTCCATGTAGTCAAAGCTATGGTTTTTCCAGTAGTCATGTATGGATGTCTGAGTTGGACCATAAGGAAGGCTGAGTGCCAAAGAACTGATGCTTTTGAATTGTGATCCTGGGGAAGACTCTTGAGAGTCCCTTGGACAGCAAGGAGATCAAACCAGTCAAACCTAAAGGAAATCAATGCTGAATATTCATTGTAAGGACTGATACTGAAGCTGAAGCTCCAATACTTTGGCCACCTGATGGGAAGGGCCAACTTACTGGAAAAGACTCTGATGCTGGGAAAGGTTGAGGCAAAAGGAGAAGAGGGTGGCAGAGGATGAGATGGTTAGATAGCATCACTGACTCAGTGGACATGAATTTGAGCAAACTCCAGGAGACAGTGAAGGACAGAGAGGCCTGGTGTATTGCATTCCATGGGGTCACAAAGAATAAGATACAACTCAGCGACTGAACAACAACAGATCTGTCTTGCCACTAGACCAAACTGCATGTGGGCACAGGGTAAGCACCTAATAAGTCCAACTGAATGAAAAGGAATTCTGTGATTCCATGTGCAAACGACATTTTCCACAGACAGAATAAATACCACATGATGCCCATACACAAGCTCTTTGTCAAATGTTTGCAGATGCTGTTGTGTGTACCAAAGCGCAAGTTCATTTACAATGTTAATGAATTTGTGTTGTCTTTTGTTTTTAGATCTTTTCTTAATCCAGGGCTTCTTTACATGAGGTTTTCCCCACTTCCACCTCCTGACAACTAGGCCCTGTACAGGGCTATCAATTAGCATTCCCCAATTCCTCTTATAATGTTGAAAATTGTTCCTTAGGGTCTTCATGCTGAGAAACTCCAATTTAGGATTTTTAAAACATGAGAGACATGTATCCTTAGGAAATAAACACACACACACACATATAGATAGATAGATAGATAGATTTGATGCGATAGTATAATAGATCATGAACCTGAGTGAAAGCTACAGATTGTTTCAACAGTAATGTAATTATATCACGATCTGCATTCAGCAAGTTGTTTGATTTATTCAAATATGTTGATAAGAAAAGGATCAACAGGAAGCTGATGCAAAAGAACTGGAAAAATATAAATAATAAAAATTATATATTATGAGATGGTTGGATGGCATCACTGACTCAATGGGCATGAGCTTGAGCAAAGCCCAGGAGATACTGAAGGACCAGGAAGCCTGGAATGCTGCAGGGCATGGGGCTGCAGAGTCGGACATGACTGAGTGCCTGAACTGATTGAACTGAAGTCTGAAGATAAAAAGAAGAGATACACAAAATATGATGGAAACCACCTCAAAGGAATTATATACAATACAATCTCACTAAGAAAAGAGTTCAAAAAAGAGATGCAAAGACTCAAAGAAGAGGCTATAAAACAATAGAAGATGCTAAGGGTGAGTTGGCAAAGATTGGGAAAGAGAGAAAAAAAGTAATAGTGAATTTTCTAATCGAACAATAACAACAAAAACACATAACTCCAACCTGATTTAAAGAAATCTTGCAAAAGAAAAGGGAAATTAATAAAGATATAAAAATGGCTGTGGCACTAGTGGTAAAGAACCCATCTGCCAATGCAGGACATGTAAGAGAAACAGGTTCAGTTCCTGGGTCTCGAAGATCCCTTGGAGGAGGACATGGCAACCCACTTCAGTATTCCTGCTTGGAGAATCTCATGGACAGAGAAGCCTGGTGGGCTATGGTCCATAGGGTCACAAAGAGTCAGACACAACTGAAATGACTTAGCACACACGCATGTAGAAAAGATAATAGGTATAGATGGTAGATGAATGAGATACAACTTATGTATAACTGGGTTACTAAGGACGAGTGGCAACAAATGCAGTAGAATAATACTTTCAAAGATAAAATGGAAGAGAGTTTTTTGAAATGTACACTTTAATTTGAAGAGAGAGGGCTATACCACATTCTTGGAAAAAGTGATATATAAAAGGAACAATAGATATATCCTGGAAGAAGTTAATGCCACTTTATTTTAAAAAGATTAATTTGAATGTTTGCACGAGGAATGTTTCTGCTCTTTTTAAAATAAGAAGAATGAAGCAGATAACCTCATTGAGGGAGACAGCCACACAACCTACAACATGGGAAAGTATTTCAGCTAGGATGCTCTTACCCATACGAAACTCTGACTCAAACTGGCTTACAATCTCGCTGCTCCAGATGAGAGCCCTTTGCAGCAGCATTGTCTCACCTGGGAGCTTGCTAGACAGGCAAAGTCTCAGGCTTATCCCAGATCTACTGAATCAGAACCTGCATTTTGACAGGATCCCCTAGTGATTCATATGTACATTACACTTTGAAAAACACTGGCTTAAATGATCTAAGATTTCTTTTTAGCAGTATTCTCAACTTGGCAACACATTAGAATCTCCTTAGTAGCTTTAAGCCATCTTGTCATAGAGGTGATAACCCATACCAGCTAAAAAAATCTAGGATTTGGGCAGCCTACTGCATGTTTTAATATTCCAGGAAATTCCAGTGTAAAGCTGTAGCTGAGAACGACTGTAGTAAAAGTCGAGAAGTAGGTGGGATTCTCAGTTCAGTTCAGTTGTTCACTTTAGTTGCGACCCCATAAACTGCAGCACGCCAGGCCTCCCTGTCCATCACTAACTCCCTGAGTCCACCCAAACCCATGTCCATCGAGTCAGTGATGCCATCCAACCATCTCATCCTCTGTCGTCCCCTTCTCCTCCTGCCCTCAATCTTTCCCAGCATCAGGGTCTTTTCCAATAAGTTGGCTCTTCGCATGAGGTGGCCAAAGTATTGGAGTTTCAGCTTCAACATCAGTCCTTTCAATGAACACTCAGGACTGATCTCCTTTAGGATGGACTGGTTGGATCTCCTTGCAGTCCAAGGGACTCTCAAGAATCTTCTCCAACGCCACAGTTCAAAAGCATCAATTCTTCGGTGCTCAGCTTTCTTTATAGTCCAACTCTCATATCCATACATGACCACTGGAAAAATCATAGCCTTGACTAGATGGACATTTTTTGGCAAAGTAATGTCTCTGCTTTTTAATATGTTATCTAGGTTGGTCATAACCTTCCTTCCAAGGAGTAAGTGTCTTTTAATTTCATGGCTGCAATCACCATCTGCAGTGATTTTGGAGCCCAGAAAAATAAAGTCAGCCACTGTTTCCACTGTTTCCCCATCTATCTGCCATGAAGTGATGGGACTGGATGCCATGATCTTAGTTTTCTGAATGTTGAGCTTTAAGCCAACTTTTTCACTTTCCTCTTTCACTTTCATCAAGAGGCTCTTTAGTTCTTCTTCACTTTCTGCCATAAGGGTGGTGTCATCTGCATATCTGAGGTTATTGATATTTCTCCTGGCAATCTTGATTCCAGCTTGTGCTTCTTCTAGCCCAGCATTTCTCATGATGTACTCTGCATATAAGTTAAATAAGCAGGGTGACAATATACAGCCTTGACATATTCCTTTTCCTATTTGGAACCAGTCTGTTGTTCCATGTCCAGTTCTAACTGTTGCTTCCTGACCTGCATACAGGTTTCTCAAGAGGCAGGTCAGGTGGTCTGGTATTCCCCTCTCTTTCAGAATTTTCCACAGTTTATTGTGATCCACACAGTCAAAGGCTTTGGCATAGTAAATGAAGCAGAAACAGATGTTTTTTCTGGTACTCTCTTGCTTTTTCGATGATCCATCGGATGTTGGCAATTTGATCTTTGGTTTCTCTGCCTTTTTTAAAAACAGCTTGAACATCTGGAAGTTCACAGTTCACGTATTGCTGAAGCCTGGCTTGGAGAATTTTAAGCATTACTTTAGTAGTGTCTGAGATGAGTGCAATTGTGTGGTAGTTTGAGCATTCTTTGGCATTGCCTTTCTTTGGGATTGGAATGAAAACTAACCTTTTCTAGTCCTGTGGCCACTGCTGAGTTTTCCATATTTGCTGGCATATTGAGTGCAGCACTTTCACAGTGTCATATTTTAGGATTTGAAATAGCTCAACTGGAACTCGATCACCTCCACTAGCTTTGTTTGTAGTGATGCTTTCGAAGGCCCACTTGACTTCACATTCCAGGATGTCTGGCTCTAGGTGAGTGATCACACCATCGTGATTGTCTGCGTCTTGAAGAACATTTTTGTACAATTCTTCTGTGTATTCTTGCCACCACTTCTTAATATCTTCTGCTTCTGTTAGGTCCCTACCATTTCTGTCCTTTATTGAGCCCATTTGGGTTTCCCTGGTGGCTCAGAGGGTAAAGTGTCTGCCTGCAATGCGGGAGACCCAGGTTCGATCCCTAGGTAGGGAAGATCCCCTGGAGAAGGAAATGGCAACCCACTCCACTACTCTTGCCTGGAAAATCCCGTGGACGGAGGAGCCAGGTAGGCTACAGTCCACGGGGTCGCAAAGAGTCGGACACGACTGAGCGACTTCACTTTGCATGAAATGTTCCCTTGGTATCTCTAATTTTCTTGAAGAGATCTCTAGTCTTTCCCATTCTACTGTTTTCCTCTATTTCTTTGCATTGATCACTGAGAAAGGCTTTCTTATCTCTCCTTGCTTTTCTTTGGAACTCTGCATTCAAATGGGTATATCTGTCCTTTTCTCCTTTGCTTTTCACTTCCCGTCTTTTCACAGCTCTTTTTAAGGCCTCCTCAGACAGCCATTTTGCTTTTTGCATTTCTTTTTCTTGGAGATGGTCTTGATTCCTGTCTCCTGTACAATGTCACGAACCTCCATCCATAGTTCCTCAGGTATGCTATATATCAGATCTAGTCCTTTAAATCTATTTCTCACTTCCTAGAGTATATCATCAGGAATAGCATGGAGGGGAACGTAACTGAGGGGAGTCCTTGTGCTGCTTTGTATGGCCCAGAACCATCAATAATATCCATGGTGTTAGATTTGCCTCTTTGGATTAAGTGGTTCCTGCAAACTTCTAAGCATTTGGAGTTGGGTGCAGAAAAGGGGTGGGGAGGAAAAGATTGGATCTACAGCAGGATTTAGCCAATGATAGGTGCCTTGGAGAGGCATAGCTCCTGAGAGATTGCCAGAAAGAAAAAGAAGGGCTTCTATATTGATGGCATCTTGAGCCGGTAACAATTAGCAAGAAAATGTCATACCACTGAAATAGAAATGACAGGAAGACACTTGTGTTCCAAGCCATTCTGAATTGTGCCAGTGTGGGGTGGTCACTTCTCTGAGGAGGTGACATTGGAAGAGAGACGTGAATGAAGTAAAGAGGTGAATTTCAGGGTCCACTTCAACCAAGTTAAACCAAAGACTCAGAGGTATTATTTGTTGGTGTGTGTGGCTGTAAATCTTGGTGGGTAAAAGAAAGAAACTTTCCCACTATTAGAGAAAGGACAGAATTGCTTCCTAGGTTTACAACTTACATAACTGATAGTGTCTGCTTTTCATCAGTTTGCTATGCTTCTAATAATTGCAATTTCTGTCCTCTGCAGAGTTGGGAACATGTAAACCCTGCCCCATGAACTACCCTGATACTTTAATTTTAGTCAGAATATATTGTTATTATCTAGAACTGTGCCGGAGAAGGCAATGGCACCCCACTCCAGTACTCTTGCCTGGAAAATCCCATGGACGGAGGAGCCTGGTAGGCTACAGTCCATGGGGTCGCTAAGAGTCGGACACGACTGAGCGACTTCACTTTCACTTTTCCCTTTCATGCACTGGAGAAGGAAATGGCAACCCACTCCAGTATTCTTGCCTGGAGAATCCCAGGGATGGCGGAGCCTGGTGGGCTGCCGTCTATGGGGTCGCACAGAGTCGGACACGACTGAAGCGACTTAGCAGCAGCAGCAGTAGCAGCAGAACTGTGCTGTCCAAAATCGTGGCCATTGGCCACATATAACTATTAAGCACTTGAAGTGTGTCTAGTCTGAAATTCGCTGTGCTATAAATATAAAATACACACTTAGTATAGAAAAAATCTCAGCAATAATTTCCTTTATATTGATTACATATCAAAATGATAATATTCAGAATATATTAGGTTAAAGAAAAAATTTTAATTTCACCCATTTTTACTTTTTAAAATATGACTACTAGAAAATTTTAACTCACTTATGTGGCTTGCATTATATTTCTATTGAGTGTGCTGCTGTGTTCTGGATTCATCCCAAAGCTCAACTCACTTTTTCAAAAGCAATAGGTGATCACTGATATTTTATTATAGATGGGTATGAGATTACAGGCTTCCCTGGTGGCTCAGATGGTAAAGACTCTGTCTGCAAGGCAGTAGACCCAGGTTCGATCCCTGGGTCAGGAAGATCCTCTGGAGAAGGGAATGGCAACCCACTCCTGTATTCTTGCCTGGAAAATTCCATGGACAGAGCAGCCTGGCAGGCTATAGTCCAGGGGTTGTGAAGAGTTGGACACAACTGAGTGACTAATACACACACACACACATACACACACACACACACGACATTGCAGTTCAGACTTTAGGGCCTAGTTTATTACCAGAATGATTGAGGTAGAGGCAGAGGCCATAATAACCATAATAACAGTGTCCATGCTCACTAGTGTGATTGTTACTATTGCTATGACCGCTGCTACTCTCACTGTACAGTTCTTGCTACTGTTACTACTTCTATTACAACCTAGACTCTCATTTTGAGAGTTTCAAATACTGAGCCAGGTCGTCGTTACACACTTTCTTTCTGATCTTCACAAGCAGCCTGCTAGTGTATTTGGTTTTCTTACCACTAATCGGAGGAAACAGAGGCTCAGAGAGATGAGTTCCTTTCTAGGACACAGGGAACTAGATGGCACAACAGGGACCCAAGCCCACGTCGCCACTCTGCACCCTGCTCACTCACAGCCATCTCCCCGATACTTGGCTGTGGGCCACCCACAGCCTCCCATCGTTGAGGGTGGTTTGTCCAGAGTTAGGCCAACAGGCCGGCCCCTGCTAATAAATGCGTTTCCTCTCCAGTTAACAGTGGACTCGGAGCCAAAGTAAACGGACTGAGCTTCTCCAGAGGATCCTTCAAGGATAAGACAAATGCTGGATATTTCAGTCACGAGTCCAGGCCAACGGGGTGGTTGATATCTCTGCCTAACTTCCTGTTGACAGCCCTGAAATTCTACCTCAAATATCATCGTCTTCTCTGCTTGCAAAGAAGTTTGATCCTACAGCCAACAATAAAACCAAATTTCTGAATTCTACATTTTCCAGTGAAGGGTGGGCTTGAGATTTGCATTCCTGGAGCATGTTTTCTCACCTCTTGGCTCCCCTCTCTCGCCCCTCTCCTCCCCATTCTTAGTTCTCATGTCAAAAGTCCCCATCCTGGCAGACTGTCTCTGCTCTAAAGAGGACCCCTTCTGAGTGTCCCTGACTCAGTTCCTTGTTTATTCTATTCAAAGAAATTATGGCCATTATAGTTGGTTTTTTTCTCTTGTTCCTCCTCCAAGGTAAGTCCCGGTGAGGATCTCAGTGTCATATCTATAGCTTGTTCCCAGCACATGAAATGAAGTGTGTATGTGTTGTTTTTCAATCATGTCTGACTCTTGGCGGCCCTATGGACTGTAGCCCACCAGGCTCCTGTGTCCATGGGATTCTTCAGGCAAGAATACTGGAGTGGGGGGCCGTGCCCTCCTTCAGGGGATCTTCCTGACCCAGGGATCAAACCCTCATCTCTTGCATCTCCTGCATTGCAGGCGTATTCTTTGCCACTGAGCCACGGGAAAAATCCATGAAGTGAAGTAGGTGCTCAATAAATATTTGTAGTCTGAATAAATGATTCAAACATATTTTCTTTTTTAAGGATTTTTCCTTTGTCCTAAAAGAGAGACTATACTTTTATCTGAGAAAATATCCCATGACAACTTAATTCCAAACTATGGTCATCAATCCATAGGTACAGGAGGCTCAAGTCCTGTTCATGCCCATCTGTGTGACCTTGGGTAAGCTGTTTACTCTCTCTGAGCCTCAAGTTCCTCCCCTGTATGATGGAGATAAACAGATCAGTCTGAAGCATTATACAGACGCTGCTCTAGAAGCATTTGGAAAACTCTTTAGAACTATGCCAACAAAGCAATGGGCTTCTATTGCAATATGCTGTATAGCGGAAGGCAGAATATTAAAATGTTTGTTGTAACCCCACGGATTAGATGGGTCCCCAGTTGCAGAGCCTTAAATAAGGATTTGTGTGAAAGCAGTCTATTAGGGAGTGACCCTGGGGAAATGAGTGGAAGAGTAAAAGTGTAAACCAGGGAAGGGAAGGAGATCAAGGATGCATCGTCTTAGAGAAAGTGACTCAGTCCCACTGGGAGGCCGGGGACACAGACAGCCTCAAGCCTCAGCTGTCGTCATCAGGAGTGAAGGAGCAGGAGTGTCTATAGCCCCACATCCATCAGTTACTGGTCAATAGCTGCCCCCAGGGGTGGGAGTGCCTGAATTCCCCAGTCCTTCTACCTGAGCAAATCCAGCTCTAGTAGCCCGGAGCGGGGCAGCTCTCAACAGAGAAGTAATGTGCTGGCTGTTGGGTGTGATATTAATAGTATTCCAAGAACCAGTGTGCACAGACAGGGATAAAAGGGAGAGGAAGCAAGGACAGAGCGTCCATCAGGAAATTCCTGTCTCCATCAGAAACTATTATACTTGGCAACAGGGTTCAAGTTATGAGTTAAGATTAGATTTGAGTCACTACTACCTTGTATTTATGTAGCGTTTCTCTTTTCTCTTTGAAGTGCTTCTCTGCATAACTCACGTGAAAGGCTCGCTGAGAGCAGGCTTGGTTGGATCACGTGCAGACCATAAAAAAGTACATTTTCAAGGGCTAAAGGTTAAATAAAGGAAAGAGGTTCACTGGTTTTACAGCCATGAGTGGTTTCTATTTTTCAATAAGTCAAACCCCTTAGAAGACATGGCTGAGTGGCCAAAGAACTCTCTCAGGGAAATTCATGATTTGACAGTTTGATTTTCTTTGCAGAAAGGGGAAAATGCAAGCCATTGACTTAAAATTTCACTTCATCAAGATCCTGAAAAAAAAAGTTGTGGTATTTTTTGTGGCAGAGAGGATACTTTCTAAAATATGTTCTACATTTGAATTTTAAGTGTTGCTTTCCACAGTCAATGCTTTCTTTCCATCCACCAGAATGGTCCAACTTTACTGAATGTCAGGAGCTGACTCACAGGGATGACATGGGCCAGGAGGGAGCTGTTATCCTATTAGTCTCCGGCTTGTCTCTGGTGTAGGAGACCCTTCTCTTTTTCCTTTCTCTGTGTGGAAGCTTCATGGCTCAGTGCAAAGAGATCTGGTTTGGAATCAGACATGATTCAGTGACGTGACCTAGGCCAAGGGTTGGCAAACAGTGACCAGTGGATAAATCCTGCTAGTGGCCTGCTTTTGCCTGACCCCTAAGCTAAGAATACATTTTACATGTTTAAATGGTTGGTTGAAAGTAAGTCTAAAAAAGTATTATCTGTGTCATATGAAAATTATATGAAATTCACACTCTGGTCTCTCTATATAAGGTTTTACTGAACACGGGCATGCCCATTGGTTTATGTTTTTCTATGACTGTCTTGGCAGTGCTGTGTAGGGGTACAAAGACAGGGGCCACAAAGGCAAAGATACTTACTATCCAGTCTTTTACAGGAAGTATGCTGACTCCGGAACCAGGACGATTCCCTTGTCTGAGCCTCACTTTCCTCACTTGTAAAATGGGATAATAATGGGCCCTCCCTCCCAGGCTGGCAGCTTAAGGAGGCACAATAATGTATGGGCATGAGCAGACATTCCAACACTTACTAACCAGGTGATGTGATCTCTCAGCGCCTCAGTTTCTGCTTCTCATGGGGATAAGAGAGCCTCTGCCTCCTCGGTATGAGTTCACTGCGTGCATCACCAGGAAGACTGCCTGGCACAGGGTAAGTGTTAAGTGATGTTAGCAACTGTTATCCTTACAGGATTGCGGCGAAGAGAAACACTCGTGTGTATTCAAGAGAAAACAGATGAAGTCATGTTCTTGTTCACAATGCCCAGCAGGTGCTCATCTCACAGTAAAGACACTGGCCACACGCACAGACAGCAAGGACTCTGCTGCCAGAATACCCCAGGGGAAACCCAGCTTTCATTCACTAGCCATGTGACTAGCACATGACTTAACCTCTCTGAGCCTCGGTTTTATCATCTGTAAAATACAGGTAGTAATAATAATAATAATGATCCCCTCCTCGATTTCTGTGAGGGTTAAATGACAGTGAATGTGTGAAAAGGACTTAGTCCCCGGCACAGAGTAAGTAAATTTTACTTTTTACTTCGCAATTCTGAACACCATAAAAATAAAGCATAGCGATGGGAAAAAAAATAAAGTCAACTCAGTGATGACCTAAAAATCATCTCTCATGCACTAAGAGGTAAATGTACCACCATCTGGGAAACACGGACCGGCTGCCAGATGGGTGGCAGAAATCTTTAGAAGGCGAAGGGGAGCAGGTAATAACTTGTCTCTGCCGTTTTAACCATCAGGATCTATTCCCAAATATCTGTGAACAGAAGACTGACACATGAGCATGGGCTACCCACCTCCAGATTTGGGGTACAGTACACCCCACCCACTGCTGCACCCCTCTGGCCCCTGATCATGTGTTTCTTGGTTATCCGGCCTGTGTGCACACCACCTCTGCTCCGGTCAGTACAACTTCAGTCTCCATCTTGGGGAAGCTTCTCTAGCTCACCTTCTGCCCTCTCACACACAAAGTCCTGGCCCTCACCAGCCTGCTAGCCAGATGGAGTGGACCTCTGACATTCTGGTGGCATGACATTTGAATATTTTATTTGAGGGGACCCCAAGATCAGCGCTTCCCTGGCGGCTCTGATGGTAAAGAATCTGCCTGCCATGCGGGAGACCCAGGTTTGATCCCTGGGTCGGGAAGATCCCCCGGAAAAGGGCATGGCTACCCACTCCAGTATTCTTGCCTGAAGAATCCCATGGACAGAGGAGCCTGGCGGGCTATGGTCCATGGGTTCACAAAGAGTTGGACATGACTGAGCAACTAACACTTTCACTTTCACTCTCTTTCAAGATCAGAGACAAACAAAGCCCACTTCTCATGACAAGAGCTCCGAGGCTGGGTGGCATACTCTTCTCCCTTGGTCCCTGGCCCCACAGTCCCTTGGGAGTGGAAGCCCAAATCTCTGAGTCTCAGGGAGTGGCACAAAGGCACGAGATCAGAGAAGAGCACGCGCTGTGCGAGCCCCGGGCCATGGGAAGAGCCATCAGTGGCAACGGCTCCATGGTAGTGACAGTGGCCCTGGTGGAACACACTCAGCAGACCACTCCTGGGCTAGACTTGGCTTTACAGTGCCTGCCCTGGATCCTGCCTGAGCTGGGTCTCTGCCTTCTTTGATGCTCGGAGCCATGTGATAGCCTTCCAATAAATTTCATCTCCGAATAAGGCAACCAGAGATGTTTCCATTGTTCGTAACCAAATCCCTGACCAGAGCATCAGGGTTGGGGGGTGGGTGTCACCAAGGTGACAGTCTGTATTTACACAAGCTTACCCTGGTGGCTCTCTCATCAACTGATCCAGTCTCTCTACTGGAGAGCGTAGACAAAGACCTACATTTGTACGCTGTCTTATTATTTTTTGCATCATTATTGTCACATTCATCTTTTTCTGCTATTTGCCATGCTTTTCTTGCCTTCTACATTCCTTTATGACCATAAGACATTCATCTGGTTTACAAAATCTAAAAATTTTGGAAGCCTAGGCATCAACCAGCAAGGAGGGGGAAAATTTTTTATTAAAAATCTAAGTCTAACTTCTTCAGATGAAGCCAAGTAACATTATTGGGAAAGAATTCTGTCCCGTTTTCTTTATTGAATTTCCAGTGATTTGATAGCACTGGGACATCTAGTCCGTGCAGGGTTTTTAACTGTTAACTTCCATTATTGTTTTGGATTTTTAAAATTGCACGTGGAAAGTCACCCTTTTAGGCTCTGGGGGGTGATATTTAGAGAAGCAATTAGGATAAGCTGTTTCTTATGTAATATTGAAGCAACATCAAGAAAATGTAAAATATACATTTCAATATCCTCACACAAAGAAGTTTCTACTGTCCATATAATTCCAAATGATAGAACAGAGCATATTCCAGTGTCGCCCAATAGTTTAGACTTCCTTCTTTTCCTATTGGATATATTTATAGCCTAATTTATGTCCCTTTTCAAATAGATACTTGCTTAACAAATATTTGTCATGAACCCATCTTCTTCCAGGCACATAAAGACATGAAGAGAAAACACCTTTCCTTTTTGCTTTTCCAAATCAAGAGCTCGCTGAGAACAAATCCACAGCCCGTGTCTTACACACCCCTGCACAAGACTAGAGTCTATCCCTGTGCCTGGTGTATTGTTTTGTTGTTGTTGTTCAGTCACTAGGTCATGTCCGACTCTTTGTGACCCCATGGACTGTAGCCCACTAGGCTCCTCTGTTCATGGGATTTCCCAGGCAAGAATACTGGAATGGGTTGCCATTTCCTCCTCCAGGGGATCTTCCTGACCCATAGATCGAGCCCACATCGCCTGCATTGCAAGCAGATTCTTTACCACTAAGCCACCAGTGATTCCTGCCGGGTGTACAGTAAGCGTGTAATAAATGTTCATTGAAAGCATAATCCCACTTTCAGAGAACCCAGGATCGGTGGCACAGGTAAACATGTACAGTGTAACTGCTGCATGAGGGGATTGGTGTTATTAATAGAGGTAGAAAAATAAAGTAGGGTGGTACCCAAGAGAAGGAGGATCCAGGTTGTTTAGGGAGGGCAGGACCAATATCTTACTATCTTTTGCATCGCAATGTAATGCAATCATCCCACCACTTTCAAGGCTTCCTTTTAAAGCAAATTTATGGGAAAGGGGGATGCACGGATGCTCACAGCGCCTGCTGAAGCAGTCCTGCTACAGGCTCTCTGTGTGATTTCTGGTCTTGTCTTTTGGGTCTGCCATCCACTCTTACCACCTCTAGCATAGATTGGACTCCTTTTCTTTCCTTCCCCCAAAGCACTTTAAACAGAAATGTCATGAACAGCGGTGGACTCTGACTGAATTTTGGGAATCACAGACCATAGCCCACATGATACCAGATTCAGTGTTTGACATCCCTGTTCCGACAATCTGATTGACCGCTCCTCACCTTCGGGACTTTACTTGCTCGTCGTAATCTCACCTGCCTCCCCTCACCCCCTCAACGCTACACCCTGGCCCCCTGCCATCACGAAATTCCCAGCTGCTCACAAATTCATAGTGAGTTTTTCATGACGAGCAGGTGAGCTCTCCTCCACCTACTCCTAACTCATGTCTGGCCTTTCCTTTGCTTTTCCAAGATGTCTTGGCGGTGCCCTGCCATACAGAGGACCACTGAGACCAGTGTCCCACGTTAGCATGACCGAGAGCTAGAAGGAGCTTCAGACTTAAAAGATCTCACAGTGAAGCAGAAATCTCTTTTCCACTGTGTGGGTGGAGGTGGAGACACAACTATCCTGTTACACTCCTAGCACACAGTCAGACAGGAACAGGCACTCAAAGGTGTTTGACAACAGCATGAATAGAATGGGAAGGAGACAGAAAGAGCAGGTAGCTGGGGAGGCAGCTTTCCATGGGAGTCAAGCACAGGGAGATATAGGCTGTCGCGTTAGTTCTGGCAAGAATAGGGGAATGTTCTTTCTTAGAAATAAGCCAAGAAAGGCAGGACAGGTGGGATAAAAATTAAATAAATCATGGTGTAGTCCCTGCTTGGTTTCTTCTGCACTAGACATGAATGGGAAAGGGTTGGCAAGCATTTTCAACCATGACCAGTGTCCCAGGTCCCCTTGACTAGGAGTGGGACCGGTAGCTTGTCTAGAAAGGGAACGCTGAACTTGGGAAAACCAGTCTAGAGAAACAGAGTTTGGAAGTGTGGAATCAACTCTAAATATGCCTTGCAGAACTCTAGGCACCTTTCTGTGGAGTTTATAGGATTTATTTCTCTTTAAAAAAAAAAAAAAGTCAGCAAGCCTGTCTCTTCTTTCTTCCCTTTCGTTTGTCTGGGTCCCCGTCATAATCTGTCGGTTCCAAGAGTGGCTGACACAAGGAATGAAGCGTAACTGGATCCCAGCCCTTGCTTTCATGTCTACTACCTTTCCAAACTGCACAGACGTGTCGACTTTTCCAGCTTTACACTGAGACAAGAAAAGGAAAGAGACAATAACAAACCACACCCTGTTGTTTTCCCAGGATGTTCTGACTTTGAAAAGGGATTGTCTTACACGGAAGTAATGAAGTGAGAGTCATGGGATGTAGAAACCAATGCTCTCTCTAATTTGCCCAAGTTTGAAGCCAGTAAAATACAATTTGACTGTGTATTTTTCTTCCCTTCTACCTGTATGAATGGTAATGGGTAAGAAGTCCCTTATCAATTCTGTAAACCTCTTAGTTGATGAAAGTTCATGATTGGAAGGACTCTTGTAGGTCACTTCGTTCTGTCCCTAATTGGCATTTGAGCTCCTTTAGAAAGACTTTGCCAAACAGTTGTCCTCCTTACCTGTGCCAACTTCTTATGTGGAAAACTCATCAGCTTTAAATCACTTCATTCCTTCCTTTGCCAGATATGAGTTGTTGGAAAGTATATAGCATCCCAGTCCATCTACCATTAGTTCCTATGTCTATTCCATTAGGCCATAAAGTAAACAGAATCTTCACTATCTTGTTACTCATGTAAACCAAATCCAAGAGCTACTCTTTACTCTTTTCTGTCTCTTAAACTTGCTATTCAATCCATCTGCAAACATCATCAGATTCACCCTCAGATTTTTACCAAGCTTCATCACTTCTCATCTTTACTCCAGCCACCCTTGTATATGAGCCCCTTTATTCTCTAGCCCGGACTACTATAATCATTTGTTCAGTGCTTTCCATGCTCTCATATTTTCCTGCCTTCATCTGCTGCCTGTATATCACCCAAGGGGGATATGTTTTAGAAATAATTCTACTATTTACCATAGCCAAGCCATGGAAGCAAACTAAATGTCCATCGACAGAGGAATGAAAAAAGAAATGTGGTATATATACACAATGGACTCATCTGTAACAGAAGAATGAAATAATGCCATTTCCAGCAACATGGATGGACCTCAGATTATCACACTAAATGAAGTCAGACAGAAAAATACAAATATCACATGCTATCACTTATATGTGTAATCTAATTTTAAAAAATCATATAGATGAACTTATTTATTAAACAGAAATGAACTTAAAAATATTGAAAACAAAATTATGGCTACCACACAGGAAACACGGTGGGGACAGATAAATCAGGAGCCTTGAATTAACATACACACATTCCTATATATACGCTAGATAACCAACAAGGACCTGCTGTATAGCACAAGGAAGGCTACTCAATGTTCTGTGGTAACTGACATGAGAAAAAAATCTGAAAAAAATGAATATATGCATAACAATCACTTTGTTGTACACCTGAAACTAACACAATATTGCAAATACACTATAATTGAATAAAAACACTTTTAATATATTTTGCCCCCGTCCCCCAAATACATTCTATCACGTTACTCCCTTGGTCAAAACTTTCTGGCAGCTCTACAAAGTATCTCTACTGCAGCCATACAAGGCTCCTGAATTGACCCATGGTGCTTTCTCTTTCTCTCTGATCTATTCTCCTCCCACTCCCTCCTTTCTATCCATTCCTGGACATCCACTGAAAAAAACAAAGCCTTTGCATTGCTGTTCTCTCTGCCTGGAATGCTCTTCCTTCAGGTAACCCTGAGGTTGGCTCCTTCACTTCACCCTGGTCTTCGCTCAAGTGTTACCACTTCATTTGCAAATATCGTCACCGCTCTTCATAGCATTTATCATCTCTTATTTGGTATATTCATTTATAAAATGTATTTCTTGTCCGCTATGCCTAACTAGATTGCAAGCTCCATGAAAACACAGACACTGTGTTTATTTGCTTCTGTAACCGCACTGACTCACACATTTCAATAAAGTAGCTTTGTGAAAAGAGTGAAAGAATAAATGACTATAGCTTATCTGTCATCTTTCTTCCGAACAACGCTCCTCTCGTCACGTAAAGATGTTTACTGATCTCCAGGTCAATCTTTCTCTGGGAAAACCAAACTCATTCCATGGCTGGCATACACACGATTTCCCCTTCCCTCTTGCTCCCTCTTTTCTTTCCTCCATGTAGTTTGCCAGCTCGCCTCTCGTGGCAGTTGGTTCTGGACCAGAGCATCAGTCCTCAGTTAACTGTGTGGGTTCTGTAGTCAACCCAAAAGGTTCTTGAATGACTTGTTTATCTTCCTGCAAGTCACTTGATGTTCTTTATAATAAGGAACAGTAACTGGCTGAATTAAACAATAAAAAAGTACACTTATTGGAAGTACATGCACTGGCTCAGAGATCTGATGAAAATAAAAAAAAATCTGGCTCTGGAAAAGTCAGAAACAAGGAAAGTTAGGGAGCAAAGCCGTAGGGGCATTTCTGCAGAATACTGATGCTGCGTGTTATCAGTTCCATTATTTTCTGTCCTTGTTATACTCCACTCATGGCTCAAATTCCTGGAAGGAATACTGGGCAGGCCAGGCAGCAGGTGCCCACTGCACTCTCGAACCTGCCACTGGATGCCTTATTGATTATCTGAGGCTTAAACAAGATAATACACATAAAGGTTTCATCACAGAGCTGGGCATGTAGCAAGCACAGTACACCTATAGGAAGTAGGGGACCCAGATTGGAATTTAATACTCTAGGTATGGTAGAGTACACTGCCATTTTCCTCATTTCAGACCCTAGTAACAGAGGCTAAGGGGGGAGGTACATTTTCACTAGTCACAGTAATGATTGACTCTAACGGAGATTTTCATCAACCAATACTCCTGGGTTGTTATTGTCAGCGCTTCTGTCAGGTCTTGAATCCTCATCTCACATGAACGTGGCTGATGGTTTGATCCTTACACTTATACCATGACACTTAATCTTATTAAATAATAACATCTGGATCCTATCTTCTAATAAAGTCTTTTAGTTTCATGTCACCTGCACATTTATAACCAGATTAATTGAAATTATAAGAGAAAGTATATATGAAATTCTTTGGAAATATGCATCACAGTGCAAATTAGAAACATTATTTTAGTTAATGATAACTACGGTTATTTAGTTAAAAATAACTAAATAATAACCAAGTGGTGATAGATGGAAATTACTTAGTACAGGATCCATTTTCCTGGCATATACCCAATTAGTTTTTTTTTCCCCCCTCTGGTTTCAGTTCCACTAGGTGAAATAATGCCATGTGCCTTCTGAGGGCAAGCAAATTTAACCACTTTACAAGCAAGAATATGTGGCGCTTTTCCATTAGCATTCATCTTCTAGATAGCTTCAAGGAATTTTGGTTTTCAACAGACAGCAATCTAGTTCTTAAGCCATATGGGCATTTGTTCTCCATCTTTTAAGTCTGACCTTGGCTGGCTTCAAAAGCAACAGTCAGTGCTATTTCAGAGCAAATGTAATTTACATTATCTGATTGTCAACAATGCAATACCTCTATGCTACACGGTCATGGTCAGGAAGATAGCTACAATAAAGGCTTTACATGAATAGCTCTGGTTAGGGATTTACGGTAATGTTATTTACATAACTTCAGTTTCTTCTGTGGAAACCATGCAGAACACTGATACTCTGTGAAGAATATATTAATGATATATGCCTGTGGGCTGCATGTCCTTCACCTTTGTACAAATTGATTTAGATGCCAAACAAAACTCCTAAGCACTACTGTTCTTTTGACTGGAATTAAATTCCTTTCACCATACTAAAATAAAGATGTCCTACTTAGCATGCAAAGATATTATATATCCATGAGCTTTAAGCCATGGTCTGTACACCTAGGTGCCTAATGTGTTGTCTGATACTGGTGCTATCATTTTATATTTTATTTCCTATGCCATTATAAAGTTCATGTCTTTCCTGTTAATCTTTCATACTGACATTTATCCATTTTTGAGGAAATACATACCTGTCGATATATTTGAGGAAAATAAATGCCTTTTTGGTTCTGTTCAAAAATGAACATTTTCAAGTCACAAAATTCACTGGATTATAGTTTTTTTGCTTTTCAGAGCTAGGCATCTTTAAAGCATACTAGGGGGCCTTTGAAAAGTGATTTATGGCCTCTGTCCCCCACAAACCAGCCCTTGGTCCTCAAAGGAAAATGATGACCGTCATAACTGAGGTTTAATGGAGTAAGGCAGAGGGAATAGCTAAAGTCAAGAGCGAGTGCATAGGCCAAATGCTGACTGTTAGACATTTTTCTTCCATCTTTGAGAATTCTCCATTCTGTAGGTTTGATCCAGGTAAATTTCTGCTATTTTTAAACAGCCCCTTTGAGGGCGGTCTGGTTTCACTCCTCTTAGAGATAAGAAACGCTCAGTTGTGACAAGAGGCATTTTCAGGCCAAAGCGTGTATGGAACAGCACAGGGTTGGGGAGGATGCTGAGGTTTGCTGGGTTGTGGCAAAGAGGATTCTAAACAAAGACCTTTGAAAGTGAGAGTCCCCCACAGAGAGACATGCTGTTGCCACGTGAGTCTCCCCTCCTTGGGGCTGGAGGGGATTCCACATCCTCACAGAGCTTTGATGTTCTGAACGCTAACTGGAAAATGTAAACCCAACAATGCTTCTCTATTTATTATTTATACTTGGATGAATTCTGACCTCACAAGGCAAACTCCTGATCTTTGGTGTAAAATTCTTTATCTGGGCAATGTTTTTATTTTTTCCTCCACGCTGTTTTTTAAACATCCTGGGGCCAGATTCCATTAATTCATTTTTCTCTTCTGATTTCAGAAGGCAGCTGATGATTCCAATGACTGGCCTTTTCTCTTCATTTTTTTTTCCTCAACTAATTAAACATGTTAAAAACCTGCATAACTTTTGCTAGAAGATGAGACCCAAGCAAACCTATAGGATGAATATATGTAAGTCACTAAAACAGAATGCAGTTTTGGTGATATGACATCATGACTTGGTATTTGGAAAGTAAATACAAGCAGGAATTTAACGACAAAGTATGAATGGGGTGGAGGAAAATATAGACTGAGGGGTTATGTAGTAAGACTTTGCAATTTCCTTAGTGGCAGGATCTCAAAGCAGATTCAAGCTCAGGATAATTTATGGAATTTGGTGCTGATCATGCAGTCTTGTGAAGGGCCTTTAGGTCAGGAGGATGGCTCTTATCTTAGGGGCCTGTTTTGTATCATCCTCTCTGGTTCACTCTTCTGTGCAGCTAACGACCCTGAGAGCCCCAGGCTGTACTGTGGAATGTCACATGTATTATAATAAATGACCTGCCGGGCATGGAGGCAGATGCAAAGTGTGGACCGTGGCATTAAGGACCCTGCTTTGCAGATTTCATTTCATATCACGTGTGGGAAAGTGATCTGCTTTAGGTTTTGCTGGATAGGATTATTGAACTTTGTTGACTGTGTGTCTGGAGGAATTGCAGAGCCTGCTGGCATGTACAACAGGCTGCGCCATGCTAAGGCCTCTTGCATCATTTAGCTGAGCTGGAAGCAGGGCCAGGGCCCTTAGGTGCTTCCAGATGAGGCAGAAGGGTCCTCAGAAAAAATACATAAATGGGTGAAGAGCAGCAAGTCTCAAATCACTGTGCATAAGATTACCTGGGAGGGCTTCCCTGGTGGCCCAGTGGTTAGGAGTCCACCTGCCAACGCAGGAGACACAGGCTGGATCCGTGGTCCAGAAGGATCCCACATGCAGCGGGGCAACTGAGCCCATGTGCCACAACTACGGAGCCTGTGAGCCACAACAAGAGAAGCCACGGCAATGAGAAGCCCGTGCACTGTAACCAAGAGTAGCCCCCGCTCGCTACAACTAGAGAAAAGCCTGCATAGCAACGGAGACAAGGCAGGGCCAATAATAAATTAATTAATTCATTAAGGATAAAAGAATATCTGAGACTTGCTTTCCTCCTGGTCCTACTTCCTACCATTCTAGGCCCCAATCGCAGAGAATCGAATTTTCTAGGCTTTAGACAAGGCGCTCCATATTTTTAATGAGCTCCACATTCTGAGGGCAAGCAATCCCTTGACCATACTTTCAGAAACACTTATTTGGGAGGTGCTGCTTGCTGTAGCAAAGAACTGAAACACAGGAGCCCAGCTGGCATGGTTTGGCTGCAGTGCTGCTCACTGGTCAAATGTCTTACCTTCCTTACCTTTATTTTGCTCATCTATAACACTGGTACATCAGTATCTCCCTGGAGTATATTGGTATCAGTAAAACACCCAGTACGTGCTTTTGCTCAGTCGCTCAATTGTGTCTCATGATTTCGGTCAACTACAGGAACTCACTGAATCACAATATTACTCTGATTACTACTATTATTTTAAAAAATCATGTTCAAAGATGTGCTAAAATGACTTCAACACCAGAAAAACTCCACAAAGCAGGGAATGGGGCGGTAGAACCAAGACAAGGAAAGGGTTTATTAACTGGTTGATACTCTGCTATCCACTCCTTGCACTAGCCAGGCCATCTTTCTGTATTTGCAACTTCCTTGTTTTTATTCTCTGTGGTATCTTGCTCTTTTCTTCTTTAAAGGTAACTATCACCAAACTTGTTTTCTTGCCATCAATTGTATTTTTTTATGGATATACCTGGAAAAATATGGAGGGAATTATTCCTAATTGTCTTGATTTTCCATACAAGGCAACAGGCAATACCACTGGGACTGCTCTAGTATTCCTAAGAAGTACTTGAAGTGAGTACAGTAAAGGAAACTGCCAGGAAGATATGTTCTGAAACCCAACTGCTCTCCACAGTGATGGGAGCCGTGTGTCCGTACAAGCCCATTTTCCAAAACAGCATTTGGTGCTCCAGTGTACTGGTTGCAAAAAGGATACAGTATGTTGGAGAATTAGTGATGGTGCTGGTGGAGACTGGGCTGCCTTCACGGTTAGGTCACCTCTGAAGTGGCACAGAGTCCCATAATTAGAAGGGCCCCACATTTGTTTTAATTCTCTCCTGTTGCCATCTTGAAATTTGCAATAATATTGATCAAAGGCCCCAATTTCACTGTGCTCTGGGCTTCATATTTTATAGCTGGTCTTGGGTGTACATGATGGTGGATATTAGAAAAAGCATTGATGGTTATTGTTAGAGACATCAGAAGAAAGTTTAAACACAGATGTGCTCTGATTTATACTCTAAAGAGATCATTTTTGTTTTTTCTGCTGAGTAAGAACAGATCACATATGAGGAGGAAGAAGAATGAAAGCAAAGAGACCAGTAAATAAGGGGGTCATTTTAGTATCTGGGTAAGAGATGATAGTGATTGTGGACTGGGGTAGATTGTGGAAACAGAATACTCCAGGTCCCAGAAGGAATAGAGTTGAGATACATTTTTGGTGGTAAAGCCAACAAGATTAAAGTTTAAAAACAGTAACAGGAAGATATTGATGTTATAAATTTCTCTCATCAGCAAGATGGCTTCTTGTCAATGCTCAAAGAACCACACTGGTGGGAACAGTAAATGCTACATGAGATTCCTGGCTCTGACCCTGACAGCTTTCAGGCGTGGGCCCTAATGATCAAGCTGAACGAGAGCTCTACAGGGCAGGTTTCAGGCTGACCAAGGTCAATCACAGCCAACCTTGTGGATGGGGTCAGAGAAGATCTCAACTTGCAGCTGTGGCCCAAAGCTGCCCATGACAGCAGTTATTGATGGCTGTTCTTTGTCCCAACTTGGTAGCAGTCAGGAGACAACGTAAGCAGAATAAAGGGAATAATGTGGGACTATGTGTGTACCAGCTTGTTAAGAGAAAACAGTGGAAGAACATCACCCAAACATGAGTTACGTGATTCTTTTTAGAGCTCCAATGTTGTCTAGACTAAAGGGGGCAGTCTTTAAATATTTAGAGTGATTTCTTGTTACTACATTTTATTTGGCTTTTGGAAAATATTACAAAGGTGAGTTGTATTGTTGTTACTAACGATTAAATTCCATAATTAATTTTAAACTCAACATGACCTACTGCTATTTCTTTACTCTAATTAATGAGACTCCTTGTAATTTACATTAACCAATTAATCAACATGACTACAGGGAAGACACTTGGGCTGCTAGCTCTCAAAGCCCTAAAGCTGAAAGTCCATTCAAATATAGAAACCTCAGAGACCCAAGCTTCTTTTCCCCAACCAACAGTGACTTTAATCATGTTTATGAAAAGCATTGAGCTAACATTATTTTTCTTCAATTTCTTTAGCTTATTCTAATTATGGAACTGAGGATGTCACATGGTTTTGAGATAATGAGTTTCTTTTGTAGTGGTCCCATGACACTTTGGTGCTTGCTCCCTTACAATGGAAACAGAAAGCTAGGTTGGCCACTCCTAAATGAAAAATGATGCTCCAAAAATGTGAGACACTGTGAACTAACAAGTCTACAGTCTTGTGTTCAAATGCAAATGGAACCCTACAAATGCTCACTGCCCAACCATCCATTTTTCTTCAAAAACAACTGAAACACAAGTTAAAGGTTTCTGAACCACTTCTGCCTCGCACCTTGTTTGTTGCGTTGGGTTTTTGCTAATGCAGAATCACCATTTGATGAAATGAATGGAAGAGGCAGGAAGGAGCATAAATTCTTTCAAAAACAAGATGACAGAATCAAATGAAACTCTCTTTCATAGGAGTTAAAACATTTAGCCTGTTTTTATGTGTAAAGCACAACTCAAGGGCTTCAGAGAGGCATTGGCCAGCAGGCAAATATATGTGTTCTAATTTGTGTATTCAATTGGTCTTAGAATCCACTTTAAAAATACATAAATATTTTCCTTGGAAATGCAGATACTTCCTGCATTTATGAAGGGGAAAATAAATGAAAGCTCTGTTTGTTTTTCATGACCAGATGTGGGCTGGATACAATGTGGGATGGAGCAAAAAAGACTGGGCTGGCTTGAGGCCCCACACTATCAGCAACCGTGACCTTGGGTGAATCACACACACCCTTCCCCCAGCCTCAGTGACATCTGTAAGATATCAATCAAATAGTGATGTGAAGGCTAAGGTTTCTTGTAGTTCTACAATTTGACACCACCAGCAGTCACTTCCCTTTCTTCTTTCATTTCTGCATTTTCAGTAATTCCATGGAATTTTTAACATTTGAAACTCAGTATTCTTTCCATATTCTCACCTTATAGTCCCACTAATTTTTTTTTTTTTTTTACCCTCTGATGAACCTCAAGGAAAACCAAACTGTCTGTATAGGATTTAATCAGCGGTTTATTGATTTTCTTCACATTGGTCCATTGTCCTTTGGTTGTTTATGAACACACAAACTTGTATTTAAGTGTTTACAGGCAGAGATTATGTAATAATTATTGGAGAGTCAAGAAAACATATAATCACAGAATGAGTCAGTTGTTGATACATTTAAAAATGTTTGATTTTTCTCTTGAAAGAAAAAAAGGGTAAAGCAAAGAGAACAGTCTACAGTCTGCATATATATTATGTAAGCTTCCATCTAATCTGTCCATCTAGTCACTCATCTTTTTTTCTTAGCAGGAAACACTGATGTACATTGTATAATGGCCACATCGTTCATCTTGGGAAAGATTTGAACTTAAGTACTATAAATGTTAGAGTTGTCATATAATTTCACTGTTTGTAATGCTACTTTTCCTCTATCAAGCCAGTACACATATTCTAAGCATTAACACACAATTATGAAAGGCCCATATTAGAAAGAACTATCCCAGGTCTCAGGAATGATTTCTTAAGTCTGTTGTAAATTATTCTAGTATCACCCTTATATTTCCTTGCAGAGCTGCTAGCATTTTTCTGACTTTAACTTAATTTCCCCTGAGGAAAAAGAAACTTCACAAAAATTGACCACTGCAAAATGTTTATCAAAGTACAATTTTTCCTTTTGTCTGAATAGTTAATGTCCTATTGGAAACAGGATGGGATAAAACTTTGAAATATATTGCTGGAAGATACAATTTAAACTTTCACAGACATATAAAGACAAATATATTATTCTGTTTAGATGAGGTTTCTACATCAGTCAAATGCATAGAGACAGAAATTAGAAAGGTGACTGGCAAAGGCTGGATGTGAAGGAAATTAGGAGTTGGTGTTTAATGGGCATAAACTTTCAGTTTGGAAAGATGAAAAGTTCTGGAGATGAATGGTGCTGATGGCTGCACAATGCTACAGAAATGTAGACTCAAAATGCTATAGAACTGTATACTTAAAAATGACTAAAAAGGAAAATTTTACATTATATATATATTTGGCACCTATTTTAAAGACAAATAATTGCAAAAAAAAGAATAAAATACCTAGGAATCTTTTTAAACCAAGTTGGTGAAAGACCTGTATAATGAAAACTGTAAGACATGATGAAAGAAATGGGAAAAGACAGAAATAAAGTAAATAGATATTCTATGCTCCTGAATTGGAAGAATTAATAATGCTACAATGTCAATGCCCAAAGAAAACTACAGATTCAGTGTAATCTCTATAAAAGTTCCAACGACATTTTTTGCAGAAATATAATGCACAATCTTAAAATTAATATGAAACCTCAAAATCCCTAACAGCCAAAGCAATCTTGAGAAAGATGCACAAAGCTGAAGGCCTCACACTCCATAATTTCAAACTATATTACAAAGGTACAATAGTCAAAATAGATACATGTTTTGGCATAAAAGCAGACACATGGATCAAATGGAACAGAATAAAGAGCCTAGAAATAAATCCATGCATATATAGTCAGTTAATTCATGACAAAGGAGGTAAGAATAGACACTGAGGAAAGGACAATGTCTTCAATAAATGATCTTGGGAAAAATCAACAGTAACATACAAAAGAATGAACTAGACTACTATCTTACATCACACACAAAAATAAGTTAAAATGGGATTAAAGACTTGCATATGAGACCTGAAATCATAAAACTCCTAGAAGAAAACATAGGTAGTATGGTCCTTGATGTCAGTCTTAGCAATAATTTTTTTTTTTTTTTGATCTACCTCCAAAAGCAATGGCAACAAAAAGCAAAAGGAACTACACCAAACTAACTTTTGTGCAACATAGGGAAAAATTGACAAATAAAAAGGTAACTACTGAAAGGGAGAAGATATTTGCAAATTATATATTCAGTAAGGGGTTAATATTCATGATACATTTAAACTCACACAACTCAGTAACAACTACAACACCAAAATCAACATGATTTTAAAAATGGCAGAGGATCTGAATAAAAATTTTTCCAAAGAAGACATACAGATGACCAACAGTTTCACGAAAAGACACATTGCTAATTATCAGGAAACTGCAAACCAAAACCACAATGAGATATCATTTCACACCTGTTTGCATGGCTATTATCATAAAGACAAGAAATAAGTGTTGGCAATTACGTGAAGAGAGGGAAACATTTATGTGCTAATAGGAATGTAAATTGGCATAGTCACTATGGAAAACAGTATGGAGACTGCAAAATTAAAAATAGAACTACCATGTGACGCAGCAATTCCTCTCTCTGCTATGATTTCTATTCCTTAAAATTTTTTAAGGTATGATTTATGGCCCTGAGTGTGATCCATCTTGGTGAATGCTCCATGTAAGTTTGATAAAAATATGTGTTTTGCTGTTGATGGATGAAATAGTCTATTAATGCAGTTGATAGAAATAAACTTTTTGAAGCTTTAAATTTACCTTGTTCATGTATAGTGTGATATTGGTACAAAATATAAATCATAATGTCATTTTTTGGTTAGGAGTACTAAATTTTGACAAGCATTCATTTTTCTTCAAGAAAATCTTGGAGTAGAATGAAATCTTTATAAGCCTCTTCCATGACTCAAATGACGTGTATTGGCAAAGTATGCAACATCATTAAAATCACTGTCTTCTAATCTCATCAAGAATTCTAAAAACTGGTGATGATTTCTAGCAGTTGCACATATATTAAACAATTTTTAACAGCTGCACTCATGATACTTTTAATAGGGTTTGCTTTAGTAAACTAAGCACAAATTGTTTCAATATGAATCTTTACAGTGAGTAAACTATTAAAGGAATCACCCATCTTTTGTTTTAAAGTACCATTAACTTTAGATTTTTAACCTAACATACTTGGAAGTCCATCATGATAGATACTAATTTTTCACATCTAGCTGAAATTCTTCTTTGACAGATACAAGTTGAAAAGTACACAATTTTGACTTTTTAAATTTGTTTTGATATTTCTTAATAAATTTGGAAGCCCTTGAAGGCAAAACCTATCCAGAGTACTATTTGAGCTGTATCACATATCACACAGTTCATGGAAAGCTAAAGTAAAGTACTTGCAGGGTTTTCACCGTTTCATCATTTGCTCTTTGATACTGCCAGAAAAGTCTTGCATTCTATAGTCAATTGTTTTCTGGCTTTGTTAAAGATCTTGCATTTTTCATATATTATTTTGTCTTTTCCTCATGATTTTCTAGCACAATTTTCCTAATGGGATTAATTTACTTTACCATGTCTCTGTCCTTAAAATACTTTTCTTTTTCTATACAAGAATCCAAGATGCTTATAGCTGGCCAAAATTAGAAGCCCATATTCTGTTTGTTTTTTTAAAAAAAAAACTTTATTTATTTATTTTGCATTTAATTTAGATTTCAGATGACTATTTCAGTGATTCCTTTTTGAATTTTGAGAGGAAACCTATTACCAATATTATGGAATAATATTTTGAAATAGACTTTTGTAGGATGAACACAGAAGTATTAGACTCAATCATGCTTAAATCTGAATGATGCAAGTGAGTTTTCCAATCTTTATGTGAGGAGAATTTAGGAGCTAAATTTAGGCTTCATGGTAAATGTTCCTGGTTCAATCAGCTATATACAACTTGGGCATGGAGTGGAAGTTGTAGCAAATATACTACCATCTGTTTGGAAAATATCTGGGATTGAGAAGTCTAACTGCTTATATGTGATCTTGGGTAAAAATTCCTTACATTTCTGTTCTTAAAACTATGGAATATAACTGCTAAACCAGAAACTAAAATAGTTCCATGATCCAGCTACAACCAGTCTCTACTAAACTCTTTCTCTATATGCTGCAAATTCCTTTATCCATGAAAAACTTTTTCCTGCTTTTTCAAAAATTCTACCTTTTTTTCCCTCAGCCATAGCACTCGGCATGTGGGATCTTAGTTCCTCATGTCCCATTCAGTGGAAGCAGGGAGTCTTAACTGCTGGACTGCCAGAAAGTCCCTCCAAATTCTGCAGGTTTATAACATGGCTCCTGCTTGCTGTGGTGCCAGTTCTATTTTGTAGCCCCTTCAGGGCACACTTTCACTTATTTCTACTAATTCTAACTGGCTCAAGTGCTCTATTTTTCCAACGTGAAACTGTTAAGAACTAGGCAGGTATCCATTTGTGAGCAAATAAGCTAAGGAATCGAAGCCACCTGGGAGAAAACAGGACCATGTGAGCAGCAGCAGCTGTCCAAAGGGTTGTTTCCCTTAGAAAGAGGTGTGGGCAAGCAGACAGGTATTAATGCCATTGGAAATCCTTAGGATTGGCTCAGAAAAACCACTACTGCTCCTATTCTGACATACGATAGACCAAATCACTGGAGAGGTTGAGAACAACTTTCTGAAGTAGGGAGATTTGTGAGAAAGAATTCTTTATCCCAATATAATAGAAGAAAATTAGGACACCACTATTATCAATGCTCTTCAAACTAATTATTTCTAAAGTTGACCTTACCTTTCTGCAATTTTCCATTATACCACCACTGCTGTATGCACCATCCTTCACCTTGCACAGACTCCTCTACTAGTGAGCTCCGGGCTGGCCTCCCTACAGCCAATTCTGTGTCATCTGATTTGGTCCACACACAAAGAATAGTATATTATACTACTTGGTTTTCACTTTCCAAAACTGAGTTGTCACTTTTAATTAATTCTATTTGATAAGTAAATATTGAGTACATACTATGCTAGATGTTTTGGGGAATATAATTATGAACAGGATATCTATCCTGCTCTTGAGGACTGTACAATGTAGAAGAAATTTTATGACTTACAATCAAGGATGCACAGGAGAGTATGGTATTCTGAGAAAGGGTACTAATTGAGGGAGGGAAAGATCAAAAGTAGGACCTTCAGTTGAGCCTGAAAGCAAATGGAGGATTTAGCAAAGGGAGGGAGAGGCCTACTCCTAAGGGAAGAGAACAGGAGAAGGAATAGGAGGACGAAAAGCTGGGGGCAAAAGAATGGAAAAACTGAGTACACTGGTTCTGTAATCCAATTCCATCCCTGACTGTTGACCCAACTCAACACTAACTCGTCTCCAACTCCACCCATTTCAAACCAATGACAGTGATAATAATAATCATAATAACAACTAATATTTGTTTAATTACTGCTCAGTGCCAGGTACTGTTCTAAGGAGCAAACCTTCCCGTTTCCTTGTTTACCATGTTGCTGAGCAGCCTCTGCCTCCTCTGGGTGAGGCCACTCCATTCTCCGGCTCACCACGGAGCCTGCCAGGCACCATTGTCTTCCCCACACCAAAGTGCAAGCTGCCATTTGTCACTGAGCTTGCGCAAGCGCGTTATGGCAGAGTGAAGCAATCTCTCTATATCCATGACTCAGAAACAGGAAAACAAAATACAGATGACCACATCTTTCAAGGAAGATGGGAAAGAGTATATTTCTTTGTTGAAGTCAAGAATACTTGTGTATATGTAGTGTGGAAATACTTCGTCTTTTTCGGTTATTTTATATTCTATTGGCACTCTCATCGGGCATTTGAGTTGGAGGTTGTGTTTCTGGTGGCAAGACAGTCCTATCAACAAGGAGTCAAAGAAAAGACAATCTGTTCCTTAGTCAAAGGCTTGTTGTACATAAGAAGCCCACAGTTTCAAATGCATCCAAAGTCAGCATGGAACTTGACATGCATCAAAGGAGTTGTGAGGCTGGCTCTCCCTATAAGAGTTTTGAGCAGTTAGGATGAAAGGAAGAAAAAAAGAGACCTGGCTTTCTTTTGCTGGTTTCTCTTACACTCCATCTCTTTGGAAGCAACCCATTTTCTCAAGATTTCAGGTTGAGAAATTACAGGACCCTCTCACTATGTTGTCACCCAGATTCTAAGAATGATGGGAAATAGAAAAAAAGTGAAAACAAAACTAAGATGAATGATGCAAAACTAGTCATTTTGTGTTTATTTAGAAGTCCATTTATTTTGGTAAAACTCACCTGTGCTCAACTTTTAGGAAAAGTCTACTTAAGGAGAAGCAGTCTTTCTATGACTCAAGTTTGAAACTTATTTATTAAGGAGAGATGAAATATACAACTATGAGGACATGTGCAAGGGCGCATGTGAGGACACTCATAAGGATTACATATCATGCTTCTCATAGGAACCAATGTTAATTGATAAACCCTATAGCTTCAGACACTCTAGAGAAACAAAATAAATTGTTACATAGGTAAAACATGAGTGAGTGAGTGTGTGTATGTGTGTGCGTGTCCTTGCAGGGAAGGGAGGTTAACGAAATGATGCTTTCTTAGAATTTATTTGGCTTGCATTTACAAAACACCCATCAGGCAAATAGTCTTACTGTTCTTCAGTAAGGTATGTTGAATTACATCAGCATTATTTTCACATTAAAGATAAGCCCAGTTGTTTGCTGAGGGTAACATGAGGTATATGGCTTCAGAATAACCACACCAGACTTGCCAATAAACAACTTCAGTGAACTCAATTTTCTCTAATTTATAGTCAGCCTGTTTAAATTACTGTTATTTGGCTAGGATTATTTCATAGGGATTTAATTGTGCCTGTAAATTGAGTTTCTTTCAAATTCATCTCTTTAATTCACTTTATTTCCCTCCCCCATGTCTCGTTTTGCATATGCTCCAAAACATATCAATAATTTATGCCACAAAGCCTTGTTTTCGCCTTTGTAATGACACACATGTTCTGCATTGTGTCGTGATGTCAAAGGAAATGTGTACATTGTGAAAAGGTCTTGAATTTTTCATGAAAGCTGGTGGGGGCCAAATGGCTATTTGCAGCACTTTGGGAGAAGGACAAATTTAGTTTTTGAAAAAGTTTCAGAACTGAGTCAAAGCAACAAAGATAATATTTGCTGAGGCTGTATTTTTTCCTTATCACACACAAACCACAGCATTTACACACACTCTCTCATCCTTATAACTGCATTGCAAGGGAGATGTCTCTGATGATCTCCATTTTACAGATCAGGAAATGGAGGCTCAGTGGTAAGAAGTCACTGGCTGCATATCACACAGTCAGGGAGTAACAGAAGAGGGACTTAAAGCTCGGGCCTTTGGGACCTCAAAGTCCAAGTGGTCTTCTTATAAAATTACTTAGGTAACTTTCTCATACTTGGGCCACAATCGTTCAGAGAAATTGGTTTTGCTTCAGTTCTAGATCTAAAACTTGAACCCTCAACTCTCCTTTTCTTTAAAAAAAGAAAAAAACATTTTTTTTCTCAATCTTGTCTGTTCTCTTCTCCTCTGACTGCCTCTTAATTGACCACCAAATCAAGGGAACAAAGCCTGATGGAATTTTTAGCCTAAGTCAGAGGGAATGACATCACTGAGGTCTGTAGGGCACAGACAGCATGAAATCATCTCGAGCCGACATGAAGCTGATGCAGAATATTCATTCATTTAGCATTTACTGAACTCTAACTCTCTGTTAGATCAGGGGTCAGCAAATTGTCGCCCATGAAACAAATATGTCCTGTCTCCCATCATCATAAGCAAAGTTTTACTGGAACACAACCATGCCCATTCAATACATATGGTCTGTAACTATTTCTGTGTGACAACAGCAATGCTGAGCAGTTGCGACAGACTCCATAGGTCCTGCAGTTATGAGGATATTTACTCTCTTCCTCTTTCCAGAAAATGTTCATTGACCACGTGCTAGACAATAATCAAAACAGACACAACCTCTACCCTTGTGAAGTCTATAATCTCATGAGACATTAATCAAATAATCATTATATTATTAAAAACTGTGATACATGCTATGAAATCAAAGCGTGGTAGAGTGGTCAGAGAGTTTTATTTATGCTCATCTCTTGCCATCAGTTTTTGATATTCAATCTTTTGGGCCTTATTCTCTTACTGTAAAAAGAACTTCTTGCCTAGACTAACAAAACTATCATTCACTTATTCAAATTCAATGAATATGCCCTGAGCACCTGCCATGGACTCAACAATGCCTTAGGCACCTGGATATTGGAATGAACAAAAGTTGAGAGTTGGTCTCCCATTTGCCCTTAATCCTCAATTGGTTGAGAACCCAGGAAATGAAGAGGAGTTCTAGTTATTGGACCCCATCAGCCTCCCAACAGAGTCCATGGTAAGATCTGGCTCCTTCTTATCCCTGAGTTCTCTGAAATGACCTTGCATCCTTATACTAAGGTGCTTCTTCAGCTAGCACAATGGTAAAGAATTTGCCTGCCAATGAAGGAGACACAAGAGACGCAGGTTCGATCCCTGCATCGGGAAGATCCCCTGGAGAAGGAAATGGCTACCCACTCCAGGATTCTTGCTTAGAGAATCCCATAGACAGAGGACCCTGGCGGACTACATTATATCCTCTTTTTGAATTGAAACTGGCCTGAGTAGGTTTCCGCTACCCAAAACCCCTAACACACAGGGTTTAGTGACTAAATCAGCTGGAGGAGCATGTAGCCTCACACACTCTGGCAGCAGGAATGATTAGCCTGGTCTTTGTATGGACAACCAGGTCTGCCCCAGTTCTGTTTCTGAGTTTCTAATTTTCCCTCCGTCTGTGTTCTTCATCTCAGCCTCAGTGATGTGAACCAACAATAATTTCTCTGGGTCTTCCAGGACACAGTTCTGTCCCAAGTCCTCATTTCTGGTAGCGTGCTGCTCAAGTAGACTTGAGAGTCCCACTGCTGCCTCAGACCTCACAGGACACACTGACTTCCTCCATCCCTCTTGACTTGTTCCTGGTCTTGACGACACCCTTGGAGATAAACATGGATCTCAGAAACAGCTGAAACTACAGCCCATGTCACACCCCAGTGGGGAAACTGCTGCAGGCTTAGGTGGAGGCCATGCTGGTAGGAACATCAAGGCAAATTCTGTCTCCCTGGCCTGAGGCAGACCCAGGTTACCATCATGAAAACTGGCCTTTCCTGCTCCTCCTCACTCTGACCTTTATCCCTCTTGGGCCTTAAGGTGATTCTCTGATTCTTAGACCTGAGTTCTTGAACTTGATTCTGTACTTTCCACTTCTATGTCATCCTCGACCTTTGGATACTAATTGGCTATTCAGTGTGTTATATAGGTTATCTAGTATAGTCCTTAAAACACATTTGTGAGAAAGGTAGAATTATTGTTAAAATTTATTTCCAGATAAGGAAGCAAATGGGAACCTGTTAAGTGACTCGTCCAAGGTGACAGAGATGTATGTGTTTGGAGTTAGGATTCCAACCATGTCTGATTGGCTCCAAAGTACGTGCTATTCTAATTCTTTCTTCCAATACTTTGGCCACCTGATGCGAAGAACTGACTCATTGGAAAAGACCCTGATGCTGGGAAAGATTGAAGGCGGGAGAAGAAGGGGGTGACAGAGGATGAGATGGTTGGATGGCATCACTGACTCAATGGGCATGAGTTTGAGCAAGCTCCAGGAGTTGGTGATGGACAGGGAAGCCTGGCGTGCTGCAGTCCATGGGGTTGCAAAGAGTCGGACACGACAGAGCAACTGAACTGATACTGATACTGATTACTGAAGTTGATTTCTTTTCCCTTTTTCCTTAACTGTACTGTTTTGGAGGTCCTGATCTTGTAACTTACTTTAACATTTATACCAGTGGTTAGAAAACTTTTTCTGTAAAGGGCCAGGCAGTAAATGTTATTGGCTTTGCAGGACATATGGTCACTGTCACACCTATTTAACTCTGCAATAGACAATGCTTAGAAAATGCTACATTGAGTGTGGCCATAGACAATACATAAATGATGGGTGTGGCCCTATGCCAATAAAGCCCTGTTTTGGACAATTAAATCTGAATTTGATACATTTTTCACATGTTGCTATTTTTTTTTTTTCCAAAAAGTATAAAACTATTCTTAGCTTGTGAGCCATACAAAAGTAGACAGTGGACAACATTAGATCTCTGGGCCACAGTTGGCCAACTCCTGGTCTATATCCCATTATTTAGACTTATATATTTTTTGAAACCCTCCTGCATTAGTGAGCATTTATGGTGTGCTTGCTACGCACCAGAGTTGTAAGTTTTTTACAAATGTACACTAATGTGGTCCTCATAGCCACCCTATGAGGAAGATGCTATTATCATCTCAAATTTACGGATGAGGAAAATGAGCTACTGAGAGATGAACTAATTTGCACAAGGCTGTATTAAGCTAGGAAATACGTAAACTTGAGATTGGCACCCAGGTAGTCCCAGCCCAGGGCTGGCATCTTAAGCAAGAAGCTATACTTCCTCTCCGGTTCCTATGAGATAATGTATTATAAAGTGTTTTGAAAACTGTAAAGGGTTCTATAAATATAAGTCAATAGCTATCATAATTAGTGATACATCTTTATCTAGGTTTCTGAAGGGATTGGACAGCAATCAAATTGATGTTAATCAAAACAAAAACACCCAGGCATGTCGTGGGATGGTATCTGTTTTTCTGTCCATCTTAGCGATAATCATTATTAAGCACTGAATTTCATCTCCAATAAAAAACAGAGGAGACTTCTTGTGTCAACTTCACTCCTTGCTCCCATCTCCATGAACTTTACGTTATGCCTCAGTTTTTATTAAAATGAAAATAAAGCTGCATATATGAAAGAAGTTGTATATCAATAGGGATTGTGATTAAGTGTATTTTTTTCCTCCCACTATTTCTTTCAGGTTCTTAAATTAGATAGTAAGAGAGACATGACTTAATTATTGAGAAGACTTTGGAGCCAAATGGAAAATTATACAACTACTTACTCAGGTGCCAGGGTAATTAGAGGCCAATTATTTCTCTCATTTGGCGCTAGTGAATGAAGATCAATTAAAAAAATAATGTAACTGTGAATTGCTTTTATTGAGCAGAGAACCCTAAGCAGCTGAAATTGTCTACTCTTTCACTAATTGAAAATCCAAAATGAAGGCAACTCAGAATTCGATTGTCTTCATGTAATTTTAGAGCAGTTCGATTTTCAAAATCCATGCAGATGGCCAGAGCCTTGGATTAGAATCATTTCCTGGGTACAGCATGCAATTCTTCCACAAGGAGAGTCAAAACAGGGCTCAAGCAATTCCTAATTCCTATTTCCCTAGTGATAACATCAGGTTATCAGGTTTGCTGGCAGGACTTTATTGTTGCTTCTGGGCTGGTCGTGCTTGGGCTAAGATGGAATGTCTGATTTGCTTGGCTATTTCACTTTTCTCTTGATTAGTATATCCATTTCATCAAATGTATTCTGAAAACATTTATTTTACTGTAAAAGGCTGATTGAAAAAGGCATCTCCTTGATTAAAATTTGAGATCCCGTTTATGTGGATATGGATTTACCAGCTCAAAGATCACCTTAGAGTTCAGTTAGCCTTTTAACATCATGGTTAAATAATCTCCACTTAAAACAAATTTATGCTATTTTACTTTACATAGAATATAGTTTTTCTTTCTTTTCCCGAGGTATAAGAATTTCAATTTTTTAGGTTTGTTTGTGGTCTGAATAAACATTCCCTTGAAGGAGCTGGAGGGTCTTAGGACATGAATCTGTGGATAAAGTAACGGTGCCATTTGTAACAATGGGCTTCTGCTTATAAAAGGTCAATTATATCGGGTTGGCCTAAAAGTCTGTTTAGGTTTTTCCATAAGATATTATATATTATAAAGTAGGGAATTCCCTACTTCTCACCCCAACACACACTTAACACACTCTCTAAAGAACTTTGCAATTCATGAGATGCTTATCCTAGATTATTTCACTATCCCCAAACAGCTTTGGCAAATCAATTAGGCAGGTTTTACCTGCAATTTACAAAGGAAAAAGGTGAAATTTCACAGAGCTTGCTGCTGCTGCTAAGTCACTTCAGTCGTGTCCAACTCTGTGCGACCCCATAGACGGCAACCCACCAGGCTCCCCCGTCCCTGGGATTCTCCAGACAAGAATACTGGAGTGGGTTGCCATTTCCTTCTCCAATGCATGAAAGTGAAAAGTGAAAGTGAAGTCACTCAGTCATGTCCGACTCTTAGCGACCCCATGGACTGCACCCTACCAGGCTCCTCCATCCATGGGATTTTCCACGCAAGAGTACTGGAGTGGGGTGCCATTTCCTTCTCCTTCACAGAGCTTAAAGGGCACCAAAGTATGACCAGAGCTGTTGAGTCCCACTGTGGTCTCTGCGAAAGGTGACCCTGAGGACTGTGCAGCATGCAACCTGCACACTCATACTGGCAACCTGGCTTTGATCCTTAATTTAGCTTTAAAGAAAAGCAAAAGAAAATTCTAGAAAGTGTGAGTCACAATGAAGGCAAAGCTTACAACATTAGTTCTCTTTGCATTTTCCCAACAAAAAAGGATTGGGTGTGACCAAAGTCTGAATCAGTTTCAGTCATCAGGGCTTGGCTAGAGGGCTGAGTATAAGTGGGGACTCAGAAGTAAAAATCCCCTTTATCTGGAAATGCAGCCAAAATAGCACACCGGTGTCATGTTCAGCTCATGAAGTGACAATGACACAGAAGTATGGGGATTCTGAACTCAACTATCAAGGCTTGGGTTCTGATTTTCCAGTCCTTGGCCCATCCCATGTCCCATGAACTACTTTGTTACGTTCCCTGAGAACTGCCAGGGCCTCTCACAAGGTGTGGAGCAGGAGAGCTGTTCATCATTCCAGCAACCAGGGGCCTCAAATCACTACTGCCAAATGTGGCCATGCTAAGGTCCCAGAAGGGTAGTGACAGGGGTAGAAGAACATGCCATTCTTTCGAGTCTTGTAGCTGTGTCTCCCCACCTGGAGTTCGTTATGCATTACTGCTGTCTTTTTAATAATTCTATTATCACCTTGTAAACAGTACTCAGAGCTCACTGTGGTTTCCCTGTGTCTTGTATGTTAGCAGTGTAACTTTGCTAAGTGAGCACAGTTAAACTAGCCCACAATTTGTCTTCCTTAAAAACAAAACAAACCATGTCGAGGGGTTAAAAAGAGGAAAGAACCTGACCCCCTGCCCAAAACTCTGAGAAACTTGTTCAGTTCACCAGAGATGAAGGTGGGATGTAGAAGGGGAAGAATGTAACTCTGAGGTCAGCATGCTTGGAAAAAATTCTGGCTTTTCACTTTTCACATTGTAGTCTTGCACAAGGTATTTCTTTTTAAATATCTGTTTTCTCATCATTAAAATGAGACAATTAAAATTAAATACCTCATAGCACTGTTCTGAGAATTAACAAGATCTTGAAGGTCAAAGACTTAACACATACCACACACAGAGATGTTCACTAAATGTGTGTGCGTGCGTACTAGGTCATTTCCGTCGTATCCAACTCTTTCCAAAGTTATGGACTGTAGCCTGCCAGGCTCCCCTGTCCATGGGATTCTCCAGGCAAGAATACTGCAGTAGGTTACCATGCCCTCCTCCAGGGAATCTTCTTGACCCAGGGATCGAACCTGTGTCTCTTATGTCTCCTGCATTGGCAGGCAGATTCTTTATCACTAACACCACCTGGGAAGCTCCACTAAATGTGAGATATAATGATTTCTCTCTTGAACTAAGATGGATGCATCTATCTGAAGAATTCCAGGTTAAGTGGTGTGTTTTCCCAAAGACACGGGAGAAATGAGGGAAAATGGAAACACTGAGGCTGCTGGGGCTGAAGCTGATGTTACAGTTGTTAATTAATGAATTCAACCAACGCTTGTCAAATTCTGCTAAGAAGAGACCCATATAAGGCGTGGGAGATACAGAGGTGAACAAAACACCTGTGCTGTGTGCTATGATCAAGGATGACTCAAGATGATGGTGGGGATAGACAATGATTAGATTCACGCACATCAGATGTGAGTTCTGGGTAAGGGGGAGCTATTTTAAGAGTGTGGATAACTAACTCCTCTCTGATGAGGGGAACACCTGAACAAAGCCCTGGAGAAAGGGGGGGTGGGTGATTCAGAAAGTGGAAAGATAATTTCCAGGAAGAGGGAAGAATACATGCAAAGGCCCTGAGGTAAGAATGAACTTCACCTGTTCAAGCAATAAGACCTCTGAATGCCTGCAGCAGAGGTGGTACTGGCAGGGTTGAAGACAAGAAGAGAAACCAGGTAGGGCATGAAGATCTATGTGGATAAAGTTAACAATTTTGGATTTTATTCTGGCTATATGGTGAAAAGTAGATGGGTTAGATGCAAGAGAGAAATCATCTGGTTTGCCTTTTTCAAAGGTCACTTTGATTTCTGGATCAAAAGTTGATTCCAGGAGGCAAGAGAGGAAGCAGAGAAGATAGGAGACTATTGTAGTTGTAAGAAATGCCAGTGGTTTGGAATAGAGTAGCTGCCATTGAGGGTATGAGGAGTAGACTGATCAAGTATAACCTTGGAAGGCTCCACAGAAGGACTTGCTGTTGGACTGGATGTGAAGGAAAAAGAAGAGTCAAAGATTCATGACTTCAAAATTTCTGCTCTGAACAAACATAGGAATATGGTTCTTTACCAGCATGTGGAAGGCTGGGACACAAGTGGGTATCGATCATGAAATCAAGAACTCTGCTTGACATTGCTATTCAAATGATGTCATGTAAGTACTTGGATACATGAGATTGAAGATTAGAAGAGAATTGGACCTGATGATATTAATTGGGATACTGATTCTAATTAGCATACAGCTGGTGTTCAAGATTTCATAATATACAGTAGTATTTATTACTTCAAACACAAAAGTCCACCATGAGTCTCTTCTCTTAAACACTCAACCACTGGGTCTTAAACTTTGCTATGGTTTTCTGCACTTCAAAATCATCTAGAAGAGTCTATGAAAAATGCAACTGCCCAAAGCTGTATTTCTTAGAAAATTATACCTGGGTTTATGATTTTATTAGTGTCTGTTTTGTGTAATAAATCTACACACATGCCTACTATTCCAGTCTCTCCCTTGGCGGCTCTTCAAACCTTTGAGAACAGGACTCATAATAATCGTGGCTATCAGTACTGAACACACTGCAAAGGCCAGCCCTTAAATCCCTGAACCATAGGGAGAATTTCAGGGGTGCAGACAGTACAAGGGATCTGGTCAACAACCCTCGCAAGAAGAGAAATGATGGTGATTTTGTCCTGGTGTGGATAATTGGAGATTACACTGTCTGTATCTGAGATGTTTCAAAAAATCTACCAAACCCAATGAATGTGACCCCTCTTCTCTGATACCCAAGTGTTCCAGTGCTAACTTACTTAGAAATGTTGGGGGGTGGGGGTGGCGTAGGAAGACACAAGGGTGTAGATAGAGTGAGTAATTTCAGACTTTCATATGGAACTGTGACTTGAGCTTGAAATTGTGACTTGGGAAGGCTCAGATCTACACTGCTTGCAAGCAACACCAATCATATCAAGTGGCTAAAGAAAGGGGGGAGTTAACCAACTCACAGAGCAGAAAAATTAAATGATTAACTTCAAAGAGGGCTGACTCCAAGTCCTAAGATGAAGTTGTCAGGAACACCTCTCTATTTTTTGACACACAAATTGACAAGTGGGCAGTGCTACTCTGCAAAGGAGAATCAAGTTTCCACAACCATGAAGAGGGAGAAGGGGTGATGGAGACAGAAAAGCAACACATGTCCACTATAGAAAGGAGAGGAGAAGGGAAAATGGACCTTCATTTCACAGGTTATTTGAAAAGTGAGATTTGTGTTTAACTCCTTTTTAAAACAAAACAAACCCCAGGACAAAGGGTTCATACTAAAAAGTATAAATATGACCGTGATGTGGACTTAGAAAGTTCTCTTGTCATTAAGGGAGGAAGAACAGGTGGTCAGGATGGTGAAGGGTTTGGCCAGACCATCTGGGCTTTGGTCCAATTTGACCACACACAGTTGTTAAAGGGTTAATGGAAGACTTAGGTTTCATAATGATAACTGAACCGTAATATACCTGTTTAAGCTTCACATCCTATCATTTCCTCAAAGATGGTGCTGAAAGCCTGGTGCTATAGAACGAGGGCACATCTCATAGTCCAATATGGTGTTAAGTCATAGTTCGGCCACTTATAAGTCATGTGATTCAGGAAGTGTTTCTTGGCCTCCCTGAGCCTCAGTATTCTCATCTGTACAACAGGGCTAGTGGAGTCTCCTTCTGAGGGCTTTCATAAGGATGCAATGAATCCTAGCAGAGCACTCTGGACATGGAAATCACCCAGTAAAGGCGACAATGCCTCCTCTGCTCCATGCTTGTCGTCAACGCCTTATTGTGGCCAAACTGGATCCGCAGTGAGCGATAAAACACACACAAGGCTGACTCAAGACATTTCACTATCTGCTTAGGCTCAAAAGGATTGTGTTTCGTCTAGAAACAACACATTTTTGAGCGGCTGACAGTTTGGCTTTTGGACTCAGAAAGACTAAGACGTTTATCTGGGACCAGGCAATCCTAGTAGTTAGGCTCTCTGAGACTCACTTTCCCCATATGATAATCCTCACAGGGCCGCGAGAACAGCATGAATCGTTCATCTATTGTGCCTAGCATAGAGTCTGTAAGATTTCAATAAATAAACGATGATAATCATCTTAAGATCTGTTATTATTATTCTACAGTGATTTCTGCCAGGCTGCTTTGGGCCTTGTGAAAAGCAGCATTTAGGGAAAAAAATAGAGTTTCCCTTGAGAAAGGTGCCACTGTGACATGACAGACCTTCTCTACCATGTGGATCACCTTAGTCATCCTCATTCTAGTTGGTAGGAATGTGACATCAGAGTCAATTTGTCTGCCAGTGCCTCTTGAGGAGGGGCATCTTGACTCCAGTCCACGGATGATTTATTTAGTAATGCCTGGGAGCCCAGAGACACAGAATGTTCTGAGCAGTCAGTGTGAGCACCTTGTCCTGGGGTGATTTCATGACTGCTCATTTGTTGTTTACAGGCTTAACTCTCTAATTTATAGACTCTGAAAGCACCAGTGAAAGCAACAAACTCGCTTTTGGATCGCCTAATATAGTTTATAGCACAACCATAAATTTGGAGCCATTTATGGAACATTATGACTTGCAAACATCTCCCCCAGTTTTATTACTCAAGCAGAAATGTGTGGAGCCTACAATCGTTCTAAAAACTGTAAAAAGCATTAAAAAATTTTTTCAAACGGCACTCACAGACAACATAGGGCAGGATGCAAACTTTTATCTTGAGTCATATATGGGAAGCCCAATTTTTTTTTACTAAAACGTCAGCTGGTTTCAAAACAGACGAGATGACTGGCTTGGAATCTTTACTGAAAAGAACTCATCTTTGCTCTTTTCTCTTTCAAAAAAGAAAAACTGCACTGTGCCTAAGGAGGAATTTAGCAATTAGATGATTGCTGTAAAATAGCCATTGACATCTGCCCTATTTTTTCTACCATCAAAGAAGTTTAATTTGAATAAAAGCTTTCTCCTCCACAATCTGACATTCTCCCTGAGTTTTATCTGACTCTAAATCATTATCTTACAATTAGGTCTGAATTTAGGAGTAAAACAACAACAACACAGACCAGGAACTTCAACACAGAGACCTTACTTGGGCTGTCCTGTGGCGTTTGATGCTATCTGGGTTGAGCTGCCTTTTATCCTCCTGGTGTTTAAAGGGAAAGGTCTCTTCTGTTGCCTTCCACCCCTGCCCCCCACCCCATTATTCTTTTCAGTGGAACCTGCTGAGTAGTCCCAGGCCTGTGTGTGTCAGGACAAGATATTGTTGTCATAAAAATGGATGTGGAGGTCATGCGTTTATCTCTGTCTCTTTGTCTCCCGCGCAGCCTCCAGAGAAAGGAAAAATTATGGATGGGGTGCTTTTATCCATGCGAAGTTCAGATGGAGATAAATAGTTGGGGTGGCGAGCAAAGAGAAACACAACTGGGCCAGGGAGAGTCTTGGAGGAGATGAGTCCCTTCTATTGAGTCCTGTAATTGGCATCACACAAGGGACTTTAGAAATAATCCAGTGTGACTCCATTAGGGCACAGAGGCGATGCAAAATGGGAGGTGTGGGAAAGTGCAAATTCCTTCCAAACTCTTGTTCCATTAGGAATTTAAGCACCCAGGAGAGTACGGGGTCAGTGACTGTGGTCTAGGGTCAGACAGCTTGGTTTAAATCTTGCCTGGATCATTTTTTGGTTGTGTATGGGCAAGAAACAGAGCTTCTCCAAGGCATAGGGCCCCAGCTGTCACATGTGAAAGAACACACATCACGCATTACTGAGTGTATTACTGGAAGTCAAAGACGGAGCGCACAGACTGCTGAGCCTGACAGGGCAAGTGCCCTTTCTTCCTCCCTCCCTCTCTACCTTTCTTTTTTGCTTACTCCCTCCCTGCCTTTCTCCCTTCCTTCCTTCCATCATTCTTTCAACTGCACAAACAATTATTGAATATTTAAAATGTGCTTATATTGTTCTTGGCCCTGGGGATACAATGATACACAGGATGGGGCTCCCAGTCATATAAATTTCACTAAAATGTTAATCACAATTATTATAAGAAATGAGGGAAATTGAGACGCTAAGACGTTGAGTTCTACAGCCAAGCAAGTAAAAGAACTCACGGCAGAGCAATGTCTTCAGAGCCCCACGCTTCTGCCTCACTTTACCCTGTTCTGTGCTGCCTCTCCTCAGCGCCTCATCTGCGATGTTCCTTGTTACCAAATGGACTTCTTTGACCAAGATTTGTTGTTTAAGCATAGTTTTTAGATTTATAAAACAAACAAACCATGAACACAATACGGAGAGTTCTTATATACCTCCCACTCAGTCTCTCCTATTACATCTCACAAAAATATGGTATATTTGACACAATTCATGAACTGATATTGATACATCATGAAGTCCGAACTTGATTCAAATTTCCTTAGCTTGTTTTTTTTTTTTAAACCTAATGTTCTCTTTTCCATTTCAGGAGGACAGATTACGTTCAATCATCCTGTCTCCTCAGCCTCCTCTGCGTTGCGTCAGTGTTTCCGTCTTTCCTTGTTTTTCGTGAGCTTGAGAGTTTTGAGGAGTGAGGGTGTGCTCAGTCACTCGGTTGTGTCCAACTCTTCGTGACCCCGTGGACTGCCGCCCACCCGGCTCCTCTGTCCGTGGGATTTCCCAGGTGACAGTTTTTCATCACGGCCTGAACTTCATTAGAGATAATTCACTAAAGACACTTCATTAAAAACCTGTTGTTTTTTGAGAACGTGTATGTTCCAATGATCTGTTTATCTACAAGGAACCACCCCAAATAAAGTGGCTTAAAACAACAAGTTCATTCGGCTCCCAAATCCACAGTGTGGGCAGGGCACAACAGGAACATCTTTTCTCTGCTCCACCTAGTTATCGGGGTGACTCAAAGCCTGGAGTCTTCGGAAAACTCCCGACTTGAGTTGAATGCTCACCTGGGCTGTGGTGAGAGCTGTCAGCCAGAACACCTCCGTGTGGCCCTTTCACAAGGCCTGGGTTGCCTCACAGCATGGACTCCAGAACTGATCATTTCAAGAGAGAAAAAAACCAAGAAGAAGGTCTATCACCTTTTCTAACACAGCCTCAGAAATCCCAGTTTCACTTTCATCTCATTCTATTCAATAGAAGCAAGTCACTAACAGCCCATGTCCAAGACAAGGAGAATGAGATTCCACATTTTGATGGTCAAAAAGTCTATGACATGTTTTAAAATCACCAGAGTATGCCTAAGAATAATAGCTCTCCTACGAATCATCTAGCTATGAAAACTGTTTTTCATGTGAATCATTTACTCCGTGATGCCTGAGGTTGTGCTGAAGACCAATACTGTCCAATAGAACATTCTGTGATATTGTACATCTGCTCTATCCCTGGTGGCTCAGTGGTAAAGACTCTGCCTGCAGTGCAGGAGACCCGGGTTTGATCCCTGGGTCAGGAAGATCCCCTAGAGGAGGACAAGGCAATGCATTCCAGTATTCTTGCCTGGAGAATCCAATGGACTAAGAAGCCTGACAGGTTGCAGTCCTTGGGGTCGCAAAGAGTCAGACATGACTAACACTTTCACTTTCATAAAACAGTCGCCGGTCACATAAGGTTGTTGAGCACTGACAATATGGCTAATGAGAGTGAATTTTAAATTTCATTTAATTCTAATTAATTTAAAGTTCAATGGTTTCCTGTGTGTCATAGCTACTACACTGGGCAGCTCAGTTCTAGATAAACAAATAAAGAAATAAGAGTTCAAATTCCAGCTGTGATGTAAGTTTTGGGCAGGCTTTCTAGTACAATCCTACAGCATTCCAATTATAAGCAAAATGTTTCCAGGGCTGACTGCATTCAAAGATACAAATGGAGATGATTTGGCCTAGGATGTGCTAGAGAGGAGAAATTTCCTCAAGTGTGGGTGTGGAAAAGCAGAATAATCACTGGTGAGAAGAGTCAGGACAACATCTCAGGTGGGCAAGATGTGAAACCATTTAGACATGCAGAGCCTTGCTCAACAATCCATCTCTTCACACGGAGATGCTAGCCAACTTATTTTGGCGTGAAGTGTGAGCACTGTTCAAGATTGGATCGCACAGGAGGATGACTTCTCAAATTCCGCTGTGTGTCTGTCTCCCATGCCTGCTTCCCCTCCTCCTTCCCTTCCTCCTTCCTGATCCTTCATCTTGAAACTTGTGATTTTGAAGATATAGTGTTGAAAAGATCATGGCTATCCCATCCAAAGAAAGAGCAATGATTATTCAAAAAGATTTCTAGATCATCTCCTATATGTAAAGTTCTATGCTGGGAATGGCAAGAAGCATAAAGCTCCACCCTTGGGATGCTATTCTTTCATTGGTGAGATTTACTAAAACAACTAGTATTTATAGACAGCTTACAATGGGCCAAATACTACACTAATGTTCTCATGAATATGACTTCATGTGTCCTTTTAAAACCCTATGGCACCGAAACTTCTTAACTCATGCTTTCCAGATGAAGAAACTGATGTCTGGTGAGTTTAAAATAGCTCATCCAAAGTAAAACATCTATTCAAGTGGTTGAGTAGATGCAAACTTAGGCTGAGTAAATGCCAAAGCCTGTGCTCCTAACCACTCAACTATGCATACACCCCATTATTCTGAACGGCATTTCCTGCTTCTTTGGGGCTGATGTTTGGCAAAGGTAAGTCACAAACACGTAGCAAGATTTAGCCGAATCTCTGAAGGACAGCAAGATATTAGCCTTCAGTGCACACCGAAGGGTGAAGGAGGTAAAACTGGCTCACCTATTTTGAAGACATGATGAGAGGGTGAGGGAAGAGTCAGCAAGAGAAACTTTGTTTTTAGAGTTGCCCAATGGTAGAAAACATTTTTAATCAATGACAAGGTAACTGGGAAGGTATAAGTGGTAAATGAGAGGCTTTTTTTTGAGAGTCACAGCCCTGCTATGAAAGGCTTACTCTACCCGGGAAGGAATGTTACATTAGGTGTGCAGGTTTCAGCGCACTTAGCTCATCGGAAAGCCTTGAGGAATTGCACTCAAATGCCAGCGTAAGCCTCTCTGAGACAGGGCAAAGATCCCTATCACTGTGAAATCCAATTTGAAGGACTTTGATTACCTGTAGGGAGGGGGAAATATCTTGCTGAGGGCACAAAGAAAGAGAAAGAATTTAAAGGAATGATCATCTGTCTAAAACTAAATATGGGATAGAGATTAACTCCTCAAGACCTGGGTTCAGGGACTTTGATGCAAACCCCAGCTCTGTTATTTACTAGCTAAGTAACTCTGGATAATGTATTAAATTTTCTGTATTCCTTGTTAGAAAAGGAAAAAAAAAAGTTTCATCCTTATTAGATGAAACAATTCATGTAAACTGCTTATTGCAGTGCCTGACACATAATAGATGTTTATTAAAGGGTGGTTGCTCTCAGCTTGAAAAGGTCTAAGGTCTGGAAAGCAGTGTGGATTCTGGAATTGCACCATTTGGGTGTGAATTCCAATTCTACTGTTACATAGTAAGTATGTAACCTTGGGCAGGTTATTTTGTCTCTCTCTGCCTCAGTTTCCATCATTTACAAAATGGAGACAAATACAGCCCTGCACATACCACACACCCATTTAGACAGCTACTACAACAAAAAACAAAAAACAACCTTTAGTCAATTCTAAAGGAAATCAGTCCTGACTATTCATTGGAAGGTCTGATGCTGAAGCTGACACTCCAATACTTTGGCCACTGGATGCAAAGAACTGACTCACTGGAAAAGACCCTGATGCTGGGAAAGATTGAAGGCAGGAGGAGAAGGGGACGACAGAGGATGAGAGGGTTGGATGGCATCACTGACTCGATGCACATGAGTTTGAGCAAGCTCTGGGAGCTGGTGATGAACAGGGAAGGCTGGTGTGCTGCAGTCCATGGAGTCGCAAAGAGTTGGATACAACTGAGTGACTGAACTGAATAAAAAAAACAAACAGAAAATAAGTACTGGTGAGGATGTGGAGAAACTGGAACTCTTGGGCCCTGATGGTGGGAATGCAAAATGGTTCCTTGCAGCCTCCATGGAAAACAGGAGAGTAGCTCTTCACACTGTTACATAGAGAATTACTGCAGGACTCAGTAGTCCTCCTCTCAGTATATACTCAAAGTAATCGAAATCCTGGCCTTGAAAAGATCTTTGTACATCCATGTTTATTAGCAGCACTATGCACAACAGCCAAAAAGTGAAAGCAACCCCAGCATCCATTGATAGATGAATGGATACACAAAATGTATGTGTGCATATGTATATATACAGTGTAATGTTCCTTGGCCTTAAAATTGAGTGAATTTTCACAAATGGTACAACATGGATAAACCTTGAGGACATTATGCTATGTGAAACAAGCCAGTCACAAAGGACAAATATGGTATGATTTCTCTTATACGAGGTTCCTAGAGTAGCCAGATTTGTGGAGAGAGAAAGTAGAATGGTAGTAACCAAGGGGTGAAGGGGAGGGAGGATGGGGAGTTAGTCTTTAATGGGTGAGAGTCAAAGTGAAAGTCGCTTAGTCGTGTCTGACTCTTTGTGACCCCATGGACCATACAGTCCATGGAATTCTCTAGGCCAGAATACTGGAGTGGGTAGCCTTTCCCTTCTCCAGAGGATCTTCCCAACACAGGGATCAAACCCAGGTCTCCCGCATGGCAGGCGGATGATTCTTTACCAGCTGAGCCACCAGGGGAGCACAAGAATACTGGAGTGGGTAACCTATGCCTTCTCCAGGGGATCTTCCTGACCCAGGAATCAAATCGGGATCTCCTGTATTGCAGGTGGATTCTTTACCATCTGAGCTACCAGGGAAGCCTATTTAATGGGTACAGGGTTTCAGTTTGGGAAGATGAAAAAGTTCTGAAGATGGATGGTGGTGACGATTGCACAACAGTGTGAATATACTCAGTGCTATGGGACTGTACACTTAAAAGTGGTTAAGATGATGACTTTCATATTATGTGCATGTCTATCCAATAAAGAAGAGTTAGTGAGTGTCAAGTGTTTAGAGTATTAGCTGCCACTTAATATAAAGCTTTGCTATGATGATGATGATGGTTATCAGTATTATTTATATTACATCTTTCTTTGTGCACTAGCCTTGTGCAAAGTTGCATTAATATTCCCTTTCTGTCTCCATATGACAAGGATAATAATCAGCTAAGAGTTAAACAGAATATTCACACTCAGCCTAACCTACCTGCCAGATTCTTTACTTATTTTTTAACATATGAGAAAAAATGAATATTAATGATTTTCACTTTTTCTCTTTTGTCTTCACAACCAACCATATAGCACCAACATAAAGAGGATAGGGATGCAGGAAGATTAAACTGATGGCTCTTTTTTCCAGTAACGACTTAAAAAAAAAAAATTCAGGTGTCTGACTATTCAGAGAGTCTAGGAGGAAATCTGAAAACAAATCAAATCTGTCATCCCATCTTTAGTTAAAAGATTAAGAACAAACTCTGCAAACCATGAGACTGGAAGAGAAATTGCTCACATGCTAAAACTAATAACGGTAATTTTCAAATGTCAAACTAGTTCAACTGTCAAATTCTGGGAAATTGTGTGTTCCCAGAGACAGTAATTCCTAACGTTGGGGAGAAAAAGGAAATTATGTGACAGGCTTGTTCAACTTTGCTAACAGCAGAGACTGTGGCTTGTTCCTGGGGTGCATATGAGAACACTATGACCAAAGCTACAGATTGAGACGGCAGACTCTGGTGCCGGACCTGAACACAGGTTATGTGTGTTGACTGACCTGTGATGGATGTGAGGAAATGGGGGGCAGGGGTAAAGGGCAAGGCTTGAGGTGTCACACTGTCTGGTCCAAATTGTGGCTTGGCCACTGATTAGCCATGCGATCTTGGACAAATTAATCTGTAAGACTCATTTCCTCACCCGCAAATGATGATACTAACAGCTCCAGCCTCAGTTGTGATATTAGATCATCGATAAATAGATTTTTAGACAATAGCTTTGAGTGTTAAATAATTATTAGACAACAAGTTAGACAATGATTTTATAAATAAAAAATTAGACAACAAGGCAACAAGGTAATGCTTGTGAATGTTCAACAAACGTTAGTTGACGTGATGATGATGGGGACAATGACAAAGGAGCCCAGCACCGCTCATCTCACTCAAGTGCTGTCACAAACCCTCTGGGGCACCCTGGGTAGATCACTAAACTTATTTTATCAGAAATGACTTTAGCAGCTAGTAAGAGAAAACCCAACTTCAAGTGGCCTATAAAATAAGTTAAGGTTTATGAAGGAAGAGTATTACCACAGTGGCTCAGAGCCTCAGGGATCTAAGAGTTAGCCTAGCAGTGGGTCCCTTGGCCCTTTTTCATGCTGGTTGCCTCACAGTCACAAGATGGTTGCTGTAGCCACAAACACCAGGTCTGCATGCAAGCAGGAAAAACGTGCGATGGAGAGTACCAGATACATTTCTCCTCACTCACGAGGCAAGTAAATAAACATTTACCCAGAAACCCTAGCAGAAATGTGATTACAGCCTATTGGTCAGAACTGGGCCAGAGACGACTCCTTGCAACAAGTAAGGAAAAAAAGTATTTGTTTTTGTCCTAGAAAACAAGTATTTAGCTGGGCACACTGCTGCTTTGAACAATCTGGGTTACCATAGCAAGGAAGAAGAAGGAGGCAGACGTAGCTACCACAGTTACACTTGTTTTCATGTTTTCCTTTTAAAAGTGGTATGAGATTCTGGATGCTAATTTATAGGCTTTTTCTGTGAGAATTACATTAGAAAGCAGACAACAGCAACAGTAGAGCCCTCAGTTTCAGCATCCATTATGCTGTAGTTGTTATTTTGTCCGTCTTCTAGATCGGGGCTGGCAATTTACATCACATGAGCCAAATATGACCCATGGGCTGTTTTCGTAAGGCCACCATCTTAAGAAGGGTAAATTTCACATCTCTAAAGGGTTGCAAAACAAGCAAGCAAGCAAACAAACAAATGACAACGTGTATGCAACAAAGATGCTAAATCGCCCTTGGAACTTCAATCTATTTCCTTTCTGGTCCTTTTTGGAAAACCTCTGTTGACTTTTTGTGGTCTGTGGATAGCCCACTCAGGCTGTCATTCTCTTTATCTCTGGGTCTCTGACAGGGTCTGGCACATCCTAGGTTTTCAGTGAAAGTGTAATGAATGGATGTAGAAAGAATGTCATGAATGACTAAATAAGTTGTGCGCCCATATTCTATCAAGTGTTTTAGATTAATAAAGAATTACCACTTAATTTCCCTTGATCTTCACAATTAGCCCTGCCGATTGATGTCCAGGTTTCTTTAGCTAATGAAATCTGCCCAGGACTCGTAGCTTTAAGCATCCTGGAAGGCATCCGACCTGGAAACATCTTGTTTACTTCTTTCCCTTGTTTACTTTGTATGAGGGCATGGCTCCTGGCTGCCTTATTCTCTGAATACTGAATCTCTGGGTCTCAAAAGATATTTGCTCCATGAATGAGTGAGTGAATCTGAGCCTGCCCACAAAGCGGGGTCGTGTTTTAATATGTCAGTCATGCTCCTTGCTCTCATTGTGTTGGGGATTGATGTGAACTTTGTTCACCTGTTTTGCTTTCCTAAGCAAAGAATTATTCCTCATACTCATGGTACTTTGTGGGCCCTTTCAGATCTGAATTCAGATTCACCACTCAGGCCACTGGGAAATCTGTTCCCTAATTCTTAAGGGATATATACATGTGGGCACAAGAGCACTGTTCTCACTGCATATACATAGGTATTCAATCTTTTCTTTACATCCTCCCAGATTTCTCTCATCTACACGCCAGCTAACTAATTTGTGAACTCACCCATCATCAAGCGACATTTGAGCCTCCTCTGCATCAGGCAAGGTGCTGGGATTCATTAGTTCCTGCTCCAGGAAGACGTATGACCTAGATGGGAGACAGATAACAAGCAAATAAGTACCATGTCGTTTTCCATATACAGACTATGAGGTGACATTTTGAGGTTGATTTTGTTTGTGTGCTTCTTTTGAAGTGTACCTTGTGTAAGGAGGTAGCATCCATAGGGAGCCAGCTCTCTACCGATGAAGCTGATCAGGACAAAAGAATTTGGTTAAACAAACCAACCGTCATGTCTTAGGGTGTCACAGGGTGATTTACTGCTCTGATAATTGGCTTTGTTTTCCTGGTTAGACACCTGCTAGGTCTTGGTATGGAAACACAGGCAACAGAGATGGGGTGAATGGACCATTAGGCCTCAACGTCATCTGAGTCCTAGTCTGCACTGCACACGCAAGTAACAGCATCATTAAACTCATGTGGTTTAACATGGGTGACATTCATCAATTTTTAAACTATACTTTCTACTTTGAGATAATGTTATATTTACAGAAAAGCTACAAAGACAGTAAAGAGAGTTCTTCTAACATTATCATCTGACCTGTGATACATCTGTAAAAACTAGGAAATTAACATTAGTGCACTACTATTAACTAAACTTCAGATTTTGTTCAGATTTCACAAGTTTTCCTCCATCCCAGAACTAAATATTATATTTAATGTTATTTATTGGTGAGAAAGAACTATAGATAGAAGTGTTTTTTTCTTTTAAAGTCTGTAAGTATATGCAGTTACCTTTTGAAATGGCTTTGTCGCTATACAAATTAGTATAAAAAGAAGTAAGATATAGCCACTAGTTCAAACTTTTCTTAATATGAACCTGTGCATGTCAAAAGACGCTTACTCCTTGGAAGGAATGTTATGACCAGCCTAGACAACATATTGAAGAGCAGAGACATTACTTTGTCAACAGAGGTCCATCTAGTCAAGGCTACGGTTTTTCCACTAGTCATGTATGGATGTGAGAGTTGGACTATAAAGAAAGCTGAGTGCCGAAGAATTGATGCTTTAGAAACGTGGTGTTGGAGGAGACTCTTGAGAGTCCCTTGGACTGCAAGGAGATCCAACCAGTCCATCCTAAAAGAGATCAGTCCTGGGTGTTCATTGGTAGGACTGATGTTAAAGCTAAAACTCCAATACTTTGGCCATCTGAAGCTAAGAGCTGACTCATCTGAAAAGACCCTGATGCTGGGAAAGATTGAGGGCAGGAGGAGAAGGGGATGACAGAGGATGAGATGGTTGGATGGCCACACCGACTCAATGGACATGGGTTTGGGTGGACCTCGAGAGTTGGTGATGGACAGGGAGGCATGGCATGCTGTGGTTCATGGGGTTGCAAAGAGTCGGACACAACTGAGCGATTGAACTGAACTGATGCATGTCAAAATAATTCACCATATTTAACACAGAGACTGACAGAGAAAGATAAATTATTTAGAAGAATTAAAAACATAAGCTTTTTTGGCAATAATCACTAAAGAAGTTGAAGCACATGCCAATAAAATATTCCAGCAAAGGGTAGCGTTGGCCTACTAAAACATGCATCTCAAACACATGAAGTACCCTATGGAGACTAGTTTTAAGTGATAAACATTTATTCAGAAAAAACTCTTCTAACTCTGATTCATGAAACTCTATGTTCTGTAAATTCCCCAACATTACATATAATTAGGATTGCCTGTAAAAACATTTTCTACCTAACAGTCTGAGATTTTTCTCTGCTAGTTTTAGCCAATAAATAATTTTTATGGGCAAACCAGGGAGATACTGACAGATTTGCGATGTCTGAATGGTGTCTCTCTACTGAATTATATTTAAGAGTATTAATCCTATGTGGTCATGTCACCTCCCTACACTTCAGTTACTTTATATCTGAAAGCTGCTCCTTCATGGAAAGGAAGTTCCCCTTGCCTTGCACACATTCCAGAGGTTTAGTTCCTTTCAAACCAGACTTCAAATAGGTTTCCATTCCGTACTTGGCCCTAAGATTAGCCATGGGATTAACATGGAATATTTGAAACTATGAGAAGAACGTACACTTGGTATTCGTAAAGATTTTAGACAGCATTTATTTGTGTTTTCATTTCAGCCACAAAGTAGCCTGACTCTGTTTAGTGTTTCTCAAAGTCTATTTCTCAAGAAGAGAGCGTAGAGTGGAGAGCTGAGAATGTGGACATTGGAACCAGGCAGTGTTTTAAATCTGAGCTCGGCCACTAGCTGTGTTGCCATGAACCAAATTACTTAATATTGCTGAACCTCAGTTTACCACTCTGTAACATCACCCTGGTGGCTCAGCAGTAAAGAATCCACCTGAAATGCGGAAGATGCAGCAGGAGCCGTGAGTTTGATCCCTGGGTTGGGAAGATCCCCTGGAGAAGGAAATGGCAAACCAACTGCAGTCTTCTTGCCTGGAAAATCCCATGGACAGAGGAGCCTGGTGGGTTACAGTCCCTGGGTTTGCAGAGTCGGACACAACTTAGCGACTATAACAGCAACAATGTGAGAATTGTCACAATGAGCCCTACTGCCATTGGGGGAATTAGTTGATGCTTAAAGCCTGTAACACAGGATCTGAATGTAGCTAGCACTTCACACAAGTGGAGCTTCTACTTTGTATTCTATGCTTTTCTTCCTTGGAATGTTTGGGAAGCACAGAGCTTAATTTAAGATAATCCAATTTTTAAAAGTTATTTAAGTTTCTGATATATTTCAGAATTACACACACATAAAAAGCAACAAAATGATCTTTTTTTCTCCCCTGAAAAGACTGGCAATGCTTAATCTGAAAAATATATGAATTTTGCCTTCACTGATATGATCTCTAATAACTTAAGCCCATAGAGTGTTTCTTATGTGCCAAGTAACCTATTTCATGGAAATTATTTTAATCTGCACAGCAACTGTATGAAACACTGGGTTGGCCAAAAGGTTCATTCAGTTAGTGAACATGTTGTTCAATCAAGTTATTGGTGAAAAGGAAAAATATCTTATTTTTAAACCAAATGAACTTTCTGGCAAGCCAATAGTTAGATTATTTTGAGAACACACACACTCACACACAAAAAGGAACAGAAGCTTAGAGATGTTAAGTGTCTGCCTGAGGCCACATAGTACTGATGGAAATGTGTGCGCTGGCTTTCATATTCATGTCTGATTTATTTCAGAAGTCCACACTCTTTATCATTATGCTATTCTCTTTTGGCAACCCCACACATATTGCTCTCTCCCCCTCTCTCTCTCCTCTTTTTTCGCAGTGGTGATATATATTCAATGCCTCAACTTCCTCTATGGTATATAAGTTATCGATTGCTGCGTAATGAATGACGCCAAAGCTGAGCGGATAAAAACAACAGACATTTATTATTTCTCAGCTTCTCTGGGTCAGGAGCAGCTTAGCTGGGAGATTCCACCCCAGGGTCTCTTGCATCAGCTGGGGCGACAGTTGTCTACGCAACTGACTGGGTGTGGAGGATCCACGTTCAGGTTGGCTCACTCCTGTGACTTTGCCAGGAGGACTCACTTTCCCACCAGCTATTGGCAGGAGGCCTCGGGCTCTTGCCACATGGACCTCTCATAGTGCCTCTTGAGTGGCCTCATGTCATGGCAGCTGGCTTTCCTCAGAGTGAGTGATCCAACAGAGAGCAACACAGAAGTCAGAGTTCCTTTTCCGACCTAGCCTTGGAAGTTACACTCATTATTCCAGCACCAACCTGTTGGTTACAAAGGCCAGCTCCATCCAGCATCAGAGAGAACCACGTGAGGGTGTGTGTACTGGAAGGTGAGAATCTTCGGAGACTGGCTCCAACACCTACCACTAAGGAAGCTGGCCAAGACACCTACTATTTCCTTCTTTCTTAACTCTTAGTACTTATTCTCCTCCTTGCCTGGGATTTTAGAGACTTCCAATAGATTTTATAATTCCTTTCTTAATTACAATATTTTTAATTTGGGGGGCTGGATTTAACAATCCTTCATCATTCCCTACTTTTTTTCATTGGTTTTCATTCAGATCCAGTCCTTAGCATAGTGCAGGGCACATCTGGTGGCCACTTAACATACCCTTGTGACAGGAATGAACACATTCACTGAATGGGCTCTTGATTTCCTTCCCCTGCTGCCCTTCTGAAGGGCTGACTCTTCACTAGGGCTCAGCTGCCATCTGGGCATATTTGGGCCAGCTGATGTGTTTTATTTGGCTCCCACACGATTAAAAAAATTGAACCAACATTTGAAAGTTAGGAGGTTTCACACAAAAATATGAGTTCCTGCTTCTCTTGAAAAATACAAAGCTCTGGCATGAAAACGTTTACTGGAGCTAAAAAATGAGGGCCCCCTTTAGAGATGGCAGGTACCCTTCCATTCACCAAGGTCCCCAGCTTTTTGTTTCTCTTTCTCTGACACTAAGGCTCTGGCAGCTTGTCATTCATTACTGCGATTACAATGTTATTTTACAGTGCAGGAAGGTCCCTAAAACTTATGGCTCTATCAAAATGGGGAAATGAAAAATAACCCAGGTGTCCATGTGATTTAAAAAAAAAAAAAAAAAAAACCTGCCTGGCTGAAGTAGCCAATAGAGCTATATTCTCTGCTCCCAAGGTCAAGAAAGTGATTTCATCCTATAGTTTTTCGGTAGGACTGTGAATCCTTATCTTTGATATCTTTTCTTTCTTATCAGTCCAGGTTTGCAGTGGCAAGTGAAGTCCATGTTCACCTGCAAGACTAACTTTTCTACTAGCATGTGATGGACAGAAACAGCCATGAAAAGGAACCACCAGCTTGTCTTCTGTTAACACTACATCTGCACACACACGGATCATTTTGTTTTGTTCTAGAAATCCATATGGCCAAGGCTTCAGTTCTACTGTTGGGAACTGTTCTCCAATTTCCACTCATCTCCCTACTTAGTACACTTAAGCATATCTAGATCAGAGTCAGATTCTACGTGTGGAGCAATGGAAGAATGGGAAGATGAAGGTGCCTTATTCAATGGGTAGAGTTGTAGGTAAGAGCTGAAGGATGCTTACCTCCCCTAAGACAAAGCAAAGTTTAGGCTGAAGAGAAAAAACTATTTGTCATCACAGAGCTAAGTGAAGGAAAGGAGATAAACTAGATACAACTGTATAACTAGTGTGGGTTGGCAGTTCAACCTGAAAGTGAATGGAAATTCAGAAGATCTTCAGGTTTACTTATCTGAGTTATTAGTTTGTTGTTAATAACAGAGACCCAATGAAACAACTAGGGATTTACTTTCTTTCATTTAAAAGAATATTGATAATAGTTATCCAAGATTGCTATGGAAGTTCCCTAGAATCCTTGTAGGTCCAGCTTTGTACTGTGTTTTGGCTCTGCCAGCCATCAATGCATGATTTCCATCCTTAGGTCACAAGATGGCTGCTGGAGTTCCAGCCATCATATCAGCTTGCTGAGTAAGAGGAAGGAGAACATAAAGGGCTCTCCCAGATACCCCAAGCCCCAAACTCGTGCATATATTTAAATGACCATCCCTATATATAAGGGAGGATAGAAATGTATTCACTCAGCTGAACACATTGCTTAAGGTTCTGGTACTAAGGAACAAATGAGGAATAAACGTAACAAACTATGCCAAATCTACTTAAGAAAAGTAATTATCATTCACTGACTATTTAAGACATGCTGGTGTCATGTTATAACTAATCTTTACTAGATAGTCAAAAATCCATACTGAATAAGAAATAGTATGTCATTTTGTATTATAGACAAGGAAACCAAGGCTCAGAGAGGTTAAATAACTTGCCTAATGCCACACAGTAATATGCGTGCATGTTCAATCACATTCGACTCTTTGCAACCCCATGGACTGTAGCCTGACAGACTCCTCTGCCCTTGGGATTCTCCAGGCAAGTATACTGGAGTGGGTTGCCATTTCCTCCTTCAGTGAATCTTCCTGACCCAGGGATAAAACGTGTGTCTCCTGCAGTGCTTGCATTGGCAGGTGAATTATTTACCACTGCCGCCCGGGAAGCCCAAGTCCATACAGTAAGTAGGTCAGCATTTCAGAAACTGTTGATTTGTCCTTGGAAATTTATGTGAAATGAGATACCTTGGTAAACTCTTAAGAGTTTCTCATTTTTCTTAGTGTGGTATGAATCCTGCAGACCAATATGAACTCCTACCATGAACTCTTCTGTTCTTTATTATTGAGATTTAAAGTCATAATAAAACAGTGGTTAAAAGCCTTTGAGAACTTTAGGGAAGTGATAAACTGTCTTTAGATTTTCTCCATTCCTCCACATTTAACTTAGCAGTTTTCAGGGCCCTACAATGGACAAGGTGTTTTCCTTGAACCTGTGTTCCTATATGTGTACTTTGCTCACTAAAATCAAGACTTGCCTCTCAGTATCCCTGAGAGGGTATCTTGTTTATGCATTTTGTCATTCCAGGATGAGAAGTAAGTTGTACCTATTCTACTCAAACCAGGTATAAATTTTGTTCTACAAACTAGGACAAAATTGTGAATTGTGAATTGCCTACTGTCAAAATCAGAGCATAGTTTATTGTCTTAATACACTACTTCATTGTTATTCATAAAGTCATACTCAGCGATTTACCAGTGAGATTTTTCAAAGAAAGCGTATTAACTCACGAAGTTCATGATGGGAAATGTTGGAAGTCTAGCAAGACTAAGCATAGTGTCATGGGCTTTGTTTTCTGTAGAGAACAAAAGAAGGGATTTTCTCAAACCCAGCAAGGAAACAAGTCACACCTAGGAGGCTGAGCGGTGGATCAAATGTTCAAAGCCTGGATGAAATAATACAAGCCATTGTCCTCTCTACCACACTCCCAGTGTGAGCTAAAAAAGATTTATTATTGCTAAATCCTCCTCCAGTGTCTTTCTTAGAATCTTCCAGAAAGAAAACTCAAAGCTTGCTGTGTTAGCATATCTTTTGAGGAGCCTGAGTGCCAGTATGCAGAAAATACTAGGACTGAAGCTTGCCAAAGGCAGTGATTGGTTTTCCTTGTTCACTATATATATGAGGCACCAAGCACATAGTGCTGTGCTTTGTTGCTCGGTTGTGTCCACCTCTTTGTGACCACATGGATCGTAGCCAGCCAGGCTCCTCTGTCCATGGGGATTCTCCAGGCAAGAATACTGGAGTGGGTTGCCTGCCCTCCTCCAGGGGATCTTCCCAACCCAGGGATTGAACCCAGGTCTCCCGCTTTACAGGCGGATTCTTTACCATCTGAGCCACCAGAGAAGGCTAATAAGAACATAGTAGGCACTGACAAATTTACTCAATGAGTGGATGAAAGAAAATATTGATAAGATTTATTAGTAGTTTCTTTTACAGTTTGAGGATCTTATTAGGGTCATGCCTGCAGCTTCCAGACCTCAAAGCCACCTCACCCCTTCCTACTCATTTGATACCTGGACTCCATATACATTGGCCTAATGAAATGGTATTGAAAATCAGCCTTGTGGTACTTACACTAACTCCTTGACCTTCTCTCAGATCTTTTTCTACCTCGTCTGCCAGCAACATTGGTCAAGGTTGGCTTGACCTTGGAGCAGTCTCCTCCTTTAGTTTCTGTGGTGCCTCATGATTTTATTTTCTTTGGTTTCTCCTTACAGCATGTGGGATTTAGTTCTCTGACTAGGGATCGAACCCGTGCCCTCTGTATCAGGAGTGCAGAGCCTTAACCACTGGACCACCAGGGAAGTCTCAGTGCTACAGGATCTTGACTCTCCTTCCCCTTCTGTGATCTTATCTCTATCTTTCTCTGAATTTTCTTCCATCGTTATATGGAAAGTCATTTCACTGATATTCAATTGTTCACTGAGATCTCCTCCCACCTTTCTAAAATTCTCTCCCTGGCGATCTTGCCTCTACATGTTTCCTCAAATATACTCGTAACCTCACTTCTCTGCTCCACTTTTTCCTCTCTCCCCACCTCACACTTTCATTATCCGGCTGCTGGAGGACTGTGCCGTACATGTCTAGAGTGGAAGTGATTACCTCATCTCCTATACACACATACAGAGCCACACATACACACACAGAGTCACACATACACTCACACACCCTCACAGTCACACACACACACACACTCACTATGATGGGTAATTTTACATGTCAACTTGACTGAGGCATGAGGTCCCTAGATACCTAATTAAACGTTATTCTGGGGCTGTTGGTAAGGGTGTTTCTGGTTGGGATTAATAAGACTCAGGAGATGGTATAAAGCAAATGCCCTCCCCAGTGTGGCTGGGTAGAGTTCAATCCCCTAAAGGTCTAAATAGAATCAAAGGTTGAATAAGAAAGAATTCTTTGTCTCTACCTGATGGTCTTTGAGCTGGGACATAAGCCATTTCTTTTTTATCTTTTTAAATAATTGATTTGTTTTATTTGGAGGATAATTACTATATTGTGATGGTTCTTGTCATATAGCAACATGAATAGGCCATGGGCATACATGTGTTCCCCCATCCTGAACCCCCCTCCCACATCCCTCCTCACCACATATTGGGGTTGTCCCAGAGCACTGGCTTTGGGTGCCCTGCTTCATGCATCAACCTTGCACTGGGGTCATGTATTTTTTTGTCTTTGAACTTGAACTCAGACAGAGATTTATACAATCAGCTTTCCTGGTTCTCAGGCCTTCAGTCTTGGACTGGAAATTATATCACTGGATCTTCTGGGTTTGGATTCTTCAGCATCCTAATCAATTGAGCCAATTCTTTACCATCTCTCTATCTATAGATACAGGTCTAGAGATATCGGCGTCCCTATATGTATCAATAGGATTTGTATATCCTGCTGCATCCTACTTGCTCTGTTTTTCTGGGGAACCATGACTAACACACTCCCACAGCCACCCCTACTCACACTCACATAAGCAGCTCCACACTAGTGGACTTCCTCAATTCTGGATTCTGCATCACAACCTCAAGGAACAGTCTTCAAGGTAGCTTTGGTACCCCCCACTCCTTCATTCTTTAAAGCCATCCAATTGTGAAGCCCTGTTGGTGTCTCCTTTCATGTCTTTTAAAGACAATTTCTTCCACTAAAAAATTATTTAAAAAAATGTTTTATAGAAAAGCTGCGAAATAATACAGAGAATCCCCATACATCCATTAGCTAGCTTCCCTTGCTATTAACATCTTATGCAACTGCTGTACAATTAACAAAACTAGGCAATGAACATTAGTACAATGCCATTTACTCAACTACAGGCTTTATTAACATTTCATCCATTTTCTCCTTTTCCCTCCCCTCAGTTCTATGACCTCTCTGCTGTATATTTCATGTACCTCGGAAAGCTCTTTGTCTTTCTCTGCCTCCTGACTGCCCATTTCATGAAAGCTTATGGCCCAAGGGAAGCGCACATGCTCCTGGCTCTCTCTTCCGAACATATTTGGAATCTGGCTCAATCCTACTCCCACTGCTAATCCCCAGCTCCAAGCTTCTACCCTCTCACTTCTAGATTCTGCAGGAACTGCCTAGCGGTCTCACCCTCTACCCTTCTCCCCACTGCAGTCCAACCTCCACACAGTCACAGTGATCTTTAAAAATGTTCGCCAGAAGAAGGTCACTCCTCTCAAAGATGCCGCAATGACTGTTTCATGAAGGTTATAAATCAAAGTGCTTGGGAAACACCCAACCAGATCTGCTCTCTACCATCACCTCTCCACTCGGACATCTTTCTACTCTCACCTTCGCTCACTCCACTCCAGCCACACTGACCCCTGCTAGAACATTCCAGTCACAATGAAGCTGTAGGGTCTTCATCTTGGCAGGATCCTCTGCCAGATGTTCTTCCCCCAGATATTCACACGGGAAATTCCTTCAGCCCTTTCACGTGTTCACTCAGATGTCACCTTCTCAGTGAAGCACAATCTCGCCTTGAAAATGTCCGGCTCCCTCATCTTTCTCTGATTTCCCTGTTTTCACAGTGCCCATCACCTTCTAATAAACTGGAAGCGTTACTTGCATTTGTACCTATGGCACGTTATCTCTTTGGAATGGAAGCATTAGGGAGGCAGGCATCTTTGTCTGTTTTGCTCACTGACATATTCAGAGCACTTAGCACAGAGCTTTGTACACAGCAGGTCTTCAGGAAATTTCTGGTAAATGATTGGAGTGTCTGTTCATAATGACCTCCCCCTACTATGCCATCCTATGACATATACAGTGTCTGAATCATCCTTTTGGCACATATGAGGTATGCCCTGTCTTACTTCACTTCTAAACCCATAGCCTGTCTCCTCAGCAAGATTCTAAGTTTGGAGATGTGATATTTGTGGGTTTGTTCTGCTGAGAGTCCAGGCCACCATCTTTGGTTCAACATTATAGTTTCCTTTGGAAAGTTATGTTTTCCCCAGCTTTCAAACTGTGTGGTTCTGGTTGGGCTAACATTAGTTCCTATTCCAGGGATGAATAGTCAAAGCTATGGTTTTTCCAGTAGTCATGTATGGATATGAGAGTTGGACCATAAAGAAGGCTGAGTGCCAAAGAATTGATGCTTTCAAATTGTGGTGCTGGAGAAAACCCTCAAGAGTCCCTCAGACTGCAAGGAGATTGAACCAGTCAATCCTAAAGGAAAACTACCCTGAATACTCATTAGAAGGACTGATGCTGGAGCTGAAGCTCTAATACTTTGGCCACCAGATGTGAAGAGCTGATTTTTTGAAAAAGACCCTGATGCTGGGAAAGATTGAGTGCAGGAGGAGACAGATGATGAGATGGTTGGCTGGCATCATCGGCTCAATAAACATGAGTTTGAGCAAACTCCAGGAGATAGATAGTAAAGGACAGAGAAGTCTGGTGTGCTGCAGTCCATGGGGTCACAAAGAGTCAGACACGACTTATTGACTAAACAACAGCAGGGATGGATGTGTGACCCATAACCATCTAAGGAGAATACGACATTGTCTAGCAATAGGGATTGATTTGGGGATGTCTACTGGCTCAAGCCAGGTACTACTGGGGAATTTTTAGGTACTATTTCTGTTGAGGTGGTCAGAAGCTACTGGTGCTTCCCTTTGCCTCTATACTTTTGAGCTCCTGACTAGAAATAAAGCCTATATGGAGGAAAGTAGAGTCCAGAGATGGAGAGTGGCAGATTTGTGACACTATTCTTTAAGCACCTAGATCTAGTGGTGTCTGAAGTCCATCACTAGAGTTTTCCAATTACAAAGGCCAAAATGTCCTTTTTCACTAAAACTGTACTTAAGTCAATAGTACAATGCCTTATATTATTTATTTATTTCCAACCTTGTTTCACAGAGGACTTAAAGAGGATTACAAATGTACACACAAATGTAAGGTTAAAAATATCTCAGGAAAACAAGACAAAAAAAGTAAACAAATGCAAAGAAGAGGGAAAAAAGCTAAAAATGGAAGATCTTAGTCCACAAATATATACACGGAAGTCCTGTACATTTTTAGTGGTTTCTTACACATCTTTGTAGACAAAAGTGTACATGGTATAGACGAAAAAACAGTCAATTACAAGAGTCACAGTTTACATAAGCTAAAAGACAGGAGAATGTGAGATTTCAGAGTGGAGGGACTGGTCTCATGCATCACCTGTTCCTAAAACTTTGTGAGTTTGTTTATCTCCTCGAGGCAAGGAGATTAACTTTATTTGTTTTCCTGTTTCACACACAGCTTTGAAATTGTAGGTGATTACTAGTTGTACACTGATTGATAAGCTCTCATTACTTTGAGTTTTCGCCCTCTTCAGCTTGCATCCATCAGCTCCACCATGCAACCCACACATGGGCCTCTCTGTTCATTGACCTCATCACTGCCTGGAATTTCTCTGCTGTCTCAGTCAACCAACTCTGAGTCTATCTCTAGAACTTTGTTATCATCACCAAGAACTGTACTTTTTGCTCTTCTTCCAATTCATTTTCCCAGCGTACCAACCTATCTGTCCCTTCCAGACTTCCAAGCTCTGAATCTGCCACGCTATCTCCTGCTGAGACATTTCTCACACCTTCCTTTCCTTCTCACCCCAGTGAACATCCATGGTCTGTCACTGTCATGACTCCCTTGCATGGATCCTCAAACACATCACCCGTCACCAGGCACATCTATTCCTGGCTGTATCCCAAGCCTAACCCTCTGCCTCCTCCAGGGTTGGTCCCCAGCTGAGAAATAGAATTCAAAGAAAACATGCAACCACACTGATGGGCTTCACATTGCATCCTTATCCGTGATTATCAAGTGGGACACAGCCTAGTTCGCAACTTGGTTATGTTTCCTTATTTTCTTCTCTTACTTATCTAGGTGACTCCTGCTCATTCAGTTTTCTCCTTTTCCCAAGACTGAGGTGGCAGAGAACTCTCCCATCTCCCTGCTCACTGCGTCTGTATTTTCATTCGCAGTCTGCCATCCTGTCTCTATCCACGCTGATCCCCCACCGGGGTACCAGGGCCTTTCCTTTCCCACCCACTCGAGCACTTCCCTCCTGCAGATGACTCTGCTCTTTCCTACCTAATAGAGTTCCCTCTCTCCTCTGGATCACCTTGACCGGAATGAATACTCTTTTTGAAAACCCTAACTTCCCACTTCTACTTTCTGCTACTGCCTCCTTTCTGCGCTGTCTTTTATTAACACTGCCCATTAGACTAGTTAGCTCTATCCATTGTTTTTCTTACTTTATACACCATTCTTTCTTACTCATTCTAGTTGGGTTTTCTTCCCCACCATTTCACTGAAACTGCTCTTGTCAAGGAGGCCACATTTTGCCAAATTTGGTAGTCCATTCTATCTGTCTTACTGGATCACTTAGCAGCACTGGACACAGTCAGCGACTCCTTCCTTTTGGAAACACTTGTCTCCTGGCACCTCCTTCCCTTCTTATCGTCAAAATGTTAGAATCTCAGGGCTCAGCCTTTAATTTCCTTTTCTTTTCTCTCTGCACACACATCCCAGACAATACTGACTTTGGGAAATGTCTCCCCTGATGATTCTTAAATTTATTGTCCAATGTGGACCCCTCCCCTGAACACCAGACTTATAGAATCACTCAGAATTGCCACTTAGAAGTCTACGGCAGCTCATGATTTGTTCCAAACTGAACTAAACATGTCCTTCTCTTTCCCCTCTTGGCAAATATCATCCCCATTCATTAAAAAGATACAATTATGAGTCATCCTGATTCTTCCCTTTTTTCACATCTTATATTCAATTTAATAGCAACTGAAGCTGGATCAACTTTCAAAATATATCTCAAATTTCATCACTTCTTATCTCATTTACCATCAACATGTTAGTCTAAATTATCATCACTATGTGTTTGGATTATAATAGCCTCTGCCTGATCTCCTTGCTTCCATTATTTCCTCCAAAACCTGCTTACTTAACTTGTATGCAGAGGACATCATGTGAAATGTTGGGCTGGATGAAGCACAAGCTGGAATCAAGACTGCTGGGAGAGAGATCAATAACTTCAGATATGCAGATAACATCACCCTTATGGCAGAAAGTGAAGAAGAACTAAAGAGCCTCTTGATGAAAGTGAAAGAGGAGAGTGAAAAAGTTGGCTTAAAACTCAACATTCAGAAAACTAAGACGATGGCATCCAGCCCCATTCCTTTATGTCAAATAGATGGGGAAAAAGTGGAAACAGTGAGAGACTTTATTTTCTTGGGCTCCAAAATCACTGAAGACGGTGACTGCAGCCATGAAATTGAAAGATGTTTGCTCCTTGGAAGAAAAGCTATGACCAACCTAGACAGCGTATTAAAAAGCAGAGATACTACTTTGCCAACAAAGGTCCATCTAGTCAAAACTTTGGTTTTTCCAGTAGTCATATATGGATGTGAGAGTTGGGCTATAAAGACAGCTAAGTGCCGAAGAATTGGTGCTTTTGATAGTGGTGTTGGAGAAGACTCTTGAGAGTCCCTTGGACTGCAAGGAGAACAAACCAGTCCATCCTAAAGGAAATCAGTCCTGAATATTCATTGGAAGGACTGATGCTGAAGCTGAGACTCCGATACGTTGGCCACCTGATGCAAAGAGCTGACTCATTGGAAAAGACCCTGATGCTGGGAAACACTGAAGGTAGGAGGAGAAGGGGACGACAGAGGATGAGATGGCTGGATGGCATCACCAACACAATGGACATGAGTTTGAGCAAGCTCTGGGAGATGGTGAAGGACAGGGAAGCCTGGTGTGCTGCAGTCCATGGGGTTGCAAAGAGTTGGACATGACTGAGTGACTGAACAACAGCAGCAAAATTCTCCCTTTAAATCACTTCCCTCCAGCCACCAGGAGTTCTCGCTTCATGTTGAAAATGTCAAACCTGTTCCTGCCTCAGGACGTTTGTATTACTGTTCTCTTTGTCTGAAATCTTTCTTCTCAAAAATCGTCACATGACCTGTTCACTTATTTTATTCATTTTTCTACACATCTCTTCCTCAGAGGGGCCTTCCCTGACATTCCACCTGTAGTTACCTCCAAGCCCATCGCTCCCCATCCTCTTGCCCAGCTCTCATTCTCCTCACACCACTTACCACAGGTGAAATAATTTTACAGATGTGCTTCTTCCATGACTGTCCTACTAGAATAGAAATTCTCTGAGCATGCGAAATTTCCCTGTCTTATTCCCTGTGGAATCCTAGCTTCCAGAACAGTTTTGAATGCAGTAATGAATAAATATTAGTTGAATGAATGGGGAGAGTTGGTCATTTATTGGAATATGTCTTTGTACCAGACATAGGACAAGGTGTTCTAAAGGGATGAGTAAGCCAATTCCTACCCTCAAGAAGCTTCTAGTCTTGGACAGTGAGCACCTCTTGACATGTCCTCCTTGGGCTTCCAGAATCAGGACCATCTGGAAACTTATGAGAAGAAAGGCAGAATCTCAGGCCCTACCTGGAACCACTGAATTAACAGCCATGGGGATGGGTGGCCTTCTATGGTTTCACAAGTCCTCCCAGCAATTGTATGCTCTGTGGAGTTGGAGAATCACTGTTCAAGTGGAGAACTCAGACCTAGACAAGTGATTACCATTTAGTGGGGGCCAGTGCCATTCGCAAAAGCCCAACATTTTATAGAAATTCTTTGTTAAAAGTAAGAGGGCTGTGCCAGTACAAATAAATCGCTCCAATTTACTTGTCATTTTCCATTTTCTTATCCTTTTCACTTTTCTAAAGGGAGTGAACTTGTATTTCAAACAGAGGGGAAAGAAAAACAAAAACAAAAATAAGACACAAACAGCGGGCCCAAGACCAGGGAGCTGTAGCCTTGTTTAACCAGTTTTCTAAATCCAGTTAAACTAGGCTATAACTCTGGAGGCTGGCCCACGCTCTGCGTTGTTTGAACTACAGAATCTCCGCGGGAATTGGAACAAGAGGCCCAGTGTTGCCTGGTCTGAGTCGGCAGCACACCTAGACAATGGGAGTTGCTCTCAAAACAAGGACTGAATCCACTGTGAAGGATCCAAACCTCAGGGGAAAGTTAGCTTTGGTCCAAGAAAGCAGGCCAGCTGATTTCGGCCCGCCTCTGTCTGCTCGGCCCAGCTGGAGCACTCGAGGTTTCAGTCCGTTCGCGAGCTGTTGTCAGCATGATTTTTAGTGACCATCAGTGGGCTGTCTCTCTACCACCCTGATGAACACTGATCAGCCTCTATAGCTCTCTCTGATTTTAGCTCCACATAAGAGAAAATTCCCCTGGACATTTGCACTTCATATTTACCCTCTGAACAATACTTGGTGAGCCAGTTTAGTTGGCCTGAATACCCCAGACTTGCTATCAGCTGATAAATCAGCAGAAGGCACCTAGAAAATTAATCTTAATCTTGTTTTAAAACTTGGGGGAAAAAACAAGGAAAAAAGAAAAAGAGTTTGACTAGGTTTCAAAGCACTGAAGTGACTGTCCATTTCAAAATTTCCAACATGTCAGCTGAAGCCCATATGAAAACAGTTAAACGCTATTCTAAGAGAATCCAATATGCTAGGAATATGATAGGGGACGTTGAATGGAAAAATCTGTAATTACTATGTTCGTGTTTCATGGTAAAATATATTCAAGATTAACTGTATCCTAATGGAATGGTACATGTATACAAAACATTTGGGAGCAGCTTGGTTGGGTGGGAAGGAGGAATAATTTAATTAGGCCACAGATAGAGTTTTCATAGAATTCCTGGTCATAAAGCACTAGGTTTGAATTTCTTCTTTCACAACTTTGAGCCACTGGTCGTGAAATCAGCATTGTTAGGGAACAAAGCTGGCGTGCAGTCTGGTCATTTCTGTGCTACCCGTGTGGGGGCCGACTTGACCTAGTGGGGGTGGTGAGGGTCAACACAGACTCCCAAGGTATAGCTCATATACATAAAGCCCTGTGTGGGTTTCACAGGCGTCCGCTGACTTTGGAAACCAGTCAGTTTCTCTGAAAATATACACAACGTTAAACCACAGGCCGAGTTTTCAGTATGTTGTAAACATTCTCACAGCAAGAGCAAAAATAGCCCCCTTTGATTCATGGCCTGCCAGTGCTTGCTCTTAAGAGTGGCCAAGAGGAGCAGAGATGCTGGGAAAGTAAAAAAATGTGAAAAACAGACAGAGGCAGAGAGAGGGAGAGAGAAGAGAGAAAGCAGGAGCATAGCATTGAGAGAAAGAGACAAATAGACAGAAAGGAGAGATTTCAAAGCAAACCAGAAATCCTAAGTACCCTGGAATTTTCAACTTCCTAAAAAATTCAGTGGAAAAAGGCAAAGCTTACTTACTCCTTGGCTAACACTAAGACACCTTGGTTGCATGAAGGTGACTGGCATTGACAGAGCTGCTGGCTGGCTCCATGACTGTAGAATTTCTCTTGGAGTTTGGATTCACACAAATATGAGCATCAGGGAGAAAACAGTCCCCACTGACCTCCAGAGTGAATTTCTCAACTGGGCTCATGAATACATCATTATTATGAAGAAAGGAGGGGTTTTCCAGGGTTTCCCAATTCATAACCTATCTTGTGCTTAGAGACAAAATAATAACTGGAGCCCATTCACAGATTGTAGAAAGGGAAAAAACACAAGAAGAAATAGTGTTCATGATATTTCTCATGTGCACATATAAGAGGAAAAGATATTCAAAAGAAATAATGTTGATTATGCTAATATTTTATTTTTGAAGGTTTTTTAAATTTTTAGTTAACGGTATTTTTGTCTTATTATTCACTGCAAATTTACTGAGTTTAAGAGTCATGCTTTTTATAAAGGTATTTTTAACTGAGGTTTAAAAACCTTATTACCTGTTTAAAGCCATCTCACTTTCACATCACTCAAAGGAGTTGGCTCTTGGATCTCACAGACTCAATTTTAAAACTGATACTCACTGTTTCAGCCCATCAGACTTGCTCAATTTAATGACATATGTGATTCCAGGGGGCTTCCCAGGTGGCTCAGTGGAGCTGTAAGACCTCGGCCATCTGATGTAAAGAGCTGACTCACTGGAAAAGACCCTGATGCTGGGAAAGATTGAGTGCAGGATAAGGGGACGACAGAGGATGAGGTGGTTGGATGGCATCATCAACTCAATGGACACGAGTTTGAGCAAACTCTGGGAGATGGTGAAGGACAAGAAAGCCTAGTGTTCTGCAGTCCATGGGGTTGCAAAGTGTCAGACATGATTTAGAGATTGAACAACAACGACCAATGCAAGGAGATGCAGGAGACTTGGGTTCAATCCTTGGGTTGGGAAGATCTCCTGGAGGAGGAAATGGCAACTTGCTCTAGTATTCTTGCCTAGAGAATCCCATTGGATGTTGGATGGAGCCTGGTGGGCTACATTCCATGGGGTTGCAAGGAGTCGGACACAACTGAGCAATTGAACACACACACACATGTGCGAGCGATTCCAGGAACTTTGTAGATCACCAAGAAAGCTCTGGTTTTCTGCTTCAGCTCGGTACTTGGGTTCAAATCCCAGGTTCACAGTTAACTGTCTAACTTTGGAAGAGTTAAATATTTTCTCTGTAATTCAGCATCCCCATTTGTAAGATGCAGATAATAATAATACTTGCTTGGGTTGTTGTGGAGGTTAAATGGAATGATACTGATAAGCACTTAGAATAATACCTAGAATATAGTGAGTGCCATAGAGAAACATTAACTACTATTCTGAGTCAAATGTTCATTCCTACGTTTATTTTTATTGATCAACTTCTCTGTGCCACACTTCCTCTGACCACAGGGTCTTTGCAACTACAGTTCCCCTTGCCTGGAATGTTTCTCTCCTTTTGTTGGATTAAATTATATCTATCTTTTAGCTACTAGCTCAAAGGTTAATTTCTGCTGGAAGCTTTTCATGAACCTCTGGAAGAGATCATATTATTAAGGTCCTGAGTCTCTTTGCTTCACAGCATTATTCAGGGTTTGTAATATGCTTTTGACTTTTATTATTTGATTCCTGTATAACCCTCACTAGACCATGACAATGTACTCCATAAGAGCATGAGCCATGCAGATTTTGGTTCACTATTACATTCTCAATGACCAGCAGAAAGTAATGTTCACTATATAATGGTGTTCTGAACCAATGGGCAAGGGTGACATCCCCGTGCTGAGTATTAATCAAAGATCATTGGTCCCTGCCCTCAAGAAGCTCAGAGTCAACTAGAGGTTGGAGGCCAGTCTGAAATCAATCTCAATTGTCCAAATGAATAATGAGAGGCCTGACAAAAGAACACCACCGTGTGCTGCCTCACTCAGCTCACCAGCTTCACTTCCTGCTGTGGCAGCTCCAGGCAATTTGAGGGCGTGGTCCCGGAACAATGAGAATCTCTCTAGTAAAGCAGGATAATGGGTCCCTTCAGGAAGCTGCATTTGGGAATCCTCAATTCATATTTACTCTCTGGTCAAATCTAATCGCTGGTTAGCTGGAAACCCCAGGAAGTTTCTCTTAAGTTTGGTGTCCAGATGTTTCAGGCTGTTACTAATAGTACTTCTGCAAACTTTTCTTCTTGAAAAATAATTTTACATTTCAGTTGTGAGTTCAGTGCTATTTGTGATTCTTTGAGGCCTATTTCTTTTGGAATTTGGCCTAAATCTACTGTTTCATGCATAACGTTTGACTCTATCTTTAACTCTTGCTTAGTTAGGCATACACACTCCATCTATGTAGTATAGGGGGAAGTGGAGATTGGAAGATTGTATATCAAAAATTAAATCAGCTGAATCTGTATCTTTACTTCTACTTTTTTTTTTAGCTTATAAGAACAAGAGCCTTACAGTGATGAACATTATCAACATGCATTTATTAAATACTTACTATCTTTCTTAGTGGGTCCTGAAATTTAGGTCTTTATGCTGTAGGACTTTAATATCTCTGCTACCAGCTGACTATATGACATTGGGTTAATCAATTTCTTAACGTATTGTACCCTAGCCTTTTCTCTGAACTACAGGGATAGTAGTTCAGAACGTAATACCTGCATTCTTAGGCTTCTATGATGTTTAAGCATGATAATCCATATGGTGCACTAATAACTGCACCATAATAATAGGAATAAAATTGCTGACATTGACAATATGCTCCTCAATTGTGAAGTCCATTATTACCTCAATCTAGGAATTTAAAGTTGTCCTGGACTGCCGGTGTATCTGGCTGTGTGGGAGAAGCAACTCACGTTATCTCTGCAGGAAGGAATCTTCAACTTAAATGCAATCTCTACAAACACTTTTTAAGGACAATGACCAACATACAAGTAAAAATGATCAAGCACGTAAGGAAACAAGGCACCAAGAATGAGAAGCGGCAAAAGCAATACAGAGCAGAACCAAAATTATAAAGACTTCAGACACTGGACTCACCAATACAATGTTATAAAACAATGGTTTGAGAATGTTTAAATAGATAAAAGGCTAACTTCAGAATATCTTCAAGTTATTATCCAATTCCAGAAATGGCTGAGATGAATTCTGAGTATCCTTGTAGCAGAATGCCTTTTCTTTAGCTCCTCTATTCACTTTGGCCCTCTACTCAGCTTGCTCTCCCAAGTTCTACTTCTAGGCCTGGCCTTGATGTTAACACTTACGGATTGGGGTCCTTTTTGGTATCTCTCTTTCCTAGAGGAAGAGGGTTGCTTTTACATCCTGCACTTCCTGGGCAAAGCTGGAAATCTTCCCAGGAAGGGATAGACATTCTGGGACTTCAGTTTGTCTTATGGTAGTAATAGTCCCTGCCCTCAATTCACCTTGGTTCCTATGTCACAGAAAAACAGGCCTCCAATCAGTTAAAATATGAGGAAAGGTATTATTTCATTTAACAGAAAATCAAAAGGTAGGCTGGGCTTCAAGTTAGGTTAATTAGCAATTCAGCAACAGACACAGATTCTTTCTATCTGCCTTACTATTAAGACTGCTGCTGCTGCTGCTGCTGAGTCGCGTCAGTCGTGTCCGACTCCGTGCGACCCCATAGACGGCAGCCCACCAGGCTCCGCTGTCCCTGGGATTCTCCAGGCAAGAACACCGGAGTGGGTTGCCATTTCCTTCTCCAGTGCATGAAAGTGAAAAGTGAAAGTGAAGTCACTCAGTCGTGTCCGACTCTTAGCGACCCCATGGACTGCAGCCTACCAGGCTCCTCCGTCCATGGGATTTTCCAGGCAAGAGTAACTGGAGTGGGGTGCCATTGCCTTCTCCGACTATTAAGACTACAGACTTCATTCTACAGCTAGCTATAATCTCAAGGTAGCTGTTAGGGGCATTTAGACATAGGTGTACTTAATTCAAGCCCAGTCAGAGACAGTGAAAAATACACTTTCCAAGTCGGTGGATAAGTTTTCCCTATGCTCTGATTGGGCCAACACATGTCATGTGAATACTATGGTCTAAAAAGGTTTACTGATTGGCTTAAGTCTGAACCAATCACTGGCAAGGAAGAATTCATTTATGTAAAGTGCTTAGACCAGTGGTTCATGGTTCTCTAAGGGGATAAAGCTAGCCTTGGGAGGAAATTTAAGCAGTTGTTACAGTCCTTGCAATGATTTAGGGGAAACAAGTGGCTGAGACACTAAAGGTCTCGCAAAGTATAAAGAGGACTGCAGTAAAGTTTCATACAATAGTGAAATGTCCTCTGATCTACAGGACATTAAAAAAAAAAAAAAACATTGAGATATAATTCATATGCCACAGAATTCATCTAATTAAAGTACATAATCCTTTTTTTTTTTTAATATTACTCAAAGCTGTGCAATTATGATCACAACAAGTTTTACAACATTTTGCCCTCTCTGTGGCAAATCTGCTCTCCCTGCAGCTCAACCCCACCTCCCAACACATACACCCTGGAAACCTAATCTATCTTGTGCCTCAGAATACTTGCCTCTTCTGGATATTTCATATAAATAGAATAAAACAAAATGCAGCCTTTGCTGACTGGCTTCTTTCACTTAGAATAATGTTTTCACAATTCATCCATATCATAGCATGCATTAGAACTTCATTTTTTTAAGTGCAAAAAATACTTCATCGTATGGATATACCACATTTTGTTTATCTGTCAGTTGATGGATATCTGGGTTGTTACCAGTCTTCAGCTGTCACCAATAATACTGCTTTGGACATTCATGTACAAGTTGTGCATGGATAAAGTTTATGTTTCTCTTGCGTATGAACCTAGGAATGGAATTACTGGGTCATATGGTAACTCTATGTTTAAACTTTGAAAGAACTGCCAGATTGTCCAAAACATTTTCTATTCTTACTTGATCTGCAGATGAAAATACCCCTGTTTCTAATCATTTGAGTGCATTATATGACCCTGATTTACATATAAACACAAAGCATTATTTTGCAAGCATTAGATGCGTTACTAGCATCTCTTAGACTTGGTTTCATGGAAAAGAATGCAGCCACTGTGTGAACTGAGGGAAGACTTCACTGTATTTGTTGGGGACTTTACTAGCAGTTGGTCACCATTTCAGAAAAATCACTTCACTGACAACCACACTATTTGTTATATTCGAGTTACCCTCACACCTTTTATCAGTCTATATCAGTGATTCTTAACCAGAGGTAATCTTGCCTTCTGCCCTAGGAATCACTGGCAATGATTCAGAGCCTTTTTGGTTGTCTAGGAATGGGTGAGAGCTGCTACTGGCATCTAGGAAGCAGAGTTCCGGGATGCTGTTAAGCATCTTTCAAGGCTTAGGGCAGTTTCCACAACAAAGAATTATCCAGCCTCAAATGTCAATAGTGCTGAGGTTGAAAAACCCTGGTGTATGCTTATAGTTCTCCAATTCACAGTGCTTCATCCCTCAAGCACGGCCTTCCCACTATTCATTATGTGTTTTAGTGGAGCCATGCTGGGACATATTCTGATTGAAATGTATATAATTTTATCATATGAAACTTTTATTTATCCTTTGAATGGCAGTTAGGGAATTATATTGATTTTATAAAAATATGTATCTCTGAATTTCAGTTCATGATAATATAGGGGAGGCCACAAATTACAGAAATCTGCTAGAATGGGAGTCAGTGGTTTGGGTCTCACTGGGAACTGAGTTGGGCTTCTTCTGCAACCACTGGGCCCTGAAGGGGAGGGCTGAATACTGAGGAGAACTGGGACTCTCTAAGGAAGAAGGAAAGGAGTTCTAGGAAGATACTCAGTCGTGGACACTGCAGTTTCCAGTGTTGCCAAGATCCTGGTTTTAGGTCTCTGGGAAAACTGAGTGTACTTCCTATCTAGAATGATCCCCGAATACCCTGATCACCTATACCCCCTTTCTTTTCTTGCTTAAATTCATTTCCATAGATTCCATTATTTCCAATCAAAAAAGGTCAAAAGTACAACAAAGGCAGGTGGGAAAACACAGAACGGCATTCTCAGAAGCATAAATAGGGGCTGCCAATGATATGATTCAAATTTGGTTTTCCAAATGCTTCTTAGTAGCAGCAGATGTTGCTGTGGAATGTCTCCACCTAAGAAGACAACAATAGAGAAATGCAACTCTCCTGCTGAGAATGGTCTGGAGCTTGCTTGCATGTGGACAACAGAAGACCCTGCAACAAAAGATCTGTCATGGGACTCATAAGGACTGAAAATACTTCCTGCCCCTGGGAAGTGGATGTTCTGAAACTTTCTTCTACTCCTGATCAAGCAATGCATTTCTCCCCTGATCTATGACAAGCGAGGTAGTTCTCTAGTTGACTCAGCCTTTTCCTGGCAATTAAAAAATTGAGCATGCACAAGGATCTCACCGTGGGGGTGCATGCCCACACGTGCTCGTTTGGGTTAATATTCAGATTCCTAGATTCTGAAGGATGACTATTTCAGTAGGTCTGGTGGGTCCCTGGGAATCTGTATCTCAAACAAGATGCTGCTCCACTGCCACTTTTACTGCCATGACTCCTTGTGATTCAGGCTCTGAGAATCCTGCTTTAGACAGAATGATTCTGGTCTTGGTTCCTGACTGAAGCGAGAGCTGTGAAAGAAAACTCTGCCAGCGTAGCGTTTTTCCCACTGTAGAAAGCTTACTTAGATCCATCTGTCAGCTCGGCTTTCTGGCTGCATACAGAGGCCCAGAGAAGTTGGCTCTTCTAGGGCTGGCTGACATTCCTTCTGCAATGGAATTTCCTTTGCTGCAGAACCTGTGGCCTGTGTCATGCTGTGCACAGATTTTGTTGCTACTCAGGAAGATTTCCTTGAAGTGGCCTCAGCCGAAAAATGGTTAGGAATAGGGCTTGCGGGCCCTGGGATCACTTGATCTGTGGTACAGCCATCACACACAGTTTGGCCCCACAGGGGAAAATACCTATTGTCACCCCCTCAAGGGACTGGGCCACTGATTGTCAGCTGCCTTATGTTATATGTTGCTCATGTCTTTGTAAAGGAGTTACTCTTGATAGAGACCAGGGTTGGAGGAGTGGGTAGATGTATTTCTGTATGTATATAACCCTTGATGGGTTGCGGTTTCTGCATTTCCAGTGGACTTTGATGTGGAGGAGAAAATGCATTTCAGCAAGAAATCTTTGTCAGAGAGAAGGCTGGCGTTCCCTTCCCCGCACTCCAAAGGCTTCTGAATCAGACAGAAAGCAGGTCTCAGGGAGATGAAAAGTGGAGGTGCTGTCGAAAACAGTAATTTCAGCCGGGATTGCTGGTGGGTGTGGAGAAATGACTCAGATTCATGAAAGAGAATGAAAGAAAGGCTGAAAAGGAGAAATTTGGTACATATGGTGGTTGTGACTTTTTATTTTTTGGGAATGGGGGCAGGAGCTTCAAGAAGAGGAAAACAGGACAAATAGGAGTGCGTGGGAAAACCAGAGAGGTAAGTGCCTCCTGCCAAAGCCAGGTAGGTCCTCAAAAAGAATTATAGACCATTTAGTGACAGAAATGGTTCCAGCCCTTCAAGGATAGAAAATACCAGACACTCACATCACCACTCTTGCCTGTAGTAGACATTGCCAATGGATCACTGCATACTTTCTCATTCTAGGTAGCCATTAGCAATTGATCAGAGTTAACGCTCAAGATGAGATAGAAGATAATTAAATATACCCCAGGGAAGATTTGAGAGAACATCTCAAACTCGATAAGATGTAGGAAGAATAATAATGTCAAGGTTCCAAAATCTCATGAATCATGGGGGAATCCTCTGATTCTAAGGACAGTGGGGAACCTGGGATAGTTTATATCAATGATAACAAAAGCAACTATTATTTATTGAACCTTTTCAATGTACACCAAATTATTTTTGTGTCATTTCATCCTCATACCAGTGGTGTGAGGGGCTGGCATTCTCATTTTGTAGATGAAGGAACTGAGGATCAGAGAAATTAAGAAATTTGCCTGAGGTCACATGGCTAGGAAATGGTCTTAAATTCAGACCCCAGAAGGTTTCAGTACAAAGTATCAACTTTAAGCTCAGAGGCCTTGGGCCTAAGATGATTTCCCTCAGTCTGGGTGAACACAGGATATTATAAAGGTACAGTCGAAGACAAGCTTTTGGCCAGTGCCCTTAGATGTCTTTATTCCCTAAATTACCAGTGTAGAGATTTCTGCCACCCACCTTCTCCATTCTCTGTTTGCAGAGGGTGGGCTCTGTCAGAAGGAGAAGCACGCAGAGATTGTAAGCTGACACCTCGCCCTGGTCATTTCCATGACTTATGAACGCGTATTAGACACACAGTTGCCAAATACCCTTGCACATACTCCTTGCCCTTGGGTCCCAGCTGCCTGTGAGTCCAGAAAGAAAGCTGGGGCCAGCTCCAGGGTCAGCTCAGTGACACCCGATCACTCCTCGGCATCTGCTGGGCCTGTCGCAGCTGTGTCGGCTGGCTCATGTCTTGACCCAGCTAATCCTGGTGGCCATCCTGGTGCCGGCTGCGCCGTGTTGCTCATCCAGCCCTGGGGGTGACTTCTGCTTCTAAAGGACTTCTTTCAGAAACTCAGACTGACAGTGCTCTGACCTGTTGCTTCAATTTTGACCTTGGGTTGGCTTTCAGCAGACAAACCTTATCATGCATGGGCTAAAGGAGCAAGGTTGGATGGCATCACCGAGTCGATGGACATGAACTTGGGCAAACTCTGGGAGATAGTGAGGCACAGGGAGGTCTCAGATACGGCAGTCCATGGGGTTGCAGAGTCGGACGCGACTTGGTGACTGAACAACAACAAAGATGCCTGATTCTAGATAGTTTACTGAAAACATCGGTCTATCTCCAGCTACTTCCTTTCTTGACATTTGTCATCTGACACCAAAAACACTCACATACCTGCTACAATTAGCTGGATTTTCTAGAGCACCATGCTAAGACAATGAAGTAAACTGACTTAGTTGGGTCTATGGCCACAGATCTAGTTTATCATCTACCTCTCTAATAGTTACTCAGCACCTTTTATATGTCAGTCAACCTTAATTGGGCACCACCAAATCAATGATGAAAGAGTCACCTTCAATACTGCCACTTGGAACTCCCAGTTTACTGGGAGAGGTTGAAAAATAAGCTAGTTAGAAACGGATTGGTATAGTTATAATTTGAGCAAAGCTAGGAAGGAAAAGAGCCTTTAAGGGACTGATGTGTGAAAACCCAGAAGTAGGGAAAAGCTTGGCTTGATCTAGAAACTGAAAGAGGCCTTGAAGGCTGGAGTTTAACTGGTTGTAGGGATGGGGCAGGAGATTGGGAGGGAGAGGCAAGCGCAGGTTAGATCACACAGGCCAGGGCCAGGGAGCCTAGGTTTTATGTGAGGTTCACTGGAATATGATGAAGGGTTTTAAGCAGAAAAATGATATAATCTGGGCAACATATACTGTTTTTCCATAATGTGAAGAATGTTTTGGACAAAGCCAGAGTGGAAGAAGTCACGCAAGTTGAGAGACTAACACAATACCTCAGAAAAACTGAGATGGCTGGAATGGGTATGGAGACAAGTCAGAGATCTCTTAAAATTCTTCTTTTTGAATCTGTGGGAACAAAATGACAATAGGTGGATGGTCTGCATGATTAAACTTCTCCACTCTGAGTTTAAAAATTCTGAGAGAAAACCTAATTAAAAATTATACTTCTAGTAATGTATTATGTGGAAGTGAACAAGTGAATACAGGTAACTACAAGGATGTTCACTATAACAATGTTTATAGTAGCAAAAAATTATGGTTTGAATGTCCCAAATATTCAGTCTAGGAACTTGTTTAACATATCTCAATTCATCTATATAGTGAATTTTATGAAATGATTATTGCATATGTAAATCTTAATGATATTGACAGTATCAATAAAAAAATACAGTGAATAAGGCATATTAAAGATCAGTATAGACAATATGATGCCCTTTGGGGGTTACATTTGTCAAAAAAAAAAAAAAAATCCTTCAAATGACATCCAAGCAAATATTAACAGCAGTGAACACTAAGTGCTAGACAATCAGGGTGATTATAAATCCTTTTTATTACCATGTCCATTTTCTGTTTATTCTACTATACGCAAGAGTATAATTTTATATAATTTTAGGTAATTTAAATAAAATTCCCTATACGTAGGTAGTGGATTGGTAGTAATAACCTTCACATACAAACTGCGTATTTACTTATCTGTGTTACAGCTAAACATAGCTTCACTCTCCGAGCTTTGGCATGTGCTTTATATCTTATCTCTCTTTGATCTTGCTTATAATCTTTGTTTACTGCCTTCTGGAATATCCTTTCCACTCTCCATACCTTGTATCTAAATTCAGTCTTCCATAAGTAGGGTGAAGACATAATTCCTCATGCAAACTAGGACACTTTGGAGAATGAAAGGGGCCAATATTACACCATTAAGTATGAACTAGTGCTGCCTCAGCCAAGTCAGTACGCCTGCTCAACCTCTTGTAATCCCTTGATCACTGTGCATCTCTCACGTAATACTCTCTTTGCCATTTTGAACCCTAATCATTTACTTCATCTTCTGGCAAGAGTTATAAACATACCATTTGTTTTATGTTATTTTCCATATAGTTCTTTTCATCTTTGATTGCTATTGACCATTTCTCCCGCCTCTGTCTTCTTTTTTGACTAGACCCCAAGCCCAGTGATGGAAGGCACTATATCATCCACCCACACACCTTCACTTCACTGCTAGGACAGAGTCTCTTATGTGATAAATGCTCAAGAAATGTTTTCTTTATTTAGTAGCAAAATTATTACATCATTTCACCCAAACAAACAAACAAAAATTTATGCGGGTCAGAGAGAGTTAAGGCAAGTCCCCTGGGAAGGTGCAGCTTGCAGAAACACTGCCAAATCAAGCTTGGTTTCCAGTTTTCTAGGAGTCAGTGAGCCCAGTGGATGTGCTCTATCCCAAACTGCAGAAATTGGGAACAAATGCTTTTGGAAACTTCACATGTTTAGGGGTGGGGGATGTTTTGCAGGCTTGTAGGCCACATGGCAGTTTAAAGTTTCAGTACGCAAGGCTTGGGAGTGAAAGTCAGATGCGATTAAAAATACACATCTTACAGATGTCTGGATGCTGTTCAAATCCCCAGAAGTGTGATAGAAAATCCAGTTGCTTTCCAGATTTTTAGGGCGGAAAAAAAGGCCAGTGTGGCCCCTTTGTCTCTTTATTGAATGGGTATGTTCAAGCGACGTTTTAAATTTGTAGTGTTAGCTCGGCTGCCTGTTTACCTTTTGAGCGGCCCTGCTCAGTGCCCTGAAACTGAAAGCAGGGTAATAGGAGGAACATGTGACACATCCCAAGAGATGAAAAATCCTTATTATATTTAGCGTATGCTAAGTAAGCCTAGGTCAGTGCAACACATAATTTATGGGACTGAAAAAAACATAAAATCCTAGATACTGTCTCCTTGATACCAAAATAGAACAAAATTATTTTCTTTAGCATTCTCCTACGTTCTCATTTTTAAAGAGAGAATTGAAATTTTGTTTATTTTTGAAAAAACGTTCTCTAATCATATCCAGCTGTCTGGCTTTGTTTATAATAACCTGTTTATCCCTCATCAATTTAAACATACAATCTGGACATCTGTCTCCTTCAACCCCAGCTTATTTGCTTTAAGTCCTCATTTTAGCTTGAACTTGAAGTTAATGTCTTTTTCTCTGAGGCTCAAGGGAGTTGCAGAGACCCAAGGGATGTTTCCTTGCAGTTGGCTTGAGAGGTATGTCTAATTTAAAAATTCACATCCCACCCCTGCCCCTGAAAAAGGAAGGAAAAAAAAAAAATTGGTCTCTTTTACACAGGCAGAGAACAAAATGGGAAAGAAAGGCACTTTGTTTTGCCAGACAAAGACAAGCTATCAATTTTCATAAATCTGCATTCCCAAGACAACTGCTCATGTCTGGTAAGAGGTCTATTTCTTTGAACTTACATAGCAGAAAGTATTTTCTCCCTTGTCTTAGAAACTGAAGAATACAGTTAATAATAGTAAAACTAAAGTATTATAACGTAGATAATTTTGTTAATTTCAACAATTCTATTTTGTAAGGATGGAGGTCCTGGGGGTGGGAAAGTGGCCCATGGTCAAATATGGAAAGGCATAAACAAGTTGTACAAATATGCTTCCTGGTTTTCTAGAAAACATTATTTGCAACCATAATGTGTGTGTTTATGTATCAGTTTACTGATTATAAGATGGATGTATAAATATGTTAAACAAACAAGTGGAACCTGGTACATCTCTAACAAGACAATCTGTCAAAATTAAAACTATTTTACTTCAAAGAGTCAAATATTACCAACTTTCACTAGTTTCCTAAAACCAGTAGAAGGTGGTAATAACTTATTTTCTTGGACTCCAAAATCACTGTGGATGGTGACTGCAGTCAGGAAATTAAAAGACACTTGCTTCTTGGAAGGAAAGCTACAGCAAACCTAGACAGCATATTAAAAAGCAGAGACATCACTTTACCGACAAAAATCCATATAGTCAAAGCTATGGTTTTTCCAGTAGTCATGTGTGGGTGTGAGAGTTGGACCATAAAGAAGGCTGAGCATTGAAGAATTGACACTTTCGAATTGTGGTACTAGAGAAGGCTCTTGAGAGTCCCTTTGACTCCAACAGGATCAAACCAGTCAATCCTAAAGGAAATCAACCCTGAATATTTATTGGAAGGACTGGTGCTGAAGCTGAAGCTCCATACTTTGGCCACCTTATGTGAAGAGATGACTCACTGGAAAAGACTCTGATGCTGGGGAAGATTGAAGGCAGGAGGAGAAGGGGATGACAGAGGATGAGATGGTTAGATAGCATCACCAACTCAGTGGACATGAATTTGAAGTTTAGGAAATAGTGAAGGACAGGGGAGCCTACAAGTCCATGGAGTCACAAAGAGTTGGGCACGACTTAGCGACTGAAGAACAACAAAGTTTTATGTTTCCTCCTGTTCTTTTCTTTTTTCTTCTCCTCCAGTTTTAACCACCAACAAACTAATATTCTTGCACAAATAATACCTACCCATACATATATACCAACACCAACCATGAACATGTACAATATCTGTCGTCCTTAGTGAAGATTCATAGCTGGGTGTTTGAGACAAACAGGGCCTATGTTACTAAGACTGCGTAACACATATAACTTCATTATATAATGAGGCCCCATGGAGTGGAGGGATTCCCAGGTGGTGCCAGTGGTAAAGAACCCACCTGCCATTGCAGGAGATGTATGAGACGCAGGTTCGATCTCGGGGTCGGGAAGATCCCCTGGAGGAGGAAATGGCAACTCACTCCAGTATTCTTTCCTAGAGAATCCCATGAATCCCTCTTGCGAGAGGAGTCTGGCAAGCTACGGTCCATAGCGTTGCAAAGAGTCGGACATGACTGAAGCGACTAAGCATGCACGCATGAGTCACTAAACATATATGGCATAGATCAGTTGAAACAACACACTGAAAGAAGTCAAGACGGATTTTAAGAATTGGCAGTGGCTCCTATATATTCATAGTATTAGAGAACCCTAGGATTATGATAGCTCAGTTGGTAAAGAATCCGCCACCAATGTGGGATACCTGGGTTTGATCCCTGGGTTGGGAAGATCCTCTAGAGAAGGGAAAGGTTACCCACTCTAGTATTCTGGCCTGGAGAATTCCATGGACTACAGTCCTTGGGGTTGCAAAGAGTCAGACATGACTGAACAACTTTCACTTTCACTTTTTAGGATTGAATTTTTAGGGTCAACTAAACTACGGATTTTAACCTGGTTGATGACATGTTACTTCATATGACTGATAGACATTTAATTCTCCTAACCTTACTTCTAGAGATTTTTGACTCAGCAGGGTGGGGTGGTTCCTACAGGGGCATTTTTCATAGGTGCTTTGGGTAATCCTTGTGATGGGGCAAATATAGACAAGAACGCTCTAAGCTCCTGCTGCTCAGAGTGTGGTTATTGCAACAAAAGCATCAGCATCACCTGGATGCTGGTTAGAAGCACAGAATTTCTGGCCTCACCCCAGACCCACCAAGTCAGATTCTGAACTTGAGCAACATCTCAAGATGATTCATGTGTACAGTGATGTCTGAAAAGCACCATTTGTTATATTGCATTGGCAAAAAGGTTTGTTTGGGGTTTTCATAATATGTTTAACCTGAACGAACTTTTTGGCCAACCCAATATATCTCTAGTCTGAAACTCCATTTTGCTTTACTTTATCCTACTTATGGGCAGCTAAATATATTCTACAAATTTGTGCTTTGAGTCTCAGTTCAAGGCAATGTGATTCATGATGTTAAACTTACTGGTTGAAATAATCAGTCTGGTCAAGAACATGGTTAATCCTGTGGGGAAAAACACGTTCTCGCAAAATCCCCAAACCATCAGCCAGGACAATTAACCATTACATAATGCATCAACCAAAATAACTACTTGTGTGATGGAATTACTTCTGTTGCAAAGCCTCGTTCTGATAGGAAGCTGGGTTGACTTTTGGTGACTTAATAGCAGGAGGAACCTTGTATGTCATCACTGAAGCCATGGCATGTTTGGTAAAAATCTGGGTTTTGGGGGGAAAAAAGAACGGGAGTTTGAGCTTGGTTCTTTTACTTATGACTTGCATGCTCTTGGACATTTTTTTTTTTTTTTTTTTTACTCTTTGAACCTCAGTTTCCTCATGTGTTAAAAGAGAATAATGACACCCCACCTTCACTGCAGCTCATCCTCAAACTGTGAGGGTTACTTTTCATCACTGAGATGGCTTTAGGGAGTAGCTGGTTTTTGTTATGTTTATAAAAGAGATATAACTCATCTATAGAGATCACTTTTTAAAACTGTGTAGGGAATAGCTTTGTTTGGAGGCTAAGTTTGTTGGATTTGGGGGTTTGTGTTGGTGTTTTAAAGGCCTGGAATCTTTATCAATGGTCAGTCTATGTAATTATACGCCAACTAAGTAGACTTGAATGGCTCTCATTTAATTTCCTGATCCTGGTGGTCTTGTTAGAGAGACCCAGGACAGTATCCACGCATATGTGTTTTGTTCAGAATAAGTCCTCTTTGACTTAACTCTGAAGCTAGTTCTTGTATACTTGTGACTTCATTCATTATTTATTATTGAGCTTGTCAGATCCATAGGACTACTGAATGATATTGGCTTTCTTTGAGAATAATTTATTGAACAAGGCCAATCCAAGGGGGATTGGAGGAGACAGCAAATCAGTGTAGGTGGCCTTGCTCCCAGTCCAACATGAGTTCAGTGATTTCAAGTTAAAAAAAATTTTTTTTCAGGCAAGGGACATAAAAGTCATCAAAGCAAAATGCATGGCCTAGAATTTGGCAGTGCAGAGAAGGAACAAGGATGATTCCTTTGGTGACTACTTATCTACACATTCGTCTTACACCCTATTCAGTATTACTCCTCTTACTTCTTCACCTATACCTCCCAGAGGCACTGCCCACTCCAGGGTCTCCTCAGTATTGGATAAAATCCCACTGGTGTTTGCTCAAGCACTGACCTGCTAATTCTATACAAGCCAATTCATAGAAAATATGTGGGGCTTCAAAGTTATTTTTCTTTTAGCGATAAAAGAAATACGACTGATAATAGTAACACTTCCTTCACTTACTCAGTGAGTAAACATTTTATTTTGAATGACTACACTCAATATTGGGTAAGTTTCTGTCAATCACTTGCTCTTAATTACTGCTGATGAGAGCAGAAATAAATTTGACAATATATATATAGAATCTTTAAAGGTTTCTATTTTTTGGAACACTGTTTTTGGACCATCAGTCCTTAGGCTGAACACAAATCATTAACAAATGTTCACCTAATAGATTTTCTTTTCCCCACAGAGTTACTGGTTAGCAATTTTGAAGCTACTTTCTGTGTAAACTAGGATTGAGTAAATAACTAGATTGTGGATGGTAGTAGCCATGTTTCAGACTATTGAACAATGAGGTTACATATATGAAAAGGGCAATCCCATTCTGTTGAACTGGATTTGGAGGTTATTTCAACTGAAGGTCATAAAACACACATTATTTTATATGTACATATGTGTATATATATACATATATAGCTATCAGTACACTTACAGATACAGATAGAGATGGGTATGTACATGTATACACACATGTACATATGAAAGTAGTATATACGTATTTCTATTTTCTAGTTCTGCAGGTGGAGAAGGTCTAGAAGCAATAACACCTTGGTAGCCACGTGCACACCTATATTGATTTGAAAATATTTTCCCTGAAAAGCAAGTAGGGCCCTTTGGAGAAACAGCTGACTCCTGGGGAGAGGAAACAAACAAACAAACAAACAAAACAGAACCAAGATGGACCTGAAACTTCACATTGTTCAAGAAAGTACAAAGTACTTAAACAATTAGATGGACATGCCAAGAGGACACAGGAACCAACTCAAAGAAGACCACAATGCTTATATTTGAGCATCAAAATAGTGATATTAACAGATTAAGACCTACTGAGTAAAATAGGAAATCATAAGTCCATATGGATATCAGTAAATTAATGAGTCAAAGAGAAGGAAAGTTTCTCCTTATGGGAGAATGTGTCTAATAAACGCAGAAGGAATGATGGAGTCAGAAAAATCACCCTTTGGCAAACATTACAACAATACATTCAAGCTAAAATAGTCACTAGTTAATAGATAATAACACCAGTAGGTCAAAGTTTGATGAGCAATGGAATGCTTACATAGTTTCACAAAATACATTTTAATGATAAAGGGGGAAAATCTATCTTTATAGTGGAGAATCTTGGCAGATACCACCTTAACCATGTGGTCAAAGTTAACATCATGAGTAATGAGACTAATCAGTATCAGGGATCGTTTGAAGGAAACAATATCACTTCTAGAGTATTCCTGCCCCAAATAAATAACCTGAAACTACTCATGAGAAAATATCCAAGAAGCAAAAGAGAAGAACATTTTACAACATTTTACAGCTTCATTCTGCAAGGGTGTCAATATGACAGACAAAGAACAGCTGAGCAACGTTCTAGTTTACAAAAAACCAAAGATATATCTGCAACTGAAAACAATGTATGATCCAAAATTTTCTTTTGCTATAAAGATTATTATTAGGACAATTGGAGGAACCTGCATAAATTCTGTAGATAAAAGATACTGTCAATGTCAATTTTCCTGTCTTAATTCTTGTACAGGGTTATGTAGGAGAATATCCTTAATTGTATAAAATGTACACTGAAGTATTTAGGGGTAGAGATGTATCATATCTGCAAGAAACTCTAAAATGGGAGAGGAAGAAGGAGGGAGAGAGAAAGTTTCATAAAGCAAATGTGGTAACATGTTAAAAGTTAGGAATGAGGAAATCTAGGTGAAGGCACATATGATAATTTTTTATACGATCCTTCCAACTTGTCTGTAAGTTTAAAACTAGGTCAAAATAAAAAGTTTAAAAAAATGTACCATGGCTGGATAATTTTACTTATAAAAGTCTCCCTTGGGAATATAAGAGGAGACATAACTGCTTATGTACAAATATGCTTATCAAAGAATTGTTTACAATAATGAAAAATTAGAAACAATGTATCTGCTGCATAATGAGAAAGGTTAACAATTATACATAGTAGTTAAAAATGGAGTCAGTAAAATGAAATTTTTCAAATAGATTTAATTAAATGAGAAATTATTTAATAGTGATTATAAATATGAATTCAATTATGCAAATTATATAAAAAGAGAAAGCACATTAATATGCTGATGGATCGTTTCTTTAAAGACAAAAGTAAAGAACTAAAGATTACTCCCTTAAATTTGACTTGATTTTCACAGTTTGTTCACAATTAATGTATTTCTAATAAGAAAGAAAAAATATTTTAAAAATTTTATATTTAATCTGAGATTCTCTTTAATTTGTGCAAAGGCTAGGTTTGCAATAAAGGAATTTTTTAGTCAAGAAGTAGAAAAATCAATTTAACCAAAAAATTTTTCAAAATGTTGGGCACTTTAGAGAACTCAGTTTATAAATAATTAGTATGCTAATTATGAATTGCAACTTAGTAACAATTCAAGTTTGATGGTTTAATTATTCTTTTACTGCATGTATTTTATAGTAATCTGATTGCACCTACATGTCCTGGAATACATATTTCTTCTGATTCAGATTTGCCTTCCCTTTAATACATACAAATTCTGTACATTACACATCCTACTGAAATGTGAGCTCCAAGGATGGGAGGTGGCTTCTGATAAAAGGCAGATGCTTTCTGCAGAGAATGGGAGACATAACCATAGGGGTGGGAGCAATGACTTCTCTCTCATTTAAAAGGACTTATAAAATGTTGACTAAGAGACAGTTTGACTGAAGATAACATGAGAATATTTTAAATGGTTGCTTGTCACAAGTAGATGTGTGTGTGTGTGTGTGTGTGTGTGTGTGTGTACATACATCTTTTTAATATAAAAATCTCCAGGGTTATATAAGTGACTAGAGAAGATCCATTTGTAATTGGAAACCTCAGCAATGGTTGTGGTGAAGGATGTCATGCCAGTATTTCCATGGCTAAGAGTCTTCTCTGGAATTACACACACATGGTGTTCATTGAAGATTTTTTTCTTTGGAGGTGGTTGGTTTAGGGATCTTGACATTTTTGGAAAACAAAAGGTTATGCAGAATGTCCCATCCTAATGAAAGAAAGGATCCAGAGAAGAATTCACAAGGGGAACACTTGTCAAGTAAAATCAAAAAAAATGTTTTGAAGTTGGGGACTTAACAAAACCAAGTTGGAAAATGAAAGCCAATAACAACAACAAGAATGAGCATTTATTGAGCATCTTCTATTTGATCATTGTTTTGCCTGCTTCACCCAATTTATTGCTAGTTTCTAAACTGTGAAGTCTGGAAAGGATACAAATAAAAAATTGTTCTTGCAATTTTTAGCATCATCTTCTATGCTTAGCGCCCAAATGGCTCAAGGAAGACTGCCTGGCTGACTTGTTTATGAGAGATAGAAATTGAGTTCGAGCAAGAAATCCCGGAAGCTAGGCTTCAGGTAAGCTGGAGGCCTTGGCAAAGGAAGGCATGAGGCAATGTTTCCATTAGGGATGACTGGGGGAAAAAAAGACGCTGGAAAGGAAATATCCATGGGCTTTTGGGTTGCCAAGAAGAACATGACTCACCAATGAGAGATTTGTTATCTGAGCCTCTAAGTCCTTTCTTGAAAAGTGATACTTTTCCTGAGGTGGATTGGACTTAGGAAGAAAGAGATGTGGGAACCTGGATGGGTTCCATTCTGAGGGGGAGGGACAGGAGACTGCACTCCACCACCAGTATCTTAGAGGCAAGGTATTGAGTTTCCTCTGGACTGTATTACAGATGTACAAGCCTGATGCGCAGTTGGAGCACAGGAGCCCGACCAGCTCAAATGAGCAAATCTCTTGTACTGAGCCCTTACTCATGTCTGCAATCTGTCTTTTCTCCCTCCTCTTCCCCCTCCACGTTTTTGCCCACATGTCGAAATCCTGTTGCCTTTAAAGGTTAAGACACAAATACAGTCTCCACTGAGCGATCTTCTCTGATCCTTTTAAGTACCATCTAATCGCTCCCTTCCTGGTACTTTTCTAGCACTCCATCTATTCTTCTTTTATGTCAAATCACATCTTTTGTTATCATGGCCTGTCTTCTACGGAAACAATTGGTCCAGATGTTGGTCTTCTACACTATTATGAAAGTGCTTTGTGGGCAGGGACCAAGTCTTATCTTGCCCCTAGACTATCATTCAAAGCCTTGCACAAATAAAAGATCACTAAGTATTTATTTTTGGAGTTGAATGGAAGAGGTCTATCTGTGTGATACACATTTATATAGTGAAGACAGTGAGAAGCAGGTAAGAGGTATGAGTGGGCAGGAGGGTGTAGGTGGCTATGTTGCTATGGAGAATAGATCTAGAGTCGTCAGAAAGAAAGGTCAGTGATATCCTTTCTTCTTTCTTCTGAAAAGAATCTGTGACTTGATCGGAAGTCAGTCATGACACTTAAGACACTGAAAATTAAAGTCAGGGCAGCGTGATGCTGCCGGAAGGACCCTGAATTAAGACTTGGAATGTCTTCCCATCTGACTTTAAGAGGCCATTTAACTCCCATGCTACCTGGCCTCCTCCCCTGCAAAATCGAGACAAAACACTTGCCCGTCCTGACCGTGGGTTTGTTTCCAACACCCATGAGGTCTCTGTGAAAATGACCTGTAAGCTCTAAGGACTCCTTGTGATTGTTGGATGCCAGTATCCTTGGCATCCCCGGGGAGCTGGTTAGAAACGCAGAATCTCTGTCCTCACCTTAGAACTCCTGAATCTGGATTTACATCTTCACGAGGTCTTCAGGCAATTCGCATGCAGGTGAACAGTTTCAGGAGTGTACCTCTAACGGGCTATCCAAGATGAGGTACCATTGTTATTTACAAGGTTTATGAGTGTTAGGGAAAATAGTCATGGGCTCAGTGCTGAGGACTCAGCACTGGAGGGGGAGCCAGGCTGCAGAGCGAAGGGATGTTGACACCATGGGTCCTAGCAGTAAGGCGGAAGGGTCCTCTTCTGTGGCATTTAAAGTGGTGGACATGCCAACGCCTCAGATACGGTTGCTCTGATGCCGCCTTTGTTCAGAACTTTCCCCTGTCTGCTTCCCTCATCAAAACTCATCTGCCCTGTGTTCCTCTTTCTTAAGAATCCTTGCCACATGAACACTAGGTAATATAAAGTACTGAGTCTATGCCAGTGGATGTTATGTTGCTATTTGGGGAACTGGTCAGGACACAAAAAAGAATTTTCCACTTCATAATTTATTTCTGCATGAGGTAATATTTTATAGTGGAAGTCAAGACTTTGGATAGTAACTTGAATAGTCTTTAAGCTTTGTCCTCGATTTTGTATTTGGAAAATAAACCCCAAAATGCTCCACTTTAATTATATCTTCATTTTTTTTTTTTTTTTTTTTTGGCTGAATGGCAAACTGTTCTAATACGAAAATAGAATGATGGTTAGTTGAATTTGACCTGGGAAAAAATCTCCACAAGTTTACATGGAGAGACAAGCAATCTTGAGCCCATAAAAATCTATCGTGAAGAATGGACTATATCCTTTTATATTTTTTAACCATAGATTCTAAGGAACAAATAATTTGGAAGATGCTTTTGGCTTACATTGTTAAGAAAGGATATAGTGCTTATGTGTACTTTCTATATATTTTTAAGCAAATTACGCTTTTGTGCTCTTGTGTAAGTAAATAGTGGTCCAGGATCAGGATCCGACCACTCATACCAAAATTAACAGATGCTCAAGTCTCTCACAGATTGAATAATATTTCTGATTCACATTTGGCTGAATCTGCAGATGGAGAACAAGTGAATCTGGAGGGCTGTGTACACGTTCTACCAGACGTGCAATATCACAATTTTAATTTCAGAAGACTAGAACTGGAATGACATCATATTAACAGTCCTTGAATTCATCTTACTTCTTTTGCATTAGTTTCAATGTTAGGGGCTGAAACACATGTGATGATGCTCTTCCCAGCCATTTGGGAACACAGATGTTTAACTGCTTACTAATCGGAGTCATTCGAAAAAAATAGCTGGGCCACAGCAACAAAAAAATCTTTTTGCAAATATGTAATATTAGCAAATCTGCTCTAAGGATGTCACGTAATTCTCTCCAGCCCTGTGCTAAAAGGGAAGCAGAGAAGATTTAAATCACTAGGGGAAGCAGGAGTGTGTCACAGGGTTAGAAGCATGGATTTGTTGTCAGCCATAGCTTCACCTGCAGCTTCTAGCTCTTCCTGGGGGAATTTGAATAAGTTATTTAACCCCTAGTCCAGTTTTCTAGTAAAATGATGACACAAGTGGTATATGTATGATGTAGACAGGATTGTTGGGAGAACTGGATGAGATAATCCATGGTAAACTTGAGCACTGGATGTGGCCTACGTAGTTAAGAGAAACCTATTGTTGCAGAAAATTACAGATGTTACCTCTGATTCTTTACAAGAGAAATGGAATTTTGACTGTGGTTACACATGGGAGCTCTGGATGAAATTGGGGTGAATAAGAATCAGAATTGCTGGAATTTAAGCCTTGGCCATTCCTACCTCTTCCTGGCTTCTGCTCAGTTGCCAAGAACTGTGGTTTCTCATTGCATCCTGTGAGTTCTTAAGTCTCAGAAGATGACAGTTGGGGTTCCTTTAGAAAGTGCGGTCCTGGTAGACAGACTTATTTGTGTTTGTGCCACTCCCTTTAAATGCCCTAAAAGTATGCCAGGAATTGGGTTTTCAGAGTCCTACCAGATTGGTGGCTCAGCTGGTAAAGAATCCACTTGCAATACTGGAGACCTGAGTTCAATCCCTGGGTTGGGAAGATCCCCTGGAGAAGGGAATACCCACTCCAGTATTCGGGCCTGGAGAATTCCATGGACTGTATATAGTCCATGGGGTCACAAAGCGTTGGACACAACTGAGCAACTTTCACTCTCACTCTCTCACCAGATCTGAGATTTGGAAAACCAATGCTGAGCGCATGCTGGGAAATTTGATAATTAGACCAATGATGATATTCCCCAAAGAGCAGCAAAACAACTCAGCTCAGGCTGTGGCCGACACTTCTGTTCTTAATCGAAATGCTTCTGCTTTAAAGGCTAGTGATGGTCTTCACTGGGGCTTCCCTGGTGGCTCAGACGGTACAGAATCTGCCTGCGATGCAGGAGACCAGGTCTTCACTAGGGACTGATAGAGTATTATGTGGGAAAATGGTAAATTACATATGAACTGTTTCATCTCTTGATAATAACGGTTCCAATTTTATTGTTTATATGTAACAGCATGGTTCTCAGCAGCTGGTTTGAGGATTCTTTTAAACTGAGAAATGTGGCTTTTGCTGAGGAGTTCTGTGCAGCCAGCTGTGGGGAAGGAGAAAGTGTGGAGCTGGGGCAAGTTTTCATGTAGAAGCAGGAAAGAAGGGATGCTCCATTTATAAGCATCAGAAGCTGGAGTGGAGACAAGGGGCCAAGGGAGACCAAGGGGCTGGGTGGGTAGGAAGTGAGAGAGAGGAAAACCCACAGTTACTTAAAAAAGAGCCCTGATCCAAGAAAAGGTCCTAGTGGGGATGTTTCGAGATAAAACACCGTGGCCTCTGAGAAGAAAGCATTCTCTCTTCTCTTTCACCTGAACCTTCCATAGAATTTAGATTGCTCATCTGAGCTCATGGTTTCAGATTCTTTTTGGAAAAGGAAGAAAGGTGCTAAGGCTGCCTCAAAGTGGGCGTGAGGAGAAGGCAGCGCCTGTGTAGGAGGAAACCAACATGTGGTACACACAAGTGGCACAGGCTAATTGCGGAAAAGTGAGAAAATCTGGGTGAGCGCAAGGAAGGAAAGAAGGGCTCCAGATTTACACCACCCCAATATAGCTGTTGCTAATGTGCTGATGCCTTCTGGTCCTTGTTCTAGATTATTGAGCACATTTTGGTTGTTCCTTTATTCTTTTCTTTAAAAAGAAAGTAGGGTTCATGTAGTATACACTGCTTTATAAATTTTGGCATTGGTTTAACCTCACTGAGACCATCGCTTTACCTGTGAGCTGTCACTGGAGGAGGCTATGTAGAATAATTGATACTAGAAATACTGATTCCCTGGCTTTTGCTATCATATTTACCAGTCTGATAAATATCCTGAGGGTTCAGCCTTGCACACTTATCTGGTTACTGTCTTCAGAAAAATTTTTCTTCCTCCATTTTTCTTCCCTTTTAGTCTTTCACGCATCTGTTTATCAACAAATAGTCGCTGTCTTAGCTTGGACTGCTATAATAAAATATAGTATGGACTGGGCGACTTAAATAACATTTATTCCAAAGTTCTGGGGGCTGGAAAGTCCAAAATCAAGGTGATGGCAGATTGAGTTTGGGGTGAAAGTTATCTTCCAGATTTGCAGATAACCACCTTCTCTCTGTATCCTCACATGGTAGAGAGAGCACAGAGAATGAGGGAGGGAGAAAAAAACTGTCTCTTCTCATCATCAAGACACTAATCTCTTCATGGGAGTCCCAGTTTCATGACCTCATCAATCCCAATCAACTCCCAGAGGACTCACCTCTAAATACCATCACATTGGTAGGTAGTGTTTTAATGTCTGAACTTGGGGAGGGATACGAAACCTTCAGTCCATAGCAGTTGCTGAATGTCTCCTCAGTGTTGGGGGCCCTGGGAGAGGTTCTGGACATACAGATCTATTACCCTGCATGTGAAAGACACAGGCATTCATCAAACAGCCCTGAAGAAAAAATACTAAATGACTAGTGAAACAAGCCCCCTGCCAAGGAGAGTCATGGTTCCATGGGTACGTTTAGTGAGGATTTGACTAATTTAGGGAAGTCATGGAAGACTTCACTGAGGAGGTAACACTTGAACTGTGATGTGTAGGATGAACAGAAATTAATTAGGGCGAGAGAGAAGGAAAGAGGATCATAGGGAGAAGGAAGAGTGGATGCAGGGGCTTGAGGGCAGGAAAGAATATGTTAGATAGAACAAAGTACTAAAAGGAGATCAGTATTATGAAAGAAGACACACCCAGGAGGTAGCAAGGAACTGCTAACTGAAAAGAAAACAGTATTTCCCAGCCTTATTTTAAGTAAAGTTGTCCTTAAATTATGCTGTATCACATTTAACTATACTGTTGTAAATACTCCACTGATTGTCAGACCATTCCAGTGAGAATATTTAAATAAGCTAAGGGATGTTGGATATGGTGTTGAGAAGCCTGAGTGAAACAAAGCGAATCCCAAAAAACACTTAAGAAATGTCACCTTCATAGTGTTTGTGACTCATTTTAACAGCCCACACTTAAGAACTCATCTGAGATGGGCTTAGAGAAGACACATATGTCACCAGTGCAACAAATTAGCAGAGTAACAAGACTGGCTCTGTCACACTTGGTAACTTCCATCAAAGGACCATTTCCACAGTCACTAATCCTGGGCCCTGTCCTTTCTCAGCCAGCAAAAATACGGAATCTACAGAGCAAGACAATGTGGACTCAAGGCAAGAATGCCATCGCTCAGCTGACAGAACTCCACGTATTCTTGGACAAGGTACACAATTAGAGCATAATTTCATGAAAACGTCCATGATTTTTTTGACATGTCTATTTGTTGACGACACTGGTGAGACTTATGTGAAAAATGCTGTTTATGACTCAAATGTAATACTTGGCAATCACTTCAGCTTCACTTGCCCCCTCTGCTGCTGCTGCTGCTAAGTCGCTTCAGTCGTGTCCGAGTCTGTGCGACCCCATAGACGGCAGCCCACCAGGCTCCACCGTCCCTGGGATTCTCCAGGCAAGAATACTGGAGTGGGTTGCCATTTCCTTCTCCAGTGCATGAAAGGGAAAACTGAAAGTGAAGTCGCTCACTCGTGTCCAACTCTTAGCGACCCCATGGACTGTAGCCCACCAGGCTCCTCCGTCCATGGGATTTTCCAGGCAAGAGTACTGGAGTGGGGTGCCATTGCCTTCTCCGACTTGCCCCCTCATCTGGGTATTAATACCTTTGTGTCAGGTGCAATCAACAATACTGTGCCAGTGGTCCTGCTTTACCTTATGCTCCTTTTGATATAAGACAAGGCTATGAGGTTGCTTTTCTTATCTTTAATTTGACGATTTTTCACAGGAAAGAAAAAGAAAAAAGCAAGATTTGAACATCACCTTTTGTTTTACTCACTTTCCCAATATTTTATCCAATATATAACCTGCTCTTATTTTCATACTGGTGAAAATTAGATCATATCACACAACTAATGTCTTAGTTTCACAAGGAAATTCAGAAAATTAGATTAAATATGATTAAGGAGATGGTTCATGTCAAAGTCTGCTCTTTTAAAATGTTCCCTTGCCCTGTGCTAGAAGGGTAACTTTTCTTTTCAGAAGCTCTTCTGGCTTTTTCTCCTTATTTGTGGTCTAGAAGGACCCCAGTTTAAAACTCTTTATCTGTGTTTTCATAAAGACCAAGCTGGCAGCAGTCCAAAGTAAACGGGCTTAGTTTTAAAGTATGTTTCTTCAGTGAAGAAACAATTGATTTAATTGCCAAAGAACTGAGGGGGAAACAAACAAAACAGATAGCTAGGAAAGCTCTCCCCTCGAACCGCTGTACTCACTTATCCCAGGGCTCCCCCCTTATTCACAGGACATACAGTTGTAAGATCCCCACTGGATGTCTGAAATCAGAAGGAGTACCAAATTCTACATATACCATCTTTTTTTCCTACCCATACATATCTATGATCAAGTTTAATCATAAATGAGGCACAGTAAGAGATTAACAATGGTAACTAATAATAAAAATAGAAGAATTATAACAGTATACTGGAATAAAAGTTATGCGAACAGACTCTCTTTCTCTCAAAATATCTTATTGCACAAAATTAATGCTGTTCCTATCTTAACTAAGCACTTGTGATGCACTGTGGCTGTAACTTTCACAGTTTGTGATGCAACAGCAAAATTAGCATGAGTTGATTTTTCCTCCCTCACTATTTCATGGATAGAAGATTTACTCTTACTCTAGATCTAAGCAACTTCAGCAGATGCTTTTTTTTCTTATTTAGTCAAGGTTATCGGACTGCCTGTAGCTCAAATGGTAAAGAATCTGCCTGCAAAGTCGAAGTTAGTTAAGATTTTTTTCTTATTTAGAATAGGTTATTTAACTCCTACTCAGAAAGCATGATGACATTTAAAACGTATCAGTTGTTCATTTCTGGAATTTTCCATCTAATATTTTCAGACCACAGTTGAATGTGGGTAAATGAAATTGCAGGAAGTGAAACTGTTGATATACAGGGATGACTGTAATAGCAATAGAGGAAAAGTGTGTACTGCGCTGCGTCACCAGTCTTTCGTTTCTGAATTGTTCTTTTCAAATATATAGCAGTATGCCAAATATTGGCCTATTTAAGCCAACCATTACGTAGAGCCTGGCATCACTTTTTTTTTTTTTTTATTAGTTTATTTTCTATTTTTTAACTTTACAATATTGTATTTGTTTTGCCATACATTGACATGAATCCACCATGCGTGGACATGTTTTCCCCTTCCAGAACCCCCCTTCCACCTCTCTCCCCATCCCATCCCTCCAGATCATCCCGGTGCACCAGCCCCGAGCACCCTGTATCATGCATTGAACCTGGACTATACAGCTAACTGGTTCTACACAATTGGAATATGTAGATAGGATCTAAAGAAGTTTCCGACAAACACAATCCCATGGAAGCTGGGTCCACTCAAGAGTTTCTTTTGAGCTTTAAATGCTATGTGAATCATTTTTTAGCCATTGAAGCTTCTATCCCTCCTCTCTTTATAACACTATCTTTTCCACTTAGAGGAAACATGATCTTCTCTCTCAAATCCTTTTTCAAGATAAACAAAATAAGATTTCTCTCTCACAATGTGCCAAGCTTTGTTGGGAATAAAAACAAAGAGAAAAAGAAGGAAAAATAAATACAGCAACAATTATTCAAAGCAGGATAAATGAAAATGTAAGAAGCAAGCCATAAGCGTGTCAGAGGCAGTGAGGGGAGCACACCACTCACAGAGAACTAGGGTTCGTCAGTAATTTCACCCCACAAATTACCTGATCTCCTATCTTGTTTTAGAAATTGTGATTATGAGGCCACACCAAGAGAGTATGCTACCAGTAAGAGCAGCTTTATGAACATTTCTTTTTCTAGGTTAGTGGCAAGTACAGCAGGTTGGATTAGGAAGTTTGGGGTTTTGTCCCAGCTCTGCCATCAACTTGCATTTCAGTCAGCTGTTGTTTTAATCATGTTGCAAAACAAAACACCCCACATCTCCATGGCACACAACAATGAACATTCATTTCTTGCTCACTTGACTGTGGGTTGGCAGGTATTGTTCTGCTCCTGTCTCCAAGTCTACAGGTCATTATCAATCGACTCCAATCAAGGTCAGGTCTACTTCAAGAGTCTCTCTTGCCTGGACCAGGCTGAAGGGGCAGTAGCTACCAGGGACATCTTTTTCTCATGGAGGAGGTTGGAAACTTCTGGAAGGCAAATGGGAACATCTCATTCCTCTCAAGGCCTCTGAGTGGAACTGGTACACTGTCATGTCCACCCTCAGGGACCTTCTTTCCTTATCTAGCCAGATGTAGTCACTACCTGACCAAACCTAAGCTCAAAGAAGGGGGCAGGGATGAGGGAAGAACACTTCTCTCTTGGAGGGAGGGGGGTTGAGGTATGGATAATAACAGAATTTACCACAATCTAATTTTGAATAACAACCGTATTTCTGTTTATTAAGTCTGTAAAATAAGGCTTTGGATCACACAGGCAGAAAGAAATCTATCCTGCCAAAGATCAAGTCAAGAAAAAAGGGTCACGAATTACCCTTTTAAAAAAGTCACAATTAAATATATTTAAGGATTTCCATGAAGATCATAATTTAGGCTGAGTATATTATGAAACATCTGCGTATCAATGAGAAAGTTGCCACTGCTTTTTGACCTCTTAAATTCTTCTATTGCAGCCTATTGGAGAAGAAGTTACACTGAGGCAAGTAAACAAGCCAGTTTGCATATGGCAATCTGCCACCTCCATCTCGGAGGTTGTGTTACCAGGTTAAATTGGGGGTTAAAACCTACGGTCTAGAAGCCACATCTAGCCCACTGCCTGTTTGTGTATAACCTGTGACAAAAGGATGGTCATTTTTATATTTATAAATAGCTGTAAAAAAAAAAAAACACACACAAAGAATATTATATAACTGTGAAAATATATGAAATTCAAATTTCAGTAGCCATGGAAAAGCTTTATTGGAACATAGCCACACCCATCTCATCCACTTACATACTGTATCTGACTGCTTTGAATGCTATAGCGGCAGAGTCAAGCAGTTGCCATAGAGACCACATGGCTTGAAAAGCTGAAAATATCTGCTATGTCTTTACTGGCCTGTTACCCGAAACATTTACCAACCTCTGGACTGAACGATTCATTCAGATATAAAACACCGTAAATCTATTGGGGTAGGCCAAAAAGTTCATTTGGGTTTTTCTGTACCATCTTATGGAAAAACTCGAAATAACTTTTTGGTCAACCCAATATACGGTTCTCAAACAGTTTGAAGCCTATTCTTAGACAGGTTTGAAGCCTGACAGTTCTGTACCATGAAACAGAGAGGTGAGCATAATATCTGATGGGTCCAACTGTACCTTTGAGTCTACATCACTTTAAGAAAGCAGGAAACCCAGATTTTGTGATCCCTGACTCTCCCCTAAATATTCTGCACAGACTGCAACCTGGAGTCTTCATTTTCCATAGTGGTGGAAGCAGGGCCAGTTCTTTGTGGCTGAGGTAAAACTCCATATTCCTCTACCTAGGTGTGTCTTAGCACTGGCCAGAAGGAAATACCCAGCTACTCATGGGTTTATTGAGCATGAGTTCACGTCATCTCAATTTATGTTTCATGTTGCATTTTGAGTCATACCAAAAACAGCCCCTCCGTTAACACTGATTTACATTTCATGGTGGTTTATGCTATGCGACAGTTTGGTGTCTGCCCATTACTTTTCACACACTTTTTTTTTTAAACCCTCATAAGCTTAGAATTTGATTTAATTTTTGTTTTATAAAAACAAATGTCATCCCACGAGGGGAGATGGCTCTTGTTATAAACACACGTGTGTAGGACTGTAAAACTTAATGAAATTCACAACCAAACGTTGTAATAAATGGCCTCGGGACAGAAACAATCTAATCAGCCTCCAGTGAGTCACAGATGATCGGCTGGAATTGTACACAGGTGGCTGAGGGCACAAGCACAAGGCCTTTGGCGTCTTGCCTCACAACACACAGGGGACGTGTGTTTTATGACCCAACTCTACGTGCCCTGTCGTGCTTTACTGTTTGCGTATTTCTGTCAAAACCTGCCCTGGCAATGTAGTTACACAGAAATTATAGTCGGCAAACCACCCTCATTAGGAGAAGTTAGCAACTATTTCATTGCCTGAGAAAGGACTATTCCTTTTAAGAGCAGTGTCCAGATGAAACTCAAGCTCTGGGGGCCCCGGCTGAGGTTTGCAGCTTTGAAAAGGAGCACGGAGGAATGACTACCCCCTCCCTCTCTACCTGAAGTCTTCTTTTGGTAATTCTGTGGGGGATAGAAAATATGTTCCTCAGCTTGCACTATGTGCTTGATGGAGTTGAACAGAGTCATTGAGAAAGCTGACATAGCTTTTAGCAAAAGCAATGTAAATATCTTAGCAGCTTGGAGGAGTATCATTGTCAAGACCAGCTTTCCAATCTTTCATTCCAAAATTAAATTGTGAGCTTTATCATGAATCTTGGGAGGTGTTGCCAGGGTCACTGACATTATTCAGGGAGCCATTTGACGCACTTGGTTGTATACTGATGCTGAGCATGGCAGGGGGGTTGCATGAGTACATTCTAAGAAAGATGATCTAGGCCTTGTCATGGCATTGACTGATTCCAGCAAGGGAAAATGTATGGGATCCTTCAACTACATGATGTTATCGGTGACCTAGAAAAAATGTATCCAATTTGAAAATAGATGAGCAAACATCATTTCATTATTTGGGGAACAGAGCAAGCACCTCCATTTTTGGAGTCACACCAGTGATGGTACCACTACTACCAGTAACCACTTCCCAGGGTATCTGCAGTCCTTCTGTGATGGCATTCAGATAGCACAGTGGTCAAGAGCAGGCTATGGAACTAGACCACCAGGGACTGAGTCCTAGTCTGTCATGTATAAGCTTTGTAACTATTAGCAACTCAGTCGGCATCTCTGTTCCTCTGTCTCCCTTCCAGAAAGACCAGGATACTAATAGTACCTACTCACTGAGTGATTGAGCTATACTATGAGTTAATCTATGCAAAGAGTACAGTGCCTGGCACATAGTCATGCTTCATTGAGATCAGTTATTATTAATATAGTTATTTGGTATATATGTTTGTACATCTATCCAGGACTCTACAACCATCATTATTTAAGAAGAGAGATGCATAAGAACTAATATTTACTGCATACAATGGCCTAGGTCTTAGCTGACTATTCTCCATTTATTATTTAATTCTTCTAATAATCTTATAGAAGAAGATACTATTTCCATGAATGAGAAAACAAATTCTAAAAAGGCAAACAAATCAGAACCTACTCATCAGCTATGGTAGATCTAGTGTCAGCAAATTACAAATCTACACTGGTTATTGAGCTGAGACTTTGGGTTCACTTCCTGCCTCTATCTCTTACTAACTGTGAACTTGGGCAATTTAACCTCTTCAAATTTGATTTTTCTCCTTGCAAAAAGTACATAAAAATAGAAACTACCTCACAGGTATAGCAGAAACATTAAATGATATATTAATATCTATGAATGTTTAGTATAGTATTCAGTACTTGAAAGATAGTGATCAGTAACTATCAGTTCAGTTCAGTTGCTCAGTTGTGTCCGACTCTTTGTGACCCCATGGACTACAGCATGCCAGGCCTCCCTGTCCATCACCAACTCCTAGAGTTTACTCAAACTCATGCCCATTGAGTCGGTGATGCCATCCAATCATCTCGTGCTCTGTCGTCCCCTTCTCCTCCCGCCTTCAATCTTTCCCAGCATCAGGGTCTTTTCAAATGAGTCAGTTCTTCACATCAGGTGGCCAAAGTATTGGAGTTTCAGCTTCAACATCAGTCCTTTCAATGAATATTTAGGACTGATTTCCTTTAGGATGGACTGGTTGGATCTCCTCACAGTCCAAGGGACTCTCAAGAGTCTCCTCTAACACCATAGTTCAAAAACATCAGTTCTTCACACTCAGCTTTCTTTATAGTACAACTCTCACATTCATACATGACTACTGGAAAAACCATAGCTTTGACTAGACAAACATTTGTTGGCAAAGTAATGTCTCTGCTTTTTAATACACTGTCTAGGCTGGTCATAACTTTTCTTCCAAGGAGCCAGCTTCTTTTAATTTCATGGCTGCAGTTATCATCTGCAGTGATTTTGGAGCCTCCCAAAATAAGTCATTATAATGTAAGATCAATGTGGAACTATGGCTCTGTGTTGCTCCCTTCACAATACTTATTGTGTTGTTAACCCACCTATCACTACCATTAAAGAGTGAGCTGTGTCATAGTAGTTACTCCCTCTCTGTTGATCACTGTATGTCTTCTGTTTATGACATAAAGATTTTGGCACACCCAGGTATTCCATAAATACAAAAATAGTGGATGGATGGCTAAATAAATTCATTTTTATGTTTAAGTCATCCATTCTGTGTTTTTGACACAAGTATAAAAAGAAGATACTACATTTACAGTGGAATATTATTCATTCTTAAAAAGGAAAGAAATCTTTCCATATGAAACCACAGGGACACAGAAAGGCGAGTACCGCATGATACCACTTATATCAGGTATCTATCATAAGCTCAGACGCAGAGAGTAGGACGGTGGTTTCCAGGGGTTAGGGGAGGGGGAAGTGGGGAGTTATGCAAGATGGTCAAGCTTAAGCGATCCACTGAACAAAATTGCACCTATAGTTAATAATCGCACACAAAAATTTGTTCACACAGTAGATCTCATGTATTCGTAACACAATATTAAAAAGAGACAGAGAGAGAGAGGCAGTAAAACTGAAATTTTTAAAGTAGTTCCCAACTTAATTTCATGGAAATTTTGTCCAAGGAATCTGTTTTGATTCCTTTTTTAATTTGGCTTGAATAAACTGATATCTTATGAACAATGGGCCTATGGACCCTTTTTTTCTTTAAAGAAAGAGAAATAGCAATGGAAATAAGAAGGAATCGTGGCCTCTTGGGACTTGAAAGATGTTGCTTAGTGACATGGCATCATCACCATCAAAGCTGCTACCCAAATTTAGCTCTTTCTCTGTGTTGCATACTGAACCAAGAGCTTTCAATAATATCTTATTTAGCATTCCCACCTAAAGGAAATCAACGCTGAATAATCATTGTAAGGACTGATGCTGAAGTTGAAGCTTCAATACTCTGGCCACCTGATGCAAAGAGCTGACTCACTAGAACAGACTCTGATTCTGGGGAAAACTGAGGGCAGGAGGAGAAGGAGCAACAAAAAACTAAGACCATGGCATCTGGTCCCATCACTTCATGGCAAACAGATGGGGAAATGGTGAGAGACTTTATTTTGGGAGGCTCAAAAATCACTGCAGATGGTGACTGCAGCCATGAAATTAAAAGAAGCTTGATCCTTGGAAGAAAAGTTATGACCAACCTAGACAGCTTATTAAAAAGCAGAGACATTACTTTGCCAACAAAGGTCCATCTAGTCTCAGCTACGGTTTTTCCAGTAGTCATGTATGGATGTGAGGGTTGGACTATAAAGAAAGCTGAGCACTGAAGAGCTGATCTTCTGAACTGTGGTGTTGGAGAAGACTCTTGAGAGTCCCTTGGACTGCAAGGAGATCCAACCAGATCATCCTAAAGGAAATTAGTCCTGAATATTCATTGGAAGGACTGATGCTGAAGCTGAAACTCCAATACTTTGGCCACCTGATGCAAAGAATTGACTCATTAGAAAAGACCCTGATGTTGGTAAAGATTGAAGGCAGGAGGAGAAGGGGATGACAGAGGATGAGATGATCCGATGGCATCATCGATGCGATGGACATGAGTTTGAGTAGGCTCTGGGAGCTGGTAATGGACAGGGAAGCCTGGTGTGTTGCGGTCCATTGGGTCACAAAGAGTTGGACATGAATGAACGACTCAACTGAACTGGGGTATAGTTGATTAACAATGTTGTGATAGTTTCAGGTGAACAGTAAAGGGACTCAGCCATACATATACATGCAGCGTAAACTCCCCTAAACTCCCCTTCCATGCAGCCTGGCTCATAACTTTGAGCAGAGTTCCCTGTGCTACACAATAGGTCCTTGTTAGTTATCTATTTTAAATACAGCAATGTGCACATGACCTTCCCCAAATCCCTAACTATCCCTTCCCTACATCCTTCCCCCGGCAACCCTAAGTTCGTTTTATAAGTCTGTGAGTTTCTTTCTGTCTTGTAAGTAAGTCCATTTGTGTAATTTCTTTTTAGATTCCACATATAAGAGATGTCATATGATATTTCTCCTTCTCTGTCTGAGTTAGTTATGGATGCAAATTTTCATTCCTGTTCTTTCAGTGAAAAAAAGCAATGTCCAGGGAAGTTAAGTGACTTGCCTAAGGTCACAGAGCAGCAATGTGTCAGATCCAGGGCTATAATATGCCTCACTCTGACCTCAGATCCCCACCCTTGCTGTCTCCATTTATTCACCCAGTCTATAAATACTTACTGAGTATCTACCATTAAATGAGTAAATATTTTTAAAGAGTTTAGAACAGTGTCAGATAGAAAATAAGTGCTGACTGTGTTTGACAAATAAATACATGAATTCTTGGCTTTGAATGGAATATATCTTCAGTGAACAAGGCACGCTACAATCCCTGCTCTTGTGAAGCTTGAGAGAGGGGACATGTCACGGAGGGGGCAGATGATGAACAGCGTGTGCATTAAACAAATAGCAGAGCATGGCAGAAGGTTATGAGTGCAATGGAAGAAGAGCAAGGCATGAGGGTGGGGTGGGAATATTCACAGGGGTGCTGGGTTGCATTCAACATGGTGGTCAAGGCAGAACTCAGAGCGAAGACAAACTCTGAGTAAGGAGCGGTGGCTCTTTGGGGGAAGTGCACTGCTGATGGGGAAGAGCTAGACCAAGGGCCAGAGGGACAGCACACAGGCCATGTGTCTGGACTGGAGTGACCGAGGGCAAGAGAGGTGGGGAATGAAGTCAGAGAGGTGATGGAGTGGGATGGAGTGAGGGGCGGGGCATGCCACGCAGGGTTCCCCTCTCAAGCTGCTAGACTAGGACCACCTCCCTCACATTCTGTCCCCTAGAAGCTGTTCCAGTATTTGCAATTCCTGCTTGAGGACAAGGTCTGAGTAACCCCATCCAACGCTTGACATTTCAGGGTCGAGAGAGTTAAAGTATTAATAGAATATTCAGGAGCCAGATGGTCAGCAGGGTCTGCTCATTCCATGAACATTAGATCCTGCAAAGGGCAAGGGTTATGTGAGTGGCTCCAAACCTATAACATCTGTCAGCCATGCACAGATAAAGGGGCCACAAATAATTTGAAAAAATTGAGCATGCAACTGAGGGATGCTTTCTCTGGGGAGAATAAAGGACTGAGCGACCACAAGAAATCTAAAAGTGTATATATATGTGTGTACATATATATATGTATATATGCATTTGCATATGAATATATGTCACAAAGAGTCAGACACAACTGAGCAACTGAACTGATATGTATATACATTATATATATGTGTGTGTGTGTATACATTTAATTCAATTAAATCACTAAGTAATAACTGCCCAACATGTGCAAGGCACAGTGAGGAACACCTAAGATTTTTATGACATGGAGCAGATTTTTAGGCACCATGAAATACTAGAAAGAATACTGATATTTGAAGTCAAGAGCAGGGGTTGGCAAACTGTTTCTTGAAGAGCTGGGGAGTAAATATTTTAGGTTTTGTGGGCCATAGAGTCTGTGTTGTAACTTACTCAACTCTGCCATTGAAATCCTCCTAGACACCATGTAAACAAATGGGCATGGCTATGTCCTAATTACGGAGAAGGCAATGGCACCCTACTCTAGTACTTTTGCCTGGAAAATCCCATGGACGGAGGAGCCTGGTGGGCTGCAGTCCATGGGGTCGCACAGAGTCGGACACGACTGAAATGACTTAGCAGCAGCAGCATGTCCTAATTAACCTTGACTTACACACACTGGGATTTGGCTTATGAGCAGTTAGCTGCTGTCCCATCAGTTGAAGATTTGTACTTCTACTAGATCGGCAGAAGGTGCTACCTACTGAGCATCTGTACTATCAGGAGCACATGCTAGGTGCTTCTCCTACTAATTCTAACATAGCTCTTATAGCGTTCATATTATTATCCCTATTTTGCAGATGAAGGAATAGAGGCTCACCTCAGAGAGGGTCAGTAAATTGCCTAGGGGTACACAGTAGTTAAGTTGGAAAACTGAGAAGCAAATTGTGGAACACAATTCCACACGGCATTTCTTTCTATCACAGTGCACTGAAGCTCACAGAAGAGAAATGCAGATAATAATATAATCAGATATTTAGCCCTTTGCCCAAAGCAACTGAGATTTTAGTCACTGTGTATTCTTACATTTACAATATCCATTTCAGCTATGGGGAAAGAAAAAAAAAAAGGCACATTTCCATTTTTGCCTTCTTTGGCATGTATGCTGACTTCTCTCCAGAGATTTCAAAGCTGCCTGAGCCTCAGGTTCTGCATTTCTCTTGGAAACAATCTGTGCTTTATAAATGATGGTGGCGGGGGGCTTTTAGGCTGTGGGGAATAAATCAGCACTCCCTGCTCCTTGTTCTGAGCAGTGGACTGGCGAACTCAAGGATGAAGTGAGCAGAGTGAAATGCAAAAATACTCTTTGAGTCACATGCAAACTAGAAGATGTACAGAAATCAGGCCCCCACCCCTTGGGGCTCCCTTCATTTCTCCACGCTCTCTTCCCATGGGGCTCCGACGGGCTCAACCTTCTGTTCTAAAGGAGAAATGTCAGCTTCATTCCTGATTCACGGCCCTTGTACTTGTTCCCTCTGCCTGGAAGGCTCTGCTCCTAGATTCTCACAGGCCTGGTGTCTCTTGCTCACTAGGTCTGAGTTCAGTCCTCCTATTTTTACAGGAAATTCTCCTAGGAGCTCCTAGTCTAAATTTTCCAAGTGCAGGTCTTTCTCTGTCACATTAAGCTATGTTCATTCTTGGCATCAAATGCTTCCTATCTTGTTCATTTACTTATTTTTATCTTTTGTTTCCTCTGATGACATCTTGAGCTCCATGGAAGCAAGCTTCTTGTCTGTTTTGTTCATCCCTGCCCGTGGTGCTCTGGATAGCATCTAGCACAGAAAGGTATTCGGAGAACGTCTGTTGAATGAATGCATGATCGACAGCAGCTGAAAAACGTATGTTGAATGCTTACTGTCTGCTATGCACTGGGCTGAGCCCTTTTATGTACTCCTTCACTCAGTTCAACAGCTTAATTTCTTCAAGGAATTCTGATTACCCCCACTTTACAGATGATACAATGGAAGCTTGGAATGGTCAGTCCTGCAAGTGATAACACTATTCCCACCTCAGCCCATCTGACTTAAGTCATTAATTGCAAGATATGGGAGAAGTGAAGAGTGAATCACACATATATTACCCTGAAGGATAAGGAAAATGTTCTAACCAAGAGCCAGTTCAAGAAAGGAAACAGCCTCCCTGTGTCAGAAAGCCAATACAATGGTGATGGATTCTCGTCTGTGTCCATTGCAGGGCAGTGTTGAAGAAGGGGTGGTAGGCAGGTCATCCGCACGTGTTCATGGACATCCAGTAAGAGCATGAGGCCACGCCTTGAGCTGGTAACCTCACAGAAGTGGGGCTTTTTGTCATTTGTGTTTGCTGCATTTTCAAGGTGCATTATTAAGGAAACCATCTTAGGGGAGACTGGTGATTTCGGTGGAGAGCCCTCGTCTCTGCTGGCATGCCTGAATTCTGCTCTGGGTGTGCCAGTCGTCACTTTTGTCTGTTTCACTGGCTGGATTAAGAAGTGCCACTTAATAAAGGCTTCTCTAATTCGGCCCTTTCCATTTGCGTTTTTGGCACATTTGCTTTGAGTTTCCAGCTTTGATGTTGGCCCTTGTTCAGCAGGCTCTGGGCTTTGGGGGGTATGAACTGTAGCAAGCAGGAGGAAAGCTTTGTGTTTGAACTGGCACAGTGATTGATTAACCCTTTCTGTAACTTATCTGGTGAAAAGGAGACTACTCGGCCAAGCAGGCTCCAGATGGCCAGAGGATGCAGGTCGTACATTCTGAGATGCTGATTTTGGGGGTTGTACTCATCTCACACGCTAGTAAAGTAATGCTCAAAATTCTCCAAGCCAGGCTTCAACAATACATGAACCATGAACTTCCAGATGTTCAAGCTGGTTTTAGAAAAGGCAGAGGAACCAGAGATCAAATTGCCAACATCCGCTGGATCATTGAAAAAGCAAGAGAGTTCCAGAAAAACATCTATTTCTGCTTTATTGACTATGCCAAAGCCTTTGACTGTGTGCATCACAATAAACTGTGGAAAATTCTGAAAGAGATGGGAATACCAGACCATCTGACCTGTCTCTTGAGAAACCTGTATGCAGGTCAGGAAGCAACAGTTAGAACTGGACATGGAACAACAGACTGGTTCCAAATAGGAAAAGGAGTACGGCAAGGCTGTATATTGTCACCCTGCTTATTTAACTTATATGCAGAGTACATCATGAGAAATGCTGGGCTGGAAGAAACACAAGCTGGAATCAAGATTGCTGGGAGAAATGTCAATAACCTCAGATATGCAGATGACACCACCCTTATGGCAGAAAGTGAAGAACTAAAGAGCCTCTTGAGGAAAGTGAAAGAGGAGAGTGAAAAAGTTGGCTTAAAGCTCAACATTCAGAAAACGAAAATCATGGCGTCTGGTCCCATCACTTCATGGGAAATAGGTGGGGAAACAGTGGAAGATTTTATTTTGGGGAGCTCCAAAATCACTGCAGATGGTGACTGCAGCCATGAAATTAAAAGACGCTTTCTCCTTGGAAGAAAAGTTATGACCAACCTAGATAGCATATTAAAAAGCAGAGACATTGCTTTGCCAACAAAGGTCCATCTAGTCAAGGCTATGGTTTCTCCAGTAGTCATGTATGGATGTGAGAATTGGACGGTGAAGAAAGCTGAGCGCCGCAGAATTGATGCTTTTGAACTGTGGTGTTGGAGAAGAGTCTTGAGAGTCCCTTGGACTGCAAGAAGATCCAACCAGTCCATCCTAAAGGAGATCAGTCCTGGGTGTTCATTGGAAGGACTGATGTTGAAGCTGAAAGTCCAATACTTTGGCCACCTCATGCGAAGAGCTGACTCATTGGAAAAGACCCTAATGTTGGGAAGGATTGGGGGCAGGAGGAGAAGGGGACGACAGAGGATGAGATGGCTCGATGGCATCACCGACTCAATGGACATGGGTTTGGGTGGTCTCCGAGAGTTGGTGATGGACAGGGAGGCCTGGGGTGCTGTGGTTCATGGGGTTGCAAAGAGTCAGACATGACTGAGTGACTGAACTGAACTGAACTGAACTGAACATCCTAGAACAAACTGAGTGTCACATGTAGTCTCAGTAACACGTGGACCCTGGGAAGATTGGGTGTTGAGGGTGGCTTCAAGAAGTTTGCAAGTCGGTATTTCATTCTTTGAGCAAATTTTAATCTCAGGATGGCCCTCGTCACCACATGGAAAACAAACCAATCCAAACAGAAGGGAGAAAAATAAACTCAAAATAAAGTGTATTTCCAACTTATTTTGATCTTGATCTTTTGTTCTGTATTTTGTAAACTCCACTGCCAACTACCAAGCTTTAGGTACAGTTCAGTTAGGTACAGCTGGGTAGCAGCAACGTAAGAAAGAGAAAAAAGGAAGAAAGGAAGGGAGAGAGGGAGGGAGAGGGGCAGGAAACTACAAGACTAATGATCAGTAACTGACCTCCTAAAGCAGTTTATAAATACAGCCCTGTTGCTCCAACATTCAGTGAGGGAAGCAACATTTTCATTTTCATTTCTGGAACATCCCTTAGCATTTTAAATCAAGAGATGCTTGCTGTCCTTCTCCGCTTATTCCATTATTCCAGACAAACTTCTGTTGGGGAAAAGTCAAAATAAGCCAGCTCTGTTCTCTCGTTTAAGTGAAAATGAAGGGAGTGTTTATAAACATGTTTTTAATCAGACTTTTACATTTTTACTTAACTATTTATTTAGCCATTTACTAAACATGCTGCTAGTTCTTTCAAGGAAGAGAAAACACCATGTGAAACACGACTCAATTCTCTCTGCGGCTCTACCCACGGGTCTAGCCTTTACAGTTACTATTTCTGACAGCGGGAGGCTTGGTCGCCCACCATCAGGAGTCCAGTGTGTGATTTAGGGACAGATGACAGCATCTGAACAAGCTCCTCACACAACCTCAGAAACCAAACCAAAAATCAGAACAAATACGTCCTTCTCCATTTCGTAAGTATGTTTGTAGTGGGAAACGGAATGCAGATGCACAGAATGGTTCAATATTGATTTGAGCATGTTGAAGAAAATCAAGTTTCGAAAAAAAAAAAAAACCAGTAAGACAAGGCACCCATTATTAACATAACTCAAGTCATGCCATTCAAAGTGCCTTCAGACTCAGCTATCAGATATATGCGTTTTTAGCCACTCATCAATTCCTCTGAGTAGCGTCATAGAGAAACTGTCATATACATTAGGTCTGGAAAACTAGCTTTGATGCTGTTAGAATGGGACCAGTCAGTCTGTGGATGTAAGCTGCCTTTCTTCCAGCACACGCCCAGGGCCAACATCACTAATCTATTATAGCACTCTTTCCCACTGAGTCCATAAGGCTTTACAGTCTCATCAAAATGAAGTGCCGAGCAGCCAATCCTTCAGTGTGGGACTTATCATCACTGTGAACACTGACTAGGGCTCTGTCTCCAGGTGACACAAAATTATCCTGCAGTTTTGACAGCTACCACTGCAAGTCCCTCCTGGCATGTGCCACCTTGTGTAATTCCCTCACTGTGCGTGTGGGCTAGACTTCGCCATTCACTTCTGGTGAATAACATACACAAACGTGATGATGGGATGTCACTTTTCAGTAGGTTACAAGAGACTGACTCTCATCTCATCGGGACTCACTCTTGCCCCCTCACTCTGAAGAAACCAGCTGCCATGTTGTGAGCCGCTCCATGGCGAGTCCGCAGGGTAAGGACCGGAGGGGAGCTTAGTTAGTATAGCTTGGGAGCAACTAAGGCCCTCGGTCCAAAAGAAAGCCAGTGACTGAACACTGTCAACAACCACATGAGTGATCTTCAAAGAAAAGGACCATCCCCTGGCCAGGCTTTAAGATGACCACAACCCTGGTCAGTATCTTCACTATAGCCTTGAGAGAGACCTTGAATCAGTGGACTTCCAACTCACAGCAGCTATGAGATAATAAATACCGTTGCTTAAGGCCACTAAGTATTGGGATAATTTGTTACACAGCAATGGACAGCTAACACAGTAAGGTTTTAGCAGACTCCATGCAAGTCAAGAGGCAGGGATAGAGAAGAAAAAGGAACCAGTCTCTGAAAAGGAGCTCAAATTTCTCCTGGCATGAAAAACTAAATTAAGTCACAGCTCAGGGCTGTGATTGGTTTTGGGATCTTCTCATTCTTATCAAACATTTATTACATGTTAAACCTAAGTATGGCCTCCTGTGGTATCTTGGAGTTACAAAGAGGCAAGCTCTGGTCTCTCTCCTTAGATATAGGAGGGTCAGGAAATAGATGCTATGATGAAGTGGACATTGACTGCTTTCATTTGCCCAGCAACCGTCCTTATTCTTTTTCAGTTTTACCAGGCTCACTTTTCTTGAGGAAACCACCCTGGTATCTCCTAGGTCCATTTGGTCTGGATGGAACTGACTTTCCAGTTCCATCCAAGTGGATGGAATTGGTTTGAATTATACCGAAGAGAGGAAAGCAAAGCCAAGAAAAGGAAAGAAGCACACTGTTGACAACATCTTTTCAGCACCTTTCTCCAGCTGCTCTGGTACTGGGATTTTCAGTTCCATTAGGCAAGAAATCCCTTCCCCAACCCTCGCACCCTTAATTTTATATATGTTTGAATTGGGCTTCTGTAACCTGCAATAGAAATTATCCAGAATAAAACAACAGGAAAGATGTGAAAATGTGGGAATTTGAAAAAGCTGGCACTTCATAAAGTTGGCCTTGAGGTGGGCCTGGATTAGCAGGAGGAAAGGGTCACAAAGAGGTTGTTATGTCACCTGGAGACAACTCAGATATCAACAGGGGTCATCATTACTGCAATGAATTTTGTAGGTGATTCTCAGTCTGCTTGGACTCACATGAGAAACTGAGCCAAAGTATTAATAAAGTTCATATTCAGCAAATATCTATGCTGTATTGGCTACGTGTTAGGAACTGTCTGGGGGCGGTGCTGAGGACGGAAAGACAAAACAAGACGTCTGTGCTCAGAGGGTATAGAAAAGTCTAGTCTCTTTCAGGGAGATAGATCATAAAAAAAACAAAGTGTATCAGTGTATCTATCAGTGTAGGATAATGTTGGTGGTGATAAGCTCCAGGAGAGACAAAGCATGAAAGAGTTGGATACTGATGATGGGGACTAAGGGGGATGGGTACCATTTAGACATGGTGGCTAGGGGAGAACTTGTGGCAGAGTGAGAATGTGAACATAGGCATGACTGAAACGTGGGATGACTTGTGCAGGTATCTGGGGGAAGGTCTTCCAGGCACAAGGAAGGATGAGTACCAAGGCCTTCAGTTGGAATGGAATATTTGGTATGTTTTAGGTCAATAAGAGGGCCAGGGTGTCAGGGAGACGTGAGAAAGAAGAGGAGCAAAAGACTATGATGTCAGGGAGACGTCAGATCACACAGTGTCTTGAAGGGCATTGTAAGAATGTTAGCTTTTATTTTTTCATTCAAGTATAGTTGATTTTACAATGTGTTGGTTTCTGGTGTAAAGTGATTCAGTTATATGTACATATAAATCTTCCTTTTCATATTCTTTTCCATCATGGTATATTACAGGATATTGAATATAGTTCCCTGTGCTACACTATAGGATGTTGTTGTTCATCTATTTATACACAGTAGTATATATTTGCTAATACAAAACTCCTAATCTATCCCTCCTCTATCCCCTTTCCCCTTTGGTAACTGTACGTTTGTTTACTATGTCATTAACCTTTCGGTTTTATAAATAAGTTCGTTTTTGTCATATTTTGGATTACACATCTAAGTGATATGATATGGTATTTGTTTTTCTCTTTCTGACTTATGTTACCTAGTATGATCATCTCTAGTTGCATCCATGTTGCTGCAAATGACATGATCTCATTCTTTTCGTTGCTGAGTAGTATTCCACTGTATATATGTATCACATCTCCTTTATCTATTCATCTGCCGATGGACACTTAAGTTGCTTCTGTATCTTAGCTATTGTAAACAGTGCTACTATGAACACTGGGATGCAGATACCTTTTTGAATTGGAGTTTTCTCTGGATATATGCCCAGGAGTGGGACTGCGGGATCAGGATGTGAGCTTTCACACTGAGAGTAACAGGCCACCAGAGGAGTGCCATCATCTGTGAGGCTTTCTCTGGCTGCTCTATTGAGAGTAAACTTGCAGTGGACAGGGGTGGAACAGAAGACCTATCTAGAGGCTATTGCAGAAGTTCTAGCAAGAACTGATGGTGGTTAACAGTTGGGCTTGGACTCTGGATATATTTTGAAGATAAAACCTCTAAGATTTTCTGACTCATTGACTGTAGCACATGAGAGAAAGTATGGTTGTCTAGGAGGAGTTGATGGAAAGCTAGGGCTGTCTTTAACCAAGCTGAGGAAGGCTGGGCAGGAGAGTCGACTTGACACCACTCAATGTATGATGCCTGTTAGACACTCCAGTGATGGATCAGGTGGGTGGTTGGATGTATGAACCTTGAGTGCTGGGGAGAGGCTGGGTTGGAGATACATGTTTGGGAGACACAGCAGACAGAGCTGTTTAAAGCTGAGATGATGAGGTCACCTAAGAGGTGAGTATAAACAAGACACAGAAGACATTCAATTGAATCCTAAGACACTCCATCACTTAAAGGTCAGGAAGAGGAGGAACTTGCTGGAAAAGAAACTGAGGTGAAAAGTTTGAGCCACAGTGCTTTGCTGTTGTTGTTGTTCAGTCGCTAAGTCACGCCTGATTCTTTGCAACCCCATGGACTGCAGCATGCCAGGCTTCCCTGTCCTTCACTATCTCTCAGAGTTTTCTCAAACTCATGTCCATTGAGGCAGGGATACTATCCAATCATCTCATCATCTGCTACCCTCTTCTCCTCCTGCCCTCAATCTTTCCTAGCATCTGGATATTTTCAAACCAGCTATCAAACAAAAGCAGTGATATTTCTGCTTCTGCTTTTCTCTGCTTTACCTAGTATCACTTCCCTTTCACTTAGTACAGTACTTTCTCATGAAGTAGTAGGAAAGCTGGACTCTAACTACACAGACTCACTATAGTACAGTTTTCTTGCTCAGAGAAAAATCAAGACATAGAACCGGCCTTATAGAAGATACAGAGTTTCTACTTCAATGAATAGTGAGTGCAGGATGAAGGACAGATACTGGGGAAGTGAGGCAAGTTTCAAGGAATCTGGTGAGTATCAGGTCCACAAGAGAAGTCAAAACTACGAACGCAGACAAAGCTGAAATGAGCAGCTATCCAGTAAGGGGAAATAATGGGCAAGAAGAATATTAGATAGGGTTCAGTAGGTTCAAAACCTTGAAATAGAAGGTGGGAGGTCCAAGTCTGGTACCCGATGAATACCCAGACCATGGGCTTCAGTGCCAGCTTATTGTTAAAACTTTTTTAATGGCTTGAACACCTTTTATTGTGCATTTTGGAAACTCCTTGCCCCCACGGAACTGGCAACATTTAAAACTTGACTGTATCACTTATTTACCTACAATGTCACTTTTCTCACATACATACAAGGACAAAGCCCAGTGTCAATAAAAATAACTGCAGCAAGTAACATGTCAAAGTGTCTTCCATGTGTCAGGCACTGGTCTAATGCCTTATTTTACACTTATTATCTTCCCATTTTACAGATGAAGACGTGGAAACTAGGCAATTACATGGTGTGCCTAAATTCCCACAGCTAGTGAGCAGGAAAAATGCAATTCAAACCTCGAGCTTTGTGAAACTATTCTGGCAGTATCAGAGGTGTGAGGGGTGAGAGGTAAGTAAGTGTTAGGTGAACTGGGGTTGGATGAACGTGGGTTTAAGTGAAAGCCTGTGTGACCATGGGGACCAAAGTAGGCCTTGAGCCCATGTGATGGCAATGGATCCTTTGAAACACATCCCATGAATGTGTACCAAGGTCTGTCATTTTGGATCAGAGTACCTTCTGAGCAAAATAAGTGCCCTGATGATTGCAATAAGGCTAGTAAATAGGATATGGTGCTCCTTTGGACCCAGGGTCTGTGATCCATAGCCCAAGTGGCCAAGGAGTTAGGCACATCCTCATGTGTGCTTTTAGTACCTTCTTAGAACATTTCAGTACCTTCTTAGAACATCTCAGTAGGGAGATGCACCTTCCCTTATGTTATAGATGAAGAATCTAAGACTCATGGGCGTGACCTACACAGGTTTATTCTGGAGGGAGAAGGAGGAGACCAGTTGTTCTCTCTCATACTCCTGGGGAGAAGGTATTCTTTCCTGTCTCCAAAACCGATGCATTTTTTCTTGCCACTCCAATCTCTTTTGTAACAGCTTTGCCTCCTCTACCCCAATCCTACCAAAACAGTCTGGGGAACTACGAGCAGGGCAGACCAACAATCCTTTCTCTCCCTTCTGTTTCCTCTCCTCTTGGAGTCTCTTCAGCACGTTTGAAACTGTGTCTTCATTCCCTTCCCCCAAAGGGAAAGTTGCTGTCTTTTGGTTAACTCAGAACTACAGGGATAAATTCTTAGGAAAACCACGTGCTTTTTATTATTATGTTGTTTATTCATGGATTTGAAACACATTTATATTGGTAGGCTATTAATGGAATAAAACATTCAGATGAAAAAAAACATAATAACAGAGAGTTTGGTAGTCATCTTGAGGAAATAAAGAGAAGCCTCCTATAGGGAAGCATGTTTAACTCTTCCTGTCTCATTTCCTCATGTGGGAACCCTGTTGGCCATCACCATGGTTGACAACCATCCCAGCCCTCTTCATGTGAAATTCATCATCACAGTAGAGACCTGGTCCTTGTTGCTACCAGCACAAAGGAAGCAAGTGGCCCAGAGCTTACTGGAATCCCATGTAAAGTAAATAAAATAAAGTCAGTGACTCTAGCTACCTGCCTTCAACGTTCCATTTCAACCTCCACAGTGGGAGTATGTCAAGGCTGTATATTGTCACCCTGCTTATTTAACTTATATGCAGAGTACATCATGAGAAATGCTGGGCTGGAAGAAACACAAGCTGGAATCAAGATTGCTGGGATAAATATCAATAACCTCAGATATGCAGATGATACCACCCTTATGGCAGAAAGTGAAGAACTAAAGAGCCTCTTGATGAAAGTGAAAGAGGAGAGTGAAAAAGTTGGCTTAAAGCTCAATGTTCAGAAAACTAAGATCATGGCATCTGGTCCCATCTCTTCATGGGAAATAGATGGGGAAACAGTGGAAACAGTGTCAGACTTTATTTTTTGGGGCTCCAAAATCACTGCTGATGGTGATTGCAGCCATGAAATTAAAAGATGCTTACTCCTTGGAAGGAAGGTTATGGCCAACCTAGATAGCATATTTAAAAGCAGAGACATTACTTTGCCAACAAAAGTCCGACTAGTCAAGGCTATGGTTTTTCCAGTGGTCATGTATGGATGTGAGAGTTGGACGGTAAAGAAAGCTGAGTGCCGCAGAATTGATGCTTTTGAACTGTGGTGTTGGAGAAGAGTCTTGAGAGTCCCTTGGACTGCAAGGAGATCCAATGAATCAATCCTAAAGGAGATCAGTCCTGGGTGTTCATTGGAAGGACTGATGTTGAAGCTGAAACTCCAATACTTTGACTACCTCATGCAAAGAGTTGACTCATTGGAAAAGACCCTAATGTTGGGAAGGCTTGGGGGCAGGAGGAGAAGGGGACAACAGAGGATGAGATGGTTGGATGGCATCACTGACTCTATGGACATGGGTTTGGGTAAACTCCAGGAGTTGGTGATGGACAGGGAGGCCTGGCGTGCTGCAATTCATGGTCACAAAGAGTCAGACATGACTGAGCGACTGAACTGAACTGAACTGAAGGGAGAGGAACTATTATCTATTAGTTCTAATATCTACTGTGAGCAAACTTTCTGCAGTCTTGCTACTCAAAGTGTGGTCTGGGGACCAGTAGCAGTATTGGCTTCTCGGGAATGTGTTAGAAACGCACAATCTCAGACTCCACCCCAGCCCTACTCAATTAGAATCTACATTTTCACAAGGTATCTGGGGAAAATTTGCTACATATTAAAGTTTGAGAAGCACTGCATAGCAGTGCTAGGTATTTTACTTATGCCCTTTATACATTTCGGGCACATGTATTTATGACCATGAAAGTGAAATGTCAGTCACTCAGTTGTGTCTGACTCTTCGTGACCTCCATGGACTGCAGCCTACCAGGCTCCTCTGTCCATGGAATTCTCCAAGCAGAAATACTGGAGTGGGTTGCCATTTCCTTCTCCAAGGAATCTTCCCCACCCAGGGATCAAACCTGGGTCTCCCACATTGCAGGCAGACTCTTTACCGACTGAGTCATCGGGGAAGCTTGTATTTATGTCCATGTTACTTAAATGAGAAAACAACACATCATGATGGTTAAGGAGCTTGGCCAAATTGTTGGCTAGTTTGTTTTAGGACCAATATTTAAATCCTGTTGTGTCTGACTTCAAAGCTTGCCTATCTTCTACTGTCTCACGTTACCTTCATTTTTTCCCCTAAAGGTTAGGTTGCAGTGAGCAGCTCTCACTTCAATGAGAAGAAACATGAGACTTGAATTTCCACAAGGAGAGACTTAGTGAAGCAAGAATTAGAGGTCCCAATAATGGTGGACCAAGGGAAGCACTGGACAAGTCAAACAAACACAGGCTCTCAGAGGTTGAGAAGGGCATGGCCCGAGGATCTGGGCTACTCTCTAGATGTACTCAGGCCAGGGTAGTATGGCCTGGAAATACATCTGCACATGCTTGAGCCTTGCAATCATGTTTGGCCTTTTCCTTCCTCCCTTGCATGTGAATGAGTGGCAGAAAAATCAGCAATTTTCCCCCAAGTTATCTAAATTAAAGCTGATAAAGAAATGACCTTGAGGGCTTAATTCATTCCATAAGTGAAGTGAAGTCACTCAGTCGTGTCCGACTCTTTGCGACCCCATGGACTGTAGCTTACCAGGCTCCTCCGTCCATGGCATTTTTCAGGCAAGTGTCCTAGAGTGGGTTGCCATTTCCTTCTCCATAGATGGGCATTATTTGGCATACATAATGTTGGTCCAGAAAATGTTATAAATTGTTCCTAAAATGTCAACACATTTAAAAGTATAAGAAAGTATCATATACATACAGAAATTTGCATATATAATTGTCCAACTCCATAAATTTTCACAAAGAACACACTTGTGTAACTAGCACCAAGATCAAGAAACAGAACCAGAATCCCCAAATTCAACTTGTACTTTCTATATAATCGCTGTCACTATCCTGATTTCTAATTATATTGATTACTTGTCAATATCAAATAAAAAAAACAGAAGACTTAAAAGAAAAATCTGATGTCTGGCTTCTGTTGAAAACTTGAAGCATTAGCAACACTGGGCTTATGTTCTCACAGAGCAACAATCAGCTGGGCTTGAGAAAGGACTACTCTCTTCAGTAAGGCATGCCACTTCCAATCTGCCAGTCACCATCACTTTCTACTACCTAGTACTTAGAGCTAGTGGCAGTGGTCTTTAATCAATGCACTTAAAGTAGAATTAAGTAAAAACTTTTCTGATATTCTCTTGCCTCCATAATTTACATTATATTTACATTATATGTTAAGATCCCCTGGAGAAGGAAATGGCCTGGCCACTCCAGTGACCACTCCAGTATCCTTGCCTGGAAAATCCCATAGACAGAGGAGCCTGGAAGGCTACAGTCTAAGGAGTCGCAAAGAGTTGGACGCAACTGAGTGATTTCACTTTCACTTTTTACATTATATGCCTGGCCCCTACAGGCATTTGAATTTGAAATTCCTGATCTAAACTTGAGGATTCTTCATATAACTGTGAACCACAGAGGATATTCAAAATATTTAACAACAGATGTTATAGCAGTTCTTTCTTATCATCACAATCTGGTTATAGATATGCTAAGTAAGTAGTTAAATATACTTCTCAAAGTTAGTGCAAAGGAAAGAAAATTCAACTTCTTCACAGATTATTTTCCTTTTCTTCTGTCAGGTGTTGATAGGTGTTTTTGCAGGGAGTTGGGGTGTAGCACTAACAAACCCAGGAAGGAAGCTGAGTCTATAGCCTGGGACATGGGAATGACCACATCCAGATGTGAGTTCTGAGACTATTCTTTTGCCATGATGAAATAGTCATCCACCCTCGCTTAATTTGACCCAATCTTTAAACAGGAGAAAAAATGATCTCTTGGAACAGGTGTTGTTCCAGAAGACTTCAAGAGAAAAGAAAGTAAACCAGGGACTGGGCCGAAGCTTTCTAGATGAGGAAAGAATAAAAAAACCAGCAACAGAATTATGTCATTTTCATGCTGGAGGGTAGGCTCTAAGGATGGCAAAGGCAAGCCAGGATGAACTTACAGCCTCTTTCTTAAGGCCCTACATTCATTGTGGTGGGAAGCACTATCAGATCTCAAGAAAAACACTTTGATTCAATGAATTCCATGAAAAGAAGACATTCTCTGTCAGGAACACAGGTATAAAATGATCCTCTGTGGTAATACAGATTGAAAATAAGTTTAAGAAACATTTTGACAAATGATTCTAGACTAATAAAGGGAAGTGACAGGCCAAAGTTTTCGGCCTTGAGGTTGATGTCAATGAGGAGAGGCTTACCCTCCCTAAAGTCTAAGAGGTACTAAGAGGTTAAATTTGGGGCTGGATCATCTTTAAATGGTGTTGGGAAAACTAGATATCTACATGAAGAAGGAAAAAAATTGGACTGTTATTTTACACTATACACAAAAACCAACTAAAAATGGATAAAATATTTAAATATAAGACTTGGAACTGTAGAACTACTAGAAGGAAACATAAGGGATAAGCTTTATGATGTCAATCTTGGCAATAATTTCTTCGATATGACACCAAAATCTCAGGGAACAAAAGCAAAAATAGACATGTAAGACTACATCAAAATAGAAAGCCTGATGGAGATAAGTAAAGTGAAAAGGCAAAGGGAACAATTAACAGTGTATAGGCAACATATTGGATAGGAGGAAACATTTGCAAACCTCATATCAGATGAGTTAGTATACAAAACATATAAGGAGCTAAAACCACCTGATTAAAAAATGAGCACAGACATGATTGACATTTCTCCAAATAAGACATACAGATGGCCAACATATATACGAAAAGGTGCTCAGTGTCACTAACCATCAGGGAAATACAAAGCCAAGGCACAATGAACTATCACCTCACACCTGTTAGGATGACTATTGTAAGAAAAAAACAAAACCAAAAGATAACAAGTGTTGGCAAGGATATGGAGAAACTGAAACTCCTGTACACTTGTTAATGGAAATGTCAAATGGTGTAGCCAATGTGGAAAACCATATGGAGATTCCTCATAAAGTTAAAAATAGAATTACCATATGATCCAGTAATCCCACTTCTGGGTACTTAACCACAAGAATAGAAATCAGGATCTTGAAGATATATTTGCATACTTGTGTTTGCTGCAGCATTACTCACAAGACATGGAAACAACCTAAGTGTCCATTGGTGGATGAATAAAGAATTCGTGGTGTGTATATATACAAGTGAAGTGAAGTGAAAGTTGCTCAGTTGTGTCTGACTCTTTGCGACCCCATGGACTATACAGTCCATGGAATTCTCCAGGCCAGAATACTGGAGTGGGTAGCCTTCCCCTTCTCCAGGGGATCTTCCTGACCCAGGAATGAAACCGGGGTCTCCTGCTTTGCAGGCGGATTCTTTACCATCTGAGCAAAGCCCCAAAGGTGCTTATATATACAAAAGGCTATTATCCCCTTGTATATATAAACATATACAAAGGACTATTATCAAGCCTTAAAATGGAAAGCTACCATTCCACGTGCAACAGCATGATTGAATCCTGAGGATGTGATGCTAAATGAAATAAGCCAATCACAGAAGGACAAATATTGCCTTATATCACTTCTATGAGGTATATAAAATAATCAAGTGCACAGAGTAGAGTGGTGGTTTCCAGGGGCCAGAGGGAGGGGAAATGGGGAGCTGCAACTCAATTGGTATAAAGCTTTAATTATGCAAAATGATTAAATTCTAGAGACCTGTATTGTGCCTATGTACGTGCTAAATCATTTCAGTCTGTTTGACTCTTGGTGACCCTATAGGTTGCAGCCCACCAGGCTCCTCTGTCCATTGGATTTTCCAGGCAAGAACACTGGAGTGGGTTGCCATGCCCTCCTCCAAGGGATCTCCTCGACCCAGGGATTGAACCCACATCTCTTATGTGTCCTGCATTGGCCTGTTCTTTACCACATAGCACCAAATGCATTGTGCCTACAGTTGACAATAATACTACACTGTACACTCTAAAATTTCTTAAGAAGGAAAATCTCATGATGTACGTACTTTCCACAATAAAAACAACTGGGGGAGGTGGATATCCCATTTGTTCTTAAGAAACTTGAAAACAAATCCCTTGGTGGGAAGAGCGTGATCTACCCTCAGGCTCTGCAGAATGCCAGTACGCTAATCAGTTTGTGTGACATCATAATGGCAAAGGCCATAACCCATCTTAATCAAATGCTTCTTGTGTGTGTCAAGCTCTTTTTTGGACACCCAGCTGACATGGCTCATATAATTTCAAAACTGACCCTGTGAGGTTAAGAATGATGTAAATTCACATTTTACAGATGAGAAAGATGAGGCTATGAGGACTTGAGTTCTATGTCCAAGTTGCCAAGTTTGGGCTCTAAAGCCTGTTGTCTAATGCCAGAACCCTCTGCTTTTCAAAATCACACCTATTGTCTCACCACCACTAAGGAGAGGGTTTGCAGTTGACCCCTGGTGCCAGCGCCTCTCCCTGAACATTCTAATTGGGACGATAAAGAGATTAAGTGTCAAGTGGGTGAGCATTTAGCTTGGCTCCGCTTATCCTTTGTCAAATGGCATCACATGGAAAGTATGAGGTGTTGTCACGGGAATAATTGGCCACCTGGGAGGGAGAAGGAGCGCCCTTTTGCTTGTGAAAGTCCAGGAGGGCTCTTCTAGACTCTCCTGGTAACTCTTTATGAGGAAGTGTCTTGAGTATATTTTCTACTCCAGAAAGATTGCTGCTAAAATGATCCAGGTTAGGAATGTGACAGAACTCTGGCCCCCTGAGCATTTGGTATGGAAATAAACAGCGGGACTGATTATCTGTATTCAAGCTTAAATAAAACCGTATGAAGAGCTGAACCCATCCCTCCCCCAACATCCCCACCTCATCTCTTCTGAAAGACTGATGATTTTTGGAACATCTATTACAATGGAGCTTTTTCTTTCCTTTTCCTTGCTCTCCTCCCCTGAAACGGGGCCCTTTCCTCCCAGCTGCGTGCTGCAAATCAGCAATACCTCTACTCTCTCCCAGATGTCTGGAGGCTAAAGAAACCCCAGGTCTATTTCTGCCAAACCCCCTTCTCCTCAAATTTTAAAAGATTACATTTTCAGAAGTGTAATCAGGATGAGTAAGGTTCACTGGCACTTTGTTCATTAAAGTTGTATTTTGAAAGAGGCATTTGATGTCAAGTACGTTGTTGTTTTTTTTTTTTTTTCCTCAGTCTTTTCCCCGCTCCCACCCCCAAGTCTTTTATCTCCAAACCAGGAAGTCATATTTTGCCAGCCAACTGTGAACTGTAACCACAAAAAGTTGGAGATTGGTTCAAAGCTTAGGACTCAAGAGGCTTGAATCCGTTTTTAGGTTGGCAGAAGGCATTCTTCACTCATTTTGGGGGGAATGTGCGTCCACGGGGGCCGAGGGGGCAGTCCTGTTACTGGTGACATGGTTGGGGGGTTGTTCTCACAGTCTGAGGAATGTGTGAGCAAAAGCGTCTTGTTCTGGGAGGTGCTGTGCAGGCTGGAAGGGGTTTAGTTTCATTTTCCACTCAGACGCAGTTGTGGAAAGAATCTGTCGGGGACCTCTCCCTCTTTCTGTTGCTCCCTCTCTCGGAGCTCGGTTATAAAAAGGGTCACCACTGCGGCCCTCACGCTGGGGGAAAAGGAAAGAAAAGCTAAGCCGTCACCAGTGTTCATGCGAACATTCAAAATTTAGAGGGTGATTTTCTCTCCTTGGTTTCATCTCCTTCTGTCTAACCCTCCTTGCCCCTCAGTCTTTATCCTTTCACAATTTACAACGGCTCAAGTTCCCTGAGCAGAACTTGTGTGCTTTTTGTCTTTTTTACAGTCTTTGCACAAGATGGACCTTGTCAGAGACCTTCCTCCTCCCCTCAGGCTTCCTAAGAGCACCCTGATACTCCTCACACCACTCCCTGTGTGTTATCTTTCGCGTCGTGACTTCCATTAAAACAATTTCTGTCTGTAAGTCTTTTCGGACACCACAAGAAAGAGTTCGTAACTCTTTTCTGTTTGTTTGTTTCACCTCCCTGTCCCGTGTATTGGTCTTTGAAAGCAATTTTGAAACTTTATTAACTTCTCTGAGCCTGTTTGGTCATCCAGACCACTGGTGTCCAATAGAACTTTCTGCAATGGTGGACACGTTCTCTATCGGCATTAAGTGATGCGGTACCTACAAGTCACATAAGCCTATCAGGCACTTGAAATGTGGCCGGTGTACTCCAGGAACTGAATTTTTAATCTGACTTAATTTTGCTTCATTTAAATGTAAATAGCAGCACATGGCAAGAGGACGTTGTCCTGGACAGCACAGCTGTAGATTGTGACCTTCTTCAGGATAAAGTCAATGTCGTGCTTATTCCCTGGGCTTGACACAATGCTGAGCGCCTAGCAAGAGCTCGATCAATATTTAGGGAATTCAGCTACTTTATTTATTTATGACAATAATCCTACCAGGCAGTTATTATTAACTCTAAGAACTTCATCTTTATATGAATAAACAAAAACAAAAGAAAATGTGACTCAGAGGAATCAAATGATGGAGCCAATAACTGAATCATAATCTGTTTAGAATCAGTCCCCCCATCCTTTTTGTTTCCACTGGCAGCACTTGGGTACTTGGTAAGTAAATTTGTAGGTAAGTGGTTACGCATACGAGATAGATGGAAGCAACATTTTAAAGAACAGTTAATTGTCTTTATCGAACCACACATGCAAGGACTTGCCTGTATAAAAGCTAAGAGACATCCCATTGCCCCATGGGATGGGGAGGGAGGTGGGTGGAGGGTCCAGGAAGGGGAACACATGTAAACCCATGGCTAATTCATGTCAATGTATGGCAAAAACTATTACAATATTGTAAAGTAATTAGTCCCCAACTAAAATAAATAAATTTATAAAAAAAAAAAAGAAAAAAAAAAGCTAAGAGAAAGAAAGGAAAAAGAGAAAAGGCAGGTTGGCACAATGCTTATGCATCTTTAGTACCATGCACATATTTAAAGGCTATATTGGCTGAATGGATTTCTTTGAAAAGAGGAGTCTATCATAAAAGAAATGTTACAACAGCCAACAAATTGGGCAGCTGGTATGCAATTTGTGACTGTTAACTTTCAAATGTTGACAGCCTCAGTGTTTCAAGGACAAACATCAAAAATGCTGGAGGTTATGCTGCCACCTACTGGTCATCACAGTTAACTAGTGTTGGAGGATCTTAAAAGAATCCAGAGGCCTGGGAAATCCCAGTTACCTATTCTTTTCATTTGCTATTGGCTCAGCGGGTAAAGAATCCACCTGCAACGCAGAAGATGCAGGAGAAGTGGGTTCGACCCCTGGGTTGGGAATATGCTCTGGAGGAGGCCATGGCAACCCACTCCAGTATTCTTGCCTGGAGAATCCCATGGACAGAGGAGCCTGGCGGGCTACAGTACACGGGGTCATGACTGAAGCAACTGAGCACACACAACCTTACACACGGAAAACAGTTTTAAAATTTTTCTAAATTTGAAGAAAACTATTATCATGCTTCAAAGCTTTCTTTTTTTGTAAGTAAATATAACCATCTGGAGTTTTTCAACAACCCTTCCCCTTCCCCCGCCCCTCCGCATTGCCTCCTCATGTAGCTGAATTGCTTACTGAAATCTGACAACAGTTTTAGTTGGCTTTTCTTTGATTCACATTCTACCCCCTGTCAAATGATTGCATCAGGCTATAATCTGATGGGAGTACACATAATCATGGACTCCCATGAGAAACAGAAATTCTTCCTCCCTACATCACATGTGTTTCGAGATCAGTGTTGATGGCTGCACCTGAAGGTACACTGTTGGGCCAGCCTTTGGGATTTGGTGGTAGTGCTGAGTCAGAGGCTCTAAAGAAATCGTAGAGAAAGCTCTAGTCATAAGCAGTGGGGGTAAATTTACCAATATTACATGCTGGAAATCAGAACTCATGCTGTCCTCTCGATTAGCTATAAGTGCCCCAAAGACAATATAGGACATGAGATGTTATATTCTTGGGCTGTCTGCAAGGGGATCCAAACCATAGCTGGTGATTTTATAGTGAAAATCACACTGCCCACCTTGCGCCGCTCTGTGTTCAGGCAGCTGGGAGTAAGGCTAGCAATCCTAGGAGCTTTGCAAAGTAGATGAAGAAGGGAAAGGAAGCATTTCTACTTTAGAAATAGAAGGACTGTTTGTACAGATATGAGCTTCCGTGGACTTTCTGTGACTGCTGGTAGAAAACTCATTATGTGACCTCTCCCCACCAGGACCTAGCTGCCTCGCTGGGCCTTCAAGCATCTGTGCTCTAAGCAGTTCCTTGAATAACACTTAGAAATGGATTACATTAACATGTATCTGTTAATTCATTAATTCAATTATCCACTCAATTGAACACCTATTAACTATCTGATATATTGCTAGGGACACAAAACAGAATGACAAATGACACTTGCCTTCAAAAGGTCCATTGCTTTGTTTGTTTGAAGATCTCTGTGTGTCAGATACTACGTTAAACATTTTATAACTATTATATTTGTTATTAATTTCTTCAACAGTGTCCAACTCAGGGCCTACTCTGTGTTAGGTAATGTTGTGCTGAGTGTAAAGATGAAATGGTACACAGCCTGGATATGGTTCTTGCCTCACCAATATGGCTCCCTCTTGGGAAAGGCAGAGGAGTAAGAAAAGAAACACAGTGTGTTTAACGTCTGCAATTTATTTTAGCTACTAAGCATTTTATTGGCTTTCTATACTGAGAAATCTTTCATTGAGATAGAACAAAGACATCTTCCAACTACAAAGGCTGAGGATATGGGCATGTAAGCTTAGTTGCTGAGTCATGTCCGACTCGGAGAAGGCAATGGCATCCCACTCCAGTACTCTTGCCTGGAGAATCCCATGGATGGAGGAGCCTGGTGGGCTGCAGTCCATGGGGTCGCTAGGAGTCAGAGACGACTAAGCGACTTCACTTTCACTTTTCACTTTCATGCATTGGAAAAGGAAATGGCAACCCACTCCAGTATTCTTGCCTGGAGAATCCCAGGGACGGCGGAGCCTGGTGGGCTGCTGTCTATGGGGTCGCACAGAGTCGGACAGGACTGAAGCAACTTAGCAGCAGCAGCAGCAGCAGCAGCAGGTCTGACTCTTTGTGACCCCATAGACTGCAGCCCGCCAGGCTCCTCTGTCCATGGGATTTCCCAGGCAAGAATACTGGAGTGGGTTGCCATGCCCCCTCCTCCAGGGGATCTTCCCAAGCCAGAGACTGAACCCATGCTTCCTGCATCTCCTGCATTGCACGTGGATTCTTTACCACTGAGCCACCTGGGAACAGTGGGTACTTTTTCCCAGCATTCCTTGCAGTTCTGTCAAGCTCTGTCACAGGTTGTGCTAATAAGATGACAGCTTACTAGACTCTTAATAGGTCCTAGTGTTTCAAAGAAGGGACAAGGCACTTTATTTCTCTGATGGGCTGTGATGGGGGTAACATTTTCTCTTTGAAATCTCTCCAAAGCATAGTTTTAGCTATTTTTTCCTGCTTCTGGCTTTAAACTGAATTCTCCAAGTCTTCCCAGTATGCTGGGGGCCTAACTCTTTTTTAAAGTTCATTTTCTTTTTGGTCTCTCTGAGTCACTTTTTGTTGTGTGAAACTAGGTACCCTGAAGAGACCCACGGAAAGGACAGGGATACGGGGTCATCAATGTACAGCAATGATTGCCCTCCTAGAGCAAGCGACATCAACATTTGTATCTTAGCACATACAGATGGTCAACAGGTATAAGAAAAGATGCTCAACATGTCTAATTAGCAGAAAAATGCAAATCAAAGCTACAGTGAGATACTACCTCACACTGGTTAGAATGGCCATCATACAAATAACAAATGCTGAAGAGGATGTGGGGAAAAGGGAACCCTCCTACGCTGCTGGTGGAAATGTAAAGTGGTACAACCACCATGGAAAACAGAATGGAGGTTCCTTAAAAAACGAAAAATAGAGTTGCCATATGATCTGGCAACTCCTCTCCTGAGGAAACTATCCAGAGGAAACTATCTTTGAAAAGATAGAAGCACCACAGTGTTCATTACAGCACTGTTCACAGTAGCCAAGATATGGAAATAACCTCAATGACAGATGAATGGATGAATAACATGCATACAATGGAATTCTGCTGCTGTTGTTCAGTTGCGAATACTAAGCCACAAAGACCAATGAAATAATGCCATTTGCGGCAACATATATGGACCTAGAGATCATCAAACTAAGGAAGTCAGAAAGAGAAAGACAAATACCGTATAACATCACTTATACAGGGAATCTACAATATGACACTAATGAACCTATCTATGAAACAGAAACAGACTCACACCCTTAAAGAGGACAAACTTGTGGTTGCCAGGATTGGGAGTCGGGATTAGCAGATGAAAACTACTACATGTGTGATGGATAAACAACAAGGACCTACTGTATAACACAGGGAACTATATTCAGTATCCTATGGTAAGCCATAATGAAAAAATATAAAAAATAATATATATGTATAACTGAACCACTTTGCTGTACAGCAGCAGAAATTACCAAATATTGCAAACCAGCTATACTTCAATAAAATAAAATTTAGAAAATCCACTGGTATCTTAAGACTAGTAAGAATTGTCCAGCTTAAATAAGTTGTGGGAAGGGGCCAGAAAATGGGTAATAGGCAGAGGAACAGCACATTTGACAGCCCAAGGCAATCATTTTAGGTACAAACTCTTAGGTCTTTTACATATGACAACACTGAGGCTGAACAACAAATCCAGGTCTGATGGGAAATTTCAGCCGCAGAGACTCTTTTCCAATTAAGGACTGGAAAAATATTTATTCCAGTGGTCTCTGGTAGTGTTTTTTCAAAGTTTTTCATTTTGAAGTGTCCACATACTGAAAAATGTCCAACCTATAAATGTACAGCTGAAATCATAGAGCCGTCATTTAACAACCACTGAGATCAAGGTCTTAGAAGATGGGTCCCCCAGAAGACTCCCCTATAGCTCCTTCCAATCAATATACTTCCTTCCTCACCAGAGGTGACCACCACCCTGGCTTCTAACACCATAGTGGTTGTGTGAGTTTCCTGACTTTGTATAAATAGAAAAACACCATATGCATTCTTTGGTGTCTGGCCTCTCTCATTGAACATTAAGTTCCTAAGATTTATGGATGTCCTTTACAGCTTGTTCATTCACTTTGCTGTATAACATTAATTGCACAGATTTACATATCTTTTATAAACTTCCCTGGTGGCTCAGATGATAAAGAATCTGCCTGCAATGCGGGAGACCTGGGTTTGATCCCTGGGTTGGGAGGATCTCCTGGAGGAGGGCATGGCAACCCACTCCAGTATTCTTCCCCAGAGAATTCCCATGGACAGAGGAGCCTGGGGGGGGCTGTAGTCCATGGGGTCACAAAGAGCAGACATGACTAAGTGACTAAGCACGCACACACTTATCTTTTATAGGTGATGGTCATTTGATTATTTTCAGTTTACAGCCATTATAAATCATGTTGCTAAAGACATTCTCATACATTTCTAGTACGTGTGAATAAGTTTGTTGGACATATACATAAGAGTGAAATCGGAGGTCACGGAATGTGTGTGTATGTATATAAATATAGGTATATTGAACTTCAGTGAATAATACCCAATGGTTTTTCAAAATTGCTAAAGCAATTTAAGTTCCCATCTGCACTTGATGAACGTTTCAATTTCTCCATCCTCTGAAATATGCGGTGTGGTTCACCTTTTTAACGTGAGCCATTCTGGTAGGTGTAACGCTATCCCGTGGTGACTTTAATTTGCATTTTCCTGATGACTAATGATGTTGAGCAACTTTTCGTATGTTTACCGGCTGTAGCCCCAGAACTACTTATCAGATGACCACTTCTTGGCACATATTTTAGAGTGAAGTGCCTTAAGGATGAATGAACAGAATTTCCAAAGAGAGTGCAGTCTTTTTTTGGGATTCTTCAAGTTCATGGTTTTCCTTATTTCTCTTAAGACAGACACCCTCGAGATTTGTAAGGCTCTGTTCTTTCTCAAGAAGTGGCTTTCTTGGGGCAAACTTTGTGTACAGCTGCTTCCATGAATGTAGAAAAATTATGGACAGAGTGAGGCTACGGTGACTGAGGCCCTTGGCTGAGTCACGGTCTCCTGGATGTTGTTTGGGCAAACACTGGCTTTGACAATATGTGTATTTTCCCATACATTCACTGGTAAAAAGTCACAATGGACATGTTCCTGTGAATTTATGAACCTCTTTGAGGGGTTTAGGTTAGATCTGTAATAAAAATTCTGGCATATGGAGATGTACGTCTGGTTCCCACACACTTCAGGCTAGAGAGAGCAGAGTTACATTTTCTTAGGTCAGCTTACTGATGTCTCCAAAGATAAAAGGCACCTTCTGATTGAAGGCTTGTTCTGAAAATATTTTTGGCAAAGAATTTCCAAGTTCCACTCCCCTGGGATGATCAAATTGACTTCTATTTTGTCTGTTTTTGTCTGCCAAACTCACTTTGGCAGGGGAAAGGGTTTACTGCAGGCCTTTCTGCTTTGATTTTAAGATTTTATAATCAGAGGCAAGAAGACAATTGTAATCAATGGAAACCATTCACTCAGAATACAGAGCTGTGTACAAATAAACAATAACAGAAACTGTGGCCTTACTTTGTGGTCTCACCAAAGATTCAATACACTTAGAGGTTTTCAATCAGGTTAAGTACACCCTCTTCCAACAACACAAGAGAAGATTCTACACATGGACATCACCAGATGGTCAATAGTGAAATCAGACTGATTATATTCTTTGCAGCCAAAGATGGAGAAGCTCTATACAGTCAACAAAAATAAGACCGGGAGCTGACTGTGGCTCAGATCATGAACTCCTTATTGCCAAATTCAGACTTAAATTGAAGAAAGTAGGGAAAACCACTAGACCATTCAGGTATGACCTAAATCAAATCTCTTATGATTATACAGTGGAAGTGAGAAATAGATTGAAGGAATTAGAACTGAAAAACAGAGTGCCTGATGAACTATGGACAGAGGTTCGCGACATTGTACAGGAGGCAGGGATCAAGACCATCCCCAAGGAAAAGAAGTGCAAAAAGGCAAAACGGTTGTCTGAGGAGGCCTTACAAATAGCTGCAAATAGAAGAGAAGTGAAAGGCAAAGGAGAAAAGGAAAGATATACCCATTAAAATGCAGAGTTCCAAAGAATAGCAAGGAGAGATAACAAAGTCTTCCTCAGCAACCAATGCAAAGAAATAAAAGAAAACAATAGAATGGAAAAGTCTGGAGATCTCTTCAAGAAAATTAGAGATACCAAGGGAACATTTCATGCAAAGATGGGCTCAATAAAGGACAGAAATGGTATGGACCTAACAGAAGCAGAAGATATTAAGAAGAGGTGGCAAGAATACACAGAAGAACTATACAAAAAAAGATCTTCATGACCCAGATAATCATGATGGTGTGATCACTCACCTAGAGCCAGACATCCTGAAATGTGAAGTCAAGTGGGCCTTAGGAAGCATCACTACAAACAAAGCTAGTGGATGTGATGGAATTCCAGTTGAGCTATTTCAAATCCTAAAAGATGATGCTGTGAAAGTGCTGCACTCAATATGCCAGCAAATTTGGAAAACAGCAGTGGCCACAGGCCTGGAAAAGATCAGTTTTCATTCCAATCCCAAGAAAAGGAATGCCAAAGAATGCTCAAACTACCGCACAATTGCACTCATCTCACACATTAGTAAAGTAATGCTCAAAAATCTCCAAGCCAAGCTTTAACAGCACGTGAACCATGAACTTCCAGATGTTCAAGCTGGTTTTAGAAAAGGCAGAGGAACCAGAGATCAAATTGCCAACATCCACTGGATCATTGAAAAAGCAAGAGAGTTCCAGAAAAACATCTATTTCTGCTTTATTGACTATGCCAAAGCCTTTGACTTTGTGGACCACAACAAACTCTGGAAAACTGTGAAAGAGATGGGAATACCAGACCACCTGACCTGCCTTTTGAGAAATCTGTATGCAGGTCAGGAAGCAACAGTTAGAACTGGACATGGAACAACAGACTGGTTCCAAATAGGAAAAGGAGTACATCAAGGCTGTATATTGTCACCCTGCTTATTTAACTTATATGCAGAGTACATCATGAGAAATGCTGGGCTGGATGAAGCACAAACTGGAATCAAGATTGCTGGGAGAAATATCAATAACCTCAGAAATGCAGACGACACCACCCTTTTGGCAGAAAGTGAAGAAGAACTAAAGAGCCTCTTGATGAAAGGGAGAGAGGAGAGTGAAAAAGTTGGCTTAAAACTCAACATTCAGAAAACTAAGATCATGGCATCTGATTCCATCACTTCATGGCAAATAGATGAGGAGAAAGTGGAAGACTTTATTTTTTGGGGCTCCAAAATCCCTGCAGATGGTGACTGCAGCCATGAAATTAAAAGACTGTTGCTCCTTGGAAGAGAAGTTATGACCAACCTAGACAGCATATTAAAAAGCCACAGACATCACTTTGGCAACAAAGGTCCATCTAGTCAAAGCTATGGTTTTTCCAGTAGTCATGTATGGATGTGAGAGTTGGACTATAAAGAAAGCTGAGCACTGAAGAATTGATGCTTTTAAACTGTGGTGTTGGAGAAGACTCTTGAGAGTCTCTTGGACTGCAAGGAGATCCAATCAGTCCATCCTAAGGGAAATCAGTCCTGAATGTTCATTGGAAGGACTGATGCTGAAGCTGAGACTCCAATACTTTGGCCACCTGATGCAAAGAACTGACTCATTGGAAAAGTCCCTGATGCTGGGTAAGATTGAAGGCAGGAGGAGAAGGGGACGACAGAGGATAAGATGGTTAGATAGCATCACCGACTCAATGGGCATGAGTTTGGGTAAACTCTGGGAGCTGGCAATGGACAGGGAGGCCTGGCGTGCTGCAGTCCAGGGGGTCACAATGAATCGGACATGATGAGCGACTGAACTGAACTGAAGTACATAATCCCTACTATGTTTAGCCTTATCCCATGATACATAGATAAGATACCAGCCTATTGTACCAACATCACAATGTTCCCCATCTCTGAAATATATCAACTATCAGCAACCCTTTGAACAAAGCCCCCTTTGTTTTAGCCAGGATTTTGGTTGTAAGCAACAGGCTCCAACTACAGTTATCCTAAAGAAGGAGGAATTGATATAAAGAATATCAGAAACTTACAGACTCAGCCAGAAGCTGGGGACTAGGCTTGAAAAATAGACCAGAAGCTAGAGGGCTGCAGAGGGCTGGCATCAAAGACCTCAGCGATGGTCACATGGCAGCGGTACACCCTTCATGAGCTGGACACATTGACATCTCTCTTCTGGAAAGTGCATCACAAGCAGAGACACATGAAAATGGGTCTCATCACTGATTCTTCTCATGGCGATACCTGTGTGAATAAACTCTCCTTGACTTCTACAAACTACAGGCTAGAGCTGCCCTGATTCCCATATTCCCCTGTGCATAGCTGCCCATCACTTCCAAGGATTCAGTGAATCATCCAGTATTCTTCAATAAATGATTTCTATTTCTATTGCCCAGTGTTTTCTCTTAACCAAGAGAAAACCAAGAAAACTTAACCAAGTTTACTTTCTCAACCCAAGAACTCTAACAGAGATGTTAATGATAGTAGATGTGACCCAGGCTTATATTCTGCATAAGAAGGATGAGGGAGAAAATATCTTTAAGCTTTCAGTAAAGTCAAAAGGATCATGCAGTCCAAGGAGAGGTTCTGAAATAGATTTCTACATTTTGAACCATTGCGATTCTAGGTTTTTTGTGTGTTGTTGTAAATTCATAGCTAAAAGCACAGAAGAGAGAATGACTGAAAGTAATGACTTTCAGATCTTAGCACTCAAAAATATCACCTGGAGACCTTAAGAAAACAAACTTCTGGATCCCACCCCAACATTCTGACTTGGTAGATCAGGGGTTTGAGCAATCTCCAGGAGATAGTAAAGGACAGGGAAGCCTGGCATGCTGTAGTCCATGGGGTCACAACGAGTTGGACATGACTTAGTGACTAAACAACAGCAACAAGATCAGAGGTTCAGTGCATGATACAGGGTGCTCGGGGCTGGTGCACCGGGATGACCTGGAGGGATGGGATGGGGAGGGAGGTGGAAGGGGGGTTCTGGAAGGGGAAAGGGGAAAACATGTACACCCATGGTGTACTGATGTCAATGTATGGCAAAACAAATACAATATTGTAAAGTTAAAAAATAGAAAATAAACTAATTAAAAAAAACCAAACAAGATCAGAGGTAGAATTTTAGAATGTGTATTTCTTACTACCTCCCAGATGATACAGAAGATCCTTGGACCACATTTGGAGAAGCTCTGTTCTAGAGTTTTGTTTCAGAAAACAGTTTGGCACATTCAAGGCACTGACTCAAGGCTAGTTTTAGAGAATACTGGGAGGCCTGATATAAGAATGGAGAGGTAGGCAGAGGGTCAGATCATATAGAACTGTGAAAGCCAGGAAAAAGAACAATATTCTTCTACATGCAAATGGAAACTATTAAAGAACCACTGAAGAACATTTCATTCTTTACTACAGGAGAATAGACGGCAAAGGACTAGGATGCTCTATCAGTTGGCAAGGCCAAAGATGCTGGTGGTTTAGTCCAGGGTGGTAGCAGTGGAGATGGGGTCAAGATGTATTTTGGTAGTAAGAATAACAAGTAGTTTGCTGACAGATTCAATGTGTGGAAAAAAGGAGGAGGAATCAAGGATGATTTCCAGTTCATGTTTTGAACAAATGGGTGAACCATTTTCGAGATACAGTAAGAAAATTCCTATGTAACCAACCACAAGCCAGAATTTTCAGGGATGGTTAGTTCACCACTCCCACTTGTGGCCAACCTTTCAGATTATCCCTCCACTCCAAAGTATGCACTGCAATTGCCCAATAACCCTTTGGGTGGGTCAAAACCACCCACCTGACATCTCTTCTAAGCACTTGTACCTTTGATGTGGTTTAGAATTATTTTGTCTCTTTTCCAGAGATGATCTCCAAGGTTTTGTTTTTGTGTGTTTGTGTATGTTTGTCTTTCCTTTGGCAGGATACACTATGATTCTTCAGTTTCAGGATACAATGAGTTCTTAGAATCCTACAATTCTGGAGGTGTCTGGGTGTCCTGGCCAATGAGGACAAATGGCTTGTCTTCTAGCAAATTTCAATTATAATTTACCTTCGTACAGAAAGAATCACAAGAAGAGTTGTCAAACTGTCTTTGATCTTACCTCCTATAACTTCCTGTTGCTCATAAAATAATGTCCTAAGTTCTTACCAAGACCCTATATCTTCTGACTCCTACCTACTCCTGCAGGCTCATCTTGGCTTCTCGTTCCTCCAATTTCTTTCCACTTTAGCTTCCCAGCTTACACACTCAGTCTGCTTTCTCCCGCCTTGTGGCCTTTACGCAAGCTATTCCTATTTGTCAAAAGCCTTTCCCCATTGGTAACCTACCCAACTTCCAGCTATCAAGGATCAAGCTTGAGCAAATGGCACTTCCTTGGGGTTACTTTCTATGTCTTCCCCATCTCTTTCCCCATAGCCCTAGGTTGGACAGAACTTATTAAATTCTCCTGGATTTCCTTAACAGTATTTTGCAAATTTACCATTATTCGGTCATCTTTAGGTACCTATTTTATTAGTACTTGTCTCCTTAAGTGGATTATAAATGCTGTGAGGACAGGGAATACACCTGGCTGACTTCCCTGGGTTTGTCCCCAGACCTGGCATACAGCATCTTCTCACTAAGTCTTTATTAATTCATTGACTTATTTAATTTATTCTTTACCTCTAGGAATAATTATCATAGGCTTTTCACAGTTCAGATTGATTTCAACTCCAAAATCATGCACTGATATTACACGCATTCTAGTGGATTTGGTGAGCAATATAATACGGCTTCCCCATTGTCCATAATGCTGCTTTTGTCTTTTATTTGCAACAATGTCAAACTTAGGTTTCCCTTAAAAAATCTATCTGTGGACAAATTATTTCTTTGTTCTTTTTATAAATTTCCATGGAGGTTTCTCTTCTGTTAAAAATCTCTTTCCTTGACTGCTATTTCTCCTTCTCTTTACTATAATTACTTTTGGGAGTTTATTTTAGATTTTCTTCTACAGTCAAACATCATCAGTTTTCAAATAAAGTCCTCTACTTCAAAAGAAAAAGTAAGAATATTCTCTCCAAGATATCCACCCATTTTGTGGTTGTCTTTCAGTTTCCTAGATTAAAGTTAACTGCCTCTATCTTCAGATTGTAAAATTTCTCTAGCTGGGAGGTTTTCTGCTCTGTGTATTTTTATGACATTTTGTAAGCATTAATGATATGCTACAGCATATTGTAGAGTACTATAACACAGAATTATATATTAGAGAAAAATTAAGGCCATCAAGCCTGTAATCAGGCCTTGAGAGAACTGCTGAATATCTCAAATGCATTTTGTATTTCTATAAAATTTGGCTTCACTTTTATATGGGTTCCAAACAGTTTTTATCTCTCTCATCCTAATGATCATCCCAACTCATGTATTGCGGTTTTCCCTTTTGCAGAAGAAATCAGCAAAAGAAATTAATAGATCAAGTCAGAAGTGGTTAAGCCAAGAACAGCTTTCCAACTTTCTTAGTCTATTTTTAAAGTGAAGAGAAATACCTTTAGTTACCCAATCTTCTCAAATGGTTGACTTTATTGAGATGTAAATATCAACTAATATCCCAGACACAAAACAAAGAAAGAACTAAAAGACACTGATCTATTAAAAGGTCAGCAAGTGACAAGTCCTCTGATGGGCTCTTACATGTTTTCAGTTAATGCTCAACACCATTCCAGAAGAGAGATCATCTCTCATTTTAAAAAAGTTTTATTTATTTAGTTTTGGCAGTGCTAGGTCCTCATTGCTTTGCTTTCTCTATCTGTGGAGAGCAGGGGCTCCTCTCTAGCTGTGGGGCTTGAGCTTTTCACTGCAGCGGCTTCTCTTGTTGCGGGGCATGGGCTCTAGGGTGCACTGGCTTCAGCAGTTGCATCGCGTGGGCCCAGTAGTTGTGGTTCCTGGGCTCTAGAGCACAGGCTCAAAGTTGTGGTGCGTGGGCTTCGATGCTCCACGGCATGTGGATCTTCCCAGATAAGGGATCGAACCCATATCTCCTGTACTGCCAGGTGGATTCCTTACCACTGGACCACCAGAGAAGCTGATGATCTCTTTCTGAAGGTGAGAAAACGGGCTCAGCAATTAGGTAACTTGCTCCAGGCCTTCTATTTAGAAAACTGTGAGACTGAGACATAAACCTAAATCTGAATGTATCATCATTTGCATTCTCAGTAAGACATGAATGACTCAGACCAGGTATCTGCCCTCAAGGACCCTACATTCTGGGGGACCTGAAAGAAACCAATTCACTGACGAGATGATTTAAGAGATCTCAGATGCTGGGGAAAACATCAAATGGGAACAAGGGAAGCACAGCGATCTAGTGTCGGTTGTGAGGTGAGGGGGGGGAGGGGCTATTTTACACTGATTTAAAACATTACTCTAAAATTTCTTTGTTATGAAAAAAATTCAAATACCCAAAGCAGGAAGAATAGTAAAACGAACTTCCATGCAACCCTAGCCCTCTTCAACAATGAGCGACCTTATTCCCTCTCTGACTTTTCCAACTCCGCCTGACTGCTTCATTTATAAATATTTCATGATGTTATTTCCAAAATATAACTAGCCATTGTTTTCTTTTTATACAAAAGCAGGCTGCCATTATTATATCTGAAGAGAAGATAATCATTTGTGATATGGGTTTAGATTTTTGGTTTGAGGGAAAGCCTAATGGAGGAGGCACAGTGTGATGAGATCCAGGTGCAAAAAGGAGCCAGCCCTAAGAAGATATGGGGATAGCATTAAATCTTGGTTTGTTTTCAATTTTTTAATAAATTTAAGTTTAGCTATGGAAAAATGATTCCTCGAAATCAATTCTTGATGTTCCTTGTCAAACATGAAGTGTACAGAAAATTTCCTACTCAAGAACAGAAAATCTATGCTCTTGGTATAAGATGTTGGGCTTGTTTCCTTCTTGTTTAGATGACAGATGGGTGTAGCTGAATTAACGAAGGAAGGTACTTCCATCAAACGTGTGACATCAACAAAGATGACACATAAACAATATTGGATCAAGGGTAACTGTGAGCCCTGAAGCATGTGCCGTGTACAGTCCTACATCCAAAAGAGCAATAAGATTTTTCTGCCACCTCTTCGATCCATAGCTGGCCTAGGCTGTAGATGCTGCCACCTCACTTTCTCATTATTTCTCCTTTGAACACCCACTTAACTGAACCATTCTGGAACCAAGAGACCAAAATACTCTTTTTACAAAAAATCGTATTACCTCCTACCACTTTGAAAAGCTTCTCTGTGCTGATTCTGTTCTTTCCCTGGATGAAGATCAGCCCAACACAGAAGCAGCATTAATGTTCCTTCACTGGTAGTTCCATCCAACGTCTCTGGGCAGGCGTTTTGCCAAGCCCTCCTCTGCCTATTTGAAATTCAAATCCCTTGAATAAGCCTCAGTGCCACCTTTGTCCCAAAACCTCAAGAGCCCCAGTCCATGTTGATGTGCCTTGAAATTATAAAGGGACATATTACTGCGGAGGAAGATAAACTGTGTTGAAATAACATCCAGAGTGGTTGTTAAACAAATTCAGGAAAACCAAGACATTCACTGTTAAGTCAAAACTCTGTCCTCAACTCACCTCACAGGCAAGAAGTGGGTAGAAAAACCACACACTGGGGGCTAATGCTCTTGAACTGTGGACGGATTTTAAGGTCTTCAATGGCTCTTTGCTTAAAAATAACATAGTCCACCAACTTCTAGTAGTCTCTGAGCTGCTGTTCCAGGCGTCTAAAGAGGTGTACTTAAAGCTTTAGCTTAAGAAAACTTTAGTTAAGATGGGAGACACGTGAGTTTGTTTCCTAGTTCAGTGATTTCACTGCTGTGTGTGCTTAGTCGATCAGTCGCGTGCGACTCTTTGCAACTCCATGGACCGCCATGCTCTCCTCCAGAGGATCTTCCCAACCCAGGGACTGGACCCAGTTCTCCCGCATTGCAGGTGGATTCTTGACCAACTGAGCCACCAGGGATTTGACGTATGACCCTGGAAAATCACACAACCATGGAACTTTATTCTCCATATCCACAAAATGGGAATATTCAGATTTGGATGATACAGTTGCTTTGAAGATCAAATAAGAGACATGCAGAGGTGTTGTAAGGACAAAAAGGTTCAATGTCACGTAAGCTTTAAAATCAGAAGTCCTCTGAGGATTGATGCAGCTGTCCTTTGTGACTCACTGAAGATGTGTTTGAAACCTGTGGACCTATTTGATTTAAAAGGAATTTAACAGGCACCTACTCTGGCATGGCAACCCACTCCTGTGTTCTTGCCTGGAGAATCCCATGGACAGAGGAGCCTGGTGGGCTACAGTTTATGGGGTCACAAAGAGTCAGACACGACTGAAGCAACTTAGCATGCATGCATGCACTCTGCATTTAGGATGTTTTGCATGTTGCCAAAGAACTTGTGAGGGTGGTGGGAAGACATACACACACAGTGATTAAATAGCAACACGTCACACCACGCATCCTCACTCAAAGTTAAGCTCTCTGAATCTCCTTTTTTTATGAAATGGTGGCAACGGGAAGATCCACTGCATTCAATTCTTGTGAAGGTTAAAAGAGAGAAGATGGGCAACACAGGGTCTGGCACACAGAAAGCACCACAAATTTTATCTAGTTTTTAAAGCTAAATTTCTCTTCTTCAATAAAGATCACTGATATTTCCCTCTATCCGCTTTAAAAAGAGTGGATTTTTAAAAATTTATTTATAATTGGAAGATAATTGCTTTACAATGTTGTGTTGGTTTCTGCTGGACAACAATGTGAATCATTTGTAAGTATACATATGTGCCCTTCCTCTTAAACCTCCCTCGCACTCCCCACTCCATCCCAACTCTCTAGGTTGTCATAGAGCACCAGATTGAGCTCCCTACACGATACAGCAAATTCCCACTGGCTATCTGTTTTACATATGGTAATGTCTGTGTTTCAATGCTACTCAAGGAGAGTGGATATGTGGATTCTTTTTTTTTTTTCCTGTTTGTAATAGGAGCTATGAAGGTTTCTGAACAGGAGTAACTGTGCCAGATAAACCTGGCAACAGGTGTGGGAGGAAATAAGATGAGGTAAGGCAATAGTTAGGAGGCTATTAAGATGCTATTTTAATGATTTCTAAGAGGGAGGCATGGGAAAATGTGATTGAGAAGGAGGGTAAATGGTGGAGTCAGGGTTCAGAGGAGGCAAGAAGAGCCAGGATCAAGAACTCAGACTTGGGGGTATCCACGAACCACCCCGTTCCATCAGCTCCTTTCTGTGGATCAGCGCAGGCAGCCACATTTGGTCATGGACAGTCTTTCCCACTGAGCAAGGGGCAGGAGGAGCCATTACTATTGGCTCACACTTGGCAAACCCATGTGCTCTCTTTCAAGAGGGAGGAGTTAGTTTCAGAAGGAAAGAGCGTGGCTTTCCAGGAGGAGGAGCTAAGGAGAGAGGGTAAATACTGCCAGCAATCTCATGATGGAAATGAGCAGATATTCTCAACTGCCTATTCCATGGAGGAACATGGTTTATGATCTCAGCTCATGGGGTAGCAATGAGGTGAGAGGAGTGGGGGATAAGGAGCAGAGAGAAGATTTAGACCCACCTGCAGAATAATGGAATAATGATGATTTTTTTTTTTTTTCTTTTTTGAGAAACCACTATGAGCTAGACATTCTGGTAAGCGCTTCACATGTCTTTTCTTATTTAATGCTTCCAGTGACTCAATGAAGTTAGCAGTATGATGCTCCATTTTGCTCATGAGCAAAGTATAGTAAAGGAGCCAAAATTATTTAGCTGTTAAGGGGCAAAACTAAGATTGGAAATCAGGCAATATGACTCTGGAGCCCAAGCACTATGTTTAACTGAGCATTTTGAATGCATTAAGGAAACAAGAAGACATGGGGAAAAAAATTAAAAAAAGAAGGGGATAAAAACCCCATGAGTGAGAAAGTGCAGATTTTGCATTCATAACTTAATATTTACTTAGTCTCAAAAATATGCTTTTATGGCAATCAAACAGAGGAAAACCGGAACCACTTCTTTGACACAAACTAGGGACAAGGACTTTAAAGCTCTCCTTGTTTAGTAACAAAAAAGAATACTTCTGTGTGTGTTTACGGGAGAACTGATTGTAAGCAATGAAACTTTTTTTTTTGCAATAATAATACGTTCCTTAAAGTTACCTGCTGGTCACTGACACAGGGAAGATCAACAGAGTCCATCTGTATATGGAAACCTGTCTGTATTTTGTGGTTCAGAAGGCAACGGCACCCCACTCCAGTACTCTTGTCTGGAAAATCCCATGGACGGAGGAGCCTGGTAGGCTGCAGTCCGTGGGGTCGCTAAGAGTCGGACGTGACTGAGCGACTTCACTTTCACTTTTCCCTTTCATGCGTTGGAGAAGGAAATGGCAACCCACTCCAGTGTTCTTGCCTGGAGAATCCCAGGGACGGCAGAGCCTGATGGGCTGCCGTCTATGGGGTCGCACAGAGTCAGACACGACTGAAGCGACTTAGCAGCAGCAGCACAGTGCTAAAAACAGCTGTAAATTACAGGAGAATCATCTCACCAGAAAGCACCTAAGCAAATGTTTAGAAAGATTTGCTTGTCTTATCATATTCCCTTGATTCATTCTTATTTTTTGCTTTCAGGTTTCATTCTAATAACCCATGTAGTGGTGCTTCTAAGTGAAGGTTACTTATTCCTCCTAAAATAGGAGGACTTTGTAATCAGATGTGATTTTGTTAAATGAATGAATATATCAGAAGCCTGAAAGAAACACACTACTAGGGCAGTATCACTCTACACTCATATCTCTATTAAATATGACTGTTTACTGAAATAACAGCTTTCAAAAGCATCCCCTTTCCCATCCAACAGCGCATAACATTCAGGCAGTCAAATCCCTACTTGTTATACAATCTGTACCTTTGAGGACTCATTTCTTTGTTTCATGTTTCTTATCACTATCGATTGTATCAATTACTGGTATAAACTGAAGGAAGACCTAATTTACGACATGATGACACACAGTAGATACAGCATTTCTGTTTAGAATTGAACAAAATCCTTGCATTAGTTTTCTCTGAGTCCCAAGGAAAGACTCCGGGGATAGAACCAAGATGAATAAAGCATATTTTCTTTTCTCAGCCCCCTTTCCTAACTAATTCAACTTCTAGAAATAACACTAACTAGCCAATGAAAACACTTCTTTGATAAAGGCAAAAAAATTAAGATAAAAAACAGCTGGGCAGGGTTTCTTTTTTTTTTTTTTAATATAAAAGGAAACAACTTTGAACTACATAGACAATGTCGTTTAAACCCAAACAGATGTGGTTTAATCTTGTTTTTGATCCTCTTGTAGATTTTTCTCAAAATGCCTGCATATGCATGGAAATGATGACTTTCAGATGTTTGAACATAATTTGTCTCTCTTAGAATATCACCTTGGTACATAGATCATGTACACCAAATACTCCCAGTCTTTGAACATGGACAGCAGGGTACCAGGGGGAATTTATATTGGTCTTTTGGTTTTGCCCACCAATTCTCTAAGAAACCAAAAGGGGAGGAAAAAAGCCATAGGATCCGTAGGCTGTCATTTTCAAAACAAGAGTCACATGTGTTCTCCATGACTTCAGTAAATCATGGGGATAGTTTCAGATCCCAACACCCAGAAATGCTTTTAAGATGAATCATATCACGTGAACACTCTAAAAATAACACACAGTTGATTTGTCCACCACCCGAATGCCTGCCAATTATTATCCACGTATCATATGATATCCTCATGTATTAGGATTTTCCCATCCAGTGCTAGGAGAAGAAATCATTGGAACAAAACTATTTTAAAACATGAAATGTCATCAGTCAGACCATAAAGGCAGAAAGTAATATATACTTAACTCCACTTTCAGCTTCAAAGGCCATTAGAGATAACAGCCAAAACAGTGAAGGAAGGGCTGTGAAGTTAGACATTTTAAACAGTTTTCTCTCTCTTTGCCCTCTTCCCCCAACTTCAATGAATATAGTGGAGAAGGGAGGAGAGAGGAGAGACTTGAAACCCCTGTAGGAATCAAAAGAAAGAGAACTCTGGGGACAAAAGGCACTGAGTGATTAACATGCAGCTTCACCCAGTGACGTTGGGGAAGCACAGGGACATCACTGCTACAACGCAGCCTTTGCTTCAAGGCACCTCCTCCTTGGCTTTTACAATTTTTTCCAGTCACAGCCCTTGAGAGTATTTAAAAGACCACAACTAGAGAAAGAGGAAATGAGATGCATACATTTGTTGGCAAAATTTTGAAAAGCACACTGGATTTGTGAGAGAGACACGGAGGGAGAGATGGGGGGTCAGGAGGACTGATGGTGGATGTGAGCTTCATCGTTGGGAAATGAGTCCGATGACTCCAATCGAATCACGCGGGAAGGATCCAATTGATAAGTGCTCCAACATTGATAGAACCCTGGTGGCTTTCTGGCCACAACTGTTGTTCTGTGTAACGTCTCACTCCATCAAAACCTCCTTGGGGCGTTAAGTGCTACGTGAGGTCATCATGAGCCACAATCTAATCTACACCAATAATCTGGCGTTTGTATGTGAACTATGCAAACACTTATTATTTTAAAAAGGCAGTTCTGTTTATCCTGCCGGAGTCTCTAAGTCTTCCTCATCTTCCATTTGTGCTGTCTGTCTGGACGTGGTTCTTGATCTCTGTGTGAGGAAACTGCCTTTCTCAGCATGACTCACACACAAAGCATCAGACTCTTATGCCCTATGTTGTCATGATTGCCATGCCAGGGGCCTCACGAATGATGTTTCCCACCAGGAATTACAGGAGCTGCCAAGGGATGGAGGAGGCAGGCACTGGCCTGGCTACAGACCAGGGAGTCAGCGTTCCAGAGGCTTCTTGGGAATCCACCTGACTCCTGGGTGGAGGGGCAAGAGACTGAAGAGGGAGCCGAGGAAGAAGCACGCCACCTTGGCCCCCGAGCCAAGAAGTAGAGGAGCTCAAGCAATTGCACGGTTCTGGGGAGGATGGTTTAAGGAGTGGAAGAGGGAGCAGGGAGAGTGTACGAGTCACAGGTGATACACCAGAAGGCAGATGAACAAGCTGCGAAAGTCAGTGGATTAGAAACCCTCTCCACTGGGCTCTGTTACTAGAACGTAACTGTGTGCTTTTAGACAAGAGCCAGCTTTCTTACATGCTTTGTGTAAAATGAAGAAGGTTGGATGTTTTGAAACATCCAACTAGAAAATGCTCTCGGCATAACCGTTTTTGTTACAGCTCCTGATTCTACAAACGCACACATCTAACTCATTCCATTTCCACCTTGTATGTGACAAAAAAGAAAACGGGTGGAAGGAATGGCAAAGGAGAAAGACACAAAGACCAAGGCAGAAGAAACACAGAAATGAAACAGTGACAGTAATTCCGGCTGGTCTTCCAGTCTAGAAGGGCATGTCTAGGATGACTTAGAAGCAATGTGAATCTTCATATAAATTGTTTATTATTATTATATGAAAAATGACAGTCGCTCAGTCGTGTCCGACTCTTTGTGACTCCGTGGACTATACAACCCATGGAATTCTCTGGGCCAGAATACTGGAGTGGGTAGCCTATCCCTTCTCCAGCGGATCTTCCTGACCCAGGAATCGAACTGGGGTCTCCTGCATTGCAGGCGGATTCTTTACCAACTGAGCTATCAGGGAAGCTATTATAATATATTACTGTTTAATATTTGGTCTCAGAAGCCAGGAACTTCCCAGTCTGTGAGAATCTCACTTATTGAGCAGCATCCTGATGTTTACACAGACTAGTGTTTTACACAATAACTTCAACTTTTATTATTGTTTTTGAAACAGTATAGGCTCTAACACAAGTCAGATGCATCATGTGATATTTAACCCCCAAATCATTGATCTGTTGTGATGCTGGAGGTAAACTGAGCTGGGATGGCCTTGTGGAAATGATCCTCCTAAGGAAGTGTTGTTGTTGTTTAGTTGCTAGGTCAAGTCCCACTCTTTGTGATCCCATGGACTGCAGCTCATCAGGCTCCTCTGTCCAGCGGATTTCCTAGGCAAGGATACTGGAATGGGTTGCCATTTCCTTTTCCAGGAGATCTTCCAAACCCAGGGACTGAATCCATGTCTCCTGCATTGCAGGCATATTCTTTTACCACTGAGCCACCAGGGAAACCCCCACCTAAGGAATGTTCAAGGGTAATTCAAACTATATGTGAGTTTTCACCTCATGTGCCAAGTTTAGACTAGGTTAAACGCTGCACCATCTGCACATGCCTCTTGGTGTCGTGGGAATCTCCATTGTAACTTGGGGACCATATCAAGAAGATCCAGCAAGAGGCAAAGAAATAGGTGAGACCATTACCTCAACCATCATCTTAGCATCACCATGTGGTAGGTACTGACAACAGTACAAGTAACTAATTTGTACTGAGGCCCTTTCATATGCCAGGTGTGCAGTGGAGCATTTTACACATATTTTTTATTTTTCACAACAATTTCATGACTCATTCAACACCTAACTCATTTTATTGCCCACCTGCTGAATGCCAAACACTCGCCCAGATCCCGGGGGGTGGGGGTGGGACAGCTGCTAACAGAACCAGAGAAAGATTCTGCTCTCATGAAGCTGAATTCTAGTTGAGGAGAGAGACTGTCAACAAATAAATACATTTGGGACTTCCCTGGTGGGCCAGTGGCTAAGACTCCATGCTTGCATCACAGGGGCCAGGGTTCGATCCCTGGTCAGGGAACTAAATCCCACACCACATGCCGCAGCTAAGAGTTTGCATGTCGCAACTAAAGATCCCTCATGTTGCAACTACGACCTGGTGCAGCCAAATAAAAAACAAACAAAACAAATACATCTGGTGTCAGGTGGTGGTAAGAACTAAGGGGAAAGAGAAAGTAGAGTAAAGGGCCAGAGAATGCCTGGCTACAGGGATGCTACTGAACGGGACGGTCAGAGGGGCCTCTCTGGTGATGTCAAAGAAGCCTGGGGAAACCCTGGTGCTGGTGTAGAGGATGCAGTCCTAGCCCCTCCTACAGATGGGGAAACTGAGCTTCCCACACTCTCTTATTTAGGAAGCTGTGAGGATCCCTCCAGACCCCAACACAGCATCTGCTTCCCGTTATGAAAGGACGCAGGTTAGAAGAGGGCTATAACTACATGAGAGGCTGGCACATCTGGCACTAAAAACTGCATGAGGCTCTTACCAACACACTGCCTCTTTGTCCCTGTGATGGGTGATATGGCTGGGATTCCTATGGCACTGAGTTAACAGAACTGGCAAACTGCACTGGTATTACCTAGAAAAGGCATATGTTTTCCCAGATGTTTTTCCCCCTCTTCTGCCTTCTTTCTCCCACTCTTGAACCTCAAGTCATGAGCAAAAGGTCCATGAAGCATGGTTTTCAGGCAGTTTTCACAGAGTGCCAGGGGGCTCCTCAGACCGGGCTCAAGGACTTTAGGGTGAGGTGACTGGGAGGGTCAGTAGTTAGAGCTCCAGCTGACACAGCGCTGCTTTAACCAGAGCAGTGATTGTTTCATCTACCTCATATCTTGGGGCTCTGCAAATGAGATGTCTGGGACGAGCATAAAGGTTCAAGAAAGAGAACAGGAAAGCAATGGCTCCTTGTGAATAGAAAATAAATACGTTCTTTGAGCCATCTTAAACATCTGGCATTAAATGCAAAGTTTCTTAAAAAGTTCTCAGTGGAATTAAAGCCCTAGGGGATAGTTTTAAAGTTTCGAGAACTAAATGGTGTGTGTGTGTGTGCTTAGTCACAAGTATTCTATCGGAGGAGGATGCCCGCGGACCCAGCAAATTGTTACACAACTTTGATCAAAGATTTGGAGAATTCATGAGGGGAGATCAGTGTGTAACTATAATTTTCTCTTTCCTGTGGCACATAGTCTACACACACATGTGCCCCCCCCCCACATGCCCAGCCACACACATGCCCACCAAAAGACATATGACATGACGTTTAGTTTCCTTTTATGACAGTTGTATTTTTAAGATAAAAGTCTAGGAGGGAATTCCACTCTGAACATTTCAGAAAATGCGTAACGTCTATGCTGGTAAAGTGAGAAGTCTCACCTATCAAGTGAGGGAAAAACCGGAAAGAGATTGTGAAAGTCAATTTGGTTTCTAATCCACATTTGATAGGAAGATCATTTCCTTATGATTTCACTGTGTTTAGCTATTGAATTCAAAACAGTGAGAAACATCCAGGGCTTATAAATATGTACCCCTAGCCGCGGTGGTTTTGAAGGTGTGTTTGTGAGTGTGAGAGTGTGTGTGTGTGTGTGTGTGTGTGTGTGTTTGTGAGTGTGAGAGTGTGTGTGTGTGTGTGTGTGAGAGAGAGAGAGAGAGTGTGTGTGTGTGTGTGTGTGTGTGTGTGTGTATGTGTGGTCTCTGAGAAGAAAGACCATTCTTTCTTCTGATATCTTCTGAAAGGCCAGTTGAGGCAGGGAACAGCAACTGTTCTCCAGTGCACACGCGCTGCTGCCTCCTTTTAGTACCAGCATCTCACCAGTTCTTGGCAGGTCCCAGGGCTGACAGTCAGAAATGTTAGCAAAGCTTCTAGCAACTGTGTGAGACCTTGTGACTAAGCTGACACCAGTGCAGCTGCAACAGAAGTAGTGGGTGTATCTTTGAGACACCTGCTTCAATGCAACTGGTTTCTTCCACACTTTCCCCTTCCCATGGACTGGCCCTGGGATGTGAGCCACATTTAACCAGGTGTGTGAGAAATCACAGGGCAGGCTAGCAGAACCACATGGAGAAGGAAGAAGAATGCTGGATGCTCGGACGGTTTCTCAGAAAAGAGCTCCCTACAAAGTGGACGATGTGCCTGCCTCTGGAATATCTCAGCAAAGCTAAAGAAACATCTGTTTGGTTTGAGCTACTGTATTTTCGTTGCTGTTATTGCTTTATTTGTTTCTTGGTTTCGGCCAGTTATTGTCTATACTAACCAATAACCTGCTGGATATAAGAAAAGAGTAAAAGGTGACTTGGGTTTAGATTACTGAATTTCTGAATTCTACTCTCAACCTGTCATCCCTATCCTTTTAGATCCACAAGGGAATTACACTGTAGATGTGGGTTTAGCCTCAAAACTTAGTCTCCTACTGAGCTGGCCTGGATCATGCCGGAGAGATGTTACAAACGCAGTTGTCAATAGGGTTCAGGCAGGTAAACACAAAGAAGCAAAACACCGAGGGAAGGCGGACCCAGGGGATACTGTGTGATCCATGGAAAGGACTGTCATTTAGTAACATGGGCTCAGAATTTCTTGATATTTTTATTTGTTTAAAAGAATGCGGAGGTATAGATTTTAAAAGGTGATATCCATAGATTTGATTTAATAGGCTAATTAAAAAATTTAATAGAAAAAATATTATGTGTGCCAAAGAAAATTTTTCCGTAGGACAGGGTCCTAAGGCCTAAGAAATTCCCCACCACCTAGGCTAAAAGTTAGTCTGGGATCCAGAACCAAACCTGTGTGATTTGATGGACTGTCTCTGAAGTCTCACACCAAAACCCTGGAAGCCTAATCAGACAACTTATTGGCAAGCTCAGTTCAACGTATTTACACAGCAAAAAGGTGGGAGCCCAAAAGCAAGAGAAGGAGTCTAATTAATGTCTTGAGTGGACATGATGTGGGGCATTGGATCAAACATTTTGGGGTCAAGATAGAAGGTCTGGAGCCTGTTTCTCCTTTTTTTTTTCCTTTGGCCAGTGAATCAGTTAAGTTTCCTCATTTCCAAGCAAAGTAATTATTGCTAACAAACAAAATTAGTAACCTATTGCTGCTGCTACTACTGCTAAGTCGCTTCAGTCGTGTCCGACTCTGTGCGACCCCATAGACGGCAGCCCACCAGGCTCCCCCATCCCTGGGATTCTCCAGGCAAGAACACTGGAGTGGGTTGCCACTTCCTTCTCCAAGTAACCTATTAGGATGTCATAATTAAACAAACCGGGAGTTTGGAAAGAAGAGGAACATGACTCCTAGAATTTTGGCTTTGTCAACATGTAGACACAACATCAAGTATCTTAACTGTTTCTTTGACCTCTTCACTGAAGCCATACCCACATCTAACAATCAGTAAGTGGCTCTGAATGCTGGATGGTTAGGCAGGCACCAGTTACCCCTATCAAGGGACCCAAGTCAACAACAAGGCTGCAGCCAACAGAAAAACGTGGTAGCCCCGTTTGCTACACGGGGACAGAAGCCACGGTGCTGGGTAGCCAGAGAGGGCCAGGGAAGTTCCACAACTGAAAATCAGGGTGCTGTTCCAAAAAGGAGGGGGAAAATATCACTAGTCAGGCCAAAACAATAGTCTTTACAATAACTGTTTCCATGTGGAGATTGCCCCTAGCATTTCTTGGGGAAGTAATTTTTTTTCTGAATCTCACATTCTGAGAAAGATGAATTTTAGAAATCAGAAAAATGGGGGCAAGCATTGTAACTATTCAGTAGAGTAAAAGATTAACATTCAACACAGATACATTACTCCTCAAAGGAATCCAGTGATGTCAAGAACAAAGCATCAGCAGAAAAAGCAGACATGCGTAGTTGAAGGTCAAAGTCAAGATTTCTGCTAACTGGGACCAGGCAAGGAGGAGAGAAGCACTTACAGTCTAGCCAGTTTTGCCTGTAGCCATGGCCATGTTATAAATACTTGTTCATGACTCTGTTGGCTGCTAATGATGTGTTCTTCTTACAAATAAAGTAAATGTTAAGGTTATTCACATGATATCCTTTATACTCAATGAGCGATATTGCCCAAAACAACAGGTTTTCAAAGAAAAATAAAATTTCAAATTGGTAATTTCTACACACACCTCTGTGTAGAGCATATAGTCTTACTAGAGTGTTGCATTATATAAAACCTACCCAGTTATGTCCCCAGACATTTTCCAGTATTTGTGTACTCAGTCTAGACTACAGTTCTTTGTGACTATTACTAAACTGACGTATGTTTCTTCTTAAATTTTCTGTTTGAAAATTCTAAGAATGAGTTAAATATAGGAACAACATGGGGTATATACCGGGAGTCCTTTAATAACAATTTATGATTTGGGGTGTTTCAGAGAATTCTGGTCTTTTTTTCCCAGTTTCCTAATATTAATATCTGTCTGGAGTTGAGAAACAAATTATACCTGCCACTGGGAAGAGGAATTGTCCAAAGAGGAAGTGAAGGTGGGGAGCAGAGACGAGGAGAGGTGCTGAGGCTATGTGGGAGGCAGAGCCGAGGTCTAATGCTGTCGCAGCCTCAAGAAGCAGAGAGACTCTGGGGAGGGAAAACCAAGGGGGAGCAGATCAGGCTCCTCCTTTAGGGGGGTTTGGGGAAGGGATGGGTTCAGAGTGTGTGGGGGGGGGTAGGGAGGAGAGGGCAAGAAAGAACTGAGAGAACAGGAGGGAAAGAAGAAAGTAGAAATGAGCTCTTTCTGCTGCTGCTGCTGCTGTTAAGTCGCTTCAGTCGTGTCCGACTCTGTGCGACCCCATAGATGGCAGCCCACCAGGCTCCGCCGTCCCTGGGATTCTCCAGGCAAGAATACTGGAGTGGGTTGCCATTTCCTTCTCCAGTGCATGAAAGGGAAAAGTGAAAGTGAAGTCGCTCAGTCGTGTCTGCCTCTTAGCGACCCCATGGACTGCAGCCTACCAGGCTCCTCCGTCTGTGGGATTTTCTAGGCAAGAGTACTGGAGTGGGGTGCCATTGCCTTCTCCGCAGCTCTTTCTAGCGACCAAGAAAATCCATTAGAGTCTGACCATTTATTGAGTGTTTAGGGTTGGAGGATTGTGCAGCTGTGTTCCCGGAGCTCCATCTGGGCTGACTGGACAAGAACCAGCAGGATGTCAGGATGGCCCTCTCCCCCATGGGGAGGGGGTGCATCTGCACACAATTTCTCATGGGGCCAGTGGATTCCTTCTGGAAGGGGAGATGGTGGGCTCACTGGCCCCACGGTCTCAAACAGACAACTACTGCAGACAGTGGGAGTATGCTGTGGCATCTACTCCCCAGTGCTAGTGGGGACCCCAAAGGACGCACTCAGAAGAAAGGGGCGGCTGAATGTGGGCTTGCAAAGAGGTCTGCTCTATCAGTACCTTACAAGCTACACTTCAATCTGTGAGGCGCACGAGGCTGAAAAGTAGAGCGAGTATGTGGCCATGCAGTCAGAATGTGGAATGTGACAGGCTCAAATAGCGAGCCAAATCTAGTGATGTCAAAAAGTGAAAGTGCAAGCTGCTCAGTCATGTCCGACTCTTTGTGACCCCATGGACTATACAGTCCATGGAATTCTCCAGGCCAGAATACTGGAGTGGATAACCTTTCCCTTCTCCAGGGCATCTTCCCAACCCAGGGATCGAACCCAGGTCTCCTACATTGCAGGCAGGAAGCCCAAGTGAGGCCGAGCCTCTCACCACATCTAGTGATATTTCACAGACAAGAGATTAAGTTCTGGCCTTGGGTCAAAACACTATCTGTGCAAATGCAAGAGGCAAAAAGACTTCAAAATTTAAGTAGACAAGAAATTCGGTATGAATGAAGCATGGACAGGGCTGCCAAAAATAAATTATACATGGTAAAGGAATAACAGTATCTGTTGTGAACATTAAGATACTTCATGCAGTGCCAGGAACATACCATATGCTCAATAAATGTTAGTGACTATTACTGCTATGGCTACTTTTTGACTATGATCGGAAATCATTCCTACCTTTCAGGCCCACGTCAGAAGCTTTAACAGATCATGCGGCTGAATTACACCAACAACCACTCGAAGTCAGAAATAATAGTTTGTTTTCCCAGTTTCAAACCCAGCCTCAGAAGGTGACTTACCAATGTTACAGAGCAAATAGGAGGAAGAACTGGGATTTAAAGCTCTATCTTTACATATTCCTAGATGGCTTTAAAAAAAAAAAAAAAAGCAAAAAAACAGCATTATGTGAGAATCTATTTTTATAAGTGCAGTATAAACAATCTGACCTGAGAAGTAACAACAACAACAACAACAACAAGGTAAAAATAAATGTTCAATGTTCACAAATTATTGTAAAAGTAATACAAAAGAGAGTTAAAATTTTCATGGAGAAAAAACACAAAACGTGTCCAATTATATAAAGGATTTTCCCTTGCAAGAAATGGGTATAAAGCAGAAAACCCAGTTTGGTTTCACTGCTGAAAATGTCCAAAACAACTTAAAAAAACCAATCGAAATCCGACTTTGTACCTGCCTACTCTTGACCTGGGGAACGTTGATAACCACAGAGAAAGGCAGAGCTGATGTTAGGACAGCCAAGAGTTCTCTATCTGGGGTCCATCCTACACTAACCTTCGAGTAAAAGCAGAAGAAAAACAAGCCCTAAGTGGAAAACCAGCCTGAGCTCAGCAGGTGGTGGTGGCAGACCCCACTCTTACCTGCTACAGTTTCCTAGGTCTGGGGCAGAGACGGTAGGAGCTGAGGGTGGAAGTAGGGGTCATGGAAGGGTTCTTGGAGGGTTTTTGGTGGGAAGAGAATAAGGGGATTAAATAAGCTATGACTATGTCTGCATCACAGTTCCAAACCATTCGAAATGTCTATTTCCCTCAGGGTGGCTCAACAAAAGCATCTTTGCCTTCAATTTCAAAAGAGTGGTGGGATTTCTAATCTGCCCACAGTCTCGAATGGGTCAGATGAAATACTTTCATTCTGGAATGACCTTACAAGGAAAACTGAGTTTTGAGATCAGTCCGTAGGTTTTTATTTTCCTTTCTACTCAACCCAGACAAAGCCATCATACTCAATTTAGGGTTAAAACAAAAGAGTTTAATAGGAAGAAAAAAAGATTTTTCTTTGGAGATAAAAATAGCATCTGCTTCTTCTGAGAGTGAGTTAGCAGCTGCAGGAAATTATTTATATCTTCCTGACCCTTCTTAAAATTTGTTGGTCACCTTTTTATTTAATTACTTTTGCCTTTATGATTTAAAACTCTCATGATTTTAGCATCCATTATTTCAGGAGCATCTGCATATGTGGATTATTTTCCTCAGCTTTGAAGTTTTCCGAAGTTATATCAGACAGTAATTTTATGAGCTCTCCAGCTCTTCTCAACCCATTACCCTGAAAACACAGGTATAATCTTAGAAGAAAAAGTTCCCGAACAGTCAATGACTTCACTTACATCACACAGTTTCAACAGATTCTCTGAGTCTGAATGAAGCTACCAGTTCCCAAATCCATGTAGAAAAAAGCAATCAAGTCTGGGATGCTATCTTGGTTTTTTCTCTTCAAATATTATATTTTGCTGTAAATTATATTTTGGAGGCATGGGGAAGAATATACTCAAAATTTGATTTCTTTTTTCCACTTTCAGAAAAATTTTCTGGTACCCAGTGGACTTAGGGTAGGCAGAAACCTTATTATTAACTAAAATTTGAGAACTCTGTAGTGTGGCAACTTTGAAGTGGCTCTTTGTTGTGGTTTGAATTCTAGGATGGGAGCAAAAGCTGTCGGCAACCTTGGAAAATTACTTAACTTTTCCTGCATTTGTTCCTCACCAACTGAGAAAACTTCTCTCCTCAGTATAAAGAGTGAAGCATACTTAAAAAATATAGCCTGGATAGTTTTACTCACCATTTGAATTCTCTTATCCTTGGGAAGAAGAAACCAGCTTCTAAACAAAATTTCATCTCTGTATCCCTGGAGATTAAAAAGTATTGATGCCAGGAAGAAAACAGGCAAGAAGAGATGATGAACAGCAGAAAGGGAAATTGGGAAAAGTCTCCTTCTCACCATCCACACACTCACATCAGAAGATTAACAATTATTTATGAGGTGACCCGTTTGTGAATTATTAACTATAGGGCTATGACTCCCCTAGTGCTAGTATTTTATCAGTGCTGTGTTTATGTTAGCAAAGACTTGCTTCTCACACTGTATTAAGAGTGAACATTTACCAGGGCTCTACCAAAGTATTTTTGTCAGTGTGTTTGTCATTTAGAATTTGAGAGGAAAAAGAGAACATTGTCCTTATGCAATGAGAGCTTTCACACATAGCCTGGAGGAGGCCAGGAGGTAGGGCAGGTCCATGGCAGCACTCGGGCAGGGGCAGAATGGGTGGGCATCTGCTTTGTAGACCCAGCAGCTCTGTGAGAACCTCATTGCTAGGAACAAGTTAGAACAGAGCAGCTTTGCACCTTTTTGGGCTGTTTAATCTCAAACTGCCTTGAGGGTACTGAAAACCAGTCTCATGGACAAGAGAGTGGTATTTAGACAGAAAGCATCTCACAAAATATGACCAGCCACCTGCCTTTGGGCAGGATGTACACAAAGGACACAGGAAAGCTAATGTCCACGGCAGACACATCTCCCTTGAAAAGGCAATAGTTACCTTTAATGAAATAACAATCCACGGCTGAATCTATATTTAAACTGACAAATGTCACTTCGAATTGCGCATTAATCTTGCCTACATTTTGTGTTAGAATTAAAATAATTCCATTGATCCAAACTTTCAGTTCATAATATAAAAACCAAAAATTATAAAATTCTCTTAGTTTACCTTTTAGATATAAAATTCAGTGACAAAGTTCCAAAATACATATTTTAAAACTTTGTTATTTTCCATCTCAGTTGACCAGCTAAGAGGAAAGGCATCCTTCTGAGGCTAAAAGAGTTCCACATTTGGCATGCCTCGTAACTCTTTCAACCTTGTGGTTTTAATTAATTTTCAAAATAGTTGATCATTAGAACCAATACTCTTGCTCTCCACTTTGCACTCACTTGAAAATAAAAGCCTGATATCTAAATTCAATAAAGCATTTAAAGTATTCAATAAGCTCCACTTTACAGGCAAAGTTTGTGATATTATGGTTCTATGAACCAAAAAGTAGGGCAAGTAGAATACTTGAGACATTTGCTCAGTCCACATATCAAAGTATATGTTTGGCTCTTGAGTGCTCTGAGGTAACTGATGTGTGAATGTACTGACCGTACATTTGGGGACCAGCTGTATGCAGTAAGACCCTGAGTGAGTGTTACTTGTTCAGTCGTGTCCAACTCTTTGAGACCCCATGGACCGTAGCCCACCAGGCTCCTCTGTCCATGGATCCTCCAGACAAGAATACTGGAGTGGGCAGCCATTCCCTTCTCTAGGGGATCTTCTCGACCCAGGGATAGAAAACGGATCTATTGTGTCTCCTGCAATGGCAAGTAGAGTAAGCCAGTATGGCTTACTGGCTCAGGTCAGTAAGCCAGTATGGAAGCCAGTAAGACTCTATATTTCTACAATAGTTGTACATTTTGGAAACAGTGATAGACTCTTACAAATGTACTATACCTCACTTTGAGGATATACAGTTGAAAGCATGTGCATCTATCAAAGGACAAAATGAGGTTAATGAAATAGCTATGATAATTGTGGCATCAGAAGTTGGGGTTTGAATTTTTGTTTTGAATTGGAGAAAATTAATTTTCTTTGGAATGCAATGTTTACCCAATTTAGGTGACAGTGGCTTTATTTCCACATTAAAAAAAAAAAAAAACTACTTAAGTTGGTGACAACTCTTAACTTAAAAGCACTTGGAAGATAATCTTTTCTCTTTTAAATTTTACAGATACAAAACAGGTTAAACACCATTTAAAAAGCACTAAAAGAAGTGCTCTTGCTATATAGTGGCTATAAATGGGAACTCTGATTTAGGCAGGCCTATGCTGGTCCCTACCTCTGTCACTTACTACCTGTGTGACTATGGGCAAGCCACAAAAACTTTGTGCCTCGGTTTCTTCATCTGTAAAATGGGAGACAGCAGTACTTATACACAGTTATTGAGAGAATTAAATAATTGGATCCATGTAAATATTTTGGAACAGGGCCTGACTCAGAAAATACATTAATATTTTACAGAATTCATACATAGTAGTAGTTACTATTGCTTTTTCTTATCAGTCATTTTTTTCTGTCACTGAATTTTATTTATTTTGTATGTTACTAAGAATAATTTCAGTCATAAAACCACACACCAGTAGGTAATTAATGTATGACAAATGCGGCAAGAATGTAACACAGAGAAAAGATTCTTCAATGTGTGGTGCTAGAAAAGCTAGACAGGTACATGCAAAGGAATGAGATTAGAGTATTTCCTCACACCATGTACAAAAATAAACTCAAAACGTACTAAAGATGTAAACAGAAGGCCTGAAACCATAAAACTTCTAGAAGAGAACATAGGCAGAATATTTCTGGACATCAATTGTAGCAATATATTTTTGGATCTGTCTCTTTAGCCAAGGGAAATAAAAGCAAAAATAAACATATGCAACTTAACTAAACATAACAGCTGTGCACAGCAAAAGAAACCATCAACAAAATGAAAAGGCAACCTATGAGCTGGGAGACAGCTTTTGCAAATAATGTGATCAACCAGGGGTTTATATCCAAAATATGTAAACAGCTCATACAACTCAATATCAAAAAGACAACCCAATCAAAAACAGGGTAGGAAGACCTAAATATTTTTTCAGAGATGAAATACAGATGGCTAACAGGCACAAAGATGCTCAGCTAATTATTAGAGAAATGCAAATCAAAACAGCAATTAAATGCCATCTTATACCTGGCAGAATGGCTATCATCAAAAAGTCTACAAATAACAAATGCTGGCAATGATGTGGATAAAAGGGAACCCCGGTATACTGCTGTTGATAATGTAAACTGGTGCAGACACTATGGAGAGCAGTATGCAAGAGTCATCAAAAAATCAATAATAGAACTACCATATATGACCCAGCAACTCTACTCCTGGGTATTTAACTGGAAAAAAAATTAAAACACGAATTCAAAAAGATGCATACAACTCAATGTTGATAGCATCATTGTATTTACAATACCCAAGATATGGAAGCACCTCAAGTATTCAACAGACAAAAAATTTGGTATCTATACAATGGCCTATTACTTAGTCATAAAAAAGAGTGAAATTCTGCCATTTGCGACAATGTGGATGAACCTACAGAATATTATGCTTATGAAATAAATCGGATAGAGAAAGGTAAATATTATATCACTTGTATGTGCAATCTAAAAAATAAAACAAATGGATGTATACAGCAAGAGTAACTTCAGTCATTTCAACAGATATGATAAGACCAAACAATTTATATAAAAGACAAAAATCTGAAAGAGAAAAGCATAAATTCTAATGAGAAATCCTGGCTGAAGAACAACACAGCAATGAACGCAAAGTTAGATCTGAGATTCCTAGCAAGCAGGGAAGGGAGGGAAACACAATGGACAGAGCACTGGACTACATCACCAACTAAAAGAAAGCTTTCTGCTTTGTTTCAGTCACCAACAGTTGCATAACCAACCACCTCAAAATCTGTGGTGGTCATAATTTTTCAAGATTCTCTGGGTTTGTGGAGTGATTCTCTTGATCTTGCTTGAGGTCATCCATGAATCTACATGTAGCTGGAAAGTGATGGGAAACTGGGATTGTTTGGGGTTGTTCATAAGGATATCTTTATTTATCTCCAATGTGGTCACAGCATGGCAGACTCAAGGTAGCAGTTCAAGAAAGAGTTCCAGTAGAACAAGCCCCAGCATGCAAGCACATATCAAGTCTCTACTTGTGCCATGCTTGCTAATGTCCCATTGACAAAATCAAGTCATGTGCCCAAGGTGAGAGTAACACAAGTTTGGAATATCAGGAGATATGGTTCATGGGGTCCACAGTCTACCAGAGTTTCTAAGGACAGTCTAAGTAAGAAATCTCGGAATTGCTGTCACCTCAAACTCAAAAAAATGCTATCTTCATGGTTTATATCCTTTTGACTATTAGATCTTGCTTCCAAGTGTTACATTCTTTTTTTGTTTTGCCCCTATTATGAGACCACTGGTCCAGGAGTTAGCAGCTCCTATCAGCTGGACTACAAAGACTTTATTAGTCTTCTCCCCCTGGCAACCCTGGAATCATTTTCTATGTCCTTTTGTTGATGACACCTACCCTGCCTTTCTTTGCTAGAACAAGTTCAGCAATAGTGCTGCACGTGTTGTCCATGCATTCAAAGGCTTCCATAGATCTCCTGTGAACTGTGATGAAGGACTGGAAAAAGTTCTATTGTTGTAGGTGTAAATTGTATCAATTGGGGGAACAATCAAAATGCAAACCTCCGGGCCTATCCAAACAATCTACAGAGAGCCAAGAGCATATGGGCATTTTACGAGCACACACAAAAATCGCCTTCTGATCTATATCCTCCTGTCCTTCTCCTACCTTCTGACGATCATTTTTCTTTCAGTATTTTTTACCTCTGTGCATAGGGGAAAGTATAAGAGAGTGAGAACTGCAACAAGGCAGTTCTCCTTTTCAACTCTTTTGATAACTGTGTGACTTTGGATAAATCACTTCACTTCTCTGAGCCTCTGTTTCTTCATGGGTTAAGTGGAGATAATTCCTACCTTATATTATCATTGTAAATATCAATCAAGACAATATAGATAAAGTGTTATGCCTGAAGCAAAGTAAGGATTCCATTATTGTTGTCACTACTGTTACCATTATTACTACTTCCACTACTATTATTACTCATACTTCCTGTAGTGCTTTAGACTTTGCTTAAGAGCAAAAATGAATGCAGATGAAAATGGAGTTGACAGATGAAACTGCTCAATCCCTAATACTAATAATATTGCTTGAGCACCTGGATCCAGCTGTGCCTGAAGCCATCATCTTATTGGACTTTTCAGTTCCTAGAGTCAACTGGTTCCCATTTTGCTTGAAGTTAGATGGAATTAGAGGTCTGTCACTTGCAATTATGAGGTCCTGACTGACGCAGGGCTCAAATTTATTCTGTATCAGTTTCAGCTAAAGTACAGACTCTTGTTCCTACCCCTGGAGATTCTAATTTTGTCTGCTTGGAGTAGGGCCTGGGAGTTTGTAACTTAAGACCACTCTAAATGACTCAGATGTCATCAGACTTACACATCAGCTTTAGGGAACTACTTCCTTAACTTGTGAGTTCCTTATTTGGTGGTCCCTATAGGACCTTGGAAGTTGCATTACACACACAAGACCACTAATATTTGTAGAATTGAACACACATTCCAAGAACATGAGTAATTAGACAGGACAGATTGGCTTGATAGGCTGAATATATGAAGTTGGCAGAATAGTTAAAAAGAATCAGATTGCTTCCAGAAATTTCTAGCATCTTGGGGGTACCTTGCTTGAATTAATTTAATACCAATTAAAAACATGATTTGGTTTTCTCTCTAGCTTTAATGTTTTCATTTTGTGACCAATTCATCATTTGACCTTGGACCTGTTTCTTGACATAATTTAATACTACATTTTGGGGGTTTTTTGTTTTCAATTCAGACCACTCTGTTACATATAAAGATTTCATGTTAGGGTTGCCCTTTATGATAAATTTTATTTCAGCTGAATGATTGTCTAATAGAAGTCTCAGTTTCATTCCAACCACATCAAGGAGTTCCCAGAGAAAATGATTTCACACATTTAGGATGCTGACAAATGGAGTGAGAATCCTCTTTTATGCAAGACAAGCAGTAAAAGGTGCTACTGACAAAAACATTAACAGCACATACTATCCAAGTGGGAAAGAAGTCAAAGCCCACCTGGAGGAGAACTCTGCTCCCTTTATGCGATGCACACTTCAGCAATTTCATGCTCTTCACCCCACAAATATTACAATGGTTCCTTTGGAAAAGTGCATCTGAAGGCCTGTCTGGATGGATTTTTAAGAGATACAGATCAGAGCTGACAATGTGACCACAGAAAAAGACTTGTTCCAGAGACTTCCAGTGGAAGCCACCCATTGCCTGCACTGAGAGAATGTCAGTTTGGATGTGAATTCTGAAAGATTACTTTTCAAAGCAGCATTGCATTGATGGTTTGGATTATAAAGCTGATAGGGCCAAAGATAACTAAATGTGAACCATTGGAATTACAATAGAACCTAGAAATTCATAGTTGGAAAAAAACGCATGAACTCACTTACCAGGTCTCCCTCTGATTAGAAACCACATGAACTGTCAGACACTGAAGAAATGAAGCTTTTGAACTGTGGTGTTGGAGAAGACTCTTGAGAGTCCCTTGGACTGCAAGGAGATCCAACCAGTCCATCCTAAAGGAGATCAGTTCTGAATATTCATTGGAAGGAGTGATGGTGAAACTGAAACTCCAATACTTTGGCCACCTGATGCGAAGAGCTGACTCGTTGGAAAAGACCCTGATGCTGGGAAAGATTGAAGGCAGGAAGAGAAGGGGACGGCAGAGGATGAGATGGTTGGATGGCATCACCGACTCAATGGACATGAGTTTGGGTAAACTCCGGGAGTTGGGGATGGACAGGGAGGCCTGGTGTGCTGCAGTTCATGGGGTCGCAAAGAGTTGGACATGACTGAGCGACTGAACTGAACTGAAAGTGTCAGGGTGAGAGGCATGAGCCCACTTTAAACATTACAACAAAATGCATGCCCAAGAGATAACATTCTAAGTGACCACCATCAAGTACTACATCAGAGCCACAGACTCCCTAAGTGGAAGTAGAAACTCTTGAGTATCTTCTGGAGAGAGAAAAATACTCTATTCCTTCAGTTAAAATGAGATACGCTTTTGCATGGAGGAAAGCCCAGAGATCCTTAGCTTTGATTTTGAGGATCTATTACAGGAACATAGATCAGTGGTTGAGGTTTACAGCATCACCGGAAACCATGAAAACCATACATAAGACCTTGTGTCTGTGGGCATGTGAGATTTGGGGGAGCAGAGGCACCCAAGAAAGATTAAGAATCCTCAATTTTCTCCCACTTAACCCATTTTATAGATGGGAATACTAACAACATCACTAACATGCCCAGCGTTACACAGCAACACTCAAAGAACTAGGCTTAAATCTTTGAGTTACAGCAGACAGATGGGAACCTCATTGTGAACTTGAGGCAGGAGTTGCAAACCAAAAACCTTGGAATGAACTTAACCCACAGTCCAGCTTTCTTTCACCAGCACAGTGTTTAAACCCATTGGGTAAAGTCACGAATAGCCAGCTGTTTCTGAAAAGTAGCCAGACTTGGCAAGACGGAGCCCACCTTTCTTTGGCAGGTGCACAGTAGTTTGCCCCGCCCCTTCCCTTCTCTCCCACTGTAGGCTCACTTCTGCTTCACTTATTTACCCTGCCCTGCCTGGTCCTGTAACACTTCAGTTTGTGATTCTGGGTACAGAACCTTCAGACACCTGCAGGGTCAATTTGGGAGGTCTACAAAGCTCCTTAAGGTCTGGTTCTCTATCAGTCACTGTGGTTGCGGTTTATTAAAACAAACAAAAACTGCAGTCACAATAGCTTAGACTCACAAATGTTTCCTTCTCACTCAGGCTACATACATGTCCATCAGGCTTGGGACAAGAGGTCATTCAGGAATACAATCTGAGCAGCTACTGCCTCAAACATTGCCAGCAAGAGTTCGGGACATCCTCACACTGACAATGAAATGCTTCGATCTCAGAGGTGACACAGGTGGCATCTGCTTAAGGTCACGGGTCAGGATCAGTCACATGGCTCTACTTTACAGCAAAGGGGCTTGGAGATATCATCCCATAATGTGTGCAGATCACAGAGGCTGAGGAATATTGAGTGACCATCACTGATTCCTCCCATCAGCCTAGTTGTGGCAACCTGCCCTGGGTCGTGAACAGTGGAGTGTAATCCTGAGAAATGCCAGATGTCTTTGGGTTTCCCGTGGATAACTTTCCACAGTAACAAAGCACACTCTGCGTGAAGAACACGCAGGCAGAAAATCTATGTGAGGTTTAGGATGTCCTCTGGAGACAGTTGTCACTTTCGTCCTTGATTCAGTTTCCAGGTTTCCTCATCTATAACTGGAGTAAGACCACGATACTACAGGTTTGTGGAGATAATTACATTAAGTGAACCCAGACAGTATGTGTAAAGTCCAATGTCTGCATCAATGGTAGCTTCTATTTTGGCGGGTGGTACATCTTAGTGATTCCAAGAAAGTGCTTTCAAGTAGCTCTGTGACTTTGGCAAAGTCATTAACTCTTCCTGAAACTCAGTATCCTTGTCTTAAAAATGGGAAATCACTGTGCCTGCACCTGGGATGACTCAATAAGGTTATGGATGAAAAGCACCTTGAACAAACTAAGCATTGTAGAAATATGGTAGCATAATTGTATAACACAGGGAACTATATTCAGTGTCCTGGAATAAACCATAATGGATATAAAGAATATAAAAAAGAATGTATATATGCATAACTTTGCTGTAAATTAATACTACATTGTAAATCAAATATACTTCCATAATAAATAAAGAAATATCATAACTTAGTATTTTAAAAAGATTATTACGTGGATTACTAGGTGCATGCCCAAAGTCTTTTTTTTTTTTTTTTTTTAACAAATGAAAACAAAAAACAACACTAATTCTTGCCCTGCTGATCAGTATCAGTATCACTTGATTTGAGCCTGTTTTTGGCATAAGATGTTGCTACTTTATGGCCTTATTGGATATAAAACTCTCTCTGGTCGGGGCTCCAGGCCTCCCTGGTGTTCCCTGATGAGGATGAACTCCAAGTATCTGGCAGCCCTGCTGATCTCTGATCCGTGGGGCACATTTGTGCAGCAGTCAAAAAATTATAATGCAGTTCAGGGAGCTGCTGCCAGTACTGATCAGTGTCAAATTGCTTAGACAAAATTATAGGGAACTTTTTGTCTTATCTACTTAAATCCTCCTCTAAGAACCCAATAAACAAATTGATGCCAGGAAATCAAGGAGATTGCTTTTGCTACAGATCTTCTTGTGAGTATTGCAGACAAATATAAGGAAAATACAAGACACTTAACACAAACGAAAAAAAAAATCAAAAAATCCAGAGAGGGTTGTCTGTATTCCACACTTGAACCCTGGGCCCCCAAATGTCAGGGGAAAAGACATAGAAAGATGAGAAAGCATATTTCTAGGGGACTCCTAAGTGCTTAATTTTTAAAATATAACTCTCAAGTCAGTGTCCTATGAGGCAGTTGTATTTATTTTCATTTTATAGATGAGGAAACTGAGGCCCAGAGAGGCTGAGCAAGTGCTTAAGGTCACCCAGGACACAGGGGAGATCTCAAATCTGAACCACGCATGTAACTGACTCTTTCTACTTTAGCCAGCAGGGAAATTTCTCCACTCAGGGAAAAGTTAGCTCTGAAATGTCAGCTTTAGCATGCCTTCAAAATGTGGCCTGGAGAGGTTAATGAGTTTTCCAGAGAAGTCAAATAATCTGCTGAAGGTCTCACAGCCAGTTAACGGGGAGACGTAACTCCAAAGCCTGTGCTCTCTCTGCAGTTGCACACAGCCTCAAAAAAGCAGGCAGATGCTCTGGCCAAACGCTGATTCTCTGGGGTCCCTCAGGGTTCTCCAGTCACTGCTACTCTTAGAGGTAACTCAGGAATTGCCCTGATTCCATTTTGAACTAAAAGACATTCTTTAGTTAAACGTGAAGGCCGGCCCGTTTCTGCTGGCTTTGGAATTAAGGGCTGTGGTGGAGACCTGCGCTACCATCTCTCATGCGGAGACCACGTAAAACTGATCTAAGCTGCCAAGCATTTTGAACCAACCTGCCAGCCAAAGGTCACTTTAATTTTTCATCTGCCTTCTACAGGCAAGTTCCACTTCCCAGCTCTGATTGACACAGGATATGACACGGTCCTGCCCAGGCAAGCTGCTTCCAGTGAACTGGAGGGGTGCAGCCCTGGATTCTGGGCCAGGGGCGAGAGATGAGGTCAGCACTCAGGTTTCAGCCCCTAGATTTCTTTACAGCGGAGGGAAGCAAGAGCTCTTTAAAGGGATATTGTCAAGGGCAATCCAAAGATCCCGTCTCTCCCCCTACCCTGGGCATGTCCGAGTCCTTCAGTATCAAACTGTCAGGGCCTCTGAGGACAGACTAAGCAGTCTTCAGTTTTCCCATGTGATGGGGAATTTGCTTTCGAGGTGTCAAGAGATCTAAACCAGGCCTGGCAATTTAAACCCCAGCTGGTTCTCCAGTGAAGCGGGTGGGGCTGGGGGAGGAGACGCAAAGTGGTGGTTCCCAGGGGGTAGCAAACATGCAGTTGGCAGAGTAGACGATTATACAGGGTCCTGCCTAAGTCTTGGGCTGAACCTCCAAATTGAAGTCTCCAGAGCATCCGTTTCACAGACTACATTTTTAAGGGTCCAGATAAGAAGTATAAACAGCACTGGTCCATCAGGAAGAACAATGATGATGGTGGTGAGGAGAGGAGGATGTTGGGAGGTGAAATGATCCTTCTTGGCTCCTGACAGTCCCTTGCAGTGCAGGACATGTAACTGACAGCACTCTACTCTCTGCCCCTTGACTGCCTTTCCTCCTAAGACGTGGAGAAACTTACCTGCTTAGTAAAATGTGGAAAACGAAGATTCCTCTTTCTGTCTTTCCAAGTGTGAACCTACCAGCAGCAAAGTGAGTTCCTGCCAGCTCCTCCATGCTGTGGATCTTGCCTGACATCACTGCTCAGGCTGATTGTGTTCCGGTATCTGAGGGGTGGGAAGCGGGTTCCTAATTCCATTGCACCCACTTACGTGCAGATACAAAGCACAGCTTCCGTCCTAGCCTTTGCCTGTCATCTGAGTTATGGTTAGATTTTCCAACGTGCAACTCTTTTGTCTTTTTTCTCTATTTGTCCAGAATCCAGATGGAGAAGGGGGGTCATATTTGTTGGATACCTGTGTTGGTTGGTTTTATGTGTCAACCTGAGTAGACAATGGTGTCCAGGTGATTAGTCAAACATCAGATGTTGCTATGAAGGTGTTTTCTTTAGATGTGATTAATATTTAAATCAGCGAGTTTAAGTAAAGCAGATTTGCCTCCATAATGTAAGTGGGCCTCATCTCCTCAGCTAAGGGCCTTAAAAGCAAAGACCGATTTTTCCAGAGTCATTCTACCTCAAGACTGCAACATGAAATCTTATTTGAATTTCCAGTCTGCCCTACAGATTTTGTATTTTCCAGCCAGTACAACTGCATGAGCTGATTTCTTAAAATAATTATCCTTCTCTCTGACATTGTCTCTCTGTCACTGCCTTTCTCTGTCTCTCTCTATACATCCTATCGGGGTTGTGTTTTTCTAGAGAACTCTAACTAATTCAGTCCCCTTAAATTCCAACAAATCATAACAGTGATTCCCCACTCAATCCTTACAATTACTTAAGAGGTAAGCAGCTGCATTCTTCCCATCAGAAAGATGGGAAAACTGAGGTCTAGGGCCATTAAGTAACTTGCTCAAGGGCATGCAGCTACTGAGTGGAAAGGCGTACTGCAATTCAAACGTTTCTGAAAGAATAGCTGATATTTGTAATCGTTTACATTATACATAAGTCTCCAGCCCAGGAAAGAAAAGACATACTCCAAGTTATGATATGGTGTAATACATACATAACAAACGGTAAGTTGGATACACCTGTTTGATCATAAGGCAAATCTTTATCTCTTATCTCATGCTGACTGTGTTTATTTTGGCGCTCTCTCTGCTCCATTGCTGGATGAAATAATTACACATTCAAGCTCATACTAGCAGCCCAGGGCCTGCTCCGCTGGTCAGCTATCTTGGTGTTTACAGGGCCTGGTTTGTCATGTGACCTATGGTTCTGAGTGTCCCTTTCCTACCTGTCACCCTAATGTTTGCCGTATCATTGACTCTCCAGATTGGCTATAATAGACCACATCTTCCCTTTATCAGTTATGTCTACAACTGCTATTATAAAACTTGCCAATATTAGCAAGAACAACAAAGAAAGGAATCTTCACTGATAAAATTCACTCGGGGATCTATTCATCTGTTCACTCCCTCATCCATTTATTCAATTGTCAGCTAGAAAGAATGACTGAGAATTATGCAGTACATGTATTTTTCTTCATTTGTTTAAAAATAATTGTGGAACTCTAACTACACACTCGCTTTCTCTAGGTGGAGTCTCAAATCTCTCCCTCTTTTTCACACACGCTCATGTCCATGCTGACCTCTGATAATAAACGACCCCTCCTGAAAATGTATCTAACTTGTATCCACCAAGTGTACCTACTTCCTCAGAGCCTTACTCTTTATTTTTCATGACTACACTTAATTTGATAAACTAATACAGATAAATGGATTCTTGGATACTGAATGACATGACAGTTACTCGTTTTGGGTAAGGCGTGTTCATTGTTAGACACCCCATGGACTGGAGCCCACTAGGCTACTCTGTCCGTGGGATTTCCCAGGTAAGAATACTGGAGTGGGTTGCCATTTCCATCTCCAGGGGATCTTCCTGACCCAGGGATAGAACCTGTGTCTTTTTCGTCTCCTGCACAGGCAGGCAGATTCTTTAACACTCGTGTCACCTGTAACGGTTAGAAGAAGCCAACAGGTTTCAAAGTGTCTGCTCTCCAGTTTCATGAAGCTATGACTTTACCTGAACGACGGATTGAAGCTGATTAAATCAGAATCCATTTTCTTTGTATTTTTAGTAACTGAGTCAGGATTTTGGTTAGGATGGCAGAAAGGTGTCTAGCTGTAAGACTTAATTTTCCAGCCTGTGTTTATCTAGCTTATTGGTTACTGTAACAAGTAGTGTATTTCTCCTATGAAGGTTCTTCAAGTAGAGCTGAACTCAACCAGGAGGTGTTGGCTTTTGCTTTCACCACCTTCTCCTGCCCAGAAGGCAGACATACAGGCCATAGCTCCAGGAGCCATTTTGGAACATGAAGCAACACCGTGAATAGAAGCCATGTGATAACACTGAGGAGAACAAGGAGAGTGCCCCTTGAGGAACGAATCACCTTAATACTGGACTATTTATCTCCAGAATTCCATTATGTCAGAAAGATACCAATTTCTCCCTCATCTGAATGACTCAATTTTGTCTTGTGTGTGTACATGTAGCTGAACCTGACTCTATGTAGCTGACTGCTACTGCTAAGTCGCTTCAGTCGTGTCCGACTCTGTGCAACCCCATAGACGGCAGCCCACCGGGCTCCCCCGTCCCTGGGATTCTCCAGGCAAGAATACTGGAGTGGGCTGCCATTTCCTTCTCCAATGCATGAAAGTGAAAAGTGAAAGTGAAGCCGCTCAGTCGTGTCCGACCCCTAGCGACCCCATAGACTGCAGCCTACTAGGCTCCTCCGTCCATGGGATTTTCCAGGCAAGAGTACTGGAGTGGGGTGCCATTGCCTTCTCCTATGTAGCTGAACCTACCTCTAATTAAAACGTCCGTTGAGTTTATGAATAAAATCTATAAACATTATTATCCCAGTAATGTTTCACTCATAGAGCCAATCTGAAACCTTGTGCTTACTCATGGCGGAATGTTCTAGCCAATTTGTATAAGTAGAATCCAAGTTCCCAAAGCACATTTGGGTCTGGGCTCCTGGTCTCTTGTCGTGAACACAGATCCTGGATTTTCTCTGGCGCATTACTATTGCTAGTCATGGGTTGTCCCGCATGTTTTTAAAGACGTCATTGTTTAGAGAGTCTTTCATTTAAAGTTAAAAGCTGTTTCCTACTCTTCCTTCTTTTCCCCTCCAAGTTTGGGTAAAATTATGGCTGGTGTAATTTATTTTAATTCCTCCCCTGCCCTTTTTTCTAAATGTCTGTCTTGGAGATTTTAAGACCTGTGAAATGTTTGTTACTCTCACTTGTCCTAATCAGAGGTTGAATAAAAAGACATTTTGAAATCTCAGCAAGATTGAGGGCTTCTGAACTTTAGCTGATCTGTTAAACCAGTTAAGTTGAGCAAGGCCGGATGAGCCCTCAGGAAAAATCATGAAAACTAAATTAAACCGAACACAAAAAAGCAATTTGCCAGCAGTGAACCTAATACACAATTTGCCTCCGCCGGAGCAGAGTATCCTGCCTTGGCTGCGCGCCAACAAGAGCTCTCTGTGATTATCTATAGGATTGCACAATTCCTCTTAGGACAGTTATGAAAGGAAAAATAACATTTGTTCTGCCAAAGTGTGTGGACCTGATGACACTTGCTGAAATACAGATATCATCTGAGTGAAAAGGGAACAGGATGTTATCCTTAAGGTGCTTTAGACAGCAGGTATGTTACACATCTTTTTCACACATACATTCGGCAGCTTGAATTTCTGGTAATTGTGAGGGCTTGACTCTTGCAAGTATTTCCAAGAGACTCTTGGTGGCTTTGGGAAGATCATCCCATGACATACTCAACTTCATGAGAAACCGCTTTTTTTTGGTTTGGTTGTTTTTTTTTTTTTTTTGGCGATTTTCAGTGATGTTTGTCTATTCCTCCCCTCCTTGCAATGGTGATTTAAGGGGATAAAATCTGGCAATGCTGGTGGGGATAGGAGTCAGCACACTGTAAATCAAGTGTACCTGTCATATGAATTGCTGATTCTAGACTGGACAAAAGAAGCATGCTGGGAAAAGATGGTAAAAAAGATGCCATATATTATATTCTCCGATGGAGGAAGTGGGGGAGGATTTTTAAATGATGGAGATTATCACCAATTCATACTGGATGGCTTTCATGGTGGAAGGCTCTGAGGATAGATTTGTGGACGGCAAAATAAAAGAAATTTGACAGCTAGTGGTGAATCTGGAGCGTCTTGATTAAATTATATTTAAATTATTTATATTTAAGGTATTCAAGTATTGCCTTTATTTCTGGCTATTTGGCTGTTGAAAGGTTCAGTTACAAAGCAGGCTTGGGTGTATGAAACAGAACCAGAAGCCTGGCTCAAGAACACAAAAGAATTTGAGTATAATCAAAGTTAAACATAGATGGGTTTCACAATCATGGTAAAAGCATCTCAGGATGAAACAGAGTGGATAGCACAGAAGCAGAAAATATAAGCAGTAATGGATAAATTTTTCAATAACAGAGTCAAAGAGGACTTGACCAACAGTCATCCAAATACTACAGGAATTAGGTGATGTGGTTGTGTAATACATATCCTCATACATTGTGGGGATGATAGATCTGTGTGTGTGTATGCATTCAACACACATGGAAACTTATGTTTTGGTTTATACTGCAGTGATTATAACTGCAGAAGATTTCATGTAGATATAGATTACATTTGATAGCTTCAAATTCATTTTTAAAATTCTTTATTCATTAATAAATAAAAGAACCCAGTTTAGACTGCTCATCTGCAGTGTTGCAAACAGTAGCCTTCTCTAATATGGCAACTAGGGTTTGAAGATCATTTATAGGTGGGAGTAGGGTCAATCAAACCATTACTAAGTGAACATGTGATGTTATAAAGGGCCTTTGATATCACAATAATGTAAAATGCTATAGTTAGGCTATACTGTTGCAATTATACAGTACATTTTGTGTAGGTGAAGTAGTTAATGAGATGAAAGATTTAGTGGTCAATGAATCAAAAGCAATTTAATTCACATCAGTAAATACATATATAGTGCCCACTGTATGCCAAGTACTGTGCCAGTTGCTGTGAAGTGAAAAATGAAAACATCATAGCACTTGTCTCTAAGAAGACTTACAATTCACTGAAAGACACAAAGAAGACATAGCAATAAGCTGGAAGGTGATGTGGCAGAATGTATTTAATGAGACATACACAATCCCAGGATATGTACAAGGAACATAAATAATAATATAAGGAAAGAAGTCACATTGGTTTGTGGGTATGACCTTTTCTTGGTGTGAGGGGAAAAAGGAAAAATTTTAGGGAGCAATTTCTATCTGAGCTTTTAAAGATAAAGAGGAGCAAGTCAGAGACACTCGAAAGTGGAGAGAAGGAGATAATTTGGGAGCAATGATGTAAACATTTGCTTTTTTCAAATAAAGGAGATAGATCTAGATCATCCATTAGTATCTCTTTCAGGTCCAGTATTAAAAATCTAGAATTTCATCACTCTAATTCAGAGTTTAGGTTTGCATATAGTGGTAAAGAATCTGCCTGCCAATGCAAGAGATGTGAGTTTGATCCCTGGGTTGGGAAGATGCCCTGGAGTAGGAAATGGCAACCCACTCCAGTATTCTAGCCCAGAAAATTCCAAGGACAGAGGAGTCTGGAGGATACAGTCGATGGGGTCGCAAAGAATTGGACCCAACTGAATGCATGCATGCACACTCATTCATCTCATTATTTTTTATAAAGATTTTTGATAGAACTGAACTGAAAAATTCACCTCATGCTCAAAGTTTGAAAGAATTTTGAGGTCATTTTTGGTTTCCCAGTATCAATTACGCATTCAATTCAACAAATATTTATTGAGAATCTGCTATGGGCTGGGCTGTCAAGCACTAATCTCAACACTTAGAAAACAATAAATAAAATAGACTGATGTCCTTGTGCTCATGGAGGTTACTTTCCAAGAGGGAGAGACAGACAATAACTAATACACAGAGTAAATATGTAAATATTATAGTCTGCCAAAAGTCAGGAAACGCTAGGGAGAACAATCAGGTCCGGTTGGGTGGATGTCTCTGTTTGCCCAAGGCAGCCTCAGTTTACTCCTACTGTCCCAACATAACTTCTAACAGTAACTCCTTAACTCTAAAAGGCTTCCCAGTTTGGGTCAGACACTATATAAACTGGTAACCATAGTTAAAGGGAATCAAGAGAGAGACAGAAAGTGTGTGTGTGTGTGTGTTTGTGTTTGTGTACATATGTGGCAGGGTCACACGACAATATTTAAGGAGGTATCTTGGTAGCCTCTCAGAGGTTAAAGCGTCTGCCTCCAATGCGGGAGACCTGGGTTCGATCCCTGGGTCGGGAAGATCCCCTGGAGAAGGAAATGGCAAACCACTCCAGTATTCTTGCCTGGAGAATCCCATGGACGGAGGAGCCTGGTAGGCTACAGTCCACGGGGTCGCAAAGAGTCGGACACGACTGAGCGACTTCCCTTTCCCTTTCCTTGGTAGCCTCATTGAGAAGGGGTCTTCTGAGCAAAGAACTAAAGAAGTAAAAGAGCAAGCCTCCCAAGTATCTTTGTGAAGATCATTCCAGGGCCAAAGCCCTGAGATTTTAAAGGAATGTGAAGTGGCCAGGGCCCTGAAAGGGAATGGATGGAGGGGAGAGCTATTGGAGATGCCCGCAGGGAGCAAAGGAGAAAGGAGCTGGAGAAGGTGTGGCCCTAGGCCACTGAAAGGGATTTGAGCTCTCCTCGGAGAAGGCAATGGCACCCACTCCAGTACTCTTGCCTGGAAAATCCCATGAACCGGAGGAGCCTGGTGGGCTGCAGTCCACGGGGTCGCTAAGAGTCGGACACGACTGAACGACTTCACTTTCACTTTTCCCATTCATGCACTGGAGAAGGCAATCGCAACCCACTCCAGTATTCTTGCCTGGAGAATCCCAGGGGTGGGGGAGCCTGGTGGGCTGCCGTCTATGGGGTCGCAAAGAGTCGGACACGACTGAAGCGACTTAGCAGCAGCAGCAGCAGCTGAGTCCAGTGGGACGCCACTGGGGGATCCTAAATAGGAAGGACATGATCTGACTCATCCTTAAAATTCATTGTTTTGGCAATTCTTCATGGAGTTTACTCCATGCAAAGACTATATACTCCAGAGGGTAAAAGTAAAGGCAAGCTGTCTAGGCAGGAGTCTCCTACAGTGAATTCAGTGAGAGATGGCTGTGGCATACTGGAATAGGAAGGTGGCCATATCCCCCATATGGGAGAAATGCTCAGATACTGAATGTGTTATAGACAAACCAGATTTTCTAACAGGCGAGAGATGAGGGGATGAGGTTCTCATATCTTGAAGTACAAACAAACGATTCCTTAAAGAATGAGTTTAACAGCTCTTGGGTTTTAGTCCTCATTGAGCTCTTAAAATCCCATGCCCCTACTTTGCTTCAGAGCTTTGCCTTCCCTTTCAAAGCATTTGCAAAATGGTAAATCCCATCGAAGTTTAGTTGCACAAACAAATGCTTCTGTCTAGTAAATCTTAAACATGGCTCCAATATGCATGCTGCTGCTAAGTCGCTTCAGTCGTGTCCGACTCTGTGCGACCCCATAGATGACAGCCCACCAGGCTCCGCCATCCATGGGATTCTCCAGGCAAGAATACTGGAGTGGGTTGCCATTTCCATCTCCAGTGCATGAAAGGGAAAAGTGAAAGTGAAGTCGTTCAGTTGTGTCTGACTCTTAGTGACCCCATGGACTGTAGCCTACCAGGCTCCTCCATCCATGGGATTTTCCAGGCAAGAGTACTGGAGTGGGGTGCCGTTGCCTTCTCTGCCAATATGCATAGTTCTGGTTAATTGCAATGTGGTGTATGCAGCATGTTGAAAGCGAGAATTTTGTCAAACATGGGGCCTTCCAAACTGTAGCGAATGAGTAACCAACATGTTGAATGGTAGGTTTATACTTTGAAATGGTGAGTGGAGTTGACGGTATGACACCAGTGGGTGACATATTAGTGTGAGCCATGGACCAGAGTCAAGAGCTCTGCCTGTGCCACTAACGGTGACTGTCACCACATCCCTTAACCTCACTGAGACAAATGCTCTTGGTTGTAAATGGAACGCCTTGCAGTGATCATGGCTCGGGATTTTGATATTCATTGTTTTCATCTCTGATATTGTGTGACTCCATAAATACCTAGAAATCGGATAGGAATAAAGCTGTCAACAGACAGTGAGGATACTGAGCTCAGTTTTTAGTATTTTAATATTAGGTTTTAATATTTTATGTTATCTCAGGCCTCTTATGGGCTTCCCTGTGGCTCAGATGGTAAAGAATCTGCCTGCAATGCAGGTTGCCTGGGTTGGGAAGATCCCCTGGAGAAGGGAATGGCAACTCACTCCAATATTCTTGCCTAGAGAATTCCATGGACAGAGGAGCTTGGTGGGCTATAGTCCATGGGGTTGCAAAGAATTGGACACAACTGAGTGACTAACACTTTCATTTCACACTTTCTTATTGGTGTGTGTGTACAACTTGAGGTCAAGGGCTGATATCTTTTCTAATAATGTATTATGCTCATGGGCCAGAATGCAGAGAGGCTCACATCATGATGATAAAGAACACAAGTATGTTTATAATGTAGAAAAAATAGTAACTATATTCTAGGCGTATTACATTACATCACATTACATTACAACCAATGTTAATTTAAATTTACTATGAGTAAGGCAGTATGTTAAATATTTTACAATTTCTTTTATTTAAATCAAAAAAAAAAAAAAACAACCAACAACAACGTTCTGTGGGTAAGTACTCTTTTCTATTATGTTTTAGAGACAGAGAGAGAAGCAACGCCACAGAAGCTTTAATAATTTCCACAAAGTTATTCAAACCCAGGTAGTTGGCTTCCAGATCTTGTACCATCTTAACCACAATACCCAATTCTTACCACAATATTCAGAGAAGTCTAGCAGTTTCTGGCAATAATGAGAACTCCATAAATGGAAGCTATGATGATGATGGTTATCATAGTAATGGAAATTCAATACCTATTGGTAACTGAACGAATCCATGAGTTATATACACTGAGGCATTGAGGTGATAATTGGATATCAGGAAAAAACTAGCTCATCCAAGGGGAGAAGGCAGAGAAGGGCTGAGGACTGACATTTGGAGGAAAGATAACCAGGTGCCCTAATTCACACTTGGGTGGTGTTCAACCCGGAAGTGACCCTTTTCACCGCCTACAACAGAAATGACTGTTTTCTCCAGGACTCACAGAGTGACTCTTGGATTTTGGTTCTAACTCTTGAAAACTGTTTCTCCTACTTGGCTTTAAAGCCTTGTGTTTCCTTTCAAAACATTTGCCAATGGCAAATCCCACCTCCAAAGAGTCCACTGAAGTTTAGTCACAAACATAACTGCTCCTGTCTGGTAAAGATTAATGATGTTTCTGATATGGATATTTTTGATTAATTGCTGTTGAAACTCTTGAGCTGAATGTCAAAGCTCGAAAATGAACTTTTAAATGGACCTAAAAGACAAGAGGCCCCTGTGTCTTTGAATATAATCCAGTCAAAGAGATTGCAAAGGAAAACACAAGAGACAGTATTAAATTCATGGTGACAAGAAAGATCTTTGTTCTATTTGTTGGGGGGGGCGGGGAATAGGTCATCATTCTTTAAGAGACTCCTTTGATATTGACCTGCCTAGAATGTAAAAAAAAAAGAAAAGTCTTTCTAAAACACAACTCTAGACTTCACTCATTAAACATGTCTTCTAAGAATTCCGGTTTGCAAGTCTTGATGTTCAAAGTCATGTTAAAACAACCAAATGAAAGAAAATGCAGTCAAGAAAATAGGAGCATTTAATTGTCTATAGTGTAGACAATTAAGAGAAATAATAGTTGGTAACATCCTCTAGCAAGCTGTCATCCTGTTAAGACTGAGAGTATGAAATTGTCTCAAAGGAAAAACAGGGCCCCAAATCTGGACACTGCTACATGAGTATTATCAGATAGCAGTATGATAATAAGGCAAAACTAAAGCACATTAGTTGTTCATAAAGCTTCACTGGAATTATACAGAATGATGCTATGAGCATGTTACTGTAAAATAAAAATCTGCCAACACTAATGGTTTCTTTCATCCTAACTTACTACTATCTCAGTTAAAGTTACCAGTGATATCAGTAAAGAGAGTAGGTTAAGTTTTTCTCACAGGGCTAGTGATAGCAATTCAATTTTAAGTGCTTTCCCTTTATTTTTTTTTTTTTCTGCCCTTCTTTGCCCTCCACAATGTAAAACTGGGTTTCCCCTGCACCAGAATCACTTGGGCATCTAATGAACATGTAAATTTCAGGGTCCCACACCAGAAAAATGGAGCTAGAATCTCTGGAACATAGGAGTAAGAAACTGCAGTTTAAACAAAATCTTCCCTTGATTTTCAGGCATACAAAGTTTGAAAATCATTGGTCAGTGTGCAAAGACATGTGCTCAAGTTCAAGCTTTGCCTCTAAATGGCCCTGTAACAGTGAACAAGTCACTTAATGTTTCAAAGTAGCATTTCATTTTTGTATAACAATGAAAATATTAATACCAGTCCTGCTTACAGCAAAGTCGTGTACAAGTTGAAATGAGGTTGCAGATGTGAAACTGCTTTGTAAACTACAAAGCAGGGCGTGTGTGTGCTCTCTCATTGCTGCGTTTGCTGTCCAGTCATCCCCTCCTTCTATCCATTTGGCTGACTGATGACGCCAGGGGTAGCAATTATGAGTGAAACATGGGGCAGAGAATTGCAGAGATGTTTGATATCTTGATGCTGTAGGTCTGTTTTAAGCTCAAATTTGCAGATTACTAAAAGAAACGCATCTGTCTTCAACACTTTCTATGTGTGTTGGTTTATAAAAATTTTTTCTTTATGATATAGTCCATGTTTTGAATCTGCTCTGTTTATCTGCTGCGTGGAAAATGAGACGTAAGTCTTCAGATGAAAATTCATCTGCTCTCACCCAGCTATGATGAATTACAGTCAGTAGCAGTAGCTCTTTTAAAAACAGGAAAATATGTCTGCTTCACATGTACATGGCTTAGAACTGATAAATAAACTGGGTATTTAATGATTTTAAAATAATGATTGATAAACACATTTGGTTCAATAACGTATCAGGAAAACTATATACATGGAAAACTATATATATTTTATGTCAACGTGTCTTGATTCTAAAACTCTCAACAAAATGGGTATACAGCAAATGTACCTCAAACATGACAAGCCCACAGCTCACATCATACTCATAAATGAAAAACTGAAAACTTTTCCTCTAAGATCAGAAATTGTAAAGATGCCCAGTCTTACTACATTCAACACCATACTGAATGCCAAGCCAGAGCAATTAGATGAGACAAAGAAATAAAGGTCATCCAAATCAGAAAAGAAGGAAAACTGTCTCTATTTGCAGATGACATATTACATACAGAAAACTCTAAAGACTTCACCAAAAAGCTGTTAGAACTAATTAATAAAATCAGTAAAGTTAAAGGATTGAAAATCAATATACAGAAATCAGTTGCATTTTTAAAATAAATATCAGAAAGAAATTAAGAAAACATTCTCATTTACAGCTGCAGCATATATAGTAAAATAGGGCTTCCCTGGCGGCTCACTGGTAAAGAATCTGCCTGCTGATGCAGGAGAAACTGGTTTGATTCCGGGTGCAGGAAGATCCCACATACAGTGGAGCAATTAAGCCCATACAGCACAGCTATTGAGCCTGTGCACTGGAACCTAGGAGCCACAACTTTTGAGCCCACACACCACAACTTCTGAAGCCCAAGCACCCTAAAGCCCATGCTCTTCAACAAGAGAAACCTCAATGAGAAGCCTGTGCGCTGCAATGAAGAGTAGCCCCCACTCGCTGCCACTAGTGAAAGCCTGCGCAGCAACAAAGATCCAATACAGCCTAAAATAAATGAATAGATAAATAAACAAAAATTTAAAACAGTAGTGAAAAATTGTAAAATACTTAGGAATAAATTTAACTAAGGAAATGAAAGACTTGTACATTGTAAACTATAAAATAGTGAATAAAAGAAATTGAAGAAGACACAAACAAATGGAAATTTATTTCATGATTATGACCTAGAAGAATTAATATCATTAAATGTCCATAATACCCAAAGCAATCTACAGATTCAGTGCAACTGATATCAAAATTCCAATGTCATTTTTCACAGAAACAGGACAAACCTCAATTTGTGTGGAACCACAAAATACTCCAAATAGCCAAAGCAATCTTAAGAAAGAAGAACAAAGGTGGAGGCATCATGCTTACCGATTCCAAGCTATGTTATCAAACTATAGTAACCAAAACAGGATGGTGTTGACATAAAAACAGACATAGATCAAGGGCATGGAATACAGAATTCAGCAACAAACTCCTGCATATGTTGTCAATTAATTTATGACAAAGGAATCAAAAATATACAACAAGGATAAGAGCCTCTTCAATAAGTGGTGCTGGGAAAATGGATATCCATATCTGAAAGAATGAAACTATTGTCTTACATCATCCACAAAAATCAACTCAAAGTGGATTAAAGACTACATGTAAAACCTGAAACCATAAAATCCCTAGAAGAAAACATTGGGCATACTCTCTTTCACTTTGGTCTTGGCAATGGTTTTTGGATTTGACATGAAAAGAAAAAAAAAAAAAAAAAAGATGGGGGACTACATCAAACTAAAAACTTTCTACACAGCCAAGGAAACCACTAACTATGGAATGGTAGAGATATTTAGAAATCATGTATCAGCTAAGTGGTTAATATCTAACATATATTTAGAAACGCATACAACTCAGTAGAAATAAACCCAAACAATCTAACTGGAAAATAAGCAGAGATCTGAGTAAATATTTTCCAGAGAGAACATACAGATGGCCAATAGGAACATGAAAAAAAGCTCAACACACTAGTCAGGGAACACAAATCAAAACCACAAGGAGATATCATTTCACACTAGTTAGCTGGACTATTGTCAAAGAGAAGAAATAGCAAGTGTTGGAAAGGAAGTGGAGAAAGGGGAACTCTGCACTGTTGGTGGGAGTATAAATTGGTGCAGCAACTAAGGAAAGTAGTATGGAGGCTCCTCCAAAAATTGAAAATTGAAGTATTATATGATCCAGCAATTCAATTCAGGGTATTTATCCAAAGCAAACGAAATTACTCTCTTGAAAAGGTATTTGCACCCTGATGTTCACTGCAGCGTTATTTACAATAGCTAAGACATACAAGAAAGGGAAACAACCTGAGTTCGTCAGAGGAAGAATGGACAAAGAATGTGATATTATAAGTATATATGTATATATTTATAATGTATATATTATATATATATATATATATATATAAATTATCATATGTATTTCCTTCCTGCCTGCCATAAAAACAAATGAAATTCTGTCATTTTGGAACAACATGCACTAGAACATGAGAACATTACACTAAATGAAATAAATCAGACAAAAAAAGGCAAAGGCCATATGATATTACTTATAGGTGGGATCTGAAAAAGAAAAAAAACAGCAAATTGGTGGTTGCCAGAGGTGGGGTTGGAGGTGGGCAAAATATGTGAAGGTGGTCAAAATGCATACATTTCCAGTTATAAGAAAAGTAAATTCTGAGATGTAATGTACATAATGATGAATATAGTTAACAACTTAATTAATAGTGTTGTGTATTTGAAAGTTGCTAAAAGAGGAAATCTTAAGAGTTTTCATCACAAGAAAAAAATCTGTATGAGTGGTGATGAATGGTAATTAAACTTATTGTAGTGATCCTTTTACAATGTGTACATAGCTCAAATCATTATGTTGTACCCTTAAAACTAATTCAATGTTATATGTATTTATGTCTCAATTAAAAAATAAAGAAAGAAAAAACTTTAACTAAAAAAAAAGAAAAAAGAATGAGAAGGAAATGTGATATATATATAACCAGGTTATAACATAAAAAGTGAAAAAGCAATAAGAAACAGTGCCAAGTTATTCCTAGAGAAGAAGCAATTTAATTACATAATCTCCTGGGAACATGATAATTTCCAAATAATGGTTGGAAGAAGATGATTTAAGAAAAATGTAATGGTTAGGAAATACCATGCCTGTGGTAGATTGTATTGATAGTATTTATTTAAAATATTTACTGTTCCTCCTTTTAGACCCATTTCTCATAGGCCACTCCTGCTAGAGGATATTTATGACCCTGTTAATATCAGCTTTGGCTGTGAGACTTGCTTTGGCCAAAGAAATATGAGTAGAAGTGACCTCCATTATTTTGGAACAGAAGAGTTATTGCCTTGTTCTGCTATCACTCTTACTCTTATGAAAGGGATCCTGCCTTAGATAAGGGATAGTTCTTCAGTTGGCATCACAATGGAACTTCATGGTGTGAAGGAGAGCTGATGTTGACTGCTATCGCCATGTCACATGCGTGAGACGTAAACTTTTATTTTCTGAATCATTAAGATTTGGGGGTTATTTGTTATTGCAGCATAACCTAGTGAGACCTAACTCACAGATCATGTTTATTCTATTCCCTTCTCCCCAGCTTTATCTAAAATCAACACATATAAATAAATACTGACAGCATAGTTTGGCCAAAAGATCATGCTGGTCTTGATGCCTCTGATCATGAAATTTACAGCTGAGTGGCTGGGAAAGAGGAACCCTCTCTCACAAGTTCAGCATAAAAACATTTCTCTACCAGACTGAAACAAATGGAATCCATTTGGATGGTGGATTAGAGATTGTGAATTCATACTTTGGCAGAAAGGAATAAAATTTTACATTCTTTTGTGGTCTGTTTATATTTAATCTTGCTATTTTATGTTGGCTTTGTTTTTTTGGTATATATATATATATATATATATATATATATATATAGTTTTATCCTTCTCTTTATTGGCTTTTAATTATATAGTCTGATACAATTCTTTTAGTGGTTAGGTTTCAAAATGCATCCTTGATTTATGACATTCTACCTTAAATCAGTACTCTTATCACTTCCCAAATGATGTAAAAAATCTAAAAGTATAATTCCTTTTATCCTCCTCCTGCACTTTCTACTATGGATGTCATGTATTTTATATCATCATTCCTTATAAACAACACAAGACTATTAATGTTAGCATTAATGGTATGCTTTCTTTCTCTTGTAGTTCTGTGACTTCATCTGGAACTATTCTCTTCAGCCAGAAACTTCCTTTATAATTCCTTGCAGTGGAATTCTTATGGTGACAAATTCTAGATCTTTTCTGTGTCTAAAAATATCCCGATTTAATATTAGTATCTGAAGAATATTTTTCTAGGAACTGGAACTCTAGGCTGACTTTTCTTTCTTTCAAGTACTTTAAAGATGCTGTTCCTTTTCTTCAAAATTCCATGGTTCCTTGTGATAATTCAGCTTTTGCTTTTCTTTTGAAAATAGTAAGCCTTTTTTCTCTGGATGTGTTTAAGATTTCTCTTCCTCATTCGTTTTCAAAACTTTCACTACAATAGGTCCTCATGTGATTTTTCTTTATTTAACCTGCATGGGAATCACTGAGGCTATGGAGTCTTTGAATTGGTGTCTTATTTTAAGTTTAGTATAAGCACTTTGTAACTGACTCTAAGACTAATGTTCCCATGAAAACCATAACCCAATTTCAAAAACTGAGAATTATTTTAAGAAAGGATAAACAGACTTAAACAAAAGCTGAACATTTCTACTCTTCAAAGGACACTTTGAAAACATGAAAAGGGAAAACACAGGCTAGTTTAAAATATTCCCTATACATATACCTGAGAAAGGATTCATATCTGATATGTATAAAGAACTCATATAACTCAAGGGTAAGAAGAGACAAGTCTGAATTTTAAAAATGCTGCTACGTTGCTTCAGTCGTGTCTGACTCTGTGCGACCCCATAGACGGCAGCCCACCAGGCTCCGCCATCCCTGGGATTCTCTAGGCAAGAATACTGGAGTGGGTTGCCATTTCCTTCTCCAGCGCATGAAAGTGAAAAGTGAAAGTGAAGTCGCTCAGTTGTGTCTGACTCTTAGCGACCCCATGGACTGCAGCCTGCCAGGCTCCTCCGTCCATGGGATTTTCCAGGCAAGGATACTGGAGTGGGGTGCCATTGCCTTCTCCAATTTTAAAAATGAGATATTTTAAATGGATATATAAATGACCAATAAGCATATTAACAAGTGCTCTGTGTCATTTTATCATTGGAAATGCAACTAAAACCATAATGAGATACTGCAACATGTTCACCAGAATGGTTAAAATTTAAACGTCTAACACCACCCAGTGTTGGCCATGGTATGGAACCACTTGTACCCTCTTACACAGTTGGTGGGAATATAAACTAGTACCCTCACTTTGGAAAAATGTCAGGTGGTTTCTTATAGAAATAAACTAAGTACTCAAGGATGCTATGTGATTAATAATAAAAGCATATCAAAACTCGAACATGATTGTTTTAAAAATGGTGTATCTCATTTATTCATTCAGCTGTGGATGTTTGTGTTGTTTCCAACTTGGGGCCATTATTTTTAAAACTATCATGAGTACCAGTATACAAGTATGATTAGGATGTGGAGAGATGTAAACTGCACGAAATACGGGGGAAAGATGGGAAAGAGATCATGTACTAGGGAGATGGAAACTTGGGGTTGGGGAGGGACAGAATGCTTCCCCAGGGAAATGATGATCAGGTTGATGCCTGAAGAATGAGGGAGAGATGGTCTTAGCTGGAAACTAAGCTTACTGACAGTCCCTTAGTAAGCCTAAGAAGCTAGAGACGGAGCATGTTGAAATTTCTCTTTATATCCATAGACAAAATATTTTAACACAGAAAATTAAAGCCTAAGACAAGCAGGTCTTATTTTGGACCTCATACTATAGTGAGTTTCTCCTGGATTAATGATGATCACTATTTCTGGCTTCATTACTCCCCTCTGTGAGTTAAAGACTTATTGAGGAGACACAGAGGCTCATAAATGATCAAAGCAAGTTAACTCTCTAGCCTGAGGATGTTATTGTCAAAATACACTTAAAAATGGAAGAGAAATCCTTGTCCACTTTCTGTTGTATGTTTGGTGCTCTTTTCTCCCGACTGGGTTACCTGCCCTCACTCTCCACCACTCAGCCTTCTAACACAACGTAATTCCCTTTGATTTCTGCATTCCAGACAGATTCTTCACTGAGTCACCAAGAAAGCCCAAAATAAAAGGAGGCAATCATTCATTTTGCAATACGAGTTAAAAACTCCTTAGCAGGAGAAAATGATCTATTTATTAAAGAATATATCAGTGTATCATTACATTATTGTTTTAAAGTAATGTATGCATAGGTTAATGAAAAAGCATTAACAAAAATTGCTGTTGAAAGCTTGGGAATTCCGAACACATTTGGTGTTTCTGGGTAATTTGAGAACAGAGGAAATGAGCTGACCATTTGTGATGATGTCAGTGGGTCAATGGTTCATCTGACTATGCAATTAATTTTAGGGTGACACTTCTAATTACCTTACAGATCAACCAGGTCATCCTCTCAGAACTGACCTACTCTGCTAGGGCAGAGCAAGCCCTCATTCACTTTTAGTGGTTCTTAAATCTTTAATTGCTTCCTGTCAGGTGTTCTGGACTTTAACTTACTTCTCTCTGTGTTCTGTTTTAGTCTGGGTGCTTTTGAGATGCCAGAGATTATTAAGCCTCTGTGGTACCTTGAAGCAGGACCAGGCATTCTCATGATACTGTACAATCATAGATTAATATGTGATCAGATTTCATTAAGATAAAGTTGAAGCAAGATTTTGTACTTAAACATTGTGGAACTAAACAAAGACCACATAAATGAAAACAAGCAAAGGCAATTCATTCAGAGACTGCTTGAGCAAGGGAGTTGGCCACCACCACTTGTGTTTTGACAGAGATTCAAAGGCAAGCAGAGGAGTGGGGGAGCTTTATAGAGGACAAAGGGAAGGCGTCAGTCTTGCCTGGATTATAGGCTGGTGGCATGGGTAGAAGTACCCAGGAAAACTATTAATAGAAGCAAGGCGTCTTGTATGATTGGTTATTGGCATGTTTGAATTTCTCTGGCTGGTCCTAACTTGGAAGCAAGAATAAAATTAGGGAAACTGTCAATAATAATTTCTGTCAATAATAATTATTATTACTGTTGATAATTATGATCAATAATAATTGATAATAATCAAGTCCTGCCTGTTTGGGGACCAATGTTACAAGGGTTATTTTTTGGCTTCCTGGATTGCTACTGGTGATAGCAATCTGATTACTTCAAGTCTAACTCATAAATAGTCAGTTGATTTCCTTTGCTGGTAGCTGAGGATTTGGGGCTAAGAATCTCATTATATATATGTTTTGCATATTAGTGTCCCAAAACTAAACAGGGCAGAGGGTGACCCAGGCCATGCCAGGGTGAAGAAGGGAGAGAAAGAAGATTTAGGAATCCAACTCTGATAATGAACTGTAATAAAGTCTAATCTTAGAAGCAGAGGAAAAAAAAAATCAATGGTTACATTTATTTACTAACATTAAATATGCCTTTATTTTATGCTAAGCCCTATATTAAACATGTTTCTTTCACTGTTTTGTATTTTCCCTATTAAAATATTGTAAGGTCAGTTTTTAGACTACCCCTTTCTACAGATGGGAAAATTAAGGCTTAGAAAAAGAAAGTGTTTGTCCAAGTCTCTGAAGCCAGTGAGTGATACTGGGACCAGCAGGCTCGCTTTAGAGTCAGACTCAAGTTCAACCCCTTTCCCTGTCCTCTTCACTCCCACACTCAGGGGTTCACCCCACATCTTTGGGAGGCATAAGCCTTTTGGCTGGCAGGCAGCCCCTTTTGCATGACAACAGCTAAGTGGCTCAGATTGTGAAGAGTAAATGATATGCCATCTTTCCCCCAAATTTCTCTTTCCTGAACAGAAAACGAAAAAAAAGGGATTTCAAGTACATTGTCTAAGCAAATATCTAATCAGAGTAAAAAATTCCACTGAGTCATTTGTAGTGATACAGATGAATCTAGAGTCTATCATACTGACTGAAGTAAGAAAGAGAAAGACTAATATTGTATATTAATACATATATATGGAATCTAGGAAGTGGTACTGATGAAACTATTTGCAGGGTGTGCATCGAAAGGCAGATGTAGGGAACAGACTTATGGATACAGCAGCAGAAGGTGGGACAAATTGAGAGTAGCATTGATACACATACACTACCATGTGTAAAACAGATAACTCAGCTTGGTGCTCTGTGATGACCTGGAGAGGTGAGATGGGGGTAGGAGGGAGGCTCAAGAGGGAGGGGATGTATGTATGCTTATAACTGATTCACGCTGTTGTACAGCAGAAACTATCACAACATTGTAAAGCAGTTATTCTCAAACTTACAAAAGATATCCTATGATAAACCATAATGGAAGAGAATATTTTAAAAAAAGAATGTATATATATATATATATATATATATATATATATATATATATAAAACCAAATCACTTTACTGTACAACAGGAATTAACAACATTGTAAATCAATCATACTTCAATAAAAATAAAGAAATAAGAAAAGAAATTCCTGTCCTGTCTATGAACAGATATCTCAAAGCTTCTTTCTCACTTGCATGCAAATGAAGTGTGAAGAACTTTCTAGGGAGAAGAACACAGAAAAGGATTGGACTGTTGGAGAAAGTCTGTGGCACCTGAGTCTGACTTTCCTTTCTATCTCCTTTCTGGTAGGACTTAGTTCAGTGAACATTTGTTAAGTGGAGCACATGATGCCAGATGGTGAGCTGTGGTTCAACAACAGGTCACAAGAGAAAGCGAAATGGAAAGTTTATGACTCACAGGTCCTGGAGGAAGTGCATAACCTGCCTCCAGGGGCTACATGGGGAGGTTAAGGCAGAGTTCAGAGAGAGTTGGAAAGGACAGGCAGGACCCTGGGCACATTCCTTTATTAGGATCCATGGGTGGAGTGCTTGGGTTTCCCAGGCTAGGGCCAGATTTGTCCATTCAAACCAAAAGAACAGAATTTTAGTGAATCTCATGAGAGTCTTACCTAAGAGGTGCATAAAACAAAAAGATGCAGAAAGGCCGGGGAGACAGCTGATTGTAAGTGCTGTTGGGGAAGTCTTATCAGAAACTTACATTTGCTTGTTCTTCTGCAGGCTGACAACTAGGATGTGCGTTTGCATGAAGGGACTAGTGTTTGTTTAAGGTTTCTGCTAGTCATTTTGCCAAACAGAACAGATGCCAAGGCAGCAATATTATGGAGTAGCTTAGCTCAAGTCCACATTTCTCCTCTCTAGTAATCAGTTTATGTGAATGGGGAAGAATAGATGGAGTTGGCTGATGGTGGAAGGGACTTCTCAACCCACTATCAGAAAGCCCGAGGTGTAAGTTGTTGGCCCCAACTTTTTGGCAGCTCTCTTTAGTTGTGGGGTGCTTAATGCCTCTTTTCAACTGTTTCTATAGAATGACAGACTACAATTGAGTATGGAGAGGTATGTAGAGGTAGACAGAGGAATGGCACCCTTTTTAATTTGGAAGCCTCAGTAATGAGATGATACCCGCACCAAGTATTATGAAGGAGACTTAAGCAGATAAAGAAGGTCAGAGAAAAGCATACGCAGTGCATAGAAGGGAACAAGCAAAATCACAGAGGACTGAACAGGTTGATGGACTGCCCAGGAGAAAGGCCTATAAGCCATCTGATGAATGCAGAGAAAGTCAAGTGATCCCAAGGAAGCAGCAAAGATTGGGATCAAAACTCTAAGCTTCTCAGTGGCCATCAGGATTCCCCCTAAAGTCACAAAGACTCCTTCAGCCTCACATTTTAGGCTGAAGTGAATGAAATGAATGCTTTTTACTTCTAGTCTGGCCGTAGAAACTCAAAGCAGGGCAACACCTTTATTGCAAGTACTGTCTGGCAAAAAGCCAGACAAGTTACCAAAGACATATGTTTGAAGACACTGGAAAGCTACAGAAGTGACAAGGATTAGATAAGCTGGACCTCAGAGCAGAATGGAGGGGAGTTCAAATGTGGGCTGAGAATTACCAGTTTTTTTTTTTTTTAATTCTGGGATATTTACTGATTTGGGCTGCATAAAGGCTAAGGCCTGATCCAAACAGGGAAACTCTACTCAAGGAAAGAGAAACTGGAAATTTTTTTGTGGGTACGTGACGCCGGATGATGGATTGGAAATTTAAGGAGGCCCAAATGCAACTGGTTTTATCCACATGGCATTTAATAGGCTCTGGGATGTACATAGGAAGCTGGGAGAGGAGACAAAAGGATCCTTAAAGCCAGAGTGAATTTCCCAGTAATCTTGACATGGTTGCAAGACAAAGTGGAGAAGTGGGGTTCTCTTCAAACAAACCACTTGTTTTTTACTTGTTTTTTTTCTTTAAAAACATTGCTCAGTTTTGAATCTTTGGAGATGAAATGTTCACGAGAAAACCTCCCAAGAGCTGCACTGAATCTGTCATTTTTTAGGCCTAAAGAGTCAGGCTTGCAAACAAACATCAGAAGAGCCATGCCTAAGCAACAAGGATGACGCAGAGAAGAACCATATCTCACTGAGAGAAAAATTCAGTCCTCAGCTGGCTCAGTCTCTGCTTGGATTGAGAAAATAGGCTTCTCTCTTTACTTCCAAGCAGAAGAAAGCAGAACTGTCTCTAGGAAAAACATTACTTGTAACTTCCTGGATTCTCTAAATACAATGTCTGACACACATTCAAGAAGTATGAGACATGCAATGTATAGTACAACTGTGATTGGTAATCCAAAAAGAAACACACGGTAAAAGTGGGTCCACAGATGGTCCAGATATGGGAGTTAACAAATCACAATTTAAACATGACCATGATGAATACAGAGAAGATGGATAAAATGGATGGAAAGATTGAGAATTTCAATAGAAAATGTAAATCTATAAAAATCAGCAAATATCTTAGAAATTAAAACACTGGAAATTACACATAAATTGAATAGGTTTAACAGCATACTGGAGACAGCAAACAATATGAGTGAATCTGACAATGACTCAGTGAATTAGGTAAACTGAAAAAAAGAAAAAGATAATTTTAGAAGTGTAAGAGACACGAGGGACACAGCCAAAAGTCTAAACATACTGTACACTTACTTGGAGTATTAGAAGGAGAGAAAACAAAGGGTCACAAACAACAGCAGAAGAGGCAACGACCAAGGATTTTCAAAAGTGGAAAACTCCGTGTCACAGATTCTGTGAGCTCAGTGATTCCCATGAAGAACACAGAAAGAACACACTGGGACCCATGATCATCAAATTATTGAAAATCAGAGGAAAAGAGAAAATTTCAAAATACTCAGAAAAAAAACAACAACAACAAAAACTCATAACAGTACTTTCAAAAGGCAAGCAGCAAGGCTAAGAAATATACTTCTTAATATAAAGTATGGAATCTTTAAGAAATAGAAAGTACAGAAGTAAGTGGGAGAAAATGGTACAACCCCATTATCTTCAGTATTTCCAATTTGGCCACATTTCTCAAGTTAAAGATGTTCATACCTTTTCACTGAGAAGTCTCATCTCATATATGCATGTGAAATGAATAAATATATTTTAACATATCAGAATAGTTTAGCATATTTACTAATAAAAATACTCAGTACAATTATAAAAACAGACATGGATCAGAGAGGGTTTCATAGAGATAACTCAATTTTACCTTGCTTAATTCATTAAAATAATGAAGAAATGAAATAACTTGAAAATGTTTGTTTTTAATGTAAGTCAAATCATTATGCTGTACACATTAAACTTATACAGTGTTGTATGTCAATTATATCTCAATAAAACTGAAAGAAAAAATTAAAAAATAATCGAAAGTCCAAAAGTCCTTAAGACTAGGAGGAAATTAGGTATGTAGGGTATTCAGGTTTTTTTTTATTTTTTTTAATTTCTGGCAGTGGAAGGGAATAGTGTGATTTAGGGCATTTCTGCCACTGTACTATTTAGTTGCTAAGTCATGTCCAACTCTGTGACCCCATGGACTGTAGCCTGCTAGGCTCCTCTGTACATGGGATTTCCCAGGCAAGAACACTGGAGTGGGTTGCCATTTCCTTCTCCGGGGATCTTCCTGACCCAGGGACCAAACCCACGTCTCCTGCTTGGCAGGCGGGTTCTTCACCACTGAGCCACCTAGGAAGCCCAAGGGCATTTTGGGTTATTCTCAATAGCACCTTGGCTTTCCTGGTGACTCAGTGGTAAAGACAGAGAAAGCTATGGCACCCCACTCCAGTACTCTTGCCTGGAAAATCCCATGGACAGGGGAGCCTGGTAGGCTACAGTCCATGGGGTCGCTAAGAGTCAGACACAACTGAGCAACTTCACTTTCACTTTTCACTTTCATGCATTGGAGAAGGAAATGGCAACCCACTCCAGTGTTCTTGCCTGGAGAATCCCAGGGACGGGGGAGCCTGGTGGGCTGCCGTCTATGGGGTCGCACAGAGTCGGACACGACTGAAGCGACTTAGCAGCAGCAGCAGCAGCAGCAGCAGTGGTAAAGAATCTGCCTGCAATGCAGGAGACCAGGGTTTGATCCCTGGGTCGGGAAGATCCCCTGGAAAAGGAAATGGCAACACATTCCAGTATTTTTGCCTGGAGTTCTGCCTGTTCCATGGTGCTATCCATACAAGCGGATTTGACTGCAAAAATGGAGAATGGTATTTTTTGTTTCCACTTGATCTAGAAAGTCAGCAGAATTTGTAAAATGCTTAGGTGACAAGAGAAAAAAAAAAATCTACCCAAAGATGCTCCCTGAAAACTTAGGGTGTATTTATTTACATCCTTCATGAATTGAGTTGCTTTTTCCTTTGGGGTCTTTGTTCTGGAAGGAAATTTCTTCTCTTAATACCAGGTGACGTTTCTACAAAGTTTATCAGGCAATGGCCTCTTGGCTCAGATACTTTTAGGTATTACGATAAAAGAAGGCTCCTTGCTGGGTGTCATAAAACTGATGTTCAGATGTGGTGTTTCCAGATGCCTCAGCTTAATCTGACGGCCTGGGACCACTCAGCATGATGGACAGCAACCACTAACATCTGCAGGTGGCAATGATTACTGACAGTTACAGTCAAAATCAAACTCCATGCCAAAAATTGAGTAACTTGTATTCATGAAAGTGCTTTCACTTCTTGTGCAAATGGCCAACAAGCTGTTAGAGGGTTGGTGTATTCACTCATCAAGCAGAAAAAAATCACTTGAAAAAAAAAAGCCACCAGCTAAAAATTATAAATATGAGGGAGGAGCAAGAACTGAAATACATTCTAAATCAAGCAGCTTTAAATTTACATTCCATGCTAATGACTTCTACATGTTCCTTTTATTAAGAAGCGTTCCTAAGTTTAAAGGATTACGTATCAGTTTTAAGTAAGAGGGTAGCTAGATGCCCTGTTTTAAAAGGACACAGAGATGTTTGATCACTCATGTGTTATTAGGCAGTGACTGAGATTAGATAAAGATTTTAATGATTTAAACAAGAGGCTCAGATTAGATGCTGCTGAATTTATCACACCTCATAGCAAAAACAAACTGGAGGCACTTACTTTCCAGGGAAGAAAATTTTATAGTGAAAATTTAAGGGTAAAGACATAAAGCTGCAACCTAAGCAGGTGGTATGGTAGTCTGACCTTAACTTTCATTTTAAATCAGGTTCAAATCACTTGAATTCCAAAAAAATAGTAAATTGCATTTTTGTTTTCTCTTTACACAAAGTCACACACACATCTTGGAATACTATCATTTCCTTAGGATACAAGGGCAAGTATGTATTGTTTCTTTCTTGATCTGGAATCTACATGGATGGCATTCTTTGTTATCATGGAAAGATCAACAAAAAAATGTAACCAGAAATATATTAGAAAGGCGCTCTTTACCCTGTGGGTCAGCCAAGCACTTCTTCCCACTAACAGCTACTTGAACAATAAACACAGACAAAAGGCCCAGTGGATGTTATGTAACCAAAGGTATACTGTATCAAAGCAAGAATGGGCCCTTTAAATGACACCTTCAATTGATGATACCATAAGGGCCAAGATGAAAGAAAAAGCTTTTAGCAATCACTGCTATAAGATACAAAATTACAAACAAAAAATTTGCTACAGGGACTTCAAAGATGCTTGTGGAAGGTAGAGGGCTCTGAAATTAAAGTTCCATGGTATATCCACTTTTGCTCAAAACTTTAAAATGTGGATACCCTTCGACCCAGCGACCTAATTCTTGATTATATTAAAAAATAACTGTTTTAATAAATATTTAAAGGTATACATTCACCAGGGCTTCCCAGGTGGCTCAGTGGTAAAGAATCCACCTGCCAAGCAGGAGACATGAGTTTGATCCCTGGGACAGGAAGATCCCCAGGATAAGGAAACTACAACCCATTCCAGTATTCTTGCCTGGGAAATCCCATGGACAGAGGAGCCTGGCAGGCTATAGTTCACGGGGTTGCAAAAGAGTCAGATGTGATTTAGAAACTAAAGAGCAAATCCATTTGAAGATCACTTTCACAGCATTGATTATTTGGAAAGATTTGGACCAACCTCAATATTTACCCGGAGAAGGCAATGGCACCCCACTCCAGTCCTCTTGCCTGGAAAACCCCATGGACGGAGGAGCCTGGCAGGCTACAGTGCATGGGGTGGCTAAGAGTCGGACACAACTGAGCGACTTCACTTTCACTTTTCCCTTTCATGCACTGGAGACAGAAATGGCAACCCACTCCAGTGTTCTTGCCTGGGGAATCCCAGGGACGGAGGAGCCTGTTGGGCTGCCGTCTATGGGGTCGCACAGAGTCGGACACGACTGAAGCGACTTAGCAGCAGCAGCAGCAGCAATATTTACCAACAGTAAGTGAGTTAAATAATTCCCCAGCCATTCAATAGACTATCAGAGCTATAAGGATAATAATGTATATCTATATCTTAACAAAGTACATTACTAACTGCTAAGTGCACAAAACTACTTACCAAATATAAAGCATGAAAACAAGAAAAATGTGATTTCATTTTGTAAAATATTTATCCTCCGATGGAAAGAATGATTTGACTTAAATAGTTCAGAGGACAAACAGTCTAAGTAACTACAAAAAAGGATCACTTCTAGATTGACTGTGGATCGAAATGGTAAAGATAAAACAATTAAGCTTTTAGAAAAATAAAATAGGAGCATATCTTGTTCATCTGGGGTAAAGATTTGTTAAGCAGAAAAGACTCTTATAAAAGAAGAGGTAATGTGAATTACGTTTAAAGAACCTCTGTTTCTCAAAAAATATCATTTAGAGGGTGAAAATGCAACTCAAAAGGTGGGGGAAGATATTCACAGAAGATAAATAAGAGAAAGAACTAGGAACCAGAGCTTAAAAAGGCACTCAACCGATCAATAAGGGAAAAAGCAGATGACCCACGAGAAAATGGGGCAAAAACTTGGACCAAAAAAAGAAACATATCAAAACATAAGAAAAGGTGCTCAGCTTCACTAGTCACCAAATAAATACAGTTCAATCCCACGGAGATATTACTTTACACCACCAGAATGGCTAAATTATAAAGAGACAATACTACATATTGATACACATGCAGAATAACTGGAACTTTCACGTACTGTTGGTCAGAGTGCAAGTGAGTACAATCACTTTAAAAACTCTTGGTCAGTGTTTAGTAAAGCTCAACATAAGCCTACCTTATGACCTAGAAATCCACTTCCGGTCATGAAACCAAAATAGATGTGTAAACTTGTGCATGAAAAGGCTTTGGCTGAATGTTCCTAGCAGCATTATTCATAATAACCCTAAGCTGAAAGCTATCCAAATGGGCATTAATAGAATGGACACACAATGCCATAGCAGTACAATGGCATCCCAGACAGCAATGAGATGAAATCAATGTAATGGCATGGGGAAAATCTCAACTTACTGTTGCATGAAAGAAATTTAATGTTGGGCTTCCCTGGTAGCTTAGTGGTAAAGAATCTACCCACAGTGCAGGAGCTTCAGGAGACCCAGCTTCAATCCCTGGGTCAGAAAGATTCCCTGCAGAAGGAAATGGCAACCCACTCCTGTATTCTTCCTTGGAGAATCCCATGAACAAAGGATCCTGGTGGGCTATGGGCAGGCCTAAAAGAACACAAATTGTATGGGTCTGTCATTGAATGGGTCTGGGATTACAAGTCACTGCTTATGTTTTGGAGGACAGCAGCCTTGAATAGGGCTTCCCTTGTGGCTCAGCTGGTAAAGAATCCACCTGCAATGCAGGAGACCTGGGTTGGATCCCTGGGTTGGGAAGATCCCCTGAAGAAGGGAATGGCTACCCACTCCAGTATTCTGGCCTGGAGAATTCTATGGACTATATAGCAAAGAGTTGGACACAACTGAGCGACTTACACTTTCACTTCACTTTCAGCCTTGAATAACCTTGATCAGGCTTAGTCTGCTACTCAGTTCAGTTCAGCCTCTCAGTCTTGTCTGACTCTTTACAACCCCAAGGACTGCAGCACACCAGGCTTCCCTGTCCATCACCAACTCCTGGAGCTTGCTTAAACTCATGCCCATTGAGTCGGTGATGCCAACCAACCATCCCCTTCTCCTCTTTCCTTCAATCTTTCCCAGCATTAGGGTCTTTTCCAATGAGTCAGCTCTTCGCCTCAGGTGGCCAAAGTATTGGAGTTTCAGCTTCAACATCAGTCCTTCCAATGAATATTCAGGACTGATCTCCTTTAGGATGGACTGGTTTGATCTTCTTGCAGTCCAAGGGACTCTCAAGAGTCTTCTCCAACACCACAGTTCAAAAGTATCAATTCTTTGATGCTCAGCTTTCTTCACAGTCCAATTCTCACATCCATACATGACTACTGCCAAAACCACAGCCTTGACTAGACGGACCATTGTTGGCAAAGTAATGTCTGTGCTTTTTAATATGCTGTCTAGGTTGGTCATAACTTTTCTTCCAAGGAGTAAGCATCTTTTAATTTCATGGCTGCAGCCACCATGTGCAGTGATTTTGGAGCCCCCCAAAATAAAGTCAGTCACTGTTTCCACTGTTTCCCCATCTATTTGCCACGAAGTGATGGGACTAGATGCCATGATCTTAGTTTTCTGAACGTTGAGCTTTAAGCCAACTTTTTCACTCTCCTCTTTCACTTTCATCAAGAGGCTCTTTTGTTCCTCTTTGCTTTCTGCCATAAGGGTGGTGTCATCTGCATATCTGAAGTTATTGATATTTCTCCTAGCAATCTTGATACCAGCTTGTGATTCATCCAGCCTGGCATTTCGCATGATGTACTCTGCATATAAATTAAATAAGCAGAGTAACAATATACAGCCTTAATGTACTCCTTTCCCAATTTGGAACTAGTCTGTTGTTCCACGTCCAGGTCTAACTGTTGCTTCTTGACCTGCATACAGATTTCTCAGGAGGCAGGTCAGGTGGTCTGGTGTTCCCATCTCTTGAAGAATTTTCCGCAGTTTGTTGTGATCCACACAGTCAAAGGTAGTCAAAGTCTGCTACTGGTAATGTCTCACCTTTTGATCTGTGCACTGGTTACATGGTCATACCTACTGTGTTAAAAAAATGAGCCCTGTATGTATGCTATGTGCACTTTTCTGGAATGTATGCTGTGTGTGTGCTCAGTCACTTAGTCCAGTACTTTGCAGCCCCATGGACTGTATAGCCTACCAGGCTCCTCTGCCCATGGGATTTTCCAGGTAAGAATACTGGAGCGTGTTGTCATTTCCTCCTCCAGGGGATCTTCTCGACTCAGCAAACAAACCTCTGTCTCCTGCATTGGCAGGCAAATTCTTTACCACTGAGCCACCTGGGAAGCTAGGTATGCTGTGTGCTTACTCGCTCAATCGTGACCAACTCTTTGCAACCCCATGGACTGTATAGCCCGCCAGGCTCCTCTCTTCATGGGGATTCTCTGGGGAAGAATACTAGAGTTGGTTGCCATGCCCTCCTCCGGAGGATCTTTCCAACGCAGGGATCAAACCCAGGTCTCCCACATTGCAGGCGGATTCTTTATACCCCTACATAATTTTTAAGAATTGGGTGTAAGACACTGAAATGTTACACTGAAATATTGCTTCCACAAACTAATGTTTTGTTAGTCTTTAAATAGTAGATGAGATAGCTTCCATGTTAGGATAAATTAATTCAAAGAAAGAAAATGCATCTCCTGAAAAAGGCAGAGAAATGCTTCTCCTCTGAATTCTTCCTGTTGAATTTTTCTACAGTGGCATCTAATAGATGTTCTCATTCTTGCCTTTTGTTCACTGGGAGCTCATTTCAGTATCTGTCAGCTTTCCATCCTACTTATTTTTTGCCTAATATATCTTTCTTGTTTCAAGGAAATATTTGACTCCATTTAAGATGACTTCATAAGCTGGGGAATATCAGAGAACAAAGAATTACCAAGTAAGTTGAAAGAGATGAATGGATCTCACCACATTTTGGATTTCTTTGCAGTTTTTAAAGATGATGTCCTGTATCCCAGAAGTAGTGCCTAAAACCAGATACTCTCCTCAATGATTAGCTGAATTAATTATTGGCTTGTGTCAGTACACCAAGAGGTACCAGAGGAGCCTTCATGGCCCATCACATCACGGGTCTAAGTGCCGAGGAGTCTGAGAATGCAATTATGCAGTGGATAATTCCATCCAGTGTGGAGGGCCAATGACTTCTAATTCAACATATAATAACAAACTGCAGACAGGGATCTGAGGTTTGCCAAAATGAATAAATAATATTATATTTCCCCAAATGACCAAATTTAGCCATGTGGAGAAACTGATGGTGCTGATTCACAGACATTTCAAATCATCTCTTCTTCCTATGCAACATCTTTGGCTGTGAGCAACCGGCAAAGAGGCTGGTCATTCAAACTAATACATTTTGTAGTAGCCAATTAGAAATATCTAGATGGGGTAAATGGTTCATAAGAAGCAAAGTGGTATTACAGGAGTCTGCTGGTCTGGCCAACATTTTAAAGCAATGATTTCCTTTTGGACAGGAATTATTATATGAGAGGGAAAAAAAAGATAAAACTTCAGCTAAACGGAAACTTGTGCTAAAGTTGTTAGTTACTGACTGCTAAAAAAAAAAAACCACAAAAAAAACTAAGTTCTTCAGGTATCCAGTATCTCATGTGCCTTTGATACTCAGAATTGTAACATACAGGGATGCTTTCAGAGTTTTCAAGGTCCAGACAGAACGTTATGCCATGAGGGTACTTATACTAGCTATTTTAAAAAGCTCAGGTTCTTTATATTGCATTGGCCAAGAAGGGTTTTTCCATAAGATCTTACAGGAAAGCCTGAATGAACTTTTTGCCCAACCCTATATATAACTATATAGGTGTATATATATATATATATACACCCACACAGAGAGAGACATCATTGACTCAATGGACATGAGTTTGAGCAAAGTCAGAGAGATTAAGTAAAGGGCAGGGAAGCCGGGTGTGATGTCCATGGGGTCGCAGAGAGTCAGACACAACTTAGCAACTGAACAATAATATATAGGTTTCATTCAATTCTCAAATAAGCCTGAACCTAATGACAGGATCAGGGGCAGTAAGTGCTTCCCATGCCTCAAGTGCTTATGGTTTGCCAGGCACTGCACTGAGGTTATAATTCAATATACTCTCAAGGTGTGATATCTGTTTTTCAGAGGAGAATATATTGAGTTTCATCATGAATGTATTTAACTGCCATGAATTAGACAAGAGTCCCTTGGCAAAGCAAGAGGAAAACACAGAAGCCAAGGGCAGGAGGGTGGGGATGACTCTCCAGTTGTGGGTGAGTTTGCTCTGAATCCTACAGAATGATATGATGTTCAGAAGTTGATGTGAATAGGGAGGTGCAGGCTGCTTTCTTGTCTTTTCCAATGGGTGGGAATCATACTGGGGTGAGGATAAGTCAGGTGTTTAAAGATGCAGGTTTTTCCCCCTATACATATCATCACTAAAAAAAAAAAAAATCTTAATTTCCAAGAAGCAGAAATCCGTCAGTGCTAGGCAATTGAAATGCTCCTTTTCAAGATTAATTTTAAATACCACTGGTTTATATGTTTTATGTCCTTACTTTTAAACTTCCCCTTCACCATCACCCCACCCCCAACCTGCCACTACTTTCCCAGTGTGAAGATACTACTCCATTCACTGGACTGAGCTTAAATGTCCAAGTGGAGAAAGTTGCTAAGTGGTTGCATTGATATTCTAGCCAAAATCCACTGACTTCAAACCCTGCTTGTACCACACATCACATCTGTAATATGAGGTCCTACTTTAGTGGTGTCATAGCCAAGGGCAATAGGAGGGTGGTGATTCTCCAACTTTGTGCACAGCTTGGATACATATTACGGAGACATATACGTGGGAGGTGGAGGTGAAGGGGCATCTTTATAAGTGCTCAGGTAAAGCTAGTGCATGGGATAAAATCATTATCTGAAAAATATGAAATTACAATATTGAATATGTTCTTTCAAACTGGATTTACACCATACTCCAGGAAGAGTCTGATTTTCCCCCAACCCTCTGGGGGCAAGGTCTGGTCAGAATTTTTGTTCTGTAGTCTTTTTCCGAGTAGACCTAAATAAAAATTTCTATTTATCTAGTGAAATTATAATTTTGTGATGCTGTCACTTACTTGGTAAAGTGGTAAAGAATCTGCCTTCCAATAGAGGAGATGCAGGAGACACAGGTTTGATCCCTGAGTCAGGAAGATCCCATGGAGAAGGGAATGGCTACTCACTCCAATACTCTTGTCTGGGAAATCCGTCGGACAGAGGACTGGCAGGCTACTGTCCAGGGGGCCACAAAGAGTCAGACAGGACTGAGCAATTGAAACAATCACCACCAAGGTGGTGGACAGGTTGAAATCTGGAGTCAGGCAATGCAGTGTGGTGTCTCTGAACTGCTCGCTACTTGCTGTGTGACCTGGAGAACTTACTCAACCTCTCTCTACGTTTCTGGCTGTATCAATCCAATCTCTGCCTCTGTCTTAAACGGCCTCTCCTCTTCCCTCTGGCTGTCTCTAGCAAGGTCACTTGCCATGGGATTTAGGACCTGTTGGAATAATCCAGGATGAGCTCAGTTGGAGATCCTTAACATAATAACTATTTGGAAACAAAGATTTTTGCATATAAGTCAAATTCATGAGTTCTGGATTTGGGGATGTGAATGTATTTGGGGGGAGGACAACTTTCAACTCACTATATAGGGTATATTTGTATGGCCTTTCCTTTTTAAAAAATAAGTAACTTTCAAGTATATGTGAAATGGAGGAGGACCCCATGGTCCTTTACCCCTACTCATGCCCTCTGTCTGACTTTTATCTATAGAAAACCTTTAGTTGAAGAATAAGTTTAATCAGAGAAGTGAGAAAATGCAGAAGCAAACACAAACAAACAAGACCAAATACTATTAGTTAAACAAAGTCAAGGACTTTTGGTTTCTCCTTAAGATAAGATTCTGAGCTGTATCCTTTGAGCTGTCTTATACTTACTGAAACCCCCATCAGCTGGAAGAAAACTACATAGTGACCAGACTAGTCGTGACATGAGCTGCCACAGTTCCAAAAAGTGGCCTCAAAGAAATGGGAACAAACCTACCCTGGGACAATCAAAATGATGCTGATCAGACCACTGCATAACCCAACTTCAAGACGATCATCAGAGCTGACTGTGTTGTTTCTACATGAAGCCCCCTCCCTCCATCTATAAAAGGTCTTGCCCAATGATTATCAATGATGCTTTGAACAGGAGTAGCCCCCCTCAACTCTGCTGCCAGCCACCAGGAAACAGCAAACTTTTCTTTCCAGCAACCTTGTCTCTTTCCTGGCTTTAGAGCGGCAAGCAGCCAGACCCCACTTTCAATAACATATTCTCATTTAAAATTGTAATTATCACAACATCTCTGTGGATGAGGAATATGAGGACAAAATGCCAGAAATCCAAAACTATGAAATGACGATGAGAGAAGTGGAGAGGTAGGGGAAGATACAGTACAGATTGCTTCATATACGGGGATACTGAGAGATGCTTCGTGGAACAAGCCTAAACAGAACTTGAAGGATGAGTAGAATTTTGAAACTTAATTTGTTTTGTATGTAACAGCAAAAATAATTAACATTTACAGGTGTGCTCTGAGCATAAAGAGACAGATTCCATATAAAGCAAGTAATACACAGCCTGTTATACAGTATTGAAAACCTATTTACAGTAATTACTATTAAATGTTGTTTTTTCAAGACCTGCCAAATTAACTACCCAAACTGTTAATAATATTCATTTTCCTGTGAATGATACTTTAAAATATTTTCCTTTAACACACACATTGATTTTCATAAAACTTTCTGAAAGTTACCAATCATTTCACAAGATAAATAGAAGCTGGCATTTATGCTAGAATATTCTGCCATCTTCAGGTAACCAAGGGGTGCTACAATGCTCAGGAAAATGAGCTGCATCTGTTAATACTAATTAAATGCCTTTTGAGGCAGGGGCGCTTGCTCAGAATCTGGGAAGCCTCAATACATTCTTGTAGCTTTCTTGTTAATACATTATTGTTAGCTGATGTTAGTCAGAAAAACACTCCTTTAGGTAATACATGAAAAGATACTTGTGCTTTACTACCATGCCCCCAAATGTTGAACTTTAAAAGATATACACACGTTCAGCTCTTCACAGGATGTTCACTGCAAATCAGTAGTTTCCAAAGTATTATTCCTGGATCAGCAGTGCTACCTGGAATCTTTTTAGAAATGCAAATGCCTAGATTCCCCTCTCCCCCCAAATTATCATCAGAAACTCTACAGGAGGGGTTCAAAAATCGATGTTCTACCAGGGTAGCCAGATTGTTTTGATGCATGCTACAGTTTGAGAACCAGGGATCTGAGAGTTTGTAAATGGAGTTTTCTCCTGAATGGGCAATATTTTGAGGTCGGTGCCTACAGAAAAGAAGAGGGGAGCAGTGAGAACAGCCCAGACCACCTGCACGTCTTCAGAGAACATTTATTTGTGGTAAAAATAGATCTCAGGTATTGGCAACGTTTCCTTTTTCTAGCAAGGGAATCTGACTTTTTTCTATCAAGACTTGAAAATAAAGGAAATGTTGGCTTAGGTTTTCTGTTTGGTCTTATGCTAAAATCATTTATGAGATTAAACTAAATCCTGTAAGTAACTAAAGTTTTATTCACACACACAGTGAAAACCCAAACTGCATATCCTTTAGAGCAAAGACATACTATTCCACCTTTCTTCATTTAAAATGATCAAAAAATAATAATAAAAGAAAGCCATCATTATCAAATATCCTAGGATGGGAGAATACTGTTATTTGCAAATGTGCATTTGAAATCAAGTCATGTCCTCTTTTCATTATATTAAGGTCTCAGGATTTTTTCATAATACAAAATAATACATTGGGGCTTTAAGTGTTTTGAGCTAAAAAGCATCACAGAGAGGGTAAAAATGCTATAAGCATATACACAGAGCTACCAAAAGCGACAAAAAGCGGCATGATAGTGAAAGAAAACAGAGCATCCCAGGGACACTTCCCTTACCTCGAACCGAGTCCCGTGGGGTGACGGGCGACAGAATGCAGCTCAGTGACACTGACGTGCTTCCTCCTAAAGAAGGCAGGAGAGGACGGCGGGGCTCCAGGGTCAGACTGCTCAGGCTGGACTGGCCGCCTCGCCACGGGACTTGCTCACAGAGGGACTCAGGCACACTCGACCTCCTGTAACTTGTTTCCTCATCTGTAAATGCTGCAACAACCAACCTACCTCATGAGGAGTAGTGAAGCTTCTCGAACTAAAGCTGCAACTGGCACTGGTTCTCCACCTTGGTGGTGCAACGGCATCACCTGGAGATCTGTGTTATTAGGTGTTATTAGGAAAGTGCTTAGCCCAAAGCCTGCTTTATGAGGAGAGCATGATCCTCATTAGCAGTGATTGTTGCCGCCTGTGAGGCATTACTCTCTGTTGGGCTGCACACCAGGAAGCACATTAAACTCACCTGGAAAACGATGACCCCAGGCCCTGCTGCAAACTTTCTCATCTACTCGATCTGGCTTAGGCACCTGACCTTTTTTTTTTTTAATTCTCTCAGTGACTAATGTGGAGCCCAGGTGGCGAACAGAATGGCACACTATTTATTGAAAGATGGATAAATGAGGAGTCCTCTTAATGTCTCGACGATCTCATAAGGGAGACAGACAAGCCACAATGGACTGTGATGACAAACATCTGACTTCAGTAATTACCTAGAAGTTAGATGTCACTTCTCCTTATGGTAACACCACAAAGTGGGGACTAGTATTACCTCTGGTACAAAAATGTTAATTTCACCATTACTTCCTAAGATGCAGAAGAGTCCTTTGTTCCACAGAAACGGAAGATAAGCTCAGAATTTTGTGCATGGGGACAGGAATTACAGAGTAAGCTTTTTCTGTATAATTGAGTCTCAGGCATTTAAAATGTCTGAAGAGACCAAGAAAGAAGAAATTGGAAATAAAGGACTGAAGGGCTGAGTGACTGGGTGAAAAAGGAAGTAGGGAGGAGAGGATGACTTTAGCAAGGGGAAGAACTTTGAAGAGAGTGTATGTGTATACACACACACACACTCAAGTTCAAGTAAAATAGGTGTTCAACAAAAAGTATGAATGGAAAATGTAGTGGATCACTTGCAGAAACTAGTTTGTGAAGTAGTTATGTGGACTATGGACAAGAGGACAGGAGAGGTGAGGAAGCTGAGGTTTAACAAGTTAAAGAAACGGCCAGGTGTGAAGCACTGGTTAACAATAGCTGACTTCCAGGTCTGAATTCATATCAGGTAGATTGTGGTAGAGACTGTTTTAATGGATGGACATCTTTTCCCAGGGCAATCAGGAAGGTCTAAAAGAGAAGACATTTGAGAGTGGAGGATGACCGGCTTGGGAAAAGAAGTGGTAGGAGAGAGCAGTCTGCTCGGAGGCAGAGACTGGGCAAAGATGCAGCCCTTGGAGGCACAGAACATGTCTAGGCAATGGGAAGGAATGTTAGGGGGCTAAAAGCTAGTGCTAATGTCAGAGGATGCTGGGAAATCAGGAAGAAAATGGATGCTTGAGCCAAATTTCAGAGTTTTGCATTTTTTGAAGCTTGGACTGAGTTGAAGAACAGTGGAGAGCCATGGTGGATTCTTGAACAGGAAAACAACACAAACAGGGAAATGGCTGCCTTAAAAGCATGTCTTAGCAGTGGACAGTTTTCTTACTAAAAATTCCAGCCATAGAATCTTTGAGCTTAAAGAGCCTCTAGATACTTTTTCCATCAGTTTCAAGCTGCTGACCCGTGAACCAGAGTCAGCCCCACAGCCCCAATGTATATTTTCTTCGGTTTGGTCCCCATAGTGTGTCTTACTTTTATTTGTTGTTGTTCTTCTTCTTTTAGTTTTTAGCTAGAACATGCACCCTCTGATTCATAGTTTCTTCTCATGGTGGGTCAGCTGAACTTTGTGGAATGGCCAGGTGGAGCTAGGAGGAAAGAATCCTTTGCGAAATAAAATTCTAACCAACGAAAGAATGTTATCAGATGTGTTTCATCCCATTCCAAGTCTTATTTCAAAGGTAGCTTTTTTTTTTTTTTAACTGTCATGAATCTTGCATAACTGTGGTCACTGAGAACTCTGAGAACATGCATACCAACCAAGAACCATCCTCAAAACCAGAGGGTTCGACTCTTGGAATTGACAGTGTGTCTTTGAGGTAGACTTTGGCTGTTTATAACTGACCACCCTTTGCTGACAATGCATTTTTAACAGGAGATGCAGATTCCCAGACCACTTGTTAATGATGCCCATTGATTAATATTGGCAAATTCTTATTCCCCAAGAAGGGGTTGACTTTCCCAGGAGACTTTCTTCTGTTTATCAAGATGCAAATAGAAGAATTGGCCTAAATATAATAAAAATACATTTTTTCCCCTTGTCTCCTTTCTTGACTCCTTGCCACACCTTGTCTGCTTCCTGTTCTTAACTGAACCACAGACTGATTGGCCAGTATTTGCATATAACTGTTCATTTCAGAGTTCAAAGTACTTGGAAGGGGGAAAAATAAACATTCACATTTTTAAACTGACACACCATCTTAATGATTTTTCCATGGTCAGGGATTGAAATCCCACAATTTATGCATGTGGAGCACATTTTTTCTTAGAATAAAACTTTATATAAGGTTTCTCAGCCTCTGCACGATTGTCATTTTGGGCCAGCAGGTAACTCAGTGGTGAACACTATATTGTGCACTGGAGGATGTTCAGGGACGTGAGGCTCTCTAGCCACTGGCGCCGGTGGCTACATCACTCCCACTTCTGACACCCAGAAATGTCTCTAGTCACTGCCAAATGTCCCCCTGGGTGGGAAAAGTCTCCCTCCCAATGCTCTAGACAGCACAGTTAATAGAAATACTGAATTTAGCAATAGGAGAATTAAAATGATAAAATCAAATACATTTTAATCTTCTAAAATTAAAGAGCATTAAGATAAACTGACCATAATTTGTAAATAGATGAAAAAGTTTATCAAAAAGATCCTTATAAAATCAGAGGAGCTGAAAGGAAAAAAGCAGGCTAAATATTTTAAAACTTGGAAACTCCCTGTCTAAAGAAATTAATGCTTATTTTTCATGTTACTTTGGTATTAATATGATAGGAGCGGTGTGTGACTAATAGTACATCTTTTCTTCCTTACTACGGTAATTACAATGAGACATCCAAATATAAATCTATAAGAGGTTTCAAAACCTGATGTAGGAAATAGAAACTAACAAGATGCAAAAAGAAAATATAAAAGTGACAAAGGCTATGTATATTTTTTCTTTTACAATGATTCTTTTTGGAGTAAGCACAATTTATCCCCAAGTCTATTAAAGAGAAGGCACAGAAAGGAATAGTTTAGGCTTTCATTTGCTCTATTTCATCATGTTTTAATGTGTAGCAGTTGCAGTTTGAACATGCAATTTTCATACAGTAGCTGTCTACACATTCAGGCTGTGAAAGAAAGTGAAAGTCGCTTGGTTGTGTCCAACTCTTTGCAACCCCATGGACTATACAGTCCATGGTATTATTTAGACCAGAATACTGGAGTGGGTAGCTGTTCCCTTCTCCAGGGAATCTTCCCAACCCAGGGATAGAATCCAGGTCTCCCGCATGGCCAGCAGATTCTTTACCAGCTGAGCCACCAGGGAATCTAGAGTGTTATAAAAGTTAATGAATTCAGAATCAGGGAACCATCACACTGAGAGAACTTTAGAGAATACTTTATTCAGCAGGTCTTATCTCTGGTTGTAGATTTCAAACACCTGAGGAGTTTTGGGAAAAAAAAAATTATATATATATATATATATAGGTATCTAGGCCCTATGGACAGATATTTTGACTTAATTGGTATGGGAGGAGGCTTCACTATTATTTTTAAACACTCCCCAGGTGATGCTAAAGTTAAGAACCGCTGATGTAATCCTTGTTTTGCAAACCTAAATGGTTTCAGGGACCAGGAAATTAATGCAAATTGATTAGGTGGTCTCAGTGTAAGACAATAGGGCCTGGTGGGGACTGTGGTGAACAGGACAGTGGACTAAAAACCTGTCTAAAAACCTTCTGCTGCTCAGTTATGGCCATGTGGAAATGCTGCCCTGATTTTCATTAGAAACCAGATATCTAGTTACTTTAGAGAAATTTCTCTGATTTTTTGGAACATTGTTAAGGAGCCAAGTGAAGCACTTCTGTAGGCTGCCAGCTTGCAACCCTAAATCCAGTCCAATTGTTTATTTCACCAATGAGGAAATGGAGAACCAGAAATTATACAGCTGCCCACGATGACATAACTAGTGGTAGAATGGAGATTGGATTCAGAGTCTGGCTCCAACTGCAGCATTAGATTTTTCTAATTATCCCACATTGCTGTGCTCCAACTGTTCATGATGATGAGAACATTTATTAAGTACCAATAAGGTATCGGGCCCTGTGCTATGTATAGTGAAACATACAGGCTGTCTTTTCTAAACCTTTTGGGGAATTAGGGATTAGAGATTAATATTTTCCCCATTTTACAGATGGGGAAAGTGAGGCTGAGAGTCTGACTCACATAAGTTCAGTAGAGCCTGTCACTGAATTCAAGTTACCTAACAGCAAAGCTTGTGCTGTTAACCCTTGGTTATCTGCTTTCCTGGCTGCTTTTCCATATTGTTTAAGGGGTCTCTCTTGATTGCATTTGGAAGAAATGCTTATAGCTCTAGTTCTTGGGGAATAAATCCAGGTCTGGCCCAGTGATGCTCTTCCTTGGTCCATCTTTGTTGTTTATTATTAAAGTTGACCCTTCTCGAGGTATGAGGTCAGCTTTTCACCAGGTCTGCTGGAAGCCCCTGAAAAATGACAACCCTAATGAAATGCACTCTCAGTAAGACCCTGTCAGGCTGGCTGTGGTTATGCACAATTTGCCTGTTTCAGAAGAGATGGAATAAATTGAACACTGGCCTCTTGTTCCTCCCTGGACTCTCAGTCAGACTGCAAAGGCAGACAAAGGCTTTCCTTGAAAGGCACCATAAGGACAGGACTGCTTTGCAATGGAAAAAAAAAATGCTTTTAAGAAGAATGTGGAAGATAGATGAAGACCGTTTACCATTCAATGCTAGTCAGAATCAATGAGCGTATTTGCATAACTGACTCAGCATCTATTGCTATTCTTTTTGACCTCAGGCTAACATTATTTCAACAACTGACAGTCCCAGAGTGCACAAATATCCTTCAGCCTTTTCTCCAAATTTTAGATGAGGAATAAAAAATTCATCCTGTTCACTTCAAAGCACAGGTGTTCGAATTAAAAACAGAAACGGAGAGTTCATTCAGTCTAGTCCTTTCCCTGCAGAGCCCTGTGCTCAAGGGTAAGGATCTGACCCCTAAGGGCATGATCTGCCTCCAAGGACTCCTGGTGAATGGGGGTGGGATTTGGGTGGGGGGTAGGGGTGTTGAGTGGAGGTATATCTCCAGTAGTGCAGCCATAGTGGTCACGATTATTGCTGTGAGTTCAGAACTGCTATCCTAACTTTTAAATTGCTTTCATTTCACCAGGTACATGGTTTAGTTATAGGAAAAAACCTAAACAATAGAGAAAAAAGCTCCAAGATTCTCCAGCATCTCTCCACTTCAGAAATACCCACCATTATCAATTGGGGCGTCTCTTCTATATTTTTTCATACACATATAAGTGGCCTCCTTTTTTAATGCAAGTAAGGTCATACAGTGACCCGGGCTTCAGAATATATTTTATTCTCTATTAGCACAGTGTAAAGAAATGAAAAGCAGAGGACTGTCTGTGGCTGATACATAAGAAAGAGGTAGGACTAGTAGCCATTTTTTCGGGATGGAGATATAAGTGCTCAAGGCACCATGCATGCAGACCATAGTAGAGGTGGGGTGATGGGGGAACAGGGCCCCTGGGTTCTTGACACAGCATAGAATGGAGCAGTAACTACCATGCCCCTGCTGCTTCTCACTTTATTGGAGACACAGAAAATTTAAACTGAATCTGCCATTGTATTTTAGATTCTGAATTCCAGTTAGATCAGTTAACAGACCAATATCTAAATTGATGAACAACAGCCAACTTGTCTATTTATTTTTACTTTGATTATCTTAGACCCCCTCTCAGGTAAACAAGTCTGCAGAGTCTTCATGCCTAACTCTCACCATTTACAGGTCCATCCCCCCATGGGTTCCCTGACATCCATTCTTCCATTTACCCCCACATTCAATAGACCATGTAGAGTATGAACAGTAAACCAGGCACTAGTGCGATTACAGAAAACAGGAGACAACCTTTGGCTTTAAAAAAGCTATAGTCCAAGGATGGGAGAAAGACAAGGTAGCAACTATTGTACAGAGGGACTGGAATTATCATTAAGAGAAGGAAGTGGATGCAGTGGGAGAAGGAAAGAGGGGAGCTAAGATAGGAGGGGGCACCCAGGGAAGTCTCTGAGGAGGAATGATGGTTACCTGCAGAGAAGGCAATGGCAACCCACTCCAATACTCTTGCCTGGAAAATCCTATGCATGGAGGAGCCTAGTAGGCTGCAGTCCATGGGGTCACTAGGAGTCGGACACAACTGAGCGACTTCACTTTCACTTTTCACTTTCATGCATTGGAGAAGGAAATGGCAACCCACTCCAGTATTCTTGCCTGGAGAATCCCAGGGACGGGGGAGTCTGGTGGGCTGCCATCTGTGGGGTCGCACAGAGTTGGACACGACTGAAGAGACAGTAGCAGCAGCAGCAGATGCCTACTGTGAGTAGGAGGAGCCTCATTTGAGTTCAACCATGCACAAGAAACTGTGAAAGAAACACTAGTATAGGGGTTAGAAGCAAGGCCGTGGCATTTGAAGTGAAGTCAGATCTTGGGTCTAAATGGGTGAAACCTCACACAGCTACTGGATCATGCATCTAAGTCCATTTTGCAGTTTGTAATAGGACCACCTTATCCTTGTGCTCCAGGGCTTTCCAGGAGGCTCAGTGGTAAAGAATCTGCCTGCAATGCAGGAGATGCAGGAGGCATAGGTTCAGTCCCTGGGTTTGGAAGATCCCCTGGAGGAGGGAATGGCTACCCGTTCCAGTAATCTTGCCTGGAGAATCCCATGGACGAGGTAGGCTACAGTCCACAGGGTCTCAGAGAGTTGCACACGACTGAGTGACTGAGCACACGCGCGCACATCCTTGTGCTCCCTCTGCTTGAGTGTATATTTCAAACCCAGTTTCCCTTTGGTTCCTTCCTCCCACCATTTTCTCAAACACACAATATTATTTCCACCCTCGGATTCCTGGGCTGTCTACTGAGCTTCTGACCCCTACTTTCTAGCTTATTTCTGCATAAAATCATTCCCATAATGCAGGTCATCCTGCGGGTCTCTGAATGTGGGAATTCCTTTTTGATGTTACAGTACCCAAGATGCTGTGGTCACTAAATAAACATTTATCAACTGCATGGGCAGATTATTGAAAAGGAAGAATATCCCATGGCAGTCTCATGAAATGAATGGCTTTATAGCTTTATTTTTTTTTCCCCTCAAAATCCAGAATTACCATTTATTACTGCTTGGTTGCTCATGAAATGGCATCTCCCCAAAGGCAGACTCTTGGTATTTTTCTTGCTTGCTCCTAGAGAAATTAAATAATGCAAACTTATTCTAGCGAAAACCTCTGAATATCTGAATTCAGTTCAGTTCAGTTCAATTGCTCAGTTGTGTCTGACTCTGCGACCCCATGAACTGCAGCACTCCAGGTCTCGCTGTCCATCATCAACTCCGGGAGTTTACCCAAACTCATGTCCCTTGAGTCGGTGATACCATCCAACCATCTCATCCTCTGTTGTTCCCTTTTCCTCCTGCCCTCAATCTTTCCCAGCATCAGGGTCTTTTCCAATGAGTCAGCTTTTTGCATCAGGTGGCCAAAGTATTGGAGTTCAGCTTCAACATCAGGCCTTCCAGTGAACACCCAGGACTGATCTCCTTTAGGATGGACTGGTTGGATCTCCTTGCAGTCCAAGGGACTCTTAAGAGTCTTCTCCAACACCATAGTTCAAAAGCATCAATTCACCTGCGCTCAGCTTTCTTTATAGTCCAACTCTCACATCCATACATGACTACTGGAAAAACAATAGCCTTGACTAGACAGACCTTTGTCAGCAAAGTAATGTCTCTGCTTTTTAATAGGCTGTCTAGGTTGGCCATAATTTTCCTTCCAAGGAGTAAGTCTTTTAATTTCATGGCTGCAGTCACCATCTGCAGTGATTTTGGAGCCCAAGAAAATAAAGTCAGCTACTGTTTCCACTATTTCCCCATCTATTTGCCATGAAGTGATGGGACCGAATATCTGAATAGACCATGGAAATATTTGCTTCTTAACATACCTCCAATTTTATAATTTTCAGCCCTAAAAGAGGTTCACAGCAGGCATCAGGTCACTCATGGGTCCTAACATTCTTTGACTGCTTGGTGGGTATATCTCGGAACAAAATATCTCTGGTTAAAACATGAGTGCAGAAGCACAGAATGGAAAAGAGACAGGAAGACAAAGGAAGAGAAACCGGATAATGTAGCTGGGACTTGCGTAGAAAATTAAAGGTTTAGAACTACATGAGTTTCTTTGTTAGAGTTTCTTAGGTTAGAGTTCAAACTGATATGTAGTAGAGATCTTCTGGAAGCAAAAAGGAGAGAAATCCTGGCTTACTACAATGGTGGGTTCCAGTGGAATGGGAAGTTCTCTGCTTCTGAAGGATATCTGGCATATGTAATGCTCTGAATTAGGCATAGAAGGTTACATACATTGACCAAGGTGTGAGCTGATTGAATGGAATGATGTGTTAAGTACTTTAAATATATTATTTATTATCCATGGGAATATAATATTTTAAGATTTGTAGATAAGAGAACTAAGACTTACAGGGATTAATTACCCAAGGACACAAGGTTACTAAGAGAAAGAACAAGGATTCAAATATAAATCTACATTCAAATCTTATTTCAATTTTAATCTGAGAGTTTTCAGCTACAGTTTGCAGAAATTAAAAAAAAAATTAGTTTCCATTTAGAAAGATCGTGTTTTAGCTTTAGCACTTAATCTGTACCACTGCACAATTTAAATTTCCATTTTAAAGTTAGGGGAACTTATGGTTAGGAACATTGAGATGCCAAAGGTCTCACAGGCCACAAAGGGAAGAATCAAATACCCATTCAGATATGTTTGATCCTGTTTTCCAGGTATGCTCAGGTTCTGATTCTGTTTATTTTTGCTTCAAACTTTTTCCTGTGTGTTTTCCTTGGTTCTCTGTTGAGCTTGGAGCTTACACTCTAAATCCTGTTATCAGTGAGACAGCTGCTGCACCAAGGACGTTAATAAAAGGTGGAATTCAGCTGCCACTGCTTACAAGCATCTCTAGAATTTAAATTAGGAGAGAATCATACACAAACTTTTACAGAGCTTTTTTTTTTTTTTTTCTTTTATACTTTTCATCTGGGTATCTCTTTGATAGGTGCAACTTTGTATGGGGATGTTTGCCAAGAGCCTTACTTGGGAATAAGAAACATTGCCATTCTTGAAAGGGGAACAGTGAAGCCTAGAAACAGAATGTGTATGAGTCACGTGTCACAGATACCCTGGGGAAGCTGAAGTGCGCCAACCCACAGCAACAGAAAGAATGGCATCTTGAACGTAAATATCCTATAGATTTTCAGAATAGACTGTTGAATAGGCAAAGCGATACATCTTAGTCCTCCTGCCCTAAGGCAGACACCACCATGGCAGAGTCGAGTAGTGTTCAAAACAGGGAAGGTAGGGAAGGTGTTTCCGAAGTTTTAGGGCCCAGTATGGAGGCTTCTGAGGTTTGTCTTACAGGATGGTGAATGGTTGGAATTGGGCATATTTTATGACATATTAGCTATCAATGGTAGACACAAAGGGGAAAAGATCTTAAGTTTAACCTTAGTGAACAAGCACTAAGTCTTTGTAAATAAGATATTTTAATTGGTAGGCATTCCTATCTTATATGAGGAAGGATTTCCTTCCAGGAACAGGTAGAGACTTACTTTTACCTGTTCTCAGTATTAATACATGCATGGGACAATATGCCCAATCGCAGTACTGTTTAGCCAGGGACAGGAGATTAGGCTGGTTTCAGTTCTCAGACAAACAGTACCAGGATTGTTCAAAAGCAGGCTGTGGCTATGACTGGCCTGTATTAGCCAGGGTCCTTCTTACGGGGACAACATAAGCAGGAGTCCCTTTTTCAATAGTTACATGATGACTAGGTAAGTCCCATTCGCCTTTACTTTTCCCAAGGGCTTCTTCTATAATATAAGCACTTCTAAGCTAAAGAGATAACAAAACTGAAAGTAATCATTTTCCTCTCCTATAAGCACTTTCTCTCAAACTTTGCTTTGCACAAGAATCCATCAGGGAATCTCTTATGCATGAAAATCGTGGATCCCACCCAGGTATGGTTGTGAAGTAGGACCCAAGACTCCAAATGTTAAATGAGCATCTCCCTTGCTATCCCCAGCTACTACTACCATTATCAAATGATGCCTGTGTAGTAGTCCCAGGACCACACTTTGAGAAACACTGAGAACTCTGAGTTTTCCTGGGTGGTATAGAGTCTAGAATAGCCACCTGCCACTTGTAGGTAATCTTTGTTCTCTCTGGAGTTCTACTCACATCTCTAAGCACTTCAACATGACCACAGGTTAAGGAATTAATTGGGTTTACCTTAATTCTCTGGTAGATTATGTGACATTGGGGTCCCAGAATCTACAGGATTTGTTTAGAAAGGCTATTCACTTTGTCCTTTTATTAATTATCTCACACCTTGTCAACTCACTTCTGATGCTTCAGTGGAAGATATCCACACTATGGGAGATCTTTAATGTCAATTTTTTTTTTCATTGGCATATTTGGAGGAATAGAATTTCCCTTCTGTTCTTAAATAAATTTGTTCATTGACTTTTTTTTTTTGTTTTACAGAGAAGTATAAAGAATCATGTAAGAAACACCTAAAATTCTGCCATTTAGTTATCTTAACATTTGTGCTAAGACTTTGAGACTTTTTTCTCTGCAACCACAAATTTTACAAAACTTGGATTATTCTATTATACTTTTTCTGCTTCTTTAAAGAAACTCACTATGTCATGAACATTGTTTAACTTAAAAAATTTAGTTGAATAGTTGAATACATAGTTGTCATTTTTTTTATTATGAGAAACCTGCTCCAAGGAATACTCTTGTGCACATATTTCAGCACAATTGCTTTAATAATTGCTTATGCTATGTTACTACAAGTACAAACACTGGGTCACAGTTGAGATTTAAACACATACTATACAACTTTCCTCTGGGAAAGCTTACAGTTGTGTGTCTTCCACACCCCCAAATGTTGGCTACTTAGAGAAGACGTCTATGATGGTTTCATTCTAAATAAAACTGCATCACCTCCACTTCAATGCTCTTTATCCTATTACCTTCTTCACTGCACTTATCACCACTTGACATATTCTCTATTTGTTTGTTTATATTCTCTCTCTCCAAGTGAACTATATGCCCCACGAGTGAAGGGATTTTGCTTCTTTTGTTTACTGTTGTAACTCCTGCTCTTAGAAGAGTGCCTGGCAGACAGCAGGTGCTCAATAATTTTTTTTTTTTTTGACTAATGATCTGCTTCTAACATGAGATATTAATATTATCTTTTATGCTCCTTTGTAAAGGGCCATCTTCCAGTTGAACAGGAAAAGTACAGTCATATGAGGGTAGCTTAGCCAATTAGTGTGTTCTGCTGTACCTGCTCCCATCTGTTCAGTCAGCTCTTCTTCAAAAGTCCCAGATTTGCTTACTTCAACTATGAAAATATTATTACTGTCAGGATGACAACATTTTTATCCCACCCATCTAGAGGAAATACCCTTTGATCCAGGGTTGGCAAACTTTTTTGTAGAGGGGCAGATAATAAATATCTGAAGCTTTCTTGGAGCCGTATGATCTTTGTCACAACACTCAACTCTGGTTGGAGCATGAAAACAGTCATAGATAAACAAATATGTAAACAAATAAGTCTGACTGTGTCCCAGTAACACTTGATTTATAAAAACAGGTGGCAGCTGGGTTTGGCTCCCAGGCTCTAGCTGTTGTCCCCTATTTTAGAATCAGACTCTTAGTTCTCACTGACTGCATGTTATACAGTCTAGCTCTATCCAATAAAAATGTATTGTGAGCTACAGATGTGAGCCAACTATGTAATTAAAAATTTTCTAGCAGCCCCATAACAAAAAATAAAAACAAAGAGGTGAAATTAATTTTAAGAATACATTTTATGTAGCCAAATATATTCAAAATACTGTTTCAGCATGTAGATATATTGATGTGATAGTTTACATTCTTACATGAAGTTTTGGGGATTCTGGTGTGTCTTTGACACTGATAGCACATCTCGATTCTGCCCAGCCACACTGCAAGAGCTGAGGAGCCACACTGGCTTGTGACCACCGTGCTGGACAGTGCAGATTCAGAGCACCTTGGCACTACGGACATTTTGAGCAGGAATGTACTTGGCTCCGGGGGCTGTAACGATACATGATAAGATATCATCTCTTGCCTCCAGACTCTAGTAGTGCTTTTTCGAATTGTGACAATCAAAAATATCTCCAGACATCACAAAATGTTTCTGGAAGGACAACATCACTCCAGTTGAAAATCATCGATATAGAGTAAGCATTCTAAAATGAAGTCAGTGAATCACCTGGAATTGCACGTGACACTTAGTGTCCATGTGCTTAGGTGCATTTTGGGGTACAAATCATAAAGGGGGAAGGAGAGGGTTTAGAGCTTTCCACAGTTTCCCAAAGGTATCTGTGATCCAAGAGATTTTAAATCCACTAATTTAGTGGAAAGAGATGTTAAATTATACAATGAGGTGCGTGCCACCAATAAATTCATACTACAAGTCCAAACATCTGCTTTCAAAATGAAATCAATTCCCGTGATAAACCTAAATATTTCCGTCTCTTTAGACTATACTATTGCTTTGCCCTCTTGATCCTTTAGAGTTGCAATACTGATTTTGAACACTTCGTTTCTAGCATTAAATAGCAAGGAAATCCATGAAGAAGTAGATGCTGGTCAAAATACTACAACAATGGAAAGGGATTATAACGCAGCATTTTAGTAACCAGAGAATCATTATTATTGAAACTTCAAATTAGCTAAATGGAAAGGTAGAGAGATTAGAAGTTAAATTTGTATGCTCTAAACAGCTATGGGATCTGTTGAGGCTGAGTGGGACTGGGGCACAAGCTTTCTTAGACCGAATGAGAAGAAAATGAGATAACTCATGTAGGGGATATTAAGGTTATTGTCTCCTTTACCAGTCATTCTGGTTTATACTCAAAACTCTGCTTGACTGCTTACAACTACCTGCAGACACGGAGTGGAGAAGTCTGCCTGTGATGACAAGGGTAATGAAGGTAAATGATAATGAGCTTTTCCTATTTCCTCCAGATGCTATAAAATATTAGGATGGGCTGATAAAAGCATTAGAATATGAACTATCTCTACTGGACATGAGCATCCAAAAAGAGAGCTCCTCAACCATCTGCTTCCATTCTGAGTCAATAATTATCCCTGTAAAGATATACTCCCTCCCCAAGTCCCAAGTCCCCAAGTCCCATCACTTCATGGCAAATAGATGGGGAAACAGTGCAAACAGTGACAGACTTTATTTTGGGGGGCTCCAAAATCATTGCAGATGGTGACTACAGCCATGAAATTAAAAGACACTTGCTCCTTTGAAGAAAAGCTATGACCAACCTGAACAGTATATTAAAAAGCAGAGACATTACTTTGCCAACAAAGGTACATCTAGTCAAAGCTATGGTTTTTCAGGTAGTCATGTTGAGAGTTGGACTATAAAGAAAGCTGAGTGCTAAAGAACTGATGCTTTTGAACTGTGGTGGTGGAAAAGACTCTTGAGAGTCCCTTGGACTCATAAGGGGGATAAATTGGAGCCCCCCCAAAATAAAGTCTGTCACTGTTTCCATTGTTTCCCCATCTATTAAACATTTGACATTCAGGATATTAGTTAGAACTCTTGGTTACCTCTGAGAGAAACTCAATTTCAACTATTAATAGCTAAACAGAGAAAGTGAAATAGGAAAATGAAAAAGTTGGCTTAAATCTCAACATTCAGAAAACTAAAATCATGGCATCTGGTCCCATCACTTCATAGTACATAGATGGGGAAACAATGGAAACAGTGACAGACTTTAATTTTGGGGGCTCCCAAATAAATGCAGATGGTGACTACAGCCATGAAATTAAAAGACGCTAGCTCCTTGGAAGAGAAGCTGTGACCAACCTGAACAGTATATTAAAAAGCAGAGACATTACTTTGCCAACAAAGGTACATCTTTGTTGTAAGGGGGATCCCATAAGGGGGATCTTCTGCCCTTAAAATCGGTGTGATTTGAATATGAATTGACTGAGGTTTGTCTGGGAGGTTGTTACTAAGAGATCCTTTAGCTTTTCTCTCTAAATGAAATAGTCTCCTCAATTCCTACTTGTTTTTGAGCCTAAATACATCTACTTTTCACACGTTCTCTCGAAAAAAAGGCTAAGCCATTTATTTGGTCCACGTTTCTCACTTAGGAAGGGCTTGTATTTTTGATGTTGCATCCTTTTAGACTTTTGATGCTACAATATTTTCTTTCAATGAATGTACGCTTATTGTTAGAGAGATGTACTGACAGGACTGAAGAAGGGTGGTGTTCTTGGTGCTGTGTTTAGTCGCTCAGTTGTGTCCAACTCTTTGTGACCCCATGGACTGTACCCTGCTAGGCTCCTCTGTCCATGGGATTCTCCAGGCAAGAATACCTGTGGGTTGCCATGCCCTCCTCCAAGGGATCTTTCCAACCCAGGAATTGAGCCCAGGTCTCCCACATAGCAGGCAGATTCTTTACTGTCTGACCCACCAGGGAAGCATCTTTAAAATTATGAGCCTATTTTAGGTCACCGTTTTCATAGTTCACTTGGAACCAAATTTTTGTAAGTATCATCTGTAATCATCTTATAGGTAATGCAATTATACTGAAAGCAGCTCTTCTGACCCTTTCCTATGCCCATTTCTGTTCCCCTCTAACCTTAAAATAACCTAGCTATAACAATGAGATTGAAACCATTTACCATTTTGGGACGCGAACTACATGGCTGGTACTCAGTTCAGTCTCTCAGTCGTGTCTGACTCTTTGCGACCCCATGGACTGCAGCACATGCCAGTCTACCATGCCCATCACCAACACCTAGAGCTTGCTCAAATTCATGTCAATCAAGTTGGTGATGCCATCCAACCATCTCATCCTCTGTCATCCCCTTCTCCTCTTGCCTTCAATCTTTCCCAGCATCAGGGTCTTTTCAAATGAGTCAGTTCTTCACATGAAGTGGCCGAAGTATTAGAGTTTCAGCTTCAACATCAGTCTTTCCAATGAACACCCAGGACTGATCTCCTTTAGGATGGACTGGTTGGATCTCCTTGCAGTCCAAGGGACTCTCAAGAGTCTTCTCCAACACCACAGTTCAAAAGCATCAATTCTTTAGTGCTCAGTTTTCTTTATGGTCCAACTCTCACATCCATACATGACCACTGGAAAAACCATAGCCTCAACTAGACGGATCTTTGTTGGCAAAGTAATGTCTCTGCTTTTTAATATGCTGTCTAGGTTGGTCATAGCTTCTCTTCCAAGGAGCTAGCGTCTTTTAATTTCATGGCTGTAGTCACCATCTGCATTTATTTGGGAGCCCCAAAAAATAAAGTCTGTCACTGTTTCCATTGTTTCCCCATCTATGTACTATGAAGTGATGGGACCAGATGCCATGATTTTAGTTTTCTGAATGTTGAGATTTAAGCCAACTTTTTCATTTTCCTATTTCACTTTCTCTGCTTAGCTATTAATAGTTGAAATTGAGTTTCTCTCAGAGGTAACCAAGAGTTCTAACTAATATCCTGAATGTCAAATGTTTAATAGATGGGGAAACAATGGAAACAGTGACAGACTTTATTTTGGGGGGGCTCCAAAATCACTGCAGATGGTGACTGTAGCCATGAAATTAAAAGACGCTTGCTCCCTGGAAGAAAAGCTATGACCAACCTAGACAGCATATTAAAAAGCAGAGACATTACTTTGCCGACAAAGGTCTGTCTAGTCAAGGCTATGGTTTTTCCAGTAGTCATGTATGGATGTGAGAGTTGGACCATAAAGAGAGCTGAGCACTAAAGAATGGATGCTTTTGAACTGTGGTGTTGAAGAAGACTCTTGAGAGTCCCTTGGACTGCAAGGAGATCCAACCAGTTCATCCTAAAGGAAATCAGTCCTGAATATTCATTGGAGGGACTGAGCTGAAGCTGAAACTCCAATACTTTGGCCACCTGATGCGAAGAATTGACTCATTTGAAAAGACTCTGATGCTGGGAAAGATTGAAGGTGGGAGGAGAAGGGGATGACAGAGGATGAAATGGTTGGATGGCATCACAGACTCAGTGGACATGAGACTGAGTAAACTCCAGGAGTTGGTGATTGACAGGGAAGCCTGGAGTGCTGGAGTTTATGGGGTCACAAAGAGTAGGACACGACCGAGTGACTAAACTGAACTGAACCTGTTGATCCTTTTCCTAGATAAAAGGAAGTGAGAATAAAGATTTAAGCAGTTTTTAAAAAATGTCTAGTTCTCTACTCTCAACAGCCCCCTAAGCAATCCTGCAGGCAGATCATTTGTGTAAGATAATACCTGAAGTAACAGTCAGCTAGTCTGCAGGCAATACAGAATGAGGCAGAACCCAACCTTCTCAACAATGATTCACTGAGATTCTTCCCACCACTACCTCATTTTCTCTTAAAAACTGTCATGGCTGAGCACTCTTTGGAGTTGGTCTCTGCACAGGAGTCCACCATCTCCCCAGATAGCCAGTTTTTCTGATTAAAGCATCTTTCCTTTATATTGAACTTGCCTCTCAAATTATTGGCTTCTGTGTGGTGAGCAGCTGAACCTGGGTTTGGTAATAATATTGAATTGGTGTTAAAATTATTAGTGGAATAAGGTATTCCAATTTGGGAAGGAAAAAATATACTACAATTCTGCTAAATCTGTCTTGGCATTTTTTTTATGTTTTAATATAAGAAGATGCTTAAGAATATCAGTGCTTCAGGCCCCCTTGATGTCTGACAGGCACCTGATCCCTCAGATCCAAAGCTAAAAGGAAGATCCTGAAGGCAGGTGAGAGTGGACTAGATCATAGTGGGGACAGGACCCAGAGACATCCTGAGGTGGTCGAGGGAAAGACTTTAAAATAAGAAGGGAAATAAATGACCCAGGGTGAGGATACGGACACCTAGACATTTGTCACATGAATGCGCGCTCATCCGTTTCTTCATCAAACACCCACAGGGACAGGCAGGACGTTGTGCCTCCAACAGGAAGCAAAGGGTTTGTATCCCCAAGTGAGGACCTGCTCATTCCAGAAGGGTAATTCCTTCAAGCAAAAGAGGGTATCACAAAGGAATGTGATAAAAGGGAGATCCGATTAGCCTGAGGACTCAAAAAACGCCTTCCCAACGGCTTCCCGCTAAGTCACTGAAATTGAAATTGACACTGAGCACCGGTGGTTCTCAGTCTTTCACCCTCGGGAGAGGACTTGACTTTAAAGGCAAACAGCCTCCTTCACCGGCATCTTACAATGACTGTACAAAGTAAAACAAAGTCTGGCCTAAAGTCTTTTGTGGTTTTATTCTTAACTATTAGGCTCTTAAAAGATCTGGGTTCATTTCTGTAAAAAAAAAAAAAAAAAAATCTGAGATTTGAACAGCAGAAGACATTACGAATTTTACCTGACTGAAAACTGCTTCAAATTCCACCACTGGAGGGCACCAGTTGACAAGATTACTGTCCCACTAGTATTCTGTCTTATTTGCCTTGCTAACTTGACCAAAGGCTCTAAATAAAAGTCCTGTTTCACAGAATAAATTGGAGCCACTTAATCCTTCATCATTCAGATTTCAAAGACCAATTTCTTAGAATACTTGGAAATCACAACATTTCCTACTCATTTCTAGAATCAATATTTTTAGCCAGTTCACAGTAACCCAGGAGGGTCACTCTAAGGAAATGACAGGGAAATACTCACTCAGAATCATTTAGCAATTACTGTTTATCATAAGAGTAGGTCTGCATGCTCTAAGCACTGAAAATGTTCAGCTTAGTAACATTTAAAGAATAACCACATCCAGTATAAATATGTAAGTTCATTTAAAAATATTATTTTCAGCTTATTTCAGCAATACTTGGAACTAGATATTTGAATAGAAGTTCCCCCCTCAATCTTAGCACCTTATTGCTTCATTCATGTGCATTAATGTTCTTACAGGAATAATCATCAATTTAATTAATTAATCTGTCTCTACAGCACACCCCAAGGTTCTCTCTTACCACCAGATGCTACCAAGGCTAACGTGTGTGAATCAAAGAAAAATAACTTCCGTGGAGAAAGCTGTCTTTAGGAATCCTAATTCGAACCTGAAGAATCTGTTATCTTGAGACCATCTGCTATAGAGAAGATGGTCTTACCAACCCCCTTTTGAAGTTCAAGTTACATAGATTTGATTTTATCCTTATTCCCTACAATCCGATTTGTCAGATGCTCATCTGCTTGTCTGCTTTTATCATAAGGATCACTGTTCTGCTTTGTAATCACAATCATCATTATTATTTCCATTTAATGATCTTGACTAATGCTAGTTTTCACTACCTGTGACAGCCTGAACATACTGAAACTGCACACTGAGATCAATTCATTGTCATGAGTTTGCCAACATTTGGGTATTAACTGGCAAAGGTGGCTGAAGACAAGGATTTGGGTGTTATTGGCAGAGTGGTCCATGGTGTGTGCTGTTTCTGAAGCTTTTCTGATAACTTTGGCTTCCACATAACTCAATTTCCTCGTATGTGAAATATTTCTTTGGATTGACATTCAGGAACTTTGTCTTCAAAGAAAAAATGTTATCATCTCTCAAATACCTCATAGACATATTTGATACTAACTGAATTATGTTAAATAATGAGTGACAGCACAGTACCAGATGCAGAGAGGCTTAATAAATAGGCATTTTCACCCTGCTTTCCTACTGTTAGCAAGCTTTCTCTGCTCACCGCAACTAACCTAGAGACGCAGTGTTGAGGCAAGGAGTACAACTTTATTCGGAAAGCTGGCTGACCAAGAAGATGGCAGAGTAACGTCTCAAAATAACTATCTTATTGGGGTCTGGATGCCAGACCCTCTGTTCTTTTATAGAACAGAGATGGGGGAGGTGAGGAAGTAAAGTAAAAAGTTGTTAATCTTTCAGAATCTCCTGGAATGGCCAGCTCCATGGAGGGGATGTGTTAATTTCTTCTTTCCTATAGCCATCCACAGGTAGACAGCATCCTAAACAAAGGCATTTTGGTTTAACATTCAGGCAGAGGGACAGGGTTCCCTGAGGTAGTAGGCCATTACATATGGACAGTACCCTTTCAGTGAAGAAAAGCAATGGGAAGCAAAGTTTAAAGTCAAAGAAACAGATCAAACATGGAGTCAGTTCTTCCCTGTAATAAATACTACTTCCATTTCCTTTTTCTCTTAGAGTCTCAAGCCAGATTTTATAACAATCAGAGCAACTGGCTTGACCAATCTGGTAACTGCTTTACTTTCCTCCTCTTTGATCAAGTTTGCTGTTTTACTATAGACACATATGTTTTATTGTACTGAAGGTTGGTGGCAACCCTGCATTGAGCAAGCCTATTGGTGCCATTTTTTCCAATAGCATTTGTTCACTTCGTGTCTCCATGTCACATTTTGGTAATTTTCACAATATTTTAAATGTTTTCCTTATTTTTCCATATTTCTATTATAATGTTTTGTAATAGTGATCTGTGATCTTTGATGTTACTACTGTAATTGTTTTAGGGCCTCCCACAAACCTCATCCATAGAAAATGGTGAACTTAATGAATGTTGTGTGTACTCTGACTATGCCAATAACCAGCTGTTTCCCTGTCTCCCTCTCCGTGGGCCTCCCTATTCCCTGAGACACAACAACACTGAAATTAAGTCAGTAAGTAATCTGGCAATGGCATCTATATGCTCAAGTTAAAGGAAAAGTCAACTAATGTGGCAAATTTCATTTTTGCCTTACTTTAAGAAATTACCACTCACCCCAATCTTCAGCAGCTACCACCTCAATCACTGAGCAGCCGTCAATATGGCAGCAACACCCTCTACCAGCGAAAAGATTATGACTCACTGAAGTCTCAGATGACGGATAGCATTTTTTAGTAAAAAAAGTATCTTCCCAGGTGACTCGGTGGTAAAAATCCACCTATGATGCAGGAGACAGCTGCCAAGCAGGAGATCGGGATTTGATCCCGGAGTCAGGAAGATCCCCGGGAGAAGAAAATGACAACCCACTCCAGTACTCTTGCCTGGAAAATCCCATGGGCAGAGGAGCCTGGCAGGCTACAGTCCATGGGGTTGCAAGAGTTGGACACAACTTAGAGACTAAACCACCACCATCACTGGAACTAATCCGTAATATCTCAGAGGTGTGCCAATATATTTCTTTCTTCTCAAATGCCTTTTTTGAAAATGAAGTGGACCTAAAATTTTTTTTAAATTTGGAGCCGAAATGAGTGTCTGAGGAAGGAAAGCGGTAGTTCCTCTTGGGTAGTGATATTTCTGAATATTCCTCAACATTTGACAAGTTTAATAAGAGATTAGAAAGAAAGAAAAGAAAGTGAAATCACTCAGTTGTGTCTGACTCTTTGCAGTCCCATGGACTGTAGCCTACCGGGCTCCTCCATCCATGGGATTCTCCAGGCAAGAACACTGGAGTGGGTTGCCATTTCCTTCTCCAGGAGATCTTCCCGACCCAGGAAATGAACCCGGGTCTCCCACATTCTAGGCAGACGCTTTACCCTCTGAGCCGCTAGGGAAGTCCTGAGTTACCCCTTACTAATATTCTTGAAGGGGGATATTTTGAATTAGATTAGAGCCATAATATTGTGGTTGAAACATATGAAGTTGTAGCAGTACAGATCTGAGTTCAAATTCTTGCTCTGGAATTTACAAGTTGGATAAATTTGGTTAGGAGGGAATTAAGAATTTTGGAACTTCTTTCTCTCAGGTATAAAACAGAGAATGATAATCCTTAGCTGATGGTATTGCTATGAAGATTAAATAAGGTAAGGAAAATAATGCATTTGATATCACTTTTTTTTTTTTTGCTATTGTTACTTTACTAGATGGTTCCTAAAAGATCCTCTGATTCTGGAGATTTTATAAATTAGCTTGCATATAGTGATAGGTTTCTGCCCGGGATGCTTTACATAGTCCCTCTGCTTCACCCAGCTGTTCATTTCCCTGGCCATCCACACACTCTACCCTCTCTGACACTGTACTTCAGTTCACATCACTCTTTTGCATTAAAACCTGCCCCACCATCACCGCACCTCTTACTTATATCCTTCAAGGTCCAACTTACATCACACTTCAATGAAGCCTCCTTGACCTAGATCAAGATGACTTGATTTCTCCGTCCTCCAAATATTTCTCATTCTTTCTGTTTCCTTCTCGTAGGGTGCAGCTTCCCTGGTTCCCTAAAAGCCAAGTTGGTTATTTTTACTGGTTGTTGTACTTGACTCCAGTGAACCACTTACCACAATACTGAATTCCTTCATGGTAGAGTCTCTGAACCCAAACACCTAATTTGATTCTAAGCATAGAGTAGTCCCTCAACAAATACCACAGGAATGAATTAAAGGAATCACTAATTTGATATTATTGTTATATTTTTGTATATATATTTATTTTACAGAGAAGGTAATGGCAACCCACTTCAGTATTCTTGCCTGGAGAATCCCATGGACAGAGGAGCCTGGTGAGCTACATGAGGTGGCAGCCCATGAGGTTGTAAGAGTCGGACACAACTGATTGATTAACATATATATATATATATTTATTTCATGCTCTCATAAGAGACAAAAGTCTTTGAAGTCAAGGACCTACACTGATGTTGAAAAACAAATTTGGAGGAGAGAAAAAAAAAAACCAACAAAACAGACATTGTGTGTTTCTAGGTGGAAGAATATACCTCCATCTCTGAAAGATTCTTGTCAAAAGAGATGAACCTGAATCTAACAAAGCCTTTAGATCCAACCACTATTTCTAGGAAATACAAAGAGTAGACAAGCATGTTGATGACACTGCAGGCTTGCAAGGAGCAAAACTGAGACAGTGAGGTGTTCTGTCACAGTAATCAGAAAACTATAGCCTGATTTTTGCCTGTATAGGTACATCCTCAAGGTAAGAATGGCTTTATATTTTAGAAGGGCTGCAAAAGAAATAAATAAAGAAGCAAATGTGACACAGGTGCCTGCTCTACAGGACTAATGACCTAGGTTTTCTTCCTAAAATAAATTGCAAATAAAAAGAGAGAGATTAATAAAGGCTAAAGACATCAATGAACGGTCTGCCATGAATTGATTTGATTTGACTCCAATTTAAACAAACTATAAAACAGCAAAAGAAATATTATTGATAATTATGTTTGACAATTGATATTTCATATATTTAGTATTATTAAATATTTAGTATTACTGACAATATTTTAAGGTGTGATAATGGTCATGTTTTTATAAAACCATTCTTATCTTTTAAATATACATCCTGAAACACTGATGGACGGTGCTGCGTGGGATTTGGTACACAGTAATAAGTGGAGGAGGAAGAGCATTGAGTTATGGATAAAACAAGATGGTCCATAAACTGGTCACTGGTGTAACTGGACAGCTGATTTATGAGAATTATTATACTCTTCTATTTTAAAACAGCATTAAATTTTGTATAATAAAAAGTTAAAGAACAACAAGGTCCTATTGTAGAGCACAGGGAACTGTATTCAATATCCCCTAATAAATCATAGTTGAAAAGAATATGAAAAAAAAAGGTTAAAGAAAAAAGTAAACAGATTTTGGGGTTCTATTAGCACCTGTCTTGTCTAAAGACTTCTCTCAAAGTACTTACCTTTTCTGATTTCAGTTTCCTTATCTATAAAATGGAGATGGAAATAATGCCTACTTCATTGGTTTATGGTGAAATTTATGTAATCTAATGGCTCAGTCAGTTTATTTGCTCAGTTGTGTCTGACTCTTAGTGACCCAATGGACTGCAGCACATCAGGCTTCCCTGTCCATCACCAATTCCCGGGGCTTGCTCAAACTCATGTCCATCGAGTTGGTGATGCCATCTAGCCATCTCATCCTTTGTCGTTCCCTTCTCCTCCTGCCTTCAATTATTCCCAAGAGCAGGGTCTTTTCCAATGAGTCAGATCTTTGCATCAGGTGGCCAAAGTATTGGAGTTTCAGTTTCAGCTTCAGCATCGGTCTTTTCAATGAATAATCAGGGTTGATTTTCTTTAGAATTTACTGGTTGGATCTCCTTGCAGTCCAAGGGACTCTCAAGAGTCTTCTCTAACACCACAGTTCAAAAGCATCAATTATTCAATGCTCAGATGTCTTTATGGTCCAACTCTCACAGCCACACATGACTATTGGAAAAACCATAGCTTTGACTATAGCAGACCTTTGTTGGCAAAGTAATGTCTCTGTTTTTTAATATGCTGTCTAGGTTTAACATAGCTTTTCTTCCAAGGAGTAAGTCTTTTAATTTCATGGCTGCAGTCACTATGTGCAGTGATTTTGGAGCCCAAGAAAATAAAGTCTGTCACTGCTTCCATTGTTTCTCCATCTATTTGCCATGAAGTGATGGGACCAGATGCCATGATCTTAGTTTTTTGAATGTTGAGTTTTAAAACAGCTTTTTCACTGTCCTCTTTCACTTTCATCAAGAGGCTCTTTAGTTCCTCTTCACTTTCTGCCATAAGGGTGGTGTCATCTGCATATCTGAGGTTATTGATATTTCTCCTGGCAATCTTGATTCCAGCTTGTGCTTCATCCAGCCTGGCATTTCTCATGAGGTGCTCTGCATAAAAGTTAAATAAGCAGTGTGACAATATACAGCCTTGATGTACTCCTTTCCCTATTTGGAACTAGTCTGTTGTTCCATGTCCATTTCTAACTGTTGCTTCTTGACCTGCATAAAGATTCTCAGGAGGCAGGTAAGGTGATCTGGTATTCCCATTTCTTGAAGAATTTTCCAGAGTTTGTTGTGATCCACACAGTTAAAGGCTTTAGTGTAGTCAATGAAGCCGAAGTAGATGTTTTTCTGAATTATCTTGCTTTTTCTATGATCCAAGGGTTGTTGGCAATTTGATCTCTGGTTCCTCTGCCTTTTCTAAATCCAGCTTGAACATCTAGGAGATCTCAGTTCATGTCCTGTTGAATCCTAGCTTGGAGAATTTTGAGCATCACTTTGCTAGTGTGTGAGATGAGTGCAATTGTTCGCTAGTTTGAACATTCTTTGGCATTGCCTTTCTTTGGGATTGGAATGAAAACTGACCTTTCCAATACTGTGGCCACTCCTGTGTTTTCCAAATTTGCTGGCATATTGAGTGCAACACTTTAACAGCATCAGCCTTTAGGATTTGAAATAGCTCAACTAGAACTCCATCACCTCCATTAGCTTTGTTCATAGTGATGCTTCCTAAGGCCCACTTGACTTCGTACCTCAGGATGTCTGATCACAGCATCATGGTTATCTGGGTCATTAAGATCTTTTTTGTATAGTTCTTTTCTGTATTCTTGCCACCTCTTCTTAATATCTTCTGCTTCTGTTAGGTCCATATGATTTCTGTCCTTTATTGTGCCTATCTTTGCATGAAATGTTCCCTTGGTATCTCTCATTTTCTTGAAGAGATCTCTAGTCTTTCCCATTCTATTGCTTTCCTCTATTTCTTTGCCTTGATCACTTAGGAAGGCTGTCTTATCTCTCTTTGCTATTCTTTGGAACTCTGCAGATGCAGATGGCTATATCTTTCCTTTTCTCCTGTGCCTTTCGCTTCTCTTCTTTTCTCAGCTATTGTGAGGTATCCTCAGACAACCATTTTGCCTTTTTGCATTTCTTTTTCTTGGCAGTAGTTTTGATCATGGCCTCCTGTACAATGTCACAAACCTCTGTCCGTAGTTCTTCAGGCACTCTGTCTATCAGATCTAATCCCTTGAATTTATTTGTCACTTCCACTGTGTAATTGTAAGGGATATGATTTAGGTCACACCTGAACTGTCTAATGGTTTTCCTTACTTTCTTCATTTTAACTCTGAATATTGCAATAAGAAGTTCATGATCTGAGGTACAGTCAGCTCCTGGCCTTGTTTTGCTGACTGTATAGAGTTTCTCCATCTTTGGCTGCAAAGAATACATTATCAATCTGATTTGGGTATTGACCATCTGGTGATGTCCATATGTAGAGTCATCTCTTCTGTTGTTGGAAGAGGGTGTTTGGTATGACCAGTGCTGTCTCTTGGTAAAATTCTGTTAGACTTTGTCCTGCTTCATATTGTACTCTAAGACCAAACTTGCCTGTTACTCCAGGAATTTCTTGACTTCCTACTTATGCATTTCAGTCCCCTATGATGAAAAGGACATCTTTTTTTGGTGTTAGTTCTAGAAGATCTTGTAGGTCATCGTATAATCATTCAACTTCAGCTTCTTCAGCATTGCTGGTTGGGGTATAGACTTGAAATACTGTGATACTGAATGGTTTGCCTTGGAAAGGAACAGAGGTCATTCTGTCATTTTTGAGATTGCACCCAAGTACTGCATTTCAGACTCTTTTGCTGACTATGAGGGCCATTTCATTTCCTCTAAGGGATTCTTGTCCACAGTAGTAGATATAATGGTCATTTGAATTAAATTCACCCGTTTTAGTTCATTGATTCCTAAAATGTCAGTGTTCACTCTTGCCATCTCCTGTTTGACCACTTTCAATTTACCTTCATTCATGGACCTAACATTCCAGGTTCCTATGCAATATTGATCTTTACAGCATCAGACTTTACTTCCATCACCAGTCACATCCACAACTGGACATTGTTTCTGTTTTGGCTCAGCCTCTTCATTCACTATTTCTCCATTCATCTCCAGTAGAGTATTGAGCTCCTACCAACCTATGGAGTTCATCTTTCAGTGTCATATCTTTTTGCCTTTTCATACTGTTCATGGGGTTCTCAAGGCAAGAATACTGAGGTGGTTCACCATTCCCTTCTCTAGTGGACCTCGTTTTGTCAGACCTCTCCACCATAATCTTCTTGGGTGGCCCTATGCAGCATGGCTCAGTTTCACAGAGTTAGACAAGGCTGTGATTCATGTAATCAGTTTGTTAGTTTTCTGTGATTGTGGTTTTCAACCTGTCTGCCTTCTGATGGGTAAGGTTAAGAGGCTTGTGGAGGGGACTGGCTGATGAGAGGGACTGGCTCTGGAAGAATCTAATGCCTATCCCGAACTTAATGGATGCCTTGCACATAATGAAGCATTCAGTTATTGCCAGATAGTGTTGCTGCTACTGTTGTTAGTTTACCCTTCATTTGTTAGTTACCTACTGTTTATCCTACTGGTAGTTTACCCTACTGTTGTTAGTTACCCTTCATGCACTGATATTGGTGGCACTGGGTGATGAGATGGAAGATGAGGGTGTGACAATAGACTCCTGAGTTGGTACAAGGAATAGGTGGGCCTGAAGGAGAACAGTGGCTGTGAGGCTGCTGGGGACCACGGAGTCCCAAGTAACCTGTGGGGAGCAATGGTGATTGAGTTGAGTTGTGTTAGACATCATAACACTGTGGTACAGGACAGCCTGTCCACCTGGGCACGGAACTTTTCCACTTGGGAATAGTATCTTGGAACTTGAAGGTCAAGGAGCAAGCAAAACAATCCGCCCTTAAAATCAACCTGAAAGCCATTTCTAAAGCCCTGCTTTACCGTCCTCTTGTCACTGATGAGCGATGTGTTGCCAGAATAAACAGTACTTAATACAGGCTTAAGAGGAAAAACAACTCTGGAACTATTGATTTATCAACTCCTCATTGAACATCATCATTTCATGGAGGCCATGGAGCCCTGTCATCTAGAGCCTCCCTGTCACATAGTGCTGGTCTCTGAAAAAATAAAGAGCTTGGGCCAGAAGCAAAAGGTACATACACATTGCTTTCTTCATTGAAAAAAAATCAATCTCAAAGGAAAAAAAGTCACTGGTCAGAAACAGTATGCTCTAGTGACATAGTTAATTTGCATTCTGGCCAAAGTCTCTTATGTTGGTTCTTTGGTAACTAGTGCATAGTCCACATTTTTCAGTAAGACTAGTTTTTTTCTTTTTTTAAATAATTTTTACTCGAGTATAGTTGTGTTGTGTTGCTTTCTGCTGTACGGTAAAGTAAATCAACTATACATGTATATATATCCCTTCCTCTCTGGATTGCCTTCCCATATCGGTCACCACAGAGCAGGGAGTAGTGTTCCCTGTGCTATAGACTATGTTCTCAGTAGTTATCTATTTTATACATATCATCAATAATGTGTATGTGTATGTGTCAATTTCAATCTCCCAATTCCTTCCATTGCCCACACCCCACCCCTTTCCTTTTCCTTTTGGTATCCAAATATTTGTTCTCTATGTCTGAGACTCTTTGTGTTTTACAAGTAGAGTAAGACTAGTTTAGAGTAGTTCTTCTTAACTGGGGGCAGTTTTGCCTCCCAGGGGCATTTGCTTCTGTCTGCAAACTGTTTTGCTGGTCACAAGTGAGTTGGCACGTTGCTTTTGGGATCTAGTGGGTAGAAAGCAGGGAGGCTGCTAAACATTCCAAGGTGTTTATAACACAGCCCCCACAACACAGAATTATCCAGACCCAGATGACAGTAGTGCCCAGATCGAGAAACCTGCAGAGCATGGCTTTAGAATCAGACAGAGGTGGGAGTCAAATACCTGCTCTGCCACTGAACAATGTTTTCTCCTTGACTAGGAGCAAAATGTTTTGTCACTGTAATCACCAGTGTCCTCTACCACCAAATTTTAAACTGGTATGGTTGTTTGCAAATGAGGCTAGCAAATGCAGGCTGCTCTTTACTACTTCCCCCCCTGCCCAGTTTTATTGAGATATAACTGCCATATGGCACTATGTAAGCTTAAGGCATAAGGCATAATGATGTGACTTTCTACATTATGCTATGATTATCACAATAAGTTTAGTGAACACCCATCATCTCCTATAGACTCAAAATACAAGAAAAAGAAATATTTTCTTTCCTTGATGAGAACTCTTAGGATTTACTCTTAACAACTTTCCCATATAACACACAGCAGTGTTAAGTAGATCAATGCTTCTATAAAAGAAACAAAGAGTTCAATTAAGTGCAGATATTATTATAGTTTTAGCTATGGCTCTTACCCTGGTGGCTCATGAATTATCCAGGCAGGAATACTGAAGTGGGTTGCCATGCCCTCCTCCAGGGGATCTTTCCAACCCAGGGATCGAACTGGGGTTTCTGGCATTGCAGGTGGATTCTTTACCATCTGAGCCACCAGGGAAGCCCATTGATTGTCCAAACACTCATTATATTAAGGGCAAAGACAGATTTTGCTTTCCTTCCTCCTTCCTTCCCTCCCTTCATTTCCTTTCTTTCTTTCCCATCTTTCTTAGGTAACAAATTGCAATGACTTATTTGCAACCTTTTACTTTGAGGACCTCAAACTAAAATATAAACTCATTTCATTTCTCATTGAAAGTGAATACAAAACAAAATAAAATAAAACCCCAACTTTGATTTCTTAAGAGATAAACTCTACTGTCAGAGCCACTTCATAGACAGAGCTGGGAAATTCATTTGAAATTCCTCTTTTGTCCCTTAGGATGAAGTATGCTGCATGCCCAAGAGCTTAATGGTTCACAAGTTGGGACTCCCACTGTGTCTTTTTTTGCTGGTGATTTTATGATTCTCCTACACACAACATGATGGATTCTTGAGTATCCTGAGCTTTGAATCCATGCTTTTTTTTGTTGCTTGAGTGAAACCCTTCAGGCAGAGCTGTGAAGATGTGGGTCTTAAATAAAATATTTTTCTACTGTGCTAATAATTCACACATTCTCCACATTTCTCTTCTATACTCAGGGTCAGTGGGATACATCCATTTTTCTTAATTCTGTCGGGCTTGTTTTTCTCTGGCTTCCAGCAGCTTTTTATGAAAGCACGGCATGGCTTATTCCAGATGCTGGTCTTTGGGGAGGGAGGAGGGCTTTGGAGAGGGAGGGGGCATTTTCTTCTTTTCCCACCACTCTATTAACAGTGGACTTTTAATAATTTGAAAACACTTTGTAAGTGACCTAATGTGAAATACTGCATTACAAACCCTCATAGGAGACACAATTCAAACAATAAAAGCAATAACACATTTTCATCCTGCTTCTAAGTTTTAACGGAGTGTATGTTATTGAGAGCCAGGATACTTTTTCCCCATCTGAGAAGCCATTTATTTACTTCCTGGATTGCTAAATCTCTACAGAGTTGACATTCTTCTTTTGAAAAACTGGATGTTTAGATTTCTGGATCAGATGGAAAGATTGCATTGTCAGAAGTGAAAATGTTACAGATTTCAAGTGTGAGCATATGACCTCACTTTTGCATGTATGCCACCATGGCTACCGGAACAGAATGGACAGTCTGTAAGCAGTGATGCCTAGTTAAGGCTGCTGCTTTCCAGAAGACCTCTGGACAATATGATGTTGCCCACCTCATACTATTCTTTAATCAAAATACACACATTGCATTTGAGTAAATGAGTAAACAGTACAGAATTGGCATATTTAAAAAATTCATCTTTGGAGACTCCAGGCATGTAAGATCTCTAAATATGATCTAAAGTCGATTTTTCTGAGCATACGTATTGCTTCTTAAAAATCTGACCTTAAAACCACAGGAAGCTGGAAGAATTCTGTGTTCTTCCTTTTGTACTCTCATCTATTTCACTTAACAATTTAGTTCAGTTCTTACGGCTCAGGTTTCTGAGTGTCTTCTGGCAGGGAGGACCCTTCTCCTTTTTTCCCTGTGTTTCTGGCCACTGTGTTGGAACTTCCCCAGGGTCAAGCTCTCCATCCAGCCAGGGGGGGCCTGGGTGGCCCCAGATGCCATGTCTGTGACTGGGTGGGTACAATCAATTGAGATCTTGTAGCAGAAAGTCCCATTTTGACCTTCGATCCAAATGACATTGTCCAATCCAGTTTTCCCACTACCACTCATTTCTGGGGCAATTTCTCAATCGTCTCAAAATGTGAAAGGGAATGATGATGAGTAGTTAAATTTCCTACAAATCAGAATGTCTTTTTAAAAAATCTTAGTACAGTTTATTTCTTGTACCACAGACTGCCAAATCTTGTCATGCAGTTAAAAATCAAAACTTTCATTCATCATCATTATCAGGTATCATAATTATCTGTAAAGACTTACTAAGGCCAGAACAATCTGCTAAATCACCCGGGATAAGATACCAAAGTCATGGATCAAACAGTCAAAAAGCTTCAATCTACTAAGGATTAACGTATATATATATATGCGTGTGTGTGTGTGTGAAAAATTTAAAAAATAAAGAGTAAATTAAAGGAGGTATACATGAAATGCCACGGGGACATCAGAAAAGTGGACATAATTTCCAGGTGGGAAGGGTTAGAAGTTTTTTTCATAGAGAGATGGGATTTATGGTTGGACCCAGAATGATGGATACAATTCAGATATGCAGATAAAGGAATGATGATTGTTTTAGAATATCTTTTGAGGTAGAGGGAATAGTGAAAATGTGAATGTGAAAGAAGAAATTAAAGAGAAAACTACCAGTATTTTGCTAAATAATTCATATTAAAAATTGCCATTCACCTAAATGTCCACCAATGGAGGAATGGATAAAGAAGATGTGGTATGCATGTACAATTAAATATTACTCAGTCATAAAAAAGAATGAAATAATGCCATTTGCAATGACATGGATGGACCTAGAGATTGTCATACTGAGTGTGTAAATCAGACAAACATCATATGGTATCACTTATATGTAGAATCTAAAGAAATGGTAAAAATGAACCTATTCACAAAACAAAATGGTACAAATGAACTTATTTACAAAATCTATTCTTATCACAGAGGTAGAAAGCAAACTTCTGGTTATCAATAGGGAAAGGAGTGGGGACAGATAAATAGGCAGATTGGGATTGACATATACATACTACTATAGAGAGAACAGATAGCTAATAAGAATCTAGGGAATAGCACAGGGAACTCTATTAAATAATCTGTAATGAACTAGATGGGAATAGAATCTAAATAAGTGTGTATGTGTATGAATAAGTGATTCACTTTGCTGTAAAGCAGAAACTCACACAACACTGTAAATCAACTATACTCCAATAAAAAATAATTAAGAACAAAACTTGCAGTCCATTTTACTAAAAAATTACTCAAAAGTGGGAAGGAAGTTTATATAGTTCTCTGGATATATAGAATTCCTCCCTGACCTGGCTATTGACCCCTAACAGTAAGAATAGGCTTAGTTATGCTGTGATAATGGTGGTTTAGTCACTCAGTCATGTCTGACTCTTGTGACCTCATGAACTATAGCCCACCAGGGTCCTCTGTCCTTGGGATTTTCCAGGCAAGAATACTGGAGTGGGTTACCATTCCCTTTCTCCAGGGGATCTTCCCAACCGAGGGATCAAACCTGTGTCTCTTGCGTTTCCTGCATTGGCAGGCAGATTCTTTACCACTGTGCCACCAGGGAAGCCCATGCTGTGATAAAAGGAACTCCCAAATCTCAGTGGCTTAAGAAAACAAATATTTATTTCTAACTCTCATTAGATCTCTACTGAAAGTAAAGAGAGAGATTCTGTTTGGCAGAGGAATTTCAGAAAACTGAGCATTGGCGATTAAATGTTTCCATGTATAGGTCACTTTGGTTGAAACTTCCCTGGTCAGAAAACACTTTTTATACTTACCTCACTTCAAGAAGGCAGGGAGATATGTTCCTTTTGTGGGCTTAAGTAAGGGAGAATGGTTTTAAGGTCTGCTACAATTTCCATGTGTTGTTACCACAAGCATACATCCTCATTTTAGTACTGCAACTCACATGCCTCAAAATATTCCCAAAGATTATTTCATTTATTGAATGTTTATCTATGTCAGGTACAGTTCAGTCGCTCAGTCGTGTCTGATTCGTTGCAACCCCATGGACTGTAGCATGCCAGGCCTCCCTGTCCATCACCAACTCCTGGTGTTTACTCAAATTCATGTCCATTGAGTTGGTGATGCCATCCAACGATCTCATCCTCTGTTGTCTCGCCTTCAGTCTTTCATAATATCAGGGTCTGTTCAAATTGAGTCAGTTCTTCGCATCAGGTGGCCAAAGTATTGGAGTTTCAGCTTCAGCATCGGTCCCTTAATGAATATTTAGGACTGATTTCCTTTAGGATGGATTAGTTGGATCTCCTTGCTGTGCAAGGGGCTCTCAAGAGTCTTCTCCAACAGCACAGTTCAAAAGCATCCATTCTTCAGTGCTCAGCTTTCTTGATGGTCCAACTCTCACATCCATACATGACTACTGGGAAAACGATAGCTTTGACTAGATGGACCTTTGTTGGCAAAGTAATGTCTCTGCTTTTTAATATGCTGTCTAGATTGGTCATAACTTTTCTTCCAAGGAGTAAGCGTTTTTTAATTTCATGGCTGCAGTCACCATCTGCAGTGATTTCGGGGTCCAAGAAAATAAAGTCCGCCACTGTTTCCACTGTTTCTCCATCTATTTGTCATGAAGTAATGGGACCAGATGCCATGATCTTAGTTTTCTGAATGTTGAGCTTTAAGCCAACTTTTTCACTCTCCTTTTTCACTTGCATCAAGAAGCTCTTTAATTCTTCTTTTCTTTCTGCCATAAGGGTAGTGTCATCTGCATATCTGAGGTTATTGATATTTCTCCCGGCAATCTTGATTCCAGCTTGTGCTTCATCCAGCCCACCGTTTCTCATGATGTACTCTGCATATAAGTTAAATAAGCAGGGTGACAATATACAGCCTTGCCGTACTCCTTTTCCTATTTGGAACCAGTCTGTTGTTCCATGTCCAGTTCTAACTGTTGCTTCCTGATCTGCATATGGATTTCTCAAAAGGCAGGTCAGGTGGTCTGGTATTCCTATCTCTAAGAATTTTTCAGTTTGTTGTGATCCACACCGTCAAATTTGGCATAGCTAGTAAAGCAGAAGTAGATGTTTTTCTGGAAATCTCTTGCTTTTTTGATGATCCAACAGATGTTGGCAATTTGATCTCTGGTTCCTCTGCCTTTCTCAAACCCAGCTTGAACATCTGGAAATTCACAGTTCATGTATGTTGAAGCCTGGCTTGGAGAATTTTGAGCATTACTTTATTAGAGTGGGAGATGAGGGCAATTGTGCAGTAGTTTGAGAATTTTTTGGCATTGCCTTTCTTTGGGATTGGAATGAAAACTGACCTTGTCTAGTCCTGTGGCCATTGCTGAGTTTTCCAAATTTGCTGGCATCTTGAGTGGAGCGCTTTCACAGCATCATCTTTTAGGATTTGAAATAACTCAACTGGAATGTCAGGTACAAGGCTGACCTTTTTAATATGAACTTTCTCTTTAAATTCCAAAAAAAAATTTCTGATGTTGGTTTTAGCATCTTTCTGGCGGGTCAGTTCCTGTCATTTGTGTTCTTCCTCACAGGATACATAGGGCTGACTGTCAATATTTGCTCATTAGATGTAGGCTTTCAGGAGTTTCTGAAAGATTATGAGATGAACCACAGTGGGTGGAGACTGGCCCCAGAGCTGCTATTGCTGCCACCAAGAGGGTCCCATTTTCATATGCATGATTCCTCATGTTTACTAAAGACTCTCTATATGCCAGATGCTGTGCTCCACACCTGTAAGACAGGCATTGGTTTGGCCAAAAAGTTCACTGGAATTTTCTGTTAGATGTTACAGGAAAACCTGAATGAACTTTTTCTGACCCAATACTATATGTTCCCTCTCATTTTACAAATGAGAAACAGCAGAGAAGGGGTTTAACTTGAGTCCAGTTTACACAAGAACTGATATTCTTAACAGCACTACTGTTCTACTAGAGGGGCTGGATAGGAGGAGAGAAGAAATGAACATTTGGGTTATAATTATGAGGTTTAGGATGGATGAAAATGAATGTGGAGAGCCTGAGAGAAATAAATGCCATTCCAGAGTATGAGATTTGGGATTGGGAAAAAAGGGATTTGAAATATTCTATAGATGTGGAACTCAAAAGACTATGGAAACTGACAGTGTAAGAAAAAGAGAGGAAATGCAAATGATCCCAAATACTGGTACAACACTTTAAGGTTGCAGAAATATTGAAAGGACAATATTGGCTGTGGGTACAGATGGGGAAATACATTCATTTCTGAATTTACTGAATTTTCTGTACAAATCGGATATTTGAGTAGAAACAGTGAATCATTCATTCATTTATTCATTAATTCAGCACATAAAGAACACAGATTCATATTAAGCATTCAGTTCAGTTCAGTTCAGTCGCTCTGTCATGTCCGACTATTTGCGACCCCATGAATTGCAGCATGCCAGGCCTCTCTGTCCATCACCAACTCCCGGAGTTTACACAAACCTATGTCCATCGAGTGAATGATGCCATCCAACCATCTTATCCTCTGTCATCTCCTTCTCCTCCTGCCCCCAATCCTTCCCAGCATTAGGGTCTTTTCCAATGAGTCAACTCTTTGCATCAGGTGGGCAAAGTGTTGGAGTCTCAGCTTCAACATCAGTCCTTCCAGTGAACACCCAGGATTGATCTCCTTTAGGATGGACTGGTTGGATCTTCTTGCAGTCCAAGGGACTCTCAAGACTCTTCTCCAACAGCACAGTTCAAAAGCATCAATTCTGCGGCGCTCAGCTTTCTTCATCGTCCAACTCTCACATCCATACATGACCACTGGAAAAACCATAGCCTTGACTAGATGGACTTTTGTTGGCAAAGTAATGTCTCTGCTTTTCAATATGCTATCTAGATTGGCCATAACCTTCCTTCCAAGGAGTAAGCGTCTTTTAATTTCATAGCTGCAATCATCATCAGAAGTGATTCTGGAGCCCAAAAAACTAAAGTCTGACACTGTTTCCACTGTTTCCCCATCTATTTCCCATGAAGTGATGGGACCAGATGCCATGATCTTAGTTTTCTGAATGTTGAGATTTAAGCCAACTTTTTCACTCTCCTCTTTCACTTTCATCAAGAGGCTCTTTGGATCTTCTTCACTTTCTGCCATAAGCGTGATGTCATCTGCATATCTGAGGTTATTGATATTTCTCCCGGCAATCTTGATTCCAGCTTGTGTTTCTTCCAGCCCAGCGTTTCTCATGATGTACTCTGCATAGAAGTTAAATAAGCAGGGTGACAATATACAGCCTTGACATACTCCTTTTCCTATTTGAACCAGTCTGTTGTTCCATGTCCAGTTACTAACTGTTGCTTCCTGACCTGCATACAGGTTTCTCAAGAGACAGGTCAGGTGGTCTGGTATTCCCGTCCCTTTCAGAATTTTCCACAGTTTATTGTGATACACACAGTCAAAGGCTTTGGCATAGTCAATAAAGCAGAAATAGATGTTTTTCTGGAACTCTCTTGCTTTTTCGATGATCCAGCGGATGATGGCAATTTGATCTCTGGTTCCTCTGTCTTTTCTAAAACCAGCTTGAACATCTGGAAGTTCACGGTTCACGTATTGCTGAAGCCTGGCTTGGAGAATTTTGAGCATTACTTTACTAGCCTGTGAGATGAGTGCAATTGTGCGGTAGTTTGAACATTCTTTGGCATTGCCTTTCTTTGGGATTGGAATGAAAACTGACCTTTTCCAGTCCTGTGGCCACTTCTGAGCTTTCCAAATTTGCTGGCATATCGAGTGCAGCACTTTCACAGCATCATCTTTCAGGATTTGAAATAGCTGAACTGGAATTCCATCACCTCCACTAGCTTTGTTCGTAGTGATGTTTTCTAAGGCCCACTTGACTTCACATTCCAGGATGTCTGGCTCTAGGTGAGTGATCACACCATCTACTATATATAAAACTACATATAAAATATCTAATAAGGACTTACCTTATAGCACAGGGAACTCAACACAATATTTTGTAATAGCCTATATGGGGAGAGCATCTAAAAAAGAGTAGATATAATACACATATGAAAGACTTACTGCACACCTGAAACTAACAAAACATTGTAAATCAGCTATATTCCAATAAAAATTTTAAAAAAGAACTCTGAGTGATTTTGTTGTATGGGGTTACCCACCAATCTGGATGTTCCTTTCAGATTCAGATGTGTGGAAGATAGAAACTTCTATTATACTTAAGCCACTGGGTTAGTGTCAGGTGTCTCTGTTACAGTAGTGGCCTAGACTCAGGCTAAATGAATATCCTCCTGCATTCTGTATTTGCCAAGTGTTGCCATTGCTCCATTGGAGATGAGAACCCTGAGCCCCAAGAGAGATGGAGTGGTCCTGAGACCATACATGCAACAGACATAAATCAGATCTGCATGACTGCAGATTTTGCATTCTCAAACATGCTTCCACTTGGCCTAGGACTGGCCAGGACAAACTGAAGAGACTAAATGTTAACAGTGTTTGCTATTGAGAAAAACGCCAAGGAGACCAGAGACAAACTTTCCTTACAACACTGCTCATCTGGAGAAAATTTACAGTCATGCAGTTAAGATTGGTCAAAAGGCTATGTAAAAGGAAGAGATGTCTGAACATCTTCCTATAAAAACTGGAAGAGAGCTCATTAATAAGAACATGTGCCATTTGTTGAGCAGAACAAACAGATTTTTGGCAAAGAGATTTACTTCCAAGAAGAAAACAAGTGCCTGGAGTGGTAGGGGTGGGGGGCAGACTGCTGATACACAGATGTGAGAACAAGATGCTTGCACCAGCTGTGCACAAAAGAAAGTTACTGCAACTATCAATTTTCTATTTTTGTTTTAGTAATTTATCAGTTAGACTTATCACACTGAGAGTGCTTCATAATAGGGACTGAGGTTTTGAAAATACAAGAACCAGAGTTAGCAACTGTTTCTAATACACACCCGGGCTCACACGCAGTCTGGGGAGAGAAGCTATGCAAAGGACAAGAGTCAGCTCTGTGTGTTCTGGGCATCCGTGGGTTCCCATTACCTCAGCTTCAAATTATGCTTGTTCATGAAGAACAGGTGTTGGAAATAAAATCAAGGGGAAACCACTACGAATTCAGCCCCTCTAAAGTCATTGCAAGAATTTCTAAAATTACTCTTCTTAGACAAATTGCTCCCACAAGGCCAGATGATTTTTTATCTTGAGGGTGCACAGGGGATACTAAATCTTCCTGACGACACAAACTCGTTTTCAGACGGGGCCAGAGATCCCATTCATCATGCATGCAGGGCTCAGGGTGCCTGTGCCACATTAAAGGTTAAAGCTGAGAAAGTCTAGGTAGTTGTGCCCCGGACTAGTGTGGGGAGGTGATTTCCACAGACGCGGGGGAGATTTTCCTTTCGGCAACACACAAGGATGAGTAAATTCATTACTGATTTAAATTTAAAAAGCCCAGGGTTGAAGTGAAAATATTTAAACTCATTTGTGTAAACAGAATCTTTCAAGATGAAGAGAATAAACAATTTAAGCATTAGTGAGCTCCAAAGGAGTGGAGTGTGTGTGTGTTTATACAATTTCTTAAAAGTGATAGACAAGCAATTTAGATTATTTAATTGTAGAAACATTTTTTAATGGCTTCTCTACCAAACCTACAATTTAATAAATATATTTATTCGAGTCAAATGCCCGTGGCTGGCACCTGCTTAGGCTGATATCAAGTTTACTTTGGGGAATGGAATTTTGTTTGGAGTCAAAAGAGTTTACTCTGAAAGATTATCTTTCCCAGTGCTTCAAAAATCATGGCTTCAGAGTTTTCTGCTGGACCAAGGAGAACAAAGCAAGGCAGACATCAAAGAAGAAAGCTAAGTTCACTAATTAGCAACTTCATAAACACTCTGTTGGACTGGAAAATTAATAGCTAATATCATATCACAAAAATTTTTGAAGTATATTCTTTTCCCACACTTAGAGCCTGTGTCATTGGTCTGCGCCTGCAGTAGATCAGATGAGAGAATGTAATCAACTGCTCAAACCTGGCTTTAGTCAAATCTAGACAAAATAAATTATGGGATAAAGACATCATCTTAGATCACCTTTCAAAAATTGACAATCAAGACAGGAAAGATTAAAATTTTATCTACCAAATTAGTTGCATTCATCTCTTGAACTGATGCTGCCAAAGTGTCAGAAATCAAACTGAACTCAGTCAAGAAATATTGAAAGAAGTAAAACCTGAAAGAAAATGAAAATGCATTCAGCCAAAGAAGCAAATACAAATAATAATGGAAACAGACACCTTTTAGTTAATTTCTACTAGGAAACTGCTTCTTTGCTGGGGTGGTAGGTACCTGCACATTTGTGTCAAATCTGAACAGCTGAAAAATCACGAATTCAGGGCTACTGAATTCTTAGTCCATTTGGTGTAGACAAAATAGAATTTTAATGCAGGATCAGAATCTGTAGTGTTGGTTCATCTGTGACTTCCATTCAAGGTAGGCCCCTGGAGATACAGTTTTTCTCCTATACTAAGAAGTGAACAGGTTTACTACCTGGTTTCTACCTAAATCAACCCAGCCAAATACAGGAGAATGCAAACTATTCTTCAATTCTTAATTTTAGTTCTTTCACATGAAGCTAATTTTAAAAGATTTAGACACTATATTACTATCAATTAATTACATCTTGAAAAATTATGTCAAAATTTTTGCTTATTTCTAGCCACAAGGTAAGAGAAACCCAAGTAAGACGGTAGGTGTTGCGAGAGGGCATCAGAGGGCAGACACACTGAAACTATAATCACAGAAAACTAGCAAATCTGATCACAAGGACCACAGCCTTGCGTAATGCAATGAAACTAAGCCATGCCATGTGGGGCCACCCAAGACGGATGGGTCATGGTGGAGAGGTCTGACAGAATGTGGTCCACTGGAGAAGGGCATGGCAAACCACTTCAGTATTCTTGCCTTGAGAACCCCATGAAGAGAATGAAAAGGCAAAAAGATAGGACACTGAAAGAGGAACTCCCCAGGTCGGTAGGTGCCCAATATGCTACTGGAGATCAGTGGAGAAATAACTCCAGAAAGAATGAAGGGATGGAGCCAAAGCAAAAACAATACCCAGCTGTGGATGTGACTGGTGGTAGAAGCAAAGCCTGATGCTGTAAAGAGCAGTATTGCATAGGAACCTGGAATGTTAGGTCCATGAATCAAGGCAAATTGGAAGTAGTCAAACAGGAGATGGCAAGAGTGAATGTCGACATTCTAGGAATCAGCGAACTAAGATGGACTGGAATGGGTGAATTTAACTCAGATGACTATTATATCTACTACTATGGGCAAGAATCCCTTAGAAGAAATGGAGTAGCCATCATTGTCAACAAAAGAGTCTGAAATGCAGTACTTGGATGCGATCTCAAAAACGACAGAATGATCTCTGTTCGTTTTCAAGGCAAACCATTCAATATCACGGTAATCCAAGTCTATGCCCCGAACAGTAACGCTGAAGAAGCTGAAGTTGAACGGTTCTATGAAGACCTACAAGACCCTTTAGAACTAACACCCAAAAAAGATGTCCTTTTCATTATAGGGGGCTGGAATGCAAAAGTAGGAAGTTAGGAAACACCTGGCATAACAGGCAAATTTGGCCTTGGAGTACAGAATGAAGCAGGGCAAAGGCTAATAGAGTTTTGCCAAGAGAACACACTGGTCTAGCAAACATCCTCTTCCAACAACACAAGAGAAGACTCTACACATGGACATCACCAGATAGTCAACACCAAAATCAGATTGATTACATTCTTTGCAGCCAAAGATGGAGAAGCTCTATACAGTCAGCAAAAACAAGACAGGGAGCGGACTGTGGCTCGGATCATGAACTCCTTATTGCCAAATTCAGACTTAAATTGAAGAAAGTAGGGAAAACCACTAGACCATTCAGGTATGACCTAAATCAAATCCCTTATGATTATACAGTGGAAGTGACAAATAGATTTAAGGGACTAGATCTGATAGACAGAGTGCCTGATGAACTATGGACAGAGGTTCGTGACATCATACAGGAGACAGGGATCAAGACCATCCCCATGGAAAAGAAATGCAAAAAAGCAAAATGGCTGTCTGAGGAGGCCTTACAAATAGCTGGGAAAAGAAGAGAAGGGAAAAGCAAAGGAGAAAAGGAAACATATTCCCATCTGAATGCAGAGTTCCAAAGAACAGCAAGGAGAGATAAGAAAGCCTTCCTCAGCGATCAATGCAAAGAAATAGAGGAAAACAACAGAATGGGAAAGACTAGAGATCTCTTCAAGAAAATTAGAGATACCAAGGGAACATTTCAGGCAAAGATGGGCTCAATAAAGGACAGAAATGGTATGGACCTAACAGAAGCAGAAGAGATTAAGAAGAGGTGGCAAAATACACAGACGAACTGTACAAAAAAGATCTTCACAACCCAGATAATCACGATGGTGTGATCACTCACCTAGAGCCAGACATCCTGGAATGTGAAGTCATGTGGGCCTTAGAAAGCATCACTACGAATAAAGCTAGTGGAGGTGATGGAATTCCAGTTCAGCTATTTCAAATCCTAAAAGATGATGCTGTGAAAGTGCTGCACTTGATATGCCAGCAAATCTGGAAAACTCAGCAGTGGCCACAGGACTGGAAAAGGTCAGTTTTCATTCCAATCCCAAAGAAAGGCAATGCCAAAGAATGCTCAAACTACCACACAATTGCACTCATCTCACACGCTAGAAAAGTAATGCTCAAAATTCTCCAAGCCAGGCTTCAGCAATACGTGAACCGTGAACTTCCAGATGTTCAAGCTGGTTTTAGAAAAGACAGAGGAACCAGAGATCAAATTGCCATCATCCGCTGGATCATCGAAAAAGCAAGAGAGTTCCAGAAAAACATCTATTTCTGCTTTATTGACTATGCCAAAGCCTTTGACTGTGTGAATCACAATAAACTGTGGAAAATTCTGAAAGAGATGGGAATACCAGACCACCTGACTTGTCTCTTGAGAAACCTGTATGCAGGTCAGGAAGCAACAGTTAGTAACTGGACATGGAACAACAGACTGGTTCCAAATAGGAAAAGGAGTATGTCAAGGCTGTATATTGTCACCATGCTTATTTAACTTCTATGCAGAGTACATCATGAGAAACACTGGGCTGGATGAAGCACAAGCTGGAATCAAGATTGCCAGGAGAAATATCAATAACCTCAGATATGCAGATGGCAACACCCTTATGGTAGAAAGTGAAGAGGAACTAAAGAGCCTCTTGATGAAAGTGAAAGAGGAGAGTGAAAATGTTGGCTTAAAGCTCAACATTCAGAAAACTAAGATCATGGCATCTGGTCCCATCACTTCATGGGAAATAGATGGGGAAACAGTGGAAACAGTGTCAGACTTTATTTTTTTGGCCTCCAAAATCCCTGCAGATGGTGATTGCAGCCATGAAATTAAAAGATGCCTACTCCTTGGAAGGAAAGTTATACCAACCTAGATAGCATATTGAAAAGCAGAGACATTACTTTGCCAACAAAGGTCCATCTAGTCAAGGCTGTGGTTTCTCCAGTAGTCATGTATGGATGTGAGAGTTGGACGGTGAAGAAAGCTGAGCGCTGAAGAATTGATGCTTTTGAACTGTGGTGTTGGAGAAGACTCTTGAGAGTCCCTTGGACTGCAAGAAGATCCAACCAGTCCATCCTAAAGGAGATCAATCCTGGGTGTTCATTGGAAGGACTGATGTTGAAGCTGAAACTCTAATACTTTGCCCACCTCATGCGAAGAGTTGACTAATTGGAAAAGACCCTAATGCTGGGAAGGATTGGGGGCAGGAGGAGAAGGAGACGACAGAGGATGAGATGGCTGGATGGCATCACTGACTTGATGGACATGGGTTTGGGTAAACTCCGGGAGTTGGTGATGGACAGGGAGGCCTGGTGTGCTGCGATTCATGGGGTTGCAAAGAGTCGGACATGACTGAGTGACTGAACTTAACTGAACTGAGCTTCAAGGATCAATGAAATTCATTTAATTAATTGTCCTTCTTGCCTGGATTAAAGCCATTTTGATGGACAGGCAGGCCTGGCGTACTGTGGTTCATGGGGTCGCCAAGAGTCGGACACGACTGAGCGACTGAATTGAACTGAATTGTGTAAAGACAGGCTTCACCTGGCCACTAAAAGTGATCATCATAGTGCATTTGACTGGCCACGATTCCGGGTGGACTACAGCAAGGTTTTGGTGACTCTGAACCATTTCCTAGAGGATCCCCACCCTCATGGCAAAAAGAAAATATTGGGATTACAAGGAAGGGAAGTGACTTAGTAAAAGAAGTAGACCAAAGGTGAACACGTGGGAAATAAACCAATTTTCCTGACGTTCTAGATGAGTCTGCTAGGGCTTCTGTAACAGTGTACCACCCAGTGAGTGGCTTATACAACAGAAATTTAAAACCTCACAGTTCTGGAGTCTATTATTGTTGTTGTTTAGTCGCTAAGTTATGTCCGACTCTTTATGACCCCATGGACTGTAGCTCGCCAGACTCCTCTGTCTGTGGGATTTCCCAGGCAAGAATACTGGAGTGGGTTGCCATTTCCTTCTCTGGGGGATCTTCCCAAGATTAAGGTGCTGACAGAGTTTGATCCTTTTGAAGGCTATGAGAGAAGGATGTGTTACTGTCTTCTCTCTTGGCTTGTAGATGGCCATCTCCTCCCTGTGTTTCTTCCAGTGCAGGCCACAGGACTGGCAAAATGGCAGATGTATGTTGTAAGACCTTATAACAGGAGTACCTGAGGAAAGGTAAATGTTTGAGAAGCCTATCAAAAATTTTACAGTATTACAATAAGGAAATCTGGAATTAATTTATTTTTAATTTCAACATATAGGAATGCTTTGTGTTTACGCTGCAGCATTTTTAATGTCCCGCTTTCACATTTATGACCTCAAATGTTCAGTGCAGAGCTCTGAGGAACTCTTTCTCTCCTTCTATTTCTGTCCCAAATGCCAAAGTCATGGAGACTGAGTGAAGATTGTTTTTATGAATAGAAACAATGAATTGAGAACAATGACTTAATATCTAGTGACTTTTTCATTCTTTTCTTTCATGAAATAAACCACTGTGTAGTATTACCCTTATTCTTTCATGTTATTAAATTTCTTGTCAAAATCTTCCTTAAACCACAGAGACAAAGATGAATTCTCCCTCTGTGAGTCTGAGCAGTTAAATTTACTTCTGTGACACACTGCAAGTTGATTTAGAGCTAATCTGTCTCCTTTTTATTGGCTTCGTGTAAAACATTGCTTTTCCTGGTTTCTTTTCTTTCCTTCTGCATTGTCTTGTAGAAATATGTAATTTCAATTTATACCATAAGAAATTAGTCTCTCTGAGAAAAATTCAAGACTTTTATAACAAAAGAAAAACATACATTTCTCATATGCTTTTGGATTTCCCCCAGTGTAACCAAAGTTGGAATGTCAAAAATCTGAGGGGAGTGACGGGTGATAATCAATACCTGGAAAGGAACACTAATGAAAAGGAGAAACCAGGATCCAGACACAGTTAGCAACATGACAAAATGTTGCTTCTAATATTTATCTGAGCTAATCTGACCTTCCATTCCTCCAAAGGCTAATAATATTTGACTTAGATTCATGATACCACATTCAATCCCCCTATTTATTTTATTAATGAACAGATACATTGCAGACCTATAGGAACAGAAGAAAAGAAACACATCAGTAATTTCAGAAAACCAGTATCAATTTACTGAGAACCAGTCCCAGAAATGAAACTCATTTTCTGATATTTGCTAAATTTGAGATGTGGGCAAACAAGAAACTCTTTCAGTGGAAGGTCAGCCTTAGGCTTCTAGGATACCTTTTTGCAGAAATTTGGATTAGGTGATAGAACAGTTAAGTAGGCTGACATCTGTTTGGACGATTATGTTTAAAGCTGAAGAATTAACGTCAGTGTAGAAGAATTCTAGTGGTAGTGGGGTGGGGACAAAATTCAAAAGCAATTCTTATTCAACATGTTTTCATTCAATATTATTTATTGATACTGTTCTCTGTGGCAGGTGTTTGGGCTACACATTGGGGATGTCACTATGTAGATGTCACAATGCCAAACATGGTTGGGCATTCAAAATACTTGCAATTTTGGGGGAAACCCAAGGGAGATGAGAGCACTAACAGTAGGGAGTGATACATCCTGCACATATTATGAATACTATGGCAGGATTAGGGTTCTATATGGTGATAAACGTGTGTCTAAAAGAGAAAGAGAGTGTAACAGAATCTTAGGGAAAGCGTTAGGGGGAAAATGCCATCTTGAATGAGAGCTGAAAGGTAACTAAAACTGAACCTGGTAAAATGCAAGGTGAGTGTGGGAGAACATCCTCGGGGAAAGATGTTTCAGGGAGAAGGAAAAACATATACAGAAGTCTTGTGTCTCATCAATGACTCACGTAAGGATTAAAGAGGCCAGTATAATGGTCAATGGTGTTGTCTCCCTAATATTCATTGTATACCAACAACTTTGTGAAAGGCTTAGGGATTTATACTGACCACATTTTGAGGAGTTGGACTTGATTGGTTAAATCAATCCTTGCCAGCCCATATTCTTTGCCAATGATTAGTTTGAAGTCCTGGCTTAAGGCACTCAGTCACAGTGGTTTCTGACATGAGGAGAAGGTGGGCTGGTGTGGTCCAGTGGGACATTTTCTGGGGGGGCTTCTGGGAGATTGCTAGTGGAATAGAAGATGCATCCTGTCTGATATGTGACTGTGATAGCATGAAGCCTAGAATGCTCTGGCAGGCATCCTGAGATTACAAGGAGGGACATTAAGCCTTGGGGTGAAGCTGACACTACTGTCGAGTGAAGCATGGAAAGACCCTGAGTCCTTGATAACGTAACATGACTAAAACATCCAGCTCCAGTGCCTGGCTTACCTTTGCACTTTTGTTATATGAGCCAAAGTCTCCTGTGTTAATTAAACAAGTCTGACTTAGATTTGTTTTTTTAATCGATGTACAATTTATTTAGAGTATTATATTAGTTTCAGGTGTATAACATAGTGATCCAGTTCTTTTACAGATTCCATTAAAACAAATGACCAAATAATGGCTATAGTTTTCTATGCTGTACAATACATTCTTACTGCCTTTTTCATAAATAGTACTTTGCATCTCTTAATTCCATACCTCTATCTTGTCCTTCCTCCTTTTCCTCTGTTCACTGGTAACTGTTCATTTACTTTCTATATCTGTGAGTCTGTTTCCATTTTGCTATATAAATTCATTTGTTATATTTTTAGATGCCCCAGTATTTTTCTTCCTCTGTCTGACTTACTTCATAAGCATAATATTCTCTAGGTCTATCTGTACTGCTTCAAATGGCAGAATTTCATTATTTTTAATGGCTGAGTAATATTCTACTATCTAAATAGATCCAAAAAATAATGTTGTGATTTATGTCAAAGAGTGTTCTGCCTATGTTCTCTTCTAGGAGTTTTGTGGTTTCAGGTCTTATATTTCAATCTTAAATTTGTAGCTTTTCTAATAAAAATGCACTATCAGAAAGATAAAGTACAAAACTTAGTCCCATTAAAAATCCCATCAAAAATAATAAAATACCTAGAATAAACTCAACCAAGAAGGTGAAAGACTTATAGTCTGAAAATTAAAAATACTGATGAAGGAAATTAAAGATGATACAGAGAAATGGAAAAATATCCCATGTTCTTGATTTGAAATAATTACTATTGTTAAAATGACCACAGTACCCCAAACAATCTATAGATTTAATGCAATCTCTATCAAAATACTCATGACATTTTTCACAGAACTACAAGAAGCAATCCTCAAATTTACATGGAACCACAAAAGACTCTGAATTGCCAAAGTTATCTTGCAGATAAAGAACTAAGCTAGAGGTATCACCCTTTCTGTCTTTTAACTATACTACAAAGGTATAGTAATCAAAACAGTGTGATACTGGCATAAAAAACAGACACAAAGATCAACAGAATGTAATACAGAGTCTAGGGAAAAAAACACACACCTATGGTAAATTAATCTGTCAATGGAGGCAAGAATATACAATGAATAAAAGAGTCTCTTCAACAAGTGGTGCTGGTAAAACTAGACAGCTACATGAATAAGATAAAACATTTACAACATAAAACATTAAAAGAATAAGATAAAACATTTCCTCACACCATATTAGAAAAAAAAAACAACTCAAAATGGGTTATAGACTTCTGTTTGCAGCTGAAAATCCTTAAATGATAATGACTGATAATCATATTGACAGATGATGCAAGAGTAGGAAAGATAGTAAATAACTTAGATGAACATAAGAGGATTCAGTAAGTTATTAATGGGGTGGTGATGGGCTTGGGTAAACAAGAGGAGACTTAATACAGATAAGTATAAAATTTGGTGATTATATATAATATATATCAATAATATAAATATAAAATAATAATAAATAAATAATATATTTTTTAATCATATAAAACAATGGAATGAAGGAAATGCAGAAGCTATGATTTATGTGAAGAATCTCTAGGGATATTGTAGAACAACATTTGATAAATTAAGTGTATCACATGGATTGCAACTGAGGTTGAATTAGAGTAATAATTTCTAAAAGTCATAGTCCCATATTTTTGCATGAGATGCTTATACTTCATAAAGACTCCACGTTCTTGGAACAATATTTGTAAAGGTTCAATGATACCCTGGGGAAGTAGAGAAAAGGCAGGTCTAGGAATGAAATTGTTGAAAGGACTAGAAATGAGGAGCACAGGTATTACAAACGATGGTTTACACATGCAACTCTTCCCCTCCTTTGCATTCATGGCAGACATTTGTGTTCAATCACAAGGTTTTTTTTACTGCTGTACCTGAGGGCTCATAAGGGAAAGAATCCCTTTTCATAAGGCAGCCTCCTAGGCATAAATTCTCAAACAGGATCCAAGCTGGTTTGCAAGATAAAATTTTCCTAGAAAACACACGACTTCAGCAGTGGGTTGCAAACTAAAACACCTTTGGATGCCAGACAGGTAATCAAATGAAAAAGCTACAGTATGGCAGAAACTGGGACAGAGAATGCTTAGTCTGAAAGCATGCAAGCTCAAAATTAAACAACAACAATAAGTAGACTGTTCAGCCTAAATAACAGCTGTCTGCAGACCAAAGCTAGTCCTTAAGTAGTTGTGTTCTCTCTGACATATGGAGTCATAAAACATTTTTCAAATAATTGAAGTGTGGACATATAAAAGAATGATTATTATCTATCTCTTTCAAGAAGAGATGGGCTTCCATGGTGGCTCAGACAGTAAAGAATCTGCCTGCAATGCAGAATATAGTTCCATCACTGGATTGGGAAGATCCACTGGCGAAGGAAATGGCAACCTACTCCAGCATTCTTGCCTGGAGAATTCTAAGGACAGAGGGGCCTGGCGGGCTACTTATAGTCCATGGGGTCTCAAAGACTTGGACACAACTGAGCAACTAACATACTTCAAGAAGAAAAAGGATGGATGGTTGAAGTTATGGGTAGATTAACGTATAAATACTTTTATAATTAATGAAACTGTCTAATAATAAGCTACTTTCTGTTAATATTATGAAAACTGCTAGTAACAAATCCAGATAGTCAACCCTCTGTAGACCAGAATTTTTAAAGCTAGATCCATAAAATCTTTATACATAAAAGATATGATTGTGTGCATTTTTTCTAGGGAAAAGTTACATGGCTTTTCCCAGTTTATCTAAAAGTTCAATTCCAATTGTTTAAGTAGTTGTGGTAGACATGATGGCATGTGTTTACCAAAATTTGCTTACATTTCTTTCTGGGCACAGAAGATTACTGTATTTCTTCATTTAGTCATGTAACTGAGTTCTGGATAGTTGGTCAAGTCCAGACCTACTCCCTAAAACTGCTCACTTCTTTTCTGTGCTCCTTCTTTTCCCTTGTTTTAAAAAAATAAATTATTTCCTAAGCTCCTGAGATTTGAGATTGTTTGTTAAAAAAGTTAGTTTCTCCTGACCAATTCAAAAATACTCTTTGGACAGCAAGTTTAATAATTTATCACGCTTGCAATTGTATGGCATGAATGAAAACAAAGTGTTTTGACACAAATCAGGTTTTAAATAGAAATTCTTTAACATATGTATTACAAAATTGGCATGTACATATTTTGGGCTTTTAAGGTCTTCAAGGTTAATGATAGTAAAGTGAAAAACAACAGTATACCAATACACTTTTGCAAATAATTTCTCTAGAGATGTTCAAGTTCCAAATTTTCATCGGTTCAAGTTCCAAACATTAAGGACGTATTTACATGAGTCTTCCATAAAGGTTATTTATTTGACAAGGTAATTTTCTTCCATATTTATGTTGTGAATAAATCCATGAATGGTATGTTATTTTAATGTATTGCTCTAAAATCTCCAATTCCCTTCCATAAAGTTCAGATGCACTTCTCTGAACCCTCACTGAACTTCAGAATCACCTGAAGGAAAATTTAGAAACAGATATTTAATCCTACCATTAGAAATTCTGATTTAACTGGCCATTAATATTTTTGACAAGTCCCTTAAGTGATTCTAATCTGTAGTCCAGTAGAGGGATCCATAGGATCAAGTTTAATCTCCTCAGCATGGTATTCCTTGCTTTTCCTAACGGAGTCAACTCAATCTAGCTTCAGAACCAACCATGTTCCGCCAGTCTTACCCTGTTTATCTCATCTTCAATTGCTATTTTTAAAAAAAATCCCTTTGTTATTCCTAATAATGTCTTGAGTAAGTCGCATGGCTTCTTTTTATATTCGGAAATAGTAACAAACTAAAAATAAAACCGCTTGCCTCAAAGTCATTCATATTCCTATTCACCTGTGTTTGCATAGTATACAGAAAAGCAAGCCAAAATATTCTGTTTTGGAGTTTGGGAATGGCCAGGTTATATAATTTTTGCTAACGAGGTCAAAATTCCTGGGAGGATATTCTTCCTTGAAATAAAGGCAAAATGTGGTCGGAAAGAAAAAAAAAAAGAAACCTATGTTTCTTTGCACTCTTCCTTCCTGTCTGAACAAAGATGTGAAGCCCAGCAGTCCTGCAGCCATCTGTGACCGTGTGGTAAAACAACATGAAGATGAAGGCCCACAGATTAAAGGTGGAAAAACAGAAGAGCCTCTATCCCTGTTGATACCGCTGAACTGCTGTGTCACTCCTGAATCACCAACTAACGGCTACACCAAAGGAAGTTTTTAAGCTACTAACGTGGGTTTTTCTGTGGCTTGCAGCAAAATGTTTTCCTAAATAAATTACTATGATTATATTTTGAATTATTTGATTCATCAGATTACTAAGGAATAAATCCAGTCACTTCAAAACACAGGGAATTTTAAGGGCAATTTTGGTGTCAGAATTGAAGAAAAACAATATACTACAACACTGTGATTAACTTTATAATGTGCAGAAGTTATACTTAACTGGGTAGGAGAAACAGTGGGACCATAATTTGAGGATGTCCAGAGAAATATTGGTTGCTCGTGTGCTTTGAAAATAGCTTTAGAAATGTACTTTTTCTTAGATGTCTGTATTTAAAAATTTTTCCCCTAGCTCTGTCAGTCCTTTTACTCATTCATTTATGAAATCAATGTGGCACCTCAGATCTACAAAATGGCGGGTGGTTATATTTAAATAATTCATTGCAGATTAACAAGGCTTTTAGATGAACATGATTTTGGTTATTCATGGGTTGCATAAATTCATAATGGGGTACAAGGTCTTTCTTGCAAAGGATGCACTTCGCATTTGTCATTCAAGAATATTCCTTTGATGACTTCAGTTAGAATTTACTCAGCTGTCAGGGCCTAATGAATAATGAAAAAAATTGATCCTAGAAAATTGAGGTATTTGGTGTGGAATTCTGTATATTTAAAATGTATCCTTTATTATACATATCTACTTTGAAGTCAAATGGTTGGGTTCTATATCAAATGGGTTTTGGAGCCTAAGTACGCTTTTTTTTTGGTAATGAAAATGGTCTATAAAGCATTTATGACAAAGTTCAAAATCTAAGGTTAATACAAAAGGGTTTGAAAGCAATCACCAGGTAAGTAGAAATTTAGCATAGGAAATGAAAGGCAAAGATGGGGAAATAAAATGAAGAGAAGCAGTGGGCAGAGAGGGATTTGAAAGGAACATTAATACTTCACATAATGAAAAAGAATATAGGTAGATGATCGTGAATATGGTAATGGTGAGGAATAACGGACGGAGTTACTTCATTCTACACTAGAGAAAACTGATAATAAATAAAAGTCAGTTGGCAGATCTGTGGGTGTTCTGGACTTTTAAAAGACCAATAAATCAAGTGCTTATAACATGAGTTTCAGAATGAGAAAAGCACGTGGGGCCTGCATCTAATTTCCTAGGCTTCAGGAAAATGCGTGTCATGTCTATTGCCAAACAAAAACAAATCCAGGAGAGCTATTTAACATACACCAGTGAAAATAAAGATCAACAGAAATTGCTTTCTAAAAATATTTCTAGAGGAATTTAAAAGTGATGAGGTCCTCATTATTTCTATTTCTCTACAGATTGCCAATGTGCCTCTATTATTTTATGCTCTTTTCCTTTCAGTAAATGCTAATGAGCAAACGATATGCATATGCATAATCTGGGCACAGCTACATATGTGAGATGATGCTCTGTGCATTAATTTGCCAGCTTCGTTTCTGTCAGCCTCACATATCTGAAGAGCTGGAAGAAAGTTCTAGAGGAGGAGATCTTACCCCATCATTGTGAATAGTCAAGAAGTCAGGTCATTTTTCATGATAATTATTACCACACAGTGATGGAACTGGCTGGGACTCTGAAAACCTGTTCATTCTCTTCTTACTAATCACTCTACTCTCAAAAACCAACATTGTTTTTGGTAAGGTCTTCCTATGACATCTAGACTGTATGTTTAATCATTATCTTTAAGACTCTGGCCTGTTTATTCCACACCTGAAAACTTGTTCATTCTCTTCTTACTAATCACTCTACTCTCAAAAACCAACATTGTTTTTGGTAAGGTCTTCCTATGACATCTAGATTGTATGTTTAATCATTATCTTTAAGACTCTGGCCTGTTTATTCCACACATAAAAAACAAACACTCTGAGTAACAATTTCTAAGGAATCAATGTAACAAAATCCATGAAGAAGAGAAAAGTAACCAAGACATCACCATACAGTTTTGGTAAATAAATTAGGCCAAAATTCTATGGAGTAAAACACCAAATGTTATTTCATTTTTTCAGCGTTACCAAGTATTGACAAAATTTGATGTCAATTAATTAAAAAAGTTCTTTGCATACATTAGTTTTTCAAATGGTTAAATTCCTTGGACAATCTGGGTCAAAATCTTAGATCTACCACTTACTAGACATCAACCAAGAGTTTTCTTTTTTTGTGACATGCAAGTGATGGTATTAATAATACCTAGTTCAAAGCATTGCTGTACTATTTGAGTGAGATAATAAATGCACACCTCTTGCACTCTGATGTTTTCCAGTACACCAGATCACTTACCTTTAGGTCATAAAATACAGATTAAGTGATTGGTACCTGTTAATGATAGGACAGAATATATTGGATTTGTTCCCTTTTATATTTAGCTTCGCTGACTTATATAAGATTGGAATCAGGTAGCAGGTGTGGTTATGCCTTAAAATAGATGTGCAGTAGTGACTGGGTCATGAGGAGAGAATCTATGAGATCCTGAAGCACAAGAACATAAGAGCTTGGGGAGAATCTAGGACTGCGGGTCCTCAAGGGTATTCGATTATTTAGGTAATGGAAGTTTTTATTTCTCCCTAGTTTTTTCCACTCTTCCAGTATACTGACAGTGATGAAGACAGTGAAGTTAGGGGGTTCAGGGCAAGGCCTTGCTTAATTCACAACTAACATGTCCCACTAGTCTGTGCTTTTCATCAGTTGATAGGCAAGTTGGAATGCCCCAGATACAGGACTGGCTTAACTTTCATGGCTCCAGCTATCAATAAAAGGGCAGTGAGGAAAGTCAGGCAAAGTTTTAGGAAAACCAGTCTGCAATCTGACAGGTCCTCCTCAAGTCACTTCTGCCAAATCGTAAAGTCTTTTGCCCATGTTTCTGGACCCATTGCTAACACCCTGGGTATTTTTGGAATTGTATACAATGTAGGTCTATTATTATCCATATCAGTTATAATCTCACTGTGTGTAGAATTTTCTGCAACTTTTAAAAATAATCTTTGTGTAGTAGGTTTTATTTGGCAGTGCATTTTGCTCAGTATATTCTTACCTATAAAATCTGCAGAGGCTGTGTCCTAGGAGAGAAAGGAGTGTATTTCTAAAAGTAATCCCAAAGTAACAATCTGAAGTTGGGACACTGGAAGGGGCTTAGGATTTTTACCACCGTTTGAAGGGTGTTAGCGCTCTGAATGACCTAAGCTGCTGTGGCAGTGGAACTGAAGGTGTACAGAGTTGCACTGTATCAACAAGTAAAGTGTACTGCTGTTGATTTTTATTTGTAAATAATTCACCTCAAGAGTTTAAAGGACTGGAGTAACTGTGTTCTAATGTTTCTCTTGGGGCAGCATCGCTGAACAGATTTTGGACAGCTGTCCTTTTGTTTTTCAGCCAATAAGTGATGTTGACTCTTCCGATGACTTTTGTTTGCAATATCTACAAGTACCCTTATTTATAGATTTTTGATTCTTAAAGAACATAGAACCCTCTGCTCATATTTTTATTTGGGGGCCAGTTATTTTATCTGTAGAGTCAAATGTTTATTTTTATTTCTAGCTTTTTACTTTTTTGGATATTTTAAAAATATTCAGCCACATCTTGGAGATCTTCTAAATTGGTAATTTCCACTCTAGTTATTTTTTGACCACGTCCCCATATCAGGCCCCCATATTCAATCCATAACAAAAGACAAAACACAGCTTCTTTGACTTCTTTTACCCCTGTTTTCTTTCCATTTTAAAGTCAATTTTCAAACTGTGTATATTTGGAGTATTTAAATATTCTCCTGGTCTTTCTCCTGCTGTTTTTAAACATTTTCCCTAATTTGGGAGCTTACAATATAGTGAATGGGTTTGTTCAGATACAGTAGTTCAGGATAGTAAACAATTTCTTACAAAATCTGGAATTCCATGATAACTTTCTGTCCTGTCTTCCTGAAGTGCAGTAATTATGATCCTTAACTCAGCCCTGAACTGGGGTTTAAATTCTTCTGATACAGATCTACATTCTGGCTTAGCAATTTTAAGGGAGTACTGTACAATGTGTTAGCTTTTTTAAAGTCCAGATTCCTTCTTCTATTATTGATTGTTTAGTTGGGTATTTCCTCTAGAGTCCTCAGTAGAATTTAACTCACTGCAATCCTTCCATGGTGAGTTAGTGTCTAGGATGTGACGATCAGTAACATTTTCCCCCAAAGTATACTCTTATTCCCTTGAACATTCATAAATTCTCTATCTTTTGGCAAGCTTGAATTCCCTCAAATTCTGTCAGTTTAAAAAAAAAAAAGATCTGTTAATTAACTGAATAAGACTTTCTAATTTAAGAATTTTACACCCAACCATCAACTCTTAGTCAAGAGGCATTATCTGTTTCTATTCCTAGAGTAAAAGAGTATAAGGGGCTGAGGGCAAAGCAATTTTCTTCCCTGCTTATCTCATCTGATATCTCTTTTCTGAAAAGATTTCCAGGCTAATATTGAGGATGGGCAAGGAAAAAAATTCTTTAAAAAAATCTATAAACTGTAAATCTTTGTGAAAAATCAATGAAATTAATCTAAAGTATATGTCAAGGTTCTAAATAATTGTTAAAACATACAGTTATAGAAGTAGTTAAGTCTGCTGGTCACTCTCCCCTTACTCTTGATATCTTCTAGAGGTGACAAGAAAAATAGTTGATCACCTCAAGGGGGCTTCAGGTTTGAAAGCATCTCATTTGCAATATCAGGGCTCTAATTTTTAATGATAATTTTTAGGAAAATGGGTTTTATTCCTAGATTCCTTCTAGGGATTTTATGAGTCATGAAATCTGCATTAGTGTGTGCACAACTTTTCCGTTTCATTTTTCCTCCACTTCCCCTTTTTACTTCATTAAAACAGCCATTCAGAATTTGGAATTCCTCAGACACAGCTCCTTCCATCTAAGATTTCAAGACATGAGTGTGCATGCAGGCATGTGCATGCACACACACACACACACACACACGCACACACAATGGAATACTACCCTGCCTTAAAAAAGAATGAAATCCTGCCATTTGCAACAACATGAGTGAACCTATGCTAAGTGAAATAAGTCATATGGAGAAAGACCAATACTGTATGATTTCACTAACAAAAAGACAATAAATGATCAAAATTAAACAAAAACCCCTCAGAGACACAGAGAACAGTGCTTACCAGATTAGTGCTTACCAGAGGGCAATGGTATTTGGGGCTGAGTAAAATGGGTGAAAGGAGTCTATCACATGTGATGAATGGCAGCTAGAACATATGGGTACGGATTACTTGCCACTGTGTACAGATGTCAAATTATAACGCTGTATATCTAAAACTTACATAACAATTTGTCAACTGCAAAATACCACTCAAATAGCTTTGAAAAGAAGAGTGTCACCCAATTCTGGCACCACATTTAATAGAATATTACAAAACAGATTCTAATAAGAAATGCATATATTCAAGTCATTGTGTTAGTATATTAGTTAGGGGACTTGTGTAGGAATTTTAAGCAGTTTCTCCTACTACTTTAAGTAATTTCTTAAAACAGGAGTGGATAGTTAAAAAATTCAGCAATGATAGAACTACTCATGGAGCACAGTCAATGAACTAGAGTAAGTCAGAAATATTTACACACATTTAAGTGCTCACTATGTGCCAGACATTATGTAGACTGAAGACAGAATGGTGGATAGATGACTGCAGTGAATAATTCAGCAGCTAGTTGTTGCTTAAACATTTTTAATTCTACAATCCTCCACCATCCACCAATTATTTTGGGCAGCAAGTATAAGTCACAGACCACAAACCAAGAAATGTAAGAACTGGGAATATTTTTAATTTTTATAACTTAATGTCTATTATAAGATTCTGTTTTTCTAAGAGCTACAAAATTAATTTCAGTGAATTCGGGGATCTGCTTTTCCTTTCCTTTCTCTCTACATTTGTGTTTATAATCTAGCAGGTTTATGTAATATCAGGGCATATTAGCTTACAGTGGGGGGTGAACACAAGGTTATTTGGGTCAACACCGTCTATTAACATTGGCATTTGCTGATAAGTTCTCATTTCTATCTGGATGTGGTCACTGGTCCATGTGGCTATTGCAATTCACCCTTCATTCCAGCTGTCAACATTTTCAGATCCTTCTGCTCTCTGTCAAGTGCAGGCACATGGTAAATCATCTCCCACTCCTGCACTATGCTGAATGGTAGGGACCTACTGCCATGCTTCCTGTGTCTCCCAAACTCTGCTGTAGCCATGGGAACTCTCTGAGGAGGTCGCAGTCTCATCTGCCTACACACATCTTGCAGAAATTTCTGCTATATTCCCCACCATGCTGGGTGGAGAAACCAATATCTGGTCATTTGGGGGGCTTTATCCAGTATATTAGGATAGTAATTGAGCTCTTTTATTTTGAGACAGCAAATAATGTTACTTAAATAGAATAGAAGTTTATTTCTTCCTTATAGAAAAATATGGGAAAGTGGTCCTGTTCTGATACAATGCTGTAAATGTGTCATTATCCAGGTTTCTTTCACCTCATTGCTCACTTCAACCTGTGGTCCAGTTTTCACTATTCTTTTTCATTATAGTCAAGAGGAAGAAGGAAACAAGGGCATACTTAGTCACATGATCAAACTTTGCTGCACAGAAGGCCAAGAAAAATAGCCTTTTGCCTGGGAGGCCAGGTGGTTGCAAGTTCTATAACTAAAGAAAAGAGGAAATAAATCTGGTTGGTGGGGTGGAGAAAGAAATGGCAACCCACTGCAGTATTCTTGCCTGGGAAATCCCATGGACAGAGGTGCCTGGTGGGCTACAGTCTATGGAGTTGCAAAGAGTCGGGCATGACTGAGCGACTAAACAATAGGTGGGGTAACAAGGAAATTCTGCTATTCGGGGGACAGATCTCCCTCAACCTGTTCTAGGTTTTCCATTTTGGCTCAGCAGGTAAAGAATCCACCTGCAATACAGGAGACGTAGGAGATGTGGGTTCGATTCCTGGCTTGGGAGGATCCCCTGGAGAAGGAAAACAGCAACCCACACCAGTTTCTTGCCTGAGAAGTCCCATGGACAGAGGGACCTGGTGGGCTGCAGCCCATGGGGTCGCTCAGAGTTGGACACGACTGAGAGACTGACACATGCACACAGCACCTTGAGCCTAAGTCTAAGGGTTCAGGGCTCTTTCTGTCCACTCATGTCCCAGTTCTTTGTTTCTCCTCTAGTCCTCCTTCCTTTCAGCAACACAGGGTATTATTGTTGTGATGGAAGTTAGGGAGAGGGATAGAGGCAGTCAGGAAGCCTTCTCTCCTGAAGCAATCACCGTTTGCCAGAACAACAATTAAACTTCTTAAAAATCAAAAGCCAAAAATGGATGGTTTTGTGTTGTTCTCAGTCATCATTTTTCTGAGGCTATGAGCATAAAACACTTAAGTGAGTGCCTTAATGGGGGAGGGTCATGAAGTAATGCTAAATTCTTGGAACTAAAGATACACTTGAGATATTAACACATTATCTGATTAAATGTGCATAACCTGGGGCTTCCCTGGTGCCTGAGTGGTAAAAGAATCCACCTGCCAATGCAGGAGACATGGGTTTGATCCCTGATCTGGGAAGATCCCACATGCTGTGCAGCAAGTAAGTCCACATGCACAACTATTGAGCCTGTGCTCTAGAGACCCGGGGCCCCAATTAGTGAATCCACATGCTGCAAGTACTTAAGCCCACGTGCCCTAGAGCCTTTGCTCCGCAACAAGAAAAGCCACCATAATGAGAAGCCTGCCCACCGCCAACTAGAGAATAGCTGCCGCTCAGCACATCTAGAAAAAAGCTTATGCACAATGAAGACCACACACAGCCAAAAATAAATAGATAAATAAATAAAATTATTTTTTTAATGTGAATAACCTGGACTCTAAAATAACCTGGATTTTAATTTTTGCTCCTGTTGTCTTCAATTGATTTTGACAAAATTCTGCGTTTCACTATTTTCTTAGGTAACTGTCTATATAAACAAAGGGCATGAGGAATATTTTTTAAAAATGGCTAAGTATGTTTTATGAGAGCAAAACAAAGTACAGAAAATATACTTCTTGCAAAGAGTTAACTGTGAGAGACATTTTCCCCTTGTGGACCAACCGTCTTTTCTTCAGAGTATAGGCAATGCTGATCTCTGGATTAAAACTTAAACTTTCATAATAGGTATATAATTTGAAATATCTCTAATAGTTTACCTATTAAGAATGTCCCAGAGAAATTTTTCTTACACACATTTCACCAATTATCTTAGAGTAGATAGAATATGCATAGCATTATATGTGACTAAAGTATGGGTTTATCGCTACACTATGGGCCTGGTAGGGTTAAATTTTGAGTCCTTGCAGAAAATAATCAGGATTCATACTTTTTTTGTATTCCTCTTGTATTCATTGTGAACAGAATTTCAAATACACACAACACATTCTTCAAATATATACAAATGTTGTAAATAGTTATTTTTCTAACACATCCTCAAATTAGACCCTTGGTCATAAATGGGAACTATTGTTTTCTTTTTTTTTTTCTTTTTTAATGAAAAATGATTATAAGGGCTAATCTCACAGACAACAGGCTTTTGACTCAAGGGTAATTTAATAAAGGTATCGCTCTATTTGCCAACTATGCAGCGAATTTTGCCTGTGATGTTAGTCCTATCTTTTTATTTAAGCATTGCTGTCAAGGGACAACTTATAAAAATAGAATCTCATTAGTACTAATCTTAATAATTCACTCAGCAAGCTCCTATGTCCAATTCTGCCTGACTATTGTCCATGTCACAAAATGACTTTCTAGGTCTGATTTTCATAATAAAGCTTTAACCAAGTCATCTCCCAGTTAGATTATTCTGCATACAGAATGGGATTTAATGTATTTAGAATGAGAATGATACTACTGGAAGGTGCACTAGTGATTAAAAGTCCCACCCACTGGTTTTATAGATGATGAAACAGAATTTATGTGACCGGTTCAAGGTTATACAGCTATGTTATGTGTGTTTCAAATTCAATTAAGATGAGGATAAGAAGGTATGTGTCAATAAATACACATGTTCAAAGCTTAGATTTAGAATAATACCATAAATACGATAGAGCTGCATCTCCCTTGGATGTTATAACATAAAGACATTAGGCAAAATGAAATTACCATTTAATGATCATTTAACAGTAATGGTCAAATTGCCATTATCTTGTGCTTGACTTCTCAACACTGTACTCAGTGAAGTGCTTGGTACTGTGGCTTTTTTCTGTTCTATATGTTCTTGGTAGCATAGATGCAAGATTTGCTGTGGCTACGTTTATGCAACACATTGGAAACTAAAAAGGATTTCTCAACAAGTTCAACACAGCCCCCTTTCCTCCATCACTAAAAAAGACCTTGATTTCTTTAGTTGAGCACTAGTGAATACTACCAAACACTCAGACAATTAATGCCAATCCATCGCAAATTCTTCCAATAAATTGAAGAGGAGGAAACACTTCCAAATGCCTTTTACCAAAGCCAGGTAAGGATATTACCAAAAATCAGACTAATATCTCTGATGAATATACATGCAAAATTCTCAACAAAATACTAGCAGATGAAATTTAACATTACATTAAAAGGAGCATACACCATGATCAATTGAGAGTTATCCCTGAGATTTAAAAATGCTTCAACATACACAAGTTAATAAATGTAATAAACCACATTAACAGAATGGAAGATAAAAATCGTATGATCATCTCAATAGATTCAGAAAAAGCATTTTTATGAATTCAGTATCCTTTTATAATAATCTATGAAATATAATTTCATAATAATAATAAAAAAGAATACTCCTAACAAGTGAGGTATAGAAGGACCATACCTCAGCAGAATGAAATCCACATTAAGCATCACACTCAATGTTAAAAGCTAAAAGCTTTTCCTCTTAGATAGGAAACAAACACTGTATTCATGAATCAAAAGAATTAATATTGTTAAGATGGCCATACTACCAAAAGTGATCAAGAGATTCATTGCAATCCCTATCAAAATTCCAGTGACAGTTTTCACAGAGATAGAAAAAACAAAACAATTATATAGCCCATAATGAATCACAAAACTTCTAAATATCTAAAGCAATCTTGAGAAAGAAGAATAAAGTTGGAGACATCACACCACCTGATTTCAAAATATACTACAAAGCTCCAATATGGTACTAGAATAAAAACAAATATATAGACAATGGAACAGCAGAGAGAACCCCAAAACAAATCCATTCATTTATAGTTAATTAACCATCTATAAAGGTGCCAAGGGCATAGAGTGGGGAGAGAACAGTTTCTTCATTAAAGGGTATTGGGAAAACTAGATATCTGCATGCTGAAGAATAAAACTGAAACTTTATCTCATACCATATACAAAAATCTACTCCAAATACATTAAGGACTTAAATATAAGAATTAAGCTGTAAAACTACTAGAAGAAAACAGAGAGAAAAACTTCCTGACATTGGTCTGGGCAATGATTTTTTTGGATATGACTAAAACCACAGGCAACAAAAGAAAAAACAGGCAAATAGAATTACACCACATCTCAAAGCTTCAAAAAATGAAACATCAGAGTAAAGAGGAAACCTTTGGAATGAGAGGAAATAATTTCAAAGCATAATCTGATAAGGGATTAATGTCTGAAATCTATAAGGAAAACAAACAAGTCAATAGCAAGAAAACAAATAACCCAGTTTTAAAATGGACAAATGACTTGAATAAACATTTCTAAAAAGAAGACATACAGGGGACCAACAGGTATATGAAAATATGCTTAATATTACTAATCATCAGGGAAGTCCAAGTCAAAGCAACAATTAGATATCACCTGACACCTATTAGAATGACTATTATCAAAAAGATAAATGACAAGAACTGTCAGTGAGGACATGATAGAAAGAAGATCCTTGATTAATGTTGGGAATGTAAACTGGTATAAGTTTTATGAAAACCAGTATAGAGAGTCATCAAACATTAAACAAAATAGAACTATCCTGTCATCCAGAAATCTCATTTTTGGATATATATCCAAAGAAAATGAAATGGTAACTCAAAGAGACATCAGAACTTCCACATTCACTGCAGTGTTATCCACAAGAGCCAAGATGCGGAAACAACCCAAATGTCAGTCCATGAATGAGTGTATAAAGAAAATGTGATACATATATAATGGAATATTCAATTCAGTTCAGTTCAGTCACTGAGTCATGTCTGACTCTTTGTGACCCCATGAACTGCAGCACACCAGGCCTCCCTGTCCATCATCAACTCCTGGAGTCCACCCAAACCCATGTTCACTGAGTAGGTGATGCCATCCAACCATCTCATCCTCTGTTGTCCCCTTCTCCTCCTGCCCTCAATCTTTCTACCTTAAAAAAGAAGTAAATCATGCCATTTGTGACAACATGGATTAACTTGGAGAACTTTATACTAAGTGAAGTAAGCAAGGCAAGAAAGATAAGTGCTGCATGATCTCACTTATATGTGGCATCTGCAAGAGTTTAAGTCTAACTCAAACTCGTAATTGAAAAGAGTAGAATGGTGGTTTCCAGGAGCTAGGGGGGATATTGATGAAAGAGTACAAAGCTTCAGTTATGCAGGATAAATAAGTTCTAGAGATCTAATGTATAGCATGGTGACTAAGTTAATTACACCATAATGTATTTTTGATATGTGCTAAGAGAGTAAATCTTAAATGTGCTCACCAAACACAAAAATAGATAACCTTCTGTGACATGATGGATATGTTAATTAGTTTGATTGTGGTGATCATTTCACAATGTAACACCAAAACATCACATTATAAACCTTAGATATATTACTCAGCCATTAAAAAGAATACATTCGAATCAGTTCTAATGAGGTGGATGAAACTGGAGCCTATTATACAGAGTGAAGTAAGCTAGAAAGAAAAACACCAATACAGTATACTAACACATATATATGGTATTTAGTCAATTGGTAAAGATAACCCTGTATGTGAGACATCAAAAGAGACACAAATGTATAGAACAGTATTTTGGACTCTGTGAGAGAGGGTGAGGGTGGGATGATATGGGAGAATGGCATGGAAGCATGTAAATTATCATATGTGAAACGAATCGCCAGTCCAGGTTCAATGCATGATACAGGGTGCTCGGGGCTGGTGCACCAGGATGATTGGGAGGGATGGGATGGGGAGGGAGGTGGAAGGGGGGTTCTGGAAGGGGAAAACATGTACACCCATGGTGGATTCATGTCAATGAATGGCAAAACAAATACAATATTGTAAAGTTAAAAAATAAAAAATAAACTAATTAAAAAAAAAGAAAAAAATATAAACCTTACATATACATGATTTTTGTTAATTACACCTCAATAAAGTTGGAAAAATGTCCAAAAAGGGAGTTGTGTCTCATTTCTGATTTACTTGCTTAAGAGCATAGAGCAGTAGAACTGACGTTTGAACAAGAATAAGCCACATTTTTATTTTTTGACATGACCCTTAGGGAAAAAAGTCAAAGGAAAAGAATGGACTCCTGCTCATCTGATCATGAGGGGTATGTCACTGTGAGCCATCTCAAGCTACTGGAAAGGGATACTCTGGTTATGTTTTTTAATTGAGAAGGTATTTATAGCCCCATGTCCATCTCTTTAAACTGAAAGCTGTGTGAGGGCAGGGGCTGTATCTTCCTAATTCCCCAGAAGTCATTCTAGTTCTAGGTAGGCAGTACATAGGCACTGGATAAACTTTTGGGAAATGTATACATGACAAAATGACTGTATGCCTGATTTTACAATTAGACTTTGAAGTCTTAAATTCAGAGACAGTGGCTGATGCTTCTTTTCTGTGGTGTGTTATTTCCCTTGGCACTTGGCACAAAGTCGAGTAGATGGTAGACTCTCAATAAAGGCGTCCTGGATAGTTTAGTGGAGGTAGCACATTTCCCCTTTGAAACCTCAATTGTTTTCTCTTTCTTCTTTTTGTTCGATAGTATTTTGAGGTCAATAAAAATTTCTCTTCTAGTTTTCAACTACTTTTTTTTTTCCCTTTGAGCTGACCTCCAAATATTTTTAACCATATCTCTTGACTTCTCATCGTCTAGCATCTCTCAGAAAATACCTAGCCTTCTAGTTCCATTAACAATCTAATGAGATCACATCTCACTTAGTCCCCACAATTCAAGTGGTAGATGTATGTATCTTTTGTTTGGAGAAGCACCTTATACAAAATAGTACTGTATTTTTGTAAAAAATAGCTCAAATGTAGTATTTTCCTATTGTTAAAGCATCTTATTAGATCACCAGCTCACAACTCTTTAGCAACAGCATAAGGTCTGAAAAAGGGTGATGATTTTTACAGCAAAAGGATAGTTCATCTCTCTAGAGAATAAAACTGTCATTGATCTTTATGACAAATTGAATCTTGGGGTCTGAAAATATAGACCTTGTTTTCCTTCTTTTATCTTTCTTCATTATAAGAATGACCTTCCCTCTATTGTAAATCAAAAGTAACTAGCCTTTTGTGGCTTCTACAAAGTTACAAGGGACAAAATGTGTCCATGGCACTGGTCTGTTACTGTGTACCCCATCTGGGAGACTTCATAGATATGTCCTTTAGTTTCTGTGTTTTGAGACTTACTCTTCAGCCTCCTGGTTAAAGAGAGGGGACATGTAAACTAAATGACTCCACTGGGAGAGAGCAACTGTTTTAGGAATATTTCATGCCTGTAAAACACAAAAACAAAAAGCAGTAGTAATAGCTCAATCAAATGTTGATTTTTATTTTATATTAATGTAACAAGGATCTCAAAAACAAAGGGAAAAAACAGATTTAATTTCTACTTTCTAATTTAAACAAGCAAGGTGAACAACATCTTAAGATTTAACTTTCTAACTTTCAATTGTATTTTTCTATTTTAAGGGCAGAAATTAAAGGTGGAAGAGAATATAGTTGACCCTGAAAACATGGGTTTGAACTGTGTGGGTCCACTTACATGTGGAAAATTTTCAATAAATACATACTGCATGACCTGCGGTTCACTGAATTTGCAGAGGCACAACTGCAGATACGGAGTGTCCACTGTAAACTGATACTCAGATTTCCACCTCCCACCCTGTTGGCTACTTATTTTACATATGATAATGTAAGTTTCCCTGTTACTCTTTCCATACATCTCACCCTCTCCTCCCCTCTCCCCATGTCCATAAGTCTGTTCTCTATGTATGTTTCTCCATTGCTGCCCTGTAAATAAATTCTTCAGTATCATCTTTCTAGATTCCATATAGATGCATTAGAATACAATATTTATCTTTCTCTTTCTGACTCACCTCACTCTGTATAATAGGTTCTAGGTTCATCCACCTCATTCGAACTGACTTGAATGCATTACTTTTTATGGCTGAGTAAATATTCCATTGTGTATATGTACCACAACTTCTTTATCCATTCATCTGTCAATGGACATCTAGGTTGCTTCTATGTTTTAGCTATTGTAAAGAGAGGTGCAATGAACAACGGGATACATGTGTCTTTTTCAATTTTGGTTACCTCAGGGTTTATGCCTAGGAGTGGGATTGCAGGGTCATATGGTGGTTTTATTCCTAGTTTTTTAAGGAATCTCCATACCATCTTCCATAGTGGTTGTATCAATTTACATTCCCATCAACAGTGCAAGAGCATTCTCTTTTCTCCACACCCTCTCCAGCATTTATTGTTTGCAGACTTTTTGATGATGTCCATTCTGACCAGTGTAAGGTGATATCTCATTGTAGTTTTGATTTGTATTTCTCCAATAATGCATGATGTTGAGCATCTTTTCGTGTGTTTGTTAGCCATCTGCATGTCTTCTTTGGAGAAATGCCTGTTTAGGTCTTTTCCCCACTTTTTGATTGGGTTGTTTGTTTTTCTGGCATTGAGCTGTATGAGCTGCTGGTATATTTTGGAAATTAATCCTTTGTCAGTTGTTTCATTTGCTCTTATTTTCCCCCATTCTGAGGGTTGTCTTTCACCTTGTTTATAGTTTCCTTTGCTGTGCAAAAGGTTTTAAGTTTAATCAGGTCCCACTTGTTTACTTTTGTTTTTATTTCTGTTACTTTAGGAGATGGGTCATAGAGGATCTTGCTTTGATTTATGTCATTGAGTGTTCTGCCTATGTTTTCCTCTAAGAATACTCAGATTTTTGACTGTGAGGAGAGTCAACATCCCTAAATCTTGCATTGTTCAAGGGTCAATTGTAGGTATGCATTTAATTCTACTCAAGAGGTATTTATTGAGCAGTGTGCCTCAAGAAGCTTACAGGACAAATCCACTAGTAAATCAAACTCTGAATGTGGCAAGAAAAGACAGCACTATTAGAATGTGGAAGAGGAGGAACTTAATTTAGAAATCACAGACAACAGCATCCAAAAGATAAGGATGCTTGAGCATGCATAAAAAGGAAAATTTACTTTAAAGTGAGGGAGTAGCATAAGTGAAACACTGAAGTACTAAAATTTAGGGCATGTTCACAGACCACGGACTGCACAGCTCTGCATTGCAACCATATTGTAGGAGATATAGCTGGGAAGACAGTATTGAGTCCTAGCATAGAGACTACTGGGCGACAGATTAAGAGGCTTGATGTCAATTCTACACGTAATAAAGCATAGGGGCTGTTGGTATGGGAGCTAGAAATATGGCAGAAATAAGCTCAAGATCCGGTGCCGGCATTTAGTAGTTGTGTGGCCTTAAGTAGTTTACTAGGTTTCTCTCTGAGAGTGATTGGCAACGTGGGTATATCAACAGTAGTTCTTACCTCATTTGAACGCTGAGAGGGGCAAATAACCAAAGGCACGTAAACATTTAGCACTGCTCCAGGACTCAGTCAGTGTGGAAAGGTGTTAGCTATTACTATTAAGGGCGATGGGATCTGAGGCTTTTGAACTGGGGGATACTGCCATATATAGAAGGGAGATGAAGAAAGTGTGGATTTGGTATATGTTAGTATTAACGACCAGAAGTTCATTTGAGAGATGACTGAGACGGGCTTTGAAAATCTAGAGCAATAGGGGGCAAGATCAGTTGTTGGAGACAATGTCTGGAAAAAGATTATGAACTTGGCTAGTCTTGAGACAAACTGGAAAGCTTTCAACTCTTCACTGTTAAGATGTACAAAGGGACATCAACAAAGAATGCACAAAACTGTATACTGACCCTTTTAAAAACCAACAAAGTAGATTGAGAGTGCAATTATTCCAGAGATGGAATTAATGACCATATTCTAGAACAATGTAATTAAAATGATGTTTAGTTACATTACATTGATTTGGTACATGCCCAAGAAAATGTAAACAAAGTTTCAGTGAAGATGACAAAACTTCTTAACCATCTAGGTTTTTTTTTTTAATAACAAAGGGATAAAAAAACACATATTTACATAGTTAGAGTAAAATTAATAAAATTAGACCACTCTGAGGACTTCCATTAATTCAAGTGAGTCTTTGTCTAGCAAGTATGCTCAACTGAGATAACCTCACTTCTGGTCAACCTGCTTATCTAAAGATGGACTTTTAAACTCAACAGGTTACACTGCCAATCTTCAGAAGAAACACAAAATAAATACTGGGATGTCTAGGCAGGTATTGAATGACTTCCAATATCAAGAGTAGTGTGACCCAGAACAGAGTTATGAGACCTTGGATGACACTCTCTGGATTGTAAAATGTTTGCCTGTTGAAACAAGTTTAAATTAAAGTGCCTACTAACATTATAAACTTGGCCATTAAAACATTATCTAAAATTCAGGGTTTCTTTAAGTGAAAAATTTCAACTGCTGTAATAACAGGTTTCACGTTATTTCCTGTATTTAAAAATATTGCTTTATCCACTCAAGGTTATCAGTATGCATATTTTAGTGTCCTAAAAAAAGGCATAGATTTAATTAATAAATAACTTAGATGTGATGGAACATAAAATTAAATAACTAAGAATGAAACCTGGAGGTGATGAGAGCACGTGGGCCAGGACCGAGTTTCACGTGTTACTATGAAACGGCCCTGCTTTGGTTGTACCTTTGATCATAGCAGGGTACAATACAATTAAGCTAGCATTGCAATAATCAGTCTCAGATCCAATGAAGTTTGGATTGGTATTCATGACTTTATGAGTATTGGCTACTCTTGGGTCAAAGAGAGCTGACTTGGCTAATTGAAAGAGAAAGAGGAGACTTCAAAAGCAAGGCCTGAAATCAATCGCCCTCTCAAAAACATCTTGCTTCCCTCAAAACCTTTACCTACTGAGGTGATTAAAGGAAAAAGGAAAGTTCTTTTAGAGCAAGAGGAAGGAAAGCAGAGGAGAAACCTAATATTTTCTTAGGGAAAGTGTACCCTTTTACAAGAAAACAATTTTACTGGTTGTTACTATTTATTAAATGCTAGGTTTGTTTTTTGCTGAGAACTGTATTTCTCATGTTTACTACCTTATTTAATCTTCATGGTGCCCATAAGAGGTGAGGATTATTATCGCTATGCTCTAGAGAAGAAACCAGTGATAAAAGAGAAGAAGTAAGTTGGCCAAGACCACAAAGCCAATAGGTGTTGGCACAGAGAATGAAAACCCTCAGTCGAACTCTAGGACCAATGCTCTTCATCATCACTCCATATTCCCTCTTCCCTCAAGTCTCTCTGCAGCATTTACTTAAGATTCAGCAATAAAACATTGTAATAAAAACATGTATTTAAACAATTTTTTTTTTTTTTTTTTAGCTGCACTATGCGATATGTGGGATCTCAGTTACCTGACCAGGAATGGAAACTTCGCTCCTTGCCCTAGAAGAGCAGAATCTTAACCACTGGACTGCATGGAAGTCCCCCTGGAAACATGTATTTTGACTTTGAAGAATTTTCTGCCCTATGCAGAAATACTGCCTTATATTCAGTTCCAGAAAGTGGTGCTGGTTGAAATCTTGGATTTTCTTTATTCTATGTGTGTGAATTTCATAAGTAAATGGAAAAACTGAAAGCTGAGTTCAACAAGACTAAATCATGATCATTTCTAAATTCTTTGGTGTTTCCTTTTCTCTCCGGGGAGAAATAACAAATGATGGGTGTTTAAGGAGGGTCTCTTGGGGAAAAAACTAAAAAAAAGAAAAGATTTAAAAAAGTAAGTTATGGTTTAATGGAAGTGAGTCAGACTTCCATATGGTAGAAAGAACGTTATTTTCAGGTGCAACTTTTGTCAACAGGATGGCTCTTCTATCCATGGGATTCTCCAGGTAAGAATAATGGAGTGGGTTGCCATGTTCTCCTCCAGGGGATCTTCCCAACCCAGAGATCAAACCCACACCTCTTATATCTGCTGTACTGGCTGGCTGGTTCTTTACCACTAGCACCACCCGGGAGGCCACCAGCTGGACAGTATTTCCACTTAAAAGAATCCATGACTGCATAATGTCTCACTCAGAATGAAAGGCAGTAGAATGTATTCACAGTAGAGTGTTAAGAGTAAATATCTTGGGACCAAAAGCAAACTGTATTTGAGACTCAGATCTACCACTTACCAGACACTGGATTTTGTTACTTAAAATTGAAATAAAGTTGTATCTACCAAATAAAATAACTGTGAGTTTTTAATAGGATAATGCATATGAAGTGCATGGCACAGTTTCTGGCATATGATAATACTTAATAATCAATAAAAGATGGTGGTAGTGTTAGGGATGGTGCTGAGGGAAAACACTAGATGTCTTTTTTAGCGTTGTTGTTTAGTCACTCAGTCGTGTCTGACTCTTTGTGACCCCATGGACTGTAGCCTGCCAGGCTCCTCTGTCCATGAGATTTCCCAGACAAGAATACTGGAGTGGGTTGCCATTTCCTTCTCCAGTGAATCTTCCCAACCTAGGGATCAAACTCATGTCTTCTGCCCTGGCAGGTGAATTCTTTACCACTGAGCCGCTAGGGAAGCCACCTTTTAGAGTAGACCTTCACAAACTGTGTTTACAAATCACCTGGAGATCTTGTTAAAATACAGATTCTAATTCAGTACATCTACGGCTAGAGCCAGATAATACTGAATTAGATATTTTCTCTCACATTCTGAGGTGATGCTGATACTGTTGGTCTGGGGATCACACCCGAAGTAAAGGTCTAGGTCAGGGACACTCTATGTAGATCATACTTATAAAAATAATAGAAAATCCCATTAAGATCATTCCTCCCATGCAGTAAAGAGAGGGTAGGGACTTCTGTAGTGACAATATTCTTTGACAATGATTTTTGCTTGCCAGTCTTATGCTTTGACCATCAGACTGCTAAATTTAGTTCCGTAAGGTCTTTGGAGCAGTTACTTGCTGACCTCCACAGTAGAGGACAGGTAAGAGATGTGGGTCCTTCTTGTGGGGGATTTACAATTTACCTGCAATGACAGGACTCACATGAATAATACATTTAGATGGAAATATAAGGATGAATAAAATAAATCACAAAAATGTATAGAATGAGAAATTGATGCTTCTATGGGAAGGAAACGGGGGAGAAGCTGCTTTCAGTCCTCTGTGCTGATCATTTCAAAGAGTTTTTAAAAAATATTTTCACAGACAAGTACCCCACACTCAGCATCTCTCAGTAGTGTAGGAAAGCTGCTATCTGTGGTTATCAAAATACGAACTGGATCCCAGGGTATTTCAAAGTTCAAAATTGTAGGGCTATCCAAACCCCAAATAGTGAACTACTCTTCACAGTTTGGGGATGGTCTGATGGTGAAAGAAGTTACAAAGTGTCTTGGAAATTTTACTCTTCAAATGCTTAGGGTTTTAAGAAAAGTTAACACCAAAAACACAGCTAACCAGGAGAAAATCATAATTCAAAAAGACACATGCATCCCAATGTTCATTGCAGCACTGTTCACAATAGGCAGGACATGCAAGCAACCTAGATGTCCATCAACAGAGGAATGGATACAGAAGATGTGGTACACATATACAATGGAATATTATTCATCTGTAAAAAGGAACAACTTGTGCCATCTGCAGAGACATGGATGGACTAGAGACTATCACACAGAGTGAACTGAGTTAGAAACAGAAACGAATATGATGTATTAACACATATAGGTGGAGTCTATAAAAATGATATGGATGATCTTATTTGCAAAGCAGAAATAGAGACACATATGTAAAGAACAAACATATGGATACCAAGGGGGGAAGGTGGCATGTAATATGGATTGGGACACTGAAATTGGCCTCTGTGTAAAATAAATAATGAGAGCTGACTGTCAGTTCAGTTCAGTTCAGTCGCTCAGTTCAGTTCAGTTCAGTTCAGTCGCTCAGTCGTGTTCGACTCTCTGCGACCCCATGAATTGCAGCATGCCAGGCCTCTCTGTCCATCACCAACTCCTGGAGTCTACCCAAACCCATGCTCATCGAGTCGGTGATGCCATCCAATCATCTCATCCTCTGTCATCCCCTTCTCCTCCCGCCCCAATCCTACCTAGCATTAGGGTCTTTTCCAATGAGTCAACTCTTCACATGAGGTGGCCAAAGTATTGGAGTTGCAGCTTCAACATCAGTCCTTCCAATGAACACCCAGGATTGATCTCTTTTAGGATGGATTGATTGGATCTCTTTGCAGTCCAAGGGACTCTCAAGAGTCTTCTCCAACACCACAGTTCAAAAGCATCAATTCTGCGGTGCTCAGCTTTCTTCACCGTCCAGCTCTCACATCCATACGTGACCACTGGAAAAACCATAGCCTTGACTAGACGGACTTTTGTTGGCAAAGTAATGTCTCTGCTTTTAAATATGCTATCTAGGTTGGCCATAACCTTCCTTCCAAGGAGTAAGTGTCTTTTAATTTCATGGCTGCAGTCACCATCAGCAGTGATTCTGGAGCCCAAAAAAATAAAGTCTGACACTGTTTCCACTGTTTCCCCATCTATTTCCCATGGAGTGATGGGACCAGATGCCATGATCTTAGTTTTCTGAACATTGAGCTTTAAGCCAACATTTTCACTCTCCTCCTTCACCTTCATCAAGAGGCTCTTTAGTTCTTCTTCACTCTCTGCCATAAGGGTGGTGTCATCCACATATCTGAGGTTATTGATATTTCTCCCGGCAATCTTGATTCCAGCTTGTGCTTCTTCCAGCCCAGCGTTTCTCATGATGTACTCTGCATATAAGTTAAATAAGCAGGGTGACAATATACAGCCTTGACATACTCCTTTTCCTATTTGGAACCAGTCTGTTGTTCCACGTCCAGTTCTAACTGCTGCTTCCTGACCTGCATATAGGTTTCTCAAGAGACAGGTCAGATGGTCTGGTATTCCCATCTCTTTCAGAATTTTCCACAGTTTATTGTGATCCACACAGTCAAAGGCTTTGGCATAGTCAATACAGCAGAAATAGATGTTTTTCTGGAACTCTCTTGCTTTTTCAATGATCCAGCGGATATTGGCAATTTGATCTCTGGTTCCTCTGCCTTTTCTAAAACCAGCTTGAACATCTGGAAGTTCACAGTTCATGTATTGCTGAACCTGGCTTGGAGAATTTTGGGCATTACTTTACTAGCATGTGAGATGAGTGCAACTGTGTGGTAGTTTGAGCATTCTTTGGCATTGCCTTTCTTTGGGATTGGAACGAAAAAGTCGTGTCCAACTCTTTGCAACCCCATGGACTGCAGCACGCCAGGCCTCTCTGTCCATCACCAACTCCCGGAGTTTACTCAAACTCATGTCCATCGAGTTGGTGATGCCATCCAGCCATCTCATCCTCTGTTGTCCCCTGCTCCTCCCACCTTCAGTCTTTCCCAGCATCAGGGTCTTTTCAAATGAGTCAGTTCTTCGCATCAGGTGGCCAAAGTATTTGAGCTTCAGCTTCAGCATCAGTCCTTCCAATGAACACCCAGGACTGATCTCCCTTAGGATGGACTGGTTGGACCTCCTTGCAGTCCAAGGGACTTTCAAGAGTCTTCTCCAACACTACAGTTCAAAAGCATTAGTTCTTCAGAGCTCAGCTTTCTGTATAGTCCAACTCTCACATCCATACATGACTACTGGAAAAAACATAGTTTTGACTAGATGGACCTTTGGTGACAAAGTATCTGCTTTTTAATATGCTGTCTAGGTTGGTCATAGCACAGGAAACTACTCAACGCTTTGTGGTGACCTAAATAGGAAGGAAGTCCGTGGAAGTGGAGATATATGTACACATGTGGCTGATTCACATTGCTGTACAGCAGAAATGAATGCAACATTGTAAAGCAAGTATACTCCAATTAAAAAAAAATGGCTAAATACATACTTCAAATCAGAAGATGAAAACCACATGGTGAAAATATTTATAACATGTACAACATATATTTTCTTCACTTCTCTTTTCAAGACTGTTTGTAGGCAAAGTCAATGGAATAGTAGCAGTTATGGATACACACTGGCTGTGTATATATACACACACAAACTCACACACCAACTCTGACAAACGCCCAAAGGCAAAAATACTTTATCATTTCAGAAAAATTAATTAAAGCAAGTGAAGAATGGAATCAATTAGAGCTACAGTGCTGTGTAATACAAAATACTTTCTAATCATTGCATCTAATTAAAAGGAAAAAAATCATGACTTTTAAAGGACCTTAATTATTATGGAAGAAGAACATTAATTAGCAGAAATTCTCAGCTGGACATTCATGGATGTCTTTGGACAAAAGGAATATCTGACTAAGGAGACATGGCAGGCAAAAAAGATCAATGGGATTTCTGAGAAAAGAAGCTGTTGAGAACTTTGAATAATACCACTTTGTTTGCTGATCAGTAGCATGTTCACTGTAGATACTAGGACCCCAAAAGAAGATACATGGTAAAAAACTTGATTGAAAAGGCCACGGAAACTCTAGTGAATCAGTCTTGTTTCTATCTTGGGTATGAGAAGTGGACTAATTTAAGAATTAGCTTTGTGAATCAATCTATATTCAACAACACAAAGGTGCTTTCAGACCTTCTGGTGACCTTAGGGTTTTCATTATAAACACGAATTATTCCTTCCAATTATGGAGCACAATCTGTTGGTCATTATTGCTCTGGTTAATAACAGGATGAACATCATCTATATTTCTATTAATTCAACTTTATCAATCTCCTATTCATTGATTTAGGATGACATCTTTCTTTTTAGAATATTTCTTTTCTAATCATACAAACAACATATGCTCATTGAAGATATTGTAGAAAAATGAGTAAGTGCTCAAAACACACAAGGAAAACTAGGTCATTTAATTTCAATACAACTGTGGCAAAAAGCCTAGTGTTGGTACTATGAAATTTGAGAGTACCACAGATGTTTCCTGTACCTGATGGATGGGATTGTGTTAATCAACTTTGACATCACTCTTTTTTAATCACTTCTGTTAGATATTATCCTTCATAGACATTATTTTGTTACTGTTTAAAAATTTAGATGGAGAAAATATCTATTTGAACAGTTTGTTGAACAAGCCATAATCTGTAGAATCTGAGCAGAAAGTAGTACCTCAGGTAACCCATTCTCACAGGCTTGTGCCTTTCTGGCTCTTGGATAAAATATTAGGTCAGTCTCACAGATTTGATGACTAGTATCATCTAAACAGACCAGATTTCCAGCAGCTTAAATCTTTTTTTTCCTCCTCTGGCTCAGACCTGCTTTGGGCTTACAAGCCTGACATGAGGATGGAATTGGCATGTGGGGGAAGTCCCAGTCAGTTCCTTCACAGTTTGTACACCTTATGTTTTATTTCCAACTTCGAATTTCCTATATTTTCCCTAGTTTCCTCAGGACAGGAGCAGAAAGGAAGAGAGGGTCTGTAAGTCTCTCGCCAGGCTGGTACAGTTACCATCTGGTTTTGGTGTCCATTTGGTATGTCTGATGTCCCAAATGCATTCTGTATCTCCTGTTTGTGAGTTCTTCAGAGATGCAAATTCCCCCCATGAAAGCATCAGTTGTAGATATGGCCACTACCTTAGCACCTGCTTCTGGAAGACTACCATTCTCTAGGACTCACCTCTCCCCTCCAGGAACTTCTCTTGGAAGGATAGCTCTCAAAACAATCCCATCTCTCCAGTCTACATCGGTGAGTGCTTCATCCCCTCCAAGCTTCAGCAGAGCGAGCTTTTCTCCAGGCAACCCAGGCTCTGCTATCCTGGTAAGCAGATCTCCTTGGTGTGTGTTAGGAACCATCCCTCCATCCTCAAATCCCAGCCCCACACTGCAAGCTTGCAGAGTAGTTTCCTTAGGAGCAGACTCTGAGACCAAGATTTCAGGGCAACTAACTTATAAGAGAGGTGATCCCAGAAAGCATCAATAGGGACCTGAGACAGGGAGGTGAGGGAAGCCAGTAACAGGGATATTCTCAAGCATTTAGAACATGGCAGGTGATCGGGCCTCATTCTCATTGGGAGCCCTGGAAGACATTGGCAAACATGCCTTAGAGTCATCCCCTTTGCACAAAGATGATCTGGGGCACTAAACTACCAATTTCTTTTGGCCTTTCACTGAGGGTTGTTCCCAGGGGATATTAGAGTTCCTGAATCTCTGCCTGACTTGTACATAGACCTAGTGAGTTCAAGGGGCTAAAAAAGGCCTCAGGTAAAGTTCTGAACACTGGCCTTTGGAATTTGCTGGGTCAGCTCAACTGGAGGGGAGGAGGAAGCCATTTGTTTCTTCTATTACCAATTATTTTTTTATTTTAAAATCTCATATGTATGTACTATATATATATATATATATATATATATATGCATGCACCTATGTATATATTTATTTATATTATGATACAATAAGCATAACATGAAATTCACCATTATAACCATTTTTAGGTATACAATTTAGTGGCACTGAGGACATTCCTAATGTTGTACAATCATCACCAATATCCATTTCCAGACTTTTTAACTGTCCCAAACAGAATTCTACACCCATTAAAACAATAACTCCCTATGCCTCCTCCCCGCCTTCCTGCATCAGCCCCTAGTAATCTCTATTCTACTTTCTGTCTCTATACATTTACCTATTCTAAGTCCTGCATATAAATGGAATAATCATACAATATATTTGCCCTTTTTGTGTCTGCAAGCACTTCTTTTTTGATAACTTCATAGTGGGTGATAAGCTAAGAGTTTACAAAACTAGTTTCACAAACATTTTATCACAACCTATTACGGTGGCTGGGCACTTCTTATGGTGTTCTTGGCTTCAAGGCCTCAGCCAAAAGGAAGGAGGAGTTTCATTTTGACAGCATGTTCACATTTGTATCAGCTCATGCTAACCTAAACAGTGTGAGCTCCACTGAGGGAAAGCAAACATAATTTTGCCCATTAGCATTATGCCTTTCCATATCATACTTGGGTGGACCCTGATATATGAAAGAACAGTATGATTATAAGGGTTTCAATTGTCAATAGACTGCTTTTTCCGAGGTTTTGAAATACTCTGCAACTCTGGGGTAGATAAAAATAACTTATTTAAATGCATACTGACTCTCTAGGATTAACTGTTTACACATTTTTCAGTCCTCTACAAAGGAAAATGATATTATTAATAAAGGGCACCCAAATTTCAGACTGTACTGAATTTTAAGGTCAAGAAGTGATGATGAGAAGTGAAAGTTTGCTTCTTGAATACTGTTTCTGTCATTTAGTTATTCAACATCTTTATTATTTCATTTATATCTAGTGCTGTTTCAAGGAAGATTTGAGATTGGTTTCAAATGACTTGGCAGTGTTAATGAGGACAGTATATTGACAACTGAAAGAAAAGACATTCTCAACAGAAATTCATCATATCTTTAGTAGCTTCTGCTTTACAGAAATGATTATGGAAAGCATCAAGTTAAACTGAAGTTTGGCAGATTTCACCATCTCTATCCTTAAAAAACTAAGGATAAAACCACCTGAAGGAAGAACTTGGCTATGCCTATTTATAATTTAGAGACTGAATTATGCATACACATTTCTAAAGACAATGCAAAATGAAAGCAATGGGGGAAGTAAGTGGGAATGGCCTTGAGGGTGACAGTACTAAGATTTTTGTTGTTTTTCTAATAGAAATCCAGGACAATTTTAGATTGAAGCTTTTGGGTGGAACTGATAATGGGGAGACAACGTAACTGAGTATCAGAGAGCACTGTAGTAAACCTTGTTTTTTTTTTTTTTTTTTAAGAAAAGATAAAGCTTCTAACTTAATGAGAAGCTTAAATTAATTTTAATTTACTTATCCATTTATTAGGAAAGAGGGAACGAAGTTAAGTGGAATGTGGAGTGAGAAATTTTAAGGTTACTTGGACATAAATAAGGGTTAAGTTGGATCAAATTGGTCACAGCTTCAAACCAGCATGACCATTACATTTTTATTTTTTTCATTTCTCACAAGTGCTATTGCAATCTTAACACTTAGGCAATCCTGTATATTTATGCATCTCAAAGGAAGTCAAGAACCATTTACTAAGCACATATTAGGGAAATGAGGACTAAGACTGATTTGGACTGGAAGCAGAAGAAACAAAAGCCATCATCCCTGCCTGTGAGGATTAGATGTGCTCAGTGCTTTTAAACTGTTCCAAGAATAAATTTCATTTTCAAAAATATTCTGTAGCCGTTCAAGCACATACATGAGCAACACAGAGCTGTATCCAATTAATTTGTACATGACCGATCTGAAACGTGTATATAGAATTTGGACTGGACTTCGTTCTTTTATCTTCAGTTTTGGCAAAGAAAGAGGATACTAAGTGGAATCCATTTATTGAACACTGAACCAGAAAGGGCAGCATCATAAAACTGTCTAATTTTTTCCAATAAGTACCTTCTACCCCATGCTGCTAAATACTTCCTGTCCTTTAGGGACATCTTCAACAGAATACATAACATCTCCCTGTCAATGACTTCTGCCCAAGTACCACCAGAACATACTTATGGTTGACGAGTGGGGGTTGTTACTGGGTTCAGTGAGGAACACCCTGGGCTGTGGGCAACTGTGAGGCATCTCCACCGGACGGTGTTAGAATGGACTGTTTACAAGATGTGGGCTTGTGTTAGGTGACTTTGAAAAGGGTTTAAAGTTTAGGGAAGGGTTTCAAGAAGTGGGGCTTTCTCCAGCCTGGGTTTTATCAGGAGATGGGTGATTCTATGAAGGGAATCTGAGTCTCTCTAGAGGGAGTACAGACCCAGGCTGGGAGAAAGCTGTCACAGCTAGAGAAGCAGTGGTCACTCCTGTCAGCCAGCAGAGAGGTTGTCTGGAATTCTGTGGTTTGCACAGTGACATTGTTTTTGTCTCTGCTTAAACAAAATTATGAAGTGGGCCTTCACGGTGTAGAAGGGCCTCGTCAGATGCTGGCAGTCTATGAAATTGTAAACCTGCATGAGGAGAATGCCAAGCCCTGTCTGTGAGGGACAGTGCAGCTCCTAGCAGCACCCAGCCTAGCTGGTAAAACGAGGCCAGCTCTTGGCTGTCAGCAAATGTATCTCTCTTTCTCTTCCATCTCCTTTAGTTACTATCAGGTCTAGTCTGTATAATGTATCTCCTTCCCTTTCAAGCTCAAGTGTGATGTGTTCTTTAAGGACCTCCAAATCCCTTAAGATTATACAGTGGAAGTGAAAAATAGATTCAAGGGATTATATCTGATAGAGTGCCTGAAGAACTATGGATGAAGGTTTGTAACACTGTACAGGAGGCAGTGATCAAAACCATCCCCAAGAAAAAGAAATGCAGAAAGGCAAAATGGTTGTTTGAGGAGGCCTTACAAATAGCTGGGAAAAGAAGAGAAGCAAAAGGCAAAGGAGAAAAGGAAAGACATATCCATCTGAATGCAGAGCAAGGAGAGATAAGGAAGCATTCCTAAGTGATCAGTGCAAACAAATAGAGGAAAGCAATAGAATGGGAAAGACTAGAGACCTCTGAAAGGAAAATAAGAGATACCAAGAGAACATTTCATGCAAAGATGGGCACAATAAAGGACGGAAATAGTATGGATCTAACAGAAACAGAAGATATTAAGAGGTGGCGAGAATACACAGAAAAACTATACAAAAAATATCTTCATGACCCAGATAACCATGATGGTGTGATCACTCACCTAAAGCCAGATATCCTAGAATGCAAAGTCAAGTGGGCCTTAGGAAGCATCACTATGAGCAAAGCTAGTGGAGGTGATGGAATTCCAGCTGAGCTATTTCAAATCCTAAAAGATGATGTTATAAAAGTGCTGCACTCAATATGCCAGCAAATATGGAAAACTGAGCAGTGGCCACAGGACTGGAAAAGGTCAGTTTTCATTCCAATCCCAAAGAAAGGCAATGCCAAAGAATGCTCAAACTACCATGCAATTGCACTCATCTCACACACTAGCAAAGTAATGCTCAAAATTCTCCATGCTAGGCTTCAAAAGTACGTGAACTGAGGAGTTCCAGATGTTCAAGCTGGATTTGGAAAAGGCAGAGGAACCAGAGATCAAATTGCCAACATCTGTTAGATCATAGAAAAAGCAAGAGGATTCCAGAAAAACATCTACTTCCACTTCAATGACTATGCTAAAGCCTTAGACTGTGTGGATCATAACAAACTGTGGAAAATTCTTCAAAAGATGGGAACACCAGACCACCTTACCTGCCTTCTAAGAAATCTGTATGCAGGTCAAGAAGCAATAGTTAGAACTGGACATGGAACAAAGGACTGGCTCAAAATTGAGAAAGGAATTTCTCAAGGCTGTATATTGTCACCTTGCTTATTTACCTTATATGCAGAATACATCATGCAAACTGCCGGGCTAGATGAAGCACAAGCTGGAATCAAGATTGCCGGGAGAAATATCGATAACCTCAGATACACAGACGACATCACTTTTATGGCAAAAAGAAAAGAGGAACTAAAGAGTCTCTTGATGAGAGTGAAAGTGGAGAGTGAAAAAGCTGGCTTAAGACTCAACATTCAAAAAACAAAGATCAACGCATCTGATCCCATCACTTCATGGCAAATAGATAGGGAAAAAGTAGAAACAGTGAAAGACTTTATTTTCTTGGGCTCCAAAATCACTGCAGGTGGGTATTGCAGCCATGAAATTAAACACGCTTGCTCTATTTCAAATCCTGAAAGATGATGCTGTGAAAGTGCTGCACTCAATACGACAGCAAATCTGGAAAACTCAGCAGTGGCCACAGGACTGGAAAAGGTCAGTTTTCATTTCATTCCCAAAGAATGGCAATGCCAAAGAATGCTCAAACTACCACACAATTGCACTCATCTCACACGTTAGTAAGTAATGCTCAAAATTCTCCAAGCTAGGCTTCAGCAATACGTGAACCATGAACTTCCAGATGTTCAAGCTGGTTTTAGAAAAAGCAGAGGAACCAGAGATCGAATTGCCAACATCTGTTGAATCATCAAAAAAGCAAGAGAGTTCCAGAAAAACATCAATTTCTGCTTTATTGACTATGCCAAAGCCTTTGACTGTGTGGATCACAATAAACTGTGGAAAATTCTGAAAGAGATGGGAATACCAGACCATCTGACCTGTCTCTTGAGAAACCTGTATGCAGGTCAGGAAGCAACAGTTAGAACTGGACATGGAACAACAGACTGGTTCCAAATAGGAAAAGGAGTATGTCAAGGCTGTATATTGTCACCCTGTTTATTTAACTTATATGCAGAGTACATCATAAGAAACGCTGGGCTGGAAGAAACACAAGCTGGAATCAAGATTGCCGGGAGAAATATCAATAACCTCAGATATGCAGTGACACCACCCTTATGGCAGAAAGTGAAGAAGAACTAAAGAGCCTCTTGATGAAAGTGAAAGAGGAGAGTGAAAAAGTTGGCTTAGAGCTCAACATTCAGAAAAGTAAGATCATGGCATCTGGTCCCATCACTTCATGGGAAATAGATGGGGAAACAGTGGAAACAGTGTCAGACTACATTTTTTTGAGCTCCAAAATCACTGCTGATGGTGATTGTAGCCATGAAATTAAAAGACACTTACTCCTTGGAAGGAAGGTTATGACCAACCTAGATAGCATATTTAAAAGCAGAGACATTACTCTGCCAACTAAGATCCGTCTAGTCAAGGCTATGGTTTTTCTGGTGGTCATGTATGGATATGAGAGTTGGACGGTGAAGAAAGCTGAGCACCAAAGAATTGATGCTTTTGAACTGTGGTGTTGGAGAAGACTCTTGAGAGTCCCTTGGACTGCAAGGAGATCAAATCAGTCAATCCTATGGGAAATCAGTCCTGAATATTCATTGGAAGGACTGATGCTGAAGCTGAAACTCCAGTAGTTTGGCTACCTGATGCGAAGAGGTGACTCACTGGGAAAGACTCTGATACTGGGAAAGACTGAAGGCAAGAGGAGAAGAAGATGACAGAGGATGAAAAGGTTGGATGTCATCACTGACTCGATGGACATGAGTTTGAGCAGGCTCCAGGAGTTGGTGATGGACAGGGAAGCCTGGCATGCTGCAGTCCATGGGGTCGCAAAGTGTCAGACATGACTGAGTGACTGAACTGAACTGAGCAGAACTGGGGCATGCCCAGTGCTGGCTTGCCCCTGGAGCACATGTATTAGACAGCTGGGGGCCCTGCAGATTTTGCTCAGGTTGTAACTCCCTGATTTAGAAGATTAAATTCCTTCTAGAACTCTTTCCCCATCCCTTTCCTTTCTCCTCAATTGGTTCACCTCATGCACTGGGATCCCTTTTCTCTATTTTGTCATCTCCCTTTGATTCTGTTCTTTCCTGTCTGCAAAAGCCCCAGGCAGGTTAGGAAATCCTTGGCCTAAGAATAAGCCTAAGGGAGCTTTTCCTCTTCTTGCAGCCCTCTTAATGTCTTTGCATGGGTCCCTTGCAGCCCCATTCTCCCACAGATATGGAGGGGCTGATGGGCAGCATCTGCCATTCGGTGACAGTTTCGCCACTCCTTGTCAAATTGAAGACTTATGTGGACCACTGGAGGGAAGGGTGGCTAGATTTTTTAGGGGCTGCCAGAGAGTGTGTGGCTGCTGTTCTATCAGTCCTGGAGGTGGCATCCATTCTTCCTTCTGACTGTAAGATTCAGTATTATGCGTTTTTTGTCCCAGCTTTGGGTCTTAATCTATAATTCCAGACCAGTGAGAGAAGTCATGCTCAGATTCTCACTGTAGAGGTTTGTAAGGAGGAGTTCAAAATCTCTTTAAAGACTTAACTATTGAAATTCACTTCTACTTGCATCTTTATGTTAATTACAAATATTTCTTCAAAACTGAAAAGTGCATTTCCAGCTGACCTGCAATGGAATCCAATCTTCTGTAATGTCTGCCTCACATATACTTCTGAGAAAGATTCAAATGCTTGGGAAAGAGTTCCATGATTGATTAACAACATCTGTCATGGTTACAGCAAAGGAGAGTTCAGGTATGCTTGCTAAGCATATAGAATCCTAGAGCATGCAATATAGGTTTAACTAGCAGGAATAGAATATATGTTGCTGAAAACAACAAACTATTGTGGAACATTTTTATAATTTTGACATTTTTATTAATACAATTTGAATTTCTCTGCCAACGGAAGTGAACTGGGAAATCAGTTTATATAGGGAAATAAAAATAATATGACACACAGTGATAGAAAGATGCTGAATGAAAATACAGAAATAATATACAAGTCTCAGTTACTACTAGATATTCTATATGCCAGGGTATTTTTAAGTCACAAAATATGCTTGACCTCCTGAAAGGGTTTATTCAGGTTGTTTTAAAAATTGGCCTTAAAAATGGTTTTTAAGTTTTCAATATATCATCTTTCTTACAGTGACTGAGAGAATTAAGCCTAACTAAGCAGTGCATTCACTGAACAAGCAAAGATACTGAATTGACACTCAAGAAGAAATTAGATGAGGGAATTTGGGAATTTAAACGGCACACACAACAATGAAAGCTGCTGGAAAAATATGATAAACAAAAAGTCTGTTCCTATTAGAAGGAGAAATTATCAGTGCAATAAGCACAAGAGAAAATTATTCTGAGAGCTAAATCTAGTAACAATGTGAAAATGGAGAGAAAATATACTATCATCAGCACTTTCATTCATGTTATTTTAACATCATAAATCCTCCTGTCTTATTGATCAGCAGGGAATAATCAGTATTTTTAGTAAATTGTTGCCTTTTATCCACATAGACTTTTGCAAAAACCAAAAGGAGCATTGACATTTACAGTATGTTAGCTGACAAAAACAAATCCATGGGAAGTTCAAAAAGGGGTATTCATATTGGTAACTAGAATTAATCTATTATCCATTCTGTGTCAGTAAAGTGGTTACAAGTGGTGGGCAAGTAAAGAGAAAATTGTCCGAAGATAAGCCTGTAAATACATATGTAACACTGTCAATTTAGGAATAAAACTGATATGAAATGAAATTTCATGGTACTTTGGTTACTGTCACAGAAATCATTTAAATTCAAATTATAGCAAACAAACCCAAGAAAACCCATTTAAAATCCAAAGAGTTACTATTAAACAATATCAGAATACTTCATATTTCAGACTTGGAAATTTGGATTCATTGTAGCTAACTGTGTGTAGAGGGAGGTAAACAAGCAAATCTACTCATTTTCAATTACATCCAGAACTGAGGTTGGGACGTTCTTGAATTTTGGGGTCAGGTCTTTTTCCCCAAGTAACCAAACTCATGGCTTTAATTCTCTGCTTTGTTCTCATGAAATGAATGACCAAATGCAAAGAAATCAGCAAATTATACTTGTTTTCATTTTTTTCCATCTGAAAAATTTCAGTTGAAAATACACAATGAACAGTTCTCAGAAGTGAAGGGCATGTAATTTGAAGGCAAGCTGACTCAAGTTTCTCTCTGGGCAATATCAACATCTGTGTGATTGATCTGGAGCAATCTCATAATCTTTCCATGCCTCAGAGTCGTTATCTGTGCAGTAGGAATAACAACACTACCTACAAATAACATTTTATGGGAGCTAATGGGATCATGCCTATGACACATTAAGCATAGTTTGTAGCAAATAATAAGCACCCAATAAATATTAGCTGCTCTATTATACCATCAAAATTTTTGCCTTTTTTTGGACATACCTAGTTAAAAAGCAATAGAATATGACGTGTACACAAGTTTTTATACTATAGATGGGACTGTGGTATTACCAGTCTTATCTATAGTAAATCCTGCACAGAATTTCCATCAAGAAAATGCAAATCAAAATCACAAATACCACTTCATACCTACTAGGATGATTTTAATTTAAAAGAACATGAAGAAATTGGAAAGCCCAATTTGCATCACCTGATGGATGGATAAATAATATGTATTATAACTAGACAATGGAGTATTATTCAGCAATGGAAATGGAATAATATAGTGGTACATGCTACAACAGGAATGGACATCGAAAACATCACAGTAAGTATAGTGAGGTCATAAGTGAAAAGAGCCAGTCAGAAAGGACCTCATATTGTGTGATTCCACCCACACGATATGCCTAGAATAAGCAAATCTATTGGGAAAGAACGGTTGGGTGGGGGTGTTTAGGCATGACAGCTAATGGGTGTGTGGTTTCTTTCTGAAATGACTAAAATGTTCTGAAATTGATTGTGATGACCATTACACATCTCTGTGTATATACTCAGTCATTTCATTGTACATTAAAAAAAATGGGATTGACATATATATGCTACTCTGTATGAAACAGATGAGAACTACTGTACAGCACAGGTGAAAAAAAAGAAGGTACAATTTGTTTGTTGGACATATATTAAGTTAACCCTAAAAATGCATTCCGATATACATTAGGTACAGCAAATGCTGTTTGATTTCATTTATACAAGCTACCTAGAAGATTCAAATTCACAAAGTCAGAAAGTTTATTGGTAGATGCCAGGAACAGTTTCAGTTGAGGAAGGTGAAAAACTTGGGAGATAGATGATGGAGAGAGTTGCATAACAATGTGAATGTACTGAATGCCACTGAACTGTAGAGATAAATATGGTTAAAATAATATGCTTACATTATATGACTTTTACCACAATAAAAAAAAATTTTAAGTGAAAAAAATAATAATAAAGTTAGCAATACCAGAAATTCTGACTACATGGTTACAGAATTAACAGACTTGATCATACCTTCACTATAAGCTGTTGCCAACACCCAGGATTACAGAATGCTTAATTTCCATTACAAGATTCAATTCTCTCAAAATACAAATAGCCCTGCTCTGGATAACAGATTGGTGGTGGGTTAGTCACTAAGTCATGTACATGAAGCATGTACCCCCTGGACTGTAGCCCGCCAGGCTCCTCTGTCCATGGGATTTTCCAGGCAAGAATACTGGAGTGGATTGCCATCTCCTTCTCCCGGGGATCTTCCCAACCCAGGAAGATGAACTCATGTCTCCTGCATTGCATGCAGATTCTTTACTGACTGGGCTATGAGGGAAGCCTGGATAACAGATTAAATGTCACTAAATTTTAACCCCTTCACAGAAGGTAGTTACTTCTTTGGAGGTTGACAAGCTGGAAGCAGATTTTGTTGAGAAAAAGGCAAAGAAAACTGAAACATCTTTTGATTACCAAGTAATTGATAAGTTTTGTGGTTGTTTTGTTGTTAAGTCATGTCTGACTCTTTGCAACTCCATGGACTATAGCCCTCTAGGCTCCTCTCTCTGCCCATGGGATTTCCCAGCTAAGAATACTGGGGTGGGTTGCCATCTCCTTCTACAGGGAATCTTCCTGTCTTAGGGATTGAACTTGTGTCTCCTGTATTGGCAGGTGGATTCTTTATTGCTGAGACACCAGGGAAGCTAGTACATGCATTATTCCTGAAAAACAAGTATTCCTTCTAATATAAGTCTCCTCTCAGGTGTTATAGGAATTCATTCATTCATCACTCTGAATTCACCATCAGAATTCAGATCTAAAGTCAAAGGCAGCATTCATCTTGGTTGCAAGAACATGTGAATATTGAGGCAAAATTCTTCAGTGTACTAGTGGTAACCCTATTTTAAAATAACCAATCCATTTTGTATGAATCAGAAAACTTAGTCAAGAGGACAGGCATCCTTACTGCCTATTTTATGGTCAGAGAGAAGATATATAATCAAAACCACAACTAGTCTGCCTGAAGGACAAATCGGGACCCCAAAGAAATGTACTGGATTTGCACAATGGTTTTTGAATGATTTTTTCAATATCTTAGGTAGAATACAGATTCCATACCTCTTCATGATTCCACCACATTCCTATGGTTTAATCTCATGCTTGGCCTACTTCTTTATTTACTTTATCGGTCTCTATAAGCATTTTAGTTTGTGATCACCAGCAATTTTGTTACTGGTCATAAACCATGAGAAAATCATAATTCAAAAAGACACAAGCACCCCAATGTTCACTGAAGCACTATTTACAATAGCCAGGACATGAAAGCAACCTAAATGTCCACTGACAGATGAATAGTTACGTAAAGAGGATGTGGTATATATACACAATGGAATGTTACTCAGCCATTAAAAGGAATAAAATTGGGCCCCTTGTAGAGATGTTAATGGAGCTAGAGTCTGTCATACAGAGTGAAGTAAGTTATAAAGAGAAAAAAAAATACTGTATATTAACACATATATGTGGAATCTAGGATAATGGTACTGATGAATCTATTTGCAGGGCAGGAATAGACATTAACATATATATGTGGAATCTAGGATAATGGTACTAATGAACCTTTTTGCAGGGCAGGAATAGAGACGTGGACATAGAGAACAGATATATGGACACTGTGGGGGGATTAGGAGGAGTGGGATGAACTGAGAGATTGGGATTGACCTATAAACACTACTGTTTTTAAAATAGATAGCTAGTGGGAACATTCTGTACATCACAGGGAGATGAGTGCTCTGTGGTGACCTAGAGGGGTGGGATGAGGAGGAGTCGGAGGCATGCTCAAGGGGCAGGGGATATAGGCATGTGTGTGTGTATATATATATAGCTGATTCACTTTGATGTACAGCAGAAACTAAGACAATATTGTAAAGCAACTACACCCTAATTTAAAAAATAAATAAATATAAGGGAAAAACCATGCTAAAGTTCAGGTTTCTACTGTTGTTCAGTCTCTAAGTAGTGTCCTACTGTTTGCAACCCCAGGGACTGCAGCACAGGCTTCCCTGTCCTTCACTATCTCCCAGAGTTTGCTCAGATTCATGTCAATTGAGTCAGCTATGCCATCCAACCATCTTATCCTCTGTCATTCCCTTCTCCTCCTGCAGTCATTCTTTCCCAACATCAGGGTTTGTTCCAATGAGTCAGTTCTTTGCATGAGTCAGTTCTTTGCATCAGGCAGCCAAAGTATTGGAGCTTCAGCTTTAGCATCAGTTCTTCCAGTGAATAGTCAGGGTCGACTGCCTTTAGGATGACTGGTTTAATCTCCTTGCTGTCCAAGGAATCTCAAGAGTCTTCTCCAGCACCACCGTTTGAAAGCATCAATTCTTTGGCTCAGTTTTCTTTATGGTCCAACTCTCAACATCTATATATGACTGCTGGAAAAAACATAGCTTTGATTATTCAGACGTTTGTTGGGAAAGTGAAGTTTTTGCTTCCTAATATGCTGTCTATGCTTGTCATAGCTTTTCTTCTAAGAAGCAAGTGTCTTTTAATTTCATGGCTACAGTCACCATCCACAGTGATTTTAGAGCCTAAGAAAATAAAATCTGTCACTGCTTCCATTGTTTCCCCATCTATTTGCAATAAAGTGATGGGACCGTATGCCATGATCTTCATTTTTTGAATGTTGGGTCTTAAGCCAGTTTTTTCACTCTCCTCTTACACTTTCATCAAGGGGCTCTAGTTCCTCTTTGCTTTTTGCCATCAGGATGGTATCTATCATCTGCATATCTGAGGTTGCTGTTATTTCTCCTGGCAGTCTTGATTCCAGCTTGTGATTCATCCAGCCCAGCATTTGGCATGATGTACTTTGCATATAAGTTAAATAAACAGGGTGACAATGTATAGCCTCGACATACTCCGTTCTCAATTTTGAACCAGTTTGTTGTTCCATATCTGTTTCTGACTGTTGCTTCTTGATGTGCATACAGATTTCTCAGGAGGCAGGTAAGGTGGTCTGGTATTCTCATCTCTTGAAGAATTTTCCAGAGTTTGTTGTGACCTACACAAAGGCTTTAGTGTAGTCAATGAAGCAAAAGCAGATGTTTTTCTGGAATCCTCTTGCTTTTTCTATGATCTAACAGATGTTGGCAATTTGATCTCTGGTTCCTCTGCCTTCTCAATTCAGCTTGTACATCTGGAAGTTCTTGGTTCACAAACTGTTAAAGCTTAACTTGAAGGATTTTTAGCATTACCTTGCTAGCATGTGAAATGAGTGCAATTACATAGTAGTTTGAACATTCTTTGGCATTGCACGTCTTTGGGATTGTGATGAAAACTGATTTTTTCCAGGTTTCTTATGGACATTTTAAAATTCTTTAGAAAAGCCAGCACATACATATCTTCTTATGCCCTCCTGACCTACCATCTAAGAACCTTTAGGAAGTATATGCCCTGGGGTGCACTACTGGTACACTGCATATGGACTATTGGTTCTCAAGTTTGATTGAGTATTAGCAACAACTAACTGGGTTGTTAAAATATAGATCTCTTGACCCTTTCCCCAACGTTTCTGATTCACTGGGACATGGATGGGGCCAAATAATTTGCATTTCTTATGAGTTGGGAGATGATACTAATGCTACTGCTCTGGGAATCACACTTTGAGAATCACTAACCTAGATAAATTTAAAAGCAAATATAATCTTTCTGTGATATTCATCCTGGAGCCCCAAAGTGCAATTAAAAAGTTAAAATTACAACATCTGGCAAATGAGTTCTTAAACCCAGGCAAGGCAAGTTAAGCTCATTTTTTGCCAAGAGGACTAGAACAGTTGGAAGGTTTTCTAGGCTTACTGGCACATGAAGTGATAAAGAAAGTTCTTAAGGACTATTACTTAGGTGAATGGAGCTAAGAGATAATCGAGCAGCATGAGACTGAAGCCTTAAGTCATGAAAGGGCTAGACAGTGTTCCTCTACTTGTTACATAAGTTATAGTCATCTGGGGTTTACAAATAAGGATGAGGACCCATGTGTAGAGATTCTAACGTGCTCAAGCACCCCAGGCTAGGGGAAATCTGCTTGGTTAGAGCTGGGTAACTCCATGCAATCCATCAAACAGAGCACTCAGCACTCACTGGACACAACCAGAGCTGGAGGGCATGAAAAACCAGAAGTTCTAATGGAGGAAAATAATTTGACTTGGGAGACTTCATTCACTTTTCAAAGAATTTATTATTCCCCAAGGGCCTGGGAAAATGGATACAACATAAAGAAAGCTCAGTCCCTGGTGCTTTGCTGAAGCTCCCTAGCCAGGAATAAGGCCAACCATAGTGGGTACAGTACACTTCCATTCCTCCCTGAGCTCCAGCCACCTGGCTAGGCCAAAAAAATGGGCGAGCCTCCTATTTCTGCCTCTTCTGTTGAGTTAAAGAAAGGGATGTTCCAAAAGTGGTCCATGCGTGGCATCCTCTCCACTCATGCTATACATCTGTTCTCTTCCTTTTTGAGGGCTTTTTAGTTCTTCTATATTCACTCCTTTTCCAACAACATGACACAGCTATAAAACTTCCTCCAGGGGTTTAATTAGATGTCGCATCTTATCACAGCAATTAGAGGGAAGGGAGAGACAGGCAATTTGCACTAGGCTTGTGAAATCAGCTTTCTTGTAGCTTCTTTTACTCTTCTTGGAATATACATTTGTAGAACTTGTCTCCCCATACCTAACCTGGGCCCTGGCTCAGGTGCATGATGTGGGCAAATACACTTAATCTTTCATGGGCGCACACAAACTAAGCTTTTTATTATAGAACTAAGAATATTTTGGCAAAATTTATAAAAATCATTCTAATCATTTATCGCTAGTAATTTGTATGCACATCCAGCTCCTTTTCATGCCTATCACTCTAGTCCCTTTTTCTTGACAAAATGACTGATTAGAAATTTTTCCATTTCTACACCTTCCATTTATCTTCAGTGTCTCTCATAAATGTTGAATTAAGCAAGTTTTATGAAACTCATCATAAATTGTAGTTTTCATCGAAAGTGACTGTGACAGAGTAGACTTCTATACTCTCAAATTCAATTACAATAACTCAGGGTTTTCAGGCTTTAAACCAGAAAGTACCCACACGAGAGAAATTGTGTATCAGTCCTATGAGTAGAACTGTTAGGGTGTCTTTTCATTTCTGCTTCTCAAATTCAGTAGAACTGAGCAAATTTCAGGAGACAGGAAACAAAATGATTTTTTTATGGATCGCAACTAGTAATAATAATAATTTTTTCTTCTATAGGCATCCGGTCCCATCACTTCATGGCAAATAGATGGGGAAACAATGGAAACAGTGACAGGCTTTATTTTTGGGGGCTCCAAAATCACTGAAGATGGTGACTGCAGCCATGAAACTAAAAGACACTTGCTCCTTGGAAGAATAGCTATGACCGACCTAGACAGCATATTGAAAAGCAGAGACATTGCTTTGCCATCAAAGGTATGTCTAGTCAATGTTTTTATAGTATGTATGTTTTTACAGTAGTCATGTATGTATGTGAGAGTTGGACCATAAAGAAAGCTGAGCGCGGAAGAATTGATGCTTTTGAACTATGGTGTTGGAGAAGACTCTTGAGAGTCCCTTGGACTGCAAGGAGATCCAACCAGTCCATTTTAAAGGAAATCAGTTCTCAAAGGTAATTGGGAGGACTGATGCTGAGGCTGAAACTCCAATACTTTGGCCACCTGATGTGAAGAGCTGACTCATCAGAAAAGACCCTAATGTTAGGAAAGATTGAAGGCAGGAGGAGAAGGGGATGACAGAGGATGAGATGGTTGGATGGCATCACCAACTTGATGGGCATGAGTTTCAGTCAGCTCTGGGGGCTGGTGATGGACAGGGAAGCCTGGCCTGCTGCAGTCCATGCGGTCACAAAGAGTCAAACATGACTGAGTGACTGAACTGAACTGATATGCATAAGGACACTGTGTTATTCTTGAAAATAACATGATATTGTAAATCAAGTATACTCCAATTTACAGAACAAAATACTGTATACTTTTCCAAAAGGTGTTTTTGAAAATTAACATTTATTGGGAGCTAATAAGCTACCAAGAAATATATTGGGCATCTCATGTGAAGAGTTGACTCATTAGAAAAGACCCTAATTCTGGGAAGGATTGGGGGCAGGAGGAGAAGGGGATGACGGAGGATGAGATGGTTGGATGGCATCACCCACTCGATGGACATGGGTTTGGGTAAACTCCGGGAGTTGGTGATGGACAGGGAGGCCTGGTGTGCTGCGATTCATGGGGTCGCAAAGAGTCGGACACGACTGAGCGACTGAACTGAACTGAACTATTTATTGGGGACAGCTACTTAAAATGTTTTATATCAGCTAAGGTGGCGGAGCAATAGGATGGGGAGACCACTTTCTCCTGCACAAATTCATCAAAAGATCATCTGAATGCTGAGCAACTTCCACAAAACAACTTCTGAACACTAGTGGAGGACACCAGGCACCCAGAAAGGAAGCTCATTCTCTTCAAAAGGAGGTAGGACAAAATATAGAAGACAAAAAGAGAGAAAAAAGAGTTAGGGATGGAAACCCATCCTAGGGAGGGAGTTGTGAAGGAGGAGAAGTTTCCAAACACTAGGAAACCCTCTCACCGGCGGGTCTATGGGGAATTTTGAAAAAAAAAAACAACCCACAGAATACGTGCCTAACTGCAACTCCTAGCAGAGAAGCAGCCCAGATGCTTGCATCCGCCAACAGCGAGCGAGGGCTGAACAGGGAGGTGCGGGTTCCATTCTTAGGGTAAGAACCGGGCCTGAATGCCCTGAGGACAATCTGAGGGAACTAACATGAGATAGCAACCCAAACTGTGGGATAGCCAGAGAGAGAGAAAAGAAAAAAAGAGATTGAGAACTTTCCTGCGAAAAGCTCTAACCTAAGGCACAGCTGGGCCTGCCCACAGAACAAAGGACTGAGAGAATACCAGAGGAGAGCTAGCCAGCTGCAGACTGGCCTATCCCCCCACCGGAGGCAGAGAGGCAGGTGGGCAACAGCCAGAGCCAGAAGGCAAGGGGCAGTCTTGGCCCCAGAGACAGCATCCTCCACTAAACTGTGAGCAGGCTCCCACTGCTAACCAAGCCTTCCTAGGATCCTGGATGGTTGACATCCACCAGGAGGGTCGCAGCCTGAGATCAGCTCCCCAGAGGAGACACAGGGCACACCTGAGATGGCGCGCCAGCTGCGCACCCAGGAAACCGAGGGGCCAGGACCAGGGAGGTGATAAGACGCACTGCAACCTGGGACAGTGCACTCCTCAAGAACCTGGTTGACTGAGCTGTTCAGAGCGGGGAAGGGCACAAAACACAGGCCCAACCAAGTCTGTGCCTTTGGGGGAGTACTCCAGAACCTGAACCTGAGCGGCTTAGACTTGGGAAATGCACGCAACCCAGGGCCTGCTTTAGAACAGTTCCCCTGCAAAGTAACCTGGAGCCTGAGCAGTGGAGACTGGGAAAGCACATGCCTCCATGAGCTGGGGCAAATCCAGTGTGGTCCAGACACTGCGAGCACTCCCACACACGCCAGTGATATTTGCTTGCAGTATTCCACCTTCCCCACAGCACACTTGAACAAGGGAGCCTAAATAAGTGGCAACTTTTGCCCCTTTGTGTCAGGGCAGAAATTAGACATTGAAGAGACTTGCAAACAGAGGAACCCAAAATAAACAAAGAAGAGGGAACCACTTTGGAAGTGACAGGTGCAACAGATTAAAACCCTGTAGTTAGCATTGACTACATTGGAAGGGGCCTATAGACCTTGAGAAGAAATATAAGCTGGAACAAGGAACTATCTGAAACTGAACTGACCCCACAGTGCCCTCAACAGCTCCAGAGAAATTCCTAGATATATTTTACTGGTATTTTTTAATTAAATTTTTTTTTAATTTTTAAGTTCTTTATTACTCCTTTAATTTTCATTTTTATAACCTACTATTACCTTGCCAAAAAAAGACCCTATTTTTAAAGCAAATTTCATGTATATATATATCTTTTATAATTTTTGTGATTTTTTTTAATACTGTATTTTTGAGAGTCTAACCTCTACTCTAGATTTTCATCTTTGCTTTTTGGTATTTATAATCAATTTGCCTTTAAGAATCTAATCTTCAGTACCCATTTTTACACAGGAGTGTGATTACTGGCTCGATTGTTCTCTCTCCCCTTTTGAATCTCCCTTTTCTCCCCCAGGTCACCTCTAACTCCTCCCTCCCTCTTCTCTACATAACTCGGTGAATCTCTCTGGGTGTTTTGGGCTGTGGAGAACACTTAGGGAACTGATTACTGGCTAGATTGGTCTCTCCCCTTTTGACTCCCCCTCTTCCCCTCCTGGTCACTTCTATCTCCCTCCTCTTTCTTCTCTTCTGTATGTAACTCCGTGAACCTCTCTGAGTGTTCCAGACTGTGGAGCTGCTGCTGCTAAGTCGCTTTAGTCGTGTCCGTCTCTGTGCGATCCCATAGACGGTAGCCCACCAGGCTCCCCTGTCCCTGGGATTCTCCAGACAAGAACACTGGAGTGGGTTGCCATTTCCTTCCCCAAAGCATGAAAGTGAAAAGTGAAAGTGAAGTCGCTCAGTTGTGTCCGACTCTTCGCAACCCCGTGGACTGTAGCCTACCAGGCTCCTCCGTCCATGGGATTTTCCAGGCAAGAGTACTGGAGTGGGTTGCCACTGCCTTCTCCGCTAAACCCTATGACTTAGGCACTATTATTACTTCATCTAACAGGAGAGGAAACAGAGTCTAAGGAATTTACTCAAGATCACAGAGCAGTTAAGTTACAGCAGGTATGATTCCAGGAAATAAACTCCAAATTACTCAACCATAGCACCACGCAATGCTGAAAATGAGACATAGCTTTCTCCAGGAGGCACTGAGGAGCCACAGAAAGTTTTAAAGCAGGCGCGTAATAAGATGCAAGGATGCTGAATGGACATGGTCAAGCACGTGCTGGAAATCATTAAGTGAATTGTTGAAAATGTTCTGTTCTCTGTTTTACTACTTCTCATGGCTGACAGCTGGTGTTCTCATTATAGGATTGTTAATACATCATTGAGCCTGGCAAAATGCTGGTCTCTGTTGGGTGGGAGCCAGTTGAAGTTTTGCCATTATCTGTATGGAAGACAGTTAGTTATTTATGTATCTGCTTTTTCTAACCAATAGTGAACCATCTGACACAGGGCCCTTTCCTTATTTGTGTTTGCATGCCAGGCCTCACTAATGTCAGGTGGAATTAGGAGCTCTGGAAATTTGTGGAAATTAAAGGGGAAAAAAAAGATGTCAAATTCATTCTTAGGTGACAAAAGGAGGGAAAGAACATTTTATGAGCATCTGTTGGCGATTTGGTCATATGCACGTGTCTTCTGAATAGCAGCATTACCTACTTGCCAGGCTGGCAGATTTTTCATTTGTTCTAGAATCCTGGGAAATACGACTCATCTCTCTTCTTTTCCAGCCTCAATGTAGAAATAATGCAATTCTCAGATGAAAAGGGTGGAGAGTTTTTTTCTTAGAGAAACGTAAGAGGATCTGATTTATGTCAGGCCTCTTACAGATGCATCAAAGTCACTGCCTCCCTAAATAACCAAATTAAATGGCTGGAAAAGGGCAATCAAGGTGGCTGTCACATCCCAGCAAGTGGAAGTCAGGGCAACATCTGTTTTGCCTGCTGTTTTGGAAGTCACTGGAACATTCTACAGTCTGGGATTAAATTTCTACTTTTTATAAATACCTTATTGGTGGAGACTGTGTGTAAGAACTGCAATTACCTTGTGAAGACGTTCTTTCATAAGCTAATGTGGAAAGAGGAGAATAGTAACAGGCACATGAGAAACCTTCAGAAACTGTGATGCTATTACTGCCATGAATTACAGCACATCCATATTTTTGCACTGGCAAAAATAAAGTCACCAGCATTGGCAGGCGGGTTCTTTATCTCTAGTACCACCTGGAAAGCCCCAACAAAAATAAAGTGACCAAACTCAACAGCCAAGATCACACTTGAATTTTTCACATTTAGCTTGCATTTTCTTGCCTCTGCCCTCCTACTTAACTTCTCTCCGTTTAGCATCACTTCTGTTTTCTTGAACAATGTGTTGTGTGTTACTTACTCAGTCATGTCCAACTCTTTGAGACCCAATGGACTGTAACCCACCAGGCTCCTCTGTCCATAGAATTCTCCAGGCAAGAATACTGGAGTGGCTTGCCATTCTCTTCTCAAGGGGATCTTCCCGACCCAGGGATGGAACCTGGGTTTCCTGCATTGGAGGCAAATTCTTTAACATCTGAGCCACCAGGGAAGCCATTAAACATTTTTACTTACTTTTATTTCTTCGAATACAAAAGGATGAACAACTTATTCCTTCAGTGTTCACTGAATATCTACTTTGTGTCAAGTTCTAAGGTAGCAGTTAGGTATACAGCAATTAAAGTGGATCCTTAAGGAGTTCACAGTCAAATGCAGAGGGGAGACTTGGAAATAAGTAGTAGCAAGAGACTGCCCAAGTGCTAGAAACCTGATTTCATTTGGTTTTTATTAAGCAAAGGGAGATAACATGGGTCACTGGGAGAGATTTCCCAATGGAGGTTAAAAAAAAAAAAATTCTAAGCTTTAAATGGTGAGTAGTATTTGAGTAGACTGAGATAGGGCACTTCAGGCAAAAAGCACTGTAAAAGCAAGAGTATGTATGTGGTGTGACCATAGGTGCTAAAAAACTGTGCATAGTTGAGAGTGTATGAAGCAGGGCTTTCCCAACTATATTTTGGGGAATTTTAGCATTAATCAGCATTTCAGGGGAGAATAATCTCCATGGTTTGGTAACTTTGGGAAATGCCAGGCAAAAGAAATTGGACAGGCTTCTAACCTGAAGAATCTTGTGAATATAATAACATATTCCCAAGCGGGAGAACACAAAAGATATAAAGTTCACTGAGCTCTTTCTTATAGAAAAAGGATAGTATTAACCTTTACTGGGTTTTATGTATGAAGTTAGTTAATGCAGTTAAAGTGCCTGCTTGGCACAGTTCATAGTGCACTAAAGTATTCAATAAATATTTGTCATTCTTTTTCATTTCACAAACATTATCCTGAAATAACAAAATACTTAAAGAAAGTAGATTTATAGATTTGGATGAAATGAACTATTCTCATCAAAGTAGATCACTGGGGTTTGATACTCTGTATCAAATTCTGCACCATAAATCATTATTTCTTCTTTGAAGAGAAACAAACAATGCTAGCTACAAATCAGATACGGCAGACCAATGAAAACTTCTGTGTATCAGCTCTCCCCTCCCCCCACATTCAAACTTTCTACCCAGAGAAAATTTTTTAAATATTAGAAAAAAATTTAAAAATATACTTCAACATAGTCACAACAGTAAATAATGAAAGATGGAAAAAAAAAAACTTTCTATGAAATCAAGTGTATATTAAGGCATTTGAGACAATTCTGAAGAGCACAGAGAGAAACTCACAGTCTGAAAATGGTCAGATTCAAATTCAGGGAGACCATTCCACATCACCTCTTTAGATGAACAGTACAATGTCAAAGGACTACAGCAATAATTTCCTCTGCAAAGAGACCTTTCAAATCCTAGTGCGGAAGATGCACTGTAAAGTCATTAACCCTTGCAATACCTCAGAGGTGGAGAGTGACTATAATTTACTGCTCCCTGTGCACAGATCAGTGTGGAAAAGGTCAGCATCTGAACCTGGAAGAGACCCCTAAGCTATCTCATATGGTGCCAGATCCGAAGCTTGTGGTCATTTAGTCACTAAGTCATTTGTGTCCGATTCTTTGTGACCCATGGACTGTAGCCCTCCAGGCTCCTTGTCCATGGGATTTCCCAGGCAAGAATACTGAAGTGGGTTGCCATTGACTTCTCTAAGGGATCTTCTTGACCCAGGGATCGAACTTGGGTCTCCAGCATTGCAGGTGGATTCCCCGGTGGGAAGCTCCCAAAGCTCATGATCACTTATCTAAAGCAAGATTATGACAAGGCCTCTGTTCTTTGGGCATATTCTTAATTTTTCTCCCTTCTGTAGTTCTTTATGCCATTTCTCACTTTCAATAAAACCAATTTACAAACTTCAATCTGCAGAAGTCAAGGCTGATTCTCATTAACTGACAGGAGGTGCTTCTCTGAAAATTGCCAATTTAACACAGTAGGAAGCATGAGAAAGGGGAAAAAAAATCTTTCCACCAGGTCTGTGGGACATAAAATGAGGGTCAGTTGACTGATTCCTGCTTAGTTAAAAATAATCTGATCAAATGACAGAAATAGAGAGTTATGTTTGACAGGACACTGGAATTTAGACTCTGATTCTTATGGCTGCCTCCCCCATCAACTGTTTGAATTGCTCTAACAGGAGGTATATTATATATACAAAGATACCACTGTGATAGACTAGAAAAGGAGAGAAATGAGCATGCTAAGTTTTATTTAACTAGCCTGCATAATCACTAGGCTACATTTGTACAGCCTGCCTCTGGCATAATTTTGACAAGGTTGTAAAGGCCACCCCTGATGCCCCAATCTCTGCCTCCTCTCGTTGTCCCTCTGCCCTAACCACTGCTGTGCTGTGAATACACATCTTTACGATCTCTACGTTTCAGAGAATTTGCTAGGTTTAACCAAACCACAATTAATGGCCAATCTGAGCACTTGACTGAGGTGTCAGTTTCAAGGAAGCGATAAACTATCACTGGAAAAGTAAAGCCATGGGAAAAAAAAAAATCTACATTTACTAGACTGTCTCTGGGGGAAGTTCTGAACATCAGGATTGCAAACTTAAGTATTGCCAGGAGCAGTGGAGCAGTGAGGTCACGGAGAACTGAGATGCCGTGGGCAACAGGTGAGCACAAGCATGCTTGGTTACCGGATCCTTTAAGGAGGTGATTATGACTAAATGAGGTCTCAGTGGTGGGGCCTGATCTGATAGGACCATTGGCCATTTAAGAAGTGGAAGAGACACCAGAGGTGCAGGAGTGCAGAGGAAATGCAGCAAGAAAGTGAGTGTCTGCAGGCCAGGAAGAGAGGGTCTCCCCAAAATCAAGGCTGCTGGCACCTTCATGTGGGATTTCCAGTCTCCAGAATTATGAGAAAAGTACATTTTGTTGCTTAAGCCCCTCACTCTGTGCTAGTCTGTTGTGGCAACCAGAGGGGCCTAATACATGTTCTTTGTTTTTTTCATTCCCTGAAGTAAATATTTCAGTAGAGGTAAGTTAGGTCACACTTTACCTCTGTGTGGATCAATGACTGCAAGAGTCTCTGGGCCCAGCTTTGTTTCTGCCTGCGTCTAAACAGGGGATTTAATCTGAGATCCACACCTCTGCAAGTTCATGGTGAAAATTCAGTGTCTGTGAATTTGGCTGGGCCCAAATGCCCTTGCCACGCTCACCAAATTTGAACTGAAATGCAGCATTTCTTTGTTGACAACAAATCACAGTAAGATAAGCAATAACCATGACTTTGTCACCGATGGAAATCACAATCTTTTCCCAATCATATCACAATTGTTTCTGATACCTCAAATAATCATTTATACTCAACACTATTTTGAAACGATGGTAATTATCGCATCCACAGCTAGTCCTCATTAACTTATTCATTAAAAAGAAGCATATATTATTTTACAAATAGGAACTTATATATTTTGATAACTGTTTTACTATAACTGGATCCCTTTACAATTTTTTTGTATTTTATTTTGGTCATTTCTGAACATTTTTCTAAGGGGGATTCATGGGCAGAGCTGCACTACAAAGCACCCATGGCACAGAAAATTTCAAGAGCTCTTTGATCTCAACTCTTATTTCCAGGTGACTGTGAATGGCCAGGCCTGTGTCACAGAGTAACCTGAACTCTATCCTCCGGGCACAAGGTCTCATAATGAATAAATTCATCTGAGCGGCCTGAGCAAGTCTATTTGACAATCTGGTGTTGCCAATGCTAGCTGACGGCACAGCACCCCTGGTAACAACGCCGTAACCAGGAGAGTCACCAAGCTACAGTGCTTTCCATCCCAACAGCTCACCATGCTCCGAGCCATCTCTTCTCTGACATGTGCAAAGGTTTCCTGGCTGTCTGTCTCCCCTTTGTCCCATCATTGCTTATTCAACTTTTCCAGCAGCATCATCAGCTCCAGTAATGAAGGCAAAAATGAGGCTACCTTGTTTGTAGCAGATCCCACACTGCACAGCAGAGCTCTAGAACCCAGCAGATGCTTAGGAACTGTAGATGTGTGAGTGAGAACCCAGAAAACCAGAGACAACCCAGCAGAGCCCTGTGCTTGTCTGAATCTTCTTCATTCTGACTCATGTCCGTATTTCTGTTTCCTCATCCAACACCTTGATTATCTTCTTGTCCCTGCCTCTCCTGTCTGGCTGCATGTCCTATTGGGTTCTAGGCCATATCCTGCTTCTTACCACAATTATAGGGTATTTTTTTCTTTTACCAAAAATGTGCTGCTCATTACTTGTCAAGCACTCAGTTAACAAATCTTGCCCATAATACCTCAGTGTATCCTCCTAATAAACCTGTGAGTTATTATGAATATATCCATTTTCAGGAGGAGAAAACTGACTTAAAAGACTACCTAATTTGCTAAAAATAACATAATTAGCAAACTGCAGAAAGAGAAATCTACCCTAGTTCTCTCCAACTCTAGAGCCCATGTTCTCCAATCCCCACTGCAACTTTGAAATTTGAATTCATCACCTATTAGATGAGGAATTGTACTCATCTCACACACTAGCAAAACAATGCTCAAAATTCTCCACGCCAGGCTTCAACAGTATGTGAACCATGAACTTCCAGGTGTTCAAGCTGGCCAACATCCGTTGGATCATTGAAAAAGCAAGAAAATACCAGAAAAATATCTACTTCAGCTTTATTGACTATACCAAAGCCTTTGACTGTGTTGTTCACAACAAACTGTGGATAATTCTTCAAGAGATGGGAATACCAGACCACCTGACCTGCCGCCTGAGAAATCTGTATGCGGGTCAAGAAGCAACAGTTAGAACCACACATAGAACAACAAGTTGGTGCCCTGCTTATTTAACTTATATGCAGAGTACATCATGCAAAATGATGGGCTGGATGAAGCACAAGCTGGAATCAAGATTGCTAGGAGAAATATCAATAACCTCAGATACACAGATGACACCACCCATATGGTAGAAAGCAAAGAAGAACTAAAGAGCCTCTTGATGAAAGTGGAGAGTGAAAAAGTTGGCTTAAAACTCAACATTCAAAAAACGAAGATCATGGCATCCAGTCACATCACTTCATGGCAAATAGATGGGGAAACAATGGAAACAGTGACAGACTTTATTTCTGGGGGCTCCAAAATCCCTGCAGATGGTGACTGCAGCCATGAAATTAAAAGACACTTGCTCCTTAGAAAAAAGCTATCACCAATCTAGACAGCATATTAAAAAGCAGAGACATTACTTTGCTGACAAACATCGGTCTAGTCAAGGCTATGGTTTTTCCAGTAGTCATGTATAGATGTGAGAGTTGGACTATAAAGAAAGCTGAGTGCTAAAGAATTGATGCTTTTGAACTGTGGTGTTGGAGAAGACTCTTGAGAGTCTCTTGGACTGCAAGGAGATCCAACCAGTCCATCCTAAAGGAAATCAAGTCCTGAAAGTTCATTGAGAGGACTGATGTTGAGGCTGAAACTCCAATACTTTGGGCCACCTGATGAGAAGAGCTGACACATTTGAAAAGACCCTGATGCTGGGAAAGATTGAAGTCAGGAGGAAAAGGGGACGACAGAGGGGGAGATGGTTGGATGGTATCACCAACTCGATGGACACAAGTTTGAGTGAGCTCCAGGAGTTGATGATGGACAGGGAAGCCTGGCATGCTACAGTCCATGGAGTTGCAAAGGGTCGGACATGATTGAGTGAGTGAACTGAGCTAGATGAGAAAGGCTAGATGTCTCATTAGGTAACAGGCAATAGTCTATAGCCTTCTAACAGGGAGAGACATTATACGTTGCCATAACTTCCATATGTAAGCATTTTTAAGAGTATTTTTTTGTTTGTTCAACACTTATAACAACATGATGAGTTGGATTAACTTATAACAACATGAGGAAATGGGTTCAGAAAAATCAGGTGACTTGCCCAAGTTTGTACAACTCGTAAGCAAAGGAACTCAAACCCCCGGCCGGCCCTGTCTAACTTTAATCTACTATACTTGGATTCCTTTATGGGTCCATCAGTCTCCCTTAGCCAGACCAAGTGCAGGATTGATGCCAATAAGCAAACAAACCAAAAGAGATTCTCCAATGTGCCCAATTTCCTTCTTCACTTTAGAAAGCCAGCATGCTGGGCTGATGTTCCTAACTTTAGGAGAATGGGGTGGTTTCCTCATCACCTGCTATACTGGAGTGCTGTTTGCTCCAATTCTGTCCTAGGCTCTGTGCAGATTCTCACAGAGGAAGCCATGTGGACACAGTCAATAACCAACTCGGTTTTCCATCTCAGACTTGACTACTTGTGTTCTCAGGAGTACAACCCAGTTAAAACGACTCTTTCATGAACGCATGCCATCTAAATCTGCCCTGGGACTTGGTTCCTTGGTTTTCCTTTGGCACATCTCCAGTTTGAAGAAACTACCACCAGGGTGGGTTGGTAGCACTGCTGTACTGCAGCCTCTGAGCCTCCTCTAAGGAGGGTTAGATTATACTAACAGTGTCCATCTAGCGAAACATCAGTGGGATGACAACACTTTGACTGTGCTCAAATTGTGATTAAGGAATCTTTGAAAAACCCGAGTAATTGTCCCTTTTAAAAGCTACCTACTTCCAGCAGGATTTTATCCATACGCTTTAACTGGTATCAGAATAGAAGTTAAATAATCATAATCATTACTTTGCAGGGAAGAGGAAGGTAAAGAAATGCTTTATTTTCTTGAGGTTGGCAGGCCTTTGAGAAAGAATTTCTTTCTCCTCTGTCACTTCTATAAAAAGAGAAAAATCTATAAAAATCTTGTCAGGAAGAGCATTTCACATCCTTTTTGGCTATCCTCATGGTTTGAAGTGGTGGGTAGGGATTTAGATGCAAAATTCCCCCAGATTTTAAGGCAAGTTCTTTCAGTTACACTGTAAGAATTGCTTACAAACCTGGTGTCCAATACCTGTGATATAAAGGGCAGTGTTTTCCAGTGTCATTCCATTTTATCACTTTTAATTAAACAAATAACAGGCATGCTGAAAAAAAAAAAGAAATGTAATTGTCAACTTCAGCCATTTTACAAGCCTCTCAATTTCTCAAAAGGTTTTAAAAGAAAAGAAACTTGAAAGCGACATTGTGTGGTCCAGGTACTGCTCTCTGTGGATTTCTCCTGCATTCTCATGAGACCCTTGGGGCACTTAAAAGTGATTCACTCATCTCCCTTTTTCTCTAATTTCTCATACAGTGTGGTTATTACTGGAATTGAAAAGGAGTCTTGCATACTTCAGGGCTTCTCTGGTGGCTCAGACAGTAAAGAATCCACCTGTCAATCCAGGAGATGTGGGTTCAATCCCTAGGTTGAGAACATCCCCTGGAGAAGGAAACGGCAGCTCACTCTAGTATTCTTTCCTGGGAAATCTCATGGACAGAGGAGCCTGGTGGGCTACAGTCCATGGTGTAGCAAAGAGTCAGACATGACTTTCTGATTAAATAACCACAACTTGCATACAGCAGACAGCCTTACTCTAGCTATCCAAGGCTGAGCATGTGAATAGAAGATGCACGTTCACTACTGCAGTGTAGACCGCTGATTAATAACTAGTGTTGGGGCCAGGCAGATCCAGTCTCCAAATTCTGCTCTGTCACTAGCAAGCTGTGTGACTTTGGGCAAAGCCCTGGATGACTATAATTCTCAGTATCCTCATCTGTTTTGCCAAGATAATTATAGCCCCTTTGTAAAAGTGTTTTTCTGCAGAACAGAAGCTCCATAAAAATCAAGGAACATTGTTTGCTTTGTTTACTGGTACATCCTGGTGCTGAGCACAGGGTTGTGGCACATAGCACTCAATAAATATTTATTCAGAACAATGAAAAAATAATTTTTATCAATTTTAGTTAATTCATAAAGTATGTAATCACTATCATTTAATTAAGATATTAAAATATTATTGATAAGATTTAATGAATATTTACATTTGATAATGAATAAAAATTTAGAATGAATGAATAAATATTCATTATTTAGAATAAATGAGAGATGATAGTTTTTAGTACAGCTGCCAGTCTATTAAGGCCCAATAAATAGTCAGTATTACTATTATTTTTTCCTCCAGGAGTTTCAGATTGGTCTCACACAGACTAAAGAGTTCACATAATTGACACCCCTTTCCTTCTTTCACCTGGAGCTTTATTCTCTGAGTTTCAAGTCTTTGTGAGTTATATTTCAGTGACAAATGCTGAATGCTTCTTGAGCACAATCATTATGTTCAATGTCAGCAGTTATATATAAAAAATAGACGAAAAACATGTTTATATTTTAAATGGGAAAAATAGATGCTGACACTTCTCACCTTGCCAAGCTTTAATGATTCAAATCATTTCTTTATTGGGATTTTAACAGCTAACATAATGAAGGACTTTCAAATTTCTTTGAATAAATATATTCCCTACTCCAATTCACCTATTTTTCTAATACTGTTTCATTTAGGTTCTACTTTATTTATAAGAGATTTGCAAAACTTTGCTGAAATTTAATGAGAATTTCCCCCTATTTAATTAGCTACAACTCAGATCTTTACAGAGTTTTCATACTCTCTGATTCCTCTCCTATGTCCTATGTAAGTTCTACTCTCTGCTTACAAAGGAATGATTCTGTACCGATCCAGAGGCTTCAGTTAACTAGCCGTGACCAAAAGTGAGTTGAAGGCAAGGTGATGGCTGGGAGAAAGAATGAGGGTTATGAAGGTGTTGGGGGAGGGAGACAAGTGGAGAGACTCTTTTCAATCTGGCCCTCTCCAGAGAGAGACAACAGCTTTGGATCAAGCTTCAGACACCAGGGCTCTGCTTCTTAAAGTGTATTAGGAAGAAACCTCACCAAGTACCTATTAAAACTGCAGATAACCTGGACCATAGAGCAGGCATGTTGGGATACAAGACAAAAATCTGTATTTTTAAACTAAGTCTTCATGTGGACACCTTCAGCACTAAAGTACACAAACTCATGGCAACCTAGATGAGCACTGAGTGCTGGGTCTTGCAGCCATGAGATCCCAGACCCCTTTTAACAGAGCCTCTTAGAGCATCAACAGAAAATCTAACCTACCTATTCAAACAGTGCCAAAAAATTCACACACTTTCCTAAATGTAATAAAAACTAGAAATGAAGCAAAAGTAATTTATATCAAATCAACACTTTGATATTTAAATGTTCATATATATCCAACTACACCAGAAGACAATGAAGCAGTTCATGCTTGCATTCAGACGTGCTAGTACCATGACTATTACAGCAATAAAGAATGTTGCTTCATGTATTTTTTGTTGGGAATTCAAAAGCTAAGGCACCACTGCCATTAGTGATAGAATTTTCCAAAATAGTGAACAACTCTTAATAAAATTTTCAACAAAAGACCATCTTTCCTAAAATTAAATTGTGGTTGCCTTCTTGGAAAAATCAGTGAGATATAAAAACAGTGCTAGGAAGACTTTGTAGAGCCTATGGAGTTATTTTCTTAGGTCAAATAATTACAAACAGGCTTTCAGTTACAAAAATGTCCAAAGAGACATTTGAAGCTCATGCCAAATGCAGAACAGAGAATTGTTCATTGTGTGGTTTCTCTCTCCTGTGCAGGAAATCCAACACCCATCGCTCCCATCTTTTAAATCCAAGAAGGATCCCCTTCATACACCAAGTTCTGTAACAACCAAAAACAGTCCTTTCCCCAATTTGTACAATTCTCTCACTTAGAACCACTGAACTAGAAAGTTATGAACCAGGAAGAGACATCAGCGAGCAGAGTGCAAAGAAGACCTGTCATTTGGTCCCTGAGCCATGACTGACCAGTCTCTGCTCAGTGTCTATGAGTCACCAGAGATTCAGGGTGCTAAGCTCTTTATACTCAGTAACTCACTTCTTTGTCATAAAAATCCTTTGAAGTAGGTTTAAAGCCCTTAGTTCACATAAAGAAACTGATGTTTGGAGTTAAACAGTCTGTTCAAGGTCCCTGAGTAGCATGGTTGACACCTGAACTAAAGTGTCTGAATCGAAGGCCTGGTCTTCCCATGGCACCTGCCACTGCCCAGAACAAGGGGGCAGTGCTGACCATCAGCAGGGCCAGTCTATGGTGCAAGAGTCCAGGAGAAAAAGAGCAAAGGGTGTAACTTGTAGCAATAAATTTAATAGCGTTTAAGTTTAGAACTGAACAACAAAAACAAGGTTGGAAATGGAAATATTTCTCTTCAGTAAAACTTCCATTTGTGGGCCTGAATTAAGTTAGACAGGAGTGCCCCCTGAATTTAGGGTTTGCTTTTTCTGGGGTTGCCTTTACACATCCAACTGTCCAAACTCTTGCAGCATTACTTGGGCTTTAGGGTGGGTGTTGGTTTGCCAGAGGGTCTTCTCAGTATCTGGTCCACCTGCAGCTTGACAGGTTCTTTACACTTGTCCCTCGAAGGGCCTTTTCTCTCTGCTTTTGTTCTTGCTCCAAAGATAAGACTCTTATTTGTTACTTGACACTTGCTAGCCTGATGGTCGGGGTAGAGGAAGGGCATGCCCTGCCTTTCAAGTTTAGCATCAGACTAAGCAGATGCTGGTCTTCGGTTGGCCTTTGCTAGCTTCCTCTTAATGGCTTGCTGGCTTTCTCATCTGCCATGAACTGAGTGCTCAGATGTCATGTCTTCTTGAAAATGCTTGTTTGTCTTCAGATTTCAGATGACTAACAGCTCTCTGATGGGTTCAAGTAACGTTGTGAGTTGGGTGAGTATCTGGTATTTTTTAGTATAGTGGTAAAGACGGGAGGGAAACTTCTTTTCTGCTTTCTACATCCTCAGCAGAGGTGAAAAATTGCTTTATGAGAAACATGAAATATTTCACATGATCACATCCACATGGTTAGAAATGCTGCTGAGGACTCACTGTGAAAAACAGTCCTTCAGCAATTCTTTATCATACTCATGCTATAACTCAGAAGGAACTATTTTTATTTAATTCAACTCTTTCTGGTGTTATTTCATCTATTATTTAATTAGTAATGTTGCCAAATACATGGACACACAGCTATTTCTTGATTAATCAATTTTCAGTTCAGTTCAGTTCAGTCACTCAGTTGTGTCTGACTCTTTGCGACCCCAAGGACTGCAGCATGCCAGGCCTCCTGTCCATCACCAACTCCCAGAGTTTACCCAAACTCATGTCCATTGAGTCGGTGATGCCATCCAACCATCTCACCCTCTGTCATCCCCTTCTCCTGCCCCCAATCTTTCCCAGCATTAGGATCTTTTCCAATGAGTCAGCTCTTAGCATCAGGTGGCCAAAGTATTGGAGTTTCAGCTTCAATATCACTAAAAATCAATCCTTCCAATGAACACTCAGGACTCATCTCCTTTAGGATGGACTGGCTGGATCTCGTTGCAGTCCAAGGGACTCTCAAGAGTCTTCTCCAACACCACAGTTCAAAAGCATCAATTCTTCGGCACTCAGCTTTCTTCACCGTCCAACTCTCACATCCATACATGACCACTGGAAAAACCATAGCCTTGGCTAGACGGATGTTTGTCAGCAAAGTAATGTCTCTGTTTTTTAATATGCTATCTAGGTTGGTCATAACTTTCCTTCCAAGGAGTAAGTGTCTTTTAATTTCATGGCTGCAATCACCATCAGCAGTGATTTTGGAGCCCAAAAAAATAAAGTCTGACACTGTTTCCACTGTTTCCCCACCTTGCCAGGAGCCAGCTCATGAGATCCCACCCGTGACAGAGTCATGAGGAAGAGGACTGATTGAGCAGAGCTTCTCAGGCCTCAGGGATTCTTGGAAGGCTGCCTCAGCGCTCACCTTAAAGATAATATCTGTCTTTCTGATGTTTGCTATAATAAACCTCTTCTTGTTTTCTGTGACTTAGGCAAAAGGCTTTTCCTGATTCTCTTCTAAAACAGATCAATCTGAAACCTCAATCGACAAGGCCCCTGAATGATAGCACCCTAATAAAATTATCTAGGATATAGAGTATGCTAATCTAAATTCCTCTTGCTAGCATATTAGTTTGTTTAATAAATGTACCTGTGCCTTTGGAGCTAATGTGCATGACAGCTCCTTAACAATAAACAATACTTAGAGCCTCCACACAGAAAGCCCCGATGGGCACAGAGCCCTTTGTAAGAAAGAAAGGCTTATTAGGAAATATAAGAGATATTGCTTTATGAAACCGTTACTTAGTCTATATTTATTCACTATGTTTTTGCTCTTAACGTATTTAGCCTATATAATGAAAGCATAATAGTTAGAGATTTATATAAATAAAAGTTTAGCTTTAATATATATAATAAGACAATTGTTAATTCAGCTGGTGATTTTGCTAAGCACTGACCTTGGTGCTACATTGTTTCAGCTTGCTGTGCCATGACTTTATTGGACCACATTCTTCTCTGTTAGGCTCAAGGCATAAGATAGAGTACAGAAAACAGGTTTTACTTTGAAACTCTGAGTTTGTGAATTCTTTCTTTGTCATAATCGGCTGTGCCTGTATTCTTTAAAAAAATGTAACCCTGGTACTTTCTGTGCCTGATGCAAAAGTGTCCTGGCTGATCAACCCTTATCAATAAAAGAGTCACCAGATGTTAGCAGGCCTCCAGGCCAAAAGATGATGTAAACAACTTTAAACTTTTTGTAACTAAAAACACAAACAGTGTCCTGGTTCCGATAAGGGTCAAAAACTGCTGACCCATTGATCTGGTCTGGCATGACTTTACACTTTACATTTGTCTCTATGTACAACTAAAAATATAAAAGCTGTCTTGAAAACAATAAAGTCAGGAGACACTTGGAGACGCTAAGACTCGCTGTGTCTTCTCATTCGCCGACGCCATCCATCCTGAGGGAACCCTGGACCAGCTGGAGCAGGACTCGGGCACCACCTATTTGCCATGAACTGATGGGACCAGATGTCATGATCTTAGTTTTCTGAATGTTGAGCTCTAAGCCAACTTTTTCACTCTCCTCTTTCACTTTCATAAAGAGGCTCTTTAGTTCTTCTTCATTTTCTGCCTTAAGGGTGGTGTCATCCGCATATCTGAGGTTATTGATATTTCTCCCGGCAATCTTGATTGCAGCTTGTGCTTCACCCAGCCCAGCATTTCTCATGATGTACTCTGCATATAAGTTAAATAAGCAGGGTGACAATATACAGCCTTGATGTACTCTTTTTCCTATTTGGAACCAATCCGTTGTTCCATGTCCAGTTCTAACTGTTGCTTCCTGACCTGCATACAGATTTCTCAAGAGGCAGGTCAGGTGGTTTGGTATTCCCATCTCTTTCAGAATTTTCCACAGTATATTGTGATTCAATAAGGTCTAATCAATTTTAGACCTTATCTATTGATTACCAATGTGACAGATGAGGACTTATCTCAGTAATACAGTATTCTACCTCCCTTCCTTAAAATATAACCATAGATCTAGTTTTAGTTTCTATCTCAGCAATATTTGTAATTATAGGCTTTGTACTTTGATCCCACTTTTATTTATCATTTCATTCACTACATATTGCTTTGGATCCCCCTGTTTACATTAATCTTTCTGATCACCTCTATTTCTTTCCAGTTTCCTCTCATCCTTCTCTTTTCCTTGTTTATCTGTACCCACTTAAATCATTTTTCAGCTTGCGTTTTTCGAACCTTAATGAAGATTTTCTTGTTTTACAGGTAGCATGAATCCAATCATTCCCAATCAATGAGCAGGGATTGCATTATTATGATGTTGCAGATATTTGCTACACAGCCAAGTAGTGTGCTATGACTATATTTCATTTCTTTTCAAAGTTTTGGTAATTTCTATCTGTCATTCTTTCTTCAAGCATCATCTGCTTTTAATGCAGCTTATGTTCCTCCATCATCTCATGGGCTGTATCAAGTCAGTGACTGCCCTTCTCAATTTTCTGAATCTTTGGCTTCAGGAAAGACTACAGTAGTGTGCATATGTCAGTCCCAGCCTTCCAGTTTATCCCTCCTCCTGGTAACTGAAAGTTTTTTTTTTAACATATGTGACTCTATTTCTGTTTTGTAAATAATTTCATCTGTGTCATTTTTAAAGATCTCATCTATAAACCATATCATATTATATCTGCTTTTCTCTGTCTGACTTCACTCAGTTTGACAATCTCTGGGTCTGTCTATGTTGCTGTGAATGGGATTTGTGAGTTTATAATGGTATAGGGGGGTTTGTACACTTCAAATTTCTTTACTACAATTGTAATGGAGTCTTGGGAAGGGGAAATACATAAATTCATGGACTCAGTCATTATCCTGAATCATATACTATGGTACTGTTTCATGACCTTGTCTGGTCGACATCCCAAGGGAAGAGCAGAAGAGCGTTTGTGTAGAGAGATGGAAGCAATCTGAAACTGTGTGCCATAAATTAGGCAGAGGTACTTGTGAGGAATCTGGTAGGATGTAAAGAAATGTTGTTTCTTAACTTCAGTTTCAGAGTTCTCAAAATCTGTATTTACTGCTCACATAAGAAGATACAGACTGTCCTCTGATAGTCAGAGTCTTGAAGGAGACCAAGAGAGGCATTATGCATCAAGCAATCTAGATGCATAAGAGCTAATGGAGACAAGAAAAGGCCCATATACAGGGAGCAGGTCATTCACCATTAGATCTAACCATCCCATCAAAACTGATAAGGTGATAGGACTGATTCATGTTGATGTATGGCAGAAACCCATACAATACTTTAAAGCAATCATGCTCCAATTAAAAATAAACAAACTTAAAAAATGGATGAAGTGAATCTTGATAGCAGACAGGTAATATTTCTTTCTGTTAAATTGGATGACAAATTTATAAGCCCTTTCATCTCAACTACATCTAGTTCCTTAGCTCATCTATTGCCTTTAATGGTCACTGGACACAAGTAGATCCCTTAAGAAAGGCAGGTGAGCAGAAAAGCCTTGCCAGCCATGGGGACATGAACAGTCTTCTGTGGGGCTCATTCTTTCCTTTGACATTCAGAAGATATTTATTGAACAACTACTCTCTTCTCAACACATCCGATTAGGAGAACCTTGAGCAAGTTAAATTCTCATTGAGTATCTAATTGCTTTTCTGTGACATGAGGGTTAAAATAGCATCTACTTCACAGAATGGATATGTGAACGAAGTGAATGTATTCTCATGAAGTGTGCAGTAAAGTGTCTGAAATGACTAAATGCTTAGCTACTTTTATTATTAAGATTAACCAAAACACCTGACCTTGAGGATCTCAAGTAGGAGAGAAATATATACGTAAACTAATATTGCCACTTAAGTATAAAATGAACCTATTTGCAGGGAAGGAATAGAGACACAGAATAGAATAGACGTAGAGCATGGACTTGTAGACACAGCAGGGGAAGAAGAGGGTGGGTCAAATTGAGAGAGTAGAACTGACATATATACACTACCATGTGTAAAATAGATAGCTGGCAGGAAGCTGCTGTATAACAGAGGGAGCTCTGTTTGGTGCTCTGTGATGAACTAGAGGGGTGGGGTAGGGGAGGAGTGGGAGGGAGGCTTCAGAGGGAGGGGATGTATATATATATATATACACTTATAGTTGATTCGTATTATTGTATAGAATAAACACAACATTATAAAGCAATTATCCTCCAGTTTAAAAAAATAGGTGTTAGGAACATAAAACAGATGAGTTAAATAGAAAATAATAATAAGATGGTAGATATAAGCCTAAATATGCCAATAATTATATTAAATATAAAAATTAAAAGACAAGATTGCCCAAGTGGATGAAATAACTCAAAAATATAATGCTTATGAGATAAAACCTTACATATAAAGGATGCAGACAGGTTGAAAATAAGAGAATGCAAGAAGACATACCATAAAATGAGTAACAAAAAGAAAGTTTACAGTCACAGAAGTATTTCTTCTTCACACATAGTTTTGCAAAGGTGAGTGCTAAGGAGGTGAGAGAGTGACTCTGCTTTCATGAGCCCTGTTCCAAGCTGATTCTTCCAGGTGCCACCATTTCCCAGCCATGGGAAGGAAGGCAGAGTGTGTCTTCTTTGTACAGAGTGTGCCAGAATGTACACACTCAACATTTTCAGGTTCCAGGCACAGAACACCCATTACTTCTGCTCAAATCCCACTGATTGCACCTTTATCACATGGTTACAGCTAACTTCTAGGAAGACCACAAGATCTAGTCACTCTATCAGCAACCATGTACCAGGATGCATTTGTGGTGAAGGGCAGTTCTCTTAGAAAATAAAGACCTTTTCCCTCTTAAATACAGGAAGGAGAATGGATATTTCAATGTCCCATTTTATAGGAGAAGAAATGGGGTTTCAGAGAAGTTCATCACAGCCACCCTCACGTAGCTAGTAACTGTGCATACATGTTAAGTCACTTCAGTTGTGTCCAGCTCTTTTGTGATGCTATGGACTGTAGCTTGCCAAGCTCCTCTGTCCCTGGGGAATCTCCAGGCAAGAATACTAGATGGAATTGCCACGCCCTTCTCCAGGGGATTTTCCTGACCCAGGGATGGAAGCCATGTCTCTTATGTCTCCAGCATTGGCAGTCGGGTTCTTTACCACTAGCACCATCTGAGAAGCCCAGCTAGTAACTGCAAGGCCTCAAATCCTTGGCTGTTCAATCCCAGGGCCCTTGCTCTTCAGTGGCTGTTACACAGCCCCTGCAACTCCTTTCCACGTCTTTTTATCTGTGCATCTCTCGGTTTCTCACCAAGTTTGGGAGTAGACTCGAAAGCCAGGAGAAAAACAGGACAACGAGAGAGCCCATCAAGGTTAAGAAAGAGCTCATCTCATCATGCAGTCCACCAAGCTCACCACAGGAATTGCAAAGAGCAAGCTGTTGGCATCCCAATGGGGTCCCACACTGGTAACACTTTTCCGGTCTGGGGAATACAAATCCAGTTCAGACAAAGAATGGTGTGCACCCTACTTTCTTCATTTTTTTGTGGGAGATGTAGCTAAGATTCAAAGAGAAAATTTTACTTTCTTATTTCACTATTATTATACTAAATTCTTCATTTTTTTCAGAAGCTTTATCATTTGGAGAGCATGGGGAAAAACAAAAAGGAAATCTGTTCAGCCAGAAAGAGCATACTGAATTATTACAGAAGAGACAGCCCTCAAATTCTGAAGATATCCAGAAATTTAAATTTAATTCCAGAGTAGTGATAAAAGTGAAAGAAAGAGGCAGGAGAAGAGAAAAGGAAAAAAAAAAAAAAAAAAGGAGAGATGAGGTGGGAGAGGCAGGGGAGGGGAAGAGAAGAGAGACCTACTGTCTTCCTATCATATCCCAGATTTCAAGCTATGTTGATGTGATTCACCAAATTAAAACCAGTAAGTTTCCCTACAGACTTTTGTTGTAGCGATGCTTGTATTTCAAGTCTCTAAAGAAGTCCCTATTCTGGAAAGACTCCATGGATTATTTCGGTTGCCAGGGAAACTGCCTGGATTTGAATGACTCTCAGGGATTCCTGCAGACAAGCCCTGGCAGTTAGGAGGGCCCCATGGTAGTAATAGTCTTCAAAGGCCACAGCCCCGCAGCATCAGCCGTCATTCTATTTCCAGATCCAGCTACTTGCCTCTCATGTTCTCTGAAGTCTGAGCTTTTCCTGGGAGGCAGGGGGTGGAGGGGACATACACCGCAGTGCTGTATTATGGCATGATAATTTCAGTAATTTACAAGGGCCTTAACTGCACACTCAGGAATCTTCTGTCACCAATTTTGCTTTCGGTTGGATTTAGTTTGTACTTTTTAAAGCATATCAACATGATGTCACAACTAAGAGATAATCTGAGAGAATAAAACTAAAGTAGATAATTGAAGTAGTGACGACTATTTGCTCTGTATCCTCTAAGAATGACATATGTTAGTCATTATTTATTCAGTCATGCTTAGTTATTGTTTTTTCATTATCAGTATAAGTGAAACTCACTCAGTTGTGTCTCACTCTTTGTGACCCCATGGACTGTAGCCCACCAGGCTCCTCTGTCCATGAAATTTCCCAGGCAAGAATACTGGATTGGGTTACCATTTCCTTCTCCAAGGGATCTTCCCGATTCAGGAATTGCGCCTGGATCTCCTGCTTTGCAGGCGGACTCTTCACTATCTGAGCCACCAGGGACTCTGTTCTTAAAATCAGCCATAGAATACAACTGATTAGAGGGAAATGACGAAATGATTCAGTGACAAAATGTAGATGGATATGGTTACTGATCTGTAGGTCTAACTGATTAAAAACAAAGTCAATATCCATGAAGGCCCTCTTGGGGTGCGGGGATCAAAACTCTAATGTACATATTTATATTTAAATTCTATTTGTGTTAAACTCTCCAGATGTTGGTTTTGAAGGAGTAATGGAGAGAAGAATATTTTATTGCTCTGAGCTTGTTTTATAAATTCAAAGATAGAAAATGTTGAAATTACATTGGTTAATTAAATCAGATGAAGGCAATGTGGCTCCAAATACTTTATCATGTAACTGCTTAAGGGAATGAATTTCCTCATCAGTGAAAGGTGAGAGAAAGGTTAAATTTCTAAGTTCTTTTCACTCTGAAATACTATGATTTTATCCAGTTATCAGGGGAAATGGGCATTTTGGAAGCAGCTATTAGATCCAAGCATGGCTAAAATATGGCATAGGGTGTGTGTTTTGTTTTGCTGCCCATAATCCACTTGTCCTTCTTTTACCTGTACCTTTTCCTTTAAAAAAAAAAAAATCTTTTCTTCAAATCGCCACTCCTCTGAAACTCATTAAGGCATATCCAGTGGATTTAATATATATATAGTAACTGACTTCCCTAGTTCCTCAGCCCAGATTTATCCCAATTTCTGTGATGAATCAAGCATGTGTGTGAGGAAGCCTATGGTCTCTCATTGACAGGCCTACTCAGAATTCATATCCTAGTGACAGCAATCAGGTTACCACTTCTAAATGTCACAACTGGAAAAGACCCTGGAAATAATACAGTCTATCTTCTCAGATCCCAGTTTAGGGAATCTGAGGCCCCCAAACATTAAAAGACTTGCTCAGCAACACAAAACTGGAAATGACCAAGATCTGGGCTAGAACTTGGTCCTCTGGCTGCATGATCAGTAAATCACAACCAGATACGCAGGTCCATAAGTTGTCAGGATTACCACATCCATAAATCAGTTTTAACACTTAATGGAGGTGTATTTTTCTGTACTCATCAAGTCACCTTGCTGAGTTCAATGGGCAAGAGAAGTTCAAAATTATCATGACAACCTTTAAATAATTTCAAGTAAAGATCATACTATGAACACTCATCTGAAAGCTTCAGTCTCTAAATGGCAAATCACAAGAGCAATGAACTTCTTTAGTTTAACTTTCTTATGTTCCATTTCTTGATTTGTAAAATAGCAATAATTATAAATTTCCCCTCAGACTGGTATGAAGACAATGTAAAATAATACAAGTCAGCTGCTTAGCACAGATCTTACTCAACCTCAGCACTCTGTGATGATTACTTCTATCATCACTAATACTAATGGTATTATTGCTCAATGACTAAACCTGGCAAAATGTCCCTGAATAAACAACAATGCCTAGCTACACATTCTTTACTTAACAATCACTGAAACATGCTTTTCTTGCAATTGGCCTAATTAAACTCTTATCAGAAGAATATTCTAGTATAAATGTAAGCATGCCCAGAATCTCTGTTGAATTGCATCATTCAAGCTTGATTTAATCACCAGTGTGAACTATCTCACTAAGCCAATCCAACCACCTTTTATGAGAACTGCATTGACAAAAGATAAGAGCTTGAGCAGCATTTCTGTATCTTTACAATTTGATGAGTTTATTCTGTTGATTTATTTTTTTCTTTTTTGTATAAAAATGTTTTCTTACATACTTTCTAGTCACTAAACGGAGGAGAAATAAAAAGAAAATGGAATTGTTTCCTAATAAGATTGAAAGGAAAGTGTGTCTAACAAGCCTTGGAGTCCCGGAAGCGTCAATGCAAAACACGTCTGGTGATAAACGCACTCGGTTAGTCTTGAATAACAAGAGGGCTGTACAATTTAATTCAAATAAATAGAAAGCATTCAGTCTACAGTTTAAATGCTATATTCTTGGACACCAGAAACCATCAAAATGGTCCCTCTTGACTCAGGTAGGAAAACAGCACATTCTTTTCGTGTAAAAACAAAAGTTGTCTTGACTTGTGTCCTTCAGAGAGCTGGCCAGCGCTACAGAGTGTTCGTCTAGTTTAGCAGCTCTTACAGTGAGTCGTTGACAGGAAGAGTCTAAGTCCTTAAACCATGAAAACATTTTCTGAAAAGCCAATCGTAGTATATTTTCCTCTGTGGTCTCAATGGAATATAGAGGAAGAGAAAGAAAGGGAGGAAGAGAAAGCTATTCTCCAAAAGGAAATGGAGCAGAGATCTGTAGAAATGCAAAACTTCACAGACATATTCCATGTGGTTCTGATAGTGAGAATTCAGTGGTTTGATCCTTTGATTCTTGAGCTTCCACATTATGAAGGCCCCTCTTCCCTTGATTAGAAAAATAATGCAGAAAACTGGAAAGATTTAAGCATTCTCCAACCACCTAAGATAACCAATGTGATAATTCTGGAATATGCCCTTTAAGGAATATTTCTAAAAGTCTACAAAATCATGACAAACTTTCCTATTTCTTTGCTTGCTTTTAAGTAATTATCATGATAATAATTCTCCTACAACATGGTTTCCAAAGGCTTCTTATCACCACCACTGCTATCAAGATAATTGAAAGTACTATCATCTTTCACCTGGATTGTGGTCTCCATGCTTCTGCTCTTTTCCCCTTTTAGTCTATTCTCAGCCAGCCAGAGAGATAGCACTTAAACCTACGTCAGAGTGGTTCCTCTCTGCTTAGACAGAATCTTTCAATGACAATGGCTTTGCATTACACACAGAGTAAAAGACAAAATTTAATATGCCTCCCTAAACATTCTCAGCTTTTTTTTTCCTGACCTCATATCTTATTAGCTTTGGCCTCTTTCTTTCTACATCAACCACACTGACCGCTGTCTCACCAGGCATGCTGCTGTCTCAAGGCTTAGTGATTTAGCATGTACTGGTCCTTCTGCATGGATATTTTCCTTCCAGACATACCTGGCTCCCTTCCTTCCTTTAGGATTTCACACCTGCCTGTCTCTCATTGTGACTTTCAGGGGCTACCTTATCTAAAACTGCGGTACATCCCCATCTACCTCCCCCCCTTTTTTTGGGTTCAAGTTGTGTGAAGAACAGCCCAAGAGATGCTATGAGGGAGTGAGGAAGTGAGACTGGGAAAGGAGGGGCTATTAAGGAATATGTTACTTAGAGGGTCAATGCTGTGGGCAATTGGGCTGAATTTACTGGGAAGCCCCTGAAAGACTGTACTGAAAATGCCACGGAATTGTCTTCTTGAAGTGCCAGGAAGCTGAGGTATTTATTTACTCACCCAAGCTCTTTCCTGGGGGCAGTTGGGACTTTTAACAGAGACACACAGGAAGCCATCAGCATGTATGGGGACTGCCTGCAGATATCTCTCGGGATGGGTGTGTGTGTGTGTGTGTGTGTGTGTGTGTCTGTGTGTGTGTTCATGTTTGTGCTTGGCAGCAGTAATACACAATTAACATCTCCTAACTGGTGGTCCTGTCTCCGGGTTTGCCCCCTTCCTCTCAACCCCATCTACAGCTCCCAAAGTGATGCTTCTAAGACACCAACTAGATCAAGCTATTCACCTGTTTAGATCTGTCAGTGGCTCCCCACTGCTTTCAGAATAAAATCCAAATTGACTCTACATTTCACTACTCTTCAAGCTTCATCTCTTACTCATATGAGGCTCTAGGCAACCATACTACTAATAACTCTAGATTCTCTCTAAAACCACACTCATGAGGCCCCCAAACACAACAATCCTTCTGTATGAAGGCTACTCACAAATGCTTAACAATCATTTACTTGTTCAGCTACTACATGCCGGGCTCTGAGCAAGACACTGCAGATACACTGAGGAAGAAACCACAGCTCTCATCTCCAAAGAGCTCACTGTCAAAAAGCCTACTTCATGCATTTTCTCTTTTTATGTCTTTTTCTCTTAGCACTTAATTATCTAACATATTATAACATACTATATTTATTTTACTTATTTATCTTGTCTATTGACTTTCTGTCTCACTAGATTACTGATTTTCAAAGAGAGAGATTTTAATTTGTTTTCTTGAATCTCCAGTGTTCAGAATGGCACATGGCACATCATAGGAGAAGAGCCCAATAAATATTCAGTGAATTGAGTTCTTTATGAAAACTAGTTAATGAATGGCTTCATAGTATTCACTTGCTTTCAGGTACCATACTTTACTAATTACCTACTTTTGGCCACTTAGTTTGTTTCCATTTATACTTCTCCAATAAATGACACTTCATGAACCTCTGTGAACATACATCTTTGTCTGTATTTACAATTATTTCCTTAAGTTTAATTCCCAGAAGCTAAATTGCTGCATTAAACCAGTTTACAACTCTCCATCAATTGTGTATCAATCTTGCAATTTGCGTAAGACACGATTTTTTTCTTCACACCCCATCTGGCACTGGATATAACCATTGTTCAAGCCAGTCTGATAGGCATTTCATTATTATTTTAATTTGTATAGTTTTGCAAGTCACAACACTTTTTGAAAAAGCTGGCTTTGGCCTGTCCTATATTATGTAGTTTTCTAGAATGGACATGGAGAAATAATTAGTAAAAGAAACACACTAAAGTTCACTTGGTCCCCTCTCGGTCTCCAACTATTTTATATTAAAATACGACCAACACAAGCTGTTACACTTAGAGACGACAGCATATCCGGATTCCTGATGAGGTCACCTTTGGAAAGGGCACGGCATCAGTTTGATCACATAGCGAACTGAACAGATCAAGTTTTGAGCCAACTACCCTAGGAAAGAAGAGTTTCTGAGACATCTCCCACTTTGGACTTTGATGAGGAGCTCCTGGTACCTCCAATATTGGGTCACTGGCTTTTGAGCTCAAAAAGCCACTCAGAATACCTGTCACCTGGAATAAACTCCATCTTCCAATATTAACAAACAAACCAAGAGCCCACCCCGAAATTCAAGGTATTCTATACTTTTCTTTCCCAGAGTAAATACTGCCAAGCAGAGTGAGACATGTTAAACCAAACCTGAAAGAAAGAAGTCTCTACTCGTTTTCTTATCTTTGAAATAAAACTGACATGGATATCTGAGACGTTAACATGGTGTTTGAAATTCAAGCCCACCGCACAGACTCATCCCATTTTGTAAGAATTGACACCTCCAGGCATGACGGCTGGACAGTGGGTCCCTAGGCACGCTATTCATGCCTCACCCAGCCCTCCTTAATGCCGGTGTATGTTTTCAATGAATCACATCAAGATTCTAACCACAAAAATCAAGAGCTGATGCTCATTTTGGGAAGCCAATTTCTCTTTCCAGTTGAAAAATTTATTAGTAAAAGAACATCATCAAAGAACCAGCTGTTATGATATCAACTAGCACAGGCATCTGCGAGAGCGGAATTTTTCTTTAATGTCTTCTCAGAATTCCTCCCTTTTATGAATTTGCTTGGAAAGGTAAGTTATATTCTAAAGTTTTCTTTAGGAAAACATTTTCCATTTCTTATATTGTGAGTTTTTTTTAAGTAAACCCTTAATTTTTACAACTTTTTGAAGAACTTGTCTTGCCCCTGGATCAAAGGGGAAATAATCTCTTCCTTCTACTTCTCATTTAGCTGAAGTTTGAGGCTGGGGCTTATCAAAGTGACCTGTATGGAAACAAGAAGCAGTCCTTGCTCTCTGTGCCAAACTCATCATGCTTAACCCCCAGGGATGCTAATGAGAATCAGAGCCGAGTGGTCCCACAGGAATGCCACAGGAAGCCAGACTGTGTTCCTTCTGCATTTGAAAGGCCATTTATATGCAACCTGCAGCTGTTTAGAATGTGGTTAGGAAGACCTCCTATGGACTTTTTGTCAGACCTCTGGGGCAGATATAATGAGAGATCTAGATCTAAGTTTTAGGAGAAAAAGATCAAACCACATGAATCTTAACCTTTGTTCTTCCAGTGCAGTGAGAGAAATATTCAAAATACAACTGTAAAATGTACCTTATGTCAGCGAGGACTCACAGCTCTGTGCATTCTGTTTGCTTCACTGCCCCATTCTTTCATGAGATGAACAGGAATTTGAAGTATGCACCATGTCCTAAATATTAAATTAGATGCCTTAGAGAAAGTGACTAATGTGTTAGTGAGGGTGATAATCCCAAAGGGAAATAAACAGGACCCTTTAAAGTTAGCATTTAGTGGAAGGTTAGAGAAGGAAATAAGAAATGCAAATCAAAACCACAATGAGGTACTATCTCACGCCAGTCAGAATGGGTGCTATCAAAAAGTCTACAAACAATGAATGCTGGAGAGGGTGTGGAGAAAAGGGAATCCTCTTACGCTGTTGGTGGGAATGCAAACTAGCACAGCCACTATGGAGAACAGTGTGGAGATTCCTCAAAAAACTGGAAATAGAACTGCCATATGACCCAGCAATCCCATTGCTGGGCATACACACCGAGGAAACCAGAACTGAAAGAGACACGTGTACCCCAATGTTCATTGCGGCATTGTTTACAATAGTCAGGACATGGAAGCAGCCTAGATGTCCATCGGCAGACAAATGGATAAGAAAGCTGTGGTACATATACACGATGGAATATTACTCAGCCATTAAAAAGAATACATTTGAATCAGTTCTAATGAGGATGATGAAACCGGAGCCTATTATACAGAGTGAAGTAAGTCAGAAAGAAAAACACCAATACAGTATATTAACGTATACATATGGAATTTAGAGAGATGGTAATGATGACCCTATATGTGAGACAGCAAAAGAGACACAGAGATAAAGAACAGACTTTTGGACTCTGTGGGAGAAGGTGAGAGTGGGATGATTTGAGAGAATAGTATTGAAACATGTATATTACCATATGTGAAATAGATCGCCAGTCCAGGTTCAATGCATGAGACAAGGTGCTCAGGGCTGGGGCAATGGGATGACCCTGAGGGATGGGATGGGGAGGGAGGTGGGAGGGGGGTTCAGGATGAGGGACACATGTATACCCATGGCTGATTCATGTCAGTGTATGGCAAAAACCACTACAATACTGTAAAGTAATTAGCCTCCAATTAAAATAAATAAATAATTTTTTTTTAATGTGTTGTGATGGAGAATAGCTGAGAAGGATACACTTTACAGGTGGTCAAGGAAGGTTTACAGGAAGAGGAGATATTTAGATAGAGATGTTCAGAAGAAGGTGTTGGTTATTGAAATAGCTTTTTATTCAAAGTATTACAGTGACTCAGAACCTCTGGGATCTTTCTTGAAAAAGTCAATATCCTCTTCCTGTCTGAATAGGACAGCTTGTTGTTCAATTTCTCTGATAACTTGAGAGGTTTAGAGATGCTGCTAGTCACCTGCTGTTCTAAGGGTTTAGAAGACAATCATGGATAATGAGTTAATAGAGGTTTTTTCCCTTTCTTCATAAGAACTTAACCTTTTGGTTAATTCTCTACTCTGTTCCCCTGGTAACCTCATAAGGTAATATGTCAACTGTTGCTAGGCAATGTTGTTAATAATAAAATGACTCCATACAGGAAGGTTACATTTAGACTGGAAGAAGTGTATCTATCTGATGGGAAGTCATAGCTCCAGGCTCTCTTGAGTCTCTCTCTCTGACAACTGGGCATGGCCCTTGCATGGACCCTGGAAACTCTGCCTGTGTTGCAGAGTTTGAGCATATTGCCTCCTGTGAGGCTAGGGCTGCTCAGATACCTGCCCAAGGTGCTTCTCTTGCATTTGAGCAATCACCTCAGGAGAGATGATCTGAAAACCACAATAACTGTCCCAGGGACACTGCAAGGCTTTCCACAGGAGAAGAATGCCACTGCCACCCTCCTGGGAGCTTTGGATTCTGAATCCCAGCCTTCTTAGTACACTGTGGCCTATAGTGGCTCTTGAGTCTGAACCTAAAAAAATCCCTGGTAGGCTCTGCAGAGTAATACTCAGTGGAAGAGAAAGTTTTAAAACATTGAGAGCTTTGGGTGCAAAAGTCAAATGCAGAGTGATAGCCCTGAGTTGGGAGGAAATCAACACAATCTCTGAAACTTATTTCTCTTCCTGCCATCTACATAGCTTTCTCTTCTCATTGATTTTGCCTATTGCCAAATATAGAAGATACTGAAGCAATGACTAGCATCCACCCTGTTGTGTAATTCCAAGTCTTCTGGATTTCACGCACAACAAACATAAAAAAAAAATATTGACTGAGCAAACATCAGGTTTGTCAAATTTTCTTCTGCCAAGGAAGAGTACAAATAATTGCAGCACCAACACACACCCTCAATTCTCTGTGTCATTTCCAAAAGAAAGGAAATATTACACAAATGTAAGAAGGAGAAGACTTTTAGGTTGAATAAATTTAGCTTTATGAAGCTTGCCAGGTATAAGACACAGTCCATGTTGGATATATCTGGGGAAAGCCCTACCTTAAAACTCATAACCCACTTGTGTTTTTTTTCCTCTTTTTGTCAGTAATTAGGGAAAAACCCATCAAAGCTCACACTGGCCCACAGCCCAGTATCTGGGAACCCCCAAATCAGACGTCTTCAAAGCTGCTTTCCAGCTCTGAAATTTTCCAATTCAAACCTCACCTACTCTAAAAAGACCATTTCCATCACACAGTTTTCTGCAATGGTACCAATCTAATCCCTCCTCTCTGAATTATTTATACAAATGCAATCAATATTGCACAAGTTTGATATTTATCCAATTCTATCTTACACCATTAACTAAACATCTTCTCTGTGATCAACTTCCCAGTCTAGTAAGATGACACATTCTTTAACATGTAAGAGGAGCTCTTTCCCATCCACTTAGAAAAGTTCTAGGCTAGAGGTTGGCAAACTTTTTCTGGAAAAGACCAGTTCCAGTCCAGTTCAGTCGCTCAGTCATGTTTGGCTTTTTGCAAACCCATGAACCGCAGCACACCAGGCCTCCCTGTCCATCACTGACTCCCGGAGCTCACCCAAACTCATGTCCATTGAGTCAGTGATGCCATCCAACCATCTCATCCTCTGTCGTCCTCTTCTCCTCCTGCCCTCAATCTTTCCCAGCATCAGGGTCTTTACAAAGGAGTCAGCTCTTCGCATGAGGTGGCCAAAGTATTGGAGTTTCAGCTTCAACATCAGTCCTACCAATGAACACCCAGGATTGATCTCCCTAAGGATGGACTGGTTTGATCTCCTTGCAGTCCAAGGGACTCTCAAGAGTCTTCTCCAACACCACAATTCAAAAGCATCAATTCTTCGTCACTCAGCTTTCTTTATGGTCCAACTCTCACATCCATACATGACTACTGGAAAAACTATTGCCTTGACTGGACGAACCTTTGTTGACAAAGTAATGTCTCTGCTTTTTAATATGCTGTCTAGATTGGTCATAACTTTCCTTCCAAGGAGTAAGTGTCTTTTAATTTCATGGCTGCAATCACCATCTGCAGGGATTTTGGAGCCCCCCCCCAAAATAAAGTCAGCCACTGTTTCCATTGTTTCCCCACCTATTTGCTATGAAGTGATGGGACCCGATGCCATGATCTTAGTTTTCTAAATGTTGAGCTCTAAGCCAACCTTTTGATTCTCCTCTTTCACTTTCATCAAGAGGCTCTTTAGTTCTTCTTCACTTTCTGCCATAAGGGTGGCGTTATCTGCATATCTGAGGCTACTGATATTTCTCCCGGCAGTCTTGGTTCCAGCTTGTGCTTCTTCCAGCCCAGTGTTTCTCATGATGTACTCTGCGTATAAGTTAAATAAGCAGGGTGACAATATACAGCCTTGACATACTCCTTTTCCTATTTGGAACCAGTCTGTTTTTCCAGGTCCAGTTCTAACTGTTGCTTCCTGACCCACGTACAGGTTTCTCAAGACGCAAGTCAGACGGTCTGGTATTCCCATCTCTTTAAGAATTTTCCACAGTTTATTGTGATCCACACAGTCAAAGGCTTTGGCACAGTCAATAAAGCAGAAATAGATGATTTTCTGGAACTCTCTTGCTTTTTCAATGATCCAGCAGATGTTGGCAATTTGATCTCTGGTTCCTCTGCCTTTTCTAAAACCAGCTTGAACATCTGGAAGTTCACGGTTCATGTACTGTTGAAGCTCGGCTTGGAGAATTTTGAGCATTACTTTACTAACGTGTGAGATGAGTACAACTGCGTGGTAGTTTGAGCATTCTTTGGCATCGCTTTTCTTGGGATTGGAATGAAAATTGACCATTTCCAGTCCTGTGGCCACTGCTGAGTTTTCCAAATTTGCTGGCATATTGAGTTCAGCACTGTCACAACATCATCTTTTAGGATTTGAAATAGCTCAACTGGAATTCCATCACCTCCACTAGCTTTGTTCGTAGTGATGCTTCCAAAGGCCCACTTGACTTCACATTCCAGGATGTCTGGCTCTAGGTGAGTGATCATACCACCATGATTATCTGGGTTGTGAAGATCTTTATTGTACAGTTCTTCTGTGTATTCTTGCCACCTCCTCTTAATATCTTCTGCTTCTGTTAGGTCCATACCATTTCTGTTCTTTATTGAGCCCACCTTTTCATGAAACGTTCCCTTGGTATCTGTAATTTTCTTGAAGAGATCTCATCTTTCCCATTCTATTGTTTTCCTCTATTTCTTTGCATTGATCACCGAGGAAGGCTTTCTTATCTCTCCTTGCTATCCTTTGCAACTCTGCATTCAAATGGGTATATCTTTCCTTTTCTCCCCTGCTTTTCACTTCTTTTCTTTTCACAGCTTTTTGTAAGGCATCCTCAGACAGCCACTTTGCTTTTTTGCATTTCTTTTTCTTGGGGATGTTCTTGCTCCCTGTCTCCTATACAATGTCACGTACCTCTGTCCATAGTTCATCAGGCACTCTGTCTATCAGATCTAGTCCCTTAAATCTATTTCTCACTTTTACTGTATAATCATTAGGAATTTGATTTAGGTCATACCTGAATGGTCTAGTGGTTTTCCCCATTTTCTTCAATTTAAGTCTGAATTTGGCAATAAGGAGTTCATGATCTGAGCCACAGTCAGCTCCCTGCCTTGTTTTTGCTGACTGTATAGAGCTTCTCCATCTTTGGTTGCAAAGAATATAATCAATCTGATTTCAGTGTTGGCCATCTGGTGATGTTCATGTGTAGAGTCTCCTCTTGTGTTGTTGAAAGAGGCCAGGTAATACGTATTTTGAGCGTTAAGGGTCGAGTGGTCCTTGGTGCGATGACTCAGTTCTGCAGGAGTATAGTAAAAGCAGCCATTGACAATATATAAGCAAATTGGTGTGGCTTTTTTCCAGTAAAACTAAATAGGCTAGATTTGGCCTTAGGGCCATAATTTGCTAACCCTTGTTCTGGGCAACAGGACAGGCTGTTATTCAGTCACTAAGTCATGTTTGACTCTTTTGTGACCCCATGGACTGCAGCACGCCAGGCTCCTCTATCCATGGGATTTCCCAAGCAAGTACAGTGGAATGGGTTGCCATTTCTTTCTCCAGGGGATCTTCCCGACCCAGGGATCGAATCCAGGTCCCCTGTGTCTCCTGCTTCGGCAGGTGGATTCTCTGAGCCACCAGGGAAGCCTATAAAAGGACAGGCACTCTTTGCCCTGTTTGCACATGAACTAAGGATTCCAGTTAAACTATTGACATCCTACTGTTGCCACTTGGTACTCCATCGATTTACGAGCTGTTCATTTCTATATGGGAAAGTCATTTTCCCAGCAGAGTTCCAGATGTTGGAAAGAGGGAGAGAGAGAACACCCACTTAGTAAGCAGATTGACGTAATTAACTTTGGGTTAGGATGTCATGGACAATTTCCCCCCATTAATTTGTAGCTAATAGCAGAGTCTTTTCATAGATTCTGAGGAATATAGAGTGAAACCTAGTTCTTTCATGGCACTGATGATGAAGGAGAAGGAAGAGTAGGAGGCAGGGGTAGAAAGGGAAGGAGAAAGTGATGAAGGCGAAGAAAAGGAGGAAGAATTGCAGACGGAAGGTTTGATTTCTTATTCTGGAGGATTTTTTAAAACTGTACTATTTTGCTTACTTTCCTATAATCCTCTAATAAAACACTTAATGGAGAGAATGTTGTGGGTAGCAAGTTCTTATAATGTCTTTCTCTGAAATTAGACTGATTCCTTACCAGAATAGATACCCATGTTGTTGAAAGGGTTGATTTTGGGGTTTGGTCTTCATTGAGCTTAGTTTGTTTTATAAAGCTCTCTACATTGCTATTCCCGAGGAACACCATGCAAATTCTGGTGCCTGATTGACTGATCTGCAGGCTGTCCTACTGTTTTTAAAACATTTTATATCGCCAGCAGTTGTCTCAACCCACTGTGCAGAAATTAGGAGGCAGTTACCTGCTTCTTTTTTAAAATGACAGCCTAATGCAAGCCTATTGTTTTAAGGTCTTTTGTCCTTACAGGAATTAGATGGGAACTGATGGACAGACAAGCAGTAACAGTCAACCCTTTTTACCTGTGTGGGAGTCCCAAGAGGGCACACCTTCACAGCCCCTGCCTCACAGTTCATGTTCAAGGTAATGGCATGCCATCAGGCCATCACTGCATATATTTGAAATAATGCGTTCCTCATCACGGTGTTTATTACTAGACCAGCAAAAGGTAGTGTTTTCTTCCTATAGTTTGACACAATACCAGTGCAGTTGGCTGCTGCCTAACCATTATGTCCTCACATGAAAGGCAGTGTGGCCACAGCTTTTGGAATATTTTCTTTTAAGGGAGCTATTCAGACTGTCTTACTGATTCTCAGCAAATAGTCTCCAATTAGGAATACGTTTTCTCACCTAGTTAACAGTTATATGAGAAACTAATGAATAAACTAATATTCCCTACTATAAACAAAAGTAAAGTGGATACAGTGAGATCAGAAAATGAATTGCATGGCCATTCCAGGAGCTGCCCAACATTCATGCTGCCTTTTGGAGGATGGTAAGACCATTATCATAGACATCCATCGCTCTTCTGGTGAGAGTTCTACTCAAGAGCGCCTGTCTACCCTTTTGTGTGTGTGTCCGCTGCTCAGTCAAGTCTAACTCTTTGCGACCACATGGGCTGTAGCCCGCCAGACTCCTCTGTCCATGGGATTTCCCAGGCAGGAATACTGGAGTGAGTTGTCATTTCCTTCTCCAGAGGATCCTCCCAATCCAGGAATTGAATCTGGGCCTCCCGCATTGCGGGCAGATTCTTTACCATCTGAGCCACCAGGGAAGCCAACTCAAGTTAAGCCAAAGAGAATTTACCTTCTGGAATCTGAATCTTTGGGAAGCTGCACAAAGATGGAAAACCCTCACAGAATGTCTGTCACTGGGATGCTCATGTCTTGAAATGTTCAATGAGTTTCTGGGACCACATTCTCAGGGTTGTGTATCTCCTATTCCCACCCAATGTTATTAGTATTCTTTGGATTCTGTGAGCTGCCCTTCATACAACCAGTATATTCCTTTTCTGCCTAAATTAACCAGAATCCAGGTTTTTACTTACAACCAAAGGGCCCTAACTGAGACAATAAGCAAGAATTTTAAGGAAAATAACAGAGTTTATAGTTCTTGCTTCACTTTTTTCCTGCCAGAGAGATCTATAAATGTAACGTGGCAGTGACCTTTCCAAGTGTGAAAAGATAATGAAAATGTCATAGGCTACTAAAAATGTTTAGGAACCAGTAGGTTTTAAAAGTCAACAATCTTTTAAAATAATAATCGTTTTGCCGACAAAGGTCCCTATACTCAAAGCTATGGTTTTTCCAGTAGTCATGTACGGATATGAGATTTGGACCATAAAGAAGATTGCATGCCAAATAACCGATGCTTTTGAACTGTGGTGCTGGAGAAGACTCTTGAGAGTCCTTTGGACAGCAAAGAGATCAAACCAGTCAATCCTAAAGGAAATCAACCCTGAATATTTATTGGAAGGACTGATGCTGAAGCTCCAATACTTGGGCCACCTGATGTAAAGAGCTGACTCATTGGAAAAGACCCTGATGCTGGGAAAGATTGAGGACAAAAGGAGAAGGCGGCGATGGAGGATGAGACGGTTGAATGGCATCACCGACTCAATGGACATGAGTTTGAGCAAACTCCAAGAGAGAGTGAAGGACAGGGAAGCCTGGCGTGGTGCAGTGCATGGGGTTGCAAGGAGTAGGCCACGACTTAGCGACTGAACAATACTCACACCAAATGCTGCCTATGGTCAGCAGCATAGTCTGCTGTGTTTGGTGAACACGGTGAAACATTGCTTTAAAATAGAGTGTAATTGTTGTGAAAACCACAAAGTTTGGTATCAATATTTTCTATGGCTCAATTTTATAAGAAAAGTAGATAGGAAGATGAGTGACTTATTCTCATAAGCAACCTCCAGTGGATGTAGGAAAAGAAATCCGATTTCATAACCCCTGTTCAGGCATCTTTCTTTAAAATACTCTGACTACTGAGATCAAGTCAGTTGTGAGTGATTTATTACCAATTTTGGTTCCTATTGCTTTAACTGTAACCTTTACCTTCAGGTTCCCGTCATTTCTCCTTTCTTTTGAACTATTATTTCAACTACCTGGAGCATGTACCTCTTCTTTAACTTTTTTTTTTTTTTTTTGGTTCAATATGATTTGATGTGGATTCAATTTTCCAAAAATATCTCTCTGGCTCAATAGTTTCTACATGGAATATGGTAATGTGAGTTTTAATGAAAGCACTTCTCTCATTCTGGTGAATCCTTATCTCTGCTGAAAAAATGATTAAATAATGGAATCATGATGCCTTCTCTTTAGGTGAAAATGAACTTTATGTTTGTAACTTAAATATCTGAGCCTGGAAATGTACTTCTTCTTCGCTTGTTGTGTACTCCCTTCTATGAAGACTAATCATATGGTTTTGCTGTTTAACAGCAATGAACTTGTAATGCATTAATACTCTAATCAATGGCTTATGCTTATATGCAGCCAAACTATCACCCCCTTTTATCTGCAGTATACTGACTTCTCAGAAAAGCACAAAAGAAACAGAGCCTGTTTTCCTTCTTAACTATAATTGTGTATTTATTTTCAACCCTAGGATTCAATCATAACAAAGGCTGAGTTGCTCCTTAGCCTTCAATGGGGTTCTGTGTTCATGGGTAAGATGCCTGATTGCAGTTGTATCTGGCCACCTGAACTCACAAAGGTTAAGCAATTTAGAACTAAAAGCAGCCACAGTGGTGCTTTATAGGGGCTATTACGGCAGTAGAAGTTTGATTTTCTGAACCAGAAATGCAATTACAACACAATCTTTATCTAATACATTTTTAAAGAAAGTGAGGAAGAGAAGAGTCACGGTGAAATAAACAATTTTCTAGTTCTGCCACTAACTAGTCTGTGATCGAGGGCAAACTCCCTAACAACTCTCAGTCTAAAATTTATCTGTAAAATATATACAATAAAATATGCACTGTATATCCCAAAGAATCATTAGTGGATTAATACACAATAATATGTGTGTGCTCAGTACTCAGTCATGTCCAACTCTTTGCAACCCCATGGACAGTAGCCCGCCAGGCTTCTCTGTTCATGGGATTTTCCAGGCAAGAATACTGGAGTGGGTAGCCATTCCCTTTCTCCAGGGGATCTTCCTGACCCAGGAATTAAGCCTGGGTCTCCTGTATTCCAGGAAGATTCTTTACTGTCTGAGTCACCAGGGAAGCCCATTAATAATATATAAAACTATAAAGTCTTAGAAAGTCTAAGGCACTGGGTAACTGGAAAGCATTCTTCTTAAGAGCCAGGTTGCCATGGCACCAGGAATTAGTTTTATGTATCACTGAATTCTGACATGGATTCTGGATTCTTCTTCCACCCTGCCATTTGAGTGGGTCTGATCAGCTCCCAAGTTGGCATAAACACTAGGTAGGCACAAGTCCATCTCTCTAGCCAAAGTGTTAGTTCAGGGATGAATAGCCAAGCACAAAGCAGTTCTTAGCCACAGACACTGGTTCAGGGCAGGCCCATGACTTCAGTGCTCCAAAGAGAGAGAAACTCAGGGCTTCTAGTATAATGACTTACATCCCTGCTCCAGTGGGTGTACTGTACAGACATAGGTGTGAACTACTACAGCCATTTTGCTACCATAAAGGATACTCATCTGAGAAACGCAGAAGTTAAAGAGCTCCAGGGGACTAAATCCAACTGTACATAAAGCCTGCCCTCCCTCTGTACTGCTTCCATCATGGGAGCCAAAAAATGTCCTTTTATTGTTCAAGCCAATTTAAACTGGGCTTTTTTGATATTTCAGCTAAAAGCATCTTGGTTTATATATTGCCTCAAGGACATAATATGGAGAAAGACATGGAGTGAGGATTAAGAACTCATCAAAGGAATGCCAATTAAGTGAAAGAAAAATAATAAAAAAAAAAAAAACAGCATTAGAGAAGGAGGGATGAATATTCCTTCATCTTCTTCCTCCTATTTCTTACCTGCAGATTACTGGTTGTGTTTCCTGAGAGGAAGCATATGGAGATGGAGGAAAAGATGATTACATCTTGAATTAATTAAGGCAATGCTTCAACTATCAGTGACTTAAGAGAACATTCATTTAGAATCCATTTTTTTGTGTGTGGAGGGGGAGAATAGGTAAGTTGGCTCCTGACAGTTATTCAAGACCCCAGGTTGATGGAGTCTTTGTACTTCTACATGTGTAGCTTTTGAGATGACTCAGGTTGTTGATATCTAGCCAGTGGACACAAGAAGAAAAGAGAGTTCTAATCCCTCTTCCATTAAATAAAACTTGATGACGTAGCAAGTGTTAGTCGCTCAGTGCGTCTGACTCTCTGTGATCCCATGGACTGTAGCCCACCAGGATCCCTGATGTAGCAAAGCCAACTGCAAAAGAATCTGGGAGAGGAGTCTAGCTGTGTGCTAAGAATGAGTAAAACGGTTTGGAACAGCTGTCTGGTCTCTACCTCACATTATAAGGGCTGTGGTTTTTGGTTTATAGATTCAGTCTGAAATACTTTATGCTACAAATTTAAATAGGTACCACGGCCAGGTAGATAACATACAGTAGTGAAACCATCCAGGCAGAATACAGTAAAGAATGGCAAAGATTTGGTCAATACAGCAATTTAGTCATTTTGACTAAAGGAGGGAACTATTGATCACTCAGACAACTGTTAGCATGGATTTAAAAACATACCTGAGGCCAAGCAGATAAAATAGTGAACCAATCAGGCAGAATATAGTGATGAATGGCAGAGATTTGCTCAACACAGAAATGGAGCCATTTTGACAAAAGGGGAGAGCCACTGATCACTCCGCCAGCTGTGGTCACATTACAATCTGAATTCAGTGTTTCTAGAGCTTTTCATTTCCTAAGATCAATTAGAAATCTAGATTTTCTGTTAAAAATTTTGATTCTTAAATGTTGGAAGAGACCTGTTTCTGATACCCAGTTTTATCTGCTGATCACTAGCTCATGATATACACTATAGACTTCACCTGTAAAAATACTTACTTTATATTGGCACACAGTTGATTAACAAGGTTGCATCAGTTTCAGGTGTACAGCAAAGTGGTTTGGTTATACAGATCCATGTATTTATTCTTTTTCCAATTTTTTTCAAATGTAGGTTAGACTTCTTAGTCTATCAAGGAGTTTCTTTGAATGCTAAGCTCTAAGGCACATGTGCACACATTTATTAAAATTATATAAATAAATCCATCTGTCGCTCAAATATTACTTAATGCTCATTTCTAACCATTTAGATGTAAAACTAAAATAAACTAACACTGGTCGCCACACTCTAGGGGAGTAGGATGCACATATCATGTTTTGGATCTAACAGTTTTATGAGTTTGCTATTCTTCTTTTGACATTTAATTTTTTCTTAGGAAACTTTTGTTCTCTAAAAGCTTAATCTTATGTTGATATATTCATGCATATAAAATCAGTTACGCAGCTGAGTTACTCTAAAGTGACCAGCCCTCCCAGGAGGCCCATCAACAATTGTCTCTGAGTGATTTCAGGTAGCTATGGCACTGACAGCTTTAGGGCATTGTCTGAGGTCCATTTCTCCTCCACATCAAAAGGCTGCAGTTTATTCTCATGTTGTGAGACAACAAACACTCTACGGGTTTTGTCTTTTTCCTTTTTTACCTCAAAGCCTACATACATATTTTTGCTATTTGTAGAAATCCACTTCTGACTGTGATAATAAGACAGAATTCCAGGGATGACATATTTTATCAACCTGAAAAACTATGAAGATATGTGCACCATAAAGAACCTTTATAAAATGTATTCAGTAGATAAATACCATATACTACTCACTCAAAGCATAATATTCAGGCTTGGAAAGATATTTGCTGATGATTTCCTTTACTGTTACCCTAAAATATTTTTGAAGTATATTTTTCACATTTATTTAAACAGCATCATTCATTGGGAAGATTCTTTCCACCACAACCAGAGTTCAGTATAATCGAGAGTCATATAAGAGAACCAAACACTTAGCAACAGGCAGAGGCTGTCATTAAATACTATCCCTTGGGCCTGTTCATGAACTTGATTATTAAAAAGGAAAGTAATAGGAAAGGTCTGAAAGAATGCTTTCATGTCTCGTAGTCTTTGAGTTAGAGAACTAAGAGAAAAGCATGTGTATGTTTGGTTTTAAAAAAAAGTACAGATGTGTCTAGGTCACTGAGATCAGTGTGAACACTGAATACTACAGACCCACTACTATTAATAACAATCCTCCATAACACTAAAGGGCAGCTTTGTTTGCATTTATTTAATTTCACTTTCACTGACTACCCAAGAGGATGACATTAAATCTTAGGTTGTGCCTGTTTTTAATACAAGCTTTGTGAAGATTTTATTCATGTCTCATTCAATCAACTCATTAAGCGTAAAATTCATCTCAATATTGCTAAACATTAGAGAAATGCAAACCAAAACTAAAACGTGGTTATTACCCCACAACAGTCAAAACAGCTATCATTAAAACGTCTGCAAACAAGAAAAGCTGGAGAGGATGTGGAGAAAAGGGAATACTCCTATACTGTTGGTGGGAATATATAATAAGTGGGAGCAGCCGCTATGGAAAATACATAACATTTCCTTAAGAAACTAAAAATAGAGTTGCCGCATGATCCAGAAATCCCACTCTTGAACACACATTAGAAAAGTGAAGTGTTAGTCACTCAGTCACGTCCAACTTTTTGCAACCCCATGGACTGTAGCCCACCGGGCTCCTCTGTCCATGGAATTTTCCAGGCAAGAATACTGGAGTGAGAGCCATTCCCTTCTCCAGGGGATCTTCCTGAACCAGGGACAGAACCCAGGTCTCCTGCATTGCAGGCAGATTCTTTACTGTCTGAGGCACCAGGGAAGCTCATAAAAGAGTGAAACAATTGCATTTTCAGCAACATGGATGGATACAGAGATGATCACACTAAGTGAAGTAAGGTCAGAAAGAGAAAAGTAAATAGTATATGATATCACTTAAATGTGGAATCTGCAAAATTGATACCAATGAACTAATTTACAAAACAGAAAAAGATACACAAATGTAAAACACAAAATTAGGGTTACCAAAGGTGGTGGGAAGGATAAATAACAAGGTGGGGACTGACATATAAACACTAACACATACACACACACACATATATACATACATAATAGATCATCAAAAAAGACCCACTGTAGCCCATGGAATACATATTACACAACACTCTGTAATATCCTACATGGGAAAAGAATCCAAGAAAAAATAAATATGTGCATAATTGAATCAGGATGTTATCCACCTAAAACAAACACAACACAGTAAATCAACTATACTCCAATCTAAAATAAAAGTTAAACAAAACAAAGAAAGAAACCGAGAGAAATAAAGAAGAAAGATAAACAAAGAAATACCTACTATACTCCCTCAGGCCTTGGTACCTGGGCTGGAGTCACATCCCTGGAGCCTGAGCTGCTCTGGGGTCCCAAGGCTGGAGCGAGGCAGAGCCGAGGGAGCTGGGGAGGATGTATCGGCAAAGCAGCCCCCTCTTGGATATGCAGTGCCTGGGCCCCTGTGGATGAGACTCCAACCTCCAGATCCAGGTGGGCCCTCCTAAAGTTCAGGCAAGTCTAGTGCACTTAAAGGATGGTGGGCCCTTTGGTCTGGAAGAGCTCTGAAAAATCACTTGGCCTCCAAGTCTCCCAGTGGTAGGGTTCCCACCAGCACCCTCCTCCTTTGGAGTTGCTATTTCTAAGTAGGACAGCATCCTCAGCACTGCAGGTTTGCCAGGGTTTAAGGTTTGTCTGGGAGGTGCAGGGTAAAGGGGAAAAAGTAATGAGACATAAACCCTGGCACATTCCACTCTAATCTACAAGCCAGTAACATGGCTTTCTCTAGGGCTCTTGGAATCCAAAGGAGCATGGAGAAGTGCTGCCGCCTTGTGGACATTTCCCAGAACAACAACTGGAAAACGGATGTTTCTCGGTACTTCATATTGCTGAGGGCCTGTAAAGAACACTTGCCCTCAAGAAATGTTCTGGGGTAGGTAGTCGAAAAACAATTCAATTACAGGGCAGACCTTCAAGAAGTCAGTCTCTATAGGTCAATTTAATATACTTTTTTTTTTGTAAAGTATATGAAAAGATGCTCCACATGGCTAATTATTAGAGACCAGAAATAAAAACTGCAATTCAAAACTACCAGCAAATCAAAACTACCTCACACCAGACACAAAAACCATCATCAGAAAGACTACAAACAGTAAAAGGAAGAAGGCATGGAGAAAAGCAAACCCTCCTATGCTGTTTTAGAGAATGTAAATTTGTTACAGCTTCGATGGAGAACAGTATGGAGGTTCCTAAAAAAACTTAAAATAGATACCACATGATCCGGCCATCTCACTCCTGGGCCTCTTCATGGAGAAAAACCATAGTTCAAAATGATATATGCACCCCAGCCTTCACTGCAGCACTGTTTTCATTAGCCAAACTATATTAATAGAAGCAACCAAAAAGTCCATTATCAAAGTGATGGATAAAGAAGATATGGTACATATATATGCACCGTGGAGTATCACTCAGCCATTAAAAAGAATGAAATGATGCCATTTGGAGCAACATGGATGGACCTAGAGAGTGTTGTACTGAGTTAAGTAGGTCAGACAGCAGGAAAAATGCCATATACATCCCTTATTGAAGTATGTCTCAGTGAATTAATGCCTCTTCCAGCAATATGGAGGGATGTGGAGATTATCATACTAAGTGAAGGAAGTCAGACAGAGGAAGGACAAATTGCCTATGATATCACTTACGGGTAGAGTTTAACAATCAAATTGATACAGATGAACTCATTTACAAAACAGAAACAAACACAAAGACTTAGATAACAACCTTATGGTTACCAAAGGTGATAGGTGGGGCAGAGAAATTAAGAGGGTTAACATATACAGAGTAATATATATGAAATAGATAATTAACAAGGACCTAACATGTAGCACAGGAAACCTCTCAATGCTCTATTATATATGACTTAAACCCATCACTTCTTTACGTTGTGTTAAATGCAGCTGATACTCTGAAGACAAGACCCCCACCTCTATCATTTTCTCCAGCCAGAGGCCCTCACTTTTTGTAGTGCCTTCTCATGACCTCAGATCATTTCCACACACGATAACTAATTTCACTGTCATGGAAAACCCAGCAAGTTCAGTTCATAAATGATAAAACAGAGGTTCAGCAGCTTATGTGAGTTTGCAATGATGGAGCTAAGTCTGGGGTTCATGATTCCCATATAATCCCTTCTGCCCCTTAGGGTGGGAGCAAAACACAGACTGTCTGTCCTGACTGCCTTCTTGGCACCTTCATTTTTGTGCTCTTCTGCAGTGAACAAGCATACTGCTCAGGCGGACGTGTGCTCAAATCCAGATACCTTTATTTACTGGGTGATTTGAGTAAAGTATCCTGCTTACTGAAGCCTCAGCTTTGTCATCTGTAAAATGGGATGGTAATTATAAAAAAATCTATCTCACAGAATTGTAGTATGGATTAAATGAGACGGGGCACATGAAGAGCTCAATACCTATGAGCTATCATCATAACTGGAAACACAGGCATACCATTGGCAATTATGTGAATTATTTAGTAGCCTTCAGTCAGCTCAAAGTGATGCCTGAAGTACATAACCCACTGGACCACTGGGATGGAAAATTCCTGCATCGGTAGCTGTCTGTGTCTCATTTCAAGGCAGTTTTTGTGAATTCTATTAAGGAATGCTATATTCTCAGGAAAGACTGCCAAGGCAGGGGATTTTTGACTTCCTATTTCTTACTCATAACCTAAAGAAAAATGACAAGATACTCTCCAGCCATATACATAGTTCCCTGCAAACATACCTTGGAAGCATTTTAACTGGCATCAGATTTGTAAGCTTTCTAGCACCACACTTGAATTTGCACAGGATCCCATTTTGTAAAAGCTGACAGACAGCCTCAAGAGATGGTCTGATGATCACGCCCTCCCACCCTTCCCTGGTGATGTTCTTCCATCAACGCTCATTTTAGTATCTTCAATAGCTTTCCCAAGACACATTGCGGAAGAAGCCTCTGTGGTTACACTTTCAGTATTATGAATGAATTATTCATATATGTCACAGTGATTCATAAAAAAGTGAAAGCATTAGCTCAGAACATTTTTAGAAGTGTATCTTTAGCATACAAGATACAGTTCAGTTCAGTTCAGTTCAGTTCAGTCGTTCAGTCATGTCCGACTCTTTGCGACCCCATGAACCGCAGCACGCCAGGCCTCTCTGTCCATCACCAACTCCCGGAGTCTACCCAAACCCATGTCCATCGAGTCGGTGATGCCATCCAACCATCTCATCCTCTGTCGTCCCCTTCTCCTCCTGCCCCCAATCCTACCCAGCATCAGGGTCTTTTCCAATGAGTCAGCTCTTTGCATGAGGTGGCCAAAGTATTGGAGTTTCAGCTTCAACATCAGTCCTTCCAATGAACACCCAGGATTGATCTCCTTTAGGATGGATTGATTAGATCTCCTTGCAGTCCAAGGGACTCTCAAGAGTCTTCTCCAACACCACAGTTCAAAAGCATCAATTCTGCGGCGTTCAGCTTTCTTCACCGTCCAACTCTCACATCCATACATGACCACTGGAAAAACCATAGCCTTGACTAGACGGACTTTTGTTGGCAAAGTAATGTCTCTGCTTTTAAATATGCTATCTAGCTTGGCCATAACCTTCCTTCCAAGGAGTAAGTGTCTTTTAATTTCATGGCTGCAATCACCATCTGCAGTGATTTTGGAGCCCCCAAAAATAAAGCCTGACACTGTTTCCACTGTTTCCCCATCTATTTCCCATGAAGTGATGGGACCAGATGCCATGATCTTAGTTTTCTGAACATTGAGCTTTAAGCCAACTTTTTCACTCTCCTCTTTCACTTTCATCAAGAGGCTCTTTAGTTCTTCTCCACTTTCTGCCATAAGGGTGGTGTCATCTGCATATCTGAGGTTATTGATATTTCTCCCAGCAATCTTGATTCCAGTTTGTGTTTCTTCCAGCCCAGCGTTTCTCATGATGTACTCTGCATATAAGTTAAATAAGCAGGGTGACAATATACAGCCTTGACGTACTCCTTTTTCTATTTGGAACCAGTCTGTTGTTCCATGTCCAGTTCTAACTGTTGCTTCCTGACCTGCATACAGGTTTCTCAAGAGACAGGTCAGATGGTCTGGTATTCCCATCTCTAACAAGATACAAGCCCTACTCAAACACACCTCGATGCTTTATGGCCTTCAATGACTCAAAATTAAGTGACATATTTTGAGCTGCTGAAACACTGAAGATGAGTGAGCAACCTATGTCCTATAACTCTGTCTTATACTGAGACAGACTTTGGAAAACTCTTTACTACCTCTTTAATAACTACACAGACTTCTCCAAAGTCCTGAGAAACCCTTTCTAAAGCCCACCTGTGTGTCACTGTAACCACTTTGAATACAGTCAATCTCTCAACGGGCTCAGAATACATATCCAAGAAAACTACTTTTTCAGGCAATCGAAAGAGCTCAGCTGAAACACCATGCAATTCTTCCAAAGGCTTATGTCTCAGTAACATCTCAACTCTTCAGCTGAGCCAAATCAAGCATAGATGAAAAGGAGAGGTAACCAAAGAGGAAGTTAATGGACCTTCCTGTCATTACGTGACTACAAATTTAGCTCCCAACTGACTCCTTGGTTCTGGAACATTTATCACACTTAGCAAGAAAGTTAAATTCCTAGTGTGTCTTTAGTTACACAAAGTTGAGGAACTGATCTGAACAAAGACATGAACATTCTTGCTGCATGGGGAGTTTTCCCCAAGAAGCATCAATAACAAATCTTGACTCTATGGTATTAACATTTTGTTGGCAAAGAAGAGCCATGGAATATGAAATCTATCTCAGCTCTTAAATCAAGATGTCATGCTAGTATGATCAGCAACCTCACCTCACTGCCATTTTCCCAGACAATTAAGAATACAAACTTTTATATTTTTTCCAGTTGTGTTCCACAGTTTGAAATGGTTTTGCCTATTAAGCAAAATGTCACTGTGGTTTAGTTGCTAAGTTGTGTCTGACTCTCAGTGACCCCGTGGACTGTAGCCTGCCAGGCTCCTCTATCCATGGGATTATCCTGGCAGGAATATTGGAGTGAGTGGCCATTTCTTCCTTTAGGGGATCTTCCTGGCTCAGGGATCAAACCCATGTCTTCTGCATTTCTTGCATTGGCAGGTGGATTCTTTTACCACTGTGCCACCTGGGAAACCTTGAAAATGCCATTACTAAACAGCAATAATATTAATGGTTTTTTGCATTAATATCCAGATTATTACATACTAGGTATCTTGTATGACTTTTATATAGTTAGCTCATTTAATCCTCAAAAAATTATATGTAAATAGGATTTTTATATTCCTGTTTTACAGGTGAAGAAACTGAGGCCTCAAGAAATATTGTATAGAAAGAGTTGTTGTTGTTTAGTTGCTAAGCTGTGTCCGACTTTTTGTGACCCTGTGGACTTTAGCCCGCCAGCCTCCTCTATCCTTGGGGTTTTCCAGGCAAGAACACTGGAGTGTGTTGCCTATAGAAAGAGGAACAGTTTTAATTAAAACCCATGTTTCTAAGGTTAAAGACAGTCCTCTTAAGCACTCTATGAATCATCCTTTGGTATCTCATGATTTTTAATGTTTTAGAACAAAAAGTATGTAATTGTAAATGTGACATTTTGGACAGCATTATATAATCACCTTTAGCATACACAGTTGGTAGAATTTTAGGTAAAAGCAAAATATTTCAAGTTTCCATAAATATACACAGAGTTTTTATTTTCTAATATAAGCTTTTAGTTGGATATGTTTTGAAATACTGAAAATAAGTGAGAAATATTTATTCCCATCTCCTCTCCACTGCTGCCTTTCTATATTCTTAAAGTAATAAGCACTTCAGTTAGAGAACAGATTATTTAAGGTAGGTGGTAAGAAGTTTACTAATTCAAATGAACAAAAAACACTGTTATACTTCAGTGAAAAGTTTTTAAGGTGTTGATGCTTCTTTTTAAATGTTGCTATTCACATACCTCTGTCCATCAGTTTTAAAAATGTGCACAGTAACGCTCAGATTTCAATGTGCATAAGGGTTCTGCTTGCGATTCCCAGGTTCTTTCCAAAGATTTTGATGCTGCTTAACTTAGGGATCTATATTCTTTGCACGTGGGCAACTATGTTCTTAACCATCCTTCAGCAAGATTCTGGAGCAGATAATCCTCAGACCTAAACTCCTTACTCCTTAGTGAGAGCTCCTTGCTCTCTCCTGTGCCTGCACCATCCACACAGCATCAGGAATGACCCTGGGGGTGGCCTGTGTAAAAGCCTCCTTTGGCTTCTGATGCGTTTAGAGCACATTCAGCCTCGTGAGTTTGGCCCTCCGGGCTGTACGTTTCTGGCCTCCCTCTCCTCCTGAGTCTGTCTCTTGTCATTCTCCCCAAACTCACTCTGCTCCAGCACCTTCAGCTTCTTCCGTGGGTCAAAAAGGCCTGACGTGGTCTGATTCTAGGCCCTGTATGCTCATTGTTGTGATGGCTCTGCAAAGTCGATTCCTTCTTACGACTCAGCCTGTGCTCTATAACTCAGGAACTGCATCTACTGAGCCCGTGCGTCACAACTATTGAAGTCAGTGCCCTAGAGCCTGCACTTTGCAACAGGAGAAGCCACTGCAGTGAGAAGTCTGTGCACGGCAACTAGAGAGTTGCCCGTGTAGCAGTGAAGACCAAGCACAGCCAAAAACGAACAAATAAGTAAATAAATAAAATCTCTGTAAAAAATCTGTTGGATGAATGAGTAAAACACAATAGCTTACAAACAAGAAAAGTGCCAACCACCACCACCACCACAAATATTACAGGTGCCCTTCTAGGTATACTTTGCATACAAGACCCCCTTTATTCTTTAAAACAAAGCGGGTGCAATGAAAACCTCTACTTTTGCAGACGACACAGAAAAGCTAAGCAATTTGATTAACATACAGCCAGGAATAGGCTCAAGAAAATGCATTCTTTTTCATGATGAAACACTGGGTAGGTGAGTAGGTGTATGAATGAATAAATGATTGTGTAAGGGTGGCAGGGTAAACAAGTGAATGAATGAATATCATCAACTCAGGATACCAGATTGAAAAGAGAAATCTCTTCTTCGTTCAGATGTAAAGAAAACAGGGCAAAATTTACAATTCAAATGTTATCCAAAAGTATATCATGGGAAAACATTCATGTGAAAGCACTCACAAATACACAGCCTCTTTCTCAACAGAATGAACTTTCCCAAGACTGCTGGGAATTGACAGCTGTGCAACAGGGTGAGAGGGCAGTATATCAGTGTCATAGACAGTGACATATAAATAAGCATCATTTGAAGGGATTCAAACCAGCATCCTTCTAGCTGTGGAAACAAAACACTGCTTTTGGAGACTGCTAGGGTTTTGGAAACTTGAGAGCTGGAAAGATTTGAGCATTTGATAGATGATGATCTGCAGTGTGCGCCCCTGGCTTTCTCAGGCCACATGATACCTAGAGCTGGGCTTCAGGATATCACTATGCTAACCGCTGACTTTTAAGTAAAAATAAAATCAAACACCTGATCATCAGCACGGACTACTGGGGTTCCCACACACATTCGACCATAAGACCTTGGCCATAAAGACAGTTTTATTTTTCAGTTGAAATACAAATGGGAGATTTATTACAGGAGTGACAGATAGCATGATTAATAAATATCTGTCATCTTTTCATTCTTTCTTTTATGCTAGTGGAATTTGTTTTTAAAAGAAAGGTGAAATGAGAGGAGGAGGGAGGTGGAGGGGAAAAAGACCAGCAAGGGAGGCGACTAGTGGGAAGAGAGGGCAGGGAAAGTGGAAGGAAGGAGAGGGAGGTAGGAGAAAATAGGGCTTGTTACCTCTGGCTGGCAATAAGCGACCTCAGAATCCTCTTACTAGAACCCACTAATCACTGATGCCTTCACTCCTCGCTTAAGTGATTTCAGCAAGGTAGTTGAGTCACCGCCCTGTAACCATCAGAGAACCATGATTCACATGCCTCCAGGTCCAGAGCCCCATCTCTTGGCCCACAAAAAAGAGACAGAGAGAGAAAGTTGTATACAATACACACATATTGGGTTGGCCAAAAAGTTCACTCAGCTTTGGCCATAACATTTTAGGAAAATACCCAAATGACCTTTTTGGCTGACCCAACACATGTTTGGTTTGTTTTTAATTTTTTTTTAAATTTTGTTTTAATATGCATTACTCCATACAGTCACTCAAGATAATTGAGATAATCCAGCGAATTAACTGGAATGACCCTAAAGATTGAGAAGCACTGTTCACTGTGGCAAAATAGAGTGAAGAGGTAGATATGCAACTTTCTTGTTACATATCTATATTCGGTTAGCATTCCAGTTGCTATAATTATTGTTTTATTACTACTACTAGTACTATAATGATCAGCATAATCATCATTGCTATGATAATGATTATTCTGATTTCTTCTCTGTCTTCTCCTTCCACATTTATTTTCATGGTTCCCTCTTTCTATCACATTAGCTTTTGTTCATCAAAGTGTTTGCTTAACTGTTTTTCCATCTTATCAGTTGATTTTCCATCTTAATGGTTCAAGTTTTCTCCTTACTGCATTACATGATGGAGTGTTGATAACTGGATTTTTCCATAATTTATACAATGATGTACGGCATGAAGATTTATCTAAACTTAATGTAAAAATGTACAGAAACATAAAATATAAGAAATATTTTCCTTCTTAGCCCACTTTCCATTTTCTTGCAGGTTATCTCAATTCTATTCCCCAGAGGAGTAGAAATCTTAACGTATTTCATACATCCTTGAGGTTATTTTATACATACACACACATATTTGTACTTCTTTATATAGTCACTAAAATTGGCTAATGTTACACATACTCTTTTATAACTTTCTTTTTCATTTAAACACTGTTGGATCTCTTCTAGGTCATGAGTAGTCATCTCATTCTCATTCTTTTTACTAACTTTCTGGTACTGTGTTGTATAAATACACTCTATTGAAAATAAAAATCTCTATAATACTTATGAACATTTAATTTTTTTCTGCTTTTCAACAATTTAAATCAAATTGTAGTGAATATACATTCATGTTTGGACACACACTTATATAAACATAGAGACAAACTTTTTTTAAAAAAATGAGATAAAGTCTTACGAGTAAAATTATAGCAGTAAAAGGTATTCTTATTTTGAATTTTAATAGTTTGCCAAATTTCCTGATGTAAAGCAATATCAATTTATATTTTTAAACTAAATTTATGTTCTTAACATCTGAAATTAAAAATTAATGTATCCTCATTTTAACAGATAAAAATCACATAGAGATATACTGAGGGCCTCCTTTCCCCACCTTCCAATTACAAACAACCCTTTAAAATACCCAGTGTTAACTATTTGGTTGATGGATTAGCAAAAGTGAACAATATCTATCTAAATATACATTCTTTTTTTCCAAGAAGACATGCAGATGGCCAAGAGGCACATGAAAAGATTTTCAGGATCACTACTTGTTAGAAAAATGCAAATCAAAGAGGCATCACTGCACATTGGTCAGAATGGCCATCATCAAAAATTCTACAAACAATAAATGCTGGAGAGGATGTGGAGAAAAGGGAACCCTCCTACACTGCTGATAGGAATGTAAACTGGTACAGCCATGATAGAGAACAGCATGCAAGTTCCTTAAAAAACTAAAAACAGAGCCATCATACGATCCAGCAATCACACTCCTGGGCATACATCCAGAGAAAACCATAATCCGAAAAAATGCATGCACCCTAATGTTCACTGCAGCACTATTTACAGAAGTCAGGACATGGAGGCAACCTAAATGTCCATCAACAGAGGAATGGATATAGAAGAGTGGTACATATATACAATGGAATATTACTCAGCCATAAAAAGAATGAAATAACGCCATTTGCAGCAACATGGGTGGACCTGGAGATAATCCTGCTAAGTGAAGGGAATATAGAAAAAAGACGATAAATATCATATGGTATCACTTATATATGGAATCTAAAATATGATAAAAAGGCTATTTACAAAATAGAGACAGAGTTACAGATAAAACAAAACAAAACTTATGGTTACTGAATTGGAAAGGGTGGGAGAGGGATAATTTAGGAGCTGGGGATTAACATAAAATCACTGCAGATGGTGACTACAGCCATGAAATTAAAAGACTCTTACTCCTTGGAAGGAAAGTTATGACCAACCTAGACAGCATATTAAAAAGCAGAGATATTACTTTGCCAACAAAGGTCCGTCTAGTCAAGGCTATGGTTTTTCCAGTAGTCATGTATGCATGTGAGAGTTGGACTATAAAGAAAGCTGAGTGCTGAAGAATTGATGCTTTTGAACTGTGGTGTTGGAGAAGACTCTTGAGAGTCCCTTGGACTGCAAGGAGATCCAACCAGTCCATCCTAAAGGAGATCAGTCCTGGGTGTTCATTGGAAGGACTGATGTTGAAGCTGAAACTCTAATACTTTGGCCACCTCATGTGAAGAACTGACTCATTTGAAAAGACCCTGATGCTGGGAAAGATTGAGGGCAGGAGGAGAAGGGGACAACAGAGGATGTAATGGCTGGATGGCATTGCCGACTCGATGGATATGGATTTGGGTGAACTCAGGGAATTGGTGATGGACAGGGAGGCCTGGTGTGCTGCAGTTCATGGGGTCGCAGAGTCGGACACAACTGAGCGACTGAACTGAACTGAACTACTCTATAAAATAGAAAACCAACAAGGACATATTGTATGGCACAGGGAATTATACTCAATATTTTGTAATAACTTATAAGATAAAGGAATCTGAAGAGGAATACATATATGTGTGTGTGTGTGCACGCACGCGTGTGTGTATATACACATATATATACACACACATATGTATAACTGAATCACTTTGCTGTACACCTGAAACTAATACAACATTGTAAATCAAGTATACTACAATAAAAATTTTTAAAAAAGAAAGTAATAACTTTTTTTAATATCTTAGTTTCAACATAAAATATAAAAATATAGACATTCTAGTTCTGAAGTGATAGAGTCATTCTATTCCTGATAGTGAATATATTGCTGAGATATGCCATTTGAGCAAATAATGTAAAATCAAAGGACTAAGCTATTATTAGTAGTTTCCCCAAAGAGTGGTTTTGTTGTTGTTGTCATTCAGTTGCTAAGTTGTGTCTGACTCTTTAAAATCCCACGGACTGCAGCACGTCAGGCTTCCCGTACTCCACTATCTCCCAGACTTTGCTCAAATTCACGTCCATTGAGTTGGTGATGCTTTCTAACTGTCTCTTCCTCTATTGCCTCCATCTCCTTTTGCCTTTAATCTTTCTCAGCATCAGGATCATTTCCAATGAGATGGCTCTTTGTATCAGTTGGCCAAAGTAATGGAGCGTCAGTTTTGGCATCAGTCCTTCCAATGAATATTCAGGATTGACTTCCTTTAGGGCTGACTGGTTTGACCTCTTTGATGTCCGGGGGATTCATAACAGTCTTCTCCAGCACCACAGTTCAAAAGCATCAATTCTTCAGCATTCAGCCTTCTTTATGGTCTGACTCTCACATCTGTACATGACCACTGGAAAAAACCGTAGCTTTGACTATACAGACCTTTATTGGCAAAGTGATGTCTCTGCTTTTTAATATGCTGTCTAGGTTTGTCAGAATTTTCCTTCCAAGGAGTGTCTTTTAATTTCATGTCTGCACTCACCACCTGCAGTGATTTAGGAGCCCAAGAAAAGAAAATCTAACTGCTTTCACTTTTCCCTCGTCTACTTGTCATGAAGTGATGGGACCTGAGGCCACAATCTTTGTTTTGTGAATGCTGAGATTTAAGCCAGCTTTTTCACTCTCCTCTGTCACTCTCATCAAGAGGCTCTTTAGTTCCTCTTCGTTTTCTGCCATTAGAGTGGTATCATCTGCATATCTGAAGCTGTTGATATTTCTCCCAGCAATCTTGATTCCAGTTTGCGATTCATACAGCCTAGCATTTCATATGATGCAGCACTCTTCATATAATTAAATAAGCAAAGTGACAATGTATAGCCTTGGTATATTCCATTCCCAATTTTGAAAGTTGTTTTTTTTTTTTATTCTCTCATTTCAAACTTGTTTTCTGAACACCTTTATCTTGAAAGCCAACATACTCCAGGGTAGAAAAGCAGAATCTCACATTCATTTTCTCAATCTACATCACCACTTGCACCTTTTTTTTGCTGTTTAATTTGAATCAAAGAAGAAATGTCGACCACCACATTTTCTTTGCACATAAAGTATCTTCTGGTTGGCACTATGGTGAAAATCCTTTTCTTTGCAAAGCAAACCCCATCCATGCTACGTATGGGTTGTTGGAGTCCAGTGGGACTGATTTCATTGCACATATTCTAGTCTGGCTCACAGATCATGAAAAAGAATTATAAAACAACAGACACCTCCCTTTTCCTATATCCTGGATAAACAGAATAAAACATGTCAAGCACTTCTCTTTCCTTTATGTACTGCATTTATGCCAAGAGCAGCTAATTCATACTCTCTCCATCAGTGGCATCACCCAAGTCTATAGTGAAATATCTACCAGCAGACGCACAAGAGTGTAATTGCTCTTCCACAATGTATTCCATTGATATTTTCCAACATCCATCAGTGTTATTTGATAAAGAATTTTGCCAATAGCTCATTCTGCTTTGCCTGTGATCACACTATTTGTCATTAACGTGGCAGCTGTTGTTATTAGCTTCTTGGCACTGGTGTGACTTGTACCTGTGTTTTGGCAAGATGAATGCAACCTGGAAAGACGCCTCTGTAGTTCTGGTCTTTTTTCCACCACTGACAGCAGAAGTCATCAACTTTGCTTCAGAAAGTATTATTTTGAGTTTGTTTAGGAAAAACAGAGAGGTCACTTAAAAAAAAAGCATAATATGAATAGTACTATGGGTTTATTCCAATATTGAATAAAGTTTTATATGGAAATTTTCTATATTTTGCTAGTTTAAGTACATAGAATCTTTAAGATATTCATGAAACTGTCACGTAAGACTCATTTTTCCTAAAACAATACCTATTCATATTATAGATTGTACTAGAGTCCCATTACTCTTTATGGTTGTGATGCTTTGTGAGATGAAGTATTTATGTTTCAATTTAATCACCACTTTTATGCCCCAATGAACTACTTTTTTTGTGACTTGAACATTTTTTTAATAAGTATAACATATTCAATAGGAATAAAAATGCAAATTTCACAGTTAATTGCATGTTAGCTGAGATGAACTGACCATCAGCCTGGGTCAAACATATAAAACCCTAAAATGTAATGAGAACTCCATAACACAATAAGCCTTACGTGTCATTATTTGTGAAATTCATATGAAAAGTGTGCTTATTGGAGTCACCCCAAAATATATGTTCCACGTGTGACAGTCATTGCAGCAACTGCAATGACGGCTGGTCAAGAGTCAGCAGGGTTGGAAAACCCACTTTGAGAAACACTACTGCCGTGCAGTGATTGGTTGCTTCCACAGAACTGCTTTCATCTAAGAGCTTTGCTAACTTTGGGAGAAGATCCCGTCCCCCCAACTAAAATAAATAAATTAAAAAAAAAAAAAAAAAGAGGGAGGGGACCTATGTATACCTATGGCTGATTCAAGTTGATGTTTGGCAGAAACTAACACAAGACTGTAAAGCAATTATCCTTCGATTAAAAATAAATAAAATTAAAAAAAAAATACAGGCCTTTCATATTGACTCTACAAGTTTGTATTAAGCTCAGTTTAGAGAAAAGGAAACTGAAGCTGTGAAAGGTTTTTAAGTTGTCCCCTCATCACTGACCGTTAACGGGCAGAAGTGAAGTGAAAGTCACCCAGTCGTGTCTGACTCTTTGTGACCCCATGGACTATACAGTCCATGGAATTCTCCAGGCCAGAATACTGGAGTGGGTAGCCGTTCCCTTCTCCAGGGGATCTTCCCAACTCAGGGATCGAAGCCAGGTCTCCTGCATTGCAGGCAGATTCTTTACCAGCTAAGCCACTAGGGAAGCCCAGGCAGAGTTGGGCCCAAACCCAGGTCTTTTGGGCTCTAAGTCTGGCCCCATTGGTCTGCATGCTCACTGACTTGTTAGAATGCACATAAAATTTCTTTTTACTTTCTTGTTCTAAAATCTTCAGTGATCTGCTACTTCCTACAGGAAGAGGACAATCTGGCCTTCAGCTACGCTTCCAGCCCTGACACCCACATAATGCTCAAGTTCCCCAAGAGCAGCATGTCCATCTCTGTTCTCACGACTAAGTTCAGGATCATTCATTTCATTTGCCAGCCATTCCTAGCTTTGTCCACCTATCAAAATCCAGCCCGCCCGCCCCCACATATCTCTGCCCCTAGGTCATATAGCATGCCCTGAGCTTCTGCAGGTAACCACTTATCTTTCCATTGGAGGAAAAAGCATGAGATTGACACCCAAAAAGGTACATTTACACCATAACTGTCCCGTGATTGTTATTAGGTGGCTAACTAACCAGCAGCAAAATGCTCATCTGGAAGGGCTTTTAAAAATGCAGATATCAACATTTCTTTCCAGACATACTGCTGGGGTGGAGTAGAATATCTGAGTTTTCAATAAGCTTCTAAAAGTAGTCTCTTCTATCTTAAAATTTGAGATGCTCTGTCTATACACATGTGTTCAAGGGATGCTCGCATGAACAGTGACTCAGTGGCTTCAGGAAGGTTGGAGGATCACATAAGAGTGGATATGTTCCATTATCCAAGCAAGCCCCTGAGGTCCAAAGTTGAGCCTGTATCTTTCAGGGAGGGCCTGAGTCTCTCACTCTCTTTCCTTCTGTCACCTGCCCACACTGCTTCCTGAATCCATTAATGCATTCCCCTTTTGATAGCATCTCTTATTTTTCTCATTACAAATCGGTGTATGTTTTTGGAGAAAAAAATAATGCAGAATGAAAGAAAATATCTGCAAATGATATGATTGACAAGGGCTTAATTTCCAAAATATACAAACAGCTCATACAACTCAATAACAAAAACAAAAAACCCAATTTAAAATTGAGCAGAAGACCTACACAGACATGTCTCCAAATAAGAAATACAGATGGCCAATAGGGACATGAAAAGATGCTCAACAGTGAAAATCAAAACTACAATGAGGTATCACCTCAAAACAGTCAGAATGGCCATCACCAAAAGTCTACAAATAATAAATGCTGAAGAGGGTGTGAAGAAAAAGGAACCCTCCTACACTGATGGTGGAAATGTAAGTTGGTGCGGCCACTGCGGAAAACAGTATGGGTGTTCTTCACAGAACTAAAAAGAGAACTATAATATGATCCAGCAGTTTTACTCCTGGGCATATATCCAGACAAAACTATAATCAAAAAGATACACACACCACAGTGTTGGTATTACAGTAGCAGTATTCACAACAGCCAAGACATGGAAGCAACATAAATGTCCATTGGCAGATGAATGGATAAAGAAGATGTGACACATGTATGCAACGGGCTATTACTCAGCCATAAAAAGCATGAAATGATGCCATTTGCAGCAACATGGATGCAACCAGAGATTATCATACTAAGTGAAGTAAGTCTGGCAGAGAAAGACGAATGCCATATGATATCACTTATATGTGGAATCTAAACCCGTCGGGGTTAGCAAATATAAGCTATTATATATAGAATGGATAAATAACAAGGTCTTATTGTAAAACACAGAAAACTATATTCAATATCTTGTGATAAACCATTAAATCTCAGTTAGGGTCACTGTTGCTCTCAAAGGACTTTGTGCTCTCTCTTTTCAAGTTCTAGTACTCTCTCTCTTGCCGGAGTCCAGCTCCAGCAGGTCCAGGGGTTCCCTCAGGATGGACGGCGTCGGCGATACGAATGAGAAGACACAGCGAGTCTCGGTGTTTCCAAGTGTCTCCCAACTTTATTATTTTTAAGACAGCTTTTATATTTTTTGTGGTATATAGAAACAAATGTAAAGCATAGAGTCATACCAATCCAGCTTAGTGGGCATACCAATTTAGCTTAATGGGCATATGATTTCAGCTTAATGGGCCTATCAATTCAGCTTAATAGGCCAGCAGTTTTGACCTTCATCGAAACCGTTTGCATGTTTTTAGTTACAAAAAGCCTCATTTTGTTTACATCATCTTCTGGCCTGGTGGCCTGCTAACACCTTGTGACTCTCCATTGATAAGGGTTGATCAGTCAGAACACTTTTGTATCAGGCACAGCAGGAAAGAATTCGTCAATAGAAAGTTTCAAGGTAAAACCTGTTTTCGGTAATTTACTCTATGCCTTGAGCTTAACAGAAAAGAATGTGGTCCCATAAAGTGAAAGAACAGCAAGCTGAAGGTCAGCTCCAAGTAAGAATCATCAGTTAAATCAACAATTAGTAAATATAGACTAAGTAACAGTTTCATAAAGCAATATTTCTTATATTTCCTAACAAGCCTTTTTTCCTGCGAAGGGTTTTGTGCCCATAGGGGCTTTCTGTGTGGAGGCTCTCAATGTTATTTTATTATTAAGGAACAGTTATGCACATTAGCTCTAAAGGCACAGGCTTACTTATTAAACAAACTAATATGTTAGCAAAAGGAATTTAGATCAGCATACTCTATATCCCAGATAATTTTATTTAGGGTGCTACCATTCAGGGGCCTTGTTGATTTGAGGTTTCAGAATGATCTATTTTAGAAGGGAATCAGGAAAGGCCTTTTGCCTAAGTCATAGAAAATAAGAAGAGGTTTATTATAGTAAACATCAGAAAGACAGATATCTTTAAGGTGAGCGCTGAGGCAGCCTTCCGAGAATCCCTGAGGCCTGAGAAGCCGTGCTCAATCATTCCTCTTTCCCATGACTCTGTCATGGGTGGGATCTCGTGGGCTGGCTCCCGGCACTCTCTCTTTTGTCCCTTTTGGTCTAGAGGTGGGAATAATCTGGTTGCCATGTATCAAGAGTTCTGGAATGGAGATCTCCTATTTTCTTTATACCCCACACATGCCTTTGTAATCTACCCCTTTGCAAATAAACCTCCTCAAATTAACCTTATTTGGATATGTTATGTGTTTCTTGTAAGAACTCTGACAAGACAGTCCTACATGTTACAGGTGAGAAAACAGAGGCTCGCAAAGGAGGAAGTAGGAGAATACAGATTCAATTACAACTCACCAGACTCCAGAACTTGTGCTCTTACCCACTCTTATCACCTCCGTGCATTATCAGAGGGAGGTAGAAGAAGGATACAGAGCGAGCCAAGTTGGCCAGGGCAGAAGGAACTTTTTAGTTTCCTGAATAAGCCCAGCTTGTGCCCAACTCTGGGTCTTGTTTTTACTCTGCAATTTGTATGTAATTCTCTTCTGAGTTCACTTTTTCTCATCATTTGCCTCTGAACATAATACCATATTTTCAAAGAGACTTCTTCAAGTTCCTAATTTATTGTATGCGCCCATTGTTACTCAGCTACTCTATCATACCACCTTACCTTACTTTCTCTATAGAATTTATATTCTCTGGATTTATTCTCTTCATGCATTTATTTATTGGTATTTTTCCTGCCTCTCACCCTCTGGCAGATAGAAAGTCTAAGGGGCCAGGGACCACATGGGTGGTGTTTAGCCTTACATTCCCACTGATGAGGACATTGCCTGATACACACAAGCAAATGCTTAATAGTAATCAGTGAATGAACAAAAAACAAGACATGAATAAATAAAGGCAATTATATAATTTTAAGGTGAACTAAGATGACAGATTGCAAAGGGGTGGGTGGTGGCCAGCTAGGAAAGAAAGCAAACAAAGATTTTTCTTTCCAGATGTTTCACATTGAAGGCAGCAGAGTAGCACAACAGAAAGTAGCCCTCACATTCCAGGTGAGTTTATGATTAAAATAAAACAAATCTATGTTCTTAAAATTCTACTATTTTAAAGAACCATTTCACCATGATCCTATGCTATTTTACTGTTTTCAATTATAGAACAAAAATAAATGCTTTAAAATAAGGATCAAGAGGAATCAGATTATATAGCTATCAATTTTCAATGCAAATTGGTATATCTCCCACTTGGGAAGGTATTTCTCCTCTTTTTCTCTCACTGTGGAATGGCAGCTTGTTGCATTTCTGTTGCTGCTACAAGGAAAGCACAAGAACATAAATCAAACAGTTTATTTTGGGATGATGGTCCTTGTAAATCTTTGTCTTTTGAGATTCAAAGGTCAATGATATTTTCTGTTTGCAAATTTATTTGTTAAATGCATTGCACATTACTAGTCCTGGCAGACAGTGAAAACTACAAATTTATCACTGCAATACCTTCATGAATATGGCGGGTCATTATGCACACAGTGTGACCATTTTAATTCTCTTTTTTTCAGTGGCCTCTTACATACACACACACAAAGCTAAAATCTACTTTGCCCATGTGTCGAAACCAAATTCAATATCTTTTTAGACACTTTAATGGATTGTAATCCTTCATTCTGCTTAAGATTAAGCTGAACTTCTGCCCTTTAATAAAAACTTTAATAAAAACTCTCCTGAAAAGTTTTATGTAGTCAAGACTTATTTTTAGTTTTTATTTGGATGCTTTATATCACAACTAAACAATTCAAAATGACAGGAACCACTGTTATTACTATATCTTGAATTTGATATGATTTTTTTCTTTAAGGAGCTTAAAATGCCCTCACATACAACTTTCATGATTCAAAATGTCAGTCTAAAATGGAGATGTTGATTTTCATTTTATATTCTTTCATACTCAAAAACTGTTTGTACTGCTCACACAGACACATTAATTTGTAAAAAAGTTAAAGGGATAGCAAGAAGGAAATGGAGAGATGGTAGAATTATGGACTACTGAAATTTTGGCATAGAAGATACATAATCCGTTATTCTGTGTTGCATAGTGAAGAGGATGTGGAACATTGTTTTCAATCACTGTAGTTTTGGGCCTCTTTGTTACTGTAGCATCACCTCACCTAAACTGTCATATAGTATGAATATAGGTACCTATGCTAAAAAATTCCTTGTATCATCTATGAAAATTACAACATTTAACAAAAACTCTAGACCCTAATCCTATTTTTAATATCTACTTACTGTGTAGCTAGAAAAAAGGACAGAACTTTTCTGAATTTGTCCCTGATGGCTCAGCTGATAAAGAATCCACCTGCAATGTGAGAGACCTGGGTTTGATCCCTGGGTTGGGAAGATCCCATGGAGAAGGGAAAGGCTACCCACTCCAGTATTCTGGCCTGGAGAATCCCATGGACTGTATAGTCCATGTGGTCGCAAAGAGTCAGACACGACTGAGCGACTTTCACTTTCACGAATCTCAATTTTCCTTTCTATATAATGAAACCAAAACTGTATCTCTCACATGGCTGTTATAAGAATTAATAGAAAACTTTGCCCAGTGACTGATATCTATTAAGAATGTATTAAACGGAAGCCATAAACACAGAACCCACAATTTCAGTGTAATGAGTTATTGACCATTACTAACATAGATCAGATTGGCAAAGTCATACTTCTTGCTATTTTCCCCCAATTGTGCTTCCTTCTCAAAAACCCTGAGCCTTCAACTCTAGCAGTTTCTTCCAAGTTGCTGTTTCTTCAGTCATGTTGGTTTTCATAATTCGTTAACTATAGTGAGTGGTAGCTAGTAACTACTATTCCTTTATCTTGATCTTGGCCTTGCAGTCTGACATATCTAGTTCTCTTTTTGAAGACAGCTCTCTCCTTACTACATCTTTTAGGGAGTACCTAATTTCAAGTCTTCAATGTTCTCATTTGATCCCAGTGATGGTTTAGTCCTTCTTATTCCCTGAGGAAAGGGGTCTCTAGTTATCTCTCTGTAGTCCTGTGTGTCTGACTCTAGCTTCCCTTTCAACACTAATCTGTCATTTTCTCCTACACAATACCAAGAGGTCAATGGGAGCTTTATACATTAAAGAACTTCTCAAATAGATTTCATTCTACTTTTTTATTAGTTGCCTAAAATAATCATGTGGTTTTCTATGTTTAAAAGTAACACGTTGTTTCAATAGTGAAAGCCTGAAAGCTTTCCCCCTAAGATCAAGGACCAGAGAGGGAAGCCCACTTCACTACTGGTAATTAACTCTCCAGTGGAAGTTCCAGCCAGAACAATTCGGCAGTAAAATTGCCTAAGACAAAAGGCACTCACACTTAAAAGTGAAAGTTGTTCAGTTGTGTCGGACTCTTTGCGACCCTATGAACTATACAGTTCATGGAAATCTCCAGGCCAGAATACTGGAGTGGGTAGCCTTTCCCTTCTCCAGGGGATCTTCCCAACCCAGGGATCGAACCCAGGTCTCCCGCATTGCAGGTGGATTCTTTACCAGCTGAGCCACCAAGGAAAGAAGTTAAACCATCTTTTGTCACAAGTGACATGATTCTATGTAGAGAAAATCCTGAAGGCTTCACACACACAAAAAAACCTATTAGAGATAATAAATTCAGCAAAGTTCAAGGCTGCAAGATCAATATGTAAATATCACTTGTATCTCTACACACTAGTGATGAATAATCTGAAAATGAAGTTCAGTTCAGTTCAGTCGCTCAGTCGTGTCTGACTCTTTGCAACCTCATGGACTGCAGCACTCCAGGCCTTCCTGTCCATCACCAACTCCTGGAGTTTATGCAAACTCAGGTCCATTGAGTTGGTGATGCCATCCAACCCTTCTCCTCGCACCTTCAATCTTTCCCAGCATCAGGGTCTTTTCAAAGGGTCAGCTCTTCGCATCAGGTAGCCAAAGTATTGGAGTTTCAGCTTCAACATCAGTCCTTCGAATGAATATTCAGGACTGATTTCCTTTAGGATGGAATGGTTGGATCTTCTTGCAGTCCAAGAGACTCTCAAGAGTCTTCTCCAACACCACAGTTCAAAAGCATCAATTCTTCGGCGCTCAGCTTTCTTTATAGTCCAACTCTCACATCCATACATGACTACTGGAAAAACCATAGCCTTGATTAGACAGACCTTTGTTGGCAAAGTAATGTCTCTGCTTTTTAATATGCTGTCTAGGTTGGTTATAAGTTTTCTTCCAAGGAGTAAGCATCTTTTAATTTCATGGCTGCAGTCACCATCTGCAGTGATTTTGGAGCCCAGAAAAACAAAGTCAACCACTGTTTCCACTGTTTCTACATCTATTTGCCATGAAGTCATGGGACCGGATGCCATGATCTTTGTTTTCTTAATGTTGAGCTTGAAACCAACTTTTTCACTCGCCTCTTTCACTTTCATCAAGAGGCTCTTTGGTTCTTCTTCACTTTCTGCCATAAGGATGGTGTCATCTGCATATCTGAGGTTATTGATATTTCTTCCAGCAATCTTGATTCCAGCTTGTGCTTCATCCAGCCCAGCATTTCTCATGATGTACTCTGCATATAAGTTAAATAAGCATGGTGGCAATATACAGAAAATAAAGTTAAGAAAATCCATTACAATAGCCTCAGAAAGAATAAAATTGAGAATACATTTAACCAAAGAGGTGCAAGATTTGTATACTGAAAACTAAAGAAAATATTGCTGAAAAAAATTAAAGAATATACAAATAAATGGAAATTTCCCTGAAACTTTACCCAACACATAGTTTCACTGTTAAAATTATGGTGTATATTATTTTAGACTTTTTCTATTCAGTATCAATTATGATTCTTGATTGGAAGCAATAAGAACTGTCATACTGAACGACATTTACCTCTCTGAGTTTCAGTTTGCTTATCTGGTAAGTAAAGATACTATCCGGACCTATTGCATCTGGTTATTGTGAAGATTAAAGGAGATATAGCATCTAAAATACATAAAACAGTACCTATTACACAAGAAAGCTATTTTCATATTTTAATTACTGTTTTTATAGTTGGTTTTTTAAATCAATTGTAACTTTTCAGTCAAGACTCTCTGTTACAGCTGGCCTTATATACATCCTAACTTACCACTCTCAATTAAAAAAAAATCCTCTCTTGTAAGAATATTTTTCTTATTTTTTATTTAAAAGTATTTCTTCAATACTTTTCTTACTGTTATTCAATACTTTTCTTATTTGTTTACTTTCTTCATCTGTACTTCAACTTGCAAGGACATTTTTTTCTTAAATGCCATTCCCTTCTATCAGCAAATCCAACTCAATACAACACCTACTCAAGTCTCAACTCCTCTACTACATATACTCCGATCACTATGACCCCTAATATCTACCTAGTGGGGATAATATGTGTGTTAGATTGAATTCTTCTTCAGAGCACTTTCCTTCCAGTATGAGACTCCTCTCTACAGGAGGCTTTTCTGCTCAAGGTTATATGACTTGCTTGAACCAATGGAAAGCAAGTGGAAGTGACAGAACTATTGATACTGGTGATGGTTGCACAAGCTTGTGACATATTAAAAGCTGAATTATACATGTTGAGTGAGTAAATTCTATGATATGTGGATTATATCTCAACAAATCTGTTACAAAAATACAATACACTACATATACAATACTAAAGTACAACAGAATTTAATATACATGAAGTAGAATTAGTGAGAAGAGATGATAAATATTTTTTTTAAGTGTGTGAACTATTTCAATGAAGAAAAGTCACATGGAAGACATAATTAATGCAGATAACTAAATAATGAGATTTTCTGAGATGCCTATGCTAATTTTTATAAATTATATAGAAAACTTATTATCAACATAATAGTTGATATTAAATGTGTCATATCAATATATAATAGTATCAGTTTGGATTAACTTCATCTTTAAGTGTCAGAGATTCCCACATACTGGTGGCATAATCATTACTGAAATATATACTTCTCTGATAAAAATGTAAGTAGTCCAGGACAGGTAAGTTGGTACAAAGAGTACCAGGAATCCAGGTGCCTTTTAATTTGTTGTTTCATCATCCTCAACTTTTGCCTTCTACTTTATTACAAAATGGCTACTCCAACTTCAGTCATCATACCCACAGTTTGGCCCCAAGAGGACAAGAAAGGGCAGGAGAGGGGCATGCTTCTTTCTTTAATGATGTTAATCAAGAGCTACATATATATCTTTCATTTATTCACATTATCATGCCAAACTGAGAGGGATACTTGGAATACTTATTTTGTTCAGCAATGAACCCAGCTCATATTAGTTTTATGCTAGAGAAGCAAAGCAGAATTCATGTTTGGTGACAACTTGCCGTCTCAGCTCAAACACCAAATGGCCAGAACTGCTCCCCAAATCATTTTATTATGTTTCAGGACAAAGGCTATTTACAGAAATGTTGCTCTTTATATTAGTCTCTATTCTAAATACCCTGTAAACTTTAGTGCATATCATTTAGGGAGAGCAAGCAGCCTCATGCAGGGTCACAGATAAAACAGGGGACAGGAAGGATAATGAAGAGTTCCTGTGCTGAGTGAGGGTGACTCAGTTTGGTATGGGGAAGGCAAATGAGATGGATGGGTCCTGGTAAATTAGCAAGCATTGCGCTACTGAACATGATAGCTAGTTCATAGCTGCCTCTTATTAAAACACATGGAATCCTGAGTCTACACTTAAAAGACATTCCAAACATTTAAGACAGGTGTCTGACTTTTTACTGAACTCTGGATTCAATAGGAAATCACTTTTTTCTTAATTTTGTTTTTAATGTTTAAAAACTTCATGCTGCTTTCCCGCGGACCAACAAGAGACATCTGGCTGAGAATAGTGAGGTAGTATATCAGGTATTTAACAATGGATAGCCCATCAGACTCTGAAAGTAACCCTTGCACTGGAAATTATTATAAAGGGTAGTGACAATGATGTGGGACTTACCATCACTACCGACTTATTGAGTATCAAAATGTCACCTTTACTGAGCATTTTCTGTTGGTAGGTATTGTACTCAACCCTTTTTACATTCATTATCTTGTCTACACAAAATGTCTTGTGCTATTTCTTTTTTAAAAGGGGAGTGGATGGAAACTGTGGGCCATAAATCTTTAATAACAGACCCAGGGTCACACAGCTGGTAAGGGAAATGGCTGGAACTTCATTCTGGCCCTGTCAGATATCCAAACCCATGTTGTTAATTCCCATGTAATATCATAAGTAATTTTTATGCCTTTCCTGGAGCGATATAAGGGAGGTTTGCCACAAAATAAAAATAAGAATGTGATAAGTAGGGATGCAGGATCTCGACATTTAAGCATAGAGTCATCCCATCAGAGAAACAGCACAGAGGATGGAAGAGAAGGATTAACCAAAGTCTGAAAAGCCTCTAGAGGAACTTCCTGCTCAAAATATCATGCATTATCTTTAAACAACATCTGGAGGGCCCTCACACTATTTCTCCCATTAAATGAAAACGAGATTTTGACGGTTACAATTTCGTGGCTTTAAATCCACAGTGGAGCTATGCAACTTATTTAGCACAGATGTTTAATTGTGATAAATTGGAGGAAGTCCTGGTATTCAGTGGCCTCAAATGAACATTACCATCTGGGTAGAGTAGGGTAGTGATTTTTTGTCAACAAACTTGCTTGTAAAATTTCAAGGGCGGTGGCCTGTAGGAGATGTACAGGCATGGATCAGGAGGTTGGGCATGCACGGAGCGACAGACAATTTAAACCATCCCCGGGATGACAAAATACTACAGAGGATAAACAGGAAGACTTTGTGCTTATTATGTTTTTGATTATCTATTTCTTTTTCAATGCAAAATCAAATATTAAAAACATGTGGGTGTCTCAGTCAGTGACAGATTACATTGCCATTTTGTACGTTAAAGGAAATTTATGTGGACAGCTTTTGGCAAATCTTTCTGTTCATGAAGAGTGCACAAATGTTCCTATGGTCTGTCACAAGAAATCAGTGCATGTTTTAGTTAATCAAAAATGGATTAAGAGAGAGACTTCTGTAGCCAACTGATGTGAAATAACTGGGACTTCTCACCTGGAATAATGGAAAAACCAAATATATATGAACCAATATTTTTCAAGACATCGGACATCAGGCAATGAAGGAAAGTAATTTCAGAAAGACATAAAAAAAATAAAGTGAGCTTTACAATTGACCCAGCAAACTGACTTGAGAGTTTCCAGGCCACAATACAAGGAAGAACTGATGCAGAACCTGGTGGACTCCCCAGGTGAAGAGACAGAGCTGAGAGTCTAGAGAGACTAAAGCTGCTAGAGTTGGCAGAGTATCAACAAGGAGGGTCTACGCACAGAAGGTAATCAGAGAACTGGAGGGACTCTCTCTCAACTATTCAGTAGAGGACTAATTTATGTCATGTGTGAGGAAACTACCAGAAACCCAACACAGGTCACCTGAAAGGTGTATAGCACCCTTACAGTGCATGGAACCCAGGCAGGGCCGATAATAGCCTATTCTCTCCAGCCACACTGAAAAAAACTCAAAATTTGCAGGGCAATGGGTAGAGTAACCAAAGGAGTCTTGCTTATTTAATAGTGGGTAAAATTAGCCCTGATTAAACACTGGTCTGGTTCTGCTTAAAAAGTCTTAAAGAAAGGAAACTGGAAAAAAATTAAATGCTTTCCAAATAACTGAACTGTATATAAAAAGAAAGCCTAATAATATTTACAGAAATATAAAATATCCAATATCCCACAAGATAAAATTAACAATGCCTGGCATTAAAAAAAAATTATGAGGAATGCAAAGATGTAGAAAAATAAGACAATGATGAGGAGAAAAATCAAATGACCAAAATTGAACCAGAACTGACAAAGATGTTGAGGTTAGCAGACAAAAATATAAAAACAGTTAGTATAACTCTATTCCTTACATTTGAAAAGTTAGGTAATACATGGAAGATTGAAAAACTCAAACCTAACTTCTAGATGTGAAGCCTATAAGATCTGAGAGGAAAAATACACTGAATGGTATTAGTGGATAATTCACCATGCTAGGGAAATGTAAGTGTACTTGAAAATACAGCAATACAAAAGTATCTAAAATGAAATGCACAAAGAAACATGATTTTTAAAAAATGAATAGAACATTATTAAGCTGTGGGACAAATTTAAGCAGCCTAATATACATGTAACTGGAGTCCACAAAAAGAGAAGAGTGATAGAAAAAATACATGAATGGCTAAAAGTTTCCAAATTTGTTAAAAATAATAAAACCATGGATCTAAGAAACTCAACAAACTCCCAATGCAAGGAACATGGAGAACATCACACCAAAGCACATCATAATCAAGTTGCTTAAAAGTAGGAATTAAAAAGAAAAATCGGAAGAGCAGCCAGAGAAAAAAGCTGTATTACATCTACAAATAAAATAAGGAAATCACATATTTCACACTGAAAATAATATATTTGCAAACAGTAGAGTGACATCTATCAAGTACTGAGAGAAAAGAAAAAAAAAAAACTTATCAACCCAAATATATAACTATATCCAGTAAAAATATCTTTTAAAATGAAAGTACAGTGGAGCCTTTTCAGGCATACAAAGCTGAAATAATTCCCTACCATTAGTCTTGCATTACAAGTAATGTTAAAAGAAGTCCATTAGGCAGAAGGAAAATGATACCCAGTGGATATACGGATGAACAAAAAGGAATTAAGAGTTATCTGGAAATGCTAACTACATGGGTAAATATACAAGATATTTTCTTATTATTTAAACCTCTTTAGATGATAATTAAGTGTTTAAACAAAAATAGTCACAATGGGTGTGAGGTTTATAATGTTTGTAAAAGAAAAATATATGATAATAATAACACAAAGGCAAAGAGGAAAGAAACTGAACTATATAATTATGAACTTTCTAATATGTGAAATGTAGCACCATCACTTGAAGTTAAATTTCAAGGTAACAAGCTGATAAAAGAAGCAAGGTACAATTTAAAAAATAAATATTTGATCAAAAGAAGGAAGAAAATGTGAGAAAGGAAACAAAAATCTGATATTTCATAAAGAAAATAAATAGCAAGATGAACAAATTAAACTTTAACCACATCAAATGTTAAAATGCTTTTAATCTCCACTTAAAATGCAGAGATTGTCAAACTGGTAAAAAAGCAAGAACCAACTCAGAAGAAATACACTTCAAATATATAAACACATATACATTAAAATTAAAAGATGGTAAAAGAGACACCATGCTAATATTATTCAAAGGGAAGCAAAGAGGGCTGTACTAATATCAGACAGATTAGATTTCAGAGCAAAGAATAGTTCCAGGGATAAAGGTCACTTCATAATGATAAAGGGGTCAATTTATCAAGCAGGCAAAACAATCCAAAATATTTATGCCTCTAATAACAGAGCTTCAAAGCAATTGAAGCAAGAACGATAGAACTGCAAGGAAAACCAGACAGATCCACAACTACAATGGAAGATTTTAATACCACTCTCTTGATAATTGAAAATCCTAGTCAAAATCCCAGCAGGCTTTTTTGAAATTGGTAAAATTATTTTAAAATGTGTATGTAAATGCAAAGGACCTAAAATAGCCAAAACAACTTCGAAAAAGAAAAACAAAGTTGGGAAACTCACACTATCTGATTTAAACTTATTAAAAAGTTACAGTAATTGAGACATTGTAATATCAGAATCAAGTTAGACAAACAGATCAATGGCACAGATTAGAGATTTCAGAAATATGCCCATGCATATAAGGAAAATTGATTTTTGACATAGATACAAGGCAAATTCAGAGATGGAAGAAGAGTTTTTCAACAAATAATACTAAAACACAGGACATCTGGATGAAATATTCCTTTTCTTCTACCATATACAAATATTAACTGAAAGAACTTAATGCTAAAACTAAAATTTCTAGAAGAAAATCTTTGTGTCCTTTGGGTAGGCAAACATTTCTTAGACATAACACCAAAACCCTGATTTACAAAAGACAAATTGATCAAGTGGAACTCATTAGAATTAAAAAGTGTTTTCAAAAGACATTCTTTAGGGAATGAAAGGACAAAGTCACAGACTCAGAGAAAATATCTGCAAAGCACATATCTAATACAGGATTTGCATCTAAAATATATAAATAATATATGAAAATTCTCAAAAAATGTGGGCAAAATTCTGAACATACACATCAGAGAAGAAGACATACAAATCGCAAGCACATTAAATTATTACAAATAAGTACATCATTATTCATTAGTGAAAGGCAAGTTAAAGCCATGGTGATATATATACCTTTAGGAATGACTTAAAAGGTCTTAACCATTGCGAGTGGCTGTAAGACAACTGGAATTCTCACGCACTACTGGTGAGAATGTACAATTAAGGAATCCTGGAAAATGGTTTGGCAGTATCTTGAAAAGTTATTGGATTGAAAAGATCCAATCAATCCATCCTAAAAGAGATCAATCCTGGGTGTTCATTGGAAGGTCTGATGTTGAAGCTGAAGCTCCAATACTTTGGCCACCTCATGCGAAGGGTTGACTCATTGGAAAAGACCCTAAACATGGGTTTGGGTAGACTCCGGGAGTTGGTGATGGACAGAGAGGCCTGGCGTGCTGCAGTTCATGGGGTCGCAGAGAGTCGGACACGACTGAGCAACTGAACTGAACTGAACTGAAAAGTTAAACATACACCTACTAGATGATCCAGTCATTCTACTCCTAAGTATTTACCCAGCAGATATTAAAGCATATATTCACACACCTATGTTCACAGCAGCTTTTTCTGTAATAGCCCCAAACTGGAAACATTCCAAGGCCCATCAGCAAACGAATGAATAAACAAATTGTTACATATCCATGCAATGGAATATAACTCAGCAATAATAAGAAATGAACTATTGAGAAATGCATGGACGAATATCAAATAGTTACGCTGAGTGAAAGAAACTACATAATCATTTCAATGAATGATGTGTGAAAAATACTCACATGTGAAAAAGTAAAACTGTGAAAAAGCAAAACTGTTACCTTACATCACACACAAAAATTAAGTAAACATGCATCAAAGATGTAAATTTAAGAATGAAAACTATAAAGTCAAGAAAATGTGAGGGAAATTTTCACAACACTCAATTACTTTCTTGGATATAACACCAAAGCACAGCCAACAAAGAAAAGAAAACTAAACTGGACTACATCAAAAAATAGAAACTTTTGTGCATTGAAAGACGATCAACAGAATGAAAAACAACCCATAAATGAGAAAACTATTGGCAAATCATATTTCTGACAAAGGATTAATAGCATAAATACATAAAAACTTCTACAACAAAAAACAAGCAACCTGATTTAAAAATAAGCAAAGGACTTGAATAGATATTTATCTAAAGAAAATATACAAATGGACAATTAGCACATGAAAAGACACTTAACTTCTCTAATCATTAAGAAAATGCAAATCAATGAGATACTACTTCACATCCGTTAGGATGACTGTCATAAAAACAGAAATAGAAAATAACACATCTTGGTGAAGATGTGAAGAAATTGGAACCCTTGTGCCTTATTGATAGTAATGCAAAATGATGCAGCAACCCTGGAAAATTGTACAAAGCTCCCTCAAAAAATTCAACATATTCACAGAATTATTATATGATCCAGCAATTCCACTTCTGGGTATATAACCAAAAGAACTGAAAACAGAGATATGAACAGTTACTGGTATACATTTACAGTCCATAGTAATATTATTCACAATGCCAAAAGTTGGTATCAACCCAAGTGTCCATCAACAGATGAACAAATAACCAGAATATGATATATCCATGAAATGGAATATTATTTAGTCTCAAAAAGGAAGGAAACTGGAAACGTGCTACAACATGGATGAACCTAGAAGACATTATAATATATGAAATAAGCCAGTCACAAAAGGACACATACTGTATGATTCCACAACTGTAAAATGGTACAGACACTTTGGAAAATAGTTTGGCTGTTCCTCAAATGATGAAACACAGAATTATCTTTTGACCCAGCAATTTCTCTCCAAGATATAGACTCAAGAGAAATGAAAACATATGTCCACACAAACACTCGTACATAAAGTTTTATACCAGTATTACTCATGATAGCCAAAGTGTAGAAACAACAAAAATGCCCATCAATGAGCCAACAGATAAGTAAAATGTGGTACATTCATATGATATAATGCTACTCCACCATAAAAAGCAATCAAGTGTTCATACATGCTACAAGGAATGAATCTTGGAAACACCATACTAAATGATAGAAGCCAGTCATGAAAGGCTGCATACTTCATGATTTTATCCATATGAAATGTCTAGAATATGTAAATCTATAGAAACTAGATTAATGATTTCTTACAGCAACCAAAGTGGGGAGGGGGTGCCATTAGGTAGTGATAGCTAAAGGGTACAGGATTTCTTGGTGAGGTGATGAGAACATTCTAAAACTGACTATGGTGGTGATTACATACAACTGCGAATATCCTAAAAACCACTGAAACATACACTTTAAATGGGTGAATAATATGGTATGTGAATTACATCTCAATAAAGCCATTTTTCAAAAACTTAGTAGACTTGTATGTTAACACATTTATGATAAAATTTGGTTCTGTCCCTATATTTTAAATACGAGGATGATCAGAGTTATAGTTTCATCAGTCAGGATGTACTCATTTATGCTGTGGTAACAAACAAACCCCAAATCTCAGCAACTTAAGATAGTAAAGATCAGTTTTTCACTTACATGTCCACTGCCAGTTGATTGGGAGCTCGGCTCTTGCGTCTTCATTCCAGGATGCAGACTGCTGAAGCTGCCACAAAATGGAACATTTCCTGGAAGAAGGAAAAAGGAACTCTACAGGGTCTCACTCTGGTAACCAAATGCTTTTCCTGAATTTTTTCACTCCCAACTCATTGGACTCCCCTGTTGGCTCAGACAGTAAAGAATCTGCCTGCAATGCAGAAGACCTGGGTTCGATCCCTGGATTGGGAAGATCCCCTGGAGAAGTAAATGGCAATCCATTGCAATATTCTTGCTTGGAGAATACCCATGGACAGAGGAGCCTGGCGGGCTACAGTCCATGGGGTCGCAACAAGATGGACATGACAGTAACTAACACTTTCTCCCAACTCATTGGCTGAAAATTTTCCAATCACAGATATCCATGATATTCAACTGGACTTTTATCCCAAGACAGGGAGTGGGGACTATTTGACAAACAGCCCAAATATTGACCACATAGCTAATAGGCATTCAGGGTTTACTGTGTATCACGAGCCTTCTAAACACTTGCATGTATGATCTCACTTAATACTCACCAAAAAAAAGAAAAAAAAAACATAAAACCTTCTGAGGCTGGTGCTAGTAGTATCATCAACAGCAATATTTTATACAGGAGAGAATGAAGGCACAGGGGACATTCCTAAGCTTAGTAAAGTTAACTAGTGATTGGGATCTGAATCCAGACAAGGTGCCAGGGCCAATGTTCTCGACTTCTTCACACTACTGACGCCTGGCATTCACGTATTCCCCTATCTCTTATTCAGACAGGAATCTATCACAGAATCCAAAAGAATCTAAGAAAGCTCACTTGCACACATTATTAAATAATGAAAGGTTAGTGTTCAGGTCTCCTAGCTTCCATCTGGTATCTTTCTGGCATCAATGCTTTCCCCACTGTCCTTGGCAGAGCCCTGATTCTCATGCTCATCTCCAGCCTGCTGACGCATCTGGAAGCTTCAGACAGAGCCCCTCCGCTTCATCCTTCGTGCTCTCACTTTTCCACTTATTTCTTGGCTGATGTCTCCATCCCCATCAAGAGACAAACTCTAAGCAGGAACAAATTTAAGCAAATGAAAACACCGGGCTAATTTTCTATTTCTGTGGTCTAAAATGCTTACTTTTATGTCAGAGTAAGGGCACGTGTTTTGATAAACACAACCATGTATGTGAGGCATTGACTAAAGCAGATTCTAGCTTAGGTAAAATAAAAACACATAATTCATAGAAAGGCATCATTAAGCTGAGGAGTTAGTAAGGAATGATACTAATAAGAACCTAGTTTAAGAACACCAGGGCTTCCAGGTTCAGAAATAGTGGCTTTGATCTTTCAATACAGCATATTATTCAGACTCAGGATTCACAGCATTAGTTCTCACTGACCACTTGCAGGGCCTAGCACTTGCCAACCTCATGGAAGATGTTTAGTGATACCTGTTGAATTACTTGAGGGAATGAGTAAAAACTGGGCATAACGGAAACATCCCAGGGCCACCAGGAATAGGAACACACTGGGTGGACTGGACACCAGTAAAGTCTATTACTAAAGATGTCACACAGTCCTGTTCCTTTGTTGTTTCTGACAATACATATGCTGTTAATTTTTGCAAATAGACCAGACATTTGAACAGGATAAGATCAAACAAAAAATCTAGACTGCATCATTGGCATCAACTGATACAGTGAGGGACCAGTGAGAGAAAAAATGGGGAGTCTTCCCCAAATGACAGGCAAGAAAAAAGCATCTTGATCAAGCTGGTGTTCTCAGGCTTCTGTTACCAATAGGAACCAGCCTAATGTGATAATAACCTCTCTCTGGGGTGGCTTCTTAAAAGGAAACAAGCTATCCACTTTTGTGACCATTTGGAAGAGCAATCCTGGCAGGTATCGGGCGTCTTGGCAAACACCCCCCAGCACTAGGACATCTTTGAAGAGACCAGCGTTGAAGAGTGCCTTCCGTTACTGTGAGCATGCATACACAATTAGGGAGGAAACCATCCAGCTCTGACTTCAAACCCATTTGAACTTTCCCCTACTTCTCCTTTTTGATAGAAGGCAACCTAACCCCCGTGGAGATTGTTCAGAGGCAGTGAGGAGCCACAGAGAAAGCACATTTTCATCAGGCTGTTATTATGGGAACACTGCCAACAGGAAAAATAATGGGCAAAGAAAGAAAATTCTGATTATCCAACCAAGAGGCTTGAAGCATCTGTGGCTTAAGGCCAAGAGAAGGAAGGGAAATTAAATGACAAAATAAATCAAAGATGTCTTCACCCACCAATGTTTGAAAGGGCAGGATGCTGCCTGCTTGTGCTGCCCAAGGTTTTCTCCATGTAACATATTTAGAGTTGATTTTTAGCTCATTATTGCAATTTTCTTTCAGGAGCTCTAACAGTCACAATTCAATTTAACTTCTCTTTTTTTTGGCCGTAGTAAATCAAGTATTCTGGATGGGTTCCATCTATGGTTTTCAGTTATCTTGGAGACTTTTCCCTTGACAAAGATGAAAAAGAAAGACTTGAAAAGATTTTAGAATCCAGGGGATGCCACCTTTCATATAGGAAAGGAGGAGTTCAAAGATGGGCGAGTACAGGGCTGTCCATGAGAATGACTAAAAACCTAGTCACCAGTGCTGAGTGCGTGCGAAAATCCGAAGAATTTTTATTACTACTACAAATATTTCTCAAACAGTACTCAGTCCCAGGCACTCTGCAGTGAGTTTTATATTCACAGTCTTACTTAATTTGGATGAGAAACATGGGTGGTCTGCTTTCTAAAGGATTTCATTCCATTAAAAGGCTTTTAAACAGGAAGCAATTTGGAAATTAGGCTATGGTTTACAGATGTTAGTTATTAATGTGATGTGCACATCATGGGATCATATTTTAATTTATCAATCGATATGTTTTTCATTTCTAATAACTGTTTCTCATCCTCTGGGCATTCTCCATGGATGCAAGATTAGAGAGCTCTCATGGCCTGAAAGAACTGTTAGTGTAACACAAAGGCAGAGGAATGAATTTTTGAGTTTCAAAAGCCCTGAAGGGTTGACTCTATAAACAATAATGATGGTAAGAGGCACCTTTTCTATGTCCAGACCACAAGCTGGACAGCTTTCTTAAGTGATCCTGAGAAGTGACCTGGGTATTAACCCCTTGGTAGGGACGGAGGAGCCTGGCAGGCTACATACAGTTCATGGGGCTACAGGCTACAGTCCCAAGAGTTGGACACGACCTAGAGACTAAAGCAACATCACCACCAGGGTGCAGTAGAAACCTCAGGTCAATTTGGAGGAATTGAATAATTTAGAAAACTGTCCTTCCTTCCCCTGATTCACCCCGGGGAAGTGACATGCCACTCACCACTCCCTTGCCCTCAGAACTACTGGGGAGTTTTAAGAAGGGGTAGCTGCAGAGGGTCTCCAGAAAGTTGAGACTGAGATCTCATTAGAGAGATTTTTCTCTGGGTTTCATTTGGCTCCAGGAGGAACCAAATGTTTCTCTCATCTCTGGGAGGTCAGGAAAATGGCTGAAAGGCCGCCAACCTGAAAAGCACCAGGGTTAGGATGGAGAAGGAAGGGCAGCGATGAACTGACCTCTCCAAGACTCTGCAGTCAGGCAGATGGTTTATTACATACCAGAGTGGATGGGGGACAACACCTTGACTTCATTCCTTGGCATGTCACACTTCTCCTCTCCCGACATTACAGGCACAACTCAGGGAGATCGACTGATTGAAATGAATTCTCTGCCTTTTGGAAGAGTGAGTGCTTGAAAGAACAATTAAGCTGATGTGTACAAAAGTAACAAAAGCTCTGTTTCTGCACACTGGTACCCACACCATCTCAGTGTACAGGGATGACATATGAGAAAGGAATTAGATATCACATCCATTAACCCCTGGGGAGATCTTGGCAAATCATGCTACCTTTCTAAATTTCAATACCCTCATCTAGTGAACAAGAAAATTGGGTTAAAAAAATGTTCTATGGAAATACCTCTTGGGTTTTCCAGAAAGGTAAGGGGAAGTCATTTCATGGTACCTAGATCAAGACTCCCCTGCACCAGCTTTCAGCTGGGGCAGCTCGATTTCAGTCTTTTTTTTTTTTTTTTTAATGTATTGGAACCAATGTACTAAGAGCAGAACTCATGATTCTCCTCCTTCAATGGTATGTTTTCATCACGGTATCACTCCTGACCTTTTCTTACTTGACTTTTTCCCTTTCTTCCCAGTTTCCACTCCTATTTTTGACAGTAATGCTGGCACCCTCACATATTTCCAAAAGCTCCCTTTTTACTTTGTTTACATTGAGGATACATGTAACATTTACTTAAAAAAAAAAAAGGATTAACTCAGTTCTGTATAGAGCAGTTTAAAAACCACTTGATTCCTTATTGACTTCTTTTTTTTTTTTTTTCCCTTATTGACTTCTATGGTCCTCTCTACTTTCTATATTCTACGGAGATTTTTGAGGGGTGAATTGTAACTTTCCTCTCAAAACATGCATTGAAGACCTAAACTCTTTGAAGCTCAGACAGAAGAGAAACAGGAAACAGTATTTACCAACATAATAATTCAGCTTCTCTGTACCTGGATGAATAGGAAGTGTTCCAATATGCCCCTCACTCCTTTCTTCCATTTGTTACATATAGTTTGTCATTCTCCTCTCTCTTTCAAATGTCTTTTTATACCCTGCACTATAAGATGGATTGCCAAAGGACAGAAGAAGTCATTTTAGGGCTGTTGTTTTAAAACTTCTCTTCCAGTGCAAGAAAACCCCACTAGGGAAGTGCATCTATAACTTGTGCACACTCTCCCCCACAGCAGTAAGAGGCCCAAGGCATGTTTTGCAGTCAGCCCCTAGAACAGGATTCCAGGAGCTGATCAGCTCCTGCTGTCTTAGCACCTGTTTCTTGATGGTTTCTGCTTTGGTGACATCACATGTTTGATCGCTGCCCTGTAGAGATACGACAAGTATAATTCTGTGCTGGAAGGCTTCAGTTTAGAAAGCTTTGGTCCTTTGTGGGAGACATGGCACTGGAACAGAAGCATCAGGCTGCTGGGATGTTACCATGGCCTGCTCTCTTGCACTGATCATTTATATGGCAGGGCAGATGGAGGATCTGTTTTCAGAAGATGTGTCACTCCATGCTGGGGTTCCTCAATGAAATCTTGTCTAGTCCCAAAACATGAATTAAGATATTTTATTTAGATGATTCATTTATGCATGTATACATCCACACACACAGTCAGAAATATTTATTGAATACCTGTGATGTGTGGGGCTCTATGTTCCAGAGATATAGCAATAAAAAAGACAGGAAAACCCTTGTCCTCATGGATTACTTATTGATGGATCAAAGTTTTAGTTGCTCAGTCATGTCCAACTCTTTGCAACCCCATGGGCTGTAGCCCACCAGGCTTCTCTGTCCATGGAATTCTCCAGGCAAGAATACTGGAGTAGGTTGCCATTTCCTTCTCCAGGGGATCTTTCCCACCCAGGGATTGAACCCATGTCTCTTGCATTACATGCAAATTTTTTTTTTTTTTTTTTTTTTTTTTTACTGTCTAAGCCACATATGGATGGATGGAGTGGGACAATACACAAGCTAAATAAAAATAGATATGAATTTAGAAGATTACAACTACAAGAAAAAAATGATGCAAGTAAAAGGAATGACTAGTGTTTCAAGGAAGTGGGGAGGGAAGTTGGAATTTTTAAACAAGGTGGTGTGTGAAGACTTCACTGTGGAGGTAACATTTTAGGGCAATTAACCTTGCTGCTTTCTGCAGGGAAATAGTAATGAACTTAGAATCAGAAAACCTGCATTTGTCTCTTGTTATGAACTGAATTATGCAACCTTCCCTCTTCATATGCTGAGGTCTTAACTTTTAGGATCTCAGAATATGACTGCATGTGGAGATAAGGCCTTTAAGGAGGAAATTAAGTTAAAATGAGGTCGCTAGAGTGGATGCTAATCCAATATAACTGATGCCGGAGGAAGAAGATGAGACTCTTGGGATGTGCCTATATGGAGGGAGGAGAGACCCTGGGATCACACAGCGAGAAGGTGGCATTTGGAAGCTTGAAGGGAAACCAAACCACTTGGCACTTTAATTTTGAACTTTCAGCCTCCAGAACCATGAGAAATAAATTTCTGTTGTTAAAGCCACCTAGTCTGTGGCATTTTGTTATAGCAGTTCAGACTGACTAATTCAACTCTGAACTCTGATCCTTGAGACCTGCCCTCTTGATCTTCACATTTGATCTGGACACTTGGACCCTCAAACTCAACATGTCCTAAATGAGCTCATGGTCTCCACCCTTGTCAAGCTGGCTCCACCCACAGACCTTCCCACTTCTCTTGATTCCGGCTCCAACCTTCTAGTTTCTCAGATCAAAAACAGTCACCCATGGGGTCACTGTTTTTGTCAAACTCTAAATCCAATATGCCAGCAAATTCTGCTGGCCCTACCTTCAAAGAATATTGAGGTCTAGTTACTCATCACCTGTGCTGCTACCACTCTGCTGCTCCTGCTGAGTCGCTTCAGTCGTGTCCGACTCTGTGCGACCCCATAGACGGCAGCCCACCAGGCTCCGCTGTCCCTGGGATTCTCCAGGCAAGAACACTGGAGTGGGTTGCCATTTCCTTCTCCAATGCATGAAAGTGAAAAGTGAAAGTGAAGTCACTCAGTTGTGTCTGACTCTTCGCGACCCCATGGACTGCAGCCTACCAGGCTCTTCTGTCCATGGGATTTTCCAGGCAAGAGTACTGGAGTGGGGTGCCATTGCCTTCTCCCAACCACTCTGCTGCTACCACCACCTAAATTTCTGCAGTAGATGCCGAACGGGTCTCTCAGTTCCCACCCTTGCCTTCTCAGGATGTGTTTTCCCAGCAGTCAGAACTTTTTAGCTCACCTACACCTTCCCCATGCTGACAGCCTCCAATGAGGACACACTGGATGTCTTCCCTTTAATTCATGGTAACAGTTTCCACTCCTCTGCCTGCCTTTGCATCTCTGTCAAATGCAAGTGATGGGGGCCAATCCCTTTGCTACAGCAAACTCTGAATAAAGAAAGAGCCTCTGCTTATTCCCATTTGAGTGGCCTTCATTTATGTCCGCAAAAGGCATGTTTAAAATATTTGATAATGATGCAGACTGGTTTTATGGACCACATTGAATATTTTTTAATTTTATCTTTGCTTCATAAAGTGCTTATTTTGAAGATTGCTTGTAGATCAGAATAAGAATAACATTAAGTATAGATAACTAAGCAATTATTGGACTAGATGGAATTGTGTGAGCCTCTCTTGTTAAGCCCCCTGTTAGAGGATCATACTTAAACCACCCCAGCATTCTCTAAAGATCTGAGTTGTAACTAAGCACTTTAACCATTACAGTGTTTCACTCTGATGACCTTCTTCCCTTTTATCTACATGCATAATGATTTTCATTTTGCTGCAGTTCAAGTTTACGTATATTTGTTCTCTCCTGAGTAGAGATGGACATCAGAATGTTCTATGTTTATAGTCCTTCAAACACTTGAAACCCTGTTAAATTGAACTTTATGTTATTTTCTCAATACTGGAACATATTTGCCTCCATTTTTTCCATATAATTATTCTTCTATAACATTCCCAATAAACCTGTTTAGGGATCATAGCTGCGCGTGATTCTATCTTCTTATTTATGTAAAGAATTCTTTGGTTAAACAAGTATTAGGTATAATCGCAGGACTTCCCAGAGCTTAACATACAGAGCGAATTTTTAAAAGTGGAGATATTTACATGATACTGAAGGATTTTTTTTTTTTCTTATAGAGCATCTTCATGTTTGTGTTTCAGGTGTCCTAATCCTCACACACTGTCATGATGCTGATAAACTTTTCCAGGTTCCTCCCACTCAGTAAGACTTATATCCCAGGATGGTATTTGGCTTGTTTGTTAAAATATTGGGACTGAGAAGCTGAAGGCAGAAATCAGAACTTTCTATTGTAAAAATAACAGTATTCTACAGGTAAATCACATATTGATCTTAGCATTTTTGTGGTCTTATATACACATCAATTACTTTCATCATGCAAACCTTTAAAAAACACACTACATCTTGGTTGGGTATGGAGTGAAAAACTACCAGGGCTTAAAATAACAGCTGACACAACTTCTGTACTTCATTTTCCTGCTAAATAAGACCTTCATTCCCTGCTAAATGTGTTATTTTAACACATTTTAATTAGTGCCAAGCCCAAGATGCCATTATGCACAGAGATATTTAATATTCTGGAAAAGTGAAAAGTGTTAGTCACTCAGTTGTGTTTCGACTCTTTGCAACTGCATGGACTATAGGTAGCCTGCCAGACTCCTGTGTCCATGGAATTCTCCAGGCAAGAATACTGGAGTGGGTTGCCATTTCTTTTTCCAGGGTATCTTCCCTACCCAGGAATGGAACCTGAGTTTTCTGCATTGGCAGGTGGATTCTTTACTATTGAGTGACCTATACAATATTCAATTAAAAAAAAAAAAAGTGAGAAAAATAAAGCAGGTCAAAGGAGGAAGTTCAAAGTCAAAGGGTGAAAACATCACTCTAACCTTGGAGATGGTGGAAGCAGCAGTGAGTAGTTGGTGAGTAATGATCTTATCTACTGCAGATAGACTGATTTGCATTAGAAACTGATCCCTTTCTGCCAAGGAATTTCCTTTTAACATGCCAACGCTATTGGAGGGGAAAAAAAAAAACAACAAAACAAAACATAAAGGCTCTCCTTTAACAAGGGCTTCTCAGGCAGGGCTTCCCTGATAGATCAGTTGGTAAAGAATCCACCTGTAATGCAGATGGGTTCAATTCTTGGGTTGGGAAGATCTGCTGGAGAAGGGAGAGGCTATAACATTCAGTATTCAGGCTATAACTTCAGTATTCTTGGGCTTCCCTGGTGGCCTAGTTGGTGGCTCAGTTGGTCCAATAATTGTGGGAGACCTGGATTCAATCCCTGGGTTGGGAAGATCCCCTGGAGAAGGGAACGGCTACCCACTCCAGCATTCTGGCCTGGAGAATTCCATGGACTGTACAGTCCATCGGGTCGCGAAGAGTCGGACACGACTGAGCGACTTTCACTTCACTTCTCAGGTAAGCTCAGTGGGTAAAGAACCCGCCTCCAATGATTCCTGTGGAGGAGGGCATGGCAACCCACTTCAGTATTCTTGCCTGGGGAATCCCAGAGACGGAGGAGCCTGGAGGGCTACAGTCCATTGGGTGGCACAGAGTCAGACACCACTGAAGTGACTGAGCATGCATGCACTCCTTTAACAAACTGCCTTAAATTTGTTCAGTTGCCTAATATGCAGTGTCCATCAACAGCTAGGAAGAAGAATCTCTGGAGTGAAACAAAGATGGATCTATATTACCAAGGGGCCTTGGGGTTCAGGAGAAAAGGAAACCTACATTCACGTCACAGTATGGAGGGCACAGGTAAATCTAGGTAAGTGTGATGCTCAGGGCCTAAGGAAAAAGGTAAATTTCACTGGACATGTGGATGCCCCTCCTAGATAATAAGTGAGAGGGTCATAAAAGGAGTTTACAGGTCCCTTAGGTTTACACTTGCATCAGTTTAGAGTTTACACAGAATGTTTCAAATATCATTTTTATTGCCCCGAGCTCTGCAATAGTTACACTGCCAATTTGGAGTTAATTGTTATAAGAAAGTTGGCATAAAGTCTTTTCCATGAGAGTTGAATAAATAGATTTTTGCTTTTGATTCTGCGAAAGCATTTTCCTTTCAGTCACTTCTGGTTTTTAATTTATCAATAGTATGTGACATGAGGTCATCAGAGCTGCCAGGCTGGATCAGGTCATGAGACACATATACCTTGCAAGGTTCTGAGGCCTGTAGAAGCTTCCAAGGTGTGGTAATTACTGTATTAGTTGGGCTTCAAAGGAATGGGAGAAGTATAGCAGCCTTGTCCAAATATGAAGTTCAAACCTGTCTCCAAGTATTAAAACATCAACATGTGTGAATTGAGAGAGCTGAGTATGAGTGTGAAGGTAGGGGAGCAGTTCCTGCATAAATCTTATTTGGCTCTTTAGGGGATATAATTGGAATATAAAATAGCCACATTTGGACAGAGCACAATTCCACTCCCAAATGTATGAGCCTCCTCTAACTACACTGTCATGCAAATTAGGTCGAAATATGCTTAAAAACCTACAGCTCTTGGAATAAAGGGTATTTTCCCCAAGCCTGTTTTAAACAAAATGAATGACATATTCTTCCACAAAGAGAAATGATTGACATTACATATGCCATGAAATTTTCCTTTTTAAAATCATGACATTTATAACATAAAGAGATAGCAATTATATTATACAGTCTTCAAGCTCAAAAGTTAAAAAAAAAAAAAAATTTCTACTGGGAAAATAGGAACAATATGTCCTACAAAGAACGCAATTAGGCAGAGATAGATTAGAGAATCCACAGAGGGTAAGACACAGGGCTGATTATCTTGAATTTAATTTGCTGCTTTTGATATTTCCCCCTGCATTTTAGTGACTCCACAGAGATTAGCCTGCAACAGCTTCATTTTTCAATTGGTCTACTTAATGTGATGGTGTTTTTTTTTTTTTTTTTTTTTCATCAAGCATAGTAAAATATACCTGCCCAGACCCATATCAGTCTTTCAGCTGTCTCGTCATTTCCAGTGGGAAAGTAACAGTAAGATACTTGACATCTAAATCTCCCTTGAGGTAGGTTCAGTCAAAATTTCTTTTAAATGGGGGCACTTGAAGTTAAGTTTTATAAATACTGAGATACATCGATGTTGAGAATGGACCCAAACTTGGTAGATGGAAGAAAACATCTCTGGGTGCCTTCTCTGTCTCTTGAAATGCCAGAGCTCAAAAAAAAAAAAAAAACTGCCAAGAAGCTATAAATAATCAAGAGATTTTTATTTTTCCCCACAAAATAGCCAGGAATTTTTATAAGGGACAAGAGATGTAAATTTGTAACTTTTTAATTGTTTATTTATCTTATAAACCCCACTGTTTCCTCATCTAGATGTACTGAGTCTGTCTGCCCCATGCCCAAAGACATGCAGATTTTAGCTTCCTTAATATTTTCCTCAAGAAATGTCATTACATTCAATATATCATGAATATTTTATTGCCTTTACTACAAATTTAGCAGAAATATAGAGGAATTCTTTCCATATACAGACCTCACTCTTGCAGGCAAGTTCCTACATTCTCAAGAGTTTGAGTATCTCCGAAGTTCAAATGGTTTTCCCCTCCCCTCTTTTTCTACATTATTCATACTTGCTTCTCTTTATTTAAACTGAGCTGTGGACTCTACAAATTGCAGTGTTTAGTAAAACAGAAATGCACCATATTGAGCTTTGCAACTGATCCTTATTACTTGAGGAAATCCCTCTAGGTTTTGCCATCTTACCACATCCAGTTCCACAGGTTTTTCCTCTAATCACACACAGTTATGTGCCAAGAAGTGAATTGGCAGTACAAGATCACCTAACTTTTATGAAGCTCTTTTTCCTTTGAATTTTTGGCTTGGAAAAGAGATTATAACAGTGATATTATTGGGGGGGCAGTCGCTTGGAGTTTCATGAGTAGAATTCTAATTTTAGGTGCTAGTAGGCAGTGTATTTTCTTTTCCTTTGGATATCAAATAATGCAGAACTTTAAGGAAGCAGCAGGTAAAACAGACAAGAAAATCTGATTCTAATCATCCTACTGGAAACTTTTTCTTTCAGTATTGTATCCTGTGTGTAAAGTAACCTAAGACCTCTACTAGAAATTCACAAAGCTAATGCAATACCATCGATTCTTGAATCTGAAGGAAATAAACTAAGTTTTTTTTTTTTTTTAACTATAGTCACTTCTTCTAGCCCCAAGGTAAATTAGAAGGGTAACCTAGAAAATAATTCAACTCTGCTCCTACTGCTGCTAAGTCACTTCATTCGTGTCCAACTCTGTGTGACCCCATGGACGGCAGACCACCAGGCTCCTCCGTCCCTGGGATTCTCCAGGCAAGAATACTGGAGTGGGTTGCCATTTCCTTCTCCAATTCAACTCTGTTATAGCTAAATACTACATATTAGGCAATTTTCAGCATATAGTGAATTTGTTTTTTCCAATGATGCTATTTTTAACAAAATTCTGAACTATTTGTTGACCTATGATTTTTAAATTACTACCTTATGCATATTTAAATAGCTTCTATATGTTAATTTTAAATTATTGGTTTCATACTCTCACATTTTATAAATATGATTTTTTCAAGTTCTTCCTAATGATCTTGAACACTAGCGCCTTTGTCACCACTAGAGCTACTGTTTGCATCATCCAAGACATTTTTCTGAGAACTCCATTTCTCTCTAATTTCTTCCAGACTTTTAAAATCCATGTAAGAGGATGTCTATAGAGAATTTTATCCCAAGCCACAAGTATTCATTCACATAACCTGAGAAGAGCTGGTTTTCTTGTTCATTCTGTAGGTGTAAAGTCATGCTCTCCAATTACTGGATGGCCTTTTAAGTAACCTGAAAAAGCTTGTTTACAACAGGATTCCAATGCTTGCAATTCTAAGGTCACACATGCCAGGATAATTACTACACCTTTGTTAAATGTCCACATCTTGCCTCAGTTGGTAACAATTCTACTTTCTGGCCCCTGTGACCTTTTCCAACTAGCGTTGATTGCGGTCATCTCTGGCTAATGTAGGTCTTCAAATAGTTCTTCATTTAATTAAAAAAGGTAACTGAGAGATGTTGTAAATAGAATAGCACCCCCTACTCCAAAGATGCCCATGTCCTCGTCCCCAGAATTTGAAAATGTTAGTTTGAATACCTTAGTTGAATATGTTAGTTGAATACGTTAGCTTATATGGCAAATGAGAATTAAATTTGCAGAAGAATTAAAATTGCTAATCAGCTGATTTAAAAAAGAGAGAGAGATAATCCTGGATGATACGAACAGGCCCAAAATAATCATGAGGGTCCTTTAAAGTGAAGGAGTGAGGATGGAAATTAGTCAAAGGGAAGAAATGACACAAGAAGAGGCTGGAAGATTCGAAACATGAGAATTGCTCTCCCCTGGCCCTGCTGTCTTTGACAATGGAGCAAGGCTCATAAGGGAAGATTTTAGAAGCTGGGAACAGTCCTCAGCTGACAGCCAGCAAGGTAACAGGGGCCCCTGTCTCATAACCATAGGGAACTGACACATACAACAGCCTGAAGGAGCCAAGGAATTGATTTTCCCCAGAAAGAAACCTCTAGATCGGAAAACAGTCATCTTGACACTGTGATTTTAGCCCTGAGAGACCACATTGGACTTCCAACCATGGAACTGTGAGATAATAAATTTGCTTTGCTAGGACTCTGAATTTGTGACAGGAAACAAATATTTGAGAATACCTGTATTAGGGAACCGTTGACCGAAACTGCCTGACTTGACCAGCCACAATAATAACTGCAAGCCTGGGTTATCTCACTACAGGAGGTCTGAATAATTAACATGGCGCTGCCGCTGAAAATGAACAGGGAGAATTTCGGAGGGGCCAGAAGGAGGGAGGAGATGCCATCCCATAATACTGTCCTGCCACCTTCCCAGAATCCTTCACGCTGGTATCCCTCTTGCCTAAGAGGTGCTCTGTGTAACCAAGAAGGATGCTATGGCTGCGTGTGTGCTCAATTGCTAGGTCGTCTCCAACTTTTTCTGATCCCGTGGGCTGTATCCCGCCAGGTTCCTCTATCCGTGGGATTTCCCAGGCAAGAATCCTGGAGTGGGTTGCTATTTCCTTCTCCAGGGGATCTTCCCGACCCAGGGATTAAACCTGCCTCTGCTTCATTGGCAGGTGTGTTCTTTACCACTGAGCTGAATCAGACCAAATATGAACCAGGCAAGATGACTGGACAGAGACAATCCAGAAACTAATCCCATTACTGTAAAACCTGAAACTGCCTTGCAGCAAAACAGTTCTGCTGTGTTCCCTTAACCTGCGGCTCTCTGCTCAGCACCCCTTCCCTACAGCCAAGAAAGTCTTTTGCTTTGGGACTTCCCTAGCAGTCAAGTGGTAAGAATCCGACTGCCAACGCCTGGGACACGGGTTCCACTTGTGGTCCAGGAAGACTCCACATGCAGCAGAGCAATTAAACTCATGAGCCACAACTACTGAGCCAGAGTGCCTAGAGTCCATGCTCCACAATAAGAGAAGCCACTGAAATGAGAAACCCTTGCACCGCAAGGAAGAGTAGCCCCTGTTTGCCACAACTAGAGAAAGCCTGTACACAGCAACAAAGACCCAGAAAATCCAAAATTAAAGTAATACTTTATTTTTTTTAAGTCTTTTGCTTTGTCAGCCTGTGTGTCTCCTCGGACAATTAACTTTCAAGTATTAGACACGAGCTCACTCTTGGGCCCTGGCAGGGATCCCCCTTCTGCAAAACCTTTAATCTAAGACACATTATGACAACTTGAGTACCAGGTAACATTTGCTTTTAAGGAACAAAACAATTTAGGCAGAGAAATTCAGCCTTATAGTCAGCATATATTGTCTACTGTGGTGGTAAGTTATTCCATCATACAATTATCACATCAGTAATACACACAGAGCAAATGAGTAGAAAGCACTGCCCATTTCTTTCCTCTTAAAATGAGTAACACTCACTCAGGTCCTCAAACCCCCAAACAGAGGAATTTTTTAAAGTCACAGGGTAGCTATTCCTAGAGTTAACCAAAGACAATTGTTTGCAGCAAAAAAAGAAGAAAAGTTTCGAGAGAAAGGGGGACATACTCATTTTTCCAGTGTCTCATTGTTCTACTACCCAAGGATTTGAGGCTGAGCTGTTGAATTTCAAAGTTTTTGTCAAAATGCTGCCTTTATCTAAGAATAGCATAATTTGGTATCACTTTAAAACATGAATGTCAAGAAAATGCCAGGTATGTGGAGGAGAGGCCCATGGTTGTGCAGCCTGAGTGTGGGATGCTGTGTGGGCAGCAGTGGTCAGGAAGGGACAGAGGGTTGGGTGTGGAGGTCTGGGCCATGGTGAATCCTGGCCACGATTCTAGGGGAGCAGAACTTTCTCTGAAGGGATCCCTTCAGGGGTTTATAAAGCGGAAGGACTTGATCAGATTTGTGTTTAGAAAGATCACGCCAAAGGACATAATAAGGTTAAAGCTACTGCTATAGTCTAGCTCCAACTCTCCCCAGGAAATCACAAATCTGGTGGGAACTGAGATGGAGGCACAATAACAACGACATTCGTAAGTGTACACGTATCTTCAACCCTCACAGTGATGCACAATTTATCACTGAGGAAGCTGGGGCTCTGAGCAGTAAACTTGCTTCCCCTAGGCCATGAAGCCAACAGTCAGAGTGCTAGCACCAGCCCTTCTGAGACCAATCAATGCTCCTTCTGCATTCATGGGATCGCCCTCTGTGCTTTCATCAGCAGCTCATCTGTGAAAGAGTCAGTGACTGTGTCTAACTCCACAGGTTACAAGAGATCAGAACTGCATATGAGCTCTGGGTTTCATTTATTAAAACAAACAAGGTACTTTAGAGTTCAGGGTAGGAAAAAACTAGTCTTCCTCCTCATCACAAGTGCTCTGATCTTGTTAATTGAAATTCATAAAAAAAATAAATAAATGATTTAATTACAGAAGTAACAGGAAAAAATAATCAAATCCATTTTATGTTTTGGAAATAGTGAAATGCTGGCTGCATGTTCAGTTGCTCAGTCGTGTCCAACTCTTTGTAGCCCCGTGGACTATAGTCCATCAGGCTCCTCTGTCCATGGGATTTCCCAGCAAGAGTACTGGAGTGGGTTGGCATTTCCTACTCCAGGGGATCTTGCCATCCTAGGGACTGAACCTGTGTCCCTTACATCTCCTGCACTGGCAGATAGATTGTTTACCACTGAGCCTCCTTGAGCTTCCTGTTTATTGAATGCTTAGGCTCTGCTAGGTTAAACACCCCTGTTAACATGGACACAGTAAGATGACGTTGTTATCCCATTTTACTGGAGGAAAACTGAGGCCCAGGTCAGTTAAGTAATGTGCTCAAGGTTAGGAAGTAAAGACAGGGTCAGAGTTTGAGTCTAGGAACTTCTGTCTTAAAGTTCCTAACCTCCATGTCACAATGCCTTAAGTCTGAGAAGGCAGTGGGTAAAGGGAACATGAAAGAAAGTCAATATAAAATTAACTTTTTGGTGATTACTTATGACAGCTCCTAAACTTCTAGCATAAACTCAGGTTCATTGATTTCTTCAAATATACACAAGGGAATGCATGAATCTAGGAAACTGCATTTTTCTAGAGAAATTTTATGTAATTTTTATCAGATTCTGAAAGAAATTATGTGACCCTACATATAAAAGGCATCACATTAAAAGAAAGGATACATTGCTGAGCCTGGTTCCCCTGCCTTCCTCGGGGTCTCAGTGCTGGGAACCTGGGTTATCCTCAGGTAATAATAACTGCTTGTGGACCAGCATCAAGACGGCTGTAACCCTACCTCCAGGCAGGCATCCTCCACAGCAGTGCTCCTGTGTTGCATGAATTGGATCATCCTTCCCTTAGAATCTTCTCACTCGTTCATTCTTCCCTGATCCGAGGGATTCACTGGTAAAACAGGAAACAGAATAACTTTGTTTTTCATTCAAATAAATCTAAGTTATGTTATAAAATATAGTCAATTATTTGTAGAAGTGTCATTACTGTTGTAGCTGCTTCACTATAAAATATCTGAAAGGCTTAAGTCTGTTGGGTGACAGAGAATCAAAATAGATCAGGAAGCCAGAAGGGCTGTAGAAAGGAGATGGAAGACAGAAGAGGGAAAAAGAGCAAGTTGATAAAGGACTACCATGGGGCCATCTGTGATGGGTGCTGAGGGGACCAGAGGGTGACTTGAAGAGAAAGTACACAGTATCTGTCTCATCCTCCTCCAGATTCTTATCTGTGACCTAGGAAGTAAAACAGTTTATTTTCTGTCATGGATTGTATCTGACAATATTGCAGGAGAATAATGAGGACTTAAGATTCCAGGAATCAATGAATTCATTCTAGAGCTCAGCTTCATTGGGTCAAAGGCAGACAAAGTTCAAAAACACAGCAAGTTTGTCTCTGCCATTGGAATTTCCTGATAAAGTCGATTTCAGACCTTGTTAAGATACAATATATTTTTTTTCTTTTCCCCTTGTTTTGATTACTTCAAAAGGCCACCAACTTTACAGACAGCCCTTAAACTTGATCTATTAACTTTCCCTGGGAGCATAACAGTCCAGTAAACAGTGCCTCAGACAGCCCGCTTCCCTCTGTGAGAACTGTGTGGCTGGTCAAAAGGGACCCTCAGGGATGGGGCTTCATACAAGAATAAATAAATACAGGCTGTCAACAAGCCACTCTGAAAAGACAATAAGGAAAATGTCAAGTGCTGAATTTTATTTGTGTATCAATCATTTCATAAACAGCTTCCATTATTCCTGTTCACTGGCCAACTCTCGCTTGAATAGTTACTATTTTTTTTTCTTTTTACCTTTCATGTAATTTCTTTTTCCTCCAGGTAGAGAGGCATTTTAATTTTTTTAACTCCAAATCACTCCCAATTTATGAAGTATGGCTTCAAAGATTTGACAAATAAAATTAGAATAGTTTTATGTCATTAACTACAGAGCTGTGATCGATGTGGTAGGATGTGTGTGATCACTCACCTAGAGCCAGGCATTCCGGAATGTGAAGTCAAGTGGGCCTTAGAAAGCATCACTTCAAACAAAGCTAGTGAAGGTAATGGCATTCCAGTTGAGCTAGTTCAAATCCTAAAAGATGATGCTGTGAAAGTGCTGCACTCAATATGCCAGCAAATTTGGAAACCTCAGCAGTGGCCACAGGATTGGAAAATGTCATTTTCATTCCAATCCCAAAGAAAGGCACTGCCAAAGAATGCTCAAACTACCGCACAATTGTACGCATCTCACATGCTAGCAAAGTAATGCACAAAATTCTCCAAGCCAGGCTTCAACAGTTTGTGAAACGTGAACTTCCAGATGTTCAAGCTGGATTTAGAAAAGGCAGAGGAACCAGAGATTGAATTGCCAACATCTGTTGGATCATCAAAAAAGCAAGAGAGCTCCATAAAAACATCCACTTCTGCTTTATTGACTGTACCAAAGCCTTTGACTGTGTGGATCACAACAAACTGTGGAAAATTCTTAAACAGATGGGAATACCAGACCACCTGACCTGCCTTCTGAGAAATCTGTATGCAGGTCAAGAATCAACAGTTAGAACTGGACATGGAACAACAGACTGGTTCCAAATCAGGAAAGAAGTACGTCAAGGATGTATACTGCCACCCTGCTTATTTAACTTATATGCAGAGGACATCATGAGAAATGCTAGGCTAGATGAAGCACAAACTGGAATCAAGATTTCCAGGAGAAATATCAATAACCTCAGATATGCAGATGACACCACACTTAGGGCAGGAAGTGAAGAACTAAAGAGCCTCTTGAGGAAAGTGAAAGAGGAGAGTGAAAAAGTTGGCTTAAAACTCAACACTCAGAAAACCAAGATCATGGCATCCGGTCCCATCACTTCATGGCAAATAGATGGAGAAACAGTGGAAACAGTGACAGACTTTATTTTTGGGGGCTCCAAAATCACTGCCGATGGTGACTGCAACCGTGAAATTAAAAGATGCTTGCTCCTTGGAAGAAAAGCTATGACCGACCTAGACAGCATATTAAAAAGCAGAGACATTACTTTGCCAATAAAGGTCTGTCTAGTCAAAGCTATGGTTTTTCCAGTAGTCGTGTATGGATGTGAGAGTTGGGCTGTAAAGAAAGCTGAGTGCTGAAGAATTGATGCTTTTGAACTGTGGTGTTGGAGAAGACTCTTGAGAGTCCCTTGGACAGCAAGGAGATCCAACCAGCACATCCTAAAGGAAATCAGTCCTGAACATTCATTAGAAGGACTGATGCTGAAGCAGAAACTCTGATAATTTGGCCACCTAATGTGAAGAACTGACTCATTTGAAAAGACCCTGATACTGGGAAGGATTGAAGGCAGGAAGAGAAGGGAATGACAGAGGATGAGATGGTTGGATGGCATCACCGACTCAATGGACATGAGTTTGAGTAAACCCCGGGAGTTGGTGATGGACAGGGAGGCCTGGGTGCTGTAGTCCATGGGGTGGCAAAGAGGAGGACATGACTGAGTGACTAAACTGACTGAACTAGCTAGATCTAGCATGCCTAGGTCAGGAAGGCTGACAGAGAAGAACAGTTCTCCTCGAATGCATTTGTAAAATTTTCTTTGCTCAGCTGATATAAGGAATTACTCACCAGTTGCTTATTGCCTATATTCAAGTGTCCAACTTAAATATTTAGTTTTAGAAATAGAACGAGTCTTAGGGATTAATGTTCATAAAAATCAAATATGTTTCATCTCCAGGGTCAATTCTCATTGATTGTGCATGGTCATTGGGAATGCTATGTTAAGTAGGATTCTGATGTTCAGTCTGGGTTCCGAGCAAAATGAGCCACGATAAACTTCTGTGTCCACCATGAGTGTAGAAATGGGGTAGAGCTGATGGAGCTATTAATAGTTGTCATTCTGGCTGTAGCCCAACCCATTAATTTACACATGACAAAACTAACGCCCATTAGGGGAAAAAGACTTAAACTTCAGTCATTTCAGGATGTAACAGCAGACCCAGAGACAAAATTTAAGTATAGACCTGAGTTCCTCACACTATTCACAATGAGCAAGTATGATAAGACAGATGTGTGAATATTTTTTGATCAGCCTATTGCAGTTTCCTGCCTTTGCTAATTTCAGATTTATATGATTAGATATATCTTCCTTTGGAGTACAACTTTTGTAAAAATATTCTGAGAGTGGAAACACTTCACACTTTATATGAGTTACTCTTTCAGATAACTTGCTATGGCATCATAAAATAGAATGAGAGTAAAGGGTTCTCTATGTGGGTGAAGGAGGTCAAGAGGGTGTTCACTGGGGACTTAACAATTTTACCTCTGATAGGATATAGAAAGGAGACATAGAAATATATGGCTTGGGAAGTAGGGTGATATGGTATTATATTATTTGCTGTCTTTATCCCCCTTGAACACCTTCACATCCCCAGAGTTCTTCAGCATCCTGGCTCAGCCCTACTTCTGTCTTTAGAACTATTTCCATAAATTTGGAATATTTCTATGTTGCACACCTTTCCTACTTTTACATCTCATGTTCAAATTTCACCTTATAAGCATGATTCCCTTCCTCTCTTTTTAAAAAAATAGCACATTCCATCCCATCCCTCTGTCCCTTTCCCCTAACATGTTTTATTCATGCTTTGTTATCATCACCTGACCACTGTAAATTCTTCCCGGCTGTATTTGTACAACATAGTATCTGACACAGACTGTCTTTTACCTTTGTAACAAATGATGTGTTTGCTTTTCTCCCCTGTTGCTAGATTGTACACTTCGTGATAAACACAGTCTGTTTTGTTTCTGGCAGGTTTCTCAGCCCATAGAATAGTCTCTGGCACACTGTAGGTCTGCAGTGGAAACTATACAGTCTGTGAAGCCTAAACTGGTCCATATCTGATCCTTTATAAAAAAGGCTTGCTGACTCCTACTACAGAGCATTACTAGGGATGAAACTAGTCAACGGCAGCCATAGCTATCTCTCTGTAACTGAGATTATCTGCTGAGAAGGTGAAGCAATTGAAATAAGGAGGTAAAATAACAGAGCCAATGCCCCAGACCTTGAGCAGGCCTCCAGCTGCAAACTTCTGAGCAAATTCTGGATCTGCGCATTCTATCCTATGACTCTAATTCCTACAGTTGGTTAACTTTACTGCATATTTTTTTAAACTATTAATACCTGAGGTCTGGTTTCACCAGAAGGTAGTTGGGGCTGTGAATCAGGCTTCCCCTGTCCTGATCTTAACACATGAATAACCCAGTTTTTTCTTGTATCCATTACTCATCCTGAACTGAATCTCCATCTATTTCCCACAGTTCACTTCTCACAATATTGCTTCTGGACTGCATGTGCCTGATTTTTCCACTGGATAGTAAGATGGTTATTTGACCCCCAAACCAGATTTTATTGTCTTCCCTGCTCAGGGAGATTGCCTCAGCTCTCGTTCATCTTTCCTCAATTTATCATAATCTTTTGGTATTACTTCTACTTTAGAGCAATATGAAAATTTCAATGGCACGGTTTCTAAATCCTCATTCAAGTTGTTAACTAAAATATTGAGCATCACAGGACTAAAAACAGAGCCTTTTGATGTACCCCTAAAAAGCTCCCCAAGCTTTAATAAGATCCCATATATAGGATAATTCCACCGATTATAACTCACACAGATTATATGATACAGTCTTAACTTGTCTTTCTGACCATGAGGTTACTATGAGGATTTTTTTTTTTTTTAATTCTTTGCTCTACTCAATAATAGATGCACAGGAGTAGCATCCTGTGACTTCTTAGTTATTTCTTGTGTGCTCAGTCACTTCAGTCATACCCAACTCTTTGCAGCCCCATGAATGTAGCCCACCAGGCTCCTATGTCCATGGCATTCTCCAGGCAAGAATACTGGAAAGGGTTGCCATGCCTTCCTCCAGGAGATCTTTCCCATGCAAGGATTGAACCCTCATCTCTTCTGTGTCCTGTACTGGAAGGCAGATTCTTTACCCCTAGTGCCACCTGGGAAGCCGGGTATAAAAGGAGAATGTCATCCTTCTAATTAGGCTTGTGGCACCTGTTTAGAAAACCAGACAATGACTGTCCCTTGCTTAAAACCATCCAAGTCTTCTGTGGCACACACAGTGATGACCATCAAATATCCTAGGTGCTTCTCTACATTTGGACATCCCCTGCCATTAGGCAGAGTCTGGTAACTAGATCAGGCAAGGTAATATGAGAAGTGACAGGTGTCCCTCTCTGGCTGAAACAGTGACAATCCCATATGAATTTCTGTAGTATCTCTTTCCCTTGCCTTGGTGGCTAAGGATGACTGGTGCTCTAGATGGTGCAGCTACTAGATGGCAGAGCCTCATGGCCTGGGTCCCTGAACTACTACTGTGTGGAGAAGAGCCCCCTGCTTACCCCGGGGCCACATGCATGGTGTGATATCTCTGCCTCACTTCTTCCCTAGCCACACTGACCTTGTCGTTGGTCCTGGAGGATGCCACACCCTTTCTAGACCTGAAGTCTTCCTGCATGTTCAGCTCTGGGAATCCAAGTTTCCTCTGCCTCAACTTCCATTCTATCCTCTCTGGACTTACTTTGACTATTTTTCCTCCAGATTCTAACTGAAATACCACTTTCTGAGGGAAATTTCTTGACTCATTCAAATTGTCTTAGAACTTCTATTACTATATGCTTTCATGACGTCCTGTATCTCTCCTTCCAAGTGCTTTACAACACTGCAGTTACAAAATGTGCATTATTTTAATTTAACTCTATTTTCTTTGCTAGAATATAAATTCATCAGAGTAGGGGCTTTGTTGAATTCACAACTGTAATACCAACACCTTGTGTAAAGCTGGTGCACAACCCTCCAATTACTGATAACTACTGGATAGTCCCATGAAGTTGGAAAAAAGACAAGCCCAACAGATTTTACACTTGTCCCTGAATTCCTCTAGTCCAGTTATCTGATTTCTTTTGATCTCTAAAGGCCAAGGCACTTAATATTATGCTTGAAATAGAATTACCTTCTCCTTTAAATTTAGCTTAACAGCGCTCCACATGATGTGTCAAACAGACAGAAAATGGGTGAAAAGGACAAAGATGATGAAATTTGGTGCCCAGCTGTGCAACAAAGTCATGAGAAGAGTGGAAACTGGAGTAGCAGATGCACTATAGGGTTTATGGATAAGGGGGATGGGTGGTTTTGTGAGACCTGGGGATCTGAGAGGAAGGGTGATATTTAAGGCAGGTACAGGTGCCAAGAACAGTTCCTGCCTTTCCTGGGGCCCAGGTACAAACTACAGATTAACCTTTTATCTGCAGCCATGAGCAGACCACCATCCCAGTTCAACTGTATCACCTACAAAAACCAATAGTTGCTGCACCTACAGTGCCTAGGTTAGTGCAGGGAGCAAATTTGTAACAAATTACAGCTGAATCATCGATTCTGCTCTTTAGAGTTAATGAACCATTTTATCAAGTCATTTTATACAGTCATTTCCAAAATTTGAAATCTCTCAGTCAAACTTAATGTAAACATCTCCAGGGCAGAAAACTTTCAAGGCTAATAGTGGCTTTTGAGTACGATGGTAAACTCAGCTGGTATCTGAAGATGTGTGTCTGTCTCTGGCAGGAGTGGGGATATATGCATGAGTTTCCAGTGCCACATACTGAAAGACACGTGACAGTGGACTTAATACAGTTTTACATATTATTCTCAGTTTCTGGGTACATATATGTATGTACATATGCGTGTATATATGTACAGATATGCATATGTATGTATGTACTTATGTATGTATCTGTGTGTGTGTGTGTGTGTGTGTGTGTGTGTGTGTGTGTGTGTATGGTTTCCCAGACCATGGTTTCCCAGATGGTGCTAATGGTAACGAAGCTGTCTGCCAATGCAGGAGATGTAAGAGATGTGGGTTCCATCCCTGGGTTGGGAAGATCCCCTGGAGGAGGGCATGGCAACCCACTCCAGTATTCTTGCCTGGAGAATCCCATGGACAGAGGAGCCTGGCAGGGTACAGTCCATGGGGTCGCATAGAGTCATACCTGACTGAAGCACATTTAGTCCCAGAAAGTATCTTAAGAACTAACTGTCAAAATGAAAAACAAAAACTAATTTGCATCTATGAATGAGTGACAGTTGCTCAGTTGTGTCCAACTCTTTGTGACCCTATGGACTGTAGCCCACCAGGCTCCTCTGTCCATGGGATTCTCCAGGCAAGAATACTGGAGTGTGTTGCCATTTTCTTCTCCAATTTGCATCTATATTGTACTATAAATGGAATGTTCTGCAATAAAATCTATCAGTTGTGGCTCTTCTTTCTCAATCTGAAGGCACACATTCTAGTCTTGACCATTAATGTTTCAAGACTAGATACAGGATAGCAGTTGAGGACTGGTAGTCAGGACAAAACCAGAAGACAATGGGGATCAGGTGACCCTATCTTTTCTCCAACACAGGCCCTTCATCTAAAGGAACTGGGAGCCAGGGCTTCTATTGTTATTCATGTCACTTATGTATTCCTCAGCATTTCTCAAGTAACTCTTACAGACATAACACTTTTAAAATTCTAAAAATACCCCCCATGATCCTCATCACTCTATAATTTCCCCCATTAAGTGTGGTGGACTGGTGACTGTGATCATCTCTCACGCCCAGAAACCAGATCCTCCTCAACTGGAATGAACTTTGAAGCAGGTTCTTTCCTAGAGTTTCCAGATAAGAGCATGATGCAGTCAGTACATTGACTGGCTAAGTAACAATCCCAGTCTAGTTCCACTGGATTTCTGTCCTGTGGAAATGTAAGATCATAAATGAGAATTATTTTAAGCTACTACACTGTGGTCATTTGTTATATAGCAATAAAACACTAATACAGAATACATTAAAATTAGAAACTTGATCTATATTTCAGAAGTTTACTCTCCAATTGGGAAAATAGGGTTTTTATTCCCTACATGTTGGGCTACCAAGGAGGTGCTAGTGGTAAAGAACCTGCATGCCAATGCAGGAAACATTAGGAGATATGGGTTCGATCCCTGGGTGGGGAAGATCCCCTGGAGGAGGGCATGGAAACCCACTCCAGTATTCTTTCCTGGAGAATCCTATGGACAAAGGAGCCTGTAGGGTTACGGTCCATGGGGTCACAGAGAGTCGGACATGATTGAGCAACTAACACTTACTTTGAGCTGAGTTCAGCTCAGTCACTCAGTCCTATCTGACTCTTTGTGATCCCATGGACTGCAGCACTCCAGGCCTCCCTATCATCAAGTCCCAGCGTTTACTCAGACTTATGTCCATTGAGTTGGTGATGCCATCCAACCATCTCATCCTCTGTCATCCCCTTCTCCTCCCAACTTCAATCATTCCCAGCATCAGGGTCTTTTACAACAAGTCAGTTCTTCACATCTGGTGGCCAAAGTATTGGAGTTTCAGCTTCAACGTCAGTCCTTCCAATGAATATTCAGGACTTATCTCCTTTAGGATGGACTGGTTGGATCTCTTTGCTGTCCAAGGGACTGTCAAGAGTCTTCTTCAGCACCACAGTTCAAAAGCATCAATTCTTTGGTGCTCAGCCTTTTTTATAGTCCAACTCTCACAACCATACACGACTACTGGAAAAACCATAGGTTTGACTAACTGGATCCTTGTTGGCAAAGTAATCTCTCTGCTTTTTAAATGCTGTCTATGTTGGTAATAGCTTTTCTTCCAAGGAGCAAGTGTCTTTTAATTTCATGGCTGCAGTCACCATCGGCAGTAATTTTGGAGCCCCCCCAAAATAAAGTCTGTCACTGTTTCCATTGTTTCCCCATCTATTTCCCATGAAGTGATGGGACCAGATACCGTGATCTTAGTTTTCTGAATGTTGAGTTTTAAGCCAACTTTTTCACTCTCCACTTTCATTTTCCTCAAGAGGCTCTTTAGTTCTTCGCTTCCTGCCATAAGTGTGGTGTCACTTAGTCTGAGGCTATTGACATTTCTCCCAGCAATCTTGATTCCAGCTTGTGCTTCATCCCTACATGCTCACTTTTACCCAATCCCCCTAAAAGCAAAGTACTTTATCATATTTTGAAGTGTCAAGTCAGTGTCAACCTTCCATCAACTCCACTAAAGTTTTATAAACTCCTACCATGTACCATGCTGTTAAAGTGCTGCATTCAACATACCAGCAAACTTTAGAAACTTAGCAGTGGCCATAGGACTGGGAAAGGCCCATTTTTATTCCAATCCCAAAGAAAGGCAATGCAAAGAATGTTCAAAATACTGCACAATTACACTCATTTCACATGCTAGCAAAGTAATGCTCAAAATTCTCCAAGCTATGTGAACTGAGAACTCCCAGATGTTCAGTCAGGATTTAGAAAAGGCATAGGAATCAGAGATCAAATTGCCAAAATCCATTGGATCATAGAAAAAGCAAGAGGATTCCAGAAAAACATCTACTTCTGCTTTATTGACTATGCCAAAGCCTTTGACTGTGTGGATCACAACAAACTGTGGAAAATTCTTGAAGAGATGGGAATACCAGAGTCACGTTACCTGCCTCCTGCAAAACTTCTATGCAGGTCAAGAAGCAACAGTTAGAATCAGAGATGGAACAATGGACTGCTTACAAATTGGGAAAGCAGTACGTCAAGGCTGTATATTGTCACACTGCTTATTTAACCTACATGCAGAACTCATCACGTGAAATCTGAGCTGGAAACAATGGAAACAGTGATGGACTTTATTTTCTTGGGCCGCAAAATCACTGCAGATGGTGACCATAGCCATGAAATTAAAATACACTTGCTCTTTAGAAGAAAAGCTATGGCAACTCTCAACAGCATATTAAAAAGCAGAGATATTATTTTGCCAACAAAGGTCCGTCTAGTAAAAGCTACAGGTTCTCCAGTAATCATTTAGGGATGTTAGAGTTGGACCATAAAGAAGGTTGAATGCTGAAGAATTGATGCTTTTGAACTGTGGTGTTGAAGAAGACTCTTGAGAGTTCCTTGGACTGCAAGGAGATCAAACCAGTCAATCCAAAAAAGAAATCAACCCTGAATATTCATTGGAAGGACTGATGCTGAAGCTGAAGCTCCAATACTCTGGTCACCTAATGCTAAGAACCGGCTCATTAGAAAAGACCCTTATGCTGGGAAAGATTGAAGGCAGGAGATGGGGAAAACAGAGGATGAGATTGGATTGGATTGCTTCACTGACTCAATGAACGTGAATTCAAGCAAACTCTGGGAGATGGTATAGGACAGGGAAACCTGGTATGCTGCAGTCCATGGGGTCACCAACAGACACAATTGTTCGACTGAACCACAACATTAACCATGCAACCATGTACTATATACTGTGTGTGCCCTGGGATCCAGAAATAGTGTCTGTTCTCAGGAGGATCCTAGATTGGAAGTATGAAAGCAACTACAGGGTAGATGTATAGCTCTCTGCTGTGAAAAATCACAGGGAACACTGGGTTGTGGATGATTCATTTTTCTCTGGGCAAGAAAGGCTTCTTAAAAGAAATGGCAACAAAAATTAATACTGAATTTCAAAATGCTCAAACGTGCCTTCCAATATTAGGTTCAAACAGGTCTCATAATATTTCCAGACAATTTCACCCAGTGATTGTGCTTTAAATTTTTTATTGTTGAGTGGACACAGTGGTGCATTTAATTGCTTTCTTGGAAATTGTGGGGCCATTTATGCAAAATAAAAGTCTATATTGTCTCTGCTAGGTAAAACCTATCATTGCACCCAAAGTCATTTAACTTGATTCCTTAGAATGTAAAATTTCAAGAGTCGAAGAACCTGACAAGTAGCTGCTGTTGATGAAAATTAAAATGCCTTTCCCTCCTTTCTTCTTAAATATATTTGCACTGGATTTGAGAAAATAGACTTTTGAAGAGAGAGGAACTGATTACATTTCCACAACTGTAACTGTATAGTGGGAGGATAATGAGGATCACAGAGGAACTCAGCATCGTAACTCTGTTTTCAATAATTTTTAAGAGGGTCAAGAGAACCAGTGGAGTATCTGTGTATGTATAGAGGTACGACTCAGGTTCTCATTTGAAATTTCTGTCCTCTAGAAGAAAACGAAACAAGTACATTTGCTCTGCAATTTTCTCTCTTTTGAATTCAATTCCATATTGCTCCTCGTGAATTGCCAATTGCCCTTCAGTTTTATGATATTTTAGAATAATAGAGCAAGGTCAAGAATATGAAAGGATATTATCATACGAAGATCATTTCTATGCAAAACGTATATGCAAATATACACATGCACATACATGACTTCTCATTTATACTGGCTGACTTATTTAGTACTAAACAAAATGGAGTCTTGAAAGATGATGTCTTCCCGGGTTTCTTATGTCTAAGACCCAAGAATAATGACTATTGATCTTTAGTCCACCTTATAAAAAGAAATGCACTTTATCCATTGGTTCACTATTAATGGCTCTCACGTAACAACAGGCAGTAAAATTCGAAGCGCAAATTGATATTAAAAGGGCATGAATAAAAGACCATTAAATGCAATTACAATAGAAATGAAAGAAAACACACCTTCAGAGGGAGAGAGAGAGAAAGAAGGGAGAAGGCAAGTGCCTTAGGGGTGTGGCTTTATGATAAATGCAGCAAGAAAAGCTTTACTGAAAACCTGGGAGAGTTTAGTACAGCTAGAATGGAAGGAGGGAGTTCAAAGGGTCAAGCTATTTTACATTACTGAGGTACTCTTCATAAGCCAGTTCAGCTCATTGGGGACCACAGATAGCAGTCAAATGACCCCACACAAACACACACGGACACTCTACCCTTATCTGAGTCCCTATCTGAAATTCTCGCCACTAGCATTACTCTTAGGTAACATTCTTGATGTCAATTACTGTCACAGGATTAAGGTATTTCTTGCTGCTGCTAAGTCGCTTCAATCGTGTCCGACTCCGTGCGACCCCATAGACGGCAGCCCACCAGGCTCCACCGTCCCTGGGATTCTCCAGGCAAGAACACTGGAGTGGGTTGCCATTTCCTTCTCCAAAGGTATTTCTTGAGGAGCACCCAATTCAACTAGGTAATAAATTAATAAAGGCATATTTGTTTAATTCACTTTAGCACTTTCAAGCATGTAGAAGACAACACAGCCCCAAGGAAATGAGACATGAAATAGGTTAGTTTTGCTGGGAGTCAAAAGATGCAATGGGGTTAGACTAACTGTCTGATATTCAGTGAAAGTAGAGGAGAATCTGAAGCTGCTGAGATGCTGAGAGCAGACTGGGGACAAGGGATGAGGCAGGAGCAAGAGTACTATGTGCCACTTTACATCTATCAGTTCATTTAGTCTCAAACAGACCTATACAAGTAGGAACACTTATCTCCATTTTAACTACCAAGACACCAAATGTCACCTGAAAGAAGTGGCACCATGGGTGCCAGAAAGTGTCAACAGAGTGTCTCCAATGCCACTGGGACCAATCCCAAGAGTCCGGATCCTACTTCTTGCTCATGGAATCTCTGGGAGGAGGTGCTGTAGGCAGCAAGTGAGAAGACCTAGATGATCTTGGGTTCAATCTAAGGTATGCTACTAACTAACTATATGGCTTTGATCACTTATGGACTCTTTTCAACCTCAACTTTCTTATCAATAATTTGGGAATAACAAGAGTGCCTGTTACATGTAAGGTGCTATCTGGCATGAGGACTTCTACCTAGTACGCTCAGGAAACCCCTAGTAATATCAACAATACGAAGCACAAAGAGGTTGTGTATCAGTGATGGTTTGATCAAAGAACTGTGGCTTCTATGAATGCTGTAGAACAAGGGATTCGTTATGAAGCTAGTCCTTGCATGATTGTACAAGCTGATGGGGACGCTTAGGCAGGCTGTGGTCTCTGCATCTAGTGTTGAGCTCAGCATCACCAGAGGTGAAGCAGACTGGTAGTAAGGAAGGAAAGCCAGATATGGATGAGCAAAATGATGACATGGAATCCACGTGGACAAGCAGAACCTGTGCTCTCCCACCTTGCTCTCCCACATGGATACATGTCTCCCACCTTGATGTGGTGTTGAGAAGCATAACAAGCTGGCTCACTCTCTATACTTGGACCAGAGAGCAGAGAATCTGGTGGACTACACGTGGCCCATGTGCTTCCCCAGCCAACAACATGCACCTGCAACAATGTGTTCAAGCTTCATGCACCCACCCTAACCTTCAGAGTATAAAGATATGGTTGCTGCATCGCATCTGTCTTGCAAATAACATGCATAATTTCTCTTGTGGCTAACACTAAGTTTCACGATACAGGGAAGGGAATTCTGGGAAAAGCAGATCTAGTTTAGCCAAATTGACAAAGTACAAGCCAACACATTCAGGAACACACATGTTACAGTCTCAATACAGGCCAGTTCCTTTATATTTTAAAATATAAATAGAGATGCTCTCTCGAAACAACAGCCTGACTCTCCCCGGAAACCACTTTCTGATGGGCAATAATAAATGTGAATCTAAACCTGTCCTCATCTGGACTTCCTGGCATCTAAGACTTTGCTTCTCACCAGCTTTGGAGCAGTAACTACTGCCCAGGTGCTGCATTTTCAGTGCTATAAACATTAAACTTCTCACATACCAGGTTTATGGAACACTTCTTTATTTAAAAAGCTCTGCGGACTCCTACTACAAGATGATCGAAACCAAACTCCTTAAGTTGTCCTTCCTATCTGGTCTCACACAGCTTTTCATTTTACTAGCTTTGTACCCCTACACCATTCTGATCTACTTTTTTTTTTTTAACCATCTTTTACACGTTTAAAGAAAAATAACTGTGTTCTACTTCTTTTATTGGCACTGCTTTTGAGTAAGGATAAATCTCCCTTTCTTTTTTTTGTTTTTTTTTTTATTTTTTATTTTTTTAATAAATTTATTTATTTTAGTTGGGGGCTAATTACTTTACAATATTGTAGTGGTTCATTCTGATCTACTTTTAAGATAGCCCCTCCAAATAATATTGTAGTAGGCAGTAGGTATGTCACCCACTAGATAATAAGCTACTCATGAATAGGGGCTGACTCAGTAAATGGTTGAATGTATGGACGCATCAAAGAACAAATATTGTCTATGTCTATTTTTCATTCACGTTCATTCAATTATTTGACAAGTTTATATGGATAGGCTTCTATAAGCCGGGTACTCTATCCAGCATACATAAAAGGGAAGAAAGCACCATGATCCTAGCCCTTGTGGAGTGAACATTCTACTCAGGAGTCAGATATTAAATAAAAGGTCTTGGGAAATCAATGTACGATCAGTCATTGTGATAAGGGCTGAGAGTGAAAATAAAATGATTGCTATTTTTATTAAGTAAATTCACTTTCAAAATGACTGATTGAGTCAAGAAATGTGATTTGTGGATATCAGAGAGCAACAGGAATTAGCCCAATGAAGAATGGACAAGCAAATAAATTTGTCTTAGTGCAAGGCTTCAAATAATTGAAGGAGCCCATTCAATTCATCATTTATTAGCTGCAAAGCATTCTCCTAGGGAAGAAGTGGGACCTCAAAAACTGCCCAAATAACTTTGAGAAAATATCCAGCCACAGGCTCAGAATGGTTATGTAATATGACTTAATTAAGTTTCTCTTAGAGAATAATCTTTGAAGAGAAATTCAGCTCTCAGGGATCAAGGCCATGTTATAAGATTTTGGATACTCCTGACCAGACTAAAGACTCTCAATAAATACATGAGGTATCAAACTTCTCAGACAACAATTTGGTAAAACCACCATGGAGCTTAGGGAATTGAATTTTAATAATGGAGTGTTAATCATTTATTTTGTATCCAGCACATAAAATTCCCAGATGCCAACTACAGTGCCAAAAATGGACGTGTGGAAAACAGCAGGTCCGAAATGATAAATCTTGTGATTCACACGCCTTGCTTGCTGAAGGTCTCTAATGATTCATTTCATCACTGTAGAGCAATTTCCTCAACAAAATGTGTCCTCACCACTGAATCCAAACTCCTCATTTTCTATTCACTTTGTTTGTCTTTCAGTTTGGTCTTTGTCAAAACCCTTCCCTCTTAAGAATCTCCTCCTTATAAAATCTGTGTCTTTGATCACCTCCAAAACCTGTGAAGGATTATGAGAGGTAAGAACAAAGAGAAGCTATTTAAAACCTTGCCAACCATCTGATCTCTTTGTTGATTACACCTGTTTGTGAATTTTTTTTTTCATGTCGTATTTTTGTTTCAGCTTGTCATGGGTAAGACGAGAGATTAAAAATGCATGTGAACATTCACTAAACAGAAGCTTTGATACATCATGCGATGTTTAGAAACATAAACAGGTTTCAATTAACTTAGTGGAAAATACACTTTGAATTCAAAGGAGTCTTTATTTATCTGTCCTTTCACCCAATCATCCATATATTTATTCAATAAAGATACATCCAATATATTTTAGGAGGCAGATATTAGTGATCTCATTGTAAGCAAGATAGGCATGATATCTGCTTTTGGAGTGTTAAGGTGAGAAAGAAATTAACACAATTTAATACACTATATATGCCTCTGTGTATGTCTGTGTGTACCTTAATACAATACACTCTGTATACCTCTGTGTGTGTATACATGCACATGTGTATTAGGAGTAAAATAACATCACAATACTTGTTTAATGTCCTGCCTCTGAGTGTGTAACATGACATTAGAACTAAAATTTAAGTGAAGAAAAGAAGCTAACCTGAAAAAATATGGGAGAAAGGCTGTTTCAGTTTGAAGAAGGAATAAGTTAAAAGGCTATGTCATGAGTTTGGCATGCTTGAGGAATCAAAAGAAATCCAAAATGAATAAAGTAGTGAGAGGGTTGCAAAACGTGGTACAAGATCAAAGTGGAAACATGGGCAGAGGGTAGATTATTGTGGGTTTACTTCTATTAGGAGCTCTTCATTTCTGGTATTACAGATCTAAAGATTCCAAAGATTCACAAAACTCTTAATTTTTAGTGTACATTTTTTTTTTTGTTATGCATCTGTGCATTTTTACAGTAGTCTTGACTCAAGACAGTCTAAGAATTAAGACATGATCTGTTAATTTTATAGTTTTAATCCAGCACTGGCCTAATGTGCTTTTAATTAAAATGTTGGGTAGACACATCATAAATTGAGGATTAGCTTCTTTCAAAGTCTCATGACCCCTTCTATTAGTGACTGTAATATTTTGGTACTTACACATTCTAATCCTAAATGGTTCAACTAGCTGTTATTTGAGGTTCTGTTTTTTTGGTGCAGGACAATGGAAGTATTTCATTAAATCATGCCAAGGGTCATAGTGTTAAACCTGTTTGAGAAGAAGGATAAAATTGGATTAGGAGTTGTTTTATTCTTCTTGAAATGTGCATTACACCAGCACATCCTGAAATTGGTACAATAGGTAATTTTTAGCCCTTGATAATAACTAAAATGTAAACTTCTTACATTCTCATTTCTCACAAGTATTTGGCAACTATTGTGTGAGAACAATGGAAGCAGATATATGATACTATATTCAATACCCCAAAGAGATGATGAATGATAACACTTACAGTTTAAAAGAAAAATGGCCCTATTTCAAGTGTCCTTTCTGGAAGTTCTATGGCTGTTTAGGGAAAACTTCCTAAAAATACTAAGGCAGTAGAGACAAGAATGAAAAGAGTGAAATATAGTCTCCATTCTTTTTTTTTTTTTATGTTCCTAAGGATACTGTTTAACATACATCATTTTGACAAAGCAGACTTATTTATTAGACAAAACTTATGATCGTTAAATAGCTTTCCAGATGCTATGTCCATGATAGTGGATTCTGAGAAGGTTCATTATATGAATCAAAACATTGAAATATACCATTTTTAATGTGATAAATGTCTTTGTCTGCTTTGCTCCATAACTTCAACTGAAATGAGCTGACACATGAATAAATATTTATATCAGCTTTTCCACTAAAAATGAAAAGGCTGCTTGGAAATCCTATGTTGCAGCTACTCATGGGTATTTGACTGATGATGATCCGTTTGTCTCTAATACAGGGCATATTCTAAAATCAGTAGAATCTGGCAGAGAAACATCAAAGACCATGTTGACACCTTATTCAATTCACAGCACGGCTCTGAATCTTTGGTTGGGTTTTCCCACTGAAGTGACTAGTTTTAGTTCTGTAAAAACACCCATCATTGTAGTTATGGGATTGCATACAGTAAAAGATATCTTTCTCTATGTGGTATGTTGGGAAGTTATCCTAAATCTTTAGTTTGTAGATTCAGAGACAAGTCTGGAATACTGATGGAAATGGAGGAGGACCACCTAGAAAGAAGGCAGTAAAGTAGTAGTGATAAGGTCAGGACATATCATAAAAGACTAATATCAGAGGATGGAGTTAGAACTTCATCTGTGTGCACTGAGGGGCCTCTGAGAATTTTTAATCAGAGGGGTAACAGTGACACCGACTGTTAAAAATGATTTATTTGAGCAGAAGCTGCATGACAGATCTGTATAAGGAAGAGCTTTTCCCTTTATAGTGCAAATATGACCTCCAACAATTCCTTCCAGCAAGAGGTGGACTCTATTTCCTCTCCTCTTGACTCTGCGTTGGCCGTGAATTACTTTGGTCAAAAGGTCAATGCAGAAGTGCTGCTATGTGAGAAGCCTAGAAGCTTCCTCCTCTGCTGCTTTGGAGCTCAGCTGCCATGCTATACGATAATAAATGTAATCCTGAGCATATGGAGAGGCTCTGGAGAAAGAGGTGCCAGAGGAGATGGAGTCTAAGTAACAGACTGAGGAATACAGTAGAGCAGAGGCACCCCAGGTAACAAGTGACCCGAGGGCCTAAAACATGTGAGAGTTTTCTTGGGCCCCCAGTCCAGCACTCTTGACAGCTAAATGCAACTGATCAAGAAGACGAGCAGATGGATCTTCAGTCTATGACAGAATCTTGAGAAATAGCAAATCATTGCTGTTTTAAGTCATTCAGCTTGGAGTGGGGGGGGGGGCGGTTAATTGCCCAGGAATAGAAAACCAAAATAGCATCTCACAGAGAGTTTTTCTCATAATCAAACTCAAGAAAGATTCATTGAGTTAGTAGCATGAAAACTGGTTTAGAGTATTTTAATAAGGTTAGCCGGGGCTAATGAGAACATGGTCTGGGTGGAAAGGTCTGGGCTTCATTATACTTGTCTTTCCTCCTCTCATCGGGAAAAAAAGTTGTATAGCAGGCAAAAATGTTGAGTTTAGAAGTCACACAAAACTGGGCTCCTAGCCTAGTGTCAGCACTTAAACATTTCTTTCCCTAAGACTAGCTCACCTAAAACACAGAGCTAATAATAGCCCCCCACAGAAGGAACTCAGTATAAAGATTAACTGGGGGAATATGTGAAATTACTTAGCACAGAGATTTGCATATATTAAGTTCACCATGAGGAGATAATTCTGGTATTTGGAAATATGATCAGAGGTTGCCCTGTTTCCAAAGTTTCCTCTTTACCTCCCCAAGTGACTTAATTATTTCCAAAAGGGAGTCAAAGAAGAAATGCAGAGAGAAATAGAAAACGACGATTCTTTGTAAGCATATTCAATTTGCAATACTCTATTAGTTTAAATATACAGTGTTTCAATATTTTTATAGCTTAACTCCATTTAAAGTTATTATAAAATATTGCCCATATTCCCTTTGCTGTATATTATGTGCTTGTATCTTGCTTATTTTCTATGTAATAGTTCATACTTCTTATTCCCTACCCTTGTCTTGTCCCTAACCTCATCCGTCTTCCCACTGGTGACTGTTAGTTTGTTTTTATATCTGTGAGACTGTACCTGTTTTATTATATTCACCCCTGTGTTTTAGTCTTTAGAGTCCATCTATAACTGAAAACACACAGCAGAGGAAACAACAATTCTTGATGGTTGAGTTTCAGAGGCTTAGAGAGTTTGCGTTTCAAATGGCTCTGGCCTGAGGCCAGTCTCTGGATGTTAAGAGAGTGTCTACAACCTTTCCCTTGCTTCCTTCTCCCCAGTCTGGCTGACGGGGTGGAACCTAAACCTCACACTTCAGGTTCTGGAGTATAGGCTCTAAGAAGGGTCTGTTCTCTAGCACATTCTTCACCAGCCAGGTGACTAATCCAAGTCTCAAGAGAGGAAGGCCTATGGTAAATTCTGGATGAATCCAAGATAATCTCAGAGACTTGTGTCCCATTTATATTTTAAGGGAAAATAGACCTTAAGTTTCCTCTGGGCCCAGAAGCCCTGCTTCCATAAGGAAAGGTTGGGAGATAATAGTGGGTAAACAAACAAAACATTTCTAGATATCTTGTCCTTCCTTCTGGGTTATTTCTACTTCGAGCTATTTAACAGGTCTGCAAGTCATAGAATACTGAAAGTAACACAAATACTTCTTATTCTTAGAAATGCAAGTGATATCCAGTTAAATGAGATGACTATTACTGCCCTGTGTATACTGCCCAGTTTGGAACACATTTGCAAAATCATTTTGCCAATTCTGATGTCCCTAACTAAGTGTGTCTCTTGTTTTGGATTTTCATTGGAAGCAGCTATGGCTTTTGTTCACTTTAAATTTCACCAAGTCATGATTATACCTCTGTATCAGTTTGCCAGGGGTGCCATAATGAAGTAGGCAGATGGGGTGACTTAAACAACAGAAAAGTATTTCTCTCGTGAGTCTGGAAACTGGAAATCATAGATCAAGGTGTCTATAGGATTGGTTTCTTCTAAGATGTCTCTCTTTCGCTTGAAAATGGCCATCTTTTCCTATTTGTCTCCACACTGCCTTCCGCTTGTGTCTGTGTCCTAATGTCTTCTTATAAAGACACCACTTACACTGGATTAGTGTCCACTCACATAACCTCATTTTACCTTAATTCTCTCTTTTAAAGTTACATTCTGAGGTACTGAGGGTTAGGACTTAAACCTATGTATTTGGGAGGGATATAGTTCAGCTCATAACAGTATCTTTAAAACAATGGTTCTTTAATACTTCTCAAGGGATGATTTCAGCCAAACAGACTTGTAAAAGAATATTTAAAATGTCCTAAGTGAGCTGACATTATGACTAGAGATTATGGGCTCCCTTTCCACCACATGCACCAGTACATATACTTCCTATTATTGCTGGGTACTTTAGTGTGAAAGTCTTTCTTTTTATTGTTAGAACACTTTCATAGCTCTATTTTCAAATTCAATCAAATTGCTAACATTCTACCAAGTGCAGGGTATGACTTTCTTCACTGCCCCTCATCCCTGACCTATTACCCATATACATAGTTTCAAGGGTGTGCAGAATTAAGAAAATTGTGCTGAATAAAATTTGACATAAGGTGAACTGAGGATTTCAAAGACTAGTAATCACAGTAACAAAAGGTTAAACTTCCAGAACCTCAATACCTAACTTTATCTACAGCAAGTCACACATTGACATCCACTCTCTAGTTTATCCATCGTTGTGCTACAGATAACATGAAGTTGAAAACAACATCAAGGGCAATGTCAAAGGGTGTGAAATGGGAAAATCCAAGACATGAACAAATTCTTCTAAATTCTCTTGGTAAACTCTCCTGGCATACTGGAAGGATTCTGGCTTTGGAGTCTAAGAAATTTCTGGCAGTATGGCAAACAGATATGAGAAATCTGAGATGAAATTATAGCTTTTGTTCACATGATTTTGTGAACACAAACAACTCCCATTCATTGACTTTAAAAAAAAAAAAAAACAACAAAATATATTACTGCTTGATGTCCCAAGTGATCTAAGAATTTGATCTCTTAGGAGACAGAGGTCTGGTCTCTCTTACTCATGGCTATATCACTCAGCCAAAGAAAAAGGCTTCAACCTAGTAGGTGTTCAGTACATGTTAATGAATGGAATGAGTGAAAATCTTCAAAGCTCTTTGGATTTCAATTTTTTATAACTGAAACAAGCAGGTAGGTGATAGTATTCACTGAACAGTGTTATTGTAAGGAATAGATGTGAGAGTATGGATGGAGTTCCTAGATACAGCAGGAACTTAGCAGGAGTTTCAGCCAGAATATTCCCCAGTTCCTCTGCAAACTGACTTCAGACTGGCCACCAGTCTGTGAAACACACTCCTGTGTTTGGTTCCCACTTTAGGGTCTAGATCAGACCCCAGCACAGCTACTTGTACATTTGTTGACATTCCCATCCCAAGGAAGAGTCAGACAAAATGACCTCAAAGTGTCCCTTATTCAAAGACACCTTTTCTGATGCTTCTCATGGTATTTACCTTTAATTTCTACTCAACAAATATTTATTGAATGAACCAATTGCTTTCAGTCACAAAGCCTTTACCCTCTTCTTCCCTCCCCCACATTTCAGAAATTTCCCTTTCACAGATTTTGGGACGATCATAGGTATTAATTCCATTTTGAACCTGGCTGAGTTCTGACTCTAGATTTTGAAAAAAAGACTTAGTGCTCAAATAGGACTTTTAGACGTGTGACAATTTACCGAAAGTGTAAGAGCTCCAGGAAAATTCTCTTAAGTCAGACTTTGGAGTGACCTCTAGAAAGTGATGGCATTAGCTCTGAGAGCAGCTGGCAGGTTCACTTTGGTGTCAGTGTCTAGAGGGAGAGGTGAAGACCTCCTTCTCGCCCACCTCAAGTGTTCGACAAGCTTTCACCTGACAGTTTTAGCTGCAGAAGAATTCTGCAGATGGGCACAACAAAGAACAGAAAATGGAATACCATGTAAAAGAATAAATAACCCTTTGAAGAGGATAAACTTCTCTCTCCGTTTTTTAAGTGCCCTGGTGATAGAATGACTCAGAGTCCAGAGGCATGGATGCTGAGTATCCACGGTGCTTTTTGATTTAGACCATTTTTGTAGCATTTACTGCTGGTCCTTTGTCTCCTTTTATCACGTTCACACAAAATAAGGAGTCAGGGTCTAGGCCGGATAGCACACTAACTGGAAACTGTGAGAGAGAGAGGAAGAGACTGAGAGCGTTTGAAAACCTCCACCTAACCCCCATCTGAAACACCTTCATAAAATTCAAGGTCCTTTTGGTTCTAATTAACTATTTCTTCTGCTTCAGAATCGCCCTCAGGAGGAACTTAAAAAACCTCAGACTTCAGAACGCGCAGATTCCCCCCAAGCCCCTTCTGCCATTCTTCATGTGGCACCAAACACATCGCAGTCTAAAATGTTTAGCAGGAATATTTTAAAGAAAAACCATCTCTAAAAGGCCGCCACAGAACACACATATGCAGCGTCTGTCTCTTTAAAAAGGACTAGAAATTGCACCAAATGGCAAAAGGCACCACTGGCGGCTTCACTACTCCCTGGGAACAAGCAGAGGATCTTTGGAAACTGCACTAACTCTTCCAGGTAAGGCTGGGGCATGGACCCCTACGCTGCTGTGTTAGCTTCATCAGACGTCGGGTCTTTGTAGGTAGCACTGAGATTTCAAAAGCTCACCAGGCCATTTAAGGTTTTTATTTGTGTTACTCTCAGTGGCAATTGAGATGGAGCTCATTATTTTTCTTCTAAAATTACTTGTCTACTTTATAAGAAAGTAAACATTTTCCTCAGAATGCTGAAAGGAAAAACTTGCTTTTGGATTGGAGGTCAGTTCCAGGCAATGAAGTGAAAAAGGAAGAAGCATATCTTGAAATCATGTGAGGTACGTAACCACGTCCTATCTTATGCCTTACATCAAGGAGGCAGGTGAATCCCAGATAAGGTCCAGTCAAAATTACACTTGAAAAATCCTTAGAAAGATGCCATACTAGAGATCTATCTACTGTCTCTCAAACAGTTCAGGTTAGCTTTTGAGCAAACATGTATATTTTTAAGGGTACTCTGGAGTTCTTTCAACCAAATATAGTAAGACATGCATATAGTAAGATGCTTGCTCCTTGGAAGAAAAGCTATGACCAACCTAGAGAGCAGATTAAAAAGCAGAGACATTACTTTGCCAGCAAATGTCTGTGCAGTCAAAGCTATGATTTTTCCAGTAGTCATGTATGGAGGTGAGAGTTGGACTATAAAGAAAACTGAGTGCTGAAGAATTGATGCTTTTGAACTGTGGTGTTGGAGAAGACTCTTGAGAGTCCCTTGGACAGCAAGGAGATCAAACCAGTCCATCCTAAAGGAAATCAACCCTGAATATTCATTGGAGGGACTTATGCTGAAGCTGAAGCTCCAATACTTTGGCCACCTGATGCGAAGTACTGACTCATTAGAAAAGACCCTGATGCTGGGAAAGATTGAAGACGGGAGGAGAGGGGGATGGCAGAGGATGAGATGGTTGGATGGCATCACCATTTCAATGCACATGAGTTTGAGCAAGCTCTGGTAGATGGTGAAGGACAGGGAAGCCTGGTGTGCTACAGTCCATGGGGTCACAGAGTCAGACATGACTGAGTGACTGAACAACAACAATAAAAGGACATGCAGACACAGAAATGACTGTCATGAAGGAAAAGGCTTACCCACAGCTGCCTAGACACAGGAGGCAAGGCCCACCATACAGGGTCACAGTGGGAAGCACCAGCGTCGGAGAGGAGACAGAGACACTGAGGAACAAACATGGGCAAGAGTCCTTATTGTGGCTTCTGTGGCAAAGGAGGGGTGAGGCAGGGTAAGCAGGCTTAGGATTGTTATAGTTTGAATAATTTCAGGGGTCTGTGGGGGCAGAGGAACCTTTCTTTGTTGCCTGGTATCTGGTCTTAGGATGCTTAAGGCAGTTGACAATGACCCAGAATAAGTGCCCGGTTAAGGAAGTGGCTGGAAGTATGCATTTTGAATTGCTTTGCTTGCAAAGACACATCTCAGGCAAGTTCTGCACTATCTCTAGGAATCAGCTAACTTTGGGAGGGCCAGTGCCTCCAGGATTCGTAAGGCCCTAAGATGTCAAAGCATCTAAACCACAAAATAAAAGGTCAAAGATGCAACATAAAAGGATATAAGATATCTATTTACCTACCTACCTATCTCTCTATCTTGGGATATAGCATCTACCTATGTATCCTTTTATTTTGATTCCCTGCTCATCAGGCAACTTTGGGATTTTCCTCTCAGGGCATTTGCTTTTCGGTCTACTCAGAGTCCAGTCACCACCCATACTTCAGGCTGTTTGCTGGGGACTGGAGAAGGCATGGTGGGAGGGTGGGAATCAAGGTTTTTCTCCCTGACCAAGGGTTGGTTTTTGACACAAGCGATGGCAAAATTTCTCTGTCAGGGTTGAATCTTGCATCGAGCTTCCCCATATGATTTACCTTAAGTCAAATTTTAATATAAGCTAGTTAGTGTTGATTTCTGTTGTGAACAGCCGAAGAAACTACTGCAATGAAGCCTGTAAATATAGAAAGTGCTGGATTTCGACTGTTTCATATTGCTTATCTCTTTACAGTGATTTGACTAGGTTTTCTTCCTTCTGCGATCTTAGCTCCCTATATCCTAGACAAAGAGTATCCTAGACTTAGTCGCTTAGTCATGTCTGACTCTGCAACCTCATGGACTGCAGCCCACCAGGCTCTTCTGTCCATGGGATTCCCCAGGCAAGAATACTGGAGTGGGTTGCCATTTCCTCCTCCAGGGGATCTTCCCAACCCAAGGATTGAACCCAGGTCTTCTGCATTGCAGGCAAATTCTTTACTCTCTGTGTCACCAGGGAAATCTTATATATCTATATATTCTATCTTTTGCTCCCTGTATCTCAGACAAAGAAGTAAAGAATCATGTAAATTCAGGGGCTTCAGTTTCATGGGACATTATCCTTTCCATTGTGTGCTAATAAATCAGCACCCTGTTTTCCACCTCAGTCTTCTGTATTATAGTTAGCGTGATGACTCAGGGGCACTGACAAGAGCTAAATTCTGGAACCTCCAAGTGGAGGGTAGGGCCAGTCACCTTCTTTGAGACCCCATCACTCACTGAGGACCGATACCAGATATAAGCTCTTATAATCCTCTGCTGATTTTCAGAGGTCTCAGTGACACTTTAGGGACTGAGGTGGAAAGGTTAATATAGAATTACTTTCTGGGGCTCGTGGTTATAGCAACTAGAAAAGAAAAAAAAAAAAACAACAAAAAACCAGCATCGGTGTCTGCTCTGACAGTTGCCAGGACAATCTGCTTACTTTTTCTTGATACTAGAGCAGTTCAGGCCTTCCTGACTAGCCCCATCTTGCCTGCTAGCCCTTGTAGATTTCTGCCCATTGATCTGTGATTAGGTGTGTTCACTCCACACATTCACACAAGGGTCACGTCACTGGATCAGACAATGGCTGAGTTGGGTCTCAAGGAGGAAGGGTTTTGACAGCTTGAACATCTCCCCAAAGAATGTCAACGTGACTAAGGGGCAGTGGAAGATATATGCAATTGTGCTGTCCTCTGCTCTTTTATTACTTCTTGGAAAATTGAGGATTTTCTCACACAGAAGGTCATTCAAGAAGTGGTTGGAATCATGCCTCTTGAATAAATAATGGTGACTGTCAACTCAAGCTTAGAGAAGGTCTTTTTCAAAACACACTATTGTCAAAAGATAAAAGCCAATGTATTGGAAACAGATACTGTCAGAGGCCTCTGGTCTCAGAGAGAAGGATTTGATACAAATTTTCCTTACTCTCAAAGGCAGCACCCACCATCTCCAAAGAAAATGTCAAAAATGCCTATCAAAGGACATATCATGGAAACAAGACCATGAATCTTGATATTCCATATTTCAGGAAAGGTAAGTAAGGAACCTCAGGTCATGGCAACACACCAGTAGCATTAGCTAGTGCTGACGGTGTGCCATTGGCTGGCTGTCTGGAAGGCAGACTTCAGGGTATTTTTTACAGCAATCAACAAGTTTCACTGACGGATAATTAGTATCAGACAACCCTGGGAAAGCCTTTTATCTGATTCATCAAGCTCATAAACAAGACAGTCCCAGCATGCCACGATTCCATGAAGTGAAAAGACATTTGTTATCCTAAATTATAGTCAACAGCTATCCAGCTTAAGCCTCTGTGCACTGAAGGGTCCAGAATGCTTGGTTGTTCTTTGCCAAGGTCCATTTGGTTTCATCTTTTGTTCTCTTTTCCTTCACATAGGAGATAGAAGGATGCCTCCTGGCTAAACAATACAGGCCGAACCTTTTTAATATACTAGCTATTGACTAGTTTTTAATATAGTAGCTAACATATTCCACAGACTGCTGAACACTTTATACACACTATTTCTTTTAACATTCTACCACCACCAATCCTATCACATTTGTAGGTGGGGACACTGAGATCATGTGATCTCTCTCCTGAAAACAGCAATAAGCTCCCAGAAGAATTGGGAGATTGGGATTGACATATACACTTAACATATATATACTACTATGTATAAAATAGATAACTAATGAGCACTTACTGTATACAGCACAGGAAACTCTACTCAGCGCTCTCAGTTCAGTTCAGTTCAGTCGCTCAGTCGTGTCTGACTTTTTGTGACCCCATGGACTGCAGCACGCCAGGCCTCCCTGTCCATCACCGACTCCCGGAGTTTACCTAAACTCATGTCCATTGAGTCATTGATGCCATCCAACCATCTCATCCCCTGTCATCCCCTTCTCCTTCCAGCATCAGGGTCTTTTCAAATGAGTCAGCTCTTCGCATCAGATGGCCAAAGTATTGGAGTTTCAGCTTTAACATCAGTCCTTCCAATGAACACCCAGGACTGATCTCCTTTAGGATGGACTGGTTGGATCTCCTTGCAGTCCAAGGGACTCTCAAGAGTCTTCTCCAACACCACAGTTCAAAAGCATCAATTCTTCAGCACTCAGCTTTCTTTATAGTCCAACTATGTGCTCTGTGGTTCTCTAAATGGGAAGGAAATCCAAAAAAGAGAGGACATATGTAAACATATAGCTGATTCACTTTGCTATACAGCAGAAACTAAGAGAACATTTTAAAGTAACCGTGTGTGTGTGTGTGTGTGTGTGTGTGTGTGTGTGTTAGTCTCAGTTGTGTACCACTCTTTGAGACCCCATGGACTGTAGCCTGGCAGGCTCATTTGTCCATGGGATTCTCCAGGCAAGAATGCTGGAGTGGGTTGCATTTCCTTCTCCATAAAGCAATTCTACTCCGATACAAATTAATTATTTAAATAAAATTAAAACCTCAGCTTCTCTCTGTGGTTGGTAACATCCTGCAGGATCTCGCCTCTGCTTACTCTTCTGATAGTGAAGGACAGGGAAGCCTGGCATGCTGTAGTACATGGGGTCGCAAAGAGTTGGATACTACTGGGCAACTGAACAACAACAATGCTTCTGACATTATCTCATGATATTTCTTCCAAACAGACTTCCCTTACTCAATTCTTTGAACTCACTGAGTATATCCTTGCTTCACAGTCTTTTCTCTGGCTGTTCACTTTACCTGCAATGCTCTTTGACCAACTGTTCATATTTGGCTTTTTATTATTTAGGTCTCAGCTGTAATGTTACCCACATGGAGAGACATTTTCTGATCACCTTTCAAAAAGATTTCTTGATATTTATTTCTTTCTTTTACCTTTTACTTAATAGCATGTATTACCATGGGAAACTATCTTATGAAGTCATTTATTTTTATATCATACCTCTCTGATTAGAATATAATCTTCATGTCAGATGTATCAGTCTTGTTCATCACCCTCTACTGACTCACTGGGACATTTAGTTTAGGTACATATCACATATCTGTTGACTAAAGGCATGTGTGAATGAATAAATGAGTTTTGGGAAATATAGGTGATTCATATATTCAAATAAGTGATTCATATATAAAGGTCATATGACTATTGAGTAAGAGAGGTAGAACTCAAATTCAGGTCACACTAATTTCAGAATTCAAATTCTTAATGAGTGTCCTATATTGTTTTTCTCTGGAGCCTAGAGTAGACCAACTTTCATCATTTGAAACTGTGCTAAGATAAATGTGGTTCCAATGAATTGGGGGAACTGAGACCATAATCAACCATATGAAAAAACATGTAGAGCTGACATTCAACTGGTACATCATAGCATGGCCAAATTGGTGTTAAAGAATTAAAGTGCTTCAGTAGTGATTCCTGTGTAACCATTGCTACAAATTCTCCAAATGAAAAGTTTCTCACCAGTGCCCTCCCATGAGACCTCTGTAAGACTTGGAAACTTCTCCAGAATATCGACTTGATCCATCAACTAAAATATTTACACCTGGCAAAACCTCAGTTTCCATGACCATTTTAATTTATCCTGATTGGTCAAACCCACTGATCATCACATCCATCACTTCTGGAAAGACACCAAAGACAGTCACTACAAAAGCCCAATTCTAAACTTGGTCTATCTTTTCTCAAGAAATAAAACCTGAGATATATCAGCTCAGCTGCAGCATGATAAGAGATAAAGTCATTTTCCATTTTATCTCATCAAATGCTTGTTATAAATTTCAACTTAATAAAAAAAAGAAAAGAACAGGCGATAGTGGAGGGTAATTGTGAACTATTAATTTAACTGGCAAACCAAAAGTGTCCTGAAAAGGATTTAGGGTTCTATAAGGGACGATAATAATCATTTTCCCTTCAACTTTAGCTTTTAATTATCTTTTTGTCCCAGGCCTCCCATTTGTATTGAGTGCTTAAAAGTAACCTGATGAATAAGAAACAGGGTGGAAAACTATCTTCTGGTAACAGAAATGGCCAACATTTATTGGATATTTACCCCATGGTGGGAATTGTGCTAAATATATTATATATGCATCATGCATTTATTCAAATGCCAACTTATCAGATATCAGCCTCATAACACAATTTTGTAAGGTAGACAGTATCATATTTCTTTTACAGATGAGAGAGCTGAGCATTACAGACATTTGTAACTTGCCCTGGGTTTATTAACTACTAAGTATTGGCATCCAAATTTGAACCATGGCCTCCCCGATGCAGAGTAAGATCTCTAAACCACTTTGCAGAACTGTCTCAAAAACAAAAGTCAAGCTTGACTGGGTTTCCAAGTTTCTAGTTAACAGCTCAGCCAAGAGAACCAAAAGAAAATATTCAGTTTGTCTGGAAGCTCCTGTTGAAATGATTAACTCCTTTGAATTTAAGCAAGCAGTGCAGCAATGATTATCTCTTTTTGCTTAAAAACTTTTCCATATGTTTGTTTTCCATTGGCATATGGTAACACTGAATTTGAGTATACCCTCCAGTTTGCAGTGAAACGAAATTAAGCTTCTGGATGAATCTAAACCCTAATACATGCCTGCAGGTCCATTTCACTAGGATGCTATTCCTGGTATATTTGTCAATCTAACAGCTAAAAGGCTATATTAATTGTATCTGAGGTTGTGAGTTAATCCCTTTGCTTTCTCTGACTTGCAACTGCCATTAACAAACAATGTGGTAGTAGCATAGGTGGAAGAAATCCTACCAAACCCGAAAAACACGAAATGAAGTCATGGGAGGGGCTGTCATGGGAAAAGCAAGCCCCTTAGGTATTATTGATTAACTAACTAGTCAAGGTTTATAAACAGTCTCAATATGTACATCTTAATGATCGTTTTATTGATAGCTGGGAAGTATGGTATGTACTGCTTCACTTTAACACAGCAGAGGGGAGATGTGTGGAATGGAAATAGGCATTAAGTGGCAAAAGCCTGGTGATAAAAGTACGCTATGACCTGGTTATTCATCCATCTTACTATGTTTAAAACACTTAAGAAAATAATCAGACTAAATCCATTTTCAATTATTCAGAGACTAATCATGTGGGCTGAGGATGACCCAGCTCTTCAGTCATCTTTCACAGATTTCATTGGCTTTTAAATTTTTCACCATCCATTAGCAATTTATGTGAATGTAGCTAGGATAACAGAGATGGGATGAAACCCTGCCTCTTTCTCTCAATCCAATTCCTTTGCCTCCCCTTGGCCCCTCTGTGCTAGGTTCTTGGCTTGGCAACATTTCAGAAGTCAGCTAGGAAGCCAAGGTGAATTGTGACTGTTGCCTCAATCACCACCTTACTCACATTCACACACACACACACACACACACACACACACAGATCATGATAATGCAAACCAAACTGATAAGTACTATAGCAGAGGAATTCACACAAAAATAGCAATCGTAGGAAAAGAAAGGAGATGAGAGTGGCATGGGAACATAGAAAACTAATGATTTCTGAACACTGTTTCAGACCTTTAATTTGTATAATTTTATCTAATATTTGGCATAATTGTATGATGGATATTATCTTGTACTAATTTATGGTTGAGTGATGAACTGGCTTGCTCAAAAACGCATGGCTTGTAAGTGAAAGCACTAGAATAAGAGCCCACATCACTGACCTCCACGTCTATTATCTTTCCACTCCAGAAGATCTGTTTCTCTTCTGATCCTGAGGAGGCCTCACGGAGAAGGTGAAAATTGCGCAAGTCCTTGAAAGGTAGGTTGAACTTGAACAGGCAGAGGAAGACTATGGCTATTTCAAGATAAATAATTTATTCAGAGGATAAGGATATGGGGGAAGCGTGGTATACAGCTGAAAGTATAGATTGATGTCAGACTTTGAAAGGACTCAAATAACTGTTTTTGAAATATCTGCGTAATAGGATTCTGCATGGCCAAACAAACAAATGAAACAAAAAATCCCTTACATATTTGGAGATAGAGACGTTATAGAAGTAACAAAGTCAAAATAAGATGATGTTCTTACAGAGAAATGGATAAAGAAGATGTGATATATATAGGCAACAGAATGTTACTCAGCCAAAAAAAAAAAAGAACAACAATAACAAAATAATGCCATTTGCAGCAACATGGATGGACCTAGAAATTGTCATACTGAGTAAAGCAAGTTAGAGACAGAAAGACAAATATGATATTGCATATATGTGGAATTTAAAAAGAAGGTTACAAATGAACTTACAAAAGAGAAGTAGAATCACAGATGTAGAAAAAAACTGGTGGTTACAAGGAAGATAAGGGGTGGAAGGGATAAACTAGGAGATTGCGATTGACATATACACACTACTATATATAAAATAGATAACTAATAAGAACTTGCTGTATAACACAGGGAACTTTACTCAATAATCTGTAATGGCTTATCTGGAAAAAGAATCTAAAAGAAAAAAATAGAATGGATATATGTATATGCAACAGATTTATTTTGCTGTACACCTCAAGCTAATACATTATAAATCAAAATACTTCAATTTAAAAAAATATTTAAAATTAAAAAAATAAGATGATGTGGGTGAGTCCAATTCAATGTGACTCTATTCTTATAAAAAGAGGAAACGTGGATCCTGTTGCAGACCAAAGGAAGAAGACATGAAGAAACAGAGCGAAGAGGGTTGTCTACAAGTCAAGGAACAAGACATAGAACAGATCCTTCCCTCAGAAGGAAACAACTCTGCCGACACCTTGATCGTAGACTTCTCACCTCCAGAAGTGTGAGAAGGTAAAGGTCTGCAGTTTAAGCCACATACTCTGAGGCACTTCAATCGAGCAGTCCTGACAAACTAACACAAAGGGCGGGTTCCTAACCTCTTCAGTCTCAGTATCATTAAAGAAGTACCTTTCGACTTGAGTTCAACCGGTTCATGCTGTATGCTAGGGACCTAGTATCATCATTCATACTTACTACTTTAAGACTCTTTCCTACAACCTCATATCAAAACCTCCATTCTATCAAGAATGGAAAGACATCTTATTGGGTCTCTTCAACATTTTATATAAAATTCATCACTTTCCTCTTTTCACTTTCTTCCATATTTTCTCCTTCTTTTCATCTCAACCTCACCCACTCCGCTTCAACCTGCTCTTCCCTGAATCAGGCAGATAGTTCTATTAACTCCATGTAGTACACAGAGATGGCTCACACATAGCTTATGAGGAATAGTTACAATATATTTTTGGCAAGTCCAGAGTCCCAGATGTCTCTGTCTTTAATGTCACTGATGTGAAGTAGCTACAGGACTGCAGAACTGTGCAATTAAAAATAAAAAGAATCAATTTGTGTCTTTTAAAAGGTCCTGAGATCTCCATTGATGATAAATTTGGATCAGCTTTACACAGTTCATCAGTTAAGTGTATTTTTTGGTAATGTGTGTTAAGAAATTAAGTTCACCTTCCTTTATTTTTATATTGCTCTATTGGAAATGAAATGGTTATTGCCTCTCTTCTTCCATTAAAATGGAAGCTGCAAAAGCATCGGGCTCTTGTAACTGTTGTTCACAGTGGTATTTCCTGAACTGTAAGTAGTTCTCAGCAAATAGAAAATATCCTATAAATTTCAGTTGAATGAAAAAAAAATTTTTCCTATCACTTAAAATAGTAGAAATCTAACGATACTGCTTCATAGAAATAGATTAACTGGATGGGATTTTGGGTTACATTTAGAGATGTATTGGGTTAGCCAAAAAGTTCATTCAGCCCTAAAAGTAACATTTTATGGAAAAAGATGTTACTTGTAATTTGTAAAATATGTGCTTGTAATTTGTCTAGAGTAAAACCATTTGAATCATTGGAGTTGGGAGTAAATACTAGCACCTTAGAACATCAAAATATGCAGAAGTATTAGGCTGAGCCTCAAGGGAGAATAAGTAAAATAATTTTATTTGACTCAAGAAAAGACTAATGGATTTTACTGATTTAAATCTTATTAAAAACAAGACAACTGGCCAAAGATGAAGTCATTTATGCTAGGCCCCAAAACAGCAAGCTGAGACATAATGATATTAGCTCTCCCCAAATGGAAACTTAAACCAGTTCATTAGGAATCACCTGATTAACACTAGTCAGAGAATCTGCCTGCCAAAGACCCCGGCCATCCCCTAAAAGAAAGCTACTTTATAATAATTCACTTACTTTTTTGCCTAATATAACTTTCCTGTCTTGTTCTACCTCTTAAAGGTCTTTCATTCTGTCAATAGCTTTCCAGAGCTCCTTTCTAGCTGCTAGATGGGATGCTGTCCAAGTCATGAGTCATTCAATAAAGCCAATAAGATCTTTACAATTTATTCATCTGAATTTTGGCTTTCAGCAGTTTAAATAAAAATGCAATAGCTTGTCCTCCTGGAAAGCCCCGTGTGAGTCGATATAGTGAGTTTCCACTCATTAATAATTTTGTCCCTATTACACTGGGACTTTAAAACAGATGGTTTTCATTGAATCACTGAATGATATGCACTTAACATGTTTCTTACAAAAGCAGTGGGAGTAGTCAAAATATATAAATGTCTTGGAACACTCGTGAGGCAGGAGGTTCTTATATGTATCCAAAGAAATGAATGGGTGGTATACTGGAGCTAGCAAAGACATGACCAGTGATGCCCACTTAAAGGGACACAGATAAGCCCACAACCCCAGATGCTGAAATGGCCATATTCTGAAGCATGCTTACAAACCTGCCATGTGTAATTTGGTCAAGGGTGAGAACAGAACCAAAGATAACCTCATTTTAGTCTTGCTCATGACATGGTGTGAGAGAGACATGAACCTATTTGTTTCCCTCTTCTGAGCACCTAATCTAGAAAATACCAAGCAAATGAGGCTGATAACAGTGAGACCAAGGCCCACAGTTCTTGGCTGAGATCCCAAAGACTGTGTATGAGCCAAAAGTATTTAGGAGATAAAATCAGAAAGCAAAAATGCTGAGATGGAAAAAAAAAAAAATATTTGCAGACTTCCAAAACTGGCCTTTCTTGAGCCTTCAACCTATGATGTCTACATGTTTTGATTTTCTAAATTTTTAGCACTTACACCTGCCTCTAAGAGGCATAAACCAGGCTGCTAGTAGACACAGAGTTCTCTGGGTTCCTGATACCTTACAGTTCCGGGTTCTACTTAGGTCTAGGCTCACAATAAAGTCCATCATCTCTGGAGAGACACAAGTGAGTCTCAGCAATCAAAAGACCTTAAGCAGAGCAGTGTATGAGGTCTAAGTGGCTTCCTTCTCTACCACACTCATGAATGTATCTGAACAGCTACTATAAGATAACAAAATCTACTTGCGAGCAGAGTTTCTCAAATCATTGCTTTTCCATACTCTGGATAAAGACTCCCACTGTGTCCTCCCATGCCCTGTAACTGTTCTCTTTTCCTATTTACAGCATAACTTTTGTTCATACCCTTGATTGGTAAGTTGTTTATTTCTTTCCTGTCTTAAGCAGATAGGTCACAGGGCCCAGACAGAAAAAGCCCTAAGAATTTATAGCCAGACAAAAATATGCTACAGGGATGCCAAAATAAATAACAGCAAAAGATCTTGCTTGACTGTTTTGGAAACTCAATACTTTATTTATTCTCAATAGTTTCTTTGTTTGGGTGGATAAGGTACTTTCTGTCTTTTCCAGAGTCTCCTCAATAAATAGTCCTATGAATGCAACATAGGGTTGGGGAATGGAATATACAGATGAGAGAAAGAGCAAGTAAAAATCTCCCCTTTGCTCTTACATCTGTAACTGTTTGTTGTTTATCATCACTCAGTTGCTGGTGAATTACTCTATGGATATTTGCCTCATGGCAAAAGTAAAGGAAATATAATAGATCCTTTTTTAAAAGGAGAAACTAATAGCCTTTTCCTGTTAATTCAGATGCAGCATTAATGGCTGCATTCTAATTTTATGTCAGGCAGGAAGTAGGGAGGGAGTGCTGCCATTTCATGGAAAACATTATTGATTCTGTTGCTTATTTAGCTTTTATTATTGTTTATAAAGTTAGCAATTTAAAATTTTTAAAAATCACTTTATATGTGCAATTCCTGTGGAAAGAAAACCAGACAATTTAAATTACATTCCTCTTTGAGAGAGGAAATCTAAATGAGTATTTGGAGACTCTCTACAGTTAGATCATTGATTTTGTGTGCTTGGAGGCAAAGTTAAGTTACAGCATCTTAAAATTATTATTCCATCCCTGAAAAACTGAAGAGAAGGGACTTCATGAACAATGCCACAGTCACATTTGTCAACCGGCTCACCCTGACTTGGGCACACCCTGATTAGACACATGCCTGGGTTTTGGATTTAATCAACTGCCTAGCACCCAACCCCACCTGCCCCCAAGCACTCGTTGTATTTCAGTGGAGGGACAAAGCTCACTTTGTTGTTTTTGTTAGGTATTTTGGTGTAAGCAGGAGAAAGAAAACATTTTTGATTGTTGTCTTGTTTGTTTGGATTTTGTTTAAGTTTCTCAGTGCAGGGGCTCCTGGGGAAGATGGAAACAGTGATAAGAAGCATACTAAGAACTGCTTGTCTCTTATCCAGTGGTCCCTCCTGATGGACATACTTTGAGCCCTAGTGGGAAAAGAGACTATGGGCAGAGGTGTCAAGAGGCAAGTTCATGAAAGTCTGTAAGATTCTAGATACCAGCAGGGTTACTTCAGGGTCAAGGTCAATGAAGAATGGGAAGAAGGGCATTTCACCCGCTTCCTAGTGAGTGGCCAGCAGCAGCCCCAGGGCGGCACCGTGGCACAGCAGGAGAGCAGCCTCAGTGCCCACTGGGCCAGGCGGACTGGCCCAGGAGTGGTGTGTGTTCAGCTCCCCAGTACCCACGGCCTCCAGACACACAGTGCCAGCCAGACTGTGCTGGATGGGAGGGCGTGCGTGGATTTCCTGAGTACGATAGACAGCTCTAAGGTTATAGAAGCCCTAAGTCCTCCAGTCGAAAGGGAAGGAGCTCAGCTCTGAGGACGTAGAGGACAGATGTGGATGTGACCCCAGTTGTACTCAGGCGGTTCTTGTCTTTGGATTACTTAAGCCTACATAAAAACTCCAACTGGAGAAAACCCCCAAACTTGCAACTCACCTTGGGGAAAACTGTGCACTAAAAGAGAGAGTTCACAGACCAACCTGTCCCCTGACCTCTGTGACAATTTTGGTGTCTTTTTCTCTTCCTTTAGTAGTTTGCCACCTTTTAGATCTCACTGAGTAACACCCAGACCCTGGACTCTGGTAATCTGCTAGTTTTGCTAAACTTTTCCAGTTCCTATTCACTCCATCCCTCAAAACTTATTGTCCTAAGTCAATGGAATAAAAGTCAGACTCTAGAATTAGACCCGAATGTATACTGTAAATTGGTTGTAGAGTTTGATGAAGTGAGTGTAGTATGTCAGGGAGGGGAGATGGAGATCCTTGGAAATAACAGTTGTATCTCTAACTTACTGGATTTAACTAGATAAATTCCAGAAGGATCAGCCATTATACATGAAAAGACACAAGTATCTTCTAGAATAAAACATGATGGAATATTTACCACAAGAAATTGGTTATATCTGGCTTCAAAATATTTTACATAAGGAAAACTACTAATGAAATCCAATGATATTTTTGGTAAATAGTATTTGCAATATAAATCACTAAACAAAGTTTCAGTTTTTATTCACATAAAAATAAATATTGCAAATTGAAAATTAAAAGGTTAACAGTCCAACAGAAAAAAAAATGCCTGAGACATGAAGCAAAAATTCACAGATGAAGAAAACTGACATTTAAACATACATTTTTAGAAAGCTCATACCACTCGAGGCAATCTACAGATTCAATAGAATCCCTATCAAGTTATCAATGGCATTTTTCATGGAACTAGTGCAAAAAATTTTTAAATTTGTGTGGAAACACAGAAGACCTTGAATAGCGAAAGCAATTCTGAGAAAGAAAAACAACTGGAGGAATAAGGCTTCCTGATCTTGGATTATACTACAAAACTTTGGTCATCAAAATAGTACGATACTGGTGCAAAAACATAAATATACTTCAAAAGGACAGGATAGAAAGCCTAGAAATAAACCTAAGCACCTATGGTCAATTCATCTGCGACAATGGAGGCAAGAATATACAATGGAGAAAAGGTAGTTCTTTCAATAGGTGGTGCTGGGAAAATTGAACAGCTACGCTTAACAGAAAGAAATTACAATATTCTCTAACACCATCAGTCAGTTCAGTCTGTCAGTCGTGTCTGACTCTCTGCGACCCCATGAATTGCAGCACGCCAGGCCTCTCTGTCCATCACCAACTCCCGGAGTCTACCCAAACCCATGTTCATCGAGTCGGTGATGCCATCCAACCATCTCATCCTCTGTCGTCCCCTTCTCCTCCCGCCCCCAATCCTTCCCAGCATTAGGGTCTTTTCCAATGAGTCAACCCTTCGCATGAGGTGGCCAAAGTATTGGAGCTTCAGCTTCAACATGAGACCTTCCAATGAACACCCAGGATTGATCTCTTTTAGGATGGATTGATTGGATCTCCTTGCAGTCCAAGGGACTCTCAAGAGTCTTCTCCAACACCACAGTTCAAAAGCATCAATTCTGCGGCGCTCAGCTTTCTTCACCGTCCAACTCTCACATCCATACGTGACCACTGGAAAAACTTGACTAGACGGACTTTTGTTGGCAAAGTAATGTCTCTGCTTTTAAACATGCTATCTAGGTTGGCCATGACCTTCCTTCCAAGGAGTAAGCGTCTTTTAATTTCATGGCTGCAGTCACCATCAGCAGTGATTCTGGAGCCCAAAAAAGTAAAGTCTGACACTGTTTCCACTGTTTTCCCATCTATTTCCCATGGAGTGATGGGACCAGATGCCATGATCTTAGTTTTCTGAACGTTGAGCTTTAAGCCAACTTTTTCACTCTCCTCCTTCACCTTCATCAAGAGGCTCTTTAGTTCTTCTTCACTCTCTGCCATAAGGGTGGTGTCATCCGCATATCTGAGGTTACTGATATTTCTCCCGGCAATCTTGATTCCAGCTTGTGTTTCTTCCAGCCCAGCGTTTCTCATGATGTACTCTGCATAGAAGTTAAATAAGCAGGGTGACAATATACAGCCTTGACGTACTCCTTTTCCTATTTGGAACCAGTCTATTGTTCCATGTCCAGTTCGAACTGTTGCTTCCTGACCTGCATACAGGTTTCTCAAGAGACAGGTCAGATGGTCTGGTATTCCCATCTCTTTCAGAATTTTCCACAGTTTATTGTGAACCACACAGTCAAAGGCTTTGGCATAGTCAATAAAGCAGAAATAGATGTTTTTCTGGAACTCTCTTGCTTTTTCGATGATCCATTGGATATTGGCAATTTGATCTCTGGTTCCTCTGCCTTTTCTAAAACCAGCTTGAACATCTGGAAGTTCACGATTCACGTATTGCTGAAGCCTGGCTTGGAGAATTTTGAGCATTACTTCACTAGCATGTGAGATGAGTGCAATTGTGCGGTGGTTTGAGCATTCTTTGGCATTGCCTTTCTTTGGGATTGGAACAAAAACTGACCTTTTCCAGTCCTGTGGCCACTGCTGAGTTTTCCAAATTTGCTGGCATATCGAGTGCAGCACTTTCACAGCATCACCTTTGAGGATTTGAAATAGCTCAACTGGAATTCCATCACCTCCACTAGCTTTGTTCATAGTGATGCTTTCTAAGGCCCACTTGACTTCACATTCCAGGATGTCTGGCTCTAGGTGAGTGATCACCCCATCGTGATTATCTGGGTCGTGAAGATCTTTTTTGTACAGTTCTTCTGTGTATTCTTGCCACCTCTTCTTAATATCTTCTGCTTCTGTTAGGTCCATACCATTTCTGTCCTTTATCGAGCCTATCTTTGCATGAAATGTTCCTTTGGTATCTCTAATTTTCTTGAAGAAGTCTCTAGTCTTTCCCATTCTGTTGTTTTCCTCTATTTGTTTGCACTGATTGCTGAGGAAGGCTTTCTTATCTCTCCTTGCTATTCTTTGGAACTCTGCATTCAGATGGGAATATCTTTCCTTTTCTCCTTTGCTTTTCGCTTCTCTTCTCTTCCCCGCTATCTGTAAGGCCTCCTCAGACAGCCATTTTGTTTTTTTGCATTTCTTTTCCATGGGGATTTTCTTGATCCCTGTCTCCTGTACAATGTCACGGACCTCTGTCCATAGTTCATCAGGCACTCTGTCTATCAGGTCTAGTCTCTTAAATCTATTTGTCACCTCCACAGTACACTCATAAGGGATTTGATCTAGGTCATACCTGAATGGTCTAGTGGTTTTCCCTACTTTCTTCAATTTAAGTCTGAATTTGGCAATAAGCAGTTCATGATCTGAGCCACAGTCTGCTCCTGGTCTTGTTTTTGCTGACTGTATAGAGCTTCTCCATCTTTGGCTGCAAAGAATATAATCAATATGATTTTGGTGCTGACCATCTGGTGATGTCCACGTGTAGAGTCTTCTCTTGTGTTGTTGGAATAGGGTGTTTGCTATTACCAGTGCGTTCTCGTGGCAAAACTCTATTAGCCTTTGCCCTGCTTCATTCTGTACTCCAAGTCCAAACTTGCCTGTTACGCCAGGTGACTTCCTACTTTTGCATTCCAGTCCCCTATAATGAAAAGGACATCTTTTTTGGGTGTTAGTTCTAGAAGGTCTTGTAGGTCTTCATAGAACCGTTCAACTTCAGCTTCTTCGGCGTTACTGGTCGGGGCATAGACTTGGATTACTGTGATATTGAATGGTTTGCCTTGGAAACGAACAGAGATCATTCTGTCGTTTTTGAGATTGCATCCAAGTACTGCATTTTGGACTCTTTTGTTGACCATGACGGCTACTCCATTTCTTCTAAGGGATTCTTGCCCACAGTAGTAGATATAATGGTCATCTGAGTTAAATTCACCCATTCCAGTCCATCTTAGTTCGCTGATTCCTAGAATGTCGACGTTCACTCTTGCCATCTCCTGTTTGACCACTTCCAGTTTGCCTTGATTCATGGACCTAACATTCCAGGTTCCTATGCAATATTGCTCTTTACAGCATCGGACTTTGTGTCTATCATCAGTCACATCCAGTTATCTAACACCATACACAAAAATAAACTCAAAATGGGTCAAAGATCTAAATGTAAGGCTGGACACCATAAAACTCTTTCAGAAAAACATAAGCAGAACAAATTTTGACATAAATCTCAGCAACACTTTTTTGGATTCACCTCTGATTCAAGAATAGCCATGACATGAAAGCAACCTACATGTCCATCAACAGAGGTATGAGTAAACAAGACAAGGTACATATATACAATAAAATATTGCTGTTGTTGTTACTTAGTTGATAATTGTGTTTGACTCTTTGCGACCCCATGGACTGCAGCACACCAGGCCCCTCTGTCCATAGGAGTTTCCAGGCAAGAATACTGGAGTGGGTTGCCATTTCTCTCTCCAGGGGATCTTCCTGACCCAGGGATCAAACACACATCTACTGCTTGGCAGGCAGATTCTTTACCACTGAGCCACCAGAAAGTGAAAGTGAAAGTCGCTCAGTCATGTCTGACTCTTTGCGACCCCATGGACCATAAAGTCCATGGAATTCTCCATGCCAGAATACCGGAGTGGGTAGCCTTTCCCTTCTCCAGGGGATCTGCCCCACCCAGGGATAGAACCCAGATCTCCCACATTGCAGGCAGATTCTTTATCAGCTGAGCCACAAGGGAAGCCTGAGCCACCACAGGAGCCCACAATGGAATATTACTCAGCAATAAAAAAAAAAAGACAAAATAATGCCATCTGCAGCAACATGGATGGACCTAGAGGTTGTCATACTAAGTGATGTAAGTCAGAGAAAGACAAATATTATTGAAATCACTCATATGTGGAACATAATTTTAAAATGATATAAATGAACTTATTTACAAAACAGAAACAGACTCACAGATTTCAAAAACAAACTTACAGTTACCAAAGGGTAAACATAAGGTGGGGATAAATTAGGAGTTTGGGATTGACATATACACATTACTATGTATAAAATAGATAACCAACAAGGACCTACTATATAGCATAGGGGAACTGTACTCAATATTCTGTAATAACCTATGTGGGTAAGGGATCTGAAAAACAGTGAATATATGCATATGTATATCTGAATCACTTTGTTGCACACCTGAAATACAACATTATAGATCAACTGTCATAATGTTTTTTTTAAAAAAGGTAAAAAAGTTCAACTTTACTTGTAAGAAGAATCAAATACAAATTAAAAGAATTGCCACTTAGATACACAAAGAGACAATAGCTGGTGAATTGTATCAACAAAGATAATCTCATAAAGTTTTGGTGAGAATGTCAATTGGCACAATCTGTACTGAGGACAATTTGTGAATATCTTTTAAGATCACAAATGCTTATATCCTTTGACCCAACAATTCCACTTCAAAGAATGTATTTTCTGGACAGTCTCTGACATCTTGAAAGATGACTAGGCAAGAAAATTCCTTGCAAAAGTATCATGGCAAATCTTTGCAAACAACCTATCCATCTTTTTTCCTTATCCATTTTTCAATGTGGACCTCATTAAATAAGTTATGATACAGCCAAGATCCATTATGTGTATATGATGTGGAAAAATGTCCAGTACATATTACCAAACTAAAAGAAAGCCAGATTTAATGTAACATGCACAGGAAGCCACTATTTGTGGAACTACCTGCCTCCCCCCAAAAACCACATACCCCTAGATCTGCTTTTAGGATCTCTTGAAGAACCCTCAGGAAACACGTAACTAGTTGCTTTTACAGGAGGGAAGTGGGTTGCTGGAGGATAAGAGAAAAATAATTTTGTTTTCAGTGTTGACCTGTTACACCTTTTGAATATTGTACCTTGCACATTTTTAACCTATTCAAAGCGAATAAATTGCTTGAAACACTATCCTATTTGTTCTGTTTCTACACTCAAAAGGCCCTGTGTCTTTTACAAGGGAACTGACTTCACCACGTTTCATCCAGCACCTGGTAGGTCATCACTATTTGCTGAATGGATGAGTGAGTAGTTCGCCTTTCCCCAGCAGTTTTTTGAATGGCTAGCTTATCCAAAGAAGGCATGAACTCTCAGGGTCAAACAAGTGCATAGGACTTCTCTCACCCTAGTCCTGGCACTGTCAGTAACACCACCTCCATGATCATATTTATTTCCCTCGTGGCACTTATTACTCTACAACGACCCATTCATATGTTTACTTGTCATTGTCTGCCTCTGCCATTAGACTACAAACTTCATGAGGGCAGGGACCTCGTCTGTCTTGGTCCTGTGCCTCCAGTGTTCAAAAATTATTCATTTCCATTTGTCTGGCAAATGGAAGACATCAAATAATAATTATGGGAAAAATGACTGAATGGAAGTATACATAAATTGTTAGCTATTTTTCCTCATATATATGGTTAACAGAGTTCACAAGATTCATTTTTTCCAGTGAATGATTTCTTCTCTACATGCTCTAGGCCTATCAAAACCAGCAAGGAAATGCACGCACAACAACAGGGGCTCTAAATCATAACAATATATCAGACTCACAACTATCTAGAATTTTGATACCCAACCCCACCTCGGACCTACTGAAGAATCCCAGGCAGTAAGGCCTCAATGTCTCTGTATTTTTCTAAAGCATTTAGATGACTTGGATGGATCACCAAGTTTGAGAACAACCTATAAATACACAATCACATAACACATCCTTACCCATCATTCAAGAGGAAGTAAGGTGCCCACAAGGGCTAATGAGAAAAAGGCAAATAGGTAGGAAATAAATAAGGTACTTAAATTTGAACTGCATCAAGACTTCTCCCTTAGTGGTAGTAATGTTTGTGTGATACCCAGAGTAGAAAGAAACTTGTGAAAAGCAGAATGAACAGATGCCTCAGTGGCAAATCTTTGGGTTGAAAGGGAGTCCTATTAAACTGACTCAAACAATGAAGGATATTTACTTTCTTAAAATTAAAAGGTAGTCCTGCTTTCAGGCAAGATTTGATCCAGCCACTCAGATAATGTTACTAAGGGTGCACCTTTCTGTCTCTCTTCTTTCCTTCATGGTAACAATTCAAATCTCAGGATTTAAACAGTGAATGTCCCTGCCAAAGCATCCAGGCTCTCGCCTCCTGGTTATAAATGGTTGCCACTGTTCCAGGTATCGTATCATACTCCTGTATTTGCCTAATGGAACCAAAAGAAGATGTTTTCTTTTGGCTACTTTTGTGGAATAAATCTTACTTTCTATAGGCTCTACTAAACATAAACATTTTCATGAATCTCTTCACCTGCATTGGGTCATTTCCCTATGTTCCAAACCCATAACAATCTTTAAGGTTTTTGAATATGCTGGTTACCTCAGTCACTAAGAGACTACACCTCAAGCAAGCATAAATTCAGTGATGAGCTAGAACTGGTTTGTACTGGTTCACAAGGGTAAATTGTTAAATTAGGAGAAAATTTTCCAAATGGAGGTTCAATAAGACATTATTCAATATTAAATGGAGAAGGCAATGGCACCCCACTCCAGTACTCTTGCCTGGAAAATCCCATGGATGGAGGAGCCTGGTAGGCTACAGTCCATGGGGTCGCTAAGAGTCAGACACGACTGAGCGACTTCACTTTCATTTTTCCCTTTCATGCACTGGAGAAGGAAATGGCAATCCACTCCAGTATCCTTGCCTGGGAGAATTCCAGGGACGGCGCAGCCTTGTGGGCTGCCGTCTATAGGGTCGCACAGAGTCGGACACGACTGAAGCAACTTAGCAGCAGCAGCAGCAATATTAAATATATAAACTTGCAATTAAATAAATAATATGAAAGACAAAGGCAGCAAATACTCAAAACCCATCACTTAATTGTTTTACTACACTTGACCGTTATCTATGCCAAAGATCAGTAAATTACAGCCCTCGTGTCAAATCCAATCTGTAGATGATTTTTTTAAACAGTATTATTGGAACACATTCATTTATATATTATCTAAGGCAGCTTTCACACCACACTGACAGAGTAGAATAGTTGTGACTGAGACCTTATGGCTGGCAAACCTACAGGATTTGCTATCCAGCTTTTCAGAGAAAAAGTTTGTTTACTCCTGATAGATACTCATGAGATTATTTATGTTGAGTGTTTCTTTATAAAGAAAATATTATGAAATAGTATGTCACTGCATGTTTCAAACACTACATTCAGTGACTTGTAACTTGAGATTGGCTATAGGAATATTTACACCATAGGCATCAGCAAGCATTACAAATTGGGGCTTTTGTTCTTTCCTTACACGCAAAAACATTGGTTCAAGCATTGGTTCATCTGCAACGTAGTATAAAAGCTACATTAGATAATATGTAAATGAATGTACCCCAAAGCATTGATTCAGTGTTTACCACTACATGATTGCATGCAGTTAACTTCATCTAGAACATACAGCTGTGAAGGGGGAAAGAATGGCTTCCTGGAGGGCAAATGGATACAGGATGGTGGAGAACAAATAAGTGCCCTCTGAAGTTAGTGTCTCCAGGCTTATGGATTATTGCATTTAGTCAAATGACCCAAAAAAATGCCAAGGGAAGATACTCCAGTGTCAGGTTACGTGCATGTGTGCGCAGTTGTGTCCAACTCTTTGCCATCCCATGGACTACAGACCACCAGGCCTCTCTGTCCATAGAATTTTCCAGGCAAGAATACGGGAATGGCTTGTCATTTCCTACTTTAGAGGATCCTCCTGACGCAGGGATCGTACCCATGTCTTCTGCATTGGCAGGAGGATTCTTTACCATTGAGCCACCTATCAAGCTGAAGGAAGTTGAAAGAACATGGATATAGAAGATAGAAATTATAAACGGGAGTGGGAAATGTGGTGACTGCAGCCACAAAATTAAACGACACTTGCTTCTTGGAAGAAAAGCTATGATCAACCTAGACAGCATATTAAAAAGCAGAGACATTACTTTGCCAACAAAGGTCCGTCTAGTCAAAGCTATGGTTTTTCCAGTAGTCATGTATGGATGTGAGAGTTGGACTCTAAAGAAAGCTGAGCGCCGAAGAATTGATGCTTTTGAACTGTGGTGTTGGAGAAGACGCTTGAGAGTCCCTTGGACAGCAAGGAGAACAAACCAGTCCATCCTAAAGGAATTCAGTCCTGAATGTTCATTGGAAGGACTGATGCTGAAGCTGAAACTCCAATACTTTGGCCACCTGATGTGAAGAGCTGACTCACTAGAAAAGACCCTGATGCTGGGAAAGATTGAAGGCGGGAGGAGAAGGGGATGACAGAGGATGAGATGGTTAGATGGCATCATCGACTTGATGGACATGAGTTTGAGTAAATTCTGGGAGTTGGTGATGGACAGGGAGGCCTGGCATGCTGCAGTCCATGGGGTCTCAAAGAGTCAGACACGACTGAGTGACTGAACTGAACTGAGAAAATGTAAAGTTTAATAATGGGTTCTGGGAAAAAGTGACAAAATCTGTAAGAGTCTAAGATAAGAGAAAGGAAAAAAAAATGACAAAACATAAAACAATGGGATATGATGTATGCACCAAATTGCCTCAGAACAAAATCTATTTAGAAAGTGAACAGGAGGAAAAGCAGAAAGAGCTTAAGAAAAGATTCTGTCAGGAAATGGAGGAACAGACAGCACCTTAAATGAAGGAGCTCAAAGGTGTCTGTTGTCAGACTATGAGTGGAAGTCAATCAGTTGCTGAGGAGGGTTTCCATTATCCAGAGTCCAAATACCACATTTGGGGGATGGCTTCATTTTCTGGTCTCTCCTCATCTACTTGAGGATTTTCTACTTCCAAAGTTGAAAGGTAGAAAGGGTGCCTCAGAAAAATTCCTACTTACTTTCTGTTATATGAGAGTGAAAGTGTTAGTCACTCAGTTGTGCCCAACTGTTTGCGACCCCATGGACTGCAGCCCACCAGGCTCCTCTGTCCATGGGATTCTCCAGACAAGAATACTGGAGTGGGTTGCCATTCCCTTCTCCAAGGGATCTTCCCAACTCAGGGATCGAACCCATGTCTTCTGCATTGCAGGTGGATTTTTTACCATTTGAGCCACTAGGGAAGTCCCCAATTGCAATAGTCCTGAATAAAATTTGTTGTTACCATTCATTTCAATTACTGGTCAGCTCTGGCGTTTGACACTTTTCACACTCTGCTTTATCCTCTTACATCAAAATGAGCACGGATTTTGAAGTATGCATCATTTTTTTTTGTTTATCTGCTTTGGATTTAGGGAGTCTCCTCTGGTTTACAGCAGCACCCTTTATAGTTAGCTCCACGTCTGTATTAAGTTCAAACTCAGGAATCCACAGACTGAACTTGTTTCTTCTTATAGCTACTTAGTCAATTTGTCAAAGAACAAATGAATGCACACACACACACACACACACACACACACACACACACACACACACCAAACTGGAACTTGGTACACAGATTTCTATCAGATGAATGTAATCAACAAATATTTATTATGCTTTTGCTTTGAGACTTGCTGGGCTCTGAGATAAAATTGAGAATTTACTGCCTAGTGTGGGAGAGAGGCCAGAAGAAAATTTAAGTGATAATTAATTACAGTTTGTGATAAAAGTTATCATAAAATAAACAGGGTGCTAGAGAATAATAAAAAGAGAACTCGTAAATTCATGTAGTTGTATAAATGACTGTCAATGGGAATAATAATCATTCCCACTGATGTTTCCTTAGCAATTGGGCTAAAAGCCCTAATGTGAAGTAATGATATTTTTATAGGTGAGTGGTTTCAAAAGTTATTCATGTGTTGGACCACCTGGAAGATGTTGAACTTAATGAAATAACACTACATGTAGTTAGCTACATCATGAATGTTTTAGCACACACTCATGTCATTTGGTTAAGTTCATGGCACTTTTAGGCATGTCCAATTTAATTAAATATAAGTGCTACAAAACAATGTCTAAAAAAGTCACAATGATAAACATTGCCCTAAAATCAAAACCTCTGCTGTACATTAGTCTCAGCAATTTCAAATTCTTCCATCAATACTGATTTGCTACACTTAAATCATAGACAGATGCATGAGATTTAAGGAAATTTGTGGAAGGAAAAACAGCAACTTTAGAGTTTATCCATTTGTCTTAATTTTACTGCTCTGTTCTATGTATCCACAGGTTGAGACTATTTTCCACCCAACACACATTTTTAGTACAGTGACTTTCGCTTCAATCTCAGTTATGAAACATGGATTTTTGTACACCTGAAATCATACAAATCACCCAGTTACATCAATAGCTAAATTCCACCAGTGAGGAATAAAATATTGTCTGCCACAGATGTAAACAAAGGATGTTAACAGCCATCAAACCATCACATTACCTCTGCCCAGATGGTGAGCCCTGAAGGAACTCAGGATGGAGACAAAGGGGCCGCCCAGTGTCAAGTTCATCTAGTAGTCAGCCACTGTTGCCACCCCCGCCATGCTGCCTGGGAAACGCAGGATGAGGAAACACAGGATACTGGCCCCAGATAGCTGAAGTGCATATCAAAGGTATGATTCAGTGAGCCTAAATTCTTGCATCTAAACTCAGATGACCATTATATCTACTACTGTGGGCAAGAATCCCTTGGAAGAAATGGAGTAGCCATCACAGTCAACAAAAGAGTCCAAAATGCCGTACTTGGGTGCAATCTCAAAAACGAGAGAATGATCTCTGTTCGTTTCCAAAGCAAACCATTCACTGCCACAGTAATCCAAGTCTATGCCCCAACCAGTAATGCCGAAGAAGCTGAAGATGAATGGTTTTATGAAGACCTACAAGACCTTCTAGAACTAACACCCCCAAAAAGATGTCCTTTTCATTATAGGGGACTAGAATGCAAAAGTAGGAAGTCAAGAGATACCTGGTGTAACAGGCAAATTTGGCCTTGGAGTACAAAATAAATCAGGGCAAGGGTTAATATAGTTTTGCCAAGATAATGCACTGGTCATAGCAAACAACCTTTTCCAACAACACAAGAGAAGACTGTACATGTGGACATCATCAAATGGTCAATACCAAAATCAGATTGACTATATTCTTTGCAGTCAAAGATGAAGAAGCTCTATACAGTCAGCAAACAAGACCAGGAGCAGACTGTAGCTCAGATCATGAATCCCTTATTGCAAAATTCAGACTTACATTGAAGAAAGTCGGGAAAACCACTAGACCATTCAGGTATGACCTAAATCAAATTCCTATGACTCTACAGTGGAAGTGACAACCAAATTCAAGGGATTAGATCTGATACACAGAGTGCCTGAAGAAGTATGGATGGAGGTTTGTGACACTGTACAGGAGGCAGTGATCAAGACCATCCCCAAGAAAAAGAAATGCAAAAAGGCAAAAGGGTTGTCTAAGGAGGCCTTACAAATACCTGAGAAAACAGAAGCGAAAGGCAAAGGAGAAAAGGAAAGATATACCCATTTTAATGCAGAGTTGCAAAGAACAGCAAGGAGAGATAAGAAAGCCTTCCTCAGCAATCAATGCAAAGAAATAGAGGAAAACAATAGAATAGGAAAGACTAGAGATCTCTTCAAGAAATTTGAGATACTAAAGGAACATTTCATGCAAAGATGGGCTCAATAAAGGACAGAAATGGTATGGACCTAACAGAGACAGAAGATATTAAGAAGAGGTAGCAACAATACATAGAAGAAGTGTACAAAACAGATCTTCATGACCCAGAAAACTATGATGGTTTGATCACTCACCTAGAGGTGACATCCTGGAATGCAAAGTCAAGTGGGCCTTAGGAAGCATCACTAAGAGCAAAGCTAGTGGAGGTGTTGGAATTTCAGTTGAGCTATTTCAAATTCTAAAAGATAATGCTGTGAAAGTGCTGCAGTCAATATGCCAGCAAATCTGGAAAACTCAGCAGCGGCCACAGGACTGGAAAAAGTCAGTTTTCATTCAAATTCCAAAGAAAGACAATGCCAAAAAATGTTAAAACTACCATGCAATTGCACTCATCTCACAAGCTAGCAAAGTAATGTTCAAAATTCTCCAAGCCAGGCTTCAACAGTACATGAACCATGAAATTCCAGATGTTCAAGCTGGATTTAAAAAAGGCAGAGGAGCAAGAGATCAAATTGCCAACATCCATTGGATCATCAAAAAAGCAAGAGAATTCCAGAAAAAACCTCTACTTCTGCTTTATTGACTATATCAAAGCCTTTGACTGTGTGTATTAGCAAACTGTGGAATATTCTTCAAGACATGGGAATACCAGACCACCTTACCTGCCTCCTGAGAAATCTATATGCAGATCAAGAAGCAACAGTTAGAACTGGACATGGAACAACAGACTGGTTCCAAATCAGGAAAGGAGTACATTGAGGCTGTATACTGTCACCCTGATTATTTAACTTATATGCAGAGTACATCATGAGAAATGCTGGGCTGGATGGAGCAAAAGCTAGAATTAAGATTGCTGGGAGAAATATCAACAACCTCAGCTATGCAAATGGCACCACCCTTACGGCAGAAAGTGAAGAAGAACTAAAGAGCCTCTTGATGAAAGTGAAAGAAGAGAGTAAAAATGTTGGCTTAAAACTCAACATTCAGAAAAGAAGATCATGACATCTGGTCCTATCACTTCATGGCACATGGATGGGAAACAGTGGAAACAGTGACAGACTTTATTTTGGGGGGCTCCAAAATCACTGCAGATGGTGACTGCAGCCATGAAATTAAAAGATGCTTGCTCCTTGGAAGAAAAGCTATGACCAACCTAGACAGCTTATTAAAAAGGAGAGACATCACTTTGCCAACAAAGGTTCATCTAGCCAAAGCTATGGTTTTTCCAGTAGTCATGTATGGATGTGAGAGCTGGACATAAAGAAAGCTGAGTGCCGAAGAATTGATGCTTTTGAATTGTGGTGTTGGAGAAGACTCTTGAGAGTCTCTTGGACTGCAAGGAGATCCAACTAGCACATCCTAAAGGAAATCAGTCCTGAATATTCATTGGAAGGACTGATGCTGAAGCTGAAACTCCAATACTTTGGCCACCTGATGCGAAGAACTGACTCATTTGAAAAGATCCTGATGCTGGGAAAGATTAAGGGCAGGAGAAGAAGAGGACGGCAGAGGATGAGATGGTTGGATGGCATCACCAATACAATGGACAAGCGTTTGAGTAAACTCTAGGAGTTGGCGATGGACAGGGAGGACTGGCATGCTTCAGTCCATGGGGTCGCAAAGAGTTGGACATAACTGAGCGACTGAACTGAAATTCTTGCATCTACCCATATATACAAAAGCATTAAATTCCTTAACTTGAGAAATCTGGTTTTCTTTTATCAACAGTAATCTTTCAAAAATGTTCTGACTACCTGGTCTTTTGTTGCAAAAACGGCTATATATCCCTGTTTACCCAACCCTTGCCTCTTTGGAACAGTTTTCTCAGAGTGATCTGAGATGTTGTGTCCCAGGCTTGAAATATTCAGAAAGCCCTCCAAATAAAATATAACTCTCAACTTTTAGCTGGTACATATTTTTCCAGTTAACAATGGTGTGTAATCCATACTACAGCACTGCTTTTCCTGTGTGTATACATTATAAATGTAGAGAGTTAAGAAGGGCAATCATTATAATGTAAACTCAGACATGTTTTAAAAAATATGGGGTTTTTTGAGTTTGAATTGCAAAATATCAAAAACATTTGACATGTATTTAAGCATCTAGGAAGTTGATTATTGTAGAATTTCATGCAAAACACAGCCAGGGTGTTTGAACCTACCCTCCTTTGGCATACACTGAAATGCTACTAATAACATGCCTCTTTCAATAAGTACCCTTTTAGAGCCTAGAAATGCTGCCTAAATGCCACAGCATATTTTAATCATTTATGGACAGCCAAGCTCTACTAATCTGTTATCATTATAAATATATACGGGGAATTTACATTGGTTCTTTTCTTTGGGCATATGTTACATGCTAATAAAGCTTTACAAAGACCTTTCCAACTTTTCTTGAGTGTCATGTCTCAAGAATTTTAATGAAAAAAAAATCAGTTATCGTGAGGCTACACAGAAAGCTTTCAGTTTGCAAATGGTGATCTCCCTCTTAACATCTTAACAGTAAAAGATATGAGCTGATAATGAAATTCTCATAGGTCAGAACTGCTTGGAAACAGAAGCACATCTTTCAACTCATTCTGCCATTTTTCCTCATATATCTTCCCTGGAATCAGATGGCTTCTGTAGCCTCTGGTTTCTTGGTGATTAGGTTCAGATAATAGAAAGTGCTGCACACAACATTTCTGAAGCAGCTCCCTTTTACGTTAGCATTCAGTAAATCGACTTTTCATATGCTCACATCTAATTATCTTGGCTAAAGGTTTTTCACCATGCTCTGAGAACTACCTTCATTTGTTAGAGAAATGTTTATGCATGTGTGAATGCTCAGTTGCTCCATTGTGTCCTATTTTTTGTGACCCCATGGACTGTAGCCCATCAGGCTCCTCTGTCCATGGGATTTTCCAGCACGAATACTAGAGTGGGTTGCCATTTCTTCCTCCAAGGGATATTCTTCACCTAGAGACTGAACCCAGATCTCCTGTGTCTTCTGCATTGGCAGGCAGATTTTTAGCCACTGAGCCACCAGGGAAGAGCAGGAATGTTTATGATTTCTGTCAAATGAACAAGGAAGACCCTTGAACACTAAAGCACAATATTTGGATTATTATCATAGTGCTATATAAGCAGACTCATCAAATCTATTGGCAAACATTTAAATTGCCAAGCAATTAGGAAGGATGATTAATTGTTTATATTTGTTCATGCTAGTTTAGCTCTTCAAATACAGATACTTCAGGATTATGAGTTTCCAAAGAGTAAAGCACTCTAATCCTGGAAAATAATAACAAGTTCACCAGAATCCTAGAGTTACAAATGTAAAATGTACTATATATAGCACCATAAATTTCAAGATTAGACATAATGTATTACTTGTCAAACATGTAATCATAAAATTTGTGCCTATATAAATACCAAACAAATAATATGTCATGAAGTATATAACATTGCTTTCTTGGTTATGTTTCTAATTTCCCATAATTTTATAAAAAGTAACATTTTTTGCTACATTTTATGTAATTAAGTATTCCAAAACTGGAGCTTCCATGGTGCTCATATGCTAAAGAATCTGCCTGCAATGCAGGAGACATGGGTTCGATTCCTGGGTCAGGAAGATCTCCTGGAGAAGGGAATGGGAACCCATCCCAGTGTTCTTGACTGGAGAATTCCATGGATAGAGGAGCCTGATGGACTATAGTCAATGGGGTTGCAAACAGTCTGACATGATTGAGTGACTAACACACACACTCACACACACACACTCCACAATTATGTATTAAAAGCAAAGAGTTTCTGTTTTTAGAGTCCTGGCCTCATTTCACAAGTAAATATAAAGATATCTTAGAAATTGAATGTTAATTCATTTATTTATTCAGGAATTGTTTAGATAACATAATGTAAGTCAAGTAATTTCCTAGGTGCTATAAATATAACACTAGTAACAAGGGGAAAAAAAGAAAATCAAACATTCAAAATATTGAAAATAAAGAAGGACACTGTGTCTATGGTTCTTACTTTAACTAAGTGAATGAATAAAAAACGATAAAAACTCTAATGAACAACTCCATTATACTGAACAAATGAGAATTAGTAGGGGGAGGGGAACTTTTGAGAGCAAATTCAAGTAGCACTTACTGAGAACTTACTCAGCAACATGGTCTGAACTCATTATCACAAAAACCTTGAAAGTACGTATCAACTCCACTGACAGAATGTATTTTGTTGTAATCTTCTAGTTTTTCCATATCTGTTTATTTATGTTTTATGAAAACTATTAAGTTTTAGTCATTTTTCAGGAGAATGTAAAATGACTGCCTATTTTAACCTTCTTAACCTTGGTGGCCAATAACAGCTTCTTTTTTATATATACGTACTACATGAAAGAACTCTGCAAGGTGGGGTTTGGTATTCACATGTGTAAGGCATTGTCTTCGTCTGCTTGGGCTGCCATAACAAAATGCCATCGGTGGCTTTAAGTGACAGAAATTTATTTTTTAGAGTTACAGAGGCCGGGAAGTCTAAATCAAGGTGTTGGCCAGTTCAGTTTCTGGTCAGAGTTCTCTTCCTGGCTTGCAGAAACCTATCTCGTCATGTGCTCATGTGACAGTGAGACTGTGTGTCTCTTCCTCTTCTTAAAAGAGCTCCAGTCCTACTGTATTAGTGCCTTTTCCTAGCCTATGATTTCATCAAAGCCTCCTCACAGGCCCTGTCTCCAAATATAGTCATACTGAGGGTTAGCGATTCAACACACAAATTCCGGGGAGACACGATTCAAATTGTAGCATAGGCACAGTCTCTATTCTGAGCGGATTTATCACACGGTTAAGGAACAAAAGCCTTTGCATACACGATGCATCAATAGCATAATATTTGGTGAAGATGCTGAATAAGCAAGAATATGACATGCGATCAGGAGAGTTAAGGAAGTGTGGCACGTGTTGATGTGGACCAAAGGTACAGCCAAGTTGGGTCAGACACACTATGTGAATCTCAGCTCTGCCAAAGTGACTTGGGTAAGTTACCTAAATGCTGAGCCTGTTTCATGAGTTACACATGGAGATGATGTAACACCCACTGGACATGTCACAGGCCAGTAATGAAGACAATGGTTTTAAAGGGCCTAGACATGGTATCAATACTTGGCTAAATAAGTGTTAACCACCAAGTAGATTACTATTGATAACCAAGAAAGGAACGTGGAGAGGAGGAAGGTGGGAAGGAGAGAAGAAAGATGGGGACAAAGAAAAAAGAGATTTTACCAGCCTACATATGTTTTCTCTAATGGAACTTCAATTTAAAAGTCATCTCTTATGGTTGTCTGATAGAAGCAAAAGATCTAAAACTGCCTGTTAATGGTCTGTAGCCAAACAAAGGAAATCAAGCCCTAGGTATGATCTTCTTGTGGCCCAAGGATTTGCAATCCTGAGATTGGAAAGAGACGTAAGTGAACATTAATGAGATGGTATAAAACTGGAAATATTCTGACCCTTGGGGCAAAGCGGTCATGTGCTAGTACTAATTAAGCCTTGTTTACCTTGCTAGAGCGACAGAGAGGTTCACATGCAAAGGAGAAAACAGATGGTTACAAATCACCACTTTCCTTCACTTGAACTTCAGCACTTTATCCATTAACCTGGTCTCTTGCAATATTATTTTGAAAAGTAATTCTCTCAGAAAGAACTCTTCATATGAATGAGAGATTAACACCTGTCTGTCCAACTCATGAGCATTCTTGCATCGAAATTCTTCTTCTATAGGAAATAACTTTCTAGTAATTTTTCTCACAGTAATTATTGTTTCAGGCAGCAGCAGTGAGGAAGTTTTCCCTGTGGTAAGGTAAGATTGCTCCTAAATAATCCTCAGTGCCTGCAACAGTTGGTTGGTCCCTTTTGGGCAAGGGAGGGATAGGGAAAAATATATGCAGAGGAGGGTTGGACCTGAACAGCAGTTTTAATGTCACAGACATACACAGAAAGACAGGTTACATTCTTCTTCCTTGAAGTGGTTGCTTTGCCCAACCAAAGAAAAACTGAATTAGTTCTACAATCTCTACCTGCTGGCTGAAGAAAATTAATACATGACTCTTCAACATAGCTCCAAGCCTCATATATGAATGTGTGAATTTCTCATTAAGTTTCTTTGCTTTGCATTATATAGTTCTTCCTGAATAAATACGAAATATCTTTTCTCAGCCAACAGGTAGGCTTGATATTCTGTGTTTTGAGCGGATTTCATTATACTTCATTGTCTTTTTTCCAAAGGATGTGTCTCTTTCTCTGTTATGTATTATCTTTGTTATCTTTATTATATTTGTTTAAACATGAAAGAAGACTTCCTTTTCCAATTAGGGGATTTCCTTGATTTCTCAATGAAGATAGGTGGGTGAACGAATCAAACTATAGAGACCCCACATCAAAGCCACCAGCAACAGAGGCGCCGGGTCACAGAGACCCATGGAAAAGCCCTGTCTAAACCATGACATGTGGCGAGCACAAGAGAGAAATGAACCTAGAAGCTTGCCAGGGGAATATTTCATACAAAGACACAACAATTTAAGGCACTAAAGTTATAGAACTACTCCTGAATGCTGTAAAAGGGCTTCTGAAAATCTTGAAATTTTATTCTAAAGAAGAAGACTGAGAAATTTGATTGGAAAATATTTTCTCCCATTCATCGGGTTATTTTTCACTTTATTGATGGTATACTTTTAAAACACAAAAAGGTTTTAATTTTGATAAAGTCCAATTTATCCTTTTTTGGCAGGTCATGATTTTGGAATCATACGAAGCATTAAAGAAATCTAAGTATACAGCGAAGGAAATGGGAGGAAAAAAAGAAACATATCACATTAGAGACTACATAGTAAACACTGCATAGTTTTCAGGGGATTTTATTTAATATCATCAAAAAATTTGAACTAAGTAACATATTCTTCTTTTTTTTTTTATAAATTTATTTATTTTAGTTGGGGGCTAATTACTTTACAATATTGTAATAGTTTTTGCCATACATTGACATGAATCAGCCATGGGTTTACATGTGTTCCCCTTCCTGGACCCCCCACCCACCTCCCTCCCCATCCCATCCCTCTGGGTCATCCCATTGCCCTGGCCCTGAGCCCTTGTCTCATGCATCGAACATGGAATGGTGTTCTGTTTCACATATGATAATATACATGTTTCAATGCTATTCTCCCAGAACGTCCCACCCTCACCTTCTCCCTCAGAGTCCATAAAATTGTTCTATGCATCTGTGTCTCTTATTCTGTCTCGCATATAGGGTTATCGTTACCATCTTTCAAATTCCATATATATGCATTAGTATACTGTATTGTTGTTTTTCTTTCTGGCTTACTTCACTCTGTATAATGGGCTCCAGTTTCATCCATCTCAGTAGAACCGATTCAAATGTATTTTTTTTAATGGCTGAGTAATATTCCATTGTGTATATGTACCACAGCTTCCTTATCCATTCGTCTGCTGATGGACATCTAGGTTGCTTCCATGTCCTGGCTATTGTAAACAGTGCTGCGATGAACATTGGGGTACACGCGTCTCTTTCAATTCTGGTTTCCTCGGTGTATATGCCCAGCAGTGGGATTGCTGGGTCATATGGCAGTTCTATTCCCAGTTTTTTAAGGAATCTCATATTCTTATTCTTAATATGTTAATATTTTAACATGAACTAACTGAAACATATTTAGTATTTAAATTATATGTATGGTGATTGCAGCCATGAAATTAAAGGATGCTTACTCCTTGGAAGGAAGGTTATGGCCAACCTAGATAGCATATTTAAAAGCAGAGACATTACTTTGCCAACAAAGGCCCGTCTAGTCAAGGCTATGGTTTATCCAGTAGTCCTGTATGGATGTGAGTTGGACGGTGAAGAAAGCTGAGCGCAGAAGAATTGATGCTTTTGAACTGTGGTGTTGGAGAAGACTCTTGAGAGTCTCTTGGACTGCAAGAAGATCCAACAAGTCCATCCTAAAGGAAATCAGTCCTGTGTGTTCATTGGAAGGACTGATGTTGAAGCTGAAACTCCAATACTTTGACCACCTCACATGAAGAGTTGACTCATTGGAAAAGACCCTAATGCTGGGAAGGATTGGGGGCAGGAGGAGAAGGGGACGACAGAGGATGAGATGGCTGGATGGCATCACTGACTCGATGGCCATTGGTTTGGGTAGACTCCGGGAGTTGGTGATGGACAGGGAGGCCTGGCGTGCTGCAATTCATGGGTTCGCAAAGAGTCGGACACGACTGAGTGACTGAACTGAACTGAAATGATACAATCTTGACAGAGCACATCAAGAGCACATCTTCATTTAATGCCTATAAACTTGACTTCAAAAGAACCCTCCTTTGTGCAACTCTTAAAGAAGAATATAAAGTTGAAAACACTAAGTCTAAAAAACTATAATAAATATATATCAAACTTAGGACATATGACATGCTGTATTCAGAAGAAAAAATTTTAGCATGAAACATGTAAATATGAAAGGAAATATAAAACTAAGTGAATTAAATATTTAACTCAAGAAATATAAAGGATTTATAAGTCTTTTTAAAAAAGATGGCAAGAAATAGAGATGAATGCAGAAACTAAATGAAATAAAAAAGCAATAAAATAAAATAATTAAAACATCAATGACTTATTGTTATCCTACACAAATAAAATAATCAATTTCCCATTACACTAATCAGGAATAAAAAAGGACAATTAAAAAACGTGGAGATGATCACATATAAAGACGAATTATAGGAGCAATTTTTCAAAACTCTAACAAAGCACACTTGGAAACCTGAATGAAGTTAATCTTTTGTAAATATAAGCTAACAATATGGATCCTGATATAGAAAAGACAGAAATAAATCTGCAAACACTAGGAGCTCATTTCAGAGAGCCCAACACAATGTACTAACATCTTTTTAAGCATTTTCGCATAACCTAAATCTTTCATTTCTTAAACTGTTGCAGAAAATGACAAAAGAAGATAAAACTCCAAATTCTTTTTAAAACACCTAATATGTTTCAAATACAACAAAGATCATTATCTTAGAATATGTTAGTTGGTTCTAATTTATTAATGATATGACTCAAATCCTCTGCTAGATTTAGTATGTTTTACCTGCCATGGGCTCTCAAAACTGAGTTATTATCATTTCAAGTGGCTTACAACAAGATACATTTATTATCACAGTTCTAAAGCTCAGAAGTCTGATATGGGTCTCATGAGACCAAAATCAAGATGCTGGCAGGGCTTTGTTCCTTTCTGGAGGTTTTAGAAAGCAGTTTGTTCCCTTGCTCCCTTGGGGTTGGCAGAATCAGTTCTTTGTCCTGGTGCTCCCTGCTTCCTCGCTGGCTGTAAACTGAGGGCTATTCCCAGCTTCTAGAAGCTGCCTGCACGCCTTTGCTTGTGGATCTGTTCCTCTATATGCAAATCTGGTAACTAGGTCAAGTTTCTCTCATAATTCAAATCTCTCCCCTCTTTTAGTCCATCGCTCCTCTCTGAAATCAATTAAGGAAATGTCTCTACTTTTAAGGATGCCTGCCATTAGATAAAACCCACACAAACAATCCAGAATAATCTCTCCATCTCAAGCCAAATAACCTTAAGTACATATACAAACTCTCTTCTGCCCTGAAAAATAACATACTCATAGGTTTTGAAATTTGGGCATCTCTATGGGAATTAACTTTTCCTTTGAACCACCCCATAACAACCAAAAAAAAAAAAAGTTATACATTAATTTCATCTTTACATATTGATACAATATGGATAACCTATATAAACACAGTAGCTAGTAAATTTAACGGCATGTTAAAAGAATTACCCCTTTGGCTAAGTGTGATTCATCCTGAAAATTTGAGACTTATTTAAAAATGTAACTTATCATAATATATCACATCATTCAGTTTATGACAGATCAATACATGTTTTTGTTTAACACTTAAAAGTTTCTTATCCACCTCATTAAACTATTAGGAAAAGGATAAGAAAGTGGGCTGGAAGAGGTAGCTTGATCTGGACCTTTTCGTTTCAATGGCTCATGATACCAAATAAGCCAGAGCACTAACAACTGACTAACCACTCAATACAGCGAGAGGGTAGGTAGTACTGCACCATTTTATGCAAGAAATCAGGCTTCATTCATGAGATACCTTGCCTAAGAACGCTTGGCCTGAGGGTTTCCTTCCATTATCTTTTCTTCCCACTCCCTTCATGGTCCTAGTGGCCACCACATCGGCACACTGGCACTCTACTTCCAAAAGCCTTTCAGACACTAAATGTGGATGGAAGTATAAATGAACAGTTTAATTTCTTAAGAGTCAAAAAGGACCTTTTACAGTCTCTTCTTCAACTCTGTGTTTTTGCAGAGTAGAAAATGACATAAGATACAGGATTCTGCATTTATTTTGAAACATCATCTGGATTGAAATCCAGTCATCCAGTTCCTTCTGCTATTATGCTGCTTTGATCATCCTGGGTGAGGCAGAGGCAAATGCCACAGAAAACTTGCTTAGCTCTGAAATTAACTAAGTTCCAAACAAAGTGAGATCCTGACATTCTTGTGGTTGCTTTGGTTTTTTGGGGATGTACTTCCTGTTCTGCTCCTTGTCTCTTGGTCATGGTACTGTGTGTAAGATCACCATCAGAACTCGGGAAAGAAGGTAAAACTAAATTTGTGACTCTGCAATTGATTAAAAATCATTGAGACATTTGATCTCTACTGAGAAGCCATCTTCTTCCCAGGTCTTCACATCACCTTCCCTCTACACATAAGAATATAATCCAAGATTCACTCCTCAAATTCGAGTTTCACATCTTGACTTCCCAGCACACAATGACATATTCTCTTTCTAAACCCCATGTACTGAATATCTATTATGGGCCACATATTGAGTCAAACACTTTAAAATATCTTCATTTATTTAATCTCAGAACAACTTGCTGAGGAAGAATTATAAGTTTTAAGATGAAGAGTTAAGAAAATAAGAAAGGATCATAATATTAAGAGGACTAAAACCATAGCCACTGTTTACTGAGACTGGCCCATGGACCAAAATATGCAGTAGGTTTTCTGTGTATTAGCTTGTGAAATTCTTCAATAATTCTATAATAACTACTACGATTGTTCCCACTTCATAGATAAGAAAACTGAGGCATAGGGGGTTCAAGAAACATCCCCTGGAAAAGACACTTAAGTAGCAGCATCGCATCTTGAAGCCAGGCAGCTGAATACAGAACCTAGGTCTTAATCACTATTATATTTGCCCAGGTTTACACAGTAGATAAAAATAATCTTACAGAAACATGAAGCTAGGCTTCAACAGTACATGAACCGAGAACTTCCAGATTTTCAAGCTGGACTTAGAAAAGGCAGAGGAACCAGAGCTCAAATTGCCAATACCCAATGGATCATAGAAAAAGGAAGCGGATTCCAGAAAAAACATCAATATCTGCTTCATTGACTACGCTAAACACTTTGACTATGTGGATCACAACCAACTGTGGAAAATTGATCAAGAGATGGGAATACCAGACCACCTTACCTGCCTCGTGAGAGACCTGTATGCAGGTCAACAAGCAACAGTTACAACCAGACAAGAAAGAATGAACTGGTTCAAAATTGGGATAGGCATATGTCAAGGCTGTATATTATCACCCTGCTTATTTAACTTATATGCAGAGTACATCATGAAAAATGCTGGGCTGGATGAAGCACAAGGCAGAATGAAGATTTAAAGGAGAAATATCAGTAACCTCAGATATGCAGATGATATCAACCAAATGGCAGAAAGTGAACAGGAACTAAAGAGTATCTTGATGAAAGTGAAGAGGAGAGTGAAAAAGCTGGCTTAAAACTCAACATTCAAAAAACGAAGATCATGGCATCCAGTCCCATTACTTCATGGCAAATAGATGGGGAAACAATGGAAACAGTGACAGATTCATTTTCTTGGGCTCCAAAATCACTGTGGATGGTGACTGCAGCCATGAAATTAAAACACACTTGCTTCTTGGAAGAAAAGCTATGACAAACCCAGACAGCGTATTAAAAAGGAGAGACATCACTTTGCCAACAAAGGTCCATCTAGTCAAAGCTACGGTTTTTCCATTAGTCATGTATGGATGTGAGAGTTGGACCGTAAAGAAGGCTGAGAGTCAGAGAACTGATGCTTTTGAAATGTGGTGCTAGAGAAGACTCTTGAGAGTCCCTTGGACTGCAACGAGATCAAACCAGTCAATCCTAAAGGATATTGGTCCTGAATATTCATTGGAAGGACTGATGCTGAAACTGAAGCACCAATACTTTTGCCACCTGATGCAAAAGGCTGACACACTGGAAAATACTCTGATGCTTGGAAAGACTGAAGGCAGGAGGAGAAGGGGACAACAAAGGATGAGATGGTTGGATGGCATCACCAAATCGATGGACATGAGTTTGAGCAAGCTCCGGGAGTTGGTGATCAACAGGGAAGCCTGGCATGCTGCAGTCCATGGGGTCACAAAGAGCTGGACACAACTCAGAGACTGAACATAACAATACCTAGAGAAACAACCCACATGTCCATATTCAACTGAGAATGGATCAACAAAATATGGAATATTTTTACAGGGATATCATTCACAATAGAGAGAAATGAAATACTGACAAAGCCTACAACGCCTAAGTGATAGAAGCCAGTCACAAAAGAATACACATTAACTGAACCCACTTATATGAAATGTCCTGAACAGGCAAATCTACAAATATAAAAAATGAAATAGGGGTTACCTTAGGCTAAGAAGAGAGGGAATATAGTTGAAGGAAAATGCAGAGTGACTGCTAATGAGTATGAGATGCTTTTGCAGGGGAGGACAATGAAAGTATTCACAATTGATTGTGGTTGTCATTGCACAGTTCTGTGTATATACTGAAAAATCACTGAATTTTACAATTCAAATAGGAAAATTGTATAACATGTTAATTACATCTCAATAAATTTATCTTTAAAAATAGGGCTAGAACATCAACCCGAGTTGTTTGGATTTAATTCTGTGCTTTTTTGGGCTATACCTTGCAAGCCATCACTTATTAAGCCTCGCCTTGTATCACTAGTTAGCTCTCCTTATTGGTTCTTCTCCTCTTCCTAATCAAATAAACCACTGCTGGGCAAGAATGGCATAGTAATTATCTTTGTTGCATCAGATCCTCAAATGCCAATTCTGGTATTGTTATTCCCAAAGTCAGCTCAATACATTTTTTGTTTGTTGAACGATTAAAATAAAATACTTCCAATTGAGGTGATTCTAGGCTTATAGAAAAGGACTGTTTCTGAAAAGCTGAATAAGGTTTTAATGCGAATGTCTAAATATTCTTGTGTGCTCAATATTTGGAAAAAATCATTATCACCATGTCACTATCTCTGTCTTAGAGTGAACAGCCATCTGTCTATTTTGTATTTTTGGAAATCTGATTTTTGGAAGTCATACTCATGGCCCCTTAAAGCAGGTACATTTTAAATCTTCTTTTTCTCAAGTTGATTTGGTTCACTGGTACAACACTGGAGATTCTACCTGGAAAAATTGAAATGTATTACAAGTGTTTTTGACATTTAGTGTCATAATATTCTAAGTGGGTTTAACTTTTACATCTCCATTAGCTGGTGGTAATAACATAATAAAAAGTAACAAATGACTGGAACATTCCAAAGGAGGATAAACAGCTATAAAGATATGTGAGAGTAATGCTGCAACAATTTCCATGGATTTGTGCTATCAGAGAATCACACATAGTAGAATGCAATAAAATACTACTTTTAAATGTTCCATTTGTTCTTACCCACCTTGCGCAGTCACTACTAAGTCTTTTAATCATATAGTAAGGGCATTCCTTGCCCTTGTCTCTCCTCTCTATCCCTCCCACTACATATGATTTCTCCCAAGAGGATCATGGGAATCATCTGTTGTTGTTATTGTTTAGTTGCTGTTTAGCTGCTAAGTCATACCCAACTTTCTGCAACCCCAAGAACTGTAGCCTGCAAGACTCCTCTGTCCATAGGATTCTCCAGGCAAGAATACTGGAGTGGGTTGCCATTTACTGTGATGCAAAACATTCTTAGGTATCCTTGAAGACAATAGATAAAAGAAAGATGGCTGAAAAAGAGGGGATAGAGGGAAGAAGAGACCATTCTGTTTGGAGAAGAAAAGAACTTCCACTGAGATCACTAGGATGCCACCCTTTCTTTTACTGTCTGGATAACACAGTCCATTCACTCACTGGTATGAATACCGAGTTTGACAAAATGGGTCAAATCCCTGTCCCCACAGATTCTGCTCCACGCATTCTTCCCCTCACCTTCCAGGGCAGGTGCACCTACAGAACCTGGTAATAAATGTCAAAACACTTTCTTTGTTTGCAGGCAGCATCTTCTACGGCACAAACCATCTCACACAGCCTCATATTTTATGGAAAACTTAACTTGTGTAAGTTTGAGTATTTGCATTCAATTTTAAGGGTAGAGAAAGAGTGAATTAGTGGATGGAATATTTCAGAGGTGGATCATGGGACCTTATGATCTTTCTAAAATTCTCAATTCCCTTGCTTTTTTGGCACAAATATTACACTACATTAAGTTATATATTTTGGTATAAAATGGCTTCCAAAAGCAATTCAACCTCATCCATACTCAATCAAGGAAATAAAGACAGTTCCAATGCTGCTTGGAAAATCTAGCTGGATTGAACTGCCAAGAGACAATACATATTATTTTCTAAAGGTTGGTTCAAGAATAATACGTATTAGTTATGGCTGCATTCCACACTGGCTATAGAATGAATAATTATCCTATCATCATAGTCTACTTCATTTTATTAAGTTGGCCAAAATGTGTTCTCTGCATTTGCTTTTTTAGTGGGTTTATAGAATTTATATTAATTCAGTTCAGTTCAGTTGCTCAGTCATGTACGTCTCTTTGCGACCCCATAAACCGCAGCACGCCAGGCATCCCTGTCCATCACCAACATCCAAAACTTACCCAAACTCATGCCCATTGAGTCGTTGATGCCATCCAACCATCTCATCCTCTGTCGTCCCCTTCTCCTCACACCTTCAATCTTTCCGACCATCAGGGTCTTTTCAAATGAGTCAGTTCTTTGCATCAGGTGGTCAAAGTATTGGATTTTCAACTTCAACATCAGTCCTTCCAATGAACATCCAGGACTGATTTCCTTTAGGATGGACTGGTTGGATCTCCATGCTGTCCAAGGGACTCTCAAGAGTCTTCTCCAACACCACAGTTCAAAAGGATCAACTCTTCAGCGCTCAGCTTTCTTTATGTCCAGCTCTCACATCCATACATGACTACTGGAAAAACTATAAAAAATATAATTAGTTATATTAAGTATATAACTAAAATATCCTTTTAAAACATCAGCAAATAATATATCTGATAAAGAACTTGTGTGTACATATATAAAGAATACTTATACCTCATTAATGATTTAAAAAACAGCTTAAAAGTAAAACTTCATCTCTATGACATTCTATCCCCAAACTCATAACCCTAGTCTCATTATGGGAAAAATCATGAGACAAACCCAGATTGGGAGAGAGTCTGCAGGATAACCGGCCAACACTCTAAGACTTTCAAGGTCATGAGAACCAATGAAAGTCTTTGAAACTGTCAAAGACCAGAAGAGAAACATGACAACTAATGCAGTGTAGTATCCTAGGCTGAACACTGAATAGAAAGGGGAAATGAATGGGGAAATTGATGAAATGCACATAAAATCCATACTTCAGTTAATAGTAATTTATCAATGTCAGTTTCTTAGTTGTAACAAATATACCATGTTAACATAAAGTATTAAGAGGTATACAAGAACTCTCTGTTCCACCTTAGTATCTTCTTTGTCAATATAAATTATTCCAAAATGTAAAGCTTATTTTTAAACAATGGGTAAAATATTTGAATAAACACTTCACCGGAGAAAATATACTAGTGATTTAAGGCAAGGAAAGACATCCAACATCATTTAGCCATTACAGAAATGCAAATGAAACCCACAAGCAGATATCACTACAAACATAAATCGAAGAGCTAAAAAAAATAGTGGGACTTCCCTGGTAGTCCAGTGGCTAAGACAGTTTCAATGCAGGGGTACTGGGTTTGATCCCTGGTCAGAGAACTAGATCCTGTATGCTACAACTAAGAGTTTGCATGCTGCAACTAAAGATTCCACACATTGCAATGAAGCTTGATGAAAAACCAAGACACAGTGCAGCCAAACATAAATTAAAAAATAAATATTAAAAAATAAAAATAAAAAATAGTGACAACACCTAATGCTCTTAAGGATACAGAGAAATTGGATCACTCCTACATTACTGGTACAAATGTGACACAGTAAAACCCCTGCAGAAAACTGTTGAGTGGTTTCTAATAATATTAAGTACAAATTTACAATGTGACTTAGCAACTCCACTCCTAATTATCCATCCAAGAGAAATAAAAATATATGTTCATGGCAGCATTATTCATAGCAGCCAAAAAAAACAATGGAAACAACCCAAATGTCCATCAACTGGTGAACTGATACACAAAATATGGGTTGTCTATACAATGGGATATTATTCAGCCACACAACTGAAAGAGGTGCTGATTCATACTACAACATGGAGATATGTATACACACACACACACATATATATATATACACACACACAAACACACATACATACATACACATACCTTAAAAACATTATGCTGAGTAAAAGACAGACCTAAGGATGGACCACATAGTGTGTGATTCCATTTCATTGACAGAAAGTAAGTCATTGGTTCCCAGGAGTTAGGGGTGGGAACTGGGAGTAACTGCAAATATACACAAGGCTTATTTTGGGGCTGAGAGAAATGCTCTAAAAATGACTGCAGAGATGATGATAGAAAATTAGTAAATTTATTTTAAAATATTCAATTGTCTTAAGTGGATTTTGCTTTATATAACTTAATATATCAATAAAACTGAAAAACATGCTTTCTGTATAAAATTGAAATTATGAAGGAAAGTATAAAGTACTGCTAAGTCACTTCAGTCGTGTCCGACTCTGTGTGACCCCATAGACGGCAGCCCACCAGGCTCCCCCATTCCTGGGGTCCTCCAGGCAAGAACACTGGAGTGGGTTGCCATTTCCTTCTCCAATGCATGAAAGTGAAAAGTGAAAGTGAAGTCGCTCAGTCGTGTCCGACTCTTTGCGACCCCACGGACTGTAGCCCACCAGGCTCCTCCATCCATGGGATTTTCCAGGCAAGAGTACTGGAGTGGGTTGCCATTGCCTTCTCCGAAGTATAAAGTACTTATTACTAATTATTCCATCACTTAAAAATATATTTTGGTACATATCTTTTCAGTTTTGCTGTTTCCTATTGATTTTGATTTTAAAATCAGGGCAAGTCAAATTTATTTTTTCAGTTGATGTGTATTAACTTAAAAAGTTAACTAATTAGGGTTGATATCTTAGGAATTTTATTGACAGAACATGATCACCCCTTTCTCTCATCTGGTTTAGTCCTCGGTGATGTAATTGCCAGGTAGCACTGACCGCTGGTCCAACCAGCCTGGAAAATCTCGCTTCATCTTTGCTCCCAAAGTACACACAAGTCACAGCTGCACTTCTAATCCAATTAGAAACACAAAAGCTCTGTATCCAAAAGAACAACTCAGGAAATCAGGAAGGTTGCACACTTGACTTTGGCTTTTCAGACCAGAATGCAGCGGGCACTTTTCTTGTCATAGGAACATGTGAGGATGTCAGACCCTGTCTGTGACCTTTGGTGGCCATGCTGTGCAGGGAGCTTCCTGCAGTTCTAAGAAGGCTCAAAATGAAACATGTAAGGTTATTAGGGAGGTGTTTTTTTTTTTTTTTTTATTCCTTTGTTTCATTTTCCTTTTTTATTATGGTCATTTTTGGTTTTCCAAGTAGAAAGGGACAGTTCAGACATTTCTGAAATGAATAACAACATCCCCCAGCCCAGACTTATCCAGAAAATTTTTAGCTGATCCTAAATGAGATTTTTAGCACATGCCCGAGATGCAATTCATCTTAACCTGTGTCTAGACGATACAGGCAAAGACAAGTTTGCAGAACAAAAGACGCTATAGGCCAGATACACACAAACACCAGTATGGCTTATATTGTTTCTTTCAAACCACCTGCTGTCCTACACAGACTTTCTTCTCAGACAGGCAAAGGGTACAGACAAATCTTGTCTGTCATAATGGATAAAGTGAGTGAAAGTGGAATATCTCAACAAGTCTATATATTTTTGTTCTTTGCCAACTAAGAAGCACTCATAAGGTTTCTCATGCTGTCTGAGTCTTGATTTTTTTTTTTTTCTCTGCTTGCTGTGAAACAATGGGGAGGCATCTTTCCTAGCACTTAACTTAATTCTAAACACCCTAATTAGAAGATGTAAAGCACCATTAGAAACATGCCCACAAGCACTAGAGGGCAATGCTGGACAAATATTACTGAGATTCAAGGAAACACTAGTGAGTAGGGACTAGCACCTCAATCGTTTTCAAATGAACGGTGCTTCAGAGGCAACTTTGAATATTCTACCTCCCTGAGCAGGACGCAGCCTTCAGCTCTTTCCTTCCAACCTGATTACAGGAATGGACAAAGAGGGTGAGGCTTTCTTGGTAGCAATCAACTTTGCTTCCTGGCTTCATCAGGGCTTTTTGCCCAGACTGAGGCTGGGCCAGTTAAAGAGCAGGTTGGCAGAGTGAGGAGATAATGGCCAACGTGAAAGCCAAGAAAGTGTCTGGAACCAGAAATCAGAATCAAAGCCTGACATCTGCAGTAGAAATAAAAAAGGCTGTGTACTCAGCTGGCTCTCATGATCTCAAAAAGGATGTAACAGGGCTGAAGGAGTTACGTGAGAGTGAGAATTATTCATACATATTCATAAAAACTAATTTGATTAAAATCTAGATAACAACTCACTAAACTATAAGATGATATTTTGTGACAGGTGTGGTGATGGTGGTTGTAGTAACAATACAGGATTCAATTCTGTTTATTTTCCATTTCTCTCTCTAATGCAGTCTCCTCGGGCTGTGGAATCATGGTGGCTGCTCAATCAGTTCAGTCGTTGTCGTGTCTGACTCTTTGTGACCCCATGGACTGCAGCATGTCAGGCTTTCCTGTCCATCACCAACTCCTAGAATTTACTCAAACTCATGTCCATCGTATTGGTTATGCTATCCAACCATCTCATCCTCTGTCGTCCCCTTCTCCTCCTGCCATCAATCTTTCCCAGCATCAGGGTCTTTTCAGATGAGTCAGTTCTTTGCATCTGGTGGCCAAAGCATTGGAGTTTCAGCCTCAGCATCAGTCCTTCCAGTGAATATTCAGGACTGATTTCCTTTAGGATGGACTGGCTGGATCTCCTTGCAGTCCAAGAGACTCTCAAGAGTCTTCTCCAAGACCATAGTTCAAAAGCATCAGTTCTTCGGTGCTCAGCTTTCTTTATAGTCCAACTCTTACATCCATACATGACTACTGGAAAAACCATAGCTTTGACTAGACGGACCTTTGTCGGCAAAGTAATGTCTCTGCTTTTCAATGTGCTGTCTAGGTTGGTCTTAGCTTTTCTTCCAGGAGCAAGCGTCTTTTAATTTCATGGCTGCAGTCACAACCTGCAGTGATTTTGGAGCCCCCCAAAATAAAATATCTCTCCATTTCCATTGTTTCTCCATCTATTTGACATGAAGTGATGGGACTGGATGCCATGATCTTAGTTTTCTGAATGTTGAGCTTTAAGCCAACTTTTTCACTCTCCTCTTTCACTTTCATCAAAAGGCTTTTTCGTTCTTCTTCACTTTCTGCCATAAGGGTGGTGTCATCTGCATATCTCATGTTATTGATATTTCTCCCAACAATCTTGATTCCAGCATGTGTTTCATCCAGCCCAGCATTTTGTATGATGTATTCTGCAAATAAGTCAAATAAGCAGAGTGATAATATACAGCCTTTATGTACTCCTTTCTCTATTTGGAGCCAGTCTGTTGTTCCATGTCCAGTTCTAACTGTTGCTTCTTGACCTGCATATAGATTTCCCATGAGGTTGGTCGGATGGTCTGATATTTCCATCTCTTGAAGGATTTTCCAGTTTTCTGTGATCCATACAGTCAAAGGCTTTGGCATAGTCAATAAAGGAGAAGTAGAGGTTTTTCTGTAACTCTCTTGCTTTTTCTATGATCCAATGGCTGTTAGCAATTTGATCTCTGGTTCCTTTGCCTTTTTAAATCCAGCTTGAACATCTGGAAGTTCATGGTTCACATACTGTTGAAGCCTCACTTGGGAGAATTTTGAACAATACTTTGCTAGTGTGTGAGATGACTGCAATTATGCAGTAGTTTGAACATTTTTTGGCATTGCCTTTCTTTGGGATTGGAATGAAGACTGACCTTTTCCAGTCCTGTGGTCACTACTGAATTTTCCAAATTTGCTGGCATATTGAGTGCAGCACTTTCACAGCAACATTTTTTAGGATTTGAAATAGCTCAGCTGGAATTCCATCACCTCCACTAACTTTGTTCGTAGTGATGCTCTCTAAGGCCCATTTGACTTCATGTCCAGGATGTCTGGCCCTAGGTCAGCGATCACACCATCGTGGTTATCTGGGTCATGAAGATCTTTTCTGTATAGTTCTTCTGTGTATTCTTGCTATGTCTTCTTAGTATCTTCTGCTTCTGTTAGGTCCATACCATTTCTGTCCCTTATTGAGCTCAATTTTCTTGAAGAGATCTCTAGTCTTTCCCATTCTATTGTTTTCCTCTATTTCTTTGCATTGATCACTGAGGAAGGCTTTCTTATCTCCCTTTGCTGTTTTTTGGAACTCTGCATTCAAATGGGTGTATCTTTCCTTTTCTCCTTTGCCTTTCGCTTCTCTTCTTTTCTCAACTATTTGTAAGGTCTCCTCAGACAACCATTATGCCTTTTTGCATTTCTTTTTCTTGGGGATGGTCTTGATCAATGCCTCCTGTACAATGTCACAAACCTCCATCCATAGTTCTTCAGGCACTTTGTCTATCAGATCTTTTTCCTTGAATCATGGAATCATGTTGCTGCTGAATACTTGAATAAAATCCCCTAGTACATATTCAGCAGCATCGAGGAACTTGCTAGAAATTAATATTAATACTCAGACATGACTGCAGTCCTCCCAAGGCAGGATATCTGGCAGTGAGGCACAGAAATCTGCATTTTACATCATACATATGAAAGTTTTACAACCACTAGACTAGAGTGAGGGCCGAACAGGCTGTATTTAGGAAATAACTTTTACATGGTATCATATTTATAACAATCATGCAGTATGTTATCAACTATCTCTTTTACACTTGTTTTTTTTATCATATACACACAATAAAATCTTTACATGCTAAAACTTATTTCCCAGAATACATAAATTATTTTTATGCACCTGAAGATGTATTTTATTCATAGCATTGATTTAAATATTGATGGCTAGATTCTAAAACTAGCACAAGAATTCTTATTAAATTTCTAACAATAGTACTGATAGTAAAGCATACAAATGTATAAAGCTTAAGTTTACAAAAAAGGCTTCAAATAGAAGATACAATAGATTCAGGCAACTTTCTTAAGGGCATACAATTAGCACCGAGTAGGGAGTCACATTTGAATCCAGAACTTGGAACACAAAATCTGTGTTCTTCTCATGACATCAAAGTTCCTTATACTGTAAATGAAGTACTCTAAATATTCAACAACAACACAAGGAATATTGTCACCAGGATATGATTTAGACAAAATGGTACTTCCTTAAAATATTCTGGTGTTTGATGAAAATCAGGTTTAATTAGAAAGGAAGGAAGTGGACAGCATTTTCTGGAAGTGGAGGGAAATTTTGGACCATTTTTCAAGAATTAAAGAGGGACTCCAAGTGTGTAAAAGAGATTATGTGGGTGAATCTCACTGAGTTCTAAACTGGAAAATGGAAACCCTGGGGGCATGCGGTGAGTGCCCAGTGCCTCTGCAGGGGAAGAAAGGCAAGAGGGGTATGTGTTTGAGTTGGGGGTTGGGTGGTTACTTGCTATGAAAGCTGAAGGTCTTGGCACATCTTAGACTGAGCAAGACAAGGGAAATTGTGACTGGCTTATGACCAATCCATCAACATTTACTGGGGCACCACCAAGTCCTAGGGCTAGGACAAGGGTGAAAGGGGTGAGGCTACTGCCTCCGCTGCAGAATCAAAGCGGGCAAAACAACTAGTCAGTAGTGGTTTAAAACGCAGTATTTTAAAACTTCACAATAAACTCATAGAGCACAGACTTGTGGTTGCCAAGTATGGGGAGATGGAGTGAGAGAATTTGGGACTGGCAGATGCAAGCTAGTCCTATTATATATAGGATGGGTAAACAACAAGGTCCAGCTATATAACACAGGGAACTATATTTAATATCTGGTGAGAAACCAAAGAGGAAAAGAATATTAAAAAGAATATATATATGTAATGTGTGTGTGTGTGTATATACTGAATCACTTTGCTGTGCATCTGAAACTAACACAACATTGTAAAACAATATTTCAATAAAAATTACAATAAATGTAAGAAATCCATGAGGATGAAAATAGCAAAATTTTAAATAAAGATGGGCTCCATTTTAGTTTTTCATTTGTTTCAGGCTCCAGTATATCACTAATACTGATCCTGTCTTTATTACAATTTTGACATATTAACTTGGGGTGTTTTTTGCATTGATTTTGATTTTGGAAAATATAGCAGGAAAATAATATTTACTTTGATTGTCAGCTACCTTGATTATTATCTAGTTAAAGACTCAACCTTACACAATGCACCCTAGTGTTGGGCTGAAAGCTTTACATCAAGTACCTGAAGGCATCATCACGACCCACTAAGCACACAATTTGTTAGGTATGCATATTATGGGGCTATTTGATTCAAGAAACAACTTTGTATTTGAAAATCAACACAAGCACATAAAAATACATGCATATATACAAATATCCCAAATATTTGAGAGACAGCAGATATCCATTAAATTCCACATGCCGGTTTCTCTTTGTAAAAGCAACAGAACACAAGACACAGTTCCATGTGTTTGAATCACTTGTTTTCCTAATTTTGTATGTGAAACATGCTTGGATTGTATTAGTCCTATAAACTGTAGGAATCACTGGACCACCACTGAAAGAAATGTTTCTCAAAATCTATACTTCAGACTGTGAGTGGAGGATCTATTCTGGCGGCTTCTTGAGATGGAGAGATCTTAACAGTGAAGGAACTGGTTGGGGATGGAACTACGTAAAAGGAAAAAGAGAAAGAAGATGAGGCAGAAGCACCAAAAAGAAACACAGTCCCCCCCACCCCCCAAGGTAGTTCTTGACTTCCTTTGTCTCAGAATCACCTGAAGCTTGTGAACTTCTCCCGAGTTTTAGTTTCAGCTTGTCTGAGTCGGATCCCCAGCACCACAGAGGATGCTAGGTGCAGCTAGGCTTGAGAACCACTATACTAGGGGACACAGAAGGCCAGCCTGGACTGGGTCAGTGTAAATGGAACTCTCTAAAGTCCTGCTCAAACAATGGTAGATACTCAATGCTGGGCATCCCCTACAGTTTTACTGGGCTGTGAATGGGTTTGTAAACTGTGAAATCTGAGCTATTCTGGGGAATAGAGGAAAATTTTAAAGGAGATGTGTGACTGCAGAAGGAGAGGGAAAGATGAGAAAACTGAGGATGAGATTTTCAATACCTTTACGGTGTACAGGGTAGCACATCTGTCCTTCTATCCATGTGCCCATGTGATCTTCAGTAAAACATTTATTTCTCATGATGGCCTCTGGCAAAGGCTGTCTGTGGGAGCTGATGTCAAATTGCTGAGGGCTTTTTAAGAACAGAGAGTTAGAAGAATAGGAACTTCCCACAGGAGATTATGCTTCAGGTACAAAGTTTAATAAGGAAGGGGATCCTGGCAAATACAGGTCAGCGGATCCCAGCTTCTGAACACAGAGGGTGCCCTGTGTGGCTGCCATCCTCTGAATGAACTGGAATTTCACATGAATGGCGACTGGAAAGCATCTCATTTTTCTGAAATCATAGTCTGAGTGGAATCTGTACTCTGGGTTTTTTGGTATTGGGCTGTTACTACTTATTACATCCCTTTTTACAACCTCTTGTTGAAGAGATTTTTCACCAGTGAAAGTGGTGGTGTGTCAGTGTGTTATATTTTTCAAGTTGAGCTAAGTGGTATGAGTCATCACAGCCCCCAACAGGTACATATAGTCCCTATGAGGGTTACACACACCTACTCCTGATCATTTTCTCTCATAAGCGGAGTTAAAAGCAAAGTGTTATAAAAGAATTTCATGAAATGCCAGCGCCATGAAAGTGTTAAGGATAAGAGCAGCAATTTCTATTTGAAGATGATGTAGCCCAGACATTTGGAGGTAGAGCTGACTCCTCATGGCTGTACCAGCTTCGCTTCTGACCTTGGAAAAGAGATCTAGACTTCTGTGCTCAATTAACACCATCTTCCCAATTTTTCATATTAAATAAAAAGAGAGATAGGGTGGCATTAAAAAAAAATGGCCACAGCAATATCTCTGCTTGGCATGCTGCTTTCCAGAACCTTCTTACTTTATTTTTCTCTCCTTGACCTGGACATCCTTGTGACTATGTGGACAAGGCTGGCAGAGCTGATGCTCTGAGACTTCCTAGACTGGTCACATCCCGTCCTTGGATGATACATGAGATGGTCCATTGCCCTCAAGACACAGTGATAAAGAGACCATATCATGCAAAGAGACCCCAGAAAGACAGAGAGAGGTGCCTTAGGAGCCATGATTATTCCAGAGTCTTCCCAGCTCAGGCATGTAGTACATGAATATATAAGTGAACTTTGTATGATTCTAGCCCCCATCTATGAGCTGCCCCAGATGACACAAAATGGAGCAAAGAGGACTCATGCCACAGAATGCTGCATGAATTGCAGATTCATGTGCAAAATTAACACTGTCATCATTTTAAGACATCAAGTTTTAGGATGGTTTGTTACACAGCATTAGATAACCAGAAGAGAGACAGAATGTCTATCAGTAGCAGTAAACACCATCAATGAAAGGAATATTTCTGATCATCTAACATAAGAATAGCAACCTTTGCCAGCCACTTTCTGTACTGTTTATATATTTTACTTTTCTTTGTAGTAAATACCACCACCTACTAATATATATTATATATTTACTTGATTGCTTATTTATTTCTTTTTCTCTACACTAACAGAGTAAGTTCTACTAGGTCAGAAAGAGACTATAGTTGTTCACTTTTGAGAATCCTGATGCACTAAGTCATAGTATTGTGACTGGAATGAGCAAAGACACTTTATGAGGGGCCTGATACTATCAGAACAGTTAGGAAATACATTTTAAATCTATATTTCATACTGCTTATGAGATCGGGTCAAACACTTGATTTGAATAAAAAATATTCTTCAACAAACTTCCTTTTATTTCAGCAGAATTTGCTGAATTAAGTTTTTGTTAAGTATTTTCCTACCACTTAACACCATGAGAAGAGACAAATCCAACATTTGAAAGGTGTGTGTTTCCCTTTACTGAAAGAAACTTGATGATTTATGAAATGTAGGTATGCCCAAACTTCTCATGAACCTAATGAGTGATATCTTCATAAAACAGTTAAAGAAATGAAAATTAAGGTCAGATTTATAAAACCCTAGTAAGGATTCTGGCTTCCCAGGTGGCATAGTAGCAAAAAGTCCGCTTGCCAATGCAAGAAGGAAATGGCAACCAACTTCAGTGTTCTTCCCCGGGAAATCCCATGGAGAAGCCTGGTGGGCTACAGTTCATGGGGTTACAAAGAGTCAGACACAACTAAGCACACACACACACACACACACATCATGTAAGAAAGGGGTCTATGACATGACAGAATATTAATTACAATAAATGGTTCAGGGCATTATTTAAGTCTCAGATCCATGGACACAAGTCACCATATTATTGTGGAATGACTGAAAAGAGTATTGAAATAACATATGATCTTATTCACTGTGACCACAAAGCCAATTCTGTTCAATTTTTCTTTTGATTCTAATTTTAAATTTCTCAATTTTAAACTCCACATCAAGTGTTTGCTGAAAAGAATCTGCTAAGCAAGGCTATCAAACAGGAATGGAAAGGTTCCTCTGTGTGATCCAAATGACTTGCTCTAAGCTCCACCCAAACAGAGTTAATGAAAGGGCCAGAGCTTGATATAGATGGTCAGATTTTATAAACCAATGGCTCTAAAACAGATTCAAAGTTTGGGAACATTTTAATAGGAACAGTTCAGATATTTGAACAGTCTATGCAAGTCTTCCCGGGCATTTATGCATTAATGAAAACTTTTCCTTCCTTAATTTTTATCTAGCATTACTAAATAAAACAGTTACAGAAACTGAGTTAAAGAACACCGGATGCCTCTAACACCACACATGCATACCTTGAGGGCACTAGAAGCCTTTAGACACCATATTCTCACAGCAGAAAACAAATAGAATCAACTTTATTCTCTAACCATATAATCAAGACTCACTGTGCTTTCCAGGAGTAGACTTGAGTAACACAAAATATCCATTTCCTTAAATGCTGATACAGCAAAACCAGTTACTTTGTGTGGGATATTAACAACAACACAACAAATGACAAAAAAGAGCTTCAATGAGCAATTAATACAAAATAGCTGTTTTTACATCAATTATTTTCTTAAGGGAAATATAATCATTGAATTGACTGAAATATAATCACCAAAGTGAAGAGGAACTAAAGAGCCTCTTGATGAAAGAGAAAGAGGAGAGTGAAAAAGATGGCTTAAAACTCAACATTCAAAAAATGAAGATCATGCCATCTGGTCCCATCACTTCATGGCAAATAGATGGAGAAACAATGACAGACTTAATTTTCCTGGGCTCCGAAAACACTGCAGATGGTGACTGCAGCCATGAAATTAAAAGACGCTTGCTCCTGGAAGAAAAGCTGCGACCAACTTAGATAGCATATTAAAAAGCAGAGACATTACTTTACTGACAAAAGTTCTCCAGTCAAAGCTATGGTTTTTCCAGTAGTCATGTATGGATATGAGAGTTAGACCCTAAAGAAAGCTGAGGGCTGAAGAATTGATGCTTTTGAACTGTGGTGTTGGAGGAAGCTCTTGAGAGTCCCTTGGACTGCAAGGAGATCCAACCAGTCCATCCTAAAGGAAATCAGTCCTGAATATTCATTGGAAGGACTGATGCTGAAGCTGAAACTCCAATACTTTGGCCACCTGACGTGAAGAACTGACTCATTTGAAAAGACCCTGATGTTGGGAAAGATTGATGGCAGGAGGAGAAGGGGATGGCAGAGGATGAGATGGTTGGATGGCATCACTGACTTGATGGGCATGAGATTGAGCAAGCTCTGGGAGTTGGTGATGGGCAGGGAAGCCTCACATCCTGCAGTCCATAGAGTCACAAAGAGTCGGACACAACTGAGCAACAGAACTGAACTGAATCTTTGAATCAATAACTAACAATCTTAAATTCTCATGACACATGTTGTCATATTTGCTTCCAGAAATGCAATGTGCATTTACATTCCATTAACAGTGTGTTAGAGTGTTTATCTGAGTGAGCTTTCATCAGTAATGGGCATTATATTTTTTTAAATCTTTGTCTACTTCCTAATTGAATAATTTCCATTTTTTTGCTAAACAGTAAGGTTCAGCATTTTTAACTTCCTAACTCATACTTACTTTTTTATTGTGGTAAAATATATATAACATAAAATGTAACATTCAACTCATTTTAAGTGTACAGGTCAGTGACATTAAACATATTCACAGTGTAGGAGAGAAAGAAGAACATTGCACTAGCCAAAAAGTTTTATTTGGGTTTTTCCATAAGATGTTACAGAAAAATCCAAGTGAACTTTTCAGTCAATGACATAATTTCCCTCTACCCTTCTGAGTTCTTGGCTGATACTTCTGTAATACAAAACAGATTAATAAGACAAAACATACAGAATTTATTAGCATGTACCTCATATATATACATATATATGTATATATATGTATATGTGTGTGTATGTGTATATATATATATATTTTATATATATGTATATATATATTAGTGTGTGTGTGTATATATATATATATATATATATATATATATACACACACACACACACACAGGAGACACCCAGGGAAAATGAGTAACTCCCTTAAGTGGCTTAGAATGCAGCCTTAAACACTATCCTAATAGAAAAAGAGGGGGCCAGATTGGGGGACATATAGACCTTTTAGAGGAGCACAAATGATTTCTAGGAAAGATGAATGGGTGCTTAGAAGAACAAGAAGGAGACATGATAGCTTGGGACAAAATTCATCTGAGTGTAATGTCAACCTCTAGTCTCCTTTCCTGTTACAAAAGTCAAAGTTTCCTGGTGGATGAAACTGCCAGGGAGGGGATTAACACTTAAACCCTTTTGAAGGATCTGTCTTTTGACAGATAAGGGAAATTCAAAGAAAGCACCTCCTTGCATTTGCTATTTATTAAGTGCCTAGAGCTCAACAAAAGTAAATATGGTAAGGCGGCCTTTTTTTGGGTGACATACTCTGCTACCCCCCAGCAATGCTGGGCAACCATCACCACTACCCAACCACAGAACTTTTCCACCACCCTCAACAGGAATTCTGTACCTGTTAAATAATAACTCTCTATTCCTCCCTCCTCACAGATTCTAGTTATCCCACGTCTATTCTCCATCTCCAATGATCTGCTTACTTTAGGTACCTCATATTAGTGGAGCTGTATAATATTTGTCCTTTGGGGATTAATATATTTCACTAGCATAATGTTTTTAAGGTTCAGCCATGTAGCATGTATCAGAATTTCATTCCTTTTTAAGGCTGAATACTACTCCATGGTGTGTATAAGTTGTTATATAATACCTTTTGTTTACCCCTAAGCTAAACTAAAGCACATGGGAGAAAGTTTAATCACAACTCATGAAAGGAGAAATGCTGCTTCTGAGAAAATAAAAAGGGGGAAAGCAAGCAAAACAGTCTTTGGGGACAGAAAAGGCTTGTATCAATGTGTGGTTGAAAGACAAGGGCAATGTCCTGGTTGAAAGATATCCAGTGGGCATTTTAAGAATGTGGATATCTAATGTTTATTTTTAACATGACTACTTGTAATACAACTCCTCTTCCAACTTTGTAAAATCAACACATTACACTCAGAAGTGTACAGTAGGAGTGATGCTATTCATTTATTTGTCAGCATCAATTGAAAATGAACTGATCTTTACGACTGGTTCGGAAGGACTCAGAATTGATCAAGTAGTGTCAAGTTCCCGGGAATCCACTGAAATATGGCAGAGGGCTTTAGACTCTCTCTGGGCAGCATGAGGGCCAAGGCAATGACCTCAAACTTCAAGGGCTTAGGTGTGCATTTTATGAGATAGCTGGTCTAGGTATACTTCACTGCATTTTGCACTTGGGGAATTTTGTGATGCTGGGCAGTGGCAGCAAACTTCAGTTTCCAGTCAGCCACTTAATCAGGAGGGTCAAAAACTGACACACTTAGAGTGATTCAGCACCCAGAAAACAATTCTATTTTTCAATTTTCAGTTCAGTATCTCACAAATTATATGAGTTATTCAAGACTTTATCATAAAATAGCCCAATGGTTAGATGGTTTTGCCCAATGGTAGGCTAAAGCAAGTGTTCTGAGCATGCTTAAGGGAGGCTGGGATGAGTGATGATGTTTGGAAGGAAGGGATATTAAATGTATTTTTTGTTTAAGGTATTTTCAACTTTAGATATTTTAATCTTATGATGGGCTCATCTAGCTGTAACCCCATGTAAGTCAAGGAAGATCAGTATTTTAAAAAAACTTCCACCTTAACTATTAGAAAACTTTCTCCTGGTTGGTGTTGACAATCTTTCCATTGACACACAATGCTTTCTATTCAATTTCTCTTTGTGCATTTTAATCCCCATCCCCACCCTGAACACACACACACACACACACACACATGTACACACACACACACACACTTCATCATTCTTTAACTTTTTGGCTGCTTCTTGCCAAAATTAGACATCTTTCTCATAACATCCCTCTCTTTTGAACAGGTAAGAAAATCTGTTAAGATATCGATTTGGACATCATTAAAAGGCAGTGTTGGCCTCAGTGACTGATATGTTTGCTATAGTATGTGAATCCTTATCAGCAATCAGCCTGATGAAGGAAAAAGTCACCAGGACAAATAAATGAAGGGCCTAACGATGCTATGAGGAAATGGGTTTTGAAGCTCTACTCCCAGCATGTTTATTACGGGGCCATGTCCCACATTATGCTCATCAGTTGTTCCTCTGGAATCACTGATGTGGGCTGATGTCAGTTCTGCCCTCTCAGGCATATCTCTGAATTACGAGAAAGATAAACGGATCAGATAGAGTAATCAAACTCTCTGTCGAGTGTAATTACTTGAACTCATTTTACAGGCATCCTTGTTCATATGACCTTGTTTAATTCCCAGAACACAACTTGATGTTCACCCTTTCGTGACATGCACACTGAAGAATTCTGGCACAGCGACCAGGGATGCCTGCACTCTGCAGGCCGCTGCCTCCTCGCTTTCTGCACTGCTTTCTGATACCACATGGACAAACTGGAGGCAAGTTTGGGAAGGCTCCGATCTAGACGGTGGACACGAAAATCAAAAAGTGAAATGAATGAACAACTGTCAAGGGGATGGTTTAATTGTTCTTTCCCTTGTTCAACCCACAAATTAGCTATTCTAAAAAATGTCAACATGTTCACTGCCCTTGAATATACTTTCCATGAAAGACTGACATTGAAATGAATATTACGACACAATGTGCGTGGAAAAATGCTATGGCCAAAAGACTACATGAAATGCTTCCAAGGCTGGGAGTTGAAGCTGAGTCAAACGGAAAAATTCTTAACTTTATACATTCATTTTGAGTATCCCTTTCTACGTGTCTTTCTTATTTACCTTTTTTCTTTTGTGGTTCTTTCTATGTACTGTAGACATGACTATGAATATGAGGTTGAACCAGAAAAACAGGCTTTTTCCATTCATGGAGTTTATGATCCAAAGATTACAGTACTTTGTCTTAGAAGCACTTTTTATTTACTAATAATTTCACCACCAACAAAATAGCAACCCTTCATGATATTGATAGGTGATATTTCTCAGGCAATTGGTATGGGCCCTGGAACTTTGAACTTGGTATTGGTGAAGACTCTTGAGAGTTCCTTGGACTGCAAGGAGATCCAACCAGTCCATCCTAAAGGAGATCAGTCCTGGGTGTTCATTGGAGCGACTGATGTTGAAGCTGAAACTCCAATACTTTGGCCACCTCATGCGAAGAGTTGATTCATTAGAAAAGACCCTAATGCTGGGAAAGATTGCAGGCAGGAGGACAAGGGGACGACAGAGGATGAGATGGTTGGATGGCATCACTGACTCAATGGACATGAGTTTGGGTAAACTCCGGGAGTTGGTGATGGAGAGGGAGGCCTGGCGTGCTGCGGTTCATGGGGTCGTAAACAGTCGCACACGACTGAGCAACTGAACTGAACTGAACTGTTCCAAGCGTCATTAAACATATTTAATTCTCACAGCAATGTTGATGTGAGTATTCTTATTATTCTCCTTTTTACACATGAAAACACTAAAGAGCAAGGACATTAAATAATGTCTGTGGTCACATAAGTAGTAAATGGGAGAGTCACTCTGTGATTTGAGATGTCTTATACCAGATAGCATTCTGTACTCTCTTCTGAATATTGGGTGCTGGTGCACCCCTTGAACCTAATTTTTCTCCAAGTTCTGTTCTGATCGAAGGAGAGGAAGGTCAAATGAAGCCAACAAACAATCACTCTCTCACTGAGCGAACAAAACGGCCCAGGAAGACTAGAAGTGCTCAGTAGACAAAACAATGAAAACAATGAAAGAGGGAGAGGGTGAAGAAGTGTTAGGTAGGAGAGATTTGAATTTAGATGAAAAAAAATCTAAAGATATGCTGTTGTATCTTTAAGCAGCTAATGAAGAACAGTCACACTCTAAACTTTTCTCGATGAATCGGGAATATCATTATGAACAGCAACTAATTATCAAGGATGATCTCAGCAGTAACCTGAGGGTTGGAGGTCTTTCATTTCCTAAAATAACTGAGTCGAGATCTCAAAACTATTCTAAGCACTTTCTATCACTTCTTTTGATATGAGGCTCCCTGTTATGGTTGTGTGCCTTGAAGGAAAACTTCCTCTAGTACTTACAAGCATCTAAATTTTGGTAAATTGGTAACCAAAATTTTAGAATTCTATCTAAAATTCAGTGACTGGATGGGATTAGAGGCTTTTCTCTAATGAGATCATTCTACTTTGGCCATCACTGACATCTGTATGGCCACAGGGTGCAACTGGTACAGATCAAAATGAACGACCATCATTGGAGGGAACAATGAACCAACCATTCAGAAAAATAAATGATTTATTTTTGCCTATGAATGTGTTTTAAAATAGAAAGTAGGTGCTTTTTAAAATATGGGCCATTATCTTCCATTTCTAGGTAGTAAATTTGTTTCTTTTTATTAGCCAACTTTGATGCAAAGTTCAAAGGTTAGTGGAGAGTGGAAAATATGAGACAAAAATGTTCAAAGACCAATTTTTGATTTATGCAATAGCTTTTAGAAGGGGAAGTGATTGTGTGTGTGTGTGTGTGTGTGTGTGTGTGTGTGTGTGTGTGTGTGTGTGTGTGTATGTATATATAATTGGCTAAGCCTATTCTGGATCACCATCTTACAAGAGACGGCCAACCAAATGATGCTGCTTTACAGACATGGGAATTAGTACATGTTCTGTCCTGTGTCTGTGTTGTGGATATGAAGGCAGATGAAAATAATCATTTCTCAAGATGTTTCAGCACTCTCTGACATAAATCACAGCAGGATCCTCTATGACCCATCCCCCTAGAGTAATGGAAATAAAAGCAAAAATAAACAAATGGGACCTAAGTAAACTTAAAAGCTTTTGCACAATGAAGGAAACTATAAGCAAGGTGAAAAGACAGCCTTCAGAATGGGAGAAAATAATAGCAAATGAAGCAACTGACAAAGAATTAACCTCAAAAATATACAAGCAGCTCATGCAGCTCAATACCAGAAAATTAAATGGGCCAATCAAAAAATGGGCCAAAGAACTAAACAGACATTTTTCCAAAGAAGACATACAGATGGCTAACAAACACATGAAAATATGCTTAACATCACTCATTATCAGAGAAATGAAAATCAAAACCACAATGAGTTACCACCTTACAATGGTCAGAACGGCTGCTATCAAAAAGTCTACAAACAATAAATGCTGGAGAGGGTGTGGAGAAAAGGGAACCCTCTTCCACTGTTGGTGGGAATGCAAACTATTACAGCCACTATGGAGAACATAGTACAGTGTGGAGATTCCTTAAAAAACTGGAAATACAACTGCCATACGACCCAGCAATCCCACTGCTGGGCACACACACTGAGGAAATCAGAATTGAAAGAGACACATGTACCTCAATGTTCATGGCAGTACTGTTTACAATAGCTAGGGCACAGAAGTAATCTAGATGTCCATCGGCAGATGAATGGATAAGAAAGCTGGTACATATACACAATGGAATATTACTCAGCTATTAAAAAGAACACATTTTAATCAGTTCTAATGAGGTGGATGAAACTGGAGCCTTTTATACAGAGAGAAGTAAGTCAGAAAGAAAAACACCAATACAGTCTATTAACACATATATATGGAATTTGGAAAGATGTTAACAACGACCCTATATGTGAGACAGCAAAAGAGACACAGATATAAAGAACAGACTTCTGGACTCTGTATGAGAAGGCGAGGGTGGGATGACTTGAGAGAATAGCACTGAAACATGTATATTACCATATGTGAAATAGATCACCAGTCCAAATTCAATGCATGAAACAGGGGACTCAAAGCTGGTGTACTAGGACAACCCTGAGGGATGGGATGGGGAGGGAGGAGGGAAAGGGGTTCAGGGTGGGGGACACATGTATACTCATGGCTGATTCCTGTCAATGTATGGCAAAAACCACTACAACGTTGTAAAGTAATTAGTCTCCAATTAAATAAATTAAATTAAAAAAAAAAAAGGATGTTTCAGGAGTTAGAAAATTTCCAAATGGCTTCTTTGTGCCCTTTCTTATCTCTGAGTCTGAGTAAGCATGCGGTTTCTTGGCCCCTTATGCAGTCCCCACAGAAGTGAAAGGTAGTCTCTGTTTGCTAGTGGCAGCCTCATTAATAACTGGTATCTGTGAATATTAAAATTATTTTGTTTCTAGATTTTTAATATGAAATGCACATAGCAAGTGATTTCAGCTCCCTAAGGAGCCATGGAAAACACAATTAAAACAACTAAAATGTTCATAAGAAAGCCCATATAACAAGTCCTTTAAAAAATCAAATAGCAATACCGAGGCAGTGAGGATCTCTGAATTTTGTTTTGAGCTATTGGAGCATTAATACATAGAAATAAAGACCCACTTGATAGTGTGATTTGAAATGTTTCCATCTGATATCGCTTTACCCACTGAAAATTCATTTTCTTGAAAACTTTTGGCTTAAAATATGCTGGCTTAATGCTGAGGTGAAGAGTGACTGTGGGTGTAATTGTGACATTTCTCCACATCTTTGGCATTTTGTCCATTTATATATCATCACCATGGCTACTGTGATAACATTTAAAAGAATTCCGATGTAAATCTGACAGCACCTCATTAGGTTTTCTTAGAATCATGTAATTAGGTCAGAAAAGACCGCTGATTGAGAAGGTTAAAGCTGCCTGAGACTGGATCACATATCCCGATTAACAATCACAACATTCATCTCAAAAGTGCTCCCTAATTTAGTGGATGCTCCTTTCAGCTGGGAAACAGGAGATAGTTTTAAAACTTAAAGGTTTAACAGGAAAAAAGAACAACCTTGAGAGATCATTTCCTGTCTTGGAGGTGTGGCCAGACACAAAGAGAGAGGGTTGCTTTTCTCCTTTCTTTTAAAAGGACTCACACATGCTTTGATGCTGGTTTCAGAAAAGCTTAGCACCCTGTGAAGGTTAAGTCTCTGGATCTCAATATTGTAATTTACCATCTTTATTTTGCTTAACAAATTGAATAAAATTAAGGACAGTAAAAGTGCCATTAAATCAAGGTTCTCTCAGGATGAAAAGCCACCTACCGACAGATATGGCACACATCTGATTCATTTCCTTAATAATTTTTAAATATAAGGTGTATTCCTGGGTCCAGAGGTGAAGTTGAAGTTCAGCATAATTTTTAAACAAACACACTCTGTATTCTGTAGAAGGGAGTGTGGCATGAAAGCTATTTAAGCCATCACCACAGCCGCCTTGTTTGCAAAAAGGCATCATAAATGCTCAGTTTGACATTCTTTGGGGTTTCAACTGAGGGGAGAATGTTTACACACTTGAAATCTTCTATAATGAGGAAGAATTTACACTAATTGGCAATTCTAATAGGAGAGCTGATTAGCTCTTACAAATAGCTCAACTCCATTATTTGACACGACTGCGCAACAGTGGCCTTAAGAGAGCTCTCTTCAATTTTATAACAGAGTGGGGAAAAAAATGCAGACAAAATCAATTTGCTATTGTTTCCAAAAAGTGTTGCTGTCCACCATGGAATTGACTTATAAAATTTGTGCTTAGCATCAAATGATCCAATCTGAGAGAGGAATCTATGTAGACGCACCTACCATACCAAGTGAGCGGAGTCAGTGGTCTAGAAGCAAACTGCAGAGCGGAGCACTTGCAGAATATTTGTTATCATGTGATGCTGGTATAAAATGTATGTTACATTAGAACAGATTTCTCATCGATAATACGATGGTATGCCCTCTGCTTTTCCTCAAAATAGTGTGTTTCCAACTCTTCACCAATCCAACAGTCAACAACTTGAGCTCTTTACCACTCCACCTGACTTTCAATCAGTGATGATTAATTGAGATGGGGATTATTTGAATTTCTTAAGACACATTTCATTGCCATAACATAGGGTTGTCACAGCTGAGGGTTATGCTTCTGGCATCTAGTGGGTTGCTTTCAAATTGTGGTGCTGGAGAAGACTCTTGAGAGTCCTCTTGGATTGCAAAGAGGTCAAACAAGTCAATCCTAAAGGAAACCAACCCTGAATATTCATTGGTGGGACTGTTGCTGAAGCTGAAGCTCCAATATTTTGGCCACCTGATGCCAAGAGCCAACTCATTGGAGAAAACCCTGAAACTGGGAAAAATTGAAGGCAAAAGGAGAAGGGGGAGGCAGAGTATGAGATGGTTAGAGAGCATCACCAACTCGGTGGACACGAGTTTGAGCAAACTCTGGAAGATAGCAGAGGATAGAGGGGCCTGGCATACTGTAGTCCATGGAGTCACAAAGAATCAGACATGAGTGAGCAACAGAAGAAGAATAACAACATCTAGTGTGTGGAGGCCAGGGATTCTGATAAACATCCTACAATGCTCCAGATGGACCAAACATAAACAGTGCAAAATGTCAATGATCCTCAGTTTGAAAAAAACTCTTTACATAAGTCCACTGATTTTTTTCTTAGTAAACAAGTAAATGTTTCTTTAAAAATCATTCATTGCCTAGCCTTCCAAATTTGTTCATTCCATCTTTTTATGAAAGAGAAGATTCTGATGGAGCTTCAATATGTAAAGAACCCTAAATCTTTCAAAGTCATTATCTCCAGAAACAGAGGAGCTGACATTTTTCTCTGAAATCACTAGACAGAATCCCTTCACTTTGCTCTTTAAAACACATGTCTAAAGAAGGTGGCCTTTTGGTCTAAAATCCTGGGAGGAATCAGCAATCTTCCAGGCAAAGATGCTCCTTAGGAAAAGCAATTTGTGGCATGGTCAGCTTTACTGTTATCTCAAAAGAGGGCATGAGCAAAGGCCAGTTCTGGGCTAAAAGCCAGATGCGGTGAAAATCCTTTATAGTGACCAACAATGGACCCTTGGGTAAGCTCCAAAATGCCACTAGTGATGAGAGGAACAGCAAAGCAAGTCAGAAAAAGTCCTTGTTTTTAGACCAAGTGAAAACACTGCTGAAAAGGCAAATCTGAGCTGCCTGCACACCACTCCATTTTTAGACAGACAGGACTCTCTCTTAAAAACAGTGAGGGAAACTGAAGGTATATGTTTCACGACAAACATTAAGTCAGAACAAACTTATTCTTTACAGAGCAACTTCTGTACTGGAGATTATGTCTGTTGCCACATAATACAAATATGCAAGTATTAAATTATTTCAAATGGCAAAGTAGAAACTTCTCTAAAAATGGGCTCATGTATCATATATCTACCTATCCCACCTAACTCTGTGACAAAATGGTTTGGAGTCCACAGGAATTATTGCCCTATAGAGAGAAAGCTTATGAAGTAGGTATTTTAAATTCAAGACTGCAATTAAGTTAGCTCAAGTTAATGTTTCAGGATTTATGCCAACACAGAACTCTGGAAAAAGCTGAGATCAGACCGCAGACTGCATTTATTATTCTGCATATATATGGGGACAATAATCCTAAAAAGACAAAGCATTCCTCTTCAAGCTGTAATCAAAAGGGGATGTATGGCATGAATCTAGTTGAATTTTGGCAAGATGATGAGATGATATTTTGCTGTAAGTTCTGCAAAGATCAAGTGTCTGTTAAACTAAAAATGAAACTGGCAGTTTCTGCTTACTCTTAAAAAATTAATGGAAAGCCAAAGCGTAGAAATTAGCAAAAGTTTCATGTTTAGCAAAAGTTTATGTTTCCACAAGAAGTATTCTACCTTCTTAACTTCTCTATTTGCTTCTCTTGCCAAGGTTTTTTTACAACCTATAAACTTTCTTACCAAAAAAAAAAAAGACTTGAATTTCATTGGAAAGACTTCATTTGGTTTAAAGAATTTCATCCCAGTTCACCACTCTTTTTTAACATTTTTCTTTACTCATTTATCTGACAGTTTCTGGAAATACAAGGCAGGTGCCATAGTATACCATCTATACCACATGGAGGTAAGAAGAGAGAGAAAAAAGGGCTTAAGAAAAGAGGGGAGGAGGAGATTTAAAAAGCTCTTATAAACCGTATGACCATGAAGAAAGCCAAAATTTACTTTTTCTCATCTTATGCCAGAGATACAGGGAGATTAGACATCCAAATACACATCAGTTAGCTTATATACTTGTGTTGTATGGTGCTTGTTAGTCATTTTTAATTGAATTCATCACTTGACAGGAAAAAAGGAAAATAGTTAGAAACTGACCAAAAACATCACAGCCTTTCCCAGCCCTCCCAACAGAATATTGCCTAGATTGTCTGACTCCATGGGGTCTCTGGGCATTTCATTGTCTTTGAGCTATTTTATAGCCCTGTAAGCTGTAAAATACTGATAACAACACAAATGATTATTGTCCATAGAAATGCAAATTGCTCCTAGTGCAGATATACGAATTGATGATTATTGCCCCATGTATTGGAGAAGGCAATGGCACCCCACTCCAGTACTCTTGCCTGGAAAATCCCTTGGACGGAGGAGCCTGGTGGGCTGCAGTCCATGGGGTCGCTAAGAGTCGGACACGACTGAGCGTCTTCACTTTCACTTTTCACTTTCATGTATTGGAGAAGGAAATGGCAACCCACTCCAATGTTGTTGCCTGGAGAATCCCAGGGACGGGAGAGCCTGGCGGGCTGCCATCTATGGGGTCGCACAGAGTTGGACAGGACTGAAGTGACTTTGCAGCAGCAGCAGCAGCCCTATGGATATTGCCCAGATTTCCATGAAGTAAGCAAATTTATTTCAGTAATCCTGTTTGCCTATGTATGTATCTGCTATTCCAATGCTTCTTTCAACTAGTTGTAACATCTGACTGTTTCCATTATTAATTCATTAGTTAAGCAAAATATTTGATACATATTCATTTTCCATGTAAATGAAAATCATGATTATATTGTCTTTTTTAAATTATACTTTGAGGTAACCAATGTTTTAAAATTGGAAGATAATACTCAAAAGTCAAGTTCAACATCTTCTTTTAAATAACATATTCCAGCAATCAAAGGTTGTTGTGTTTTACAGGGATCAGTTAGTTCTAACAGAGAATTAAGTTGCTTATATTTATCAAACCAATCAAATCACGGCATAACAGTGACCATTTCCCTGTCTTTTGTTTTATCCAACGTATGCATGTCTTCACTCCCAATTCCCTCCCCTTAACATTGGCAGACTCTCTAGTATATTTAAAAAATGCTCTTCCAATCCATATTTTATAGATTTATCTAGATATATGGCTCCTTAGAAACATTTAGTTAGATCTATGGATCCTTGAAAATACATAGTGTTGTTCTGTATGTTTAAGTTACACAACCAGTAGTTTAAGACATATCTTACTCTGTTTCTTTTTTTTTTTTTTTTTTTACACAATATTGTTTTTGAGATTCATACAGCCATGGGTAAATAAAGTTCATTATTGAGGATGGTTGCAGAGAATTCTATCATATGTATTTAACGCCAGTCCTCATCCTTTTTCCTGTTAATGGAATCAAAGTAATCTCCAACTATCCGATACCCCACAGCATAGCAATGACCATCTTGGTACATTATCTCCTGTGGACCTGGGAGCTAGATGTGAACTTCTGGTCTGACAATATTCACATGCTTGGTTAGGCTCAGCAGTGCCACATAGACCCCCATTAAATAGGGACTCCTCTCCCACCATCATTGCATGAGTGTTCCAGGTCCCACAGTACTTCAGTATTAACACAACTTTTCCATTATTGCCAAATGTACAGATTGTGCAATGGTATCTTTTTTCTATCTTTGACATAAATCACAGAAAGATCTTTTTGATTCACCTCCAAGAGTAATGAAAATACACAAAAATAAACAAATGAAACCTAATTAAATTTAAAAGCTTTTGCACAGTGAAGGAAACCATAAACAAGATGAAAAGACAACCCTCAGAATGGGAGAAAATATTTACAAATGAAGCAACTGACAAAGGATTACTTCCCAAAATATACAAACAGCTAGTGAAACTCAATATTAAAAAAGCAAACAACTCAATCAAAAAAATGGGCAAAAGACCTAAACAGATATTTCTCTGAAGAAGACATACAAATGGGCAAGAGGCAGATGAAAAGGCGCTCTGTTGTTGCTGCTTTTTTTTTTTTTTTTTTGGCTTCTTGTTTTAATCGCTAAGTCATGTCTAACGCTTTTGTGACCCCATGGACTGTTTACCCGCCAGCCTCATCTGTCCATGGGATTTTCCAGGCAAGAATACTGGAGTGGGTTACCATTTCCATCTCCAGAGGATCTTTCCCATCCAGGGATTGAACCTGCATTTCCTGCATTGGCAGGTGGATTCTTTACCACTGAGTCAACAGGAAAGTTCACAAAGATGTTCAACACTGTTGATTATTAGAGAAATGCAAATCCAAACTACCATGAGGCATCACCTTGCACCAGTCAGAATGACCATCATCAAAAATTCTACAAATAATCAATGCTGGAGAGGATGTGGAGAAAAGAGAACCCTCTTAAACTACTGGTGGGAATGTTATTGATATAGCCACTATGGAGGACAGTATGGAGGTTCCTTAAAAAACTAAAAAAAAATACAACTACTATGAAGTGTGTATTAGTCACTCAGTTGTGTCCAACTCTTTGAGACTCCATGGACTGTAGCTCACCAGGCTCCTCTGTCCATGGGATTTCCCAGACAAGAATACTGGAGTGGGTTGCCATTTCCTTCTCTAGGGGATCTCCCAGGCCCAGGGATCGAATCCAGGTCTCCTGCACTGCATGCAGATTCTTTACCAACTGAGCCACTACTGGGCATACACCCTGAGAAAATCATAATTCTGTCTTAATTTGCATTTTCTTCCCTATGACTTATTTTCTTCTTGAGGGTGCCCTTGATGTTAAGAGAATAGCAGCTACAGAAGAAGAGAGCCAATAAATACAGAGATGTAAAAGAATTATACCCAATTAATTCTTGTATTTCCGGTCCACAAATAAAGAAAGAATCATTGATTCAACCTTTTTAAGATTAGATCTTAGGCTTCCCTGGTGGCTCAGACAGTAATGAATCTGCCTGCAGTGCAGGAGACCCAGGTTCTATTCCTGGTTTGGGAAGATCTCCTGAAGGAGGAAATGGCAACCCACTCCACTATTCTTGCCTGAAAAATTCCATGGACAGAAGAGCCTGGCTGGCTATAGTCCATGGGATCACAAAGAGTCAGACATGACTGAGTGTCTAATCCACACACAGGATTAGATCCTACAAAATGTAGGTTATGTGATTCACACATTGAAAAACAAACAGGAAAACACATGCAAATTCTAAAAAAAGAGAAACAAATTGATCAAATATTTAACTAAATTTCTGACAACTAGCAATTAAAATTTAGGTACGGTTCCATTGCATACGCTGTGTACACTTATATATGACACAGATTATTTATTTTCATTTCACACAGGGCTAACTTCATCAATCATAGTGGATATGGTACTAAGGGACTACAATGCTGTTAGTGGCTCACAAAACTTTTTTTATTATTACCATTATCTATTATTCTGACATCATACATACTTGTGTTATGTAGTCCTGGATATGCTAAAAACAACAGTTTACACCTGAAAACCTTAAAGAACACAGATAATCTTGTCTTTTATGCTTCCTCTTTTGGCGGTGACTACAAAATAAATGAAACAGGAGCTCTTTTGCAGTCCAATGAGAGAATAAGGACATGCACAAAAAATAGATGGTAAATGCACACTGTCATGATGGAGCATATGGGGTCCCTCGGAGTAACACTAAATCCATTCTAAGAATCACCTTGGGGTGCAGGTGAGGCTCGGGGAGAAGATTTCAACACTCTCTGTTTACCTTCCTTTCCTTTACCTTCTTTACCTTTCCTTCTTCTGCCCTTCCTCAGTCTATACGATGACCAAACCTCTTCCATCTTAAATAAGACCCTACAACCTCATCCCATACTGCTCTTTACCGAGCCTTTCTTCTTAAATCTCTTAAAAGAACTGTTTATATCCCTGCCTCCACTACCTCACTGTCTCTCTTCTCCTTCTTATGCCTCTTCTATCTAGATTCTCCTCCCTCACTCTACAACTAATACTATTATATAAAAGAACTACAACAAATTGTTTAAGAATCCCTTTACTTTCAGACATTTATTTTCCATCTTTGGCCATAAAAAATGATGTTGCTATGAAGATGTTTGTTGACTCTCTCTGGGCATAGGCAGGGGGTATTTCTTCTGAGATGAATTTCTGGAAATGGAATCGACAGGTCCAAAGAACAAAAGATTTAATAGATACTGCCAAAGTTTCTTCTAAAAGGACTGAATTCACCAACTGATATCCCTCTAATGGATTTCTCTGTAGCAACTGGTATTAGATTGTTCTTTTGTGTGTGTGAAACTCCCAACCCTATTGATTCTCAAATTCTAGTGGAGAGGAGCAGAATTAGGGGAGTTGGTTAAAATGTGGGGTCCTGGACCCTCACCCTTGGCCAGAACTTTCGACAAGCTTCCTAGATGATTCTGAGGCACTGAATAAGAGTTTAAAGAAACTGTCCTTGTCCCTTGGCCTGCCTCCTGCCTCTGTCTGTCCCATGGAGCTTTTCTTTTTATGCTCAGCCCTTCGACTGTGGTTACTCAGGTTTATCTCCTCTCACTCCACATAACATCCTAAAGTATTAGTAATGTTACTCACTCACATAGTTTTAATTACCACTGATATGCTGATGAATCCCAGAAATACATCTCCAGCTCTGAGCTCTCCCGAGAATATCATACCACATGTTCGGCTGTCTATGGGCTCTATCCAAACAGAGAGTCCACAAATTCAAAGTGACCAAATTCAAATGGCATCATCTTTCCCCACAAATCTACTCTTTCTGTATTCTGTTGTTGGCAACCGCATTAGAAATCTCTCTGCTGCTTCTCATTCATTCCCCGTTTCCCATCTAGTTTCAATATTAAATCCTATTGATTACATCACCTAGATAATTCTCCAGTTCTTTTGTACCTTCTATACCTAGAACTACTGCCCTCATTCCTGTCATCTGTAATCTCACAGAGGCTTTCTAAATGGTCTCCAGGTCTCCCTCCTTTCATCTTTCTCTTTCTGATCTACTCCTCTCAGAGCCAGAATGAGCTGTCACAAAGGCAATGTGGCCAAGTAAGTCCCTTCTCTCAAACCTCTGCAAGCCTCCATAAAGTAAGATATGCCAGAGCTTCTCTGGTCCCTCCTCTCTCACCAGCTTTCCCCTCCCAGCTCTTCTCATTCTGCACATCATTCCATCATAACACAAAACTGGGTCCATTTTCCTGGCACAATATGCTGCTCACGACTTCAAGCTAATGCCATTTCCTTTGTCTAGAAAGACTGCCTGCCTTTTATTTTACTGTGTCCAGTAAATTTTTATTCATAGTTTAAGACTTAATTTAGGCATAATCCCTTCTGGGGGGCAGTCTTGGAGTTCAGCTCAGATAAAAGACGTACCTTTTGTGTTCCAGAATCACATATTCATATTTTCACCTTCCCTTTCTGCAACAAATACTAACAGAGTAATTCTTATCCACAGGGGTCATCATAATAAACATTGGGGGCACAGTGGAGAATAAAATGGAAGGGACCATGGAAACATTATAGGATTTACTGTATCACAGTCAAGTGTGGTTTTGCATCTGCCTCCTCAAATAGACTGTCACCTCCTTAAACTTAATGACAATGTCTTACTGATCATCTTTGTATCCTGTTTCTTTGGAATAGGTCCTCAATTAATACTTTGGTCAAACATGGACAGTTTCCAACCAAATGAGACAAAGATGACTTACAAATTAAGTGAAAGTTTCAACTAGTATTTGAGATGAGTCTTAAGCTCAGTTTTCTAGAAGAGTGTTTTAATCTGAGACAGGAAAAAGTTATTTTTCACAAAATAATCATAGAGATAAATATTCTAATGAATTCCAGGGAATCCAAATCACCTTATATTTTACCATGTAGTTCAACAGACACTTGGACTTAAAAAATTTCCTTGTGGAAAAGAAAGCTTTAATTAAAATTGACCAGAGATCCGTTTTACTAGTTTGTAAAATATGGTGGCTTATCAGAGATACCCACAAACATCTCAGATGAAACTGAAAGGCCACAAACAAGCTCCATTTGAGTGTCAGCAACTCCCTGGACAATGGAAAGGCCTGGTACTTTCATAGGATTCTGATTATAGGCTTGAGAAGGGTTTGTAAACTCAGCATACAGGTTTATCAGAAATACCAGATGCTTCCTGACTATGAAGAGTGTTCAGTCCCTGTGAAAGAACATTTTGCTGAATTAGACTTCTATTACATGAAATTTCAGGAGTATGAGTTTGGGTTCAGGAAAGTAGTATTTGGATCTCTTTAGGTTTAATTTTTTAAGCATAGGTATTTCCTAAACGGTAAGGCCTACATGGTGTTTTAAAAGTGCCTACATTCCATTTCAGAGTGATGGTAGAATATATATCATGTCCATGAGTCAGAACACCGCCTCACACCTTTTCAGCAGGGAAGTTTTCGAGAGTCCTCTAGACAGTGAGAGTGATGTAGCAGATGTTAACACAAAGGAAAGAGCAAATGAGATGTGAATTACAGGGTGACAAGGCTTGTAAGAATCTCATTTGTTTAACCATCTGAATGGCACACTCTAGGTACTAAATGAGCTAGAGAGTATGGAACACAATTTTCTGAATAGCCAAGAAGGTGATTTAATGAACTATGCCCACTTGAATGTCCTCACAGCCTCTTGCCTTTTCAACCAGCCATAGCTTACTTAGCTTTTCTCTCCCAGTCTTTGAAAGGAACCCTTTGGATGATGATGACCTTGTCATTCCATTTTCTAGGTAATGTAACATCAGGGATTATTACATGATTAGTAATTTAATTACCAGGTGTATTAGCAGATATTTTTTTACAAATTAAGAACTTACTCTTAATATCTTAATAACCACTCGACTTCAGATTTGGCGGTTTGTGTTATGCACATTTAATGGCTCCATTTCTTCATTCCCACCCTGGCTGCTGGGAGGTATGAAATCCCCAACTTTCCAAAATGTTGCTTGTCTAAAAACAACTCTGTGGTTTCCCCGATGTTTTTAATGGCTTCACAACGTGATCAGATTCGTGATGCAAAGGTACTGGCCCAGGAAAGCTTCTCTTTTCCTGTCACTTCTGAAACCAGGTGAAATCATTTATTCTTGAGTTGAAACTAGAGACTATAATTTAATTTGCCAACAATAATGGAGAGTTGTACCACTTATTTCTCATTCGCTGGATGTGTTTCCCTGTTCACAGATGAGAATTTCAGTGAGCTGGGAGGATAAGTTAATTTTAAAGCTCACCCACAGACCTGCTATCCTCCACCTACTTCTGGGAAATAATTGGATAGGGAATAACATTTAAAACAGACAATAGGTCTGTGGCTGCAAAGTCAACATTTCCAGGAAACTTTTCTGACTTGTAGACAATGTGGGTAGGCTTGTTTTAATGTTCTAATTAAAAGTAATTTGACTGCACTGTATATGTCAGTATAGTAAACAGGATTTCATTTTTCCATTTTGTTAACAGCTACGCCAGTTCAGGAATATATAAACCTAATACAACTGATGTGAGGGATACAAAACATGTTTTTGTTTTTAAATATTAACATTAAAATATACTATAAGTGTTATGTCCTAAAACTTAAAGATATCCTCTGTAGGTGTCTTATATTTCTGATAACTCAGAAACAAAGAAAGACCAAAAAGAAAGGAATTTCTTTAAAGGTAAGTTGAAGGGTCACAAGAGGTGAAATGGGGGAATTTGATGATCCAGCATCCAAGGTTAAAACAGACACCCTCTCAAAGAAGTTAATAAAGTAGGGAAATCACAGGAAGCAACCACACTTATCTCTTGCACCAGTGATGTGCTGGAGCCAGCTCCAACAAGGACGAAATTATTCCCATCACTTCTTGACTCTGAGTTAAGTGGTATCTTGTCGGTTGCTTAAAATTGGCCAAGATAGAATTATTTGTACCATGGGAATTAGCAAAGGCTGTGGATCTATTATTTTGCTTTTGTTTTTCCAGGCATGCCACTATATTTTGACCATTGGCAGTTGGGTCTCATAAGGAATGGAACCTGAAATAGAGAAGAGTCAACCAAGACGATTCTCTCTGTAACCCTAGAATTTCAGAGCCTCTTGTGACTCCTGTTGCTGCTTTCATTCTCTTCCTGTGGACTTTTTTGTCAATTGACACGGTTTCCAAGTTGAAATAGCCTAAGGAGACATAGAATGAAACCAGAGCCCCTTGCATCATCAGAGTCCCTAGTATCAGCAAAGAGAAAATGAGTGGTCTGTAAGAAGAATCTTGAGTCTTCCTTTGGAATGTGGCTTCCACCCTTGCCCCCATAGAGTCTAGTCCATACTCACCAGCCAGAATGACCTTTTCTATCTGATAGTCAGTGCATATCATCCTCTGCTCAAATCCTCTAATGGATTCCATCACGTTTAAAGCAAATTCGGCTTTCTCTCCATGACCTAAAGGACCCACTGTTCCCTCTCCAAGATCCAAGGGTGCACAATTCTCTCCACTTGGTCCCCTTTCTTCCGGCCATACCCTTCTCTTGCTGTTTCTCAGACATGCTGGGCATCTTACCACCTGAGGCTTTTATAAATTCTGGTGAATGTGGACTAGAAAGGCGAAGTTACATGGACTACAGGGGAATGATTGCATCGGGACAGGTGTTAGTCAACATTAGTAGTTTTATGAAACATATGCCCTGAACAGGAGGTGCAAGCAATATCTAGACAGTGAATGAGATTTGTGAACAGATGAGATCAAAGGAAACTAAGAGAAAATGAAGAAATGCTAAGGAGGAAGAAAATACTTGGGTGCAAAGTTACATCAAGGCTTTCAAGTGACCACAAGACACATAAGAGCAAACTGATCACTATTAATGAGATTTCTTTTCTTTTAAGCAATGCATGGTATTTTGGAGAGAGTCAAAGAATTGTGAGCTAAATCAAGCACAAAATTGAACATAGACAAGGTTGGCAAGTGTTAAAAAATGTGAGTCAATGGAAGCATATACTATAGTTTTCTTCTGATAAAAAAGGATTCCTGCTTTTTCATACCTAATACAAATCACTATGTAAATAAAAACATTTTTCAAAAGCTAGGCATTGAGATATTATATTAATCCCTGTAGTAAGCAATCAATAACCACTAACTATGAGCCAACTCTAGAGAATTAAATTATATAGAGAGGATTTAGATAGATATAATTATGTACATAAGTTAGGTATGTATAATTTTATATATATATATAATATATATATATATATAATATAATTTAGATAGCTGTAAGTACCAATCCATGTATGTACAATTTTTCTTATATCCCAACAACTCAATGTGAGGGATGATATTAGGAATTTCGTATTACTCATGAAGAAACCAAAGTAGGGAGTGGTTAAATAACTAGGCTGTAGTTTGATTAATCAGTAAAGTTGCTTATGCATAGGCAGTTTACAGCCAAAGCCTACTCACTTAGCCATTTAGATTCAGATTTTCAAAAATTATTTCTTAAATATTTATAATTTCTTAAGCTTTTAAGGTTAAGACTTCCTTCAGTGAGAAACTTCCATGTTAGCTGTTTCCTCAGTCTTTACATCTGAGTCACAAGCTCTCCTGCTCTCTGCCCATCCTCATCACCTGGCTCTTGTATTACTACCCAAACCCCTAGCTCCAGTCTTTTCCATTTCAATCCACGGTGCCAGCATAAAGGTGCTCACCCTCACTCTTCTCAGTCTGCACAATCGGCCCCTCATTCCTGTGTGGTCTGTGTCCCTGGGCCCGTCTCTAAATGGCTTGTTACTGGTCCACAGTGAGGGAAACATAGACATGGAAAGCATGCATTCAGTCACTTATCGCTATGCATCAGAGTTATTGACATATTTTGAACTCAGTGATGACAGTTTGAGTTTGGATTTTTTGTCTGTCCCTTTTACTTTCGTTTTTACAGTAATTTTTTATCACATTTTATACAAGTATGGATATGCAATAGATTAGAAATGAAAAAGGGCTTTTGCCACAGATAACTTTAGCAACACTTCTGCCCTGGAAGGTGATCAACCATCCCACTTGGCCAGGATTCAGGGAGTTCCCAGGACCCGGGGCTTCACTTTTTACAGCCGAGAAAGTCCCAGGTACGCCGGATGTGTTGGCCAACTTGGTCTCCAGGGCCTAACCTACAGTCTGAACGCCTCCGCTTGTCTTCTACAGTTTCTTTTTTATTTGGTCTCATCTTACCAGCCACCCTGGCTTTCTCCTTTGCCCCAACATATACCATTTTATTTTCTGAAATTGAGACTTGTCAGTGGAAATGCTCAGGGCTGGAGGACATGATCCACCTTGAATGCCAACTCAGATTACATATCGTTACCATCCACAGTGCTGTGCTGAGTCCTTGTCTGAGAAAGTCAGAGGATTCAGGGCAGAGGGAAGAACAGGGCCTTCAGAGTAAGATGGCAGGACCCATTCTACCATGCCCCCATGCCTGTCCTATGACAGTGACCTCCCTCTTTAATCCAGTTCACTCAGTTTAGGTTAATTTTATGTGTCAACGTGACTGGGCCACAGGGTGCCAAGATAATAGGCTAAGTATTATTCTGGGTGCTTGTGCACCTGCGTGAGGGTGTTCTGAGTGAGATTTGCATTTGAATCAGTAAACTGAGTAAAGCAGAAGACCCTCTCCTTTGTGGGTGGGCCTCATCCAGCCCATTGGAGGCTGGAAGAGAACAAAAAGAAGTTAGGGAGAATTAGCTCTCTCTGCTAAATCTGTTCTGAGCTGAGATACTGGTCTTCTGCACTCAGATTAGAATTTACCATTGGCTGCACCGTCAGCTCTCCTGGTTCTCAGGCTTTGCAGACTAGACATAGAATCCAACGGCTGGCCTGCCTGGGCCTCCACTTTGCTATTGGCAGACTGTGGGACTTCTCAGTCTCCATCAACATGTATCCTGTGAGTCAAATCTTTATAATAAATAGAGAGATGATATAGACATAGCCACAGACATAGACACAGATAGAGATATATATGGTTCTACTTTTCTAGAGAACAGCGGTTAATACACTCGAGCATAAACTAGGGTTGGTGTCATGGGACTCCTGGGCAGATTACAGGACACAATGTGTAAAGCAGGTTAGCAAGGCACTGAGCATGTTACTTGGTACAATTAAATTATTACCACTATTTCAATAGTGAGTAATGCCATTGTCCATGGGTTGGAGGGTACATGGAGGTAAGTGAGAGAGGACTGTGTAGATGGCATGTATTTGTCTCTCTTTCTTCAATTTGACAAAAACACATGTGGATCACTCTGTGGAAGTTTTCCAATTTACTGTCGGAATCAGGTCCATATTAATTTTGAGTCTCAAAAACCCATACTGTTAAAAAGAGGTAGATGATGTCTGATCATATCTCTAATGTATGTATTATATTATAATGCATCATATTAAGCACACAACATTGATAAATATATTTTAAATAAATAAAGGAGACGTCTCAATTCATTGCTGTTCCAAAACAATACTGCCTACTTTTTACACATCAGATGTCACATTATTTTTTCATGATTTTGTATTTACTTGATTTAGTTGATATCGGTCTTAAGTTTGTTATGCTTAAATCTATACACCCTAATTTACAAGGCAGTATTTGTTAACAGCATGTAAATATTTTTGAAAAGGCGAAAACCATTCCAATCAGACTGTGAAACTTTGCACTGTATATAAATTTCACTTTCAAAGCCAAACTTTTGTATGAGACGTTATGCCACGATGTTTGCCTTCTTGCTTTGTATCAGCATATCTCGTAGGTCATTAGGATGGTAGCTGTAATTGTCACCAGTCTAGTCAAGTGTGAATCTTACATGTGGCGCTTTCTACTGTTGGCTGTAAAAATGCCGTAAAAAGCTGAAGGTCATTCTTACCGTCTGTTCATCTCTAACTGCAGAAAAATACAAGCATTCCTTAATGCTTAATATTACCAATTACAATATTCATTTTAGGAATAATCGAACTGCTGTAGAAGTCTGGTCAGTTTGCTTAGACTTCATGTTTTTTGCTCCAGTCAACACTGAACTTGGTCATTTTTACCGAGTTCTGCCTGCTTTAAGCGGCACAAGTGAGGTCTTTGGTCACAAGTAGACCTGAATTTAAAACTTAATTTGTACCACTGCGTGATTATTTATCTTTCAAGCTGTTAGTTTAACGTCTGTAAAATGGGAAACCAATACTTACTGAAAAGGGACTTTGTGAGGCTTGAATGGGATGATTATTTCTTTATTTACTCAACAAATATTTATTAAGTATCTACGGACTGAAAGCACTCTTCTAGATGCTGAGGGTACAGCAGTTAAGAAACACCCCCATTTCAAGTACAAAACACGTGACGTGGTGTTAGCGTCAAACGGATCGTTAGTGTTGAGGTCTTTCTCTTTTAAAGTCCAAATTATTTTATGTTCTATGCTTTCATGTGCACCAGATTATATATAATATTTTAGTAGCTTTTCAAGTGTTTCTGTCCCATAACCAACTAGGCTCTTTGAGGACAGGGGTAATATCTTAAATGTTTTTCTGTTTTATATAATGCCTGGCAGTACTAGGTGGGAATCAGGCAGCTCACTGACAGAATCACCAATGAATGACTGGTATTTTGTCTGGAGAAGCTGGAGGGGAGAGATGGCTTGAAGACCAATAGCATCAATTTAGTTCTTAACTTCAAAGGCACATTCTTTGACGACTAGACTCAATTCCCACATTTTACTGGATATCCCAAAGTGTGATTGCTGAAAGAATATTATTATTTGTCAGGCAGGATTAGTAGAGGAATACACTCTGCATCACTGGCATTTCTCTGCACATTCTAGCATCAAAAATTAATGTTTGACTTCAGAAAAAAAAAATTAAAAGCCTTGAGCAGCATGACTATTTTTAAATGTCATGCTCAATATATTTCATCACCACACAACTATTAATAATTTTTTAAAATATTTAATTATAAAATTATCTTCCCTTGGATAAGAACTGGGGTTTTACAATATTCCTCCCACCTTTTCATATTTATACATTCATGCACATGCCTGTACACACACACACACACACACACACACACACACACACACACACAAGCACTTTCCCTGCATTCAAAAATTGAAAACTTATTCTCACTCTATTTTTAGTCTAAAATAAATAAAAATGACTTTTGCTCAGTATTGTGTGAACTTTAGTTTCTAGAATTTTTTGAGTAGGGCATATAGATTTTCAATATATTATGACTGAATCAGCATTTTGGTAGATATGTAAGACTGTCCTCAAGAATGTTTTTAACTGTTTTCATTAATGCAAAATAATTAATCCTCTATTTCTAAATGCCCCAAAGATAAGTCCAGGAGAGAATAAAAATGGTTTGAAGGAGAGAATATATAGAGTCTTCAAAACTATACTTTCACTTAAACAACATTGTGACATTCATTTAATTTAAACTCTGTCCATTATGACTATAGAAATCTAATTCCCTATAATGCAAATATTACCAGACACAGGAATTTTATTCATTTCTGTATGTTGAGATCAACACATTTTTTCTGAATAATTTTAGAGGGCAGAAGACCTTGTTCAATTACAGGACCAGCAAGTAGAACTATAAAACACATATATAATCATATCCCAAATTACTTTCTTTGAATTACCACATTTTTTTTATTTTCTTTTGTGTAATAACCACTAGAAACTAATGCCACATAGTTACAAATTGGGTCTTGTAGAGCCACGCTTGTTCTTGGATGACAGCCTCTATTGTTGATTGACACTTCCAGGTGCCAAAGAGACCTTGCCAGTTGGAACTTGATTTATCATTAACTTTTTACCATTGTACCTCACCACCTTTTTATTCAAGTCACTCGGACTGCATAAACTACAGAAGCTATTTTCGAATTTTTACTGTTTTTCCCAATTGCATTTCACTGCCCAACTATTGATTTTTCCTTCATGGAATGCTTGGATTCTGAATCAGACACTTTTTCTTGCCAGTGTCTGATTCAGAAACATGATACCAGATGCTTGTGTGACAGTCAAAATTGTATAATTGGTCTCCTTGGTTTATATATTTTTTTTCAAATCCTTCACTGATTTATCTCTCTTTATACTCTTACTGGTTTATACCCTTCCTTCCAATCCATTCTACACACTGTCACAAAGACCGATCTTCCTCAACAACACTGTGAAAATACCTCATCTTTTCAGTCCTTCCTTGACTTCACAAGGCACAGAAACACTCTACAACTGCACCAATGTTCTGTTAAGTCCTGATTCTAGTATCTCACTGTCTTGAGTATATTGAAACAATAAATTAGCATCAAATGAATGGTTACTCCTTGTGCCACACTGTTACAAACATTAGCTGCTTTTACAAATGAAATATCTTTTTACTGACATATACATAGAGAGCAGGGTGTGTAATTATACAGCTTGATGAATTTTCATGTACAAAAGACCCCTCTATAACCTGCTCCCAAATTTCATTATTTGCTTTAATCATCACAATTATTTTATGTGATATTGTGATCTGTGTAAAAGAGGTCAGTTATAAAAGGATGAGCTTAAATTTAAACTGACCCATCAAAATCCAGAGCCTATGGTCTTCATGACATTTGTAAGCATTATCTGCTTTTGCTCCAGACAAATGTGTATAATCGTTGTCCACTAAACCCACTTTGTATTTTTTTGCCTCCATTCTTGTTTTTTTTTTATAACCCCTAACTATTCCCTCTCTTTTTTCCCCTCTCTTCTTAACGTTCCTTCTAACTCTGACTTCTGTTTTAATAATCAAATCAAGTCCTATTTCTCACTGCTTGGTACATTTTGGCAGCACTGGGCAGCAAACAGAATCCAAGATTCATAGAGAGAGAATTCTGGGTTCAAGTTCCACCTGGGCCCCTTACTGGCATTTACCAAGAGTCCCTGTGCATTGTCCCCATGTACTGGGTGGGCCAAAAAAGTAGACTTAAAAATAACCTTAGAGTTTTTCTAAAGTGAAAACCATCCAACATAGACTGCTTAGCACAATGCCTGGTAAGTAATAGACAGTCTTTAAAAGATAATCTTCATCCTTAATAACTCTTCAGCATCTCTTTCTCTCCCTCTAATAACTGTTAGTCTCCACCCATTATTTAACTTATTTACCCACAGCTGGTGATTCTCTTTATCTTTGTCCTAGATTATTACTGACTCCTATTCTACTTCATCTGTATATATTTCTTGTGTTTCCTAACAGTTGGTAAGCTTCTTGCAGGGAGAGAAGGCATTTTGTGCTTATGTGTACTGTTCATTACAGACAGGCTCTGAAGCCACCCTGTATGTATTTGCTGTTTCATAAACAAACCAGTTCATAGTAACCAACAGATGAGAAATTACGACATGACACATAAAAATAACATCTAACAACAACCTGAACCAAATTTAATATTTTCGGTAAAATTATTTCCCCAGTTGCACTGATAAGAGGAAAACAACTGACATGAATTGAGCTTCTTAGTTTAATTAAATTACCTATTCCACCATGGTTCTGGGAAGAAAAAAATGCATAATTCCATTAAAAGAAAGAAGAATACAACTCTCTGTGAAATTAAACTGCTGTTTTGAAAAATCCACAGGATTTGGTATTGTTGTCTTTAAATGAATGATCTAACCCTTTGGCTGTAAGAAGCATTCATTGTACAGGTGTAAAAAGAAACAAAAGCAGCCATGCAGAGAAGAAATAACTGCATTCTTGGAACAGAAAGTAATCAGGTTGGAAATGTAAGAAATCAAGTGGGAAATGAATGAGAGTCTTAACAAATCATCAATACACCAATTCTTGCCAATGGTTCCACCCGTTAAGACAGGTAGTGATTGTTATAATTTGGAAAATAATTTCCTTTGAGATTCTTAAAGGATGAGTTGTTTGAAAGTTGTTTATGTCCTAGGAAAGTTGTTTAGACCTAGAGTCTAGGTTTTTACAAGCTGTCCCACTGTTTATTGTTAATATTTATATGTCAGTGATACAAAGAAAAGATACTAAATGGTAAGTGTTTGAAATACCAAGATGTTTCTGAGAAGGAATCATTCTTGCTCACCTGGTCGGATCCTGAACACTTCTGAAAGGATAAAGTCCAGGTAAGGGGAAATAAAAATAAGAAGGGAATTAGCAAGGATATGTGGGTCTTATAATAAAGAGCTTATCTAGAGAGTAGAGAGAAGAGGCTGCAAGGGAAACTAAGAAGGAGAAGTTGGGGGTGTTGGAATGAGGACAGAAGATTTTAGAGCAACGTATTTGAGTTTGACAGACTGTGAAAATAAGAAGGAGGATGAGAATATTAATTGCTAAGAGATATGAATACATGCTCCCTCTGCCATTTTTGTGAGAGGCAAATATTATACCAGAGCTTCCCTGGTGGCTCAGTGGTAAGGAGTCCACCTGCAATGCAGGAAACACAGGTTTGATCCCTGGGTTGGGAAGATTCCCTGGAGGAGGAAATGGCAACCCACTTCAGTATTCTTGCCTGGAGAATCCCATGGACAGAGGAGCCTGGTGGGCTACAGTCCATGGGGTTGCAAGAGTTGGACACGACTTAGTGACTAAACCACCACCACCACATTATACCAGGGCAACAGTCAGCACAAATTTGATGAGCTGAGAGCCTTACTCTACTTTAGCAAACTTAAGAAACAAAATAATGCCCTCCTGCTCTCAACATCCCCCTAATGTTTCTTAGGAGATACATCTTAGGTATCTATTTGGGGGTAACTTACTATAAAAGCAGCAGCAGCAGCCATAACAGCTGTTAATATTCATTGAACACTTACTATGTGCCAGTGGGAATCAAATAAGAATGAGTCTCTGGGTCATTCTACTGTATTATCACAAGCATATTTTATGGTAATTGCTTTTATTATCCCCAAATGACAAATAAGGAAACTGAGGATCATAGTAGCTCAGCAATTTTCCATAGCACATATACTAGTTCAGTTGTAGGACTACCCCAGACTCCAAATACAGAGTCGTAATTACTACAATGCCTTATAAAACAAACAAAAAACCAAACTGTGACATAAATTTATTGAGTGCTTACTCAGTGCATCAGAAAGTACATTTGGAGTTTTACATGCTTTGTCTCTCTTAATCTTCAGGAAAAATGTTTTAATATTGCATAAAGTATCTCTAAGCCCCAATCATTAATGCAATTTGATACCTAGAATCTACAGTATTGATTAAATGTTCCTCAAAATCTAAACTGTTTAGTGACAAGAATGCTACTAATTTAAAGTAAGTAGACTGGGAGTTTGAGGTTGACATGCACACACTGCTTTATTTTAAATAGATGACCAATGGGGAACTGCAATATAGCTAGCAAGGGAACTATGCTCATTGGTCTATAATAACCTAAATAGGAAAAGTACTTGAAAAATAATAGATATATGCATAAGTGAATCACTTTGCTATACATCTAAAACTAACAGAGCATTGTTAACCAGCTATGTGTATGTGCTCAGTTGCTTCAGTCATGTCCAGCTCTTTGTGAGCCTATGGACTGCAGCCCACTAGGCTCCTCTGTCCATGGGATTCTGCAGGCAAGAATACTGGAGTGGGTTACCATGCCCTCCTCCAGGGGATCTTCTTGACCCAAAAGTGAACCTGCATCTCCTGCATTGTAGGCACTGAGCCACAGGGGAAGCACTCCAATATAAAATAAAAATTTAAAAATCTAAAGTAAATAGAGCTCTACGTGCATGATACATTGCCTCAGGTGTGTCTGACTCTTTGTGATCCTATGGACTGTAACCCACCAGGCTCCTCTGGTTTGCCTTTTCCTTCTTCAGGGATCTTCCCGACCCAGGGATACAACCCACATCTCCTGTTTCTTGCATTGGCAGGTGGGTTTTTTATCACTAGCACCACCTGGGAAGCCCAAATAGAGCTCCAACTACAACCAAATCCAGACTACTTTCACTTTTGAGAAGGTGGAGTCAAGGTGTTTTCACCATCAAGTACAACTCAAAACCCTAGAAATTATATACAAAGTAGATATAAAGTAAACAAATCTTTGAGCTTGTTGGGATACTCAGGGCCCAAGGAGTGACAGGGTGATTGGTTTCCTGGGTTTTCTATGTATGCCTGATAGGGTACTGCCATGCCAAAGGGCAAAGGCAAAATATCCTAACAAAAGCCTGGTATCTTCAACCTAAGGACAAGGAAAAGATAGCCGACCAAGACAAAAACAAAACAAACAAACAAAAAAAACAGTTTTTAGAAAACCAACACTACTCTAGCCAACCATCACAGAAAAAAACACTGTGGAATCTCCTTCACCCATGCCAATAAATGTTAAGGCAGACCCTCTGGTCTACCCTCTCCAGGCTGTAATAGGGTACTCCAATCGCCCCTCTAGCCTGGTGTCAGAAAAGGCTGAGTAGGGAGTTTGGACATTAATTCTATGAAAGTGAAAGTTGCTCAGTTGTGTAGGACTTTTTGCAACCCCATGGACTGTAGCCTGCCAGGCTCCTCTGTCCATGGAATTCTCCAGGCAAGAATACTGGAGTGGGTAGCCATTCCTTTCTCCAGGGATCTTCCCAACCCAGGAACTGAACCTAGGTCTCCCACATTGCAGGCAGATTCTTTACCATCTTGAGCCACTAGAGAAGCCCTTTAATCCTATGGGACAATAATAAACCCATTTTTTTCCTCTCTGTAATGTCAATGAAGACCACATAAGAAACTTAGACTTCCACCTCCACGTGGCAGGAATGGAGATACACTCTTGCTCTTCACTGGGGTGATGTCGAAGGAGACCTGATGGAGAGTCAGGAATTTTACCACCACCCAGTGTTGGCAATAAGGCCCCTGTCTCTCCTCACGATGCCAGTAGGAGAAACACGGGAGTAGTCAAGAGACATTCTTACCCCTTTCAGCCGGGTAACTATCTTATCATTGAAGCTTACTGAGATCAACTTAGCAGGAAGGAGTTCACTCCACTAAAATGAGTGTTAACAGAGACACCGTGGGAAATATAGACTTCTCCCTTTACCTAGCAATAACATAAGAGCAAACATCCTTTCTGCCATAGCAATGTGAAAGGGTTACAATATTTAAGATAGAAAGATCTAGAGTCTGAAAGCATAATACCCAGGATGTCTAAGTTTTAATAAAAAAAAAAAAAAAAGCACTTATTATATAAGGACCCAGGAAGATCTTAAACATAATGAACAAAAGACAATAGCTGTCAACCCTATATTGACACAGATGATTTAAAGCAGTCATCATAAAAAAGCTTCAATAGGAATTAATTATACATTTGAAACAAACAAGAAACAGAATGTCTTAGGAAATAAATAGAACATTTCAGTAAAGAAATGGGAGAAATATAGGAAACCAACTGGAAATTTTAGAACTAAATATATATATGAATGGGGAATTATTTTTTTAGAGTCAATGCATAAGCTTATCAACAGAATGGAAGGGAAAGAGCAAAGAATTAGTAAACTTGACGCTAGAACAATACAAATTAACCAACTTGGACAACAAAGAAAAAAAAATTCAACAGCAACAAAAAAATAACAAAGCTTTTAGATCCTGTGGAACTATAACAATCTTGCCACAGGAGTCCCTAAAGAAGAGAAGAGAGAAGCAGAAATGAAAAGATAGTGAGAGAAGTATTGGTTGAAAACTTGCCAAATTTGATTAAAAGAAACACAAACCTAAAGACTGTAGAAGCTGAACAAATTCCAAATGGGTTAAAACCAAAAACGTTCACTCAAGCATGTATAATTATACTTCTGAAAACTAAAACCAAAGAAAAAACCATAAATGATAAAAGCTAGAAAAAAATAAATGCATTACATATAGAGAAAACAATTTTATTGATAGCAGATTTCTCATCTGAAACCACAGACATCTGAAGGATGTGGCACATTTTTTAAGTGTAGAGAGAAAAAGATTAACCCAGAATGCTAAGCACCTTCAAAAATGGAGAAAAAAATCAAGATATCAAGATATTCTAAAGATGAAAGAAAGTTCAGAGAATGTGTCAATTGCAGACCTACCCTAGAAGAATGGTTACAAGAAATTCTCTCAATAGAAACTAAAAGGAAATTAAGAAAGAAGGAAGCTTGGAACCTCAGGTAGAAAGAATAAGATAATATAAAATATGCATAAATATTCTAGACTTTCTTTCTTTCTTGAATTTTCTAAATCATGTTTGATGTTACATCAATAAAAAAGTTTAACAACCATTTGCTGCTGTTCAGAACACACTTAGAAGGAATATTCAAGAGAATTATGTAATAATTGTGAGAAATTAAAGGAAGATAAAGGGAAATAAAATGTCTTTGATTTGTTCTAAATAATAAATTGAGGATACAAGTAGATTTCCATTAGTTACATGTGTATAAGAACCTACGACCTAGAGTAGCCACTTAAAACTATGCAAATAAATACACTTAAAAATGCTACATATAAAATATGACTATAAAATATCCAAGTAATTCACGGGAAGATATGAAAAAGAAGACAACAAACAAGCAGCATATTTAAGCCCCGATATATCGATAATTACATTAAGTGTAAAACCAAATAGTTTGAATTCACCCATTAAAAGGCAGAGATTGGCAGACTTAATTTATAAACATGACCCAACTCACTTCAAAAATAGTAACACAGGTTGTTGAAAGTAAGAAAATGCAAAAGCTTAAGCAAGAGAATGCAGGAGTGGCTACATTAAAATCAGATATATAGCACTTCAGAGCCATGGATATGATCAGATTCAGAAAAGAGCATTGTCTAATGTTAGAAGTGTCTCAAAAGATAAACCAACACTAAATGAGTATGCAGCAAACAAGAGATGCAAAAGATGTGAAGCAAATATTAGCAGAACTGAGAGGAGAAAGGGGCAAATCTGTAAGAATAATTAGAGACTTAAACGATCATCCTTAATGATTCATAAAATAGCAAGTCTAAGTATTACCAGGAATATAGAAGAACTCGACACCATCAACCAATAGAACCTAATCAACAGCACAGAAGAGTCTGCAGAAGAACAGCTGCAAGTGCCCACAGACATATACCAGGACAGGCCATATCATGGACTATAAAACAAATCTCAAAAAACTTAAAGAACTGCCATATGTAAGTATGTTCTCTATGATGGTATCATATAATAACAGAAAAATAATAGGAAAAAAATCTCCAAATATTTGGAAACTAAGCAACACCCCTCTAATAACCCACAAACCAAAGATAAAGTCTCAAATGAAATAAAAAACATTAAATTAAACTTAAAACATAATATTTCAACATTTGTGGGACACAGACAAGCAAGTGCTGAGATGAATATAGCACTAACTGTGTACACTGGGAAAGAAAAAAGGTACCTCAAATTAATAGTCCAAGATCCTATCAAAAGACCTTTAAAAAGAATAGCAAAATAATTCCAAATCAAGTAGAAGCAGGAAATTAATAAAAAGAAAAGCAAAACTCAATGAAATTGGAAACAGGAAAATAACCGAAAAAATTGATGAAATAAAGAACTAGTTGTTTTAAAAAATCAATAAAATTGGCAAACTAACCAGATTAACAATGAAAAAAATTAAGAGGAGAAAAATTTCAGTATCAGGAGAAAAACTAGTTATCACTATGGATCAAAAAGCAAAAGCAAAAAAAAGGAAATAGTACACAAAACCATGCACACATACAATTTTGATAATTTATGTGAGATAGATCAATTCCTCTAAAAAATCAGTGTACCACATCACATGCAATATGAAATAGATAACTTTAATAATTCTATACCTATTAAGTAAACTGAATTCTTTCATTATTAAAAATGTCCCAAGAAAACTCCTTGCCTAGGTGGTTTAACTGGAGAATTCTACAAAATGTTTAAGGGATTAGTACCAATTCTAAGACTTCCGAGGTGGTGCTAGTGGTAAAGAACTTGCCTGCCAGGCAGGAGACTTAAGACATGTGGGTTTGATTCCTGGGTTGGGAAGATCCCCTGGAGGAAAGCATAGCAACCCACTCCAGTATTCTTGCCTAGAGAATCCCATGGACAGAGGAGTCTGGCGGCCTATAGTCCATAGGGTCCCAAAGAGTCAGACATGACTGAAGTGACTTAGCACGCATGCACACACCAATTCTAAATAATCTCTTCAAGGACGTGTAAGAGAAAGAAACCCTTCCCAGTTCATTTAATGAAGCTAGTATTATCCCGATACTGAAATCAGTCAAAAACAGTACAATAAACGAAAATGACCTATCAATATCTTCATCAATATAGACAAAAATAATCCTTTAAAAAGTTAGCAAACAGAATTCAACAATGTATGAGAAGGATAATACAATATGACTAAGTGGCATTTATTCCCCAGATGCAAGCCTGCTTCAAAACTAGAAAGATAATCAGTATAATCCACTATATTATTAACGAAGAGATTTTTTCAGATAGTATGAATCATTACAGAGAAAGGATCTGACATAATTCACTTTCATAATACACTTTCATGATACAAGCTCTCAGAAACAGGAGAAACAGAGGGGGAACTATAATGAGTCAATAAAAAACATCTGCAAAAACCTTCAACTAACATTTTTAACAACTTATTTACATCTAAGATTGCTTCCCTGATAGCTCAGTTGGTAAAAAATCCTCCTGCAATGCAGGAGACCCTGGTTTGACCCCTGGGTCGGGAAGATCCGCTGGAGAAAGGATAGGCTACCCAACTCCAGTATTCTGGCCTGGAGAATCCCATGGGCTGTATAGTCTATGGGGTCGCAAAGAGTCGGACAGGACTGAGCGACTTTCACTTTTCATTTGCGTCTAAGATTGGGAACAATGCAATTTGGTCTGCTTTCCCCACAATGATTCATCACAGTATCGAAAATTCTAGCCAGCAAGGCAAGGAAAGGGTAAGAAAAGGAAGTAAAAGTACACAAATTAGAAATGAGATGTGAAACTGTTCCTTTATATTTATTTACAGTTGATATAATTGTCTATATAGAAATTTTCAAGAAAATCTCCAAAAAAAGGTAGAATTAATAAGAGAATTCAGCAAGGTTACAGGATATAGAATAAGATAACAATGAATACTTGGGAATCAAATTTTAAAAAGTGTAATACCATTTACAATGGCTCAAAGAAACAGAATGCTTAGGTGTAAATATAATAAAACTTATATGCTAAAAATTATAACACTAATGAAGGAAATCAAAGATTTAGATAAACTGAGATGTAACATTTCTTGGATCAGAAGATTAAACACACTAGAGATGTTGATTTTCCCCAATTTATATACAATAATGAAATTCCTATAAAAAATACAGCATGTTCTTTTTTTAAATAAATATAAGGCTATTCTTAAATTTATACTTAAAGACAATGGCACTAAAGTAACATCCTCCCACAAAAAACAAAATAAAAATTGAAGGTCTCGCTTTTTAATCTACTAGACACAGCTGACTCCAGAAATTTAAAAAGGTGACTCAAAAAATTATTTGATGTACAGAATGGGGGAAAATATTAGCAAACCACATATCTTGTCATGGATTAGTAACTAAAATTTGTTTTTTTTTAAAACTCTCAAAACCCAACAGTAAAAGGACACACACAACTCAATTCAAAAATGGATAAAATATATGAAAAGGTATTTCACCAAAGAGGACATAGAGATGTCAGATAAACACCTAACATTGAAAAGATGTTCAATACTATTAGCTATTAGGGGAAGGAAAATTAAAACCACAATGACATAACTGTACTCCTATGAGAAAGGCTAAACAGTAGTGAGGACAAGGAAGGCTGGTGAGGATGAGGAAGAACTGAGTAACTAATAAATTGCTAAAGACCATGTAAAGTAGTAAAGCCACTATGGAAAACTGTTTAGGTGTTTCTTAAAAAACTAAACAAGCAACTGCATTATGACTCAGTAATTGCACTCTTCAGTATTTATCCCAGGAAAATTAAAACTTACATTTATACAAATGCTGTACATGAATGTTTACAGCAGCTTTATTCATAAAAGCCCCAAACTGGAAAAATCAGAAGTCTTTCAATGATGAATGGTTAAACAAACACTGATACACCTATACCCTGAAATGTTACTCAGCAGTAAAAAGGAATGAAATATTGATGGATGTAGCAACCTGGATAGATTTCCACAGAACTATGCTGAGTGAAAAAAGCCAATCCAAACAAATTATACATTGTATAATTCCATTTAAAGTCCTTGAAATGAAAAAATATATATAGAAATGAAGAACAGACTTGTGGTCACCAGAGATTAAGAAGCAAATGGGCGTGAGAGGAAAGCAGTATTATTACAAAAGTCTCTATGAGGAATTCTATTTTAATCACTTCCTCTTTACCCCATTAGTGAAGGACAGATTCCTGCCCTGGGGCTACGGGGATGGCCAAACACCTAACATCCAATCCTGGACAAAGGAGATCAAATGGAGCTTATCCGTCTCATGCAGTCACAGCCCCGAGAAGGAAAACTGCACCACACTTGACCACACGGGGGCTGCGTGGAGATGGAGTGAACGACCAAAGGTTGCAGAGGGAGGCTTTTGTGGTATAAAGTTTGGGGTGACCCTTGGTTCCAATGTAGAGATGTGATTGGTTTATTTGAACAAATCCATGGGTGCCAGGGAACCAAAGCTCACTGCTCAGGGCTAAGCAGGAACTGGGCTTGCCCCCCCTTGTAAGGAGTGTTCTTTAGCTAAGGGTCCTTATCTGCTGGGCAGGAGAGGGAGAGGGCTTAAGATCAGGTCATTGGAGGACCTCTCTGTTCTTGATACGAAAACAATACCATATCGGGCCTGAAATTGAGGACCTATACTGTAAATCGTTTGGCAAAGGAAATGTTCTGCATCTCAACTGCATCAAAGCTAATAACCTTGTTGAGGTGATATATACTGTAGCTCTGTTAGTCCTGACTAGTGGAGGAAACAGCGCAAACCAGCAGAATGGTAGCTTAAGAAGATGAGGGAGTATTTGGCATAACCAGGACTTATTCCAGGAAGAGAAGAGTTGCTTGTGAAAAGAGACAGGACTTGAATAGACAGCCTCCAAAACAATGTAAGCCTGCAAGTCTCAAAAGACTATTACAGAATTCAACAAGTATTCTCTCTATGTATTTGCATGCTGTCTATAGTCCATTGCTTTTTTTTTTTCAGTGTATATTAGGATGTGCAAAAGAGGGAGAAGAATGGCCTTCCCTCCTGGGCAAGATGCAGCTTATCAGTTTTCAGACATATGAATGGATCAGAGAAAATAGAAGCTAACACAATCCAGTATGGTTCTGGTCAGTACAATACAAAAGTGCTCAGTGAATACACGAAAGGTTAGATTTGGGTGTACTCATAAAGCAGGAAATGGAAAATACACAAAATCGTAATAATATAATTTGGAGATGTAAAGAGAAAGAGAACAGGATAGGCTTTGAGGAGTAAACAACAAAAGGTACAGAAATATATATAGTGTATCCAGTGACAACAATAAGCCCAGCCCGAAGAGAAATTTCATTGTGGAGTTCTCAGTGGTTAAAATATCACATTCTGATATTGGACTGTCTAGTTCCAGCCATTTAATATAGGGCAAGTTATCTAACCTCTCTGAGCCTCATTTCCTCATCCATAACAAGACATGATGAAAATGGCACTTTTAATAATATGGTTGTGATGTAAAAATGTGAAAATAGGTACAAAGAGTTTGTCATAGTGCCTGCCATACAATACGCACTTGATAATTATTAATGATGATTTAAAAGTTTTAATCATACATAGATTGGGCCAGATAATCAGGAGTTTTAAAACTTCATGACCCAGAATCACAACCTGGTGGGTCTAGGAATCAATGAGGCGCCATGGAAAGCGAGAAAAGGATCTAAAATCATTAAATAATAATCTTGACTGGAATATTTATTGATGGTAGAACTCTTTCATTTGCTGTTCCTCGCAATTATTTTGTAATATTGGAGTTATTATGACTGTTTTATAGATAAGGAAGATGAGGCAGAAAGACAGTGAGTTACTCAAGTTCATACAGCAAGAAAGATTAGGACCAGGCTTACTAACTCTTGGTCCAAAGCTCAGTCTGTCTGTCAGTGGTTTCTGTGGAGAGTTTCTGGCAATCCTGCAGAAGGGCTAAGTTCCACATCAGCAGGGAGAGGATGAGGCGTACACATGGAAGCAAAGAAGCACAATATAGAACTTCATTATTACATACCAGGAAAGGAATCATTTAGACAAATTCATCTTTTAGTAGAGTAAAAGTTGGGTGGGGAGAGGTTTGAGCTGAGGGATCATGTTATCACAATAATCCAAGAATATGAAGAAAACATCTCCCTTGCTTTTGGTAATTGGAATGGACAGGGCAGCTGGAACATCTAAAGGAGGAGTCTACAGGGAAATCAACGAATATTTTGAGACAGATGTTTTAAATCTTAGAGCACTGACCTCTATCCTTTGATATCTTTTATATTCATTAGTTAACCTGGCTTTTTCCAAAATGTCCCCCCAAACTATTAATAAAACCCTCTTCATTATGATTACAAGGGGTCAAAGATCTTTATCTTTTTTAAACTATAATGACTATTGTGAAATGCTACTATTATTTCCTCTTTGGACAGAGGTTTTTGACACATATAATTTTTCTGAGAGTTTCTTTGTCTAATTTTCTCTCTAACCACAAATTTACTAGGAGAATGGTAATTATATGGTAAACATCTGGCTTTGCCATTATTGCTCACAGTATTATAATTTTCTAACAATAAACCTGAAATTTTTCATGAATTATAAACACAATTAGCTGTCAAAGCCCCTTTTTAATTCACAAAGAATTAGAGAGACAGTATTCTTGAGTTTTTCTCAAGAACAAAATTTAGCATTATGATAGCTATGCTTCTTTTCAATCTTTTAACGAATATTGTCTGTAATTCTCAACTCTGAATATTATTGAGTGATCACATTTTTCTTCTGTTTTAATTTTAGGTGAATTCTTTTGTTTGACAATTAGAAACATAATTAACTGTAATTTCAAAGCTTACCTTTGATTTCTAAGAAAAGGAGCTACACTAAGATTTAGAATAGCATATGAAGTGAAAGTAAAAACAATGTGATCAAATCTAAAGCAGACTGGGAAACAATCTAAGCCCAAAGACCTAATTTAGCTGTCTAACAATCACAGAAATAGTTTCTCATTTTGACAAAACTTATTTTACTTTTAAATTTCACTGACATTTGTACAAAAGATGTTGATATCTTAGAAATGAAAAATCTAGTCCCACTGACAAGTATTAGAGTTTCTGTGTATGCAATGGGACACAAATTAATTGGGGAATATTCACAGTCTTTCCACCCTCTCCCTTCCTCCTCTGAGAGGCTCATAATTTAGCACAACTATCTTCTCCCTTCTTCTTTCTAAAGAGCAAATATCTCATTCCACTAGAGAGAAGCTAGGTCAACCTATAGCATATAGGAATGGATTGAGAGGGAGCAATGGAAAGATCTAGAAAGGACTAAATGTTATAAGGATGGAGGAAATTCTGAAAAACTAGCACATGTAACAGAATTGAGTATAAGAGAAAAGGAGATATTAGCTTCTCCATGGAAAATACTCCTAGATTCCTTTTTTGTAGGGTTATCAAAAAATACATGGGCTCTTGTTGGATAACAGAAAAGGAGTTCACCCCCCTGGAATGGGTGTTTTCTCTTTTTCTGATATGTGGTCTTTGATCCCACCCTCAACAAAAGGCTCCCCCAAAACCTGTAGATTCCCAAGTGATAACAGCACTAGGAACAACTTTTGTTCTAATGAGGCAACTCTGGGTGGGCTTCTGGATGGCCTCTAGATGCAGACTGGTCACCAGAAACATAAAACCATAAAGCTTAGAATTTTTAGCCCCACCACCCATTCTCCAGAGAGGGGAGAGGAGTTGGAAACAAGCTTAATGGTTGATCATGCCCACATGAGGAAGTCTCCATAAAATGCCCACAGTGTAAGGTTCAGAGAACTCCCAGGTAGGTGAACACGTCCACAATCTGAGAGGGTAACACCCCCCCAATTTCACGGGGACAGAAGCTCTTGTGCTCATGACCCTCCCACACCACTGCCTACGTATTTCTTCATCTGGCTGTTCATCTGTGCCTTTCTCGCATCCTTTAATAAACTGGTAAACATTAGTGTTTCTCTGAGTTCTGCAAGAACCTCAAGCAAATTAAATGAACCTAAGGAAGAAGTCATGGCACCCTGAAGTTAACAGAAGCACAAGTAACAACCCAGAATTGCAACTGTCACCTCAAGTGGGGTGGGAGAGGTCTCGTACAACTGAGCCTGTAACCAGCAGGATTTGATGCTATCTGCAGGCTGGCAGTGTCACGATAGAGCTGAACTGAAGAACATTCAGTCAGTGTCATGAAAATTGCTTGGTGCGGGAAATCACTCCCTCCCATTTGGTGACCACAAAGGTCAGAAGTTAAGTGTTCTGTAATAAGCATCATGTAGACACAGCAGGGAAAACTGGGTTTTTCCTATTACTGATGTTCAGTTAAATGTGAATTTCAAACAACAAATATTTTTTAATGTAAGGATGTCCCAAATGTTGGGTCATTTGGTACTTACTCCCCGCCCAAATCTGTCAGTCCTTCTTCATATTATCTATTAAGGAATGGATTCTTTTAAAATTACTTTAGCTGTTGGACTAAGTATCTTTGATAAGGCCCTATTTTGAGATAGGACTAAGAGGATTTATGCTTTAAGAGTCACATTTCTAATAACAGGCATCAAAGTGATGTCTTGGGAACGTTGTTAAAGAGAGGTAGAACCTGTGTCTTGAATACCCTGAATTTGCTGCAACAGACTCAGCATTGAAAGATCTGAGTGTGTAAGCATGAACGAAAGAATAATAATAATAACTTAACAAGATCTCAGAAGCTCACAGAATGTCATGATATAATCTGTTTCAATAATTTTTTTCTGTTTCCTCGGGATTTCACTCCATAATTAAAGCAATCATGGAAAGAACCAGATGTACACTGTAAGGTCAAGCTTACTGTAATTATTCACTATCACATTTTTGGCTGAAATTTTTAAACACAAAATTCATTCCCATAGCAGAAGAGAGAAGAACTGTGCTATTGCAATTTCACTCACTTATTTTAAAATTTAAATATGGGGAAGAAATTATATACACAAAGCTGTTATTTGGCTGTCTCTTTGAGTATGCAGAAGACAGATAGAACTCTTCATGCGATATGGGGCATGACTGCATTCAAATAGGCACTATAATTAGTCACAATAACTTTTTTTCACGCTGCTGGAAAATGCAGAATATCCATACGATAAGCTCTGAGCCTCAGCTGGCTGTATTTTATTACACTAGTAAACGGGTATCTGATTAAAATAAAAGTTGAAGGGCTTTCTCTTTTGCAAGTTTTCCTAATAAATTTCTTTTCTCAGCCACCCTTAAAGTTTCTGTGGTTCCAATGTTTTCATACAAACTTTCAACAGTCCTTGACTAAACTCTGCATAAAATCCATGTGTGCTTTTTATGGCTGATGATGCACTTTGTTATGTGGCTCCAGGGACTCTGCAGCCCCAAACTCCACGATCGTGACACGATGGGCAATTTTTTGGACAAAAGCCTGTGCTCCCTCTCAGGTAAGCAACTTTGCTCATGGTGGCCATCCTGGGTGGAAAACACTCGTCTCTATACTGCCACTTCTATCTGACTGACTCCTACTTAGTCTCCCATTATCAGTCAGCTTAGATGCCACTTCTCCTGAGAAGTCCTTCTTAATCAAGATTCATTGGGTGAAGCTGTAGTTAGCTCCCATACATCTAGACTTTATGTTAATGATGGCAATTATTACACTATGAGCAATTACATTAGAGCAATATTACACTCAGTTGTACATGTTCATTTATCTATATGCTTGGTAAAGAACCCACCTGCAAAACAGGAGATCTAGGTTCAATCCCTGTGTGGGGGAGATCTGCTGGAAAAGGGAATGGTTACTCACTCTAGTATTCTTGCCTTAGGAAATCCCATGGGTAGAGGAGCCTAGTGGGCTATAGTCCATGGGGTCGCAAAAGAGTCGGATACGACTGAGCGACTAAGCATGCAGACAGAGAAGTTCTTTTAGGATCGAGTCTTATTTATATTTTTATCTCCAGTACCTACCACACTGTTCTTACATAATGGGTCCTCAATAATTGCTGTTGAATGAATGAACACATAAATGTTTGTGCTGCTGGGAATTTAATCTGTTATGGCAGATTTTCCATTGGCAAACTGATTGTATCAGCAAAGCAAACAGCCATTCCAGTGAGAAACTGCTGAAAATTGCTGCAATTAGCAAAAACAGGTGGAATTTTGCAGGCATCTGCTTTTAGTACAATTCATTCTCTTCGAAAAATACTCAGAGAAAAGGGGTTTACTTTAGGTGCAACCAACTGTGTTCCAGTCTTGCATCACACATCACATCTTGAAACTGTAATAATCGCTAGCAGGAGTGAATGAAAAGTGATACTTTTATTGTTGTTGTTTAGTCACTGAGTTGTGTTTGACTTTTATGATCCTTTTTATGGACTGTAGCCTGCCAGGCTTTTCTGTCCATGGGATTTTCTAGGCAAGAATACTGGAGTGGGTTGCCATTTCCTTCTCCGAGGGATCTTCCCAACCCAGGGATTGAACCCAAGTCTCCTGCATTCCAAGTGCATTCTTCACCGCTGAGCCACCAGGGAAGAAGAAGTAGTAGGAGATACTACTCTCTCTTAAACACCTTCACTCTTCAGGAAGTCATGTGGATGGTGTGGACTTCCATGCAATCCATCAATTGATGAATGATTCAGTCCATTTTTAATTTCAAGTTCTACTCTAACAAAGGCCATGGATGCACAGTCAATACTTGACCACTTGAAGCTCTATTTCCCAGGTTGATAACTGTTCAATTGGTCAATTGCTCAGAAGATAATCCAATTGACTGTCTAAATAATTGAAATACTAGAAATTATATTGTATTTTAAAATTTCTTAAAAGTCTTTTGAAGGCTGAATCAAATTAGCCAATTAAAATCTGCTGATCTGCTCAGCCATCAACATACCAACATCTGCCTTAAGTAACCATACAGATTCAGACAACGGTGGTGAGAGAAGATGAAAAATTTGATGATTTATGTATTTTTTTAAATACGGTGGCTCAGATGGTAAAGCATCTGCCTACAATGCGGGAGACCTGGGTTCAATCCCTGGATCGGGAAGATCTCTTGGAGAAGGAAATGGCAACCCACTCCAGTATTCTTGCCTGAAAAATTCCATGGATGGAGGGGACCTGGTAGGCTACAGTCCATGGGGGTCGCAAAGAGTCGGACACGACTGAGCGACTTCACTTTCACTTTCTAAATACAGGAAGACAGTAGAAGAGGAAATGAGAAGTCCCCAGTGTTTGAATCTGATTTCTATAAGAACAAAATAGAAAATTCCAAAATGCATCCCCAAACTAGCTGTTTAAAGTAAGAGTATTATCTCCACCCCGCTCCCAATTATTAATAGCTAGAATACCAGGATAAGCTTAAGTAATTATACATAATGGTTACAAGTATTCCAAGAGTCAGGAGTTACCCTACAATGCTTCAGTTCAGTGTCAGGCATTATAAACAAATCTGTCGTTTATTGACAACTTAAACAATACTGAAATATTTCAGGAGTTTGTATAATTTACTATTATTGGGGGGGCAGCAAAATGTAATAACTTAGTGATTACCTTGTATTATTGTTTCTTGAGTGATCCGGGATATAATGGCAGAGTGAGTTGAAATATCAAATAGCTACCTTAAAAGTGTTGGGAGCTGGAGTAGCTACATCTCTGAGCATCTATACCAAAGAGGATCAACCTACTAGATTTGATATAAGCTTTCCAATTTATCCATTTTGTTCTGAGTGCTACCCATTTGAAATCTCTGCAGTGTGATTTTTACAGCCAGATAGGAGAAATTTATTAGACACTGATGGAAAGTGTTGGGCCAGATATAATGGAAAAAAATACCTAGGTTCTACCCGGGCTATTTTCTTGGGCTTCATAAAAGAAATATAGAATACTTAGTGTTGCCTTGGGATTTATTGCCTCAGTTTGGGGACCCCTGGACATACTCAATGCTGACATCTTCATTTGATTTACACTGTCTGTTACAGACTGATGGGTCTTTTGAGAAAATACCAAGTACTAATTATAAATAACCTTAATGAAGTTATAAATATGGCCTCTGGGCCTTCAAATTTTCATCCGTTTTGCTTTCATGAAACAAAAAGCTTTCAACCTGCAGTGAGTCACAGTGTCATTTTTTTAAACATTTAAACTGTCTCAGAATCTGACAGGTGTGTATCACAGAGCATTTAAAGGAGAATGTTTTACTTAAGTAAGTTACAATGCTACAAAACACTGTCAGAACCCTGCAAAAACACTTCACTTCAAATATGTGACTCAAGAAAATGCTAGAAATGATGACTTCCTAAAACATCAACTAATTTTTATTTTGGGTTTGTTGGTGATAGACTAGGACAGTTTTCTTTGGGAATGATAAAATCCAAAACTGGCTGGAGATGATCCATTAATATCCATTTTTATTGCTAGTGCAATACTGGCCTGAAGTATGTGGAATGGGAAACTCCCTTGGTTACATCAGCTTGGGAACAATGCTATAAACTTAAGAACTCTACTCTGAACATCGTAACTCTCCTCATTTCCATGATCTTGATTGGAAACAAAGCAGTCAATTGTAAATAAACTTTTCCAAGGAGTCAGGGGGCTTTCTTACTCGACTTGAGCATCACTTACACTTAGTTCAATTCAGTCACTCAGTCGTGTCCGACTCTTTGCGACCCCATGAATCCCAGTACGCCAGGCCTCCCTGTCCATCACCAACTCCCGGAGTTTACCCAAACCCATGTCCATTGAGTCGGTGATGCCATCCAACCATCTCATCTGCTGTCGTCCCCTCCTCCTCCTGCCTCCAATCCTTCCCAGCATTAGGGTCTTTTCCAATAAGTCAACTCTTCGCATGAGGTGGCCAAAGTATTGGAGTTTCAGCTTCAGCGTCAGTCCTTCCAATGAACAGCCAGGACTGATCTCCTTTAGGATGGACTGGTTGGATCTTCTTGCAGTCCAAGAGACTCTCAAGAGTCTTCTCCAACACTACAGTTCAAAAGCATCAATTCTTCGGCGCTCAGCTTTCTTTATAGTCCAACTCTCACAGCCATACATGACTACTGGAAAAACCATAGCCTTGACTAGGCGCACCTTTGTTGACAAAGTAATGTCTCTGATTTTTAATATGCTGTCTAGGTTAGTCATCACTTTCCTTCCAAGGAGTAAGCGTCTTTTAATTTCATGGCTGCAATCACCATCAGCACTGATTTTGGAGCCCCCCAAAATAAAGTCAGCCACTGTTTCCACTGTTTTCCCATCTATTTGCCATTAAGTGATGGGACCAGATGCCATGATCTTAGTTTTCTGAATGTTGAACTTTAAGACAACTTTGTCACTCTCCTCTTTCACTTTCAACAAGAGGCTCTTTAGTTCTTCTTTGCTTTCTGCCATAAGGGTGGTGTTATTTGCATATCTGAGGTTATTGATATTTTTCCCAGCAATCTTGTTTCCAGCTTGTGCTTCTTCCAGCCCAGTATTTCTCATGATGTACTCTGCATATAAGTTAAATAAGCAGGGTAACAATATACAGCCTTGATGTACTCCTTTTCCTATTTGGAACCAGTCTGTTGTTCAGAAACCTCAATAATTACCATGTATAAACTTGAGATTTACAGACCCAAACTCTCCACTTCCTTCCTGCTCTGAAATGCAGAAATAACCTAAATGTATCTCCAATCACTTTCCTTAAGAATGTAATCCTCCCAACCCATCTCTCTCTTGATAGATTTAATTTACTCTATAGCATGAAGGACTATTCCCTCTTTTTTTTTTTTCAGATTAATTAGACAAAGGTTTATTCACAAGGAGACTATTTAAACATGCGGGTGGGGTATAGAGGAAGACAAGAGATAGTTCAGGAACCTATCTGGGCTGTTAACGCTGCTTGACCTGAATGGGTGGGGAGAAAGGGTAGAAATTAGGGAATCTGTAGAGTCCTATTCATCGAGCCATCTTGAGAGGGGAATTACCTTCAAAGGAGGTTCATAGCCAGCCAAAGGCAAGCTTACTGGGAGGTTGCCAGGGAATTACTCCCTGCCTTCTCTTGCCTCCCTTTCACCAATCTCCTGCTAGGGTGCTGCCCCTACTTAAGCTGAAGCCGGTGAGCAAAGAGCCCATTGACTTACTCTGCACAGTTTCAGTGCACTGGGCAGACCATGGGGGGACAGTGGATCTAAAGGAACCAACAGAAGGTATTCAGTGCACAAACTCGACCATCCTCTTTCTTAAATGTTTCACTTATTTATCTGTCTCCCTAAACTGCAATGCAAGCTCTAACAAAAAAGGGGCTATGTTTTTCTTTTTGTTTTTGTTCACTGCTTTATCCCCAGGAATGTACAGAGGACAAATCAAATAAATGGTTGTTGAATATAAATGAATAAGCACATAAACTGACAATAATAAGCTACTGATTAATAAAGGTTGTCAAGTGGAAAACAAATCTGAAATTAGATAGGGAGAGAATTGATTCAAAAATACTACTGCCAGGCGCGGAAGGAGCATATTGCAATTGGGGAACGGAAGCTGGTGCTCTAGAGAGAAGACCCTGACTGTAAGGTCTGTAAGCATCTCAAAGGACATGTAGAAAGATTAGTCTGGTACACGAAGGGGTAAACAAGGTTAGAAAGAACTAGGGGTGTGTGTGTGTGTGTGTGTGTGTGTTGTTAGGGGAAGGTGGAACAAGGATATGGTGACCTTGTAGAGTTCATCAGGAATGTTCTTCCCTGAGGTTAGCCTGTTTTCAGTAGGAACCATTGAGGAGGTGCTGTTCTGCTTTCCAAGGCTTGTTGTGATTACTCTACTCACGTCAAGTTAGCATGTATTTTGTCCAGATTGGATAGTGGGGGCAAAAAGACAGCTAATCATTAATAAGACAAAGAATGAGAATTTGGAAGATCTGTCTCTGGCCTTGTAAACAAGAAGGGGGAGGAGCAAGGCATTTAAAATCTTATCTAAGTCACATGGGGATGTGTAGTTCTTTGCAGTAAGCTATTTCCCATAATACAAAAGCGCAAAGCTATTTCTTGACCACTGGGATTTTCCAGAAGCACAGGGCTTGGAGAAATTTTGACATTGTCAAGGGATTTATGTCAGTTCAGTTCAGTTCAGTTCAGTCGCTCAGTCGTGTCCGACTCTTTGCGACCCCATGAATTGCAGCATGCCAGGCCTCTCGGTCCATCACCAACTCCCGGAGTCTACCCAAACCCATGTCCATCGAGTCGGTGATGCCATCCAACCATCTCATCCTCTGTCGTCCCCTTCTCCTCACGCCCCCAATCCTTCCCAGCATTAGGGTCTTTTCCAATGAGTCAACCCTTCGCATGAGGTGGCCAAAGTATTGGAATTTCAGCTTCAACATCAGACTTTCCAATGAACACTCAGGATTGATCTCTTTTAGGATGGATTGATTGGATCTCCTTGCAGTCCAAGGGACTCTCAAGAGTCTTCTCCAACACCACAGTTCAAAAGCATCAATTCTGCGGCGCTCAGCTTTCTTCACCGTCCAACTCTCACATCCATACATGACCACTGGAAAAACCATAGCCTTGACTAGACGGACTTTTGTTGGCAAAGTAATGTCTCTGCTTTTAAACATGCTATCTAGGTTGGCCATGACCTTCCTTCCAAGGAGTAAGTATCTTTTAATTTCATGGCTGCAATCATCATCAGCAGTTATTCTGGAGCCCAAAAAAATAAAGTCTGACACTGTTTCCACTGTTTCCCCATCTATTTCCCATGGAGTGATGGGACCAGATGCCATGATCTTAGTTTTCTGAACGTTGAGCTTTAAGCCAACTTTTTCACTCTCCTCTTTCACTTTCCTCAAGAGGCTCTTTAGTTCTTCTTCACTTTCTGCCAAGGGACTACCAAATGAATAACATTGTAAATATAAAATGTAGTCAAACAAGAGATAGTTAGAGATTGTAGTGTACATCAAGTACATCTCATTATATTTTTTCCTACTTCTAGCTGTGTCATTCTAGTAAGATGTTGCTTCATTTACACATTTATCACAATAACAACTACAAAGAGAACAAGGGTGGGAGTAGTGTTTGCAGTCCTGCCTGCCATTCATGGGTTAGAGACAGTGGGAAGCATGATATGATTCTTTCCTCCTTTATTTGGCAGTACTAATTGTGATGCTACTATTTAAAGATTCTTTGTTGATGTTGTTGTTGTTTTTTAATGATAATGAACCCCATGAACAAACCAACTACTTTCATGTGGTTTTTCCATCTCAGTAAACAGCAGATTCATACTTTCTGTTGTTAACGTCTCAAATCTGGAGTCCTTCTTACTCCTATCTTGCATTCACAGCACATATTCAATTGACCCACAAAATGTCATCAAAACACAGGTATAATACAACCCCTTCCTACCACCTCCCCTACTGCCTGGTCCAAAGACATCAACTGGAGTTCTACAATCATCACCATTATCACCATCAGGTCAGACATGCTCCCACTTTAGTGGTCCTGGCTCCCTGTTCCTGTTCCCTCTGTACAGAATGCTCTTCTTCCTTCATGCTCTCTCTGTACATTTTTTGGTTCTTGGCTTAAATGTCACCCTATCAGAGAGGTCTTTCACATCCACCCTGTACAGCTACCCCCTCATCCCTCAGAACCCCCTTTCTCTGCTTTACCTACTTTATGACACTCATCACCATGATTCATTCATTCATCACTTCCATCACTCAACCATAGAATGTTTTATTCACTATTGTGTCTCTGGCACCTAAAACAGCATCTGGCGTAGCTTAGGCATTCAAAAACTATTTGTGGATGAATAAATGACTTCTCTTTTCATGAAATTTCAAATTTTCTGTATAACTACCTTGCTCTGGAATAGAGGAAGAAAAGAGAATGACTTATCAGCACTACTGAAGAATTTTTCAGATTGTCATAATGATCTCCCCTTAGGAAAAGAGAAAAGTTATACTGACTACATTCAAGTGATTTTTTTTTTTTTTTTTGGTACAAATTCTCCTGTGAATATAAGTTATATACTATAAACATAAACTTACATTTTATGTTCCATTCAGGTAGATGTTATTTTGGGTCTTATTCATCCTTATAGACATAGCATTTGCCACATGAATATAGGTTGGCATAACTTGACCAGAAAACAGGTTTTTTTCAGTTTTTCGGAATTTGTATTTTTAATCAGCTGGGTCAGTAGTTTTTAGACCTCTACTCATTATAGTAGGTTTAGGGAAGATACGATAACAACAGATATGGGCCAACCTCTAATGGAAAAAGTCTTGTGAAAGTTGGACCAATCAAAAGCCAGCCTTGGGCTTCCCTGGTGGCTCAGTGGTAAAGAATCTGCCTGCCAGTGCAGGAGACAGAGGTTTGATCCCTGATCTAGGAAGATCCTAGAGGCCATGGAGCAAAGGAGCCCATGCTCCACAACTACTGAGCCTGTGCTCTAGAGCCTGAGAGCTGCAACTACTGAAGTCCACGTGCCCTATAGCCCGTGCTCCAAAATAAGAGGAGCCACTGCAGTGAGAAACCCGTGCACCACACCTAGAGAGGAGCACTACTCTCTGCAACTAGACAAAAGCCTGCACAGCAACAAAGACCCAGTACATCCAAAAAAAAAAGCCAGCTCTGCTTTAATGGAAAGGACATGAAGAGAAAGCATTGCAAAAGCTCTGAGATGTGAATCTAAACTGAAAATGGTAGAATTGGCACAGAAATCTGTACTCTTTGCAAGATATTCCAAGACTGAGCTTACATCTCACTCTTCTTGAACAGGAACATTGGCCAGACCACACAGTGTAGCAATCCATCAATGGGATTTCATCCTGGGCCCCAACCACTGCTGGGAGAAGGAAGCCAGGGACATGAAAAACCTTGCTCAGGAACTAGGGGTGGAAGAATAAATATAAGAACATAGATATGAGTTTCTTTCATTGATAAAATTTAATAAACAAACCTTCTTCTTTTCTGTGGAAGTTCAAAAACTATTTGGGTATAAAATATCCTTCAGGATTAATTAGACAGCCACATGTGAAAGAACAAAACCAAACCATTATCTTATACCAGGAACAACAACTAACTTAAAATGGATTACAGATTTGAATTAAGACCTGAAGCCAGGAACTCCTAGAAAAGAAAATAGTAGGCTCTGTGACATGTGTCTTGATGATGAATTTTTTGGATTTGATATCAAAAGCAAGGGCAACAAAAACAAAAATATGTAGGGGGCTTACATCAAACTAGAAAGCTTCTGTACAGCAAGCCATCAATAAAATGAAAAGGCAAACTACAAAACAGGAGAAAATATTTGTAAATGATATATCTGCAAAGGAATTAATACCCCAAAATATATAAAGAGCTCATACAACTCAACAGCAAAAAAAAAAAAAAAAAATCTGATTTTCAAATAAGCAGAGGATCTGAATAGACATTTTTCCTAAGAAGGCATATATTTGGCCAACAGGCACAAAAAAGAAGCTCAACATACTAATCATTAAGGAAGAATAAATCAAACCATAATGAGATATGACCTCACATCTGTTAGCATGGCTATTATTAAAAAGACAAGAAATAACATATGTCTTTAAGGCTGTAGAGAAAAGGGAACCCTTCTACACTGTTGGTGGAAATGTAAATTTGTACAACCACTACAGAAAACAGTATATAGGTTCCTCAAGAAGTTAAAAATAGTGCTACATGATTCAGCAATTTCACTTCTGGAAATTTTTTAAGGGCCACGAAGGCAGGCAGGATGGACTCTAGAGGCAGTGCTGGTCAATGGCTGGCTCTTGTTTTCACCTTCTAGTGACAGAATCTTGGATCATACTGAGGGCCCTGGGAGAGGATCCAAGGCAACACAAGAGCACCTAAGGAATGGAGCACTTGGGAGCTCAGTGCTGCCTATTTTGTTCTTTTAAGCCTTCCCACCTTCCCACCCCCCGCAAAAAAGTGGGCAAGTGAAAGGGATAACACAAAACGTATTGGCATGTGTCCTGAGTCCTGGCCCACATCTCCTAAAAGCTGTGCAAGTTCCTCAGTGATAGGAGTGTTTTTCATCCTAATGGGATGACTCTGAGTTGGCTCCTCGATTAGAGCTCATTGCCAGAAAGATAAGCCGTGGTGAGAAGTATGGCATTTTTAGCCCAGCTCAGCATTCCCTTGAGTAGAGAGAAGGGCTGGAAATGGTAATAATAACCCATCATGCCAATGTGAGGAAGCCCTGGGAAAATCCCAAAAGAACAGGGGTTTGGTACGTTGCCAGGTGGGTCAATTTGTGGAGGTGCTGGGAGAGAGCATGGAGATTACACACACACACACACACACACACACACACACACACACACACACACACACACACAGCTTGTACCTATGTGGTTCTGTGCTTCTTCACCATGTGGATGCCCATCTGTACCCTTTATTCTACCCTTTAACAAACAGGTAAACATGAGTGTTTCCCTGAGTTGTGTGACTCACTCTTGCAAATTAATCTAACCCTAGGAGGGGATCATGAAACTTCCAACCTAGAGCTGGTTGGTCAGAAGCACCAGTGATAACCTAGGCTTTTGTGTGTTATCTGAGATATGTGTTGCTGAGGAATGCAGTGGAGGGGGTAAGAATTTGGGGAGGGGTAGTCTTGTGAGACTGAGCCTTTAACCTGTGGGATCTGAAGCTATCTCCAGGTCAACAGTGTCAGATGTGAGTTGCCTTGAAAGATACCCAGCTCATGTCACAGAGGACTGCTTGATGTGAGGAAAACGTCCACATATCTGTTGATCCGAAGTGGAATATTTTGTGTGAGTAGAAAAGGAGAATCACAAGAAAGAAACACACAAGTAGGGAAGTACTGGGTTTTTCTCTACACAATGAAAAAAACTGAGTTTTCAATTCCTAAGATGGAAGAACAGACTTGCTCAAGCCCCCAAGAGGTGACTCTGAATCTAGTAAACTTTCCATTCCTTCACCCAACCAAAAGAGGTATGAACATCGCTAAGGCATTTTCATGCTAGACAGAACTTAAAGGATGACCTTCAGACAGGAAACAGAATGACTGTGCTGATCTGGGTGTCCAGGGAATGCAGAAGCCTGGGGAAATCAACAAAGGTCAAAGCCTGAGAAATGACAAATGAGTGTCTCAGGTACTGCCCATGGAGAAGTTTCTAGACATGAAGGGAGGCAACTACATGATTTTTTTTTTTTCAATAGCTGAGTTTTGTACTTCAAGGTACCTTCAAAGATGGCAGAGTAGAAGGACATGCACTCATCTTCTTCTGCAATAACTCCAAAATTACAACTCACTGCTGAACGACCACCCACTGGAGAATGTTGGATCCCACCAAAAAGAAGATACCCCATGTCCAAGGACAAAGAAGAAGCCCCAGCAAGACGGTAGGAGGGGTGAAATCGTGTTTAGAATCAAACTCCATACCCGCCAGAGATGCTCAGAGAAATGCAAAAAGACAAAATGGTTCTCTGAGGAGGCATTACAAATAGCTGAGAAAAGAAGAGACAATAAAGGCAAAGGAGAAAAGGAAAGATATATCCATGTGAATGCAGAGCTCCAAAGAATAGCAAGGAGAGATGAGAAAGCCTTCCTCAGTGATCAGTGCAAAGAAATGGAGGAAAACAATAGAATGGGAAAGACTAGAGATCTCTTCAAGAAAATTAGAGATACCAAGGGAACATTTCATGCAAAGATGGGCACAATAAAGGACAGAAATGGTACAGACCTAACAGAAGCAGAAGATATTAAGAAGAGGCGGCAAGAATACACAGAAGAACTATACAAAAAAGATCTTCATGACCCAGATAACCACAATGGTGTGATCACTCACCTAGAACCAGACATACTGTAATGCAAACTCAAGGGGTCCTTAGGAAGCATCACTGCAAACAAAGCTAGTAAAGGTGATGCAATTCCAGCTGAGCTATTTCAAATCCTAAAAGATGGTGCTGTGAAAGTGCTGCACTGAAGATGCCAGCAAATATGGAAAATTCAGCAGTGGCCACAGGACTGGAAAAGGTCAGTTATCATTCCAATCCCAAAGAAAGGCAATGCCAAAGAATGCTCAAACTACCGCACAATTGCACTCATCTCACAAGCTAGTAAAGTAATGCTCAAAATTTTCCAAGCCAAGCTTCAACAGTATGTCAACCATGAACTTCCAGATGTTCAAGCTGGATTTAGAAATGGCAGAGGAACCAGAATGTTGTCAAATTGCCAACATCCGTTGGATCATCGAAAAAGAGAATTCCAGAAAAACATCCTATTTCTGCTTTATTGACTACACTAAAGCCTTTGACTGTGTGGATCACAAAAAATTGTGGAAAATTCTGAAAGAGATGTGAACACCAGAATACCTGATCTGTCTCCTGAGAAATCTGTATGCATGTCAAGAAGCAACAGTTAGAACTGGACATGGAACAACAGACTGGTTCCACATAGGGAAAGCAGTATGTCAAGCCTGTATGTTGTCACCCTGCTTATTTAACTTATACTCAGAGTACATCATGAGACATGCTGGGATGGATGAAGCACAAGCTGGAATCAAGATTGCTGGGAGAAATATCAATAACATGAGATACACAGATGACATCCTTATGGCAGAACACGGAGAAGAACTAAAGAGCTTCTTGATGAAAGTGAAAGGGGAGAGTGAAAATGTTGGCTTAAAACTCAACATTCAGAAAACTAAGATCATGGCATCTGGTCCCATCGCTTCATAGCAAATGGATGGGAAACAATGGAAACAGTGACAGACTTTATTTTTGGGGCGCGCAAAAATCACTGCAGATGGTGACTGCAGCCATGAAATTAAAAGATGCTTGCTCCTTGGAAGAAAAGCTATGATCAACCTAGACAGCATATTAAAAATCAGAGATATTACTTTGCCAACAAAGGTGCATCTAATCAAAGCTATGGTTTTTCCAGTAGTTATGTATGGATGTGAGATTTGGACTATAAAGAAAACTGAGCACCGAAGAATGGATGCTTTTGAACTGTGGTGTTGGAGGAGAGTCTTGAGAGTCCTTTAGACAGTAAGATCAAACCAGTCAATCCTAAAGGAAATAAGTTCTGAATATTCATTGGAAGGGCTGATGTTGAAGCTGAAGCTCCAATACTTTGGTCACCTGATGCAAAGAACTGACTCATTGGAAAAGACTGTGATGCTGGAAAAGATTGAAGGCAAGAGGAGAAAGGGACAACAGAGAATGAGATGCTTGGATGGCATCACTGACTCAATGGACATGAGTTTGAGTAAGCTCCGGGAGTTGGTGATAGACAGGAAAGCCTGGTGTGCTGCAGTCCACGGCGTCACAAAAAGTGGGACAGGACTGAGCGACAGAACTGTACTTCGAAAAACAAACATCCTTTTGCAGATTAGCATTCAAAGAAATTTTGCTTCTTCCTTTTCTTGGTCCACTGACCTTAACAGGTTTTCATTTACTTTGTGCTCTCTTGCTTTCATCTTTAAATACTGTTTTATCTCTCTACAATAAAGGATAAGAATGGTAGAAACTAAGTTTCAGAAAAACTTCTAAGCACTGCATTTAAACAGTTACAATTTCTCCAAAGGTAACATATTCTACTCTCCTATTAAGTCCCATAGCAATTCAATTACTTTTCAAAGTGCCAGAACTTTATTCAAACTGCAAGCATCTTGGAAAGGGGGCCATGCTCAGAAGCCTTGCCAGAATCAAACTTTAACTAGACATTTTAAACCTGTAATTCAGTACAATTCTGGCAATCTGACTGCAATGACTGGTTTAGAAATGGATGCAGAACGTTCACTGGTTACCTGGATACAGCTGAGAAACTTTTACTAGAACTGGATAGGAAGAGAAACTTTCCCCGTGACCTTTGTGAGATTTCTTTCCCACATAATACATAAGAAAGCCTGATATAAAGTGCTGATAAGTCTATTACCAATGTGTCTTTTCAGTCAACAAAAAAGAGTTCTAACATGATTTGAGTTTCTGGATGCAACATGTCTGAAGCTCTCATACTCCCATTAACCTTATTTTTGGACTATGGCCGGCATGAATTTACTTTTTTGGCAACTGACTAGTACACTTAACTTTTAAACTTCATGAAGCCCTGTGTTGTTATCAAGTCGTCAGGATGGGTATGGACACATGGCCCACGTATTTAACCTACAATTTCAAAATGCTGAAAAGAGTGAACAGAAATTGCCACCAAAAAAAGGGTGGGGTAGATTTTTACCTCAGGAATTTCTTATAGAAAACTGTATTTATCCATAAGCATCAAAAGAACTGATCTTCTTTGAAAATCTTTCAATTATGGCAGGATAATGAAGATATTTCATTCATTTTTCTTGTACCTAATACTCGTAACAGTCACCTTTCTCTATTTGCACTTTCATTTTTTATGTTCATATGTGAGTATTTCAAGTTTGCAGTTCATGTAGAGGAATCACTGAATTGTTTTCTTTCTTTTATGAGCCTTCATGGAGGCTTCCTGGGTGGCTCAGATGGTAAAGAATTTGCCTGTAGTGTGGGAGACCCGGGTTTAATACCTGGGTTGGGAAGATCCCCTGGAGAAGAGAATGTCCACCCACTCCAGTATTCTTGCCTGGAGAATTCCACAGACAGAGAAGAGCCTGATGGGCTATAGTAGATGAGGGTGCAAAGAGTCGGACACGACTGAGTGACTAAGCATGCACACGTGCAAGGTGCTCTGGGGGTTACAATTCCTCCATTGAGGATACAAGCCTAGGTTATAGGTTCCTTAGGAGAATGGGCAGTGTCTCTTTCATCTGTGTCATTTCTGCTAATCAACATGAACCCCTTTTTTGTGATCTTTATCTTTGTTCTGTAGTTTGTATATGAGTCACTTGGCTACATTTATGGCCTTGAATGAGTGAGCAGTATCACCTTCAAAGCAGAATAAATTTCACAGTACCTTTGGTCAACAGTATATTATCAGCAAAATATTAGAAAACAGCCCTGCCCAGCCTCCCTCAGCCACTCATCCCTCTTTCCTACAAGTGTAAGAAGCTGGCATTTTTAATTTAAAGCTATGATCTACCAAAAGATTTGCCAATGGAGAGCTTTAAAAATTCCTTTTTGAGAACCCTGAATTCAGCCCTATTTTCTGAAGAAGAAACATATTTCTCTTTCTGATGCTGAAATACCATCTAAAGATTCTCCAAAGAACTTGAATTGGGTTTTCACAGATTTTTGAGAGAATTTTTTCCCATAGCCTCTAGAGAAAATTGCTTCCCATTTCTTTAAGTAAAAGGAAACAGTTAGCGGGGGGAAGAATAATTTTTTCTATTCAAATTTTTTTTGTGCTGTGATGTTCTTTGGTTCCCCTGTGAGAAAACAGCTGCTGCTATCTTATTTCTACCTTTGTATCTGTTTCTAAATTAACTTATGATTGATGCTGCCTTTGTTTTATTTTACCACTACCACTGAAAGATGAATTATGAATTAATAGGGAATTGCTAATTTCAGCACAATCAAGAACGTCTTTAATAAATGAGGACTGCTCATAAAGAACCAATAGATCATTATGGTAAGCATTAATAACTTACACTAAACTCAATGTGACCAATACATAAAAGAAATTTATTATAAGTATCTAGAAATAAACTTATGCTCACCTTAGATATGAGTTATACTTGTTGACTCGAGTCAATATGATAATGAGAGATATTTTCAAGGCCTTGGGAGCAGGTTTTTATGTCAGAGACTGGAGAGTAAATTTAATTGACACCTCCCTGATATTCAGACTTGCCTTATCTGTATAGCCTTCACATGAATTTTCAATTCGATTTTGACTTCAAATGGGAGTTCCCACAAATCCAAACACCTTGTTGAAGCAGCAGAAAATGAATTATGTGGATAACAATATTTCATCAAGCTTGAAACTCCACTGTGTTATGTCCAAAGCAGTAAAACTGTGTAAATAAATTGTTAAGTCACAGTGAAATTGATGACTTGTATCTCATGTTTTAAAACCAAGATGACTAGTTAAAAAGAGAGAGAGAAGGAAAATCATTCCTTTGACTTGGCTCATTCTATTGTTATTTTCAAGTTCAAATGAATGTTGGAGCAAAAAGCTATCCTATGAGACCTAAATACCTTCAAATTAACTTCTGTGACTCTCTCTCTCTGGGTGTGTGTGTGCATGTGTGCATTTTTTTTGGCTGCCTTTATTTTACTGAGATTTTCCTACTCAAAGATTAAAAAAAAACAAACCATGTGATTGCATTATCACTGTGTAGGAGAGTAAAGTTTGCCGTGACACCCCCTCCCAATATGTCCATTAGGTATGAGAATTAATTTAGGCTGAGTATTTTTAAGAAACAGAAGATTCATAAAAATCTCCTCTTCTCTACCCCTTCACTATCTAAAAGAATTTAGATGGAGGGCCTGTTGCCAGAATAGAGCTACCACTAGAGATATATGCCAAGCATATAGGCTCAATGTGCTGAGTAAACTTCGCAGGGCCTAGGGCTCAGAGTCCACTGTATGTCTCAGCAGCTCTGTCTGGCCCAGCAAACATGTGTGTGCCATTTGCTTTTCCATCTCCAGGTGAAATGCCGTTTTCTGCTTTGACGTCTCAAATCCCTATCCCCAACATCCTCTTCTGCTTTTAGCTGAAGATGGTATTTAAGGTGAAGGTTTCACTCATTCTGTTGAGTTCCTAAGTTGTTTAGTCTCTGTCATGCATGCATGTTATTAAACGTTTCATTTTATCCTGTTAGTCTGTCTCACGTCAATTTGATTTTTCGACCAGCCAGAAGAATCTAAAAGGATAAAACTGTCTTCTTGTCTAATAACTGTACTGTAACAGGACATACTGTTTAACTGTAAGGGATGGAAAAGTTTTCCTCATTCCTCTAAGGATCCCTGGCTAGGTATGAAAACTGAAGTGAAAAAGACAGACGAACAGGAGAAAAGCATACACTTGTTATGAATTTTTACGTGTACACGGGAACTTTTGCAAGAGAATGAAGGCTTAAAGAAGTGACAAGAGCAGGAAGTTTTTATTTCATTCAGATAGAGAAGCAATAAATTTGTGAAGAGTTCACCAAAGAGTTTGGTCCAGGAGTAGTAGTGGCTAAGAGTTAAATAGAAGTTAAGGATTAGTTTAACGAGGTTTATTTGTACAGATTTCTCAGCCCCAGGTTCCCAGTCTCTGGTGACAAGAATACATTCCATCCTCCTGGTTCAAGCAGGGTGACTTTCACATGGGAACTTTATGACTAGTCTCAAGAAAGAAGGGCTTGGGGTAGGGGTGGGTGATCACAGTGAGTGACCTTCCTGCTTCTGCCATTTTTTTGTTTCAAACTCTTTTTGCTTAAGATATTCAATATGCCAAAGTCCCAAGTTGTGTGGTAGATTGTTCTGAACCTCAAACCAGCTTATCATCAATAAAACTTTAAAAAATGTACATGGCTGGAATATCAATTTTGATACAAAGGATAACCCAGGTAAGTTAAGTTCTCTACCACTTGTCACACATTTTAAGCATCACCACCCCAGTCAAACTCAAATACCATTAAAAATTTCCTCACAAAGGGCCAAAGTCAGAGACCCACCTGGATTTCGTTTTACCAGGTGGGTCTCTAACAAGTTGCTGACAAACAAACAAAAATATAAAATCAGCGGTAATGGCATCACCATCTCCTTCTCAAAAGACTATTTGAAGATATTTTTGAACTCTGGTCTGAATCAGAAAGATCAGTAGGGAGAGCTACTGCTAGAAGAAATCTACTCTGGGGAAAAACAAAATTTCTTAGGTAGATGCAAGTAGAAAAGAAGGAAAACAAATAGCCTGAAAATCAACATAGAAGTAAGGCAAAACATGGTGGTTCCCAACAATCTAGAATTATCAGTGTAGCTACAGCTAGAGTGTTAGGATCTGCACTAGACCTCTGGCACCCAGAAAGTAGGGTGAGTGTATTACATACTAGAAGTCCCATTCCATTGGCTAAAGTACTTTCTTTTTAAAGGTTCCCTTACCAGATTCGAACATTCCCAGAAGAGACAGTTTATCTGTTTATCGACTACTTTCCCTTGAGGACTACAAACAGAGCTGGCCTGAGCAGGTAAGAGGTCTAAGAAGGATGTTGAGATCTCAAAGGGGAAGGAGAATAACTTCTGTTGAAGATAAAAGAAGGGAGAACAGGTCTAGTCAGAAACAACATAGGAAATAACTGTCATTCCTGCTGCTGCTGCTGCTGCTAAGTCGCTTCAGTCGTGTCCGACTCTGTGCGACCCCAAAGACAGCAGCCCACCAGGCTCCCCCATCCCTGGGATTCCCCAGGCAAGAACACTGGAGTGGGTTGCCATTTCCTTCTCCAATGCATGAAAGTGAAAAGTGAAAGTGAAGTCGCTCAGTCGTGTCCGACTCTTAGCGACCCCATGGACTGTAGCCTACCAGGCTCCTCAGTCCATGGGATTTTCCAGGCAAGAGTACTGGAGTGGGGTGCCATTGCCTTCTCTAAACTGTCATTCCTAAAAGGCAGCAAAGATAGCAATGGTGGCAAATGAACTGGTGGGAGTTGTTTACCACATTGTTTTAGCACCTTCCATTGAAAGCAACCCATCTGTTGCTGCTTCAACGCTGGTCTTCATCTAGGCAGCCATTCAGGCTGGGCTGCTTTGCTCTTCAGTGGTTGAGGAAAGATTTCTACATTGAGTGGTACCCGGACCTGATGATGATTCCCACTGATTCTTCTGTCAACTGCATCTAACTAGCTCCTAACCCTCTTATTTTTTGAGAAGGAAATGGCAACCCACTTCCGTATTCTTACCTGGGAAATTCCATGGATAGAGGAGCCTGGTGGGCTACAGTTTATGGGGTCATTAAACATCCCATAAAATTGGGGATGTGGGCTGAAAATCAGTGTATTTTCTACCATGCTTGTCTTTATTATTTTAGTGATTTCATTGAGAATTAGGGATGGTAAAGAGAGAGTGTGTGGGTAGGAACGGTTTTAATTGGCTGTGTTCGTTTTACCATCTTTACCCAGAAAAGTGGTTGCTATTGGTTATTTGAAATCGATTCTACACTATTACAGAATTTATTCCTCTTTTAACTTTTAGAGAGAAGCTCGCAAGGCAAGATAGATAATGTTTTCAGAGATGTGACCTGGCTCTATTTCATTTGGGGATGTAGGAATAATAGACTGCATTTATTGTTTAATATGTGTCAGGCATTGTTCTCAGCTTTAAATATGCATGAATGTAACTTTACAATAGCCTTATAAGATAGGTATACTATTATTATCCCAAGATTATAGCTGGGATACCCACCTGAGAAATTTGGTTCCTTGGGACACACTTGTATCACTAAAACACACTGCCTCCTTTTATGCTGGGGGAAGCTGTGACCATATTCTCCATGCTTACAGATAAATTTACACGTAATTCTTTGTTGTCTACATTCTGTGTATTTGAATATTAAGTTAAAATAAAGACAAAAGAAAACCCAGACCTCCATACTAGCCTTGTATGCTTCACTGAAGTTACACAGACTTCATGCTTTCTGAATCATGACTATTAAGAGTCCTTTTCCTTGCACATCAAAAAACAAAACTGGCAGTTTCCATGTGCTGCGTATCAAGGGCAGAGAAGGCAAAACCCAGGAACTCTATCACAGAATATATAAAATTTCTACTCTAAAAATCAAACTTCTCATTTGCAATGATTTCCCTTTCTTTAACCTTTCACCAAGTCGGAGTCCAATAGTTTTTTCTCCTCCAGGAGATCACACTTTGGCATCACAATGGAGGGAAATTGTCAGTCCTCAGGTCAAAGTTCTTTTAACAATTATGTGCATTTAGTTCATATTTTAATCAAATTTTCTTCATGTGCATATCATATATTCATTGTCAAAGTACTGAGTTTAAATCGAAGAGCAAGGTACTTCCTGTGATTAGCACAGTCAGTATTCAGACAGCAGAGACAAATCTCTCAATGTCCTTTGGTTGTTACAATTGGCCCATTGTTCCAGAATGGAAAGTGTCTCTCTACAGATTTATTTTTCTTGGTCTCCAGAATGCTTGCAAAATGTTATCTCTCTCACCATTCTACAACATGTTGGCAACACCTGGCTGCCATGAGGCTGACATTATTGTTGTACTGCTTTGCCATCAGTTGCTCATGATTGAATGTCTTCATTCTATGTCATCTTTTGATGTCTTATTGATACTTTATGGGATATTTTGTTACTGTCATAAATCCCACATTTTAGAAGCTCTTTAGGTAATAATAGGTTTGATGACCACATTGGGAGAATCACATATTTTTTGTGGAGGATATATTCCAAAGTACTTCCACAAATCAAAACTTGTATAATCCAAATCCCACTCTGACAAATGAAGTAATGTCCCTGCATGGCAACAACACTGGCCCAGTCAAGAGGTCACTTAACATGGACATTTTGCAAGTCTGAGAAACTTAAAAATCTTAGACTCATCTTTCTTCTATTTTTAAAATATAGACTTTATTCATACTTTCATGTTGTATGCTTTTAAATTTCATAATCAAGATTAGAATAAATAAAGCCACACTGTATTCTATCCTCTCATCTAAGTTTATGGAGGAAAATACATATTAAAAAATTGAATTTAGTTTTTGGTTGTACTTCAGTTCAGTTCAGTTCAATCGCTCAGTAGTGTCCAACCCCATGGACTGCAGCATGCCAGGCCTTCCTGTCCATCACCAACTCCCAGAGCTTACTCAAACTCATGTCCATCCAGTCGGTGACGTCATCCAACCATCTCATCGTGTTGTCCCCTTCTCCTCCAACCTTCAATTTTTCCCAGCATCAGGGTCTTTTTCAATGAGTCAGCTCTTCACATCAGGAGGCTGAAGTATTGGAGTTTCAGCTTCAGCATCAGTCCTTCCAATGAAAAACCAGGACTGATTTCCATTAGGATTGACTGGTTCGATCTCCTTGCTGTCCAAGAGACTTCCAAGAGTCTTCTCCAATACCACAGTTCAAAAGCATCAATTCTTCGGTGCTCAGATTTCTTTATAGTACAAATCTCACATCCAAACATGACTACTGGAAAAGCCATAGTTTTGACTAGATGGACCTTTGTTGACAAAGTAATGTCTCTAATTTTCAATATGCTGTCTAGGTTGGTCACCGCTTTTCTTTCAAGAAGCAAGCATCTTTTAATTTCATGGCTGCAGTCACCATCTGCAGTGATCTTGAAGCCCCCCAAAATAAAGTTTATCATTGTTTCCACTGTTTCCCCATCTATTTGTCATGAACTGGCAGTGACAGTATGACAGTAACAAAATAGATGAGACTGGATGCCATGATCTTAGTTTCCTGAATGTTGAGTTTTAAGACAACTTTTTCACTCTCCACTTTCACTTTCATCAAGAGGCTCTTTAGTTCTTCTTCGCGTTCTGCCATAAGGTTGGTATCATCTGCATATCTGAAGTTATTGATATTCCTCCCAGCAATTTTGATTCCAGCTTGTGCTTCATCCAGCCCAGCATTTCTCATGATGCACTCTGAAAGAAGTTAAATAAGCAGGGTAACAATATATAGCCTTGACATACTCCTTTCCTGATTTGGAACCAGTCAGTTGTTCCATGTCCAGTTCTAACTGTTGCTCCATGACCTGCATACAGATTTCTTAGGAGGCAGGTCAGGTGGTCTGGTATTCCCATCTCTTTCAGAATTTTCCACAGTTTGTTGTGATCCACACAGTCAAAGGCTTCAGCATAATCAATAAAGTACAAGTAGATGTTTTTCTGGAACTCTCTTGCTTTTTTGATGATCCAACAGATGTTGGCAATTTGATTTTTGGTTCCTCTGCCTTTTCTAAATCCAGCTTGAACATCTAAAGTGCACAGTTCACATACTGTTGAAGCCTGGCTTGGAGAATTTTGAGCATTGCTTTGCTAGCATGTGAGTTGAGTGCAATTGTGCGGTAGTTTGAACATTTTTGGGCATTGTCTTTCTTGGGATTGCAACAAAAACTGACCTTTTCCAGTCCTGTGGCCACCACTGAGTTTTTCAAATGTGCTGGCATATTGAGTGCAGACCTTTCACAGCATCATCTTTTAGGATTTGAAATAGCTCAGCTGGAATTCCATCACCTCCACTAGCTTTGTTCATAGTGATGCTTCCTAAGGCCCCCTTGACTTTGTATACCGAGATGTCTGGCTGTAGGTGAGTGATCACACCATTGTGATTATCTGGGTTGTGAAGATCTTTTTTGTACAGTTCTTCTGTGTATCCTTGCCACCTCTTCTTAATATCTTCTGGTTCTGTTAGGTCCATACCATTTCTGTCCTTTATTATGCCCATCTTTGCATGAAATGTTCCCTTGGTATCTCTCATTTTCTTGAAGAGATCTCTAGTCTTTCCCATTCTATTGTTTTCCTCCATTTCTTTGCACTGATCACTGAGGAAGGCTTTCTCATCTCTCCTTGCTATTCTTTGGAGCTCTGCATTCACATGGGTTTATCTTTCCTTTTTTCATTTGCTTTTCACTTCTCTTCTTTTCACAGCTATTTGTAAGGCCTCCTCAGACAATCATTTTGCCTTTTTGCATTTCTTTTTTGGGGGGATGGTCTTGATCCCTGCCTCCTGTACAATGTCATGAACCTCTGTCCATAGTTCTTCAGGCACTCTGTCTTGCAGATCTAATCACTTGAATCTATTTGTCACTTCCACTGTATAATCATAAGGGATTTGATTTAGGTCATACCTGAATAGTCTAGTGGTTTTCCCTACTTTCTTCAATTTAAGTCTGAATTTGGCAATAAGGAGTTCATGATCTGAGCCACAGTCAGCTCCCCGTCTTGTTTTTGCTGACTGTATAGAGCTTCTCTATCTTTGGCTGCAAAGAATATAATCAAACTGATTTCGGTGTTGACCATCTGGTGACGTCCATGTGTAGAGTCTTCTCTTGTGTTGTTGGAAGAGGGTGTTTGCTATGACCAGTGCGTTCTCTTGGCAAAACTCTATTAGCCTTTGCTCTGCTTCATTCTGTACTCCAAGGCCAAATTTGCCTTTGATTCCTGGTATTTCTTGACTTCCTACTTTTGCATTCCAGTCACCTATAATGAAAAGGGCATCTTTTTTGGGTGTTAGTTCCAGAAGGTCTTGTAGGTCTTCATAGAACCATTCACCTTCAGCTTCTTCAGTATTACTGGTCGGGGCATAAACTTGGGTTACTGTGATATTGAATGGTTTTCCTTGGAAATGAACAGAGATCACTCTGTCATTTTTGAGACTGCATCCAAGTACTGTATTTTGGCCTCTTTTGTTGACCATGATGGCTACTCCATTTCTTCGCAGGGATTCTTGCCCACAGTAGTAGATATAATGGTCATCTGATTTAAATTCACCCATTCCAGACCATTTTAGTTTTCTGATTCCTAAAATATCGATGTTCACTCTTGCCATTTCCTGTTTGACCACTTCCAATTTGCCTTGCTTCAAGGACCTAACATTCCAGGTTCCTATGCAATATTGCTCTTTACAGCATCAGACTTTACTTCCATCACCAGTCACATCCACAGCTGGGTGTTGTTTTTGCTTTGGCTCTGTCTTTTCACTCTTTCTGGACTTATTTCTCCACTCATCTCCAGTAGCATATCAGGTACCTACCGACCTGGGGAATTGTACTTACCAATACCAAAAATATAACAGTGAGGGATGTGAGGAAAGATACTCTTTCCTAGCATGGTAAATGGAACACAGTTGTGACTAAGTATATATTCAATGAAAAAGTGAATGAATGAATGAATAAGCTCTTATTGACCTCTAAATTACTTTCTTAACATGTGATCTCCCTGTACGTAGAGTAAAATTTTTTAAATATGTAAAGTCTTTTCAACTTTGTAGAGGAATCTCTATTTATTCTCTTGGCATTTGTAATGCTTCATTAGGAACATGTTAGTTGTATCCTTAGCGTTATTGATTCTAAATGGAGTGAGTGTGAGTTGACTGATGTAGATGCCAGCAAAACCCCATTCTATCTAAGACTACACAGGTAAAACTACAGTTTCCAGAAGAAGGGGGACAGCATTGATTTAGCTTCGCCCTGCCCCTCACCCCCACCAGGCTGCATCTGGCAGGCTGAGGTCCTGTTAGGGAAATTTAAAAAATATATTCTTGTTTAGGCTTCAGAGACAATGCAGAGCAGGCCTCTGACCTTGCTTCTAACCTGCCTGGACACTGCCCTGACTGAGTGACTGTAAGTGACTGTCTGCTGTGAGTGCAAGACTTGCAGCTCCTTAGATAAGATGGGAGAGGAAACTTGCTGTTGAATTGTTGAGCCCCTGAAGGGGACCTGGCCAACCAAGCCCCAGGTTTAGCAACATTCCAAGTTTTATAAGACACACAGCATTAACCTGAAACCAGGCTTGCCATCTGGTCACAGACTGATGATAATATCAGTTTGTGTCTGTCCTGGGATTATAAGCAGGAACCCTGAACTGCAATCTTTGAAGTCTTACCTGTGGAGCAGACACGCTGCCTGGGCCCCTTTCCCAACTGGGGACCCCATATGTGCTGTGACACAGGACTCCCCAGGGCTGTTTAAGTCTGAATGTTGGTCAAAATCCAATTTGGTGACGTATCCTCTGCTCTTTCCATCTCTCTTTTTCTTTTAATGTTAGTATACTGAAAATAAGCTAGATAATTCTCTACTAAATATTTGCATTATTTATGTGTATATAATGAGTGGCTTATTTTGTTAACAAATCCTTTGAACCTGAGACCAAAGTGAAAACTTTCGGCAAAACAGCTCTCCAACTGCAAACCCCCATTTCCGGAGCAACAGGCATATGCCAGGCACTGTCTTAAGCACACAGAAGGCACCCTCCTCTTGATTCCCCCAACCAGCTGCATGGAAGACCTTTTGTTAATACCCATTTTATACATTTAGCGACATTTACCCCGAGTTCTCAGCTAATAAATGAAAAGATTCAAACACTATTTGCATCTTTAACCACTTTGCCTACTGCCTCAAAGATAGAGAAATGATCGGGATGAGAGAGAAATCAAAATACTGGTTTTTTAATGATCAGTATTACTCTGGGAAATTAGTCTGGATGATTAAAAGCAGGGAAAGACAGGGTAACGATTCTCAACTCTCTGAAAGGTTACCATGAAGTAAAAATTAGATTTGTCTATAGAACACCCAACATTAGGTGTTAGGGTTAAGAACGGAGGTTTTAGGGTGAGCAATTCAACTTCAATACACAAGAAACCCGAACAATATCTACAACAAAAAGATTACAGGCTGCTTTGGCAGGAAACAAAAGTTTCAACCAGAGACATGCTAATGACTTGCAAAGACGATAAAGAATAGATTTGTAGATAAACAGGTACATCAAGCGCCGTTAATATCCCTTTCAAAGTAAAGATTTTATGATTCAACAGAAGCTAGTAAAAGGAAGGAGAAGAAAGGGGGAAAATATTAAAATTTATTGGCCACCCAGTTAAGAACCCTATTTATGCATCATCTCACTATTCACCATAAGGTCAAGACTGCCCATCAGGTTAAAATCTCCATTTCTATCTTATGTACAAGGAACAAAAACCTGATATTATATGCCCATCTTGCATACATGGAAACTGAGGCTTAGAGTATATATGTGTGTATATATACACACATATTTATAAGTATATATAATATGTATATGTGTGTATGTGTGGGTTAAGTCATTCAGTCATGTCCAACCCTTTGCGACCCCATGGACTGTAGCCCACCAGGCTCCTTTGTCCATGGGATTCTCCAGGCAAGATTACTGGAATGGGTTGCCATTTCCTTCTCCAGGGGATCTTCCAGATCCATGGATTGAATTAGGTCTCCTGCATTGCAGGCAGATTCTTTACCATCTGCGTGACCAGGGAAGCCATAAGACATAAATAATTTATCTAACACCACACAGTTGTATAATAGCAGACCCTCAGCTTAACTTCTGACCTTTTTGACTCTAAGCAAAGGTCCTGAGCAGAAGGAAGAACAGTGGATGTAGAACTACTGGAAAAGAGACAGGGAAGCTGTTAAAGAAAAAGAATATTCAATAACACTTGTTATAGTTGGCAAGGCAGACTAAATTTATTCAGGATCATCCCAGTAGGTGGGGCTTCCCAGGTGGCTCACAGAATTGCAGAATCCACCTGCCAATTGCAGGAGCTGGGGGAGACGCAGGTTTGATCCCTGGTTCAGGAAGATTCCCCACAGGAGGAAATAGCAACCCCTTCCAATATTCTTACTGGGATAATCCCATGAACAGAAGAGCCTGGCAGGCTATAGTCCATGGGGTCGCAAAGAGTCATACACAACTGAGTAAATGGGCATGCATGCACACACCAGAGAAGGTACACGAACCACTGCAAAGGAATTTTACAGTGTGGGAAAGAGACTGGGCTCAACACTGAATACAGACAGGCAAGTGGGGACTGACTTTCAAGAAGCAAGCATGGAGGTCAGTGGATGGGGAATTATTAAAAGGGAACGCCAGGGGTAGGAGAGATTTGGGCTCAACCAACTGAAAAGGAACCTTGCTGAAGACCAACCAGGTTATTGACACACCACTGGTGGAAGTTGAGGAGACCAATCAGGTATCAAGGGTGGGGAGTTCTGATTCAACTGATTCACATGTTTCTGCTAAAACTTGGTTTTCCTAGGAAGCACAGAGATGGACCTAGGAGAAGTTTCAGGAAACTTAATCAAGTTAGGTCAAGCAAAGAATCTCAAGGCCAAATGTAAGACAAATTCATTGTAAGAGATAAATAAGGAGAAGTCAGAAGCTGGTGCTTGGCTGAAGAGGCAGAAGCTCCAGAATCTACCTTTGAGGGAAGGGATGGCAGTCAGTGGGAGTTGTGGGGACAGGAGGGAGAAAGTATGGGTGCAGCATAAATACCTGCCAGGGGAGCCTCATATTTGCACTAAGGACTTAATGTTACTGCTCCACATAAATCCATTCTAAAACTGAATATAGAGAAACTGGTTGATGCAAAAGAGATCAGAACTGGGGTGGGAGGATTATGGAGGAATAATTCATGTATTTCCATCTAGTTAATTTATTAGCCACTGACTAGAAGCCCCATGACAAGTAGTGTCTAAGTAATTTGGTTATGACTTCTTACGGGCAACTTGGAAGTCTTAATGGGCATTTCTCCACATTCATTTCTTCAGTGAGTATGTGCTAGATGCTCACTCTCTGTCACCGGAAAAAAGACATGAACCCCTATCTTCATGGTGCTTACATTTGGGAGCAGAGACTAAAATAATGAATAAATACATTCTTGAGCACACCAAGAGAAGTGCTGTGAAAGAAAGAGCATAATAAATGGGTTGGAAGGTCGGGAGGAAGCTTTCCATTTTAAATTCAGCTGCTGAGAAAGACGCATTTGAGGAAAGGCTGGCAGCAGGGGAAGAACTGACCGTTGTAGATATTCTAGACCCATCCTTCTAGAGGGAGGAATGACAGGCCACAAGGAAGGAAACATGGCCACGTGTGCTCAGAAGAGCGAGATGTGTACGGGAGAGAAAAGAGGAGAGGTTAGAAGAACCAGAAGCTGAGCTCACGTCAGACCTTCTGGATCACTGCAAAGCCATCAACTTGCACTCTGTATGCAATGGAGAGCTACTAGAAAGTTCTGAGTGTAGGTGTAGCATGATCTAACTTGTATTTTTAAATTATAAAATAGATACCAAGATATCCCACTGTGTTCATGAAAAATGGATAGTCTGCTAGAGGCACCATAAAAAAATAGAAGATTCCTACTGCCTGTCACATGGAGGAGCATATTAAAATTCCCTTCCATGAACATATCTCACTTGCCCTAAAAAAAAAAAAAAAAATTCTTACTGCTAGTAACACCGTCTCCTTCCCCTCTTTCTGACTGAGCTGCCAAAAGTCTTGTCTACTGTTCTCAGCTCCTGTTTTCAGCCTCTCTACCTCACTTGGCAAAACAAGTGTTCTCTATTTAACTCTAGAGCATACTTCTTATTTTCTGAAGCAGGCCCCTGGAAAGGCTCCATCCCTTATTCGACCCAAACTGATCAAAATGTCCACCCAAGGAAACCAGGTCCTCCCCTCAGGATACTTTTGCTGCTAAAAATAAATAAATAAAATTTTCCCTATATATGCTGACATTCAAAAATACACTAAAAAAGATTTGAAATTAGGGTTTTTTAGAGTTAGAGATCAGAGTCTTTTCTGGTGTTAGTTCCTTGGACTAAGGTGTGTTTGCTCTCACACCTTATTTCAGAAGAGGAAGTATTTCATCACACTGTGGGAAGTGATGAGATATCAGCAGAACCCTGAACAGAAGGTGAGGAAAGGAGGTTTCCTTTCCACTTCCAAACTGAAGTGGAAATTTCAGTTTGTGGAAGTGAAAACTTCCACTTCCAAATTATCCAGAAACAGGCCTGTCAACCAAGGACTAGTTAAAAGGCTCATGCTGTGGTATGACTAGAGGAAGAGATTTTGAGATTTGGTTTATTCAAAACCGTGTTCTTCATCAGTTAAAGCCAAAGCCCCAGAAGCAGAGGCAGCCTGCAGGGAGGAGAAGGAGGAGGATGGCTGGGCCAGCTGACCACCAGGAGGAGACAGACGGGAAGTGCTGACAGAGTGGGTGGATGTGTGAAAGTCAAGCGTTGCGGTTTTGCCCAAGGCTTAGCCAAAACAGAGACCAGAGGCTGTGAAAAGCAGGAGACTCAAGTACATCCAGTTCCTTCTCCCACTCTTTGCAAAGGTGGTACCACCCGCGGGAATAACAACTCTTCACTAGTCTTCATTATAATAATAGAATGTCCTCCACAGATCAAACATCCACAGTACAAAAGATTCCCAGTCTTCATTCCAGATGGGCAGTGGGTAACACTAGAAAATTTCCTTATTCACAGTTACTCCAAAAATACAAGCCATGCCTTAGAGCCCTGCTACTCAGTGTGAAACTTACCCAGCAACATCTGAAAAGTTCAAAATGCAGATTTTTGAACTGCCCCCCCCAGTCCTAATGCATCACAAGCTAATTTAAACATCCTTAGGGGCTTCCCTGGCGGCTCAGATGGTAAAGAATCTGCCTGCAGTGCAGGGAACACAAGAGACACAGGTTCCCTCTCTGGGTTGGAAAGGTCCCTTCAAGGAAGAAATGGCAACCCACTCCAGTCTTCTTGTCTGGGAAATCCCATGGACAGGGGAGTCTAGTGGGCTACAGTCCAGAGGGTCCCAAAGAGACAGGACTAAGTGACTAATACTTTCACTTTCAATGATTTACATGACCGTTAAAATGATAGCAGTAGTATCTTACAGCAGTGATTCTTGAACTTTGCACATTACACTCACCTAGAGAGCATTTTAAATGTCCCTATGTAAAACTGGTACTTCAATATCATATATTTCTGTTACTAGTACTTTTTAAATCCTCAGGAGATTCCAATAAGTAGACACGTTTGATGATCAGAGCCCTAAAGATGATAACTACATTTGCATTCAAATGGGAACATGCCCCCAAACCTTGCATTACTGATTACCACTGAGGTTTTTCCTGGTAACTTAAGTATTGAAAATCTCAATAAATCCTACCACAAAAAATTCATGGTTAAATTTCCAAATTCTGGTGACATTAAACAATTTCTAAAATTCCAATGATACTCATTTTAATTTGCAGCAGATCTGTAACTGACAAATGGTCAGAGAAATCCAGAAAGACTGCTCAGTCTCTTTACCCAGAAATGTCAACAATTCTTTGTCTTTAAATACTGTTCATACTTCAAGTTTGTTTTTTAGATGCAATAATTTCTTGTTTCTTATTTCTCAAATCATTACTCAATAAGGGAAATAAAGAACCTTAACTATGCTCAATATTTCTAGGCATGATGATTACAAGTGTTTTGCAAGTTAGCTTCAGGAGCTGAAAAGATTTCTCAGTGGCAGGTGATGTTTTTGTTGAATCAACAAGATAGACGGGTCTTGTGGTTGGTGTTTAGTAAGTCAATCATCTTCACTACACAATGGGTAACACTGAAATAAATTTTTCTTTTATTCATTGGAAGGCTATCTTGTGACATTAAGAACAAAGAAAATCAACTCTCCAGGGAACCAGAGTCAATCTTCCAAAATGTAACACATCCATTAGCAGAAAAAAAAAAAAAGTGTCAGATGAGAAACAAATTGGCTAAATTGGTTGAAACATTTCTTTAAAATTGTTTACATACTAAAGGGAAGATAAAATAAATAAGATCATCATTTTCTAACACACAAGTATCTACTGATTTTCAACTGTTTCACATTTCAGATTTTTCTGTTCTTACATTTTAGCACTTTTGGTTATGCTGCTGCTGCTGCTAAGTCGCTCAGTGGTGTCCGACTCTGTGCGACCCCATAGACAGCAGCCCACCAGGCTCCCCTGTCCCTGGGATTCTCCAGGCAAGAACACTGGAGTGGGTTGTCATTTCCTTCTCCAATGCATGAAAGTGAAAAGTGAAAGTGAAGGCGCTCAGTCATGTCCGACTCTTAGCGACCCCATGGACTGCAGCCTACCAGGCTCCTCCATCCAGGGGATTGTCCAGGCAAGAGTACTAGAGTGGGTTGCCATTGCCTTAAGCAGCAGAAAATAAAATCAAACTGACTTTAAAAGAAAAGAGGACATATTTATCGGTGCACATAGCTAAAATATTCAGGTGTGTCTGGCTTCAAGCACTGCTGTATCCAGATGTCCAGATTATGCTAGAAATGGCCTTCCTCCTTTCAAAGTCAAACTTTTTCTCTTGCTGTCTTAATTTATAGTTAAATTTTCACTTCATAATAGGTCATTATATTCATTAAATTTCCTGTATATATTTCACTGACTTGTCTTGTTTCAATTGCCCATCTCCTTAATCAAATTCCTGCTGAAGGAGATGTTCGTTGGAAAATCAACAAACATCTGGATTCCAGTGGAAGATGGAGCCAACTTTGTTTAAACTACATACAGTGAGAAGAGGGGAATGGTATTTCCCTAAAGGATAAACAAAGGTTTGATGTCAGAAAAGAAAATACAAATTCTGCAGAGGCAAAATAATACTCCATAAAGGCTCCTAAATTATTTGTTTTGAAAACAAATGTATGATATTACAATTATTTTTGAGAAGTTCAGGAGAAACCAGCTTGGAGCATCATCAATTTTCTTTCTTTTTTTTTTTTTTTATCTTGTGGTGTGGGCTTTCAACACATAGAGGTTGTATCAATTCCATTTGAGGAAACAGAAACTGTCTGATGTTCTCAATCACAAATCTCAACAGTATGTCTCTTAAAGAGGAAACTAGGGACAAGGTAGGGTGAGATGTTCAGGCACAGTGTGGGAAGCCTTACTTGTCGAGTGTTTGCTTTGTTGGATGCATTGTTGCATTGTGAAATCCATCTCTTTTGAGCATGGCCAAGTGCTAATTTTTATAAGTACTGTCTCCTTTATCCACCTATTGTTGACATAAAGATGCTTACCGTCACTGTATCTCAGTAACTAGAACAATTAAAATAAGCTCTCTAAAGATAAAGACTCTGTTTTCCAAAATGCAATACATTCAGGATTTCAAGGTGAAATCCTAAGATTAATAGCTATCTGTTCTCTATTAGCATAACCTCTAGCTGCCAGAAATTCAGGGTGGATCCTGTCAAATAGTAGCTAGTATCAAGGCTACAAGGAACAGAGAACATGATTTGGGGTCTTAGGGATGGCAATTCTAGAGACAAATTCAAAAACTAAAAGGATGTTCTGGAGACCAGAAAGGGTCAGGGACTTGTAAAGGCAAAGCCACAAAGTCGTTTAAGCTATCTTGCAAGAATTAGGATTGGCTCTGAAGCACAAATGAATATTTGTCCTTAGGGGACTGGGTGTCATAGGATAGGGACCCAATAAACAGTTTGAGTTTCTGGAACATTGTGCACATGTCCTGAGCACCTGCACTGAGACAGCAAGTGGTCAGAATCCACATTCCATCAGCAGGAGACTTGCCTAAGTCTCACTTTCACAGTGGCCCCTCAGCTCCAGTTTACAGAGCTCTCTTAACAATATGCCTCCATTTTCGTTTTCTTTTCACAACCCAGACACAGCAGTCACATGACTAAAAGTGAAATCTCATCTATTTTTATGTCTTGTATTGGATTTTTTTTTTAAGTAAAGATAAAGCATTTACAAGACTAAGTGAATTAAAGAAATATAATTGATGAATGAAATAGTTAAGAAATGCTCAAATATTTTTGTGGAAGCTGTCTTTCAGTGAATTATGGGTATACAGAGAAATATGCTATATAGCTGCCTCAGCATCTTGTCTATCTTCTACCCATTCCACACCAAGAATTAGAATATCAGCCCTTATTCAGACTTGTCAATGTGTCAACCTACAAGATTCACAGCATGGTATCATTTTAAAAAATGAACACAGTTGCTTTAAAGTACTACTTCACAATCTCAGCACTATTAATATTTTGAGCCAAATAATTCACAGCTGTAGCGGACACTCTCATGCGCTATAGTATGTTCAACAACTGTGCTAGATTCTACCCAATAGATGCCAGTACCAGCCCCCAATTTTGTAAGAAACAAAAATGTCTCTGACATTTCCAACTATCCCCTGGGGTGCAAAATCCAATCTGGCTGAGAACCACTGCTTTAAAACCTAAAATAAAAACAGTGAAATATGTGGAACACATTTTACCAACATAATGTGAAAACTGTAAGCCACTGGAGGCGGGGGCAAAATTTGCCATGCCTAAATGTGTCTCCTTGGCATGAGGATTATTTTAGGCTATTTTTAAGAAACAGAAGACTCAGTAATTTGTTCTTTTTACCTCCCCCTTAACTGCCTAAAAAATTTTAGTTGAAGACCCTGGTCTAGGAAAGCACTCTCACCAGAGATGTCTACAAAGAACGTGGGCTAAGCAGGGGAGAGCAAGCTCGGAAGGGGCTGGAGACCACTTTGTTGTCTCTGTGTGGCACAGCAAACATCTGTTCACCAAATATCTAGTTTCCCATCTCCATGTGAATTGCCTTCCTCCTTTTTGAAGTTTCAAAACCCTACCCTTCTCCCTTTCTTTCAAATGACATATAAGCCTCAACTGCCTAACTTTTCCTTGGTCTCATTTCTCTTATGGGGGCCCTGTAGGCATAAGATTAAACTTGTTCTTTCAGTTCAGTTCAGTCGCTCAGTCATGTCCGACTCTCTGCGACCACATGAATTGCAGCACGCCAGGCGTCTCTGTCCATCACCAACTCCCGGAGTCTACCCAAACCCATGTTCATCGAGTCGGTGATGCCATCCAACCATCTCATCCTCTGTCGTCCCCTTCTCCTCCCGCCCCCAATCCTACCCAGCATTAGGGTCTTTTCCAATGAGTCAACCCTTCGCATGAGGTGGCCAAAGTATTGGAGCTTCAGCTTCAACATGAGACCTTCCAATGAACACCCAGGATTGATCTCTTTTAGGATGGATTGATTGGATCTCCTTGCAGTCCAAGGGACTCTCAAGAGTCTTCTCCAACACCACAGTTCAAAAGCATCAATTCTGCGGCGCTCAGCTTTCTTCACCGTCCAACTCTCACATCCATACATGACCACTGGAAAAACCATAGCCTTGACTAGATGGACTTTTGTTGGCAAAGTAATGTCTCTGCTTTTAAACATGCTATCTAGGTTGGCCATAACCTTCCTTCCAAGGAGTAAGCGTCATTTTAATTTCATGGCTGCAGTCACCATCAGCAGTGATTCTGGAGCCCAAAAAAGTAAAGTCTGACACTGTTTCCACTGTTTCCCCATCTATTTCCCATGGAGTGATGGGACCAGATGCCATGATCTTAGTTTTCTGAACGTTGAGCTTTAAGCCAACTTTTTCACTCTCCTCCTTCACCTTCATCAAGAGGCTCTTTAGTTCTTAGGTTAATTGAATTCTTAGAACAGCCAGAAGAACCTAGAAAGGGCAGAGGAAAATATTTTCCTTCCCCAAACACCATAATATAAATATCTTGCCTTGTCTCATCCCTTAAATTCTGGCATTGTTACAATAATCTTGTTGCAATTACCCATGAACCTATTTTTTAACAGTTGTGAGAATAAAATCTGAAACTGCAAAATAGGGTTCCCCTGGCCACATTAACCTTGAAAGTTACAGTAAAGAGAACTGCTGTTTAAAGCAGTGCCTGATGGACATGCTTGTTTAAATGAAGATTCCTCTTTCCCACTTTGCTTCTGATGTCTGCTGGTCACTATAGCAACAAGAACAGGGGAGATTCAGAACCAGGACATATGCACTCCAGCATGACAAGTTCAATTTAAATCTAGATCAGCAATGTAACTCCCAAAAAAAGAAAAAAGAAAAAAAGAAAGAAACCCCTCAAAACTCAGAAACATAATGAGTACACATACACCATCAGAACATCACCATACTTTGCTGTGGCATTCCTAGTGACACTGGTTTAAAAAACAAACAAACAAAAAACCCCAAAAACTTTGGGATTAAGAGTAGGAAAAACTCAAATATTTTCATTAAGGCATCACTTTTTCAAATCCCTTCTGGGTGTTTTGGATCCTTCAAATCTCAGGCAGGTTTAATAGAGTGTCCTTTTTTAGCACTTGGATAATTTTTTTGCCCATAAGATAGAGTGGTGATGTCACCAGTAATAGTGAGTGAACAGAATTTTGAGTATTTAAATCACGCAAGAATACTCATATATTCCAAGTAAGGAATGAGCACAGAATCACCAAAGAGGGTGGAGGGGGAAATCTATACTCCAATGGAATTTTTAAATTTTATGTCCTATCAAAGTTTTAAAAATAAAGTTAGAGTAATGTTTACAGCCAGAGATTTATTTCCAAATCGAAATTGCAAAGTGCCAAAGAGAAACAATGAGTTATTTCCTAGTGGGATTAAAAGTCATTATTTAGGATATGTTATTTCCTGATTTTTATCACTGCAAATTCTTAAAATGATGTTTAGAGCTTTCTTTTCTTAGACACTGCTATAGCAATACTTCAGTTTAAGGAGCTTGGGGATTGAATTTCTTACTCTCATAAACTCAAACTTCTAAAGGTGACTTTAATATATCTCACTATGGATTAGTTTTTGTGTAGAACCAAATTTAAGATATTTTTAAAAACCCATGCTATAATTTTAATAAATCTCCTAGAAAAAATTAGATAAAATGTATAACTCAATCATTCCTTTCAAGAAGGCAGTTTATACTTATACTCAATTTAATTCCTCATATGCATCTATAGGGCTTTCCGGGTGGCTCAGTGGCAAATAATCCACCTGCCAATGCAGGAGATGCAAGAGAACCAGGTTCAACCCCTGGGTTGGGAAGATACCCTGGAGGAGGAATGGCAACCCACTCCAGTATTCTTGCCTGGGAAATTCCATGGGCAGAAGGAGCCTGTTGGGCTACAGTCCATGGGGTCACAAAGAGTCAGATACAACTGAACGCTACATACACGCCTCTAAAGACCACTCTTCCCAGCAACTGACAGAATTTATAACTATGTCTGCTCTGCTGTGGGGTTGCCCTTCAAACATTCTTGAGAGATACTGGAGTTACATTTCTATTTCTTATTCTCCAGGTTAGCTTTTCTAACTCTAAAAGTAGTTCTTGGAACTGGCTTTCAGCTTTAATTTTTTAACCACTTTGGGTCTCTCTTGATTCAGAGTAACTTTGTAAATGTGGTTGTACCTATGTACCGAAAAGGAATGGAGTTTAATAAAATGCAGAGCAAATAAAACCTTTTAAAGTCTATTCATATAAACTTTGTATTTTATTACTTAAGGGCATATCTATGTCTATCTATCTATATATACACACACACACATATATATAAAATATAGTACATATATACATAATATATAACATACATATGAAAATATGTATACTAAAATATGTATGTATTTAAAAACTACCAAGGGTTTAAGTGATGAAAGACTGGCTATTTTCTTAATGAACTTAAGAGTCTTTGGAATTTAATCCATAGTTTTTCTTTAAATTATCTTATCTACTCTCAGATAAATATCAAGTTAGTTATCTTTCGTATGTGATAAAAACGACAAACCCCACTAGGCCCAAGACTAACAATGATATAGGGAATTTGCTAGAGTTCAGTTTCTAAGGTTTAAATGTGATGATGGATAATCACAATGAACCATAAGATATTAAAGAAAGGTCCTTGACTAAGAGTAAGAAACATGCAGCATTAATCACAGGACAACAATCTGTTCCCATGAGGGCTTGGTAAAGATAAATTTATAGAAATTTCAAGTTAATTTGTCCATGTAGAGAATGAAAAAAATGAGAAAAATAGAAGAGTACTTGAGTTTGCTAATATATTCCCTTTTATATAAAATTTAGTCATGTAGACAGTAAAATTTCTGAACATTAAGTTAAATGGAAAATGATATTTTCTTGTCAAATTCCAAGACATATTTAGATGATTTTTTTAAAGCCAAATATATATTTTATCTATATCTGGCTTCTTATTAACTTTATGTTAACTGTGGAAATGGCAATAAATCCAAAAAACTAACAATTGGCTTAGATGCATATATTTTGAAGACTTAGAAGTTTTTCAACAGCTTACAGTTGTAATAAAATTAAAAAGGAAACAAACAAACACAATTCTAGGGTCCTACAAAGCATGTAAGGTCAAAACAACTTATTTTGAAAACAACTGAAATTAATGATCCAGAATATGCAGACACACCCTTATTTCAGAGAAAACTACATGCTAGGTCAAATACCCTGTTTAACTCCTCCGCGAAAACTGTTGCATCATTTGTGGGGAAGATAATTTTTAACCAGAGATTAGCTAATTTATTTTATCTTATAATATAATGAGCCAATTTTATATTGATGTACAGGGTCAGGCATAGGCCCAGGTTGAAGCTATTAGGTGAAATGACATTAGGTGTTTATTGGTGGATAAATGACTTTCCCCCAAGGTTAAGTCAGGAAGAGTCATCTCTTCTGTAAGGCAAGTGAGGCACCTGCCTCAAGCAGAAAGTTTGAGACAAATTATCAGTGATCAAGACAAACAATGCTTTAAATGCACTAGTTCTAAAGATTAAAATAAATACAGAAATACACAGAGCCACAAATACCACATTTTTTAAAAAGAGGAGAATCTGTATTGATTACAATTTATTACTGGTAACAACAGCTAGCCACTTGCTATGTGAAATTTTTTTGTGTTTAAAGACTTTTAAGATTCACTCTTTTCCACGCCACACTTTGAGAAAAGGGAGATGACTATTCCACTTTTTTATTTGGTCTTTATGCTACTGTTTCATGGTTAACTAAGAAATATTTTCACTTCATACTCATTGCTATCATAATATGCAGTTGAGTATGTTGCCTTATAAATATACTGCTCCCTGATAGTTCATTTTAGATATTAGGAGTGAGAGTCACCCTGAGCACCCACTCTTCCCTGAACATTTACTCAAGACCCAGCACTGTCATTATGCCTCACACACTAGGTGCCAAATAACTATCGACTCAACTGAAAGTTAAGGTAACAGCTCTGGCTGTGTCCACTTTCAATCTTTTTCTTTGATAATCCCAGTTGTATACTTAAAGCTTATCCTCTTTTCATTTTCTTGAAGTTGGCTACAGAGCATTTATATTTTTTTATATAATTGAATACGTTAACAATGCTTGTCTACAACTAATTGGATGGTAAAAATTATTATTATTTATTCCTTCTCCTTTTGTTTTGTTGTTGTTGTTCAGTTGTTCAGTAGTGTCCAACTTTTTGCGACCCCGTGGACTGCAGCATGCCAGGCTTCCCTGTCCTTCACCATCTCCCAGAGTTTGCTTAAATTCATGTCCATTGAATCGGTGATGCCATCCAACCATCTCATCCTCTGTTGTCCCTTCTCCCGCCCTCAGTCTTTCCCAGCATCAGGGTCTTTTCCAATGAGTCAGTTCTATGCATCAGGTGGCCAAAGTACTGGAGCTTCAGTTTCAGCATCAGTTCTTCCAAAGAATATTCAGGACTGATTTCTTTTACGATTGACTGGTTTGATCTCCTTACAATCCAAGGGACTCAAAAGAGTCTACTCCAGCACCATAGTTTGAAAGCATCAATTCTTCGGCACTCAGCCTTTTTTATTGTCCAGCTCTCACATCCGTACCGGAGAAGGCGATAGCACCCCACACCAGTCCTCTTGCCTGGAAAATCCCATGGACAGAGGAACCTGGTAGGCTGCAGTCCATGGGGTCGCAAAGAGTCGGACACGACTGAGCGACTTCACTTTCATGCACTGGAGAAGGAAATGGCAACCCTTTCCAGTGTTCTTGCCTGAAGAATTCCAGGGAAGGGGGAGCCTGGTGGGGTGCCATCTGTGGGGTCGCACAGAGTTGGACACGACTGAAGTGAGTAAGCAGCAGCAGCAGCACATCCATACACGACTACTGGAAAAACCAGTATTTGGACTGGTTTTTGACCATACAGACCTTTGTAGGCTAAATAATGTCTCTGTTTTTTAATATGCTGTCTAGGTTTGTTTTAATGGTCATTTAATAAATGTGAATTACAGGCATGCTTTTTTTAAAAATTCAAAAGGAAGGTACTTTGAAATAAATCAGAGAATATATGCACCCCCAGTTTTTAATTTTAATTCACCGCTGTATTTACCTAAGCCAAAATGTAACATCCCCATCATATTTCTAAATGACTTAGCTTAAAATGTTTCTTGAGATTCTCAAAAGCAAAAAACACTTATCCTACAGTAGAGGTCTTCCTGATTTTTTTTTCGTAAATTTTTTTCCGTTTATATATAGAAACTACGAAGAAATAAATTATACACCCACTTCATGGAAAGATATGCTCTACCTTAGCAATTTATACTTTTCCAAAGACATTGCCTCTGCTTGTTACTTGGGGAAAAATATTATTACATCGAATATTTATACTGCATTCACCCATTTCTTCCATCCCCCAACCCCCATCTCTGGCAACTACCAATAAGTACTATCCATGAGCAAGCTGTGTTTTTTCTTTCCCAGATTATACATATAAGAGAAATCATATACTATTTGTCTTTCTCTGACTTATTTCACTCAGAACAATACCCTCGAGGTCCATCCATATTGTCACTAATAACAAGATTTCATTATTTTTTATCGCTAATATATATATATTAGCCATATATATGTATTTGTTATATTTACTATATTTATGAATATATATGAAATAATTATATATGCATATATAATTCAGCCATTATATGGGGGGAGTTACCATAGTTTTTTATTCATTCATCCATAAATGGATATTTAAGTTATTTCCATATCTTGCCTATTACGAAGAATGTGTCAATGAACATTGGGGTGCCTATATCATTGGAGGTTAGTATTTTCATTTTCTTTGAGTAAAAAGCCAAATGAATTGCTGGGTCATACAGTAGCTCCATTTCTAATTTTTGAAGACACTTCATACTATTTTCCATAGTGCTTATACCAGTTTACATTCTCACCAACACTGTACAAGGGTTTGCTTTTCCCCACATGTTCACCAACACTTGGTATGTCTCATTTTTTTGAGAATAACCATCATGACAGGAATGAGGTAACATGTCATTATGGCTCTGATTTGCAGTTCCCTTATAATTAATGATGTTAATTATTTTCTCACACGTCTGTTGGCCATCTGAATGTCTTCCTGGAAAAATGTTTATTCAGATCTCTTGCCCAATTTTTAACTGGGTAGCTTGTTTCTTTACTACTGTGTTTTATGATTTTTTTTTGAGTTTTTAAAATATATTTTGGATATTAGCCTAAGTAATTCAGGGCTGCAGGGGCAGCACCTCAGTCTTGAGGGTCTAATCGGCTTCTCTGTGTATTGTGAGTGTCGATGGATGGCTTCCGTTTTGTGTTCTGAAATGGTTGCCCGGGTCCTACTGCCAAGCTCACTTTTCCGGTAATTCAAGACGTGGCCGTGTTTCTGTGCTGTGAGGTCATGGCTGAGACGTTGCACACATAACTTTCTTTCTCAGCCCACTTTGGCTGCTATAAAACATACCACAGGCTGGGAGCTCATCAACAACAGAAACTTGTATCTCACAGTTCTGGAGGCTGGGAAGTCCAAGATCAATGTGGTCAGGTTCTGGTGAGGAGCTTCTTCCTGGTTGATCCTTCTTGTTGTGTCCTAACATTGTGGAAGGGACCAGGGACCTCTCTGAGGTTTCTTCTGCAAGAACGTTAATCCTATTCATAAAGTCTCCACTCTCATGATCTAAGCACCTCCCAAAGGCCCCACTTTCTAGAATACCACCATCTTTGGGTGTTAGGATTTCAATATAGAAAGTTTAGGAGGACACAAACTTTCAGACCACTTTCCTTTGCAGGCCAGAGGGAGTATTTCTTTGTATGACCATGTCAGTTTGAAAGAACACAGCTAGTGAATACAATTTCTAACTTTTTGGCCATGTCCCAATAACAACTGAGAAGACCTATTACTAAAGAAAGAAAGGAAAGGATCCGTGAGGTAACCAGCATTTTCTGGCACAAATATTAATGGAGGTGGAAATGTGAATTTTGTATCAATTGACTGTTTGATATTTCTCCATTATCTTTCTTTCTAGATCACTGAGCCATAAAATTACATGCATATGCTGAGAACTGTATCACACATGAGATAGTTAAGATGTAAATCCCCATGAGGACAGCCAAAGGCAGATATACTTGCCTTCCAGGGCATGTGGCAAGGTTGCAATATAAAGATTAATCTTTGAGTGGCTCCAACAGAAACTGGTGAATATGAAACAACTAAGCCAACTATTGTTGACTCAAAGAGTATGGGCAGAGTCAAAGAAAACTGCTATGAGGACACAGGATAGAGAACATACACTCTTCCAGTCAGGCCAGGGTGTGGGGCTCCAAAAAGAAATTTGTGGATTGGGGGAGGGTCCAAAAAGAATGCCTAGTGTTGTAGGAACACAGTATGACTCAGGAAAACAAAAAATACCATCCGGAATTTGGATTGGCATCTTGGAAGATGCAGAGAAAAATAAATTTTCTGTTCTTAAAAAAACATACAGTCTCACTGTCATTCACAGAATTAACTCAGGTAAAAGACTTAAACAACAATGTGGGAGGGAGCAGGACTGAACTAAAATGAGACCTTAAAATATAAGAAATGTTTAAAGAGTGTCTCTGGCTGATTGATCTGTAAAACCTGAGCTAGACAGAAGATAATCAAATATATACTGATCCTTATACTATGCACTGGTTTTAATGCTATTTTAAAAACTCTTCCTCCAAAAACAGAATCTGGGTTTCCATCCTCCAAAGTTCTTTTTCCAACCTTTTGACAAAATCAATTGATGAAATATTTGTTGAATACTAAGTAATACGATCTGCTGCCCAGTGTGACCAAGATAGAGCTGTGGCATTTGAGATGCTTACAAGTAGGGCAGAAGGAGGAGGTAGGCTCCCACACAGATGGCAATGCCACACTGTAACATAATGCTAACCCTAAGACGCAGCAAAAAGCAGAGCCTACTGGACTGAGTTACTTCTGAGAGCAGATTTCATGGGGAAAAAGTAGCATTTAAAAAATCTCCTCGAGGAGGCAAAGATTTAAGAATAACTACCAGTGGAACAGAAAGGCAAGAGCATGCAATGAACTCTCCGTATCAAAGAAGAGAAGGAAACAGAGAATGCGGGACACAGACACACCCGCTACATTCTGTACAATGGTCTGTCTGGTCTGTCAGACATTTATTCTACCACCAATGACATGCTCCAAACCATGTCTCTTTTCTGCCTCATATTCCACCTACAATGCCAGTACCTCCAACTAAGCATCCAAGACTCTGTCTTCTATCCAGCAACTGTCATGGCCTCCTGTTGGATTGCACTCTGATGCCTGCAATTCATTCTCCATAAAGCAGCCAGATGTCTTTTTAAAAGGCAAAGCCTATCCAATCTTTTTCCAGCTTAAAGCCTTGCAGCAAATTCCTAATGTGAACAGGGGAAAATTTTTATGTTTTTAACTCACCCTTTGAGGCCCGCAAGACTTGGCCTTTTATAGAAGCCCAACAAATCCATCCACACTCACCTCCACGTGTATCGTAATGCTCTGTTCACAATGCTCCACTTTGATTTCCTGCCTTACAACTCCTGAGCATTCTGTTCCTTCCTCTAGAAATAATTTTATTGGGCAAATTTTCACTCATCCGTTAGGTGACATCTTAGATGTCACGTCCTCAGAAAAATATCCCCTTCAATCTTAGTTGTGATTCTTTGTTAAAATCCCTTACTAGTTCCTTATGATTTGTAGGCTGTCTCCTGATTTCCAACATGTGTGATCAATGTGTAATATCTGTCTCCATTAGGGCTATTAAACTCCATGAGAGTAGAAACCAAGCTGATCTTATGAAATACTTTGTCTTTGGTGAATATCACTCAAAAGGTCTTCATCGAATAAGTGAATTAATGTATGCATGAATGAACAAATAATTAAGGACTTTCAGCAAAGATGCAATCTAACATGATTTTAAAATCCTTCTGATGTTTTGTCTTCACAAGATGAAGACATCTTTGTACCAAGATACACTGAAATAGCTTACATTTCTACTGTAGGGTTTTTGAAGACCAAAGTAAATAAAATTCAGACAAGTAAATGAAAATATCAATCTTGAAGATTCTGCATATCTGATAAAAAGATAATTACAGATAGCACATACTTGAAATGATATCTAGACAAATTATGCATTATCTAATTTATGCTCATACAAAGGTGACCATTATCATCCCCATTTGGTTGTCAGGAAAAGTGAGGCAAAGAACTATGAGGGGATTTCCTTTGGATTGTCCAGCTGTTAGGATGGCAAAGTCTGGAAACCACAAAGTGTGACTCTTGGTCATAATACCTCTTGGTTAGTTTGTCCTTTAAGCGAATATATTAAGTTGATAACGGTTTCTCTGAAAATTTAGACTTTTGCTGCTTGAAGTAATGTTTCCTTTACTATAGTTAAAATATGATCTAATCCAGGGGTCCCCAATCTCTGGGATCCAGTGCCTGATGATCAGAGGTTGAGCTGATATAAAAAAAAAATAAAGCATACCATAAATGTAATGTAGTTGAATCTTCTCCAAGACATCCCCGCTTCTGGAACCCACTCTGAGGAAAAATTCTTCCACAAAACTGGTCCCTGGTGCCACAAAGTTTGGGGACCACTGATCTAATCAACAGTAAGGAGGAATTTAGACTTTGACTACAATAAGACATACTTTAGGGCCCACAATGGTTACCTTTGTATGGGGGTAAACTAGGTTAAAATATATCCTCTATCATGTGAATACTTTGAGATCACTAACCAATCCCATTGTTTTCAGTTTTTTTAAGCTCTGTTAATGAATTTTAACTTTTGAAAGGATTACTGTTTCTTGTAAAATTATGTCATATTTTATGCTGCATGGCAAGATTTAAGGCCCAAAATAATGGCACCAATTTAGAAAGAAAAATATCTGTTGGTAGTTTAGTAAATTATACCAGATGGGTCTTGTTAAATACAACTACTTGAATATTTGACTTTTTAGTAAAGAATATTATGGTAAGACATAATTTTAATACAGTTCCTTGGAATAACTTTTTTATTCTAAACCAGTTTTTCTTTTTTTTTTTTGTCTAATACATATGAATCTAGAATTTCATAGATAGAATTATCCTCTACTAAATCCTGTTCTTACTGTTACTTGGGCAACACTTTTCACATCACTAAAGAATGAAGGAAGACATCGTTAGATTCAATTTGAGTTAAACCAATCCTAATCAATATTTTTTGGGTCTCTAAGTATTAATTTTTAATAAGTGCATCAACTTGTCTCTTGGATGATATAATTTATACACTTGTCTAAGTGACCTAAATGTCAGTAAATTACTGTTTTAAACCTTTCTCTGTTAATTAATTCTGCATCTTAGTAGATGCTAAGAAGAGTTTTCCTATGTTTGGTATACAGATACATAGGAACTCCTACATGTGCAAATATGTGTATGTGTATTTCAGCTAATACAATAGGTATTCCAATGAATACATACAACCTAATGGTTAAGATAATGAGTTTTAAATAAAGATCATCTGCAGTCTAATCCTGGATCCAAATCATCTATTAACTTTGTAGTTCTATGGCTGAGTAAATCCATTTATAAAATGGAGATGAAATTGCCTATCTTACAGAGTTTTTATAAAGATTAAATGTGATAAGATAAACTTTTAACAGGAAATATTCTAAGTGTATGTTCAATAAATGTTTGCCATTGTAATACAATTATAAAATATCTGAGCCTGTTATGACAGAACTTCAGAAATAACTTAATAAGTGAAAAGATTTCAATTCTGTTATTCTATAGGATTTGAAATTTTTGATCTATTTATAAAGAGATTTTCTGATTTGTACTGAGAGATTCATTTAAACTAGCACTATTTCTCATGCTCTACTGTATCTCTCATTTTGATTCATTTTTATCTTGTGATGTAAAAGGAAAACAGTAGGAAGCAATATTTCAACACTCAGTGAATCTAACTAACCTCAATTCATCACTAACCACTCTTAGAAATCAAAACCATTCTAAGAAAACAATACTTACAATGAAGAGTGATACTTTAAGCCTTCAAGTAGGAAAGATTTAAGCACAAATACAAATCAGTATGCAGTGTGCAGGGTCTGAGCCTGGGTTTTACCAACTGGCACTCCTGAGCTGACATTTTGGCATATGGAATTTTCATTTGAGCAACAAAATGCATCTAGTTGTGTAATTTGCATTCCTCAATGAATGCATGTAGAAAGCAAGAGTAAATAGTGTTTTAATTTTTGAAGTGAAAAATGATTGGCTCCTGGAAGACACTGCCTTCCAAGAATCTTCCTGGCTTAGAGTATATTAATGAAATTGTAGGGGAAATGAGAAACTGGGGTAAGTTTTCAATAGACCATATAAATCAAAAAACTCTGAGATACAAAAACCTTCAATGAATATTTGTGTATGTGTATATCTTAAATATGCCTCCCTCAATTTATCTTTTTCTATTAAGCTTAATTGTTTAATGTTGAATGAAACAATAATGGGATTATATAGAGTGACACTGGAAGGTTTATTAAGTTTTTCCACTCACTTGAACCAGGCAAATGCAACATTTTCATTTGAATAATGTAAAGAATCGTTAATTCTGTTATTGTTAATATCACTCTTAAAGCAAAATGGAACGTATGGCTGAAAGTAACTTTCTGATATTCTCACTTCAAGAACTTCATATGCAGTTATTCATTTTTGGCATAAATATTTATTGTATATCAGGCATATGCACACATGAATTTGATACTAGGACTTCTTCTCTTACTGTTTTATGAAGAAGCAAAATGATGTAGAATAGATTGTTATTCTCACACTAACCATTTTATCATTCCTCTTTGATTTGAAGAACTAACCACCTTAAAAACTGCACTGTTTTGCATTCATTGCCTATATAGGTGTCCATGCAAATGGATTCTAGCCTGTGAAATGTAAGCAGACTTAAGGACTGTCATACAGAGGGAAGTTAGTCAGAAAGAGACAAACAAATATTGTATATTAATACATATATGTGTAATCTAGAGAAAGGGTACAGATGAATCTGTTTGCAGGGCAGGAATACAGAAGCAGAGAACAGATGTGTGCATACGGGTTAGGGGAGAGGGTGTGGAATGAATTGGGCGATTAGCATTGGCATATATACACTGCTAAGTCACTTCAGTCGTGTCTGACTCTGTGCGACCCCACAGACGGCAGCCCACCAGGCTCCCCCGTCCCTGGGATTCTCAAGGCAAGAACACTGGAGTGGGTTGCCATTTCCTTCTCCATTGCATGAAAGTGAAAAGTGAAAGTGAAGTCGCTGAGTCGTGTCCGACCCTTAGCGAACCCATGGACTGCAGCCTACCAGGCTCCTCTGTCCGTAGGATTTTCCAGGCAAGAGTACTGGAGTGGGTTGCCATTTCCTTCTCCGATATATACACTACCATGTGTAAAACAAATAGCTAGTGGGAACCTGCTATATAGTACAGGGGCTCAGCTTGATGCTCTGTGGTGACCTAGCTGGCTGGGATATGGGGGTGGTGGGAAGGAGACCAAAGAGGGAAGGGATATATGTGTGTGTGTATGTATATATACATAGATGACTCGCTTCAAGATACAGCAGAAACTAACATTGTAAAGCAACTATACTCCAATTTAAAAAAAAAAGTAAACCACACGTGTACATGTTCTCATAACTATATTAGCAAATTCTTCTATGAACAAAATAAGTCTATTTTATCAATAAAACAGAAGTAATTAGATGGGGTTTCCAAAGGAATTTATCATGAAACAATCTTAGCCCCTTGACCCAAATAGTCTTGCTACCTACATTCCATAAGTACAATGCTGTCCTAAAAATACAGAGAACAAATATCAGGAAATTTGCCTTCTAAAGTTTTTGTAAAACTTTTACTATATAAGACTTCAGACTCTGAAATTGTCACATAAGAGAAAAAAAATCCAAGTCTTATTTAAGCCATTCTTGTTTGAGTCTTCTGTAATGAATACATAAAGCCACTACAGAAATGATGTTTGGGGACTTATAGTCCCAAAATCATTTTATTAATGCATTGTATAAGTTATTTAAGTTCTATAAATTCAGTAGGGAGTATATGGAATTTACAGAACTTATTTAACATACAATGCATTAATAAAATGAATTCAGTAGGGAGTATACAACTCAGTATACTGAATTTACAGAACTTAAATAACTTATACAATTCATTAATAAAATGAATTCAGAAGGGAGTATACAACTCAGTATACTCCCTACTGAATTTTTGAACTTAACTGATTTATACAATTCATTAGTAAAATAAATTCAGGAATGTAGGTCCCCAAAAGTCATTTCTTATATTGCATATATGAAAAAAACCTATGGTTAACATTATACTGAATAAACACTAAAGGTTTTTCCCTTAAGATTAGGAACAAGACTAGGATACTCACTTTTACCACTTCTATCATCTAGTACTGAAATTTTACTCAGAGCATTTAGGCAAGAGAAAGTAATTAAAAGCCAACAGCAAAATTTTCTCTGGTATCAGAAGACATTATCTTGTATGTAGAAAGTCCTAAAGAGTACACATTTCTGGGCACATACACACAGGCAAAGTCTATCAGAGCTCATAGACAAATTCAGCAAACTAGCAAGTAAAAACTGAATGCACAAAAATCAGTTGCATTTTTTTGCACTAACAAGAACCAATGCAAAAAGGAAACAAAGAAAATTCTATTCATAGTAACATCAAAAAGAATAAAATAGCTAGAAATAAATTTAACTACAGAGGCAAAAGATTTGTACAGTGAAAACTACAAAACACTGCTAGAAGAAATTAAAGATCTAAATACATGCAAAGACAACCAGTATTCATGGATTAGAAGACTTAGTATTGCTAAAATGGCAATACAATTCAAAACAATACATAAATTCAATGCAATTTTTATGAAAATTCCAAGATTTATTTTCAAAAACAGAAAAGCCCATCTGAAAGTTCATATGGTATATCAAGGGACTCCAAACAGCCAAACAATTTTGAAAAGAGGAACAAAGTTGGAGGACTCATGATTCCTAGTCTCAAAACTTACTACAAAGTTATATTAATCAAAATAGTGTGGTTCTGGCATAACGACAGATATACAGACCAAGGGAATAGAAAAGATCACAGAAATAAACGTTCACATATATTGTCAACTGATTTATTAATACAAAATCAGTGTCAAGGACAGTAGGTAGAAAAATGTACTCTTTTAATAGTGCTGGAAAAACTGTATATCCACGTGCAAAAAAAAAAAATGTAGTTGGACCCTTACCTAACACCATGTAAAAAATTTAATTCAAAATAGATTAGAGACCTTAACTTAAGTGCTAAAACTAAAGAAATCATAGAAGAACACATAGGGAAAGCCTTCATAATATTGAACTGGGGAATGACTGCTTGAATATAACACCAGACACCCAGGTGACAACAGAAATGTTGTTTGAACAGAAAGGTTGGATGAACTAATGAACTGGATTTTATCAAAATTTTAAAACTTTAATGCACAGAAAGAAAACCGTCTAAAAAATGAAAGGCAACCTGCCTACTAAATGGCAGATGGTGGTGGTGGTTTAGTCACTAAGACTTATCTGTCTCTTACAACCCCATGGACTGTAGCCTGCCAGGCTCCTCTGTCCATGGGATTGTCCAGGCAAAGATACTGGAGAAGGTTGCTATTTCCTTCTCCAGGGGATCTTTCCCACCCAAGAATCAAACCCAGGTCTCCTGCATTGCAGGCAGATTCTTTACCCACTGAGCGACAAGGAATGGCAGATAATGTTTGCCAATAATATATCTGATAAGACATTAATATTCAGAACATACAAAGAATACCTACCACTTAACCATAACAAAATTAACCAACTAACCTAATTCAAAAATGAGCAAAGGACTAGAACACATATCCAAAGAAGATGCACAATGAGAAACAAGCACATGAAATGATGATTAATGTCACTAGTCACTTAAAAAATGCAAATCAAGTCCACAGATATATCACCTCACATAGATTAGGATAGTTAATATCAAAAAAGGACAGAAAATAACAAATGTTGGTGAGAATGTGGAAAAATTGGAATCCTTTTAAATTGCTGGTGGCAATATTAAATGCTGCAGCTGCTATGAAAAACAGCTTGGTGGATCTTCAAACAAATAAACAGAACTACCACATGGTTCTGTGGAAAATTCTTCAAGAGATGGGCATACCAGATGACTTGATCTGCCTCCTAAGAAATCTGTATGCAGGTCAAGAAGCAATAGTTACAGCTGGACATGGAACAACAGATTGGTTCCAAATAGGGAAAGGAGTACGTCAAGGCTGTGTACTGTCACCCTGCTTATTTAACTTACATGCAGAGTACATCATGAGAAATGTTGGACTGGATGAAGCACAAGCTGGAATCAAGTTTGCCAGGAGAAACATCAATAATCTCAGATATGCAGATGACACCACCCTTATGGCGGAAAGAGAAGAAGAACTAAAGAGCCTCTTGAGGAAAGTAAAAGAGGAGAGTGAAAAAGTTGGCTTAAAACTCAACATTCAGAAAACCAAGATCATAGCATCTGGTCCCATCAGTTCATGGCAAATAGATGGGGAAACAATGGAAACAGTGACAGACTTTATTTTTTTGGCTCCAAAATCACTGTAGATGGTGACTGCAGCCATGAAATTAAAAGATGCTTGCTCCTTAGAAGAAAAGTTATGACCAACCTAGACAGCATATTAAAAAGCAGAGACATCACTTTGCCAACAAAGGTCCATCTATTCAAAGCTATGCCTTTTCTAGTAGTCATGTATGGATGGGAGAGTTGGACTACAAAGAAAGCTGAGCACTGAAGAATTGATGCTTTTGAACTGTGGTGTTGGAGAAGACTCTTGAGAGTCTCTTGGACCGCAAGGAGATCCAACCAGTCCATCCTAAAGGAAATCAGTCCTGAGTATTCACTGGAAGGAATGATGCTGAAGCTGAAACTCCAATACTTTGGCCACCTGATGTGAAGAGCCAACTCATCTGAAAAGACCTTGATGCTGGGAAAGATTGACGGTGGGAGGAGAAGGGGATGACAGAGGATGAGATGGTTGGATGGCATCATCGACTAATTGGACATGAGTTTGAGTAAACTCTGGAAGTTGATGATGGACAGGGAAGCCTGGTGTGCTGCAGTCCATGGGGTTGCAAAGAATCAGACACAACTCAGTGACTGAACTGAACTGAACTGAACCACATGGTTCAGCAATCCTCTTTATATATAGCCCCCCAAAACTGAAAGCAAGGATTCAGTGAGATGCTTGTATACTAATATCGTTTGTATGCATGCATGAGTGCTTAACTCGCTTCAGTCACGTCCAACTCTTTGCAACCCTATGGACTGTAGCCTGGCAGACTCCTCTGTCCATGAGAGTCACCAAGCAAGATACCAGAGTGGGTTGCCGTGCCCTCCTCCAGGGGATCTTCCTGACCCAGGGATCAAACCTGAGTCTCTTCTCCTGCACTGGTAGGTAGATACTTTACCACTAGCATCACCAGGGAAGTCCAATGTCCATTGCTGTATGGTTCAAATAGCCCAAAGATGGAAGTAACCCAAATGTCTATCAACAGATGAATAAACAAAATGCAATATATCATTAAAATGAAATACTATTCAGCCTTAAATAGGAAAGACATTTTTACACATACTAAAACCTGGATCAACCTTGGAAATACATTAACTGAAATAAGTGAGGAAAGGATAAATATTGTATGACTCCAATTACATGAGGTATCTATCTATAATAGGTAAATTAAGAGAGACAGAAAGTGGAATAGGGCCGAGGGAAGAGAGGATGGAGGAGCTGTTTTATAAATAAAGTTTCTGTGTGGTGTGATGCAAAGTTCTGAAACTGGACAGCAGTAATGATTGCACAACATGAAGAATGTACTGAAGGCCACCAACTTATACACTTAAAATGTTTAAAATTGGTAAAGTTTATGTTACTTATATTTTATTACAATTTTAATAACATACTGCAAGGATTCCGTATATGACTTTTCATTGTATAATTATTAAAGTTACATTTAAAACTTTAAAATATAAATATATAATATTTATTATACTCATCTAGGAAAACAAACCATAAGGTTATAAAAATTATACAGTAATTGGTTATCTAGAATTTTTAAAAAGATTATAATGAAAGATATCAATTTATTTTTATCATCATGGCTTCCATCATTCTGCATTTTTAATATTAAATAAAGAATTCAAAAACCACAGAGATTCTATAGTGAAAAGTAACTCTGGTAAATCTAATACTAGAAGAGGAGGGATTTCAATTTAGTATAACTTAGTATCTCAATTTATAAATATCGGTATAAAGGTGAAATCTTATGTAAGAATCCACTCGCCAATCTGGCCTTAGATTGTTGATGTCTAGCCTTAGAATTGTAAGCTAAGGTAAAATTTATTTTGAAAATAAAATAACCCACATTGGATTTTTACCCTAATTTTACAAGATCTTCTTGCTTTTTTTCTTTGTGCATTTTACCTCAGAAGAAAGAAAAAGCAAAACAGCTTAATTTAAAACACAAGCGTTACCCATATTGTAAAGAACTCTAAAGAGCATTCTATTTCATTCATGTTTTCTAATATGCGTAGGAGGAATATCAGTCATGGCATTTGCAGAGTAAATGAACTAAGAATGTAGTATGTGGCCAATTCTATGGTGTGCATTCAAAACAATTCTTTAAAGATCAAGCATATGATCACTGTGTTCTGATGCCTTTGAATGTTAAGCTTCTTTTCTTTGATGGAAATCATGCAGTTTATTTCTGAATATCAAAGCCCACCTTGCTTTGGGAGAAACTGGACGCAAAACATTTTTTTCACAGTTAAGATAGGACAGAAAGTAAAACAAGGATGTTCAATCACAAAATTCAGGAAGGAAATGAATAGCTTCAAAATATTACTTCTCTAATACTCCAAATTATCTTTATAATCAACATCTATTCTATCTGAACACGAAATTTCCAAACATTAAAAGCAATTTCTAGAAGATGTGTATAATTTTCCTTTCACATACTGCCTCGTGAGAACTGCAGTACTCAACAGCCAGCTGTTCTTTGTTCTTTAATTAAAGGATAGATGATTTACAGAGTTGTGTTAGTTTTGTTAGTTTCAGGTGTAGAGCATGGTGTTTCAGTCAGTGGTTCAACCAACTTTTCCTAAGCAGCTTCAGTTTCAGCTCTTAGCAGTTAAAAGTGAAAGTAAACATTTAACACTTTGTGAAAAATAAAGCATGTCTGCTTTTAGAATTAGAGCAAAATAACAATCATTTACTTTTTGAAAAGTGTTAGACCACTGGCTTTGGGTGCGGTCAATATTCATCAGGAATTGTTTAGAATGTTCTAATAGAAACCCATTTCATTTATTCTAGCTCTTGACTTTGAAAGACAAGATAATTACAAAGAAAGAAAACTTGGCAAATAAATATTGCAACATTTTGGCATGACTTATATCCTTCCAGTCAATGGGCAGTTTTACAGTACATAATAAGAAATTCTAAACTCCCAAACTATTATTGTACCAAGCACATGCATTAAAATGTTAAAAATAATTCCCAGCACTGAGGCAGCTGTATTAGTCCCCATATATTTGCACATAGATATGATGGTTCAGACCAAATTTACTAACAAAGCAACTTCTTGTTTGTCAACTATTTATTGTTGGACAACTGAAACTGAAAACCTGTCCTACCTGCTCATCCATAAACAGTAGCTTCAGAATCCCATCACTTGTTTAAAGGTGAAAGTGAAAGTCGCTCAGTTGTGTCCGACTCTTTGCAACCCCAAGGGCTGTAGCCTGCCAGGCTTCTTTATCCATGGAATTCTCCAGGGCAGAATGCTACAGTGGGTAGCCATTCCCTCTCCAGGGGATCTTCCTGACCCAGGAATCGAACCAGGGTCTCCTGCATTGCAGGCGGATTCTTTACCAGCTGAGCTACCAAAGGTGAAGCATAGCCTTACGTTTAGAGTATTAGCATATCAGATACAATATAACTTGTTGATTGACAACAAACGTTTCAATATTTTAGTCTGAAAAATGTAACTTATTTATATGAAAAATCATTACCAATTGGAGATTCTAGGATAATAGTTCACTCATTTATCATTTCAAAATCCTCTGAGGGTTCTACTTGAGAAAGCTGGCTACCAAGTCACCTAATTGTTACGGTGTAAGCCAGCGACAGAAGATGAGCTAGTTGGATGGCATCACTGATTCAATGGACATGAAGTTTGCGCATCTCTGGGAGATAGTGAAGGACAGGGAAGCCTGGCGTGCTGCAGTCCATCGGGTCGCAAAGAGTTGGACACGACTTAGCAACTGAACAACAACAAAGCAGAAGGTCTACTTTGTCAACTTTAGGACATTAGACATCATTAGTATTACCCACTGACTCAATGAACTATAAATTAAGATTTGGCATTTTATTCTCAAAATTCTTTAGGTGTCCAAGAAAGAAAATGTTCTGACTATGACAATGTTTTCTAGAAAAATTACACTAGTAAGCTAATAAAAAATAAGAATTCAGATGGCTTTTCAACTAAGTAAAGCGATGCTCTGAATGTGAATTCTAAATCATATCCATTGATATTAAGATTCAATATTCAAGCATCAACATGCATATGAAGACAATTTTTGCCAAAGTTAAGACATCTTTCACCAAAATTAAGTAGCAGAAATAAGATAAACCTTAGACTAGTGACTCCTTCTCAAAAATTGGATGAAATCATTGTCAGGATACCAGCACTTCCACCCAAAACAACTAGAATCAGTGATGTAGATGATCTGAACATCACTTTTAACCTAATTTGACATTTATAGAAAACTGCACCCGACAATGACAAAATAGACAATCTTTGGGAGTCCACAGACAACATTTGCCAAAATAAAATATGTGATAAGTCATCAAATAAGCCTAAACAAATTGCACACAATTTAATTCATTCAAATTATGTTTTGGGGACATATGATAATTAATTAGTCCAATAAAAAATAATCAGAATATCTCCCAGATTCTTAGAAATTGAGACATAAATTTTAAAATAAAATGTAGGTCAAGAAAGATATCACAAAGAAAATCAAGCAATCTTTGTAATTAAATGCTAACAAAGGTATAATATATGAAATCTTTGGAGATACACATCTGACACAGTATTTAGAGGTATGTATAATAAAAGGCATATATTAGAAAATAATAAAGATTGAGAACAAACCAAGCATCCATCCAAAGAAACTAAAAGATTCTAGTGCAAATTAATCCTAAGAAAGTAAAGGAAGGAAGTAATAAAGGACAAAAGATAAATTTGGTAATTCAGTGAAAAGTGTATCATTCTTGAAAACTACTGATTATGAAACCCAACACATGAAACCCTAAGTCCAGATGGTTCTAGCAATGAGTATTTCTAAACATTTAAGGAAGAAAATGTGAATTTCTAAAAAAGGAGGGCTGCTTCTCCTGTGGTTAATGAGGCACATCTTTGATACAAAACCTGATAAGGGCATTACAAGAAAGAAAAATTATAGGCAGATATTTTTTGTCAACATAGATATAAAATCTTAATAAAGTATTATATAAAATTCATTTATATATAGAAAGGATAATACACCACAATTAAGTGAGGTTTATTCTGTGAATGCAAACTTGGTTAACATTTGGGGAAAAAATGTATTATAACATATTAACCACGAAAAGAAAGGCAAATCCAATGAATGTTGATAAAGTTTGTGATAAAATTCCACATTCTTTACTAAAAGCAAAACAAATGAGCCACCAGAGAAGCCCAAGAATGCTGGGGTGTGTAGCCTATCCCTTCTCCAGCGGATCTTCCTGACTCAGGAATTGAACTGAGGTCTTCTACACTGCAGGCGGATTCTTTACCAACTGAGCTACCATGGAATCCCCAAAATTCAAATATTCTCGGCCAAGGTGGAATAGATAAGAGTTTTCTGAATATGCTATCAGTTTCCAATGCAGCAGAAATTATACACAATGATGAATTACGAAATGCTTTCTGCTTGAGATAGAGAGTTAAGAAAAAGATGACTGCTCTTACCATTTCTGGACACCATTGTACTGAAACTCCTATCCAATAATACACTGAGGGAAGGGTGAAAGAAAAGTTAGCCAAGAAAAATACATCTTTGTTCACAGACACATGAGAGTATCTGGAGAAAAATCTGAAAGAATCAATAAATGAAGTTTAAAAATAAGCTAAACTCATCTCTAATGAAGAAAGCCACGTTAACAATAACTCCTGGGTAATGGTAAGAAGTAGTTTCTGCAAGGAACATGTAAGAATACGCCACTTCTTGGTCTCAGTGCTATCTAGACTAATATGTTTCCTTTTTGAAAAATTTACTGAGCTAATACAGTTAGGTTTTTATGCACTTTTCTTTATGTATGTGAAACTACAAATGTTTACATTAAATGTCACAGGTAATATTTATTGAGGCATGGAAATAATCATATTCAAAGCACTGTACCATTTAATATTCAAAACAATTTCATAAGGCAGATCCTGTTTTTAACTTCATTTTACAAATAAAGAAATAAGTTCTTGAAAGCTGATGAAACAATCCATGTATCAAAATCCATGTGATACAAAGAGTCAAGAAATTTCAACCCAGATCCTTCTGTTTGACAAGTGCATTTTCTTTTCACTAAATGTAATGCTTTCATTGCTTCTTAGTTCAATGGTTTTTTTGTTTTTGTGTTTTTTCAAGCTCTCTCAACAATTCTGTTCAAGATTTGGAGCAACAAAAAAAGGCTCAAGTATAATTTTAAATGATTGTGAATTCACAACAGCCATGACCTCAAATGATTACCCGCCTGAAAAACCGATGCTTAGGGAGATAACGTTGAGTGCACACTTCATTTTACTTACATTCACACAAGATTGACTCAACCTGCCAAATGTTTAAAAATCAAAGCCAGACTTACGGTCCAAACATATATTAAATCATGCGCACAAATGATTCATAACAAAAGCCAATCCACCTGCCGTGTGCTGGCAGCCATGAACAAGTCACAGTTACAACTAAATCTGAAGAATTATTCTGCTCATATATTGTTAATGATGCGATTACAAAAACATCAAAGCACAGGAGATAAATGAGTGTCCATAAATATAAGACATATTCTCTGGTAAGACTCAAAGTGATTGCAAGAAATTAGATCATGGCACTAGTTTTTTCTATTCCATCTTCTTTCTTCAATCTCCCAGCAGAAGTTGATGTAAGAAGAGAAAATATTTGCAGTCGATACACCAGGCAGTAAAACCTTCCCACTTTTGTGCAGATGGAAGCTAGCTTTATCTGGTTCATATGTTCTAAGCACATCTTAAAATAAAAACTGGAGGCTGATCTGCACCAAGAAAAACTGCATAAAACTGAAGAAGCAAGGAATTTAAATTTCCAATATGTCACTGCAATTTTTTAATTTTCAAAGGGATAATAATGCTGCCATTTTCACTTCATCTGATTCCTTTTGAAATCCACACATATTTCAAATATTACATCTGACCTAATTATTGCAAGGATGCTGAAGTCACTTTAAAAAATTCAATTACAATACCCAGTATGTTTTGTTTCCACTTACAAATTCATTATTTGAACTTGCTGTCAGAATTCACAGCAATAGAGTTTCCAGTTATAACACATGTATGACATCTGTTATTTTCTCTTGAAGTGAAGTCCTTGAAGTACTTTGGCAAACTTTGTTAAGAAAATATACAGTAACCATTTTAGCATCATCCTACATAACTGTACATCATCCTACATAACTGTACATAACTGGACAGTGCTTATCTAACAATTATCTTTATATCTTTATTGAGTTTTAAAATCATATGCTACTCTTAACAACATAATCCATTTTTTTCCGAAGAAAAACAGAGAAACCAAGCACTACATTTTAGTGAGGTGTTCGATTAAAGGATTAGGTCCTTTGTTTACTTTTTTACAACTCATGGGCATGTTTTCCATTTTAGAAAAAAAAAATTAAAAAGGAAGGATAAGCTGAAAATAATGTTGTCTTTGTCTTAGTCTATTATTTCAATCCTTGATGAACCCAAATTCCATGAATGTAGGGACCATGAAGGCCTTATTCACAAATTTATTCTCAGATTAGCATGACACCTACTGCGTAGTAAGTACTCAGTAAATTTCCATGGAAAGGATGAGTGCATTTGTCATACAAGGTCACCTTTGATATCCAGGAACAAAGGAACAGAAGATTGCATTTTGGTCAAGAGTCCTCAAGATCCCACTGAGGTTTGATGAGTTCCTAGGAGAACTCCCAGGACTCAATTGTACTCTCAGCTATGATTTATTACAGCAAAAGGCCACAGAGCACAATCAGCCATGGATTCAGGGTATTAGGAAAATGAACACAAGCTTCCAAGAACCGGCTCCCAATGGAGTCATGAAGACATGCTCAATTCTCCAGCAGATGTGACAACATATATGAAACACTGTCTCCCAGGGAAGCTCACTAGACTCACAGTTTCACTGAAGGCTGGTCACATATGCACCTGCTGCCTAGCCCATATCAAAATTGCAGACTCCTTGAAGGAAAATAGATATTCTGCATATATCATACTGTTTGCATCAACAGTTTAGGCACAGTGAGTCATTGTTATCTCTAGGCATGGTGGGAACTCTTTTAAAGTCTGGGTTCCTAGACGCCATCCAAGCGTTTACGATAGAAGTGGCCCTCTTGATGGACAGCGGTCTCAGGACTACTATGTTACAATTTTCTACAGAAGACTCATTTCAACTTCTCAGGTAAACACAGTGCTGCTCACCTTTTCTATCTGATTCCCCTCTTCCATTTTAACACAGCCCTGTGGGGAATCCATTTACCCAGTATCACTGATTGTTAGCATATGTATTTTAACACTAAGTAACATAACTAATAATATGCACTTTTTTAGTGGAAGTTGTGATGAGAAACATATTAGATAATACAAAACAAACATAAAAAGTCAATTGCTTTATTGGACTTATGTACTATTATGACTAATTTGATGGGTCCAGGGAGGGGTCATTTTTCTGATATGACTCATTGTAAAAGGTAGAGATATTGTCTTATTAGTATTTTGTTCCTTGAAGTACTTCGACTTTCTGTAAATTATCAGTGCCACAAATATTTGTTGAATGAATGAATAAATTTATGAACACATATTTACATATGCTTTTTGAAAGATAAATTTAGCTATTGGCTGAAATTTTATTACTCAAAATTCCTTTTAAAATACTGCTTTGCTGCCTCCTAGGTAATGTGTTCTGGTTAAGGACATAGACTTTTTTACTTAATGAATTAATAAAATAAGTCTTAGCTTCAAATGGAAAATGCTTGTGTTTAAGAAGGGAGTGTGAATTAGAAAATTACTGTCTTCTGATGGGAAGACGGGGTGATTATGGTAAGTTACCTTAATGTCACCAATACTTCATTTTTTAAGGACATGCCTTTGCCACGTAACTGTGTATGTCCTCCCAACAAGAGGATGAGTATATTCCTCAACCTATTGCATCTGGATTTGATCACTGACTTTCTTTGATGCCTAGCTTGTCATAATGTAAGCAGAAGCTTGAAATTCTTTGTGAGACTGGGTTTCTGCTCTCGTGCTTCTATCGTTGCCAAGAGAAGGATGTGTCTGGGCTGGCCCACTGCTCCAAGGGAAGGGATAGGAGACATGGGGCAGAAATGAGTGCTCCCATCCAAGCCCCATCTGGAGCAGCTGGCCTCAGGCCAACTCTCACATGTCTGAGTGAACCACAGCAAGACCAGCACTGATACAGGAGAAATCAATGTTTATTTTTGTATGCCACCTGACTGTTAATGAAAGTCATATAAAAAGTCATGGAGGCAAATTACAGGGAACCATTTGCCAAGTCACTGTGAGGAGAGTTTGTAACAATACAAAGCACTTATAGTTGACTGGAAGCAGATGCCAGGCACATCCTGGAAATGGCATTTATAGTCTCAAAGGACTTTTTTGCATCAGTTAAAACCAAAACATAAGATATATTTTGTAAGGTCTATTTTAAGATATAACTTGAGTCATTCTAAGTAAAACATTAAAAGTTAATTTGATGTCATTTTATATTCACAGTCTTCGGAAATCTAGACTCCCTAGTTATACTCTATGAATTAAATTTTTATTTAAATCTTAGACCAGTTTCAGTGTAAAACAAAATGGCATGGCAGAGTGAACAGTGAACAGCAAGAGTGGTAAGTGGTTGTCAAACTATTCTCAGATTGGCACTGAGTTCACCAACAGGAGGGTGAAAAATAGAAGAGATAAAAGTCAAACACAAGAATCCATGCCTTCATCTCATTTCATGTCTCTCTAACCAGAGGGAAAATAAAGGCAAGACACAGGAAAAAGGAAGCAGAAACTGTCTTGTTATGGCCATGAAATCTTGAATTTCCAAACGGCTTGACTGGCTTACACACACCCACCAACTCACAAGAATAAGGCAACCTGCTCCAACACGTATTTTCTTTCAGATCCTAAATTCAATTAGGTCAAGTTCTATCTGATTATGTGAGGATTAGTACTATCTACTATAACAAATTAATCCCCAAATGTCGATGGCTTAAAACAGCAAATGTTGATTTGTTTATCTAATAGTCCAATCTGGGGGCCTTTTGTCCTTGTCAATCTTCAAACACCCAAACTTTGTCTTTCTTGTGGTTGCATACTTTCAGGGCCTGAGAGCCCTCTGCAAATATTTAATGCCAAAAAAATAAAGAAGAAAGCATACCTGCTTCTTTAAAGGACCAGAAGTCACACTTTCTCTGATTTTCCATTGGCAAGAACTAGTCACATGGACACACGGAGGTGAGGATGTGTAGTTTCAGGCTATATGGCAACCTAGCAGAAATGTCACACAACGGAAGTGGGAGCACACATTTTAAGAGGGGAAGTAGCCATCCCTGCCCTGCTGATACAATTGTGCTTTGCCCAGAGAGACCAGCACAAGTCTTCAACATAGCAAATGCTCAATACATATTGGTAGAATACTTGAATTAGTGAATGATACAAACACATGTACCCATTTTTGTCTTCTAATGTTGATACAGATGTTATTATTGCCTTTATTGGTTTTCATTGAGTAACTGCTCTAGGCTAATGGCTAAGCTTATTAACTCACTCTTTAAAATAAATATATCAATATCCCCCTCTTTTGCTAAGTGTTGAAATAAAAACTCAAGCCTAAGTCTGACTCCACAACTGAAACTTTCAGAGGCATTTAGTGACTCCTTCACAGTTTTAGCTCAATCACATGATCTGTAATTTAACATTTTCCATGTATAGAAATCTGTACCAGTTACTGCAGGCTCTTGGAGGACACAATCTCAGTCTTTAATTATTTTTTTCCTTGTACCCCCACCTTCCTCACAGCTAGCATACATTTCACCTTATAGCAATTTATTGAAACATAGGAAAATAAAAAGTTGAATAATTTGTTTCATCCTGCAAATTGAGTCTATTTTAGTATATCCGAGGTATGTGTAACAGTGTATATATATAAAATAGTATATATGCATATACATAACAGTAAGCATACTATGTGTATATGTATATATATATATGTGTGTGTGTGTCATATATCTATATATAACAATAAGTAAATACTGTTAAACCAAATCAGATTCTCACCAATTTTCCTGCTCTACAGTCTGGTTTCAAATTAAGGTTTGAAAAAATAAAGAGAAAAATATAAATTCAGATAAGATTTCAGTTCTGTTTTTTTTTTAAAGAAACAGGTTGAATTGTTCCAGGGTTATAAACCAAAAATGAACCGTTAATTTAGAGCAGTCTTAATTATGATCTGAAGATACACCTTAAAGATCAAAACCATAGGTTCTGATTGAATCCATCACTAACAAATTGTGCACTTTATTCTGAGCTCCAGGATTGAAGAGAGCAGAGCAACCTGTGAAAAAGATTGAGAAGCATAATGTCCCTATAGAATTATTTTGATAAAAGTGGTGATAAATTATTATTTCTTACTGAATCCAAAGTATTTATTTCAAACATCTAAAGATTTTTTTTTTTTAATATTGAGGTTAGTGAACAGATTTTCCTATCATTTAGTAGAAGCTAGATAAATTATGAAGGCCTTAATTTGTGACTGGAGAAATACAAAGTAAATAGCCAAACAATGAAAATTTAGTACTAAATTCTTTGTGAGATCACACTTGTGTAGATATATTCCTTTACCTGTGACAGTTTAAACAAACTTATCCCAGAGTTTTTGGGCTAGCAATTTACTAGCATTCAGTTTTGCCAAATATTTTTACAGGAATTATTCTATCTTTTAAATAAGCAAGTAGCTACCTTCATATAAAAATTGAATAAAAATAGAATCTATGATTTATGTTCTTTGTATCAGAGGATAATTGCATTAGCTACCACATCAGACAAACCTACAAAACCCAGTGGCTTCTACATCCCTTCGTCTCTGACATAAGGTCTACTGAGGGTTGGATGGCCTCCTTCCATCTTATATATATGCTGTATGTGGCTTCTAAGGCTGCAAAGACAGGGAAGAAGAAAGGCAGGAAGCACATCTCCTAATTGCCTTGACTCCTAAGTGACATGTGTGTCTTCTGACCATAGTCCATTGACCAGAAGTAGTCATGTGACCTTGACCTAACTACAAGGCAGACTGGGAAATATAGAGACCCATGGAATTAGTTGATGACCACTGTGTTTGCTACATTTACAGCAAAAACAAGCACACAACTTTCCTGAGAGCTGGTCCAGGGATTTTTCCATGGATCTTAATGCTCCAGCAAACTGTACTTATTGAGTTCTTTTTTAGTTGTGTTCATCACAGCTATCATTCACATAAAAAAGATATTTCTGGTAGAATTGTAGTGGCAGACATTATCATAACATTCTGAGTCTTGTAACTCTGATTCTGAATTTCTGCATGTTGACCTAGGGGATTTATTTTACAAGCTTCAAATGATTCATAGCTGAAACCAGGTTACCTGAAACTTGATTTAGTAGGCCTGTATAGTAGTAGAAGGCACAGATATGCATACTAGCAGGCACGGGTATGATTTAGTAGGGTCCTTCTCATAAAGAAAAATATTTTTTTCTCATTGGATATGAATTCTGTTTCTCAGATTCTTTAACAAAACCAAAGTATTTAACACCAAAATCTTTCTGCATGTATATATAAAAACTGCAGCATTATTTTTAAGCACTAAAACCTCAACATAGAATAAAAATAACATAGCCAGATATTTTTCTTTTCTTTTATAATATGGATCATGTAAAAAGTATTATAATAAAATGAGGAAAGTAATTTTTCGACAGCATCAAAACTTTTTAAAATTAATGCCATGCAAGTTAGAATGGTATTTTCTAGTCCTGTTCCTAAGAAAATTGTGATGTACCAAATTTCATAATAATTTGAGTTTATTATTCATCAATATCTCAAGTGTTTTGTAAGCAAATTATTATTTTAGCAAAGCAAACCGATTTCCTCCAACTCTGCTCACATTGATTAGCAAAGATGTGCCTAAGGGAGTTTTGAAACTCTTCTAAGTGTTCTTGAATGTTAACTCCTTTTCATTATGATGAAACGCAGCCTATTCTTCATATGGACTAGTGGACAAGAGACACTATTTTAACCTAGATTATGAGATATGGAGAAAATATTGTCATCATTCACCTACAGCAGATTATTGCAGGCATTCCTTATTGTGAAATAATTTAATCAGTAATTTCAATAGAACAATATTACACTGTGCCTTAACTAATGCTTGCTTTCCCTGAATTTGAAATACCAGATGATGATATTAATAGTCACAGAATGACCTCAAAAATAATTCTGTTTGTATGCTATTTGAAGTTTGTATTCCCTAGACTCTAGGAAGAGGCTTTAGGAATTCTGATGTGTTGTGTTTTATTTATGCCTAAAAGGGGGTTCTGTCTGTCTGGTTTAAGCAAGCTAGAAAATGAGCAGAATTTCTATTTTTTTTTAAGACATTTGAAACAGTCCATGAGTGCAAGTGGCACTCAGCATGGAGAATCCTCCCTTCTTTGAAGTCCTAAATATTTAGGTGAGCTTTTAGCATTAATTGGCTACAAAAAAAGTGTAACAGTGAGCTTTTCAAATACAAAAAAAAAAAAAATTGTAAAGGAAGTTGTGCATAAAGTTGAATCATACATGTAGTGTACTTATACAAAATAAAGAATGAAAAGCATGAGAAAGTGAAGGAGAAAAACATTTTATTTAGAATCAGTATTATTTTCACTCTTTCCACTCAGTAAATTATGTGCTAAAATGGTCATAAGATTAAAGAAATGAAGCTGCTCGTTCCTGACCTTACATTTCAGTGACTTCTACGAGTGTGAGCATCTCCCTACCTTAACAATGATTCTAATGAAGAAGGTTAAGTGTTTGCATACAACATTTCTCCTAAATATCTATTATCATCTTGATCTATTCCTCAACCAACAAAACAGCAACAAAGGAAGAACTTATCGTGTTGGCTCTACCGGGAAATAATATGCACGTACAATATACTTTATGTGAAATTGAATGGATTTTCAAAAGTAATTTTAGCAATGTGTACTTTTTACTTTATCATCTAATTTAAGACTTTGAGCATCTGAGAAGTTTTAATTTAATTATCCTAATCAGATCCATAGCCACAGCCATCAGATCTATCCATTCCCTCCGGGGTGGGAGTTGAGGGGACAGGGGGAGTGGGTTGTGGGGGAAAGGTAAAAGTATTTTGTGGATAGCTGGCAGACTTCTGAGGGTTTCTCCGGAGGAAAATGACCAATAATCTGAAAAGAGTGAGCTAGAGATTGAACAGAAAAGCCTGAAATCAACTGACTGAGTGCGTTTAAAACCCACAGTGGTCAAGACCCGGGCATCGTCTTAGAAAAGCAAGTCCATAACCAACTTACAAGACACTTTCCCCTCTACCTGGATGGGGTATACACATCGAAACAAGCATTATTCTCTGATTCAATCAATGTTCAACAAATAGCTTACAAACTGCCCACTACCAGCATGCAAGCCTTGGAGTAAGACACGCATGGGGGTTCAAACTCCCTATCTTACACTTACTACTTGAGAGTTGAAACTGGCTAACATTTTCTATGGCTGATCCTTTCTGTTGTAATTCCTCAACTCTTCTGTAGCACAAAAGCAGCCAAGGCAATGCCTACATGGATGGGCGGCGTTGTGTTTCAGTAAAGCTTTATTACAAAAATAGGCAGCTGATCAGATTTGGCCTGAGGGTTGCATCTTTTCAACCTCTGGTAAAGGCAGGCTCCTGAAGGCGACACAAGACCCAGAAGCAACTGCTGCCTCTGGGGAAAATAAATCAGATGTATGAAGTTCAAGAAACAGAGATTTACTTTCTATTGTGTAACTTTCTATAATCTTGAATTCTGTACAAGGCACCATATTAAATCCATAGTTGCATTTACCTTTGGAAATAATCATTATTCTGATGTATTAATAGCAATCAACTTGCCAAGGCATCTACTTTATCATCTCTGTAAAGAGGATATTTTATCTCCTCTCCTTCTTCAATAGGGCCATGGTAAAAATGAAATCAAACACTGGATGTAAAGGAGCTGTATAAAAACCTAAAGTGCCACCTAAATGTACAGGGCTACTTTCATTATTTTATAACTGATACTTTGGGGAAGGAAGAACAGCTTAGCAGTTAAGATCTCATGCATCAGAGTCAGACTGTTAAAGATCAACCAGAATATTTTCAGTTTCCTTTTCCTTTCACCCTTCAGTTGCTCAAACAGAAACAAATTCCGCATCAGTACTAGGCTTCGAGTAATTTAGAAGGCAAATATGGTGTATTAAAAATTAGTATATGGAAATAAAGTTCTACATGGAACTCACACTTTTAATAATTCATAGTTATTGTTTTCTTAAATCTACTAATTTACTAGAAAAAGACTGAGATGAGAAATATGATTTCCTTTCATCCTTTTTTTTTGTTTGTTTTTACTTTCCAACTCATTTCCAGATTCAACTCTGGACCCTGTCCTTTTGACATTTACTGTCTCTATAAGTATTGTTCTATTGGAATTGATGAGGACCAGAATAATGACCTTAAGTGCAACAGAATCCTCAAACACTAAGCAAAATTTAATTAGATCATGTAAACATGATCAAAAAAGAAAACAGAAATGTCTATTTTAAAACCACCTTCAATAATAAATCTTAACATTAAAAGAAACCTCATGTTAAGCAAGTTAAACTAAACAATCTGTTTTCATTAAATATAGATTGAGATTTATTGAAGGCAAATATAAAAGATTTTTGTATTACACCCTCCCAAGCTTTATAATTGCTGAGATAGTTAAGTAAGAGATGGAAACATTTTAAGAGATAAGAGGAAAGACAAACAAATCAGCATGATGAAATCAAGTACTCACTATTTATAAAAAAATATATTTAAGCACACTGATTAGTAATTGGTAAAATGGACACTTATCATGGCATTTGAACCATCTAAAAAGACTGAAAAATTCCTCACTCTTTTAAAGATCCTTGAGCTACAGAATCCACAAAGTAATGAAAGCTGGAGATGAGATGTGAAGTCTTTTGGGTATTATTCCAACAACAAATCCAATATTGAAGTGGAAGATACCATATATGTCATTGAGTCTTACACCCTGAGGTAAGGTAGCTATGAGCAAAAACATAAGTATGCATAATTCTGAACTCAAGAAGTAATAAACTGGATGGGGAAATGGATCTTGAGTAGCAAATTCTCTGGGCAGCCAAAGATGAAAGACGTTCCTGTTTACAAACAGAGGCACAGGAGCAAAGAACGGGTTCACTGAGGCGAGAGCTAATTACATCTTGAGGAAATTGTTCCAAGGCGTGGAAGATGGAGAGTGAATATCAAAGGGACTAGTTTAAGAGGAGTGCCCTCAGGATGAAGGAAATAAAGCAAAATGAAAACTTCTTAGGGGGAAACAATGGAAAACAAAGAGCCATCACTGTGGGCCGCATTCTTGCTGAAGCAGGTGGTGGTAGAAGTTGTGAATAACACTGCAAATTTCTGCTAAGAATTACTAACATCATAATGGAGTCACTGATACTCCAGAAACCAAATACAGTGTCAGTGCTCATCTCACAAGGGGCACAGTCTGCTGAAGTGGTCTCACTAGTCACAGTTGGAGGACAACCTCTAGAGTTCATGTCTGAAGGTAGAACTGCAGGGCTTGAAGCATGGACAACTTGGGGCCTTTCACCAAGTGATTAATTAAAAAAAAAAAAAAATTGCTAATGAAAACTAACAGGGAATGTTTATCTGGAGTGACAAAAGAAACCACAACTGATTGAGAATGTTAAAAACCTAACATATGCCACAAACAGCCCAAAATTCAGAGAAAGGCTTCACAGCATTTAATTCATATCTTGACATAAATCTGACCCTGCACCTTTTGGTCAAGATGTCAGGGAAACCGGCAGTAGAATACCAGGGAGGCATATTCATAATCCAGGATGGTTGGCCATGATTTCATCACACAGACACAAGGAAGTGACTTTCAGCCATGCAGTTCATGTAACCTCCCCCACATCCCAAAGTGAAGGTAAGTGTACACCTCAACTACACCTCCTTCAGCAAATTTTATGTATAATTGGCCAAAGTCACTTCACAGGAGAAGAAATGAGATGGAAGGCATTTCAGAGGTGGGCAAAAGTGGTCCTAAACAATTGAAATCACAGTGTCCTAGTTTTGCAAATTTTACAAGAACACATCATGCTCAACCCATAGTGCATACTTTGTTGGACTCTTGCTACAATCTGGCGGGGGCCGTGTACACAAGGAGCCCTGCAGCTTCGCTCTGCTTCACTAGTTTCACAGCAAGTGTGCCTCTGCTCAGCCTCTGGGGCTTCTCAACTGCACCCTGCTGGCCACACTTTGTCGAGACAAAACGAGTGTGGGCCAATGTGCATAAGTGCCGGGCAGTAAGGTTTTAATTGCTGAAGTGTCCATTTCAAAGATAGTCCATCTCAATTAAAGGTATAGCCAACTGTACAACACACTTACTAGCAAATCAGCCAGATAAGGAACTAGGCCACCCACACTCACAAATTTCCCCATTTAGAAAGGCCTGAGTGCCCTACATAACTGCCATTTGAATGATCCCCCTTTTCCCACTTTGTATCCCAATTCTCTCTCTTGCATTTTAAATTAACTAATGAAGAGTGAACCCACAAAATATGAGGCACCCCATTGTTAGACCCCAATAAAGAGACAGAACCCCAGGCGTGCCTTCTTTCTCTCTTTCACCTCCTCTCTCCCTCTTCCCCACTACACCCTCCCAACCCACAACCACACTGTGTGACCCTCAGGCATCTCCTGTACCCTCCAGGACTTACAGACAGACTGGGAGTTAAGGGCTAATATGTACACACTGTTATATTTAAAATACATGACCAACAAGGACCTATTGCATAGTGCAGGGAACTCTGCTCAATATTTTGTAAATAACCTACATAGGAAAAGAATTAGAAAAAGAATAGATACATGTATATGTAGCACTGACTCACTTTGTTGCACACCTGAAAACAACACAGCACTGTTAATCAAGTATATTCCAAAGTACAATAAAATTTTTTGTAAATAAAAATAAGTAAATAAAAGAGAGTAGTAACTCTTGCTCTTTTAAAGTTCCAGGAGGGTTGTTGCTGAGGTGGATCTGGCAGTCATAGTAAGAATCATAAGGGCTGGTCCAGCCACAGCGCTGGCTCCTGTTGGGAAATGTGTGTGGGCCTCACGCCCAATAGCAGAAACCCAGGTGACACCTCAGATTTTCCTAGCCAATAGCATCTCTATCGTAGGCTGCGACTCACACAGACCAGCCAGACACTAGATTTTCACAATGTTGAGCAAGATGCAACGGAATCTGCTTCTAACTACCCTGCTTCTTCTTTATGCTTACAAAGCTTACTGAAAATGAGAACAGTAACAGATACTTTAAAATATTTAAATAAAAATTTTTCTCACTTATTTCTTTGAAAATTCCAGACTCTTTTACAATGAGACTAATGGGACTTCAGTTCCCAAAGATTTAGAATTTCTATGCTAGATAGTATGATCTGCAGGAGATTTTGGAAAGCTCTCTGCTCAAGAAAAATCAACCCAAGAAGACTATTAAACTTCTCTCTCAATCATCATTTTAGAATAAAAGAGAATGAGTCAAGGCTACTTTTCCATTAAAATTCAAATCTCTTCTCTAGCACAGAACTAAGAAATCTGGCCACATTATTATCAATTAGAAAGCTTATCAAGAATCAGTATATTACATCAGAGAGTGATCAACCATGTATCTGAGAGAATATTACCCAGGAAAGTTGTGTTCTGAAGTTCTGAGTCAACACAGAGGAAAGGAATATAGATGGAAGAAAATGCTGTCTTCTAAGATCTCTGCTTCTAGAGGACAAACCATCGATAGACTTTCAGTATGGGGTGGACATCGAAAGCATATGGGCAGCTAGAATTCTTGAAAAGGTAAGAAAAATGGAGAAGGAAGAGGCAGTGCTGAAGTTAGATAAATTTTTGTTGTATAGTTTTGCCAATGGCCTGCTTTGCCCTTAGCTCCTAACCATGGTCAAAGCTACACATTTAACGCTGTATGGTCAAAGCCATGAGTAAAACTGGAGAGCATTCATGTCTGCTCAGTCATGTCTGATTCCTTATGACCCCAGGGACTTAGCCTGCAAGGCTCCTCTGTCCATGGGATTCTCCAGGCAAGAATACTGGACTGGGTTGCCATTTTCTTCTCCAGGGGATCTTCCCAACCCAGGGATCAAACTCATGACCCCTATGTCTCCTACAGTGGCAGGCAGAGTCCTTGCCATCGGGAAGCCGATAAATGGAGAGGTCAGAGTAAATTACAGTGAGTGAGCAGATGACCCCTTTACATGCCAGGACCTTTAATTAGGGGAGGTTTGATAGGCGGCCAGTTTAGAGCCCAATCTTAAGCCAGCATTTAAAAGGAAGTACAAACACCACCCTTGGTATGCCAGATGATGTAACATGAGTGGCCATTTCTATTAGATACTTGCATTTTGCTTTTTATTTATCTTAATGTAGTAAAGGAAAAATTATATCTACCTAGTAAGTTTACAGAAATGATGCTTTCTTTATAAATTAATCACTTAAGAAAAAGTGGATCAACTCAATATTTTTTTATTAGATGATCCTGGGATCTGATAAGAACTATCGAGGTAGGACAGAAGTAAATCGAAGCCTAGAGAAGTTGAAAAATTGTCATACATAAGCCTCTCCTTTCTTAGGAGTGTAGAGAAGAAGCCATTTTTCAAAAGATGAATAGAGACACAATACCTGTTATATTAAGGTACCCATACCTCAAATTCCTAAAATTTTATCAAGTAGCAGTGGATATAGTTAGAAAACTCAAAATATACCTAAGTTCATTAGGTTTAAATTTGAGCAGGGATCATGCACTCCTTTTTCCCGATGAGGAGCTTGAAGTCTGGAGTAAGTAGCTTAATTTCAAAAGTGCAAAGAAACGAGTTAAAGTTGAACATAGGTCTGCTACTTCCAAACTGTGTTACCCTAGCACTAGTTCAAGATGATATGATGGAAAATAACTGATGTCAGAGAATCAGTATGAGCAGGAAATTGGTAACGATCTCAGGTATAATTCAGAATATTTACTCCAACAGCAATTTCTAACTAAAATTTTATATTCTCCTAGAAGAGAAATGTGAACATCAAATCTGCAGTCAGGATATCCAACCAGAAAAATAAGAATGATGCATGCAAGAAAACTATGTGTGGACATGTACATTAGGCACAAATGCCTATACTTCCATTATATGCATATGTGATAGGGTAGGTAGTTTATTGATAAAAATCAACAGTATATTATGCCATAGAATGAGAGATTTGAAACCTTATCTTCTGGCCTCAAAACTCTTACCTGCTATGTGATTTGGGGCAAGTTTTTCATCTTCTCTAAGCTTCAGTTTCCTCGAAACAGGGCTAGTGACAGTAGCTGTACAGTTTCTGTGAAGATTAAACAAGGTAAGAGCCTCCCCCAAAGAAGGATTCCACATATATATACACAGAGATTCTGAAAGGTAATTCCTGCCATATGCAGGAGAATAGCCAAGAATTGAAGCATCAATACAAACTAAAGATCCCAACAAGGTAACAAACTGGCTTAATTAGAAACCACAAATACTGACAGCACTAGTACTTCTCTTTACTGTATTTTCTAGCAAGAGAGCTCAAATTATTAGATTGCCTCTTTCAATACCAGACATCAGGCAACCTTCCAGGCACTAACTCTGTATGCTGTTTCTGATTGCATCTATACGTACAGTGCCATAGTGGATGTTTACTAGGGATTTCTCCCCAGATCCATCCCACTCCTGGCAAGCACAGTCAGTTAGTGGGCAATCCCCACCCCCGAATCTCTCTCAATAAGTATGGTCTTGGAGGTTTTCATCCCACGAACACATATACCAAGGCTAAACCAATCACATTCCACCAGCCACATGAGCTACATTTGCCCAATAGCAACTCTCAAGAGTTTGCAGAGCTAGCTGACAAGATTCTAGCTGTTTCCACTGGATATGAACCCAAGGGGCTGTGAGACTGGAGCTCCTGCAACCAACTCTCCACCAAAGTAAAGAGGCTGACATTAGAGGAAGAAGTTAGCATGTGGACAGTAGGGCAAACAACTAGGGATCAACAGTTCTGTGGGCACAGTTTGATGCCTGAAGGCAAAGCTAACACCGGCATTTTAAATTCAAAAGCCAGTGGTTCTCTTTTTTACTAATACAAATAAACCCAGAGTGATAGAAAATTATTACTAGATAGAAAAGATACTAACAAAAATACCCAATGCTCATGTATTTTGAGAGAAAATTCTATGTAGTTCATAGAGTAATGTGGATTCATTGCTTCTCAATTTGTGATTGTAGAAAGTTACCACTGTTGTAATCACATCTTTGGTTCCCATATTGTGTTGACCACATTTCTTAAGCAGAATTTTGGCACATGTACTCTGAGAACCACATGCAGCAGGGCCACGTGGGGTGTGGGCAAACAGTAGACATTCCTGGGTTCGAGGCCAGATGTGTTTAAATTTCTAGAGAAAATGGTGAGGCCAGATAATCTGCATTTTTCTTAGAGTTGGCACTGGTCTCACACAGAAGTGTATGAGGACCTTCTTCCTTCATGGTTACTAAGCCTGCAGAGTGTACGGAGAGTGTGGGTTTGTGGTACAGTACTGGACTAATTCTTCACCAGATGTCTTTTGTATTTTTACCTTACAATTTCACATTACAGATTGGAAGTTTTGCACTGTGATTTGTTGTGCTGAAATGGTACCATGTGCCATAATTTCTGAAGACACTGGTATCAAAGTAGATTCCCAGGACTTATTCTGGATTCAGTTAAGAATGAATGGAGGGAGCCCTACAAAATCTGTACATTTTCACAACAAGTTTCCTAGGTAACTCTGATGCAGCCTTATATTTAAAAGACATTGGAGTGTAAAGATCAAGAAAAAACTGAATTCTAAGCAGAGGAGAAAGAATATTAAATCTGAAATTTTTGAATTCCCTTTTTACCTGGTCAATCTAGGAGACACATTCACTTTTCTCCACTTGCAATAGGTTTTTCCTTTTTCAGCATACCACAGCTTCACCTCTGTAGAACTTTGAAATTCATGGTGATCTCTACACACAGCAATGCAAGCCACTTGCAGACCACAGCCAGTTTTTAATTAGGAACATCCCTAAAGGAAAAACTCAGACAGTCTTACAGACACTGCTGTGCCCACACCTTGTCACTACCCAGCAGGGCTTAATGCTTGATGAATTTTAGGATATTTTTAAAGTAGGAAATTGAGCATACAATGAAAATGTAAAAACACTGCTGCATTCATCAAATAAATTCACTGTGAGCTCTGAATTCCATTTTGTCCCTCAGTTAAAATTGAGTTTGGGTTATGCACATACTTCAGGAATAGGAAAACTATTATTTGCCTCTTTTTCAGATATGGGTTTTGGCATCCCCTTCAAGACAGCTGTAGAAATTGAGCTGCATATAGGCGAGAAGAAATGCAGTTTCTTATGAATTTTTTTTTTTTTTTTACAATGGCTTTAGATAGAAATGAGAATGCTTCTATGTTGTAAGATCTTAGGAAGAGGAAAAGGAACTGCATTTATAAAAGTTTTTCATTCTATCAAATGGACAGAGTTGCCTTAATTTGTTAATTTCTGGGCTTTCCTCAATTTTTTTTTTTTCTGCATAGATACAAATTAGACTCTGGGAAACAGAGACCGAGAGACAGAGATTTGTTTAATCAATCACCTCCATATCTATTAGGAAGCCAAAAGAAAAACACATTATTTTTTGTAAGTATATCTATTACTTCCTTAATTAAGAAATTTTAAGAGAAAAAATCCTTTAAGGTAATATTTTCATGAAAGTTTTAAAAACTTAATGCTTACAGATTTTATTATAATAAGCGTTTCTCACATGTCACAATAATAAGACAAAGAGATTTGATCACATTTCCCCCAAAATAGAGGCATTTAAAAAAAAAAAAATAACGGCATCTTTAACACTGTACAGGTCACATACATTTCCTTAAAATGCACCTCCAAATAAACCCTTGGCAATAAGGCTGCACAGAGCATTTCATTTCCACTTGATCCTGAGAAATAAGCAACCTAGAACACCTGAAGTGCTGTGTCGGTATTTCCCATTCCTAGTCACACAGTGATCTTTAACAGTAAGGTCTTACTCAGCATGTAACAGAAGCAAGAACCTACAAAGGCTTCTGGGTTCTGTCAATGGCTTATTTCATATACGGAACCATTAAGTGTTTATCCTTATTAGGGATCCTATTAACCAAAAGGAAATACTGTACACTTGGTTCAACTTTTCACATTGAATCCCATCTTATGTGCAATATTTGTCAAGTGTATCAGGGAGGGTTTGATCAGAATAGGACCACTATGAGCCACGTATGAGGATAGGACATTATGCAAATGCAACAGTTAGGGGTTAGGTCCATGCAAGGCTATGATTTCTGCATCTGGTTTTGGGCTTCACTTGTTACAGATCAGATAGGCTGGCCTCCAGAAGTGTACTGGATATGAGGTGGGGTGTCAAGCACAAACAGAAACCTGAGAGGATGAACTGTAACCCACCAAGATCAATGACTCTCCTCATTTCATGCCATGTGACATGTGTGTAACAAGATAATGACAGTGCAAATGACAGACAATGCTTATCACGACACTGTCTCCCTAGTGTCGTCTCCCTAGTGATGAAACAATCTGCTTCAGAACCCTTCTAAACACAGATAACTAGGCAGTCATTTCCAATTCAGTGGAATTGATTGCAGAGAAGATTGCTAATGTCAACACAGCATTCAATAAAGGGTTGCTCTTTTATAGGATTTTCTTAATCTCTTGATCTCAATCTTCATCGATTTTATGATTTAAAGAGGCTATGGGGTAATTAATCAAGATTTAAGACATTACTTTTCAAGGGAAAAATGAATTACAAGGTTCACCAACCAACTTATGAATGCTATGTTTGATCGATTATCAAGAGAAAGTATTTTATTAGAAGTAGTAATAATAAAACCTGCTCTTATGAAGACTGAAAGTGAAAGTTGCTCAGTTGTGTCCGACTCCTTGCGACCCCATGGATTATCCAGTGCGTGGAATTCTCCAGACCAGAATACTGGCGTGGTTAGCCTTTCCCTTCTCCAGGGGATCTTCCCAACACAGGGATCAAACTCAAGTCTCTAGCTGAGCCACAGGAGAAGCCCAAGAATACTTGAGTGGGTAGCCTATCCCTTCTTCAGGGGATCTTCCTGACCCAGGAATTGGACCAGGGTCTCCTGCATTGCAGGCGGATTCTTTACCAACTGAGCTAACTATCTACATTTATTTTTCTTTGTTCTAAACTTAAAATTCTTTGAGTCTATCTGAACTTGCTCAAAAAATTAGCGCCTAGATCTTAACAATGGGACAAAAGTCAAAAGGGGACATGCTTTCAAAAAAAAAAAAAAAAGATAGGTTGGAGCTGGCTTCTGTCTTCACTCACTGTCTGTGGGAACTCTTCTCAGCTCAGTTGCTCAGTCGTGTCCCACTCTTTGTGATCCTATGGACTGCAGCACACCAGATTTCCTTGTCCATCACCAACTCCAGGAGCTTGCTCAAACTCATGTCCATCGAGTCAGTGATGCCATCCAACCATCTTATCCTCTCTAATCCCCTTCTCCTCCTGCCTTCAGTCTTTCCCAGAATAAGGGTCTTTCCCAATGAGTCAGTCCTTTGCATCAGGTGGCCAAAGTATTGGAGCTTCAGCTTCAGCCTTTCCAAAGAATACTCAGGACTGATTTTCTTTAGGATTGACTGGTTGGATCTCCTTGCTGTCCAAGGGACTCTCAAGAGTCTTCTCCAACACTACAGTTCAAAAGCATCAGTTCTTCAGCACTCAGCCTTCTTTATGGTCCAACTCTCACATCCATACATGACTACTGGAAAAATCATGGCTTTGACTATACAGACCTCTTTGCTTTTCAATATGCTGTCTAGCTTTGTCAGAGCTTTTTGTCCAAGGAGCAAGGGTCATTTAATTTCATGGCTGCAGTCACCATCTGCAATGATTTTGGAGCCCAGGAAAATAAAGGAGAACTCTTCTATAGGTGCTAAATAAAGCGAATGCTTCTATAGGTATTAAATTCATAAATGTCACAGGTGTGTGAACTTTCTTTCTGCTCTTAATCATATTTAGTTCAAATATTCCTTTCCTTAGGTCCAGTCACTTGATGTGAATTCTAAATTCCTTTTCTCTGTGTGATCTTTAAGTTCTTATTTTCCTCTCAAATCTCTGCATCTGACATCTGTTGTTTCATTAAAAATTCCTTTCACCATACAGCATTATTCTTCACGCATTCATATACGTACTGATTGTTCTTCGCTAGAAGCATTCTGGTTTACTCACACTTCTTTCAGAGTTGTAAGAGTCATACTATATTAAGTACAGAATTGAGCCTGAGTATTACAGCACGTGTTCGGGAATATACATTTCTATAATAGCCTTGGGCTTCCCTGGTGGCTCAAATGGTAAAGAATCCGTCTGCAATATGGGAGACCTGGGTTTGATCCCTGGGTTGAGAAGATCCCCTGGAGAAGGGCATGGCAACCCACTCCAGTATTCTTGCCTGGAGGATCCCATGGAAAGGGGAGTCTGGAGGACTACAGTCTATGAGGTCGCAGAGAGTCGAATACCACTGAGCATCTAAGCACACACACATATCCACATCATACCGCTTCCTCATATTGATCTTGTGGTCAATTAAACTCCCGAAGGCTTTCCACACAAGGTGTTTTAAATGACAATACCATTTCCATAACTGCACAACTGGAATATTTAGACTTGAGAGCAGGTCATTATATTTGTCACCTTTACAGTTTACTGGCCTCAAAAATAAAATGGAATGAATTGGGTCCACAGTGAAATTTTTAATTGAATATACAGTCATTTTAAGCAATCGTCACTACCTTTTCCATGTACTCAGGAGTACAGACTTTCATAATGTTACTTTGGATTTTTCTGGCCACTTGTAGCAAGTCCACTTGTATGCTCAGGACAATATACTTATATTCTTATGAGACCGTAAACCACACAAGAGTTGAAATTTTTTTGCTGCTTTTTTCACTAATGTATCTCTAGCAGTAGGTGCTCACTCAAAACTGTAGAATAACTGAATGAATACAACTGGCACTTTCCATATACTGAATTATTTAATCCATTTAGTAGCCCTAACAAGTAAATGTTATTTTTATTCCATTTTACTGGTGAGGAAGTGATACATTTATTTACACATTCAGACAGGATATTGACTGGTTACTGGAAATAAGCTCTAATATGTATATGGAAAATAAGAAACTACAGCCCAGAAAAGAGACAACCAACTTTCCAAAAGCTAATTACATTTTCTTTATATACAAAGTCCAGCTATTAATTTACTCAGGCAAATTTTGAGTACCTTTTCACCCAAAATTGTATTAGCTCCTAGGAAGAATTAGGAGATGAAGGACAGCCCCTCGCCTGAAGGAGCTGTGAATCATAGTCAAAATAACAGGAAGTGTGTACTGTGTGTAAGATGAGAAAATAGGATGCAGATGAAGAACCACGCACATGCTCACTCAGTGTCTGAGTGGACATAATCCAAACTTACAAATAGGAAACCATTTAAAACAAAACTGATCAAAGGCTCAAATGGGAATTATAGAAGTTGAATCAGACTTCAAAATGAAGTAGGAATCCCTTCTGAACTGCATAAAAGCTGAGATGATGGGGGCCATTATGAGATCCAGACCAAGATTTATGAAAAGACTTTGTATTGTTAAGAAAACCATTGATGCTTTATTGCCTCATAAATAAGAGTTGGGCTGACCACATACATACAAAAAGACAGTTACTCCTCTGTCATGTGGATGGAATTAATCAACTGAAGTCAAGCCGGGTTTTCAACGGGTCGAGCTTGACTAGTTATGGTTTATATCTATTCTCCATTCTTGACCTTAGAAAAGTTCTTTAATTACAGGACTTCCTATGTTATGAAAATCTTTTTTGGATTTCTTTTTCTGTTTTCACATATATCAATAATGCACTAAAACAAATGACCAATTGAAAGAGTTTGAAGCATGAGATTTCTAAAAATAAAACTCTGAAGTGTAATAATCTATACAGCTTGTGTCAAATGCTTAATACACATGTATTCCAACACAGTAGTCATCTGCTGTTGTTGTTCAGTTGTTAAGTCATGTCTGTCACTTTGCAACTCCATGGACTGCAGCACGCCAGGCTCATTTTTGCCAGTATCTCTCAGAGTTTGCTCAAATTCATGTCCATTGAGTCTGTGACGCTATCTAACCATCTCATCCTCTGCCAACCCCTTCTCCTTTTGCCTTCAATCCTTCCCAGCATCAGGGTCTTTTCCAATGAGTTGGCTCTTCACATGAAGTGGCCAAAGTATTAGAGCTTCAGCATCAGTCCTTCCAATGATATTCAGGGTTGATTTCCTTTAGGATTGACTGGCTTGATCTACTTGTAGTCCAAGGGACTTTCAAGAGTCTTCTCCAGCACCACAATCCAAAAGCATCAATTCCTTGGCACGCAGCCTTCTTTATGGTCCAACTCTCCTATCCATACATGATTACTGGAAAAACTATAGCTTTGACTATATGGACTTTTGTCAGCAAAGTGATGTCTCTGCTTTTTTAATATGCTGTCTAGATTTTTCATAGCTTTCCTTCCAAAGAGCAAGTGTCTTCTAATTTCATGGCTGCAGTCACCGTCCACAGTGATTCTGGAGCCCACTAAAATAAAATCAGTCACGTGTAGGCTATTTGCCTTAATTTGACTTGTACTAGTAAGAATAAGCATGTGATATGAGCGATTAGGGCTAATTTCAGTCCAATGAGGCATTTGGGAGATGATTTATGAAATGATAAAATTCAGAAGTGAAATATTATTTTAGGTGATTCATTTCTTTAGATGGTATATTAATCTTGCTCTCACCACTACAAGCAATTCCAATCACAAGGTCATAGTCAAAACCAATTCTCTTAATTTCAGCCAAAAAGCTGACTTTTACCCCATTTTTTACTTCCTAGTAATATAAGAAGCAATTTTAACTTTCTTGGCTACTGATGAGACTCTCAATATTAAAATTATTGAGAATCCTTTGTATTAGGTTGGCCAAAAGGTTCATTCAGGTTTTTCTGTAACATTTTATAGAAAAACCCAAATGAAACTTGTGGCCATTCCAATACTTCATGAGTCACTCCTCCTTGCTTCTTTGATTTGTTTCATTTTGTGTTTTTTAAGACTTCAGTTTTTTCGAGCAGTTTTAGGTTCACAGCAAAATTGAAAGGAAGGTACAAAGATTTTCCATATATCTATACACATGCAGAGGCTCCCCCATTATCACCCTTCAGATGGTATATTTGTTACAGTTGAACTTACACTGACACATCATAATTACTAAAACTCCATAGCTTACCTTTGTGCTCATTCATCGATGGTACACACTTTGGGGGGTATAATGCCATGTACCCATTTTTAAAATATCCTACACAGTATTTTCACAGCTCTGTACTTTGTGCATGCAATCCTCTGCCCACCCCCAACCCATGGGAACCGGCGACCTTTTTATTTTCTCCATAGTTTTGCTTTTTCTGGAATGTCATAGAATTGGAATGAAGCCTTTTCAGATTGGCTTTTCTCACTTAGTTACATGTACGTAAGTTTTCTCAATTTTTTTTAGTGGCTTGACGGAATTTAGTGAATTCAAACTATTAAAAAACAGCTATGTATATGAATATTTTGAGATTTTTCTATGACTCTGGTAGAGTTTATAATAAACATTTTTTACTGTAATAATGTCAAATATCCAAAACAGAACTTTATAACAATGATAGACAGTAGGGTTAATAATTTTGAAACATGCAAAAAAAAAAATAAATAAAGGTTCGGACATTCTGATCTATCTAAAATAGATAGACTTATTTTAATAAGATAATTTAGATGTGTAGGAAAATCACAAAAAGGTAAAATAATTACAGTGATTCATCATTTTCTTGGGGAAATACACATCAAATGTCATTTTAGTTAAATGGAATTAAACATGCACCAAAGAAAGCATGAGAAGAAAACAGTGTGTGGGCACTGCTGCTTACCAGTTGGGGCCGTTAATAGAAATTAGTTCTTACAGCTACTAATAAATTTAAGTGTCTCATTACGTTGCATCTGATTCTAGTGTTTAAAGAAACATTGCTGGAGAACTTCTTTTTTGCAAAAACATTTTCTCCTGGGTAGGCACTGTACATGTAAACATCCCTTTTCTCATACAGCATTTGTGTATACATATATATGCTACACGCATAGTGGATTGAATAGAAATCCCCGCAAAAGTCTCATTCATCAGAAATGTTAGAAGGTGAATTTATTTGGAAATAGTGTTTGCCAGTGTAACTGGTTAAGATGAGTCATACTAATGAGGGTGGGTCCTAAATCCAATGACTAGTGTCCTCATAAGAAGAGGAGGGGCCTCACAGGGATGCACCCAGAGAGGAGGTCCACAGGAAGCCAGCCGGAGACCAGAGTGATGCAGCTACAACCTAAGAAACACCACAGCTTGCTGGACGCCTGGAAAAGGCAAGGAAAGGTTTTTCTCTAGAATGTTCGGAGGAAGCATGGTCTGATAATACCTTGATTTTGTACTTCTACCCTCCAGAACTGTGAAAGAATACATTTCTGTTGGTTTAAGCCACTGAGTTTGCGACATTTAGCCTTACAAAACTATTATACCAAGTATCCCATATTTGAGAGGAAATACAAGGAATTTTCAAGGGTAAATTTAACTAGACACAATTCAGCTTTATTTTCACCTTAGGCACTGACTTAAAACCACCCCCTCACATCACTTATATAATTCTACAGTACAAAGAATTTCATAATTGTAAATGCACAATTTCTTTGGAAACTATTTAAAACACAATGCATATTAACTACTAAAATCTGATCTGTATTATTAGTGATATCATTCAAATGCTCTGACCTTCAAATTTTTCACTGGGAAAATGGGATTTTGCAGCCTCATCAATTACAATCATTTTTTTTACATGTGCACAGAAGTTTGCCTAAACTCCTCTGATGGAATTTAGACTATTATTGAGTATTTAAAATCTTTGAGTCCAGGAATATTATTTTATCATCTTTTATTTCACACAGAATAATATCTTTCCTGTGTTTTCCAAGCACCCAGATATTGCCTATATCATATGAGGCATTCAAAAGTTTGTTGAAATGATGCTATCTGCTCAATACCAGAATAATACTATTTTAGCGACTTCACTTTCACTTTTCACTTTCATGCATTGGAGAAGGAAATGGTAACCCACTCCAGTGTTCTTGCCTGGAGAATCCCAGGGACGGGGGAGCCCGGTGGGCTGCCGTCTATGGGGTCGCACAGAGTCAGACACGACTGAAGCGACTTAGCAGCAGCAGCAGCTGCAGAGCTGAAGAAGAACTTTAAGGTGACAGTACAACGGACAGAATCTAATCCTTTCCTTCTGGGTACTGAGGCTCAGAGAGTTTATAGCCGCAATGAAACTACAGTCCATATTCTCAACTTCCACCTAACACAAAAATTCCTGTTCTTATTAGGAGAGATCCCAACATGCTTTGCAGAATTGGCATAATGGGTTAAGATGGAAGGCTTTTGAAAGCTGACTTCCTAGGTTCAAATTTTGACTGTACCACATACTAACTTTGCAACTTCAACAATCAATGCAGTTTCCCCAGAACTCAGTTTCCTTATCTGTGGAGTGAATTTAATAATTACAACCCCTCAGAGAATGAGTTAAGACATACAGGCAGATAACAAGGGCATGAAGAATGTTGGTGGCTGCTATGATTGTAGCCAAATGTTGCCTGTACTTTTGTAAATAGCTGCTGGTAATATATTTTGTGGCTTAATTCTGCATGTGCTCGCTTTACTGCTTCATGGAGCACAGGGTTACTCTCTAGGCACTACTGACATTTGGGGATGGTTAATTTTTGGTTGATGGTGGCTCTCCTTTGCATTGTAGAATGTTTAGTGGCATTCCAAGTCACTGTATGCCAGTAGCATACATTCCTTTCTTTGTATAACAATGAAAATGTCACCAAACATTGCTAAACACCCCTGGGGGGACATTATCTCTGATTTAGAACTACTGCTCTAGCCTTATGTTTTTTGAGGGCTTGGAGTAGCTCTTACATCACTTTTTTAAGTACCAACCACTTGGCCTCATGCCCTTCTATAAACACTGTATTTTATAATTCGTTGTATTATTCAATAAGTGTAGCATGTTTAGAATATTAGAGTCTAAAATAAAGGGTTTTCCCACTCCTGCTATCCCATCAAAACTTTTATCTGATATTAAAAGCGACCTCAGTGCTTGACATATTAGAGAGATTTCATTAATGATGGCTGAATGAATGAATGTTCGTGGGAAAAACTGTGACCTTTATTGAGAAGGGTGAAATGTATTCCCTATGTACTGAATTTTTATCATGTATGAGGCACTATACTATATGCCTTATACACATTATAACAATTACTCTAGCTGCCACATTGTGGCAGAATCAGATTTTGTAGACAAACCAAGGTTTAGTTCGAAGTCACACAACTAGTAAGAGACAGAAGCCAGTTTTCAGTGCAAATATTCCTAAATCTTCATCTATACTTTTTATCCTTTAGATATAACTGAGTTAAATTTAACAGTCCTTGAATGAATAGAATCATCTATTTATAGTATCCACCTTTTGAATGTGTTCCCTAAGAGTATGCAGACATGGTAGAAAGTTTTATATCCAAACAAATGCAATAGAAACTAATGGAAGCCTCTGAGGATGGCTTTGAAAGACACTTTTACAGTGTAAGGTTGAGGAAAAGCAAGCAGGTAACTTCCCCAAAGCATTTATTCATCAGTCACGAGCCCAGACCAACTTATCTTATTTGACATACATCTCATCACCTCTACTCATGCTTGTAGCTTTCATTTCAGGATGGTGTGTTCACGGCAGAAAGTAGTCTCAAAGATTTATTATGTCATTAATCAATACTCGGTGCCACAGAGCAAATAAACCACAAACATGCCGAATCTGCCTGTTCAGTTGTCTTTAATACTGTCAGCCCAAACGGACTGAGATCTGAGTGTGCTCATCCTTGGGCCGACCGTGTCTGCAAATGCACATGTGCCAGGAAAGTCCCATCTCAAAAAATTAAAGACTACTTAATCATGACTTAGCACTTCTCTCAGATCACACCATACCTTTGTAAGTTAGAGCCAGCCCTGTTATTTTTAAAATAGAGTAAAAAAAAAAAAATCCCATGAAAAAAATCACCCCATCTCCTTTTAGGAATATGAAGACTGATCACTGCATCTTTTAAAAAATATATATATTTTGAATTAGAGGATAGCTGCTTTACAATGTTGTGTTAGTTTCAGATGTAAATCAGCCATAAGGATACATAAGTCGCCTCCTCTTGAATCTCTCTCCCATTCCCAACCCCATCCCACCCATCTAGGTTATCATAGAGCACCAGGTTGAGCTCCTATCTTATATAGCAACTTCTCACTAGCTACCTATTTTACCCACGGTGATGCATATATTTCGATGCTAGTCTTTCCATTCATCCCACCCTCTCCTTCACCCCATTGTGTCCATAAGTCTATCCTCTATATCTGTGTCTCTGTGCCTGCCCTGCAAATAGGTTCATCAGCACCATTTTTTCTAGATTCCATATATGTGCATTAATACATGATATTTGTCTTTCTCTTTCTGACTTACTTCACTCTGTAACAGCTTCTGGGTTGATCAATGCATCTTAATGGGTAGTGTTACCTTCAAACATGTGAGCTCTTCAGCAAAAATGAAACAAACCAGGTGACTGGCATTTCTTTTTAATGGCTACCAGCCATTACATAGATTCTGTTCTTTGGGGACAGCAAGGGGGCTTTTGCTCCCTTCAAACATAATACCTTAGGCGATGCACTAACAATTATGTACATTCAAATTTGATTATTTTAAGTTCAATCTTCAACTGTACTGTAAATATGGAACTGCATGAGTTTGTTGCTTTTCAGTAACATTTAAGAGGTGCTTAATACAACAATGCAAATCAAGTGTACTTCAATAAAAAGATAAAGTAAAATAAATTTTTAAAGAATTCCTTAAAATTATACAAAATGTACAGTTACTAAAATAGATTTTTTTTTTATTCTCTCCCTCTTAGAAAGGAAGGGGATTCAGTTGTTCCTAGCCTAGCTAGAATCATAATAAAAGTATACCAGTAATTCATAATTTAAGTATTACAACATGTTAGAAACAATCTTGCAGGCTTATTTTCCAAAGTTCACTTTATTGTGATCAGTTTAGATATTGTACTGTTTTCAATATTTTCATTATATGAAATCTACCATGTGTCAGAGATGATTTAATCTAATTAAGAACTGCTAGCAGGACTTCTACATTTACAGTAATTCAGAATTAGTAAGGAAAACAGTTTATCATTGTCTAGTTTTATATTAAGATGCTCAGGTTGAAAGAGTGGTATAAAAAGCAAAACTAACCAAGAAACAGAAAACACTAAATTATATAAGTTGTGCTCAAATTCCATTCAATTAAATATTATTTTCTGTTGCATACTGTCATTGAGAACTTGGTTATAAATAAGTCTTAGACATTCAACTTGAAGGCAATCGTTTCTATGTTGGAACACATTTTTCACTTCATAACTACAGGTTATAGCTACAATCAATCTACACAACTCTAAGTCAGACATGCAACTGAAATACATGGCATTATTTCAACTATAATCAACCATTAAATATATAACTTTTATTGAGCAATATATTAAAAATTTTTGGAAAACAAACCTAAGTTCCTTAATAGTGATGACTTAATAGCAGTATCAGAGTCAAGAATTCCACCAGCAATATAGTGTAAAGAAAGATCAAGATACTGGTTACTGAAAAGTTCTGTTACCTTTTAAATTCAGTTCTAGCTTATTAAATACTGATTCTAATTTGAACTTTGTATCCTGCAGTCTGCATGATCATAGATGAAAATAGGAAGCAAATGTAACTATAAATAACAGCAATAAAGTGAGATAAGAATAACAATAGATTGAATACAAGTTACAGATTATGTAGGGAGGAGAAGAGGAAGTGGGGATGGGAGTTTGGGGCTTAACAGGGACTTCATGGAGGAGGAGAAGATTTCCAAGATGCATAAAGGAGGTCACATATATAGGGCGTATTTAGGAGATTTAATAAAAAAGACAGAAGGTATGATTTTACTCCTTCCTATGATACCTGATGAACTCACTTATAATTCTAGCCTTTCTCAGAGAATCTGGTAATTAGATTATATCACATCATAAGTACAAGTTATTATAACTAAACTCTGTTTTGAGTTTGAAGTTCTGGAAAACAATCTTTTTAAATTCACATTTTTCATAACTGGGAATTATTTCAAGCAATTTACATGCATTATCTGATTTAATTCCACGACATACTCACAACTGCCCCCATTTTGTAAATAAGGAAAATGAAACACAGCGTGATCAATAACCTTCTGAAATTCATGGGGCCAAGATTTAAACCCAGTCAGTCCAATTCTAGTCCTAGTTTTCACCAGAATCTCAATTAAAGTAATAAAATTTAATTAATAATATAACTAACATCTACTTTGATGTTTTCCCAGTTGCCATTTTATTTGAGTGCACATATCACACTGCTATTAAGGGGACTTAGCCCAGTTCCTTCTGTGAAAATGATCTCTACTTTTTTATCTACTACATAGCCCATGACCCAGCAATTCCACTTTTCAGTTTAAACTCATTACATCCATGTGTTAGTACATTTAACAAAAGGATCCTCAAAGGCCTACGGCAGCATCATTCATAATACTGGCATACTATAAAATAGCAAAATGTCCTTCAGTACTAAAATGGATATATAATCTGTAGTAGACTCATGTAATGGAACGTTATACAGCAAGGAGAATAAAGGGCTTACAACTACACATATCATGGATGAATCTCCCATATAAGGTCTGTAAAATAAATCGGACACAAAAGAGTATGTACCAAATGAATCCACGTACATAAAGTAGAGTAAGAGGCAAACCAATCTAAGATATTCACGTCAGGGCTTTTTAGGACACCAATGATGTTCTTTTTAAAAAATTATAGCTGTTGATTACGTGGATACTTTTACTTTGAGAAACCTCATTGTGTTCCTCGTTTATGATATGTATACTCTTCTGTATGTGTATTATATTTTGAAAAAAATGTTAAAACGCTAATGACATAATGCATTGATTACTGAACAGAATAACTATATAACAAACATACATTGAATGGAGGAAATACTAACAATTAAAAATAGCCTTATTTAACCAAAAACATGGATTTGGATATCCAACTTTATATATTCAGCCATCTAATTGTAAACTTATTTAAGCAGACATTTTATAGTCTTTAAGTAACATAAGCTAAGAATTTCACTCTTCTGATTTGCATCCGGGAAAAGGGTAATACATACACACGAGCCAATCTTATCAGTAAAACAGGGCAAATATTTTTGGGATGGGAGCAGCGGGTGAGCAGGAAGCAGGAGAAGTAAATCAAAGCCTTTAAAAAAAATTCGGGAGCCCAGTTACCCATCACATTGTGGCACCAGACTCCAGAAATAGTAAAGACAGTCTAGCCAGGCATGAGTCTATAAAGGAGTGAAGGAGGCTTTCTCTGGCTATGACTGCAGGGTCAAAGTCAAGTGTGAAGGACCACGATAAAAAGTGACAGCTGCCATAAACAGCAGTTCCAGCCACAAATCCACGGTAACCATCTTAAACTGTGTTCTATTCCCCTGTTGGTGTTTTCAACTGTGCAAACTATAACCACCTTTAAAGCCATTGGAAAAATCTCCAAATATTAAACATTAGATATATGACTATATCTAGAACCAAGCAGTTATATGGGCATTGACTTTGTTATTCTTTTCCCACTAAAGCCTCCTAACAAAGTGAGAAATTGTTTTAGTCCTTCCACGGAATGTTCATGTAAAATATTTAGAGGGGTCAAATGTTTGCAGCTGTTAAGTATGAAAATGTGAATAGCTGTCCTGAAGCACATAAAACACCATTACAAGTTGGAAAATATTAATAAATTATTGGACACTTAAATTGTGCAGCCTGTGGCTCCCCCAAATGATGAAATAGCTCTTTGGTTGGGCTCGCCAGGCATCTACTCATTGGTAGAAGGTAAATAAGCAGATTAATCTCCTTTGTGTTTGTGCTCTCTTATCTCCTTGTTAATCTATAATTTATTTAGGGAGCAGCACATATGATTTGGGACTAGAATCTGTTTTATCTCCCAACATTACAATGGTAAATCCCTTCATTAACAGAAACAGGCCATAGGACAGTTATTAAACTAATCCTTATTATGTTATACTGGATATTTGTTTCAGATTGCAGTTATGCATGAATGGGTAACATAGGATGCTTTGACGACCTTTAGAAATCCTTCTGATTAAATGCTGTTGTACTTCATTATGACATTTCCCTCCTTGTACTACCAGATTTGATGTGTATGGCTTAATAATGCAAGTAGACACGAATGTTAATAACTTTACAATTCACTGCTTTGCTATTTTTTAATGCACATGAAATTTAGTACAAGTTTCACTGGCTGGAGGCTTACATGAATCATATAAATTAGAGGGTAACAAAAGAACATATCAGCATTTGTTAGCCTAGATGCACGAATTTTGTACTAACCATTTTAATATGTATTACAATTTTTCCACCCTCAAGGTAAAAAGTCTTTCAATTTTTCAACCAACATCATAATTGAATTGCTTCTCTTTCTGCCTAAGGATGACAATTTTACACTGATGCAATCTTTATTAGATTCCAAGGATTATACTGATGGTACTGGTTTTTCAAGTTAAACAACTCACCCAGCAAAAGGGGTATTTCAACAAAATTATGAGTCAAAAACAACAAAAACAAAAAGTTAAATCTGTCTTTAAGGTTTAAAATGCCTGTTTAATTATTGTTTCAAAATAAGCTGAAAGACATTTGATAACTGATTCTCAGGAGAGCTGGCTACACTATGAGAAGGATATAAAGCCTAGAACTTGATACAGCATTACTGGCCCCAAACCATAGTAACAAAACACCACATTTTTCACACTAGGTAGTGTTCTGTTACTTTCTGATAAATGCATTTTTAGGTTAGTGCTTGAAACAGAATTTTAGAAATCATAAGATACAATCTTTTTGTAGCTGAGAATTTTCTCACCTCAATTATTATTTTTGAAATAGGGTTTAAATCAACAACTTCAGAGAAAGTTTTAAATATCCTGCACTTGACTTTCAAAGTCTGAATAGTATCCTGACAGTGATAGAAAGAAAAGCTTCAGATGCTCTAAAATTTAAAACTCAAAAGTTACACACAGGAAATTAGAGATGAGCTAGATAGGCCACTTGTGTTTTAAACAATGAATCACAAATTTTGAAAAACCAAAGAACACATATACTACAACAGGTCATTTTGATGGGTTCTTGTGCACAGTATCAGATCTTCCTGTTGCCTTTGGTTTCTGGCTGAAATCTGGGTGAACAGCAAAAATGAGGGTTGCTGATCATAAGGAAGCATTTGAGAATAAAAAGAATCACCAGAAAGAAAGCAATTCATGTGACTTTCTTGACTGCAGGCCACACAAAGAGACTTCATCTAATAAGCACATGAACATGTATACACACACACACACTCATATACACGCACACAAGTCAATTGGAAGAAAACAGGATAATTCTCATAATCAAAAGAAGAATAGTCTTCTAAAAAGAGATGAATCAGGGTCATTCTGGGTTTCCAGGTAGCATTAATTCAGGGCATATGCTTTTCCTATCCAGCATTAATCCAACTTTCTTCTGATAAATGTACCTAGATTTTTCTCTCAGTAATCAACTCTTTTCTCACTTAGCTCAAAAGTAGATCATATGAGCTTAGCCTAAGCCAATCAGAGTGTCATTATTTTCTTAGCCTTGGTAATTGTCCAAGCACACACACGTAACCCAACAAATAACATCTAAGATTTCTAAAGAATACTTCTATTCCTGCCACCTCATATTTAAACCCCAGAGGTTATATATTTTCAGGGTTACTATGATAAGTTATTATGACTGAAAACAAATCACTGAAAGTTAGCAAAAACTTGGAGAAAAAAAAATACATATGGACAACAAAACCATTATATGATAAAGTAACTAATGTAGCAAAACCAAGCCAGATATTTGCTCATAAGCCTCAAAACTAATACAATTTTTAAGAGAGTGAACGCTCAGTAAATGATGCCTGACACTGCTCAGAGAATAAACGCACAAAAGGTCTTCACTGAAGACCAAACCCTAACCAGCTAACTGGAGGCCTCCACTTTCATTAAGATCTTGGTGAGCCTCTGGAGAGGGTCCCTATTAAGCCACTTAAGTCTTTATCCTAAACAAAATTTCCATGTGTAATTAAATGTAGGGATGATGAATTAAACTGGAATTGAAGTAATTTGTTGAGTTCTACAGCCCAGGAATTATTAAAAAAGATTTAAATCCCTAAATAAAATATCAGTCATATATCCGAAAGTAGACTGTTCTAAAATTGAACTTTAACAATGGCCCAGCCTCAGTACTAGGTATATTGCATACTTCTCTCATTAAATCTCCACAATGACTTTTTCAGGTAGGCATAATCAATATTACTTTCCAGCTGAGAGGCAGGGGTACAGTGATAATGTGCTGAGCTGGGATTCAAATCTTGAGTCTGAGTTAAGCCAACATCTTTTTTTTTTTTTTCTACTGCCAGTCCTTGTCCTATTTGCACATATCTTTTGATTATGTTCATAATGTTATAATTTCCATACTGAGCTATTTTTTAATCTGTAAGCTCAAACTGAATCCCCTTCACATAGTTAGAGCTCGTTTATTATTGATCTCTCTCGTATCAGGTCCCCTCCTCAACAAATAAAAATAGGGTTGTTGGGATTGTACAATTTTTCTAAAACATGTGACAGCATGTTGCCAAGGTTTAAAAGTTCTTATGCTGTTTCAAACAGCAAGGTTAATTTTTAAACTAATTCCTAAATGGCTGAATGTGATCAGCTTGTTACATTTCAATGTAGTTTAGAATAGTAAAAAAAAATGGAATGCAATTGAATATCCAAAAGAAAAGTGGGTAAATCAATTACTAAACAATGGAATATTCTGAAGCCATTTAAAATGTTTTCATAGAACAACATATACCATGAAAAATACTTACAGTATATAAAAAATGAAGCAAGACACTAAACATTACGTATAATACGACTCTATATTTCTATTTTAATATATAGAGAGATATTTTTGGTTATTTATGAATAAAAGGATTATGGGAATTTCTTTGCAAAGACTGTTGTGATTGTAAGGAGAAATCTATTACATCTAGCTTAAGCATAGAATGTGAATTTATCATGAGGATCCAAGGGTCTGTAAATGCAGTTAAAGGTGGAAGTAGAATTGGGCTTCAGGAGAGATGGCAGTGGAAACTAGAGAGATGGTAACATGCATGGAATCTCTTTTTCCTCAAGACTTTTTGGACAACATCTTCTGTTCCTTTGAACATCTATCTCCTTCTCCTCTCCAGACTGGCTTTCTTTGCTTCTGGGTGTGTGTGGCAGAAACTGAACATTCCACTTTACCCAAGTTCACAGTCTCACTTTAAGCAACTAGAAAACGCAGGTGAGTGTCTCTGAATTCAAACATTAATAGGAGTTTCTCATTCACCTAACATGGGTCACAGTATCAATCCTGGCTTAATACATGGTAACCAAGGGGAACAGGTCACAGATTAGGAACCTGAGCTTTTAGTGCCAACTCCAGGGATTGGGAGTGGGAAATCAAAGTCTGGGATGCTATGCTAACATTTTTTTCTGTAAGAGGAAAACTGTCAGTACATCCTTGCTTTTGCATTTTTAATTTATTTATTTTTCTGGATTTAGAAAGTGAAAGCATGCATCTTTTGTACTAATGAGGGGAGAAAAAGATGTCTGCTAGGTTGAACAGACCAGGTGAGTCTTCCTAGATGGGCAGTAGAGCCATGGGCTATTCACACCCTGATAAGACTCATAAAATTTAGGGGACATTTTGGCTAGGAACTTGATACAAACTTTCTTTCATTACTACTCTCTCTGCACCTCCAGGTTTCAAAGATCCTGAAGGTAAAATAGCTCATGGGAGAGGGAAAGCTCAGTTTGGGGCCCAAAGAGCTAAGAGACTTGAAGTTCCCAGCTTCATCTGATGCCTAAAAGGATATGAGGAAGAAAAACAGAAGCAGCGTGATACAGTGTACCATTCACTCCCACCTTTAAGTCTGTCCCACCTTTTTGAAGTTAATCGCACTCAACTGACTCTTAATTTTACAAAATGAATAGGCTTGAACCAGGTGATCTACAACTCTGAAAACATGCACTCCTAAATATCCAGTAAGATTAAGTCATAAAGTAATGAGCTTCGGATATTCACTTGGGTGTTTCGACAGCCAAACTATATCTTCAAGCTATTTTAGCCTGTGTTCTAGAAGGGAATTTTCAATATTTGGGGTCTTGGTCATTTATTGCAGAATAAGCCTTGTCATTCAGGAACAATCAGGTGTGCAATGCAGTGCTACTTTAATGGGTTTTTAAACCCTCCTTCATGGTTCATCAACATGGATGGACATAATTTCAGAGGTCATAAAGCACAATAGCTTTCCTACACTTAGTTGATAAATAGGTCAATCAGCTTACTTTACAGACTCAACAACATTCCAGACAAGCACAAATTGAAACTCACACACAGCTAATTGTATATGGGATGTCCCAAATGTCAATACAAAAATAACATCTACGCATTAAACTACTATCAACTACGTGAGACTGCCTTTTCAGTTTACTCTGTCTATATGCCACAATGTTCCCATTAAGAATGTTGTGACACTTCTGCTGTTTTGAGAGAGAGGGTAAGAAGTCATAGTTTTGCATATCCAATGAGTTACACCTTCCTCTCATATATGTTCACGATGGAAACTGATTCTCCATATGCCACACTCATTATTCTGTATTATTTTCCCACTTGCCCACTGCACAAGTACATTTTAGTGTCAGTCAACGTGGCTCTTTTCTTAAAAGATGTGCTACACATCATAAATGGACTTGCATTCCTACTCTGATAATCAAAAGCCTGTCAGGAGGTTTGCTGGCATTCGACTCTGATATTACACTGTTTGACATCATTCAATAATGTGTTGCACACTGAACAAATAAGTGTTACTCTTTAGTGTCTAACATACATCAAAACAAATGGCTATTTCAGTTCTAGCTTTCACTGAGTGACATTTCTATGTGGTGGCATGCTTTTACTTATCGACCTTAGCTTCCTGGAATGATGAGTCTCAAGACCAAATATTAGCTCTATTGTTCCCCAGCCTACTTTTAACAAGTTGTCAAACCCAGGGATTCATTCCAAACAATTTCAAAAAACAGATTGTCATGCCTCATCTACTAAACTGCTTTATTATCTTCTGCACCACTGGCACTCTCACCAGACCCTGTCTTCAAGTTTCTGATTTCATGAACCTCAGTTTCTATTTCTATGAAACTTTTTTCCTCAACATAGCTATAGGTTTCTGAATTGTTAATGCACATTGACAAGATTATGTCTGGGGATATAAACTTAAATAATTGGGATTATTTAAAAGTTATCTTTGCAAAGTGCTTTATAGACACTGCAGAGGCTTATAAAGGAAGAGACTAAAAAACTGAATTAGTTGTAACTATGCCAGGCACTCCACTCAATGCCAAAGTCTTACCACGGATAATTCAAAACTACCTTACGAATTTAGTCTGAATTTGTGTGTTCATTTATTCTCTCTACCAGTGTACTCTGTAATGGGTACTATGACAGATACCCAGTTACATAAAAAAATGTCCCTTTTTTCCTTTAAGGATTTTGTTCTCTCCTTTTGTAATGTGGAGTCTTTTAGATATTTCAAGTAATGTATTTGTCTTCCCCATATTTTTTATATATTGTATCTCAGGCAGTAAAGAATCCGCCTGCAATGCAAGAGACCTGGGTTCAATCTGTGGGTCATTCAAGATTCCCTGGAGGAGGGAATGGCTCCAGTATTCTTGCCTGGAGAATTCCATGGACAAAGGAGACTGGCCAGCTACAGTCCATGGGGTTGCAAAGAGTCAGATATGACTGAGGGACTAAAATTTTTGTAATATGGAGTCTTTTAGATATTTTAAGTAATGTCTTTGCCTTCCCCATATTTTTGATATATTATTTTTTGCAAGTGGATCATGGTGGTGAGAAGAGAAAAGGTGTATATATGAATCATGGAGAACACTCAGACTAAAAAATAACATCAAAACTACTCATATATTACAAAATCAAAGCATTAGAAATGAAGCCATCATGCCCAGCTCTACTGTATTCCCCACCCTATCCCCCAAAACAGAATCAACTACTTGTAAACATTTGATATTAGGTCTTTTAAGGATTACCTCCAAATCCTAATTAGTATACTTACATTGATATTCCTAGATTTATCAGTGTGAGACACTATTAAGTATCTAGTTAGAATGTGAGAACTTTGTTCATTTATTCTGCCTTTTATCTCCTCACCTACTTGTAAGCAACACTGTAATGAGCACCTGTCGTCTCATCCTCACCCTCAGTTCCCAATACATTCATAGATTCATTAACAGGTACTGAAAACTACGATGTGACAATACCTTTTAAAAGTGCTTAGAAATATACCAGTGAATATAACACAGCAAAACCTCCGTTTTTACCGGGAAGAAGGAGAAAATAGGCAGCAGACATAATATACCAGGTATTTGCTTACGACAGCTAATATAAAGTGAATAGGAGTGAAGGGGACCTAAGACCTATTTAATGTAAGACCATTTGACACTCTCAAGGTCCATCTACATCTCTACAAATGAGCCAGGTTCATTACTTTTTACTGCTGGGTAATATTCCATTGCATATATGTACCGCATTTTCTTTATGCATTCTTCTATTGATGGATATTTAGGGTGCTTCCATGTCTGACTGTTGTCAACAGTGCTGCTATGAACATTGGGGTTTATGTATCTTTTGAATTAGGTTTTTTTCAAGATATATGGCCAGTAGTGGGATTACTGGGTCATAGGGTAGTTCTATTTTTAGTTCTCTAAGGAAACTCCATACTGTTCTCCATAATGGCTATATCAGTAAAACAGAAACTAACACAATATTATAAAACAACTATCCTTCAAGAAAAATTAATTTAAAAAATCATTTGAGAAGTCCTTTTTCTCAAGGTAACATTTCAGCAGACTCTGAAAAATAAGGAACAAGTGAGCCATGTCAATATCAGAGGGGATATCAATAACAATAGCAAAAGCATAATTGATTTGAAAAGGACATCATAACAAACCTAGTGTTGATGGAGACAGTACATTGAAGTAGAACAGAAAATGAGAAGGTTGGGGATAGTGGGCAGGAAAGGGATGTGTTGCAGGGCATGGAGAATGTATTCAGCCAATAATAAAGAAATCTATGGTATACTGAGTGAAATGAGATCCCAGCAGCTTCATGCACTGTGATGAACAGAGACATACAATGTCATCACCCACTGTATCTCCAGCCTGGGCCCCTCCAGCATAGCCTATGTACCTACTACTAAGCACCCCCAGATTCTTCAAATAATATAACACTATTCTTAACAGTATTATGGAAAAGACACTGAAGTAGGGACAAAGCCATGGTAAGAAGAAAAGACAATGACTTAGGTAAATCTAAGTAAGGTGGAAAAAACCCTTGAATGAAGGCAGTGACACAAGGTGCAGAGAACAGTGGACAGACTCAAAAGAAATTTCCTGAAAGAAACTGGGGCTGTTTAAGTGTAAAGTTTAAAGAAGTCACAGGAAAAGAGATTAGACTTGTCCAAAGTGTCTACCTTAGGAAATAGATATAGTTGAGAAATTCAAGAGAGGAGGCAGGCTTGCTGAGATTAAAAAAAGTTTATTATTGGACAATTTAGGTTTTAGGTATGTGTTGGGTATATGCCTTCACAAGTACAATGTGAAAAGCATCATTTCAGGGAGAGGTTTTTAAAATTCTCCTTTAGAATTTACTGTGTACTATTTTTTTGTTGTTGTTGAATTAATTATTCTCCTTTAGTTTTACTGAATGAAAACTGTAGCTCATTTTGAAAAGGTGATAAGTTTAAGCCAAAGGTTACACATCAGCAAGTTGACAGAAACCGGGAGAACTATTCTGGAAGCAAGATCACTAATAGCTGATGATATTCTAGGTGCTTGTTACACGAATGGGCTCATTTTGTGGCAAATGAATTGAAATGAACCGTAGCTGATAATCTGTGTACATATGTGTGCTATAATACTTTAAAAATATTTTTAAAATTAAAACCTTTGGCCATCTTTTAAATCCTAACAATTTTGGAATTTCTATTATTTCCAATTTGAAAATGCACCAATTTTGCGATTTTTCCCCTCACAGGAACATCAATGACCATTATGAGACATAGCTAAAATCACTTGCAAGGACGTTTAAAAATAAAATATCAGCTCATGAAAAATAACCCCAGGTTTCCAGTAAAATTAATTTCCTTTTTTCTCTAAAGGGTCTTTAAAGAAACTAAAACTTTTGTTTCACTTGATTTTACATTTATGTCAAAATACTGTAAATAAGAAATTAAGCCAAATAAAAATTTGGAATTACATACTTCAAAAAAAGGAAATATATATCAAAATTTTAACAGTTTGAGCATTTGAGCATTTCCTTTCATGAGTTGGGTAATGGACAAAATAAAAAATAAAAAAAAATAAAAAAAAACACAATTCAGATGTTTTTCATTTTTATTGCTTATATTATACATTTATTTTCATACACTTTCCCTCTGAATCTTCTAAAACGTTTGCTATTTTTATTGGCCATTATTTCTTTGGATGATAAATACAAACCATGTATTACAGAATTTACTTGGCAAATTCTCAGATACATTCATTACATAGTTTTTGTGTGTGTAAACCTGTCAATTTAACTCACTAAGTCTACAAACACAAAATTAAAAGCTAGTAAAAGCAGAGAGCAGATAATTCCATTTTGGAAATTTCATTCTCTTTGCTAATGACTGATGTAGAAGATTTGTGATTTTTTGTGATCTCACTTCTTGAGGTAACGTGAAGGGAGGGTTGTGGGGCTTGGGGACAGTTTCGTTTGTTTGTTTTTTTTTTTTTGCTAAGAAAGAGGCACTAGGAAAGGTGCTGGATTCCTGTCTTTACGACGGTATCTGGGGAGTAGCAGCAAATATGAGATCAACCAACAGAAATCAAAGCTCACAACCTTTACTTAACTTTGGTAAGTAAACTTGTGACTATTCAGGTTTTTACAACTGACTTAATCTGTATCACAGAACAGAATTTACAGAGTTAGAATAATAAGCCATCATGAAAGAAAAGACAATGGAACAACCCAAGTCCTTGATGATGTTACTGATATACTCATACTGCCTCACCTGCAGCTGTCATATCACTGGGCTTCTACAAGAAGATGTGATAATACATGTACTTATTTTTAACCAATTTTTAATTGAAGTTATATTAGGAAAACTAAAACATCCTAAGGATGTTACATCCTCAGTAATCTAGGGGGACAAATCTTTTTTAACACTGCCCCATGTATACAAGTGTCCCAAACTTGACAAATAAATATTTCCTGAATTTTCAATTAGATTTAATTTGCAGTTTCAGTTCTTTAAATCTATATAGCTACAGCAGTGTTTCTAATTTTTTTTCATTATCAACTCCTCCCTTCACCTCAGCAGAAAAATTAAATGACATTTAAATGTATGTAAAATGGATTACTACAATTGATTTAAACTAAAATTTAATTTCTCCTTAAGGAGAGTGCAATATATCTCACAAATCCATTAAAAATATAGGTTTGTGCTAGCCCCCACGTTCACTGCAGCAGTATTCCCAATAGCTAAGACATGGAAACTACCTATGTGTCCAGTGATGGATGAATGAATAAACAAACAGAGTGTATACAGACAATGGAATATTATTGAACCATAAATAATGAATGAAATCTTGTTATTTGTGAAAATATATAGGGGCCTTGAAGGCATTATGCAAAATAAAGTAAGTCAGACAAATCTTGTTATGATTTCACTTATATGCAGAATCTAAACAAAACAAGCTCATTGAAAGCATAGAATGGAGGCTGTCAGGGACTGGGAGAGGAGGGATGAAATGGGGAGACATTTGTCAAAGACTACAAATTCCCAGTTATAACAGGAGTAAGTTCTAGGGATCTAAGAAACAGCATGGTGACAAGCATTGACAAAATTGTACTAAAAACTTGAAAATTGCTAAAAGAGCAAATCTTAAACAGTTTCATCTCACACACATGCACATTATATATATATATATGTGGTAATCAGGTGAGGTGATGGAAGTGTTAACTAAGCTTATTGTGGTAATCATTTTGCAATATATGTGTATCAAATCGCTACACTGTAAACCTTAAATTTGCACAATGTTATATGTATAAGTGAAATCTCCATTAAAAAAAAAAGAATACATGTAACAGAGGATATGTTATTATGGCTGAATTTTTACACAGCACCCAGCATTTTCACCCAGTGTGTGTGGTAGTTGGGTGGGTAGTGTGTGTGCGTGTATATGTGTGGTAGGATGGGGTGTGAAGATAGTGTAACATGTCATGTAACTGCAAACTAGCTGTTGGCATAAAAATGACAATGACTGTTGGTCATTGTTCTAAGAGTGTGTGGTGGTGGGTGGGTAGTGTTGTGTGTTGCGGGGGGGGGGTACGATGGGGTGTGGAGATAGTATAGCACGTCATTTAATTGCTAGGTAGTTTTCAGCATAAAAATGACAATGACTGTGGCTCATTCTTCTAACTATATAAAGTACTTTTCTTCAATACAGAATAAACAGAACTGCACAATATAAATATTTACAAGTTTATTTTATTGGATATAAATAAATATTAAGCCTAGATTACAGGCTGTTGGTGTGTGTATGGTGTTTAAAGGAACAGATATTTTTTCTTTGGGTGACTGGGTGTACTCCTATCTTCTGAAACTTGTCTGAAATATTTCCATAAGATGCATTATGCAATATATCAGCAACTAATGAAGAAGAAATATGATGGCCATGCACTGTAAAATGTATTAGAACACTAATTAGACTATTGCAGAAATGCTTACTGATGTCTTTTAAACACCTGCTTGGTAATTTTGAAGCCTGGGTGTTACCTCATTTAACAATACATGCTTAATTAGGAGACCAAGTTAGGATTAAATAATAAACTCGGGACAGCCCAGCACGCTCTACGACATTAACTTTCTACCTCATCCACAAAATTTAAATAATGATCATTCATTTACAGGGGAAGCGATAGGATAGATGTATCAGCTCCCTCAAGGCAGTGTCCAGTGGCTATTAGGAACTTCATTTCATAGAATGACAGGGCAGATTTAGGGATGAAGGTGTGTACAGGGATTTTGGAAAGATGTTACATGGAGCCAGGAGGGGAAGGCTGATCATTTCCAGGATTTCTCCGCAGGTTCTGGTAGCCAATGTCCCTGTGCTCAACGAAAACAAAATGTCTCAGGTTTCCATCCTGGTGTCCTGCAGCATGTACCTGTTATTTTACACATGTGCCATTCCAACTCCTTTGCATATACATTTATTCCCCTCTATTTTGACACATGAATACAATGGGAGATTCTATAGTCGTAAGCATGACAACACCCCGTTGGCCACAACTGATGACTGGTCTCTTGCTACTGGAATATTCCATGGGCCAGCAGTATTGACCTCACCTAAGAGGCCATTAAAAGTACAAAACCTCTCACCCCACCGTAAACTTACTAAATCAAAATTTGCATCTTCAGAAAATCCTCAGATGATCTGCAGGCCTGTGAATATTTGACGCACTTTGTTATGGATAGCCAATCAGTCCAAGCTTTTGACTCCTTGTAATACTTTCAAGTTGTTGTCGCCTACACCATTGGTCCTCTAGTTCAGTAGGCTTTGGCTACCTGTAACTAGCAGAACCTAGAAAGCTCCACTTTACCTATTCAATCAATCTCATTTCTTAAAACAAAACAAACTTTACATTTAACTTGCAAACAATTTCCCTCTCCAAAGCAGCATGAATGGCAACTCGTACCAGGATTCTTGCCTGGAGAATCCCACGGACAGAGGGGCCTGGAGGGCTACAGCCCATGGGGTTGCGAGGAGTCAGACACGACTGAGCACCTAAACTACTACTACCACTAAAGCAGCATGGAAATAAACACTGAGAAAAAATAACATTGGGGGATCTGGAAGAATCATCTGTTGAGGTTTAAAGAGTGATTTAACTTCAGCTTCTTTGAACACAGAATAACTACTCATGTTCAATGGCTGAATTTATCTGCAGGAAAAGCATATCACCACCTATAATTGATGATTTTTAAAAATAACATTATGCTGACAAATTATAAGAAAAAGAAAAAGGATGGAGAGAGAACCCATAGATTAAGAGAGACTTAAAGGATAAGAGGCAAGACAAGATGCAAGGGTCTCTGCTTCAGATCTGAGTGATAAAAAAAAAACAAAACATTAAAAATGTTTACTATAAACCAAGGTAATGACTACTTACTACTTATGGAAGGGGGAGGGGTTGTGATTGAGAAGGAGTCCATGGAAGGTACTGGGGTAGGTGGCCAAGTTCTATTTCTCATCCTGGTTGTAGTTGCCATGCAAGAATTTATTAGAGCATACATTTGCTTTGTGTGGTTTTTCTTTAACGTATACTTTATTTTATTATAAAAATACATAAACAAGTCTAGTAGGACAGTGTGGTTCTACCCAAGAGAATAAATATTACCTTTTCTACACATTGGGCTCTTTACAAATATGTCTAAGGCATTTACTTTACTGGAGCAATATTAAAGTCACATTAAAAAGAAAAATGAATACCCTTTTAAAACAAAACAAAACAGAATGAATACTGGACACATTTTCAGGACTCATCATCCTGGATTCAGCTGTTATTGATTCATTTCTTAAATCAGTTCCATTTTCTTATCTCAGCATTGCAGTAATCGTCCAGGGCTTTAACAAGAATCTCTGGATCCTGGATGCCCCAATGCTAGCATGACCTCAATGCATGAACAATAGGCCATTTACTCATCCTCATCTGGGAAAGAGGGGTAACTATAACAACAACCTCAGAGATTTCATAAGGATGCAAGTGTTCATATTAAATCACTGAGGCTGACCCATATATGGTGTTAAGACCCATTAGTTTCTAGAAGCTGTGAAAAGAGCAGAGCTTATGGAGTCTAATGGTTTAGACTAAGTCCAAATAATTTAAGAAGAGTAACTATTTTCTGCCTGATTTCATAAATAGTATAAAGGTTCATTTAGGAAAAGTAAATGTGTAAGCCATTTTCTATTATTCTTAACATCTGAAAAATAGGTTATATTCAAGTCCTAGATAATTGGTTTTTGGAGAAGGAAACGGCAACCCACTCCAGTATTATTGCCTGGAGAATACCAGAGACGGCGGAGCCTGGTGGGCTGCCATCTATAGGGTCGCAGAGAGTCGGACACAACTGAAGCGACTTAGCAGCAGATAATTGTTTTAGAATAATATCCTACTGGTTGAAGCGCAGAGTCAAATTTTTGCACATTATAAAGTCTTTTGATAGTTACCATTTGCTGGTGTCATATCTAAGAATAGTTCATAAAACAATTAAAAAGGTTTTTGATCAAAATTGTCTTTGAATCTTGATAAATGTTTAATCTATTTAATGGATATATGGTGGTTCACTATATTCTACCCTATATTTTTTATACTTTTGTTAAAAATATCTCCAAACTCAAAAACTTATATACATTAAGTATGTATAGGTTTCTGTTTACCAAGAATACCTCAATGGAGTAGTTTAAAAATATATTCCTCTTAAAAATATATCCCTTTGAAATAAGGAATAAAATTATAAGCACACACACACACACACACACACACACACACGCACACACACAGGGCTGCTCTTTCAAATCTCTTCTAGAAGGAAGGATGTTAGGAAAGCCTAACATGTAATCTTTCTAGAAGTCCAAACCCAGTTAGCCTTTCCAACTGGGTTGATATAGAGCATTTTTTTCCTTTGGTTAAGCAACATGTTATATAAAAGTAAAAGTTGCTCAGTAGTGTCTGACTCTTAGAGATAGTCCATGCAATTCTCTGGGCCAGAATACTGAAGTGGGTAGCCTTTCCCTTCTCTAGGGGATCTTCCCAACCCAGGGATTAAACCCAGGTCTCCCGCATTGCAGGCAGATTCTTTACCAGCTGAGCCACAAGGGAAACCCAAGAATATGGAGTGGGTAGCCTATCCCTTCTCCAGCAGATCTTCCCAATTCAGGAAGTGAACCAGAGTCTCCTTCATTGCAGGAATTTGATACAAAGGGCTCACCGATTTGACAGGCAAAAAAATTACATTTTTCTTGTTTAGTTTGTATTTCTCAGAACTCTAGTGAAGTGGCCTGTTACTTTCTACATTTATTAGTCCTGTAAAAATCTTCTTTCTTATTTTTGGCTCATTTTTCAGTAGGTTATTCACCCTGTTATTATTACTAAGAATTCCTTATATATTGCAAGTATTAACTTTATTGTAGAATACACGTGCCACATTTTTTGTTTTGTCTAATATTTATCATATATAGGTGATAGCCTTTATTCATATCGGTATACACTTTATGTATTTATATATATATAATTTTTCCTTTATGTTTTCTTTCTTTGCATTTCTACTTAGAAAAACCTTTCCCTTTCTGTTACCTATTTATATATATAATTCTCATTATTCATATATTATTAAATATTATATATATAATCAGTTCAGTTCAGTCGCTCAGTCGTCTCCGACTCTTTGCGACCCCATGAATCGCAGCACGCCAGGCCTCCCTGTCCATCACCAACTCCCGGAGTTTACCCAAACCCATGTCCATTGAGTCGGTGATGCCATCCAACCATCTCATCCTCTGTCATCCCCTTCTCCTCCTGCCCCCAATCCTTCCCAGCATTAGGGTCTTTTCCAATTAGTCAACTCTTCACATGAGGTGGCCAAAGTATTGGAGTTTCAGCTTCAACATCAGTCCTTCCAATGAACGCCCAGGACTGATCTCCTTTAGGATGGACTGGTTGGATCTTCTTGCAGTCCAAGGGACTCTCAAGAGTCTTCTCCAACACCACAGTTCAAAAGCATCAATTCTTCAGTGCTCAGCTTTCTTCACCATCCAACTCTCACATCCATACATGACCACTGGAAAAACCATAGCCTTGACTAGACGGACCTTTGTTGGCAAAGTAACGTCTCTGCTTTTAAATATGCTATCTAGGTTGGTCATAACCTTCCTTCCAAGGAGTAAGCGTCTTTTAATTTCATGGCTGCAATCACCATCAGCAGTGATTTTGGAGCCCAAAAAAATAAAGTCTGACACCGTTTCCACTGTTTCCCCATCTATTTCCCATGAAGTGATGGGACCAGATGCCATGATAATCAGGTGGTAAAGAATCTGCCTGCAATGCAGGAGGCCTGGGTAATCCCTGGGTTGGGAAGATCCCTTGGAGAAGAGAATAGCTACCCACTGTCAATGCACCTAGGAAATTCCATTGACAGAAGAGCCTGGTGGGCTACAGTCCATGGCATCACAAAGAGTCGGAATCCATTGAGTGACTTTCACTTTCATATATTTTTTGACTTGGCATGTTTCCATTTAGAACTTATTTAGATGCATTTTGTGAAGTAGAACTCTCAATTTAGTTTTCTCCCTCAAGAAGTCAAGTACTGTTTATTCTAAAAACAAATACATCTGTACTAATATATTTGAATTGTCTCCTTCATGTTATAAAAATTACAAAAATAGGGTATTTTTGTGCACATAGAATCTCTTTGTTATAGTTGACCAGTCCAAAAATGACAACAAGCAACTTTAAGTCTCTATAGCTCAAAATATTTTCTCAGAAAGAGATATGCTTTGACAAATCAAAGAAAGAAACAAGATCCCCATTTTATAAATATATATATGTCTCTCTCTCTATATATATGGATAGATACATATATATATACATTAATAGGATAAGTAGGAAAGAGACAGAATTTAAACTTTTACATTTTTCTACAGGCACTTCTATGGCCCATTCTGGTGCTGGAAACATAATTTTATGACAATGAAGTCAAAATTGTGGTTCACACAATATTGAAATGATCTTGAAATTCCATGACAGGGGCAAAATTTTTCATTTTTACTTTGAAGATGAGACTTAAAACTGTAAATAGCCTTAGAAGAGTTTATATCTTGTCTTTAGTGAACTTTAGCTGTGACACTGACAGGGTCCAACCCTGAGGACAGATACTGATGAGCCGCTGTGGAATCCTGTGCCGACTAGGACCCGCTGGAGAAGAAAAGTTAACCAGAGAATATGAAAAATAGAGGTTTCTATCACTAGTCTCGCTGCATCCTCCATTTCTAGAAAGGCAATCATATCCTAAGTACAATCTAGCATATCCTTCTCTCGAAGACAGGCAAGTGGGTCCATCTAGAGAAAGCAAGGAAATGCTCTAGGCTGTACATTTCATTTGACCTTTCTGATGAAAACTCTAAATCATAGGTTGATGAGAAAGAAGAGATAAACAAGGAGAGTTATAAACACAAGACATCAAAGTGTACCACAAACACAAATAAATCACACCTGTGCTATATGAGAAAACAATTTAAATTCTAAAGAGAGAAAAAATACTGTTCCTACAATCAGAGTGGACAAAGCTTATAATTTCAGGGAGGGCAGAGACCACATTTTGGTGACATAGGTGACAAGTTCTCCCGACATCAAGGGATGCAATGATTCACTGGTTAGACAACATCATAATTTTGGTGTGTACCTAGAGGCAAGAGATAACCCTTCCCAGAGACACAATGACCTAGATAGATAGAAGCTGGATCTATCAGTTTAACACACAGGTAAAAGATTAAAACACCTTCAACACAGAAAAAATGTGTGTTTCATTGAAAGAAATACATAAGAGTACATTTACCCTTATGTAACAGAATCATCAAGGGAAGATATTTTCTTTTACAAAGAGCCCAAGAGTACTTTTCAATTTTATTTTTTCCCTCTTAAACCAATGAATTTCAAGCATTTTCCAACCCAATGCAATATATATATTTACAAGAAAGGGAAACACCGGCAGTCTGGAATATAATCCCTTGCCTTTACCCCTCTCTATCTGATTGTGTTTACTTTCAAATAAGATATATTTTCTCATTTACATTGTCCTTCCTTGGAAATTGACTCCTATTGTCACATGTCTTAAAGCCAAAACCAGAAGCATGTTTATGGTCTTTACTTAACTGCCCTTCTCTGTAGATTATGCACTAGGTGGAATTCTTATGAAACAGCATCTCTATGATATTCGCCATTATTTATAAATGATATATTCTTTTGGTTTTTACGTGGCAGTTAAATTGGACTATGAATATTCAGGGTTGATCCCCTTCAGAATTGATGGGTTTGATCTCCTTGCTGACCAGAGACTCTCCCCTGATGGTGAAGCTGAACCTCTAATACTTCGGCCACCTAATGCAAAGAGCTGATTCATTGGAAAAGACCGTGATGTTGGGAAAAATTGAGGGCAGAAGGAGAAGAGGGTGACAGAGGATGGGATGGATGGATGGCATCACCAATTCAATGGTCATGACATTGGGCAAACTCTGAGAGATGGTGAGAGTCACAGAGGCCTGGTGTGCTGCAGACCACGGGGTCACAAAGAGTTAGACATGACTTCGCAGCTGAACAACAACAAAATTGGACTATGTGGATATTCCCCTTAGTCATTTCATCTTTTATTGTTAGTGGTAGTGGTTATGTGTGTGTGTGTGTATGTATGTGTTCACCAACTTAAAGATGCTCCTTATATGGATGTTCATCCAAATCAGCATCTCTGAACCTTCTTCTTAATTTGAATTCACACCTCACACTGCCTGCTGGGTACTTCCTCTACATCTCACTTTTACCTAAAATCTAGCATCCTGGCCAATTGCCCAGTCTCTGTCTCCAGTACACAAACAAATGCCTTTGTTTGCTGGTTTCCTTTCTTATCTCCATTATGCACAGCAATGATTGTTAGCAGAGTCAGAATTCGACACTAAGAGAGTCAACATCGAATTAAGATGAGGCTTGAAACACTTCATCATCTTTGCTTCCTCCTCTACCCTTCTCTCTCCTCACATCCAACTATCCAGTTTGTGTGGTTTTCTTTCTGTAACTTCTCTATTCACGTACAAAAGCCAGCAAGGTCAGTGGACAATTCAAACTAGTCTATGTCTCTACCTTAGAGACAGCATCATAAGTGTTTCACTGCTACCAAGGTCCTGAGGACATTCTTGTTTCTTCTCTGGATTCCTAACTTACAGCACTTTTCTGTGTATAGCTTACTATTTCATCAAGCTTTCCTTTACTCCACTCTGGAATGACAGCTTTTTTTTTTTTTTTAAAGGAATCATCTTGATTTAATTTGATATGTATTTCTGAAGCATAAAATACATGCCCAACTTGACAACAGAAAAAGAAACCTACCTGCAACTGAGGAGAATGGACAGAACCTATGTTTCAGAAATAAAGAGGAAGGGCCCATTTCTGTGCTGGACGCTTCAGCCCAGCAGCTTTACACTGAGCTGTTCTTACAAAATACCAGTGGCAGAGACCAGGAGCATAACTAACTGACAAGATTTAAAAAAAAAAAAAAAAAAAGGTGTTGTTTTGGTGGTAACTGACAAAAAAGGCCGTCTTTCCCAAGGGAATGATCGGATTCTGTAAAAAACACATAAAACAATGTAAAAAATTAGACAAAAATTCAAGATCTGTTGTATTAGACTGCAGCTTTCAGGATACAAGCCTGAATATGAAAGTGTCAGGGTTACTGAAGAGTCTGGTTCCCTGTGAAAGTCCTGAGTAGTGTGATTTTTCAGGCCTGACCGTGGGTGTTTGCAAAGGCTTCAACGGCAGGTATAGGTGCAGAGCTGTGTCTCCACGCAGATGCAGGTATGCAGTCTCTGAAAGGGGCTGCAGGCGAGGACACAGGCCCCTGGTCAGATCACGCTCTTCACACATTTCCATTTCCAGCTCCAGAGTCCTCACCCCCCGGACTCTTTATCTCAGTTCTCAGGCAGGTATGTCCTTCAGGTACCTCAGCCGAGGCCCCCTGTTAAGGAGGGGTCCGCTCCTAGTGACTCCACACCCAGCATTTTACTCTTCTGAGGTCTTCCCTTTCCCATTCCCCTCAACTTCAGGGTCCACAAAGCTGCCAGCGCCCTTGGTTTGCAGCTCCATCAGCAGGGGAAGGGCCGCCCCTCTCCCCAACCCCACAGAGGGGTACAGCGCAGTGGGAAGAAATGGGACAGGGCAGAGGGCTCCTTCTCTGGTTTTAAACTCCTACTTTACTGTCACATAAAGTGGTGATGAGGCTTAAGGTTTCCATTTTTATCTGTGGTTTTTAACAGGAAACATGGCCTTGCCAACTCTTTTGTGGAAATAATAAGCAGGGCCTTCTCTATGGGTCACGATCAAGAGGCTGTTTCTCCTCCAGGCCTGTGGGGCCAGGGCTTGGAGCCAGGAGCTCAAGCCTTTATCTCATCCTTGTCCAGCTGCACAGTGACAGCAGAGGGCCGGGCCCTAGAGCTGGGGCTAGCAACACACAGGGAATGGGGAAGGGGGGCTTTTCTACAGAGAGTAAAGCTCTGGGCAGACAACAGACAGAGCCAACACCCTAGGCTGAGTGCAGCAGCGACTATAGTGAGGACTGGAATCGGGCCTTTCATTGTAAGCAATGATGGAATCTGTGCAAAGTGGAGAAGAGACTCCTTCATTCCCCTTCCTAAGGCAATGAGTACACAGAGGCATGAGGACAGCTTGCCTCACCACAACACAGTGGAGGTGAACACATTCATAACTGAGAAGAAAATCGCATAAAGGAACAAAGGCGCTCCAAATAAGCACCCAAACATTCTCACACCCATTGTGTCACTAGATCCATGATTAATACCTTGAGATGAGCATATTTATCCAGTCCTTTGTCAATGTTTGTTTTTATGAACTGTTAAAAGCTTGGATCTCGAGCCTTGAACTTTCTATTTCTATTGCTAAACTATAATTTCTATGCACAAACTAAAGAGATGATGAAATGTAATTAGAATACACCTTTCAAGAAGAGAGATGAATACGTAATAGGAGCATGTCAAAACAAAGTTTGAGCTTGAGCAAGGATAACCGCCAAATACTCGCAGTGTTTCGCCGTTGCATGTGATGATGTTTGCATCAGGGACCGCTTACTGGATAGAGATGACTGAACTCTCACTGAATTCAAAAGTGACCTGAAAAAACTACATCTATCTTTTTCCTTTGAAAAGGATTTGGGATCTAATCTTTACCCTTTAAGTATAATCTTTTCAAGTAAGCACATTTTCAGGACAATATAATGACCCGGAGGTGGTGAGTTGTTTTTTTTTTTTAACGTATGTCCTTCCCAGGTAGAATAATCACCTGATTTCTAAAGTGCCTTTAAGTATGATAGTACCATTTTAGCTACTTTTAAAAAGTCAATATGAATGTAATCTCAGATCCTATTATTATTACACTTTCAAAAAACCATTCTCCTCATCTTAAATCGAACACTTTTACAATCTACAGTAGATCTCCATCATTCAGAGATTTAAACTTCATGATTTTGACAACTGGCAGTGACTATGAATGTATGCTAAGTCACTTCAGTTGTGTCCGACTCTTTGTGATCCCGTGGACACTGGCCCTCTGTACATGGGATTTCCCAGGCAAGAATACTGGAATGGGTTGCCATACCCTTCTCCAGGGGATCTTCCTGACCCAGGGATCAAACCAGTGTCTCCTGAGTCTCCTACTTTGGCAGGCAGGATTCTCTACCACCATCACCACCTGGGAACCTATACATGTCTACGACATATAGTAATTTGTCATTTTCTAGAGCCCTTCATTGAAAGGAGTAAATCCTTCCTTTCCCTTCCTTACCCACACAACTCCCTTCAACCTACCCATGAACTCAGCAATCAGATGCTAATATCTAGCCTGGGAGGGGACCTCCCAACATTTTCAATCCATCATCACTCTTGCTTTAAAACGCAAAAGAATATATCCTTTGTCCAAGACCAATTAGAGCCCACCTTATCCAGAAAGAAGGGAAATGGAAGACATACTAAGGCTTCTTTTTAATTAAAGAAAAAAGTTGACAAGTTTGTTTATGCCTGCTGCAGTAATGGTGGATTTCTTTTTTTTTTCCCTACCATGGAACAACCTGAAGTTTCTGTGATTTCCTGAGGCTCTCAAATCTCCCACACTTGTCCAATTGTGTCAAAGATTAAAAGGAATCTAAGAGGGAAATTCCTGCATTAATACGAATGCACCTAATTTCAGAGTGCTCTTTTTACTTTTAGAGAATCACAGTGTTAACAGGCAGATGAGGATTTAGATTTGGGACACAGCCATCTCAACGACTCAATGAGATGAAAATGTCAACAATAATTTGAAAGTTGTCTCATACATAACCATATGACATAATAATGAATGCATGAGAATTTGTCATCACCATATGTTTTAAGATAATCATTGGGTTTAAAGATGTTCTAAAGCAGCACTAATACAGATATCCAGGGGAATGTCTTAGTCAAATCTTGGACAGATTTTCCTCCCATTCCTGATGGCTAAGTTCTTCATGTGTAAATTATGCCAGTTTAAATTTAATCACTCTTCTCCATTTGGTCCTTAAAGAAACAATTGGTGTACCTCATAAAACGCTCCTTAAATGTGAAACAAATGGTTTAAAAATGTCTGTCACCTTCTCTATTCCTTCTCCTTTAGTCAAATCATTAAGCACCAGGTACTATGCTAGGTACTAGGGCTATAGATAAACAATACATAATATTATATATAACATATAATTCTTGTCCTCATGACACATGTCATGAGGGTCAGGTGTGACCTGGGGAATAGTAAGGAAAGAAGACAAGGATGAGAAGGCCTTGACTTGGAAAAGCTACTATGCGCAACAGGAAAAGAAGTTACTGTGTGGACATGGTGAAAGTCACTCAGCCGTGTCTGATTCTTTGCAACCCCATGGACTATACAGTCCATGGAATTCTCCAGGCCAGAATACTGGAGTGGGTAGCTCTTCCCTTCTCCAGGGGATCTTCCCAACCCAGGGATCAAACTCAGGTCTCCCACATTGCAGGCAGATTCTTTACCAGCTGAGCCACCAGGAAAGCCCTACATGGTGGATCCGACATGGTGGGAGAAGGGCAAAGAGGCACAGCATTCAAGACCTCATTGAAGATTTAAAGAACAGAAAATATCTGAAGACTTACAAATGAAATGTCATAAAGCAGATTCTGTTTTTAAAAAGATCTCTTGGGTCACGGTGTGAAGACTGTTTTGGATAGGACTAACAAGGAAACAAACAATCCTTGTAGATATTTCATGCCAGACATAGGATGGCTTGAACAAAAATGATGGTAGTGAACATGGAAAAACATGGACAGATTTGATATACATGTTCTTGCCTGGAGAATCCCAGGGACGGCTGAGCCTGCTGGGCTGCCATCTATGGGGTCGCACAGAGTCGGACTTGACAGAGGTGACTTAGCAGTAGCAGCAGGAGGTAAAATAACCAAGATAATTTGGTGGTGAAGTGAATACAAGGGATTGGGGTAAAGGGTATTATAAGGATTGAAGTAGTGGTATCATTTCCTCCATATTCAGAGTCAGGGGAGACTGTAATAGGGAAGAACAGAATCTGCCAACATTGGATCTGTTGCTTTTCCTTTAAGCTTTGCTCCTTTAACCTTTGCTCTCTGTTGCTTTTAATATTGTCATCACTGAAAGCATGCTGTCAATAGCTGTAAACATACAAAATGGCCTGCCTTGGGGAACCCTTCCCTTTGGCTTGAATGTTAAACGAAAATGCCTTTGTTCAGCTCAAGGGAGACATTCCAACCCTGCCCACCTGTTAATTTCAGCGGAAAAGAAGAAACTGACCCATCTCCTCCCGGATGCTGGCCAAGCCAGGAGGCATTTTGCAAGATTTACGGGCCTTTTTACTTTACTTGCTCACTTCCTCTCCCCCTGTGTTCTGTAAGAGAGCTGGCATCCAGGCCCCAGTAAGATAGTACTCTAGGACGCTAGCCTGTCATCATCTCAGACACCCAGCTTTCCGAATAAAGTTTCTATTTCCTGCCACAACACCTCATCTCCCAATTGTTGGCCTGTCATGCAGTGAGCAGGGCAAGTTTGGATTTGGTAACAAGATCAAGGGTTCATTTTCAGTTTTTCTCAACGCCCATCAGCATTCATAAGGAGAGATCATAGGTACGCAGCTCTCACTATTTAAGTCTAGAGTTCAGAAAAATTAAACTTAATCATGTTGGTCATTAGCATTTGCAAGAACAGTATACCATAGAGGAGAGTTTAGGCTTTGGATTCAAAGGCCTGGGAGGCAGAACCAAAGAGATTGTGAATCATCAGAGAAAGACTCTGAGCTAGCCTAGGAAGTACTTTTATTGTTTTCATGGTTTTCCAGTTCTAGTCCACAAGTGTTCACATAATAGTAAACTTGACCTTATGGTTGACTTGGTCTGTATCTTGAAAGCAAAGAAATAAACATAATGGATTTTCGTTTGGCTCTGCTCAGATGACTAACTGACTGGAGGCTGGATAAGGAGTCTAAACTCAAAGGGATCAATAATCAAAACACACAGTAGCTCCGTCTTGCTCTGGAGACTTCTTTATACATTTTGCTTTTTCACTCTAATTGCTTGGCACTCTAGTTAATGATTTCTGTGGGATTAAACTCTATGACAAATAGTACTGATTCTAGCAAGAATCAGCTCTGTAACCATTCCTGCCCTAGTCTGCTCAGATGTCATCAGCAGAGCCAGTGAGTCCTATCTATGTAATCTACCTTTCATTTCAGTGTGAAGCAGTAAGAAAAATTCTCAGAATATTAACTCAGCACCAAAAGTACCCACTCTATACAAAGAAAATCATTATCTTTTTCATCTTTTATGTATACCTTGCTTTTCCCTGTGCCAGCCTGGGAAATATTCTTTCCCTCTGCTGAAGGAAAGTATAGCTTCATAACAAAGTCACATTTGGAAGAGAGTACCTTAATATAAATTGCTAAATTGGCTATGATTAGTCATAATGTTTCTCTAACATGATCATTTTCCTTCTCCTTTAATCCCTGATTGGACAAACTCACTCTGGCTTCTGTCTTGTCACTTATAAGACCTACACTTGATTGAGAAATTACTGTATACTTGGGTAATTTGGGTAAATTCTTTAAAGTACATTACAATTTAACCACATTAAGAGGCAAGATATATCTATATTTTATGATATATATCTATGTTTATGACCAGGCTGTACTTATCTATCTATATATTTACTTATGTCTATAAATAGATATATTTTACTTTCATACTATAAACATATAAGTATACTTTGTTAATTACGGTCAAACAAGTTGAAGGTTAGTATATGCTCAAGCAAAACACCCAAGAGCCATCCAGCTGGTAAGTAGCATTTCTAAGACTTGAACTCTAGACTGCGCAATTTCCAACCAGAGCTCTTGGCCACATAAAGGTGGTATTTTCAGAATCATTCTTATCTGTAGGATTTCATAATATTTGTGACATCATATGCCTCAATGAAATTAAAGATTTGGATTAAATACCAGTATATGAAATACTACCTTCATAAAAGGTGCTGTGCATGATCTTTGGTGTTTTGAGACAAATGTAACTGAGTCGCCAAAGAAAGAATCATTTTCTCAGGCTAAATGCAGCTGCTGAGAATTATAGCCACTTGTTCAGCAGTAGCATCTACTTGCAGTGAAATGTCTTTAAAAATGATTGGCTCTCCTAGATATTCAGTTCATTTTCCAGCTGCAAATTATTTAGAAAAGGTATCATCTATGCAGTTCTAATAAATCCTATGGACTGTTTCTCATGATATCATATTTATATGAGAATGTGAAAAATCTCCATCATCTTCTTTGGAACCAAAATAAAATATAGCAAAGCTGCTGAAAACTAACAGTAAAGCCCTAGAATTATGTTTCCAAAAATAGTTAGGAAATATTCAAATAGAGATTTTTTTTTTTTTTTGTATGTGAGTGAAACTGATTAAGAGCCTAACATATTTGTGAGCCAATGGAGGTGTCAAACTGATGGTATAAAAGGTTTCAAGTAGGTGTCTACTTATTTTAAGGTGAAAACCATACCACTCACGGCATGTATATTGTTTTAATGCACACGTCTTCCTTAACGAGCTCTGAGTAATAAAAAGAGAATTATTCTAGGAATTTCATGTGGAATTATGTAATGCAATGAACAGCCTTTGCAAATGGTTTCTTTCCTACCCAGGAGATGCAGTGTGTAATTCACTAAAACCCTGGGTATTAACAGCTCCTGTATCTGGACTGAACAGCCTTAGCTACAAATGAAAATTTCATAGAAATATAGCCAAGTTTAAAACGTTGTTCTCAGAAGAAGTTGGGAGAGGAAGAATGTAATATTTCTACTTATATTTATTCCTTACCTTAGGAGGACAAGCTAAGAATGGTTTGACTTTTTCTGTGTTATATAAAACACCAGAATATGCCTAAGGGGCATCACTCATTTTACCTGACACATAGTGATTTCTACTTCTGCTTGGGAGTCCTCACCCTTCTTTACTCAATCATAATCCTTACATTCCAAAGCAAGCACATTGAAATGTCTTAAAAGTCCTTCCTTACAGCATTCAGGAGAATACTGTCCAATTAACTTCTAAGGAGGTTCATCCTCAAAAGCTTCTTCTAGGGACATGGAAAACAAGGTCTTTATTACTTACATAATCTTTAGATCTCAGAGTGTCTGACAAAGTGAAAAGTGTTAGGAGGTTAAACCATCTCTCTGATAAATCAGCTAGCAAACCTCAAATATTAGTTCGTGTTAAGTCAACCCTGTAATTTTGTCTTGAAGTTCTTTCTAATAAGAAATGTATACATCATGGAAATGGAAATTAATTTTCAAAAATCGGGGGTTCTTTGAGAGTGGTGTATACATGTATTTACAGAAATGAACTCTGCATATTACATTGTATTTGCTTTTTTAAATTCTGTCTTATCCTAACATTCTCAAAGACAAAGGAGACTTCAATACTTGGACAATATCTGGGAGACTTCAGCAAGCAGAAGATGGTATATTCCAGAATTCAAGAAACAAAGGCCCTTTTGTTTTCAGTAGTAGCTGATAGCCTCACTTTTCTCAGGACTCAATTTAGCATGGTATTCCCTCCTCAAAGAGTTCAGGCCTAAAGTCATTAGGTGGAGGTGAGCAAGGGAAGTGTCCAGGTGGGGTTCTGGGGATGGGAGGTACAGGGGGAGCCAGAGATCAGAGATGAAGAGGGGTGTTCTTGAGCAAGTATGGAATGGGGTGGAGGAGGCAGCCTGGCAGACAGCCTGGAGGTAGTGTCAGAGTCCTAGCAGGGTACAGAGGGCTATCAAGTGTGGGGTGTTAGAGCCCTGGAGGGGTTCAGAGGGCATGCATGTGGAAGATGGTCTGCCACAGGGGTACCTGAGCCCAAGCAGACTAAAGTTGTCATCTACACGGGAAAGCAGCTTGATTCAGGGTTTCAGGACTTTATCTAGGTGATGAAGGCATCCCTGCAGGAGGAGAATATAGTTAGAGGATGTTTGGGGGTGCAGTTCTCGGTATGAGGAACTGGGATGTGGACAGGGAAAGGAGAGGTGGTTAGGGTTTTAGCAGGTGATGGTGGCAATTCTATCTTGGTTGCACATAAGCAGAGTGAGCAAATAAGTAAATACTGGGTTGGTCAAAAAGTTTGCTTGGATTTTTCTATAACATGGAAAGGTTCAAACAAACTTTATAGTCAACCCAACACTTCAAAGGATGTAGAGCCTGGGATTCTCATTGTCAGAAAATGCAGAAACCAAAATGCCACAGAGACTAAGCAGATGCCCACTGAATCCCTTTTATGAGTGGGCAATAAGGAAGCACTTGGAAAGTTCTAATATCTGATAACTCAAGTCAGTGAAACTACATTGCTAGCCAACAGATGAGTCTCAGATGAGTCCTTAGATTTTCATGAAACTTAATACATAATTATACATCATAGACTTAAAGAAACATTTATGGCTCTAAGATAATCAAGTGTTTTTTAAGGTAAGGAGTTACTACTTTTATCCCAAATGAAAATTTACACTTTATAAGAAAGCTGAGTCTGTTTTTCTTGTTTCTAGTGACTTTCACTCATGGTGTCTTATTTCCTTATGTGTTTATCGATTTTCAACTGTTTGCTGCTCATTTTGTTCGTAGACTTACATGTGAAACTTCTTTTGAGTTGTGGGATGCAGGTGGGTGCCTCCTGAAGGGATTTGTCATCTGGTCCTGGCATGGGTCTTAAATGCATTATTACTTGGGAAACACTTATATCTAAATTTCTGGCTTGAAGTGGTTTTGCATTGACCACATAATATGAATTTATGTCATAGACTGGTTCAAATATCAGCTTCTGGTTACAGGCAATTCCCTTATTTTCATGTGGATACATAGTTATTTTTAATTCAAGTTTATATGGAGAGTATAGCCCTTTTGAGACCCAGCTATAAGAAAAGAGGGTCCCTGTTTCCCTTTCTCATTTTGGATTAGCTTTAGAATTTTTTTCCTTCTGTACCAGCACCTTTTCCAGTCCTGTGAAAAAGTATAACAAGAAATGATACTCAGCAAATCTGATTACATCACATGTGCCCTCAGGGTGAAAGCAGGTGGCAGTTTTCCAATTATTCTCGGGTTCTTGCCTTCACTTAATTATTGCTTTAAATTTTTTGCTTTCTTGCTAGACTATATGTACATTTCTTTTCTATTTTACTTACTGTTTTCAGAAGAAAGACTGGTCCTAGATCCTTACCTGCTACATTGCTAGAAATGGAACCAGAGGGTAAGTTTTTCACTAATTTCCATTCAGTTATTTAAACTTTATAGTTAAAAGTTCAATAATATGCATTGTTATTTACCTGGGGAGAAACTATTATAGATGACATGGATTATCTCATAACTTTAAATTCAAAGAAGAATTTTAAGCTATTTTAATCTTCCCCTGTTAATGGATTTCTATTCTTTTTGTAGAAGCTCAATAATTTTCTCTCAATATTCTAAGGAATAATGATTTATTGACAGGCCCACACAGAGACTTGCATTCTATGCTAGTTTCTATACTAAAAAAGCTGTATCACTTGGTAAGTGACAATCTCACTAGACTACAACTTTAAGAAATTAGTAATCTCAAATGGAAAGTTTTGTGTTTCCTATAGCATTTAATCATGGACAAGAATAATACACAGATGTAAAGAGTAAGTCACAAAGAGGCCGTTCTGGACCTAAAATCTCATTTGTAACCTTAAGATCCTCAAGCATGTTGATTTTAAATCAATGCCTAATTGCATAGCAGACACTTTCTACTTATAATTCTGGTATCATTTGGTCTCACAAGACCTAATCTAAAGTTGGTAATGCTTATTACATTAAAACTTACCAATGCCACTTGGACAAATTAAACTATGTTAGATAATTAAAATATGCAGTATTTAATATGATACTTCAAATCAGTACAGATACTTGACAGACATATAAGGGGTTTAATAACTCATCTTTTAGAATTCAATGAGTGAAGCTGCTTCTTTTCATCTTATGCATAATGTTGCACTTCACAAAGGAAACACACTGGAATGTACCAAGAGTAAACCAACAGTTTATTTTCACTTCTATTTATTTTGTATGAAATACAGGTTTCTAACAACTACACAATCAAATCATGTTGCTTAAGTTCTGATAAACATAAGATGAAAATTTCCTCTTGTTAAGTTCTGATAAAAACTAGAGGGGGTAATGCTTAGTAAATGCATGAATGCTTCCTTGTAAATTTTACATAAAAGTTGGTTCAGTCAAGATGCTTCACTGATTGTGGTTTTATGACAAAACCCACATGTTAAGTAATCACATAAAAATGTTTTGAGAATAATAGTGTTGCCTGACAGTGTCTGGCACCTAAGAGCATCTGGATTTAGTAAAATATATCTGGAATAAATCAACCACTGAATGAATAACATGTGTAACAGATTTACACATTTAAAACAGCTCAAATCAAATAGCGCATTATTCTTAATCCTATTAACTTATCAAATAGGTATTCTAGGTCAGAGCTTTTAGCTCTGTGGATGGACTAGAGAAGGTCTCATGCTTTTGGAAAGTATGTACAAAATTATGATTTATAAGCCTAAATGTATTGTTCCCCCCTGCTGAATGATCACTGCTCGCAAAAGATCCTTCAAGTGGCTGAGGTGAATAAAGGTCAAATATCACAATCTTAAGCAAAGATGGACTCTCTGTTTGGGATCAAGTTATTTTTCTAATCAACATGATTCTCTTTTACCAGAAAAAAAAAAGAAAACAAAATACTCTGATATAGCCAAGTGTTGGGATTTTAAAAGAACAAAACAGTATTAAGTTTTATCACTACACTTCCTGACATAAAATCTTATGAATGTAAACTTCACAAGGGCAGGGCTTGTTTTTTTTCTTTTTGTCTTGTTTACTGGATGTGTTTCCCAGCACCTAGAGTGGCACTTAACTTATAAAAGGTCGTCAGATTTTGTTGAATAAACGAGTCAAAATTCAAATAAAGTATTAAAGTGGAGAAAGACATTGGTGATATTTCAACAACTGAGTGAACTATCATTATAAATATTAAGAAACTCAAAGCAGAGGGTGTATCCTCCAAAATATCAAGTTATATAAATTTGAAATATTACATACAGATATTTTATGTGCTTAGATTCTGGAAAGCCCTTAATTATCAACTTCAGAAATACCTGAAGCACGGGCTTCCCTCATGGTCCAGTCTGTAAATTCGCCTTCCAATTCAGGGGACGTGAGTTCCATCCATGGTTGAGGAACTAAGATGCCACATGACACAGGGCAACTAAGCCTGCGGGTCACACCTGCTGAGCCCAGAAGCTCTGGAGCCCCCGCGTCTCAACAGGAGAGAAGCCTGCGCTGCAACTACAGAGCGCATGCGCTCTGGATCCCGGGCGCAGCCAGGAAAAGATTCTGTCAGCCACAGTGAAAAGATTCCGCATGCTGCAAGGAAGACCCGCCTCACCCAGTGGCCAAAAAACAAACAAAAAAATGAAATTTAAGAAGCTGTTATTTAAATGACCTACTGTAAGTTTTGAAAAACCTTCCTAGGGTATGGTAAAAAAAAAAAAAAAAAGAAATTGGAAGAATTGGCCCAGTGAATACCTATTTATAATATCTATGATGTTATACTGAGGTTTGATCTAAAAGCTTCAATAATCTTCTGGTTTGCTCTATTGAATGGTTTCCCTTATGCCAGTCAAGCTAAAAGGGTCCCAATTATTTTATTCATCCATCAAAAGCCCAGTGTGCCCTATAAGCACAATGTGTTAAGGAACCAGCTACATACGACAGAGCTTATACTCATGCAGGTGAAAATGGAGAGATCCAGGTCTTTGATTTGTGTTTTCTGTTTGAAAGGATTAAATCACAAATTACTAGATAAACAAAAGAAAGCAAAAAAAAAAAAATCAAGAACTAACAGTGAGTAATAATACATTATTCATTATATCCACATTTACACATTAATGACAAGTTAAACCTAGAAGAATATTTAGCGATGATCCAATCCTATACTCATTTGACAGATGGAATACAGAAGACCAAAGAGGTGACTTGGCTTATGCAGGATTAAAAGAAATAAAGCAAGAAATCAGAAGTTAGGATAGACAACCATGTTTTCGAACAGCTATCTCAGAAGGTACTTCCTCATAAAAGGGCCTGAGAACACACTTGTCCCCTAATATAGCTGCTCAGTGTTAGTTGAATATATTAGATACATTTTATTTCCCATATAAACAGACACATAATAGCATGCTAAAAAACTCAGCACAGTCAATAACTGAGATTTAGGTCCTCTGAGAGGTGATTATTTATTAGCTGGTGTGCTAGTGGTTCTAATCTAAGAGCTCCCTTAATAAGAAATTAAACTGTAGGTAATGGCTATCCTGGTGAAACATTGATGGTTACATTCTGATACACCATATTGGAGGGGCATTTGGCAATATCTATTGCTTATCTTTTGACCTTGCCATCTCATTTCTAGAAGGTAGGCCTACAGACATGCATACACATTGGCCAGGATATTTATAAAAGTAACACTTGTAATAGGAAAGAAAAAAGGCACATGGCTAGCTCTATTCAAATCTGTAGGATTACAGTGAAGTGACTGTTTAAAAAGTATCTGAAAATTTTAGTCCCAGCATCTATATACACAGTTAACCTTTGAACAATGTGAGGGTTGGGGCACCCACTCTCCACAGAGTCAAATATCCATGTATTGTCAGCCCTGTATATCCTGGAGGTGCTTCTGTGTGCTCTGTTCCTCCGAATCCACCTCTTCCACCAACCACAAATTATGTAGCACTATAAAGTTTACTATTGAAAAATATCCACATGTAAGTGGCTCCCTGAAGTTCAAATTCATTTCTTTGAGGGTCCAAATGTGGACTATCAAATTCATCTTAACTAATTCTTCAAAAGCACAGAAACTGACACCTCTTATATAGAGAACTTCCATAAATGTTCCTGATCAACTCATTCTACCCTAAATGTACTCACTCAGCCTACTAGGAGGTACCATGAGGGCTAGCATCCATGATTGGTGTCAAACACCTAGATACTTATCTAGACTCGAAACACTTAGACACTCAAAACCTGTTTTCCTTTTGTTTGTTTCTATAAAGCAGTGGTAACAGCACTAACTTCATTAGGCAGTTCTAAGCAATTATACTAACATCAGAGCCACTGTGAATGGCCATCATCATCATCATCTGTATACGCACACAGGCATTATATACCGGAAGCATCATTTTTGTCGTCTTTGAAGTGGTTAAAATACCGGATCCATTCTATTGGGTTGCAATGGAGCTCAAGGGAAATGTTGACTACAATATCCTTTACATTTCACATAATTTTAAAGTAGTATTATTAAAAATTATTTTAACAGAAATCCTAAGAATTCTCAATTGAGGTATATGTCTCATAATTACAGAGGTTGTGACAGAGCTATGGAAGGAGCAGTGTCTAGTAATATAGAAACCTATTTAAAGTAAAAGTACACTGATACGTCATGTGCCTACTATACAGAAATTCTGAAAGTATAATAGTATATGCAGTAAAAAAGCCAAAATTCCTTCTTTTCCTCCTTAAATATAACCATTTATTGAGGCTCGTTTATTTTTTTGAAGCATGTATAACCACTGACTAACATTGGGCTCTATCTTTTAAAAAGAGACAACAGTCTATGTTTTTCTTTGCAAGTTTTACTTTCTATAGACCCTCAAACTGTATGACAAACACCTCAAATCTGACAATCTGTATAATATCAATAATATATATTCTTGTGATTTTGTAGCTTCAAAAAGAAACAGGTTTAATTTTATTTAAATCGAGAGTCAGCAATCCTTTTTTTTTACCCTGTAAAGGGCCAGATGATATCTTCAACTTTGAGGGTCATATAGTCTTTGCTGTGACTACTCAACTCTGTCACTGCAGCATGAAAGCAGTCAAAGGCAATATGTAAACTCATAGGAACGGATGTGTTCCAATAAAACTTTATTTACAAAAACTGGTTGTGGGTCAACTTCACCTAAGGGTTCTGTTTGCTGAGCCTTATTTTAGATCACTTTTCAGTATCCAACACTAGTTCCTAGTCCCCTAAGTCAGACAGCATTTACATGAACTTTATATCCTTGCGCAAACTCATGCAAACTAGAGATTTCACGGAGACTTTTAAATTCTAAAGGCACACAATTTTCAAATGATGAGTAAAACACTGTCACAGGGCAAATGAAAGGCATCTTGAATATAACTGGCCCCCATGGATAGAGTCCCAGTAGATTGCTACTTTATATAGAGAAAATGGCACATAATTTATTCTTCATTAAATGAAAAGAACAAAAACTACTCAGAAAATATATTAAAAGCGTGTGCAGATTAAGTGAAAAAAGAAATAGATGAGGTATGGCAGCAAAAAGAACTATGTCAGTGCATTTTATTGATCATTAACCTTTTGCTTTAGGAGGCATTTGAAAACAACAGAGAAGTTTGTTATTAGTTTGGCATGAAACCTCTAATGATGCATGAGAATATATGCTCAAAAATGTCAAAGGTCACTGGAATCACATATTGGCAGATAAAATGTTTTTGATACTGTGTTATATAGAAGTAAAAGGGCAACAAGCTCACTTTGATTGTAATGCTCACTGGGGAGGTTTTCTGGCACCTCATAAAGTAAAGTTAAAACTGAATGTGGTGCAATGTAACTTTGACCTTTTTTCTACACACCATCAAATAACACTTTACTAAAATAACAATGTCATGGATGTATTTCTTACCAAGTATTCATTAAAAATGTCAAGTATCATCCAAAATTGTTATATTAATGGTGGTTCAACTATTTAGCAGTGTAGAGTTTTTGTCAAAAATTGGAAAACCAACTCACCGATAGACAGAGACATAGGTGTCTATCTTAGACAAAGTTCTCTGCCAATTTACTCATTCTGTGATTGCAAATGTCTAAAATATTTCCATGAGTGGTATTTTATCTAAGCTATTAAGACATTACAATAAATTTGATTGAACCTACTTTTCTAGAACAACAACAACAAAAAGGTCTAAGGAAAACAGGAATCTGCAAAGTTCTCTAAGATTGCATATTTTTTAAAGATCACCAAATAAACATTGGAATAAAAAAATAAATCCTACCATCCTCAGAACATTATACCTATAGGACCTGATCTGGATTTCTTGAGCTGCTTTATTTGGAAAATAATTCAACACTCTCTTTTCAAATAAAATCAATTTACAAAGTTAAGCTCTAGAGGTGTATTAATTTGATAAAGACAGAAATGAACTTTAGACCAAAAATAGTAACTTGGTATTAGGGTAGGATGGATTTCCTGATATTTATTGACAGTGATCTACAGTCCATCTGAAGAGAAGACAACACTTATAACATGTGGTATAAATGAGAATACCAAATACACATTAAAAGAAAATTACCCTCATGCATTCTCCTATAGAGGCTTTTTAAAAATGAGATGCCCTGTGAGATTTACTTTCACACAAAAAACAAAAACAAAACAAGATATCATCCTGTATTTCTAGTTTTCCCATGCCCTTCCCTATGGAATTCATTAACACTATTATTGATCTTGTCCCCAGAATCTCACAGGTATTTCATTTCCATTTCTCTGTCTCACCCTTTCCATTTTCCACTCCAGTCCACACAACCGAAAGTCTTATTTATACAATCACACTGACCTCCCAACTGGCCTCCCCACTTTAAACCATTTAACACACATTGGCCAATTTGATTCTTCTAAAACTATCTAGATCATACCACTCTTATGCTTAAATATTAGATTGTTTTCCATTTTACTGCATATAAAATCCACTTATCATGACAAGTTTACAAGATGTTTGCATATTTCATCTGATATTATTTTCTCTTGTTCAAACTCTATTCTTGCCTCAAAGTCTTTAAATGCTTTCTCTGTTTAGAAATGTGAAGTAAAATTCATATTGTATGGCAAGACAAGAAAAAATTACATGTAAACTTTTTTCTGCACCCTTTCCCCCTGGCTGTGCACTGTGTATCTGAATTACACACGAGCCAAACCTCCACTGGCAGAAATACCTGCTCAACCATAAAGACCAATATTCTCTCGCATTAACAAGAATCAACCAGACACCTCTTCAAAAAACTAACAATCCTTCTTAATCTTGTAAGGGGTCACATGACCCACTGGAAAGACACTTAGATCAGGATTACATAAACTGTCAATAACATGTCATTTGATACAGTCTCCTCTGCCTCAAAAAACTTCTATAACTGTGTCTTGATTTCTAATTCGTAAAACAGAGTGCCTGCCTGCTTACTCGCTTCAGTCACATCTGACTCTTTGTGATCCTATGGACTGTAGCCCACAAGGCTCCTCTGTCCATGGGGATTCTCCAGGCAAGTATAATAGAGTTGCCATGCCCCCTTCTAGGGGATCTCCCCAGCCCAGGGATTGAACCCATGTCTCCCACATTGCAGGCAGATTCTTTATCACTTAGCCACCGGGAAAGCTCAGTACTCACGAGCTTTCTGAGATGCTGTTCCTGGGTTATAATCATCAAATTTGGCTCAAATAAAATTTTCCATTTCTTTGCCACAAATGATTAATTTCTCAGTGACAATAGATTATCAGGCATTAATGAATGAATGAGATACACATAAAGGATGAAAGTTCTGCAGATCTAAGGATAAAATAATGACAATATAAGAAAAGCATGCACATACAGAACTAGGTATTTTATAATTAAAGCCTCAAGTCCTAATTAGGCATTTTTTGAAAATGTCATAATTACAATCAGCTATTAAATGTAGACAGACAAGGGAGGGAAAATATTATTATATGAGCAAAAATTCAAAAACTCTTTTATGCTGAAAAAACATAAGAAAGCTTAAAATCAGGATGATTTTGTTTATGTAACTGATTTTATGTCCCCAGATTCAACAGGAGCCTGATTAGAAACATTCCTCTATCAAAATGCCATCTCAGTCAATTCAGTGCACTCCTAGCTACACTAGACTATGCACTGTGCTTTACATGGGTTCCACGTTAATTCTTACAACAACTTGACTGAGGTGCTATGACCATTGTCCTCATTTTGCAGATTAGGGAATCTTGAGTCTCTTATCTCAACAGGCTATAGAAATAATACTTCAGCAAATCATCGGCGAGGCTTATAGAAAAGAAGACACTACAGATTTCACTGCTGTGTCTAACCATTTATGAATCTTAGTTTAACTTCCGTCTCTTGCTAGAGAATGGAGAGACTGTGGGATCCCCAGTTAATTAAGGGAAAGGACATTTCATGTCTTTCCCCATAATTCACACAGAAATGTCAGTTATTAGAGACTGGCATCAGAAGCAACAGGACCGAGAAGATGACATCAGACTAAAAGATGGGAAGAAGACTCCAGAACTCTTATTAATTCATCTAATTATTTTATTTATTGATTCTCTACCAGTTACCAAGAAGAGTGCCTAACTCTAAGTTACAAAGATGAATAAAATGTATTCCCTGCCCTAGACTCAGTGACTGTCATTTGAGCAGAGACAAGTAAACCAATGATAAAAATATGCTGTAATAACTTCTATAATAGATGGTATTTATGGAACACGTTAAGAGTTAAATATATACCTAGCTTCTGAGTAAAGGAAACAGTGCAAAACCAGTTGGCATCAGATGCTTTCTTATAAGAAAGTAGGGAAACGTTGAAAACACAATTCATTAAATAATTATACACATCTTAGTATATATTAATAGATACATAATCAAAAAACAGTTTTCAGAAGGAAATAGAAAAATTGCTGTGAAACAAGAAAATTTACTTTATTACTGTTTGACTATTTACTTACTTATCCCACTCACCAAATTCATACCATATTGCTATTTATTTTAGACATAAAGCTGTCAGATTAATGCATGCTCTCATGCAAAACTTTATCCTTGATTGTCTGAATTTAATTCCTAAGTGCCACTGCCTGACAGATGGTTGCAACTTTTCTATTCTTACAACAGACAAGTTTACCCTTTTCAGGAAAACAATCTAAATTTGATTTCCAATAATTCTTAAGGATAAATTAGTGACTCCATGACATAGCTATAAAATGTCCAGCATATCTATGCAAAATACTTGACAGTCAATTGTCTGGTAAACCAAGTGATGTTTTTATATTGACAAGTGAAATTTAAAGCATCTTTTCAAATTAACGTTGCTGGGAATATAGACACATTATTGTAAACACAAATACTTGACAAAAGCATTTCTATTCCTGAAATATTTATTTATAAGATTTTCAAAGTTTATTTCCTTTCTTACACTTGATTCAAATATATTTCTCTTTGGTGATATTTGTATAATGCTGATTAGTATATACTACCATGCTCAAAAACTATTTTTAAATTTCAATATAATTTCTATGTTCAGTTTGCAACATTCTCTTCTCTTTTTCATGCTTGTTTTATGTCATACCAGATTTTTAGAGATTAAAGTTCAACAAGTTAAGGAATATAAAGAATATAAATATTCCATAATGAATACATGATTTATATGCACCATACATATTAATTATATCATCTTATATATATATATATATATATATATATATATATATCTTTAGGAAAATAAAAATGAAAAAGTATGATATATACAACACCAAGATTTTGCAAAACACAGCTTTCCCTCTGGCCACAGCTAGTAACCTTAACATGATTTCACAGCCTCCAAGTCAAGCAAGCATTTCAGAAGTTCCTTTGACCTCTTCTGATTAATCACCCAGTCTCTCCATAAGGAACTCTTCTTTTCACATCCCTGCTCCTTTGTCTAATATGCAAGTTTATCCTGTGCTTTATTGTATTATTCAAATTATGAGCCCATTCTTTTCCTGTTTTACTTGGCTCCAAGAATGATGATTTAAGATTCAGTTCAGTTCAGTTGCTCAGTCATGTTTGACTCTTTGCCACCCCATGGACTGCAGCATGCCAGGCCTCTCTGTCCATCATCAACTTCCGGAGTTTACTCAAACTCATGTCCATTGAGTCGGTGATGCCATCCAACCATCTCATCCGCTGTCGTCCCATTCTCCTCCTGCCTTAAATATTTCCCAGCATCAGGGTCTTCTCAAATGAAGCTCTTTGCATCAGGTGGCCAAAGAATTGGAGCTTCAACTTCAGGATCAGTCCTTCCAATGAACACCCAGGATCGATCTCTTTTAGGATGGATTGATTTGATCTCCTTGCAGTCCAAGGGACTCTCAAGAGTCTTCTCCAACACCACAGTTCAAAACCACTGACTCTTTGGTGCTCAGCTTTCTTTATAGTCCAACTCTCACATCCATATATGACCACTGGAAAAACCATAGCCTTGACTAGACGGACCTTTGATGGCAAAGTAATGTCTCTGCTTTTAAATATGCTATCTAGGTTGGTCATAACTTTCCTTCCAAGGAGTAGGTGTCTTTTAATTTCATGGCTGCAATCACCATCTGCAGTGATTTTGGAGCCCAGAAAAATAAAGTCTGCCACTGTTTCCACTGTTTTCCCATCTATTTCCCATGAGGTGATGGGACCAGATGCCATGATCTTAGTTTTCTGAACGTTGAGCTTTAAGCCAACTTTTTCACTCTCCTCTTTCACTTTCATCAAGAGGCTCTTTAGTTCTTCTTCACTTTCTGCCATATGGGTGGTGTCATCTGCATATCTGAGGTTATTGATATTTCTCCCGGCAATCTTGATTCCAGCTTGTGCTTCATCCAGCCCAGCGTTTCTCATGATGTACTCTGCATATAAGTTGAATAAGCAGGGTGTCAATATACAGCCTTGACGTACTTCTTTTCCTATTTGGAACCAGTCTGTTGTTCCATGAACAGTTTTAACTGTTGCTTCCTGACTTTCATACAGGTTTCTCAAGAGGCAGGTCAGGTGCTCTGGTATTCCCATCTCTTTCAGAATTTTCCAGTTTATTGTGATCCACACAGTCAAAGGTTTTGGCATAGTTAGTAAAGCAGAATTAGATGTTTTTCTGAAACTCTCTTGCTTTTTCGATGATCCAGCGGATGTTGGCAATTTGATTTCTGGTTCTTCTGCCTTTTCTAAAACCAGCTTGAACATCTAGAAGTTCACAGTTCACGTATTTCTGAAGCCTGGCTTGGAGAATTTTGAGCATTACTTTACTAGCGTGTGAAATGAGTACAATTGTGCGGTAGTTTGAGCATTCTTTGGCATTGCCTTTCTTTGGGATTGGAATGAAAACTGACCTTTTCCAGTCCTGTGGCCACTGCTGAGTCTTCCAAATTTGCTGGCATATTGATTTAAGATTAGTAAAGGAAAACTTTTCACTCATAACCAGAAGCTTTTCTGTGTGAATCAAGGAAACCTTCATTTGAAATCCACGTCGCTGGCTCTAAGGACTGGGGAAGATGAAGTATTTTCTCTCTTGTATGCATTAGCGTTTTTTCACTCACTGCCATGGCTATGAGCCCATAAAGGAAAACATACTCAAACCACTCCTGAGAAGACAATGCTATGATAACTGAATCTGAAACATAAATCTTAGATGAAGCCTGAAGACAACAGGATCCACATTTTAAGAGTGTGGAGCTCAACCTCCATGTGAGACTTATAAACTCTACTTCGATTTTAAAAAAATTAATTAATAAGAAAAATCAACATGAGGAAAAACAGATGTTAGGAGTCAAACCCCTGATTCATGCTAAATAAATAAATGTAAGAAGTTTATGAGTGAGGAAACATTTTCTTAAAATATTGAATTTTACTGAAGTACAATTCTCTTACAGGGTAAGTACATAATGACTCAATATTTATATAGACTACACTGCATACAAAGTTATTATAAGAATTTTGAGGAGGGTTTTGTTTCTTACCATCACAAATACTCACTCCCTTGAATTGGGAAGATAATGTTTCTCCCTCTTTATCTCAGATTTAGACAGAGGCTTCAAGGAGTTCACTTGATGTGTCGTCTGTATTTTGAGAACATATTGGATTGATGTGTGTGTGACTGAGCAGTGCCCTGTGGGGCCTTTCCAGGACAGACGCCTCCTGCTATGTCCTCTGCCTGCCTCTTATTTGTAGAAAAGCTGTAGTCTCCTAGGCCTCTTCTGAGTCACAAAAGTCTGGCTGAAGAATTAATGGCTAAAAGGATGTGAACATGAAGTGACAAAGATATCTGTCAGCGGCTTCCCTGGTGGTCCTGCCAATGAATCTCCTGTCAATGCAGGGGTCACAGGTTTGACTGATTGCTGGTCCAGGACGATCTTGCATGCCTCAGGGCAACTAAGCCCATGCACCCCAAAACTAAGCCAGCTGTCTAGAACCCAAGAGCCACAACTCCTGAGCCCATGTGCTTAGAGCTCATGTTCTACAACAAGTGAAGCCACCACAATAAGTCTGCACGCCACAACTAGAGAGGAGCCCCCGCTGACTGCAATAAGAGAAAGCCCAAGAGCAGCAACAAAGACTCAGCCATAAATAATAACTTTTTTTTTTAAAGAATAGCAGTTGGACCAGCCTAATTGGTAAGAATTTAAATAGTCTATCAGTCACATGGAAATCACAGAATATTTAGTTCCTCCTTGAAGTACACAGGTAACACTATTTGATGCACAATTCCTGAGTTGTTTTACAGATGCTGAAGCCCCCATCAAATGGAAGAAGTCAACTGCTTGATGGCCATGAGCACACAGCCCCTAGACTGGATGAAGCCTGATGATTGAGAGTGTTAATCCTGTGACACCACCCTTGCTACCTCACCATCAACCATTTAGAGAACTGTACAGAGCTGATCACATACCCTGTGATGTCCCTCCCTCACTTTGCCTTTAAAAGTGCTTCCCTGAAATCCAGTAGACGGTTTGGGTTTTTAGAGCATGTGCTGCCTGGACGTATTGTACAACACCTACAAAAAACGCTACACTTTCCTTTACCACAAGGAGTTAGTAGATTGGCTTTACCACATGAGGGCAAGTGGACCCAAGTTTGGTTCAATCACCTGTTTCTCACATGGGATTATCTGAAGGACAAGTTGTCCAGCCTGCCTTCTGAGCTGCAATATACAACATAATCACTACAGTTAACAATGACATATAGTATATATGAATGTTCTTAAATTCTGACTTCCCTCCATAAGAAAAAATTTTTTTCCCTTTTCTTCATATCTTTATGAGACAATGAATTGTGGTAATCATTTAATGATACATGTAAGTAAAATCATCATGTTGCATACCTTAAACTTATACTGAAGTGAAGTACAAGTCACTCAGTCATGTCTGACTCCTTTCCCTTCTCCAGTGGATCTTCCCAACCTAGGGATTGAACCCAGGTCTCCCGCATTGCAGGCAGATTCTTTACCAGCTTAGCCACAAGGGAAGCCCAAGAACACTAGAGTGGGTAGCCTTTCCCTTCTCCAGCGGATCTTCCCAACCCAGGAATCAAACCAGGATCTCCTGCATTGCAGGCAGATTCTTTACCAACTGAGCTATCAGGAAAGCCCCCCAAACTTATACTACTATGTACCAATTATATCTCAAAAAATCCAGAAAATAACAAAAATAACAAGGTGATAAAACAAAAATAAGATGCTTTATAGTTATATTCCATGAGCCTTGCTTGTTTTGTGGTATAAAAGAGTTATACCACTTTTTTTATATATACCTAAGTAAATCATGAAGCATGGAATGTATTACTTTAATTAAGGTGAATATTTTAACAAAATCAGCATGGGTAAGGCTAAATATGTCTTATATTACAACTCCTAATCTCAATACTGCCACTTCATTCCAAAGATAACTACTATTTTTGATTTAATACATTTTCTTTCAGACCTATGGTATTATAATGAAAGTATATCCATTGAAAATATCATTTACATTTTCACATGATTAGAACCATTCATTTTTTCATCTTTGTATTTGCCTGTAACTCCCAGAACTTGCAATGGGGGAGGTAGTTAGGAAAACTTGACTGCTGGTTGACCCACAAGCTAGACCCAGGCAGCTGGAGGCTGCCCATCCCAGGTACCTTGTCTTGGTATGTGTGTTCAATTTGCCTTCCTGTTCCTAGAAGCTGCTCCAGGGATACAGCCTCAAAAGAGGACTAGGTGAGTGACAAATCCACTTAGGCGCTCTACATAAACATTTAACCTCTGTCTGGTGGGCCAGGAGATTTCGTCTTGCAGCCATCCAAGATAAGCCTTCTTCTATGCTCTCCTGCTTATTATTATTATAAACCTGCTACTTAGGAATCTGGATGATATGCCTTTTCCTTTGGTCTTTCACACCCTCCACCTATTTCAGATTAAACCCAGGAAGTTCCTAACGAGGTTATGAAGCAGCAATCTTTCTTGCATATTTTTTACTTGCAGATTTCTTTTTAAGTACTCCATGCTAATGCTCAGCATCTATTTATCATATCATATTTAATAGTTTTCCTTCTTGTGGACTTCTAAATTGTTTTTTTTTTCTTTCACAGACAATGAATATCCTTCTTATACTATTAAGAAAGCATTTTGATGTAAATCTCACAGTTTATAAATTCTTAAGGCTAAAACATAAATACTTTAATTAGATTCATTCTTTCATAGATCTTAATCATGATGTCTTATTTTACTTTACACATTATTTGTCTTATTAAGAAATGTTTTTGTCTTGCCTCAGATATTCTTTACTCATTTGTATTTTAGAACAGTGGATGCCAAATCTGATGGTTAGTTTTAATCGGCTCATTAGACAAAAATCTGTAGATTCCTTGCCTTATCCTGAGAGACTCTGATTCAAGACACTTGGGGAGGAGCCCAATTCTGATACTTTGGTTTGAAAGACCACAATACAGAAAGAAGACCTAAAGACACACTCTTCCTTCTGTTAACCTTTTCTTACAGAAAATTCTCAGGCTAAGTTATTTTCATGCATATGCTATGCTCTGCCATGACAGCAGTATCTAGATAGTAACCTCTGATGTCCTAATACAGAAAACTGTGGGACTTGCTGGTATTTCTAACTACTGATATCATCTATACATCACAAATAGCTGTGCACAGGGCCTAGGTTTGGCCTGGGAAACATGGGATTTTCAAGGAAGAGCCAAGAAAAAAACCCACAGTATATGCTGGTAGGAAGGCACTCAAAGATTTTCTAGCTCAAAATTAGTGGCTGGAAAGCTTTCTGGGTTTTTTTTCTGCTGTTGGAAAACGGATCTTAGGTTCGTTCAAGTAAAATATCCAGATCCATATGTTTAGTTAAGGTACCACTCTCCTAGACAGCATATTAAAAAGCAGAGACATTACTTTGCCAACAAAGATCTGTCTAGTCAAAGCTATGGTTTTTCCAGTAGTCATGTACGGATGTGATTGTTGGACTTAAAGAAAACTGAGTGCCAAAGAATTGATGCTTTTGAACTGCGGTGTTGGAGAAGACTCTTGAAAGTCCCTTGCACAGCAAGGAGATCAAACCAGTCCATCCTAAAGGAGATCAGTCCTTAATATTCATTGGAAGGACTGAGGCTTAAGTTGAAACTCCAATACTTTGGCCACCTGATGCGAACAGCTGATTCATTTGAAAAGAACCTGATGCTGGGAAAGATTGAAGGCGGGAGGAGAAGGGGATGACAGAGGATGAGATGGTTGGATGGCATCACCAATTCAATGGATGTGAATTTGAATAAACTCTGGGAGCTGGTGATGGACAGGGAAGCCTGTCGTACTGCAGTCCATGGGGTCACAAAGAGTCAGACATGACTGAGTGACTGAACTGAACTGAACTCCTTAAAATCAGGGATGTCATGATTAAACTCTGTTTTCATGTTACAGTCTTACTCAAATTCTCAAGAAAAATCTCATAAATAAGAATAAGCCTGAAGATATTCCAGGGGGCTCATACATGTTTTATCCATAAAAATTTGAACGTATCTAAGAGTCAAGTTTTTCCTTTATTGATATCAGTCAGTTCAGTTTAGTCACTCAGTCATGTCCGACTCTTTGCGACCCCATGAATCACAGCACGCCAGGCCTCCCTGTCCATCACCAACTCCCAGAGTTTACCCAAACTCAGAGAAAGGCTTTAAAACTAACTCAGATGGGAATGTGCTTTTAGAGAAGAGGGAGAAAACAATTTTTGGTGCATTTTTTTCCTTAAGAATACCATTTTGTTTCAAGGAAAAAAATAAGTGAAATAGAACACTTAGGGATGCACGGCCCTAAAATTATTTACATATGAACACTTTGGGAAAGTGTTCTGAATCAGTAAAGAACGAAGGCTACTTTTCCTTTTTGATCTCCCCTTTAAACCCAAGAAAAAGCTGTGGGTATCTCTTTTCAATATGGCGTTTGTGTGTCAATTTTCACCCTGAGCAACAAGCAAGTCTACACATGGGGTCAATGAAAATGATAAACAAAATGAAACTTCAACATTAAGAAATTAGCATTCACCTTCTCATTTCTGTAACATTTAAGATGGGAGAAAAGCAGAACTGTTTCTAAGTTCAGAAAGCCGAGGGGTTCCTTTCTCAGGCAGATCGGTGACCACATTCTCTGTATTATTTCCTTTATTTATCACACACCAGAGGCAGGCACATCCCATCTTCTTTTCATAGGTGAGGAAAGGGATTTCGAATGCTTAGGAACTGAGCTTGAAAGCCCCAGGCAAGAGAGAGGCAGGTTCCGGCATTACAGGCTCTCTTGATTTGAAAGCACATTATTGTAATCATTTCTTAAACCCTCCTACACTGACCCTTCTAAAACATGATTTAAGTGTACCTACCAAGACTGGATGCTCAGCTCACAGGTCTGCACCACTTCTTTCCCAACAGTGTGTTGCTCCGATCTGGAAATTCTTTCCCTTCACTGCCCCCGAGCAAGCACCTTCTGCTTGCCTATGACCTTTCAGTCTCCTTCTCTCCTGAGCAGCTGGGGCTCATCTACTTTGAAAACACCTGTAGCCAGTTAGCTGCCTTTTCAATGGGGCTCTCTGCAGAATGGTCTCCACAGAACTTAGCAAGCCTCTGAACAGAAGTATGGGTATGTGTTGTTTTAAAGAAAATTCTCTTTGAAGGTAGTGAACAACCTTTCAGTGAAAGGTACATGTCCCTGAAAATAAGTGAAATGTTTTCAATTAGTATTCAGTTCAGTTCAGTCATTCAGTCATGTCCGAATCTTTGCAACCCCATGGACTATAGCACGACAGGCCTCCCTGTCCATCGCCAACACCCGGAGTTTACTCAAACTCATGTCCATTGAGTCGGGGATGCCATCCAACCATCTCATCCTCTGTCATCCCCTTCTCTTCCTGTCTTCAATCTTTCCCAGCATCAGGATCTTTTCAAATGAGTCAGTTCTTTGCATCCGGTGGCCAAAGTATTGGAGTTTCAGCCTCAGCATCAGTCTTTCCAATGAATATTCAGGATTGATTTCCTTTAGGATATACTGGTTGGATTTCCTAAATGGAAAACCACTTAAGTATTCTTGCCTTGAGAACCCCATGAACAGTATGAAAAGGCAATTAGTATTACCCTGGAAAATATACCTAGGACTTACTCTCCCCTCTGCCTTTTCTTTAGACTCAAACCTTGGTCTAGATCTATTGTTTTCTCTTTTCTCTCTCATCACTATCATTTCACTACTATATCAATGAATCTCCCGAGCTATGGCAACTAGATTTGTTTTCCCCCATTCTGCACTCCCTAGCAGCTCCTCTTACAGGAGAGGGAAAACCCAAGGAGAGAACGGCTTTCTTTCCTACCGAAAGCGTCTAGCCAGGTGTTGCAAATTAAGACAAATGCGCTTAATTTTTCTAAAGTAAGAAAGCTTTTCTTCATGTGGTAGCAGGAGCCAAAAAAATATCCCTGGACACTTGCAGTCCTAGCAGGACTTAGTCTGTCAGTCATGGGCTGTGGTCCTGGCAGATGAAAGTAAACTGCTCTAGGTAAGAACACCAAACTAAGAACTGTCCTCAAAATGAGGCTCTCAGACAGTCTTCCCATGATTTCCTTTTACTCAATACATTCCTTTATGCCAAAGCTCTGCAAAAACTCTCAGCTCCTCTTGCTCTTCAGACTAACATCTGGAACCTTCTCTGTAGCCACACAAGCTGTAGTAGGCCAAAGACACTGGTTTCAACTTAATTACATGAGGAACAAGTATGAGGTCATCAACAGGCCTGACTGACTGAAGGCTGAAGTGGTAACATTTTAGTCTGAGATTTAACATCTTTCTGAATAACATCCTCTCAATAGTATTACTGGACTTACCTGTGACAACATTCTGAGCTACCTGCCATTTGGATCTTGTTTTGAGAGAATAAGGATTGCCACTAACAGAGACTGAGTGCCTGACATGTACTCAGTATTTTGCTATAAGCCCCATAAATATTACTTTAGTTCTCACAATTACTTGAGCATGTATTTTATAGTATCTTTCTCATCCTCAAATTACTCTTTAGTCCTTTCCTTTGCTTTATAACTTGCATAGAACCTCCATAAAAGGAGACACCTTGTCCCAAGACCAGTATCTGAAACTATGGATGAAATAATGAACTACCATTTGAGGTTTAATACCGTTTGTGTATTTTGCAAGTAACCTTTGAAGAATAATTCAGCATTTAAAACCCAATCATCATAATATTATTATTATTAGACTCTTATTGAGTGCCCATTAACTAAACATCACCGACTCGATGGACATGGGTTTGGGTAAACTCCGGGAGTTGGCGATGGACAGGGAGGCCTGGTGTGCTGCGATTCATGGGGTGGCAAAGAATCGGACACGACTGAGCAACTGAACTGAACTGAACTAACCAAACATGATAAAAGCTTACTGTGATTGGATCATGTCCTCTTATCATGACTATTCTCCAAGGCAGGTCCTTCCTTTCATTGGTGTCTTTTTAGAGATAAGCATTGTATCTCAGAAAGTTTAACCTGCCTGCACAAGGTCACACAGTTCTTCAGAGATATGCCTAGGGTTCCAACCCAGACCTATTACTGAGAACAAATGTTCTTAACCACTATGTCACAATTCTTTCTTTCCAAGTCGGTCAACTTTCCAAAAAGAGATGATATATTGCTTTTCTTTATTTCAAATGCATTTTAAAATGCATGTTAGTCTCCTTGTCTCCAGGGGCATCACGGGAGAAAAAAAGGAAGCAAGTAAAATATGCAAGGGTGAGACAAAATGGTTCACTCAACTGTTACATCTAAATATGAGCTGCACACAGTGATGAGTGTACTTATTGTGCCACAGTTTATGATCCCAATGAGCATTTCCTTATGTGACTCTGAAACTTATTCTTGCAAGGGCAGCCATTCCTGTCTGAAGGCTTTGGAAAAGCCAAAACACCAATCACACTGAATGCATCCTTCACTTCATCAATAGCCAGTCTCCACCAACACTTCACATTAGCATGGGCATTTACATTAGTCTGTCCCATTCGACTGTCTGACAGTAAAATAATTCTACTAATTTGCTATTCTTATCACTTGTCTCTTTTTTTTATTTTTTCTGAGTTTTCCCAGGTAACATTCAATTATACAGGATTTAATTCTTTTTCTTCCCCATGGTACTACTGATCAAGGTAGAATCATCAGCCTGAAAGATCATTTCAGCAGGCAAAGTAAGATTCAAGAATAAGAATGAATGCTGACAACCAATAGAAACACCCTTTCTTACAAATTTAATTCTGTATTATTCTGGTGCAAGTTCAAGAGCTAATTATCACCTATGTGTAAACCAAGACATTAAATTGGGACACAGGGTTCAAATAAAAATAACAGCAGAAAACCTAACCATTCAAATGAATTATAGTCCATTCTGTTTACATATTTTCTTTCAAAAGTATGGTACAATTTACTAATTGATAAATTTGTAATTGCCGTTCTGGTTATTTTACCTCCAATATTTACTGAAGTGTCACCAAATGATAATGAATATCAGTGCAATTTTCATTTTTGAAAAGGGTAAAATACTTTAGAAAAAATGAAACCAGTTAAGATTAATTTTAAATTTAAAAAGAGATGTCATTATAAGAATATGAAACAGCAGGGGTGATTTTAATTAGAAAATAAAACTTGTAACACTCTAATCATTTTTCCTTATTTAATTGAACTATACTCTTAGGTTTTCATTTAAAATGGTAACACTATTGAACAACATAAAACATTTTCATTTTAAAAATGTCTGAAGAAAATTAAACATACAGCTTGAAAAATATTTTTAAAACAGACAAATAATTTTATAATTTTTACTAAAAGAATTCTGATACTTGGTCAATTTTAGATTGGATAGCCTTCCATGTAAGAATTAGAGAATATCAAAATTCACAATACCTAAAAGAAGTCTTCCTAGGTGTTTGGTTCTCCAACTTGAATTATCAATAACAGCAGCAGAACAAATTATACTACAAATTGGCATCAGAGATGCTTATTTGGGATCTCTAAATCTAATGGATATGATTTTCAGAGAGATTAAAAACCTAATCATGCCTCAGACTCGGGGACTGCAGCCAGATTGCCTGGGCTAGAACCCCCTTTCACTATGTCCCTGCTGGGATGATCTGGTACAGTGTCCTTAATCTTCCTGAACCTTGGTTCCCTCATTTGTAGAAAGGGCTCGATAATGGTTATCTAGTTAAGAAGATGGCTGTGTAGATCAATTGAAAAAAGATAAAGAGCTTACCTCAGAATCTGGCACATAGAGAGTGAAGACAAGTTAACAGCATCAATATTACATGACTATGAAAAGTTAATCTGATACTAGAATCACTTTACTCTCTCTTCTAGGAACTCCTGGAATCATGTACCTTTCTTCTCAGTAGAACGAGACCAAAGGAGGGCTCTGAACATATATAAGGCCACCTTCAAACATTGTCTTTTGTCTTCCAGTGTCATATAGTTACCTACGGATGTGAAGAAGAATGCTCAGAGCATGATTGTAGGCACTCACACACATCATTTTGTTTCTTAATTCTCAACAGGTAACACCAATAACCACCATTTTCTTAAGAGTGGAAACTTTTACAACGAGCAGTCACTGAAGATTTGACAACCCTGAGAAGATGACACCACTGGGGCTGGTTTGGATGGTCTCATCTGTTTCTGCACATTCCCCAGTTCTTTGTCCTTTATTTGCATGTTCAGTCCTTCAGTCGTGTCTGACTCTTTGCAACCCCATGGACAGTAGCCTGCCAGGCTCCTCTGTCCATGAGATTCTCCAGGCAAGAATACTGGAGTGGGTTGCCATGCCCTCCTTCAGGGCATCTTCCTGACCCAGGGATCAAACTCATTTTTCCGGCATTGGCAGGTGGATTCTTTACTACTGAGCCAGCAAGGAAGCTGAAGTTACGTTAATACAACCAGTGCATCTAGACTTAAAATCATAGCCACACACACATGTGTACACACGCATATGCATTCCCATACCCTGGCACAAGCCCTACACATACTTTTTCCACTGAATCTCCTGCCTCTAAATATACCTTAGAGTTTTCATGTAAGAAAATAATTGAATTATTATTTCATGTCTGATTTTCCTTACATCAATGATAACATTTAAAACTCTTTACTAATTAAAAATCAATCTTTTTCTACTACATGTATTCAAATACTTAGTGTATATTATAGCACAAGGATTGTTTAGAAGCAAGTCTCTAACCCTGATACCAAGGAGAAAATTAATGAAAGAGTTGATAAATTGATACCAATATTAAGAAGATATTTGTCAAAAAAGTGTGAGTAGCTGTATCAACCAAATCAAATCAGAAGAAACTAAATACCATAATTCAATAAGAGAATTTTCTGCTTCTCTTTTCTCCCATCTCCCCAGAGCTGAAATACCTTTAATAGAGAGGGCATTGTCTCAAACTACTGTCATGAGATTATAAAAAGATAAAGGTTAAAAGATAGAAAGACAAAAAGTAGACTGAAAAATATAAGCAATGATAGCATCAGAACAACTATTAAGGTGCATTCTTATTCCCCCCTTAAAATATTCTTTTTGACCATACACAATTAATCACACATAGGCATTTGCTTTTTATAAATTTTATTAGAATAATAAAAAATAATACATACAGATAACCATAGGATACACACACAGGAATTTAAAGGTAAATGTCATACTTTTCAATATGAAACAAAGTACATATCTCATGGAGATATATTTCTAGAAACGCCATGAAACAAGAGATTAATCATCTTGAAAATGAAAACTATAGGAACATATTATAGGAATTACTAAGTAATAAAAAGGTACAACTCCATTACATGTTGCATAAAATACAGGTATTGGAGAAAGTGTTTCCCCACTTTTTGACCTGAAATAACAATGATCATATGAAATCTACTTGTTCAGATTTTTTCTAGATATATACACTATATACAGACCTTCCAGAGAAAAGTTATAAATATTTTTCTTCTTTGTGTATAGTGATGTTATCTTAAAAGGAATCTCTAAATGTAAAGTATGCTTTATGGTGATATCAGAATTTTGCTAATATGTGTTCTCTTTTGATATTTGTTGGTTTCAAATTCAGGTATCTTTGCAAAGAACAAGTTCCTGAAAAATGTGAAACTGTTGGAAAGAGGTAAAAAATTGATTTTGCAATGCTTAACACTCAATCTTCTGATTTCCTTATATTTTTAACATATTGCTATGAAGTCATGTCTTTGACAATCCTTTGAACACAATGCATTGAGAGACTGAGTCATACATATCAAAGTCAGCAGCATGGCCATGGTTCTATTACAAATTTAGCTCAGGAGCTAAAAATACTGCCAGACTCACTCTGATAGACTGTTGGACTTCATTAAAAAACCATCTCCACCATCCAAAAAAGAGTCCCGTAATGGAATCAAAAATTGGAAATGAAGGATCATGTGAATTTTGTATAATACGTGGGTTAAGATTCAGGTCATTTCTTATTTCCTCCACCAGGTTTTAATAAAACCTGAAAGCTTGTTCACAGGTATGAAGGAAACGATTCCTTTTAAATTTATTCCACTTTTTAAAACTTTTGAGAAATGGATAGAATGTGATCATGCCAATATTATAATATCATGGAATGAAAGAGAAAGCAATGCCTACAATGGAAACTTTTTTTAAAGTACAAACTTTAAAAATATGACAGGTTCTCATGACTTTAATATTATTAAATAAACTCACACTAATATTTTGTACAGGCTTAGTGCATTAGGGGTAACAGAGCACGTTCAGATTTCCTTCTTTATCTTTTAGCAAATAACCCATGGGGCAGAGGCAGATAAGATGGGTATTATTATCTCCACATTTTATGGATGAGTAATTGAGAAGTAGAGCGAGAAAAGTGATTTGTAAACAATCTCACAAACACTCACTAGTATACCTGAACAAAACAGCACACTTCCAAACTCTAGTGGAGCATCTCTAACAACATTCTTTTGAATCACATGCACCCTTTCCCAAACAGGGTAATTTTTAAAATGTAACTTTTCATCCTTGAGTATTTCAAATGAGCATTTCAAAATAATATTAATTGTATCTTCCAAACAGTGCTATTACAATGGGAAGAAAGCATTTGGATTACATGAGTTTTTCTCTATTAGCTTAAAAAAAAAAAACACACTACAACCAATGTATGTGTCTGCATGTGTGTACACATGGTAGCACGTGAGTCTTCATCCACAGGCAGTGCCTAAAATCATAGCGTAAGAATGTCTCTATCAAAAATCAGATGTATGTAATATGTAAATTCCTTTGGTTTATCAAGTAAATATTAAGGCATTTCAGATTCCCTTAAAAGGATTTACTGTTTTTTTTTCTATTATATTCATATTTTACCTATGTAGAAATTTAGAAATACAGTTGAAAAAAAAAAAAACAACCATGCATCATCATTGTCATCATGAAAGCACTTCTTTTGTAACCAATTCAGTTTCCAATAAATAATTAAAAAGTGACTATCAACACAAGGTGTTTACAATAAAGAACATTATTACAGAGACATAACTTGACACAGGGTAGACAGTGGAGATGGCTGATGTACAACCTCTTGCATCCATATCTGTCAAAGATGATAAACAGCTCATTAATGAGAACCGTACCAATTTAAGCAACCAGGACAAAAGCAAAGTCTTTCCAATCATAAGCAAATCATATCAGGGACCTAATTTACTACCACAAGTTAACATTAGCTTTCATTTTACTTTATCAATGTAGCCGATATTATTTGCCATGAGTATCTATAAACACCCTGATGTACTTAAGTTTTCATAAATGATTCTGGGCTTTGTTTATCTAGTATTATTTAACTTTAATTGAAAGTAGAAAAGCAACTTAATCATTTTGAAAACAACTATACTCTAATACAGACAATTTTCAGCTAATTCAATGGTTTAATTAAAGCTTCATCAGAGAAGGGTTCTGAAAAATTTGCGTTTATTTTTCTTTTGTGCATTTCTACATAAATTGTTATGTATAATATAAAACAACATCTTAAAAAAGCAATCAGTAACAAGCTCCATTTCCCTAGAGATGGCTTTGTCTGCACTTAAGACCCGCAACCTATGCGTGCTCAGCAAGACTTCAGATGTCAGAGGAAAAGGCTACTCTTGAGTTGGCAGCCCTCAAATGCTAAAATCATGTCTGTTCTGCAAACACATAGAACCCGTTCCTGTTGACAGTTCCTATTTGGCCATGCTGTGTACCAGATCTTAGTTGAGGGCACGTGGGACCTTCAGTCTTTGTTGCAGCGTATGGGTTCTTTAGTTGCGGCATGCAGGATCTGTAGTTGTGGCATGCGAACTCTTAGCCACAGCATGCAGACCACCAGGGAAGTCCCCATGCTGGATCTTTTAGCTGTAGCATGCAGAATCTTTTTCATTTCGGCATGTGGCATCTTTAGTTGCAGTATGCAGAATCTTTCAGTGGCATCATGCAGGGTCTTTTAGTCACAGCATGTGGCATCGTTAGTTGTGGCATGCAAACTCTCAGTTGCAGCATGCAAACCACCAAGGACGTCCTCATGCGGGATTTTTAGTTGTAGCATGCAAACTCTTAGTTGTGGCATGTGGGATCCAGTTCCCTGACTAGGGATCGAACCCCAGGCACCGGCATTGGGAGTGTGGTGTCTTAGCCACTCGACCACCACAGAAGTACCTGGCCATATTGTAGTTTTAACTCTGAACCTTGAGCTATCGTAGGAACAGGACAGAATATCTTAATCTTAAGTTTAAAACTTAAATATTAACACTAATACTACCAATAATAAGCTTAAGTTAATTTCTGGTTTTGCTCTACTGAAGTGCATACACTTTCAAAAATGTCTGGAGTCCTAAATGGTTTCTACAGATTTTTATGTTGCAGAACTCAGTTCTGAAATAAACATTTCCCATTTTCTTCACATGGTTACTTGTTTGTCTTTGGTCTAAGTATTGCAGTCTTTATGCTTTCATGAAAAGATAAAATTCCTCCAAATTTCCACATCTCCCTTTCTCTATATTTGCTAAAGATGTCCCATTTTGTTTTCCAAGATTATAGATAAGGGTTTTAATCCTGAATGTCCAAGACTATACATTAGGTAGAGTTCAGTGAAAGGATACAAACAAAGTTATTTAGAGAATAAAGTATGAAGACAGGATGGCTTCTGCGGTACTTAAATGAGGCCCTGAAACTCCACACTTGAGATTTAAAAGAAAAGATAAAATGTGTTCTACCGCTGTCACTGATAAAATATGTATGAAAAGTCTGTTTTTCTCAACTCTGAGAGTGTAGCCATATATTGTAATAAAGTAGGCTTCATGTGGATTTTGAAAGGAAAAGTATGAACTTCCTTTGAAATCAGAGACCAAGAAATTGTTTTAAAAAGTGTCTTTCAGTTTGGCCAAAAGTGGGTTATGACCTTAAAAATGTTAAAATTTCTACTTGGTAAAGAACTGATAAGACATATCTATAATTTCTAGGAGGCAAACAACTGGAATATTAAAGATCTTAAAATTGTTTTGTGGGTTCAACATTGCCCTTGAGAAAAGGAATTCTATTTTTATGGAACTCCAAAGGCAAATTTATGCAAAGCTCAGAACACAAAAATTAAACTAATAACATTTGCTAAACATTTCTCAAGGTTTTTTTTTTCCCTGTCTTTCTGCTCTTATCATTCTCCTTACTTAGCAGCACTCTTGAGGAATTCCTCCTTCCCTCACTTCTCATATTCAAAAACCTTCTCAGCATTCAGATGAAAGACATAGTAGGAAAAAAAAAAAAGACGGGGGGGCGGGTGCGCACAAATAGACTCTCTTTTGCAGGCTCATAACTGATGCTGGGAATTGAGATACTGACTTCGACCAACTTACTGGTTATTCTTGGAATCCTGATCTGTTCGCTACTGGTCCCATCCCCGCCATCCGTTGTGGCCTTAACTTCAATAATGTAGTCCTCTTTAATGGGCAGCAAAAGTTCAGCTGAAGTTTTATTTGTGTTCAGCACTTGCACATTATTTTGACTGCTAGTCCTATAGAAAACCTAAAATGCATGAACAAACATATATATATATTTTTTTACTGTCTGCTTTTATTTTTCATCAAAATTAGTCCCCTGATGTTACTTCATTTATAGCGGTTGTTTTTCTATACCCACTACAGTATCTGCTGCATTCATAGATCTATCATAGATCTTAGATGAGGGATCAGCACATGGTAGAATCATCAAATCCTCCAAATCAAGGAGGTGGGGAGACTGAACTTCTTCCATGAAACATTCAGCTGGTTGGGTATCTGTAAGGCTTCAGAGATGGGGCAAGGACCTACTGTATTGAGCCTGAACACCAGACCAAGGAATCAGAGCCAACACTATGGATTGGCTAGTATATAGATGGGTATCAGAAACAGGAAACAACAAACATTTTAGCAACATTTGGCCTAAAATTCCCATATGAGCACAATTAGTTCACTTAAATTTATATTTAAGAAATCAGGCATTTTGGAAAAATACTCTTTTCACAAACAGGTCGATATCTGTATGTCAAAAGTAGTTTATAAAGACCACACCATCAACATTTAGGAAAAAAAAAAAAAACTGTTCAAATCTAGTTTCCTTTGAAAAGTACTATCAGAAGTGGGAAAAGAAAGCACTGCAAATTATACCACTTACTTTATATCCTGTTACTTCTGATTCATTCTCCATGGCTTTCACTTGCTCCCAATTAAGCAACACTTTCGTGTCTGTAGCATTCCAAACGACATTTCCTGGTGGCTGACTGGGAGCTTGAAATGCAAAATGAGAAAAGTAAAATAGATTTGAGCATGAAGTGATATTTTACATACAACACATAGATAAAGGAGGCGGCAGAAGTAAGGCAGAATCTCTTTGGTAACTCATAGTACATAGGCAGAATCAGAAAAAAATAACAGAATAGCTAAATTTCCTTTTACAAAGTCATTTCCAGAACTCTGTGAGACAATTTATTTTAGCATATTCATGATACACTTTAGGGCATTTCTTCCCTGGTGGCTCAGCAGTAAAGAATCCATCTGCAATGCAGGAGACATGGGTTTGATTCCTGGGTTGGGGAGATCCCCTGGAGAAGGAAATGACAACCTACTCCTGGAGAACCCCATGGACAGAAGAGCCTGGTGGGCTATAGTCCATGGGGTTGCAAAAAGTCAGAGACAACTTAGCAACTAAACCACCATCACCACAGTGATCTCTTGGAAAACTTGTTGATGCTGGAGATAAAGAAATTCTTTTATCCACCACTAGAGGGTTGCCTGTGGATGGGCCAGGAAAGGCAGGCAGTGTGCCCTGTTTCATACATCCAGAGGCTGAGAGAAATTGCCAACTGAGCAGATTAAAGTTGTAGGAAATGAAGCGCGGATGATTTTTAAGCCAGCCATGTATGATGAGATGAGAAAAATGGGAGGAAATCAAAAATAAAGATTACTTAGATTTATTCCCATGAAGTAATAGCTACACACATGAAAAATTGCAGCAAACAGTCTATATTTTAGTCTTCGTTTTCCAAGTTTAAATCAATTTTTGAGAAAAATAAGGCAAAACACTAAACCGTTAATGAGAATTCCATTACATAATTAATGAAACTCTCTGAGGTTTAAAAACTTGGATTCATAATTTAGTTTCCTCTCATGAACACTAGACGCAGGGGGAGGGGGGTTTGGTAGCGTTTGTCAAGAGCAACATAGTGCCCTGACAAGTCAGTTTCTTAATCACAGAACGGCAAACATAATATTATCCATTTGGCAAAAACATCACGATTGCCCAAAACACTGCTGGAATATGGTTGTACTTGTAGATTTAGCCACAAAATGTAACTTGGTTAACTGAATTTGTTATGGGGAAATGATCTAAAGGATTGGCTATGCTGAGACATTTCTAGATATCGCTGACTCATGCCATGAGGGAGAGGTGGCTGGATTTACATATGGGAAGAGTGCACAGATACACTGAGGTGACTACTGATACTAAACAAGACTATTCCCTGCAGATTCTCTGCCTTACTGTCTGTTCTTTCATACTACCCCACATTGCGTTCAAAATTTGTGATCTGGTATTCACAAGGAGTTTAGGTCAGCTCAGAGCATTCAAGTTGCACAGCTTACATAACAAAACATATATAATGGCAGTTGCCTAGGGTTTCTAATGACTATGTTCCGGGGGCCCCATCCAAATGTTATAAATACACTGTTGTGAGAACAGTTACCAAAATCTGTGATTCCCCATGGCCTAGCAGCACCAGAAAAGGACAGGCTCCATTTGAGCAGTTCAGATAATATACTTCAGCATGATGTGTCCTGTCAAGAGATACATGCTTGCAGATTATAGAAAACTTGAGTGATTTTGAGTGATTTCAAATCCTCAAAGGTGATGCTGTGAAAGTGCTGCACTCGATATGCCAGCAAATTTGGAAAACTCAGCAGTGGCCACAGGACTGGAAAAGGTCAGTTTTCGTTCCAATCCCAAAGAAAGGCAATGCCAAAGAATGCTCAAACTACCGCACAATTGCACTCATCTCACATGCTAGTAAAGTAATGCTCAAAATTCTCCAAGCCAGGCTTCAGCAATACGTGAACCATGAACTTCCAGATGTTCAAGCTGGTTTTAGAAAAGGCAGAGGAACCAGAGATCAAATTGCCAATATCCGCTGGATCATCGAAAAAGCAAGAGAGTTCCAGAAAAACATCTATTTCTGCTTTATTGACTATGCCAAAGCCTTTGACTGTGTGGATCACAATAAACTGTGGAAAATTCTGAAAGAGATAGGAATACCAGACCATCTGACCTGTCTCTTGAGAAACCTGTATGCAGGTCAGGAAGCAACAGTTCGAACTGGACATGGAACAACAGACTGGTTCCAAATAGGAAAAGAAGTACGTCAAGGCTGTATATTGTCACCCTGCTTATTTAACTTATATGCAGAGTACATCATGAGAAATGCTGGGCTGGAAGAAACACAAGCTGGAATCAAGATTGCCGGGAGAAATATCAATAACCTCAGATATGCAGATGACACCACCCTTATGGCAGAAAGTGAAGAAGAACTAAAGAGCCTCTTGATGAAGGTGAAGGAGGAGAGTGAAAAAGTTGGCTTAAAGCTCAACGTTCAGAAAACTAAGATCATGGCATCTGGTCCCATCACTTCATGGGAAATAGATGGGCAAACAGTGGAAACAGTGTCAGACTTTATTTTTTTGGGCTCCAGAATCACTGCTGATGGTGATTGCAGCCATGAAATTAAAAGATGCTTACTCCTTGGAAGGAAGGTTATGGCCAACCTAGATAGCATATTGAAAAGCAGAGACATTACTTTGCCAACAAAAGTCCATCTAGTCAAGGCTATGGTTTTTCCAGTGGTCATGTATGGATGTGAGAGTTGGACGGTGAAGAAAGCTGAGTGCCGAAGAATTGATGCTTTTGAACTGTGGTGTTGGAGAAGACGCTTGAGAGTCCCTTGGACTGCAAGGAGATCCAATCAATCCATCCTAAAAGAGATCAATCCTGGGTGTTCATTGGAAGGTCTGATGTTGAAGCTGAAACTCCAATACTTTGGCCACCTCATGCGAAGGGTTGACTCATTGGAAAAGACCCTAATGCTGGGTAGGATTGCGGGCGGGAGGAGAAGGGGACGACAGAGGATGAGATGGTTGGATGGCATCACCGACTCGATGAACATGGGTTTGGGTAGACTCCGGGAGTTGTTGATGGACAGAGAGGCCTGGCGTGCTGCAATTCATGGGGTCACAGAGAGTCAGACACGACTGAGCGACTGAACTGAACTGAGTGATTTTGGTGGAATCATTTATTCCAACACTAGTCTTGCAGAAGAAGTGACTTCATGTTTAGCAGTCAGGCTTATTTTGTATGAGTCCCAGAATATCAACAGACGAGCTGAATGAATGCATCGTGAACTGAATACGTTTTGAATGGACAAAAAGAAAAAACATAACAACAACAAAACAGAAAATGGGAAAGGGGGGGAAATAAAAGCTTCATTCTGGGTCTGATTACTCATTTTCCACACCGGTGTTTCTAAGCATCAGATAGTCATGTTCTGTTTTCATCATTTTTGCTATTTTTTTAAAAAATGAACTTGATTGAACAAAAACCCACATAAACATTGACTTTCAGTTCAGTTCAGTCAATCAGTTGATTCCGACTCTTTGCAACCCCATGGACCGTAGCATGCCAGGCCTCCCCTCCCTGTCCATCACCAACTCCTGGAGTTTACTCAAACTCATGTCCATTGAGTCGGTGATGCCATCCAATCACCTCATCCCCTGTCGTTCCCTTCTCCTCCCACCTTCAATCTTTCCCAGCATCAGAGTCTTTTCAAATGAGTCAGTTCTTCGGATCAGGTGGCCAAAGTATTAGAGTTTCAGCTTCAGCATCAGTCCTTGCAATGAATATTCAGGACTTATTTCCTTTAGGATGGAATGGTTAGATCTCCTTGCAGTCCATGGGACTCTCAAGAGTCTTCTCCAACACCACAGTTCAAAAGCATCAATTCTTCGGCACTTAGTTTTCTTTATAGTCCAACTCTCACATCCATACATGACTACTGGAAAATCCATAGCTTTGACTAGACAGACCTTTGTTTGCAAGGTAATCTCTCTGCTTTTTAATATGTTGTCTAGGTTGGTCATAACTTTTCTTCCAAGGAGTAAGCGTCTTTTAATTTCATGGCTGTAGTCACCATCTGCAGTGATTTTGGAACCCCCCAAAAATAAAGTCAGCCACTGTTTCCCCATCTATTTGCCATGAAGTGATGGGACCAGATGCCATGATCTTAGTTTTTTGAATGTTGAGCTTTAAGCAGACTTTTTCACTCTCCTTTTTCACTTTCATCAAGAGCTCATTAGTTCTTCTTTGCTTTCACCACCGCAAAAGGGTGATGTCATCTGCATATATGAGGTTATTGATATTTCTCCCGGCAATCTTGATTCCAGCTTGTGCTTCATCCAGCCCAGCGTCTCTCATGATGTACTCTGCATATAAGCAGAGTTAAATAAGCAGGGTGACAATATACAACCTTGACGTACTCCTTTCCCTATTTGGAACCAGTCTGTTGTTCCATGTCCAGTTCTAACTGTTGCTTCCTGACCTGCATACAGGTTTCTCAAGAGGCAGGTCAGGTAGTCTGGTATTCCCATCTCTTTCAGAATTTTCCAGTTTGTGGTGATCCACACAGTTTAGCCTTTTCCTAAACACTAACAGTCACATAATCATGAGCTTGTTATGCTAGTTGCATTCCTTTGGTATTCTATTTAATAAATGAAGCATTATTATATTTTAAAAAATATTTACAAGCTATTTTAAAATCATCTCTTATCACTACTGGTAAGAATAACATCTGGAAAATCCTTGATCAGACAAACTTTTTCTTCACATTTAAAATTCTATTACTGTTAGTGACTAGTGTTTATTAAAACCTAAAACATGTTAGGAATGGTAGAATATACTTTTTTATAATTTACTCAGTTCTCATTATACTGTATTATAATAATGCCCATTTTCTGTACATGGGTTACCTGGACCCATAGAGTTTAAAAAAAGATTCTACATTCATGGTGATAGCAGCATCATCCCAAGTAGACAAAAGGTTGGGCAACCCAAGTGTCCATCAACAGATGAATGAGTAATCAAAATGAGGCTTATCCATATAGTGGAATACTATTTAGCCCTAAATAGGAAGGAAATCCTGACACATGTTACAATATGGATGAGGAAATTATGAATTATGAAATAAACCAGTCACAAAAAGACAAATTCTGTATGTGAATCCACATATACAAGGTAGCTGGAGTAGTTAATCCATAAAGGCATAATGCAGAACTGCGGTTGCCAGGGGTGAAGGAGAGGAGAATAGGAGATGTTTAATAGGTACAGATTTTCTCTTTCATAAAACTCTTTTCATAAAAGAGTTCTGGAGATCAGCTACACAACAACCAAGCCTAACACGAAGGAACTATACATTTAAAAACAAGTAAGATGGAAATTTTATGTCATGTGTATTTTTATCACAAAAATTAAAAGCAAAGAACTTGCTAAGATGCACAACTGGTGAGAGACACCATGTGGATTCAAACAAGCTCTCGCTAATTCCAAAGTCTATGCTTCCCCTATTACATTGTGCTAACTACCTGTGACTTCAACTCTTTAAAGAGTTGACAAATGATTTGTCCATATGTCCACAGTTTTTATTCACTAATCCCGTATCTTGTCAAAGGTAGATGCCAACTTAAGATGTTATATGTAACTGACTGCCATTTTAAGGCAAGAAGTACAACACAAGGATTAAGAAAAAACTTTTGTAGTGTTACTAGAAAATAAGTTTGAGCTATTCCCCATGTGTCCCTAAGGAATGGTTCATGCAATGATAAAGTAAGATACTGAATTGGGTAAACAATCAGGAAAAAATATCAGTTACAATTCACCATGGTGTCAGCAGGACAACATATGGCTGGTCACTGTTCTCAAATATGGCATAACAGGATTTAGAATGAATTTTCTAGCTCAATGGTTTTGAAAGTCCTCCAAGACATAACCCAATAAATGCTATAAATTTCACAAAGACCAAAGTGAAAAATTTGCACTGACCATCAGCTTGAGAGCTTGAATATAGCCGATCATATTGAGGCTGAGAAGACAAGAAACATAACAGAAAGAAAAAATAAGAAAAAAACAGTGAAACAATTGGTGTGTTAATTAAATACTTAAATGATTTGTTAACTAACATAGTTCTAAGTGTTAAGGGAAAAAGCAGACAAGGAGGTGCCAATATCTCAAGTGGATTTTGAAAGATGATATGAGTTTCACATGCAGGGGTTGGGCTGGGCGTGGCAGGGGGTATCTGAGGCAAAGCACACAAGCCAGGGTGCAGAGGCCAAGAACTAACACGGTGCCATGGGGGGCTCAGCTCTGACAGTACAGGTAAGGATGAGGGGAAGGGATCAGAGCAAAGGTAGTTGGAGAGGCAGGTAGGAGCCATATTCTAAAGGGTCTAGAAGGTCAAAGGAATTAGCAAAGGAATTTTGTTTTGTAGGCAATTGGCAGAAGACTGAAGAAGGATCAGATTTGTGGAGGCAATAGGTGTGTGCTTTCATAGATCTTCTGTGTGGCAGAGGGAGAAGGAGGAGAACCTTGGTGGAAGCTCCGTAGGGAATACACTGTAGCACTTTGTGTAAAAGGCAATAAAGGTCCAAATGCAAGTGATGGTAGTGGAGTTGGAGGGATGGAGCTGAACCGGAATCTGTGAACAGGTCATGATGATGGCGGTCATATGAGTGGTGGTATAAGAAGGAAGTCTTGGCAGCCCGGATGAATGATACAGGCCTTGCAGAAAAGGTTTCTATCTGGAAATCCCTTTCAGTCACTACATACTCAATAAGCACTTGCTCTGTGTCAGAGATTCTCCTAAGTACAGTGAGCACAGAGGTAAAGATGTTGTCTGACTTCTAACCACGGACCACGTTAGTGGTTCCCAGAGATCAGTACTTGTACCACTAAGATGATTTACGTAGATAATATTTTAATCGCAAATATTTGCCTATATTTACATTAGGGGGAAAAAAAAAACCTACTACATCCAACTCTTAGTTGGATGCAATTATTCATAAGATGATTCTTTTTGATGAGGCTGAAATTGGCACATCAGTGGTAATCTACTTCAAATACAACACATAGATTAAACTGTGATCTAAATAATGACACAGAACAAAGGGCATTACACAAACAAATAACTCAGATGTTTTCAGTTGCACACAGATGTCTGGTAAACACCCCAAAACACACAGTCATAATTCAAATTAACTCTGACCTAAGGATATATTTACTACAAATAATTCATGTCAAATTAAGCAATCAAGAAAACAATATCACTCTATTAATAACAATCATTAACACTCCAATTGGCTCATTGCAAAACTTATTTTCATGGACACATTTTTGGCAAATTGATTATGTTTCTTTTTGCTATTCACTGTAGTTTTAACTGTTAAACTTTTCTCTATTTAAATAACTGATTTGCTTTCATTTTTATAGAAAAAAAATTTAGGACTACCATCTTGTAATGAAGAGAATATTAATCATGTTCTGTTAATAACAATGATACAAAGCCTTTTAAAATAAATATATTTGAGTATTAAAGTAAATATATTAGGGAAATAATATCAGGTCATTTGAGTATGTGAGTAAAATCTTGCAAGAATCATTCAATGACTGGAGATTGTAAAACATTAAGCAAATTATGAACAAAGTTTGATTATTGTATGATCCAAACTTCCCTTTCGTATCTTCATCCCTACTTTCGACTTCCACCCTTTAGTAATCATTAGTTACCTTGTATTAGGGGCTTCTCTGATGGTTCAGTGGTAAAGAATCTGCCTGTAATGCAGGAGACATGGGTTCGACCCCTGAGTCTAATCCCTGGGTCAGGAAGTTCCCCTGGATGAAGGCATGACAACCTACTCCAGTATTCTTGCCTGGAGAATCCCATGGCCAGAGGAGTCTGGTAGGCTACAGTCTAGAGGGTGGCAAAGAGTTGGGCACGACTGAAGTGACTGAGCCTTGTATTAAGCCTTAACTGCTCTTCTTTTCTAGCTTACTAAGGTCAAACTTCAAATATTAACCCTTTCCTTCTTTATTTACCTTTAAGTGAAAGTGTTAGTCACTTAGTCATGTCCAACTCCTTTGGACCCCACGGACTGTAGCCTGCCAGGCTCCTCTATCCATGGAATTCTCCAGGCAATAATACTGGAGTGGGTTGCATGCCCTCCTCCAGGGGATCTTTCTGACCCAGGTATCGAATTTGGGTCTCCTGCTTTGCAGGCAGATTCTTTACCACTGAGAAGTCCACCTGGGAAGTCTTTACCACCTGGGAAGTGCTAACACTATGCCCTCTCTGAGACATGAACTCAGAACCTTCAGATTATGAGACTGATGTACTGCCACTTCACTAAGAATTTACCTTGGTGCACCAACAAACAGCAAGCCTGAAACATCACAGACAAGATCTACCTAGTACACTTCAGACTTACTTCTGCCATTTACAAGTCACCTGTACCAAGCTTACTCCCTTGACCTTATAGAAGCCACCGTGTCTCAACTGCAAAAGAAGGAAAACAGCTGGCAGATCTATTGCTGAATTTAAAAACGCAAGACAGTGAAATATATGAAACTGTAAAGCTTCAAATCAGACGCTGCAACCTGAAAGTTCCCGAAAGCCAGAACCAGCTAACAAATATTTTTTGTCTAACCCAAATAACTATCTTAATTTTGGGTAGGTGCCAACAGTTAAACTTGGGAGGTTTCATTTAAGTTCTAGACTTCTGGTTTCTTTTGCAAAACCAGATGATGAGAAACACTGGTCCTACAGTGATGGATAGAAAAGATGGGATGAAGGAAGAAGAGATTGTCCCACCCATCCACCATTGCTTATTTAAAGCCGTCTGTCCATTGAAGGCATTTGAGGTCATCATTCTTCTTTCTAAATCAAGAGTCATTTGGGGTAATTTTTACATATCTTGAGGATATTTAATTGACATATTTATATAAGCAACACAACTGCACTCATCTCACATGCTAGTAAAGTAGTGCTCAAAATTCTCCAAGCCAGGCTTCAGCAATACGTGAACCGTCAACTTCCAGATGTTCAAGCTGGTTTTAGAAAAGACAGAGGAACCAGAGATCAAATTGCCAATATCCAATGGATCATTGAAAAAGCAAGAGAGTTCCAGAAAAACATCTATTTCTGCTTTATTGACTATGCCAAAGCCTTTGACTGTGTGGATCACAATAAATTGTGGAAAATTCTGAAAGAGATGAGAATACCAGACCATCTGACCTGTCTCTTGAGAAACCTGTATGCAGGTCAGGAAGCAACAGTTAGAACTGGACATGGAACAACAGACTGGTTCCAAATAGGAAAAGGAGTACGTCAAGGCTGTATATTGTCACCCTGCTTATTTAACTTATATGCAGAATACACCATGAGAAACGCTGGGCTGGAAGAAACACAAGCTGGAATCAAGATTGCCGGGAGAAATATCAATAACCTCAGATATGCAGATGACACCACCCTTATGGCAGAAAGTGAAGAAGAACTAAAGAGCCTCTTGATGAAAGTGAAAGAGGAGAGTGAAAATGTTGGCTTAAAGCTCAACATTCAGAAAACTAATATCATGGCATCTGGTCCCATCACTTCATGGGAAATAGATGGGCAAACAGTGGAAACAGTGTCAGACTTTATTTTTGGGGGCTCCAGAATCACTGCAGATGGTGATTGCAGCCATGAAATTAAAAGATGCTTACTCCTTGGAAGGAAGGTTATGGCCAAGCTAGATAGCATATTGAAAAGCAGAGACATTACTTTGCCAACAAAAGTCCGTCTAGTCAAGACTATGGTTTTTTCAGTGGTCATGTATGGATGTGAGAGTTGGACTGTGAAGAAAACTGAGCGTCGCAGAATTGATGCTTTTGAACTGTGGTGTTGGAGAAGACTCTTGAGAGTCCCTTGGACTGCAAGGAGATCCAGCCAGTCCATCCTAAAGGAGATCAATCCTGGGTGTTCATTGGAAGGACTGATGTTGAAGCTGAGACTCCAATACTTTGGCCACCTCATGCGAAGAGTTGACTCATTGGAAAAGACCCTAATGCTGGGTAGGATTGGGGGCAGGAGGAGAAGGGGACAACAGAGGATGAGGTGGTTGGATGGCATCACCGACTCGATGGACATGGGTTTGGGTAGACTCCGGGAGTTGGTGATGGACAGACAGGCCTGGCATGCTGCAATTCATGGGGCCGCAAAGAGTCGGACATGACTGAGCAACTGAACTGAACTGAACTGAATCCAGCTGGATGGGGTAAATGAACTTGCCATATCTATGAAGGCTTGAAGTTGAAGATGCTGTAGGAGAGGATATGAAGGACGAAGGCGCAGGCAGTATAGGCAGATGAAAGAGCAACTCAGGGATCCCTAAGCATCTCTTGATACCTGCAATTTATTCTTAGCTCCTTCAGAAACATTTTTAATGATCCTTATTACTGGCTGGTAGGATTGATTATCAGTGTCTAAAAATGTTTTGGCGTAGACTATACTATTATTGAAAGTCTCTGCAAGTCCTCTGTTCCTCACCCTCTGTGAGAAGATCAAGCTCCCCGTCTCTCTCTCACTGACAAGCAGCTTGGCCACAGCACTTGTGGTCCCCTGCCGTTAGGAAGACAAACGTCCCCTTCTCACTGGCATCTCACAGACATCAGGCTTCATCATATAGCTTTCTTCAGGCAGTGGAATGAAAGCAAATGTGAAATGACACCTTTAGAAGGCACTGAAGAGCATGGTTCATCATTTTCCCTCTGCCGTGAGACCAGCATGACTCGGAGAGCAGCTGTTCCTTCATTCTGGGTCCTGGAATGAAGATGGAATAGACTGTATCTGAACTATACCAGTGATGGACATGCAGTATGAATGGGAAAGAAACTCTTGTAAGTTTAAAGCTTCTGAGGTGTGGGAATTTTCGATATTTGAGCTATGCTAGCCCAGTCTGACAGCTATTAAGCAGTAGCCTAAGCAGCTCTAGCTTCCCTTGGTGGCTCAGAGGCTAAAGCGTCTGCCTGCAATGCAGGAGATCTGAGTTCGATCCCTGGGTTGGAAAGATCCTCTGGAGAAGAAAATGGCAACCCCCTCCAGTACTCTTCCTGGAAAACGTGAAGGATGGAGGAGCCTGGTAGGCTACAGTCCACGGGATCACAAAGAGTATTACATGACTGAGCATTTTTTTTTTTTTTCATTTTTTGGGATTCCCTGATAGCTCAGTAGGTAAAGAATCTCCCTGGTTCGATTTCTGGGTTGGGAAGATGGCTGGAGAAGGGATAGGCTACCCACTCCAGTATTCTTGGGCTTCCCCTGTGGCTCAACTGGTAAAGAATCTGCCTGCAATATGGGAGACATGGGTTCAATCCCCAGGTGGGGAAGATCCCCTGGAGAAGGGAAAGGCTACCCACTCCAGTATTGTGGCTGGAGAATTACATGGACTATATAGGTCACGGGGCTATCATTATTTGGGTTATAATCCTTAGGAGTATACAGTGGAAGTTAGAAATAGATTCAAGGGATTAGATCTGATAGATAAGAGTGAGGGAAGAACTATGGAAGGAGGTTCGTGCCACTGTACAGGAGGTAGCGATCAAGATCATCCCCAAGAAAAAGAAATGCAAAAAGGCAAAATGGTTGCCTGAGGAGGCCTGACATAGCTGAGAAAAGAAGAGAAGTGAAAGGCAAAGAAGAAAAGGAAAGATACACCCATCTGAATGCAGAGTTCCAAAGAAGAGCAAGGAGAGATAAGAAAGCCTACCTCAGTCATCAGTGCAAATAGAGGAAAACAATAGAATAGGAAAGACTAGAGATCTCTTCAAGAAAATTAGAGATACCAAGGGAACACTTCATGCAAAGATGAGCACAATAAAGGACAGAAGTGGTATGGACCTAAAAGAACCAGAAGATATTAAGAAGAGTTGGCAAGAATACACAGAAGAACTACACAAAAAAGATCTTCATGACCCAGATAATCATGATGGTGTGATCACTCACCTAGAGCCAGATATCCTGGAATGGGAAGTCAAGTGGGCCTTAGGAAGCATCACTACGAACAAAGCTAGTGGAGGTGATGGAATTCCAGTTGAGCTATTTCAAATCCTAAATGATGATGCTATAAAAGTGCTACACTCAATAAGCAAGCAAATTTGGAAAAGTCAACAGTGGCCACAGGACTGGAGAAGGTCAGTTTTCATTCCAATCACAAAGAAAGGCAATGCCAAAGAATGTTCAAACTACAACACAATGGCACTCATCTCACATGGTAGCAAAGTAGAGTCAAAATTCTCTAAGCCAGGCTTCAGCAGTACGTGAACCGTGAACTTCCAGATGTTCAAGCTGGATATAGAAAAGGTAGAGGGACCACAGGTCAAATTGCTAACATCTGTTGCATCACTGAAAATGCAAGAGAGTCCCAGAAAAACATCTATTTCTGTTTTATTGACTATGCCAATGCCTTTGACTGCGTAGATCACAACAAACTGTGGAAAATTCTTAAAGAGATGGGAACACCAGACCATCTGACCTGCCTCTTGAGAAATCCATATGCAGGGCAAGAAGTAACAGTTAGAACTGGACATGAAACAACAGTCTGGTTCCAAATTTGAAAGGAGTATGTCATGGCTGTATATTGTCACCCTGCTTATTTAAGTTATATGCAGAATACATCACACAAGATGCCAGGCTGGATGAAGCACAAGCTGCAATCAAGATTGCCGGGAGAAATATCAGTAACCTCAGATATGAAGATGACACCACCCTTATGGAAAAAAATGAAGAAGAACTAAAAGAGCCTCTTGATGAAAGTGAAAGAGGAGGGTGAAAAAGTTGGCTTACAGCTCAACGTTCAGAAAACTAAGATCATGGCATCTGGTCCCATCACTTCATGGCAAATAGATGGGGAAACAGTGGCTGACTTTATTTTTCTGGGCTCCAAAATCACTGCAGATGGTGACTGCAGTCATGAAATTAAAAGATGCTTGCTCCTGGGAAGAAAATCTATCACCAACCTAGACAGCATATTAAAAAGCAGAGACATTAATTTGCCAACAAAGGTCCGTCTACTCAAAGCTATGATTTTTCTAGTAGTCATGTATGGATGTGAGAGTTGACCTATAAAGAAAGCCGAGTGCTGAAGAATGGATGCTTTTGAACTTTGGTGTTGGAGAAGACCCTTGAGAGTCCCTTGTACTGCAAGGAGATCCAACCAGTCAATCCTAAAAGACATAAGTTCTGAATATTCATTGGAAGGACTGATGCTGAAGCTGAAACTCCAATACTTTGGCCACCTGATGCGAAGAACTGACTCATTGTAAAGACCCTGATGCTGGGAAACATTGAAAGTGGGAGTAGAAGCAGGCAACAGAGGATGAGATGGTTGGATGACATCATCAACTCAATGGACATGAGTTTAAGTAAGCTCCGTGAGTTGGTGATGGACAGGGAAGCCTGGCGTGCTGCAGTCCATGGGGTCGCTAAGAGTCAACATGACTGAGTGACTGAACTGAACTGAAGCAGCTCTCATGAAACACGGTGCATTTTTGTACCTGCATGGAGTTAGGTACTGACGTGAAAATGGGCTGGAGAGAGTTGACGGGATCTCTCTTAGGAATTCCAGTTTCATTTTTCAGTTCCATCTGGTTGGAAACCCAACCCAGAAGGCTGGCTGAGTTCCACACTTCATTAGAACTAACTTGATACATGGTCTACATTTTGAAATTTGTGTAATCACATCTCAACTTTCATAACCTGTAGATTTTTCCTTTGTCAACTCAATTTCTACTGTATTGGCAATATAGTAAAATAGAGAGAAAATGATACTAATTCTAGTAGAAAGTAGCACAGTGACAACACTAATTGATAGGCTGTAACATTATTTCATAATTTCAAATGTGTCAAGAATAATATTATGTTCAAGGGTTTAATTATTATCATTCTTTTAGCACATATAATGATATCCTCCATATATCTGATTATCAGACTCCTCAACACCAGCTCTATAAGTTTTACTAAGTCTGCAGCCACTTGACTGCATACAGGCAATTACAACAAGGCTATTGATTGGATGAAGCTGGAAATATAAGACATGTCTACCAATAGGAAAATGGCTAAACTGTGATGCATTATCATAATGGAATGTTATACATACACTAACATATTTATGAAAATTATTAATGACCTAGGGAAAGTTCTGATACCTGGTAACTAAATACGTGGCTAAACCTCCACTGTCTAAGAGAAATACTTTATAGAATATAAGTTTGAAAAGAAAGAACAATTTTAAAATGGTGTTTCTGAGTGATAGGATTATGGGTAATTACTTTCTTCTATTTTCCGCCATTTTTCAGCAATGAATGTTTTCCTTTATTTACAAAAAGTAGAGGTTGTTAAAGAATATTGCTGTCAAGAATTTTCAGTAGTGATATCTTCATAGTGTGGATAGGGAAATTGGCACTGACTTTCAAAACATGGAATTTTAAGAACATATGTTTGCTGTGACTTAAGGCAAAACTCAATAGATTTATTGACTACCTGATGGTAATGAGCCGACTTACATGATAAGTGGTAGCTTGAAGATATACTTTCCACTTGGATTTCACTTAGTTAAACATCAGCATTTGTAATTAAACTGCTAAAATATATGACATGGTGCAGAAAACAAGTCACCAAAATCCACTTTTTCCCAAATAATAAGATATATTTGTCCTGAAATCACAAATTGTAAATTTATTTACCATAGGAAATTGACTCCATTTTTTATAAACCCAACAAAAATACCTGCTTCTTAACTTATTTTAAACTCAGAAAAGACTCTGTGTGTGCGCGTGCTAAGTTACTTCAGTCATGTCCAACTCTCTGCAATCCTATGGACAAACAGGCTCCTCTGTCCATTGTGTTCTCCAGACAAGAATACTAGAATGGGTAGCCATGCCCTTCTCTAGGGGATTTGCCCAAGCCAGGAATCAAACCTGCATATCTTATGTCTCCAGCACTGGCTGGAGGGTTCTTTACCACTAGCACCATCTGGGAAGCCTAGAAAAGACTTTACTTGGGGTCTAATCTAGAAAGTCAGGGAAGAAATCCTTTCTTCATTTTTAAATGATTGGGGATTTCCTTAACTAAAATCTCTCCTTTAGAATAATATCAACATGAAAATTTGTAGTCTATAATTAGAACATTTACAAATTTTTAGAGAATTCATGAGCAAGGAAGACCAATTTTCAAAAAAGTACCAAAGCTCCTACCAAGTAAAGTTCATAAGATTTATACATTTGTAAAAAGGGAGTATTTGATTCTGTATTAGCTGAAACTTCCTAATGGAATCCTGATTAAATTCACTGTTATATTGCTATCTTGCTTCAGAGCTTACAAAATCAGGAATCCCTTTCCTGAAGTCCACAGACTGGGGGAAAAAAATGTCTAAATCTGAAGCATGTGCATTGTTAATAAACAGTGTATTCTAATGCTGTATGTGTGATCTGTGGCATGTCATAAACAGACATGAGTAGGTGATATATATATACACATATATATGTATACACACACACACACACACACATATACATGGTATGTGATACACACAAAAGCCACAAAAGCCAACAAATACTATTTAGTCACTGGGAGAGGAATTGTCTTTTACTCTTCTTATTGGTTTCAAGAGAAAGCTGGATTTGGGGGCCTTGAGCACACACGCATGCACAGGTCCTTCATGGCTTCCCTGGTAGCTCAGTGGTAAAGAATCCTTCCTGCAATGCAGGAGACGTGGGTTCAATCCCTGGTCCAGGAAGATTCCCTGGAAAAGGAAATGAAAACCCATTCCAGTATTCTTGCCTGGGAAATACCACGGACAGAGGATCCTGGCCGGCTATATAGTCCATGGGGTCGAAAAAGAGTTGGATGTCAACTTAAACAACAAGTCCTTCATATTCCTTTAGTGCTAACATCACAAACAAAGAGGAAGCAGGTTCAGATGTCTGAACAGACAAGACCATGTTGCTAGCATTTAAAATGGAGAATAGCTTATTTTTCATTATATTTATTATTTTGTCATTGTTATTTATTTACTATTTTTTAACATCCAATGATACTGGTTTCCTAACACAGGAAGTTAGTTTTCATTTTCTTTAAGTTTATTTAAGTAAAAAGAGAAGTTAGTTTTTAAGAAAAAATACTAGGTATACATTAGTAGAGAATGCCTACAGAAATGGCAAAAATTGAGAAAGCAGATCATCATCTAAAATTTGAGAAGCCTTACACTGATATATATATGCATCCTGAGTCTTAGAGTGGTTGGTTATATAATTAAATTGTACCTATAAAAACTCTAGAATTTCCAAATTAGGTATTCGAAGCAGGAATATTCATTTTATCAACAGATTCTGAAATATTCTGACTCATATTCTTTCCCTGCTTGTTTTATTCACATTTCCTTTTTACTTCCTGAGGACACACTTAATTCGCTTCCTTAAATTCAGGCAATTAATTTTGGCTCAACTTACACGGATGAGCATTCCATTTGGACATGTGAACACTCAAGTGAAAAACTGACTTCACCATTTAATTTCACTGTTTTCTCAAGTAGATACTCATGTATAGTCATTGGTGAAGGCATAAAACATAGGATTCCCTTTCTTCAAGGGGAGAATCTGTGCATGTGACAGAGGCCAGGCCAATCAACGTTTTCTACATACTGGCTACAACTTGGCTCTGAGTGGAGGAATCAGGAAGGAGCTGCCCAATTTTCCCAGCATGCTGAGTTGATAGAAATGGGCTTGGAGGTGCTCACTGGAAATTCTGTTACTCTGAAGAGGGTATCTGGTGAGAATGATGTTACCATGGAACAGAGAGCCAAGAGATAGAGAGTCTTGTTGGTTTAATAAATACGTATAGGGCACCAACTATGATTACTTAGGCAGTAATGATAGAGCAATGATCAAAACAGGGAAAATCTCTGCCCTGCAGGAGTCTGCCCTTCAGTCAAGGAAGATTGGTGAAACAATAATAAAATAAATATGAATATGCCACAGCATGTATGATGCCTCTAAGCGTCATGAGCAGGAATAAAGCAGCAAGGAAGATGAGGGGAGGGTGGGAGATGAGGTGCAGTGCTTTTAAATATGGCAGTCAGGGGGCACTGAGGTTACATGTGAGCCTGGGGGAGGCTGCCACACAGGCATCTAGAGGAAGAGTCTTCCCGGTAGAGGAAAGAAAATGCAGAGGCCCTTAAAGGAAAGTGGAATGAGTCAGGTGGAAAATAGTAGGAAACAAGTCTAAGTAGGATTTGAAGTTGGATTACACAGGCCTTGTCCAATGTTTTAAGGATTTAGCATTCATCTGGAGTGGGATGGGAAGTAACTGGAAAGATCAGAGCAGAGAAATGACACCGTCACTCCTACTCTGGGTGAGGGAGGCAAAGGCAGCTGGGCTGAATGACCAGGGCACTGCTCTGATCCCTGTGAGGGCTGTACCAGTTGGTACCAGGGCGGCCGCAGTGAATGCCTTAAGAAGTGGTGGATTCCTGTAGAAGTCAGGTTCTGGATCAGGTGTCGGGTATAAGAGAAAAAGAAAAGTTGAGAGTGATCCCCACCCAAATTTTGTGCCTGAGTAAATGAGATAATGGGATTGAGTGTACCAAGATGGGGGAAAACTGTAGAAGGGCCAGGTTTTAAATGGGGTGAATAATTTAAATAATTTAGCTTTAGAAATGGGTTTCCCTGGTAGCTCAGTTGGTAAAGAATTTCATCTGCAATGCAGGAGACCCTGGTTTGATTCCTGGGTCAGGAAGTTCCCCTGGAGAAGGGATAGGCTACCCACTCCAGTATTCTTGGGCTTCCCTGGTGGCTCAGATGGTAAAGAATCTGCCTGCAATATGGGAGACCTGGGTTCGATCCCTGGGTTGGGAAGATCCCCTGGAGAAGGGAACAGCTACCCACTCCAGTATTCTTGCCTGGATAATCTCATGGACAGAGAAGCCTGGTGGGCTGCAATCCATGGGGTTGCAAGGAGTCAGACATGACTGACAGTCAATTTGAGATAATGGATGATTCTCAAGGATGCAAAGAGCTGAATCTACCCACAATGAAAGCCAGAATTACCACTTGACTTTTCAAAGTCATACAAAGCAGAATATGTGGCCTTCACATTCTTTCTTGCAATCTCCACACATAAACTTCTTAATATGTCTCCTTTCAGAAGCCATATCATTTCATCATTTATATGCCATCTGAAATTTTTCCTCATCAGCACACTTAGATAAAAGTTGTTCTTAAGAGTTAGCTCTCTTTGGGTTGCCAGTAACAAAAATCCATCTTATTTAAAGATGCTAATTAGTGTTTAACTTAGAAATGCTTTAAAAAATACAAGTATTTGGATATCAGAAATTAAGTGCTTAATGGAAGCTACACGTGCAGTGTTTAACTTGAGAATCCTTGTATTATTTACATTAATCAAAAATATCACCCAAGATCTGAATGAATATAAAGCCTTGCATACAGAATTCCCTGATTACAAGTACATGAAACTTGCACATTCTAAGCAAGATGGTGAAGGACTCCAGAAATTTTGGAGCTTTGAATTCATCATGTTCAGTCAAGAGGAAATACATAATACTTCACACTTATCGGCTTTAGATTTTGTTCATCCATCTAGCCACCCACTCAACATTTAAGGAGGGACCCCCAGTGCCATGCTGGGCACTGGGGCTGGGTGAATAAGACACAGAACGACTCTTTCCCCATAAAGTTTACAATCCATAGGAGACGATAGACAGCAACGAAGGACTCAGAGATGCTATTTTCGTTTTTTATGCCTGAGGCATGACAATAATTCTCCCTCATAATGATAATCACAAAATCCCTATCAAAGTTCTTAACTAGGATTTCAAGCTAATACCACATTAAAGGTTAGGATGACTATTAAGAGCTGTCAGAAATACTTTTAAAGATTTTCTTAGTTGTCATTTTGATATATTTGAAAAATTATTACCATAAAATTTCAAAATTAACAATGGTCTTTATATACAATCTTTGAATAGTTACGGGATTTTAATTATCTCTATGAATTTCCCACTCTGCGTAAGAAAACTTTCTTTAATAACACCGACAGCCCCACAGACAAATTCCAGTTAAATTATGGCAGTAGGGATGTATCATTTTGAGGAGGATTTTACCGAACTGTTGGAATTTCCATCACGCTCCAGCTCCATGAGCACAGAAGTTCTGTCTATCTCTGATCACCTTACCTGGTTCCTAAACACAAAGTAAACTCCCAATAAATATTGGTGCTATGTATGACAGGAACATTCTAATTGTATGGTTGAAAGAGAAGATAGCACAGTGATTAAGACTAATTTGTATGGCTCTCTGGCTACTTACTCTGTGATCTCATGGAGTTATATATAACCTCTCATATAATTATATATATAGTTATATAATGTCTCAGCAAACTCATCTCCAAAGTGTGAGACTACTGATAATTTCCAAGTCACCGTGTTACTGTGAGTATTAAGAATCAATACATGAAACACACTTAGAACAGTGACTGGAAATTGCTCTCTAAATCGTTAGTCATTAAAATCATAATCATCATCATTATTGTAACCTGCAAATTTCTACTTTAGATGGGGTATTTATATGCTATCTTTAAATTTCAAAGGGGTTTTGCTTCCTTTTAAAATTTTATTTCACTCACTGTGCATTACCATGATATTCCTATTGATTTATAATCAATCTCTTCCTTCTGTCTAACCAATTCACTAAGCTCTTCACTGATTCCATGATGATGTCACACTGTCTTTTACAATCATAATTTCTTAGTGAGTAACCACATCAATTATTAAGTCAGATGAAAGAACCAGATAAATCTGTTTGCATATATTTGTGCAATCAGAAATTTTGATTAATACTGTGCTTTGAATATATAAATAATGATGTGTATTTAAATCCTACTAATTCACAAGTGTTACTGGGAGTACCAAACATACTTAGTGAGAAGTTCTAAATGCAGAATATTTTTAGCTTATTGTCACATCTATATGTTCCATGGTCTAAACTCCAACCACATGCTATAAATTAGAGATTGGGTCAGGCTTCTCCTAATAATTAGTGAAGGACAATTAATTATCACATTAGATGGCTGCTTGTAAATGCATGCTGCTTAAAGGGATTAAAGTGTTTTATTGCTAAAGGTTTACTCCAAACTCTCTTTTCTATAGATAATATTAATACAAAAGTAACCATATGGACTTTCCTAATCAAATTAACACTGGTTAAAACAAAAAAATCCAAAGTAGTAGAATTATGTTGTTGTTGTTTGTTTTTCACTTTTTGGTCACACTGTGTGGCATGCAGGATCTTAGTTTCCTGACCCAGGACTGAACCCATGGCTCTCTGTAGTGGGAGTATCTTAATTGCTGGACCACCAGGGAAATCTCTAGAATTATCTTTATATGTATGTTTTAACTTAGATCTTCCCTGGTGGCTCAGATGGTAAAGAATCTGCCTGCATGTGGGAGATCCCTGGGTCAGGAAGATCCTCTGGAGAAGGACGTGGCACTCCAGTATTCTTGCATGGAGAATCCCATGGGCACAGAAGCCTGGTGGGCTATAGTCCATGGGGTCCCAAAAGAGTCAACACTAGCCAATACAATTATATTTTATACTATCGTTGTTCTTAGAAATTTTAGCCAGCCAATGAAAATCTGGGAATTATATATGGAAATAGCATTAATGAAGTTGGTGATCAAGCAAAATAACTATTTCATTCCCATATAGAGCAAGTTTAAAAACATATTTTACTGAGCTAATTAATTTTGGGAATAAATTTAGAAGAAAAATTGTTTTCTGCAAGTCAAAGTAATACATCATTATGGTAAAATTAAAGTTAATCCCTTCATGCCTCACATTCCTCAACTTTAAAAAAGAAAGAAAAATGATACCTATCTTAATGTGGTAGGTCTGAAGTGTAGATGTGAAAATACATGTCAAACATGTGGACATAAAATGTTCTCAGTTGCTATGATGATGATGACAATGTAACTCAAGTGGCTGCATTGCATACAGTGACTACACAGATGCTGGCTGCTATCAGTTTCATGGAAATATATGTGAACAGCAATCAAACTGCAAATCACTGATTTTCTTGTAGCCTAACTTAAAGCCACGTTAATGTATAGCTCATTATTGGTGTTTGTGACTGCACCTGTGAATACACAGTTACCAAAGACTCAGCTTTGAAGGCAGCACTGACTGACATCTCTGGTCAGATTTTTAAAAATATCAATATATTCATGTGGACCAACATCTTTGGATGGTAACTTTTTATTGTACACTGCCCTCTTTGGAATAATGTAGGAAAGAAGAAAAAAATCACTTTTGATTGTTTGGCCTGAGCTTTAAGTTATTCATGCTTATCAAAAATCCTCAAGGTTTGGAGACCTAAAAATACACAAAACAAACCAATTAGTATGATCACATTTTTAAAAGAAAAGTGGATAGACTTGACTGAACATCCACACTAAGATTTTTCAAATGTGCACATTCATATTCACATGGAATTTCTAACCAAAGATTTAGGGGAGTCAGGAAGACATGTATGTGTGCCTCTGAGTTTGAGCTGGCTTTACAGAATCCAATGGGCTTATGGACTTGGGTTGTCCATCTAGAATAATAAAGAAGACTATTATTTTTAAATGGAAAGTATGTTTTTTTGCCATTTAAAATATCAGAATGTACGTACGAGTTTTCTTGGTGGTTGCATTAACTGTGGCACTAAAGGGACCGGTACCAGCGCTGTTGAAAGCCCGGACAGCCGAGTAATATGCCAGGTTGCTCTTCAAGCCACGGAGTCTGGCTGATGTCACATTTCCTGCCACTTTCAGTTTGCTTGATGACTCCTCTTCTCCTCCATTATTCCAGTACCTCACCTGGTAGACAGAAAACATAAAAGATGCGGAGGGTTGATAAAAGAGCATCCTTACATTAAATGATTTTCACTAACACGGGCACTGTAATTTATGTACTTCATCAGTTATTCCACAAGTAGTTATTAAGGACCTACTATGTGCTAGGTGGCTCAGTGATAAAGAAACTCCCTGCCAATACAGGAGATGAGGGTTCAATCCCTGGGTTGGGAAGATCCCCTGTAGGAAGAAATGACAACCTATTCTAGTATCTTTGCCAGGAAAATCCCATGGACAGAGGATCCTGGCAGGTTACAGTCCATGGGTCCTCGCAAGGAGTTGGACATGACTTAGCATCCAGGCAATGTGCCAGGTCCTGCTTTAGGCTCACAGAGGTGAAAGAAAAGGGATCCCAGGAGGAGACAGATATTAAGTATGCAAATAAACCAGACACATTCAAAGAGTGAGTGCTACATGCGAGTAGACCATAGCCTTATAAATGGGAAAATGAAGGAGAAATCTGCATTTCTAATAGAGTGAGCTGCTCCTCTTTCTCAGACCCTAATCAACCTGGCCCAAGTTCTACTCCAGAAGGCTAACAGCTATGCTTAAACTCTAAAGGATGGTGAAGATTCCTTCTATGAAGAAAGTGACTTGTCAGAGCAAAGACCATCAAAAAGCCAGGACTGTCCAGTGGCTTGTTCTACAGTGATAGCTAAGTGTCACCAAGGCTCCCTGTGCAGGCAGAGCTGCTGCAGAGAACAGGAATGCAGGTGGCAGGTAAATTTATGGATATATTGAAATATTTTATTTGTATTTCATTATACTGAATTGTGTAATATGATATGAAACTTCTTATAAATATATATATTTACATTCACAGTATAAAAATATAAAAGTAAGTTATGAGAGCATTTGATAAATTAAAGAAATAAGGGTAGAAGAGATAATCATAATAAGACATGTTGCCCAGTGAACTCCAATTTATGCAATGAAGTTTGGCTATGTTTGCTAGAGAGTCTGTACCCTTCATAAGCAAAAAAAAGAGACAAAACCAACAGCAGCAAGAAAGTTACCAAATGGTTCCTCAGGTTTTCCTGTGATATGTGCCCTTTGGTTTGATTTTCATTGTTCTACTTTGACAGCAAAATATGAAAACAAGAAACTATTTCTATAATTTGAGTAAGTAAACAGTTGCTTGAGCACTATGAAAAAGGCAATCAAACCTTAGCCATCAGAGTCATGAAGGCAATAGAGACTTGTGGGGTCTGTGGAAAAAAGACAGGCAAGTCTCATCTTTGTAATGGAACCCCTGCTCAGCGCTGGCTGATGGGGAGAAGATAGATCCAGTGTTTATGTCTTTTTACAAAAGAAAGCAGAAATCCTGCTTTTAATGTCAAATGGCCTAAGTGAAGAGTTGGCTCCATCTTTTAAAAACAATGTGTAGACAAACAAAATGTGTTTATAGGCTGCATAGGGTAAACCCATTTCAGTTCTCTGAGAAAAATACACCTAAAGTTACAGTTTTGTTTCGTTTTTTTTCTTTTAAATGATAAACTATAAAATTATTTCTTTAAAAAATTAGTAGTAAAATATAAAATCTCAGGTTTTTCAATAATAATCACAAAATGTCACAGTAATATTATGCTAGATAAATAATTTCCCCATATATGTGCATGTATATCATGCATGTATGTTTACATATTTATATCAATGACCCCTTAAATACATGCAAAATACTGGGCTAATGGATAGGTGTATGTGCATTTTTCCTGGAAAGCAGCTGTCAGTTTTCAAAAAAACCTTGAAAGGAAGATGCAAGCCCAAGTGACTAGGATTAAACTGATCATGTAGTTCCTACAGCTTTAAAGCATTAGATATACTACAACTTGGGCTTCCCGGTAGCTCAGCTGGTAAAGAATCCACCTGCAATGCAGGAGACCCTGGTTTGATTCCCGAGTCGGGAAGTTCCCCTGGAGAAGGGATGAGCTACCTATTCTTGGGCTTCCCTGGTGGCTCAGATGGTAAAGAATTGTCCCGCAATGCAGAAGACCTGGGTTTGATCCCTGGGTTGGGAAGATCCCCTAGAGGAGGGCATTGAAACCCATTCCAGTATTCTCGCCTGGAGAATGCCCATGGACACAGAAGACTGGCAGGCTACAGTCCATGGGGTCAAAAAGAGTCGGACATGACTGAGCGACTAAGCACAGCACAGCACATACTAAAACCTGATGATAAAATTGTAGGAAAAAAAAAATCCACCTATCTGACAGACACCATTTACCATTCTCAAACAAAACTACATGTTTTTTTTTTAAATTAGAAATAACATGCCTAACTGTCTTTTATAAAGTCACACCCAATAAATTGGGGCTTCCCAGGTGGCGCAGTGGTAAAGAATCCATCTGCCAATGCAGAAGGTGTAAGAGATGAGTTCGATCCCTGGGTTGGGAAAATCCCCTGGAGTAGGAAATGGCAACCCACACCTGAGCACACGCATGCACACATGTGACAGATGGCTAATGGCTACTGAAAACACACTGAGTTAGCCAAAAATTTCATCTGGGTTTTCCTATAATGTCTTACAGAAAAATGCAAATAAACTTTTTTGACAACCCGATACATTCTAAATTCGCCAACTGTAAGCACTAGAGGTATTGCTAGGTTTAGATGACTCCAAATATAAAATGCTCTCCCTGCCCTTGAAAGCATTGTCTAGTTATTAACTAAGAATGACACATAATTGATAATTTTAATAAAACATTATGGGCAACCTCAAAACTTGTGGCCGGGGATATAGCATAGATTAGGGAAAAGATCATAATCATGAGCTTTAGTAAAGGTCACTCAACAGATGGAAGGGCAGAGGTCAGTTGAAGTTACGTAATCAATCAGGATCCTTACATACTGGCCTCTTGTTAGGTTCCAACCCTTGTACCGTTCTTCTTGTATTCAAATTACCTCAATATAAGTTGCCTAAGAAATCTCTCCTTAGAAGACTGATTTAAAGAAGAGATAAAAACAATTTTCAATTGGCATACGGATTATCTTTCATAAATCAATTCATAAAAGGTGCTTGAAGGCTCTTAATATCAGCTTCTGAAGCACTTCAAGCAATCTCCATGTATCAAAATGAGAGATTTATTTTTAGATCTCAGTTGCTGACAAGTATTATCAATATTTAATCATAGAGAAAATTAGTGCAAAAATTGAGCATGGTATTAGTTCGAAGTGATTACATGATCTTCTCAAATAGCTTTAAAAGTTGAATAAAAATGCATATAACTACAGCATAAAGAAATAAAGCAGTGACATATATATTTCTAAGTAATAAATCAGTTACATTTTGGTCAAAATATTTATATGAGGATAGATATTTTTATTACATAAGTAATAAATTACTTATATTCTATAAAATTTTGTTCAAAATATTTATATGAGGATAGACTATTTTTAAAGACGGAAAAGCCAAGCATGAAAAGAGACCAAAAGTTCCACACCTGAGGACAGAATATAACTCCACACTAATTTGGATTTCCTAGGCACAACCACAGTACAGGGATGAAGAAGGAAATGGGTCCAGGCTGAAGGAACAAACTCTGAAAACACAACTGTGTAAAAAGAGTTAGTGTAACACTGACAGAACATGAAGGCAGCATCTACAAAGGATGAGCAGAGAAAGAAATACTACAAAGCTCATGAAGAGCTCTGCCGACAAGAAACAGAGTCAGCAGACTGGACCACAGGAGACCAGCTATAACACACTTATCTGAAATGATCTTAAAATAAGTATATTTAAAATGTTTAAATTTACTCAAGGAGGGACTAAACTTATGATATGAGAAGAGGAGAGAAAGAAAAAAGATGGGGCAAATCTGAAAAATATCAAGTAGAATTCCAACCCCTGAAGAATACAGTGTTAAGAAAGAAATCAGTCCCAGAACTCAGCTGAAGACTGGAAGGCATAGAAGAATGGATAATTTCAGAACATGAAGAAAGAAACAAAAATTATGAAAGCCAAGTTAAGAAACACTGAGAATAAAATGAAATGTTTCAACCAGAGTTCCAGAAGGAAAATTCCAACAATTAAAGGCAACAATTAAATAGAAAATGTCTTGAGAATTTTCCAGACCTGAAGAAACACAGACGTTTTCGTGTGGTAGCTTCACTATGAGTTCAGAGCTGGCAAAAATAAAAGGCAAAGCTACTCCAAAGAAAAAGGTGATTAAGACTGAACTGTGGCTCTCAACATTGTTTCATCACCTGAGAGGTACAGGCCATTCTCTTCATCAGTAGAGGATGACCCTGCCTTGGTTTTTGCTAGAGGGAGTGTGCCCCAGGGGTAGCAACTGCATTCCTTGGCACAGCAGATAGCAGGAAGGGAGGATGCTAAAGTAGAATCAAGCACAGGAGGCAGATTTGTCTTAGTCATCACCATAGCTCTGCCACTCAGTACAAAGCTTGTACACATCAAGTACCCAATATTGTTTAATTTGTAAATAACTTAAACACATGCAGTTTACAAATGCCTCCCTCCTTCCCATCACAGAGATACAGCAGAAATATGTATCTGGTCTCTGCTGGAGTTTCCTGACACACACCTCCCTCCAAATCCTTAGGATGTCAGAAGTGATAAGTGTCATTGTATGCCAACAAGATATCTGGTGACTGTGCCTTCCTGGTTACCTTCAGGATGGAGACTGGTTGCCAGGGTAATCAACCTTGTAAATTAGAGGGTCGGAATTTTGAGGCCCACCTCCTGACACAAGGCTGGAGGTTAATTTAATTTGGTTAACTAATAGTCAATGATTCAATCCTTCCTTCCTGGCAATGAAGTGCTAAGGTGCTTCAGTTGTGTCCGACTCTTTGCAACTCTGTCCATTGTAGCCTGCCAGGCTCCTCTGTTCCTGGGATTTCCCAGGCAAACTGGAGTGGGTTGCCATTTTCTCCCGCAGGGGATCTTCTCAACCCAGGGATCAAGCCCACGTCTCTTATGTCTCCTGCATTGGCAGGCGGGTTCTTTACCACTAGCGCTACCAAGCCTACATAAAAAAACTCTAACAGACAAGGTTTGAGGGCTTCCTAGTAACTGAACATATTGAGGTGCTGGGAGAATGGAGGGCATGGAAGTCCTGTGGCCCTTCTCAGGTACCACATTCTAGGCATCTCTTCTACTTACCTGTTCCTGTGTTGCATCCTTTATGATAAATGGATAATGGTAAGTAAAGTGCTTTCCTGAGTTTTGTGAGCCATTCTAACAAGTTATCAAACCCAAGGAGGGGGTTGTGGTAACCCCCCAGTTGATCAGAGGAGACCTGGACTGATGGCATCTAATGTTTGTGTGTGGTGGGTACCAGTCTTGTGGGACTGAACCCTTAACTTGTAGGAAAGTGAAAGTGTCAGTTGTTCAGTCATGTCCTTCGCTTTTCGATCCCATGGACTGTAGCCAGCCAGGCTCCTCTGTCCACAGAATTCTCCAGGCAAGAATATTGGAGTGGGCAGCCATTCCCTTCTCCAAGGAATCTTCCCGACCCAGGAAGCCTTGTAGTATCTGAAGCTAACTCCTTGTACAGTGTCAGAATTGAATTGTATTTTGGAACACCTAGCTGGTTATCAGGGGCTTCTCTGGTGACTCAGACAGTTAACAATCTGCCTGCAATGTGGGAGATCTGGGTTCAATCCCTGGGTCGGGACAATCCCCTGGAGGAAGGCATAGCAACCCACTGCAGTACTCTTGCCTGGAGAATCCCATGGACAGAGGAGCCTGGTGGGCTACATACAGTTCATGGGGTCCAAAAGAGTCAGACATGACTGAGCAACTAAACACAGCACAGCTGCTGGTATCAGAGAACAGGTTGGTGCAGAGAAAAAAACAAACAAACAAACCCGTATTTTTCATGTCAGAACTGTTCTGTGGATAGAACAGAGAGGGATATTTTTTCTCCTTTAATTCACCAAGCTGGTTACTCAAGTCCTAATACTCTATGTGCCTATAAAACACTGGGACTCCAATTTCTTGATGAGATAATAATTTTTTCTTTAGAACTGTAACACCAGTTCACAAGCCAATATATTTTGATCTGAGTAGGTAAACAGAAGCAAACTTGAGGAATGTCAGGATTTAAAATGCTATCTCTATTCCTGCAAGTAATTTGGTTATTCGGAAAACTAATGTCCTTGCAGTGAGGAGTCCTTCATATTATGGCATCACAGATTTCATTTAACCTTAAAACAAAATGCAGTTTATGAAAATAATCTACTGAAAAATGGCACCTTTTTTAGCCATTAAAGTACAGGTATTAAGTCAGAAATGCAATTTTAATAGACTGAAATAATTTTGTGTATACTTCTAGATTTTCAGGGAGACAAATATTTCATCTTAGCTGCCAGACAAAACACATTTCAATAAATATCAGGCAGGCAAATGCATTCGATGGTGTTTAAGAAGACAAATCCAGATCTATCTTCTACTCTTCTTTAGGAGTTCCCCGGCAGCTCTTCCCTGCTTGGCTCTCAGTCCCTGGAGGGCTGACTTGTGAGAACTACATGCCAGGCTCGCTGACCCTCCGGCTTCTCACTGGATGGAGACGAGATGGAGCAGGACGCTGTGGGACCCACCAGGTACAAATCCTTTCTGTGTCCCCTATTTCTTGTTTGCAGGAGATAGTTTCATTTAACCTCCTTGACCTTCCCTGATTTCCAAAGGGCAGATTCAAATAGTTGCTTATCAGGAAAGGGAGGAAATGCAGAAACTAAGGAGAAGCAGTAAAGAAATAATAGTGCATGGGAGTGGAGTGGAGGCGCAGGGTCCTCAAGAAATATATTTAACAACACCTCTGAGTTCTTCTGCAGGAACCAACCAGCACCCTTCCCCCCATCCAGGTAAAGGATGAGCACAAGATTCCTGGAGTACTTCCCTGTTACCTCACCAACAACCAATTAGAAAAACGTCTGCACGTGAGGAAGATAGATGAAGGCTCTGATCCCCTCCCCAAATGATTCTCCCTTTAAAAACTTGCACGGTCAAGCAGAATCTTTAGAATCGGTTTGTGGACACGAGTCTGCCATCTGCCCAGGTTGCTGGCCTCCTGAATAAAGCAATCTTTCCGTTCCTACCAGCACTTGTCTCTTGAGCTTTTGAGAGGTGAGCAGCCAAACCTGAGTTTAGAAACAGAGAAGCCAGGAGATGGGCCGGTGCAAGGTAAGAGAGGCTGGGGTATTTAGTCTCTCAATGCTGAGTGAGTCACAGTTTGGTAAGGACAATATTTGCCTAATAACAAACCCAGCTTTGTTTGGGCAACCCGCACTCACACACATACTTACTGCTCTCTCCAGCATAACAAATCCTTCCATTACCTCCCAACAGTCTGCTTTTTATTTACTCAATTCATTTTTTGCTGGCTTTCTATTTATTTAAAAGGGCTTGAATTGTCTCTATCCAATTTTCCTATGTACCTGTGACTCATCGTTCTAGAGTGAAGTTAATTCTTTGCCTGATTGTAAGGAATCAGACTCTTTCTATATGTTTTGATTTTTGCCAGTAGAAATTTTATATTCAAAAAAAAGTTCAAATATTTAACATCTTTTCTTATTCTAATTAAAATGATGGGAGCTAAATATATTCCATACAGCTATTTACAACAGGAGGCTGAACAGAGATATTAGTGAAGTTTCAGTTTGGACTTCTGTATACATTTTTTTTTTTTATTCTTCAAACACATGATAATTTATTTCATTAATTATTGTTGAATATTAGATGGTTTCCAGTTTTTCTTCATTATGGAAAAGTAACTGCCTTTATTCAGGTAGAGTTTGTTTATTTGTTTTTTTGTTAGAAAGGCATCTTTGAATATTTGAGAGGCTTAATGTGGCTATTTTTTTTTCTTTTTTAATAAATTTATTTATTTTAGTTGGGGGCTAATTACTTTACAATATTGTAGTGGTTTTTGCCATGCATTGACATGAATCAGCCATGGGTTTACATGTGTTCCCCATCCTGAACCCCCCTCCCACCTCCCTGCCCATCCCATCCCTCTGGGTCATCCCATTGCCCCAGCCCTGAGCATTTGTCTTGTGCATTGAACCTGGAATGGTGTTCTGTTTCACATATGATAATATGCATGTTTCAATGCTATTCTCTCAGAACGTACCACCCTCACCTTCTCCCTCAGAATCCATAAGACTGTTCTATGCATCTGTGTCTCTTACTCTGTCTCGCATATAGGGGTATCATTACCATCTTTCAAATTCCATATATATGCATTAGTATACTGTATTGGTGTTTTTCATTCTGGCTTACTTCACTCTGTATAATGGGCTCCAGTTTCATCCATCTCAATAGAACTGATTCAAATGTATTCTTTTTAACGGCTGAGTAATATTCCATTGTGTATATGTATCACAGCTTCCTTATCCATTCATCTGCTGATGGACATCTAGGTTGCTTCCATGTCCTGGCTATTGTAAACAGTGCTGCGATGAACATTGGGGTACATGTGTCTCTTTCAATTCTGGTTTCCTCGGTGTGTATGCCCAGCAGTGGGATTGCTGGGTCATATGGCAGTTCTATTCCCAGTTTTTTAAGGAATCTCCACACTGTTCTCCATAGTGGCTGTACTAGTTTGCATTCCCACCAACAGTGTAAGAGCGTTCCCTTTTCTCCACACCCTCTCCAGTATTTATTGCTTGTAGACTTTTGGATAGCAGCCATTCTGACTGGTGTGAAATGGTACCTCATTGTGGTTTTGATTTGCATTTCTCTAATAATGAGTGATGTTGAGCATCTTTTTATGTGTTTGTGAGCCATCTGTATGTCTTCTTTGGAGAAACGTCTGTTTAGTTCTTTGGCCCATTTTTTGATTGGGTCGTTTATTTTTCTGGAATTCAGCTGCAGGAGTTGCTTGTATATTTTTGAGATTAATTGTTTGTCTGTTGCTTTGTTTGCTATTAATTTCTCCCATTCTGAAGACTGTCTTTTCACCTTGCTTATAGTTTCCTTTGTTGTGCAAAAGCTTTTAATTTTAATTACGTCCCATTTCTTTATTTTTGCTTTTATTTCCAATATTCTGGGAGGTGGGTCATGGAAGATCTTGCTATGATTTATGTCGGAGAGTGTTTTGCCTATGTTTTCCTCTAGGAGTTTTATAGTTTCTGGTCTTACATTTGGATCTTTAATCCATTTTGAGTTTATTTTTGTGTATGGTGTTAGGAAGTGTTCTAGTTTCATTCTTTTACAGGTGGTTGACCAGTTTTCCCAGCACCACTTGTTAAAGAGATTGTCTTTTCTCCATTGTATAGTCTTGTCTCCTTTGTCGAAAATAAGGTGTCCATAGGTGTGTGGATTTATCTCTGGGCTTTCTATTTTGTTCCATTGATCTATATGTCTATCTTTGTGCCAGTACCATACTGTCTTGATGACTGTGGCTTTGTAGTAGAGCCTGAAGTCAGGCAGGTTGATTCCTCCAGTTCCATTCTTCTTTCTCAAGATTGCTTTGGCTATTCAAGGTTTCTTATATTTCCATACAAATTGTGAAATGATTTGTTCTAGTTCTGTGAAAAATACCATTGGTAGCTTGATAGGGATTGCATTGAATCTATAGATTGCTTTGGGTAGTATACTCATTTTCACTATATTAATTCTTCCAATCCATGAACATGGTATATTTCTCCATCTGTTTGTGTCCTCTTTGATTTCTTTCATCAGTGTTTTATACTTTTCTATATATAAGTCTTTTGTTTCTTTAGGTAGATATATTCCTAAGTATTTTATTCTTTTTGATGCAATGGTGAATGGTATTGTTTCCTTAATTTCTCTTTCTGTTTTCTCATTATTGGTGTATAGGAATGCAAGGGATTTCTGTGTGTTAATTTTATATCCTGCAACTTTACTATATTCATTGATTAGCTCTAGTAATTTTCTGGTAGAATCTTTAGGGTTTTCTATGTAGAGGATCATGTCATCTGCAAACAGTGAGAGTTTTACTTCTTCTTTTCCTATCTGTATTCCCTTTATTTCTTTTTCAGCTCTGATTGCTGTGGCCAAAACTTTCAAAACTATGTTGAGTAGTAGTGGTGAAAGCGGGCACCCTTGCCTTGTTCCTGACTTTAGGGGAAATGCTTTCAATTTTTCACCATTGAAGATAATGTTTGCTGTGGGTTTGTCATATATAGCTTTTATTATGTTGAGGTATGTTCCTTCTATTCCTGCTTTCTGGAGGGTTTTTATCATAAATGGATGCTGAATTTTGTCAAAGGCTTTTTCTGCAGATAATCATATGGTTTTTATCTTTCAATTTGTTAATGTGGTGTATCACATTGATTGATTTGCAGATGTTAAAGAAACCTTGCATTCCTGGGATAAAGCCCACTTGGTCATGATGTATGATCTTTTTAATATGATGTTGGATTCTGTTTGCTAGAATTTTATTAAGGATTTTTGCATCTATGTTCATCAGTGATATTGGCCTGTAGTTTTCTTTTTTTGTGGCATCTTTGTCTGGTTTTGGAATTAGGGTGATTGTGGCCTCATAGAATGAGTTTGGAAGTTTACCATCTTCTGCAATTTTATGGAAGAGTTTGAGTAGGATAGGTATTAGCTCTTCCCTAAATTTTTGGTAGAATTCCGCTGTGAAGCCGTCTGGTCCTGGGCTTTTGTTTGCTGGAAGATTTCTGATTACAGTTTTGATTTCCGTGCTTGTGATGGGTCTGTTAAGATCTTCTATTTCTTCCTGGTACAGTTTTGGAAAGTTATACTTTTCTAAGAATTTGTCCATTTCTTCCAAGTTGTCCATTTATTTGCATATAACTGTTGGTAGTAGTCTCTTATGATCCTTTGTTTTTCTGTGGAGTCTGTTGTGATCTCTCCGTTTTCATTTCTAATTTTGTTGATCTGATTCTTCTCCCTTTGTTTCTTGATGAGTCTGGCTAATGGTTTGTCAATTTTGTTTATCTTCTCAAAAAACCAGCTTTTAGTTTTGTTGATTTTTGCTATGGTCGCTTTTGTTTGTTTTGCACTTATTTCTGCCCTAATTTTTAAGATTTCTTTCCTTCTGCTAACCCTGGGGTTCTTCATTTCTTCCTTTTCTAGTTGCTTTAGGTGTAGAGTTAGGTTATTTATTTGATTTTTTTCTTGTTTCTTGAGGTACGCCTGTATTGCTATGAACCTTCCCCTTAGCATTGCTTTTACAGTGTCCCATAGGTTTTGGGTTGTTGTGTTTTCATTTTCATTTTTTTCTATGTATATTTTGATTTCTTTTTTGATTTCTTCTGTGATTTGTTGGTTATTCAGAACGCTGTTGTTTAGCCTCCATATGTTGGAATTTTTAGTAGTTTTTTTTCCTGTAATTGAGGTCTAATCTTACTGCATTGTGGTCAGAGAAGATGACTGGGATGATTTCAATTTTTTTGAATTTACCAAGGCTAGATTTACGGCCCAGGATGTGATCTATCCTGGAGAAAGTTCCGTGTACACTTGAGAAAAAGGTGAAATTGATTGTTTTGGGGTGGAAAGTCCTGTAAATATCAATTAAATCTAATTTGTCTATTGTATCATTTAAAGTTTGTGTTTCCTTGTTAATTTTCTGTTTAGTTGATCTATCCATATGTGTAAGTGGAGTATTAAAGTCTCCCACTATTATTGTGTTATTGTTAATTTCCCCTTTCATACGTGTTAGTATTTGCCTTACATATTGTGGTGCTCCTATGTTGGGTGCATATATATTTATAATTGTTATATCTTCTTCTTGGATTGATCCTTTGATCATTATGTAGTGTCCTCCTTTGTCTCTTTTCACAGACTTTATTTTAAAGTCTATTTTATCTGAAATGAGTATTGCGACTCCTGCTTTCTTTTGGTCTCCGTTTGCATGAAGTATGTTTTTCCATCCCTTCACTTTCAGTCTGTATGTGTCCCTGGTTTTGAGGTTGGTCTCTTGTAGACAGCATATATAGGGGTCTTGTTTTTGTATCCATTCAGCCAGCCTTTGTCTTTTGGTTGGGGCATTCAACCCATTTACATTTAAGGTAATTATTGATAAGTATGGTCCCGTTGCCATTTACTTTGTTATTTTGAGTTCGTGTTTAAACATCCTTTCTGTGTTTCCTGCTTACAGAAGATCCTTTAGCATTTGTTGGAGAGCTGGTTTGGTGGTGCTGAATTCCCTCAGCTTTTGCTTGTTTGTAAAGCTTTTGAATTCTCTTTCATATCTGAATGAGATCCTTGCTGGGTACAGTAATCTGGGTTGTAGATTATTCTCTTTCATTACTTTAAATATGTCCTGCCATTCCCTTCTAGCCTGAAGGGTTTCTATTGAAAGATCAGCTGTTATCCTTATGGGGATCCCCTTGTGTGTTATTTGTTGTTTTTCCCTTGCTGCTTTTAATATTTGTTCTTTGTGTTTGATCTTTGTTAATTTGATTAGTATGTGTCTTGGGGTGTTTCGCTTTGGGTTTATCCTGTTTGGGACTCTCTGGGTTTCTTGGACTTTTGTGACGATTTCCTTCCCCATTTTAGGGAAATTTTCAACAATTATCTCCTCGAGTATTTTTTCATGGCCTTTCCTTTTATCTTCTTCTTCTGGGATTCCTATGATTCGAATGTTGGGGTGTTTCATATTGTCCCAGAGGTCCCTGAGGTTTTCCTCATTTCTTTTGATTCTTTTTCTTTTTTCCTCTCTGCTTCGTTTATTTCCACCATTCTATCTTCTACCTCACTTATCCTATCTTCTGCCTCCGTTATTCTACTGTTGGTTCCCTCCAGAGTGTCTTTTATCTCCTTTATTTCATTATTCATTATATATTGACTCCTTTTTATTTCTTCTAGGTCCTTGATAAACATTTCTTGCATCTTCTCAATCCTTGTCTCCAGACTATTTATCTGTAACTCCATTTTGCTTTCAAGATTTTGGATCATTTTTATTATCATTATTCTAAATTCTTTTTCAGATAGATTCCCTATCTCGTCCTCTTTTGTTTGGTTTGGTGGGCATTTATCATTTTCCTTTACTTGCTGAGTATTTCTCTGCCTTTTCATCTTGTTTAGATTGCTGTGTTTGGCGTGGCCTTTCTGTATTCTGGTAGTTTGAAGTTCCTCTTTATTGTGGAGGTTCCTCACTGTGGGTGGGGTTGGACGGGTGGCTTGTCAAGGTTTCCTGGTTGGGGGAGCTTGTGTCGGTGTTCTGGTGGGTGGAGCTGGATTTCTTCTCTCTAGAGTGCAATGGAGTGTCCAGTATTGAGTTTAGAGTTGTCTATGGATTTGGTGTGCCTCTGGGCAGCCTGTATATTGATGCTCAGGGCTATGTTCCTGTGTTGCTGGAGAATTTGCATGGTATGTCTTGCTCTGGTGTATACATTTTTAGTTATATTCCCCTGCCAACAACAACAAAAATCTACTAGGTCCCCGCCCCTTTACTGCCCAAGTTATTTTCCTGTCAAATATTCTTTAAAAAAATCTACTAGCTCCCCTCCCAAAATATACTTACCTGTAATATTTCAAATGCTTCCCAGGTGGCTCAGTGGTAAAGAATCTGCCTGCCAATTCAGAAGACCTGGGTTCAATCTCTGGGTCAAAAAGATTGCCTGGAGTAGCAAATGGCAGCCCACTCCAGTATCCTGTCCATTGGGTAACAAAGAGTCCGACACAGCTGAGCACGTGCGTGCTCACACACACAAACACACACAATATTTCACAGTATAGCTTTTCCCATTGCTTGTCAAGATTATTATCCCGAGTTTTATTTTCTCACGACACAAAATGACTGTAAAGAAATGGACTGTATGTACCAAAATAGAACTTTGGAGCTTTTGTTTCTCAGGCACCTACTACCCATGAACTTAAACCATCTGTCTCCTCTTTATCTTGTTCTTATCTGTTGTTTCTACAAAAAGGCGCACAAGAAAAGATCTGAGCCTGAGTGTTGTGGTTAGAAGATGAAATAAATTGGAGCCCAGGGAAATGAGCTCCTGAACGACTTCTTGGTCAAATCAGAAAAAAAAAAAAATTAGTCTAGATGCTAATGATGATGTGTGCTCAGCACGCCCCATGGCACATGATCAACCCCCACTGAGATGAGAGGAAGGCAGGAGCTATTAACAATTGCGAAGATATATTGGGGAAACTGCAACCCAGAAAGTTAGCCACACGACTGCTAATTAAAAACTCAGCTAAGTCATTTATTCTTCCAGGTTACTGTTTAAATCATTACTGAGACTATGAAAATACGTATTTCTATCTTGGCACAATTATATACACTATTTCTTGAGCTGTCCCAAAGAGTATATCTTTGTCTTGTTTCTTTCTTTTCATACAAACCAAACCCTTGGGGGCTTCCCAGGGGGGATTAGTGATAAAGAATCCACCTGCCAATGCAGGAGATTCAATAGATGAGGGTTCCCTGGGTCAGGATGATCCCCTGGAGGAGGAAATGATAACCCACTCCAGTATTCTTGCCTGGGAAATCCCACTGACAGAGGAGCCTGGCCAGCTCTAGTCCATTGGGTCGCAAAGGGTCAGACACCACTGAGCACAGCCAGCACAGTGCAAGCCCTTCCGGGAGAAATTTTCACTAGTTGTTTCCTTTCAATACTATATTCAGGCTTTATGTGGATGTTAAGTTTGCTACTCTTTACAGGGGAGATGCTATAATTAATTCAAGGCAATTTCCATTTGCTCATCACTCCCTCATCTTTTTTGCTCCCCTCGTGAATGGCAACACCAGTGGCAACACAAACAACAGTACTGAGTCCCATACTCAAGACTGTGCTATGTGTTTCTATACTACTTCACTGGTTTTCACAATTTTCCTTCCAATGAAATCTCATCCCAATGCCCAATATGCAAAAACAGAAAAGGAGAAGCTCCCAAAGTCTCTTTGGCCCATTTTCACAATGGCTGCTTTATCTCATTTAAAATTTCTCTAATGATGCTGTGAGTTATTTACTATTATCTTTATTTTAACAGGGCCTTGGAGAACATTCATCACGTGCTCAAGGCCACAGAGCAGTAAGATAATGGAGCTGAAATTGCATTTACTCAGTCACCATGAGCTTTCCGCATACTTCCTGTGTGCCGGATACAACTGCTGGCACCTGGGATACATAGATGAACAAACAGGCAGGGTTTCTTGTCCCTGATGGAGATTGTATTCTGCTCTAGTGGATATGAATGCAGGTTTGTCTAGTTCAAAAATGGTGTGAACTTAACAAGATCACTATTCTGGAACTACATGGATTCTTTGGTTTTCTCTCTTGTTCCATCAACCTCTCTCTCCTGAACTGAGCCACAGCGGTGTAATTCTCTTTTCTTATAGAGCTGCTTATCTGGATGACTTCTGATTCACTTAAACTGACATATTCTTACACCAACATCTACCTGCCCACAAGCTGTCAGACAATCACAGTGACTGGTACCATCCCTGTGGCCCTTGGAAGCCTACCAAGCCCATCTATATATAGTCTCTTGTTTATTTCTCTTAACTGTTTCGCAAGCTACAACCAGGTCAGGAAGTATGCCCCTGTCATAGAGTGTACCCTGGAGAAGGAAATGGCAACCCACTCCAGTATCCTTGCCTGGAAAATCCCATGGACAGAGGAGACTGGTAGCTGCAGTCCATGGGGTTGCAAGGATTCGGGCACGACTGAGCGACTAACACACACTAAAACTCACACACAGAGTTTGTAAAGGGCAAGGTTATTGAATGGGGGAGGTGTACCTCAGTCTCCTGTCAGAGGGATGTATGATGAGCTCATTTATTTTCTATAAGTAAATCTGATTTAATATTGAATTTCATATCCTGCTTGACTTCAATCACTCCTGAGGATCCCTTCCCAAAGCTTTGCCAAGATAACTTACTGTTACACTGTTTGATCCCTTTAGGCCCAGAAATTCTGCCATTCTAGGGGAATAAGAAGTCCTTGTTGAGTAGAGGAAGCTCATCTGTTCACTTCTGTGGTCTCACCATCACCCTGGGCACTGCCAGGGAGAAAGTGATAGGACTCACAGGACTTCGTAAGACTAAGATCTTTGTTTCTTCCAAAGTCACCAGAAATTTCTCTTGCATTTTTTTCCTCTGTGGTATTTTCTCTTTCCCCACTTTCTAGGATACATGAAATAATCTGCTTAAAGGCCTGAGCTTTGGAAACAAAGCCAGGAAGGAAGGAATCTCACAGGTAATCCCATCTTAATAGCTGTCACAAACTCTCCTGAGACAAAAGAGCTTGGAGTTGAAGAACTGCTTGAGAATATTCACTGGGGAGACATCTATAAATTTATATCTCAATATTCTTTGGGAATATGGCTCATGCTTCTTCACTGGTTACTAATATGAGCCAGAAACTGTGAGATGCACAAGTATCTAATCTCAGTTTATGCTCTCAAAATCCTATAGGTTAGGCCCATTGTTCCCATTCTGCAGGTGATGAAAGTAAGGCTCATAGAATTTACATCACTTTTCCAGCAAAGTGAATGGCAGGGTTGGAATCTGGCACAGATTTGACCTCAGAACTATGCTATTACATCTGTGTTCCTTCTATGTCTGTCAATGTCACTTTTCCAATTATTGGGGTGCTACTATTGGTTGCCCATTATCTTTCACTGCTTCCATTCACCATTAGGGAATTAAAGGAATTTTTCATCCGAATGTTCCTGGCTTCCTTTAATATGCTAACCAAGTTGCTCTTCTATATGGATGCGGTGCTTTGCTTCTTCAATATCATTTTGCCTTCCTTAAGTCGGAACAGTTCTGTCTGTGATCAAGGGTCTCTGTGTAAAGACCAGGGCCTCCTAAACATACGTGTGCAGGAAGATATTTCCCTATGGGTACTCACTAAAAATTCACATTCACGACATCTATCCCTAGATGTTTGGGTTCAGTGGGTCCAGGGAGGATTCTGGGGACTCATCTTCAGCAAAAATTCATGTAATTGTGGGAAAGTGGCCTATGGTGCCTCCTTTGAACATCACTCCTCTAGTCTATCCTTTCTTGACTTTGCCATTAGTGCTTACTCAAGTCACTGCTTGTTTGGTTACAAGGACCCGGAACTCCTGGAAGTTCACATGTAAAGAGAGTTGACTGAAAAGAAGGACAAGGCAACATTATGAGAAAGAACACAGCCAACTTGAGAACTGGATGCTGTCAAAGAGCTATTCTGTTTTGTTCTTTAAGGCTACATGGGTCCTTGTCTCCTCCATTTTTTTTAGGGTTGCATCAGAGTATGTCTGCTCCATCTCATCTCTGTAGAGCTTCTTGGTTCTATTTGCAATGTCCTTCACTGGGCTTCCAGAGGGCTGAGATGGTAAAGATCTGCCTGCAATGCAGGAGACCTTGGTTCAATCCCTGGGTCAGGAAGATCCCCTGGAGAAGGAAATGGCAATCCACTCCAGTATTCTTGCTTGGTGAATCCCATGGACAGAGGAGCCTGGCACCCTATAGTCCATAGGGTCTCAAAGAGAGTCGGACAGGATTGAGTGACTAACTCTTTCACACTTTCACTTGGCAAGTCTGACCTGGGTCCTCAATTTGACATATAACTGCGTCACTCTCACTAAACACAACCTCTGTATTGCTTGCTTCAAGACATCATACAAGAATCTGACGTAGTTCAGCTGAACTGTCCATGGGCAGTTGCCTTTGATCCAGTGGCCACCCTGGTGCAGTTATTTGAAGTTATGTTGGCAGGTGGCAGGGTACATGGTCCTGTACTGCAAACATGTGCTGCATGTAAACCTGCCACAGAATCAGGAATTAAAAGCATGAGGGAAGCTTCCTAACAAGATGGCTGGGGGTGGAAGTGAAATCACAACTATGGCTACTAAAAGTCATTGCCAGAGAAATTTTAAGACTTAACTTTTTATCTCATCTGCTTTCTGCTTTGTTGTTTTCGGTTCTCTCTAACTGCTCCCTCCTAAACATGGGGCCCAGTCAGAATGGTTCTTCTTAACAGTGACAGCCATCTGTGACCTGGCCCCAGTGTATTTTTCTTTTCTTCACCTGAAATCAGCTTCCATAGGTAGACCTCTACTCCTTCCATTCCTCCAAAGTGCCATGCTCAGTCTGGAATGTGTCTACTTTTTCCATGTTTACCTACTTTTTCTGTTAAACCTGAATGCCCTTAAGAAACTTTTCAAGGTCTCTCATCCCTCTACCATTCCGTGTGAACTATTCTGATCTTTATTACATTTGGTTGCGTGTTATCCTATTTCACACCATTCATCTTCTTTCACCAAAGAGAATTATTTGAAGGCAAGAATTATATTCTACACAGCTGGCTTCTTTAGAGCCAGAAGCAACAAGTCCACCAAGAAAATAAGACAAAGTACTGGAGATTGATTTAACTGTCATCACGATCATCCTATGAACTTAAAATACTACAGTTCAATCTTATTGTCAATCCAGCTAAAAGATTAGGCCACAGGATACATTATTTCCTTTCATTTTATTATTATTTTCTTTTCTACCATGCTCAAGTTATTTTCATTCAATTGGTTGAGTTAAAATCAATATTTGTTGATAGTCACAGGGAACAATATAGTGATACAATGGAACAAAAGTCAGACTTTAGCTAAGATGTCATTGCTATAAAGACTTGTAAATGAAAGAAGAAAAAGTAGCCTGCCAACGTTCATACACGAGCTAATTACTTTTAAAAGCTATTACCTCATAACCGAGTAAATGTCCATTGCTCAATTTCCAAGGAATAGCATTCCATGAAACTTCAATTTCTGAGGAAGATAGGCTATTTGCAGAAACTTGAGATGGAGCTATTGTAGGCTCTGTTTGGGAACAGAACGTGAAATATAGTTATAATTTTGATAGTTAATTTTAAAAATCTACTTAAGTTTTTATTTTAAAAAAGCATTTTAACATATTTGAAAATACTATAAAATACTCTTTAAAAATATTTGAAAATATGAACCATGTCTTGGTCATGTCCCATTTCCTAGGAAAAGATGGCATCATAACCACAGGCTTTTTCTTGCTGAACAACCAGAACAACTCTACCGTCCTCTCTGGTACTCCCTTCTTGGTATTCTACTTTTCTCCCTTTTTTCCCCTCTGTTCTTTCCATTATATCATTATTTCTCTCTTTTTCATCCTTCAGCCCCTGTGGGAAATCCTATGTCTATAAACGCTACCTATTTTTATTTTTGGTCTTGCCAAACAAAAGTCAAGGTCTATAGAATTCATTTACTCAATAAGCATTTAGTGAGTGTCTTGTCCAACCAGGCTCACAAGAAGGGCAAAGTTCAATGAGATCTTGTACTCTTCTGAAGCAGATAAACCTGCATAGAGCTATTATACAGTACAGAGATCCCCTTGGTAATGGAGAACTCCTGGGGTTTCACAGGCCCTCCGCAGTGATTCTCCCGTCTCAGGACACAGCTCATTCATTTCTATGTTAAAGGATCCTGCTCCCTGGCCATGGCTGATGGGTACTGACAGCCTGGTCCAAGGAGGGGTCTATTAGATACCTTTCTCTTGAGAACATGGGCTTGGAGAAACAAGGAAGACTTGAGGCCAGTCAATCAGCCCTGGGCCCTGGTGCCCTAGAGAGGCCCTAGATTTCTGAGGGCTCAGAGTTTACTTGATTAAGGCTCTTCATGAGGTCTGCTATTCAATACCTCCCCCTTTGGTTCACTGAAATGTCTGAGGATATTTCCAATAACTCGCGCTTTTTTCAAAGACGAGTCAAGTCAGATTCTGACATCTGGAAAAGACAGAAAGACCTTTAACTGACTCATCAGTGGTGGCAGGAACGGTAACAGGAGAAGGAATGTGCAGGAGGCAAGAGGATACTAAAAGGCTCTGGCTGTCACCTCCTTCCTAGCTGCCAGCCCCCATCCTGTCCAGGATGCACATGGTGGACAGCACCCAAAACGCCCTGGTCAAATACCATCACTCCTCAGACCCCTGATCTGCCTTTGTAATGATAATCCTTCTCAGTAACTCTTGGAGAAGAGTTCTATCTATGAATTTAAAAGCTCTTTCTGCCGCAAAAATTTTGATAAAGCCTTTTCCTTTTTCTCTCAGAACTCTGTGGAAAAAGAACAAAAATAGGGGGCGATGGTATGATGAAAAAGTGAGCTTTCCTTATTTGTTTTTAGGAATGACAACTGTGGACCCACTTCTGCAATTTACTGTAAGGCTTGGTGGATAGAGGAGATGCTGTGAAATCATATTTCATGAGCTCAGACTATTCAAGAGCAAAAGCCTAAGTTAAAATACTAGCTCAATAGGTCTGTATGGATTTTGGCAAATTCATTAATTTTTCATCAAGCTTCCATTTTCTCCTATGTAAGTGGGAAATGACAACAGTACCAACACATCATTCCTCTTTGGAAAATTCAAATTAGGTAATGTCTGGCTCATAGTAAGCATTCAATACTTGCTACTCCTGCCATTCTAATTAGGTAGAACCACATGAGCTAGCAAATATTCAGCTGCTTTTGACCTACAAAATGGCTTTATAGACTTCTCCTAACACTACTATTATTTTCTAAAGAGGTGCAATAACTAGGACAGAAAGGCAGACAAAGGGAATGAGTCCAGAGTGGAGTGTGTGTGAGTCTAAACCAACCGGAACTGGTGAACCCCATCCTTGAACCTGCACATTCTGTGCTTCTCCAAGGTCATACTTGTGGTCTTCCCTCTCCAATCTGCTAAAACCTCTTAGCTCTTAGGAACAACTTTATAACTTGAGACTAGGGCTATTCAAAGAGATTATCTTAATCTTACCCCCAAAAGAAGAAAGCTCTGGAAGGCAGAGCTGCTCCCTGCTTCACAGACTAGAATTCAATGAATTTCCCCTGAACAGATGTTTAACTAATTGTGAACCCCTCTGACTATTCACTGAGCTTCACACTTCAGGTAAGCATGGTTGATCTTTATTACCTGGATGAGGACTCTAACTGTGACTTCAAACATTCTTCTTTTGAAGAAATATATCTGAACTCACAAAGAACTTTCAAATTGGCGTTTTGGATCACAATTGGATTATTAAGTTTGGAACCGAGAAAAAGAGCTTCCTCCATTTATGATGAGGTTACATAACAACAAACACATAGTCATTCAAAAATATAAGTTGAAAATGCATTTAATACACCTAATATATTGAATAGCATAGCTTAGCCTGTGCTGTGTGTGCTTAGCTGCTTAATCATGTTCTACCCTTTGCGACCCCATGGATTGTAGCCTGCCAGGCCCCTCTGGCCATGGGGTTTCTCCAGTCTAGAATACTAGACTGGGCTGCCATGCCCTCCTCCAGGGGATCTTCCCAACCCAGGTCTTCCACATTGCAAGCAGATTCTTTACCTGCTGAACCACCAGTGAAGTCCAAGAATACTGGAGTGGGTGGCCTGACTCTTCTCCAGGGGATCTTCCCAACCCAGGAATCAAACCAGGGTCTCCAGCATTGCAGGCGGGCGGATTCTTTACCAGCTGAGCTACCAGGGAAGCTCTAGCTTAGCTTAGCCTACCTTAAACAGGCCCTGAACACTTACATTAGACTCCAGTTGGGAAAAGTCATTTAATACAAGGCCTATTTTACAATAAAGTGTTGAACATCCCGTGTAATTTATTGGCTACTGTACTTAAAGTGAAAAACAGAATGGAGAATGGTTAAATGGTACAGAATGGTCATACGTGTATCCACTGTTGACCCCTATGGTTGCCTGGCCAACTAGGATCTGTGTCTACTGCTGTCCAACACCCTGATACATTATTTGACTCCACATCACCAGCCCAGGAAAAGACTGAACCAAAGTAAAATTTCCACTGAATATGTGTCCCACTTCACACCATTGTAAAGTTGAAAAATCATTGATAGCCTTTCCATACCTTCTTCTGCAGAGAAAACTGTTGTCACTGGGCTAAACGGTCCTTCACCTTTGTTATTATAAACACCCACTTTAACTTCATACAGTGAAAATGGCAGGATGCTTTCATTCCTAAAGACGTATCTTGGAGTATCAGGAGATGTGACCACTGTCTGGATCCAGTTGGTTACTCCAAGAGGGCGGAAAGCAACAACATACCCAAAACCTTCACCATTCTGTAGTTCTTCAGGGACTGGCTATAAAGGAAAGACATATTAAATCATACTTTCACATGAGGGCAAGGCAAAAATAAATTCAGCTATAATATGGAGTCTTTTCTAAAAGTCATCAAATAATAATCTTCATTGTACGAAGTGGCTGGATTAAGAAAGGAGAAAAGGGACAGGGAGACAGTGAGCTGCTTTAAAATAGACACACGCCACTCTCTCAGCCATCCAGATAACTAACTAGAATTTTCCAAAATAATTTAGATTTTTGAGCATCCTGTAGCCGCAATCTGAGTTCTGAATAATAAAGATATACTTTCAGTTGAAATACTGCATCTCTATATTAAATAAAAATCGTCTTCTCCCTAACGTTGATCTTATAGAAAAAATTATATATTGACATGATAATTCAGTGCAAGAGTAAAGCTTTAAAAAAGGAAGTAAAAAGAAGGTTTTAAACTCAAAGCTGTATTTGTATCATGTCAAAACTTTCTATTGATACTCCATGATCTCTTGACTTCTTATTTCTCCATCAACATCTTCAAAATAGAGACAACTCTAGTGTTTTCTGGTTTTGTTAATTAACATTTTTCCTAATTACGACATAAAGCAAAGGCTGAGAGAATGGCCCAAAGCAGCACTGCGTGGAGAAGTGGCATGTGCATCATCAATGGGGGAACAGCTCCAGAGTCAACAGTCTAGACTTGACTCATCCCCAGCCAGATGACCTTGGGCAAGTTATTTAATATCTCTATGCCTTAGTGTTTTTAACCTATAAAGAAAATGTTGTGAGGATAAAATGAAAAAAAAAATTGTGAAATGCTAGGAACAGAGATTAACACAAAGTGAACATTAAAAAATATGAGCCAGTATTAATAGCTCTACCACCATCACTAGCACCACCAGCATCACCCAGGAAGCCTTGGCTGTGGGAAGACCATCACCCTAACGGGGCAGACGCTGCCCAGACACTTACATCCCAGGTGATCACCAGTTCAGACCGGCTCCCACCTCCTCCACTGACTTCTGAAGGAGGCACTTCCGGCACTACACAGGTTAGAGAGAAGAAATGAAACCCTGTTCACATTTGGTAATATTTATTGGAAGGACGACTCAACATTGTTTACTTTTAATATCTGAATAATTCTATAATTGGCATATGACGTGTGTGTGTGCATGTGTGCATGTGTGTATATACATGCAATATGTATGTGTGTATCTCTAAATAATCACATAATTTACATTTGCATAAAATTATTAAAGATTCAAAATATCACAAACAGTAAGAAAAAATTACACAGTATGAAGGTTAATAAAATGAGAAAAAGCGTTTCACGTGGGACTATGATAAACCAATCCAGCATGGAAATTTTTTTCCCCAAGTGTCAAAGCTACTTTTTTTTTAATTGAAATATAGTTGATTAACAATGTTTTAGGTGTACAGCAAAGGGATTCAGTTACAGACATATATACATACATATGTACACATACATATATATTTTTTTCAGATTCTTTTCCCTTATAGTTATTGGAAGATACTGAATATAGTTCCCTGTGCTATACAGTAGGTCCTGGTTGTTTATCTATTTTATATATAGTAGTGTGTATCTGTTAATCCCAAATTTCTAATTTATCCTGCCCCTTTCCTTCTCCCTTTGGGAATGTTTCTTTTCTATGTCTGTGAATCTATTTCTGTTTTGTAAATCAGTTCATTTGTACCATGTTTTTAGAGTCCACATATAAGTAATATCATATGATAATGTGCCTTTCTTTCTGCCTTAATTTTACTTGGTATGATAATCTCTAGGCCTATCCACATAAGCACGGAGATTTATCTTGTGACTACTCTAAGTAAAGATAGAGTTCTCAGAACATTGGCTTTATATAAAAATGACTCACATTGAAATCTTTAAATCCTGTTCTTTCATGAATCTCACACGGGCATTAGATTTCTCACTAACAGAAATTTATGTTTTGTAAATCTCATGACACACCTAGAGTGTAAGATACCTAAAGTTAGGTCCTTGTTGTGTTCACAGCTCTACCCACTGTACCTAGAAAGTGCTCAGCACACAGCAGAAACTTTCTAAACATATTTCTGTGAATAAATGAGCAGAGCCTCAAGACAGACGTGGCTCCCCAATTTCTCATAATCCCTGGCACGAACATTCTATGCATTGTCCTAAGTGAGAAAGCATCATTAAAATTACTGAAATATATTTCATGACTTCTATCTTGGCTTTGTTCCAAAGTGATACATCGGCTGTATTTCAAACACAATTTTAGTCTACAGATTCTGAAAAGCGAAGTCTTAAATCCTGTCTGATGCCTCAATAATGTGATACCATATACACTTCCTGTTCTGCGGTTTCAATGTTAGGCTGTTTTTAGCATTACAAAGGGGTCTTATGGTTAATATTAATAGTCGCCCCTCATTAAAATTTTAAAAATAATTCTCTCTTAATTTAATACTCAAGGAGCCAAAATATACCTATTCATCAATCACTCAAGCTCATTCACTGAGCTTGGAGGGCAGAATGAGATTTCCTAGCAGCTGATCTCCCAAAAGTCATTATCCTACCAATTTGTCGATGCTTGTTATAAATGAAAACAGCACTTCCCCTGTTAACAGGGTGACGATGTCAGATAGTAATTATAACCTTAAGTGACAAAAACACAGTCACTCTACATGCACTAATGAAGGCCGACGCTGGACTGAACTCTTGCAAATGTCACACTACATGAGATTCACTTACACGTGTGTCTTTTGACAAATGCCATATGGCCAGTCTGCTGTGAGATAGGTCAGATAATTGCAACGAGGCATTATTGAGGCTGAATCCCTGCCGGCCTGGGGATCAAGGGCAAGAGAAGTGGAAACACACACCGAGGAAGACCTATGAAGCCAGGACTCAGAAAACAAAAACACTAACCTGCCTCTTCAGTTCTTACTTTTTCTGAGGGTAAACTGGGTTCTCCACCTCCGATTTTGTTACTGGCTACAACCCGAAATTCGTACTCCACCCATGGATTTAACTCGACTACTGTAGCTGTGTGTGTTTTCCCATCAATGACCTCAGGCACTACAAAGGAATATTTCAGAGAGGTAAACGTTTGCACATCTTAGGGTTGAACTGAAATCCATTCATTTGTACCAGTGGCATCTGCTTCACCCCCTTTACCTGTTGTGGCCGTTTGCCAACCCACAGAGAAGGGCGTCCTCGCCTGGACAGAATAGGCTATAACTGGGCTGTGGTTGTCTGTACCTTCTTTCCAAGAGAGCTGGGCTGTTGTGTCTGTAATTTCATCTACCTTCACGTTCTCTGGTGGCCCAGGTGAACCTATGGAAGGCAAAAATGCAAACAACAGTTCAGTTCAGTTCAGTCACTCAGTTGTGTCCGACTCTAGTTAGCAATTCCATAAACCAACATGAAGACCTGCCTCATGACACGTGAATACCTCCAATGGATCCCAATTTCAAAAGCACTTATGGAAAAAGGAAATTTCCCTGGCAATTGAACAACCATTTTCTTTCTTTTGCATTCCTGTTGCTAGATATTAAATCTGGATTTTGAGCCATAAATTCCTAAGGCATAACACTCCACGACTGCAAATGACATCTGCTTTTTGAGTCCTCTGGCAGGATTCCTGTACCTTTCCAAATTCAGTAACCTTCACTTTTGCGTGAAGCCTTTTTTTCTTTTTTTTTTTTTTCTTTTAATCTCCTGGGACATCTCCGTAGTTTCCAGTTTGTTATCTAGAGCTGTTTTATTCTACAATGCACTCTGGGTCATTTTTCAGCCCAGCAGCAAATCAGTACTTTGGACAGTAGCTCAGACTGGCAAATTTTCTGAGGTATTCTGGATGATCCTGGTTTTCTAGAAGTACACACAGACACAGACACACACACACACACACTATCACTATCACTGAATTAATGATATGTTCAAAAACACATCAGCTTGGCAGCAGCTGTGGAATGCTTATTACTGTGAGAGCTACTGGAATGACAGAACTGAGATTTTATTTCTTTGAATTAGCATCAGTCCTCATTGGTACATCTTTCTGGTCTATTTGGGTGGGGTGGGGATAAAATGAATATTATAACTTGCATGCTCATATTGCTATCTCATTTTTCTTCAGCAAGGAAGGCTCAGTTAACATGTTTAAAAACAAAACACTGAGCCATTAATGCTTACCTCTTACTATGAGGTCAGCAGCAGATGAAACACTGTCCACCCCTGTCTGCACCATACAAACATATTTTCCACTGTGCTTTAATTGAATGTTTCTGATCATTAAATCACCTGATGAACTCTGTTGGAAAACACAGGTAATGAACATATTATTATTCAGAAAACACAGAATCTTAAAGGCCATATTCAACAACACCATTGGGACAAAGCCCATATTTAGAGAGAAGACCTAGGTGGTTATAAAACAGAAGATTGCTCCAATGCAAAGTATGGAAATAAAAACAAGTTAAAAACCACACGGGACTGCAGCCATAGGTTTCTGTAGCTAAATAAATGACAAGCTTTCCCCTGAGCATTTATGGTTTCACAGATAAATAAGGGCAGAGATTACAGTCTCAGAGTCTATTTACTTCCAATAGGGTGACACTTCTTTTTATATCCACTGCTCAGCACCAGCTCAACTCTTTTCTCTTGTTCCAGCCTCTCTGAAATTATCTGCCTGAGAAGAAGAGGGAAGCACTTGGGTATCTGGTGGGAGATAAACGCAGCACGACAAGGGGATTACCACGGTTGAGACACTTTTCTGAGCTCTTTGAAGCTTAAAAAGCCTAATGCTATTTAATTCCTTTGCTACAGAATTTAGGGACAGTCAGTATGAACCCCTCAGTAAGAAGAAATTAAACATTTTAAACCAAAAAATAATAGCTGCCCATAAAGACATTGGCTGGCGTTTCCCAGTGCCAATTAATGAAGCAAATGTATTTCTAAAAGCTCAACTTCAAATAGTTCTCGTTTTAAAAGAATGTAAAATCATGTTCATAAAATGACTAACTGCAGGCCAGTTTCATGCATTAGTAAAGTATGGATTGAAATAAAATGATTTGGAAAGCAAAGCCTTTTGAAAAGGATCACTTACTGGGAAAATCTCTAAACTGGTACAGACAAGGAAGCAATGAGTGGTTTGTCTTATAAATTAAAAGGATAATTTTACTTTTGGGTTTTCCTAGTATTTGTTGAAAGATGGATTCCACTGTCTTGTTTTTAGGTAATTTCCCAAGATCTTCTCTAGGGTGATTTCTTAAATATTGCTTCAAATCCTTAGGACTCTTAATGGTCTATACATTCTCTGATGGTTTGGACAGTATGGCTTTAGCATGATTTTCTTGAGTACTGGGAATAGACAGATGTGAGGTGATTGATGGCTGTAATTAAATCATAATCCAGAAACTGTTAAGTTTGCACATTTTACTTTCATCAAGTTAAACTTTTTCCTTTCTCTCCCTCTCTCTCTTTCTCCTCAGGGTTATTTAGAAATTTATCCCTAGGACAAAACCTTCAATGCTTGCTGACCTTTAGAAACTCTCAGGTTTTATGAGCTCCATATCCTCACAGGAGGTTGATTATCATTTCTGTAGAAATCTCTTATTTTCAGTGAAGTAAGAACTGTTACGATTAAATTCCATTAAGGCATTAGGGTAAGCTATTATTATTTCCTGTGTTTATTTGCTTATTTTGAAAGCAGTTGGGTAAAAAGGGGCTGAAAGCAGGATTTTCTTTATGTCCATAGATTCATGAATACAGTTTCTAGGCACATAAGCTAGTTTTGTTTCTTGAAGAAGTTAAAAAAAAAAAAAAAAGACTGATGTTGGGTTTGTCATTTCTGTTCATTTCGGTATTGATGGGTGAAGAGAGACATAACTTAGCTAGTTTATGTAATACTTAAACCGTCTTCCTGAAGAAATATAGCTAGGCTCACGATCAAGAGAAATATAACTTTTAATTATTTTTTACACTGAGTGAAAACGGAAGCAATGAACACGCAGACAAGGAACAATTGAGTTTTTCTTTCAGAACCATCATGAAATTGAGTGGATGAATACATTAATGAAAAATAAAATGCAGCAAAAACTAAGAAGGATCCTGCCCTTAATTTTTGTCTTTCTCAGTAGACTAAATTTATATTGTTCCTCTTCCAGCACTTTTTCTCTCTCACCCTATCTGTTGTCTTTTAATTGAAGCAATATAAAGAGTCAAGATTGATCCTAACAAAATTTCATTAAATGCTTGCCATATATGATTCACTTGAGGTTAGAGAAGTGCCTTATATATAACCTCTGCTCTCTAGGATAGAAACCTAAGTCAGGGTTTTATGTGTGTGTGAAAAAAGTTATGTTTACAAATTTATGGAAGTTTATTTATTAAAGGTTCAATAAATCGCATGGCACATATCTTGTATATACAACCTCAGAATGAAAGAGGAAAGAAATTTCCAGTCCCGCCAAGGATGTGGAGCAACCAGAACTCTTATTATTACTAATGGGAATGCAGACTGGTGCAATTACTCTGGAACTCTGTTTAGAAATATCTACTAAGGCAGGATATAAGCATAATCTACAACCCGGCAATTCCACCCCTATTACAAACTTTACAGATATGTGTGCATATGCTCACCAAAGACATTTATAAGAACGTCTGTGGTAGTACTATCCATAATAGCTAAAGGATGCAAACAATCTAATATCCATCACAATAAAGCAGCTTAATAAGCAGTGAAATATTTGTTTAACAAAATACTAATAGACCATGAAAATCAATGAACTATAACTACACAGATCATGCATAGCCAAGTCTCAACATAAATAAAAGATATATATCAGATAGAAAAGAGTAAAATGATACTGACCTATTATATTATAAATCTGGATTGTGCCTATCTTTGGTGGGATATTTAGTACTGCAATGAAGCAGTCACTAGGACTTCTGGAATAGGGGTTCCTTTGTTTCTGGATTTCACTGTTGTTTACTTGAATGGATTCATTTTGTGAAAATTCATCAGGCTATACATTTATAGCTTGTGTATTTTGGGGGAGAACATAATAGCTCTCAAGAAGCAGTTATTCTAATGTGTAATTATGGCTCTAAAAGCACCACTGTAAATAGGACCATAGTTGAAATGGTCAAAAAACATGGCTATAATTCTAAACTTCAATTTCTTTCACAAGAATAAAACACTTAATAATAATAAAAATACTATTAATTAGACCATTTGATACTTTCTTATTAAAATGAAAATGACTATTCCCAGACATTAAAAAAAGATAAAAAAAATCTGAAAGTTCACAGTTCACGTACTGCTGAAGCCTGGCTTGGAGAATTTTAAGCATTACTTTACTAGCGTGTGAGATGAGTGCAATTGTGTGGTAGTTCGAGCATTCTTTGGCATTGCCCTTCTTTGGGATTGGAATGTAAACTAATTTTTTCCAATCCTGTGACCACTGCTGAGTTTTCCAAATTTGCTGGCATATCGAGTGCAGCACTTTCACAGCATCATCTTTCAGGATTTGAAATAGCTCAACTGGAATTCCATCACCTCCACTGGCTTTGTTCGTAGTGATGCTTTCTAAGGCCCACTTGACTTCCCATTCCAGGATATCTGGCTCTAGGTGAGTGATCACACCATCATGGTTATCTGGATCATGAAGATCTTTTTTGTATAATTCTTCTGTGTATTCTTGCCATCTCTTCTTAATATCTTCTGCTTCTGTTAGGTCCATACCATTTCTGTCCTTTACTGTGCCCATCATTGCATGAAATATTCCCTTGGTATCTCTAATTTTCTTGAAGAGATCTCTAGTCTTTCCCATTCTATTGTTTTCCTCTATTTCTTTGCATTGATCGCTGAGGAAGGCTTTCTTATCTCTCCTTGCTATTCTTTGGAACTCTACATTCAAATGGGTATATCTTTCCTTTTCTCCTTTGCTTTTCGCTTCCCGTCTTTTCAAGGCTAATTATAAGGCCTCCTCAGACAGCCATTTTGCTTTTTAGCATTTCTTTTTCTTGAGGATGGTCTTGATCCCTGTCTCCTGTACAATGTCACGAACCTCCATCCATAGTTCATCAGGTATTCTATCAGATCTAGTCCTTTAAATCTATTTCTCACTTCCACTGTATAGTCATAGGGATGTGATTTAGGTCATACCTGAATGGTCTAGTGGTTTTCCCTACTTTCTTCAATTTAAGTCTGAATTTGGCAATAAGGAGTTCATGATCTGAGCCACAGTCAGCTCCTGGTCTTGTTTTTGCTGTCTGTATAGAGCTTCTCCATCTTTGGCTGCAAATAATATAATCAATCTGATTTCACTGTTGACCATCTGGTGATGCCCATGTGCAGAGTCTTCTCTTGTGTTGTTGTTCTATGACCAGTGCTTTCTCTTGGCAGAACTCTATTATCTTTTGCCTTGCTTCATTCTGTACTCCAAGGCCAAATTTGCCTGTTATTCCAGGTGTTTCTTGACTTCCTACTTTTGCATTCTAGTCCCCTATAATGAAAAGGACATCTTTTTTGGGTGTTAGTTCAGGAAGGTCCTGTAGGTCTTCATAGAACTGTTCAACTTCAGCTTCTTTGGTGTTACTGGTCGGGGCATAGACTTGAATTACCGTGATATTGAATGGTTTGCCTTGGAAACGAACAGAGATCATTCTTTCATTTTTGAGATTGCATACAAGTACTGCATTTCGGACTCTTTTGTTGACTGTGATGGCTACTCCATTTCTTCTAAGGGATTCCTGCCCATAGTAGTAGATATAATGGTCATGTGAGTTAAACTCACCCATTCCAGTCCGTCTTAGTTCACTGATGTCCTAAAAAATGACAAGGGAATTCCAAAAGGAAGTTTCACTTTGACCAAACCAATCTTGTCCCCATCCGTTTTCACTGTTAATGGTTAAAATACATGTAATTAATTACTGATTACAATAAAGAGAATAGGAGAAGTGTGTCCAAAAAAAAAAAAAAAATCCAAGTAGAATTAGTTTATATACAGTATAACAGCACTTGATAGATTATTTTTCAATATAGTCATCAGTAAAATTACATCTATCATTTAGAAATATTTAGAAACAAGCTTGTAATCCCTTAAGTGTAGTCATAATTCACATAAAGCAACTTACAAACATTACAAACATTAATACTCTTTGAATAAATTGTTAGGAGCACTAATAACTCTCTGCATAAATTAGCTTCTAATTGATTATCTCTTAAATTAGTGTTTTACTCTTTCTTTATACAGTTTTCCTAAATTCTCCTTTCCCCCACCTCAAATAGAATGGACTAGAATTAGAACAATACAGAAGCAAATCTTCATTTCCCTATCCCTATTTCCCTTAAAACATCTCCCTCAAACTGCAGCAGTATAATTTCAGTCTTTCAGAAAGCAAGTCCTTTTTCTATGCTGCTGATCATAGCATTACTTGAAAATGGAGCTTTTCAGTAACAGAAGAGCCCTGTTCCTACAGGTTAAACAGGGTTTTAAGATGAGGGAGACATTTCCCTAAGTCATATGAATTTTAGCTCTTTATAAAAAGCACTATCTTTTTCAATATGATCATTGATTCAAAAAATATTCATTAAACAATGGCTATACTTTAGTCACTGGGGATATAATGGTGAGGGAAAAAACAAACAAACAAACAAAAAAACAGTCCTTATGTTCATGGAGCTGACAGCTGAAAGATGGCCATTAATCAAATGACTACTACAAATCAATGTAAAAGTACAGTGTAATGCAAGGTCAAAGTATACAGACAAATCTATGAGTTTCTGGAGTCTTAACATATTGATAGTTGAGTTAATATCTGCAATAGAACAGAAGCTATCCAGCAAAAGAGGGTTAGAAAAAATGGTCTACACTAGAGACTTACACATATGCAGAGACTCTAAGACAGGTGAGAAAATAGTCTACTTTGAGAGTATGAGGGGTAGGGTATGTCAGGGGGATAATCAATTCACAAATCCAAATGAACAAGCCTCCCTCACTACCAAAAGCTCCATTTAATTTTGCTGTAGCTGATTTCAGGTTCATACTCATGTGTTAATGACAGTACATTTTTTTATTATATTTGAAAAACTCAAAGAACTTTGGTAAGTAATTAAGAATTATTTACTTATCTAATCATTTCTTCATCTAATTACATAGATTTCTAAAAGCAAAGATCATATTTACAGAACATGTTACATATATAAACAGTAAATGGATTTATAAGCCAGTCACCTTTGAAGTAAATGCTAAGGGAAAGTCCAGAGTACATGAGATGAATTAGAAGAGAAGTTTGTTAATTTCCCCATATATTTTCCTAGATGATGATGATAATGAAATTTCTGATAGAATTTAAAAACCACTCTGTATTGAAAGAAAAACACTACATAATAACCCACACCAGGTGAAGATAAGGAAGCAGGCAGCTCATCACTAAATACAGGTAAGCTGAAAGTACGTTGCGAGATATACTGCATGCTAAAAGTCAGTTCAGTTCACTCACTCAGTCGTGTCCGACTCTCTGCGACCCCATGAATTGCAGCACGCCAGGCCTCTCTGTTCATCACCAACTCCCGGAGTCTACCCAAACCCATGTTCATCGAGTCGGTGATGCCATCCAACCATCTCATCCTCTGTCGTCCCCTTCTCCTCCCGCCCCCAATCCTACCCAGCATTAGGGTCTTTTCCAATGAGTCAACCCTTCGCGTGAGGTGGCCAAAGTATTGGAGCTTCAGCTTCAACATCAGACCTTCCAATGAACACCCAGGATTGATCTCTTTTAGGATGGATTGATTGGATCTCCTTGCAGTCCAAGGGACTCTCAAGAGTCTTCTCCAACACCACAGTTCAAAAGCATCAATTCTGCGGCGCTCAGCTTTCTTCACCGTCCAACTCTCACATCCATACATGACCACTGGAAAAACCATAGTCTTGACTAGACGGACTTTTGTTGGCAAAGTAATGTCTCTGCTTTTAAACATGCTATCTAGGTTGGCCATAACCTTCCTTCCAAGGAGTAAGCATCTTTTAATTTCATGGCTGCAGTCACCATCAGCAGTGATTCTGGAGCCCAAAAAAGTAAAGTCTGACACTGTTTCCACTGTTTGCCCATCTATTTCCCATGGAGTGATGGGACCAGATGCCATGATCTTAGTTTTCTGAACGTTAAGCTTTAAGCCAACTTTTTCACTCTCCTCCTTCACCTTCATCAAGAGGCTCTTTAGTTCTTCTTCACTTTCTGCCATAAGGGTGGTGTCATCCGCATATCTGAGGTTATTGATATTTCTCCCGGCAATCTTGATTCCAGCTTGTGTTTCTTCCAGCCCAGCATTTCTCATGATGTACTCTGCATAGAAGTTAAATAAGCAGGGTGACAATATACAGCCTTGACGTACTCCTTTTCCTATTCGGAACCAGTCTGTTGTTTCATGTCCAGTTCTAACTGTTGCTTCCTGACCTGCATACAGGTTTCTCAAGAGACAGGTCAGATGGTCTGGTATTCCCATCTCTTTCAGAATTTTCCACAGTTTATTGTGATCCACACAGTCAAAGGCTTTGGCATAGTCAATAAAGCAGAAATAGATGTTTTTCTGGAACTCTCTTGCTTTTTCGATGATCCAGCGGATATTGGCAATTTGATCTCTGGTTCCTCTGCCTTTTCTAAAACCAGCTTGAACATCTGGAAGTTCACGGTTCACGTATTGCTGAAGCCTGGCTTGGAGAATTTTGAGCATTACTTTACTAGCATGTGAGATGAGTGCAATTGTGCGGTAGTTTGAGCATTCTTTGGCATTGCCTAAAAGTCAAAGTATAAAATAAACCTTGGAACTTGGAAAACCTCTTGATCCCTGCAAATATAACATGAACTTTCAATAAAACAAATTTTCAGCAAAAACTAATTCCCTGGTAAGCACTCTTGATATAAATGCTGCTGCTGGGCTGCCAAGAAGCATAATTTGCTACTTTAAGTGGGAAAAAAGGTATTTTGAAAACAATTTGGAAGGCAAGGTAGAACAGAATTTCTTCTCTTTTTAAAATCACTTTTATACAGCCTGTTGTTGTACAGACTCCAATATTAATCATTCATCCCAGCAACTGGGTTGTCTTCCAAGCCCTGACACTGCATGTAAATCATACACAGGAACCTTGCAACAGTCTAACCAATAGACTATTTCTGAAACCTGAGTGGTAGTTTTAACTGTGAAGGTCCCTGAGGGAATTGGTGGCAGATGTGAGTCACCTCTGTATTTCTGACCAACCAAGTTAAGTTCCTCCAACACATCCCAAATGGCTATGACATGGCCACCTGTTTTACAGATGGACACTGCTCACTCAAGGAACAGAAATAACTGGCAGCCACTGAAAGATGAAGATAGGCCCTAATGCTGGAAACAATGTTAGTTTTTCTGATTAATAGTTTCATCTGACACTTTGATGACAAGTTATTTGTAGAGGTCTATATTTAGGGCAGTAATAAGCAATGCTTTACATCAAAATGTTTTTGTCTTTCTTTGGTACCAATACATCGGAATAAATGATCCTTTATAGATTCAAAGGATTAGATCTGATAGACAGAGTGCCTGAAGAACTATGGATGGAGGTTCGTGACATTGTGCAGGAGGTAGTGATCAAGAACATCCCCAAGAAAAAGAAATGCAAAAAGGCAAAATGGTTGTCTGAGAAGGCCTTACAAATAGCTATAAAAAGAAGAGAAGCAAAAGGCAAAGGAGAAAAGGAAAGATATGCCCATTTGAATGCAGATTTCCAAAGAATAGCAAGGAAAGATAAGAAAGCCTTCCTCAGTGATCAATGCAAATAAATAGAGGAAAACAATAGAATGGGAAAGACGAGAGATCTCTTCAAGAAAATTAGAGATTCCAAGGGAAAATTTCAAGCAAAGATGATCACAATAAAGGACAGAAATGGTATGGATTTAACAGGAGCAGAAGATATTAAGAAGAGGTGGCAAGAATACACAGAAGAACTGTACTAAAAGGATCTTCATGACCCAAATATTAACGATGGTGTGATCACTCACCTAGAGCCAGACTTGGAATGCGCAGTCAAGTGGATCTTCGGAAGCATCACTACGAACAAAGCTAGTGGAGGTGATGGAATTCCAGATGAGCTATTTCAAATCCTAAAAAGACGATGCTGTGAAAGTGCGGCACTCAATATGCCAGCAAATCTGGAAAATTCAGCAGTGGCCACAGGATGGGAAAAGGTCAGTTTTCATTCCAATCCCAAAGAAAGGAAATGCCAAAGAATGTTCAAACTACCCACAATTGCACTCGTCTCACATGCTAGCAAAGTAATGCTCAAAATTCTCCGAGCCAGGCTCCAACAGTACGTAAACCGTGAACTCCCAGCTATTCAAGCTGGATTTAGAAAAGGCCGTGGAACCAGAGATCAAACTGCCAACATCTCTTGGGTCACTGAAAAAGCAAGAGAGTTCCAGAAAAACATCTACTTCTGCTATATTGACTATGCCAAAGTGTTTGACTGTGTGGATCACAACAAACTGTGGAAAATTCTTAAAGAAATGGGAATACCAGACCAACCATCTGCCTCCTCAAAAACCTTGATGCAGGTCAAGAAGCAACAGTTAGAACTGGGCATGGGACAATAGACTGGTTCCAAATCGGGAAAGGAGTACGTCAAGGCTGTATATTGTCACCCTGCTTATTTAACATAAATGCAGAGTACATCATTTGGACTGGAATGTTGGACTGGATGAAACACAAGCTGGAATCAAGATTGCCAGGAGAAACATCAATAGCCTCAGACATGCAGATGACATGACTCTTCTGGCAGAAAGAGAAGAACTAAAGAGCCTCGTGATGAAAGTGAAAGAGGAGAGTGAAGAAGTTGGCTTAAAGCTCAACATTCAGAAAACTAAGATCATGGCATCTGGTCTCATCACTTCATGGCAAATAAATGGGGAAACAGTGGAAACTGACAGACTGGGCTCCAAAATCACTGCAGATGGTGTCTGCAGCCATGAAATTAGAAGACATTTGCTCCTTGGAAGAAAAGTTATGACCAAACTAGACAGCATATTAAAAAGTAGAGACATTACTTTGGCAACAATGGTCCGTCTAGTCAAAATTATGGTTTTTCCAGTGGTCATGTATGGATGTGACAGCTGGGCTACAAAGAAAGCTGAGCATGAAGAATTGATACTTTTGAACTATGGTGTTGGAGAAGACTCTTGAGAGTCCCTTGGACTGCAAGGAGATCAAACCAGTCCATCCTAAAGGAAATCAGTCCTGAATATTCATTGGAAAGACTGATGTTGAAGCTGAAATCCCAGTACTTTGGCCATGTGATGTAAAGAACTGACTCAGTTGAAAAGACCCTGATGCTGGGAAAGATTGAAGGAGGGAGGAGAAAGGAATGCCAGAGGATGAGATGGTTGGATGGCATTACCAGCTCAATGGACATAGTTTGAGTAAACCCAAAAGTAAATTTTTGAGTATAAGTTTGGTGATGGACAGGGAGGCCTGGCATGCTGAAGTCCATGGGGTCGCAAAGAGTTGGACACGACTGAGCAACTGAAATGAACTGATCCTTTACAGGATTTAGATATCAGCTTCTCCTATCATAACTATTGCAAGAGTGACATATAAAAGATAAAAACTTGGTCAAAGACCCTTCAGCCATATTTTTAATTGTATCCAATACCCAAGTTACCTTAGAGGTATTAGTTTCTATTTCAACATCAAGCTCATATTAACGACTCGGGGATTTTTTTTTTTTCTGGTCAGGGTAGTGTTTATGGAGTATCTAACTGGAAGCTGGTGATCTCACGATCCCTAGAGTCTGTTCCCACACAGTGATTGTTCCCTCAATGCTTCCTAAACGTCAGTCATTAGAAGGACACCTCTGCAGTTTTGGTAAGCCACATCCTATGACAAAATGCTCTATTATTTACTTAATTTTTTCTTAAACTATTTAACTTACTTAAACTTAAATTATATAGAAGTCAATACAGAAATATGTGTACTTTTATATAACATGGAACACTCCTGACCAAAATAATAGCTAAATGATAAAATGAAAAGGGTAGAAATAGAAAATAATGCAAACAGACATGGTCCAAAATAATGTAAATGGACAGTAGCTGTACATTTTCAAAGTCTCTGAGAATGTGACCTTTGCTCTTTTAATTAGATAGACAGATTAACAAGAATTGGAAAATCATTCGTGACAAACCTAACACCACACTGAATTACTCTCGTTGATTTAACCTAAATGATTGAAACAAAACTGAAAACAGCATGGATCTTATTCTACTTTGTTTAATGTCGCCTATTGGGTACCTTATCTGTGCTTTGCAAAACACTTGGCTACCCAGATCATTAAGCCAGTAATTCTCAACACTGGCTGTACAATAAATTCACTTGCACAGTCTTTATAAACATCCCGGAAATCATGAAGCCACATCCCAGAACAGTTAAATCAGGATGGATGAGAAAGAGACCTTTTAGCTAATTCTAATGATCAGCTAGTATCAGAACTCAATAAACTCCTGAGATTTCATATTCTTCATCTTCACTCCTCCTGGAACTAAAAGGTTCAAGACAATCACCAACATCTTCTCCCTAGGTTTAAAGTGCTACAGTCAATAAATGCATAAAATAATCATCAAGTTAGGTTGTTTAGTGCTGGATTTATAAGCTGAGAGAAGTACTCCAGTACATATTTTCATTCTGGAAGATGGGTGAGAAAGTAGTATTTGTGAAACAGGTACTATAGGTCAAGCACAAGGCTCATTTCCTTGACATTAGATTGCACTGATGTACTTGTTGTCATTTTAAAAACAATAGCCATTGAAATAATTCAACACAGTGATAGGTTTCTACAGAAACTGTTAGTCAATGTGAATCACCCTAAGATTACTCTGAACTGATGTGACAATTCTGACATAGAATGAAGGTGTTTAAAGTCACGATATCTTAAGCACAATATCTAAGAGCATATCTTGAGTAGCAATCACATCTCACAGATCAAACGTCTTTTTTGTCTTTGTTGTTTTTACCCTGATATGAGAGGTTTAAAATATACTGGGAGTAGATCTGCCCCTTGTAGAATTATAAAGTTAGCACATAAAAAATGAAATCCATTGAAAGGTACAAAAAGCCACTGTTTCATGCAAACTTGAGCAAGCAATTTGTGCCAAATGTCTTGCGTTCACTTCCTAGTTCCAATTACTTTTGGTGTGTAATAAATTACTCCCAAAATTTAGTGGCTTAAAAAAATGATGATCATTTATACCACTCAACAATGTGTAATCTGAGCAGAGATCATCAGCTCATCTCAGCTGTAAACCTTATCAGATGGGGCAGCTTGAATGGGGACAAGCAGTCCAGCTTACATGACTGTTGAATGGTGTTGGCTAGTGAGTGGAAGCACAGCCATGCTCTTACGGTAGACCTCTCTGCCTACCTGTTTGTACTTCCTCATATTATGCTGGCTGGATTCCAAGCAAAACTGTACCAATACAACAAAGTGGAAGTACATGCATGTTTATGAGCTAGCCTCAGCAATCACAGAGCTTCACTCCTATTTTTCTGTATTGGTTAAGGCAGTCACAAAGGTCTACCTGGGTTTAAGAGGAGAGGCATACATTTCACCCCTTGATGAGGAACAGTGTCAAAGTCATAGTGAAAGAAGAGAAAGTTGGGCAAAGTGTGCTTGTGTAGCCATTTTTGGAAAACACCATGAGCCACATCCCTTCAGATCCATTCTGTAGCTGCCATACTGCCTCTTTTGAGGGCAGGTTACCTACAAAGACTATATAAAATGGTCCTCTTACTTTCTGTCTTTTCCTTGGATTCCTCCCATCAGCAGTTCTGAGAGAGGGAGAATGGTGAGTTTGTAGTCTTTGTTTATCAAGATTCATCCTTGCAGGGTTGTTTTAAGCTGACTGTGCCAAGAAACCAAAATAGATGTAAAAAAACTCCAACAACCCTGATCTAGATGTCCTTTCATGTCAGTAGCCTGTGTGATAAGCCAGAGAAAAGATACCCACAGTCAGAGAGAATAAAATTATACTCTCTCCTAGGAGAGCTGTTCACAAAGTGATCATGCTAGCTTTATTAAGAATTCAGACCAAAATATTCCAACAGTTTTCCTAATACTCCAGAAATATAGATTCTTAAAATCTCAAAGCGAAAGAAAGAAAAGTGAAAGTGAAGTCGCTCAGTTGTGTCCGATTCTTTGCAACCTCATGGACTGTAGCCTACCATGCTCCTCCATCCATGTGATTTTCCAGGCAAGAGTACTGGAGTGGGTTGTCACTTCCTTCTCCAAAATCTCAAAGTCTTATTAAAAAAGATGACAAAAAGATGAGAGACTGAGAGAGTCAATTCCTAGGCAGGTTGATAAGAAGTCCAGGGTCCCCAAGGAGGTCTCAAGGAGGAGGAAAGGACAAATGTCTTTTTTTTTCTCTACATTCCTTAGTCTTAGTCACATAAACCGTTTTAAAATGTTACATAAATTAGTCACATAAAATGTTTTCCATAACTGATGATTATGCAACACACAACTCAGTTTAAACTCTGTACTAAGGATTATATAACAACAATGTATCTTGCTTGAGGACAGTTTCTCCTTCTTGAAAACCTTCTGACTAAGCCTGTTATCTTAAAGTGTATATTATGGGAGTGGGTCTAGTAAGATCTTTTCAACCTTGAGACATTCTTTTGATTTATTACAATAACTAATTAAAAAAATATATAGCTCTCTTGCTTAGGCTAGCGAGGGGGCACTCTCCATCCCCCTTCTGATGTCTATGTCAGAAGCTTTCTCTGTCACTTTTATTACTTTAATAAAACTCTGCTACACAAAAGCTCTTGAGTGATCAAGCCTGGTCCCTGGTCCCGAAGCTAAATCTTCTTCTTTGGAGATCATGAATCTGACATTGTTCACTGTAAGCTATCAAAGACAGGAGGTTGGATGTCAAATATTATCATTAGACTATTTTTCTAGTAAAAAGCATCATCTAAAATTTTAAAGTCAGTATTAAAAATGGTTTTCAAAACTATAGTATTTACTGTAATAAAAAACAGCTAAAATTCCCGGGTTTTGTGTCTAAAATTTTCAATTGCCCCAAATGAGCCATTTATTATTCACTTTCTTATTCATGTCCAGATCAACTATATGGTATAATTAAATATATTATCTTGTAAAGTAGAATAATTTTCTTTCTGAAATTGAGACATAAAAACCCAAGCTACTATGGACGATTACAACTCAATAATAAAAAGTCAAATAACTTAATTAAAAAACAGACCAATCACCCTGAGTTCTGATTTTCAACTGGCATATAAGCAGTTTAGCAGTCATCACTCTGTTCTGAGAACAAGTAAAAAGGTAAGCAACTCCTCTTAAATCTGACAGAGAAGTGGGTCACAGAATAAAACCACTGCCTCTAAAATGGAGAAACAAACAGGCAAATACAGAGAACCACCACTTTCTGGAGCAGAAATCCAACAGCAGAATTTTCCCTGGAAGCCAGTACTGGAGTAGAGAAATCTGAACTGTGACTAATGAATTTCTGGAGGGTCAGCAGAACAAGTCTAAGAGGTAACACTCCTGGGAACCCAGGACATAGATGGTTCCCCACACTTTTCTGAGTTTTACCTCCAGGAACTCAACTGGATCTTCAGAGTGAATAATGATTGAAGATCCTTTCATATTTCTGGGAGGGGAAGGTAAAATGAACCATTCTGCAATAAGCCAGAGCACTATAGTCTTCTTAAAAAACAAATTTTGCCTGCAGAAGAAACTATTTACCAGAGCCTAACCTGCTGGGATTTTGTAATAGCCTAGTGAATCTTGCCCATGGGGGTCGCATAGAGTCACACATGACAGAAACACAACACCACCACCTCTTTCTAAGAAAAATACCCAAATCTAGCTTCCCACATGGGGGAAGAGAAACACACAGCTCCAGTACCTCCAGCCATCCTGTCTCACCAAATGGGTGAGGAGGAGACAAAGAACTGGTGAAGCTGATAATTCAGGACAGGTTCACCAAAACAATGGGACCAAAACACAAAACTAGAGAATACTCCCTTCTCACTCCCATACTTTCCCACTATATTTGTAAAGCCCTATTCACTGCACTTCTTTCAGCCAGTACATCATTCATGGGTTTCAAGAGAAAACTTACACAGCATATTAAAATGCAAAAAACACAGTATTTAGAGGTTGAATACACATCAGGACAGGCATCAGACATGGCATGAGTTATCAGTCCAGAAATTTTAAAGAACTATGATTAATATGCTAAAGTATTTAATGGAAAAAAATAGGTAGGATACAAAAAATGGATAATGTAAGCAGAGAAATGGAGATTCTAAAAAAAAAAAAAAGTAAAAAAGAAATGCATAAGTTGAAGGGCACGTTCCTATCATCTATAGGAAGCTGTATAAGACAATATACCTGTTTTGTCAAGGATCTGTAGAGAAGAAAGTCTCCTTGAAAAACATGCTTAAAAAAAAGAAATGCTAGTGATCAAAAATACTGTAAAGAGATAAGTAATGACTTTGATGGGCTCATTAGTAGACTAAACGTATGTGTGTGTGTGACAACCAAATGCTCTAAAACTTAAAAGATGAAACAACTGAAAATAAAGAAGAAAATACTTAAGAACTGTATAATGGTGGTAATAGAGGAGAAGAAAGAAAAAAAGGAACAGAAATAACATGTGAAGCAGTGGTGATGAAGAATTCCCCAGATTTATATCTGAAATCAAACCACAGGTCTCTCTCCAGAGAGTACGAAAATGATATAGGCCAGAAACACAGGCCTAAATAAGAAAAGAAGAACATCAGAAAATAAATAAGTAAAATATTCTTAATTGATCTAATAGTTTTTTCCAAAATAACAATTCACTGCTAGGAGGAAAGTGAAACTAAATATATTCTTACCATATGTTGTATCATAGAAAAAACAAGAGAATTCCAGAAAAAACATCTACCTCTGCTTCACTGACTATGCTACAACTTGGACTGTATGGATCACAACAAACTATGGGAAATTTTTCAAGAGATAGAAATACCACACCACCATACCTGCTTCCTGAGAAATCTGTATGCAGGTCAAGAAGCAACAGTTAGAACTTGACATGGAACAATGTACTGGTTCCAAATTGGGAAAGGAGTACGTCAAGGCTGTATATTGTCACCCTGCTTATTTAACTTATCAGGCAAAATTCCAGGCTCGATGAAGCACAGGCTGGAATCAAGATTGCCAGGAGAAATATAAATAACCTTAGATATGCAGATGACACCATCCTTATGACAGAAATCAAAGAGGAATTTTTCATCAACCAAAGACTTCTTGATGGAAATGAAAGAGGAGAGTGAAAAAACTGGCTTAAAACTCAACATTTAAAAAACTAAGATCATGGCATTGGGTCTCATCACTTCATGGGAAAAAAATGGGGGAAAAGTGGAAAGTGACAGATTTATTTTCCTGGGCTCCAAAATCACTGTGAATGGTGACTGCAGCCATGAAACTAAAAGACACTTGCTTCTTGGAAGAAAGCCTATGAGAAACCTACACAGTATATTAAAAAGCAGAGACATTACATTGTTGATACAAGTCTGTCTAGTCAAAGCTATGGTTTTCCCAGTAGTCATGTATAGATGTGAGGGTTGGACCATAAAGAAGGCTGAGCACTGAAGAATTGATGCTTTTGAACTGTGGTGCTGGAAAAGACTCTTGAGATTCCCCTGGAGATCAACTAGTCAATCCTAAAGGAAATCAACCCTAAATATTCACTGGAAGGACTGATGCTGAAGCTGAAGCTCCAATACTTTGGCCACTTGATGCAAAGAGCCAACTCTTTGGAAAAGACCCTGATTCTGGGAAATATTGAGGGCAAGAAGAGAAAGGGACAACAGAGGAGGAGATGGTTGGATGGCATTATCGACTCAATGGACATGAGTTTGAGCAAGCTTCGGGAGACAGTGAAGTACACGGAAGCCTGGCCTGCTGTAGTCCATGGGGTTGCAAAGAGTTGGACATGACTGAGTGACTGAACAACAAAACAAAAAGAACCTAGAAATCTTACTCCTTGATGTTTAACAAGATTGAAAACTTATGTCCATACAAAACCTGCACACAGATTTATTCATAATTTCAAAAATTTGGAAGTGACCAAGGGGTCCTTCAGGAGGTGAGTGGATATACTATTATATTCAGTCCAAAAAAAAAAAAAAAAACCCAACCTCTTAAGCCACTAAAAGATAAGGAGGAAATAAAAATGTACAGTACTAAGTGAAATAAGTCAATCCAAAATGGCTATATACCACGTGATTCCAACTACAGGACATTCTGGAAAAAGGTAAAACTATGGAGATAGTAAAGATTATAGGGTGCAAACGGTTGTTAGGATACTCTAAAGTTGATGATGATGATGATGTAGATCTCTTTGAACATACCAAAGCTATTTAGTGGTACACTTAAAATAGTTGAATTATGAGAATTATTTCCTAACAAAGCTTTTAAAATAATAAGTCATCATGAATAAAAGATAATGCTACGATTAGCAGATACCATTTATCTCCTCATTTGGTTTGACTGATTTGTTCATTTATTGGATTTGTTAGATTTAAGCCTATTTTTGACAAGTTTTCTTTTTCAGAATGTATTCATGAACCTTAGCCCCACCCCAAAAACAAAACCAAAATTATAAACTGCTAGTTCGTTCCTCCACCTCCAGAGATGAGATATTTTAAATTTGCAAATCACAGATACAAGCAAATGCCTGTTATTTACAATGGAGGATCTGAAAGAATTATAAGCAACATTGAATGGATTATTACTGACTCATAAATTCCTTTAGAGATTTTTTAAAAGTATCTGTACATAGCTGCATTTAGATTTTCATGTGATGGGATATATACAAACATATTTATAGGTACACAAACATACACATTAGTATCTCTTTGATGGTAGCTTATAGTTTTCAACTGGCTAACTGTAGGATGGGTCCAATGGTAGAATCTCAATAAGTCCTAAGATCAACAGTAAACAACAGACACCCCACCCCTGAGAAAAATTCAATTCCTAAAAATTGGAGTGGTGGCATTTTATAGAAGTTACAAGAGGAACAATATGAAATTCACAGCAAAATCTCCCTGAAATATTCTGTTAATATCTGCATATCTCCTCAAGTTTCTCTCCCATAGCTTTAGCCTCTCTACTTCCCCAAATTCTCTTAAGTAACTCTCCATGAATACCAGTTTTAAAATCTTCATATTTCTCTTCAAATTGCTACAGTTTGAATATTCCATTCAATCCAAGAAAAGTTATGAAAACTATTAGGAAAAGAACAATACAGATTTTTTTTGACTACATGAAAACGAAAAGTTTTATTCTGAGTGATATAACAATAGACAAGTTTAACACAAAAGTGACATACTAAAAGAAGACATTTCCAGTGAATCACACTAAGATATAATTAAGAGCCTGACTACATAAAGACCTACTGTAAATCTGTAAAACAAAAGACCTGACTTCTAATGGAAGAAATGAGCAGAGGATACAAATCTGCAAGGTATGGAAGAGGAAAAAGAAATGGTCAGTACATACTATGAACTTGTGTGTAAGTGGGGGATTTCCTGCTGTGACCTAAGGAGAACACTATCTAATGGACACACACAAAAAATAGGTGAGATTAAAAATCTATTATATGCAAATATCAATATCATTACTTTGTTTCTAGCAGAAATAAAATAGGTCTTATCTAGCTGATGGTTGTCTTGAAGCAATGTGTTTTGCTTTTGCAATCTGGGGAAGTCATTCTCTACTGCTAGATTTAAAATAATTTTTTGAATATTCTTCTATACAATAATTCAGGCAGCTGGGCTTTTGTAAATTTCTTGAGCTAGAAATGAGGTAATTTTTTTCCGTTTTCGGCAGCAGTTTCATGCATTTCATAAGTCAGTATTAAGCTCTGAATTTTCTTGATTTGGAGGAGTTGGTTATAATTCTGAATCTTCTTTAAGTATCCAAGTTACTAATAAGTAACATGGAAAGATTCTCAATTTTACTGTTTAACCTGAGAAATGAGAAACTGTTCATAAAGAGATAACACTTCTCAACCATCTGCTTGGGAATATTTTTATTTAAAAAAAGTCAAGGGAAAAAATGTGTGGAAAAGACTGGGCAAACAGGCACCCTCCTGCTCTGCTGATGGAACTGTAAATTGCTGCAGGTTTCCTAGAGAAAATTTTAGAAACAATCCTACCAGCAGTGCTAGTTGTAGTAACAGCAACAACAGCAGCAAGAGCTAACACAGTTGGTCTAAGTATTTTATGCATACCTAAGAATAAAGTACTATTATCATGTTAGTTTTATAGATGAGGCAAAGAAAGATAAACAACAGTTCATAGGCAAATGAAACAGGTTACGAGAGTTGGAATTTGGAGTTCAGATGATTTAATGATACACCTATATGCATAATTCCAATCCTATCCAGCAATTCATACCTGAACAAATACCCTCCAGAAAACAACCTGGGAATTGTTGACAAAGTGTCATTACTCTTCTTTCAGAATACCGTAAACTTTTCTTTTCTGTACTTCAGAATTGTCCCAAGTGGAATCTGACTGATAGTCATTTTGGAACCATGGACAAATCTAAGAAAAATGAAAAGCCTTACGATATATAGCTCTTATATTTCATCTAGGAGCACTGATGCTTTTTATTATTATTTCCCTGTCTTTCTCTACATCCACCCATTCATCCTAAGAAAGTACTGTAGCTGCCTTTATTTAGACCTTCTGCACTTGTGCAAATTATTAACATGTATTTTAATCTATCTTTTGAGGGACATTTCTGTCCCATTATACTTTTCATTGGTTATTGTTGATACATAAGTAAGTCTATTGCTTTTTGTGAATTTATCTTGTATCACAGTAGTTGACTGAACTCTGATCAGTTTTTAAAAATTTTAGAGTTGATACTATTTGGTTTTGAGAAGCCCTAGTATCATTTTGTTCTCAAATACTCATAATTCTGTCTCCTTATTTCACAAATTAGACATTTATTCTTGTTCATATAGACTGTATTGGCCCAAAAACCTCCAAATGGATTTAAGGTAATGGTCTATATGAAAGTTGCTCAGTCATGTCCAACTCTCTATGACCTCATGGACTATACAGCCCATGGAATTCTCCAGGCCAGAATACTGGAGTGGGTAGCCTTTCCCTTCTCCAGGGGGTCTTCCCAACCAAGGGATCAAACCCAGGTCTTCCACATTGCAGGCAGATTCTTTATCAACTGAGCCACAAGGGAAGCCCAAGAATACTGCAGTGGGTAGTCTATCCCTTCTCCAGTGGATCTTCCTGACCCAGGAATCGACCCAGGGTCTACTGCATTGAAGGCGGATTCTTTACCAATTGAGCTATCAGGGAAGTCCAAGGTAATGGTACTGGTGTGCATTTTGTCTTTTTCCTGGTGTAAATAAAAGGATTTCTGGTATTTCCTTTAAAGAAATTTTTGAGATGTAGAAGAAGCAATTATTTCTTCCTATATTGATCATTAATTTTATTGAATGTCTTATAAATGTTCATTGAGGATACAGTGGTCTATTTTATTATATTTATTGATATGAAGCATGCACATTTCTGAAACTATCACTGAGTGCTTATAAAAGTTTATTCTTTTAGTACAATGTTCATATTTTTTTGCTAAAATTTTATTTAGGTTTTCATACTATATTGATGAAATTGATTCATATTTAGTTATTTTTTGTAATCTTGCCAGGTTTTGTTCTCAGGAATATACTAGCCTAACAAAAAAAAAAATTAGAAAGATTTAAAACTTTTTATATTTTCAAATAGGTTATATAACAATTTATCTATTGCCAAAAAATTGAAAAAATTACCAGTAAAACTCTAGCCTTAGAATCCTTTTTTGCGGGGGTAGGGGGTTACAAATTTTTTTATCATTTTGGGCATACAAAGGAATTATTATTAATATTGATCATTTATATTCTTCCCAAAAGTTTATATATAATTGGGTTTTCATACATATGACTTGTACATGGAATGCTCTGTTTATTAATTCTTTCTTACCTATCACATTTTCTTTCTCATTTCTAATTTTAGCTGTTTTAACAGCTTTATTCTTCATTAGTATCTTTCACAGCTCAACCATTGCTCTTGGCCATTCCTCCATCCTTCCATTTCTTCCTCCATCTATCTCTTTTCTATATAATTTTTTTGTTATTTTTCTTTTCTAATATTTACAAGGGGGTGAAAAGGAAGGTGTATTTTCTAATTTTAGGATCAATGTTTTATATGTATCTGCTACTTCCATTATGAAATAGTTTTTTTCTAATTTCTGGCAAACTGATCTGTTGATGGTTAAAAGAGGAGTTCTCAGACTATGTGACAAATTTTGTTTCTCACTTTTTTCTTTGTTCCTGACTTGATACATTTTAATGGCATATTAATTGGACTATTATGATTCATGATTACTATCTTCATGGCAGAGCAGACTTTTTCCAAAATAAATTCCTTTTTTATGTTAAAGGTTTGCCTTGAATTACTATTGCTTTTTGAAATTAACACTTGTTAACCTTTTTTTTTTTCTGTTAAATATGACTGATAAGTATTTGCACATCTTTTCACTCATAGTGCTGGTTTTGTTTTAACTCTGGTTGATTTTATGGGTTTTAGCTCAAGTTATAAGTTACTTGGTCTGACTTCTGCTCATCTTCTTATAAATTTAAATCTTGCAGGGTTTCTACTAGGGGTGGAGCTTAATAAGCACTGTACATAATAAACACAGCCCTGGGATACTAATCACACCTTAATTAGGAACTGAGTCTCTCTATACCTGGGTGGGCAAATAATGAACTAGTGAAATAAGCTCAACTTCACAATTATTTTGTGCAGTTCCCCTTTTCCAACAGGCACAGGAGAATTCTTATTTTTTCATCCCCAAATAGCTTTGTGGGAGGGATTGTGAGGGGCTGTTGTACTATGTTCAAGATGAATAACAATAATTCTTCTGGTCTAATCACCAATTTTTATGGGCTCAATGCTGAATACAGTCTCCTAATGATCTTTCCAAGTCAGTTGATATTTTGAATTTGGACAAGGTATAACATTTATATGACAACTGTAAGTGGAAGATGTTTAAAAACACAGTGTATTACCACTTGTACTGCTTGGAATGAGTGCTTTGTCTCGGTTCTGTATTTCAAATGCACATAAAACCTCTCACAGAATTTTGTATCATAAAATAACTGGTATTTTCAAACCCTTAGTCCTCATACCCAAATAATTCTATGAAATTAATCAAGTCAAAGTGACCACATTGTGTTATTACACACAAAGTATTTCTTTCAAAGATACTCTTTCCTGCCATCGAGGGCTGGGAAATCCATCAAGACTCAGGCTCACAAGGAGTGGCTGTCATTTGACTGTGATTGTGGCCCATGGGAGAAAAATCACACTGAAGGCAGTCAGTTCGATGAGTGGCAGATTGGTTGTCACTGCTAAACCTCTTATTGCTTCCAGTGATTTTTATCCCCACAAATTCTAATCCATCACAGGTCCAATTCCACAGAAGGTGTATAAAGCTCTACAGCTTGGCTCTATACATTCCTCATTTCTAAGCTATCTGCCCCACATCAGGTTTATCAAAGCAAATTCATTTAAACACCCTTACAATATACAGGGAACTCATGAGATGCTTTTACATTCAAAAGTTTCAAACTACAGTCAGTCTCCATTATGTAATATGTCTAAGTCAAAAAGTTGGCTTATCAAGGCAAGCCAAATTATTTTTGAACGTTCTTAAAAGCATACTTAAATTGTCAGGCCCTTAAATCCTTAGGTACCAGCCAATAATGTTCTTTCATGTCTCCTGTACTTGGGGCTATTATCCCCTTTTTCTTGTCAGTAGAAGCTTAGATATATTTAAAAGCTGAGAAAGAAAGATGCTCTACTGAGTACTGGGTGAATGAGGTAATTCCTCTTTTTCCTTTCTCCTTTTCTCTTCTTTTATTTCTTTCTTTTCTTCTGTGTTTTTTTTTTTTTTTTTTTTTTTTTTTGGAGGGGGAGTGAATGGAATAGAGTTCTGTTGATTAAGCATGGCTATGATAGAATGTTACTACTGTAAACATACTGTTGGGACTGTGTCTCATCCTATTACTGTGCATATATGAAATTTAAGTGTATACACAAACCCATATACATTCTTTTACCTACATATATACAACTACATATGAAGATATCTAGACACAGGCAAAAGGAGAGAGAACAGTATTCTTGGAAGAGGGACCAATGTGTGCAAAATCTCGTGGTGGGAGGGAACATGGCAAATACTAAAAAGTTTTGGGAAAAGAAACCAGAAAATGGGGAACATAAAGGACCCCAGGCAAGGGCATCATCTAGTGAGCAAGAGGATCTAGACCTCACGTGTACCTGAACACAAATTCCCTGCTTCTCTAATTACAGCACATGGTGCCTGCAAACAAGATTTGCTTGGCAAACAGTGGACTTAAGTGGAAGCCTTTTACTGTTGATTTAGTTACACAACTTTGATTTGTCCTATGGAACAAAGCCTGTATTTGACCTATATTTCTCCTTGGTGACATGTCAATTTGCTTTACACAATTAGCTTAACAAGCTTTTCTGAATGTAATACCTTCTGACAGAGCAGAAACCTGAACTGCAGTTGAGACAGGAGGTAAGTGGGCAGGACACAACAATAAGATTAATGAAGAAGGGGTGCAGCCTTATCACATCCTTGTGATAGTAACTGGACGGAACTGGCTGAAACCAGCTGAATGCAAGGTGGCACGGAGAACAGTCTGGTCATTGACTTTTAGCTCACTGTATCTTCATCATAATACTCAAAACCAGTCTCTTGTACACCGTGAGAATTCCGAGGGCCATAAAAGACCAAAAAGCGGGCAGTAGCCCAGTTCCTGGAGATCTGCATCCTTCCCTGGAATAGTAAGAATATTCTTCCGACTCCTTACAGCATGCAATTACTCAGTCCATAAAAACCAACAATCCCATGCCCTGGGGCCACTCTCACTTTCTGAGGAGGTGCCCGTTCTGCCTATGGAATGTCTATCTCTCTAAATAAATTTGCTTTCACTTTACTCTGGCTTGCTCTTGAATTCTTTCCTGCATGAAGCCAATGACCCTCACTTGGTGACATGTATTGGACATGACAATTCCCTTTCCTCCAACAGTCATCACACTCTTTTGGCATGAAGTGCAAGTCTATACAACAGATTTAGTCTAATTTGTTAGAGGTTGTTTTGAGCGTCTGGGTATTTCTAGAAAGGTGTGAGCTTTTTATAACAAATGAATGAATGCTGAGTACCCAGAGTAGTCTCAAGGACAAGTGGCTGGAACAGCTGAAAGCTGTATGTTTGATTTTCCATTTTTTTATTCTTTCTCTCTTTTTCTTAAAAAAAAAAAATGGCTCTTAGACTATCCAGCTTTCTAGACAGCTTTCCCACTTACCAGCTCCTCCCTCACATTCTGTTGCTTTTGAAAACAGGGAATCTATCTATGAACACAATGCGATAAAAGAAAAGCAGACTTTCTAGATATTAACATGAATGCTGCAATGAACACACAATCAGAGGATATGCGCTGTTATGTGACTCCCTTCTCATGCAACAGAAAACCAATTTATTTAATTGCCTGTGCTTAAGGATAATGTCATCTTGTAGGGCTTACCATTTTACACTGATGAGAGAATATTAAGTTAACTAATGCCACAAGTCAATAAAAAATTCATAGGCCGTGATCAAGCATGTTAGGAAAAGAACAGAATTAGCAAGTGATAGGGTTAATTCATGAAATTGCATGGTTCAGATACCTGACTCTTGTAGCAAGATGGCTGACTTAATACTTTACCTACAACCTATCCATAGCACAGCAGCAGTTAAGTAACATCATTATCTTGAATATTCTCAACTCCAAAATCCTCTTAAGAAAGCAGCTGTCTACTTCAGTCTTAGCAAATGTTTCTTTGAGGATGTTTGATGCACATAAAATCAAAATGCTTTGAGTTTTTAGTATATCAACATATATTTCTTTAGCATTAACTCAGATGGAGGACATTGTATTGGATAAAATATCATCAACAGTTTAAAATCCAGAGGATAAATCACAAATGCTGTTATCTACAATATGCAGAAGAGCAAATGTTTTAAATCAAATTCTTTATGAATTAAAGTTAGAGTAAGAGCTGGGTTACAGGAGAAGCATTTTTCTGATTGGATAAGCAATCATTGTGAAGGTAACATTCTAGCCTTTTTTTTCCCATTGCCTCCTCTCCAAGTAAAGGCAAATGATGAACCCTAAGCATGGAGTAAAGAGCTGGCAGAGGATACTGGCATATGCCTTTTCCTGTTGTGATAGAAGAGATTAGTGATTTTTTAAAAAAAGCTTTTAAAGCAATAGTGAAAGAAATGGTAATGCTTTGTAGCAAGTGGTGAAGTTCTTAAAAGCTTTGAATCGGTCAGAACAATTTGGAAAGTTAACTAGAACTTTGAAAACAAAACAAGCCAGATGACAGAAAATAGAAACGGCATTGAAATTGTGCTTAACTGTGGCTAAATATCTAAACATCTCCAATTTCTTCAAGACCATTTGTAGAGGGTCACTAGGGCTGCTATAACAAAGTAACATAAACTGGAGGGGCTTCAAACAACAGAACTTTATCCTCTTAGAGTTCTGGAGTCCAGAAATCTGAAATCAAGATCTCTCTCCAAAATTTCTAGGATAAGACCCTTCCCTGCCTCTTCCAGGTTCTGGCAACTCCAGGAACTCCAGGACTTGTGGAAGCATGACTTCACAGTGTCCGCCTCCATCTTCACAGCGCCATCTTCCCTGTGTCTGTGACTTCACAAGGTGATCTCCTCTCTGTATGTTTGTCTGTGTACAAATTCCCCTCGTCTTATAAGGACAACAGTCATACTGGATTAGGGTCCATCCTATTCAGTATAACATCATCATAACTTCACTATTTCTGCAACAACCCTTTACAAATAAGGTCATATTCTGAGGTACTAGTGTAGAGGGCAAACTCTTTCTGTGTCACCTCTACGGTCAACTACTCTACACACATTCAGAATGCCAAATGTGTGTGTCTTCCATACCAGGCAAATCTCCAACACTAGGTCTGATAATTCAATTACAGGGAGTCCTATAATTCAACTCTGATACTAACTGCCTGGAGATAGCCTCAGAGCCCACCAGTCAAGGGCTCAATCCCATGAGATTGGCCCTACTTCAGATATCAATCATGAGTCTCAGATTGCCATTTGTACCTCATACCACTTATAAACTGATGTTCCCATGACACGCTCCTTGGGCTCAATAATGTGCTAGAAGGACTCACAGAACTCAGAGTAGTATTTATTTCATGATATTTTAAACATTAATACCATAAAGTATCATAAAGAATGCATCTAAACATCCAGAGGAAGAGATACATAGGGTGAGATCCTGAGGGGTTCCAAGTGCAAGAATTTCTATCCCAGTGGATGTGGGGTGTGTCACCCATGAAGCATGTAGCTATGTTCACCAACTCAGAAGCTTTCTGTGGTGAAAAGTACTTTACTTTTGGGATGTTTATGGGAGCTTCATCACATAGGCCTGGTCAATCATAAATTCAATCCCCACCCCCTCCCTCCTTCCTGAAGGATGGGGTTGGGGTAGGGATTGTTGAAGTTCCAGGCTTCTAATCATGGCTTGGTCTTTCTCGTGACCATCCTGAAGCTATCCAGGAGCCCAAAGATTCACTTCATTAGGGCAAAAGAGGTTTCATCACCCAGGAAATTCCAAAAATTTTAGAAGCTCTTTGCTAGGAACCAGGGTCAAAGACTAATAATTCTATTATTTCATAGCTAGGCATTAGGATTATAACAGATCTTTTAAGAGGACACCATTCAGGTGGCTCAGTGGTAAAGAATCTGCCGGCCAGTGCAAGAGACACAAGAGACACAGGTTCAACTTTGGGTTGGGAAGATCCCCTGGAGAAGAAAATGGCAATCCTCTCCAGGAGTTTTGCAGGAAAATTCCATGGACAGAGGAGCCGAGCAGACTACAGTTCATGGGGTTGCAAAGAGTCGGACACGACTGAGCGTACACACACACATTCAAGTTTTAACACCAACCTTTGAAGTTGCACACAATCCTAACACATTCATAGACCCATGTATATACATACATACTTTTAATAAGAAATACTTTCAAATGAATATAGCTGAATTAACCATCATATTGTTTTGTCCATAAGGAGAAAAGCCAGACTTTATAATGATGCACCACTGACATCTTAGCCAAAATGAGTGAAGATAATCATGTATCGATGCAAACTGGCTGGCAAGGGAAACTGGCCTTGTGATTCTGGATTCACAGACATGTGGCCAGGTATGAGGTCTGCTGTTTAATCTGAGTGGTTCACAACACTGAGTCCCTTCTTAGCAGTTCTCTTCAACGTATCTATTTTCCCTTGAAATTTATAATTCTCCCTCAAGTAGGACCATCACACATGAGGTGACAAAAGGGACCAAAAGAAAATATTTGTGTTTTGGGGACTCACAGATTTAAACTTGGATCTAAATCAGCTCAGTGACGTTGGGCAGATTAATAAGTTTACAACTCCTTGGTTTAAACACCTGCAAAATGACAGTTCTTACCACTAACATCCAGCGCACTGCAAGAATTAACTGGGATGAAGAACCTGGCCTGATACATTGGAAGCACTTCATAAATGTAAATTTCATAACATTTTATGTTGAAAATACACATTTGCATAAGAACACTTTCCCTTCTGGAAGGGAATACTAATGACAAAAGTATCACAAAGTACTTTTAACACAAACACAAATTTATGTTTATGTTAAAGTAATATTTAACATAAACACAACAAACATTAATTTTAAATAAAATTGTAATTTACAAATTGAAGTAAATGTGCTCACTTTCTGGTAATTACAGTAATAAAATTAGATCATAGATCACTACAGAATTGAAACCCTAGTTCTCTCAAAGAACAAACATTCCTGGCATAACATGTATGTCCCTGATGTTTCTATGGGGACAAAACATCAGAGATGTGTAAAAAGCATGAGAAAATTGTCACGACTTACCCCACCAACTTTCTCAAAGTGAGATCCATCTTTCTTAAAATCCGTGAGGGCCCCATTGAAATACCAGGTAAACATGATATCTAACAGGGGGTCATGTTGCACCTGGCAGGGCAAAATGACACTCTCACCCACAGAGACATCCATGTTGGATGGCGCCAAAGTTATTCTTGTCGGTTCTATGGGGGAAATAATAAAGTGTTAAGCAAAGCTTCAGCATTTTTATTTTGATAAAAGAAATTTTCACAGGCAGATTGTTAATCTCACTTATAGTGTGTATGTATGTGTAGACATATATATGTGTATATATACCTCTATATAATGAAAAATTTTCAAGATTAAAACAGACATTTTGATGAAGACCCATAATATATTTCACTGCATACACAAATTCTTGTTAAAAGAATTAGGATATCTAAATCTATAGGCTATAGAAGTTGAAAAATTAAAGTCACCTGTAAACAAGAGTTATAAGACTATTACAAAATCAATTTCATTTTAGTTTTATTGCTTCATGAAATATAAGAGTAGAAATAGAAATCACCGCATTTTCAATGCTTGGAAAATATACTACTACCAAGATTTAAATAAACTCAAAACTTTTGAGATACTACAAAAAAAATGATGTTTAGAATAGGTAGGATACTTAGTTGAAGTGCTAATTAATTTCTGTTTCTTCCCAAATGCAAATATCCACATGTGCATTTCTGTCATCACAGTCCTTCCAACTTTTGTGAATTTAAAGTTCTCTGACTCCACTTTCCCATTGCTACTTCCCATTTCTTGCTCCATGTCACAGCAAAAGTCTTCAAAAGAGTCACTGACTATGTTTTTTACAACAGCAATCTCCTGATGCTCCTCCTACCCCATCCTGTAGGACCCCAGCCTTTCTCATCTTGGTTGTTTTGGCTGATGTTCTTCCTGGTGTTCACCACATACCCTGCAGGAATGCTTCTCTTTCCTTCTCTGAGCCCTCATATCCAGTCTGTCAGTCATGCCAGTGACTCCCCATTCAGAATATATTTAGATTTGCATGCCTTCCGTTCATCAGCTGCTCTGCTGCCGCTCTCACTGTGGTCATTATCACTCCCGCCTGCATTACTGCAATGTCTCCTGGGGCCCCTCCCACTGCAGCCCTTGACTCCCCATAGTCTGTTCTCTACTGAGCAGTGAGAGTAACCCCTTAAATATACACTTTCCATCATTTCATTTCTCTGCTCAAAATTCTGCACCAGTCTCTACTTTTCACTCCAACTAAAACCTTAGTCAAACTAAGTGCTAACAAGCGTTACAAAACCTCTACAGGATTGTCCCTAAGAAATCAACTGAATTCCTTCATCTCCATGAAATCTTGGTTCACATCTTTCCTTCTCTGATCACCTGGTTTCATGCTCCAGCTTGTTTCTCAAACACTCCTCTGGTATTTTCTGCTTGTTTGCATTTTGTTTTCATTGTAAGTATTTCCTTGCTTTATATTCCTTGTAGTATATTTACTTACTGCTTATTTTCTTTGTACCTCTGGAATAAGGTACAGTGCATGTGGGCAGCCACTTTGTCAGTTTGTTTACTGAATAACCCAAGCATGTTGTTGCATTGTGACAGCTGCTCAGTCGTGTCTGACTCTTTGCAACCCCATGGACTATAGCCTGCCAGGGTCCTCTGTCCATGGAATTCTCTAGGCAAGAATACTGGAGTGGGTTACCATTGCCTTTTCCAGGGGATCTTCCTGATCAAAACTGTATCTCTTGAGTCTCCTGCATTGGCAGGCAGATTCTTTACCACTGCACCAGCTGGGAAGGATAACCCAAGCATGGTAGGTACTCAATGTTTTTCTTTGACAAATAAATGAACAAAAGTACAACCACAACTCGAAGTAACTCTGACTGACAGCAAGGATTATTCCAGAGAATTAAACATCTCCAGAAAATATTAAAGATATTGAAAAGGGAAAAAGTGTACAAAAGATTTAACATAATAGAATAACACAAAATAAAAGTATAGGAGCAGCATATGCTACTTGCAGTTCTATTGACCATTATGCCAACTAGTAACTCGTGGATTCCTGGTACACACTGTGATGCATAAGGAAATATTAAGAACTGTTCTCTTGACTGTCATTTGTTAAAGATAGTGAAAGTGTGAAACTGTTAGTCACTTAGTCATCTCCAACTCTTTGCAAACCCATGGACTGTAGCTCACCAGGCTCCTCTGTCCATGGAATTCTCCATGCAAGAATACTGGAGTGGGTAGCCATTCCTTTCTCCAAGGGATCTCCCTGACCCATGGATCGAACCCGGGTCTCTTGCATCGCAGGTAGATTCTCTCCCATCTGAGCCAAACGCAAGGCTGACCTTTATAGTACATTGTGTATCATAAGAAACATTTTTTTCCTTTGATCTTAGTAAGAAGGCACACAGCATATCCCTATGTAAAGAAGTCTTTAAGAAAGGCACCTACCTGTAACAACCAACTGTGTTGTGCCATTTGCTTTCCCAAACTGGTTTTCTGCTATGCAGGTATAAATTCCAGCATCAGCTTTAGTTACGTTGACAATTTTGAGTCCTCTATCATTTAGAAAAGAAGTTCTAAAGGAAATACAAGTGAAACAAATAAATGTCTAGAGGTCACTTTTTTCCCCAAAGTAAACAGAATTTTTTAACAGAAGTATCACCTTTAGCTACTATATTTAAAGCAAGATAAAGCAGCCCCTTAGTTTTCTTGGCTATAAAGAAAATTAAAACAAAATTAACATACACATGCATACAGATGACTAAAAAAAGACATTCTACCAATTTGAGTATTTCTTGATATTTTTACACAAATTTACTTAACAGCAATACCAAATATTTTACCTGATTTCAAGGATGCCTTTATCATATAAGTGTGGTATGTTTTCCAAAACTATACGGTGAAGGAGATTACTCATGGTTTAGCCTTCTCAATTTGGAGAAAACAAAAAATAGACAGGACACTATTTTCCTTAAATGTGAAATAGCTTATGAGAAATAAGAAACTCCTTGGTCTTTAATGATGAACTTGGGAAAGACATATCTAACCCAGTATAAATCCAAATTTTGCAAAAGAACATGCACATGGTCACCCACGAAATACTGCAGAGAATTTGGACAACGTAAATGAATATCACATTTGAATTTCTGAGTGTATGCTTAAAGTACTTAAGGCTTTTGCATCTAACTAATTAACTAAGCACATAGAACTGAGTACCTTACATGTGCTAGACACTATCAGAATCCCTGAGATCACAGAGTAAGCGAGAGAGAAAATCTCTACCTCATGGAAATAACAGTCTAGTGAGTGGCACATGCAGTAAATGATGAAACAAGTAAATGTGGTAAGTTCAGATTTTTGAGAAGTAATCAGAAAGATTCGGATGGGGTGATACAATAAAAGCAATGGCCACAGGGAATGTTTCCATGAGAGGGTGCTTCTGAAAAGCCTCTTAGAAAAGGTGCCATTTGAACTGAGAAAGAAGAATGAGAGAGAGCTGACCTTCATTAGTCGGATTCATGAATCTTTCCCGCCCATCTTGTCTACCCAGAATTATTTTCCTTTTCTTTGAATCTCTAAAATCTTTACTATCTATATTATGCATTTAATGCTTTGAATACTTTTTATCGTTTACGGTTCACATCTTTGTTACCTGAGTGTCTTATCTATCCAAATGAGTGGTAAGCTTCTTACAAGATCTGCAACTCCAGCATCAGCATGGCATGGTAAGTGTAAATCTTGGTCAAACAATGCTCCAACTTCTCGGTGACACAATACAGTAGACAGGAGAGATGCTGAGGACCTTAGACTAGAGTTGGAGGATCTCAAGTCAATCTCTAAATACTATCCCATTTGTGGCAACATACTTACGTGTGTGTCAAAAAATGTGACTATTAGGACAAGTTAATGTATCAAAATACACAAGATACAGATTTTGTGCTATATATGTATGTTTATATATGTGTGTGTGTGTATATATATAATTTGCATGTAGTTTCCATAGCTTATGATTCACCTTTACTTGTATCGTGGTTATATTTTCTTGGGTGGGAAGGTTGCAGTGGAATCAGAGCTGGCACACAGTGACCTGTTCGTGATGCTGGGTAGAGATACCCATGACTGTTAGTTGCTCATATGATTTTTTTTTTTTTGACATGTCCAGGTATATTTCAAATACAAAGGTTTAAAAGCAATGGCTTGGACAGCTAACCAGCGAATACACAGCACTATTTTATCTCAATCTAAAGAACTACGGTAAAGGGTTAAAAATTCTAAGATCCTGTAAAAAAGGTGCTATATCTGATTTCCTTCCAGAGGCCCTGCCCTCTTTGCTGGGTGTGAAATGTAATCTCATCACTTTTTGCAAAGGGATGATAAAAAAAAAAAAAATCTCTTTATACCTTATCATAGAAGAGATATTTTCTTAAATAGCGTGCAATAATAACTGAAAGAGAAAAGCCTGCAGGGAGGTACACATGAATGAAAGCTTAAGATATGAAGATTCTTTGGAAGAACACGGGGAGTAAGCGTAGAGAAACAGAAATGTGATCCTGCCTTACTCCCTCCTGCCCAGTTCTGGCTTAGACCTCCTTCTTGGCATCCTACTACCTGCAGGAAAAAGATGACATCCTAAGCTTAGCCCTATCTTCCCATCAGGACCCTGCCTCTTTAACTACAAAAGGCCTTATGAATTCTATGCTTGGTTTGCTTTTCTCATCACCCAAGCCTTCTTTTAATTGCTTTTGTGCTTCTTGTCTTGGGGCCTTTATAAAACCGGTTCCCTATGTCTGATAAACGTGTATTCAACAATCAGATTTGGGTCACTTCCCTGAACCCATGGGTCACATTACATCTTCCTCTACTGATTATACATCATCTGTGCCTTTGTCATAGCATTGGGCAATTGGCCAATTATATACCTGTGTATTTATCTGGCTAATATTTTCCTCCTCTTGTGATTTTAGAGATGGTAAGGTCTTTAGAAGCACGGAGAGTGGATAGTGTCAGGATTTTTCATCACTAAATTCCTAGAGCCTTGAACTATTTCTGGTACAGAGAGATGCTCAAATATAAAGCTTGCTGATTGAATAAATGACTATGTGCCTTTAGAGAGTCAGTGTAGAAGAGATGGGATTAGTGAAGGCAGGTTTCAAGGGACTGAGAACTTTACAAATTACAAGGAAGTAAGTTCAGAAAGTGTGCAGACTTTTATACACACACATATTTATGTATATATGCACATATGTATGTATGTTCTCTATATGTATGCTGTTGTTGCTCGGTCACCCAGTCATGTCTGACTCTTTGCGACTCCATGGACTGCAGTGTGCCAGGCCTCCCTGTTCATCAGCATCTCCTGGAGTATGTTCATTGCATCGGTGATACCATTCAACCACCTCATCCTCTGACGCCCTCTTAAATGTGTGTGTGTGTGTATATACACACCTATACATATGTATATAAATATATATGTGGAAGAGGAAAGATGAAGCAGTAGAGGGCTGAGTGAAGAGAATTCAACAACTCCTAAGATAAGAGGACTGAAAATACACTTGTACTATTAAGCAAGATGCTAATAAAGGGGGAAGGACTGAAAATAAGGGGAAGAGAAATGGGCGGGAGGAGAAAGGGAGAAAACCAGCTGAGAAATGTCTCAGAGGAAGAAGGAATGAGAATAAATGAATAAACAAGGGCAATGTTCCTGACCCATTCTGGTTGCTAATGTACTTGTTAAACTTTTGACCAAGATCCCCAAAGAACATAGTCCCTGATCCACAGCTTCACTCAGTAAATTTTCCCTCCCACTGCTTTAAAAAGAAAGCAGAGATTTGCTGGAAATTTTCATATTTAAAACAAAACAAAACAAACAACAACAACAAAAAAAAACAAGTTGATATCAGAAAGATGGTATCAGAAGGTCTTGAAGACATTGAAAAGCTGAGGCAACCTTATCTGCTCTGAGTTGGAGGGTGGAAATAGAACTGGAAGCTCCAGGAGACAATCAACCACTTCTGAGATTAGTAAGTGATAAAACAAAGTAAAGATGTCTACTGTTGCCTGAACAAATATTCAACTTAAGCACAGAGCTTCACATTTGGGTACCACAGAGCAGAGACAGGCAATTTCAGAGATCTTCTCAAGCTATAAACTAGTGTAACTGTCAACCTTTGACTACAAATATAGAACTATTTAATGTTGGAAGAACTAGAAATCCTTTAGTGCGTGAGGTTTAATAACTCTAAACAAGCAGGCCTAGACTAACGACTACGTTAAGATAAGTAACAGTTTAAAAGGCAAGGCTGGTACCTCGGGAATCACACAAAAACTCCAAAACAAACATATTGACTCTCAAAGAATACAAACTCTGTACATTGTAAAATTTTGAGCTAATTGGATATTTTCTTCCTCAATTGGTTCTTCCAGTCAATTCTAAGAGGCCCACAGGGCATTTCACACAACATAAAAATAAACAATATTCAGTAAATGGATAGAGTAATTGTTTCTCAACAGAAAACCTTCAATAACCCATGCTTCCCTACAGAGATTCAAAGTGAAAATTTTATACCACTTCACTATAAATGAAATTGCTTTCTGTGCTTTCTGGGAACACGATTTTCTGCAAATGGGTAGAGCTGAAAATGTAGATAACCATGAGTGACTCTAGTCTTGGCACAAAAAGTTTAATGAAGATTTATGAGACTGAAATTCAGAAATGTGGTACTCCGCTCTGATTTGAGAAATGTGTAATTTTAATCACTGTGGCATTTTAACTCATTGATCAGTTTTATAATATACCTTTATATGAAACCTTTTACCGGTTTTTCCTTTTGTAGTAAAAGAGGTTAAATATTTCACTTAACTTCATGTAGTATATGGTTAGTTAGGAATAAGGAAACTTAATTGCTCTATGCTGCTCTAATGGTCCATTCTGTAATTTAGTGATAGCATTAAATTTATGGCTGTTAAGAAACTCCGTTTGCTCAGAAAGTAGCCTGCCGTCTATGCAACACTGACCTGTACTATATGATGACATTTTAGCATAAAAACACACTATGTTTTAGAATGGAAAAGGTGTGTAGTATTATGCATGCAAGGCAGGAAAACATTGTTTTCCCCCTGCCTAGGTTCTGAATATTACGGTAATTTATTCAACTTGAATTTTAACAAACACACGGCAACTCTACATTTTCTCAGGAAGCTCATCTCAGTGGAGATGAGATCACATGAGACTGTAATGATTAAACTGCTCTATAGAAAATAACAAGGCTATTTTAGACTTCACTTTCTGAGTACATATTGTAAGAGACGGATGCTTACAATTAGCAACAAGAAAAAAGTACTCATGATGCATATATTACAGGATAAATAATGACATTTAAGAAAAGCAAATATAAATTGAAAACGCATGAGAAAATAAATGTCAGAAACAAAGAGCATATAGCGTATGTTTTCATTTACAACCAATCTCACTCCTGTATGCTTGGTAAATAACGTTTCTCCCTTGAGTTCAAAGATAACCTACAAATAGTATTTAGGAAAATAATATTAGAATTTTCATCCTTTTAGCTATACCATTTGGAGCTTTCCTCTTATGAATTCAACAGTGTTAGTTTAGTGATTTATTGGTGAGAAAGTCTCCAAGGAAAAGAGAGACAGAATAGAGAAGACTCAGCAGTTAATTATCCTATATTTGAGTAAGTACCAGGCTAATAATATGCAGCTCTGTTACTTTGTTGGATACACATGTTACACGGAACAGGCACCTGAAGTCCTAAAGAAATAATACAGTGTGGCCCGACTCTGTAGCCAAAATAAATGTGTATTTCTCACATTAATACTTACCCATAGTCATAAGAAGAGAACCAACAAAAAAGAACATTTTCATTACATTTATAAAACTTTTCCAAATGCGTATCTATCATAACAAATATATCTGGAGCTAAATTTATTGTTATGACAGAGACAACAGTTTTTCTCCTAAAATGGACTCACATCTATACAACAAAAGGCCCCTAAAAAGAGATTTCCAGTTCGAATGATTATATAAAACTATTTAAGTAATTCACGAAGCCTCGGCAACAACCCACTTGAAACATTTAAATTCTCATACAATAGATCTGAAAAAATTACAAATACTCAGATGAATGAGTTAGTAAAACAAACAAACATGACAAATCAACAATTCTCTTATGGCTCATGTATTCAAAGAGAACCTCATAAAGAATATTTAATAAGATTCATAGGGGCCTCATACTTGACACTTTTCTTCTCTGCCTGAAAGAGAGATTCATGAATCAAATCAATGTAAATCAAGATGTCAGCTGTATTACAGAGAAAGGTGGTGCAAAACTGCTTAAGCGAGAAGCTGTGGTTTCCTGACACCTCACCCTAGAATTAAGCAGATCTAGACTTCCTGGCACAGGTACATGAGCACAGATCCTCCCTGTAAGGGCAAGCTCCCTTCCTGTACAGCAAAGAGAACAGCAGAATATATTCATTCTCTACAGGCAGATAGACCCACAGAGAAAGAAGAGTTCTGAGCTATAATCTCAAGGTCTTCCACTCAATTTCAGGAGTCAGATGCTTTCTCTGGGGAGGTGTTGAAGAGAGACACAAGTGTTATCCAAATTAATGCTCTTCTTCCTAGAGACTAGCAGTCCTGGAATGGAGCCCACCTTCAACAATAACTATAGAAGCAAGATACCTTGTATGCAAAAGGGAAATGTCATTGACTCAAGGAGTGTAGAAGGTGCTGGGTATTTGTTGGTTGCCTAGAATCTATTTCCCTTTTTTAAGTAGTCAACACTGACCTTTCTTTGGAGAATTCTCTTCCATTATTGTATGCGGTCTTGGTAGGAATATGAATTACGGTCCCCATCCTACCCCAGCTGAAGGGGAAATATGGAACACAGGGCTGCAGCGTTTCTCAAACTTTGTGTGCATGCTCAGTTGTGTCAGACTTTTTGCCACCCTATGAACTGCAGCCTGTCAGGCTTCCCTGTCCATGGGATTTTCCAGGCAAGAATAATGGAGTGGGTTGCCATTTCCTACTCCAGGGTATCTTCTCAATCCATGAAAGGAACATGTTTCCTACAATGGCAGATTCTTTATCACTGAGCCACCTAGGAAGCCCTTCTCAAACTTTTGTTGTTGTTCAGTCATGTCTGACTCTTTTTGACCCCATGGACTGCAGCACGCCAGGCTTCCCTGTCCTTCACAATCTCTTGGAGCTTGCTCAAAATCATTTCCATCGAGTCAATGATGCCATCCAGCCATCTCATCCTCTGTTGTCCCCTTCTCTTCCTGCTTTCAATCTTTCCAAGCATCAGGATCTTTTCCAATGAGTCAGTTCTTTGCATCAGGTGGCCAAAGAATGGGAGCTTCAGCTTCAAAATCAGTCCTTCCAATGAATATTCAGGACTGATTTCCTTTAGGAAACCCCAGTCCAGGGGACTCTCAAGAGTCTTCTCCAACACCATAATTCAAAAGCATCAATTCTTTGGCACTCAGCTTTCTTTATGATCCAACTCTCACATCCATACATGACTACTGTAAAAATCGTAGCTTTGACTATAGGGACGTTTGTTTGCAAAGTAATGTCTCTTCTTTTTAATAAGCTGTCAAGGTTCGTTATAGCTTTTCTTGCAAGGAGCAAATGTCTTTTAATTTCATGACTGCAGTCTCTATCTGTAGCAATTCTGGAGCCCAAGAAAATAAAGTCTGTCACAGTGTCTATGTTTCCCCATCTATTTTCCATGAAGTGATGGGACCCGATGCCATGATCTTTGTTTGTCACTCTTCTCTTTCATTTTCGTCAAGAGGCCTTTGTTTGATGAAAAGTTCCTCTTTGTTTTCTGCCATAAGGATGGTATCATCTGCATATCTGAGGTTATTGATATTTCTTCTGTCAATCTTAATTCCAGTATGTGCATCATCCAACCTGGCATTTTGCATGATGTACTCTGCATGTAAGTTAAATAAGCAGGGTGACAATAGACAGCCTTGATGCTCATTCCTAATTTGGAACCAGTTCGTTGTTCCATGTCCGGTTCTAACTGTCGCTTCTTGACCTGCCTACAGGTTTCTCAGGAGGCAGAGGTTTCTAGTATTCTTATCTCCTTAAGAATTTTCCACAGTTTGCTGTGATCCACACACTCAAAGGTTTTAGTATAGTCAATTAATCAGAAGTAGATGTTTTTCTGGAATTCTCTCGCTTTCTCTATGATCTGATGGATTTTGGAAATTTGATCTCTGGTTCTTCTGCTTTTTCTAAATCTAGCTTGAACATCTGGAAGTTCTTGGTTCGTGTACTGTTGAAGCCTAGCTTAGCAAATTTTGATATTACTTTGCTAGTGTGTGAGATGAGTGCAATTGTGCAGTAGTTTGAACATTCTTTGGCATTGCCTTTCTTTGGGACTGGAATGAAAACTGACCTTTTCCAGTCCTGTGGCCATGGCTGAGTTTTCCAAATTTGCTGGCATACTGAGTGTAGGACTTTCACAGCATCATCTTTGAGGATTTGAATTAGCTCAGCTGGAATTCCATCACCTCTGCTAGCTTTGTTTGTAGTGATGCTTCCTGAGGTCCACTTGACTTTGCACTCTAGGATGTTTGGCTCTAGATGAGTGACCAGACCATTGTGGTTATCTGGGTCATTAAGATCTTTTTTTGTATATTTCTTCTGTGTATTCTTGCCACTTCTTTTTAATATATTCTGCTTCTATTAGGTCCATACCGTTTCTGTCTTTTGTTGTGCCCATCTCAAACCTGATTTTGCACCATTCACCTGGAGGACTTGGTCTTTCAAATACACCCTCCTGAGTCCACCACCAGATTAGGGGCCAAGGAGTTAAATTTCTAATTTCCCAGATGGTTCTGGTGCTACTGATTTGGGGATACACTTTGAAAAACAGTAATGTAGGCTATGTCCTTTGGACTCACCTGCTTCAGACTTAGGTTTGTAACATAAGAATGAAAATAGTTACTAGTTCACTCATTTTAGCACTTGCTGTGACAAGATGTTGCAATGCAGGATTCCTGGAGCCATTCAATTCCTGTCCATTCCTAAGTCAGTTCTTACAGCTTACTTAACAATTTGTTCAATATCTTTGAATTGCTTCTCAGCTAGAGTGCCCAAATCCCTAAAACATACAAGTTACTAAAAGTCAGTGCCATGCACGTAGTACCTGTTCAGTAAAATTTTGTCTTAACCAATGTGAAGGGTTCAGAGACAGTTTTCTACATAGAGAGGATGAGGTTTTTCTACAAATTGAGTGACTCTACTATTTCAATTCTAGAGTCATCCTCTTTTAGAGATGTCCATCAATGTTTAAGTGGCTTATTTACAACTTAATGCAGTGTTTATCTGGGACACAAAGAATATTTGAATATTTGAAAAATCCAAAGACTTCATTGTAGAAAACACACACACATAAACAACTATAATAATAATAATAATATACAATTCAGGATGCATCATTTATGTTACCGTGGACACCAGGTTAGCAACTCTTGGTAGAAATTCACTCATCTGATGACTTGGGTGTGTTTAGAATCTCTTTGTCTTAGACGTTTCAGTGTGAGTCTATTAAGCTGTGCTTTATTAAGCTTTTCTTTTTATAATGACTATATACATTAGATTACTGGCTACTTATAAATTATTTTGTACAAAAGAGAGTACTGATATTACACAGAAGGGAGAGTCTTAGATCCCACGTCATCTACACACTGGAGTGGGTCTCAAAGTTTTCTGAGAAAAATCTCAGCCCCAATAACCTGAACTTGCTTTTCCCTCCTTTACACAGAGGTTTAATCATTACCATCTATTTTGACACAGTATCTGGTAATCCACCAACCCTTAATGAGATGATACAAACTTTAACATTGGTCCAACTAACTAAGCATTTGACTGTGCATTTTCACAGCAGCACCTTCTCTTTCTCCAAGATTCTTGACACTGAACATAACCTTGGAATATTTTCTATTTTCAAGTTTATTAAAACATACATGTGAGAAATAAGCTTCATGGAAAATTAGCTAAAAATAATGGCTATCTATTCCTCAAGAGTATTAAGTCTTAAAACTCAAAGTTACCCTTGGATTATGGGAAACAAAAAAAAACTTTCAAAGTCATATTTCATCTTAAGGACATTAATCTATGTATTGCTCAATGTTATCTCCATCACAATCCACTGAATTTGGACATATCCATTTGCATATTTTTGCCTAGGAATAGCTGCATGTCTCCTCATCAAATGGCTTCATTCAATCTTATAGACAGCATGGATTCTGTTATTAGCAATACTATTCTTTGCTCATTTGTTAAAAGCTCTGAGTCAACACTGTGGATCTCAACTAAGTGAATTAATCTGTTGGCATATGTTTTGTACACCAACCTCAGACATTCATTCTGTAAGTACTTAATGAATGTGGACTATGGACCATGCTCTGTGATAAGCAAAAAGGATTTACTGGGAAGAATTTATTCTGTCTCAATGAAACCTGTGTTCTAGGAAATTGGAACTTTGGCATATTTTTTTCTCCTCAATGTTCACTTTGTGAGTACTTTGATAAACTATCCTCAAACTCTTCGGAATGAGGCATGATGTCAGGAAATGAAATTAACTAGAAGATATAAAGTTATTAAATCAGTAGAGTCATAAGCAAATAATAAATTTAGTGAGGTATAAGATGTTTCAAGAACCTAAACTAGAAAAACATACTTTATATCAAGCTTTAAAAACAATTTTCCCAATTATGTAAATTAAGAAATACTGCAGAAAATTAAGTACCTAGTACAATCTTCAAGTTAAAGGGGCTTCCTTCTTTAGCATTTGAATGTAAAAGGTAAGAAAATGATTTCTTCAAAACAAGACAGATTATATATATTCAACCTCAATTACAGATTTTTTTTCTCAGAATTATAAGACTCACAAAGGGTCAAACACTCTCATGCCCCAGCAAAAACTGCTTCAGCAATTAAGTCTACATTAAGATATTAATGTAGTCTACATTAAGATAAAACATTGCAAATAATATCAGTAAATGAGAAACAGGTGAAAGTACAAAATGATTTTTTTAAATTTTTTAAAATTCGTTAGGCAGTAAGAAATGTAACTCTGTGCACCAACTGATTAGAACTTATATAACAGATTATAAATTATGAATAACTCCTTTCCAGCAAAAGAATGCAGGAGGTAGTAACCATCAGTGCCAGTCCACATGTTTACTCCTTTTTTGATAGAAGTGCAATGCCAGCTCACCTAATCATTCATTCAACCATCCTTCTATCCATTCCACCCCTCTTTCTATTATAGTCTTCAAGAGGAGGGAAGAATAAACTAAAATACAGCACTTTCATATTTTAATAGGAAGCTTCAAGTATAAATCTATAAAAAAATCAATTTTATCCATTTCTAAGAAATTGTTGCAATAAATTAAATAAGAAACCTGTAGGTACTTTTAAGATATGGGAAACTATCCAAAAAAAGAATAAAATTCATTTCAACAAATACTTGTTGAGCACTTACAACACACCAAGTTTTCTGAAAAACTCACATAGGAGAAAGAATTGGCCCCCATTCTTTAGAGACTTACAATCTAATGGCTGAGGGGGATGCATTTAGTTCATGCACAACCACCAATAAAATCTGATGGTCTGGTATGAAATTTTGTATCTGAGGTACAAATTTATCCAGCTCAATCACAATACACACAGTAACCTTTTCTCCAATGCCTACACTTTATTCGAAATCAAGCCTCTAGTAAATACTGCCTGGACAACTCCAAGTTGCCTCCTAACTAGAGTCATCATGCTTTATACTCTTTCTCTCCTCAACCCACTCTCCACACTACAGCCAGCGTGGTCTTAAGCAGAGCATGACACACCTCTGTGTTAAAATCTCCAATGACTTATTATTCCATTTAAAATAAAACCTAACAGCTTTATTACGGTCTTCAAGGATCCCATTTCTGGATTCCGCCCATCTCTGGGGCTGTTGTTGTTCAGTTGCTAAGTTGTGTCCAACTCTTTGCGACCCCATGGACTGCAGCACGGCAGGCTCCTTGGTCCCCCGCTATCTCCTGGAGTTTGCTCAAATTCATATCCATGGAATTGGTGATGCTATCTAACCATCTCATCCTCGTTGCTCCCTTTTCCTTTTGCCTTCAATTTTTCCCAGCATCAGGGGCTTTTCCAGTGAGTCGGCCCATCTCTGGGACCTCATATTTCATTATTCTTCCTCTCTATGCATGACACTTCAGTCACACTGGCTTTGCTCTTGAGTCTCAAATAACTCAATTTCATTCCCATCTCCTGGCCTTTGTTTTTGTCAGCGCCTCTCCATGAATGGCACATCTTGGCATGACCCACTGCTTCTTACTATTTAGTTCCTGTCCAATAGTTACTTCCTTAAAGAGGCCTTTTTTGAAATATCCTATATAATTAAATACCTTTTCCCCTTGGTGGCTAAAATAATTGTATTTTTACCCTATTAAATGTGGTTTCTACTTCTCCAAGTTCCACGAGGAGGGGACCATATCTGTCTTGTTCACTGCAGTTTCCTCCATCCCAGCACAACGCGAGGCATGTGGTGGGGGTGCTAGATTGCGTTTTTCAAAAGTGGCCACAGAAGGACTTCCCATCCTAAATGCTCTCCTAGAATCTCGCCATTCTCCCATGAAGAGGGAAAGTCCAATTCCCCTCTTTCTGAATCTAGTTAGGCTGGGAATTCACAGGTATTTTCATGCAAGGAAAATGAGGTTTTGTGTCTTTGAAGCCTAGGCAATTACACTTCCACTTTGCTTGCTTGAATATTCACTCTTGAAGCCTTTATTGGCCTTAAGCATTTCAGCTTCCCCTGAGGCCGCTATGTTTTGAGGGAACCCAAATGAGCCCACTTGGAGAGAATACACAGAGAAGCCATGGGCCTGCCAGAGAGACAGCAGTGCAGCCAGGCCCCAGCTCCTGGAGCCCCAGCACAAGCTTGACTGCAACCATATGAGCTGCTCTGAACAAACACTGCCAGCCAAGCCTCTCCCCAATTCCTGACCCATGGAAACTGCAAGAGATAATAAAATGATTGCTGTTTTACATTGTTAAGTTTGAAGGTGATTTGTTATGCAGCAATAGTTACAGGGAACAGTAGGAACTGAATAAATATTTGATAAGTAAATGAATGCTAAAATGGATAAACATGTCTGGAACGGTGATCAAGGCTACACAGATAGAGAAGCTGAGAACCCAGGCGAGACCGCCTCCTGCACGAAGAGCCATAATACACTGTGTTAAATGACACAATTGGGCCTAAAGAAACCTCAAGGGTAAAGCAGAAGAAAGAGCTATGAATCTCACCTACGGGGCTTGGGAAAGGCTTGCCATAGTGAGTAACAATAAGACGAGCCTTGCTTGATAAGGAGGGGTTTGCTGCGCTGAGAAGAAAAGACATTCCAGCCAAGGAAATACAGAGTTATAAATGAAAGAATATATATGCGCACTGCAGTAAGAGTTCTGCTTTGTTCTCCTTTAAAAAAAAAAAAAAAAAGAATCATAAAAAAGGCAATGGTGTATACTCTTGATAATGTTAAAGGAGTCAATATTCTTATTCTGAAAGTTCCTCTTTTTTTTCTATCTTAAACATTATTATCAGAAAATGTGCAAAGGTAGTACATAATGATATGACAGGATTCTACAACAGAATAGTTTTTCTTTAAATTTTCAGTGAAAGCAGGGATATAAAACATGATTAGGCTGTAGGCAAATACACAAGGGATTTTGGGGCTTGAGTGAGAAAATCTATATGACCATATGGATGCGGTACGGGGAGATACACCCAGTAAATAAAACATCTATGCTGAGCATCATTATGAATTAATGTACCCAGTTCTAACACAGAACTGGCTGGAAGTGAATTCCAACGCCCAGGACATTCAAATTCATTAACCAGCTTTTCCCTACCAAAATCATAAACTGACAAAATATTTTTAAAGGGGCCTTAACTTTTACATCCACAAAAATCAAATTTAAAATATGGATTTAAGAACCACACAGTCTCCTGCAAAATTTAGTTGATATAACTTTAGGAAAACATTCGAAAGCTGCCAATTCTTTAATAATACTTGGGTGGAATTTATTCACTTGAGGTTAAGTAACATAAAACTCAAAACTGGTTGTTGTAAAAAAGAAAGGTATTATTTGTTTTGCTTTGTTTTAAGAAAGGTCTTTGCTCATCTTTCTTTTTAACACAGTGTTATTACTCTTAATGTATATGAGTAACATGATGAAAAAATAATATTAAAAATGTAGATGTGGGGATTAGCAGACATAAACTGTTATATATAGGGTAGATAGACAACAAGGTCCTACTGTATAGCCCAGGGAACTATATTCAATACCTTGTGATACACCAAAATGGAAAAGAATATGAAAAATAATATATATAAAGAACATATATATATATATATATATATAAATACACACGCACACACATACACACACGTGTGTATGTGTGTGTGTGTGTTTGTAACTGAGTCCGTCTTCTCTGATGGTTCAGTGGTAAGAAATCCTCCTGGAATTCTGGAGATGTGGGTTTGATCCCTGTATCAGGAAGGTCTCCTGGAGAATAAATGGCAACCCACTCTAGCATCTTCGTCTGGAAAATCCCATGGACAGAGGAGCCTGGCAGGCATCAGTCTATGGGATTGCAAGGGTTGAACTTGACTTAGTGACTAAAGACAGTACCTGAATCATTTTGCTGTACAGCAGAAATTAACACAAAATTGTAAATCAAACATACTTCAATCAAATAAATTTGAAAAAAAAAACTGTATCAACAGCAGCAGGTACCTTTTTTTGAGGGCCTATGCAGAAGCCACCACCATAGTGGATGCTTCATATATTTCATTTTATTATTTTTATTATTGCAACTAGAGTCTACTGAGACAAAAAAAAAAAAAGAATGTAAGAGAAACAGGGCAGGACAGAGCTGGAAGTAACTTGTCCTTTCTCTGCCTGTCAACCAAGATGAGTCTTTTTAGCCAACCTCTTGCTAAGAGTTGGCTATGCCACCAAGCAAATGCCACCTAATATACTGACTAACCCTGCACGGTAAGAATTTCTGGCCCTGATGCACAAAATAAGGAAACCAAAGCTCAGGGGTTAAGTAACTTGCCTAACATCACACCTGTGTGGTAAATGGCAGAGCCACAATTTGACCAATACCTTATGACTTCGATGCTCTGCTCTTTCCATTTATTAAAATTAAATCAAGAATCAAATAAAATATACACTTAACTTCATCTGACACAATGAATAATATGCACAGAATTAGTATGCACGTAAATAATGATACAAATAGGCAGAAAATTAAGCTGACTGAAGTTAAGAGGAGAAAATCTGTAGGTCTTGTTTGTGGCTGGAGAATGAGAAGGAGGAGAGAAGTGATTATGATCCCTTTCCACGAGTCCCATTCCAAACCCAGTCTTGGGTTGCACTGACTCCTCTCTTGATGATCTTCACTTGTCTCTTAAATACTAGTTTATTCTCTTAGGGTGTGGGGATTATGTGGCAAATGCACTCTTTCCTCTTCTTTTTCCAGCTGGAAGCATAAGAGAAATGGAGGTATGGGTTGGGGAATCCAGCGACAGGAGAGGAATGTTCTCTGTTTTCTGAGATTCTTGTGTATTTACCCAGGTGTATCAACCTCCCCTTCAGGAAAAATTATCTTCCTCCAGGTTTCACATCCTCTGAAGGAGAAAGATGGTTGTTTATCTGGGAAGGAACTCAGGTTAGCTCTTCTTATTTTCCTTGTTATATGTGAACTTTACTTTGGACATATTTGGAATATATAAGCAGTTTTACTTCCTGTCCATGCAATGATTTTGTTCAGATGGTGTTTTCCCTACTGTTTTTGCTTTGCTTGGTTTCACAGATCCTTCACAATGGAACTTCATCATCACTTCCTTTGAGATACCTCTCTGTATGGAGTTGCTTGCCCACTCCCCCAAGATGCTGGCTGAGACAACAAGTCTTCTCTGTGTTTCTTACTGTCTTACAAACATCTCCATGATAGACAGGGTGGAAATGTCCCATTTCCTTGGGCAAGTCTCGGTTTCTATGTGTTGTCTTGGCAGGAATCACCAATAGAGCCCCCTTTCTCACCAGAATGCCCCAGACTGTAGAATAAATTATGTATGGTCACCTTAATCATACAGTCTCTCCCATATTAACTTACGGGTAAATTCTCCACATTCTAAACAGAATGTGTGTGGACTCCCTGAGGGTTTATCTCTATATTCCCAGCCCAGTGCACAGTCACTAGTGTTGAAAAGATAAGAAACTAATGGGCAGCCTGAGTACCTTCCCTGCAGACATGAAGCAGAGACAGCAATCTCGAAACAACTAATATCTAGGTCCTGAAAGTTGTGTTAAAATTCTCCTCTGTTACTGTAAATTTACCAGTAAGAGATTAATCTGGAGTTAAGGGTACAGTCCTTTGGCCATTTGATGCGAAGAGCTGACTCATCGGAAAAGACCCTGATGCTGGGAAAGATTGAGGGCAGGAGGAGAAGGGGACGACAGAGGCCAAGATGGTTGGATGGCATCACCGACTTGATGGACATGAGTTTGAGCAAGCTCTGGGAGTTGGTGACGGACAAGGAAGCCTGGCGTGCTGCAGTCCACGGTGTCACAGAGTCGGACACAACTGAGAGACTGAACTGAACGGTACAGGAGTAAAGGTTCCTTGAGATCTTGGCTTATGTGCCCAGGGGTAGATGAACTGAAACTCTCTGAGCTTCATTACCTATCTGCTTAGTGTGAGGGGACAGTTGCTGAGATGGGACACCAAGGGTGACAAGGAAGATAATCCAGTCTGGATTTTTGTGAAAGGAGCAATGGCAGGCAGAGAGAGAACAGCATTTTTGAATAGTATGAAGAAAAATCGACTCCAGTGTGATAAGAGACAGAGGAGCCAAGAAATGTGAGGAAATAGGGAAGGAATGGAGACAGAAACGATTTGGCAAACAAATTCTTCATCTTCATCTAAAAGCTCCAGCCAAGGGAAATACCATCTAACAGATTTGCTGGATAGTAACAGAGTCCCCAGACACATCTTTACAAAACAAGACTGTGGCGACTAGTAGTAGCAATGGCAGAAATGCCAAGTGGTTCTTGCTCTGACGAATTATCCTGTTTACTGGCAAGAGGTTAGATGCTACTTCCAAGTAACATCATCAAACTATTTAGTGTCCTAAAAGGGGCAAAGTGACCAGTTGGGGGCATTTCTTGAGCTCTGAAACTCCTATATTAAGCTACTCATGAAATCAAGAGATGTATTTAAAATTGCATGCAAAATTTTGCTTCAAATATCAAGGTACAATTTATAGACAAAATAAGCTTTTTGGCACAGAGTTATGTAACTTCTAAAGAAGGAATGCAGTCATGTAACCATTGTCATAATCAAGGTCTAGAACAATACCTTTATCCTCCAAATTCTACCATGACCCAAAAGAGACACTCTTTCCTCCTGAGCTCTGGACAAGCAGTGATCACTGTTTTATGTCTGTATACATGGAATTGCACAGCATACAAAGCTAACTGCCTTTTAAAGCCAGCTTCTAACCACATGTAAAAAAATACATTAAAATTGGGTAATATATTTTAAAACACTGGATTATGGCTATTAATATTTGGGGAAATCTTTATTTCTTTCTTTAGAAAGCATTTAAATTTCTATAGTATTAAATGCTGCCTAAAACCTTTGAGACAACTTTAATGTGTTTAATTAGAAGTAATGGGTCATTCTTAGACTCTCTGCTGAATTGAGGCTATTGTAATAACATATTTACTATTATAAGCAACAGCATTCAAGAGAAAACCCCATTTTTAAAGATAATTGGCTAATGTGTTTTAAGTACCACTAAGTGTTACAGAAAAGCTAAACATTCTCTAAAATATGCCAGCTGGCTTTCTCTTCTTGCATACCATGCCTATTCACATTCTCAAGCATCTTTTACAATTCTCCTTAGCTGAAAGGAGACAAAACATCCTGTTTTATTTCAAGTCTTTTGAAAATATGTGGATTTAAGTAAATGAATATAAAAGCACTAAAATTTTGACATTTAGTGAAATACCATTGTATGCTCCAAAGGGTAGAGCATTTCTGTTTATAAAGAAAATCTCCGTTTTACAGAGTAAAAAGCAGAATAGTTCTTCTTAGTACTGGATGATACAAATATAAAACAAAAAGAAGGGGAAAAAACTTTATCAAAATTAATACTAGTAACTTAAAAGTTTAGAATATCTGCATTCCAAGTAACAAGTAGACCTTTACTTAACAAATCAATTACTATATAAATAAATTGTTGGCCATTTAAATGATGTTGTAAAAATAGGCATCCTCTACTTACATTTAAATTTCCATCAGCTTCAGAATTAAAGATACAGACTCTCTTTTAAGTAAATGATTTACTACTTAATGATATGTACCTGCCTAGAAACTTTTATCCACTGCCATGTTTTCAGCTACCATCTATATACACATAACACCTAAATTTCTATCTATAGCTCAGGCCTCATTCCTGAGTTCCAGATTCAAATAGTCAATCTCTAAACCCACATAGATATATCCAGTTGGTTTGAATAAGCAGATCAAACTAAATTTCAAACTGAATCTATCACATTTGCCCTCACCTCCACTCTTTCTGTATTGGTCCCCATCTCACTAAATAGGTCTAACACAATCCTGATGTCTGAACTGAAAATTTAGGATTTGACTTTTACTAGCATCTTCCCTCCTTATCTTTAATCGAATCAAATCCTTTGTCCTGTTGATTTAACTGTTTCACAACCCTCTCTATTCTCTTTGCTATTTCTTTAGTTCAGGCTCTAATTCTCTCTTGCTTATACTGCTGAATGGTTGCTAACTGGGGTTGTTGCCTTAGGCTGCAATCATTTCAATTCATGTTCTCTATTGCCACCATTGTGTTTTTTTTAGAACATAAATTTTATCTTTCTCCTGAGCATATATCCAGTGCATGGGTGCATGCGTGCTAAGTCACTTCAGTAGTGTCTGACTCTTTCTGACCTTATGGACTGTAGCCCTCCAGCTCCTCTGTCCATGGGATTCTCCAGGCAAGAATACTGCAGTGGGTTGCCATGCCCTCCTCCAAGGGATCTTCCCGACCCAGGGATCAAACCTGAGTCTCTTACATCTTCTACATTGGCAGACAGGTTCTTTATCACAAGTGCCATCTGGAAAACCCTCACATATCCAGAGAAAACTATAATTCTCAAAGATATATGTACCCTAATGTTCACTGCAGCATTATTTACAATAGCCAAGACATGGAAACAACATAAATGTCCATCAACAGAAGAATTCCTAATACACACACACATATATATACACATACACACACACACACACAAACACACACAATGCAACACTACTCAGCCATTAAAAAAGAATGAAATAATGCCATTGGCAGCAACATGGATGGACCTAGAGATTATCTTAAGTAGCAAAGTAAGTCAGACAGAGAAAGATACATACCATACCATACCATTTGTATGTAGAATTTAAAATATGACACAAATGAACTTATCTACAAAACATTATCTGACTCATAGAGTCAAACCTGTGCTTGCCAAGGTAGAGTAGAGTGAGAGAGGCATGGAGTGGGAGTTTTGGATTAGCAGACGCAAACTATTACAAATAGAATGGATAAACAACAAGGTCTTACTGTACAGCACAGGGAACTAAATTCAATATCTTATGATAAACCATATGGAAAAGAACATGAACAGAGTGTGTATATATGCATAACTGAATCACCTTGCTGTGCAGCAGATATTAACACTATATTGTAGATCAACTATATTTCAATAAAAATTTTAAAAATAAATAAACGTGATATTTTAACTCTGCCATTTTATTTTGTTGCTTTCATCAGAAATAAATTCATAACTGTTTATTTCATTTGGTTTCCTGTGCCACTCACAATAAAGTCCTTGCTCACCTCCACGGCCTCTCTCCACAGCCTTCTCTCCTAAATCACTTTGGTTCCATAAACATCAAACGCCTATGCTGTTATTGCCTTTGTGCATTTGCACATGCTGTTCCTCCTGCACAGAACACTCTTCTCCAGTGGATCCTAGTCATCGTTCAAGTCTTTCTATACATATTACATCTGCCAGACAGCCTGCTTTACCCCCTAATTTGAAGATGGGGCCTGTTCAGCTAATCGCTGAACATTCTGTACTTGGCCATTTGAGTTTTATTATAACTGTCCTCTGTTATCTGTCTTCATACCCTGTAAAGCTACAAATAATGGGATGTACATCTCTGATGAAATTTAAACCTAGTGCCTAGCCCATAGTAGGTATTCAAAATATTTCAAGTGAATGAATGAACACTTAATTTTAAGAGCTCAGGAACCACTATTTCATTATAAGCCCTTAGCCCTTATTATCTATTCAGATCAGCTTCACTAATACCTCTGGTGCGAAGTAATCTCTTTATTACCTTAGCTTGAAAGGTTCTCTCTACTTGAAAGCACTAACACTGGTTTAAAACTTTCCTGTAATTCAGGTGTCTCACTCACTTAGATCTATAATACTATGGCTGATGCAAAACTACAAAGCTGTTACTGTGCTAGTACAAAAACCTTCACACCATGTAAATTATAATTATTCAAATATATTGTGTGGTTTACACTGGGTATATCTATCACTTTATGAAATTTTTAAAAAACACATTTAATCTTTGAGTTTGTTTTTCTGGTTAGGGTTTGAATGATACTATGTATCTATATAAATACATAGATATCTACAATTATGACTCGGTAGCATACTAGATATGAATGTAGACATGTGTTTATGCATGTGTGTGTGTGCTTGGTCACTTCAGTCATGTCTGGCTCTTTGCGACCCCATGGATTGTAGCCCACCAGGCTCCTCTCCCTGTTGGATTCTCCAGGCAAGAAAACTGGAGTGGGTAGCCTTTCTCTTCTCCAGGGAATCTTCCCAACCCAGGAATTGAACCTGTGTCTCTTATGTCTCCTGTATTGGCAGGCAGGTTCTTTATCACTAGCATCACCTGAGAATGTATATACAGGTTTAATCAAAGAACAACTGTCAAAAACCCCTACGTTAGGCTAGGGAAAGCTTTCCGATTTATCGTGTTTCTTATTCATTGACAAACCCATTTTGATTTACCTAAAAACACCAAACAAAACAAACAAACAAAAAAACCACAAAGTACAACCAAAGTAAGTAAGAAATGGATTGAAAATCTTGCCATAAATATGTTACCAAAAAAAATTTTGCCTTCTCTTGTATTTTTAAATTCATCAGTGAATTCATTTGTCCCCAAGATGAGATCTGAATCTGCACGTATTATGCTGGAACAGCCCATGATTGAACAACCACAATAAATCTATCATTTAAAGTGCTTCCCCAATTTGGCTTAAGGCTGCAGACCAAGAGGGATAGATATGGGGTTTCTGTTGCCAAATGATGGCTGAGACCCACTCCAATTTCACATGAACTTGGAGAAGATTCAACTCTGCAACTTGTTCCATAATTGCTTTGAGCAGCTTTTCCCCTAAGCATCAAGGTTCTGGCTTATCAGTGCTGTCGCTGTCCAAAGAGATAAAAGCAAAATCCAAACCACCAGCCCTGGTGCCATATACTGAGTACTAGTGTTTCCCCAAAATTTTTATGTTAAATCCTAGTCTCCAATGTGGCGGTGTTCAGAGGCAGGGCCTCTAGGAGGGGATTTGGTCATGAGGCTAGAACCTTCATGAATAGGATCAGTGCCCTTATAGACAAGACCTCAGAGAGCTCTCTGGCTCTCTTTCTGCCTTGTCAAGGATATAATGAGAAGGCAGATGTCCTTACCAGAAGTCAACCGTGCTGGCACCCTGATTCTGGGCTCCCATCCTACAGAACTGTGAGAAATAAATTTCCAGTGTTTAAGCCATCCAGTTTATGGTGTTTTGTTGTAAAATCTCAAACTAAGATACCTGTGAAAAACTGCAGCACTATGACCCTTGCCTTAAACATGTTTCCTCTTTTTAACCTCATTTTTATACCTCAAAGTTTCCTTATTCACTGAGGAGATGTTAAAAATACTTCATATGGGAGGTTCAGGACGGAGAAGACATATGCATACCTATGGCTGATTCATGTTGATGTATGGCAGAAAGCAGCACAATATTGTACAGCAATTATCCTCCAGTTCAAAATAATGGCACTTAATTAAAAAAAAAAAAAGAAATACATCATACAAAGTAGAAGGTCAGAAAGCTTAAAGGGGCTTCCCTGGTGGCTCAGATGGTGATGAATCTGCCTGCAATGCAGGAGAGCCAGGTTTGATACAGAGGTCAGAGAAATAACAGTAATAAACATGAGACAGGGTTGGAGTGACCACCACTTTCCCCCCTTTCTTCTTAAATCATAACCTCAATTTCTCAGTGGACATATTCCCATCTAGGAAAGAAATCTGTATTTCCCAATCTCTATGGTAGCTACATTTGGCTAGGGAACTAACTTCTGACCAACTGGGTCAGGGAACTAATTTTCCATAAGAAAAATTGTTGGATGGAACTTCTGGGAAGTTTCTTAAAAGGAAGTAAGTAGAGCCTGATTTCTACCTTCCTCTCTCCTGTCATCAGGGGATGACACAGGGATGACACTGGGAAGAATGTCTTTGAGAGGCGGAAGCCATCCAGCAGCCAGCCTGGTTCATGACGGGAAGCTGGTGGAGCAGCAAGATAAAAAAGGTATGTATCTTTGATGAGTGTGGACTCTGGGTAGCCTTAACTGCCAACCTTCCAAGAGACCAACCAACCAATAAGTAGCCCGACCCACCAACAAAAAACTTCTATGTCTTTCAGCCACTGCTTCTTCCAATGTTTTATTTATAATGTAACCTCATTGGTCTGTATAGTAAAGGCTATAGTTTTTCCAGTAGTCATGCACGGATGTCAGAGTTGGAGCATAAAGAAGGCTGAGCCCCCAAGAATTGAAGTTTTCAAACTGTGCTGCTGGAGAAGACTTTTGAGAATCCCTTGGACAGCAAAGAGATCAAATCAGTCAATCCTAAAGGAAATCAACCCTGAATATTCACTGGAAGGACTGATGCTGAAGCTGAAGCTCTAATACCCTTTGGTTACCTGATGCGAAGAACCATCTGTTTGGAAAAGACCCTGATGCTGGGAAAGATTGAGGGCAGGGGCAGGGGGCGACAGAAGACGAGATGGTTGGATGGCATCACTGACTCAATGGCTGTGAGTTTCAGCAAACTCAGGGAGACAATCAAAGGCAGGAAAGCCTGGTGTGCTGCAGCTCACAGGGTTGCAAAGAGTCAGACATGACTTAGCAACTGAACAATGATAACAACAACCACTACCTCATTCTTATTTATCAGTGTATCTGCAGACAGTGGGTACCATGGTGAATGCTTACTTTATAGCAACTGCATAAGGTAGGAGTTCATGTTTCGGTGTCATATCTTTTTGCCTTTTCATACTCTTCATGGGGTTCTCAAGGCAAGAATACTGAAGTGGTTTGCCATCCCTTCTCCACTGGACTACGTTTTGTCAGAACTCTCCACCATGACCCGTCCATCTTGGGTAGCCCTACATGGCATGGCTTGTAGTTTCATTGAGTTAGACAAGGCTGTGGTTCCAGTTTGATTAGTTTTCTGGGATTGTGGTTTTCATTCTATCTGCCTTCTGAAAGATAAGGGTAAGATGTTTTATGGAAGCTTCCTGATGGGAGAGACTGACTGTGGGGGAAACTGGGTCTTGTTCTGATAGGTGGGGCCACGCTCAGTAAATCTTTAATCTAATTTTCTATTGATGGGCAAGGCTGTGTTCCCTCCCTGTTGTTTGATGTGAGACCAAACTATGGTAGGAGTAATGAAGATAATGGCCACCTCCTTCAAAAGGTCTTGTGCACCCACTGTCGTATTCAGAGCCCCTGACCCTGTAGTAAGCCACGGTCAACCCACACTTCCACTAGAGATTCCCGGAAACTCACAGGCAAGACTGGGTCAGTCTCTTGTGGGGTCATAGCTCCTTTTTTCTGGGTCCTGGTGCACACAAAGTTTTGTCTGTGCCCTCCAAGAGTCTGTCTCCCCAGTCCTGTGTACATTCTGTAATCAAATCCCACTGGCCGCCAAAGTCAAATTCCCTGGGGGAATTCTTAATCCCTTTGCCACATCCCCAGGATGGGAAATCTGTTGTGGGTCCTAGAACTTTCTTAACAGTGTGAGAATTTATTTGGTATAACTGTTCTGCAGTTTGTGGGTCATCTGCTCAGTGCCTCTGTGGTGGGGTTCATGGTGACCTCCTCCAAGAAGGCCTATGCCACAGGCTGTGTGACCCAGGTCTGCAGCACCCAGAGCCCCTGACCCTGGGACAGGCCACTGCTGAACCATGCCTCTGCAGGAGATACTGACACACTCAAAGGCAGGTCTGGCTCAGTCTCTGTGGGGTCTTTGGGTCCTGGTGCACACAAGGTTTTGTTTGAGCCCTCCAAGCGTATCTGGCAGGCATGGGGTTAGATTCTAAACACGATCGTGCCCCTCCTATCGTCTTGTGGGGCTTCTCCTTTGCCCTTGGACATACGGTATTTGTTTTTGATGGTATCCAACATTCTCCTGTTGATGGTTGTTCAGCAGTGAGTTGAAATTTTGGAGTTCTCACAGGAGAAGACGAATGTATGTCCTTCTATTATGCCATCTTGCTCCCAGTATGAAAAGGCAAAAAAAAAATATGACACTGAAAGATGAACTTCCCAGCTGAGTAGGTGCCCAATATGCTACTGGAGAAGAGTGGAGAAATAACTCCAGAAAGAATGAAGAGACAGAGCCAAAGTGAAAACAACACCCAGTTGTGGATGTGACTGGTGATGGAAGCAAAGTGACTGGTGATGGAAATAAAGTCTGATGCTGTAAAGAACGATACTGCATAGGAATCTGGAATGTCAGGTCCATGAATCAAGGCAAATTAGAAGTGGTCAAACAGGATATGGCAAGAGCGAACATCAACATTTTAGGAATCAGTGAACTAAAATGGACTGGGATGGGGGAATATAATTCAGATGACCATTTTATCTACTACTGTGGGCAAGAATCTCTTAGAAGAAATGGAGTAGCTTTCATAGTCAACAAAAGAGTCCAAAATGCAGTACTTAGGTACAATCTCAAAAACGACAGAATGATCTCTGTTCATTTCCAAGGCAAACTATTCAATATCACAGTAATCCAAGTCTATGGCCCAACCACTAATGCTCAAGAAGCTGAAGTTGAAACGTTCCATGAACACCTACAAGACATTCTAGTACTAACACTCAAAAAAGAAGTCCTTTTCATCATAGGGGATTGGAATGCAAAAGTAGGAAGACAAGAGATACCAGGAGTAACAGGCAAATTTGGCCTTGGAGTACAGAATGAAGCAGAACCAAGGATAACAGAGTTTTTCCAAGAGAATTCTCTGGTCATAGCAAACACCCTCTTCCAACAACACAACAGATGACTCTACACATGGACATCACTAGATGGTCAATACTGAAATCAGACTGATTATATTCTTTGCAGCCAAAGATGCAGAAGCTCTATACAGTCAGCAAAAACAAGACCAGGAGCCGACTGTGGCTCAGATCATGTCTCCTTATTGCCAAATTCAGACTTAAATTGAAGAAAGTGGGGAAAACCGCTAGACCATTCAGGTATGACCTAAATCAAATCCCTTATGATTATACAGTGGAAGTGAGAAATAGATTCAAGGGATTAGATCTGATAGAGTGCCTGAGGAACCATGGAAGAGGTTCGTGACATTGTACAGGAGGCAGTGATCAAGACCATCCTCAAGAAAAAGAAATGCACAAAGGCAAAATGGTTGTCTGAGGAGGCCTTACAAATAGCTGAGAAAATAACAGAAGCTAAGGCAAAGGAGAAAAGGAAAGATATGCCCACCTGAATGTGAGTTTCAAAGAATAACAAGGAGAGATAAGAAAGCTTTCCTCAGTGATCAATGCAAAGAAATAGAGGCAAACAATAGAATGGGAAAGACTAGAGATCTCTTCAAGAAAATTAGAGATACCAAGGAGACATTTCATGCAAAGATGGGCACAGTAAAGGACAGAAACGGTATGGACCTAACAGAAGCAGAAGATATTAAGAAGAGGTGGCAAGAATACACAGAAGAACTGTACAAAAAAGATCTTCATGACCCAGATAACCATGATGGCGTGATCACTCACCTAGAGCCAGATATCTTGGAATGGGAAGTCAAGTGGGCCTTAGCAAATCATCACTACGAACAAAGCTAGTGGAGGTGATGAAATTCCAGCTGAGCTATTTCAAATACTAAAAGATGATGCTGTGAAAGTGCTGTACTCGATATGCCAGCAGATTTGGAAAACTCAGCCATGGACACAGGCCTGGAAACGGTCAGTTCTCATTCCAACCTCAAAGAAAGGCAATGACAAAAAAGTTTCAAACTACTGCATAGTTGCACTCATCTCACACACTAGCAAAGTAATACTCAAAATTCTCCAAGCCAGGCTTCAACAGTACATGAACTGAGAACTTCAAGATGTTTAAGCTGGATTCAGAAAAGGCAGAGGAACCAGAGATCAAATTGCCAACATCCATTGGAGCAGCGAAAAAGCAAGAAAGCTCCAGAAAAACATCTTACTTCTGCTTTATTAACTACGCCAAAGCCTTTGTGTGGATCGCAACAAACTGTGGAAAATTTTTTAAGAGACGGGAATACCAGATCACCTTACCTTCCTCCTCAGAAATCTGTATGTAGGTCAAGAAGCAACAGTTAGAACCAGACATGGAACAAGAGACCGCTTCCATATCATGAAAGGAGTGCGGCGAGGCTGTGTACTGTCACCCTGCTTATTTAACTTATATGCAGAGTACATCACGCGAGATCCGGGCTGGATGAAGCACAGGCTGGAATCAAGACTGCCGGGAGAAATATCAATAACCTCAGATATGGAGATGACACCATGCTTATGGCAGAAAGCAAAGAAGAACTAGAGAGTCTCTTGATGAAAGTGAAAGAGGAGAGTGAAAAAGTTGGCTTAAAACTCAACATTCAAAAAACTAAGATCATAGCATCTAGTCTCATCACTTCATGGCAAATAGATGGGAAACAATGGAAACACTGGGCTCCCAAATCACTGCAGATGCTAACTGCCAGCATGAAATTAAAAGACACTTGCTCCTTGGAAGTAAAGCTATGACCAACCTTGACAGTATTTTAAAAATCAGAGACATTACTTTGCTGACAAAGATCCATCTAGTCAAAGCTATGTTTTTTCCAGTAGTCATGTATGTATGTGAAAGCTGGACCATAAAGAAGGCTGAGAGCCAAATAATGCTTTTGTACTGTGGTGTTGGAGAAGACTCTTGAGAATCCCTTGGACTGCAAGGAGATCCAAACAATCCATCCTAAAGGAAATCAGTCCTGAATATTCTTTGGAAGGACTGATGCTGAAGCTGAAACTCCAATACTTCGGCCACCTGATGGAAAGAACTGACTGATTGGAAAAGACCCTGATGCTGGGAAAGATTAAAGGTAGGAGAAGAAGGGGATGACAGAGGATAAGATGGTTGGATGGCATCATTGACTCGATGGACATGAGTTTGAACAGCCTCTGGGAGTTGGTGATGAACAAGGAAGCCTGGCATACTGCAGTCAGTGGGGTCGTGAAGAGTTGGACACGACTGAGTAACTGAACTGAAGGTAGGAATTATTATCTCTCTCTTATGGATGAGGATATTGATGTTTATAGGTGCTAGAGAAGTGACCTAATGACACCAATGTAGCAAGTGGCCAAGTCAGAAATACCAGGTGAGATTCTAGACCTTAATTTTTTTTTGTGCATCATCCCATCATTGTGTAAAATGAAAGTCGCTTAGTCTCCAACACCTGGGGCCCCATGGACTATACAGTCCATTGAATTCTGCAGCCCAGAATACTGGAGTGGGTACCTGTTCCCTTCTCCAGGGGATCTTCCCAACCCAGGGATCAAACCCAGGTCTCCTGCACTGAAGGCGAATTATTTACCAGTTGAGCCACAAGGGAAGCCCACCATTCTCTAAAGTGGGAGTAAATCTCTCCCGTGTGCCTTCAGCTAAACCTGCTAATCGTTTGTCCTCTTTTAAAGTTAAAATTAAAACCTCTGCCTACTATAGGCACAACTGTGAGGACAAGTGTGTTTATTATTGTGCAAAGCATTTAAGTCCTTGGAACATAATTACTATTTAATTTATGTATGCAATTAAAAGTCTTTAAAATGTTTTCAACAACAAAAATGTCACCATTTATACAGAAAGGTTTAACTTGCAGCATTGTAAAAATTAAATAGTTTGTATCTCGACTTGTTTAAACTGGCTTGGACAACTAAATTCGAAATCACTAATTACTTTCTGTTCCAGAAATCTATTCTGTACTGCCTAGCACTTAGTTAGATTGTGTTTTGTAACCGCTCAGTTCACAATTTAGCCTTGTCATCCTGCTGTTGCTGCCTGAGGCATACAGTATCATGTAGTCTCCCACAAAGTATCATAAGAATAGCAGATTGTGTTATCCCAACCAACTCACAAAAATAACTTTGGGACTACAATCTAAAAGCAGTTCAACCTGACTGGCTGGCTGCAGTAAGCCTTAGCAGTTTTGGAAAAGTCAATTTGCATTTCTTAGTTTAAGAAATCGTTTCCTTGTTTCCCCCATCTCCAAAAAGAATAATTTGGACCCCATGATTTCAAAGGCTGAGATCACCTCTCAGATTCTGTGTTCTCTCTACAAAATGTTGCCCTGAAAATGCTTCATGGTTATGCCCTAGCTATGGAATTCACTCTGGCTGTGTGACTTTAGGCACATTACATAATTCCTCTAAGCTTCAGTTTTTTCATTAGTGAAATGGAGATAATAATATGACGTAAACAGCACAGAGCTGCAGAAATATTTGCAGGAAATAATATGTGTGGCGCTCTGTATCAGTTTCCTTTTTCTCCAATTACAAATTACTATAAACTTGGTGGCTGAAAACAACACAAACGCATCACGTGACAGTTCTGGGGGTCAGAAGTTCAGTATGGGTCACAACGGGCTAAAATCAAGGTGTTGCTGGTGTTGTGCTACTTTTTGTTTGTCGTCGCTGTCGTTCAATCGATAAGTCATGTCAGACTCTTGCGACCCCATGGACTGTAGCCCACCAGGCTCCTCTGTCCGTGGGATTTTCGAAGGCAAGAATACTGAAGTGGGTTGCCCTTTCCTCCTCCAGGGGATCTCTGCCCCCAGCCCCCGCCACCCCCCAGGGATGGAATGAATGTCTTCTGCATTGAGAGGTGGAATCTTTACCACTGAGCCACTTGGGAAGCCCTGTGTTACTCTGGAAGGTTCTGAAATCATTTTCTGCTCCTTCACATTGTTGGAAGAATTCACTTCATTGAAGTTGTGGGACTGAGATCCCTATTTCCTTGCTGACTGTCAACTGAGGATTTTCCCATTTGATAGAGGGATCTGGAATTCCTTTCTTCATCGGCCCCCTCCCACTATCTTCAAAGTCAGCAGTCCCGATTAGGGTCTCCCTCATGCTGGAAATCTCTTCTGCCCTTTCCTTCATTATCATACATTTCTTTCAGACACTTCTGCTGTCTGCTTCTCCTTTCAAGTGCCCATCCAGAGGATCCAAGATAATCTCCCCATTTTAAGATCAAGTTGTTGGCAACCTTAATTGCACCTTTACTTTCATTATCTTTTGTCATACAACGTAATATAATCAGATTCTCCAGAAGAAGGACATGGACACGTTTGCGGCCATCATTCCACTTATCAGAAGCTTTCAGCACAATGTTCCAAGAGGTGTCAGTACTCAGTCAATAATAACGATACCCAGTACTTATGTTTACTCTCTGCCAGGTTCCTTCCTACCTAAGTGCTGTATAGATATTTATGGGATTTACCCACATACAATCAATCCTGGGCGTTCATTGGAAGGACTGATGTTGAAGCTGAAACTCCAATACTTTGGCCACCTCATGCGAAGAGTTGACTCATTGGAAAAGACCCTAATGCTGGGAAAGATTGGGGGCAGGAGGAGAAGGGGACGGCAGAGGATGAGATGGTTGGATGGCATCACTGACTCGATGGACATGGGTTTGGGTAAGCTCTGGGAGTTGGTGATGGACAGGGAGGCCTGGCGTGCTGCGATTCATGGGGTCGCAAAGAGTCGGACAAGACTGAGTGACTGAACTGAACTGAACTGACCCACATACCAACCCTCATAATGTGAAGTATGTGCCAATATCACCCTATTAATTAACAAATGAGGACTCAAAACACACAAAGAGTAAGTCCCTTCCTTGAGCTGGTAAAAGAATACAGATTGGAACCCGACAGTCTTGCTCCAAAATCTGTGCTTTTAACTAAGCCCTATTCTGCTTCTTCATTTTAAATGTTATCACAGAAGTCAGGGAATCAAGAGAGCCTTTGCTTAAACTAATACCCATAAAATTACTTCAATACAGGGCAACAGGATTGAGATTCATCTGGCATATGCTGGCATCTTGTATTTCCCTTGCCCTGAGAGGTTGGGCCACCAGGAGCTGAGAGGGCCTGGGTCCAGGGCAAGCATTCCTTTGTCATTCCAGTTTTGAGTCTTACCAGTCAAGTGGGAAAGAAACTCATTTCTAAAATACTCTATGTTGAAAGAGGTGAGGTAGATCTGTTTTTAGATTTCAAAACCTGATTAGTATCATCTCGAGAGTATTACAAACAAAAATACTGCTGCTGTGGTTCCTGAACACCTCACATTTTATTGAAATGCTACTGCATTTCATTTCATATTGAAAGTCTACTTCAGCATTACTATGGAAAGCAAGAAGGTGGTAAATCACCACCTTTATGGGCAACAGAATACCTTTCATTTTCCTGAACGATCACCTCTCCTTTCTTCCAGGAGGAGAGTGCCCTGGGGGAAGCTCTGGGTTTACAATCCAAGTTGACCTCACTGCCCACCTGCACCTGAATCAACTTTTTCATTGGAGTCTTTGAAAAATCTGGAGCAGAAGCTGAAAAGGAGGAAAGAATGTGAATTTGATATTTCATTTCATTTCTTTAAATTCCCATAAATTTCAAAGGTTGACTTTATAATGATTTTTTTTAAAGGTTCTTGACACATGAGATATTACTACTTGATTTATTTGACTGATGAGGGACCACTTACAAGATGCTTTCAATGTTCAAAAGCTAATTCCTACTATTGTGTTTTCCGGCAAGTTCTAATTCTTGAGACAGTTACTTTATATGAAAATTTTAAGTTTACCATGAACTTTTAAAATAGCTCAGTCACGAATTTAATAACACTAAAAACATTTATCATAGAACGTTCTTGGAAGTTCCATGAAGACAACAGGGTCAGTCTCTCTCGTGACTTCAAAGACACAACTTGTAGCACAGTGCCTGACAGTCAGTAGGTGCTCAGCAATGTTTATTGTATAAAGGCTGAGTGCTGAACACTTATTCTCTTGTATAAACATTATCAAGATCTACTATAAACATTATTAAGATATATCATAAAATTTTCATGTGGTTAGCTTTAACTTCAAAGTTGGAGAAGTATAACATGCATTATTACACTATGTTACAATATTCCATTAAATACTATAATACGTAGAAAATACGTATAATAATGCATGGAATATTGCTAATAATGCATGGAATGCTGATCTTGAAACAATACCTTAACATTCAAGAGACAAAATAATGTATCATTTGAAGGAAAGTATATGTTAATCAGAAAATCATCTTCCTTTTACTGAAAATGCGGAAAAAAGTTAAGAACTCAGTGCATTTCTATAAATATCTAATCTACTTCTCTACAGCATATCCCAGTGAATACAATCTATTTTTTAATAACTGGATATCATACAATGAATTATATGATACATATATGTGATTGCAGATAAAGAAAACATGTTATCTTAGAGGTTGCTGGCCTTAAAAATTAAGATTCTAAGAGAATAATTTTTACTAAAACAAACCAAAAATATCTTTATATATCAGTATAATCTCTTTTCAAACACAGGTCATATTTTTTCATACAAAAACCCCATGCAACACTAGGCAGAGATTCATTTGGTTTAAGATGACTAAACTATGGTTTATAAGATTAATTAAGAGAACAGCAAGCTTCAACATCAGATATATGCACATTTCGCCTCCTTTCTGTTGTAATACCATATGTCTCTGTCATGGATAACACCAGCCAGATTTTCAGGTGATGATCTACTGTTCCCAAGCTTTAGTCTTCTTGGTACAGATGATGTGTTTCTAACTTCCAGGCACCAAGAGACACCTGTTTTCCTTAAACCAGTGTTTTTCCATGAAACACATAACATTTTGGCTATCTTGGGCACTGAAGGACATTGAGCAGTCTCTCTGGCATCTGTCTGTAAGATGCCAGGAGCATATGCAGGCTCCATCCTTTGCTACCATACCCTTACACTGTGGCAGCCAAAAATGTCTCCAGACATTTCCCACTATTTCCAGGGTGCAAAACCATCCCCAGCAGGGAAGCACTGACTTAGATCAACAGGACTGTGACTTGCACTTAAGTAATTAAGAAAGCTATCCCTCTTTCACTAGATTGACTCTGATAATGAAAATTGAATGTGCTGGAGATCATCATATGAGGCCTGAGAGTGGTGATGATGCTAGAACCCTGAGTCGAATCAAACTGGAATCCAAATTCTCTATTTTAATTACAATGAACAATAAATTTCCCTACTCCCCTTCTCTTTCCCTCCTTCCCACATTCTTCCTTGCTCTCTTCCCTCCTCCTCCCCTCCTCCCCTTCCTTTTTTCCTCCTCTCTTTCTTTCTTATCTATACATATTATGTTATGCTCTGACAATTTTGGTTGGACTTGAAGTCATTTGCACCTTACAATGTCTTTTCTGGACAATGGGCCTAAACATAACATTTCCTTTCTTTTCTTATACCTGAAGTACAAGAGAAACATAATTCGTAATTTCATGTAGTTGAGCCTCGGTTAGTTAAAGCTTTGGTGTGCCCAAAGCTTGAAGCTTCCATCAGAGTTATTAAAGACAAAGACAACAACTCCTTTTGGATCAATAAACTATTGATTTGAATTTTGATATTTACTTTTATGGACCAGCAACTGAGAACACCAGAGTCACTTATTCTCCTAAAAGGTACTACTTAGTTCATACTATTGGTGCTGGATAAGGATGTTTTAGCTCAACACTCTCTCCCTATTTTTCTCTACTTCAAACTTTGGGTTTAATTGTGGCCATAATTGCTGCTTTTCCTTAAAAATTATTAAAGTGTATGCCTCGATTAAAAACTCTGCATGATTCTGCTGCGATACTGAAAATGTTATTAGACGTAGGAATCTCATATGAAAGGTAAATATTTCTGCTTCTGGCAAAAATGGAGGATTTAAGAAAAATAAATTAAGATGAGAAAGTTGGTCTTACCCATGACCTTGAGCTCAGCACTAGAATAGACGAGACCATGTTTGTTCTCTGCTATGCACTGGAACATTCCAGAATCGGTCACATTTAGGTTTGATATTGTAAGGGCACCATTTTCTATCTGTATTCTCTCCTAGACAATAATAAAAATGCTTTGCATATAAATGTATATACCATTGTAGATGAAAAATGATAACCACTGAATATGATTTCAATCATGCAAAAGTATCATTAATTTCCCTCATGGTATTAGGCAATCTGACCTGAAATTTAAATGATTCCCTTATGTGAAATGGTGATGGTGACTTAACATAACAGCTAGACATTAAAAATGCTAATAAACATACTACAGTCAAAAAATATATATCAGTAAAATAAATAACAAAGCATAAATGGAAAATATTGCAACTATTTCATTTTTCCCTATGGATAAAGTTGCAGACTTTAAGAAATGTACCAGACTTTCCACCCCATGAACTGGAAAGGTTTTCACCAGTTTTTAAAATCATGCAAATTGAAGACATAATAAATTCCGTGTATTAAAAACGGTGCTGGGAAACACGTATCTATTTAAGGTTTGTAGGTATTATGAATGGTTATGTGGAGAAATCTGAAGGAACATAAGTGACTTAGTACAACAATGTTTAAAAAGAGCAAAAATTACATGGCTTGAGAAGTGATTAAGAAAATACTCATGTAACAAGGTAATGATATAATTGATACATTTATTCTCCAGAGGCCATCCATGTTATCAAACAGGAAAAATGGAAATTACATTCTACATATGATTAAAATAAAGCCTTCTCTAATTTTCAAAATGAAAAAAAAAAATAGTGTAGTGAACAACAAAGTTTGAACTATGGTCCACTTATTTGCATACTTTTTCATTGAAATTGTAAATACTAGAGGACCTCACAGTCCCTGGTTGGTTGCATCCATGGATCAGGGACACAGAGAACTGACTATAAATTATACAAGAGCTAACACTTGCACGTTCATAGGTTGACTTTATATCATAAACTAAATTCATAAAATAATCTTTCTCCAATGAAATTCAATACTGAAAATATTTCCTCCTTGGAAGACTGGGTACTTGATTTTATCCTTTTTTCCCTTGCACTGCTTCTTAGATGAATGTGATAAAAAACTCTTCAGATGAATGTGTGCAAACTCACCAGTTTACTCTGGCAGTTGGTACCAGAAAAGGCATTTATACAAAGTGGGAAAAAGGCGTATTAACCAGGCACATTATCTTACCTCAAGCACAAGGGCTTCTCCATTTTTCAACCATCGGTAGGAGGGTTTGGGCTTACCACTAGCCCGACATTCCCAGTAAAGACTGTCCTCCACTGCTAATTCTACATCTTGTATGAGTTGAACCCAATGAGGCTTTGCTGCAATGAAAAAAAAAAAAAAATTAAACCACTCCACAATTAAAAACAAATACTTTACCCACATAAATATAAGTGGATATGACTACGGGCAATAATAGATTAATGTAAGCTAATGTAATGTAAGTGGCTAAAATTGTATTTAATTCACTCAGTCAGTCAGTTCAGTCACTCAGTCGTGTCTGACTCTTTGCAACCCCATGAATCGCAGCAGGCCAGGCCTCCCTGTCCATCACCAACTCCCAGATTTTACCCAAACTCACGTCCATAGAGTTGGTGATGCCATCCAGCCATCTCATCCTCTGTCGCCCCCTTCTCCTCCCGCCCCCAATCCTTCCCAGCATCAGGGTCTTTTCCAATGAGTCAACTCTTCACATGAAGTGGCAAAGTATTGGAGTTTCAGCTTCAACATCAGTCCTTCCAATTACTAGGTATTTACTAAGTGGGTATGTGAAACATTTCTAGATTTGAGAATGGATGTTACAACCTGCCCTTTCCTAAGTCAAATTCATTATGCTTTCTCTGTTTTCAAAATTCTGGGCACTGTATTACATTTTTCAGATATCAGCAGAAAAATGCAGGTACACAAACTATATAGATTTTCTTGTCCAAGTACATTTTTGAATTATGAGATCACAACTGATGACAATTTAATATGTGAATGACAGCAGATACCAGTCTTTATTATGCACTAAAAATCAGCATCAATAGAAGAGAAACTTGTACAGCACAAGGAAAAAAATATTTCCTTCAAGTTAGAAATAACTCTTAATTAAATACAAACCAGTGAACATCTTATGAACCTCTGTGCAAATTAAAATGAAAGCAGGGAAAGATGGATAAATTTGTTCAATTTGAATCAAATGATTTTTTATGAAAAAGAAGTAACTCATGCAACCTTAAATTATGTATGCAAATCAGGTACATCAAGTGGATTTATCATTTTTACTTACATTTTAGAAGACACTTGGGAAATCTTTTTACATATGAAAGCAACATACCACTCACAATGAAAGTCACTCAACATTCAAAGTATATTCGGCCAAATCTCAGTCTGTGTTTTAGATCTGAGACTAGGAGGTGAGATGTCTTCCCGGTTTCACATTGCATTATACATGTGATGTGTACTTCGGGGTTCACATTTGTATCCTCCATATGAAGAAAGATTTTATCTATTTTAATTTAATTTCAGCTATGGGAAGATTTGTCTTTCTGTTTATAGCTCATAAAATTGCCTTTTTTATAAATGAAACTGAAACTATAGCTATTCAGCTTTTAGAGAAAATGTACCCATTGAAGTTTTACCTTATTTTGTCTTTTTATAAAATATAAATGGCTTGCCTAATCTGAAGTATAATTCAGTCCCAAATCACTCCTGTCTACTCTATATTGAAACACACTGTCTTCTTTCAGGAATTAATCAGCCTAGGCAGGATGAGACTACAACAGACTCACATATGATCCCTTGACTGAGGCTCAAGTTTCTAGCAAAAATTTCCACTGGCTTCTTGTACTACTGTTCTCCAAATGGAAAGATAATTTGTTGGACTAAGCGAATCCTAAGATTGCAATTGCCATATAATGTGATTTATCCCCTTATTCCATCATATGAGATTCAAATATTCTACTGGATTATTTTTTACATGAAATATCAGAGCAGATAATCAGAGAACTGCAAGGCATTTATTCAATACAGACTTCAGACAGAATTTTAAAGTAACTTTCATGAAACTCTCTAACTGATCTCTGATTTCTTTTTTTTAATTGAGTTTTTTTTTTCATTTTATTTTTTGGCTGCACTGCACTGCATATGGCATCTTAGTTTTCTGATGAGGGACCAAACCTGTGACCCCTTCAATGAAAGTGCAGATTCCTAACCACTGGACTGCCAGAGAGCTCCCTCTAATTTATTTCTTAGGTACATATAAAAATGGACTAAAGCAACCATCTGCCTCATTTACTAAGTATAGCGGATGATGTTTGTTGTCTATTGTGTATCCATTTTCTCTCTTCTTTATTCCTAAGATGCCCTAATTTTTTATTGAATTATCGTCTCTTCTACAAAATCCATGGAAACCTGATCATATTCTGTGTTCCAGAAAAAGCTCGTAAGTTGTTTAAGCCAATTTGCCTTGTTAGCGATTGGTTTAGGAATGAACACGCAGCCAGTGAGATCTGCGAAGTGAACTGCAAGATGTTTTAGAGAAAGGAAGCATGGACAAGAACTAATGTGCTGGTCACTGCTGGTAGCCATTCTATGACTATTAGAGAAATCAACATGCAGAGAAAGGGAAAAGGTAAGGGCAGAAAGAAATGTCACAGAGAAACTGAGCAAGGGCCTGATTGTAAGGCACTTAAATGTCAACTTAGCTTTGAATGACTTGTTTGTGGTCGACTTAGAGCCATATAACCACATGGCTTAGGTGTCCCCAACACATATCCATATCATCCCATCAACATGTAGAACATGGCATCTGGGAAACTGCAACTTGATGCTGTGTATTTTAATCAAATCTCGTAATGAGAAGGAAGAATTACAACACAGAATGGCTCATGCTATCAATCCATACCTCCATTTTGTTCCTGGCAGATCCTATAAACTTACAATAAAACAAGTGTCAATCTAATCAGATGTAATACACTTGCAAACTTCACATTCTTTTGAAGAGGGTTTACTTGTCTTTATACTTGTCTTTGCAAAATTTTTCCTCTCTGCAACATTTATGTACACTATACAAGTTTGCATTGCAAATTATTTCAATTTTCAGTTTTTAAAATAAATAGAATATATTATCTTTTTCTGTTCACAAAAGTGATCAATTCTCATTCATTTTACAATATTTTTAATGGTTAAACTGCAAAAATACATTCACTGAGTTTACATCTTCACATATTTTATACTACATTTTATAAAATGATTTATTTCTATGTTCTAAATCATACTTTCATAGAAATACTTAATATATGGATTAAAGATCTAAATGTAAGACCAGAAACTATAAAACTCCTAGAGGAAAACATAGGAAAAACACTCTCCGACAAAAACCACAGCAGGATCCTCTATGACCCACCTCCCAGAATATTGGAAATAAAAGCAAAAATAAACAAATGGGACCTAATTAAAATTAAAAGCTTCTGCACAACAAAGGAAACTATAAGCTAGGTGAAAAGACAGCCTTCAGAATGGGAGAAAATAATAGCAAATGAAGCAACGGACAAAGAATTAATCTCAAAAATATACAAGGAGCTCATGCAGCTCAATTCCAGAAAAATAAACGACCCAATCAAAAAGTGGGCCAAAGAACTAAACAGACATTTCTCCAAAGAAGACATACAGATGGCTAACAAACACATGAAAAGATGCTCAACATCACTCATTATCAGAGAAATGCAAATCAAACCCACAATGAGGTACCATTTCATGCCAGTCAGAATGGCTGCTATCCAAAAGTCTACAAGCAATAAATGCTGGAGAGGCTGTGGAGAAAAGGGAACCCTCTTACACTGTTGGTGGGAATGCAAACTAGTGCAGCCACTATGGAGAACAGTGTGGAGATTCCTTAAAAAACTGGGAATAGAACTGCCATATGACCCAGCAATCCCACTGCTGGGCATACACACTGAGGAAACCAGAATTGAAAGAGATACGTGTACCCTAATGTTCATCACAGCACTGTTTATAATAGCCAGGACATGGAAGCAACCTAGATGCCCATCAGCAGACGAATGGATAAGGAAGCCGTGGTACATATACACAATGGAATATTACTCAGCCATCAGAAAGAATACATTCCAATCAGTTCTAATGAGGTGGATGAAACTGGAGCCTATTATACAGAGTGAAGTAAGCCAGAAAGAAAAATACCAATACAGTATACTAACACATATATATGGAATTTAGAAAGTTGGTAAAGATAATCCTGTATGAGAGACAGCAAAAGAGACACAGATGTATAGAACAGTCTTTTGGACTCTATGGGAGAGGACGAGAGTGGGATGATATGGGAGAATGGCACTGAAGCATGTAAATTATCATATGTGAAATGAATCACCAGTCCAAGTTCGATGCATGATACAAGGTGCTTGGGTCTGGTGCACCAGGATGACCCAGAGGGATGGGATGGGGAGGGAAGTGGGAGTGGGGTTCTGGAAGCAGAACACATGTACACCCATGGTGGATTCATGTCAATGTATGGCAAAACTAATACAATATTGTAAAGTAAAAAAAAAAAAAGAAAGAAAGAAATATTTCGCAAAAAAATACTTAATATTATTTTTTAATAAAAGTGATTTGAAAACAATTTTGGGCAAAAAAGATAATCTAATTTTCCTAAGACCCTGATGCTGGGAAAGATTGAAGGCAGGAGGAGAAGGGGACGAAAGAGGACGAGATAGTTGGATGGCATCACCCACTCAAGGGGCATGAGTGTGAGTAAACTCCGGGAGTTGGTGATGGACAGGGAGGCCTGGCATGCTGTAGTCCATGGGGTGGCAAAGAGTCGGACACGACTGAGCAATTGAACTGAACTGAATTTTCCTAAAAATAGTCTCTAAACAAAGGTAACTGTATTAACCTTTCTTACCCAAATATAACAGTACATAAAATGAATGTGACTACAAATTAAAGGCAGCAAACATGGTATATTTTTACTATTGTAAAGCATAGAATAACACTGAAGAGGTCAAGCGAGACTGAGTTTATGTGGTTGGACTAATGCAGCAATTACAAGTTTTCCCAGTAGACAGTTTCTTTCTGCTTTGTAAAGATCACAGAGAAAGATATAAAATCCCATTTTCTAGAGGTAATAGCAGAGAGAAAGGAGATATCTCCTTGATTCAGTTAAGTAAGTAAATTGCTATTCTTAACCCCCCCAAAAAAGTGAATATTTCATTGTCATATGAATCAGTTTAAAACGCAATATGAATATGTCTCCAACTTCATTGCAAAATTTTCTTTCTTTTTAATTCCTTTTATGATAAATATTTATCCTCACTTAACAAAGTATAGAACAGAACAAGCTGGACATTGGGATTCTGCTAAAATATCCTACCCAGCCTCCAATCCCAATACCAATAATTTATAAAGAGAGCAAAAGGTAAAAATCCAATATGCCGAAAGTGAAGGCTTACCATAGTAAGTGAGACGCCCCCTGGCGACATTTTTCCCTCGTGAATTCTCAGCAATGCATTCATAGGAACCTGAATCTTCCTGCTGGAAGTTGGGAATTTCAAGCACACCACTGAACTTCCTTAATTTAATTTTACTGGGAAAAGGCAGTCCATCACTTCTTCTCCAATTAATCTGAGGTACAGGACTGTGAAGAAATTTATCAAGTTAATCTCTATTTTCAGCAGATGTCTGGAAGCCTTTTAGGCTTGACAAAATAAAACTTTTGTTAGGACAGAATAAAAATGGCACAGATTTTTCAAATGCAGAAACACTCAGCTGTCAATTACATAAACCTGCAATGCAAAGATTTATCTCTTTAACTTGATATTTTAATAAAATAAACTGTGCATTTTCTCGAGTGAATTCATAATTTAGAGAAAATGCATATCCACAGTATTATAATACAACAAATGAACAAGCAAAAGAAAAATAACACCAATTTAGTTTATGAAATCAGGCAGGCACAGTCATTTACTGCAAATTGCCTTTAAAATTTCAAACTAAATTATATAATGTGAATTTCCCATCTATTTTATTTTTCCTTTACTTCTAAATGAAAGAAATTTTTAGAAAATAAGGAAAAGAGGAGTCTGTCAAAAGCTATCTTGATCTCTCACAGCAACCAAATGTTTCCACATATCGGAGTAAATGTTATAAAACTTACTTTCCAAGGGCAAAACATTCCAATTTCACAGTTGAACCCTTAGCTGCTGGAAGAGTTTCTGGAAACTGAACTTCTATTTTCGGCTCATATTCACCCATCACACCTGTAAACGCACAATACAAAGTTAATGGTTTCAATGTTTCCTTCGGAATTCTCTCATTTTTCTTAAATATATTTTTTTGCTCTATTTTGAAGTAATTCTTCCTAATGATTTAAATTATTGACTTGCCATCTGGTAGGTACTTTTAGAAGCAGTGTTACCTTGGACCAAATATGTAATATTATTAAACATGTGGAAACTTTGGATTCCATGATTTATAAGTTACAGCTTACAGAGGAGTTTCAAGAAAACAACTAGATCTTTTTTACATTATATAAAATGGGAGGCTTTTTTATTCTGTATTCAATTTGGAAATTCTAGTCAAACTTAAATCTACGATACATTATGACTTCTTAAGTTATCCTAAAGAGGAAAAATTATGGGAGGAAATTTACTTAATGGTACCCTGGTAGCACAGACACCAACCTTAAACTTATTAAATAGCTCCCTGAAGACAAGAAATGGTAACGTAATAAACAAGAAAGGTCAAGTTCAATTACACCTGACTGGAAAGAAGTACTTAGATACTCTGTGTTCATGGCACTGTGTTGTATCAGATATTGTTTTGTGTAAGTGGGACAGTTACCCAGGCTTATAAATATGCTTTGCAGTTCATGGGCTCCCTTGAAACAGTCACTGAGGGGCTAAAGAAACATATATTTTCCTTTTTCCCCTCCAGTTTTAGTGAGTTATGACTGACAAATAAAAACTGCATAGTGTCATTTCTTAGGGTGTACAATGTGATGAGTTCATACATGTATACATTGTGAAATAATTGCATCAGTCAAGTTAACATATTTAACACCTCACATAGTTACTATTTTCAATTTTTAAAAATAATTTTTTTTTCTCTAGTGAGAACACTTAAGATCTACTCTCTAAGCCAATTTCAAGTACACAACACAGGATCACTATAATCACTATGCTGGTAGGGGTAGGGGAAATGAGGTGATGTTGGTCAGAGTGTACCAACTTTCAATTGTAAGATGAATAAGTTCTAGGGATCTAATGTACAAATTTTTTCCTTTAATTTTATTTATAGATGTTTTCTAACCTGTAACAAAATATTTAGAACTTTAATAATCTCAGGCTGGCAAAAGTTAAGAAAGGCGACGTCATGAGAATACAAGGCAACACCCAGGCCTGAAGGGTTCATATTTGGTTTAAAGGCATAGTGCCACCATCTTGAAATTCTTTAAAAATTTTTAACAAGAAATTCCTCATTTTCACTTAGTACTGGTCCCTGCAAATCAGGAAGCCAGTTCTGAGTAAGAATTACATTACAGGGACTTATGGTTGATGGAATCATTTTAGCCACTGTACTCATAAACATTTTTTTTTTTCTGAAAAAAAAAATAATTCTGCAGGATATACTTTTCACTTCTCCTAATTTGTTTTGTCTTGTATTCACAACAGCATTTCCACTTAGAATTGCCCCTTGAAATATTCCCTACCGTCAGAACGAAGCACCAAAGGAGTTGGGGAACCCAGCACTCTGGCACTTGTCACTGTACTAGTCACCACACACGTATAATTGCCCACGTCAGATGGTTCCACTTTGGCTATGTAGAGGTGGCCTGTCTCTTGAGAGACAAATCTCCGACTATCTTCTTCGACAAATGATGGATATTCATTGAAGATCCAAGCATATGACAGTTCTAGTAAAATTTTCAGAGAAAAGAAATTCCATCATGAAGGAAAACTTTCTACAATATATTAAAAATATCTGAAATCACCTTTACTGCAAAGCAACACTTAGTGTTTTTTGCAGGTCATGGAGAGAAACAATTATGTGACACAATGCTGTGTTCATTCTGCATTCTACAGAGGTCACTGTCGATCAGCATTCTTGTGGGAACAATATTATCACTGTCATCATTATCACTACTCTAGAAACCTACTAACAAGTTTCTCTGGCTTGTCTTGCTCCCTTTTAATTTGTGTCTCCACACTACATGCTCTATGATCTTTCAAAATTATCAATCTCATCATGCTACCTCCTGCTATAACACTTTGACAATTACTCGGTAGTCTTTGGAATAATGAAAAATTGCTTAACTTGAAAATGAGACCATGCATGATTAAGCCCCTACTTATTGGCTTAGAAACTGAGAAGCCCACTCCTGTCTCTCTCTCTCTTTTTTTTTTTTGTGGGTCTTTTCTTTACATATGCTGCTCTCAGAAGCTGCCCTGTCCTTTTGCTCCGTTCAAGGCTTTACTCCCCTTTCAACACCAAAGCTCATTCTGTCGAAATAACTTATAAATATTTTTCAAAAATTGGTTCCTACATCATGAATCACCTACTCAGAGAAGTCTTCCTTATCTCTCATTCTCTGAGTAAGTGCTTATATACAGAGCAACTCTACGCTCATATTACTTAAATTACTTGCCACTTTTATATAACGATCTATTTACTTATCTGCCCTCCCACCACTTGGTAAACAAAAAGAGATGTCAATTTTTATCCTGCTTGCCTTCCTCTTCTAAAAGCAGCAAATGGAAACATCCAAAAACTTCTAACTGTCCTCAATAAATATTTATTGAGTTAATTAAGATAAAATTATGTCCCTAATGTCTAAATCAAGTCCTATAGTCGAGTTTTCCTGAACTTGGGGAACAAGGTAAACTAACTCTCCCTAAAGGAACTGTTGTTCTCCTCCTCTGTGATAATGAGAGCTAAATATTATGCTGCTTTGTTCTAGATGCTCATATTTTTCAGAAGCAAGTCATTATGTAAGTATAGTTATTGTAGTTGGCTTATTTAATTCTTTCTTTCTGTGGCTGTATTTTCTTTTCCAATTTCACTAACCTTATAGCACTGGTTCATACTGTAATGCTTTTCCAAAAGCATCTTTAAAAACCAGATGCAATAAAAATCAATTTTAATGAATAACAAACTCAAAAAAAAATGTATTTAAGGCATAATTCCAATGGTGTAGGGTCTTTCCACTTGTTAGAGGGAGGCAATTAGTCATTACACAAATAACAATGACACGATGTCACTGGGCGAGAGTTACTATGGGTTTCAGAGGAATGAGAGACGACATTCTCATAACTGAAGAACAGGTCTTAAAAAGCAGGAGAACATTCTGACCTGAAGGGATAAAAGTGCTCCTGAGGGAGGGAAAAGAGAATGCAAAAGGGGAACAGGGTGAAGAGCAAGCACCTGGTGAAAATGGAAAATGACTGTCTCTCTTCTACCTTCAAAGCAACTGGGAATGTTGGATGATTCTAAAGCTTAGCAAGTCAGTGTCATACTGTGCAGATGGTCAGAAACATTGATTTGTAATCCTGAACTGAGCTTTACATCAGGCTATCATATCAGCAGAGTGTTTCATGAAATTCTACTCAGTCATGTGATTTGTTTGTTAAATTGTATGAAAACAAAATGTATCTCCAACATCCACTCCACAGTTGGTCTCTTGCCTGTCCTGATGGTGCTTTCTCTTGCACTAGCACCAAATAAACTACAGAACTAAAGAATGTTGTAGGCTTCCCTGACGGCTCAGTGGGTAAAGAATCCACTGCAATGCAGGAGACCTGGGTTCCGTCCCTGGGTCGGGAAGATCCCCTGGAGAAGGGAATGGCAACCCACTCCACTATTCTTGCCTGGAGAATCCCATGAAAAGAGGAGCCTAGCAGGCTACAGACCATGGGGGCTCAAAGAGTCAGGACGTGACAGAATGACTATGCAGGCTTTCTTTGTTTTAAAGAAAGCAAAGCAAAGTAATTTTATTCTGCTTTTTGACATGTTTTATTCATGAAATTAATATGATTGCACCTCTCTCTTTAATCCAGGGAGAGTAAAATTTCTACTACTCCCTAACAGAACAGGCTGCTTCCTGCTGAGGAGGTTCCCCCAGGGTGTTAATGCTGCCATTCCTACAGGATTCCTCACGAGGGCAACTACAGCTTGAGGGCTCCCCAACAGAATGGCCACAGTATTTTCAGAACTGTGCTCTGGCATTCTGCCTGCCCAAGTTTTCCTCCCCTATCTTTGTTCAAAGTTTTCAGAGCTAAATCTCAGTCTGATTCTCCCTTGACCCATTGTTGCTCCCTCCCTCCTTATCCTTCACAGGCACTTTTTCTGTTTTGTTTGCTTGTTTATGTGTGTGTGTTTTTAATGTCTGATTCTTTGATCCCGCCTTATAGTCTGTTTCTTAGGAGACCTGAACTCACATGGTGTTGCTGAAATTGAGCAATACACTCTCTTCCTTCATTGAGGGGTATTTAAAAACTGCCCCTTCCGTCAGACCTGGAGGAAACATTTCCTTTCACTCACTTTCTTTCAGGCAACTGTCCCTCTCCACAACTTCCATCAGGAGAGTCCCGCCCCTTCTTCCCCAAGCTCCTCAAATATACAAATTGATCCTTGGTTTATTCTTAGTGGCTCAGCTGGGAAAGAATCCACCTGCAATGTGAGAGACTGGGTTCGATCCCTGGGTTGGGACGATCCCCCTGGAGAAGGGAAAGGATAACCCACTCCAGTATTCTGGCCTGGAGAATTCCAAGGAGTGTATAGTTCATGGGGTTGCAAAGAGTCTGACAGGACTGAGTGACTTTCACTTTCACTTTTATTCTTAGTATCTGCCCTCTAGAAAAGTCCAGACAAGTCAGTATCCCAGTCAGTGTAAGCCTCTCTTGATACCTAACTCATGCCCCCTCAAAGAAGAAAAATTTCCACCATTTATGCAATCTTTCTGGGCTTAGTTACTGATTTCTTGTTGTTAGTCACTAAGCTGTGTCCAATTCTTTGCAACCCCGTGGACTGCATAACGCCAGGCTCCTCTGTCCTCCACTGTTTCCCTGAGTTTGCTCAAACTCATGTCCATTGATGCTATCTAACCATCTTATCCCATGCTGCCCCCTTTTCCATTTGCCTTCAATCTTTCCCAGAATCAGGGTTTGTTCCAATGAGTCAGCTCTACACATCAGGTGACCAAAGTATTGGAGTTTCAGCTTTAGCAATAGTCCTTCCAATGAATATTCAGGGCTGATTTCCTTTAGAATTGACTGGTTTGATCTCCCTGCTGTAGAAGGGACTCTCTAGAGTCTTCTCCAGCACCACAGTTTGAAAGCATCGATTCTCTGGCTCTCAGCCTTCTTTATGGTCCAACTCTGACACATGTATATGGTTACTAGAAGAACCATAGATTTGATTATATGGACCTTTGTTGGCAAACTGATACCTCAGGTTTTTAATATACTGTCTAACTTTGTCATAGCTTTCCTTCCAAGGAGCAAGTGTCTTTTAATTTCATGGCTGCAGTCACTGTCGGCAATGATTTTGGAGCACAAGAAAATAAAACCTGTCAGTGCTTCCACTTTTCTCCTTCTAGTTGCCATGAAGCGATGGGACCAGATGCCATGATCTTAGTTTTTTGAATGTTGAGTTTTAAGCCCGCTTTTTCACTCTCCTCTTTCACTTGCATCAAGAGGCTAGTTAGCTCCTTTTCACTTTCTGCCATTAGAATGATATCATCTGCATATTTGTGGTTGTGATATTTCTCCCAGAAATCTTGATTCCAGCTTGTGGTTCATCAAGCCTGGCATTTCACATGATGTATTCTGCATATAAGTTAAATAGGCAGGATGACAACATACAGCCGTGATATACTCCTTTCCCAGTTTGGAACTAGTCTGTTGTTCCATGTCCAGTTCTGTTACTTCTTGACCTGCATGCAGGTTTCTAAGGATACAGGTAATGTGGACTGGTACTCCCATCTCTAAGAATTTTCCACAATTTGTTGTGATCCACACAGTCGAAGGCTTTAGCATAGTCAATGATAGCAAAAGTAGATGTTTTTTTTCTGGAATCCTCTTGCTTTTTTGATGATCCAATGGATGTTGGTTCCTCTGCCTCTTTGAAACACAGCTTGTACACTGGAATTTCTTGGTTCATGCTCTGTGGGAGCCTAGCTTGAAGGCTTTTGAGTATAACCTTGCCAGCATGTGGAATGAGTGCAATTGTATGGTAGTCTGAACACTCTCTGGCATTGCTTTCTTTGGGATTGGAATGAAAACTGACTTTTTCCAGTCCTGTGGCCACTGCTGAGTTTTCCAAATTTTCTTACATACAAGTACAACAGTTCATGCTTCATGTACTGTTCAAGCCTAGCTTGGAGAATTTTGAGCATTACTTTGCTAGCATGTGAGATTAGTGCAATTGTGCAGTAGCTCGAGCATTCTTTGGCTTCGCCTTTCTTTGGTATTGGGATGAAAACTGACCTTTTCCAGTCCTGTGGCCACTGCTGAGTCTTCCAGATTTGCTGGCATATTGAGTGTAGCACTTTAACAGCATCATCTTTTAGGATTTTAAGTAGCTCCGCTGGAATTACATCACCTCCACTAGCCATGTTTGTAGAAATGCTTCCTAAGGCCCTCTTGACTTCACACTCCAGGATGTCTGGCTCTAGGTGAGTGACCAAACCATCCTGGTTATCTGGCTCATTAATACCTTTCTTGTATAGTTCTTCTGTGTATTCTCGACTGGTTTTCTTAATGTCTTCTGCTTCTGTTAGGTCCTTGCCATTTCTGTCTTTCATTGTGCCCACCCTTGAATGAAATATTTCCTTGATATCTCCAATGTTCCTGATGAAATTTCTACAGTCTTTCCCATTCTACTGCTTTCCTCTATTTCTTTGCATTGTTCATTGAATAAGGCCTTCTTATCTCTCCTTGCTATTCTCTGGAACTCTGCATTCAGCTGCATATATCATTCCCTTTCTCCCTTGCTTTGCACTTCTCTCCATTCCTCATCTATTTGTAAAATCTCCTCAGACAACCACTTTGCCTTCTTGCAGTTCTTTTTCTTTGGGATGGTTTTGGTCACTGTCTCCCGTACAATGTTACAAACCTTTGTCCATAGTTCTCCAGGAACTCTGTCTCCCAGATCTAATCCATTGATTCTATTCTTCATCTCCACCATATAATCATAAGGGATTTGATTTAGGTCATTTAGGTGAATGGCCTAGTGGCTTTCCCTACTTTCTTCAATTTAAGCCTGAATTTTGCAATAAGAAGCTCATGATCTGAGCCCCCAGCAGCTCCAGGTCTTGTTTTTACTGACTGTATAGAGTGTCTCCATCTTTGGCTGCAAAGAACATAATCAATCTGATTTTGGTAGCCTTAAACCACTGTACAATAACCCACCTACTGGAATATGATGTAACTAGAATAATACAGTGGTTTTCTTCCACTGCTTTCTCCAAAGACATCCTCAGAAAATCAATAGGGATAACAAAAATCTAACAACACAAAATCCTAACTCTAAGGTTTTGAGCTGGAATAAACAGAAGAAACAGGAAAATCAGAAAGAAATACCACTGTGGAGATGGGAAAAATGTTGTCCTGAAAAAAGATTTTGAGACTCTAGGAAGATAACTTAGAAGCAAATGCCTAACACATGGGCAGAAACATAGCAAACAAAAGTTTAAAAAAGAGCTTGTGCTTAATAATGGTAGACAGAATAGTTAAGATTCTTTGAGTTTACATACTTTTACCCTAGAACATGTCTACATCCTAATCCCTAAATTCTGATTATGCTACCTGGGAGGGCAGGAGGGACTATGCAGATGTTAATACATTGAGGGTGTTGTGATGGGACCATTGTTCCAGATTATCTGGGTGGGCCCACTGTCACTACAAGGGTCCTTATAAGAGTGAAGCAGGAGGGTCACAGTCATCGAAAGGATGTGTGATGTCAGCGGCAGAAGTTATAGTCAGAGAAATATTACTTCAAGATGCTAAATTTTTGGTTTGAAAATGAAGAAAGGGACCACAAGTCTGGGAATGCAATGACTTCTAGAAGCAGGAAAAGGCAAGAAACCAGATTTTCCCCCTGCACCTCTGGAAGGAAAGTATATCTGCCAACATCTTGATGTGTAGTCAAATGAAACTAGTTTTGGACTTTGGACCTTCCGAACTAACAAAGAAGAAATGTGTGTGTTTTAAGCCACTAAATTCATGGTGATTCATTACAGCAGCAATAGGGAAAATAATTCACACAGCAAAGGAAGTCTGCAGATGTGATGAAGTTGAGACTCTAAGATGGATCTGGAATTATGAAATGTAATCCCAAACATCCTAAGGAGCAAAAAGGGGAGACAGGAGAGTCAGAACTGTAACTAGGAAAGCAGAGAATAGAGTGATGGGATTGCTGGCTGAGACCAAGAGCCAACAAATGTGGGTAGCCTCTAGAAACTGCAGAAGCAAGTGAACACAGCCCTTTATTTTAGCCCAGTGAGACCTATGCTGGACTTGAAGGAGAGAAGAATATAGCACCTCAAAATATGCCTGTTTGGCATAAGGATCACTTTAAGTTGATTATTTTTAAGAAGCAGCACTTAGGAAAAGTTCTGAAAACTGAGCAGAAATTATCCTTTTGTAAGAGACATTTACATTTATAAGGGGAATCTCTCTGTGTGTACCAGGAAGAAAAGGATGACTGAGCTCTAATCAATGGGGAATTTAAGAACTTAAATCTACATAACCATCTTACTTTTGTTGACCATACTTTTCCTGACCACGTCCAATAACAGCTGTCCTCTTCCCTACCACATTTTCTTCTGTCTTTTATCTGGAAATGTTACTTAAGGTGGTGACTCTGGCCATTACAGGGAATTACTCATTTTTCTTGGGTCTCTTCAATGTACATATGAGATATATGCATGCATGCTCAGTCAACTCTGATTTTTTGAAACCTATGGACTGTAGCTTGGCAGGCTCGTCTGTCCATGCAATTTTTTCAGCAAGAATACTGGAGTGGGTTGCCATTTCCTTCTCCAGGGCATCTTCCCAACCCAGGGATCTAACCTATGTCTCCTGCATCTCCTGTGATTGGCAAGCAGATTCTTTACCACTAGTACCACCTGGGCTATCATATATAGAGTATGTATATATAATATATAAGCTTTATATTCAAATTCTGCTTGCTTTTCTTCTGTTCATTTGTCTCTTATTATGGGTAGGGGGTGTCTAAGCCAAGAGACTGGAAGGGTGGAAGGAAAACTATTTTCCTCCTCCACAGGTTTCTGACCTGCAGCACTGTGAGATAATAAATCTGTGGTGTTTTGAGCTATGAAATTTGTGATAATTTGTCACAGTGGCAACAGGAAAGTAATATAAATGATGACGACAGTTCCAATGAAGTGTTCACTATGTGTCAGGCACACTAAATGCTACAGATACAATTTTCAAAGAAAAGCAAACAACCGGGGACAAAAAGTGGAGAAAGCCTACTCTGCTAATGACTAAGGAAGAATTAGCTTTTACATAATCTGTTTATAAGATCAATACAAGTAGGGAGCGGTAATTCCAAAAGAGATATTAAGCTACAGTGAAACCACAAAGCAAATGAATTAGTGAGTGAGTGTTCCATATAAAGATTCAGACCCTCAAAGATTCATGGAAAGAAATCAAACCTATAGTTATGGTATATACTGTCATGAGTGGTACACAGAATTTTCCAGCACCAACCTACCTTTCATTACAGACTTTCTCATTGAAATGGAACAAAATATAACTTTTATGTCTTAAAGAGAAAGAAGATCTGCACTATTTCATTTATTGCCTGCATGTCTATGTTAAAATATATACAGTGCCACTCTGATTAAAAATATTAGAAAATTATGTGATTCACTGTGTTCTGAAAAAAGAAAAAAAAATACCTGGCATAATACTATCTGAGTTTTATTCATCACAAAAATCTGCATTTGCAATAAATGTTAATTGTATACTGCAAAGTAAAATGTATATCAAATCAGCATTCTTTGGAGACTTTTCAGCATCATTTTATGCATGATGATAAATACAAAGCTATAATAAAAATGATAATTTTATATACTCAAACAAGCTAGGCTTTATGAAACCTTTCCCAACCTCTTGTGTAAATCACAAACACATTATGCCAAAACTTCTTGGCCGCTGGGCTTTCTATTAACAATGTTACATGAATATTGGGAATGAGAAATATTTCTTATTAGAGAACAAAGACGTTTTACCAATCAAAGCCATAAATTAACAAAATGTAGTACTGAACCTCAGCTTTCTAAAAAGTAATAGTTGATGAATGACATCATTCCTCCAATCACATGCCTTCCTGAGTAACTTAAGTGTAAGGCCAGTCAACTTAACATGAAATATGTCACCTGAGTGTTTACCTGGAGATACATTAATACACATATTACTGACATTTAAGGGTTTATTTCGGGTTCCATTATAAAATTCTATTATGAGGGATATCCAATCCTTTGTATAGGCATTTTCTAGAAGAAATTCTATCAAAAGAATCACAGTTGAGCAAATCTGTGCAAGTAACTTAGGCGATTTTCTGTGATGCCAAGTGGAAAGTGTGACCTACTTTAAAATAAGACATATTTAAAAGGGTCTGAGAGCTTGCTTGATGAATTTTTAACAGTGATTCATACAGTTGAGAAGGAAATTTTGCTAGTTTACACCTGACACCACAATGACAGAGGATCTAGAACAAATAACATATTCAAAAATCTAAACCAATTGTAGACAAATGAAAATTTGAGTTTCAAAGAAGGATTGAGGATTAGGATTGAAAAGTCTGCACCTTGAAGCAGAAGGCATCTATGGCCACTTCTAACATTTCAGTGTCTTGTCTTTCAAAAGTTGTTCTGTAATAACTTTTGGTGACAATATTACTTACACAGGTTTCCAATCCATTCTGAGACACAGTACTTACAGGCTTGGCTTGTGAAGGTCCTAGGATTAGAGCAACGATCAGAGGGAAAACACTAAAGGTCACATTTCTTTCCTCCTTTCATACCAGGTGGCCACGGTCAGCAAGCAACAGCTAGGAGGTCAAGACCAGACTGCTGCCTGCTTTGTAAGCTACATCTTTTGGTACATACTCACACCCATTCAGTTGCTATCATCTAGGGCCACTCTCAGGCTGTAAGAGCAGAGTGAGTAGCTGACACAAAGACTATATGGCTTGTGAAGCTTCAAAGATATATCTGATCTTTTTCTTTTTTTTTTTTAAGTTTGTTGACTCTTGTTTTAGGTTAATATTATCTCTAGACCAAATTTATGAGCTTGACAACCTTTTAGTTGTCTTATTTATTTTTACTTCTCTCTTCTTTATAGAGCTGTCATGTTGTTCTTCTTTAGTGAAAAAAAAAAAAAAAAATCACAGAGCTCATGCTAGCCCATTAGCCCCCTGTACTTCACATTTTTTTGTTTCTCTCTCTTGCTTTAGTCAGTACCATGAGGAAGCATATACCAGCCATTCCATTGTGTAATAGCTTCCAAGGAATAATGCAGTTCTGTGACCACTACTTTTGATTCTACTATTTTCTTTTAGGAATGGGGAGTATTTTCAGTGGGTACCTGCAACTTCCATCACATTCTGACTTGACAATGGTCTTCATTTTTATTGCTTCTGCTAGGGAAGCTCATCTCCTAACAAATGCCTTCGGGGTATCATGGCTGCTAAAACTGATTTGGTGTCAAAGTGACACTCTTTCCTCCATATTCGTTGAAGCAGAAATGTGCACTGCCCTCTCTAGAGGCTATTTTTAAATTTTTGTTTCTACAGACATGTCTGTGCGTAGGCGCTCAGTTGTGGCTGACTCTTTGCGACCCCATGGACTTCAGTCCTTCAGGTTCCTCTGTCCATGGAATTTTCCAGGCAAGAAGACTGGAGTGGGTAGTCATTCCCTTCTGCCGAGGTTCTTCCTGACCCAGGGAATGAACTCGGGTCTCCTAAGTTGTAGGCAGATTCTTTGTTATCTGAGCCAGTGGGGAAGCCCGTTTCTATATATGCATTCTTCCTTCTTCTCAAGAACGTTTATTTATTTATTTTTCCAATGCACCTCCTCTCTCTCATCCTTAGTTCAAGTTATTTTGGTGAGACTGTCTCCTTGCTACAAGGCAATCTCAAGAGGAGGAAAGACAAGTGGGAGTCAATTGCAGTGACATTCAGTACTTGATGCCCAGCAATGATCTGGGGTAAAAGAGGAGATAGATTTGGGCATGGATTTGCAAAAACACTGGCAAGGCATTTACTGACATAGTTCTTTGCAAGGGTGCTAAAGAAACAGGATATTGCTACAGAAAGTGGTTCAGACTTCTGTTATAGAAGATGAGATCTAACAAGGACAGGATGGAGTCATCATGATGCTTTATGAGGATATGACAAGACTTCTCATGCCGTAGACCCAATCAGCAGTTACTCATCCCCCAGCTTGTATGAGACTTGATGGAATTACAATGACACTCAGGAAGAGAGCCACAAAATGGTAGTTAGAAGTTAAGAAAAAAGAGACTTTGGGGAATATAATGCATTTCTTCTTGGCTTCCTCATCTTTATTGTAAAAATGTACCTTTTCAAAGAGTTTGCTGCTGCTGCTGCTGCTAAGTCGCTTCAGTCATGTCCGACTCTGTGCGACCCCATAGATGGCAGCCCACCAGGCTCCCCCGTCCCTGGGATTATCCAGGCAAGAATACTGGAGTGGGTTACCATTTCCTTCTCCAATGCACGAAAGTGAAAAGTGAAAGTGAAGTTGCTCAGTCGTGTCCGACTCTTAGCGACCCCATGGACTGCAGCCCACCAGGCTCCTCCGTCCATGGGATTCTCCAGGCAAGAGTACCGGAGTGGGGTGCCATTGCCTTCTCCTTTCAAGGAGTTTAGATACCCTGAAAATGTTAGAAAGTGATTTTATGATTAGCTCAAATGCTAAGACATTGGAAGTTTCATTGCCATGACTTGCTCGTGCAAGCTAAAAGAAAATGCTTTGTAACAAACACATTTTTGTACACTGCTACACTTGATATGGGCTTCCCAGGTGGTGCAAGTGGTAAAGAACCCCCGCTGCCAATGCAGGAGACATAAGAGACAAGATTCAATCCCTAGGTCAGGAAGATCCCCTGGAGGAGGGCATGGCAACCCACTCCAGTATTCTCACCTGGAGAATCCCATGGACAGAGGAGCCTGGTGGGCTACAGTCCATGGGGTCAGTCAGACACAACTGAAGCAACTTAGCGCGCGCACACACACACACACACACACACACACACATGCTTGATATACTGTGCATTTGGTTCACAGATGTTAAATATATGCCATATCCTTTGCCCAGGTTTGTACTTGCTTCATCACTTACACTGAATAATGGATATTTTTAATGACTTCAGTGACAGTAAATAACATTTTCTTTTTAAGTGCAGTCCAAGAGAAGGTAAAGAGTCCTACAGCTCATGGGAGTGCTAACTGGAGCCAATTATAATTTGATTGACCTGCCTTGCTTATTAAAATGATATGCAAAATTTACCCTGCCTTTGCAAAATGGAAATTGTCTTTAGTACAAGCTATCTATGGGAAGGCCACCTTTTAATGAATCTAAAGGTGGTGCTTTGGGGTTGTAATTCCCACATCAAACCTCAGAAGCTAATTCCAGATAGGGATTTCATGGGATTGCAAATGATACAAAAGAAATCTATGGAGGGGGAAAATGTGCAATAAAATAAATGAAATAATTAAGGGCTAGTGAATAAAGGAGCAGCATCACAATAACTCTGTCCATTCCTCATCAAGTCTCATTTTATGAAAATTAAAATGATTTTCTTAAGGAATGTGTTGAGGACTTGATATTTCTCTTCTTACCATGTAGGTGATTTTTTTAAGCAGAATAAATCTTCATTTTCACTGATAAATAGAAATCAGGTTATTAGTAGGAGATGAAGTCATTATGCCAAATCACAAGGGTCTTTGTACAGAGGACAATAAATGAGTTCTTAGGAAGGTAAAGACATTAATGTTTCTCTCTCTCCTTCTCTCTCTCTCTCTCTCTCACACACACACACACACACACAGTACTACTACTTAACATTAGTAACCATATCAAAGTGTTCATCAAAATAGGGTTGAATACCAATTTAAAAAACTTATTTTAAGATGGATCTTCACCCTTCCTGGTCTAGCTTTTCTGAATGACAGATTTTAAAAAGTGGTGGCTCCAAAAAAAAAAAAAAAAAAAGTGGTGGCTCCATGATAAATTATACTACTAAAATAGTTCTAAGTCATCTCATTAAAAAATAAATCAAATGAAAATCAAATGAATCCAAATCAAATAAATATTTGATTATGGCAGGATGTGCAATTATGCCTGAATAAGTGAAATAAACATGATAACAAAAAAAACAAGGCCCAAAGAAATCAATCACCAAAAGTAATTCCCTTCCTCAAATCTTCAGGGCTCTATAAATGCCAATTTCTTTAGGCACTAAAGGATATGCTCTAGAGATTTCATAGCAGCCTCAAGTTCAAGTCAAATATAGATAGAAGTTTGCAGGCTTTCAGAAAAGTGATAGATCACAGAGTCAGAAAAATAGCTTTTAGACCACTTCACATTTCCCTGCCTCCCGTGTTCCCTAACACATGTATAAAGGCATACATCACTTTATTGAGTTTTACTTTATTTTGCTTTGCAGATAACCTATTATTTTCCAAACTGCGAGTTTGCAGCAACCGTGTGTTACATGAGTCTATCGGGGCCATTTTTCCAACAGCATTTCCTCACATCCTGTCTCTGTGTCACATTTTGGTAATTCCTGCAATCAATATTTCAAACTTTTCATTATTATTATGTTTATTATGGGGAACTGTGATCACTGACCTTTGATATTACTGCTGTAAGTGTTCAGAGCATCCACTTAAGACAGCAAATTGCTGGGGGCCAGGAAAGGCTACCCAAAATATGACTCAATGGCATATTGATTATTTTGAATTAAAGTTACTCAAATGGCTAATGCAGGAGATACACTCTGGCCCCCGTTTCTGTCTCTCTGAAAGAAAGAAATAAATGTCTCCTGGGAAAGGTGCACTCCCTGTGTCTAGAGGTAGAAGGACATCCTTATCACCACAGATAGGAATCTGGGGCCAAGAAGCTCATATAAACAAACCTTGTTATTTCCTTATTTTACTGCCCAGAGCCCATACTTTGTTCAAATTCTTCACTTATTAAGAACCCAAAGCTTCAGTTTCTTTGTCCTGTCAAATCTTTACAAATGTACTGTTTCTTTTCCTAAAGAGTCTAACAGCAGCCTGTTTGGCTCCTTCTGAATTCACTCTCTGGTCACATGAATTAAAATGTGTTTCATTTCGTCTTTTCTATCTTGTGTCAACTTAATTATTAGTCAAGCCACAAGAGGGCTTCCCAGGTGGCTCAGAGGTAAAGAATCTATCTGCCTGTCAATGCAGGACACGAGGGCTTGATACCTGGCTCGGGAAGATTCCCTGGAGAAGGAAATGGCAAGTCACTACAGTGTCCTAGCCTGGAGGATTCCATGGACAGAGGAGCCTGTCAGGCTCCAGTCCATTGAGTCCCTAAGAGTTGGACAAGATGGAGCAACTAACACAGACACAATAACAAGGAAGGCTTGTGGAAAGCTGAGAGGCAGAAAGCTAGGCTTCTTGTGCCAGTTAGGAAGTTGTGAAGGCAAAGGAGAGGTTCTTGAAGGAAATTACAGGTGCCACTCCACTGAAGACATGGATTATTAAAAAAAAAAAAAAAAAAAAAAAGCCTAACAGCCTAATTGCTGATATGGAGAAAGCTTTTGTGGGTTAGATAGAAGATCAACCAGCCACAACATTCCTTTAAGCCAAAGCCTAACCAAGAGCAAGGCTCTAACTTCTTTTCTTTCCAAGAAGGCTGACTGAAGTAGGAATAGGAAGATGCAGAAAGAAAAGTTGGAAGCTAAAAGAGCTTGTTTCATGAGATTTAAAGAAAGAAGCCATCTCCAAAACATTAAAGCACAAGGTGAAGCTGCAAGGACTGATGGAGAAGCTGCAGCAAGTTATCCAGAGGATCTAGCTAAGATAATAACTGAAACTACCTACACTAAACAACAGGTTTTCACTGTAGGTGAAACAGCTTTATGTTAGAAGAAGATGCCATCTAAGACTTTGATAGAGAGAAGTCAATGCCCAGCTTCAAATCTTCAAAGGATAGGCTGACTCTGTTGTTGAGGATTAATGCAGCTGATGATTTTAGGTTGAAGCCAATAATCATTGATGATTCTGAAAATCTCATGGCCCTTAAGAATTATGCTCCATCTACTATGTCTGTGCTCTATAAATGCAACAACAAAGCCTCGATGACAGCACATCTATTGACAGCAGCGTTGCCAATACTTGAATGCTTTCTGAGACCTACTGCTGAGAAACAAAGACTCCTTTCAAAATATTACTGCTCCTTGACAAGGCACCCAAGAAATCTGATGGAGATGTATGGGAGTCTTGCTGTTTTCATGCCTGCTAATAAAATGTCCATTCTGCAGCCCACAGATCAAGGAGTAATTTCAACTTTTAAGACATATTATTTCAGAAATACATTTTGTAAGGCTACAGCTGCCATAATAGTGATTCCTCTGACAGATCTGGGCAAAGTCAATTGAAAATCTTCTGGAAAGAATATCACCATTTTAGATGTCATTACGAACATTCATGATTCCTGAGAAGAGGTCAAAATATCAACACAAACAGGAATGTGTAAGAATTGAATTCCTACCTTCATGAATGACTTTGAGGGTTCAAGACTTCAGTAAAGGAAGTAATTGCAGGTGTGGTAGAAACAGTAAGAGAACTAGAAGTAGAAGTGGGGCTTGAAGATGTGACTGAGTTGCTGCAATCTCATGATAAAACTTTAACAAATGAAGAGTTGCTTCTTATGGCCAAGCAAAGAAAGTCATTTCTTGAGACAAAACCTACTCATGGTAAAGATGTTGTAAAGTTTGTTAAAACAACAATAAAATATTTAGAATATTACATACTCTAATATGTAATATTTGAGAAATTCGACTTTTCAGAAGATTTCAGAAGGTTCTCTGATCCTGAAGGTTCTACTGTGGGTAAAATGCTATCAAACAGTACTGCATGCTACAAAAAATCATCCTTGAAAGGAACAGCCAATTATGAGGCCAACTTCATTGTTGTCTTATTTTAAGAAATTGCTGCAGTCATGCCAACCTCCACCAACTACCACTCTGATCAGTCAGGAGCCATCAACATTAAGGCAAGTCCTTCACCAGCCAAAAGACTGCAACTCCCTGAAGGCTCATAGATTGGTTAGAATTTTTTAGCAATAAGGTATTTATTTATTTATTTTTGGCCACACCACTCAGCTCACGGGATCTTAGCTCAACAACCAGGGACTAAACCTGAGTTCACGGAGCGAAAGCCCCAGGTTGTAACCACTGGACCACGAGGGAACTTCCAGCAGTAATCTTTAATTAAGGTTAAAACACTCATTTCAAAAAATAAAGTTATTTCACACTCAATAAACTACAGTCTAGTATAAATGAATCTTTTACATGTACTAGAAAGACAAAAAAATCATGTGATTCACCTTACTGCAGTATTTGCTTATTGTTGTGGTCTGGACTGAACCTGCAATTATACCTGAAGTCTGCCGCCAGTGGTACTACTGACAACTGTTTCCAAAATGTAGTAAATTTTATGTTTACTATTTTAATTAATTTCTTTCCTTTTACTTTTTTCAAACAGGAAACAATTATAATAAAAGCTTTAAGAGAAACTGACTCTTTTTTTTTGGCTCAATATATTTAACTGAACCAATACAAAGAAATGCAAAACAAAACCACCACCTGCTCACTCTTTCAAACATTTCATTGCAAAATGTTTCTAATAAAGGAGAGAGGTTTCCTTTTGAAAAGGAACAGCAGCAATCATGTAAGCTATTCTTCAGTTGATATGATGAAAAGTTTTGTTTTGATTTTTTGTTTGTTTGTTTCCAAGAAGCAAATATGCAGATCTGCAGTATAAGAGTATTAGATCTGGCCTTGATCAAAGTCAAGAATAAATATATCTAGACATTTTAATCTGTTTGACATAAATGTTCACTGATCCTCTTTCACTGAGAAGGATACTGAGCTTCATTTCCTCAACTTCTAATTCAATATTATGTCTTCTATTTATTTCCCTAACAATATTACATTTTTATTTTCAGAATAAATTCATATTAAACAAGTTGTCCTGCTGATTTAACTTGCTTTCTTTGATTCTTTTCCTTTCACATTACCTGAGGTGATATAAAGATTTCTTCTGTCAATTATGTTTCAGCAGTTAATACTCTATTATAAGCAAGAGTAATGCATTTATTTTAGTTACCCTGTAGGACTCTAGTCTTCTGCTTCTAGACAGGTTTGCTGTCTTTTTTGAGACCATTTGTTTAAGGCTCTGGGAATTATTGAAACGGCTCATATTTGTTTTATACCACATTTCATTTCACCAACATATCTTCTGGGAAATTTATAAGAATGCTTATTTCTGTCATTCCTTTATTTTATTAATTCAATTAGTTGACCTTCAGCTGGCATGTAATGAAGGACTTTCCTAGCTTCCACTGTGAATGTGTTAAATCGAAGAATATTTAACATGCCATGTTTTGGATCAGAGCTATATTTTATTTCTGTTGCTCACAGACACTTAAATTACTTGGGCTCCAATAAAAAAAAATAAAATTTATCCCTTCTATTTAGAAAAAGATTTTTTAATTCCAGTCAGAATTCTCTTTTTGCATCACTTGTTCACAGAGAACATGTAAGAAGGCAAGATCTTAACACTGAGGATTCAGTCATCAACTCCTAGGAGTCAGGAGACTCGAAACGGTAACAGTTACACAGGGTGGAAACTGTTCTGTCCTTTCTCCAAATTTCCTTTCAGCCTCATACAAGAAGATACTAAGGGAAGCTTTTCTACTGCTTAACAAGGAAGCAGTAAATATAACATGCATAATGGAAACTAAGAGAGGTTGAAATACTGTTTAAGGATGACACAAATTTTGACCAAGCTATGTCTTTGATTGTGAAAAGAACCTGAAATAAGCTTTGATGGTGTGAGGCATCTTTGGAAGAAAGAAGGATTTCTGCACTGGAGTCATGGGATTTGGGGTTAACACCTGACTTTCTCTCATTCTAGGTATGTGCCTTTGGTAAATTCACTTAAAATATCTGGCCTGTTTTTTCCCTTACATTATAAATGAGAGGGTTGCATAAGATTGCCCTACGTGCCAACCTATAGGTTTTATGAGATTGTTCTGGTTGCTAACCTATAGGATATGGGTTCTTTGGGAATTGCCATAAGATTGGAAAATTCATATGCATCATCATGATGGAGAGACTGGACACATTATATACTACAAAATATATAAGAAGGTTCTGCTATTTAAAATGTGAGTTATACTGTAATTAACAAAACTGTACATTCAATTAAAAAGTGTTACTGAAGTCACTGTGACTTTTGGGTATCATGCATTTTCTCTCTCAGAAATACAAAAAAGTAATAAAATTACCTGAGTCCTTACTTTGAGCCCGATACTGATGTTAGCAAATTAAACATATTACATTATTTAATCTTCACAAAAGTCTATAAGTCAAGTCTATTAACATACTTTTTACACAGACTTGGTAACTAAGACAATGAAGGAAGTTCCAAGTAATAAATAGTGTTAGAAGGATTCGAATCCATGCAACGTGGAATGGCCTGGAGAAGGGAATGGCAACCCACTACAGTATTCTTGTCCGGAAAATCCCATGGGCAGAGAAGCCTGGTGGGCTACAGTGCATGGGGTCAAAAAGAGTCAGACACGACTGAAGCGACTTAGTACGCAGCATCCAGTGTGGACACAGGGGCTTCCCTGGTGGCTCAGATGGTAAAGAATCCACCTGCAATGTGGGAGACCAGGGATCGATCCCTGGGTTGGGAAGATCTGCTGGAGGAGGGCATGGCAACCCATTCCAGTATTCTTGCCTGAAGAATCCCCATGGACAGAGGAGCCTGGCTACAGTCCACGGGGTTGCAAAGAATCGGACACGACTGAGTGACTAAGCACAGCACAGTGTGGAACAGAGTCGATCCCGTGATACAGGGATATTTTCTGTCCAAATCATGTGACAATAGTAAAACTTTCACAGTTAAGATGAATCCATAAATTCAAAAGGGTTGAGGACTATTTGTGTTTCAGATTCCCTTTTATCCTTTAAAGACAGTCTAGGGTAGAGGTTAAAAACAAAAGTTACTGGTAAATTAAACAACAAACCATGCCTACAGTCTGTTATCTTAAGTCATAGAAATATCTCCTCACATCTCTATGAAGATATTGAGAGAGGCTTTGCCTTTAAAATCAGAAGGGCTGCTAATTAAATGCTCAAGTGTGCTGTTGTTTTGGGAGGCATACAGATATTAAATGAAACATTCTACTATCACACACACAAAATGGGATCCCAGTGATTAAGAGTGCTCTCTACTATTCTTTAGTTGATGAATTCTTACCCTGAGGTTAAAGGGAGAAAGTTTAAAGGCAGATGATCAGCCCAAATTAGCTCTTCTGACTGATGGCTGAGTCAGGATGGTTTATTCTAGGCTCTCTGAATAGCCAGACAATAGCCCATCCCAATGCCAGGGTGATTTCTGATAAAAACTGTATCACTGAAGTAAAATTAGCCTAGTGTTTCTCAAAATGTAGGCACCTAATGGATAGTAAAAACAAACAAGCTAATATGGACAAATTTTAAAAGGAACATGAGTTTAAATAAAATTCTACATTGCAAATGTTTATGAAAATTTAACATGCTAGAAAGGTAAGTATTTAAAGCATCTTAGAATTATTAATTATATAATATTATGATCATATACATTCAAATTGAGTGGCTATAAAGTCACTAATTTTTGGTAAGTACCTTAAATATGACTCAAAAATTAGTACCAGAAAAATTATAACATATGAATCCTCAGAGATGTTTCATAATTGTTTAAAAGAACAAAAGAAACAAAAAAAAATAGAAATAGCTTTTACAACCCAGCAAAAGTTTATCTTTATTAAAACCTTGCCTACCCCACAAAAAGGTTTTCAAATAAATCCTAATTTCCTAATTATCACATGTAACAAGTTTTTTCCTAAAAAGTTGTATTCTAAGGGGCAGCTAAAATAGTCTTTGGATATACAACATAGGTTACCCATTTTTCTTCACAGTACATCTCACAAAATTGCTTACAAGCACACAGGCAAGAGAAAATTGACTGGCCTTTATGACCTTAACAAAGAAGGCACTCTTGTAGGCCACTTGGCAGAAAGCACTGGAAAAACTCAAGGAAATCAAGTTTTATAAGGATTTATCCTTATACTTACTTCAGAGAAAAGATGGCTATTCCGTTAGATCCTCTTCTTTTTTTATCTTTTTCATCTTTAGGTTAGTTACCAAGTTTTAATTTGATTACTGAAGCTAATTCTCACAATTTTCCATATTAGAGATCAATATATATACTCCTGGCATTTTTCCTAAACAACTGATTAATTTTTCAGTTTGGATTCAGTCTGTGAACATCAAGCAAGTGACTTTCTATGCAAGTTATTGGCAGAAGAAATTAAGGCATATAAAATATAATTTTAATTATTGAGCCTTGTCTTTCAACTATTGTATGTTCAAATAGATAATTTACAGACAAACCTATTGAATCAGATATATTTACAGAAAGACTAAATTAAGTCACCCTCATTTTGTCACTTAATAGGTTGGATTAATTTGGGAAATTAACACACTGCTTAATAAAGTAAGAGTTTACGAGTTACATGAGAGGAAACAGGTATCCCCCTTTCTTATGGGAAGAATATTTCTGACTCTTATTGTCTATTTAAAAAATACTTCTTAGGACTTCCCTGGTGGTCCAGTGGCTAAGACTCCATGTCCCCACTGCAGGACACCCAGGTTCCATCCCAGGTTAGAGAACCAGATCCTGCGTGCCACAACTAAGACCTGATGCAGCCAAATAAATAAATATTAAAAAAGAACCCCAAACCAAAACAATCCCAGTTCTCACAAACAATATAAAAAACTCACATAAGGACCGTGACATTATTTTTGTGCTGGTTGCTATGGTTTGAGAAGTATTACATAAATGAGAAGAGAATCTTATCATTTTAATCCCATTTTATGGATGGGAGTATTGAGGTCCCAAAATTAAATGAGTTCTCATACATAGTATGGGACTAAAGTAAAGTTGAACCCAGGCTGGTTCCCAAGACCCTGCTCTTAAAATCTAAGCAGCTCCATATCCACTAATTCAGGCTTGCCATCATTGTCCGTTTTCCCTCTTTAATCCAAGCTCTGTTCCATATGCCTAAGATAGAAGAGAGAAAATGAAGGCCTAAAAGTTAGATGCCAAGCCTAATGACTTGGAAGGAAATCTTATTATTCTCTCTGAAATAAATAATGAACTCCTGGAAGATGTAATTAAGATTCTGGGGAACAAGCATGATAATGACTTGTAGGAGTCAACATATACCCTTGCCTTTCTTTAGATCTCTTCTTTTGAATTGATCCCCTATTCACATGTCTCCCTCACCTCTCACTGAAGCTAAACGGTACTGAGAATTACATTCAGTGGTCTTCAAAAAGTACTCTGTGAAGTACTAAAAACAAAATTCTCATTTATTAGCCTAGTGATCTCATTAAGGAGCATTACTCCAGCTGTCAGCTTAAGAGCTCTAACAGGGCTGGATTCCCAGATCCTGAAGTATTTGGCTGGGGTGGGACGAGGGCCGAGAATGCCAGCTTTTTTTGTCAAAGGGTTTGACTAAATAGAAGAAAAATGCTAAACAACCCTAACACCATGCCGTTTTATACTTTCTCTCTCTGGTGAGAGTCTGCTCTTTTTAGAGAAAGGGCCATTTCATGACAGAATAATTGGTTCTGATTCCACAGTTTTCTATGTCAATGTTCTTTTTTCCATGAAGCCTCAGAAAGCTCTGAGCTCCATTGGGGGCGGGGGGGGGATGGAAATCAGGATACAGACTCAACTCATTTAGAAGCTCCAGCCCAGTTGGAAAATCAGGCACTGGAAACAGAGCAGAAGTCACAGAAAGCAAGGAGTCCTTCCTCTGAGAATTGCACAAGGTCACTGTACTCAGGGGCTTTCCTGGTGGCTCAGATGGTAAAGAATCTGCCTGCAATGTGGGAGACCTGAGTTTGATCCCTGGGTTGGGGAGATCCCCTGGAGGAGGGCATGGCAACCCACTCCAGCATTCTTGCCTGGAGAATCTCATGGACACAGGAGCCTGGCAGGCTACAGTCCATGGGGTCGCAAACAGTTGGACGGGACTGAGCGGCTAAGCACAGCACAGCACTGTACTTGTGCCTGGAGAATTTCATGGACAGGGGAGCCTGGCAGGCTATGGTTCATAGGGTCACAAAGAGTCGACATGACTGAAGTGACTGAGCACGGTCATCACTGTCATGATCAGACCATGCCTACCAGGTGACCTGGGTCAGCCTGATGCCTCTCCTAGCGCACAGTATCCACCCACTCACCTGTTCTTCAGGTCCCCACTTAACACTTCCAGAGGTCTTCCTGACACAAATTACACCATTGTAAAGTTGGTAATGGGCTAACAATAAAAGTCAGAATCTAGCAGTGTTCAGACAAATGGGTAAAAGTAACTGAGCAATCAGAGATATGATACACATGCTAATTTAGGTGAACAAGTAGGATTATAAACGCATCCTGCGCTCTGGAAGCATTTCCTCTCACATTTATTAGTTTCTCTGCCACAACGCTATTTATTAAAGTATAATAAGAGCCCATTCGTGGTCATGAATTACCGGAGATGGGTCTTACCAGAGGAATTAAACACGCAACAGCCTGTGATATGAATGAAGGTGTTTTAATAACTTTGGGTTTGGCAGCCCAGTAAAACATTATGATCATCTTGGGATTTACACTGAAGTTAGCATTCCTGCTTAATGGAAGCAGGTTGCACGTGAATAGCCTATGCTCACCTAACTACATGTTTCCTCCTTAGGGTGATATGGGTTCAGATTAAAGAACATACAGAGGTATATCATCTCACAGGCATAAAATTGCAAAGAATGTGGATGTTTCTATAAACAGTAAACACTTGTTTCCTGGGTTAGGAGGCAGTTTTAAGTAGTGCTCAAGAGCATCAACTCTGACCCTGCTGCTCATCAGCTACCTCTGAGCTTCCATGCCCAACTGTGAAATGAAGAAAACAATACCCTGACCTTTATGAGGTTGTTGAGAAGATTAAATAACTTAACGTACTTCAGTGGTTGAAATTAAATGCTCAATAAACTTTAGCTATTAGCCTATTTTTTTTAACTTGTATTACTATTTTGCACTCTCCTACTTAGATTGGTGAGGAAAACAGTGCCCTCTAATTTTGGTAAGAACTGTTATGTGACTTTACTCACGTAAGTAGAGATGGGATGTGGAATGACAGAAAGGGGATGAGAAGGAATGGAAAAAAAGGGATGAAGATGAAGTAAGAGGAAGGGGAAGTAAGGAAGGACTGAGAGGAGAAAAAAAATGTCAGAGTCTATATCAGGATCCAGTAATGTGGAATATTTAATTCAGGAGAGATTAATTAGAAAGCATTACTCCAATGGAAAGGGCTGTGCTTAGGCAAAGAAAAGTTGCTGGTGAAGAGAATTAGAGGCGACCAGGCAAGGGTAGAAGGCCCATAGCTCTGCTTGTCCTACTGACACTTCGTCCTTTCTCATCCTTTCTTTCTTTCCTTCCATGTTTTACTCCTTTTTTTTTCCTGTTTCCCTCCTACCCTCCATCCTTTCCCCACTCCTTCTCTCCTTCCTTCTTTCCTCCCATTCACCCAACAAACATTTATTCAGGCATCATTAAACCCTCAGAACATCATAAAAATACACGCTACATAAACCTCAGTAACAAAGGCGGAAAGATTAGGTATCGGGTAGAGGATATTGCATAGTCCATCAAGACAGAGAAATTCAGTGCCAGTAGAAGTGTGAGTGTATGGTGACTAACAAGTTAGAGGAATGCTCTGCTTTTAGGGAGCCTGCATTTTCATAACAGACACAAAAATCTCTATCAGAATAATATCATTTGATGAGAGCTACTACGAAGAAAGTGTCAGAAGGTAAGAGAGAACTCACAGGGTGCAGGGTGGTCAGGAACAGGGTTTACTTCCCTAATTTTTGAATCGAGGTTTAGCATTCACCTACGGAGTGCAGCATTCTAAATGCATAACAGAGTGCATTTTATATCTATATATACCTGTGCAACTATCACCAAGATCAAAGTCCAGAACATGTCCAGAGACTTGGTTCACATATTTTAGTTTTTCATAAATGATATTAATAGCATGCTATTTATCTCCTTTTTTTTTTTTTCCACCAGGCACTATTTTAAGACCTCTCTCTACTACACTATTTACCTATGTTTTCTAACCTCTGTACATACTCCGTGATGTGCATCAACAATACTTCTATTCATCCTCTAACCTGGTAATGGGTCTAAGGTTGCTTCCAACATTCCAGCCATCTAAAGAACACTGAAATGGACAGCTTCAAACATTAACACTTACTGAGCTGTATGAATTTTTTAAAGAAAAACCATGAGTAGAAGTAGTAAGTCACTATCTGAATCTATAGGAAGAATAATTTGATCAATGCCAGACTACTTTCCAGAACACATATCACTCTGCACTCCCACCAGCACTGTGCATTTGACTGTTGTTTTGTATATTTACATCCCCTGACATCTCAGAATTTAGAAAATCTTTTCACATAACTCTAAAGCTTCTGAATTTCCTCCTCTTAAACTCATCATTCCTTTCCTGGGGTACATTTTTCAAAGTGTGTGGCTGTCCCCTTCTTGATGATTTATGTGTAAGAAGAATATTATTGAGGTAATACAAGCTGAGATGTGATTAACACAGGGGAGCAGACCCTGAAAAGATCGGGGAGGACCAGGCAGAGGACAATGGCCTTCAGGCAGCACGGAGGCCCACTGTGTAGAGGAACAGGGAAGTTCACCACTGTGGCTGAAACACAGTGGGAATGGGTTGGGAACATTGGGAAGGAAAGCAGATGAGGTCAGAGATGGATAAAGAGCCGGAAATAGCCATGTGACTCAAAATCTGCCAGATGGGACAGTTTTCCTGTTCCACTTGCAGAATTTTTAATGTTGAACCTAACCTTTTACTTGCCATCAATGAATGGAGTATGGCAAGCACAACTGCAGCTGATGTGCTTTCAAGAGGTTAATAGTAATAAAAGTGTTGTGTTAGTCGCTCAGTCATGTCTGACTCTTTGTGACCCCATGGACTATAATCCATCAGGGTCCTCTGTCCATGGAATTCTCCAGGCAAGAATACTAGAGCGGGTTGCCATTTCCTCCTGCAGAGTATTTTCCCAATGCAGGGATCAAACGTGCGTTTCTTGTGTCTCCTGCACTGACAAGCAGATTCTTTACCACTGCACCAGCTGGGAAGCCCAGTAAAACAATTGTGATTCTAAGCATTTAGAATATCATAAAAGTGCATTCTAAATAATCTTAATAACAAAGAGTTAAAATATTCCAAATCATGTAGAGGAGAGTTTGTGTAGCAGACTAAGACACACCACTGAGAGAGCTCAGAAAATTGCTTCCTCCTCACGGGAAAGACTAAAAATAATAATAATAATACATTTATTTCATTAGACCAGTCTGTGGAGATGTTCACCTCAAATTACTATTGAAATGAGTCTACACAAGGTAAGGGATTTTGAGATTTAAATTTAAGGACAAACTTCTCATTTTTAAGTAAAAACTCAAAGGGTAGTAAAGGGTAGTAAGTTAATAGCTATTATAAAAAAAAAAAAAAAACAACCCTAGGACTGATTAGTGAGAACATTATATAGTCTTAATAAAATATATTAACTTTTCAGATGTTAATTAAGCGTCTAGCAATATAAAAATAATGTGATTCAGAAGCAATGTATCCTAAGCCTCCTGGAGAACAGAAATAGAAGATTTATTATTTTAATCTGTTAGAGAGTGAAACAGGAGAAGGAAATGGCAACCCACTCCAGTATTCTTGCCTAGAGAACCCCGTGGACAGAGCAGCCTAGTGGGCTGCTGTCCATAGGGTTGCACAGAGTTGGACACGACTGAAACGACTTAGCATGCAAACATTGGAGAAGGAAATGGCAACCCACTCCAGTATTCTTGCCTGGAGAATCCCAGGGGCAGAGGAGCCTGGTGGGCTGCCATCTATGGGGTCTCACAGAGTCGGACATGACTGAGAGACTTAGCAGCAGCAGTAGAGAGTGAAATAACAAAGAATTTGTTGTTTGACATTGGGACACGTGACATCTAACCTCAATATGTCTGGCCGACAGTAAAAAATCATGAAGATAATGACGAGCATGGTTAAAAAAAGAAGCAAAGAAGAGTAAACACGGAGATAACTATATTTATGTTTGTTGTTGTTTAGTTGCTCAGTCGTGTCTGACTCTTTGCGACCCCATGGTCTGTAGCCCACCAGGCTCCTTGAGAGATTTCCCAGGCAAGAATACTGGAGTGGGTTGCCATTTCCTTCTCCAGGGGATCTTCCCGGACCAGGGATCGAAACTGCGTCTCCTGTATTGGCAAGCAGATTCTTTATTGCTGAGCCATGAGGGAAGCCTCCATATTTATGTTTATTTTATAAATAATTTTTTTCAAATGTTAAATGGGAAGTTAATCTCTCTTTTTAGCTATTTGATTTGAAAAGATGGTGTGGAATAATAAAGGGTGAAGATAGTTTTTAAGCCTTTGCAATAAATGTTAAAATAACCATCACAATTAAGAAAACCTTTGATTCCTCTCTCATCTTTAACAGTTTTGCTTCTAATTTTAAAAGAAGATATGATTTTAATCATTCCTTGTTACTCTGCAGTGATGATTAGTAATTTGATATGCACGGAAGTGCTTTGAACTCGTAGAAAAAAGAGTCTATAAATATAGAACTCTCATTCTTTCAAATAATATCAGAAAATGTTTAATGTACAATGAAAATGAAATATATGTTAATAATGTAATAAGATAAAAATGCAAATAATCTAAATTGATATAACGATCAAAACAACTGTAATTAACTGAGTGGCCTGAGAAGTCTAGAGCAGATACACTTGCTTACACAGATCTATTCTGTTTATTCTGTTTTCCTGCAAATTGTTCATGTCCTTTTCTGTTTCTCCTGTTGGATCCTAAGCATCTCAGATCAGGAGCATCGTCCTCAACTCTGTGTCCCCAGAGCATGGGATAGGGTAAGAGGTCAGGAAACATATGAACTCACGCACTTGAACTGCTCTACCCAGTGAAAAACTGAGGGAAACACACATGCTTTGAAAAATAAAACCAAAATTGGCTTGATTCAGCTTTTCTGTAATCATCAGCATGCTAAGCATTCATCATTGCCTACTCTATTATATACACACACACACAAACCCATATACAAGGAAATCAGAAAGACACTGAAATCAGAGCAAGACATATGAGTCTGACTCCTAATAAATATAGATTTATTAAACATTTATGATAGCGTCTAGTGTTTAGTAAGGCTTACATAAGTGCTTGATTTATTTAAAAACAAACAAAAACCAAGCTAGGCCAAACCTATGGTGGCCATTACCTTGTCAATCTTGGGCACCATTTTTTTACTGCTCTGAGCCAGGGTTTCCTGTATCTGAAAAATGGAATACTTCTTACTTAACAGGGTTTTTGTCAGGGGTAAAATATGGAAATGACTAGAAAAGTATTTAGCATGCAGGTTCAAACAACACCATCTCTTTTTCTCTAATGCTGCTGTCTACACTTTAAAAAATGATCTAGCTTGACTGCTATAATGTGTATCTCTAAATTTATTCTTAAATAATTAACTTTTGGTATAGTGAGTTTCTATGATGAAGAGTCATACAATGAGGTTTTACAGAATTCTGTGTAAAGGTGAAACTTTAGTCCCTTGCTAACCTGTGAGTCCCACCTGTCCACCCCCAGAGCAATTTGTAAATGCCTCCATTCACTGCTTATCATTTGGCTTAAAGGTCTCTTTTTCACATGTTTCTCTATTCCTAGATTATGAGCAGCATCAATGCAACAATTATGTCTTCTTTACTGTTATATGCTTTGAGCCCAGCACAGAGTAAAATAAACACTTGCTGAATTAAACGAACAAATGATATTGGAGAAATCTCAAAACCTCCTGACTCATCTGCTTATGCCTGGCTGCATCACAAAACTGGAAAAGTTAACCTGCTCTGGACAGAGACTTATAACTGGGTTTAAATGGTTAAAAATAAATTTCTGAATGAAGTGTCTAATTAAAATTTGAAAGTAAATTTTACACAAAGATTCTCCAATTTAACATAAGGCTCTTCCTTTCTCCTGCAAAGATCCCATTACTTTTTCTTTTAACTTTCCCATTTGTTTATCTTCAAACAGGAGATGTTCATAATCATCTCTATTTAACAGATAGGAACACTGAAGTTCAGAGCTGCTGTGAAATTGCCTTCTCAAACAAGAGCACCATCCTAGTTGGGGTCATGATAGAAGTCCTTTACCTTCCATTACTCTTTCAGTTAGACTCTGCTTCCAAGTAATTAACACATTTCCTTTAGCTTGCAAAATAATAATCCTTTGTACAGCTCCAGTGTGGAAAATCTTTATTTGAGAAAGACTTATTTTGGAAAGTTTTATACGAATGTGTAATCGCAAGCCATTGTGAAAATCACCATGGCATTTCAGGTTTAAAAGTGTAATCATCATCAACAATTCTCTGCAACCACGACAACACAATGTGTCCCTTTCTATCTGTTTACTCTTAAAGAATTAGAGACTATTTAAGGATTCATATTACCATGCATGCTATACCAAATGACCTTACAAAGGAGAAGATAAAAGCTCTGGGTACTCAGCTTTGTAAATCAGTGCTAATGATTACTTCGGATTACATAGGTATACATAAAAATTTAATTCCTTGGGAAGCATTAGATTAGATTAGATATAGAATCCTATAGGAATCTAGCAATGACAATGATATTTTAAGGAGAACTTTATTATAATATTTGTTTCCATAAGTTTATGGATCAGTGTTTAGTACCTGTTATGAGATCAAAGCAAAGGAAGATTTCTTCTACCTTGAATTTCCAAATCAGAAGACTTTTGACTACTTCTGTTAAAGATATATTAATGTTCATGTAAGATGAGGAGAGAAGAAAAACTCAAGAGGGTTAAATGTGTGACCTTGTAATAGAAAGAAAAAAAAAAAGCATCTTAACTCCAAGGTTATTTGTGCCTGACTACCAAGAGACCAATTCAGTTATTAACAAAAATATCAAGAACATACAAAGGCTTCATGTATTTTGGTTCTACTACTCTTAATCACAACTTTTTAAACTGTTTATACTAAAAAAGGGATTCAAATTGTCCTTACTGTAACCAAATTAGTTTTCATAAAAGCTCGTGCTCAAGATCAAAAAGAGATAGGAAACCAGTATTTAAAGAAATGATTATTATTATTTTTTTTTACCAATTTACCTCTAAGCCACAGGTCATTAATTCATCTAGCTGAATTCGAATGCTTTAATCTTATATCCCAGTTATTTGAAACAAGCTGATTTAGGAGTCTAATTAAACATTACAGTATTTGTAAGAACCATTCTAAAATGTATGACACACTTCTCTCTCTTAGTATACTGAGTCTGAGGAACACAACTCTTATAGCAAAAGCATTAGTTAACATAATGTAATAAACTGATGCTAAGAGATGCTCCAGGGAGCCACAGGGACAGAGTTGAAGTCACTGTGATGAATGCTCCCAATGCCCCCTCAGCCTCTTGTGTCCCTCATCCTGTCATATCCACACACCCCACAACTCTGCTACTCAGTGAGTCCTTTTCCCAGACGAGCCCACTCTTCTAACCACGCTCATCTTTCTTCAACAGTTAAGCTTTTGTATCATCATTCTATGGTGAGGGACAGGAAAGCCTGGTGTGCTGCAGTCCATGGGGTCACAAAGAGTTGGATGTGAATTGGTGACTGAACAACAACAACAAATCAGCATTCTGTATTTACTTTTAAGCAACAGGCTGTGGTTGGAAAGCTCTTACAAAGCAAGCTCATCTCCTAAGGATAAACTTTGCAAAAGATATAAGATCTTTTATGTTTATTAGACTGAAGGGTATGCTCCTCAGAAGCAGAAGCCTGGCTTCTGGCGGTATGTGAGGCTCTGGGGTACACACTGCACATCTTCCAAGGGCATCTATTTTACCATGTGGATACACTATGGGGCAGGAGGCAAAAACTGCAAGAATCTTCAAAGTAAGATCTGAGACTTCAAAAGGTTCTTGGGTTTATGTTTGCTTTCCCATGGCTATATCCCAGAACCCCTAAGGTCTGTGCATTTTTTTCTCTCCTCTTTTCAGAAAGAGAGAGAGAGAGAGATGGACATTATAGGCAGAAAGAACAACAGCATAACTGCCCTAAATGCTGGAGGTTCTGAGGAGTAAAGGATAGAAGGTCTGGTTAGAAGGAAACATTGGCAAGTGGAATGGGAGAGTGTCCTAACCTGGGTTGATACCAGATGGTCCACGCTGCGTGGGCAAGACAAGAATCTGAACTTGACTTTATCTGTGATAAGCAGCTGCTGAAGGGCTTTAAGCAAGAGAGTAAGGTGACTGAATTTACATTTTAAAGCCATAACTGGCTACTATGTGGACAAGGACTGTAGGGAGAGGCTATAGTGGAAATGGGAAATTTGAGAGGAGACGCCTCAGGTGCAGACACTGGCAGTTTCCAGGAGAATTGGAGAACTTAAAAGATATCCAAGCCTTTGTTGAGTGGAATTGCTGAGGTCAGAAGAAGGGAAGAGAAAAACAGCACACCTCACACGCATTCTCTCAGCTTGAGGAGTCTGGAGGTCACATGATGACCCCATGAAAGGTCATAAGGTCCTGCTGCTGCTGCTGCTGTTGCTAAGTCCCTTTAGTCGTGTCCGACTCTGTGCAACCACATAGACGGCAGCCCACCAGGCTCTCTCGTCCCTGGGATTTTCCAGGCAAGAATACTGGAGTGGGTTGCCATTTCCTTCTCCAATGCATGAAAGTGAAAAGTGAAAGTGAAGTCACTCAGTTGTGTCTGACTCTTCACGACCCCATGGACTGCAGCCCATCAGGCTCCTCCATCCACGGGATTTTCCAGGCAAGAGTACTGGAGTGGGGTGCCATTGCCTTCTCCGCATAAGGTGCTAGGAGGTTTAATCAGGACTGAAAGCAGAATTTTGACTCCACCCACAAACTTCTTGATGTCAACTGATCAGTTCAGAAATTCTAGTTCTTCACTAGAAAGCAAGGCAATATAATCAGAAAGAACTTAAAAGTCTAGTTCAATCTTAACCCAATGTTTGACTGCCCTCTACCACCATCCCCAACATACCACAAAGCAGTGGGTGTTAAATATTGCATAATTTCAGTTTTTTTTTTCGTTTGTTTTCAAAAACATGTACTCAGAAAAATGTCACAGGAAATAGGAACCTGTTCAAGGTGATCATGAAATCAAACAGAAGTTTCTAGGCTTTCAGAAATATTCTGACTTCCTTCTTCTTGTTTGCCATTAAACCCATTAAGGTAGGGAGTTCAATTAATTCTCCTCTGATTCTCGTTTCTCTCCTTTGTCTAGATTTATTGATTCTCCATGCCCTAATTCTGCAAAGCCACTTTGCCAGGAATCTCCTGCTTCTCATCAAGTAAAACAATCTTTCACAAGCTGTCTCCTTCTTGAAATCTTCTCTCTTCTCAGCTCCTAATATGGGGTTGGCCAAAAGCTTCATTTGGGTTTTTCCTTAACATCTTATAGGAAAAACCAATTGAACCTTTTGGTCAACCCAATACTTTCATTCACTTGGCTCTGATGGGTTCACCATTCTCTATTTTTCCTTATTTAGACCAATGTCTAAGGCTCCCGCTTAAGCATTAGAAACTATTTCTGATTTATCTTTTTGATAAGATCCTTTCCTCTCACACAAAAGGCAAAAAATAAATGTATACAAAGTAAACAATTACCTAACTTTTAAGCTAAGTTTACTCTCTAAGGGGTCCATTCTATTTTAGAAAAGATGCCAAGGGATCAGGAATTTTCTTTCTTAATTGAAGTTGGTGAAAGTGAACTCACAAACATCTGTTAATTCAGTAATTATTTACTACACCTTTTCAGTAAGACAGTGATGCTGTACTCACTGGACAAATGAAAGAAAGGAGGATGGCTAAGTCTCCTCAATGTCCATTATTCTGGTTCCTCTAACTGGGGGACCTTGAATATGATAAATCATTTCTATGCTTGACTCTCTTTGACTACAATGTCACCTTTTCCTCCCAACTAAAATTGAAGTCTGTTTCCTTTTAAGAAAAGCTTAATACACATTTTTCCTTACAGAACTCATCATGTTCTTAAAAGAACCCAGGAGACAGACCACTGTACTGAAAAGAACAATTAACAGTTATCAAAAAACCTGAGTTTGACTAGGGCTCTGACATACACTATGTGATTTTACTCAAATCTGTCTATAAAGATCTCAAGATTCCTTATCTGTAACTAGACTTTTCTATAGTGTAGCTAATGACCAGCATACTACTGCAAACATTGATGTGGTTATGAAACAATATAGTTTGCTTGAGATATTGGGGGTTTTTTGCTTGTTTTTTTGTAGGGATGTTTTTAAAGTAGTGGAAAAGAAGAGAAAAAAAGATAGATTAGACAAGAATGGTTCATATTCCAACTACAAAAATTGTATCATCAGGTTCACTACTTGTGGTCTTGAAAGGAAATTCAAATATAGAAAAATCTTTTATAATAACCCTAAATATGAACTAAATTTTACACTCAAAACTATTCATCACAGCATTATAACAGCAGAAGTGCAAACAATCTAAATGACCAACAAAACCATGATGAGATTATCTATTAGAACAAAAGAAAGCATAGCCCTAGTTACATAAGAGCAATGGAATCCTCCTCCTCAAAGAAATTCTAGATAGATCAGTATTAAAGTTAAAAACAGCATAAAGATCTGAAAAAATACATATTTAGTTGAACATACTTATAACGTGGAGACTTTATCAAAAATGACACTCAAGGCAGAACACTATAAGTAAACCAAAGGGATTTTACTATATAAATTTTTGACACTCTAATAAAGCAAAATAAGGAAACAAAAACGAAGCCCACTAAATAAAATAATAAAAGGTGACAAATCAGATAAAAAGCACAAAAATGTGCCAAATATGACAAATAAAATGATATTCATCTTAAAATATAAGGAATGATTTAAATCATTATTTTTATATTAAAGATTTTCAATAAGAAAAGATTGTTTCTAAAGTGTTCATACTAACATGGAAATGTTACAACAGTAAGAGAAAAAAATGTAAATATGTCAGTGCAGTTGCTCTCGATTATGAAACAAAATATGTTAAGAAAAAATAAAAGAAAATAAGTGGACCAAAATTATGGCTATTTTGGTAATGTGGGTAATTTTACCTCTGTGATTTAAACTTGTTAAATTTTCTATGTTCTGTAACAAGCATCATTGATTTTAACACCTTAAAAAAAAAAAAACCCACAAACTTTTTTTAAAGTATCTTCAAGGGAAAAGCTTGGATTTACTTTACAAATCTTACTTTTCATATGCTCCTTAGTTTAACTATATTTAGTGGGGACTGTGTGTCAATAAATACCTCCTTTTCTCCAAGCATGCCATTCTCCTTCATCCAGACAATTCCCTTCCTTAGCATATCTACAATTTTGCAAAAAAAAAAAGCAATGTGTGCACATGCACACAGGAAGGAAATAAACAGCTGAAATAGAACAGCTACATTATTTCTCATTGTTAGTAATTATTTTCTTCCTGCCAGAGGAGGAAAGCAATAAAGAAAAGATATATAGAATTTTAGCAGTGAACATGTACTTATTAATTCTTTTTCAGGGCTAAAATGACAACTCTACTTCATTTCATACATTGTATCTTGAAAAATTTGCAAAGGGACAAAAGAAAAATGAAAGTTCCTGTGCTCAGCTTCCCGTTCTCAGATCTGAGGTTTACAGAAAAATGTGGTAGAGTGGAAGGAGGCCTGTATTCTCCTTCACAACTAAACACGGAAGTCTTCTTTCAGTTTCAGTGGTCAACTGGAATTTGTTATACTTTTCTATGTAAAGCTCAAGATAAAGCTTTGTGGAACCGCAGAGAAACAATAAGCGGAAGAATAATACATGCTAAATGTTCTTCGCAAAAGACTCAGAATTTTTTGTGCCCAAAGAAGATGTTTAAGTAGCAAGTTTAGAATACAAATAAATAAATACCTGATGGTAAAATATAACACACATTGCACCCATTCAAAGATATCCATTTAAAGATATCTCAGCTTGACAAAATATCTCAATTTGACCGCATATTAAAAAGCAGAGACATCAATTAGCTGACAAAGGTCCCTATAGTCAAAACGATGGCTTTCAAAAAATTGATACTTTTGAATTGTGGTGCTGGAGCAAAGAGATCAAACCAGTCAATCCTAAAAGAAATCAACCCTGAATATTTGTTGGAAGGACTGATGGTGAAGCTGAAGCTCCAATACTGTGGCCACCTGATGCGAAAAGTCAACTCATTGGAACAGACCTTGATGCTGTGAAAGATTGAGGGCAGGAGGAGGAGGAGGCAACAGAGGATGAGATGGCTGGATGGCATCACTGACTCAATACATGAATTTGAGCAAACTCTGGGATATAGTGAAGGACAGGGAAGCCTGACATCATTAACTCAATGGACATGAGTTTGAACAAACTCCGAGAGATAGTGAAGGACAGGAAGGCTGGCATGCTGCAGCCATAGGGTCACAAGAGTCAGACACCACTTAGTGACTGAAGAACAGCTTGACAAAGCATAATATCTTGTCGACATTTAAAGGAATCGTATCCTCCCTCCTAACTATACAGGATGCATATCATAAATGCAATGTACATACAAGACACATTCTCTAATAGGGGCCCATGTTTGTGAGCAACGTGACCAGTCTCTAGTTAACCTTTCTTTGACCTGATATTTTCTAGCTTAGCCAGAATGGCCCAGGCAATCATTGGCTTCCTGCAGACAGCTTATAACTTGGGGTAGGAAGGACCTTAAGAGGTCATCAACAGTGCCTGAATAAATTTCGCTCCATGGTGAGAGGATGCAAACTTCAAGCTCATGTGCTTCAAAGGAAATTAATTTCCCACTGGTCTTGCAACTTTGTGTTATATAAATCCCTGGATTTAAGACTAGGAATATTTCTGATGTGCTTTTGAAAATCTGATCTAAGAGTTTTAAAAAAGGAAAACAAAATTCTCCAGAACGAAGCACTATAGGCCTCTAATAAAAGGTTTGTACTGAGTAAGTCTTATCCCTGGATTATCTCCCTAGTACAGTAACTGGCTGGTTTTTAAAGGGTATCACAGAAATAAGACAGACAATAAAAATAGGGCATGCTCCGGAGGTGGTTCATGTTTTCATTCTTTCAACTGTACTTGGAAGTTCTGCCTGTCCTTGGAGGGCACACAACTGAGGCCTGAAACCAACCTGCAATTCAAATGTCTCTTGATGCATTTCCAAACCAGGCTAGATTGTTGGAGACATTCTCCCAAGGGTGCATTCAAACCCCACACCCCTATCCTGACAGAGATCATGCTGAATCTCTGTAAACAGACTTGGAATTCTCTGGAGAACGTCCCTCATTTCCCACGTGGAATTGTGTACGTGACTTTGTTAAAGAATTCCTTTCCCTTAGTCAGGGCAATTATCTGGCAAAGGAGGCTCTTGCATTCTCCGATTCCAAAAGAATTTGCATAGAACTCACCTGTTCTTTAGTCTTCCAGTGAAACACCCCATTGTTCAAAAGACCATTTGAAGATTATTTCCCTAAGCTCTTACTAGTATTCTACTAGCACTAAGATAGAGTATGATTGTCTATACATTTATCAACTCCATTATGTTTTTTCAATCCCAGGTATAAAGGTTCTCATTCATTTGGCTTGCACAGAGCTTAGAAGAATCAGTTTTATATGATACAAATTTTTTAAATAAATTTGTATTTTTAAAATAAATTTGGTTTTAAGTTATGTCCTCTATTAGGATGTCTTATCGTAGTCCTAGTAACCACTGCTGCGCTGTGTCCTATGCTTAGTCGCTCAGTCGTGTCCGACTCTGCTACCCATGGACTGTAGCCCACCAGGCTCCACTGTCCATGGGGCTTCTCCAGGCAAGAATACTAGAATGGGTTGCCATGCTCTCCTCCAGGGGAACTTCCCACCCCAGGGATTGAACCCAGGTATCCTACATTGCAGGCAGACTCTTTACTGTTTGAGCCACCAGGGACCCACTGCTAGTTGTCTCAATTTCTATTAAAAGAGATTCAAGGAATTAGTCTCTAATCATGTGCATAAGACTCAGAGGGTCACAAATGTAACAGCAGATATACACAGATGCTGTTCTCTGGGCAAAACCCTCTCACATTTTCAGTTCTAAATTTTCTCTACATAATGCTTCCAATGGAAATTCCCAGGCTATCTGTTTAATGCTTCCTTCCTTTGACTAGGTATCCAATTCGTGCGCTGTTTTCAAGTTCTCCCAACTCGGAGATACCCGGATTTTCAGCGAGTTTTGCATTTCATCTACTCCTTTCACTTGCTCAAGATTTCCTTCATTATATTACAATGGGCTGCTTATTATGACTTGGCTTTAGCAGACCAGCATTTCTTTCAGTTACACTTAGGATTCTTAATAAGTCTTTGTAGCTTGGAATATATACTCCCAAAATACTTCACTGAGAATCAGAAAAAAATCATGAGCACTTTGATATGTTCCAGTGCCTATTGGAGATATGTAATTGTGCCTCTGTTCTACTTCCATAAGAGAAAGATTAGCAATGCCTTAATTTTACCCTCTTTTGCATCTGCATCTTGTTCTAACATTCCTTTAACCTTCCTTATTCTTCACTCTGGGGCTTCCCCGTTGGTGCTAGTAGTAAAGAACCCACCTGCCAATGCAGGAGATGCAAGAGATGCTGGTTCAATCCCTGGGTCTGGAAGATCCCTTGGAGAAGGGCATGGCCACTCACTCCAGTATTCTTGCCTGGAGAATCTCATGGACAGAGAAGTCTGGTGCGTTACAGTCCACAGGGTCACACAGAGTTGGACACAACTGAAGTGACTTAGCACGCACGCATGCATTAGCCACTCTAGTAACGTAAAGGACAAAATTCTCTCATTTTATGGCTGAGGACTCTTGAACCTCTGCCACTCAACTAATCTATACTAAGGAATCCAAGACTCAGAACCACAGCTACGGAAAACCAAGAAATAACTTTTACTGCTTACTGGCATTAATTTAAGAAAACTCATACAGATTCTGTGTTATAGCCATGGGAAAAAAACAAAATATTTCACATGAGTATTGGAAAGCAGTTGGCAATATTAAGTATGTGCTAAGAATTAACATTTCATGTTTAAACCAGATGTCAGGTATACCACTTCTCTCTCTGAGCTGTCAAAAAAGCATAATACAGAGAAAAAAGGTCAAAGAATCCTGAGGGACGTTAGTGGTGCTTAAAGGTATAATGATTGAAAAAGATTGCTTTAAGTCTACATACATCACCACTTCAAATGTCATTTCACATCACCAGTGGAAACAGAATAGGCCTTCTCAAGAGATTTGTGGAATGCAATATGTTTTGGCAGTAGTCTTCAAAACATAGTATGGTTACTGTAAGCCAGCCAGCATGGGCCCCCTTATCTGAAGATCAATGATTAGAGATGATTGATGGACTCATTTTCTCACCAGAAAACACCAGCCTGTTGTTATTACTGTAACAGATGTAATGTGATCCACACATAATTAATCGAATTTATAAAATGCTAGAAGTATATTAACTAGTCAAAGCAACCCTTATTTTTCTCCCCCAGTTTTCATAATGATATAATGAAGACTCCACCCCCTAATACATTAAGAATTCTACAGCCAAGATTAATCAGAACAAATTCAGGGAACTGACTGCACGTGCTCACTGATAAGATATACGTGTCCTCTACCACTGCCCTTCTCTTTTCTTTCCTCCTCTCCCCCTTCTTTCCTCTCTCCCTTCCTTTCTTTTTATAATATGTCAGTACGGAATTCTATCTTTAAAGAAGGTTCATGTGTAACTACAACATTTAAAATTGGTAAAGACAGAATTGTTCTATAATGCAGGAGACCTGGGGTTTGATCCCTGGGTTGGGAAGATCCCCTGGAGAAGGGAAAGACTACTCACTCCAGTATTCCGGCCTGGACCATTCCATGGACTGTATAGTCCATAGGGTCGCAAAGAGTCAGACATGATGGAGTGATTTTCACTTTCCCTTTTGGGGAAATGTGAAGTCTGTACACTAAGCTATCCCAAACTTTCACAAACCCTTAGAGCATTTGGCAGAGGATATTTTGAAAATGTTTCTGGTATGTATGGTCTTTAAGCTATGTAAATGTTTCCTGAAGTGTACTTCTCAGAATATCCGGTCTTGCAAGATGCTACATAAAGGGTTCTCTTGTCAAGTAAGTTTGGGAAAAGATGCACACTAGAATCCTCCTTTAGGTTACATAAAATTAACACTGTGCTATTAAAAGCTCTGAGAAATAAAAGAAAGATGTTTTCTTTTGCTTTTCCTAGCATTTTTGCAAACTTTTTTTTTTTTTTTTTTGTAAACTGCCTCACTCTTTTATCTGATGCCTATTACTATTCCACAAGAACACATGGTGAAAAATGTTGCTCAGTGTCAAACAAATGGTCTATGAATAAAAACATAAAACCACAAGAGAAAATAAGGAGTCTATGGCAGGTACACAGAAAGCACCTCTACCTAGTGTATATAATGTTTCAACCCGATCCTTTTGTAGTTCATGAGCGTGATGATTGGGTGTTCACGCTGTTGCGTGACATGTGCCTCCCTGCAAACCTTGTTACGACACCGGCACATTACCTATCTGACGTAAAAAAAAAAAAAAAAAAAATGTTTCAACCCATGCATCAGATGGTCGTGGCAGGGGGGTAGTGCACAGGAAGGTTCCTTATCTGTGATGGGTGATCAAGACGAGGAAGTGCAGACAGTATGTGTCATGTTGTATAAAAATTAAAGGGAAAATTAAAAGAAGTGACAGAAGTGGGCTGTAAAATACGTAATACTTTCAAGTACATTAATGTCACTGAAAACAGTAAGATTATATTAGAAACACAAGAAAAAAAATGTCTTTTTTTTTTTCTTTGGCTACTCTGCTTGGCTGGTAGAATTTTAGTTCGCCGGATGAGGAACTGAACTGGGGTTCTCTGCAGTGCAAGCATAGAGTTCTGACCACCGGACTGTCAGGGAATGCCTGAAAAATTCTTAGCTTTCTACATGTACATAAAGATTTACATTAGGAATAAAAAATGATATACCCATAGCTACAACAGAAGAACTAGCAGGTGGCACCAGTGTAATGAACCCGCCTGCCAATGCAGGAGACACGGGTTCGATCCCTGGGTCGGGAAGATAGCCTGGAGGAGGGCATGACAACTCACTCTACTATTGTTGCCTGGAGAATCCCATGGACAGAGGAGCCTGGCAGGCTACAGTCTACGTACGGGGCCACAAAGAGTCACACAAGATTGAAGCGACTTAGCACACAGACACTGCTTAATTATCATGTTTACTCTTGGGAATACAATACTTCTTTATGGCAACTGAACTTTAGCTGACATCTACCACTGACTTTCCAAGTTCATTTCTTTTCAGATAAAACCAAATAGAATCTCAAAAATTACAAAATTTGTACTTTAATAAAACCTCACACGTTAGACCCTCATGACTTTGCTGTGTATAGTTGACCGGTTTATCCCCACTTTGGGGGCATAAAACATTTGCTAATAAGTGTAACAATGTAAACTAGACTAGAAGGGAAGAATGCTTAAGTGCTTCAGAAAATGGATATACAGTGAATTTGGAAAACTGTTTAAAGAAGGATTGAGGTGCTACTTCCAACACTGCAGGCCTCCAGGAGCCCATAATTAGTTGTTCTAATTAGCCGTGTTTGGAATTGTTTTATGTACTCCTGAATCTCATAAAAGATGAATTTTTAAAGGCTATAAACAATATTTTTAACTTTCTCTTAGACATATGTCCCCTTGGACTATTGAGTGAATGAGACTTTTTAAAAAATTAGCATTAATTGAATGTCCTTGAAGAAGAGAGTTCTAACTACAACCCACAGGCTAAAGGCACCCTCAAACCAAATACTGTCTGATCCATATTGCTAACATTTTGGAAAATTTTGCCAACATACAGTTTCTAGCTATTCTTGCTTTCCCCATGGAAATAATCAACTGGAGATGAGCAACATTTGAACACTTTGGGTGGCTTGAACCTTTCGTATGCCATTTTTCTTCATGATATATTGTTGTACTTCCACATTTTCTTGTTGGAAAAGCGGGATATCTTAAACTAGTTGTTGGATCTAGATGTCATCACATCTGGGGAAATTGAAAGAGAGATTACAAGGCCAAAAAGCTAAAGAAAACAATAAGAACATATGGTCATTTACATTATTATTAAAGTTATCTGTTGCTCCTTCTGTGACAGAATGGTTTCTGGCTCATGTGATCAGTATTGGCCATAGTACATGCTTCGCAAGACAGAATGGGAGCAAAAATGATATATATACCACCTGTGAACAGGCTGAATGGGTCTTACATTTTTTTTTTTTTTCCCTCCCATGAGAATGACATATCCCAGGGACTTCCCTGGTGGTTCAGTGGTTAAGAATCCTCCTTGCAATGTGGGGGACACGGATTCGATCCCTGGTTGGGAAACTAAGGTCCCACATGCCTCAGAGCAACTAAGCTCGAGTGCTACAACTAGAGAGCCCACGTGCCACCACTAATGAAGCCTGCTCACAACTAGAGAATAGGTGTACCACCAAGAAAGAGCCTGCATGATGCAAGGAAGACTTTCTACAGCTAAAAAAATAAAAGACAAATCTCAGACAGGGGCTGCTTTTTCCCAAATTAAGTAAGTCCCATGGGCTTCCCTGATAGCTCAGCTGGGAAAGAATTCACCTGCAATGCAAGTGACCCTGATTTGATTCCTGGGCCAGGAAGATCTGCTAGGAAAGGGACAGGCTACCCACTCCAGTAATCTTGGTCTTCCCTGGTGGCTCAGTTGGTAAAGAATCTGTCTGCAATGTGGGAGACCTGGGTTCGATCCCTGGGTTGGGAAGACCCCCTGGAGAAGGGAAAGGCTACCCACTCCAGTATTCTGGCCTGAAGAATTCCATGGACTGTATAAGTCCATGGGGTCACAAAGAGTGGGACATGACTGAGCAACTTTCACTTTCATGGAATATAGCGGCAACCAACCTACAGATAAAAGTGAAGCCATTCAGTCGTGTCCGACTCTTTGCAACCCCGTGGACTGCAGCCTACCAGGCTCCTCCATCCATGGGATTTTCCAGGCAAGAATACTGGAGTGGGTTGCCATTTCCTTCTCCAAACCCACAGCATAGAGCCTACAAAACTGGAAATCAACCTAAATTATTATAAGCCACTGAGACTCTGGAGTCATTTGTTACTGCAACAGAACTTAGTAAAAGCTTGACTGATACAGAGGAAATTTCAAATAAATAAAGAAAAAAAATTCTATATGTTTAATATGCCAAGTATGTCTGTATCTAATGAATTTAACTTAAGAAGACATTAGGAAAAAAGCCACAGTAAGAACTGTAACTAGCAAATGCAAAGTATGTGTGATAAACTCTCCATAAACTCAGAAAAGAACTGCATTTTCTGTTTTAAAAACTGCATATAAAGTAAATGATGCTGTTAAGTGATTTAAATATGCTACTGGGGAAAAAATTGTCCAAGTCTCAAAATCTGGCCCTGCCCATTCATCTGAACCATTTGGCTGGTCCCTGCAGACCTCTGAGAATACACAAAGGTGATCACTGTGATTTTTTTTCTTTTTTTTTTTTTTTTGGATGCAATTATCAACTGATTCTTGTAATCTAACTGAAAACTTCACACTAGTCATTTTACAATTTCCTGGTTTTGAATCCAGTATCACTTCCTAAAGTTAATAGGGAAAAATAGGTTTTAAATAAGAGCCAGACCTAAAAGGGAAAAAGGAGGTGGAGGATTTTAAAACTCCTCCCTGACAAGATCAGTCTGGGTTCTACTCCAGATGGGCACGTCCCCTGGAGATGAACACTCACACACAAACACACACAATAACAACAATAAAGAAATCCAAACTGCTCAAGGATAAGATGCTCTGTAAACTTAACCAATGCTCAGTTCTGTGATTATCAACAAGCACAGCTGACTGGCTGGCACCTATCAATTGCTCCACACGTGGGAAAGTGGATGAGCTCCAGGGAATATTCGGCTATGCCGTACGCTGGCAGCGGTACTCTCTGAGGACCAATGTTAATGAAGGACAAATTGAGCTGAGATAGGAATCGTCCAGCTTATAAATAAATGAACATCAATGTCCTATACAAGGCAAAAATTCCACTTTCTTTCTAAAGTCCAACATGCCCTACTTAACAAAATGCAACTCCTGAAATGCTTCAGTGCAGTCCCTCAGGCTCCTCTGTCCATGGGATTTCCCAGGCAAGAACACTGGAGTGGGGGTGCCATTTCCTCCTCCAGGGGATCTTCCCAACCCAGGGATCCAACTTGCATCTCCTACACTGGCGGGCAGATTTTTTACTGCTGAGCCATCTGGGAAGCCCAAAGAGTGGAGATTCCCAGGAAAGACTCCACATTAAAGAATGAGCATCTCTGAGAGTGGGATCGTGGAATACACACTTTCAACAAGTTCTCCAAAATGAGCTTCTTATGTTGCCACTAGAGTTCATGAAATACAGACTTTTGAGACACTCTGCACCTTATGTGTCTTTGGTCTTAACATGGTTGTGCTTATTTTCAAAAGTACGTGTCTAAGTGTGGCAGAGAGACCCGTTCCCACTTCCCCGGGGACACACAGTGGCCTTCCTTTGCTCTCACTGTGACTGTGTGACTGGGGACCAGTCAACAGAAAGTACACTTGGGTGACGTGCCATCTCCTGCAGTCAGAGGTCCATAAAAACCATCCATGGGACTTTCCCCTACTTTTTTTCTCTGCCAGCTCTACAAAGACAGAGGTAGTGACCATGGATTTTAGATGCTGAAATGGAGAGGCATAAATAGATGCAGCCAGAAGCCTACGATCAAAAACACTTGATGTGGACTTTGAGCAATAAATACGATTTGGTTTGAGCTAATATATTTTCAGATTTCTTTGTTACAGTAGCTCATGTACGCTTAATTAAAACCTTAGTACATACAAATGCATTTTTATGGCAAATCAATGAACATTTAACTCTCTTGCTAGCACACAAATTAGTTCTTAGGTTTCACCTAATGTTACTGTGTTTTTCTTTTTTGACAAAACCCACCAAGTAATAATTATCCTTAATTTCTGCTTAAGGTGTCAAGAATCAAAGCCTTTACCATCCCCGATTTGTACTAAAGTAACAGTGCAATTTTTACTTGAAGCAGAAAGCATCAGAGCTCTGCTATCTTTAAGCAAGTTCTTATAGAAGCACTATGGCTATAACAGAGGATTTAAACCTCCAGCTTACACATGTGATTTTTTTGTTGTTTTCATGAGCATAATGCTCTTTCTGACTTCTCTTTGTGAGTGGATGGAATTACAGTGAGGAAAACTCTGTGGACTTTCCAGTGGGAGAAAATTATTTTCTCACTGACTATAGCAGACCATTTACGGGATCTGAGAATGAAATGGGGGGCGGAGTGAGCCTTAATTCATGCTGCTGTGATGAAATATATGCAGAGCGGTCCTAGGTAGTCCTAAAATTTTCAGGAAACTTATTCACAGAATGAACAGGTAAATAACCCTAAATGCAGTTTCTTCAAATTGTCTTCTGTGACCCGTCTCCTGCCAGGACCACTTATGGTACATTCTGTGCTGACTTCAATCACAAAAGGATGCTTGAACAGCACAGGGGCTATTGTGCAGACATGTAGCTTCTCTTCCTTTGCTTTTTACATTAAATTTCCTCTTCTCCTTGCATCAGTTACATTACCTCTCCACCTCCACACTGGTATAGCCCTAACTATAATGCCCTTTGTATTAGCTTGAGCCCTTGGATGTTAAAAACAGAAACCCAGTAGACTCAGCTTAAAATATTAAAGGGAACAGAATACATATCCCTATACTGGGGCTGTTTCATGGCAACAAAGGGTAAGAAAGCAGCTGCTGAGGGAGGAAGGCTGGAGGGCCGGCAGCCATGCAGTCTTTAGCCTTTACTCTGTCCCTGGTCTCTGCTTTCAGTCTCTGAAGGGTTGCTTCTCTGTTCTATGGGCATCAGCTTTCTAAGCATGATAGGAAAGTTCTGCCTCAAATATCCAAATTCAAACACTGTAGCCTATTAGGTCAATTTTCTAACTTCTAGGAGAGAGTAGCTGATTGGGCCTTCTCTGGGCTAACCAGCTGAGACTAACTGGAACACGCTAGGTGCAGATCTAGGCTGTGGAGGCGAAGGAGGGAATCCACAGGAGAAGAGACAGTCACTGATGCTTGTACAGGCCGGGCACCACAAAGCCCTCTCTATTGCTCTAAGTATCACCGTGTTGTTAAGCAAAACACAAGTAAGTCTAAAGTCTCCAACCACAGATAATCCAACCCTGATGGTTGGAAGCAGGAAACCCAAACACTCTCCAGAACCATGTTTTCCAAAATGGGGTACCAATATTCCAGACAAATGTACAAATGTACCTTGGGGTACAAGAAGAAAATATAAATAAACTCTCTGCATAAATGTACTTAGATATTTTAATTTCATATTTTCTCCACAGTAAACATATTAGGATTATAGTATATTTTGATATATATAAATAAATCAGACATAAATTCATATATATTATTTTCATAAATTCTCACAACCACCCTATAAGGTCTGTGATTATTCCCTGTTTACACATAAGAAACAGAGATTCAAAGGTTAGTTCTTAGATGCCTGGTTTGTCCTCCCTATGCCTGCAGGTCTGTCTCAGTGTATATGCATGTGTGTGCATTGCGTGGCGGTGCTTAAAAAATATTTTAATTACATCAGTGCATCTATGAAAAGGGTTTGGAGAATGCTGTCCCAGAATGAAGAAGATATGTAAATTGGAAAACTGAAGCTTGCAGTTTATGTAAGCATAAGAAAATTTTCCATCAAAAAACAATAGACCTAGGTCTGAAGTCAAATTTGTTTGTGTGTCTTTGGACAAATCACCTGACTGCTCTGAGGCTCAGCTAGTTGGTGCAGAATGAGAGTTATACTCCCTTCCTTGATGCTATCAGCAATAAGCTCAGCGTCTAGTTGAATAACAGCACTTATCTTATTGTCACTACAGGGTTAACCAGTCACCAGCAACCCCACCTTTCTCCCTTCCAGTGGAGCCATAAGCTCTTGAGGACAGGTGGATTTCTATTTCCTATAGTATGAGTGCACTGCATTTCATTTGGGGAGCAGTTTGGGTGGGGTTCAAAAAATATTGATTTGATACACTACTATCAAGTTTATCAGTAACGCTTTCTACTTTATTCTATTTAATATTAACATTATTTGAGTAAATGGTCATATTTATTATTGCAAAAGTAGCATTATAAGATATAAATACCTTTCCTACATCAACAGATACTTGATGAATGCATGAATAAATCAAAACATGAATAAAATAGTTGGATGGGTAGGTGGACAGATGGAAGGGTGGATGGATGGATGCAAGTAAGGAGGCATGGCAGACTCAAGGAATATTTTTAATTCACAGTTTCCACATTTAAGTAATTTGGAGAAACTGGGGGTTTTTCATTTCCATTTCCAACTACAAAATGAATGTGCAGGAATAAGAGTATTTACTACAATAGATATTTCCTTGAAAGATCAAAATATTTCATTGTTATCCACGTAAGTAGTGACTGAGGCTTTGGTGTCAACAGATTCAGAATATACTTGTCTAAATGTCGCTAGGAATTTGTTAATATTTTGGACTCCTATAAATGTCGACAGTCACATCAACATTGGCATATAGTCAAGAAACAGTTTTACAATTGAAAAATATGATTCATTCAGAAGAGATGCGTTCTCTTAACTCTTTGTCATGACATGTTAGCATACCTCCGCCTTCCTGGCTTAGGGGCATTAAATGAGGAGTGATATTTTGTGGTTGAGATAGAAGCTTACTCTCAGTAACCCACCAATCATCTGCTGTATTTTGATTTCACATTCTGTGACAGTATTAAAGGCATGCCATGGCGCATCTTTCAGATACACTGTTTTAGGTAAGGGGAAATCGCTGGGTTCTCAGAAAAACCTTTTACACAGTGACCAGTGATGCAAATATCATGGGAGGCAGAAAGCACATTTTGCCCATGAACAATCTATGTATTCTTTACCTCAAAGTTTTGTAAAAAGCTATTGTTGCTGTTTAGTCACTAAGTCGTATCCGAGTCTTTGTGACCGACTCTTTCTCGCCTCTTTTCCAGGCAAGAATACTAGAGTGGATTGTCATTTCCTTCTCCAGGGGATCTTCCGGACCCAGGGATCAAATGCACATCTCCTGCATTGGCAGGCAATTCTTTACTACTGAGCCACCTGGGATCCAGCTACTAGGTTTTCATAAATTAGGAAGTTGAACAATAGAGGAGTGGAGTTCAAGGAAAAATGAGTGCCCAAGTCAAGACAGTGCTAAGATTACGCATTAAGGTATTTAGGGAAATTATTGTTTGGGGTCAAGATCATATTGAAAATGCTTGGTAATATCTCATTGCCTTGAAACAAAGTCTAGTAGCTGGATGAATTTTTCCAGAACATTCCTACTTGGAAATTTTTCTTTAAGTTCCCCCATCTAAACTATCTGAGTTAGCTTTTGGGTATTGGTCCTCGGTAAAGGGAAAAAAAAAAAAAAGATGTTGATACAGAGGGTGTAAATCCCATGCCATCTGGTTATGCTGCTGACAGTTCTCACCTCTGTCACACCAGGATTTACACAGCAATTTTTAGGATGAAGTTGCTTCAACCCCCACTACTTGTTTGGCATCTCACACTCTCCTTTTCACGTCTCAGAGGGTATGTTGTTGTAAGTGTATGGTAGTGTCCAGGGCTGTTATTGCAAGAAGAATATTCACAGAGCACAGACATGGGAAACTGAATCAGACACCAAAGTCATTTGCTTATGAAACACTGGGAAACACTCAGGTCTATTATTTACTCAGACTAAATCTCATCAGCCATCCTTGGACAAAAATCGAGTCTTTGTTAACATGTGTGCCTGCAATAACTTGATAAACCTATGAATTTCTGTCTAATTAGTACTTACCATGAAGGACTCATAAACCAATGTTGTGTCTTTATTTATACTAGGATAATTTTTTGCGTGCATTTGAATTTCTAATGGTCTTGTAGTGAAATCAGTAACTGACTGGTAATTATACTAATTCCCAGCTTTTCACACTACTGGTAACTAGAATAATAATTAAGCCACAGATAATCCCTGGCTGGTACCTTATTTTTGGCTTGCCAATTCCTGATCTTCCAGCTAATTTTCAAGAGTATACAAATCCCTTTCACCTTAGAGAAGTGCTGCATTATTCTGCAGAGAAGATGATGAATAGGAAGTGGCAGAAAGGTCACAGAATGAGTGAGAGATAAGACTTCCGTCAAATGACAGTAGCCTGCATTGCTTAGGAATTATGAGGACTCCCAAGAAACATTTCTAATTGTCACCCATTGTGAAACAATTTTTCTTTCTTATGGCATCAAATAAATGGGGACTGCTCTTCAGCAAAGCAGCCCCAGCTTGCTGCTACTTTCCTATAAATTATCTGCATACATGAATTAATTAAGGGAGTAGGAGGAACATATGCAGTTTCCACACTTTGGAACTCCTGTTGAGGCTCTCTCCTTGCATATCTATCTCCCTTGTCACTTATCCAGTTCCTCTCCATACTTTTAATCAAAAGAATCTCCTAGAAGATGATTTATTTCCACCAAGAGCCAGCATACTGCTTAGCAACTAAGTAGCACTCAGTAAATAGAGGGTAGTGTTATTTGTTGTTGTTATTATTACTGTCATTACTACTATTATTATTTTGCCCCTGTGTCTACTCTGTCAGGCTATGACTCTATTAGAGCATATGAAAGATGAATAAAATAGGAGGGTATCTTCAATATCAGAAAGTAACAATGACATTAAACATTTCTGACCACTGAGAAGAGACAAAGTAGAATGGAAGAAACATGGCAAAGTGAATAAAAATAACACAGCGGTGAAGACAGAAAAGGGAAACTCATGTCCTGGAGGGACGATGGGACTTTATGGGAAGAAGACAAAATGGATCACACCAGGGCGGCCAGTGCCCCACATCACGTGTGCTGATAAACCCTGAGGTCATGGCTTCGGCTGCTCTATGCTGCCTCATATCCTCCCCTGAACTAGAAGTCTCCCAGTCCACAAGAAAATGAAGCAGGACGGATAGAGGTGCTGTGGTCAGAGTTCGCCATGATCTGTCCGTGTCTGCACCTGCCTGCTTGGTGCCCAGGGCATATCAGCTTAAATGCGTCTACCTCTAGAAAGAGGATTTGCAGTGCTTTCTCAAACAGCATTTATCACTGGCCAAATCTGAAAAGATTCCTCTATTCATTTCATGACTATGTTCATTTGTTAACTATTATTTACTGACTGCTTGTTATAAACCAGCCTTGTGCTGGGCACGTGGGTGCAGAGCGAACTTGAACGTAGGCTCTGTCTTCAAGATGCCCCCAAACCAAGGGGTCACGGCAGTGGATATAAATCGTGTCTCAGCAGGCACAACATTAGGTAGACCCGCATCAATGACAATCCTGTTTTCGGTGTCTAAATCTGTTGCTCTGGTCCCTATCATCTTCCTGCACAACCTAGCATGCTTTTGTTCAGCTGTTGGTTCTCCCATGCATGCACCGAGTTCTTAAGAGCTAATGCACCATATCCAGGTGGATTTCTTTCCTTGTTTGCCAACAATTCTACAGACTTCCATGGTCATCCCAGACTGTGAGATTTAAAAATGAAAGGAGAACTATATGAAGTCACCAAAGGCAGAGAGAAATCAGGATGTCATTCCATGAGGAGAGCTGTGATTGGCGGGCAGTTCTCCAATTTCATGACAACAGAAATGATTCATCTTTTATAATATGTTTTATCCAACAGCTTATTAAGACACCCTCACTGTGTGCAACTAAAGAGCCCCTCCTCTGTCATCAGCGAGTGCATCATAAAAGCACTTAAAGAAGATCTAGTCAGGCTCATAAATCGGGTCAACATTCTCCAAATACATCATAGACAAGATTGCCCAGCTACTATTTTATGTTGATTTAAACAGTAAATTTTAGTTATTTTGATTACTGGGTGTAATTCTAACACTGTTTTAGTGGTTAGTGTGTATCTAACACATCCTTCTCCCTTGTTTTTCCTTTTTTCTCATAATGAAACCCTTTTCCTTTGAAAACTATGTCTTTCTTATCCCAGTGCTTGTCATTAGATGGAGCTGATTTCAGCCCTTTGCTGGAGGGAAAAAAATCTCATAAGCAAGGCCGATCCAATTAAAATCAGGAGCCACTGAGCAACAGGCTGTCTGGTCCAAGAGGATCTTTAGCATTAAGGACCATGAGAGCCTGGAGTTGCCAGGGGCCATCTGTGCTACACAGGGAGTCTACAGAACAATGGAATCAACACCGACGGAAGCAGAGCCAAAAAATACCACGAAAGATAAACTGCTTATGAAATTGGCTAAACTAGTGGGTCCAGTAGTTTGGGTTTTCAGGGAACAAAGACTAGAGTCTGGGATAAAAGATTTTGATTAATGATCAAAACCTGTGAAAACAAGGAGGCATAAGCAGGATCTGAGATCAGAAAGAAGTCAAACTGGGGTCATCCAAAATAGTCATGGTTATCCTGGCAGGTAGCTCTGGATTGAGCACTGCCCACCAGAACTGCCCAGTGTTAACAGGCAGAAATGGCTGACCTCAAGACATCTTCTCCTTGTTCAGACACAAGATGCAGGCAGCACCTGGAAGGGTGAGACCACAGCCACGTGGCTCCTGCAGGCAAGGAGACTGGCAAGGAGCTGAGAGTAGGAGGCCACTGGCTGACCCCACTGCCCACAGTGAGGCAGCGAGTTGTTCTGGGTGGCACATCTCCATGCTAACCACACAGCTCTATAGACAGCACATGATCAACCCAGTTATATGAGCCAGTAAACTCCCTATTTTCTTCAAGTCAGTTTGAGATCAGTTACTTTTCCTGCTAATCAAGAGAATCTATGCTTCCCTTCAAAGTCAAATATCTGATGGAACTTCATGATGTCAGCAAAATATATACTGCTGAATTAGACTGGGGAACCCGATTTAAACTCATACCCACCAACACGAGGGCAGGCAAGGCAGATAAGCCCCAAATTTGCAGTGTGCAGCTGGCTCAGACATTTCAAATGATCAGATACCGAAGACGGGAAATGTCTGTTTTACTGGGCTGAAGGTTTTGTGATTTAAACTGCCAAGTCACCAAAGGGCCACAAGGACTTTGGTTCAGATGTCATGAAACGAATGAAGTCTAGCATATTTTCCTTTGAATATGCTTTACTATCATGAGAAGAAGACTTTTCAGTTTCCCCTCTGGTCAGGAGCATGAGAGGAAAATCCAACCAGCACTCCAGGCTCTTAACACGGAGCAGGGCTTATTAAATTATTTTCATATGTGCAGAAGTTCATTTTCACTCTTGTAGCTATTTCATTAAGCTCCTGAATTTCCAGCAATATTTCAATTTATACCAATGTAGCATAAAATTTGCAATTTCAACACCTCAATAAAAATGATGTGAATATATAAACATATTTCATTTTCAATACATATTACATATATATCAAGAGGTCCAACAGCATATATCAATAATCATGTATAAGTGTGTGTGTATGAGGCAGGGGGGAGAGACAGAAAGAAAGAGGGAGGGAAAGAGGAAAAAACCCCACAGACACCAATGTATGTCATGGTCTAAAACTGAATAATAAATGATAATAGTGTAAGGATGAAGCATTGTTCAGCACCATTAGGCAACTGAAATGAACTTGATCTTGCCTGCCTTTAGACCTTTTTTGTTGGAATGAGTAAATCATGTGTATAAACTTCTCTAGATAGACAATGTTTTGTTGAGTTCCTTATATTCCAACTCAGCTGACAGAATACAATGCTTGAATTATCAAGTTTCTCAAGGTAATTTCGGAGAAGGCAATGGCAACCCACTCCAGTATTCTTGCCTGGAAAATCCCATGGACGGAGGAGCCTGGTAGGCTGCGGTCCATGGGGTCGTGAAGAGTCGGGCACGACTGAGCGACTTCACTTTCACTTTTCACTTCCATGCATTGGAGAAGGCAATGGCAAGCCACTCCAGTGTTCTTGCCTGGAAAATCCCAGGGATGGCAGAGCCTGGTGGGCTGCCGTCTATGGGGTCAGACAGAGTCAGACATGACTGAAGCAACTTAGCAGCACCAGCAAGGTAATTTATGGAAACAATAAGAGCACATATGCTGTTGGTCTTGCACTGAAACTTATTTAATAAATATAAGAAGCAAAAACAGAGCACTTGTTACCTCCAGAGTGTGGCGGGGGGCCGCAGAGCAGGACGACTCCCTGGCCTTCACGCACTGACACTGTACTTCTCATTTTGGTTTTAAAATTTTCAAGATCTGATTTGAAAACAAAACAAAACAGGATTTCAGAAAGGACCATAAATTTAAAATGTTCACACAAGAGACATTCCTTTCTTTTTTAGGAAAATTTAAAAAAAATCCCTTCTCAGGAACCTTAGGAGAACTTTCAGCATTTGCTTTGAGAAGGAAAATTTGGATTTTGATTTATTAAAGTTTCTAGAAAGTCAGTAATAAAAATAAAAACTATACTAATGGTGTAAATTAAATTCACATATTTCTTTTTATTTATGGTGAAAAAATACAAACTGTTTTTATCATTGCCCACATAATTATTTTTAAGTATTTAATAAAGCAATTAAGGCAAATACTATTTTGATCACCAGTGATTATTTTTAAAAACCATTTGATTTCTTCTAATAACAATCCAGAATAGCAAATTCTAATTCATATTCTCCAGCTTATAGCATGGAGAAAATTTATGGGCTTCATTTTGAACAAAGCTTAAGACTATGTGGAAAGAAAAGAAAAACCTGTTTCTCTAAACTCTGATTTAAAAAAAAACAATACTGTGCATTCCACAGTTAATACACCATGAGGTGTTACTTTCTGTATCAGAACAATTGGACTGTCAATTTATGAAAGAATATACTTACTTCATAGCTTTTAAGGGTTGATATAAATTGCCTATGTGGTGACTATGAAAAGTAAGGCAGAGCATGAATTTTAAGATACAACTTCAAAAATTTCAACTTTGCCTTGAAAAATGCAAAAACCAAACAACCATCTTCAAATTGATAAAACTACAAACTGTAGACACATATGAATATTCTAAACACTGTAAATCAATACATCAAAGGGAAATAAGAAGCCTTACGTTATTTCATTTTATTGTTACTAAAAATAGTATTAAATTGTTAGATTGTAAACATGGAATAAAACAATCAGCAAATCTCATCATATGTGTGACTATAAAAGGAGAAAACATAGTGTTCATGGACTTATTCAGAGTTTACCCTAGAAAAGTTATATAACATAGCATTATATCATCTTAAATCTATAACCAAAAGCAGCATTACTAAAACAGTAAGGCTCTTGCAATGTAACTGAGTGAAAATGCAATACTGGAATGTTTCCCAAAGACTAGATAGAAGAGTACATCATATCAGAATGTTAGCCCATACATGGAAAAAGTTTAAAATCATTATTTTCTGACAACCAAGTGTGTATCATAATTTTTACTGATTTCTTGTCCAATTCCTTGTTCTCTTCTTTTACATATAACTTCACATCATAAAACATATTCATCACTGATTTTACCTAGAATACACCAAAAAAGATAAAGTCCTACAGAAACTAATGTCTCTTCTCTTCCAAAGGTGAAATTCTCTTTTGCCTAAACACTATGTCTGTCACAGGTTTGTCCCTTGCTCTGCAGTGACAGTCTCTACAGTACAGAAAGGCATGTGTGTGTGACTCTCTGCTACCTTGCGGACTGTAGCTGGCCACGTTCCTTCGTCCATGGGATTCTCCAGGGAAGAATACTGGAATGGGTCGCCATGCCCTCCTCCAGGGGATCTTCCCGACCCAGGGATCGAACCCGTGTCTCCTTCATCTCCTGCATTGGCAGGTATATTCTTTACTACTGTGCCAGCTGGGAAGCCGCACAGTATATAAGGGCAAGGTACATTATTTGTGGAAACCTGATGTGGCCTGTTCATGGAGAATATGCACCAGGAAGGACAAACAAAAAATACCTGTAGTGCTGTAAGTGTTTTCCCAGCTTTTTTTTTTTTTTTTGAACAGTAGGGAGTATAGAGATAAAAGCAGTATAAACATTCAAAAAGTTTCAGATTACTGATATATCCTCAGATTACATATACAACCCCAAGCCCAAGTCAAAGCTTCATATGGTTCAACCTTGACAAGAACTATATTAGAAAAAATCCTGTCTAGGAGTCAAAATAAATAAGAAGTCATGCCAGAAATTATCTGGTAGAAACTTGTCCGATTTTTCTTCCTGTCTCCTAATTCTTGCAAACTCTGACATTATTCTGAAGCCTCCAAAGCCAGATTTCAAGAAGAAACCAACATGATAAGGAGCATCTAAAAAGAACTACAACTAGGATCAAAGCTGGATGTGAATTTGAGAAAGAGGATGGATTAGTGGTGGCCAGTGTTTAGGGAAGTTGGGGGCAGGGCTCTGGGAGTGGTTATAAAAGGGCTTTGTGAGGGATCTCGACCACGAGGTGGATATACAAACTACACGTGATACAACTGTATAAAACTAAATACGCAGACACACACAAAATAAGTATGTATACAACTGGGGAAATCTGAATTAAAAGCCAAAGCTAGAGACTTCCTCGGCAGTCCAGTGGTGACGCCATGCTTCCAGTGCAGGGGTGCATGTTTGATCCCTGGTCAAGGAACTAAGATGCCACAACAAAGATAAAAGCCACCTCTCCACACGTTTTACTTCCTTTCGCCTTCTTCCACACCACCTATAGGCTGCAAGTGGCTCACCTTGACTGTCCTTCTGGCCACGCACCGTGCAGCTCTAAGACATCCCAAGTTCTGATCACACCCTGGAGACAGTAACTCCCACACTGACCTTAAAGGCAGGAACGTAGAGCCAGGAGAGATACACTCCTTATTCTAATTGCTTTCTCTGTGAATACGCACATGGGCCATTCTTGGTGTATGGAACAGTTCATCCTGACACATGTTGACTTTCTATATAGGGTCAGGTTTTCTAAGGGCTGCTCGCACACTTCACTTTCAAGTTGATCTCACCAGACCGGAGACGGGAAGACAAGGCCACAAGACAGCAGCAGTGCACACAGAGAAGAGTGAGGGGTGACTGAGATTTCCTCTGTCACTCATGAGCTCAGTCTGGAGTCTGAGTCTACTGGCTACATATCATTGACGCTGGTTTCACTATGTGGATTCATCCAGGTAGGCTATCAAGCAGGATATGCGAAATGTCATATAGTATAACTGCAGGGCTAGAGCAAACAAATCTACTTCCGTAGGACTTAAAAGCAGCCAAAGAATGACTACCATTTCCCAACAAGAAGCACTTGTTTCTTGAGCGACAAGATGTGTTCAGCTAAGCAAAATGAGAAACATCAAGTACAATATGGCAGAGACAGAAAATAAAATAAAATATGCACTGATAAGGTCTACTACGGTGGGATGGATGTTACAGAATGGCCTATACATTTTTGACCGAAGAATTCTGTATAGACTGTTTTATGGGAAGTGCTGGAAAAGGTCATATGTTGAACTGGATATACATATGTGCAGTTTGGTATGTCATAAATACAAAACATATGACAATAAGAGATGTCAAGGTAAAAAAAAAAAAAAAAAATCCCCCTAAGAGGATTAAAATGGAACATACAAGTAGCAATAAATCTGAAACTGTGGCCAGCTGACTAAATGGTCCTAAAGTTTAAAAATTTAGAGCTCAGTCTCAAAACACCTTGTGATCACTTGCAATTAGAACATGAGAAGCTAATAAAATCAGCATCACTGAAAACTGCACGTGAGCTTTACTACTTGTATAACACAACCCTACTGTATTCTATGAGGTGCTGCTGCTGCTAAGTTGCTTCAGTCGTGTCCGACTCTGTGCGACCCCATAGACTACGACAGCTCACCAGGCTCCGCCATCCATGGGATTTTCCAGGCAAGAGTACTGGAGTGGGGTGCCATTGCCTTCTCCACCAGTAGTGATAGTTAAATTGCAAATGGAATACAGATATTAGCAATGTAATAGCTTTCTACACATAATTCCTTAAATTTCTTTAATGTTTAATATTGAAATGCTTAATGGTTTATAGTTGCTAAATTAAATCATTACCCGAACAGTGTCCATGAAAAGATTGCTTTTGAAGGAATCAGAAAGCTTCCAGCAAGAGAAGTCATGCGTGTTTGTAAAAAAGCTAGGGGAAAAAACACAATGAACACATCCAAAAAGATAATAAAGATCAAGACTGCAGTTCAGTGAAGGTTTTTGTCTGAATCTCTCAGATACCAGATGTTATAAATAAAGAAGAATCCCATGCAATGATCTAGCGTCCATGATCACAGGTATAATTTCAATTAGCTGAAAAATCTCAGTAAAGGATGCCCTACTACAAAAAGAAAAAGAAAACTAGGGTTCAGGGGATGATCACGACTTTTCCTTCTTCCTGACAATACCTGAAGCCTCTGGAAGGCAGCCCAAATTCACATATAACACAGAACCCACTGACTCTTAATTATCATCAGTATCAGCAGGACATAAATGTACCCATTATTTCGTGCGCTATATTCTGACCTCCAAATTTAAAGCGTCTCCGCCTCTTTTGTTCACTTTCCTACTTAACATGTTAGTCAAATTCTCAAAATGTTGAATCAACATTGAAGTTTCTAAGGGAAAATTCTATCATGACAGGCAAGATGTATGTCCTGGGAAAATAAGTATTTCCTTCTGTAAAAACAAGCTTGCTCAACAAAGTCAATGGTATCTTAGTTTTTCTTCCCCAAAAGCAGAGCCAAGAAAGACTTGAGTGACTGAGTGTATATGGATCATTATCTCAGGAGGTAAGAAAAAGAGTCTGAGGTGAGTAAAAAAGGGATGGAGTTAAAATAATTATGTGGTACATTACTTACCACAGTCAATCAGGGCTTGATTCTGCACGAACCTCTGGTAAGTGTACAGAATGCCTCCTAGAACTGTCAGTTTGAAAGATGGGTGGGGAAGGGGGTTACTTCCTTGGTTGTCCAATGATTAGGACTTCCTCTTCCAATGCACAGGATAAGGGTTTAATTCTCACTTGAGGAGCTAAGATTACATATGCTTCATGGCCCCCCCAAAAATAAAAAAAACAAACAAACATAAAACAGAAGCAATAATGTTCAGTTCAGTTGCTCAGTCATGTCCAACGCTTTGCGACCCCAAGAACCCCAGCACGCCAGGCCTCCCGGTCCATCACCAACACCTGGAGTTTACCCAAACCCATGTCCATTGAGTCAGTGATGCCATCCAACCATCTCATCCTCTGTCATCCCCTTCTCCTTCCGCCCTCAATCTTTCCCAGCATCAAGGTCTTTTCAAATGAGTCAGCTCTTCACATCAGGTGGCCAAAGTATTGGAGTTTCAGCTTCCACATCAGCCCTTCCAATGAACACCCAGGACTGATCTCCTTTAGGATGGACTGGTTGGATCTCCTTGCAGTCCAAGGGACTCTCAAGAGTCTTCTCCAACACCATAGTTCAAAGCATCAATTCTTTGGTGCTCAGCTTTCATTATAGTCCAACTCTCATATCCATACATGACTACTGGAAAAACCATAGCCTTGACTAGATGGACCTTTGTGGACAAAGTCATGTCTCTGCTTTTTAACATGCTGTCTAGGTTGGTCATAACTTTCCTTCCAAGAAGTAAGTGTCTTTTAATTTCATGGCTGCAGTCACCATCAGCAGTGATTCTGGAGCCCAAAAAAATAAAGTCTGACACTGTTTCCACTGTTTCCCCATCTATTTCCCATGAAGTGATGGGACCAGATGCCATGATCTTAGTTTTCTGAATGCTGAGCTTTAAGCCAAATTTTTCACTCTCCTCTTTCACTTCCATCAAGAGGCTCTCTAGTTCTTCTCCACTTTCTGCCATAAGGGTGGTGTCATCTGTACATCTGAGGTTATTGATATTTCTCCCAGCAATCTTGACTCCAGATTGTGCTTCATCCAGCCCAGCTTTTCTCATACTATACTCTGCATATAAGTTAAATAAGCTGAGTGACAATATACAGCCTTGACGTACTCCTTTTCCTATTTGGAACCAGTCTGTTGTTCCATGTCCAGTTTGAACTGTTGCTTCCTGACCTGCATACAGGTTTCTCAAGAGACAGGTCAGGTAGTCTGGTATTCCCATCTCTTCCAGAATTTTCCACAGTTTATTGTGATCCATGTAGTCAAAGGCTTTGGCATAGTCAATAAAGTAGAAATAGATGTTTTTCTGGAACTCTCTTGCTTTTTCGATGATCCAGTGGATGTTGGCAATTTGATCTCTGGTTCCTCTGCCTTTTCTAAAACCAGCTTGAACATCTGGAAGTTCACGGTTCGTGTATTGCTGAAGCCTGGCTTGGAGAATTTTGAGCATTACTTTACTAGCATGTGAGATGAGTGCAATTGTGTGGTCGGTTGAGCATTACTTGGCATTGCTTTTCTTTGGGATTGGAATGAAAACTGACCTTTTCCCATCCTGTGGCCGCTGCTGAGTTTTCTAAATTTGCTGGCATATCGAGTGCAGCACTTTGACATCATCATCTTTCAGGATTTGAAATAGCTCAACTGGAATTCCATCACCTCCACTAGCTTTGTTTGTAGCGATGCTTCCTAAGGCCCACTTGACTTCACACTCCAGGATGTCTGGCTCTAGGTGATCACACCATCGTAATTATCGGGGTCATGAAGATCTTTTCTGTACATTTCTTCTGTGTATTCTTGCCACTTCTTCTTAATGTCTTCTGCTTCTGTTAGGTTCCTACCATTTCTGTCCTTTATTGAGCCCATCTTTGCATGAGATGTTCCCTTGGTACCTCTAATTTTCTTGAAGAGATCTCTAGTCGTTCCCGTTCTATTGTTTTCCTCAATTTCTTTGCATTGATCGCTGAGGAAGGCTTTCTTATCTCTCCTTGTTATTCTTTGGAACTCTGCATTCAGATGTTTATATCTTTCCTTTTCTCCTTTGCTTTCCACTTCTTGTCTTTTCACAGCTATTTATAAGTCTTCCTCAGACAGCCATTTTGCCTTTTTGCATTTCTTTTCCATGGGGATGGTCTTGATACCTGTCTCCTGTACAATGTCACGAACCTCTGTCCATAGTTCATCAGGTACTCTATCAGATCTAGTCCTCTAAATCTATTTCTCACTTCCACTGTATAATCATAAGGGATTTGATTTAGGTCATACTTGAATGGTCTAGTGGTTTTCCCTACTTTCTTCAATGTATGTCTGTATTTGGCAATAAGGTGTTCATGTTCTGAGCCATAGTCAGCTCCTGGTCTTGTTTTTGCCTACTGTATAGAGCTTTTCCATCTTTGGCTGCAAAGAATATAATCAATCTGATTTCGGTGTTGACCATCTGGTGATGTCCATGTGTAGAGTCTTCTCTTGTGTTGTTGCAAGAGGGTGTTTGCTATGATCAGTGTGTTCTCTTGGCAAAACTCTATTAGCCTTTGCCCTGCTTCATTCTGTACTGCAAGGCGAAATCTGCCTGTTACTCCAGGTGTTTCTTGACTTCCTACTTTTGCATTCCAGTCCCCTATAATGAAAAGGACATCTTTTTTGGGTGTTAGTTCTAAACGGTCTTCTAGGTCTTCATAGAACCATTCAAATTCAGCTTCTTCAGTGTTACTGGTTGGGGAATAATTCAACAAATACTTTAAAAATGGTCCACATCAAAAAAAAAGAAAAAACACCTTTAATCAGAAAGAAAGATGGTAACCTGGAGTATTTGAATACAGGTTTTTAACCTTAATAGAGAAAGGCTTTCTCTGAGAGCAATACTTACTCTATAGGCATCAGATTTCTCCCTGTGAACTTTCATGAAACTCTGTCTTACCCACACTGAACATTAATCAGAGGTGGGCAGAGGAGATGTAATATATTTGGGGGGTATCAAAATGTATACTGCAAACAGATTTCATACTTAAACCCCTGCCTTTTTAGAGGTTTTAAAGCAGGTTCATATTTGAAGTTTCCAAGCAGACTTAAATATTTTAAATCTGCTTAGGAAATAGAGAAGCACTTCATAAAGTCTTAACATCTTCAGGAACTGTTTTTGTTTTGTAAACACACTTGGAATACTGGCACAACTGGTGAACTCTAAGTACCTAAAAACACGTTATATGAACTTTCCACACAGGTAATCCACAGTTCAGCTTCCTCTGTCTCCCATCACTCCATTATTCCAGCACCCCCACTCTCAGCCACATACACTGAAACACAAACTCCTTGGATGTCCACAAGCACAAACACGCTTGTTCAATCATGCAATGGTGCTCCCACTCCTTCACTGACATTGGACTTTTATTCATCTTCAAAACCAGCTTCATTCACACCATTTTCTTGAAACTCTTGCAATTACCTCCATCCTTTTACATCGGTATTTTGTATACTTTTCTGTTTTTCCATTTTGTCCTCCTACTCTAGGGGCTCCACTAAGATTAGAGCATTGTCATTTTCATTTTGATAGTTCTAGGCTATGGAATATTTGCTGGCATTGTATGGGTCATCAATAGTTGTTTGAAATGAGTTAAATTATCTTTGCATCTATCATGTCATTTCCCTTGGAATCTCCATGCTGGGTCCCCCCACCAAAGTTAAATCCTGTGTGCCTGGGTTGTAGATTTTTAAACTTTCTACCAGTGAAGTTTAGGAAAAGAATACAAGACTGAGCATACCAGGGATCCTGTCTCTGCTCTAAGATAAGCCAGGTCTGTGAGCCTGGAGGAGTTATCACTTGATTGGTCTGTTGTTGTTCAGTCACTCAGGTGTGTCTACCACTTTGCGACCCCAATGGACTGCATCACACCAGGCTTCCCTGTCCTTCACCATCTCCCAGAGCTTGCTCAAACTCATGTCCATTGAGTTGATTATGCATCCAACCATCTCATCCTCTGTCGTCCCCTTCTGTTGCCTTCAACCTTTCCCAGCATCGGCATCTTTTCTAAAGAGTTGGCTCTTTGCATCAGGTGGCCAAAGTATTGGGCTTCAGCATCAGCATCAGTCCTTCCAATGAATATTCAGGGTGGATTTCCTTTAGGATTGATTGGTTTGATCTCCTTGCAGTCCAAGGGACTCTCAAGAGTCTTCTCCAACACCACAGTTTGAAAGCATCCATTCTTCAGGGCTCAGCCTTTTTTATGGCCCAAATCTGACATCCATACATGACTACTGGGAAAATCACAGCTTTGACTAGACAGAGCTTTGTTGGCAAAGGAATGTCTCTGCTTTTAATATGCTATCTAGGTTGGTGATAACTTTTCTTCCAAGGAGTAAGCATCTTTTAATTTCATAGCTGCAGTCACCATCTGCAGTGATTTTGGAGCTCAAGAAAATAAAATCTGTCACTGTTTCCACTGTTCCTTCACCTATTTGACATTAAGTGATGGGATCAGATGCCACAATCTTCATTTTTTGAATGTTGAGTTTTAAGCCAGCTTTTTCACTCTCTTCTTTCAGTTTCATCAAGAGGCTCTTTAATTCTTTTCTGCTTTCTGCCATAAGGGTGGTGTCATCTGCATATCTGAAGTTATTGATGTTCCTCCTGGCAATCTTGATTCCAGCTTGTGCTTCATGTAAGTTAAATAAGCAGGGTGACAGACAATATACAGCCTTTACATACTCCTTCCTCAATCTGGAACCAGTCTGTAGTTCCATCTCCAGTTCTAACTGTTGCTTCTTGACATGCATATAGGTTTTGCAGGAGGCAGGTAAGGTGTTCTGGTATACCCATTTCTTTAAGAATTTTCCAGTTTGTTGTGATCCACACAGTCAAAGGCTTTAGCATAGTCAATGAAACACAGGCAAATGTTTATTTCTGGAATTCTCTTGCTTTTTCTATGATCCAACGGATGTTGGCAATTTGATCTCTGGTTCCTCTGCCTTTTCTAAATCCAGCTTGAACACCTGGGAATTCTCAGTTTCTGTACCATTGAAGCCTGGCTTGGAGAATTTTGAGCATTACTTTGCTAGCGTGTTAGATGAGTGTAATTTTGTGGTAGTCTGAACATTCTTTGGCATTGCCTATCTTTGGGATTCATCTGTACCTCCCAGTTTTTCATTTGAAAACTGTGGACAACACCTGCCCTCTGAACCTCACAGGGCTTTTTGAGAGTGAATCTTCAAATCTCTTTTCCAAAGAGTTGGCTCTTTGCATTTAGGCAGCCAAAGTATTGGGCTTCAGCATCAGCATCAGTCCTTCCAATGAATATTCAGGGCCTGCAGGCTCTTTGAAGAACAAAAATAATTCTAGAAGTGCAAGAGTCGCTTATTCCTTTTGTGTCTCTTTTTCCCCCAGTATTCTAGCACTTATATATTTTAAACTATCCAATAACAATCTAAGACGTTCATAATTAGTTTAATGTTCACAATCAGAAAGCTTGATGAGGTATCCAAGGCAATAGCTCTCATTCTTCTAGATCCTGAAAGCAGGTGCCAGAGCAGAACTCACAGGAGGACTTATTCCTGCAGCATCCTGTCCATCACAGCGTATGGAAATTGCCGATGCATATTGCTGTTTTGTTGTTTTTGCATTTTATTTTTTTTTTTAATTGGAGGAAAAGTGCTCTACAATATTGTGTTGGCCTCTGCCGCACATCAACATGAATTAGCCACAGGTATACATATGTCCTCTCCATGTCTGTTTTACAACTATCTGTATTTCAATCTCTTTCATCATCTTGTGTACGATTTCAAACATGCAAAGGTCATGCATACAAAAGCAAAATATATCTTCCAATAACTCTCATGCTCCACTTTTCTTAAATAAGTTCCCTTTCCAACTGACCACCTCTTTGTTTCCTTCCACTTTTTAACTTGGGCTAAACTCAAGCCTGTATTCTCAAGAGTCAGACAAACCCAGTCACAAATCCCTTTCCTGAAAATAACTGTCTGACCTACGGTAGATTCCTTCACTTGTTGATCCACAGTTTCATCATCTGTAAATTGAGGATAATAATAGAAATTATCTCTGCTATTGTTATGAGGAAGAAATAAGATATGCTATAGCGCCGCAGAATTGATGCTTTTGAACTATGGTGTTGGAGAAGACTCTTAAGAGTCCCTTGGACTGCAAGGAGATCTAATCAATCCATCCTAAAAGAGATCAATCCTGGGTGTTCATTGGAAGGTCTGATGTTGAAGCTGAAACTCCAATACTTTGGCCACCTCATGCGAAGGGTTGACTCATTGGAAAAGACCCTGATGCTGGGTAGGATCGGGGGCGGGAGGAGAAGGGGACGAGATGGTTGGATGGCATCACCGACTCGATGAACATGGGTTTGGATAGACTCCGGGAGTTGGTGATGGACAGGGAGGCCTGGCGTGCTGCAATTCATGGGATCGCAGAGAGTCGGACACGACTGAGCAACTGAACTGAACTGAACTGATACCATTTACTTAAAACAGTGTATAACACATAAATGTTCAAAAGTGATAACTATCATTTTTGTTTACATTCTCTCAGAACTCTTGATGCTTCTACCACTGTGCCTATATCAATGCTGTGTTGATCAAAATTTTGATTCAAAACATGCATTTCTGCTTGCCTTCTGGATACGTTTTGGAAATCTAAATGCCATCTCACAGTCAACATTTCATTTTCCTATTCTTACCGTGGCCACTACAAAACCCTACGACTTCTGTACTGCATTGTTACCAAGACTCCCATGTAATTTGCCACTCGTCATTTCTACATTTGTTTGATTCATTCAATTTTATCATGTTAATTGTTTTGCTGAGTTCATCCTCTTTCTTCCCATTTTTCTCTAATTTCTCACTACCACCATTTTAATTTTATTGGAAAAGTTTTAGAATGCAAATTCACCTGGGGTATACAAAGCATATGGCCCCAATATGCCATGTCTGTCTTTTAAATCTCAGCATCCCTACTGTCATAAGAATATGCTCTATCAAAACTCACTAAATTGATACATGAAGGGATTAATGGATGAATGGATTTACAAGGCTGTGTGACAGAATTTTGTGGAATTGAGCTCATTAATTTTCACAAAAGCTCCATTTAAAGGTAATATTTTTCCATTTTCCAAAAAAGCTGTGGCTCAAAGCAGTTATGGACTTTGACAAAGGTGACACAGTAAGTGATAGAGCCACTTACATTGATTTCAAACCCAATTCTTTTTATCTTTATACCATGTGAGAAGTTTATCTAACCTGTGGGCTTGTCTCCCTACCTGTGGTCTCACCCTTCTCATCAATCCATCTATGTGCCCACAGAGTTGAGTTCAGCTTTCTTCATAAAACACGTTTCCAGTTGTTAACACCTGCTCAAAATTTTACATCAATCAGTCATTGCCTAGATGATGAAGTCCATTTTCTTGTCCTAACATTTGGCCATTCATTCGACAGACATGTTTATCTTTGTAAATATATGTGTGTGTATCTGTATGCATGTGTGAAATATGTACCTGTGTTCTAGGTATTGGGACAAGAGAGCATGGTTTGTCATTCTGAGTATTTCTGACTCTAAAATTTTACTTTTTCCCCATCCTTCTTTCAACTTATGTTGGGCTTCAGCATCAGCATCAGTCCTTCCAATGAATATTCAGGGTTGATTTCCTTTAGGATTGACTGGTCAGATCTTCTTGCAGTCCAAGGGACTCTCAAGCATCCCTTCAGCACCAAGTTCAAAACCATCAATTCTTCGGCGCTCAGCTTTCTTTATAGTCCAACTCTCACATCCATATGTGATTGGAAAAACCATAGCTTTGACTAGACAAACATTTGTTGGCAAAGTAATGTCTCTGCTTTTTAGTATGCTGTCTAGTTTGGTCATAGCTTTTCTTCCAAGGAGCTATCGTCTTTTAATTTCAAGGTAGTCACCATCTGAAGTAATTTTGGAGCCCAAGAAAATAAAGTCTGTCACTGTTTCCATTGTTTTCCCATCTATTTGCCATTAAGTGATGGGATCTGATGCCATGATCTTAGTTTTCTGAATGTTGAGTTTTAAGCCAGCTTTTTCACTCTCTTCTTTCATTTTCATCAAGAGGCACTTTAGTTCTTCTCTGCTTTCTTCCATAAGTGTGGTGTCATCCGCATATATGAGGTTATTGATATTTCTCCCGGCAATCTGGATTCCAGCTTGTACTTCATCCATCCCGGCATTTCGCATGATATACTCTGCATATAAATTAAATAAGCAGGGTGACAATATACAGACTTGACTTACTCCTTTCCCAATTTGGAACCAATCTGTTGTTCCATGTCCAATTCTAACTGTTGCATCTTGACCTGCATAGAGATCTCTCAGGAGGCAGGTGAGGGGGCCTGGTATTCCCATTTCTTTAAGAATTTTCCACAGTGTGTTGTGATCCACACAGTCAAATTTGGCATAGTCAATAAAGCAGAAGAAGATGTTTTTCTTGAACTCTCTTGCTTTTTCTATGATATAACGGATGTTGGCAATTTGTTCTCTGGCTCTTCTGCCTTTTCTACATCCATCTTGAACAGCTGGAATTTCATGGTTCATGTACTGCTGAAGCATGGCTTAGAGAATTTTGAGCACTACTTTACTAGTATGTGAGATGAGTGCAATTGTGCGGTAGTCTGAACATTCTTTGTCATTGCCTTTCTTTGGGATTGGAATGAAAACTGACCTTTTCCAGTCCTGTGGTCACTGCTGAGTTTTCCAAATTTGCTGCCATACTGAGTGCAGCACTTAAACAGCATCATCTTGGTCCAGTTAAAAATACTCATCCTTTGTGACAGAAGAGTTCTCAGATAATTCTGAACTATACAGTAATTGTGTTTTAGATTAGCTGCTCTCATAAGACTAAGGATTATGGTTAGGCCCTCCTCCACCTGCTCTTTTTGCTTTCCGCAGACTTCAAAGAGCACCTATCCAGCACAAATGGCTTCCACTCAAGCAGTATGATTTACCCCCTCTAAGAAAGATACTGTCCGCTGTCAAGAGCACACGGAATGCTTGTACCTAGTAGCTACTTGCTAACATGCCTTTCTGCTTCCACCAGGTGAACTGCTTATATTTGTTAACAGAACTGATCACCCTTGCTACACATCTTTGCTGTTGTTGAAATTAAATTATTAGTGAAACACTAAAAATGTTGATGGAATAAGTGTATGAAAAAATGGAACTGTTGCTTACAAAGAGAATTTTTAACTTTTGAAAAACTCAATAAAGAATCTCACTCTTTCCCCAAGATCGATGCTAAAATAGATGGAATACACGTTGCAAATACCATAGAAGCTTATAAATACCAGATAAAAATCTTAGACTATTTCCATACCCAGGTTTCTTAAGAAATATTTTTAAAATTATCATTAAAATTCAAAGAAAAACAGTAGCTGGAAATCATAGCAGACTCATATGTGGTATGGTTTATACAAATAATACAATGAATAATATCTTCCATCAAAGAATAGTGCTTGGCACTACATTAAAACTAAAAACAAAAAGCAGAAGACATATATAGATTCATATTTGAAGCAGAAATAAAATTTTTATAATAAGCAGATACTTTTTCTTTAAATGATTATCTATTTTAATTTATTAAGGAGTTTTTCAGCTAATGGTCCAACTACTGGTCCTGACTATATCAAAGCCCCCTATGTATTTGGGGAAAAGTAAATGTTGGATTTTTAAATCAAATGAGAAAAATTATGATGTTTTTGATATTGACAGTTCTACTCTTCTAGTACATTAAATCTAGGAAAAAGAAAAACAAAAAACTATTCCCAGTTGACTGTGGATATTAATTTCACCTATAATACTATATTTTAAAACATGAACAGTTTAATGTAAACCAAAGAGTAATATAAATCTTACTTCTGAAAATTTTTTCTTCTCATGCTTCATGTATATTTTAAAAAGCTAGCTTTGTCATTAAGACCACATTTAAAAAAATTTATGTGGCAATATTATAAATCATTTTCCTTTTCTGTGAAACTAAGATCTCCAGGTATGACAGAGGTTTGAGATAATTAATAAAATCTGCATGAGAACCATCTTTTAAAAGACAATTTGATTTTTACACTGCCATAGAAACCAGTGTTCTTACACAAAACAGTACCAAATACAGAAAACTATTTTCAAGACTTTTTAAAAATGTTATATTTCAAAAACTAACCATCATTGGGTGTGTCACTGAGGAATTCTAATGATTAGTTATACAGAGATGTGCTTGATCTTTTCACTTAGAAACATCTACTTGCCAATTTGGAAATAAAAAGATCACATAAAATGACAATATTCTGAAAATTGGAACAAATCACATAATTTCAATGCAGTTATCTTAATAATATCTCAAACATTTTTAAAAAGCTTTTCAACAGTCTAGATTAAAATGGTTTAGTGACTTCTTCAGCAAAGAATCTAAGTTAGATTTCTGTTAGAGTCTCTGCTACTAAAACAAGTTTTGTGGTTTTAGACAGTTTTCTTAGACTCTTTGGTAAGCAGATTGTTCTGAAAAATGCAGATAATATGACCTGTGTTAGAAACCTGCTGAGACGACTATATGAGAAAATAAATACAAAATTCTTGGAACTTATTAGGTGCTCAGTAAGTATTACCAAGCTGCTTCCCCTCCCCAGCCAAGGATAAATTCTACATACTCATCAACCCAGACCTGCGTCATGAAAGCCCAGCTAAAACTCTCCTTTCTCCTTTGAAGATTTTAACAATATTCCAATTTATCTATACTTAGTCTCTTGCTTTTAACAGGCATGTCTGTCTCTCCAGGAACATAATGATTTCCACTGTTTTCTCCCTGCAATTAGTAGAGAAGCTGCTAAGTAGTATTTATTGAAATTCAACACATGAGGTGAATTTTTAAAAAGCTCCTGTTATTTGCTAACTTGGCTGAGTCACTGAGCCTGTTTATACATTTCATAGAACAGTTGCCATTAAGACACATGTGATTTTAGCAATGAATATATGGTGTTACATTATATGCTTACTTCCATCCATTATAGGAATAAAGAAAAATAAAAATAGTGACTGAAGAACAATCTATTACAGGAATAAAGAAAAACAAAAATAAATTAGCATAATGCAATAACCCTCCAACCTTATAAGAAAAAAATATCAAATACTGAATCCTTACCCTTATTTATAAATAGCTTTTCTTTTAATGATTCACTCAGCAGCACATTTGCAGACTAATAGCAGGGCTCACAGGTGATAAGAACTCCTATGGTCTGGCATTTAAAGATTACCTTTTTTTACACAGAAAGAAGCTAATTAGGTTTATTTTCCTTTAATTGTATGAACACTTCATACTGTCAATTTTCATCAAAGTGAGAAAGAGAGAGAGACATCAAAGATTAGTTAGGGAGTGCCTGAAAAAAAATGCTTACTTAATTCAAGTTAAATGAAGAGTACTTTCTAAAGATTCAAAATTACTTGCATGTGAACAGACCTCTTGAGGTTGACACATTTTATCGCATGATTCTCAAAAACAATCTGTGAGACAGGCAACACATAGATCATTATTCCCAATTTCTACAAGAGCAAGCCAATTCCAAGAGAGGTTAGATTTTACCGAAAGTCACACTGCTAATTAAGTATCAGGGCCAGACAGATGACATATCCTCTGATTTCTAACTTGGAGAACAAAGGAGGAATATCACATCCAAATTAAACTTTAAGCTTCTGATTCCTTTTCAGTCTTTAGAAATCTACCAAAGAAAACTGAAATGGATAATTCGCAAATCCTATATGAGGTATGTTCATTCTTTCAATCATTCATTCAATTCTTCAACAAATGTTACTATGTGCCAACAAGACATCGAAGAAGACGTGCTCGCCCTTCTGAAACTTGCCAGCTCACTTTTTAACCGTGCAGTGCCTTGGTTTTCTCTCTCAAAGCAAGGAGGGATAACACCCTTCCAGGAATCCCTTGGGGTTTGATACAATGATCAAAGGCGATGATCAATGAAACAGAGATTTCAAAGTGTAAATGATAGCGACATATTTAGCTGTAAATGTGCCCATTTGTCATCAATCTCTTCATCTTATGTACTTTTTGTTTCTTCCAAGTCATTATACAATATTGTAGAATGTACTTACTGTTTCTTCATTTACTGCCCATCCATCCCTCAATCCTGGATAGAAAGTAAGCTTTACAAAACTAAAGCCTTTCTTCTGCTTAACTTTAATAGTAGGTAGGCATACAGAACAGTGTTTTGGATATATTATGGGTCAAGTATATAAATTAAAGTTATCATAGGATTACAATAAAAGATCTCATTCTCCATGCCCCTATATTAACAACACATAAACTAAGTCCTGCATGTTGCTGCAAAATTGAGAATACCTTAGATTATTACCTTGTGCACAGCTGACTTCTGTTGTTCTGCTGTGTATCTCCTGAATGATTAAGTTAAAGCTTACAAAGCAAAAAAGCTATAAAAAAAACTCCCCCAAAATATCATTGTGAAATCTAAAGTTATGCATGTATTTCTCCCTAATTTTCATACTGGTCAGACTTACTGTGTTGTGTACATCAATTTCAAAAATTTTATAAACAAATAAATGTATATAATTTAAAACAGGGAATAATAAAAATCACATGATTCATGTTGAGGTTTGACAGAAAACAGCAAAATTCTGTAAAGCAATTATCTTTCAATAAAAAATAAATTAAAAAAATCTAAATGTGTAATAATGACTTCAATTTTCATGATGTCTTCAAAAACATTTAACACAGAAAAAAGAAACTTAATATAAAGTTATTTAAGAAAATAAGGGCATATGTTATTTTGTCACCATACCCTAAAATAAACTAAAGCATAATAGATGATATAAATATTATGATAGTCTGCTTGTTGCCATGGAAACATCACTATCAGTCAACCTCTGAATATGCATTTGCCTATGTTTCTCTGAAGAAAGCAAGCATAAATTTGTTTTCTTTATAAGTTATATCTGAATTTGAGAATAAGCAAAGAACAACAGTGCAATTTTGTGCTATAGAAATACATTACACATGATACTAGGTGACATAAGGATCCATTAGCCTACATTAGTCTATTAGACCACCCCACACACACACATACACTTAAGTACTTAAAGAGTTCTTGAAAAGGTTCTATCGGTCTAAATTTTTAAAGCACAAATGTGTATACAAATTAGAATGCAATTACGGCAAATGTGCTGATGCAGAGGGTAAAATAAAGTGAAAATGGGACAAATGTAAATATATTACTGTTAGAATAAATGGGATAATAATAATAAATAAATAATTTATTTATTTAATAATAATAATAAATAATTTATTTATTTAATAAATAAATTAAACTTATTTAATGGGTTACATTATCCTTAGGACCTGTTGATTAAAGGTGCCAGAAATCATGAAGCTGGTGGGAGAAATGCACTCCATCAATGCTGTGAATGATGTTTCTATCCATAAATAAGCCGTCTCTTGCATTTAACCAACATGCAACATTAGGCTACCATTCTTCCCTAAGTATATATTCTATGCTTGAGTGCATGCTAAGTCGCCTCAGTCATGTCTGACTCTTGGTGACCCTATGGGTTGTACCACCAGGCTCCTCTGTCCATGGGATTCTCCAGGCAAGAATGCTTGCCTGATTACCATTTTCTCCTCCAGTGGATCTTCCCAATCCAGGGATCGAACCCGCAACTCATGTCTCCTGCATTGACAGGCAAGTTCTTTACCACTAGTGTCACTTGGGACCTCATATATTCTGTAAAGCTCTACTTTTCAAACACAGAGATCGCTATGTTCCTGTTCGAATCAAAATCATTTCTTGTTTAATGATTACCTAATCAGGTAGGAGGTAGATACATCACTCTAATCTCTGCCTTCATAGTCATATGCCTTCTTCCTGTGTGTGTCTGTCCTCACAAGGATGTCTTCTTATAAAGACATCAGTCACATCGGATCAGGAATCCACTCTACTCTAGCACGTGAAGTGTGAAAGTGTTAGTCACTCAGTCATGTACGACTCTGCAACCCCATGGAATGCAGTGTTTGCCCATGGAACTCTTCAGACAAGAATACTGGAGTGGGTTGTCATTCCCTTCTCCAGGGGATCTTCCCAATCCAGGGATTGAACCCAGGCCTCCTGCACTGCAGACAGATTCTTCACCATCTGAGCCATCAGAACCTGATCTTAATTATTTACATCTCCAGTGACCATATTTCCAAATAAGGGCACATTTTGAAGTCCTGTGTTAAGACTTCAATGTAGCTTTTCTGAAAGAACAAAATTCAACCCACAACAGGTAGTGAACAATATAATAAATACAGCAAGTAGAAATGTTGTGTCTGGGGCAGAAAGGCATTCAAGAATAGAGACTTGGGCATTTTTCTTCATCTATGCATATTTCAGTGGATATCCTACTGAAAGCCACACTTTTTATGTCTCTTCCCAGAACTTTTCACTTATCAGACAATGAAGTATGTTTAATCACAAGCTTCAAGTTCATGACAGTTTTCTTTAGATTCTTCTTATGTCAAACAGAACCAACTTTCCAGTTTTTAGCAAATACTCTTTTCCTTGGTGTTGTCTACTTCTAACACAACTGGCACATTAAATGCAGCATAACTTGACTTAAACTTTTTTTAAAATTACTACTTTAGCTAAATTTTGATACACTCTAAGAAAACCATTTTAATTCAGGTACTTTATTATAACAACAATTTAAATTTTCTCCATTGTAAACCTATCAGGAACTAGCTGAATATAGCCTGTTCCTTTACTGCTCAATAAAGGGACATTACCAACCAGAAACAATTAATTTTAATTGAAATCCACAAATGGTTAAAACTAGGTAATATTGAATATAAATGACTCTGAATATTTTTATATACTACCAAGATATGTTACCTGTGATACATGTTAATACAGAAACACGATAAAAACTATACCCAGAAGAAATTAAATATAGCTATCTTTCCTGAAGTCAGCAAACAGAACAGATTCAATAAAGTATATATTGTCTAGACAGCTACTGTAGTATTACTCCATGATGAATACTGTGTTTCAGTATGCTTGATGCCTCTAACTGCATTCATAATATTTAAAGCACTCAAGATATATTTTAGTTAGGAGGTTAGCTGATGTTTTCAATGCAACACCTTCTAGAATGTCACAGTCTTCTGACAGTAATATATGGAAACATTAAAAACTACTCTTGTTTTATGAAAGCCTTCTATTAGAATCAATGAAATTAAAGAGAAATGCTTTAATAAGATATGTATTTAACTATGACAGTAGGCAAAAGCAGCACTACTAAGGCATGAATTTGGAAAGCAATACATTTTATGCAGCTCCTTAATGTGTATTGCCAAACCAAGGGTAACAAAAATGAGGGACAGTGGGAGAAAGATGTGTTCCCTGTGATTAAGAATCACAGGACAAGTCAGGGCCTCTGTGATGGCATCAGAGTATATTCTTCATTAGTGTTTTTTTTTTTTTTTTTAAAGAGTGGGAACTCTAGTAATTTGCCTATTGATCTGGGGTACATATGCACCTGAATTCAGGGCTGCCACCCACGGCTGCACAGATTGTAATTCAAGTGAGAATCCTTCACATGGATATGATGTGAACAGGGCCCTGAGGATGTGTTCTCTGTTCAACTGTCAATCAGAGAGAAGTTCTGCTTAACTGCCAAGTCTATATGATCCTGATCTTTACACTACATAACACACATCTGACAATGTTGTTGCCCAGGGCAAAGGCAAGTAAATGCCAGATCAGAATTTCTCTCTTTCCCACTGTCAACCCCTATAGGTCAAACCAACCTCTACCTAGTCACACCTGGAGGACTCGGACTTTTGACTTCTAAGTGCATTGGTTTTAGAGTCATAAGAACTGGATAAGAGTCTATGATCTGTTACATAAAACCTCTGCAACTCTGGGCTAGCTGCTTATTCTCCCTGTGATTCAGTTTCCTTATCTGTAAAATAAGAATAATACTCACTTAGAATACCTTAAGAAGATTTTAATGACAACCAGTAACAACAAGAAAAAATACATACAAAGTTGTACTATGCACCAGGTTTCCTTGGAAGAAAAGCTATGACAAACCTGGAAAGCATATTAAAAAGCAGAGACATCAATTTGCCGACAACGGTCCATCTAGTAAAAGCCATGGTTTTACCAGCAGTCATGTACAGATGTGAGAGTTGGACCATAAAGAAGGCTGAGCACTGCAGAACTGATGCTTTCAACTGTGGTGTTGGGGAGAAGACTTGAGAGTCCCTTGGACAGCAAGGAGATTAAACCAGTCAATCCTAAAGGAAATCAGCTGTGCCTATTCATTGGAAGGACTGATGCTGAAGCTAAAGTTCCAATACTTTAGCCAAATGATGCAAAAGGTTGACTGGCTGGAAAAGACCCTGATGCTGGGAACGATTGAGGGCAGGGGGAGGGGGTGACAGAGGATGAGATGGTTGGATGGCATCACTGACTCAATGGACATGAGTTTGAGCAAACTCCCGGAAATAGTGAAGGACAGAGAAGCTTGACATGCTGCAGTCCATGCGGTCACAAAGAGTTAGACACAACTAGGAGACTGAACAACAACTATGCACCAGGCATTGCTTTAAGTGTTTTACAAACATTAATTGTTGCAGCCCAGTAGAGCAGTCACTACCCTTAGAAATGTGACTAGTCTGGACTGCAGTATACTGTAACTGGATTTCAAAGATTTTGTATAAAAAAATAGAAGCTTCGTTAATAAAATCAACTGGTATAACATCAAATAACTCACTAATAATTTTTATATTGAATTCATGTTGACAAAACTTAGGATATACTGTTCAATAAAATATATTATTAAAATCATTAATCTCACCCATTTCCTTTTACTTTTAATGTGGCTACTGTGACATTTTATATTACAAGAGTGACTTGCATTATATTTTTATTGGACAGTGCTGCTTAAAAGTATTTTTCATTTGGAAGCCAAACTACAAATATATTTCCAGAAATTAGGGTCAGAATGTATGGATTTTGACTTTTAGACAGAAAGACTTACTTGCATTATAGGGCATGCCAATAAGTCTTACCTTACTATTCTCTACACAAATATTCCACACCAGGTCTTATTTATATGAATATAATACAAGTAGTTTGAAAGTTCCAAATACATTTTCTTCCATTTGGGTCTATTTACAATTATTTCATAAATGCGTATTCATAAAGCTTCCTGCAGTGTACAGGGGGCACACTTCACTGGGACAACTGCAGGAGAGTTTGACAAAGAGCAGGGTATAAGGAAGCTGACAAAGCATGGAGCAGAATTGCAGGGCTAGTGACAGTAGGGAACAAGAATGTGCTTAGATCTGAACAGTGAGGGGATTGGAGGTTTCCAAAACCCAGAGATGGTTACTATACAGAAACAGGTACTGTTCGGAGCTGTAGCCTCTAGTAGGAGGACTCCTAGATAACATACAGTGATCTAGCAGCCAGAGAGCTGGGTTAGTAAATACCCTGACCTTTCCTCTTCCCACTCTCCAACTTCCTACACTGTCTCTCATTAGCCAAAACCTACCCAAAAAGCCAAATGACAAAAGATCCCTCTGATGTGGTCCATATGGGTCTCCTGGGGGGAGAAAACAGGGTGGAAGATGGATCTGGAAGGACAGATGGAAGACAACTAGCACAACTTGTTGTTGTTTTTTTTCACTATTCTCTGGTCAGTTAATTGAATAAAGAGATTAGCAATTATGGGGAAAATAAGACATGCTAAGATGCTCCCCCAAACATTTGAAATTGAATTTAGTTGAACGCTCTGGCATTTTTGTCACCAGTGAGGTCACAATATTACTCTCACCACCTGTCCTATTTTCAAGTTCAAGATTTACCATTAACTTTCTTAGAATGAATGATCTAGTTTTTAGGTGTTATTATCCTTTAGGTGAAGAGTGCAGGAGTTTCACTGCTCTGGGTTTCTAAAAGGAGGAAAATAATTTAGATCTCAAATTAAATTGTTCTATTTGAAAAACATGATGCAGTTTATAATGAATAGAGGAAAGCAATCTCAATAAGTCTTTTTTTTTCAGTTACTTGGAGAATAACTCATTCTGGCAGACCCATCAGAATGCAGCCCAGCTTCAAACTGGATGATCCACTGCAGCCCACTGCCTGATGTCACTTTATGGATGAGGCACTCAGCTGGGAACATCTGTTTTAAGATTTTCCAGGTTAAAGCTTTGTCTTCTATACTACATGGGGCAGAACTCCAGGGCTTTTAATGAATTGCTGGCACACATACTCAATATGATCCATGAATCTCCTATGGACAAAGAATCGTTTTACCCTACTACCTTCATGAATTCCATGATACACACCCACACTGCAGTTGGTAAGCCTGGGGTCTAGGTGCGAATAAGAAGGCAAATTCATCTTCCTTCCTTGCTTACATCCATCCCAAACACATATGTTTGCCATGTATATTGCCATAAAAAGCTCATAAATAGATGGGCTTCTTTTAACCTACAATATAAAGTAACAACAGAGTCTTTAGACACCAGTTTCATCTCAGGACACTAGATAAAGGGATTAAGGTAATTTGTCTGGGTCTAGAAAATGAAAGGCTGAAATAATGAAACTACAAACTCTCTATTCATCCTTATTCTCCAATATGCACAATCCATTATTTTAATTTAGATGAATCTGATAAGCACATAAAGTATAATACGAGACTCTCAAGTCAGGATGACACTTGGTAACCCAAGCAACTCAAATTACTCAGCCTCCCTACACACACCTAAGGTTCTAAGACGTAAAACAAGAAGAACAATATTATATACATTTCTGGGGTTTTTTTGAAGATTAAATGAAGAACCATATACCAGGGCAGGACAAACACCAAATGTTAGCTATTATTATAAGGTATTAGCCAAACAAGAAGTGTCTTTCATGGCTGTATTTAATGCAAAGCTCTCAGAGTAACCAGAACGATACATTTCACAAATATTTTTCTCTATATTTTGCAAAACATTTCTTATTTTCTCTGTTACACAATATCCATCACTATACAGCCCACAGTCACACTTGCTTATTTAGTTCAAAGAAAAAAAAGTTAGCCTCTTCTGACAGTCATATATGCTTTCTATAACCACGATTAAAAATGTATAAGCCAACGTGTTTCATTTGGTGGCAGTGATCAGGATACTTTCCAGCTGTTAGAATCAACATCTCCCAGATGCCTCTGTATTTTAAATGGTCTCCTTCCATTATCATCTGTGGCTGTCCTGTTTCATACTAACTTTCCTCTGCAAGCCAACTCTAGTATTTTCAGAAGGCATTAAGTATAAATCATGAAGAAATATCTACATATTTATAATAAAAATTAATGGAGATTCACTGCAGCTGCTTATTGCACCTGCTCTGGGGCCATTTCATTGTCAACTGACATCCTACCACAAAAATGACAAAGTAAGAGAAAAGGACTGAAAATCAGTTTTAGATGAGGTTCTGAGTTTTAAGTAAATCATATACCATTATAGCAAAGAGTTTAAACCTGAATTATTTATATGCTCTTTTAGAACACTAATCTCTTTAGTCATCTGTGCTCAATTAAAAAGAAAACCAGCCATCATTTTTAATCGAGAGAAGAATAAAATTCACTCTGGTATATTATAATCAGCAGGGAAGTATGTTTAAAGATCCCCAGGCCCCAACTCTAAAGATTCTGATTCTGCCAGTGGGGGGGGGGGCTTTTGGATTTATTATTAATAAATACAAAACACGTGTATGCATGCATGCTCAGTCGTGTCCGACTCTGCAACCCCAAGGACTGTAGCCCACCAGGCTCCTCTGTCCATGTGATTTTCTCAGCAAGAATACTAGAGCGGGTTGGCATTTCCTCCTCCAGGGAATCTTCCCACCAGGGATTGAAACCACGAATACAAATATAAATATAAAATAGGTACATCTGGTTAGTGATTTGAGGGCCACATATTTTAATATTTTGCACAAAGGGGTAGTCTACTTGACAGGCAGAAAAACCCGCTGACAGAATTTACCCTTCGTTAAAATGTAAGCCTGGGTTGACTGAAGTCATTTTGATTCTGACAGTTACCAAAAGCTATGTGGCCTTAATTGGTCTTTTCCCAAATGTTCAGGAGAACAGAAGACTACTCCATTATAGAGTAAGTAAAATATATGTACCCAGGATCCTAAGATCCATAGGAATATCCTTGAAACACTGTCATTAAACATAAAAAGTGCTTGAAAATTCTGGACACATAAGGCAATTTAACTCCATGTTTCTCAAAAGAGCATGTTAAAAATACATTTCTTACTTTCACAATAATTTTTGTGATCATAAGTAGTTACATAATAATTCAGTCACAAGAGAATGAAATACACTGAGTTTATTTCCCTCATCCCTTATCTAAAAATGAAAACCCTTCACTTGAAAGCTGATGAAAATTAAGTTACCCAATTTCTAAAACATAGTAGTCTTTAAGTAAATAGTAGCTATAAGCATCTTACTCTATGGTAGGGAAGATTTTATATTCTGTTTTATAACTATTTTAAATATATTTTACATATGTACAATTCTTTGACATATAGTTTTTAAAAACTATTGAATCTTCCAATTATAAGGATACAGACATATATCATGCATTTAATTTCCTAAGCATACCAGGAACTCAATATTTTAGACTAATTATACATGTATGCAGTCTATAAATTATTATGAATTTAAGAACTTGCCCATTCCAAAAGTTCAGTTCCCAGTTTTTTTGACTGGAGAATGCAAAACAAGAAATACTTAATTTTGAACTTATTATTTTTAAGCATCTGCCTCTACCTTCACTGATCTAAGAGTGCTAGAAGCCTATTAGATCTTAAAGAGCCGTTGTTCCAGTTTTCTACTGCTGTGTAACAATCACTCCAAATAAATTAGTGGCTTAAAATAACAATAATAATTTGTTTCTTCACAAATATGTAACCAGGACAGGGTTCAGCAGGGAACATTAATAATCTCTGCTACATGTGACATCAGGTGGGGCAGCTGTTGGGACTGGAAGGTATTCTTCAAAGAGCAAGCTGACATTGACTGTCAGTGGGGAGTTAAGTCAGAGCTGAGAGCAAAGAGCCTTGGTTGTCTCAATGGGTGGCATGGTTTTGTTTTGCTTTGTTTGGGTTTTTTGCATAGTTGCTTGGTTTCAAGAGGGACTATCAAAAGAGGACGGACAAGCAATATTGCCTTTGATGACCTCATCTTTAGAAATCACATATGATCACTTCCACTGTAGTTACAGGCTTGCCCAGATTCAAGAAGGGCACACAGATCCTACTACTTCTCTTCAGGAGGAATGTTAATATCACACTGTACATCGGCCATCCTGAAACGAACAGTCTTCCACAGCCCTTTTAATATTCTCTCCTACTGTAATCACCTACCTATCTATAGGATCATATCTTCTCAGTCTTTTTGGTGGCCTTCTCCCCCTAACAGATCCTCTATCTAGCCCTCTTAGTCATTTGTTTATTATCAATACTAATTTTTAAAAGTTACAAGAATAGAAGAAAACCTCAAGAAAGATTGTTTTAGAAATGCTTAGAAAAATCTCCTACATTATTGGTGGGAATATAAATTGGTATAACTTTGAAAAGCAGTTTAACAAAGATCCATCAGTCTCCTTTAAAGGTCTATATATAAGGATCTTCGCTGCAGTACTATTCATAAAGGGAAAAGGCTAGAAAAATCTTAAGTGATTTTCAATAGACACCTCTATAAAGATGATTCATCTGAAGCCCTGCATCTCAAGCTTTCATGGGCATCAGAATCTCCTGAGATCTTCTCAGGTCCTACCTGAAACTGTCTGATGCAGTAGGTCTGAAGTAGATCCCAAGAATTTGGATTTGCAATAAGTTTCCAGGTGAAGCTGATGCTGCTGGTCTGAAAGAACTATGCTTTGAATATACTGGTCTATGGTGTGGACTGTTACACAGCTCTGGGGGAAAGCCATATATTCTGATAGGAAACAATATCCAATACATACTGAATGGGAATTGTAAGGTGCTGAACAATGTGGTGTTACTATTTTAAACCTATGCATGCTTGAATAGTCATACAAGAATTGTTGCCTGGCAACCAAAGGTATGGGGGTAGGAAGGAGACATCCTTATCAATACAAACCTTTAACATTTTATAGGGCTTCCCAAGGCACCAGTGGTAACAACTGCCAATTCAGGACACATAAGAGACTAGGGTTCAATCCCTGTGTCAGGAAGATGCCCTGCTGGAGGGCATGGCAATCTACTCCAGCATTCTTGCCTGGAGAATCTCATGGAGAGAAGAGTCTGGAGGGCTACAGTCCATGGGGTTGCAAAGAGTTGGACACGGCTGAGTGACTTAGCACACATGAAAGCTACTTTTAAAAATGAAGATCTATTAATTGAAAAAAAAATTAACAATATTAAAATTTAATTACTTTTCCACTGACTCACAAAACCCTTCTACATCTTTCTTGCCTGCTGCTGCTGCTGCTGCTAAGTCGCTTCAGTCGTCTCCGACTCTGTGCGACCCTATAAATGGCAGCCCACCAGGCTTCATCATCCCTGGGATTCTCCAGGCAAGAATAGTGGAGTGGGTTGCCATTTCCTTCTCCAGTGCATGAAAGGGAAAAGTGAAAGTGAAGTCGCTCAGTTGTCCGACTCTTAGCGACCCCATGGACTGTAGCCTACCAGGCTCCTCCGTCCATGGGATTTTCCGGGCAAGAGTACTGGAGTGGGGTGCCATTGCCTTCTCTGCTTTCTTGCCTAGGAGCATCTTACTTCAAAGTTATTGCAGTAGCATAAAATATGCAATCTGGAGAATCCTAAAGCCACTTATACACTTTTTTGGCAACGTGTTAGAATCATGTTGCATTAACGGGTTCAGGATGAGTGGTATAGATATAAAAAGTGATTTGTTTCTTTTAGAGCAGTAAAGTACACTACTAAAATATGAACATAATGTCAGCATGTAGGAATGGATGAAAACACTGAAAGAGATAATCTGCTCATTTAGCATTAGGCGGTATGCGTTGGTAAAAGCACCTGATATTCATGCAGGTGTCAGAGGTGGAAAGTAGATTATTAAAAACAGTTGGGGTGTTGAATGTTTTGCTATATAGGAAGCCAATGACTGGTAGGAAGTTACACTGTAGGTGATTTTGCATTTGCCATTAAATAAAACACAAAACTTTTTCAATTTCCCTTTTTACGACTTAGGTTAAAACTTTCTTGGTAGATGAACACGTGGTGTTCATTTCAACTGGCTGAGCATTTACAACGTTCCTTTTATGTTGAAATAGCAAATTAGGACACATTCAAGGGAAAAATAAAATCTTTTTATGAAGAATTTTTTATATATACTTTTCATACTATAAAAATAAAACAAAGTAATTCTTAAGGCCAATAAACACAAAGGATATTAATAAATCTCCTTCCACAAATATGCCATGTTAATGGTAGAGTTTACTTTACCTTCATAAAATATTATATTTTGTAAATGTCTACGGTAAATTAATATTCTAGTAGTTAATAGTCTTTTATTTTAATATTATAAAAATCTGATATTTTTGCAGAAGCCTAAGATAAACAAAATTATACAACTGAATTTAGTGGAAAAAAATCACCATTTAACGTTAAGAGAAAAATTAAAAACTGTTTTAATTGTTTGCAAAGGTTTAATGTACTCCAAATGGGTAACAGTTTTCAGAAAATAATTCTGCATAAAGGCAAGAATTTACAAGTTAGATACGCATAACAGCCTTTCAGCTACAGGTGAGTAGCCAAGGTTTATCATTATCTATATGCCTAAAGCATATCACCTTAAAGTCTTTGAGACTCAGCATTCTCATCAGGAAAAGAGGAATAACAGAATAATACCATTTACCATAACCAAAATAAGTAAGACAGCCCTCCTAGAAGCTTCCCCAATCCAAAAAAAAAAAACAAACCACTATTCAAATTTTAAACATTATTTGTAGAACAAGGTGTAGGTGTAGCAAGAACACTGTATAGCTATTCTTGCTGCTGCTGCTGCTAAGTCGCTTCAGTCGTGTCCGACTCTGTGCGACCCCATAGATGGCAGCCCACCAGGCTCCCCCGTCCCTGGGATTCTCCAGGCAAGAACACTGGAGTGGGTTGCCATTTCCTTCTCCAATGCATGAAAGTGAAGTCGCTCAGTCGTGTCTGACTCCTGGCGACCCCATGGACTGCAGCCTACCAGGCTCCTTCGTCCATGGGATTTTCCAGGCAAGAGTACTCGAGTGGGGTGCCATTGCCTTCTCCAATAGCTATTCCTACTGCCCTTTAAAAATAATTAGGCCAATAAAAAATTTACTTTCACTCCATATGTTTACTTTGACTTCTTATACTATCAAAACTAAGAAATCTTTTACACTTAGTATGTATAAAGAAAGCATGACAAAACTTAAAATTCATTAAATTTTAAATGTCTTGCCTTTTTTAAGAAAACTTTTGCATGACTCAGAAGGACAAGACAAAAAAATAATAATAAAGATCTAATAAGTGTAAAAAGTAAAAAGCAGTGGTATAAAATACAGAGAATTAGGAACTGCATAAAGTCCTACCTTCTTACATTCTAGTCATAAATTTCATTCTGAGCTTTCTAATGATTATGAAGAGAAGAAACATTTGTTTGGTTTAGCAATGCACTATGTCCAGAAAGTGTTTTGTTTTTGTTTTTTTTTTCATTCCACAAGTGAAACACAACCTTAGCTGATACTAAATATTCCCATACAGAGAACTCTGTTGGTGTTTCTGAGTGTTTCACAGCTATTTCTCACAGCATCTTCCACATAGGCTGATGAGCTCCGGATTGACCACATAACAACATCTGCTACTGCTAAGTCACTTCAGTTGTGTCCGACTCTGTGCGACCCCACAGACAGCAGCCCACCAGGCTCCCCCGTCCCTGGGATTCTCCAGGCAAGAACACTGGAGTGGGTTGCCATTTGCTTCTCCAATGCATGAAAGTGAAAAGTGAAAGTGAAGTCGCTCAGTCGTGTCCAACCCTTAGCGAACCCATGGATTGCAGCCCACCAGGCTCCTCTGTCCATAGGATATTTCAGGCAAGAGTACTGGAGTGGGTTGCCATTTCCTTCTCCGATAACAACATCTACCTCAAGACAATTTTGAACGTGAAAACAGGCACTGAATATACATGCAGATGCTTGCTCCTTGGAAGGAAAGTTATGATAAACCTAGATAGTATATTAAAGGGCAGAGACATCGCTTTGCCAACAAGGGTCCATATAGTCAAGGCTATGGTTTTTCTGGCGGTCATATATGGATGTGAGAGTTGGACCATAAGGAAGGCTTGGTGCCAAACAATTGATGCTTTAGAGTTGTGGTGCTAGAGAGAACTCTTGAGAGTCTTTTGGACTGTATAGAGATCAAACCAGTCAACCCTAAAAGAAATCAACCTTGAACACTCAGTGGAGGGACTACTGCTGAGGCTGAAGCTCCAATGCTTTGGACACCTAATGTGAAGAACTGACTGACTGGGATGGACCCTGATGCTGAGAAAGACTGAAGGCAAAAGGGGAAGGGGGCGGCAGAGGATGGGATGTTTAGATGGTATCACTGACTCAGTGGACACGGATTTGAGCAAACTCCAGGAGATAGTGGAGGACAGAGAAGCCTAGTGGGCTAAAGTCCATGGGGTGGCAAACTTTTGGACATGACTTAACAATTGGATAACAACAATGCACCAAGAAGGGAAAATAGATCTAATCTGAAAATGCCCCAGGCAAACTGACATCAGTGGTCACCCTTGCTGAATTTATCAGTAAAAGTAATTCTTCAGAGACTGAGGAAGAGAGTGGCTAGTACTTTGATGAGGTCCAGGTACACAGGTCTCTGATAGAATTAATACATACTTTATCCTCTTCTAATCAGCAATGGAGATCATAAGACTTATATAGTCATCAACAATAAAAGTAGTTGACATTTTCTAGGATTTACAATGTATCTGGGGTTAATGGTTTGAGGTTTGGCAACCTACTGCCTAAAGGCCAAATCCAGTGTGCCATCTAGTTTTTGTTATTATTGTTTGCTGTATTTGTTAAAAATAATGAAAAGAAGAATTCTCTTTAATGACACGTAACAACTATAAGAAAAAAAAAAATTCAGTGTCAAAAGACAGTTGTACTGGAACACAGCCAAATCCATTTTATCTATACTTGTTCTATGGCTGTATCTACTACAAAGGGAAAACTGAGTATGAATGGACAGAGACCAATACGGCCCATAGAGAAGCCAGAATCAAAAGGTTATGTACTGTAAATCCCATTTATATGACTTTATGGAAAAGGCACAACCATAGACACAGAGAAGAGATCAGAGATTGCCAAAAGTAAGAGATATGGGAAATTGGACTACAAAGGAAAGCTGGAGAAAATGTGCTTCATTGTGCCATCGTGCAACTGTCAACACCTGTACATCTATATACACCAAATGGTGTGAACTACATAATTAAGGGAGAGAAAAAAGATCTATTTGGTTCCAAACTCTGTGGCCATCCAGACTCAATAAAACACGTCTTTTCAGTTCTGTTTTCTTCCAGCTGGAAGCTACAGAGCAGCTGTAAATCGGCAGTCTCAATTCACATACCATTTAATGCAAGAGATACAATTTATTCAGTTAAAGACTGCTAACTGCATCTGCCTCACATGAAGATCAGCCAAAGGCTTTGTCCACCTGATTGACCTGGAACCCCACAGCCATTCCTACATTGACTGGACTGCTCAGTGCTCCTCAAATCTTCGGCCCTCTGCCTTGTAACAGGTTTGTGCAGTTTCCTCTGTAGAGCTTGCTCTCTTTACTCCGTGCTGCCTCTTCATACCCCCTTGTTTCCCCAGACCCAGAAAGATCTTGCTACCACTTTTCACTTATTCTTCCTTACACTCAATCTACCACCAAGTTCTGACACTTCTAATTACCTCATGAACCTCCAGGGTTATGATCTTTTACTGGGCCACCATGATCAATCCATTCTACCAAACATCCTCCACAAACATCCAAGTGCAAATCTCACTCTCCTACCTCCCAGCTTACACCACTTCAATGTCTTCCCACTGACTGACTTCTTACTAAGGCTTGAGAGATCCCTGCATGCCTCATCTCTTTCCACCGATCTCTATGAATTCTAGGGTCCAATCATCAAAGTACTCTCAGGCCCTGGCATGTCGTATGCTTGCTGCTTTTCCAACCACTAAGACTCTATACATGCCATTCCTCTGGTGAAACTTTTCTTCAATCATTCTACTTGTGTCCTCACCCTGTATTCATCCATTAGTCCTCAGTTAAAAGCCGTTTTTAACCTTGAAGGTAGTCTGCCTAAATTTAGTTTGTGAACAAGATCATGTCCATCTTTCATCACACTTTTACTGAGGTTTCATACATTCTACTTTTATATTTTCCTGGGGTACTTTAAAGCAAATCCAAACAGCTCATTATTTTAAACACAGTCAGCTCTCTGTATCCATGGCTCCTGCATCCTGGGATCCAACCAACCACAGTTTGAAAATATTCAAAACAAAGTTCTACCAAGTTTCTTCCAAAACGCAAAACTCGAATTTGCCTTGAGCTGTCAACTATTTACATAGCATTTACATTGCATTTACAACTATCTACATAGCATTTACACTGTATTAGGTATTACAAGCAAACTAGAAATGACAAAGTATATTGGAGGATGTGTATAGGTTATATGGAAACACAATACCATTTTATATAAAAACTTGAATATGGGTGGATTCTGGTATGTGGGGTGTTATCCTGAAACCAATCCCCTTGGATACAGAGACACAAGAGTATTGTAGTATTATTTCTAATAGCTACAACCCATTCCATTCCATTCACATATGAGCTTTACCATTAGCACACACAGTGTACACAATAATTTCTTCTAGTCCATAGGATAGATTTTCATCTTCTTCCCATGGCCTTTGATAGAGCAAAACATGATTCTTAATTAATGAGGTCTAATTTAATATTTTTCCTTTTATGAATGATGCTTTGGGGCCCAAGCCTAAGAACTCTTAACTAGTCCTTGGTCTCAAGAAATTTGTTTTCCTATTTTTTATAAGTTTTATATTTTTGCATTTTGCACAGAAGTTCATGATTAATTTTGAGTTGATTTTTGTAAAAAGTATGAAGTTTCTGTCGAGTCACTGTTTTGCTTAGACATATCCAATTGTTCCAACACCATCTGTTGAAAAGGTTGTATTATCTTGAACTGCCTCTGCATCTTTCATCAGAAAACACGTGAAGGTCTAGGTATGGATCCTCTATTCTACTTCTTCTGTGTGCTACCCATTTTCCAATACAGTGGTCTTCATTACTGTAGTTAAATATCAATCCTTAATACCAGGAATCAGAGTGATTCCTCACACTTTATTCTTCTTTTCAGGAGTGCTTTCAAAGTCTGTGCCTCATATAAATTTTAGAGTAAGTTTTTCTATATATAAAAGCAAAGCAAATCAAGATACAATTCACTTTGTTTATTTTTTTTTTTTTCTGGAAGGTAATTAAACCTTCAGGTCAGTTTGGGGAGAACTGACATGATGGCATTGTGTTTTATGAACATGGTATTTCATTCCATTTGTTTAGGTATGCTATTTCCTTCATTAGCATTATACAAATTTCAGCATAAAGATGTTGAATGTACTCTTCAAAGTGTGTATCTCTAGGATTTCCTTTTCTTTGGAGCACCTGTAACAATTTTGATTTCAGTGAGTTCACTTGTCATCGTATAAAAACATGATTGTTTTTCGTGTGAACTTGTTTTCTTTGACCTTGCTAAACTTAGTTCTAAGAGATTTTTGTAGATTCCTTTGGATTTTACATGTATCTGTAAATACAACTGTGTCTGTTTTTTTTCTTTTTACTTTCCAATATGTATGCCTTTTCTTTTCCGTGACTTACTTATTGCAGGGTCTACAATTTTCAGTACTATATTGAATAATAAAGGTGAGAATGGACATCTCTGCCTCATTTTTGTCTTTACATGGAAACCATCTAATCCTTCACCATTAAATACAATGTTAACTATCGGGGCTTCCCTGGTGGCTCAGATGCTAAGGAGTCTGCCTACAATGAGCGAGACCTGCATTTGAATCCTGGGTTAGGAAGATCCCCTGGAGAAGGGAATAGCTACCCACTCCAATATTCTTACCTGGAGAATTCCATGGATAGAGGAGCCCGGCAGGCTACAGTCCTTGGAGTCACAAAGAGTCGGACATAACTTAGTGACTTTATTATCCTTATACTGAATAAGAACGTGAGACTAGACATCTCGGTCTCATTTCTGATCTTACATAGAAACCATTCAATCTTTCACCATTAAATACCATGTTAACTACAATGGAGGTAATTCCCTTGTATTTTTAACTTGGTGAGAGACATATGGGTTAATAAATATGTGACATGATCATATGATTTTTCTTGTGTATCATGTTGATAAATATACTGGTTGATTTTTACTCCTTTTACAAGGTAAGGATACAAGAAGTCTGTGACCCTCTGTGAAGAGGGCCCTCAACTGACCAGGCTGGCACCCTGATATTTGACTTTCAACCTCCAGAAGTGTGAGAAATAAATGTCTATTGTTTATAAGTTCCCAGTCTATTATTTGATATAGCAGCCCAAATGAACCAAAACCACAAGCTTCTTGTTTCACTGATGTGTTTTACCTCCCCTTCTTCCTGCTCCTTCTCTTTTTCTTCATGTCATTTATTTGTTGAAGGAAATGAGTCATTTGTGCTGTTGAAATTATTATAATATGAACTAATTGCATCCCTGTGATTTCTTTTAACTTGAACTTCTATCCCCTAAACTGGTAGTTTGACTTATAAACTTAATTAGAGTCGTTATTTTTTACTTATTTAAGTTAACCATCATTTATAGGTTTTACTGTAGGCTTCAGCAATACGTGAACCATGAAATTCCAGATGTTCAAGCTGGTTTTAGAAAAGGCAGAGGAACCAGAGATCAAATTGCCAATATCTGCTGGATCATCGAAAAAGCAAGAGAGTTCCAGAAAAACATCTATTTCTGCTTTATTGACTAAGCCAAAGCCTTTGACCGTGTGGATCACAATAAACTGTGGAAAATTCTGAAAGAGATGGGAATACCAGACCATCTGACCTGTCTCTTGAGAAACCTGTATGCAGGTCAGGAAGCAACAGTTAGAACTGGACGTGGAACAACAGACTGGTTCCAAATAGGAAAAGGAGTACGTCAAGGCTATATATTGTCATCCTGCTTATTTAACTTATATGCAGAGTACATCATGAGAAACGCTGGGCTGGAAGAAACACAACTTGGAATCAAGATTGCCGGGAGAAATATCAATAACCTCAGATATGCGGATGACACCACCCTTATGGTAGAAAGTGAAGAACTAAAGAGCCTCTGGATGAAGGTGAAAGAGGAGAGTGAAAAAGTTGGCTTAAAGCTCAACGTTCAGAAAACTAAGATCATGGCATCTGGTCCCATCACGTCATGGGAAATAGATGGGGAAACAGTGGAAACAGTGTCAGACTTTATTTTTTTGGGCTCCAGAATCACTGCTGATGGTGACTGCAGCCATGAAATTAAAAGACACTTACTCCTTGGAAGGAAGGTTATGGCCAACCTAGATAGCATATTTAAAAGCAGAGACATTACTTTGCCAACAAAAGTCCGTCTAGTCAAGGCTATGGTTTTTCCAGTGGCCACGTATGGATGTGAGAGTTGGACGGTGAAGAAAGCTGAGTGCCGCAGAATTGATGCTTTTGAACTGTGGTGTTGGAGAAGACTCTTGAGAGTCCCTTGGACTGCAAGGAGATCCAATCAATCCATCCTAAAAGAGATCAATCCTGGGTGTTCATTGGAAGGTCTGATGTTGAAGCTGAAACTCCAATACTTTGGCCACCTCATGCGAAGGGTTGACTCATTGGAAAAGACCCTAATGCTGGGTAGGATTGGGGGAGGGAGGAGAAGGGGACGACAGAGGATGAGATGGTTGGATGGCATCACCGACTTGATGGACATGGGTTTGGGTAGACTCTGGGAGTTGGTGATAGACAGAGAGGCCTGGCATGCTGCAGTTCATGGGGTGGCAAAGAGTCGGACGTGACTGAGCGACTGAACTGAACTGACTGTATACTTTCCATACCATCACATCGAGAGACACCTAATTATGGATGCTCGTTTTTGTGGATGTTAAAATTGATCAGTAGGTTCCGATATTATTTGTTTCTCTACCTAGATGCATTAATCTCCTTCACTCTGGAATTTTGATAAAACTGCAATTCCACTTTTCAATCTGTTTCCATCTAATCCGCATTATCTTATTAGATACTTGAATTATCACTGAGATGGCTTGAGAAAAACTTAGGAGACGTCATAGTTGACACTAGGGTAGTAAGGAGAGATATTTCAATGTGGAATGCTTTTATAAGTGCTTAATTTATTAATGCTGGATCATTATAAAAGCAAGAGAGTTCCAGAAAAACATCTATTTCTGCTTTATTGACTATGCCAAAGCCTTTGTGTGGATCACAATAAACTGTGGAAAATTCTTAAAGAGATGGGAATACCAGAACACCAGACCTGCCTCTGGAGAAACCTGTATGCAAGTCAGGAAGCAACAGTTAGAACTGGACGTGGAACAACAGACTGGTTCCAAATAGGAAAAGGAGTACATCAAGGCTGTATATTGTTACCCTGCTTATTTAACTTATATGCAGAGTACATCATGAGAAACATTGGGCTGGAAGAAGCACAAGCTGGAATCAAGATTGCCGGGAGAAATATCAATAACATCAGATATGCAGATGACACCACCCTTATGGCACAAAGTGAAGAAGAACTAAAGAACGTCTTGATGAAAGTGAAAGTGGAGAGTTTTCACTTGGCTTAAATGTTGGCTTAAAGCTCATTCAGAAAACTAAGATCATGGCATCCAGTCCCATCATTTCATGGCAAATAGATGGGGAAACAGTGGAAACAGTGGCTGACTTTATAATTTTGGGCTCCAAAATCACTGCAGATGGTGATTGCAGCCATGAAATTAAAATATGCTTACTCCTTGGAAGAAAAGTTATGACCAACCTAAACAGCATATTAAAAAGCAGATAGGAAACTATAAGCCAGGTGAAAAGACAGCCTTCAGAATGGGAGAAAATAATAGCAAATGAAGCAACAGACAAACAATTAATTTCAAAAATATACAGGCAACTCCTGCAGCTGAATTCCAGAAAAATAAACGACCCAATCAAAAAATGGGCCAAAGAACTAAACAGACATTTCTCCAAAGAAGACATACAGATGGCTAACAAACACATGAAAAGATGCTCAACATCACTCATTATTAGAGAAATGCAAATCAAAACCACAATGAGGTACCATTTCACACCAGTCAGAATGGCTGCTATCCAAAAGTCTACAAGCAATAAATGCCGGAGAGGGTGTGGAGAAAAGGGAACCCTCTTACACTGCTGGTGGGAATGCAAACTAGTACAGCCACTATGGAGAACAGTGTGGAGATTCCTTAAAAAACTGGGAATAGAACTGCCATATGACCCAGCAATCCCACTGCTGGGCATACACACCGAGGAAACCAGAATTGAAAGAGACGCGTGTACCCCAATGTTCATCGCAGCACTGTTTACAATAGCCAGGACGTGGAAGCAACCTAGATGCCCATCAGCAGACGAATGGATAAGGAAGCCATGGTACATATACACAATGGAATATTACTCAACTGTTAAAAAAATACATTTGAATCGGTTCTATTAAGATAGATGAAACTGGAGCCCATTATACAGAGTGAAGTAAGCCAGAAAGAAAAACACCAATACAGTATACTAATGCATATGTATGGAATTTGAAAAATGGCAATGATAACCCTATATGCGAGACAGAATGAGAGACACAAATGCATAGAACAGTCTTATGGACTCTGAGGGAGAAGGTGAGGATGGGACGTTCTGGGAGAATAGCATTGAAACATGTATATTATCATATGTGAAACAGAACACCATTCCATGTTCGATGCATGAGACAAATGCTCAGGGCTGGGGCAATGGGATGACCCAGAGGGATGGGATGGGGAGGGAGGTGGGAGGGGGGTCCAAGAGGGGGAACGCATGTAAACCCATGGCTGATTCATGTCAATATATGGCAAAAACTACTACAATATTGTAAAGTAATTAGCCCCTAACTAAAGTAAATAAATTTATTTGAAAAAAAAAAATAGCAGAGACATTACTTTGTCAACAAAGGTCTGTCTAGACAAGGCTATGGTTTTTCCAGTAGTCATGTATGGATGTGAGAGTTGGACTATAAAGAAAGCTGAACACCGAAGAATTGATGCTTTTGAACTGTGGTGTTGGAGAAGACGCTTGAGAGTCCCCTAGACTGCAAGGAGATCCAACTAGTCCATCCTAAAGGAGATCAGTCCTGAATATTCATTGGAACGACTGATGTTGAAGCTGAAACTCCAATACTTTGGCCACCTGATGCAAAGAGCTAACTCATTTGAAAAGACCCTGATGCTGGGAAAGATGGAGGGCAGGAGGAGAAGGGGATGACAGAGGATGAGATGGTTGGATGGCATCACCGACTCAATGGACATGAGTTTGGGTAAACTCCGGCAGTTGGTGATGGATAGGGAGGCCTGGCGTGCTGCAGTTCATGTGGTCGCAAATAGTTGGACACGACTGAGTGACTGAACTAAACTGAACTGAATTTAGTAAAGAATATTTTCTTATTAAAATCACTTTGCTACTCAATTGTACTTCTTAACTATAAGGAATCAGACAATGACTACTTGCATATTGAGAAGACATCCTATCCTTCGGATGACATATCTCCCATTCTCTTCCATTACAGTTTATCCTCCTAAATTGGAAAATACTGAGGAGGGCAACAATAAGCCCTTTCCTTAAAAACACTTGCTTCTCCCCTAGTACATAACTAAAACATTGGCAGTTGAATAATATATCAATAAAAAACTTCTCAAAGAAAAAAACATTTTTTACCCGGTCTTCTCAAGCTATCACAGCACTCTTCAATCTCCCCCTTAAACAAAAGTAAAAGCTAAGAATCAGCCTCAGAGTCATCTCGCTTCTTTATTCATTACTCAGGTCTAGTCTAGACTATCTTGAACGTGTTTTATCAATTCCTCTCCTGTTGTGTCTAACTGTACTCTAATTAGCCTTCCATTTTCTAGCCTCTTCACCTCCAAACCATCATATAATCCTGCAGATCAAACATCTGAAAATACACACCTGGTCACCTTGTCAACTCTGACATTTAATATCTTTCCATTGACTATAAATTCCATACAATTTCATATAACACCTATGTCATCTAATCTTATTTCTCACCAGTCTCCTTTGTGCAAAATTTACTCAAGAAACAAACAAAAAAACCTCTTTCCTTGTATCCATATGTCTGTACTTTGTTTAAAAAGGACTAAGGGCTAGAATGTTGTCTCTAAAAACTGAAAGCTGCGTCAATATTCAAAGCTTTTGATTAGCTGTGTAACACAGGCACCAACAAACAGGTTGACTGTCAGCCAATAAATCCCACTGGTTGGTATAAGTTTTAGAGCAGTCTGATTGCCAAGTCTCAGCATTCTTTGGGAAACTATGCATTGAGCTATTTCCTCTACAATATTTCTATTTATTCCTCCAGATTCCCATAGTTCTGCGAAGACTTTAAAGTATCGCCTCATCCCATTTTCAATAGTTAAGGCGTATGTCATTTTCCCTTTTAATCTGTAAATATCTTGAATTAAGAGCTCTCAGATTGATCTTTAATGCCTTTACCATGCCTATAATAAAGCCTGTGCTCTATTTATCTAAGAAAGACCTGTAAGTCTTCAAAGTCCAAGAATAACTGGCATCTCTGAAGTACAACCTTCCAGAACTTCCTTGAACTGGTTAATTTCTCCCTAGTCTGTACTTCAATAATTTCTTCAAATTGCTACCTGCAGATAAGTCCGTCTTTCCTGGTATGCCATAAGTCAATTAAGGGCATGGAAGCATGCCTTTATATCCCACATATTTAGCATAAAGACTGGAACATAGAACTTGCTCATAAAGAATTATTAATTTATATACAGCATTAAATGTGCTCAGGATCATTGCTTCAATGAAGATTTGTAACAGCTCTGATCCATTAAGTGTTAGATTCTACAATGTCTTGACTTAGCTAATTTGCATTTTGTGTATATCTTTTTTTGGCAAAAGACTGGAAACCTCATGAGTATGTGCTATGTCCCTTTTGTCTCTCCCATAATGTTTAATATCTCTGAATACCTGCAGATGATTGACGGCTAGCATCAATACAATTAGACACAAAGTTCAGTTACCGAGTAGATGATTAAAAGCTCACTCTGTAGGATTCTCGGCAGAGTGGAGAGGGAGTGAGGCGTACCTATCCTGGTAGCCTGCTGTTAGAATGCACGGTTCTTTCTCTCATTATAAAGCCGACTCCCTTCCTGAATGCCACTAGGAGGAACTAATTGGTTTTCTGGATTCCAGATTTTCTACATAAGACGTCAAATGAGTTTGCACCTCATGCAGACATATCTCACAGCAGGGACCAGACTATCTCAAAAATGTTATATGTTTCCAGTTTAACACTGTTCTGGCTGGTTTCCTGGTCAGTCATTTAGGGAAATCTGAGAAAACATGTCTTGTGTTGTTGTTTTGTTCTCAGGTCAACATCTCCTAGAGAGCTGCTGCTGCTGCTAAGTCGCTTTAGTCGTGTCCGACTCTGTGCGACCCCATAGACGGCAGCCCACCAGGCTCCTTCGTCCCTGGGATTCTCCAGGCAAGAATACTGGAGTGGGTTGCCATTTCCTTCTCCAGTGCATGAAAGTGAAAAGTGAAAGTGAAGTCGCTCAGTCGTTTCTGACTCTTCGCGACCCCATGGGCTGTAGCCTACCAGGCTCTTCCATCCTTGGGGTTTCCCAGGCAAGAGTACTGGAGTGGGGTGCCATTGCCTTCTCCAAGCTAGCATGTCTTATTCACACCTTTCACTTTCTCTCTAATGAAATGATGCTGTTGTCTAAATAATCATCTGTCTTGTCCACCACCATCTTTAAATCAATCCATATTACACAAGTGTTAAATCTGAAAACAAAAATCCACAAGGACAAGAAACAGTGGTTTCCAGCCAAAGGTATATGTGTCTGGTTTTACTGTTTTTATTACATTTGATCCAGTTGAAACTGCTAAATAAACTTTCCCTAAGAATCTCTTGACAATGTTTCCATAAACCTAGCTGGGCCTTAAATGTCTTACATAGTTTCTTTTTCCCCCCTAGAGTCAATCTAGTTAGTGGTTAAAGCATGGACTTTGCATGAAAAGTATTAGGTTTCAAAATGCGGCTCTCCTCTTGCAAGCTGTGCGACCTCATAGAGTCGTTACAAGAATTAAAGGACAGGACTACACAAATGACTTCATCAGACCTGTGCAAGTGTTAGTCACTCAGTCACGTCCGACTCTACAGACCCCATGGACTGTAGCCCACCAGGCTCCTCTGTCCACGGAATTCTCCAGGCAAGAATACTGGGGTGGGTAGCCATTCCCTTCTCCAGGGGATCTTCCTGACCCAGACATCAAACCCAGGTCTCCTGCATTGCAGGCAGATTCTTTATGGCCTGAGTCACCAGAATGCAAGTTCACAATAAATGCTTTACATATTTACTATCTCAAATACACAAAAGGAAAAAAAATCATAAACTATGTTTTATTAACTAGCACTGAAAATTCTCAAGTGAACATATTATCTATTGGCCCCCAAATAAACTTGGTTATGGGACCCAAACTAATGTACTGTGATTTCTTCTTTGCTAAAATACTTGATGGTATATGCAGATATAATAGCAGAGGTGTAGCAGAACAGTGCTAAGGCATGACATAAGAAGAGGGATTTAAAGGAGAGAATGGCAGTAGCAGAACCTGCTGACAGCTTAAAAATCAGCTGTCAAAGCCCATACAACTTATACCTCAGTCAAGAGGAGGCCCATCAAAACCATTTATGAGGAACCACTGAACTCAGAGGACAGTATGTGAAAAGTGCCAAGTCAGGAAAAAAGTCTACCTTATTCGGTAAATTCATATAACAAAATTGTTCAATTTGAAAACAGTCCACAGAGGAAAATGGTGTTTCCAGTCAAGAATACATATGTACCACATTTTACTGTTTCTATCACACGTAACTCTGTTATTAGTAAATATATGTTCTCTAAGAACATCCTCTGACATCCTCAGTTTCCTGTGAAATCCCACTGATCCTAAAATGCTTTCCCAGATACTTAAGAAAGCAATTGGTATATGGAAGGCCCTCATAACTGTTAACAAGCTATCAAAATTATTTTCCTTCAGGCACTGTGTACCATTCTGAGGACAAAAAGTCTATAAAATGAGCCCACATAGTGTACTAAGTGCTGTGCATATAGACAAAAAGCACAAAAAAATAAAGGTCCTTACACTGCTAGTAGGCTCATGAATCAGTTAGTGGGGGTGCTGACTGGTACATTATTTAAGAAAGAAAAAAATAACTACATAGTACAAAAGTTCTAGGGGAAAAAAGCAAACAACTTGACTACAGCCTCAATTAACCAGCTACCTCTGAAACTGTTTTCTCCTGCTGCTTCTCTAAAAGAAAGAATCTAGAAAGCACTGTAAAGTGGTGATTGTTTCCAGAGCATTAAATGCTTTCTTACCCTTGCCCAGGAACCATCTTTGCACACACACAATATACTTCTATCCAAGAAAATGGTTACAGTGGGATACTCGTTTTTGCCTCTGCAGCCTCCATCCCTCCTCTGGTAACAGAACCTTTAATTTCCTTTCAAATCACTTCCCAACCTGCACTCCCTCATGCCTCACTGTAAAAAAAGTGAAGGAGGCTTACCCATTGGTATATTCCAGCCACCTTGTCAGAGTTGGTCCAGGAGAGAAAGGCCTCCTATTCAAGGTGGGTAAGGTTTACATTTGGGATCCTGTCTCCTGAGATTGGTAAGCTTGGGATTCTGACAGTGATCCTGACATGGAGTAGACAGAGGATGACCCAGAGTGAGGCCAACAGAGAGGAAAGGAGACATTGGAGAAACCAAGGGTTGCAGGGCATCATTTGTACCCTTGGATTCAGTCCTGAGTAAAGCCAATTTACTTAGGACTTTTCAGCTGTAGGAGCCAAGAATCCCCTTTGGAGCTTAAGCCAGTTCTGATTTGAGTTTGTATCACTTGTCACTGAAAGAGTCCAAGCTAAAATAAGTGGAGTCTGAAAAGAAACAGAAAGACACTGCCAGCAGGAGAGAACGATAGAGAGCACCAGCTGAGTTTGGTGGGAGGGCAAGAGACTCCTGGCAGGAGCAGAGGCCAGTTAGGAAGCAGTAGGAGACGACAGGGGTTCCCTGGTGGCTCAGTGGTAAAGAATCTGCCTGCAATGCAGGAGACGCAGGAGATGCGGATTCAATCCCTGGGTTGGGAAGATTGCCTGAAGGAGGAAATGGCAACCCATTCCAGTATATTTCCAGTAAAATTCCATGGACAGAGGAACCTGGCAGGCTACAGTTCAAGGGGTCACAAAGAATCAGACATGACTGAGCAGAAACACACACACACACACACACATACACCAGACAATAGGAGAAGATAAACATGCTAAGTGGCATTATATTAGTCTTACTGGACACTGAACTCCTTGCAGAGGAACTCACGATCTACTCAAGGCAAAAAGGTTTTGAATTGCTGACACCAGTGAAACACAATGTTTAAAAGAAAAAAAAAAAATCCATGATTAAAACATTACTAACAAAGAAATTCATAATCAAGAAAGATAGGGAGATATAATAATGAAATTGAGATCACATTCTAAAATTTATGTTGTGTAACTATTATTATTCATTAGGAGACATAACTATTTTGATGGGTGAGAAAATTATAATATGTATAGTTATATGCCTTATCATTAATAACTCCTCTGATAGGAGATTCAAGTCTCAATGAGTTGTCATGGGGGAAAATTTATCTAAAAATTCTGGGTTGAGGGAGACATTTTATTAATAAGTTATCTACTGGAAAACCTGGAGCTATAGATTTTTAGGAAACATTTTCAGTGTGCACATTAAAACAAATTTAATAATATGAAAAGTTAGTTACCACTAAAAAATGTGAACTTGATAAAGTCATAATCAAGATACTATGGATAAAAAAGAAATGCTAAGAAATGAACATTAGCTACTGACATGAAACCATTAACATATTAGTGTTTTTGAGAAGAAAGGGATACAAATTTAGTGTGAAAGTGACAGACAGCATTGTTAATCATAATCTGCACATATAAGAAAGAAAAACTGATTAATGTTCACAGTAGGAAATTTTTATCAATAGCTTTACCAAATCAAATAACTAAAGTGATAAAATAATAAATTTTATAAAGTACTGTTCTTTGAGATTTTGAAATAAAAAGTTCTTAAGCATATCTATAAGCAAATAGAATTTTTAAAAAGATACAATGAACTCTTGAGTAGCATATTCTTTCCTCTATCACAGAAAAATTAGGGCAGAAAATTCACAAAACAAAAAGAATAATGTGTTTTGCAAATTAAATCATTTTAAAACTGACAAACAAGAGATGACTTACCAAACTAGAATAATGAAAAGATGTACAGTGAAGTATTATATGCTTATAAAAGCTATTTTGATTTTTAAAGCCATAACTTCAAATTGAACAAAAATAAAGGAAAGGAGGAAGAAGAGACAAATCCTCCAAAAGAGATCATTACTCTGAAAATTACAGGATTTCAGGTAAGATTTTAAAGACATTTTCCAACATTTGCAAAATAGAATCACAGCAGTATAATGGATGAGCATTAAGCCAGAACTCAATTAAATTAGATGCTCCTGTAGAAGAAGAAACCATAGAATATTTTTAGCATGCTGCAGCAAGGAAATACAACAGCCTAAAAATTATGGTACACGATATACTATAAAACACCATACACATATAATAGTGCCTTATCCTAAATTAAATGCTTGAGTTCATTCCAGCCTTTTCACAAGCCATTTGGTTTTAACTTTAAATATACCACCCAAGCAGCTGCTTCCTTCACCAGGCAACACTTTCTTTCACAGACAAGCCGTAACAGTTCTACTATAGGCAAGAAATTGCTTTTAGAGTCCTTAAGAAGAAGTGATAAAAAAAAAAAATACCAACAGAGGAGCAATAAAGGAACACTCCTATAGTGACCAAAGAGGGAAAGTAAAACAAAACAAACGGCAGATGATTTCTAAGCAAGAACTTCTCTGAGGTTCAAGGAAATAAAACTGATCTATCCAGAGAAATATCCAATCTACTCCTACTGTAATGGCACTGTACGAACAGAAAAAAATCCTTATGAAAGAATGCCAGTTAATCCAATGGCCAAATGGGCTGATGATATTGCCAGCTTTGAGAAATTTCCAAATTTCTGGAATACTGCATTCTGACAAGACAGGATTTCATATGCATATGTACATATATTACAGCATATATATATATATACACATACATATATATATATAGCATCTATATAATGAATATATTGCATTTAATTTGAAAGCAATTTGAATCAGCTTCATTAAAAGTTAAGCAGCACTTTTTCTTTGATCCCTACCATGATGTAATCAACATGCTTTGCATTCAAAAATATTTATAGCAAGTTAAAATGTTATTTCTACTCAAGCAAAATCTTGAGTCTAGAAGTTTTCCATGACAGATAATGGACAAATAAGGGAAAGGGACTAAAGTCCAACCAAGGCTTAATAGAAAAGATTTAATTTTTTTTTTTAAAGAAATGTAATACAAACTAAATTGTATATGTAATTAAGAGATTAGAAATCTTCTAGATGCTCACACATGAGATGTATTTTCATCATTATCAAAGAGTCTAACTTAATGAATATTATATAACATCCAGTGATTGGCCCATGCTGATGAGACGACTCTATTTCAATAGCAACATGTCTGATGGAAATACTCTATTTGAATTCTTACAATTAACTGGTCAAATTTTTTAATGATGGCATTAACCAAAACCAACTGGATAAGACAAACCACAGCAGAGAAAAAAGCAAAAAAAAAAAAAAAAAAGAAAGAAAGAAAAATATATTAACCATTAACTGGATTTCCAAGAATGCTACTAAATTTCAATACAGGAAGAGGAAGTACCTAGACTTTCCAGAGTAACAACCTGTGGTTATAGCCAAGGAGAGCCACTTCCAATAGTCAGCCTCCACATGACAGATGAGTCTCCTTGAGACCACAGATTCTGGACGAATTTAACATTATTGTTCAAACTGTGAATCATTTTATAGAAACAGTTTATAAGTCTATTATTTGGTTCTTAGTTTCAACAAGACTCCTTGGAAGGGAGAAATGCAAGGGGATTCTAAGAACCATTGTAGTACCCGGACATTTGGAGAGTTCTCAACAAAAACAGAAGAGGTGAAAGATGTTCCATCCAAACTCTCAGTTGGGTCAAAATCCCGAAGTTAGAATCTTTGCTTGGAAAGGAAAACTAGGTTCACTCTCTTCAGCTTAACTTCTAAACTTAGAATTATACAACAGAAGAAGGAGAGTCTTTTAGGGGCTAAATTCTTCCTTACAAATAAAGCAATTAAAGCCCAGGGTGGTCAAGTGACTCCCACATAGTGGCTGAGCCAGAACTAGAACCAAGATCTTCCACATCTAATCCTAAATTAATTCTATTCTATCACATTGTCTGATTACTATAGTATCTGAAATATTTCATTTTAACCTTGCTGCATGACCTTCAACCTTTTCAGCCTACTAATCGCACATTTCTACCACTGACCTCAGAAATTTAATGATGAATGGTAGAAACCAACACAGTATTATAAAGCAATGATCTTCCAATTAAAAATAAATTTAAAAAAATAAAGTGAATTAACACAGAAAAATAACAATAAAGAGGTGACTCAAAAATTCATCTTATCAATATAATGTTAGGAAACATTACATGAATCTGACAAAGGACTTCTTATATCTAGTATGTATAAATAATTCTTAAAATTTAGTAAGACAAATAACCCAACTAGAATATGAGCAAAGGATATAAATAGACCTTTTTCCAAACCAGAGAAATGGCCAATAAATACATGAAAGCAGGTTTGAATCACTAGTCATCAGGGAGATGAACATCAAAACCACAAAGAGATATGACTTCATACCCACTAGGACCATTGTAATCCAAAGGACAAATATAGCAAATGTTGGCTAGCTTTGGGAAAATTGGAACCTTCATACACTGCTAATGGGACTGTTAAGTGCTGCAGTGACTTTGTCAAACAGTATGACACATCTCCTTAAAAGGTGAAACGTAGAGTTATCATAGAGTGTTGTGATTTCAGTCTTAGTTATAAATACAACAGAAATGAAAACTGTCTACAAGAAAACTTTTACACAAATGTTTACAGCAGCATTAGGCATAACATCCCTAAAGTGAACACAATCCTAATGACCATCAACTATTGAAACGATAAACGGCAAGTGGTATATCCACATAAGGAATACTATTCAGCAATAGAAAGGAATGAACTACTGATGTATTTACAATATAGATGAAGCTCTAAGACATTATACCAGATAAAAAGAGTCAATGAAAAGTGACTATATATAATATTACTCCATTTATATAAAATGTTCAAAACAGAGAAATCCATGGAGATAGAAAGTAGATGAGTGATTTCCAGTAGGAGGACCCTTAGGAGAAAATAGAGAATGACTGCTAAAAGGGTACAGTTTCTTTGGGGGATTATAAAAATGTTCTAAAATTGATCATGCTGGTGGTGAACATGTATATTGTACACAACACATGAATGAATTTATATATTTAAAAACTCTGTGAATATACTGTAAATCACTGAGTTATATTCTTTAAATGGGACATTATATGGTAATGTGAATTATATCTCAATGAAGCAGTTGTAAAATAATATAAACTGAATCTGTCCATTGTCTCAACTCAAAACACCACTAGCTATTGACAGAACCATCGTGGCATATACAGCATCCGTGTAAGAACTGTAAAAAGCTCCCTCCTCTAGATAAGAAAATAAGTCATCTTGTTCTCCATGCAGACCCAGCCAGAACAAGGGCAACCTGCCTCAATGGAAAAGGAAGCCTAAGTTGGATTTCATCAAAGTGCCTCCGGGCAAGGCCTGGTCCAAACAAACATGCATGGCACTTCAGGCTGATAGACTGCTCCATTATTATCACATCAGATGGAAGAGATACTTTTCAAGTTACTTATAGAAGATGTCATCAAATGTGTTATTGCTGTTGAGTCGCACAGTAGTGTCTGACACTTTGTGACCCCATGGACTGCAACATGCCAGGCTTTCCTGTACTTCAGCATCTCGCAGAGCTTGCTAAAACTACATCTATTGAGTTGGTGATGCCATCAAACCATCTTGTTCTCTGTCGTCCCCTTCTCCTCCTGTCTTCAATATTTCCCAGCATCAAGGTCTTTTCTAATGAGTCAGCTCTTGGCGTCAGGTGGCCAAACTTTGGAGTTTCAGCTCCAGCACCAGTCCTTGCAATGAATAATAAGGATTGATTTCCCTTAGGATTGACTGGTTATATCTCCTTCAGTCCAAGGGATTCTCGAGTCTGCTCCAACACCACAGTTCAAAAGCATCAATTCTTTAGCACTCAGCCTTCTTTGTGGTCCAACTCTCACATCCACATATGACTACTGGAAAAACCATACCATTGACTAGACGGACCTTTGTTGGCAAAGTAATGTCTCAGCTTTTTAATATGTTGTCTAGGTTGATCATAACTTTACTTCCAAGGAGTAAGTGTCTTTTAATTTCATTGCTACAATCACCATCTGCAGTGATTTAGGAAACCAAGAAAATAAACTCTGTCACTCTTTCCATTGTTTCCCCACCTGTTTTCCATGAGATGGGACTGGATGCCATGACCTTCATTTTTTTAAATGTTGAGTTTTAAGCCAGCTTTTTCACTCTCCTCTTTCACTTTCATAAAGAGACATTTTTAGTTCCTCCTTGCTTTCTGCCTTAAGGGTGGAGTCATCTGTGTATCTGAGGTTATTGATATTTCTCCCAGCAATCTTGATTCCTGCTTGTATTTCATCAACTCCGATATTTCACATGATGCACTCTATATCAGTTCAGTTCAGTTCAGTCGCTCAGTCGTGTCCGAATCTTTACGACCCCATGAACCGCAGCATACCAGGCCTCCCTGTCCATCACCAACTGCTCGAGTCTACCCAAACCAATGTCCATTGAGTCGGTGATGCCATCCAACCATCTCATCCTCTGTCATCCCCTTCTCCTCCGGCCCTCAATCTTTCCCAGCATCAGGGTCTTTTCCAACGAATCAGCTCTTTGCATCAGGTGACCAAAGTATTGGAGTTTCAGCTTCAACATTAGTCCTTCCAATGAATATTCAGAACTGATCTGCTTTAAGATGGACTGGTTGGATCTCCTTGCAGTTCACGGGACTCTCAAGAGTCTTCTTCAAAACCACAGTTCAAAAGTATCAATTCTTCAGTGCTCAGCTTCTTTATAGTCCAACTCTCACATCCACACCTGACTACTGGAAAAACCATAGACTTATCTAGATGGACCTTTGTGGACAAAGTAATGTCTCTGCTTTTTAATACACTGTCTAGGTTGGTCTAGGTTCTTATTTCTAAGAAGTGTCTTTTAATTTCACGGCTTCAATCATCATCTGCAGTGATTTTGGAGCCCCAAAAAATAAAGTTAGCCACTGTTTCCACTGTTTCCCCATCTATTTGCCATGAAATGATGGGACCGGATGTTATGGTCTTAATTTTCTGAATGATGAGCTTTAAGCCAACTTTTTCACTCTCCTCTTTCATTTTCATCAAGAGGCTCTTTAGTTCTTCTTCACTTTCTGCCATCAGGGTGGTGTCATCTGCATATCTGAGGTTACTGATATTTCTCCCAGCAATCTTGATTCCAGCTTGTGTTTCTTCCAGCCCAGCATTTCTCATGATGTACTCTGCATAGAAGTTAAATAAGCAGGGTGACAATATACAGCCTTGACGTACTCCTTTTCCTATTTGGAACCAGTCTGTTGTTCCATGACCAGTTCTAACTGTTGCTTCCTGACCTGCATACAGGTTTCTCAAGAGGCAAGTAGATGGTCTGGTATTCCCATCCCTTTCAGAATTTTCCACAGTTTATTGTGATCCACACAGTCAAAGGCTTTGGCATAGTCAATAAAGCAGAAGTAGATGGTTTTCTGGAACTCTCTTGCTTTTTCAATGATCCAGTGGATGTTGGCAATTTGGTCTCGGTTTCCTTTGCCTTTTCTAAAACCAGCTTGAACATCTGGAAGTTCACGGTTCACGTATTGCTGACGCCTGGCTTGTAGAATTTTGAGCATGTGAGATGTACTCCCTTTCTAGTGTGTGAGATGAGTGCGATTGTTCAGTAATTCAAGCATTCTTTGGCATTGCCTCTCTTTGGGATTGCAATGAAAACTGACCTTTTCCAGTCCTGTGGCCATTGCTGAGTTTTCCAGATTTGCTGACATATTGAGTGCAGTACTTTAACAACATCATCTTTTAGGATTTGAAATAGCTCAACTGGAATTCCATCACCTCCACTATCTTTGTTCCTAGTGATGCTATGAAAGTCCACTTGACTTCACATTCCAGGATATTTGCCTCTAGCTGAGTGCGAGTGATCACACCATCATGATTATCTGGGTTGTGAAGATCTTTTTTTTACAGTTCTTCTGTGTATTCTTGCCACCTCTTCTTAATCTCTTCTGCTTCTGTTAGGTCTATAACATTTCTGTCCTTTATTGAGACCATCTTTGCATGAAATGTTCCCTTGGTATCTCTAATTTTCTTGAAGAGATTTGTAGTCTTTCCCATTCTATTGTTTTCCTCTATTTCCTTGCATTGATCACTGAGGAAGGTTTTCTTATCTCTCTTTGCTATTCTTTGGAATTCTACATTCAAATGGGTATATCTTTCCTTTTCTCCTTTGCTTTTCACTTCTCTTCTTTTCACAGCTATTCGTAAGGCCTCCTCAGACAGCCATTTTGCTTTTTTGCATTTTTTTTCTTGGGGATGGTCCTGATTCCTGTACCCTGTACAATGTCATGGAACTTCCGTTCGTAGTTCATCAGGCACTCTGTGCATCAGATCTATTCCCCTTAAATCTATTTCTCACTTCCACTGTATAATCATAAGGGATTTGATTTAGGTCATACCTGAATGGTCTAGTGCTTTTCCCCACTTTCTTCAATTTCAGTCTGAATTTGGCAATGAGGAGTTCATGATCTGAGCCACAGTAAGCTCCTGGTCTTGTTTTTGCTGACTGTATAGAGCTTCTCCATCTTTGGCTGCAAAGAATATAATCAGTCTGATTTTGTTGTTGACCATCTGGTGATGTCCATGTGTAGAGTCTTCTCTTGTGTTGTTGGAAGAGGGTTAAATATGAAGGATAACAATATACAGCCTTTACATACTCCTTTCCCAATTTTGAACCAGTGCATTTTTCCATGTCTGGTTTGAACTGTTGCTTCTTGACCTGCATACAGGTTTCTCAGGAGGCAAATAAGGTGGTTGCCTGGTATTCGCATCTCTTAAGAATTTTCCAGTTGTGATCCACACAGTCAAAAGCTTTAGCATAGTCAATAAAGCAGAAGTAGATGCTTTTCTGGAACTGTCTCACTTTTTCTATGATCCAAAGGTTGTTGGCAATCTGATTTCTGGTTCCTCTGCCATTTCTAAATCCAGCTTGAATATCTTGAAGTTCTTGGTTCATGTATTGTTGAAGCCTAGCGTGGAGAATTTTGAGCATTACTTTCCTAGTGTGTGTTGCTCCTGCTGCTTATTCGCTTCAGTCCAACACTGTGTGACCCCATGGACAGTAGCCCTTCAGGCTCTTCCATCCATGGGACTCTCCAGGCAAGAATACTGGAGTGGGTTGCCATTGCTAGTGTGTGGGATGAGTGCAATTGTGCAGGATTTTAAACATTCTTTGGCATTGCGTTTCTTTGGGATTGGAATGAAAACTGACCTTTTCCAGTCCTGTGGCCACTGCTGAGTGTTCCACATTTGCTGGCATATTGAGTGCAGCACTTTCACAGCATCATCTTTTAGGATTTGAAATAGCTCAACTGGAATTCCATCACCTCCATCAGCTTTGTTCATAGTGATGCTTCCTAAGGCCCATTTGACTTCACACTCCAGGATGTCTGGCTCTAGCTGAGTGACCACACCATCATGATTATCTGGGTTGTGAAGATCTTTTTTATCTAGTTCTTCTGTGTATTCTGGCCACCTCTTCTTAATCTCTTCTGCTTCTGTTAGGTCCGTGCCATTTCTGTCCTTTATTGTGCCCATCTTTGCATGAGATGTTCCCTTGGTATCTCTAATTTTCTTGAAGAGATCTCTAGTTGTTCCCATTTTATTGTTTTCCTCTATTTCTTTGCACTGATCACTTAGGAAAGCTTTCTTATGCCTCCTTGCTATTCTTTGGAACTCTGCATTCAAATGGGTATATCTTTCTTTTTCTCCTTTGCCTTTCGCTTCTCTTCTTTTCTTAGCTATTTGTAAGCCCTCCTCAGACAACTATTTTGCCTTTTTGCGTTTCTTTTTCTTTGGGATGGTTTTGATCACTTGTGTCCTGTCCAATATTATGAACCTCTGTGCATAGTTCTTCAGTTACTCTATCAGATCCAATACCTTGGGTCTACTTGTCACTTCTACTGTATAATCATCAGAGATCTTATTTAGGTTGTACCTGAATGGCCTCCTAGTTTTCCCTACTTTTGTCAATTTAAGTCTGAATTTTGCAATAAGTAGTTCATAATCTGAGCTACAGTCAAATTAATATGTTTAATAAGAAACACACGATTTCCCTGGAGACCTCCTCCTACCACCCAAAATATCCTGGTCCTCTAATGTCACTGATCTTGGTGAACTGTACCTCCAACCACTCAAGTCTAGGAGAAAAATATAGCCCCCACATACAATCTCTTACCAAATGATACAATTTTTATCTCAAACCTTCTAAATGCAAGTTCTCCTTCAATACTCGTAGGCTGTGTAAATATAGGTAATCATTTCCTGAGACTGTTGATTTGCATTCTCGATACCCTTTGATCTAATTGCTACAGAACAGCCAGCCATTTGATCTTTATACATGAAAATATGTAATCTTGTTTACTGGCCTCTAAAGCACTTGGAAAAGGACAGCTTACATAGATAAGAACGATCCAGCCAATGAATACTTCTGCCCAGTCACCTCATGTCATTTTCCCCTTCACTGGTTACACTGAACTGACCATTCAAATCTACATCATACTAAGCTCTTTCTGACCTCATGTTCTTTAAGGGTAAAGAATGAAGACTGAAGTGTAGAACTTCAAGTACTAAAGACAGATAATGGGGAAAGGCAAGGCAACTGTTTTCCTTTAGAATATCAAAGTTGGTACATATTTTGTATTAATTTGACGAAATTCTATTCTCCATTAGATCCTCAGTTCCAGGAAAATAAGATTCATTCCAGAATGCCCAATCACTTGTAAAATATCTAATAATAGCAAATACTCAATAAATGCTCACTGAATAGATGAATGAACTTTAGCCATGGCATATCTATAATCTCTTTCGGTGGCTCACTTTCACTATTACAAACTTTTCAGTGAAATACTTTATCTACAACTGGGAAGCTGTCTATCACAGGGCAGCTGATTGAATCATAAATCATGCCATTCTCATGCAACAAAGATTTCAGTGAGGAAGATTCCAAGTCCAACTCAACCTCAGTGGTACAGATAATGCTACTATGCAGTATTCCAACACAAAAGAATGTCCTGGGATGAAAATTCATATCAAAATACTTTTAAGATAAAATGGATTGGGAAACAATCTGATTAAATCAGGAATGTTCATCAGATATGCCCCACCTGCTCCGTTTCACTCATTTTCACATTGGTATTCAGTCACACAGTCGTGTTCGACTCTTTGCGACCCCATGGACTGCAGCACACCAGGCATCCCTGTCCCTCACCATCTCCTGGAGATTGCCCAAGTTCATGGCCATTGCATCGGTAATGCCATCCATCCGTCTCATCCCCTGATGCCCTCTGTTTCTTCTGCCCTCAGTCTCTCCTAGCATCAGGAACTTTTCCAATGAGTTGGCTGTTCACATCAGGTGACCAAAATGCTGGATCTTCAGCTTCAGCATAAGTCCTTCAAATGAGTATTCAGGGTTGATTTCCTTTGAGATTGACAGGTTCGATCTCCTTGCTGTGCAAGGGACTCTCAGGAGTCTTCTCCAGCACCACAGTTTGAAGGCATCAGTTCTTTGGTGTTCTACCTTCCCAGCTCTCACAACCATACATGACCACTGGGTAGACTATGGCCTGGATCATACGGACCTTAGCCGGCAGATTAACGTCTCTGCTTTTCAACACACTATATAGGTTTGTGATCGCTTTCCTGTGTTGGTAGTATAGTGGTGAGCATTTTCACATTAAGTCCCTCAAAAACAAGAGAATTGAATTGTAAACACAGCAAACCCAGTGGAAACTTAGATTAAGACACTTGTCAGTGTAATCTTCCAACTAGCTTTTGCCTCAAAATGTAGAGGTGAAATAATAATATTTTCATAAATGCCCTAAGATATCAGCAGTTATTTTATAAACTAAAACCTCTTTATGATTCAAAGGCAAACAACAAATATATTCCATTTACATGGAAAAACATAAAACACATAGACTGAGAAGTTACTGAAAAAACACTGACTTCTACAGAATCTTAGCTTTAAAACTCACAACCTTCCTGTGTGACTAGGTTGAAATGTATTGTGTTTGACTAAAACATTTTGCTTTTCAAACTCACAGAAAATGAACAGACTACTGATAAAGTTACAGCCTTCTGTTTGAAATTTAACTTGTTAAACCATCAGAGCAAAGTAACTTTGAACTTCATCAAAGTCTTTATATTCAAAGATGAAATTTATTTTTTTAGTTTCACTTTTAGTTACGAGAAATAGCACTGCCTATAACTCACAGCAAACTAAGCTCCTACTAATTATAACAGAACAATTTTAGCTAATTAGTCTTTAGTAATTTTTCTTTTCAGATACAGCCAGCCACTCTGGGATTCATCCTTCAAAATTTCTGCACTTCTTTAATCTTTCTTCAAATTTACTTTTCTAAGTCTCTATATGCTTTTAAAGAGGAAGAAGTAACCTTTTGTAGGGGGAATATGGTCAACTTATGTTTTATACAAAGATTGCAAATAGCAGCTAAAAGGGAATAAAAAAGGAAAAAGCAACTTTGGGCTGAAGAAATGAGCTCTTAGATATCTTCTTAAGAGACGTAGTTAGGAACATTTCATAATCCAGTGTAACATTTTTTTATGTGATGAGAGCATCTGTTCTCAATATCTAGGCTGGAAGTCATTAATGACAACCCCTGGGCTATATCTGACTTTCACTTGTCTGCTGCAGATAGGGTTGACCCACACAGTGTTTTCATAAAAATTAAACTTAGTCTCTAACATGTAAAAGGTCAAAACACTGTATGTAAATAATGGGTTCTCGGTTTTTCTGTAAAGCGTTCAGCTTTGTTAACTGTATGGTCAGGCCACTCAATGTGGCTATCCTCCTGCTCTCTGTACAGACCCAGCTCAACCAGTGCCCGATTCTCCTATATCCTCCTGACTGACATTTCTGGCCCAGGCCCCAGCTAGAGATTGTACTTATCGAAGAAGTGGTGAGGGGCTTGCTGTTATGCTAGTCTCCCTGGTGACCGAAAAGCCAACTTGGCATCAATTCCCCCTATAACTTGCAATCTCCTCTTCTCCCCAGGAGTAAAGACTCCCACCAAGTCCTGCTTGCCTTCTGTAGCACATTGCGGGGTATCACTGCAGGACTTTGTTTCAGACATGTCAGATCCCCCATCCAATAAATTACTGATGTCTCTGTCACTGACTCCGGGCTCTTTCTTGGGTCTTGAATCTGGGCAAGCACAGGATTTGTAGACCTGTGGGCTGCAACCCAACAGTAATACTGTTCCTGCATTTCTCACTCATTATTTCATTCATTAATTCACTTATGAAATCATGAATAATCCATTTATTATTTTATTCATTACTTCACTCATTAATAGCAAAGGAGTGAAATTTTGATCACTTTTCAGAATAACCCAGAATCCATTATTTACAAAAGCCTGGATGGGTGCACAGTGAGCACCCCCTATAGGAAGAGCACATCATGGTCTCTGGTTCATTCCAGATCTCACTATCCTTAGTGCTTACACAAAGATGGCTTCACTCATGAACATTATCTTCCTAAGTAGTCCAAGTGATTATAAATATAAAGAAGCACAAAAAAATGGTAGGAAACTTTGAGTTCCAAAAATGGCTTTGCAATGCTGGCTTAAATACAACAAAAATTTAGTTGAATGTAAAGCTGAGCAAACAAAGTAAGCTGCAAAGCAGAACGATTAATTCTAGAGCCTAGGCTGTGACAACCAGGGCAGCAGAAAGGTGTGGAGAATGAGAGATCAGTCTCGGCAATCTGATACCATAGGTTTAATTGCCTTTTTGGAAATGGGAGATGAGGAGGCCCTGGGCTTAGGAGCTGGATATTTGAAAAGGAGCCCTTTCGCACATGGCTGGGTTTCCCAGGTGGCTCAGTGGTAAAGAATACATCTGTCAATGCAGGAGATGCAGGTTTGATTCCTGGGTCAGGAAAACCTCCTGCAGGAGGAAATAGCAACCCACACCAGGATTCTTGCCTGGAAAATCCCATGGACAGAGAAGCCTGGTGGGCTACAGTCCATGGGATTGCAGAGAATCAGACACAACTGAGCAACTGAACACACATGCATGCTTAAAGGGCTGCACTTGTGTTAAACCCACCCACAAACCTAGAGAGAAGGCGAGGGAGTTAATCTGTCCTTTATTTTCTTTTTAGAGTGAGGTTGCAGTGAGGTGGCAGACTTGGAGGAAGCAGCTACTTCAATGAAGAATTCATGATTGGGGGCATGTGTTTCACGTGATTCAGGGTTTTGTATGCATTTTACATATAATAGACCCTCATTTGTGGAATTCATATTTGTGAGTTCACCTGCTCCCTAAAATGGATTTGTAACACCTTCATCAGTATTTGTGCACTTTTGTGGTCATTCTCAGATCCGCTCAAAGTGGTGAAAAATCTGAATCACTCCAGATGCATGTTTCCAGCTGAGGTGGAAGACAGCAATGCTCTCTGCCTTGTTTCAGTGCTCAAACTGTAAAAAAGGGTCCCTTTTTCTATATACTTATGCCTTTTTTTTTTGGCATCTTTGTGCTTTTTGTTGACCCTGCTGTTTAAGTCAGAACTCAAGCATAATGCTGAAACGTTATCTAATCTCAAGCCTAAGGAGGCCGTGCTGGCCTTATGGAGAAAAACCCATGTTAGGTAAGTTTTGTTCAGGCTTGAGTTACAGGGTTCCTGACCATGAGGTTAATGTTAGCAAACCAACAATGTCTATTATATAAGATGCCTTTAAACAGAAACATCCATAAAACAAGGTTATGTATCGAATGGCGGACGAAAACCATATGACCTGAGATTTGCAGGAACCTGCCAACCCTACTTTTCCTAAAAGTGATGGTGCAGTATCTACACATTCATTTTTACAGGTGACTGATAAGAAAAAGTGACTATAGATGGTAGGCTACATTGAGCCAATACATTAACATAGTACAGTTTACAGGCTGGTTATATCCCTGGTTCCTGGGGAAACCCACAAAAGCTGTTGGGTATGGACACTTCTTCAACCAAGGCTAAGAACAATCTCATGTTGACATGGGAGGGGGAAATTCTCCTAAAGATCAAATTCACATCAATCATTACAAAAATGGTAATATGTTCTACAAGTGAGAGTGAACAGATCAACAAATTGCAGGTTAACATCAATGATATCCTGAGCTTACAGAACAACATAATGAAAGAACACCTAAACAAACTTGAAGCAATTTAAGTAATAAGAAAATGAAGATGGGGGTCAAATCATCAGAAAAAATAGGATGCTCTAGGGAGAGAACAGAAACATATGGAAAAGAATCAGACAGAAAGTCTAGACAAGAAAAACATAACCACTGAAATGAACAACTCAAAGGACAGTATTAGGCAGAGAAGAAAGGTTAGTGAACTGAAGACAAGAACTAAGTAAGCAGAGATAGAAAACATGAAAGACAGGTTAACAGACATGGTGAAATGAGAAATTTCAATATACATTTATAAAGGAAAACCAAAAGGAGTACAGGGCAGACAAACAAAATTGGAAGAGATAACAGCTATGAAATCATCAGTTACCATAAGACATGTATTTCAAGATTTCGGAATCATAACCTAGAATTGTCTAAATATGATAACAGCTTATCCTTGAACAGCACGCACTATGTGCCAGGCACTGCTCCAGATGCTTAACAATAATATTATAGCTCATACCTCACACCTGATTAAGTAAATTCTACTGTTATCTTTGATTTACAGCTGAAAAGTTGGAAAAATAGGTTCAATATTTGTCCAAAGTTACATGGCCGCTAAGAGGAAGGATTTGAATCCGTGCACCCTGGCTCCAGTCTCTGCATCTTTAAAATTACATTTTATAGCAGAATTATTTTTGGAAGAATAAGGGCAAGTAACATACTCTCTGAGGCCAAAAGAGAGAAGAAAAGAAAAACAAAACAGTACTGACCATCAATGGAAACTCACAAAATGAACTTCTAGAATATAAAAAAAAAAGGTCATAGATGCATGAATGAGGGTGCACAAAGGAAATAATAAATGTGGGTAAATCTAAAAAAAAAAAAAAAAACACTGATAATATGAAATAAGAATAAGTCTCCTAGGGCAAACACACACATCTGTACTTTCTCTCTTCCTCTGAGAGATTACCCAAAGTAAGACATAAGTGCAGCAAAGACGTTTTTTGAAGGTACAAACTCAACAAGAACAGGAAAATAGAAGAGCAAAGTGCAATAAAATTTTGGAAAGTAGAAGTGATGGTGTTGAGAGTTCAACATAATAGAGAAAGATGTCTTCAAACTCACAGTGAGGGAAGGAATGGGAGGAAGTGGTAAAGTTGGAATTTTAAGCAATTGTTAGGTACCCAGCTCCCCTGTCCCACCTACATACCACTCCACATCAGGACAGAGGAGGCTTCACTCTCTAAAGAGGGTAAAACATAGGATGTATTGACAACAGGTCACTAGGCAGATTTTATAGAGGATCTTGTGAGAAAAGGGGGCTTAAGTAAATGTATATGTACACACACTGGATGCTGCAGTCTCTCACGCCTCTTCTCCCATCAGGCTTCCAAATGCCAATGGAGCCTTTCATCATCTAAGGGGGCGTTTGGACTGTCTCTCAATCAAGCATGCCAGTATAATAACTTTTAGAACGTATGCTCCAGAACAATCACAGCTATCCTTCATCCTTTCTTGAGATACTTGAGGACACGGTGCTCTAAGACACTGAACACCAAGAAAAAGATTATAGCTGAAGGAAGATTCCGGAAATACAGCCTTGCCCCTAGTGTGTAGGAAAACCAAATCTAAACCGGAGCACCTCAAAACCTCCAAAAAAAGATTTCTCCAAGAAGGTAAAATATATAGAATTCTGGACACCTCTCAAAAATTTGAGAAGAGGTTTAGAAAACTGGCCAACAATGTGGCTGACATAAGTATCTCTCTCTCTCTCTCTTTAGTAGCTAAGTCATGACCGACTCTTGCGACCCCATGCACTGTAGCCTGCCAGGCTCCTCAGTCCATGGGATTCTCCAGGCAAGAATACTGGAGTGTGTTGCAATTTCCTTCTCCAGACATAAGACCATAGAAAAATGGGAAATTAAAAAGTAAGATTTGTAATTTGAAGGAAAATAATTATGCATGGAAGGAAAAACAATCATAATTATAGTGTGCTATAAAAGTCAGCTCTGAATATCATTTATAAATTCAGAGTAATATAAACACTGAATATTGACCTAATTGAAATTCTGACCCAATAAAAGCCTGTAATAAAATGCCCTGAATTAATGCATATTCAAATGTTAACCACTGGCAACTGGAGGCAAGTGAAATGTTTATTCTCTGTGGAGGTTTGATTGGGGATTGAGTTGAGGAATGGGCTTGTCATCACTTGGGACTCTAACCAATTAAAGTACAGTGAATGGAATATGGTGTGGATTTCCCTAGTTTTAATTTTTGTGTTTTTGTACGAGCTGTGAGTTTTAAAATGCTGTTATTTTCATAAACCTCATAGAAAGGCAAACTTACATTTCTGTGGTGGCAAGGTGGTGGTATGAAAGTGTTAAAGCACCAGCTACCAAATTTGATGGCCAACAGTAATACTTAAAATTGAAAAATCAAGAGGTAGCAAATAAGCAAATTATTTCAAAAAAATGAAGTAAATAAGAGCCAATCAAAAAGTTGAAAGTTGTTCCCTCTAGGAAAGGAGAAATAAAAAGGATGTGAGCAGAAGTCTGACATTTTTCTTGAAAACAAACAAGAAACTCCCAAACTACGTAGAAGTTTGCATAGGCTTACATTATTTCAGATATAAAAGAACAACTAGAAAATAAAAGGAACAGTAGCAATAATATCTAATTAATGGTGTTAAAAATTTTAACTAAACTACTGGACAACAATAATATTAATATAGCATCCAGGAGACATGACCACAAATTGCTTTACAGTTTTTTAAGAATGGTCTCATCCATCAACTGAGCTGGTAGAGTTGATTTCCCCTCTGAAATAAAATAAACAAGTAAATCCACCTCACAAGATATACAAAACCAATTCTAGGTAATTAAAGACTTAAATGCAAAGAGGAGAATATTAAACTTTTATAAGTACATTTAAGAAAATGTTTTTACAATTTCAGGGTAAGGAAGAAAAAAATTTAAACAACTCATGAGAGAACATGAGCTATAAAAAAACATCAATACTTTAATGTAAAACTAAGAACATCTGTTCATCATTTGACAGCATCAAGGAAAAGTAAAAAACCTAGCCACTAAAATGGAGAAACATATATAACTGGCAAAGGATTAATCCAGAATATACAAAGAACTCTTAAGTTAAAAAAAAAAAAAAAAAAAAGACTACCATACAGTGAAAAAGTATCTGGATAACAGAAACATAAAAGTGGTCAACAAATATCTTAAAATGAACTTAATTTCACTGTAATTATAGAAATGCAAATTAAAACCAAAATTACATTTTAATTTAAAAATAAAAATGAAAAGTGAAATACAATTTTATATTCACTAGATTTGCACAAGTTAAAATACAGAACAATAACAAATGTTGACAAATATCAACAGATATTCATAAATATAATGTTGACATGAGAAGTAGTGTAGATGTAAGAATGCTGCTTAATGTCACTACATAAAAGTTTAGAAATTAAAAAGGTAAAAAATGTATCTGTTTCTTAGAAACACATACATATTTATTAAAAAAATAAAAAAAACACATATAATTCAGAACAGTGACCGCCTGTTCAGAGGGAGATTAAGAGAGAAGGAAATGTCATCAAGGCAAGTTACCAGGTAAGCTTAATTGAACTTTGAATTTTTAAATCTTAAGATAAGTGGTAGCTACACAGGCATTCTTTATACTTTTCTCCATACCATTTGCATGTCTAATATAATTGATGATTAAAATGTATTGCCCCTTGAAATAGGTAAAATGAAAACATTTTAACAAAGAATGACAGGAAATTCAAGAATAAGAGAAGTAAAACTGTCAACAAAGCAAAGGTATTTGTAGTTTTGGAGGTACTGTCCCAACATTTTGTGGTTGGGATTAAAACTCTGTCAAAAACACTTGGAAACATATTTAAAAAGCTTCAAAACATGCAACATAACAGCAAATCACTAAGAAAATGTCTACAATTCAAACACTGCATTACTTCATGTATTTTTCCCTCCCTAAATTTTGTGATTGTTCCACAAAGAATGTGTTAAAAGGGATAAAGAATGCTTACATAAAGCAGGCTGCTTAAACTATGAATGAGCTTTTCATCTTCATTTAATTACAAAAACTGCTTTTAAGCATCTTGAACAGTAAGATAAAACTTCATTGCATTTTCATCCGTGTTAAAAGTGGTGCATTGAAGATAATGTTATTTATTCATTTCTCCACAAAAGACATTTTGAATATATTTTTCCATGGCTGACAGAAACAAAGAAGTATTACAAAGCTTGCAAACATAGCTATAGTGAACAATTAGAACATTTTTCAACGACAACACTTTATTGTTTACCTGTGGCAAAACCAGTCACAGCTCCCCTGGAGTCATGAGCACCTAGAAGGATATACTTGGAGGAATACAAGTCTCCTTATTAACGCCTTCTTTCAGTGAATGTATTACATCCCTTCAAGACCTCCAAGTGAAAGCAATGCTTTCTAATGCCTTGTAACTTGGAACTCTGATGTATTCAATATTCTCCAGTTTTTGCCACCTTCTTTGACTTCTTTACCAGAAAGCTGTATCTCAGCCTGTACCTCAAAAATTCATTTTTATCTTCTCAGCTCAATGAGGCATCAGGCTAAGAATACCCAATATTGCTCTTCATAACTTCAAAAAAACACTTGTGAAACCATTAAAAAAAAAAATACAAAACAAACAAGACTAAAGAATATCACTGTATGTCAAAACCCACAAAAGCAATCACATGCCAAGCATATGAGAAAATAAAACTTATGAGGCAGATGAGGATAAATTGCAGGGAAACCCAAGGGACTAAATGATACATTCTGGGTTTTCTTTATGAGAGAGAGACTTCATAACAAAGTAGGAAGGTATTCTGTACCTTACTGCCCACACTTATTCTGACTGGATACACCCAAAAGAGAAACTCAAGGACAGTAGTACCAAGCCAAAAATAGAAAAACTTGGTTGGGAGAAGCAATCCACTCCATGTGCTCTTGCTTCCTTCTAAGATTTTCTGGGTTTGCCAAGAATGAAAGGCCCAATCATTCTTTACCAGGCCCATTTCTCATGAATATGTTTTCAGAGAGCAACCAGGAGGGATAAGACAAGTTCTCCCTCTAGGAAAAGCAGGTTTGCTTACTGCTTGCTATAAAAGAGGTGGATTCTCTAATCTCAATGCTCCTCTGGGTGCAGCATCCACCCTGGCTAAATCCTACCACCTCTGTGGGACCTGGGGGCAAGGGGAATTGAACCATGGAGCTTGCTATGTGGTGAGTAATAAACCTCTTTATTCCTGACCCAGGAAATCGTGTCTTCTGGTAGCATCTATAAAACAGCAACAAGCTAGATTAGCTTCTAAGTGGGGTAAAATAAAATCCCAGACTCAACAACTTTATCCCACTTTGCCTATAAATCACTGGCCATGAAGTAGGAGCAGACTGCAAGAGGCATGATATACTTTCAGAAGTATTTCCAAACAAGTTACATTCTCCAGGAAGAATAGACTGAGGAAAAACTTGTAAGTTAATGATACTTTTTCAGATATTAGAAAAGTATAGCATGTAGTAAAAATATACTCCAGTATTTCTATATGTGTTAAGAAATATACTTAAATATGTGAAAGTCGCTCAGTGTCCGATTCTTTGTGACCCCAGGGATAGTCCATGGAATTCTCCAGAACAGAATACTGGAGTGGGTAGCCCTTCCCTTCTCAAGGGGATCTACCCCACCCAGGGATTGAACCCACGTCTCCCACATTGCAGGCTGATTCTTTACCAGCTGAGCCACCAGGGAAGCCCCAAAATACTGGAGTAGGTAGCCTGTTCCTTCTCCAGCAGATCTTCCTGACCCAGGAATAAACAGGCATCTCCGGCATTGCTGGTGGATTCTTTACCAGCTGAGCTACCAGGGAAGCCCCTACTTAAATACAGTTAGAAGAAATAATGTATTTTGTGAAAGACTTCTGGCAATACAAAATTAAAACTGGAAACTGCACCTTCCCCTGTAGATCAGAGCAGTGCATCTGACCTCTGCAAATTCAGGGTCATCAACTGACATGTGTGTATAAAGGCTGACTTTGGACAAAATTTGCTTTCTAACTTATTAAACATTTTAAGCATAAAAATGGGAGGACCAAATGGAAGTAGGAAGAAAGACTGCCTCTAAGAGTCAAAATGGCATTTTAGAAAACTGACTATATCTTCAGAATAATACAAGCAAACAGATACGCCTTCGATAAATCAGAAACAGAAATTCATAGGAAAGAACAACCTGAAACAAAAAGTATTTCAAGGAATAAGACAAAAATAATCCCTTTCTACCCTTTTAAGAATATTAAAAAAAAAAAAAAGAATATAAATAAATCAAACATACAACTAATAGATACACGAAAATTTCCTAAATTCTTTATGGGATGTGTAAGTATAACAAAATAAATTTTCAAGTTCTAAGCCAAGCAAATTAAGAGATCTAAACCAAACTACATGCTGGAAAATTAAATATATATATATATATATGTATGTATGTATGTATATACACATATGCTATGCTGTTTTTAATGGCTCATTGTTCAACTATTTGCAACCCCATGGATTACAGCCTGCCAGGCCCCTCTGTATATGGGGATTCTCCAGGCAAGATCACTGGAGTGGGTTGCCATGCCCTCCTCCAGGTGATCTTCCCAACCCAGGGATCGAGCCCAGGTCTCCCACATTACAGGTGGATTCTCTACTGACTAAGCTACCAGGGAAGCTGAAGAATACTGGAGTGGGTAGCCTATCCCTTTTTCAGGGGATCTTCCTGACCCAGGAATCGAACCAGGGTCTCCTGCAAACTATCAAAACACCCAGGGAAGATACAGGTTAAAAATTTTATATACATTCAAAGAAAGAAAAAAGCAGAAAACAAAAGAAGTGAAAGAGCAAGAAGTATGAAAAAAAAGAACACAGAGAATATAATGGCAAGAATAAAACCATCCACTGCCATTATAAAAACAGACAGCAAAAAAATAAGCCATGCATTAAATGACACACCATCAGTTTATTAATGGCTTGTGGCAGTGGAGGAAGACTACTACCACATTATTAGAACATCTGCATTCTAATTTCATTATAACTGAGGTATAAAGAACTAAAAGAAATCTTAGAACCAAGGTAATGATGATATGCATTATATATGAAACACAACAAAAACAAAGGAAGACAGACTAGCAAAAAGAAAGAAAAAGTAGAAAATGGTCTAAATATACATCAGGAAGGTAAAGACTAAATTAGGTCTCTGGTCTCAATTCTAAATTCCCAGCTAAAAAGCATGTGATTTCCTCAGGATGGGACATGGGTTCACCCTGGTCCAATTAACATGGTACAGAGTTTGTCTCCAGAGCCAGACCTCATGGGGGTTGCACTGAAGGTCATCGTGAGCTGGGCAAAACCGCAATAGAGGTCAAAGATATGTTACATTCTTTTCTTTCTCACTGTCTTTGTTCCTTTATATTTTCAGATTTCTTAGATGTAATTCTCTAATTTCAATGTTCTGCCAGAGCAAAGGTCATGACTGACAATTCGTTCATATTCTTTTTAGTTCTAACATAGTACAAAGCACAGAGTAACTAATGAATAAACACATCCATAACTAGATTCTTTTTCCTCCCTTAAACAGAATCCTTACAAAATAGTCAAACAGAAAACAGGCATGCACTCATACATCCATATTCACACACACACACACACACACACACACACACACACATTTTAAACTCTGCTTTGTACAGTATATAGAGATAAAAAACATATTGAATTAAGTTCTCAGCCTATTTCCTTAATTAATAAAAATCATCATACTGTTTCTGATATCCAAAATGACCACACAAAGTCAGTTATATATTTTTAAATGTTGGATTTGTTATATGTGTAAACATACACTTACAGGCAAACTGGAGCTTAGCTTCTCTGCTGACAATTGTCCCGACTGAATTTGTGGCAAAGCATTGATAACTTCCTGTATCCCAATTTCTGTTGGGGTTAATAACCACAAGATTTCCTCTGATCAGCTTATAACGATACTCCATACTCAAATCAATATCGCTTCCATTCAGCTGCCATCTGTAAAACAAATGTCCAGGATTTCTCCCTTAGTATAACTTTCTTTAAAAAACCTACATCATAGAATCTACTTTAAACATTGGCTCTCTTATAAATGAAAGGGAACAAATATATCATTCAATTGTTACATAACTGGAAATCAAAGATGCCCCAGTTTTTTGTTTTTTTCAACAGAACAAAAGGTTAAATTATAGTAGAAAGCAGAACAGAGTAGTATCTAAAAGCTGAAAGTTTTCAAGAATTTCTGAAGAGGTGAAAATAATTTAGTTTGCTCACTAGGGGGAAAATTAGGCTAGGTCTGCATAGGCAAAGATGAAGTAGAAATTTGAGGTAATTATCTCATACACTTCAGGCCAGTTTCATGCTGCCGATGAAGGAGGGGGAAGCACATTTCTTTGATTTATCCAGACTGACTGAGCACATTTAATAAATTAATTGGATAAGTGTTCAACTATCCATTTCAATTTGTCTGGGTAAAAACCTGTCCCCGAGGCACCTTTGGCTCGTCTAAGCCATCACAGAGCTATTTGCTAAATGGTACACTGTGGTAAAAGACCCTAAATGCTACCTACAGGGTCGGAAACAGTAAAGGCACTAACCCGAGAGCCATATTTATCAATGGGAAGCCAAAAGAGAAAAACAAAGAAGTTGGTTTTTAAATAAGAGTTTTTAAACAAAAAAAAAAAAAACGAATTTTTTTCAACAGCAAGCACACGTGACATGTCAAAGTAAAAAGTAGACATTACATTTTAAAACTCATTAAATATCCCACAATTTCAAGAACACATCCATTGTATAAAGCCATCGACCTGCCAGAAGACTTGATTTTATAAGAAAATTACACTGGTATCAGGTCTGTAAATTTTAGGGTATTATGGCAACAATCATCTCATTTCCTCTTTATAATAACTTTCAGAAAATGGGTAATAAAATGCCCATTTCACAGACGAGAATTTCAATAAAACAGCTGAGTGAGCTGTTGTCAACTTTCTCAAAACTCTTAATTACAGGTCAGAACTACCACCCACTTGAATTCTGGCCCAGAGGTTTTTAACCATGTCATGGGTCATATAAAAACTGTATTAACATACCAAATATTTAAACTGGAAATAGTAGCATTGTGAAAGCACATAAAGTACTGTGAAATGTGAACATTATCACAAATCAAAGTGCATAAAGTTAAATGAAATATCACATAGCTGTGAAAAATGTATGAGATTTTGTAAACGTAGAAAAGCCTTACAAAGGTGAAAACATTTTTTCAAAATGCAGTTTGAGACTATGTATATAGAGTTTTAAAAGATATAAAGTAATACTAAGGAAGTATTAAACATGTTTTAAAATGCATAAAAACAAAACACTTCAAGTTTAAGGTATTTTAGAGCTTTCACAGAGCGAAAAGTGAGAAAGGGTTACAGGGCAAACATTGGGAAATTTAGTTTTTTAGGTTTGATTTCCTAAACTGAATAGTGTTTACATGGATATTCATCATTACACTTGCCTATATGCTTACATCATTTTCTATACCTGAAATAGTAGAACATAAAACAATTTAACACTAAGAAAGGAATAAATTTTCAAGTTTAATTTCTATTGATCAAAGTAGTATTTTACCATTTGCTAGTCTTAAACATTAAGACTTCCTTGATTTTTCTTTCTATATTCACATACAAGACTCCTAGGTTTAAAGCAACATTCTGAAATTACAAGGAAAATCTGGAGGCCTCATGTTTTTTCTTTTGAGCTTAAAAGAACAAAATGATAAAGAACTAGAAAACGTCATAACTTCTTTTTCATTTGTGGCAGATTTTTGCTATTGGTTTGATTTTGCTTGGCTTGTACAATAACTCTCTTATGATCCTTCCCAAGGCAAGTCTATATTTCCACATGTCTTTTAGATTACTTTGTTCTATTTGGACTTTAATGCTCCCCTTAGAATTTTGAAGTGGGACCATAAACACCTATTAACCCTTCTTCATTTCATTCCTGCCCAAATCCTAGAACTATGGAAACTCAGAAAAGGAAATTAAGGAAAATTGTTCATCTACATTCTTTCTGAATACTCTGCACTCTTGATACACAAGGTGGTCTGCAGACCAAGGTCATGAGCACCCTCATTATCATCTGAGAGTATGCTTGAAATGCAGAATCTTAGACTCTATCCAGGTCTACTAAACCAGAAATTGGCATCTTAGTGAGAACTGCCAGTGTTTAATAGGCCCATTCAAGTTTGGAAGAACTGGTCTATATTATCCCCAAGAAGTAACCATGGACTGCCTATGAGGGACATAGGTAAGAGTTACCCAATATTGATTTATCCTATTTCATTTTCAAGAACTATTATTAGAGAAATCAACCTTCCTTCCCTCTTTCCTTCTTCATTCTACCCTTCCTCCCTCTCTCCCTTCATCCCTTCTTGGCAAAAAAAATGTTTGAAAGGGAAGAAAAAAGTGTTAGTTGCTCAGTCATGTCCCACTCTTTGCGACCCCATGGACTGTAGCCCACCGCGTTCCTCTGTCCATGGGATTCTCCAGGCAAGAATACTGGAGTGGGTTGCCATTCCCTTCTCCAGGGTATCTTCTAGACCCAGGGATTAAACCCGGGTCTCCCACAATGCAAGCAGATTCTTTAACATTTGAACCACCTCTGAGTGCCTATGTGTCCAGGCTCTAAGTAAGGGGTGACAAAGCTCCTTCATAGAGCTTACGTTTTGGGAGAAGCATTTTCTCTGTTTCTCAGTTCCTGCCCCTCCTCCCATGTCTAGTCCCAGTCTCTATCCAACCCTACCATTAACAGCAGAATGAACAAAAATGAGATTCATAACCAAGTGCTCCTTGGTTTAGGGGTTGAACTCATCATGTGACCATGAGCAATTAACCAAACTCCATTAAACCTAAGATTTCAACATGTAAAATAAAGACAGTAGCATCTTCCCCATACAGTTGTTCTATCAATTTATTTACAAACAACTGAGAAAAAAAGTAAAGTGAAGGCGAGGGAAAAAAGGAAAGATATACCCAGCTGAATGCACAGTTCCAAAGAATAGCAAGGAGACATAAGAAAGCGTTCCTAAGTGATCAATGAAAAGAAATAGAGGAAAACAATAGAATGGGACAGATTAGAGATCTCTTCAAGAGAATTAGAGATACCAAGAGAATATTTCATGCAATGACAGGCACAATAAAGGACAGAAACAGTATGGACCTAACATAAGCAGAAGATATTAAGAGGAGGTGGCAAGAATACACAGAAGAACTGTACAAAAAAGATCTTCATGACCCAGATAACCATGATGGTGTGATCACTCACCTAGAGCCAGACATCCAGGAATGCAAAGTCAACTGGGCCCTAGGAAGCATCACTACGAACAAAGCTAATGGAGGTGATGGAATTCCAGCTGAGCTATTTCAAATCCTGAAAGACGATGCTGTGAAAGTGCTGCACTCAATATGCCAGCAATTATGGAAAACTCATCAGTGGCCACAGGACTGGAAAAGGTCACTTTTCATTGCAATCTCAAAGAAAGGCAATACCAAAGAATGTTCAAACTACCGCACAATTGCCCTCATTTCACACGCTTGAAAGTAATTCTCAAAATTCTCCAAGCTAGGCTTCAACAGTACATGAACTGAGCATTTCTAGATGCGGGAGCTGGATTTAGAAAAGGCAGAGGAACCAGAGATCAAATTGCCGACAACCGCTAGATTGTAGAAAAAGCGAGCGAGTTCCACAAAAACATCTATTTCTGCTTCATTGACTATGCTTAAGCTTTTGACTGTGTGGATGACAACAAATTGTGGAAAATTCTTAAAGAGATGGGGATACCAGACAACCTTACCTGCCTCCTGAGAAATCTGTATGCAGGTCAAGAAGCTACAGTTAGAATGGGACATGGAACAACAGACTGGTTCCAAATTGGGAAAGGGGTATGTAAAGGCTGTGCATTGTCAACCTGCTTATTTAATTTATATGCAGAGTACATCATGAGAGATGCACAAGCTTAAATCAAGATTGCCAGGAGAAATTCAAGTTAACCTCAGATATGCAGATGACACCATGCTTTTGTTAGAAAGGGAAGAGGAACTAAAGGGCCTCTTAAGGAAGGTGAAAGAAGAGAGTGAAAAAGCTGCCTTAAAACTCAACATTCAGAAAACGAAGATCATGGCATCCAGTCTCATCACTTCATGGCAAATAAAAGGGGAAACAATGGAAACAGTGACAGACTTTATTTTCTTGGTCTTTCAAATCACTGCAAATGGTGACTGCAGCCGTGAAATTAAAAGATGCTTGCTCCTTGGAAGAAAGGCTATAACAAACCTAGATAGCATATTAAAGAGCAGAGACATTACTTTGCCAACAAAGCTCCATATAGCCAAAACTATGATTTTTCCAGTAGCCATGAATGGATGTGAGAGTTGGACCATAAAGAAAGCTGAGTGCCAAAGAATGCATGCTTTTGAACTATGGTGTTGGAGAAGACTCTTGAGAGTGTCTCGGACTGCAAGGAGATCAAACAAGTCAATCCTAAAGGAAATCAACCCTGAATATTCATTGGAAGGACTAATGCGGAAGCTGAAGCTCCAATACTTTGGCCACCTGATGAGAAGAGTCGGACTCATTAGAAAAGACTCTGATGCTGGGAAACATTGTAGGAAAAGTAGAAGAGGGTGGCAGAGGATGAGATGGTTGGATGGCATCACTGACTCAGCAGACAATGAGCTTGAGCAAGCTCTGGAAGATGGTAAAGGACAGGGAAGCCTGGCATGCTTCATTCAGTACATGGGGTTGCAAAGAGTCAGACACAACTGAGCAACTGAATAACAACAACTATCAATCAATCAATTTATTTAAACAGTGTATATAAAACCAGTGGCTCATGGTAGTCATCCAACAAATAGGCAGGCACCAGTGTCAACATGGGAGGAGTTTCGATCCAAATATGTAAGTCCGTCTGTTTGCTTTGTTTTTCTTTTCTTCCATCCTCATCGAGTGTATGTTGGTTAAATGCAACCTGTTTGATTCAATACTTTGGGTTATCTCCTCTCATGTGGAATGAACTGTGTCTTCCACATATGGTTTGTCTGCATTTGTACCTGACTGAGAAGTAGAGAAATGTGGGACAAAACACATGCTGGGCTTGACCTTCAGAGAATAAATCTGACAGTAAATCACAAGTAGGTGGCTGAATTTTCAAGCTGCAAACGGTTTGCTAGTAACTAAGTTATTTAATGGCTTGTGGAGGAAGAAGGGAGAACTCCTCTAAATGCAAAGCAGGAAAAATACAGTTAATTTCACACACTTTTGAATGGAGAACTCTCATGACAAATGGTACTTGTGGCTTTGTTACCTACAAAGAACAGTATGTATCAAGGAAAAAAAGGTTTCAGCTCCAAAGTCTAGAATGTTTATGGCCTGATGAAGCATGCCTGATGGCTTCATTTGAAAATTCTGTCTTCGTGTTTAGCTGATGAATAATAAATGTACAATGGCTATGTGGCAAATTGTAGAGATAAATAAAAATATATTTGTCTTCTTGTCTATTTAATAGCTGGAAAGATTTAAGAAATCATAAAATACGTGGGAAAATACCTTATTTCAGAAAGCATCTAAGATGCAAAAGCTATCATATCTCTAAGTTTTGACTGAAGACCCAAAATGGAAAACATTTCTTACATTATGCATGAATGTTTCTTACTTCTGTTATCTCACTCACTGTCATATAGACACAATCTCTAAATTATTTTACTGTGCAAAAAGGCCAAAACTTCTCTTTTACATATGTTTCTGCTGTAACAAAATTATAACTGCGTTTGTTTTAGTAAACTCATCAGAGTAAAGGTATACTTGAGATACTCAGAAGATGGTCAATATTCTTTTAACAAAGCAATATAATTATTTCTCTCCTTCTTAATACTATTCATCATTAAATGGAACTCATCCTCAGGTGATATAAAATTTCTCAATATCTTATTACACATAGGTTGCCTTTCTTCTTGCTAAAAAAATATGTTGATTCAAAAGGGTTGTTTTTAAACTCTGCAATGTGTAAGTAACCCGTGAGCCAGGGCATCCAAATGTTATTTTATTCTGAGAAAATAGTGCACTTCACTTCCTAATACAGAAATTCATTTCTGAATATTTTCAATAGAATCTTTTGTATAGAAAATAATCAGGAAAATTGAAGGCACACAAACATACTCCTTCCACAAAGAATGTGTCTAATAAATCTACAAATTAGACTACATTTCTTTGCAGTAAATTGTAATCCAACTGTCCAGAGTTTGTGAACATCATGCATAGTGGTAAGACAGTGACAGGTAAATGGTGCATTTAGGTCATAAATTTAGGAAGCTTTCAGAAGCAGACACTGCCTTTTAGCTTTGAACATGCACAATCCTTTGTGAAAGTTAAAAATGTCTACTTTTATGAAGGAATTTTGAAGTTCCTTAGGAACTTTAAAGTCTCAGAATGAAATACTTTTTGAAATATGGAAATCGTTTAAAACTTCATAAAAGTAAAATTTGCATATTCCAATTTTATTCCGAAAAGCTTAATGCAGTGATTTGGAGCAAAAGAAGACAGCTCTGGGGCTCTTGGGGTGATGTACACTAGCATTTCAATCGTATAACATTTACACTGTGCTCTAGAAGCAGACTAACCTTGTAGCTTTAGTTCAGTGGTAAATGTCACAAGATTAAGCACCTTTGCATAATCATCATCTTGTAACACTCTTGAATGATCTTGTAAGTTCACTGTCAGCTTTCAGTGTTCAAACGCTCATTCTACATGGATTAGGATTTGCTTTTAGAATCCACAAGTGAGAAATGATTTGTTATTCATATTTCACAACTCTGATTCTCAGGCAATAGGCTCTCAACCCCTTTAACTGCTTGGTGTGGAGCTTATATGTGAATTTGTTCCTAGGTCAATAACTCGAGGTTCGGGTTCTGGAAGAAGCTGCAGTTCCAGAAGAAGTCCTGGGCCACTTACTCTGCCAGCTGATCTGAGGTAGCATGTATTGGATCAGTCCATTTCTAAATTTCAGTTACACATTTTATACAACAGGAACCTGTTACTGGCCTACAATTTCTTTAAGATATTGTGCAGGCCCTTGGGTTAACAGTTTTTGAATCTTAAGTATAAAACATAAGGTGGGGATATTTCAACTGGCAGTTATTACTTTTACATGATGGAAACAATAATTGTGACTTCTAAGAAACAACAGAATCATCAATAATGGGGAGTATATGAATCACTGTCTTCCAATACAGAGAACAAACTATGTGTAAGATTCTGTGTATGTTTGTGTAAACAGAAGTTTATGTAACAATGAGTTAAATTAACATAAAAAGCCTAGATTCTAAGTGTTGAAAGGTACTTTTTAAACCATATAAGCACTCTATCAATCACTGCTGAATTTCTGCCATCAGTCTTAACAGGTAGGTGAGCATACTAGGTGCTCACAGAAGTTTCCTGAATGAAGTGATCTTATTTTACCCTCTAACCTAGCCATCCTAGCCTCCATACAGTCATCCCTCCCACTGTGGTCATCCATATTATCAATAAATATCTCAAAGACAGGGAATGAATGTGTAATCATTTTCACTACCATCTAGTTATTATTTATCTTCCATACTAGTTATTATTGGATATGGCAACCTCTTTACTCAAAACCACACTAGTATGGAATGAGAATCATGAAGACAAACATGGATATATCTGTTGTCAGTTTAATTTAAGGCACTAAATCCTAACTTGGATCTTCCACTAAAACTTTGTAATAAAAGGTTAGAGAATATCACCCTTGGAAATCGAAACTAACAAAACTCAGTGACAATAAATTGAGTCACATCAGGTAGTTTCAAAATGATCTCAGGATGTAATTCATCTCATGGCTGATTGTATTATCCTTCAAGGTATCTACACCACCTTATAAAGTTTGGTCAGGAAAATGGAAACATAAACAATATTCCAGAGAAAAACAAATGTTACATATTAGATTTTGATGAAAAACCAAGCAAAAAGGCAAAATAATTTACTAAATTCTTTAAGAAGCTGGGGCTGGGTTTTGAAAATATGCCCACATTAAACACTTGTTAAATCAACAAGCAATACTTTATTTAGGGTTTGACAGGAAAATTAGGAATTTAATCACAGAAGCAATTTGTGGTTTTAGATGCAGCTTTCAAGTTAATAAGTAAATGCATTTGTGTTCAAATGCAATGTTTGTTAATATGTTTACTGAAGTGATGAGAATAATTGCAGCCCTTGAAAGAATGAATGCCTGAATTTGCATATTCAATACTTTATCCAAAAATAACTAGTTAGGCTTCAGCAATAATTAGTGAAGATACAAATGAGTTAAATTGTATTGCTGTGTTTTTAAAAATCAAGTTTCTAAAATATGTTTCATGACAGAGATTCCCACTCATTGATAAATTTAAATCATATATAATTAAAACAGACACGAAAAGAGATTAGACCTACACTGGGATTAAAAACAATTTAACTGTTCAGGTTATATAGGTAAAGTCTAGCTCGGATTGACCAGAGATTATCTTTATATTATTCTGAGAAGAATCAAAGAAGATGGCTGCTCTTTCTGCCATCTCTGCTTCCATTTCAGCCTTTACTGGCAGCATCGTTCTCATTCTCCTCTGGAGAGGCCACGCCTCCCAGGACCCAGGCGTGGCCACTGAGACCATTCCTCATGTCAGGCCTTAGAGATTAGTGAGGAATACAACGGTGACCCAGCTGATTTAACTCGTGCTTGATCAGTATGTGTTTTCCTTCCTTCTTGCCTCATGACAAAAACATAACAACAACAAAAATATGTTAATTTTTCAATGACCATCTTTAATATCTAAAATCTGACCTCTACATTTCTCCTGGGTTCTGACTGCTGACAGTATTAGCCGTGTTTTTATTTCATGTTTTTCTGACACCATTCAGAGCTTTCGGTAACACTAATAGGAAAGATTTCCTCTTTTTCCAGTTAATATTTTGTGGAGGATGTAAGTAGACCTAGGCAGTCATCTTTGCCACTTCAAGGGCAATCTGTCTTAAAATAGAGCCCAAAAGAAGGGCTCCATCCAAATTTAAGCATATCCTATAGAAGAAACTATAGATTGCTTCTGTTCCTGTGATGCTTCATGACACTTAACTCCTGAAATAAAACCTAATCCCAAACTGTCTCTGTTTCCTCCCGGTTAACTTCATCTCATTTCTTTATTCATGCCACCCATTTAGCTTTCACTATTTGCTAGGCATTTTGAACGAAGGATGAAGAAAGAACTGTCTTCACCTTAAGGGAGTTACATTCAACCAGGAAAGTATACTTCATTTTAGTAAATTTCATAATCCAGGAAGGCTTAGGTACAGTGCACGGTGGGAACATGGAACCCAGCTCTGAGGGCATCGAGAAGGCTTCATGGGAGAGACAGTAGCATAGTCAAGTTTAAAACGCCTACCTCTACTTGCCATCAGGCACCACAGAAATTCTTTCTACTTAGTGTTTGCAATCATTTCAACCATGTAAACATTTCACTGCTCTTAGTAAAATTGACTGTGGGTTTGGGGACCAGAGCTCATCAGCTAGAGAAGTCGGGATGCCAAGGGAAGTTGAGCTTGAGGATAAACAGAGAATTGAGCCCAGGAACCTGGCAGAATGCACTGTATCTCCTTAGGACCCTTATTCCTCCTTAGGACCTCCTTATTCCCTTTAGAAGAATAAAGGGGCAAACTGCATGTAATCAAAAATATAGTAAACACACGTCATATTGTATTAATATAATGTATCACATACTATATAATACATACACTATATATGCTCTACCCTATAAACTGTATGTGGTCCCATGTACAGTATTACATTTGTGTGTCTGCAAGGATGTGTGGTTTTAGATAACAAGTAAACACCTTACATTTACTCCCTGGATAAATGATGAGCAGAAATTAGTCCATTATTATTATTTTTTCTTTCTCATACTGGATGCAGTTAGTGGACTTTCAATAAATTAAACACATGCAAGCTAACTCCATTACAGCAAACTCTACTTCAAAGGGAGAAACTGTTGCTGAAAAGCTGCATTTTGCAATGCTATGTAGTCCCTACAATGTGTGTATCCAAGAGTGCTCCACTGTACTTCATTAAAATTGCTTACTTATTATATAAAGCTGGAAGAGAATTATATTCTGGTTGCTTCCTTGTGCTGAGAATAAAACAGAAGAACATTTATCGAAAAGGCCTGTGGATCCAACGAGGATCAAAGTAGAGCACCGCTGTCCAAGAGAACTTTCTGCAAGCATAGAAATGTCCATTTGTGTGTCCAATACAATAGCTATTAGCTATGTGTGGCTACTGAGCACTTGAAACGAGGCTGCTATGACTGAGGAATTGAATTCTTAGTTGAACTGATTTAAACATACCTGGACACATTTGGCTACTGGCTACCATAGTGGATAGCACAGCCTGTTAAGTCTTGAGCCAGACTAAATGTTGTAAACACAAAACCCACATGGCCCACATTCATCTTTAAGGCTTATCATCTTTGGCCTTTACTATGTTTAAAAAGTGAGAGTCAACATTAGAAATACAGAGATTCTTTTTATTTTTATTTTTTTATTTTTTTTATTTTTATTTTTTTCAAAAAAAGAAAATTTCTCAACTTTAAACATCTCTTGAAAAGGTTTTGTAGTAGTGGACCAGGATTTCTGGATGATACCAATTGGCCAGTGCTCAGAAGCAATCATGACCACTGGATGGACTTCTGGCTAAATGTGGGACAGACAGTCTCTCATCATGATTCCATGTGTCTACATGTTATTAAGGGCCACCTCTTTTAGTTTGTTACTTGCCTGGTCCCCACTGATATTTGCATATTATACCCTGGTCAGTCCAATATGTGATCCCTTGTAATGCTGAATGGCATTAGTCGAAGTGACCAAGGAACTTTCTATTTGCAGTCTTTCATCTTAGCAAATTATGGGCATATTTAACCCTATGAGAAGTCAGAGAAAATCCTCCCCATTTAAAAAATGTTATTAATACTTCCTCAGGGCAACCTCTTTCAGCATCATCAGCAATTACGACGAGAATGAATACTAATTAACCTTTAAATACAGGCTTTCGGGCTCAGGCAGGAAGATACAAAAGAAAGAATAAAATTCTCAATTAAACTCTAAAATGAGTAATTTCTTTTGAGAATTTCTGAACTTTTGGATTTCTAATATGGCCAATTAAGAGTTCTTTTTACCCAGTGGGATAATAACAAAGACAAGATCTCTCATCAGAAAAGTTTGCCTCAGTCTACAAGACAGGATCTAGGCTTTCAAAAGGATATTCCTTTACAAGATTCTTAGACTTTACTCTGAATCTTAGAGAATGTGTTTGGGTTGCTTTTAATTTCCATTTTCACATGAACTGTTAATTTCCTCCTTGATATCTTTCTTTTACCCTCCCTTCCTCCCTCCCCTCATTCTCTCCTCCCTCCCTCCCCTCTCTCTCTTATCTACGTCCTTGTATTTATAAATACTTACAAAAACGTATCCTTTCTCTAACTTAATATAAAAAAAAAATCCCCACGTTAGATGGCTCAGATGGTAAAGAATCTGCCTGCGATGCAGGAGACTCGGGTTCAATCCCTGGACTGGGAAGATCCCCTGGAGAATGAAATGGCTACCCACTCCAGTATTCCTGCCTGGAGAATTTGATGGACAGAGGAGCCTGGTAGGCCACAGTCCATAGGATTGCAAAGAGTTGGACACGACTGAGCAACTAACACTTTCTTTCACTTTCAAAGTCATTATCTATTTGTACTATGTATTCATCATTTTTTGGAGAAGGCAATGGCACCCCACTCCAGTACTCTTGCCTGGAAAATCCCATGGATGGAGGAGCCTGGTAGGTTACAGTCCATGGGGTCGCTAAGAGTCGGACACGACTGAGCGACTTCACTTTCACTTTTCCCTTTCATGCACTGGAGAAGGAAATGGCAACCCACTCCAGTATTCTTGCCTGGAGAATCCCAGGGACGGCGGAGCCTGGTGGGCTGCCGTCTATGGGGTCGCACAGAGTCAGACACAACTGAAGCGACTTAGCAGCAGCAGCAGCAGCATTCATCATTTTTAAAGGATAGCAGAAAATAAGAACCAACAAGTGTATTTTCTTCTGGAACAGGTAAAGGAATAATGCAGGATATTACTTGGTTGACTATTAAAATCAAAAACTAGGAGAAAAATCAGGCCATAAGTGAAAGTGTTGTCTAAGTAGATGAGGTTATAATTACAACCCACAGTAGTCTATAATCCCATCTACTCATCAGCATAATTACTGATTCAGATAACATGGATAATAAGGAATCATTGCTTATTATAGGAAAGCCTAATATTTTCACAGTGAAAAGAGGTTTCCTCATGCTTTTTCCAGGTCTCAATTTCTAATGACTCTAAAGTGAAATTTTATACTGGTCAGAAGTCTTAACTTCAGAGTATCTTTAGAGCTATAATGAAAGTGTTTTCTATTTGCCTATAAACCAAGTATTTTAAAACAATACCTAGCATGTAAAATTTCTTCATTTATCAAACTTAAAACTGATTAATTAATTTCAGTCACACATCTCCTATTTTCAGGTACAGATTTGTTTTTAAGTGCAATATATAGTATCTCAGGACATATAATAAAACATAAAAAGTACTGTAAAATGGCAGAACTTTATCAACATTTTATACATGTTATCAGTTTATTTAAACATATATATCAGGTTTATACAATAGCATTTTGTAAATACCTGGTATTTTAATTGTATTTACTCTAATTGTAATACACTGGCATTAAAATAAGCACCTGATAAATAACTAAACACAACACAAAGATATTTCTGAATTTCTAAGCTCAAGACTTCTTGCTGTTTGATTAAACTTTACCAACACAATTAATCTATTCATTTAGAAATAAAATCCTATATGACTATATCTTATATCTTGACAAGTTTTCAGCTGAACACATTCATCACCAAATTTTTCACATGATAAAATGCCAGGAAATAACTTTACTGACAAGAACCGAAAAAAAAAAAAAAAAAAAAAAACAGCCCACACATGAGTCATTCACATGGATTCTTTAAAATATTTACAGTCATATCTAAAAGGATAATCTTCCATTTTAGGGAGAAACAAACAGATGCATTGAGAAAGTGTTAGAATGTCCTACAAAAACGCTGGTGAAAATGTTTCCAGGATAATGTCCTATTAAGCAGATCTGTTCATCTTCCCTCCAAAGAAAAAACTATTTCCACCTGTTGTATGTACTGTGTCTGATTAACTGACCAAGCTCATAAAATAGTTTCTTGTTTTATTTTAAATCATGTTAACAACTTTTCTTATTTCTATAGGTTAAGGAAGAGGCAGAGAGAAAAAAATCTTCTATCACCTCAGGCAATTCTGACCAGTAACCAGGATCATTACAATTATTGTGTTGAAAATACTCAACAGGTGCTCAATATATATGCTGTTGAATACTGTTGACAGAAACTGACCTTTACTTGCAAATGCAAAAATACAAAGGTCTACCTTCTAACCTAATGTTGACCCAAGTTAACAATGATTGTTGGCTACTATTATCAACATGGGTTAAGAGAACAATAGGAGTTCAATAAGATCTACATCACTACTCAAAACACTAAGAATTTCATTAATAAAGGCTGAAGTCTGCTTGCTCTTCAAGGTTATAGAAAAGGTTTTGCCAAGCGAAGGAATCTGTAAACAGGGAGTTTGAGACAAACACGAGCACGCTGTTTCCAAGGTGCCTCAGGCACTTTCTCAAAACCATTTAAACAAAAGCAGCATATCCTGTTTATAAATAATTCATCTCTTCATTAAAGTGGGTCCCCTGAGAACCCTAAAAGCAAGAATCATTAATCCTGTATTATTTAAGTATATATCCATCACATCCAAATAAACTATCATCACCTCCCCAAATGTTACATTTTTATCTTACGATGACGGGAGTTCAGGTGTTTTTTTTTTTTTTCTTTTTTTCCTTATACCTTTCTGTGTTGTTGGAAGGTTTCTAGTGAACGAGTTATTATTTATACTATTTGAAAAATGTATACTTTCACCTGAAAAAAATACAATAAAATTTATTTTCTCTTCAAGAATAGTTAGTATGACTTTAATAGGAATGTATTTTATTCTTCTACACTGTATGAAACTTCTAACACATAGTCAGTAAAATAATAAAGGAAGAAGGATAGACGCTGTTACCTTTTTCTAAAACTGTGATTGCTATATACTTTTACAACATATTTAATTTCATCCCTACAATGGATGTGTTCCCAAAGACTACATATAAATCCAAGTTTATACATTAATTTCTACCACAAATCAATGAAAAGAAATTGCTTATTTAAGAGACTCTATCATGTTTTCTTTAATTAAGAATTCTTACTGTAAAATAAATAATCAAATATACAAAATATGGACCCAAATGTTTAGGTATGACTGTTGAATATAGCAGACAACTATAGCTTCATATATTATAACTTACTGATAGCATAAGTATACTGAAGCAAAAAAATATGTTCACAGTTGCCAAATTGCTTTTTCTTTATATGGAGTTTCAAACTTTCCACTGTACCTGTAATGAGGTGAAGGGTTGCCTTGTGCTTCACAATTTAAAGTTATTTTTTTATCCTCTGAGCCAACAGGAAAAATGCTGTTGCTGGGTTCTTTGACAAACACTGGGCCCTGTAAGAGCAGCTCACCTATATGGGTAGAAGACATCCAAAAAATAATCATAATAAGTAAAACGTACTGTACCAGCTGAACTCTAGAATTAAAGAAGAAAAGCAACCAACCAGTGTCTCTACTCTTTTAAAAAAAGGGAAGCAGACACTGCTCCTTCCCTTAGAGATGCTCTGTAGGCACTGCTTTGTTTACAAGGCATCACTGAAGCTGTACTTGCAGCCTAGTAACACTTCTAAGAGAATGAACATTACTATCAAAACCACTGCCATATTAATAAGATTACTTAAAAGAATAAATAAGGCTGGACTAATCACTTTTTATAACATAAATTCTACCTAAATTATCATTGGTGAATTACCTGGTCCAGGAAGTCTTTCTGTCTTAAGCCTCTTTACAAAACTAAAGCTGTATTCAAAATCACTTGAATCCCTGAGTATTGTCTTTCTCATAATACTTGCCATGAATGCAAATCTGAATGTTGACAATGTTATTTTGCATTCCGGCCTCAAAATGTTCAATATTTGGTAGGATTTCCATTTGATTACTAGCAAATTGAAGAGAGGGATACAACACTGAACAAGTGTACTTTAACAAGTGCTTTTACTTTGGTTAAGAGAACTTGAACTTTCTGAGAATTTCCACATGTACACAACTAGAAACCTGTGTCTTTGTATGATGAATTTAAAAAGGAAACAAGTAATGCCATCACTAACAGCTTATGCCACTGCAATTGTTGCCAGAGCATTCTGAAAACAAACACATTCACAGGAAAAAATAAAAACACAACCAAACTCCTTACTCCTATCTTGAAATGCTCAGTAAAACTGCAGGAAAAAATAAATAAATAACCAGACTAAGAGACAAAGAGAACCCCTGAAGAGATGACAAAGAAAATGAGATGCAAAAGCATTCAAAAAGCCTAGAAACAATTTAGGGTACCTAAGTAGTAATAACATTATAACATTAATAAAAGATTTCCCATAACAGGAATAGTAAAATAACACACTACTGAAAATAATCATTGAAATGATGAAAAAGCCGCAGTGAAAGCCACCATGTGAATTTTATGTGCCCACATCTGAATTTATGTGCCCACATCTGTTCTTTAACTTTAACGCTTTGTGAGGTACAGAAGAGAAGCGTTGAGTCTAAGAGTGGGTATAGGAAACATGCAAGTACACAGAGCTTTTCAGAATATGCAACTGATGATAGAAACGGCAGTCTGGGGACTGTGCAGTCAAATTTCAAACTTTGGCTAACTCTGAGCACTCTTTCACTGACACATCACCACAGAGTTAACCCTTACTATGGCCTACAATGATTTAAGAAAGTCGTGGGTTGTCCTCGGAAGTCTCTGCTTTTTATTTACTTTTAAGGGGAAAATGTCACAAGGGGGAAAAAAGTCTTACTTTTCCTTTGGACAATCTCCAGAAGAAAGGGATTTTGAAACAGATACTAAACAAATAGCTCTTAATTAAAAAGAGCCAATGCTGTCATTTTCTTGAATTTCCCCCCTCAGTTTATTGCATAAAAGTAAAAAAAAAAAAAAAGTGTATCATTAATAATATTTATTGTCTTAGAAATTTGAACATATTTCTGTCTGTTACAATGTCTGCCTGTAAATATTCACAAAGAAGATAGATTTTTTCCTAGTATTTTTTCTAACGCAATGGCTTCTGAATATTTTGAGTGGCATGTATTTTATTCATTTAGGAGATGGTATAGCACTGTTGTACTGACCAACTGATGTCTGCAGGGCTGAAAGCAATAATATATTAACATAATAGTGTATGTTTGAAACCAACAGGTAAGTTGGGGAAGGAAACCAACAGAAGGAAAATCGGGTATAGATAAAAAGGGTGATTTCAATGAAAAAGACAGGTGTTTTTAGAGAATCAACTTATAGTTACTAGGGTGAAGAAGGGTAAGAATAGATTGGGAGTTTGGGATTGATATGTACACACTGCTATATTTAAAACAGATAACCAACAAGGACATACTGCTAATGAAAGATAAATAGAGGTGTTTTTTAAAATTTTCCTACAAGTGACCACAATGAAAACACAAACATTCAACATAATTTAGTAAAAGTCAAATTCCCAAATGATATTCTAATTATTCTCCAGAGACTGCTATTAATTTAAGGTGACAGTATTAAATAATTAGAAGCATTTCTTTCTGAGATCCTTTTGAAAGAGGGGTAATAACAGCTAATTTGCTAACATTTATGAACCAGGCACTGTACTCAGCCATTTACAAGCCTTGTCGCCCTTATTCCCAGGCTGCATTTGACCCATTGCCTACTTTCTGAGGTCCAACTGCACCGTCGTCCTTGTCTTTGGCTTTCAGACACTTTGAGCTTTGGGTTGACCGTCCTTCTTATTCTTGTGTTCTGGTTTCCTTTTGTCATTTAGAACTCAGCATAAATGCCATCTTCTCAGCTTAAATAAGACTGCCCCTCCCCCAACTATGTCATGACTCACCCCTCACTTCCAACAGTCACAGACATCAGTTGTGTATGTCACTATCTATAAATATTAGACACATTTATATAAGTGCTTGCCATTTATTTTATATCTAATTCATTGCTGCTCCTCCAACTCCTACAGCATGGCAGCTATTTAATATCTGTCTGCTGAATGGATGATTAAGATGAAGAAATTCTCACAATAACTCAACAGAAGACAGATATTATTTTACAGCTGGTGAATGATAAAGTTAAGGTTTTAATTTCGGAGCTTATATTCTCACCTTATAGTTGTTTAGCATCCCCAGAAGAAATGAGACCCAGAGAGGTTAAAAAACCAACCATGGTAACACAGTTTTTGGCTGAGAAAACTGGGATCACAGCCCAGTGGTCATATTCTTGGTTGTTTCTCTTTCCATTCAACTACACTGTTCTAAATAGAGTCAAAGGTGAAAACGAACCATCAACTTGCTTTGTCCACTTCAGTATTTCCTGATGATGGTCTTCCCAGGTGGTGCTAGTGGTAAAGAAGCTGTCTGCAATGCAGGAGACATGAGTTCGATCATTGGGTCGGGAAGATCTGCTGGAGAAGGAAATGGCAACCCACTCCAGTAGTCTTGCCTGGGAAATCTCATGGACAGAGGAGCCTGGCAGGTTACAGTCCGTAGGGTCACAAGGAGTTGGACACGACTGAGCAACTGCGCACACAACATTTCCTGATGACACTAGAGTTAACAGCCTCTGAGACACATATCAGACACTTCCGAAATTTAAGGCTCCTGAAGGCATTCCAGACCACCAGCAGCCATTCCAGAGTCTCCAACGACTCCTAAAATATAAGTGCAAATAATCAACCATGACAGGTTGGTTCATGCTTCACATTCAGAAAAGAGACAAAGGCCACTCAATCTTGTTTCCCTGGAATGAAATCGGTGATGAGAGATGCTGGGTTACAATATTCTAGTCTCCTGCTAGCAATATAAGCTTAAAAGGAAAAAAAAATCCGAGGCCTTCACTAACCTAAAGGAAATTATCAAACAGTTTCTTCAAAGCTAATTTTGATCCTCCAAAGGACAAAACCTTGACTATTCACACAGATACTCGTAACCAGCAGAAAGCAGTTTGACTGAAAACAGAAGGGGGCTTCATGCCTAACTAAAGGGATTCAATGTAACATTCAGATTGATGCTCAACTTTACTTTTTGTGACAGGGGCATTTTTTTGATATGTTGGCCTTGCTCCCAAGGTCCATTTTAAGTTTACAACCTAAAATAAAGGGCATATAACATTTCCGAACAGGACTAATAAGTCGAAAAATCCAATCCTGAGGTGTTTTCTCCCCCTCCCAAACACCCAGAGGCTACGAGGAGTAACTGCCTTTGAATGTAAGTACAAGCTTTATGAGCTCCTAAGGTAATGTCACTAAAAGATCAAACTGTGGCAAATCAATTCTAATGGTCATACTCTATATAATTTTTATGAAGAATGACAGAGAGAAACAGACAAAGGCTTACAGGCAGTTGGCATTACTTTTACTAGAAGAAATGAAAATCCTAAAAGACTATAATGTTACTCCTAAAATTCACACAGAAAAGGAAAGCATATTCCCCATTTCCCCTTGCAGATTTGCATCATAGCTACACGGCACAAAACAGGAGGAAATGAAGAAGGTCAACCCAAAAGGGAGTTAGGATGGTAGTGCTATGTAAGGAAGAATTTAAGAGACAGTGGATCTAGAAAGGAATATTCAATATACTTAAAAGAGATACCCAACCCAAACAGAAGGATGTCTAGTGTCAGTCAGAGAAAGAAAAAAAATATATGCCACCAATGATATGAGATCTATATAACAAGCCCTATTATTCCACAGGAAAGGATATTTAAGGTGGAAAGAAACATTTTGTAGCAGTGGGACATCACCATTGATTTTGGCATTGGTGGCTTACAGCTAGAAAATGCTAGGGAAAAAAAAGGCAAGAAATGATTGAAATACAATTTCATTAACACTATTTCAAAGTCAGAAAAGGCCAAAAATTTCAATCTTAAGATAATTTATTTCTTTAACAAATATCTGTATGCCAGACATGTGCACCACATGAAAAACTAGCTGTGGCAAATAATCTATGCAACAGTGCTTCCGTAAATGTCTTCCCAACCAACAGAACCTGCCTTTCACCTGAGATATGAAAAGCACCAGATATGTTACCTTTTCAGATCTCTGTAGTTTCTGACTGGAGAGCAGGGTGGACAGCGAGGATTAACTTATAAGACCACTAACACGCACAGAGGGGTATATTAGTTTGCTAGGTCTGCCATAACAGAGTACCACAAACTGGGTTGTTTAAGAAACAGAACTTATCTCACAGTCTGGAGACTAGAATTTTGAAATCAAGGTGTGGGCAGGGTTGAATTCTTCAGAGGGCCCTAAGATGAGTTCAGGCCTGTCTCCTTGGCTTGCAGGTGGCCACCTTCTCCCTGTGTCTCTTCACCACATCTTCCCTTGTGTGCGTCTTTATGCCTGAATTCTAACACCCCCCCCCCCAATAAGGATACAGTCATAATGGATTAGGGTCTGCCCTGATGATCTCATCTTCAAAAATGATATCTGCAATGACCCTGTGTCCAAATAAGGTCATGTTCTGAGGTCCTAAGGATTAGAGCTTCGAACACAAATACTCAGGGGATACAATTCAACCAGGAACAAGGGAAGTGAAAGTTGCTCAGTCGTGTCCGACTCTTTGCGACCCCATGGACTATTCAGTCTGTGGAATTCTCTAGGCCAGAATACTGGAGTCGGTAGCCTTTCCCTTCTCCAGGGGATCTTCCCAACCCAGGGAAAGAATCCAGGTCTCCCACATTGCAGGTGGATTCTTTACCAGCTGAGCCACAAGAGGTAGAGAAAAATCTGCTAGGACCTTCTAGAAAAGAGCCCTCACATCCTTGAGCTCTTGAATCAATATGAACTATGTTAACTCTAAACATTATGTGTTGGAAAAATAAACCTTTAATGCATTGTTGTCACCTGCAGCTGAATTTACTGTCACCCACACACTAAAAAAAAGGGGGGGCGGGGAGACAATGCAGCATACTTTAGATGAGAAAGGCCAATAAAATGCTTATGAAGAATAGCTAATTCATCCATTTTCCATATCGGAAATGCTATCAAGCAATTAGGTTAAAAGGAAAAATGTTGGAGCATGACATATATTTGGTGTAGTACAGCATGACAGAAAAACTGATAAAAATTCTTTAAATTGTAAGTTAACAGCTTACTACATGATTTGCTCAATCTTTACTTCATGCTTCATTCATATCCAGAAATGGAAAAACTGCAAGGGAAGCAGTGTTCAATAGTTAGAGAATTAGAACTGAAAGCAGCTGTTTGAGCTTTACAAGTACTAGAAATAAATGTTCACATAAATGAACGTTCTTCCATGAAGTGGCAGATCCCTTTCAATGCATGAAAAAGTTTTTTAGCCAAAAATTGCATTTTTCCTTTCGTTGCAACCTGCCTAAAAAAAAAAAGTAATAAGGCTCATACCCAGACACATTTATGTACATAACAGTCATGTTTAAGGTTAAATATCTGGATTTTGGCACTTCAGTAAACCAATCACAGATTTTGATGAAAGATCACTGGATGGATTAATATTCAATATATAATATAGCTGAGTAATATTAGAGAACTTGAGTATATTTCTGAGAGTATCTGATATTTTATCTTGATGCTTTTAACCCAATGGCTGTTATTTCTGATTTGTGGAATATTCTTTACATTTGCAAGATGTTTAAACAATTTAGAGTCATATGACAAGAAATAATGTATTGGGAACATAACAAACATGGAGCAGATAGGTTGAAGTCTTTGTAGGTTAAAATGTTTTCCTAATACTGCCCCTTTATTTAAATACATGTTATTGTCTTTTATGAATGTGAGTTCTAGTGCTTTTGAATCTCTCTGACATATTTCCATAATACCCACTACAAAATTATACCTTTCTTGATAGATGGCTTAATAGCAACTCAACATGATAAATACGTTACAATGCTATTGAAAGACACAGTGTGCAATGTGTACAATACACTGAGGAGTACACAATCCATGGCTCATTTATTCAAAATGAAGAAAAAAAAAAAACACTTATATCCCCGCTTTCCATTATACCAACTTCCACTGAATATCTTTGAAGTATGCAAATTCACAAGGTTCTCTCCAACCATGTTGAATTGAAAAGACTTCATTATTTCATTAATCAATTAAAAAAAAAAAACATTTCTTTACTAAATTTCTCTTGGAGAGTTTAATAGAGTTGGTTATATTTGTGGTTTCTATTCTTTACCAAAGAGATTGGGTCAAGGCTTTCTGGGGCTCAGGCATGATTCTCTTTGTGTATTTTAATAAGGATGTTTCATATCAAACTCTAGTTGAAGGCTATTGTTTCTATGAAAAAATAATTATACAATAAAAAAAATTCCTATTATAAAATGGTTGTAATGGAGAAGCTATTAAGAAATAATATGAACCAGTGACTGCATTTTGTAGTATTTTTGAAGCTGTAATTTCATAAAGTAGAAGAGAGAATATTCTTTTCTTGCCTGCACATCAGCAAGCAGAAGCGGGAATTGTGTCTGTAAATATCTGAGTATATGAGATACCATCTAGTTCCCTCTTCCCACTTCTTTTCCCAAACAGGGACTTGCTTTTATATTTCTAGACCATAAGTGGGGAATTAAACTGGGTTATCGGGTAGGTATAGAGATCAAAGAAAGCAAGACAATGAATAGCCACTCCCCAAACTGTATCTGGAACTATAGGGTATTCTTGGGTGAGTCTCAGAGTTGCAGAAACATAAATAATTACATAATTTTTCAAATTATTTTTCATTTGACCTACAACTTAGATTCACTTTTCATCATGATTTATTGTAGATACAGTGTGCATGTGTATATACTCACATACACAACTGATTAAAAAGTTCCTTTAAATAGTACTAATTCTTACTGCATGCTGAATCATAACATTTTTTTCTATTCTATTCTATTTCATTTCTATCCCCAATTTGATAATCCATGGTCTAGAAGCATCCTTTCTTGTCCCCAGAGTCCAAGATTACTATTTTTGGGGAGGGGAGTAAAATTGTAATGATTGCAAGGTATTTCTTTCATTTCCTTCACTTAATCTTGGCAATGAAGGAAAAGAACAAACCACATTCAACATGGAAAGAGTTTCTGTGGTCTCAAGATATAGGGGTGACAAGTAAGCCCTCTCCAAATCTGTGAAATCACTATATCTGCAGGCTTGGGAAGAACAAACAGGATTGTGTCCTACTGGTAGTCAAATGAAGCAAACAAATTTTACTCTGAAAAACACAGTTCCTTAGTTATGTATAATATGGAGAAAAATCCCTCATCATAAATACTTCATATACATGCATGCACAGTCTCAAAAGTTAACAAAGAAAAAATTAAACAATGATGATCAGGCCCTACTCTAGACACTTTGCATCCACCCAGGTCACCCAATTCTAAGTGAATATTAAATAGTGAATGAAAAATAACACTCATTTGAACATGATTGCTATTGTTAATATTGATACAGATTATAAATAATAAACCTAAGGGCTAGTAAGAATGAGTTACATCTCTCTAGAATTTTGGTACCACCATCCTGAAGAACATTTTGCTGGTATGCATAAGAAGTTACAGGCTACCCAGGTGGCTCAGTGGTAAAGAATGTGCCTGCCAATGCAGGAGATGTGGGTTTGATCCTTGGCCTGGGAAGATAACACAGAGAAGGAAACGGCAACCCACTCCAGCATTCTTGTCTGGGAAATCTGAGGGACAGTGAGGCCTGGTGGGCTACAGTCCATAGGGTCACAAAGAGTCAGACACGACTTAGCGACTAAAAAAACAACAACATGAGAAGCTACAGTCATTTAGGAAGTCTAAAGAAACTCACTAGAGTATTTCATTAATTCTTCCTCCATGTAACCATTTAGTAGCAATCTTTTCCCATTGTGAATTATTAGAACAATTTTTCTATGTTTTATTCATCACAATTTCCCTAGCGTACTACACATTACCTTCACTTATTTCTCACTCATAACTCCTCTATCACCAGTCTTTAAACTTTCAGAAGACAATGACTATATTCAACATATATATTTACCCCCTAAGCATCCCTATCATATTTTATACATTGGATAATTTGATAAATGAGTATTTTAAAGGAAATGTGTGTGTTTATGCTTCATTGCAAACGGCTTTAACTTACAAGATGTCAATAGAGGATCAAAAGAAAGAATATAGCCATTCTCAGGATAAATCTATAAGCAAATATTCTATCTCCAACTGGAATATGCATATCTAACTGAAAAATAATTCACTTTGTGAGAATAGGAGCTTACTCCTATAAGCTAATTGAATGACTATATGTGTGACTCTTAAAAAATACCCTCATTATGTTTTTACAGTAGTTGTTGTTCAGCCACAAAGTCAACTCTGACTCTTTGAGAACTCATGAACTGCAGCACGCCAGGCTCCTCTGTCCTCCACTATTTCCGAGAGTTTGCTCAAATTCACGTCCATTGAGTCAGTGATGCTGTCTAACCATTTCATCCTCTGCCACATCCTTCTGCTCCTGTCCTCAATCTTTACCATCATCAAGGTCTTTTTCAATGAGTCAGCTCTTCGCATCAGGTGGCCAAAGTGCTGAAGCTTCAGCTTTAGCATCAGTCCTTTCAATGAATATTAAGGGTTGATTTCTTTAGGATGACTGGTTTGATCTGCTTGCAAGCAAGGAACTCTCAAGAGTCTTCTCTAGCACCACAATTTAAAAGCATTAATTCTTTGGCACTTAGCCTTCTTTATGGTCCAACTCTCACATCCATATGTAACAATTTGACTATACAGACCTTTGTCAGCACAATGATGTCTCTGTTTTTTAATATACTGTCTAGGTTTGCTATAACTTTCTCTTTTTTTTTCTTTTTATTTTAATTGGAGGTTAGTTACTTTACAATATTGTAGTGGTTTTGCAATATGTTCACATGAATCAGCCATGGGTGTAATGTGTTCCCCATCCTGACCCTCCCTCCCACATCCCTCCCCATCCCATCCCTCTGGGTTATCCCAGTGCACCAGCCCTGAGCACCCTGCCTCATGCATCGAACCTGGACTGGTGATCTATTTCACATATGTTAATATACATGTTTCAATTCTATTCTCTCAAATCATCCCACCCTCGCCTTCTCCCAGAGTCCAAAAGTCTGTTCTTTACATCTGTGTCTCTTTTGCTGTCTTGCATATAGAGTCATCATTACCATCTTTCTAAATTTCATATATTTGTGTTAATATACTGTATTGGTGCTTTTCTTTCTGACTTACTTCACTCTGTATAATGTGATAACTTTCCTTTCAAGGGGCAAGTGTCTTAAATTTCATGGCTACAGTCACCGTCCACAGTGATTCTGGAGCCCAAGGAAAGAAAATCTGTCACTGCTTCCACTTTTTTCCTTTCTATTTGCCATAAACTGATGAGACCATATGTCACGATCTTAGTTTTTTTAATATTGAGTTTCAAACTACCTTTTTCACTCTTCTCTTTCACCCTCATCAAGGGGCTCTTTAGTTCCTTTTCACTTCTGCCGTTAGATTGGAACCATCTGCATATCTGAGGTTGTTGATATTTCTCCCAGAAATCTTGCTTCCAAATTGTGATTCATCCAGCCCAGCACTTCGCATGTATACTCTATATAGAAGTTAAGTAAGTAGAGTGACAATATAACAGATCATCACACTCCTTTTCCAATTTGGAACCAGTCAACTGTTCCATGTCCAATTCTGTTGCTTCTTGACCCTCATTCAGGTTTCTCCCAAGACAGGTAAGGTAGTCTGGTATTCCCATCTCTTGAAGAATTTTCCAGAGTTTGTTATAATCTACACAGTCAAAGGCTTAAATGTAGTCAATGAAGCAGAAGTAGATGTTTTTGTGGAATTCTCTTGCTTTTTCCATGATCCAACGAATGTTGGCAGTTTGATCCCTGGTTCCTCTGCCTTTTCTAAGTGCAGTTTGTACATCTGGAAATTCTTGGTTCACATACTGCTGAAACCTAAATTGAAGGATTTTGAACATAATCTTGCTAGCATGTGAAATGAGAACAACTGTCTGATACTTTGAAGATTCTTTGGCATTGCCTTTCTTTGGGATTGGAATAAAAACTGACCTTTTCCAGTCCCGTGGCCACTGCTGAGTTTTCCACATTTCCAACATAATGAGTACAGCACTTTAATGACATTATATTTTAGTATTTTAAATAGCTCAGCTAGAATTCCATTACTTCCACTGGCTTTGTTCATAGTAATGCTTCCTAAGGCCCACTCGACTTCATACTCCAGGCTCTAGGTGAATGATCACACCATCGTGGTTAGCTAGGTTATTAAGATATTTTTTGTATAGTTCTGTGTATTCTTGCCACCTCTTTTTAATTTTCTCTACTTCTGTTAGGTCCTTATCGTTTCTGGCCTTTATCATGCCCATCCTTACATGAAATATTCCCTTAGCATCTCTAACTTTCTTGAAGAGATCTCTAGTCTTTCCCATTCTATTGTTTTCCTCTACTTCTTTGCACTGTTCATTTAAGAAGGGCTTCTTATCTCTCCTTTTTATTCTCTGGAACTGTACATTCAGTTGCTTGTATCTTTTCCTTTCTTACAGTAGAAGCATTCACTATTATTGGGTGGCTATTTCTGTTTGGGCAATTTGTAGGATCTTCGCCATCTACATCACACATACTCCCTTGCAGTACTGAGAAAACAAATACTACACAGGAGTTGTTTTCCTAAAGCCACACATGAAGAGCACTTTAAAAGCAACAACACTTTATTAGTAATCTCGTTTATAAATTCTGAGTGCTGAAGCAAAGTCCCATTTCTGAATTTTAATAGCCACCAGAATCATTTAAAAAAAAAAATTGAACTTTTGGTGGGCTGTTTATTACTCAGATATCTAAGGAAGTTTTCTAAGCTTAATGTTATTTTTAAGAGGGGTTTCAAGAGGATTTCAAAACGTTAGCATTTGCACAAGTTTGACCATTCCATGGGATGGATTTGCAGAACAATCCAAGATCTATGATACATTGATACCTGTATCTGTGACACATGTGAATCACAAATTTCCTTACCATATAATCAGCCTTTAGTCTAAATCTTTAGGCTAAATTCTTCAGTTCAGTTCAGTTCAGTCCCTCAGTCATGTTCGACTCTTTGCGACCCCATGGACTGCATCACGCCAGGCCTCCCTGTCCATTGCCAACTCCCGGAGTTTACTCAAACTCATGCCCATTTAGTCGGTGATGCCATCCAACCATCTTGTCCTCTATCATCCCCTTCTCCACCTACCTTCAATCTTTCCCAGCATCAGGGTCTCTTCCATTTAGTCAGTTCTTCATATCAGGTGGCCAAAGTATTGGAGTTTCCGCTTCAGCATCAGTCCTTCCAATGAATATTCAGGGCTGACTTTCTTTAGGATGGAATGGTTGGATCTCCTTGCAGTTCAATGGAATTTCAAGAGTCTTCTCCAACATCACAGTTCAAAAGCATCCATTCTTCTATGCTCAGCTTTCTTTATAGTTCAACTCTCACATCCATACTTGACTACTGGAAAAACCATAGCCTTAACTAGATGGACCTTTGTTGGTAAAGTAATGTCTCTGCTTTTTAATATGCTGTCCAGGTTGGTCATAACTTTTCTTCCAAGGAGTAAGCGTCTTTTAATTTCATGACTGCAATCACCATCTGCAGTGATTATTGAGCCCAAAAAAATAAAGTCTGACACTGTTTCCACTGTTTCCCCATCTATTTGCCATGAAGTGATGGGACCAGATGTCATGATCTTAGTTTTCTGAATGTTGAGTTTTAAGCCAACTTTTCCACTCTCTTTTTTCACCCTCATCAAGAGTCTCTTTAGTTCTTCCCTTTCTGCCATAAGGGTGTTGTCATCTGCAGATGTGAGGTTATTGATATTTCTCCCGGCAATCTTGATTCTAGCTTGTGCTTCATCCAGCCCAGCATTTCTCATGATATACTCTGTATATAAGTTAAATAAGCAGGGTGACAATATACAGCCTTGATGTACCTAAGTCTAAATCTTCTAAGGTTAGGATGGAATGCTAGGATTTCAGTCAGTCACCCGTTGAATGCCTGAACACGCTCCACATTTCTCTTTACCTCAGAATTTGAGCTTTACTTAGGAAGTCATGTTCGCTTTTCAGGTAGAACCCAAGCTAGACTGTCTTTCCGGGGTTCTGCAAATCTGTGATTCTTTAATTGTATGATGCTTGTATGATGTGACCCATCATATATATTTGGAATCTTTAATTTGACCTCTCTTAAAAATCCAAATGTATTAGGTATAAAGTCAAAATTCACCTTTAAAAAAAATTGTAGGTCTAGCAATACTAGGCCTTCTCTGTCTCCTGGCACCCTTGTCTGGGCACTGTCACAGAGACAGAGCACATTCTCAGCTTCCCCTGAAGGCAGTCCTACAGGCAGTAACACATTCAGGGCTGTCAGTAAGAATGTCATCTATAATTATATGCAAAATAACTGTGTTTACTAAATAAGTTATCTTTAATTGATTGATGTCATTCTTCTCTCTGGAATGTTTCCCCAGTCTGTCCTTCAAGACACAGAGTCTTATTTTGATAGTCCAGCCAAAATTAATTCCACTTTATAAGAAATTCAATGGAGTGTACTGGCTTATACCTCTCCCAAAGTATCTATATTTTAGTAATTTCTGTGCAGGTTTCCTTCTTTTTCCTCAACCTACTGCCTTTTTAATTCTCTTAGAGCATACAGCAAAATACCTTGCCCATGATAGCATGATAAGTGCTTGATAAAAAATGATCTGAAAAAAACATGTATTTATGCTTTAGAACTGGGATCAGAAAACTATGGCCCATTGGTCAAATTCAACAGCCATCTGTTATGTTATGCCCTGTGAATCAAAAATATAATATTCCATGACACATGAAAAATATATGAAATTCAAATTTCAGTGTCCATAAATAAAGTGTCACTGGAACACAGCCAGGTACTATCTATGGCTGCTTTCGTATTACAGTGGCAGAGATGGGTAGTCATGACAGAGACCATATGGACTGCAAAGCCCAAAATACATCCTATCTGAACATTCTATTAAAAAGTATGCTGACCATGGCTTTAGGAAGAGTCACGTCTGTTAGCAGAACAGTGACTTTGCCTTGTGAGAAACAAGATGTATTTTGTAATAGTTCTATCTAGGTTTAGGAAGTCATTTTAGCTCTCAGAGTCCATGAATTCTCTGCGATACAGGAATGATACCAATATTATAGGGCTTTTGATGCAAAGATAAGCAAAAAATTTTAATATAGCAATCAGCAGTGTCATAAATGGTATTGTTTCTGCATTTTTTTGCCTAGTCCTCATGTCAAATAATTAATTATTTCTGGTTGAGGACTAGTAATTTATCAGAAAGTAGCCTAATAAATGACTTCATTCATTAGAGTCTCACATCTACATGGCATGAAAAATAGGATGAAATTTTCCTTATCTTCATGATGGTTGTGAACACTGGTACCTGTTTTCACTAGCCTGGTTTGAGCAAATAATTGCAAGCATTATGCCAGAGACAAAAGGTGCCTGTGGAGGGTGATTACTTCAAAAAGTTTTAAAATATGGAATCTTCATGACACACATGACATCAGTTCTCACTGAGAGACAATTCTACAACAAGTATTTACTTTCCACTCTGCCTTCAAATAATTACTCACCACTGACATATCAATGGAAAACTCAACAAGGTAACAGCAAAGAGCATTCAAAAACCCCATGAAGCAGAAAAAAACATGGGATTCTCTTATATTGCTGTTAGCAGGATGTGTATCTTCTCTCTTCTCCCATAATAGAAATAATTGCCACAGCACTGAGGATCCTCGTTTTACTTTGCTGTGTAATCATGCACATAAAAAAGCCTTGTGTGGCATTGAATATGCTGTAGTAAATATTATTTCTTAACTAAAAGATAGATGGGCACTCAGAAACCCATGCATCACTTTGTTCAACATCCAATATTTCATAATTATCTACATAATTATGCTCTGCATGTGACCACTTTTCTATATTTCTTATACATATGTTTCAGTTTAAATAACATGTGTGAGAGTGTGCACACACACATACTCATGAGGTCAGAATGAAAAGCTGTTTTCCTATAGAGTCAAAAAGTCAAAGCATATTAAAATCCTGTGAAAGAACATGTAGTTATGCAAGTCTTAGGTGTAGACTAAAATTCCAGAAGTCCTGCTACAAAAACTTAATGCTAGTATAAAAATGCACACACACAAAAACCCCACAAAACTGCCATCCTTCCTTAAACCTACCTGGGTGGCACTTGAGACTGCCTTTTATGTGGTACAGATTCTTAGAACAAGCGACTGATGTTTCCACAGTGAACAAGGAAGAACAGGGAAATTCTGTTCCCAGCATTCATGTGTTCTCTGAATAACTGTTGAAACTTATCAATGCCTCATGTCCATAGGCAGCAGCAATCAATGTCACAACGGTTGAGACCAATTCCAGCACTGCCTGGATGCCTTAAGTCCGGCCAACAGTAGCCTTCACCACCCCTCCTTGCTTGTAGGATTAGAGGCACAAATAAAGTTCACATGCTTGGAATTAACAATCATATGTGAGACAGCAAAAGAGACACAGATGTAGAGAACAGTCTTTTCGACTCTGTGGGAGAAGGCGAGGGTGGGATGATCTGAGAGAACAGCACTGAAACATGTATATTATCATATGTGAAACAGATCGCCAGTCCAGGTTCGATGCATGAGACAGGGTGCTCCGGGCTGGTGCACTGGGATGACCCAGAGGGATGGGATGGGGAGGGAGGTGGGAGGGGGGTTCAGGATGGGGAACACATGTACACCTATGGCTGACTCATGTCAACGTAGGGCAAAAACCACTACAATATTGTAAAGTAATTAGCCTCCAACTAAAATAAATAAATTAAAAAAAAAAAAAAAAAGAATCATCAGAGCCACTCAAAATAGCAGTTTACAAATTTCACTCTCTCAAGTTAAAAAAAAAAAAAAGTGAATTAAGTCATGGGTTCAGAGAATGTGAATTCAAGAGTCACCACACCGTCTCACATCATCCCTTGAGTTTTCTTTCTCGACCACAGATGACAGGGCACTCAGAGACTATGCAGTAAGTCCAAGAAAAGAGCCACTTCTTTCTTGAAATAGCCTCCCAAGGTCATTCAACACAAGTCGGGCATCAGATCTACCTGAGAAAGCCCTCCTTTCTTTCTTTCTTTTTTTTTAACTGTCCTTTTAGTTAAAAGGAACAAATTGCCTCCTGTTTAAGTGACAGGTGGGAACATTACCTTTGTCTCCAGCAATCTCATAAATAAGTAAACCTAACTGGTGACTCTTATCCTACTAAGATATAAGCTTAATTCCTCAGCTGCCAGGCAGAAGTTGGAAGAGGAAGCACATTTACATTGGTAAATCGAGTGCCTAGTAGGGATACAAGAGATTTTTTTGTCTTTCCCTTTTTTGCCAAGATCAAGTTTGTTGTTTTCCTCCATTTTACACAATAAATGCCCAAAATACAGTCTGACCGAAAAACAGTGTTTCACACTCAACAGATGCTTTTCAAAATGAATGGAACATTGAACAAACATTTTATCAGCAATACTTTAATCTTAACCTTCTAACATGGAATTTTATAAGTAGAAGTATCTCAGTGATGCAAAACTGCACAACTGCTTTGGTAATGCAATGCCAGTTATTTCAGGCTCCAATTATTATGGCATTTATTTGAAAGATAAAAGAAATAATAAATAAAAAAGGATGTTGAGCAATTATATTTATCTACTGAGGGACAAATAAATTCTAACATTTCAGGCATTTACAAATGTCATTTGCCTTCTCATTTTCACTGACAACCTTCAAAGAAATAAATGTGGTGTTCCTTGTGGGCATTGTTAGTTACCCTTCTGTAAAAAACAAACCTGGCAATCACTGGACAATTACACACACAAAAAATGGCTAAACCTCCACAGTTGGCAAATAAAACCTCTAAAAGTTGTTTAGTAATGTGATAGTGCTTTAAGCTTATGGAAAGCTATATCAGAACAGATAAAACGTCTGTCTTCTCCTATAGTTTCTTCAAATTATACACACAAATACTTATATATGTAAAGATGTATCCATAATTCAATTGCTCCCTACCACATACTGTTCTCATAAAATAATTTTAAATATAAAAATATTTTTGTAAAATAACATAGAGTGCTGAATGCATTGCCTGGTGGCTCAGATGGTACAGAATCTGCCTGCACTGCAGGAGACCCAGGTTTGACCCCTAGGTTGGGAAGATCCCCTGGAGAAGGGAATGGCAACTCACTCTAGTATTCTTGCCTGGAGAATTCCATGGACAGAGGAGCCTGGCAGGCTACAGTCCATGGGGCAGCAGAAAGTCAGGCATGACTGAGCGACTAAGCACTCAGTGCTGCATATCTACTCACAGAGTTCTGTCTCTTGACACTGTCTCAAACTTAAAGTGAGGACTCGTGTTCAAAGAAAGTGACATGCAGAAGTGAAGATAAATTGGATATGTATGATCTCTGGTGAGGAGGAAGTACAGACAGGGCACCTTAGGGTTCACTAACAAAATGGAACAAGCAGCCATGCCACTTTCCCAATTAAAATATGCAGCAGTTTTTTGGGTGAGAATTTTCCTTTGAAAGTAATATGGATGAAAAAAACAGTCCCTCTGCATGGATATTTTCTTATAACCAAGCTAGGCATGTATGGAAACGGAGGGTATTGGGGTGTGGGTGAGACTTGAAAAGATGGTCCAGTGGCAGGTAGTCCTCGGAAGTGGGGAAAATGACCCCCATGGAATACCTGTCAGGTTTTTTCACTACCATGGGATCCAAATCATATATTAAGCAGAAGAAAAAGAAGTTTTAAAACTGAGATACAACGAACGACAGAAATTATGTGAGAAGGCTTCACTGATGGCTCACTGGTATAGGATCTGCCTGCCAATGCAGAAGACAGGGGTTCAACCCCTGGTCCAGTAAGATGCCACCTGCCATGGAACAACTAACTCCAAGTGCTACAACCACTGAGCCCATGTACCACAACTACTGAAGTCCATGCGTCCTAGAGCCAGTGCTCCACAACAAGAGAAGCCGCCACAATGAGAAGCCCGCACATCGTAACTAAAGAGGAGCCTCTGCGCGCCACAGCTAGAGAAAATCCCATATGCATGCAGCAATGAACACACAGCACAGTCATAAATAAATAAATAAATAAATAAAATGACGTGAGAGTCAGATACCACACACTTGATGTGAGAATAACAGAAACACGTAGTAAAATACCTTGCACAGTACCTAGCACTGAGGACGGCCAAACAATGATGGTCATAATTTTTATGTAAGCTTTGAGGCACTGACTGGAGAAGGCAATGGCACCCCACTCCAGTACTCTTGCCTGGAAAATCCCAAGGACGGAGGAGCCGGGTAGGCTACAGCCCATGGGGTCGCTAAGAGTCGGACACGACTGAGCGACTTCACTTTCACTTTTCCCTTTCATGCACTGGAGAAGGAAATGGCAACCCACTCCAGTATTCTTGCCTGGAGAATCCCAGGGACGGAGGAGCCTGGTGGGCTGCCGTCTATGGGGTCGCACAGAGTCGGACACGACTGAAGCGACTTAGCAGCAGCAGCAGAGGCACTGACAACTGATATTTGTGAGGAAATGGCTGATTTCCACCCTGGTGGGCATTTCCAATCAGGCTCATATACTGATTAGCAAGACGGCATAGACACAGTATAGAGGATACATACAGCACACTCACGGAGAAGGCAATGGCAGCCCACTCCAGTACTCTTGCCTGGAAAATCCCATGGACAGAGGAGCCTGGTAGGCTGCAGTCCATGGGGTTTCGAAGAGTCGGACACGACTAAGCGACTTCACTTTCACTTTTCACTTTCATGCATTGGAGAAGGAAATGGCAACCCACTCCAATGTTCTTGCCTGGAGAATCCCAGGGACGGGGGAGCCTAGTGGGCTGCCGTCTATGGGGTCGCACACAGTCGGACATGACTGAAGCGACTTAGCAGCAGCAGCAGCAGCAGCAAGAACCCAACTCCCAACACTCAGCAATGGGTGGGATGAATCAGCAGTCACTTGAAGCAGTACACATTAGTGTGTGTCCACAATCTATTCCAGGAAAGCACTTGACAGTCCTCAAGAGGGAAAGAAAAGGAGATAAACACAGAGGCCAGGGCTAGAATTTTATTAGGAACAGCAATGTGATCCCTCAGCCAGCTGGCCCATCAAGGCAATTCTAAGCAGGCTAATACCAATTAAGCCTCACACTTTTTGAATTCAAGGTGGCTCTATGTCACAGGCACCATTTTCCTTTCAGCAACCCAGTCTCTCTAGGGCAACACTTTCTGTCCACTCATTTCAACAGTCATGTCTGACTCTTTGCGACCCAGTAGACTACCAAGCTCCTCTGACTATGGAATTCTCTAGGCAAGAATACTGGAGTAGGTAGCCATTCCCTTCTCCAGAGGATCTTCCCAACCCAGAGACACAACCCAGGTCTCCTGAAATGCAGGCAGATTCTTTACCATCTGAGCCACCAGGGAAGCCCATTTTTCTTAAATAGGATACTAAACCTGCAGCCACGAAATTAAATGATGCTTGCTTCTTGGAAGAATAGTTATGTCAAACCTAGACACCCTACTAAAAAGCAGAGATGTTACATTGCCAACAAAGGTCCATATAGTCAAAACTATGGTTTTTCCAATAGTCATGTATGAATGTGAGTGTTGAACCATAAAGGCTGAACGCCAAAGAACTGATGCTTTGAACTGCGGTGTTGGAGAAGACTCTTGAGAGCCCCTTGGACTGCAAAATTAAACTAGTCAATCCTAAAGGAAATCAATCCTGAATATTCATTAGAAGGACTGATAGTGAAACTAAAGCTCCAACACTTTGGCCACCTGATGCGAAAAGATGACTCATTAGAAGAGACCCTGATACTGGGAAAGATTGAAGGCAGGAGGAGAAGGGGACAACAGAGGAGAAAATGGTTGGATGGCATCACTGATTCAATGGACATGGGTTTGAGCAAGCTCTGGGAGATGGTGAAGGACAGGGAGGCCTGGCTTGCTGCAGTCCATGGGGTCACAAAGAGTCGGACATGACTGAGTGACTGAAAAACAAAAATCTTGGCATTTTTTCTCCTCTCATTGTCTGCATGTGCCTTCTTTCACTCTCAGAATGCAACCTGACTTATTCATCTTGGACTCCTCTAAAGCACTTACCGCAATGCCCCCCACAAAGCAGACATTCCGTAAATGCCTGCAGAATGTCTGCACAGAAAGAGAACTCTGGTTGCAATGTATGATATGCACTGCAGAAAGGAAGGAAAAGCAGGCACAGAGAGGAGGAGCAAGACCAGGGCAATAGTTGAGATAAGAGATAATAAAGACAAGAGCTGCCCATGGAAACATATACTAAAGTGGGAGTAGGGACAAGGTGAGAAAAAGGGGACAATGAAGAGGAAGTATAATTTAGTATGACAGCATAAACCCTGCCTTCTCTTTGCCTACAGGCATATTTGCAAAAAAAAAAAAATGCGTTATTGACTAGAATCAAGATTCAGTTTGTCGTGGTTTATATAAACGTATATATACATGTGTAACTGTCCTATACTTAAAGTTCACCATTATTCACGAGCTAATACTTAAGAATGCACCCTCACATCCCAGGAGCCCAGACCATTTAGCTCTGCTAATACAATTCATAGAAGACATAATTTGCACAGGAGTACTTAAAAACACTTTCATGTGATGAGTACTTTAAGAATGCTTACCACTTAGGCAATAGTCAATTAAATTGGTTTGAATGAGCACTTTATTTGGAGGAGTCAGTGAACTAATCAACAGAAACTTTTGAGACAAAAGCTATTTTAAAAGCTAAATAAAATTGTCGGTTTTATTTAACCTTACGTGCTTGTTGAACTCTAACAGCATTTCCGACATACATTATTTTTTACGTCCCCCCAAAGCCTTCTTAGTCACCACAAAGCTTACAAAAATCCATTATTTGGAGATCAAGATTACAGGAACAAAACACACCAATAATGCTTGCTTTTCCTCTCCCTGATTTTCACATGCATATTCTGATAAACTGTCAAGATTTAAATAGTACAAATGAAAAGCAATTCAAGATTTAGGGTGGTACAACCAAGAGAATGATTTGAAATAAGTTTACTGGTGAAATCATGGAGGATGTCAAGATTCATAAGCAGAGATCAGTGACGTCTCCATTTCACCAGTATCAATGCTATAACATCATATTACACACAGAAAAATGACAGCTATTTGAGTTTATGGCAACTGTTTACTAGAAGTGCCACATCCAATGCCACAAACTCATTTTCTCAATGATTACAAGGGTGGCAGTTATTAAACCAATTGAACAATATTCCTCAATTATCTCAAAGAGAACTTGGAATGTGTATTCTGTTTTCAAAACTTTCCTTGGATGAAAGACTAGTGCAGAAAGTTTTCATATTAAGATGACAAAGAACAGGATGGAATCTATGATTGAGGGCACTCTAAGATGTGTGCCAATAAGCTTAATTTGGTTTGTATTTGCACACAAACTATCAGCTTTAAAACAGGCAGAGTTTATGATGTGCAAATGCAGCCCAGACACATATATTTTCTTTGTACATGCTGTCCATTATTAAATCTATACTGTTAAAGAAAGCCAAGGCTCATGCCTAATGATCACACATTTTAGCCTCAATTATAGTACCAACAATTTTAAAAAATGATTTAATCTAGATGATCTAAATCTTCTCATAAAGCTGAAGTCTGGTCTCATTTATAATATATTCAGGGATATCTATGAGTGGACACAACCTTCACTGCGTTGGTAGGTCCTGAAGAGGCAAACATAAATTTCATAAGTCAAGCAGCTCTGTGGAATAAGGGTTATGCCAGGTCATAGGGGCTGGAGGAGAGGCGTTTTCTGCTTTGGATGACGTGTAAGCCAGAGGGGGCATGTCAACATGATTTCATAAGGGGGTGGTGTCTTCTGATTTCTCTGATCTGACTGCACAGAGTCAGCTTTGCCTTCAGCCTGGCTTCCCAGGTGACTACAGGCTGGACACCTCACACAACCAGGGTGTCGGGATTCCTCATTCAGATACACTAGGAGAAAGGGCGCTTTTCTTACAGTTTGAACAAAATGTCCTTGATTTAATCAAATCTCATGGCCCTCCCCCCAAAAATCCCTTAAGCTCAATGGCTTAGGCCAATCACTGGGGCAAATCAGAGGGGTCTATCTGTAGAGCTCTGCATGGGGTTAGTGTCTTCCAGGCCTCAGGGCTGTTTCATGACAGCAATAAACAGTTGATACTGGAGACACCAACACAATATCCACTACAAGAAAGTTAAGGACAACTAAATATCATCTTCCCTTCTATGACTAATCCCTTCTAGGATTGATGGCTACTTAAGTTCACAAGTAATTTCTAGGTACTATCAAAATAATAATAGATTCCAAGATGTTGACTGTTGACTACAAATCTAAGAGAATAATCTGATGAGATAAGAACACCAGAACTTTTACAGAAATATGATATTTTCCAGGGTGGTGTTTTAAACTAGCCATCAACAATTATTTCAGTTATCCAAGGAGGTTTCTCTTTTCAAAACACCTATAAACCTTGCTAGACCCATTGGAAGATTAAGGAAAAACAAAACAGAATATTCTCTGCAAAGTTTAGAATTTTCACGTGTACTGATAAAGGATTTATCTTATCTACTCCCACAAAGCAATGATACCTGAAATCTGAACTCATCAGACAAAGGATTGAGTATTTGCTGCTAACACTCGGGAAATATTTATAACTTTTCACGGGAAATTAGAAAGTTCTCATTAGTTTCCCAGATGTAGGTTACTTTGAGATATTAGATATTGGAAGACCTTTGCAAAATGGTCAAGTTTCTATTAAATATCGAGAGCAGTGCTGTCCATCAGAAATATAATACAAGTGATATATATATTTTATAATTTCTAGTAACCACATTAAAAAGGTTAAAAGAAACAAGTGAAATTAATTTTAATAATGCTTTTAGTTGACCAAATATAACTAAATTATTATCAATGCAGCATTTAATCCAATATAAAATATTGAGATATTTAAATAATTTATTTTAACTCAATCTTTTTGGTAACAAGTCTTTTTTATTCTGGATGCATTTTACAGTCTCCACTGGGGCACATTTCAGTTGAGACTAGGTGCATTTCAAGTGTTCAGCTAGCATATGTGGCTAGTGGCTCGGCAGACAGTGAACATAAAATGTATCTAAAACAGCTAAGCAATGAACTAGTAGGTAATAAAGGACCAAAACAATGATTTCTTTGGGTCCTTGTAATTTTTAACCCATGGCCTATACCTCTGACTTCATTCCAGAAGACCAACCACTGAAGTGATAAATTCTAGTGATTAAGGAGCTATATTCTGATTGCAAACATAAAAAGAAATCTTGAGATAACCATATAGACTGGAACTTGTGTGTTAAGTCACTAAGTCATTTCTGACTGTTTGTGATCCCATGGACTGTAGCCCACCAGGCTTCTCTGTCCATGGGATTCTCCAGGAGAGAATACTGGAATGGGCTGCCATGTCCTTCTCCAAGGGATCCTTCCGACCCAGGGATCAAACCCACGTCTCCTGCATTGCAAGTGGATTCTTTACTGTTTGAGCCACCAGGAAAGCCTATGCATGTGTATGTATACACACACACACACACACACACACACACACATTGGGCAAGTTACTTAAACTCATAGGGATTGTTTCCTCACTTCCAAAATAGAAATAATAATATCTGTCTTACTGTGTTTTTGTTCATTAGATGACCTAAGTAAGGCTATTTATTCCACAGTGCCTAAGCATCCATTAATGAGTACTGTTAGTATTACTAATTTTGAAATCTTCACTATTATTTTCTTCATCTGAGCGTTACTTCTTTTTCTGGTTTCTTAGACTTCTAGAGGGTTCCTATCTCTAACTCTCTGTTTTCTACATATTTCTCAACTTTTTTCATAGCAGTTCAGTAAGAAACATATGTAAGATCAAGACTCAATTCACATATATTAAAAGGACAGTCTAGGAGGACTGGGACATTGTCTGTTTTGTTCACAGGTATATCCCAAATGCCTAGAAGTGCTCAGCAAACTATATTTACTAAATGGACAGTAAATGCTGATACATTATGCTTATTTTAATTTATTTATTCTAATAAAAATTGCTTGACATGATCCAAAGAATCGATCTTTTAATCCCTTACTTCCTAATGACCTTCAGTTTGGAAAACTCATCCCTGTCTTCTGTCGGTTCTTCATTCCATTCACAAGGTACACCTCTTCAAGTGGACGCAAGGTGACACAGAGCCTTGAGGTCATCTTCAAGCCTTTCTTTCTTCTCATATCCCACATACATCCCATCCATAAATCCTCATCAATATATATTCAAAATATATCCAAAATCTGACCACCACCCTGATACTTTGGCCACCTGATGAGAAGAGCCAAGGCCTGATGGCTGGGAAAGATTGAGGGCAGGAGAAGGAGGTGACAGAGGATGAGATGGTTGGATGGCATCCCTGATTCGATGGACGTGCGTTTGAGCAAACTCCAGGAGACAGTGAAGGACAGGGAAGCCTGCCTGGCATGCTGTAGTCCATGGGGTCACAAAGAGTTGGACACAACTTAGCAACTAAACATCAACAATCCCTGCTACCATTCTGGAGTCAGCTACCAACATCCCTTCCCTGATTATGGCATTAACTTCCTACTGCGGTCTCTGCTTGCTCACCTGCACCTCTACAATCAACCCGCAACACAACATCCAGCCAGGTCCTTAAAAAAAAACAAGTATGCCAGATTACATCACTGCCCGGATCAAATCACACTATGGCTCCTGAGGGCATTCAAAGCAAGAACAGTAAATATTTTCAGTGATACACAATACCTTCAATTTCTGCTACATCCATCTCCACATTACTTCTTGGCTTTCACCTACTATTTCTTTACCATAACTCTTCCATATCCAACCAGGCTAACTTTCCTGCTATTTCAAGAAATACTCAGCATGTCATATATTACACACTTGCATGGATTGCTGACTCTGCCTGGAGCTCTCAAGGTCAACTCGTTCACTGCTAAGTCTTTGTGCCAAATACCACCCTGTCTATGTGGATGAATCTGAAGACCTCATTTAAAATGGTAACTCATGTCCCAGCCCCTCAAACTTTCATGTTATGCTGCTTCTTTTTCTTCATAGCTCCATCATCTACTAACTCAGTGTGATTCTCTACCACAACCTGAGGGAATATAAACCCCACATGACACAGATCTCTGTCTCTTTTCTTCACTGGAAACAATGTACAGGATATAATACATGCCTAATAAGTATTTTTTAAAGAATGAATGCAGCCTGGTTTACTGAGGAAAAAAGTGATCATGTTCATCTTAGGAAAAACTGCCAGCTCAAAACTGCAATTTGCGTCTTTGCTGCAGAGAGAAACATGCAGAGACGAAACAATAGAAGGAAATAGTTTTTAAAATGCACAAAATAATGGATAGCAGAAAGCTTGCTGCTGCTGCTGCTAAGTCGCTTCAGTTGTGTCCGACTCTGTGCGACCCCATAGACGGCAGCCTACAAGGCTCCTCTGTCCCTGGGATTCTCCAGGCAAGAACACTGGAGTGGGTTGCCATTTCCTTCTCCGATGCATGAAAGTGAAAAGTGAAGGTGAAGTCTCTCAGCCGTGTCCATCTCTTTGCGACCCCATGGACTGCAGCCTATCAGGCTCCTCCGTCCATGGGATTTTCCAGGCAAGAGTACTGGAGTGGGTTGCCATTGCCTTCTCCAACAGAAAGCTTAGATCTGAGAAAATAGAAAATCAAAATTATCAAGCATTTGCTCTATTTATTGAGTTAATGTCTTTGGATAAACTCTAGGTGGTGAATTCACACAATATGTCTTTACTTGGTATTTATTTATAGATACCTACTACATCATGAACCGATTTTAACTTTAATATTTAAAAAGTGACCCAATATTGGTTAACAGAATATCATACTCACAAGCTGGCTTTTTAATCTAAATTTTACATAAATGTAAAAAGAGTACCAATATTCAATATATAAAGAACTGTATGCAATCAATACTCTTTAGAAAACTGGTCAGAGACAAATTCTTCTCCATACTGTAATTGTAAAGATTACCAATTCTGTAAGTAATACTCTCTATATAATTTATCATATATTAATCCAATTCTCCTTTACCAACTTTTATAGCTTTTTAACATACCTAGAAAATCAAGTGTTCCTTTAAAACTTTTTAAATAACATCTTAATATTTTGTAAATGAATACTGCTTTTACTGCTTTCTCTATAGAAAGCAGTATCATAAGTGTAAAACATTTCTAAGTTACTGAAAGCAAGCAATACATTTTGTACACAGTGCAAAATTAAAACTTAAAATTTTAAACCTTTGACACACTAACCTCACTTCCTTTAGTTATACTTCCACTTTCTGAGTATATCTACCTGCTTCCAAGTAACTGTAAAATTTCAAGGTTGTTTCTATGAAAGTTGATATTGTGAATAATACTGCTGAAGTATATTCCCTTTCATTTTTTTCCTTTAACAACAGAACTCAAATTTAAAATTTTTTTAAATGAAGGAAATAGCGCAAGAAAAAAAAAAGTACTTTCATATCTGTGTTGATCTTCTCCAAAGACTATTTAAAACAGTAGAAATTTAAAACAATTATTCCTTTTTTTCTCAGTGCTAGGTTAGTAGCAAAGAAAATCTTCTAGAAAACAAAACTAAGGCATCAGGGAAAAACCTGCTTAAAAAAAAAGTTTATTTTAAAAGTTGGAAGTTTAAGTATCATTTAAATACTTTAAGAATGTTTAAAACGTGACATAAGGGCTCAGAAGTCTACTCCAATATAAACCTGTCTTCAAGTAACATGTTTTACCTGACACTGCATTTGACCTCATTCCACACCAATTTCCTCCTCTTAGAAAAGAAAAATGACAGCCCACTTTTTTTGTCTACTTTCTTTAAGTATCAAAAAGTACTTGTTCATCTAGAAAATAGGTCATCTTCTCAGGAGACAGATGCTGAAATTTTGGGGGGTGAGAGGTGAAAATTTCTGTAACCTACTTTCAAGTGGTGTAGTCAATCTATCAATAAATGGAAAATGCATATACATATGTATATAGATAGAATAAGTACAATTAAAGATACAATAAAATGGTGCATATGTGGGTATTCATCGTACCATTCTTTCAACTGTTTAGGTACTGGAGAAATTTTATAATAAAAAGAAATAAGGTAAAAAGATGAAAAAGCAAAAAAAAAAATTAATCATTGTACATATATTACTTCATTTAAAGCAATCTTTGTCTTTACTACCCTACTGTTGCAGAAAATGAAACAAAATGAACAAAGTGAAACACATTTGAAGAGTTGCTTTTGGATATAGGAGAATCTTCCCCTTTTTTGTTTTGTTCCAAGCTACAAATTTTCAAAGTTTAAAAAATTAAAACTCTATCTTTATTTTTACTCCCTTAAATAAGTTATTTGGTAGAAGAAAAACTGTACTGTTTTTAAGATTAGACATGAAAATACTGAAATTCTTTAAAACCTATATTCTTTCTTTATACTAAAGTTTACAAGATTTACACATTTTGGAAAGAATGTCATACACTACTATTCTCAAGTTCTGATTGTTATAGTCATAGCACTAAACTAGATCCATTATAATAAGTGACACTATATTTGTGACGAAAATAAAATAGCTTGCAAAAATTAGGAAGCAAAACAAGACTCCATTTATCAGAAAAGTAGTATTTTCTTTCTGGGAAAAAAAGATTTGTGGGGTATTGTTCAACATTTAAAAATTATTTAACATATGACTCAAGTGTAGTTCTAACTTCAACTCAGAAAATACAGTTTATTATTACCTCCTATGCAGCCAACGAATGAAAGGAGGATCAGATGCTTCCATGACAACAACATCTTTAATTTCCAAAAGCAAGAGTAACTCTTGTCCAGTTTCTGATGAATAGAATGCTTAGTCTTCAGGTAAATCCTTTAATCTGTAAAATATACATACAAAGAAGTCAGACTTTAAAAAAATGAATTGCTTTAAAACATAGATTTTCTTCTCATAAAACTGTACCATTCACAACACCCAAAATCCCCAAATGAAATGAATCTTTTTGGTGCAAATAAAGATGTATGGTATGTATATCCTTAAAAAGTCTTTATGTAACTGATAGGCATACTGAGGAAGCTTCACAAAATTAGAAATGTCCAACAAAACTAAAATATTAAATATTAAAACTTTGCTAGCTAGTAATCATAATAAATAAAATATGGCCTTGAAATTAAAAATTTTCTCATTTTCTCTCATGATAATAATTTTGGTTAAACTAAGTGAGTCAAATCAGAAGATATCTTGAAGCACTGCTTTTCATAGTCTCTCAATCCTACATAAGACATATAAATTATAAATAACATTGTCAACGTTCATCCTAGGCCTTTTTTTCAGGAACAACTGTAGAAAGCCCTCAATTACATATGCTTCATAAAAGAGATAAACTTGCTAACAACGAAAATTCTTCAGTCAGATAAGCTTGCAAATGGAACTACCTTATTTTTTGCTTTCTTGAATTTTCATAAACTTGAATGTGCTGGCTGAGAGTAGATAATTATGTGAATATCCTGTGTCATTTTTGGTTGCCATCTGAAAGTACCTCAACTGCATGGTTAATGATCAAGTAGGCTAGATGCACACACACATAAAATCAGAGAATCACTTTTCGATTGCTGAAACTCAACTGGTTCCACACAGGAGAATTAATGACTTTAATGTCAGTCATTTTAGCAGAGAATGTGTGTAACTTTCAGTCAGCAGCTGCTATGGATTGGGCTATCTTAGTTGTTGCTAAGAAAGAAGAGCAATCTCAGTAGTGCTTAACTACAGGATCTTGCCATGACATGTGATGTATTCAGTCAGAATTAAGTGTGTCCCAAATAATAATTTCAAGAGTAAAAACATCATATCTTGCAACTTACATACTTAAAACAAGTTATTAAATCAGTTACTGCTATATGATGTTACTCTTGTTCACTTATAATACAATTCTTGGGGGAGGCAGAGGGAGTAAGAGGTAGAACTGCAGCCAGAATTCTGGGATTTAGGCATAATTTTGACTTGGCCTATGGGAATCTGAGATAGATGGAAATACAATTGAGAACTACTCGAGAAATGCAGGTTGACAATTTACACCATCATGGGATCTGTCACCATTTTTCACTATTAAGGTTCCCCTTACTGCAAACACTGCAAAACAAATTCAAGTGCAAGCAGTTTACATGAGAGGTGAACAATAAAATCGGTCGGGACATGGAGAAGTGAAAGAGAAGGGAAGACAGCCAATAAAGGGTAAGATATGAGAGCTAAGCAGAGGTTATTCCTTCTGGGGAAACTCTTTAGTCCAGCTTGTGTAGAACATATGCCTCAGAATAATGACAGAGGTACACTTGAGTTGTCCAGTTATTCTTGCCAAGGGGCAAGGGATCTGAGGTATTTATACACCAGCTCCCAGGAGTCACTGTTTGGAGGCTGTTTTCAGGGAGTATTAATGACCCAACACTTCTAGCCTCTCAAAGGAGCAGCAAAATGGCTCTAGGAGCAAAAAAAAAAAAAAAAAAAGCCATTAAGTCCAATCAAAAAAAGCATTAGGTGACAACTGGAAGTGATGTGTGTACTGAAGTGAAAAAGGAAAGAGAATATGAATGAGTCACATGTGGTGTCTGTCACACTGTGCATATGAAGCTAAGATGTTTTGAAGCTATTTTTAGTAGCATTCAGTTCCAAGAGACTTATGCCCAAAATCATGAAATGATTTAAGAATAGAAGGAAGGACACATATTCTACCTCATTCAATCATTGCTTCTCAAAGATTTCCAGTGGTTGATTTCCCCCACCTAGACCAAAGGGTTTCAGTTACCTAGCCTGCCTTCCTTTTTTCTGCTCAATCAGTAAGATATTTTTAATTTTTTTTTTAATATCTTATTTACTTATTTGACTGTGCTGGGTCTTAGTTGCAGCTTGCGAGATCTTTAGTTCTGAACTGTGGGATCTAGTTCCCTGACTAGGGATTGAACCCAGGCCTCCTGCATTGGGAGTACAGAGTCTTAGCCACTGGACCACCAGGGAAGTCCCTGTATTTACTTGCAGCCATTAACATGAATAATAACTTAAATGATTCTACATTACACTTAAATATGACAGCCTTGCAAGAGTCCCATGGACTGGAAGGAGATGAAATCAGTCAATCCTAAAGGAAATCAATGCTGAATATTCATTGGAAGGGCTGATGCTGAAACTAAAGCTCCAGTACTTTGCACAACTAATGTGAAGAGCTGACTCATTAGAAAAGACCCTGATGCTGGCAAAGACTGAAGGCAGGAGGAGAAGGGGATGACAGAGGACGAGATGGTTGGATGGCCTCACTGATTCAACAGACGTAAGTTTGGGCACGCTCCAAGAGATGGTGATAGATAGGGAAGCCTGGTGTGTTGCAGTCAACAGGGTTGCAAAGAGTTGGACACAACTGAATGACTGAACAACAACAATCATGCATGTGAGGATACTATAGTGTGTATGTCACTCTTCTCTCAATTTCTGTGCTATACAAACATATACACAGTAGAAAATTGAAAAAAAAAAATTTCAAATAAATACAATGACAGTTATTCATAAAAGGCATTGCAAACATTAAATGCAATAATATGATATATGAAATGTCAAATATTCTAAAAAGTTAGGGAACAGTTGCAAGGAATATTAAAGTCTGGGGACAACAGTTAAGTCTCAAACACAGGAAGCCTTGAGGAGTGTAACAATGATTGAAATAATACTTCCTTCTTTGAGAAGTTAAAGCTATCCAGCTTATACATTAAATGTACTTAGAAAGAATTTGTTAATAACAAAATAATAGACTTAAAAAGAACAGTTTGTTGGAATTTTCAAGAACAAAATAAGGATAAACTTTAGCAGAAGATCCTGTGGAAACATCACAATCATTAAAATGCATCCAAATAAATATGAAGCTTTGCTTTATGGTCTACAGAGAGAAAAATATATGGTCTACATGCTAATATGGCAATGGGAAAACAAAATATTATAAATGCTTATCAATGGAATAAAGAGAAAATTACTAGACTGAAGTTAGGACCACAGCTTATCCACCACTGGCTGTTCCAATGTTCCCAACACCCTGTACATTATCGTAGGCTTTTAAGTAATTTTTCTTGCTGAGCTTTAAGGAAAATGAATAAATCAGCTCTGAAGATTAAATCATTTCACTGGACATCAAGTGAGTGAGAAGCATTTCTACTGGAAAGAAAAGATAAATAACAGCATGGGATAAAGCCACCACTACTTAAAAATTTATTTCAGAAAATTGTGCAAGAAGCCATTAAGAATATGGCCACTTTAAAAAAAATGTTATCTACTCAACAATGCATCCCACAAGTAACATGCATATCAGTTGAATTTGCAAAATATCAACATGCTCAAAGAAGTTCTAAAGTCTTTTTGAGAATTCATTCATTCAATAAATATTTACCTCCTATTAGGTATTGAAATTTTAATTCTGGAGGAAGGTGGAGATGGGATTGTCTGTTAACTGATGACCCCTGCCTTCCTGGATTATACAAACTAAGTGGAGTGACAATATGATTCAATTACTTACAAAGTTTATTTGTAAACTGACCACTGTGAAAGATACTGTGAAAGGTACAATGTGAAGAGACAGGAGTTTCTAATGAAAACCTCAGTGAGAATAACCTTTATCAGGAAGGTCAGGGGAAGCTCCTCTGAAGAAGTGAAGGGAAATGCAAGAGAAGAAAATATGATATAATCAGATTGTGTATGTGTTGCAAGGTGAAGACAGAAAGAAATTTTCCAGGTATACAGAAAGACTTAGTATGGCCTTCAGTTGGTAAGTAGGCTGGTGAGTAGCCATTGTCCGGATCCTCTCCCATCAACTATCACCTTGCCTCCCAGGCTGGACCAGGACCCCAGCCCACAAACCAAGATGCATCACCTAAAAAACTAATGACTGGCTCAGCAGGGGGCTTCCAGAATCCTGGGTTAGTCTGTTTCTCTCCCAGTTGGTCAGTGCCCATGCCCTATTGCTGGTTAAACGCTCTGGCAATCGACTCTCGCTGTAAAGGACAGAATATGCAAAGGCCCCGTGGTTTCAGTGTTCATGACTTGTTGTAAGAACAGAGGAGACTGATGAGATGGAATGCAGATGGCCAAGTTCACTGTGGGGTGAAATGAGACAGCAGATATATAATAAGGGTCAAGCTTCTGTTTCTGGCTAAGAATATTAGTATCAAGATAAAGCTCTTAGAATACAAGACACAATTTTAACCAGGAGTTAACATGATCAGATTTATAATGAACATTTGCATCAGACATATTATAATCTGTATCAGGCTTAAAAGGGTAAAAAGACAATACATTTTTCAAGACACCAGTTTCATTCTTGCAAATTAATAGAAATCAGAAACTAGACCACACTAACCAAACTATCTAATTTAAGAGAAGAAATAAGTATATTCCATTATTATATATGCTCACATACATACATAGGCACACACTGTATAAAGTTTGAGGATAAAAAGAAACTTCATTCAAGAATATTATTTTTAAAAATTATGTTGCTCATTTTTAATCATTGCTAAAGTGAGGCACTGACTTTATAAATAATGAAGGTAATTAATACAATCATGACCTAACTTGTCAGTGCTGCCAAGTATTGTCACAGAGAGCAGGGTCATACAAAAGCTCATTCGCCTTCTGAAATCACCATGCCAAAATAACACAAAGGAAGGTAATAAAGCAAGACAAATACAAATCAAAATGTCATCTGCTACAATAAAAACATTCTACTAGTCACAGAAATGTTTTAAATCAAGGAAAAAAAATAGATACCCTTTAGAATTTTCTCTGTTAATAGACATTTGCATCTGGCAGCTAAAGCTTAATATATTCATAACACATTTCTCACAGTGGTCTTTAAAAAGCCCCCCACATTCATACATATTAACAATGGCACTATCTATTCTTAATGTCAGCCGAGTTAAAAATACTAGACCTTGGACTTAAAAACCAAAAATGCCCTAAATAGTTGTTCCTGAATGCTCTGAAGAGACCATTTGTGACTTTTGTCATACACTTTACAAAATTGCTACTAAGCTTGTGGATCATGAAATACTGATATATATTTGATAATATTAAATGCATACACACAACTTTGAATGCAGTCTTAGCAAATGCTCAGTTAAGTTTCCCTATGCAGTGGAAAGTTTTGGTGGGAGAATGACTTGACTCCATTTCTATCAGAGTAACAGATACTAACGATTATTCTCCTTTTCAAAGAGACAAACCCTATAGAAATTTTGTTGAGAAACATTGCTTAACACATTTCTCACATCTAAAAAAAAATCACCTCCAACTCTGATATTCGAGAAACAAAATCTATTCATGAATATACATTATTTCCAACCCATACAAAAAGCCCCCACAAAAAACCTTGAGCAGATTACAGATGTTTAGCAGACCAAAATGTTTAATCATTAATACATAAAAGTCTGATGAATATGGTGTTGTATTTTGAGTATTATAGATAAATTACCTCACCATTGTGGTATGCAACATACTACCACAGCAGTCAGCTAATAAATGAGTTTACTACTTGATAAGATTGCATATCATGCCAGTTCAGAAATCAGGCTTCATACACCACTTGATTTTCATTCATAATCATTCATTCATTCATGATCTCTACATCTTCCAAAAATGTAGTTGATCCACTCTGCATGCTCAACCTCTTTCCTGCTGAAAATGAACAAGCAGAGGATGAAATTTACATGAACACTGGGCTCCAAGTCCAAGATTCTTGACAACTTCACATACATCCTCCCTACATTTTCTAAGTGTCCAGCAGCTAAGAAGTGGGGGGAATATAATGAGCCCAGCTTGATGTTATCTTCACACAACAGTTCTGTGCTTACAGGAGCACAATCAGCAAATAAGGCAAACGACAGCTGCAAGCCCCCTCCTGTTCTTAAGGACATTTACAGCCCTTTATCATCCTTCCCCTGACCCTCAACACTTTCAACACCTTCCATCATAGTTAGAGAGACTACAGCTTTTCTCCCCAACTAGACTACAATCTGCAAAAAACAGTGATTCATTACCTTCTGTAGGTTAAGGTACCTTTTGAGAAATAAATCAAATCTATGGACCCACTTACCTCTCCATTCCAAATACAGATAGACTGACATAAGATAACTTTTGTTTCGTGCACAATTTGTTTTATTACACTGGAATTTTTTTTCTTTTACATTGATGTTATATGTCTGTGTGTGTTGTGTGTACCTATACATGTTTATATTTATTACATAGAGGTGGGGTGTGTATGTGTATGTATGTGAGTGTGTACATGTACACATCTGTGTGTATGTTTTTTGCAGATTTATTTCTTCTTTCTTTTTTCATGCAGAAATCAATGAAAAATAAATCAAAATAGAGGTTAATATAAAACATGAATGTTGGTAAGAAAAAAATTGCTAAAAAATAAATGCTCTTGAAAAGGCCACTGTTGAAAAGCTTGACAAGCTGAAATCATGAAAGTCTTTGGGATGGAGAGGCATCTTATCTCTCACATCCAGTTAATTTTTTTGTTTGATCTTTTAGTAATCAGTGTACATAGGCAGTAGCGAATCAGAGCTCTTTTTGTGCATACTGCAGTAGATTAATCAGCTATATAAAAATACTACCGGAACACTCTGAGACACCTTATGTTGATTTCAAAGCCTCTTTTTACTTTGTCCTCAACTCAAAGAGGTCTTCTATGGCAACTCAAGAGACCTCTCTGTCCTTAACTCAAAGAGAGTTTCACTGAAATCACCTCAGGAAAAAAAAAAAAATTACAATTCCATTTTTCAGTTGGTTACACTAATTTCATCTAAGTGCAAGCTAAAGAGGACACAGCTACCAAATCATGCCAAGCTATTTTCTGCTTCAAAATATTAGACACAATGTTGATACTCCTATGTATACTTGACAGAGGGTTTACTTCAATTTTTGGCTTTACTATAAGTCTCAAAATAATGTGGCTATTTCCATGGCACAATGTTTTACAAACATCTCTCCAATCAGGGGTGGCATGCAACAATGACCCTTGAAGACTGTTGTGTTATGGAGCAAGTCCAAGTTTCAGTAAAGTTACAGCATCTTCTAATGGAATCTTCATCCCTGAAAAAGACTGGCACGCTCATGTTCTTCCAAGGTAATCGGAGTGAAGGTGCTCTTGGGGGATTTTTTTTTTAATTTAATTTGTCCAGTGAAAAGAACCTTGCCCTAAGAAAGGGCCTTAGACTTCTGGGTCCTATCCCATTTAATGGCAACAGGAAAACTAAATAACAAGCAAATTCTGTGGTATATACTTATCCTTGACATTTTCCAAATTAAACAAGAAACAAAATGAACAAAGACAAATTTCTGTAATTATAAATACTGCATGAGTTTTCTTCACTTCTTACTGGATGGGAAATTACTTCAGACCTCGTGACATGGTGATGAGGAGCAACGGATCTTTCTTAAGTCTACACCACAACATTCATTGCCACTATATTTTTACTTAGAATTTAAAAATAGCTCAATAATCACATGATGCAAATGCTTTTCTACAGGTTTCCAAATATCAGGAAGGAAAATGAATTGTGATAGAATAATCACTGTGTTTTATTGTTTGTAACTTGCCAGATATTGTTTCATACGTTAACTCACTTCATCCTCACAATAACCCATGAGGCTCATTCTATTACTACCCCCATTTTTCAGGTAAAGAAAGAAAGGCAAACATGGGTGAAGACATTTATCCAAGATAAATGAAGACAGACCCTTGTATGTTCAATTTTTTCATACAATATGTAGCAAATGGAATATTTAATCAACACAAAGTGTGATAAGTACCATGCCTTTTTTATGGAGACAAATATATATACCTATATACATTTACAAGCACAAAGAACAGTTCGAAAGAATATGTGAGGACTGGAGAAAACAGTTGTCACTAGGGAGGAGAACTGTGCACTTTAGAACAGAAAACAGACAAAATCCTTTTCTCTCTACATTCTACATATGTTTTAAATTTTATACAATGTCCACATATTGATTTCTCAAACACTACCAAACATTTTGAACAGGGGAAAAAATCCTCCTTTAACATCACAATAGGTTCCAAAATATGTAAATAATTCTTCTGTGGGGACTGAGGAGAAAGGGGTCAACCGGTTTCAAGGGGCTTAAAAAGTACTTTCTGGCCCAGATGAAGCAGTACTCAGTGGGCAGTCCAACTCTGGCAAGGCCATTCTATATTTTTTATCTTGTAATTTTGAATGGAGAATAATCTTGGTGAAAAAACTCACATTCACTGAGTGCTTACAGCATGTCAAGTACAGGCACAGACAGAATATTTTAAAATAAATCATCATCTTTGACCTCCAGGTACTTACAGTCTCAAGAAGCAAACTGACCCAGAAATACTTTAACACAACCTTCCAGACCAGAGGAGAGAGGCCTGTAACAGGATGTTAATGGGAAGTTGATCCTCCAGTAGCCAAGACACAGCAGGTGTTATACCCTAAAGGTAAGGGAGGTGGAGGGACACATTTTCAAAGGAAATACTGCAAAATCATCGGTCTGCCTTGGAGACCCTCGCTCACATCAGAGGTGTTTGGAGACTGAGCAGAGGATTTGAAAAAAAGCTCTTTGGAGAGAAATCCTGTGAGTTCTACTGATTCAGGGGGAAAGGGAGGGTATTCCTCTAAATATGCTGAGGGGGGACATGCTCTAAGGAGACCACAGCACATTTTGAGGGATGCAGAGGTAGAGCACCACACTAAGGAAAAAGACTAGACTAAGCAGAAGATTACAATTATGAAGAGAGAGGTCCTCAGAGACATTAAGGGCACAGAATGCATGGTGTGTTCTGGGAGCCAGACACACCCCCCATACCTGGGAGTGCCTAGGGGGGGACACAGCTGTCAATCATCCAGAGCAAGAGAACCACTGTGGGTGGGGGGTAGGGGAGGGGGTATGGGAAAACCTTCCAGAGGGAAGGTAGGGCATCTAAGGAAAGAGCCACTAACAGAAAACACCAGTTCTACATTCCTGGTTAGTCCTTGATAATGGTCCTAACTCATGACAATGGAATCAGTCAGGTTAATCGTGTAGTTCCCCGTCTCTTCTTTTGCAACACAGTAAGCAGAACTGGAAACAAGTTAGGGGGAGAAGGTGTAAACATATTAGGTGAGAAAAGAGGCCAAAACATTCTTTCTCTGATTGCAGACTTCCCCTCTCCAGCAGTGAAGCACTGGGAAGGGAGATTTGTTTTATCTTTAAGGGAAGTTCTAAGTTGTAATGATTATACAGGACCGAACATTACAGTTTTTTGATTGAAATGATGTCAGATACCTAAAGCATCATCAAAGATGGAGTGGACAGGGCTGCTTGGGTTTTATTCCAGGGGCAAGCCAGGAACTAAGAAAAGAAATCCACAGAGAGAATCTAAGAACACAAAGAGAGACAACAAAGTTGTCTGAGGGTCACAGCTCATGAGCTGTATTTCTTTAGGTATAGCTGTAGATAAGAAGAATGAATGGTGTTAGAAAATGGGAAGACTTCACAGTAGTGGTGGCATCTGAGGTAATTCTTAAAAGAAAAGTGAGGGCTTATCTAGGAGGAAAGGAAGGAGATGAGTAAGGGGAAGTGAACAGCGTTGGCAAAATCTAACACCATAGATTAGATTCATGGGAGTGAGAGAAATGGCTCACGGAAAATCCAAAGAGCACTGGGTTGAGACAGTAGGATGAAGAAGTCCAGTGTTTAGGACGTGGGCAGAAGAAGATCAAATTCTTGAGGATGACAGAAAAGGAACATGCCTAGAGGTCCAACACAACTCATGCCTGTCTGGGTTAGGAAAGCTAAGGGTGCACGCAGAGCGTTTTGTTTTCCAAGGGCCTGGTGGACATCACAGAAAGAAATAGGTTGCTTGGGGCTGGGAGTAGAACAGACATGACTGAAAATAGGCAGGGAGGTTCTTTCTAGGATGATGAAAGTATTTTAAAGTCGGTTTGTAGAAATGACTGCACAACTCTGTAGATTTACTAAAATCACTGAGTTGCACAATAATATAAGTACAATTTATGGTATGTGAATTTTACTTCAATAAAGCTATTTTTTAAAAAAGGCAGAAATAAAAAGAATGAGAGCAAGAAAAAACTAGAAGGAGAGACAGAGGGGGGAAAGAGAAAGAGAGGCTATAAATTAAGGTCTCCTAATGCCTCTGGTGATGTCACTGTGCCCAGTTTCAGCAGAGTCCTGGGGGAGCATCAGCCTCACTGTGGTGGGCAGAAGTGTGAATAGAGGGTGAGGAAGCGGAAATAGCAAGAATCAGCTACTCTTTCAATAATTTAGAATGAGAGAGATGGGACTGCGGTTGGAGATGGCTGGAGGGTGGGTCGATAGAGAGTCAATGAAGGATACTTTTAAGTTGAAAAATTCTTGAGCATATTTATAGACTGAAGAGAAGAATTCAAACTACAGAAAATGAAAGGTATATTTTACTAGAGGAGAGACTCTTCTGAAGTGAACTTTCATGGTAATGACTCTGCCTCAGCCAAAATCACATGAGCAAGATTCAAAGTAGATGCTGAAAAGGAAAGAGCAATGATTCACCACTATTCAGTGACCAAAAGGTGAAATTATGGAGTGGAACACTTTCTGGAGCATTTCAGGCTCATCACTGTGGTTTTTTTATCAGTGTCTCCAGAGGGTGCAGAGCATGACTCAGACTATACATTCTAAGTAAACAGTCTCAAAGCACTGAGATACACTGAGGAACACTAGTACCTAAACATGATATTAATACAGATCCTGACCCAGGGATCCAACTCGGGTCTCCTGCATCGCAGGAGGATTCTTTCTATTCTCAGCCACCAGAGAAGCCCCTTCACTTTCCAGAGAATCCCTTCATTCCTCAACTACCCAAACCACAATTTCAGCATGAGTTCTAGGTAGGTGATAACAGCAAACCCTTAATGTATGCCAGGCAAGACTCTGGGTGGTTCATAAATATAAACTCATGTAATATCACAAAGGGGCTGTCACCCATCCCCATTTCACAGAAGAGGGAACTAAGGGAGAGAAGAGTTAAGCAAAGTGCCCAGTTTTACACACATGACCCTTCCTGAATCTGGTGTCTCTAAGTCAATCCCTAGTAGTGATGATTCTGCCTGATGGATTCCTCATTTATCTAAGACACAGGCAGAATGTAGTTCTCTGAAGTTTTGTTCCTCTGCTCAAAGCTTAGCTAGACATATATACAAGGTGGGCACAGGCTCTAGGGCAGTGGTTCTCAACCAGGAGTGACTGTGCCCCCTGCAGGGGACATCATTGGTCCCTGTGTGAGGAGGTTTTCAGTTGTCACTGCTGGTAAAGGGAGGGGTCTGCATGTACCACCTGCCTGGGTGGGGGGTGAGGGGTGGGGGAGGGGTGCTCTACAATTCTAGGGAGCACAGCAAAGTCCCTCACAGCAAAGAATTATCCACCCTGGAATGTCAATCGTCTCAAAATTAGAAACCTAACTTTACAGCAATATGGCAGCAGAAGAGTATCAAACCAGCATCTGTCCAACCTGGCTACTTACTGTTCACAAAACTTTACAGAATAAAGGTCACACTTCAACCTACACAGTCCTGCTCTCATACAACCAGGAGCCTTGTGGGCAAACAGAATAAAGGATCTTGGAGGCCCTCCTACTTTGTCAAAAGATCATTCTGTTTTGAAAAAATCCCAATCACATACAAAGTAAAGCAAATAGGATGATAAACTCCCATATACTCACCACCAATTTCAAACAAATATCAATAATCTGCCATTCTTGTTTCTTCTATAGCTCCACTCACCCCACCCCACCTGATTATTACTTTTTATTTATTTAAGGTATAATTTGCATACATTAAAACCACTGTATAATGTTTTAATATGGAATTACTTTATTGTAAAATAAAACAAAGACCTTTCTAATGTAAATGAAACACATACACAGAGGCAAATGTATGTCTTCATAAATTACTGGACCACAAAATCTCCTATATTTGCCCTCATTTTAAAAGCATCTGCCCTCCTCATTCTCGCCATCAGAAACGGATTCCAGGACATCTATCTTCTAAGTCAGTGTTTTACAAACTTCAGGTTGTATCCCATTTGGAGGACTAGGCACAGGGCTTTTAAAACACCTGTGTGTTTGCTATAGGGGCAAATGAGAGAACAGACTAGAATAGAAATGATCAAAATGTACCAAATTTAAATAAGGACTAGAACTGGTTTGTATAAGGACACTATGGAAGGATGACATATTAAGCATTAAACTCTGAAATAACTAGTATTTCTTACTATGAATGGCGGTCAAAACAAGTTTAAAAACATGACAGGCAGAATTAACTGTGGTTAAACATGGTATATGTGTATATGTGTGTTTACATATATGTGTGACATAAATATATCTGTGTATACACACTCTGCTGTATAACCTCAGGCAAGTTATTTGTTACTTAAACCTCTTTTGCTTTTGAATTTTGCAGCTGTAAAATGGTAGTGGCAAATATTCACATAATTGGTTTACTGTAAGAATTAAATATGATTGTGATTATATGATGAACCAACTCTTTGGTTTGCAAGACATGATAGTTACTGCTATTATTTCAAAGATATTAAATATAATTGACACCTTCACTGAAATCAAAGACTTAAAGTACTAACTCAAACATAGGTCTCTAACTCATTTTAAAGAGACATTAACACCTCATGGACTGCTTACATCTTTTTTTTTAAACACTTGTTTTGCTTAACTGTGTTTTTTAAAATTGCATTATCACAATGAAAGGAGTGATTCTGACACCCTTTGGAAATGCTAACCATGGCTATGAATAGTTATCTGCTTAGCATTCACACCTATTAGGGGCTGTATTTAGGTGTGTAAAACATCCACTCTATCAACACAGAAGTGTAAATCTAAACTGAAGCAAACTGTGATAGAGGCTTGAATTTACATTCATAGTATCATTTTCAGCTGAGGAGACAAAGGAAAAGCATCCTGGACCCCCTCCTCCACTGCAACAAACTATTGTTATCACACAAATAAATAATGGTTCACATGAAGCCCATAAACCACAAACTGACTGCCTGTATGGAATAATCTGGAATGTACACACATAAAATCATACGGAGGGGTGGAGCCAGACAACTCAGCCTCAGGGGCTGTCTACTGGGGGAGAGAACCCTGGACAGACAGAGCTTTCGATACAATCTCCTAGTTTTCAAATGTTAGCAAGCAACTACTTACAACCATCACATCAAAACATTCGTGTTGACCGAACAAAATATGTCTGCAATTTAGATACAATCCATCTTGAAACCTCCAACCAAAATGCACGCTCCTGATTAAAATTCTGAAAAACATAATCGATCACTCTATTGCTCCCAGAGAAATAGACAACACTGCATACTAAAAACATTTTAATATTTTTTTTCTAACCAGGAATACATTTAAAAAAAAAATTTGTTTTATGTTTCCACTAGGGAAAGTATGACAATGGAGAGGTTGCATCTCCCCGACTCTCCAGAGCAGGAGATCTCTGTTATGTAGAAACTCTTCTGTTTTCTTCATTGAGATGGTTCTCATTCACCCACTAATGACCTCAGGCCTAAGAACCAAAACTATGCAAGAAAAGTTCAGAGTGTCCCAAAGACTGTGCCCTCAATGGAGATTTCCTCAGCTCTGTGTACTCAGGCTACCTCTGTCACAAGGAGACTCCTTTTTCTACCCAGATGCTCCACATAGACACTTACATTTCTATGCACGCCACACAGGAAATCTTAGGAAAGCATTTGTAACCACTGGCAGAAAAAGTTTGAAGACCTTAAGGAAGACTAGGAGCTTCAGCTAAGAGTTGATCTAGTTTAGTTCACACAACAGTCATCACTGCGGTTCATTTCCCCATGCAGTTTGATTTAGGAGATGGAAGGAATTTACCAAAAGGCTACATGCAGATCTGTAGGTAAAGGTACAGTTTGGAATATCAGTACTGCTTCTTCAGCACCAAGAATTCTACCTGGAGGAATACATTTATAATATATATGCTTCTAGGAATGGACTTCTGAGATTTCTGGTTTGTTCAGAGCACAGATGCTTACTTCCTGGTTTTCTAGTTGTTCAGTCTCTCTATCTGACTCTTTGTGACCCCATGGATTGCAGCACACCAGGTTTTTCTGTCCTTCACGATCTCCCAGTTTGCTCAAGCTCATGTGCATTGAGTCGATCATGCCATCCAACAATCCATCTCATCTCATCCAACCGTCTTTGTTGCCACCTTCTTCTCCTGCCCTCAATCCTCCCAGTATCAGGGTCTTTTCCAATGAGTAGGCTCTTTGCATCAGGTGGCCAAAGTATTGGAGCTTCAACTTCAACATCAGTCCTTCCAATGAGTATTCAGTATCGATTTCCTTTAGGATTGACTGGTTCTCTAGATCCTCCACATAAAGTCACATCATGTGGACATTTGAGGATACATTTCATTTTGTAGATCCTGAACAAATTCTGTTCACTGAATCTTCACATTTCAAAATAACAAGTGATACTTTTCATGAACACATATACAATTTTCTTAATATCCTCATAATGTCAGAATATTAAAGAACAGGCAGACATTACAAGTTAGTGAAAACGCCAGGTGGGGATGGCACGGAGCTGCTGAAAGGCTACCTAGTAAAAAGGGACAGCTGCTTCTCAGTTTTAGAAAATAGCTACTAATTTTTTTTTGTTTTTTCATGTCGGTGATTCTTTTTTTTTTTTTTTAACATGGGGCTGTCCTAACAAAACTGTATGTATACATGATGTGGCCTCCAGGCCAGGAATCTGAGGCCTCTAGATACAGTTACAGGGAAGAAAAAACAAAAAAAAAAAGTACAATAACAAAAATCCTCTTAAGAGAGACACTCTTCTTCACAGAGATGAGCTCTGTTGTGCATACTGTCTGCCTAGCCATTTCTGTGCACATTCCTGCTGCATGCCCAAAAGCCTATCGCAGTGCTCGGTCCACAGAAGACATTCAAAACAATATGTGTGGAATTAATGAACGTCAGATTTAGGGCAATAGCTGCCACACTTGGCTACATATCTGACCATCTGGGGAAGCTGTGTAGAAACGCTGATTCCCCTGGTCCCACTGCTCCAACTTCCAGGCACCAGGCCCAGAACTGCTTGTTTGTTTGTTTGTTTGGTTCTTTTTAATTTCCCAAAGTAATTCTGCTCTAGGGTCATCCACGCATACAGGAACAGCCGCCTCGGACTCAGCGAGCCTCCAAATTCTAGCCCTAGTGTCAGAGACAAGACTGAAAGGTATCTTTAGCTCTGGGGCTGTTGTTAATATTTTTAATTTGCTTTGTTTCCCCTGAATCTCCCCCTTTTGCTAGCTCTGTGATTCTTTATCACAAGGAAGGAGGAGGCAGGAAGGAAAGTTAAAGTTGTCCTCCCAACAAACTGTTTCCAAAAGCACAAGTTGTTCCTAAGAAAATGTTGAGAAGATTCAACAAAAGGATAGAAATACATGAATACCTCCCAGTTATGGAGGTCTGAAAGTCCACAGGAGGGTGACTGGACTCAAGAGAAGAACAGTTACCCAGAGCTCTCAGGGACATGAATTTGGAAAAGAGTCTAAGAAACGGGAGCTGGGACAGGCAGCTGGACCAGAAGAGACAGTGGAGAGAGACAAGCTCAATGGGTAAATGACCCATGATCCATCCTTCCAAGCCTTGCTCATTCTCACTCAATTCACAAGTCACGGGCTCTGTGATGACTCTGGCAAATGTAAGAGGATACCTACAGAGGCAGAATGGAGTATGCCATTTAAAAAAAACAAAAAAAGAGCAAATGGTGAAGTTGAGTTACAAAAATATAGGAAGTAGAGTTCTTTGCAGCATACGAACTTGGGGTGCAGGGGTAGGGGGTCAAGATTTCAATCCCTGAAGTGAAGAAGTAAAGTTGCTCAGTTGTGTCCGACTCTTTGCGACCCCATGGACTGTAGCCCACCAGGCTCCTACATCCATGGAATTTTCTAGGCAAGAGTACTGGAGTGGGTTGCCTTTTCCTTCAGGGGATCTTACCGACCCAGGGATCAAACCCGGGTCTCCCGCATTGCGGGCAGATGCTTTACCATTTGAGCCACCAGGGATTCCCTATCAACCCCTAACACCTGTCTAGAATAGCCTTTTTATATAAACTCAGGGGTGATGCTCAGTTGAAAGGGTTTTACACAGATTAATTAGTAACTGTGAAACAATTTGACTGGTGCAATAAGAATGTTCCTTATTTTGGTTACATAATCTACTAATTCTGCAGTTGGAAAACAAAGTGATTAAGGTTTGATCACAAGCTAAGAAAGCTGAGAAGGCTGAATTTCAGTGAAAGTTCTCTCCCTATGTATTCCTCCTGAGCCCAATTATCTGTAGGGTCAGACATTTATAATTTTATTTAGCAAAACTGGTGCTCTGAAACACAGTTTCAACGAACAATAAGAATGATTTTGGTGTATCATAATTAAAAACCTTCCTGTTTTATTTTCATTTAGGGGATGCTCTATTATATTGGAGCACATGTATTTGAATAGATAATATTTATTGTCATTTGGACATTTTGAGAACTTACATTTATGATATAAAGGCTACAAAGGATGTGTGGTTACTCAGCTCCTTGGTAGATGGTATGTTTTTTTGTGAGAGGAGCTTCCCTGGGGAAGGATTGGTGGAAACAAATCAAAAACAAAGCTGCTGGCTCTGTAGGGACTAGTTACTAAAAGACTGGGAATGGAAACGGCTAAAGATTTGCAGCCACAACCCAGACTCTCCAAGCCAGGTTCAAGGTTGCTATTTAATTCAGGTGTCCACAGTACAGCCATGGCAATTATATGGAGTTGCTGTGCATTCTGATAGGGAAATACCACACCCTTCCTAATGTTTTGACTATCACTCTCACTACATTAAAAAATAATTTAGTGGATTTTTTCACATTATATGGGAGCTTATAAACGATCTTTTCCTAATGTTTTAAAAAGAAAGCTGCCCGATAATTTCAATGTGCACCAAGATATCAGGCTGGCCAAAAAGTTAGTTTGGGTTTTTCATAACATATTCTAGAAAATCCTGAATGAATATTTTGGTGAACCCAACGCTTCCCTCTCAGTACAGCATCTCCCATGGACATGGGCCTGACATAAAAGAAACATACCAAGCACAGGATGAATGGTAACAGTGAGATCCAACTATTTAATGTGCCCTTTGTGGCAAGATTGTCAATTTGAAATTTCAGGATTCAGTTTATTGTATCAATATTTAATGTTGAATAGTGGTGCTAAGAAATGTTTTTATGTATTAATTGGAAAATACTGATAGTGATTCCTGTCACTTAATGATTACCATGTGCCTGGCACTGAGTTTATTTAATCCTCCCAGTAGCCCTCTCAGGGAAGGGCTTTGACAATTCCCATTTAGAGAGGAAAAACTAAGGCTTAAGAGAGTGAAGTAATATATCCATCATCACACAGCTACAGAAAAGTGGTTTGGAACCCGCTCCAGTGGAATTTTAAGACTGAGCTACTAAATTTCCACTTCCTGAAACAGCCATGTGTCTCTTTAAAACATCTGTTCCTTCTGGGATAGAATGACAACAAAATCATAATTTAAGACATCATCCTCCAGGCAGTCGCTGCACAGATATTTCCACTGTGGAATTCTGGTGCTGCTTTTTTGTTAGGTAATGGCTACCACTTCTTTATATTTTTATATTTGAGTTCACTGACATGCTTGTACTTTCCTTGCCCCTTTGTGACTCTGAGGAGGGGATGGAGGTGGTAGGCAAACTAAGATGGGAAAGAAGTAGGAATAAAGGAACACGTCAGTACAATACAAAGCCCCTCACCAGAGTCTAAACATCGAAGATAGGCTCCATTTTGCTTTAAGAGGTGACAGAATAATGACTTGGCAGAGAGCCTTCTAGAACCATACGACACATAAAATCCAGACTGGCATGACCTGTCACACCAGCATGTTCTCTTAGCGAAGCTCATCTTCTACAAGGTTACCACTCCAGGGGACGAAGTTTCTAAGAACTAGGGAAGTGTGTGGCTAGCAAAACACATCTCTCGCGGAGATCTGGCAGCCATCCACGCTTCAAGAAGTAGATCTCTGAAATAGAAAGCCAGCTTTCTGAACACCCTAACTCCTCTCTGGTTTCTATTTCTGTTCATACTTTTTTCCTGAGATTTTCTTCAGAGATTCCCCTCACTGGTTATTCAATAAAAGGGATGGGGGAATGGAGAAAACTATGGATAAATAAAAAATAAGGAACAGTTTGGGGGATTCCCCTTCATGTACCACTTAACAGTTAATACTTTCATCCTTAAAAATGAGTTTATAAGAACAGTGATTAGATCATACATGATGTATCATTTTGCTTTTGACAGTTAGTATTTGTTTTCCTGTATTATTATTTTCTTTATGTACGTCCTGTTTCTCCAAGCAGATGCTCACCTAAGTTTGCTGAGCACTTACTCCATGCCATGTTCTACAGAGAGTTTTATATAGATTTTATCAATTAAACTTCACACAAACACATAAGGCAGTCATTATTAGGGCCTTCCTTACACTAAGGAATTTGAATTTGAGCTTTGAGGAATTTAAGTTTGAGAGATTAAGCAATTTGCACTTGGCTAATTAGTGACGTAGCTGGTAGACAATCCCCAAAGTTCTATCTCCCTATCCCCACTCCTCTACACTGCCTCCTCACCTGCCCAAGACCTTCTTCTGCTTCTCTGTATCCAAACTACAAAATTAATCCCTAGGCCAAAAAGGATACAAAGAATAAAGGACATTGCCAAGTGGTTCTACTGAATCAAATAATAGTAATTAAGCATTCACGTGTTTCATATGTGTGAAGTGAAGTGAAATTTGCTCAGTCATGTCCAACTCTGCAACCCCATGGAAAAATTTATATGTGTGTTTGACTATGTATACACGTATATACAGACAGCTGGTACATATAACTTATATGTTTGCAATTATAACATAGGGATTGTCCTGTAGTCTACATTTTTCCATGTAAAATATTCAAAATGTTTGGTCTTAATTTAATAACATAAATTCACCGTGTAAAGTGTAGAATATGATGGAAAATCGCTTTTACTTTACATGTCAACTCACTCTTTGACTATAGCTTTCTGTCAAACTATGTTAAAGGTGCTCAGACCAAAACTGAGTTCACCTGGAAGGAAGGTCATGCCCCATTGCCAATGTACACCATGGGTTCAAGTGGAACCCAAAAGTTTAGTGCCAGGGATTTCTGTTGCTTGATATCAGTTAGAATTAAGGCTCTATTTGTAGTACATTCTAGCCTTTTCTAGGGTGAGGAGTGGATAAATGAAACACCACAATGTATGAATGTGCTCACTTGTTAAGTCGTGTCCAACTCTTTGCAACACCATGAACTGTAGCCCACTAGGTTCCTCTATCCATGGAATTTTCTAGGCAAGAATACTGGAGTGAGCTGCCATTTCCTTCTTCAGCAATCTACAAATATCCTCCTATAAATATGGGGACTGACCTAGGCCTTGGAATAAAGATGTATTTAAAGGTCTTGTATTTAAAGAAGTGATTTTAGAATTCCCTAGCAGTCCAGTGGTTAGGACTCAGTGCTGGGGCCGGAGTATAATCCCTGGTTGAGGAACTAAGATCCCACAAGCCATATGGCACAGCCAAAAATGAACAAATAAATAAATAATGAAGTGCTTTAGGGAAATCAACCTGGTAGTTACTTGCAAGATTACAATAAGATAAATCAGACCACTGAACCAGAAGATTACTGTGAGGCACAGTTTCTGAAACCCATATGTTTTGCCCTACCCAAGAAAAATCTAAGGTTTGGGAATGTACATTTGAAAAAGTTCTTAATGCAATTCTGATCCACATAGCTATTTGAGAATCACCTATTTATCATTAATTATTCTTATAAAATGCACTGAGTAGTATTAGATAATATGATGAATCAGAAACAGTGACTGTTCCAATTTGATATGAGTCAGTAGTAATCATATAATCTTCACTGTAGCTAGCAGTTTAAATGTGTCAATCACACATACTGTTTAAGTAGCATGCAAAAGATTCACTAATTTCTATTTATTTCTTTCTACTTTCACAATTGCAAAGGTTGTTTGATGGCTTTATATATTCTTCATAAAATAAAAAGTACTAATTAAAAGAATACAGTTTCAATGATACGCAAGTTGACTTGATAGCTGAAAATAGTGTATTAAGTTTCATAGTATTCAACAGGCAGAAAACCATATGGAATCTGTGGCAAACTGGGACACATTTCTCAAGATAAAAAGAACATGTGGGGCATTTAAGAAGACAGTCTTATCAGATGAAAAGTTTAAAATAACAATATATTGCCTGGGAACAATGAACTCTAGCGGTAACAGATCTGAGAATACTTCAAAACTGATGTAGTCAAGGTAAGACTATGGAGTTAATACTCCTGGCAAAGAGTTGGTTATGACACATTGTTTTTCTACAATAAGTAGCTAAATTGAAAACAGTCTGAGATCCAAAAGGGACAATATAAAAAATTCATTCACAGGAAATATGAATTAATCTGGATAAACTAAAAGATTTTTCAGGTCTAGTAGTATAAATTGTTCTGATCCACAAAGTCAAAGGCTTTGGCATAGTCCATAAAGCAGAAATAGATGTTTTACTGGAACTCACTTGCTTTTTCTATGATACAACAGATGCTGGCAATTTGATCTCTGGTTCCTCTGCCTTTTCTAAATCCAGCTTGACCATCTGTAAGTTCACAGTTCACATACTCTTGAAGCCTGGCTTGGAGAATGTTGTGCATTACTTTGCTAGCATCTGAGATGAGTGCAATTGTGTGGTAGTTCGAGCATTCTTTGGCATTGCCTCTCTTTGGGATTGGAATAAGACTGACCTTTTCCAGGCCTGTGACCACTGCTGACTTTTCCAAACTTGCTGACATATTGAGTGCAGCACTTTCACAGCATCATATTTTTGGATTTGAAATAGCTCAACTGGAATTCCATCACCTCCAACAGCTTTGTTCGTATTGATGCTTCCAAAGGCCCACTCGACTTCACATTCCAGGATGTCTGGTTCTAGGTGAGTGATCACACCATCATGATTATCAGGGTAATGAAAATCTTTTTTGTATACTTCTTCTGTGTATTCTTGCCACCTCTTCTTAATATCTTCTGCTTCTGTTAGGTCCATATAATTTTGGTCCTTTATTGTGCCCATCTTTGCATGAAATGGTCCCTTGGTATCTCTAATTTTCTTGAAGAGATCTCTAGTTTTTCCCATTCTATTGTTTTCCTCAATTTCTTTGCACTGATCGCTGAGGAAGGCTTTCTTATCCCTCCTTGCTATTCTCTGGAACTCTGCATTCAAATAGATATATCTTTCCTTTTCCTTTTCTCCTTTGCCTTTCGCTTCTCTTCATAGCTCTTTGTAAGACCTCCTCAGACAACTATGCAATTCTTCAAGAGAAGGCAATACCAGACCACCTGACCTGCCTCCTAAGATATCTGGATGCAGGTCAAGAAGCAACAGTTAGAACTGGACATGGAACAACAGGCTGGTTCCAAATTGGGAAAGGAGTATGTCAAGGCTGTATAATGTCACCCTGCTTATTTAACTTATATGCAGAGTACATATGAGAAATGCTAGACTGGATGAAGCACTAGCTGGAATCAAGATTGCCACAATATCAATAACATCAGATATGCAGATGACACTACCCTTATGGCAGAAAGCAAAGACCTAAAGAGCCTCTTGATGAAAGTGAAAGAGGAGAGTGAAAAAGTTGGCTTAAAAATCAACATTCAGAAAACTAAGATCATGGCATTTGGTCCCATCACTTCATGGCAAATAGATGGGGAAACAGTGAAAACAGTGACAGACTTTATTTTTGGGGGCTCCAAAATCACTGCAGATGGTGACTACAGCCATGAAATTAAAAGACACTTGCTCCTTGGAAGAAAAGCTATGACCAACCTGGACAGTATATTAAAAAGCAGAGACATTACTTTGCCAACAAAGGTACATCTAGTCAAAGCTATGGTTTTTCAGGTAGTCATGTATAGATGTGAGAGTTGGACTATAAAGAAAGCTGAGTGCTAAGGAACTGATGCTTTTGAACTGCGGTGGTGGAAAAGACTCTTGAGAGTCCCTTGGACTGCAAGGAGATCCAACCAGTCCATCCTAAAGGAGATCATTCCTGAATATTCATTGGAAGGACTGATGCTGAAGCTGAAACTCCAATACTTCGGCTACCTGATGTGAAGAACTGACTCATCTGAAAAGACCCTGACGCTGGGAAAGATTGAAGACAGGCAGAGAAGGGGAAAACAGAGGATGAGATGGTTGGATGGTATCACCAACTCAATGGACACGAGTTTGAGTAAACTCCAGCAGCTGGTGATGGACAGGGAGGCCAGGCATGCTGCAGTCCATGGTGTCGCAACGAGTTGGACACAACTGAGCGACTGAACTGACCTGAACTGAATGATATAAATTAATATAGTAGAAGGTCATAAGTACTACACATTAGACCTTCAAAATTGTTACATAATTTTACCTGGAAGATATTCTTAACATTCATATCTTATGTAGAGATATTTCTTTTTATCTCCATCCCTCCCCCAAATTTAGAGGAACTTTTCCATCATAGCAACTGCACAAGCATAGGCAATGTATAGTCTAATCTGTGGTTGGACCATGGTTACCTTAACAAAGACCTGATAGCCACAGCCTCACTTTTCCAATCAGAAGATCACAGAAATGCCAAGGTTGGGCAGAACAACTGAGACAATATGGGGTAATTGGACAGAGCAGCGATGTGATCATCCAACCAAGTCCTCTTAGGAGTTTTTCCAGAGGAAAGGAAGGTCAAATACAAAGATAGGTCAAAGAACACAAAAGAACATTAACATTTCTTTGCAAATGGTTGTTCCTCATATTTGACTGGGCAGTTCAAGTTAAATTCTCAGTTTGCAATGGTGGAGTTTGTAGAGCCATTGAGGATAAATTCATCAGCAACTCTAGGAATTCAAAAGTCAAAAAGAACACAGACTGATTTTTCTATATTGATCAGAGACCACAAGGTAGGAAATAAATTGAAGCAACTAACATGGGAGGTCAGGCTGACATTGAAAGGGGAAAGGCATTATTAGAATTTCTTCTTGATAGATTATGATATGAACTCACAACCTTATGATAAAACAATACACACTGAACATTCAAGAGTATAATCTGGCTGACTTTGAGAAACTTTGAAGTCTAAAGGAGGCTTTATTCATTTTCAGATGATCTTATTGAACTCTTCACTGAACATATATATGCCTGAATATTTGCTTCTAATACAGTATTTGTTAGTATTTGAACTAAAATTTATTCAATGATGGTCAGACATCATTTTACCTAAGAACAGCTATTTATAAGTCCATGACGAATTTTCTAAAGTTGAGAGGGTGAATGTAGACAATCTTCTACTCTAAAATAAAGAATGTATGGTGCCTTTAGAAAGATATCCCCTCCAGAATCCCTTGGAGTACTTATTTTAAAAAGTATATACAAAGTGACAAAAGTTCCAAGACATTGTTGGGGTGTTTGCCCTGTAGGGCTACTGTTTCAAATACTCACTAGTTAACTGACAGCTATTACTGTCTGTTACCCCAAATTACAATTTAATCTCTATTATCTACTTTAAAGTTTTCTAAATAGGAATCTCTCCTAAACACTTCTCTAATCTCTGATAACCTGTTGATTCAGATAGCTAATATTTTCTATATAAGTAATTTGCCTTAAGTTTGACATAGAAAATGTCTGTATATTTTCTGGATTGCTGTTTGACTAAGGATTGTTTTCTCACCACTAAATTAAACTTGGAACCTCTTAAATGTCTTTCATTCATACAGAATTAATATCTAATTATTTATCTCATACATACACATACACACACACACACACACACACACACACACACACACACACACATACATAGTAAGATAAGGGGCCCACCTTAATTTTTACCCCAGATGGATAGTCACTGGTGCCAATACTACTTCTTAAAGGATTCATCCATATACCATTACACTGAAATGCCACCTTTGGTATATATTAAATTTCCACACATACTAGTATCTATTTCTGATTCTATATTATAGTTCATGATTCAATTTGTCTATTATGTCAAATCCTACAGATTTGTTGAAGTAAAAGTGTTGGCCCCTCAGCCATGTCCGACTCTTGGCAACTCCACGGACTGTAGCGCACCAGGTTCCCCTGTCCATGGAATTCTTCAGGCAAGAATACTGGAGCGGGTAGCCATTCTCCAGGGGGTCTTCCTGACACAAGGATCAAAACCAGGTCTCCTGCATTGCAGGCAGATTCTTGATCACTTTAGCCACCAGGGAATCCCTAATAAAGTTTTCTGACATCATTTGATCAAAGGCATTGTTGTCTATTTCTTAATTTAGCATTAATGCGTGGCCATTTTGGCCAAAATATGCAGCTTTGATGGGTTTTTCTACATAGCCTTTACTATATCTAAATACTGTCTCTTCTATCTATGTACTAAATGAGGAATGACAACTGAACCCTATCAGATGGCTTTTCACTATATATTTACCATGGTCACATGATTTTTCCAAAATAACTTGTTGACTCTGATGGCATAGTAAAATCCTCTTCCTTTCCTTGAAGAAACCCTCCCTGGTCAGAATTATTATTCTCTAACATACTGCTAAATTTCAGCTGTTACACTGTTTACAATAGCCAGGACATGGAAGCAACCTAGATGTCCATCAGCAGACGAATGGATAAGGAAGCTGTGGTACATATACACAATGGAATATTACTCAGCCATTAAAAAAATACATTTGAATCGGTTCTATTGAGATGGATGAAACTGGAGCCCATTATACAGAGTGAAGTAAGCCAGAAAGAAAAACAACAATACAGTATACTAATGCATATATATGGAATTTGAAAGATGGTAACGATAACCCTATATGCGAGACAGAATAAGAGACACAGATGCATAGAAAAGTCTTATGGACTCTGAGGGAGAAGGTGAGGGTGGGACGTTCTGGGACAATAGCATTGAAACATGTATATTATCATATGTGAAACAGAACACCATTCCATGTTTGATGCATGAGACAAATGCTCAGGGCTGGGGCAATGGGATGACCCAGAGGGATGGGATTGGGAGGAAGGTGGGAGGGGGGTTCAGGATGGGGAACACATGTAAACCCATGGCTGATTTATGTCAATGTATGGCAAAAACCACTACAATATTGTAAAGTAATTAGCCCCCAACTAAAATAAATAAATTTAAATAAATAAATAAATTTCAGCTGTTAACATTTCAGTTATAATTTTTACAGATCCTCTGCAGAAATGATGTTATGCCAATAAAATCATGTTAATCAGACCAAATGAGCAAGATATGTCAAGGATATTAAAAGCTCTGATATAATACACGTGTTCCAGGAGGTGGGAGGAAAATCTCATCAACATCCAGGGGTCTTACTCATAGCTGAACTGTATTTTTTTTTTTTTTTAATGATTCAATGATCTGGGACAAATGAGGACATTTTCACCAGACTGAAGGACAAATTATTATATGTCAAATCTTTTACTACCGGTTTGTTCTCTTTGTCTTACGAATACTACTCTGACCTGTTTGTCATATAATACAAAGGTTGCCAACATTGAGTAGGTCTAGAGTGGCAAAAGACTCTGCAGCAGACCCTTCTCCTAGGGCCAAGTGAACTGACAGATGCTATGGGTTTAGAGATATCAGTGGTGGGTAGATGCACTGTAAAGTTTCTGGCAAGTTCCAGTAAGAGAATCACAGCATATCCCCTCCGGGTCCAGGAACAAGTACATGCCATCTGCAGTGAAGAATGATACACCAATTGAAAAACAGTCCCTGGAATGCCACTAAGCTCCAGTAAAGAGAGATGTCTGACTTTATATGGGACATGATACGACCATTCCAACAGAACTGCTCATCACAACTTGGGTTCAGTCAAACCCACCAAATCATACAGCCAGGCAGGCACATTCGAAACCCATCATAACATGAAAATGGTATTCCTGGGATCAGGCATGAACAGGGCCAGACCAGCCAGTTGTGTATGTGGGTACAAATCAAAAGTAAACCCCTGTACCACATCTTCAATCACAAGTCACCCTGAAAGACAGCAGTGAAGGAAAACTTCCACAATGGGTAGAGCATCCATTTTCTGTTAAAAGAGAAGCATCCCAAGGTGAGAATAAATGTACTGACAGGCAGTGGTAAATAGTTTGGCTAAGGTGGTCAGCAGACTGAAAAAAAAAAATTGTAGACCACAAACAAGGTAACCTAGGGAATAGTCTTGTGAACAGAAATAGGAGTGAGAATAAAATGTGAAGACCTTACAATTTAACACATACCAGTGAAAGTGAAAGTTGCTCAGTCATGTCTGACTCTCTGCAACCTCATGGACTATACAGTCCACGGAATTCTTCAGGCCAGAATACTGGAGAGGGTAGCCTTTGCCTTCTCCAGGGGATCGTCCCAACCCAGGGACCAAACCCAGGTCTCCCACACAGCAAGTGGCTTCTTTACCAGTTGAGCCACCAGGCAAGCCCAAGAAAACTAGAGTGGGTGGCCTATCCCTTCTACAGCGGATCTTCCTGACCCAGGAATCGAACCAGGGTCTCCTGTACTGCAGGTGGATTCTTTACCAGGTGAGCTCCCAGGAACATAACAGAGAGGCACCTAATACCCAATTCAGGCAGAACAGCTCACCTGATAGTATCAACCACTTTTGCCATCATTCACCAAAGAGCCGGCACAACAGGTGTATGCATGGAGTGGCAGCATAGAGAGAGGCTATGGATGGGCCCAGAAACATGGTCTCCCCATTCACCAAAGTCAGGGCACCCCACCATCAGGAAACCAATGATGAGTCCCTGAAATGGCACTATCCCACCAGCAAACAACTAGCAACTTGGCAATGAGCTGATTACATCAAACTCCTTCTATTACTGGAAGGTGTAGTAATTCATCTGGACAGAAATTGATCTATATTCTAGATACAGATTTGCCTTTTCTGCCCATGTGTCCTGGCTAGCACCACTATAAAAGGGCTTACAGGGTATCTAAATCATCCAACATGAGATCACATACAGCACATAAGGTGAAAAAGAATACTCTGCAGCCACGGAGATGCCAAAGACAGCACAATGGTACCCAAGCCACTATCTTAACATACTCCACAATATCAAGAAGCTGACAGCCTGATAAAGTGATATAATAGCCACTTTTTAAAAAAGACTTTATTTTTAGAAGTTTTAAATTCACAGCAAAAATGAGGAAAAAACATATTTCCTATATACTCCCAGCCTCCACACACACACACAGCCTCCCCCACTATAAATATCCCACACAAGAGTAGTACATTTCTTACAACTGATGAACTTACACTGACACGTCATTATCACCCAAAATCCATAGTTTATCTTAGGAGTCACTGTTGGTGCTGTACCTTCTATAGGTTTTGGCAAATGTGTAATAACTTGTATCTACCATTAAAGTATCATAAAGACTAGTTTCACTGCTCTAAACAATCATCTGTTCTCCACCTGCTTATCCCTCTCTTCCCCTTGTTGTCATGTTGCTCTCAGTCATATCCGACTCTGCAACACCATGGACTGTAGCCTGCCAGGCTCCTCCGTCCATGAAATTTTCCAAGCAAGAATATTAGATTTGGTTGGCATTTCCTACTCCAGGGTCTCTTCCCCTTCACCTCTGGAAATATTGATCTTTTTATTGTTTCCATATTTTTAACTTTTCCATAATGTTATGTGGGCAGAGTCATTACTTCATGGCAAACAGATGGGGAAAATATGGAAACAGTGCCAGATTTCATTTTCTTGGGCTCCAAAATCACTGTGGACAGTGACTGCAGTCACAAAATTGAAAGAAGCTTGCTCCTTGAAAGAAAAGCTATGGCAAACCTAGACAGCATATTAAAAAGCAGAGATATAATTTTGCCAACATTAGTTCGTATAGTCAAAGCTATGGTTTTTCCAGTAGTCATGTATGGATGTGGGAGTTGGACTAAAAAGAAAGCTGGGAGCCAAAGAACTGATGCTTTTGAACTGTGGTGATGGACAAGAGTCCTGAGAGTCTCCTGAACTGCAAGGAGATCAAACCAGTCAATCCTAAAGGAAGTCAATCCTGAATATTCACTGGAAGGACGGATGCTGAAGCTGAAGCTCCAATACTTTGGCCACCTGATGTGAAGAGCTGACTCACTGGAAAAGACCCTGATGCTGGGAAAGACTGAAGGCAGGAGGAGAAGGGGACGACAGAGGATGAGATGGCTGGATAGCATCACTGACCCGATGGACATGAGTCTGAGTAAACTCAGGGAGACAGGGAAGGACAGGGAAGCCTGGTGTGCTGCAGTTCATAGGGTTGCAAAGAGCTGGACACAAATGAGTACCCAACAACATACTGCAAGTAACCTTTTCAGATTGGCACATTTGCCTTAGGAATATGCACTTAAGGCTCCTCCATATCTTTTCATAACTTAGTATCGCATTTCTTATATCCCTGAAGAATATTATACTCTCTGTAAGTTTCATAGTTAATTTATCCATTTACCTACTTAAGGATATCTCAGTTGCCTCCATGTTTTGCCAATTATTAATAAAACTGCCATAAACATCTCTGTGCAGGTATCTGTGCAGACATAAGTTTTCAACCTTTTGGTAAAGACCAAGGAACATGGTTACTAGATCATGTTGTAGGAGTATGTTTCCCTTTCTAATAAACTTTCAAACTGTTTTCCAAACTGTATTTCCACCAGTTTGGAAAACAGTTTGTATTTCCACCAGGAACAAATGAAAGTTACTGTTGTTTCACATCCTCACCCGTATTTGGGAAAGTCAGTGTTCTGGATTTTGGCCATTCTAATAAGTATGTAGTGGTATTTTCTTTTCATTTGCATTTCCCTGACAATATATCATGTGAAACATCTTTTCATATATTTATTCTCCATCTGTATATGTTCCTTGCTGAAGTCTCTATTAAGATCTTTGATTCATTTTCTTAAAATCAGGCTGTTTGTTTTCTTATTGCTGAATTTTAGGAGTTCTTCATATATTTTGGAAGATAATCCTTTATCAGAAATGTCTTTTACAAATATTTTCTCCAAGTCTGTGACTTACCTTCTAATTGTGTTGAGTGCATTTTTATATGTTTCCTGGAGATTTCTGTATCTCCTTTACAGAACTGTCTATTCAAATTCTTAGCCCATTTTAAAAATTAAGTTATTTGTGTTTTTATTGTTGCCTTGTAAAAGTTACTTATTCTAGTACAAATCTCTTATCAGGTATATGACTTAAAAAAATATGTCACCCCATTCTATTGGTTGACATTTTCCTTTCTAAATGATATTCTTTAAAGCATAAGCATTGTGCTTTTGACAAAGTCCAATTTGTGTCTTTTTTTTTTTACACTTAGACAACATATCTAAGAAGTCATTTCCCTATTTCAAATCCATGAGTATTTACCCTTTTCTTCTAAGATTTTTATAGTTTTAGCTATCATAGTTTGGTCTATCACCTATTTTGAAATAACATGCCCTGTTGTGTGAGGTAGCAGTCTAACCTCTTCTACATATGGATACCCACCTGTTCCAGCATTGCAATCGCATTTCCAAGGTACAATGAGGCATCAGCTTAGAGCATTCCTTGCAAGAATGTGTACAAGAATTCTCTAGTGCACAGAATATACCCTAAATCAATGACCACCCTATGGTGCTGTGTCCTTAATAAGGAAAACACATCCATTTATGAACCAACGAATGGAAGCAGAAGTGGCTTCACTTGTGACTCTAACTCACATCAAAAATTTCTTCTTTAGATTTTCTGAAACTCTGATCATTTAAGAATCTGTTTATAGAGAGGGAATATTTCTGCCAGAGGACAAAGCCAGAGTCCCACTGAACTTTAAGTTATAGTTTGCACCTTGTCACCTCAGTGTCCCCATGCTAGATGGTCTATAATAAAAGGCGGTAGAAAAGGAAAGGCTAGCCAAAGAGAATCTAGTATTTTTAATATATTATCTGTATAATGATATTCAAATTGTATACTTGGAGGCCAAATGCAAAGATAAACAATGCATTTTGTCCCACAGGCTGTCCCCTAATCAGACCAAATGTGTTGGTAAGTTTCTTCAAAAAAAAGGCCAACAGGAATCTTGGAAAAGCTGTTTTCAAAACCTATTAGAAAACACAAGTGGATGTGTTCAACACAAGGAGTGGATATAGTGGTCCTTTCAGAAGCACTCATGACCCCAACTGCAGGAAACACAGGTGAGACAACTCAACAGCAGTGACCGACACATCCATGTATCCCTAAGCCATATATTAAAAATGATGATCTGAATTGTCCTTTTCTTTAAAAAAAAATCAGATATATATCATTTCAAAATCAAGGGAAAAAAAAAAGAACAGTATACAGATGATTTTCATAGTCTCTGATACGATGTACTTGAATTTGAGTCCTTAATCTACTACTTACTGTCTCTGACTTTGGGTAAATTACTTAATACACATATACTATTTTCTTCACCTATAATATGGGGTTAAATAAAAGAAACTGTGCTCAGGGAGTCATTTTAAAAACTAAATAATCCCTGGCACAAAAGGTAATGAGCAACAGAGCTAAATAAAAATTATGTATTATTTTCACAATTAAAATTACTAGGAAAAAACTCATAGAAGTGAGTTTAAGCTCCAATTCTGACACTGTTAAAGCTTAATCAGGTTTCTTTGTCTAGCCTACACCTCAGTTTCCTTAAATGCAATATGAAGAAAGCAGAGGAAGACTTGCTGAGCTATTTTCTCTAACAAAAGAAAATAAAAACACCATGATTCTTTGGATACATAGACCCAAATGACTTACATCAGTGAGTTTTTCAGTATTAACAACCCTGGGGATGCTGTTGACTCCTTGGCAGTCAAGGAGAGGCACTGGCAACCTCTGCTCTTCTGGGGCCTCATTAGAGCCTGGCTCCCCAGCAACTCAGAGGACCCCTCATTCTCAGGGACTTCCGCGTGTGGCAGTGGCTTGTGCCTTTACATACCTAGGCCAGCAGGGAGCTTTGTGGCTGACAGCCCATCCTGACAGAACTGGAGGGTAAACACAGAAGATTAAAATAAACAAACACACATACAACCAACCTGGACTGGAAAAAAAAAAAAGCAACACTGAGCAATATTTTAGCACTTGTACAGAAAACAAAGGAGAAAAACAGAAAAGGAAGAAAAAAGTCTGCCTCCTTAGAAGAAATGAAGATGCAGTCATCCTAATTTTACTTCAATTTTTTTCTTCTCTTTAGATGGCTTCCTGATCACATGGTGCAATTATTTGATGTAATAATATAGAGATTCTGTGGCTCCGCAAAGTGTATTTCAGGGACCCATTACCAGAATCGTGGAGACAGTTGTCTCAGTTACGATGGAATTTAGTGTCCAAGACCTTGGGGCACTCAAATTATCTGGAAGTCCCATCTCCTAGTCTAGAACATGCATCGCCAAGGAAAGTAAGATCTTGTATCATTTACTCAAAGAGTGAAACTCAATAAGCACGATACTTTTCTTCTCACTTATGTGGACTGGATGACTATAAATGATGCATGTATAGTGTCAGCACCATCCACGCTCTGAAGCCACAAAACCCTGGGTACAGATCTCAGCAGTGACCTCATGGCCAACTACCATCAGTTCCTCCTCTAGAACAGGAATTACAATGGCACCGACCTTCTGAGAACTGTATGAGCTAATACCTATGTAGCACTGAACATAGCACCTAATAAAGGGTGATCATCTGATAAGGGCTATTTTTAAATTTCAATGTATTTTTAATTTTATATTGGAATACAGCTGATTTAAAATGTTGTGTTAGTTTCAAGTGTACAGTAAAGTGATCCAGTTATACATATATCCATCCATTCTTTTTCACATTGTTTTCTCATATAGGTTACTATAGAATATTAGGTAGAGTTCCCTGTGCTATACAATAGGTCCCTGTTGATTACTATATTATATACAGAGGTGTGTATACCTTAATCTGAATCCCATAATTTATCCCCTCCACTTTTCCCTTTTGGTAACCATAAATTCATTCTCTAGGTCTGTGAGTCTGTTTCTACTCTATAAATAAGTTCATTTGTATCATTTTTTAGATTCCACATATAAGCGATATTATAAGGTATTTGTCTTTCTCTGTCTGACTCATTTCACTTCTTATGAAAATCTCTAGGTCCATCCATGTTGCTGTGAATAGCATTACTTAATTCTTTTTATGACTAAATAATACTACACTGTACATATGTACCATATCTTCTTTATCCATTTCTCTATCAATGGACATTTAGGTTGCTTCCATGTCTTTGTTTCAATTCAGTCACACAGTCACGTCCGACTCTTTGCAACCCCATGGACTGCAGCATGCCAAGCTTCCCTGTCCATCACCAACTCCCGGAGCTTAATCAAACTCATGTCCATCAAGTCGGAGATGCCATCCAACCATCTCATCCTCTGCTGTCCTCTTCTCCTCCTGCCTTCAATCTTTCCCACCATCAGAGTCTGTCTCAATGAGTCAGTTCTTCGCATCAGGTGGCCAAAGTATTGGAGTTTCAGCTTCAGCATCAGTCCTTCCAATGAATATTCAGGACTGATTTCCTTTAGGAATGACTGGTTTGATCTCTTTGCAGTCTAAGGGACTCTCAAGAGTCTTCTCCAATAATACAGTTCAAATGCATCACTTCTTCAGCGCTCAGCTTTCCTTATAGTCCACCTCTCACATCCATACACAACTACTGGAAAAACCATAGCTTTGACTAGATTGACCTTTGTTGGAAATGTCTCTGCTTTTTCATATGCTGTCTAGGTTGGTCATAGCTTTTCTCCTGAGGAGCAATTGTCTTTTAATTTCAGGGCTGCAGTCACCAACTGCAGTGATTTTGGAGCCCCCCCAAATAAAGTCTGTCACTGTTTCCATTGTTTACCCATCTACTTTTCCATGTCTTGGCTATTGTTACTGCTAAGTCACCTCAGTCATGTCCAGCTCTGTGCGACCCCATAGATGGCAACCCACCAGGCTCCGCTGTCCCTGGGATTCTCCAGGCAAGAACACTGGAGTGGGTTGTCATTTCCTTCTCCAATGCATGAAAGGGAAAAGTGAAAGTGAAGTCGCTCAGTCGTGTCCGACTCTTAGCGACCCCATGGACTGCGGCCTACCAGGCTCCTCCGTCCATGGGATTCTCTAGGCAACAGTACTGGAGTGGGGTGCCATGCTGCAAAGAACACTGGGGTGTATGTATCTTTTAGAAGTATATTTTTCTCCAGATATATGCCCCAGAGTGGGATGGCTAGATCATATAGTAGTTCTAGTTTTAGTTTTTTAAGGAATCTGCATACTGTTCTCCATAGTGGTTGTACCAATTTACATTCCCACCATCCGTGTAGGAGGGTTCTCTTTCTCCACACCCTCTTCAGCATTTATTGTTTGTAGACTTTAATGATGGACATTCTGACCAGTATAGGGTGATATTCATTGCAGTTTTGATTCGCATTTTTCCAATATTCATGATGTTGAACATATTTTCAAGAGCTTTTTGGCCATCTGTATGTCTTCTTTGGAGAAATGTCTATTTTAATAATCAGTCCATTTTGATTAGGTTGTTTTTTGTTGTTGTTGTTTGTCTGTTTGTTTTTTATATTTAGCTGCTGAGCTGGTTGTATATTTTGGAGATTAATCCTTTGTCAGTCACTTCATTTGCTAATATTTTCTCCTACTCTGTGGGATGTCTTTTATTTCATTTATGGTTTCCTTTGTGGTGCAAAAGTTTTTAAGTTTAATTAGATCCCATTTGCTTATCTTTATTTTCATTAGTTTAGGTGGTGGATCAAAAAAGATGACTTCAGACTCTACTACAAAGGTACAGTAATCAAAAGAGTATAGTACCGGCACTAAAACAGAAATATAGGTCAATGGCACAGGATAGAAAGCCCAGAAATAAACCCACATCTCTATGGTTCATTAATCTACAACAAAGGAGGCAAGAATATGCCACAATAAAAGACAGTTTCTTCAATAAGTGGTGCTGGGAAAACTAGAAAGCTACATGTACAAGAATGAAATTAGAACATTCTATAACACCATGCTGCTGCTGCTGCTGCTGCTGCTGCTGCCAAGTCACTTCAGTCGTGTCCAACTCTGTGCGACCCCAGAGACAGCAGCCCACCAGACTCCCCATCCATGGGATTTTCCAGGCAAGAATACTGGAATGGGATGCCATTGCCTTCTCCGCTATAACACCATACACAAAAACAAATTCATAATGGATTAAATACCTAAATGTAAGACTAGTTACTATAAAACTCTTTGAGGAAAACCTAGGCAGAAGACTATTTGACATAAATCACAGCAATATATTTTTGAGTCCACTCCTAAACTCCTATTACTCCTAGAGTAATAAAAAAAAAGGTTATTATTTATTATGTGTGATGTTATTATTGATGACAACCTCAATATAAGTCACATATTTTTAGACATGCTTCCAATGTCTCCCATAAATGCATTACAATTTTTAACTTTATATATAAAATAAAATACATAATGATATTTATATCTCCTTACACATGTATACATTTATGTGTATACATGTATGCAAACAAAGATTTATAGAAACTTAGAAATAATCTATTGATGACGCCCATCTTCAGGCTATCATCCCTGTGGAAACTAATCTCTTAAAAGGATTATTGAAAAGGACATTTAACTAATCTGCTTCTACTCTTGCCCTCCTTCTTTTCCTTCTTCTAGGAACCAATGCTCAAAACCCAAATTGGCACTTAGTACCTGTGTTCAAACTCTCTAACATCCCCATTGTCCATGGAATGAAATGCAGACTCCTGATCATGGGCTACAAGAGCCTTCACATCTGGACCCTGTCTCTCCCTCTGACCTCCTCCTCTTTTACCCTCAGGCTCCCGCACTACACTCCAGCCACAGTGGCCTTCTTCCCACTCTTCGAGTAAGACAGATTTATTCCCTCCTTAGCGCACCTGCACTTGCTACATTAGGTCTTAGAATATTTCTTCCACCCCAGCATTCCACAGCTGGCTTTTCTTCTCATGTTTCTGGCCTCCAATTAAGAGAAGCCTCCTTTCATTAAGAGTCCTCTGTCGCTCAGCTCCCCCATTACAAAACCTTGTTGTATCATCCTCATATTCATTATCACTCCCTGGATTCATGACAGTCATTTATTTTTACACTTACTGTTCACCTCCTTTCCACTAGCAAGGACGTTCCATGAGAAAGGGACTGAAAACAGCCATCATATCCTCAGTACCTTCTACAATACTTCAGGCACAGTTGAAACTAATCAGGTACATTGTAAATGAATGATTTCCTGAAATCATTTTTATAGAGGAAATGACTTATACACCAAGAGAACCTATAATCATATTTTTTACAGAAATGAATTTTATTTTTATTTCTACTGACCATCTATTTCACAAGTAAGAAAGACTGAATTGGATTTAGCATTCAAAATGCAGCTCTGCATGATCCTTAGAAAATGTTTCCAGAAAATATGAAGTAAGCTATTCTCACAAACCTGACTCATTCAGGACAGTAATTCACCTAAACCCTTGGGATTGAGATCCATCGCAGGTATTGGATTCTAGCATATGTGACTAGCTAGGAAAATAAACACATTCAGTTTTACAAAGTCAGATCCAAGTTGAAGTAAATGAAGACCTGCTTTTCTTGCATCTGGTGTTAGAGACATAATTTCCCAAAATAATACCATTCTCTCTTTTTAAATTTCTCATTTTTGTGTGTTTACTTTCCCTTTTTAATCTTTCTTTTGGTATCTAAAGGGAAAGCTCACGCATCATTGTTATTTCTTCTCTGTTTGCCAAAGAATTAAACGCTATGGCAACAGTACTCAGAAAACCATTATTGAAAATAATTAGGATTTAGGCACTGACACAAATTATATCCAGGTAATAAACTTTAGAAAAAAAAAAATAAACGGCTAAAGATGGGCCTTGGAAGGTAAACTCTTTTTCAAAAATGAGTTCAACGTAAGCTGGTGAAGGTGTCTATAATCTTGAAAACACTAGCTGTAAATGGTTCTTCCTCTCTGCCTCTCCCTTTGCAACCCTGGCTCAGCACTGAACTCTGGAGGCTTTATATTAACAATTTCAGAGCACTCTCACTCAAGTCACTGGGACTACTTCTCCCTCCAGGACACTTTAACTTTTCTAACCCTTTCCTTCAAAGCAGTTTAGACAAGAGAAAGCAAAAAAAAAAAAAAAAAAAAAAAATTACTGTTTTTGACCTTAAATCCCACCGTTTGAATTTCAGTGCAGTTAAAAACAGCTGAAATGTAAACCCCACAGTGAGCTTCTATTAGAAAGGCTAGGAGACACTGAGGCATCCCCAGCATGCAAAGACAGTATGCCCATTTGAGGATAATGATAAGGCAGCTGCAGATGTTCAGTCAATTAGATTGCCTGATTAGCTCAACGTTCCAATGCATCATGCAATTCAATAACAGTCTGCCCCCCTGCTCTGCTTCTGGGGGAACGGCTTTAAGCAGCATACCCACCACAGCTGCTGGGTTCCATCTATTTGTTTCTACACATTCCACTACTCAACCCACCTCTTCTTCATGCTCCTTTTGGTTGCCAAGTTGCAGATGTTTCTGCCTTCTTATTTCCCCTCTCCAAAATACCTTTTTTTTTTTTTTGAAATCAAATAAGCCCAAAGGGGGAAAAAAATCCACAGTAGCTCTTCAAACGGTGGGAGCTAAAAACAGACACATCACTGTCTACTGAAGAGGTTACATCTGCAAGTGCCAAGTTCCAGGGTGCTACTGCTAAGTAAGAATGAAACCCACTTTACAGTCACCTCTCAATGGAGAGTGATGGCCACGGTGGTAGGTCCATTCATTTCCCGGAGAACACACAGCAGCGATTCTAGCACTGGATCTTATATTGGTCATGATATTTATGACATAATGTGTGAGGTCCATGGTTTTTGTCTGTGTAAATTCTTGGCCTAGCTCTCGGGTCTCCAATATTTTCTCCTTCATTTATCAAACATCCTTTAAATAAATTCCCCTCTCTGCTTAAAGTGGTAGAGTCAACCTATATTGCCTACCAATTAAGAATCCTGACAAATATGGCCACAGGAGAACAATGATATATGATGGTTAGAGTATAGGTTGGTACAAAGAAACACATCATACAGTGACCCAAGTAAGACAGACGCTTATTTTTCTCTGAATAATCCAGACATCAACAGCGCTGTGCCATGAGGTCACTTAGGGATCTGGGTTCCTTAGAGCTTTTTCCATCATCTTCTTCTGCAGGGTCCAATTTAACTGCCACCATTTTTACAGCTCAAACCAGAGGAAAAGGGAAAACAGTTGAGTGGAATACAAGTAGTTTTCTTTTTTGATTTTTTTCCCACTAATGCTATAAAAGATTCCCCAACTTTGTGGCTTAAAATATCATAAGCTTATTATCTTGTAGTTCTGGAGGTCAGAAGTCGAAAATGGATCTTACAAGCTAAAATAAAGGTGCCAAAAGTGTTCCTTCTGGAGGCTCTTCCAGTTTCTATAGTCTGCCTGCATTCCTCAGCTTCTGTCCCCTCACTTCATCTCAAAACCAACACTCTAATATCGGCTCCCATAACACATCTGTATGACTCTGATCCTCTGCAGCCCTCTTATACAGACCTTTGTCATCACATTGGTCCCACTGGGATAATCCAGGATGCCATTTAAAGATCCATAAACTAACTGCATACAGAAAGTTCCTTTTGCCACAGAAAGCAAGATGCATATTCAGGGGTTCCAGTGATTAGGACATAGACACACTTGAAAGACCATCATTCAGTCAACCACAGAATGGACCCCAGAAGCAGAACCTATCATTTTCACTCACATTTTACCAACTTAAAATTAGCCACATAGCCACCTATAGCTGCAAGGGATCCTGGACATTTCAGAAAACCCTGTGAACATGTGCCCTGCCAAAACTTAATAATAATGGTAAAGGGCAAAGGTTTCTATAACTAAAAGGAAGATGAGAAGAATGGAAACTGGGTGTGTCAGTCAGGGTTGTTTCAGCAGGAGAGGGTAAATTCAAAAGCTGTAATGAGTTCAATAAAGGGACTGAGTTCAATAAAGGGACTATTCACAAATGTATGAACAAGGAAACTCTGTGAGATAGTGGAGAACAGGGAGGCCTGGCTTGCTGCAGTCAATGGGGTCGTAACAAGTGGGACACGACTTAGTGACTGAACAACCACAATATGAATAAGGATAGAGGAAATTATCATGGGATATTATCTTAAAATTAGCAACAGTGGAGAGCGCTTACCACTCTTAGGCCTAAGGGAGGGGCAAAGGGAGGAATGTCTCCTAGGGCTGCCATAATCAAACACCACCAATCAGCTGACTTAAAATAACAAATTTATTCTCTCAGTGCTTTGGAGGACAGAAGTCTAAAATTATGGTGCTGGCAGGACCAGGCTCTCTCTAAAGGCTCCGAAAAACCCTCCCCTACTTCTTCTAGCTCTTGGTTGTTGCTGGCAATCCTCAGCCTTATTTGGTATGTGCCATCATAACTCTATTCGTTGCCTCCAACTTCACATGGTTCTCTTCCTTGTGTCTTAATTGGTCTTTACATTGCTTTCTTTGTCCTTATAAGGAGGCTGGATACCAGCCCTTGGGTTTATTTAGGAGCCCCCATCCTAATCCAATATGACCTCATCTTAATTTGATTACCTCTGCCAAGATCCTGTTTCCAACTAAGGTCACCTTCATAGGTACAGGGCTAAGGACTTTAATTTTTTTTTGCGGGAATCAAGTCCAACCCACAATAGAAGGGGACGTTACCAGGTACTGGAGAGGGCTTCCAGCTTAAAAGAACACAGCATATGAGAAGTTGTAGCCTCCAGTACGGGAACAAAGCCGATGTATGGTGACTCAACATGGATACGGATGATGGAACGACCACTGTGACTACCTTCTCCTCACTCTCTGATGTCCTGCCATCAACTGACTGATATCAACTAACTGGTATCAACTAAAATGGGGGAATGAGCAGCAAGAAAGTCCATTAGACCAATCCATACAAGTTCAATCCCTTAGGGCATAGAGCAGACTGCTCTCCATGGGATGAAGAAGGAAACAGAGTCTACACTAGGGGGCACTTAAAGTCTCTGCCAAAGGGACCTTCAGCAACACAACACCTCAAGTGGCTTCTGAACCTTTGATAAATGTGTATTAGTAGAAATCAGTTCAGCATGTTTGAGTTCCTGCTGTGCAACACATACCATGATAAGCACTAGAGCAATGACAAAATCTGAAATACGGCATCTACAGTGCCTTTGTCGGTGGGAAACAGATGGCACCTGCCTATCTTCCAAGAAGTAAACCCTTTCGAATCTTGAGAAGATAAAGGGTGCAGGCTTTTTTCACATGATAATTTTCCTCTGCTGATAGCCTGACAATTGCTTCTGGTTATCTGTTTTCAAGATGCTCAGAGTTGCATGGAGGAGACACACAGCTCAACAAAAACAATTTGATGGGAGATTTAAGAGTATGTAAAAGAGCTAAGAGAATACAAATGAGAGAACAATTAGCTGGGTTCAGTACACTGTTGGCTATACTGGATTTCCTCTCCTTGAAAAATTGTCAATCTATGAAAAATAACTAGAGGAATATTTGCATCAGCAAGATTGGAACAGTTCTTGTAGTTCTCGGTCTTTCTCTGTAAACTGGGAGTTACTAATTGAAGCCCACTTGGTGACTGCTCTCAAGGACATTCCTCACGGCAGCGCTGTAACTTTCTAAACCAAAATAGAAAGAAACTGCTAAGCATTTTAGAAATCATCAATATCAATTCTTAATGACTGAAAGGCAATATTCTCTCAGTGCTGTCCAACAAAGAAATTCATGTATCTAACAACTTAAAAAAAAAGTTATGTGACATTTGAGTAGTGATTCCTAAGTGATTTGATGATGGCAAATGGAAATATTCTCATCTGCATTTACAGAAAGTCTAATAAAGACTCTAAATACATGTGTTTGCACTTGAATGTGAGCATATGTATATGTGTTTGGGGAAAACAATTTCCTCCACTCCTTCTATGTGGACACAATCTTATTAACCTACCACTGCACCTTCTTATTCCCCTGCTCTGGGAGATGAAGAGTGATTCAAGTGCCTGATCCAGTTGTAAACAATAAATTGAACATGCTCAGCTCACTCCATGCTGCTATTCTATGATTCCATGCTCCTTCTCCTGCTCTTCTGGAATAAGAATCTGGGCAGTGAGACCCTGTCCATCTTTGCTTATAAGAGTGCGGACACACTGTGCTAGTTGTAGGTTTCAGTCTTAACAAGCCCACTTAGCCCACAGCACTAAAACTGCTCCCCGACTTGGCCTCTACCAGTAACACATGTAATAATTTAGCTTCCATAGACGACTTTATTTTCCACTGTTTCAGAATGTAAGTAGGTGAATGGGGTTCTATTTATTGAGAACCCTCTCAATGCCTTTAGGCTTCAGGGAACTGTCTCGGGTACGATGAAGTACACATCAAAGTGTCCAAGTTGGTGAAGCACATGGTGCTCTCAGACTCTAAAACCTGTGGCTTTTAGTCTCGCATTTTATCATGTGGGTAAAGGAAATAAATTTTGATGGCTGAGTCTTAAACTTTAGAGCGTGGGCCAAAACAAAACAAAACAAAACATTAATAGATGGATAAACCTTATGTAAGGCCAAGAGGGTTCAACACCCATGGCTTGAGAAAGAGGATTCATGTCTGCGGCTTGTGGTACTTTGAACCTGGAAGACTTAGGGAAAATAGCTGATATTCTAACAAGATCCACTTGGATCCATTTGACAGCTCCTGTGTATCTAACTCCCAGTTTCTTTATGCTTTGTGTTTATAAACATTCATTTCTGTTACCTATAACCTCCATTAAAGATTTCTCCTTGTATTCCTAGAGATGGATCACCATTCTAAGCACAAAACAAAAAATGCCTGGGAGTTACATCACATGGTATAACCCAAAGCCAAGAGGTGAATGCATGGGGAAAACAAGGCCCAGCTTCCTCCACCTAACATGGGACAGACTTCAAGGGGTAATTTACACACCAAGTTCCCTGCAGGAGCAAGATCAGCCAGGACTTGGCCTGGATCTGACCACAGCTTGGCTGCTTCCCCTTTCTTTACTCTGACCCTTACTTCTCTACCAGCCCCTTCTGGAAGCATTTCCTCAAAAACTCACTAATACAAAAGTCCTCACCTAGGGGTCAGCGTCGGGGTGTCCAGCCTGAGAGACACCAGAGCTTTGGCCCAAGTGAGTAGCTGTGTACACAGAGACAGGAACTAAAGCACAGCCCAGGCCTTAGGCACAAGTACAGAAGCAGGTAGGCCAAGTCTGACAGCAGTGTAGGGGTTGAGGGCAGGGGGGTGGGGGGCGGGGGTGGGGAAAGCAGCACTGTCTCCAACCAGGAGAAGTGGGTAGCTTCCAGCCACAAGGGCTAGCTGCTGTAGTTGACTAAAAAGACACCACTATCTCCAGGCAAGGTTGGGGTCAAGATTTTACTGAGCAGAAGAAAAGCATTTGTAGGCTTTGAGAGGCACAACAATTTTTACAATGTTTAATAGCATTGCTCCACTTGCCACACAGAACCAGAGTGCCAGACCTAGGACAGCTGCACTAAGTCAAGAGCCCTAGAAACCATTCTGTATTCTGGGCCGCAGGCAGGAAGTCGTAGTAAGACTGAGACTGAAGTCCTTTTGCTGGTCCACGGATTCAAGAATGTAGAGCTTTCAAATCACTCAGTGACTAAGTGATGACCTAACTATGACCTTTGAAGTGGGTAAATAAGTCAGGTCTGAACCCTGAGGGAACATGATGAAGAAATAAACAGAACTTCAAAATCAAGTCTTCAAACAGAAGTACCGGTTTTCAACAGCTCCTGAGGTACAAGCTTCAGCAGCATCAACAGCAGCCTCCAGTCCAAGCATCAGCTTAGAGGAAGTTTGCACGAGAAGATGGCAGAAAAATCTTCCCCAGGAGACACTGAGGCAGCAGGAGGGCTATGGGGGCAGGGAGGTGAAAATGTACAACATCATGAGAGATGATGTGTCGGAAGATGAAGCCCACACTCCACTCAGGGCTGGATGGAGTGAAAATGAAAACATATCTAGTGGGTAAGATAAATAAGACCTACTAATCAGAGCCACCATCACTGCACTTTTTTTCACTTTGCATATTAATTTTCTGTGCACTTCCCTTGTGGCTCAGCTGGTCAAGAATCTGCCTGCAATGAGGGAGACCTGGGTTCAATCCCTGGATTGGGAAGATCCCCTAGAGAAGGGAAAGGCTACCCCCTCCACTATTCTGGCCTGGAGAATTCCATGGACTGTATAGTCCATGGGGTCGCAAAGAGTTGGACACGACTGAGAGACTTTTATTATTTATTTATTAATTTTCTGTAGCTGCACAACAAATGACCACACATTCACTGGTTACAATAACACAAATTTAGGCTCTCATAGCATCTGTGAGTCAGGAGTCCAGGCACATTTTGCCTGCGGCCTCTGCTCAGACACCTGGCTGATCTCAAGGCGTCAGCTGGGGATGTGACCTCACCTGAGACTCTGAGACGTTTTCCACAGTGACTCGGATTGGTGGCAGAATTAATCGCTTGAAGTTGTAGAACTAGGTTTTTGGTAGCCTGTTAGCTGTCAACCAAAGACCACTGTCTGCTCCTAGAGTTTGCACCTGAGTCCTTGACACATAGAAACCCAGGACAGTCCAGAACACAGATGGCTGCTTCCTTCCAAGCCAAGAGAAGTGCATTTCTCTATAGCCAGCTAGAGAAACTGCTCTGCTTTCAGAGGGCTTACCTGATTAGATCAGGTCCATGTGGATAATATCTGTTTGTCCTATAAGGTTCCAGTACCATACAGTGAGATCTCATTATATTCACAGAGCTCTATCCATATTCAATTAGATGATATAATACAGCAGAGGCTCAGGAATCTTGGGGCCACCTTGCAATCCTGCTTACTACAGTTTGCAAAACAAGCTAATGTCTAAAATACCATTCTCTGAAAACAGTATGCAAAGGTGGATTTTTCTCCCAGGTATGGCAAATGGATAGCATCAATTTTAAACTCTCAGGGAGACAGAGCTTCTTGTCATGGGGAAGATTCTGCAAAGGAAGTTTAAATCAAAATACTCTCTATCAGCTCCTTGTGGTACTGGAGCACTGGACTTCTGGCAACATTAAATGCTGGGTTCTGCAAACATATGCTGCCTGGGATAACTGCTCTGGAGACTAGAGACAGGTTTGTTTGTTTGTTTTTTTAACTCAGATTATGTTGTAGTGGAGCCAATGTTGTGTAATAATCTTGTGTGTCACATTAACTCTCTGGTTCTTAAAAAGGAAAAGACATCAGAGTCTTGGTCTCAATTTCTGAGGTCTTCCTCAGACTGCAGGAGCTCAAGGATCACCAATTTTCTGAGGTATCGCTTAAAACGAATTAGAGGGAATGGATTTGGAATCAACTGTTACTTAAGATTTTGAAACTGTAACTGAAAGACAAGGAATTTGATTGCAGATTTTAATTTACTTGAATTTGAATGCATTTGCTTACTTCTGAGAAGGATTTGATTTTTAGACTGAACATTATCCTTGGGTACAGGATAGTGGAGCATTTACTCATATTTGAATTTAAGGCATTCCTAAGATAACGTAATTCATAACACAATAGAAGAGAAACATCATAGTGTGTCACATCTGCATGGATAACTGCTTTTACATGAAACTATAACTTACGAATTATGTATATTTGTGCTTGGTTACAACATAAAATGTATTTCATACTATGTGTTAGTCACTCAGTTGTGTCTGACTCTTTGTGATCCCACAGACTGTACAGCCTGTCAGGTTCCTCCATCCACGGAATTCTCTGGGTAAGAATACTGGAGTGGGAAGCCATTCCTTTCTGCAGGGGATCTCCATAACCAGGAATGGGATCCTAGTCTTCCCCACTGTAGGCAGATTCTTTACCATCTGAGCCACCAGAGAAGCCCATTTCATAATATAGATTGTAGCAAAAGCAATTTGAAAGCCATTTAATACATCTCAAGTGCTTAATGTAGTCTCTGGAATATAAGAAGCATTGCTATATTTTAGACAACGTTCCTATCAGCAGTAGTACTGGAATCAGTGGCTTTCACCCTGGGTTGACCATTCCATCATTTGGGGAGCTTTAAATGTGCATGCTTGCTTCCTCACACCCACTCCATGAACCCAGATTCTAATGTGGCTGACCTGGGATGTGGCCTGGACTTTTATGAAGACGATGATCAGCTTGGAGGTTCAGACCTACAACTTGGCCTTTCACTGTTGTGTCACCCTGATGCATGGTAACATGGGTACAATTTTACTGTCTGTTTTACAGAACTCTTCCATAACAGGATCATTAAGAGGCTTTAATGCCTTAATATATAGAAGTGTTAGTCGCTCAGTCGTGTCCAACTCTGCCCACCAGGACTCAGTCGTGTCTGACTCTTTGCCCACCATGGACTGTATAGCCCACCAGGCTCCTCTGTCTTGGAATTCTCCAGGCAAGAACACTAGAGTTGGTTGCCATTTCCTTCTCCAGGGAATCTTCCCAATCCAGGGATTGAACCTCAGTCTCCTGCTTTGCCGGAGGATTCTTTACTGCTGTGCCACCAGGGAACATCACATATATAAAGCATTTAGCAAAGGACCTGCCCTCTATGTTCTAACGTGGTAGCTATTGTTCAGACATACTAAAAACCTATAACAACAGGAAACATGAACTTAGATTCTTACTGATGGCTTTTGTCAAAATAATCTGGTCATTTCTTAAGATAATATACATTAGAAGTCATCATTTTACAGTCTGAAACTAGGAAACAAAACTTATAGAACTTAGGTCTCTCTTTGACTAACACCAATTATAAATCCCATGTTAACATATTTGGTCACTTCTTCCTGTTCAACTATCAGTTGCCCAAGTTCCTATTTTCTCTTTCTGGCTTTGCAGTCTTTCACAGCTGTCAACTAAGGTATAGTATCAAATATTTCACTGGTGGCTTTGGGTCATATACTGACCTCTGTCTTGACTGCCCCACCATCTGTGCTCCACCTGTCACAGGCTCCAAGTCTTTGCAAATCTTAACAACTTCTTTAGTGTTTCTGAGTTACTTCTAAATAAAAGAAAGGGGCCTGCCTTGCTTTACTACTTTCTTCACTAAGAACGGCTATCCCCAAAGGTCACCAACCAATGCACATAATGAATTTTAGTTTCCTGGGTCTCCAAGGAAGGCTAAGCTAAAAGAAAATGCCACTTTTCACCCATCAGGTTAACATACATTTCAAAACCTGGTAAAACCAAACACTGGTAGAAAGGAGGCCAATAAGAAGTCTCCTGTACTGCTTGAGGGAATGAAATGAGTTACCGCTTTGAATAGCAACTGGAAATTATCAAAATTTAAAACGGACTTATCTTTGCATGATACACTTACTGATGAACCAACAATTAATTCTGAATATTTAATGTAAGAGAACTCTTCCTACATTTGAAGAAATAGGTACAGCTCATGACATTCACTGCAGCCCTGGGACCAATAACAAAAATCTGGAACCAACATAAATGTTTAGCAGAAAGGGAATGGCTAATTAAACTATGATATATTCCACTATGGAATACAAGCAAGAGTCACATCTACCTACAACACAAGATAATATTAAGTGATAAAAGGATGATGCAAGAGGACATACTATGAAGTTACTCTTTTTAAAACAATATAGGACACTACTGTGTGTGTGTGTGCACGCAAGTGTATATGCGTGTGTGTGTAAAAGGCCCACAATATAAAAATGAAACTCTTAAATCTGACTGTCTCTAGAATGGTGGGTAACCTTATCTATACTACTTGAATTTTATTAAAGGATTTATTTATTAATTATGTAATTAAATCCGTGTTTATAAAATTCCTATTTCTAAAATAAGAAAAACTGACCTCTGTTTTTCTTTTCCCCTTGCAGCACTTAAACTGGTGATAAGTGAAAACTTTTAGGAGAAGCCAAGAGAAGCCAAGGCACGAGGTACCTGTCTACATGCATGGAAAGACATCTGTAATCTGGAGAATGAGGTAAGTCTGAATTATTCTACCTTTTAAGTAGCTCCCCCCAAAAGTACCTGAGGGGGTAATCCAAGAGCCATATTTAAATCACCATGTTGGAATATAGTTAGTGCTTAGATGGACTGAAGAGAATGGAAGTTCCTTTTTATCTTCATAGAACAAGCTGGGATGGCAGTTTCCACAGGGCACATGATTCCCTGACTAAATGCCTGAAACCCAGAGCAGGTTGCCTTCTACCCAGACCAATGGAGGGGATCCATCAGCACACCACTAAGTTGGGAAGGACCTATTCAACCTGAAGGACACCCCAAATCTCAGGGAAAGGACATAAAGAGACAGACACAGCAGACTATGTGGGTGGGTGATAGGGCAGGTCAAATAAATGAAAGACTGTTTAATTGTGCATGCTTCCATAAATACCAGTTCCAAAATACCAGGCTGCCACAGAGTAAGGTCAGTGTATTTCCTATGCACTTATATTTCCAAATATATATGATAAATCACAAATCACCACTAGTATTCTGATTATGGAAAATAACTTTGACAGGAATGAAAGTTGTAGTTAATGCCTAAGCCAAGCCATAAAAGTAAGTCTAGGAGTCATGGTCTACCTACACAAGAAAATGTTTTCAAAGGTTCAAGGCATGCAAAAATTATACCCAACTTATATATCCAACAGTTAGGGATTGATTAATAGACTACAGTATACCCACAACTGGAATATTATGGGCCTTTTAAAGGGGTAGTGGAGACATAGATTGTTCAACATAGAAAACTGCTCAGCAGAGATAAGAAGTGATATAGTTCAACAGAGGGATCCTGAAGCAGACAACCTAGGACTGAGTCTAGGATATTGCATTTGTGATCTGTGGAAATATCAGCAAATCTCCCACCAAGTCTCTTAGCTAAGACTTTAGCAATACCCATAAGCTGTGTCTCAGTATTATAATGCATCAGACTTATAGAGGCTGTTGTGAGAATTAAACTATACACACGCATACCTCAGAAAGGTGCCTTGGATGGAGTAAATCTTCAGTAAATAACAACTATTACTATTCATATCATCATTAATCAAGAATCCCCATTAAATGATACCCAAAGTTCATAATACAATGAAATATTTTCTCATTTTGAAAAAACATATAAATTTATACACAATCTATATTGATATAGAAATAGCCAAACTACACAAAACATATGTATGTATCAAATTTTAATGATACAGAAACAACTGAAAACATAAATTTACTGAATACTCTATTTCCTCTCTTTGCTTATTGGAAGAGCACAGTTGTTGGAAGCCTGGGCTGTCAAGCCAGATCATTAATGTTCAGTTTCTGGGTTGACTGACTACTTGTTGGCTATGTGACCTTAGGAAATTCACTTAATTTCTTTGGGTCTCAGTTTTCCTCATATGTCAAAATGTAAGATTATTTATATTTACATTAAATAAGAATGAGATATTTATTTAAAAATCATAATATTTATTTACCATGCCACATCAATTATTGAAGATCAAATGATTTAAATATATGTGCCAGACATAAAAGCATCATACCATTTTTTGTTTTCTATCATAAGTCTAAAAAAACAGAATTTTCAGATGACACATTTTTATATGCAGACAATCCTAAAGAATCAGCAAAATAACAGAAATATACGCACAGAATGGAATATTATTTAGCCATAAAAATAATCACTGATACTTTCTACAACAAGGATGGACCTGGAAAACATTATGCTAAGTACAGGAAGCCAGACACAAAAGGCCACTTATTGTATAATTCCATTTATATGGACTTTCACATGCTGGGAAATCCATAAAGAAAGAAAGCAGATTAGTCTTTGGTAGGAACTAGAGGGAAGGGAGACTAAGTGACTGCAATGGGTATAGGATTCTTTCAGGGTGATTAAAATTTTCTGGGATTAAATAGTAGTGATGGTTGCACAACTCTTACAATTTCCCTCCTTTTGAGTATACTGAAACCCACTGAAGTGTACACTTTAGTGAACTGAATGATATATGATTTATATTTAAAGAAAAGAATACTGCTTAGAACATCTTTACAAAGCTAAATAAAGTTAATTCCTAGCTATGTTTCATTGTGATGAAACCAAAGCCATTTAGGCTTTTGAACTTCAAGATCTTCCAATAGAATTCATGTCACTTTTCTTTAACAAGCTTTTTCTTTTTCCCAGTGTCACACCTATGTTTTCAATCATTCCAATAGTACCAATAATTTGGGGAGTCAGATGTTACCAAATTAGATTAACCTATTTTTGTAAGATTCTTGGAAAAATCAGCTTACACCAGACATTTCCTGAAGGAGCCACAATATCTCCCTATACTTAGTCTTAGTCCTACCTCTGAAAAAAGATTAAAACTGCTGGTGAGAAAGTGAATATGAGATACTAAACAGCATACTGATAATTGTGATGAAAATAGATGTTTTCTCAGAATTTTTTACCTATTAAAAATAAAAGGATTAATTTTTAAGATATGTAATTGTGAGTCACTGACCCTTCAGTCTCTCCCACAACACACACATATGCACACATGCATGCATACACACACACACACACACATACACACACACGTTTCAAACAGTACAGCCTAATCTTTTGTGGCTCCTTGATTTAAGGAGATACATCAGTGCCTGGCTTTGTTCTCCTAATATCCTTTAATTTGGGGTGTCCCTGTCTTAAACCATGTGAAATTTTTCTGAGCAGCTTCTCAGCCCACTGGGTTACTATGGGAATACCTACTATCTCAGCCCACAGGGTTCTGAGAACCCAGTATGTTTGTTTACTTTTTCAGAGCCGAGCTTGGGTGGGTAAACTGTTTCTAGGATGGCCATCGTGGTACCCAGAGCCCAGCTTCCCTAGGTCCCCCATATGCGCTGCTGCCTCAACCAAAGCACCCCAAGCCCAGGAAGACTCTCCCACCTGTGCAGGACTGGCCCCAGGCACTGCTCCTGCCAACACCCCAGATCTCCACCTCCTTCTAATGTTAAGCTTCCTTCTCCTGCTTCTTATCAACTCATTTCCCTCCCTACTCTCTTTTCTCTTCTGTTTGTCCTTCCCTCATTCCCAGAATCTGACATTTTCCCTGAGAGACAATGCAAAGGAACAGTAGGAATATCACACGCAAATCTGTATCTTCAGAAATTATCTTGCTATGCAGGTATGTGAAAATAAACACAGGTCTCTGATCCAAGCATATCAAATAAGCTTCCAATATTTTCATCAATAAAATGAAAGAAGCTGGAGAGCTAACCTGCCTAGCCTCATCCTTCCCATTTAAAAGAGAAAAAAATTCAATATCACATACAATATTTCTAGTTAAATGGAAAAAGAAAAATTTATCCCCGAAAACTAACCAGACAACACGCCATATTTTGAATGTACAAAACCAATAATCCTTAACCTAGCCACAAGCAAGGAGGAAACAATTGTGTAAATCTGTAGAAACTGAAATTACATTAATCATTTATTGTAAAACAAAAAAGGTTTTTTAATGGCTGAGATAAAAATTAAGCTAATCATATATTATTCTATTATAACGTCCTTAAACTGACATCCTTAAACTGTACCTACACTTTAAAATTTTTTTTCCTAATAATATAAACTTATACTAAGTAAAAAAAAACAAAAAAACGGGGGGGCATACCCCAATGCTTAATGATGTTTTTTCCTATTTAGAAAAGATAAAAAGTAATCCTACACAGTACTAGCTTTAAACAAGTGTATGGTTTTTGCTTTTGTGTGTGTGTGAGCGTGTGTGTGTGTTTGTTTGTTTTTTTTTTTGGCCATGCCTTGCAGCTTGCAGGATCCTTCTAGTTCCTGACCAGGGATTGAATCTAGGTCCCCCAAATGAAAGCATGGAGTCCTGACCACCGGACCACCAGGGAATTCCTTCAGCAAGTGTATGTTTTTAATGTTGTTTAGGTGCTAAGTCGTGTCCAACTGTTTGTCACCCCATAGACTGCAGCATGCCAGGCTTTCCTATCTCCTAGAGTTTGCTCAGATTCATGTCCACTGAGTCTGTGGTGCTATCTAACCATCTCATCCTCATGCTTTTAATGAAACAAATTCAAAGAAAGCCTTAAATCCTAACTCCCATGTTTAAGATGATGTTATTTTTCAGATTAACCAACAACTCCTGAAGAATCCCAGTGACCATCGTTGGCCTTCTAAGGAGAAGCAGGAGAGAAATTGTAAGCAGACTTCCTACTATACCTGAGAGTAATGTAAATGAACGCCTCCTGGAAGTTTATTGTGTCCCTACTTCGTTCAGGAAGGAAAACAAAGCACACTGCTTCCTAGAAAACAATGTAGTTACTCTAGTCAGAACAATTCAAGTCCTCATGACCTAAAGTCAGGAGAAAAGCCAGGCAAGGAACCACGCCAAAGATGTTTTAGATGAATGGATAAACTAATATCAAATGAGTATCAAACGCTTCCATGCACTATAAAAATGAAGAGATACCTCACTAAAACAGATCGTTAATCTAAAGGATATCAGCAATTTCTTTCTTGGAAGTTGTGATTTCTAACTGCTCAAACTTCCCAAGTGATTGCATTAAAATGCATCTGGCTTCATTCCTCGATTGGCTTCACAGCATTACTTATTCTATTACACATTTTCAACAGTGGAGGGGAAAAAAAAGAATTATAGTACATGTATGTTACTGCAATGACCTCAAACCCAAATAGCATAGTTCTCTCTCATTTAACCAATGCATATTTCATTTTTACTACCACACAAGAGCTCAAGTTATTCTAAATTATTCATGATCACTCCTTCCCAGTACCATCCATATGTTCTCACTCACCCAAAAAAGAAAAGCCGTTTCCATTCTTGATTAGTAGCATTTGTAACCCATTACCTTTCTTTACAATAAAAGGTTGAGTATTTCAAAAAATAAGCATTATAACACTGGCAAAAGCTGAACACTTGGTCACATGCTAGCATTAATTTTAGGCAAAAGTTTTCTCTGAACCACTGATGGATGTTACTGACAGAAACCTATGATTAGATATTTTAATATTAATTACTTTACCAATACATATGCAGTTTGCAAAATCTTGAAACATGCTTGGCCCAAAGCAGGAATTTTACACACATTTGCTAACTTTACTAATGAATGCCTAACTGATGGAAGTTTCATTTTAGAGTTTTTTAAGAAAAGGATATATTTATTTAAATTTTCCATATTTCCATTACAATAAATTTCTGATGAATCCATACCAATTTGCAAATTAAGCAACAAAAATAGCAACTTCCTTATAAGGTAAAGTTAATGCTATTTATGAACTCCCTATTAATGAAAGCCTAAATGACTGTATACTTAAAATTCCTATTTATGTTAAGCAAGTTATCAACAGGTAGAATATCAAACAGCCCTATAACCAGATTTGGGTTGTAAAATATAAAAGAAAAAGTTGAAACTATAAAAATACTACAGAAAACAGTACATAAAATAAAATTCAGCATCAAACTACCCGATAACACAGTCAAAGGTTTCTTCACTGTTGGAAATTCATGTAAAAAATTTCAAATCACACACAAAAGAGATTCTCAAGCAATTCCAGTAGTGAATTAATGAAATCATGTTCTATGAAAGGCTGGCAGGTCATCTCGAGTTAAATGAAAGTACTGTTCTTCCACAGAGTGGAATACGGACATCTGTTCTCTACAAGCCCATGCTGCAACTTCATTTACAAGTGCACTCATTAACCCTCAGAGTATTCCATCAAGAAATCCGGAATCATTAACAATTCATAGTTGGCTAAAGCAGCATGTTCCACAAAGGTTAAAATGAAGGGCCCTTCCATAAAGGGCCCCGGGACTTATTACATTTTATATGTGTTCTGGAAAAGATTTAGGGGAGGGGAGAAAAATTACTAGGTTTTAATCACTAGTTGCAAAAGCTTTATCTGGTTTTAAAAGGGATACCTAGCTTTAATTTAAAAATCTCAAGTTTGTTGATTATATCTCAACAAAGTTAAAGAATTAAATTAGTAAATTTTGAAAATTAAAATGGTGACTTTGTCCCCTTCCTAAACAGGAATCAGGAGTGAATTCATGTATACCAACATATGACACTCTTACCTAATCACATCAACAGTTAAATGTAGGCAGACTACTTGTTGCAATTAAGAGGCAAAGACTATTATATTAAATAAAAATGAAGCAACTATATGCTCCTTATAAGAAATACACTTTAAATAGAGGTAACAGACAGATTGAAAGTAAATAGGTAAAAAAAAAAAAAGGTCACCATGCAAACTTTAAACATAAGAAAGCTAGTGTTACAAATCAACAGCAGACGAAGTAGACTTTAAACCAAAGACTATTGCTAAAAATAAAAAGCATTCCATAATAATAAAAAGATCACATCATTAGGAAGATATAACAGTCCTAAATGAGTAAGCACATAACAGAGCTTCAATATAAACAAGCACAAATTGACAAATCCAAAAGAGAAATAGAAAAATCTATAGTAATGGTTGAAGATTTTAAATGAACCTTCTCAGTTATAGATAGAACAAGTAGATCCTATCTGTGTCTCTGAAAAATTCCTAGAGACAGAGAAAATCTGAAAAACAGAAATCAGGCTATTGTACCTAACCAGTCTGTATGTATCCCTAATACGGCAACAACATAAAATACATTTTTTTCAAGAGCATCTGGAACATACATGGAGACAGGCTACACGTTGCTCTATAAATTAAGCTTTGAAAACATCAAAAAATTGAAATAATAAGTAGTTATCTTCTCTGACAATTAAAGTATTAAATTATAAATTAATTTAAAAGGACAAACTGACAAATCCAAAAATATTAGGAAAAAACATGATAATTTAAAATAAACCACAAATTTAAAGATGAAATTAAATATAAATAGAACAAACTTTAAAATAAAAAAAATAAAAATTAACCTATCAAAATTGTGTATTGTAGAGAATTCCATTCTTATAAGTATATAGTTCTAAGTCTCAATAGAGAAGAAGAAAGATTCAAAATTCATCATCTGAGAGCCTACTTCAAGAAGCAAAAATAGAGGAGCAACTGAAGTTCAAAATGAATGTAACAAAGAAAATGTTTTTAAAAGACCATGAATAAATGAAAATTTAAGGCACAAACAACAGTGAAAATCAACAAAGTAAAACACTGTTTTTCTGTATTAATAAAGTTGATAAATCACCAGTAATTCCACACATGAAGAAAAAGAGAAAATGCAAAATTCAATATCATCAAATGAAATGAACAGTATCACAATAGATCCTGCAAATATTAAAATGATAATAAAGGAAGATACTGCAAACAACTTTGTGCCATAAATTCACAAAATTTGATGAAAAGGATACATTGTTTCAAAAACAAAAATATACCAGTTGATGTAAGCTGAAGCAGAAAATCAAAGTTACCTGTATCTATTAAAGAAATTGAACCTGAAATCAAAACCCTTCCCAAAAAGTAATCCTCAGGCCAGATAACTTCACTGAGTTCTAACGTCAAGAAAACAACAATTATTTTGTACAAACTGTTTCAGAATATAGGAGAAAGAATACTTCCCAAATCATTTTATGAGGTAGCACTATCATGTTACTAAAAATATCTGAAAATACTATAAGTTACTGACCAATATTTTCTCATGCAAAAAAAAAAAAAGATCCCTTAAGATTCTACAAAATGCAAAACTCCTTAAAAGTACTAGCAAATCAAACATTCAATATATAAAAAAGTAAAATATCGTGAAAAATACATGGTTTACCTCAGAGGATAAGACTGGTTTAACATTCAAAATACTAATCAGTGTAATACTGCCATGTTAATAAAATAAACACTTTCAATATAAGAAGAAAATACATATAAACAAAAGCCATGATCGTCACAATAAAACCTTCAACAAAGTAGGAATACTAACCAATCATATAAATACACTGAGTATCACCACCACCACCACCAACAAAAACTTCTGTCTATAACAAAAACCCACAGCACTTTTGTTAATGGTAAAAATTAAACCCATTTCCCATACCATCAGGGATACAGAAAGTAAGTTTTCTATAAACACATGTATTTACCATGGTACTGGAGATCCTAGACAATGTAATAAAGCAAGCAAAGGAAATAGAAAATAAAAGGCAGTCAGATGGAAATATTGATGAAACTCTCATTCACAGACATTGTAACTGTGTTTTAAATGTACAAAACAGGCTCACACATGCACATCACACACACACACAACTGCTTAGATTAAAATGTGATTTAGCGATGTTGCAGAATATCAGGTCAATACACTACAATTAATTGTATCTCTAAATATAACAATGATAAATTGGAAAATGAAATTTTAAAATTATACTTACAATAGCATGTAAAACCATCAACATATCCAGGAAGAAATATAACAAGTATATGCAATATTTCTACACTGGAAACCACAAATATTGGTCAGTTAAATTAATGATGACCCAAATAAAATGCTATGTAACGCTCGTTGATTTAAAGACTCAATATTGTTATGAAGTCCATTCATTCTAAAGTGCCTTGTAGATTCAATGCAATTCCTTTCAAAATCACAACAGGCCCTTTTGAAGAAACAGATAAGATGATTCTAAAATTTATATGCAACTGCAAAGGATCTAGAATAGCCAAAACAAATTTCAAAGAAGAACAAATTTTAAAAACACTAATTGATTTCAACCTACAATTAAGACAGTGTTGAATTTACATCGATAGACAAATAGATCATTAAAGAAGATGACAGACTTCAGAAACAGACCACAAATGTTAGGTCAATGTTTTTGTTATTAAAACAAGGTACCAAGGCATTTCATGGGGGAAGTGTTTTTAATAAGTGTTATTGTAGAAACAGATAACTATATATTAAAAATCCTCAAAACCTCTGTCATTGCATCAACAAACACTTATTTGACATGGCTCATAGATCTAACATGGCTCATGCTTTCCTGATAGCTCAGTTGGTAAATAATCTGCCTGCAATGCAGGAGACCCTGGTTAGATTCCTGGTTCAGGAAGATCCCCTGGGGAAGGGAAAGGCTACCCACAGCAGTATTCTGGCCTGGAGAATTTGACGGACTGTATAGTCCATGGGGTTGCAAAGAGTTGGACACGACTGAGTGACCTTCACTTTCACTTGCATACATCTAAACATAAAACAGCAAACCAGAAAGCTTCAAGAAGATCATATAGGAGAATACTTTTGTGATCATGGGCAGGACACACAAAAACTCAACTTAAAAAAAATTAAAAATTGGATTTCTTCAAAATTAAAAATTTCTCATCACAATGTCATTTAAAAAATTATTAGACAAGCCAGTCAGGAAAAATATTAGCAGTCAACTTGTATGTTGAATATGTAAGTAAAATATAAAAATATAAAAAGCCCTATAAAAATGGGCAATAGACTTGAACAAACTCTCCCCAGAAGGAGACGTATAAATGATAAACTAGCATATGAAAAGATGCTTAACAGCCATTAGTCATGCAAATTAAAATCATAGTACTATACACTTTTTCTTTTACTAGAATGGCTAAAATAAAAAAAAGACTGACAGAAATATCCCAAACAAGAATTGTAATAGAAACCTCCAAACAGTCTTGATGGGAATGAAAATTGGTACAAGCACTTTAGATAACTAAGTGTGTGTGTGTTTTTGCATGCACGCGTGTATGACCCAAGGACAAAGAAGTTCTATACTTAGGTATTTAACTCAGAGAAAATTAAAGCATGCACTCAAAATGAATGATATACACGTTTCTGTGCCTACTCTTTGCAACCCCATGGACTGTAGCCAGATAGGCTCCTCTGTCCACAGAATTCTTAAGGCAAGAATACTGGAGTGGGATGACATTCCCTTCTCCAGGGGATCTTTCTAACTCAGGGATCAAACCCAAGTCTCCTCTATTGCAGGCACATTTGTTACTGTCTGAGTCAAAAAGGAAGCCCAAACCACAATTCAAACTGTCTCATTTGTACCTGTGGGATTTTAAATTATGAAGGTGACTGAGGAAAGACACAGAGAGGGAAATGCCACTGAAAGAAGATTCACAGCTTACATATTCCAAGAGAAGGGGACAAGCCAGGCCACACAAGGGCACATGGGGAAGCACCAGTTCTGGACAGGAAGGAGAAGCAGGACAGCGCCGAATGCATAAGACTTAGCCTTTCTAAGGGAGCATTCTTTGGCATTGCCTTTCTTTGGGATTGCAATGAAAACTGACCTTTTCTGGTCCTGTGGCCACTGCTGAGTTTTCCAAATTCACTGGCATATTGAGTGCTGCACTTTCACAGCATCATCTTTTAGGATTTGAAATAGCTCAACTGGAATTTCATCACCTCTACTAGCTTTGTTCGTTATGATGCTTCCTAAGGCCCACTGGACTTCATATTGCAGGATGTCTGGCTCTAGGTGAGTGATCACACCATCATGATAATCTGGGTCATGAAGAAATTTTTTCTATAGTCCTTCTGTGTATTCTTGCCACCTCTTCTTAATATCTTCTGCTTCTGTTAGGTCCATACCATTTCTGTCCTTTATTGAGCCCATCTTTGCATGAAATGTTCCCTTGGTATCTCTAATTTTCTTGAAAAGATCTCTAGTCTTTCCCATTCTATTGTTTTCCTCTATTTCTTTGCACTGATCATTGAGGAAGGCTTTCTTATCTCTCCTTGCTATTCTTTGAAACTCTGCATTCAAATGGGAATATCTTTCCTTTTCTCCTTTGCTTTTCACTTCTTTTCTTTCACAGGTATTTGTAAGGCCTCCTCAGACAGCCATTTTGCCATTTTGCATTTCTTTTTCTTGGGGATGGTCTTAATCCCTGCCTCCTATACAATGTCACAAACCTCTGTCCATAGTTTCTCAGGCACTCTATCAAATCTAATTCCTTGAATCTATTTCTCACTTCCACTGTATAATCATAAGGGATTTGATTTAGGTCACACCTGAATGGTCTAGTGGTTTTCCCCACTTTCTTCAATTTAAGTCTGAATTTGGCAATAAGGAGTTCATAATCTGAGCCACAGTCAGCTTCTGGTCTTGTTTTTACTGGCTGTATAGAGCTTCTCCACCTTTGGCGGCAAAGAATATAATCAATCAGATATCGGTATTGACCATCTGGTGATGTCCATGTGTAGAATCTTCTCTTGTGTTGTTGGAAGAGGGTTTTTGCCATGACCAGTACATTCTCTTGGCAAAACTCTATTAGCCTTTGCCCTGCTTCATTCTGTACTCTAATGCCAAACTTGTCTGTTACCTCAGGTATTTCTTGACTTCCTACTTTTGCATTCCAGTCCCCTATTATGAAAAGGACATCTTTTTTTGGTGTTAGTTCTAGAAGGTCTTGTAGGTCTTCATAGAACCATTCAACGTCAGCTTCTTCAGCACTAGTAGTTGGGACATGGACTTGAATTACCATGATATTGAATCATTTGCCTTGGAGATGTTCAAGCTAGTTTTAGAAAAAGCAGAGGAACCAGAGATCAAAATGTCAACATCCGATGGATCATTGAAAAAGCAAGAGAGTTCCAGAAAAACATCTATTTCTGCTTCATTGACTAAGCCAAAGCCTTTGACTGTGTGGATCACAATAAACTGTGGAAAATCCTGAAAGAGATGGGAATACCAGACCACCTGACCTGCCTTTTGAGAAACTGTATGAAGGTCAGGAAGGAACAGTTAGAACTGGACGTGGAACAACAGACTGGTTCCAAATAGGAAAAGGAGTACGTCAAGGCTGTATATCGTCACCCTGCTTATTTAACTTATATGCAGACTACATCATGAGAAACGCTGGGCTGGATAAAGCAGAAGCTGGAACCAAGATTGCCGGGAGAAATATCAATAACCTCAGATATGCAGATGACACCACCCTGATGGCAGAAAGTGAAGAAGAACTAAAGAGTCTCTTGATGAAAGTGAAAGAGGAGAGTGAAAAAGTTGGCTTAAACCTCAACATTCAGAAAACTAAGATCATGGCATCCAGTCCCATTACTTCATGCAGGTAGATGGGGAAACAGTGGAAACAGTGACATACTTTATTTTTGGGAGCTCCAAAATCACTGCAGATGATGACTGCAGCCATGAAATTAAAAGACGCTTGCTCCTTGAAAGAAAAGTTATGACCCAATCTAGACAGTGTGTTAAAAAGCAGAGATATCACTTTGCCAACAAAGGTCTGTCTAGTCAAAGCTATGGTTTTTCCAGTAGTCATGTATGGATGTGAAAGTTGGACTATAAAGAAAGCTGAGCGCCGAAGAATTGATGCTGTTGAACTGTGGTGTTGGAGAAGAGGGCTTTCCTGGTGGCTCGGACAGTAAAGGAGAAGGAAATACACTGGAGAAGGAAATGGCAACCCACTCCATTATTCTTGCCTGGGGAATCCCAGGGACGGGGGAGCCTGGTGGGCTGCCGTCTATGGGGTCGCACAGAGTCGGATACGACTGAAGCGACTTAGCAGCAGCAGCAGCAGCAGACAGTAAAGTGTCTGCCTGCAATGCGGGAGACCTGGCTTTGATCCCTGGGTCGGGAATATCCCCTGGAGAAGGAAATGGCAACCCACTCCAGTACTCTTGCCTCGAAAATTCCATGGGTGGAGGAGCGTCGTAGGCGACAGTTGATGGGATCACAAAGAGTCAGACACAATTGAGAAGACTCTTGAGAGTCCCTTGGCCTGCAAGGAGATCTAACCAGTCCATCCTAAAGGAAATCAGTCCTGAATATTCATTGGAAGGACTGTTGCTGAAGCTGAAACTCCAATACTTTGGCCACCTGATGCGAAGAACTGACTCATCTGAAAAGACCCTCTTGCTAGGAAAGATTGAAGGCAGGAGGAGAAGGAGACAATAAAGGATGAGATGGTTGGATGGCATCACTAACTCAATAGACATGAGTTTGAGTAAACTCTGGGAGTTGGTGATGGACAGGGAGGCCTGCCGCGTTGCAGTCCATGGGGTTGCAAAGAGTCAGACACGACTGAGTGACTGAACTGAACTGAACTTTCTTGGAGAGAGGGCAAGGCAGGGCTGCATACACAGTTTATGACTGGGTGGTTTGAATAATTAAGGGGGGGCTCTGTGGCATAGCAAATGTCCCCAGGTATCTGGCATCTGATTCTGGATTGATCTAGGGCTATGGAAATACTGGCTTGGTGCATGAGAGTAGATAAAGGAGGTGGTTCAGAATATGGACTCTGGATCACATGGGAGATATAAACAACTCTCGCCAGTAGTTTGGCCCTGTAATTAACAGATGCCAAAGAGACAAATAACAGAACCTAAGAAAACACAGTTAGAACAATAATAGTCTAAGAGTGGAAACATGGAAAGCTAACCAAATGTCCATCAGGAGACCAATGAATAAACGGTTTATGGTATATCCCTGTAGTGAAAGATTACTACTCAATCGCAAAAAAAACTGGTAGATGCAACACTACTTGACATAAATCTGAAAAACATGATGATGAACAAAACAGCCATACTATTAAGAATATATACATGATGCTTCCGGTTATAAGAAGTCTAAGAAGAGGAAAAAATCTATTGTGGCAGGGGGCGAGGGGCTTGGGATTGACTAGGAAGGGCCATGAGTGTCCTATATCTTGTTGTAGGTACCCATTTGTGACAACCTGAGGGTAATTAATTGTCAAAAAGCATCAATTTGAACATATAAGACCTATGCATTTAATTGCATGTTAATTATGCTTCAACTATTTAAAACAAAAAAAATCTGTTTAGTAAGATTAGAAATCTGAAGTACAGAATTTCTCTATTTTTATTGCTTACTTTTCAAGTGTATCCTTATTTAGAGTCCAATAAGAAGACAATAAAGGGCTCCCCCAGTAGCTCAGCAGTAAAGAATCTGCCTGCAATGCAGGAGCTGCAGGAGACTCAGGTTCCATCCCTGGGTCGGGAAGATCCCCTGGAAGAGGGTAACCCACTCCAGTATTCTTGCCTGGAGAATTCCCGTGGACACAGGGGCTTGGAGCACCGTAGTCCACAGGGTCACAAAGAGTCGGACAAGACTGAGCAACTGAGCACGCATGCACGCAAGAGGCAATTACAGTAGCTCTAAGTGGAGGTTTTCCGGATTTCTAACTTCCAGTCCTGGCTCTTGTTCCTGGTTCTTATCCAAAAATCTCTGTGACTTTTTACCAAGGTACTCATTCTTCGAAAGCCTCAGCTTTTTCACTTGACAAAAATGGAGATAACAGTACTTATTTCTTATCTACATAAATATTCTGGCAACAACACAACAGAGGTGATAACTGATAATCACAGTCACAGTAAAGATTATATTGTTAATAAAGCCTATATCAAACATGTCTCCAAGATGGATAATTAAAGGTAATACAATTGCCATATATGATTATTACATGTAGTATGTAAATTTTGTACTTTACTTTTTATAATAGAATGTGACACCTGATACAGTTGTTGACATCCAAATGAGAAAATATACAGGAATATAACATGTCATTACATTATCTTGTTTCTCAAAAGGTGTGAACTGTGGCATAGCACTTACAATCTGTTTTACATATAGTATTGCATGTGATGCTTGCAAGAGGCCAATTAAATAGATCCTATTATTATTCTCATTTGACATTTGAGGAAACTGAGGCTGAAACAAGTACCAAGCTCAAAGATGGCAAATGCATAAGAGGTAAAGATTTCAACCTTCTCATTAAGAACTCAGATTCTTTCCATCTTTCCATCCTGACAGCCTCAGGAAAAGTTAATCCCTTCCTGACTGCTCTGATTGGATGTCACATCTTTATACAGAATCCAAAGTCCAGAAGGAAGAAAGAGGGCCATTCTGCTTTGTTCTTTTTTAATCCAACCAGTTGAATAACTAACACAAAGAAGTTAGTTATTCCTTTGAAAGGAAGAAGGTAGGAAGTGGCCTATCTTGCTTTAAAAAAATATTGTAGCTGAGATTTTTACATGCATTGAGAGACATTAGATTGAAGGGTTCTGATGGGTCCATATTCACAAACCACAAGTGAGGACTTGCACAAATGAATCCAAGCTAGGGTGACAGGGAGAATCAAATTAAAAGTTGTAAATCCCGGACTGCACTTACGTATGATTGAAACAGAAGTGGAGTATCTAATTCACACTACTTTCAATGTTAAATAATAATGATGTATAAGTCTAAAATCTCTGGATTTTTTGCAAAAGAACTGTGGAAATCGAGTTCTTGCAAACTACAGAATTAATCATTTACTGACATTTGTGGGCTTAAATTGCATTAGATTTCTTATTTTGAAGTCAGCTTTTAGACAAGCAGAACATTGCATACTACTGACCACCCTTTATGGTATAATAAACTGAATTAAATGTCATATTTGCAATTGACCCAAAATCTCTTATGGAATAATATTTGCCTTTTGTAGGACATACCAAAGATACTACATGCTGACTTGATCACTAAACATTAAGTATATGTACATTTTAAAACAGTGTAAAATTAAAACTCTTTAAGTTTAAAAAACCTTTATAGTACCTATCATCTTGAAATACGAAATGGCTCTCTTAACAAAACCTAATGATTGTACAGTCTGAAATAAACAAAATTGAAAATGTAATTTTAATATATCAGATAAACAGATTAAAACTCGATCTATCTGTGCCCATTTAAGAGTTCTTTTAGCTGTCAAAATGAGCTGTAGAAGAACAAATGGGAATCGCGTTCTATTTTATTTCACCTTTCTACAGAGGCACAGTATGAAATTCTTTTCTTGTAACTTCCTTGTTAAAATTACAATGTATCAAGTTGAACACCGACCCACTGGGATAATGGTAAAATTACTGTCTTGGTATTCAGACTTCATTTCCTCAAAGATTCTGGAAGTTGTGACAAGCTGCTAGATGTCTTCAAACTACAAAGCAAAGCAAAATACCCTTATCTTGGCTGGCACAGGACAAGACAGCAAACAAAGTAGGGCATGTAGCCTCGGGCAATGGTTTCTCTGTAGAGATTCCAGATCTGAGAAAACCACTTATCAAAATATTTGCTCCTCTTAGTGATAGAGGAGGTTTTCAACCAAACATGGAATGGGTATTTCATCAAGAAAACGTACAAAGGTCATTAATAACATGGAAGACTGGAAGGAGAATATTAAATTATACACACACACACACACACACACACGCGCGCGTGCGTGCACGCACACATCCCATTAACTTCTTTCCTTGGGTTGACTGACAGAAACATTCCCCTTGATCTTGTGGAATTAACAACCCTTCTCTGCTTTTCAATCTGCATTAATGATGAGGGATATACTGTGCAGTTTGAGGAAAGATGTATTAAAATATATCAAATGGCTGCTCAGTAAATAATTACACTGGTGGAACACAGAGCTTCACTTACTGGGTTTAAAACCCTGGCACAGACAGTAAAGAATCTGCCTGCAATGTAGGAGACCCGGGTTGGATCTCTGGGTCGGAAAGCCCCCTGGAGGAGGAAATGGCAACCCACTCCAGTATTCTTGCCTGGGAAATCCCACAGACAGAGGAGCCTGGTGGGCTACGGTTCATGGGGCTGCAAAAGAACTGGGTACAACTTAGCCACTAAACAACAATAACAAGTAATACTAATATAACTATATTATAAATGAATGAATAAATAAGCAACAACTTAAGAAAGATACTATCTTAAAAACTCCCCATGGCATATTAAAAAAAAAAAGTATTAAGCATCTTTGTTCAAGAAATGATGAATCTAATAGGGAACACAGGATTGTCCATGGCATTTGCTTGCCTTTGCCTTGCACCTGTTCTGCCTTGAGTTTACTGTGATGAGCAGAACCCCCAAGCTACTCTCCCCAGACCTCTCCTCCCTCTGCAGCTACTCTCCCTATTTATAATTCAGGTGGGGCATTTCCCACTTCCTCGGTTCCCCAAAAGATTCAAAGATACACACATGGCCCAGACTTGGCTCCAAAAAGTCAATTTCAGAACTTGGTCTCTATTAATAAGAAAATGACCTCTTTTTCCACGGAGAAATAAAAAAGCATTTCAAAGATAACAGTGGAGTCAGGTAAAGCATGGAGGAAGGGGTGCGTATGCAGAGACAGTGCAGGCAGATAACAACAATGCAAAAGAAACCCACATGTGTTCAACATCAGGGCTTATCTGTCCACAAATGCTATGTTTTTCCTTTCAGTTCAGGCACAGGATAGGACTGCACTCCCACTTTGAATACAGACATGCCCATCTGACTGGTTTTAGTCAGTGAGATGTGAGCAGAAGTGACCTGTACTTCCTGTAGGCTTTGAGACAACTACACATTTGCCATGCTCCATTTTCCACATCATTGGGAGAACAGAGGCACAAGTCAGAATTGAGTTTTTGTCAACGTTGGTCCCTAAGTAACTACAATGAGCAGATTCCATCTGCTGCTTAGGTTAGACATGTAACATGAGCAAGACATAAGCTGCAACTGTATGAAGCTATAGTGAATCTGAGGACTTAGCCTGCCAGATGAATACATGAGCAAAAAGAAAAGAGGGAGATACAGGCAGAGCAAGCCAAAACACCATGGGTAAACTTCTGGTTTCGCTCTGCCCAGTGAATGAGTCCTGAACTTTTCAATAAGGAGAGCTGATGCACTTAGAGGGGGTGGAGGGTAGAGGCTTGAGCCAGTTTGAGTTGCAAATTTGACTTTTGCAAACAAATATATACCATCTACAACAAAAGAGGCACCATTCATGTACAAAAAATAATAATAATAAGCATACACAACAGGTGCTAAATTACCACAATGCGCTTTTAAGCAGACGGGAGGTCAGAGTGTAAGGTTTAGGCATGGATTTGATTCTGAGAAGCAACCAGAGAAGTGCAGACTTTCCCCAGAAGGGCGCACACAGGTAAAGGTAAGCGCACAGCACAGAGGTAGAGATGTCTGTGCAGAGATCAGAGCAGTGGCTCTTGACGCCATCCCCCACCTTACTGTGTGGATATTTTGGAAAACATCTGGGGGCATTCTGGTTCTCTCACTGGGGAATACCAGGGTCTTTAGAAAGCAGAGACCATGAAAGCTAGATATTTTGCAATGCAATTCCCACAGGGTTTTCATATGGGAAGGTTATGTAAGAAAAAACCTCTCCATCATTACCTGAGCTTATGAAGAATAATTTGCATGGTCTTAATATATAAGGATGCAAATCCTGGGTGAATCAAAGGAAGATCAAATTTGCAATGAATGTTCAGATGATAGCAAGAATTGCCGCTCATGTCATATACCACATCACCAGTGGCAACATCCATAATGGGAACCCAGTCAACAATCTGACTCACAGGTAACCGGTCTGCAGCTGTAGCCACCACATTCACCGTGATTTTATGATTATATTCACATATACCTACTTAGTTATCATGTTAATGTCAAATATGAAGACAATGCTAAAGTTTAGCTGACTACTGTCTAGTGTCCCTTCAATCCAACCTTAATGATTATAAGACAAACAAGCACACACAACCTTATCTCCTGGGGTGGGCACAACAAAACACTGAGAGACTAAAACAACAGAATCATGAATCAATTTCAAACAATAAATTACAAATCAAACAACATTATAATTTCAAACAACAAACTGTGAATCAATTTCCATGTATTTCTCTTTTTTTCTCATACATAAGATCTTACACTGGCCTTTTTGAAATCATGTGAACAATTCTGTTATATTAACCATAATGTCATGTCAATATATAAAGGGGATGTTACAAAATGCGAGTTCATATGTATGCTTGTTGAGAACCACTGATTTTGAGGAGAGCAACTGAAAGAATAATACTGTTGCCAAAATGCAGGAAGCCTTGGATGCCAGGTTAAGGGCTTTTTATCCCCTACAAGCAGCAGAAAGATATTACAGTCATGTAGTGAGAAAACTGAATGAACATGGCTATCTCCAAAGATAACTGATATGGTACCACAAAGGGTGACAGCAGAAGAGGAGAAACCAAGAGGCTGTGGCTGTGGCCATGGTAACATGACAATAAAAGTCTAAACCAGTGTAATGGCTTGGGAGACGGATCTGAGGAACAATGCAAAGATGACTTCAGCATGATAAGTGCCTGGTTAGGGAGGTGGGGAGGTGAGGAAAGAATCAATGGGAAATCCAAGGCTTCTGGCTCCTTTGACAGGAAGACTGATGATCCAGAGACAGAAATAGAGAAGAATAAGTCAAGAAGTCATATCTGAGGAGAAATAGGAGTTCGATTTCAGACATAACTCAAGTTTAAATCAACAGTAAGACATTCAGATGGAAATGTGGATAGTTGGGCAAACTGGGACTAGACAAGACATAATCAGCACACAGGAACAACAGAGTTACAGAGAGGATGGGAGGACTCTAATGGAAGAGAGAGGGGGAAAGAGAAAAGACTGTCAACAGCTGAAGCTCAGATAACATCCACAACAAGCAAGGAAAGGATAAAAATCAGCCAGATGGAGCAGACACATAAAAGAACTCCAAAAGGTCAGTGGTATGAAAGTCAAAAGAAGGAAAGTGATGGTAGAGATCAGCAGCAAATAGCACTGAGAGCCTGGAAACAAGGACTGAGACACAACCACTGAACCTGACCTGAAGAAGCTACCTGTGATCTCAGAAACGCCACTTGTACAGGGGTGAGATCAGAAGGCAGACAGGAAGGGAACAAGACTTGGGAACAAGTCAAGAGAGGACAAGTAATCAAGGGGGCACATACAGGGCACACGTTCTAGAAGCTCAGTAGTGTACAAGAGGGCAACAGGAAGAAACTTCAAGTCACTGATTACTGATTTCCACATGGAAGATGAAAACATATGTTGATCGGTACAGACAGGGAATTTAACCTAAAACTGAGAACTGGGGGAAAAATACATCTACTCCAAAATGCATCACGTGGCAAAAAGAAAAACAAAATGAAACATATACAAATCATATCCAATAATTCTCAAAGAAAGTAACACATACACTTTTTCAAAGCGCTCAGACTTCAGGATGTGGCTGCCCCATGTGGTTTGGCTGCAAGATGGACTGACATTCTGGGTCACTGCTTCCCTTGCACAGATTCCTAATAGCAATTTTGTTTACAGCAAATGATTGTGGGTCACACCTAACTAAAGATTTACCTCTCCAGTGTTCTTAATAAACTCATTTTTTAAAGAGCTTAAACAAATCTCTGGATCCGTATGTCTCACTGATCATAAATTCTCTCTAGGAAATCTCTTTCTAGTAAGGTTACAGAATAAAATATGTATAATTTACTACATTAACAATCGTTACCTTTAATCACTTCATAAACGGAGGAACCATTGAGTGACTCTTAGATTTCAGGCACAGATATAGCTTTAAAATAAACTTAGCTTCCAAAAAAGTAAATGATTATGCATATTGACTCAATAGTCTAACACTTATTATTAGATATTGAATTTTGTTTTTGTTTTTAGAAGTCTCACAAATTTTGACTAGCAAATTAACTGAGAGTTTTATAGCCTGGCAAATTTGTTTTCACTTTAGAACAATATATGACAAGGAGTCTAAAATATACTGTGGCTAATTAATGACTTTTTTGTGGTTTGACATACATAATGCATTAGCCTTGTGATAGCTTCACCTCACATCCTACTGAACCATCTCTCTCTCAAATTTCAATGCATGTAAGTGGTTGAAAGAATAGAAACTCCATTTTCTCTTCTCTTTTATAACAACTTCTGGTGCAAAGGTGATTTGCTACTGAACATCAAAGAACAATAGAGAGACTTTGAAGGTTAAAGAAGATTACTATGTGTAACTTTAAATTTCCAAAAATATAACACAGTAGTCCAGAATTCCTAATGGTGTTATAAAGTCTGTGTGCCCATAGGAAGAGAAAGTATTTTCATTAATGCTAAGAAAATACTACTGCTATTTGAGCAGAGTAGTTACAAGTGCCAATATTAACTCTGTGCCAGAAACCAAATTATTTTTAATTTGGACAAGGAGATTTTATAGGATACACACACACACACACACACACATATGACTTTAAAGACTATATACATATATATATACACACACAAAAGCCCCCACACCCACAATGCATGTGTGTGTGTGTGTGTGTGTGTGTGTGTGTGTGTGTGTGTACACACACACTTGGGGGTGTGAAACTATGCAAAAACCTCGCTTTGACCCAGTTCACTGGTTGGTATTGTTTTACCAGTGGGATCAACATTAGCTGCTGTTTCTATTATTTGAGCATCTGCTAAGGGAAAGCCCTGGAGAGTAAAAGCTGTGTCACTGACTTAAAAATCTTTATAAAATAGAATTATCAAATATTATATATCTTCTCCCAAACCCTCTCACAACCAAGCCACAATACAGTGTAGTAACATGAACGGAGTGACTGACAGTTCACTCTTGAGAAGAGGAGAAAGAGATAGCACTTCGGAAGACAGGACAGAAAAGACGAAGGGGACATGGAATAGAAGAGATGAAACTCTAAGGGGAACATTTTATTCTGCCCATTGAGAAATGAGGGTGAGATAAGAAGCACAAGCAGCCTCTCAATAGACCATCAGCATCTGGTTTGCTGGAAATGTCCTAATGCACTCCACATGGGTGTGCTAGGTTATAGGGGTGTTTGCAGTGGGCAATTCCATCAGTGCCTACACTTATAAGAAAATAAAAATAGCACTGTAATTACATATTCTAAACAACCTTTCCTATTTCAAAAAAGCATTAAAACAATGTATACAAAACAATAGTGGAAAACCTTACAATGTATTAATATCATCAACACTGAAATCAACGGATCCCATTCCCTGATCAAGTCAATGAACGCAAAATAAAAAAGGCAAATGGACTTGAGTACCAAAGGTCCTTCCAGTTGGAAAAAGTATAATTCTGTCACTACAAGGTATTACTGTTTATGAGGCAGAGTACTGTCTCCAACATGGCATCAATATGAACCTTATGGACCTGGAATTAATCCTTTTCCCTTCAATGGATGCATGAGCAATGTTGCCCTGGAATTAACATCCCTCCCATCCTCCTAGATACACTTACTTGCAGGAGAAGCAGGCAATTTAAATATACCATCCATTTCATGTACCTAGAATTCTAAGGCAGCAAAGTAATGAGAAGGATAAGAGGGCCCATTCACCATCTGATCAGTTCACAGGTCTGATGGGAATCATCACTGCAGATTGATTGTATACAAGGGTAGATAAATCAGACTTATACTAGGTTTGGTCCTGAACCAAAAAAACACCATTTATAACCATTTAAGAAAGAAAGACTTCATCATTATCCTTGGAAGAATGATTTCATTAGATACATAAACCTCTTCACATGATTTAATATCATATGGGAAAAATCTCTATAAGCAAAACTCTTTTCTAAGCAAAAATCTTCCTAGAACTAAAATTTACTGGGGAGTGGGTTGTTGGTTTTTCGTTTGTTTGTTTGTTTTCGGATAAGGAGTAACCTAGACTTTGTTCCGCCTACTTACTGAGCTGTGGCTATGTGAAATGGAATTTACAATTACTAAAAAGAGACCCAAATCCCACAACTCCTTTCACTTAATTATTCATGGCATTGATCAGCATATTTATTTTTAAAAACAGATAAAATTAGAGCAGGACTCATAGAGGAAGAATACTTCTTCCATACTTACATTAACTTACATTATAATGGACTTAGGAGTTTCTTTTTCAGGAGTTTGTACTCTGCATGTGTGAATTTTAAAACCAATCAAATATCATCAAAACATATTTGAAACAAGTTTACAATGTTCAAAGCTATCTTTGCAGGTGACACTTCTCATTCTAATTCACTCACCAGGATTAATTTCGGTTTATTGTTCTTAATCATAAGAATTAGACATGTCTAGCAATACTAAAATTAAATGTGGTAATGAGGGAAATAGAAGGGATATGTCTTAGAAGTTACCTCAGGTTTCACCAAAAAATATTAACTTTCAATAAATTACAAGACACCGAATTTAACAGAATAGACTTCCCATGCCCAATATCATTTAAGAGTACCTTGGAAATTTCTAGAAGAAAATTTAGAAAATACAGAGTTCCCTTAGAGCTGCGAATCGTCTGAAAATATGGCAGTAAACAATTCTTGGACTTCTCTGGTGGTGCAGTGGTTAAGAATCTGTCTGCCAATGCAGGGGTTCAGTTCAGTTCAATTCAGTCGCTCAGTCGTGTCCGACTCTTTGTGACCCCATGAACTGCAGCACGCCAGGCCTCCCTGTCCATCACCAACTCCCAGAGCTCAACCAAACTCATTTCCATTGAGTCGGTGATGCATCCAGCCATCTCATCCGCTGTCGTCCCCTTCTCCTCCTGCCCTCAATCCTACCCAGCATCAGGGTATTTTTCAATGAGTCAACTCTTCGTATGAGGTGGCCAACGTATTGGAGTTTCAGCTTCAACATCAGTCCTTCCAATGAACATCCAGGACTGATCTCCTTTAGGATGGACTGGTTGGATCTTCTTGAAGACCAAGGGACTCTCAAGAGTCTTCTCCAACACCACAGTTCAAAAGCATCAATACTTCAGCGCTCAGCTTTCTTCAGAGTCCAACTCTCACATCCATACATGACTACGGGAAAAACCATAGCCTTGACTAGACGGACCTTTGTTGACAAAGTAATATCGCTGCTTTTTAATATGCTGTCTAGGTTGGTCATAACTTTCCTTCCAAGGAGTAAGCGTCTTTTAATTTCATGGCTGCAGTTACCATCTACAGTGATTTTGGAGCCCTCCAAAAATAAAGTCTGACACTGTTTCTACTGTTTCCCCATCTATTTCCATGAATTGACGGAACCAGATGCCATGATCTTAGTTTTCTGAATGTTGAATTTTAAGCCAACTTTTTCACTCTCCTCTTTCACTTTCATCAAGAGGCTCTTTAGTTCTTCTTCACTTTCTGCCATAAGGGTGCTGTCATTTGCATATCTGAGGTTATTGATATTTCTCCTGGCAATCTTGATTCAAGCTTGTGCTTCTTCTAGCCCAGCGTTTCTCATGATGTACTCTGCATATAAGTTAAATAAGCAGGGTGACAATATACAGCCTTGACGTATTCTTTTTCCTGTTTGGAACCAGTCTGTTGGTCCACAAACAGTTCTAACCATTGCTTCCTGACCTGCATACAGGTTTCTCAAGAGGCAGGTCAGATGGTCTGGTATTCCCATCTCTTTCAGAATTTTCCACAGTTTATTGTGAACCACACAGTCAAAGGCTTTGGCATAGTCAATAAAGCAGAAATAGATGTTATTCTGGAACTCTCTTGCTTCTTCGATTATCCAGTGGATGCTGGCAGTTTGATCTCTGATTCCTCTGCCTTTTCTAAAACCAGCTTGAACATTTGGAAGTTCATGGTTCACATACTGCTGAAGCCTGGCTTGGAGAATTTTGAGAATTACTTTTCTAGTGTGTGAGATGAGTGCAATTGGGCGGTAGTTTGAGCATTCTTTGGCATTGCCTTTCTATAGGATTGGAATGAAAACTGACCTTTTACAGTCCTGTGGCCACTGCTGACTTTTCCAGATTTGCTGACATATTTAGTGCAGCACTTTCACAGCATCATCTTTTTGTATTTGAAATAGCTCAACTGGAATTCCATCACATCCAATAGCTTTGTTCGTAGTGATGCTTCCTAAGGCCCATTTGACTTCACATTCCAGGATTTCCGGCTCTAGGTGAGTGATCACACCATCGTGATTATGTGGGTCGTGAAGATCTTTCTTGTACAGTTCTTCTGTGTATTCCTGCCATCTCTTCTTAATATCTTCTGCTTCTGTTAGGTCCATACCATTTCTGTCCTTTATTGTGCCTATCGTTGCATGAAATGTTCCCTTGGTATCTCTAGTTTTCTTGAAGAGATCTCTAGTCTTTCCCATTCTGTTGTTTTCCTCTATTTCTTTGCACTGATCACTAAGGAAGGCTTTCTTATCTCTCCTTGCTATTCTTTGGAACTCTGCATTCAAATAGGTATATCTTTCCTTTTCTCCTTTACTTTTCCCTTCTCTTCTTTTCACAGCTATTTGTAAGGCCTCCTCAGACAGCCATTTTGCTTTTTTGCATTTCTTCTTTTGGGGGATGGTCTTGATCCCTGTCTCCTGTACAATGTCACAAACCTCCATCCATAGTTCATAAGGGACTCTGTCTATCAGTTCTAGTCCCTTAAATCTATTTGTCACTTCCACTGTATAATTGTAAGGGATTTGATTTAGGTCATATCTGAATGGTGTAGTGGTTTTCCCCACTTTCTTCAATTTAAGTCTGAAATTAGCAATAAATAGTTCATGATCTGAGCCATAGTCAGCTCCCGGTCTTGTTTTTGCTGACTTTATAGAGCTTCTCCATCTTTGGCTGCAAAGAATGTAATCAATCTGATTTTGGTGTTGACCATCTGGTGATGTCCATGTGTAGAGTCTTCTCTTGCATTGTTGGAAGAGGGTGTTTTCTATGATCAGTGCGTTATCTTGGCAAAACTCTATTAGCCTTTGCCCTGCTTCATTCTGTACTCCAAGGCCAAATTTGCCTGTTACTCCAGGTGTTTCTTGACTTCCTACTTTTGCATTCCAGTCCCCTATAATGAAAAGGACATCTTTTTTGGGTGTTAGTTTTAAAAGGTCTTGTAGGTCTTCATAGAACTGTTCAACTTCAGCTTCTTCAGCATTACTGGTTGGGGCATAGACTTGGGATTACTTTGATATTGAATGGTTTGCCTTGGAAACGAACAGAGATCATTCTGTTGTTTCGGAGATTGCATCCAAGTACTGCATTTCAGACTCTTTTGTTGATTATGATGGCTACTTCATTTCTTCTAAGTGATTCCTGCCCACAGTTGTAGATATAATGATCATCTGAGTTTAATTCACCCATTCCAGTCCATTTTAGTTATTGTTGAAGGAAATGGCAACCCACTCCAGTGTTCTTGCCTGGAGAATCCCAGGGACAGAGGAGCCTGGTGGGCTGCCATCTATGGGGTCGCACAGAGTTGGACATGACAGAAGTGACTTAGCAGCAGCAGCAGCAGCAGTCCATTTTAGTTAGCTGATTTCTAGAATATCAACATTCACTCTTGCCATCTCCTGTTTGACCACTTCCAATTTGCCTTGATTCATGGACCTAACATTCCAGGTTCCTATGCAATATTGCACTTTACAGCATCGGATCTTGCTTCTATCACCAGTCACATCCACAACTGAGTGTTCTTTTTGCTTTGGCTCCATCCCTTCATTCTTTCTGGAGTTATTTCTCCACTGATCTCCTGTAGCTTATTGGGCACCTACCGACTTGCGGAGTTCATCCTTCAGTGTCCTATCTTGTCCTATACTGTTCATGGGGTTCTCAAGGCAAGAATATCGAAGTGGTTTGCCATTCTCTTCTCCAGTGGACCACATTCTGTAGACTTCTCCACCATGTAATATCAACAATATAATGTGCATTTAAGCATGATTATCAATTCATTAAATGAATATGGAATGGCTACTAAGATACAGATTGTATGCCAGGAACAAGTGACCAGCAGGTAGAAAATTTTATAGTGTAGAGGGGTATAAAGGCAATGATAATACACAATGCCAAATGCTATCATGTGCTACCCTGTGCTAAAGTGCTTCAGTTGTGTCTGACTCTATGTGACCCCATGGGTTGCAGCCCGCCAGGCTCCTCTATCCACAGGATTCTCCATGCAACAATACTGGAGTGGGTTGCCATGCCCTCCTCCAGGTGATCTTTCCTACCCAGGGATGAAACCTATGTCTCTTAAGTCTCCTGCATTGGCAGGTGGGTTCTTTACCACTATTACCACCTAGGAAGCCCAAAATAACAGAGTTAAAATAAAGGTATGGAGATTTTTTTCTAAATCTAGAAATAAATATGTTGAAGCAATACAACATAAGAAAGGTGGCTCATTTTTTGTAAGGATTAAATGAAGTGGTTAGCATAGCACTTAGCACATAATTAGCCCACATTAAATGTTGCTGAAAAATCTCAACTATACAAAGAGTTACAAGAATTCAAACAGGGAAAGCTCATGAGTGGTTTGCAGGTTATTTTCAGATTTTTTCTAATTGGTTCAATAATTCTGAGAGGGTACCGTCTGCCCATTGGGAGTATAACCCGGAGGGGCCAAAATAAGACATGTTTCCTTCTCTCAAACTACTCAATCTGGAAAATATACACTAAATAAGAATAATGAGAGATACAAAAGGTAGAGCAAAAGATCATAACCTGTTCAGGAATGCTGTTTAATTTGAAATTCTTAAGAGGAGGAGGAGTAAGCCAGGCAATGGCTGCTGAGTATATATATATATGAATCTATTGATATGTGTGAGGGTGAGGCAGAAGCAATGGGGAAGTGTAACCCAGCCATTTGCAACAGTATATGCAAAGGTCTGGTCAAGAAATGGAAGACATTCATCATTGTTAGAATCAGAAAGCACAGGGAGGACCTCCCCATCGTAAGGCCAGAGGGGGCAGGAGGGTGAGAGATCACACGGAGTCCTCAGGACTCATGTCAAGTAACCTGGACTTTAACTTAAGATCAACTGAAATTTACCAGAGTTTTGGTAAGCATTTCAACAGGGTTTTGTATTTAAAATGCATGATGCAGTGTGAAAACAAAATCAGAATAGTCAAGAATAGATATTGGAGACAGAAGGCAGACTGTATGCTTTTGCAGTAATTGAGAAAAATGATGATGGTGGTTTAGCTGAAGCTGTTGGCATTAAAGGTGGAGGGAACTGGGCAGTTTCAGCAGATATTCTGGACGTAGGAAAGACAGGAATTGTTGCTAATTATGGCCTCAAAAAAGGAGAAGAAGTCAGCAGGAAATACTAGGTTTGTGGGTTGAGCAACTGATTTTGATTCTGGTGTTGCTTTCCTGTGGGGACAATGGAGAACACATTGGTAGAAAAGTAATTCTGGCCAGGACTCTGGCTGACAAGGTCAGCTCTATACATATCAAGGCTGAAGGGCTCTGAAACATCCAAGTACACATTGTATATTGACTAGCATAAAGGAGGTTATGCTATACCAACAAACAACTTGAAAATCTCCTTAGATGGCAACAGTGAAGTTTAACCCATGCTCATATTTGATGTCCACTGCAGGTCCACAGAGGGCTCTGCTCACAGCAGCCACTCAGTTCCCAGGCTCACAGAAACTCCATCTTACCTCAGGCTTCCATGGCTGCAGAAGCAGATAAGGACACAGAGAACCATGTATGGGCTCTCGGAGTCCCTGCAGGGAGGGACTAAATGTGAAATGTTCACATTCCTTTGGCCAAAGTAAGTCAAGGGACCAAGTCTGCCATCAACAATGCAGCAGGAAAGAAGTCATCCTTTCCTTGGGAAGGAGTAAATGATTATCAATAGCTTCTTACAGTAATAAAGCAAACAATTAAGATAAATAGGTTTAGACTTTTAGATTAAACTAACTAGAGAGAGCGAGAGGGCAAGAGAGAGACAGACAGAGAGAGATTTGAGAAGAGAGATGTTAAGGTGAATTTTTTAAAAGATGGGTATGATTTTCAAGGGGGTTCCCAGGTGGCACAGTGGTAAAGAATGTGCCTGCCAATGCAGGAGATGCAAGAGATGCAGGTTCGATCCCTGGGTTGGGAAGATCCCTTGGAGCAGGAAATGGCAACACACTCCAATACTCTTGCCTGGAGAATTCCATAGACAAAAGACCCTGTTGGGCTGCAGTCCATGTGGTCGCAAAGTGTCGGACATGACTGAGCAACTCATAATTGTGCTCGTAAGCACAGCACATGATTTTGACAGAAGAAAGAAAATCATTAAGGGCTTCCCTGGTGGTCCAGTAGTTGGGAATCAGCCTTGCAATGCAAGAGATACTGGTTTGATCCCTGGTCCGGGATGATCCCCTATGCTGTGGAGCAACTAAGCCTGTGCAACACAGCTACTGAGCCAGTACTCTATAGAGACTGCGAGCTGCAACTACTCTGTGCACCGCAGAGCCTATGCTCTGCAACCAGAGAAGCCACTGCAATGATAAGCTTGCGTACCACAAGGAGTAGACCCCACTCACCACAACTAGAAAAAAGCCTGCAGAGCAAAGAAGACCCAGTGTAGTCATAAATCAATAAATCTTAAAGAAAAAAAAAATAAGAGGATTCCAGATATTAATGTGGGATGATGGAAAGGAAAGCATCAGTGACAGGTGAAAGTTTTCATTAGATTTTGCATTCCTCTCTTTACAATGAAGAGGAAAAAGGGGGGGGGGGAATAAGTAAATGATTCATTTGAGAGGGAGTAGGAAAATGAGCCAATCAAAGTCTCCATGACCAAAAGAGGAAAGAGAAGACCATCTTGGAAAGAAGGGAAATGACAGGGTTAAGCTGGGAAGGGAAGCTGGGAAGGGAAGCTGAAATAGGTCCTGAACAGTAAAGTCAATTTTAGTCATAGAGATGAAATTTTACATAGAGAGAAAAGTGAGTCTACTTGGGGTCTGAGATGAGCAGAAAAGTTCACTCACAATCCCTATGGAAGACAAGGCAATAGCTCTCATTTACAGTTATATTTTTTTTTTTTCTTATAAGTGGAGGCTGTTCTGGGGTGAAAAATGCATTGCTTTCGGACATGGGACATGCAGATTCCACTTCTGGTTAGGTTATTAATCTAAGGTATTTGATTTAAGGTATTCAATTTGATCTAAGGTATTCAATGAATCTTTTTGGTCTCACTAGTTAAAATACATTCTAAGATGCTAAACTGTATAAGCATTTTTGGACCTAACATGAGAGCAATACAAAGAGAGACTGTACCTAGATCCACTCCCTCCTTGGTCTCTTAGTACCTGAGATTCACCACAGGACACGACCTCCATGCTCTAATACCTGATACTCCACCCAAAGCAAAATCTTCCTCTGTCACAATTCACAACCTGCCAACTATCCACCTAACATGTTCTCCACTGCAACAAGCATGGAAATGATCCACCGGTTCAAGAACTTGCCAGGACAGCTCTTACCAACCAGACAACCTGTATGTATTTTGACTTCCAACCCTCCATGCACTGAGGATTCAGTTCAGTCCTAGATTCACAGGAGGCCTTCCCTGATCATTCTACTTGATAGTCAGCTCAGATTCCTCTTCTTCTGAACTCCCTTGTCTTTTCACATATATCACATTTCCATTATTCTATGACGTTTTATATACACACACACACGGAGAGAGAAAGAGAGAGAGAGAATGCAAATAGAGAATAATAAGGACACCAACACTAATATTGTACAAACACAAATATCAATAGGCAGCAAAACTATTGACTTTCCCCTAAGGTCCTTACCTCTCATATTTATTATAACAAATCTACACAGTTGGAATCAATATTCCAACTTTAAAGCTGAAGAAACTAAGCTGAAGAATGTAGGCAAGGTCACAAACTATTAAGTGGTAAATAAAATTTATCTGGATTAAGACGCACAGGCATAATGACAGGCACAATTTCATAATATTGTTCACTAGGTTTCTAAACACATGTCAGTTCTTCCCACTGGACTGTATGCTCCCTTAGAGCCTTCATTATACTTTCTCTCTCTGTATCACTGGACCTCATACTGAACTCTTCCACTCAGGCAGCAATTAAAGAGTTATAATTCATTCAAAGGCAATAAACTTACATTTACATTTCCTGTTTCTTATTTGAAAAGCAACTAAAGTCTAGAAGGCATTTACAGTGCTTAATGGATATGAGGCTTGCTGGTATGGCAGTTTCCATTATTGGCTCAAATTCTCCACCCCTCCCTACCTGTGCCTTGGCCACGTGACAGTTCCTCCAATTTAAGGGGCAGAGGATAGTCCCACTCCCTGAAATTTGGCTTTGGCCGTGTTTCTTGTTATGGCCCACAGAACATACAAACGTGAAATGCTAGTTGCAAGCCAAGATCGTAACAGATCTTCTACGTTTCTACTTATCCTTTTGTACTCATGCAACTGGCATAAGAATAATTTCCACCACGGAGCTTCTCCTTCAGCTTGCACCCCAGAATAACATGTGGAAACACCTGAATCAGCCAGACCTGCAGCTTGAGCAAAGCACTCTAGCCAAGCCCAGTCAAGATGTGCCAATTCTCAGCTCATCCACAAAAATATGAGCAAGCATAGCTGAGTTCAGCAGAGCCACCCCAGCCAATCTACAACAGCAAGAACTAGATAAATTTCTCTTTGAGGCTACTGAAATTTTCTGGTTGCTATTTATGCAGAATCATTGTGGCAATAAATCAATCATACAAGTAAACTGTACTCATGATTCACAAATAGTTCTTCTTCACCCCCAGACCTACATGTGGAATGTGTTTCTGCCCATTGTCTTGCCCATGCAGTTTTTTGATAGCATATCAAGATATGAGACATACATAATACATATGGTATGTATTATAGAAGAAACTATAATGTGCTAGGAAGGGTTTGGTTTAGTTTCATAAGATGTTGAGACTTTACTAAAATCTTAGACTTCTAGCTTGACAATATGATTAGATAAGACTTTGGGGGTATAGTTTTTATAGAGGGAGTGAGTAAAATTTGTATACATGTGATTAAAAGTATACTTTGTGTGTATAAGGTACACTATGGTAGATTCACTATTATTTGTAAACATTTAGTTTATCTTTTTATTGGCCATGTGGTGGCTTCTGGCCAATGAAATGCTAGAAAACCTGATATATGACCAGTTCTAGCCAAAGTTTTGAAAGCAACTGCACAGTTCAGGTAAGCCCCTTGGGTTTCTATTCCCTTCCATGAGAATACACCGGAAATAAGGACCTTTCTTAACTTGAATTCCCTAGGAACAAAATCTGAGATGAAGAAGGTTTAACGGAGAAATTATTGTGAAAAAAGGAAAAAAAAAAAGTATTAGGAAGTTAAAAAAAGAAAAAAAGGCAAGAACAGCCAGAGGGGAACTGGTAAAGTAGGTGCAATGGAGGCATGGGTTGGTCCTAAAGGGCTTTTGGAGCTGGGATGATCCTTCAGAGTTGTGCCAAAACCAGGGGACCAGGTTTTGTTGTCCCTGTATCAGTCAGTCACTGTATGAGCCATGACCCAAGAAAAGGCATAAACTTGGCTGAGCTCCCTACACAAAAGGAAACTCCTAGGTGAGAGAGGAAGCTGAGGGCCATTGGTAGCTGGTATTCTGAGCAGACATGGGCAGATATATTGGCCCTGAATAGGTGGACCTGGAGAGAGCACCACAATATGCGCTACAACTGGGCCTTCAACCTGGACTCCAAAATGGAAAGCCACATCGGGCACAGTCACTTCACAGAATGGAAGGGAGCCAGACCGTCCCAGAGCCAACCCTCAGCTCACAGGCAACAGAGGGGAGGGTACTCCATTGTTAGAAACCCTTGAGATTTTCAGATAGTTAGTTACAAAAGAAAAGCTGACCAAAAACATTTATAAAATAACAAAAAAGAGATAAGACTTCATGTTTTAAAAACATTTATCTATCTTTTATAATATGCTTTTAAAATTAGAATGTGTGTGTTATTGCTGCATAAACTACCCCCAAACTGAATCACTTAACCGCATGTATTAGCTGATTATTATGCATTTGACCTGAGTTAAGCTGAGCATTTGGTTTGCCATTATGCCTGGGGTCATTCATGTAATATTAATCTTCCGATGGCTTAACTGATCACTCACATGACTAATTACCAATTTTGGCTATTGGCTCTGTCTTTATCTGGCTACTCATTGTTAAAAGGCTTTCCTGGACTTTTTACGTAGTGGTCTCAGGGAAAGTCCCAGGGGGCTCAGAGATAAAGAATCCGCCTGCCAATGCAGAAGACACAGGTTCCATCCCTGGTTCTAGAAGATCCCCTGAAGAAGGACATGGCAACCAACTCCAGTATTCTTGCCTGGGAAATCCTATGGACAGAGGAGCCTGGCGGGCTACAGTCCATGGGGTCACAAAGAGTCAGACGTGACTTAGCAACTAAAACAACAACTCATGGCAAGAATGGAACCTCTCAGTGTCTTAAGACTGAGGTCAGCATTCACATTCATACCTACACTTCACTTTATCTACATTTTATTGCTCAAATACCATAACTTAGCCCAAAGGGAAGGGAAATAGATTCACTGCTTAAAGGGAAGAAAGAGCAGAGTACCAAGGACAGTGTTATTGCAGCCATCTTTGCAGACAGTCTCCCACAGGGCTGATGTGTGCTTTGTCTTTTTCTAAAGTTATTTTTCTCTGACAATCAAACTTGACAGACACATTTTAGATTCTCCTTTCCCATCCCTGGGGGTGGGGAGTGGGGGACACCTGTAAACATATGTAATTTTTTCAATCACTGACAACTGAAACCAGATCTGATAGACAGAGTGCCTGATGAACTATGGACGGAGGTTTGTGACATTGTACAGGAGACAGGGATCAAGACCATCCCCATGGAAAAGAAATGCAAAAAAGCAAATGGCTGTCTGAGGAGGCCTTACAGATAGCTGGGAAGAGAAGAGACGAGAAAAGCAAAGGAGAAAATGAAAGATATTCCCATCTGAATGCAGAGTTCCAAAGAATAGCAAGGAGAGATAAGAAAGCCTTCCTCAGCAATCAATGCAAAGAAATAGAGGAAAACAACAGAATGGGAAAGACTAGAAATCTCTTCAAGAAAATTAGAGATACCAAGGGAACATTTCACGCAAAGATGGGCTCAATAAAGGACAGAAATGGTATGGACCTAACAGAAGCAGAAGATATTAAGAAGAGGTGGCAAGAATACACAGAAGAACTGTACAAAAAAGATCTTCACGACCCAGATAATCACGATGATGTGATCATTCACCTAGAGCCAGACATGCTGGAACATGAAGTCAAGTGGGCCTTAGAAAGCATCACTACGAACAAAGCTATTGGAGGTGATAGAATTCCAGTTGAGCTATTTCAAATCCTGAAAGATGATGCTGTGAAAGTGCTGCACTCAATATGCCAGCAAATCTGGAAATCGCAGCAGTGGCCACAGGACTGGAAAAGGTCAGTTTTCATTCCAGTACCAAAGATAGGCAATGCCAAAGAATGCTCGAACTACCACACAATTGCACTCATCTCACACGCTAGTAAAGTAGTGCACAAAATTTTCCAAGCCAGAATTCAGCAATAAGTGAACCGTGAACTTCCAGATGTTCAAGCTGGTTTTAGAAAAGGCAGAGGAGCCAGAGATCAAATTGCCAACATCCGCTGGATCATCGAAAAAGCAAGAGAGTTCCAGAAAAACATCTATTTCTGCTTTACTGACTATGCCAAAGCCTTTGACTGTGTGGATCACAACAAACTGTGGAAAATTATTAAAGAGATAGGAATACCAGACCATCTGACCTATCTCTTGAGAAACCTGTATGCAGGTCAGGAAGTGACAGTTAGAACTGGACATGGAACAACAGACTGGTTCCAAATAGGAAAAGGAGTCCGTCAAGGCTGTATATTGTCACCCTGCTTATTTAACTTATATGCAGAGTACATCATGAGAAATGCTGGGTTGGAGGAAGCACAAGCTGGAATCAAGATTGCCGGGAAAAATATCAATAACCTCAGATATGCAGATGACACCACCCTTATGGCAGAAAGCGAAGAAGAACTAAAGAGTCTCTTGATGAAAGTGAAAGAGGAGAGTGAAAAAGTTGGCTTAAAGCTCAACATTCAGAAAACTAATATCATGGCATCTGGTCCCATCACTTCATGGCAAATAGATGGGGAAACAGTGTCAGACTTTATTTTTTTGGGCTCCAAAATCACTGCAGATGGTGATTGCAGCCATGAAATTAAAAGACGCTTACTCCTTGGAAGGAAAGTTATGACCAACCTAGATAGCATATTTAAAAGCAGAGACATTACTTTGCCAACAAAGTTCCGTCTAGTCAAAGCTATGGTTTTTCCAGTAGTCATGTATGGATGTGAGAGTTGGACAGTGAAGAAAGCTGAGCGCCGAAGAATTGATGCTTTTGAACTGTGGTGTTGGAGAAGACTCTTGAGAGCCCCTTGGACTGCAAGGAGATCCAACCAGTCCATCCTAAAGGAGATTAGTCCTGGGTGTTCATTGGAAGGACTGATGTTGAAGCTGAAGCTCCAATACTTTGGCCACCTCATGCGAAGAGCTGACTCATTGGAAAAGACCCTAATGCTGGGAAGGATTGGGAGCAGGAGGAGAAGGGGACGATAGAGGATGAGATGGTTGGATGGCATCACCGACTCGATGGACCTCGGTTTGGGTGGACTCTGGGAGTTGGTGATGGACAAGTAGGCCTAGTGTACTGTGATTCATGGGGTCGCAAATTGTCAGACACGACTGAGCGACTGAACTGAACTGAACTGAAAACATTTACCCACTAGGGGTCAGTATAGAAGAGTCAGCTCAAAAATATGACCCTAAAGCAAGAAATAAAACTAAGAAAAGGAAATAAAGAGAAGGGGAGATGAAAAATAAGGGAGGAAGAAGATACTAACTTTAAATAATACTGACATTTAACCCTATATAAAACTGCACAAGCCTCCCCATCATTAGATTTTATTCTCTTCTGCTTGAACGCATACAAAATGGATGTATCTCTTACTCTATGAAGTTGTGTGTGTGTGTGTGTGTGTGTGTGTGTGTGTGTGTGTGTGTGTGTGTGTGTGTGTGTGTGTGTGTGTGTGTGTGTGTGTGTGTGTGTGTGTGTGTGTTGCTTCAGTCCAGACCAATTCTCTGTGACCCTATGAACTGCAGCCCATCAGGCTCCTCTGTCCATGGGAATATCCAGGCAAGAATACTAGAGTGGGTAGCCATGCCCTCCTCCAGGGGATCTTCCTGACCCAAGGATCAAACCTGCCTCACTTACGTCCCCTGCATTGGCAGGCGAGTTCTTTACCACTAGCACCACCTGGGAAGTCCTATGACTTTATGATTTGGGATTTATCTATTCCCTATTCTAATCTATGTGTTGGGTAATGTGTGTTGGGGAGATGAATCAAAGTAGGTGGAAAGAATGACAAAGAAGTAATCGGATTACTAATAATCATATAGAATATTAATAATAAAAAAAAAGAAAATCAAGATTCAAGAAGAAAACCCCATAAGAAGTTTCTGGAAAAATGACAAAGTATTTCCAAGCAAGTTGTAATGCAAAAACATTTACAGCAAGAGACAATTTTAACCCTATTAGATTAAAAAGAGATAATGCTGTAAGTCTAGCATTTCTCATCTTTGGAAATATGTATGCCCTCCATGTATAAGAATCTTTGCAGAATATATGGTTTGTTTCATGACACAAAAAAACTTATATATTAAGACCTTTTTGTTATTTTTAAAAACTAATATTTCTAATGAGTACTACAACACCAACCCCACAGAGGCAATTACTGCTTAATATTAGTGAAACAATAATTCAGTAAATTAGCACTAAATATAAACATGTATTACCTTTCCATTGCATATGAGAAACATTTTATTTAATGGCATGAGAATATGAGCGAGAAAATATTTGACACACAGGACTCAAGTTTCCAAACTGCACAGCAGGTATATACAGCGCTCAGTTGGTTTCGCTTGTCAAAAATAAAAGGAGTCCCAGTAAAGAGTCACTGAGAATAGTTGAGAAAAATGACAAACTGTCCAACATATAAATGTGAATGCCTTTGTAGGTATAGGGAATGGATGGGGGTAAAGGAGGTACTGTCTACTGTTGCAGGCATACAACTTGGGTACAACTATGCCTTATCTATATTCTAGAAGCTTCAGAATATTCATCAGAATTAGTAACAAGGAATGGTAATCAGCAACTCTCTGCTGCTTTACATTCACAGAGGCAGCCAGCCCAAGTGAGTAGCAGCCATAAGATTAGATCACTAGCTATACTGTTCGGTTGATTTTAATTGCCTGAAAAGGGTCATTACCGTCTACTGCAACGTGTTAAGTTATTTTAAAGAGTGACTATTTCTATGTAAGAAATAAAAATGGACTCTGATTCAGTTTGAAAGTCCAAGAACGCATTCAGCTGGGTCTTCGTCCTGGTGGCATAAAAGTGCTATTCAACTCTAAATAAACAAACACATTTACCTGCAGGACTTGTTAAAAGTAGTACTGAAAGTCAACACAGATTCCCAAACCAATGACCACAGATAACCACCCAAATGTCATATCCTGGTTTATAAAATGCCAAGATTTCCATTTCCATAGCAACCCTTTTTTTTTTTTTTTAACATACAGGCAACTTGAAGGTAAAGAACTACATGATATTTAAGAAGACAAATATTTGCATGGAAAAAGGTCTGTAGAAGTGGAACTTTTGACACCTCAAAGATACTTGGAAAATATTACATCAGTGTAGGTTCACATGGAAACTGCAGCTCTCACGATAGTTGTCCTTTAAATTAAAATTCTAGACTCATGAACCTATATATGGCATAAAACAGCACAGAGGTATATACACATTCTTGCAATCAGGTTAAAACAATAGTGACACTAGAATAAGATCTGTTGTCTAGTTAATATCATGCACTAGGATCGCTTTACTGGTTCTGGTATCATACTACAGCTACAGGCAACGTCACCATCACAGGTAGCTGGGTGAAGGATATTCAGAACTCTTTGTACTATCTCTGCAACTTGCTATGAGTATAATAACTTCAAAACAAAAAGTTTTAAGATGTAGGTTACCAAGCCTGACTCCCACAGGTAACTGTGAAAGTCCTGTAAGGGCGAAGGGATTTCCATTATTTCAAGAAGGACAGTCCATGTTTCTAGAAAGATCATTAACTAGGAAGCAGTGAAAAAAGAGTAGATTCGGCACAATAAAAGGGGCTTTCTGTTTGAAGGATAACTGGTGAGACTGTTTAATGCTCATAAAGCTTTCATCCATTTATAAGCAATTAATTATAGCTCAGGAAGAAATGCTTTTGATTTCTTGCGATGCAGTCATTTAGTTATTTCTTATCCCAATGTTTTATTCTAATAAGAAATGAAATTTGAGAATTCCAAATTGTCCCCTTGCACTAAAATGAACCAGTTACACCTAGGACCGATCCTTGGTATTGACAACCTTTAGCTTATGCTTCTTTTAGGGTATAGGTCTGTTAAAAGAATTTTCTAAATTCAGATCATTATCAAGATATTCATCTATTGTCAATGAATGACTTGTCACCCTGTGTAAAGTAAAATAAAATCTTTACATATACACTAAAATCATTTTAAGTCCAAAAAAAGAAACCCTAATATAAGATTGAGGGCAGGAGGAAAAGGGGACGACAGAGGATGAGATGGCTGGATGGCATCACCGACTCAATGGACATGGGTTTGGGTGGGCTCTGGGAGTTGGTGATGGACAGGGAGGCCTGGCGTGCTGCAGTTCATGGGGTCGCAAAGAGTCAGACACGACTGAGCGACTGAACTGAACTGAACTGAATATAACTACAGCCGAATCTATCTTTTTTTCCTTCCACAAATACTTACCAAGATCCTAATATGTGGGTTCTACTCTACTCACAGTCTATCAGGAGAGGCAGATGTTAAACAAATAAACAGTGTTAAACTCTAATCCATTCTTTCTCTAAAGAACTTGAAAACACAGGTAAGAGCAGACAGCATGAGGCAAATCTAGTCTGGGAGGACAAGAAAGTCTTCTTGAAGAAACATGGATGGGCCTAACTGGATAAACGGTAGGATTGAAAGTAAAGAGCTTTCCTGTCAGAAGTAACAGTGAATTGAGGGTAGAGATGAACTGAAATGGGAATGAGGGGCTTGAGATGGAACGCCTGGGTGCAGAGACCCTGAAGTTGTGTCACGCTGAATTGTAAGGAAAGTTAAAGATGGTGCCTGTAGTGGGAATGCTCTATGCGGGGGGACCCAGGGGAAGAAGTCTCATGTAGACAGGCTGCATCAGTGGCACTTTTTCTCTAGGCGATGAGTATCCAATGACACAACGTGGATTAACACAACAACACCATGGGTTGGAAAGACTGCAGCAAGAAAGGGAGTGTGGGAAGGAAGATCGTTTCTTAACCTGCTGTATTTAGGTAAAATGTGTACAGGAAATAAAGTGCTTGGACCCTAAAGTGAAGGTGTTAGTCATTCAGTTGTGTTCGATTCTTTGCAACCCATGGACTATAACCCACCAGGCTTCTCTGTCCATGGAATTCTCCAGGCAAGAATACTGGAGTAGGTAGCCATTCCCTTCTCCAGGGGATCTTCCTAACCCAGGGATCAAACCTGGATCTCCCGCATCGTAGGCAGATTCTTTACCTGAGTCACCAAGGAAGCCCTTGGACACTACACTGGTGCATAATAACCTGAATAAAAGTTCTTGTATTTTTAATTAGTTGGCTACCTACAGGAACAAAGGAAGAGGATGATGCCAAAGACCTCTGGTGCCACATGCTTTGAGGACCTCTATGAGAGTCAAAGAAAAAAGACACCATCTAAATTTGAACCAGCTTGAGAAGAAAAAGGATGACTGCCATACTGACAAAACAAGTCTGAAGTAGTATTCAAGAGATCTAAGAGACTATGCACAATGCCAAAGAGAGAATACTCTGAAAGCGAGTTGCAGACTTTTGCTGAACAGGGAGAATCTTCACGGAATCCTTGGTCACAGGGGTTCTCAGTCACATGTTGCAAACTCAGTGCCCCCAAAGCACAGTTCTCATGGGTGGGACCAGGGCTTCCTAGTGGCTCGGTGGTAAAGAATCTACTAGCCAAGCAGGAGACAGGGGTTCGATTCCTAGGTCAGGAAGATCTCCAGGAGAAGAAAATGGCAGCCTACTCCAGTATTCTTGCCTTGAAAATCCCACAGACAGAGGAGCCTGGAGGGCTATACAGTCCTTGGGGTCACAAAGAGTCAGATATAACTTAGAATGTGAACAGCAACAGGAAGCCGCACAGGTAGATCAAACTCCACTGTGAGCTGGGTACTATGTCAGGAACTGCCCTGCAGCAGCAAGGAAAACAGATGTGGTAATTGCTTAACCAAACTGATCACATGGATTCCAGCCCTGTCTAACTCAATGAAACTATGAGCCATGCAGTCTAGGGCCTCCCAAGAAGGACAGGTCATGGTGTAGAGTTCTGACAAAATGTGGTACTCTGGAGAAGGGAATGGCAAACCACTTTATCGTTCTTGCCTTGAGAACCCCATGAACAGTATGAAAAGGCAAAAAGATATGACACTGAAAGATGAACTAAGGTCAGTAGGTGCTGGATATGCTACTGGAGAAGAGTGAAGAAATAGCTCCAGAAGGAATGATGAGGCTAAGCCAAAGCAGAAACATCACCTAGTTCTGGATGAGTCGGTGGCGGGAGTAAAGTCTGATGCTGTAAAGAACAATATTGCACAGGAACCTGGAATGTTAGGTCCATGAATCAAAGTAAATTGAAAGTGGTCAAACAGATGACAAGAGTGAACATCGATGGACTCAGTGAACTAAAATGGATGGGAACAGGTAGATTTAATTCAGATGACCATTGTATCTACTACTGTGGGTGAGAACCCTTTAGAAGAAATGGAGTAGCCATCATAGTCAACAAAAGAATTCAAAATGCAGTGCTTGGGTGCTATCCCAAAAATGACAGAACGATGTCTGTTCATTTCCAAGGCAAACTATTTAACATAATAGTAATCCAAGTCTATGCCCCAACCAGTAATGCTGAAGGAGTTGAAGGTGAATGGTTCTATGAAGACCTACAAGACCTTACCTTCTAGAACTAACATCAAAGAAAGGTGTCTTTTTCATCATAGGGGGCTGAGATGGAAAAGTAAGAAATCAGGAGATACCTGGAGTAACAGGCAAGTTTGGCCTTGCGGTACAAAATGAAGCAGGACAAAGGCTAACAGAGTTTTGCCAAGAGAACACACTGGTCATAGCAAAAAACCTCTTCCAACAACACAAGAGATGGCTCTACACATGGACATTATCAGATGGTCAATACTGAAATTGGCCTCTTTACCATCTGAGCCATCCGAGAAGCCCATACCAAAATCAGATTCATTATATTCTTTGCAGCCAAAGATGGAGAAGCTCTATACGGTCAGCAAAAAAAAAAAAAAAAAAAAGACCAAGAGCTGACTGTGGCTCAGATCATGAACTACTTATTGTAAAATTTAGACTTAAATTGAAGAAAGTAGGGAAAACCACTAGACCATTCAGGTATGACCTACATCAAATCCCTTACAATTATACAGTGGAAGTGACAAAACATATTCAAGGGATTAGATCTGAAAGAGTGCCTAAAGAACTCTGCATGGAGGTTCATAACACTATACTGGAGGCACTGTTCAAAACCATACCCAAGAAAAAGAAATGCAAAAAGGCCAAAGGTTGTCTGAGGAGGTCTCACAAATAACTGAGAAAAAAAAGGAAGCAAAAGGCAAAGGAGAAAAGGAAAGATATACCTATGTGAATGCAGAGTTCCAAAGAATAACAAGGCGATAAGAAAGCCTTCCTAAGTGAACCATGCAAAAAATATAGGCAAACAATAGAATGGGAAAGACTAGAGATCTCTTCAAGAAAATTTGATACCAAGGGAATATTTCATGCAAAGATGGGCATAATAAAGGACAGAAATGGTATGGACAGAAGAGATTAAGAAAAGATGGCAAGCATACACAGAAGAACCATACAAGAAAGATCATAATGACACGGATATACACAGTGGTGTGATCACTCACCTAGAACCAGACATCTTGTAGTGTGAAGTCAAGTGGGCCTTAGGAAGCATCATTACGAACAAAGTGGAGGTGACGGAATTCCAGCTGAGCTATTTCAAATTCCAAAAGATGATGCTGTTAAAGTGCTACACTCAATATGCCAGCAAATTTGGAAAACTCAGCAGTGGCCACAGGACTGGAAATGTTCAGCTTTCATTCCAATTCAAAAGAAGGGCAATGCCAAAGAATGTTCACACTACCACACAATTGCACTCATTTCACATGGTAGCAAAGTAATGCTCAAAATCCTTTAAGCTATGCTTCAACAGTACATGGACTGATAACTTCCAGATGTACAAGCTGAATTTAGAGAAGACAGAGGAACCAGTGATCAAATTGCCAACATTCACTGGATCACAGAAAAAGCAAGAGAATTCTAGAAAAACATCTACTGCGGCTTCATGGACTACACTAAAGCCTTTAACTCTGTGGATAACAACAAACAGTGGAAAATTCTTAGAGAGATGGGAATAATGTACCTGCTCCTAATATATCTGTATGCAGTTCAAGAAGCAAGTTAGAACCGGACATGGAAAAACAGACTGGTTCAAAGTTGGGAAAGGAGTACTTTACGGCTGTATATTGTCATCCTGCTTATTTAAATTGTAAGCAGAATACATTATGCAAAATGCTGGGCTGGATGAAACACAAGCTGGAATCAAGATTGCTGGGAGAAACACCAATAACCTCAGATATGCAGATGACAACATTATGGCAGAAAGCAAAGAGGCACTAAAGAGCCTCTTGATGAAAGTGAATGAGGAGAGTGAAAAAGCTGTCTTAAAACTCAACTTTCAGAAAACTAACATCATGGCATCCGGTTCCATCACTTCATGGCAAAAAATGGGTTAACAATGGAAACAGTGACAGACTTTATTTTCTTGGGCTCCAAAATCACTGCAGATGGTGACTGCAGCCATGAAATTAAAGACTCTTGCTCCTTAGAAGAAAAGCTATGACAAACCTAGACCACATATTAAAAAGCAGAGACATTACTTTGTGAACAAATGTCTCTCTAGTCAAAGTTATGATTTTTCCAGTAGTCACACATGGATGTGGGTGTTGGATCATAAAGAAGGCTGAGTGCTGAAGAATCAATTCTTTTGAACTCAGGTGCTAGCGAAGACTCTTGAGAGTCCCTTGGACTGCACGGAGATCAAACCAGTCAATCCTAAAGGAAATCAAGCCTGAATATTCATCGGAATGATTAATACTGAAGCTCCAATATTTTCACCACCTGATACAAGGAGCCAACTCATTTGAAAAGACCCAACTCATTGGAAAAGACCCTGATGCTGGAAAAGACCGAAGGCAGGATGAGAAGGGGACGACAGAGGATGAGATAATTGGATGGCATCACCGACTCAATGGACATGAGTTTGAGCAAGCTCCAGGAGATGGTCAAGGACAGGGAAGCCTGGCGTGCTGCAATCCATGGAGTCACAGAGAGTTGGACACAACTGAGCAACTGCTGACAAGATGGCTCACAGAACAGTCAACAGGTATCAGATGAGGAAACAGTTCCAAGTTACGATGAGGAGGACATAAACAGAAAGTTATGGAGGATATGAACAGAAAGAGACTAACAGAGGTGCCCTAATTTAGAGAAGAAAGGAAATGAACGAGAGCCCTCTCTTAGAAACTGGTATTTGAACTGTGACCTAAGGAATGAGCATCAGGCAAAATCTTCAGTGTGTGTGTGTCTTCATGTGTTTCTGTGTTGGGGGGTAAAGGCTAAAGAGAGCTACCAGACAAAGGGACAGATGAAGCCCTAAGGCAGGAAAGAGGTCAACAAAACCACAGACATAAAAAATAAAGCCTAGTAAGTTCTTACTGGTAGCGTTTGAATCCTACAGGACTCTCTTATCACAAATAGCTCTGAATGCCACACAAAGCCATCTAAGTGCTTGGAGGAGAGGAGTACTAATTTAATTTACATTGAAAAAAGAAAAATACTGCCCTGACAGCTGTGCGAGAAGAATTTGGGGAAACAATCAAGAAAGGCAGGGAAGCCAGTGTAGTTTTCTCAGGAGAGAAGATGGTGAGTTGGACTAGGATGATATGACTGGAGGGAAGTGGGCAAATTGGAGAAATGTTTGAGAATTATAATCAAAAGGACACATGAGAACTGAGTTGGACTAGTTCCAAAAATAAGAGTTTTTCAAGTATTGTGGTCCCAATAATTCTTTATTCTATTAAAAATAGTATACTGTCAGTCTCATTTATCAGCAATATAATCAAAGTGCTTTTTGAATTACAGAGCTCATCTCTTAACATTTGCAAGGCATTCAGAGTCACGATTTAGAAAAACAAATCTGTTCTATTTTAGAACACAGAGAATTTATAGTCTGAGTTCTAAAGGCACCTAAGAGAGTGCTATGGAATTGCTATAACATACATAATCTATTTCTTAAAATGTCAATACGTCTGCCATAAGGAATATGCATACCTTCTGAATTATTTTATCCTACTTAATAAAATAGTCATTTCTTCTCACTTTTTTTGCAAGGCAGCTTCCTGCACAGTAAAGATTCTACAAATATTTACATTCCAAGTAGCAGAGCTGTTTGAGATGCAATAAAGTTCTGCCAGCACTTCTATTACAAAGCCTTATTTCTTGTTTATAACATGTACATAAAAAGGGGGGAAAATAAAACTGTACTGTGGATTGAAACTTGGCATACAAAGTTTCAAAGAGAAAGTGCATTTCTCCCGCAGCAAATTTTCAAAAGGAATATTCCATCATGTAGGAGACATACTGAGCTGCAATGGGGAAAGGGACTAAGGGGCAAAAAACACTTAGGGGGAGTGGACACAAAAGTCATTTCGCACACATGATCCTATACTCAACTCTGATTTTTTTATACAAATTAGATCTGAGACTGAGATCTGTAACCCATCAATCTCAAGCAGTGTTCTATCTTAAAATATTCTGTGGCTGCAGCATGCTAATTACTGCCAAACATCTTTGCAAAAAAGGGTATTACCCAATACATTATTATCAAGCGTAAGAAAGGAATAGCCCAATAGCATGAAGTGACTAATAAAACTATAGGAGTACCTCAGAGATGCCCATCTTCAGGGAAACAAAGTACCTCCCTAAGATCAGAAGGGTTATTAAAGTTGGACTGGTAATGATTCAATCAGAGATGGCAAGCAAACATACACAGCACCAATAAATCCTCCTGCCATCTGCGTATCTCCGAATGCATAAGATAACATTACTGCTAACAACTTACTAACTGGTGACTGGAACATAGAGCTTCTCTGTTTGGCAGCACTGCAACAATACACTGAGCTATATCTAGATCTGGCAGTTTGAAAGGGGCAATTATATCTATATACTATTTCAGCACAAAACATATTAAGAGTTAATGAGAACTTCAAGTTGGACACTTCAATTATGCAGTAAAAACAAAGCTGGAAAATGTGTACTAAATGGATGAGAAGGAGTTAGGAACTTATAAAAGAGAAAGACATATCTTGCCAGCAGAGCGAAGAGGTTATTATTTTGTAATAACTAGGCATATATGAAATGTGACAGTGATAAAACTGAACATAAATCAGCAACCGAAAGGCCACAGCTTGTTGTCCGCAGCTAATCTTTTGCTCCAGTTGAAATTGCTCAGCACTTTGGTCCTATTAAATGTTTTGTTCCCATTTGAAGGAACACTTGGGCTATCTGGTTGTGTTGTAAAGGATATTTGAAAGTTAGCGTTCTCCTGCAGAAATGAACTTAATGCCTCATGTCTTCAGGCTGGCATTAATGACATCCAGACAGCAAGTAGGGCATGGGGCTGAATGTTACTGTCTGCTGAGGCAGGCAGTGCCTGAATCTATTCTGCTGCAAATCAATTAGCCACTCAATGCCTCCCATAGCCCATCTTTAGAAAGGAGGCCCATGCACATGGATTCAATCCCACCACTCATGTAAAAACAAATGTGCAGCAATTTGCTCTATGTTCCTGATGGATATGGATCCTTTCCAGGGTCCTCAAACCACATGTTGACTCTCAACTGTTTACAAGCAACCATTGAAACATGAGTAATCCCTGAAGCCCCTAATTTTATAATTTGCAGTCTTCCCATTAAGAAAGCTGAACCTATCAGACATCTCTTATGAACAATGCTTGGGAAAACCTGTCTTATTGTACTCAGCAATTGGCACATAGTAGGCATTTTGCAAGCACTGTTCAAATGGATATGGATATTAACCCCAGACAACTTTGTCCTTAGTACCTTGACCCACAAAGGGTTAAAACCACAAACTCGGATGCCAGGTTACAGCAGCCAAAGTCCTGTTACTGTTAGTAAACAGGGGCTAACAAGGCAAAAGTAGCACATTTGACTTCAATATTGAGACATAATAGCTGTTTCAAAAGCAATTACTCCTCCTTTCAATCTCAGAAGGGCTCTGCTTCATTGTTCTGATTAATGCCTGTTTTTAATCTATTTACAGATCAGCATTCTTTTTCAGCTGGTGTGATATTCATCTCTGTGGGGGTAGACAGACCACAGCACTCACAGTCTTCCTACTTTTTTCCCCCCAGTTATTCTTGCTTAATCATCTTTAAATTATTTCTGGATTTAGCTAGTCACCATATGAGCTGGGGTTTCTGACCTCTCTCCTGCACATGACATATCTCCTGTCTGTTGCTTTCTCTAGCTGTGTTTCCTCATATCTTGATTTGAGATGAAGAGATTTAGCCACCCCTTTCCCAGAGCTCTGTCTGTGTCCCTCCCTTAGGCTCAGAACGGAGATTTGCTCTCCTTCCCATAGCGGGCACCGTTTGTTATTAAATCATTCCTCTGGGCGCATCTCTGTGTTGTAAATCGATAAACAAATGCGATACAGGGAAGGATACAGGGAAGGACAGGACTGGCGAGCCGCGGAGCTTTGCACAAGCGGAGCCCAGAAGCTGGTCATATCAAGCAAACCAAAAAAAAAAAAAAACAATCCCCCAAGGTGCTATGACTTGGAGTGCCCGGTTAGCATTTCCTAGTTTTCTGGTCTCAGTATTTTGGTACCTGCTTGGTTAGCTTCGCAGGACTCCTCAGAGAACTGAGAAGCATCCAAAGACGAGCGGCCAATCTCAATTACACTGGATCCCTGCCCATCAGAGAAAACCTGGCAAATGAACGCAACGGAGGATTCCGTCCAAGACTGCAGATTTGAAAGTGGAAACAGAATGCAGCTGGAAAGCTTGATTGCTAATAGAAGCATCCTCCACCCTGGCTTGCTCAGAGGTGGAAGCCAGGAAGGAGGGTTCTGGCAAAAAAAAAAAAAAAAAAACAGGTTTGCCATTTCCACTCTCTGCATCATGGACCTAGGGTTCTTCCTCTGCACCCTCATGGTTCACAACTTTTCCTCCCAACTTTCACTGTCCAAAACCGCTCCGTAAAGGATAAGCCAGGGGAAGCCACCTCGCGTTTCGCCACGCTCCTGCCAGGGATGCGGCGTCTTCCTATCTGGAAATCAATCCTCCCCCGAGAAATGGCAAAATAACCCCCCTAAAGCAAAGCAGCCAGGAGAGGCAGCTTTTATTCTCGACCCTTCAGGTGTATTTCTCCGCAAACAAACTTTGGGGCTGAGGAGCCATGAAGCCAGTGAGGAAAGTTTGCCCCAGCGGATGGCTCATCCCAGTACCCGGACCGGCGCGACGAGCCGGGCATGCCAGAACCTACCTGGTCCCTGCAGCTAGCTGACTAGGCGCCAGCCCCGCCAACTTGCCAGCCACAAACAGCCCGGGCCCGCTGGACAGCAGTGCGCGCCCGCGCGAGCCGCCGCCGCAGTGTCCCAGCCCGCGCTGTTCCCGGCCGAGCCCACGGCGCCCGCCCGACAGCCGCCGCCACCGCGCGCCAGGCTGCTGTGGCTGCTGCCGGCGCCGAGCAAGCGCTTCTTGCGCCTCAGCCTCTCCGCGCGGGCGCGGGAAGGAGGGGAGACGCGCGGGCGGGAGGGGCGGGGAGCGAGGCGGATCAGCCAACGAGGTCCCGCGTCTCGCGCCGCCGGCTCTCCCCGCTGCGCGCCGCCGGCTCTCCCCGCTGCGCTCCGCCGGACTCCGCGTCGCCCTGCGCTCGGGCCGCGTGCGCCCGCGTGCGTTCGCCCTCCGCAGGGCCCTGGGCGCGGCGCCGGAGCGAGGCGGCGGTCAGCGTGTCACCACTGGGTGGCCTCGTGCGCGCATAGTTGGGCTCCAGGGAGCACGGGGTTAAAGGTAGGGGGTTCCTGCTGCTTCGCTCCTACAAGTGCACAAAGATGGACAATTTTAATATTGAAGTCAGTAATATACTAAGGGTTCTCTTTGTACCAGTTAGTAAACTGCGCAGTTGAAGTGAATTAGTTATTGCTTGTCTCCAGAGCACCCCTGGATCTATTATTACTCTCTGCTTTAGTGATGAGGAAGTTAATTTGACTAAAGCTTCATTGAGTCACTTATGAGAATAATTCCCCCCTTGGTGGGGGTGTCTTTTTAAAAGGACCCTGTGAGATAGATCTTATCACCTTTATTTTCTTAAATAACAGTGTTTTGAGAACCTGGCCTTGAATGAAAGGCTACTGAAGTCCTAAACCCGTGCTTTGAACAGCTGGACTAGACTTACTTCCCTGCCTCTGCAAGGGTTGTTCAGTGTAGCTTTACTTCTAATTGAAAAATTGTAGGAAACAGCCTTATGATTAGAATAGCTAGTTAAAACATAGTGGAGGCATAGGATATAAAATATAATACAGCAACTACAGAGAGGGAAGTACATATACCAATATTGGCATGAAATGACCTTCAAGAGGTATTACTAGGAGAAGAAGGGTTCAGGAAAAGTATTTTCAGTTTTTTACTCATATACATGTGTGCATGCATATTTATGCCTTCAGCATTTCTGGAAGGATGTCCCAAGATACTGATGACAAGAGTCCTTGTGAGTAAAACTGAAGCTGGGATTGAATTTTATAATTATTTGACATTGTTTTTAAAGTGTAGCATAAATTTGCTTTCCTTTATAGTAAAAGAAAAAACTACTTTTTTTTTTTTTTAATTACACTTAAAAGAGCCCTGTCTCCTCTCCTGTCCCTTCCTCTCTCTGACCCCTACTGTCAGAGGAGCGCAACCTGCAGTCAAGGGCAGTGACCTGGGCCAAAAAGACCTGAGATGGGGTTTAAGGAAAATGGCTGCTTGACTGTTCTTTCTCATTTTTGCTTATTTCTCCCAGAAATATGTGTTCCTGTTTAGTCCTCTACAACTCAGAAAGGAATTCAAGCTTTTGGAAAACTCCTTCAAGGGGTATACAAGCCAACAGGTAGAACCCAGGTCAGTAAGATGCAGGGCACCGCTCCCTTCAGGGAAGCCCACACGCAGGGCTCCAGTCCTCCCTGCTGGCAGAAGGAAACTGCTTCAAAGTAAGGCGGCGTTCCCCCAGAACTATTTGGGCAGCTGTGCCTCCTTTCCCCTTGAGCACACAGCAGGGTCCTGGGATATACTGGGTAACTTGGATCGTGGCCACTTTAACCCTGTCTCTCACTTTATCAGGAAAACTGTTCTTCCCTGTCAAAGAAATGGCTGAATGAAAACAAAAAAAAAGAACAAGAAGAAAAAGATGGAATTATTTATGTTTCAAAAGAGGGGAGGTAAGCATAGATAGAGCTCACTGCTATAAATAAAAATAATGTGCTTTTCCCCATCAGAATTAAATTGCAGTAAATTTAGGCTCCTTAAGGTCTCTCTACTTAGCAAAAGAAAAAAATAGAACAGGTACCCAACGGTGGTTTATGGTCGTTTCAGTTGTTATTGGTTACTGTAAATAATCTTTTTGCTTGGAATCTGGGAACATGTTGGCAAACCCCCTGAGTGTGACAACATGTTTTATTGGGTAGAACTGGTGTATTCTGGAAGGAACTGAGAAAACTTTCCATGCAAATTATGTTCATGCCTTCACCTAGCAGGTGCAATTACTGCCAGGCCCACATCCATCACAGGAGTGCCTCTTCTCTTAATATTTTCAAGTTGATGTCTCACAATGCATTTTCCTTCTCATACATACATAAACATAGACCCTGTCTAATGGGAAGGGAAAGAGCATTTTTATCAAGGAGGGGGAGCTGGCCCCAGGCAGCAAAATGATGGGAAAAAGACAGAAGTTGCTTTAAATTAGAGGGAGAGAAATCTAAACCCAAACCCTCCACTGCTGTCTCCAAATAATTAGTCATTTCCAAACTCAGACTACATTGCCTGTGCTGGCAAAAGCTGATTAGCGCTGGAAAGAAATTTAGTGGAATTTCGAATCTATGGTTGCAGCAGAGAGGGGGACACCCTAAATTTGCAGGAGTAATGATGAGCATTTTGTGTGAGCCACAGTTTCATAATCAGAAGAGGTAAGAGGTGTATAAATATATGTATATAAAGAGATATGCATCATTTTATTTCCTCCCTTTGCTCAAAATATAAAGCATAATGTGAGTCAACTGAAAACCTGATATTTACCAAAAGTTGATACACAAGAGCAGGTTTAAATAAAATTTCCATCCAATTTCTGGGCCGGAAGCCCAGGAAATTAGAAAAAAAAAAAAAAATTAAAGGCACATGTGGGTCTTCTCACTGTGAATGCCGGATAGAGTTTTTATTGAATTTGGCCTCAACTGATTGTAGCATTATAAGCAATTCTGCAGTTAATTGTCAGCAGCCATTTAGATGGCAAATCCCTCCCCCCCCTTTTTAGGGGATTATAACTAAGAATAATAACTTCCTTTTTATATGGCACCTTTTATATCAAAGCACTTTAAAATGTGAGATCATCTTCCCATTATTAAGATAACCCATCTGTGTTGGAATATAGAAGCTGTTTCATGACACTGACACTGGGTAACATTTATTTGTTTGCCTATTTATTGTGAAGCAGAAGGAAATGAAGAAAAATACCTACTAAACACACAGACTGACATTCTGAGGGAAAAGTATAAATCAGAATGTACCCAAGTTACTAAGTTAAACATATGCTTGCTAAGTCACTTCTGTTGTGGCCGACTTTTTGCGACCCTCTGGACTGTAGCCCACCAGGCTCCTCTGTCCATGAGATTCTTCCGGCAAGAATACTGAAGTGGGTTGCCATTTCCTTCTTCAGGGGATCTTCCCCACCCAGAGATCCAATCTACATCTCCTGAGGCTCCTGCATTGTAGGTGAATTCTTTACCTCTGAGCCACCTGGAAAGCCCCATGTTAAACATATCCATTTCTATAAAAAGAGGTGAGGAGTCTTCTAGTTTCCATAAGTGGAAAGATAAGTCCTATGAACTTTGCCATGTTACTGTCCTCAAGTAAAGAGCTAGATAGATGTAGAGATTGTATTATTGAGTATACAGAATTGTCATCTCTAGGGCTGAGGAGAGTGCTTCTAGGAAATTCCTTGTGTCAAACTAAAGAGTTTTCAGCATTCCAAACGAGAGTAAAAATTCAGTTCAGTTCAGTCGCTCAGTCATGTCCGACTCTTTGAAGTCCCATAAATTGCAGCATGCCAGGTCTCTCTATCACCAACTCCTGGAGTTTACTCAAACTCATGTCCATTGAGTGAATGATGCCATCCAACCATCTCATCCTCTGTCGTCCCCTTCTCCTCCCGCCCCCAATCCTACCCAGCATTAGGGTCTTTTCCAATGAGTCAACTCTTTGCATGAGGTGGCCAAAGTATTGGAGTTTCAGCTTCAACATCAGTCCTTCCAATGAACACCCAGGACTGATCTCCTTTAGGATGGATTGATTGGATCTCCTTGCAGTCCAAGGGACTCTCAAGAGTCTTCTCTAACACCACCGTTCAAAAGCATCAATTCTGTGGCGCTCAGCTTTCTTCACCATCCAACTCTCACATCCATACATGAATACTGGAAAAACCATAGCCTTGACTAGACGCACTTTTGTTGGCAAAGTAATGTCTCTGCTTTTCAATATGCTATCTAGGTTGGTCATAACTTTCCTTCCAAGGAGTAAGCATCTTTTAATTTCATAGCTGCAATCACCATCTGCAGTGATTTTGGAGCCCAAAAAAATAAAGTCTGACACTGTTTCCACTGTTTCCCATCTATTTCCCATGAAGTGATGGGACCAGATGCCATGATCTTATTTTTCTGAATGTTGAGCTTTAAGCCAAGCCTTTCACTCTCCTCTTTCACTTTCATCAAGAGGCTCTTTAGTTCTTCTTCACTTTCTGCCTTAAGGGTGGTGTTATCTACATATCTGAGGTTATTGATATTTCTCCTGGCAATCTTGATTCAGCTTGTGTTTCTTCCAGCCCAGCATTTCTCATGATGTACTCTGCATATAATTTAAATAAGCAGGGTGACAATATACAGCCTTGACGTACTCCTTTTCCTATTTGGAACCAGTCTGTTGTTCCATGTCCAGTTCTAACTGTTGCTTCCTGACCTGCATACAGGTTTCTCAAGAGACAGGTCAGATGGTCTGGTATTCCCATCTCTTTCAGAATTTTCCACACTTTATTGTGATCCACACAGTCAAAGGCTTTGGCATAGTCCATAAAGCAGAAATAGATGTTTTTCTGGAACTGTCTTGCTTTTTCAATGATCCAGCGGATATTGGCAATTTGATCTCTGGTTCCTCTGCCTTTTCTAAAACCAGCTTGAACATCTGGAAGTTCACGGTTCACATATTGCTGAAGCCTGGCTTGGAGAAGTTTGAGCATTACTTTACTAGCATGTGAGATGAGTGCAATTGTGCAGTCGTTTGAGCATTCTTTGGCATTGCCTTTCTTTGGGATTGGAACGAAAACTGACCTTTTCCAGTCCTGTGGCCACTGTTGAGTTTTCCAAATTTGCTGGCATATCGAGTGCAGCACTTTCACAGCATCATCTTTCAAGATTTGAAATAGCTCAACTGGAATTCCATCACCTCCACTAGCTTTGTTCGTAGTGATGCTTTCTAAGGCCCACTTGACTTCCCATTCCAGGATGTCTGGCTCTGGGTGAGTGATCACACCATCGTGATTATCTGGGTCATGAAGATCTTTTTTGTACAGTTCTTCTGTGTATTCTTGCCATCTCTTCTTAATATCTTCTGCTTCTGTTAGGTCCATACCATTTCTGTCCTTTATCGAGCCTATCTTTGCATGAAATGTTCCTTTGGTATCTCTAATTTTCTTGAAGAGATCTCTAGTCTTTCCCATTCTGTTGTTTTCCTCTATTTCTTTGCATTGATCGCTGAGGAAGGCTTTCTTATCTCTCCTTGCTATTCTTTGGAACTCTGCATTCAGATGGGAATATCTTTCATTTTCTCCTTTGCTTTTCTCGTCTCTTCTCTTCCCAGCTATTTGTAAGGCCTCCTCAGACAGCCATTTGCTTTTTTGCATTTCTTTTCCATGGGGATGGTCTTGATCCCTGTCTCCTGTATGGTATCACGAACCTCTGAGTAAAAATTAGTTGTCACAATAACTGGATAACGCAAGCAAACATTCTTCCATGAAACTTTCACCTTAAATGTCTTATTCAAGCAATTTCTCCACTTTTATGGTAAGAGTCAAACTGGAAGATTCTGTAAACATGAATGCATGTTAAATGCTTATCAATGTACCTGAAACTTAGCTTCTGTTTGGTTAATATAACATTCATTTGTCTATGGTGCTGGGAAGGATTGAGGGCATAGAGGAGAAGGAGGTGGCAGAGGATGAGATGGCTAGTTAGCATCACTGTCTCAATGGACATGAGTTTGAGCAAACCCTGGGAGATAGTGAAGGACAGGGAAGCCTGGTGTGCTGCAGTCTATGGAGTCAGAAAGAGTCAGACACAACTTAGGGACTGAACAACAACAACTCACTTTTCTCCTCTGAAGGTGATTGCCAAAATTTCTGTAATAGCTATGCTGTCATTCTGTTTACTTCATAGAATATCCCTATGTGACCTTTTTTACATGTTTTTTTGTTGCCAGAATCCCTCGATAGAATGTAAGATGCACAAAAGTAGGGTCTTTTTTTTGTTTGTTTACTGTGGCTTTCACTGATCCCAGTACATATCTGACCTATACATGATACGTATACCATAAATGTTTAATGACTGAAAGAAATTCCAGTGTGCCAAGTATTCATTGCTTATACCCAGTACCTTGCAACTCTTAAAACAACCCCAAGAGGTAACTGTTGTTTTAACATCTTTTTACAGATGAAGGCACTAAGACAGAAAAATGATTTCATATGTTTGGAAGCTCTCTGAAGATTATACAAGCTGAAAGTAGCAAGGTTTGGCCTTGAATTGAGGGGGTCTGGTGCTAGACTCTCCTTTCTGTACATTCCTGTGAGTTTTAGTGTATTTTTCTACCCATTCTAGTCCAGCATTGTAAAACTTTAATGTGCCTGCAACTGGAAATCTGGTTAAAACACAGATTCTCATTTAGCACATCTGGAGTAAGACCTGAGACTGCATTTCTACCAAGTTCTCAGATGATGCTTGTGCTGCTGGTCCAGAAACCATACTTTGAAGAACTATGTTTTCATGTTAACGTATCATCCAATTGGCACATCTCAAACCTTAGGGATGTAAATTAATGGAAGTTAAAAAACAATATTGGAATTCCTTAAATAGGTATGAAATCACAGAGTTCTACTGAGAATTATTTCATCTAGGTTAACAGTGACTAGTCCAAAGTAAAATCTTAAAGAATATTAATTTCCTATACAGAAGAAGTTTCTCAGTCATATCCGACTCTTTGTGACCCCATGGACTGTCCATGGAATTCTCCAGGCCAGAATACTGGAGTGTGTAGTCTTTCCCTTCTCCAGGGGATCTTCCCAACCCAGGGATCGAACCCAGGTCTCCCACATTGCAGGCAGATTCTTTACCAGCTGAGACACAAGGAAAGCCCAAGAATGCTGAAGTGGGTAGCCTATCTCTTCTCCAGGGCATCTTCCTGACCCACGAATCGAACCAGGGTCTCCTGCATTGCAGGCGGATTCTTTACCAACTGAGCTATCTACAGAAGCTGAGAAGCTATCTGAGAAAAACTGAGGCACAGAAAGATTATATAACTTTCCCCAATTCACTGGTGGTAGAGCTGAAATGGCAACCATCTGTCCTGTTTTTTATCAGAAAGCCCTGACTCCTCTTGATCAGTTTTTTAAAAGTAGATTGCATGGACATTTGAAACAGCAACAGACTGACAATGTTAAGAGAGTTGGTAAAGAGAGTGTGCACAAATGTAGTTAGCGATTGCACTTTGGTAGAGATGAGGTTGTTGCACCCTAAGGAAGAAATGAGGCCATTTGAAGTTCAGAGTTCTTGAATTGATAACCTATTACATAGCATGATAAAGACTACTGCATATAAAAGCCCTTCCCCCTAATGTATGTGACTATACACAAATAGTATAAGTTTCCTACTTAGTAATTCTATTTATAGGTTTTTTTGCCCCTATATTAATGGGCATAACACTGTCTTTCCTATTTAAATATTTAAATATGATCATGTTTCAAAAAAAAGGTTTTGCACATATGTCCCTTCATTGAAAATATGGGCTTTTGCACAAAGTAACTTGCCTTTCATTAATTTACCTCATCCTTTTTTTTTTTACTATGAGCTTCAATAAATATTTTATCACTGTATCTATCTAAAATGTTTTCCCCAAGACTGCCAACATTTCTTGGAATAAAATTAAAATTTTTTTCACATGCTGAAATATAGAAAAACATCCTTTTTATATTTTAATTCTGCTCATGTTGTTACTATGATGCAAATTTTTGACAATAATAAGTATTTGATGTTAAAAATGGGCTTCTCTATGTGTATCCTTGAAATATTTTATACATCTAAAAAGCTTAGCTAATGTGGTAAGACAAAGGGTGTTTTTCTTACTTATGGTGAAATAAAGTTCTTCACAGGGAATTTGAAAATGAAAACAAACACTTTTTTAATGAATAGAGGATGACTAGTATTAATTGAAAAAGTATCTTGGATGAGGAATAAAGAATGAAAACAAAGATTGTTTTAGTCAGCTCTGTGTCCTAAAGCAAATTACCACAGACTGGCTGGCTTAAACCACAGGCATTTATTTCTCACTGTTCTGGAGGCTAGAAATCCAAGATGAAGATACCAGCATGGTTGGGTTCTACAAAGCCCTCCTGCTGGTTTGTAGATGATGCCTTATTGCTGTATCTTCATCTGACACACAGAGAGAAAGAGTTCTTTGTTCTCTTCTTATTAGGGCACAAATCCCATTCATGAGGGTTGCACCCTAATGACCTAAGTACTTCCCGAAACCTCTACCTCTTAATGTCAAATTTTTAATGTAACAGGCAGTTACTTCACCAATAAGCGTGAGTTTATTCAAGAATAGAGGAACTGCAATTTGGAATACCCAGACTATGGCAGATAACAGGCAAATTTGGATAACAAGGAAGAGGAAGTTGGTTTAATAGGGAATTGTTGGGGGAGAGGGGTAGTAATAAACAAATGGTCCTTTGGGAGAAGCTGGGAGTACAAAGTATGGAGGCTTTACATTGGTTGAGCTGCTAACTTCTGATTGGCAGGGCTGTCTTAGGATGGAGTTAACATTTCTCCTCCCTACTAGATAGTAAAGTAGGCAAGCCTTTCTCCATGAGATGCAGGCATATGTCTTTTCCTATTTGTAGGAAATGACCATGTATGGCAGGCATGAGAGCTCCCTCTACAAACCTGCACAGACTCCAATTTTAGCTGAGGTTTCTTTCATTCATTCCACAGTATCATCACATTGGGGGTTATGATTTCAGCAAATGAATTTTTGGAGGACACATTCAGTGCATCACAATGACATGAGGTAGGTTGAGGTAAATACTATGCTAGATATAGAAACCATCGTATAGAAGAGACGAGAAAGAACAACTTTGCGTTGCTTTATTTGCTACCCTCAGATCCTAATAAGCCTACACAGTAATATGGTGAATAATATTTTGACAACATTTATAGCCATCTGTATGAAATGAGTCTTTTAGGCTCTGAAAAAGGAAATATAAAAAATTGTTTTACATTTGAGCCAGTTTACCACATTGAAATGCTTTTTTCTGTATGAACTTAATGTAACACTGAGATGAATAGTGTTAGTTGCTCAGTCTTCTCTGACTCTTTGCAACCCCATGGACTGGAGCCTACCAGGCTAAAAATAGCACAAAATAATTGTCATAATTGTTGAACATCTAATCATAGCCACTTGATCTATAAAAATAATACAAAAAAATCCATTTCCACTATTTGCTAATAACTGGGCAGTGTCTTGGGGGAGGAGTAATTTCCACATCTAGTCACAACTGACCACAATGCAAGGAAACCTTCCCTTCCTCCAGACACTGGAGTAAAAGCAGCTGATTCCTAAGGTTCTAATAACCATTTTCGGACCTCTCACAGGGTCAAACCGGAGAAGGCAATGGCAACCCACTCCAGTACTCTTGCCTGGAAAATCCCATGGATGGAGGAGCCTGGTAGGCTACAGTCCATGGGGTCGCTAGGAGTCGGACATGACTGAGCGACTTCACTTTCACTTTTTACTTTCATGCATTGGAGAAGGAAATGGCAACCCACTCCAGTATTCTTGCCTGGAAAATCCCAGGGACCAGGGAGCCTGGTGGGCTGCCGTCTATGAGGTTGCACAGAGTCCGACACGACTGAAGCGACTTAGCAGCAGCAGCAGGGTCTAACACACAGAAAACATTAAAATGTTCACTGAATGAATGTGTGTCAAGTGGCAGATTTCTAAAATTCCTTTTGATTATGTGCCATTTATTCTGATCACCTACTTTTGATTTTTTTTCATTATTGTCAATATGATTAAAGGGAAAGATTTTTCTTATTGAAATACACACACTTCATTATGCTAAATATCTTTTCAAGAAACTGATAACTAGAATCTTTCAATACTTCTGAGACTTTTGCCTCACATTAGATTCGCGTGGGGGACTTAAACAATCTGAGTGCCCTGGTTTCACCTCTTATGCTGAGCTTGATATTTCTAGGGTACAATACCCAGGTATCAGTATTGTATTAACAAACTGTGTGATTCTGAAAAAGGAATTCATAGGGCCTGGACTCCATCTTAGGCCTCTTCGTGCTGGTCATGTTCAGCCACCTCTCTAATGGACTCTGAACTCTGTGCTTAGTGCCTGTGGAAACGACAATAGAAGGATAAGACCCCCTCCGGACAGGGGAATCTTGAAGGTTGTATCCAGGTTACTCATCACCTAAGAGAAAACATACACTGATCCCCCTACCTCTGGACAGGTCATAAATTTTTTTCTGTAACCTCGGGCTTATTGATTATTGACTGTTTGAACACATAACACATGAATGATGGGGTTATTGTGATTGTATTTACCTTTCCTTTGTTTATGTAAGTCACAAGGAAATTGGGTGGTGGGTTCAGACACGTACACATGGGGTATAAAAGATTTTCACAAATGCTGGTCGGGGTCCTTGGCTAAGAGGATACTCTGCCTTGGGCCCACCGGTGTTATAAACTGCACTTCACTATCTGCTTCGTCCTTCTGAGTGATCTTGTTTCCCGGAACGCGTGGCTATAACAATTCAACTATGCAGCTAAGTTTGAGAAGCACTGTGAGTTGACATGTGTCCCCTCAAAAAAGATATTGAAGTCCTAATAACCCCAGGTACCTGTGAATATGACTTTATTTGGAAATAGGATTTTTGCAGATGGAATTAGTTAAATTAAGGGAAGATTTTAAGGATTATGGTGAGCCTTAATGCAATGACTGGTGTCCTTTTACAGGCAAGGGAATTTGGACATTCAGAGAGAAGAGAATGCCCTGAAAAGACCCAGGGACAAACAGGAACAGAGGGAAGAGAGCCATGAAAAGGTGGAGGTTGAAACTGGCTTTGTACAGCTATAAGCCAAAACACATCAAGGATTTCCAGAAAGCATGAGAAACGAGAGAACAGATATGGAACATCTGCTCCCTCTGAGCCACCTTGAAGGAACCCACCCTGCTGATACTTTGATTTTGGACAGCTAGATTCCTGAACTGTGAGAGAGTAAATTTCTATTGTTTTTTAAGCTACTGAGTAATTTGTCACTGTGACTCTAGCGGATGTATACAGCGCTTCTTAGTGGGTCCAAGAACAAGGCTGGCTTGCAGTTAGTGAATTCCTCCTTTCACTCTTTCTTAGTCATCTAGCTGAATTGGTGGGTGTGTTCTAAATCAATAGCCATTTTCACCGACTATGCTAGAGTAAATGTTCTTCCTCCTTCCATTCCTCTCTCTGCCCTACCTCAGTCATTAAGCCAGGCAGAAAAATTCAGAGCACTTATTTGCATGAAACATTTGTTTGGGTCATTGTAGTTCTAGGGCTTAGACTTTGCCACTTGTTAGCCCAAGCTTTTGTTTGCTTACATTCTTTCTATCATGGTCCGTAAAATACTGAGTCACATTACTCCAGTATTTTCTCTTATGGCCAAGTTCAATTGAAGCAAGAGTCAGTTAATATCATTGAAACATTTTAAAATTTGAAAACAATGAAAAAGAAATGGCTTTCTTTTTCTTGAGTGTTTTAGCCAAGGCAGTTCAGTTCAGTTCAGTCGCTCAGTCGTGTCCGACTCTTTGCGACCCCATGAACCGCAGCACACCAGGCCTCCTTGTCCATCACTAACTCCCGGAGTCCACCCAAACCCATGTCCATTGAGTCGGTGATGCCATTGAACCATCTCGTCCTCTGTCGTCCCCTTCTCCTCCTGCCCTCAATCTTTCCCAGCATCAGGGTCTTTTCAAATGAGTCAGCTCTTTGCATCAAGTAACCAAAGTATTGGAGTTTCAGCTTTAGCATCAGTCCTTTGAATGAATATTCAGAACTGATCTCCTTTACGATGGACTGGTTGGATCTTGTTGCAGTCCAAAGGACTCTCAAGAGTCTCCTCCAACACCACAGTTCAAAAGCATCAATTCTAGGTCCCCAAATATATGTTCCCATAAAACAATCTCTTCCAATTTGTTTTTTCAGTGCTTACGAAATATTCCTACATTACAAATTATTTTAAATATGAGATTCAAAGTGACTTTAGGTGACTCTTAATCATTTTCAAACTATTATCACAATTATCACAATCACTGGGAAAACAAGTATAGGCATGATTTGAACATGGGTGCAAACAACCTAGTAATCAAAACCCAAGAAAGCAGCTCTCTTCCCAATCAGCCATTTTAGATGATAAAACAAGTAATTGCAAATTGGAAAAGACCCTGATGCTGGGAAGGATTGGGGGCAGGAGTAGAAGGGGACGACAGAGGATGAGATGGTTGCATGGTATCACCGACTCAATGGGCATGGGTTTGGGTGGATTCCGGGAGTTGGTGATGGACAGAGGCCTGGCATGCTGCGATTCATGGGATCGCAAAGAGTTGGACACGACTGAGTGACTGAACTGAACTGAACTGAACTGAAATATGACTCTGTAGTTAATGAGGATATTCTGGTTATAGCATGAATGGGTGTGAAACTTCAGAGCAGACTTAGAAGTTTATAAATTATAATCCCCAGTATGACCATTGTGTATCTGACACCTTAACTGAGACAGGAGAAAAGGGGGCAGGGCATAACCTTTAAGAGAATGGCCTGGCCATAGGAGATGCCAAAAACTGGTTAGAATCAAATAGGTCCAAGATGGCAGAAGATTACACTTCCAGTAGACCTTGAACCTCATTATACACTCATTCTAATACATTAGCATCTAAATGACACACCCACCAGTGAGTGCCATGACAGTCCTAAGGCCAACCACAAGAAGTCAAAAAGTGAGTGGTGGCACAATCATGGAAATCCTTACCCATTCCCCAAAATAATTGGAATAATCTACCCACTCATGAGCCTATGAAATCATGCAGCCCATAAAAACTAACCACGTCATATTTCAGGGCTCTCTTGCATTTTGAAATGGCCCACACTCTATCTGTGGAATGTGTTTTCTCTGTAAATAAATCCTCTTATTACCTATCACTTCTTCTCTGAATTCTTTCTCAACGAATCAAGAGCTTTAAATTCACTGGAAACACAGCTAACAAAAATTAGAACCACAAATGCAGGTGTACAATTACAAAAGCATCAGGAGAGTTATTGAGTTTTTTTTGACATTGGTTAGTGAGTCATATGTATAGAAATACTACTAGTGGAGAGAGAGCTTCTGATTCCTGTTGTCAAAGACTGCTAGTTTCTAGAAATAAGCATTCCTGATATTTTGGCTAGTCCTATTTTGACCACTAGGTGTATTTCTCTGGGGCTGTTTCCAGGTTTTATATCCTCAGGATCCTTAGCAGGGAAAGCAGACACAATGAAAGGAAGGTGGAGAATTACAATAATACTACCTAAATGATTGGAGAGGAAAGATCTCTCCTGCTATGGAGAGCTGATATATTTTATATGTAGCTAATGGTTGACAACATAATTTGTGGCATAATTTTAGTGTGAAATGAAAATGTGGGACCCCTTGTTCGAAACACAGGGAAAAAAATGTTATCTATAAATACAGCTTTTTCCTTTCTTTCATAGTTAATCTCTCTTGAGTTGTCATGTTCTTTACTTGCTGTTTAATGTCATTCTAAGAAGAATTAAAAATATTAATTTTTAGCATGAATTTTACCATGAATATTTATGTTGTGCACTACCAGTTTTAAATGCAAATATAGGAACATTTAACTCATATGTGGCATCACCAAAATTACACAATTTATATTTTGTAGTGTCTACATGCATATGTATTTTGCTCTTCCCAGAACAATGGAAATAGTGGACAAAGCTAACTCAGCTGTTGTTATTTTATCTGATATGCATACATTCTACCAATACTCTCTATTTTGTGTTTAGTGATGAATGAGGAAGCATTGAAAGGAAAAGGAAGTGTAGGTTGCTTTATCTTTAACTTTCACATTTGTGAAAATTGGCTAGTACAGGAAATGATAGCAAATAAGAAAGAATATAATCGTGTTCTTTGGTTGTTAGTATTTCTCAGAATGCCATTGCCCTTTCTGCACTGGAAACAAAATTCTGATTACAATGGAAGATGTGCCCTCTCAGGGCTATCAGCACCTTGCTTAGTTGCAGATGTAACCAGCTTACTTTTTACTTTGATTCTTGTTGAATGCCCAGGCTTAGTGAGTGCGATGGAAGTCTGTGCTTATGGGCTCGCAAGAACACTTGTGTATGGCACACCAAAAACTGTCAGACACCATGACTGCGTGTATCTCCTCTGCTTAAGCACATACTCTGTTGTCTGATGGATTTCATTTACAGAACACAAGGTCAAAGATAAATTTATTAAGAATTTCAGGGCAGCTACAATATTGCATTAAACCAAGAGCTGGACAACTGCATGGGTCAAGCCACCATGAAGCCCCCTGGGAAAAGCTGTTGTAAGCCTATAATTATAGTTTTCAATTTTAACTCTGCCCTTCCACTAGCATACAATTTCCTGGATTATATGTAGGTTTCAGGGTGACAGCTAAAGACATTCAATGTAATAGATTACTTGAGATATATAAAAATAGTGCTTTCATTTTTTAGCCCTTATAGCCACATTTTGACTCACTAAAAATCGATTATTTTCTCGTATAAACTAGGTAAGAACTGTGTCCCTGAGTATGTATCACCCCACTCCCTCCTTCCCTTTCTTTCTTTTTTCCCTTCTTCTTTTTTCTTTATTTTTCCAGGGTCCTTTCTTTGTTTCATATTGGAAGTTTGCTTTCAAGAACTACCCACAGTTTGTGTTGTCGACCTGAAAAAGCTATCTAACAAGCCTCGGACAATTAATATTTACTCGAAATCAAACTTAAATATTCATTGGAAGGACTGATGATGAAGCTGAAGTTCCAATACTTTGGTCTCCTGATGCCAAAAGCCAATACATTGGAAAAGACCTTCTTCTGGGAAAGATTGAGGGCAGGAGGAGAAGGGGGCGACAGAGGATGAGATGGTTGAATGGCATCACTGACTCAATGGACATGAGTTTGAGCAAACTCCCGGAGACAGTGAAGGACAGGAAAGCCTGGCGTGCTGCACTCCATGGGGTCACAAAGAGTCGAACACAGCTTAGCAACTGAACAACAACAGGAGAACAATACAATTCCACAAGCAGTCATACTGTCCCTCTTCTGCATGCCTTCATGTGCATTTCATTCTTTTCTTAAATTAGTGAAGTCACTGATTTTGTTGTCTTTCTTAGGGAGCAACTTTTACCCTGCATGTTTAGATAGTGATGCTAGGGTTCTTAGACATGTGGCCTTGTGATTCGGATAGAGCTTTTGAGGGTAAATCTGCCTTTTCAGCAGTGTTCAGCTATTTTCGCCACCACTCCTTTTTTAGAGAGTTCTTGCATTGAAAACTTAGATCATTAACTTTAAGCAAGAAATGGCAGAATCTCAAAACTGGCATACGTTTCACAAAAGCAGCCTGGGGTCTACAAACACTCTTCCAAGTTGTCATACTCCCAGGTGCTGCTTACGCTGGAAACATTCCAACTCTGCCCTGTATCTGGTATGCTGCCCTACTAACCAAGAGTGCAAATCTTGTAAACCTTACTTTTAATAAGGCTCCCAGGATCAGAGCCAATCAAAAAAGGAACAGCCTTCATAAATATTCACACCTCACCAGAGACTGAGCTGTAACAATTAATGAATAGTCATAGGGAATCTCATCACTGACTGAGACCCATCAATGCAAAAACAAAACCCTATTTCCAAAAACAAAATAAAGGAAATGTGTATGTAAAATACAAGCTAAGAGTAGTATTATGAGAACAATTATTTCATTTAGAGATGTCTCTGTTATATTCCGTGCATCATTTATTTTCTCCCACCCAGATTAAATATAGATTTTTAGATATAAATGTGTTTTTAAACAACACCCTTATGGCAAAAAGTGAAGAAGAACTAAAGAGCCTCTTAATGAAAGTGAAAGAGGACAGTGAAAAAGTTGGCTTAAAACTCAGCATTCAGAAAACTATGATCATGGCATCTGGTCCCATCACTTCATGGCAAATAGATGGGGAAACAGTGGAAACAGTGGCAGACTTTTATTTTGGGGGGCTCCAAAATCACTGCAGATGGTGATTGCAGCCATGAAATTAAAAGACACTCCTTGGAAGAAATGTTATGACTAACCTAAACAGCATATTAAAAAGCAGAGACATTACTTTACCAACAAAGGTCCATCTAGTCAAGTCTATGGTTTTTCTGGTTGTCATTTATGGATGTGAGAGTTGGACGGTGAAGAAAGCTGAGCACCGCAGAATTGATGCTTTTGAGCTATGGTGTTGGAGAAGACTCTTGAGAGTCCCCTGGACTGCAACGAGACCCAACCAGTCCATCCTTAAGTAAATCAGTCCTGAATATTCATTGGAAGGACTGATGTTGAAGCTGAAACTCCAATACTTTGGCCACCTGATGCGAAGAACTGACTTATTTGAAAAGACCCTGACGCTGGGAAAGATTGAAGGCGGGAGGAGAAGGGGACGACAAAGGATGAGATGGTTGGATGGCATCACTGACTCAATGGACATGAGTTTGAGTAAACTCCAGTAGTTGGTGATGGACAGGGAGGACTAGTGTGCTGCAGTCCATGGGGTCACAAAGAGTCAGACACGACTGAGCGACTGAACAGAACTGAACTGATCTGTTTTTAAAGACCTATTTTTCCCAATATACCATTTCCCCCCCTTCTACTTAGATAACTGTGTGTTCCTGTGCCACAGACGGCAATAAGATACATGTATTTTCTCTGTGTAGCACATCTGTTGGCTTGCCCGACTCATGGGAAAGTAGTAGGTGATTTCTCAATGGTTTCTGGCTTGTGGTACACATTTCATCCTGAAAACTGGAAAACCATTTGGTTCAACTACCCTCAATTTGAGAATAAAATATCTGGGGTTTAAAACATACAGCAGATAGAGGCATATGGGCTACAATGAGTCAGGAAGTATTCTGGACATTAAATCTAGGAAAGTGGAGGAAAATGTGTCTCTCCTTCCTTATTTCTCCCTTTACTGCTTGTTAAATAGAATTGTCATAGCCTCCAACCTCCTGCATCTGTTGCAATGTTTTGTAGATTACATATTTGGAAGGCACTGTTGTTTTTCTGAATCTGTCTTACATGTGATCAGCTCTCTGTTCTGAAACCTGTGCAATTATAAATGATTTCATAGGTATGTGCTATGAACAGGACACTTCTGGTTGTATGATGTACTTCCCTCTCATACCATGTGTGCATCTGTATGATTAAACGCTAAGCAAGATCAGAGCACTATGAGTATTTTAATGTACACATGAAATAAGTCTACAGAGACTTTCTTCATTTATTCTTTTAACATGCTTGTGATCCACAGCTCTCTCTCTCTCTGTATTTCTCTCTCTCTTTTTTTTTTTTGAAGTAAATTATAGTTGGCTTTCTGTCCATGGAATTCTCCAGGCAAGAATACTGGAGGGGATAGCCACTCCCTTCTCCAGTGGTTCTTCCTGACCCAGGGGTCAAACCCAGTTCTCCTGCATTGCAGGCAGATTCTTTTTTTTTTTTTTTTAATTGGAGGCTAATTACTTTACAATATTGTGGTGGTTTTTGCCATATATTGACATGCATCAGCCATGGGTGTACATGTGTCCCCCATCCCAAACCCCCCTTCCACCTCCCTCCCCATCCCATCCCTCTGGGTTGTCCTAGTGCACTAGCTTTGAGTGCCCTGTTTCATGCATTGAACTTGGACTGGTGATCTGTTTCACATATGGTAATATACATGTTTCAATGCTGTTCTCTCAAATCATCCCACTTGCCTTTTCACACAGAGTCCAAAAGTCTGTTCTTTATATCTGTGTCTCTTTTGCTGCCTTACATATAGGGTCATCATTACCATCTTTCTAAATTCCATATGTATGTATTAATATACTGTATTGGTGTTTTTCTTTCTGACTTACTTCACCCTGTATAAAAGGCTCCAGTTTCATCTACCTCATTAGAACTGATTCAAATGCATCCTTTTTAATAGCTGAGTGATATCCCATTGTGTATATGTACCACACCTTTCTTATCCATTCGTCTGCCAGTGGACATCTAGGTTGCTTCCGTGCCCTGGCTATTGTAAACAGTACTGCGATGAACATTGGGGTACACAGGTCACTTCCAATTCTAGTTTCCTCAGTGTGTATGCCCAGCAGTGGGATTGCTGGGTCACACTGCAGATCCATTTTCAGTTTTTTAAGGAATCTCCACACTGTTCTCCATAGTGGCTGTAATAGTTTGCATTCCAACCAACAGTGGAAGAGGCTTCCCTTTTCTCCGCACCCTCTCCAACATTTATTGTTTGTAGACTTTTTGATAACAGCCATTCTGACTGGCATGAGATGGTACCTCATTGTGGTTTTGATTTGTATTTCTCTGATAATGGTGATGTTGAGCATTTTTTCATGTGTTTGTTAGCCATCTGTATGTCTTCTTCGGAGAAATGTCTGTGTAGTTCTTTGGCCTATTTTTTGATTGGGTCATTTATTTTTCTGGTATTGAGCTTCATGAGCTCTTTGTTTATTTTTGAGTTTAATTCTTTGTCAGTTGCTTCATTTGCTATTATTTTTTCCCACTCTGAAGGCTGTCTTTTCACCTTGCTTATTGTTTCCTTTGTTGTGCAAAAGCTTTTAAGTTTAATTAGGTCCCATTTGTTTATTTTAGCTTTTATTTCCATTACTTTGGGAGGTGGGTCATAGAGGATCCTGCTGTGATTTATGTCAGAGGATGTTTTGCCTATGTAGGAGTTTTATAGTTTCTGGTCTTACATTTTCATCTTTAATCCATTCTGAGTTTGGTGTATGGTGTTAGAAAGTGTTCTAGTTTCTTTCTTTTACAAGTAGTTGACCAGTTTTCCCAGCACCACTTGTTAAAGAGATTGTCTTTTCTCCATTGTATATTTTTGCCTCCTTTGTCAAAGATAAGGTGTCCATAGGTGCGTGGATTTATCTCTGGGCTTTCTGTTTTGTCCCATTGATCTATATTTCTGTCTTTGTGCCAGTACCATACTGTGTTGATGACTGTAGCTTTGTAGTATAGTCTGAAGTCAGGTAGGTTGATTCCTCCAGTTCCATTCTTCTTTCTTAAGATAGCTTTGGCTATCTGAGGTTTTTTTGTGTTTCCATACAAATTGTGAAGTTATTTGTTCTAGTTCTGTGAAAAATGCCATTGGTAGCCTGATAGAGATTTAATTGAATCTATAGATTGCTTTGGGTAGTATACTCATTTTCACTATATTGATTCTTCCGATCAATGAACATGGTATATTTCTCCATCTATTTGTGTCATCTTTGATTTCTTTCATCAGTGTTTTATAGTTTTCTATATATAGGTCTTTTGTTTCTTTAGGTAGATTTATTCCTAAGTATTTTATTCTTTTCATTGCACTGGTGAATGGGATTGTTCCTTAATTTCTTTTTCTGTTTTCTCATTGTTAGCGTATAGGAATGCAATGGATTTATGTGTATTAATTTTATATCCTTCAACTTCACTATATTCATTGATTAGGTCTAGTAATTTTCTGGAGGCATCTTTAGGGTTTTCTATGTAGAGGATCATGTCATCTGCAAACAGTGAGAGTTTTACTTCTTCTTTTCCAATCTGGATTCCTTTTATTTCTTTTTCTTCTCTGATTGCTGTGGCTAAAACTTCCAAAACTATGTTGAATAGTAGTGGTGAGAGTGGGCACCTTTATCTTTTTCCTGACTTTAGGGGAAATATTTTCAATATTTTACCATTGAAGATAATGTTTGCTGTGGGTTTATCATATATGGCTTTTATTATGTTGAGGTATGTTCCTTCTATGCCTGCTTTCTGCAGAGTTTTTATCATAAATGGGTGTTGAATTTTGTCAAAAGCTTTCTCTGCATCTCTTGAGATAATCATATGGTTTTTATCCTTCAGTTTGTTAATGTGGTACATCACATTGATTGATTTGCAAATATTGAGGAATCCTTGCATCCCTGGGATAAAACTCACTTGGTCATGATGTATGATCTTTTTAATATATTGTTGGATTCTGTTTGCTAGAATTTTGTTGAGGATTTTTGCATCTATGTTGATCAGTGATATTGGTCTGTAGTTTTCTTTTTTTGTGGCATCTTTTTCTGCTTTTGGTGTTAGGGTGATGGTGGCCTCATAGAATGAGTTTGGGAGTTTACCTTCCTCTGCAATTTCCTGGAAGAGTTTGAGTAGGATAGGTGTTAGTTCCTCTCTAAATTTTTGGTAGAATTCACTGCAGGCAGATTCTTTATGATCTGAGCCACCAGGGAAACAACAGCAAAAAATCTGCCTGCAATGTGGGAGACCTTGTTTTGATCCCTTGGAGAAGGGAATGGCTACCCACTCCAGTATTCTTGCCTGGAGAATTCCATGGACAGAAGACCCTGGCGGGCTACAGTCCACGGGATTGCAGAGAGTTGGACAGGACTGAATGCCTAACACTTTCACTTTTCATTATAGTTGACTTAGAGCAAATTCATTTCATAGTCTGTCACCCGTTCCTCAAACGCCCCCCACCTTCAGTTCTAGAAACTTGCAGCTGCTGACTACATTAAGTATAAATTCATCAACTTTACATTGTGCTTTTTCTCATTAGTACTCTGTCAGAATTAGGATGCTTTGGGTATCAAAAAATAGATACCCAAACGAAAAGGAAAATGTGCTTGTTTATAAAACCAAAAAATCCAGAGCTATACTTAAGTTTTAGATAAAACTAAAGGCTTTAGATAAATATATAAGGCTTTAGATCCAGAGCCTTATATCATCAACACTCAGGCTCTCTCTTCTCTCTTGCCTTTGAATTAAGTTCAGAGTTCTCACCATTTTGCTACTCCTGGTAGCTGCAGGCCTACACCTCTCACAGTCAAGTGTATCTGAATGAGATTGCTCTCAATCCCAAAAGTTCTAAAAGAAGTTCCAGAATGAAGTCTTAGGACTCACCTGGTGGTCCAGCGGCTAAGACTCAGTGCTCTGCATGCAGTGGGCCAGGGGATGATCCCTGGTTGTGGAACTAGATCCCACATGCTGCAACTAAAAATCCTGCATACAGCAAGGAAGATCAAAGATCCTGTGTGCAGCAGCTAAGACCAAGCACAATAAATAAATAAATATAAATATTAAAAAAGTAAATCTCATTGTATTCCTTGGCCTACCTTATGTTACTTGCTGATCTTTGATCCAGTCTCTGGAATCAGTGGAGATGAGGCTTTGATTGATGGATCTGAGTCCTGTTCTTGACTCTCAGGCATGGAGTCAGCTCCCCTTAACTGCACAGACTGTGATACTCATAGGAAAAGTAAGGTCCTATAGACAAACAAATAGAGAGTTGAAGCTGGGCAGGAAGTCACAACAGACATCCATCAGAACCCATAGTCTACATTTCTTATCTTCTCTCATTTCCCTCAAACAACCTGTTGTGGTTTTATCTTTTTAAACCAAAACCTCTTTGGTTTTATCAGCCACACACAAGAGGAGGTCATGAGTATCAGGCATGGTTGAAGGACCTATAGTCCTCAAGTCCTCTTCCCATGAGACTGCCTTCAGGCATATAAAATTTTCAGGAAGTCTTTCTACCAGTTTAGTCCAAAACTTAGTCTTGAAATCAAGTCTCATTCCCAAAGACATTTGTTTCTGAGAAGATTGGGTCTCTGTTAAAGTAAAGGCTTAAATTTGGACCAGAGTTTTGTGGCTGTAACCTCTCTGTGATGTTTAACTATATAGTCAACATAGGTTTAATCATATACTGAACATCATATAGCAAGGATGGTGAGGTAATCGTTCTGACACCGGGGACCTCCCAATTGCATTAAGCCCCGCAACGCAGATCCTCACTGTAGTGCTGCAGTCAAATTGACAACTCAATACAGCCTTCTTAAGACGTTGCCTCCCCCATTGACCTATTCAAAAGCCATTTCTGAAAGGTTTAATTCTGCTAAGCAATGCATCCCCAGTAGAAAATAGGATGCAAAGACATTAAAACATTAAAAGATACAGTATAAATTTTATAACCTACTTTTGGCATTAATTTTTTTTTAATATCCTTAAATCCTCAAAAAAGGGCCTTCTGTCCTCAATACCTTTAAACTTCTTTCTGTATTGAAACTTTTCAGATGCCACTTTCCTCTAAACCGTCACAGCAAGTTCTGAACTTCACACTGAATCATTATTTTCTGCTTTGAATTAGAGTCATTGTGTGCAAGCCTCAGAGAGCAACCTTCTGAGTTCAAGGTACATTTATACCTTGCCTCTGTGATATTCACATTTTTTTTTTTTATGCTGTACTTGTTCAAGTCTTCCAATAGTGTCACATTCACCTTGAGGACCGGACCTTTGTTCCACTCACTGATGTATCTAGTCAGAGCCTGGTCCAGGATTCTGTGTACAGAGTTGGTACACGATTCGTATTTGTTAGAATAGCATGAATCTTTTAGTCTGCATTTGTCTTAAAAATGTCTATGTCTTGTGTGTACCTCAATCATCTCAATTGTAGTTGGTAATGAAATCCATATTTTGCTTTGCTCCTGTGAATATATAAAGGGCTGCCCCTCTGAGAAGTACTTTTTATCAATACTTCTAACTTGCAATCAGATAGAACTGATCGCTTCTTTTTGGCTCATTCCACCTATCTTTCACTCCACCATTTATATCCTTCTATCAGGTTGCATTTTTATTAATAGTTTCTGTGCCTATCACATTTCCTGTTTCTGTGAGCCCTTCAAAAGACAAGAGCTGTGTTTTGTTTTGTTTTTTTAATTTTTGAAATCCCTATGCCTAGATCATAAATTCTGATCTATAATTATTTTTCATGTTATATAAATGGAACAATGTATTGAACATAAGACAATTAAGACTGTTCCTCAAGAGGAGGATGGACTCTGGTGTAACAGTTAATCTTCATCATGATAACACTTCATAAGAAACTGCCCCAAGATTGTGTGGATTAAGATAACAATCCTTTATTCATGCTAATGTGTCTGTGCTTTGATCTAGCTGTGAATCTGGCTGGTCCAGGCTCCTCACAACAGACTGGGCTCAATCTATACCACGTGTGTTGATTCTGGAGGCCTGAGTGGAGAAGTGACAAATTACCCATGGAAACCCTTGTCATAGTGATGGCAGAAATGCAAGAGAGCAAATCCAACCACATAAATACATCAAACCTTTGCTTGCATCATGATACTAATATCAAGTTGGTATTAACAAGCAACAGGGATATATTGTACAGCACAGGGAAATATAGCCATTATTTCACAATAACTTTAAATGGAGTATAATCTATAAAAATATTGAATCACTATATTGTACATCTGAAACTAACATGATATTATAAATAATCTATACTTCAATTAAAAATTATAATATCAAATTGGTATAAAATAAAAATCCAAATGGCTAAGCCTAAAGTCAGTGGATGGGTAAGTACACTTTGAGGCTATGAGAACTGGAAAATCTTGGAGGAAAGGGCATAGGAGCAGGCAAGGGTGAAGAATTGTGGTCAACATTTCTATCTGGCATATCAGGTTATAAAGAAGATTCGTGAAAGAAATGGCAATCCTAGAGTTGGATAGTTTCATTCAGCAATTGCTGTTCAGGGATTTATCCGTGGTCGGCATCCAGGATACCTAAAGATGATTCTACTTTAAATGATATTTGAAGATCTCCTGAGTTGAGGTTTATGAGTTGCCTTTTTACTGCATTTTCAATATAAATTGTATACATTTATGATATCAAAATGTTGCTGTGCTATGCTTACTAAATCTAAGGTTAGTGTCTTTCATGACTAGATTGTACTTATTATGACCCTCATTTTAAACACTCCCCTAAGTAAGTTGCGTCCTTAACAATTATAATCATGGCACTATCTTCAGAGAGGCAGTGTTATTAATTGCCTCCTTTCTCATAATCAAGTCAGACTCCGTGATCAGTTAAGGGTCTTTTTTTTTGGAGTTATAAATGAGTATACTTTTATACACATTTATGCAGTAGTTCCAAGGTTTAATGTTTTGCACCCTCTGCTGGGGAAAAAACAAAGAGAATTATAACAGATGTGGAGAAGTAAATGATTTAGAACTTGAAGTGAAAACTTAGAAGACCACTTGGCCCATAAAATTCTATCATTTCCCAGTTAGTTTGAGAATATGGTTCTGTAACTCTCCTTACATAAACAATATATTATGAATATTAAATTCATTAACATTAACCTGAAAATATCCACGATTACAATGCATGGGGTGCAGAGATCTGAAAAATCCCTTTCAAGCCTTCCCTATGGGTGGATTTTGGAATATTTAGGTTAAATCCTATTGATAAGAACCCAAAATAACAAGAAACAGAAATACTAAATATCCGAGAAAACTGAGACTTAAGTGGTAGTTTCCATTAAGAATTTTACAGGCTAATAATTTTCTGTTCTCCATTCTACAAAGAGGTCGTCAGCTTATGCAGTATTTGAATTATAGGGAAACAAATATCTTTTTGTTTCAAAAGTAAATTTAAATGCTGCAGCCTCTTACAGTGAATTACTAAGAATGCTAATGGCAATATCCACTGGCATACACTATCATTTAAGGATCTCCACATAATATGGCAAAGACAGTCTAAAATTTCTTCAAGTTAGGTTCAAACATAACATAAATCTGAATTACATAATGCCTTTCAGAAGACTGGAGAAAATAGCTACCTACAAAACATTCTCCAGTTCTTATTCATAACAAGTGAACAGTTTCATCAGAGTGAAACGATCACTTAGAATGACAAATGTTTTAAATGGAAGAATATGAGATCAAATAGATCTTCTTTCTAAAGCCTTTCACCTACACACTCACACACCTGTGTGACTGTCCTAGTTTATGTTGAATGCCTCTATCTATTGTTGAAAGTGGTCAGACTTATCCATTTCCCACACTTTTATAATCCACCGTTGAAAGAATATTTCAGCTGACACAGCTGTCTCAGTAGCCTCTGGAACAACACAAATCTGGTATTTTCTAATCCAAGGTTATTTTTCAGGTCATCAATTCTATTTCCAAACATCTGACAGACCCTGGTGTTCTTAATTAGAATGGTGACACATCTATCGATCATTATCTTTATGACTTCAGTTTTCTTAACATGTAACAGGTTCAGAAGCAGGTTTTCACAGACCTTGTCGGTTGTTCTCTGAATCACATCTACTAGCATTTACTAAGCCAGTCTGACATCATTTGATAGGTAAAACACAGGTCCTCAGATGGTAAATCAAAAATAGAATGGTTTACCTCCAGGGAAGGGACCTTGAGGGCAAAATGGTAAATTCTGATCTCAATCTTTTGCTCGTACACTCTATTTCTCTCTCCATTTTTCTGTCTGCCTGTTTCATAAAACCATACACTTACAAAAATATCAGAAACATATATCAAAATGTAACATAGAAATACGAATAAAATTACTTTTCCATATCTTGTTGCTAGTCTTTAAATGATGCAGGAAACATACATATGACATTTGTGAATACATGCAGTCTTTCTAAACTGTGCCATGTATAGGAATACAGGGAAAAGAGCCACAGAGGTATGGTATTTTCCAGGTTGATACTATGTGATATTATGTGAAGATGTCAAATAACTTAGTCTTTCCTTTCCAACTTTCTCTTCCATGTTTCACAATGTATGCTCTGTTTTAGTAGATCCTCTGCCTTTAATAGCATTTTCGAAAGGCTACTCTTGCCCATTTATTCATGTGTTGGAACCTCTACTGACTATCTTCCCTTCTCATGTCTGCTTCTTCACATTATCTGCCACTCTTTGCAACCCCATGGAGTATACAGTCCATGGAATTCTCCAGGCCAGATTACTGGAGTGGGTAGCCTTTCCCTTCTCCAGGTGATCTTCCCAACCCAGGGATCGAACCCAGGTCTCCTGCATTACAGGTGGATTCTTTACTGGCTGAACCACAAGGGAAGACCAAGAATACTGGAGTGGGTAACCTATCCCTTCTCCAGTGGATCTTCCCAACCCAGGAATCAAACCGGAGTCTCCTGCATTGCAGGCAGATTCTTTACCAACTGATCTATCAGGGAAACCCTCCTGTATAATAAGTAACCATAAAAATTCTTTTTCAAAAATGTCAGCATAAAGTAATAATTTTTTCTAAGGCTGTGACTAATCTAGTTATTTAATTCAGTTCAATTAATTAATGTTGTCACATATATGTCTTTTCAACACAAATTCAGGTTGAGTAGGTTAACCCTTATATGTCTGGATCCTGATTCCCCTTTGCAATGTTCTCCTGGGGTTGCAAGTGGGAGGATATCTTCCATCCAATAACAACCACTGTGTTGATTTCCCAGTCTTATTTTCGGACCACATAGAGAAAGATCTTAAATTAGAGTTTGTCTCATCTTTATTTTGCACTCCTTATGCTTTCCCTGAGTATTTTCAACCCCCTTCAGTTTCAAGTAACAGAAAACACAGTCAAACTAGTTTAACAAAAAGAGTTTACTTATTCATGATGCATCAGGGAATGATACAGGGTAGTTCTCAGAATGAAAGGAAGAAATCTAAGGCTTTAGGGTCTAAAAATGGAGTCTCAATGCTTTCCAGATACTGTTTGTATGTATATCTTCTGTCTCTCTCTCTCTCTATGGGACTCTTACTCTGGCTCAGCAAACCTCTTTCTGTGTAGTGAGAATCATGGTTTAACTAATATGTTTTCACAGCTGGTATTAATAAAAAAGATAGTTCACTGAAATGGTACCATGTACCCAAGTATAACTATGAGTGAACAAAGGATACATTTGCAGTGCAACCTAGATGTGGATATGAGATCACACCAGATCTCCATAAGAGAGCAGAAGCCATAATAGTTTTGTTCACTGTTTTATCCCCAACACCTAATACAGAACCTGCAACAAAGCAGGCAGTTAATACAGTAATAGTGACTGAAGAAAAATAAATATATGCAAATGTTTGAATGCACTTTCAAGCTATGCTTTGGATGATAAAAAATACTCCCTAAGTATATGAAAAATTAAATTCATAAGGTACCTGACATTTTACTGATGGCTTTGGTGAATGAACCGTGAGATAACACATCAGAAATGAAATGCTGTATGTGGAGGACAGTAACAAAACTTCAGGGTCATCATCCTAAAAGATGATGCTGTGGAAGTGCTGCACTCAATATGCCAGCAAATTTGGAAAACTCAGCAGTGGTCACAGAACTGGAAAAGGTCAGTTTCCATTCCAGTCCCTAAGAAAGGCAATGCCAAAGCATGTTCGAACTATTGCACGATTGCACTCATCTCACACACTAGCAAAGTAATGCTCAAAATTCTCCAAGCTAGGCTTCAACAGTACGTGAACTGAGAACTTCCAGATATTTAAGCTGGATTTAGAAAAGGCAGCGGAGAAGGCAATGGCACCCCACTCCAGTACTCTTGCCTGGAAAATCCCATGGACGGAGGAGCCTGGTAGGCTACAGTCCATGGGGTCGCTAAGAGTTGGACATGACTGAGCGACTTCACTTTCACTTTTCCCTTTCATGCACTGGAGAAAGAAATGGCAACCCACTCCAGTATTCTTGCCTGGAGAATCCTAGGGACGGCAGAGCCTGGTGAGCTGCCATCTATGGTGTTGCACAGAGTCGGACACGACTGAAGTGACTTAGCATAGCATAGAAAAGGCAGAGGAACCAGAGATCAAATTGCCAACATCTGCTGTATCGTCGAAAAAGCAAGAGAATTCCAGAAAACCATCTATCTGCTTTATTGACTATGCCAAAGCCTTTGACTGTGTGGATCACAACAAACTGGAAAATTCTTCAAGAGATGGGAATACCAGACTACCTTACCTGCTTCCTGAGAAATCTGTACGCAGGTCAAGAAGGAACAGTCAGAACCAGACATGGACAACAGACTGGTTCCAGATTGGGAAAGGAGTACATCAAGGCTGTTTATTGTCACCCTGCTTATTTAACCTCTATGCAGAGTACATCATGTGAAATGCCAGGCTGGATTAAGCACAAGCTGGAATCAAGATTGCTGGGAGAAATACCAAGAACCTCAGATATGTAGATGACACCAACTTTATGGCAGAAAGCAAAGAGGCGCTAAAGAGCCTCTTGATGAAGGTGAAAGAGGAGAGTGAAAAATCTGGCTTAAAACTCAACATTCAGAAAACTAAGATCATGGCATCTGGTCCCATCACTTCATGGCAAATAGATGGGGAAACAATGGAAACAGTGACAGACTTTATTTTCTTGGTCTCCAAAATCACTGCAGGTGACTGCAGCCATGAATGAAAAGATGCTTGCTCCTTGGGATAAAAGCTATGACCAACCTAGACAGCATATTAAAAAGCAGAGACATTACATTGCAACAAAGGTCCATCTAGTCAAAGCTATGGTTTTTCCAGTCCTCATGTATGGATGTGAGAGTTGGGCCATAAAGGAAGCTGAGAACTAAAGAGTTGATGCTTTTGTACTATGGTGCTGAGAAGACTCTTGAGAGTCCCATGGACTGCAAGGAGATCCAACCAGTCCATGTTAAAGGAAATAAGTCCTGAATATTCATTGGAAGGACTGATGCTGAAGCTCCAATACTTTGGCCATCTGATGTGAAAAACTGACTCATTAGAAAAAAACCCTCATGCTGGAAAAGACTGAAGGCAGGAGGAGAAAGGGATGACAAAGGATAAGGTGGTTAGATGGCATCACCGACTTGATGAACATGAGTTTGAGAAAGCTCGAGGAGTTGGTTACATCTTGTCTGGACAGGGAAGCTTGGCGTGCTGCAGTGCATGTCGTCACAAAGAGTCAGACACGACTGAGCAACTGAACTGAAAGTTAACGAAAAACTAGTGATATATACTTCTCCCTTTTAAAAGGTGAATAAAATGAGAATTAAAGGGGTTAAATTAGTTAACTGAGATCACAATTCTAGCCAGTTAGGAAGATAGAACTAAAACCCAAGACATCTTTCTGTTTTTAATTAAAAGAGAAAAATTGATATAGAAGTAAGCCAGGTTGTGTTTTTACTTTGATTCATTTTTATGAGTTTAACTTGATTAATTTTTGTTGATAGATATGCACATGGATTGAAACCATGCTAACTCTTTCATTTAATTTGGAAGTATTTACTGAGGACCTACCAGACATCTACTGTTGGAGATGCAAATGTGAACAAGATATCAGAGAGCTTTCCATATTGAAACTTACTAATTATGAAAGAAACAGAGAAAAATTATCAAAGATCAGTAAACATACTTATTGCATATTATGAAAAGTCCTCCTAAGAAAATTGACTCATTGCTAAGACAAAGAGTAATAAAGGATTTGGGAGAAACGGGGGATGACCAGTTTAAATAGAGAAGTCAGGAGTGTATTCCCTGAGGAGGTTACATGTATGCTGAGACCTGAACTATGAGAAGGAGACATGCAGAGACTGAAAAGAACATTCTACCAAAAAAATATGTACAAAGGATCTGAGATGGGAAAGAAGTTAAAAAAATTAAGATAGAGTGAATGGAGCCTGGAGCGGCTGGAGTGAAGAGCAAGTAAGCTGGAAGAACAACTTGTTGCAGATAAGGATAAGGCTTGTTTTCACCAAGAGCTTTCTTTCTCTTCCTTGATTCTTCTTTATTTTCTGATCTGTGTTTAAAGAGACAGTTGATAGAAACAGCTTCCTTGGGCCTCTCGCTCTCCTATTTGTCTGGCTGGCTCCGCTAAAGCTACAAGCTTTTACAGCCCTTCTCAGGTATTTCTCAGGGTTATTTATTCAGCCAGTAACCTTGACAGATGAGGTTACTTCTTGTCTGGACAAGTAGCAGGCTTGCTTACTATTTGTTATAAAAACAATGGATTTCCCCAACCTCAGAGTTCTCAACTATGACACAGACCCACTATGTGTGTAGCATCACACACATTACCCACCCTCCCCCCCACCACAGGACTTGGGAGCAAGGGCAACTGAGGTAGATACACAGATATATCAATATTCATGATGCTGGCTTTGCTGTAAGTGTAAAGTCATGTGTCTCTGACCAGGCATCTTGTTTCTTAACCAGCATCCGTGAATAGTAACAGGATCACATTAGCTTGTAAGTAGTATAAAAAAGAAATCAATTCCCAGCCCTGACACTATGTTTGTTAACTCCTCAACAATTTGGGGGAAATAACAGAAAAGATAAGATTTTTCCTTTTAAAGAGTTTAAGCCAGAGATTTGACTGAATAACATTAACTTTTAGTGTGATTTTTAATAAGGAAGAACATATGAGAATATTATTAATGTTTGGTTACCATCTGTGACTAGATGCAAAAATATCATTTGATTACCTTCAGAGAGATAATTATATATTGTTTTGTAAAAAATAAAGAATTTCTATTCCTGTGAGTAGATTGCCATCTTGAATTTACAGTATTGAAATACAAATAACCAATTTAGTTTTGTTATATACTACCTGGGAAGCCTTATTTTGTTGAAATATCTGTACCACAAATGTATATTTTTCTAGGGCATTCTTATTTCTGTAGTATCCATTTATTTTGCATAATAATGATACATTAAAATACATGGATATCTAAGGACTCTTTCAATAATAAAATATTGGAGATTGACATTTTATTTCTTTTAAAACTTGTCATTTTTAATAAGTTATGTTGAACTCTCAAAAATTCTCTGAACTAGAAAAAACTATCTCAAAATTTGTATGGAGATGCAAAAGACCCTGAATTGCCAAAGCAATCTTGAGAAAGTAAAGTGGAGCTGAAGAAATCAGGCTCCAAGAATTCAGACTATACTACAAAGCTATAGTCATCATCAAAACAGTATGGTATTGTCACAAAAGCAGAAATATAGATCAGTGGGACAGGATAGAAAACCCAGAAATAAGCCCAGAAAAAAACAGAAATAAGTATCTATGGTCAATTAACTATGACAAAGGAGGTAAGACTACAAAATGTTGGAGGAATAGTCTCCTTAACAAATGGTGCTGGGAAAACTGGACGGCTACAAGTAAAAAAAAAAAAAAAAAAAACAATGAAATTAGATCATTCTTTAACTCCATACACATAATAAGCTCAAAATGGATGAATACCTAAATGTAGTACTGGATACTATAAAACTTTTAGAGGAAAATATAGGTAGAACACTCTTTGACATAAATCACAACAATATCTTTTTGGATCTCTCTCTCTCAGAATAATCAAAATAAAAACAAAAATAAATAAATGGGATCTACTTAAATTCTAAAGCTTTTGCACAGCTAAGGAAACAATAAAGAAAATGAAAAGACAACTCACAGATTTGGAGGAAATACTTACAAATGATGTACCCAAAAGGGGATTAATCTCAAAAATTTACAAACAGCTCAAGGCACATAACAGCCTCAAAACAAACAATCCACTCAAAAAATGGGCAGAAGACCTAAATAGACATTTCCCCCAAGAAGAGATACAGATGGCCAGTAGTCACATGAAAAGATGTTCAACATTGCTAATTATTAGAGAAATGCAAGTCAAATGAGATATCACTTCATACCAGCTAGAATGGGTATCATCAAAATATCCACAAGCAATAAACACTGGAGAGAGTGTGCAGAGAAGGGAACCCTTCTGCACTGTTGGTGGGAATGTAAACTGGTACAGCCACTATGGAGAAGAGTATGAAGGTTCCTTAAAAACCTTAGTATATAGCTATCAAATGACCTTGCAGTCACACTTCTGGGCATATATTCAGAGAAAAACATGATCTGGAAGGATACATGCACCCCATTATTCATTGCAGCACTGTTTACAAAAGCCAAGACACGGAAGCAACCTAAACGTCCATCAACAGAGGAATGGATTAAGAAGATGTGGTACATATATACAATAGAATATTACACAGCCATTAAAAAGAACAAAACAATGCCTTTTGCACCAACATGGATGGGCCTAGAGAGTGTCATACTGAATGAAGTAAGTCAGAAAAGGAGAAATATTATATGATATCCTTTATATGTGGAATCTAAAATAAATGATGCAAATTAACTTACTTACAAAGCAAACAAATTCACAAACTTAGAAAACAAGCTTATGGTTGCTGGGGTAAAGGATAGGGAGAACAGACAATTAGAGAGTTTGAGATGGACATGTATACACTAATATGTTTAAAATGGGCAACCAACAAGAATCTACTGTATAGCACAGGGAACTCTGCTTAAAGTTCCATGGCAGTCTGGATGGGAGGGGAGTTTGGGGGAGAATGGACACATATATATGTGTATAGCTGAGTCCCTTCACTGTTCACCTGAAACTATCGCAATATTGTTTGATAATTAGCTATCACTTCAATTCAGTTCAGTCGCTCAGTCGTGTCCGACTCTGCGACCCCGTGAATAGCAGCACGCCAGGCCTCTCTGTCCATCACAAACTCGCAGTCTACCGAAACCCATGTCCATCAATTCAGTGATGCCATCCAGCCGTCTCATCCTCTGTCATCCCCTTCTCCTCCTGCCCCCAATCCTTCCCAGCATTAGGGTCTTTTCCAATGAGTCAACTGTTTGCATGAGGTGGCCAAAGTATTGGAGTTTCAGCTTCAACATCAGTCCTTCCAATGAACACCCAGGACTGATCTCCTTTAGGATGGACTGGTTGGATCTTCTTGCAGTCCAAGGGACTCTCAAGAGTCTTCTCCAACACCACAGTTCAAAAGCATCAATTCTGCGGCGCTCAGCTTTCTTCACCATCCAACTCTCACATCCATACATGACCACTGGAAAAACCATAGCCTTGACTAGACGGACCTTTGTTGGCAAAGCAATGTCTCTGCTTTTAAATATGCTATCCAGGTTGTTCATAACTTTCCTTCCAAGGAGTAAGCGTCTTTTAATTTCATGGCTGCAATCACCATCTGCAGTGATTCTGGAGCCCCAAAAAATAAAGTCTGACACTGTTTCCACTGTTTTCCCATCTATTTGCCATGAAGTGAGGGGCCAGATGCCATGATCTTAGTTTTCTGAATGTTAAGCTCTAAGCCAACTTTTTCACTCTCCTCTTTCACTTTCATCAAGAGGCTCTTTAGTTCTTCTTCACTTTCTACCATAAAGGAGGTGTCATCTGCATATCTGAGGTTATTGATATTTCTCCCAGCAACCTTCATTCCAGCTTGTGCTTCCTCCAGCCCAGCGTTTCTCATGATGTACTCTGCATAGAAGTTAAATAAGCAGGGTGACAATATACAGCCTTGACGGACTCCTTTTCCTATTTGGAACCAGTCTGTTGTTCCATGTCCAGTTCTAACTTTTGCTTCCTGACCTGCATACAGGTTTCTCAAGAGACAGGTCAGATGGTCTGGTATTCCCATATCTTTCAGAATTTTCCACAGTTTATTGTGATCCACACAGTCAAAGGCTTTGGCATAGTCCATAAAGCAGAAATAGATGTTTTTCTGGAACTCTCTTGCTTTTTTGATGATCCAGCAGATGTTGGCAATTTGATCTCTGGTTCCTCTGCCTTTTCTAAAACCAGCTTGAACATCTGGAAGTTCATGGTTCACGTATTGCTGAAGCCTGGCTTGGAGAATTTTGAGCATTACTTTACTAGTGTGTGAGATGAGTGCTACTGTGTGGTAGTTCGAGCCTTTGGCATTGCCTTTCTTTGCGATTGGAATGAAAACTAACCTGTTCCAGTCCTGTAGCCACCGCTGAGTTTTCCAGATTTGCTGGCATATTGAGTGCAGCACTTTCACAGCATCATCTTTCAGGGTTATTTATATTAACTATAACCCAATACAAAATAAAAAGTTAAAAAAAATTCTCTGAGACTCAATATGTAAGGGTATGAACATTTTATTCAGGTCATTGCAACAGGAAAAACTGTCAAAGGAAATAAGTGTCTCCTCAAACCTAGTGAATAAAAAGGACTTCTTAGGGGAAGGGAACAAAAGGAGCAACACACTTGCTGTAAATTTGGTGGGTTTTAGTGAGGCAAGGACTTCAACTGTGCTTGAAAGGAGAAGGGTTTTATGTAAGAGTGTGTGTGTGTGTGTGTGTGTGTGTGTGTGTGTGTGTGTGTGTGTGTGTGATTTGGCCCATTATCAATTCTTCACATCCTGTTCTTAGAACTTTTGACTTAAACAAGGTATTTAGAAAAAGGCAGTATTTGTTAACATGAAACTGAACATTTTTTTCCCCAAAATGTTCACTTCTGTTTAAGATTCTTTTGAAGACTGACTAAAGGATCGATATCTTTTTTAATGTATCTGTTAATATTACAGATGTTGTCACCAGATTGCCAATAAACTTATTTTAAAAATAAACGAAACTTCTAGACAAATGCAGTTACTTAATATTCTGCAAGATGTGTTTTGAACCTCCCCTTGTGAAACCTTACATGAACGAACATTTCACTGATTAACTGTGGAACAGTGATTTATCCTACCTCAAACTTGGGAGTCTAAATATAATCATTTCATTACTGGTAACAAATCACCTTAAGAGCAGTTACAGCTAGAATATTTCCTCACATCTGGAATTAAATGTTGAATGCAACTTTCAGTTCTATCTCCCTTTATCATGCTGCAATGAACCCGAAGGTTAATTTACTTCCCATCTGCCTTTATTTCTTATTCTGTCGATCTTATGCTTTTTCTTCCATTTTTTCTTTCATGAGAATATATTCTCCATTCCAGCCTTCCTTTTTTTTTCACTTAGTATAATTATGCAGCTCATTTTCAGTAAGACATCACACTAAAGGATCATGCTTTCATTAGCATAACATAAATACTCTCTCTTTCAATTAATCAGCAGTCTTTATAATCTGAATTTTTAAAGCATCTTTTTTTCTTAATTTTCTCCTATAGATGAATAGGACTTTGAAATTTGTAAAAACAAATACTGTTAGTCCTATCTAAATGAGTCCATCTAAATGATATTTACATAACGTAGGCATATTTTTCCAATAATGGAGCTATTACTACTTTTTTCTCCCTTCAGACTTTGTCAATACTAACTAGCACATGACATGATACTACCTGCATCTAAATCTAATCAAGGAGAGAGGCAAATTTAATAACATCACTTTTAAATTTCAATCAGAGTTACAATCAATGAAGAAAAACTTGGATAGGCTAATGGGGTGTATAATGGGTTTACATCAAAGTTTGGTCTTCCTCTATCAAATTGTAGGTGGTGTAGTACAGTGATGAAGGACACAGTTTTGTGGTCAGTGTCACCTGGTGACTTTAGTCTTAACTGTTTAAATGAATCTGTGAGCTTGGGCAAATATCTAAACCTTATTTTCTCATCTTTAAAATGGGAACCATACCTTGACCAGAGAGTGACTGTAATGATATGTATTAACAGATCAATAAATTTTATTTCTCTATTATTACTATTACTGATACTAATGCAGAACCTCTGTAATGTGCATATTTACTACCAACCTCAGATGCCTGTGTTGAAACAGCAAGTCAGTTACTTAGTTTTTACATATTACACAGACAATGTCTTAATTACCCTATTTGGAAATCTAATAATAAATCTAAATAGATGTTATCTTGGCCTCAGTTTAGACTACTGGGCATTTGGATTATGAACTTTGACATTTTATGTCATTCATCTTAATGTGTCAGATATTTTCAACCTTTTAAAAATATTTTATTGTATAGTTTTGTTGTTGTTGTTCTTTTACTTTTCTTCAAACCTGACATCAGTGCCTTACAATAATATGTACGTTTTTGTAACCCAATGAAAACATGAGAAGAACTAAATAGAAATTTCTCCAAAGAACACATATAGATGGCTGATAAACACATGAAAAGATGCTCAACATCACGAATTATTAGAGAAATGCAAATCAAAACTACAATGAGGCATCATCTCATACTAGTCAAAAGGGCCAACATCAAAAAATCTACAAATGATAAACGCTGAAGCAGGAGTGAAGAAAAGGGAACCCCCTTGCACTTAGTGGAGTGTAAATTGACATTGCCACTATGTAAAATAGTATGGAGGTTCCTTTAAAAAAAAACTAAATATATAATTACCATATAACACAGAAATCGCACTACTGGGCATATACCCAGAGAAAACCGCAATTCAAAAACGTTTGTGTATCCCAATGTTGATAGCAGCACTATATACAATAGCCAGGAAATAGAAGCAATCTAAATGTCCATCAACAGAAGAATGGATAAGGAAGATGTGATACATATACACAACGAAGTATTACTCAGCCATTAAAGAATGAAATTGGGCCATTTGCAGAGACATGGATAGACCTAGAAAATGTCATACAGAATGAAGTCATAAAGAGAAAAATAAGTATATTTATTAATGCATATCTGTAAAAATCTAGAAAAACAGTGTAGGTGAACTTATGTGCAAAGCAGAAATGAAGACATAGACATAGATATCAAATAAAAGGATTCCAAGGGGAAACGTGGGGTGGGAGGAATTGGGAGACTGGGATTGACACATATACACTATTGATGTTGTTCAGCCAAGTCGTGGCCAACTCTTTGCAACCCCGTGGACTGCAGCATGCCAGACTTCCCTGTCCATCACCATTTCCCAGAGTTTGCCCAAGGTTAAGTCCATTGAATCGGTGATGCCATCCAACCATCTCATCTTCTGTCACCCTCTTCTCCTTCTGCCTTCAGTCTTTCCCAGCATCAGGGTCTTTTTCTAATGAGTCATCCGTTTGCATCAGGTGGCCAAAGTATTGGAGCTTCAGCTTTAGTACCAGTCCTTCAAAGGGTATTCAGGGTTTATTTCCTTTAAGATTGCCTGGTTTGATCTCTTTGTTTTCGAAGGGACTCTCAAGGGTCTTTTCCAGCATCACAACTCGAAAGCTTCAATTCTTCGGTGTTCTGCCTTCTTTACTGTCCAGCTCTCAGAGCTTTACATAACTACTGTGAAGACCACAGCCTTGACTATATGGACCTTTGTTGGGAAAGTGATGTCTTTGATTTTTAACACACTGTCTAGGTTTGTCATAACTTTCCTGCCAAGAAGCAAGCGACTTCTAATTTCACTATTGATACTGTGTGTAAACTATGTAACTAATGAGAACATATTGTATAACAGGAAACTCTACTTAATGCACTGTGGTGACCTGGGAAGGAAGTCCAAAAAGGAGACGGTATTTGTGCATGTATGGCTGGTTCATTTTGAAGTACAGTGAAAACTAACACAACATTGTAAGCAACTATGCTACAATAAAAAATGATTTAAAAATAAAAATATGTATTTTTTTGCATTTTGTTATTACATTTGTTGGAGAAAGGAGAATTCATAGTCTTAATTTTTATAGTTTGTTTTCCTCCTAGTTTCAAGCATCGTATTGTTATAAAATGTTTCATTCATGTTTAAAAGCCAAATACATAATGAAGGTGGCAACATAAAGTCATGGGGAAAGACTACAAGTTGTAGCTGGAAACTTGGAATCACAGTCTAGTTTCCTTGCTCAATGGTCATGAGGTCTTAGATTAGTCATTTATACTGAAAAAATGTCAGTTTCTTTGTTGATAACCTGAGGACAGTAATATATCTGTAGGTTTATAGAGAAGATTTAAGGAAGAAAAAATAATATTGTAAATAGTAGAACATATACAGATGTAAATTGTTACCATGAAAGTGAGTCAAATCCCTACAACTTAAATTTTCTAATAAAAAACCAAAAATAACAAGAATTGCTGAATATGTAGAGAAATTAGAATCCTTGTTGGTCCAGGTGCTATAGAAAACTGTATGGTGGTTTCTCAAAAAAATATTAAACAGAATTGCCATATGATCCAGCAATTCCACTTCTGGTTGTATATTTAAAATAACTTGAAGCAGGGTCTCTAAGAAATGCATCCATGTTCTTAGAAGTATTATACACAATATCCAAAAGGTAGAAGCAACCTAAGTTTCCACTGACAAATGAATAGATAAATAAAACAGAATATGTACTACCATGGAATATTATTCAGCCTTATAAATGAAAGAAATCCTGATATTGCAGGAAGGGGAACCCCATCTAGGGCCTAAAAGCAATCTCTTGTCTAACACTCATAAATGAATTATCTGAGGAGACACATGTGCAGGAGACTTTATTGGGAGGGTGTGCCCAGGTGGAGAGCAGGAGAATAAGGAAACCCAGGAAAATTGCTCTGCCACGTGGCTCACAGCCTCAGGTTTTATGGTGATGGGATTAGTTTTTGGATTGTCTTTGGCCAACCATGACTTCCCTGGTGGCTCAGAGGTTAAAGCATCTGCCTCCGATGCGGGAGACCCGGGTTTGATCCTTGGGTTGAGAAGATCCCCTGGAGAAGGAAATGGCACCCCACTCCAGTACTCCTGCCTGGAAAATCCCATGGACGGAGAAGCCTGGTAGGCTACAGTCCATGGGGTCGCAAAGAGTCGGACACGACTGAGCAACTTCACTTTTACTTTGGCCAACCATTCTGACTCAGGGTCATTTCTAGAGGTGCATTCATTGCTCAGCCAAATGGATGCCAGTGAGAAGGATTCTGGGTGGTGGTCAGACATGTGGTGTCTACTTTTGACCTTTTCTGAACTCTTCCAGTTGGTGGTGGCTTATTAGTTCTGTGCTCCTTATCAGGACCTCCTGTCACAAAATAACTCATGCAAAAGGTTACTATGGTGCCTGACCAGGGTGACTGGTCAGTCAGTGTATTTCCCCTAACACTGGCACATGCTACAACATAGATGAACCCTGAGGATGTTACACTAAGTGAAATAAACCTGTCACAAAAAGATAAACATTGTTTGATTTCCCTTATGTGAGGTACCTAAAGTAGTCAAGTATTTAGAGAAATAAAGTAGAAGCTTCTGGGTACTTTGGGGAGAGGAAGGTGGGGAGACATTCTTTAATGGGTACATTCCACTGAAAAGAGTTCTAGGGATTGACTGCATAACGATATGAATGTATAACAATTCAACAAGTTCAACTTGTTGCTGAACTGTACACTTAAAAATGGGGAAGATGACAAATTTTCTGTTATGTGTATTTTACCACAATTTTCTTAAAAATAGCAAATTGTTTTTGTCTGACCATCCCAAAGGCTATATGAAGTTGAATAGCATTGCGTAGTATTTAAAAGTGCCTGAAGGGGTGTTTGGCAAACCTTGCTCAATTACTTACACCAGGCTGTTCCTAACTCTGAAGTAAGTAACTCTAAACTTGAGTTACTGCATCTATAAAGTGGGTGGGATCAATGCATCTACTTCAATAGTGCTATTTTGATGTTTAAAAGAGATATTGTTCTTAAAGCACAGCAGGTTATCTGTATTCATTTGCTAGAGCTGTCATAACAAAATAGTACAGACTGGGAGGCTTAAGAAAAACAAAACTTTTATTTTTCCTCAGAGTTCCAGAGGCTAGAAGTCCAAGATCAAGGTGTTGGCGGTTTGTTTTTCTTATGGTCTTTCTTCTCTGCATATGTTTTCCTCAAATTTCCTCTTTTTATAAAGATATGGATCATATTGAATTAGAGTCCACCTGAAATACTCGTTTAACTTAATTACTTCTTAAAAGATCTTATCTCCAAACATCCTGAGGTACTAGGAGTGAGAGCTTCACCATATGAATGTGAGCAGGCTACACTTTAGCCCATAAATGTGGAGAAGAGAGTGGAGAGTAAGTGCAAACTGGTGTATATTTGTTATTTTCGCAGATATAACATATGATGTTGTATATAACAAATAACATGAAATTTGTATATTTGATATTTCATGTATATAACATGATATTCTCATAATTTGTATGTTTTGAAAATGAAATATGATATGGACAAAGTTATTCATTCAGCAAAACGTGACTCATCAATCACTTGAACGGACAGGGGCTTACTATCAGAATTAAAACATGGTTCATGCTTTCTAGAAACTGGAAATGAATGTCACTGTTTTCATCATAACATTTACATAGCACTCTACATTTTATCCTGTTCCTAAGAACTTCGTAAGGAAGATGTGGGCCTATGTTTAATATGATATATTTTTTTCTATTGCATCTGTTTCTAGGGATGAATTGTGATGGGTTTAAAATGATATCAATTGTTCCATTTAAAAAGAGAGTGAGGCAGTCTTGACAATAATCCAAGGATGAGAACTTACACAAAATACTGAGAAATATGTACTCAGGGGACAATATGGCTACATGTCTGTAGTATTTCCTTCTGTTCCAAATCTCTTCAAACAAGAGAAAGAATATGTATGTACATCACATGTACATACATATAGCCTGTTCTGCTCCTTTCTCCAAATTGACAAGGGCATAATCAGCTTCTTAACTGCAACATGAAAGCAGACAATCTTTACATATCTGAGGAAAACTCAGGCAAGGGGAAAGAAGGGCTGGTGGAAGAGTTAGCAGAGGACTGAGGAAATGCTTTAAGGTAAATGGTCTCAGAGCCATCAGGGAGGATTAGCATCCTAACCTCAACAACAGGCTGGAAAATAACCTATTCAAGATTTTTTTTTCTCAGGAAACTCTTGTGAAATTATAAGAATAGATTTTGCTGAATATCAGAATGGGAACAACTATGGAGGAAATTAAGGAGCAAGAAAAGGAAACCCAGGGATTTTTAGAAAATTTACTGCAAAAGTCAAAAGATATGAAAACAAGAACTAAAAGGTAATAGGAAGGAGAGGAGGCATTCATAAGTTTCAGTGAGATGAAGAGAGGATGACAAAGTAATGGGGGAGAATTTTCTAAATGGACAGCTAATAGGATGAATGAAATGAAAATTATTCATTTTTTTCTCAACCACTCTAGTGAAAGTCTGGAAATTCAAGGTAAACAATGAGGAATAAACAGTACAATACAGAGGAAAGCAAATTGCCTACAAGTAAATAAAAATCCAGATGATATCAGGGTTATTTTCAATAAGAGTCAATGTAATAGAACAGTAACAAAATAATTGAAAATTCAGAATTTCCTCTGGATTCAAGTGTATAGTCATTTTTATCATGGAAGGATTCTGAATTTTGTCATTTTGTCTTTGAAAGAATTACTCAAGGATATGTATTGGCAATACATGCATTCTTAACATACATACAAAGAAAGAAAGGGAGTGAAATTAGAAACTTGATTGCAAAAACATGTGGCAGGCAAAGAGCCTAGTAAAAACTTCCTTCTAGTTAAATCTAAAACATATTGCTGCACAGGAAAAAATAAACTTGCTTTATTTTTATAAAATGTACATGTGAACATATGAAAGTCTGATAGAAAAATAATAAAAGACAGGAATAAACAGAAATAGGAAGGATATGGGGAACTTCAATTATATGGAGGAGATATAAAAATAAGTGACTGCTATCTTGCCAAAATGTATGAATTTCCAGACAATATTTTGAGGAAATAAAAGGCCAAGACTTTGGATATGAAATTGTGATGTAAGGCTTATGTTGTTTGTTTGAAGAGACACTAACCTGAAAGTATGACCCCTGGGCATGTTGAATATTTTAAACTGAAGGAGTTTGAGAAAATAGCTGAAGTATGAAGGTTTCCCTGTTCTTTCACCAACCCTGCTCCCTTGAAACAGGACATAAAATTCCCATATGAGAGGTGCCCTCCCCATACTCAGAAGAAAGATACATCCTTATCTTAGAAGGCAAATAAGACACCAGCAGAGACATTACTTTGCCAACAAAGGTCCGTCTAGTCAAGGCTATGGTTTTTCCAGTGGTCATGTATGGATGTGAGGGTTGGACGGTGAAGAAAGCTGAGCGCCGAAGAATTGATGCTTTTGAACTGTGGTGTTGGAGAAGACTCTTGAGAGTCCCTTGGACTGCAAGGAGATCCAATCAATCCATCCTAAAGGAGATCAGTCCTGGATGTTCATTGGAAGGACTGATGTTGAAGCTGAAACTCCAATACTTTGGCCACCTCATGCGAAGAGTTGACTCATTGGAAAAGACCCTAATGCTGGGAAGGATTGGGGGTGGGAGGAGAAGGGGACAACAGAGGATGAGATCGTTGGATGGCATCACTGACTCGATGGACATGGGTTTCGGTAGACTCCGGGAGTTGGTGGTAGACAGGGAGGCCTGGCGTGCTGTGATTCACAGGGTCGCAAAGAGTCGGACATGACTGAGCGACTGAACTGAACTGAACTGAAGACACCAAAAGGAATCCTAGCAAACCCATCTTTGCTGTCCCCTCAGTTTACTACATTTAACCTCATATTCTTTAACCTACCATATTCCTCTACCTGCTCTTCATCAAGCCTACACTCAGGTTGAATTGTTTCTTTGGTTTTTTATTTCCTAATGAAAGGCTCTCGCACATGAAAATAAACATGTGTGCTTTATTCTCTCTTAATCTGTATTTGTCAGTTTAATTTTTTCAGACCCAGCCAGGGAGTCTAGAAGGTCGAGGGGAACTTCTTCCTTTCTTATATATATATGACCATAACCCAAGGACCCCCATCTTCACCTTCCAAAAAGCTTCTCCAAACTGATTTTGCAATCAGTAGTGAAGAAAGAAGCTTTTACTCATAAAATGAGCACGTTTTTATAAAGGCTGTTAGAAAGGAAAGCACTATTGATATGCACCTGAAAAGAGGTCAAATGCCTTTGGAAACTTGAAGAATCAGAGAATTTATTCAGAAGTCAAGGATAGTTTTACATTGAATATCTATAAAGGAATCCTGGTATTTTTCAAGGGGCTAAAGAACTGATGTCTGGTTTGTTACTTAAGTTTTAATTCATAGGACATAAAGTTCTCTTATATGCGGAATTATTTTAATCATGAAGAGAAAGGTCTCATCTAAATACAGTTTATTAATTGACTTAGGTAGTTCAGTTAGTTCAGTTCAGTCGCTCAGTCATGTCCAACTCTTTGCAACCCCATGAATTGCAGCACGCCAGGCCTCTCTGTCCATCACCAACTCCTGGAGTCTACCCAAACCCATGTCCATCGAGTCGGTGATGCCATCCAACCATCTCATCCTCTGTCGTCCCCTTCTCCTCCCGCCCCCAATCCTACCCAGCATTAGGGTCTTTTCCAATGAGTCAACCCTTCGCATGAGGTGGCCAAAGTATTGGAGTTTCAGCTTCAACATCAGTTCTTCCAAAGAACACCCAAGATTGATCTCCTTTAAGATGGATTGATTGGATCTCCTTGCAGTCCAAGGGACTGTCAAGAGTCTTCTCCAGCACCACAGTTCAAAAGCATCAATTCTTTGGCGCTCAGCTTTCTTCACCGTCCAACTCTCACATCCATACATGACCACTGGAAAAACCATAGCCTTGACTAGACGGACTTTTGTTGGCAAAGTAATGTCTCTGCTTTTAAATATGCTATCTAGGTTGGCCATCACCTTCCTTCCAAGGAGTAAGCGTCTTTTAATTTCATGGGTGCAGTCACCATCTGCAGTGATTCTGGAGCCCAAAAAAAAAAAAGTCTGACACTGTTTCCACTGTTTCCCCATCTATTTCCCATGAAGTGATGGGACCAGATGCCTTGATCTTAGTTTTCTGAACGTTGAGCTTTAAGCCAACTTTTTCACTCTCCTCTTTCACTTTCATCAAGAGGCTCTTTAGTTCTTCTTCACTTTCTGCCATAAGGGTGGTGTCATCCGCATATCTGAGGTTATTGATATTTCTCCCAGCAATCTTGATTCCAGCTTGTGTTTCTTCCAGCCCAGCGTTTCTCATGATGTACTCTGCATAGAAGTTAAATAAGCAGGGTGACAATATACAGCCTTGACGGACTCCTTTTCCTATTTGGAACCAGTCTGTTGTTCCATGTCCAGTTCGAACTGTTGCTTCCTGACCTGCATACAGGTTTCTCAAGAGACAGGTCAGATGGTCTGGTATTCCCATCTCTTTCAGAATTTTCCACACTTTATTGTGATCCACACAGTCAAAGGCTTTGGCATAGTCCATAAAGCAGAAATAGATGTTTTTCTGGAACTCTCTTGCTTTTTCGATGATCCAGCGGATGTTGGCAATTTGATATTTGGTTCCTCTGCCTTTTCTAAAACCAGCTTGAACATCTGGAAGTTCACGGTTCACATATTGCTGAAGCCTGGCTTGGAGAAGTTTGAGCATTACTTTACTAGCATGTGAGATGAGTGCAATTGTGCAGTCGTTTGAGCATTCTTTGGCATTGCCTTTCTTTGGGATTGGAACGAAAACTGACCTTTTCCAGTCCTGTGGCCACTGCTGAGTTTTCCAAATTTGCTGGCATATCGAGTGCAGCACTTTCACAGCATCATGTTTCAGGATTTGAAATAGCTCAACTGGAATTTCATCACCTCCACTAGCTTTGTTCGTAGTGATGCTTTCTAAGGCCCACTTGACTTCACATTCCAGGATGTCTGGCTCTAGGTGAGTGATCACACCATCATGATTATCTGGGTCATGAAGATCTGTTTTGTACAGTTCTTCTGTGTATTCTTGCCATCTCTTCTTAATATCTTCTCCCTCTGTTAGGTCCATACCATTTCTGTCCTTTATCGAGCCTATCTTTGCATGAAATGTTCCTTTGGTATCTCTAATTTTCTTGAAGAGATCTCTAGTCTTTCCCATTCTGTTGTTTTCCTCTATTTCTTTGCACTGATCGCTGAGGAAGGCTTTCTTATCTCTCCTTGCTATTCTTTGGAACTCTGCATTCAGATGGGAATATCTTTCCTTTTCTCCTTTGCTTTTCGCTTCTCTTCTCTTCCCAGCTATCTGTAAGGCCTCCTCAGACAGCCATTTTGCTTTTGTAGTAGTGAGCCTGTACAAATGGCTATCTCAGTAATAAATGGAGAAGTCATTCACAAATTTGTTGTTGTTTAATCTCTAGGTCATGTCTGACTCTTTTGCAACCCCATGGACTGTAGCTCACCAGGCTCCTCTGTCCATGGGATTTCCCATGCAAGCATACTAGGGTGGGTGGCCATTTCCTTCTCCAGGGGATCTTCCTGATCCAGGGATCGAATCTGAGTCTCCTGTATTGGCAGGCAGATTCTTTACCATTGAGCCACCATACATGGGCTAAAGTAAGTTAATTTCTATAAATGATTTTTTTAAAGATGTTACTGTATAATATAAATTACATCATATAAATAATTCCATGGCATAGAAACACCTAAATGTTCAGGACTGGGATGATGGAAAAAATTTCAGTTCATCAATACTATAAAATAAAATGCAGACATTTTACAATGAGATGGCCCTTTATATAGTCACAAAGATGAATATTGAAGACAATATTTCCATTAAAAGTCACAGAAAAAAATAGTATTTTCATTTTAAATTAACTACATACACGTATTTTTATATACATATAAAGTTAAATTCATACATGTAGTAATTACTTCATAGAAGAAGAGGTATATGTGTGTGTGTATTAAGGTATGGGTTGGAAGACTGGGTGGAATTGAGACATTCACATTAAAATCTAATTGTTTCTGTGTTTTGTTAATACTTTTGAGTCAGAATGCTTTTGTTTCCTACTTTGTAATGAAAATATGCTTAAATTAATAGGATAAAATAGAAATCATGCCAAAGTATTTCATTTTCAGAGAAAGATGAAGGTGCTAAATCTTGGGCTTAATGAGCTCTTTGCTATGTCAGCAGGCTGGAATACCAACCTGAACTCAAGACCTGGTTTTTGGGACTTACTGTCCCCCAACTTGATATATTTATTTCTAACTCTTATTTTATGTGCATTATAAATTACGTATAAATTCTGAGGAAATTCTGAAGACAAAGTTGCCATGCATAAGGACTTCACGCATTAACTGCAAAAAGTATAAAAAGGGGCATGAATAAAGATCACTTACTACTGCATCACTTAAAGGTAGTTAATGGGGACTACCTTGGTGATCCAGTGGCTGGGACTCCACACTCCCAATGCAGGGGGCCCAGATTTGATCCCTGGTCAGGGAACTAGATCCCACATGCCACAGCTAAGAGTTAGCATGCCACAACTAAAGATCCTGTATACCTCAACTAAAAGATTCCATATGTTGCAACTAAGACCCGACACAATCAAATTAATTAATTAATTTTAAAAGAAAGGTCATTAATGTTAAAATTCTTAGGCCTATGCTTCTAGAAATATTTTTAAAATTAAGGTTATATATACATATGTATCTATTTCTAGTTTTTACATATGACTATATGTGTGTGTATATATATATATATATTTATAAAATAAAGGTCACGATATATGTTATGGCTTTTTTCTCATACTGTACAAAATTTTTCCCCATGCCATTGAACAGTCTTGTAAAAGCAGCCCAAGTAGTTATGTATTACTTAATCTTTTGAAGGGATGTGGCAGGACTTAGTGAACCAATTCATTATCACTGTAACTTTGACTATATGTATCTATGAGCCTTTTTTATAGCAAATCCCTAGAAATGAAAATTTTTGGCCAGAAGTCCTTTAAAGGCTTTAGATAGACCTCATGGAGCTGCCTTCCAGAAAGTTTTTACCACACTGGTTTAATAAGCAGGTTATTTCCTCTTACTTCAGACAAAATTTAATAATTAAAAATAAATTTGATCATTAAAGTTTCCCAAAATGATGGGTAGAAATGATATCCTTCTACTTCTCAGGCTCTACCACTTAGTTTCAACCGAAGTATCTGACAGAAACACAATACTCTGGAGAAATGCTTACAGTAAAAAGCAAGTAGGTTTTATAACTTTCAAAGTATTCAGTTAGAAGTAGGTCATTCAGGAAGAATTCCTGAGTGCCAGTTATGTTCTAGGTATAACCCAGATAACAGCCGAAGTAACTTACTCTGTCCTTTGAGATGCAAATAAAATTAGTTCAAGCCTGCTTTGTTGTCCTCTGGAAGTATAATATTCCCCCTGGATGTCTGAAACTCAAGAAGCATAGCTTTCATGGTTATCCTGTACTCTGATTTCTTGCTCCATCCACACTTTCCTCCCTCTAGCATCGCTCCTGTGGAGTCCTACTCCCATCCTTGCAATATTGGCAGAACAGGGACCATGCTCCTGACACCATTCTTGCAGTTCAGTCCTGTGTGTAATGGGGTCGTTGTGGGTGGGAACTATAGCGTTTGCACCCCAATTCTACCCAGCAAGTGAGATTTATACATTATGAATTTTGGAAGTGAATAGAAATTAAATATTAGCCATTCCAATCCTTAAAGTAATTCAGTTAGCATGCCTGGCCCATCTCGTCGCTCTGCTTTCTCCTAAGGCCAGTGACCTGCTCACGTGCTTCTCAGTCCCTGCATCCTTTTATATCTTGCACTCTCATTTCTTCTGTTTCTCTTCATTCACCTCTCCCACCAACCCACACTCTCCTAATTTCTTATGTAGAACAGTTTAATGATCACTTTTTCTACCTCAAATCCATCCAGCCAGAGACTTCATCTTCATAAATAAATGTGCCCATACAGGAATGTTTGTGGACAAAGACAATATTCTCCCAGATAGATGTGTTATCAGCAGCACTTAAAAGAATACATTCAGCCCCCTCACTGTTTCAAAGATACAATTATAGGAAGACTTGATCATGCCTCATGGAACAAAATATGATTCCTGCATCCGACATTCTCCTAATCTAGGCTCTCTTTCCTCGCCTCATTCAGGACCCAAATATTCTTGCAAGGTTACTTTTCAGTTCACCTGCAAACTGAACTTCCACATTTTGCTGTCCCACATCAGGGCCATGGTCAGTATTAACTACCTCCTAAAACCATTCTGGACTCCTTACTGATGCCAGAGGACTTCTATGCCAAGACAATACATATTGAGTTCATCCAACTTGAGTTCTGTCTTTATCCTATTGAGCTTTCAGAATGAGTTATTATTTAGGATACTTTCTTCAGTGACAGACCCAACTCAAATTACCTTAAGAAAAAAAAAAAGAGAGAGAGAATTTATGATTAACATCTTAGGAAGCCCAGTGGCAGGACTGACCTCCTCTTTCTCTATTTCTCTAGAAAATGGTGTGCTATAGAAGAGGGTAAGAGCAGCTGGACCTAAGAGATAAACACTATACAGATTCAGGCAGTGTGGTATTATAGAAAGAGTCATGATTTTGCAATTAAAATTCTGGGTTCTAATCCTAGTTTTGGCTCAAGCCAGCAGTAGGTCCTTAAGGAAATTTCTTAATTCCTAGACTTTTCCAGGACCTGCATTTCTCATCATCCTGTAGTTCACCTTATAGTTTATTGCAATTACCTGCAGAGTTTATGCAAAGCAGGTGCTTGAGCTGTATGGTAAATTCATTGAATCACTATCTCAGAGGAAAGAGTTCCAGACACTGGGAACACTGTGGTGATGCTTACATGTGGTCAAATTTGTGAAACACAGAAATAGTCCATTCTTTGGTGGGGGTGGTTCTTTTCAGACATACAATTTATGAAACTAGGAAGTTGTAGAAGGACTAAATCCAGCTATATAATATTTTTAAAGTTCATTATAAAAAAAGCAATAACATTATAAACTGTTTATAACATTATAAACAGGTCAAGAGAGTCATGTGTTCAGGTTAGCCCTGGTCAGGGAATGAGATCCCACATGCTGCAATTAAGAGTTCACATGCAACAACAAAAGATCCTGCATGCCACAAGGCAGATCAAAGATCCTGCATGCCACACCAAAGACCCGGAACAGCCAAACAAATACATAAAAATATTTTCATAAAACAAAAGTAGTCACATTGTGACCCATGTTTGATCCTTCTTTGCTCTAGATGAGCCCAATAAGGGGGTTAGTACTCAGTCGCTTCACTTGTGTCTGACTCTTTGCAACCCCATGGACTGTATCCTGCCAGGCTTCTCTTTCCATGGGATTTTCATGACAAGAATACTGGAGTGGGTTGCCATGCCTTACTTCCTACATTGATTTAAAGTTTCAGATGGATCAGTGGTAAAGAATCTGCCTGCCAGTATAGGAGACACAGAAAATGTGGGCTTGATCCTTGGGTCAGGAAGGTTCCCTGTAGGAGGAAATGGCAACCCACTCCAGTATTCTTGTTGGAGAACTCCACGGACAGAAGAACCTGGCAGGCTACAGTCCATGGGATCATGAAGAGTCAGACATGACTGAGCATGCACGCACATGGAATAACTTGATACACTGACTGTTTAGGTAGAAAATCCTACAATACTTTTTACCCTGAATTAAATAATTCATTTCCCTTTAGGCAAATAAGCCTTTTACCCTAGCTAAAAATTTATAGTTTATATTAGTTCAAGAGTCTTTCAGTTACAGATGAGAAACAGTCAACTCAAATAAGCTTATGAAGAAAAAGAAAAAGAAAAAGAGGAAGGAAGGGAGGGAGGGAAGGAGGGTAGAAGGGAGGGATGGAGAAGGAAAGAAAGAAAAAGAAAAAAAGAAAGATGAGGGTGTATCTTATTGGGTCACATGATGGGAAATCTACAGTCCTTCTTCAAGTTCTATAGTTCTATAGTTCAAGTGTTGTCTTTAACGGAGAAGGCAATGGCACCCCACTCCAGTACTCTTGCCTGGAAAATCCCATGGACGGCGGAGCCTGGTGGGATGCCGTCTATGGGGTCGCACAGAGTCGGACACGACTGAAGCGACTTAGCAGCAGCAGCAGCAGTCTTTAAGCCTTTGTTTCCCTTTGTCTCCTCTTGCCTACATGATCATATAGGCCATCTCCATTTGGCAGCCTGACGATGGCAGATATTTCAAATAATTATTACTATCAAAGTAATAATGCTTCACATTTCTAAGTACTCTACATGTATGCACTCCTTTATCCTCACAATAGCTCTGTGAAACAGGCCCTATTATTTCCCCATTTTGGAGATGTGATGACTAAACCACAGAGAAGTTAAATAATTTACCCAAGCTAGTGAGTAATGCAACTGGAATTATAATCCAGGCTGTCTGACACCAGAGCGCTAGTCAAACCTGGATCAAGAGCTTTCAGTTTAGGGTGAAAAGACTAGATTCATGCTAATGTTGTGACTGACAATGATTATTATAAAAGAAGGAGTAAGGGCAAGGTTTCCCCAAAGGAAGCAATGGTGGAGATACAAAACCAACAGACTGTCAAACCTCAACATGAATCAGCCATAGGTACACATATATGGCTGACTCATGTTGACGTTTGACAGAAAACAATAAAATTCTGTAAAGCAATTATCCTTCAATAAAAAAATAAATTAAAAAGAAAAAAATCTCTAATAGAAAAAAAACAGACTAAGCTATATTTTCTCTTTCCATAATTGAACAACAAATGTAATAGAAAAAAATGCATTTGGTTGTAGGACAAATGAAAGAATTAATTAGAATTAATCTAACAGTTCATGAGGTTTGTGAGACAAATTAATTTTTGTGAGAGGAGGTATAATAGTCGATGATATGGAATAAAGGAAGCAGCAAAAATGGGAGATTAAATGAATCCACCTCAATGAGGTCATTTGTTTTCTTCCACCTCCTAGTTTTCAGGTAGGTTTTTGAAAGACATTTTGATTTCAGGAAGCAAAACAATTCTGTAAAGCAATTATCTTTCAATTAAAAAATAAATTAATTAAAAAATAAAAGCATAGAACAAATACTGAGATGCTCAGTTCAATTCAGTCAAGTTGCTCAGTCGTGTCCGACTCTTTGTGACCCCATGGACTGCAGCACGCCAGGATTCCCTGTCCATCACCATCTCCCAGAGCTTACTCAAACTCATGTCAATTGAGTCAGTGATGCCATCCAACCATCTCATCCTCTGTCGTCCCCTTCTCCTCCCACCTTCAATCTTTCCCAGCATCAGGGTCTTTTCAAATGAGTCAGTTCTTCACATCAGGTGGCCAAAGTATTGGAGCTTCAGCTTCAGCATCAGTCCTTCCAGTGAATATCCAGGACTGATTTCCTTCAGGATAGACTGGTTGGATCTCCTTGCAGTCCAAGGGACTCTCAAGAGTCTTCTCCAACACCACAGTTCAAAAGCATCAATTCTCCGGTGCTCAGCCTTCCTTCTAGTACAACTCTCACATCCATACATGACTACTGGAAAAACCAAAGCTTTGACTAGACAGACTTTCGTTGGCAAAGTAATGTCTCTGTTTTTTAATATGCTGTCTAGGTTGGTCATAGTTTTTCTTTCAAGGAGCAAGAGTCTTTTAATTTCATGGCTGCAGTCACCATCTGCAGTGATTTTGGAGCCCCCCAAAATAAAGTCTGATACTGTTTCCACTGTCTCCCCATCTATTTGCCATGAAGTGATGGGACTGGATGCCATGATCTTAGTTTTCTGAATGTTGAGTTCTAAGCCAACTTCTTCACTCTCTTCTTTCACTGTCATCAAGAGGCTCTTTAATTCTTCTTCACTTTCTGCCATAAGTGTGGTGTCATCTGCATATCTGAGGTTATTGATATTTCTCCCAGCAATCTTGATTCCCGCTTGTGCTTCATCCAGTCCAGCATTTCTCATGATGTACTCTGCATATAAGTTAAATAAGCCTTGACATACTCCTTTCCTGATTTGGAACCAGTCTGTCCTTCCACGTCCAGTTCTAACTGTTGCTTCTGGAACTGCATACAGATTTCTCAGGAAGCAGGTAAGGTGGTCTGGTATTCCCATTTCTTTAAGAATTTCCAGTTTATTGTGATCCACACAAAGGCTTTGGCATAGTCAATAAAGCAGAAATAGATGTTTTTCTGGAACTCTTTTGCTTTTTCAATGATCCGACGGATGTTGGCAATTTGATCTCTGGTTCCTCTACATTTTCTAAATCCAGCTTGAACATCCGGAAGTTCACCGTTCACGTAGTGTTGAAGCCTGGCTTGGAGAATGTTGAGCATTACTTCGCTAGCATCTGAGATGAGTACAAATGTGCGGTAGTTTGAGCATTCTTTGGCATTGCCTTTCTTTGGGATTGGAATGAAGACTGACCTTTTCCAGTCCTGTGGCCACTGCTGAGTGTTCCACATTTGCTGGCATATTAAGTGCAGCACTGTCACAGCATCAACTTTTAGGATTTGAAATATTTCAACTGGAATTCCATCACCTCTACTAGCTTTGTTTGAGGTGATGCTTCCTAAAGCCCACTTGACTTCATATTCCAGTATGCCTGGCTCTAGGTGAGTGATCACACCATCATAATTTTCTTGGTCATGAAGATCTTTTTTGTATAGTTCATCTGTGTATTCTTGCCACCTCTTCTAAATAACCTTCTGTTAGGTCCATACCATTTCTGTCCTTTATTGAGCCCATCTTTGCATGAAATGTTCCCTTGGTATCCCTAATTTTCTTGAAGAAATCTCTAGTCTTTCCTATTCTGTTGTTTTCCTCTATTTCTTTGCATTGATCACTGAGGAAGGCTTTCTTATCTCTCCTTGTTATTCTTTGGAACTCTGCATTCACATGGGTATATCTTTTCTTTTCTCCTTTGCCTTTTGCTTCTCTTCTCGTCACAGTTATTTGTAAGGCATCCTCAGACAAGCATTTTGCCTTTTAGCATTTCTTTTTCTTGGGGATAGTCTTGATCCCTGCCTCCTGTACAATGTCACAAACCTCTGCCCATAGTTCTTCAGGCACTCTATCAGATCTAATCCCTTGAATCTATTTGTCATTTCCACTGTATAATCGTAAGGGATTTGATTTAGGTCATACCTGAATGGTCTATTAGTTTTCCCTACTTTCTTCAATTGAAACCTGAATTTGATAATAAGGAGTTCATTATCTGAGCCACAGTCAGCTCCCAGTCTTGTTTTTGCTGGCTGTATAGAGCTTCTCCATCTTTGGCTGTAAAGAGAATAATCAATCTGATTTTGGTACTGACCATCTGGTGATGTTCATGTGTAGAGTCTTCTCTTGCATTGTTGGAAGATGGTGTTTGCTATGACCAGTGTGTTCTCTTGGCAAAACTCTATTATCCTTTGCCCTGCTTCATTTTGTAGTCCAATGCCTTAAGAAAGATAGGATATAGCTCAATGAAAAAGGAAAGTGAGAAATAATTTGAACATACGAGTTTTCCACATCTTAAATTTACTTGCTTTGTTGTTTAAACACACACAGTTTACACACACACTTTTTTGTAGAAACATCAAAAGTGAATGTTTTTTCATATCAGAATCAAGACTGATGGCATCTTTTGTATGATTAATTTCTTTTCCTCCAGAAAAGTCATTTTTCTTTATTCTCTTGTGCCCAGATTGTTTCTTAAAAAATAGGTTTCGAATCACAACAAATCTCATCTGAAAACAATGAGGGCTAAAAAGCAGAAGGAAACAAACAAGAATCAAGCTACACAATTAAGAACCAAAGAAGGGCAGGAATGGGCACATTTTCTGAGTGTTTGTGTTTTACCACACTTAGCTGGTTCTGTAGCAAAGGCTAACCTCTTACTGTTGTGGTAGTAAACTTTTTATTTAGGACATATATGACAAGAGCAATCATTTTTGCTTTCACTGCTAAGCAATATTTTAGAATAAGATTTAAAGAATGGCCATAAAGAAAAATGTAAACCCTCCTCTCTCCAATAACATATTGCTGCTTATTGGTACAATATACTAGCTGGAGAATTTTTATTTTCTGGAAATATTTTCACATATTTTCCATCACTTTTGGGGATGATTCTCATCTGAACATTTGGAGTGTGATTTAATGAGAGAGTAGAGTCATCGTGATTAGGACGGCTTAACATAGAGGATTTTTTGCTGATATGTTTGAAGAATATTCTCAGAAGTCCATCATCTTTTTTAATTTACTACTGTACATGGTGAATGTGTCTTTTTAGAAGTAAGTATATTCTAATAAAGCATATTTTATTTGGTATATACCATACGGGGCTTCCCTGGTGGCTCAGATGGTAAAGAAATCTGCCTACAACGCAGAAGACTAGGATTCAATCCCTGGGTCAGGAAGATCCCCTGGAGAAGGGAATGGCTACCCATTATTACCCAGTATGATTAGTCCCATCATGACTGGTATTGTTCTTAATGTTACCTAAATGAGGTTGATCGTATTTTAATAATAGCCAGGTTCCTACTCCTTTAAGAGATCTTAGCTTCTCTGGTGGCTCAGTGGTAAAGAATCCACCTGCAATGCAGGTGACACAGGTTAGATCCCTTTGATCCCTGAGTTGAGAAGATCCCCTGGAGGAAGAAATGTAACTTTCTCCAGTATTTTTGCCTGGGAAATCCCATGGACAGAGGAGCCTGGAGGATTATACACAGTCCATGGGGTCGCAAAGACTTGGATATGACTTGGCACTAAACAACAACAACAACAGCAACCTATCTTTAGGGGGTATTTCTTCTTCATTGCAATGTTGCTGTGATAAGAGATGAGATACTTGGAAGAGATTAAAAACTGTGTTTAAGGTTAGGCTTATGTGAACAGTGAAGGGACTCAGCCATACATATGCATGTATCCATTCTTCTCCAAACCCTCTCCCATCCAGGCTGTTCACCTGAAACTATCACAACATTGTTAATTGGCTATATCCCAATACAAAATGTTTTTCGTGTTAAAAATTTAAAAATAAAATAAAATTAGAAGAAAAAAATTTTAAAAAAGGTTAGGCTTCATCTTCTTAAAGCAAAATAAAATCTAATTCGAATAATGTACGGGCAATTTTGAAGTCTTTTTGAAGCTAGATATAAATATATACTTTCAAATAAATTTGTGAATTTGATAGAATAAAAATATATTGAATCTTTTATATGTCTATGAATACTGAGATATAGATTCAACACTAAAAATTTATCATATATAATGTCTCAGTTTTAAAAGAAACTAGTTTCATTTACTTTTATCTCACTTAATACTATTGAATTATAGTGTTGTCTGAAAAAAACTTTTCAAATTTAAACCTGTTTCCATACGTACCTAAAAACAGATAATCACTGGAATAATATGGAGATCAATTTTATTCATTTATTCATTAAAATTATAATTATCTTCAAACCAAAGAATTTCTTACTTCTAAATTCATCTTTGGAAAGATGGCATCATGCACTATTGGTGGTATTATATTCCATTAAAGCTTATAAGAATTTTTTTTCAAGTAACATTTCTATACTTACTTTACCAGAAAGAATATTCTTTATTTTGTTTAATTAGTAAGATCTGATTATCTGTCAGTAATGTGGGAAAATTAATTTCTTCCACATTGCAATTTTTCCAGATTGTAATCTTCACAATATATTGTGTATTTATTATTCTCTAAGGGATGATTTTTATAGCAAGTCTTCAGAGAGATTGTTAATTATTTTCACTAACATTTAATACAACACTGTGCTTATTACCTATAAAAGAAGGCAAAGATTGATACCATTTACAGTTACTGGGTGGAATTTCTGTGTGTTTCTGTTTGTATGTCACATTTTCTAGTATTTACCATCTACTATCTAGTATTTACCATCAGAAATTTTATTTTTCACTATTTAAAGTTAATTTACTGAACTGAAACTGGCCACATATTAGGAAGCTGAATGTCACAGGCTTTGAGTTTGTTTTAAATAGACAAACATGCATACATTCTGGAGACTGTAGTGGTTGATTATTTCTATCCTGCCCCCAAATTTTCACTGTGAGTATAACCACTGAAGTAATTTGGTTTTTAAATATTGATGCTCGATCAATCCCAGGCTTCAATGAAAATACCAGGAAAGAAGACTGATTATAGTAAAAACTTTGGCATTTAGTAACCTTAAAACACATCAGTATGTTAAAGTACAACAATTACAGAATCAGAATGAAAAAATAGAAATATTTTGTTTCAAAAAGTTTAAACCATCACACATACAAGAAGTTGGAGGTGAATGTGGTGGCATTATTCTTTGATTGTTGAGCCTTTCTTTGTTTTGGGAGGGAGGTAGTGATTAGAAACAAAGGCTCTGACATCAGGTATAATTAAGTTTTGGTCCTGAGTCCCTCTCCTTGTAGCTTTACATCAATTTCTTAATTTATAGAATGGAGACAATAATACCTACTTTGGAGGGTTGTTGTAAGGATTAAATGACACATATATCCAAGTCCTCAATGTACTGCCTGGCTAAAAATCAAGGAAGAGTTAATGATGTTGCTGTCCCTGTGTTGTACTTGTTATTATTATTTTTCTTTCCTGCTGGTGAGATAGTTTACAATCAGGCAATCATATTATTTTGATCTCTTAAGATAATAATTAGTTACCTGTGAATGCCTGGGGAAAGCTAGTAGGCTTAAAATATGTTAGTAGATTTTAATTTTATAACCAAATTTAAATCCCTGAATTTGCTGGAATTTATCTAAGTACAGAAAAAGGGTGTTGGTGGGAGTGGAGAGCCTTTGTTGTTGTCTCAGCCACCTATGATAGAATACTTCCCAACACACTTGGCGGGAGGTGGGCTCCAGGCACAGACTGTAGAAATGAAAGAAACTTGATTCCACTGAAGCACTCAAACCTCTTTGTATTCTATACATGCCATGGAGACTGGGACCATATCTGTTTTGTTTTCTACTGAATCCTTTGTATCTAGCACAGGATCCAGGTTAAATATATGTGTGCGTGTATATATATATATATATATATATATATATATATATATGATGTGCTGTGCTAAATCGCTTCAGTCGTGCCCGACTCTTTGTAACTCTGTGCACTGTAGCCCACGAGGCTCCTCTGTCCATGGGATTCTCTAGGCAAGAATACTGGAGTGGGTTGCCATTTTCTTCTCCAGGGATTTTCCCAACACAGGGATGGGACCTGAGTCTCCTATGTCTCCTTCATTGGCAGTTGGGTTCTTTACCACTAGCACCACTTGGGAAGTTCAAATATATATATATATATATACATATATATATATATATATATATATAACACTAAATACATATTTCGGAGAAGGCAATGGCTCCCCACTCCAGTACTCTTACCTGGAAAATCCCATGGACGGAGGAGCCTGGTAGGCTACAGTCCATTGGGTCGCTAAGAGTCGGACACGACTGAGAAACTTCACTTTCACTTTTCCCTTTCATACACTGGAGAAGGAAATGGCAACCCACTCCAGTATTCTTGCCTGGAGAATTCCAGGAACGGTGGAGCCTGGTGGGCTGCCATCTACGGGGTCGCACAGAGTCGGACATGACTGAAGCGACTTAGCAGCAGCAGCAGCAAATATATATTTACTGAATAAATCCATCAGAAAGGATATTAATCACAATGCCATTACAAAGCTTCTACTTCCTTCTTTCTTAACATTCTGAAAAACATTAGCTAATCTAGTTTCTTGTCAATTTTCAAGTTTGTTTTCCTTATTGCATACATGTAAATCTGTGTTCCTTAGTATTAATTACTAATGTCAAAGTAGAAAAAAGGAGAGTCTATTAGAAGATACTGACTTACCTTATTGAAGCCAAAGGGGTGGTAGACGGGGGCAGGGGGCGTGGGGCGAGGAACAACTGACAACAAAGATCAAGAATAACAGCAAATTCAAGAGGTTCTGCATAATGGCTTAGCTGCTGATAGAGTCCAATCTTACTGTCTTTAAAGTTTCAAGAGACTCTAATTAGCCCATCTTGGATGAGCTGTCTACTTTTGGACCAGTCAACTATAGCAGGGATAGCATCACTCATTAGTAACTTGTCTGCTAAGAGTCTGCCTGTGGGTAGCTTACCTAGTTTAGAGCAACTGAAAGAGCCATAGGACAACCCATATTTATCAGAAAGAGCTAAGCTATCGGTGGTAACGAATAGGCCCAAAGTCCCAATGACTCATACAAGTTTTCTTTCTTTCTTTCAGCACATTTCCATTGCTGATTGCCTGGGGGCTCTGCTCTGCACTGTCCTCACTTTAGGACCCAGGTTGAGAGACCAGTCAGTACCTAGCAATTTGCTGTCCAATATAACAGCCTCTAGCCACATGTAGCTGTTTAACTTTAAATTGGTTAAAATGAAATGAAATGAAATAAAATAAAATACATAGCTCCTCAGTCACACTATCCATGTTTCTAGTCCTCAGTAGCCCAATATACTATGGCTACTGGCTAACATACTGGACAATACAGAGAACATTTCCATCTTTGCAGAAAATTCTACAGGACAGTGCTGATCTGTTGCTGATGACTGGCAGAAGAACAGAGAGCTCCAAGGGGGTTTGAGCTGGCAATTAAATGCTTTAACTGAGGAGCAACATACATCACTTGCACTCATAATAATGACCGCATCAAATTTCATGGTCCCACCAACCATCAGGAGAGTCCAGGAAATGTGAGCTTATGCTGGTGGTTAGTTCCATATGTCAGTCTGACTAGGCCAAAGGATGCCCAGATATCTAGTTAAACATTATTTCTGGGTTTGTTTGTGAGGGTGTTTTTTGGAAGGGATTAGTATTTGAACGGATGGACTGAGGAAACCATATGGCTTTCCCTAGTGTGGGAGGGCATCCTCCAATCCACCGGGGGCCTGAAGAAAACAAGGCAGAGGCAGGTGACTTTTGCCCTCTGCCTGACCACTGTAGGTCGGGCACTAATCTACTCTTGCCCTTGATCTTCTTGGCCCCCAGTTCCTGGGTTTTGGACTGGAATCTACACTATCCACTCTCTGGCTCTCAGGCCTTATACCACAACATCAGCTTTCCTGGGGTTCCAGTGTGCAGAGAGCAGACTATGGGACTTTTTTTATAGTCACATGCAACAATACCTTTAATAAATCTTTTTTGGTGTATATATGTATATATATATATATATATATATATATATATATATATATATATATATATAACTCTGTATCTTATGGATTCTGTTCCTCTGAAGAACCTTGACTAAGAAACTTACTATATGATTAGAAACAGGAACCAGGAAATATTTGGTGAATGAGCACAAATAACAACTACACCTTTACTACCACAGCAAAATTGAAAAGCATGTAATACTTAAAAAGCATTTCTTTTTTCAGTAAAATATGTGTGACTTCTACAGTTTCTTGTTTGTTTGTTTCTGGAGAACAGTACTGGACATAAAAATCTTTATTTTTTGATCTGGAATGGTCAAACCATCCAAGAAGGTACCAAATCTTCTGTGTATGCGTATGTGTGTGTGTACATGAGCAAGAAAGAGAAAAATGGTGAAGGATGACAAGAACCTGGCGGGTTTTGTTACTTTTCTACAATTCTACTCGAGGACAGCATCCAAATGATTTGTTTCTATTCTCATAACATTGTAGTCATGTGACTACAGTTGTTTGCTAAGCTAAAAAGGAAAAAGTATCTGATCTTAGGAAAACAAGTAGGACAGTGATGGTGTTGAGGAACACCTCTTACTCTCTCAAACTCTGACCATAACCATAGTAACAACATGGTGCATCTGTAACTAATTATTTTATTAATTAATGCTTATTAGTTAAATTATTTAATCATCACATCAGAATTTTATGAAAAAAGAATTGTGGAATAGCAGCTCAAGATCCTAAGGCTAGAAGGTGGTAGTCATGAATGAGGCTGAACTCGTGTCTGTCTCCCCAGCTGAATTCCAAGTCCATGTCCTTGATGGCATCACAGTGCTGTTCCTCATAGCTTCCTTATGGCACTAAGATAATAGCTACAGTTAAAGAGAAAAATCTTTAGAAATTGAGATTTGCTAAAGACCTTTAATCTCCTTTTGAATAACTTATCTTACAGCTGGAATGGGAGGGCTACATGGGGTTAAGGCTGTTGATTAAGGTCACAGAGGTAGCTATTAGTAGGGGCTGGATGGAGACCCAGGCCTGCTGAGCACTATGGCTCTTTACATTTATGGGGCAGAGGAAAGGATGATGCTTCTCCAGCTACCTGGTAGATTTTTATTCATTTAGTCACGCATTAATTCACTCCACAGATAGTGGAATATATTCCACATTTCTAGTCCTCGGGTAGGTCATATGGACACAACGCTAATCAGATATGGTCTCTACACTTATGGGAGGTGTTATTAATTGTGGCATAAATTTAGTTACTTCTTTAAAACTTTGAGATATTTTCTATCCTTCCAGCTTTTAAAACTTTAAAATAAATGCAAGTTAGTGCCAGCATCTTTTACTCGAAAATCAGTTTTGTTTTTCTTTTTTCCTCTATGCTCAAAAGAACATGAATACTTCTTTAAGATGGACAGTGTCGCTCTAGTTTTATTAGGCTGCTTTAACATTTTACTCTCAGCAAGACTTTTGAGACCCTCTGCCCATCTCTGTGTTGTAAGCTTTTCTGGATTTGAACCACTGATGCAGAAGTGATATAATTTATATTCTGCATCTGACCCAGCTTATAGTCTCTGACACCTCCCGTTTTCTCTAAAGGGTTGATTTATGATTGCACAACAGATCTTTATACATTTCTTCAGTCACAAGATATGCACTGGTGGCTGTTCATGCACTTGTTGTTTGAAGACCTTGCTTTCTGAATTCTTTTAATGCTGAGCCATCTATCTTGAATGCTTAGTTTAAGCAAATTTGACTCACTTTTGCTATCAGATCCCCTATTTGTAAGGGTAATTTCATGCCATTTACACAGGAAAAGCATAGAATTTGCTTTTCACATAAAGAATTATGTATTGTCCTTGGTGCTCTAGAGATTGTGAAAATATACCTATTGCTTTGGAGGATTTCCCCCTGGAAATCATGAAATCTTAATTTGCTTTCTAAAATGTTACCTTAATATTTTGGCCATATCTTTTCAAAATAGATAATCTGTCTATTTTCCTCATGGGAAGAAAACAGACCATCCTCCAAACTAAAAATCAATATTAAAAATAAGAAATGGACAAAGGAAAGGAAGGCTGTTATTATTAATGTGTAGGATATCATGCATATCTCTTCTTAAATTTTGAAGCCATACATCAAATAAAAGCAAGTGCATGATAGTCACTATAGTAACTTGCATGCAGACTATAATTTATTCTTTGTAAATATTTGGTCATTTGGATTGAGAGATGGGGTGTACAATGTAATGGATACTGTTGGTTTCCCACCTATATCCTGCTTTTCCAGCTCAGTATGCCCATTCATCAGCTATTTGTGAATGATGGCAGCTAGCGGCTTGCTACTCCAAGGAAATTAGCCTTCCTGCTCCAAAGAGTTAGCTTTGGTTGATAGGAGCCATGCCACCCATGAAATCACAGAGTAAATCAATGATCTGGAGGTCCTAAAGGCCACCACCTTACCTCAAAGTGATTCACCTATGTTCCAGGGTCCCCTGTGGATCAGGCAAGGCTACACTTAAATAAAATCATATCTCACACCCTTGCTCATCTTTTTTTTCCTCTGCCCTAATCTTGCTTTCTTCTTTTAGACATCTTACCCATAACAGAGATGCAAGACTTTTAAGAAGATTTTTCTGTACGATTGATCTTAGAAAGCAATAAATAATGTAGTGGAATGTGAGAGATTAGATTTTATTTTCCAGATTCTTAGGAAGCGAGAGCTGGAAAATCTACTCAATGCTAAATGATGGAAAGGGCCACTCTAGCAGCCAGGCCAGATGTCCAAATTGCCAGATTTCTCCACTGTAAAGTTATCCCTTTTCCCTTGCCTTACCTTATTCTTTGGAATTGAGATAACTAAATGTAATCCACACTCACGTGGAGAATTAATTTTCCCTTTCTGAAAGGCAGAGTATCTATATACCTTACATAAAATTCTTCTGCAAGAAATATTTGTCCTTTTTAAAGAATGCACTATTTACATCCGAAAGACAATGAGAGAAATCAAGAAGACAGAAAAGGAAATCATAACTAGTCATGCATATGTAAAGCTGCCAGAAACCTGGCCCTGGCAATCATGACTTTAACGAAGCTTAACATCTTTCACAATAACTGTACTCCTGATTTGACGTCATGAGTTAGAGTCCACTTTACCTCTCTGGTATTCTTCCCTTTAACCAATAACCCTAGTCTAATCTTGAGAAGACACCAGGCAAACCAAATTGAGGGACATTCTTCAACACACCTGATCAGTATCTTTAAAAAAATGTCCAGGCCATGGAAGACAGAAAAGATTGGCAAACTCTTATAGATCAGAGAAGAAGAAGGCAATGCTGAATCCAGAGTTGTCTCCTAGTGAACCAAGAGGATACTAGTGAAAGCACCATGAAATCCAAATAATGGACATAATTAAGTTAATAGCACTGAATCGATCTTATTTACTCAGTTTTAACAGATGTACCACAGTTATGTGAGAGCATTAGGGGAAGCAAGACAAACAGTGTAAGGGAACTGTGTACTATCTTTGCATCATTCCTATAAATCAAAATTATTCAAACATAAAAAATTTTGTTAAATAAAGAGAAAAAGAACCATTGCTCTGGTATAGACACTTTTATATCCAAAAGTCAACGACTAACTTAAAGTAACAAAACCAATGTAATGGAATAAGGCTAACTACAATTGGCTGATTTTAATCTAGGTGCCCCAAGATGAGAAATATCAAACTGATTGAGAAATTTTAAAAGATCTTTTTAAAATCTGTTGATCATACTAAATAATTTTTAAGATCTCATTATGTGTCAGGCACTTGAAGTAAATAGCCTTATGCCTACATTATACAGTATGTGCTCTAGAGACCAACTATCTGAATCCAAAGCTTCCATTTGCTTCAAATAATTGAACTATTTTTGTGCCTCCATTTATTTAACTATACAATAGGTGATAAGAATTGTACTTAATTTTATAGAGTTGTGAAAAGTAATGGGAACAAAGCACATTAAACAGTTGATACATAGCCGTATGTCACATGATGAACCACTTGTTAGGTGTTATCTCATTATTATAAGGATCAGATACATCAATTTGGTATTATTGCATGCATGTGTACTAAGTCGCTTCAGCTGTGTGGGACTCTTTGCAACCCCATGGACTGTAACTTGCCAGGATTCTCTGTCCATGGGATTCTTAAGGCAAGGATACTGGAGTGGGTTTCCATTTCTACCCCCAGGGGATATTCCCAACCCAGGGATCAAACCTATGTCTCTTATGTCTCTTGTATTGGCAGGCAGGTTCTTTATCACTAGCACCACCTAGGAAGCTTCAAGAGCTACCTTATCAACCACCGTTGCATTAATTCTATCAACTGTAAATTTTAATTTTCTTGATTCTCATAACATTTATGTTTTAAAATAAATACATTTCATCATTCTGCAGAGGTGAATACTTGGAACATATGAAGGAAAAATGTTGAATGGTCCTGCCAGTGTGCAAATCATTTAATAGTGTGAACATCACTTACTTGAATTTAAATCATTAAGAAAAGTAATAGATTTTGGATCTGTAAATGCTACTATTTAAAGTTCCACAGTAGTCATTTATAATGCCAGTTTGGGGGTGTTTATCATAACCATTTAAAGAAGAAATCGAGGCTATGTGTGAAAACCACATTTAAATAAATTAAAATAGATGGATAAATTCAGTTATGAGATTACACAAACAGATAACATTTAAGTGAAGGAGCTGAGAGCACACTGGCACACAATCAAAGAATTAAAGTCGGTTCTCTTTTGCTGGCTGCAATACAGAAAAAGACTATTTTCCCAGTCTTGTCTCTTGCATGTCACCCTTTACAGCCAGAACCAGATAAAACAACTTTGGGCCATTTGTTTACTGACATTAAAGTGGATTTACCAAGACTGAAAGCTTTTCTGTTGTCCCTTCTGGGCTGAATCAACTTTATTTAAATGGTAATTCACTCACATATTTCTAATCCCCTTCAAATGCTTTCTTTGTTTATAACAACCAAAGATATTGAGGATTTAGAAAAGCAGTTTGCAAACATTATTGAACATATTGGCTAATAGAAGCCTTGTGCTGACACTTAGTAAATTCAACAGTCCTAAAGAAAATGGAATGGAATATTTTCATTTTCAAACTAAAGAATTAATATATTAGACAAAGGATTTAAACATAACTCTATATGTATAATTAATCACTAATTCTGGTAGATAGTTAATAACTACTCCAAGAAAATAGTCTGTTATCATAACTTTCCAAAAGTCATTTCTATTGTGTTACCTCAATCACTACCTTTTCCTCTTAGTTAAAATAGTTCTAATGGAAGTAACAATTTTTTTTTCTCTTCTTTCTTCATATGAGTATTTTACCTTGTGCTACATTATTTCACTAAAATTTATCTTTCTTTTTTTAACAGGATACTTTTAAAATAAAGTCCTTGGAGTTTAGTTTGACAACTGTATCTGTTCATCTGACTTGCATACTTAGTTGCTTAGTGTTTTCTATTTCTTCTCTTTTTTTTAAAAAATATGTGTTTTGAAGGTTTTATGTGCTTGCATTTCATAATGAAACCTATGAAACCAGTGTAAAACCAACCCCAATTTGTGTATATATATACTAAGTGCTGTCTTTTTAATCAGCTGATTGTTTAGGAATGTTAAGCTGATGTGTCAACATGGTCAGAAAAGGTGGAAAATATACAGACAACTGGATATGGTTTTGGTATATTTTTATACATTTACCAAAATTTGATAACAGGCATCTCACTTATAAATTTTATTTGGATTAAAAATTCTCTAACACTCCAATTAAAAATATGATGTTCTTTGGATGAATAAAAATGCAAGATTCAACTATGTATTGTTTATAAGAAACAGACTTTAAATGTAATGGAACAGAGGACTTAAATAAAAATAACTACCAATATAATACCGTGACCTAATACTAAAAGCATTGTGTTGAGTGCAAAAAGTCAGACACCCCTGCCAAATTATATATGAGTGATTTCATTTATAAGATGCCAGGGACAGGCAATTATAAATGTATAAATTAGTTTAAAGACAAAGAAAAACACCCATTGTACTCTCTAGATCAGAATTACCTGACATACTTGTTAATTTCCCAGGCTATACCAGGTATTTTGAGGTAGAATATTTTGGGATTAGGGCCTCAAATTTGTATTTTAAACACATTTCCTAGGTGATTCTTAAGTAGTCTAAAGTTTAAGAAATGGAATACTAAATGATAGGTAGACAAAGATAAGTACAGAGAAGCGAGGTGACTTATCCAAGGCCATGCATTGCTTGGATTGTGATCACATTTCTTGACACAGTCTGTGACTATTCCCATTATATAACACACAATTCTTAGTTTAGATCTGGGAGTCAGTTAAGTGGATCTATGGAATATATTGTAATGCTGATGTCACAAGTGACCTTAAGCCATGGCTACTTCTACTTACAATCCCAGGAGTATGTATTTCCAGGCTTGTATAATACATCACATTCAGTATCACATGAGAAGTTGCTAGAGGATTTATTAGAGGAAAATGCTTATCAGAGAAAGCAGACTGACGTTTAAAAGAGAAGAGGAAGATTCAGGCAACAGAGAAAGAGAGAAAATAGACTAAAGTCTCTAACTTATGGCAAAAATCAGAACTAATAAAATTTTAACTTACAATGATTATTTTTATTTCAGAAATAATCTTTTAATTTCTAGTTAAACAGATCTGTATCATGTAATAATTTATAGGCATAAATCTATTAATACATTTACTAAGTGAAAATTTAAATTAAATATAATAGTATGAAGAAGGATATAGTACCATAAAGAAAGAATATTATAAGTTTTTTCACAAACATTTTGAAGAGACTTATTATCATTAAGATAGGTGGGAAGAGCATTAACACCATATTTTTTTCAGTCTCATAAGAAAGAAATACTGCTACTTTTTAAGTTGAGGACAATAAAAATAAGGCTACAGAGTTGTGGGTGATTATAAACTTTGATCCTTGATGCTAGTAGAAAAAGACTGCTTTATTTTAACATGTTTCTTTTTGTGAATCTGTTACTTGACATTGATAAGTTTAAATTCTGTGTTTTTTTCCTGCTAATTGCCATAAGGAATATTCATATATCCAGTGAAACAATAATCATCACAGTCTACCTTATTAACATAGATACCTGCAATTTAGACACAAATTAAAAATAAATCTTCAGTTATTTCTCAAAAGCAAACTGAAGTCTATGAAGAGGAACAAGGTATAATTCAATGAATTTAATCAATTCAATTTTTTGAATCCAGTGAATTCATTAAAAAAAATGAACTGCTTTTCATCAATACTTTTGAAATCATCATTGCTCAAATCCACAATTCAAATAAAACTCTTGGAATGCCTTAAAAGATGAATGTATTAAGATAGATGACTGAGGGATAACTAGTCCATTTTTAATTTTTTTGGAGTGAAGTGAGAATAAAACTTGGCAACATGTGCATAAACAGAAGTGCAAATCTGAAGACTATTCAGATTTTAATATCAATATCAACAAGCCAAATCAGCTCCCTAAGTTCTGAAAATAGGTAATAGAGAGCTCTGTAATTTACAAAATACCTTCAAAGACATTATGACAAATCATCTGAACAAAACCCGTGAGATAAGATGAAGAAGTATGATAAACATGTGTGACCTTGGAAGTTATGGAGGCTCAGCTTGTCATGATGGGGGAATCAATGTAGGGTTTTTAGATATTTAGTGGTTATTATTTTCCTCATTTAATGGCTGTGGAAATTAAGGAGTTCAAAGTAGAATTAGTTATGGTTTAGTATCACTTGAGAGGTAAAATTGCTCAGTCGTGTCCAACTCTTTGTGACCCCATGGACTATACAGTCCATGGATTCCTCCAGGCCAGAATAACTGGTGTGGATAGCCTTTCCCTTCTCCGGGGGATCTTCCTAACACAGGGATTGAACCCAGGTTTCTGGCATTGCAGGAGGATTCTTTACCAGCTGAACCACCTCATGGGAAGCCCAAGAATACTGGAGTGGGTAGCCTATCCCTTTTCCAGCAGATCTTCCTGACCCAGGAATAGAATCAGGGTCTCCTGCATTGTAGGCATGTTCTTTACCAACTGAGCTCTCAGGGAAGCCCCTGAAAAATAAGTGTCACAATGTATTCCATACATTTACTTAAATGACCCCACATCTAAACTTAGAATCCCTGTGTTCGTTAAGGGCAATGGCTCCCAATTTATTACTCTCAGTAATAGAGTGGGAATCAAAAGATATGTAATTGCAACTCATTCGATGTCTGACTTGAGTATGGGAGAAATTATTGGTAGAAGGACATAAAAGACTGGAGGTCTTGTAGATGGTATTGGAACCCAGATACTGCTCTTTGATCAAGGTTCCCTTCAGAGGAGGGCATTGAGTTTGGGGGACTCTGATTGTCATGTTGAGAGGACCAATGTCTGATCATTTCACTTTGTGGCTTATGGGTACAGCCACAGAATTCAACTCCTAGTTTCTTTTTTATTCTAACTGCACCTAATTTTCCATCCTCATGGTCTTCTCTCCTCTGAGTGTGTCACAGAGAGATGACTGAGATCATAAAGCTGCTGAAAGTAACATAGATAAGAATGACAGCATATTCTAAAAGAAAAATATGAAAATTTTATTTAGGAAACATAGGTTTCTCTCATGTCTTCCCCTAGTCATCTATATGAACAGGAAAGGGGCTCTACATGGAGAGATTCTTATAATACATTTATTATTTATTTCATAGGGTAATAATAAAAGTAAACTGTATGTTAATAGAGTTTATAAAAATAAAATGTCCTACACATACAATTTGTTTCTGTAAGATTCCATTCCTATTAGGCTATGAATAACTAAATTGAGAGTCAAATAACCTCTTTTAGGTACATTCTGGTTTATAAATATCTTCCCCATTAGCATCACAGAAAACCAGATTTGGAAGGAACCTTAAATTATTTAGTCCAACCACCCCACTGTTGCTTAGATACATTCCACATAAATGGAAATTATATAACTAATGAAAGCATTTGACCTGATATCCAGACATAGCACTCTAAGGAGAGTCTAATTTTTATACATAGTAGTGATATATTACAGTGGAAGTTTTCAAATCATGGAACATATGGATATATGTATAATGGAATTGTAGCTTACCTGGAGGATTAAGTTAGGAAGTCAGCACTAAATCACTCATAATGGCTTAGATCGGGGCTGTCAAGATTTAAGATCTATACACTAACTTGTTTTGTTTCTCCGCATGTATGCCGTTTAGTTACTGGGGCTAAGGTTTTCCTTGAGGAACACGTTGGAGACAGTGGGCACAAGTGGCTTATAAAGAAATGATTCTCTGTTTTGCTGATTTCTTCACATTTATTTTGCTTATGTTAAATGTATGTATTCTTGAATTCAGTTGGACCTAAATTTATTTCTAATGTGGTTAAAAAGCACTAACTATAACACTGCAATCTGTTGCTTGCAGCCCCCGTAAGCACACGTGTCCATGTTCACATATCTTCCACACTTCTCTGAATTTTCTTTCATCTGTATCATTTTTGTAAAACTTCAGCAACTTCACTTTAATATGGCATGACTGAACATTTTAATATTCTAAACTTGGTCCTGAAATTCTTTCAAATTAAAACTAGCTCCCTTTCCTTCTTTCTTGGTTGGCATTGACCTTTCATTCTCAAAGCATAGCAGAGAGCATGGCACTGATGATGTGTTTATAAAGTCAGAGGCAATTTGAACAGAAGAAAACCAGCCCTTTTTCATACAGCATGACAGTACTTGGAGGTCTGAACAGTGGTTTGGTATCTGTGGAAGGATCAGGTAATGTGAGCTGTGGTTTCACACTTTAGTCATGTTTTCTAAATTATTTCCTGTTTATCTGCTACAAAATTCATATTTGGATTTTTGCAGCCAAAAGTCTTTGATTTCTTTGACATCTTTTTAGGAGTTTTGGATAGATAATTCCTAGATAAGTAGTCAAATTTTCAAGTTATATATATATATATATATATATATATATATATATATATGCATGTATTATTGTGTATGTATGTGCATCTGTGTATATATATATATATATATATATGCATGTATTATTGTGTATGTATGTGCATCTGTAGAGAAAACACAGTTTCTTTCTTTGTTCTTTACTCTCAAACACTTCTGACACCAGATGTGTGGGTTTTCTACACCATGCAATTTTGACACTGATGGCCTTAAGTTAGGGCAGACCCCACAGATTGAGGCTCAGTCCCACAAGACTGCTCCCTACTTCAAAAGTAGTAAGTTCCCAAGTCACTCAGAATTTCTGTCTGGCTTGGCTATAAATGGGAGGTTCACCTAGTATGGCTATAAATGGGAGGTTTGATAATTTGTTAGAGCAGTCTCACAGAACCTAGAAGACAGAGTTTACTTATTGATTGCTAATGTATTACAAAGGGTGGGCTTCCTGGGTGACTCAGCGGTCAAGAATCCGCCTGCAATTCAGGATATGCAGGAGACGAGGGTTCAATCCCTGGATTGGGAAAATCCACTGGAGGAAGACATGGCAACCCACTCCAGTATTCTTGCCTGGAGAATCTTCATGGACAGAGGAGCCTGGCGGGCTACAAGCCATAGAGTCACAAAGAGTTGGACGTGACTGAAAACTAAACAACAGCATAGCACATTATGAAGGGTATTTTAAAGGACACAAATGTACAGCCAGATAAACAGGTGAACGGCACAAGGACTGGAAGAGCCCCAAGCACAGGAGCCTCTATTGTCACGGAGTTGGGGTGTAATACTCTCCTAGATATGGATGTTACCAACCTGCAAGCTTTTCAGACTCCCTAGTTCAGGGACTATTTGGAGGCTTCTTCACATAGCATGATTGATAATTATACCAATCTCCATTTCTTCCACAGATGATAGAGGGTGAAGCTTAAAGTTCTAAGCTTCTAATCAAGGCTTAGCGTTTCTGGGGACCAGCTTCCATTATGAAGCTATCCAGGAGCCCACCAAGTGTTTCTTCATTAGAACAAAAGACATTCCTATCACCAAGCAAATTCCAAGGAATTTAGGAGATCTATGTTAGGAACTGGGTTAAAGATAATACATTAGAACAAACATTGCTTTTAGCACTTTTACCATTTAGGAAATTACAAAGGATTTAGAAGCTCTGGCTAGGAGCTGAGGATGAACACCAAAGCATATATTTCTTATTATATCACAATATCACAGTGAATATATATTTGTATATTTTCAAACCATAAATCTTCTTATATCTCTATCTCTGTAACTGAATATTTATTAACTCACACTCTGTTCTCCACTGACTTCTATGCTACTCTTATTGGTTAGCAAGATGCCCCTGGAGTCTTTGTGCCTGAGCTTTTCCCCAAAATGTTATTCCCTCCATGTGTAACTTAGAACATATTATATAACCTGTCTGAAATTTCAGTCTTGCCATCTGTAAAACTGGGATGGCAGTTACACTGACCTCCTAGGATTGCTGGGAGATGTTGAGTGCCTAGTACAGGACTGGCATCATATAAATAGTCATTGACTATTAGGTCTTAAAGCACACACATACACATACATACATAAGTTATCAAGCAGTAGAAAAAGAAGGACATTCTGCCATTTGCAATAACAAGAATGAACCTTAAGAATATTATGCTAAGTGAAATAAATCAGAGAAATATAAATACAGTATGATCTCTCTTTTATGTAAAACCTGAAAGCACTTAGCTCACAGAACAGAGAATAATAGTGGTTGCAGGGCTGTAAGGTGATGCTAGTCAAAGAGTACAAATTTTCAATTATAAGATGAATAAGGTCTGGGAATCTAATGGGTAGTGTGATGACTACAGGTAACAATATCGTATTGTGCACTCGAAATTGCCCTGAGACTAGAGCTTTAATGTTCTCACCATAACAACAGCAAAACAACAAAAGTAGTGAGATTATGTGAAGTAAAAGATGTGTTAACTAAGCTCATTGTGGTAAATATTTCACAATAGATACATATATCAAATTATCACATTATTCACCTTTAACTTGCACAATGATATATGTTAATTATATCTAAATAAAACTGGAAAACTAAATATTAGCTCCTATTACTCCCCTTTTAATCTTGTTTTGCTTTTACCATTTGTATACTCATTTAATTTCCTCATCTATATTGTAAACGTCTAAGGAACAAAGATTTTATCTTGCCTAACTGTTTTCTAATGACTATTCCCTTATACAATGAGTAGTACTTAGAAATACATATGGGCTTTGTGGTCAGAAAGATATGGGTTCACGTGTGAATTCACATCTAGGTTCCAATACTTGAGAACAAGTTTCATTGTTTCATGTATATATTTCAAGTAATAAAAACACGAAGATCATAGGTGCTCCTGGTTTTCTATAATGTAAAATACATGAAGAACTTAGCTCAGTATCTGTCACATAGTATTGATACAATATTAATGGTAATTCTCTTATTGTTATCACTTGGAAAACAAAACATCACAGAAAAACTTATGTAAGTTTTGAAAATTATCAAATTACTAGAGAGGAAATTTATAAGAATGTGAACTAACTGCATAAAACCTACTAAAATTCTTTCCCATGCATACAGTGAAATTAGTTGCACTTTTTATAAATGCGGCAGAGTCTTACTCTGGTCTATAGCATTTTAGAGACAGCAAATTTTCCCCTCAGTCAAGCAGATCAGAAAATGGAGATGTAGGAAGGAGAATTAGTTTGTAAAAGAGACCACAAATCTTTAATGATGCTATCTTGTGACCTCTTTTAATATTTCTTGGCCTTCATTTCTTCCAAGGTAATCTCTAGCCAACATGAAAGAAATAATTGGGAAAAGATTTCTAACTTACTTTATCTGCTCTTTTATATTTTTTATTTTTCTCTTTCTTTCCCTCATATCTGGGACAGGAGATCTAGCTCATCATTTAATTTGAGCTTCAAAATAGCCCTGTGTTGTATATAGGACAGGTATAATTATAGCCAACCTTAAAATGAGAAATAGCCTCAAATAGGTTAACTATCTAAGGTCATACAACTCTAGTCACTAAAAGGCAGGAAATGAACCTTGTCCTTGACCTTCACATTCTGTGTTCTTCCCATCACATCAACTGGTTGTGACTTTTAAGACTGCTTGGGCCAGCAGTAAGCAGTTTTTAACTTGGGATGAAAAGTATGCCTCTTGCCATCAACTCTCCAGCCAGTTGACAAGTGTCAACTCTGTTGTGAGCATAATAGTGCTTTATAACACTTGGAGGCAAGAACAATTCAAATCCCCAAAACAAATGTAGCAAGGGAAGAAAAACGTTCACTATCAGAAACATATTAGCAAAATAATATGTTCTGTCGATATACTCATAATGAAAGAGTTTCATGACTATTTGGTTTATCCTTGAAATTTCTGATACAGTGCTGAATATTTGCCTAGGAAAAGCATGTTTTCAATGATAAAACCCAATTTTAAAAGTGCAAATCTGCCATGAGATGTCGGTGTATAAAGACATTATTCACTTGTATGAGAATACAGGGGTTTTTGATGCCCAATTATGCTTTGAATCCATTCCTGAGAAAATATACACCTCAGAGTTCCTATTTTTATTCTTTACTTCTCCCAATAATGTTGAATATAGGCATTAAGTTCTCATACATTAAAAAAAAAAAAAAAACTACTGAGAAAATATTTTTCACTGGCTTACTAAAATTAAACCTCATAGAACAAAAACACCTCCTAGTTTCTTGGAGGGGCTGGAGTCAATAATTCATCTCCTTGTAGACAGGGTGGAAAGCAACTCTCAGCACAGCTGCCTGCTCCTGCTCTGAGTGGTGATTGATGGGGGAGGAAGTAGGCAGAGAATGCTCTTAAGGATTTCTTGCAGTCAGGGTTCTTAACCTCAAGTTCATGGATAACTTGGGGCTTCGGTGATAACCCTTATAAGGTCTGAAAACCACCACTAATAGTGTATAAATATACCTCAGCACCTTTATATATACATCCTAATTGAAATGTATATAAACTTGCTACTGCTAAGTCGCTTCAGTCGTGTCCGACTCTGTGCGACCCCATAGATGGCAGCCCATCAGGCTCCGCCATCCCTGGGATTCTCCAGGCAAGAATACTGGAATGGGTTGCCATTTCCTTCTCCAATGCATGAAAGGGAAAAGTGAAAGTGAAGTCGCTCAGTCGTGTCCGACTCTTAGCGACCCCATGGACGGTAGCCTACCAGGCTCCTCCATCCATGGGATTTTCCAGGCAAGAGTACTGGAGTGGGGTGCCATTGCCTTCTGCGGTATATAAACTTAGTCCCTCATTAATAATCTCTGGTGTAAAACACCAGTGTAGTTAATTTAGGGAAGTAACTATGACAAGCCAAAAGAGAATTGTGTAGCCCACTGCTTCTTTCATAGATCACAGGGAATAGCTGAAACGTTGAATCTTTGCTATTGTAGCTTCACTGCCCCAGTCTTTGTGGATTATGGGTAGGACAGAATATTGTGATAATGTGCCTTGAACATGAATTTCAAGTGGAAGTTGCAAAGTAAATACAATTATGTTACCCATTTCTGTGAAGTGTCCAAAAATATCCCATTACATTCACCCTAAGTGATACCCATGAAAAATGTGCAATGAACAGCTATGGAAGGAGTGATAAAGTATTGGGAGAGCTGGGTATTTCAGGGTAAAATAAAGTAGATAGGTCAGGAACAGAATATGTCTCCAGAGAAGAGAATGCAGTGGGTAATTGTACTGCAGTCATTAGGACAGGGAGAAGGCAATGGCAACCCACTCCAGTACTCTTGCCTGGAGAATCCCATGGATGGAGGAGCCTGATAGGCTGCAGTCCACAGGGTTGCGAGGAGTCGGACACGACTGAGCTACTTCACTTTCACTTTCCCCTTTCATGCATTGGAGAAGGAAATGGCAACCCACTCCAGTGTTCTTGCCTGGAGAATCCCAGGGACGGCAGAGCCTGTTGGGCTGCCATCTATGGGGTCACACAGAGTCGGACACGACTGAAGCGACTTAGCAGCAGCAGCATTAGGACAGTCATTTATTAAATGTTAGGTTTCTTGATGCTCCATAAGACATTGTTTATTTCTAAATGGTGAGTCTTCTGTATTTTATTCTTTAGTATAAATGGCAGCCCACTCCAGTATTCTTGCCTAGAGAATCCTGTGGACGGAGAAGCCTGGTGGGCTGCTGTCCATAGGGTCGCACAGAGTCGGCGACTTAGCATGCATGCATGCATTGGAGAAGGAAATGGCAACCCACTCCAGTATTCTTGCCTGGAGAATCCCAGGGACAGAGGAGCCTGGTGGGCTGCTGTCTATGGGGTCGCAGAGAGTCGGAGACAACTGAAGTGACTTAGCAGCAGCAGCATCATACTCCATATTTAATATCTGCCTTCATCATACTTTCTTCTTTTCTTACCATTGGATTATCTTTTCATTTTCTTGAATTCCCCTACATTATAAGCTTCATAAAACATATTTATTTTGTCATCTCCTATCTATGTGTATGAAATTTTTTCTGTATACAAACATCTGTGCTGAAAAGATGTTGATAAGAGAGAGTATCAGCCTCTGTGCTGAATGTCACTAGATATATTTACCTGCAGATTTTCAAACCTACAAATCTCTTTTGTATTTTTTCATTGTGCCCATTAAATGCATGTGATTTATAGTGAAATTTGCAGAGTTAAATCAGGATGACTGAATGGAATATACTGTAAATGCCATAGATCTGTGATAAATGAGGTAAGTCATGTTTGCTATTTTGGCAAAAATTTCTTCCTTTCTAATTCTGGAGTGATAATAATTGTCAGTTGCTTGGAATACCTTTTCACGTTAGTGAGTTCTGTCTACAATTTATATTGAGTTTCAGAAGAGGAAAAATGCATATTTCAACTTGGTTGAGACAAAGAGTGTAGGGAAATTACAGAAGTGGTAACTGTGGACAATTGTCAAGTCTGGAATGCTAACACTATTGATTGTGCTTTTTCTAGACTTGAAATCATCTTTTCCTAATGATGAGATTTTATAGGCCATAGGGTTTACTGTAAAAGCAGTTCACTGCTTTACTACAAAAGCTAAAAGGAAAAGAATTATCCTGGTTGTTGAGCAGAGGACAGTCTGTAAAACAACTATATTAATTTATGCACACATTGCATTGCTATAATTACAGGTGAGTATCATCTTAGCAATGAGCCTGTTCATCCTCATAATTATCATTGTCCTTGAAGGATAGTATTTACTGTAATTTTTTTTAAATTGTAAGAATAAGTGATCAGAGTTAAAATTTTTTTGAACTTGTGTTTTGGGGTTACCTGAATAAGAATTAATCTTTATGTAGGAGGCCAAAGCAAAGCTTAAGCTTAGTTAACATCTAAACATTTTTCCCCTTTGACAGGCTTAAACCTAAGTAAGCAGATTATGTTGATATAATAAGAATGCCTTGTTTATATAATAGATAATCAAAGCTATCAAGGATAATCTGTTGTGAATTATCATGGATAATGTATTTTGTGGTTTTATTAAACTTAACAAAAATGGGGTCTACTGGGAAAAACACAGTGTAAAAGCAGTAATTTGAATTTATTCTATATCTTACTAAAGACTATAGCTTGGGAGACAGACACTCAGAGAGCTCTGAGGAACTGTTCAGAAAAAGTGGTGGGGGGTGAGTAGAATATATGTGATTTTGTCAAAACAGTATATACAATCATCCACACATTTTGATGGAAGATTTTATCTAGTCATGAGGAACAGATATCTCAAGTCATATTTTACTGCTTTCTTAAATATGAGAAGATGTAAGAATTTGGGTTCATAAAAATTTCTCCTGAAAATATATCCATCTGAGGGTCTTTTCTGCTTAATTTTCTCAAGCACAGAATGCCTCATTACTGATTTTCACCCTTGAAATTCCTTTCAGGGTGTACTGCAGCTTAATGACTGCAGTTGTTTGTAGCACCAAATGGTGAGTGACATTCTTTAGTTTATAATAATTAATTTAGTTTGATGCACATTTCTAAATCAGATAGGAAGAAATTTAATTAGGATAAAGGTTTCACTTATTTGACTTCAGATTATTCAGTTTCAATTATATTCAAATTTGTTGAAGTTTTTCAAATAATATAACCTTCAGTGAAAATCTGGAGGGTTAAAAAAATTAATATCAAATAAGTAGACTTCTTTCTAGGCATGAAGAAAGAGCAGTAACAGTTATTCAAAACCCAATGTTACTAAACTAGCTAAGTGGAGCTCTTTATAAAGTATATTGATGTTGTGGATATAGCTGACTGCGTTATTTGTGCTTTGGAAAATAAAAGCTTTTAGTTTGAATCATCTAGGTGCAATCTTGTGATTTTTAAATACCAGCTAAAATACCTTCTATTGTCTGAAAACTGCCAGGGGCATTTTATCTTAATGCTCATATAGTTTCTGGTACACTGTGACCATTTAGTCAAAGTATGGGAGAAACAAATGTGTTTTTCTAGGTTATTTCATGTGTTACTTTCCCCTAATAGATCTAATTTCCATATTGAAATGGTGAACATGACTTGTCAAGGTTTTAGGCCATACTTTCTTTTGCATCTGGCTTTTCAACCATTGTACGCATTTTTCACCATGCTTCTTTCCTTTCTGGTCCCTCTTTCATAATTTCTTTTCCTTTAATAGAATTCTCTGTTTCTATGATTATTTGTATACAAGGGCTTGAGCTTAGCTTTCCAATTCAACTTTGGTAACATTTTCTCAATTATAAAACTCTTAAGACATTTAGTTGCAGAGCCTTCTTTACCAAGGCTGCAACCTATCACAATAAGGTGTTGGCATCAAAATAGGGTGACTGTTGCAGGTGTCTTTTTTTCCTCAAATAGGAACAGAACTTTTCTGATTCATTACTTTCTAATGATGCAAACTTACCCAGTTTTATTTTGTTAGGTGAGTCAAGAATAATTCAGGGTAATCTAAATATTCAATTCTAATTTTTATTTACAGAAGATTTATGGAAAAAAGTTTTTTTTAAAACTGAGGTTTTGAAAACCATGAAAACCAAACCCTCATGAAATGAGGGGAGTCTGCTGTTTATGCACTGCAATCAAGCCACTTTCTCAGTGCTTTAACCTCCTGGAGGACCTGCTGTTTTCCCCCTCCTGTTTTTTTCCTTTAAATCATATGACTTATTTTTCCTTCCTAAACCATTCCTTAGGATCTTCCTCAGTTATCTCCTGCCTGCAGTGGTCTTACTCAGAATTAACATGGGTAACTCGTCCCTACCTTCAGCTTGTCTTCAAAAAGCTACTATGACCATTTATTGAATCTTAAAAATATGCTCTCACCCCAACTTTTGGTTGTCTCCTACTTACTCTAGTTGACTTTTCCTTTTATCTATGGTATTCATCAGCCTATACCCAAGATAGCTTACTTGGTTTATTTCTCATATATTCCTTTAACTCTCATCCTATAGCATAACCTCTATAAGAACAGGAATATTTGTCTGAGCGACTCACATATACATTTTAATTATCCAGAACAGTGCTGAGTTACAGTAGAAGCTAAATAAATATTTGCTGAATGAATGAATTATGTGACCTGTTTGATTTGTTAGATTTATCTCCATTGCAAAGCAACTTCATAAAAAAATACCAAAAATATTCTTAATTATTCTTAAAATTTATGATGTAAACCATATATTCTGGCAAAGAGAATAAAATATTTACCAAAAACTACAGGTTAGTTCCAGTAGTCATGTATGGATGTGAAAGTTGGTCTATAAAGAAAGCTCAGCACCAAATTGATGCTTTTGAACTGTGGTGTTGGAGAAGACTCTTGCGAGTCCCTTGAATTGCAAGGAGATCCAACCAGTCCATCCTAAAGGAAATCAATCCTGAATATTCATTGGAAGGACTGATGCTGAAGCTGAAGCTCCCGTACTTTGGCCACCTGAGGTGAAGAACAGACTCATTGGAAAAGACCCTGAGGCTGGGAAAGATTGAGTGCAGGAGGAAGAGGGGAGGACAGAAGATGAGATGGTTGGATGGCATCACCGACTCGATGGACATGAGTTAGAGTAAGCTCTGGGAGCTGATGATGGACAGGGAAGCCTGGCGTGCTGTGGTCCATGGGGTCTCAAAGAGTAAGACACCACTGAGCGACTGAACTGAACAGGTTAGTTACCATAAATGTGATGTGATAGTTCAGTTTCTGTCATTAGCCTCAAATAAAAAGAAAATTCAAAGCACTCGCTTTATTCTTCAGAAAGAATACTATTAGAGCAGCGCATTTATTGAAATAAAATAGTCTAACATTTTAACAGCATTCAGTACAATTGTACATCATCAAAACATTTTCTGAGCAGAAGCAGAAATGTTGTGAAAGTTTTATAATGATACATATCTGATATAAATGCAGATTTGATTCCTGAAAGAATCATGGGATTCTTTCAACCAGAGTAGAAAATAACTTTTTTCCTCTTATTGGAGAGTTTTGTCCAAATTACAAGCACTATTAAAAAATGAATTAAAAAATGTTTTTTAACTTACTGCTGTGAAACTATTCTTGTCTCTTTTAATTTGTACTCTATTTTATATTCAAATAAAATCTAAATAGTATCAACTTTTGATCTGAGGATAAATTAAGTTTTTAGAGTAACATTTTTTGAGACAGGCATTTTGACTGTAAATACACAATAAGCATTGGTCCAATAAATTCACCTTTATCGGGCACTATATTTGCTGATTGAGAAAAGAAAATAAAAGAATTATTGACTGAGAAGAAAGGTTCAATAGCAATCTCCAGTTTACTTTATGGAGAGAAAAAACGGTTTTCTTTGAAGAGTGGGGGAGATTTAATTAAACATAAAATAAGGAAAAGGTTACTTTCTATTAAAATTTGAAAGGTTAAGAAAGTCAATATGAAGAAGTCCATGACACCATTTTTTCAAATTCTCACTTCATTTGCATCATACAAAGCAGATAAATCGTGTACCCTCTCCCCAAAGTGGGTAACAGAGATATGCGTATAACATAAAAGAACATCTGTTAGTAAGTCTCTCCTGAAAAAAGCGGGAAGGGCAAAAGCTTACTTCTTTCAAAATTAATTTGGTAATAAGAGCTCTCTTTGAAACTTCAGATGGCTCAACACAGAATAGCACGGAATGTCAAAGCATAGACGGAATTTCCAATGTAGATTAACAGGTGGTAATAAGTAGATGCAGTGCTAATTCCTCATTTAGTAATTGCTAATACAATAATAATATGTTAAGACAATATGGGAACACATGAAAGTAAAAAAAGAAAAAGGACACATCTGCTTATTATTAATTATGTCAGTATGAGATACAGCAGTAAATTCATCTGTGAGGGAAACTCAGTTATTGTTTTTTTTATCATCCCTCCTCTCAGGGAATTGCTCTATTTCCCAAAAAATGAGTTTTTTAAAAAAGAAAACTATAGCCTCTACTTTGAAACCAGGTACAATTATCTTATTAGCAATTAAAACCTTCCTCACATTTGGAGAGGCTTAATTTAAACTTCTTAGGACCGAGGTAATTGGATTGAGATCAAACCAGTCAGTCCTAAAGGAAATCAACCCTGAATATTCATTGGAAAGACTGATGCTGAAGCTGAAGCTCCGATATTTTGGCCACCTGATGCAAAGAACCGACTGATTGGAAAAGACCCTGATGCTGGGAAAGATTGAGGACAGAAAGAGAAAGGGGCGACAGAGGAAGAGATGGTTGGATGGCATCATGGACTTAAGTTTGAGAAAACTCCAGGAGATGGTGAAGGACAGGTAAACCTGGTGTCCTTCAGTTCATGTGGTCAGAAAGAGTTGGACACGACTTAGCAACTGAACTACAATTGAATTGACTATTTGCTCGCTAGTAACTAGAATGCATTTACTAAGATTGTCAGTCATTTCTTCAGTCCTAAGAGTGTAATCTCCAATTCATAATCATCAGGGAACATCTATGGGAAATTTCTGGCTTGAGTTTATTTTGTGAAAATTTAAATAAGACCTAAGGAAAATCTAAAAGTTGCTCTGAGTTCCCTCAGCATGGTGATGGGAGTTAAGGGGTTCTCTTGATAGAAATATCCTTTTCATAAAGATTTTTTATGATCATGTATAATTATCTCAAGTAAAATAGGCAGTTAATACATGTTATTTGAGGATAATGGGAGGCAATAAGTAGAGGGAGTGGAAACATTATGTTGTTGCATATTGAGTGGTTATTTATTCATAAGTTGCTCACTGTCCCACTTTTCAACTAATTATAAAGAAGAAAAGAAGCCATAAACTGTCACATTAAAATATCAATGGCTAATACTGTACAAAGAAAATTGTATTACTCTTTCCAAGGTGGTTTGCATCTTCAAATACAATGTGTCAAGGGGGAGATATTTTCATTTAAACAAAACATCTCTAGAGAGCGGTAGATGGAGATATATTTGATGTATGCTATCCTTCAAATCGAATGCTATAGGGCAGTTTCTGTTATGCTTATAATGAGTATCCTGGTTTCATATCAAAATGAAACTTCTAAGTGGGTTCTGGTTGCAGATGATATAGAGTAAGGACATTCCACCCTGTGTCTCCTACTGGAAGCAACTGTAAAACCTGGAAAGAATGTATCAATCAGTTATTTGTGGTCCTTAAAAGTAAATATATTTAGGAAACAACCAAAATTTCCATCATTGGATAGTGGATAAACATACACACCATGGAATATTATTCAGCCTTAAAAAGGAAAAAATTCTGACACATCCTATGGTATAACACAAATGAACCTTGAAGACATTATGCTTAGTGAAATTAACCAGTCATAAAAGATAAATGCTCTATGAATCTGTTTAAATAAATCATCTAGAATAATCAAATTCATAGAGACAGAAAGTAGGGGAGGAATTATTTTTAAATAGCTGCAGAATTTCAGTTTTGCAAGGTGAAAAGTATTTTAAAGATGGATGATTTCTATGGTTTGACAACAATTCAAATGCACTTAATACTATGGTGAAAGTGAAAGTCACTCAGTCATGTCCGACTCTTTGCGACCCCTTGGACTATACAGTCCAGTCCATGGAATTTTCCAGGCCAGAATACTGGAGTGGGTAGCCTTTCACTTTTCCAGGGGATCTTCCCAACCCAGGGATCGAACTCAGCTCTCCCGCATTGCAAGTGGATTCTTGACCAGCTGAGCCACAAAGTACTGTACATTTAAATCTGGTTATGATGACATTATAGACTGAATTGTGTCTCCCAACCACATTCACATATTGAAGTTATAATCACAGTACCTTAAAATATGACTGTATTTGGTGATAGAGTCTTTAAAAAATGCATTTGAGGTTTAATCAGGTCATAAAAGTGGAACCCTCTGTAGGACTGGTGTCCTTCTAAGAATAGAAAGAAATTCTAGAAATGTGCACATACAGAGAAAAGATACATTAATACTAGATACCAAAATATATTTTAAAAACTAAAAAGATGACAGGAAAGGGAAAAATAGGGAGACAGAAACAGAGAGAGAGATCAAAAACATACTGGTAGAGATAGATCCAAATATATCAGTAATTACATAATCTGTAATTGTTCTAAACACAAAAATTAAAAGTCTCATAATATATAAAACACATGACCTAAGTATATTTTGGGGCTTCCCTGATGGCTCAGATGGTAAAGAATCTGCCTGCAATGTGGGAGACCCAGATTCAATCCCTGGGTCGGGAAAAGCCCCTGGAGAATTCCATGGGCAGAGAAGCCTGGTGGGCTACAATCCATGGAGTTACAAAGAGTTGGACACAAATGAGCAACTGAACAAACATGAGCACACTTTTAATATTAACTTTTATAATTTTTGAGAGCTGTATTCTTAAAAATATAGGACACTTCATGAATTTACATGTCATTTCTGCTCAGGGACTATGCTCATCTCGGTATCATTCCAGTTTCAGCATAGCTGCCAGTGAGCATTCTTACAATAATGCTCTTACTTGCTTTTATCTTTACTAAATTAGAGGCCTTGTTGAGGCAGAGAAGATATCTGACTTATTTATAATTGTTTCTCCTAGGCTTGTACGTTAAATATTTGTTCAATGAGGAGATGAAGCTTTATAGAACTAACTGTACCCTTTTTACTCAGAGAATTTAACACATGGTTGTCCACTGGTTCTCAGATACTTAGGTTAGAGGCAAGCCTGAGAGTATCGGTTATACACTTGAAGGGAGACTGAATTGGACCCGGTTTTTTACTTCTTATTCCTCTGTTTCCAGCTACTTACTAAGCCAACAATTACCATCTTTATCCCAAGTCAGAGTTCTTTCTGATCTAACAATTGTGTGATCTTTTTTTCAGGGAGGGCTTTATATAATGCTCACTTAATATTATAATGTTCCACTCTCCATGGTTTCCTGTATTTTGATCAACCAAACATTCCATCTAGCACATGTATCCATAAGAAGGTAGCTCTTCAATTGTAGCAGAAATAAATTTGGCACATAATAAAAAATGCTAGTACACAAATGAAGTAGTGTCAAGATAACTGGTGTGTCATAGCACAGCAAAACAGCACAGTATTTATTGAAAAAATACATTAAAAATTTTTTTTATGTATAGCAACATCTAAAGAGCATTCTGGAACTTCATTGTTTTGATATTTTAGAGTCTACTGACAGATTTGTCAGAATTAATTTACAATTTTAGGATCTGCTTTTATATTTCTGTAAGAGGACATACAATTTAGTTTTAAAAGTAAAATTATAGACAAATCATAGACTTTTAATCTTGACTCATTATTGAAGACATAAGTGCAAACGACAAATGGCTTCTAATTATAGTAGAATGAATATCTCAAGTTTAGTATCACCTAATAATATAAAATCTGTCTTTTATACCCTAGATTAAGTGGAATAGATGATTTTAAAAATATGTATAGATTCTTTTGTGTAAGAGAAATTGTTTTGAATTGTTTTTTAATTATTTTTTATTTCTCAGTGCTCTCCTCTGGGTGAAGTTAAAATTCCTTGAGGGTATGAAACATGAGTTTTAGCTGTTTGGTACTGTCATAGCACGGAAAAAACATCATATGTATACATAGTAGGTTCTGGTCAATACTATTTGAAGGCACGCTGCCTCTCTGACACCTGTTCGGCCCTCGGCCGGATGCCTCTTCCCACGCTCTTCTTCCTGTGTGGCTCTACTGCTCCATTCAGTCTCTGCTCAAATGTCACCGTGTCAAGGAGACCTTTACCGTGTTATATAAAATCTCAGTTACTCTTTCCCTGGTCCACTGTCCTGCTTTAATTTTCTTCATTTAAGAAATAAAATCATGTTGAGTTTTTTGGGTTTTTTTTGATGAAACATGGAAGTACATGAGAAACTCTTAACCAATTTTAAATACAATTTAAATTTTTTTCTATGACAGTGATATGTTTTAGTGAAAAATTAAAAGCTGTATAATAAAAGGAAAAACTTTATCATGCAATAACATAAATATGCTTAATATTTAAATGTAACACTTTCCAGGGGTTTCTTTACAAATATTAACTTATTTTATTTTTTGCTTTCATCTCTGAAGTTATAACACCAATAAAACATATATTATTAAAATTTAAGTTTAAATAAGAATAAAATATGTCATTAATTTAAACTATTAAGAGATGGAAAATTTGGAAAGCTATGAAGAGAGGATTTGAAATGACAATACAATGGTATCATTAAAATAAATTTGTTTATATAAAAATAGTATCAAATTTTCCAGTAGTAATTAAGAGAATTAGAGATCTTAATAGCTATTTCATAGCTATATATCTATGATATATCTATTTAAATTTTAGTTTTAGTTGACTGAAAAAATAATAATAAATTCTTTTTACCAAAACTGAATTTTGCCATAAGTTTCCTTCACTCTTCCAGAAAGTATTGATCTCACAATTTCAATTAAAAAGATTTATAAATTACAATTGATCCACACTAGATGACACCCTTAAAGTCAACAGATATACACAGGTTAAAACATTCTCTGAACTGTTGAATCAACAAAGCTGATGTAGCAACTCTGATCAAAAAATTCTTTCCATGTTGGCATTGGTTTTGGAAGATTCCGTTTACACCCATATGGAAGTGGAAATGTTAGAGAAAAATTATGAAGAGGTTTTGACTATTGGACAGTTTTGAGGTTTCCCCAAATAACTCCCTTTTTATCTAAACTAGTTCAAGTATCTAATATTGATGCCAAAACGTCCCTTGCAGAATACATATCTGTCAAGAATTCAGCACAATGCATGTATCAGACAGCTTAGCACACTGGGACTTACTGTGCATTTGTTTGCAAGTTAAGTTTCACTGTTTGCTCACACCATAAGCTAAATTTGACTTTTTTCCCCTAAATATGTCTTATCAACACAAGGTTTCAGCAATGACTTATTCTTTAGAGGAAACAAAGTGGAATCCTGGTGATTATGCTTAGATTTTCTTATTAGGTATGTGACCTAGATCACTAGTTTGTTTTCAGATTGTGAAGCAGAGACAGTACTGTCTGTTTACCTGTAGAAATATAGGCAGGTGGTAAAGATAGGAGACACTATTTGCAAAGAGCTTTCCAAAATAAAAACTATCTTTTGGTTTTGCACATTTTTATCACAGTTTACAGATTTTTAGCCCTGGATTAGTTGGGTGGAGGAGCCTGGTGGGCTGCCGTCTATGGGGTCACACAGAGTCGGACATGACTGAAGTGACTTAGCAACACGAGCAGCAGTTGGGTCCTAAGACATTTTATGTGGCATATATACATAATTTCTTTCAGAAAGATCCTGTGTCTTCACAACTCCTATGTTCTTATTTGCCCATTTTATTAATTTGCATTTCCTATAAATACCTGAGTTGCTACTACAGCTTTTAAGAGCTCAAAAATGAACTTTTATTTTGTGAAAACATTAAAACCTAGTCATTTCTTTCTTAAAACCACTTTGGGTTGGAATATTCTCAGGGTTATTCCAACAACATCTATCAATGTCATATTGTTACTCCAAAATCAGAATTCTTATCCAGCGGTCCTTGATAGAACTCAAGAGGTTTGTGAATTTCAGTGTGTGTGTGCTAAGTCACTTCAGACATGTCTAACTCTCTGGGACCCTATGATGTGTAGCCCACCAGGCTCCTCCATCCATGGGATTCTCCAGGCAAGAATACTGGAATGGGTTGCCATGCCCTCCTCCAGGGTGTCTTCCCTGACCCAGAGATCAAACCTGTGTTTCTTATGTCTCCCGCATTGGCAGGCAGGTTCTTTACCACTAGTGCCACCTGGGAAATCCCTTGTGAACTTCAGTGGGGAAATATAAAATATTACATCTTTATTTGCATCATCTGTTAATTATGATTGTAAGCAACAAACCACTCTAGTGTTTGTTGTACCTAATAAAAATTACAGATAATTTTGTATCACATGACACATATTTCTGATATTTTGAAATAGTGCTCTTTAGTTCGAAATGATGTTTGATGTTAAACTCATTGCTAGATTGTCTTATTTGATATGTTATTAAAGAAGTGCACATATTTCTATACTACAAATATATGCTATTAATATTTTGATAACTGCACTTCAGAATAACACATTTCCCTTTTAATTCTATATGTTTCAGTTCATGCACTTAACAAATTTATTCTAAGAGGAATCTTGGTTTGAGAAAAAGGAAACAAGAAATAAGACAAAATCTACTTCCCTAAGACAATGTACTTTAATCTAGAGAAAGTACTAATTAGTTCAAAACAATGTACATGTCAAGTCTATGTTGTCATATAATGTTTTATTTTCAGTGCAACAAAATACATTGGAAATATTTATATTCCAATTGCAAAATTATTCCTTTAGTTAGTGTTTCTTTTCTTAAAAGCATAGTTCTTACAAACACAATTATATACACATTGTATCTTTTATCACACTTTGCTAAGTGTAGCAAAAAATGGTTTAAAATTATGTATTAAGATTTGATTACACTCACCACTGTATTTACATAGACTTGAAAGTAGCAAAATAGCACAGTATAAATCATACGCAACAGGGGTTTTGAAAATCTGAATATAACATTCAATTGTAAAATTTTAAATAGCAGATCTGGACTTTGAGAGTCTCTTCTTAATATTAAGTTATTATCTGCTGCAACTTCCCAATTTATGTATTCTACATGTTGGAGAACCAGGTATGTAGGATTTTAATCTTAATGTCAGCTCTGAGTTTCTGAAAAAAAGGCAGCCACTCCAGATACACCAGATGCTTCTCTCTGTGTTGAAAATTCTCAATGTAATCTGTACTAATGTAGCTTTTGTCAGATCAGAGTGTGAATATGAAGGATTATGTTCCTGCTAAACAAATGATGCTTTTTCTTACACGTCTCCCTGAGAAGTGATTATCAGAATTCTAACTTTCAGGAGACAAGTATGGCATTAAAAAATATCCAAGATATTAAAAGATAGGTTGAAATAACAAAGAAACTTATTAAATACTATTGTAACAGTATTGTTGCCTACACCAACCAAAAAAAGAAAAAAAGGAAGAAAGAAAAGAAAAAAAATGAAAAAAAATCAGTATGGAGAAAACATAGATATACTATACATTGGTTGAAGGTTTCTCACTTCAACTCCAGAGGTTATTAGGGTCTAAGAGAATTGTAACATTTTGTACATGAATAACAATTTCCATAATTCACCCTAGATTGTAAACTCCAAAAAGTTCTGATCTTTCTTTTGGCCTATTATTCAAATGCAGGATGCTTTGGAACGCTTTATTGATAAAGTGACCCAAACAGTATCACAGGGGCACGAGGAAGTGAGACAGGGAAGGGAAGGAAGCCAGTAAGTAGGACTGGTGATGTAATTCCTCTGGAAAAGTGTGGGAAACAACTGAGAAGCTGGGGCAGTTACTCACCAATTCTAATATATCATTGGCTGAGGGCTGCTGTGGAGTCATTAATGCTGCTGCAGTTTGCACTTCTTGTTTGTCCCATGCAGAACTCAACAAGACAAAAAGAAGTGGGTGGGGGGTCCAGGAAGGGGAACACATGTAAACCCATGGCTGATTCATGTCAATGTATGGCAAAAACTATTACAATATTGTAAAGTAATTAGCCCCCAACTAAAATAAATAAATTTATATAAAAAAAAAAAAGCCTTTAGAGAGGGTCACGTGATCATAGCATAAGGCCTTCCACACCGACAGGACTGATGAGCACAGAGAGATATGAGGGGAGACCAATTTTTTGTATGATTCATAAAAAGAAGACTATATGAGGTTAGGAGGGGAAATCGCCTAGAAAGTCTAAGAAAACAAGACTGAAAATCAATTTTAAAAATCACTTTCCAATGCTTCTTACATTTTTGCTTTAGGATAAGCATTCACATTTTTTTCAACAGAAGCATGTCTGCTCTTTAATAAAACTTATAGAGAGAAGGTAGGTAGAAAATACGGGCAAAGTACATGTAATGAGGAAAGAAAACAAATAAAATTGCAGTAGTGAAGGAAAGCAAAACATACTCAGTGTCCCACAGTATTTTAGCACAAAAGGCATGAAGCAAGAATCAAGGGCAAGTATTTCATCCTTCTCTCCCACCAGGCAGAATTTGCACTGTAAAAACTGACAAGTCTTTAGCTTCATCCGAGTTTCCGACTCTGTGCGACCCCATAGATGGCAGCCCACCAGGCTCCCCCGTCTCTGGGATTCTCCAGGAAAGAACACTGGAGTGGGTTGCCATTTCCTTCTCCAATGCATGAAAGTAAAAAGTGAAAGTGAAGTCGCTCAGTCATGTCAGACTCTTAGAGACCCCATGAACTGCAGCCTACCAGGCTCCTGCATCCATGGGATTTTCCACGCAAGAGTACTGGAGTGGGGTGCCATTGCCTTCTCCGATATTACAGAGTATTTACTATTAAATCATATAAAAACATACAGAATTTATTATACCCACCACTGCATTTATCTATATTTGAAAACAGCAAAATAGCACTATATAAATCATACACAACAAGGGTTTTAAAAATCTGGATCAAACATTCAGTTATAAAAATTCAGCAGATCTGACTTTGAGAGTCTCCTACCTCTTAATATTAAGTTATCTGCTGCAACGGCCCATACACTCACATTGAAATAGTTTTATATATATGTATATATGTATTTTATTTTGGAAAGAAATGACTCATTCTACAGTATCCATTAGAAAATGCCTCAGAATTATGGACAGTTTCTCAGTGTGATGTAATCGTTTATTTTACTTATTTTCCTCTGACTAGGATATAAACTCCGTGAAATCAGGAACTATATGTGTTTTTGCCATCTACTAACACAATGTCTAGTATGCAGGATTCACTCTATACGTGTTAGTTGGATAAGTGAACTTAATTGGTTAAATTAAATGAAGTCATTTCATAACCCAGTGGCTCCTAAAGGGGGATAATAGGAGATGATTTGGCCTTTCTGCATTCTGCCACCCCTGGGACATTTGTCAATATCTAGAGAGATTTTTGATTGTCAGAAAGGAAGAGGAGGGCTACAGATGTCTAGTGGGTAGATATCTGGAATGCTGCTAGACAACTTACAATGTACAGAACAATCACCACAACAAAGAGTTATCTATCTCAAATGTCAACAGTGACAAAGCTTTTTAACCCTGCTATGATACCAAGCAGTGTCCAGTCATTCACACATTGTATTCACGCTTTATAAAAAGCCCTTTTAGTCAATAACTAGCAAGTTGTTTTTGTTTTTGTTTTCTTTTGGTCCAACATTAATCCATCTCACACATAAAGTTCCTTGATTCATTCTAGAATTAATGTCTGTCCACTGTTTGTGCTAAGTCACTTCAGTCATATTGGACTCTGTGATGCTTTGGACTGTAGCCCACCAGGTTCCTCTGTCCATGGGGAGTCTCCAGTTAAGAATACTGGAGTGGGTTGCCATGCCCTCCTTCAGGGGATCTTCCCAACCCACGGATCAAACCCACATTTCTCGTCTCTTGCACTGGCAGGCGGGTTCTTTACCACTAGTGCCACCTGGGAAGCTCGTCCTGTGTTTGGATTCCCCTAAAAGCCAACCCAGAGACAAGGAGTCCTACAGAAGTAATTTGGGAGGTGACCTCTGAGATATCAGTAGGAAGGGGGGAATTGAGGTAGGGAAAAAAGGAAGCAGTTAACGGTGTAGCATTATTAGGATATTGACCACTGTGGGCAATTGGAACTAACAGTATTGGAAAACCTGGGAAATAGAGTAGAGTACAGCTCAAAGTTATCCCAAATGTGGGGTAAGGACTCTGGGGTATGTATTCACTGATTTAGTAGTAGTTACTCCATCATGACGTGGCAGGTTTATGACCAAATATGAGTTCACATAGGCAACTGCATGACTAAAATAGTTTGAGTTTTTACTAAACCCTTCCTTTTCTCTTTGAAGACTCAGTCCTCTTCAATCCTTAATCTTATTATTATCCTTGTGATATTTTAGAATTCTAGAATCATGAAGCCTTTCAGTGTGTCTAACCCAATCTTCTCCATGACTTGGATAAACAGATAGCTTGCTTCTGTTTCAGCATTTATGTTCCACTACTGTCTAACTATTTGATTAATTAAATTGATAATGAATAAGAAATTGTCTGTTTTTCTTTGTGTTTTCACTTTTCATTATGGATTAATTAATGTCAGGTTGCCCTTGCCATCTAGATCTATTGCTCCTAGAAATGCCTTGTCATTAACACTTGATTTATTCTTGGAGAAAGATATTAAACTCAAAAGAATTGTCCAAATTTTGTATAGAAAATGGTGACTGTTTGAAGGTCTCTGTATTTTGTGTACATTTGTAGTTTAAATATTAATGAAAGCTTTCCATTAAATACTCATTCAAATAGGTGTGTGATATTAATTTATAAAGAAACACAAAATTAGTTTTATAGAAACTTCTAAAACTAGTATTAATCAACCCCCTATGCAATATTCATCTCTGTCCACACATTATATTAAAGTGTGCTAAAATGTGTAAATTTAACCCTGATGCATACGGGCTGAGGGCTCTTTTATATGATTTATGGGATCACTTAAAGATTTATTTCTCCTCCCCAGTCGTTTTTCTACTATCATCCAAAGATTTATATTATCCAATCAGGTAAAGACCACTTTCAACACTATTTGAAAAACTGCTGATAAGTCATAACTTTTCTAGAAAGGTATATCAGGTACAGTGGTGATATTCTTTAGTTTGACAAATCTTGAACAGGAAAAGCTTGGCTTTTGGGATTTTCAACATGAATCCATTTTTTGTGTTTATATAGGTATTTTTTTTGGTCTCAAAACACAAAAATGAACTATCTGCATCAACTTCTCAAAAACAGTTACCACAAAAAAAACAAAAAAGTTGTTACCAAAAAAGCTATTCTATTTAACTTTGAGGAAAGATTATTGATATGAATGATTGTATGACAGCTACAACAATTACTGTCATGCCATAAATAATGTGAATTTATGACATATTTCATAAAACATGCTCTTTAAATTATATATTTTTTCTTTGAGTTCTGATTGGATGCAGTATCATTTTTATGCAGACACATTTACCTCACATTTTATTCACTGCTTAGTGATTAGTTATATCACTCTGTAGAGAGTTCACAAAAGGCAAGAATACTAAAGACAACATTTTAGATACTATTCTATAAATATTTTATAGAAGCTTGATCCAGGAGGAAAAGTTTGCTTCCATTAAACACATAGAAAATTCTATTTAAATCATTTTAGATCACACCACTGAAACTATTCTTCAAGTAGTTTATGAAAATTATGTTTTAGAAGAGATTCTAACACCATGAAATACATTGGTTATACTTGTGGTTTACTGAAAGATAGTTCTTAAAGAAATGATATAATATTTACAGTGAATCTGGAGTGAATTTGCCCTAGTTCCATTTTGATACATGAATTTCATTTGGTATCTTTGACAAAGTGCTATAGCAATCAACCTGGTTTTTATTTAGCCTCTGAAAGGACAATCAGCCAAATTCTAATCTCAAATGTGTGAATTTATCACATATTTCATAAAATATGCTGCTTCACAGGATCAAAAATGGATTTAAGACATTTATGGCAATGCACAGCATGTGAGAGGCACATCAGGTTAGATGAATTTATTTTCAGGGAATGAACCTGGGCTTAACCAATGCCTTAAAGAACATAATAAGACTTTTATTTTTGTCTTCAGGTTCTAGTCAGCTCAGGAAACTTGTAGTTTATCCATGGACAGAATAGAGAGGCTAACCATTTTGTGTGGGAAGAAAGGAGGGCAGCAAAACTTGAAAGTCATAGATTATATGAGAGCTACTCAGTGCAAAAAATGATTATGTTTTCTTTCAATTATCCCTGATTGAACTAGTCACTGATGATTTGCATTCTCCCACATAGATTTTCCTAAATTGCAGTTATACTTCCTTTTCCATTGGCTTGATACTCTACCAAATATGACTACTACTTCTTTAACATACGTGTTCATGATTTGATTCTTTCCCCTCACTTTCTCTTCCTCACAATGAGAAATGTTATAATAATGTTAGAAGGTGACAAAGAACCTTTAATATTTATACATTTCAAATAACCTTCTAAACTTGTCATCCATGAAAGGCAATCCAGAATGTTTCACCCTTTGAGGCATCTCTGATGAGTTTCAAAATGCAGCTTAGCTGTATCATAAAGAGAAATATTTACTGCAGGAACTCATATTTTGTATATCTTAACCTCTACATTTTGAAGCCTGACCATCTATCCTATACACCACATTTCCAGTTATGTTTAGTCAATTATAGCTTTTTGACAAGTTCTACTGAAACATTCACTTGTTAGTTTTTAGTTTTCTTTACTGGAGCTATGGCTCTTAATCATTATTATTTAATATGAACTAATAGTACCATTTCTGAATGTAGGCTACATTCCGATAAACATTTAAGTATTCTGAAGGAGGTAGCTTTATTTTTAAACATGCAATTCAATTGAAACTGACATTATGAAGTTCAAAATATATATATTTAGTCTCCCTTCAGTTTGGAGATTTATAATCTGAATGCATTTCTTTCCACTGTTAATAATAACTATGCCTGAAGATCAAGCCCTACAGACAAACCATATGCCAACCTTCACCACACATTGGTTCTTTTAAGTGGCCAATTTAAAACATACACACTCAAGTGTACTATCTTTCTTCCCCCTTAGATGCTGTGTGAATATGTCTCTGAAAGAAAGTCTTAAGCATAGATATTTAGTGTTTTCTATTGTAACTACCTCTTTTCACTCTGTAATAACATACTGTTTGCATCATACAGTAAAGATTCTTTGCAAATCAAGATAGAGAATATGAGTGAGATTGATCAGCATTACCTTCTAAGTGGCTATGATGAAGATTGGGAATCTTGGGAATCTTTAATATGCAATGGAGAAAATTGTGTAATGACTTATTGCAACATTTTACAAAGGAGTCTTACATGCTTTAAGAATGTTTAGAGTTATAATAGTTTATACATTTCCATGAGTAATGTTGCCTGTATTACTGTATGCCTTATACCAAGTTTCTCTGGTGGTTCAGACAGTATAGAATCTGCCTGCAATGAGGGAGACCTGGGTTCAGCTCCTGGGTCAGGAAGACCCCCTGGAGAAGGGAACAGCTACCCATTCCAGTATTCTTGCCTGGAGAATTCCATGGACAGAGGGGCCTGGTGGGGCACCATTCACGAGGTCTCTTAAAGAGTCAGACACGACTGAGCAACTAAGCACACACAACACGAACATCTAATATTGAAGAAACAATGTCCCGGCCAGACTGAACCCACTCATGGAACTGTTGTTATGGTTATCATTTTTATTTTTATTGTTGCACTCCTGCAACAGTGTGTTGCATTATATTACTGTATGCCTTATACCAGGCTTTCCTGGTGGCTCAGATGGTAAAGAATCTGCCTGAAATGCAGGAGGCTCAGGGTCGATCCCTGGGTTGGAAATATCCCCTGGAGAAAGGAATGGCTAATCACTCCTGTATTCTTACCTGGAAAATTCCATGGACAGAGGAGTCTGACAGGCTACTATCCTTGGGGACACAAAGAGTTGGACACTACTGAGTGACTAACACAGTTACAGTTATGCCTTATACCATGATACGCAGTAAGCGCCTTACTCATAAAAAATACCATATCAGTAAGACACCATTCCTGGCCTCAGAACTTCAGGATTTATTCAAAGCATCACAATCTATGATATGACAAGAATCACGATGAAGGAATAAAACAGTAAAGTAGTAATGGCACAACTATTTCTATATGCAGCTACCACAGATCCTTTTAAATTGAATTTGCACCTCTGGTATTTAACACTATCTGAAGTAAATCTCAAAATATGAAACACAGTTGCTTAAAAGTTTACTATGTAATAATCCAATGCGTACAAATTAATCATCATCAATAGTAATCGGATGATTCAATGATGGAAACTTATTGAATGTTTCAAAACTTAGTCTAGATAATGAATCTTTGGTAAAGTTACATGTTTAATATGATGGTTTCCTTGGTGAATCCTTTCTTCTCTAATTCAATTCTTAATTTGGCTAATTAAAAGTTATTTAGCATAATATTTCACTAAACTATAATACTTTGCTGTGCTGTGCTGTACTTAGTCACTCAGTCATGCCCAACTCTTTGTGACCCCATGGACTCACCAGGCTCCTCTGTCCATGGGGATTCACCAGGCAAGAATGCTGGAGTTGCCATGCCCTCCTTCAGGGTACTTTGCTAATTTCTTAGAATTCTACAAATATTTACTGGGCCCTTATCGTATGCTTTATATCACAGTAGGCACTGCTACTGCTGCTAAGTCACTTCAGTCGCACACTAAGTACCTATAAAAGAAACCAGTAAGTTACCACTCCTGACCTCAGAACTTCAAGATTTATGCAAATAGTCACAATTTTTGATATGACAAGAATCATGTTGAAGGAATTATATGAAGAAATAATAATGGCACAAATATGTATTCTAATAAGAAATAAATTATCAAAATTCTTGTGATCCATTTTCTCAACAAATATTCATCAACTATTTAATAGGGATATATTAGCGAACTAAACATACAAAATCTCTCTTCTAGTGAGGCTAACATGCTAGTGGGGGGAGATGGAAATGTCATAAGTACCATATATAAGTAAATTCTGTATTAATGGAATGCAATATTCGATTAACCATTTTCCCCCTTTAAAGGAAATACATTTATGTCCTGCTAAAGGAACATTGACTGTGTGGATCACAATAAACTGTGGAAAACTCTGAAAGAGATGGGAATACCAGACCATCTGACCTGTCTCTTGAGAAACCTGTATGCAGGTCAGGAAGCAACAGTTCGAACTGGACATGGAACAACAGACTGGTTCCAAATAGGAAAAGGAGTCCGTCAAGGCTGTATATTGTCACCCTGCTTATTTAACTTCTATGCAGAGTACATCATGAGAAACACTGGGCTGAAAGAAACACAAGCTGGAATCAAGATTGCCGGGAGAAATACCAATAACCTCAGATATGTGGATGACACCACCCTTATGGCAGAAAGTGAAGAACTAAAGAGCCTCTTGATGAAGGTGAAAGAGGAGGGTGAAAAAGTTGGCTTAAAGCTCAACGTTCAGAAAACTAAGATCATGGCATATGGTCCCATCACTTCATGGGAAATAGATGGGGAAACAGTGGAAACAGTGTCAGACTTTGTTTTTTTGGGCTCCAAAATCACTGCTGATGGTGATTGCAGCCATGAAATTAAAAGACACTTACTCCTTGGAAGGAAGTTTAGGGACAACCTAGATAGCATATTTAAAAGCAGAGACATTACTTTGCCAACAAAAGTCCGTCTAGTCAAGGCTATGGTTTTTCCAGTGGTCATGTATGGATGTGAGAGTTGGACGGTGAAGAAAGCTGAGCACCGAAGAATTGATGCTTTTGAACTGTGGTGTTAGAGAAGACTCTTGAGAGTCCCTTGGACTGCAAGGAGATCCAATCAATCCATCCTAAAGGAGATCAGTCCTGGGTGTTCATTGGAAGGTCTGATGTTGAAGCTGAAACTCCAATACTTTGGCCACCTCATGCGAAGAGTTGACTCATTGGAAAAGACCCTAATGCTGGGAAGGATTGGGGGCGGAAGGAGAAGGGGATGACAGAGGATGAGATGGTTGGATGGCATAACTGACTCGATGGACGTGGGTTTGGGTGGACTCCGGGGGTTGGTGATGGACAGAGAGGCCTGGCATGCTGCAATTCATGGGGTCGCAAAGAGTCGGACACAACTGAGGGACTGAACTGAACTGAACTGAAAGGAACATATTTGGGACAATCAAAAACTTATTTAACTCAAATTATTCATGTTGAATTTCAAATGTATTGGAAAAATCTGAAATAAATTCTAGGTGACTTCACCAAATTTCATATTTTATTGCTGCTAATATATATCTTTACATATTTAGTGACTCTGGAAATAGAGTGTGTCATTTAATCAACAGGATGTAACTTCATTGTCAGTATGGTAGCAGTTGTGTTCTCACCTACTGTGATTGCACCAACTTGGATTTCATTCATGATGGCACAATGGGAAAATAACTATCCCATGCCCTTTAAGTTAACACACCATGTATGAACACATTAAAGAAAGAATATAAGTCTTGGTTGTGGTCTGAAACCTCAGATTAATTACCTGTGTAAGGTCAAAAAAGCACTGAATAAAAACTTACCACAAGTATGGCAGCAGCTCTTGGGAAAAACCGGAGACAACAGGGGAGCACTCTTTTGAGAAATGCTGTATCACCAATGCTGTTGATGGCACAGGGGACAATACTGTGGGAATAAAACAGGACATGGATATAAATGACTCTGAGTAAAAAAGGGATTCAGGAGAATTGTACTATAATGTGAAAACACTTTGAAAACACTCTACCCAAATTGTTTGGTTTATATTTCCCTTTTCATTTTTATTTATTTATTTATTTATTTATTTTTTATAAATTTATTTATTTTAGTTGGGGGCTAATTACTTTACAATATTGTAATAGTTTTTGCCATACATTGACATGAATCAGCCATGGGTTTACATGTGTTCCCCTTCCTGGACCCCCCACCCACCTCCCTCCCCATCCCATCCCTCTGGGTCATCCCATTGCCCCGGCTCTGAGCCTTTGTCTCATGCATCGAACATGGAATGGTGTTCTGTTTCACATATGATAATATACATGTTTCAATGCTATTCTCCCAGAACGTCCCACCCTCACCTTCTCCCTCAGAGTCCATAAAATTGTTCTATGCATCTGTGTCTCTTATTCTGTCTCGCATATAGGGTTATCGTTACCATCTTTCAAATTCCATATATATGCATTAGTATACTGTATTGTTGTTTTTCTTTCTGGCTTACTTCACTCTGTATAATGGGCTCCAGTTTCATCCATCTCAATAGAACCGATTCAAATGTATTTTTTTTTTAATGGCTGAGTAATATTCCATTGTGTATATGTACCACAGCTTCCTTATCCATTCGTCTGCTGATGGACATCTAGGTTGCTTCCATGTCCTGGCTATTGTAAACAGTGCTGCGATGAACATTGGGGTACACGCGTCTCTTTCAATTCTCCCTTTTTAGGTGTACACAAAGTGATGTTAAAGATGTTAGCTAAGTCTAAAATGCCTCTGCAATATTTTTAAATGAAAATTTCAGGTAATATGAATGTATAATCCATCAAATTGGCAGCTTTTTTCTCATTTTCAATGGAACATAAATTAATAGTTTGTTTTATAATTAATGATGCTTTAAGTTTTAGCAAATGCAATATTGTATAAGTGATAACTGGATTTTCACTTTTATTCAGGGAAATAATTATTCCCAAATGAGGGGAAAAAATTCCTTATATTTGAAAACTATCATAGAAAAGATTATCTCTTTGGATGTTTACACATGAACATTCCATGATCAGCAGGTAAAAAAGACTGAGACCATCTGTTGCAAATAAACATGGAAGCTTTCATTCAAATGACTGAATAATTTCTATAAGCTCTTGGCAAGAAAATGAAAAGCCACTGCTTTAGTTCTTTTTGTCATTCAGAATAGTTCAGTCAGGTTTTTGAAAGCCATGATATCTTTTTTAAAAGATACATTGTTGCATGGTTTAGAATTTTTTCATCTCCACCACTCTGATTTTTAAAAAATGTATTCAAGTTGATTTATAACAATGATGTAGTTTTCTTTGTAAATTCAATTATGTTTGCAAAGCTATTGCTCTGTTGTGTATACCTAGCAGGTAGACTTAAAATTTTCAACCACCACTATTATGACAATTAAGGACAATCGATCGTTTAACAGCTTGTTTGGAGATAATGGCATGGTGGTAAAGAATTGAGTGCATGACTCAATTTCTGTTTGGTACATATTACGGATTTCAGTCTGTCTTCAGTCTTTCAGGTTCCTGGTCATTGTTTATTACACCACTTCTTCCTTTTGTCCCATGCCAAATCATACAGACACAATGAGTAATATTGTTTATTAAAAACAAACGTAAGCAACAGACAGTTTTTCGCAATCCATCTTTCGGTGTGTTGTGGAAGGGAAGGATTCTTTCTGATCCTCCTCAAATAATGCCCAGTGAATACTATCTTTCAAGTTTTTGATCAAATCTGGTGAAATGCCAAGTATACCTTCTAATGCATGGTGGTACCTGCCCACTAATTCGCTTCAGTCATGTCCCGACTCTATGCGACCGTAAGGACTGTATCTCACCAGGCTCCTCTGTCCATGGGGATTCTTCACACAAGAATATTGGAGTAGGTTGCCATGCCCCACTCCAGGGGATCTTCCCAACTCAGGGATCAAATCCGTCCTGTGGCTCCTGCATTGCAGGCAGCTTCTTTAAGCTGGGCCACCAGGGAAGTTCCCCTAATACATGATATGCTATTTCAAAAATCAGATAAAATGTGGACTTTCCATTACTGTTTTTGATTTAAGAATGCAGTACTTTTTTGCTTTGTTGAGCCAATGTCATTTTAAAAAATGTGTGATACTTGATTACTCACCTCCGTTACTGTGTTGATAATATCATTAATAAAATGAATGGTCTATACAACATAAACAATTTTTTTTAAGACTAACTTTCCATTAAAATTTCTTTCTGAAGTTATTGATAGACATTTCTCATTTTAGGTTACACAATTTCCTTTTGTCGTTGAGGATACTGGTGAAATTATAGAAAATCTAAATGACACATTATGAAAGCCATATCTCAGCAACAGGGTTTTACTGTGAGATATTAGTTTTATGGTGTGCCAAATTTACTAGGCATTGGAGAACAATGAAAGTTTGGATACATGGGCATTTTCTCTTTAATTGACATAACTTTAAATTTCATCCACTCGGAGGCAATTTTTTCTTTAAATGTAATGTACTTTGTTCTTCCTTAAGATATAGAAAACACTTGACTTTATTTGGTCCCCAATCAAGGTCATCTTTAACATTGATTTTGTTTTATTTGTTGTTCAGTTGCTAAGTTGTGTCCAACTCTTTGTTACTGCATGGACTCCAGATGCCAGGCTTCCCTGTCCACCGTCTCCTGGAGTTTGCTCAAACTCATGTCCACTGAGTCAGTGATGCCATCCAACCATCTCATCCTCTGTCACCCCTTCTCCTCCTGCCCTCAGTCTTTCCCAGTATCAGGGTCTCTTCCAGTGATTCAGCTCTTAGCATTAGGTGGTCAAAGTATCAGAGCTTCAGCTTCAGCATCAGTCCTTCCAGTGAATATTCAGGGTTGATTTCCTTTAGAATTGACTGGTTTGATATCCTTGCAGTCCAAAGGACTCTCAAGAATATTCTCCAGCACAAGTACTCAAAAGCTTTAATTCTTTGGTGCTGAGCCTACTTTATGGTCAAACTAACATATGCATACTTGACTACTGGAAAAATCATAGCTTTGACTGTACAGCCCTTTATCGGCAAAGTGATGTCTCTGCTTGTGAATATGCTTTCTAGATTTGTTACAGCTTTCTTTCCAAGAAGCAAGCATCTTCTAATTTCATGGCTGCAGTCATTGTCTGCAGTGATTTTGGAGTCCAAGAAAAGAAAATCTGTCACTGCTTCCACTTTTTCCTCTTCTATTTGCCATGAAGTGATGGGGCTGAATGCTGTGATCTTAGTTATTTGAATGCTGAGTTTTAAGCCAGCTTTTTCATTCTCCTCTTTCACCCTCATCAAAAGGCTCTTTAGTTCCTCTTCGTTTTCCGCCAGTAGAGTGGTATCTATCATCTATATATCTGAGGTTATTTATATTTCTCCCAGCAATCCTGAGTCCAGCTTGTGATTCATCTAGCCCAGCAATTCATATGATGCACACTACATATAAGCTAAATAAGCAGGATTACAATATATATCCTTGATGTACTCCTTTCCCAGCACTGAACTATAAGTTGTTCTATGTTCAGTTCTAACTATTGATTCTTGACCCGCATACAGGTTTCTCAGGAGACAAGTAAGGTGGTCTGGTACTCCCTTCACTTTAAGCATTTTTGGCATGATCCACACAGTCAAAGGATTTAGTGTAGTCAATGAAGCAGAAGTAGAAGTTTTTCTGGAATTCCCTTATTTTCTCCATGATTCAATGAATGTTGGCAATTTGATATTTGGTTCCTCTGCCTCTTTGAAACCTAGCTTGTACATCTGGAATTTCTCAGTTTACAGACTGCTAAAACCTAGCTTGAAGGATTTTGAGCATTAACTTAAGAGCATGTGAAATGAGCACAATTGTATCATGAACATTTTTGGCATTGCCCTTCTTCAAGGTTGGAATGAAGACTCACTTTGCCCGATCCTGTGGCCACTGTTGAGTTTTCCAAATTTGCTGACATATTGAGTGTAGCACTTTACAGCATCATATTTTAGGATTTTTAAATAGCTCAGCTGGAATTCTATCACCTCCACTAGCTCTGTTCCAAGTAATGCTTCCTAAGGCCCGCTTGATTTCATACTCCAGGATGTCTGGCTCTAGGTGACTGACTACACTATTGTGGTTATCCAGGTCATTAAGGGCATTTTTGTATAGTTCTTCCGTGTATTCCTGCCACCTCTTCTTATCTCTCTTTTTTTTTTTCCTGTTAATTCTTTATTGTTTCTGTACTTTATCATGCCCATCCTTGCATGAACTATTACCTTGATATCTACAATTTTCTTAAAGAAACCTCTATTCTTTCCCATTCTATTGTTTTCCTCTATTGTTTTGCATTGTTAATTTAAGAAGTTTTCTTATTTTTCCTTGGTATTCTCTGGAACTCATCATTCAATTTGGTGTATCTTTCCCTTTCTCCCTTGTCTTTTGCTTCTCTTCTTTCCTCAGCTATTTGTAAAGCCTCCTCAGATATCCTAATTTGCCTTCTTAAATTTCTTTTTCTTTGGGATGGTTTTGGTCACTGCCTCCTGTGACCTCCATCCATAGTTCTATAGACACTATGTATTTGATATGTCTACCAGATCTAATCCTTTGAATCTATTTGTCACCTCCACTGTATAATCATAAGGTATTTGATTTAGGTCATTCCTGAATGGCCTAGTGATTTTCCCTACTTCAGTTTAAGCCTGAATTTTGTAATAAGGAGTTCATGTTCTGAGCTACAGTCAGCTCCAGGTCTTGTTTTTGCTGACTGTATAGAGTTTTTCCATCCTCAGCTGCAAAGAACAAAATCTGATTTTGGTATTGACCATCTGATAATGTCCATGTGCAGAGTTGTCTCTTGCATTGCTGGAAAAGGGTGTTTGCTATTACCAGTGTGTTCTTAGCAAAACTCTTAGCCTTTGCCCTGCTTCATTTTGTACTCCAAGGTCAAACTTGCCTTTTACTCTGGTATCTCTTGACTTCCAACTTTTGCATTATAATCCCCTATGATGAAAATGACTGTGGTGTTCTATAAAGTCATGTAGGTCTTCAGAGAATTGATTAGCTGCAGCTTCTCTGTCATCAGTGGTTGGGTCATAGAACTTGGATTACTGTGATGTTGAATGTTTGCTTTGGAAACAAACTGACATCACTGTGTTGTTTATGAGATTGCACCCAAGTACTGCTTTTCAGACTCTTGTTTACTCTAAGGGCTATTTCATTTTTTCTAAGGGAATCTTGCCCATAAGTAGTAGATATAATCATCATGTGAACTAAATTCGCCCATCCCTGTCCATTTTAGTTCACTGATTCATTAGATGTTGATGTTCAGTTTCTCCATCTCCTGCTTGACCCATCCAATTTACCTTGATTCATGGGCCTAACATTCCAGATTCCTATGCAATATTGTTCTTTGCAGCATCGGACTTTACTTTCACCACCAGACACATCTACAACTGAGCATCATTTCCCTTTTGGCCCAGCTACTAAATTCTTTATGGAGCTATTAGTAATTGCCCTCTGCTCTTTCCCAGTAACATATTGGACATCTCCCGATCTTGTGGACTCATCTTCGGGTGTCATATCTTTTTGCCTTTTCATACTGTCCATGAGGTTCTCCAGGCAATTATGCTGGAGTGGGTTGCCATTTGCTTCTCCAGTGGATCACATTTTGTCAGAACTCTTCACTAAGACTAGTCCATCTTGAGTGGGCCTGTACAGCTTGGCTCATAGCTACATTGAGTTATGCAAGCCTCTTCACCATGACAAGGCTGTGATCCATGAAGGGGAATAACACTGATTACTGGATGGCAATTATAAAATAAATGAATTTTTTGTGGGGGAGCTTTTAAGAAGCAGTTAATTAGCACACGAAAATACTTCTATGAATGGTGTGTTGTTCTACTTATGACCATTGCTTTCCCATACTTTATATTCAAGTAATTTTTACTAGCCTCTTTACATCTCCACTGGCCATAACTGCCAGCTGTTAACATCCTCTGTTTTCTTCCTACTTTGGTCTATTTTCTTCCTTTCCCCCATCTTCTTTTCTTTTATCTTGTCACATTTTTTTTCAGACTTTTTGGCTTTCATACATTCAGATTTGGCTCGTAATTATCACTAGACAACAAAAGCAAATTCTTGGTTGGATTAAGATCCCTTCTTTAGTTCTTCTTGGCTAGATTTATTGGTAGAGTTTTTATTCCTTCTCTTGTTTCAGCACATTGGCCATGCCCACTATCTAAGTGCTGGATATGCACTGCATTCTTATGATAAAAATGAGAGCCTTTGGATATCAATTTTATTAGCTTACCAAAATGTGAATTCTCTATGCCAATTTTATATACATGGCATTTGGATGCATAACAATATTTTATGAAGGACACTACATATTGTTGCCAGAGTTTGTGTCTGATCTAATGTCTGTGACTGCTGTGCCAAAAATATGGCTAATGAGTAGATTAAAAAAATCAAATCTGATACTCATCTGAAAAGAAAGTGTCTAGTCACCATTGATTATCATTTACATTATTTCATAAAATAAGAAGTTGGCATTGAAAGTATTTTCTAAAAATTTTGAAATTTATCTCCTGTGTAATGATATATCTCTGTACCATCCCAATCTATTTGAATGAAATCACCAAAATAATCAAAAAGCCCATAACTTAGAGTTTTTGTCCTTAGTGTCTAATACAACAAGGACCCAAATGTCATAATGAAATATATTTTGGACAAATAATGTAACCAGGCCCATACATCTTATATTTAAGTCTTATATATTATACAATTGCTAATGTGAGCCTTTGTTCCTAGTTATATATATTTCTAAGTTAAAACATATAATTTGTGCATGTTCCTCCCAGCTTCTACACGGGAAAATATATTAAACATTTTTGTGAATCAAGCCTATGTCTCTTTGTCTATGACTTCACAACTCCTACTCAATTCTAAAGCACCCATATTTTTTAAGCAAGAGACAATGTTATGGGATATTTCAGTTCAGTTCTGTTCAGTCACTCAGTCGTGTCTAATTCTTTGTGACCCCATGGACTTCAGCACGCAAGGCTTCCCTGTCCATCACGGATCCCCGGAGTTTACTCCAACTCACGTCCATCGAGTTGGTGATGCCATCCACCATCTTATCCTCTGTCATCCCCTTCTACTCCCACCTCCAATCTTTCCCAGCATCAGAGTCTTTTCCAGTGAGTCAGTTCTTCACATCAGGTGGCCAAGTATTGGAGTTTCAGCTTCAACATCAGTCCTTCCAATGAATATTCAGGGTCGATTTCCTTTAGGACTGACTGGTTGGATCTCCTTGCAGTCCAAGGGACTCTCAAGAATCTTCTCCAACACCACAGTTCAAAAGCATCAATTCTTTGGTGCTTAGCTTTAGTCCAACTCTCACATCCATATATGACTACTGGAAAAACCATAGCTTTGACTAGATGGACCTTTGTTGGCAATGTTTCTGCTTTTTAATATGCTGTCTAGCTTGGTCATAGCTTTTCTTCCAAGGAGCAAGCGTCTTTTAATTTCATGGCTACAGTCATCATCTGCAGTGATTTTGGAGCCCAAGAAAATAAAGTCTCTCACTGTTTCCATTGTTTCCCCATCCATTTTCCATGAAGTGATGGGACCAGATGCCATGATCTTAGTTTTCTGAACGTTGAGCTTTAAGCCAACTTTTTCACTCTCCTCTTTCACTTTCATCAAGAGGCTCTTTAGTTCTTCTTCACTTCCTGCTGTAATAGTGGTGTGATCTGCATATCTGAGATTATTGATATTTTTCCTGGCAATCTTGATTCCAGCTTGTGGGATATACGAGTTCTTTCAAATGATAGTATAACGTGAAGGCAAGAGGCTGACTTGGGTGTTACACTAACCTAGGTCAAGCCTCAGTGCCATTATCTTTAATTTTGGGATATTGAGCAAGTCAAACTTTTAATTCCTGAATTTCACTTTTCTTGTCTGTAAAATGAGAGGGGTTGGGGAATACTATTAGTGCATTTGTTATATAGCTTTGGAGAGAATTAAGTGACAAAGCACATTTAAAGCACTTAAATTACCTGACCTATAGGAAACACTTGACAAGTGGTAGATCTTATACATATTTTCTGAGTAGCTATTTTCCATTTAGACATGAAATGTTTAAGAATGAACAAGAATTTGCAGGTGTATTTATTGAAGAAGCCATGATTACATATTAAGAGTCACAAGTAAAAGGACAGCATGATCTTTCCATATATATATATATATATACACACATATATTTCACTGAACAATTCATCTTCCACACTATGCAATTTAACTTAGAAAAACCTTTAACATGTAGCCAGAAGAATAAGGTTTTGCTTCTCTGAATATTGTCACTATGCTGGAGAGAAAACAGGGAATGATATAAAGTGGATTTGAGTTTTTAATACTTGGAAACTCACTGTCTAAAATGAATTTATATGGGATGAGATGAGGAGGGAGGTGGGAGGGGGGTTCTGGAAGGGGAAAACATGTACACCCATGGTGGATTCATGTCAATGTATGGCAAAACAAATACAATATTGTAAAGTTAAAAAATAGATAAATAAACTAATTTAAAAAAATAAAAAAAATAAACTGAATTTATATAAACGGAAATTGATCTTTTAGAATTTGTGACACATAAAATGGAATTCAGCTGGATGCAGGATAACATCCATTGCCTCTGATTACTATATACACCACCCACTCTAATTTGAACATAATATTTAAAAATCTGATACCAGCCCTCATGTGTGGTATCTAATATCAAAGATAATATTGAGGACATTTTGAAAACTAAAATGTAAAAAGAAAATAATTATAATGTCTGTTGGTATTTTTATACACAAAAATAAAAAGCAGTATAGGTTTAATGCTTGGTTTCCAGAAATGATTGTTTTAAATTATTAATAATTCAGTTGTCAAATCTAGAGTATAGAAGAAAATTTTTTTCATGTGTTTCAAAATTTCTCTATCCTTTACACGTGAATTGAAGTATTTTGTGAGTTTGAGTTGAATGGTATTTAATAATTCATTTTGTAGAAATGTATTCTTCTACCCTAACAAGATAATGACCCACTTAATCAATAGGATACTAAAACATGTACTTTGATCCATTTTTCAGTTATTCAGTTATCCAAAATTTTATTTACAAGTAATGCTGAAAAGGATATTAAATATTTTCAAGGTGTTTACAGTTCAAGTGGGAGGACAATAGTTATGTATATGTCAAAGGAGACAAATCATTAAATGTACCTCAGAGTACACAGGATATTTTTCAAAAGCTCTAAAATAATAGTTAAATCTATGGTGCTGTCAGCATTTCATGTAAGTCACGCCACTTCACAATGCAGCAAAGCATCATCAGAAGAGCTACAGAAACTGGCTTAACATTTGAAGTTTGTTCACTCCACCATCCAGACCAGGCCATGTCAGTGTTATTCATGATTATCATCAGCCCTACCTGACTAGAGGTTGCTTCAACAATGAATATGTTAATATTCAATTTTGGAATATCTTATGGGATAATACAATAATTTTCATATTCTACACAGTTTCTGCATAAAGTTATAGTATTGCAAAGGGGAATGTGAAAGCAGTGCATAGCATATTGGCTCTGATAAAATAAATAGAGACCTGGCAGTCATTAGCAGATCATTTTCTATTGTAAAATGCTGAGGACATGCACATATTCATATGTGGTTGTTCAAGTTGTACACTGTACAAATCTAATGCCTATCATTTGCCTACTTAACCCATAAAAAAAAAATTTCATTACAAATATTTGATTGATAACAGAGAGGAATCTCCAGAACAAAGTGTAGATTTAGTACAAAGAAAACAGGTAGGCTTTTCAAAGCAGAAATGACTATGTCAATGCAAGTGATGGTGATGTTGAATGTGAACTATCAGTTGCTTACATATCCTATAGGCAGGATTCTGACAGATAATTCTTTGAAGGGGTAAGAAAATATTTTATTTTCAGTTTCTGTCATTTGTCTAGGTTTTATTTCAGTTGCTTTTGAGAAGTGAATTGGTGAAGTTTATGTTTTTGTGTGTTTAGATTGTTGGAAGATCTTCAGCGAAGTTGCAAGCAAATCTGTCTACACAATATGTAACAATTCAATATTAGTTTAACTAATATTTCTCTTACCTCCTCTCTATTTATCAACCACTCTCAGGATTAAGAACATTTCTAATAACTGAAACAAAAAAACTTATTTTATTTGTATTTCTGGATAAATGCATGTAAGTGTAAAATGTATAGTATATTTGGATGCAATATTATAGTGTGAAGAACTGTGAACAGAGTGCTCAAATGTACTAACATATATTGTGTGGAGATTCGGCTGCCATCATTCTCCTTTGCCACATTTCTGCATAGCAGGAGGGACACACAGATGGACTACTGTCTTGGAAAGGTAAAGCAGAAGAAAAGTCTTTCCTGAGTTATAGATTCTTGCTTCTTATCAGTTGAAACCATTTATCTTGATTAAAATGGAGACCAGAGATACCTAATGTTTTATGGACATTGCAAACTCAGCTCCCTGATCTGTACTGAGGAAAAACAAGAGTGGTGGAATAGGGCTGAGTTTTGCCAAAACTCATTCCCCGGTGGCTCAGTGGTAAAGAATGCCTGCAAAGCAGGAGACACAGGTTTCAGCCCTGGGTCAGAAAGATCCCCTGGAAGAGGGTGTAGCAAACCACTCCAATATTCTTGCTTGGAGAATCCTGTGGACAGAGAACCCTGGCAGGCTGCAGTCCATGGGATTGCAGAGTCGGACACTAAAGCAACTGAACACAGCACATAATGAGAGCATTTTAGTGTATGTAAATTATATTTCGATAAAAGTGATTTTGAAATACTAGATACTTATATCCAAAAGTAATAATTCTGTATCCAAAATAGAAAAATGTTTTGTGTTCTGAAGAAACAGTGGCACATCTGTATATTTGAAAACAAAGGAAGAAGTCATGTTGAGAATTAATTATTGAAGAACTGAATTTAACTAAAAATAAAATATGACAACATCATTGAAAAATGTTTCCAGGTCATTAAATCTCTATGAGTAAGTTTGAGTGTGTGGGTATATGTGTAAATGAAGAAATAATTATCTTACAGCTAATCTAAAAATGTATAATTTGTTTGCTATGAACATTGAACATTTCCTCCTCTTAAAAAAATGTAATATTGGTACAAATTAGTACATTCACATTCTCTTTGAAATATTTGAGCTGTATGACATACTCTATTCTTCTCCTTGCTTCCTAATGCTCATTGCTCAACTGAGACTTCACAACTGGAAGTTCGCACTTGCACTTTGCTGTGTGTTATTTAAGATTTTATTTATTCATTCATTGAATATTTTGGGTACGAATGAGTGGATTTACAAAGTAGATACACACACTAATTCTGCAACTTTATCTTCACTTAAGTATTTAAAAATATTTCAAACATTACTAAGTAGGACTCTGTGTGTGTGTGTGTGTGTGTGTGTGTGTGTGTGTGTGTTAAGTTGCTCAGTCATGTCCAACTCTTTGCGACCCCAAGGACTGTGGCCCTCCAGGCTCCTCTGTCCATGGAATTCTCCAGGCAAGAATGCTGGAGTGGGCTTCTATGTCCAGGTGCAAATTCAGTTGACCAATTTTAAAGCATAGGTTTCCTCCAAAGTTTATTGCAAATGGATTTTACAGTAGTTAGAAACCCACTTCAGTATTCTTTCCTGGAGAATCCCATGGACAGAGGAGCCTGATGGGCTACAGTAGTCTATGCAGTTGCAGAAAGTTGGAAATGACTGAGTGACTAACACTTTACTGTAGTTAACAATTTAAAGTCATTGATTTCAAATGGATATTAGTGCAAATATTCTAAACATTTTAAACTTATATTTAAATTACAATGCATATACCTTAAAGTTAATCTTGACAAATGCAAACATGTATAATCCACAACTCTATCTAGACATATAATTTTCTCAACTTCCCAGAAATTTCTTTCATGTCCTTACTCAAGCAGTATCTGTGGCATTTGTTCTTAAGTCTTTTACCAGAAATTAGTTTTGTCTCTTCTAGGACTTCATATACATGGAATCAAACTGTTTGCATACTGTCTCTAGTCTCTTTGCTCTACCAACATATTTTTGAGCTTCTACATATATAAGTTACCTATTCCTCTTTAGTGTTGACTAATATTTGGTTGTAGGGATATACTACCATTTGTTTATCCATTTTCCTTTGAGGGGTATGAATAAGTGCTTAAGACCATCTTTGTACAAGTCATTTTTGTGTCTAAATGCCTTATTTCTTTGGAGGTGAATGTTTAGAAATGGAATTTCTATGTCTTAGTGTCTGGTTGACTTTCTGAGAATCCACTAGACTTACTTTTAGAGTGGTTATATCATTTTACACTCCTATAAGCAGTGCATGCCAGTTCTGGTTAATAGCCTATATTTTAAACCTATTAACTTCAAAGGAATTTTGGTACCCAGTATTTTAAAAGAACCATGAATCTAAATGGACAGTTTGGCCACTGCCATCAGGGAGCTACTTTTAGCTCTAAGAGGTCATTTTGTAGGGCAAGAGTTAAATGTCGGAAACTGAACAGTTTAAATTTCTGCTAATTGTCAGGTGTATTAAGAAAAGTCCTTGACTTTTCAGCTGTCTTGGGGCAATATCAAAACTACCATATTGCTTCAGTATACGATATATTTTGAAATATTATATAAACTAGTAGTTGCTTAAAACAGAACCTAATTTCTAGGGTTTTCCTTTTTAAAAGCTGGTACAAGCCACCATCTCCCACTGACTTAATCGTAAAGTGCATTACCCAGCACAGAAATAAACACACATCCTCAGTTTTGTCCCAAATCATTTTCTCACCAACTCTGACATTTCTTTACAACTTTGAAGTCTTCCAGTGGGAGTTTCGGGGTTGTATAAACATCAAATTCTAACTCTACCCATTACTCTCTTTAGGACTTGGGCAGGTTAGTTAAGAGAGAAGGGGATGAATGCGGGGTATAAAAACTACATAAAGTGATGCAGATGAGGCACTTAAAGGATGGCAGGAATTTGTAGCTATCGGATATTGTAGTAGGAGGAGTCTCTTTCCTTCACCCCATGCCATAGACAAAGTGGGGTACTGATTGTTTCCTAAAGGTAGCCTGTTGTCTCTCTGCAGTGCCTTTATACATACTGTTTCTACCATCAGGGCAGGGCTCTCTTCCTTTTTTCATAATTCTAGACCCTCGTGGTAGTTCTCAATTCAAAGGCCACCACTTTATCTGAATCTCTCCAAATTTCCTGCCTGGAAACAACAAACTTTCAAGTGAACTCTAACTGTCCTTTAAAAACAGGACTATTTTGTTTTCATGAAAATTTGTCATCATGTTTTGTACTATTAGAAAGTAAGTTACAATGAACATTGGGGTACATGCATCTTTTTTTCAGTTATGGTTTTCTCAGGGTATATGCCCAACAATGGGATTGCTGGGATTGCTGGGTCATATAGTAGTTTTATTCCTCCTAGTTTTTAAAGGAATTTTCATATTGCTCTTCATGGACGCAGACCCAGATAACAGACTTGTGGACACAGAGTGGGAGGGAGAAGGTGGGACAAATTGAGAGAGTAGCATTGAAACATATGCAATACCATATGAAAAATTAGATAGCCAGTGGAAATTTGCTGTATGGCACAGGGAGCTGAAATCTGGTGCTCTGTGACAACCTAGAGGGGTGGAATGTAGTGGGAGGTGGGAGAGAGGTTTAAGAGGGAGGGGACATATGTATACCTATGGCTGACTCATGTTGATATATGGCAGAAGCCAGCACAATATTATTAAGAAGTATCCTCCAATTAGAAATAAATAAACTAAAAAAGAAGGTAAGTGACACAAAAGTTGGTGTGCTTTGTTTATTTATATTTTTCACTCTTGGAGAAGTAGAAAAAGTACCATGCCACATATTACCATCTTTATCATCTCTATGAGAGCTAACAATAATTAAGTGCTTCCAATGTGCCAGACCCAGCAATAATCATTGACATTATTAAATGAATGAGGTAAATACACTTGGGGATTTTTAAAATCTCACTAATATTAGCTTCTTTCCTTCAGAACTTCTTTTGAGTATGCTAATCTCCTTTAATCTATTACTGAGACTCAGGGTAGACATAACATGAAAAATCACTGCAGAGAATGCTACATTCATCTAGAGTTGTGACAGAGATTAAAAATGAACATTCACTATTAATGTCTAATTTCCAGGAACGTTTAAAGTGTCCTTTCTCTCTGTCTCACTTTCCCCCGCCTCTTTTAATCCCAGCTCACATATGAATTTCAGCATTAATATTCATAAATTGGATTATGGTGAAGAAGACTCACTGAAATACTGTATGAACTCTTTCAGCGCATATCTGCAATGCAAGGTTGAACACGTCAAACTACTGGAAAGTGCACCTGTCTTTTGCATTGAACTTCTGTTAGTCATCTGAGAATACCAAGGCAATTTTTCAGGCTTCAAAAGACAGTTCAGTTCAGTTCAGTCGCTCAGTTGTGTCCAACTCTTTGTGACCCCATGAATTGCAGCATGACAGGCCTCCTCGTCCATCACCAACTCCCAGAGTCTACCCAAACGCATGTCCATCGAGTCAGTGATGCCATCCAACCATCTCATCCTCTGTCGTCCCCTTCTCCTCCTGCCCCCAATCCTACCCAAGATTAGGGTCTTTTCCAATGAGTCAACTCTTCGCATGAGGTGGCCAAAGTATTGTAGTTTCAGCTTCAGCATCAGTCCTTCCAATGAACAGCCAGGATTGATCTCCTTTAGGATGGATCGATTGGATCTCCTTGCAGTCCAAGGGACTCTCAAGAGTCTTCTCTAACACCACAGTTCAAAAGCATCAATTCTTCGGTGCTCAGCTTTCTTCACTGTCCAACTCTCACATCCATACATGACTACTGGAAAAACCATAGCCTTGACTAGACAGACCTTTGCTGACAAAGTAATGTCTCTGCTTTTTAATATGCTGTCTAGGTTGGTCATAACTTTCCTTCCAAGGAGTAAGCGTCTTTTAATTTCATGGCTGCAATCACCATCAGCAGTGATTTTGGAGCCCCAAAAAATAAAGTCTGACACTGTTTCCACTGTTTCCCCATCTTGCATTTTGGACTCTTTTGTTGACCATGAGATACCAAGGGAACATTTCATACAAAGATGGGCTCGATAAAGGACAGAAATGGTATGGACCTAACAGAAGCAAAAGATATTAAGATGAGGTGGCAAGAATACACAGAAGAACTGTACAAAAAAGATCTTCACGACCCAGATGATCACGATGGTGTGATCACTCACCTAGAGCCAGACATCCTGGAATGTGAAGTCAAGTGGGCCTTAGAAAGCACCACTACAAACAAAGCTAGTGGAGGTGATGGAATTCCAGTTCAGCTATTTCAAATACTCAAAGGTGATACTGGGAAAGTGCTGCACTCGATATGCCAGCAAATTTGGACAACTCAGCAGTGGCCACAGGACTGGAAAAGGTTGGTTTTCGTTCCAATCCCAAAGAAAGGCAATGCCAAAGAATGCTCAAACTACAGCACAATTGCACTCATCTCACATGCTAGTAAAGTAATGCTCAAAATTCTCCAAGCAAGGATTCAGCAATATGTGAACCATGAACTTCCAGATGTTCAAGCTGGTTTTAGAAAAGGCAGAGAAAGCAGAGACCAAATTGCCAATATCCGATGGATCATTGAAAAAGCAAGAGAGTTCCAGAAAAACATCTATTTCTGCTTTATGGACTACGCCAAAGCCTTTGACTGTGTGGATCACAATAAAGTGTGGAAAATTCTGAAAGAGATGGGAATACCAGACCATCTGACCTGTCTCTTGAGAAACCTGTATGCAGGTCAGGAAGCCACAGTTAGAACTGGACATGGAACAACAGACTGGTTCCAAATAGGAAAAGGAGTACGTCAAGGCTGTATATTGTCACCCTGCTTATTTAACTTATATGCAGAGTACATCATGAGAAAAGCTGGGCTGAAAGAAACACAAGCTAGAATCAAGATTGCCAGGAGAAATATCAGTAACCTCTGATATGTGGATGACACCACCCTTATGGCAGAAAGTGAAGATGAACTAAAGAGCCTCTTGATGAAAGTGAAAGAGGAGAGTGAAAAAGTTGGTTTAAAACTCAACATTCAGAAAACTAAGATCATGGCATCTGGTCCCATCACTTCATGGGAAATAGATGGGGAAACAGTGGAAACAGTGTCAGACTTTATTTTTTGGGGCTCCAAAATCACTGCTGATGGTGATTGCAGCCATGAAATTAAAAGACGCTTACTCCTTGAAAGGAAAGCTATGGCCAACCTAGATAGTGTATTTAAAAGCAGAGACATTACTTTGCCAACAAAAGTCTGTCTAGTCAAGGCTATGGTTTTTCCAGTAGTCATGTATGGATGTGAGAGTTGGACGGTGAAGAAAGCTGAGCGCCACAGAATTGATGCTTTTGAACTGTGGTGTTGGAGAAGACTCTTAAGAGTCCCTTGGACTGCAAGGAGATCCAATCATCCATCATAAAAGAGATCAGTCCTGGGTATTCATTGGAAGGACTGATGTTGAAGCTGAAACTCCAATACTTTGGCCACCTCATGCGAAGAGTTGATTCATTGGAAAAGACCCTGATGCTGGGTAGGATTGGGGGCAGGAGGAGAAGGGGACGACAGAGGATGAGATGGTTGGATGGCATCACCGACTCGATGGACATGTGTTTGGTTGGACTCCGGGAGCTGGTGATGGACAGAGAGGCCTGGCGTGCTGCAATTCATGGGGTCGCAAAGAGTCGGACACGACTGAGCAACTCAACTGAACTGAACTGATATATAAAATAGATAACTGATATAGACCTACTCTATATGACAGGTAACTCTACTCAATCCTCTGTAATGACCAATGTGGGAAAAGAATTCTAAAAAAGAGTGAATATATGTGTATGTATAACTGATTCACTTTGCTGTACAGAAGAAATGGACACAACGTTGTAAATCAAATATATGCCAATAAAATTTTTAAAATTATACACAATGATGACTACAGTCGTGAAATTAAAAGATGCTTGCTCCTTGAAATAAAGGCTATGACAAACCTGGGCAGCATATTAAAAAGCAGAGACATTACTTTTCCAACAAAGGTCTGTCTTGTCAAAGCTATGGTTTTCCCAGTAGTCATGTATGGATGTGAGAGTTGGCTGAGATAAGGCTGAGCACTGAAGAATGGATGCTTTTAAACTGTGTTGTTGGAGACGACTCTTGAGAATCCCTTGGACTTCAAAGAGATCAGATCAGTCAACCCTAAAGGAAATCAACTTTGAATATTCAATGGAAGGACTGATGCTGAAGCTGAAACTCCAGCCACTTAATGCAAAAAACTGACTCATTGGGTAAGACTCTGATGCTGGAAAAGATTGAAGGGAGGAGAAGAAGTGGATGACAGAGGATGAGATGTTGGATGGCATCACCGACTCGATGGACATGGGTTTGAGCAAGCTCCGAGAGATGGTCAAGGACAGGGAAGCTTGGTGTGCTACAGTCCATGAGGTCGCAAAGAGTTGGACATGACTGAGTTACTGAAAAACAACAACAATATGTATAATATACCATCCTTGAGGTAACTACTTTTAAATTTAAAAAATCATCATTGCTTGATGATTTTCTTTTTAAATATTTAAAAACCTTAAATAGATGAAAACTGATACTCAGATACTCATTTTTTCCAACAGTATTCTTTAAAAGGTTCTTAGCTAACCAAAAAAAAAAAAAAAAAAACCACTTGGAGCTATTTGTGGATACTTCCATACTGTCTATTCTGTTCCACTTATTTATTTACCTACACTTAAAACTAACAGAACACTATCTTCATTACTGTAGCTTCATGTGCAGTGTTGAAGTTTGGTAGTAAAAGTCTTTCAACTTCATTCTCTTCCAAGACTGCTTTGGTATAGTAGACTGTTGGAATTTCATTATAAATTTTAGAACCTCTCAATTTCTCTAAAAATCTTGTTGCGGTTTTGATTAGGATTTAGTTCAGCCAAATATTGATGCTCAATATGAAAAGGAAAGTAACAGTAGATGCCCACTCTGTTGCTTTATTCTGGGTTTTGGGGGCATTAGTAGTGAGTAGTAATGGGATTTGTTAACTCATTAGTAAAGCTTCTAGAAAGTGAGATCAGTGTTAATTAAGTGCTTTATCTTCTGTAGCTACTATTACTTGCTAAAGAATCTTAATATATGAAACAATTAAAATCTGTTTTTGTGTCACATGGTATCTTAGTTTGGGTTCCTCCAGAAAATTTCCCCCAGCAACAAGATTTGACTGCACATAGTTTATTTGGGAGGTATCTCCAGGTGCAGAAGAGGAGAACTGAGCAGAGAAAGATATTATCAATGGCTCCTTTTCAAGCCAGATAGTCACATAAATAACTGGAGAAACTCTGGAAGCCACTCTTCAGAATTATTGCTCCTGAGAAAGAATAGAGCTGTTGTATTTACACCTCAAATATCTGCCAGTCATTCACTGGTTGAGTGTTGACCCTGAGGTTATTAATCCTCAGCACTTTTAATCTGTTGTACCTTCAGAAAAGCAGGTTTCATCCTTTCAGAGAAAACCCTCAGGCAAAGCAGTGTAGGTTGTAGAGGTTGAAGATGAGCCAGTGAAAACTGAATTAGAAACAGGGAAATGGGGAGGACCCTGACATCATGTATTACAGATAGATTAATTTTCCACTAATTTGCTGTCACGTACAGTGGTAATATGGCACAATGGTAGCCAAGGGGAAAAGCAGTTGTTTTAAAATTATATGGTAAAACATGGAATTATACCATCGCTCAGGAAAGAATAAAATTCTTTAATGCCGTGTAATTTATGGTAGATCCCAGTATATTCTAAAAAAAACCTACTAATTTATAAATCATAATGGTTTATCAATTCTACTCAAGTATTTGGCTTAATGTGTGTTTTTATTTCCCTCAAGTGACACTTAAAAATACAAAGGTTATAACAAACCACTCAAGAGTAATATGCAACAACTATATTATAAAGCACATGCCAGGAAATCACAACAAATGACACAGAATAACTAAATTCAGCTACAGCATTACAAAAGGGATGAAAATTCACTGAATATATTAACAATTTTAGCTTCTAGTTCAATTTTAGCTTCCAAAATTTACCTCTTTCCTCAAAGATACCATTATGATCATGGCATTGAAGCACAAATAATAATAATACCAGAATGACAAAGAGAATTAACACATGTGAGATCTCAAGATGTTTCTGGGGATTTGAACCAGCAATGTATTTCAGATTCTTGGAAGCAGTAGCCCAACATATGACCCTAGAGAACTCTTGTAGAGATAACATTTGGTCTGCAAAACAAAACTTCAGAAAGGTGCTCAAATTGGAATTGGAAGAAAGGAAAGAGAGAAATAATGAGAATGAATGTACGAATTGGGCAATTGACTCATGATCTATAAATCAGGAAATAATTAATCCACTATAAACAGTCACTACCAACCCAGGAGGGTCTTATATAAAGAAATCAGACACAGTCTCTCTGGAAAACTAATACATTTGATACATGCAGTGACAACTTGGAATAACTCTTTTTAATTCTGTCCTTTAGTAGAAGCATGCTTGGACTGATAACATTTTCTTGAATGACCACCCTAAATTGAAGTCTTATACTTAATACCAGACTTCCTAATCTGTGATGCCACTCTGAGAAAAGATCTATTAGAAAAAAGACAAATTTATTAAAAATCAAAGGAAACTAATATTAGCTACCTAAAATAGTCCTCTCAATTCTTTATTCTTAAATAAGAAATGGTAGTTAAAGATCACCCAAATTATGAATAAAGTTAGTGGTATGTAAAAGACAGTTAAAAATTGAAGAAAAACTGATTCCCTTAAGAAATAATTCTTTAAACCTATCTCTTAAAAATAAAGCAGCCATAGCCTCAAAATAGAGTAAAACAAAACTTGAAAACCTAATTTTAATTTTCCTGAATGGTAAAGGATTGTAATAAAACATGAAGAGTAAGCTATGTAATATAAAGCATTACAGAGTGTGTAAATACCTGTTATAAATTAAAAATGTGATTGCAAAAATTTTTAATCAATTGAAAAGTTGGAAATTAATCTAAATAAAATATCTCAGAATGAAGAACTAAAACATTAGATACAGAAAAATCTGGAAAAAAAAGAAACTTGAGAAATAAATAACTAATATAGAATATTCATCATCAGAATTAGAGCCCTAGATAAAGAGTTAAGAAAACAGAGAAGAGAAAAACCATCAAAGAAATTATACAAGAAAATCTCTCACACTGGAGGTAAACTACATGTCTTTAATATGAAAGGGTTCATGGATGAACATGAAAATTGCTGTACCTTGTCACATTTATGTGATTTGAATGATGAGAAGTCCTTGAAACTAAGTTGAAAAAGATTTAAACATAAGATAGGACAAAGTAAAGAAAGGCAGGCAAGTATCAGTAATGTGGGATGATAAAAGTTAATGAAGTTAATGTTTAACTTTTTGAGAAAAACACTACTAAATCTAGAATTCTATATTCATCCAAAATATCAATCAGTTCAAATACTTAAAATGTTCAAAATGTTAACAGTTACCATTTGTGTATCTTTTGTTAGCATTTTCTTGACATATTCTAGCAAAAGCAGGAAGAAAACCAAGAATAAAAAGCTTATGACATCCAAGAAAATATAGACACTACCTTGGAGAGTGGAGAAGTTCTAAGTTAATAGCTTTTGACCACATGATTCTAGGATTGGAGAAGATTAGAATACTTTGGGATTTTTATATTTTTGGGAAAATATTTTATATAATATGTGATTTTTTTTTGTCAATAGATGTGTGATAAACTGAAGCTATAGTGATAATTTTTGTTTTGGCTTTTGGTCAAGAAGAAAAATGAAAGGCGATTAGGACTGTTCAGGAAAAGTCAAATTTTGTATAGGAAAATCATTATCCAAATATGAAGCAGACTAATATATGGAATGGTTGAAACAGAGAAGTATAAGAAAAGTAATTTTATTTGACTTACTCCTCAGAGCTACTCTGGAATCAAAATAAGCTACAATAAAGTAGAATGTTCAATCTGGCAAAGACTTATATGAAGTTAAGACACTCATAATAATATTGATACAGCCTATTGGGTTTCAACTTTATTAATAAATCTGTAAAAAAGCTCAGATGGAACTATGAATATAGAATATAATGCTAATTTTAATCTTAAAAACATGCAAAAGATAAATTTGAGAAAAGGCAGAAGGTGAAAAGTAATGAGAGAAGATGGGATGAAAGGGCATGGGTGATGATATGTCCATCTTACCTTGACAAAACTATTATACTGACTGAGGTTAATAACACAAGAAATAGAGCTATAAAAATGTTATTCAAAGTTACAAAAAAATGATGTAAGAGTGCAATTGGGAGGATGATTGCTTTTCATTATAATTTTTATGTACTCTTTAATTTTTATTATTTTTCTGTATTACTACAATAAATACATTAATTTATGCACAATATGGAGAAGCAATTACTTACTTTTTATGTTACTTTATCTCTTATGTGACACTTTATTCAAAAGCAACATTTTTCTAGGCACAATTATCTCATGATAGATGAAGAATTATCAAAAAAAAATTAACGAAGGGTTATAGGTAAAAACCAAGGCAAACGAACTCCAAGATTGATTCTGAAAAAAAGATGCAAGGGCAAAGGTAAATGGCTGAAAAATGTACAACAAATGTGAATTTCTAGGCTGCCAATAAGTCATTGTGAAATATTTAACTTAGATCAAAGAAAAGGAAAATTTAAACAATTACTTTTATAACAGAGGGTTTTTCACTCCCTAGTTACAAATCTCATCTCTTTCTTGCTCTCTTGTCTATGATCTCTTTTCAAATGTAGTGTTTAGACAATTTCTTATTAAAAATTGATTGTTTGAGTAACCTATGCCTCCTAATATATGAGTTTACAAAGTCAATTGTTGTATTATGACAGAGCTTTTTACATATTTGTAATGAGAGTTACAGTCTTATTCAAATAGTGATATCAAACACATTTGTACATTTAATCACAAGTTTCTTAGGAATATAATGTGAAAAACTCTGCAGGTATCTAACCTACTGCATTTCATTTCGGTACGCTGGATGTCATTAGGTACTATGTGACATGCTTTGCACTCTAGAGGTTAACAAAAGATATGGGAAAACCAGAGTCAATGAAAAGGATTAAAGACTTGACAAGATAATAGTTGGATTAGAAAAAGAGGTTTAGTTTGGCAAAAATTATTTTTGGAGAAATAACTAGTCATTTGTACCATTTTAACAGGGTGACTGTTTCAGTCACATTGAGGGAGTGGGGGGGGGTGTTAATTTCTCCATTCTTAAAATTAAAGGATTATTTTAGAATATCTTAAAGATCTCTTTCATATCTAAATTGCATAATTCTAAGAAGCATTAGCACAGCAAAGGTATTGTCTTAAAATATTTTAAACTGAAGCAAGAAAAAGATAAGGCTACAAATTTCAAAGAAAAACAAGAGTTAACCCAGTTACATTTTTTCAAAAGAATCTCTTCATGGAATTTTTGTAACAATATGAAGCTAATCTGTGTGGGTGCTTGCTATGACCAGAGAATTCTCTTGGAAAAACTCTATTAGCCTTTGCCGTGCTTCATTTTGTACTCCAAGGCCATATTTGCCTGTTATTCCAGATATCTCTTGACTTTCAAGTTTTGCATTTCAGTCCCCTATAAGGAAAAGGACATCTTTTTTGGCTGTTCGTTCTAGAAGGTCTTATAGGTCGTCATAGAACCATTCAAATTCAGCTTATTCAGCATTACTGGTTGGGGCATAGACTTGGATTACTGATATACTGAATGGATTGCCTTGGAAACGAACAGAGATAATTCGGGCATTTTTGAGATTGCACACAAGTACTGCATTTTGGACTGTTTTGTTGGGTATGATGACTACTCCATTTGTTCTAAGGGATTCTTGCTCACAGTTTAGTTCAGTCGCTCAGTTGTGTCTGACTCTATGCGACCCAATGGACTGCAGCACTCCAGGATTCCCTGTTCATCACCAACTCCCGGAGCATCCTCAAACTCATATCCATTGAGCTGGTGATGCCATCCAACCATCTCATGCTCTGTCGTCCCCTTCTCCTGCTGCCTTCAATCTTCCCCAGCATCAGAGTCTTTTCCAATGAGTCAGTTCTCTGCATCAGATGGCCAGAGTATTGGAGTTTCAGCTTTAGCATCAGTCCTTTCAATGAATATTCAGGACTAATTTCCTTTAAGATGGACTGGTTGGATCTCCTTGCAGTCCAAGAGACTCTCAAAAGTTTTCTCCAACACCACAATTCAAAAGCGCCAATTCTTTGGCGCTCAGCTTTCTTTCTACTCCAACTCTTACATCCATACATGACTACAGGAAAACCATAGCTTTGACTAGACGGACCTTTGTTGGCGAAGTAATGTCTCTGCTATTTAATATGCTGTCTAGGTTGGTCAGAACTTTTCTTCCAAGGAGCAAGCGTCTTTTAATTTTATGGCTGCAGACACCACCTGCAGTGATTTTGGAGCCCAAGAAAATAAAGTCTCTCACAGTTTCTATTGTTTTCCCATCTATTTGCCATGAAGTGATGGGAACAGATGATCTTAGTTTTCTGAATGTTGAGTTTTAAGCCAACTTTTTCACTCTCCTCTTTCACTTTCGTCAAGAGGCTCTTTAGTGCTTCTTCACTTTCTGCCATGAGGTGGTGTCATCGGCATATCTGAGGTTATTGATATTTCTCCTGGCAATCTTGATTCCCGCTTGTGCTTCTTCCAGCCCAGCATTTCACATGATGTACTCTGCATATAAGGTAAATAAGCAGGGTGACAATATACAGCCTCGATGTACTCCTTTCCCGATTTGGAACCAGTCTGTTGTTTCATGTCCGGTTCTAACAGTTGCTTCCAAACAAGCCTTTAACAGTATGTGAACTGTGAACTTCCAGATGTTCAAACTGGATTTAGAAAAGGCAGAGGAACTAGAGATCAAATTGCCAACATTCTCTGGATCATCGAAAAAGCAAGAGAATTCCAGAAAAACATCTACTTCTGCTTTATTGTCTATGCCAAAGCCTTTGACTCTGTGGATCACAACAAACTGTGGAAAATTCTGAGAGAGATGGGAATACCAGACTACTTTACTTGCCTCCTGAGAAATCTGTAGGCAGGTCAAGAAGGAACATTTAGAACTGGACATGGAACAACAGACTGGTTCCAAATTGGGAAAGGAGTACATTAAGGCTGTATAATGTCACCTTGCTTATTTAATTATCTGAAGAATACATCATGCAAAATGCCAGGCTGGATGAAGCACAAGGTGGAATCAGGATTGCCAAGAGAGATATCAATAACCTCAGATATGCAGAGGTTATGGCAGAGAGCCATATGGCAGAAAGCAAAGAAGCTCTAAAGAGACTCTTAATGAAAGGGAAAGAGGAGAGTGAAAAAGTTGGTTTAAAACTCAACGTTCAGAAAACTAAATTCATGGCATCTGGTCCCATCACTTCATGACAAATAGATAGAGAAACAATGGAAACAATGAGAGACTTTATTTTCTGGGGCTCCAAAATCACTGCAGTGACCCCAGCCTTGAAATTAAAAGATGCTTGTTTCTTGGAAGAAAAGTTATGACCAACCTAGACAGCATATTAAAAATCAGAGACATTACTTTACCATTTAAGGTCCATCTAGTCAAAGCTATGGTTTTTCCAGTAGTCATATATGGATGTGATAGTTGGATTATAAAGAAAGTTGAGCGCTGAAGAACTGATACTTTTGAACTGTGGTGTTGGAGAAGACTCTTGAGAGTTCCTTGGACTGCAAAGAGATCAAACCAGTCAATTCTAAAGGAAATCAGTCCTGAATATTCATTGGAAAGACTAATGCTGAAATTTCAATACTTTGGCCATCTAATGCGAAGAACTGATGCATTGGAAAAGACCCTGATGCTGGGAAAGACTGAAGGTGGCAGGAGAAGTGGACGATAGAGGATGAGATGGTTGGATAGCATCACTGACTCAATGGACATGAATTTGAGGAAGCTCCGGGAGTTGGTTACGGACAGGGAAGCCTGGCATGCTGCAGTCCTTGGGGTTGCAGAGTCGGACATGACTGAGCGACTGAACTGAATCTGTGTGTGGAAAATGTCTATGCATATGTCAGGACAGAGTGGACTGAGGCCATTTAAAAAATTGATGCCTAATCTCACAAACTTAGGTTCTGAACAAACGGAATCTAGCCACAGCTTCAATCACTTACTCTAAGTAGTCCAGACACACAGACCAGGATAAGTTCCTATATATTTTCACTAACCATCCTACCTTCACAGGATTTTTTTTTTTTTTTTTTTACAATGTTGTGGTGTTATCTGCTGTAAAACAGCACAGATTACCCATAAGGTATAAGCAATAATCCCCTCTCTCTTGAGGCTCCATCCCACCCCTCCAGGTCTTCACAGAGAGTCAGGCTGGGCTCCCTGTGTTATATAGCAACTTCCCATTAGCTATCTATTTTACACCTTGTAGTACATCTATGTCAGTGCTGCTTTCTCCATTTGTACCACTCTCTCCTTCCCCCACACATTCTCTTGTGTGCATTTCAAATACTTTTCCATCACTTTTAAGTCTGCTCATCCTGTAAGTCTGATAATCCTGAAGATCTCAGTTTAAGCATTATGTCTCCCTCAGACACTGCATAGCTCTCCTCATCACACCAAACTGCCCTATTATGAACTCTACTAGCAGCAAAATATCTCCTCTACAAAGTGGATGTCAGGGTTGGAATTTTCATATCATTTATGCATATACTTGGATGTGTTCTGTCTCCTGTTGGCTGACTCCATGAGGGAAGGGACCAATTAGGATTTGATCTTAGTTGCATTCCCAGTGTTCTGAGATAGACTGTGGTACAAAGAAGGCACAAAACAAGTAGATGTTGAATGAAGGAATGGATATTTTTAAACCTCTATGGAGATTTAAACCTATGGAGGTTTAAACCAATGGAGGTTTAAACCTATGGAGGTTTTAAACCTCTTTGGAGGTCCTAGCTTTCAGTATATTCTAGATTTCTCATTTTGAGGACTGATAAGGTTCTTTATGAACACACAATTTCTTCCTTCACTTTTACTCTCAGATGGGAGGTAAATCTTTATTAACATTCAGGAAATAAATTCTTAGACTTATGAGACATTTGGAAGGGCAATGTCATACAATATTAAAAATATCAGATATTAAAAAGTCATAGATTCCAATCCAAAATCATACCTATTAACTTTGTCTTTTGTTATTTGTTATTTTATATGTAAAATGGAATTAATAATATTTGCCTTGCCTGCTGTGCTGGATGGTTTTATGCATAAAGACATAATATTTCCAAATTTTGTTGTTTTTCTGTTGTTTGTTAAACTGAGTATATCTATCTAAATATAGTCAGGAAAAATAATAAGCAAATCATGAATGGTTATGTATTATTAGAGCTCTTTCAGTTGTAAGTAATGCAAGTGAAATTCAAATAGGCTTAAGAAAAAAGAGACTGTATTAGCTCATTCAAACTGAAAAGTTCAAAAGAGATTTGAGCCCAACTGGATTCAAAGGCTTAAATGAACTCCACGTCTTCACCTGTACTCTGCCTCCTTTGGATTAGCTTTAGCTTCTGGTAGGACCACCACACATGTTGGCCAACATGGTCACATGTAAATCCACTGCCTACTAGGTGAGTATCACCAGCTGGAAAAAACAAATCTTCCTTAACTGCTGGCCTCAAGTGTTCCAGAATTCATTGACCTGTCTTGCCTCATGTATAGTTCCCTTAATCAATCATTTTGAGATTTGATTAGTTAGGCTAAGACAAACATACTTTTTTGAGTGAAACATAGGGTAAGTCATACCCCACAGATTGAATGAAGAGGGAGATTGAATTGAGTTTTCTAGAGGAAAAACAATGGGCTCTTCGGGAGGATGGAATACTAAGAAGGTGAAATAAAATATGCCTCCTGAAATATTTATCTTTTTACTAGGATTACCTATAATCTGTTATGTGCTTTTTGCTTCTCTGTATTTTTCAGTAATTCTACAGTAATTATGTGCTGTGTGGACAGTAACAAAAATATAAATGAGATACTGTATACAAAAGTGTGCTCTAAACTCTAGGGATCTGTATAATGAAAGGGATTATTAAGATGACTGGATTATTTTTTTCCAAATAGAATAAATAGGATAAGCAAAAACCTCAACCAAAACACCTTTAATCCCCAGCATTTTAGACTTATTGAGAATGTTTATATAATTTTTTTAAATGTGCTTTACCTAAAAAAAGAGTTTGAGATGGTTTTTATAGCATAACGCTGTCATTGCTTCTTAAGGAAAATTTGGTCTATTTGCTGTGAATGCTAATGAATAACTGTGGCTCCTTATAATAACTCAGCAACTATTTCCCTACACACTTGATGGCTTAAGAGAGTATTCTCTCATTTTTCATATATTTCCAATTGCATTCTACTATTTTATCTTTGGCACTGTAGACCAGTGGTAGATGGAACACATGTATGACTCTGAAGTTGGTAGAGTCTAGATAGAAAGTGAGTTGTAACACTATTATTTGCCTTTCCATAAATGTGCTTTCTTTAGTGCATCATACTGAGAGAAACAATCTTAAATAATTATTTTCAACTGAAAGTTACTGTGATGCTTGTTCATTTCTCACCCCCTCATCTTTCACAGTTTCTTCAAAGGACTCAGCTTTAGAAGTGTTCTGTGTATGATAAACTCTCTCAGATCAGGTTACCCAGAAAACAGACTAGGGGACAGAGATTTGCATGCACAAAGTTTTGGGGGGAATGCCTTTCAAGCAACACCTACCTAGCAGAGATGAAATACGTTCCTGCAGAGAGAAAAGTTGCACTGTGATGTGGTGAGAACAAAGACTTGATTCTGTGCGGAGCTGAGGAGCTTCAGTGACCCACTAGACTTGTCTTGAATTCAGAAGAGGACTTTCGTACCCAACATAGTCCAGTCACTGAATGTGTGGGCCACCCTGGGAAAGAGGTGCAGTGTAGGTGAGGGAGCACCCTGTGAATGAGGGCAATTCTTAGCAGGTCTCTTCCGTGAGTGTTTAGTAGCCAACAAGTTCTGGCCAACTAGGGAATGAAACATTTTATCCTAAAAGGAAGCATCTAGGTAGTACAACACATCTCCTACTACATATATCTAGTGACCTGATGGTGAAATTTAGAATTTAGATTAAAGTAACATTTGAATAGTCTCAAAAATTAAGGGCAGATATCTAATATAAGGCTTTGATATTTGTATCTAGCCAGCAAAATCAGTTTCTTTTTTTTTTTCAGCATGCATTTTGCTATAAATTTCTCTATCTCTTCATTAATACCTGAAAATTAAATTTTGCCTCTACTATTATTTTCCTTTAACTTGAACTTCCTTAAATTTTTTCTTGTAGTTTAGATTGGCTGGCAACAAACTATCTTTGTCATTCCTTGATTTGACAATGTCTTTATTTCTCTTTCATTCCTGAAGTATATTTTTACTAGATATATAATCTGAGTTGGAAGTTTTTATGGGTATTTTTTTTCTGTCAGCACTTTAAAGACATTGTTTCACTAACTACTATTCTTGATGGATTTTTTATGAGAAATTCAGTAATTTAAATGGTTACACTTCTTTCTTTAATGTATTTAAGTTTGTTTGCAATGTTTTTGGTTTTTTTCAGTTTGATTATGTATGTATCTTAGAATGTCTATCTTAGGTTTTATCCTATTTTGAATTTGCTGAGCTTCTATATTCTAAAAATGTATATATCCTACAAAACTTGGCATATTTTCAAATGTTATTTCTTCAAATATGTTTCTGCCCTAATATCTTTTTTTTTTTTTTATAAATTTATTTATTTTAGTTGGGGGCTAACGACTTAGCATAGCATAGCATAGCAATTACTTTACAATATTGTAATAGTTCTTGCCATACATTGACATGAATCAGCCATGGGTTTACATGAGTTCCCCTTCCTGGACCCCCCACCCACCTCCCTCCCCATCCCATCCCTCTGGGTCATCCCATTGCCCTGGCCCTGAGCCCTTGTCTCATGCATCGAACATGGAATGGTGTTCGGTTTCACATATGATAATATACATGTTTCAATGCTATTCTCCCAGAACGTCCCACCCTCACCTTCTCCCTCAGAGTCCATAAAATTGTTCTATGCATCTGTGTCTCTTATTCTGTCTCGCATATAGGGTTATCGTTACCATCTTTCAAATTCCATACATATGCATTAGTATACTGTATTGTTGTTTTTCTTTCTGGCTTACTTCACTCTGTATAATGGGCTCCAGTTTCATCCATCTCAGTAGAACCGATTCAAATGTATTTTTTTTAATGGCTGAGTAATATTCCATTGTGTATATGTACCACAGCTTCCTCATCCATTCGTCTGCTGATGGACATCTAGGTTGCTTCCATGTCCTGGCTATTGTAAACAGTGCTGCGATGAACATTGGGGTACACGCGTCTCTTTCCATTCTGGTTTCCTCAGTGTATATGCCCAGCAGTGGGATTGCTGGGTCATATGGCAGTTCTATTCCCAGTTTTTTAAGGAATCTCCACACTGTGCTCCATAGTGGCTGTACTACTTTGCATTCCCACCAACAGTGTAGGAGGGTGCCCTTTTCTCCACACCCTCTCCAGCATTTATTGCTTGTAGACTTTTGGATAGCAGCCAAAAGTCTCCTCTCCTCTGGGTTAGCAAGGCAACTTTATCCTCTCCTCTGGGTTAGCAAGGCAACTTACTTTAGACCTTTTACTATTATTCCACAGATCCCTAAGTCTTAGTCAATTTTTTATCCTCTCCTCTGGGTTAGCAAGGCAACTTACTTTAGACCTTTTACTATTATTCCACAGATCCCTAAGTCTTATTCAATTTTTGTCAGTCTTTTTTCTTTTCTATTTTTGAGCAATTTCTATTAAGCTATATTCAAGATTACTGAAACTTTCCTCTGTTACATATGTATATATATCTGTGTGTATATATGTGTACATATATATATATTCTATTATTGAGCCCATACAGTGAACTTTTATGTGATATTGCTTTTTTCATTTAAAAATATTTGTTTAGTTATTTTTATAGTCCTATTTCTCTACTGATATTTCTCATCTTTATATTCATTTCAGTATATGTTATAACAAATAGTAATATTTACAATAGCTGCTGGAAAATCCTCGTCTGATAATTTAAAAAATCCATGTCACCTTGAGCTTGATATCTGTTGGTTGTCTCTTCACTAAAAAATGGGTCACATTTTCCTAGGTCTTTCCATGTCAATTTTTGAGACATATATTGCTCATTGTTAATGGTATATTGTATACATTCTTGTTTCTATTATAGTCCTCTCTGGTTTCTATTATAGTCCTCTCGGTAATGTGAATGGTTTTGTTTTGGGAAGCAACCACTGTGGATACATCTGGACTGTAGGATCTCTCTTGTCTTTTGTGGATGGTAGTTTAAATTTCAGTTCAGTTCTTTTAGATTTTGCTACACTGGCTTGGTTGTATTTTGTGCATACATGTTTTAGAGGTACAGCTGAACAGTGTTTAATCAGAGCATCTTGCTTTATTCTCAGTAAGTCACACTCATGAGTTGCATTTTTCATTATCATCAGCAACATCATATATTGCCAATTACACATTGACATATACCAGCTAAATTTTCTGAATGTCATTGAACTGAATTTACATTAGGGGAAACTTGTCTCTTTTAGATTTATCAGAGACAATGGTATTTTAGTATTTTTTGAAAGCTAGTCCATTAACTTCTACAAATATTTATCTTTTAAGAGAAAATAAACTCAGCTTCTAGGAATGACTAACTAGGAGGTTTCAGAATAGCCTTTTTGCTGAGAACAATGAAATAAGTTAGAAAAATACTTAGAAAACTGTTTTAAGACATTAAAAAGATACAAATGGATTGAGAACTTAAACAAAAGACAAAGCATGAGGAATACCAAAGGAAGTTATTTCAGTGCCTGGAACCAACAAAATTAATACCAAATACTAAAGCAGTGGTTGAGAGGATAAGCAACTAAGCAGAATATTGACTGTCTCATGTTGCTGAGGGAAGACTATGGAGTCAAGGGCTCTGGGTAAATACCCCAATCTTTCAGCTGGTATCTAAAGGTCTTGCATTCTACATGTGATATTGAATGAGAAATAGATAAGCACTCATGATAATTAATGCCCAGCTCAAAACTGTTTCAGCTTCTATTTGGATTATGGAGACACACCCCCCTACGTGATGATAACACAAACAATTCTTCTATGGAGAAGGATGACATTAGCTAATGCTTCAAATGATTGATGCTAATCTTTTATACAATGGTATGCAATGTGGTAAACAACAAAAATTAACCAGGCACTTAGAAAATAAATATGATACAAAGATGTAATGAACAGGGAATATAACCAATATTTTATAGTAACTACAAATGGAGTATAATCTATAAAATATCAAAGCACTAGGCTGTACATCTGAAATGAATATAACACTTTAAATTAACTATAGTTCAGAGTAAAACGTAATAAGGTGCAAAATGTCAAGAACCAGCCCAAAACAAGAAAAAAAGCAACTGAGACTGACCAAGAAAATAAGCATATATTAGAGCTATAAAACATAGCTTTTGTTAATATGTTCAGAAATTGTGACAAGATGGAGAATTTTAGCAAAGAACTGGGAATTTTAAAAAATGGAAATTCTAGAACTTAAATAATAAAATGAGTGGTTAAGATCTAAATGGCAGAGATTTTATTAAACCAAGTGGTTGGATTCATCAGCAGACTAACCACAACTGAAGAAATAAGAAGTTGGAAAATAGATCAAAAGAAAATATTCAAACGGAATCAAGGAGCTCCAAAAGGATAGAGAATATAGAGAGGAACAAATGGATGTTAGAATATAGTACAAATGTCTAACAAACATGTGATTGGGGTCTTAGAAGTGGAAAAAGAGTGAATAGGGAAGAAGCAATAGTTGAGAATATTGGGACTAAGAATGTTAAAAAACTAATTAGAGTGTTCAAGGAAGAGATTCAAGAAGTACTGTAAAACCTAAGAAACAGAGATACAAAGAAAAATATACTCAGATATGTCATATTGCTGAAAATAAAAGATAAATAATAAATCACAAAAGCAGTCAGAAAGCTATAGATTCAGCTTAGTCCTGATCAAAATTGCAGCAGTATTTTTTTAAGAAATGAATGAATTTATTCTAGATTTAAAATGAAACTGCAAAGAATATGTGTATATATTTATATAAGATATATTTGTATAAAAGCATGCTTTTTTTCTTAATGAACATAGTTGAAAGACATATATTACATGCTTTTGAGAACCACTATAAAGCTACATTAATTGACATGATAGTATCAGTGTAAAGAATGACAAATACATCAGTAGAACCAAATGGAGCTGAGATATAGACATACACACACACACACACACACACACACACACACACACACACACACACACACACACACACACATACATACAGCCTGCTGTAAACCAAGGTGTTTTAAACCAAATTCGTGGGATAGGAATGTCTTTTTAAACAAATAATGCTCAATCAATTCCATATATCAGTCCAAAATAAAATTTATTCAAGATAGATCAAACGCCTACATATAAAATCTACAACCAGAAATCTTCTATAGGAAAATGTCTTTATCTTCTTGAGTAGGCAAAGATTTATTAGGCAAAACACACAAAAAAGCACTAGCCATTACAAAAATTGATAACATGTATTCTGTCAACATTAAAGATAAAACTACTATGTATCAAAAAAATTAGGAAAATGAACAGGCAAGTCACAGACTTAAACAAAATAGTTACAGTTCAGAAATCTGAAAAAAGGACTTTTATCTATAATATATAAAGAACACCTAGTTATCAATGTTATAAGGACAGATGACTCAACAAAAAGGGTAAAACTTTTGAAGGAATACTTTACTAAAGGAGATTTAAGAATGATCAATAAGCACAAACATGGAAAAAAATGCTTGACATCATTAATTACCAGAAAAATGCAAATTAAAACTGAAATCATATATCATTTTACACTACTACAATGAATAAAATTGAGAGTGACAATGCTAATTGCTGGCAAAGATGCGGAGCTATTATAACTTTAATAAATGCTTGTGACAAGTGAAAGTGTTAGTCACTCACTCATGTCCAACTCTATGCAATCCCACGGACTGTAGCCTGCCAGGCTCCTCTGTCCATGGAATTCTCCAGGCAAGAAAACTGGAGTGGGTAACCATTCCTTCCTCTAGAGGATCTTCCTGGCCCAGGAATCGAACCCACATCTCCTGGTTTGCAGGCAGATTCTTTACCATCTGAGCCACCAGGGGAGTCCCAACAAATGCTTGTAGGAAGGTTACATTGTACAAATATCGTGCATAACTGTTTGCAGGTTTCTTATAAAATTAAATATACATTCTCTTCTTACCCCTAGAATTTCAATCTAGGTATTTACCCAAGACAAAAAAAACAAAACAAAAAACTATGTTTACAGAAAGATTTGTAAAAATGTTCATCATAACCCAATTTGAAGGAACTCAAATGGTCATCACCAGAAGAATGGAATAATCTGTGGTATATTTATACAGTGGAATATTGCTTGGCAGTGAAAAGAAAATGAGTAATATTGGCATATGTCATAATGAATATTGTAATAAATTACAATATCGAACACACAATATTGAGCAAAAGATGCCAGACATAAGTGATTATATGCTGTAGGATTTTACATATTTGAGGTCCAAGAAGAGAACTATAGTGATAGAATCAGGACAGTAATTCTTCAGGTAGGAGCATGAAATTGAATGGAAAAAGGAAAGACAATACTTTTTGGAATGATGGAAATGTTCTATACTATATTTTGCTCTGAATAGAGGTTACCTCACATCCTCTGCTCCTCCCTTCTCCTTTTGTCTTCAATCTTTACCAGCATCAGTTTCTTTCCAATGAGTCAGCTCTTTGCATCAGGTGACCAAAGCATTGGAGCTCCAACATCAGTCCATCCAATGCACATTCAGGGTTGCTTTCCATTAGGATTGACAGGTTTGATCTCTTTGCAGTCCAAGGGACTCTCTAGAGTCTTTTCTAGCACCATAGTTCAAAGGCATCAATTCTTTGGCACTTGGCATTCTTTATGGTCCAACTCTCACATGTGTACATGACTACTGGAAAAACCATAGCTTTGACTATGTAAACCTTTATCAGCAAAGTGATGTCTCTGTTTCTTAGTATGCCATCTATGTTTGTCATCGTTTTCCTTCCAAGGAGCAAGTGTGTTTTCATCTCATGGCTGCAGTCAATGTCCAAAGTGATTTTGGAGTGCAAGAAAAAAATATTTGTCACGGCTTCCACTTTTTTCCCTTCCACTTGCCATGAAGTGATAGGGCTGGATGCCATAATCTTAGCTTTTGAATGTTGTATTTCAAGCCAACGTTTTCACTTTCCTCTTTCACTTTCATCAAGAGGTTCTTCAGTTCCTCTTCACTTTCTGCCATTAGAGTGGTATCATCTGCCTATCTGAAATTGTTGATGTTTCTCCCAACAGTCTTGATTCCAGTGTGTGATTCATCCAGCCTGGCATTTCACATGATGTACTCTGCATAGTAGTTAAATAAGCAGGGTGACAATATACAGCCTTATTGTACTCCTTTTCCAGTTTTGAACCAGTTGTTCCATGTCCAGTTCTAACTGGTTTTTCTTGATCTGCACACAGGTTTCTCATGAGACAAGTAAAGTGATCTAGTACTCTCATTTCTCCAAGAATTTTCCAGTTTATTGTGCTCCACAACATCAAAGACTTTAGCATAGTCAATGAAGCAGATGTTTTTCTTGAATTCTCTTGCTTTCACTATGATCCAACGACTGTTGGCAATTTGATCTCTGGTTCCTCTGCCTTATCTAAATACAGCTTGTACCTCTGGAAGTTCTCAGTTCACGTACAGCTAAAACCTAACTTGAAGAATTTTGAGCATAATCTTGTTACCAGATGAAATGAGCACAATTGTGCTGTAGTTTGAACTTCTTTGGCATTGCCCTTCTTTATGATTGGAATGAAAAGTGACCTTTTCTAGAGTAGAGAACAGAGGAGCCTGGTGTGTTGCAGTCCATGGGGTCACAAAGAGTCAGGCATGACTTAGAGACAGAATAATAACAGAGTGGTTACATGGATTAATAAATTTGTGACATCCATGGACACTTAAGATATGTGCATTTTGTTGTGTGAGTATAAAGAAAACAGGAATCCAGTGAAATGACACTACATACAAAAATGGCTAAAATTAAAAACAAAGTAAACATGGTAATGCTGAGCATTGAGGGCTTTCTAGACCCACTGAAACGTCCAAGCAGCGCTTTCAATAGGCTAAGTTAGCACTATCAGTTTGGAAATCTAAAGCATGAGATCCACAAAGCTTTGACCTAGCAATTCCACTCCTAGTTATAATTCCAAAAATATGTAAGTATAAAAGGCTGGTACAGGCTATTTATACCAAAGCTATTTTAATGGCAAAACTTGTTATATACATTAAAGCAATGAAAATCACCACTACATGTAACAACATGGAAAAAAAATCTTACAACTATAGTATTTTATGAAAGAAACCCCAATAGAAAGAATACATATTGTGTGAGTCCATTTATATAAGCCTCAATGCATGCTAAGTCGCTTCAGTCGTGTCCGACTCTGTGCGACCCCATGGACAGCAGCCCACCAGCCTCCTCTGTTCACAGGATTCTCCAGGCAAGAATACTGGAGTGGGTTGCCATTTCCTTCTCCAATAAGCCTCAAAAATGATAACAAATTTCTATATGCATTTTTCTGTTTGTATGTTTTATTTCAATTTCAGAAAGTGCATTATAAAAGCGAGAAGGAATGGATCTGGGGTAAAGAGGAAGAGGAGACTTGGACAAGAAGCAAGGACTTTCTATTTAATCTACATTTCTATTATCAGAAAAGCATAGTATCTCTTTTATACATTTGTTTAATTTTTTTATTTGTTTGTACTGTATTCATGCCAGAATAAAGTCACAAATCCATACGCATTGAAATATTTTCTTTCTCTTCCATATGCACTCTGCAATATACTTGTTAAAGTTCACCAATGTCATGGGAATGTAAGTTTTGTGCAGCCACTGCAGAAAGCAGTTGGAGTTTCCTCAGAAAACTAAACATAGAATTATCATATGATCCAACAGTCCCATTCCTAGACATATATCTGGAACAAACTATAATTCAAAAAGATATATGCATCCCTATGTTCATAGCATGTGAATTATTCACAATAGCCAAGACATGGCAAAAACCTAAATGTGTAGCAACAGATGAATGGATAAAGAAGATGTGGTACATACGTAAAATGGAATACTACTCAGCCATAAAAAAGAACAGAATAATGCCATTTGCCACGACATGGATGCAACTACAGATCATCATACTAAGTGAAGTAACTCAGAAAGATAAAGATAACTACCATATGATATCACTTACATGTAGACTCTGAACTATGACACAAATGAACTTATCTATGAAAAAGAAACAGAATCATAGACATAGAGAACAGACTAGTGGTTGCAAAGGGGAAGAAGTTGGGGAGGGGGGTTGGAGTGGGAGGTTAGGGTTAGCAGATGTAAACTTTTATTATTTTAAAGATTTTTTTATGTGGACCATTTTAAAAGTCTTCACTGAATTTGTTACAATGTTGTTTCTGCTTTGTGTTTTGTTTTTTTGGCTATGCAGTATATGTGATCCTGTTCAGGGATTGAACTAGACCAGCACCCCTTGCATTGGAAGGTGAAGTCTTAACCACTGGACAAGCCAGTAAGTCCCAGATGTAAGATTTTATATTTAAGAATGGATAAACAACAAGATCTTACTGTATAGCCCAGAGAACTACATTCAGTATCCTATGATAAATCATAATAGTAAAAATTATTTTTAAAAAAGAATGTACATATGTATGTATAGCTGAATCACTTTGCTGTACAGCAGCAATTAACACATTTTGAATCAATTTTACTTCAATACAAAACTAAGTTCACCAGTGCCATATTACCTCATTATCTTGCTGAATATTTTATGCATAGACACTTCCTTTGGTATTTGCTTTCACAACTTTGCCGATTTTTCATTAACTTCCAAATGCTAGCTTTCTGCTAAGACTAATACCTTTCACAAGTCTGTTAGACCCCTGTTAGCTTTTCTGAAGTACACTGACCTTTGTGATTGCACTGTTAAATAGCATGATTGACGTATATATTTCTGAAACTAGGACATAAACAGGCTCTAAAAGAAGTCATAATTTAATTAGACTATTAATCTGTTTCACTTATGAGTATTATTTACTCATAAAAACATGATTGCCTCAAATTATTGCTCAGATCCAATTTTGTTCTGCTGTGTCATTTGATAATTTCAGTGTCAATACTTGCTTTATAATAAATAAATTACTTGATTAGGAGGATGGGTTATTTAGATATTTACATGATTCTAAGAATTTTTCTTCTAAAACTCCAGTATTTAAACCATGACAGCAATATAGGATTCTGAAAAATCAATATTTTTCCTTTTACAGATCCTTTCGTGTATACATTCTGTCTGGGAAAAGTAAGTTGTCTTAAATATGTGCATTTACAGACAAGTGTAAATGTAATTGGCAAACATGTAAAATGTGTTTATAGAAAATACAGCAGCTATAATTTAATTAATACCTACTGTATCATGGTGCCACATAGACTATTTTCATATATTGTTTTATACTGAGTGTAATTTTCACTGTAAATCTCTGTGGTATATCAACTCCATGCTCTACTCCTTTTTGCAAATGAGGAAACTAAGTCTTAGGGAAGCAAAACGACTTGAACAAAACACGAGACTCTAATGATTCCCACTATTGCTATTCATGATTTTCATGATTGACAATGACTTGCTCAAGGATTTGATCACTCCAGGCCCCACCTGTTCATCCATAGAGAGTAAGGCCATCAGTAGTAGCTTGGTGTAGTGGTTGTAAAGTTCTCATCTGATATGTGGTAGAGGTATTTGTTAATAAGGTAAAAAACATGAAATAAATATTAACATAATGGACATTCTTGCTCATAGCAGTGGAGAAATAGTATCGCTTGCTAAATCAGTCCTAACTCCAAACACTGGGGTCAAGTACATGAAAGCATGTCTTTCACCTCTACGTATTTCCCTTTTTAACGCCCCTCCCATCACCATTCTTCCACCTCTCCTTTCTGGGTACCTGGTTATTCTGCTTCCATTCAGAGCTCATGGATTGTGCTTACTGTTCTAGATTCTTCCTCCTTCTTCCTCACATATCAAAATATTCCAGTCAGGTGTCACATATCTTCAACATTTTGACATCTAATGAACATATCATGATAGAGCTTTCATTGTGTTTTGAGCATTTGTAAAAGTATGTTGTACTTGTGACTATCCTCCTGCAAGTGACAATAACCTATCTATAAACAGCTTAACCAAAAAGTGAATTAATTAACTTCAATTAACTGAAACATTATGGTGGTTCTTCCATTAGGTAGCACTTCACTCTTGGCCTTAAATAATGGGATTTGTCTTTCCAAGTCTCCTAACTGCCTGTTGTGCTACCTACACCCTCAGATGGACTGCCTTTTTGGAGCAAATGTACATTAACCTCCAGGGTTACCCGTGAGCAGCTGGACATCCTCGGTGGAAAGATCATGCATTTCTTTTAAGAAACTGTATTTCTTCTAAAGAAAGATCTGTCTCCAGTTGGTTAGTTTGTCCCATCCTGATTGCTGGAACAGATCACCACCTCATGGTGACATAGTCTTCTTGCATGGATGGTTGGTTGGGGAAAAAACATATCAAACACAGTATACTGTAAAATAAGTCTTAACAGTCTTATCAAGACATATGTAACTGCAGGATTAGTGAAGACATTCCTATTTGCATTTTAGCAGTTTCAGTACCAGAAAATTGACATTCCTGGGATGTCACTTGCATATATGAGGGCTGATGCAAATGTTCTTTTGGAGTATTTGGAACTGGAGTTAAGGGGCACAACTTCTTTCCATAAGTAGAACAACATGCAGAAATGAACAACTTGCCTTAGTAAGATCTTAACTGAGAGATAGGATTCTCTCATCCATGTTGCAATCCTGTTTTCCTTGTTAAAAGCTTTGTTGCTTGGGTTTCAGAATATTCTAGGGACTGTAGCTTGTTTTGCTTTTCTGGTAACTATATGGTCTCATTACAACCAAAAATGCATTCCTCCTTTGAGGGGGATTTTATTCTGCTCTGGCTTGGGGTGAACATTAGAGCATTTTCAAATTCAAGTCTTTACTGTTGAATTTGCTGAAAATATGAAACTTCCTAAGGTTTGTATAGCTAACAGTGAAACATTATGGTGCATGATGAAACATGACTAGTTTATTTAAACAGCACAAGTGAAATGTCTTCAGCAACTAGCACGCCATTAGAGATACTTCTCTGCGGTATACCCGAATGCCTAATATGTTGCATGTAACTGCCGGAAATTTGATCAGGGATTCCCTATGCAGTCTAGAGTTGAGGATAAAGGATCAGGACTTGAATTTCACATCTAAAATATCATCTTTCCACCCAAATGGGTAAGGTTGGAGTAATCGGTCTGCATGTACAAAATGGAAAAATTATCCCTAGAGTTTAATTCAGAATCAGGGAAAATACAGTATGTTCTTCTGTTAAGCAAAGAGCCTTCTTTGTTGGAAGTGGGTCATCCAGAGACCCAGTTGCTTAAGAAAAACAGATGAAATACAGTAATTCCAAAAACAGACCAATAAAGGCCAAGTGCCCAGTTAATCTTTCAAAGGACAAGTCCCTCAGTAGCCATGAATGCTGTTAAGAGTTGAACGTGTCTAATTTATATATGACTCCAGGGTCAACATGATTAAGTGGAAAGGGAACAAGGTACAGTTTGTAGAAACCAATGTAAGGGAAGCTGTTAAGGAAAGTTTTAAGGTTTAAAACATTTTAAGGAACATTTTCAAGGAAAGAGTACATGCCATAGCCTTCAACTGACAGTTGCCCCAAAGAGAATAAACAAAGAGATTTCAGCTCATTAACTCCTTTTTTAAAGGTCTAAATAGAAACAATATAAAGATGCCATAAAGCAAGAGAGGACAGTCCTGGCATGGGATGAACTCTCAGATGTTCCAGACCAACTTGCCTGGTAAACACTTCACTACCTCATTTTCAAAGGTCAGTGTGAGGTGTGACATGACATTCTTTTTTATAGCATAAGAAATTCAATATGGATTCAATAGTTCCTTCTCAGCAACTTATGAAATAGGAGGACAATTTCTAGCCTGTTGAAATTTATGATTAAACATTCAAATCCTTCTAGAAGTGTGCATGCCATATTGTAGAACATGGCAACATTTTTCTATAGAGGACTGCATAGTAAATATTTTCATTTCTGGGGATAGATGCTCCCTGTAGCAACTGTTTGACTCTGTCACTCTAGCGCAAAAGCAGCAATAAGCAATGTGTAAATTAATGTTCATGACTATGTTCTAATACAACTTTACTGACAAAAACAGGCAGCAGGTTGAATTTGAACCATAGACCATTATTTGCTAAACCTTACTGTAGGATATTGTTTAGATTAATGGTAACACTGATTGGCTGTAGAGGTTGGTGGGTTGTAGGAATATGAACAGCTAAGTTTCAAATATCTAGTTAGTAATGTCTAAGTATGACTTGGGATAATTCTGGTATCACTAGTAACTGATAAAACTTATAATTCTGAGGGCTGTGGATGGTTCTCAGGTTCTGACTGTTAATAACTCTTGGAAACACTGCATTCTAATTTTGTGTGTACACACACATACATATCTATACATGTATATATTTTATGAAAATAATTTTTTGTAACACTGTCAGTTCAGTTCAGTTGCTCAGTCATGTCCAACTCTATGCAACCCCATGGACTGCAGCAGGCAAGGCCTCCCTGTCCATCACCAACTCCCGGAGTTTATACTCAAACTCATGTCCATTGAGTTGGTGATGCCATCCAACCATCTCATCCTCTGTCGTCCCCTTCTCCTCCCGCCCTCAATCTTTCCCAGAATGAGGGTCTTTTCAAATGAGTCAGTTCTTTGCATCAGGTGGACAAAGTATTGGAGTTTCAGCTTCAACATAAGTCCTTCCAATGAATATTCAGGACTGATTTTCTTTAGGATGGACTGGTTGGATCTTCTTGCAGTCCAAGGGACTCTCAAGAGTCTTCTCCAACACCACAGTTCAAACACTTCAATTCTTTGGTGCTCAGCTTTCTTTATAGTTCAACTCTCATATCCATATATGACTACTGCTTTGACTAGATGGGCCTTTGTTGGCAAAATAATGTCTCTGCTTTTTTTTGGTAACACTGTAGTATTTTGGAAATAAGGTCACTGAATTATTTAAGACACTACAGCTACTGATTTTGTCACAGACCCCTTCTGGACATTATTAGTAAACTATATTCAATTGCATCTTTCTGTTATAAACAACCATTGTTTTTTGAAGCTGCACAATGAAGTTATTTTACTTTGCAGCTTCTGTTGTCTTGTACTCTATGAGAATAAGATATCAAGTTAGTTCTTATGGAAGCAACATAGTGGTTAAGACTTAAGAACATGAACTGTGAAATCAGATAAATCCATATTGTGTTTTAGTTCTGCTTTTTATTAGCTTTTGGGATTCTGTGCAAGTGACATCACTTTTTTGAGCCCCTCTTTTATCATCTGTATGCAAGATAAAGTAGATAATGTGTGTCAAGCATTTAGCACAATCCTAGGCATATAGGAAATGCTCAGTAATTTTCAGCTATTAGTATATTATCTTTAGTAATATGGGATAACCACTCAGTCACTTACTATTATATTTTAACTGTTAATATTTTTCTTGATAAAGTGGATGATGACTGTTTTTTGCTTGCCAAATATTCATTCTCAATTCTCACAGTAATTTTACTGGATATTCCTTGTAATTTCGTGGTGTTTAAAAGTGAGGCTGCCTTCATCCCTGGTTCAAAGCATAGGTATAGAGCCTACTGGCTATAGGACTGAAATGTGGCACATCATCATTTCTGGTTGATGAGATCTAATTCTGGGATTTTTTTTAGGAAGAGATGATGAGAATATGTAAGCCTAGAGATGTTGGCAAAGATATTTTCTTGAAGCCATACCACCCATAAACTTTTCATTTGTGTGAATCACTAAGTATTCTGTTGATGGGTTGTTTTTTGTTTTTTGTTTTTGTTTTTTTGCTTTGTCTATTTTGAAGTGGGTTTCTGTCACTTATAACTGAATAAGTTCTAACCAATATAGCTAATTATTTTATGTTTGCTAACAGGACAGATTCTATCAGCTAATCAACATCTGAACTTTTTTTAAGTTTTTTGTTGTTTTTTTTTTTAGAATAGCACATATGATTGACCTTCCTCCCTCTCTCCCTCTCTCTCTCCTTCCCTTCCTTCCTACCTTCCTTCCATTTTTGAACCTGGGGACCAAAATTCAAACTAATCAAATGGCAGAATCTAAACTTGTTATAAAGCAAACATTTTATTTTGCCAGCTGAGATAATGGAGTTCTTAATAAGACTTTAAGAACAAAAATCAAACAGTATTACCTCTGGGACAGGGAAAGTTACAGACCAAGAGCCCCCTTTTTTACCAAAGGGGAGCACTTTGCCCTATGAGGTTTGTCCTAGAGTGACCTGCCCAGGTCCCACAATTAGTTACAAAATAGGATTAAATTCAGGTTTCCTATCCATACATTTATATGTTTAGCAAGCCATCCTGTCTGTGCTACATGAATTCAAATGAATAAGATTTCTTGAATAAAAATACTAATATGTATTTGTTTTTTACATAAAGCCTAAATACACCTGTAAAAATAATAGTATCTGTTTAAAGGCAAGTAATAGTTTAACATAGTTGTCAAAACTTTTCAAGTACTTGGGGGTATGGAGGCTACTGCAATGGAGTTTTTTGAAGTATGAGAGTTCGGGTTCAACTCTCAATAAAGGAAGGAATGGTGGGAATTTTTAGTCAAAAATCAGAGTGACATCAGTAGATGGAAAATTGCCAAGAATAAACATCAGGGTTCTAGCTAAATGAACCTAACAAGATTCTTGTTCAAGGGGCCAGGGAGATCAGATGTCACCTGGAGGGGGTGGGGGATGAGGAACCCTATTAGTGATTGAACGTGATAAGATATTGAGGATGGGAAATTATGGCTAACCTGATTTAGCAGGATTCTTGCAGAAATTGTACAAAGTCTCAGGGAGAGGCAATTTGTCAGATCTCATGACCTCTGCTAACCCTCATTCCTCCCAAAGGCCCTGTCTCTAAATGCCAACACATTGAGGGGTACGGATTCAATACATGAATTTTGAGAGGATATCAGCATTCAGTCCTTAATGATTAGTAGGTGTTTATTATAAATTAGTGTTCATTTTTTAAGATTATTATCCTTTTGTTATTGTATTCTTTCCTTAGTTTTAAAATTAAACTTTAGCCTAGGTAAGTTATTTGGAAGTTTTGTCCATTTTCCCATAGGTTATCATGCTTTGTTTCAAAGTCTGGGATTTTGGTGAGTTTTCTCAGGTATTTTGTCATCTAACAGACTGTGGAATATAAGTGGAGTGGAGTGCCTGTCTGAAATGGGTAACAATCACAAGTTGATCTATTTGTTTGATAATTGTACAGATAAAAATAAATAGGCAACCATACTCCTGAAAAATAGAACTACAATTTCAGGAAGCCAGTGAGTTCATTAGCCTCTTTTAACGATCTAACAAATAACATTTCACACATTATAGCCTTCCATCGGGAACCCTAAAGAAGAAAATTAAGCTTTTTGTGTCACAGCCTGTATTCTATTGGTATGATATGTAGCAATCCTACTTACAACAGCAAGATATTAGAGAGGGATATTCTAGGGGAATGGATGGGAAGGGAAGACATCAGGGCAATACATAGAAATTATGTTTGGAAAGAACCGTAAGACAATCTTTTTTTCCCCTAAGGTAAAGCATTTGATTGGAACCAGGTGATGTGTATATTTCACTGAGTTCCTAAAGGGACTTGAGATCTCATGAAACTGAGGCCCAAGGTTGGTATTTGGCAACATCCTCATCTCTTCTGTCATTCCCTATATTGGAATTTTCTCTGTGCTTTTCACCCCATTCAAAGTAGCAAATTATTAACAGGATTCCTTTAAAAGGTCAGTTACCTTTTAGAATTATGGTTCTCAAAATTTAATATGCATACAGGTCAGCTAAGAGTTATCTTCAAATACAGCACGGGACTTGACACTATGTATTTCTAACTAGCTCGCTGGGGATGCCTGATATGGAGGGGTCTGCAGACCACACTTTGAGCAGCTCTGCCAGTAGAACTCCCTGTGACAATGAATATTCTTTATCTGTGCTGTCTGATAGATAGCTCCCAGTCAAATGAGGCTCTTAAGCACTTGAAATGTAGTTACTGTGGTAGAGGAATTAACTTTCTATTTTTTTTACATTTAAATGTCAATAGACATGTGTGGCTACTTGTTTGGGCAGTGCAGCTTTTCAGTTCAGTTACTCAGTCCTGTCCAACTCTTTGTGACCCCATGGACTGCATCACTCCAGGCCTCCCTGTCCATCACCAACTCCCAGAGTTTACTCAAACTCATGTCCATTGAGTCGGTGATGCCATCCAGCCATCTCATTCTCTGTTGTCCCCTTCTCCTCCTGCCCCCAATCCTTCCCACCATCAGGGTTTTTTCCAATGAGTCAGTTCTTCACATCAGGTGGCCAAAGTGTTGGAGTTACAACTTCAACATCAGTCCTCCCAATGAACACTCAGGACTGATCTTCTTTAGGATGGACTGGTTGGATCTTCTTGCAGTCCAAGGGACTCTCAAGAGTCTTCTATAACACCACAGTTCAAAAGCATCAATTCTTTGGCCTTCAACTTTCTTTGTAGTCCAAATCTCACATCCATACATGACCACTGGAAAAACCATAGCCTTGACTAGATGGACCTTTGATGGTAAAGTAATGTCTCTGCTTTTTTGTATGCTCTCTAGGTTGGTCATAACTTTCCTTCCATGGAGTAAGCGTCTTTTACTTAAATGGCTGCAGTCACCATCTGCAGTGATTTTGGAGCCAAAGAAAATAAAGTCCCTCATTGTTTCCATTGTTTCCCCATCTACTTGCCATGAAGTGATGGGACTGGTAGCCATGATCTTAGTTTTCTGAATGTTGAGCTTTAAGCCAACTTTTTCACTCTCCTCTTTCACTTTCATCAAGAGGCTCCTTAGTTCTTCTTCACTTTCTGCCATAAGGGTGGTGTCATCCACATATCTGAGGTTATTGATGTTTCTCCCGGCAATCTTGATTCCAGCTTGTGCTTCTTCCAGCCCGGCATTTCACATGATGTACTCTGCGTATAAGTTAAATAGGCAGGGTGGCAATATACAGCCTTGACATACTCCTTTTCCTATTTGGAACCAGTCTGTTGTTCCATGTCCAGTTTTAACTGTTGCTTCCTGACCTGCATACAGACTTCTCAAGAGGCAGATCAGGTGGTCTGGTATTCCCATCTCTTTAAGAATTTTCAACAGTTTGTTGTGATCCACACAGTCAAAGGTTTTGACATAGTCAATAAAGCAGAAATAGATGTTTTTCTGGGAATTTCTTGCTTTATCGATGATCCAGCGAATGTTGGCAATTTGATCTCTGGTTCCTCTGCCCTTTCTAAATCCAGCTTAAACATCTGGAAGTTCACAGTTCATGTACTGTTGAAGCCTGGCTTGGAGAATTTTGAGCATTACTTTACTAGTGTGTGATATGGGTGCAACTGTGCATTTGAGCGTTCTTTGGCATTGCCTTTCTTTGGGATTGGAACAAAAACTGACCTTTTCCAGTCCTGTGGCCACTGCTGACTTTTCCAAATTTGCTGGCATATTGAGTGCAGCATTTTGATAGCATCATCTTTTAGGATTTGAAATAGCTCAACTGGAATTCCATCACCTCCACTAGCTTAGTTCGTAGTGATGCTTCCTAAGGCCCACTTGACTTCCCATTCCAGGATGTCTGGCTCTAGGTGAGTGATCACACCATCATGATTATCTGGGTCGTGAAGATCTTCTTTGTACAGTTCCTCTATGTATTCTTGCCACCTCTTCTTAATATCTTCTGCTCTTGTTAGGTCCATACCATTCTGTCCTTTATTGAGCCCATCTTTGCATGAAATGTTCCCTTGGTATCTCTAGTTTTCTTGAAGAGATCTCTAGTCTTTCCCAATCTGTTGTTTTCCTCTATTTCTCTGCATTGATCACTGAGGAAGGCTTTCTTATCTCTTCTTGCTATTCTTTTGTTTTGTTATTCCATCTCTGTTCGTTTCCAAGGCAAATTGTTCAATATCAGGGTAATCCAAGCCTATGCCCCGACCAGTAATGCTGAAGAAGCTGAAGTTGAATGGTTCTATGAAGACCTACAAGACCTTTTAGAACTAACACCCAAAAAAGATGTCCTTTTCATTATAGGGGACTGGAATGCAAAAGTAGGAAGTCAAGAAACACCTAGAGTAACAGGCAAATTTGGCCTTGGAATACAGAATGAAGCAGTACAAAAGCTAATAGAGTTTTGCCAGGAGAACACACTGGTCATATCAAACACCATCTTCCAACAACACAAGAGAAGACTCTACACAAAGGCTTCACTAGATGGTCAACACCAAAACCAGAATGATTATATTATTTGCAGCCAAAGATGGAGAGTCACCAACAACAAGACCAGGAGCTGATTGTGGCTCAGATCATGATCTCCTTATTGGCAAATTCAGACTTAAACTGAAGAAAGTAGGAAAAACCACTAGACCATTCAAGTATGACCTAAATCAAATCCCTTGCAATTGATTATACAGTGGAAGTGAGAAATATTTTTAAAGGACTAGATCTGATAGACAGAGTGCCTAATGAACTATGGCCAGAGGTTCATGACATTATACAGGAGACAGAGATCAAGACCATCCCCAAGTAAATAAATCCAAAAAAGCAAAATGGCTGTCTGAAGAGGCCTTACAAATAGCTGTGAAACGAAGAGAAGTGAAAAGCAAAGGAGAAAAGTGCAGCTCTAGGATCGACAAAACTACTCTCAACTACAACCCTGCCTGTGTCCTGTCTGCCATTAAACCCTAATAAGGCTCCCTTTGTATTTACAGAATAAAGGTGGAGCTGGTCTACGAGACTCAGTACCTTCTTCTCACAATCTGCTCCCTCTGCCCCGTTGTTATCACACCCTGGGCTTTGTGCATTCGTCCTTTTCTCTCCAAGCTTCTTTATCCCAAATCATTTTTGATATTGTTTTCCCATTGCCTGGAACACAACCACCTTTCCCCCTCTTCTTGAGTTCATTTATACTCAGCTTTGGGTTTCAGTTCAGAGTTTTCCTTGAAATTCCTGGTCAAATGTTCATATTTCTGAATTTCTCTCCTTTTTAGCCTGTGTCCTAGTTGAGAGTCGGTGCTTGGTTGTGTGCTTGTTATTTACAAATATCCAGCTCCTCACTCAGCTGAAATTTTAATTGGATGGGGATTATGTCTCTGTTTATTATTGTAGTCCCAGAAATCAGTATAGGAAATGGCACATAGTAGATGCTAAGCATTTATTTGTTGAATAATATTTAATTTATATATCATACACACAGATTACTTAGGAGTACTTGTTCAAAATGGAAACTCTTCTGTCCTGACTCAAATTTGAGTTCACTAAAAGGTTTAGGATATACATAGTAGTTCTCATTTTTCAGAAAGCACTCAAGTTGCCTCTAATGCAGTTGTTGTGGGTTCTATTTTGAGAAATCATATTCTAGGTAGTCCAAGAGGACATCTAAGTTTCAGTGTATTTTTGTTTTCTTTTAGTGAGAGGGGCAGTGAACAGTAGTTTCATCTCTTTCTTTCAAGAATTAAAGGAGGATCCCTCCTCCTTCCTTCACATGGCACAGTTAAGCAAAGTTAGAGCAGAGCTGAGCACAGCTGGGAAGTATTGCTCTCATAATACAGTCGTGTGGAGTTTCATAATGCATCCAGTGAGCAACCTGTATCCAAATAAAGTAAATGATATTACAGGACAAAACATACAGAGTTGGAGAAGAACACAGTATTCCAGTGAATTGAATAAAATTATGATGTAGTTGTTTGAAAACTACTGCTACTAATATTATACTAACAAGTTGTGCTATAATATTTAATATAAAAAAAATGTAACACTCCCAAGTTAAAGGGAAAAAACACACCAGGCTACCAAAGGTCATGTGCTTTATGATTGCAAATCATTAATGTGGAAGTGGAAAGTGAGTGAAGATGATAAAAATAATAAAGGAAAATCCAATATATTTGGACAGTTGGCCAAAAGGAAGGGGGCCCATCTCACGTTGAAGGTAGGGTGAGAAATGAAAGTCTCACCATTCTACCTTCTTGCCTACATTCCTCTGCTGAAAAAAAATATAATCTTAGAGGAATTGGAACTCACTTTTTTTTTCAGAAGGATGTCAGGAATATTAAAAAAATAAAATAAACCTTGTTGTTATGACAATGCTTCCTTCTATGCTTTGTTCAGTTCATTTAATCAGTTCAACAGGAGCACAGCAGCGGTTCAGTTCAGTTCAGTCACTCAGTTATTTTCTCTCTTTGCAACCTCACATGCTACAGGATGCCAGGGCTCCCTATCCATCACCAACTCCCAGAGCTCGCTCAAACTCATATCCATTGAGTCAGTGATGCCATCCAACCATCTCATCTTCTGTCGTCCACTTCTCCTCCTGCCTTCAATCTTTCCTAGCATCAGGGTCTTTTCAAATGAGTGAGTTGTTTGCATCAGATGGCCAAGTTATTGGAACTTCAGCATTAGTCCTTCCAATGAATATTCAGGACTGACTTCCTTTAGGATTGACTGGTTTGATCTCTTTGCAGCCCAAAGGACTCTCAAGAGTCTTCTCCAACACCACAGTTTGAAAGCATCAATTCTTCGGTGCTCAGCTTTCTTTATAGTCCAACTCTCACATCCATACATGACTACTGGAAAAAGCATAGTTTTAACTAGATGGACCTTTGTTGGCAAAGTAATGTCTCTACTCTTTAATATGCTGTCTAGTTTGGTCATAGCTTTTCTTCCAAGGAGCAAGCGTCTTTTAATTTCATGGCTGCAGTCACCATCTGCAGTAATTTTGGAGTCCAAGAAAATAAAGTCTCTCGCTGTTTCCATTCTTTCCCCATCTATTTGCCATGAAGTGATGGGACCAGATGCCATGATCTTGGTTTTTTGAATGTTGACTTTTAAGCCAACTTTTTCACTATCCTCTTTCACTTTCATCAAGAGACGATTCAGTTCCTCTTCATTTCTGCCATAAGGGTGGTGTCATTTGCGTATCTGAGGTTACTGATATATCTCCGGCCATCTTGACTCCAGCTTGTGCTTCATCCAGCCTGGCATTTCACATGATGAACTCTGCATATGTTAAATAAGCAAGGTGATAATATACAGCCTGACATACTCCTTTCCCAATTTGGAATCAGTCTGTTGCTCCATCTCCAGTTCTAATCATTGCTTCTTCACCTGCATACAGATTTCTCAGGAGGCAGGTAAGGTGGTCTGGTGTTCCCATCTCTTGAAGAATTTTCCACAGTTTGTTGTGATCCACACAGTCAAAGGCTTTAGTGTAGTCAATAAAGCACAAGTAGATATTTTTCTGGAACTCTCTTGCTTTTTCTGTGACCCAATGGATGTTGGCAATTTGATCTCTGGTTCCTCTGCCTTTTCTAATCCAGCTTGAACATCTGGAAGTTCTTGGTTTACATACTGTTGAAGCCTGGCTTGGAGAATTTTGAGCATTACTTTGCTAGCGTGTGAGATGAGTGCAAATGTGCAGTTGTTTGAACATTCATTGGCATTGCTTTTCTTTGGGATTGGAATGAAAATTCTCACCTTTTCCAGTCCTGTGGCCACTGATGAGTTTTCCAAATTTGCTGCATATTGAGTGCATTTAAATCCATTTAGGGAGGCAGTATAACCACCATCTATATCTCATCTAGTTCTCTGCTTAAGTGTCCCTTGGACTGCAAGGAGATCTAACCAGTCAATCATAAAAGAAATCAATCCTGAATATTCATTAGAAGAACTGATGCTGAAGCTGAAATTCTAATACTTTGGCCCTCTGATGTGAAGAACTGACTTACTGGAAAAGACCCTGATGCTGGGAATGAGTGAAGACAGGAGGAGAAGGGGATGACAGAGGATGAGATGGTTGGATGGCATCACCAACTCAAAGGACATGAGTTTGAGCAAGCTCTGGGAGTTGGTGATGCACATGGAAGCCTGGTGTGCTCCAGTCCATGGGGTCGCACAGAGTCAGACACGACTGAGTAACTGAACTGAAGGGAACTGAATTTCCCAAGTAGTTTGGCTCAGTGGTAAAGTATCTGCCTACTAATGCAGAAGATTCAAGCATTGGGTCGAGAAGATCTCTTGGAGAAGGAAATGGCTAATACCCTCCAGTATTCTTGTCTGAAGAATGCCAGGAACAGAGAAGTCTGCTGAGCTACAGTCCATAGGGTTTCAAAGACTCAGACACAACTGAGCAACTGAATAACAACAACAGTAGCTAAGATCTAGGTAGACCTTGATCGGAATCCGCCTCATGATCTCCTAATTGTGTGACATTGGTTAAGTATGGACCACAGCCTTGTCTCACTCAATGAAACTATGAGCCATGACATGTAGGGTCACCCAAGACAGATGGGTCATGGTGGAGGGTTCTGACAATACATGGTCCACTGGAGAAGGGAATGGCAAATCACTTCAGTATTCTTGCCTTGAGAACCCCATGAACAGTACGAAAAGGCAAAAGGATAGGACACTGAAAGATGAATTCCCCAGGTCGGTAGGTGCCCATTATGCTACTGGAGAAAAAGTGGAGATATAACTCCAGAAAGAATGAAGAGTCATAGCCAAAGCGAAAACAATGCCTCATTGTAGATGTGACTGGTGATGGAAATAAAGTCCGATGCTATAAAGAACAACATTGCATAGGAATCTGGAATGTTAGGTCCATGAATCGAGGCAAACTGAAGTGGTCAAACAGGAGATGGCAAGAGTGAACATCAACATTTTAGCAATCAGTGGACTCAAATGGAATGGAACGGGAGAATTTAATTCAGATGACCAGTATATCTACTACTGTGGGCAAGAATCCCTTAGAAGACATGGAGTAGCCCTCACAGTCAACAAAAGAGCACAGCATAGTGATCAAGAACATTCTGTCTGGAACCAGACTGCCTGGGTTCAAATATTCCTTTCACCACGGATTAGCATTACCAATTGGGAAGGTTGCTTATGTATTTGAATGCCTTAATTTTCTTATCTATTAAGTGGATAGCATCATAATACCTATTCCATGAGTTGTGGCAAGAAACAAATGATTAATATATTTTAAAAGCTTTAAGGTAGTGATAGATTAAGTTCTATATTAGTATTAACTTTTTGTGTATGTCGGTATATTTTTCATGCAGTTTTTTTGAGGTACACGTCAGGGTGAAAATCTACCTTTGTAGGATTTATAGTCTAGTGAGAAGAGATAGACAGTATACTGTAAACATAACACATGATGAGTTTTAATCAATTCAGTTCAGTCACTCAGTCATATCCTACTCTTTGCAACCCCATGGACTGCAGCACATCAGTCTTCCCTGTCCATCACCAACTCCCAGAGCTTGCTCAAACTGACGTCCATTGAGTCGGTGATGCCATCCAACCATCTCATCCTCTGTTGTCCCCTTCTCCTTCTGTCTTCAATCTTTCCCAGCATCAGGGTCTTTTCTAAGGAGTCAGTTCTTCACATCAGGTGGCCAAAGAATTGGAGCTTCAGCTTCCGCATCAGTTCTTCCAATGAATATTCAGGATTGATTTCCTTTAGGATTAACTGGTTTGATCTCCTTGCTGTCCAAGGGACTCTCAAGTCTTCTCCAACACCACAGTTCAAAAGCATCACTTCTTCGGCGCTCAGCTTTCTTTATGGCCCAACTCTCATATCCATACATGACTAATGGAAAAAGCACAGCTTTGACTATACAGACCTTTGTCGGTTATGTCTCTACTTTTTAATATGCCATCTAGATTGGTCATAGCTTTTCCTCCAAGGAGTAAGCATCTTTTAATTTCATGGCTGAAGTCACCATCTGCAGTGATTTTGGAGTCCAAGAAAATAAAGTCTGCCACTGTTTCCATTGTTTCCCCATTTATTTGCCATGGGACCAGATGCCATGATCTTAGTTTTTGAATGTTGAGTTTTAATCCAATTTTTTTACTCTCCTCTTTCAATTTCATCATGAGGCTCTCTAGTTAATAATATCAGTAATAACTAGTGAGTAATAGAGTACGCTATGAAATGCAAATGTACTGTGGGAAAAATAACATTAAATAAAAGAGCTGATTTGAAGCCCTGAAAATGCTGTTAAGGGAGTGGATTTTGTAGTATAAATTTATTTAATTTGCACCATCAGGCCCATGAAGTAGTTATTGTTATTCCTCAAAGCACAGAGAGGCTCAGTAGCTTTCTCAAGGTCACACAGCTAGTTCATGAATTCTGACTCTGGGAACCATGACCACAGTCACTGGATAGATCATGATGCATCTCACAGAGATTTGCCATTTGGAGAAGGTTGTGGAATGAGTCTTTCACATCAGAAGTGGAGAGATTCCAAACCAGTGGATAGTTACTACAAAGGCAGTAACTCAGGTCTATCGTGGCATGTTGGAGGAAATGCAATGAGTTTGTTGTGACCAGAATCAAATTAAGGAGGGGGAGTTAGCTGGGATCAACAGATAATGAGAGGATGCAATTCATGGAGACCATTGTGAGACTTTGGCTCTTACTTAAAGTAAGATGTGTGTTTATTGAAAGAGTTTTTTAAACACATGCTTGTTATGGGAAAATACTCGAATATAATAAGTGTATATAAAAAATCAAGGTGCAATTTATAAAAAATATAATTCTAGAAAATTCTGAAGATAAAGATATATACTAATAACAGTAATAATTATTTCGTGTTTGGAACATGGCAGGCTATTATTTCCTTAATAGCTTTCAGTATTTTCCAAATAATACAAAATGGTATGTATCACATTTATTTCAGAGAAATAATATATTATTTTCTAAACAACCAGAAGTGAAATATTAACATCTGATAATATAATTATCAGATACTTGGCGACTCTACTCCTGGTTGCTAAAGAAAACTTTACTCTGAGTTGAGGCAATCTGATTAACTTTCCTTTACTAAATTACAGAAAATATACTTTACCTATATTATCTAGAAAAATAGATTCATGCAGACTTGACTCAGTATAGATACAATTTATTCTCTCTGTCTTCAGAGGTGTTTTGTGTCTTCTTTATAAACCTGGGATTAAACTTGTTCATTTAAAATTTAGTACAGTTTTAGATAGTCTCTTTTACTTCCTTGGGAAGTTTGGAAGATTTTATAAATTTAGGTTGAATTGATAAAATATTTTGACCTGTAGGAAAAATATTATAATTCCATTATATCTTTGAAATGTTAATTTTACATTGGAATTTGGATAAACTATAATTATGTCATAATGATACTCACTTTTACAAGAAAATTATATGAATAGAAGGAGATTTAGGCATGTATTTTGCATATGCTTTTACAATTATTCTCTTTCTGCAGTAAATTCTTCTTTTTATACACATTACAGAATAACTGAGCATTTCAGCTCAAATTAAGGAAAACTGTGTTTAAGAAGAATATTTTCCCTGGATAAATGCCCAGCAATGGGATAGCTGGATCATACAGTAGTTCCTTTCTAAAGTTTTTTGAGAACCTCCATACTGACTTTCATAGTGGCTACACCAGTTTATGTTCCTACCAAACTCATCTTTAAGCCAACACATTTCTTTTCTTGTGAGCACACTGTAGGGTATACAGAAGTAAAAGTATAATACTGTGTACATGAAATTCATATAATGCTATAAATCAGCATTACTGCAATAAAAACAAATAATTTAATTAATTTTAAATAGAACAAATTAAAATTATTTTCTCTATTTCCTATGTTTTAAATTGAAACCATAGATACTGTATCCATTATGAATCTCTTTGTGGTCAGTGACAAATAACTCCATAAAATTGGATTAAGGAATAAAAGGAAATTATCAACAATATAAAGATTCACAGCTAAATTAACTTTCCAATATAGTTGGGTTCAGAGACTGGGCAGTCTCATCATCAGGATGTTTCATGACTTAACTTTCAATTTTGTTGACTTTTGTCTCCATAGCACTAGATTTCTCCTTTGTTAGGAAGATGTCTGTTGTAGTTTTTCAGTTGCTAAGTCACGTCTGACTCTTTGTGACCCTGTGGACTGCAGCATGCCAGGCTATCCTGTCCTTCACTATCTCTCAGATTTTGCTCAAACTCATGTCCATTGTGTTGATGATGTCATTCAACCATTTCATCAGCATCAGTCTCTCATCTTTTCCAATGAGCCAGCTTTTCACATCAGGTGGCCAAAGTGTTGGAGTTTCAGATTCAGTATCAGTCCTTCCAATGAATATTCAGGACTGATTTCCTGTAGGATTGACTGGTTTGATCTCCTTGCAGTCCAAGGGACTCTCAAGAGTCTTCTCCAACACCACAGTTTGAAAGCATCAATTCTTCGGTGCAAAACCTTCTTTATGATCCAACTCTCACATCCATACATGACTACTGGAAAAACCAGAGCTTTGACTATAGGGACTTTGTCAGCAAAATGATGTCTCTGCTTTTTAATATGCTGTTTAGCTTTGTCATAGCTTTCCTTTCAAGGAGCAAGTGTCTTTCAATTTTCATGGTTGCAGTCACTATCTGTAGTGGTTTTGGAGCCAAGAAAATAAAATCTGCCACTGTTTCCACTTTTTCCCCATCTATGTGCCATGAAGTGATGGGAGGTGCCATGATCTTAAGTTTTTTAAATATTGAATTTTAAGCCAATTTTTTCACTCTCCTCTTTCACCCTCATCAAGAGGCTCTTTAGTTCTGCTTCTTACATTTCCCATTTTTTAAAAAAAATACTAGAAGGAAACAGTGGAATTCTCTTCTGGTAGCTTTTCATGAAGTCTTGAAATTTATTATGCTTTGTCCAGCTAAATTTTTATGCCCATAACTGAGTCAAATTACAGTGACTAGAAAAATGCCAAGACTTGGTTTACCGCAGTAACTCATTCCTAAAGATACGGGATAAAGGTGGATTTTTGATTGAAAATCAGGGAAACAAATGCTGGGCAGGTAAACATCAAACATCCATAGTATAAACATTTCTAGAAAAGCTTTTTTTTTTTTTAAGAAAAATAGTAGTTTTCCCTGTTTAACACACAATCTCAAAAATCTCAATGGTTTACAATGACAAATATTTGCTTTGCTTTCAAGTCATGGGTTAGCTCTATATTTCTCTAATTTATTAACAGTTGTGTGAGGCATGTTTCTCTTATGGCAAATGGTGTGAAAGCCAAAAAGGTGAGCAGAGTTATGAACTGCCTTTAGAGGCTTCAGCTTGTGTCTAAGAACCATCACTTTAGTCCACATGCTATTACAGGACAAACAAATCATGTGACAAAACTCAACAACAACTGAATGAGGAAACATACTATGCACATTAGTGGGAGGTAATGCAAAATTATGTGACAAAGGGCATAGAGTCTATAATTCCAGTACAGGACAGGAGTGAAGAATTGAGAGCAATGAACCTATTTACCAGAGAAGTTTCTAGTGTTTACTTGATGACAAAGTCAGCTATCAGATGAATTTTCTCCACTTCAAGTCTCTGTAAGTTTATTATTAAGATAGAAGAGGGTAGTATTCATCACCATTACATTTCTGTTCCAGTTTCATTATACATTAATATCTGTATATAGTTTGTTTTATAACAGATAAGTAACCAATGCAGTAACAAATGTATTTCATTTTCAAATTATTACTGAAATTTTCCCATATTATAACTTTTGACTATCAAACTTTATTGAAATCTTTATAGTTGTTCTTGAAGAATTCTGATGTCAATCTCAGGTTTCCAATTAAGACATTTTTTACTACTTTTGGTTTATTACTATGGGGTGTATTTTCTAAATCCCACAAAGGATAGTTAGGTCAAATCACCATTAATTCTGAACATGCTTGTGTTTGATTGGTTAATGTCATAACTTTAATATGAGCTAAGTGTATTTTTATGCAGCAATTTGGTAAATCATCTCAGTAGATAATAGCAAATTACCCACCTTTGTTCTGCCTGATGGATAATATGTTCTAGCTGAGTAATTAGGTATCAGTTATACACAGCTGCAGCTTGTGTACAACAAGTACTTTTCTAGTCACACATTTATCTCTCTCTTTGTGGATGAATTGGCAACATGCCTCATACAGGTTTTCAACATGCTGTTTCTAGGTAACTATAGGCTACTGGTCCAAAGGGTATATGCATACAGTCAGATGGTAATACTACTTTTGAAGGCAAAACCATCTTGGAAGAGGAGGACAAATTTTTATTAAAATTCATACATGCTAACATTGATATAACATGTATTTATTTTTATATAATACAACATTTTTAATATTTCAATTATCCCTCCATGATTCTTCCTTTTAGGCTGTCCTTTACAACTGTGAGAGTCTAAAGGTTGTATTTCATGACTTTGCAAATAACATTTGCCTATGCATAATTAGTTTGTTTGAAATGTTGGAGACCATGTCATTGACTGCAATGTCACTGTGCTACAGTGGTGCTCCTTTGAAGTGGGATATCTTAACCTGGGCACGACTGACATTCTGGGCCAGCAAATTATTTATTGCAGGAGGCTGTCCTGTGCATTGTGGGATGTTTAACAGCATCTCTGGCCTCTGCCCATGAGATGTCAATAGTACTTTCCTCTACCTCAGGTTGTGTAAACCCAGAATGTTTCCAGACAGTTGTATATGTACCCAGAGGGGCCAAATTGCCTCCACTGAGTACTACTGCTTTAAAATACTTTCTAATTAATGACGATATATATTATAGTAACCCCTTCCTCACATCTGCCTATCATACTTAAAACTGTTGGCCTGAAAATTGGTAAAGGAGTGATGAAAAATGAGGCTACCATGTCTCATTTAACATAAACCTATGACTTTGGACAATAGTGAATTATATATTAGAAAAAAATATTTATATTGTTTTATTCAGGTTTTTCATATAGATCTTTATAGGAAAGTAAGTTTCTGATCTACCAGGTTTCTCTTTCCTTTCATTAGATGTACCTCTCCTCACTGTTATTGCTGTTATTATTTTTTCCCTTAATGGCCATTAATTTAAAAGATTGCATTTATTTTTTTCTTTGCTATCTAAAATATTTTAGAATAGATGTTGTAAGTGAATTCCATTATGTCTGTGAAAACTTACTCTGAGTAGGTGGTTCCTGTAATTGAGAAGTGTCTAGGGAATAAGATTTTTTTTTACATTTGGAGAGGACACGGTTTGGGGTTAATTGAACATAGTTATTAAGTGGACGCACTCCTTTAGTGTGTCTGTTGTTAAGGATAACAGATCAGGTTTCAAGATCTTATTTTTCTGCAAGAATACTTTGCCTGCTAAGTTCACAATTTTTTTAATCTAAAACAATTTCATGAGGCTTGAATTCTGGGCTCTCAAACAAATTCTAGGGAAATATCCAATCTAGCAGAAAGAACATGAGTTTTGATTAAATAGAACTGAATTCCAGCTCTGATCCCTAAGTACTTGCTGTGCAACTTTGGCTAAGTTACTCAAAATCTCTGAAATTGTTTCCTCATCAGTGAATGAAGACAATACATTTTATTGTTGAGACTGGGGCAGGGGTGAGTTGACTGTGTGAATGTGACTGCATTACATTCTCCAGTTTCTTTTATCTTCTTCTTTATATTTAATATCATCTGTTTTCCTGAAAACTGCTCTCACAGACTCTCTGAAAACCTACTGCACTGATAAATCCAAAGGGCTCTTGTTAGGCTTTTTTGGGAGGCAGCTGCTCCTTTGGTTTAAAAAAAATAAAATAAAATCACTGGCAAACATTTTCTTTAAAGAGCCAGATAGCAAATATTTTTGATTTCTTGAGATAGACAGTGTCTGTCTCAGTTACTCAATTCTGCCATCATATATAAAAATGGCCACAGACAGTATGTTAATGATGCATGCAGCTGTGTTCCAATAGTACTTTATTTAAATAGCAGGTGGAGAGGTGGACTGGGCCCACATGTGTAGTTTGATTATCCCTACTCCAAGCTCAACACTGGTTTCTCATTTCACTTCATATCCTTTAGTTTTCTGACTTCAAATAATTCATTTCTTGTCATTGATCACTTCTCTTCTACTCCTTCACTGGGTTTTCTTTTCCGTTCACATATTAATTTCTGACAATTTGATTGGGAGGAGGAAGCAGATGTGAATCATTGCCAAATTCAGACTTAAATTGAAGAAAGTAGGGAAAACCACTAGACTGTTCAGGTATGACCGAAATCAAATCACTTATGATTATACAGTGGAAGTGACAAATAGATTCAAGGGATTAGATCTGATAGACAGAGCGCCTGAAGAACTATGGATGGAGGTTCGTGACATTGTACAGGAGGCTGGGATCAAGACCATCCCCAAAAAAGAAATGCAAAAAGGCAAAAGGGTTGTCTGAGGAGGCCTTACAAATAGCTGTGAAAAGAAGAGAAGCAAAAGGCAAAGGAGAAAAAGAAAGATATACCCGTTTCAATGCAGAATTCCAAAGAATAGCAAGGAGAGATAAGAAAGCCTTCCTCAGTGAGTCGGAAACAACTGAGCAACTGAACTGAACTGAACTGAAAGACAATTTGATTGGGAGGTGGAAGCAGATGTGAATCAAAATGAGGCCATCAGTGTTTCTCTCAAGCGTTTATCTTCTGTGTGAAGGCCAAGTCAAAGAGAGGCAGACAACATTCTCTGTTTAATTTCTGCTCATCTTTGCATCCTCTTGTCCTTAAATGCCTTATAACCTGTTACCCTTTTAAGCTATTTGCACTTTCTCAACTTCCCTGGTGCTGCCCCTTAGCCCTGAGCTCAGCACAGATGACTTCTTCCTCTCACAAGATTTTTTTAATCTTTTTTTCTTTTCTGAGTGGAGGGGAAAAAAATATTTTTATACTCCACATTGATTAGCTTCTGCTCTCAGTGGATTTCTTTAAATCCTCACCCAAGACTGGATTGGAGCTTTTTATACATAATTTATTTGAGCATTTCTCATATTGTATTGTGGCAATCTGTTTACTTTTTTAAAGTCAGAATGATTAAAATAAAAAGAAACAACAGTACCAATGCCAAAGAATGGGAAGAATGGAAAGATAATATACCTTGCTAATGGGGATGCAAAATGGCACAGCCATCCTGGAAAATAACTTGGCAGGTTCTTGAATATCTAAACATAAATACAACTGCCATATGAACCAGCAATTGCACTCTTGGGCATTTATTCCAGAGAAATGAAAATTTATATTCACACAAAGACCTGTACATGAATGTTTATAGCACTTTTATTCCCAGTTGTCAAAAACTAGAAACAGCCCAGATGTCCTTCTGACATCTGAATGATGAATGATTAATGGTGAATGATTAAACAAACCATGGTACACCCATATTACTGGGATGCACGAAAACCTGGATCAATTTCCAGGGAATTATGCTTAGTTAAAAAGCAATCCCCAAAGATTACAAACTTTATGACCCATTTATATAGCATTATTGAAATGACAAAACTACAGCAATGGGGAAAAAGATTAGTGTTTGTTTGCCAGTGGTTAAATATGGGGTGGGTTGGGGAGTGGAAAAGTGGGAGGAATGCTGATGTGGCTGAATAAAAGAGAGATCTTTTTGTTGATGGAAATGCTCTGTATCTAGACTATATAAATGCCAATATTCTGGTGATATAGTAGTACAGAAAAATATTTTCATGGAAAGAAACTGAGTACAGTGTGCATGGGATATTTCCACATTATTTCTTACAAATGCATGTATATTTTAAATTATTTAGAAATTAAAATTTAATGAAAATATCAGTGCAGTCTGTTCCATGATCGAGTTATGGTTGGGTTGCTATGGAAATGCACAGAAAGGATTATACCTACTCTTGGAGACCAAACTGTCAGGGAAGGCATCAGGGGAAAGTGACTTTTGAGTTGGGTCTTGGCACAAAGGACCAAGGGAGGAAGTTTCTGCTAAGCTGATAGAATATCAGAATTCCAGATGTGGGGCACTGGGCACTTCGTGGTACAGTTCATATTCTGGAAGACATTCTGAGATTCATGTCTCTATTTTCTGCAGTAAGGCTTCACCTAGATAATTGATGCTCAGTAAAATGTTTGTGGGTAATCAAATGATACAACTTTATTCTTTAAAATTATGTTAGACTAATTTTTTAAAGTAGGCATTTACTTTTGATTGATATTAATATATTAATCAATTAATTTAATTTAAAATATAGTGATCGTTAATCACAATACTCTAGGTGAACTTTCACAGATGTATGTATGGCTAATTAATCCCCCCTCCATCAATATCCAAAAAAGTGCACAGAGAAGATCTTCATAAACATTTTTTGAATGAAAGAAACATTCTGAATGTTGCAAGGAAGTGGCACCAGACAGAAAGCAAAGAGTAAACAATATGCCAAACTCAAGAACAGATGTATGCAAGGCATAAAATAGATCTTGGGTGCTACTTGTTCATAACAAAATAATCATAAGATGCAAAAGGCAACTAGAATTTTAAGCAAAGGCGAAGCACAATAAAGAAAATGATTTTTAAATTTCTAATCTATGAGTTGAGACATAAAAACAATCTTCCATTTTAACTAAGGCATTCAAGATGATATTCATCTTTTTCTCTTGATATTCATTCATGCATGCATTCCAAAAATGTCTATAGAATACAACTTATTCAAATGCACTACTTCAGGCTCTCATTATCTTTATTATTAAATTGTGTATTAGAAATATATATATTTACACACACATACACATATGTATGCATATACCTGCATTCAGTTTCTTTAACAAAAAAAGCTGACTATTTAGGATGAAATTGTTTCTGAACACCTACAATTACCATCTCTCCTGTACTGAACATTTCTTGACTATGTCTTGCAAAATAGCCTTTTAATTCATACTCTTTGCAAGTTACTTTTGCTGGGAATAAAGTTTATGGGAGACACCTCCCAGAGTAATGGAAATAAAAGCAAAAATAAACAAATGGGACCTAATTAAAAGCTTTTGCACAACGAAGGAAACGATAAGGAAAGTGAAAAGATAGCCTTCAGAATGGGATAAAATAATAGCAAATGAAGCAACTGACAAAGAATTAACCTCAAAAATATATAAGCAGCTCATGCAACTCAATACCAGAAAAATAAATGACCCAATCAAAAAATGGGACAAAGAACTAAACAGACATTTCTCTGAAGAAGACATACAGATGGCTAACAAGCACAAGAAAAGATGCTCAATGTCACTCATCAGAGAAATGCAAATCAAAACCACAATGAGATACCATCTCATGCTGGTCAGAATGGCTGCTATCAAAAAGTCTACAAACAATAAATGCTGGGGAGGGTGTGGAGGAAAGGGAACCCTCCTACACTGTTGGTGGGAAAGCAAACTAGTCCAGCCACTATGGAGAACAGTGTGGATATTCCTTAAAAAACTGGAAATAGAACTGCCATATGACCCAGCAATCCCACTGCTGGGCATACACACTGAGGAAACAAGAATTGAAAGAGACACATATACCCCAGTGTTCATCACAGTACTGTTTACGATAGATAGGACATGGAAGCAACCTAGATGTCCATTAGCAGATGAATGGATAAGAAACCTGTGGTACATATACACAGTGGAATATTACTCAGATATTAAAAAGAATAAATTTGAATCAGTTCTAATGAGGTGGATGAACCTGGAGCCTATTATACAGATGAAGTACGTCAAACAGAAAAACACCAATACAGTATAATAACGCATATATATGGAATTTAGAAAGATGGTAACAATGACCCTATATGCAAGACAACAAAAGAGACACAGATGTAAAGAACAGTCTTTTGGACTCTGTGGGAGAAGGTGAGGGTGGGATAATTTGAGAGAATAGCATTGAAACATGTATGCTAAGCTAAGTCACTTCAGTCGTGTCCGACTCTGTGCGACCCCATAGACGGCAGCCCACCAGGCTCCGCCGTCCCTGGGATTCTCCAGGCAAGATTACTGGAGTAGGTTGCCATTTCCTTCTCCAGTGGATGAAAGGGAAAAGTGAAAGTAAAGACGCTCAGTCGTGTCCGACTCTTTGCGACCCCATGGACTGCAGCCTACCAGGCTCCTCCGTCCATGGGATTTTCCAGGCAAGAGTACTGGAGTGGGGTGCCATTGCCTTCTCCAAAACATGTATATTACCTCCCAATGAAAGGCAATGGCAAAGAATTCTCAAACTACCACACAATTGCACTCATCTCACATGCTAGTATAGTAGTGCTCAAAATTCTCCAAGCCAGGCTTCTAAAACACATGAACCATGATCTTCCAGATATTCAAGCTGGTTTTAGAAAAGGCAGAGGAACCAGAGATCTAATTGCCAACATCTGTTGTATCATCGAAAAAGCAAGAGAGTTCCAGAAAAACATCCATTTCTGCTTTATTGACTATGCCAAAGCCATTGACTGTGTGGATAACAAAAACTGTGGAAAGTTCTGAAAGAGATGGGAATACCAGATCACGTGACCTGCCTCTTGAGAAATCTGTATGCAGGTCAGGAAGCAACAGTTAGAACTGGACATGGAACAACAGACTGGTTCCAAATAGGAAAAGGAGTACATCAAGGCTGTATATTGCCACCCTGCTTATTTAACTTATATCATCATGAGAAATGCTGGGCTGGAGGAAGCACAAGCTGGAATCAAGATTGCTAGGAGAAATATCAATAACCTTACAAATGCAGATGACACCACCCTTATGTCAGAAAGTGAAGAACTAAAAGAGCCTCTTGATGAAACAAAGAGGAGAGAGAAAAACTTGGCATAAATCTCAGCATTCAGAAAACTAAGATCATGGCATCTGGTCCCATCACTTCATGGGAAATAGAAGGGGAAACAGTGGAAACAGTGGCTGACTTTATTTAGTTGAGCTCCAAAATCACTGCAGATGGTGACTGCAGCCATGAAATTAAAAGACGCTTACTCCTTGGAAGGATAGTCATGATCAACCTATATAGCATATTAAAAAGCAGAGACATACTTTGCAAACAAAGGTCTGTCTAGTCAGTTCAGTTCAGTTCAGTCGCTCAGTCGTGTCTAACTCATTGCGACCCCATGAATTGCAGTGCGCCAGGCCTCCCTGTCCATCACCAGCTCCCGCAGTTTACCCAAACCCATGTCCATTTAGTCAGTGATGCCATCAACCATCTCATCCTCTGTCATCCCCTTCTCCTCCTGCCCCCAATCCTTCCCAGCATTAGGGTCTTTTCCAATGAGTCAACTCTTCGCATGAGGTGGCCAAAGTATTGGAGTTTCAGCTTCAGCATCAGTCCTTCCAGTGAACATCCAGGATTGATCTCTTTTAGGATGGATTGATTGGATCTCCTTGCAGTCCAAGGGACTCTCAAAAGCTTTCTCCAACACCACAGTTCAAAAGCATCAATTCTTCGGTGCTCAGCTTTCTTCACCATCCAACTCTCACATCCATACATGACCACTGGAAAACCCATAGCCTTGACTAGATGGACTTTTGTTGGCAAAGTAATGTCTCTGCTTTTAAATATGCTATCTAGGTTGGCCATAACCTTCCTTCCAAGGAGTAAGTGTCTTTTAATTTCATGACTGCAATCACCATCAGCAGTGATTTTGGAGCCCAAAAAAACAAAGTCTGACACTGTTTCCACTGTTTCCCCATCTATTTCCCATGAAGTGATGGGACCAGATGCCATGATCTTAGTTTTTTGAACGTTGAGTTTTAAGCCAACTTTTTCACTCTCCTCTTTCACTTTCATCAAGAGGCTCTTTAGTTCTTCTTCACTTTCTGCCATAAGGGTGGTGTCATCCACATATCTGAGGTTATTAATATTTCTCCCGGCAATCTTGATTCCAGCTTGTGTTTCTTCCAGCCCAGCGTTTCTCATGATGTACTCTGCATATAAGTTAAATAAGCAGGGTAACAATATACAGCCTTGACGTACTCCTTTTCCTATTTGGAACCAGTCTGTTGTTCCATGTCCAGTTCTAAGTGTTGCTTCCTGACCTGCATACAGGTTTCTCAAGAGACAGGTCAGATGGTCTGGTATTCCCATCTCTTCCAGAATTTTCCAAGGAGTAAGCGTCTTTTAATTTCATGGCTGCAATCACCATCAGCAGTGATTTTGGAGCCCCAAAAAATAAAGTCTGACACTGTTTCCCCATCTATTTCCCATGAAGTGATGGGACCAGATGCCATGATCTTAGTTTTCTGAACGTTGAGCTTTAAGCCAACTCTTTCACTCTCCACTTTCACTTTCATCAAGAGGCTCTTTAGTTTGTCTAGTCAAGGCTATGGTTTTTCCAGTGGTCATGTATGGATGTTAGAGTTGGACTATAAAGAAAGTTGAGCACCGAAGAATTGATGCTTTTCAACTGTGGTGTTGGAGGAGACTCTTGAAAATCCATTGGACTGCAATGAGATCCAACCAGTCCATCCTAAAGGAAATCAGTCCTGAGTACGCATTGGCAGGACTGATGTTGAAGCTGAAACTCCAACACTTTGGCCACCTGATGTGAAGAGTTCACTCATTTGAAAGACCCTGTTGCTGGGAAAAATTAAAGGTGGGAGGGCAAGGGGATGACAGAGGATGAGATGGTTGGAAGGTATTACCAACTCAATGGATGTGAGTTTGAGTAAACTCCGGGAGTTGGTGATGGACAGGGAGGCCTGGCGTGCTGTAGTCCATGGGATCGCAAAGAGTGTGACACTACTGAGCAACTGAACCAAACTGATGTATATCACCATATGTGAAATATATCGCCAGTACAGATTCAATGCATGAGACAGGGCACTCAAGGCTGGTGCACTGGGACAACCCTGAGGGATGGGATGGGGAGGGAGGTGGGAGAGTTTCAGGATGGGGAACACATGTACACCTATGGCTGATTCATGTCAATGTATGGCACTACCACTACAATATTGTAAAGTAATTAGCCTTCAGTGAAAATAAATTAATTAAAAAAAATTTTATGGGAGAAAATAGCATTTACCAAATACTTATTGCAATGTGACCAACATCTAGGAAAAGAAAACAAAAAAAAAGAGGAAAGCTGGATTTTCTTACAGACCCCCTTCTACTTATTCTCAGAATTGGAATTAAGAGATATAACTTGTGGAGAACAAATACCATTGAACAGGTGCCTAGGGAGTTAGAGTTGACTTCCCATTTTAGTGGGGGTGAACAGTGAGTCCCTGACATATGGGAAGGACAGTTTCTTCTCCAGGTGTTCCCTAGATATTTTGTGTCCTATCAACCATGGCTGCATCCATTCCATTTCTAGGCTAAAAATATTAAATATAGCTCAAGTATCTCATGCTGCATTTTCCAAAATAATGTCCTAAGAAAACAATGCATATCATATATATCCATAACCTATTAAAGAGTTCACCATAGACTAGTTAGTTGCTCATTAAGTATTTGCTGAGATCAAAAGAATGCATTATAACTCTATATACGTAAAAGACTTGTCAAAGTCCAGGAATGAAGTGGGAAATTATCACTCTTTATAGACATTTAAAATAATGTCTGGCTATTGGCAACTTCTTGATAATTCACAGGTTACTTATGTTCAGGAAATGATAAGAGTGTACACAGAGTATGGACACATTGCAAACAGATGGGGAAACAGTGGAAACAGTGACACACTTTATTTTCTTGGGCTCCAAAATCACTGTGGACAGTGACTGCAGCCACAAAATTAAAAGATGCTGGCTTCTCGGAAGGACAGCTATGACAAACCTAGACTGCACATTACAAAGCAGAGATATCACTTTGCCAACAAAGGTCTGTACAGTCAAAGCTATAGCTTTTCCAGTAGTCAAATACAGATATGAGAGTTGGATCATAAAGAAGCCTGAATGCAGAATTGATGCTTTTGAACAGTGGTGTTGGAGCAGACTCTTGAGAGTTCCTTGGACAGCAAGGGGATCAAACCAGTCAATCCTAAAGGAAATCAACCCTGAATATTCACTGGAAGGACTGCTGCTGAAACTGAAGCTCCAATACTTTGGCTACCTGATGCGAAGAGCCGACTCATGAGAAAAGACTCTGATGCTGGGAAAGATTGAGGTCAGGAGTAGAAGAGGGTGACAGAGAATGAGATGGCTGAATGGCATCACTGACTCAATGGACATGAGTTTGAGTAAACTCAGGGAGATAGTAAAGGACAGGGAAGCCTGGCATGCTGCAGTGCCTGGGGTCTCAAAGAGTCAGACGTGATTTAGCAACTGAACACCAGCAACCCTATCCACAGCACTTCTGTAACTTCTAAAGATAGAAATAATAATAATTTTCTCAAAAAAAAATCAGTGACATTTAAGTGAAGAAAAGATAATGCATTTCACTCAATAACTATCACATTGTAGTCTCTTATATAAGAGAAATATTAAAATGAAATTATGAAGTTAAAATATATACAAATAGTGTTCATGTCTAATTATATTACATTTTCCTGTGCTTTAAATAATTTTCTATAAAATAAATTTGTGTTAATGATTGTTAGGTTTGCAGTGTTCTTATTACTCTTAGGGATGTAATACTAATCATATAATCTGAGAAAAGATGACAATATTGCTTATAGTCTTTTCTATAATTTTCAGTGGCTATCTCTTTCTTTGCATCAATCTGGGGTCCCATGAAGAATGGGATTAAGAAATAAATAAAAGTTTTAAAAATGTCAGTTTGAAGGCTTTCCTTTTTCTGTATGTCTCTTCAGTAACCTAAGTGATAAGTGCTAGGCAAAGCATGATCTGACCAGGAAAATGAATTACTTTATAAGTGTGGTGAAAAATTCAATTAAATTATGTTATATAGAGACTGATAAAAGAAATTCCTTGAATATCTGAATATTTACCCTATGTTTTTCTTTGAGCCCTTCTCTTTTCTATTTTTATTTTTAAAAGAAATGGTAAACAATCATTTTATGTTACTTCTTGTTCTAATTTTGCTTAAACTTTCCCAATTCTCATTTTCTCATTTCAAACCACCTCATTAGCACAAGCATGAAAAAAGAAAAAAAAAGAGAGAGAGAGAGGAAGTCAGACTTGTCAGACTTTACCATCATCATTGCAGAAGGGAATTATCACAACTTCTTTTCTTTTCATTCCACTGCTAGTTATTTAACATTTCTGTTGGAACCAGAGAGATTACTTTATTCTAGGAGCTCCCCTAAGACAAAACTCCTGGTAACCATAGCAGCATTGCCATCCAATCTCTTGAATCCACAACAAAATGCAGCTAGAAATGCTTAGCGCAGTCTCCCAAGGCAAACATTGCTGTGATGAGTGACAAACTGAAACAATAGGAGCTGCTCCTGTTGCCATGGAAACAGGCCTTTCCATCTGAGCATTTCCATCCCAGGATTCACAATCTAAAGCTTCGCAAAGGTATGCTGGTCTTAACTTCCCTACTGGTAGCACTCAACACCAGACTAACACTGCTGGGATGACTGACATGAAAAAACAATGAGGGCTACCCCTTCCTGCCACAGTAACCCTGGTTTCCTGTAATTCGCCTTAATGGAAAGTTGAAAGAGCTTTGTAGCAGATGTCTACAGTAGCTAAATCAAATGACAGTTAAAGAGAACAATTGTGATAAGTTCCTTAAAAGTTAAATGCACACATTTTGGGGTGTCACTGAGGCAGTGTTTTCTAAAAAAAAAAAAGAAGTATGCTCCACAATGCTTTTGATGAATCACAATGTAGATCATGAAGCAGTGGAACAAAATATGCTTTATCCACTTGCAAAAATGTTTATATCGAATAAAAAGTTCTCTGAATATAAATAGAAAACACTTAGTTATTCAAGACATTTTCTCTGGGAAGTCCTTTGAAGAGGACTCTGTTGAAACATGTGACAGAAATCTCACTGAAATAACTGGTATATTTATGAGTAACTGTATATTCTAATGGTATTTTTTAGCAAATGACTAGTCAAAATAACGGATTTAGAAAGTTATGATGAGCTGATAATTCATCATCCTTATTTTAAAAATTAAGATTAAAAACTTTAACAATTAACATTTGAAAAATACTTCATGTGTTACAGATTATTTCAGGTCTTGTCAATAATATGATCTGTGAGGCAGGCATTATAGTGATCATTGTTCACTAGGTCAGGCAAACCCACCTTTGGGGGGTTAAAGTGATCTATACAAAGTGACACAGTAATAATGAAACTTAGCTTTGAACTCAGACAGCTTGGTCCTACAGTCTCCATTTTTTAAATTTTATCATCTTACTTTAATTTACATAACATGTACCTATTAAATATCCTCAGAGAATTTAACAGAAGTGTAATTTTGGCCTAAGTTGAATGAATGCATAGTTTCAGATGCCTTTGGGCACACCTCTGTATGTATTCCACATTTTTCACTGTGGAATGCTTTGTAGACATGAACATGGAGTAGAACACGACTGGACTTTGAGCTTTAATCAAAAGTATATCACAGGATATTTTAAGCAGTTGTGGAGTTGTCATAGCATAACTTATCTGACAACCTGTTAGACAAGTGCATACAAAACTCAGAATTCCAAAATGAGGGGAAAACTCATGAAAATATGGTTCAAGTCCTCCCCTAAGAAATGTGCATAAGGCATAGTATGCATTTGTTACTCAGGATACCAGGTGCACCACAAATTGTACACAGAGCTTCTGCAAAACTATGGGACCATATGTATGTGTTATTGAAAATAAATAGACCACCTGATACTGGTATGAATAAAATGTTTTATAAACAATATTATAGGGATTGTAAATTATGAGTTTTAATGACAGTTCTAATATTTATTAGCTGTGTGACATTTGGCAAGTTATCCAACCTCTATCCTTCCTTTATAAAATGGGGGTAATACTTAATTAATAAAGTTGGCACGAGTATTAAATAAAATATTAAACGTACAAATCCCTAATACGGCAACTGGCCCATAGTAAGGACTCAGTAAAAGTTCAGTTCAGTTCAGTTCATTTCAGTCGCTCAGTCGTGTCCAACTCTTTGCAACCCCATGGACTGCAGCACTCCAGGCCTCCCTGTCTATCACCAGCTCCCGGAGTTTACCCAAACCCATGTCCATTGAGTGAGTGATGCCATCCAGCCATCTCATCCTCTGTTGTTCCCTTCTCCTCCTGCCTTCAATCTTTCCCAGCATCAGGGTCTTTTCAAATGAGTCAGCTCTTTGCATCAGGTGGCCAAAGTATTGGAGTTTCAGCTTCAACATCAGTCCTTCCAATGAACACCCAGGACTGATCTCCTTTAGGATGGACTGGTTGGAGCTCCTTGCAGTCCAAGGGACTCTCAACAGTCTTCAATACCACAGTTCAAAAGCATCAATTCTTCGGCACTCAGTTTTCTTTATAGTCCAACTCTCACACCCATACATGACTACTGGAAAAACCACAACCTTGACTAGATGGACCTTTGTTGGACCCCATATGCAAGGTAAGAGAAACCCAAGTAAGACGGTAGGCGCTAACAGAGGGCATCAGAGGGCAGACAAACTGAAACCACAATCACAGACAACTAGCCAATAAAAGTCAGGTTGCACTTATTTGTTCTTGTAGATGTCAAAGGTCAAGTAACAAGGGATCTTTTGCAGCTTCTTCAATAACAGAGCAGACACAGTTTAATAGAAAAATATAAGGACAATTAATATTTTACTCAATATGAGCAACATATACTTTCTGAAAAAAAAGAGCCCTTTCCTTCTAAACAAAATAATATGTTACCTTGGCAGAACATATGAAAGGTTATACAGAAAGGGTGATGGCGAACTCTTTTCGTTTGGTATTATTGAGGTGGTATTTACAGCTGATACGATGCACAGGATCATCAGATTTTATTTTTTAAATCATCTAGCATGAATGACAGCTTCTTCTCTACCACTTTCAGTATCACTGTTGCAAGTTACAAGGAGCCCTACAGCAAATACCATTAAATGAGTACAGCAAGGCATTGGAAATGAGACTTGGTACTAATTAGGCAACTTGAAGGAAAGACATCACAGAATGTGAAATGTAGAAAGCAGTAATTACTGGCCTTGATAAAATCACCAAACTTTAAGTTAGAAACTCAGAGGTAGTTTAAAGACAGCAGGAGAGGCAATGGAGGACTCTTTCTCTTAACACGCCTACAAATAGTATGGAATAACCCTAGGAAAAACTCTCCATGTTATGTTCCTATCCCCTTTTTTTCTTACCTTATCTCCGGCTGTGTTTCTGAACACACTGTGATCTCTGCAGTTCTTCAAACATACTCAACCTTCGCTGCCTTTATTCCATTGTTTATGTGCTTCTGTCACCAAGAACGCCAACCCTCTCAGGAAAAAACCAGCAGCGTTAAAATTTTATTTTTCCTTTCATGCCAATATCAAGAGGTGGCTTCTTCACAAACTGACCTTGATGCTTCCCACTTGAGTGTGTTCTCTCCCCTGCCTTTCTTGCAGCCGTTCAGATTGCACCTTGGAGTCCAAGTATAAACTATATTGCACACAACAGGGAGACACGTGGGAGAGATGGAAAGAAAGAAATGACAGAGAACCTGAAGAAAAACCAGCTAAAGTTGTTGTCGTGGTCCAGGGGTGGGTTGGAAAAGAATTTCCAGACATGAGACAGAGTGAGAGGGAAATAAAATTTATTACAGTGGGAGACACTGTTAGAACAGCGGGCCAGCTCAAGGAAGAACTGATGTTGAACAGGGGTCCTTAGTCCACTTTTATTCCCAGGGTACAAGGAGTGGGATAGGGGTCTTGTGGGTCATTTGCTGGTTGGATGAGGCATGTATACTGGGTGGGGGAAGAGTAGGGCAAATACCTTCTCCCTATGGGTTAGGAGGGGAGACAGGTTATACTGTTCCATTAATAGTTACAACATAGGGGAGGGAAGGATAGCAAGTGTCTGGTTTTTCAATTCCTGCATTCAAAGACCTTCCTTGGTTTTATCTGCTCTGTTGTCCTTGGGTCACCACAGCCCTGATAGAACCTTGCCTTCTAACTTGACTAAATAGTTAACAGAGAGAGTCTACTTAGAACTAGAAGGTGCTGTTAAAACTAGAAGATGTTGAGATATTGTTGATAAACAAAATGTATTTCCTCACTGCCTAGAAGGATCAGAGTCCATGAAATGTTTAGGTCAGTTGCATAAAATAATTAAGCTATGATTTTCATGCACACCTGACTATATGCACATTTTAACAATCAAGTTACATGGGAAAAAGCTTAGTAATTTCAATCTAAAGTACAGAAAGTAAACATAATTTCAAAGAGGAAGAATTAATAAAATGAACAGGGAAGGACAATAAAAATGTCATAGCAAAAATAAGTATCTATAAGTGAAAAGTGAAAGTGAAGTTGCTCAGTCATGTCCAACTCTTTGCGACTCCATGGATTGTAGTCCATCAGGCTTCTCCATCCATGGGGTTTACCAGGCAAGAATACTGGAGTGGGTTGCCATTTCCTTCTCCAGGGGATCTTCCCAACCCAGGGGTCAAACCCAGGTCTCCCTCATTGCAGGCAGATGCTTCACCCTCTGAGCCACCAGGGAAGTCCTATAAGTATCTATAAGATGAGATAAAGAGTGTCATAAGAGAGACAGGGCTAAGTCATGTCTTACATAGTCAGGTGAGATGAAAACAATTTGTAGTCAAATTTACTCCTAAAAGTCCTTGGGAAGGCAACTGTGGTATTATTGTTTTAACTCTCAATAAGGGCAACCAAGGCTACTTGAGAAAGTCCTAGGATTCCAGCATCAGAATCCTGATCCCACAGATTATCTAATACATTCTAAAGCACTCAATTTCCACACTAAACATCTTATGAATTGTTTTAAATGAGGCAATTAGCATTTTTTCCAATAGGATAAGGTGAGGCTACAACCAATTAAATTTAAAATTTTTTCTTTTTTTTTTGATTATGCATATTCATGAATTGTTGCAAAGAGAAAATGCATTGCAAAATTTTCAATTATGAAAATCTATTACAAATACTACAGCTACAGTTACAAAAGTTGAGTTCATATGTTTTGTAGACATTTAATTAAGTGTTGACTCGGGCTTCCCTTGTGGCTCAGCTGGTAAAGAATCTGCCTGCAATGCGGGAGACCTGGGCTGGATCCCTGGGATGGGAAGATCCCCTGGAGAAGGGAAAGGCTACCCACTCCAGTATTCTGGCCTGGAGAATTCCATGGGCTGTATAGTCCATGGCGTTGCAAAGAGTCGGACACGATTGAGCAACTTTCACTTTCACTGACTCATTTTAATTTTTCAAAAATCTGTAATTTGAGGTCAGTATATTTTATTTCAAAGTTCAACTGGTTTAGAAAGTTTTGAATGACTCCAAAGCCTGGAAACAAATTGTTCTAAACATAAAGCAACATTGAGTCCAATCCAACGAACATTAGGAACAAGAAACATAACACCATAAAATCACTGCTTATAATATTTGACTGAGTTGGGGAGCAATGTAGTGAAAATATATGAGTATGTACCAGTGTGTCTGATGTGTATATATAATATATATCTATATATAGATCCATCTACCTACATATATATATATACTGGATTCCACTGGGCTTCCCAGGTGGCGCTAGTGGAACCCCCCTGCCAATGCAGAAGACATAAGAGACGCAGCTTTGATCCTGGGTCAGAAAGATCCCTTGGAGGAGAGCGATATTCTTGCCTGTAGAATCCCATGGACAGAGGAGCCTGGCAGGCTACATTCCATAGGATTGCACAAAGTTGGACACGACTGAAGCGACTTAGCACACACAATGGGGTAGGATGATCAAACTAAGCTATGCATGCAGGAAACTAGGATCACCTTAGGAATAATAAAACCCCACATCCCAGCTTACTTTGGGGCCTACATTTATAAACTGAAATGAAAGACAGAGTCTTCTGTACAATTAGTATACAGTCTGCCTTCTGTATCTATAGGTTATGCATTTGCTGATTCAACCAATTGATCCCCAGTTAGTTGAACAGACACAGGCCCCAAAAATGCAGAGGGAGTGCAAACAGTATTATGCTATTTTATACCAAGGACTTAAGCACCTGCAAGATGCTCTTGAGGGTGTCCTGCAATCAATCCCCCACAGATTTGGAGAGACAGCTGTGGTGGTCCGGGTGCAGGTTGGAAAGGAATTTCTAAACATGAGACAGAATGAGAGGGAAATAAAGTTTATTAGAGTGGGAGATGCTATTAGAACAGCGAGCCAGCTCAAGAGAGAACTGACATTGAACAGGGGTCTTTAGTCCACTTTTATACCCAGGGTACCAGGAGTGGGACAGAGGTCTTGTGGGTAATGTGCTGATTGGATGAGGCACGTATTACTGGTTGAGGGGAAGAGTAAGGCAAATACCTTCTCCCTGTGGGGTAAGAGGGGAGACAGGTTATACTGGTCAGGAGGACCTGAAATTCATTAATAGTTACAACGTTGGGGCGGGAAGGACAATAAGGGTCTGGTTTTTCTGTTCCTGCATTCCAAGACCCTCCTTGGTTTTATCTGCTCTTTTGTCCTTGGGTCACCACAAGGGCTACCTCACCTTTCCCCTTCAGACTTCCCTCATTTGGCATCTGGACATAAGTGTCAGGTCTTCACTATGTTTTATAAAGGAAAACATAGTGAATGTTTTATAAAGGAAAACATAGTGAATGTCTGGAATTTTACCTACTATTGGAATTTAATGCAGGGTAATGGACCTGGGATTTACATATTCACCAGTGGTGTCTGCTGAGGTGGAGTTAGTTGAGCTTTATTCCTGGGCAGCCAGCTCTTTATGCCATTGTAGTCTATGGCTAGTGACCTTGGGGTCTGGTCTCTGAGCTCAGGCCTGATCACTGAGTCCCACCTCAGTAATTGCTGGTATTACAGAGCCATTCTGAAGGCAGCTGTGACTGTCTTTGAGCTTCATCCATAATGACTAACCTTCTTGTTCTTGGCTACGAGGCCATTCTGGCCACACTGTTCTTAACAGTAATACTCTTTTGGTAATTCCCTCAGCCAGCCTTTTGATTCCTGATTACTATTACTTATTCCTTATCACTATTTTCAATTTGTGATCCATATAACATATTTTTATTTATTTATATAACATTTTTCTTTATCTTTACATTTTTCAAAATTTAAACCCACTTTCCATTTTTTAAAAAAAGGAAATGAAAAATGTCTATATGCTGATAAAAGTTAGCTTAAGTTTACACAGGTTATATCCATTGAACAAGATAATGTTTGCAGTGCCTTTCAGGCTCCACAATACTTTTACCTATAGGAATGGGATGTTACAGTAAATTTTGAAATAAAAAACTCTATTCTGCTGGACACATATGATTATGTGAAGGTTTGATTATGAGAAGGTGACTGGCTTAAACTGGGCCAATCATATTCTTTTTCCAAAGGTTCTATGATATAGTCCTTGTTAATCAGAAGCAAAAGGAAGAATGGGTAGTTTTTCATAAAAATAGGTAAAATAATTTCTGGGTTCCAGATAACATTCTATTCCTTATTACCACCCTGCTTTGTGGCCTTGGTACATCCTTGCTCTTGGAAAATGCAAAACACTTTGAATCTTCATAACAAATTCCCAATATATTTCTATAAGCTATCTCAAGTTGATTTCTAGAATATTTAATTTAAGTTATAATGAACACATCTTTGAGGTTTATTTCTTTCATAGTCAAATTGCCTCACCAAAAATGAAATGGAAGTTTTGGCCTTTATTTTGGATTCTATCAAGGAAAAATGGTTCTAAGAATTTAAAGGAAGGATAATCTCAATTTGTATTTCAGAGGTGCACAAACTCAAAATAGTCTTCTCAAAGCTACATAGGTAAGTAGAATCTTTCTCTGTTTTTCATCTGAGTCACCTTACTGTCTGCTTTATATTACCATATTGAGTAATTTAACCAGTTACTGCAGGTGCAATGAAAGAAAAAGCCTAATTCTACCGTCTGATGTTTGAACATTTCCTACCTGTCGATATTATGAGTATGCAGATGAATATTTTGCTTTAACTACTGCTGGAATTTTTTAAAGCAAGACAATATTATTTTTTTTTTATTATTATTAATACAGTCTTTGCAATGATTTCCTGCTGTTTTGGATGTTGGTACCTAATGGTATTTCCTACCTGTGTCCAGTTTACTTTCTCCCAATTGTTACAACTCTATTTTCCTTTAGGGAAATGTTTCTCTTCATTTCTTGCAGCCTTGGTGGAACTGATAATCCAGGTACTCTAGTTTCATCTGAGAAAGTCTATCACCTCTCATTCTCTAGGTCCTGATATAGTTACTGGACTTTCTGAGCTCAGGTTGTGCTAACTTTCCTTCAGAATTATAAGTTATTCCATGTTCTCCCCTTAAATGCCTTCTTATTTCAAATAAAGTTCTGCTTTTTGCAAATAAAGAATGCTAAGGGAAATAAATATTTTCTCATTAAAAAAAATAATCTGTCAGTCTATTTTAACTTCAAGCTGACAACCACATATTTTGACTGACTGAACTATTTATTCCTTGGACAATTTTCTCTCTTCTTTAATTACTATTTTAGATTTTGCTGTGCCAAGCCTGCTTTTATTTTGCTTTTTGAACTTAAAAAACTATTTTCTAGTGTTTTTTTTTAACATGGGAGAATAAACAAAGCTTATTTATCCTCAAATTATCAATTTAAAATCATTCATTTAATTCTTTCTGACAATATGCAAGATCCTGAAGAGGCAAAAAACAAACCGAACAAAAACAAACATACCACACCAGAATGCAGTATAAATTTCATGACAATGTTTAAAGTATCTGAAGTAAGGTTATTTCAAATTGTTTAGAGTATTAAAGAACAATCATCATCTTTTCTGGTGAATATAATGTCATATTAAAGTGGGACTCAGGAGCTTGCCTGGGTATGGCAAGGCCAGACTCTAGGGTCAGCAAAAGTCCTCATTTAGGGATTCGAATATGTCGGATCTTCACCTCGTGAAGTTCCCTGAGCAGTGAGCAGGGGATGCCCGTGACTTGGTTCTGCAGGGGTGAAGCTGCTGGCTGGGATTTTAATTTGGGCACTACAGACAGGAAACAAGGATGTAATAATGAGGAGGTGTTAGCTGTACTAAACCATGAACTGGGGCACTGGAATTTGGGACACACAGTCAAAAATACCATTCTTAGCCAGATGAATTATTTCCTGCATTTTTTTTTCTTGTTTGCTGTATTAATTGATTGAAAAGGAGCTTTTTGTTATGCTTGGTTTTTATGACAGTCATTATGCTCTAATTGGACTATTGATCATCTTCCAGTTTATTTTCCTCCTTTATTATGAGGTCTTTCTTTTTGCCTACTGGCCCTAAGCCACAGATGTGACTTGCAAGCTGATGCATTTGCTAAGACACTTGGAAAGGCTAAAGACATATTCTGCTTTAACCAAACTAAACAAAAGCAACTTTGAGTTCCTTGTTTTTGAGTAACTGTTATCAATGTCATATTATTTTCATTCTCTACTACCAGGGAGATTTCAAACTTTGGAAAATTCCACCAAGACTGAGTTGCCCAGGGTCTGTGAATGAAGACACTTCCAATTAGTTGTTTCCTGCTAATATGTTCCAGCTAGAGATGTTTTTAATCTTTTCTTTAAGAAAATTTATTAAGTACATAAAATCCAAGATTTAAGTATATTTAATATCTCATTTCAAAATTTATTTTAATAATCCATTTCTTAAAGAAAAGAGTAGATGAAATTTATAGGCTTAAGTTTTTAAAAACATAGTCTTTTTTAAAGTATAATTTACTTACAATGTTGTGTTAATTTCTGTTGTATAGCAAAGTGGTTCAGTTATACATATATATTTGTTGTTATTCAGTTGCTAAGTTGTGTCCGAGTCTTTGCAACCCCATGGACTGTAGCACACCAGGCTCCCCTGTCCTTCACTATCTGCTTGAGTTTGCTCAAACTCATGTCCATTGAGTCAGTGATGTTATCCAACCATCTTATCCTCTGTTGTTCCCTTCTCCTCTTACCCTCAATTTTCCCCAGCATCAGGGTCTTTTGCAATGGAAGAGTCAGCTCTTTACATCAGGTAGTCAAAGAACTGGAGCTTCAGCTTCAGCATGAGTCCTTCCAATGAATATCCAGGGTTGATTTCCTTTAGGATTGACTACTTTGATCTCCTTGCTGTCAAAACGACTCTCAAAAAGGACTCTCAAGAGTCTTCTCCAGGACCACAGTTCAAAAGTATCAATTCTTCGGTGCTCAGCCTTCTTTATCATCCAACTCTCACATCGATAAACATTTTTATATTCTTTTCCATTATGATTTATCACAGGATATTGGATATAGTTCCCTGTACTATACCATAACACCTTATAGTTTATCCATTCTCTATATATAATAGCTTACATCTCCTAATCCCAAACTCCCACTCTATCCCTTCCCCATCCCCTTTTCACTTTGGCAACCACAAGTGTGTTCTCTATGTCTGTGAGTCTCTTTCTGTTTTATAGATAAGTTCATTTATGTCATATTTTAGATTCCATACATAAGTGATATCATATACTACTTGTCTTTCTCTTTATGACTCACTTCACTTATTATGATAATGTCTAGGTCCATCCATGTTGCTGCAAATGGCATTATTTTGTTCTTTTCTTATGATTGAGCAATATTGCATTGTATATATGTACCACATCCTCTTTATCCATTCATGTATCAGTGGATATTTAGGCTGTCTCCATGTCTTCACTATTGTGAAGTGCTGCTTTAAATATACAGGTGAATGCATCTTTTTGAATTATACTTTTGTTTGGATATAGGTGCAAGAGTGGGATTGCTGGATCATATGGCAATTCTGTTTTTACTTTTATGAGGAACCTCCATACTGTTTTCCATAGTGGCTGTACCAGCTTTCATTCCCACCAATAATGAAGGAGCATTCCCTTTTCTCCACATGCTTTTCAGCATTTGTTATTTTTAGACATTTATAAGGATGGCTATTGTCAGCATTTTGGGGGCTCCAAAATCACTGCAGATGGTGACTGCAGCCATGAAATTAAAAGATGTTTGCTCCTTGGAAGAAAAGCTGTGACCAACCTAGACAGCATATTAAAAAGCAGAGACATTACTTTGCCAACAAAGGTCTATCTAGTGAAAGCTATGGTTTTTCCAGTAGTCATGTATGGATGTGAGAGTTGGACTACAAAGAAAGCTGAGCGCTGAAGAATTGATACTTTTGAACTGTGGTGTTGAAGAAGAGTCTTGAGAGTCCCTTGGACTGCAAGGAGATCCAACCAGTCCATCCTGAAGGAAATCAGTCCTGGATATTCATTGGAAGGACTGATGCTGAAGCTGAAACTCCAACACTTTGGCTACCTGATACGAAGAGCTGACTCATTGGAAAAGACCCCGATGCTGGGAAAGATTGAAGGCAGGAGAAGGGGACAACAAAGGATGGTTGGATGGCCTCACTGACTATATGGACATGAGTTTGAGCAAGCTCTGGGAGTTGGTGATGGACAGGGAAGCCTGGTGTACTGCAGTCCATGGGGTTGCAAAGAGTCAGACACGACTGAGCAACTGAACTGAACTGATTCTGAGCAGTGTGATGTGGCACCTCATTGTCGTTTTGATTTGTATTTCTCCAATAATTAGCGATGTTGAACACCTTTTAATGAGTCTACATTTCTTCTTTGGAGAAATATCTATTTAGGTCCTCTGGCTTGCTTTTTTTTTTTTTTTCTGTTGAGTTTGGGGTTATTTATATGTTTTGGAAATTAAGCCCTTGTTGGTAGCATTGTTTTCAAGTATTTTCTCCCACTCTTTAGGTTGTCTTTTCATTTTGTTTATGGTTTATTTTGCTGTGCAAAGACTTTAAAGTTTGATTAGGTCTCATTTGTTTATTTTTCTTTTTCTTTTGCCTTGGCAGACTAACTTTAGAACACATAGGTATGATTTATATCAGAGAATGTTTTGCTTATGATACTTTCTAGGAGTGTTTATGGTGGCATGTCTTATGTTTAAGTTTTAAATGAATAGTTTTATCTTTAAAATATAATTTATTATCAACTTTGAATTTTTTGAGAAAACACAGAATTTCTTTTACTTACACACTTGCATGTAATCATGTAAGTTGGGAGCATATGTTTAAAAGAAGGAACATCACCTCTGAGTGCTCTCTGTAAGGCAAAGATAGTGGCTCCAAACCATTGTGCTTATATCTCAGTTGAGACTTGGTTTTACTTTCATGCTATTATTTTTTAACCTGCCAATCACTGTTTTAAATGAAAAAGAAAGTTAACAATTGGTAAGGCTGGTGTTATTTAAATGGAAATAGTTAGAAACATGCTCTAACATTTACCAAATTTCTCTGTTCCCTCTCTTGCTACACACAGATCAGGAGTTTCTAATGATGCTTGCTTTGAAATTATGAATTATGTATAGAATTTTTAAATCACTGGGCTTCATTTTTGTTTTTAAGAAAATCCCAGTCTTTATTTTTCTGTTTTACTTACTGGGAATGATTTCATTATGGGCAAATGAGTATTTTTTTAAATATATTCAGGTTTTTCCTTATTTGTAATCTTTTAGTCAATAAATAGTGCATCTTTTCACTTAGCAGAAGTTGCCATAATTAGCAGCTTTTACTGTTTCAAAGTGACAGAATGTGGATAGAAGAAGAAATGACATTTAAGAGACACAGGGGGAAACACTGGTGGTTCTCCTATAATATTGCAAGAAAAAATATAGTTTTCTCTCTCTTTCAAAGAAAGAAGAGTTTTAGTTTTTATTTTTATAATCTTATCAGTAGGTCATAAGTAATGCTTAATCAGGCCTGATTCTATTTTTGAAAATTGTAGCTCTTGATATGCAGATAATTTTTATTTTCAAAACAGATGTCATAAAATTTTTCTTTTCCAGTTTTCAAAGTTCTCTGTTTAACTGCTTTAAATCTCTGTCTACTTTCTGATATTGTCCCTAGAGCCCCCACACACTGATGGTATTTACCTTCTAGGGACTTATTCCAGAGTAAGATCAACTATGCACCCTTGATATCTGTCCAGAAAGTTTTTGGCTCAGCTGATATTTGGGTGTTGTATTCACATGAAAATATAATAAAAATAAATACATAATTTAATGCCACATTATTTATTTTCCTAAGGCTAAAAAGGAACAGCCCTATGATTTCATCCAGTGTCTCACCTGCAATGCAAGAGATGCAGATTCAATCCCTGGGTTAGGAAGCTTCCCTGGGGAAGAAAATGGCAACCTGCTCCAGTATTCCTGCCTGGGAAATCCCATGGAGAGAGGGATGGGCTACAGTCCATAGAGTTGCAAAGAGTTGGACATGACTGATCACACACACACACACACACACACACACACACACCTACCTGCGGATTTATGCCCTGACAACTATCTTTCCTTCTTTCTGTGCCTTTAAGTATAATTTTCAGTTCTGCACATGTGAAACACTAAAAATTGCCAAAGAAAAAAGTTTTTAAAAGTGTTTGAAGCATTAAAGAGGCACTGGAAGCAGTAAGAAGTAGACATAGAACTCCTGAAATGAAATTAACTAGGTGATAACTGTAGCACAGTGGTAAAGAATATGTCTGCCAATGCAGAAGATGCAAGAGACACAAGTCCAGTTCCTAGGGTGAGGAAGATCCCCTAGAGTAGGAAATGGCAACCCACTCCAGTATTGGTTCCCGAAAATACCATGGACAGAGGAGCCTAGCAGGCCATGGGGTCCCAAAGAGTTGGACACAACTGGGTACACACACACACAGGTGAGATCTGCATTTAACTTACTTTTCCCTGAGGGGATTCTCCAGTCTGTGTGGGTAGACCAAGGTTCAAGATGAAAGATATCTTGACTGCAGAGTTGGATATCACAGTGTGAAACTGCCAGGGAGATTAAAAATCGAGAAGAAAATGGTAGAAAATTGTTACATACAGAAGGAAGTCCCCATATCTGCAAATATACTCATAAATTTTTCAGTTTGTATAAATCCACAGAGCAAAACTTCAAGGAAACCAGCAGAAAGCAACTGATAGAAGGTCTAAAATGTGAACAAAGATTTGTTATTTTCCACATTGGAGAATAAGAGTTTTGTGTTGCAGTCCCATCAAGTTAAAGTGGTTTGATAAAACTTTGATGTCCATGGAAAACTTAGAAGGGACATACTTTAGGAATAGTCTGCAGTAAAGGCCATGCCCAAGGATCAAAGCCAAAAGCAAAATAGTCTTGCCCTAACAAAGTTTAATAAAAGTGTTCACAAAATTAAAGTGATCTGTAAAGAATATAAATGTGTGCTAGAAAAATTCTAAGATGTTTTAACAGCATCTAGCATCTCTACCAGAGAAGGCACTGGCAACCCACTCCAGTACTCTTGCCTGGAAAATCCCATGGACGGAGGAGCCTGGCAGGCTGCCGTCCATGGGGTCACTATGAGTCAGACATGACTGAGCGACTTCACTTTCACTTTTCACTTTCATGCATTGGAGAAGGAAATGGCAACCCACTCCAGTGTTCTTGCCTGGAGAATCCCAGGGACTGGGGAGCCTGGTGGGCTGCCGTCTACGGGGTCGCACAGAGTTGGACACGACTGAAGTGACTTAGCAGCAGCAGCAGCATCTCTACAAATCATACAATCAATTTTTAATATAATAATATTACAAAAATTACTATAATCTTGAATATTTCAGAATGTCACCATATTCAAGAGAAGAATGAGTCAGTAGAAACAGATCCAAAGATGACTCAGACATACACAGCCTTTATAACATTTTTAGTATGTTAAATAATTTACAGGAAAACATGGACATAATGGGTGAAGGCATGAGTTTCTCAGGAGAGGAATATAAAGTCTAAAAATGAATCAATTAGAAATTTCAGAACTAAAAAATGCAACATTTTGACTTTGTAGAAAACTTAATTAGGTGGGATTATGAGCAGACTGGCATAGTTCAATAAAAGTTGTGAACTTAAAGAAGTGTTAATAAACTAAAAAAAATCTTTGTATTTATAATTTGAAACTCTAACTCATGTTTAATTTAAAATCCAAAGCAAATACACACATATAAAAATTAAAGTGTGTGAGTTTTAAGTATTAAATATATATAAAACAACTTTCTAAATTTGAAGCAATTTCCTCTGTTTCTCCATTTCTTTTGATGTTTTCTTTTCTGATTCAGTAACCAAAGCTTGAAATCTATCAGACATGGCTCTCTTGACACCTTCATGTAGTGAAGATTAAAGTCAATCTCATGGTAAAAAGTTTCTGTCCATTCTTTTAGTTTCTTTTTTTTTCTGTTGACACTCCCTTCTTCCCTAAAAATAAAATGCTTCTTTCTCCAAATATGAATATAAATTAATAGGGGAATAAATGAGATTATTCAGTACTTAAAAATGAAGTTTTCTCATGGCCTTGAGTAAATTAATAGAAAGGAAGATCTTCTTCTGCTCACGGAACTTAGAGCTCTTTGAAGGAGCAAGGTTTATGTGATGGATCTTATGTAATACTTATCCACAACTCTACCTTTCTTGTTTTCTATCAGAATCACAGCTGTTTGAGTGTGTGTGTGTGTGTGTGTGTGTGTGTGTGTGTGTGCACGCGCATGTGTGTGTTTGTATGTTTGCTTTGTTTTCTTTGAAGAACAGTAACGTGTCCAACATCAGGGGATAAATCATGACTGATCTAAATGAACCTCTATCTCCACCTTTCCTAATTGTCATGTACAACTTTTTCAATGTCATTTATAGCCACATGAAGATTTTCTGGCCCATAAGATATAAGAAGAAATCTTCTGGTGGCGGGGGGGGCCTTCAAGTAAAGCTTTAATTTCCTAATACTGACACTGAAACTCCAACACTGCGGCCACCTGATGGGAAGAGCCAACTCATTGGAAAAGACTCTGATGCTGGGAAAGATTGTGAGCAAGAGAAGAAGAAGGCGACAGAGGATAAGATGGTTGGTTGGCATCACTGACTCAATGGACATGAGTTTGAGCAAACTCCGGGAGATAGTGAAGTACAGGGAAGCCTGGCCTGCTGCAGTCGATTGGGTCACAAAGAGTCGGACATGACTTAGTGACTGAACAACAACAAGAAAACATAGACTCAGGAAAAAAAAAACAAACAGAAAACTTCCCTTCTCTTCCTAATTTTGAATATAATTGTAACACTTGGCACTTGTAACTATAAAGCAATATGCCTAAGACAAATAAAATAAAGACAACAAAATATACAAAACCAAAAAAGCCAACATGTCAAAAAGAATGGGCAAATTGAAAAAGTCTGTTATTCATGATTACATTATCCTCAGTTCTGAAGACCAGATTTATAGAAAGTTTTTTATACCTTAGTCATTTGTGGGCTACCTTCATGATTTTCTTCCATATCAACTAAATTGATTTATTCAGCATCTTACTTGATGTGACTCCTTGTTTTACTTAAATAATTCTGGCTCCCTCTATGGAGTGCATGAGGGCATGCTAAGTTGCTTCAGTCATGTCCAAATCTTTGTGGCCCTATGGACTGCAGCTTGCCAGGCTCCTCTGTCCATGGGATTCTCCAGGCAAGAATACTGGAGAGGGTTGCCCATGCCCTCCTCCAGGGGATCTTCCAGGGATCAAACCTGCATCTCTTACATCTAACTTGCATTGGCAGGTGGATTCTTTACAACTAGTGCCTCCTGGGAAGCCCTGCTATGGACTAAAATACATTAAATCATTAGTTTGATCCACTAGTTATACTTTTCTAATAGGCATTAGAATGCTATTTCTAATAGGCATTAGAAATGCTCCCAGCATTTCTCAGTGCTTTCCTACTTGGGGGCTTCCCAGATGGCTTAGATGGTAAAGAATCCAACTGCAATGCAGGAGACCTGGGTTCAATCCCTGGTCAGAAAGATCCCTTGGAGAAGCGAATGGTTACCCACTTCAGTATTCTTACCTGGAGAATTCCATGGACAGAGGAGCCTGGCAAGTTGCAAACAATCAGACACAACTGAGAGACTAATACTTTTAATAGGCATTATAATAAAAAAATATTAAAATAAAAATGTTCATATTTAGCTTAAGTAATATATGTAACACATATTGAGAAACACCGAAGCAAATGTATTCCTATAAAGATTTTGTGTGTCTTAAAACCTTTCTACTTTTCCTGATATGTTGAAGCCTCTTTTCCATTTGTTTTTTTCTCTCCCTCCCTCTCTCCTTTCCTTCCTTCTTTCCTTGTGACAAAACAAATTAAACTTATTTACCATAAAGCTAAAAAATGTAATGAGTGTGAATCTTTCAACTTAAAGAGAGCTGTTACTTCATTATTACAAACAGGTAGGTTATTTTTTTTCTCTTAGCTACCATAGTAAAATTCAGATTCTCTATATTTTTTGATGCATGTGCTCTTTAGATCTGAAGTAAACAATGTTTTTTATTAAAAATTAAGAAGAAAGGTTAGATAATTTTTATCTATATGTTATTTAAATTTACATAGGGATACTTCAATTTGAAGGATAATAAAAATTAATCCTATTTTTAATAAATGTAAGAGAAATGGTGGTAATTATTTTCTAGGAAACAGTTATGGCTATATCAAGGAAGTTAAATATATCTTAATGTAACATTTTCAAGACTTTTAAGAATCAAATCCTAAATTTTAAAATAAGAAAATACATTGTGGATTATAGCCATTTTCATGTATGTGATGGTTCCTTATTTCTTTTTCTCTAATTAAATTTTCAGATGCCTTACACTGTCTGATCAGTTTTACGTAGATGCTCATCAATGCTTGACAGCCTCCAGCATGTCATAGTCTTGTTTTATGAAGACCCTAGACAACCATTCACAGAGATTGTGTGACTGCAGAGAGGGCTTAAGGTGAGGCTTTAAAAATGTCAGTAACTCAGATGTTACTCTCTTCAAATCAGCTCTCATTTCATTTGCATAAGGACAGTTTTGAAACTTGATTTCTAAGGATTTAACAATAAGTAAGTTCTGTAACATTTTTCAAACAAATATTACCAAGTAATTCTAGTGTCACATAAATGAGAAGAAATATTCTCTGATGTGAATTAATGCACAGCAGTGCAAAAAAAGTCAATAAGAAATTTATAGAGATAGATAAATTGGAATAAAGCAATGAAAACTTTTAAAAAATAGCTTTATGGGAAAATCATAATGTACTCTTAGAATGAAGAGAAAGAAAACCACATAATTAAAAAGTGAACTTTTTTGGGGCAAATTTTTCAACTGGAAAGATATTTTTGTAGATAAAATTATGCTTGAGCTTAATTTTATACTCATTTTACAGGTGACAATATTTGGATATAAAATAAATTGAGATGAAAATATTCAATTTAAATAGTTAAGATGCATAGATTGGCCTCAAATTCTATTTCTTTCATCTAGATTTGTTGTGGGAGTTAAATAAATGATAACTATTCAGATGCTTGATTAATGACAATTCAAGTGAACCGTTTCTTTGGATACTACTTATTCTCCCAAAACCCAGTCTAGTCATGAAATTTCAAAATAAACCAAAAAAACAACTTTATAAGTTGCTTATGTGAGAGAAACCTATGGACCTTTTGAAAATGTCAGTCATGTGCTCATTATGAGAAGCAGAATTCTTCAAATTGAACAGTATTTTTATGGTTGGTATTTAAACAAAAGATTTTGGCTTAGGTTGACTCATGGGACAATCCCACCTTATCTTATTGGCTTTTATTTAAAGCAACAGAGATTTTCTGGTTGAATCTTGCTGTTTTTGTTGTTGAATCTTGTTTTTGTAGGTCTAAATCTCCCATTTAATCAATTTCACAGTTGCTTCTATGTGTTGCTAAGAAATAATATATATATATATATATTTCTGTTTTTATTTTCCTCTATTTAACTGAAAGATTTTTCAGTCTTATCAAAATGGGATTTATACATTTGCTTCTGCTTTATTCAACTATCTATGCTACTTTGTGATATAGAATTTGCTTAGTTGCTTTTATATTTTAAGTGCAAGAATCATATTTAAGATCATATAAAGATATAGTAGGCCATTTTCTTGGTGTTTCATGAAATGACATTTTTACAAAACCAGAAATAAACACAGTTATTATCAGTATAAGTTCTCCACTAAAAACTGAAAAAAAATTCTTGAATAAGAAACAAAATAGCTGAGTAATATTCCTTTGTGTATATGTACCACAGCTTTCTTATCCATTCAACTGCTGATGGACATCTAGGTTGCTTCCATGTCCTGGCTATTGTAAACAGTGCTGCGATGAACATTGGGGTACACGTGTCTCTTTCAATTCTGGTTTCCTCAGTGTGTATGCCCAGCAGTGGGACTGCTGGGTCATACGGCAGTTCTAGTCCCAGTTTTTTAAGGAATCTCCACACTGTTCTCCATAGTGGCTGTACTAGTTTGCATTCCCGCCAACAGTGTAAGAGGGTTCCCTTTTCTCCACACCCTCTCCAGCATTTATTGCTTGTTGACTTTTGGATAGCAGCCATTCTGACTGGTGTGAAATGGTACCTCATTGTGGTTTTGATTTGCATTTCTCTAATAATGAATGATGTTGGGCAACAATAACCCTATATGCGAGACAGAATAAGAGACACAGATGCATAGAACAGTCTTATGGACTCTGAGGGAGAAGGTGAGGGTGGGACGTTCTGGGAGAATAGCATTGAAACATGTATATTGTCATGTGTGAAACAGAACACCATTCCATGTTCGATGCATGAGACAAATGCTCAGGGCCGGGGCAATGGGATGGCCCAGAGGGATGGGATGGGGAGGGAGGTGGGAGGGGGGGTCCAGGAAGGGGAACACATGTAAACCCATGGCTGATTCGTGTCAATGTATGGCAAAAACTGCTACAATATTGTAAAGTAATTAGCCCCCAACTAAAATAAATAAATTTATTTAATAAAAAAAAAAAAAAGAATAGCTCATAGCCATCTTTGGAGACTGGCAACCACAGCATAACAATAAAATCATTTTAAAAGAAGAAGAAAAAAAAAAGAAACAAAATACCCTGAGCAGGTGATATCGTGGTCTGTGATTAATATTTGTGCTGAATTAGAGGTTGCTGATGCTCTAAGTCAAACAACTTTTCAACAGATTTGATGCCTAGTTTTTTAAATAATAAAGATTTGTTTACATTGATTTATCTATATTCTTCTACTCAGTCATCCCAATGATAATTATCTATATTTGGGAATCAAAGGTAAAAGTCAAAACATAAGCCAAGAAAAAAACAAGAATAGAAAAATTTACCTGTTACTTCATTAACCTATTATCTAACCATCCAACATTTAAATATTTTTATTAAAATGGACTTAATTTTCCCATCTTCTTAAACCACTTTCTTCCCTTCATGGCTTTTATTACAGTCTATACTTACATTGTGTTAAGTTATATGCTGGCCTCTATACAGCTTATGCCTGTATGTTATAAAATAGGTTTCATAAGAACAGATAACTTTGTCGATTTTGGTCTCTACTTACATCACTGGCATCTAGCACAATGCCTGGCACCTAGCAAATGTGTGTTTCAATTGAGTGCACGAATGGCTTAGGATAATGGTTCCATAAACCAGGCACTATCTGGTTTATATTTCTAGGCACTATGTTTCCTGATCATAACCCAAAGCCTTGGGCTGGATAGACATGTAAGCTCACCAATCCAATTCTTGGTACAGGAATTCTACACCTAACTGCCTAATATCGTGCATGGTTTTTGTCCCCTGGATCAACAGAAATGAAAACTATACTGCACTGACTTGAAGCAACTATCATTGCTCCATTGTCTCCTGTTTTTCTCTCAAACTAACCTACTAACATTCTGTTCTGCTTATTCTCTTTGAGTTCTCTAGTATAATGCTCTAGTGTTTTAATGCTTTTAATGCTTGATTGTGAGAGACAAAAGTCCTTGCTTTTAGATATACAGTGTTGCTGGATTCAGTTAATACAGGTGACTGATTATCGAGTCCACTAGGCAATTAAGTCTAACTTGAATTAGAAATGGAAAATCTTAAGAAAAACCTTAGTATGGTTCACAATGGAGAAACATCAACTTTGAATGGTTGAATGGCTTTACAATGTTACAAGTGTAGGTAATAGAAACTAAAAACGCTATTTAAAACAGTATAGAAGATTTTCATTTCTATCAAGACATCTAAACTCCTAATTTCTTTAACTCTCTGATTAGGAAAAAAAAAAGTGCATTTTTACATACCTGCATATAAAAGGTAAAAATAACAGTTTGTCCATAAAGTTTCCAGTTGTTGCTGTTCAGTCACCAAGTCATGTCCGACTCTTTTTGACCCCCATGGACTGTAGCACTCCAGGCTCCTCTATCCTCCACTATGTCCAAGAGTTTGCTCGAATTCATATCCATTGAGTCCGTGATACTATCTAACCATCTCATACTCTGTTGCTCCCTTCTCCTCCTGCCCTCAATCTTTTACAGCATCAGGGTCTTTTCCAATGAGTCAGCTCTCTTCTCAACAGGTGGTCAAAGTATTCGAACTTCAGCCACAGCATCAGTCCTTCCAAAGAATATTCAGGATTGATTTCCTTTAGGATTGACTGGTTTGATCTCCTTGCAGTCCAAGGGACTCTCAAGAGTCTCTCAAGAATCTTCTCCAGCACCACAATTTGAAAGCATGTTCTTTAGTGCTCAGCATTCTTTATGGTCCAACCATCACATCCATACCTGACAACTGGAAAAACCATAGCTTTGACTGTGTGTACCTTTGTCAGCAAAGTGATGCCTCTGCTTTTTAATATTCTGTCTAGGTTTGCCATGGCTTTTTTTTCCAAGGAGCAAGTGTCTTTTAATTTCATAGCTGCAGTCACCATCTGCAGTGATTTGGGAATCCAAGAAAGTAAAATCTGTCACTGCTTCCACTTGTCCCTCTTCTTTTGTCATGAAGTGATGGAACAAGATGCCATGATCTTAGTATTTTTAATGTTGAGTTTCAAGCCAGCTTTTCCACTCTCCTCTTTCACCTTCACCAAGAGGCTCTTTAGTTCTTCACTTTCTGCCATTAGAGTGGCATTATCTGCATATCTGAGGTGATAGCTTCCAGAGTTATTTATAACTTGAAAAAAAGGACTTGTTAATCAAAAAGCCTCTCTTGCAGACTTACTTTAAGTAAGAGGAAAAAGTGAGTGATAAGAGAGGAATTCAATTTGAAAAGGCATCTATTTAAGATGGTTCTGGAGGAGTGAAAATAAATTTCTTTAAAATAAGCATGATCATGAGACAACAAATAACAACAAGCTGAAGCCTGAACACATTTTCACCGAGAAAGGGAATTCTAGCCCCTGATATGCAGCTATAACTTGGTGTTTCTGCAGACTGATCTGATGTTCACAGTCATGTCTTAGAGCTCCCCTGTTGAATATAAACTGACTCAGAAAACATCAACATCAGACATGGCAACTCATGAGCATGATGGATCAAGACAAAAATAAAACTGCTGTGCAATCATGCCTGAACACAAACTGAACATTAACACTGTCTAAACAGTAAGTGCCCAATATGCTACTGGAGATCAGTGGAGAAATAACTCCAGAAAGAATGATGGGATGGAGCCAAAGCAAAAACGATACCCAGCTGTGGATGTGACTGGTGATAGAAGCAAAGTTCGATGCTGCAAAGAGCAATATTGCATAGGAACCTGGAATGTTAGGTCCATGAATCAAGGCAAATTGAAAGTGGTCAAACAGGAGAAAGCAAGAGTGAACATCGACATTCTAGGCATCAGCGAACTAAGATGGACTGGAATGGGTGAATTTAACTCAGATGACCATTATATCTACTACTGTGGGCAAGAATCCCTTAGAAGAAATGGAGTAGCCATCATGGTCAACAAAAGAGTCCGAAAGGCAGTACTTGGATGCAATCTCAAAAACAATAGAATGATCTCTGTTCCTTTCCAAGGCAAACCATTCAATATCACAGTAATCCAAGTCTATGCCCCGGCCAGTAACGCTGAAGAAGCTGAAGTTGAATGGTTCTATGAAGACCTACAAGACCTTCTAGAACTAACACCCAAAAACTGGAATGCAAAAGTAGGAAGTCAAGAAACATCTGGCATAACAGGCAAGTTTGGCCTTGGAGTACAGAATGAAGCAGGGCAAAGGATAATAGAGTTTTGCCAAGAGAACACACTCGTCATAGCAAACACCCTCTGCCAACAACACAAGAGAAGACTCTACACGTGGACATCACCAGATGGTCAACACCGGCATCAGATTGATTATATTCTTTGCAGCCAAAGATGGAGAAGCTCTATACAGTCAGCAAAAACAAGACCAGGAGCAGACTGTGGCTCAGATCATGAACTCCTTATTGCCAAATTCAGACTTAAATTGAAGAAAGTAGGGAAAACCACTAGTCCATTCAGGCATGACCTAGATCAAATCCCGTATGAGTATACAGTAGAAGTGACAAATAGATTTAAGGGACTAGATCTGATAGACAGAGTGCCTGATGAACTATGGACAGAGGTTCGTGACATTGTACAGGAGACAGGGATCAAGAAAATCCCCATGGAAAAGAAATGCAAAAAAGCAAAATGGCTGTCTGAGGAGGCCTTACACATAGCTGGGAAGAGAAGAGAAGCGAAAAGCAAAGGAGAAAAGGAAAGATATTCCCATCTGAATGCAGAGTTCCAAAGAATAGCAAGGAGAGATAAGAAAGCCTTCCTCAGTGATCAATGCAAAGAAATAGAGGAAAACAACAGATTGGGAAAGACTAGAGATCTCTTCAAGAAAATTAGAGATACCAAAGGAATATTTCATGCAAAGATGGGCTCGATAAAGGACAGAAGTGGTATGGACCTAACAGAAGCAGAAGAGATTAAGAAGAGGTGGCAAGAATACACAGAAGAACTGTACAAAAAAGATCTTCACGACCCAGATAATCACGATGGTGTGATCACTCACCTAGAGCCAGACATCCTGGAATGGGAAGTCAAGTGGGCCTTAGAAAGCATCACTACGAACAAAGCTAGTGGAGGCGATGGTTGAGCTATTTCAAATCCTGAAAGATGATGCTGTGAAAGTGCTGCACTCGATATGCCAGCAAATTTGGAAAACTCAGCAGTGGCCACAGGACTGGAAAAGGTCAGTTTTTGTTCCAATCCCAAAGAAAGGCAATGCCAAAGAATGCTCAAACGACCGCACAATTGCATTCATCTCACATGCTAGTAAAGTAATGCTCAAAATTCTCCAAGCCAGGCTTCAGCAATACGTGAACCGTGAACTTCCAGATGTTCAAGCTGGTTTTAGAAAAGTCAGAGGAACCAGAGATCAAATTGCCAATATCCACTGGATCATCGAAAAAGCAAGAGAGTTCCAGAAAAAAACATCTATTTCTACTTTATTGACTATGCCAAAGCCTTTGACTGTGTGGATCACAATAAAGTGTGGAAAATTCTGAAAGAGATGGGAATACCAGACCATCTGACCTGTCTCTTGAGAAACCTGTATGCAGGTCAGGAAGCAACAGTTAGAACTGGACATGGAACAACAGACTGGTTCCAAATAGGAAAAGGAGTCCGTCAAGGCTGTATATTGTCACCCTGCTTATTTAACTTATATGCAGAGTACATCATGAGAAACACTGGGCTGGAAGAAACACAAGCTAGAATCAAGATTGCCGGGAGAAATATCAATAACCTCAGATATGTGGATGACACCACCCTTATGGCAGAATGTGAAGAAGAACTAAAGAGCCTCTTGATGAAAGTGAAAGAGGAGAGTGAAAAAGTTGGCTTAAAACTCAACGTTCAGAAAACTAAGATCATGGCATCTTGTCCCATCACTTCATGGCAAATAGATGGGGAAACAGTGGAAACAGTGTCAGACTTTATTTTTTTGGGCTCCAAAATCACTGCTGATGGTGATTGCAGCCATGAAATTAAAAGACACTTACTCCTAGAAAGGAAGGTTATGGCCAACCTAGATAGCATATTTAAAAGCAGAGACATTACTTTGCCAACAAAGGTCCATCTAGTCAAGGCTATGGTTTTTCCAGTGGTCATGTATGGATGTGAGAGTTGGACGGTGAAGAAATCTGAGCACCGCAGAATTGATGCTTTTGAACTGTGGTGTTGGAGAAGACTCTTGAGAGTACCCTGGACTCCAAGGAGATCCAATCCCTCCGTCGTAAGGGAGATCAGTCCTGGATGTTCATTGGAAGGACTGATGTTGAAGCTGAAACTCCAATACTTTGGCCACCTCATGTGAAGAGTTGACACATTGGAAAAGACCTTGATGCTGGGAAGGATAGAGGGTGGGAGGAGAAGGGGACGACAGAGGATGAGATGGTTGGATGGCATCACTGACTCGATGGACATGGGTGTGGGTAGACTTCGGGAGTTGGTGATGAACAGAGAGGCCTGGAATACTGCAATTCATGGGGTCACAAAGAACCGGACACGACTGAGCGACTGAACTGAACTGAAACCATGAAATACCAGACACCTTGTTCTCCATTATAAAGGACTGTTGCTTTTTCACCCATTAGAGGTGAAGGATTTAATCTTCTCCTCCTCTAGGTAAGATTTATTAATATATTCGTTCATAGAACTACCCCTGCTGCCTAAGAGTATCCAGTCCAGAGCAAAGTCTCATATCTTAAACTCTCCGAGCAAAGTCTCATATCTTTAAACTCTCCCCCAAAGCACTTAACATAATTCCAAGTTCTGTAACAAGTCCTTTCTAACATCCTCTTATTTAGTCATTCCATGGTTCCCATGGCAAGTGTGGTCTATCACTGCTATGGATAATAAACCTAATTTGTTCAATGACAGCTGTAATACTGGTGGGCTTTGACTGGAGAGCACTGGTAGCAGATAGATGCCTTGGACAGTTTTGGTGAGTGATGGTGCATGTAGTAAGGGCAGGAGTGAAAAACTCTCTTAAAATTTTAACTGACACCATCTTCCTAGATAACACTGAGAGATATTTGAGCCATTTGCATCAAGTGCTTTGCACTTAAAGCAGATGGGTTAGGCATAAAATCAGATTTTTGTAGTGGTTTAAGCAATTAAAGATTGTGTGGTACCTACCTCCAAGGATTATTAGTTGTGCAGTTCACTCCGAAAGGAGAGTCCTTTAAATAATAAATTCTCCTAGTGCTTTTAAAGTGTGATTGATTATCAGAAATTTGATTTAAGAGGAACTTTTCATGAACACATCGAAAGCCGAGTACAGCTGTGAGGGGAAATATTAGAACTTGGTCTAAACGGTAATTTGATTTGCATTCATTTTTTAGTATCTAGGTACACTATTCTAAACTTAATTAAAGCCAATAGGGAAAACATTCACTTGCAGAAAGGATGTTTCTTAAGGGCTCATATGAAATATGAAAACATTTCTGATCTTTTAGATGAACATTTTATCACTTGAGGTAGAGAGAAAAATGCACCTTCTCTATATTTTCCAGAGAATAAGTTTGCATAAAACATTCTTAGTAATTCAATTTTTAAAGATAAACAGTTTCTATTTTCTTTCCTACGTATCTTAATTCTTTTTCAGTGTTATGTAACAATAACATACTCTTCACAGCAGATACTTTGTATGAATGAAACTGGCTTTATTTCAAAAGCTCTATTATTGTTTTACAAGGATTTTTATTGGAAATAGGTATATATTTTTAATATTGTTGAAAATGATCCATTGCTATGAATTGGTTTTCTTTCATATTGTCGCCATTGTTTCTGACAGAAAGTTACCAACCAGAAGTAACCACATTTATGCTATTTTCTTCTCTGATAGATCCGATAAAAAGGGAATTCTCAAGGAATCTGTGTACAACATGGTCTTTGGATTTCATTCATTGTACGAATGACCAAATAAAATGTTTTAAAAACTTAATTGCAATTTCTACCTGCTTTTAATGTCATAAAAATAACCATACAGTTCATTTGAGTGAGACTTTAAAATCAGAGAATAGACATGGAAAGGTGAAATTCTTGTTTCACCTCTGTTTATGGTCAATATTCTGAGAAGGTGGCTGAAGGTAGTAGTGACTTGATTCATGGAAGTAGTTGATACATGTTGCACAAAGACCTGTGGGAAGCATAACTTGGTTCTCGAACGCTATCGTTTGTGCCTCGAACTTTCTCTACCTTTATTACCCATTTTTTCACATAAATTTATTTACTTAAAAGTGATTTAAACTAGTGATTTAACTAAAATAGTTTAACTAGTGATTTAAACTAGTCATGCTGGAACATCTGGAAATTATCAAGTTTATTTTTGTTTTGTCTTAAGTAAATGATACTTTTAATCTTAGATTTGAAGAACACTGATTCTTAAATTGTTGCTTAAAGACAGAGTCTTCAAATCTACTAATCCAATGGTTTACAGTGTCATTTTAGAGACAGAACCTTTTCTTTTAGTCAAAGCTCACTCAGCATCCCAAAATGTAAAATTTGTAATGTCACAACTTAGGCATTATTTATTATATATACTGAAGTAGGAGAAACATAAAGCTGTTCCTGCTACCATATTCCTCTTATCCTCTAACTCATTTCTCAGCTGGACAGTCACTGAGTCACTCTATGAAATCCTAGGATCTTCAGGAACATGGGTGGGAAACTTCAGACGATCAAGGTATTCATTGTATCCATGAAGAGATTAAGTTATTTCAAGAAGAAGTGGGATGATTTGTTCTAGTTCTGTGAAAAATACCATTGGTAGCTTGATAGGGATTGCATTGAATCTGTAGATTGCTTTGGGTAGAATACTCATTTTCACTATATTAATTCTTCCAATCCATGAACACGGTATATTTCTCCATCTGTTTGTGTCCTCTTTGATTTCTTTCATCAGTGTTTTATAGTTTTCTATATATAAGTCTTTTGTTTCTTTAGGTAGATATATTCCTAAGTATTTTATTCTTTTTGATGCAATGGTGAATGGTATTGTTTCCTTAATTTCTCTTTCTGTTTTCTCATTATTGGAGTATAGGAATGCAAGGGATTTCTGTGTGTTAATTTTATATCCTGCAACTTTACTATATTCATTGATCAACTCTAGTAATTTTCTAGTAGAGTCTTTAGGGTTTTCTATGTAGAGGATCATGTCATCTGCAAACAGTGAGAGTTTTACTTCTTCTTTTCCTATCTGTATTCCTTTTATTTCTTTTTCAGCTCTGATTGCTGTGGCCAAAACTTCCAAAACTATGTTAAACAGACATTTCTCCAAAGAAGACATACAGATGGCTAACAAACACATGAAAAGATGCTCAACATCACTCATTATTAGAGAAATGCAAATCAAAACCACAATGAGGTATCATTTCACACCAGTCAGAATGGCTGCTATCCAAAAGTCTACAAGCAATAAATGCTGGAGAGGGTGTGGAGAAAAGGGAACCCTCTTACACTGTTGGTGGGAATGCAAACTAGTACAGCCACTATGGAGAACAGTGTGGAGATTCCTTAAAAAACTGGGAATAGAACTGCCATATGACCCAGCAATCCCACTGCTGGGCATATACACCGAGGAAACCAGAATTGAAAGAGACGCGTGTACCCCAATGTTCATCGCAGCACTGTTTACAATAGCCAGGACATGGAAGCAACCTAGATGTCCATCAGCAGATGAATGGATAAGGAAGCTGTGGTACATATACACAATGGAATATTACTCAGCCATTAAAAAAAATACATTTGAATCGGTTCTACTGAGATGGATGAAACTGGAGCCCATTATACAGAGTGAAGTAAGCCAGAAAGAAAAACAACAATACAGTATACTAATGCATATATATGGAATTTGAAAGATGGTAACGATAACCCTACATGCGAGACAGAATAAGAGACACAGATGCATGGAACAATTTTATGGACTCTGAGGGAGAAGGTGAGGGTGGGACGTTCTGGGAGAATGGCATTGAGACATGTGTATTGTCATATGTGAAACAGAGCACCATTCCATGTTCGATGCATGTGACAAGGGCTCAGGGCCGGGGCAATGGGATGATCCAGAAGGATGGGATGGGGAGGGAGGTGGGTGGGGGGTCCGGGAAGGGGAACACATGTAAACCCATGGCTGATTCATGTCAATGTATGGCAAAAACTATTACAATATTGTAAAGTAATTAGCCCCCAACTAAAATAAATAAATTTATAAAAAAAAAAAAAAAAAAAAAAAAAAAGAAGAAGTGGTATTTCAGAGCTCACAGTCATTGAATGATAAAGATTGAACCGGAATACAAACACCTTCACTCCAAGCCCGGTTATTTTTGATAAATGTTATTACACGTTAGTGTGATTCTTTAATCACCAGGTCATTTTAAAAAAAAATAAAACCAGAATGATTATGAAGAGTACTTCTATTTGAGTAGAAAAGAGAATTATGAGCATAATGATTTATACTCTTGTTCATAAAATCTTCTATTTCTTCTTGAAATTATAACTATAATTACTTTGGTAAGCAGAATATAAGCAGTTGCCCATATCATAGAATTGTTGAGCAGACTCTGATCTGGGACAATAAGAACAAGTTAAGATCCCATGACATACAACATTTGCTTCATGTCTTACCCTAACAACTCTAACATATTTAATAAAGAAAATAATAAATTGATCTTTTTGCACTGCTAGCTCCTTCTCATTCTTCAGAGATCAAGCTAAATTTCATTTTTCCAGAGAGGCCTTTCTTCTGGTTCTGCTTGTCATTTTCTATAATGACAGTTGTTTATTTTCTATAAATGAAATAATCCATATTCATCCATTTTGCATGTATTTTCTTAGGTTTTATCTTTCTGCACATCTATACTACAAGCTCTATCATACCACAGTTCATGTCTTTGTTTTTGTCACTTTTGTTTCTTTAGCCACTAGTATATTTCCTGTCACATGACAAGTGCATGATATATAATTATTGAAAAATAAATGAATATATTAGATAACTATCCCATATATATCTTAATATCAATCATATATAAACACATTCTAAGATGCACATCATATTTATTTATATATGTTGCTGTTTACACATTCCCAAATTGCTATTCAGTTTTGCAAGTTTGATCCCTGGGTTGGGAAGATCCCCTGGAGAAGGGAAAGTTTACCTAAAAGGTTACCCACTCCAGTATTCTGGCCTGGAGAATTCCATGGACTGTACAGTCCATGCCGTAGCAAAAAGTCGGACACAAGAGAGCGACTTTCACTTTCACTTCTGAAAGTTTAGAGTTTTACATGTTCCTATAATTGTTAATGGCAGTTGTTGGATGACTCTTGATGTGCATTTGGGGTGCTTATATTCAGTTACAGAGTTCAGTGAGCAAACTTCATGAGGAAATATTCAGCCATATGCTGCTTCAGAACTGCAATAAGAGTGTGACTAATCTCTGCAGCTTTTTCTTTCAATAACTTTGAATTTCCAAATGGTTCAGTTACTTTCATTTTAGGTTTCATTTCTGGCTTTTTCTCCAATTGCCACAAAATTACAAGTCAGAATTACAAGGAAAGATTGGATAACATAACTGTAAAGTTTTCTATACCTGAGGTACTTAGAACTTTGAAAATAATAGAAAATAATAATGTAATAATGTACAAAAATGACTAGATTTTGTTTAATAAATAGCTCAAGGTATTCTAATTAATCAGTCAAGTAATCAATTTACCATCTCTTTATTGAGACCCTACATGGGCAGCATTGTGATACAGACCCAGAAATATATCAACAGAGGTCCTTTGCTTTAGAGAAGATAGTTATCTATTCATGGTAAATATCATCCTGTAAACCAACTAATTAATTGCTTAAGCAAACTGGTAATAATTATGTGTGTAATTGAGATATCTAAAAAAATGAATGATAGATGTGAGTTGGAATAATGATGGAAGGCTTAATGTAAGTTAGATTTATTTTTTTTAATTAATTTAATTGGAGGCTAATTACTTTACAATATTGTAGTGGTTTTTGCCAAACATTGACATGAATCAGCCATGGGTGCACATGTGTTCCCCATCCTGAACCCCCCTTCCATCTCCCTCCCCATCCCATCTCCCAGGGTCATCCCAGTGCACCAGTTCTGAGCACCCTGTCTCATGCATCGAACCTGGACCAGTAATCCGCTTCACATATGACAATATACACATTTCAATGCTACCCTCTCAAATCATCCCACCCTCGCCTTCTCCCACAGAGTCCAAAAGACTGTTCTTTACATCTGTGTCTCTTTTGCTGTCTTGCAAATAGGGTCATCATTACCATCTTTCTAAATTCCATATATATGCGTTAGTATACTGTATCAGTGTTTTTCTTTCTGACTTACTTCACTCTGTATAATAGGTTCCAGGTTCATCCACCTCATTAGAACTGATTCAAATGCATTCTTTTTAATAGCTGAGTAATATTCCACTGTGTATATGTACCACAGCTTTCTTATCCATTCGTCTGCCAATGGACATCTAGGTTGCTTCCATGTCCTGGCTATTGTAAACAGTGCTGCAATGAACTTTGGGGTACACGTGTCTCTTTCAATTCTGGTTTCCCAGCAGTGGGATTGCTGGGTCATATGGCAGTTCTATTTCCAGTTTTGTAAGGAATCTCCACACTGTTCTCCATAGTAGCTGGACTAGTTTGCTTTCCCACCAACAGTGTAAGAGGGTTCCTTTTTCTCCACACTCTCTCCAGCATTTATTGTTTGTATACTTTTTGATAGCAGCCATTCTGACCGGTGTGAGATGGTACCTCGTTGTGATTTTGATTTGCATTTCTCTGATAATGCGTGATGCTGAGCATCTTTTCATGTGCTTGTTAGCCATTTGTATGTCTTCTTTGGAGAAATGTCTGTTTAGTTCTTTGGCCCATTTTTTGATTGGGTCGTTTTATTTTTCTGGAATTGAGCTGCAGGAGCTGGTTGTATATTTTTGAGATTAATTCTTTGTCAGTTGCTTCATTTGTTATTATTTTCTCCTATTCTGAAGGCTGTCTTTTCACCTTGCTTATAGTTTCCTTTGTTGTGCAAAAAATTTTAAGTTTAATTAGGTCCCATTTGTTTATTTTTGCTTTTATTTCCATTACTCTGGGAGGTGGGTCATAGAAGATCCTGCTGTGATTTATGTACGAGAGTGTTTTGCCTATGTTTTCCTCTAGGAGTTTTATAGTTTCTGGTCTTATGTTTAGACCTTTAATCCATTTTGAGTTTATTTTTGTGTATGGTGTTAGAAAGTGTTCTAGTTTCATTCTTTTACAAGTGGTTGACCAGTTTTCCCAGCACTACTTGTTAAAGAGATTGTCTTTTCTCCATTGTATAGTCTTGCCTCCTTTGTCAAAGATAAGGTGTCCATGGGTGCGTGGATTTATCTCTGGGCTTTCTATTTTGTTTCATTGATCTATATTTCTGTCTTTGTGCCAGTACCATACTGTCTTGATGACTGCAGCTTTGTATATTTAATTTTATCTTTGATATAGGTGGTATATTTGGAGAGGTTCTGGCATTTTGGCTTTTTCAGGACCTGGTGAGGGTGGGAGGGAGCAATGCAAAAAAGTTCAAGTTTCAGAGGATAAAGGAGATAAAGAAGTTGGTTGAATATGGTAGACCCAGTTTTCTGAGAAGTAGAAAGAAATGAATTGGTGGTATGATGCACAATGTATTTTTAGAAAATTTAATATGGCAGTGATATACATAATTAATTTGAAAGAAAAAATGGAGTTGGGGAGAGGAAAATAAAATATATGCTTAACTCTTTTCTCAAGAATTTCTACTATAGCTTTTTAAAAACACTCTTTAGTCATCCAAAACATAATCTGACTAGAACAATATATGAATCACTCACAGCTTAAATATGACAAAGTATGTACTAAATGAATCTCAAATTGCAGATGTATAATTTAGAGACATTTTTGTTTATGAAGATATATCCAGTTAAGTACTTCTTACCTGAAACAAAACACTCATAGACATCTCTTTGACAGCTCCATGTAGATGAAATGTTTTCTTTAGGTTTATGATAAAAAACTAAACCCAGAACAAATTCATAGAGTGTGTTTAATGTTAGGAGATGAAATGAGAAGAAATTCATAACAATATCTCAGTAACATTCAAATTGATCAGTAGATAGTGAGTGGGTGATTGTGATTGATCTACTTCATATGCATGTACAACAGATATTATCTTTAAACACGTCCAGAAATATGTTTCTTGCTGAAATCCACAATCAATAGATTTAAAAATACTGAAGATTTGAGGTAGATGCCAGGAATGCAAAGCTGATGGCAGCATCTGGGGCTGTGTCAGGAGAAGAAACAGCATTTCCAAAGGTGACAAAAAACAGTCAGTCAATTTGTTCTTGAGTTTAATTCCAGGATTTAAAAGTAATTTAAGAAAAAGTAAAAAGTTACATTAGATTTAGTGATATCAACAGCTAGGATTATTTTATTCCCAGGATTAGCCAGTTGCCTATCTATCCTGCTGAGCAAACCAGAAACACAGGACTCATTCTTAATGTGTTGCTTACTTGCACAGCTCCCATCCATTTCCTGGCTGAGTCCTATTGGTTTTACATATGTCACTGTAATCAGTCAGCTTCTCATCATATCCACTGCCTCACCCTTGTCTGAAATAGCATCATCTCTTCTATGATTATGTACCCTGCATTCATGCTGGCCCTTGTCTTGTCTGTTCCTGCCATCATGATCTTTTCTTTACCTCTCCCTGTTCCCACATTGAAATCCTTCTGTTCTTATGGTTTCCAGGGGTGGGAGAGATCGTTAGGGATTTGGGGATCGATATATACGCACTCTATTTGAAATGGATAACCAACAAGAACCTACTGCATAGCACAGGGAACTCTGCTCTGGCAGCCAGGGTGGGAGAGGAGTTAGGGAGAATGGATACATGTATATGTATGGCTTGAGTCCCTTTGCTGTCCACCTGAAACAATCACAACATTGTTAATTGGCTATACACCAATATACAACTCGAAGTTTAAAAAAAAAAACAAAAAACTTTCCATGACTTCTTGTTCTTAGGAAACAATTCCAAATCTTTAATCATGGCTAAAGGCCAAGTGTGTTCTTATCACTGCCCATCTCTGCAAACTCCTTGTTCACTAGTCACTCCCCAGGTCTTGTCATAAGAACTATTCTTTACATGCTCACCAGTTCCGTGTACACATTGCATCTTATATCTGGAAGATCCTTCTGCCTCCTCTTTTCCTACTTGACTATTATCTAGTCCGTGAAAATTAGCTTCAACATGCTTCCTAAGCGAAGACCTCTGTGAACTCCTAATTTAGAATAAATGATATTATGTGTTATATTATGTCCTAGGGTCATGTTTCTCTTATTCAAAGAACTCAACTTGTTTAATATTATAAACCTGTCTGTTTGACTTTTTATTTTACATTTGTCTCCTGTACTATATTTTGTGCACCATGAAAGCAGAGGTCAAGGCTCCTTTCTCTTGCTATTTTACCCCTAACAGCTAGCAACATGTCTCGCACATGGTGGGTATTTGATCTCTTTTTACTCCCATGTTTATGACTGGTACTGCTTAGACCTATTGACAAGTTCTTAGCCACCAGTCATTGTTTTCCCACCAATAAAATGGGTAATCATTAAGTCCCATTTCTGTTAAAATATATTCCTTTGGACAGTATCTGCTTAAGCTCAATATATGCAGTTTGACTGAGAAATTTCCCAAGACCCTCTGACTCATGAGTTCTACTCATAGGTATAAATCCAACAGAAGTACATACATATGTCCCCTAACAAATATACCTATAAAAATGTTCATTGCAGCATTATCATACTAGCTAAATTTAGAAATTAGCCCAAATTTGCAAGTACCAAATGAATAAATAAATCATGACGGAGTCATGCAATTAAATAGTACCCACAATGAAAATAAAGACAACAGAAGTGGATAAATCTCATGAGCATAATAATAAGCAAGAGAATCCAGAAATAAAAGAATACTGTGGGCTTCCAGTTACATAAGTTTGAAAAATATGCAAAACTAACAGGAGCCAGAATAGTGACTAACTTTAAGAAGCTACTGACCAGGAGGTGGTGTGGTAGGAGATACTGGGGTGCTAGTAAAATTCTGTTTCTTGAGCTAAACAGTAGTTTCCTGGGGGTTTTACTCTGTAGAAAACTTGAGTTGAATACTCATCAACGTGTCCATTTTCTGTATGTTTCCTATGTTTTACTAAAAAGTTTAATGTATAAATTCCATGATTGTAGATAATTTCAAGTACTAATATATTGGTAAATAGGAGAAAGTAGGTTTTATCTAAGGTGTATCAGGATTTTATGAAGATATTAAAATAATTTTGTCAAGAAAAAGTTACATGAGACTTACAGATTAAGATATTTGAAAGAAACAAGTTTTTGTTCTGGATGGAATAAGCTATTTAAATTTTGAATCATTTCTACTTTGTTACACTATATTAACTAGAAAATGAGCATTACATTTTCAAGGTATTAAATTATGTATATTCTCCTAATTGTTAACTGAGACAAATATTTTTGTTGTTCTGCACTTAAGACACTGGCTAAAATCTGTAATAATGGCCAACATTAAATGAGTCCTTATTTAGGCCAGGCACTGGCCTTGTAAACAATATTTTTTTAATCTCTGTAACAACTATATACACTTGGCACTATTATTTTATTCATCTTATGAATGAGTATTCTGAAACTTAGAACTTAAATACCTTGAGGAAGGTGACAGGATGAATAAGTGATAAAGCAATTAATTGAACTGAAATTGAGGGTTCTAGCTCCAGTATCTTTATTGTTACTCTGGCGCTCAATGAACACAAATAAAGGCATCAATATTTGTTTAATGTAAGAATTACAGCAAAAATCTTTTGGCATAGTTTTATTTATTAAAGGCTTTCTTATACTGCCTAAGAGATAGACCCTTGCAATCTAAGCGTTTACATGACTAGACCATATATGAATTCTGGGGATTTAAACTAATGTAAAAGCTAGGTTTTTTTCCAGTGTCATGTATGCATGTGAGAGCTGGACCATAAAGAAGGCTGAGAGCCAAAGAATGGATGCTTTTGAACTGTGGTGTTGGAGAAGACTCTCGAGAGCCCCTTGTGCAACAAGGAGATCAAACCAGTCAATCCTAAAGGAAATCAATCTTGAATATTCATTGGAAGGACTGATGCTGAAGCTGAAGCCCCAAATCTTTGGCCACCTGATGTGAAGTGCTGACTCATTAGAAAAGACTCTAATGCTGGGAAAGATTGAAGGCAGGAGGAGAAGGGGATGACAGAGGGAAAGATGGTTGGATGGCATCATTGACTCAATGGACATGAGTTTGATCCAGCGCTGGGAGATGGTGAGGACAGGGAAGCCTGGCATGCTGCAGTCCACAGGGTCGCAGAGTCAGACACGACTGAATGACTGAACAACAACAACAAACTAATAAAATTTTTAATTCAGCCAGAATGGAATAGCTAGAGCATTAAAGATCTTTAAGAATATGGGCAAAGCAAAGAAACCTGTGGAATAGGAGAAAATACTGCAAATGATGCAACCAACAAGGGACTAATTTCCAAAGTATACAAACAGGTCATACAACTTAATATCAGAAAACAAACAACCCAACCATAAATCAGCAGAAAACTTAAATAGACATTTCTCCAAAGAAGACATACTGATGGTCAACAGACACATGGAAAGATGCTCAATATTGCTAATTATTAGAGAAATGCAAATCAAAAACCACCATACAATACCACCTTATTTGGGTTGGTACAACCACTATGGAGAACAGTATGGAGGTTCCTTAAAAAACTAAAAATAGAGTTGAGAGAGTCATTTCCTAGGCAAGTTGATAGGAAGTCTAGGGGTGCCTAAGGAGAGAGGGGTCTGGAATTCTCAAGGAGGAAGAAAGGACAAACTTTTTTTTCCCCTCTACATTCCTTAGGATTATATAACAATAATGTATTCTGCTTGAGGACAGTCTCTGAAAAAAAACCTTCTGGCTAATTCTGTTATCTTAAAATGTAAATTATGGGAGTAGGTCTAGTGAGGTCTTTACAATCTCCAGACATTCTTTTGATTCACTGTAATAACTAATTGGAGAGTATATAACTCCATTGCTAACACTAGCAAGGGCGTACTCTTTCTGCCCCCTTCTGATACCTATGTCAGAAGCTTTCTCTGTCTCCTTTATACTTTAATAAAACTTTATTACACAAAAGCTCTGAGCGATCAAGCCTTGTCTCTGGCCCCGGATTGAATTCTTCTCCTCCGGAGGCCAAGAACCCTGGAGTCTTTTCATGGTTCCGCAACAACCTTTCAGAGTTACCATATGATACACAGATGCCACTCCTGGGCATATATCCAGACAGAACTCTAACTTGAAGAGACACATGCACCCCAGTGTTCACAGCAGCACTGTTTATAATAACCAAGACATGGATACAACTTACATGCCCATCAACAAATGAACAGATAAAGAAGATGTGGTCCATATATACAAAAGAATATTAGTCAGAAAACAGAATGAATTAAAGCTATTTGCAACAACACAAGTGGATGTAGAAATCATCATACTAAATGAAGTCAGATAGAGAAAAACAAATACCATATGATATCATTTATATGTGAGATCCAAAAATAAGACATAAATGAACTTATTAACCTAACAGAACTAGACTCAAAAACATAGAAAATAAGGTTATGGTTAATAAAGGGGAAAGGTGAGGGGAGGGATAAATTTTTACTTTGGGATTAACAGATATAGGCTTCCCTAGTGGCTCAGACAGAAAGGAATCTTCCTGCAATGCCGCAGACCTTGCTTCATTCCCTGAGTTGGGAAGATCTCCTGGAGAAGGGAATGGCAAGTCACTCCAGTGTTGCCTGAAGAATCCCATGAACAGAGGAACCTGACAGGCTACAGTCTGTGGGTCGCCTAGAATCAGAAATGACTGAGCTACTGAGCATGGTTAACAGGTACACATTATTACATATAAAATGAATAGTACAAGGTCCTATTGTATAGCATAAGGAACTATATGCAGCATTTTGTAATAATCTATAATGGAAAAGAATCTGTAAAAAAATATATATGTATGTAAAAGAATATATATGTATGTATGTAAAAGAGTCATACATACATGCATATATAACTGAATCACTTTGCTGTACTCCTGAAACATAGTAAATCAACACTTCAATAAAAATGTTTAAAAGAAGAATTAAAAAAAAAAATAATATGGGCAAAACTATAAAATAATCCCAATATTTCTCTAAAATCAAAAAACAATATTTAACTGACCAATGCTATATTTTATGAACAGAATAAAAATTAAATTACATATCTGAATGATGATTAAGTGTAATTTATCAAATGGCTCAGTGGGTAAAGAGTCTGCCTGCAATGCAGGAGATCCAGATTCGAACCCTGGGTTGGGAAGATCCCCTGGAGAAGGGAATGGTAAGCCACTCCAGTATTCTTGCCTGGAGAATCCCATGGACAGAGGAGCATGGCAGGCTACAATCCATGGGGTCACAAACAGTCAGACACGACTAAGGGATTTTTCACTCACCAAATTTCTGTATTTTAGTAGCCTGTTATAGACTTCATTGCCTAGTTTTCAGAGCAAGTATTTTATGTCTATAAATGTGCTCATTATATAAATTTTGGTGTACTCCCACCAAGTAATTTCTATAAAGATACATCTGAAACATATAAAATGTAGTTAGTACTCTTCAGCAACTTTTGCAACTGAAGAAAACTATTTAAAATCTTCAAGTAACCTACAGAGCCAATGAAATTGGATGCAGTCACAAAAGATTTGTTAGCTCTAATGTTATAATTAATCATATTTGTTATCCTGGAGGACATTCCAAAATGAACTAAAATAATTTGTTAACTTTTTAACTGTAAGAAGTTATTTATAATTGCTTGCATAAAAATAACTATAAATTATTTATTAGAAGGAGAAAACCGCCAACAGTGATAGCATAGTGCTCATTGTTGATATTAATGCAAACATAATAGTAGCTGGCTACTCCACTGAATATTTCTTCCCATTAAATGGCAGGGAAAAATCAACACAAGCGAAAACAGTTACAGACAGTGCCCTGAAGGCATTGAAGACAATAACAGATAATGTGACTTTAAGAAACAAACTTGGGAATTCCCTGGCCTGGGTCTTGCTGTTAGCACTCCATGCTTTCACTGCCAAGGGTGTCACTATCCCAAAAGCTGTGAGGTGCAGCCAAGAAAGAGAAGAAACAAGTCTCCTAATTCTGATCTTCTGTTGGTCCAGAAGTTCCCCTGGATTTGATGAACTACCAGTATTCATGCTGATAATCAACATATTTCCATCATTATCTCTAAGAAGTGAACTAGCCTTATTGCCCTATCATTGCCATGTGTATGTATGTATGCATATGTATATGTATGTGTATGTATATATACGCATGTGTATATCCTGCTGCTGCTGCTGCTGCTAAGTTGCTTCAGTCATGTCCGACTCTGTGCAATCCCTTAGACGGCAGCCCACCAGGCTCTGCCATCCCTGGGATTCTCCAGGCAAGAACACTGGAGTGGGTTGCCATTGCCTTCTCCAATGCATGAAAGTGACAAGTGAAAATGAAGTCGCTCAGTCGTGTCTGACTCTTAGCGACCCCATGGACTGCAGCCTACCAGGCTCCTCCATCCGTGGGAGTTTCCAGGCAACAGTACTGGAGTGGGATGCCATTTCCTTCTCCGGCATGTGTATATACATGTATGTATATATGTATATGTATGTGTATGTATATATACATATGTACACATATATATTATACTGAAGAATTATTTCAATATTTCCTTGACTACAATGATAAATCAGGAAGTTAAAAACATCAAACAAGATGGGCACTACTTTTATTTTATTAAATTACAGGCTTGGTTTCATATCAGGACTAATGTTATTCGGATCCTTATTCTGGCAAAACACTTCAATGAAATTATCTTTTACTTTCCTGCAACTCACTTCCCTGGGATTGATGATGTCTGCTAGATAGTAAATAAATGTCAGTGACCATGAGTTAAGTGGACAAAATTGATGTTTCAAGTATTCATTGAAGGGAAATTGGGACAAGTGTTGCAATCTTAAAGATGGGACCGCTAATCATTCATCTGTCTCTTGGGACAGAGACGAAACAAAGGGGCAGCGTGTACTGCTTTCCCTTTTTCTTCTTGATGGTAGTTCTGTCTGGAAATGGCCATTATGTTATTTGATCCAGCATCTGCTGTCAACTTTAAAACTTTAAAGTCTTATCATTGATTTCCTCATTCTGAGACATTGCATGAAGGAGTGAAGTTTTTCTTCTCTTTCCTTTTCCTATTACCCTTTAATAGAAGCAGAATGAAGCATGGTGATGCATAGATGAGCAAAGTTAGATGAGACTGGGTCTGGCCAGTTCCTTCCTCATTCATTGTATGAGGTCAGTCAGCTGGAGTTGATTTGAATAGGAGGGTGTTGGCCCTTATAACTCTCCCTCCTCCAACAACTCAAAACTCTTTGTGACCAGCTCATATCTGTACATCTCTAGCTGATGCCCTTTGCTCAAATTTCCACCCAAGGACTCTCATTTACATCCTTGTTCACAGAACTGCTGTTAGGCACAGAAGCTGATTCCCAGGGAGGGGCTTGAGAATGAAAGAAGCCCCACAATTGACCCAAGGCCAATGACTGCTTGGGCAGGAGATACAAAAGCTCAGCTATTTGCCTCCAGGCAAAGGAGATTTCCTATGCAATTTGAACTCCCTTGTGGGATCAGACTGTGGCTAGACATCCCCAGAAACCACATCCTTCCTCAGCTTCTCCCTTTCTCCAGAGAGCACACCATTAATGAATTTCTAGGATAAGAATCCCCACCTCAGGCTTTCTTTTTTAGGGTATCTGACCTAAGAGCATATGCAAATTGTATTTGTATGTTTAAACCCAGTACAAAAGGCATTTTGTCCTCAAACCTTTCTACTAATCTCAGAGAAGGAAAGAAATTTCTTTCTGGGGATACTGTACATTCCTTAGATATTTTATTATTTCTTATCATTAATCAGAGATATTAGTAATGTGGGTTTGCTCCTCACTAGAGTGGGTGCTCCTTGAGGAAATGGTAATATCTGTGCCACAGTGGCCTCTTCTATTAATACTTCTTTTCATGCTGTAATAGGAAAGTGCTTTTGTACTCTGTTACAAGTTAATCACTAAAGGGATGTTGCCTAAAAGCTTAAATTATCCATAATGGACCATCTCTGAGAATCCTGCCTCCCAGGTAAAGAGCATTAAGCTAAAATACCTTTGTTCAGCTCATAGGAAACATCCTACTTGTGAATGACTGCAGGGAGCAAGAAATTAACACAACCCCTCCAGAGGTTGATGGGAACCAGGAAGTGGCTGACTTCATGCTCTTCCCTTTTAGTATAAAAGACACCTGAATTCTAGTTCATGCCTGATGGTTTTTTGGGGGCACAACCTCACTGTCTTCTTGGCTTGCCCTGTCATGTGGTGAGCAGTAAGAGCTTGGACTCAGTAAGGATGCATCTCAGTCTTTTGGTCTCTTTTTGCCTGTCTTTCCTTCAGCCCCCACTGCCTTCCTTTTAGTTCCTGCAGCTCTTTTCTAATTCTTGACCTTTGTTCTTGCTACTTCCTGTGCCTGGTATGCTGTTCGCCTGTCTTTTTGACAAGCTAATTTATACTTCTAATCTCCCGTTAAAAGTCACCCTCTGGCAGATGCACTTTCCCTGACCACCCTGTCCGAATAGCTCCTGAGGCATTGTTTTTTATTATACTCATCTGCTTATTTCCTTCATGCCTACTGTTTTAGTTTCCCATGGCTGCCTTCAAAAAGTACCATAAATTGGTGGCTTAAAATAGCAAAACTTTGTACTCTCTTAGCTTTGATTCTCAAATCAAGTGATGGCAGGGCCAAGCTCTCTTTGAAGGCTCAGGAGAGGATCCTTCTTTGCCTCTTCCTAGCTTCTGACGCTGGTCGGTCTTCCTTGACTTTGCTTGGCCAATGGGTACATCATTCCAATCTCTGTCTTTGCATGGTCTCATCTCTGTGTGTCCATGTCTCTATCCAAATTTCCGTCATTTTATAAAATCAACAGTAATATTGGATTTGGAGTCTACTTTGAATAAGAATGATTGAATTAGGTGTAGCGTGACTAGGTACAGAGACCCAATTTCCAAGTAACGTCACATTTCTAGGTACTCAGCCAACATCAATTTGGCAGGGACACTCTTCAGCCTAGTAAATCTTATTTTTTTTAAAAAAAAATATTTATTTATTTATTTATTTTTGGTTGCGCTGAGTCTTCATTGCTGCATGAATTTTTCTCTAGTTGTGGTGAGCAGGGACTACTCTGCAGTTTCTCACTGTGGTGGCTTCTCTTGTTGTGGAGCACGGGCTTCAGTAGGTGTGGCATGTGGGTTCAGTAATTGCGGCTCCTGGGCTCTAGAGCACAGGCTCAATATTTGTAGCTCATGGGCTTAGTTGCTCCGTGGCATGTGGGATCTTCCTGGATGAGGATTGAACCATGTCTCCTGCATTAGCAGGTGAATTCTTTACCACTGAGCCACCGGGAAAGCCCCAGTATGTCTTCTTGACATTTAATATAATCTCTCCTTTGGGGAATTAGTCTCACATTTAATTGTTTCCTGTTTGTATCTTGGCTGTGTCTGCTGTGTTCACAAGTTGTATCATTAGCTCCTAGATTGAGTACCAGACACACAGTAGGCACTCAATAAACACCGAATGAATTAAAGAGATAAAGCATTTTCAAGCACCAGGCATAGATTCTTAAATAAAAATAGTCATATTCACTAATTATACACGCAATTAATTGTTAGTTCAGTACCTGCATTATAACAGATAACTTTCTGCAGGCATAAGTTTTGTCTACCTGCTTTTAGAGAAGGAACAGTTCAATTTCAATCATAAAACACTAAAATTTAGGTGATATTTATGACTAATTTATTAGCTTATTGTTAAATATCATTCAAAGACCTGTATATTTTACTTGGAACTCAATTTTTCTTTGCTTAAATTTAATACATATATTTATATGTCTCTATAAATAATGATATGTAACCAACAGAATTAAAGGCAGCTCAAAACATCATCAAGTTTTGTATTCTGGATAAGTTGTCAGACATGTGATTATTAGTTGCCCATAACCTACACACTCAATCTACTTTGAGTATGAACTTTTTGGGAAAACGCATCTTTTTCTTTTGAAAAAGAAAAAAAAAAAGAAATCACAGTGAGTGATTTCATAAATAGACAAGGGCTGTAATTTGCAAAAACAATGAGATGTATTCAGAAGCTCAGTGGGGCTGGTGCTAATGAGAGGGAAAAAACAAACATAAACAAAAACCTTTGCATATAAATGATGTTTCAGATATTAATTTTAATTAACTTGATATCATTTAATATATGGTACACTGGCCTCTAACTTTCATTTTAGTTTTTTTTTAAGCAATTCTAAGCCCAAAGTATATATTCAAATTAGTACCATCAAGACCACTGGGTACAGGCAATATAGAATTACCTGGAAACAACACATGGATTCTATTCACAGAACCCAGAGATCTATTGTATGAGTATTTTTTGGTACTTGGGAATAATGGTAGAACTGTTTAGCTATAGAACCAGGAGTGTAGCTGTGTGACCATTAATAAGTTATAGAACCTGCTTTATAATTCAGTTTACTCTTTTATAAACTGGGAGTAATAATAACACTTCCCCATAGAGTTGTTGTGAACATTTAACAAGTTACTACATGTAAAATGCTCAAAGCAGTGCCTAGTAGTAATCAGAACTCTATATGAAGCTATAATGATCATAACATGGTAATGATGATAAATCTCATTAGAAGTTATTTCCAAGAGTACAAATATTTTTTATCTTGAAGCAGGATAGCTTTCGAATGTCTATCTGGGTAAGACCTTTCTTTTGCTTAAAATTATTTTTCTTTTTCCCCAACTAATTGATTGCTTTTTTTTCCCCTCATTTAGTGAACTTAATTTGAAATCTTTAGTTTTTAGCTCTTCGTAAATAATAGTTGTAACTGAGTAGGAAGAGTGAAGAACAACTGTTTCCTTTCCTCCTAGTATACAACTATCAAGAATTTTGGGTTTCTGAGGTTTACCATGGGGCATCAGTGAACAGAAAATAACAAGGTAAACCATAGAAGACAAATGTGAAAGTTCAAATTGCAAGCTGTGAATGAATGTGACAATATAAGATACATATAATTTAAGGTGAGAACATTTAAGAAGAGCTAAATTTGTGGCTTATTAATTTTTGTGAAAAACTTGTTTTGGGGGGGTGGAGTGGGGAGTCAGATTTTGATTTAGTTTGCAATTTGTCTGGGTCACAAGGCATGGGATAAAATCCACACCTGATAACTTCACTCTAATACTGGCTAGTCAACAGTGCGTCCTCAATGATATTATTCTGAAAACCCACAACTACTCAGCAAGAGGCTTAGGAGAAAAGTAGAAAACATTGTACAGTGTATTCAGTTCTGTTCTCTCCATCTGGAACTAGCCTAAAGGTTGATTATATTTGCATATTTTTTACATAACATTAGAATGGCACACATCATTTTAACAGGTTTGCTAATCTGGCAGCTTTCCTGTTTGCTCTGTATTTTTTCTTTTAGTTCTAGTCTCTTCAGCTACAAAGATAATGTGTTTAATCCTAAATGTGGAATATTTTAATCATTATTGATCTATTTCTTTCTGCCACCCATTGTTTTTCTTTCAAAAATATTCTTGTATTTTCTTTTGTTTCTATTCTCATGATGATATATTGTATTTCAGCTCTTCCTGCCAGCTTACGTTGTTTGTCCTTACATCATCTAAGTCTTTCTCCCAAGAGCAAATTTAATTTTCATGGCATTCACAAAAGCAGTTTATTACATTTTCCATTGTTGAACAGTTCTTATTAGTGAGAAATTCTTCATGTTTTAAAGGACTTAATGATCCTCTGGTAATTCAGACTATCTTAAATGTCAAAGTTAATTTATTTGATGCATCTAATGAATAAACCTAGAAATAGATTTCCTGTCTTCAGGTATGGCTGGAATCAGGTGTTCTAAAGATACCACAGTTATGTGGTTTCTTTCTTATTTTTCAAATCTGTTAAATCATATCAGTCATATGGTCATCAAAAGCAGGCTTCCATCCTTTCATGTACAAATCTGTTGAAAAAGATTGCTGCATTCTCACAAGTTTGAACAGAGGCATTGGGTCTGACTTATATTGGTCTAGTGAGTGATATGTCTAGTAACAGGTATCATTTGAATTGCTGGGCCTTGTTCAACTATCCACTAACAAAAGCTTCATCTTTCAGATTGTTACAACTTTTCTCATTGATACAAATTTTCTCATTAAAGAAGTAGGATTTCCAGAAGTTATCCAAAGATTCTAGATAGGCTTTAAGTCCACAAGAAGATGGAAGCAGCATCAGGAAAGGCTTGATTATACTATAATATACTATACATACAGTATATTATAATGTACTGAACTATAATATTTGAGGAATAACATATGCACATAATATTCTTATTTTTCATTATGGTCTTATATTTTTATATTTAATGTTTCATGGAAAGTGTTAGTCACTCAGTTGTGTCCAACTCTTCCCGACCCCATGGACTGTAGCCCCCAGACTCCTCTGTCCATGGAATTCTCCAGGCAAAAATACTGGAGTGGGTAGCCATTCCTTTCTCCAGGGGATCTTCCTGACCCAGGGATTGAACCCAGGTTTCCTGCATTGAAGGCCGACTGTTTACTGTCTGAGCCACCAATGAAGCCCTTAATATGTCATAAATGTGTTTATAATATTAATGACAATTGTAAGTCATTTTTTGGCTGGTAAAGATGGCCGACTACTTTGTTTCATCATGATGTATTCTATGGGAGTCTGAATAGTCTTTGGATTCAGACTTTTAGGAGTCAAATTTCAGATTAGTTACTTAATCTCCTAAATGTTTGTCATCAGAAAAATGGTCACAACATTATTGGGATGAAATAACTAATTGAGATCATAAATGAAAAGGATCAATACGGTATATATTATTTTCTGGCTTTAATTTTATACCATACTTCCCAATGACCATTTCTTCAAATAGATGAATTCTTCACAGCTTCAACTTTGTAATCATTATAGTTATCTAAGGTACAACTCTGAATCCTATCAAAAAGTTTATAATTTTAAAGGAATGTTGGTGGTTGAGTGATGGGTTATTTTTGCTGTTATTTGCTATCATCTGTCTTTGCAGTTTACTCTGTTTTGTTTTTTATTTGATTTTCTTTTAATTGAGGACTCTCCTTCTATATTGAAACACTGTGGCTTGTACAGACCAGACCAGGTGCTATTTTATTGGACTCTCCAAATTCTTAAATCTGAGATTAACCTTAACCTTTACCGGATTGCTTTAGTACTTGGTCAGTAGGCCTCTTTATTTATTTATTTATTTATTTATTTTTAATGTCTAGGCTCTGAAATATTTCTTTCTCTAAGCACCTGTCAAAAGTCAATGAAGAAAAAGAGGATATAAAAACAGATGGTTGACTCATATTTATAATCTTAACGACTTTTATAGTTTGCTGAAAAGTATCTTGCTCTTGGTGAAGACTAACAAAAAAGAGAACAGCAAATGCTAGACATCTGGATGCCAAACAAAAGACAGATGCCCTTTGTGGGCCTTCTGCTATTTTATGCCACTGTTTCTTAGGAAAAGATACATAGTCCATGGGTAACTATTAAACATGTGCTTTTACTTTTATTTTCTTACATTTCTGAAAAATGAAGTGAGATCAGATAGCTTACAGGCAACCTAAACTATCCGGTGAGATGGAATGATAAATTTTGCTGATAGAAGGAGTGTAAAACAATATTCCAATGATCTGCTTTGTCCTATATAATTTATCCTTAGTCTTCACCCTTTTGGTATGAAATCAGAGGATTTTCAGGGAAATAATACCTTCATTCACTGGTTTATTATGTGATCATACTAGAAGTTAGCAACAGTTATAAGAAAAGATATGAATAAAAACTCTCAGATGCACAGTATATTTGATACACCATGAAAAATTGAAAGGGCTATGTGGTATATATCTTCCCATTTTACAGATAAGATTGCAAAAGCTAAGAAAGGTGTCAGCTGTAGTGAGGTGTATAAATCTAGAGCCTATTATACAGAGTGAAGTAAGTCAGAAAGAGAAAAATACTGTATATTAACACACATATATGGAATCTAGAAAAACAGTACTGATGAACCTATTTGCAGGGAAGGAATGGAGACATAGATGTAGAGAAGGGACTTGACACAGTGAGGGAAGGAGAGGGTGAGAAGATTGAGAAAGTAGCATTGACATACATATACTATCATGTATAAAATAAATAATTGCTGAGAAGTTGCTACATAACACACAGAGACCAACTTGGCATTGTGCGATGACCTAGAGGTTTGGGTTTGGGGGAGTGGGGGAGACTCAAGAGGGAGGGAACATATATATAATTATGACTGATGTGCTTTGTTTTATAGCAGAAACCAACACAACATTTTCCTCCAATTGAAAAATAAACTTTAAAAAGAGAAGGGCCAAATATTTTATCCAAGGTCACCTAGACAGACAATGGTCAACTGGGAGCCAAAATTGATTTATTTCTTATTCAATGATCTATTTCATAGAATTATCTCCCAGAAGATATATATTCACATGGATGAATCCAAAACCTTAAAAACATCCTAAGAATGATTTTCAAATGTATAACAATCATTAGCCATTGAAAATATTGACAAGCCACAATCCCTTTTTTGTTGAAACTTTTAGAAGGGGATTTTTACCATATTGAACTAATAGATATCAGATTTAAGTTCCAAAGACTGCGATTTCATTTATGTTTCCAAAAGCATGGTGAGCTTCACACAAAACAATTTTCCATCTTTTAAGTCTTGCTAATCCACTTTAAGCTAGGGAAGAGTCGCACATCATTTCAGCTGCTGTGATCACATACAAACAACCTCTGCTAATCTCTTCAAAGGGGATTTTCCTTTGCACAGGCATACTGTGCAGCATGGGACTTAAAAGTAGTACCTTGCAAAGTTATACAGGTTCATTTATAATTCAGTCTTTATCCTTAAACTATAGCATGGAAGATCTCTTCCAAATAATTTCAGCCCCTTTCAATGCTGCCTTTGGTTGTCTCCCTAGCTTTTTAATAACTGATGAAGTCAAGAATGCCATCACAGCAAGGATTAACTGTGATCCTCATTGTTTATTTGCAAATAGAAATAGAAAACTACACTGATATTTGACACATTGAGTTTACAGGATGTCTCCATGGATTTTCGTCACTGTATTTTCTTAGCTTAGTAAATTTTTGAAAAACAAACAAACAGAAAAACAGTAGTTCTCTCTTGTGTCTCTAAATGCAATTTCCATTTTAGATCAGGCATTTGAAAATTTTAAGCATGATTTAGATATCTTCTAGTACATAATGAATAGTAGTATAAATAAATTTGCATGCTTATGCAAAAAATGCAAGCACAGTTTTTCTTGAACAATTTGACAGAAATCTATAACTGAAAGAAGTTAACAACTACTTGCTTGACATACTTTAAGACACCCAAAACTACACAACTGACGTATATTACAGAAAAAAGAATGAATAAGTTTTATCAGCAAATTCAAGAATATAAAAAGTAAAACCTTATTTTACTATCACATTTGTAATGATATTCTGCAACTATGTGATTTAATTCCCCAAACTGTAGCTTGAGAGATTCACTTTCCCAGTCCTGTGTATTACTACTTTGGAAAAGTTTATGGTTCAGAATCTTCAGTATAATTCACTGTAGCACATTTCATAGAACTCAGTTCACTTCTGACGGTAACTTAGTAAAGCATGCTATCATCAAGAGAATGGTCACACCTCTTTTTTTTGTTACTTTGCAAAATTGACAAGATTCTAATATTAATTTATTTCTTCTGCTGAGAATTGATACTTGAAATGCTGGAATATGAGGCAGAAGTTCATTAAACATCCTTTCTAGATGACCTAAAATCATACCACTGCTGTCTCTTATTTCACTAGATAAAATCATTCATTAAAATCTTAGCAAGATGCATTTTTTGGAAATTCACACAATCTCCTTGAGGTGGGAAATATATTTATCTCAGGTGAGTTTCTTTTTTGGAACGTATATAGCCTATCCTAAGAACTATCATCAGTTAAGGAAAGAACAATGATTTTTTTTCAAAATTGTTGATTACCGTATTTTAAGATGAAATTTTTTCTTCCTATCTATCTTTCTATCATCTAATATCCTTAAGGAGATAAGTGAAGTCCCCATATTAAAAAGAAAAAAAAAGGGGAGGATAAATAATTATCTCATAATCTTATATACTTAATTCATCTTCTTTGTGATCAGATTTTAGACACCAAGCTGATGATATCAGAAATGCAGATTTTTTAAGACATTCAGTTAGTGATACAAAACATCAGTATTTGATTTCTTCAAACCTAGGGCTTTCTAGAATGTAGGAAGGAAAAAATTCAAAATTGTTATTCAAATCGTAATCACTCCTTTCTTGTTCTTTGTGGTCTACTCTGAGAATAAAAGAATAGACATAGTATCTTCTGAAGCCTTCTCTAGTCCTGTGATATTTTTCATTTTCAAACATAGTACAAGTCTAAAGAAGATAAGCATGCCCTGCTTTTAACAGGTGCTTTGTGGTAAGTGCCTCAGTGATTTTACTTTACTATCAATTCTCCTTGCTTTCCACACTGACCCTCCTCTTTTCCAGGAGGCAAAAAAGTAATAAAATACATAATAACTTTGCTTCTCTTCACCATCCTCTCCCTTTAAATTGTTACTTATATCAGCAAATAGCTCATTGGAAAGTGAGATTACTTTGTGGAAAAAAAAAAAAGTAAAACAGAATGATGTCAAACACTTAGTTATTGCTTCCTTGAGCTGAAAGAATGGCTAGTACCTTTGGTCAGTTACCTCTGCGTGTTTAGATATAGTAAGTATATCTAGTATTTTTGTGAGGGAAAATATTTCAGTAGAACAGCAGTAGATTTTGAGTGCTTCATGTATTATGTCCTTAGAAAATCAGGTCAGTTTAGATCAATTACATCACAAAGGAGAAAAGCCAGTGACCAGAGAGGAGTGTCATATGTTTTGCCTCAGTTCTTCGTTCAGTAGCTGATTATTCTCAGGGGATAGACAACTGATCTCTTGTGAGTGTATCTCTCTGGCTGCATCCTCATACATCTGTATTCTAAACTTCAAGCCCTATTAGCATGTAGAATACTAGGTAGAGTCCTGATGAAAGTTTATTTGGCACAGTGTTCATCCTGTTATGCACAAGTGCATAGAATTAAAATAATAATTTCTAGTTGATTTCATGCTTCCATAGCTTAATGGTCTCCAATGCTACTAGTAGATCCATTATACATATCTTTGTACAGAAAAGATGTATTGAAAGAAAATGTCAGCTTTTGAATAAACCTGTATCCAAATTTACTCCAAAATGAAATTCAAAAGAAAATTGGAAATATGACTTTTAGAAGGATTTACTACTCTCTCTTTTCTGGGTAATTTGATACTGTGGTATTCATAATGATCAGTGAAGTACTAAGGACAATTTTGTGCTCATCTCTACACCAACCTGACATCTCCTGTTTTTCCTTTAAGTGCAGTGGGATGTAATTAGCCAACAGCTTGGGGCTTGATTAAAATGTCACATTTTATAAATTTATGGTCATCTTCTGTGCCTTCTGAAATTGAAAGACTCGGAATTCGACTTGACCTATATGCTGGGTAAAGGTATTCCTTCTTTAAGCAAGGGAAATGTACTCCCTGATGGTATTCAGGAGTTTTTATCAACTTTCTTTATAATGTACATGTAAATGATTTATAAACACTAAACTCATGCATTATTAAGTGTATTTTGATTGCTAATTTTTAAAACAAAAGCTATTGAATTTATCTCCCTAATTATTCAAAAGTATGTTAATAGGACTAATAATAAAATTAGAACTTGATTTCTGATTGCTGTGAACCTCCAAATATGAAATCTAGAGATGGTATGATAGAGCCTTTGGGCTCAATTTTTTTCATCTCTTCCCAAATCCTTGCTCTTTGCCATAAAACTTTGCAATTCTTCCAAAAACAGGTGGAGTGGACTTTCAACTTCTTGGCCTCTGTATATTGCATGAGACTTAATTAAGCTAGTGAAATGTGGAGAAGTGATCGTGGCCAGTTGTGAACCTAAGCTTTAAGACTTGTCTATTTGCACTGGCTCTTCTGCAATTAGATGAAAAGATCTTTCTCTGGGAAATGCTTGCCTCTTCATGGGGAGCAGTCCTAAGTGAGGAGTCAAACTCAGTCAGACCTAACTTGTAGTCACCCAGGCTACCCTCAGTTATCTCTTTAGATGTGTCAGCCACCAACCAGTTGACCTAGTGGGATAAATAATTGTTTACTGTCACCAACAGGACTCCATGCTTCTTGGTTAAGCTGCAAAGGTTGACTAGTACAAAAATGTAAGAAAAGGATATTTGGAACTAACTAAATAGTGCTGTTCATGGATATCAATTCTGATATCTAACATGAACAAGTAGATATTTTAAAAATTTAGCACACTTTTTAAAAAGGTAGCTAGAGGTTCTGGGAGCATAAATTCTCTTCATCAAGTTGTATATCTTTCTATATAAAATATATATATATATATAATTTATTATTTACTATTACTGATTAGTATATATTATATGTAAAATATATATTAATAGAAATACATTTATTTATATTAATATATGTATATATGTTTTAGCTTCCCTGGTGACTCAGACAGTCAAGAATCTGCCTGCAATGTGGGAGACATGAGTTCAATCCCTGGGTTGGGAAGATCCCCTGGAGAAGGGTGTGGCAACCCACTCTGGTATCCTTGCCTGGAGAAACCCCATGGACAGAGGAACCAACGGGCTACATTCCTTGGGGTTGCAAAGACATGACTGAGTGATTGAGCATATAAATACATTTAGGAGTAAGCATTCTTGAGATATTAGATATTTACCTCATTGCACAATAGGGCAGCTTATTAAAGTGAATGCAGCCTAATTTCAGGATTTTCTTTACCTAATCATACTGTATCAGTCAAGGTTCTCATTTGAAGAATGAGAATCTATACATTCTTATTAGATTGAACACCAAGGGACTACTTAAGGGGCTTCAATAGCTGTTAGAATGTTTGTGAAGACTGAAGAAACAAACCCTGTTCTTAGCTTCCAGGAATGATTCTCAAAACTCATTATAGCATTGGGCCCCTAAAGTAGCTGTTGCCTGAGCCCTGACCAGGAAGGTGCTCCCTTACTGTCAGCTCCAAAACCACACTCCACAAGTGGTGAATCACACTTGTACACAACTGCTTTTTTCTCCACCTAACTGTAATCACTCTCTACTACAGCATCTGATTCATGGAGCACAGAGACAGGTGGAAATCAGTATTTGTAAAACAACTACAGTGCCTACAATGTACCAGCCACTGGCTTAGGTCCTGTTCTCATGGACTTTACATTCTGGGATGGAATAAAATAAAATACATGATGTACTGGATGATGATAAATCCTGCAGGAAAATAAAGGAAGAAAGCAATGAGCAGGTAGTGCTTTGAGTGAGGGTATGTAATTGAACTCTGGTTAAAAGAAAAAACAAACAAAAAACTCACTTTGAAAGTAACAGCTGAGCAGAGTTTCAAAGGAGAGAAGAAGTGAATCGTTTAGATATCTGGAAGAGGAGCATTCCAGGAAGAGGAGACCAGAAGTTTAAAACCCTGGTGGGGAGCATACCTGAGTGTTTAAGGAATGGTAAGGAGACTGTTATGAAATGAAAAAAAAGGATGAAAGTAGAACACAAAGGCCAGAGAGAAATGACAGAGGAGCAGACTGTGTGGGCTCTTTGCAGGGCATCATAATGACTTTTTCTTTTACCATAAGTGGGTTGGGAAATCATCAGAGGGTTTGATCAGATGAGTGATTTGAACTGCCATTTTTCCCATTTAAAAAATAGTAAAATCAAAATAATATAAAATAACCATCTCACAGTCCAGAATTCAGTGGCATTTACTACATTCACAATGCTATACAACCACTACCTCTATCTAGGTCCAATATATTTTGTCATCCCAAAAGAAAACCCTACTCTATTCAGCAGTCATCTCCCATCCCTCCAGGATCTGAAAAACACCAGTCTGCTTTCTGTCTCTATGGATCTACCTGTTCTACAAATTGTATATCAGTAGAATCATACAGTATATGACCTTTTGTGTCTGTCTTCTTTCACACAGCATAATATATACAAGGTTCATCCACTTTGTAGTGTATATCAGTGCTTCATTCCTTTCACGGCTGAATGATATTCCAGAATATGTTTAGACTGCATTTTGTCTATACGGTCATCAGTTGATCCATTCATTAGTTGTTTCTACCTTCATGTACAAGTATTTGCTTGAGTACCCTTTTTCAATTCTTTTGAGTATACATGGAGTAGAAATGCTAGATCATGCAGTAACTCCATATTTAACTTTTTGAAGAACTCCTACACTACACCTGCATCATTTTATATCCTCACCATCACTATGTCTAATTTCTCCACATCCTCACCAACACTTGTTACTATCTATCTTCTTTTTATAGCCATCCTAGTGGGTATGAAGTGGAATTGTTTTGTTGCCATTTTTCCAAAACAAAATCAGTCTGGCTGTTATGTTGAGAACAGGCAAGAGTGGAAGCTATAACAATTGGAAGAGTATATAAAACTACTCTGGTAGGATAGAAAACAAATTTTCATTGTCTGTTAAAAGATATGAATATATAGAATGGAAAATCATGAATGTATAGATTTCCATTTAGGGAAACTTACATGTAATGTTAAAAGAAAGAAAAGTTAATATAATAACATTTTTACAAAATGACCACAGAATGTTGCACTCTTCATGTTTAAAAGAAGTCATGCAGTTCTAGAAGACAAAGCCTGAGAAAGAGAATTTAGGCCTCTGTATTAGTCATTTCCTCTTCAATTGTAAGAAAGAGAAAAGCCAAACAAAAACTGGATTAACCAATAATGGAATTGATTGTCTCATGGAACTGTTATCCTAGGGGTATAGGAGTGGCTTGAGTGATATCCCCACAGGACCCAGTTTCTTCATCCATCTCATTACTGTATCTAGCTCCTGTTGTGTTTGCATATGATGTTAGTATGTGCAAAACTTATTTTTAACTCACATTTAAATCCTTCAAGGAAAGATGTGAATTCTCTTCCCAGGTGTCCTAGCATATGTGCCATCATGGCACCTTATTGACGCCAGTCGATCATGAACCAATCTCATACGATGAGACTGTACCACAGGCTCTCCCCATGAAGACCTCACATCTACTACACAGATGATAAATGCAGGAGAGGCAGATTGCCAAGTGACTGAGCAGAAGGCAGAATGGATGCTAAGTTACCATACTATAGTAAAGTCAAATATATCTGGACATATTTCCTGACTCTCCTAGATATCTGTTCTCTAAATTTGGATGTGTTAATACTTCTGAGTCTCAGTGTTCTTTTTAAATAAATGGAGATGGAATTCTCCGTCCATATGTTTACTAAAAAGCTGAAATGAGATAAAATATGTAAAATGTTTTATATATCTTAGGAACTGAACAAATATTATCTGCTTTTATTTTTATAACAATGGTTATAACCATAATTAAATTGAGTAGCACACTTAATATTTTACATTTCCTCAGTTATCTTTGTGCTGTGCCCATAATCTACACTGAGTAGGTACTGTTAAATTGGAAATTGTCTGTCTTTGCTTCTTTTTGTTTTTTCCACTTTTATTGAGAAATAATTGATATACATCTTCATAAGATTAAGGTGCACAGCATGCTGGCTTGATTTACACATATTGGGAAATGATTACCAAAGTAGGTTTATATATCTTCTCATATAGATATAAAACATTTTGCTTGTGATGAGAAATCTTAGAATCTACTCTCTTAACAACTTTCCTAAATATCATAAAGTAGTGTTAATTATAGTCATCATGATTTACCTTATATTCCTAGTACTTATTTATCTGAAAACTCGGAGTCTGTACCTTTTGACAATCTTTCTCCACTTTTCCCTGACCTCACACATTACTTCTGGTAACCAAAAATGTGGTCTCTTTTTCTGATATTGGTGGGTTTTTTGTTTTTAAGTTTTTTTAAATTACACATATAAGTAACATCATACAGCATTTGCCTTTCTCTTTCTGACTTATTTGACTTATCATAATATCTTTAAGGACCATCCATCCATGTTGTTGAAAGTGGCAGGATTTCCTCATTTTTCTATGGTGGAATTATACACACACACACACATACACACACACACACACACAAACATACACCATAGGTTCTTTATCCACCCATTCATTGGTGAACACCTAGGTTATTTCCATGTCTTGGTTATTGTAAACAGTGCTGCTACCGACAATGGGGATCAGATGTCTTTTCAAGTTATTATTTTTGTTTCCTTTGTATATACAGTTCTAGAAGTTGGATTACTTTATGGTAGCTCTATTTTTAATTTTTTGAGGAAATTGCATAGTGCTGTACCAATAATTTGCCATTTTGCTTATTTTAACTGACATTAACAATGAATTTCTTATATATATTCATTGAATGGAGTTCCAATTCCTCTCTCTACAAGTACCTTATAATTTCTTGTATTGTACTTGCTATTCTTTTTTTCTTTTTTAAAATTAATTTATTTTTTATTGAAGGATAATTGCTTTACAGAATTTTGCTGTTTTCTGTCAAACCTCAGCATGAATCAGCCATAGGTGTACTTATATCCCCTCCCTTTTGAACTCCCTCCCATGTCCCTCCCCATCCCATCCCTCTAGGTTGATACAGAGCCCCTGTTTGAGTTTCCTGAGTCATACAGCAAATTCTTGTTGGCTACTTTACATATGGTAATGTAAGTTTCCATGTTACTCTTTCCATACATCTAACCCTCTCCTCCCCTCTCCTCATGTCCATAAGTCTATTCTCTATGTCTGATTTTCCACTGTTGCCCTGTAAATAAATTCTTCAGTACCATTTTTCTAGATTCCGTATATATGTGTTAGAATATGGTATTTATCTTTCTCTTTCTGACTCATTTCACTCTATATAACAGATTCTAGGTTCATCCACCTCATTAGGGAAAGGGAAAGGGAAAGGGAAGTCGCTCAGTCGTGTCCGACTCTTTGCGACCCCGTGGACTGTAGCCTACCAGGCTCCTCCATCCGTGGGATTCTCCAGGCAAGAATACTGGAGTGGTTTGCCATTTCCTTCTCCAGGGGATCTTCCCGACCCAGGGATCGAACCCAGGTCTCCCGCATTGGAGGCAGACGCTTTAACCTCTGAGCCACCAGGGAAGTCCTTAGAACTGACTCAAATGCATTCCTTTTTATGGCTGAGTAATATTCCATTGTGTAGATATACCACACTTGTTTATCCATTCATCTGTCAATGGATATTTAGGTTGCTTCCATGTTCTAGCTATTGTAAATAGTGCTGCAGTGAACAATGGGATACATGTGTCTCTTTCAATTTTGGTTTCCTCAGGGTATATGCCTAGGAGTGGGATTGCTGGGTCATATGGTGGTTTTATTCCTAGTTTTTTAAGGAATCTCCATACCATCTTCCATAGTGGCTGTATCAATTTACATTCCCACCAACAGTGCAAGAGTGTTCCCTTTTCTCCACACCCTTTCCAGTATTTATTGTTTAGACTTTTTGATGAGGGCCATTCTGACTGGTGTGAGGTGATATCTCATTGTAGTTTTGATTAGCAGTTCTCTAATAATGAGCGATGTTGAGCATCTTTTTGTGAATTTGTTAGCCATCTACATGTCTTCTTTGGAAAAATGTCTGTTTAGGTCTTTTTCCCACTTTTTGATTGGGTTGTTTGTTTTTCTGACATTGAGTTGTATGAGCTGCTTGTATATTTTGGAAATTAATCCTTTGTCAGTTGTTTCATTTGCTATTATTTTCTCCCATTCTGAGAGTTGTCTTTTCACCTTGCTTATAGTTTCCTTTGCTGTGCAAAAGCTTTTAAGTTTAATCAGGCCCGACTTGTTTACTTTTGTTTTAATTTCCATTACTCTAGGAGATGGGCCATAGAGGTTCTTGCTTTGATTTATGTCATCGAGTGTTCTGCCTATGTTTTCCTCTAAGAGTTTTATAGTTCCTGGTATTACATTTAGGTCTTTAATCCATTTTGAGTTTATCTTTGTGTATGGTGCTAGGAAGTATTCTAATTTCATTCTTTTACATGTAGCTGTCCAGTTTTCCCAGCACCATTTATTGAAGATGCTGTCTTTGCCCCACTGTATATTCTTGCCTCCTTTGTCAAAAATAAGGTACCCATAGGTGCATGGGTTTATTTCTGGGCTTTCTATCTTGTTCCCTTGGTTTATATTTCTGTTTTTGTGCCAGTACCATACTGTCCTGATGACTGTAGCTTTGTAGTATAACCTGAAGTCATGAAGCTTGATTCCTCCAGCTCCATTCTTCTTTCTCAGGACTGCTTTGGCTCTCCGGGGCCTTTTGTGTTTCCATATGAATTGTGAAATTTTTTAGTTCTGTGAAAAATGCCACTGGTAATTTGATAGGGATTGCATTCAATCTGTAGATTACATTTGGTAGTATAGTCATTTTCACAATATTGATTCTTCCTACCCAGGAACATGGAATATCTCTCCATCTGTTTATGTCATCTTTGATTTCTTTCATTATTGTCTTATAATTATCTGTATACAGTTCTTTTGTCTCCTTAGGTAAGTTTATTCCTAGATATTTAATTCTTTTTGTGGCAATGGTGAATGGGATTGATTCCTTAATTTCTCTTTCTGATTTTTTATTGTTAGTATATAGAAATGCAAGTGATTTCTGTGTATTGATTTTGTATTCTGCAACTTTGCTAAATTCACTGATTAGCTTTAGTAATTTTCTGATACTGTTTTTAGGGTTTTCTATGTACAGTATCAGCCTGGTGGGCTACAGTCCATGGGGTCGCTAGGAGTCAGACACGACTGAGTGACTTCACTTCCACTTTTCCCTTTCATGCACTGGAGAAGGAAATGGCAACCCACTCCAATATTCTTGCCTGGAGAATCCCAGGGACGGCGGAGACTGGTGGGCTGCCGTCTATGGGGTCGCACAGAGTCGGACACGACTGAAGCAACTTAGCAGCAGCAGCAGCAGCAGCATGTACAGTATCATGTCGAACTGTGAGAGCTTTACTTCTTCTTTTTTCGAGCTGGATTCCTTTTATTTCTTTTTCTTCTCTGATTGCTGTAGCTAGGACTTCCAGAACTATGTTGAATAATAGTGGTGACAGTGGACACCCTTGTCTTGTTCCTAATCTTAGGGGGAATGCTTTCAGTTTTTCATCATTTAGAATAATGTTTGCTGTAGGCTTATCATATATGGCCTTTACTATGTTCAGGTAGGTTCTTTCTATGCCCATTTTTTTTAAGAGTTTTAATCATAAATAGGTGCTGAAATTTGTCAAAGGCTTTTTCTGCATCCACTGAGATGATCATATGGTTTTTATCTTTCAATTTGTTAATAATGGTGTATCACATTGATTGATTTCCGTATATTGAAGAATCCTTGCATACCTGGAATAAACCCAACTTGATCATAGTGTATGAGCTTTTTGATGTGTTGCTGAATTCTGTTTGCTAAAATTTTGTTGAGGATTTTTGCATCTATGTTCATCAGTGATATTGGCCTGTACTTTTCTTTTTTTGTGTTGTCTGTGTCTGGTTTGGGTATCAGGGTGATGGTGGCCTCATAGAATGAGTTTGGAAGTGTTCTTTCCTCTGCAATTTTTTGAAAGAGTTTTAGAAGGATAGGCATTAGCTCTTTAAATGTTTGATAGAATTCTCCTGGGCTGATAGAAGCCATATGGCCCTGGGCTGTTGTTTTTGGGAGATTTTTGATCACAGCTTCAATTTCAGTGCTTGTAATTGGGTTGCTCATAATTTCTATTTCTTCCTGGTTCAGTCTTGGAAGATTAAACTTTTCTAAGAATCTATCCATTTCTTCCAGGTTATCTATTTTATTGCCATATAGTTGTTCATAATAGCCTCTGATAATCCTTTGTATTTCTGCATTGTCTGTTGTAACCTCTCCTTTTTCATTTCTAATTTTGTTGACTTGATTCTTCTCTCTTTTTTCTTGATGAGTCTGGCTAAGAGTTTGTCAATTTTGTTTATCTTCTCAAAGAATCAGCTTTTAGTTTTATTAATTTTACTACTGTTTCTTTCATTTCTTTTTCATTTATTTCTGCTCAGATCTTTATGATTTCTTTCCTTCTACTAATTTTGGGGTTTTTTTCTTCTTCTTTTTCCAGTTGTTTTAGGTGTTGTTTATTCAATGTTTTTGTTGTTTCTTGAGGTAAGATTGTATTGCTATAAACTTCCCTCTTAGAACTGCTTTTGCTGCATCCCATAGATTTTGAGTTGTTGTGTTTTCATTGTCATTTGTTTCTAGAAATTTTTTTGATTTCCCTTTTGATTTCTTCAGTTACCTGTTGGTTATTTAGAAATGTGTATTTTAATCTCCATGTGTTTGTGTTTCTTACTTTTTTTTTTCTTGTAATTGATATCTAGTCTCATAGCATTGAGATCAAGGAAGATGCTTGATACAATTTCAATTTTCTTAAATTTACTGAGGTTTGATTTGTCACCCAAGATGTGGTCTATCCTAGAGAATGTTCCATGTTCACTTGAGAAGAAGGTGTATTTTTCTGCATTTGGATGGAATGTCCTAAAGATGTCAATGAGATCCATCTCATCTAATGTATCATTTAATACTTGTGTTTCCATATTAATTTTCTGTTTTGATGATCTGTCCATTGGTGTGAGTTAAAGTCTCTTACTATTATTGTGTTACTGTCAATTTCTCCTTTTATGTCTGTTAGTGTTTGTCTTATGTATTGAGGTGCTCCTATGTTAGGTGCATAGATATTTACAATTGTTATGTCTTCCTCTTGGATTGATCCCTTGATCATTATGTAGTGTCCTTCCTTATCTCTTGTAATCTTCTTTATTTTAAGGTCTATTTTGTCTGATATGAGGATTGCTACTCCAGTAGCAATCTTTTGCTTTTGCTTTCTTTTTTCAAACTTTCTTTTGCTTCCCATTTGCATGGAATATATTTTTCCATCCTCTCACTTTCAGGGTATATGTGCCCTGAGGTCTGAAGTGGGTTTCTTGTAGACAGCATATATATGGGTCTTGTTTTTGTATCCATACAGCCAGTCTGTGTCTTTTGGTGGGAACATTTAATCCATTTGCATTTAAAGTAATTACTGATATATATGTTCCTATTGCCATTTTCTAATTGTTTGGGGTTGATTTTGTAGATCTTTTTTTTTTTTACTGCTGTATTTCTTGACTATATAAGTCCATTTAACATTTGTTGTAAAGCTAGTTTGGTGATACTGAATTCTCTTAACTTTTGCTTGTCATAAGATCTTTTTATTTCTCCATCAATTTTGAATGAGATCCTTTTGGGTACAGTAATCTTGGTTGTAGATTTTCCCCTTTCAGTACTTTAAATATATCCTGCCATTCCCTTCTGGCTGGCAGAGTTTCTGCTGAAAGATCAGCTGTTAAGCATATGGCGTTTCCCTTGTATGTTACTGGTTGCTTCTCCCTTGCTGCTTTTAATATTCTTTCTTTGTATTCAGTCTTTGATAGTTTGATTAGTATGTATCTTGGCATGTTTCTCCTTGGGTTTATCCTGTATGGGATTCTTTGTGCCCCTTGCAGTTGACTGACTATTTCCTTTTCCCTGGTGGGGAAATTCTCAACTATAATCTCTTCAAAAATGTTCTTATACCCTTTCTTTTTCTCTTCTTCTACTGGGAACCCTAAAATTCGAATGTTGGTGTGATTAATATGGTCCCAGAGGTCTCTCAGACTGTCCTCAGCTCTTTTCATTCTTTTTACTTTATTCTGCTCTTCAGAAGTTATTTCCACCATTTTATCTTCCAGCTCACTGATTCATTCTTCTGCTCAGATATTCTGCTGTTGATTCCTTCTAGAGTATTTTTAATTTCAGTAATTGTGTTGTTTGTCTCTGTATGCTTATTCTTTAATTCTTCTAGGTCTTTGTTAATTGATTCTTGCTTTTTCTCTATTTTGTTTTCAAGTTTTCTGATCATCTTTACTATCACTATTCTGAATTTTTTTCAGGTAATTTTCCTGTTTCCTCTTAATTTATTTGGACTTCTGTGTTTCTAGTTTGTTCCTTCATTTGTGCAGTATTTCTCTGTCTTTCCTTTTTTTTTTTTTTTTAAGTTATAGAGTTTGAGGTCTCCTTTTCCCAGGCCTCAAGGAAAATTGAATTCTTTTCTTGAAGAATGTTGAATTCTTTCTTCCTTGTGGTTTCTGCCCTCCTCAGATTGGTCCAGTGGTTTGTGTAAGCTTTGTATAGAGTGAGATTTGGGCTGAGTTTTTGTTTGTTTTTTTCTCTGATGGGAAAGGCTGAGTGAGGTGGTACTCCTGTTTGCTGATGATTGGGTTTGTATTTTTGTTTTGTTTGTTGTTTAGATGAGGCATCCTGCACAGGGTGCTACTGTTGGTTGGGTGATGCCAGGTCTTATATTCAAGTTGTTTCCTTTGTGTGAGTTCTCACTATTTGATACTCCTTAGAGTTAGTTCTCTAGTAGTATAGGGTCTTGGTATCAATGCTCCCACTCCAAAGGCTCAGGGTTTGATCTCTGGTAAGGAACAAAGATTCCACTAGTGGTTTGTTATGACATTAAGGGAGAGTAAGACAAATATCCAAAAACGAGAAACCAAAGACAAACCTCAGACAAATGGCAGTTAAAACATTAGGCAAACAATAATTGAAATAATGGAATATATACATATACACCCATGAGCAAAGTGAAAACAGTCCAACAAAAATAAAGTACAGTAGATTGATCCAGTGAACAAAGGAAATCAAAAATTTATTTACCAGTTAAGAACAAAACTAAGTTAAGCACAAACTGGAAAACAAAACTAAAGCAAGGTGCCAAGTGGGGAATAAAGCAATGAAAATGAAACTAACAAATATGTTGAAAGGAAAGGAGAGAAAGAAAAGAAAGAATAGATATGCAAAGTTAAATAGAGGTGGATAAAGAATATTTATATATGTTAAAGATTAACTGCAAGGGAAAAAGAACAGTAGCAAAAGCAAACAAAGGAATAAATGTAGAAAAAATAATAATAGGTTTAAAAATTAAAATTAAAAAAAGAGAGAAAAGAAAAAAAAAAAAGAGGAAAACTCCACAGAACTGCAGAAGCCCAATGTAGAGGCAGAGGTTTATGACAACAATAAAAAATGTGACTGAGCAAAAAAAAAAAAAAGCTCAAAAGCTTAATTGGATTTCTTAGTTCCAATAAAATCAACAACTACAACAGAGAGAGGAAAAAAGGAGAAAAAAAAAGAAAGAAAATCCAAAAGAATCTATAGAACAAGTCAAAAAATAAGAATAATAAATGTTTTTCTTGAGTCACTGTTATCAGAGTCCTTTTCTGTGCTGGGAATCACAATTGACCTTCTCTCCCTAGGATGCCCTCCAATACTGTACTGATCTCTGAACCTGCTGTGGGGGCAGCTCAGATTCTAATCTGGTCCTACTCCTGCATGTTCTTGCCTCCAATGTCCACAGCTATCAGAACGAGTGTGTTTCCTTTTGTGGGAGCTCTCAATGGCTTTTTATATATTCCATAGACACAGAGTGTGCTTAGTTGATCGTGTGGATTTAATCTGCAGTTTGTACAGCGGGTGGGAAGGTTTTGGGTCTTCTTCCTTAGCCCCTGGGTTTCAATTGTGGTTTTATTTCCACCTCGACATGTGGGTCGTCCAATGGGGTTTAGCTCCTGAGGCTGCCCTGGAGGTCTTGGGTTTGACCCTTTGAGGGCCAGGTGTGGAAGTGGTGCAGCTGCTTGGGTTTCAGGGGTTCTGGCAGCACCAGGTACTCAGGGGAGCTGGCTGCTAGGGCAGCAGGAAATATAGTGCTCTAGAAGGGTATGGCAACCAGTATTGGCCATTACGCTCCAGTATTCTTGCCTGGAGAACCCCTTCTCTGACAGAGAAGCCTGACAGGCCACAGTCTACAGGGTAGCAAAGAGTCGGACAAGACCGAAGCGACCTTGCGTGCATAAACACAAGACTTTTTTTTTTGCTTTTTCTTGTTTTTTGCCTGTGGCACCTCTGCTCCAATGAGAGTTGAGCATGAAGGTGATGCAGCTGCTTGGCTTGCAGGGACCCTGGCGGGACCAAGTGTTCAGGGACACAAACTTCCTCCACGGCAGGAGTTATGGCCCTATCAGAGTCTTTTTTTGAGCCTCCCATAGCTGGCTATCAGAAGGCCTCTTTGGCCAGTCTTTCTCCGTAGCTCTGCCTGTTCAGGCACTCAGAGGGATCCTTTGGCAGGGGTCCTACTCTGTAGATTGGCGAATCAAGGTACTTAAAGGGGCACCCTGGGTGGGGTCCTACTCTGTAGTTCAGTGTGTCAGGCATTTGATGGGCCAGCCTCTCTACTCTTCAGCTGCCAATGCTGGCGTGTGGAGAGAGAGGCTATGGTGAAGGCTCCACCCCCTACGTGTGACTCAGCACTATCGCCTTGCTTCCATGGCTGCTTGACTTTCCTCCACAGGCATTTCCCACCATGATCTCCTCCCTCACATCCCCTCGATCCGTCTCTCCGCAGTCAACAGCAGTCCTTGCATTGGGATTGCTCCACAATCCCTAAACTCCAGCTCCCAGCTGCTGCCTGTTCCAGGACACCAATGTTCCTGCCCGGTATACGTATGGCTGCTGCAAGGACTGTCTGATTCTCATTCCATTTAGGCTGCCACAGATCAACTGTTTCACTCTCAGCCTTAAATGTTCCTCCTCTGACTCAGACAATTGCCCCACTGTGGGGATCAGACCCCTGCTTCATTTCCCCCACCCGTCGAGGGTAGGTCCAGTCCTACTGATACTCCTGTTTTTCCCCCTAGTTCCTTCCTCCTTCCGAGTTTTGCATGGTTCTATATATTCTTTTCCACTGGTCAGGTCCTCCTGTCCGCTCTCAGCTGGTGTTCTGCATGCACTTCTGTGTCTGAAGGTGTATTCCTGATGTATCTGTGGAGAGAGATGTACTCCACGTCCACCTACTCCTCCACCATCTTGTTCTCCCACCTGTACTTGCTATTCTTAATCAGAAGACATGATCAGTGTATCAAACATAGACTTTACCCATTCTTAAGTTTATTCCTTAAATTCAATATTTATTTCTAGGACACTAGAATAATTTTCATTTGTATCACTATTTCATGGAGACCTTTTTCAGACGGTATATCTTAGATGGGATTCCTTCATAGCAGATTGTAAGACAAGAAGGATTTGAATGCAAGACAAGGATTTGAACTCCTGGGAGATGATTTTAGGAATTGCTGAAAGAGTGGAGAAGTATGAAAGGGAAGGAAAGGCAACCAATAAAGGTTGCATTTCAAATCATCTATCACATGAGTAATTGGAATTTGACACTTTTGTGGAAATTCTGAGACAGGATGAAACACACAGCTAAAGTTATACCACCCAATGGGCAAGGATTTATCCACAAGTACTCTTAAGTATGTATACCAGATCTCATGGGTCATTGGTTGAAGATGCTTTCAGTGGGGGATCAGATCTGCAACACTTTCAGCATATGGTTTATTGTAGCAAGATGCCCTCCAGTGGAAAGAAAATATCCTCAGGAAAAGAAATGTAGGATTTTACAGTTAGGAGAAAATAGGTTCTTATAGGTACTAAGGGTCAAGAATATGGGTAGGGCACAGATAGCAACTGTTGCTGATATATCTTAGAAAATAAAGTTAGGGAATTTAGTCATTTTGGGGGACTTAGAAGGGAAACCTCTTGCAGTAACTTACAAGCACAGTGTGACCAGTAATGGACTACAGAAGAGAGTACTGAGTCTGTTATACTGAGAGGTGAACCAAGACAAGGACAGAACAGAGGTCAATTGTCACAGTACAGATAACTTCACACAGGACACTCAGAAACTCATTTATTCATTTCCTCCCCAGCAGATTGAATCAACATATTCAGAAGTAACTATGTGTCAGGATTGTTCCCAATTTGGACTATCCAGTGCCCTTGTCAATAGCCATGTGCAGCTATTGAGCACTTGAAATGTGGCTAGTGCCACAGGTAGAAATCATAATATTTTAGAGCTACATTATGTTTTTACACATAATAAATAGAGTTTACATTTAGTTCACCTGTTGCCTTCTACCTTTTTAATGAAGCTTCCAGAAAACTTTAAATTACATATATGGCTCTCATATTTATATTGGAGAGAGCTGTTCTATATATTTGCAAAGACCGTCTCCTCTTAGACTTTCAATTCTAGAGGAAGAAATGAGACAATCAACAAAAAACCTAAGTGAATTATATGGTATGGTAGAAGTTGATGAATAGTATGAGGCAAAATAAGAACTAAAGCAGCATAAGAGTAATCAGGTGTAATATGGTAGGTTGTGTTTGTCAGTGTGAGTGTGAGGTCAGGTTGCTTTAAGAAATTTGAACATTTGAACAAAGAATCAGGCAGGTAGAGGAAGAATTGCACAGGAAGTATGAAAACCTTAAGTAGAAGCTTCCCTGACTTCTTTGAAGAACAACTAAGAGATGGAAGGTCTGGAGTAGAGTGAGACTAAAGAGAGAACAGTAAGGACAGAGGTCAAGGAGCTAAGGGGTGTAGGAGGTGGGACAGACTGGTGTGTTTGAAGACCTAGACATTGCTTTTGAATGAAATGGGGATCCAGCAGGTGATTTTAAGAGGAATGGCCCGATATGCTTTCATTTTAAATGGATTGCTCTGGCTAGTATGTTGCAGCCAGTTTACAGAGTCAAGCATGGAAGCAGGAGATATATGTGCAGTCTCTGAAGTGATCCAGGTGAGTGATGAAGATGGCTCAGGTCAAGGAGGTGGCAGGACAGACTCTTAAAAAGGGTCAGATCTCCAAACCACTCAACTTACCAGCAAAATAATTCAAACCCTCAAGCTTAAGACAAACTAGAAAAATCCTGAAGTTACTAGTGGGTGTCCTTGCCAAAATAACGTGGAGTTTATTTCTTGGTCTGCTTGTGTAGAGATCTGAGCTCTGTTCCTTTTATCCCAATATAAGCTTTGAGTTATTTATGTTACTTAAAGAGGTTCAAGTGTTTCCCTGGGAAAGAATTATCCTCAGGAGTCAGGAGCTTTGCATATTTGATTATCAGATATGCATTTCCTGTTTGGTGTCTTTCTATTTTCTACAAAACCTCAGATGGATGGAAATAATAAATGTTTGTTCAGCAACAGCTGGTCCCAGACTCTCATTCTGTCTTAAACATATTTTCTTTATTCATCTTCATTTTTTAACCTCTTTTGGTAGCCTTTCCTTTTCTCTAGGCATTACATGTGAAATAAAAATGTGTAGCGCTTAATGTGTTCACTCACATTTCTCCTGCTGAATTAAGTACAATTGTATTTATACAAAAGGCCTTAGGATATCCACTGTGCAAACTGATGATTTAAATAAGAACCTGAGAAATAAAGAAAAAGATCCTTTAACATTGCATAACATCAGGGCAAATGCTCCACTTTTTAAAAATATCTTTGTTGGGAGGTCTTTAATGTTGACTTGAGAGAATCAGTTGCTTCAAAAGAATTAATCTAATGTTCTATGTGAAAGAATCCAGAGAAAGAATGAAAGAAGACCCATATCCATAAAACCTACTATTGTACCAATACTGTTATCTTGTAGTAAGTGAAATGAATTTTTTAACAGGAGCAAGGACACCTTCATTCCCTGGATTGTGCCCCATTTATCTTAAAAGCTAGAAGCAGCACATGGAAACTTTCCTGTGCTCAACATCTCTCTGACTTCCCTTCTGCAGACTCTCCCTGACTTCCTCTTCTAGTTCTACTAGTTAATGCTCACGTGATTATATTGGTGTTCCCTGGATAATTCAGGCTACCATAGCTGTTTTAAGGTCAACTGATCAGTAGCGTTCATCACATCTGCCAACTATACTGTGCCATGTACACATTCATGGAGGTAACACCAGGGGCAAAGTTGTAGGAGCTAAAAATCTGTCTACCACAGTTTGTAACATACTTAGCACACCCTGCTTGAAACAGAATGAATGTTGACTACTGGTATTTACAGCAACAGTGAGGACACTACATTACCATGTGGGAATCTATGCATTCTAAACGAACATGCTACCCTGAAGTAATTTCCAAGGCACATTAGAAACTATGATTGTATTTAAGGTGCCTTGTTATAAAATTGGACTATATCAGAGTATCTCAGTAGCAGCTTCATTTGCCTGAAAATGAGGAACTAAAATCAGAAAGGAAGTATTAATGTTTATACCTTTTCTGAGGTTTAGAAGAGCTGGAAACTGTGAGGATTGATGATTAGGCAGCATTCTGCTCACAGGGAAGGGAACTTGTGTTCCTGAAGGGAGCCCTTAGGTTAGAAATCACTAGATAAAACATGACAGGAGGCACCAGGATGGTGACAGCAATTTTAGCTATATACAGTAAAGAAAGATAAGGGATTTCTGCAAGAGCATGTTGTCTCCCTCAAGAGAAAAGGACATTCCAAGGAGAGTAGTCTAAGAGCAGTGAAAAGGAAGCTTACTGAGTGCAACTGTCTTATCAGAGTGAAAAGACATAAAGCAAACAACAGTATATGCATGTAATCTGGATGGATTAACTGGATGTTTCTGATGCTGGCAATGTTGAAAACACAACAGCACTTGGAAGAAAATTAGACAAACACACAAAAGCAACGCTCATAATATGGGAGCTACTGTTGATGCCCTGCCCTTATTTCTTCATCATTCCCAGTTCACCTAAACCAAGTTTTCAAAGCCTTGGAGATATTTGACATTTTATGCAATTTAACCTTTACTGTGAGCTGTCTTCTTCATTGTAGAGTGTTTCACAGAATTCCAGACCTTATCCACTAGCTAGTACCCTCCCTCTCCAAGTTATGACAACCAGCAAGGTCTGCAGACATTGACAAATGACCCCTGGTGAATAAAATTTCCCTTGGTTTAGAACTTCTGCCTAGACCAGTGTCTAACACAATGAGTCACACTGGAATTATCTGGAGTACTTGGAAAATACAGAATGCTGGACCTCAACCCTAGCATTCCTGTTATAGGTCTTGAGTGCTGCTTGAGAATCTGCATGCCAGGTGGTGCTAGTGGAAAAGAACCCACTTACCAATGCAGGAGACATAAGAGATGCAGTTCCATCCCTAGGTCAGGAAGATTCCTGGAGGAGGACAAGGCAACCCACTTGTCTAGAGAATCCCATGGACAGAGGAGGCTAGTAGGCTACAGCCAAGAGTCAAACAAGACTGAAACAACCTAACACACATCCACACAGTAAGTTCTCAGATAATTACGATGTTCGTGGTGCAGAGACCATACTTTGAGAACCAATGCTGTAAATACCAAAAGCTTCCTGGTATAAACACCTATCACTCTCTATGGGGGCTTTCTCTGGCCACAGGTAATGCCCAGCTTCTCCCACAAGGCAGGCATTAAATGCCAGAGAATCAACAACCTCAGGAGTGGTTTTAAGCAACTAGGGAGGGAAGCTGGTGACTCTAACCCTCATGTCCCTCACTTTCAGGGGAACGGAACTGAGGCATGTTCTTCCCCATGTCTCAGAGGTTCTGGCAGGATTAAGCCTCAGTGGCATACAGCAGTAATCTGTTCATTTACCTCTACTGCCTTCTTACCTTCACTATCTCACTTTCTTTCTTCCTCTTTTGGTACTTTCTGGGACTACTTCCCCAAAACATGGGGAAGGATTTGCATGTTATCAAATCCTTACATCAGAGTTGCCTTTGAAGAGAACCTAAATTAAGGCAATATTATCACTAAAATTTCTAGGTTTTTGTGTTTTATATTTTAATGGCTGTTACTTTATCCCCTTTTAGCTCAGTGGTTCTCAACTGGGGCAGATTTGCCCTTCTCTACCAGAGGACATTGACAATATCTGGAGACATTGCTGGTTGTCACAAATATGGATGGCAGGTGCCACTGGACAGATGGCAGGGATGCTACTAAACATCCCATAGTGCACAGGAAGGTTCCAAATATTAGCAAGGATAAGGCTGAGAAATTGAGCTCTACTCAAAAGGGTCTAAGGAAGATGTACTCCCAACAGTATGCACTTATCCTTTCTGGAATTACTTGAGGTTCAAGTTCAGGGACTGATAATATTCTGAAATTGTAGCCATTAATCTGCCTCAGAAATAGTAATCACATGCATTCTGTGGTATTTTTTCTTACCCTATGAATTAGACTATTCTTAGATAAACTTCCATTAAGTCTTTGAATTCCTAAAATAAATGTTTTCAAAAGTAAATGTTCAGTTTTCAATGGATAAAATTTTATGAAGGATGAAAAAATGCAGTTAATGTGTTAATAGTTACTTTTGAAAGTTTTAGATTTCCTGTCGTTCTCTTGTTTTCCTTTAAGGAAAAACAACCAGCTGCTAGTTACGTGAGTTTAAGTAACTTTTCAGGTCAATGTTTTATGTAACTGTATATGTGCAGCAAAGTGTCCTAAATAAGATCTTCTATAAAGAAGGTGATCACCAAGTTGTTTCTATACAAATATCAAACTACTTTTTGGCAAAAGATTACATTGCCATTGTACAGCTGGAAAGTGGTATATTTGGATAACTGTCTGCAAGTTTTCTCATCTGTCCATATTGTTACCATTCAAAGGCTTTTTTTTTCTATTGTAATCTTTTGAAACACTGAATGTTAATGAAAATGTTCAAACCAATTGATGCAAAAAATTAGCCATGATAAAAGTACAATAAAAGATAACTGAAGAAAGAAAAGAATTACTGCATAAAATCAAGGGTTTCTTTTATAAATACAAAGTTTGAAATAAGTAAATTAATTTGTGAGTTATTGATGTTAAAAAAAAGAAAAAAAAAATAGGCATGGGAAAAAGAGTTGAATTTAAACACACCCTCTATAATAGTAATTTCTCAAAAAAAATGTAAGCAAATCACTTCTGTTTTTAAACTTCAGGGTGTATTATTTTCAAATATCCATCCATCTGTCATCAATCTTAGTAATCTAGATGACTTTAGATTGAACTGATTTTAATCCTATTTATCAGAAATCTGACATTCGTATTTGAAGATTTAAAATTCAGTTTAGTATTTCTTTTTTAACATCACATAGCCTTTTACACACCTGTTAATTAACTACTACAAGTGACTTCATTTGCAATAATTATTAGGAAAAAAGCTTCTTAATAAAGTTGGATTGCAGATTGAAAGAGAAGGTCAGTCTATGTCACAGTACTTGATTCAGTCAACTTCTTGTTATAAAGATATAGTCATAAGACCACCACTGTATTTAAAACCATGGATTATTTGTGCTCCCTCATAAGGAACATTGGAGAAGGCAATGGCACCCCACTCCAGTACTCTTGCCTGAAAATCCCATGGATGGAGGAGCCTGGTAGGCCACAGTCCATGGGGTCACTAAGAGTCGGACACGACTGAGCGACTTCACTTTCACTTTTCCCTTTCATGCACTGGAGAAGGAAATGGCAACCCACTCCAGTATTCTTGCCTGGAGAATCCCAGGGATGGCGGAGCCTGGTGGGCTGCCGTCTACGGGGTCGCACAGAGTCGGACACGACTGAAGCGACTTAGCAGCATAAGGAACATAGTGTTTCACATTATAGCTTTTCTAAAGACTACGGTGAAGTAATAGGAGTACATGAGCAAGAGATAGGGGAGGGGAAGGGAGAGGTGATGAATGAGAGATGTGGTTTGAAATTTCTGATTAGGCACAAAGATTTTAGGAAATATATTTCTGTAAAAAAAAATCTTAAAAATAAAAAGTTTTCCTCAGTGGAAGACAATTTTTCCTGTATATGAATCAGTGAAGCAATTATGTATCAAATTTCATTCAGGACTTATAGATGAATACTATCAAATCAGGTCCTATTTACTAATTGAAGAGCATAAATGAAAACACTTTAAAAAATCTATGTAATTTAGATGAATAGCTATCTCATATACACATTTTATTGTAATTTATTTTTTATTAATTAGAATAAAAATATTTAACACTGAAAAATGAATTTCTGAAACTTTGATACAGAAGTGAAATAAAAAACTATCATTCTCTTTGACAAAAAAAAAACAGTAAATGTTGCATTTTCTGTTTTTGCTTTATCCTGAAGAAATGGATATGTGTCCCAGACTCTTTGGGCATGCTTTTCTCCAATCCACCCAAAACCAGGAAGATGATGACCATGTTAATAGTTTCAGACAAATAGTAATGTAAGGCGATTGCTTTGGGAGTGACCATATCTAACTTGAGGATGTACAGTTGATGAATGAAACACAGCATGGAATTTTTGAAACACACAATAACAGTTTAAAAAATTCAAGTAAAAATATATTTAATATGATTCATATGGCTCTACACAAAGTCAGCTCATAGATTTGGGGCACAGATTAATACAATTTTTCAACTCTTGAAGGCTTTGGAAATCCATATAGCTCTATCTAGAACAGACTAACTGAACAAATGTAAATATTTGCCCCCTTTGAAAAATCATAGTCTTCAAGTGAAAGGTGGGAATTCTAGTCTTTCAAGGGGAAAATCTGTTAGATCAAGGGTGAGCTTTGTATCAAAGTAGTTACACTTATAGCAAATCAACCAACCATTCAGAGAAAGAATATTATGACCTGAAAAATGATATGCTAACTAAAATCTGACATAAGGTTACCTTGTTAACAAACATGATCATATTCTCTACTACTCAGTGCTTATGTCAGGCCTTGCTAAAATAGGTACAAGGAGGTATGACATTTCAACAATCATGCACTCAGTAATATTTTCTGCCTACAAATTTAATTACACACTTGTTTTGAACTGTGGTGTTAGAGAAGACTCTTGAGGGTGCCTTGGACTGCAAGGAGATTCAACCAGTCCATCTTAAAGGAAATCAGTCCTGAATGTTCACTGGAAGGACTGATGCTGAAGTTGAAACTCCAGTACTTTGGCCACCTGATGGGAAGAGCTGACTCATATGAAAAGAACCTGATGCTGGGAAAGAATGAAGGCAGGAGGAGAAGAGGACGACAAAGAATGAGATGGTTGGATGGCATCACCAACTCAGTGGAGATGAGTTTGAGTATTCTCTGGAAGTTGGTGATGGGCAGGCAGGCCTGGCGTGCTGCAGTCCATGGGGTTGCAAAGAGTCGAACACGACTGTGTGAACTGCACTGAACTGAAACATTCAATATCTATTGGAAAACAGGGAGACACTGACTATATTTAAAGAAATGGTTTGAATATTGTGAAAAAGGATGCAAGGTGGTAGTGTTGTTTTGAGTATTACTATTCATTAGAAGCTGCCCTTAGTGAATCAGGATTGTATATGAGACAAAGCTCCATTGAACACTTCTTGACTGACCTTGTGAGGACATATTCAATAAAGTGAAAAATTCAGTATGGAGATGTGAACACACTATTTGTCCACTCCTACCTAATCTCCAAATTAGATGTGGTTATTGTGGAGTTTCTCAGTTGGGGAACTATATTTGATGTGGCAGAAGCCATTGAAATGTGTGAAATGTGTTCAGATTAGTTGCTAAGAATTATTTTGAATTTCTTTATTTGATGATTCAGTGAGAGAACAGATGATGAATAAATAGGAGATTGCAGGGTTGGAGCAAGGTGGAAATTGAAATGATCACAAAGTGAATGGAGTTGAATGGAAAAACTGCAATATGTTTGGAATTAGTCAGTTTCTTCAATCACTATAGGAGTATTTAGGTCAGCCTCTTCCATCTCTAACAATGTTTCTATTTAAAGGGAATCCAGATGCATCAGAGTGAATGGGATTATCTAACAAATTGGTTAAAATAGGATCCAATAGAACTATTTCAATACATTAGGGGAGAAAAAGTAATTTTCCCCCTACCATTCTGAGGTTCCTGTAACAAAAAGAAAAATTAACAACAACAACAACAAAAACAAACAAGAAAGTCATTAATCCCTCTGGCACACATCCCATGAGAGAAACTGAAATCGAGATTAACTCAAAATGACACCTAAAATTGCAGTTTATAAAGAAACTTCAACAAAAAACAATAAATTTGTAAAGAAATAAGACAAACGAAAGCAGTTTTAGGCTTCCAAGGGTGGCAACCTTTGGATAAAAATATGGGAGGAAACTAATGGAGTAACATTTGTCTCCTGTTTCCTCTGGTGTTCCCTCTGGGCTACTAAGAATGTCTTCTTTTCTGGTACAGGGAGTATGCGTTTCACATGGGAATATTATTTCCTGATTGATTTTAGGAAGAAAAATGAGGGTCAGAGTCAATTTCCTGAACCTGCTGTTTCATAAGTGCCTTTAATTCAAAATAATCAATGTACCAAAGTAGCATATTTTGGGGTGACACATACTGATTTCCTTCAGTATCTTACCTCAGCTACATGAAAAAAATAATACAAATAGTCATGGCTTTTTCAGATCTCAAAATTCAGAGAATTATGAGACATTCTGGTGCTTTACCTTTATGTCTTACAATTTACTGGTTTTAAGCTAAAATAAAAGTAATTTTTTGACACATTGAGGCAAATTTTTTATGCCATTGTTCAGTGAGTGGAACAAGAGAACTGAGATAAAAATATAGCACATTCTTTTTATATCTAAAACATGAGACCAATTTTCAAAGTGAAATATAAAACCAACCCTTTTGGCTAGCAAATATCATGCAGCTTCATTTTTATTTCAGTCCTTTGGCTACAAACAAACAAACAAAAAGCCAAATAATTTTATTTCTTTGTTGATTCCTTGCTTGAAGGGAAAAAGGAGATGAGGGTATTAGAAGCAGTATTTGGACTGAGTTTTTTGTTTTCCTATGAAAAAGACTGCCTCATATTCTGGATAATAAAGTAAGGATGGAATACAAAATGGAAAGCGTTTTTCAATCACACAATTTTCTTTCAAAACCAATACAACCCTATGTGGGACAATGAGATCTCAGCCTGTATAATCAGAAGCTATTAGAACTGAATAGACAAAAATTAATTTGAAGAGAGGAGAATATTGTTATTGCCTATACCTAGACTTGTGATTCCTGCTTCTTCCTTCTAACTACCCCTAATACTCTGTTTGCTCAGTTGTAAAACAAAGCATTTGAATCCGTGAGACAAAAATTAAAGAGGCAAAACAGAAAGCCACAAGAGTCACATGTGCTTCTGGTTGTAATGTGGATCAGGCACTTGTTTAGATAAATCCCAAATTATAAATAACATTTCACTGGACAGTTTTTCTTGGAAAAAGCCCTCATTGATTTACATTTTAGTATTCAGAACCAGTTCTGAAAAATCCAGGGCATAAACCTTTAGTTGAACTGAAAGCAAGTTAACTGCTGTTTTAATTTTAAAGGAAATTGCAAAGGTTAGTGGTATTTTTTTAGGAGCATAATATGCACAATTACAGCAGGCATGACTGGCCAGAGTGGGTTATATTTTACAGATAATTAGTCTAGACACATGTTGGAGGCACTGAAGAGGGCAGTCCAGCTGATTTTACCAGCACTTTCTTCACCTTTTGCATACTCATTTTTTCAAAAGGTATTTGCCTTTGATATTTATAGTAAAGCAGTTTTTATAATAATATTGACTAAATAATTAGCCATATATTATCTTAAATAACCTAAGTCATTGCTGATTTTTTTTCTATAATTGCTGATTTTTTTTCTATAATTAGAAATTTGCTATAGTAATGCACACATGTCTATCTCTTGAAGGGGAAGCATACAATTAATTTATCTTTTAAACCATTTTATTATGAGAACATCCATGAAATGCAGCAACAGAGATCTGTAGGCCTAATAATTTAATGTTTTTATTGTAACCCTATAAAAAATCCTTTTTGATTAAAAATGTTAATTAGTAGAAATATTTTGAACTTGAGGAAAAATAAGTGTACCTTTGGTTAAATAAAACTTTTAAAATATTCAGAGTCCTGTGTATTACTTTACATTTTATGGAGCTCATTAATGTTTTACCCAAACAAATTTTAAATTTGTGAGTCATTTATTATTTCATATAATGCTTTTATTTAAAGTAAAATAACATTCAATTTAAGGTGGCAATGTACGATTGCTTTAAAATATATTAACATATATTTTATATATCATGTATCATTTGCCTTAAATTTTCATGGGAACATGTGTCTATTTCTGTGTAAATATTAGGTTGGTGCAAAAGTAATTGCAGTTTTACATTGCTGAAATTTGCCATTTGATATTGGAATACATTCTTAAATGCAATTATGTTACACATCATTTTAATGTGCATTTCTTGCTTTATGTCTTTGGCTAATGACTTATTACTTGTTTATTTTATATGTATTTTAGACTCTGGAAATGATGTTAAACAAAATGCAAATTCGAGTGATTTTCTTAAGTTCAAAATGGGTTGTAAAGCTGCAGAGACAATTCACAACATCAACAATGCATTTGGCCCAGGAATGGCTACAACCATACAGTGCAGTGGTGATTCAAGAAGTTTTGCAAAGGAGACAAGAGCCTTGAAGGTGAGGAGTATAGTGGCCAGCCATCGGAATCTGACACCTAGCAGTTGAGAGCACTCATCAAATCTGAACCTCTTACAACTGCCTGAGAAGTTGCCAAAGAATTCAAGGTTTACCATTCTATGGCCATTTGGCATTTGAAGCAAACTGGAAGGGTAAAAAGCTTGGTAAGTTGGTGCTCACGAGCTGACCAAAAATTGAAGAAATCATCATTTTGAAGGGTCATCTCTTATTCTAGGTAACAACATTAAACCATTTCTTGATTAGATTGTGATGTGCAACAAGAAGTGGATTTTATATGACAACTGGTGACTACCAGCTCAGTACTTGGACCAAGAAGAAGCTCCAAAACACTTCCCAAAGCTAACCTTGCATCTAAAAAAGGTCATGGTCACTGTTTGGTGGTCTGCTGCCAGTCTGATCCACTACAGCTTTCTGAATCCCAGCAAAACCATTACATCTGAGAAGTATACTCAGCAAATCAATGAGATGCCCTGAAAACTGCAACATGTGCAGCCAGCACTGGTCAACAGAATGGGCCTAATTCTTTTGTGACAATGCCCAACCATACGTTTCACAACCAATGCTTCAAAAGGTGAACAAATTTAGGCTATGAAGTTTTACCTCATCCACCACATTCACCTGACCTCTCGCCAACTGACTACCACTTCTTCAAGCATTGGAAAAACACTTCCACCACCAGCAGGAAGCAGAAAATGCTTTCCAAGAGATTGTGGAATCTGGAGGAATGGATTTTTATGTTATAGGAATAAACAAGCTTATTTCTTGTTGACAAAATGTATTGATTGTAATGGCTCTTGTTTTAATTAGTAAAGATGTGACTGAGTCTAGTTATAATGATTTAAAATTCAGGGTCTGAAACTGAAATTACTTTTGTACCAACCTATTGCAATGCAGGAGACCCGGGTTTGATGTCTAGGTTAGGAAGATCCCCTGGAGAAGGGAATGACAACCCAGTATTCTTGCCTGGAGAATTCTACAGACAGAGGAGCTTGGCAGGCTACAGTCTATGGGATAGCAAAGAGGAAAACAGGACTGAGTGACTAACATAAGACAAGACAACCTAATATATGGCATTCCCTCATAAACACCCCTTTATGGAGTCTTCATAATCTAATGGTAGTTCAGTTCAGTTGCTTAGTCGTGTCCAACTATTTGTGACCCCATGGACTGCAGCATGCCAGGCTTCCCTCTCCATCACCAACTCCTGGAGCTTGCTCAAACTCAGGTCCATTGAGTTGGAGATGCTTTCCAACCATCTCATCCTCTGTCGTCCCCTTCTCCTCCTGCCCCCAATCCTTCCCAGCATCAGGGTCTTCTCTGATGATTCAGTTCTTTGTATCAGGTGGCCAAAGTATTGGAGTTTCAGCTTCAGCATCAGTCCTTCCAATGAATATTCAGGACTGATTTCCTTTAGGATTGACAGGTTGGATCTCCTTGCAATCCAAGGGACTCTCAAGAGTTTTCTCCAACACCACAGTTCAAAAGCATCAATTATTTAGCGCTCAGCTTTCTTTATAGACCAACTCTCACATCCATACATGACTACTGGAAAAACCATAGCTTCGACTAGACGAATCTTTGTCAGCAATCTAATGGTAAGTAGTTCTCTAATTTTTTTTTAACTTTTTATTTTATATTGGAATATAGCTGATTAACAAAGTTGTCCTATTAATAGTTTCAGGTGTGCAGCAGAGTGACTCAACCATACATATACATGTATCCATTCTCCCCCAAACTCCCCTCCCATCCAGGCTGTCACATAACATTGAGCAAAGTTCCCTGCTAATGTTTTTGCTAATCTGATATTAACCTCTATTTCTAAGCCAGGGTTGTAAATGTAAACGGCTGTAGGAGCAAGTCCAACAATGAAAGCAAGTGAAAGGTGAGACAGTCAATTCCTAGGCGGGTTGATAAGAATTCCAGGGTTCCCAGGAGGAGAAAGGGGTCTGGGGATCTCAAGGAGGAGATAGCGGTCTGGGATTCTCAAGGAGAAGGAAAGGACAGATGTCTTTTTTTTCCTCTACATTCCTTAGTCTTAGTCACAGAAAACATTTTTTTCTTTCAGCCCTAAACTGATGGTTACACAACAAACAACTCAGTTTAAACTCTGTACTAAGGATTATATAACAACAATGTATTCTGCCTGAGGACAGTTTCTCCTTCCTGAAAACCTGTTGTCTAATCCTGTTACCTTAAAATGTAAATAATGAGAGTGGGTCTAATAAGATCTTTACAACCTTGAGACATTCTTTTGATTTATTGTAATAACATTAAAGTATATAACTCCCTTGCTAACACTAGTGAGGGGGGCATTCTCCATCTCCCTTCTGATGTCTATGTCAGAAGCTTTCTCTGTCCCTTTCATACTTTAATAAAACTGTGGTATAAAAAGCTCTTGAGTGACCAAGCCTGGTCCCTGGTCCCTGGTCCTGAAGCTAAATCATCTTCTTCGGAGATCACGAATCCAACACTGTTCACCGTAAGCTATCAAAGGGACCAGGTGGAAAACAATAAAGAGGAGTGAGGCTGAGAGATCAGATACACACGAGAAATATGGCAGCTCCTTCTCAAACCCTGGTGAGCGTTGGTGTATGGAATATGTATGTATCAGTGCCTTTTTGGTTTTTAAAAAGAAGCCAGAACTCTCAGTGTTGTGAAATATGTTTTCATACAAATCTAGGAAACAGAAGGCACTTGATTTTTGCAAAATGTACCACGAAGGGTTAAAACCATCTGCAGTTTTAATCTGGATCATCAACTGTCATTTTGCATATTCTATTTACCTCCAGGGGAAACTCCAGCCTTGGGGACACAAAATGTTTGTTTAGCTAGTGAAATCTGTGGAGCCACTGAAAAGTACCAGAATTTACATTATTATTTTATAGATGCAGGAAGCGTCAACACTTTTTTTTTTTAAATAACATCATAAATCAGAAGCAGCCTTAAAAGAATAGATTCCCTCTTGCTATTTTAAAGCAAATTATGATATTGGATCTAATCATTAAAATTCAATGTTGAAATGAATGAAGCCCTCTGGGGGGACACAAATATTGGGGAACAATAAGATGGTCTGGGTTTGTTCTATTGGGGAATATATTTGAAAAATGCAAAGGAACTCTGATGAGTGGAGCTGTGTAGGGTGTCATGGCAAAAAGTGATTGCAAGGGAGAAAGGATGAGAAGTGAGGATGTGACTGGAGGGGAATATTGGGAGGTAAGTTGATTAAGAAAGACAATGAATTTTGCTTTCAGGTTACCTTCCTCCTAGTCTTCTAATAACACCTTCCATAAAATCTAGATTATACTTCAGTGCTTCAGAGGTGGGTATAGGATGGTAATTTAATCTTGTAGTTGCTGGACAGTAGAACATCCTGAAAGTAGCCATATGGAAAAACAAGGTTATTTGAGAATGCCCAGTTATGCCAGAGATGCCTTGGTTTTTATAAATTGCTATTTCATTACATAAGGCACTACTCAGAAAGTTCTGAAATGGTAAGTGATAGAGATACAAGGTTGTGGAAGGAAGGAAAGAAAATTGAGCAGAGAGAATGGAAGTAGTCCCACCATATGGCAGAATTTCAGGAGTCACTGTGCCTGTACTGGGTGGAGGTGGCGTCTGCCAGTACTCTTTGCTTGCTTCCATCTATTATGATTTTCTTAAACTCAGTTCTTTTCAAACTTATACCTCAGTTCATAATAGAATTATGAAATAAGACCTATGTGGTCCCAACCTCTGAGGATGACAATTCATTCTACCCTCCCTTCACTCTAATACTGAGTAAATGGAGTATATGCAGGGCTCCAACAAGATCAAATGTGATTGGCAGTGGAGTGGGATGAATTGTATCCTAGGATAGAGTTTCACTAAATTTGTTAAGGTCAAGAGTAAAGGATTTCGCAAAAGGGGGATCAAGATGGTGGAATAATGGGATGTGAGCTCACCTCCCACCATGAATACATCAATTGTTCATGTGGAACAATTCTCACGGACAACTAACTAGGAACTGGAAGAATTTCTATACAATCAAGGCTGTAAGAGAGATTTCCACATAACTTGGTAGGATGGGGGAAAAAAGCACTGTTTCCAGACTGTGCCCCTGGGAGGGGTCTAAAAAGAAGAATAAGGGGAATAAGGAAGAAGGTATGAGTAGATACTCACCTTGGGGAGTGAGTAGGTCAAGCCACAGACTGGGCATCTCAAATCTAGGGTCCTACACAGAGGAGATACTAGGATACAGGGTACTGGGAGAACTACTGGAACAGATAAAAGGGCTGGAAAAGTCTAGTCTCCATTTGCCAAGAGTATTCTGGCCTAACCTGCCAACAGACAGAGTGGAGAGTACTCTACACGAGTGGCTTCTGCCTCTCTACACTCCTCAGTCTGAACTGGGTGAACACCCTGGTCCCACTCACTGCACATCAGGGCTCAATGTGGGATCTAGGGATACCCGGATCCTGGGAAAAGACTTGATCTAGCAACACAGAGGCTGCAAGGGGACCTAAGTATGGTCTTGGTGGGAAAGCAGTACTGTTACTGGCACGCACTCAAACAGCGCCACAGAGGCAGCTCAAACCCCAAGTGGCAGCACAGTCACTTAAGCCCCTGTGACAAGCCCTGTGACAGAGGATGAGATGGTTGGATAGCATCACTGACCCAATGGGCATGAGTTTGGGTAAACTCTGAGAGTTGGTGATGGACAGGGAGGCCTGGCGTGCTGCGGTCCATGGAGTCGCAAAGAGTCAGACACAAATGAGTGACTGAACTGAACAGAATTGAATATTTACATACTATGGAATATTACTCAGCCATGAAAAGAATGTTATTTTGCCATTTGCAGCAACATGGGTGGACTTAAAGAATATTATATTAGTGAAGTAAGTCATACAGAAAAAGACAAATCATATTTGTATATGTGTAATGTGGAATCTAAAAAATACAAATGAATGGGAATGGGGGAGGGATGAATTAGGAGTATACTATTAACAGATACAAACTGTTACACAGTTGTAAATTATATATACATATGAAACTGACTTGCTTAGGTGTATACCTGAAACTAACACAATACTGTAAATCAACTATACTTCAATTAAAAAAAAAAAGTGTGTGAAACACCTGGTTCTCAAAAAAAAAATAAAAGAAATTAAATTAAAGGAATCCCAACCCAAAAAGCTGCATGCCATTTATATGAAATGTTCAGAGTGGGCAAATCCATAGGGACAGAACAGTTTGGTGTTTGCTGGAGACTGGGGAAGAAGGGATAGGAAATGATTTCTTCCTGGGTTCAGGGTTTCCTTTTGAAATCTGTTCTGGAACAGGGTAGTGGTGATGACTGCATGGGATTCCCAGGTGACTCAGTGGTAAAGAACCCTCCTGCCAATTCAGGAGATGCAGAAGACACGGGTTCGATCCCTGGATTGGGAAGATCCCCTGGAGAAGGAAATGGCAACCCATTCCACTATTCTTGCCTGAAAAATTTCATGGACAGAGAAGCCTGGTGAATTACAGTCCACAGGGTCACAATGAGTCAGACACAACTGAGCAACTGAGCACTCTTGCGTGATGACTACACAGCTCTGTGAATGTACTTAGTGAAACTTAATTGTACATGTTAAAATAGGTACAAGGATATATTTTATGTTACATGCATTTTAAAACAATAAAACAACCAAAATTCTCTAAAATTTCAGTGACAAATGAGTAATAATTGTTCATAAACTTTCTATGATGCTACTTTATTAAGGTGTTTTCTGAGCCAGGATATCTTTTCTAAGACATACCACCTATGACCAGTAATTTTTTTAGATGTTGTAATTAATCTGTTAAGTGTTATTTTCTTTCATTTTCTTTGATCCTCCTAGCAGCTCTAATGATTTTCCTCCAAATCATACAGTAGACCCTCAGAAATTTTTATAGAACATTGACATAGTGCACTCTGAAACTGTTTTCTATAGTTTTAATTTGTGACTATTTCAAAGACTTGTTAGGGCTATGTCTAGCTCCCCCAGGGGTTGTATCTCTTCATCCTGCGCTAGGAAAGAAAAGAAAGAAAGTCTCTCAATCATGTCTGACTCTTTGCGACCCCATGGACTGTAGCCCACCAGGCTCCTTCATCCATGGGATTTTCCAGGCAAGAGTACTGGAGTGGGTTGCCATTTCCTTCTCCAGGGGATCTTTCTGACCCAGGGATCTAATCTGGGTCTCCCGGATTATAGACAGATGCTTTACCGTCTGAGCCACCAGGGAAGTTCATACCTATACACATCCAGACAGGAAGAGAGTAAGACAGAAGTTCACCTAAGTAGAAGAAGGAGAATTAGAAGAAGTGCTTGGCCTTTTGAGATGTGAAGAAACCAATTGGAACTGGAAAACACTTTGTTATAGGCACTAAATTCCCATGTTGGCACAGTCTTTTCTGTATCCTTAATAATAATTAATGAGAGAACATTGTATCATGATGTAAAAGTCGAGGTGATTAAAGGGAACTGAGGTTGATTTTTAAATTTTTTTTTTTAACATAACCCTCAGAAAACCAGTGAACCAATACTCTAGCATGCCAGCTTGGTCTGAGATTCTTCAAAGGCCTGTGCTTATTTCATGCTGTGGGTTAAGCATTGAGTCGACTATACATACATATTCATAAGTAGGATTTGCAGAATAAAATAAGACTGGTGTTTGTAGCCACCGACAAAACACTTTCATATACCCTCATCGTGAACACCATCACATTATTCCTTAAAACAGCAATCAGAAGGAGGTATCATTATTGCTATAAACCAGAGAAGGAAACTGAATTTCTGATTGAGAATGTGATTTGCTGAAGATGATAAAATGACATAAGAAGCATCAGTGGGATTTGAACCCAGGTCTTCTAACACAAATTGCTGCCATTTTTCCATCATACTACCTTACCTCTTACGTATCTCCCTGTCAAGTTTCAACCTAGACATCTGAAGACCATTTTGATTTTTAAACCTCTTCAAATGGGATTGACATGTAAAAACAGATTAGAATCTATCAAATTACAACTGAGTCTTTAGGTTGTCCACACATTTACATCTACTGTTCAATTCTCTCTTCTGAACTACATAACTGTATACCCAATCACCTGTTAGACATGTTTTTTTGTATGTCTCAAAGGCTTCTCAAAGTTCAGTTCAGTTCAGTTGCTCAGTCGTGTCTGACTCTTTGCAACCCCATGAATTGCAGCACGCCAGGCCTCTCTGTCCATCACCAACTCCTGAAGTCTACCCAAACCCATGTCCATCGAGTCAGTGATGCCTTAACATACCCCAAATCCATCAACCCAAGTCCAAATCCCACCAGATACTACACTCTCCCAGTGCTTTCTAAGTGAATAGCACCACCACCCATTCTGGTGAGAACACAGAAAAGAAGCAGTCACTGACACCTTCTTCTCCCTCACTCTCCTCCCTGCCCTGGAATTTCATGAAAATCTTGATAATTCTATTTCTTAAACATTTGTTCAAGCATAAATGCTGCATACCCCTATTTCTATTACCCTAACCCAAACAATCATCATCATTGTTGGACCCCTGCCACAGCTTCATCGTTGGAACACCAGCACCCATTTTGGCCTTTCTCTAACAATTTTTCACTCTGAAGATGGAGGATTTTTTTAAATGCAAATTTGATCATGCTTAAAATACTCCATTAGTTTTTTTTTTTATTATTCTTTGGATAAAGATCAAATCCCTAACATAGCTTATAAAACTCGGATTTGTTTGGCACCTGCTCAATTTTCTACCATCATATCATACCAACTCAAAATTCTCAGTCCTTGTCCCCACAATAGTCCCTGATATTCAGCCTCTTTGGCTTTCTTCTTTCCCTTGAGTAGGTCAGTTTCCATTTGACCTTAGAGATTTTTCAAAATCCGATCTTTGACTTGGTGCATTCTCCTTTGCCACAACTTCACTGACACTTTACCTGTTTGATATCTATTATTTCCTCATTTCCTACTGTAATTGTTTCTTTTTTCTTTAAGGAAGTTTTTCTCAGCCTTGCAGACATGGTTAAGTTCTCCCTTTACAAATCTGAACCTGGGTCTCCTGCATTGCAGGCGGATTCGAAATTCCTATTTTGTAGCATTACTCACAGTTATAACTTCCATTCATTTGTGTGAGTCATTATTTAATGATTGTCTCCATCTTCCAAGTGTAATCTTCATGAAAGAAATATTTCTTTTTCTTAGCTTACCTTTGTGCCCCTCCCCTCCCACCATACCACCTAATCTAGCATCTATCACATTTGATGATAAGAATCATGAAAAAACAGTTTTTAAAAGGGCCTTTTTCACTGAGTGGGAGATATCTAGACTAATGGACTGGTATGGAGGGCATCTGTTGCTGGGAAAGGAATGACAAAAGATTTACAGAGAGTAGTGAGCGTTATATATTAGAAAGAGTGTGTGTCATAACCCTGTAGGAAGCAAAAATCAGAAGAAAGGTAAGTAGATCTTGGAAGTGGTTCAGTATAGCAGTGTGGGAAGATCCTGAACTCACCTCCTCTCATGTACACACCAAATCTACAGTATAAATGTACCAATTAAATTTGAAACAGACCTGAAAGTTAGCCGAACATCTTGAGAACAAAGGATAAAATGACTATATAGAGGTAGATAAAAGAGACAGAGACTCAGTCTTGGCAAAAACACCGCCCACAGTGAGGCAACCCCAAGATGGAGGGATCTCACAAATATGAACCTACTCCCTGAGGAGCAAGGTATTTGTGTCCCACACCAGGCACTGCAACCTTTGGAAGCTGCTCCAGGGAGATGAGCCCCCAAAATGTCCAGATTTGAAAACAAAAGGGGCTTACTTTCAGGACACCCAAAAGACTGAATAATAGAAAGTTCACTTTTAAAGGACTTATTTGCAGACTCATTCACCCCAGGATCCAGCACTAAACTGTTGTTTAGTTCCTAAGTTGTGTCCGACTCTTTTGCAGTCCTGTGAACTGCAGCCTGCCAGACTCCTCTGTCTGTGGGATTTCCCAGGCAAGAATACTGGAGTGGGTTGACATTTCCTACTCCAGGGAATCTTCACAACTCAGGGATCAAACTTGTGTCTCCTGCAGTGGGAGGCGAATTCTTTACCACTGAACTACCTGGGAAGCCCCCCAGGATCTAGCACAAAATTAGCTAATCTTAAAGCGTCTGTCGTGGGCACAGGTGTCTGTTCAGACTTTCTCCAGGGATAGAAGCGCTAGCAGGCACCGTTCTTGCTCTCTCACTCCTCTTTGCTAGCACTGGCACGGGTGAACATCATTTTTGCACTCCTTCCACTTTGGTAGCACAGTTGGGCATAACCCACCCCACTGCAGCCTAAGAACTTCCCCCAACCCCAAGCTGAAGCTGGCAGGTGCTTGCAGTCCACACACTCCATGCCCTTTGAGTGCCTGTCTCTGGTGTTTTGGGTGCCTGTGTTTCTGGGACTGAAACAATCACTGAGACAGTTCCTAGTAGACTACCAACCCCAGGAAGCCCCATATCAGACTGAAACAACTCCACTTTTCCTATAAAAAAGACATTTTTCCTTGTCCTAGGGCTTCAGTCTAAACATCAAGTTTCATGTTAACCACACATTTAGAGGCTACAGAGGAGCTCTCAGGGAATATTGACCAGGGGATGTCATCGTTCCCCTCTCTTTTGCTCTTACTACAGCTCAGCAGTATCTCCCTGCAGGGAGCTTATACACTCATCTGGAACACTATTTTTTGCAACTGTCATTAAGGGAACATAGCCAAATCACCTCTTCTAGAAGGCTAGCAGGGATTACAATGCCGGTCCCTTAGGACTATATGTATTTTCAAACTTTAAAAACTACTGCCTAAGGGTATGGCTTCCAGTGAGCCTGAAACTAGGTGCTGGCTTGGGATAATCTCAACAACTGAGACCCATAAAGAATAAATCAGGCTGCTTAGACAATCACAAAGTTTCGAGAGGAACAACTAAGGGCTAGGGCAAGATTAATGACAAGGTTAATTGTCTGCATGTGACCATTTCTTCAAGACTGGGAGAGGAAGCTGTTTAAGTTTATATAGCTGATCCTTGAACATTATGTGGACTGAGTGCCAATTCCACATGCAGTCAAAAATCCTTGTGTAACTTTACAGTCATCTTTCCATATCCATGCTTCTGCATCCACAGATTCAACCAACTATGGATCATTAGTTGTATAGTATGTATTTATTGGAAAGAAATTATTTATAATATTATTATATTATATTATTATATTATATTATATTATTTATAATAAATTATTTATTTATTATACATGTATAAATGAATCCATGAAGTTCAAACCCATGTTGCTCAAGGGTCAGTGGTATATAGAAATAGACACAGAGGGGCAAGCAAAATAAGGAAACTGAGAAATATTTTCTGAATGAAAAAAAAAAAGACAAAACCCCATTAAAAAACAAAAATGCACCTAAACAAAATGAAGAGAAGTAATATGCCTGATAAAGAGTTCAAAATAATGGTCATAAGGATGCTCCCCAAACTCAGGATAAGAATGGATTAACACAGTAAAAACTTCAACAAAGAGATAGAAAATTTAAGAAAGTACCAGATAGGTTTCAGAACTGAAAAATACAACTAAACTGAAATATACACGAGTGAGGTTCAACCACAAGCTACATGAAGCATCAAAAATAATCAGTAGTCTGGAAGTCAGAGCAGTGAAACTCATCCAAACAGAGCATGAGGGTTAAAAAAAAGAGAGAAATGTAAATGAATGAAGATAGCTTAATGGACCAATGAAACAAAAATCAAAAGGACTAACATGTCCATTATAGAGGTTTCAGAAGAAGAAAGGGGGTGAGCAAGAAACATATTTGGAGAAATAATGGTTGAAAACTTCTCTAACCTGAGAAAGAAACAGACATTCAGGTCCAGGAAACCCAGAGAGTTTCAAACAAATGAACTCAAAGGGATGCATGACAAGATATACAATGATTAAAATGACAAAAGTTAAAGATAGAGAATATTAAAAGCAGCAAGTGAAAAACAACAATTTACATACAAGGGAACCCCCACAAGACTATCAGCAGAAATCTCAGCAGAAACTTTGCAAACTAGAAGGGAATGACATGATATATTGAAAGTACTGAAGGAAAAGAAAAAAATAAAACAAAAACAATTTTAAACCTAGAATACTCTACATGCCAAGTTTTCATCCAAAATTGAAAGAGAGATAAAAGAGCTTTTTAGGATCTCAACTAAGTGACTATCGACAGAACACACCTCACCATAATTAATGGCATATATGACAAACCTACAGCTACCATACTACTCAACGGTGAAAAATTGAACGCTTTCCCTTAAGATCAGTCACTCTCATTGCTCTCATCACTTTTATTGCACATAGTATTGGGAGTCCTAACCAGAACTGGGCAGGAAAAAGAAGTAAAATGTATCCAAATTGGAATGGAAAAGTGAAACTGACGCTATTTGTGGACGGCAAGAGTTTATATATAGAAAACCCTAAAGACTCCACTGCTGCTACTGCTGCTAAGTCGCTTCAGTCATGTCCGACTCTGTGCGACCCCATAGACGTCAGCCCACCGGGCTCCCCCGTCCTTGGGATTCTCCAGGCAAGAACACTGGAGTGGGTTGCCATTTCCTTCTCCAATGCATGAAAGTAAAAAGTGAAAGTGAAGTCGCTCAGTCGTGTCTGACTCTTAGCGATCCCATGGACTGCAGCCCACCAGGCTCCTCTATCCATGGGATTTTCCAGGCAAGAGTACTGGAGTGGGGTGCCACTGCCTTCTCCACTAGAAAACTGTGAAAACTAATAGCTGCTGCTGCTAAGTCACTTCAGTTGTGTCCGACTCTGTGCAACCCCATAGACGGCAGCCCACCAGGCTCCCCCATCCCCGGGATTCTCCAGGCAAGAATACTGAAGTGGGTGGCCATTTCCTTCTCCAGTGCATGAAAGGGCAAAGTGAAAGTGATCAGTAAAGCTTCAGGGTACAAAATCAATATACAAAAATCTGTTGCATTTTTATAGCCAAACAGTCAACTATCAGAAGGGGGAATTAAGGAAATAATTATATTTACAATTGCATCAAAAAGAATACAATAGCTAGGAATAAATTTATCTAAGGAGGGGAAAGCCTTGTACACTGAAAACTATATGAACAATGTTGAAAGAAACTGAAGATACAAAGTAATGAAAAGACATTCCACACTTGTGGATCGCAAGAATTAATATTGTTAAGATGTTCATTCTACACAAGACAATCTATAAATTCAAAGCAATCCCTATCTAAAAATGGCATTTTTACAGAAGTAGTACAAATGACCCTAAAATTTGTTTGGAACCACAAAGGATCCTAAATAGCCAAAGAAACTTTGAAAAAGAAGGACAAAGCATGACTTATCATGATCCCTGAATTCAAACTATATTATAAAGCTATACTAATCTAAACAGTATGGTATTGGCATAAAAACAGATACACAGATCAATGAAACTGAACAGAGAGCCAAGAATTAAACCCACACATATATGGTCAATTAATTTATACTATAGCATCCAAAAATATGCAATGTGGAAAATACAGTCTCTATAATAAATAGTGTTGAGAAAACTGGACAGATGCATATAAAAAAATGAGACCGGACCACTATTTTACACTATACAAAAAAATGAACTCAAAATGGATTAAAGACTTGAATATAAGACCTGAAACCGTAAGAGTCCTAGAGGAAAACATAGGTGGTACACTCCTTAACATGAGATTTGGTGTGGAATTTATGGATGTGACCACAAAAGCAAAGACAATGAAAGCAAGAATAAACATGATGGACTACTTCAAACTAAAAAATCTTCTGAAAAGCAAAGGAAATCATCAAGAAAGTGTAACCTACTGAATGGGAGAAGATATTTGCCATATACCAAACAATGTGTTAGTACTCAAAATAAATAGAGAACTCAAATAGTAAAAAACAAAAACATGCTCAGTATAAAATGAGCAAAGGATCTAGACATTTTTTTACACACACACACACACACAAAATATATATATATATATAGTAGTATCACTAATCATGAAAGAAATGCAAATCAAAACCAAAATGAGTTTTATCACCTCCCAACTGTTAGAATGACTGTTATCAAAAAGACAAGAAATAACAAATGTTCTAGAGGATGGGGAGAAAAGTTATGAATGTATATTGGCACATCCACTATGGAAAACAGGATAGACAGGCCTAAAAAAATTAAAATAGAACTACTATACAATCCATCTCTTCTGCTTCTGGGTATTCATCTGAAGAAAAAGAAAACAGTAATTCCAAAAGATATATGCACCTTTATGTTTATTGCATCATTATTTACAGTAACCAAGATATGGAAACAACCTGAGTGGCAATAGATGGACGAATGGATAAAGATGTGATATATACCTATATACAATGAACTGCTACTCAGCCATTAAAAAAATGCAATCTTGCCATTTGTGACAACATAGATGGACCTTAAGTGCACTATGCTAAAGTGAAATCAGACAAATGCCATATATATTTATTTATGTAGGGGATATAAAAGCAAAACAAATAAACTAAATTTCTAGATACAGAGAACAGACTGGTGTTTATCAGCGGTGCGTGTGCATGCATGTGTGCTAAGTTGCTTCAGTCGTGTCTGGCTTTTAGCAGCCCTATGGACTGTAGCCCGCCAGACTCCTCTTTCTGTGGGAATCTCCAGGCAAGAATACTAGAGTCGGTTGCCATGCCCTCTTTCATGGAATCTTCCCGACCCATGGGAGAAGTGGGTAAATGGTGAAGTGGATAAATGGGTGAAGAGGTTAATTTAATGGTGATGGATAATAACTAGACTTACTGTGCTGTTTACTTTGTAATGTACACAAAGATTGAATTATTATATGTACACCTGAAACAAACATAATGTTCATCAAAAATAGGCATGTAATCACTGCTTTTTATATAATAATTTTTAAAAATGCTGAAGAATATAAGCTTGGATGAAAATATATACATTATAGATGATTATTAGACCAAAATTAGGGAGACGATATAGAAGACACATTTTTGTGCGAGTTTTCTTTCATTAAAAAAACTGTAACAAACTAAATTAAAATTTTCCTTGCAAGGAGATATCTTTTATTATTGTATATAAGATGGATGATCTAATCAACGATGTTGACAAACTGCTTTGACAGCTCAAAGGAATAAGAAACATTTAACTGAGAAAAGTCAGCCCATGTTCAGTGACACAGGAAGAAAAGAGAGAATGGGGGCTCAAACAACACCCTTCACTATGTGGAAAATTGAATTCCTTTTTATTTTAAATTATTCTTTCATCTTAAGGATGAAACTTCTAAATAATTCCATTTACTTGTCAATCATTTGTGGACTTCTTTTTAAAGCCATCTATGTATTCACTTGTTATTTGATTTTCTGTTCTAGATGTCAGTCTCATATTGGGAGCTCTCCCATAGATTAGAGAGAATCCAGAGAACAAAGTGATGCCTTTGTTCTACCAGATGACCCATAGTAATAGGGTCATTCTAAAAGGAGAGCATGACAGAAATTGCTTCTTTAAATGAATGACACATCTTAAACACAAAGACTTTCAGCTTCTTCTTTATGAATTCAATAAACCAATTACTACACACTTGAAAAAGTTATTAATTCTATGAAAGAAATATTCTCAGACTTTCTACCTCTTTAAAGTCTTCTACAATGAAAATTCTGATAGCTATTTGCCAGAAATCAGTGAAAACGTGGCAGTATTAGCATTATCGTTTTCTCTTTCTTTGACTATTTTGAAAGTTGTTCATTCATGCATACATTCAACTACCAGTGTTTGAGTACTCAGTCTGTGTTTGCCATTGTACTAGACACTAGTCACAAAGATTAGTAGCCTGGATTGTATGTCCTCAAGTAACTCAAAATTTAGTTTGTTTCAAAGAAATATTGATGATGTTTCTTATTTGATGCTCTTGGCTACAAGAAACAAAATCTCAGTGGGATGATTTGAGAGAATAGCACAGAAACATGTACATTACCATATGAAAATAGAGAGCCAGTCCACGTTCGATGCATGAAGCAGGTGCTCTGGGACAACACAGAAGAATAGGGTGAGGAGGGATGAGGGAGGGGGGTACAGAATGGAAGGGGGGCTCATGTATACCTGTGGCCAGCTCATGTTCATGTATGGCAAAAACCATCACAATACTATAACATAATAAAGTAATTATACCCCAATTAAAATCAACAAATTAATTTAAAAACATCATTACCAAGCACAAAAATGAGCAATAAATCTGAATTTGACATTAAAAAAAAAAAACAATCTCTGCACTTCGGCACAGTAAAGTTGGAAAATTCAGTATCTTAAAAGTGAAAGCAATGCTGCAGGGCTTTTTTCTTTGTTTGCTTTTCGTTGGCTTGTTTGGTTGGTTTTTTTTAACTTTTCTTTCACCCGTAGTTAGTGAGCTGTCTTTACTTATAGGCTTTACATTCATAGCATCAAAGTGGCTGCAGCATTTCTAAGCATAACATCCTCACATGTTCTTTTAAAAAAGTAAATACAAATCTCTCAGCAGATGTCCCTCATTTTTCATCAATCAGAATTGTATCCTATGACCATTTCCAAACTCATCAGCAGGGGTGATAGAAATAATAACTGGTTTCCAAGAGTCAAAATTTTAATACTCAAAATTTATGTTATGACTTTGCTATGGTGTTGGGACTCAACATCAACTGAAGCTCATGACTACCTGATTTTTGAACAAGCCTTAACAAAAAACATGGAAGCAACCTAGATGTCCATCAACAGATGAATGGATAAAGGAGTTGTGGTATATCTACACAATGGAATATTACTCAGCCATAAAAGGAACACATCTGAGTCAGTTCTAATGAGGTGGATGAACCTAGAGCCTATTATACAGAGTGAAGTGAGTCAGAAAGAGAAAGATAAATACCATATTCTAACACATATATATGGAATCTAGCAAAATGGTACTGAAGAATTTATTTACAGGGCAATAGTGGAGAAACAGACATAGAGAATAGACTTATGGACATGGGAAGAGGGGAGGAGAGGGTGAGATGTATGGAAAGAGTAACATATGGTAGTACACTACCATATGTAAAATAGAGAGCCAATAGGAATTTGCTGTATGGCTCAGGAAACTGAAACAGGGGCTCTGTGTCAGCCTGGAGGGGTGGGATGGGGAGGGAGATTGGAGGGAGGTTCAAAAGGGAGGGGATATATGTATACCTATGGCTGATTCATGTTGAGGTTTGACAGAAAACAGCAAAATTCTGTAAAGCAATTATCCTTCAATAAAAAATAAATTAATTAAAAAAACAATGGTAGAAAATGGATTTTTATAGTCAACTGGAAGTATAGTACATGGAGATAACTGTAATTCAAGATGATTAATGCTTTAGTAAATGTATATATAAGATCCTCTGAAATTTTGCAGAAAAATTGGAGAAGGTAAAACCTTAAAAAATTTTTTTGTTTGCTAAGTTAATTAGTACTGACAATAAGCACAATAGGAATTTACAGAAGGCTGAATAAATCTAAAATCCTAGCAAGCTTTTATCAAAACATCATTCCTTTATTAACAAAAAACTCAATTCCAGAGGGGTGAAAAAACATTAGGAAAAAAAAAAAAGAAGAAACAGATTTTCTTACTCAGCTCTATTTCTGAGTCTGTATCAGTGGTTAAAGTCACTCAACCATCTCTAAAGCCTGGATGAAAACTCTTACCTTCTGAGTAGATTATGAAAATTAAATGATATAATCATATAAAAGAAATTTGGGAACACAAGTTTTCTTTGTGTATATGATATTTACCAATGTGGATGTGTGTGTCAGTCGCTCAGTCGTGTCTGACTCTCCGACCCCATGGACTATAGTCCACCAGGATCCTCTGTCCAAGGGATTAACCAGGCAAGAGTACTGGTGTGGGTTGCCATTTCCCTCTCCAATCAATGTGGATAGATCACATCTATCCCTATGTCCATATATCCATCTTTCTCTCTCCCCAGAATATTCAGCTGGTATCAAGGTAATGCCACACCTGTTTTTATAATATCCTCTGGTTAGTTAATGCTACATAATGAATTCACAGCCTGCCTGCAGTCAATTCCATCATAACTTTCAGAAAATCAAAACTGTTAAGAGGGAATAAAACCAAAGTCTCTTTTCAGCCAAAGAGAACTACTGCATCTAAATGGTATATTAACAGCTCCATGTTCCACAGACAGGAACGTGATTGAGCTGCATTATGGTGCCTTTAAAGAAAATAAGAAAGCACTCCGTGGTAATTATATACTTGTCCTTGCCTTGCCTTGTGCATTCTTGAAGTTTGGGGGAATGTTTAAAAAGCAGTTATTAACTTTAATGCAAGACAATAAAGACTGGTCAAAGAAATACTTATGAAGAGCCCTTGAAGCCCCGTTATGCTTTCAATTATCTAAATCCTTAGAATGTATTTTATTTACATTTCTCGTCTTATAAGGTGCCAGAATTGCCTATTAGCTAGTTTCTCTTCTATGATGAATCTGATAGGTTTGCTAAGAAGGACCAGGAATTTACAGATATGATCTAGATGACTACAATAATTATGTAAAAACAACATCGCAAATTCCACAACCTATTAAATTGAAACCTCATTTCTTTTTTCAAAAAATTGAGGTATAATTGATATACAACACTGTATTAGTTTCAGGGATACAACATAATTATTTGATATTTTATATTCAGTTGACCCAGAACAATATGGGTGTTGGGATGTGGCCTCCCATTAGGTCAAAAATCTGCATAGAGCTTTATATCTGACCCTCTGTATTCTCAGTTCCACATTCTTGGATTCAGACAGCTATGGATTCAGATAGTGTTTATTTTAAAAATCTGAGTGGAAGTGGACTTGTTTAGTTTAAATCTATGTTGTTCAAGGGTCAACTGTATCACAAAATGATTGCATGTCTAGTTAACATCCATCAAGTACATAATTATAGAATTTTTCTGTGTGTGATGAGAAATGCTAAGATCTATTCTCTATTATTATTCTCTGTAACACTAATACTTTATAATATTACTAATTATAGCTGTCATGATGTATGTTACATCCCCATGACTTATTTACTTTATAACTGAGAGTGTGTACCTTTGAGTTCCTTCAGCCATTTCACTTAATGCCCATCTTCTGCCTCTGGCAACCACCAGTCTGTCTCTGTATCTAGCTTGTCGTTTTACTTTTAGATTCCACATAAAAGTGAAATCATACAGTATTTGTTTTTCTCTGTCTGATTTATTTCACTTAGTATAATGCCCTCAACATCCATCCATGTTGTCTCAAATGGCAAGATATCCTGTTTTTATTTGTTGGCCGTGCTAGATGGCTTGCAGGATCTTAGTCCCCGAATCGGGGATCAAATCTGGCCTGGCATGGAAAGCACCAAGTTCTAACTACTGGACTGTCAGGGAATTCCCAAGATATTCTTCTTTTTATGGCTGCCTACTACTCCATTGTGTATATACACCACAGCTTCTTTATTCATTCATCCTATCCATGGACACTTAGGCTGTTTCTGTATCTTTGCTAATGTAAATAATGTTGCAGTGAACATGGAGGTTAAAGTTAGCATTTTTAATTTCTACAATAAACTACCCAGAATTGTTAGAGCATGTGGATAGTTTCAGTTTCAATTTTTTGAGGAACTTCCATACTGTTTCATAGTGGCTGCACCAATTTACCATCCCACTAAAAATGGCAAGTGTTCCCTTCCCTCCGCATCCTTGCCAGTATTTTGTATTTCTTAACTTTTTGATAATAGCCATTATCAAACCATGTCTTATTTGGAATAAATGTCTATTCTGATCCTCTGTTTTTAGTAGAGTTTTAGGGGGTTTTTTGCTATGCAGGTGTAGCATTCTTTATATATTGTGGATATTAACCATTTATTGAATATGTGACTCACATATGTTTACTCCTATTCAGTAGGTCGCCTTTTCATTTTTTCTTTTTTTGTTCTGCGAAAGCTTTTTAATTGTATGTAGTCCTATTTGCTTATTTTTCTTTTGTTGTCTTTGCTTTTGGTATTAAATTCAGAAAATCATTGCCAAGGCTGTGTCAAAGGGCTTACAACCTCTATTTTATTCCAAGACACTTATGATTTCAGTTTTACATTTAACTCTTCAATCCATTTTGAGTTAATTCAAAGCTCATTCTTATTTGAAAATAAATTTTTAGAAATCCTAGACACAATAGCTTTTTTTGAGGGGCCTAAGAACTGGTAAGAAAAAGAGAGGAACTTGAACTTATTGGCTTGTGTTCTAAAAATATCATAGTATATTGGTTTCAGGTATGGTTATATAGGGGCTTCCCTGGTGGCTCAGACAGTAAAGAATCTGCCTGCAATGCAGGAGACCTGAGTCGATCCCTGGGTCAGGTAGATCCTTTGGAGATGGGAATGTCTATCCTCTCCAGTATTGCATGGTTGTATATAAACATTCAAATGACATTAATAGAAATTTTTCCATTTCACTCTCTGAGCCCTCCTTTCCTTTGTGTTGCCTTCACTCATAGGCAGCCTAGTTTCATGTGGTAATCCTCAGCAGCTACAAAGATACATGTTCCTAGCTTTAACACCAGAAAATCTCCTTTTTCTTGACGCTATCAACAAAAGTCCCCAAGTGGAGACTGACAATGAATGGCCAAGTCGGACTCACAAACTCACTTCTAGTTTGCTCTGTCTTCAACCCTAAATGAATCACAGAAGTTGAAAGTGAAGTTTGAGGATTTCCTCCAAGTAATGTGGATTCTATTATTAAAAGAAGGTGCATAGATTCTGAAAAGTCCCTAAACAGCTTTATACCAGTGTACAGATACCACCTGTTTTCCACTACCAATTACTCCAGTCAATTTTGTGGTGACCAGTTCCCTTGAAAACTTCAATAACATTTATGAAGGTGCAACCTAAGAGAACCTCAGTTTATGCACTTATTTCATATTCTTGAAATAAGCTCCTCAGCAATCAAGCATGTGCAACCCAGAGATGCAAAGGACTTAACCCTCCTTGGGTTACTCTTGATCAGTGAGGGACAGAAGCTAACATATAATGCTTTTGATCCCCCAGCATCCTGTACGACTGAGGATTAGTCACCCTTAGTTTTGGATTCTTGTATAGGCCTTTCCTCCTATTTCTCACTCCTGTTATCTGAATCATTCTCCCCACAGATTGCCTCAGCACTTGTTTTGGAGAATTGCAGGCTTTATAAGTGGTACCAGAATTGGTCCCAGAAAGAAGAACTTTCAAATGGATTTGGCAACTGGATCATTCATTGGGCAGATGGAAAGTATGGTTGTGAGAAGTGACGGAACTACTCCTGGCCTGTGCCAGTATAGTGGTTCCTAAGATGCTCTTGCCTGAACTGGGAAGAGGTGAGGGAATAAGCAGCAGCCTTAAGTTCTGAAGTAGATGTGACAATTGAATGATGTGAAGACAACCATAATTGTATGAATTGTCTAACAGTTTTGGAAATCTTGAAAAAACAAATGATAGCTTAGCATCATGATTCAATAGTTTCCACCCAATGCTAGAAGAAAATGCCCACAAATGATATATATGATTTTGTTTTCAATTTTGGTTGCTTGTGTGTTTATTACGTGTGTGTGTGTGTATGTGTGTGTGTGTGTACACACATATGTTGTTGTTCTTTTAGTCACTAAGTTGTGTCTGACTCTTTTGTGACTCCATGGACTATATCCTGTCAAGCCCAAGATCCTCTGTCCTTGGGATTTTTCAGGCAAGAACACTGGAGTGGGTTTCCATTTCATTCTCCAGGAAATCTTCCCAGTCTAGGGAGTGAACCTGTGTCTCCTACATTGGCAGGTGAATTTTTACCAGTGAACCATCTTGGAAGCCATATATATATATATATACATTTTTTTTCATACCTGATAAATATACAGCATCAAAATGTATATATCAAATATGAAAATAGATATATAGTGAATGATTTTCATCACTTACTAAATAAACAGAATATTAACAGCTCCCTAAAAGGCCCCTGAGTACTAATATAACATAATATAATATAATAAAATGTAATATAATATAATACAATACTATGTCTTATGACCTTTTAACCCACTCTATCCCTTCTTAGTAACCACTATCCTGATTTCTGTGGAAATTACTTTCTTTAATTTTTAATTTTATGAATCATGATACTGCCCTAAAGAATGAAATTAACTTTATTTGTTCCTGAACTTTATAGAATATATATGTATATATCCTATATAAGTATACTTACATAGGGGTTTCCCTGGTAGCTCAGCTGATAAAGAATACACCTGCAATGCAGGAGTCCTAGGTTCAATTCCTGGGTTGGGAAGATCCCCTGGAAGAGGGCCTGGCAACCCTCTCCAGTATTCTTGCCTAGAGAATTACATGGACAGAGGAGCCTGGCGGGCTACAGTCCATGGGTCCGCAAAGAGTGGAACATGACTGAGCAACTAAGCACAGCACAGCACACACTTATATAGACACATACAACTTTATAAATAAGTATAAATAGTATATGGGCTTCCCTGGTGGCTCAGAGGTAAAGACTCTGCCAATGTAAGAGCCACAGGAGGCGTGGGTTTGATTCCTGGGTCGGGAAGTTCCCCTGAAGAAGGAAAGAGCAACTCACTTCAGTATTCTTGCTTGGCAAATCCCATGGACAGAGGAGCCTGGTGGGCGATAATCTTTGTAGTTGCAAAAGAGTCAGACATGACTTAGCAACTAAGCAACAATAGCATAAATATTATATAAGTATTTATTTTTTCTCTTGAAAAATATGATGTTCCTTTAGATTTATCCAGTGCTCATTGATATTCTTCCAGCAGACATGTATTAATCATTAATATCTGGCATGTTTCCTATTTGTTCAAAACTAATCTCATATCAATTATTATTAATAAATACTTGCAATATGACTCCTGGACATGATTTTGATGCAGTCTTGTGTAGCTGTTGCTCATTTATTTTCAGTGATATATAGCTTTCTTTTGTATGAGTATGCTACAATTTGTAGGATCTCCCTATTGTGATGGACATTTGGGTTATTCTTGTTTGGTAATATCATGTCTAATGCTGCTACTGACCTTACCAGATCCTGGTACAAATGTAAAGGTATATTTCTAGAGTGTATAGCTAGTCCCGTGACTCAGGGTACATATATCATCAACCTTAATAGATAATGTTATTTTGAAAGTACAATTTATTTCCACAATTTAATATGTTTTATAAACAATATATGAGAGTTCTCAGATGTTTCATGTGTTCACAAACATTTGCTGCTTTCAGATACTTTAAATTTTTGCCCATTTGAGGGGTGTATATTGGTAGCACATTGCAATTTCAATATTTATTTTCTAATTTGTTAAGGAGGTGAGCAGAGTTTAATTAGTTAATTAGCCATTTGGATTTCATCCCTTATGAAATACCTTTTCAATTGTTTTGTCAATTTTTTTCTACTAGGTGATCTGTCATGTTCTTATTTATTTAGAGGGCTTATTTTTATGTTTTGAGTAAGGTTTCTTTGTTTCTGAACTAATGATTCTATTCTCTCACTCTGTGGCTTGTCATTTTACCGTTGACTTTGGTGAACTTTTTACTGAAAAACTTAATCTTGGGGCTAGCATAAATGGCTATATAATCCCACTTACAATGCAGATAAGTTATCCTTATTTTGAAAGAGTTGCACACCTAAGGATCAGTTACCTGCAGGGTGAATAATCAGTCCATGGCCTAAGAGTCTTTATAAACACTGAATGATGGGCTTACTGAGAAAAGTAGATTTAAATAATCCCTTGTCCATATTCCATGAGTTAATTTCACCTTCCTCCTCTGGAAAGGAATAAATAGGCTATTGCTTATGGATTAAATGAATGGTTGTTCATGTGTCTATGGGGTTTGTTTTGCTGATTTGCTTTAGGAGGACAATAATCTCCTCTGCCTAAAAATGAGTACGCTTATTATTTGGCCTCATATTTTCTGTTTCCTAAAGGGAAATAACTGGGTTCTCTGGAGCTGAAAACTGAAAACTGAGTAGCTCTTTAAAGAAGCAAATTGGTCTCAGATCTCACTTGCTAGGTTTTTGGACACATCACAAGATTTGCAAGGGGAAGTTTTGGCATCCATATGGGTATATTAGCCCTTTTTTTCTCTATCTCTCTGTAGCTACTCAAGCAAGTGACAAGTAGTTATGTTGTGACCACATGTGACACATAAATTACAAGTTCTCTTGCTCCTCTAAAACTTTAGTCAGCATCAACCTCTGCACCAATACACTAAGGCATAATAGCTGATAATTTATGAGTGCAATTTGAAGGAAGCAATTCTGTTTTGTGATTACGGTAGTAAATAAAAGATTCAAATCCTCATTGACCCAACATCAAATTCAACTTTCCTTTTTTTTTTTTTTTTCCGATGTCATTTATGGAAGTAAGCAAGCAGAGTCCAAGAAAGGTGGCAGATTAAAGAAATGTAGTGATGGCAAAGGACAAAGACTGTGATATTTAAAATGAAATAAATTATTAGAAGAAAATAAATAGAAAAAGGTACAATATTTACAATTTAGATTTCTTTTTGGCAGCTGAATAACAGCGCTTTAGAAATGAAGTTATGCTTCATAGTAAGGTGATATAACTGATAGAAGAAATGATGACAGCCTAGAGGAAAGACTAGAATGGAACTGCTTTATGATTTCATGATTAAGATACTTTGAAGAAGAATTCACTTCCTTGATAAATGCAATATACTGGTGTCAGCCAAGGGACTCACCTGAGACTCTTTCTCAGTAAAATATCTGCCCGGCAGACTACAAGAACAGTTACAATTTGATAGCAATTAATCATATTTTCCTTGGAATTTTAAAAATAGGTTTTTCTCCTCAATTATTCTTTTAGGCTAAAACTCAAGTAGGAATGATTAAACCTTTGTGAATATGAAAGGGTGTGCAAACACTGAGCTTGCCCACTGGATCCATCCCAGTTTGCATTAACCTGAGGCCTGAGTTCAAGTTCAGATCAATTTAGAGATGCAATGTGGTGAATGTGAATCTCCCCATAGATGAGAGCATGATCTGAAGTGGAAACCAGGGGCACACATGCCTTGGTAAGTGCACCAGGCTTAGGAACTGATTGATGTGTGACTTTGTTCAAATAAAACAGTCTTAGAATCCCATCTTAGTAGCACTATATTTTGCTTTTATATGAGGATTAAGGATAAGTGGTAATTAGTAATAATTTTGTTACATGACATTCTTGCCAAGAGGAACATTTGTCTTCCTTTGGTTACTCTGTAGTAAAACAGTTCCTTGCATTAAAAACTTGCCTGTTACATATTTGTTTAAGCAGTCATTGCATGATGATAATTTGTATCTATCCAAGATTATTTTATTTCCCATGAGCTTTAGCATATGCTCTAACTTTCATAACAACACTGTGAGGAGGAAAGGCAATTATTACAAGTGTGGAAATTCAATCAGAGCTATGTAGTAACTTGCCCCATGCAACATATGGACTAAATGGCAGAACTGTGACTAAAAGGCAGAATTATTTTCCTCTAAGCCAGTGTAATTTTTTCGCTATTTTTCCCACATAAGACGATTTTAGTAACAACAAGAGTAGTTAATCATTAGGCTACTATAGCCAAGCTAAAGATGAATTATAAAGTTCATGTTTCTTTCTGCCTAATAAGTACTCGTACATTAGGATTATCTTCTCATTTGATGTGTTGGACTCTACCTTGGACCTCTCTTTCATCTTTTTCCACTTTCAACCCTTCCACTTCCCACTTCTGTCTTCCATTCTGTCAGCCATGCAAACTCAGGTATCAGTCAACTAACTCTTTCTCAAGGATCACGTGATAAATTCTCTCCAAAAAGTATCTTCACTTAACAGGAGCTTAAGAGAAACTTCAAGATACTTAGGCATCTGTGAATTTGACAGAGGGGCTTGTCAAGTTCCACTCACATCAAAAACTTTACAGAGTGAAACCATATAAAAGACAAACCATCCTCTTGTCTGTCTATGAATCAGTTGAAAGGGAGGGTTTGATAGTTCCTTCCACCTTCCTCTCAACTTAATGTGTGTGTTTGTACTTCTCAATTTAATGTGTTTGTTTGTAGCATGGTGCAAAGGAAAGTTCATGGGAGTCAAAATTCTTCCCTTTACCAAGCTGTGTGACCATGTTTATATATATATTTCTTTGTCTAAGATAAGGCTGAATCATATCTACTTTGCATAGTTGGTGTGAAAGGTAAGAAGGATCACTGGTTGAACATGGTGGATGGGAGAACCAGGTTTCTTTTGTCATTGCAGTTAATGCTCTGGTTTGGTTGATCAGATGAACACACCTTTTGGACTACGTCCAGTAGAACTGCTGTATATCTGACAGAAAGAACAAATGTTCCAGGGCCTCAGCATGTACAACAGTAGCAAATCATATTTACTGAGCACATGTCAGGAGCCAGGAATGGGTGGTGCTAAGTGTTTTACATGTATGGTAATATTTACTGTTGATAAAACCCTATCATATCCATTTTACACAGGAAGAGGCAGGCCTAAAATATTAAATAATTTGGTATTTGTCAGTCAGCCAAGAATTGGGTCTTGAACTCAGGTTGCTCAACTCCAAATCCTAGAATTTGTTAACACTAGAGTTACTAAAAACAAGGTTCATTCTTGTACACAATGAGTAAAAGGGTTGAATATTTCTGAAGATTTTCTGGATTTTGTGATAATAGAATGAAAGCTAATCTTTATTTCTCTTATGTGTTTAGAAAAGATTTAAACATATCATTATTTGCTTCAAAGTCTATATTATATTACCTATTCACAAACAATGGATACATCGTCTCCAGCAGATGTTTGTATTTTCAGTTGAGATTAATTGATTGACCTTCCCAGTATAAAGTAATTAATATTAGAGGAAGTTGTTGGGGGTTTGAATTTTCCTTTAAACAGGTAAGTCCAGCTATTTTAAGGATCATTTCAAGAACATTTGTTTCAAGATTCAGTTATTTCAAGATCATTTAAAAAATTTGTTTTCTTTCATGTCTACTAAATATATCTTTGGGAGTAGTAACGATTATTATCATCATTTAAGTGATAACTGAACCTAGAAAAGACACTAACAATGTCAGAAAAAAATGAGGGTGAATAAATGCCTTTTAAAATATTCTGGAATATTTACAGCATAAGATAAAACTACTTTCCTTTTTTAAATAGAAAGAGAAAAGTGTGCCTAATGTGAAACTTCTTACCATTTGATTTGCTTTAATGTCTCCTCTGTTTATATTATTTTTCCTTTATAAAAATAAAGAAGAAAATCTCAGGGAAAAACCATTTCCTAGGACATTATTTTGGAGATTGGTTTCTTTCTCTAGTGAAGTAAAACTCCTTTGTCATCTTTCACAGGATAATTTTTTGGACTATAAGCAGGAAACTTTAAATTTATTGCATTTTATTGATTTAGGTGACAAAAAGAGTTTTATTGATCTAAACTGGAAATAAATTTGGAATGAGTTGCATTAGGAAATGAGGTGAGTTTGATGACTGTAATATGTATATGTATGTGTGTAGGTGTGTATTTATGTATTTATTTATATACTTTGGTAGCTGGAAGTATATGTTGTTGGATGATTTAAAGAGAAGAGTTTTTGATGAACAAATTAGGGAGTTATTGAGGGCAAATGAGGATTTAAACTTTTATTTGGGGATACTGGGCAGGGGATATTTTCACAGAATAGTTAGGCAAACTGAAAAGAGTTTATACGTATAAAATTTTGGAAGTTGTGAGTTTTTCTTCCATTCTTTCTGCCTAAAAGCAATAGAATATAAAACAAAGTGGGCAAAAGATACAAAGCAAAATAAACCCAGATTAGGTGTAATTAGGTAGGATGCATGTATTTGTCCATGGTATTTGCTCAATCATGTCCGACTCTTTATGACCCCATGGACTTCAGTCCTTCAGGCTCCTCTGTCCATGGAATTCTCCAGGTAAGAATACTGGAGTGGGTTGCCATTCCCCTCTCCAGGGATCTTCCTGACCCAAGAATCAAACCCAGGTCTCCTGCATTGCAGGCAGATTCCTTACAGTCTGAGCCACAACTCACATATACAGCATATCCAAGAGAACCAATGATGATCAGCTTAAAAAAGGGTCTTACTTTTTTTGGTTAAAGGATTTGTCAAGGGAAGAGATTGTTTAGTTATGAAGTGTGACTGGCTCACAGTATACAAAGTGAAAATAATGGGGGAAAGATGGAAGAAATAAGTAGGTGAAAGATAATGCTATCAGGAAAATAAATCTATTACATTAGGGAACATGTGATTTTACAGTGTGTTAGGTTTATCTTCAGTGGTGAGGATGTCAACTCAGAAGAAAACTTATTATTCACCTTTTATTGTCATGCTAAAAGAAAATTGTATGTAAGTAATAATACTAGAATATATGGCACAATATTACTCTATCTGAAAAGCAAACCTCAGAAAGGAAAGTTTTGACTTTTATCGAGCTTTATCATTTATTCAATGGCAAATTAATATAAACATATTTTTTGGAAGATTGGTGGGTATGTACTTCAATGATGGGGATGCTAGGACGTTTAGACAGCACTAGTATTTTAGCAGCTAAATATACTACTTTCTATATAAAATAGACAAAATAGTGCTCTAAACACAGAGCCAACTCCCTTAAAATTTGAATTGTTACATGAAGTATTAACTAGAATACAATCTTTTCTGTGATGTTTCAGGCCTGTATAAATGTCTTCCTTTCTTGATTTAGTCAGCAGTGTTTTTTCATTCTCTCAAAACAGAAATTATTTAAATCTTAAGCAAGTTAAGCAGTTGCTTTTAAATTAACATCATCGAATCCTTGCCAATCTCACCATTTGGAAGGACATAAAATAATTTAAATAGGATATGTGACCAGCTAAGATGAAGATGATTTTATTATTCATGAATACTGTAATATGAACACCTTAGTCCCTGCATTTCTTCATTATGTTGAATTACGGCACAACATAAAACTGTCAGACTAGGTTGTAGACTCATAGTCTCCATGGAGTTTCCTTTTAAGATTTCTTTTTCTATAAATCCAATATTTGGTTCATGTCTTTCCTCTGGTATTCTTTTTTTTTTCTTCTTCTTCTTCTTCTTTTATTTCCTCTGATATTCTATAGCTTTGTTTCACTCACCTTTCCCCTTTTCTTGGATTTGAAACCAGAAACTGACTGTGTCTTAGAAATAACATTACTACAATAATATAAAAATCCAACAGTGGTTAATAGGCTGAGTTGATAAACTTTAGAGTTGAAATAGATTTAGGGGATCAACCCTGGTAAAATGTCTCCTGAGGGTGAGGTGGACTTTGCAAAGGAAAATTTTCCTGTAATCCAGCACTCAGGGTAAAGTGATACCTATAGCCCTCTAAACATATCTACTGCCATGAAGAATGGTAGTCACAAGCATTCGTCTTGGAGTGAGACAGAATTGTATTCCCTCTCTTTCTATCTCTATGATCTGGGACATGCCTCCTGAGCTGCAACTTCCTCATTTAAATAATGAGACAGATTACACTTCACCTTCATAGTTGTTGTGAGCATTATATAATGCAATTCATGTAAACCATCTAAGGTGGTGCCTGGTACATGGTTTCTATTGTAACTGGTTCTGTAGGCGCTTAAGCTTAGAAATGACATGCTTCCTTTCTCTCTAAAATTGCCAAGTCTAGAATTATTGGTTAGAACCCTAGGAGGATTTGCTGAAATGATTATATGTTAACACTTTATATGATGATATTATATAATCCTTCAAGTTGGTGTTTCAGGTCCTTCCTCTGGTCCCTATGCCTAGAGAGTTCAGCACATACCTGCTGTCTAGACTTGCCACTCATCATTCAGGAGATCAAAGAGGCCCTTATACCAGCAGTCCCCAACCTTTTTGGCACCAGAACTGGTTTCCTATTGTGGTTGTTCAACACTAAGTCATGTCCTCCTCTTTACAACTGCATGGACTGCAGGACATCAGGCTTTCCTGTACTTCACTACCTCTTGGAGTTTGCTCAAACTCATGTCCATTGAGTCAGTGATGCCATCCAACAATATCAACCTTTGTGGCCCCTTTGCCTCTTGCCCTCAGTCTTTCCCAGCATCAGGATCTTTTGCAACGAGTTGGCTCTTTGCATCAGGTGTCCAAAATATTGGAGCTTCATCTTCAGCATCAGTCCTTCCAATGAATATTCAGGGTTGACTGCCCTTAGGATTGATTGGTTTGATCTTGCAGTCTTCTCAAGTCTTCTCCAACATCACAATTCAAAAGCATCAATTCTTCTGTGTCCTGCCTCCTTTATGGTCCAACTCTCACATCCATACATGACTACTGGAAAAATCATAGCTTTGACTAGATGGACCTTAGTTGGCTAAGTAATGTCTGCTTTTTAATATGCTGTCTTGGTTTGCCATAGCTTTCCTTCCAAGGAGCATGTCTTTTAATTTCATGGCTGCAGTCACCATCTGCAGTGATTTTAGAGTCCAAGAAAATAAAAGTCTTTTACTGTTTCTACTTTCTCACCTTTGATTTGCCATGAAATAATGGGATCTTCATTTGCCAGGATCTTCATTTTTTTAATGCTGAGCTTCAAACCAGCTTTTTCACTCTCCTTGTTGACCCTTATAAAGAGGCTTTTTAGTTCCTGTTCACTGTCTGCCATTCGAGTGTTATCATCTGTATATGTAAGGTTGTTTATATTTCTCCTAGCAATCTTGATTTCAGATTGTAATTTAGCCAGCTTGGCATTTTGCATGATGTACTCTGCATATAAGTTAAATAAGCAGAGTGACAATATACAGCCTTGTTGTATTCCTTTCACAATTTTGAACCGGTCAGTTGTTTCATGTCTGTTCTGTTGCTTCTTGACATGCGTGCATATAGATTTCTCAGGAGACAGATATGGGGGTCTGGTTTTCTCATCTCTTTAAGAATTTTCCACAGTTTGTTGGTCTCTAATGTCATTCAGTTTGATCTTTGCCGCTTCCCTGGTGGCTCAGATGGTAAAGAATTTGCCTGCAATGCAGGAGACCAGGGTTCAATCCCTGGGTGGGGAAAATCTCCTGGAAGAGGGCATAGCAAACACTCCAGTACCCTTGCCTGGAGAATTCCATGGACAGAGGTGTCTGGCAGGCTATAGTCCATGGGATTGCAAAGAGCTGGACACGAGTGAGCAACTTTCAGTTCACCATATTATATAACAGTATAAATGTTGTCTTTTTTCATGGTAAACATTTTACTTTTTACCAAAAAAGGGAGGAAAACAAAGAAGCTTAATAGAAAAAGTATATGCTTCTTAGTCATAATTTCATCACCTAGAGGTGATCATCTTTCGTCTGGAAAACACATTTGGACTGTTCTTTTTTTTTTTATCTTTCTTACACACATATACAAAGACACATTTATTTTCTTTTTAATACATTTGGAATTTTGCCTTGTTGATATATATGTGTGTGTGTATATATATATATATATATATATATATATTTACTTTTTTTTTTTTTTTAGCTTTAAGAAGGTCAAGAATGACTTGGTTTGTTTTTATATATATTTACTTTTTAAAGAGTATTCTATTTTTTTGGATTTCATCATCCTCTAAATCTCCATGTTTAAAACATTTTGCATGAGGCAATGGTTTAGTAAATGAGATAACTGGAAATAAAAATCTGATTTAATTATCACAATGTGATGATAGAGATAGAAAAGAATGAGATTTCCTTATGTTACTAAACTACCATATTAAAACTTAGATCTACCTGCGTGCATGTATGCATCCTCAGTCAGGTGCAACTCTTTGCGACCCTGTGGACTGTAGCCTGCCAGGCTCCTCTGCCTATATGATTCTTCAGGCAAGAATACTGGAGGGGGTTGCCATGCCCTCCTCCAAGAGATCTTTCTGACCCAGGGATCGAACCTGCATCTCCTGCATCTTCTGCATTGCTCGTGGATTGTTTATCACTGAGCCATCCAGGGAAGCCCTATGTCTACCTAATTAACTCTAAATTTAAATTAATGGAAAATAGAAATTAATCTATAAAAAATAAGGAAAATAAATAGTAGTTCACAGAAAATAATATTAAAATTATGCAACTAAGCATTCCAGAGGAAGCAGAGCAGTTATGTGTATAACTGTAATTCTTACTTGGAAGGATGAATTGGAAGTGATGGTAATACATTGTCCTTTGGAATGTTGGACAAGTGTATATTTTCCTGTATATATTATTGTCTTTCATGTGACCCTGGTGAGAAATATAATTATTAAAGGATGCACTGTCCATTTATATTTACAATATCTTGCTTTGCTATTTCTTTTCTGCCTTTTTATAGATTCCATGTTCCTATTGAACTTATTCAAGCATTATAATGATAAGGTTGGATTGAGTTATTAATGCAAAATACAGCTACCTAGATATTTATGACTTTGTATTTGATAAATGTTTTTGTTTACCCCTGTGTCTCCCAAGTTTAAAAAAGACAAAACCTTTAAGTTGATTTATTTACAGTATCTTGTCAGCTGAGTCAGGGTTTGAGTGAGGAATACAGAGCTCTCACTTGCCAAAGTAAACTTTATAAGTTGTTTTCCTGCGTGCTTATATCACCTACATAATCTGGAGAGATCAGATAAAGATAAACAGCCTCAGTTTCTTTCATTGACTTGTTCATTCACCCATCACATGTTTATTCAGTTTTTACTGTTTTTCAGGCTCTGTGGTAGTTGCTAGAGATAGCATGGTAGATTAATTACTGATATTTTATGCTCACGGATTTTATACACATATATATCCATTAGCATATTTTTATTTTATTTGGACACACACATACACAGATACATATGTAATTTTAGCCTGGTATCTTAGATTCTTATCTCTTATCCTTTACCACCTTGGAAGTCGATAAGATCATCATGTTGAAAAATATATTAAGAAAGATAAGTCTGAGCATTTCCCTTCTATTTAAGGTCTGGTATTTCTGATGCATATTCCAATCATTATCCTCAAAGGTTGGAAGTTCATATTTTACAATCGTAAACTACAACTAGAATTCCAGAATTATAAGAACTAGTACCATTTGAGAAGAGGTACTGGGTGGAACCTTGGTGGACTAAATCATCCATGGCCATCTTATTTATCCTCGGCTTATGACAGAATGATCATGTGATGGACATCTGCTTTTTAAAAAAAAAAATATGCCCAGTGTCAATCTCCACCCCATTTCCCCTCACAAGCTCTTCATGATGACAATACTGTACTTCTCTTTTTACACAACTCCTTCTTTACTCTCAGTATGTTTTGCTTGGGTAAGGTCAATTGATTCCATACCTACCAAGTCAGATGACTTTATTATGATGGCTATGGTTATTTGTTCAGGCATGTGAACATGACCTAATTGAGCTTAGTCATGATACAGCTTAGTCACAAGCATTTTCCTGGAACTATTAGGAAAAATAGAGGCATATTCTATTTTCCTTAGATTTTTAACTTAGTAGATGTATGTAAGAAGTTGTTGTTTTCCATCTTTGATCCTTTGAAAGGTTGTGTGCCAAAGTATAGAGGAAAGCAGGCTGAAAAAGTGAGAGGGACAGACAGTAACCTGATGACATTATATAAGATCTTGGATCAAATCATGGTTTAAACAAGCTCATTCTTGAAAGGCAAATTTTAATTGTCTTTCTATTACTTGCAACTACCAAAAGTTTTACTAATATAGTTTCCCTCATTCACCTCTGTCTGATAGTCCCTGATTCTTTATGGAAGTTTATGTTTTGGTTTCTTTTGGTACAGTTGACTGCAGCTCCGGTCCACTTATTGTATTATTTACGTGTCGGCCTATGTGTCCATACATAACGTATGCACAAATGCCTATACAGGCACATGTATAATTTCACAAAGGAAATAAATGTCTATAATTAAGAGAAACTGCGTTCACCTGTGAGTCTGATATAACAAGAATTTGAGGAGCAGTCTGTCCATGGCTGTTAGCATCATTATGTCATCAGGCATCAAGACATCTGTCTTTCTGTTTAGTTTACAGTTTAGAGCTTATTCTCATCCTCATTTAATGGATGCTGGATCTATCGCCATCACAATTATGTTCCAAGCAAGAAAAGAGAGAAGGGTCCATTGTAAAAAGGATAAAAAATGAAAGAAGGGAAAAGAAAATCAGATTAACAAGCCAAAATTTGTCATATTTCAAGATTTTTTTTTTCCTCAGACACTGTATCAGAAGTTTCTGTTACTTCTCATTGACTAGGACTGTGTCACATCATGACCTTTACGTGTGAGAGACTGACAAATAAAAGTGTTGTGACTGAAAGTGAGGAAGAAAGCTAGAAAGGGTGTTGAATAGGGAGTTATCAGTGCTGCTATAGGGTATATTTTATTAACTGGTGTTTTCTCATTTATAACATGAGTGGTTTGCACTGGCTAGTCTCCAACAAAATCCCCGACTGAATCAGAATCTGTAGTACTGGTGGTCAAAATATGTATTTTAATAAATACATATTTATCAAGTATTTATTAATAAATAAACATGTATTAATTTTTAAAAAAATATTTAATCACTCCCACAGTGATTCTCAGGCTTTCCAGGTGGTGCTAGTGGTAAAGAACCTGCCTGTCAGTACAAAAGACAAAAGAGATGTAGGTTCAATACCTGGGTTGGGGAAGATCCACTGTTGGAGGACATGGCAGCCCACTCCAGTATTCTTGCCTGCAGAATCCCATGTACAGAGGAGTCTGGTGGGCTACAGTCCATAGGGTCGCAAAGATCTGGACATAACTGAAGCAACTTAGCATGCACAGTGATTCTCACTATAACCCTGATTTGATGGATTTAAGTAGGTGAGGATTAAATTCCCATCCAGTGCTGTACTGTGCTTTGCTTAGTCCTGTTCGACCCTTTGCAACCCCATAGACTGTAGCCTGCTAGGCTCCTCTGTCCATGGGGATTCTCCAGGCAAGAATACTGGAGTGGGTTACCATGACCTTCTCCAGAAGATCTTCCCAGCCCAGGGATCAAACCCAGGTCTCCTGCATTGTAGGCAGATTCTTTACTGACTGCGCCACCAGGGAAGCCCAAGAATACTGGAGTGGGTGGTCTATCCCTATTGCAGGGGATCTTCCCAACCTAGGAACTGAACTGGGGTCTTCTGCACTGCAGGTAGATTCTTTATCAGCTGAGCTACCAGTGAAGACCTCCCATCCAGTACTTAAGTGTAATTCTGAATTCTAACTTTCTAACTATCTGCTGTTTTGTTTTATATATATTGTGTTACTAAAGAATAAAAACATCCATATTAAACACCCTGGTGTTTAATGGTGATTGCAGCCATGAAATTAAAAGATGCTTACTCCCTGGAATGAAAGTTATGACCAAACTAGACAGAATATTAAAAAGCAGAGACATTACTTTGTCAACAAAGGTCTGTCTAGTCAAGGCTATGGTTTTTCCAGTGGTCATGTATGGATGTGAGAGTTGGACTATAAAGAAAGCTGAGCGCTGAAGAATTGATGCTTTTGAACTGTGGTGTCGGAGAGGACTCTTGAGAGTCCCTTGGACTGCAAGGAGATCCAACCAGTCCATCCTAAAGGAGATCAGTTCTGGGTGTTCATTGGAAGGACTGATGTTGAAGTTGAAACTCCAATACTTTGGCCACCTGATGTGAAGAGCTGACTCATTTGAAAAGACCCTGATGCTGGGAAAGATTGAGGGCAGGAGGAGAAGGGGGACGACAGAGGATGGGATGGTTGGATGGCATCACCGAATCAATGGACATGGGTTTGGGTGGACTCCAGGAGTTGGTGATGGACAGGGGGCGTGCTGTGGTTCATGGGGTCGCAAAGAGTCAGACATGACTGAGCAACTGAACTGAACTGAACTGAAACACCCTAGGCTACCCTACAATTTCAAGCTTGTATAAGGGTATTGCACTATTTATTGGTATATCCTGGCTGGTCTATCTTGAAATCTAGTAGGATGTTTGAAAGAAGATTATAGCTCTTTACAATCAAGCTCTGAAAAGTATTTATTTCTCTTAACAGAAAGAAATAGGCTGAGGTAAACTCCATGAAAGCAAAGACAACCAATTGCTCAGGAGGCTATATCTTTTTTTTTTTTTTTCCTACTGGTAAAAGTATAGATTTGCAAATAGAGGAGATTCAATGGTCCCACAGAATCAGCAGGGTAGGCATAGGTGGGAATCCTGTGCTCTGTGGGACACCCCCAGAGCCAAGCTTTTCTGATGGGCTCACCCAAGGAGAGCAAGCAAAGCTCATTTTCTTTGTTTGGAAACAGTTTGCACTTCAGAGGAATATCAGAAAGACGCCAGTTGCTCCGTTTGAGGCAACAGAGGAAAAAATAGTCAAAATGTGTAATGCAGCATCTCCAAGTTTGTGAAAGAAAAAAGTGTCCTTTTTAAGAGAGATTCACCTAGCAGCAGGATCAGAACTAGGGAAACAAGAATGTCCTCTAGCAGTTTGGCATAACTTAAGCTTAGAACTGTGGCCTTCAGAGAGGAAGAAGAGTGATTCAAATGCTGTGCTCATGGAAGCATTGAGAACAATTTGTGCTGCTGTTGATTCTCATTTATTTTGCATTTTTCTTTAATAATGTGCAGTTAATCTGTATAGCTATATTAAAATATTTAGGAATTTTTAAGGCCATAAATAAGGATGACTCAAAGAACTAAACACAAACATGTGAAATATACTCTAAAGGTAATAGATGATAATTTAGGAGAGTATCTTTATGACCTAGGAGTGAGAAAGGGTTACTTATACAACACCAACAAAGCCTTATTACAGAGAAAATAATAGATTAATGTAATAATTGGCCAAAATTAAGGATTTCCATTCAAAACTTGATACTATCCAAAAAGTTAACAAATGATAGACTAGGAGATGATATCTACAATTTCTCAATTCAATAAATTGATTTCAAGAATGCAAGAAAGTCCTGAATGGAATTAGAAAAATAAGAAAAGGATCTGATCAGACAATTCACAGGAGACCTAAAGCTTATGAAAAAGCTTAGTATTAGAAAAATTCAAACTAAACTATCAGTAAGTTTCAAACACTTATCAACTGTGTAAAGTAGGGCTGGCCAACATGAGGCTATCTAGAAAATCATGTGCATCACTTTGGAGAGAAATCTAGAAGTTCCTAGTCTATTTACATAGGAGCTGCACAACCCAACAAACTTAACACATATGTCAGTAAGGGGACTTCTCTGAAAACACTTATTATATTGTGTTGAGTAGGAAGTTATCTGAAGTTCATAACTAAAGTCCATCACTAGGGTGATAGTACAATATAATGAAGTGAATGAAATACTCTCTTAGTTTGGGATCACCTAGATGCAGACCATGGGACGGAGACACTTTCTGGGGATGTGTAAGAAACAAGTAGGAGAGCAGAGAAGTGCCAAATGAATGGGAAGACAGCAGCCAATAAAGAGAATGAATCATCAATTTAAGAACTAGCCCCTGAAGCTTAACATTTAGGGAAACCCTGGAGGTTGGCCTAGAATACCATACAGCTAAGAGAAGAGGTTGCTGGAGAATTTATACACCAACTCTGGTCATTGATTGAGAGTTGTTTTCAAGAAGCATAATGTCCTTACCTCTTCAGGCATACAGTGGGCAGCAGTATGGTCTCTGGTGGCCAGAGAAAGCCCATAGGCAATGGAATGCAGGTACAGTGCAGATATTTGGAAGTTCACAGATGTACACTGATAGAATAAGAATAGAGGACATGAGTAGGGCACTGTGTCTGCAATAAATTCTAACCAGTAGTTAAATGCAGTGAAGTACATACCTCGAGTAACATAGAAAGATCTTGAAAAGAGTGATGAGTGAGAAAATACAAAACAATATGATCTACAGCACAATTCCATTAATGTAAATTGAGTATACCTGCAGAGGAAAAAAAAACATTAATATGAACTTCTTAAGAACGCATATAAATATGGGAACAAATCTGAAATAAAATGGTTACCAGGGAACAGAAAGGGGAATTAGAGTGGGGAACGAGAATAAAAGAAATTGTTCTTAAGCCTGATATTGTGACACGAACTGAGAAATATAAGTAACACAACCATCCTCTCTTAAACCCTGAAGGAAAAAAATACTAAAAGTTTTAGTTCCATTGTTTAAAAATCTCTTTTCTATACTGTTTACCTAAGTAGATCAAAAGTACTTACGTCTACTCTTTCTATACAAAGTAGCTGAGGGTGACTATTTCATTCTTATTGCTAGGTTTCAGTATAATAATTAGCGCAGAACCTTGTGATTTTAGTGTGTTTATGAAGAATGAACAATAATAAAATAAACAACAACAATAATACCAAGCATGTATTAATATTAAGGACTTACTAACCTGACGGTTCTGAATTACATTGCATTATGAGCTTATAAAAACCATAACAAAAGGGGTTCAAAGATAAATTACTCCCAAAAGTTTCTTTAAACTGCTCTTGTCATCTAATTAGATACCCTGCATTGTTTGCATATATTACAGTGTTATAAAATGTCTCTTTGCCTCAAGAGACTCTCCTAGAAAAGTGCAAGAAACTTGACATTTAAAGGAGAGAAATACATTTACATATATTATCTCAGAAATATATACCCATTCATATAGGTAAGAATAGCATACATATCAAATGAATAAATCCATTAACTCTTTCTTTTAACAACAGAGTTTAATCCATTTATATTTATTGTCCTTATCGACATATTTGTTTCTTCCACAGTATGTCTTATGCCAGTAAATGGTAACTCTATTTTCCATTTCCTTAGGCTGACAACCTTAAAGCTGGTTTCCTTTCCTTTTATTCCCCACATGCATTCTCTCAACAACTCCCTCCAGAGCCCTATATAATTTGGCTTTTATTCTCACTCTGCTTCAATATTCTCATCCTCACTCTGCTCAGTCACACTTATCTGCCTCTGTCCTTTGGATTTGTGTAGCTAACTCTAGCAGGACTTTCACAGTTGCCACTTTCTCTTTTTGGTACTATCTTATTTTGGATTTGAAACTTCATCTCTTAGAGTCTTTTTATAATGCCATCTATTTATTGAATCTTTCCCTGGCCACCTTACTATAGATACTCTCTCCCTCTGGCACTTTATATTTCCATTCCATGATATGAATCCTCCATATTTATAACAGTTCCTAGAACCTGGTAGGTGCTCTGTAAATATCTGTCATATAAGTGAATAAATCATACAGTCTCTTACAAAATACTTTATTGGTATGCTTATTTATTGCTTTCTATTAAATGGATAGTTTTATAAACTTCCTTTATTTCCTTTAGGCTTGGTAGTTTCAGATTTAATTATATTTAAATGGTTATTTCTATATTTTTGTTATTAGAACATAAAACACTTTGACTTGTACATATGTGAGTGCTTAGCTGCTTAGTCATGTCTGACTCATAGTTGCTCAGTTCTGTCTGACTCTTTGTGACCTTATGGGCGATAGCTTGCCAGGCTCCTCTGTCCATGGGATTGCCCAGGCAAGATTACTGGAGTGGGTTGCCATTTCCCTCCTCCAGGGGATTTTCCCAACCCAGGGATCAAACCTGTGTCTCATGTATCTCCTGCGTTGCAGGTGGATTCTTTACCCACTGAATCATCAGAGAAGCCCAACTTGCACAAACAAAATAAGTGAAACATCTCATTAAATGTCGTGAAGTGAACATATACATAACCAGCATGTGGATGAAGAAGTAGAACATTCCTAGAACACTAGGGTCTGTGTGACACTAATGATGAAGAATCTGTCTGTCAATGCAGGAGATCTAAGAGACACAGGTTCGATCCCTGGGTTAGGAAGATTCCCCTGGAGAAGGACATGGCAACCCACCCCAGTGTTCTTGCCTGGAGAATCCCCATGGACGGAGGAGCCTAGCAGGCTACAGTCCATAAGGTTGCAAAGAGTGAGACATCAGTGAAGCAACTTGGCACGCAGAACACTAGAAGCTATTTTGTGCTCCCTTCCAGTTTCTACCTGCCACTTAAAGTTAATATGGTTGGGACATAATTAGTTTTAGCTATCCTTAAACTCTGTACAAATACAGTCTTCTAGTATGTACTCTTTACTGTTTGACTTCTGTCATTTAACATAGTATCTATGAGATTCAACCACACTATTACATTCATTATTAATTTATTTATTCTGATACATGTGTAATAATTATACAAATATAGCACAATTTATCCATTTACCTATGGACAGACTTAGGCTTACTTGGATTTTTTAAAAATAAATAGTATTTTTCTTAGAAGAAAACATAGGCAGAACACTTTATGACAAAAACTGCAGCAACATCCTTTTTGAACCACCTCCTAGAGTAACAAAAATAAAAACAAAAATAAACAAATGGGAGTTAAATAAACCTAAAAGCTTTAGCAAAGCAAAGGAAAAAATAAACAAGATGAAAAGACACCTCCAGAATGGGAGGAAATATTTGCAAATGAAGCAACTGACATAGGATTAATCTCCAAAATATAAAAGCATCTCATGCAGCTTAATATAAAAAATAAAACAAACAGCAGCTTAATATAAAAAATAAAACAAACAACCTAATAAAAAATGGGTGGAAGACCTAAACAGACATTTCTCCACAGAAGACATACAGACGACCAACAACCACACTAAAGATGCTCAACATTGCTCATTATTGTTGTTGCTGTTGTTGTTTAGGCACTCAGTTGTGTCCAACTCTTTGTGACTCCTTGGACTGTACCCCTCCATGTTCCTCTGTCTGAGGAGATTATTCAGGCAAGAATACCAGAGTGGGTGGTCATTTCCTTCTCCATGGGATCTTCCCAGACCAATGTCTCCTGCATTGGTAGGCAGATTCTTTACCACTGAGCCACCAGGGAAAGTTGCTCATTATTAGAGAAATGCAAATCAAACCTACAATGATGTATCACCTCACACCGGTCAGAATGGCCAACATCAAAAAAAAAGTACAAACAATAAATGCTAGAGAGGGTGGGGAGAAAAGGGAACCCTCTTGCACTGTTGATGAGAATGCAAATTGACACAACCACTATGGAAAACAGTATGAAAGTTCCCTAAAAAACTAAAACTAAAACTGCCATATGACCCAGCAATACCACTACGGGGCATATACTCTGAGAAAACCATAATTCAAAATGCCACAATATTGCAGCAATATTTTACAATAGCCAGGACATGGGAGCAAACTAAATGTTCATTGACAGATGAATGGATAAAAAGATGTGGTACATATTTACAGAGAAATATTCCTCAACTATAAAATGGATTGAAACTGGGTCATTTGTAGTAATGAGGATGAACCTAGAATCTGTCAGACAGAGTGAAGTAAGTCAGAAAGAGAAAACAAATGTCATATATTAATGCATACATACGGAATCTAGAAAAATGGTACTGATGAATCTATCTGCAGGGCAGGAATAGAGTTGCAGACATGCAGAATAGACTTGTGGATATAGTAGGGGAAGGAGAGGGTGGAACAAATTGACACTGACACATATATACTACCATGTGTAAAATAGGTAGGTAGTGGGAATGGTGGGAACCTGCTATTTAGCACAGGGAGCTCAGCTCAGTGCTCTGTGATGACCTAAGAGGATGGGAGGAGGCTTAGGAGGGAGGACATATATGTATACTTGTAGCCAATTCCCATTGTACAACAGAAAATAATACAACATTTTAAAGCCATTGCACTCCAATTAAAAAATAAATAAATAAAAAATTATGTTTCTCTGAACATTATTGTTCTTTTATATTTTAAAAACATGTCAATTTATGTTAGATAGAAATTGCTAGATCATAGAGTGTGTATAGACTTAGTGTTAGTAGAATATTGCCAGTTTTCTCAAGTGGCTGTATATATCAGTTAACACATCAGCAATATATGAAAATTTCATTGTTAATAATTCATATTCAGAAACATGATTATTATTAACTGACTAGTTCATTTGGAGGCATAACATTATTCCTTCAGTTCAGTTCAATTGCTCAGTCATGTCCGACTCTTTGTGAACCCATGGGCTGCAGAATGCCAGGCTTCTCTGTCCATCACCAACTCCTGGAGCTGGCTCAAACTCATGTCCATTGAGTCGGTGATGCTATTCAACCATCTCATCCTCTGTCATCCCCTTCTCCTACTGCCTTCAATCTTTCACAGCATCAGGGTATTTTCCAATGAGTCATTGGAAACACTGTATCTTAGCAAGCATTAATTCAAAGTGGTCTTCCCATGATTACCATCCCTGGTATCAATGCATATAACTTTAGCTGCACAGTAATTAGACTTATGAACATACATCGCTGAACTACCTTACTGAACATACTTTATGTTCACACTTTACAGAACATACTTTATACTTCATTAAACTCCCATATGTTCATAATTTACTGAACATACTTTACTGAATTCTCCAGACAAGAATACTGGAGTAGGTAGCTATTCCCTTCTCCAGGGGATCTTCCTGACCCAGGGATAGAACCGAGGTCTTCCCCATTTGCAGGCAGATTCTTTACAGTCTGAGCCACAAGGGAAGCCCCTTTATATAACTTAAGTTGCACATTAAGTGGACTTATGAACATATGTTACTGAATTACTTTTTTTTGTTACTATTTTATCTTTCATTCTTTCCTGTAACTTATGGATCACTTCCTCTGAATAAAGTACATCCTTTAGTAGTTATTTCTTTTAGGCCTGTGGTTGCATGACAAGTTCTTAACTTTAAGAACTATCATGTACATGACAACTTCTTAACTTTATTTTTTACTCCTGCTTTAGCTGGTAAAAAAGTTCTAGATAGTTTTTCTTTTTGTTTGATGATATAAGTCCCTTGTCTCTATTGTTCTGATGAAAAGTCTGCTGTTAGTCTAATTGTCATACCTTTCTAAATAATATATTCCCTCTGTTGCTGCTGCTGCTGCTGCTAAGTCATTTCAGTCATGTCCGACTCTGTGCGACCCCATAGACGGCAGCCTACCAGGCTCCCTCGTCCCTGGGATTCTCCAGGCAAGAATACTGGAATGGGTTGCCATTTCCTTCTCCAATGCATAAAAGTGAAAAGTGAAAGTGAAGTCACTCAGTCGTGTCCGACTCGTAGGGACCCCATGGACTGCAGCCTACCAGGCTCCTCCATCCATGAGATTTTCCAGGCGAGAGTACTGGAGTGGGCTGCCATTGCCTTCTCTGATATTCCCTCTGGTAGCATTTAAAATTTCTCTGTATTACTGATGTTCTGCGGTTCAACCAAACTATTTCCAGGGTTTAAATTATTTTTATTTATCCCACTTGAGTGACAAAGTGGCAACAGCCCAGGTTTATTTTTGTTAATTTTACAACCTCAATTAAAAGAGTTCCTTGTTCTCTAGTATCCTAGAAGTCCTAGGTTTAGTGCTCATTAGATAAATGTGTTTTCTTTGAATAATACCTATAGCCTGAGAGCTGGAATACAATCATTGGAAAGACTTCAGTCATGTGCCAATACCTGAGGTGATAAGGTCTATGGTCAGCCCACCCTAACTGCATATATCAGGAACTAGGGAACAGCCATTCCACAAACACTTATGGGATTTTGAGTGATATTACAGATATTAGAGACTGCTCCCAAACAACAGGGGTAGAGATGTTCTGTGAGGATATCCCCTATAAAGAAGGGCTAAGACATATTTGGTCAAAGAGTTAGCATTTGAGTAGGGAGTAGTGATAAGCAAAATCATGAGAGCAGATGTTTCTGCTGGGGTAGAAATTAGACAAATTCTTGTAGTTGTTTGGCAGATCAGATGTAAAGATGATATTATGATATTATGATTGCAAAGGTAGGCTGGAAATAGAAGGACATGAGGTGTCAAGCTATACATTTGAACTTCTCTTTGGAAATAGCAGGCTTTCTTCGTGGCTCAGATGGTAAAGAATCTGCCTTCAATGCAGGAGACCAAGGTTCAATCCCTAGGTTGGGAAGATCCCCTGGGGGAGGAAATGGCAACCCATTCCAGCATTCTTGTCTGGAGAATCCCATGGACAGAGGAGCCTGGCGGGCTACAGTCCATAGGGTTGCAAAGAGTCGGATACGACTGAGCGACTAACACTTTTCTTTGGAAAGAGTGGAATTTATTGAAAGATAATCGGTAAGATAATAATGTGGTCAGGAATGTATTTGACAGGAGAAGAAAATTTTGTTTGTAAGAGGAGTTTAGCTTAAGGAGAACATTGAAGAGTGCTTGGGGCAGAATTTTGTTTCCTCAAAATTTGTATACTGAAGCTTAACCCTTACATCCTTACAATGTGACTGTATTTAATGATAAGAGCCTTTCAAAAGATGCTATGTCAAAAGCCTGTTAAGGTGCCTCCCAACCCAACCTGACAGGTGTTTTTCATGAAGAGGAAATTTGGACCCGTAAAAAGGTACATCAGAGGCCTATGTACACAGAGGAAAGACCATGTGAGGACACAGTAAGAAGGTGTCCATCTGCAAGCCAAAGAAAGAGGAAGGAACCAAGCCTCCTGACACCTTGATCTTGGATTTCTAACCTCATCAACTGTGAGAAAATTAATTTCTGTATTTTAAGCCACTCATCTGTGGTACTTTGCTACAGTGGCCCTAGCAAACTAATATAGGGAGTGATTTCAAAATTTCTAATACTGTAGTAGTAAAAGCAGGAAAAAGTTATTTTAGAGGTAAAACCTACCAGACTTGCCAACAGATTGTATGCTAGGCATAAGGGAGAAGCAGCAGCAAACCCTCTGTTAAATATCCTTTAGAATTAAATTATAAAGCAAATTCCCACATATCGTTTGGTTGATAAATTCTTAGAGTAGGTATGTAAAATCTGTGGCGATGCACCATGTGGCAACGCCAGTCTGTTATATCTCTTAGTATATATGAAAGCTTGTTGATTCCTAATCTTGCTTAAAGGCAGGAGAGATCCATAAAACAGCACTTCACATTTATGATACTATATTCACTTCCCTTGAAGAGTAGGCTCTGCCAATGCCTGGAAACAAAAGCAAGCTGAGTAGTTTCACAAAGGCTTAGGGTTGCTCCTACAGCTGCAGCTTGATAGTGGCAGTGGGAAATTAAAACTTTTTAGCTCTCCCTAAGCTGTTTTCTTACAGATGGTACTGGGAGTTGATTTTTGTATATGTGTTGTATATGATGGTTCTGGCCAAGGAGAAAAAGCTCATAAGACCATCTACTCTCTCATTCAATTTCCTAGAGCAAAAATCAAATTAAGATAAGAATATTAATAGGTAACTGCAGTCTTTTAAAATTATAGGTTTGAATGGAGGATTTTAAGTGACTTCTTTGGTGTTTACTTACTTCATATACACTCAGTAAATTATGTAGGCATTTATTACTACTGTAAAATGGAATTTTTAGAACTAAGTGTTTACTCATAAGTTTGAAGTATGCACTTTCTGTAATATATAGACTGGTTTATAATGTGGTGTACATAAAAATGACTTAAGGTATATAATTAAAGAAAATTTTCAAAATCTGTAATTTCTTCTATTGTAGATCTTTTTATTGTTGTGAAAGGATTACCATATAATGCAGTAAAACACTGTGCATACATCTCATTTTACTTGGATATACTGGCCAACTTTTCAATTGAAAATATTTGCCTCCAGAGGAAGAAGATAGGCTTTGGATTTCTTGTTTGTATTCAGTCTATAAAAATCAATGCCAGGTTGGCAGGTTTGTAAATATGTACTATGGGTAGCAGTTCCATGGCAGTCATTCCCCTCCCCCAATCCCTTGCACAAATCTCTCTGTTAAGTTGCTAATAAAAATATGCATGCAAGGAATTCTGAAAAATTTTATGAGTCAGCAAAGTGTATTTGTTGAGAGATCTGTGGCAAAGATTTCTACTAGTCTTCTAATAGTCTTATTAAGACTCTACTCCTGTGTCATGCTTTGGGTTTATGCTTTCAAACAATTTTTGTGAATCATTAGAGTTTTGCATTTACCCCTTTGAAATAAGATATGCATGACACATTTTCTGTGGCTTAGGAAAAATAAGATTTTAAGAGTTCATGAACTATTTTTTAAAAAAGAAAATGACAGGAATCAGTAACAGTGGAGTGGGCACTACATTTTTAGCCAAACATCAAGTTTAGAAACAGAAAATAATTACATATTTTAAAGAATGCTGGAAAAAATATAAGAATGTTATTTTGAATCAGATTTTTAAATTAGTAATACAACTAGAATCCCTAAAATTAGCTTATTTATATTATTTTTCACATTTTGATTACATAATTTGAATATAAAGTAAACAAGAGGTTGTTATTTTAGAATATCACATGGAACTACACATTTCTCCTCCCTTCTGGAATAGTCTATTTTGTTATATATACTTTTTTAGAGTATATGCTACTTGAAAACTTACTCAATAATCTCTTCCAAACAATAAAAAATTCAGTCTTCTCTTTTTTTTTTCTGTTAAGTAATGTTATTTTGTCTTCTGTTTTTTTTAAACAATATTTAAAACATAAACTTGCACTTCAAAATGTATGATAAAATTATTCTTTAATTTGCAACAACCCATTCCTCTTATTAATAGCCTGGCAGTTGGTGATATGTATTCTATATCATGCATTAGATAATTATGATTTTTAAGGACCATGAATGAAATGCATGCTGACTGCTAATTCTTAGTACCCATATAAATCACCAAAATCTACTTCCAGAGGGCAAAGTGTGAAAAATCAATTTAAAAAATGTAATATGGGAATGAGAAAAGAATCTGTTCGTTGGCAAGAAAAGCAGTATGAAAGGGTTATTAGCTGGAAAAAGATGAATATCTGATGATGGCTCCCAGAGCACTCTAAAGTATGTTAGATACAAGATGGCTTTGAGGATATGTGTAACCAAATTGTCTCTTTTGCCTGTTTTAATGAAAGAGGCATTGTGATATACTCATGCTGTTTTCAAACTGAGAGCCTTAAATAACTGCTCTAGTGACCAGAAATCACATGTAGCTCCTTAAAAACTAAATGCCATGGTACTTAGGAATAAAACAAAATGTAGTTCAATTTTGCTGTTTTCTGAAAAGACTAATGATCTTGTAACCAGAAAACTGATGCTCCTAAATAGTTATCATCAGAGAGCTGACGATATAAATACAGAGCAACGGATTCTTATGGAAGCAACCCCGTTTATTTCAGAGCAATACAGAAAAAGTTTTAATTGATAAAATCACTTCAAATCCCAATACCCAGAAACCAACTGCTAGCATTCTGATGACAATCCTTCCAAAAACTTTATTTACACATGTCCATACAAATAAATATATGCACGTGAAGTTGCTCTGTACTTGCTATTTCACACCCTCTTCTTAAGTTTTTGTTCAGCTATATGTCATGGAATTCTTATCAATGAATATAGGTCACTATGATTCTCTTTAATGACTATGTAATGATTCATCATATGGAGACACCAAATTTTACCTGGCATGCTGCAGTCCATGGGATCATGAAGAGTTGGATACAACTTAGTGACTAAACAATAACAAATACTTTATTTTAACCTACCCTCCATTGACTGGTTTCCAGACTTTTCTTTTTGGTGGGCCTGGAAGAGTTATTATAAACAATGAAGGGAACATAGTTGTACACAATCTTTGCACTCACGGTAAGTTCCTACAAGAGGAATTATTGAAATCAGAAAAGCAAGGGTGAACAGTGAATGTGTTTGTTTGGTTGAGTTCTGAACAGTGTAGACAGGGCCCCTGGGAAGCCTGTCCAGGGTGAAGACTCAAGTGCAGCAAATCCCCCATTCTCTAATGACCTTCCCTCTTATGGGTTGGCCTGGATTCTCCTCTGCCTGCTGATACTCAGGCTGTTGAGTTCCAACATACAGAACAACTTTTTAAACTGGTCTTATCAGCAGTATTTTGATTCATGGAGGCAATCTTAACAATAGACACATTTGCATTCATCACTTGGGTCAGGATTTAATCAAATCCTGTTGATCAAATTGATTAATATTGAAAAATGTGACGGGATATGCCCTCCATATAACACTTTTGATAACAACTTGTTACTCACATGTGATGGTAATCCTAAGGGTGCCCAGTGATATGACCCACCCTCTCTGCCTGGCTTCTGAATGTATTTTAAAATAAGACAAAGGTGTTATGGAGATGGGGGTCAAAATATCTCCTTTCTTATTGGTTAATTGATATTGGAAAACGTGTTTTAAGTTTTTAGGAAAATGAGATTTCTAATACAGAGCCCTTGGCTTAGGCTGACTTTCCTCCCAGAAACAGGAGTTGACCATCCCAAGCTGTCCCTAGTAAACTTGCAGAATAGCAGAGTAGGAAAGACCAAAAACTTTCCGAGGAAAGTCCTACTTCCAGGAAGGGTAGGACTGGTATGCATGTTCTCACATTCTTCTTCACAACCCTCAAAACAGAAAATTAAATCTACTCCTCTAGGACTGAGTGAGGGAAAGGAAGAGAAGGGCCAATTTTGTTACATGAAGGGAGTGCCTCCTCAAGGAGGAAAACATAGAGAATAGAGAAGAAAATGTTTGCCCAATAATGTGCTCTGTCTAACAGTATTTTGTTACTTCAGGTAGGATTAAGATTATTGAACTTGTATCCAGAAACTTAAGATCCAAATTAAAAACTAGGCAATGTAATGGTGAACCATAATTTCTGAGAAAGTTGGAAGGAATGGGTAGGGGAGACAAAGGAGTGGAGCTATTTTTCCCTAAACTATTAAAGCAAAGTGAAAGTCACTCAGTCCTGCCCTGCTCTTTGCGACCCCATGGACAGTCCATGGAATTCTCTAGGCCAGAATACTGGAGTGGGTAGCCTATCACTTCTCTAGCGGATCTTCCCTCCCCAGGAATCGAACCAGGGTCTCCTGCATTGTAGGCAGATTCTTTACCAGCTGAGCTACCAGGGAAACTATTAAAGTCCATTGTTTTATGGTTATAGTTAAAGGAAAAGCCATTATGCCCCTACTCAGAGTGTATGGGATGAGATAATCCACATGTTCAGAGTCTGGACTTCTGTGTTTAACTTGGATTAAGAAGACTACTTATTGAATCATATTCAGACAAGAATGTTTTAAACATGAAAGAAAAGCAAAAGTCGCTCAGTCATATCTGACTCTTTGTGACCCCAGGGACTGCAGCCCCCAAGGCTCCTCTGTCCACGGGGATTCTCCAGGCAAGGATACTAGAGTGGGCTGCCATGACCTCCTCCAGGGGATCTTCCCAAATCAGGGACTGAACCCAGATCTCCCACATTGCAGGCAGATTCTTTACCAACTGAGCCACCTGACCTATTTCGACAGATAAACTTGCAGATTTATACACATACTAGGTAAGAAGCATAAATGAGCAAAGAACTCCAGGTTAAGAAAACTAATAGCATATACCTGATGCAGAATGGCAAGTGATACTAAGCCTCATAATGGGGCAGGTGGTAGGGTGTGATTGGGAATAGCAAACTCATGCTTAGTCTAAATGGATCAGCCAGTAGTAAGGTGCTTACGATTTTCTTAATTTTTCCAGAGACTCTGAAAATTTAGATTTTATACAAAATCTACATTCTAAAGATGACAACGTCATTTAAAAGGGATCAGAGGGACTTCCCTGGTAGTCCAATGGTTAAGAATCTGCTTGCCAATGCAGGGAACACTGGTTTGATCCATAGTGTGGAAGGATCCCACATGCCACGGAGCAAAGTAAGCCCATGTACCACAGCTACTGAAGCCCACACATTCCAAAGCCCATGCTCTGCAACAAGAGACGCCACCTCACTGCCACCACATTGCGAAGCCTGAGTGTCACAACTAGAGAAAGCCTGCATGTACCAGGAAGAAAGGTCCACTCGTTAAGACTCCACCTTCCAATGCAGAGGGTGCAGGTTTAATCTCTGGTTCAGTAACAAAGATCCCACATGCTACACAGCCAAAAGATAAAAATAAAATAAAAAACGATCAAAGCTCCAAAAACGTGAGAAGCCCAGAATACCGTAATGTTGTTCGGGCTGGAAAAATCTGATCAGTTCACCCCACTGTGACATTGAAGCGCTTCCTACTTTCTGTAATTCCTTTCATTACTTGCTCCAGATTCAAAGTCTAGATGAACTCTGGCAACAATTTTATAATCTCAACCCTTTCCATTTATCTTAGAGAATAGAGTAAAAGTTTCTGATCCCGTTAGCTTCATTAGTAAGAATAAGCAGCTAAAGTTTTACTTACAAGTTCAAACACAAGGTTTGGAAAATTGTGACACATGGCCAATCCAGATTATTGCTTTTTTTGGTTGTTAAATATTTTTTTGGGGTGGGCAGGCCAGGTGGCTTGCCGGGATCTTGATTCCCCGACCATGGATTGAACGCAGGACCTCAGCAGTGAAAACAAAAGCCGTAACCACTGCACCACTGAAATTCTTATAAATAAATTTTATTAGAGTATAACTATCCCTGTTTGTGTATGAAACATCTATGGCTACTCTTTTGCTCCAAGGGTAAAGTTGATAGTTAGGGCCTAAACCACTTGGCCTGCAAAGCTGAAAATATGTATTAACTTGCCTTTCATAGAAAAACTTCACAGATTCTTGTGAAAGAAAAAAAGGGAATTAATAATCAGTACCAAAAAATGAGAAAGAGCCATTACACATGCCATATATGATGTAGCTGTAAAATTTGCACCTGGGACTTCCCAGGTGGCTCAATGGTAAAGAATCTGCCAGTTTAGGGGCTACGGGTTCGATCCCTATTCCAGGAAGATCCCATAGGCCGCATAGCAACAAAGACTGCACCACAACTACCGAAGCCCACTATCCTTGAGTCTGTGCTCTGTAACAAGAGAAGCAGCCATAATGAGAAAGCCCTTACTCGAAGCAACTAGAGAAAGCCCATGCAACAGTGAAGACCCAGTGCAGCCCAAATAATTAGTTAATTAATTAAGAAAAAAAAAAAAGAAACCACTTTCCAATGCAAGTGGTTTAGGCCCTAACTATCAACTTTACCCTTGGAGCAAAAGAGCAGCCATAGATGTTTCATACACAAACAGGGATAGTTATACTCTAAGAAACCACTTTCCTATGGACATAGGTTCGATTCCTGGTTAGGGAAATAAGTTTCCTTAGGGAAACTACAGAGCCCAAGTGTCTTGGAGCACACACCACACAACTAGAGAGAAGTCTGCACACCAAAAGGAAGATCTGACACAGCCAAAATTAAAACGAATAAATATTAAAGAAAAATGTTTATAAAATAGACTCCTAATATAGTCAGGTAACATATAGCAAATATACATGTAATATATCTTTTCTTTGCAAAACTGTGCTAAGTACTAGGATTAAAACTAGGTGCTTATATTCAAAGACCTTAGGAACTAGATTGAAACAACCGATCATAACGCATGATATTTCAGGAAAGTGGAAGAGAGTCGAAAAGGCACATCAAAGCTGGGAGGAGAACGCAAAACAGAATCTAGTCTGTCAGCAAACATGCGCATATTGTGTTTTTACCAAAAATATCAGACATCTTTGCCAATTATTAAAGCTTGAATAACAAGAACAAAAAATAAACTATACCTTTCTATTAAGCTTTTTTCCTCAGGTTTTATCTTGTTCCTTCCTTTGGAACATATTCCTCTATTTCTTCATGTTATTCGACTCTCGGCGTTGATTCCCGTGCATTTGACGAAGTAGCCACCTTCCCGCTCTGGAAGGAGAGCCTCATGCGGATGGACCTTATCCTGCAGTCCAACCCCATCTCTTGGTCCGTCGTCTCTCACCCTTTGTGACCCGCCTACAGTCTACTTTATTCTTCTCGGCTCCCAGTGGGTGAGGCTGTGACCAGACCTGTCAGCCTCCTGAAGGGGGATCTCGGTGGGCACCTGACTGTGGCTGACAGGAAGCCCCGCTTCCTGTGGCTGCCCTTCTAGAAGCACATAGACATGGTCCTGTGGGGCCGGCAGGGTACAGAATACGACAGAACCAGACCATCTGGAGGTGTTTCCTGTGCGGCAGCAGCAAATCTTGGGGCTCCAGACGAGCTTGGAAGCTCCCGTGTGGGGGCTGGGTGGCACCAAGATGGTGACACAGTTCCCTGAGGGGCGTCTGTGCACAGCCTCTGCACGAGGACCAAGCGTGAGCTGCTCTTCAGGCTGGAGCTCCTCACAAGCCAAAGAGGCCTCTTTCTCAGAAAGACGGGGCACCTTTTATTTATTCAGCTTTCTGTGGCCAAGCCCTGGGAGGAGGGAGCCTAGTGAAAACTGTCTCTGACGGTTACTGTCCTCTAGGACCCAGGAACAGAAGCTTCCCGAAAAGATATAGGTGCTCCAGTGCGCAGCTGTGGGAGAGCTGAAGATAGCCTCTGAGGTCCCTGGAAAGGATCACAGTCATCCTTAGCACCTGTTTAATCAGAAGCCGCCCCTCAGACTGCAGCTATGAGGATAAACAAACAGACCTCTTTCACAGAAAGACGGAGTATGTCTCAGTTCGCTGTCTTCCCTGAGCTCCACGGGGTCAGCCTGCCCAGAACTGTGTCTCAGGTAGTTACAGTCCCGCGAGACGTGGGAACATGAGTCCCCTCAGCCTCCAGGGCCCTGGTGTTCGAAGGGCGTCTCTGGGGCGGCGTTCGCTAAAACCAGACACTAGTCAGTCAGAGGAGAGTGGGAAGACGGCGCCCAGGGGCTGGACAGACAGCAACTGCCTGGAAAAGAAAAGGAAAAAGGAAGAAAAAAGGAAGATGGTGCCCGCCAGCCAGAACACAAAGACGGCCTCTGCTGACTGGAAAGAAGCAGAAGGTGGGTGAGTAGATTGTGCCCAGAAGAAAAAAAAAAACATAGAAGATGGTGGCCACCAGCAGCAGGTTGGCTGTGGACTCCTGAGAAGCCTGAGCCTCAAGCTGGGCTTTAAAAGCGGGTAAGCTTCCTTCGCAGCAAGTTTGCCGCCTCTGGATGTACAACCTCTTTCTCGGCCGAAGGCAGGTGAATCCCATCATGCCAGCCCTTTGAGAGTCTTTCTCTGATGGTCATAGCTTTGTGGGTCTCGTGCACGTGAGCCCGGTTAGTTTTAAGTTATAGAGGGCTCATCTCTCAGGTGCAGGTCTTAAAAGTTGGGGTGTCTACTGTGGGGTTCAAGCTGCTTACTTATCAGGGAGAAGCTCAGGTTTTGAGTCCCCTCCTATCTGAGTCACTGTGCAGTGGATGGAGTTTATGGCGGCAGCTGTGTTCCAGCCTCTTCTACTTGCTCTGATGCGGGCCTTCTCTTGTTTGCTAGGAACAGGGGAGTTGCTTGGTTTTTAGGTTTTTTCCCCAGAGGAAGTTGTTCCATGAATAGCTACCGATTCAGTGTGTCCATGGGGGGAGGTGAGCCCCGGATCCTTCTCTATTGCTGTCTTGAACCAAAACCAGTTTGTCCTTGCACCTTATTTTGAATTTAAGTGTAAACATTTTCCACCATTAGAGTCTCTCTTGGACTATGAGACTCTAAAATAGGGTTTAGTGGTTTGGGTTAAATTTACATGTGATCAGACTGTTAACTCGAAAATTGCTAAAAATTAGAAGAAAACTGTGTAATAGTGATAGGAACTGGATGTGAAAGCAGCCAAGAAAAAAAATCTGACCGATAACATCAAAAAAGGTAGAGTTAATTTGTCTCAGGCGACAGGAAGTCTGGATATCAGTGTCCAGAGTTGGCACAATTGTTCAGTGTTATCATCAGAGATCAGAGACCCTGGACACTTTATCTGTCTTTGCATATTGGTCTCTTTGGTTTACAGGTTTCACCCTCATGGTCTCTTTATGACTGTTACACATCCATAAATCACATTTGTATTTCAACTGGAAATAGGCTAATAGGGCCAGAGGGAAAAATGGACTCTGCCAGCCAACGTCCCTTTCTCCCTCACTCTCAGCTCTCTCTGGCTTCCTCTCTTTTTCCTTCTCTTTCTCTGTTTCAGTAAACTTCAAGTATAATGTATTGGGTTGGCCAAAAAATTTGTTCTAGTTTTCCTATGATATGAAAAACCTGAGATAACATTTTAGCCAAGCTAGTACATTTTAGATTTAAGTACAGACGGTTGAATGTTCATAGATTGATTGCACCTGTGTAACCAACCTCCAGGTTAAGAGTTAAAGCCTTATCAGCCCCTACAAAGATCCCCATTTCCATTGTAGACAATGGTGGTCACTGTCTTGACTTCTAACTGCATAGCATAGGTTTTCATAGTTTTGAACTTTATGTAAATGGAATTATACAGTTATACTCTTTTATGGCTGATATCTTTTGCTAAATGTTATGGTTGTGATATGCATCCTCAGTGTTGGATATAATTGTAGTTTGTTCATTCTCACTGTAATACAATATTCTATTTTATGATTATTCATTATTTATCTGTTTCACTGTTAATTGACATTTGGGTTGTTTTCTGTATTGGACTACTATGAATTGTGTTATAAATAGTCTTGTGCATTTTTATTTGTTTTTGGTAATTAGACACATGCATTTCTGTTGGGGGTATACCTAGGAGTGGAAGGTCTAATTCATACTTAGTGCTAAACATTAGTAGATGCTACCTAAGAGTTTTTTTCTAGGAAGTTTTACTAATTTATACTTCCACTGAATCTCTTGAGTTCCATAGCTGCACATCCCTGACAACACTTGATATGATCCACTTTTTAAATTTTAGACATTATAACTGTTATAAGGTACATTTATTAGAAATTTCATCCAGAAAATACTGTTTACAAATCATTACCTAGAATTATGTCATAAAATCAATCCTAGGTGCAAGGAATTAACATTTTTGCATCTATTATGGGCAAAAACTGAAGAGGATATGAATAACTTCTGGGAAGTCAATACTCAAAGACTCTGAAGAGGGGAGAGTCTGAGAAATGGACCATAGGGTCACCATTGCAGTGTTCAGCAAGGAAGACATTAACTTCTGTGATTCACTTAGCTTCTCCTTGCTCAATCCTGGTGAGAGACTGATCTCTCTTATGCAACAAGGATATTGAGAAATGAATGTAAGCAATACACATTTGTAACGACGAAAGATCAGGTTCAAAGATGCTAGAATCTTACTTAATTGAAAAGGAAAAAAAAAATAGGAATCAAGAGAAGAGCGATTGAATGTCCATAGGGGCAGAACTGGAAAATTCTTGTGTTATTGCTTTGGGATAACAGTTATTTTAAACTTCATTTAGTATAGCATAAAAGGTACGCTATCTAGTAAGAATAGTTTAGATTCTACTCACAGAATTAATCTATTTAGTGAACAAGTCAGCAGACACTGTATTGATTCAATCCTGAAGCACTTTAGAAGCAGGACCCTTACAAAAATCCTACCACCATGAAACCAGTTGGAAAGTGAGTTGATGGTCTGAATCATGTTATAAAGTTATATATCCTTCTTAAGTTGATCTCCAGTATAACATAGTATAGCAGGGAAGCCACCTGGAACAGTACACAAGTTAAACACTCAAATGTCTGCTGTGGCTAGAGATGTGACACAATTGAATCAAATAAGACTGACAGGGACAGCCATGTACTCAGGAAGGCGTATCTCTCCCAAAGTTGTTAGGGGATACTTAAATCAGAGATATTTTAAGAAACTTGGATCCACAGTTGCTAGATTTTCTCATTTTTACCCAGATTTTCATTTTTAAATATCTAAATCTTATCATATAATTAAATTTGTTATGAAACACCACCAGTCAAAAAAACCTGTCTGCAAGTGAAATAGGAAGTGCAGTTTGTAACCTCCAGTGAAAGAAGAGAGTTTGGAGTGAGAAGCTTGGATTACTCTCTCTACTCCACACCAGTTATGTGATACATTTTTTTTTTCTAAATTTTTGCTGTGCTGGGTCTTTGTTGTGGTGTGTGAGCTTTTCATTGTATGGCTTCTCTTGTTGCAAAGCATGGGCTCTAGGCACACAGATTTCAGTGGCTGCAGCACACGGGCTCAGTAGTTGCAGCTCACAGGATATATATGTATATAAACATTTAAACATGTGGCTCAGTTCAGTTCAGTCACTCAGTCATGTCCAACTCTTTGCGACCCCATGGACTGCAGCATGCCAGACCTTTCCATCACCAACTTCCGGAGTTTACACAAACTCATGTCCATTGAGTTGGTGATGCCATCCAACCATCTCATCTTCTGTTGTCCCCTTATCCTTCTCCCTTCAATCTTTACCAGAATCAGGGTCTTTTTTAAAATGAATCAGTTCTTTGCATCAGGTGGCCAAAGTATTTGAGTTTCACTTCAGCATCAGTCCTTCCAATAAATATTCAGGACTGATTTCCTTTAGGATGGACTGGTTGGATCTCTTTGCAGTCCAAGGAACTCTCAAGAGTCTTCTCCAACACCACAGTTCAAAAGCATCAGTTCTTTGGTGCTCAGCTTTCCTTATCGTCCAATTCTCACATCCAAACATGACCACTGGAAAAACCATAGCTTTGACTAGATGGACCTTTGCTGGCAAAGTTATGTCTCTGCTTTCTAATATACTGTCTTGGTTGATCAGAACTTTTCTTCCATGGAGTAAGCATCTTTTAATTTCATGGCTGCAGTCACCATCTGTGGTGATTTTGGAGCCCCAAAAAATAAAGTCTCTCACAGTTTCCATTGTTTCCCCATCTATTTGCCATGAACTGATGGGACCAGATGCCATGATCTTAGTTTTCTGAACGTTGAGCTTTAAGCCAACATTTTCACTCTCCTCTTTCACTTTCATCAAGAGGCCCTTTAGTTCTTCATTGCTTTCTGCCATAAGGGTGGTGTCATCTGCATATCTGAGATTACTGATATTACTCCCGGCAATTTTGATTCCAGCTTGTGCTTCATCCAGCCCAGTGTTTCTCATGATGCACTCTGCATGTAAGTTAAATAAGCAGGTTGACAATACACAGCCTTGATGTATTCCTTTCCCGATTTGGAACCAGTCTGTTGTACCATGTTCAGTTCTAACTGTTGATTCCTGACCTGCATACAGATTTCTTAAGAGACAGGTCAGATGGTCTGGTATTCCCATCTCTTTCAGTATTTTCCACACTTTGTGGTGATCCACACAGTCAAAGGCTTTGGCTTAGTCAATAAAGCAGAAATAGATGTTTTTCTGGAACTCTCTTGCTTTTTGTATGATCCACTGGATGTTGGCAATTTGATCTCTGGTTCCTCTGTCTTTTCTAAATCCAGCTGGAACATCTCAAAGTTATGGTTCACATTTTGTTGAATCCTGGCTTGGAGAATTTTGAGCATTACTTTACTAGCATGGGGCTTCCCTTGTGGCTCAGCTGGCAAAGAATCTGCCTGCAATGTGGGAGACCTGGATTCGATCCCTGGGTTGGGAACATCCCTGGAGAAGGGAAAGGCTACCCACTCCAGTATTCTGGCCTGGAGGATTCCATGGACTGTAAAGTCTATGAGGTCACAAGGAGTCGGACACGACTGAGCGACTTGCACTTTACTAGCGTGTGAGATGAGTATAATTGTATGGTAGTTTGAGCGTTCTTTGCATTACCTTTCTTTGGGATTAGAATGAAAACTGACCTTTCCAGTTCTGTGACCACTGCTGAGTTTTCCAAATTTGCAGGTATATTGAGTGCAGCATCATCTTTTAGGATTTGAAATAGCTCAATTGGAATTCTATCACCTCCACTAGCTTTGTTTGTAGTGATGCTTCCTAAGGCCCACATGACTTCACATTCCAGGATGTCTAGCTCTAGGTGAGTGATCACACCATCATGGTTATCTGGATCATGAAGATCTTTTTTGTATAGTTCTTCTGTACATATATATAGGCACACATACACACATATGTATATAAATATTTTTTTGATCTAGTTATTTTCATTTTTCTCTTATGTGTATGTGAGTAATTTTTATATATTCTGGTTTGTTTAATGAATATATGTTACTTTTAAATATTAAGAATTACTATTCAGTGTAAGATATACTTAAGTAAGTTATCAGTATAAGTTATGCCACATAACATGTAATATCACATTTTTATTAAAGGTTAAGTTGAGAAAAAAAATCCCTATGTTAATCATATTAATCCCACATGCATTTATTGACTGATGGCAAAACCAGCTATATACTCAACTATATTATTTTCATAAATATATTAATACTGCTTTAAATTACAAGCTAGTGTTAAGGTAGAGAATTTAAATTCAGATTCCATAAACATGTTGCTAACCATATAGAGTGGCATTTGTTAAGCAGGACAAGCTCAATGATTAATAATGAAAATATGTTAGATTTTCCTACAATGTCTAACCATCCAAAGGAGATAGAGGTGAAGAGAAAAGTGACTGTGGATAGCAAATTAGATATGAATTTGAAGTCTGTACTGCCAGTTAAAAATTGCTATGTGATTTGGGGTTGAAAAGGCATTGTGTCATGATCAAAAAGGAGAGGCAATTGTCTGCCTGTGTCCACTGTTGAGCAGACTGTATCTAGAATATCATATGTATCTCCTAAAAGCATAATAATAAAAATCTAAAATTATAGCAGTTTTAGAAAAGAATATAAGAGTATGAGAGGAAATGAAGCCTTTACTGAAAATTAAAAACTAATTAAGTATGCCTAAATAAATTAGTAATAATTTAATTTTGCTCATAAGAGAAAAGAGCTACTTACAATGAATAAAAAATTGTGAAAACAGAAAAACCTGATGGAAACGTTTACAAACATTCTGTGACAATTATAAAATTAGTGTTTAGAAGTTTTAGAAAAGCTACTAATCCTGAGTGTGACTGGCCTGTATGCTGTTTTATGTGTGTAATTTATTTATTCATCTTTGATATATTTACTGAGTTGAAAAGCTTATATTCATGTAGCATATTAATGGCAAAAATTAAAGATACCTTTTTGTTCTCTCAGTATTTAGAAATAACATACAATTGAGAGTTTTCTACTATCCTATCAAGATTTCCATCAAATAAAGTGATAAGAATAAGATTATTGTTATTATTTTAAATTTGTAATAATCTGTATTTTTACAATAAAATGAATGGCCAAGAGCCTGCAGGTATTGTTCAAAATATATTGTCAATGCCTGACATTCTGAAAGTTATATGCTCATAGCTCAGTCAGTAAAGAATCTGGTTGCAATGCAGAAGACCCAGGTTCCATTCCTGGGTACGGAAGATCCCCTGGAGAAGGAAATGGAAACCCACTCTACTATTCTTGTCTGGAGAATCCCATGGTCAGAGGAGCCTGGCAGGCTACAGTCCATAGGGTCACAACAGTAGGACATGACTTACTAAACCACCACCACAAATAAGTAAAAACATACTTATAATAAAAATTGGTAAAGTTCAAATAAGGTAACTCTCAATAAAACATGGAAAAAGTACCTATCACCTTGGTGTCTATGAGAACGTGCCTCTCAGACCTCCAGTTACAAAGATTTTAGTCTATGGACTAAAGTATCTCCCAAATCCAAGCTTGTAATAAAGCTTTGTGCCACATGGGCTACAGCCAGTCCGTAAGTGAGCACACAGGGGTACCAAAGCATATCCATTCTTAGGAGATACGGGGATCCTCTGATGGCTCCAGGACTCCCCAAAAGCCTTGCTGAGGTTTTTTTGAAATTGCACACAGTTAAGGATTCTTTTATTTAATCTTCCTTCTTTCTTTATTCAAGGTCAGCCTTGCTTCACAGATTGTTGGCTTCTCTAGGCTTTTTCTCTCCATTTTCTCTCTTTAGTGCTGCCCTTCCTCTTCTCATGTTTAATCTGCCTCATGGAGAAATCACACTTCTTAATTCTACACCTTGCAGTTGTTTTATTTAGACAGCTCCTGGATGTGGATATTCTTACCAATTGGTGTTTACTTTCTGTTTCAAAAATATTTTTGCAAACCTAAGAGAGATTAGATCAAGATAATGGACTGAGCAGAGAGCTACTTAACTCTAGCCAAAAATTTTAGAATTCAAGGAAAATAGATAAAATATATTCACTATGATTCTGAAAAACACTAAGACTAGAAATTATGAGGAACTTGTTAGGGAGAGAAAGTAGGTAAGAGTAAACTGAAAAATGCTGAAGAAAATGCAGCCCAAAATTGGGAGAAGGAAAACTGTTTGACAGTGTGAACAAAAATATGATGTTATAAACTTAAATACAAATTTTTTTAAATAAATTTATTTTTTTTAGTTGGGGGCTAATTACTTTACAATATTGTAGTGGTTTTTGCCATACATTAACATGAATCAGCCATGGGTTTACATGTGTTCCCCATCCTGAACCCCCCTCCCACCTCCCTCCCCATCCCATCCCTCTGGGTCATCCCATTGCCCCAGCCCTGAGCATTTGTCTCATACATTGAACCTGGAATGGTGTTCTGTTTCACATATGATAATATACATGTTTCAATGCTATTGTCCCAGAACGTCCCACCCTCACCTTCTCCATCAGAGTCCATAAGACTGTTCTATGCATCTGTGTCTCTTATTCTGTCTCGCATATAGGGTTATCGTTACCATCTTTCAAATTCCATATATATGCATTAGTATACTGTATTGGTGTTTTTCTTTCTGGCTTACTTCATTCTGTATAATGGGCTCCAGTTTCATCCATCTCAATAAATAAACAGATTTAAGAGTAGTTTGGAATGAATTTTTTTAAGACAAAAATTTTTTTACACAATGCATTAAAAATTAAGTATATGTCTTAGGAGAAGGCTTATATAATGTTCTTCACTTGTATAATGAAGAACAAGTTAAACAAGAAAAACAGATATTTCATTTTAATTAAAAAATGAAGGTAGATGTAGTGCAATCTCTATAGAAAAAAAAACATAATGACAAAGTTGAAGGAAATATGAGGGCCTGGGAGAAAATATCTGTAAAACACTTACAGTAAGAAAATATAAAGAGATATGTCAATAAAGAAAAAAAATGGATGAAGCTTATGAGTAAGCTGTTTGAAGAAGAAATATATACTTATTGGATAAAAGCATATTATAATGTTTAATCTTACTTATTACCATGGACATGGAAATTAAAATAACAGTTTGGCAATATGTAAAAATTAGAAGTTTGTAGATATTTTGATTATGCAGTTTAACTTCTAGAGACCTATTCTAGAAAACTATCTATCCATGATTCATAAGGTAGGACTAATATTGAGCCAGTACACTCTGTTATAATACTTTATTTTATTTTATAGCTGGATAGTTCTGAGTTGCAAAGTATGTGTTCTTCTGGGATAATACATAAATTATACTGACTATTAAATATTTTGAATATCATTCTTGGTACAAAGTTATTAATTTCATTACAGCATTGCTAATAATAATAATTATTACTATTTACAAACAAAAAACAACCTGAGTATCCCTCAGTAAAGGAATAAACTAATAGATAATGCATATTCATATGAGAAAGTGCTTTGTAATACATCTTGTTTACATAAAGTTTGTGACACAGATTGTACCAATAATTTTTAAAGACTTGTTAAAAAGATTTTTTCCTAATAAAATTTCTTAACACTGTCATAATATATATTTTTTTATTGAGGATGATTGTGAGAAACCAATTCAGAAATAATGGACTGGTGGCTAATAAAGCTCTGGTCTGAGAAATATAAACAAGAGAAAATTATTGCATGCTTAAATTCATTTTTAAATTGAAAAAAAAATTCCCTATATTTTAAAAACTTTTGACAGAAGACATATTAACATACTCAAAACAAAATTAAGCATATGTGTACATAAATCTTAGTAAACATCTTAATTTGCTTATTAAACTTAAAAGAATACTTGATTTGGAGCAAGATGAAAAAATTCTAAATGCCTAGATACAGATTGGTGCTATCCCTAGAAAATCAAATGAGTAATAATCTCAACTCAATTTTTGGTTTATACTCTATTTGTGTTAAATATATTTATAACTGTACCGTTTCAAACGTTACTTTGGTATACAAAACTCGAGTGTATCTTCTCGACAGTTAATATCTTTATTGTAACTAATTTGGACCTACTGCAGTCTTCACTGCCCTAGATGTTGCTTTAGAAATAAGTTGTATCTCTAAGTTTACAAAGTCTCTTTCATGATTCAGTTTCAAAACTGGAACGTTTTTGGACTTCTGATATTCAAAAAAGTTTTTTTAAATTTCTGCTCTTTTTCACCTATTTCAAATGAAAAAATACACACACACACACACAGACAAACATGCACCCAAGTCACGTTTTTGTTTAGTCAGTAAGTCATATCTGACTTGTTGAGCCCACCAGGCTCCTTTGTCCTAGGGATTTCACAGGCAAGAATGCTGGAGTGGGTTGCCTTTTCTGCCTCCAGGCAATCTTCCCTTCCCAGGGATCAAACCCATGTTTTCTGCATTGGCAAGCAAATTTTTTAGCACTGAGCCACCCAAGAGGCCAAGTTTACTTTGATGTATTTTCTATATAAAATTCTTAAGAATCATTAAGACTTGGTTTGAACATGGTATGGTGAAATACACTTATGTGATACCAATTTATTCAGTAAGTGCTTGTTGATCACCTACTATATATGGGACTCGGTACTAGACATTAGGGATATAACGACTCAAGAGAAAACTACACAGTTATGATAGACAGAAGAGCTATGTTACTTCTTGGAGTCATGCTTGACTTGTATAGAATAATATATAATTGATTTTGGTGGTGACTTTGGTTTATTAGAAATATGATAGTATTTTTCACTTTCTAATTACAGCATTACATTTCTTAAATCTGATAAGGATAGACTGAAATGATTACTAATTTTACCTCCATAAAAAAGTTCCTGTTTCACACTTCCAAATGAGGTGTGCATATCACAAAGTCCTCATGTCTTTTGATTCTCTGATTTGGCTCTTCAACTTCTGGTCCCAGCTGGAACTAAGAACTTCAAGTTTGTTCAAACGTGAATAATGAACTTTTACGTTTATTTCAGATTGACTTGGAATAATGGCTTGACTTGGTTCTCATATTATTCAGTCCAAATTTATCTTCCATCACACAGGATAGCCCCTATATTTCAGTTCAAAAACCAGCTTATGTATACAGGTTCATCACGGTGGTATTTTGATTGTTTGCTTGCTTTCTCTACTTTGCTTTCTGAGTAAGTTACTTGCTTTGGAAATAATAGCAGTTCAGTTCAGAAACAGCAGTTGCCAAATGTCATGTTCTACTTATTCTCTGTTTTTTATAAATCTTTAGGTGGGGGAGCTTGCTGAGTTGGCAGATTGCTTCATTGTTTTCTTGTAATGTGGTTGCCACGTTTAAATATTCATAGCTAAGGAAGTGGGCTATTGTGCAATGCCTACCTAGTATTCACTGACAAGCAACTGCTACTTCTTTCATTCAATTTCTGTTCTTCTTTTTGCCTATTAAACTATTTGACCTTCTTTGGGAAAATCTCTTTGTCTTTCAACTAAAGATATTTATCATGATATATGAGGAAACTAATACATAAAATAGGCTTCAAGCCCCAGTAAAGCTGAGAACAGCCCCCTTTATCAATGCAGCAGGTTGGCTCTATTTCAGTCAGTTATTTACCTATTTTTCCTCCATTTCTAGCAGCATATTTGCTTTGCCATTTTATATTTACTCACAGAGTGCAGGAAGATCAGGAAGATGGGACACTCTAAGATTCTATTCCCCTTGGGTGTTTTCACTCCCACGGAGGGTTGCTGATTTGCAGGATATTGCTGCTGTTCTTCTCCACTCCTCTACTTTAATTTCCCTCCCCTGCTGCTCTGCATATTGAACAATAATGAATGTTTTCTGAGCTCCCACTGTCCTCTCACCTACTCTCATTCTCAACAAAAAAGGAAAGGTTTTGAAGCCAGTTTCATTTTATATTAAATTCTACCAAAATGTGCTCAGTTGTATACAGATTTCCAATGATTATCTTTCCTTGAGAATGTGGATTCAAAACAGAATAATGACTTTAAATTAGCTTTGGCTGAAACATTGCAGAAAGCATTCAGTACTGTTGTGTTGATTGGCTTTTGTTTATGTAAACTAAAGTCTTATATAAATATTGCTACCTATGTAACTCCCAGTTTGCTCATGAGGATTGACTGGAAAGAGGCTGGATGGAACTTTCTGGGGTTGAAGCTGTGTTCAACATCTTGATTAGGAAAGTGATTACATGATGTATGTATCATACATGTTTGTAAAAGTCACTGAAATCTAAATATAACATCTGCAAATCTACCATGTACCAAGTACTGTGTTCAAATGATTTAAAAAAGGAGGAAGAGGAGGCTGAGAGCACAGACATTAGTCCTAAACAATTATATATGTAATTAAAATTCAATAAGTAGTTTGAAGGCATGATACAATATTATCAGAGAAGATATGTTGTAAGCCTTGTCTTAATATAATTAAACATAAATCACAGCCAAAATGTGAAGCTATGATTCACAGCAGTTTTATCTAAGAATATGATAATGTGTATAGGTACATTGACGAGATTGGTGGATGTATCACCTTGAGGGAGACTATGAAATAAGATTATGTTCTACCAAAATTCACTCAGTTGCATTTGGACCTCCAATGACACTTGTATTTTTTCCTTAAAAAAACAAAAACCAAAACAGATTTTATTAGAATATGTTCCGATTAAAGCATGAAAGTGAAGGGCCTGAGTGACTAACACTAACTTGAGAAGAAGAAAATGTTAGTTCAAAATTCACACCAAAATAATACTAGTTGTTGTTCTTTAGTCAGTAAGTCATGTCTGATTCTTGTGACCCCTTAGACTGTAGCCTGCCAGACTCCTCTGTCCATGGGATTTCCCAGGCAAGAATAACGGAGTGGGTTGACATTTTCTTCTCCAGAGGATCTTCCAAACCCAGAGACAGAGCCTGTGTCTCCTTTATAAAAAACTATATATACTCTTACTTTATAATCCAGCAATTGTACTCCTTGTTATTCAACATTTATCCATTTATCAATGAGTTGAACTCTTTTTGTCTACATAAAAAAAATCTGCTTAAGGATGTTTATGGCAGCTTTAATTATAATTACCAAGACTTACAAGCAACCAAAATGCACCTCAGTAAGTGAATATGTAAAAAACTGTGGTACATCCAGATGATGAAATATCATTCAGTGCTGAAAAGAAATGAACTATCAAGTGAAATGACATGGAGGAATCTTAAATGTATATTATTAAGTGGAAAAGGGTAGTTTGAATACTGTATTCAGTATTGAATACTGAATCACTGTATGATCCAACTATGTGACATTCTAGAAAACTCCAAACTGTGGAGACACTAAAAGGATCAGTGGGTTCCCCTGGATTTAAGGGGTGAGGGGGGATGAATAGACAGTACAGGGGATTTTAATGGCAGTGGAGCCACTCTATATAATACTATAATCATGGATATGTGTCATTACATATTTGTCAAAGCCTATAGCATATACAACACAAAATGCAAATCCTAATGTAAACTATGGACTTTGGGTATTGTGTAAGTGTATGAAAGAAAAAAAGAAAATGCCTATCTTAATGGAAAATTTCTTGAAGCCAGAGCTCTCAAGTTTTGCATCTCTCTGTATCTAAGAGAAATTCCTAAAATTTGTTTATAAATGTCTTTTCCTTTCCTATACAATATATACCCACTCTACTGAAAGTGAAAGTTGTGTCTGACTCTTTGCGACCCCATAGACTGTACGGTCTATGGACTTCTCCAGGCCAGAATACTGGAGTGGGTAGCCTTTTCCTTCTCCAGGGGATCTTCCCAACCCAGGGATCAAACCCAGGTTTCCCACATTGCAGACAGATTCTTAACCAGTTGAGCCACAAGGGAAGACCAAGAATACTGGAGTGGGTAGCCTATCCCTTCTCCAGTGGATCTTCCCAACCCAGGAATCCGACTGGGGTCTCCTGCATTGCAGGTGGATTCTTTACCAGTTGAGCTATCAGGGAAGCCTGTTAATACTAAGTCACCTTAAAAATTGGGCATAGTGATAAGAAGTCTGAAAATTTAGTTCAAATGACAGTCTCTCCCGAGCACTGCATGTTAAATAGGCATTCCTTCACCCACAGCCACTGCTACAAAGAGAAGGAAAGCAAAAAAAAATCCAGAACAATATGCTCATAAATAAATATGGCTGTCAAAATGGTTACTTTGCAATGCAAGTGCTGATTAGGAAAGCTGATCTGTGTTAGGTGGAAATGTTGCCTTTCTTCTATTTGTTGGTTGAAATCTGAATAATCTTAATCATTATCTATTCATATTAGTGAGGAAGCAAGAAAAAAATGAAAAAGAAGAAAATAACTTTGGAATAATAATCATTGGGTCACATTGTTATTTTATGAACACATGTCTCACAAAATTAGCAAAGATTATTGAAGCTATAGAATTTGAAACTTGCATAAAATAATGCATTTCATTATGTAATTTCCAATAATTAAAATATTTTAAACATGCCATTGTGTACATAAATCAGAATCATTCAAAATACAGTTGACACCCAAGTTACCTGAATGAAAGGTGATTAAAAATATAATAACTTATTATTGTTTCTAAGCAGAGAATAAAAATTTGCTTTTATTCTGACACTTTATTTGGCATCAAATCAGTATCTCATTTCCATTATACAAAAGTAGAATTTTTACCAGTTTATTTCTAAGATGATGCTATTACTTCTAGACTATCACAAAAAAGTACATGCAAATAAATCAATTTGCAGGCTACACATCAGAGCTTATAAGGACAATGATCCCATTTCCTTAGGGTCTAGTGGGGAAAACTTGCCAAAGAAATGAGCTACCAAAGAGGGAAGAAAGTTTCAAATTTATATTAAATTAAATTTACCGCAGTTTCAAATGCCCATGACATCAATTAAATGACACTTTTTAGATGGTTTTATTTTGTTTTTCTTTCTTTTTTACAAAGCACTTGCCACCAGTAACAAATATTATAAATATAATTAAATAATAAAAGAGCAAACGCTCTAGAGACCTTTGGTAAAAGTGACTACCACTTCCCTCCCTGCAATGATTATACTTGGTAGCAGAAAAGGCTCACAAACTGATGAGAAAACTTGCCCTCCCAGTGAGACTGGCCAAGAACACTGGCCAGACATCTGAAATAGAACCAGGTATCAAGGATGAAGACCAATGACAACAACATTTGCAGTCTGGGTTGCCATTGGGATCTGATGATAGCAATAAGTGTATGACTCAGAAATAGATGGCTGAAAAGAAATCTAACTGAAGTGGATGAGACTTTGAATAATTGTGAGTGGGGAATAAAACCAGAACTGTATATCTATGCCTACTAGCTATTTGAGGAACCAATGAGAAATAAGTGGAAAACACTGAAGGATGTCTGTGTCTGTATTGGTTCTAATAAAGAAGGTTATAGTTTATGCAGAGTGTAGCACAAAAGAAAAAAAAAATATGAGTGATTGATGGCACATCACATTATAACAACCACTATAAGCTCTGGTGTCTTCCTTTTTCTTCTTTTCTGATACAAGCCTTTTCTTTAGCTCATATGGTAACACAGATATAACTTTGAAATATTTTCTACTTATTATCAATAAGCATTTCTTTTGTTGTGAAAATACTTTGACATTTTTTTCCATGAGAACCTAACCAGTTATGCTTAAGGAGGGACATTTTCTCTGCCCCAATAGATTAGAGCTAGGGATAAAGGCAGATGAGAGAAGTAGAGTGGGTATAGATTGTATAGGCAAGGAAAAGACATGTATCCTAGGGAAGAAATGAATTGTTCCATTCCTATATTTTTTCTTATTGAAGTATAACTGATTTACAATGTTGTGCCTATCTCTGCTATACAGCAAAGTGACTCAGTTATACACATATATACATTCTTTTTTATATTCCTTTTCATTATGGTTTATCACAGGATATTGAATATAATTCCCTGTGCTATACCTTAGAACCTTTCCTGTATTTTTTAAGTTACCTATTATTAATAATAGGTAATATTATTGCCTATTAATAGGTAATAGGTAATACCTATTAATTAATAGGTAATTAATAACAGGTACCTATTATTAATAATAGGTAACTTTAAAAATACAGGAAAGATACATGAGGTAAAGAAAGTAACTCACAAGGTGAAAGTAAACGTAACACTTGATGCTACAACTCTTAGAGTGAATCTGTTTCCCAGGATGATTATGCTAAACAAGTGAAAAAGTGAAACAGTTCTCTTAAATAAAGTACATCCAGAATCCATTCTTACCCTTCTTTCTCCTTGGTTCCACATCTACCTTGATCTTCTGTGAACTCAGATCCACATAGGTTTGAGGAGTAATATAACAATTGAGGATCTGATGAATTCTATGAATCAGCTCCTCAAGTACAAACACAGATACAAATGACACAAAACTTTGCACATAATTCCATTTTAGCAGAAGTCTAGTCATGGGACCCAGTGACTAGCTTTGCTAAAACTGGGTTGATAACTATGCTTACCAATATTTACTTTACCTTTTTTGGAAATAGCTTCTGAGTTGTCTTCTGCAGAATGCCTTTTTTTCCGCTCTTTAGTCTGTAAGCTTTGGGAAAAACTGATTCACTCTCTTGCTGTTTATGGCTGCTGTATTACTTTGCTCAAACTACTATAACAAAACACCATAGCCTTAATGGGTTAAACAACAAAAATTTATTTCTCACACTTCTAGAGGCTGGAAAGTCCAAAATAAAGTTGCTGGCGGATTCTATTCCTGAGGCCTCTTTTCTTGACTTGCAGATGGCTGTCTTGCTGTGTCCTTGCATGACAGAGAAAGGGGTGGGGGTGGGGGTGTCTCTGATGTATTTTCTAATAAGGGCATAAATCTTAATGGACTAGTGTCTTACCCATATGACCTCATTTAACCTTAATTACCTCCTAAAGACTCTAATGTATAGTCACATTGATCAGTGTGGTGAGGGGAACACAAATTAGTCCGGATTATGATGTGATCCAGGCTTGTGGGCAGTAGATATAGTCCCTCTCTTGACCACATGATTAGTTTAGACATATCATGTGACCCAAACCATGTAAATGAGCCCCAGTTTGGAGAATCTGGGGAAACTTCTGAGAAAAAGAAGACTTTAAGAAAATGGTATAGTCTGTTATTGGTATAAACAAGTTTGAACGTGCTGGCAGTTGACTTGTAGGATTAAGGCAGGAGAGAAAAGATAAGAAAGGAAAGAGAGAAACTGAGGTAGGATGACATTATTTAAGCCCCTGAATTGCATAATACCCAGAATAAAATATCACTTATAATTTCCCAACTGTACAACCCAAGGGCCTTCCCAGGTGGCAATAGTGGTAAAAAACTCACCTGCCAATGCAGGAGACAGAAGAGACTCAGGTTCGATCCCTGGGTCAGTAAGATTCCCTGGAGAAGGGCATGGCAACCCACTCCAGTATTATTGTCTGGAGAATCCCATGGACAGAGGAGCCTGGTGGGCTACAGTCCATAGGGTTGCAAAGAGTCAGACACAACTGAAGCAATTAGCACCCATGTTTAAGCCAAGATTCCTTACTTGTGCTTAATCCAATCTAATTTGGATTTCTGTCACTTGTAACCGAGATTCCTGACCAATTCTCTCAGATACTGATGCAGAAGTGTGATTGTATACCAGAGAAATGGGTCCAACTTCTTTGTCTTGGCAAGAAAGCTTTCTTGGAAAAATCAGTGGCTTTTCCTTTCCAAGTTGAAATGCAATACAATTGTAAATGTGAAGGAAATACCTAAATGGAAGATGGCTTTTGACTTTGTCACCTTGAAGGAGAACATGAATGTCAGTTGATATAATTGATTTATATCAACCTATTTAAAAGCATTGATCTTCAGATTTCAGAATCTATTTGAGTAAGTGAAAATGAAAAATGAAGGTCATTTCATGGCTTTTATACTATTTTTCATTTAAAAAATATAAATACAATGATTTCTAACCAACTACTTAAAAAATATGAAAATGTCCAAAACTCAGTATGAGAGCTGATATAATGCATCCTTTTCGAAAGTTGAATAGTCATATAGTTTCAGACAGTAGTTTTATGCCTAAAATATCATGGAAACAAGTATTCAAGAAGAGAGATGGCCAACCATTTTAACCAACTGTTTGATTATGGCACATCAAAACTGGGTGAGTGCAGAATCAGATACAAAAATCAAGTTGGCAAGTAAAGAAAGTAACCCATGATTATGTTTCAGATACAAGGTAGAAATCAAGATCTGAGTTGATACAAGTTTCAGTTAGAAGTCACAGCAAAGAGGAAAATGATTATTAGGAAACAGTAAACAAAGTAGATGGGAATGCAGACTTTCAATTCAAATAACTTGGATTTGATCCCTGCTTCGCCTTTTATCAAATCCAAAGTTCATGACTTCTACAAGTTATTTTATATTTCTAAGCCTCAATTTCTTCATCTGTAAAGTGAGGATAACAGTACCTACTTGATAAAACTATGAGAATTAATTGAATTACTGCCCACTGCTTTATTATTATTTGAGCTTTGGGCCATGAGTTAATGCACCCAAAGTGCTTAGGAAAGCCATTAATCCAGACTTAGTACTCAGTGAACAGCAATTGCTCTTTTTATGATAATTATCATTATAATCATTGTAATAAACCCAATCAATTAGATCCTGGTTTGCATAATAACTCATTCATGACTAGCCCAATTCTTGCTCTAAAGGTCATTATGCTCTCAGCATATGCATATTAGTTTTCATTGATACATTTGCAACCCAGACACACAGTGTATGAACAAAATAGCAAGCTTTCCAACAGTTATAATGATGCTTGTAAACAAGCTTTTGTAGTAAAAGCCTGAGTATTCATGCTACCTTTCACACTGTATGTGATGTGAATTTCACCTGAAGCTGCTTTAAATGATAGTGATTTCCATCTGTCTACTGTTCAGGTTTCTCATTTTATTTTAAGATTCTCCTTCTTTAAGACTAGGTGTGGCAAAGAAAAATTGAATTTAGCCAAAGATGGAGTTGAGAAAAATCATATTCCAGACCATCTGCTTTTAGACATGATTTTTAGAATGATTTCATTTGAGGTTCTTTTCAGGTACCACTTTAAAATATGGCATTTCACAATTCATTTCTAATAGCCCTAGAATTTGAAAGTCATAGTCCTGATTCAAAATAGAGGAAACCAAAGTAGTATTTAAAAGCTAAATACAATCGTTAGATTACTTACCATATTTTCAAACTTAAAACTGAACAAGTCAAATATTTCAGCAGGAGAAATGGAAATTCCATCTAAATAAAAGTGAAATATTTTGATCTGTGATTTTAAAGGAATTTGAAAGAGACAATAGCTATTTTTTAAATAAATGAAGATCTTTATTGGCTAAAATGGATTTAAATGGTATATTAATATATATATATATTCAATAAATCATTGAGCTATATAATATATATTAATATATGTATATCAATATATCAGTGAGTTCTGGTTAAGTTTACATCATATAGTAAGTTAACTGAGGTTAGAATGATATTTTGACCTTGATACAAACTGATAGAAAAATGACACTAAAACTCACTTTGTTTGGAAATTTGTTTCTATTGACATCTATACTTTGATAAGATTCCTAAGGTTTCTTATTCTTGATTTTCAATGTATGTTGTAACATATTTAATTTGGTGACATAAATATTGATTTTTCAGTTACATTATCATGTCATAAAAGATAGGTTACATGTAAAGTACTTTTGAATACTTTAATATTCTTATGGAATATTATTAGTGTTATTCAAAAGTACAATGAATTTGAATGGATTTTCCCAAAGTCATTTCATATAGTTTTATTAACATACTATCTAATGCTAAAACAGATCATCCTTATCACAGGCTATAATGTTTTCAAAAGAAAATATTGGCTCAAGCATCACAGACATTATAATATTTGATTTGTTCAGCATAATTTTTACAGCAAGAAAATGACCAAAACTGATCTACTTAGCACTTCTAATAGTAGTCCAAAGAAAATCACAGTTTAGAAAAGAAACTTTCTAAAGAAAGTCTCCCAGAAACATAGAGAAATGATGATTTATTTGAGTTTAGAACTTTCTTGTCAGTACCTTCTGTTCATCTTCATCACTATATTATTCTCAAAGCACATAATGATTTTTATTTTTCTTTCTCCTTGCTAAAATATGAGCCCCTGAGGGTAAACTTTTTTATTTTTTTTAATTTCTTGGAATATCCTCAGTGTCTAGAACAATGTCTGGGACACAGTATGTGCTCAGTTAATAATTTTAGGTAAAGATGTTACAAATTAAGTCTTTCACAGCAGTGGTGTAAAACTCTTGATCTTCCAGTGAGTCTCTGGTAAACAAGTTAGTGGTTGGTCTGCATGTAGATTTTTTCTCTGTGAATAATAGTAAAAATACAAGTAAATACGAATTTGTAACTTTTTTATATTCAAAAGAACACTCAAATCCTGAAAGGCTTTTAGATCATCTGTTCTAAAGATTTAAAACTTAATTGTCACCATAATATTTTAAATGTTATAGAAATGGGCCAAATTTTGTCCAATCAGGTTTACATGGAGAAAAAAAATATATTAGTTTATTTGCTAGAATCAAATTCATGTGATTAGAAAGTATAGGTATTTTGGGGTGGGGATAGTCTTCACTAATCACGAACCTTCTAACATTCTTCTCCAGAGAAGATTCTGAAGTTAGTACAGATGATATGAAATCTTAGGGCCTCCCAGGTGGTTCAGTGATAAAGAATCTGCCTGCCAGTGCAAGAGATGCAGGAGACACCAGTTCAATCCCTGGATTGGGAAGATCCTCTGGAGGAGGCAATGACAACTCACTCCAGTATTCTTGCCTGGAGAATCCCATCAACAGAGAACCTTGGTGAGCTACAGTTCATAGGGTCGCAAAGAATTGGACACCACTGAATGAGCACACAAAATCTTAGATGCCAATGAAAACTTAGAAACGATTTGCACATCTATAAAGCTAGCTACATTGCCCTAGTGCCATATTTCCAGGTTCAAGGTTTAGGCATGTTTTCTCCCCCAGGAGATTGTGTGAAGCAGGAAGTATTTACAAAAATGTTAGAAATTTTTTAAAAAGTGAGTGAAATATCTTCTTGAGAAAGCATGTGAGAGTTAAGTTTGTAAGTTGCTTCAGAAAAATTGCATCTGCCCCAATGATATTGCAGCTCAGAAAATGAAGTAAAGATGGCTCTACCTTAGTCAGTTACTATTATTAAGTGAAGAAAGACACTATCAGTGCATTATTAATATCCTTTACTGGCAGAGCTGGACAGAAATAACCTCATTTCTGCACAGTCCTAGGTTTCAAACAAGCAAGTAGTTCATATTGCAGTAGCACATTGTGATAACTATAGGAGCAATCTAGATCAAATAAGGATGAGAACGGGCTCCTCCAATAAAAGGCCAACTTTTTTAAAGTTTAAATAAAATTAAATAACAAAATAGTAGTAGTAGTAATAGATGACTAAATAGTAACTGATTTTTTTTTTTTAAGTCATATTTATTTTAGAAGGTTGTTCTATGACAGCATTATTCAATTTTGGCTTTGACTTGCTCTGAATATTGATTTAAAAGTTTGACTCTAAGTAATTCAGCCAAAAAATACATTTGGTGCATTTCTAGTATATGAAAGTTTTCAGCTGGTATAATTACTACCAGGCTTCCTTAGTGGCTCAGTGGTAAAAGAATCTTCCTGCAATGCAGGAGATGCAGGTTCAATCCCTGGGCTGCAAAGATCCTGTGGAACAGGGCACGGCAACCCACTCCAGTATTCCTGCATGGAGAATTCCGTGGACAGAGGAGCCTGGTGGGCTACAGTTCACAGGGTCACACAGTCAGACATAACTGAAGTGACTTAGCACACACACATGCGTAATTACTACCTATTTTGTTTTAGCACTGTTGATAATCAACATTTTTTTTTAAAGCTTTGACAAGAAACCAATCTTCAATTAAACTGTATAAATCACCAATAAATAGAATAAATTTGTGATTTCTTTTTAAAAAGTTAGTGTTGTTGAGATACCAATTTAAAGCAAAATTATAAGGACAGTTTAAAAATTTCTTTGATAATTGATATGTTCCTGTTTTCCTTCTACTATTCAGACTCCCCCATGTTATAGGACTGGGTAAACTGTGTTGACCCTCTATTTTCCATTGTGAACCTATATTACTGTTCATCCTCAGGGTGACCTGCCTCAGCTGTGGTTCCTCTAAGCTAGAATTGAAGTCCTTTAGGGAAGATGTCAAATATAAGTATTATTCTCTGTGTGTGTAGGTTGACTGTTCACATTGATCAGAAGCTAACCTCTGTCTGATGATTTTTCTTCAGTTAATATAAGGGGTGCATAAGTGCAGCTATTATCAGCCTCTTCTTATAACCATCTACTTCTTTTATTAGACAGGAAATGACATGTGTCTATCATACAAAAGACATAAAGCGCATCCTTCTTTTTTTTGTCTAGACATTTTATCCATTTCTTCTTGGTGTTTTGTGTCATCTCCTCAACTGTGAAATTTGAGGAAATACATTGTTACTAATAAGCCGACTCCAAATGTAAAAATGTTATACAGTGATTGAATAAGAAATAATCTTGTGCTCTATTAGCCTCATTGGTTATAGATTAGCTTGACGGTTCTGAATCTGTCCTGTTGCTATGACCCTGTTTGGCCTTGAATGCCGCATCTATTCCTGTACCCAATGAACAGGCAGTATAAAGCAGAGTGGACTAAAAATAAAAGCTGTAGAAGCTAATGAAATGAGGCCATTCTACTGTGAATATTTAGAAAAGGAGAAAAGTAATGGTGTTGTATTGAAACTTTCCAACTTCCTTCAACTTTTATGGTGTTTACTGGAATCTGAGGACAGAGTCTGACTGCCAGAGTTATTTTGGTTTCTACTGCTTCTGTTATTTCATGACTGGGCCTGGTAATTGCATATTTCCCCAAAGTTCTTAAATTTTAGAGAATAATGAAATACATGCACTATTATTCCTCTCTTAACCACCATCTTCACTATGGGGTCTTCTGACTGGGTTATAGGAGGTAGTCATGAAGGTGACACTATACTAACACAGTTGTTGCTCAGTTGCTCAGGGATCAGGCTGCCAATTCCAGAAACAGAGCAATCCTGAAAAGACAAAAGGTAGAACATGTGGTTTTTGTAGAGCTGGATGGTAGAAGTGGGAAGACATAGATATGAGGTTTCCTTTGGGGGTAATGGGTACTGTGTTTCTTTAGGGAGTAATGAAGACATTTAAAATGAGCTGTGGTGATGGCTGCAAACCTCTTTGAATATGGTAAAAACAATTAATTGTATACTTAAAATGGAAGAATTATGTGATATATGATTTATACCTCTATAAAGCCACTAACTTTTTAAAGCAGGTTTTAAATAAATTTTTTTTTTAATTGTCAACTGTCCCTAAGAAATAGAGTTCAAGTAATTATCACTTGATCAATTTACAGATATTTCTGTTCCCTCCAAAAGATGTTGGCGTGGTTTTGTTTACTCTTGCTTTTGGAAAGTGGTATTGCTGATAGAAAAAGTCATTTTATTTTAGAAATTATGATAAAGCCCTTATATATATAAATAATTAAATATTATTATATTTGATACACCAGCAATAGTATCATGAACACTTTTCATTATTATGAAAAATACATGTGAATTTTTGTATTCACGCTCTAATTCACAAGTTAAGGAAAAAATACTGTCTCAGTATTTCTGTCCTGGATTAATGAGGTTCAAAAATATGTAAATGACACACTGGATTCCAGACTCTATTATTCCAATTCCATCTAAAGAACAGCATATTAAAATATTCAATCCAGCATAATCATGTTTTCTGCCAGTATGTTTAGGTATTGGGATTTATGTGGTAAAGAACAATACAGTTGTGCTTAATGGATAGAAATTTTCATTATTTATCCAAATATTTACTGAACATCCATAAAATTTGTATTACAATGGGTTACATAGAAAGAACAAGAAAAGCAAGGACTCTTTTTAGGGGCTGTTTAAATGGTAGGGGATATACAAGAACACACACACAAGCATACACTCACACAAGAACATACAGAAAAAGTACCACACAAGCTTTTAGGCAAATATATATCTGCCAACATAAATACACAAATACATAATATGTGTATCAACATCAACCATATGTGCATGCATTCATGCACACACACAGTAGAAAACAAACAAAAAGGGAGAGATTGAGATTATTTTGCTTTGAGGGAATCTGGGAAAGTGAGGAAGCATCTTTGTTAGTCTAGAAGATTCGCTTAGAGACTAGAAAGAATACAGTTTAGGTCTGGAAAAAAAAATTAATATTGTTGAGAAATCACAAAACTCTCAGGTGAAACTAAAAGCAACAGCAACTGTGTGTATGTTAAGGTCAGAAAGAGATTATTTTGACTATTAGTGAAAGCACTGTAATTTTGGTAGGTTTGAGAATGGATGTGATATTCTCAGGCAACAATTTCTGTGATGAGACTGGCTAATTCAGTAGCAGTGATTATCTAGAATTTAAAATTGGCAAGATAGTGATAATGTTAAAATCGAGTGTTAAATTCTCCAAGACAGCCTTGATCGCTGGATGTCCAGACTAGATAGAGAGGCTAAAAAAAGTAACAGGAGAAAATGAAAAGACTGAAATGTGGTAAGTGTAGAGATAGATTGGGGGATTTATCTTCCTGATGCCGTCTGTCAAGTGTTGCTATTTTTGAGATCCATCTATTGGGGCACTGTGCTAGGCACTGTAAATACACCATCTTTTCTAGCAGTTGAGCCATCAGTCAGTTCAGTTTGGTCATTTAGTGGTGTCTGACTCTTTGTGACCCCTTGAACTGCAGCACGCCAGGCCTCCCTGTCCATCACCAACTCCAGGAGTTCACCCAAACCCATGTCCATTGAGTCAGTGATGCCATCCAACCATCTCATCCTCTGTCATCCCCTTCTCCTCTTTCCTCAATCTTTCCCAGCATCAGGGTCTTTTCCAGTGAGTCAGCTCTTCACATCAGGTGGCCAAAGTATTGGAGTTTCAGTTTCAACATCAGCCCTTGCAGTGAACACCCAGGACTGATCTCCTTTAGGATGGACTGGTTCGATCTCCTTGCAGTCCAAGGGACTCTCAAGAGTCTTCTCCAGCACAACAGTTCAAAAGCATCAATTCTTCTATCCTCAGCTTTCTTTATAGTCCAACTCTCACATCCATACATGACCACTGGAAAAACCATAGCCTTGACTAGATGGACCTTTGTTGGCAAAATAATGTCTCTGCTTTTTAATATGCTGTCTAGGTTGGTCATAACTTTCCTTCCAAGGAGTAAGCGTCTTTTAATGTCATGGCTGCAATCACCATCTGCAGTGATCTTGGAGCCCAGAAAAATAAAGTCAGCCACTGTTTCCACTGTTTCCCCATCTATTTCCCATGAAGTGATGGGACAGATGCCATGATCTTAGTTTTCTGAACGTTGAGCTTTAAGCCAACTTTTTCACTCTCTTTCACTTTCATCAAGAGGCTCTTTAGTTCTTCTTCACTTTGTGCCATAAGGGTGGTGTCTTCTGCATATCTGAGGTTATTGATATCTCTCCCGGCAATCTTGATTCCAGCTTGTGCTTCATCCAGCCCAGTGTTTCTCATGATGTACTCTGCATATAAGTTAAATAAGCAGGGTGACAATATACAGCCTTGACATACTCCTTATCCTATTTGAAACCAGTCTGTTGTTCCATGTCCAGTTCTAACTGTTGCTTCCTGACCTGCGTACAGATTTCTCAAGAGGCAGGTCAGATGGTCTGGTATCCCATCTCTTTCAGAATTTTCCACAGTTTATTGTGATCCACACAGTCAAAGGCTTTGGCATAGTCCATAAAGCAGAAATAGATGTTTTTATGGAGCTCTCTTGCTTTTTTGATGATCCAGCAGAATTTGGCAATTTGATCTCTGGTTCCTCTGCCTTTTCTAAAACCAGCTTGAACATCTGGAAGTTCATGGTTCACGTATTGCTGAAGCCTGGCCATATGTTATGGTTATTAATCAATTTTGAGGGATAAGAAGGTTGAAGTCTCAACAGACTAGGTAACAAGTGGAAGAGCAGAGATTCAGACTCAGAATCTTAATCTTAAAAGCTGCCCTATATGGAAATTCCCATTGTTTGTTTGAATCTACCTGAAATGCTGGAGACCTGCGTTTGATTCCTGGGTCAGGAAGATCCCCTGGAGAAGGAAATGGCAACCCACTCCAGTATTCTTGCCTGGAGAATTCCATGGACAGAGGAGGCTGGCAGGCTACAGTCCATAGGGTTTCAAGAGTTGGACATGACTTAGCACTATCTTTATTGTTTGTTTCTTGTTACAAATGCCATGATAAACATAAAAATCACTTTGATTTTACAGGGAATTATATTCATCTTGGTTTTAATTTGACTCTAATCCCTTGTTGCATCTTGACACTTTTATCATAAGACCTTTTATACCTATGATTCTGTAATATTACCGTTATTTTTTTTTTTTAATTTTCACATCTTCATCTGTAGGAATTTTTACCTTCTCTTGGTGAAATTTTGGGGTTGTTCTGCATATAAACCCAGTGAAAGATCCTGTTTCTGAAACTCAGAAAATATGATCTCCCTGATAATCTGCATTATATGTATGAACAATGAAATTTAGCTGATTAAAGATTCTTCCCTACAACTTTATTGAGAAAGGATTGATATGAAAAATAAAAAGAAGTGAAGCATCAATAAGCACACCAAGAATAATAATAGCTGACTTCAGTACAATGCTTTGCATTTCCACAGTGTTTTCATACAAGCTGGATTCTCTGAACAGGTTGTATGATCACCATTTCACAGGTGAGAAAACTGAAACTCAGACAAGTTATATAATTTTTTTGTTTTACGAAGCTGAGATTTCAGTGCTAACACTCTGACAACAAGGTCTGCACACATTTAGATTTACTTAATTGTTTACCTGACTTTGTAAAACCAGCTTTGAAAAGCAGCACAGTGGACAGTGAAAACTGTTGACTAAAGTTTTGAGACTGAAAAGGAAGATTTTTTTCTTATGTGATTTTGTTATTAACTTCCTTATCTGTCAGATGTAATTAAGTAAGGAAAATCTTGTGGAGTCAATAAATTATAAAATCTGAGCAAGCATGGAAAAGTAGAGCACTTAAGTAGATCCAATTTTGTCAAATATTGGTAACCAAATGACCTTCAAAGGAGTTTATATGTGGAATTGATGAATGATCAATCTCAGTGAATCTCACCTAAGTTTTTATCTTCCTTAATTCAAAAGAAAGTATTATGTGTAAACTTGATGCTATAAGACAAAAAGAACTGAAACATTATGTGTTTGACATACAATTATGAGTTTATAAGATGTCCTTAAAATATAAATCCAATGTATCTACCTTAACATAATTTATGTAATAAGTATTGATTACAGGCTAAGTATGTTTCAGTCACTGTGTTAGATGTACAATATATGAGTAAAGCCCACATTTAAAAAAAAATGATGATAGATATATATTAATTTAATCAACGTGGCAGATCCTTGCAATGTGTCCACCCAATTCATTTTCACTTTGTCCTGAGCCCACAGATAGACTTTATTTCCCTATTATTGCCTCCAGGGCTTCCCTGGTGGCTCAGAGGGTAAAGTGTCTACCTGCAATGCAGGAGACCTGGGTTCGATCCCTGGTCAGGAAGATCCCCTGGAGAAGGAAATGGCAACCCACTCCAGTACTCTTTCCTGGAAAATCCCATGAACAGAGAAGCCTGGTGGACTACAGTCCATGGGATCACAAAGAGTCGGACACAACTGAGCGACTTCACTTCCCTTCACATAGTTGCAGGTAGCTATGTGACAGAATTCTGGCCAATGAAAGATTACCAGCCATGCTGAGGATCTACCATGCTGTATATCTCTCATGTACCATTTTTCTTGCTCTTTCCTCTTCTGGGATGATGTTGGAAGCCAAGTATTAGATGGTTGAGTCACAGGAAGAATCCTGAGATTCTGAGATATATTCCCTTAAGTAATGTAATGTTTTAACAATTATATACAAAAATTGATAGAAATTTCTGTATTTTAAGTCAGAGAATAGTATGAAAATGCTCCCAAACAGCTTAAATGTGTGACCTGGTCTTCATTTACTTATTTAAAATATGTGTTAAGCTCATACTATGCACCAGGCATTGTGCTAAAGGCTGAAGATAGAAAATAATACAGATACATATAGATTCAGATAATACAGATAAATAATAGAAAATGAATGCAGATAAAATCTCCTAATATGTGGAACTGACACTCTGTTGTGGGAGAGAGACAGTTAAGAAGAAAGAAACAGCATAATCATTGATTAATAAAATGCTTTGAAGGAAATTAAAGGGGTAAAATGATAATAAGAGAGAGTGGTCAAGGAAGACTACTTGAGAAAGTGACAGTGAAGCCAAGGACAGAAAGTAACCGACAATAGAAGCAGAACAGTAGACTTTCTTGAATATTAAACCAAAGTTCATATCTGATTCTATGAAACAGCACAACCCATTGAACTAATCAATCCCTGAATAAACTGCAAAACTTCATTTATTTAAACTTCACTTTGATCATCAATAACATGGCACTATTGCCCTTTTCAATAATATCATGTAAAATGGAAAATTTATATCCATATGTAAACACCCACAGGAGTTTGAAGGTGTTTGACACCTAAAATGACTTTTCTAATTAGCGTAGTTTACTATTTTTAAACTCCTTACATTTCACATGCTCAGTTATTCAACTGGGCTGAGACTGACAGCAAGATAAATCTTTTTAGTTATTCATGATTAACTTGAATATCATCATAGTTAATATTCCTTAAAGCAGATTTAACTCTAGTGAAGCTGAATTGAACAGAACTCTGGAAGGTGCTTTTTGGAGAGGATGATAAAAAGATACTCTTAAACTCAACCCTAGGTGTGTTTGACTTTTAAAACCATTTCTATGTGTATTAGAAAAACTATAGGAGCAAGTTCACAATCTTTCCTAGAGGCACATGTAGAGGGGTATTTATCACTCCTCACTATGGCTGGTTTCAGAAGTTTATCCTAGACAACTTGATAAAGAAGAAGGTACTAAATAGAGAAAGTAATAAAAGAAAGTACTAGATAGAGCAACTACTAAAGAGAAAGTACTAGATAGTATATATATACACACACATATATGAAGTTATATTAAGAAATCTCACTTAGAATCACACTGGATGAGGTTTTTAAGATATCAGAATAGATTTATGATTTGCATATCTTATCCAAGATGACACAAAAGGGAGTTTTTAACTTATGGATAAATGATTCTAGAATCTCTAATTTGTATGGGCATTTGAACAGTTTGCAAATGAGGAGGTGATGCTCAGGTTGTGAGTGTGACTTAGGTGACTTGGAGCAAAGAAGGAAGAGGGGAATCACGTCTAGGTTGTCTAAGTATATGCTGCTGGCTTCTTTCCATCACACCACCTATGTCTTCCCAAGGCTTTATTTATTTACTTATTTCTTTTTTTCCCTGTATGGTACTCTCTTTAAGCACTCGTAATGTTTATTTATTTCTGACTTACATTTTTGGAAAGTGTAATGTTTCCAAATATTTTGAAAATATAACCTCTTTAAACATTCATACAAAAACAAAGGAAATAGGAGGCATTTCAGTGAACAGATACAATATTAGGGTCTACTTGAGAGTCAGTTGCATAAGTTTAGTAACTTAGACCCATAACATTCATGTCTTCTTATTTAATACTTCATATAGAAGTATTATATTATAAAAACCTGTCTATAGAAAATCAAAGTCACTCTTTGTGGTAGTAATTACTTGTTTTAGATCTATAAAAGACTATGGACAGCTTCAGATTCTATTCAGAGTGTTTTCTAACAGTGCCAGACACTCATAGCAATTACATTATCTTATTGTGTCACATGTATAAGTTAATGCTTGCAAAAATCCTGTAAGTAAGAGTTATCATTATTATGCATGTTTTAGATATTAGGAAACCAAGTCTCAGAGAGGGAAAACAAATTGTCCAATATCCCACAGCTGTTAAAGTTGGAGTTCCTATTAGATCTTTAGCATTCTGATTCTAGAGCTTATCTTCTCAATTACTAGGTGGTTCAACTTCCCAACATGGGAAGTTGCCTCCATGGTTATTTGTTAACTAAATTATTTAGTATTTATTATTTATTAACTAAATGCTAGTTCTTTCAAGTTTGCCTCTCTCTTTTTGCTTTTTTTGCTTTCATTCTTATATATGCTTTCATTCTTATGTATGAACACAAAAAGCAAATATGTAGGATAGCAGTAAAGAATCTAAATAACAGTAAATAATAAGACTCTAAGAACTAAAATGAAAAAAATATACCCAGGGATTACACAGAGATAATTAAGGAACATAATTAAATAAACATATAAAATAAACAAAAATCCAAAACCACTCCTAGCTGTTATTACTAGATAGAGTCAGAGATATATTTCATCTTTAAAAAGCCAAACAGAATGAAATAGAAATAATAGGAAAAAACAGTTCTTGGAACTTTAAAAAAAATATGATTCAAAAAAATTCTTAATGTGGATTGAAATATAAAATTAAAGAAAACACCTAAGAATTAGAAGAAAAGAACAAATAAATAAAAACAAAAACTAGAGGATGGAGCCAGAAAATACAGTACCACATCTGATTACTTGGATTCCCAAGGGAAGACAGATTTATGCAGAATTAGCATCTGCTAATTAGAAATTTTAAAATCAGATTTTAAGTTAAAATGGCCCACAAAGTGCCTAGTCACAATGAATAAAGACCTTTTAAATGACAAGGCAGCGGGAGCTTTTGGGAACTGAAAAGGAAGAGAGAGAGAGCTATTAAAAGCTTCAAGAGAAAAAGAAGAGACCACACTTCAAACAATGAATAATACCATGAGATTCACCAGCATTACTATATGCAGACACACTCCTTCAAAATGTTGAGGGAATATTTTCAAACTTGAACTCTATACCTAGACAAACTTGTCATTCAAATGTGAGGACCAAAAAAAAAAAAAAAAGCATTTCAGATATGCAGAGAGTCAGGAAACTTTGGAATTGAGAAAGCACAGAAAGGCAGCCAAAGGATTTTGCATGAAGAAACCTATTACTGTGTAGAAACAGTCAAGAAGCACAAAGACATCCAAGACAGCGACCCCCATGAGAAGCAAAAGAATTGATGGTGTTATGGAGAACTTAAAAATTCTTGAGGTGATTGATGGAATGTAAAAACACTGCATACATTTGAACTGCACTCTATTAAATAATTAGGACATTATAAGAAGAGGGAAGAAAATGTATTCCAAGCATCCTAACTATGTTCTTTTCCTGCTCATAGTGATGTAAGCAGTTTTAATAGTTTATATCTTCTAGAATCAATGGTTATGGCTAAACAGAGAACATGTGGCTACAGTTTCAGAAAATGTGAAATTTAAATTCAGATAACATAAAATTAAAAATACAGATGAAACTGAAAAATCAAAGTTTGTAGGCAGAGGTGGTGGGGATCATTAGGCTAGGGTAAGATTGCGCATATCCTCATGTTGTAAAGCAATGGAGGCAAAGAATACTCTCTGTAAGTTAATGGAATGAAAAATTGAGTTTATAGTATTTTTGTTTAAAGTTCCAGGTTAGAATTAAAAAGTGATGTGTAAATATATTGAGAGGTAAGGTGGAGATGGTGTTGAAATATTTGAGCTAACTTTCAACTATCACAGCAGAAAGACTATAAATGATACCTTATAAATCTTCCATAGTCATATAAGACTTCTGTAGGCAACTATAGGAAGACTCTAAAACCAAAAAGAATAAAGTTAGGAATTTTATTCTAGTGGAGAAGGTTGTACAGTAGGAGAAATATAGCAGGAGACTGTTTTCATTATAAGTTCTTCTGCAGTGTCAGAAAGTTTTAGCCCTATGGATTCATAGCTTTGTTAGAAATAAATCTCTTTTTCATATGTTTCAAACCAAAAGAAATTGAAATTCTTACTGAATGTATCTGAAAGATGATTGACTATAAGTTAATTTTAATGAGTGATATTTTATACAATTTTCCTTTATTTGTATGTAAAAATAGTTATGTTCTTATAAAAATGTTTCTGCTACCAGAAACATAGGCAATCAAAAATTTCCATTTGTGATAGAATTTAATATGTTTTAAAACACTTAGCAGTATTTTGATGTCACCTTTGTCTTCAAGTTTGCTTTAAGGTATATAATTTAATATGTATGTTTCTGATACTGTATACAAAGATGAAAAATAAGGCCATTCCTGTTCTCCAGGCTGTATAGTCATTATATGGTGATGGTAACATTGACAAGAGTATACATAAAGCATTCAAAGTACTATGATCTCAGAGATACCTAGATTTTGTCATAAGGTACAAAGTAGAATAAAAGAGCTCAAAAGGGTAGTGGAAGAAAAGTCTTTATTGAATTATGAATGAACACTGGCAATTATAAATGAAGACTTGTCTCAGTTCTTCGAATGAGATGAGATTAACATAGAGAAATGCCAATGCAATGAAATAGTCAAAGTACCCATAATTTAATGTCTGCTCCTCATCTTTCCCCTGCTCAATACCCTAAATAAAAAACTAATTAATAAAATTTCTGTTAGTATTATTGACTGACATTAAGCACTTCAAGAAAAGATGTAGCAGTAAATACCCTTTCTCAAAGTGATGTTTAGGCTGCACAGAATATCCTTAAAAATTAATGTTGAATTTAATGTGTAGAACTGTCCTCTGAATGTTTCCATATCACCGATATGATTCTAAAATGGTAATTGTTTTACCAAACTATAGTTTTATTTGAAATATTTATTATTTGGTGGCATTTTGCCTACAATGATAGACATTTCGTGTTTCAAACTAACGTATGGATCTCTTAAAAGTAATTATTATTTGAAATAACATTGTTAAATGTCATTTAATTATAAGGGAAATGTGTTAACAAGGGGGAGCCCAAGTCGAGAATTACAAAATACTTCCATCCATAGTTTAATTTTTACAGAGTAATTCATTGTTTTGTACTCTTGCATTTTTAATGATATTTAGCATAATTTTCAAGAGATTAAAAAATGCATCACTTTTAGATTTGATAAAACCTGTTTAGTTTGAGCTATAATTTAATAGAATTTATAATTTAGCAGAAAACTAGTATTTTTAGGGCTTCTTATTTGAAGGGAAAAAATGCACAGACTCTTGGGCTAGAAATGAATTGCATTAAACCTGTGTTAACCTAATGTTTGAAGCATAAAGATTTTCAAGAGGAAAAGTTCAAGAGAATGTGAAATTTAGGAGAAATGTACAGGAAGTTGGCTATCATTGCTTTCATTTTTTAAATTCATCTAGTTATATTTGTGCAGTCTAAATGTTTTCTGACAAGTACTCTTACTACGATACTACTAATGATGATTGTTTAAAAACCAACTGTTGGACCTGTAATAACCAATGTTATTTTATTAATTTTGGAAACTGCTTCTAAAATATAGTTACTCTCAAACATGCAGGTCAGATTGTATTAATAAGAGCACATACCTTGTGTGTTTGTGAAAGAGAGCAAGAGACAAAGACAAAGACAGAGAGACAGAGGAAGGCAAGGATGTGGGCAAGAATGTGAATATCTTCCTGGGATCCATTACTTCTTCTCTGTTTATTTTTAGGGAAATATTCCTGTTCCACCCTTAGTCCAGATTGTTCTGACCAGTTTAGATGGGGCTAATGTTACCCTGCCCTGATTTTTAATCCTTAGGGTGAGTAAATAAAAATGTCTGGCCAGTTAGCGTATTTAGCTTCAGGAGCCATAGAAACAGTATATTTAAGACATGTGCCTATAATCCAAACCAAAGAAATGAAACATTCCAGGAGTTTTGGTGGTACTGATTAAAGAGAAGTGTTCTGTTCAGTAGAATTGTTAACTGAAAAGATAGGACAAGGCTAAAGCTGTCAGAAGTCAACATATGAAGAAAGGTACCCAAAAAGTAAAGCCAAAAATTGAGACAAGAGAAAGAGATAGAATGTTGGAATGTTGTTTGAGCTTCTGGATGCAGCTGTGCCTGAAGCTATTGCTTCTCCAGACTTTGCATTCTATACCAATAAATTCTCTTTTTAATTTTAGCATTATGATTATGAATAGATGAATAAGACATGACTCTGAAGTTCAGAGTCTGGTGGGGGGAAACATACAAATAAAAGACTCTAATATAAATGGATGTAAAGAACTTGGGGCTCACTGTCACCCCAGTTTATCATTTAAAATTCTAAGACCCAGGGAGTTTAAGTTGCTATGAGAAGAACTAGAGCTTTCACATCATTTCATGGGTCTACCCTACTTTCCCAATAAAATGGCGTTTACTTTATTGGCAAGAGGTCATTCTGTCCTTCTAAAAATAGTCCTTTTTCTTCCAATTTTCACTGAGGTCCAAATTGAAAAGTCCAAAGGAATAATATAATGCTGTCTTTGTGCTCTGAAAGGTCATCTGGGGCAGTATAAAGGTTGAAGTGATAATTAGGATGTGTAAATTCTGGTGTCCTAAATTGAATTAAGATTTGTAAGCCAAGTAGAATTCAATGACTCACTCAATTATTGAAAGTGACTTGTATGATTACCAAAATTTTGTCTATTTGGTTACTAATTCATTTAAAAAAAATATTTCTTTGTTGCTGTACTGGGTCTTTGTTGCTGCTCTTGTTGTGGAGCACGGGCATGGGCTCTAGGGTGCATGAACTTCCATAGTTGTAGCACACAGCACAGCATTCTCAGTAGTTGTGGCACATGGGCTTAGATGTCCTGCAGCATGTGGGATCTTCCCCAACCAGGGATCAAACTCATATTCTCTGTATTGGCAGGCAGATTGTTAAACACTGAACAACCAGGCAAGTCTTGGTTGCTGTTTCTTTATCTTTCTTCTCTAGAAGTCATATCATTTATCCTGCCAGCATTCCTTTGTTCATCAAAAAGTGCATTGCTTACTTTCTTCTGGGGAACTCTGGGAATGCCATTAAATATGTCAGGATAATATTTACTTCATTGGGATACCAATAGCAAGAGAAAAGAATTTATATAGAAAATCTTAAGACCTTAGACTTGGAGGGTATCTTGTCCCATGGAAGGCCCTACTCTACTGTTTTCTGACAGTCCTCCTTGATTTTTGTTTAAGTAAGCCAAAGCACATTGCCTTGTCAAATAGTGCTGTGGTGTGCTGTGCCTAGTCGCTCAGTCATATCTGACTCTTTTGAGACACCATGGACTGTAGCCCACCAAGTTCCTTTGTCCATGGGGATTCTCCAGGCAAGAATACCTTCCTCCAGGAAATCTTCCCAACCCAGGGATCAAACCCAGGTCTCCTGCATTGCAGGTGGACTCTTTACCATCTGAGCCACCAGGGAAGCCCTGTTAAATAGTAGATGCCCCATATATAAATGATAGAAATTTGCCACTTCACAAGGCTCATATGTTCTTTGTTGGTCCCTAAAAGGAGGCTTTATTTCAAAAAGCACCAGCCCCTCCATCGCAATTACACAGGGTCTATGTGGCTAAGTGGTAAAGAATACACATGCAATGCAGGAGATGTGGGTTTGATCCCTGGATCAAGAGGAACCGCTGGAGAAGGAAATGGCAACCCACTCCGGTATATTCTTGCCTTGGAAATCCCATGGACAGAGGAGCCTGGTGGGCTACAGTCCACGGGGTCACAAGGAGTTGGACACAACTTAATGACTAAACAAGCGTCTTTGCATTTGACTCATTTCCTCCTTTCCAGATCTTGTGGTCCTCTCTTCCTCTTTGGATTTGCCAAAAGGAAAAAAAAAAACTCTAATCACTGGTCACTTAAAAGGAAAGATAGTATTTGTTAATCAAATATGCCAGTCCTATCAAAGAAAAACAAGGGGATCTCACAGAGAACCTCCTTTTTACTTGTTATCGTAGGGAATGCTGGCATCCAGGAAAAATGTCAGGAAGGGAAACTCAAAGATGATGTTGGTAAGGGGATCCTGCAACAAACTTCTTTTGGGGTGGCCAAAAGATCTGTAGAACTTGAAGATAACCATCTACAAGGGCTCTAGCCAGTATTCTTTTTTTTAGCTCAAGTATACAATTCTATCGTTCCTGTAACTCATAGAGCTAGATATGAAGAAAAATGGGGAAAGCACCTTCATTGATTGCGCCGAAGAATTGAGGCTTTTGAACTGTGGTGTTGGAGAAGACTCTTGAGAGTCCTTTGGACAGCAAGGAGATCAAACCAGTCAATCCTAAAGGAAATCCACTCTGAATATTCATTGGAAGGACTGATGCTGAAGCTCCAATACTTTGGCTACCTGATGCGAAGAGCTGACTCATTAGAAAAGACCCTGATGCTGGGAAAGGTTGTAGGCGGGAGAAAAAGGGGACGACAGAGGACCAGATGGTTGGATGACATCACCAACTCAATGGGCATGAGTTTGAGCAAACTCCAGAAGATGGTGAAACACAGGGAAGCCTGGCATTCTGCAGGTCCAAAGAGTCAGACACGACTGAGCAACTGACCAAAGGCCTCCATTGACTGGTTTAAACCACAGTGAGTTCTGAATTAGCTCTGCTCCCAGAGAGCAACTTTGACATTAGAAACAGAAAAAAATAGTGATTACAGAAAATTAAACTTAACAATAGATTTATAAAGACTGGAGAAGGGAAAAATGCGTTCCTCTTCTACATTTATTGCTAAAATGTGTACTCATTGTCTATTGGCCTAAGAACAAAGATCAGTTTTAAAAGGCTGACTGCTATTTGCAGAGGGGCGAGGATGATGTTGCATTTGAAATATATTAAGTGATAATGTAATCCTTTTGGGATGTAGCAACAATGTGTGTTTAGCTTTTCAAATCTGCCTTGGGAGATGCTACATTAGTCTGTTTCCTAATTGAACGGTTCTTTTTAAAATTATTTATATTAAGCTATCATTTACCTTTCAGTCTTCCAGCTTCTGAAACCACTCAAAGTATGTCTTAACATTTAAACATGCTTATATCTGTGCGTTTGAAAACAGCTCTCACTCTTGCAAACATTTCAAATGTATCTTTGCATCATCCCCAGCAAATCATTTTCAAAATAGGAATTTATGTAATAATGTCTTTTATTTGGGCTTCCCAGTTGGCACTAGTGGTAAACAACCAATGCAGGAGATGTAAGAAACACGAGTTCCATCCCTGAGTCAGGAAGATCTGCTGCAGGAGGGCATGGCAACCCACTTCAGTATTTTTGCCTGGATAATCCCATGGACAGAAGAGTCTGGCAGGCTACAGTTCAAAGGGTCTCAAAGAGTCAGACGTGACTGAAGCAACAGTCATCATGCATGCATCTTTTATTTATTACATTTTATTCATATCAACAAAACAATTATCAGTATATACACACTCACATACTCAGTACACACAAAAAAGTATTTTCTTTTATTCAAGGCAATCATAATAATAACAGTAGTAGTAGGGTAACCGACTGTCCTGCTTTGCATATAACTGAAGGGGTTTTTGTGATGTGGAATTTTAAATTTTAAAACCAGGACAGTTCTAGGCAAACTATCCCAGGTTGCCTAGAGCTAAGGGTTCCTGGAACACAGGGTCCTCAGTGCTACAGCCAGGAAAATCTCAGGCAACCTCGGAGGAGTTAGTAATTAGCAGTTATCATTTATTGATTGCTCACTGTATAGCATATGTTTGGCTGGTGCTTTGCATATGTCAACTGTGAACCTCTCATCAGCCATAAAAGATACGGACTGGGAGATGGCAAGTTGTCTGCCACTGTTCATGTGCTCGAGTCCATCATAGGGTCATGGCTGCAAAGTGAGTGCCCAGGCAAGGACCATCTTTCTCAGGTTTCCTTGCTCCTAGGTGTGACCACATGGCACAGTGTTATAAACAGAACCTGAGTGGAAATGGTAGGTGCCACTCTGCACCAAAGCCTTGAAGAATTGAGTGTGTCTTCTTCAGGATTTCTTTCCCCTCCCACTGATTGACTGCAAAGACTCTTGGTGTTAGTGGAACCACAGGATCTAAGGAGCCTAGACGCATGTACTGCCACAGTGTAGGAAAGCTGCCTGCCCACTACGAGCACCTGCCTAGACTGTAACATAAGAGCAAAATAAACTTCTGTTGCATTAAGATGTTGAGATATTGAGATTTATTTGTTACACCTTCTAGCATCGTGCTGATGAATCTAGTACTGTTATTCACATTTCATTAGGAAACTGTCACTGAGAAAGATTAAATTATACATCCAGGGCCACTCACCTAATAAACAGTAGAGTCAGGTACGAATCCAGTAAACCTATGCTTTTATCAGACACACAGTATTGCCTCTCACAAATTGCAAGTGATGAAGTGATTTATCCATGAGAACTCAGGTCAGCTATAATTTGAATCTCCATATTTCCCTGACTGTAAATTCTACACACTCTCCATTATAAGTAGAGACCACCTAAAGCAAATGGCTTCTTTATTATTGTATTTTCCACTCCTAAATAAGGGCTTAAGTAAATTATATAATAAACTCTAAGGCTATATCTTCACTGAAGCTTATACAGTGTCTCATGTGGCTTTCACTAATTAGACCACTTATGCTTGCCCTCTAAGGTGGCATCACAGCTAATTGCTCTACTTCCTTTATATTTCGGTTGTTATTTCATTTTCTTGTTCTCTCATATACAAAATGAGGAATCTAGAGAAATAAGTAACATAATTCAATACCAAGAAAGTAAAAACAAAAAAGAAATCGTACATTTTATTTTTATCAGAAATAAGAACACCAGCAAATGTTTTACAACAGTTCCTCACTTGAAGCTTGTCTATATTCAATTATTTCTAAAGTATCATTCAAATATATCATGAGCTTTCAAAACAAACTGTTGGAGGGGGTATGCTGCAATAGTGAGTATGTATGTGCATGCGTACATATCTGTGTACATATACAAACATATCTGTGTCTATATATATATATATATATATATATATATATATATATCTTTGCTTATTTACACAATCCCCTTGCTTCCAGGTATGAGTGCCATTAAATAAAAGAGGTTAACCCAATTGTTCAGTTCAGTTCAGTCACTCAGTCGTGTCTGACTCTTTGCGACTCCATGGACTGCAGCACGCCTGGCCTCCCTGTCCATCACCAACTCCCGAAGCTTGTTCAAACTTTTGTCCATCGAGTTGGTGATGCCATCCAACCATCTAATCTGCTGTCATCCCCTTCTCCTCCAGCATTCAATCTTTCCCAGCATCAGGGTATTTTCTAATGACTCAGCTTTTCGCATGAGGTGGCCAAAGTATTGGAGTTTCAGATTCAACATCAGTCCTTCCAATGAATATTCAGGGTGGATTTCCTTTAGGATTGACTGGTTGGATCTCCTTGCAGTCCAAGGGACTCTCAAGAATCTTCTCCAACACCACAGTTCAAAAACATCCTTTCTTCAGTGCTCAGCTTTCTTTATGGTCCAACTCTCACATTCATACACGGCTACTGGATAAACCATAACGTTGACTATTTAGACCTTTGTTGGTAAAATAATGTCTCTGCTTTTTAATATGCTATCTAGGTTGGTAATAGCTTTTCTTCCAAGAAGCAAGCGTCTCTTAATTTCATGGCTATAGTCACCATCTGCAGTGATTTTGGAGCCCAAGAAAATAAAATCTCTCACTGTTTCCATTGTTTTCCCATCTATTTGCCATGAAGTGATGGGACCGGACACCATGACCTTATTTTTTTGAATGCTGAGTTTTAAGCCAACTTTTTCACTCTTCTCTTTCACTTTCATCAAGAGGCTCTTTAGTTCTTCACTTTTTGCCATAATGATGGTTCCATGTGCATATCTGAGGTTATTGATATTTTTCCTGGCAATCTTGGTTCTTGGTTCCAGCTTGTGTCTCATGCAGCCTGGCATTTCACATGATATATGCTTCATATAAGTTAAATAAGCACAGTGACAATATACAGCCTTGACATAACTTCTTTCCCGATTTGGAACCAGTCTGTTGTTCCATGTCCAGTTCTAACTATTGCTTCTTGACTTGCGTAAAAATTTCTCAGGAGGCAGGTCAGGTGGTCTGGTATTCCCATCTCTTGAAGAATTTTCTTCAGTTTGTTGTGATCCACACAGTCAAAGGTTTTGGCATCATCAATAAAGCAGAAGTAGATGTTTTTCTGGTTTCTCTTGCTTTTTTGATGGTTCAGTGGATGTTGGCAGTCAACCTCTGGTTCCTCTGCCTTTTCTAAATCCAACTTGAACATCTGGAAGTTCTTGGTTAATGTACTATTGAAGCCTGACTTGGAGAATTTTGAGCATTATTTTGCTAGCGTGTGATATGAGTGCAATCGTGCGGTAGTTTGAACATTCTTTGGCATTGCCTTTCTGTGGGATTGGAACAAAAACTGACCTTTTCCAGTCCTGTGGCCACTGCTGAGTTTTCCAAATTTGCTGGCATATTGAGTGCAGTACTTTCAGAGCATCATCTTTCAGGATTTGAAATAGCTCAACTGGAATTCCATCACCTCCACTACCTTTGTTCGTAGTGATGCTTCCTAAGGCCCACTTGACTTCCCATTCCAGGATATCTGGCTCTAGGTGAGTGATCACACCATCATGGTTATCTGGGTCATGAAGATCTTTTTTGGATAATTCTTCTGTGTATTCTTGCCACCTCTCTTTAATATCTTCTGCTTCTGTTAGGTCCATACCATTTCTGTCCTTTATTGTCCCCATCTTTGCATGAAATGTTCCCTTGGTATCTCTAATTTTCTTGAAGAGATCTCTAGTCTTTCTCATTCTATTGTTTTCCTTTATTTCTTAGCATTGATCACTGAGGAAGGGTTTCTTATCTCTCCTTGCTATTCTTTGGAACTCTGCATTCAAATGGATATATCTTTCCTTTTCTCCTTTGCCTTTCACTTCTCTTCTTTTCTCAGCTATTTGTAAGGCCTCCTCAGACAGCCATTTTGCCTTTTTGTGTTTCTTTTCCTTGGGAATGGTCTTGATCACTGCCTCCTGTTAATGTCACGAACCTCTGTCCATTGTTTTTCTGGCACTCTATCAGATCTAATCTCTTGAATCTATTTGTGAATTCCACTGTATAAAGTCATGTTGACTCCTTGCTGTGACCCCAGGGACTATACAGTCCATGGAATCCTCCAGGACAGAATACTGGAGTGGGTAGCCTTTCCCTTCTCCAGGGTATCTTCCCAACCCAGGAAGCAAACCCAGGTCTCCTTCGTTGCAGGCAGATTCTTTAGCAGCTGAGTCACAAGCGAAGCCAAGAATCCTGGAGTGGGTAGCCTATCCCTTCTCCAATGAATCTTCCTGACCCAGGAATCAAACTGGGGTCTCCTGCATTGCAGGTAGATTCTTTACCAACTGAGCTATAAGGGAAGCTGAATATAATGATGTAATCATAAGGGATTTAATTTAGGTTGTACCTGAATGTCCTAGTGGTTTTCCCTACTTTCTTCCATTTAAGTCTGAATCTGGCAATAAGGAGTTCATGATCTGAGACACAGTCATACTTTCTTATATATTTCCAGGAAGAACCAATAGATCAAAATACTGTTTTTCCTCAGTTTTTTCCCCAGCATTTGACACTACCTTTAAATAAAATGTAAATGTCTTTCTTTGCTTTCCTTTAAAGTTGTTGTACTCTGCTGATGTTTCTGAATGCTCCTTTCCATCAGTAATATTTGATGAGTCTTAGTTCTTATTTGTGTTTTGTTTTTTTTCTCCCATCTGCTGAATCATAATGATAGTTACCATTACTGAGGTCAACAAGTAGGTTGTATGATAATCTCATTTAAACATCCTACTACCGTCAAATATAGATTTTATAATCTCTCTTTTACAAATAAGTAAATTTTGGCAAGGGGAGATTAATCAAAGTGCATGTAACCCATAGCTGCTGCTAATTTGCTTCAGTCGTCTCCAACTCTTAGCAACCCCATGGACTGTAGCCTACCAGGCTCCTCCATCCATGGGATTTTCCAGGCAAGAGTACTGGAGTGGGGTGCCATTGCCTTCTCCGAACCCATAGCTAATAGTTAGCAGAGATGGGATTTGAATATGTATCTTTGTGATTCAAAGTCTTTACACTTAAGCAGTAAGGTATATCCTTTTACTAAACTGCCTGGCAAGCAATCAGTTCTACACTAGCCATGTTGGAGTCACCCTCAGCATTAACATGGGGGCTTATGTAAGTAGATAATCAGTGAAGATGAAAGGATGGATTGATGAATGAAGGGTGGAGGGATGAATACATTGTCAGTTATCTGGATGAAGCAATCAGTGATTGTATTTAGCTAGTTAGGAAATGTTAGGAGGAATGACACTTAAAACTATCAAAATGGCAGATGAGGGATATTTTCATTGGAAAAATTATTTATAATCATTCAATATTATGATTTATCATTCTGAGTTTCACATGACCCTTTGTTCTTTTTTCTTTGTGATGTTTTCTTGATTTCCTGCTTGTAGTTCAACCAAGAGTCAAATGAGATCCTTTTTCATATAATGATTTGCATAAATAGTCCATGAAATATTTATCTTTATGTATCTTTGCAAAAAAGTGTGTTGACCTGAAAAACACCTAACTTTGTTATTGCTCTAATAGTTATTAAGTAAATAGCATGGGAAGAAATCTTATGATCCAATTCATGTAATAAAATATGTGGATGAACAGTGTCTTGGCTAAAGTAGTTAGTAGAATTATAGAATCAGAATTGAGGGTTTGGCTTACACTAATAAGAGTATGTTTTCTTAAACTATAACTTCTCATAGATATGGCTAGACAGCATCACCAACTCAATGGATATGAGTTTGAGAAAACTCCGAGAGGCAGCAAAGGATCAGGAAGCCTGGTGTGCTGCAGTCCATGGAGTCACAAAGAGTTGGACACGACTTAGTGACTGAACAACAAAATTTAGAGAAGTTCATAAGCTTTTCACAGGGTCACTATAAAGCAAATCAATAAGATAGCATTAGATAATGAATGATTAAAAACAACAAAGGTTTAAAATAGTATAGAGAACTAAGAACATCTGTAAATACAGAATATCATATGACATCCAGTCTGCTATGTCATTGTTTAATTTGATATTTAATAATAGAAACATTCATATACCAGAAATTTAACTTATTTCTGGTCACCTAATTATTTTAAAAAGTTGAAATGAAAATTAAATTGAGCTTAAAAGTGTTTTTTTGGAAACCTCAGGGCACTATTGTTTTTATCACAATTGTAAAGCTTTTATTTCATGCATTCTTTATCTTAATTGTTAAGTATGGTGGTGTTGGGTGCTAAGTCACTTCAGTCATGCCCAACTCTTTGCGACCCTATGGACTGTAGCCCACCAGGCCATGGGATTCTCCAGGCAAGAATACTGGAGTGGGTTGCCTTGCCCTCCTCCAGGGGATCAGGGATCGAACCTGCATCTCTTATGTCCTGCTTTGGCATGTGGGTTCTTCACCAGTAGTGCCACCTGGCAAGCACAATTATTAAGTATAAACACAGAAATATGTTGCAAGATGGTAAGGCTTCTTATCTTGGCTGTGACAAGAATTTGCAGCTAGATTTGACAGTGACTCTTGAACTTGGTCTTCTCAAGCTCTGTGATATTAAAAGTGAAGATGGTGATGGTGATGGTGATGGTGATGATGATGATGATAGAAGTAACAGAGATTTAGGCATTTTGCATGCATTGTTTATGACAGTCCTAAGAGAAAGGGAAGTCGCTCAGTCGTGTCCGACTCTTTGCAACCCCGTGGACTGTAGCCTACCAGGCTCCTTCGTCCATGGGATTCTCCAGGCAAGAATACTGGAGTGGTTTGCCATTTCCTTCTCCAGGGGATCTTCCCGACCCAGGGATCGAACCCAGGTCTCCCACATTGGAGGCAGACGCTTTAACCTCTGAGCCACCAGGGAAGTCCAGAGGGAAAGGAAAGGAAAGGGAAGTCGTCCTAAGAGAAAGATATGTTTAATTCTCATTTTTAGGTGAAAATACTGTAGATCATATCAATTTAGTGATTTACAAAAGTTTGCTGTCTGAATAAAGGCATGACTGAAATTAGATCCCAATTGTTGTTAACTAAAAGAAGTCAGTGCTTTCTGTTCACTAAACAAGGATGTCATGCCAAAGAATATGCTAAATGACTTCAAAATTTCACCAAAATAACAAGCACATGATCAGAGTGGGTGGTTCTCTGGGTATCCATTGACAGTTAAAACTCATTAGCCCACTAATTCCCATGCTATTTGGAAATAATCTTGATTTTAACATAAGTCTTTTCTTGAGAAGCCTCTTTCATTATTCTTGAAATAACCTATGGTTAACTGATGAAGTTGAATTTAAGATTAGGACCAAATATGTCAATTCCAAAATCTGTTCTCTTATCTCCAGATTATAATGCCTTTATAGTTAAATTTATGAAATATGAAGCCCAATATCAAGGGTTACTGTTATTAAACTATGATGTGACATTCTCAATGAGGCTTTCTACCCCTAGTTGAAAATGATAAATGAAAGCAGGCAATTCTTTGTTCTGTTTTCTATTTAGATGCAGCATCCATAGCTTTATTTCTTCATGATTCTACAATTAAATCTCATTTCAGGATGTTTTCATTAATTTTATCATTTCTTTCATGAGGTTTATGGAGTTTTGGTGATGCATTTAAGCAAAGTATAGCAAACCATAGATTGGCTTTAATTATTCATGAGGTATGCAGTTTTTTTAGTGTATTCTTGTTGCTTCTCTTATGATTATAATTGTGTCTTATTTTATAGGAACTATAAACAAATATAAAGTTTTCAGTATATACAAGTTGGCTATATTTCTAGGGTTCATAATCATTAGGAATAATGTAGATTTTATTTTATAGAAGATATTCAGTAGCTAATTATCTTATATGATGGACAGTAAACTTCCTTTTAAAGTAAAATGAAAGTGCCCATTTTAGACGGTAACAGTAAATAAATTTCTGTCCTAATATGTAGGGAATTGGAGGGACATCATCCTCACTCTTAAAATTAAAAGCAAAGTAGATTAAATTTATGATTTTTTTTGAACCAACTGGCCAAATACTTAACTAAATGAAAGTCTAAGAAGAGAGAAGTGAGTACAGGAAGAACATTGAGCACTTGTTCATCTAAGCTGACACAACCAAACTGGTTAGAAGATTTCAGCAAGAGAAAATGAGAAATTAATGAAGGCAAAGTATGGGAAATTCTTGTGAAAGGACAATGGGAAGCACATGTGGGCTATAGATATTGGCTGAATTTGTATCTTCTTTGCTTTCAAGGGTTTTCTCATAATCCTCTCCAGGCTCACACACAAAAGATTGGGAAGAGCCCTCAGACTTCATTGTGAGGTAGACCTGGGAGATGAAACAGAATATATTGTTCTCTTAAATAGATGTGAAAAATCCACCAACATAGGCCATAATATAGAACAACAACAACAACAAAAATCACAGCCAACTTTAAAGAATAGAAACCATAACAAAAATGTTCTTAGACCATTCTAATTGGAACTCAGTTAGAAATCAGTAACAAAAAGATATCAGAAAAATTCACAGCTATGTGGAAATTTAACACACTTCAGACAGAAGGTCTAAATGAAAGTGAAAGTCACTCAGCTGTGTCTGACTCTTTGCGACCCCATGGACTATACAGTCCTTGGAATTCTCTAGGCCAGAATACTGAAGTGGATAGCTTTGCCCTTCTATAGGAGATCTTCCCAAATCAGCAAACCAGGGTTCGAACCCAGGTCTCCCACATCGCAGGCAGATTCTTTACCAACTGAGCCACAAGGGAAGCCCAAGAATATTGGAGTGGGTAGCCTATCGCTTCTCCAAGGGATCTTCCCGATGCAGAAACAGAACCAGGGTCTCCTGCATTGCAGGAGGATTCTTTTCCAACTGAGAAAGTCTAAAGAGAAATTTTAAAATATTTTGAGATGAAACAGAAATTTAAAAACAACAAATCAAAATGTGTGGGATATAACTAAAGCAGTGCCTAGAGGGACATTTGTATCCTTGAAAGCTTAACTTAGAAAATAATAAAAATCTCAAACCACTTATCTATGTTTCACTTATAAGAAATTAGAAAAGGAAAGAATACTAAACTCAAAGCCATCAGAAGATAGGAAAATGATCAATAAAATTAATGAAACCAAAACGAGTTCTTTACGAGTGTGAATATAATTGATGAACATCTAGTCAGAGTAATCAAGATGAAACAGGCTAACACAAATTACTGATGTCGTGAAAGACAGCTGACACATCACCATGACATCACAAACATCAAAAGGATAATAAAAGAATACTGAACAACTTCCGTGTCCATAAGTGTGAAAATATGGATGAAATGAACACATTTTTTGAAAAAAAAAAACACAATCTACGAGAAAAGATTATATGGATGGTCTTATACCTATATAAATGATCTTATACCATGTGATCACATGGACCACAGCCTTGTCTAACTCAATAAAACTATGAGCCGTGCCATGTAGGCCACCCAAGATGGACGGGTCATGGTGAAGACTTCTGACAAAACATGGTCCACTGGAGAAGGGAATGGCAAACCACTTCAGTATTCTTGCCTTGAGAACCCCATGAACAGTATGAAAAGGCAAAAAGATAGGAAACTGAAATATGAACTCCCCAGGTCGGTAGATGCCCAGTACACTACTGGAGAACAGTGGAGAAATAACTCAAGAAAGAATGAAGAGTTGGAGCCAAAGCAAAACAACACCCAGTTGTGGATGTGACTGGTGATGGAAGTAAAGTCCGATGCTGTAAAGAGCAATATTGCATAGGAACCTGGAATGTTAGGTCCATGAATCAAGGCAAATTGGAAGTGGTCAAACAGGAGATGGCAAGAGTGAATGTCGACATTTTAGGAATCAGTGAAATAAAATGGATCAGAATGGGTAAATTTAACTCAGATGACCATTATACCTACTACTGTGGGCTAGATTCCTTTAGAAGAAATGGAATAGCCATCATAGTCAACAAAAGAGTCCGAAATGCAATACTTGGATGCAGTCTCAAAAACGTCAGAATGGTCTGTGTTTGTTTCCAAGGCAAACCTTTCAATATCACAGTAATCCAAGTCTATGCCCCAACAAGTAATACTGAAGAAGTTGAAGTTGAACACTTCTATGAAGACCTACAAGACCTTCTAGAACTAGCACCCAAAAAAGATGTCCTTTTCATTAGAGGGGACTGGAGTGCAAACGTAGGAAGTCAAGAAATACCTAGAATAATAGGAAAATTTGGCCTTGGAGTACAGAATGAATCAGGACAAAGGCTAATAGAGTTTTGCCAAGAGAACACACTGCTTATAGCAAATACCCTCTTCCAACAACACAAAAGACTCTACACATTGACATCACCAGAAGGTCAACACCAAGATCAGATTGATTATATTCTTTGCAGCCAAAGATGGAGAAGCTCCATACGGTCAGCAAAAATAAGACCAGGAGTTGACTGTGGCTCAGATCATGAACTCCTTATTGCCTAATTCAGACTTAAATTGAAGAAAGTAGGGAAAACCACTAGACCATTCAGATATGACATAAATCCTTTACGATTATACAGTGGAAGTGAGAAATAGATTCAAGGGATTAGATCTGATAGACAGACTGACTGAATAACTATGGGTGGAGGTCCCTGACACTGTACAGGAGGCAGGGATCAAGACCATCCCCAAGAAAAAGAAATGCAAAAAAGCAAAAGGGTTGTCTGAGGAGGCCTTGCAAATAGCTGAGAAAAGAACAGAAGAGAAAGGCAAAGGGGAAAAGGAAGGATATACCCATTTAAATGCAGAGTTCTGAAGAATAGCAAAGAGAGATTAAAAAAAAAAAAAGCCTTCCTCAGTGATCAATGCTAAGAAATAGAGGAAAACAGTAGAATGGGAAATACTAGAGATCTCTTCAAGAAAATTAAAGATACCAAGAGAACTTGTCATGCAAAGATGGGCGCAATAAAGGACAGAAATTGTATGGACCTAACAGAAGCAGAAGATATTAAGAAGAGGAGGCAAGAATACACAGAGATACAAAAAAAGATCTTCACAACCCAGATAACCATGAGGTGTGATCACTCACCTAGAGACAGACATTCTGAAATGAGTGGGCCTTAGGAAGAAACACTATGAACAAAGCTACTGGAGGTGATAGAATTCCAGTTGAGCTATTTCAAATCCTCAAAGATGATGCTGTGAAAATGCTGCACTCAGTATGCCAGCAAATTTGGGAAACTCAGCAGTGCCCGCAGGTCAGTTTTCATTCCAATCCCAAAGAAAGACAATGCCAAAGACTACTCAAACCACCGCACAATTGCACTCATCTCACACGCTTACAAAGTAATGTTCAAAATTCTCCAAGCCAGGCTTCATCAGTATGTGAACGATGAACTTCCAGATGCTCAAGCTGGATTTAGAAAAGGCAGAGAAACCAAATATCAAATTGCCAACATCTGTTGGATCATTGAAAAAGCAAGAGAGTTCCAGAAAAACATCTACTTCTGCTTTATTGACTATGCCAAAACCTTTGTGCGGATCACAACAAACTGTGGAAAATTCTTAAAGTGTTGGGAATACCAGACCACCTGACCTGTCTCCTGAGAAATCTGTATGCAGATCAAGAAGCAACAGTTAGAACAGGACATGGAACAACAGACTGTTTTCAAATTGGGAAAGGAGTACATCGAGGCTGTATATTGTCACCCTGCTTATTTCACTTATATGCAGAGTACATTATGAGAAACGCTGGGCTGGATGAAGCACAAACTGGAATCAAGATTACTGGGAGAAATATTAATAACCTCATATATGCAGATGACATCACCCTTATGGCAGAAAGTGAAGAAGAACTAAAGAACCTCCTGATGAAAGGGAAAAAGGAGAGTGAAAAAGTTGGCTTAAAACTCAACATTCAGAAAACTAAGATCATGGCATCTGGTCCATTCACTTCATTGCCAGTAGAAGCGGAAACTGTGGAAACAGTGACAAACTTTATTTTTTTGGGCTCCAAAATCACTGCAAATGGTGATTGCACCATGAAATTAAAAAACGCTTGCTCCTTGGAAGAAAAGTTCTGACCACCTAGACAGCATATTAAAAAGCAGAGACATTACTTTGCCTAAATGTCCATCTAGTCGAAACTATGGTTTTTCCAGTAGTCATGTATGGATGTGAGAGTTGGACTATAAAGAAAGCTGGTGCTTTTGAACTGTGATGTTGGGGAATACTCTTAAGTGTCTCTTGGACTGCAAGGAGATTGAACCAGTCCATCCTGAAGGAAATCAGTCCTGCATATTCATTGGAAGGGCTGATGCTGAAGCTGAAACTGCAATACTTTGGCTACCTGATGCAAAGAAGTGACTCACTTGAAAAGACCCTGATGCTGGGAAAGATTGAAGGCAGGAGGAGAAGTAGGGGACAGAGGACAAGATGGTTGAATGGCATCACCGACTCAAGGGACTTGAATTTGAGTAAACTCTGGGACTTGGTGATGGACAGGGAGGCCTGGCGTGCTACAGTCCATGGGGTCACAAAGACTCGCACACGACTGAGCGACTGAACTTAACTGATACCTATAAATGAAATTGGATTCTTAATTATAAATCTCAAAAAAATAAAAGTAGGCCCAGATGTTTTTAATGCTGAATTCTACCAAACAGTTCAGGAGTACATAATATCAGCTCTACACAATTTATTTCAAAAATGTCAGAGAAAAGAAAAATTTCCCCGTTTTATCTCATGAAACTAGCATTTAGGTAATAACAAAATCACTACCAGTTACATGACTAATATATTACTAGAAATGAAAACCTACATATCAATATCTCACATGAATGTAGCTGCATAAATTGTCTACCAAATATTTGAAAATATAATCTATCACTATATTAAAATCATACTACATCATACCCCAGGGAATTTTATCTTGGGCATATAAACCTGGCTTAACATTAGAAAATCAATCCATGTAATTTTTCATAATAAATTCAACAAAATGAAAAATTTCAGCAAACTATGAATAGAAGATAACTCTATCATATATTCAGTTGAAACTTCTTGTGCCAGGAAACATAAGGTAATCTCATACTCAGTGATGAAAGACTGAATTTTTTTCCCTGTAAGATCAGACAAAACTCAACAATATCTTGTCTCATCATTCCTATTCAAAATCACTTCAAATAAAGTTTTATCCATTACAAAATAAACAAAAAACAGACATACAGTTTGAGGAAGAATAAATAAAATCATCTCTATTTGCAGTTGACATGATTATCTATGTCAAACATAAAAAATCTTGAAAAAAATCTCCCAGTGAGTAAGTTTTATGATCTTTTGGGTAACAAAAATGTATGCTTCTGTATAATATCAATGAGCTACAAAAATAGGAAATTTGAAAGTCAATATATTTCTTAAAGCACCAGAAAATGAAATGCATATACATTAATAGAATATGTAGTCTGTATTAAAGCCACAAACATTTATTAAATATTTTTTTTAAAGAGAGAAATGCAGGGTTAGACCATGTTCATGTATTGGAGGACTCAGTATCATTAAGATGTCAGTTCTGCCTAATTTGATCTATAGAGTCAATACAACCTCAGTCAAAATCCCAACAGACTTTTTTTTTTTTTTTTTTGCTGTTGATAGATATTTCCAAGTCAATTCTATGGAAAAACAGAAAGACTAGGATAGCCAAAATGATTTCAAAGTTATGCAAAACCAAGCCTGGCTTATTTTCTCAGAAATACATAGAACTGTTTTAACTGTGATGGGAGTTTGTGGGCATTCAGCCATGATGTATGTTGTAATAGCCAATTTTCATAATTTATAGAGCTGTGGTAATCATACTGATAGCTTACTGTGAATGATGCTGGATTCATGATTTCCGAAAAGGAAGATTTCACTTCAGGACCAGGGACCAGGCTTCAGACATTCAGAACTTCCTGTGGCAGAAGTTTTATAACAGTGACAAAGGACAGAGAAGGCTTCTGACATAGACATCAGAAGGGGGCGGAGAGTGCCCCGCCACTAGTCTTAGCAAGGGAGCTATATACTTCTTCAGCTGCTTATTAATAATGGATCAAAAGAATGTCTCAAGGTTGTAAAGGTCTTACCAGACCCACTCCCATAATACACATTTTAAGATATCGGGATTAGAACCAGCAAGAGAAAGATCTTACCAGATCCACTCCCACAGCATACACTTTAAGATGACAGGATTAGTCAGAAGGTTCTCAAGAAGGAGAAACATGTCCTCTGCCCTGAGCAGGATACATTTGTTGTTATATAATCATTGCTACAGAGTTTAAGGAAAAACATACCCTTGAGCAGGATGAGTTATTTTGTTGTGTAATCATTTGCTCTTGGCTTAAAGGAAAAAAAAAAAAAAGTTTTATATGACCTAGATGCAGGAATGGAGAGAGAAAAAAAAAATGTTTGTCCTTATCTCCTCCTTGAGAGCCCCAGATCCCTTCCTTCTCCTCCTCCTCTTCCTCTCCCTTGGGGACCCCGTACTTCTTATCAACCTACCTCAGAGTTAACTCTCTCAATAATTGCATGGTGGTGTTAAAAGAATAGATGCAGAAATTAGTGGAAAAGAATAGAGATATCAGAAATAAATTCATGCACATATAGTCATTTTTTATTTTTGACAAAGGTCAAATGCAATGAAAAAATAAAGACATTTAGCAAAACTATTAAACAAAGTAAAATATATTTTATGCTAGATTTATCTCAGATAGTTTTAGAATCACTGACCTGGATTTAAGATACTGTATTAAGAAAGCTTTGGTCTGTGCTAATTTGAAACAGAAGGAAAAAGAATTTGTAGAAGTTGAGTTTCCTTAGGAAAAAGATGAATGTGTGTAATAAGAGCTTCCATGAAAAACATTCAAAATCTTAAAATTGAATTACTAATCAAGTTCCATGATATATAAAATACTATATGTATGGAAGTGAGAAAGGTTTTGGGCTGGTGTGTCTTACTGCACAGGTACATAGAGAGAAACTCTTGAAAGAATTCAAGGTGGCTGTAGCTTATAGTTAGATGCACAATCCCTCTAATTTCAGTGCCTCTTCCAGAGTAAGGGAGAAGGGGGCAGAGAGAGAGAGAGAGAGATGGAGGGGAGTGGTGAGGAGGGGAGCAGAAGGGGATAAAGAAATTCCTGACAAAGAAACTGATCACAAAATAAAACAGTCCCTGCCTTTACTTCTTCCTAGGCCAAATGTCACATTACTTTTAAAAGCTGTGGGCTGCTAAGGAAGAGGGAATATGTGTGTATATATATATATATATATACACTATATATCTACTATATATATACACACATACATATAATATTTAATTTTCAAAAAGACTTCAAAAGTGTCATAGATTACAATGATGAGATGTTTGAATGATCAATTGAATTTATATAAATTATTATTGCACACATATATTATACTCCTTATGGTTTCTTATTAATCCAGTTGTATTCTGGAACAGAAGGCATGAAAGCCAAAGCCTTTGACTGTGTGGATCACAACAAACTGTGGAAAATTCTTCAAGAGGTGGGAATACCAGACCACCTGATCTGCCTCCGGAGAAATCTGTATGCAGGTCAAGAAGCAACAGTTAGAACAGGACATGGAAAAACAGACTGGTTCCAAATTGGGAAAGGAGTACGTCGAGGCTGTATATTGTCACCCTGTTTATTTAACTTATATGCAGAGTACATTATGAGAAACGCTGGGCTGGAGGAAGCACAAGTTGGAATCAAGATTGCTGGGAGAAATATCAATAACCTCAGATATGCAGAGGACACCACCCTTATGACAGAAAGGGAAGAAGAACTAAAGAGCCTCTTGATAAAAGTGAAAGAGGAGAGTGAAAAAGTTGGCTTAAAACTCAACATTCAGAAACCTAAGATCATGGCATCTGGTCCCATCACTTTATGGCAAATAGATGGGGAAACAATGGAAACAGTGAGAGACTTTATTTTGGGGGGCTCCAAAATCACTTCATATGGTGACTGCAGCCTTGAAATTAAAAGATGTTTGCTCCTTGGAAGAAAAGTTCTGACCAACCTAGACAGCATATTAAAAAGCAGAGACATTACTTTGTCAACAAAGGTCCATCTAGTCAAAGCTATGGTTTTTCCAATAGTCAAGTATGGATGTGAGAGTTGGACCATAAAGAAAGCTGAGCGCTGAAGAATTGATGCTTTTGAACTGTGGTGTTGGAGGAAACTCTTGAGAGTCCCTTGGACAGCAAGGAGATCCAACCAGTCCATCCTAAAGGAAATCAGTCTTGAATATTCATTGGAAGGACTGATGCTGAAACTGGAGCTCCAATACTTTGGCCACCTCATGCGAAGAAGTGATTCATTTGAAAAGACCCTGATGCTGGGAAAGATTGAAGGAGGGAGGAGAAGAGAATGACAGAGGATGAGATGGTTGGATGGCATCACCAACTCAATGGATATGAGTTTGAGTAAACTCAGGAACTAGTGATGGACAGGGAGGCCTGGCGTGCTGTCCATGGGGTTTCAAAGTGTCGAACACGACTGAGCGACTGAGGTGAACTCAATTGAAATAATTGATTTACAGTGTTATGTTAATTTCTGCTGTTCAGCCAAGTGATTCAGTTATACATATACATATATACACATTATTTTTTCATATTCTTTTACAGTGTTATCACAGGATATCGAATATAGTTTCTTTTGCTACACAGTAGGACCTTGTGTATCAATTCTATATATAATAGCTTACATCTGCTAACCACAATCTCCCATTCCATCCCTCCTCTACCACATTATATTTTTTAAAACAGGGGGAAGGGATGGCGCTATGGCTAAAGAGTAGAAAATTATAGGTTTTGGTACCTGTGAAGTTTCATACTTGCAGCTTAATAGCATATATCAAGACCAAAAGCCTATAATTCTCATTAGAGTTAACATAATTCTGTATATAATCTCAATTTGGTTTTAGCCACATAATGCTGAATTAAAAATTTCAAAAGTGCTTTTAAAGGTGGTCAATAGCAGCAGAATTAGATCTCAGATTTAACATTGAGTTAGTGAGTGGCTTATTGTAACATTAACTCATACATGAAAGACATTATGCATGAATAAATAATCATAGTTAGACATATTAATGGCTACATTGTTGTCTTGGGATTATTTAAACAATGTTTAATAACAAATTACTTCAAACTTCAAGGTAAAATTACCTAATAGGCAGAGACATTAACTGAAAGTCCTACTCAGCATACACATGTGAAATAATTTAAAAATGCAATTAGAATAGCATTTCCTGCAGGGTATTGCAGAAGTACACTTTTAAGGATGCTTGGGAAACAGAAACTTAAAATGGTTATTGAGATTTCCCTAGTGGTCCAGTGGTTAAGACTGTGCTTCCACTGCAGAAGGTATGGGTTTGATCCCTGATTGGGGAACTAAGATCCTGTATGCCATGAGGTGTGCCACCCCCACCAAAAAAAGTTATGTATACAGAAAGATAAAACTTTAGTCAGAGCAAATTTAGTGAAGGGATGATAAGAAAATAATATTATAGAGATGTAATTTTTAAAAAAATGTTTTTTCCCTCTAATTACAATGCTGCCAAGACAGACTAATAATAATCTATGGAGTTTAAATGTTTTTCAAACTAAGAATAATATTTATTGTGTTACAGGCATTTAATAAAGAATCTCAGGAGTTGTCATAAAAAATACCATATTCCCCTGCCAGCAATTTTGGCTTACTATATCATGTAGGGAAAGACAAAAGTAAGTCCTATTTTGGCATTTTTCCAGATTTTTATTTAATGATCATTATGTTTTGACTCTTAAGGAGCTGCCCTGATTGTGTCAGACATGCAAAACTGGCAAGGTACAGATTTTGTTTGATCCCTGTGACCAAACAGGGATTGGGGTTTAGCTTACCCAAGTTAGAGTTGCTAGCATGGTCATTATAAAGGACTATGAAAGGGCAACTCTTGCAGTAATTTCTTGTGCCTTCTCCTTTGCTCACATACACAGTTTGTTCTGAAGAGCACTGATTCATACCTTCATTCTGGAAATGAATGAGACACATACTGTTTTCCAGGAAATAAGCTAAGGATGCTTTTGTGACATACATAGAAATTTACATATCAAATATTTTATATGTTGTAGTGTTTCTAATTTTTTATATTGTTTATTCTCTGAACTTTAACCATGAACATTACTAAATCTGGTAGTATAGCACTCTTAGTGTCATTTGCTAGCATTTATTGAACAATTATTTTGTGCCCAGTGCTGTGGTAAGCCCTATGGTCTTTATTGCGTTCATGTTGTTGGTTGCCTTCTGAAGTTCTTTCTTAGGAGGATGACAGTCCTACTCTTGGACATTTGGATTGTTAATGGGAAGAACTTGAACAGAATAAGTTGGCATTGATCCCTTGTGCAACTTTCCAAGCATTGTAATTAGATGGCATTGACTTTTGAAAAAAAGTCACTGACCATGACCACATGGTCCATTGTTTTTGTATTGTAAATTAGGCTTTTATTCTCAACCCTGTCAGAGATTTGTTCTGGAAAATGACATTAATTAGTCACTGAATAAAACCATAAGATGTAATTTGAGTCTGATGGGGAAACAATGAGATTGCTTTAGGGAAAAGAGTGAATCACTTAAATTTAAAGTTCCTAGAAACTAATACTAACGCCTTAGTAACCCTCACCTTTACCCTGAACATGATTAGTGCTGGTGCTGTAATTAGTAGAATAATAAAATATCTGATAAATGAGCAATACAGGATAGCATTTACATATACAGGATAGCAATTACATATCTGTAATTCAATTTGGTCTTTCTATAACAGTGGTAAAATATTATGCATTGAATAAAATAATTAGCAGTATAGTGTGCCAGTGAGCAAAATTAATGTTGAAGTGGTGGTTTTAAAATTATTATAAAAAATAGGCAATGGTCTATTGGTTTAATAATTAAAAGAATGAAGTGAAAAAATAGTAATGGACATGACAAAGGTCAATTTTTATGAGGAGACAAATTATCAAAAAATATATTCACTTTTCAACATCACTTTTATCATTTCCCACAGTATGTCATTACATCCCTATTATAAATCTTCACATTTTTAATGTAGCATATTAAGAATATATACTTTTATTTCTAATATATGAGATAACTCCTGACCCACCGTTCCCTCCCTAGTTCCCTCTCCCTTTCTCTTTCTCTCTCCCTCTCTAAACAAGGACATAAAGAGATCTTATAAGCATAGGCTGAATTGGTGGCAACCTATAAGCCAAGAGGCGGCCTTAGAACAAAATCTATTGTGATTGCCCTTGATCTTGAGTTTCCATAATTATGAGAATAAATGTTGTTTAAGCCACTCAGTCAATAGCATTCTTATTTATAGCAGCCCATGCAAACTGAAGTGGAAGTGACAAATAGATTCAAGGGATTAGATCTGATAGACACAGTGCCTAAAGATCTATGGACAGAGGTTCCTGACATTGTGCAGGAGGAAGTGATCAAGACCATCCCCAAGAAAAAGAAACACAAAAAGGCAAAATGGTTGTCTGGGGAGGCCTTACAAATAGTTGAAAAAAGAAGACAGGCAAAAGGCAAAGGAGAAAAGGAAAGACATACCATTTGAATGCAGAGTTCCAAAGAATAGCAAGGAGAGATAAGAAAGCCATCCTCAGTGATCAATGCAAGGAAATAAAGGAAAACAATAGAATAGGAAAGACTACAGATCTCTTCAAGAAAATTAGAGATACCAAGGGAACATTTCATGCAAAGATGGGGACAATAAAGAACAGAAATGGTATGGACCTAACAGAAGCAGAAGATATTAAAGAGAGGTCGCAAGAATACACAGAAGAACTGTACAAAAAAGATCTTCATGACCCAGATAATCACGATGGTGTGATCACTCACCTAGAGCCAGACATCCTGGAATGGGAAGTCAAGTGGGCCTTAGGAAGCATCACTACGAACAAAGCTAGTGGAGGTGATGAAATTCCAGTTGAGCTATTTCAACTCCTAAAATATGATGCTGTGAAAGTGTTGCACTCATTATGCCAACAAATTTGGAAAGCTCAACAGTGGCCAAAGGACTGGAAAAGGTCAGTTTTCATTCAAATCCCAAGGAAAGGCAAAGGCAAAGAATGTTCAAACTGCTGCATGATTGCACTCATCTCACATGCTAGCAAAGTAATGCTCAAAACTCTTCAAGCTAGACTTGAACAGTACGTGAACTGTGAACTTTCATATGTTCAAGCTGGATTTAGAAAAGGCAGAGGAACCAGAGATCAAATTGCCAACATCTGTTGGGTCATAAAAGAAGCAAGAGAATTCCAGGAAAACATCTACTTCTGCTTTATTGATTACGCCAAAGCCTGTGACTTTGTGGATCACAACAGACTGTGGAAAATTCTTTAAGAGATGGGAATACCAGATCACCTTACCTGCTTCCTGAGAAATCTGTATGCAGGTCGAGAAGCAACAGTTAGAAATAAACATGGAACAACAGACTAGTTCCAAATTGGGAAAGGAGTGTGTTAAGGCTGTATGTTGTCACTCTTCTTATTTAACTTATATGCAGAGTACATCATGTGAAATGCCAGGCTGGATGCACAAGCTAGAGTCAAGGTTGCTGGAAGAAATAAAAATAATCTCAGATATGCAGATGACACCACACTTGTGGCAGATAGTGAAGAGGAACTTAAGAGTCTCCTGATGAAAGTGAAAGAGAAGAGCGAAAAACCTAGCTTAAAACTCAACATTCAAAAAACAAAGATAATGGCAACTTGTCCCATAACTTCATGGCAAATAAGTGGATAAACAATGGAAACAGAGAGATTTTATTTTCTTGGGCTCCAAACTCACTGCAGATGGTGACTGTAGCCATGAAATTAAAAGATGCTTGCTGCTTGGAAGAAAAGCTATCACCAACCTAGACAGCATATTAAAAAGCAGAGGCAATGGCACCCCACTCCAGTACTCTTGCCTGGAAAATCCCATGGATGGAGGAGCCTGGTGGGCTGCGGTCCATGGGGTCGCTAAGAGTCGGACACGACTGAGCGACTTCACTTTCACTTTCACTTACTTTGCCAACAAAGGTCTGTCTAGTCAAAGCTGTGGTTTTTCCAGTAGTCATGTATGGATGTGAGAGTTGAACTATAAAAAAGCTGAGCGCCAGAGAATTGATGTTTTTGAACTGTGGTGTTGGAGAAGACTCTTGAGAGTTCCTTGGACTGCAAAGAGATCCAACCAGTCAATTCTAAAGGAAATCAGTTCTGAATATTCATTGGAAGGAATGATGCTGAAGCTGAAATCCCAATCCTTTGGCTGCCTGATACAAAGAACTAACTCATTTGCAAAGACCCTGATGATGGGAAAGATTGAAGACAGAAGGAGAAGGGGATGACAAGAATGAGATGGTTGGATGGTATCACCAAGTCGATGTACATGAGTTTGAGCAGGTCCCGGGAGTTGGTGATGGACAGGGAGGCCTGGCGTGCTGAGGTTAATGGGGTCACAAAGAGTTGGACACAACTGAGCGACTGAACTGATGCAAACTGAGATATACCTTGAGGGCATTTGTGTGGAGGGTCTGTGTGAGATGAAACATAAAGAGATAAGTAGGCCAGTAGAAGCATACTGGTTTTCAGAGAGAATTCCTCAGGGCCTTTGTGGAATCCACTCTTACCTTCCTGTTCCTTTCCCACTGGTTGCAAATTATGAGTGGTTTCTATTGAGTACAATGTTCCTCTGCAGCCTTCTGCCTTCATCATTGGTGTTATCCTGCATGTTTTCCATGCACCTTTAATGCCTACTTCCTGTGAATCAGTTAAAAATATCTCAGTTTCACATATACTCTCCTGCCCGTAAACTCGAAACTCTAAAGGTTTTTTTTTTTGTTTGTTTATTTTACCCTCTCTCATTGCTTTCTACTGTATGATTTCATTTGGATCTGGGATGAATATTTATTTCTTTAATTGAAATATAGTGATTTATAATGGCCTGTTAATTTCTGCTATCCAGCAAAGTGATTCAGTTATACACATATATACTCTTTTGCATTATGGTTCATCATGGAATATTGAATACAGTTCCCTGTGCTATACAGTAGGACCTTGTTGTTTATCCATGCTATATATGTTAGCTTACATCTGCTAACCCTAAACTCCCATTCCATCCCTCCCCCTATTTCTCCTTGGCAATCATCACAAGTCTGTTCTCTATGTCTGTAAATCTGTCTCTGCTTTATAGATAAGTTCTTTTGTGTCATATTTTAGATTGAACATATAAGTGATATCGTATGGTATTTATCATTCTCTTTATGACTTACTTCACTTAATATGATAATCTCTAAGTTCATCCATTCATCTGTTGATGGACATTTAGGTTGCTTCCATGGTTTATCTATTGTGAATAGTGCTGCTATGAACATAGATGTGTGTGCATTTTTTTGAATTACAGTTTGGTCTGGATATTTGCCCAGGAATGGGATTGCTAGATCACATGACAACTCTATTTTAGTTTTTGGAGGAATCCTCCATACTGTTTTCCATAATGGCTGTACCAACTTACATTTCCACCAACAGTGTACAAAGGTTCCCTTTCCTCCACACTCTGTCCAGCATTTATAATTTGTGGCCATTTTAACGATGGCTATTCTGACTTGTGTGAAGTGGTACTTTTTTATCATTTTGATTTATGCTTCTCTAATAATTAGTGACATGGAATATTTTTTCATGTGACTATTGGCCATCTATATGTCTTCTTTGGAGAAATGTTCTATTTAGGTCTTCTGTCCACTTTTCAAGTGTTGTGTTTTTGTTGTTGAGTTGTATGAGCTCTTTGTATATTTTGAAAAAACTTTAAGTTCTATGTCTCTGATCAAATTCTTTGTCCAAACTTCTCCCATCCCTGTTTTTTTCCTGTTTGTCATTAATATTCTATTCTTGAAGTAACTCAAGCTGAGTCACTGTCATACCTTTTTTCTTTCCATTGCCCAAAATTCACTTTTTTTGTCTCTATCTGTTCTTAGGTCTCTAACACAACAACAATTATGTTGAGTATTGTAACAGAAAAACTCCTGAATTTCTAGAACCTTTACTGTGCAAAAGATTCTGTATTGGGTAGTTTTGAACATATTATGTCAACTTTAGTATATATTGTCTCAACTAATACCACCAACAAACCTATTTAACAGTACTCTATTTACAAATATTATTATTTATGAGGAAATTAAAATTGAAAATATTTAAGATGTGTGTCTTGTGGTTACATACATAGCTAGAAAATATCAGAACCAAAATTTGAACCCACTCATTTTAATTCCAAAACCATAACATTTGATGCATATTCTCTATCCCTTTCCTTGCCTCTCTACATCTCTTCTCATTCCCATCAATCTTCCAGAAGTACAAAAGTGAGCAGGTCATTGTCTTAGGGGAAAAAAAGTTGATTTCCATACCCAAACACCTTAGCAGTCTAATCTCATCTTAGTGATCTTGTTTCATTTCCAGTCTGTTTAACATAAACCTGCTCTCAAGTCACCCCAGATCCTATTCTGGTCCAAGCAAGGACTCTTCTTCACATATGAATGTCATCAATCTAGCTCTTTTCTTTCCTTGCAATATTTTTGATTCTTTGTCTTCCTTGTGCAATTCTACTTCTTTCAGTTCAGTTCAGTCACTCAGTCATATTCAACTCTTTGCGACCCCATGAATTGCAGCACGTCAGGCCTCCCTGTCCATCACCAACTCCTGGAGTTTACCAAACTCATGTCCATTGAGTCAGTGATGCCATCCAGCCATCTCGTCCTCTGTTGTCCCCTTCTCCTCCTGCCCCCAATTCTTCCCAGCATCAGAGTCTCTTCCAGTGAGTCAACTCTTCGCATCAGGTGGCCAAAGTATTGGAGTTTCAGCTTCAACATCAGTCCTTCCAATGAACACCCAGGACCGATCTCCTTTAGGATGGACTGGTTGGATCTCCTTGCAGTCCAAGGGACTCGCAGGAGTCTTCTCCAACACCACAGTTCAAAAGCATCAATTCTGCAGCACTCAGCTTTCTTCACAGTCCAACTCTCACATCCACACATGACTACTGGAAAAACCATAGCCTTGTCTAGACAGACCTTTGTTGGCAAAGTAATGTCTCTGCTTTTTAATATGCTGTCTATGTTGGTCAGAACTTTCCTTCCAAGGAGTAAGCGTCTTTTAATTTCATGGCTGCAGTCACCATCCCCAGTGATTTTGGAGCCCCAAAAAATAAAGTCTGACACTGTTTCCACTGTTTCCCTATCTATTTGCCATGAAGTGGTGGGACCAGATGCCATGATCTTAGTTTTCTGAATGTTGAGCTTTAAGCCAACTTTTTTACTCTCCTCTCTCACTTTCATCAAGAGGCTTTTTAGTTCCTCTTCACTTTCTGCCATAAAGGTGGTGTCATCTGCATATCTGAGGTTATTGATATTTCTCCTGGCAATCTTGATTCCAGCTTGTGTTTCTTCCAGCCCAGTGTTTCTCATGATGTACTCTGCATATAAGTTAAAGAAGCAGGGTGACAATATATAGCCTTGATGTACTCCTTTTCCTATTTGGAACCAGTCTGTAGTTCCATGTCCAGTTCTAAGACATATCAAAAATTGTAAACAAAGCAAACAGATAAGCCAGCTAAATAAATAAGCAAATAAATAGATAAAACAATGAATGTTCTGTGTATCAGCCACATTAGAGCTCTGTGTGTTAACTCATGTCATGTATATCATATAACCACTGGCTATGGCTTCCACCCAAAGCATTAATTATTCTTTCATTTATGTTCTTCTTGTTCTTATGCATTGCTCTATTATAACATTTTAAAATTAAGATAAGCTTTATTTATTAGAGTATTTTAAGTTTTATAGAAAAATAGAACATAAAATGCTGATGCTGGGAAAGATTGAACGTGGGAGGAGAAGGGGATGGCAGAGGATGAGATGGTTGGATGGCATCACCGATGCAATGGACATGAGTTTGAATAGGCTCCAGGAGTTGGTGATAGACAGGAAAGCCTGGTGTGCTGCAGTCCATGGGGTCGCAAAGGGTCAGACGGCTGAGCGACTGTACTGAGAACATAAAATAGAGAATTTCCATATACTTCCTACTCCTCTCCACACAGTTTCTTCTGTTATTAATATCTTGCAGTGATGTGATGAATTTGTTAAAATTGAAATACACAGTATGGATGCATAATTACTAACTAAAGTCCATTGGAAAAATTTGGGTTCACTGTTTGGGTTGAATAATTCTTTTAATTTTACCAAATGCATAATATTATGTATCCACCATTCTAATTCATACAGAATAGTTTCACTGCCCTAAAAATCCCCTATGCTCTAACTCTTCATCCCTCTTTCCTTCCCTCCAAAAGCTTGGCAGCCATTTTTAGTTAATTTTTGTGTGTTATAGCACTACTTTGTGTCCATCTATGAATTTTTTATAACTAAGAAGTTTTGGCTTCTCTTAAACAGAATGTTGCATAATTTGTCCTGGAAGAAACCATTTCACTCATTAAAAATTTTTTAATCACTTTATATGATTTTCTTTGTGGTACTGATCACATTAATATAAACCTATATCTGTATCTCTCTGTTTATATTCTTTGATAAACAGTAAATGTATTCTCATTATAAAATCTGAACTGTAATTTTTATGACCATCTCTTCTAGTTTTAGTAAAACTATAATTTTTATGACCAACTCCTCTAGTTCCAGTACTTTACCTAGAGGGAACCACTGTTGTCATTTCATTTATGTCTTTTCAGAACTTTTCTCTAACCATTCCTATACATGTTATATACCCTAAATATACAGTATTTATGTGGCCATGTTTATTCAGCAACTTGCTTTATTCACTCAAATTCTGAATCTTGGGATTGTTTTGTGAGCTACTTGCTCCTGATATGTTATTACATATAGTGAATAATTTATATTATTTTAGCTGTTTCTCTTTTAATGAACCTTTATGTTCCCTGCATTTTTTTTAAATGTGAAACTGCAATGAGCATTTTTTTTTAACCAATTTTGTGCACATATGTGTGGGATTATCTTTTTAAATGTCTGATTCTCTAGTGCATGGCTTCCTAAGATCATAGTCTTTATCTTTAATCCTCCATAGCACTAAGCTTGATACTTTCTGCATAGTATATGCATACTTATATATGAATGAGTGATGGGCTAATAGACTTGTCAATAAACAAATATCTTGTGGCATTATTTCAGTTTAGCTTGATGTGTGCTTCAGGCTCATTTAAAACTTTTCTAAACATATGACTATCAGTTCAGTTCAGTCGCTCAGTCGTGTCTGACTCTTTGCAACCCCATGAACGGCACAGCATGCCAGGCCTCCCTGTCCATCACTAACTCCTGAGTTTACCCAAACTCATGTCCACTGAGTTGGTGATGCCATCCAACCATCTTATCCTCTGTCATCCCCTTCTCCTGCCCTCAATTTTTCCCAGCATCAGGGTCTTTTCAAATGAATTAGCTCTTCTCATCAGGTGGCTAAAGTATTGGAGTTTCAGCTTCAGCATCAGTCCTTCCAATGAACACCCAGGACTGACCTCCTTTAGGATGGACTGGTTGGATCACCGTGCAGTCCAAGGGACTCGCAGGAGTCTTTTCCAAAACCACAGTTCAAAAGCATCAGTTCTTCGGTGCTCAGCTTTCTTTATAGTCCAACTCTCACATCCATACATGACTACTGGAATAACCATTGCCTTGACTAGATGGACCTTTGCTGACAAAGTAATGTCTCTGCTTTTTAATATGCTGTCCAGGTTGGTCATAACTTTCCTTCCAAGGAGTAAGTGTCTTTTAATTTCATGGTTGCAATCACCATCTGCAGTGATTTTGGAGTCCACCTGACCTGCATCTTGAAAAACCTGTATGCAGATCGGGAAGCAACAGTTAGAACTGGACGTGGAACAACAGACTGGCTCCAGATCGGGAAAGGAGTATATCAAGGCTGTGTATTATCACCCTGCTTATTTAACTTGTATGCAGAGTCCATCATGAGAAACACTGGGCTGGATGAAGCACAAGCTGGAATCAAGATTGCCGGGAGAAATATCAGTAACCTCAGATATACAGATGACACCACCTTTATGGTAGAAAGTGAAGAAGAACTAAAGAGCCTCTTGATGAAAGTGAAAGAGGAGAGTGAAAAAGTTGACTTAAAGCTCACCATTCAGAAAATGAAGATCATGGCATTTAGTCCCATCACTTCATGGCAAATAGATAGGGAAACAGTGGAAACATATGACTATAACTGGATATTAAAATCATTAGTCTCAAGTCTAGAAATGAACTAATTCAAAGCTGATTTTATCTTCTTTTGTGGTTATAATGCCCTTTTAGGTTTTCCTACCTTTAAATTGGAAATGGCAACCCACTCCAGTATTCTTGCCTGGAAAATCCCATGGGCAGAGGATCCTGGTAGGCTACAGTCCATGGGGTCGCAAACAGCTGGACACGACTGAGCAACTTTGTGACCCCATGGACTGTTGTAGCTCACCAACCTCCTCCAGGCAAGAATATTGGAGTGGGTTGCCATTTCCTCTTCCAAGGAAATTGGTAACATATCCCAGTGTTAAACATTGCTTCGTAGTAACAAGTGCTTTCATTAATACACTTTTTGTTACTCAAAGGTCATTGGAGACATTTCAATATTCACTTACATAATAAATCACTGGCCACAGGTGTTGGTTTCTGCAAAAATCCCCTGGTCAATAATGTGTTGAGACAATTCTCTGCAATGTTGGTCTCTGTGTTAGTGGAGAAGAACTGAAAAGAGTCTTTCGTATGCTTAGGGAATTCATCATTAGAGATGATCTTTCATCTCTTTACTTTTGGGGTGAGTTCTATTTAGTTTTGTTTTTTGAGAATTATGAGTTAAACACCAAGTTGACTAGACTCCATGACCACAAGAAATAAAAATAAAACTGAAATGAAACTACTGAAGTGTTTAATTCCAGCTAGTTTAACCAGATAGTCATGAAAAGTTCATTGCTCATTATTCTGTCCCTTCTTGTAGCTCCACTGAGAAATTTTCCCTAGCAAAATCATGGGCCTTTTGCATAAAATCAAATGTATGTAAGTCAATATGCTGAAATATAAAGCAAGACCAGCTTGCCTCTAAACATTCTCTTAAAGTGCAAAAGCAAGAAAAAAATGGAGTATTGCAATTTTCTTTCACTTATTCTGTAGTTTCTATTAGATGCTTCCCTAAAGAATGTGATTTTTTTTTCCCTTTCCTGTGTCAGTTTTGCTTTATCTCTTGTTGTTGCTGCTACTTGTTACTAAATCAAAGAAATGATAAATGAAAAATTGACTAGTGTAGTGCCTTCAGCAGACTAAGTGATTTTACTGTTTATTATTTTTAATTGAAATACAGTTAGTTGAAATATAATTATTATATGTTACAGATGTACAATATAGTGATTCTCAAATTTGGAAGCCTATACTCCATTTATAGTTACTATGAGATGTTGGTTATATTCCCTGTGTTGTACAATATATCCTTGAGGCTTTTTTATACATAATAGTTTGTATCTCTTACTCCTTTACACTTATATTGCCCTCTTCTTTTCCTTCTCCCCCTAGGTAACCACTAGGTTGTTCTCTATAGTTGTAAGTCTGCTTTTTTGGGTTATATCCACTAGTTTATTGAATTTTTAGACTCCCTATATAAATGATAACATATAAGACTTGTCTTTCTCTGCCTGACTTATTTCACTTAGCATAATGCCTTCCATGCCCATTCATGTTGCTGCAAATGTAGAAAAAATTGTTCTTTTTTATGTCTTAGTAGTATTCCATTGTGTGTGTGTGTGTGTGTGTCTGTATCATCTTATTTATCCATTTACATGTTGACGGACACTAGACTGCTTCCATATGTTGGCAATTGTAAATAAAGTTGCTACAAACATTAGTCTGCAGGTATTGTTCTAATTACTGTTTTGGGGATATATATCCAGGACACTACCGCACAATTGCACTCATCTCACATGCTAGTAAAGTAATGCTCAAAATTCTCCAAGCCAGGCTTCAGCAATACGTGAACCGTGAACTTCCAGATGTTCAAGCTGGGTTTAGAAAAGGCAGAGGAACCAGAGATCAAATTGCCAACATCCACTGGATCATCGAAAAAGTAAGACAGTTCCAGAAAAACATCTATTTCTGCTTTATTGACTATGCCAAAGCCTTTGACTGTGTGGATCACAATAAACTGTGGAAAATTCTGAAAGAGATGGGAATACCAGACCATCTGATCTGTCTCTTGAGAAACCTGTATGCAGGTCAGGAAGCAAGAGTTAGAACTGGACAGGGAACAACAGACTGGTTCCAAATAGGAAAAGGAGTCCGTCAAGGCTGTATATTGTCACCCTGCTTATTTAACTTATACGCAGAGTACATCATGAGAAATGCTGGGCTGAAAGAAACACAAGCTGGAATCAAGATTGCTGGGAGAAATATCAATAACCTTAGAGATGCAGATGACACCACCCTTATGGCAGAAAGTGAAGAAGAACTAAAGAGCCTCTTGATGAAGGTGAAAGAGGAGAGTGAAAAAGTTGGCTTAAAGCTCAACATTCAGAAAACTAAGATCATGGCATCTGGTCCCATCACTTCATGGGAAATAGATGGGGAAACAGTGGAAACAGTGTCAGACTTTATTTTTTTGGGCTCCAAAATCACTGCTGATGGTGATTGCAGCCATGAAATTAAAAGACACTTACTCCTAGAAAGGAAGGTTATGGCCAACCTAGATAGCATATTTAAAAGCAGAGACATTACTTTGCCAACAAAAGTCCATCTAGTCAAGGCTGTGGTTTTTCCAGTGGTCATGTATGGTTGTGAGAGTTGGACAGTGAAGAAAGCTGAGCGTCGCAGAATTGATGCTTTTGAACTGTGGTGTTGGAGAAGACTCTTGAGAGTCCCTTGGACTGCAAGGAGATCCAATCAGTCCATCCTAAAGGAGATCAATCCTGGGTGTTCATTGGAAGGTCTGATGTTGAAGCTGAAACTCCAATACTTTGGCCACCTCATGCAAAGAGTTAACTCATTGGAAAAGACCCTAATGCCGGGTAGGATTGGGGGCAGAAAGAGAAGGGGACGACAGAGGATGAGGTGGTTGGATGGCATCACCGACTCGATGGACATGGGTTTGGATAGGCTCCGGGAGTTCGTGATGGATAGAGAGGCCTGGCGTGCTGCAATTCATGGGGTCGCAAAGAGTTGGACACGACTGAGTGACTGAACTGAACTGAATCCAGGACAAAACCTCTATACTGTTTTCCATAGTGACCACATCAGTTTACATTCACACCAACAGTGTACGAGGATTCCCTTTTCTCTGCATTCTCACTAATATTTATTATTTGTGTTCTTTTTGATGATTGTGATTCTGAGAAGTATAAAGTGATATCTCATTGTGGTTCTCATTTGCAAGACACTGATGAAAGAAACTGAAGACAACACAAACCTGTATGCAGGTTTATCTTATCCATCTGGAAAGATATACTGTGTTCTTAGATTGAGAAAATTAATATTGCTAAAATGTTCATACTACCCAAGGCAATCTACAGATTCATGGCTGCTGCTGCTAAGTCGCTTCAGTCGTGTCCGACTCTGTGCAACCCCATAGACGGCAGCCCACCAGGCTCCGCCGTCCCTGGGATTCTCCAGGCAAGAATACTAGAGTGGATTGCCATTTCCTTCTCCAGTGCATGAAAGTGAAAAGTGAAAGTGAAGTCGCTCAGTCGTGTCCTACTCTTCGCGACCCCATGGACCGTAGCCTACCAGGCTCCTCCGTCCATGGGATTTTCTAGGCAAGAGTACTGGAGTGAGGTGCCATTGCCTTCTCCACAGATTCAGGGCAATCCCTATCAAAATACCAATTGCATTTTCCACAGAACTATAACAAATAATTTAAAAATTCGTGTTGAAACTCAAAATACCCAAATAGCCAGACACTCGAGAAAAATTGAAATCTTCTAAAAGAAAGAGAACAGAGCAGGAGTAATTATGCTCCATTACTTCCAAAACTACGTTAATCAATCATGTCAATGTATAGCAAAAACCACTACAATATTGTAAATTAATTACCCCAACTAGAATAAATAAATTTATTAAAAAATAAATTAAAAAAAACAAACAATATGGTATTGGCACAAAGAACAGATACGTGGAGCAATGAAACAGAATAAAGAGCCCAGAAATAAACCCATGCACTTAAGGGTAGTTAATCTATGATAAAGGAAGTACGAATATACAATGGAGAGAAGACAATCTCTTCAATAAGTGGTATGGGGAAAACTGGACACCTACATATAAAAGAATAAAATTAGAACTCTCTAGCACCATATTTAAAAAGAAATTCAAAGTGGATTATAGACCTAATTTTAAGACCAGATACCATAAAAGACAGAGGAAAACATAGATAGAACAGTCTTCGATATAAATCGCAGCACTTTTTCTTTTTTTGGATTTGTCTCCTAAAGCAAAGGAAATAAAAACAAAAATAAATAAATGGGGCCTAATTAAACTTAAAAACTTTTGCATAGCAAAGGAAATCGTTGACAAAAGGAAAAGATAAGCAACTGAATGAGAGAAAACATTTACAAGTGATATGATCAATAAGAGATTGATATCCAACATATATTAATAGCTCATACAGCTTAACATCAAAAACAAAAAAAATAAAAATAAAAAATGGTACCTGAACTGAATAGACTTTTTACTAAAAAGGAAATGTATATGATCAAAAGGCATATGAAAATAACATGTTTCTTAAAAATAATGTATGAAAATGTTAGTTGCTCAGTCATGTCTGACTCTTTGCAACCCCATGGACTGTAGGCCACCAGACTCCTCTGTCCATGGAATTCTCCAGGCAAGAATACTATAGTGGGTAGCCATTCCCTTCTCCAGGGGACTTTCCTGACCCAGGGATTGAACCTGGGTCTCCTACATTGCAGGCAGATTCTTTACTGTCTGAACCATCAGGAATACTTCCACAGTAAGTTAGCCTCTTACTCTTTTTTCTCTATAAAATGGGGCATTCATTAATTCAACAAAAAATAAGTGGCTCCAGTGAGCCACAGCTTGTTTTCAATGTTAGGATAACAAGACCCTAACCTCATGGTGAACTAGTGGTTTATATTCAAGAAGTGGCAATAGTGATGATGAGAGGAAAGATGATGATGAAGATGAAGAAGGGAAGAAAAGAAGTGGGAAAAATTACTTGATCTGAGTTGTGAGAATTAAACAAGATCATGAATTTGAAAATACTCTGTGTAGTGAAAGTATTAGTTGCTAAGTAATGTCTGACTCTTTGCAACACTATGGACTGTTGCCCTCCAGCATCCTCTGTCCATAGAATTCTCCAGACAAGAATACTAGAGTGGGTAGCCATTCCCTTCTCCAGGGGATCTTCCCAACCCAGGAACTGAACCTGGGTCTCGTGCATTGCAAGTGGATTCTTTACCTGCTGAGCCACCAGGGAAGCCTCCTCTGTGTAAAGTAATGTTTACTCCAAGCACTATGTACTATGGTGTAATGATGTAATTAAATCATATTTTAAAACAGCTGTATAAAGAAACATTGTATAGTGGAAGAAAGAATGGACTATGTGAGGTAGTCTTTGATGTGATCCTTACTTTGTCTCTAACTTGGTCAGTAATCCTGGACAAATAACCCCAGCTTTTGTACCATACTTCTTTATAGAAACATGCTGGTTGGACTAGATCATTTGTTTAAGCCGTATTAATAGATATTACAGAAGTAAAAGATTTCATGGTCCAATGAGTTTAATTTTTTTTTTTTTTTTTTTTTACTATAGTCACCTTTGAAGTGCCTTGGTGCCTGTGAGCAATCTAGGCTCTTAGAATGGTCATGTGTAATCAAAGCGTATTTCACTCTGTTTAAACCAACATTTCTCTGTGTCATTCAACCTGGATGAATATAAGACATATCATGGGATGTGTCTTACAGAACTAGTAGTTTAAGGAGCAGAGTTTGAAAGCCTGGATTAGAAAAGTCCCTCCAAGCTATAACATTGCTAAGAATTTTCATTTTCTTTTCTTCTGATTGTTGGTACTTCTTTTTAAATATTTATTTATTTGTCTGCATGGGGTGTTAGTTGCGGCATGTGGGATCTTTAGTTGTGGCATGCAAACTCTTAGTTGTGGCTTGTGGGTTCTAGTTCCCTGATCAGGGACCAATCCCCGGCCCTTGCATTGGGAGCACAGAGTCTGCCACTGGACCACCAGGGATGGTGGTAATGCCTGTTAGTTCTTGTTATTCTGGTCAAAATGCATAGCAATAAATGAATTCATAAATATCACCCATACAGAAGTATAGTACCAAGTCAGTTCCCATGCATTTAAAAGTGCTTGTTCCCTAGTAAGCATTGCTGTTTGTATCCTAAATGGCAGTAAAGAAGGGAAATTATCATTTATCGCTTTTAGTTTGGTTTGGAATACCTTGAACAGGACTCTCAACCTCAGCAGTGCTGAAATTATGTACAGTATAATTCTTTGTCATGGAAGACTTTCAGGTGCATTGTGGGATTTTTAGCTGTGTCCCTGGCTTTCCACCCATGTGATGGGCATCGGCCCTCAATTAGGACCATTGAGACAAACATTGCTAAATGTCCTGTGGGAAGCAAAATCACGCCCAGTTAAGAACCACCGTGTTGGAGTCACCCATGTTATAAACCAGCATCCAGGGCAGATGGAACATCCTACTTTAGAAATGGGCCTAGCACTGTAACTAAAGTCCCCAGATGGTAGCCAGTGATGGAAAATTTTCACTTTGTGGTGGCATTAATGACTGTTTTGCCACCCTGTGTATTCTTGCTTGGAGTCATGCTTCTGTTTCCAGTTTGAGCTGCAACTCTGACATTGCTGCCAATCAGATTTAACGGGAAATGAAAAGCAGCTGCAATATTTCAAAGCACCGGACAGATTGGGCAGAAGGTATGTGGACAAATCCTGTTAACAAATAACGAGGAATTGTGCACACACAGGGCCTCCCACACTGTGCCTTGGAAACCTACACCAAGCTGTTTCCATCACTGTTGTGCATAAATCACAGAAATTATAATAAATTGAGGGAAATGTTCTCTCACACACATGAAGCCTCAGACTACATTCTGATGATGACTAAAGACATCTTGGATCATTTTGTTTAAAAAAAGACATGTAACAAAACAAACCTTTTATCTAGCTTCATTTTTAAGCAGCCAGCTCTCAATTTCTAGTCTTAAGCTTAAAAATAATATTAAACTCCTTAATGAGAATCTTTATAGGAAAGAAAAATAGTAAGTAAAATTTCATGAGTGGGACAGATGCCATGAAAGATTTGGGCAGAATAACCTTGAAGTTTACTTCCAAACCTGAGCAACTATTAATTTCCCATCTGGATTCTTAGAAGGCCAAATTGTTTCAAACTATTACTATATTTAAAAAAAAAAAACTATTAATATCATCTTCCCTTCCATTATTGAGGTACTCTGTGCTTCCAGTTATGTTTAAATTGATAAATTTACTGTGTGAGACTGGTACATTTCCTTTAATGCTTTGCTATCACTGTAGACATTGCCTAATGGAGGGCCCACTGTCAGAACTGTGTCTGTTAGTAACACATAAATTATGTGATGGGTGACTTGTGATGAGGTTAGCAGGTTAAATTTTCTGAGTGTTTTAGTTCTGAATATTTGGGAAAATAACTCTAGGTATTTGGTCTTTTCAATTTAGTATAATGAGTGAACACTTTAGAGATGAAGTGTGGGTATAAACTGAGTGATAACTGATACTTGATTAAGAATACAGGTTAAACAAATGGCAGTTTACTCAGGAGCCTCCAAAGCTCCTCACTACATCATATAGCATGTATATGTAGGTAAGTACACATGCATTCTTCTTTCCTTCTTTCCCTCCTTTCTTCTTTCCTTCCTCCATTCTCCTCCCTTTTCTCTCACTCCATTTCATTAGTCCTTTAAAGGCAACATAATGCCCTATAATGTAAAAGATAAGAGCAGGAATTACTTAGATTAAAATCTCAGATCTTCCTACTAGTTGTCTGAATGTCATTTTTTTTTAATGTCAGTGAATGAGTAGTATTAGCATATAGTTCACTGATTGCTATGGAAAATATTAATAAATAAAGTTATGCATAAAGCATTTGGAATAGTCTGTGGTACACAGTAGGTTCTATAGAAGTGATAGCTGTTTTCATTCATTCATTCATCAAGGAATCTATGTGTATCACTCTTTTATACCAAGAGGGATAATATTGGTGATCAAAATAGCCCTTGTTCTCATGGAGCTTTCAGCTTGGTTGAGCAGAAAATGTTAAGCACATAATGTAAGAAATAATATCTCTGGAGTTGAGTAACACCATTCTGAGAGTATGTAAATAAAGGAAAATGCCTTAGATAGTAGTGGGGATTCATTGTGGGAGAAGTAGGTTGATAGGTAGGAGGAAGATAGAAAAATGTTTAAATAATTATAGTAGTCTGAGTCTTCAGTGATATCAGCTTTGGATTGTGCATGCATCCATGCTAAGTCACTTCAGTCATGTCTGACACTTTGCGACCCCATGTGCACCTTGGGTACAACAGGACCCAGGAGAAAGGAGCAGTGACACCACAAGAGACTGAGCCAGGCTTGCCCGTGAGTGTGCAGGAGTCTACAGTGGAGGCGTGGGTTGGCTGTGGCCTGCTGCAGGGTCACACCGAGTGTAGCAGTGCTTGCATGGGATCTTTTGAAGGAGGTCACCATTATCTTCATTACCTTCAGGAAACACAGCTCCACCCATCAATAGAAAATTGGACTAAAGGTTTACTGAGCATGGCCCTGCCTATCAGAACAAGACCCAATTTCACCCTCATTCAGACTCTCCAGTCAGGAAGCTTCCATAAGCCTCTTATCATTCTCCATCAGAGGGCAGACAGACTGAAAACCACAATCACAGAAAACTAACCAACCTGATCACATGGACCACAGCCTTGTCTAACTCAATGAAATTATGAGCTGTGCCGTGTAAGGCCACCCAAGATGGACGGGTCATGGTGGAGAGTTCTGGCAAAACATAGTCCACTGGAGAAGGGAATGGCAAAACACTTCAGTATTCTTGCCTTGAGAACCCCATTAACAGTATGAAAAGGCAAAAAGATAGGACACTGAAAGATGAACTCCCCAGGTCAGTAGGTGCCCAATGTACTATTGGAGAAAAGTGGAGATATAACTCCAGAAAGAATGAAGAGTCATAGCCAAAGCGAAAACAATGCCCCATTATAGATGTGACTGGTGATGGAAGTAAAGTCCGATGCTGTAAAGAGCAATATTGCATAAAACCTGGAATGTTAGAACCTGGAATGTTAGGTCCATGAATCAAGGCAAATTGGAAGTGGTCAAACAGGAGATGACAAGAGTGAACTTTAACATTTTAGGAATCACCAAACTAAAATGGAATAAAATGGGTGAAGTTAACTCAGATGACCATTATATCTACTACTGTGGGCTAGAATCCCTCAGAAGAAATGGAGTAGCCGTCATGGTCAACAAAAGAGTCTGAAATGCAGTACTTGAATGCAGTCTCAAAAATGACAGAATGATCTCTGTTCATTTCCAAGGTAAAACTTTCAGTATCACAGTCATCCAAGTCTATGCCTCGACCAGTAATACTGAAGAAGCTGCAGTTGAATGGTTCTGTGAAGACCTACAAGACCCTCTTGGACTAACACCCAAAAAAGACATCCTTTTCATTATAGGGGACTGGAGTGCAAATGTAGGAAGTCAAGAAATACTTGGAGTAACAGGCAAATTTGGCCTTGGAGTACAGAATGAATCAGGGCAAAGGCTAATAGAGTTTTGCCAAGAGAATTTTCGCACTGGTTATAGCAAACACCCTCTTCCAACAACATAAGAGAAGACACTACACATGGACATGACCAGGTAGTCGATACTGAAACCAGACTGATAATATTCTTCACAGCCAAAGATAGAGAAGTTCTACACAGTCAGCAAAAACAAGACCAGGAGTTGACTGTGGCTCAGATCACGAACTCCTTACTGCCTAATTCAGACTTAAATTGAAGAAAGTAGGGAAAACTACTAGACCATTCAGATATGACCTAAATCAAATTCCTTACAGTTATACAGTGGAAGTGAGGAACAGTTATACAGTGGAAGTGAGGAATAGATTCAAGGGATTAGATCTAATAGAGTGCCTGAAGAACTAAGGATGGAAGTTCATGACATTGTACAGGAGGCAGGCATCAAGACCATCCCCAAGGAAAAGAAATGCAAAAGTCAAAAGGGTTGTCTGAGTAGGCCTTACAAATAGCTGAGAAAAGAAGAGAAGTGAAAGGCAAAGGACGGGTCATTTGAATGACTCCCATTTGAATGCAGAGTTCTAAAGAATAGCAAGGAGAGATAAGAAAGTCTTCCTGAGTGATCAGTGCAAAGAAATAGAGGAAAACAATAGAATGGGAAAGACTAGAGATCTCTTCAAGAAAAGAAGAGATACCAAAGAAACATTTCATGCAAAGATGGGCACAATAAAGGACAGAAATGGTATAGACCTAAAAGAAGCAGAAGATATTAAGAAGAGAGAGGCAAGAATACACAGAAGAACTGTACAGAAAAGATCTTCATGACCCAGATAACCACGATGGTGTGATCGCTCACCCAGAGCCAAAAATCCTGGAATGGGAAGTCAAGTGGGCCTTAGGAAGCATCACTACAAACAAAGCTAGTGGAGGTGATGGAATTCCAGTTAAGCTATTTCAAATCCTAAAAGATGATGCTGTGAAAGTGCTGCAGTCAATATGCCAGCAGTTTAGAAAACTCAGCAGTGGCCACAGGACTCGAAACGGTCAGTTTTCATCCCAATCCCAAAGAAAGGCAATGCCAAAGAATGTTCAAACTACTGCACAATTGCACTCATCTCACAGGCTAGCAAAGTAATGTTCAAAACTCTTCAAGGTAGACTTGAACAGTACGTGAACTGTGAACTTCCAGATGCTCAAGCTGGATTTCCAAAAGGCAGAGGAACCAAGTATCAAATTGCCAACATCTGTTGGATCATCGAAAAAGCAAGAGAGTTCCAGAAAATCATCTACTTCTGCTTTATGTATTACGCCAAAGCCTTTGACTCTGTGGATCACAGAAAACTGTGGAAAATTCTTAAAGAAGTGGGGATAGCAGACAACCTGACCTACCTTTTGAGAAATCTGTATGCAAGTCAGGAAGCAACAGTTAGTACTTGACTTGGAACAACAGACTGTTTCCAAATAGGGAAAGGAGTACGTAGAGGCTGTATATTGTTACCCTGCTTATTTAACTTATATGCAGAGTACATCATGAGAAACGCAGGGCTGGATGAAGCACAAGCTGGAATCAAGATTTCTGGGAGAAATATCAATAACCTCAGATATGCAGAGGACACCACCCTTATGACAGAAAGGGAAGAACTAAAAGGGAAGAAGAACTAAAGAGCCTCTTGATGAAAGTGAAAGAGGAGAGTGAAAAAGTTGCCTTAAAACTCAACGTTCAGAAAACTAAAATCATGGCATCTGGTCCCATCACTTTATGGCAGATAGATGGGGAAACAGTGTAAACAGTGACAGACTTTTTTGGGGGTCTTCAAAATCACTGCAGATGGTGATTGCAGCCATGAAATTAAAAGACGCTTGCTCCTTGGTAGAAAAGTTTTGACCAATCTAGACAGCATATTAAAAATCAGAGACATTACTTTGCCAGCAAAGGTCCATCTAGTCAAAGCTATGGTTTTTCCAATAGTCAAGTATGAATGTGAGAGTTCGACCATAAAGAAAGCTGAGCGCCAAAGAATTGATGCTTTTGAACTGTGGTGTTGGAGAAAACTCTGAGAGTCCCTTGGACAGCAAGGCGATCCAACCAGCCCAGCCTGAAGAAGATCAGTCCCGGGTGTTCATTGGAAGGACTGATGCTGAAGCTGAAACTCCAATACTTTGGCCACCTGATGCAAAGAACTGACTGATTGGAAAATACCCTGATGCTTGGAAAGATTGAAGGTGGGAGGAGAAGGGGACGACAGAGGATGAGATGGTTGGATGGCATCACCGACTCAGTGGACATGAGTTTGAGTAAACTCTGGGAGTTGGTGATGCACAGGGAGGCCTGGTGTGCTGCAGTCCGTTGGGTCACAAAGAGTCAGACACGACTGAGCGACTGAACTGAACTGAATTATAGTAGAGATTGCAAAAGTGAGTGGAATTGATGATAGTGGTTCTCCCAGTCAAATCTCATGTACTCCACAGTGAATTCAACACCCAGATGCTGTTAAGGTCAGCTGCAAGCAACTCATGTATTCTCCTGAGAACTGCCCTTGGTTGTATGTAGACATCTTGCCCAGAAATGCCTAGGAGGCTTTTCCCTACCTCCAGGGAATGGAGTGCTAATGAATGGGATGACGAGAGGCCTGTAATGTTACAAAAGCCTGAATCTCTTGTCTCTGCTTCAAGTAGTCCAACTCCATACTGCCATTTGTGTTCCAGACTTCTTGTGGGTTGAGACTGAGGAATTCAGCAGAACCCAGGCCTTTTGCCTCACCTCTCATCCTGTCCTACCCTGCTTTTATCACTCCTTTATAAATTACTTGCTTAGAATTCTTTTCTCAAACAATATCACTAGTGCACTTGACCTGAGAGCAGATATACTGGAAAATTTTTGGTGAATTGAATTGCCTGGCAGGGCTGATGGCCTATTGGAAATTGGTAATCATGTGCACATCTGACTCAAAGCTATCTAGTATGGGTCTATATCCAGTAAAGCTTGGATTTTAAAATACAGACATAGAGAAAACATTGGTCAGGATTAATTTAGGATGACATTTTGCCAGATTGCTGTGATAAAAAAATAGAAGTGCTGTGGAGTTTGGGTACTGACGTAAGTATGGAAATAGTGGTCTGTGGTATCAGTGAGTAAGGGAAGACTTTAATAAAGATAAACGTTGCGGCATAAGGAAAAGCAGAGGGCAGAAGATGAAAAGATCCTACAGGGTCAAGAATTAAGATCAAAAGAGTAAATAATTCAACTGGATGGGCTGATGGCAGTAGCAAAAATATAACAAATACAAATTTATGATTAAGTGGTTCCATTTCTGGTAATAACAAATTCCTAGGTATAACCTTCGCAGAATGTGGCTGTATTGATATCAGAGACTTAGAGGTCAAGGATGTGAGAGACCAGGTAGTGAAAGGATGGGTTTATGTATGGATGTTGAAGGTGCTGTGATGTTAAAGACACTTTGGCCTGGTTCCAAAGAATCAGGTCAACAAATGGAGAATGAACCAGAGGCTTTAAAAATGATCACAAATGAGAAGGGGGAAGAGCAGCGTAATGAATAGTCTGGTAATCAAGGAAGTAGGAGTTACTTTACAAGAGGCAGAAAGAAATGGTCTAGAAGTGGAAATGAGAAGCACAAAGTAAATAGACCCTCCTAACCCTCAGGCACATAGTAGGTAGACGGTAAACAAAACACTGACCATCACAGGAGAGGTAACCTTCTGAAAGACTGATGTTTTCTACTGAGAACCAGATTTCAGTTAAGATAAAGACAAGTAAGAACTCTGAGCAGTGGGTAAGGATAAAGCAGAGTTTGCTGGACTTTCTCTGAACCAGGTGGTAAAATATAGGCAATGTAGCATCCAGGTTAATTGTATGCTCAGGACCAGCTATATAAGGTGAAGTGCAACATGAAAATGCATAGCTCCTTATCCAAAAATTATTAATAATCTCAAGACAGTTAGAAAAGAACCTTAACTCAAGTATGGGGCCTTTTTATACGTGGAGCCCTGCGTAAGAGGAAAACTTGGAATTGGCATCTGGATTCAGACTGCCTGCACTCAAATCCAGGCTCTACCTAGCACTAGCTTCATCTAGTCACTTACATTCTCAGTTTCCTCCCTTCAAAATGATCATCTTGGTATTCAAATAAAAGGATTTCGATGAAAATTAAATGGGTTCATATGTGTGCAATACTTGATATGTACTAAGCACTCAGTACATTTTCTGAATTTTTTGTTATTGGTGATAGAATACATGTCAGCTAGTGTAAGTCTCTCACCAACAATATTAGTTGCAAATTTTGAAGTTCAAGGGACTTAAACTGCAAAAGAAAATCAGTTCTCATTCACCACTGACTGTAAACCACCATGAGGACGCGTTTAAATTCATGTTATCTATGTATTTTTGTGCAGTAGTTTGATCTTTCAAGTGGTCATTACTTGAAAGAAGCTGCCATATTCAATCTGTCCTCAAGAGAAAAACTTAAAATGTAGTTCAGTCAGTTCTGAGTCTTCTATTTGTGAGAATAATTGGGATTCTGCCACTTTCACAGAAGCAAAAGTTTGGGTATTATGGGATAGTTTTGCTATTTTCATGGAGCTGATGGCAGAAGGTGACTAACATCCTGCAAATTGGCAGCCAGCACTGCCCCTGAAGACTGACCCACTAATGTTAAAGAATGAGCTGCCCACTGATTTATGTCCCTTCCCGGATCCCCCTGAAAACCTACAGATTTTATTTTTTCCCTAGGTGTAAAACTCCTTAGCTTCTCAAGGGATAGAACTATTGGGAATCTTGTCTGTGAATGGAGAGTTTTGTGTGGTCCTTAATTGGGAGAAGAACCTGTCAAAAATAATATATTCACATATACTCTGAGCCGTTATGGGCCTGGCAACACTATAGAAACTGTCACACAGCTGGTGGCAGGTGGGTTGATTTTTCAACAACACTAAGAGCTGACAGGAATGTCTTTCAGAAATCTTGCCTTGAAGATTTCTAGTTAAAGTATTAGGAGAGGTGTGGAGGGTATAAGGGGAGACAGGATGCGAATTAGATGACTGGGTACCTGCTGTGAAATATTTGAACTGTGACAGCTGATTTCCGTTTAATTTGGGGAAGCAACTAATCTGCTTTGAAATCAGAAGTTTTAGTAAGTTCGAATATTGCGTTGCTAGATTTAGACTATGGATCATTTGGGGAACACTAATGAGAGAAGAAGCCGGGTAATCTAAGAGAGGATAGGAAGGAAAATAGAGGGAATGCGCCATTTGTGTTTTTGTGAAAAGGCTACTACTATTTATACACAGGATAGTGGCTGTTTTGTGTGTCATTTTTGTTTTTGTCCTCATGGAAATCAATGTCTCATCTCCCTTTCCTTCCTACTCCTCCTGATAAGTCTTGGCCACGTAGACTGCTCACTTTCTCCTGCAAAACTGCAGGGCTTTTCAAGTGAAATAAGGACAAAAATTCAACTGAATAAATATTTGCTGCCATTGCTCCTCCTCCTCCTCCCTACTTTTAAGGGTTTTAAAACTTATTTTGTGCCACAAACTTCTTTGGCAATCTAAAGAAACCTGTGGATTACTTCTCAGAATGATGTTTCTAAATGCATAAAATAAATGCATAGCATATAAAGAGAAACCCAATTATGTTGAAATGCAGTTCTCTCCTTGAATCCCTTGGAAAAGAGCCCCTGCCCTAGTTCTTGGACCTTTTTATGCAGATCTTACTAATCAGTGGAGCAGAAATCAGAATAGGGAATTTGAATTGTGTCAAGAGTAACTTCTACAAGGGGTAAGAATAAAGAGAAATACAGCAAAGGAAATGAAAAAGAAAAGACCTCTTGGGATGAAGTATATTTTGATGCTGTGTAGAGAAAGAGAAACATGAAGGGATGCTTCAGGGGAAGCAGAAGGGGGTAAAACATAAAGAAATGAAAAGGATGGCAGAAGTAGGTTTTAAATTGAGTCCCTTTGATGTTCTTTGAGAGACAATTAGAGAACTGGAATTATTTTCTCATTATGACTGGAGTCTATTTGCTTGAAGACTGGTTCATATGAGGCTCAGAACTTTGGGTTGTACATGGAATTTACTCTAGTTTCAACCAACTATTTCTCTCTACAAACTTCTGAAATTTTAGGAGCCATATATATCTTCTATGATCAATCAAATTCTATCACTTTAGTGATACTTTTTCTTAACATTTTCCTTTTCTCACACTGTTGCAACTGTCTCTTCATCAGTAATTGATCTCTTGCTTTGCACTGTGGTCACACGTGCTGATTTCCTTCATATTGTTGGCCCAAGTGCCTCAAACATTGTGATGGATGAATTAATGAACACATTTGTTGAATGCATAATGGACACATATCAAAATGTCTGCCTACATTTTTGGTAGAAATGCTCATAAAAGCAGAAGACATTGTCATCCTAGGAACTGTAATCATGGACTGAGGGCTTTTTAGGTGCCAAACTGCATGCTAACCTCTTCATCTATATGTCTTACATCACAACAACTCTGAAGGAGAAATTTTATTAATCCTATATTAATTATGAGGTGTGGCTATTTTCTGTTAATCAGTGGAGACTTGAACTTGAATGATACATTCTTCCTTCTTATTTCAAAACTCAGTTATTAGCCACTGTATCAAACTGTTTCCTTTAAGATAAAATGGACAATAATCTCTCAATATTTTTTCATTAGTGTTCTTATTAATACTTGCTCTTAATATTAACAAGAAACATTATATTTTCATAACTAGAAATATAGTCTTAACATCCTGAAAAATCTCATAATCTTTCCCTGGTCTTTATAAAAAAACTTTGCATCCATCTTGATTTGCTGTATTTCAGTAAACCTTCAGAAAAGCAATCTGTCACTTTGGATAACACTGATAGGCTATCCAACTGGACCTCACTTAATCATGGTTTTAGATTTATCTTTTTTTCACCATTGTTAGTAAAACACCATTAACTTATATGGCAGACTTGTAACATTTACAGTATCTTTTATTTATCAGTTACTGTTCCTGATGTTTGTGGCTGCCACAGTATTTTTAAAATGAAGACCAGAATCAAATCCCCTAATAACATTAAGTGCTAGTCACTCAGTCATGTCTGACTCATTGTGAACCCATCGACTATAGACTGCTAAGGAGACTATAGATTCCTCTGTCCCTGGAATTCTCCAGGCAAGAATAGTGGACTGGGTGGTCATTCCCTTCTCCAGGAGATCTTCCCGACAAAGGGATCGAACCCAGGTGTCCGATATTGCAGACAGATTTTTTTACCACCTGAGTGTCAGAGAAGCCAAATAACATTAAAATAACACTGATTATGCCAATTTTACACTCCCTACATACCTATAAGTTAGATATGAGGATCCTTATATATATATATGTGTGTGTGTATATATAAATATAAATATGTGTATATATATATACATATATAAATATAAATATGTATATGTGTGTATATATATACATATATATGTATATATATATACATATAAATAAAATTTAAATGAAGGTTCTTAGAGGTTAGACAATCCAGTTAAGGGAGCACCGTTAGAAAGAGCTGAAACATGGATCTGAAACTATTTTTAAGTAGGGATTTCAGTTTTTCTCAATTGACTTTGTTATTTAGACAATCGAAAATAATATCTGTCTTCAAGTATTAACATGATAAAGGTCTACCTGTCATTGAAACATATGAGATTTGTAATTACAAATAGTCCCTGAATTACAGTGTTTCAACTTATGATATTTCAACTTTATAGGTGATATGATATTGTTATTCAATCTCTAAGTGGTGTCTGGTGTCTGACTCTTCGCAATCCCATGAACTGCAGCATGCTGGGCTCCTCTGTCCTTCGCTATCTCCTGGAGTTTCCTCAGATTCATGTCCATTGAATCGGTGATGCTATCTAACCATCTCATCCTCTACCTCCCCTTTCTCCTTTTGCCTTCAATATTTCCCAGCATCAAGGTCTTTTCCAATGAGTCAGCTCTTTACAGCAGGTGGCCAAGGTATTGAAGCTTCAACTTCAATATCAGTCCTCCCAATGTATATTTAGGGTTGATTTCCTTGAGGATTGACTGGTTTGATCTCCTTGCAGTCCAAGAGACTCCCCAGAGTCTTCTCCAGCACCACAATTTGAAAGCCTCAATTCTTCAGCACTCAACCTTCTTTATGGTACAACTCTCACACCCATCCATGAATACTGGAAAAACCATATCTTTGACTATGCAAATATCTTTTGGCAAAGTGATGTCTCTGCATTTTAATATACTGTCTAAATTTATCATAGCCTTCCTTCCAAGGAGCAAGTGTCTTTTAATTTTATGGCTGTAGTCACTGTCTGCAGTGGTTTTTGAGCCCAAGAAAATAAAATCTGTCACTGCTTCCACTTTTACCACTTCTATTTGCCATGAAGTGATGGGATTAGATGCTATGATCCTATTTTTTTGAATGCTGAGTTTTAAGCCAGCTTTTTCACTCTCCTCTTTTATCCTCACTAGGAACTAAAGAGCCTCTTTAGTTTCTCTTCACTTTCTGCCATTAGGGTGGTATCATCTGCCTATCTGAGGTTGTTGATATTTCACCAGCAGTCTTGATTCCAGTTTGTAATTCATTCAGCCAGGCATTTCTTATGATGTACTCTGAATTGAAGTTAAATAAGCAGGGTGACAATATACAGCCTTGTTGTACTACTTTCCCAATTTGGAATCAGTCTATTGTTCCATATCCAGTTCTTTTTTTTTTTTTTTTTTATCATCACTTTATATATTTTTAAAAACTTTTATTTGAGTATAGTTGACTTATAATGTTGTGTTAGTTTCAGGCATACAGCAAAGTGAATCAGTTTTTTTTTTTTTTTTTTTTAATTTTATAAATTTATTTATTTTAGTTGGGGGCTAATTACTTTACAATATTGTAATAGTTTTTGCCATACATTGACATGAATCAGCCATGGGTTTACATGTGTTCCCCTTCCTGGACCCCCCACCCACCTCCCTCCCCATCCCATCCTTCTGGATCATCCCATTGCCCTGGCCCTGAGCCCTTGTCACATGCATCGAACATGGAATGGTGCTCTGTTTCACATATGACAATACACATGTCTCAATGCCATTCTCCCAGAACGTCCCACCCTCACCTTCTCCCTCAGAGTCCATAAAATTGTTCCATGCATCTGTGTCTCTTATTCTGTCTCGCATATAGGGTTATTGTTACCATCTTTCAAATTCCATATATATGCATTAGTATACTGTATTGTTGTTTTTCTTTCTGGCTTACTTCACTCTGTATAATGGGCTCCAGTTTCATCCATCTCAATAGAACCGATTCAAATGTATTTTTTTTAATGGCTGAGTAATATTCCATTGTGTATATGTACCACAGCTTCCTTATCCATTCGTCTGCTGATGGACATCTAGGTTGCTTCCATGTCCTGGCTATTGTAAACAGTGCTGCGATGAACATTGGGGTACACGCGTCTCTTTCAATTCTGGTTTCCTCGGTGTATATGCCCAGCAGTGGGATTGCTGGGTCATATGGCAGTTCTATTCCCAGTTTTTTAAGGAATCTCCACACTGTTCTCCATAGTGGCTGTACTAGTTTGCATTCCCACCAACAGTGTAAGAGGGTTCCCTTTTCTCCACACCCTCTCCGGCATTTATTGCTTGTAGACTTTTGGATAGCAGCCATTCTGACTGGTGTGAAATGATACCTCATTGTGGTTTTGATTTGCATTTCTCTAATAATGAGTGATGTTGAGCATCTTTTCATGTGTTTGTTAGCCATATCCAGTTCTAACTCTTGCTTCTTGACCTGCATACAGGTTTCTCAGGTAAGGTGGTCTGGTATTCTGATCTCTTTAAGAATTTTCCACAGTTTGTTGTGATCTACACAGTCAAGGGTTTTAGCACAGTCAGTGAAGCAAAAGTAGATGTTTTTCTGGAATCCCCTTTCTCTCTCTATGATCCAATGAATGTTGGCAATTTGATTTCTGATTCTTCTGCCTTTTCTATATCCAGCTTGTACGTCAGGAAGTTCTCAGTTCACATACTGCTGAAGCCTAGCTTGAAGAATTTTGAGCATAACGTTACTAGCCTATGAAATAAGCACAGTTATATAGTGGAGTTGGATTACTGTTAGGTTGAATGATTTGGCTTGGAAAAGAAACGAAATCATTCCATCATTTTTGAGATTGCACCCAAGTACTGCATTTTGTACTCTTTTGTTGACTATTAGTGCTACTCCATCCCTTCTAAGGGATTCTTGCCCACAGTAGTAGATATAATGGTCACATGAATTAAATTTGCCCATTCCTGTCCATTTTAGTTCACAGATTCTTAAGATGTTGATGTTCACTCTTGCCATCTCCTGCTTGATCACATCCAGTTTACCTTGATTCATGGACCTAACATTCCAGGTTCCTATGCAATATTGTTCTTTACAGCATTGAACTTTATTTTCACTACCAGACACATCCACAACTGAATGGCATTTTCACTTTGGCCCAGCTACTTCATTGTTTCTGGAGCTAATAGTATTTGCAATTCACTCTTCCCCAGTAGTATATTGGACACCTTCTGACCTTGGGGGGCTCATTTTCGGGTGTCATATCTTTTTGCCTTTTCATGCTGATCATGGGATTCTCACAGCAAGAATACTGGAGTGGTTTGCATTCCCTCTTCCAGTAGACCATGTTTTGTCAGAACTCTTCACTGTGACCCGTCTGTCTCAGGTGGCCCTGCATAGCATGGCTCATAGTTTCATTGAATTATACAAACCTCTTCTCCACAACAAGGCTGTAATTCATGAAGGGGATGTTATGGTGATATGCAATAAGTAGAAACCCTACTTCAAATTTTGAATTTGAATCTTTTCCCAGGCTCACAATATACAGTATAGTACTCTCTCATGATCCTGAGTGGCAAGCCACTGCACCCAGTCAGCCACGTGATCACAAGGGTATAAGCAACAAGTACACTTACAAACATTCTGGGCCCAGATAGCCATTCTATTTTTTACTTTCAGTACAGTCTTCAATAAATTGCAGTAGATATTCTCTATTTTATTATAATATAGTCATTGTGTGAGAGGATAGTGTCCAACTTTAGGCTACTGTACATGTTCTGAGCACGTGTAAGGTAGGCTTGGCTAAGCCATGATATTTGTGAGTTTGATATATTAAATGCATGTTGACTTATAGAAGAAGAATACCTTTGTTTTACTGTTCTTTGCTTCATTGTGCTCCCCAGAAAACTTGTGCTTTTTACAAACTGACAATTTGTGGCAACCCTTCATCCAGCAAGTCGATTGGCAGCATTTGCCCAACAGTATTTGCTCAGTTCGTGTCTCTGTGTCATATTTTGGTAATTCTCACAAAATTTAAAAATTTACACTGTTACTGAGTTTGTTATGATAATATGGCTTCCCTAGTGGCTCAGTTGGGAAAGAATCTGCCTGCATTGCAGGACACATAGGTTCAATCCCTCTATCCCTGGGTCAGGAAGATCCCCTGGAGAAGGAAATGGCAACCCACTCCAGTACTCTACCCTCAAGAATTCCACGGACAGAGGAACCAGGCAGGCTTAAGTCCATGGGATCGCAAAGAGTCAGACATGACTATGCAACTAACTTTAACTTTTTTTTTTCATGGTGATATGTGATCTTTGAGGTTACTACTGAAATTGTTTGGGGCACCATGAGACATACCCGTACAAGATGGGGAACTTAACCCATAAGTGTTATATGTTTTCTGAGCTGTTCCCCTTCATTCTCTCCTCTGCTTGGGCCTCCCTGATCATGGAGATACAATTATATTGAAATAGACCAATTAATACCCCTATTTATATAATATATTTATATATAATATATATAATACCCCTAATCACATGGACCACAGCCTTGTCTATTTCAATGAAACTAAGCCATGCCGTGTGGGGCCACCCAAGACGGATGGGTCATGGTAGAGAGGTCTGACAGATTGTGGTCCACTGGAGAAGGGCATGGCAAACCACTTCAGTATTCTTGCCTTGAGAACCCCATGAACAGTATGAAAAGGCAAAAATATAGGACACTGAAAGATGAACTCCCCAGGTCAGTAGGTGCCCAATATACTAATGGAGATCAGTGGAGAAATAACTCCAGAAAGAATGATGGGATGGAGCCAAAGCAAAAACGATACCCAACTGTGGATGTGACTGGTGACAGACGCAAAGTCCGATGCTGTAAAGAGCAATATTGCATAGGAGCCTGGAATGTTAGGTCCATGAATCAAGGCAAATTGGAAGTGGTCAAACAGGAGATGGCAAGAGTGAACGTCGACATTCTAGGAATCAGCGAACTAAGATGGACTGGAATGGGTGAATTTAACTCAGATGACCATTATATCTACTACTGTGGGCAAGAATCCCTTAGAAGAAATGGAGTAGCCATCATGGTCAACAAAGGAGTCCGAAATGCAGTACTTGGATGCAATCTCAAAAACGATAGAATGATCTCTGTTCGTTTCCAAGGCAAACCATTCAATATCACGGTAATCCAAGTCTATGCCCCAACCAGTAATGCCGAAGAAGCTGAAGTTGAACGATTCTATGAAGACCTACAAGACCTTTTAGAACTAACACCCACAAAAGATGTCCTTTTCATTATAGGGGACTGGAATGCAAAAGTAGGAAGTCAAGAAACACCTGGCGTAACAGGCAAGTTTGGCCTTGGAGTACAGAATGAAGCAGGGCAAAGGCTAATAGAGTTTTGCCATGAGAACGCACTGGTAATAGCAAACACCCTCTTCCAACAACACAAGAGAAGACTCTACACGTGGACATCACCAGATGGTCAACACCGAAATCAGATTGATTATATTCTTTGTAGCCAAAGATGGAGAAGTTCTATACAGTCAGCAAAAACAAGACCGGGAGCAGACTGTGGCTCGGATCATGAACTGCTTATTGCCAAATTCAGACTTAAATTGAAGAAAGTAGGGAAAACCACTAGACCATTCAGGTATGACCTAGATCAAATCCCTTATGAATATACCGTGGAAGTGACAAATAGATTTAAGGGTCTAGACCTGATAGACAGAGTGCCTGATGAACTATGGACAGAGGTTCGTGACATTGTACAGGAGACAGGGATCAAGAAAATCCCCATGGAAAAGAAATGCAAAAAAGCAAAATGGCTGTCTGAGGAGGCCTTACAGATAGCTTGGAAGAGAAGAGAAGCAAAAAGCAAAGGAGAAAAGGAAAGATATTCCCATCTGAATGCAGAGTTCCAGAGAATAGCAAGGAGAGATAAGAAAGCCTTCCTCAGCGATCAGTGCAAAGAAATAGAGGAAAACAACCGATTGGGAAAGACTAGAGATCTCTTCAAGAAAATTAGAGATACCAAAGGAACATTTCATGCAAAGATGGGCTCGATAAAGGACAGAAATGGTATGGACCTAACAGAAGCAGAAGATATTAAGAAGAGGTGGCAAGAATACACAGAAGAACTATACAAAAAAGATCTTCACGACCCAGATAATCACGATGGTATGATCACTCACCTAGAGCCAGACATCCTGGAATGTGAAGTGAAGTGGGCCTTAGAAAGCATCACGACGAACAAAGCTAGTGGAGGTGATGGAATTCCAGTTGAGCTATTTCAAATCCTCAAAGGTGATGCTGTGAAAGTGCTACACTCGATATGCCAGCAAATTTGGAAAACTCAGCAGTGGCCACAGGACTGGAAAAGGTCAGTTTTCGTTCCAATCCCAAAGTAAGGCAATGCCAAAGAATGCTCAAACTACTGCACAATTGCACTCATCTCACATGCTAGTAAAGTAATGCTCAAAATTCTCTAAGCCAGGCTTCAGCAATACGTGAACCGTGAACTTCCAGATGTTCAAGCTGGTTTTAGAAAAGGCAGAGGAACCAGAGATCAAATTGCCAATATCCGCTGGATCATGGAAAAAGCAAGAGAGTTCCAGAAAAACATCTATTTCTGCTTTATTGACTATGCCAAAGCCTTTGACTGTGTGGATCACAATAAACTGTGGAAAATTCTGAAAGAGATGGGAATACCAGACCATCTGACCTGTCTCTTGAGAAACCTGTATGCAGGTCAGGAAGCAACAGTTAGAACCGGACATGGAAAAACAGACTGGTTCCAAATAGGAAAAGGAGTCCGTCAAGGCTGTATATTGTCACCCTGCTTATTTAACTTATATGCAGAGTACATCATGAGAAACGCTGGGCTGGAAGACACACAAGCTGGAATCAAGATTGCCGGAAGAAATATCAATAACCTCAGATATGCGGATGACACCACCCTTATGGCAGAGAGTGAAGAAGAACTAAAGAGCCTCTTGATGAAGGTGAAGGAGGAGAGTGAAAAAGTTGGCTTAAAGCTCAACGTTCAGAAAACTAAGATCATGGCATCTGGTCCCATCACTCCATGGGAAATAGATGGGGAAACAGTGGAAACAGTGTCAGACTTTATTTTTTTGGGCTCCAAAATCACTGCTGATGGTGATTGCAGCCATGAAATTAAAAAACGCTTACTCCTTGGAAGGAAGGTTATGGCCAACCTAGATAGCATATTTAAAAGCAGAGACATTACTTTGCCAACAAAAGTCCGTCTGGTCAAGGCTATGGTTTTTCCAGTGGTCATGTATGGAAGTGAGAGTTGGATGGTGAAGAAAGCTGAGCGCCGCAGAATTGATGCTTTTGAACTGTGGTGTTGGAGAAGACTCTTGAGAGTCCCTTGGACTGCAAGGAGATCCAATCAATCCATCCTAAAAGAGATCAATCCTGGGTGTTCATTGGAAGGTCTGATGTTGAAGCTGAAACTCCAATACTTTGGCCACCTCATGCGAAGGGTTGACTCATTGGAAAAGACCCTAATGCTGGGTAGGATTGGGGGCGGGAGGAGAAGGGGACGACAGAGGATGAGATGGTTGGATGGCATCATCGACTCGATGAACATGGGTTTGGGTAGACTCCGGGAGTTGGTGATGGACAGGGAGGCCTGGCGTGCTGCAGTTCATGGGGTCGCAGAGAGTCGGACACGACTGAGCGACTGAACTGAACTGAACTGAACTGATACATATACACACTTTGAAAGATTTGGTAACAACATACTTTAGATAAATCTAATCTTTAAATAGCTGTTATTAAAATTATAGAGAAGAAAATAATGCTTGTATCAGATAAGAAGAGTTTTAAAATACTTTAATGAATTTCATTTGTGTATGTAAAGATATAATAGACTGTTAAGTTACCTAAGTTGATGTTTTCCCCATATCATTTAACAGTAAGCATATGTTTGTTGTATTCTCATTGCATGATTGTGGAACCTAGGTTTCCAATAACTTTCATTCTCCTTCCTTGAAACATGTTCCCAGCAAAATAATTTCCCATGCACTCCTCACTATCCACATCATATCCCAACTCCTCCTTGGAGCCTTTGATAATTACTGTAGTCCTCATTTTTTGTCAAAACTTTACATCTCATTTTTTCTCCCCTTAGTTAACATGAGTGCCTTAGTCAATATTTCATAGTAAGCACAGGCACTACCTTGTACTTATTTTTTCCCCCAAAGCTCCCAGCACAGTGCTGAACCTAAAAAGGGCCTTAATGAATAATTGATTGTTTAATTAAACTCAATGCTTGTACAACAAGGATAATCCATTTCCTGACTCTGCAAGACAACACAAAAATTACTGTTTATCAGAGACTGCCCTTATTGCTGAACATGTATTGTAGGCAAAATACTAAGGCTGCAAGTGCAAAAATCGTGCCAGATTAATGATCATCCCTGTGTTACCCATCAGAAGTTATTTGAACCAGCTGCAGTGCAATGAATTTTGACCTACTGTCCATTTTTTAAATTAAATTAGGAGCTAAACTCTATTTCTTCCCATCTTTGAATAACCAAACAAACATCAGAACTTCCAAAAATAAGTAAATAAATACAATAGAAAAATTTCATCAGTTAAAAGACTATAAAGTTCAGGATTTTTTCTTTTAAAAATGTGTTTTCTTATCTCTGGAAAAACTCTCAAGGCAGTGTATTTTCAGAAAAAAATTGGACAAAAACAGTTATGAGTTGAAAGTTCAATGGACTTTTCAAAAGACTGAAAAAGGGGTGGGGATAAAATTTTGAACTGAATAAAGAAGAAATGGCAAACAGAGGAAATCAATTGTATGTTCCTGATACTTTTTCTTTTTGTAAACTACAAAATCCTAAATCATTTTCTAATTTCCCTTAAATGGTTATGAACCTCACAATCTTTTAAAACATAGGCAATATGTCCTACAACATTAAAATGGATATCACTGACATATTTAAGAATTTCAGCAAACATGTATTCTTGAAACTTCAGGTATCAACATGTTTTTGTTTGAGTTGAGTAAGAACTCTGTAAAGGTCAGAATCCCACTTGAGATGAGATTTTGCTCTAGGATGCAAACTTTATAACAAGCTCATTCTAATTTTAATTAATGATTGACATAGAAACCCTGTGAAATAAATAAAAATGATTCATTTGACAACATATGGCAAATGCAAGCTATGGGGTTTTTCATCCTTTTTTGTAACATCCATTTCATTATCACAAGGTAACTGTGGAATTTGGCTGCCTAAGAGACAATAACATAAAGGCTGCCCTTTTCAAATATCTGTGTTTCTCCCAGAAAGGTAAATACTACAGAAGTATGCAAAATAAAGAGGAAAACAAAGATGTTCTTATACAATTTATTTGAGCTTGTATCTTGAGGTTTTTTTGAAGTTCATTTACAATTCTAAAGTCTCTGACTCACTGACTTCTTTAATTTATAAAGACATTAATTTAGCTACTACTACTGCAAGCTATTAGCTTGCCTGGTGTCTCAGACGGTAAAGAATCTGCCTGGAATGTGGGAGACCTGTGTTCAATACCTGAGTTGCCTGGAGAAGGGCATGGAAATCCACTCCAGTATTCATGCTTGGAGAATCCCATGGACAGAGGAGACTGGCAGGCTACTACCAACACATTTGCCTGAGCACACTTATTTTTAAAGCAATGCTTGGAAATCATCATTTCAAATATTCATCTGTATATTTTAAGAATAAAATAAAATGGAAAATGTTTTTTCTTGTATTTTTATAGAGTCCCAATAATTTTTAACCAATTCCTTTGACCCAGAAGCTATACTGCTCCTCCTGGAAACGGATGAGATTTTTTTCCTTAGCCCAAAGTTAAAGTATCAGAAATACAACCATTAATAAGACATGTGGGACCTCCCTGATGGTCCAGTAGTTAAACAAAAACAAACTCTGTGCTTCTACTGCAGGAGGCACAGATTCAATGCCTGGTTTGCAAACTAAGATCCCACATGCTGTGCAGAAAAGACAGGTGGCAAGCATATAATTTACTTGAAACTATTAGTAGAGAAATAGTCCAAAACTATTGAGTCTTCACAGCAGATTTTAAGTGCTATACTTCCAAGTATTTAACCATTAGCCAGTGGTAATGGTAAATGGTACCAATAGAGTTCTATCTGCTTCCATTATTTGACTGTGAATGTGATACCTGGGTTACTTTATAAAAATGTTGGAGGACTTTACTCTTCCTAGAATTTTTCTTTTGCTGTTCATTTATTCATTAATTTACTCACCCATATATTCAACAAGCATTTATGAGTTGCTAAATGTGAGAGCTGCTGTATCAGTCTCTGGGGACACCATAATGAGGAAAAAAAAAAGGCTTGGCTGCTCTTCTCATGAAGGTAAGAGTTTAGTAAAGTAAGTGGGTACTAACCAAACTATTACAGAAATAAGTGTAGAATTACAACTTTGACCAGTGCCATGAAGAAAGGGATGTGGTACCATTGTATGGTAGACTAAGAGAAGGCTTCCCTAAGTTAAAAATGCAAGGGGACACTTAGGTTGCTTCCATGCCCTGGCTATCATAAATAGTTCTGCAGTGAACATTGGGGCGCATGTGTCTTTTAGAATTGTGGTTTTCTCGGGGTTTATGTCCAGTAGTGGGATTGCTGGGTCATAGGGTAGTTTTATTCCTGGTTTGTTAAGGAATATCTGTACTATTCTCCATAGGGGCTGTACCAATTTACATTCCCACCAACAGTGCAGTAGGGTTCCCTTTTCTCCACACCCTCTCCAGCATTAATTGCTTATAGTTTTCTTGTTGATGGCCATTCCTATTGGTGTGAAGTGATACCTCATTGTAGTTTTGATTTGCATTTCTCTAATAATGAGCAATCCATCCCAAAGGAGATCAATCCTGCGTGTTCATTGGAAGAACTGATGTTGAAGCTGAAACTCCAATACTTTGGCCACCTCATGAGAAGAGTTGACTCATTGGAAAAGACCCTAATGCTGGGTAGGATTAGGGGCAGGAGGAGAAGGGGACGACAGAGGATGAGATGGTTGGATGGCATCACCGACTCGATGGACATGGGTTTGGGTAGACTCCGGGAGTTGGAGATGGACAGGGAGGCCTGGCATGCTGCAATTCATGGGGTCACAAAGAGTTGGACACGACTGAGTGACTGAACTGAACTGAATAATGAGCTAGGTTGAGCATCTTTAATGTGGTTGTTGGCCATCTGTATGTCTTTGGAGAAATGTCTGTTTAGGTCTTTTGCCCATTTTTTTTTTAATAAATTTATTTATTTTAGTTGGGGGCTAATTACTTTACAATATTGTAATAGTTTTTGCCATACATTGACATGAATCAGCCATGGCTCTACATGTGTTCCCCTTCCTGGACCCCCCACCCACCTCCCTCCCCATCCCATCCCTCTGGGCCATCCCATTGCCCCGGCCCTGAGCCCTTGTCTCATGCATCGAACATGGAATGGTGTTCTGTTTCACATATGATAATATACATGTTTCAATGCTATGCCCATTTTTTAAATTGGGTCATTTTTCTGATATTGAGCTGTATGAGCTCTTTATATATTTTGGCGATTAATCCTTTCTCAGTTGCTTCATTTGCAATCATTTTCTCTCATTCTGAGGGTTGTTTTTAACTCTTTTTTGTTTTTTCCTTTGCTGTGCAAAAGCTTTTAAGTTTAATTTGGTCTCATTTGTTTATTTTTGTTTTTATTCCCATTAGTCTAGGAGGTGGGTCATTGCAGCACTATTTGCAATAGCTAGGACATGGAAGAAACTTAGATGTCCATCAGCAGATGAATGAATAAAGAAGTTGTATATATATACAATGGAATATTACTCAGCCATAAAAAGGAATAAATTTGAGTCAGTTGTAGTGAGGTGGATGAACCCAGAGCCTGTTATATATAGTAAAGTAGGTCAGAAAGAGAAAAACAAATATCATATATTAATGCATCTATATGGGATATAGAAAAATAGTACTGATGAACCTAATTACAGAGAAGAAATGAAGATGCAGACATAGAGAATGGTCTGGTGGACACAGCAGGGGAAGGAGAGGGTAGAACAGGTTGAGAAAATAGCGTTGACATATATCCATGATCATGTGTAAAGTAGATAACTAGCGGGAAGCTGCTGTATAACATAGGGACCCTAGCCTGGTGCTCTGTGATGACCTAGAGGGGTGGAATAGGGTGGGGATGGAGGTGCAAATATATATAATTATGACTGATTCACACTGATGTACAGCAGAGTCCACCACAGCCTTGTAAGGCAATTATCTTCCAATTTAAAAAAGAATGGAAGGGGAGAGAACGTAGCAGGAAAAGGAGGTAGCATGCACTCAGTCATCATACATCCAACTAGGGACTGAGGTAACAGCTGCAATGAGAGTTGGTGAATCGCCTTAAGTAGAAGGAAGCACGTGTATTTTTAGCAACTGAAAAAAGATTGACGGACTTGGAGTGTGACGTGGAGGAGTTATGAATTGGAACCTCATGGTTGGCAGGAGTCTCATCATTGCTTCCATTCTAAAAGCAACAGGAAGCCATTGAGAGTCAAGTGGGTAGTGATATAGTGGGGTATGTTTCCAAAACTACCTTGGATGCCTATTTGGAGAAGTGCATGAAAGCAAATTGTAAAGCCTTTCCTAGGTTGATTGTTCTTTGAGAAAGTTCCACCTTCTCTTTATTTTCAGGGATATTTGGCATTAATTAAACGTATACAACACTACTCTATTACTGTAAAATACTCCATTCTTTGGAGATACCCATCATCCTTCCTTTATAATAAATCTCAAGCAGTCCACTTGGATAAACTGAGGAATGAATTTACATTGGTAACTAGACGATAAAGTCAGTGTGCTGTTTATCTAATGTCTGTGTATGCGTGTGTACGTGCACATGTAATTCTTTTTTCCTATGATGAAAAATGTCTCCCTGTTCCTTTCATTTACATTCAAGTCCTCTTTCCATAAAGGTTTTGAGAGACTGAAAATCTATTTACCATCTTGATTAGATTGGTATATGTTTATTCTACATCTGCTGCTGCTAAGTCGCTTCAGTCGTGTCCGACTCTGTGCGACCCCATAGACGGCAGCCCACCAGGCTCCCCCGTCCCTGGGATTCTCCAGACAAGAACACTGGAGTGGGTTGCCATTTCCTTCTCCAATGCATGAAAGTGAAAAGTGAAATTGAAGTCGCTCAGTCGTGTCCGACTCTTAGCGACTCCATGGACTGCAGCCCACCAAGCCCCTCCATCCATGGGATTTTCCAGGCAAGAGTACTGGAGTGGGTTGCCATTGCCTTCTCCATTCTACATCTAGATTGATATTTTAAATGGGTTTTCCCATTTACATTCAATTGGGCTTTTTTTTTTTTTTTGAATCTTGACTTGGCGGTGGTGGCACTATTTGGCTGTCAAAATGGGCTATGATGATGTGTGTTTGTTAAAACAACAAGGGATTTTTAAGAAGCTCTACATGCCCTCTGCTAGATACTTGTATGGCTCTCATAGCTTTTTATCAGATACAGCATTTATCTTATAATCCAACTAGTTTCACACACACATAGCAGCCAGTATTTTTCCATGCACAGTGTTTTTCCTCTTCTACCTTGAAAACAGTTCACTATGTCTCATGCAGGTGTGAAGACACTGAAGTAGATTTTTTTGTGAGAAAATCAAATACGTTACAGTGTCATTTCTCTGGGTATAAATGAAGTCTGTAGTGTGAATGTGGACTCACCAGCATGTTGTCTATAGCCTATATGTATAATACTTTCAGCCCATAATTTGTAGAACTGAGAAATGGAAGCACAGATGACACATAAAAAAACAATTAGCTTTGTGGAAAAGTGTTATTAAAACAGTTTTCAACTAAGGAAGAAAAAATTTCTCTCTACCCAGGGGCATGAATGTGGATCTATGTGCAGGAGAGGCAGAGTAATGCAGGGGTTAGGTGTGTGCTACATAGAGGCAGGCTGGGTGGTTTGTAATCCTATCTCCACCATTTATCACCTGCATGGCATTGGCCAAAGTCCTTATTCTCTCTGTGTCTCAGTTATCCAGGCTCTGAAATTGGTACAATCATAGAGTTCACCTCGTCTGGTTCTGATGAGGATTAGATGGGAGGGAAACTGTGAAGGTATTAGAAGAGTGCCTGGCACAAAGTAAGGGATAGAAATAACATTAATTGATGGTAATCACGTCACATCGATTGAGTAGACTGTGTGATTAAGACTCAGAGCTTGTAGAGGGGCTTTGCTTAGTTCACAACTATTTGCCTGAAATTCTCTGAGTGACAGCACAGGGAGGAAAAAAAAGGTATAGGGAAAGACTGACTTATGAAATTCAAATAAGTGACATTTCAAGCTACTGTTTAGTTCTTCATCACTGAGAAACAGCTTATTTTTGCATATTTTAAAGATGAAAGAAAATGCATGCATATTAATTTTAAATTAGGCTTTCTAATGGGGTAGAATTTTTCAAGTGATTTCCAATAGCGGGAAGATGAAGCATTCACATCCAGGTGCACATTTTACTGTTTTAGGCTAAAATAAATCATTACAATTGAAGGTATCCCCTAAGCTCCTCACATTGTGGAGAAAAGATTGGGGATATGCATATATACACATACATTCTTAAATACCGGATTCAAAATAGGTATCATGACCATACTTTCACTCAGTGGTTTACCAGCAGTGAGGATTGTTAGATTTTTTGGTAGCACTGAAATTACTGTTATATTATCCAGAGTAAAAATGTGATAAAAGGTGATATCTGAGGATTTTACTTAGCTGTAGTCTTGCCAATACAGTTCAAAGTGTATGTTTTCCTAAGTAGCAGCTCAGATAACCTTCTGCAATGGAATAATTGTATTAATAATTAAATCATCAGACAATGCTTACATCTGAGTTCAACAAACTTCAGTCTCCCAAGTGTTTTAAATCCTTTTGTGATGAACTGATGGAAGGTTTGAACACTGCAGATTAATCTTGTACTGCTGCTGCGGCTGCTGCTAAGTCGCTTCAGTCGTGTCCGACTCTATGTGATTCCACAGACGGCAGCCCACCAGGCTCCCCCATCCCTGGGATTCTCCAGGCAAGAATACTGGAGTGGATTGCCATTTCCTTCTCCGATGCATGAAAGTGAAAAGTGAAATTGAAGTCGCTCAGCCGTGTCTGACTCTTAGCGACCCCATGGACTGAAGCCTACCAGGCTCCTCCGTCCATGGGATTTTCCAGGCAAGAGTACTGGAGTGGGTCGCCAATGCCTTCTCCAGTCTTGTACTGGTCTTCATGTATTATTATGCTCATCTGGGAAGTCCCTTTCCTTTCTAGCTTTGTAAATTCAATGTGACCAACCTGGTCTTTCTCCAGTACTTCCTATTCTATGAAGCTTCTCGAACATTCTCTGCTACTAATTATAATAATCATAAATGTTTCTATAATTATAATACTACTACTAATATCATTACTTCTGCTGTTACCCATTAATATCACCGTCATCATCATCAGTACTTATTGAGTGCTAAACATGAGAAAGTTCTATGTCCATCATTATAGTTAATCATCTCAATAGCATTCTGAAAGATACATGCTAATATTATTCTCTATTTATGGGTAAAAAACTGAGACTTGGAAAGTTTAAATAGTTATCCAAGTTCATTAATGCAAATAAAGATGGACCCAAACTTTAAATCCAGGTGATATAACTCCAAGGCTCTAATCTCTTATCCACTCTGATTTACTACCCAGAATAATAATTGAGATATTAGATATTTAACTGGTACTTTCTCTATGTTTTAACCTTTATAGCTGAAACTTCTATTTCCCCCTAAATATCTTATCTCTCTTTCTTCCTTAAAACTAGAATCTAAAATTAGCTAGGCACGTGAATATGACCCTATGTCCTAAATTTCCTGTGCATCTGTGTGAATTATCTGTGTAATGAGTTGTTAGTGTAAGTTCTCCTGAAAAAGGAGAAGTTAAAAAAAAAGAAGTTCATCATCCTTTGATCCTTTCTTCACTCTCCCAGTTGTATTGGGGAGCTGGCAATAGGCTAGAATATGATATAGAAGCCACATGCTAAGGATGGTAGAGAAGCATTGCAGAAGAACGCTAGGTCCTTGACGCTGTGCCACACTGAACAACCCTATACTAACCCTTTCTAGGCTTATTTTACTTGGGGGAAATAAGTTTCTACTGTTTTCATGTCTGTTATTTTGAGGTTTTATTCTCTTAAATATAACCTGATATTGCCTAACACACTCTCAGAGAGAAGACAGTCTTTTATACAAGTGTGAATAGTCCTAATGTTTAAAAGGTACTTAATAAATATCAGATTGCTTTATGATAATTATACATTTCCAAGTATCTTTGAGAGCTAAAGTTGTGAAAATCTAGGACTATTATACATAAGTTTAAAGCTGTAGTATATTTGAAGCTCTTAGTTTTGGATCGTGTATTAGGCTAATGTTTATTTTGCAGGCACTTTAGTCACTTCTTTCATATTAACCGTGGTAAAGTTGATAAAAAGCTATTATACATACTTGGGCACACTCACCGGGCTGATAGAATAAGGAAAATACATTGAGGGAAAGATGCCCTTTCTGAATTAATGTCATCTCTATTACAGTGGCTTCCCAGGTGGCTCAGTGGTAAATCTCTATCTGGCAATGCAGGAGATGCAAGGTTTGATCCCCGGGTCATGAAGATCCCCTGGAAGAGGAAATGGCAACCCACCTCAGTATTCTCACCTGAAAAATCTTTTGGACAGAGGAGCCTAGTGGGCTGCAATCCATGGGGTTGCAGAAAGAGTTGGACATGACTGAGCAACTGAGCACTGAGCACTTATTACAGTAGTCTTAACTGTTGTTATTATAATAAAAACCTGTCAGCAATTACTGTATAAAATCTTCATTCTAATAGTTATGTATACTTTTCTTCACTAATCAAGTTTATTGTGATATAGCATTAGGAAACTTCTGGAAGTTAGCACAAACCAAGTCAAGAAGGAAGGCAGCCTAAAAAGTGCCTTCCAACAAGAGCTGTCAATGATACAGAGCTGAGATTCTAAATAAGAAAATTCACCATAGAATTATTAAAGAATCAACTCTATGCAGCTCAGTGTTGCTTTTATCTTGGGAATGTTGTCTAATACCTTACCGTATCAGAATAGAAAACAATCTGGCATTAAAATAGAATGGGGAAAGTATTCATATTCAGTTCATTGTTTTTTTATTTATTATCTCAACTCTTATTAATAAGTATTTTCCTAGTCCTTGGGTCTTACCTCTGGTGATATAGAAATAACCAATATTGACATAAGTCATGCCTGCCTGGAGCTTACCTTCTGATGGATGAAGGCAGACAATAATCATAAATAATTGAAAGACTAAGATATTTAAAAATAGTGGTTGAGGTTAACAAGATAATGAGATTGAAAGCGATCAGAGACAAAGGAACATCAGGTCCGATCTTTCTGAAGATGTGTGATTTGAGCTGAGACCTAGATGACTAGATATGCCAATCTTATGAAAATTCAGGGAAGAGCCATTTAGACTAGGGAAATGAGAAGTGCACAAGCCTTGAGGCTGGAACAAGCTTCAGTGACTCAGGAGATTGGCGATAACTTCAGAGCTTCAAAAACAAAGAAGAAATGAGGAGAGTGGTGTGTGCTAACATCAGAGGGGTAGGCAGGACTGGATTTTGTAGGACCTGGAAAATCATGGGGAGAATTTTGAATTTAATTTTCAGTTCTTTCAACATGAGAGGCAGAGAAAGTAACAGTTTTATGTTAAAGACCTAAGTTCTTTGGCTGTTTATAGCTGCCAACTTAAACTTGGATTTTTAGGATGTGAACTTCTAAGTTCTCATTTCATATCTATATCTATATTCTTTAATTGACCCTCAGTGCTGAAACTGTCTGGTATTTCACAAATGCTCATGTTAATAGGAATATGAAAGCTGGAACAAGTTATGGATTCTTGTGGCCTATGATAAATCATGAATCTTACTCAATTATGAGCCTCTTTTTATTCATGGTGAAAGCATACAGAAACAGTAAACTCAGCCTTACCTGTCGATAATGCATTAAGTTGATTAAATATTGATTTTTAATTTTAGATCTGTCATTTCTTATTTGATAATTTTTTAGATTTGCCTTTTCCTATTTGTTGCTCTGTATATCCATTTTTTTAAACACATGGTAGGAAAAGCTGTGGTAAATTGTTAAATATATGGATAAGAGTAGACAAATGGAGACAAAGTAACCCCAAATTGTATGTTTGTAAAGATGTTCTTATGTTGTTTGCAAAATCTGGGCGGTATATTCTGCTCATTGGACTTATGTTACGGAATTAAGCGTTAGAGGCGGATACACTGCATTGTTTGCAGTATCTAAGTCAGAGAAAATAGTATGCACTCACGTCACCTACTCCTCCCAGGAACACAGACATCACCAGTCAGCTTCCTCCAGTAGAACTCAGCCTCAGCCTGAGAAATCTTTTATCATCATGTCCTTAGTAGCTACTAGTTACTCATTAGTGGGTTGTCAAGAGAAACAAGCTGATCAGTTGCCCTTGCCTTAAACTGACAAAGATCAAAGAAAATATGCGTCTTTTCCGGGTATGTAAATTCTTATTTGCATCTCACAATAGGGGATAACTTATAAAGAATATGGGCTAAAGGGACTTAGGGTAAGATTAATAAAAAGTTTGACATATGTGTGCTCATTTGCTTATTCATGTCAGACTCTTTGCGCCCCTATGGACTGTAGTCCACCAGGCTCCTCTGTCCATGCAACTTTCCAGACAACAATACTGGAGTGGGTTGCCACTTCCTACTCCAGGGATCTTCCCACCCTAGAGATCAAACCTGCATCTCTTGCATCTCCTGCCTTAGCAGGCAGATTCTTTACCACTAGCACCACCTGGAGGTGTTTAATAAATATTAGATTCTGTATTTTTCCTGGAAACTCAAATTATACTACTTTGGCCTCAGTCATATCAGAGTACTATAGAGGTCCAGAAAGGTTTTTACTCTCAAGTAAGACCTTGTTCTCTTCCATTATCAATATTATCTGGACTCTAATTTAGAGGAACATCCAGAAGAAAATATACATCCACACCCCAGATTTACCTGTTTTTATTTCAAGTCAGAAATTTATTGCTTGTCCAAATACCTTTACAAGACTTAAAGATACTAAACACTATGGTCTTCAAAGAAGTTCTAAAGAAAAAGGGAAAAGGAAGAAGGGAAGAGTTCATAAAAAGGCCATTGATTTAGGTGAAGAATGCAAAAAAATTAAGATTTTAAGTTTACAATATTTGGGCAAAATATTAAAGTTATTTTTATATTAATTATAATATTGAACATAATATTCTACCATAGATGTATTAATATATATTTATATATTAAATGCATATCATTTTATTAAACATAACATTCTAGCATAAATTATTGTTAAACATAATATTCTAGCATAAATTACTCAACATAAAATATCATCTACTCCTTGTGTGGTTTGTATTAAAGAGGAAATAAAAATTTGAGTGAATTCCCATTCATTGTTAAGATGATTTTTTATAATGCGATATATTTCTACATATTTTATATAACTTTTTGAAAGTATCTTTTATAGTAAATGCTAAATGAAAAGCAATCATTTTTTCTCAGTTTTACAGAGAAATAATTAACATTTCACCATATAAGTTTAAGGCATATTGCATAATGGTTCGATTAACATAGATTGTGAAATGACTGCCACAACTCAGTTACCCTAACATCTATCTTCTCATATAGATACAATAGAAAGAAAATAAAGGGAAAAAAAAAAATCAATCCTTCTTATCTATGTCTCCTGTTCCTAGGAGGTTGTTTTACTTTATTAGAAACTTTTGAACTTTTTAGTTTATAACATCTGGAAAATATACAGGACTTCCAGCCCCATAGCAAGAAATGTTAATTAAGAGCGTCTGTGATGGGGTGAGGTAGAGGATGGCTCAAGCTCATGTTAGAATTTTCTAGTGGTTGTGAGGTATGTGGGTAATTAAAATATATTGTCATCTTTTGTTAGTCACATTGTTTCATTTGCTTTAGAATTTAAATAGGTTTAAATAATTGTATAGGAACCCCCTTTCATAAAAATGAGGTATGGGCTAAAAATAAATTGATTCAGAAATGCAGCATGTTAAGAGGAGACAACTTTTATTTATTTTTGAGCCGTCAGATTCATGCTGGACACTCAATAAATGCTTGTTGAATAAATGAATAATCTGAATGAAGCTGTAACTCTTAAAAAATGAGATGACTGTTCCCCAAATGAAATATAAATGCAAAAAGGTACTTCTATAGATTTTTATTTCCCTATATACTTCCAAACTGCAACAGCTGTTTTATGAAGTATAGGAATATTGCTCTTACTCATTCTTACCATGAAAATGTCTGTTACAAATAATTGAGCTCTCTAATAGTTCATAATGACCTGTCCCTTCAAGCAGAACTAATCAGCTATTTGGAATCAACCTGCCAATTCTAAAAATGAGACATTGCTCATATTGATTTCTTATGTGGCTATCTATCATCTTTGTATTGAAAAAGAAAATTGCAATAACTTAACATTGATGAATATTAGGAATAAACTTTCAAACCATAGGTTTTGTCGAGTATTACCTACCGTGAGGTTCATTTCTTCTTAACCCTTAGTGCTGATTGTTTGCAATGAGAAAGCTAATATTACATTAGAAAACTCATGTGTGTGTTTTACTAATATAATGTGTTAATGCTATACTACATGAAATACATCAGGTGAAGGACAAATACCATTTGTGTTTGTGTGTGCACGCGTGTACACGCACACACTCAGTCACTTCAGTTGTGTCTAACTCTTTGTAACCCTATGAATTGTAGCCCACCAGGCTACTCTTTCCATGGGGGTCTCCAGGCAAGAACACTGGAGTGAGTTGCCATGTACTCCTCCAGGGGATCTTCCCAACCCAGGGATCGAACCTGCATCTCCTTCATCTCCTGCGTTACAGGCAAATTCTTTACTGCTGAGCCACCAGGAAAGCCCAGAAAAAAATCTTAATTCCACTAAAATTGGTGTATTTAAGTATTATTTTGGGCTTCCCTGGTGGCTCAGCAGTAAAGAATCCACTTGCAATGCAGGAAATGTGTGATCCATCCTTGGGTTGGGAAGATCCCATGGAGAAGGAAATGGCAACCCACTCCAGTCTTCTTGCTTGGGAAATCCCATGGACAGAGAAGCCTGGAGGACTACAGTCCATGGGGTTACAAAAGAGTCAGACGCAACTGAGCGACTACGCAACAAAAAGTATCATTTTGTTTTTTACCAGTCTTTGAATTATTTATGGTAACCTAATGAATTTGCTACCAATATCATATTTTAAGGGCTTGGTAGCTCAACTGGTAAAGAATCCACCTGCAATGCAGGGGATCCCAGTTTGATTCCTGAGTCAGGGGGATCCCTGGAGAAGGGATAGCTACCCACTCCAGTATTCTTGGGCTTCCCTGGTGGCTCAGATGGTAAAGAATCTGCCTGCAACGCAGGAGACCTAGGTTTGATCCCTGGGTTCCATACCTGGGTTCCATCCCTGGGTTTGATCCCTGGGTTGGGAAGATCCCCTGGAGGAGGAAATGGCAACCTACTCCTGTAATTCTGCCTGGAGATTCCTCATGGGCAGAGGAGCCTGGCGGGCCTCAGTCCATGGGGTCACAAAGAGTCAGACATGACTAAGTGACTAAGCACAGCACACAGCACATCATGGCTTAAAGTGTTATTTAAATAGTAATTATAAAATTTTCCATGCTTATTGTGTTGACTGATGGTATATACAAGTGTCTTGAGAAGGTACTTTTAAGAAATGTTGGGTTCATCAAACAATTAAGAGTAGAACTATTCCACTTCTGAGTATTTACCCAAAAAACATAAAAACACTAATTTAAGAAGATATATGCACCCCATCGTGGGCTTCCCTGGAGGTTCATTGGTAAAGAATCTGCCTGCAGTGCAGGAGATGCAGGTTCAATCCCTGTGTCATAAAGATCCCTGGAGAAGGAAATGGCAACCCATTCCAGTATTCTTGCCTGGAGAGTCCCATGGACAGAGAGGCCTGGTGGGCTACACTCCATGGGTTCGCAAGAGTCAGGCATGACTTAGCAACTAAACCACCACCATGCACCACTGTGTCAATTACCGCAAGATATGGAAACAGCCTGTTGATGGGTGAATAGGTAAAGATGGGGTGTGTGTGTGTGTGTGTGTGTGTGTGTGTGTGTGTGTGTGTGTGTGTGTGTGTTTATGTGGAATGTTACTGAGCCATAAGAAAAATACAGTCCTGTGAACTGCAACAACATGGTTAGACCTTGAATGTATTAATATTATACTACATGAAATATGTCAGGTGAAGGACAAATACCATGATTTCACTCATATGTGGAATTTAAAACAAAACAAGCGAACAGAAGAAATAAAGCAGAACCAAACTCATAGACGCAGAGAGAAGACTTGTGGTTACCAAAGAGGAAGAGGATTGGGGTTGCATGTAATAGGTGAAGGGGGTCAACTGTATGGTGACTGATGGCAGCTAGGCTTGCGGTAGTGATCACTTACTAGTATATGTAGATGTCAAATTATAATCCTGTATCCTTTCAATTTGTAAAATAAAACATGATGATAACTATTTTTGTAAGGAAGAATTTATACTGTTCCATAAATTGTTTGCAGAGAATACCTGAACCTATTAGTTTGCTTACAGAGAGCAAAGAGATCAATGCCATTAAAGTCATTCTCATGGGGACAGTTAGCATCACATGGAGAAAATCTCTTGACCGGTTTGCAACTCAAATCCTAAACCACTAACTCAAAAGATTGAGGCTGCAATGCAGAGAGATAGTAAAAAACTTAACTGATTTAATGCAAAGTCATCAACATAAATTATAAAAAATAATAAAACATACTACTTAAAGTTGGATCAGAAAAGTGTTACCTTCACATTTCATAAACATTCTAAAAGTGGTATATATTATAAATGATTACAAATTCCAAATCCCAGACAGCCTTGGTACTAAAGTTAATGCGCTCTTTTATAGTGAATAAATTTATCTATGGGAAATCAATCTAGAGATGTGCTACTAAACTCTGCGTACCTATCTCCTGCAGGCAAATTTTGATCTCAAATGCAAAACAATTAATCTTCTTTGTTTTTCTTTCTGATATCCATGTGACTTTGAGCTAATGATCTCTAACTTGATATAAGAAACAGAGTAACTGTCAGGTTTATTTTTGATTCAACTCAAAAAAATGATTTTTCAATGGATTATTATAGTGCATCTAGATAAGAGCTAAATCAGCATGTATTATTCTCTATCATTAAAAATATCAGGGTTTAAGAGCATATATTACTCATTGTAAAGATATGTTTTCAATTATCTTTTCTCTAGAAATTTAAAATTTGAAACATATCTATAAATTTAACATAGGATCTACAACTTTTTATATTTAGGTATATGTCTATTTTTTTTGACGTTGCTTTTTTTTAAAGTTAATTGAAGTACAATTGATTTACAGTGTTGTGTTAATTTCTACTTTACAGCAAAATGACTCAGTTATACACACACACACACATATATATACACACACATATTCTATTTCATATTTTCTCCATCATGGCTTATCACAGGACATTGAATATAGTTCCCTGTGTTATACAGTAGGATATTGTTTGTCAAAGATGAATTGTGTATAAGTGTGTGGGTTTATTTCTGGTCTTTCTATTCTGTTCCATTGGAGAAGAAAATGGCAACCCACTCAAGTATTCTTGCTGGGAAAGTCCTATGGACAGTTGAGCTGGGTGGCCTACAGTCCACAGGGTTGCAAAGAGTTGGACACAATTTAGGACTTAGTGACGGAACAAGAAACAGTTCTGTTCCATTGATCCATATGTATATTTTTGTGCCAATACCACACTATTTTAATTACTGTAGTTCTGTAGTATTGTCTAAAGTCTGGGAAGAGTATGCCTCCTCCTTTCTTCTTTTTCCTTAGAATTGCTTTGGCAGTTATAGGCCTTTTATTGTTCCACATATATTTTAGTATTATTTGCTCTAGTTCTATGAAAAATGTTATGGGGAATTTGATAAACATCTCATTAAATCTGTAGATTACTTTGGGTAGTATGTGTCTAATTATGTGTTTTTAACAATGAAAATAATTCCATATAATTTAATTATTTGTTTAGCTGCTCAAGTTTCATTGTCAATGTACTTTTATTATATTTTCATTAATTAGTCTCAAAGAATATTTGAATAACTGCATGGAACCAACTTAAAATCCTAACAGACTGCCTTAGAGGATTTTGAGGGTTTGTCAAAATCAAACTTGAAAGAAGCAGTGGTTTAGATTGAACTTTTTGCCAATTACCACAGATCACTATGCCAAAGCCCTTGACTGTGTGGATCACAACAAACTCTGGAAAATTCTTAAAGAGATGGGAATACTAGACCACCTGATCTGCCTCTTGAGAACTCTGTATGCAGGTCAGGAAGCAACAGTTAGAACCGGACATGGAACAACAGACTAGTTCCAAATCAGGAAAGGAGTACGTCAAGGCTGTATATTGTCACCGTGCTTATTTAACTTACATGCAGAGTACATCATGAGAAACGCTGGGCTGGATGAAGCACAACCTGGAATCAAGACTGCTCGGAGAAATATCAATAACCTCAGATATGCAGATGACACCACCCTTATGGCAGAAAGTGAAGAAGAACTAAAGAGCCTCTTGATGAAAGTGAAAGAGGAGAGTGAAACTGCTACTGCTGCTAAGTCACTTCAGTCGTGTCCAACTCTGTGCAACCCCATGGACTGCAGCCTACCAGGCTCCTCCATCCATGGGATTTTCCAGGCAAGAGGACTGGAGTGGGTTGCCATTGCCTTCTCCGGAGAGTGAAAAAGTTGGCTTAAAACTCAACATTCAGAAAACTAAGATCATGGCATCCGGTCCCATCACTTCATGGCAAATAGATGGGGAAACAGTGGAAACAGTGACAGACTTTATTTTTTGGGCTTCAAAATCACTGCAGATGGTGACTGCAGCCATGAAATTAAAAGACGCTTACTCCTTGGAAGAAAAGTTATGACCAACCTAGACAGCATATTAAAAAGCAGAGACATCACTTTGCTAACAAAGGTCCGTCTAGTCAAAGCTATGGCATTTCCAGTAGTCATGTATGGATGTGAGAGTTTGATTATAAAGAAAGCTGAGCACCAAAGAATTGATGCTTTTGAACTGTGGTGTTGGAGAAGACTCTTGAGAGTCCCTTGAACTGCAAGGAGATCCAACCAGTCCTTCCTAAAGGAAATCAATCCTGAATATTCATTGGAAGGAATAAATTCCTTCCAATGCTGAAGCTGAAGCTGAAACCCCAATACTTTGGCCACCTGATGCGAAGAACTGACTCATTTGAAAAGACCCTGATGCTGGGAAAGATTGAAGGCAGGAGGAGAAGGGGATGACAGAGGATAAGATGGTTGGATGGCATCACCGACTCAATGGACATGAGTTTGAGTAAACTCCAGGAGTTGATGATGGACAGGGGTGCCTGGTGTGCTGCATTCCTTGGGGTCGCAAAGAGTGGGACATGACTGAGCAACTGAACTGAACTGACAGGTCACATCCTATAGATCTTCCAAAGTAGACAGGAGGGACACAGGTATGATCCATACCTTATGTCACGATCATAACCATTTTATGAAAATGTCCTCATCACTTAAGTATTAACGATTTACCAGGATAGATCCATCAAGACACTTAATTTTGTTAATTGAAAAAAGATGTCAGTTGAATCATACTCATAAATTAGTTGTCTTCAGTTGAACATCACATGCAAATTCATTGACAATGTTTGAACTAAGTTTTAGAAATACATACTGTGTTGTGCTTGGCATTGCTCTCTGAATGCTTTTTTAGCATTCAGGATTGTGTGTGGCAGAAACTGCCTTGATTATGTTCCATAATGAGAATATATCAGAGATGTTACCACTACTTGTGAATCACTAGGTTGGAATAACTAGTTCCTGAAGTTGGCCATCTTTATTTCAAAAAGTATCTACAAATTTTATGGATAACTGGTGTTTCAGAAATTGTTATTGAACAACCAGGATTTTTTAGTACCAAGTTTCTGCTTTACAGTATTATGATCCGTTGCAATTTAAAGTTACTGAATGGATAGATTAAAACAATCATGATTCCTCCAAAGGCCAAGTTTCTGGTCCCACTTTCAAAGGCTAACCATACTGACAACATAGTCACTTATGAACATTGTAAAGATTATGATAGAGATGTGGTAATTACATAATGTTTAATAAAGAACCCTTAAAATATAATGCTCAATATAGAACCCTTAAAAGAACAGTACTTGTCAAAAATGGAAGGATATTTGGTACTAGTAGGAATGAGCAGCTGTTGAATCAAGGAAAATGATGTCAATGAAAAAGCAATATTTCAAGTTTATAGTGCTGAAATTGATTCATAAAGTAATTTAATTTTTTTAATCAAGTATCAATAGTGTCAGATTCAGTTAGTAATATGTACAAGGGTTTCTTTGTGAATTGAGGAATATCTTTTTTCTATTTGACATATTCCAGCCATTCTTAGTCAATAGCTCCCTCTTTAGACATATGGGAGTTATCAACATTTATTTATGCTTTGGAAAATCAAATTTACAGGGACTTTTGTGTAAGTACCTTTTGAAATCTAATCACTATATTAACTTTGGAACAAAAAAATATACTTATGGAACACATAAAATCTATGGGAATAAAGGGTTGAAAATGAATGATAGTCATAAAGTACTGAAATCAGAGTGAAAATCATGCTTAAATAGATTAGTTCCATACTTTATATAGTGATTCCAGTGGCAATAAACCCAAACGTTTCAAAAGCAGTAGTCTAGTTTCAATCCACCTGATAAGTAAATATGTCAAAATCTAAACTTGGGGGCTTATTTTTAAATTTGGCAATAGTTACTCTCTTACTTGTCAGCTTTCATTCTTATTATGGGATTGGGTTACCTTCTCTTAGTTTCAATGATTGTAAGTTTCTGTCATCAACTGGAATATTCTTATTACAATCTGAAGCCATTATTATGCTCAATTAAGGTTGTTTCTCTCTTTCTTTCTCTTTTCTTTAAGTAACATGTTTATTTCTCTGAATTAGAAATCCAATAGATTTGAGGCTTTTTTAAAATTTAAAAATTGTCACAAAAGTCCTAAAAGGAGGTAAATTAAAAATCATTATTAATTATACTATTGTACGCTATAACCTCACATTACTGAAAGAACTTCCTTTGGTCTGTTTGTCTATAGGAGTATATTTTTATATAAAATTGGAATGAGGCTGGAAATATGGTTTTACAACTTTTCAGAAAAAATCAATATTATAACAACAGCCATTAATTATACTTTATATGCATTCCCCCATGTAATTAGCTATATTTTAGAAATACCAGTGGAAATTTATGAATAATGTTTCATCAAATGAAAATAACAAATTGATTTAGACATTGTCACATATTTAGAATATTCCTGAGATGAATGTCTTTACATCTATATATTTGAATGACTTTCTGGTTATTTTCTTAAATAGTTTCCTGGAAGTGAAGTGGTTGAGTAGAAAGACAAGACACCTTTGATATATTGCCAAATAGCTTTTCAGAGTGACTGTACAAAGAATTACTCCTAAAAATAGATTCTGATTTGAATGATTTGATTGATTATTTTAAGTAAGAATTTAATTCACCAAGCCCCCCTCTTCTCATCCTCGTACTCCCACAATATCCCCCCACCATAGTAACCATCTTATTGACTGTTTATGAATACACTGCTTTAAAAGGAAGAGAAAATGCAGATTTCTACTAGAAGTATGTAATAGATATCCTGGTGGCATTTAACTGAGGTGTTTCCAGTTATTATTTAATTTGCATTTTAAAAGCATTTATTATAAGCTAATGAATCAATTGATACTCCAGGGAACATTTAATAAGATTTATTGCCTTATAAAATTTATATGGCTCTCAGCTAAATAACCAAGATTATAATTATTAGCAGTTGCATAATTACATTTTTGGTAATTCTAGAGATGACCAAAGATAGGAAATATCTATAACATTTTATATTTAATGTAGACATAGAGGGCTTTAACATGTGATTTTAAAACATATTCATAATTTCAGAGTACTTGTATTCATTTTTTTTAATTTGAAAGGTATTTTAAAAATCTATTAACAAAAACATGTAAGTCCTTCGTGGTAGCAGTAGAGCAGAGCAACTGAAAAGGCAATTAATTAGAACATGTTAAAATTCTAAGAGTTTGAGATGCCACGTTGCCCAAGTAATCTATTGTTTCCTATGATTGAAAGGTGGAAGGCTCCTAACCTTCTACAACGTATCTTCTGAGTGTTTTATAAGCTGTTCTTGGGCCAGTCCTTCTCATTCATTCTGTACTGCACCCTGCATGACTTCAGGAACTGAAAGCAGCCTTACGACTTAACCAGAGGAATTTCTCTCTTAGCTACCCGCCCTCTTTCCTCCTCTCCTCTTTCCCTGTTCAACCACTACTGTGAGACCCACTGGACTCATTTTCTTCCTGAAAGCTTCAGCGTCATTGTCCCCTCATAACGTTGCCTTCCTGATCTTTCACTGTATTCAGTCTTATCAAACACCTTCCCGTCCTTATTCCTTATGCCTAGTCACCCATTCTTATTGTATTTGACAGAGGTCCAATATGATATGGTGCAGAAGACTTGGCCACCCGACTTGCTTTGGACCGTGTGTGTGTGTGTGTTAGTTGCTTAGTCGTGTCCGACTCTTTGCAACCCCATAGACTTAGCTCCACCAGGCTCCTCTGTCCATGGGACTCTCCAGGCAAGAACACTGGAGTGGGTTGCCATTTCCTTTTCCAAAAGGAACTATATAGAAAGAAAGAAAGTGAAGCTGCTCAATCATGTCCGACTCTTTGCGACCCCATGGACTGTAGCCTACCAGGCTCCCCGATCCATGGAATTTTCCAGGCAAGAGTGCTGGAGTGAGTGGGACATAAGCAAACGTGATACAAGCAGAAGCTTGAAAAGCACTTGCTTGACACCCCTCTATTGCTGCTGGAGACTCTTCTACTACCAGTCACTCTGCTTACCTGCAAGGTTGAATGACCCATGCATCCTAGATGGGCCATCCTGGTTAATGCCTCCCATACCAATCACTACTCAGACTACCTGCTACCTAACTGCAGCCACATGAGAGACCCACAAGAGAGAAAAGATGAAGAGCTTTTTCCCTGCTGTGTGGGTCCAAAATGCAGGTGTAAAGAATCATGAGTAAATAAAATGATAAGTCAGTAAGTTTTGAAATATTATTTTAATGTAGCAAATGGCTACAATTATCTTCCAAATATCTCAGATCTGTTTCCTCATCTATACAATGAGGATTCTAACCCCTTGTTGACTGGACCAAATGACATACCATAATAATATAGCCCTTAGAGTATAGCATCTGGACTCATGCTGTCTAATTTCAACCTTGGTTCCATTCAGTACTGTTTCATTGTTTCCTGTTTTCTTAAAAGAGCAAACTATTTTAAGATCTGCGTAGCTCAGTTTTCTCATTTAAATATGTGTATAATAAGAGTACCTTTTTATCAGGAGTACCTTTATAGCTTTCGCTTCAAGTGACAGAAAACCTGATTAGATTGGCTTAAGGAAAACAGGAAGATGGCTTAATTAACTAGAAAAGGAAAGGATAGCCTGTCGCCAGGTCCTTTCTGCTTTCAGGAGTTTGAACAACACTTTTAGAATGTTGGCTCTTTCAAGGTATCAACCCCGCTCTCCATGTTACTATCATTGTCAGTTTCCATGAAGTATTGAGACGGCTGCTAGTACCTCCATATCTACAACATTTTGGTTAAGTCCTGTGAAAAAGTAAAGGCTTTCATAAATACCTACAAAAGTCTTATTAAATCCAGTTAAGTTGTGTGCCTATCACATGGTAAGGACAAGCAAATCTGAGTTTTGTGTTTAACCTTGAACCTACAGTTAGGAGTCGGTAGAGACCACAAAGACTAACAGTGGACAAGAGTGGTTATCCAGAGAACCATCAGAGTAACGTTACCTGAAAAGGCCGATTTATAAAAACAATGGATGTCTTTGCCATTTATTCCATACGAAACAGTTAAATGACCAATGAATGCAAACACCTAGTGCTGAGGATGGTACATGGTAGGAACTCAATTAATATCATCTGTAAATATTAATGTGAACATGCACCAAAAAATGCATGTTTTATATCTTGATGGTGATGGTCACATATATTTACCCATGTTATAAAGTTACACGGCACTAAATACATACATATACACACGAGTGCATGTATAGCTGGTGAATTAAGATCTGAAGTAAGGTCAGTGTCGATTTTTTGCCTCGATACAATACTATAGTTACGCAAGATGTTACCATTATGATAACTGAATGAAGGGTACACAGTATCTCCATGCTATTTCTTACAATTGTTTGTTAATATGCAATTATCTCAAAATAAAAACTTTTAAAAAGTAAAGCACCAAGCATAGGATCAGACACATGGTTGACATAAAAGGCAGGTATCAATAATCATTTTCTGAATTCTAAGATAATGAATATGTTGCCTTAAAAAGAGAAACTTAGTTCTAACCTCTTCCAAGAAATCTTTCTGGTTTCCGCAGCTGGAACCCATTTGTTTTTCTATTGTGTTCTTTTTCAAATAGTGTTTCTGTAGCACCAACCAGGGACAGCTGAGTATCAGAGTTCTTCATTTATGTCTTTGTCTCAATAGATTATGAGTTCCTGGAAAGCAAGGAATATGGTATTTTTGCATATTTATCCATTCATGTGTTCATTTGCATTTTGTATCTTCTCAAATCTCTCAACTCAGGTTTCTTCCAATGTTGTACTTTCAGAAAAAATGTTAAGACTTGATAATCACAGGCAGGATCATATATATATTTCATGGTGGTTATAATGATTATCAACGAAAGACACTAGGCATGGTTTTTAATTGCACTTATATCAGAACTATTGTTCAGCAGCTAATATCTTTTTTCTGAACCAGTTGTCTTTGGGTGTTTTTTAAAATCAATGTTCAAAGAGATTCTGAAGATAGGAGATATCTACTGAGAAAGGGTTTTATTTTACAAGAGCCTGGGGATCTGAGATTAGCTTTTGAATGATCATCACAGTGGAGCTTCAGTTCCCTTTTTATTTAGGTGTTGTGGGTTTCTGTCATAGAGATTTTAAGTAGAAAGGAGTTCATGATCTCCTTATAAGGAGTTTGAGATTCAAGTGAATTTTTAGAACCAATGAAAAAAAAAAAAAAAGGGCCGAGAGTTTTTTTAATAGAGGATTACTCTTCCAGAAGTCGACTATATTCTCGTATAAATAGGCTCTCTGACCATGGCTGAGTGAACAGATAATAGCCTGTTTAGAAGCATTCGCCTTTGCTCAGTGAAGGGCATTCTGTCCTCCCACCACCCACACTTTTTTCATTCATCACGCCCACCAAATAAGAGTGATGCCAAGTTCACAAATAGAAAGTGAGACCATTAACATATCAAGCACTTTCAAGATCAAAATACTGCATACAGCATGTGTGTTTTAATGAAAATCTAGATGCAACAGCAGCTGAAGTCTGCGTTGTGTGAGGTTCCGAGTTAAAAGGGCTGTTTCAAAGAGAAAAAAAAAAAGCTCTTGTAAAATAAAAATAAGAAGTAAAAATTGCTGCTTATATTTGGTGCCAGTTAGTTTCCTATGTTACAATGTATGCATCGATGTCAAACTACTTTTCAGAGGAAGATGAAGTATGCATTCCTCAGCCTGAACTTCCTTTTGCCTTTTTGCCCAGGGGCATCTACTTGCTATGTTCTGTTTCTGCTATAACTGTCCTAAAAGATGGTCATTTCATTTATTTGGAACCCTCTTTTTGGGGGGACTGGTGTTTCTGATGGTCCTGTCTGTTACCTCATGGTTTTGCATTTCTTCAGTTGATGACTTTAAAGCTAATGTTATCGGTCACCATGGTAGTAGGGCTCATCATCCTGGGGAAAAGGAGGTTACTGACTCCATTTCCTTTTGTCTAGCATATGCTTTGATGAGTTCATATATTTTTTCCCCCTTTCTTTAGCTTACCTTTTTCTCTTCACCTTCCTAACACCTTCCTTATAGAGGCAGAGAAACACAATCTCAGGCATGAAAGGTTAGGCAATTACAAAAGAAAGGGAAAAAATTTCAAGGCTGAAGAATTTCATCATCTGTCCTACAAAAAACCTGTATTAGTTTTCTATTGCTATGTAACAAATAGCTCTAAACTTAGTGGTTTAAACCAACATACATTTATTATTGTGATGATCCCATGGGTGAGGGGTCCAGACTTGGTTTAGGTGGATGTTCTCTTCAAGGTCTCAGAAGCCTACAAACCAAGGTGCTGGTGGCAGGGGGTAGGTCACTCTAAGCTGAGGCTCAGGGTTGTCTCCCATACTCGTTGAAGATATTGACAAACATCAATTCCCTGTTGCTCTTGTACTGAGGTCCTCAGCTCTCAGAGGCTGCCCTCTCCCTAGGTACATGGGAGCTATTTGCTTTCTTCCTTCTGGCTAGCAGAAAGTCTCTCTACAGCTTTGCCTTCTTTTCAGTTCAGTTCAGTGGCTCAGTCATGTCCTACTCTTTGCGACCCCATGAATAATTGCAGCATGCCAGGCCTCCCTGTCAGTCACCAACTCCCAGACCCATGTCCATCGAGTCAGTGATGCCATCCAACCATCTCATCCTCTGTCATCCCCTTCTCTTCCTGCCCCCAATTCTTTTAAGGACTCACAAAATTAGGTCAGACCAGCCGGTATTATCTCCCTTTTGATTAACTCAAAAGTCAACCGATTATTAATCTAATGACAGGAATGATATTGTCACATATTTCCAGGTCTCACCTACTATTATGAGGACATTTATACAAGTGCATGAGTTGTTAGAGACCAGGGGTCATCTTAGAATTCTCCCTACCCCAAATCAATACCTGCCTTGTTCATCTTTCCCTAATTCTTAGAACTGAACCTGACACTTTATATGCAAACCATAAACATTTACTAAAAACTGAATGAATTATTTTTCTCATTTTTTGAATTATTATAAGGGATAGAATTTCAAGTTCCTTATTATTGGTTATTTATCTTACAGATGAATCACTCCATTTAGACTGACAAGTCTCCCAGATTTTTCAGTGATGGCTTATATATTTGCCACTCTACGCAGAACATTTCAAGCTAGGCAATGTCTGGACTGATTAGTGATAGATTTTTAAAATTTATTCTGTTAAGGGGAGAGAGCTCATGGTTGCTTTTCATTGATGAAAATCAGTGCCAATCTCTAGGCACATATTTCTCTGTTCAATCACTAGAGAAATATGAGTGGCTATATGTTTATTTCTCTAGTTTTTACATGTTTGCTTGCTCGTAGCTGACAGATATGCCATATTTTTGAAGGAAAACTTGCTGTGTGCTATTTTCAGTCGTTCAGTCATGTCAGACTCTTCGTGAGCCTGTGGATTGTAGCCAGCCAGTCTCCTCTGTCCATACAGTTTTCCAGGCAAGAATACTGGAGTTGGTAGTCATTCCCTTCTCCAGGGGATCTTTCCAACGCAGGGATTGAACCAGTGTCTCTTGCATTTCCTGCATTGGCAGGTGGATTCTTTACCAGTGTGCCTCCTGGGAAGCCTAATATTTGCTGGTGCCTCCTTTTTTATTGTGGCTTATGGCTCAGCATGTAGGGAATAGGTTTCCACTTTTATAAATTGCAAAAGGAGACAGTCCTAAGGTTTCCTTTGGGTTTTGCATAGTGCTGTGAATTGCAGACTTGGTTATAGAATAATAGCTAGGGACACTGGTCACATTAGGAAATGGTATTCTTTTGTTGAGAGGTGCTTAGGGACCATATGTATGCATTTATATGTACATATTCAAATATATATTTTGTATTCATTTTTAGCTTATATGTTTAACATGAGAACAATTCATATTCCTATATATCTCCATAGAGATAATACACATGTATGTATGAGTGTGAGAGTGTATGTGAATGCATTTTATACAACTTAGTAAAGTGTGAGTCCCTCATTCCTCATTCCTTTAGGAATGAGGCTCTGACTATAAATGCAGACAATCTGGGTAATTCAAGGGCACTGAAGGAAGAGTTCCTGTGTCTTTAAAGACCTTTCTCAACTTTTTCAGACCAGATTCCACACTTGGCTGGGGCAATTGTAGTGTTAGGAACAAACCCAGGCCTAGAAGCTACTATTAACCACCAGCCTTCTTAAGCCTGAGAGTCCCCAGTCTGTAAAATAGGAGACAAAATAGCATTATTTTCTTAAGAAGACATTTGAGAGAGTAAGTCAGAACACACACATCTCTGAAGTTCTTAGGACCTAACATCTTCAAGCCAGAGAATCCCCACTTCTAATACATGGTGAGTACTCAATACAAGGGTTGTAATTGCTTATAATCCTGCTTGAGAAGAATGTGCTTTGTAAATTGAAAGCCCCTTTACAGATGTCAGAACATATTTCTAAATAGTAAAGGAAAAGCCTGTTACAAGAAGTAGCAACCAATTAGGCTTGTTTTACATTAACATGCTCACCTTAAAGTGATGAAACACTAAGTGGGTTCAAGCTCCAAAGTGTGTATCTCAAATTCACTCATGTCATCTGTCTCCATGACCAGTACCTCTAGTCCAAGTCACCCACTTAAAACAAGCATCTCTAAGGCACTTGCTAAGAGTTAATTAACATTTCTCTTCTTTGCTTTCCTCATGGGAATAGTAATAGCACCTACCTTGTAGGATTTGTTATGAGCAGTTTATAAGTTATGAGTCAAGTAACTTTGACAAGTACCTAGCACATAGTACATCATGCGAAATACCGGGCTGGATGAAGCACAAGCTGGAATCAAGATTGCCAGGAGAAATATCAGTAACCTCAGATATGCAGATAACACCACCCTTATGGCAGAAGGCAAAGAGAAACTGAAGAGCCTCTTGATGAAAGAGGAGAGTGAAAAAGCTGGCTTAAAACTCAACATTCAAAAAACGAAGATCATGGCATCTGGTCCCATCACTTCATGGTAAGTAGAAGGGAAAACAATGAAAACAGTGACAGATTTTATTTTCTTGGGTTCCAAAATCACTGCTGATGGTAACTGCAGCCATGAAATTAACAGACACTTACTCCTTGGAAGAAAAGCTGTGACGATCCTAGACAGCATATTAAAAAGCAGAGACATTATTTTGCCGACAAAAGTCCATCTAGTCAAAGCTTTGGTGTTTTCAGCAGTCATGTATGGGCGTGAGTTGGACTATAAAAAAGCTAAGTGCTGAAGAATTGGTGCTTTTGAACTGTGGTGTTGGAGAAGACTCTTAAGAGTCTCTTGGACTGCAAGGAGATCCAACCAGTCCATCCTAAAGGAAATCAGTCCTGAATGTTCATTGGAAGGACTGATGTTGAAGCTGAAACTCCAATACTTTGGCCACCTGATGCGAAGAAGTGACTCATTAGAAAAGACCCTGAGGCTGGGAAAGATTGAAGGCAGGAGGAGAAGGGGATGACAGAGGATAAGATGGTTGGATGGCATCATCAACTCGATGGACATGAGTTTGAGCAAGCTGTGGGAGTTTGTGATGGACAGGGAAGCCTGGCGTGCTGCAGTCCATGGGGTCACAAAGAGTTGGACACGCCTGAATGACTGAACTGAACTAGCATATAGTAAGTCCTTATTTAATCTTAGCATAAAATGGGGATTTTAAAAGCTAAGTTGACAGTTCAGGATCCAGGAACATTTATTCCAAGAATAGTTGTGCATACTTTTGATTTCTTTTCCAAAATTTCATTTTCAGGTATTTCACTTAATCTTCTGATTTGTGTCTGATTTTCACCTACTATGAATGTTAAATTGTAAACTAAACAGAAAACTTTAAATTTGTGACCCTCCTCTCAGCCTAATCCAGACCTCTCTGGGGCAGGAGGGCTTCTCATGCCCATGCATTGGCCGAAAAACCTTCCTTTCATCCGTAAGTTAAAGGTTACATGGCAGAGTGCCCAGTGCCTGTACCCAGGGCCCTTGCATTTTACCTTGACTCCGTCTCTAATAACTGTGCACCCCTGGACAAGTCACTTAAGACTATCTCTGCTTCAGATTTCTCCATTGAAAAAGCTGGTTTGGTAATAAGATTGTCTATCAGGTAGAATTAATATGTTTATTTGGGTATTTGTAAAAGTTAGAATAGTACTTGGTACTTACATGGTATATGAGTGTGTGTTTTCAGATGCTCAGTTGTGTCCTTTGTGACCCCATGGACAGTAGCCCACCAGGCTCTTCTGTCCATGGGATTTCCCAGGCAAGAATACCGAAGTGGGTTGCCATGCCCTCCTCCAGGGGATCTCCCTGATCCAGGGATTGAACCCACATCTCTTATATATCCTGCTTTGGCAAGAAGATTCTTTACCACAGCTCCACCTGGGAAGCCCTATATGCTATACTAGTATTTGTTAAACAATCATAATGAAAATATCTTTTTTTAAATAAACATTCCTGCAGATATTGGCCTCAGTTATATCTCACTTTAAACAACTCTCTTAGTGGCAAAAAAAGTATAATTTATGATTCACTTTCTGGCATATAAAATCTAAATTTTAGAGATTTAGGAGTTTGTCGAGGCTTCTTATAATGAACCCTTTTGTATATCAAAGTACACAACAAGACTGTCCAGGAAAGGAGATTAAGATGGAAGACTCAAGTTGTCTCTCCTAAAAGGGGCATTTCACCTTTTCCATTACCCCCATAAAGGAGGCCCGTGACTGAAGTTTGAAGGTGATGGATTTCTTGGCAGGGACTTGGGAATTGCTGTACTATTAGAACTTATACAACCTGGATAAAAGCTTTTGTCTGAATTAGGATGAGACTGAGCTTTACCTGATTTTAATGGTGTGATTATTCCACAGTCACAAAACCTCATGTCATCCTAATAATGTGTTTAAATTTGCAACACCCAAAATTCCAGTGGGCATAACCAAGAAGTGAGATCCTGGAAATTGTGACAGTCAGTATTTCCCATCCTTTCCATTCCTTCCTAAACACATCTTCCTTTTGTTTTTTCCAAATTCCATGTTCCCTCACTTTTGCTCTTCTTTCTACTCTAGCTAATGTATTCTGAGTTCTCCCCTAGCCTTAGATGCCTGTGAAAACAAAAAAATGAGGAGTGTTGTAGAAAAGACATAATACAATAATTTATTTTAAGCTTACATAATTTATTTTACTAGGCTTTCCTTAAGTTAATTTAAGCTCCAGATACATTTCCCAATGCTTACTTTCAACATACATCCTTTTCCACAAATCATACAAACAGAAGCATAGTCATAATTACTTTTCTTTCATTTGATTCTCAAAATAACTTTGCTTAATTTGAAGGAAAAAAAATTAAGAGTATTGTTGAAAAATAACTAATGAAAGAGTTAGGTTATGGCAGGGATATTATTCTAGTTCAAAGACATTTCATTTTTGAGAAATTGCATAGCATTTAAATGCCCGAGAACTGCTATATTAAGTAGATACACATTTGCTGAGTTTAGAAAATCATACTTTTTTAAAAAAGGGAAGATTTAGCTGAGTGTCAACACCTGGTCTGGGTCACTACAGAGGCAATCACTCATACATTTTAGAGCATTAACCATTGCCAACATTTACCACTGTCTACAAGCTGTTCAGGTCTTCTCCAACGCTCAGCAGTAAAGAATCTGCCTGTGATACAGGAGCTCCAGGAGACACAGGTTCTATCCCTGGGTCAGGAAGATTCTTTGGAGGAGGGCATGACAATCCATTCCAGTATTCTTGCCTGGTGAATCCCTGGAGAGAGGAGTCTGGCGGGCTACAGTGCATAGGGTTGCAAAGAGCTGGATACAACTAAAGTGACTTAGCATGCACGTACAAGATATTCAGGCTCTCTTTCAGTCTAATGACCAACTGAGTAGACAAGAGATAATATTGCTTAGGCAGGCAGTTGGTCTTAGGAGGAAAAAGAAAAGGATTTCTAAGTTAAGAATTAACTCCAAAAATGTATTAATGAAAAGGCTTTTTTTTTTTTTTTTCTCCAGTCAAACAAAGGTATACTTAAATGGAGACACATATATATGAAGACATTCTGAGTTTCCATGTCCTTAATTTGATCACTGGTTCCTCTCAAATTACCTGTCAAAGGAACAAGAGATCAAATTGCCAACAACCATTGGGTCATAGAAAAAGCAAGAGAATTCCAGAAAAACAACTACTTCTGCTTCTTTGACTACACTAAAGCCTTTGACTATGTGAATCACAACAAACAGTGGAAAATTCTTAAACAAATGAGAATGCCAGATCACCTCACCTGCCTCCTGAGAAATCTGTATGCAGGTCAACAAACAACAGTTAAAACCAGACATGGAGCAACGGACTGGTTCCAAATTGGGAAAGGAGTATATCAAGGCTGTATATTGTCACCCTACTTATTTAACTTATATGCAGAGTACATCATGTGAAATGCTGGGCTGGATGAAGCATAAGCTGTAATCACGATTGCCAGGAGAAATATCAATAACCTCAGATATGCAGATAACACCACCCTTATGGCATAAAGTGAAGAAGAACTAAAGAGCCTCTTGATGAAAGTGAAAGAGGAGAGTGAAAAAGCTGCCTTAAAACTCAACATTCAAAAAACAAAGATCATGGCATCCAGTACCATCACTTCATGGCAAATAGATGGGAAAACCATGCAAACAGTGACAAATTTTATTTTCTTGGGCTCCAAAATCACTGCAGATGGTGACTGCAACCATGAAATTAAAGGACGCTTGCTCCTTGGAAGAAAAGGTATGACCAACCTAGACAGTGTATTAAAAAGTAGAGACATCACTTTTCTGACAAAAGTCCATCTGGTCTAAGTAGTGGTTTTTCTAGTAGTCATGTATGGATGTGAGATTTGGACCATAAAGAAGACTGAGCTCTGAAGAATGGATGCTTTTGACCTGTGGTGTTGGAGAAGACTCTTGAGAGTCCCTTGGACTGCAAGGAGATCAAACCAGTCAATCCTAAAGGAAACTAACCCTGAATATTCATTGGAAAGACTGATGCTGAAGCTAAAGCTCCAATATTCTGGCCAACTGATGCAAAGAGCTGACTCATTAGAAAGACCCTGATGCTGGGAAAGATTGAAGGTAGGAGGAGAAACAGGGGACAGAGGACGAGATGGTTGAATGGCATCACCGACTCAACTGACATGAGTTTGAATGAGCTCTGGGAGATGGTAAAGGACAGGGAATCCTGGTGTGCTGCATTCCATGGAGTTGCAAAAAGTTGGAAACAACTGAGCCATTGAACAATAACAACAAATGTCCTTAATAGGAACAGCATGTGATAAACTGGTGACATCAGCCAAGATAAAACAAGTCATTAGCTAATGAAATGAACTTCTTTAAAGTATGACGCAACATTCCTATGAACTTCACTTGGAGAAATTTAAATGATTTAGGGATTAGATCTGAAGGAGGAAGTGGCAACCCATTCCAGTATTCTTGCCTGGAGAACCCCATGGACAGAGGAGCCTGGTGGGCTGTAGTCCACAGGGTCACCAAGAGTCAGACACAAAAACACAAATAATATAAAGAATTAGATGACCGAGAGTAGATGACATGAGTGAGATCTGCTGGGTAAGGGTTTGGGAGAGGGGAAGGGAATAATGTAGTTTAATAAAACTGTGTGCTTAGGGGGTGTTGTGCATAGTATTTGTCCATCCTCTCTCCTAATACTACTGTGGTAAACCATGAAATATCAGTAGTTCATGGTTGCTCTTTGCCTTACATCTCCTGCATGTTACCGTATCTGTGGCACAAAAAGCCTAGAATGGGAAATGGTTCATTTTCTTGCTAACTTTTATGAATTTACCTGGATTGATGGCAGTGGCATCTTTTAACCATTTGATGGGTGTCCCTGATACTGCTAAGGAGGCTCATATATACCCAATGGAATAGAATGGAAAAGAGTTCTCAGAAGAAAATGCAGCAGTCTCTGGTATTTGCAGGGAGTTGGTTACAGACCCTGGTGAACACCAAAATCTGCACATCAAGGCCTCTATATAAAATGGTGTAGTATTTGCATATAACCTAAGCACATTGTCCCATGTGCTTTAAATAATCTCTAGATTACTTATGATACCTAATACAATGTAAATGCTATGTAAATACTTGTAAATACAATGTAAATGCTATGTAACTAGTTGCCAGAATGTGTCAAATTGAAGTGCTGCATTTTTAACTTTCTGAGATTTTTTTTGAATATTTTTGGTCCCACGTTAGTTAAATCAAGCAATGTAGAACCCAAGAAAATGAAGGACTGACTATATTGAGGTTGTCCTTACTTTTCAGCTCAGTTCAGTTGCTCAGTTGTGTCCGACTCTTTCCAACACCATGGACTGCAGCACGCCATGCTTCCCTGTCCATCACCAACTCCCAGAGCTTGCTCAGACTCATGTCCATCAAGTCTATGATGCCATCCAACCACATCATCTTCTGTCATCACCATCTCCTCCTGCCTTCAATCTTTCCCAGCATAAGGGTCTTTTCCAATGAGTCAGTTCTTCGCATCAAGTGGCCAAAGTATTGGAGTTTCAGCTACAGCATTGTTCCTTCCAATGAATATTCAGGACTGATTTCCTTTAGGATGGACTGGTTGGATCTTCTTGCAGTCCAAGGGACTCTCAAGAGTCTTCTCCAACACCACAGTTCAACAGCATCACTTCTTCTGTGCTCAGCTTTCTTTATAGTCCAATGCTCACATCCATACTTGACTACTGGAAAAACCATAGCTTTGACTAGATGGACCTTTGTCAGAAAAGTAATGTCTCTGCTTTTTAATATGCTGTCTAGGATGGTCATAGCTTTTCTTCCAAGCAGCAAGCATCTTTTAATTTCATGGCTGCAGTCACCATCCACAGTGATTTTTGGAGCCAAGAAAATAAAGTCTTTACTTTAAGAAGATCAAAACTTGAAGCTCTTGGCTTTAGCTTCACACTGGAGTCACCAGGATGGGGAGGAGGGAACGGGCTTTATGAAATACCATTTTGTATACTTATACCTATGGTGGATTCATTTTGATGTATGGCAGAAACTAACACAATATTATAAAGCAATTATCCTTCAATTAAAAATAAATAAATTAAAATGCTAAAAAAAAAAAAAAAAAAGACCTGCTGGCTGGTTGTCTTTATTCTCATCTTAGACTAAGAACCATTGCCTAAACAGGATCTGCCTGAGGTCTTTCCAGGAAACCTGATGGCGAACAATGGAAGATGCGGGCAGTAACAAGAGACTAGATGTCAACTTTATCTCAGACAGTTCTTGATGGCAGGAGAATATTGTTAGAAAAGCTCTGAAATTATAACTTTAGGATTTGACTGGAAATGATAAATTTGCTCATAAGGATGTGTGCCAATTAAAAACCAAACAGAGGTTAATGTGTGTAGTAGAGAAGAACAGTTAGCATATTCATTAATCAAGGTCCTGTTTACACATCTGCTCTGAAGGATATTTACTCATTAATTTAAGTGAGACCCTATGTTAGGTAACAGCTGTCATTTTGTGACAGTGTTGACTCAACCTGATTCTACACGCCTCAAAATCTGAGACACATGAAATGTACACATTAAAAATTAGTGTCCTTTTTTGTAACAAAATTAATATTCTAATTGCAACAGTTATGCAGAAAAGGAGAAAACTAAAATATACCTTCTAACAGCTAATGATCATCTCTGTTAATTATTTTTGGTTTATTTCCCCTTATATATTACCATATTTGTCCATGTGTGTGTTAATGTATGTGTATAATTACACAGTTTGTAAAACCAGAATTCATATTCATAGTTTTTAAAGGTTTTAAAATACTATTTTTAAGTGAGCAACTATGAAACAACAATTTATTTTTAAAATTCTTTTCAGTGTATAAAATGATTCAACATGGTTAAACATATTTTACTTTCTAGTATTTACCTTTTTTCTTTGTTGGTGTTTAATTGACATAGAGCATTGTATCAGTTTCAGGTGTACAGCATGATGATTTGACATTTGCATGTATTCTGAAATGATCACCATAATAAGTCTATTTATCATGTGTTACCACATAGAGTTATAATTTTATACTTACAAGAATTTTTAACATTTTCTTTCTTAGCAACTTTAAAATTGGCCTAAGATTATTGACTATAATCCCCATGCTGTATAATACATCCCCATGACTTATTTATTTATACCTGGAAGTTTGTACCACATGATCCCTTTGCCCCATTTCACCTACCCCCATACCCCTTCTCCTCTGGCAACCAACCATTTGTTCTCTGTGTCTGTAAATCTGTTTTGTTTTGTTTGTTGTGTTTTAATATTCCACAAATAAGTGAGATCGTGTGGTATTTGTCTTTCTCTGAATTATTTTGCTTAGCATAATACACTCAAGGTCCATCCATGTTGTTGCAAATGACAAAGTTTCATTTTGTTTTATGACTGAATATAATTGCACTGTATATGTGTATACCACATCTTCTTTATCCATTCATCTGTCTCTGGACAATTAGATTTTTTGCATTTCTTGGCTATTGTAAATAATGCTTCAGTGAAAATATGAGTGCATTTATTTTTTCAGTTTTTGTTTTCTTTGGGTGAATAATGAGAAGTAGAATTGCTGGATCGTATGGTAGTGCTACTTTTAATTTTCGGAAGAACCTCTGTACTGTTCTCAATTCTCACCAACATTGTGTGAGCATTTCCTTTTCACTATATCCTCACCAACATGTTATTTCTTGTTCTTTTGATAGTGTCCTTTCTGACAAGTGTGATGAGGTAATATGTCCTTATCACGCTTTTCCCTGATAAGTAGTGATGTTGAGCATCTTTCCATGTGCCTGTTGGACATCTTTATATTTTGGAAAAATGTCTATTCAGATACACAGCCCATTTTTTGATTGGACTATCTTGCTATTAAGTTGTATGAGTTCTTTATATATTTTAGATATTAATCCCTTATCAAATATATAATTTGCAAATATCTTCTATTCACTAGCTGCCTTTTGATTTTGTTGATGGTTTTCTTTCCTTCCTAGGTGGCTCAGATGGTAAAGAATCTGCCTGCAAAACGGGAGACCTGGGTTCGATCCCTGAGTCAGGAAGATCCCCTGGAGAAGGAAATGGCAACCCACTACAGTATTCTTGACTGAAAAATCCCATGGGCAGAGGAGCCTGGTGGGCTACTGTCCATGGGGTTGCAAAGAGTCGGACACGACTAAGGGACAAACTCTTTCTACACTTTGCTGTGTGGAGGTTTTTTGTTTTTTGTTGTTTTGTTGTTTGTTTGTTTTTAGTGTAGTCCCATTGGTTTATTTTTGTTTTTGTTGCTATTGCCATTGGTTGTGTGTTAGTCACTCAGTCATGTCCAACTCTTTGTGATCCCATGGACTGTAGGCCACCAGGCTCTGTCCACAGAATTCTCCAGGCAAGCATGCTGGAGTGGGTTGCCATTTCCTCCTCCAGGGGATCTTCCCAACCCAGGAATTGAACCCTGGTCTCCTTCATTGCAGGAAGATACTTTACCATCTAAGCCACCAGGGGAGCCCTATTGCCTTTGGAGCAAAAAAAAAAAAAAAAAAAAAAAATCACTTAGAATGATGTTAAGGAGCTTACCACCTATGGTTTCTTCAAGAAGTTTTATGCTTCTGGTCTTATGTTCAAGTCCTTAATCCATTTTGAGTTAATTTTTTGTGTGGTGTAAGATAGTGACCCAGAGTCAATATTCCACATACGCTATCCAGTTTTCCCAACATCATTTATTGAAGAGACTGTCCTTTCTCTTTTCTTTATTTTTGCCTCCTTTATTGTAAATTAATTGACTGTATATGCATGGGTTTATTTCTGGGATCTCTATTCTGTTCCACTGATTTCTGTATCTACTTTTATGATAGTATCATGCTAGTTTGTAATATAATTTGAAATCAAGAAGCATGATATCTCCAGTTTTGTTTTTCTTTTTCAATATTTTTTTGGCTAATTGTGTTATTTTGTGATTCCACACAAATTTCAGAATTGTTTTTTTTTTCTATTTTTGTGAAAAACACTATTATATTTTTGATAGGGACTGCATTGAATTTATGGAATGCTCTGGAGTAGGGAATTTTAATAATATTAATTTTTCTATCCATAAACACAAAAAATCCTCCCATTTATTTCTATCCTCCTCAATCTGATATACCAAAGTTTTATAGTTTTCAGTGTATAATCCATTCACCCCCTTGGCTAAATTTATTCCTAAATATTTAATTATTTTTGGTGCTGTTGTAAATGGAAATTTTTTCCTAAATTTCTCCAAATGGTTTTTCATGTATCTATTGAGATAATCGTATGATTTCTATCCTTCATTTTGTTAATCTGGTGCATCACATTGATTGATTCAAATTTGCTAAACTATTCTTGGTTTCCTATAGTGTATCACACTTGATCAAGGTATATGATTCTTTTAATACTGTTGCACTTGATTTGCTAATATTAAGTTGAGGGATTTTTGCATCTATGTTCATCAGAGATATTGACCTTTAATTTTCTTATTTGTGTTGTCCTTGTATAGTTTACATATGAGGGTTATGCTGACTTCATAAACTGAGTTTGTGAGCATTTCCTTCTATTTATCTGTCTATCTATATGAAAAGTGAAAGTGTTAGTCACTCAGTTATGTCCAACTCTTTGCGACCCCATGGATTGTAGCCTGCCAGGCTCCACTGTCTATGGAATTTTCCAGACAAGAATACTGGAGTAGGTAACCTTTCCCTTCCCCAGGGGATCTTCCCAAACCAGAGATTGAACCTGGGCCTTATACGTTACAGGCAGATTCTTTACCACTGAGCCACCAGGGAAGCTATATATATATATATATGAGACAATGTTGTATTCATATAACATTATGTATAAAATGTTAAATATATATGTATATAATGTTATATAAATACAACATTGTTTCCTAAAAAGTTTCAGACCCATAGAGCCAGGTGCTCTAGTGGTGTCTGCTGTGTGAGCTATGCATGCCCAGCTGACTTTGGTGGGACAGCAGGAGCAAAATGGAGGATGGATGTGTCCACTAACAATAGAAATTGCAAAAATGGTACTCACCAGTGCAATACTAGCAAGATAGATGGAGAATGCAAAAATGGTACCTGCCACTGCTTCTGTCTATGGAAAGGATCCCAACAAATTCATGCTCATCCAACAGCTGCTCTACGACAAATGAATGAACCTCTTTCACATATGTTCTAGGTGCTATTCAGACTGTTGCTTTTGTAGTGTTTCCTGGGGCAAATGAGACTGTATGAGCCCTTTAAGAGCAGACTCTTCATATGCTAGAGCCCCATGGTTCTCCTGGACACAAGCCCCTTTGGTTTTCAAACCCAGACATTGCAGGGGCTCATCAAGAGTTGGAGTGCCTAATAGGGAGTAAAGCCCCCCTCCTCCTGAAGAAGCTTCATATCTTTTAAATCCCTCTCAGTGGTGGGTGCCACACCAAAGATGGAATTTTTGGCAAGACCACGTCTCTGCCTCTCCTACGCGTATTGATGTGGTCCCTTTATTCTTCGTTTCGGAGGAGGTGTTCAACTAGTTTTCAGGTCCTTCCCATAGGGAATTGCTCCATACGTAACTGTAGATTTGTAGTGTCAGTGAGAGGATATGAGTTCAGAATCTCCCAGTGCTACCATTTTGAACCACCTCCCTGGAATACTGTTTTTATATCATTATATCATGGCCATTTCCCCACCTTATTATATCCTTTTGATAGTTATTTGAAATTAGGATTTAAAATAGCATTTCACTTTCTGGCTGTACCATATTGTTTGTAACCAAACACCTTTTATCAAATATTTGGTTATAAAATTGTGCTCTCTTTGTAACATTCCTGTGAATTTCCTTGAACGTCACTGATCTCTGACTTTTTTCCTTCAGTAAAAATTTGTAGAGGTGGAACATTTTAAAGATTTAATGGATTTTAAAGCTTTCCATTTTTGCTGAGAAGTTGCTCTCTAGGAAATTGTACCAAGTTAACCTTGTGGTATCTGCAAGCAAGCTATTCTGCTATAGCATTTCCAGCACTGGGTTCTGCTGTGTATTAGATATTTGTCAGTTTGATTCAGAATCTACTGCCAGGGACAAATGCATAGCCTTTGTTTGTCTCAATTTTATCATTTATAAAAATTATTATAATAATAGTACCCACCCAAATAAGATGGTTTTATTAATTGTATTAATATATGTAGAGTTTTGCATAGCATGTTCTTATAGATTACATATTTAATAAATATTAGCATAGATTCATATTTAAAAAAATGGCATCTATAGTTTTCATCCTTTGTGTTTGTTAATAAAATTGAGAGTTTTAATATGCTTACTAGCTACATATATCTCTTGTTTCTTAAACTGCCTGTTAAATTCACGTGCCCCTTTTCTGTTATACTGTTCCCTCTCTTCTATCCACTAATATGGTGGCTCAGACTGTAAATAATCTGCCTGCAAAGAGGGTGACCTGTGTTTGATCCCTGGGTTGGGAAGATCCCTTGGAGGAGGGCATGGCAACCCATTTTAGTATTCTTGCCTGGAGAATCCCCATGGACTAGAGCCTGTCCATGGGGTTGTAAAAAGTCAGACATGAGTGAGTGACTAAGCACACACACGAACACACATGAAATATAATTATTTTATGTCATGTTTTAAAATGATTCCCTCAAGTTCTACTTTTGTTAGTTTCCTATTAAATATTAGGATATTTCAACTTTATAAGAATATAGGGAAGGGGGCTTCCCTGGTAGCTCAGTGGTAAAGAATTTACCTACCAACACAGGAGACCTAGGTTTGATCCCTGGGGTGGGAACATACCGCATGCCAAGGAGCAGCTAAGCCCTTGCACCACTAGTAATGAGCCTGTGCTCTAGAACCTGGGAGCCACAGCTACCGAGTCTAGGTGCCCTGGAGCCCATGCTCCAGAACAAGAGGGGCCACTGCAGTGAAAGGCCCTCACACCACAGATGGGAAGTAGCCACCCCTCACCGCATCTAGACTAAAGCCTGCACAGGCATGGAGACCCAGAACAGCCAAACACAAAATAAATGGATAAATAAAGTTATTTTGAAAAAATACAAGGAAGGGATAAATGCTTTTACTCAACAGAAATCAGTGAGAAAGTCTGCATATTCAAGGCTACTTCCCATAGCATATGTATACAGATGTGGTGAATTTACCTCTAAAAAAATGTTTTAAAAAACGTTTGATCTGTCAAGAGTGCTGAGCTTAAGACAGCACAGTCATTGGTGATATTGACATGGACTACCGCCCTTCCAAATATCACCCCTCAATCTCCACCGAAATATCTAACTCTCACTTCAGACCACAGTGGTCTAGATAGGGCTCCATTGCCAGCCTTTGGATTGCAGCCAGAAACCCAAACTTTTATTCCATACACAATTCCTGCTCTTTCTCTTCACTTTGCCTTTTTCTTGCTTTTACCTTTACCTAGAATTTTGGACCAGCTCTCCCAGATCTACTATTGCTTAGCTGACTGACTTAAATTGATCTTTTATTATTTAAATCAGTTGTCAACTTCTCAGAGAAGGTTTTCCTAATGCTCTAGGCTGGATAGGGTCATAAACTAAAACACCCTTTATTTTGTTTTTTCTGCTTCCACTTTGTTCTCTCATTGTAGGTTTATGTGTCTGTACTCTGAATGTACCATGAGCAACTAGATCCTATCATCTAATACATTCTCTTACATTCAGTGAATATGCAGTCAGTGTTTGCTGAAGGACTATTTTTTTTTTTAAAGAGAACTAAGATAATGAAGAAAGAAAAGGAAAGAAAATAGAGATTGGTAAGAGTGGACATGAAAATAGAGACAGATGTGTTCTGAGCTACTTGAGGATACTATTCTTACTTTATGTATCAATATGTCTCCTCCTACTGACAAAGTTCCTGGCACATGCAGGAATTCCATAAATATTTATAAAAAGAAAAAACTAGTCTACAGACATCTAAGTAAAACCTGTCTCATAGTGGGGGAGGACTTATATAGCTTCCTTGACTTTCTCCCAAGTCTGTTTTGATGACCTAATAAAGATGTCTGTCTCCTTGTTTGCAGAATTGTGGGTTTTTTTTTTCCCCCCAGTGGAATTCATCTTGGTATTCTAGTGCTTAGAATTACAAATTTGTTTCCATTGCCGTTTTACCATCATGATTCTACCAGAACCAGAGAAGATATTCTTAACTTCTGGTTTTGCTTCCTATTGCATATAAATCTTTATCTTCATCCAAATTTCAGTCTTAATTTTATGTCAGTTCTATACATGTAATGTCTTATATAAAATATCATATGCTCTGAGCAGGAAATGTACACAATCAACAGGTTGCACTTTGAAGGGTGAAGAATGCATACAATCTTAGTATCTCCACAAAATGAACTATAATGTATAAACTCAGAAGCTAAGAACTAATGTGAAATGGTTGAACATAGATGTCAACGCTTTTAAATGGATTGCATTTTTTTTACTGTATGCTGCACATTTTTGTCAAGGGAATTTGAGAATTATAAACTGCAACAATAATGAGGTTTTGAATATTCATAGGCAATTAAAATGCCTCAGTGCATTTTAGCAGTGCCCTGTGGAAGTGTTACTCATCTTTAGAAATAACTGGGCTGTAATAATCTAATTTCCAAATATTCTGTTAAAAACAGAGAGGGGAAAAGCCTAATTTATTAATGTTTTTATGTACTAGAAAGGTTGATACTTGACTTAATCAAGGTTGCTGTTATCATGCTAAATTCATGGCATTTGGGGTCATTTTGACATAACATAATGCCTATATCTTTTTACATTCTGGAAGATTACAGACATGTCTTGGGTATATTTAAAAAAATATCCACTCACTGTTGTATAAACCTGCTCAACTTTGGAGTAATGTGAGGATAGAGTACACGTTTAATTTTTGGCATGTCATGGCAGAGACTGGCTAAACTCACCCACATCAGCTTCCTCTTCTTTCTGTGGATACAGCTAGACAATATTTCTAGCATACTTTCTGCTGAGGTGTACCAATGTTGAAGTTGCTCTTCACAGAATGATAGCAGGAGTGAGACGCTCCATTTCCAGGATGGTCCATAAAAACCTCTCATTCATAGTCCCCCTTGTTCTTTCCTCCCCTGGGGTAGGATGGCAGAGTCATAAGATGAGAAGAGGCTGGAATTCCTGAATCTCTGCCTACAAAAAAGCCACTTAACTAAAACACCCACATTAGGTTGTTACAACTCAAAGTAAATATTCATTGTACCTATGAAATTTGGAAGTCTGTTTATTACAATAGCTAAATTTAGCCATGTAACACATGAGAGATGGAGAAATGAACTGCCAACTCTGGATTTTTTCCAGCCAAACCTGAAATAATGAATATAGTTGCAGCTAGATTGACTCTTTGAATTCTTCTGTAATGTGATATTTTGAAAAATTTAATACCTTTGACATAATTAATGTCACCTAATTTAAATACATATGTTTCCATTTAATTCACTGTTTGACCCTGTTCATTTTTTATTTATAGTTGTAGCAAGAAAATGTAAGGGCCATTGCTTTGATACTTTCTTTCTCAATGAATGCTTTTCCTATAATCGTTTATATACATATATATATTTTACTATTTACAAATAGTTTTGAACAGGTCTTCTGTGTCAAACCTTAAACAATAATAAATAAGGCAGATAGGGTCTTTGCCGTCATGAACCTTGTGATTTTAGTAGAAGAGGCAGACCTTACACAACTATTCATAAATCATATAAATGGTTTTTACTTGGCATTATAACTAGTGCTATGAAAGGAAAGTCTAATGAACTGTGGCTCAATGTAACAAGAAGGCTCATCTAGGGACAGTGGTGGGTGATGTCAGGAAAGACTTCCAAAATAAATGTATTTAAACTAAAACTTGAAGGCTGAGTCAGCTACTTAGCTAGGAAAAGAAAGAGAAAGCAGTAAGAAAAGTGGAGTGAAAGAACAACATTTGAAAAGGTCTTAGTAAAATTATTAAGAGCTGGCATTCATCGTTTGCTTTTTAGAAGTTAAAACATTGCTCTGATTTAATTTAACATATCATCTCATTTGTGCTTCCCTGGTGGCTCAGATGGTAAAGAATCTGCCTGCAATTTGGAAGACCTGGGTTTGATCCCTGGGTTGGGAAGGTCGTCTGGAGAAGGAAATGGCAACCCACTCCAGCATTCTTGCCAGGAAAATCTCCTGGACAAAGGAGCCTGGCGAGCTGCAGTCCATAAGGTCACAAAGAGTCAGACATGACTGAGTAAGCACACATAGATAATCTCATTCAATTTCTCATGAAAGGGCTATTGCATGAAAAATAATACTCTTTCTATTAGAAAAGAAAAAGCTCATCACTGGAATGAAATGTAGTGTGGTTGGAGCATGTGAAAAAAGCATATGAGGGTAGAAAAAATTGATGAAGGAATCAGAAGCAAATCATGCAAGGCCTGTGCCACATGTTATACTAACAGGGTGTACTTCAAGCAAGGGAATTTGAGGCAGGAGAGTTTGACAGTATTTTTAGTAGTCTACTCTTGAGGTAGGGGAAATTAAAGAAAATAAAAATGATTTACTATAAATTAATAAATTAATTTTATCTAGCTAGCTAGTTATCATTTATTTATTTATTTACTCATTTGCTTATTTGTCTTGTGTACTTATTTTAGAAGACTGTCTACTGACCCAGCATTGTGATAGATACTTTGGTGTATACCAATAAGAATAAGACCTTATCTTTGCTCTCAAGGATATAACTCTCACACGCTTACTAGTAGGAATTGAATATTACCCAAATTTAGAAATAAGTAGATAAAACTTGATGTATTAGTTTTATTTTACTGAGTAACGAAGTACCACCAGTGTAATGGTAATTAAAACAACACACTATACTAACTCACCATTTCTGTGGATATGGAGTCTGGGCACAGCAAGGCTTAGGTGTATCCTCAGCTCAGGTTCTCATAGACTGCAATCAAGGTATTAGCCAGGGCTGTTGTCTCATTTGAGGCTTGGGGTCTTCAGCTCGCTGGTTGCAGCAGAAGCCAGTTCCTATAGTTGTGGCTTATACAACATATATGTGTGTGCATAGTTGCTCAGTCATGTACAGCTCTTTGTGACTCCATGAGCCTGTCAGGCTCCCCTGTCCATGGAATTCTCCAGGCAAGAATACTGGAGTGAGTAGCCATTCACTTCTCCAGGGGATCTTCCTGACCAAGGATTGAACCCAGGTCTCCTGCATTGCAGGTGGATTCTTCACCATCTAAGCCACCAGGGAAGCCCTGGTGTATGTATATAGTTCCTTAGCTTCTAGAAGCATTTCTCCCATGGCATGTAACTTGGTACACAGCATAGCAGCTTACTTCTTCAGGACCAGTAGGGAAAACTATCTCCAGGATGCTATGAAAGAGTTTAATATAAAGGAACATAATCACAAGAGCAACTATCCCATAAATATAACCTAATCAAAAGAATGACTTTCCCATCATAGTCTCATGAAAGTTTCAGATATATACCCCAGGGTATGTGACTAGATGAGGAAAAATCTCATGGGTCATCTTGGAAGTCTGACTACTATACCTCTTGAACAAGAAGATGGTTTGGTAAAATACAGAGGCACAGAAAAATGAGAAGCAATTAGAAGTATCTTTTTGAATGTTCTTTAGGAAAGAGTGGATACCACCTTCTTCCTGGTATTTAATATCCCTAGCAATCATATGTCCAAGTTTGCCTTGAGTAATCTTCATACCGATTGTTCCAGCGTAATTTTAATAGTGTCCTTTTAAATACTCAAGAATGTTTCAGTTTTTTATTGCCAGTGTATTTATAGCCCTAAGAGAGGAAGGAAATAACACCATCAAAGCCTGATGCCATTCAATATTTGTTATTCCCTTGTTCTGATTGCAGGGCTTACTGAGCAAACTTCTAATAATTTTCATATCTACAGGAAAAAAACACTTGGTTGGATTAACACCACAGGCAGGTTCACTCAATTCTTGTCCTTCTCATTATAAATTAATGAACAGAATTACTGATCTATAAACTTCAATCCCTTACTGGTAAGACATTTCCTAATACCTATTTCAGAATCCTGATCAGACAGAGTTGCAATACAATCACATTATAGTTGTAGACCAAGATGAACTCATCAAGTCAAATGACTCCCTGCAAAGCCCCACACTCAGACCACTGACTTTGGCAGATTCACCTTGATTACTCTTTTGGGGCCTTTATTATAAACACTTCTAGTAACTTTGTTGTTGTTCAGTCACTAAATCGTGTCCGACTCTTTGCAACTCCATGGATGCAGCACACCAGACTTCCCTGTCCTTCACTATCTACAAAAATTTACATAGATTCATGTCCATTGAGTCCATTGATGCTATGTAGTCATCTCATCCTCTCTTGTTCCTTTCTCCTTTTATGTTCCATTTTCCCCAGCATCCGGGTCTTTTCCAAGGAGTCAGCTCTTCACATCAGGTGGCCAAAGTATTGAAACTTCTGCTGCAGCATCAGTCCTTCCAGTGCATATTTAGGGTGCTTTCCATTAGGATTGACTGGTTTTATCTCCTTGCAGTCCAAAGGACTCTCAAGAGTCTTCTCTAGCACAAAACTTAAGAACCCCAGTTCATCAGCACTCAGCCTTCTTATGGTCCAACTCTCACATTGTTACTTGACTACTGGAAAAACCATAGCTTTTACTACATAGACCTTTGTCGGAAAAGTGATGTCTTTGCTTTTTAATATGCTACCTGTGCTTAGTCATCAGTCGTGTCTGACTCTTTACCAACCCATGGACTGTATGTAGCTTGCCAGGCTCCACTTGTCTATGGGATTCTCCAGGCAAGAATACTGGAGTAGATAGCCATTTCTTTCTCCAGGGATCTCCCTGACCCAGAGATCGAACCTGGGTCTTTTGCATTGAAGGTAGATTCTTTGCCATCTGGGCCACCAGAGAAGCCCAATATGCTGTTGACATTTGTCATAGTTTTCCTTTCAAGGAGCTGCTGCTGCTGCTGCTGCTGCTGCTAAGTCGCTTCAGTCGTGTCCGACTCTGTGCGACCCCACAGACGGCAGCCCACCAGGCTCCGCCGTCCCAGGGATTCTCCAGGCAAGAACACTGGAGTGGGTTGCCATTTCCTTCTCCAATGCATGAAAGTGAAAAGGGAAAGTGAAGTCGCTCAGTCGTGTCCGACTCTTTGCGACCCCATGGACTGCAGCCCACCAGGCTCCTCCGTCCATGGGATTTTCCAGGCAAGAGTACTGGAGTGGGGTGCCATTGCCTTCTCCGTTTCAAGGAGCAAGCATCTTTTATTAATGATTACCTAACTGCAGTCACCATTTGCAGGGATTTTGGAACCCAAGAAAATAAAATCTGTCATTGCTTCCAGTTTTTCCCCTTCTAATTGCCATGAATTAATGGGACCAGATCCCATGATCTTAGTTTTTTGAATATTGAGTTTTAAGCCAGCGTTTTCACTCTCTTCTTTCACCCTCATCAAGAGCCTCTTTAGTTCCTCTTCACTTTCTGCCATTAGAATGGTATCATCTGCATATCTGAGGTTGTTGATCTTAATCTTGGCAATCTTTATTCCAGCTTGTGATTCATCCAGTCTGGAATTTCACATAATATATTCTGCATATAAGCTAAGTAACCAGGTGATAATATACAGCCTTGTCTTCTTTCCCAATTTTGAACCAGTCTGTTGTTTCATGTCTGATTCTAACTGTTGCTTTTTGGTATGCATTACAGGTTTCTCATGAGACAAGTCAGATGGTCTGGTATTCCCACTCTTTAAGAATTTTCCACAGTTTGTTGTGATCCACACAGTCAAAGGCTTTAGCATAATCAATGAAGTAGAACTAGATATTTTTCTGGAATTTCCTTACTTTCTCTATGATTCAATTAATGTTGGCAATTTGATCTCTGGTTCCTCTGCCTTTTCTAAACCCAGCTTGAACATCGAGTAACTTAGACAGTAAAATGAAAGAGATAAGTGAAGACTGAGTTGGTAGAGATTTGAGGCAGGCCTCCTAAATGAGAGGTATATATGAACTAAGTCTCAAGATGGAGTGGGTTAGATGAATAGGCAGAAAAATTCCATTAAGATCACCCTTCATTATTTGTTATTTGCCATTATTTGTTAGGTGAGAGTTTCCCTTTTAGGCATGGCTGATTATTCCATGAATAATGGTTTCCTTTCCAACTGTACCACCATGTTCAAGAGAAAGACAATCTCCTTTACTTAGCCACAGATAAACTTCAAACCTTGGAAGTAAGTCATATTCTATTAGGTTGGTGAAAAATTAATTGCAATTTCGGGCCATGATTTTTAAATCATAACTGGGTTCAAACACATCTCTATTAATCAAAACAGGAGCCATTACAATCAACACATTTTGTCAATGGGAAATAAGTGTGTCTATTACTTTAGCATAAAAATTCATGCTTTGAGATCAACAAACCCTTGCAAAGATTTTTCTGCCTCCTGCTGGTTGTGAAAGCTTTTTCCCTGTAAAAAGTTGTAGAAATGCTTGAAGAAGTGGTAGTCAGTTGGCAAGAGGTCAGGTGAATATGGAGGATGAGGCAAAACTCCATAGCTCAATTCATTCAACATTTGAAGTACTGGTTGTGCAATGTGTGGTCAGATGTCATCATGGAGAAGAATTGGGCCCATTCTGTTGACCAATGCTGGCTACAGGCCTTGAAGTTTTTGGTGCATCTCGTCAATTTGCTGAACATACTGCTCAGATGTAATGGTTTTGCTGGGATTCAGAAAGCTGTAGTGGATCAGATAGGCAGAAGACCACCAAACAGTAACCTTGACCTTTTTTTGATGCAAGTTTGACTTGGGGAAGTGCTTTGGAGTTGTTTTTTTTTTTTTTTTTTTTGTCCAACCACTGAGCTGGTCATTGCCAGTTGTTGTATAAAATCCACTTTTTGTCACATGTCACAAACTGATTGAGAAATGGTTCATTGTTGTTGCATAAAATAAGAGGACACTTTAAAACGATTTTTTTTTTTGATTTGTGATCAGCTCATGAGACATCCACTTATCAAGCTTTTTCACCTTTCCATTTTGCTTTGAATTAACAGAGGAGCCTGACAGGCTACAGTCCATAGGGTCGCAAAGAGTAGAACATGACTGAGGTGACTTAGCATGCATGCACGCGTGCCAAATGACAGTAGAATGGTCGATGTTGAGTTCTTGGGCAACTTCTCGTGTAGTTGTAAGAGGATCAGCTTTGCTGATGGCTCTCAATTGGTTGTTGTCAACTTCCGATGGTGGCCACTGCGCTCCTCATCTTCAAGGCCCTTGTCTCTTTTGCAAACTTCTTGAACCACCACTGCACTGAGTGTTCGTTAGCAGTTCTTGGGCCAAATGTGTTGATGTTGCAAGTTGTTTCTGCTGCTTTATGACCCATTTTGAACTCGAATAACAAAATCACTTGAATTTACTTTTTGTCTAACATAATTTCCATAATCTAAAATAAATATAAAATACAAAGCAAGTAATGTCATTAGCAAAAAAAGATAAAGCAAGAAACTTGCATTAAAATGATATATAACTTAATCACATTTATTTAAGAATGTATTCCAATATCAAACAGCAAATTTCAACATTGCCAAACTACAGTTATTTTTGCACCAACCTGATAGGATTCTGGGATAATGAATGGATCTATTTATTCATTAAATATTTATTGAGTACCACCGTGAAGCAGGTGTTCAGCTATGGTGCCGGGAACCCAGTGGTGCAGAAGACAGTTGCATGTCCAGGCCTTACAGCCTGCAGAGAAAGACTGTCTTACTTTATTTGGGTAACTATGCAAAACTAGACAGAATAGTTTACAAACAAGTAAAATAGTTTGTAATAGTTTGTAAAATAGTTTACAAACTGCTAAGAATGCTTAGCAGTTATATGACTGGGTGGTTGATAGTATGCTATGAAAGTTTATAATCGGAGGGCTTCAGAGAAGTCTAGCCAGAGGGACTGACACCATCATGGAAATGTGAACAAGATTAAGCAAAGAAAAAGGAAGTAAGGAGTGTTCTTCAAACAAACAAACAAAAGTAACAAAACCCCCAAATTCAGGAACAAAGCAGAAATGTTAGGACAGTATTCAATTTGCTCAAATCAGTGAGAGCCAAGATTAGGGAAGTAAAGTGAGAGTCAAGGGCATTTTAGGCCCATTCTGGTGTTTCACTGCTTACCCTAAGACTAATGGGGGACAGCTGAAGGGCTCCTGCAGTAAGGGCCTAAGCCCTTGCAATGCCTTTGAATTTGGATGAAGGGCAGGTAGTGGTTAGGACAGTTTCATACCTACATACATTATTATGAATTCTGTGAGAATTTCCTTCTGGCATTTGCTGATATATTTATGTTTTTCAGAAGTAAATTCACATAACACTTTTGCTTTGTGACAAAATAGATGCAACAGTATTTGGCAGAAATTTTTTTTTTTGAATGAAAGAGGTTTCTTGGACATAGTCCCATTTTCTACCCCTTCTAGTAATGGTTTTGGTTTGGGAATCTGTAGCCCCTACTCCTATCTTCTAGGAGGGTTTTGCACTACTCATTAGCTGTCAAAGTAATAGATTTTTTGGCATTATATTTTATATTCTTTAGATGGAATTTACATTTTCTTTGCTGTTTCCCCCATTTTAAAGTTTGAAATTAGTGTTACACACATTCCATTAGACAATGAATGAGGGAAGAGGTAAGAATACATTCCCGCTTGACCATGACTGTCCTATACTTTCTTCTCTTATGAATTTGTCTTGGATATTTTTTATTCTTTCAGTCATAAAGCTAAACACACAAAAACTATGTTCATCTGTTGTGTTCTCTATTTTCAAACTCATCACTATTTTGCATTAAAGGAAGATCTTTGTATCAATAGCCCCTTCCCTGTTTTCTACTGGTAGTGTTTCACTAAATAATTCATCCAGAAACAAAAATAGCTTCTCAATTTAAATTCATTGAGAATCTGGATAGCATTCAGGGGGAATAACTTTATTACAACTGACAGAGAATTGGGCCCAGCAAACTCAAAAGCATGCAAACTCTTTAAAGTTTTTCTGAAGATTCAGCCTGGGAATAGGTGAAATCATTCTCACAATTTTTTTATACTTCCTAAGGAAGTGTTGCCTCTCCTCAAAGCACTGAAAGCATGAACATAATGAGGAGAACAGAGGGCCTTGTGTTTCTGTTTGCAGGTTTTTTATGTAGGACTGGCAGCTTACTTTATCACACACAGTGTAACTTTCTAACCCTTTCTTGCTGTCATCATAACTAGCACAAATGATATTTTTATGAGAACTGAACCACTGAAATTTTCATGAAGATAAGTAAGAAGGAGACAAGTTTTGTAAGGAAATAAATCTACAAATATAAATTCTTCAGTAGTCCTTCCCTGGAAACATTAGAGATATGATATACCAACTGTACTTTAATAATTTAAAAAGTGTCTACCTTCTCTTCACTAACTAATTCTTGCACTAGTAATTCAGGGTCCTACTGCCAGAATACATTCTTATAAAAGGATATTTTTCTTCTTTGAAGAAGCACACAGCCAGTCCCAAAAGCTCTACTTGCAAATCAATGATGCTGATGTCAGAGAAAGGGGAGATCTCTAATGTTACCTTAAAAAAAAATCAAGAAAAATATATTAAGAGGAAGTGACCTTTGCCCTGTTACCTCAATAAAAATTTTACCATTTTGTGCTTCAGTACTTCACTGATACCCGAAACAGACCAATAACCAAAAGACACCAGGCAATGATAAGTTGCCTTTGGTCTCAGTATGAAGAAGTGAGATGAGAAAAGAAGAAATTATGAGTTATTCTCAAGGTGTAAGACCTTAACCACTGGGAAAGATACTTTAGTGTATAGGCTCATTCATATTATTTGTTCCAAAACCTACTCTGTTCTACAATTTTCCCATTAACTGATGCTATATTCACATATAAATAATTATTCTTTATTTTTACCTTGGACATATATATTGTCTCAGTTCATCTTAAGAACAGAATACATTTGTCTCAAGAATATAATACATTTATTTTTTCCCACAATTATTTTCGCTCTTACATAAGCTTCCATCAAAAGGGGGGGGGGATATTGTTTAATGATATGATTATGTCTTTGGCTTAACCTTACAGTGATTCAGACATCTGTAAACTAACAGTAATAATAATAATGCTTTCATCAGGAATTAGATGAGTTAATACTCATAAAGCATTTAGAAGATGGCATGGGACATAATAGGTACTCTACCACATACTGCTCAATAATTATTAGCTATTATTATCTATGGATAGTCCCATGGATACCAACTAATTGTCATATAATTGTTATGCATTATAGAACTAAGAACTAATAAAGATTGCTTACTTTAGTAGTGAAATTTAGCATAAAGTGAAATCTGACTTGTTTTTTCCTGTTGTTACTTCTCAAAATTGCCTTGTAAATTAGGCAGGGTGTAAAGTGTAAAGGATAAAGGACTGATAATTACAAAGCCTACATTCTCACTTAACATTCTGCTACTCAGTTTTGTTATGTTAGTCGCTTAGGCCTCAGTTTCCTTGTAGCCAAAATAAGACCTACATGGTTATAATTCTGTAGAGATCTTTACTGCTCATGATGTGCATGCATACGTGCCTGCTAAGTCGCTTCAGTCATGCCCAACTCTTTGAGATCCCATGGATTATAGCCTACCAGGCTCCTCTGTCCATGGAATTCTCCAGGCAAGGATACTGAATTGAGTTGCCATGCCCTCCTCCCGGGGATCTTACAGACCCAGGGGTCGAATCATCATCTCTTATGTCTCCTACACTGGCAGGCGGGTTCTTTACCTCTACTGCCACCTGGGAAGCCCATGATGTAACATATGCTAAAAGTATCACATATTGAAGATGCTCTTGTTTGATATATCCTCTACCCAAAATCTATTTTCACCTAATTTTTAAACCCACAATTAGGGAAAACTCAGAATAGACACTTAGCAGCTCACCAGGGATTAATTTCTTCTACGTATTATGATGCATTTTTTACATGACACAATGTTCCACTGTTCCTGGATGCCCCAGCATGTGGGAAATGATTATAACTTCATTGCTGATGTTTGAAAGATTATGACTGATAAGGTAAGCCTTATGCTTTCATATTTCTTTTGTTTCTACTTCATTCTCCTTATAAATAATTCATAGAATAAAATTACTGTCCCAGAAAAATACAGTCTGTTTCATCAGCCCCTTCAGACTTTATTGCTCAGTGCATATGATTTTTAATACATATCCATGGAATTTAGAAATCTCATTTTTCCCTTTGCTCTGAAGGACTTTAAAAACATATAGTTTTACAAAATATTTATATTTATAAACTCTATATTGCAAAAACATTGTGCCTAATTCCTTCTATTTATGTTCTAAATCTCTTTGCTACAAGGACAACTTTCACTCATTTGCTATACTAATAAAAAATAGCTATCGTTTATTAGGTACTTATGAAATCACTCATTATCTCATTTTTTCCTCTTTACAACAATACTGTGAGGTATTTTACTAGTTGAGAAACTGAGCTCACTGAAATTAAATAATTTTCCCAAGTCACCTAAAGAGTTAATGCTGAAATCAGGATTTAAATTCTGAAAGTTCAGACATCTGAGCTCATGTTATTAACCATTAGACACAGTGCCCTTTTGAAATGAAGCCAGCCTGAAGGAACGGAGTGAAGATTCCAGCCCAGGCTGCTGAAATCTGCATTTCTATTATGCTGTTCCCCAGTAACTGTTGTTATTTAGGTTTAAAGCTATCCTTCCAACATGATCCACTTGAAAGGTTCTAGCAGGTTAGAAAATCCATTTCGTATTGCCTGACAAAAACTGTCTATCTAGACTCTCTATTTATTTGGACTGAAGGTAACCTTTCAGGAAAAGGCTGAGGGTGGTGGTGGTAATCTACACAGAGACAACCATGCCAGCCAACCAACATTGCCAATCAGTGGGCAGATCGATGCTCCGGGGGAAGAATCACATTCTTCAAATAGGAAATGTCAGGATATTGAAAAGCAGTGGGGCAGGTGTTATGACAGTAGGGATGATGGAATTGAACAATTTAAGAGGGAAAAAAGGCAAAGAAATATGAAACTAAACAAGGAAGTTTGGAGCCATGAACAACCACAACAAAATCAAAATCCTTTCTCTTCGTTATATCTTATTACCTCTTTAATGTTTCCACATGTGCTTTAAGACACATACGTTTGTTATTGAGGGTGGATTACCGATATTTAAATATTTTGAGTGTGGAAAGAAGACTTTAGAACAAAGGATGATTTTATGAAAAATTTACTTGTGAATATCCTCACATGTTTTTAGGCTCTATTCCCTTCAAATTTAAATCTAGATTCCATTTTCTGAGTAAACATTTACATACAGTCAGTAAAAATTACCTTTTAACATAAAGTTGATTTAAAATATTTGAAAAAGAATATATAAGCATATATAATGTATATTTAATATATATCTGAATCATTTTGCTGTATACCAGAAGCTAACACTACATTGTAAATGAACTATACATCTACTTTAAATAAAGAAAATAATAAATAATAGTGGATATCCGTAACATCTTCCAGAACTTCATTTAATTTGAGATTCTTTTGCATTATAGTTTATTATAAGATACTGAATATAGCTTCCTGTTCTATACAGTAGACCCTTTTTGTCCTTCTATTTTATATATAGTAGTGTATATCTCAGAGAAGGCAATGACACCCCACTCCAGTACTCTTGCCTGGAAAATCCCGTGGACGGAGGGGCCTGGTGGGCTGCAGTCCAGGGGGTCGCTAAGAGTCGGACACGACTGAGTGACTTCACTTTCACTTTTCACTTTCATGCATTGGAGAAGGAAATGGCAACCCACTCCAGTGTTCTTGCCTGGAGAATCCCAGGGATGGGGGAGCCTGGTGGGCTGCCATCTATGGGGTCGCACAGAGTCAGACACGACTGAAGCGACTTAGCAGCAGCAGCAGCAGCATTGTATATCTACTATGAAGACCTACAGGACCTTCTAGAACTGACAAACAGAAAAGATGTCCTTTTCATCATAGGAGACTGGAATGCAAAATTAGGAAGTAAAGAGATACCTGGAGTAACAGGCAAGTTTGGCCTTGGAGTACAAAATGAAGCAGGGTAAAGGCTAACAAGAGTTTTGCCAAGAGAACACACTAGTCATAGCAAAAACCCACTCCCAACAACACAAGAGAAGGCTCTCTACATGGACATCACCAGATGATCAATACCAAAATCAAATTGATAATGTTCTTTGCAGTCAAAGATGGAGAAGCTCTATACAGTCAGCAAAAATAAGACTGGCAGCTGACTGTGGCTCAGATCATGAACTCCTTATTGCCAAAATCAGACTTAAATTGAAGAAAGTAGGGAAAACCACTAGACCATTCAGGTATGACCTAAATCAAATCCCTTATGATTATACAGTGACAAACAGATTCAAGGAATTAGATCTGATAGAGTCCCTGAAGAACTATGGACAGAGGTTCATGACATTGTACAGGAGGCAGTGATCAAGACCATCCCTGAGAAAAAGATATGGAAAAAGGCAAAAGGGTTCTCCGAGGAGGCCTTACAAATAGATGAGAAAAGAATACAAAACGAAAGGCGAAGGAGAAAAGGAAAGATATACCCATTTGAATGCAAAGTTCCAAAGAATAGCAAGGACAGATAAGAAAATTTTCCTCAATGATCAATGCAAAGAAATAGAGAAAAACAATAGAATGGGAAAGACTAGAGATCCCTTCAAAAAAGTCAGAGATACAAAGGGAGCATCTCATGCAAAGATGCACGCAATAAAGGACAGAAACGGTATGGACCTGACAGAGCCAGAAGATATTAAGAAGAGGAGACAAGAATGCACAGAAAAACTATACAAAGAAGACCTTCATGACCTAGATAACCGTGATGGTGTGATCACTGACCTAGAGCCAGACATCCTGGAATGGGAAGTCAAGTGGGCCTTAGGAAGAATCACTATGAACAAAGCTAGTGCAGGTGATGAAATTCCAGTTGAGCTATTTCAAATCCTAAAACATGATGCTGTGAAAGTGCTGCACTCAATATGCCAGCAAATTTGGAAAACTCAGCAGTGGCCACAGGACTGGAAAAAGTCAGTTTTCATGCCAATCCCAAAGAAAGGCAATGCCAAAGAAAGTTCAAACTACCGCACAATTGCACTCATCTTACCTGCTAGCAAAGTAATGCTCAAAATTCCCCAAGCCAGGCTTCACTAGTATATGAACCATGAACTTCTAGATGTCCAAACTCAACTTAGAAAAGGCAGAGGAACCAGAGATCAAATTGCCAACATCCGTTGGGTCATCAAAAAAGCAAGAGAGTTCCAGAAAAACATCTGCTTTATTTACTACACTGATGCCTTTGACTGTGTGGATCACAACAAACTGTGGAAAATTCTTCAAGTGTGAGATTACCAAACCGCCTTATCTGCCTCCTGAGAAATCTGTATGTAGGTCAAGAAGCAACAGTTAGAACAGGACATGGAAAAACAGACTGGTTCCAAATCAGGAAAGGAGTATGTCAAGGCTGTGTATTGTCACTCTGCTTATTTAACTTCTATGCGAAGTACGTCATGCGAAATGCTGGGCTGGATGAAGCACAAGCTGGAATCAAGATTGCCGGGAGAAATATCAATAACCTCAGATATGCAGATGACACCACCCTTATGGCAGAAAGTGAAGAAGAACAAAAGAGCCTCTTGATGAAAGTGAAAGAGGAGAGTGAAAAAGTTGGCTTAAAGCTCAACGTTCAGAAAACTAAGATCATGGCATCTGGTCCCATCACTTCATGGCAAATAGATGGGGAAACAATGGAAACAGTGACAGACTTTATTTTTTGGAACTCCAAAATCCCTGCAGATGGTGACTGCAGCCATGAAATTAAAAGATGCTTGCTTCTTGGAAGAAAAGTTCTGACCAACCTAGACAGCATATTAAAAAGCAGAGACAGTATTTTACCGACAAAAGTCCATCTAGTCAAAGCTTTGGTGTTTTCAGTAGTCATGTATGGATGTGAGTTGGACTATAAAAAAGCTAAGTGCCAAAGAATTGGTGCTTTTGAACTGTGGTGTTAGAGAAGACTCTTGAGAGTCCCTTGGACTGCAAGGAGATCCAACCAGTCCATCCTAAAGAAAATGTTCATTGGAAGGAATGATGCTGAATCTGAAACTCCAATACCTTGGCCACCTGATGCGAATAAGTGACTCATTTGAAAATATCCTGATGCTGGGAAAGATTGAAGGCAGGAGGAGAAGGGGATGACAGAAGATGAGATGGTTGGATGGCATCATTGTCTTAATGGACATGAGTTTGAGCAAGCTCTGGGAGTTGGTGATGGACAGGGAAGCCTGGTGTGCTATACAGTCCATGGGGTCGCAAAGAGTCAGACATGACTGAGTAACTGAACTGAACTGAACTGAGTTTATATCTGCTAATCTCAATTCCTGATTTATCTGTCCCCATTTCTTTCCTCTTTGGTAACCCTAAGTTTGTTTTCTATGTATGTGAGTCTATTTCTCTTTTCTAAGTAAGCTCATGTGTATCATTTTTTACACTCCACATGTAGGTGATATCTTATATTTGTCTTTCTCTAGCTTACTTCACTTAGTTTGATAATCTCTAGGTCATCTATGTTGCTCCAAATGAAAAACATAGACATACCTGAGTTTTCCAAATACAGTATATTCCAATTTTTCCAAATTATCAAGAGACAATAAGTCATGAATATTTATTTACAAGATTGATATTTTGTCAGAAATAAGAAATAAATTTAAAAAACATTTAATAATTGTGTAAATATTTTTTTAGGAAAATGGAAATGGAATTTTAATTGTTACATAGCTGTATATTACCAATGCTATCCTCAGGCCAGCTAATTTAAAAATAAAACTTCCTATACTAGGAAACTCATATACTTGTTAAATCAATGAATTGATCAATTAAAATATAGATCTTTTTTGTCTAGATAGTCCCTGTAATTATAGCTTGCATATTCTCTATTAAAATGACTCATAGAATTAGGCACTACTCTTAGTATTTCATTTTATGTGAACGATAGCAATTAAGATTGTGCCACGCTTTTTCTCCAATTTAGCTGTTTTTAAATATTTGCTTTCTTTTTAATATTTGATTAGTTTTTCAAATGTGCCTGTTTATAAGTTTTTAAACCATTAGATATGATGCAGAGTCTGAAACTCAAGAGCATGAAATAAATGAAGATTTTATTTATGTATTAGCATCAATAGATTGCTGTGTTTTTACTGAAGATTTTCACAAGTACCAGGAAAAAAAATCTTGCATTAGTTGTTACATGTGATACATGTTGCAGATAATGAAACAATAGCTTGCTTATGTTCCAGTCACATTTTAATTCTTGAAAATAAAGTCAACTATATTCAAAAAATAGTCCCAACTTTTACAGAAGCATAACGATATGAAAGACAGCTTTAAATCAGGTTCATCTTTTATGGAGTCAGGTTGTTGTTCTATGTGCATGTCTTTCATAATCTGTTTCTGCTAGAGTAGAATTTTCCCATTCTCTCATGGAATCCTTACACTACTGTACTTTCTAGTTGCACTATGATACAAAATTCAGAAGATTCAAATCCAAGTGAAGGTTAATAGCCTTGTACTGAGGTTCAAAGCATGCTTATCTTTTTCTCCTCCCCCTCCTTTACCCGAGTGATGGGGATAGAATCTGAAGAAGAGATTCCAAAGCCAAAGACCAGAGAAAGTATCTCAAGGAACTAAATGTCAAATACCATCTACCAACCCGCATATCATCATTCTCTGTTTATTGGGAGATTATGACTGATTTTAACCGTAGTTATTAAAGTCACTGACAACCGCGGCTTCATTCGGTTCATATTGAATGTTGTGATCATGATCACTGACTTTATAATAGCAATTTTCTATGATCTATCTATTAATATCTACCCATCTATCCAATATGTATGTTCAATAGCATTATTTGGTAAACCAGAACACAATCACTAACAAGTACATTCAGCCCCTTTTTCACCAACTAATCCAATTATTTTAGTATTATTTTAGCCCAGGAGACCATGGTTACTTGCTTCTTGTGTGATTTGATTGTTTGGAAGTAAGAATCAAGTTATATCAGTCTTGTTGCCCTTGCTACTCAAATTGTGGTCCATGGACCTACAGAGCTTGTCAGAATTGCAGTAGCTTCCGCTATGCCCCAGATAATCGAAATTAAATTACTTAGCTTAACAGGACCTCCTGATGATAGTTATACACTTTAAAGTTTGAGAAGTACTAAACTAGAGCAGTGAGTCTTAGAGCCAGCTATAAATTATAGTCATCTGGGGAAATTGTAACAACTATTTTGTCTAGGCTTCATCTCTGAGACAGCTCCTGAACATCAGATTTTTTAAAAAAATATATCTGTGGGTGATTCTGTTGTGCAGCCAGGTCTGAAAATCACTGCACCTAAACAAATGACTTCACTTGTGAAGTATTTATTATGCATGGAGAATGTACAGGATAAGGGTGGACAGATGTTACAAAGCCTTAGCGCCTTGCTAAGGATCCTTGGAAATCCAATTGTATAATTTATGGGAAGATGGGGCCCATAATGTGTGTTACCCCTAAAAGCACATGAAATACAGAGAAATCCATTCCGGGGGACTTTATTACTCCTAACTATGATTTCTCATGTCCTGACATTAAGTGTCCAATTAAATAGTATTATGTTGGTCCAAAAACTCTGATGAACCTTTGGCCAGCCCAATACTTTCTAAGGAGATGTAAAGGAATGCATTACCTTTTTCCCCCCAAGAGTCCTCATTCTCCTTTTAACTAATCTTGTAATTTAAAATAAAATTTAAAATAAAATTAATTCTAATTAAAAATAAAATTTGATTTTACCTACTAAGGACTCTGCTTTTCAAACATTAAACAGAACAAGTATACAAAATTCAGTCATGACTGAGCATTTTTCTGTCATTTATACATTTCTTTCTTCTAGAAAATCTGGCTGGAAATTTATTTCCCATTTAATATTTTCTTGCTTTTCAATCTTTTGAAAAGTGATATAGCTTTTATTATAAAAAGCATAGTTACTGTGAAAATAAGAAACTTTAGGAAATATCTATGGTTTTAACCATAGTATTAGCTACAATTAAAGTTCTATATTAAAAATCAGTATTTACACATGAAATTAAAAACTCCTGTGGGATTATTCTGCTGGAAAAGTGAACAGATGATTGTTCAAGTAAAACTGAAGCATGAAGTGTGGAAGATATATTTTCAAGTGGATATAAAAAGACCAGTTGGCAGTTGCTTTGAAAGGACAGACATAGAGGAAAGTAAAGCATTATCTGTGTCAGAGCATACTGTTGAATTTTAAACAGGCCTCTCTCCATTTGGTTTTCTCTTTTCTTCACCTCCAGTTTGGTTTATAGACTCTTAAGCCTCATAGGTGAGAACCTAGATATCTGAAGACAAGTGAAATATTTGAAATTGAGTTTCATATTCACTATGAATGAAAAGAATGGGGGGGGCTTTCTAGTTTCAAGTTGAGACAATATAACAATCATCTCTCCACAACAGGTAGTATAATATAGGGTTAGATTATCTAAAGAGATTTATACCCTGGATGTGCTCAGAAGAGAAATTGTAACTGGTGATTTGTTACAATTGTTGTTTTTATTTTTTTTTAAACAATAATACAGTAGTCCTGAGTGTAGTGATCTTTGTTTCTATCAAAACTTACCCTATGAAGGAAAAAAAGTTGGGGAGATGGGTGAAGATTGATACATAAACAAAGGACACTTTGGTTAAAGAATATTTTAATTAATTTTGGTTGAGGCAATTTTAAGAAACATATGTAAAACATTCTGTGTGTATTTATAGCAGGGAAGACAAGCTTAAAGATCTTAGATCTACCATTTTTTATTCAAATGATCTTGGCCGTGTCACTTAATTCCACTTTACTCTAACTACCTCCTTGGTTCAATAAGGATAATATGGTCATTAGGATGATTAAATTACATAATATGTGGCTATTTATCCCTATAGATATATGCTTAAAACTCTTAGGAGGTAGATAAATAAACTGTGGGACATGCATACTATGGACTGTTACTCAGTGCTAAGAAGAAACAAGCTATTAATACATGAAAAAACAGAGAGGAAACTCGAACATATATTACTAAGTGAAAGAAGTTATTCTGAAAAGTCTACATACTGTATGATTACAACTATTTGCCATTCTGGAAAAGACTAAACTAAGGAGCCAGTAAAAGGATCATTGGTTCCCAGGGGTAAAGAAGGAAGGAGAGATGAATAGGTGGAACACAGAGGGTTTTTAGGGCGATGGAACTATTCGATATGATATTATAATGTAAATATATGTCATCTTAAATTGTATGAAAACCCATAGAAGGTACAACACAAAGAGTGAACCCTAATGTGAACTATGGACTTGGGGAGATAACAAGGTATCAATGTTAGGTTCATCAGTTGTAACACCTACACCACTGGACTATGGGTATCAGGAGTGATGGAGGTGGTGCATGTGTGTAGACAAGATGTATGTGGGAATGCTTTGTGCTTCTCACTCAATTTTTCTGTGAATCTAAAACCTCTCTAGAAAATGCAGTTCATTAATTAAAAAGAGAAAGGTATTAGCTATTATTGTTATCATAGACTTAAAACAAATTTTAAATTTATTTCTTGTTTTTGGTTTGTGCTAGGTCTTCGTGGCTGTGTGTGGGCTTTCTCTAGTTGCAGGGAGACAGGGCCACTCCTCATTGCGGTGTGTGGGCTTCTCACTGGAACACGCTCAGTAGTTGTGGCCCACGGGCTTAGTTGCCCTGCAGCATGTAGACTCTTCCCAGACCAGGGATCAAACCCTTGTTCCCTGCATTGGCAAGTGGATTCTTATCCACTGTACCTCCAGGGAAATCCTATCATAGACTTTTAAAGTTAGTGAAAAAGTTCCCTATTGAAGAATATAGTGAATAATGGAAAGATAATTTGTATCATTCATATATGTTTGACAAGGCAAGCAGGGAATGGAAAATGAGCTATAAGAGAGGGAGAGAGAAATCATACAGAATTGATTTACCACATGTTTCACTTTCCTGAATTTAATAAATACCTCTACTTGGGATCCTTCATGCTGGTAGCAATGTAGGTAACAGTTGAACAACTAGCCTTTTTCTTGTGGGGCAGGGCCCATTTACTTTCTGAAACTAGGACACAAATTTATAGTCTGGAGTCTCCGTCTCCCTCTTTCTTGGTTTTGTTGCTGCCAGTGATTTTGTCTTCATTGTTTGGGTGTAGTTTCTGTATATTTCTTTCTGAATTCCGTGGACCTCTCTAAACTGCCTAGTCCTCTACTGTTGACCTGCACCTTTGGAGTAATCTTTCAAATGTTAACAGCCTTGAAAAGGTCAGATACTGAAAACTTGTACATAATTGGTCCTTTGGGCACATGTATTCTATCAGAATAAAGGGAATGATGGAAGGAAAATTCTCTCATTGAGTTAAATGAACAAAATGGGGGCAAGAGATGAAAGAGATTTCTTATTATTATTTATATAATTTTGAGTGGAACTAGAAATTGTCTTAAAGTTGATTGAACTACCCTCATTAATGTTAAAAACCATTGACTCACAAAGTTGCCTTGAAACTGGAATATCGTTTTATGGTCTAAACATTTTTTTTTTCTCTTTTACCTTAGATTTTTAAATGTTTTTGTTTTCATTTAATGAAAAACTTAATTGTAAATTTTCCATTCTAATTGAAAAGACTGTTTCAACTAGAAGAAATGTTTATGGAACAATTACTGTACTCAAGGCTTTGTGTATTGTTCTATTCTCCTAAGAAACATAGGAAGTAGCTGTGAGAATACTGTTTAATAATCCCCATTTTACAGATGTGGGAACGAGTCATAGATGTTCCATAACTTGCCTGAAGTCATTCAATTATACGGTAATATTAGGATATAGAACCTAACTCTGCCTAACCTAATTATGCTGTCATACATCCCCTACCAAAGACACTGAAGAAGTAGTTCTTAATTCTATAAGACAGGAGTAAGAAGGACTTAACGATAAATTGACTTCTCAAAATGAAGAGTGACTTTAGCTAGCAACATTTACTTCTGTGAACCACCAGAAAATTTAAAAAACACAGATTCAATATCTTGTTAATAGTTCCCATTTAATATCACTGCTTGACATGATATTGATTACTTTTTATCATATTTGAGCTCCAGTTGAGAGTTTTGAAATGTTGAAATAACATCACCATATGGATAATTACTAGATGTGCTATTTTTGCAACTGTTTTGAAGGGAAATAATTAGATGCAGTGTACCACTTGCTTGTTTTATTTGTCTTTGATCTTATCCTGTAGATCTTAAAAAAGAATTAAATGAAAATTCACCATTAAAAAAAAACACAGATTAGATCATAAGTTTTTACAAATAAAAACTTGGTGAGGTGCCATTGAACTAAATTATATTCCTATAATTCCTATAATTCCTGAACTATATTCCTAAATTAGGGGAAATAATCATTGCATTTAACATAGTGTTAACATCGACTTTTAAAGCCTATTGCCTCCTCCTTTATCAGTGTCCTTTGCAAGTTCATTTATCACGGCTTCTTCTGTCAGGAAGAGGAATATATTTCTTCATCCACTGAACTTGGTTAGCCTTGTGATTGCTTTGGCCAATAGAATGTGACAGAAGCAAAGATATGACACTAGTTTTGCATGCTCCTTGTGCTTCTTTCAGAATTTTCCACAGTTTATTGTGATCTACACAGTCAAAGGCTTTGGCATAGTCAATAAAGAAGAAATAGATGTTTTTCAGGAATTTTCTTGCTTTTTTGATGATCCAGTGGATGTTGGCAATTTGATGTTTGGTTCCTCTACCTTTTCTAAGTTGAGCTTGGACATCTGGAAGTTCACAATTCACATATTGCTGAAGCCTGGCTTGGAGAATTTTGAGCATTACTTTGCTAGCCTGTGAGATGAGTGCAATTGATGAGTGCAAAAGAATTTGAACATTCTTTGGCATTGCCTTTCCCTGAGATTGGAATGAAAACTGACCTTTTCCAGTCCTGTGGCCACTGCTGAGTTTTCCAAATTTGCTGGGCATATTGAGTGCAGCACTTTCACAGCATCATCTTTGAGGATTTCAAATAGCTCAATTGGAATTCCATCACCTCCACTAGCTTTGTTCGTGTGATGCTTCCTAAGGCCCACTTGACTTAACATTCCAGGATGTCTGGCTCTAGGTGAGTGATCACACCATTGTGATTATCTGGGTTGTGAAGATCTTTTTTGTACAGTTCTTCTGTGTATTCTTGCCACCTCTTCTTAATATCTTCTGCTTCTGTTAGGTCCATACCATTTCTGTCCTTTATCGAGCCCATCTTTGCATGAAATGTTCCCTTGGTATCTCTAATTTTCTTAAAGAGATCTCTAGTCTTTCCCAATCTGTTGTTTTCCTCTATTTCTTTGCATTGATGGCTGAGGAAGGCTTTCTTATCTCTTCTTGCTATTCTTTGGAACTCTGCATTCAGATGGGAATATCTTTCCTTTTCTCCTTTGCTTTTCACTTCTCTTCTTCTCCCAGCTATTTGTAAGGCCTCCTCAGACAGCCACTTTGCTTTTTTGCATTTCTGTTCTATGGGAATGGTCTTGATCCCTGTCTCCTGTACCGTGTCACGAAGGGGATGACAGAGGATGAGATGGCTGGATGGCATCACTGACTGTATGGACATGAGTTTGGGTAAACTCCTGGAATGGGTGATGGACAGGGAGGCCTGGCATGCTGAGGTTCATGGGATCGCAAAGAATCAGACACGACTGAGTGACTGAACTGAACTGTGCTTCTTTCAGTATTCTGACATCATAGCCATGAGAACAAGCCTGGGTTGTTAAAGACTGAGATACCATGTGGAACAGAGATGAGCAGTCCTAACTGAACCATCTTAGACAGCTCCCAGCAGAACGCCTGCTGACCATAAACACATGAGTGATCCTAGCCCAAATAGCCAAGCCTAATGGAAAGAATCATTCACATGAGCCTTGTCAAGATGGTCAACCCACAGACTCATGAACCAACTGAATTGTTATTTTAAGCCAGTAAGTTTTATTTGGTGGGAAGTGGTTGTTAGTTAGCAAAATTGGTGTATCTGAGTTTAAATCCCAGTTCTAATACACTACAAGTGTGGCCATTGGTAGATTAATTCACCGTCATCCAGTGACATATTTATTATCTGTAAAAGGGGGATAATGTAGTGATGATTGATGTTGTGTAGATGTTTGTAGTCCTCTTTCCTCTGAGCACAGTACAGCCACAGCATGTCTCTGGTCCCTTGGAGTTAGATGTGGGCATGTGACTTGCTTTGCCCAGTGATATGTGAGTGGTTGTCTTGAAAAGTGCTTATGAAATTCAGAATCTTTCTTTCTCTTATAATCACAATGCTCCAAATAAAGAAGTTATGTCATTTTGAGTCCTGAAATAAGAAGCCAACTCTGGAGCCCCATTCTGACTCACAATGGACCTTGAAAACTTGAGATTGTTTGTTACCACTGTAAATCCCAGCCCATTCTGGTTGGTACAAAAATCAGTAATACTCTTATAAGATTGTTTTATGACAATATAGATAAACCTCTAAGCGCAATCCCTTGAACATCTAAAGTATTCTATAGTAACTAATATTAATGCTGCCTTAACTAGATAATAAAATGAAACAAAACCAAAAATTCTTTGGGAGATAGGATGTAAAGGTTTTTTTAAAAAATAATTATTTTCTTAATTGATATTCAAATACCCTTTTAATATCATTCTATGATGAATTAGGGCTTAAAACTTTATCTGTTCACTGTACCAAAAAATGCAATAATATTGGAGCTTAACATTGTTGGCTTCATCTTCAACTCTATAAACTTAATGTAATATTATTCCTTTAACTTTTAAAATCCACACTAACTTTAAAATTATCTCAGAGAGTTAAGGAGTATGATTAACATATATTTGTAATATTTTTCCAGTGTTTTAGATTACTTTTTAATATATCACTGTCACTTTGCTGTAGCACTCCAGAAAGATTTGGGTATGAAAAATAATATTTATTGCACATTATTATGTGACTTTGGATGGAGTAGGAAATGACCATTCACTCCAGTATTCTTGCCTGAAAAATTCAATGGAGAGAGATACCTGGCAGGCTACAGTCCAGGGGCGGCAAAGAGACACGACTGAGCGTGTAGGTGACTCATTGGAAAAGACTCTGATGCTGGGAAAGATTGAGGGCAGGAGAAGAAAGAGGCAACAGAGGATGAAATGGTTGAATGGCATGAGACTCAATGGACATGAGTCTGAGCAAACTCTGGGAGACAGTGAAGGACAGGGAAGCCTGGCATGCTGCAGTCCATGAGATCGCAAAGGTTGGACACAACCTAGTGACTGAACAGCAACAACAGCATATCCATTGAGTCAGTGATGCTTTCTGAACATTTCATCCTCTGCTGCCTCCTTTTCCTTTTGCTTTCCATCTTTCCCAAGACCCCAAATTGGGGTCTTTTCCAATTAGTCGACTTTTCGCATCAGGTAGCCAAAGTATCTGATATTAGAACATAGTTATCTAAGTGAAGAAGACATGGAATGGAATTTAAGGTAGAGGATTTAGAATAAACAAATATTGAATGGAGAAATGACATGGTGCCTGTAGAGTAACTATGGTGAGTGTAGAAATCAGAAAAGTCAAAAATGAATGTTGGAGCACTCATTTATGATAAAAACTCTCTAGAATATCAGCACAGAAAGAACCTACATCAAAATAATAAAGGCCATATGCGACAAACCCACAGAATGCATTATTCTCAGTGTCAAAAACCTGAAAGCATTTCCTCTAAGATCAGAAAGAAGACAAGGGTACCCACTCTCATCACTGTTATTCAACATAATTTTGGAAGTCCTAGCCATGGCAGTCAGAGAAGAAAAAGAAATAAAAAGAATACAGATTGGAAAATAAGTAAATCTCTCACTGTTTGCAGATGACATGACATTATACTTAGAAACTCCTAAAAAATGCCACCAAAAAAAAACCCTACTAGAGCTAATCAATGAATTTAGTAAATGTGTAGGACATAAATTAATACACAGAAATCCCTTACATTCCTATACACTAACAAAGAAAAATCAGAAAGAGAAATTAAGGAAACTATCCCATTCAGCATTGAAACAAAAAGAACAAATTCAGTCAGTTCAGTCGCTCAGTCGTGTCCGACTCTTTGTGACCCCATGAACAACAGCACGCCAGGCCTCCCTGTCCATCACGAACTCCTGGAGTTTACCCAAACTCATGCCCATCGAGTCAGTGATGCCATCCAACGATCTCATCCTCTGTCGTCCCCTTCTCCTCCCGCCCCCAATCCTTCCCAGCATCAGGGTCTTTTCCAATGAGTCAACTCTTCACATGAGGTGGCCAAAGTATTGGAGTTTTAGCTTCAACATCAGTCCTTCCAATGAACACCCAGGACTGATCTCCTTTAGGATGGACTGGTTGGATCTCCTTGCAGTCCAAGGGACTCTCAAGAGAAATACCCAGGAAAAAACCTAACTAAAGAGACAAAAGACCTGTATGCAAATAACTGTAAGACTCTGATGAAAAAAGTTAAAGATTACACAAACAGATGGAGAGATATACCATATTCTTAGATTGGAAGAATCAATATTGTCAAAATGACTATACTACCCAAAACAATCTACAGATTCAGTGCAGTCCCTATCAAATTATCAGTGGTATTTTTCACAGAATTTTTTAAAAAGTCACAATCTGTATGGAAACACAAAAGACCTCGAGTAGCCAAAGCAATCTTGAGAATGAAAAATGGAGCTGAAGGAATCATCCTTCCTGACTTCAAATTATACTACAAAGATACAGTCTTCAAGACAGTATGTTACTGGCACAAAAACAGAAATATAGACCAATGGGACAAGATAGAAAGCCCAGAGCGAAACCCACACACCTATGGGCACCTTATCTTTGACAAAGGAGGCAGGAATATATAACAGAGAAACAACAGCCTTTTTAATAAGTGGTACTGGGAAAGCTGGACAGCTACTTGCATAAGAGTGAAATTAGAACACTTCTTAACACCATACACAAAAATAAACTCAAAATGGATTAAAAACTTTAAGGACAGAAATTAGGCTCTTAGCCGAAAATATAGGCAGTACACTCTTTGACATAAATTGCAAATATCCACCTCTAAGATAAATGTAAAACAAAAATAAACAAATGGGACCTAATAAAAATTAAAAGTTTTTGCACAGCAAAGCAAAGGGAACTGCAAACAATATGAAAAACTCTTCAGAATGGGAAAAAATATTTGCAAATGAAGCAAATGACAAAGGGCTAATTTCCAAAATATATAAGCAGTTCATACAGTTTAATATCAGAAAAACAAACAACCCAATCAAAAAAAAGGGGGGGGCAGAAGACCTAAACAGACTGTTCTCCAAAGAAGACATACAGATGACTAATAAACACATGAAAGGATGCTCAACATTACTCATTATTAGAGAAATGCAAATCAAAACTACAATTAGGTATCACACCAGTCAGAATACTCATCATTGAAAAATCTACAAACAATAAATACTGCAGAGGATGTGGAATAAAAGGAACCCTCCAGCACTCCTGGTGGGAGTGTAAACTGATGCAGCCATCATGGAAAACAGAATGGAGATTGCTTTAAAAACTAGAAATAAATCCACCGTATGCCCCAGCAATCCCACCACTGGACCTATACCCTGAGAAAACCACAATTGTAAAAATCACATGTATGCATGCTAAGCCACTTCAGTCATGTCCTACTCTTTGTGACTCTGTGGACTGTAGCCTGACAGCTTATTTGTCCATGGGATTCTCCAGGCAAGGATACTGGACTGGGTTGTCACTCCCTCCTCCAGGGAATCTTCCTGACCCAGAGATTGAGCCCACATCTCTTATGTCTCCTGCATTGGTATGTAGGTTCTTTACCACTAGCACAATCTGGGAAGCCCCTAAAAGGCACATGTACTCCAATGTTCATTGCAGCAATATTTACAATAGCCAAGACATGAAAGCAACCTAGATGTATGGATAAAGAAGTTGTGGTACATTTATGCAATGAAATATTACTCAGCCATTAAAAGGAATGAAGTTGAGTCAGTTGTAGTGAGGTAGATGAAGCTAGAGCCTCTTAAACAGAGTGAAATAAGTCAGAAAGAGAAAAACAAGTATCATATATTAACACGTATATATGGAATCTAGAAAAATGGTACTGATGAAGCTAGTAGAGAAAGGAATTGTGGATACAGCAGAGCAAGGTGATGGTGGGAAGAACTGAGAAAGCAGCATTAATATATATAAACTATCATGTGTAAAATAGTTACTGGGAAGTTGCTAAGTAACAGGGAGCCCAGCCTGGTGCTCTATAATGACCTAGAGGGGTGGGATAGGGAGAAGGGACAGAGGAGCAAGAGGGAAGAGAGTTTTATATACATATATTTTATTTTATAAAATGTTTATAATAAACATATTATGTTTTATATTTTATTTCTTTATTCTACTTTATTGACCAGAATCTTTGAAATAGTATTAAATCATATTAGTGAAAGAGCTTTCTTTTCTTTACCCTCCCTAAATAGTAATACCAAAAAGTATTTTATTGGTAAGCATGATGTCAAGTGTGGGCTAAGAGATGTAAACAGCTAGTAAAACTCCCTTGTACTAGCTTAAACATTACCTAGGAAAACCAGGCATAATTCAAGTTACATTGAAAGGTCCTAATCATTGCAGCTCATCTGGTAAAGAATCTGCCTGCAATGCAGGAGACCCCAGTTCAATTCCTTGGTCAGGAAGTTCCTCTGAAGAAGAGATAGGCTACCCACTCCAGTATTCTTGGGCTTCCCTGGTGGTTCAGATGGTAAAAAATCTGCCTACAATTCAGGGGACCTGGGTTTGATCCCTGGGTTGGGAAGATCACCTGGAGGAGGACATGGCAATCCACTCCAGTGTTCTTGCTTGGAGAATCCCCTGGGACAGAGGAGCCTGATGGGCTACAGTCCATGGGGTTGCAAAGAGTTGGACACAACTGAGCAACTCAGCACAGCACAGCATAAATATATATATATGATTGATTCTGATTTTTGTATGGCAGAAACCAACACAAATTTCTAAAGCAATTTTCCACCAATTAAAAAAATCAACAAAATCAATTAAAAACTGGAAGTTGGAGGATGGGAGAAATTATAAACAGAGACTAAGGCCAAATTTTTGCTATATGATTAGATAAGATAGATAGAATATATAAATGGATGAATGATAAATCAATTGATTGGGTTAACTGTGGTAGATTCAGTCATAATAGAGGGACTAGTGAGGTGACTGAGCTAGGAAGCCACACACTAGGGTTCATAATTATGGTCCAGTAATTGAGGACTGGATTGAAGCGGGGTTATTAATAACAGAAAGAGACAAGATTTCTAGTAATATCCAGGAACTAAAATTGATCGCTTGTTCTATTTGTGCGGGTGGAACATACCTGAACTTTTTTCTCTTTATTTCTTTCTGCTGTCTACCATTTTTTTCCTTTACTATTTATTTCATATTTTAAAGCAAAATAAGTTGAGAACATTATAAAACATCCAAAATATTCTCACACCACTGACAACTCTACTCAGATATATATGTATTTTGCACACTTCTGAAGTTTTGGACCAAGAATACAAATGCACAGATATTCCAATAAAATCACAAGGCAGTAAGCAGCTATTTTTATAGATAGTAATGTTCAGTATGCCTTTAAATTAGTAAATCCACATCTGTGATATTAATATTCCACATCTGAGTTGCTGACATTAAAAAAACAACAGTTCAACAATGAGAGAGTTTCACCTGGAGTGTATGTGGTATATTCAATTTTTGTTGAACATAAATCTTGTGGGAAACCAGGAATCTCAAAATATTTTCCTGTAGATAGTGAAAATAAAACTAGTCATAATTTTAAAACACATCATATATTAATATGTACAGAGAGTCCCAGGAAGGGGTGGGCATAATAAAACAGCACATATTAACCTATCAAACACTGCCTATGATAATTAGGTAAATTTATGATTGATAAGTCTTTGGAAATGTTAAGGGTTAAACTGAGCCAGTTGGAGCTGGACTATTTATGACATTTAGTAAATAGTTTTATTTTCAGCCCATTTTAAAAATTGTAAATATCCTCTAAAGTATAAAATGGCTACAATTAAGACACATGCTATTTTAAATTTTTTCAGGGGTACCTAAGCCTGTAATAACTGGGGACTTATCCCAGATACTACAAAGTTAATTTTTATGCACTGAACAGGGAAAAAGTTGAAAAGATCAAAAGAATTTCTGAGACTCTATTTTTATTTTTATTTTCTAGTTATTCAGAGCAGTTTTAAGAATGTCCATGAGTACTATGAGGCTTCCCTGGTGATTCAGATGGTAAAGAATCTGCCTACAATGCAGGAGACCTGGGTTCCATCCCTGGGTCAGAAAGATTCCCTGGAGAAAGGAATGACTACGCACTTCAGTATCCTTGCCTGGAGAATTCCATGGACAGAGGAGCCTGGCAGGCTAGAGTCCTTGGGGTCACAAAGAGTCAGACTTGACTGGGTGAGTAACACTCTCACTTTCTTCATGAGTACTACAGAAAGTATATAACATAGAGGCTATATATAGGCACACTATACGTGCTTTCTTTCTTTAGCATTTTAAATGCATCAAAGTCAGTTTTCCCTGTTTCGTTTACTTGTGATATATGTTTCTTTGTTATGAGTATCATTATTTCAGATCTATACTTCTATGATAGAGCATTTTAGTTAGATCCAGTATAATATGGTTCTGATTCTAATTACCAGATCCTAACTGGCTAGTTCCAAACATTAACTAGGAAGTGACTTAGTATCCTATTAGTGATGCTATGAAAATAGCTTTTGAAATTTAAAGAAACCGCTGTTACACTTCTGTCTCATAACTCATAAATCTACTTAATCTGGTGAATATCACTCATCCAGTTATATTTATTGAGCATACATAATGTGCCATTCCTATACATGTTTCTTATTATTGATATGCAATAGGTGTAGAAATGTTGTGATTTTATCCAAGGTTATATTTGAGGTTATCTTATATTTAAGCCAATATAAAAATAGACAGCTAATAAATCAAAATGTCACATTGATTTTCATGGGTCTAGCACTGTATGACACACTGAGAGAGATTAAAAACATATATAAGGGGCTTTCCTGGTGGCTCAGTGGTAAAAAATCTTCCTCCCAATGCAGGAGTTAAGGGTTTGATCCCCAGTCTGGGAGGATCCCACATGCTGTGGAGCAAGTAAGACCATGTGCCACAACTACTGAGCCCATGTGCTGCAGCTCCTGAACCCCACATGCCCTAGAGCCCTTACTCTGCAATAAGAGAAACCACCACAGTGAGAAGCCTGCACATGGCACCTAGAGAGTACCCCCTACTTGCCAAAAATAGAGATAGCCCGAGTGCAGCAAAGAAGACCCAGCACAGCCAAAAATAAATAAATAAATATTCTCTCTCTCTCTCTCTATATATATATATGTATATACACACACACACACACACACATCATGAACTGATTTCTCAAGGACCTTAAGATCTATTTGGGAAAGGTGATCTAACATATGTAGTAAGTAGATTATAATGTCAAATAGTATTAAGTAGTATTTAAATGCCTAATGACTACTGAATATCAAGAGATAAGGCAATTAGTATAAGAAGATTACCTCTCACATGTAGCCACTTTTGGTTTGTTCTGCATGGTGGTGGGATTCCTAGATTTTCCTAAAAATACTGTCTTCTGACACTAGTTGCATATTCTCATGGTAATTAGCTAGTACTAATTAAGTAAGGTGCCCTTTGGACTAAGACATGTTGTCACAGTCTCTACCAATCCCTACTGCCTTTCTGACAGCAGGGCTGAGCATCAGTGGCTTTGATCATCACCACTGTGCTGCTGTTTCTCAGAGCAAAGTGCTTCCTCTACTTGTGTCTCGAGTGAGAGAGAAGGGAAAAAAAAAGAATTTGACAGATCCTGTGTTGTATTAATAGATTAAAATGAGAGCCAATTTCCAGGGAGAAATTAAAGAATAGTCTTAAAATGCTCAATATACAAAAGTACGCTTTTATTTAAATTATGTTGCTCATCTCACTGTCATGTGCCTTGTCTCTAAAGTCATTCAGTTTTGTAACTGTTGAGGTAGAAAAATATACTGAAATCTCAAGTAATTAGAAAAATCTTATGTGTAGAATGTAAGCCATGCATGACCTTGAGGAATGAGGCAGGCAGTCTATGCAGAGGAATACCGACATAGGAGGAGACTGAGCATGTGAAAAGATTGGTAGTGAAGCAGCTAGTGTTGTGTGCTGTAGTTTATAGAAAAACTCATGTAGTATGAGCAGATGATTCCTAATAAATAGTAGCATCAGTCATGATTGGCTCCTCAGAGAGTGTGGATAAAGATTAGAGGGTCTGAACGGTCACCTGGTGGAATTGGAAACTGGAACTCCAGATATTAATAAATGACTATCAATACTTCAACAGTGAAGTGATCTGATGAGCATGGCCTTTACAGAAGACAATGCTGGAACAATATTGGAATGAATAAGATGGACTGAGATTATAATCAGGTAATTTGCATGGTTTGGAGATTATTGGAGTTTAGACATGATATGTTAAAATTTGATAGTGGTAGAAAATATGTTCAGAATATGCTATTTACAGGAAGGAGAATGAGGGCTGATGAAGAGAAATGTACCAGGTCAATGCCTCAAATTTGTTAGCAAAAAAAGATAGAAATCAAGCAAAGAAAATAGACAATTGTAGAGAAGAGAGGAAGAAAGTAAGGTCAGGTATGTCACAGAAGGCAAGAGAGGAGTGAATTTTAAGCAAGGAAGATATGGTCAGTAGTGTGAACATATTTTAGACAGGCCAAGGGTGAACATAAAATTCAATATATCCTTGTGCATTTGAAGTCACATCCATGGTCAGTTCCTCTTAGAGTATAAATAACAAGTAGTGTATTGCTCAGGCTTTCTCTGAAGTGCAATAATCCTTTCAAGTTACTGAGCTAACTCTTCATTGTGTTAGTTATGAATAAGAAGAAGCCTATTAACCCCAAAGGTTAATCTGCTTTAAGAGTTCTTTCCCAGCTGCATGATATAAAGTATATACTAATAAAAGAAAGGTCCTTCTGAACAGCATAGGGAATGCAAGGCAAATTAGGGAGTGAGAGTACACTGTGGATTGGAATTTCCAGGAGAAGGTCACTTGAACATATGAGGTTGAAACAAGATTTTGGAAGATGGGTAGGAAATGAAAAAGCTGTGAAAGGGCAAGGATAGTGCCTTATCAGTTGTGTTTGACTTTAATTAGGGTGAGAGAGGACAAAATGAAAGTTCAAAAACAGAGTTATGTTTATTACTTCTGATATTCTTTCCTGGTATTGATGAGATTTGGTTTTATATATCAAAGTTGAAAGAGGTTTTATTCTTTTTATTTGACTTAACTAATCATGAAATTTTATCAGCATGCCTAAAATCTTTTGCTGGATTTTTCAGCAAAAGGAAAAACAACTTTATAACCTAATAACCATCCTAATGCTTTCCAATGCAATGGTCACTAGTCACATATGGCTAATATAATTAAAATTAACTAAAACTAAATAATGTATAAAATTCACTTCCACAGTTGCACTAGCCAACATTTCAAGTACTTGTTAGTTGTATGTAGCTAGCGATTACTGTATTGGACATTGCAGGACAATATTGGAATTAAATGAACATTTCTGTCATCATGGATGACACCACCCTTATGGCAGAAAGTGAAGAAGAACTAAAGAGCCTCTTGATGAAAGTGAAAGAGAAGAGTGAAAATGTTGACTTAAACTCAACATTCAGAAAACTAAGATCATGGCATCTGGTCCCATCACTTCATGGCAAATAGATGGGGAAATGAAAACAGTGAGAGACTTCTTTTGGGGGGGCTCCAAAATCACTGCAGATGGTGACTGCAGCCATGAAATTAAATGATGCTTGCTCCTTGGAAGAAAAGCTATGACCAATCTAGTTCAGTTCAGCTCAGTCGCTCAGTCGTGTCCGACTGGAAAGGATTGGGGGCAGGAGGAGAAGGGGATGACAGAGGATGAGATGGTTGGGTGGCATCACTGACTCAATGGACATGGGTTTGGGTGGACTCCGGGAGTTGGTGATGGACAGGGAGGCCTGGCGTGCTGAGATTCATCAATACTAGACAGCATATTAAAAAGCAGAGACATTATTTTGCCAACAAAAGTCCATCTAGTCACAGCTATGGTTTTTCCGGTAGTCATGTATGGATGTGAAAGTTGGACTATAAATAAAGCTGAGCACCGAAGAAGTGATGCTTTTGAACTGTGGTGTTGGAGAAGACTCTTGAGAGTCCCTTGGACTGCAAGGAGATCCAACCAGTCCATCCTAAACGAAATCAGTCCTGAATATTCATTGGAAGGAGTGATGCTAAAGCTGAAGCTCCAATACTTTGGCCACCTGATGCGAAGAACTGACTCATTGGAAAATATTCTGATGCTGGGAAAGATTGAAGGCAGGAGGCAAAGGGGAAAACAGGGGTTGAGATGGTTGGATGGCATCACTGATTCGATGGGCATGAGTTTGAGTAAGCTCCGTGAGTTGGTGATGCACAGGGAGGCCTGGCATGCTGCAGTCCATGGAGTTGGAAAGAGTCGGACACAACTGAGCAACTGAACTGAACTGAACTTCCATCATCAGGGAATGTTCTACTGGATAGCACAACTGATAACATAAATTAGTAGCTGCTCTGTGGTTGAAGACGATTGATTTTGCTATAAGAATTGAGACAAAGGAATAATTTTTGCGCTGTGACTCTAGATGGTTTATTTAATTATATTTATATATATATAGTCATATGGAAGGAGAGAGCAAGGCGCGTTCACAAGACTGAAAGAGAGCCCATGCCTGTTCTCTTCTTTGATTTTACATTTAATCTTAGGGAAGTTGACTTCAGCAGTACAAATAAAGTTTAAACTGGGCTTCCTATCAGTTTAGTAAGAAGTATTTGATTTTTAAGTCAACACTGGAATACTATATACTAGGACTATATTTTCCTAAAACAACACTAGGTACTGAAGTTCCAGCAGTTGCTGATAGTTGAAGATAAGTATTGTTGATCTGGAAATAATTCAAAGAAATAGGCAATTCTTAGTGACATTGTTGATCCATAAATTACTCGAAGAAAGAGAGACTTTTTAGCAATTAAATTAATCACTTTCTACAGTAAGACTTTTTCTCATTGTGTTCACCTCTTAACCATATTGACCTAAATCAGTCTTCCTCCGGAAGATAATCCAGTTTCAAGTCCTATTAAATTACTACCATCATCAATGAGGAAATAACCCACGTGGAACACACCCTGGAATGGAAAAACACATTTATACTAATAATACAAAAGCTGTACTGTGAAATTAGGGTATAATGCTAGAATTACTGCAGTTAACCTATCCTCTGTAGTGGAAAGTCACAAAGACACACTGTAAGACAAACCCATCAGCACAGTGTCTCCATGGTTGCTCAGGCAAATAAAATGCAGCTCTAGGTAAAAGAGTAAAGGTGACATTGGGACTTGTTCAAAGTCAAAGCAAAACTGTGTTGCACCAATTGCTCACAAAACAGCCTTTTAAAGAACAAAGTGGTTTTCAGATGTTTTGTCATTGGGATTAAATTAACACCACACTGTGGGATCCCCTTTGTGATGTTCAATGTAGCCTTTGTGGTGGTAGAAATACACAGAGGTGGCATGATAAATTTTAAGACTGCTTTGAGAGTCAAGGAACACAATGAAACTTTTCCATGGTGTTATTAAGGTGACTTGATAATGTAGTTTAGAAACGCTGATTGTCAGAATTGTAATTCACTCAAGGAATTTCAGTCTCTGTTGGCATCTTATCTTTACCAGTTTTCCCATCCACTTCAGGATTCCCCCTTAAATAGTTTCATTGAGTAGTTGTGCTGTATTTGAAAATTTTATTCCCACCATCAATGACATTACTCTTTGGACCATTAGTAAATGAATTGGCAAATGAGTATGCTACATATATGGCATCTGTAATGTTAGTATCCAGGGAATGAGCAAAATATATATTTTGTTTGAATATAGACACAATATTTTACTTAAAGACCTAAATATTATATTATATTTTAGGGTGCTGTTTTCCCTCTCACTTTCCTTTTCAGTTCATTCTCTGATTCTCTCATCCTTCCTCCTTCCCTTTATCTGCCAAACTTTACTAGGGAAATCATGCCAACAACTAAGTATATAAATTACAATTTAAATGTATGTGTTTGTATGTATTTGGGTATATTTTTATGTGTATTTGTGTGTTCATGTATTGGTGGTTTTATAAATGGCATTATAGTGAAGGTGAAACTCCAATACTTTGGCCATCTGATGCGAAGAGCTGACTCTTTTGGAAAGACCCTGATACTGGGAAATATTGAGGGCAGGAGGAGAAGGGGACGACAGAAGATGAGATGGTTGGATGGCATCACCGGCTCAATGGACATGAGTTTGGGTGGACTCTGGGAGTTGGTGATGGACAGGGAGACCTGATGTGCTGCAGTCCATGGGGTCGCAAAGAGTCGGACACAACTGAGCGACTGAACTGGTCTGAACTGATAGTATACACGATTTTTTATGTTCTTTCTTATAACTTCCTTTCTATTGATACTATGGAATAAAAGAAAACAAATTCCACCCTTGTTTTACTGTCACACGACAGTATTTACTGACCATGAAAAAGTGGAGAATTTGTTTCATTTATACAAATTAGATAGATTATTCTTAGAAACATATTTTTATAGTAGATAATCTTATGGACTGTTTTGGCTACAGCATGAAAAAGCACTTGATAAGGTTTTGTAAGGAGATAACTTTTTCATACAGAAGCTAATTATAAATTAGAGCAGACTATTCAGGGGCCAGAAATGACCTGTTTCTGTATGATCTCAAACTGGGATTTTAATGAGTCATATTCACATTCATAAACCATGAGCAAATAAAGCCTGAGAAAGAGAAATGCTGTGTCATGGGCCCAACAAAAGTTGGGTCCCCAAGAGAATAAACTAGAAAAAAATCTTGTCCCTTCACAGTAGATTATTGAGACATATGTCTCTCTTGGTAGCAGCTTTTTTGATAATTACTAAATAAAAGTCAGAAAGCATGTAAATTTCAGGAAATGTTTATTATTTGTATAAGCTTAAGCAAAAATTTAGCTTCAAGCAGTTATGGATTGAAAGTCATGAATACTTGAGAGAAGCAAGCACAATTTTTTTTTTCTTAAATAAAGGAACGCTAGCCAAAGCAATCCTCAAACAATTTTTATAGCTAGAGTTACAGCATGTATGTACTTAAAAATAAGTAGGCAATAAATAACAATGAAATAAACCACTTTGAAAGTCAGCAGAAATAAGGATCGATCCCATAGAATGTGTCAATAATAGAGTGTCCAATATAGAACATAAAATGAGTGGGTTTAATAATTTTAGAGGCATGAAAGATAATATGTGAGAAGAAGCAAATGCTATATTATGAAAATTGACCAGAGGTGTTTGAAAAAAGAGACATATTTGAAAACTGTAATGATTAAAACACAAAACTCAATGGGTATGTTAAACATCAGATTAAAAAATGATGAAGAAAGAATTGATAAACCAGAAGATAGATCTGAATTACTCAAGGTAGATTTTAAAGTCAAAAAGATAAAATATAAAAGAGGATTGAGATCTAGTGGACAAAATAACAAGTTTAACAATGAGTCTGTTGGAGTTCCTGAAGGAGACAGTAGAGACAAAGCAGTATTAAAGAAGAAATTGTTGAGAATATCAAGATGAGATGAGAGACATCAATTCTTAAAATCCAAGAGTTCCAAAATATCATATAAGTAAAAATAAATCCATCCTAGACAAATAAAAAGGGCTTCCCTAGCAGTTCATATGGTAAAGTATCTGCCTGCGATGCAGGAGACCTCGGTTCGATTCTTGGGTCAGAAAGATCTGCTGGAGAAGGGATAGGCTACCCATTCCAGTATTCTTGGGCTTCCATTGTGGCTCAGCTGGTAAAGAATCTGTCTGCAATGCCGGAGACCTGGGTTTGATCCCTGGGTTGGGTAGATCCCCTGGAGTAGGGAAAGGCTACCCACTCCAATAGTCTGGCCTGGAGAATTCTGTGGACTATATAGTCCATGGAGTCACAAAGAGTCAGACACGACTGAGTGACTTTCCCTTTCAGACAAATAAAAGTGAAATGCAGAATACCAAAAAGCAGAACAACCCCCAAACTAAAACAGATTTTAAAGGATCTGATAAAAGAGACAGATGACTTAAAAAAAAAAAACTGCAATGAAGTAAAAAGAAATTTTTTAAGAGAAAAAATGAAACTGAAATGATCTTGATATTAATTTCAATTTATTACATACTATCTATATATTTTAGAAGTTTTAGCTTTGTAGAAAAACTGATTAGATAAGACAGACACTCCCTTTGTCTTCTCCCCATCTACATCTCCCCATCTTCTTCCCAATATTAACATATTGCATTAGAGTGGTATATTTTTAACAATTAATGAACCAATATTAATAAATTATTATTAACTAAAAGTTCATAGTTTACAGTGAGTCTCTGTCTTTGTGTTGTACAGTTCTAGCCCAAAGTAGATTTCACATACATATTTGATGAAGTCACAGCCTTTTGGTGTGTACTTTTCAACAAATGTTGGCATTTCCTGTTACTGAATTCATAGATCCACTTCTTCACATTGACTTTCTGACAAACTTTGCATTTCTAAAAATGTATGGACATTTCTTTTAAAAACACACAGCATCATTAACATTTCCAACAAAGTAATAACTATGTCTGGGCATCTAAAAAATTACTCAAAAATGATTAGCTGTAATGACAGAATAGAAGAGAAACAAATTCATGTTGAGTAATACTTGTTACCTATGTGTCTATGATTTCCTGTCAATTTTCTATTTCATAAGAAGCAAATTGTTTCTTTCCCCCTGGGAAATAAAATGTTTGTTTCTCAAATGGATATCATTGTGTGTTTTGTAAAGACAGGGGTAGGAAGGAAGGAGAGAGAGAAGATGTCACTGGACATGAGGTAATGCCAACCAAGATGATGACAGGTTTTTTTAAAATAAGAGTTGAATGTATTATTGTTGTATGGAATGTATTATCATTGTATGGATCTTTTAGTAATTGAAATTATGTCATTGAGTAATAGGATACAATTTTCTTTCATATCATATTTTATGTTTAATCTTTTACCATTTACGTGCTTGAAGGTCATAGACATGGTAAAGAATATTAAATGGAAATTAGAACTATTTTTCTGCAGATCATTTAGGTTAATGAAAATGCTCCTTGGATTAGTTTTGGAGGCACTGATCAATTGAAATTTGAAGCACTTTTACACCTTGATTTACAGTGCATTCTTTTTACAACCATTATTGCTCATGGTTATTTACTTTCCTGGTGATAATGTTCGTGGATGAAAGATGTTTGATTATAATTTGAACTCCTCTTCTTTCACATTTGTATACCAATCAGACTGCTTCATTAGTATCAGGGTTTAGGAAAAGCTGGCACTTTTTTGTTTATTTTTAAACTTTCATTTAAAAGTTTTTAGGTAAATGAATTTAAAAACTTATACCCATAATTAAAATCTGATGAGTATGTTTACAATACTTTCAATTTATTTTTAACATATATGTGAATCATTTTTACCATATTACCCCAAGATTGGAACAAACTTTTTAAAAAGGAATTTTTTTTCTGCATTACCATCATAAATTTAGGCATCAGTCTCAAACTCTTCACAAACTGTCCTTGTATGATAACTTAATTCTTATTTTCATCCATGTTTAAGCTCTCAGTGCCTGTTTCAAATACATTTTAAAAGTAACTCAGATTGTTTTCTGATATGCTCTAGACTTAGGATTGTCCTTTAGTTTTGTGATTCAGTGTCTTTCAGTGAAGTTCCCTTCCTAATTAGAAAACCACTCATCATGTAAAATATCATCTTTCCTCTTGTCAGTGAAATCTTCAATTACAGTGATTGCTTTGTGGCTGCTGCAGTTTTCTCATTGCTTCTACCATTTCCATGGTCCTAGAGGAGAGCAGAGAAAAAAGTTTGCCACATGTTTTCAGTCCCAAAGGATTGTTCCTTCCATAGAATGCTTCTATGGAAGCATTACTCGGAGAAGGCAATGGCAACCCATTCCAGTACTCTTGCCTGGAAAGTCCCGTGGACAGAGGAGCCTGGTAGACTGCAGTCCATGGGGTCTCGCAGAGTTGGACACGACTGAGCGACTTCACTTTCACTTTTCCCTTTCATGCATTGGAGAATGCAATGGCAATCCACTCCAGTGTTCTTGCCTGGAGAATCCCAGGGATGGGGGAGCCTGGTGGGCTGCCATCTATGGGGTCACACAGAGTCGGACACGACTGAGGCGACTTAGCAGCAGCAGCAGCAGCAGCAGGATAGCATTACTAACTGATTACTAATTGATTGTTGTACATCCTTTTGCCAACCAGCTCTCTCAAAATTAAGTCTTGACTGGGCTCAACTGAGATATACAATACGTCATTTCTCAAAATTTAAATGTTAATCTTATAAAAGTTCTGAAAAAGGATACTGACACTTAATTTAATTCCAGAATCTCTAAATACTCAGTTAATGATATCCCTTGGAAGGCACAAGGTACAGTAAATGCACGAAATTTTATGTGTTTTCGCTCAGTTGTAATTCATCCTGGCATTAAGGTATGTGAAAAAAACAACAACAGTGAGTCCAGATTTTCTAAAAAGCACCAGGGATAATGTTCCTCTTAAAATAAATCACATGGACATTTGAGTACTTAAATAAATTCTTATTTCTGGTCAGTAGGGAAGTAAAAATGTGCTTCAGTCATGTCCTGAGATCCAGTATCAAGCAAAACACATTTTGAAAAGGCAACTTGCCACAAAATATAAATAAAGGGCAACAACCTTTCACTCATGTAAAAACTGATGCAGTCACCTCTTGAGCAAACATTTGGACCAAAGAGAGGTTTGTTCTACCTGTAGAAATCGACCTAATGCCTGAGCTAGCAAAGCAAGTTGCCAAGGAATTGAATACAGCCTTTGGCTGACATATCAAGAATTAAATAAAAAAGAAAAAACAGCTTAATCAACCTTAGCTGAACCCTTCTCGAGACACTAAAATATTTCATGTATTAACTTTGCCCTCCTTGAACACTTTGAGGATATTTCCTCAACAGCATCCATGGCAGAGGCGATGTGTGAAATGTCGGCAGTGAGAGAGTTGATGTACGCACTGAGAATTCAAAAGTATCCATATCTTTAGGGCTTTCTGGCATGTTGATTCTGTGCTTTCTCTCTACGTCCTTCCATTTTGCTCATTTTTTGGATTAAATACAGCTTACGTAGGTCATCGTTTATGTGCTTTTTAGTGTACGTTCTGTCACTTCAGTTGTGTCTGACTCTTTGCGACCACATGGACCACAGGCTGCCGGGCTCTTCTGTCCATGGAATTTTCCTGGCAAGAATACTGTAGTGGGTTGTATTGCCCTGCTCCAGGGGATCTTCCTGACCCAGAGATTGAACCCATGTCTCTTCCATCTGCTGAATTGGCAGATGGGTTCTTTACCACTAGTGCCACCTGGGAAGCCCCCGTATGCATACCACTATCTATATCTATGCATCCTGTTGGTGCTTTTTCTCTTGAGAAGACTGACCAGTACACTGAGTTTAGAGAAGAATCTGTTCCCTTGCTTTTTCCAGCTTCTCAAGCTTCATTACTTGCGTTCCTTGGCTCACAGACCCTTCCTCCATGTTTCTCTGTTTCAAGGCTCAGCAGTACCTTATTCAGTTGTAGCATTGCCTTCCTCCATAGTCAAAATTTCTACCTTCTTCTTAGAAATTTAGGGTCTGCTGGTTAATCCAAGATTATCTTCCTGTTTATAAATCTCTCATTAATTACATCTTTTATAAGGTAACATTTACAGGTTCCATGGCTTTGGACCTAAATATTGTTGGGAGCCATTACTCAGCTTAACACATTCTATCAATGCAATGATTTTTTAAAGATTATATTGATTAGTGGTGATAGAAATCCAGTGGAAGTTTACTTAATCAAAAAAGGGAAATTGATTATAACAATACAGAAAAACCACAAGAGGCCAAAGCCCTGGAACAGCACTGGAAAAAACTAAATTCAGAAAAGTGGACATATCTGAACTCTTACTTTTCCCCCGTTGTTTGTACACATCAACATGATTTTAAAAAATAACTTCCTCCTTCTCTTCCTGCCTCTCCTTCGCCTCCTTCTTTATCTTCCTCTTCCTCCTCCTCCTGCTGTGTCTCCTCCTCCTCCTTCCCTCTCCTCTCTCTCTCTCCCTCTCTTCCTCTCCTTTTCCTGCTCCTCCTCCTCATAGACTATCTTTGTCTCTTTCTGCAGCCCAGAGGGTACCAAATTTACTGAGGTTGACTCCATGGAGGAGGGCTTTGCTCCTGAAAAACTGATAAACAAGTCCCTAAATCCCAAATTCAAAAACTAGAAAAGAAGCTGCTGGTTAGATCAATTCATGTTCTGTCTTGGATCAATCAAGTCTAGCATCAGAATAAAATCTCATTTAAAATATCAATTCCTCTTCAGCAATTTAAATAGGCAAGGGAAAAATAAATGGGCAATAACTGGAAAAGTGACAAGACCATTGCTATGAAGACAATTCTATAGGTATCCTCTGCAACTTTATTGTTAAAAAAAAAAGAGTTTCCTGAGGATACGTGGTAGGAATAACACAACATTTTGCAATTGATAATAGAATTTCACATAAAATTATTCCTTAAATATCTATAAAATAAGTAAGCATTATTATCTTTTTAAATAGATGAGGATATTAAAATTCAGAAATGCTATGTTCATAGCTTGTAAAAGTTGGCTATTACTGAGCTTCTGGCTTTAAGATTACTATTCCTTTCATTATATACCTGCATTAAATAACATTAGACTGTGCACTAGGAGGCCTGGACTTACATTTTTGTCTCTGCTGTTTACTAGATGTGAATGTGGGAAAATTATTTAAACCCCTCTACTTTAATTTACTTGCCTCTAAAGTGGGAATAAAACTTGCTTACCTGTAGGGTCTGGTTTTGAATTTTAAGTTAGATAGTTTAGGTAAGTCCCTATATAGTTGGTATTAAAAAAGAAGTAAATAAATGCCAGAAAATCTCTCTCTGATTGTTTGATAGAGCTTCTCTTATTTGAACTGCCCTACCTTGAAAAGAATTACAGTAGAGTTTGTTATGAGCTTAGGCTAGTATTCACAAAGAATTGGAAGCAGATTAGAAGTTTCAGTTTGAGTATCAGGGATTTTGATCTGTATATTTAGTGCTGCTACTTATTAGCAGAAGAGAGCATTTTCCAGGAACAGGTTTCCAGAGGGGGAGGGGGAGGTGGTATGGGAATGTCCCAAAGGGCCTCACACTCTGGATGGAAATCCAGAACAAGCTGTTTGATTAGATGGGCAAATACTTATACTGTCTCTTGAGTTAAATTTGTTCAATGCAGTTTTCCTGCCAGGAGGGAAGGGTGGCCTCTCCATGTAATAGAAACATTGGCAGCAGTGATCTGAAAGCAAAATGGTAAACAGGGAATAAGAAGATAATTGGTGCTTTTGAACTGTGGTGTTGGAGAAGACTCTTGAGAGTCCCTTGGAAAGCAAGGAGATCCAACCAGTCCACCCTAAAGGAAATCAGTCCTGAATGTTCATTGGAAGGGCTGATGCTGAAGCTGAAACTCCAATACTTTGGCCATCTAATGCGAAGAATTGACTCATTTGAAAAGACCCTGATGCCGGGAAAGATTGAAGGTGGGAGGAGAAGGGGATGGCAGAGAATGAGACAGTTGGATGGCATCACCAACTCAATGGACATGAGTTTGAGTAATCTCCAGGAGTTGCTGATGGACAGAGAAGCCTGACATACTGCAGTTCATGGGGTTGCAAAGAGCTGGACACAACTGAGTGACTGAACTGAACTGAACTAGTGAGGTGCTGCTCCATGTCAATTTTTTATGGAGAAATTAAATAAATATCTTTCCCTTATAGAATAGTAAGAAAGCAGCTTATATTTGTAGACATCTGATAGACAGTGATGCAAACTGAAGAAAGTCTTTGATGTTTCTGTGATTAGCCATGTATGTAAGACACTTAACATGTTCATTCACTCAAGGCTTTATTTCATTCTTTAAAACTATTTATGACAACTTGGAATGTGCCCATGAACATACATTATGTGGATACAGCCATTAATAGACAAAAATAATTCCTTCTTTTGTTCAGCTACTCTTTAAGTGAAGGGAGAGAGACAGTAAAACCAGTGAGCAGATTTATAAATAAGATATTCTCATATGGAGACAAATGTTATGAAAATAATGAAAAAGAGCAGTAAGGTAAAATGTTATTGGTTGGGAAGGTGTTTGGCTACAAGTTACCAAAAAAGACATCTGAACCATGACGATGTTTATAGTTTACTTTACAAGAAGTTGAAAGGTAATTGGTCCCAGGAATGGGCTGTTTCCTCAGTAATATCATAAAATTCAGGCCATGCTAACTTCCAGCTTCCCCATTATTTTTGTGTATTGACTCATGATTCTTATGCTTGTCCTCTTATGATTACAAGATTCCTATGCCTACAAGCAACACATTCTCATGTCAGGGAGTGAAGCAGAGAGTAAAAAGTAGGGGCAAAAATCTAGGTGCTGATTCACGTTGTTGTACAGCAGAAACTAACACAATATTATAATGCAATTATATTCTAATTTAAAACATTTTTAAAGTGCCAAAAATTATAAGTGAATACTTGTTTAATATTGGGAATAATTATGTTTTTCTAAGAATAACACCAAATGCATTAAGAAAAAGACTGATGCATTTTACTTTGTAGAAACTAAGAAAAAAATTTTGTAGATTGAAAGCATCCATCCTTTGTCAGATATACATATTAAATACTTTCTCATGATCTAAAAAAAAATAAAAAATCTAGGTGAGAGTTAGTTGTGGGTGGTAAAACCAATAGGACTAGTTAAAGGTACAAGATATCTGTGAGTTTGTGTTTGTGAATGTGTGTGTGTGTGTGTTTCATTATAAAATTAATGTGCATACAGAGGTATAATCAAAATTCCCTTTCCCAAATTTGCACTAAGTTTTCCTGATTTTTTTTAAAAGATAATATTAGCTTGATATTCTTTGTTTTCTTGAGAAAAACACACACACAACAACAAAAACAATGTGACAAACCATGCAAGGGTTTTTGAATCATAGGAGATAAGAAACATTAATAGCCTTCCCTGGATTTGATGCCTGAGCTACTAATGGTGACATTTGGTTTTGTAAATGTCCTGAAGAAATTGACAAAACCCCAAGTCTGAAAATTCACTTCCATATGGGAGCAACCCACTAGGGGAAGCTTGGCTACCCCAGAAAATGACCTCTGGTCTTGATTATCTGGATAACCTTGGGTTTGTAGATTAATAGTTTTTCACCGCACTGTCTTTCTGGAAATGGGTATAATTAAACTTGTCACTCAAGGGTACTGTATGATTTAATCACTTAATATTAAGTAAAGCTCTCTGAGATCCTTAAGCAAAGATCCTATGCAGATGCAGAATATCATTATGAAGACACAATTCTAACTTCTTGCTGAGCTCTGAAAAATTACACTGCAGAGACTCTTTCCAATACCCACAGAAAGCTACCCTGTAAATGTTAGTATTTATAAAGCATTTCAACATATATTAAATGCATTTTAAATGCATATGATTATGATATAAATTAAGACATTAACAAAAATGCCATTCAACACTTATTTCTGACAATGATAATATTAAAATTTTTAGCCATATAATTTACTTAGGAATAGCTTCACATATACCCTTTATTTAATAGATTCATTCTGCAATAGTATTTAGAAATTTTGGAACATGTTAAATTCCTACTTCTTTGAGTAAATTTATTTCCACATGCCTCTAAATATATTTTTATTTCTAACTATTCCCCTCTACATGTAGGATTTATAACAACAGATCTATAAAATTCAAAATGCTTTACACACTTAAAAGTAAAGGCTATAATCTCATTAAATAAAGTATTAGAATAGCCTAGATAATATTTATTTCTTGAAGAACTTAAGAGAAATCTCACCAGAGACAGAAAAACCTTACCTAAGATCAAAGACTTTGTGAGGAAGGAAAGAAAACAGTGGAGAATGATAACGATTCCATTCCTTGCCCTGGACCACATTGCTCCCCTGTTTGTTAATAGCCTTCATAATGATTTCTGTAGGTTTTGAGAGCTTAATAAGCAAGAGTACACACATATTTTATGTCTATGATGAATAACTACCTTTATTTACACAGATAATTACAAATGTATCATTTCTAACCTTTATTTCTAGAGAAAAAATATTACTTTTTCCCTAGCAGTTTGAAGAGCTGCATTGTATAGTATTGTAGAGTGAATTACAATAAAAAGTTGAAGTACAAAAGCATATCTCTTCCTAATGCTTCCATGAACCATGCTGTTTCTCGGTGAGTGTTTGACATTTATATATCTACAGTACATAGATATTCTACAAGGCTAGACACTGGGGAAAAATATACCCAGTAGATATAGCGCATATATTCTCTACTCTGTTTACAAAGAGGAGTGACATATTAATACTATATCTTGCTGTAGTTATCCAAAAACACCTATTTGTGAAAGAACTGTTCAACATAATGGTCACTTTGTTTTTATATCAGCCCTGACACTTTTGGCTGATTTACCTATATTGGAGACTTTGATAAATGGAGTAGGCATTAGTTATTATTATTCATTTAAGTTTTACTAGGCAGACATCTATAGTCATTTCATGTGCCGAGCACTTAATCTAGGTATTGTGGAATTCAGGAAGCAATGTACCTATACTCAGAGAAATTGAAGTCTTATGTACAGGAGAGAAAGATAGCAGGAATTTCAAAAAGCTGAAAAAAAAAATGCATGGTCTCATCTGTGCTTGTGTATTTCTAAAGCAAAAATGCCTCTCCAAGAAAAGAAAAAAAGAAAAGAGATGATCTAAGTCTCCTCACATGACCAAAGTTACATCGACCCCAGAAAGTATTTTGAAAAGAAATAATATTCGTGTCAATTTGAGGCTGTTGTTATTCTTCATATCAAACCCTGCAATTTTTGTCTTTCACTACTAGCTTGCATTTGGCACATGGACATATTTTCTTTCCTCCACACTTTGTTGAATAGCAATTCAGACAATTTTAATTAGTTGCCAACAAGTTTCACACAAAAAATTAAGTTCCGTCTCCTCTTCTTGAACAGTCTGAAGCCTGTGTTTGCAACAGTAGCTGCTGGTGTTGAGTATCAGCTGCCACAGTTGAATATTGAAACAGGTAACCATGCCCTATGCACCCCCCACCATGGTCTCCCTGACCTGGTTCACTCCACATTCTCTGCCTGAGTCTTAGAGATATCTGTGTTTGGACTTGTAGCTTATTGAAAATTGCATGTTGAAGATTATGTATTTCAGTCTTCACTCAGCCCTTTTGATATTCTAGAAATAATCACCATTTATTGAACATTATCTATGTCAGAGTTCAGCAAACCCTTCCTTTATCTAAAAAGGAAGAGCTGTGGCAAAGCAACCATAGATTGTTTATAAATGATGGGTGTAGCCTGTTCCAATAGAACGTTATCTGTGACACTGAAGTCTGCATTTCACATAGTTTTCATGTTGTCAAAACTTATATATATATATATATATAAAGTATTCTTAACTTTTGGCCATACAAAGCATGTGGTAGCCTGGGTTTGGCCTGTGGGTCTTAGTTTGCCCATTCTGATCTCTGAGTATTCTAATTTCCATTCCTGGCAGTTGTAAGAAATAACTATTACTGTTGAATTTCACAGTCAGAAAAATATAGTTATCTAATGCTGGGGATTTAGTCAATGTTGAGCCCAGATAATTGAGATGGAGAGACAGGGAGGGAGGAATGTATGATGGAGTGAGGGAGAAAGAGAAAAAGAGTGGTGAGGGACTAAGTGTTCAATAATTCTGGACCTTATCGCCTGAACACAGTGGATGCTTCTAAGGATAAACTATGCAATCAATGAAATTTTAAAATATCGGTTAAAAAATGAGTATGAGCTGAAAATCCGTACCAAAACTGCCTGACTTTTCATTCTTTTCCATCCTTTGCCTCTCAGGCGATGTTCCAATATGTCTAGTTGTTTCACAGAAGCACAGAAAGAAAGGGCTCTTTTAAATTAAGGATTTATTTATATTCCCTCTTGGCAACCTCAGCCATATTAGAACGCTTGCTAAAGAGCTAGTGCCAGCACGTTGCCTAGTTTAAATTCCCTGGGGGAATGACTCCTTATTATTCTTATTTCAGCCCCGCTGTAATGTGTGTGTGTGCACTGTTTACATATGAAGGATTAAACCCTTCCACCTTTGTGGCTTGAGTCATCTGACATAACCTCTGAGAATTATTCAATACTTATATTTTTCAATACAAGTCACTTACAAATCTATTTCATATGATGCTCAGGAAAAGGCATTAAATCAAGCCAGCGCTCTTCACTGTGGATATAGCAAGACAGCATTTTGCCCTTTAAAAAGAGTCCATCAGCAATATTATAACCAGGAAAATGATTATTTTGTACATTACTCTGTCCACATTATTGCAGGGAAAGAATGATAAATAATGAGCCCAAGTATCTCACTTATTACTCCGGAACCAATACTGTTTGGCAGAAATCATAATTCTTTTTGAAGTTTGCTCTTTTATCATCCATCGAGCCATCTGGCCTGGTTTAATTCTTACAGAGAATCAGAAGAAATGAGTAGTCCACTTTAGCCATTCTTTCTCGGCTGTGTTGTTTTAATAGCTACGGAGGGTAAGGATTTCCCTTTTCTTCTCTAATCACAGAACACCTCTGCTTCTCATGAAAGAGGAGAGACTGTGCTAATTGCAAAATTGTCCCAATCCATCAGGCTATGAAAAGAATCAATGATTCTGCCACAGAAGATTCCATTTATCTTTTAAAATTTTTCTTAAATGGTTCATAAGGAATAATCAGATAGCATCTGAGAGTAACTCCATCTGTGGATCATTCCCGACTCAAAGAGTAAATAAAAAGGTTAGTTTCAATAAGATACTTAAAACTTATCTTCACTAAAGTGTCTCATTTATATTGAATTGGGTTTGAATGATAGAAAGTGAGAGTCCATGTAAAAAGAACGAACAGTTGGGTAGAATTTGTAGATTATTTCAAAGATAGTTACCTCTTTTGTTAGACATGCTGTTTGTCCAGGGTTGTATAATCAGATTGCTTTTCCCTCAGTTGGTAACACTCCGAAAAGGAAAAGATTGCTTTAAACTTACCCCTAAGATTTTTACCTCTCGTGGTGATGGTTTAGTCACTAAGTTGTGTCTGACTCTTGTGATCCCATGGACTGTATGTAGCCCACCAGGCTCTCTGTCCATGGGATTTCCCAGGCAGGAATACTGGAGGAGGTTGCCATTTCCTTCTCCCAGGGATCTTCCTGACCCAGGGATCAAACCAGTGTCTCCTGCACTTGAAGGCAGGCTCTACATGGACTGAGCCACCAGGGAAGCCCCTTAGAGCCTTATTTTGGAAGCAGAAAAATCTGTCACTAGAAGCCAAAGGATACTTGTAGTATTTTCCCTGACATATGTGCCTACACCTGAACAATAGATTGGACAAAAGGAATAAGAAATGGTGAACAATTAGTTAGATCATAAATGTTTAACAACATAAAGTTGAAGACAAGCTATGTGAGGAAACATAATGAGATAGAGTGGGGGAGTTTCAGGAAGGAACCAACAGGAAAAATAAAGCTAAGAATGCATAACAATAACAGATAAAGTCGAGTGTATATGATGGGATCCCATTTTTACATGTATACTATAAAAACATATAGTATATATATATAGTACACCATACTATAGTACGAATTTAATGACTGAACTATATAATTACATTATCTTATATGTTTTAATTCTGGGCTGGATGATTCACAAGCTGGAAAGAAGTTTGCTGGGAGAAATATCAACAACCTCAGATATGCACTTAATGGTAGAAAGTGAAGAAGAACTAAAGAGTCTCTGGATGAGGGTAAAAGAGGAGAATGAAAAAGCTGGCTTAAAATTCAACATTCAAAAAGTAAGATCATGGCCTCCTATCCTATCACTTCATGGAAAACAGAAGGGGAAAGATTGGAAGCAGTGACAAATTTTACTTTCTTGGGCTCTAAAATCACTGTGGATGGTGACTGCAGCCACTAAATTAAAAGATGCTTGCTCCTTAGAAGAAAAGCTTTGACCAACCTAGACACTGTATTAGAAAGCAGAGACATCACTTTACCTACAAAGGTCCATCTAGTCAAAGCTAAGGTTTTTCCAGTAGTCATGTATGGTTGTGAGAGCTGGAGTGTAAAGAAGACTGAGCACTGAAGAATTGATGCTTTTGAACTATGTGTTGGAGAAGACTCCTGAAACTCCCTTGGACAGCAAGATCAAACCAGTCAATCCTAAAGGAAATCAATGCTGAATATTCATTGGAAGGAATGATGCTGAAGCTGAAAATCCAATACTTTGGCCACCTGATGCGAAGAGCCAACTCATTGGAAAATGCCCTAGTGCTGTGAAAGATTGAAGGAAGTAGGAGAAGAGGGCAACAGAGAATGAGATGGTTGGATGGTATCACTGACTCAATGGACATGAGTTTGAGCAAACTCAGGGAGATAAAGGACAGGGAAGCCTGGCATACTGCAGTCCATGGGGTCACCAAGAGTCGGACATGACTTAGCAACTAAACAACAGCTATATATTATAATTATACATATTTTATACAGTATAATTTATTACAAATTATTTAATTTTATTTTTATTTGACATATTATATACAAATATACTGATAGAGATTTGATTATATAATTATATATATAAGTGTTTATATTTACATTGAATGTCTTATACTACAGTTACAGTTTTTGCATGCAGTGTATGTTAGTTGGTTGTTCTGGAGGAATAGGAGTGAGGGTGTATATCTGTGTGAGTGTGGAGGGGCTGAACTTTGGGAAACAAGTGGAGATAGGGTATAGTGGGGAGGGTAGAAGCATTTTCTTTCTTTCTTTATATGTTTATATGTTGCTTTTAACATCAAATATGGATTTATTTCATAATAAAAATCACCTATGAGATTTAAAAAGATGAACAGCAGTAGCTGTGCATGTCCTGTTCTCTATAGAATTCCTAGGAGAAAAGGAAGTCCCATCTAAATCTAACCAGCTCTAGAACATCCCCTGGGAAAAATGAGATGAGAAATTTACCCACCTTCACACAGAACTCAGGGAAATGCTCTCTGTGCCTACCAGACAGCTCCATTCCTAGCCCATGGTTTCAGATATGTGTTGTGTGTGTGTGCTTAGTTGCTCAATTGTGTCTGACTATTTGCAACTCCAGGGACTGCAGCCTGCCAGGTTTCTCTGTCCATGGGGATTTTCCAGGCAAGAATTCTGAAGTGGGTTGCCATGCACTTCTCCATGTGATCTTCCCAACCCAGGGATTGAACCCAGGCCTCCTGCATAGCAGGTGGATTCTTTACAGTATGAATTTATTAAGTACTTACTATATATATTTTTAACCTCTGTAGGCATCTTGAGAATTATCTCCTTTTTCTAACCATATCTGTTAGATACTCTTGGAAAACTGAATTAAAAATAAAGTTATATTTCTAATGTATGGGGATAAATATCAGGATCTTGGAAAAATATTCAGCTTTCTTTGAGCTAAATAAAATATCTGAGGTGTTTTGTTTTTCTTTGAGTTTTTTAGGGCTGGATAATTGTCTTTTCAATTTTCCTTCATTTGAAATATAAAGATATAAACCCATTCATACCTGTTAAATTTGAAATTAAATATTAATAGCTTAAACAACAGTATGGCAAACTCTGACAAGAAAACACCCTTTGTGATTGTAGATGAGAATGCCCTAACTTGACTAAGTCATAGTCTCCCATCCCTATGGCTATAATTGGCATAGAGAAACATTAAAGGGTCTTTCAGTAATTGCTGTTAAATTACTGAATCATAGGTTTTCTCAGCTTGATAATTAAAAGTATTGCAAATGCCAAACTTAGTTTTGTAGATACTAAGTATTAAACCAGTTGATGATAACTAGACCTTGCTTAGCTATTTTTAAAAATTTTTTCCACTTAGTCATTTTAGTTATGACTGTGAGGTGTAATTTATCAAAAGCACAATGAGAGGTTATCAAACTCTCATTTCAGTAAAAGAAAGAGGAACATTACCCTCAAGAGATAAATCTTTCATTAAACTTTACAAAGACCTTAAGCAGTCTCTACCCCATTTATCATTTCTAGTCTTTTAGAATGCACCAGCTGCCTATGTTTAGAAAGCAGCACAAGGCAGACAGCCAACATCAGGGTTGATGGCTGGTGGAATGGATGAAACTTCTGTTCCATTTTTTTTTTACATGTTCATTCACCTTAGAAAATCATTTTAAAATCAGCAGTGTTGGGGCCTAAATTTTGGTGATGTACTAAACTATTTAATAAATGTTAAGATTTTGGGAACTATGACAAAAATTACTTTATCATGAAAGAAATGTGTTCAAGAGAGGGAAAAATTCCACAATTTCTTTTACATGCTCATAAAAAAAACGATCAAACAAAGAAAAACTTGTTTGATGTTAGCATTCTTATAGCATGTGTCAATTTGGTATTTTTCTTTACTCTAAATATATGAGTACAGTCTTAATGTTTATAGTCACTCTAAGTTATTGTCTTAAAGAGCACTTGTTACCATTTGAAATTATCCTGTTTCATGTATCTGTGTGCTTTTTATATTCTTCCCTCCCCTGTAGAATGTAAGCTCCTTGAAAGCAGGGACTTTGGCCCATCCAGTTCACCTCTGTATTCTGAGCACCTCTAAGAATGACTGACACATCAAACACATTGAGCATAATTTTCAGTATATGAATTGAATCAATCAATGGAGAAATGAAAGAAGGAATGTGAAAGTGAAAGTCGCTCAGTCCTATCTGACTCTTTGCGAACCCATGGACTGTCGTCCATGGAATTCTCCAGGACAGAATACTGGAGTGGATGGCTGTTCCCTTCTCCAGGGGATCTTCCCAACCCAGGGATGAAATCCAGGTCTCCCACACTGCAGGCAGATTCTTCACTGGCTGAGCCACCAGGGAAGCTACAGTAGCTGTAAAGGCCATTAATCTCAAGAGCAGAAATCATCCAGATTTGAAGGTTTTTTTAATTTTATATGCAAGGGTAATAAAATAAAAAATACCCTTTAAAAAGCAATTGAATGTCGAAGTACAACTTAAGTAGCATTCATTATGTTGTTGTTGTTAAGTTGCTAAATCATGTCCAACTCTTTGCAATCCCATGGACTGCAGCATGGCAGCCTTCCCTGTCCTTCACCATCTGCCAGAGCTTGCACAAATTTATGTCCACTGAGTCAGTGATGCCATCCAACCATCTTATCCTCTGTTGTCCCCTTATCCTCCTGCCCTCAACCTTTCCCAGCATCAGGGTCTTTTCCAGTGAGTTGGCTTTTCTCATCAGGTGGACAAAGTATTGGAGCTTCAGCCTCAGCATCAGTCCTTCCAATGAATATTCAGAATTGATTTCCTTTAGCATTCATTTACATTATCTTATTCACTGAGATTCCTTATTGATGTTTTAAGTTCAATTTTTGCTGTCTATTTTTATTCAACAAGTTTATTTAATATCCACTCTGTATTTAGTAACTGCATTAGGCACTGGAATTCAAGACTAAAATAATATAAAGTCTTTGGTCTTGCAGAATTCATAATTTTATGGGGGAAATGAAAACATAAATAAATAGAAGGTCACAATGAATGTGCTAAAATGCTCTGATAATAGCAAGTAAAGTGTTATAGGACAACAGAGGAGAGACATGAGTGAGTGAGAATATTGGGCTGGCCTCTTAGAAGATGTGGCAATTCTGATGAATCAGGAGGACAACTGGGGTGATTCAGATGAGTTCAAAATAGAAAAAAACATCTACTCAAAACCATTATTCACAAAATTCAGGTAGTAAATGAGAGATGAATGTGAACTGGGAATAGCTAGAGGTGAGGAGACACATGTAATCTGAAGTATGGAGGGTTTTACATGCCTCTTTTTACTGAGAATTACAGTAAGTCATTGAAGGATTTTAAACAGAGAGTGACGTTTACTTTTTGTTTGCTTATTCATCCAAAAAATAGTTATTAAGCATGTGCTTTTCACAAGTCACTGTGAAAATGCTGGGTATATACTGATAAATAATACATAGTCCTGACTTTTGAGAGACGTAAGAGAGAGAGTGTTAGTCGCTTAGTCGTGTCCAACTCTGCAACCCCATGGACTGTAGCCCACCAGGCTGCTCTGTCCAGGGGGATTCTCCAGGCAAGAATACTGGAATGGGTTGCCATGCCCTCCTCCAGGGGATCTTCCTGACCCAGGGATCGAACTCAGGTCTCCCACGTTGCAGGCTAATTCTTTACTGTTTAAGCCACCAAGAGAGACTTATAGACTTGTAAAAATTTAAAGCACATTGTTAGTTGAATGTGAGTGTAGATGAAACAGAGTTAAGACACAAAAAAAGTGTAGCCCAAAGGATATTTGCATTTTAGAAATATCACCCTGAGAACAAAGTGGAGATTTATTTGAAAAATCCATGATGATGCTGTTCTAGAGATCTAGGCTTGAACTAAGGGAAGGAGAGTGAGGATGGAAAGAAAAGACTCCTAAGATTAGACTAGAACCATTTGTAGGTAGTGTGACCAACTTTTCAGGTTAGTCCTGGGAGGTTCTGGGGTTAAGGGAAGCCCTCATGTCTCAAGAAACCCTTAGTCAAGATGATTAATCAGTATGGTTGATTATTTTAGCTGAATATTGGCAATGAAGAATGTTTTTCTGTTTAGTATATGCCTTGAAATATCAATAACCTTTGATATGCTGATGACACCACCCTTATGGCAGAAAGCGAGGAGGAACTAAAGAGCCTCTTGATGAAGGTGAAAGAGGATAGTGAAAAGTTGGCTTAAAACTCAACATTCAAAAAACAAAGATCATGGCATTCAGTCCCATCACTTCATGGCAAATAGATGGGGAAACAATGGAAACAGTGACAGGCTTTATTTTCTTGGGCTCCAAATTCACTGCAGATGGTGACTGCACCCATGAAATTAAAAGACACTTGCTCCTTGGAAGGAAAGCTATGACAAACCTAGACAGTATATTAAAAAGCAGAGACATTACTTTGTCGACAAAGGTCAAAGCTATGATTTTCCCAGTAGTCATGTATGCATATGTGATTTGGACCATAAAGAAGGCTGAGCACCAAAAGATTGATGCTCTTGAATTGTGGTGTTGGAGAAGACTCTTGAGAGTCCCTTGGACTGCAAGGAGATCAAACCAGTCAATCCTAAAGGAAATCAACCCTGAATATTCATTCATAGTACTAATGTTGAAGCTGAAACTCCAATACTTTGGCCACCTGATGCAAAGAGTTGATTCATTAGAAAAGACCCTGATGCTGGGAAAGATTGAAGGCAGGAGGAGAAGGGGAAGACAGAGGATGAGATGGTTAGATGGCATTACCAACTCGATGGACATGAGTTTGAGCAAGCTCTGGGAGTTGGTGATGGACAGGGAAGCCTGGCATGCTGCAGTCCATAGGGTTGCAAAGAGTCAAACGTGACTGAGCAACTGAACAGCAACAACAGCATATGCCTTGAGAGGTTGGATAGTGGTGGTATTCCAGTAAATAGAATATATAGAAATGTTAGAAAACTTGTGGAAGAAGCAGGGTAGAAGGTAAGGACATGATAACTTTAAGAAGAGTGGGTACATGCTCAGTCATGTCTGACTCCTTGTGACCTCATGAACTATAGCCCACCACTCTGGAATTTTTTAAGCAAGAATGCTGGAGCAGGTTGCCAATTCCTACTCCAGGGATGATACATTTAGGTAAATGTGAATTAGAGGGACCTTTGAGATACTGAGCTAGGGGTGACCACAAGAGTTTGACATGAGTCCTAAGCTCTGATAGGTCATCTGATTGAATGGCAGTCTAGAAATCACCAATAAGAAAATGACTGTAGAAGCCATAGAGATAGATGAGATCAACTAAAATGAATACATAGAGAAGTGCGCTTTTGCAGAACCCTGAGGAATAGCAACAAACAGATCTGTCTTTTCTTTCATGATGTGACTACAAATTGGGAGATTGTATATTTAAGATATATGGTTTCTCTGTATGTTGTAACGGAGAAGGCAATGGCACCCCACTCCAGTACTCTTGCCTGGAAAATCCCATGGACGGAGGAGCCTGGTAGGCTACAGTCCATGGGGTTGCTGAGAGTCGGACACGACTGAGCGACTTCACTTTCACTTTTCCCTTTCATGCACTGGAGAAGGAAATGGCAACCCACTCCAGTATTCTTGCCTGGAGAATCCCAGGGATGGCGGAGCCTGGTGGGCTGCCGTCTATGGGGTCGCACAGAGTCGGACACGACTGAAGCGACTTAGCAGCAGCAGCAGCAGCAGCAGTATGTTGTAATAGTAAGTATAAACCAACATATTTTGTTTTATCAGGATTTGCATTGTTTTCCATAATTTCCATAATTAATATTCTGATACTTGGTATTAAAATAGTCTTACAATGTCATAACCCACTTAGTGATTGGTGTCTTCATAAAATATATAATGAGTCTAAACATTCCATTTCCATTGTCTATGATTATAATAGGCTTGTCAGAAAATCTCTACTAAAACTAAAAGAGTTATAATTTAAAAAGACTGCCCATGACTAGGTTAGATTTTGATTAAAAACATAGGTGAAGATATCAGTATGTTGAATTATCAATTACTGTACCCTAATTCACTATCCATCTAGCCTAAACACCTTAAGGAATAGTCCAGTTTAAAAATAATTATCATGATATGGGAATCACAGGTGAGTAAAATGTCTCCCTCCAATTTGGGGAAAAAAATCATAGAATTCCAAAATTTTCTTTAAAAAGTAAACAAATTAAACCAAAAACAATTTAGAAAAGGCTATTTGCCACTATCTCCATAATTTTCTGAAGTAACACATGGGATAATCCTCAAATTACAATGGACAAAACCACAGAATGAAGGTAAATATTTTCAACTGCTTATACAAAGCATGGGCTTTCCTGATAGCTCAGTTGATAAAGAATCCACCTGCAATGCAGGAGATCCCGGTTCTATTCTTGGGTTAGGAAGATCTGCTGGAGAAGGGATAGACTACCACTCCAGTGTTCTTGGGCTTCCCTTGTGACTCAGCTGGTAAAATATCTCCTGCAATTCGGGAGACCTGGATTCGATCCCTGGGTTGGGAAGATCCCCTGGAGAAGGGAAAGGCTACCCACTTCAGTATTCTGGCCTGGAAAATTCCATGGACTTTATAGTCCATGGTGCCTCGAAGAGTTGGACACGACTGAGTGACTTTCACTTTCATACAAAGCATTCTGAAATAGTGTGAACTTATTTTTCTTAAATTACTGGTGACTATTTAAAAGTGTATCATTGACCAGAGGGCAAAAGTTCCCAGAACAAAGCTTGGGATTTACTGAGTTAAGAAGCTATGGGGCGGGGTGGGGGGGGACGTTATTAGAGGAAAAATAATTCTAATGTAAAATGGAATTTTGCTGTGGCAATGACTTCATGGCTTTATGAACTGACTTGCCACATAAGATACTGGGCAAATATTTAGGAACATTTTATAATTGAGTTAAAGTAGTAACTATGTAGGTTCAGTTTTTTCTACTTTAAATACTCTATCTTGTTCCCTGATTTTCCACTTCAGGAAGTTACATCATTACATGTCTGTGGGCTTTTTAACATGACTTCATCCATTCCTGTCCTATTCAATCATATTTGTATCTGAAACTAAAGTACCTACTCAGGACTTTTGTATTCTAGAGCCAAGAATTTGTCCCATTTTCCAGTATTTCTTTTTTCAAATGTTTTCCATTCCTCATTCTCTCAGATATTTTCTAAATAAAGTGAAGTCTAAAAAAGGTATGTGATCTTTATACAGTACTGTTTTTTTCTGCAAATAAACAGTAAGCCTGAAATCTGTGAGATTTTTTACATCATCAAACTTTTAAAACTTGTGAATGCAGTAAAAGTTTGTATATAATTCTAATATTGTAAGACTTTATCTCCCAAGGTAACCAATATTAGAAAATTCACCTGTGTAGTTTTATATATATTCATGTATATATATGAATATATATATATATCCTGTTCTTTTTTATAGTTGCAAAACATTCCACTAGTATTTACTCAGTTATTTTCCTGTTGATTGGCATGTAGATAGGCTCAAGATTTTTTGCTACATATGAAAATTCCATAATAAGCTTCCTTACGTATACACTTATATGCAAGTCTTTATATTACATTGCTTTTATTTTTGAAAGAGAGATTCTAAGTTTGAGAGTCTCTATATTTTAACTTTAATAGATTATCCCAGATAAGTTTTCCATAATATTGCATCAATGAATGCTCTCATAAGCAGTGTGTAAATAAAGTGACCATTCCTCCTGAGAAGGAGTTTAATCTTAAGAAAATCCACAAAAACATTTTTGTTAACATTTGGAAACTCATAGTGAGGCTGATTACTACCTACTATCACCACTGCCATTATATACTAATACAACCAGTACTCCTAAAACTACTACTACTAATACTATATTCATGTAAAAGCAGGGGCTCTCACTTGACATACAGAAAATACCTTTCTTATAATCCCTTTACAAATAGTGTTTTATCTATTCTTCATAGTCTTTGGATGAGCTTGGCATTAATATCTTTATTAAGTAGGTGAAGAGTTTGAACCTCAGAATGATTGAACAATACACGTAAGATTGTACAGTCTGAAACGGCCACCTCTGAGATTTGAATCAGTTTTTTTGTCTAACTGAATTCAAAGACAGTACACTCGGCTCTTTACAACAATGATATCAAATTGCTTACTCCATCCCAACACACAAACACACCTAGAACAAAATGACCCGAAGAAGTTTAGTGTCTTCTGTTCTCTATTAAAAATCATTTATGAGTAGATAACAAAATCCAATTCACTTGTTCTATTTTATTCTCAGATTACTATCTCTCTTCTTTATACCACCATCATCATCATCTGATGCTCTAAATCTAGTGTTCCTTGAGTAATTTGTCCCATGTAAAGATAAGAAACAAACAAATCTTCTCTTCTGCAGATGAAATGTACCTTCTCATATGTAACCATGTGATATTTACAAGTTATTATATCTCAGGAATTGATACTAGCCCCTGAGTGTTGAAAGACCTGAGGTAACACATCTAACATAGAAGCTTGCTTTTAATAAAACCTATATTAATACATTACTTGCTGAACCAATTAAGTTTTTGATGCAGAACGAAAATTTTTTCACACTTAGCTTTTTTTTTTGGCTGTATGGCATGCAGGATCTTAGTTCTCCAACCAGGGATCAAACCCATGCCCCCTGCAGTGGAAGTATGATGCCTTAACCACTGGATAACCAGGGAAGTCCCAGAACCAAATTCTTTGATGAATCTCCTTAGTTGATCTGCAGCATGTAGAAGCATGTTGGAACCAAATAATCAACAGTGTTGATTATGTTGGGTCAGATGAAATAGTAGAGAAAATGAGCTAAGTTATACAATTTTCAAGGTGACGTAACATAGAAACAGAGAGTGAAGTATGTCAGAAAGAGAAAAAAACCAAATATTGTATATTAACACATATATGTGGAATCTAGAAAAACGGTACATATGAACCTATCCTATTTTCAGGGGAGAAATAAAGACACAGACATAGAGAGTGGATATGTGGACATGGCGGGAAGGGGAGAATGAATTAGGAGACTAGGACTGACATAAATACATACCATGTATAAGACAGATAGCTAGTGGGAACCTGTAATAAAGCACAGGGAGCTCAGCTCAGGGTTCTGTGGAGACCTAGAGCATCCCCCTAGAGTTTGGGGGATGGAGGTGGGAGGGAGAACCAAGAGGAAGGGGATGTATGTATACATATAACTGAATTGCTTTGTTTTACAGAAGGAACTAACAGAACATTGTAAAACAACTATACCTCAATAAATTAAAAAAATAATAATGTATTCCTAAATCTGAGAAATGTGTGAAGGGATGTAACCAAAAACACAGGGGAGGAAGACAGATAGCTACCTAGACAGAGTCAAAAAATTACAGAGCTGTTTCCAGATTTGAACCAACTATGGCTCATTGCCAAGCACTGTCATGTTGCTGGCCTGTCAGTATATTCTGGTGTTACACTCCAGGGAAATTTATCTGAATCTTATTGTGACCTCTTATTGGAGGCAGGATGGCAGGATATGGGGAGAGGCTCATAACTGATGAGTGTAACATAAACTATTCTAGATACTATTCAACATAAAATCTCTAAGACGTTAGATTTTTTTTAATTTCTGCGTTTATTAAATTCCCACTATTACTAAATTTTGTGCTTCTATTTGATACATCTTATTCTATCATATTGCATTTCAGGTGCAAAATATGCTACCCATTTTATTATTCAAAATAAGATTGTGTTTAGCTCTCAGGTACCTCTGACCCCTTTCAATGCAACATCCAATGTGAGCAGTGATTGTCCATGGATTTACACCCTCCCCCATGCACACCCGCTGTAGGAATCTTGTACCCCAGAGACTAATTTTAGGAGCAGATTGAATATCCTGACTTCTCCAGAATTCCTCACTCCTCTGTGTGCCCTGGATTAGAACATCTAAATATCTGGCCAATCCATTTTACCTCTCATTGATCACATTCCATCCCTATATTCTTCTTGGAAAATCTTGCTTGAATGTCCTAGTTAGAGATCTGTCATTGACATGTGATATTGCAAAAGACTGAGTGCAAAGGAAATGTGAGAATACAGCCGAGTTCCATGAAGACAGATATTAACGAGATTTACAAAGATGTAAACAAAGCCACTCTGTGTTTTGAAAAATGTAGATATTTTTACTAAAAATATTTATATTGACATGTAGTTTATTATTATTTTAAATGAATTAATAAACAAAAAAAGATCTGTTATTGTGAGGGTGATAACTAAGAGAAGCCCAACCCTACATAACTGAGAAAGAAACAAACAAAAGGCAACTTTCCCCAGCACCCAAGGATTCCCACATTCACAAAGGCAGTAGAATCTGATTACCTTTCCTATGAGTAGAGAAAATAAAAAAGTTCACTTTTTTTTTTCTTCTGTTGTTAACTCTATTCCAGTAAAGAAGCAAACAAAAGAGTTATTTCTGCGTTAAACTGTTAACATGACTTCCTGCCATATAACCATGTGGTTTAATCTTTTCTTGTTTAGTGAACTGCAACTATCTAAAAGCAATAAGCATCGAATTCCAACATAGCAAACACTCATTGTCTGTGCAGTGATTCCCCCTTTGCCAATTCAGTCAAATATCATTCATGGATCATATCACTCTTTCCCATAATTCTAATCAGAGCCTCAAAGTCCTTCTCAAGATAGCTCCTCAGGCTACTGTAATCATTCAACTGAAGTGACCCAGGAGATATAACCCATTTTCCACACCTGGCTCTTTTGGAATCTTCTGAAGTGACCAATGCATTGCTTTCAACCTTATAGACACCCAGTCCTGTTTAATGAATTGCACTGAAGTGAAAAAAATAAACTAAACTCAATCAAATTGCGGAAACTTCACCATTTTAAAAGAAATGGAAGTTCAGTATTCACATATAACTACTTTTTCCAACTGTTTTTTCTAGTAAGGCACTTATGCAGCTTCAATATATATTCAACACTTGAAATCACACACTTAAATTTTGTTGAAAATCTCCCATATACCACTTGAACCAAGGAAAAGAGATCAAAGTCAGCTTTGTAAAGAATGTTACCCAGGGCAGAGTCAAAGGCCTAGAAGAATGAGAAAAGAATATTAGTCACACTGACTGTGCAGTACTTAATTTAATGTTCTATTCAGAACTTGGAAGAGCCCAGACTTTACACAAATTGAAACTTAAGCTTAAACAAGCATGGAAGAGAAGCAGCTTCATTTCTTTTCTTCAAAAAAGAGAAAGCTCAGTTCTTTTTCTCCAATGGCTGCCAGTGCTGACTTCAGTAGCATATCCCATCATTTGCATGTGTGTGTGGGCTTGAGCATTTTGAATAAAGGTATAATACTCCTTTAGAAAATAAAATATTGTATCAGCACTGCAAATCCATATAGAGGTATCTATCTATGTTTAAGTACTTTTATAGGTTTATTCTGTAGCATTGACATTTATGTTTTGTGTATCACTCTTCTACTTTGATGGTTTTAAATTAAAATAGTATTTATTTTTATATTGCCATTTTATTTTTAAATTTTTCTTATTTTTATTATTTCCTTATATTTATTATCTTTGTTTTCCATTAATAGCTTCTGTTTATTTAGCATTTTATTTTGCCAGGCAATATATGGAATATTTTAAATGGATTAAAAAAATTATTTATTAATTCATTTAGTATGTCAACAGATGTTCATGAGTGACAACTCTTGCAGATTCTTGGATATAGTGGCAATTAAGACAGGGTAAAGGACATACATAACCTTACAGAGTTAATATTCTAGTAGGGTAAAAAAAAACCACATTGTAGAGTACTAAGGGCTATGAAGGAAATAAAGGAAATGAGCAGGAGTTTTAAGGTGTAGGTGGATGAGACAGAGCAGGTAGATGGCCAGGGTGGCCAGGAGAAGCCTCTTTGGGAAGGAGATATTTGATCTGGAATCTGAAGATTAGATAACATCATGTGATGAGCAGAGAGAAGGAAAGCATTTAGAGTGAACTGCAGCAGGGACTGAGCTTAGAGGTTGTGGGCAGCACACATCAAACCAATATGATGAAGAATAGTAGAGGGTAGGGTGTGGAATTTAATGAAGTTGCAGAATAAACAGGGGCAAGATAATCTGGGCCCACACAGGGCATGGTTCAATGTTTTGATTTCAATTATTTTGTAATGCAGAGCCACATAAAAAAGGAAGTTGCCTGAGGGAACAAGGGTGGAATAGAGAGAACAAATAAGGCTGCTACTGTAGTCAAGATGTAAAATGATTGTTTGAACTAGGGTTAGGGACATAAGAATGGAGGCAGTGAAAACTGCTTGAATATTTTGGTTTATTTTAAAGATAGAGCTAATAGTATTGAGTGTTACAGTTAAAAGTATATCAAAGAGTCAACAGAATTTGAATATGAGAACTGAGAAAAATCAAAGATGATTAACAAAGATTTTGGTTTAAGCATTTGGAGGAACAGAGGTTGCCTTTTACTGAGATGGGAAAGACATCAAAGAAGGTGAAGGTTTGGGAGCCAAAATCAAGAGTGTGTTTTTACAGAAAATTAACAAGGAAACACAAACTTTAAATGACACAATGGACCAGCTAAACCTAATTGGTATCTATAGGACATTTCACCACCAAACAATCAATTTCACCTTTTTCTCAAGTGCACACGGAACCTTCTCCAGAATAGTTCACATCCTGGGACACAAATCTAGCCTTGGGAAATTCAAAAAAATTGAAATCATTCCAATCATCTTTTCTGACCACAATGCAGTAAGACTAGATCTCAATTACAGGGGAAAAAAACTATTAAAAATTCCAACATATGGAGGCTAAACAACACACTTCTGAATAACCAACAAATCACAGAAGAAATCAAAAAAAAAATCAAAACATGAATAGAAAAGAATGAAAATGAAAACACAACAACCCAAAACCTATGGGACACTGTAAAAACAGTGCTAAGGGGAAGGTTCATAGCAATACAGGCTTACCTCAAGAAACAAGAAAAAAGTCAAATAAATAACCTAACTCTACACCTAAAGCAACTAGAGAAGGAAGAAATGAAGAACCCCAGGGTTAGAAGAAGGAAAGAAATCTTAAATACTAGGGCAGAAATAAATGCAAAAGAAACAAAAGAGACCATAGCAAAAATCAACAAAGGTAAACCTGATTTTTTGAGAAGATAAATAAAATTGACAAACGGTTAGCCAGACTCATCAAGAAACAAAGGGAGAAGAATCAAATCAACAAAATTAGAAATGAAAATGGGGAGATCACAACAGACTCCACAGAAATACAAAGGATCATAAGAGACTACTACCAACAGCTATATGCCAATAAAATGGACAACTTGAAAGAAATGGACAAATTCTTAGAAAAGTATAACTTTCCAAAACTGAACCAGGAAGAAAGAGATCTTAACAGACCTGTTACAAGCACGGAAATCGAAATTGTAATCAGAAATCTTCCAGCAAACAAAAGCCCAGGACCAGACGGCTTCACAGGTGAATTCTACCAAAAATTTAGAGAAGAGCTAACACCTATCTTACTCAAACTCTACCAGAAAATTGCAGAAGAAGGTAAACTTCCAAACTCATTCTATGAGGACACCATCACCCTAATACCAAAACCAGACAAAGATGCCACAAAAAAAGAAAACTACAGACTAATATCACTGATGACCATAGATGCAAAAATCCTTAACAAAATTCTAGCAAACAGAATCCAACAACATATTAAAAAGATCATACATCATGACCAAATGGGCTTTATCCCAGGAATGCAAGGGTTCTTTAATATCCGAAAATCAATCAATGTATATACCACATTAACAAATTGAAAGATAAAAACCATATGGTTATCTCAATAGATGCAGAAAATGCCTTTGACAAAATTCAACATCCATTTATGATAAAAACTCTCCAGAAAGCAGGAATAGAAGGAACATACCTCAGCATAATAAAAGCTATATATGACAAACCCACAGCAAACATTATCCTCAATGGTGAAAAATTGAAAGCATTTCTTCTGAAGTCAGGGGTAAGACAAGGGTGCCCACTCTCACCACTACTATTCAACATAGTTTTGGAAGTTTCGGCCACAGCAATCAGAGCAGAAAAAGAAATAAAAGGAATCCAGATAGGAAAAGAAGAAGTAAAACTCTCACTGTTTGCAGATGACATGATCCTCTACATAGAAAACCCTAAAAACTCTACCAGAAAATTACTAGAGCTAATCAATGAATATAGTAAAGTAGCAGGATATAAAATTAACACACAGAAATCCTTTGCATTCTTATACACTAACAATGAAAAAACAGAAAGAGAAATTAAGGAAATAATACCATTCACCATTGCAACGAAAAGAATAAAATACTTAGAAATATATCTACCTAAAGAAACAAAAGACCTATATATAGAAAACTATAAAATACTGATGAAAGAAATCAAAGAGGACACAAATAGATGGAGAATTATTCCATGTTCATGGATTGGAAGAATCAATATAGTGAAAATGAGTATATTACCCAAAGCAATCTACAGATTCAATGCAATCCCTATCAAGCTACCAATGGTATTTTTCAGAGAACTAGAACAAATAATTTCACAATTTGTATGGAAATACAAAAAACCTCGAATAGCCAAAGCAATCTTGAGAAAGAAGAATGGAACTGGAGGAATCAACCTGCCTGACTTCAGGCTCTACTAAAGCATCAGTCATCAAGACAGTATGGTACTGGCACAAAGACAGAAATATAGATCAATAGAACAAAATAGAAAGCCCAGAGTTAAATCCACGTACCTATGGTTACCTTATCTTTGACAAAGGAGGCAAGAATATACAATGGAGAAAAGACAATCTCTTTAACAAGTGATGCTGGGAAAACTGGTCAACCACTTGTAAAAGAATGAAACTAGAACACTTTCTAACACCATACACAAAAATAAACTAAAAATGGATTAAAGATCTAAACATAAGACCAGAAACTATAAAACTCCTAGAGGAAAACATAGGCAAAACATTCTCCAACATAAATCACAGCAGAATCCTCTATGACCCACCTCCCAGAATATTGGAAATAAAAGCAAAAATAAACAAATGGGACCTAATTAGACTTAAAAGCTTTTGCACAACAAAGGAAACTATAAGCAAGGTGAAAAGACAGCCTTCAGAATGGGAGAAAATAATAGCAAACGAAGCAATGGACAAAGAATTAATCTCAAAAATATACAAGCAACTCCTGCAGCTGAATTCCAGAAAAATAAACGACCCAATCAAAAAATGGGCCAAAGAACTAAACAGACACATCTCTAAAGAAGACATACAGATGGCTAACAAACACATGAAAATATGCTCAACATCACACATTATCAGAGAAATGCAAATCAAAACCACTATGAGGTGCCATTTCACACCAGGCAGAATGGCTGCTATCCAAAAGTCTACAAGCAATAAATGCTGGAGAGGGTGTGGAGAAAAGGGAACCCTTTTACACTGTTGGTGGGAATGCAAACTAGTCCAGCCACTATGGAGAACAGTGTGGAGATTCCTCCAAAAACTGGAAATAGAACTGCCATAGGACCCAGCAATCCCACTGCTGGGCATACACACTGAGGAAACCAGAACTGAAAGAGACACGTGTACCCCAATGTTCATCATAGCACTGTTTATAATAGCCAGGACATGGAAGCAACCTAGATGTCCATCAACAGACTAGTGGATAAGAAAGCTGTGGTACATATACACAATGGAATATTACTCAGCCATTAAAAAGAATACATTTGAATCAGTTCTAATGAACTGGATGAAACTGGAGCCCATTATACAGAGTGAAGTAAGCCAGAAAGAAAAACACCAATACAATACACTAACGCATATATATGTAATTTAGAAGGATGATAATGATAACCCTATATGCAACACAGAAAAAGAGACACAGATGTACAGAACAGTCTTTTGGACTCTTGGGAGAAGACGAGGGTGGGATGATCTGAGAGAATAGCATTGAAACATGTATATTATCGTATGTGCAACAGATAGCCAGTCCAAGTTCGATGCATGAGACAAGTGCTCAGGGCTGGTGAACCTGGATGACTCAGAGGTATGGGATGGAGAGGGAGGTAGGAGGAGGGTTCAGAATGGTGAACACATGTAAACCCATGGCTGATTCATATCAATGTATGGCAAAACCACTACAATATTGTAAAGTAATTAGCCTCCAACTGAAATAAATAAATAAATTTTTTTAAAGTGAGTTTTTAGATTATAAACTTATATATATAACAAAGTTATATATATAACTTTGTTATATATATATATAACAAAAGCATGTTATATATATATATATATATATATATAAAACATGCTTTTGTATCTATAAATTTGGAGTTGAAGGGAATGGTCTGGGGTAGAATTATACATGTAGGAGTATCAGTTTATTCACATCCTGTAAAATCATGGCGCTAGATGAGAGCACCCAGCAAGCAGAAGAAGAAAAGTTAAGAGGTCAGATGACAGCTTGAGAGCTCTCCAGATGTTAGATGTTGGGAAAATGAGAATATTCAGCAAAAGAAACAAAGAAGAATCAGCCAGATAAGAAGGGAATTGTTCAAGAAAGGATGGAACCCAAATGCAAGTGAAGGAGAAAGTGATACCTGTCAAACGGCTAACAGGTAGAGTAGCAAGTGAATGAAGTGACCATTAATGCTCTACTTGCAACATAAAAGATTAATTTCAGTTCTGTGGTGGATACAGAAACTTATCAGAGCGACCTCAAACCAGACAGGAAAAATGAAATGAAAACTGTAGGAGAGGGAAATGGCAACCCACTGCAGTATTCTTGCCTGGAGAATCCCATGGACAGAGGAGCCTGGTGGGCTGCAGTCTATGAGGTCACAAGGAGTCGAACACGATTGAGTGACTAAAACTGTAGGAGCTGATAATTATTGTAATGATCATTGCTGCAAATGAAAGCACTGAAGGGATGTTATAGCTGGAGGGAGAAATGAAGTCAAAGGGTGGTCTTTGTTTTTAACATGTGAGTGATTCCAGCATATTTCAGTGTTATTGAGAACTATTTTATAGAACTGAGATTAGGAAAATTTTGCTATAAAGGGCCAGACATTACATATGTTTAGCTTTGTAGCTAGACATCTTTGTTGTAACTCTTCAACCCAGCTCTTAGAGTGTGAAAGCACTGCAGATGAGCAAGGCTGTGTTCCCATAAGACTTTCTTTATAGATGCTAATCTGAATTTCATATAATTTTATGTTCCATGAAATATTATTCTTTGATTTTTTTTTTAATCATTTTTGACTTAGGTGTCCAGCCAAGTTTGGCCCCATAGACCATAGTTTGCTGACTTCTACAGAACAAAATTTGAGGCTGAAAGAAAGAGAGAGGAAGATTTCAGGAGCCAGACACTTTCATGGCATGGCATAGAGCAACCAATAGATTGGTCTGAGTTGCTTCCATCTTACAAGGGAGAAAGAGAAGGCAAAGTATATGGTTACAGATGCAAGGTACTAAGTTAGTAGTAGAAGAACATGGGCATCTTATTCTGATCTTATATTTTTTTATGGAAAAGTTTAAGAAGTACCTTTAACTGAGAAAAACAAGTGAATGAAAGATATGGAAAATCTGAAGAGTGGGTAAACGGTTTCACAGGAGCCACGTAGAATGAGAAAGTGAACTGACTAGGGAAATGTACTTAATGCTAGGAAAGCACTAAGAGCCCACTTGAGATTTCTGTCAAGGAGTTAAATAAAAATTTGTCAGGTTGGCTGTACATTTTTCTTCAGGCGTATTCAGCTACTTAGATATATGCCTTGAGTAGTCAAAGGCTTAGATTTAGCCAGATTTGGTACCTTGCTAGGCAAGATGATGGAAGGAGAGAGACCAAGTGAGTTGAGAGTATTTGAAAGGGAATGATTACTGTGATTGGCCATGTAATTGAGCTGGGTGAGAGCAAAAGTGAGGACATAGTGGGGGTGATAAAAAGTGGAAAAGTGAAAAGGTCAATAAATTGGAAGTCACAGTGAGAAGGAAGAATGTATGGATACAGGATATGCTAGAGAATGAAATGGAAGAGAGGAGGGAGGATTTGGAGAGGACAGTGTTTGAAATACAGATTAAGGAATGGATGTGCTGTGCTTAGTTGCTCAGTCATGTCCGACTCTTGGTAACCCTATGGACTGCAGCCCACTAGGCTCCTCTGTCCATGGGGATTCTCCAGGCAAGAATACTGGAGTGGGTGGCCATGCCCTCCTCCAGGGATGGATACATATTTTTAATTATAAGATCAAAGGTATAATCATAGAAGTAGGTAGCAGAAGTGTGGAGGATAGGATTATTGAAGCAGCTGAGGCCAAAGAAGAGAACTTTAGAGAGACATCTCATAGATGAAAAGGTTGCAATCACTAAATTATACAAGAAGTGGAGGGTGGGGCATGGGGACAAGTATCAGTTCATCAAGGGCTAATTCTTAAATGATTTGTCCTTTGCCCAATTTAATACATGTAATTAAATGACAAGAGTCATGTGGGAAATTCAAATTTCTAAAAATAATGCCTATCTCTTTAAGTATTATAATATGCCACTTCCCAGCTGGCTATGTCTGCATGATATAATTTACAGTGAAAGGCAGTCTGTATCTATTTAGTAACAAACACCTGAATATTCTCATTTAGTCTATTTCACGTGCATACTGTTCCCTCCTTAGGGAGGCATCCTCCTTCCTGACCATATTTGTTCTAGAGATCCTGTTTTATCTTTTTGGAATCTTGCTGCTGCTGCTGCTGCTGCTGCTAAGTCACTTCAATCGTGTCCGACTCTGTGCAACCCCATAGACAGCAGCCCACCAGGCTCCCCCATCCCTGGGATTCTCCAGCAAGAACACTGGAGTTGGTTGCCGTTTCCTTCTCCAATGCATGAAAGTAAAAAGTGAAAATGAAGTTGCTCAGTCGTGTCCAACTCTTAGCGACCCCATGGACTGCAGCCTACCAGGCTCCTCTGTCCATGGGATTTTCCAGGCAAGAGTACTGGAGTGGGTTGCCATTGCCTTCTCCTTGGAAACTTGAAACTGCCTTAACAGTCTTCTCCTGCACCTCTTTATCAAAATCCAAATCCCCTCCACCCCCTCCTCCTTCCTCTTTGTCCTGCTTAATTCTTGTTGCATCAAAAGTCCAAGAATATTTTAGTTGTTTCCAAACATCTCTTACATGTTGCTTCTGTCTTTCCAACTATCTTGTAAGTTCTATGAGGGAAAGAATGTATTTTTTTGCTTTCCATGTCCCCTTAATAGGCTCTAACCACATAGTCAGAAGTAGAATTTTTGATTGATTAAGCTTGTCATCAAGCAGTATCAGAGAAAATGTTTTTCAGTTATCACTTAAATTTACTAAACTATAACTGACACCTAAAAATCTATTAAATCAATAAATAATGCATTTCAGAAATCACATAAAACACAGACAATATTAAAAAGGCTTCATAGCGGATTTTGGTATTTGGTAAAAATGAGCTTAATTATAATTCTATGAATTCATATTGGGTGCACAATTGCACTTGTAAAAAAATGTTCATCTTGCCTTTTTATTATTTAAGAGGAAATCTTAAAGGCCAAAAAACTTGTGAAGTTCAATAATTAAAGTCGAGTAAATGTTCTATCATGTTATTAAGGTAATTGGAAATCGGAGGCAATTTTGTGAAATGGAACACTAGAGAAAAATTTTCAGAAGCAGAATGTGGAAGTGAAGACAGAATGACAAAAGACAAGAGCTCTTCCCAAATGACTTATTTCAAAGAGTTTTTGAAAGACAGAAATTTAGGTTGGTTCATACTTTATATTGTCTCTGGAAAGTGCTGCAGGGGGTAGTTGAGTCAAGGTTAGTCAGGAAAAAACAAAGAAAATTTTGTCTTCAGGTCCAGTACATACTGGTGCTTGGCTCATGGTCTTTTCTTTAGAGAATGACAATAATGATGAAGTATTAAATGGACCTTTATTCCTTTCCTTCTAGAGAGAAAGTCTCAAATTGTAGTTATGTGATTAATTGACTCTGTCATAAGTTATATGGAATTATATTTCTTTTTCAGATTTTACTTTTTCCGTCCATTTAATAGTCTGATTTATTTTAATGGCTATAATGTATTCTGGCAAAATCCATTTAATTTTGCATTATCTGTATTGAATGCCTCTAATAAAAGTATTAATCAAAAAAGCATGGGAGAATATCCTGAAAGTGATAAATGAAGCTTAAGGTTTGTTTTATGAAACAGTCCCATTTTAATAATTTTGCAAATTTATATGGTTTAGATAAGAAACCTGAGACAGTTGAATGTCCTTCAATAAAATCACACTGGCTAAAATTACTATGAGGGAAGAGACATATTTCTATTTTTTGTGTATGTTTATTCTTATTAGTGCTTGTAGTAATTTAAATATTGGAAAGGTGTTAGTTAATCTAGAAGTTTCTTATAAACAGTAACTACTTTACTCAAATAAACATAGTGAAGTATTAAAGAACATATTTTTATGTGGGAAGGATTTTATTTTTCCTTGGTTTACAATTTCTATTTCATATATACATTATTAAGTCCCTTTGCTTAATTAATTTGACAAAGAAATTTTATGGAAATAGTAATAACAAAAATAGCAGCATCACTGAACAATTATGTAGCACTTACTGTGTGCCAGATCCTCTTTCAAGAGCTTTCTAGCTAAAAATGAATGCTCTAAAATAAAATGCCTTTCCTTGAAGCATGAAATGCTATAAATATAGTAAAAGGCAAAGGAGGAGTTCGTCTTTGATGCTTCCTACATCATTTAATATTGAGGTTCTTACTTGTAATGTCATCTACAACATCTAGCTCCATGGATTATAGTCATCACAATGAGACTTTATTGTCTCTGAAATTTTCTTCTTCCCAGTATAGTACTTTAAGAAATTTTACTGATAAAATCATTAATAGTGACTACAATCCTTTTGGGGGTATGTCAGCTTGGTAAATTAGACCAGGAATATTTTTTAAATGTATGTATAACACATGGGTATTTTATTTCTGGGTTCAGAAAGACTTTCTGTAGTCTTGTAGCTCATCTGTAGTCTGCATAGCTCATTCGTCCAATTAGTTCTGGAGCATCTTCTTCTGTACCTTTCTGTTTGCAATTTATTTCTCATGTCTAGCATTTTTGGCCAGATCTGAAATAACAGACCTTCAAACATCACTCAAATGAATGAATGTGATGGTTATTCAGAGCATTTCAACTTCTCTGAATATGGACAACTCATTTTTTCCACAGAAATCATTTGCTCTTTTGATTCCTTTCAGCTGCTTTTACAGAATACTCAATAGTAACCCCACAAGATATTGTAAAAATTAGTCAGTAAAGCATTTCCGAATGTCTTATTGGAAGCAGTCAAAAAAGAAACTGACACTTCATCTTAATCCTTTTTTAATTTAGATAGTTATTGTTAGATAGACAGGATCAACAGCAGCTTAACAGGGATCAGGTGCAGAGTGTGTCAACGTGTACTGGAATGCATGTTGATTAGAATTATTGTTTTTTTTTCCCTAAAAAAAGAGAAAGCTTAGTGAGTAAATGTTTTTACTCTTTGGTGGGAAACAATGTAATTTTCATTATTATACATGTATTTTGACAAATTTCCTGATAATCATGATCCAACTTGGCGTGAACATGTTGCTTCTCCAAAAATAAACGAAAAATCATGTAACTACCCACTTTTTTTTCTTTCATTTTTTGACAATATAAAGCAGTTCTTTGTTTACAAAACTAATGTTAAGACCTTGAGGTAGATTTAGATTTTTTTCTAAGTTGTTTTTTTTTTTTTCATAATTTTAGCTTTTACTAGGGTAAAGTGTTGTGCTTCCTGGGTAACTCAGCTGGTAAAGAATCTGCTTGCAATGCGTAAGACCCTGGTTTGATTCCTGGGTCTGGAAGTTCTCCTGGAGAAGGGACAGACTACCTGCTGCAATATTCTTGGGCTTCCCTGGTGGCTCAGACGGTAAAGAGTCCACCTACAATGTGGGGACGTGGGTTTGATCCCTGGGCTGGGAAGATCCCCTGGAGGAAGGGCATGGCAACCCACTCCAGTATTCTTGCCTGGATAATCCACATGGACAGAGGAGCCTGGTGGGCGACAGTCCTTGGGTCACAACAGTCAGACAGACTGAGCGACTAAGCACAGCACAGCACAGGATAAATAAAGTCAATTAAATTGCCCAGTTTATAGAAAACACTTTCACGGATTGCAAAAACTATATGCTTAGTTGCACACACTTGAAGTAATATAATCCTTAAGAAAAACTATTCCCCTTCTACTTTCTTTATTTTCCAATCATTCTTTTGTCTTTGGGGGAATTTTTTCACTCCTTTATATAATTGTTTGATTTTAGAGAAATTTGGTAAGTAGCTCCTAGTTCAAGAAATACTTGGGAGGAAAATCATTTATATAGATTACAGCTATTGTCCTATAAAAAGATAACACTAGGTCCTTATCTTTGATTTACCAAACAATGGGATTGATTTGATTGATTTAATTGAGCAACCAGTTAATTTGGTGACATGTTAACTGAATGATTAATTTGGGACTAGGTATATAGACCTCAAATTCCAATTGCTTTGTTTGAATCCCAGAAGATTTTACTCCCAGTTCACCTCAACATTTACTGATGACCTTTGGACAAATCACTGTCTCTTTAACAAACTTCAATTGACATACCAGATGCTATGATGGATTCTAGGGAAATAAAATTATCACCCAAATTTTCCATCTCTGTTCAGAGGGTTTAAGTTCAGGTTTGTGTGGAGTGGTCAAGTTTTCCGTATTTTCTTCTTCCTTGAGTCCAAGGGTCTTAAATCCCATCTGTTTCTACCAGGCTCACGCATATAAGATTTATAACTGAAATAGATCTCAGGCCACATTGTTGGGTGTGGCAGGGACCCTGGCCTCAGAAAAGCACATAATCCTTCTGAAGTAACCATAGTCACTCAAATTGAGGGCATCATTGCCTTGAGGGACCATGAGTTTTTAGTGCTGACACATTGAAGTTTTCACAATAAACTTGAACTGCAGAACTTTATTTGAAGTACCTTGATTTTTTTTGTAAACATCAGTGACCAATTTTAAAATTACCAAAACATTGTACATACAAAGAAAAATATTTCTGGAAGTAAGTGTATCTGGGAGCATTTCATTTATTATTTTCATAGATGCTATATTGGACAGAGTGTTCAATGGATTTGCTCCATTGTCTGGCTTAGGGGGATTTCCTCTGAAACTGGAATAACACAATCCTGATGACTTTTCTGGTTTTGTGTTTAACTCCTAGTGTTTTGTTACAAAGTTCTGGCTTATTTTATGGTTTAATTTGTGAGCTTAGTCTTGCTAAATATGTGAACAACAAACGTTTGAGTGAGTCACAGAAGATTTCAATTGTTTGCTCTACTACCAGTACTTGAAATGTTTGAAGTCGATTTCTTATTGCCATCTAGTAGTTAATTACCTGGGTTTTGCAACTTCTAACAATGAGTTTTCAGGCTGCATTGAAACTGTATTTATGTGTGTGTGTGTGTGTGTGTGTGTGTGTGTGTGTGTGTGTGTGTGTGTGTGCGCGCGCGCACGCGCGCGCTCGCACGGGCTAAGTTGCTTCAGTCGTCTCCGACTCTTTTCAACCCTGTGGACTGTAGCTGGCCAGGCACTTCTGTCCTTGAGATTGTCCAGGCAAGAATACTGGAGTGGGTTGCCATTCCCTCCTCTAGAGGATCTTCTCGACCCAGGGATCGAACCCGTGTCTCTTAAGTCTCCTGTATTAGCAGGCGGGTTCTTTACCACTCTTGCCAGCTGGGAAGCCCCAATAAAGTAGTTTAAATTCTACTTCATACAAAGCCAAATTAGACATTGCATTTAATGAACTGCTTAAATAGTTTTCAAGATTTTTTGTTGTCAACTTAATTATCCTTATTACTTTAAGTGGTTTATGTTCACAATTTTAGTTCATCCTAGAACAGTATGGATGCCTTGACTTTATTTCTGTTGAATGAAGATACATGAATAGTATAAAATCATATAATATTCAACCAACAATGTAATATAAAAAGAAATAACCACAAAAAATAAAGAGTCCAAAGAGATTTATTGAAAAAAATATTTTGAATCATTTTATTTATATAGTACTACTGCCTAGTGGATGGAAATAATGCATTATGCACAAAATCTGCTTAATATCAGTTTGACAGTGCTAGTTTCAAAAAAGTGGCAGAATTATATTCTGTCATCTTAAAAACAGAGACTGATGTTGACCATAATTAGACTAATTGAACAGTAAGTGGATGATGTATAATTCAATTAGTTCATAAAATAAGAGAGATCCAGCTGCTTACTTTTGTCTTCCTCTAGACTATGTTGATCTGGAACTTAATTACAATTCCATATTGATTTTATTGTGTTTTCAGTGTGCTTGAAATTACTTTTCAAAATTTAAAAAAAAAAGTATTTTAAGGAGGCAAGCTGAAAGACTAACATGGAAAAAAGGTTGCAGTTCTCTTTCATGGAAGAGTCTGGATTTTTTATCGTGTATGGACATAGCAAATGTGAAGTAAATATTATCCCTCCCTTCTTCCCTCCATCCACCTCTTCATTGCTTCCTCCACCTATCCATTTATTCATCTATCCATCCTCATCCTCACCATCTGTGGATTTAGAGACATAGAATAGGCATTTTTATAAGAAAGATAACTCATAATCTTTCCTTCTGTTAATCTCAACTTGCCTACATTAGGTGACATTTCTCATGTGTGAAGTTTTTATTCAATATTTTTCAACTAAAAAAATCTACATATTAATTCAACAGATACAATTAAATATTTCTAAATGGGTTGGGGTTGAGTTTTCTCTTCAAGAATATGTATTTTTCAAAGCCTGAAGAAAGGCTTTCAGTTATAAGGGGCTTATTTAAAGAATATATGCTTCATGAAATTTGGAATCATTAATTTATTTTAAATAACAAATATTTATTGAGTATACATGATACCCAAGGTATTAGCTTACTGTAGAGCTATAAAGGGGAGTCATGATACAGCCATCTCCCAGAGAGCTCCTTTAAATGTCTTGGACTTTAAAGCTGAATAGATTAATGGACATACTTAAAGAAACAAATAAGCCAAGCCCTCTACCTCTGGAGTCTGAATCTGAACTCAGTTAAGGTATGATGTTCCCTTGGGAAATTCTGAATATACCACAAAATTGTAGTTAGTAGCTTTGAATGTAAGTTCAATAATTGTGCATGTGTTCAAGTTACTTCACTCATGCCTGACTCTTTGAGACCCTGTGGACCATAGCCTCCCAGTCTCCTCTGTCCATTGGATTCTGCAGGCAAGAATACTGGAGTTGTCATGCCCTCCTCCAGGAGATCTTCCCAATCCAGAGATTGAACCCATGTCTGTAATGTATCCTGCATTGACGGGCAAGTTCTTTCCCACTATTGCCACCTGGGAAGCCCACATTCCCTTGGGAAATTCTGAATATACAGCAAAATTATAGTTAGTAACTTTATATGTAAGTTCAATAATTACTGAGTACCTGCTAATGTTATATAAATGAACCAAAGATAGGCTCTGTGTATTAGCCTGTAGGTTATTTTTTCACTTCACCTTGAGACCCTTTAGCTCAAAAGCTCATTAATATCAAACTCAAACTTTAACACATCCAATTATTTAAAAAATAACCCATATAAGTAGATTTTTGAACAACTTAGAGCTGCCTGCTTTGCATTTTGTTGTTCAGCCACTCAGCTGTGACCAACTCTTTGTGACCCCATGAACTGCAGCATAACAGGCTTCCCTGTTCTTCACCATCTCCTGGAGCTTGCTCAAACTCATGTCCATCAATTCAGTGATGTCATCCATCCATCTCATCCTCTGTTGTCCTCTTCTTCTCCTGCCATCAATCTTTCCCAGCATCAACGACTTTTCCAATGAGCTAGCTCTTCGCATCAGATGGTCAAAGTATTGGAGCTTCAGCTTCAGCATCAGTCCCTCCGATGAATATTCAGGATTGCTGTCCTTTAGAATTAACTGGTTTGATCTCCTTGCAGTCTAAGGGACTTTCAAGAGTCTTCTCCAACACCACAGTTCAAAAGCATCAATTCTTCAGTGCTCAGCCTTCTTTATGGTCCAACTCTCACTCTCACGTCCTTACATGACTGCTGGAAAAACCATAGCTTTGACTATATGGACCTTTGTCAGCAAAGTAATGTCTCTTCTTTTTAATAGGCTGTCAAGGTTTGTCATAACTTTTCTTCAAAGTAGCAAGCATCTTTTTATTTCATGGCTGCAGTCACCATCTGCAGTGATTTTGGAGCCCAGGAAAATAAAATCGGTCACTCTTTCCCTTGTTTCCCCATTTATTTGCCATGAAGTAATGCCATGATCTTAGTTTTTTGAATACCTGCTTTGCATACCTCAGGAAAATTTTGCCTTACAGGAAGTTACACATTGATAAGATAGAGTCTTGTAGTGATAAGGCCCCAAGCTGCTACCATACTTTGGTGCTTTCTGACTCAGAGATTCCCTGCCCTGCTGCTGACATTTGTCATCTGAAAGTCCCCACTTCCCCCACCTCTCCTCCTACCTTTTTCCCAGGAAACCTCTTACCCTCCTCCCCTTCTGAATGGTAGTTCCTGGAAGGTCATATGTTGTAAGAGGCTTCCTCTCTAATTCCATCCTATTTAAGTGCCACCCAATAGACCTTGTTGTGTGTCATCAATTCTGCTAGTCATATTCTTTCCTTGATCAATACCAAATCCCTTGAACCCCCTAAATCTATTTGCCAACTACCTGTGTGAGGCCCTAAGGTAAAAAGGTAATGAGCCACAGTGACTTTGACTTTGAAAGAATGTATAGTCTGGCTGGGAAATCAACGTTATTAGTTGTTTCATTGTAATGTACTGATGCCAAAAACGCAGCCTCTGTGCACTGATGCCAAGTTAAATCTTAAAGACACAGTTTTGGTTAAAGTAGAAGAGAGTAGATTCATTGCTTTACCAAGCAAAGGGGGACACAGAGGGTTCCTGCTCTCAAAAACCATGTGTTCCAACCCTGGGAGAATTTGGTAAGGAATTTTATAGAAATAATCCTCAGCTATCAATGCAAAGAAATAGAGGAAAACAACAGATTGGGGAAAACTAGAGATCTCTTCAAGAAAATTAGAGATACCAAGGGGATATTTCATGCAAAGATAGGCTCGATAAAGGACAGAAATGGTATGGACCTAACAGAAGCAGAAGATATTAAGAAGAGGTGGCAAGAATACACAGAAGAACTGTACAAAAAAAATCTTCACGACCCAGATAATCACGATGGTGTGGTCACTCACCTAGAGCCAGACATCCTGGAATGTGAAGTCAAGTGGGCCTTAGAAAACATCACTACGAACAAAGCTAGTGGAGGTGATGGAATTCCAGTTGAGCTATTTCAAATCCTCAAAGGTGATGCTGTGAAAGTGCTGCACTCAATATGCCAGCAAATTTGGAAAACTCAGCAGTGGCCACAGGACTGGAAAAGGTCAGTTTTCATTCCAATCCCAAAGAAAGGCAATGCCAAAGAATGCTCAAACTACCGCACAATTGCACTCATCTCACGTGCTAGTAAAGTAATGCTCAAAATTCTCCAAGCCAGGCTTCAGCAATACGTGAACCATGAACTTCCAGATGTTGAAGCTGGTTTTAGAAAAGGCAAAGGAACAAGAGATCAAATTGCCAATATCCGCTGGATCATGGAAAAAGCAACAGAGTTCCAGAAAAACATCTATTTCTCCTTTATTGACTATGCCAAAGCCTTTGACTGTGTGGATCACAATAAACTGTGGAAAATTATGAAGGAGATGAGAATACCAGACCATCTGACCTGTCTCTTGAGAAACCTATATGCAGATCAGGAAGCAACAGTTAGAACTGGACATGGAAAAACTGACTGGTTCCAAATAGGAAAAGGAGTACGGCAAGGCTGTATATTGTCACCCTGCTTATTTAACTTATATGCAGAGTACATCATGAGAAACGCTGGGCTGGAAGAAACACAAGCTGGAATCAAGATTGCCAGGAGAAATATCAATAACCTCAGAGATGCGGATGACACCACCCTTATGGCACAAAGTGAAGAAGAACTAAAGAGCCTCTTGATGAAAGTGAAAGAGGAGAGTGAAAAAGTTGGCTTAAAGCTCAACATTCAGAAAACTAAGATCATGGCATCTGGTCCCATCACTTCATGGGAAATAGATGGGGAAACAGTGGAAACAGTGTCAGACTTTATTTTTGGGGGCTCCAAAATCACTGCTGATGGTGATTGCAGCCATGAAATTAAAAGACGCTTACTCCTTGGAAGGAAGGTTATGGCCAACCTAGATAGCATATTTAAAAGCAGAGACATTACTTTGCCAACAAAAGTCCGTCTAGTCAAGGCTATGGTTTTTCCAGTGGTCATGTATGGATGTGAGAGTTGGACGGTGAAGAAAGCTGAGCGCCGCAGAATTGATGCTTTTGAACTGTGGTGTTGGAGAAGACTCTTGAGAGTCCCTTGGACTGCAAGGAGATCCAATCAATCCATCCTAAAAGAGATCAATCCTGGGTGTTCATTGGAAGGAGTGATGTTGAAGCTGAAACTCCAATACTTTGGCCACCTCATGCGAAGGGTTGACTCATTGGAAAAGACCCTAATGCTGGGTAGGATTGGGGGCGGGAGGAGAAGGGGACGACAGAGGATGAGATGGTTGGATGGCATCACCGACTTGATGGACATGGGTTTGGGTAGACTCTGGGAGTTGGTGATGGACAGGGAAGCCTGGCGTGCTGCGATTCATGGGGTCGCAAAGAGTCGGACACGACTGAGCGACTGAACTGAACTCCTTTAATAACCTCCAGTAATCTCCTGGTGAGCTTCCCTGCTTCCTTTATCTGACCTCAAGTGGTCTTCTCTGGAATCAAAAATGCTAACTCCAGGTTTTAGTTCTGTAAACAGCTCAAAGATATTGTTATGTGTAGCCCTTGAGGTGGAAACAGGACCCTGCCCCAAGACCGTACTACTCAGTTCAGTTCATCATTCAGTCACTCAGTCATGTCCAGCTCTTTGCAACCCCAGGGACTGCAGCATGCCAGGCTTCCCTGTCCATCACCAACTCCCAGAGCTTGCTCAAACTCATGTCCATCAAGTCGGTGATGTCATCCATCCATCTCGTCCTCTGTTGTCCCCTTCTCCTGCCTTCAATCTTTCCCATCATCAGGGTCTGCACTGTCATTTCCTGGTTATTCCTTTCTTGTCTCTGCATTCCTTTCCTTCTGTGATTAGCAACTGTTTCAATCTGCATTTGGGGACTCAGGAAGGGTCATGGAGGCTGAAGTCTGTTCCGTGCAAAAGTGGAAGGGGAACATAAAAAGACTTCCTTGCCCAGGAGCTCCACAAAGTCCTGCTCCATTTCGGTACTTTCCCTTAAAGAAAGATATACAGAGATTAAAATGTGGAACTCAGCTCAGTCTGGGGTATGTAAAGAAAAGGCTCTTGAAGCAGATAACATCTGAGCTATATCCTAACAGCTAATGAAAACTGTACCGGGTAAAATGAGAGAATAAAAAAAAAAATTAGATAAGGGGAAAACAGATACAAAAGGATAGCTGTAAGAAACCACTAGATATATTACCAACATCATTTTCTTCATCATTGATTGAAAGTCTACATAAGCATTCTATGAAAATTATATCATTTCTTTCTCATAATAAACAATGAAAGGTAAAATTTATTATTCCTGTTTTTAGATATGAGGAAACATGCTTAGAAAGTTAATTAACTTGGCCAAGGTCACAATGATCTACCACAGTGAGCAGTAGAGATTACACAAGCTTACAGCTGTGTCCACTGAAAATGCATGGTCACTGTTCGCAGGACTCTTATATCATGGTTCTTAACTATTTTATAGTCATGGCATTATTTGATCATTACTCCAGAAAAATTGTTCACCCTGCACATCGATCTTATGTCTTATATTGTCAAGGAAGTGGATGTATCTCTGGTTACAAATTACTACTTTACCATAAAGGAAAAGATGGGAGATTGTATAGGAAGGATTCATAAAGACTGCAGCTTTGCCCACGTGCAGCTAAGGAGATTGGTTCCTCCTGTAGCATTGTTAAAAAATACTGATCTAGTCCGACTATTTTTTGTTGGTGTATGGCAGAAAATGAGATACAGTTGGGAAGGAAAAGACAGAAGGTAGATAGGGATTTGGTACAGAAGGTCCAAATGAAAGCATCAAGGGTTTTAGTCATATAAGATGGATTCATATATACAAGGGCAAAACCATTTTAAATGTGCCTGATTGAATGGGTTGAAAGAGAGTGGAGAAAGGAAGCTTTGTTCATGTCAAGATTTGAGTTAGTTCACTAAATGAAATCTGAGGTTGGGAATATGGAAGAAAATCATTGGGATAGGGAGATTACATGTTTGTTCGTTGGGAATGGACTAGCTCACAAGAGAAGAGCATGTGAAGTAATTTGGACCAAAAAATTGAAGTTCAGCAGATACAACCATTGTAAATCACTCAGTGACTGTTGTTTATTTTTGGCTTCTCCTTTCACATTCAAAAGTATCCCCACTGGACAATATACTATATTAACTTTTTACAAATCAATGAAACCTGGAGAAGCCTTACTTTTAACTAGTTATTGTAGGAAGAGGAAATCATGAAGTAGTTGAGAAAAACTTTCAGAGAAGTAGCAAGCAAAACTCTACTTAGATAATTCTCCATAGCCAAGGAATGTTGGTGCCAGGAAAAGTTTCCTTAAAGAGAATCTACTTAAAGTAGAGATGAGTATGTCACATAAATTCTGAAAAAAGTTTTTGTTGGAATGTTACCTTGAAAAGAGAAGGTAAGATTATGAAAAGGTTTATTTTCTTTTATGTTATATTTTATTTTATATTGATTCTATTTGTCTTTTATTAATATATATGAATGGTTGTTTCATATTGTTTCTTAATTTTTTATTTTATTTTGTAAAATGTTTGTGGGAATGGCAACTAAAAGCTGATACCTAAAATAAGCAAGATTTGAGTTATATTTATCTTTTCCTAGAACATTTTTGTGACAAATTTTTCTCATGGTGTGAAACAATATTCCTCACTTTTGATTTTCAAGCAAATGATACAGAATATCATATTTTCAAAAATTCAAGAACTTCTTGAGATTTCCCAAGGACTTCTCTGACTCCTTTTATATATAAGTCATTTTCTTTTGAAATGATAATTGAGTCATCATCCCTGACAATGATTACATTTATAATTATTAACTGCTCTACTCATGTTAAAGTACTATTTATAAATGCCTTGAGGTTTAAAGAAATTCTCCAATATCACTTTTTTTAACTTCATGAAATTATATATTTGTTGCAAGATTTGCACCTTCACCTTAACATTTCATTGTAGTGTGTTTAGTTTGGATAGGAGATTCAGCAAATATGTAAGGCAGGATTAAGGGGAGGGGGCTAAGATGGCGGAGGAATAGGACGGGGAGACCACTCTCTCCTCCACAAATTTAGCGAAAGAACATCTGAACGCTGAGCAAACTTCACAAAACTACTTCTGAACGCTGGCAGAGGACGTCAGGCATCCAGAAAGACAGCGCATTATTTTCGAAAGCAGGTAGGAGAAATTATAAAAGATAAAAAGAAAGACAAAAGAGTTAGGGACGGAGACCCGTCCCGGGGAGGGAGTCGAAAAAGAGGAGAAATTTCGAAGCACCGGGAAACCCTCTCACCGGCGGGTTTGGGGGGAGATTTCGAATCTCGGAGGGCAACATAACTGGGAGAAAAAATAAATAAAACCCACAGATTAAGTGCCTAAAGGCAACTCCCAGCAAAGAACCACAGACGCTCGCATCCGCCACCAGCAAGTGGGGGCTGAACGGAGAGGAGCGGGCGGCACTGCTTAGGGTAAGGACTGGGCCTGAACGCCCTGAGGGCAATCTGAGGCAGTTAACGTGAGATAGTAACCTAAACTGTGGGACAGCCAGAGAGAGAGAACTATCCCGCGAAAAGCCCAAATCTAAGGCACTACCGGCCCGCTCACAGAACAAAGGACTGAGGGATACCAGCGGAGAGCTAGCCGGCTGCAGACCGCCCCACCCCCCGCCGGACACAGCAGGCAGGCGGGGCCCGCCAGAGCCGGAAAGGGGCAAACTCGGCCCCAGAGAGGGCACCACCTACCAAACTGCAAACAGGCTCCCAGTTTCTAAGCAAAGACTGCCTGAGATCCCGGAGGGTCGACAGCCGCCGGGAGGGTCGCAGCCAGAGACCAGCTCCCCAGAACCGACACAAAGCACACTGGAGCCGGGCGCCCCTGTAAACGTAAACCGAGGCGGGGACCAGGGAGGTGATAAGCCGCACCGCCCCAACAGGGGAGAGTGCATTCGCCAAACTCCTGGCCGCCTGAGCTGCTCCGACCGGGAACGGCACAAACCGCAGGTGCAACCGAGTCTGCGCCTTTGTGGAGTACCCGGGAACCTGAACCTGAGAGGCTTAGACCTGGGAAGTGCACACATCTCAGGGCCCACTCCCCGGCCGAGTAACCTGAAGCCGGAGCAGGGTAGATGGGGAAAGCACACACGCCGTGAGCGGGGGGGGGACCCAGTGCGGCCGAGACACTGCGAGCTCACCACACACACGCCAGTGATACAGGTTTGCAGTGTTCCTCCCTCCCCACAGCACGACTGAACAAGCGAACCTAAAGAGACCGCCTCCGCCCCTTTGTGGCAGGGCAGAAATTAGATACTGAAGAGACCTCCAAACAGAAGCCAAATATACAGAGGGAAGCGCGTTGGAAGTGACAGGCCAACAGATTAAAATCCCTGTAGTTAACACCGACTGCATCGAAAGGGGCCTATAGATCTTGAAAAGTATAAGCAGGAACAAGGATCTATCTGAAACTGACAGACCCCACACTGCTCACAACAGCTCCAGAGAAAGTCCGGGATATATATTTTTACTATTATCATTTAAAAAAATTTTTTTTCTTTCTTTTTTAAGTCCTCTATTACACCTTTAATTTTCACTTTCATAACCCACTATTACCTTGCAAAAAAAAAAACAAACCCTGTTTTTAAAGCAAACTGCATACATATATCTTATACCTTTTGTGTTTTCTTTTTTTTACTGTTTTTTTTCCTGTTTTACTTTTTTTTACTGTTTCTTGTTTTACTGTTTTTTTTCTTTTTACACTGTTTTCTTTTTTTATATTGTATGTTTTATGAGTCTAACCTCTACTCTAGATTTTTAATCTTTATTTTACATGTTTGATATCAATTTTGTACATTTAAGAACCCAATCTTTAGTACCCATTTTTATTCAGGAGTGTGATTACTGGCTTGATTAGTCTCTCCCCCTATTGACGCTCTTTCTTCTCCTCCAGGGAACCTCTGTCTCCCACCCTCCTCCTTCTCTTCTCAACCCAATTCTGTGAATCTCTGAGGGTGTTCTGGGTACTGGAGAACACTTCAGGAACAGACTACTGCCCAGATCTCTCTGTCCCCTCTTGATTCCTCCCTTTCTACTCATGCTCACCTCTATTACCTTCCTCCCCCCTCTCTATGTATCTCTGTGAACCGCTCTGAGGGTTCCAGAATGTGGAGAGCACAGAGGGAAATGCTTACTGGATAGACTGCTCTCTCCACGTTTGAGTCCCCCTCTTCTCCTCCTGGTCACCTCAACCCTCCTTCCCCCACTTCACCTTTCCATGTAACTCAGTGAACCTTGCTGGGTATCCCTCACTGTGGAGAATCTTTTCACCATTAACCTAGAAGTTTTATTATTGATGCTGTATGGATGGAGAAGTCTTGAGGCTACTGCAAGAATAAGACTGAAAGCCAGGGGAAACATTAATTAATAAGAGATCATCCAATAGCCTCCACATATACACTGAAACCAAGCTCCACCCAAGAGCCAATAAGTTCCAGAGCAAGACATACCATGCAACTTCTCCAGCAACACAGGAACATAGCCCTGAGCATCAATATACAGGCTGCCCAGAGGCACACCAAATCCATAGACATCTCAAAACTCAATACGGGACACTCCATTGCACTCTAGAGAGAAGAAATCCAGCTCCACCCACCAGAACACCGACACAAGCTCCCCCAATCAGGAAACCTTGACAAGCCACCAGTCCAACCCCACCCACAGGGAGGAACCTCCACAATAAAGAGAAACCTCAAACTACCAGAATACAGAAAGGCCACACCTAACACAGCAATCTAAACAAGATGAAAAGGCAGAGAAATACTCAGCAAGTAAAGGAAAATGAGAAATGCCCACCAAACCAAACAAAAGAGGACGAGATAGGGAATCTATCTGAAAAAGAATTGAGAATAATGATAATAAAAATGATCCAAAATCTTGAAAGCAAAATGGAGTTACAGATAAATAGCCTGGAGACAAGGATTGAGAAGATGCAAGAAATGTTTATCAAGGACCTAGAAGAAATAAAAAGGAGTCAATATATAATGAATAATGAAATAAAGGAGATAAAAAACACTCTGGAGGGAACCAACAGTAGAATAACGGAGGCAGAAGATAGGATAAGTGAGGTAGAAGATAGAATGGTGGAAATAAACGAAGCAGAGAGGAAAAAAGAAAAAAGAATCAAAAGAAATGAGGAAAACCTCAGGGACCTCTGGGGCAATATGAAACGCCCCAACATTCGAATCATGGGAGTCCCAGAAGAAGAAGATAAAAGGAAAGGCCATGAAAAAATACTCGAGGAGATAATAGTTGAACATTTCCCTAAAATGAGGAAAGAAATAGTCACAGAAGTCCAAGAAACCCAGAGAGTCCCAAACAGGATAAACCCAAGGCGAAACACCGCAAGACACATATTAATCAAATTAACAAAGATCAAACACAAAGAACAAATATTAAAAGCAGCAAGGGAAAAACAACAAATAACACACAAGGGGATCCCCATAAGGATAACAGCTGATCTTTCAATAGAAACTCTTCAGGCTAGAAGGGAATGGCAGGACATACTTAAAGTAATGAAAGACAATAATCTACAACCCAGGTTACTGTACCCAGCAAGGATCTCATTCAGATATGAAGGAGAATTGAAAAGCTTTACAGACAAGCAAGAGCTGAGGGAATTCAGCACCACCAAACCAGCTCTCCAACAAATGCTAAAGGATCTTCTCTAAACAGGAAACACAGGAAGGATGTTTCAACACGAACTCAAAACAACAAAGTAAATGGCAACGGGATCATACTTATCAATAATTACCTTAAATGTAAATGGGTTGAATGCCCCAACCAAAAGACAAAGGCTTGCTGAATGGATACAAAAACAAGACCCCTATATATGCTGTCTACAAGAGACCCACCTCAAAACTAGGGACACATACAGACTGAAAGTGAAGGGATGGAAAAACATATTTCATGCAAACGGAGACCAAAAGAAAGCAGGAGTCGCAATACTCATTTCAGATAAAATAGACTTTAAAATAAAGGCTGTGAAAAGGGACAAAGAAGGACACTACATAATGATCAAAGGGTCAATCCAGGAAGAAGATGTAACAATTATAAATATATATGCACCCAACATAGGAGCACCACAATATATAAGGCAAATACTAACAAGTATGAAAGGAGAAATTAACAATAACACAATAATAGTGGGAGACTTTAATACTCCACTCACATATAGGGATAGATCAACTAAACAGAAAATTAACAAGGAAACACAAACTTTAAATGATACAATAGACAAATTAGATTTAATTGATATTTACAGGACTTTCCACCCCAAAACAACCAATTTCACCTTTTTCTCAAGTGCACACGGAACTTTCTCCAGGATAGATCACATCCTGGGCCATAAATCTAGCCTTGGTAAATTCTGAAAAATTGAAATCATCCAAGCCATCTTCTCTGACCACAATGCAGTAAGATTAGACCTCAATTACGGGAGAAAAAACTATTAAAAATTCCAACATATAGAGGCTAAACAACACGCTTCTGAATAACCAACAAATAACAGAAGAAATCAAAAAAGAAATCAAATTATGCATAGAAATGAATGAAAATGGAAACACAACTACCCAAAACCTATGGGACACTGTAAAAGCAATGCTAAGGGGAAGGTTCATAGCAATACAGGCGTACCTCAAGAAACAAGAAAAAAATCAAATAAATAACCTAACTCTACACCTAAAGCAACTAGAAAAGGAAGAAATGAAGAACCCCAGGATCAGTAAAAGGGAAGAAATCTTAAAAATTAGAGCAGAAATAAATGCAAAAGAAACAAAAGAGACCATAGCAAAAATCAACAAAACTAAAAGCTGGTTTTTCGAGAAGATAAACAAAATTGACAAGCCATTAGCCAGACTCATCAAGAAACAAAGGGAGAAGAATCAAATCAACAAAATTAGAAATGAAAATGGGGAGATCACAACAGACTCCACAGAAATACAAAGGATCATAAGAGACTACTATCAGCAGCTATATGCCAATAAAATGGACAACTTGGAAGAAATGGACAAATTCTTAGAAAAGTATAACTTTCCAAAACTGAACCAGGAAGAAATAGAAGATCTTAACAGACCCATCACAAGCACGGAAATCGAAACTGTAATCAGAAATCTTCCAGCAAACAAAAGCCCAGGACCAGACGGCTTCACGGCGGAATTCTACCAAAAATTTAGAGAAGAGCTAACACGTATCCTATTCAAACTCTTCCAGAAAATTGCAGAAGATGGTAAACTTCCAAACTCATTCTATGAGGCCACCATCACCTTAATACCAAAAACAGACAAAGATGCCACAAAAAAAGAAAACTACAGGCCAATATCACTGATGAACATAGATGCAAAAATCCTTAATAAAATTCTAGCAAACAGAATCCAACATCATATTAAAAAGATCATACATCATGACCAAGTGGGCTTTATCCCAGGAATGCAGGGTTTCTTTAACATCCGCAAATCAATCAATGTATATACCACATCAACAAATTGAAAGATAAAAATCATATGATTATCTCAATAGATGCAGAAAAAGCCTTTGACAAAATTCAGCATCCATTTATGATAAAAACCCTCCAGAAAGCAGGAATAGAAGGAACATACCTCAACATAATAAAAGCTATATATGACAAACCCACAGCAAACATTATCCTCAATGGTGAAAAATTGAAAGCATTTCCCCTAAAGTCAGGAACAAGGCAAGGATGCCCACTTTCACCACTACTATTCAACATCGTTTTGGAAGTTTTGGCCACAGCAATCAGAGCTGAAAAAGAAATAAAAGGAATCCAGATAGGAAAAGAAGAAGTAAAACTCTCACTGTTTGCAGATGACATGATCCTCTACATAGAAAACCCTAAAGATTCTACCAGAAAATTACTAGAGCTAATCAATGAATATAGTAAAGTTGCAGGATATAAAATTAACACACAGAAATCCCTTGCATTCCTCTACTCCAATAATGAGAAAACAGAGAGATGAAGGAAACAATACCATTCACCATTGCAACAAAAAGAATAAAATACTTAGGAATATATCTACCTAAAGAAACAAAAAGACTTGTATATAGAAAATTATAAAACACTGATGAAAAAAATCAAAGAGGACACAAACAGATGGAGAAATATACCGTGTTCATGGATTGGAAGAATTAATATAGTGAAAATGAGTATACTACCCAAAGCAATCTATAGATTCAATGCAATCTCTATCAAGCTACCAATGGTATTTTTCAGAGAACTAGAACAAATCATTTCACAATTTGTATGGAAATATAAGAAACCTCAAATAGCCAAAGCAATCTTGAGAAAGAAGAATGGAACTGGAGGAATCAACCTGCCTGACTTCAGGCTCTACTACAAAGCCACAGTCATCAAGACAGTATGATACTGGCACAAAGATAGAAATATAGATCAATGGAACAAAATAGAAAGCCCAGAGATAAACTCACGCACCTATGGACACCTTATCTTCGACAAAGGAGGCAAGAATATACAATGGAGAAAAGACAATCTCTTTAACAAGTGATGCTGGGAAAACTGGTCAACCACTTGTAAAAGAATGAAACTAGAACACTCCCTAACACCATACACAAAAATAAACTAAAAATGGATTAAAGATCTAAACGTAAGACCAGAAACTATAAAACTCCTTGAGGAAAACATAGGCAAAACACTCTCCGACATAAATCACAGCAGGATCCTCCATGACCCACCTCCCAGAATATTGGAAATAAGGGCAAAAATAAACAAATGGGACCTAATTAAACTTAAAATCTTTTGCACAACAAAGGAAACTATAAGCAAGGTGAAAAGACAGCCTTCAGAATGGGAGAAAATAATAGCAAACGAAGCAACGGACAAAGAATTAATCTCAAAAATATACAAGCAACTCCTGCAGCTGAATTCCAGAAAAATAAACGACCCAATCAAAAAATGGGCCAAAGAACTAAACAGACATTTCTCCAAAGAAGACATACAGATGGCTAACAAACACATGAAAAGATGCTCAACATCACTCATTATTAGAGAAATGCAAATCAAAACCACAATGAGGTACCATTTCACACCAGTCAGAATGGCTGCTATCCAAAAGTCTACAAGCAATAAATGCTGGAGAGGGTGTGGAGAAAAGGGAACTCTCTTACACTGCTGGTGGGAATGCAAACTAGTACAGCCACTATGGAGAACCGTGTGGAGATTCCTCCAAAAACTGGAAATAGAACTGCCATAGGACCCAGCAATCCCACTGCTGGGCATACACACTGAGGAAACCAGAATTGAAAGAGACGTGTGTACCCCAATGTTCATCGCAGCACTGTTTACAATAGCCAGGACATGGAAGCAACCTAGATGTCCATCAGCAGACGAATGGATAAGGAAGCTGTGGTACATATACACAATGGAATATTACTCAGCCATTAAAAAAAAATACATTTGAATCGGTTCTATTGAGATGGATGAAACTGGAGCCCATTATACAGAGTGAAGTAAACCAGAAAGAAAAACACCAATACAGTATACTAATGCATATATATGGAATTTGAAAAATGGCAATGATAACCCTATATGCGAGACAGAATGAGAGACACAAATGCATAGAACAGTCTTATGGACTCTGAGGGAGAAGGTGAGGATGGGATGTTCTGGGAGAATAGCATTGAAACATGTATATTATCATATGTGAAACAGAACACCATTCCAGGTTCGATGCATGAGACAAATGCTCAGGGCTGGGGCAATGGGATGACCCAGAGGGGTGGGATGGGGAGGGAGGTGGGAGGGGGGTCCAAGAGGGGGAACGCATGTAAACCCACGGCTGATTCATGTCAATGCATGGCAAAAACCACCACAACATTGTAAAGTAATTAGCCCCCAACTAAAATAAATAAATTTATTTAAAAAAAAATAAGGCAGGATTAAGAGATAGGAATGTTTTAATGGAGATTAATTTTATATAATTAGTAAACATCTTGTCTTATAGCATGCTCATTTCACAACTCCATAACTATAGAGACTTTAAAAAAATTGTTTCAGGCAATTATGAGTTTATATATTGCTGAAAGGACTATGACTGGATTTTATATTATACTTTTACTGTAGAGTGTTATTCACTTACTTTGCTCCAAACTTGTTTCCTTCCTCCAAAATATGTATCTCTTATTAGTGTATTACATTTGTATTATTCATCACCACCATCATAGTTTTACCACTCTAAGGACTCTAAATTAGTAATCTGAATTCTATTGATCACATATGGGTGATAAACTATTCTGGCCTACATATCTTTTGATGGGAAATATATTATCATCTGATACATACAATTTCAGTATACAGTTTCAGTAGTAGTAGACACTACTGCACAGCCCACACACAGCAGGCTCTAGGACATGATTTCTCCTGGTTCTGTTCTTCACTTACTTCATATCCTGTGCTTGATGGGAGTTTGTGAAATGCTGCTCCCACACTATTCAGTTAGCATTTGTCTTTATACTGGTGCCCTTGCTTACTGCATATGTCGCTTACAGCAGCAGATTAGGGGGGTTTGCAGGGCTGGAGAAACCATGCATTCAGGAGGCCTGTGTGCAATTGATAACAGACCAGTTACATGCCCGATGAAGGTAGTCAGAAGACAGATCTGTAGGTTAGCTTCTCCACATTCTGATACCATGAGGTAATGGGAAGAGGTTTAGGGGATCTTAGTGTGCTAATGGGCTTCCCAGGTGGCTCAGTGGGTGAAGAATCTGCCAGCAATGCAGGAGATGCTAGAGATATGGGTTTGATTCCTGGGTTGGAAAGATCCCCTGGAGGACGGTACAGCAATCCACTCCAGTCTTCTTGCCTGGAGAATCCCATGGACGGAGGATCCTGGTGGGCTATAGTCTATGAGTCACAAAGAGTAGGGCATGACTGAAGCAACTGAGCACAGCACAAATAATCTTGCTAGTGTACAAGTTTACCTGTCTTGCTGCTGCAGAAGCAAGAAGAAAGGGGAACACTCTGACCAGGAACAGTTAGCTGAGTGGGAGCTTTCACTTCAATCTGCCCCTTGCCATAGAAACAGAAAACATACACATCTGTATCTGGAAATACATGTCTGCAGTGGCTTTTGGTTTTGTGTCTGAGCACCAGCATGCATTCTAGGACCTAATTGTAAGGGCATCAGTGAGGATTATAATGAAGGGGAGAGTTGGCTGTTCATCTTTTAGAGTCAGGATTGAAAACAAACTTCCTGTGGTTTTGAAAGAAGGATTTGCTTTGTGTTTCCCTGTGCTTTTAAACACATGCAGTTGATTTTTCTTCTTCTTCTCCAATAACCAGCATGTGAGCTTTAAGATAAATGTTGTGGTTGGAAAGTCTACCTCTGTGTCTAATGAATTTTCACTCCAGGGGCACCTTCATTTCCTCCCTGTTTTATTCTCCATTCACCCAAAGGTGGACTGTTTGAATCTCAGAAATGATTATCATATTCATAACAAATTTATGCACAATGAATTATAAAAAGTTATAGAGAAAAATGGAAGGAAATGTCATAGTAGCTGTGAAGTCAAAAATTTTTGCCTTCCATTGAGGTGCATCACATTCCTTTATTCAGTTCCTTATTCCTTGATTGAATAATTATTTGTTGAGTACCAACTGAATGCCAGGCAGAACATGCATCCTGATCCACAAAATATGATTCAAGGGCTTGGCAGTCTCAAGAGAAAAAGAGGCATCAATTAAATCAAATATGTAAATAAATATTTAAATTTTTAAATATAATATCTTGTTATTTATATATTTATTTTAAAACAAATATATAAATACACAAAGAATGGGACATACCGGGAATGGAGGACGACAGCTGATGGATCTGTGTCGGCAAGATCAAGAAATCTTCCCAGAAATAGTGACCTCTGGGCTGAAGTGAAATGTATAATTAGTGTTTAATTAGGTGAAAGTTGAGGAAAGCTAGGATAAGCTCCTTGAAAACAAGGAGTTTATTTATTCTCTGTGTTTTTTGGTGTGTTTGCAAAGTCTTCAGTTTAGGGTCAGTTGAAGTTACATAAAATCCAGAAGCAGAAAAATAATTTACATCAGAAAAATAATTTACAATCTGTGAAATATTTAAATGCTAAAATTATTTAACTATTTTCTCAATATGTATTTAATGAGAATGGAGGAGGTAGGTGCAAGTTAGATTCTGTTTTAAATAGCTATTCATTCAGGGTATTGGTACTGGTCTTTATTTTTAGGAAATTGTATTTTGTCATTTATGAAAAAAAGACTATTATGGGAAACTGAGTTCAGAGGTGTGCTGTTTCCAATTTATTATGATGATATTTTAACTTCAGTTATAGATTTTACCCTAGGTAGCTGCCCCCTGGCCAGCCACTTAATCCAGTTCTATTTAGCATAATATATACTTGCCAAATGTTTTCTGGATTGGTTTAAGACATGCATAAATCTCTAGAAGGAAATAGTGTGGTAACACTGCTAATAGTGTTTTAGGAAGCCTCTTTGTATTTCTCAAAGAAATTCTGGACTTTCAAATTAAAAGACAAATGCAAATACTGTTAGAGGCTAGCAAATCACAGCTCATGAACCAAATTCAGCCTGCCACATGTGTTTTGGTTTTGGTTTGGTTTTTGTTTTTGTTTTTCTCCTCTATGGGTATATGAACTAGTAATGATATTTACAGTTTTAAGGGTTGAGAAAAATCAAAAGAGGGATAATATTTTGCTACCCATAAAATTAAATTCAAATTTCATTCCATAAATGTGGTTTTATTAGAACACAGCCATGCCCATCTGTCACATCACATCCTTGGCTATTTTCGTACTACAATGGCACAAGTGACTAGTTGGGACAGAGCCCATAAAGACTAAAGTTTTTTGGTTTTGTTTTTGTTTCTTTTTAGCAGTGTGAAATAGCAATAAAGAAGGCAAGCAATGTCCTTGCCTTAGTGCCTTTTACTTTCTATTGAGAGAGACACACTAGGTGCTGGAAAGAAATATAATGGGAGTTATGGCACAGAAATTGCTGAAGGACAGAGACTGTGGCTAGGTTAATAAGACCTACTAAGAAGGGTAAGACCCTGAAGGAGGATCAGAGGCAGCTGTGAGAAAAGGAGGGTCATTCCAGACAGAAAGTACAACAAAAACAAAAGTCCTGGCTTTTCCTTGGAGGCTGGCATGAGCTTGATGATTTCTGGAGAAAGAAAAAAAGCCCAAGGTACAAAAGTTTAGAATGAAGAGGAAAACAATATAAGGTGTTCAAGAAGTTGAGGTGATGTCCCAAGTGTAATCTACTGAGACTCTCCCTCCGGAGACATTGATTCAGTCAGTCTAATGTGTGAGTTGAAGTTCTATGTATTTTAAATATCTCCAGGTAATTCTGTTGGCTGCCAATGTTGCAAACCGCAGATCTGTGCTCTTATAGACCTGGAATTTGCATCTTAGTCTAAACATAATGAGACACCACTGGGGAATTCTTACCAGCAGGTAATACGACCATTTATATTTTTAAAAGTTCCCTTCGGCTGTTGTGAGGAGAATGGACTATAGGAGGAAAGATGGAGGCAGTAATCTGGAGGAGGCAGGTGTTGGAGTTATCCATCCAAGAGCTAAGAGTTACTTGTATTGTGGTAGCAGTAATATTGGTGAGAAGTAGACAGAGTTAGGCCACATCACAGAGGTAGAGCCAGAAGGACGCTGATGGATTGGAAGCTGGTAGTAAGATTCTTAAGAGTCCCTTGGACAGCAAGGAGATCAGTCAATCCTAAAGGAAATCAACCCAGAATATTCATTGAAAGGACTGATGCTGAAATTGAAGCTCCAGTACTTTGGCCACCTGATGCAAGAAGCCGATTCATTGGAAAAGACCCCAATGCTGGGAAAGATTGAAGGCAGGAGGAGAAGGGGACGACAGAGGATGAGATGGTTGGATGGCATCAAGGCATCACTTACTCAGTGGATGTGAGTTTGAGCAAACTCCTGGAGATAGTGAAGGATAGGGAAGACTGGCATGCTGCAGTCCGTGGGGTCACAAAGAGTAGGACACGACTTAGCGACTGAACAACAACAAAAGTAAGGGAAAGAGAAGAATCAAAGCAATTGAATAGCTGGGAGGGTAGTGGTGCCATTTATAAATATGGAAAGAGTAAAGAGAGGAGCAAATTTAAATTCGGAAGATAAAAATCAGCATTTTTATTCTGGAAAATGTAAGTTGTAGCTACTTATCAGATGGTATTTACTTAACAACTAAACCAAAATGTATGGAAGACTTACTATAGGTCACTCATCATTCTGGGCACTGGGGATTATATCAGTTGTGAAGTGAAATGAACATCGCTCAGTCGTGTCTGACTCTTTGCGACCCCTTGGACTATACAGTCCATGGAATTCTCCAGGCCATAATACTGGAGTGGGTAGCTTTTCCCTCCTCCAGGGGATCTTCCAAACCCCGGGATTAAACCCAGGTCTCCCGCATTGCAGGCAGATTCTTTACTAACTGAGCCACAAGGGAAGCCCAAGAATACTTTAGTGGGTAGCCTATCCCTTCTCTAGCAGATCTTCCTGACCCAGGAATCAAACCGGGGTCTCTTGCATTGCAGGTGGATTCTCTACCAACTGAGCTATGAGGGAAGCCCGGGGACTATATCAGTTAAATATAGATAAGTCTATAGATAAATATAGATAAATCTCCCAGAGATGCTACTCCCTTTGCGCCTGCCAGTAGTGGGAGCCACGTTGAATTTGAACAAACCCACAGTTATGTGAGACAAAGCACAAGTATGTTTTCACCTTCTGTTCTTGTCACAGAAACTGAGGACACTTTTTTCTGTTAGAATGAGTACTGAGCTGACAGAGAATAAAAGATCCTGCTGCCTCAACACCAGGATGAAAAAGTCAAGTGCAGCAATAAATGGATTTAAAGGCATCTGACTAACTTTATCTGTTACTGCTGAGATGTCAACTTCAAGCCAGCCGGAGCAGCAGGGCCTGAAAGAATCCACCAGTGCCTGAGCGTGCATAATAATGGATATAATAATACTCTGCATTTATATAGCACTTTTACACTTGGATCTTCACAATAACCCAGAAAGGTGGGCTGAGCAGGCGTTATTATCTTCATGTTACAAAAATAGCTCCCAGAAACAAGCGTAAGGAGAAGGGTGAAAGTATGTAAATGTAACAACATGAAGCCAATGAGGCTTGAAAATAAGATAGGAATGAGTGTGTTTAGAGAAGAAGGTTGCAGGAAATATCTACGGTTTGTTTTTAGTTAACCCCTGCTACTCATTTTATTTATTTTCTAGTTCATTATATCAAATATATAATTTTTGACTCATGATGACTTAAAATATGTTTGCTTACAATAGGAGGTCTTAAGGTCAAAGGCCCAGAAAGGCTGAGCAGGCAACCTGCATGAATGAGAGCTAGACTGTGCAGTGTACCAGTGATAAAGGGCAATGGTGACTCTAGTCCGTGGGGTGCTTTGCAGGAATATGGATCCAGGCTGGAAATATTAGAACTTTTTGAGAGAAGCTGAAAAACAATTCTGATCGATTATAGGGAATCCCTATAGTATTTGTAACTAATTTTTAAATCCAAACACCTCCCCTGACAAAAAATAAATTCCTTGGAAATGGATTTGACACATATGCTGCCATTTCTCAACAACTGGCCTGTGACCTCAGAAATGTCTATGAATCAAGTACGTATGAAAGTCCCTGTAATCGGTTCCCAGAGAGAATCTTGGCTTGAAGACTTGCTTTCACTATCAGTAGTGAACATCTTTAAATTGAAGTTAGGTCTGGAAGGATCTTGAGCATTTCCAAGACTATGAATAAAGTTTATCAAAGCTCTTTACATGACATTCTATTAAATACAACTCATAGTCTTTAACACCAAAAATTAGGTAAACCAATATCTATAGGAGACATGGTGGTGGTGGTTTAGTCGCTAAGTTGTGTCCGACTCTTGTGACCCCATGGACTGTAGCCTGCCAGGCTCCTCTGTCCATGTAGTTCTTCAGGAAAGAACACTGGAGTGGGTTGCCATTTCCTTCTCCAGAGAATATTCCAACCCAGGAACTGAACCCCAATCTCCTGCCCTGCAGGCAGATTCTTTACCGACTGAGCTACGAGGAAAGCCCATAGGAGACACAGACTGTTTAAATAAATATGTATTTACGTCATCAGAGTGACTATACCATCCATGTGTCAGTAGGTTTTGCTTCAATATTGCTAAGTTTTAGGTTCAAGTAATCAAATAATGCAAGTTAGTGGAAAAATGGTACTAATATTTGTTATAAAAGGGGCACATCTAATCTTATTTAGCCACTGAACTAAATTTAATACATAATAAAGGCAGAAAGTTTGTCAGTTAAAATACTTAAAAACCACTGCTTTTCCATTTAGTAATTTAAAATTGTGAAATCATGGAACCACTTTCTTTTCAGCAAATATTGTCACACATTATCATTTTAAATTCTACCTGAATGTTTCACTAACCAATCCCATACAATGGACAATAGGTTGGTTCTAATTTTTCATTATTAAACACAACACTGTCCTGAACATGTTTTCATAGACTTCCAGCTAGTTTAGTAGAACAATGTAGCTCACGTTAGTTCCATAACCTGGTTATGTTGGAAATCTGTCCCCAGACAGTGTGATCGATTAAGATTACTTAATTAAGATCGATTAATTAAGAAAACGTGCTCTCCTAGGTTATTGCTCTCTGCTTCATGAGAAAGTGGCATGCTTTGCCTTGGAGGGGGTCACCCCAATTTCAGTATTCATTCTCATTCCAATCTCATCTTGTAGAAAATGTCTTCCATTGACTTTGATCATAGTAAGGAGGCAACAGTTTCCAAGACATCATACTGGATGCCTGCTTATGGTGGTTTGGACTCTGAATCAAACTCTTCTCCGGGCTGGTGTTTATTGGTCCAGCAATCGAGCAGCAAAACACCAGGGGATTAGGATTCCTTCAGACCAGAGAGCTGATATCTTGAGATCACTTAGTCCTTCTGTCAATCATGACTACAAGCTGATTCAAGAACAGAGAAGGTCTTTATATCACATGTTAGTATGCCTTGTTAGGGTAGGTGCTGCACTGGCTTCTTATACATAGTTCTGCTTTTACTTCTCTACTCTTAGCAGGCTTTGGTTTTTAAAAGAAAACTAATTATGAGTTGAAAGGCAATAGGTTTACTTGGTATTTTCTCTTCCCTTAGCCACATTTTCAATTCAGTCTTATGGATCACTGCACTTCGTTGATGATCTGTTTTTTTGTTTGTTTTATTTTCATTTGGCTTGCAGGTTTCTTTGGGCCACATCAGAGAATTAATCTAACTTCCAAGGATCAGTTCTGAAATTGGGTGACCTCCATCCCTTGTGTGGGCAGTGATTACAGCTCATCCTAAATGCTGACTTTTCTCAATAGAACACTCTATCCATTGGTCACTAACTCTGTCTTCTCTCCAGCCACAGTGTGGGATTAAAGGCCATGAAGAGGGTTACAAGGTGACTAAACCTTGCTGGCATTTTATTTCCATGTTTCAAGACTCATCTAGTAAAGGACAATTTATAAATGCTTTCTGGAAGTGATCTCAAAATTGCTTTATCTAGACACACAGACACACCACACACACATACACACACACATACATGCAAATTATAATTATACACTGTAACAAGTTTCTGTATGCAGACTGCACATAAGACAAGCTCCCTAAAATTTATTTGACATAATGAAGAAAGTAAATGTATCAGAAGATCAGTTAGTTTTCTCTAGAGTCTGCCTACAAAAGTTGTTCCTTTGTATTAAAATCTCTATTTTCTATAATTTGATAAGAGGCTAAAAAATTGCCTATCATAATAATTATTTCCAGTTGATAAGCTACCAGAGTTTTCTGCAAGCTGCAAAGAACATGACGGCATGTGGTCACTATCTTTAAAGGGCTTTCATGTTTTCCATCCTCACTTGGAAGCATGAAAACTGTCAGATGAACTCTACAGAGCACAGCAGTGAAACTAACATTTTTGTATGTAAATAAAATAGACTCACAGGCGTAGCAGTTGGATGTCAGTGCCACTCTCCTCTGTTAAGGTCATGGCTAGCTATCATGTCAAATGCAGCAAAATTTCACTAGCTATAGTAAGCAGAGAAGGAATTTAAAATATAATAAATGCACTCCTTTCAGGATTCAGAAATAATTCAGGGTGGAGAGACCTCTAGTGGGCTTTTCGGTTCATATCTGATAAGGGGTCAGCAAAAGATAAAAGCTGCTTTAAAAACCACATTCAGTGTTTCTGCAATGATACATTCTTTTTTACATAAAGTACACCTTACCAGGGCAGGATACAGGGTATAGCCTAAATGACACTCTTAAAGGAAAAAAAAACTAATTAAAGTTTTAAATTTGAATGGATATACTCAAAAGGCAACTGCATTTTTCCTTTTCAAGTACCACCGAACCAAAATGTAAATGTCAGTAAAAAATTGACAAGCAGGTATTTTTATCCACCTTATTTTTGCTCTCACTAAAATCCTGCTTAAAATTAATTAAAATATAATTTATATATATAACTGCCATCTGTTATTATCTCTAATCAAACTGTAACTGAATTGCAACATGGAAAATTTTGCAAAATGGGAAGTAACCGATCAATCAAAGCTCCCATCCATCACGCACTTGACACAAGGTTTCCAAAGATACTATTTGGCATAATAAAATTAGTAGCCTGAGTAATTATGAAAAGTCAGATCAAATAAAGAAGTCTCTGCTCTGCCTTTAGGAAGTTGAAAGTATCTTGGAGAAGAGGCAACAAATTACAAGAGGATGTGGGTGCTTAGGGCAAAGATGTCCTACAAAGAATTCTGAGCTTCCCAAGCTATGCTAGAAAACTTTTAAGAGAAAATACAGCCTGGCAATTTTTTAAATCTGAAGAAATACTATTAAGTCCAGTGTACTCTTATTTCTATCCATTATTAAAATGCACATTTCAAATAATTTCATGACATAATATAATTTATGTGGGTTAGTACTTAATTATTTACTTCTTATCTCCAGATGGCTCATCTTTTTTTCCCCTCTGTATGGAAGGAAGATCTTTGAAAACAGGGAAGGTTATCTTCTCATACCTCACTAACAAATTATTGTTCTCCCACTTCTATGCCACCCATTTTCTGTACTTGCTTATGTACAACCCCTCCTCCACTATGACTTCTTGCAAAGGCAACATTATAAGGACTCTAGATTTCCTGGATAAGGATCTCTAAATATCACTTTAGATCACTCTAAAAATCTAAAGATCCTGGCTAAGGGTCTCTAAAGATCACTGGCTAAGAGTTTCTAAAGGTTACTGAGACCCTGTCTCAGACCTGGGCTTTTATTATTATTGCTGATGTTGATAGCATTTACCTCTCTCTCTCTTTTGAATATTTCCATTTCAGGCAATTTTGTCTATAAATAGGAACTAGCTTCCACTAACAATGTTTAGAATAGAATTCTATACTTAGATCAGTGACCCGGAATTTAAAAAAAAAATCATGTTATCAAAGGTTAGCGTTTTCTTTTGTTAAATATGAGTGTGTGTGTACTCGGTTGTGTCGGACTCTTCACAACCCCATGGACTATACCCACCAGGCTCCTCAGTTATTTCAAGAATACTGGAATGGATTGTCATTTCCTCCTCCAGGTGATCTTCCCAACCCAGAGATTGAACCTGTGTTTCTTTTTTTTTTTTTTTTTTTAAAGTAACAAAACTCTATTCTGTGTTTATTTACAGTTTTTTTTTTTTATAAATTTATTTATTTTAGTTGGGGGCTAATTACTTTACAATATTGTAATAGTTTTTGCCATACATTGACATGAATCAGCCATGGGTTTACATGTGTTCCCCTTCCTGGACCCCCCACCCACCTCCCTCCCCATCCCATCCTTCTGGATCATCCCATTGCCCCGGCCCTGAGCCCTTGTCACATGCATCGAACATGGAATGGTGTTCTGATTCACATATGATAATATACATGTTTCAATGCTATTCTCGCAGAACGTCCCACCCTCACCTTCTCCCTCAGAGTCCATAAAATTGTTCCATGCATCTGTGTCTCTTCTTCTGTCTCGCATATAGGGTTATCGTTACCATCTTTCAAATTCCATATATATGCATTAGTATACTGTATTGTTGTTTTTCTTTCTGGCTTACTTCACTCTGTATAATGGGCTCCAGTTTCATCCATCTCAGTAGAACCGATTCAAATGTATTTTTTTTAATGGCTGAGTAATATTCCATTGTGTATATGTACCACAGCTTCCTTATCCATTCGATGAACCTGTGTTTCTTGCATCTCCTGCATTGGCAGGCAGATTCTTTACCACTGTGTCACCTGGAATTTAGGTTAAAAAAATACCCATACATAGTAATATTGACAATGCCTATGATATTATCAACAGAAATCATAGATATTTTTATACCATATGGTAATTGTGGCAGATATATCAAATTGTTTAGGCACTATGTATTTATAGTTATTATACTTATCACCAGATATTGGTCTTAAAATAGAAGCTTATGTATTATCTCACAAATGTAAGTCTTTTGCTGCTGCTGCTGCTGCTAAGTCACGTCAGTTGTGTCCGACTCTGTGCGACCCCATAGACGGCAGCCCACCAGGCTCCTCCGTCCCTGGGATTCTCCAGGCAAGGATACCGGAGTGGGTTGCCATTTCCTCCTCCAGTGCATGAAAGTGAAAAGTGAAAGTGAAGTCACTCAGTCGTTTCCGACTCTTTGCGACCCCATGGGCTGCAGCCTACCAGGCTCCTCCGTCCATGGGGTTTCCCAGGCAAGAGTACTGGAGTGGGGTTCCATTGCCTTCTCCATAAGTCTTTTAATATATGGATAATTATTTCAGTATGATTTATTCTTTTTCACTCCTGTGAATTGTATTTTTTGCTTTTGCACATGCTTTGAGAAGAATAGCTGAGGATTCCCCAGGAAATATTTCATGAGATTCAAAAAAAATCTGATTTGCTTCCTCTTATGTACTTTTTCACATTTCTTTTTATCCCTCCCCCAATATGTGATAATACATTGGTATATGAAGGATGTGTGCGTGTTTTAAAGGGCCAAGGAAAGAAGCTACTGAGCAAACTGATCGCTGCTCTGGAGGTGGTACCAGGTTAAGAGGAGAAATGACATAGGTAGCTCCTGCTTTGAAGAGGGAAGGGAAAACTGAATTCCTGGGGGCAAGCTGAAAGGGAAGCAACCATGAGTGCCATGGATTTGACTGAGAACCACCTGATGTTCTGCAATCCCGGAGGCTGCCCCAAGAGCTGAGTAGTCATATGCTGAATGGTCGTCAGAACCTGCTGAACCCACTTCAAAGGATAAACCAACATCGAAGCAACAGATAGTGGAAGAAATCCTGACTTAAAGGAATCACATGCTTGAGTCTTAACTCAGCTACCGTCTAGCTGGGTGGCCTCCTGCAAGAACTTTTATCTCTCAGCTTCTGTTTCATTTTCTGTGACATACAGGAGACAAATTTGATAGTTCTCCAAGCTCCTTTCCAACTCTATACATTTATGATGGATTCTCTGACATGCCTTGAAACTATAAACCTTATAGAGGCCAGTTTATTAGAGTTGGAAAAACCTAAGCTATTTCCAGGGACTTCACTAGTAGCTCAGCAGTAAAAAAAAAAAAAAAAAAAAAAAAAAAAAAATCTACTTGGAATGCAGAAGAAACAGATAGATGCAGGCTTGATGCCTGGTTCAGGAAGATCTCCTGGGGGAAGGCATGGCAACCCACTCCAGTATTCTTACCTGGGAAATCCCATGAACAGAGGATCCTGAAAGGCTACAGTTCGTAGGGTCACAAAGAGTCACATGCAACTGAGCACGCACATACACCCAAGATATTCCAGAACAATGCTACTAAAACACCCTTTTGCAAAGAGTATGGCTTTTTTTTTTCCTTGAGGTATGTGACATACAGGAAAGTGTTGAGATGTTATTAAGTGCTCCATTTGATGAATTTATACAGAATTGCATCCCTATGTAACTAACTCCCAGATCCAAGATACAGAAAATATATTGTAACCCAGAAGGATTCCTGTGTTCCTTCTCAATTTATACCTGCTTTAGAAACAACATCTCTCTACCCTCTATTGCCATAGTTGCCTCTTGCCTGTGGTTGTACTTTATATAATTGAAATCATACAGAATGGATCGTTTGTGTCTATCTTTTCTTAGTCAGTATTCAGTTTATGAGAATTATGTGTGTGCTAAGTCGCTTTAGTTGTGTCTGACTCTGTGCTAGCCTATGGACCCTCTGTAGCCCTCCAGGCTCCTCTGTCCATAGGATTCTCCAGGCAAGAATACTGGTGTGAGTTGCTATGCCCTCCTCCAGGGGAATCTTCCCAACCCCAAGGATCAAACCCGCATCTCTTATGTCTCCTGCATTGGTAAGTGGGTTCTTTACCACTAGCACCACCTAGGAAGCCTCTGGGGATTGAACCCAGGTCTCCTGTATTGCAGGCAGATAGATTCTTTACTGCCTGAGCCACCAGGGAAGCCCATAAATGTGTATAGGAGTGGTTTATTCTATTTCATCGCTGTGTGGTATTCTGTCATTATGAATACATCACAATTCAGGTATCCATTCTGTGGTTGATGTGCATTTGCTTTTTTGTTTCCCTTATTGGGGACTATTATGAACAACGATGCTGTGAACATTCTTGTACACATCGTTTGATGGACATATGCACGTATTTTTGTGGGATTCACAGTGTCTACATGTTTAACTTCACTTGATTCTTCCAAAATATTTTCCAAAGTTGTACCATCAGCAGTGAGTGAGTGTTCTGCTCATGTCAGGCCTTTCGTTTTTTTCATGCCAGCGGATGTATAGCAGAATCTTACTGAATTTGCATGTCTCTTAGAAACATTGACATCTTACTCTAAAAGCAAACAATATTTGGTCTTACTCTGAAAGCAAATGATATTTGGAAAAAATAAAAACAGCCACCACTTCCTCTAAATACATTTGCTTTCAGTCTTCTTGGTTTCCATGTGCTAACAAATTAAATGTATAACATATAGCCACACAGTTTTAATTTGATGCTTTAACAGAGTACTTATTTGCTAAAATATAAATGATTAAGAACTGTCAGTATTTAGGTTTGCTCAGTGAGACTTCCTTGCAAGTGCTATCATCCTCCATTTTAATCTACCCTTTGGGTCTACATTACAGGATGTCAACAACTAAATTGTACCACATAGGAAATTATTCTTTAGTTATGACTATGCTGTGGCTGGGAAAGAGATCTTCTTTAAAAAAAATAAAACTGTCTCTGTAAAATAATTCCTTTGCTTCCCTGCTTCTGGTAGTGACTCTCTCCTGTAAGTCATATACTCTATATCAATAGTAGGGATTCTTTTTGCTCTTCCTCATTATGCCCTGAGTATCCATGTTTTTTCTTTCTCTAGGCCATTACTGTTGTATCTATGACAGATCATAGACTACCCATTCATTAAAATTTGAAAGTGCTCTTTTGCTCTTGCACCAATCCAGGACATTTCTATTGTTTGCTGCCAACTATTAATAGGCTTTTTGGATTTGAAGGTCTAGCTCAGCTGTCAGACAGTTAAAGTGGCTATCTAAGATGAGAAACCAGGTCTAAGTTGATTATTTTCAAGTATTGGACAACAATTTTTGAAAGATACCTTCTTATATGAATATACAACCCTATAGAATTAAAAGAAAATCAATTGTCTAAAGTCTGTTCATAATTGTCCAATGTAAAATGCATATTTTTATATTTTCACAATAACTACAAACACCTCAGTGAACAAAAGTTTCATAATAATATCTATAAAATTTTGATATTACATTAATGCATTAATGTGTTTCTGAAAGCACTGTCACAGTTAATAATAGCCATACCACTCTTTATCTCCAGTGATTGAACATTTGCAATGAGAAGTAATTAAAGTACCTTTAAAATTAACAGTGTGTAAAGTATGCAATAACTGACTTATCATTTAGAATAAACCAGAATACTCTCTCTGTGTGGATACTATTCAAAATTTCACATATATCTGTAAAATATCCATTTTTCTCCATGATAACAATTGTATTTACACCAAGTTCCCTCAACTTCAATTATTCAAAAATGTGTTATACAAATTATAAATGTATCTATTAAGATTAAAATGCTAAGTGATTTTAAGGTCATTTCCTAAGAGTTTGGTTTTCTTATATTTGACGTTAGAAGCTGGCTCAAGCCATGCAGTGCTGGCTTATAATCTGTTAAAACCAAAAATAGAATTGAATTATTGCTCAAATATAGGAGTTAGAAGTTTTCACATGCCCTCCCACACAAATACATACATAAACATATACAGATTTCTAGCTTCATTTCCTGGTTTTGCTGAAAAATGATTGACATGTATCAGTAAGTTTAAGGGTTTGATTACACATCAAACCATTAACACAATGGTTTGATTTACACATATTGTGACATGATTATCACAGTAGGTCAGTTAACATCAATCTTCTCATATGGGTACAATAAAGATAAAAGAAAGACGTAAAGAATGAAGGAAAAAAAATCTCCTTATGATTATAATTCTTAAGATTTACTCTCAAAAACTTTCCTATTCAGGTGCCGCTAGTGATAAAGAAACCTGGCTGCCAATGCAGGATACACAAGAGACACACGTCCCAACCCTGGGTTGGGAAGATCTCCTGGAGGAGGGCATGGCAACCCACTCCAGTGTTCTTGTTTGGGGAATTCCATAGACAGAGGAGCCTGGTGGCTATAGTCCTCAGGGTCGCACAGGGTTGGACATGACTAAAGTGACTTAGCACGCACTGTTAGCTATAGTCATCATGGTTGTATACCACGTCCCTTCCACATGGTTATAACTGGAAGTCTGTATGTTTCAGCAACCTTCCTCAAATTCCTCCTCCTTCCACATCTGCTTGTGGTAATCACAAGTCTCTATTTCTTCCTGATTCAGTCTTGGTATATTGTATGTTTCAAAGATTTTTTCCATTTCTTCTAGGTTGTCCAGTTTGTTGGTGTATAGTTGTTCATAATGACCTCTTATAATCCTTTGAAAATTTGTGGTATTAGTTATAATGCGTCCTATTTTATTTTTAATTTTGTTGGTTTGAATCCTTTCTCTCTTTTTCTTTATTAGTCTGGATTTTCCTTCATTTGTCAACTTTATCTTTTCAAAGAACCAATTCTTAGTTTGGTTAGTCTTTCCTTTGTTTTTCTGTTTCCTATTTCATTTATTTTTCCTCTATTCTGTGTCATTTCCTTTCTTCTGCTAAAGTAGTATTCACTTTCTTCCCTTGTATAAGTTCTCTCTTACTGATCTTAAAATTCTCTCTTTGTTTTTGACTTCTGATAATTTTATTATAAGGTATCTTGGTTAGCCCTATTGTAGTTTACTAAAATTCCTTAAGAGGACTATTCTGAATTTTTTGTCTAACAAGTCCATAGATCTGCATTTCCTTAGGTCAGTTATTAAAACTTTAAAATTTTCCTTGAGTGGTGTCATATTTATCTTATGGTTTTTGATCCTTGAATTGTTTTACATTCATATATATATATCTGAGTAATGGAACGCTTCCTCCAGACTTTACAAATTTGCTTTGGCAGAAACAGTTCTTCACCAGTCAGCTCATTTGAGGTTTCTGGATGTTCTGCTAGTAATGTCTTTAAGCATGTGGGGTCTGCTATTATGGTCCATTTTGGGAGAAGCAACTGTTTAATCTCTGAGGATAGTGATGGAGTATAAGGGGGTGTGCTACTGACGGAGAACTGATTGATAGAACTGCACCTGTAGAATCCTTGCACCTGTGAGCTATAAAATGGGCTCTGCAGTTGCCTGAGTGCTGCAGTCAGGCTTCCTAGATGGTCAGGACTGGATACAATGTTCAGTAGTAGATGGGACTGTGAATTAACTTCCATGCCCTGGTAGGTCAGCCTGCCAGGGCCCAGGGCCTTTACAGCTCACTAATTGGCGGCTCAAATCAGGCCTGACTGTGTACTGGATTCGCTGGTCAGGTGAGGCCCCCAGCTTTGCTCAGCAGATGCGGCGTGTGACTGGTATGCTCTTTGTGGAAGTATCACTGTTCATAGGGCTATTTAATGGGCCATGCAGCTACTCACGTGCTCTGGTTAGGTTTTCTGGTCAGACTGGCTGAAGGTTTTATTCAGAGATGAGTGGAACTACAGTTTAGATTCCCTGCCTAGACACAGCAGCAGAAAACCTTTCAAAAACTGGTTAAGCTCTTTGTTGTCTTAATTCAAACAGAACTGTACCCTAAATTCCCTGTCCAAACAGGGCCACTGGCTTTCCTTTGCAAAGTATTGACTCTGTCCATCTCTTGGCCTGAGTCCTGCTGGGTGCACAGCTTTCAGGCGTTTTGCCAGTCCTTCTTGTCAGATGGGGTCTGAAGATATGCTCTGTGGTGGATGAGACTATGTCTGAGCTCCCTTGCCTGGGAGGAAGGGAAAGGGGCTTTTCCAGGCTACTTTCAGTTTCTCAAGCAGGCTCTCTCTCTTGGAGGGACACAGAGCTACACTTATCCTTGGCTATGAATTAATCCCCCTGCCTCTACGTAACATGGGAAGCCTCCATGCCCAGTACTGGCTTTGCTCTGGGGGAGATCAACTCTGCCTAGCTGCCTCTCTGTTCCAGTGCTGCTGGGCTGCACTTCTGGTCAGAAGCGACCAAAAGACATTCTTCACTTGGTTGATGCTGTGACTCAGCAACTTTCCTGGGTATGGGCAAACTGGACCCTAGGGCCTGCAGAACTTGTCACTTGAGGATTCAAATCAAGCACATCTGCACCCTGCAAGAGTTTCCTTGTCTGAAAATGCCCTAAACTTGGTTCAGCAGATGAGCAAAGCCACTGGTTGGGATTACTGCTTGGGTGCTACAGCTCTGAACTCAGTCTAAGACCCACGTGCTGACTGTTGGAAGCCCCTCCCTCCCTCTCTCTCTCACAGTCAGATTCTCAGTTTGGATCTTGCAGATTTCCCTCTGATCCCCATAGTGCAAGATCAAAATAGGAATTTTTACAAAGTGACCATAATGCAGGAGGAGACTGGTTGTCCCCACTGAGTTCTCTCTTTTCACTGGAGACACCATAGGCTCAGGGAACACCTTGCTGACTGATAATGTGCAGGTTTGGAGGATGCGCAATGTGATCATTGTGCAGCCACTGTTTTTTATCTCCTAATGCAGTCTGTTTGGGTCTTTGAGGAACAAGGGATGCTTCAATCTCATTCCTTCATTCTAGGATTCTCTCATTGGTATCTTGTTCTTGAAGAGTTGTTAGTTGTCCCTCTGATAACAAGCAGTGAAGTCAGGAACGAACTATGTATGCATCTTGGTGCTAGTGTTCTGATCTCTAGCTTCTCTTTAAAAAATGAGGCTATTCTGCAAACTCAGTCTTCACCCTGCCAAACAACTATAATGTAGAGCTTATTGGTGTTCCCTTACTTGCCACCCCACCACTGTCTTTTGCAGGTGAGTAAGCCAAGACTTTCTGCTTTATCTCATTTACATTTTCCCTGCCATAGAGGAATTTACAATTGAGCTAGTGTTTCATTATGTTATGTATTCAAGTCCTTCTAATAGTCTGATGATCACCTTATTTCTTTGATAATAAGATGCCTTGAGAAAGACTATCTATAATTAGACATAATTGATTTAATAGCATTTGCATTTTATTAAATGAGAGTTCACTTGTTTCTTTTGACATTTAGATTATAAAACACACCCTGATTTCAAAAAAAGAAACTTTGACCAACATTCGCATTATAGGGTTCCAGGAGATGAGAGAGAGAAAGGACCTAAGAAAATATTTGAAGAGATAAAGGCTGAAAACTTCCCTCACCAGGGAAAGGAAGTAGTCAACCAAGCTCAGGAAGTACAGAAAGTCCCAGGCAGGATAAACCCAAGGAGGAACACTCCAAGACACATAGTAATCAAAATAACAAGAATTAAAGACAAAGATAAAATATTAAAAGCAACAAAGGAAAAATGACAGATACCATACATGCAAACTCATAAGATTATATAAGCTGACTTCTGAACAGAAACTCTACAAGTTAGAAGGGAATGCCACAATATATTCAAAGTGATGAAAGGAAAGAACCTACAACTAAGAATACTCTACCTAGCAAGAATCTCATTCAGGTTTGATGGAGAAATCAAAAGCTTCCAGACATGCAACAGTTAATAGAATTCAGTACCACCAAACCAACTTTACAACAAATGCTAAAGGAATTTCTCTAGTCAGGAAACACAAGACAAGAAAAAGACCTACAAAAAATAAACCTAAAACAATTAAGAAAATGGTAATAGAATCACACATATTGATAATTACCTAAATAAAATGCACCAAGCAAAAGACATAGGCTGGCTGGGTAGATGAAAATATGTTCATGCATGCACTTCCACTTACCACATCACTCTCCTTAAGTCCCCAAATTTATGTAATTAGCTTACATTGTTAGGTTAATCATGCTCCCATTATGGCTTGCAATTGTAATTATCTTTTACTTTTTGTCTGACTATTGATTGTAAAAACTGATAAACATTTTTTACTATTGTGATTATGTAACTATTATTCATTTGATACCATGTATCATGATTGGTCAACAGAAAATAATATAATTCTATATCACTAAAACTACCATTTTAATAGAAAAACCTGTAATCACTTTTTAAAATCTAGATGCACATTAGAATTATCTTAGAATGTTTCAAAAAATGCAAATGCCCAGGTATTTATTTTTTTCTCCAAAGCTCCAAATGTGTTTCTAGTGAGTAGCATTGCTTAAAAACAGTTGGACTATATGATGATCTTTTACCTAGTTTGTTTCAACTTTTTTCTATTTCACATTCACTGCTCTCATTTATTTTATGTTTTCCAGTTTCTCCATCACCTTTTTTTGGTTGTTCTTTCCCAAGCTTTTATCAAGTGTAGTAGAAAAGTTTTGTATACATACACACATACATATAGAGTATGTATGTACACACATATAGAGAGTATGTATAATATAATATACATAATTTAGACAACATGAATTTTTGCTTAGCTAAATAAATTATGGCATTCTGGTTCCAGTTGTTTGACCAAGTATGAATAGAATGCTAGATTTCTAATATATATTCCCTAAAAATTTTGATATAGTTCCATTTATTCTGGCATCTAGTATTATTGCTAAAAGTTTAAAAGCTTATTATTAAAAAAAAATTTGAATGAAGCTTGAAACTTCTACTCGAATTCTGAGAATATAATGAAATACTATGTTGTATAGAAAAAAAAACACAGGAGATTCACCTGTGATATAGCATTATATAAAGTACAAATTTTGTTCAAATTTCACAAGATTTTATGCTAGTGTCCAGTATTTGCTTTTATAACTTATTCAAAATTTGACATTGTATTTAGTTGCATTAAGCAACTTCAGTTGCATGCAACAAATTTTGTAAAATTATTTTTACATTTTTATTCTGTTGCAAGTATTTTCTATTTTTCCTTGTTACAGCTTATAAGATATACACATCATTTAAAAGCAGACATTTAATTTCTGAATACATAAGATTTTTGAAATATCTTTGCTATTAATTTCTCATCTTTATATTAATTTCTCAATTTGATATTAGTTTTTAAATGCTTTAAAATTTTTTAGTTTTTAAAAAATCCCTCTGTGTTTTTTTGTCTTTTAACTTTGCTGAGGCTTTCAATGGCTAAGTCAAAGATCTCTCTTGGTAAATGTCACATTGCACTTGAAAATATGTGGATTATTTTCAAATATCTTTTGATGTTGATTTCTAACTTAATTTCACAGTGATAAGACAACAGACTCTGTATGACATCAATACCTTTACACTATGAACTTTTTGCACCTTCTTTTATGTCCCTGGATATGTTCCAATGTCTCCTGGTTTATAGTCTATGGGAACTTGAATAGAATTTGTATCTTGCTGTTGTGTGAAAATTGTATAAATCTTAATTCTGTTGAATTGGTTCATAGTGCTTTTCAGGCCTACTGTATCTTTCTACTTTTATGTCTATTCATTCTATTAATTTTTAAGGGTTTGATAATGAAACTCCAACTAAAAATCTTAATTTATCTATTTATAAAAATAATTAAATATATAATGGAACTATATGTAACTTTGTTCTCTATTTTCCAAGTCTCCTGTAAATGTGTTATCATACTTTCATAATTTAAAAAGTAAAGAAGAAAGAAGAAAAAAGAAACTTTGAAAAAATCTTGCACTTAAGAAAATATATTTACCCATAACAATAGAAATGAGGATGTTTAAGTATGAAAAAAGACTAGAAGGGTTGACTAAGGAAGACATACAGCTAAAGCTAGGAAGAAATTGAAGATCTTTAATCTTCTGTTTCTATGCTTTTACTAGAAACTTGCCTACATACTTGGATAATTTTTTTCAGCTTTATTTAGGTATAATTTACAACTAAATTGTCAGATATTTAAAGTGTACAGTGTCATGATTTGATGTGTGTGTGTGTGTGTGTGTGTATATGTATAAAATGAAAGAATCCCCCTCATTGACTTAATTACTATATTCATCATGGGTAGATACTTTAAAGCTAGAGCACAAAATCTGTTTTTTGAATTTAGATCTATAATTTGTAGAATCTTCATAATTGTTATCAAACATATTGGAATTTACTTTTCAGGTCTCTGATTTAAGTCTTCAAATAGCAGAATATTTCTCATGTGCTTAATCACAGCTTTATTATGATTGTTATTATTTCAAGGCACTAAGAAAAACACAGGAATTAAAACTATGCCAGCTTAAATTACAGACTTCATGAGTAATCTTCTGTATTGTGAAAACAATTTCCAAGGGAAACCAATGTGGATAATCAATATGAGATCAATCTTGGAATGTACACAGGGAGAGAGAATATATCTTATTCACTGTGGTAAAGGGAGGTGTTAATTCATAGAAGGTTAGACAAAGAAAAAGAGACAGCTAAACACAGGGAACCATATCAGATACACAAAAGGTACAAAAATACAGAACATGAACAGAGGGTATTATCTGGACCTGGGGAAATTCTTGATAGGCGTATAAGAATTAAGTTTGTGCAAGTAAATTAAATATGGGCTTATCTGGTGGCTCAGATAGTAAAGAATCTGCCTGCAGTGCAGGAGACCCAGGTTCCATCCCTGGGTCAGGAAGATCCCCTGGAGAAGGGAATAACAACCCACTCCAGTATTGTTGCCTGGAAAATTCCATGGGCAGAGGATGGGTTATAGTCCATAGGGTCACAAAGAGTTGGATATGACTAAACAACTAACACACTTATGCAAGAACGTTGGGACCAAGTTAAGTTTATACTCTTTATTATCACAGAGTAACTTTTAAAAAGTCATAGAATGTTTTTGAAATGGAAAAGATGAATAAATGAAATAATGTAATCACATAACAACCATGTATTAAGTAGATGATTTGAAAATATGGTTTAGAAGACCTTGATTCCAAAATGAATGGAATCATTCATTGGAATAGGAGCACCATGAATGCATATCTTTGCTCATTTATCTTACAGAGCCTACGATGGTTCTGGTGCACAGTAGCATTTAATAAATATTTATTGACGAGCAAATGCATTCCAATCCCAAAGAAAGACAATGCCAAAGAATGCTCAAACTACTGCACAATTGCACTCATCTCACACGCTAGTAAAGTAATGCTCAAAATTCTTCAAGCCAGGCTTCAGCAATACGTGAACCGTGAACTTCCAGATGTTCAAGCTGGTTTTAGGAAAGGCAGAGGAACCAGAGATCAAATTGCCAATATCCGCTGGATCATCGTAAAAGCAAGAGAGTTCCAGAAAAACATCTATTTCTGCTTTACTGACTATGCCAAAGCCTTTGACTGTGTGGATCACAATAAACTGTGGAAGATTCTGAAAGAGATGGGAATACCAGACCATCTGACCTGCCTCTTGAGAAACCTGTATGCAGGTCAGGAAGCAACAGTTTGAACTGGACATGGAACAACAGACTGGTTCCAAATAGGAAAAGGAGCACGTCAAGGCTGTATATTGTCACCCTGCTTCTTTAACTTATATGCAGAGTACATCATGAGAAACGCTGGGCTGGAGGAAGCACAAGCTGGAATCAAGATTTCTGGGAGAAATATCAATAACCTCAGATATGCAGATGACACCACCCTTACGGCAGAAAGTGAAGAAGAACTAAAGAGCCTCTTGATGAAAGTGAAAGAGGAGAGTGAAAAAGTTGGCTTAAAGCTCAACGTTCAGAAAACTAAGATCATGGCATCTGGTCCCATCACTCCATGGGAAATAGATGGGAAAACAGTGGAAACAGTGTCAGACTTTATTTTTTTGGGCTCCAAATCACTGCTGATGGTGATTGCAGCCATGAAATCAAAAGACGCTTACTCCTTGGAAGGAAGGTTATGTCCAACCTAGATAGCATATTAAAAAGCAGAGACATTCCTTTGCCAACAAAGGTCCATCTAGTCAAGGCAATGGTTTTTCCAATGGTCATGTATGGGTGTGAGAGTTGGACAGTGAAGAAAGCTGAGCGCCGCAGAATTGATGCTTTTGAACTGTGGTGTTGGAGAAGACTCTTGAGAGTCCCTTGGACTGCAAGGAGATCCAACCAGCTCATCCTAAAGGAGATCAGTCCTGGGTGTTCATTGGAAGGTCTGATGTTGAAGCTGAAACTCCAATACTTTGGCCACCTCATGTGAAGAGTTGACTCATTGGAAAAGATTCTGATGCTGGGAAGGATTGGGGGCGGGAGGAAAAGGGGACGACAGAGGATGAGATGGTTGGATGGCATCACTGACTCGATGGACATGGGTTTGGGTAAACTCCGGGAGTTGGTGATGGACAGAGAGGCCTGGCGTGCTGCGATTCATGGGGTCGCAAAGAGTCAGACACGACTGAGCGACTGAACTGAACTGAAATGCATCAAGGAATGAACCTTTCTCAACTATGGAATGTATCAGAGTAACACTCATAAATTTATTTTAAAGAGAAAAAAATAAAGTTTGTAGAGTGTTTAGCAGAGTACTCAGATGTACTGGGTAAAATGAAATAGATAATTAAGATTAATTTAAGACTTTTGAACACTTTTTCATATGTAGCTGCTAGAAAATGGAAAATTACCTATGTGGTTTGTGTTATATTTCTCTTGAACAGCACTGGCTTGGAAACTGGGATATTCGACATGAATCTGATGGAAGAGATCCAGGTGCATCATATGATAGCAACCAGATCATGGAATGCCAAAAAAAGCAGAACTTGATGAAAGAAGAAGAGGAAGAGATGGAGGTATGTCAGTTGGTTTGGAAGAGTAAGCAGATGTCACATCAAAGCAATATAGCATAAGTATGTTTGCTAAAGGGATTATTTACAAAACTGTGGTCAGAGAGTATGAAAATATTAATGACATTTTCAGTATACAGATCTTCTTTGACTTACAATAGGGTCATGTCCCAATAGACTCAATATAAGTTAAAAGAATTAAAAGTTGAAAATGCATTTAACACAACTAACCTAAAGAACATCAGAGCTTAGCCTCACCTACCTTAAATGTGCATTGTACACTTAGGTTAGTCTACAGTTGAGGAAATCATCTACCACCAATGCCTATTTTATAATGAAGTTTTGAATATCTCATGGAATTTATTGGATAATGTACTGAAAGTGAAAACCAGAGTGGTCATCTGGATACCAAATGGTTCTAAGCATGTTGGATGTTTACCCTTATGATCCCTGGCTGTCTGGGAGCTGTGCTCATTGTCACTGTCCAACATCAAGAGAAGGTATGGTACTGTATATTCCTAACCTGGGAAAAGGTCAAAATTCAAAGTATGGTTTCCACTAAATGTGTAAGGCTTTCCCACCATTGTGAAGTCACAAATCATAAGTAGAACCATTGTGAGTTGGGGAGCATCTACACTTAGATCTGAAGGATTAAAGGGAAGGAGCTGAACTGGAACCTAGAAGGAAAAGGGAGCTATGTAGAGAAGGTTAGTTGCTAAGAACTCTTACCTCCAGGTAATGCTCACCACAAGCCTAAGAGAGACCCCTCAGGGAGGAAAGGAGCCTGGGGAATAAATACTCTGACCTCATCCCCCTCCTTCCCTCTGACATCCATGGGGGCTGTACATTGTCTGAGCTGAGAGGAAGCCAGAGGAAAAGGAGTCCTTTGTGATTATCTGTACAGGACAAGCTGTGAAAGAGTAAGGGATCATAAAGAGAAAATAGAAACTACGTGGCAAAGAAGCAGTCTTACTTTCATACAAGAGTCAGTCTTCTGAGATCTACAGACTGCCTTTAATTTCCTTCTATTTGATGTTAGCCCCTCATGCATGCAAGCACTGATCAAAAATATCTAAATATGTGCCTCTAACTTTCGAATGAGCGTATAACACTGGAATATGTGTAGCCAATGATAATAAAATTACAATTCCATGTCAAATACAGTTCATATTATCTTTCTCGGTCTTAAACTAATTTCTTCACACACTTTACACATAGTAACTCTAAGAACTGTGTTTATTGCATTGATAACTACAAATGAAAATGTTCTACTTCATTGAGTCTCTACAAGGCTACCTTACTACTCATCTACAGACATACAAGTGTTCTGTCAATATTAATTCTCTGAAGAGTCATAGTTAAGAACTGCCCCTTCTCTAAAGCTCCAGATGAGAAACTGCTGGATCACCAGAAGCAGTCAGTGGCCTCCACAAAAGACATATTGCAAACTGCCATCAGGGCGGTGATTAGAATTTCAAGTTCCTGACTTAAGCATAGACAGATTGACTACACAAGCCTCCAGAGAGAAACTGCAGCAGACTAGCAAAGCTGACTGAATGTAGCAGAATCTGGTTTAACCTCAGGTCCCTGAGAGATTTCCCTGGGGAACCCTGGACTCTCAGGGGAGCAGGTCCCTTACTGTGTTGATGGCAGTAGACCTAGTTCAAAGCACCTCACAGCAAATTGCAGCTTTCCTGGAAGATGGTTCAGTGGTTTGTTTCATTGTACTTCCCTTGCTTCCATAAAGTCACACACTGATCTGCAGCTAAACACATTGCTGTTTAGGGGAAAGCGCGAATTAATGAAATGTGCTTCAGCATTTATTGCTACATGGAAAATGTGTTGTACCAGCGAGCAGAAACACCACAGTGATTACAGTTAATAGAATCAGGGCTCCCTGACGTTTCCCTCAAACTGCCCTTGTTCACGTCGCTACAGAAGCACTCATCCAATTTGGAGTGTCTGAAGCTGGAGAGCTCAAACCCAGCGATGACTCTGGTAAGAACTCATTTCCATCATTATCTATCATTATCTCCTCTGAAAATTTATCGTTTAACATTTGATATCTCTGAACACAAGAACGGCACTTTCTTTGCATCAGTGTCAAAATAATTTTAAAAATAGCAGAATGGCAAACCATGTCAGGTTGCTTTTTTCCCTGTCCACATCAATTAGTAGATCGAAGATGCTGATCTGAATTTTCTAAAGAGATAACGGAAAGCAGATGCTATTAGGCTAACAAAGAAAGTGTTTTTCAGTGTAAATGAATATATTAACTTCTCTTTTGCTGTGCAATAGCACCCTAAGAGTTGATCTTTCTTTTGAAAGAGCAAAGGAAATTTATGGAAAGCCTCTGCTGAATGTTTTTATTGAATGTCCGATAATGTAAAAAAAAAAAATTGAATGTAGTCCTGTTCTCAAGAAGTTTACAATCTTATGGGCAGGACAGCTCATGATTTGGTCATCAGTTATACCACTGTTGTTGTTGTTTAGCCACTCAGTCGTGCCCGACTCTTTGCGACCCCATAGACTGTAGCCCTCCAGGTTCCTCTTTCCATGGGATTCTGCAGGCAAGAATATTGGAGTGGGTTGCCATTTCCAGGAAGCACTAGCAATGTGCAAAGCTCTATACTAATAACCAGAATTACAGTAGGAAGAGACTCTGCTTGCCTTCAAGGTGCTGACAGTCTAGCTATAGATGTTTATGGTTTAACCTAAACAGGAACACTGTCTTAGGATATGTTCCCCAGAAACAGATTCAAGTGGGAATTTGTATGAAGAAGATTTATTGGATACTGTGTTTGGGAACAAATGCTATTTAGAAATGAAGAAAGCAGGACTGAGTAAAATGAACCCAAGGTCATCCATACCCCATCTCACAGTCTAGACTGGGAATGACCTTCAGAATTGTCCCAAGTTGAAGCAAGGGCTAATGCCCCAGAGAGGGGACTGAAACATGGATGAACTTCTCATGAAGCTCCCTTCATGAGAATAAAGCCCTGAGAAGGACATGGCTGTAAACCATCAGCAACATTCTCTGCAGCTAGTGGCATAAGTAAGTTTTTTCAGAAGGCCACATCTGAGTGATAGTTCTATATAGTATAGGTCACCCCTTGTCTGCTTAAATTAATTTTATTTGCATATGTGTCCATCCTATCTATGAACAGCTTCTCTGGGATTCTGGTTGGTCTCCTTTCCTGCTGAAACTTGAAAGAGGAAGATACTAGAAGGAGCCTCCCTGACTGCTCTGGGTCTGGAGCTTGTGCCTGAGCTTCTGGTCACCATGCATGCCCTTCTCAGGTCGTAGCTGTTGCACTTGTGCCTTTATCAGTCAGACTCAGCATGGAGCGCCTAGAGTCTCCCCTTTGTATCACCAACTGCAAACCTGTGGGGATCCACGTGCAGGCTGGAAAAGAATTTCCAGACATGAGGCAGAATGAGAGGTGAATGAGTTTATTAGAGCGAGAGACACTGTGGAAAGGGAGATGCTGTGAGAACATCTGGTCAGCTCAAGGGAGAGCTGACATCTTTTGTGGACTAGTAGCCAATTTTTACAGCCTCAAGACAAAGAAAATTCCTGCTGGAAGGGTGGCATTAGGTGATTGGTTAGGATGCTATAGGGTGGGTATTTTACCTAATACAGAGTCAGCGAGCTGGCCGGTTTGAATCCGGAGGCTCATGGCAACAGTTTCTGCGGGGCTCGGTCAGTTTTGGAGATTTTTGTCCTGTGACCTTGGTATGGGGCTCCACACAATCTACTCTAGGCTATCCCTTTATGAAACAACAACCCTATCTCCTTCCCAAGATTAGGGTCTATTCCTCATGCTAGTATACTGATTCCTTTCTTTAACTCTAGACACAGAGTGAAAAAACTCACCCATGGCTGTAAGTTCAATGAGACATTTACTTTGCCCCTTCAGACCACAGACTTAAAGTTGCTAAAGTAAGAAACACAAATTCCCAGAGGCCAACTTGAAATGATGTTAAGTGAGTTAAATTTTACCCTTTAGAGCCTAGACCGGATACTTTATATATTGGGGATATAGAACTATATCATTTTAGTTAACTTAGGGCATATACTTCATCCTGGAAGATGGCTTCTTGTCCTCACAGGGAGTTCTCTTCCAGCTGTTATCTTAGCTGCAGATTGAAGAATTATTTCATCACTGGTAGAGCTGGTAGCTTCTGAGTGGTGCAGTTTGGTTAGGACAAGGAGATACACTAGTCAGGTGCACACTGCTATGCCTCCTTTGGTGTAAAGTGGGTGACTTTTGTCCATTGCCGTGTAAGTGGGATCCTATGTCAGTGGGTCTCTCTTAACACTGACAATGTATCTTCCAGCTTTCTTCTTTTTAAGATTGAGTTTATTAGTTTTAGCTTTGAGTTTTTGTATAATTTAAAAATCAGTGTGTCAATTCACACACAGATTGTTTATAATCTAAATAGAATTATAGTGAAACTATAGATATACATGAAGACAATTGACATCCTTTTCAAATTTATTTTTTAATTAATGTATTTTTTGACAATTGACATCTTAACAATACTGAATCATCTATATAATACAAACCATAAACTCAGTATATGTCTTCATTTATTTATGCCTTTAATTTCTCTTAAAAATTTCTGTGTATAGGTTCTATATGTCTTTTGTTTCTGGATGTTTAAGGTATTTATATTATTATAGGACATATTTTAATTTGAATATCTATTTTTATGTACTTTCTGTATAGATATTTGCTTATTTTATATTGACTAAATATTCAACAAACTCACTAAGTTCACTAATCAAATCTAATAGTTTTATTGCAGATTCTTTATGCATTTTTATATATTGTGTCATATGTGAATGATGACAATTTTGTGTCTTTCTTTTCTACCATTATGTAATTTTCCCCTTGATTTATTCCACTGGTTTGAATCAGTAGGACAGTGATGAATAAAAGTAGTGAGAATGAGCATTTTTGTCTTATTCATGGTCTTCAGGGAGAAGATTTTTAAATTTTGCCATTAAATATGATGTTTACTGCAGTGCTTTTGTCCCTGTCTTTTGTCTGATTCAGGAAATTTCCTTCAATTCCTAGTTCAATAAGAGTTTTTAATCATAGATGTGCATTAAATCTCATCAGTTGATTTATTGTATATTTTGAGAAGATCATATACTTTTTCTCCATATTAATGTGATTAATGAGAACATCTTTTAAAATTATATAAAATCTTGGAATAGAATATCTATATATACTCGATAACATAATTGGATGAGATTTTCTAAATCTTGACATGAATATAAGGTTATTTTGTAAGTAGGAGTGACACAAATAATTTTGACCAAGAAAGTAAACTGAGTCGTGGCACTATTTACCCTTCTCCTCACTTTCTGCATCCAATTAGCATTAATTTTCCACATAGATTCCATAGTTTTCATGGCCCCACTGATGATGGAAAGTACTTGCCAACTCCTTCACTTTGGGCTTTGCCAGGTGGCTTTGGTGAATGGGTGCTTAGTAGAAGTGATATCAAAGCAGTTGATATGCTTACATGGTCTATTTTGCACACTTATGATTCTGGTTAACCGTCACCCATTCAGCCTGAACTGCAGAATAGACAGCCAGAGCAGAGCTACCTCTGTTGATGTACAAATATGCAACCTAAAACCGAACTATCCCAGCTGACCTGCAGACGCACAGCCTCAGGAAAAAACACTGCTAGCCAACTTGTAGGTGTGAAACAAAGAAATACTCATTGTCTCATGATACTGAGATTGTAGGATTGCTTGTTTTGCAACAATTGTGGATAGAGCTGACTGATACATTTCACATGCGTGATTTTTTATTAAATGCCATAGATTGAGTATGAACTATTGCAGAGACTCAGGATGATGGGATTTCCTCTATGTTGTGTTAGTTGCTCAGTCACGGCCAACTCTTTGCGACCCCACGGACTGTAGCCCACCAGGCTCCTCTCTCCATGGAATTCTCCAGGCAAGAATACTGGAGTGATCGCCATGTCCTTCTCCAGGGGATCTTCCTGACCCAGGGATCGAACCTGGGACTCCTGCATTGCAAGCTGCTTCTTTACCAGCTGAGCCATCAGGGAAGCCCTTGACCTGCAATAAGAGTAGGGGCAGATCATCTGAATCTAATCAAGGATTGAACTAATCTTAGACTGAATTATAGTGTTTTTGTTTTTGTTTTTAAGTTCTCTCTGTCATTGATATACTCCTACTTCTGGAGTGAAGCTCTTCAGGATTCCAAATGAGAGCTTTGTGTGTTTACTCAGATCTGTTCTCTTTGGCATATCATAAACTACAGATTTGGTCTCCCTAGCAATGTGAAACTTCTGAAAAAGAACTTTGCTTTTCAGATAATTTCTGCTTAGCTTCTTAGACTTTCACACTGTTTAGCTAACATTTCACAAAATTCCCTAAGGGAGAAACAATTGTGATGGCAATGTCACTTATTTGCACCTTGTTTTCCTCTAGAATCTTAGCCCCTCCTGCTGACTGTCCTGTTGTTGTTCTGTCACTAAGTCTTGTCTAACTCTTTGCAAGCTCCTGGACTGCAGCACACCAGGCTTCCCTGTCCTTCACTATTTCCTGGAGTTTGCTCAAACTCATGTCCATTGAGTCAGTGATGCCATTTAACCATCTCATCCTCTGTTGCCCCCTATTTCTCCTGCCCTCAATTTTTCCCATCATTAGGGTCTTTTCCAATGAGCCAGCTCTTTGCAATATTCAGGTGGCCAAAGTATTGGAGCTTCCTTTTGGCATATCAGAACACCCATGTTTGCCTCCCGAGGACATTGAAGATACTAAAGGGACTACTGGCTTTTTTGACTCATAGAAGCTTGGATCTGTCCAGTTTTTTAGCCTCTTGTCCTTCTCCAAAATTCATGAAATATTCTATGGGGGAAAAACAGTATGGAGAATGTTGTGCTCACCTCAACAAACTTCTGTTGTATTCAGAATGCTACCCCTCAAATCTCAGCAACTTCAGTAGCTTACCAATGCTTTAAACTATTTTATTTTAATTTAGATGGATTTTCTAGTTTTTTACAAGCTGGTTTCCTGTGGTTGAAAAGGAAGTCATATTAAGACTTTTATTTTTTATATTCTCTAAGATTTACCAAGTTCTATTTATTTTTACTGGCATAAAACAGTCGTCGTGTGAGTACATTTAATTTATCCATTCTTCCACTCTTAAACATTCTAAAATCTTTTGCTGACATATACAGAGTTAACATGAATCTTTGCATATGTTTTGGTAGGCATGTGTAATAATTTCTCCAGGGTAAAAACTTAGAAGTAGAACTTCTAAGTTTTAAGATATATGACTGTTCCACTTATTAATATAATGTGAAGCTGTTTTCCAAAGCCCCTGTTAAAAATGTATGCATTTTACCAGCAAACACAGTTTTATTTTTCTTTTTAGAATCTATCTAATAATACTCTATTGCATATTAATACACATTTGGTTTTTTCCCTAGATTGTTGCTCTTATGGACAAATGATGCTTTTAACAGTTTTATATGTATATGTCTTGGTACATATGAAAGAATATATCTTGAGCATATACTTGAAAATAGAATTTCAATGTCATAGGTTAGAGCAGTGTTCAAATGAAAAAGCAATGCAACATTGTTTCCCAAGGTAGCTAAATTTTTACTCCCTACTAAGAGATACTGCCTGTGTATGTTTTTGTCTTTGTATTTATCTCGATACAATATTCTACGACTTCTTAATTTTAAAATTTTTCTATGTACTCACCATGTACTCTATGTAAGATCCTTTAGGGAAGAAACTCTGTTTTCTCTATCACCACACTTAGAAAAAAGTAGCACCTGGTAACCACTAGATAAATATTTGTGGAATGAATCAATGAGTGAATCAAAATAAGGGACTTGTGGGAAGAAGATTTGAGTGAGGGAAGATAATTCATTTGTATCTTGAACACGTGCATAAAATATCATGGACAAATCCGTGTGGAGTTTCCAACAAGAACCTTAGCAGAAGGTGAATTTGAAGTCTAGGAAATAGGTAACTTTTTTTTTTCATTATGTATTCTTAACCAATTAATGTCTCCCTCAAAACTATTCTTGCTTTCTCTGGGTTTATGCTACAGAGGCTAGTGCATTTAATTATCTTTAATTTTATTTTGTCTCTTAGAATGATCGTGAATGTGTATACTTCTATACTGTAAGCTGTCTGCTGTCACTTCTTTGTTGTAGTAATATAATATTATGGTTGTGCCAGCTCGAGTTCATCTGCCTTGTTTCAACTATTAATTCTTTGGAAGTCTGGGTTTAGAAAAGAGAACAGAGTCACTGTGAATAAGTGATATAATTATATGGGAATCAATAATTAAGCCAATAGTAAAAATCACAACAAATTCTTTTCTTCTTCATTCATACCCATGAATGTACTCTCAAATAGTGAGACTGAGTTTGGCCATATGACATGCTTTGGCCATTGGCACAATATCAAATAAAATGCCAGAATATATTTGAAGAGTTCCTGGATAAAGGAACACCCTGTCTTTCTCTTGCTGCCATCTGCAATCCTTTAACTGCCTTGTGAAGAAACCCAAGCTGTCCTGCTGCAGGATGACAAGCCATGTGAAAAAACAACAACAAACTTAGACACCCTGGTAGAGAGCCTACCGAGTATAAAACATGTAAGTGAGACCAGCCAATATCATCCAGCTTCCAGCCAATCTGGGATCTGACCAAAGATACATGAGGAAACCTAACAGTGACCAACCAAGCTGACTCAGACCAGTGAACCACTAAGCTGTCCCCAGTGACTTGTGAGCTAAATAAATGGTGTTGTTTTAATTCACTGAATTTTGGAGTGATTTGTTTTAGAGCAAAAGCTGATTGGTGTACAGTAAGCGCTACATTGAAGACGGGAGGAGAAGGGGGTGACAGAGGATAAGATGGTTGGATGGCATCACCGACTCAATGGACATGAGTTTGAGTAAACTCCAGGAGTTGGTGATGGACAGGGAGGCCTGGCGTGCTGCAGTCCATGGGATTGCAAAGAGTCAGACACAACTGAGCAACTGAACTGAACTGAAGTCCTACATATGAATGAATTCCACTCCAAGAGTATGCTTGTAAGTCCAATTTGTTCTAGGTATCCAACTAACACAATTGGCTATATAGTACTGTACTCTAATAGGCTTATAATGCTTTTTACACAAAGAATACCTAAACCCAAACAAAAAAGTTAAAAAATTTTTTAATCTTACAGTGCAGTAAGTACTTTGAAAAAGTACGTTAGCACAGTAGAATCACAAGTGAAGCAACTTAGCGCTCACAGTAGAACAGCTGGCGTGCAGGGGCTGGCATCAAGTGAACAGGCAAGGAGAGTTATTGACTGGAGGAGAGAGAGGATATAGAAACTAAAATGCTTTGAACTCCAAGTGTTAACATCTTAGCATTCCTATGTTTTGTACTAAGGAGGATGAATAGACTTGGAGCAGCTGCTGCAGGGAATTCTATGCAGAGTTCACCAGAGATGGGTAATGCTTCCTTAACAGCTTTCAGTAAGCATGAATATGTACCATAAAGAATCTTCATGCATCTCGTTTGTTCTCTTGCCAGTGTCTCTGAAGAGTGAGAGGGGTCAAAATTGACATTTAAATTCATTTTTAATATCTCTATTATGTGAAGGAATTTGTTTTCCAACTCTATTAAGATTTTAATTTTGGTATCATTTTTATTTTTTTTTCTAAATTAAATGTTATACTTTTACTTGAAATTTTCAAAAGATAAGCAAATGAGTAACTTTCTAGTTCAGGTAATGTTTTCAGATTTTGTCATTTTCATGAATGTAAGAATTGTGTGCTAATTGGGTCAGGCCATTAATCAAAAGAGATCAAACCTATTTCAAAAGAAAGACAGAAAAGGAATCTTCTCATTGTGGTGCTGTGCATGAAACTGCTGTAAATATTCAATTAAGCAACAACAATGTAGTGACATAGGGACTATTTCTCTGTACCATCTCCAACACTGACATTTAAGAAAAGTCACTGAAAGGAATTTAAATTTTTTTGAGGGGCTTTTTCGGCAGATTGGCAAGAATAAAAACTAAAATAGAAATGAACAAAAAATATTAAGTAGTGAGAAATATAAACTATGTATTTGAGGCATGGAAAGGGAAATGGAAGAAAACATTAGAGAGAAGATGATGAGATTCTGAGATAAATGGAAATCTTCCTAGGCCACCTGCATTGAGAATTCTGAGTACTGTCTTTTCAAGTGGAGTTCTAGAATGAATACTCAAGAGAGTCCTTTAATATGGGAGGTCTAATAATGGCAGAATAAGACAACCATCGAGTATTTTCCAGAAGTCTCAAGAAATTCCAGCCAAGATCAAGATAGTTCTTATATCAACAGCTCAAAGCAACTATTGAGCTTGACTCTTGTCTCAATCTTCAAAAGTTCAGTTGCCAACTTTAATATCATTTCTGTTATCTCTGAACTTATACACTGACAGAATTCCCCTGATCCTTGCTGAGAAGTAACGAAAATACTTGTACTTTTGTACAAGTGAAAAAATAGTACTTTCGCATGCTATCTGCTCTGAAGATCTTCATATCATTGCATTCCTGGAATGAGGCTAAAATTGGTATGTAAGCAATGTGGAAACTTGTGTGTGTGTGTGTGTGTGTGTGTGTGTGTGTTTTCTAGAAAGCCAGTATTGCTACTTTTCCAAACATCTAGATTAAAGATGAAAAGGAAAATAACCTCAAGGGGAAGCAGCAAGTATTTGAAAGATTATTACAAATTAAAAAAAAAAAAAGTAAAACAACTTTGAATCAGCTTCTGAAAATAGAATTTTCTTCAAGCAGTGAGAAAATGTTTGTGGGATTGCCTTCAGTGAGATTTCAACTTTATTACACAGCAAATCTTCAAATACAGGAATGGAAGTAGAGACAAGGAGGAAAGTCCAGGTGTTCATCTGCTATGAAGTGAAGTGAAGTGAGTCTCTCGGTCATGTCTGACTCTTTGCGACTGTATAGTGCATGGAATTCTCCAGGCCAGAATACTGGAGTGGGTAGCCTTTCCCTTCTCCAGGGGATCTTCCAAACCAGAGATCGAACCCAAGTCTCCCGCTTTGCAGGCAGATTCTTCACCAGCTGACCACAAGGGAAGCCCAAGAATACTGGAGTGGATAGCCTAACCCTTCTCCATTGGATCTTCCCAACCCAGGAATTGAATTGGGGTCTCCTGCATTGCAGGTGGATTCTTTCCCAACTGAGCTATCAGTGTTCATCTACTATATCAAGTCCATTTTATTTAGATGAAGGAACATTGAATAATTAGATGAGAACGTCAATATGAGCAGAATCTAATGCCAGCAGAGCTAGTCATATATTAAGCAATATATGCCTCCAACAGTCTCAGGTGTGAGTGACTCACTAGTTAATATTACAAATGAGTAGTAGAGTAATCCTAGTACTGCAGAATTCTTGTTTCTGTCATCTAATATCACAGTATTAAAATTTAACTACCATAATATTCATTAATCATTACATTTCTTTCTGAAACTTAGATTTAATTATGTATCACATAACTTCATTTTGTTATGGTGATATTTATTTCTGATTTAGCCTTGGTTCAAACTTAATTTTGATTTTGACTTTTCAGTATTTGGCCAAATGTGTGTTTGTTGTAGTTTTAATGTAGTTTTCCATATATTCCAGGAGTTCAAAGAAAGGACTCAAAAATGGGAAAAATTAGTTAATTAAACCATGGTTTTGAGGCATCAGACAATAGCCAGTATATGAGTATGATGACTAGAAAAAAGAAGTCAAATGAGGTGATTTCTATGATTGACCTAGTCTGTTGCCTAAAAGTAGTTCTTAGAACACAGTACAGGGAGAAGAAAGCCTAGAAATCATGTTGAGTTGAGAGAATAGAAAGCTGAGTTTGGATCGGAGAGAGCTCTGGAGGAGAGAGTTCTAGAGGTTTATACCCAGGGTCCCTTTGAGTCTTTGGCTGAGAACTGATCCACGTGTGAGTGGGATAAAATTTTCCAAGACTAGAGAGAACCACTGAAAAACAGACTGAACAATTCAGTACTCACACAGGACTAGAAATATTTGTTTTCCCAGCAGTCAAAGTGGAAATGTCTTTTAATAGAAGAATTGCTAAAGTGTTCTGAAGAGGTACACCTTAGTGGCAGGGCTAAATTAGTCCTAGATTAAGTCTACACTGGATTTGTCATAACAAGGCTTAAAAGAAAGCCTCAATAATATAAAATTTATCCAGTAGGTATCCCTATGGGAAAACAAAATTGCACACCCTTTGAAGCAATAAAACAAAATCCAACATTCAACAACATAAAGCTAACAATGCTTAAAATTAAACAAAACATTACCAGACATTTCTATAGAAATATACCCAAATATAAAAAAGAATTTTGAAATAATTATGGCTTCCCTGGTAGCTCAGCTGGTAAAAAATCTGCCTGCAATGCTGGGAGACCCTGGTTTGATTCCTGGCTTGGAAGATCCCCTGAAGAAGAGATAGGCTACCCACTCCAGTATTCCTGGGTTTCCCTGGTGGCTCAGCTGGTAAAGAGTCCACCTGCAATGTGGGAGACCTGGGTTTGATCCCTGAATTGGGAAGATCCCCTGGAGAGGGTCATGGCAACCCATTTTTGCCTGGAGAATCTCCATGGACACAGGAGCCTGGCGGGCTACAGTCTGTGGGGTCACAAAGAGTCGGATATGGATGAGTGACTAAGCACATACATAAATCTAAAATATGTTCAAAGATGTGCGAAATAATATGACTATGTTAAAAGAGAAATAGAAAACCTCAGAAAGATCCAAATGAACTTCTAGAGATGAACAACTCAATATCAGAAATATCAAAATGACATAGATAAGATTAATGGAAGAGTAGATACCCCAGAAAAAAAGATCAGAGGAATTGAAAGCCTAGTAATTGAAAATATCCACAATTAAGCACCTAGAAGAAGGACTGAACAAAAATAGGTACAGAAATAATGAACTGTGAGGCAATATCAATCTGTCTAATAAAGGTGTTTCTGAGACCCCAAAGTAGGTTCAGTTCAGTTCAGTCACTCAGTTGTGTCCAACTCTTTGCGACCCCATGAATTGCAGCACGCCAAGGCCTCTCTGTCCATCACCAACTCCCGGAGTCCACCCAAACCCATGTCCATCGAGTCGGTTATGCCATCCAACCATCTCATCCTCTGTCGTCCCCTTCTCCTCCCGCCCCCAATCCTACCCAGCATTAGGGTCTTTTCCAATGAGTCAACCCTTCGCATGAGGTGGCCAAAGTATTGGAGTTTCAGCTTCAACATCAAACCTTCCAATGAACACCCAGGATTGATCTCTTTTAGGATGGATTGATTGGATCTCCTTGCAGTCCAAGGGACTCTCAAGAGTCTTCTCCAACACCACAGTTCAAAAGCATCAATTCTTCGGCGCTCAGCTTTCTTCACCATCCAACTCTCACATCCATACATGAGTTGGACAAAAATAAGATATAAGGAAAAATAATGGTAAAAATATTTGCAAGTCTGATGAAAACTAAAACCACAGAATCAAAAATTTTAACAAACCCAGACAGAAGCAATATAAAGAACACCACACCAACTTGAATAACAATCGAATTACTAAAAACAAGTGATTAAAAAAATTCTTAAAAGCAACCAGGTTAAAAAAAAAAAAAAAAGATTACAAAAGCAGCCAGATAAAAAAGACAATTATAGAAGTCTTCTTACCTGAAACTATACAAGGGAGAAAACAATAGAGACTTGTAAAGAACTGAAAAAAGAAACTTCATCTAGGAATTTTTAAGTAGAATATGTTTCAAAAATGTAAGTGATATAAATACATTCTCAAACAAAAGCTGAGAGGATTCATTACCAGCACATCTGAGCTCCTAGAAATGTTAAATGAATTTTTTTTTCACAAAAAGAAAATGATTCCATGTGGAAATTTTAATTGACACAAAAGGAAAAAAGAATGTCAAAACTGACAGACCCGTATTGGTATCCTCATTGTCTAGATATTTCACTATTACCTTTAACGAAACTTTCACTGAAAACCCTCACAGTGTCTTGAATATGTAATTCACTATAGATACATGCAATTCAGTATCAACCAAGTTTTTGCTGCTTGCTCAACAGTACTTTTTTCATTATTCTTTCATTTCTGAGTCAATTTCCTAGAGCACTCTTCTAGAAATTGTGCAATCTATTTTGCCGTTTTCATCTGCTTTCTAATACTTTCAACTACCAGAGGGGTAGTTTGACGATAAGAGAGAATTCTATTACTACTGAACAGTTGGCAGTATATTCAGAAATTCAAAGAAAGAAAACACAGGCATGTGTATGGATTACCCTTGAAAGGATAATGTCAAATGAAGGAAGTCAGGAAAAAAAAGGAAGTCGGGAATAAAGGATTTCATAAAGCATACTGTATAATTCCATTCCGTAAAATTTTATATAAAGCAAAAGTATAGCAAAAGAAGCTACGTTAATCAAGACATTGTGGTATTAGCATGAAAAGGTTAATGTACTGAAATAGAGAATCTAAATATAGACCCATATATATCTTGTCAGGGCTTCCCATGTGGTAATAGTGGTAAAGAAACCATCTGCCAATACAGAAGATGTAAGAGATGTGGGTTTGATCCCTGGGTCAGGAAGATCCCCTGGAGGAGCCCATGGCAACCCACTCCAGTATTCTTGCCTGGAAAAATCCCAAAGACAGGGGAGCCTAGCGGGCTACAGTCCACGGGGTCACAAAGAATCAGATACCACTGAAGTGATTTAGCACAGCACGGCACAGCACATATCTTGTCATTTGATTTTCAACCAAGCTGTGAAGGAAACTCAATGAGGAAAAGATAATTTTTCAGCAAAGGCTGCTGAAACAATTAGATGTGATATATATTTAACATGTATATATCTTGAAATTAGACCCTTATTGCATATCATGTTAACAAGAAATGAATAGGAGGCCTAAACATAAGATCTCATTATTATTAAAATTTTATAGGTTAGGTAAATATTTTTAGATATGACACATAAAGAATGAGCCACAAAATGAAACTATTGATAATTTGGAAGTTCATCAAAATTTAAAATTTTGCTCTTTGAAAGACACTGTTAGCAAAATGAAAAACCAAGCTATAGACTTGGGAAAAATATATTTCAAAACATATTTCAAAGGCTTATGTCTAAGATATATAAAGAACTCTTACACCTTTATACTAAGAAGACAAAATGAAAATATTGGGCAAAAGGTAAAATAAAATATATGAGTGGTAAACAAATACAGGCCAAAAGGCTCGACATTGTTAATACATATGTTGATGAAAACCATTAAAAGTTGCCACAACACATTCGCTTTCATGACTAAGATTTAGAAGACTGACCACACCAAGGGTTGTAAAAATTGTGGAGCCCTTGGACCTCCCAGACCTTGCAGCTGGGAATGTGAAAATTCACAACCATTTGGGAAAACAGTTGGTCAGTTTCTTAAAACTATACATTTTCCCATCAGCTCGATGTTTGGTATTTACCTTAGAGAATTGAAAATATATGTACACACAAATATGAAACAACTGTGGCAGGTAAAACAGTGTATCATGAATGAACAACTCCTACTATAAGGCATTGTGGAATGTCTTAATGAATTTCAATACATAGATCATGGCATAACTGTGCTAAAAGACCCTGGAATAAAGACAAGGATGGGTTTCTGTTTCCATCAACCATTTAATTAAAAAAAACATAAACAGCAAAGAATTGAAGCAGCTGGGATATATGACTGAGAAAGCAACTAGCTTGCAGAGTTCACAAATGAATAATCATGAATTGATTGGATTTAAAATACTTGACCCTCTTAGGTCAATAATAATAATTCATATTCCAGGTCTCTTAAAAGCACTTGACTGGTTGAATAAAAAACATGCATATTTCAAGTTAAAGGTTTACACAAATCTTATTCTGTGCCATGCTGTTAGGGGTCAGTACTGAAATAGAATATTTTTGCACTGTTTTGAACACTAATCTTTTCAAAAGGAAATGCATTCTCTTTGTTCTTTTTTAGACTCCAATAAGTCTAATAATCAAAAAGAAAAGATTTTAATAATTATAAATGCTGACATTCATTATACTTTAAGAAAAAAAGCATAATATGTATGATTGAACTATTTGCATTTTCATAAGGACAATTGGCATTCACTTAGCAATTTGAACATGATCAAAGATAATCAAATTTTTTTCCCTCAGACTTCAATGTAATACTTTGAACTAGCTCTTTAAGTATAGGCTCTGGAATAGTTGTTCTAATCATAAAAGGGTGTGTGTGTGTGTGTGTGTGTGTGTGTGTGTGTGTTAAGAAATTACTGATGGCAAAGAAATAGTTAACATGTAACAAAACACCAAGAGGGATTTAGTAGGTCTCATAAAATGCTACATCCAGTGCTGTGACAAGCCTAATAATGTCAGAGAAATGAGAGGCAATAAAGTCTTCCTTTAACTTATGATTGGTGAAGCATCTGGTAAGATGAGGTACATAAACCACAAAAGGCGCAGGATGAGAATGTGTTTGCCTTACCATAGGTTGCAGTGGGGAGGGATATAAAGGAAACACTGTACAAAACAGGAAATTTGGTGTCTTCTACATTTAAACCTGCTGAGAATTATTGACTTGTATCAACATTATGCAGTATTTACAAGATTAGACAACTCTTTTCCCCACAACTTAGCCTTTAAGCACTTATTTCATTTTTTAAATTTAATGAGCAGTTTATTCTAATGAGTGAATACATTAAGACTTTATTGTTTATACTTGATTGTTCAACGTGTGTTTTCATGGTGTTACAAAATACAGCAAATCTTATAGCCATATATACACTCCTCTGGCACCTGGCTTTCTATCAAAGTTAGGTTTGAATCCCTAGCACTGTGATGATTCCTTAATAAATACATTGAGTGTTTAATAAATTTGATTTATTTTGTTCAACATATGTGCATGCCTGAAAGTAAATTGCACAAGAATTATCTTAGATTCCTTAAATTGTAGGAATTTGGGGTAATAACATAGGATGTAACTTTGGGAAATTGCTGCAAAATATAAATGACTTTAGTATTTAAACCAATGATACCTGGGCTCTGATTAAGATCATCTTCTTATAAGGAAAACCCCTCCTTAATTCCCTAGTGAAAATTTATTTAAATTCCAAAACTCATTCTTATTTCAGTATTTTAAATAAATGAAATTTTATATCATATCTAATAGTAATGCAAGTTCCCACAGATGTCAACTGGCACAGGCAGATATGGCAAGAGGTCCCTAACAAATTTTTGTGATGATATTCATTGAAGACTTACACTAAGTAAATCACAGAGAAGTGGATTTGAGCATATTCTGATGTGCTTAATATTAGATGAATTTCCTTCAGTATTGTACAGACATTCTAGAGTGTTCTTTTACCCTGAAATGAAAGGAAGAAGAAAGAAGGTCAAATGCAAAGTTTCCATTTATTTGTGCCAAATTTTACAAGCAGATTTAAATTTTGATTCCTTTTATGTTATAGCATTGTGCCTGCTGATTCTGCATACTAATATACTTATTGATGTAGGTTTTCCAAATATAAAGTCTTAGAAGTGACTATGTTTCACAAGCATAAATACCGTGACATAACTCAGAACTGACTCATAGACATGGTTATTCCCTTTTCACAGGAAAGCGCTGAGGAATAACATTATTCTGTCCGATGTTACATGAATTGTAAATTGTAAAAATGTAATTCAAATGTAGCTCTTCAATTTTCAAATGCATTAGATTTATTCACTATTTTATTAGTCAAATTGTGGATAATTTTTAATTTTAATGAAAGAATTTAAACATACAGAAATCAGCTCTTTCTAGGGAAACTGTTTCAGTCCTATGAAGGTAAATTTCTTGTTGATTCCTATACCTAGCAGGGCTTTGGAATCAGTTAAAGAAACTTAAAAAAAATAGTAAAAATTCCTGGGGATGAATCCTATGGATTCTGAGGCAAGTGTTGGGCAGAGCCCAACATGCTATCTATAGAATAAGCTCCTTTGGTGTTTCTGTTGTGTAGCCAGATGTGGAGTTCCTGGGAACTAAGATGCGTGACTTCTCTCAGAACATCCGGGCTTCCCAAGTTCCTGTGGCTCTTATTGCACAAGTATTTTCCCCGGCCTAGAGAAGGATTGTTCACATAAGGTGGTAGATTTAAAAAGCTCCCAGGACTTTCTAGAGTGAGTTAGACCACTGGCAGAAATTAAATAAGACAACAGTTACTTTCTTTAAGATTGGCCTCTTGTTTTTCATTCCCCTAAAAAAATTCTGGTCACATGCATTAGTTACTTACACAAGTATTTTTCAATATGTATATTCTTATAAAGTCAGCAACTATAAATATTTCTTATATAATGAGCTTTTTCAAGCACAGAGAAACATAGAATCTTAGGTAACAAATTCTAGACTTATAGATGAGTTTTGACTTGGTGACTATAAACATCAGACGCAAATACTGAAATTATGTTGTGCAGAAGATATATGATAGCACTTTTTTACACTGGTCCACTTTATTATAATTTTTTTGCGTTTTTATTTTAACTAGAAAGTTCTCATTGAACATAACAATTTGTAACTCAGCAAAATACTACAAAGAACATAATCTTTTATATCATACAGAATGTTTTCTTCAACAATCGGTCTTTCCAAATATTTTTGGTTTCAAAATTTTCATACCTACAGACATGCTAAAGTAGTATAACATTGCATGCACTTTCCTTTAGATTTATGGTTATTAAACCACACTCTCTGCATATTTGTCTATCTAATGCTTTATCTACCCAGACACACCTTTTTTGGTCTGCTAAACCTTAAGAAAACAATTTATAGGATTCAAGATTCTTGTCTCTAAACATTCAATGTGCATATCCTAAGGAATAGACATTGTCCTCCATAACCTCCATATCATTATCACACTTTGGAAGATTAGCATTAATAAATATCATCTAACATAGACTTTATTTACAGTTCCCCCAGTAGTCCCCAGTGGCATTTAGAACTATTTCTTTTAAAAATTCAATTCAAACTCAGTCCTACTATGCATTTTAAAATTATTTTTTAACCTCTTTTAACCTCTCCCTTGCTGTTTTATTACTTTTTCATGAGATTACATTTTTTTTTAAGAGTTTGAGCTCATTTTTGTTTATCTGTTGTAAGAGTCAGACATGACTGAGCAAATTTCACTTTAACTTTTTACCTGGTAGAAAAATATAAATATTTAGGCACTACAGGCATACCAGGTTTTACTGCACTTGGCTATATTACACTTGCAGATACTGTGTTTTTTTAATAAATTAAAGGTTTCTGGCAAACCTGTGTCAAGCAAAGGTTGATAGCACTAGCACTATTTTGGAATATCATTTGCTCATTTCATAGTCTCTGTCATATAATTCTTATAATATTTCAAACTTTTGCATTTTTACTCTATTTGTTATGGTGATGTATAATCTTTAATGTTACTACAACTCACTGAAGGCTCAGACGATGGTCCAAATTTTTTAGCAACAAAATATTTTAAGATTAAGGTATGAACATTGTTTTCTAAGACATAATGCTATTGCAGACCTAACAGACTACCATATAGTGTTAACATAACATTTATATGCACTGGGAAACTGAAAGATTTGTGTGACTTGCTTTATTGCAATATTCACTTTATTGATATGGTCTGGAAGCGAACCCACAATATTTTGTTGAAACAACTATACAGCAGTTTCCCCTCTTATCAGTGAGGGAAACTTTCCAAGACCCCCAGTGGATGCCTGAAACCACAGAGAGTACTGGACTCTATATATATTATGTTTTTTTCCTATATATACATAGCTATAATTACATTTTAATTTATAAATTAGGCACAGTAGATGAACAATAATAAGTAATAATAAAAATAGAGCAGTTATAACTGTATACTGTAATAAAATTTATGTGAATATAGTTTCTCTCTAAGTATCTTATCGTACAAAGCTAATGCCTTTTCCGTCTTAACTAAGCACTTACTTCACACTGTGGCCATAACTTTTGCAGTTTGAGGTGAGATAGGAAAACTAGCATGAGAGTTTTTTTCTGTCACAATTTCAGTGATGGAAGATTCATTCTTACCCCAGATTTTAGTAATCAGCAAATGATTTTTCAAATTTCCTTAATAAGCTGAGAACTTTCAGCTTTTCACAGAAAGGAAGCATCTTATGGCTTCTTGTTGGCATAATCCTAGTTGCTAACATCACTTCTCTTTGCACTTTGTGATCATTACTGAGCAAAATAAGAGTTACTTGAACACAATGACTGCAGTACTTGGACAGTCCAGTCCATCTGCTAACCTGTAGAGCTTTTAATACTAAGCGACTACTATGTGGGAAATCCTGGATCAAAGGAATATTTGGCATGCTTCATTTTGGGGCAGGGGACCAGGCTGGAGCAAGATTTCATCATGCTGCTCGGAATGGTGCGTGATTTAAAACTTACAGTAATTTATTTCTGGAACTTTCCATTTAACATTTTTGGACCTAGGTTGACCTCAGGTAACCAAAACCACAGAAAGCTCAGCAGCCAATAAAGGTGGGGGAAGGACTACTGTAAACTCTCTTCTTTCATTCTCTCCATCCCTCATATCCTCTATCTGTTTTCCTCATCCTTTTACCCTTCCTGTCTTATTTCTTTATTTTAAAATTATTTTTATTCATATATTCAATATTTATTTAACACTGGCTTCAAACATACACTAAAGCATCTTCAAAAAGTAACACAATATATTTTCTGCAAAGTATTTTGATAAGATCTCCTCATATGGAAAAATAACATTTGGCTTAGGAATAAAGTAGCCAGAATATTTGGTTTAGAATACTTTTTAACTTTTCATTTTGGAACAATCTCATACATGCAAAAAATGTATGATCTAGTCAAGGAACTCTACTATACTTTTCACCCAGATTTCAGGAATATCAATATATAAATATTTTACCAGATACATTTTCTCTATATTTTTTTCTGAAGTATCTGAGAGTAAGTTGGATATATGAAACCCCATTTCTCCTAAATTTTCCAATGCATATTTCTTTGAAACTAAAATATTTCTCACATAACCCCAGTATAATTATTAAAAATAGGAAATCAGCATTGAAACTTTACTAGTTTCTAACCTAGAGGCATTATTCAGATCAAATTTTGAATTCAAATTTCTGAATTATCTCACTAATGTTGCATGTGCATTAGAAATACAACAGAAAAAATAAGCTTTCCTGTCCAGGATTTCATCCAACAGTGCATATTTCATGTTGTTGCCATGCTTCTTTAATTTTCTTTAATCTGGAATAGTTCCTCAGGCTTTATCTTTCATGCCTTTGACATTTTTCAAGAATATAAGTCTTTCTTTTGTTTCTGCTTTTGTAGATTGTCCTACAATTTGGGTCTGGCAGATAGATTCAGGTTATGCTTTGCTTTTTTCCCAGGAATACCTCGAAGGGATGATGTTCCTTCTCAAAGAAGCAAATCGCTATTAATGGTGATTTTAACTTTGATCACTTGTCTAAGGAGGTATCTGACAGTTTTCCTCACTATTCCTATTTCCCTCTCTGCATTTAATATGTTTCTTTAGGGAAAATATTAAATTTATCATCGAACATTTACCCAGTAGTTTTAGTGACACTGATGATTCTTTCTGAAATGATTTTTTACCCTGGTTTTGCCAAATAGTGATTTTCTAACTACATAGTTGCTTCTATATTTATTAGCTTACATTCTAAAACATGGAATAATTCTACCTTATTCATTCATTCACTTATATCATATTGGACTCATAGATAGTTTATTCTCTGATTTCAGACATTTCAGTTGCTGAGTCGTGTCTGACTCTTTGTGACCCCATGAACTGCAGAACGCCAGGCTTCCCTGTCCATCACCATCTCCTGGAGCTTACTCAAACTCATGCCCATCGAGTCAGTGATGCCATCCAACTGTCTCATCCTCTGTCATCCCCTTCTCCTCCTGCCTTCAATCTTTCCCAGCATCAAGGTCTTTTCTAATGAGTCAGTTCTTTGCATCAGGTGGCCAAAGTATTGGAGTTTCAGCTTCAGCATCATTCCTTCCAATGAATATTCAGAACTAATTTCCTTTAGGATTGACTGGTTTGATCTCCCTGCAGTCCAAGGGACTCTCAAGAGTCTTCTCCAACACCACAATTCAAAAACATCAATTTGGCATTCAGCTTTTAGTCCAACTCTTCATCCATACATGACTACTGGAAAAACCATAGCTTTGACTAGACAGACCTTTGTTGGCAAAGTAATGTCTCTGCTTTTTAATATGCTGTCTATGTTAGTTATAGCTTTTCTTCCAAGGAGCAAGCATGTTTTAGTTTTAAAATCACTGCAGATGGTGACTGCAGCCATGAAATTAAAAGACTATTTATCTTACTGTTCACATTTTCTGAAAGGTAATCTTCTCACTATATATGTGTATCAAATCATAACATTTTACCCCTTAACCTTACATAATATGATCTGTCAATCATATCCCAATAAAGCTGAAAAAATTTTCTGAGAGTTGGCTGAATTTCAAGTGAATAACATAATTCCACTAAAAATTATGGGGGAGGAAATCTGAGAACCCTCAGTAGAGAATACCTGAGACATCAGTCAGGAATCTCAAAAGTTTATACCTCTCACTGTGAACTACTATATTTGCCATTGTCTTTTATCCATCAGTCTCACATGTTTGATTACTGTGAATATGTTCCCTGATTCTTCTGTGATTCTATCCCACGAACTACCATGTTCTGCTGGTAAATCAGGTTTTAGCTACAAACCTATAAACCAGGAAGCTCTGGGGGAGGAAACAAGCCAGACTTGCTGAAGTAAGCAAGCCCCTTTGGATCTCCAAATGAGGCTTGCTATGGTTTTCAAGTGTCTAGAGTCATGAATAAATTATTTCAATAATTTTAATGTATTGAGTACCTTCTATTGTCCAATTACTATTTTAGGGGTTTACCAGGAGAATTAGATTCATCTATCTTACATATCAAAAATAAATAATGCTCAAGTTCACTTTTATATATTGCAACATATAATCAACATTAATTTTTAAACTAAAAAAAATAGCCATGATTTTACAAGAAGCATAGGTAGAATGTGATTAATGAGTGTGTTCATTAAAATCCCCTGCCATTCTCTATAGCTTATTTTCTAAGAAGTAAGACTGATAAAGACTTAAACCAAATACTCTAAAATCCTGAGTATTTTTAGAGAATTACCTTTGATATATATTTGGCTCACACTGTCACTGCCTGAAAGATTTTTTTTTCTTTTGTATGAGCACCTTTAATGCCTTTTGATCAATTAAAAAGAACAGACAACTATACAGTGCCGCAATCTCTCTGCTAAGAATTTACCCCACAGATGTATTTGCAATTGTGTGCTTAATATATAAATTGGGATGCTAGGTGCAGCCTTATTTTTAATAGTAAAAATTTGCACAAAAAATGTTTATCAACAATTGGTTAGATAAAATGTGGTGGTGGTGATGGTTTAGTTGCTAAGTTGTGTCTGACTCTTCACAACCCCATGTACTGTCGTCCACCAGGCTTCTCTGTCCATGGGATTTTCCAGGCAAGAATACTGGCGTGGGTTGCCATTTCCTTCTCCAGAGGATCTTCCCCACCCACAGACTGAACCTGAGTCTCCTGGGTTGCAGGCGAATTCTTTACAAACTGTGCCACCAGGGAAGCCCTCTACCAAATAGAGGGAGCAAATACTGCTGTGTCATTATGTACAAGTAAATGTGTATTTATTTATACCAGAGACAGTTTTTCACATTGAAAATGTGTGTAGACACATTAAAAGTTAGCATTCTGATCTCTTCCTTTTAAAAATTAATTTTCCATTTATTGAAAACACGTGTATGAGATTCCTTTTGAGCACTTACTGAATTTCAGCTGCATATTATTTGGTAGCCCAGGGCAATATATTTTACCTAGTGTTTAAATTGTCTTTACTCTTCAAGTAAGATGACTCACCCAGCAAGGAATTTGCGGTGACAAGTATTATTTTAATCTCATCTTGCTCTTTTTGTGAAGGGTAAGAATCCCTAATATTTAAAAACTTATGCTAGTATTATCTGACAGTCTTTAATTCTCTAGTAATCATAATTGCTCTTTACAAATTGGGTTCTTATTCTTGCCCTGCCATCTAACTAAAATATCAAGATGTACTGTTATTTAGGATTGATGTTCTTATCTTAGGGTGGTCCTAGGGCTTAGTAACACTAAAACCTTCAAGACGTTAAAATGAAAAATGGACTCAATTTCTTCTGAACTAAAAGCTTTCTTCCTTCTAGACAGCACTTTTGCTTCTAAAAACTACTATTAGTGTCTCATTGTGCTTTGTGAGAACCTAAACACAAATACATAGCTGATTGCTGAAGCTGAAGTAACTGCGAGGGGTTGAACATAAGCTACAGGTTTTTTTGTTTTCTGTTTTTTTAAGTGTAGTATCCTCTTTGTCAGGTTTTTTATTTTCTTGAAATTTAGTGCAATAGCATAAACGTTTTTTTATAGCTGATACATAATGTATGATTGCCTATAAATCTGAGCTTTGTCTGGCAATGGACATGTTCAAGCACCACAGTATAATAAATGTATTACAGTGATTGACTATAATAGCCCCTCACAGTCTAAGTTCAAAGCATTAGAGCTTTTGGAATTTCCAAAACTTTCTGTGTTCCACCTATTCCATCCTCTTCACTTGTTTAAATGGCAGTAAACTAATATATGGGGGCTTCCCGGGTCGCTCAGATGGTAAAGAAACTGCCTGCAATGCAGGAGACCTGAGTTTGATCCCTGGGTCCAAAAGATTCACCAGAGAAGAGAATGGCAACCCACTCCAGTAGTCTTGCCTGGAGAATTCCATGAACAGAGGAGCCTGGTGGGCTCTAGCCGATGGGGTCACAAAGAGTCAGATATGACTGAAGTGACTTTTTTCTTTCTTTTCTTTTCTAAAACTAATTTGTAAATCAGTTAATCTATTAATGTTTGGGTCACCCACTTGCACGCAGAAGACTGGTGGTCATAAGCCCACTGACACTACCAAGTCCTAAAACTCCTGAATTCTTTTCATAATGGTGAAACAAGTTAGTTATCATACATTTCTCAGGAAATGCTGAGTTAGAAGAAAATGATGATAAATATTTTTTGATGTTCTCAATGTAGTGGAAGTATCTAGCCATTCCTTGTCCCCAGTGTGGGTGGTGGGCTGCAGCCTCCAGCTGATGGGCACGCAGGGGTAGGACCTGCTCTTCATAAGCTGTCAGAGCAATGCATCCTCCTCTCCAGACCACTGAGTCAGTCAGCACAAGGTACACCTAGAACTTTGCTGGCATACCATGAACTGAGGCAGCATATCTCCTTGACATGGAGATTTTAAAATAAAGCCTGACTCTTCCAGAGACCTTCATGAAAAGATATTTGAGCCCCATCATTGGGTAGAACAGAGCTGATCAAGCACTGGAAAGGGGCCTGGTCTGGGCAGCATCATGTGTAATCCTGGGTCAAGCTTTACCTGAAAATTTTCTGTTCCTTGAATTTTCATTCATGTAAGACAATAAATCCACCCCCCACCCCCTGCCACACACACATGCACACATTTCCCTTTCTGCTTAAGCCAGTTTGAGATGTGTTTTTTGCATCAAAAGTGTCATGAAAAATATACTTTCTAATTTTATTGAAAAAGAGATTGATGCACTCAGGAGGGCTCTTCTAAGGCTGTTTTTAAGCACTTCACAAACAGCTGGCAAACAGCGGAATTTCTGATTCAAATGTCAAGGAAAAGAATGGTCACATTTAGGATTTCCCTGGTGTCACAGTGGATGAGTCCACCTGCCAATGCAGGAGACACAGGTTCAGTCCCTGATCCTGGAAGATTCCACATGCTGCAAAGCAACTAAGGCCACGTGCCACCATCACTGATGCTGTGCTCTGGAGCCTGCAAGCCAGAACTACTGAAAGCCCGCACACTGCAACGACTGAAACCCACACCCTCTCGGGCCTGTGAGCTGAAACTAATGAAGCCCGTGTGCCTAGAGCCTGTGCTCCAAAACAAGAGAAGCCACCGCAGTGAAAGCTCTGACACCACAACGAACTAGCCACACCTTGAGAAAGCACGTGCAAAGCTAAAAGATCCAACACAGCCATAAATAAATAAGTTTTTTAAAAGAGAAGTGTGATCTAGAGACATCGTCTTAAAAACAAACAAACAAAAAAGAATGGCCAAATTTATTTTGACAAGGTCATGCAGGTGTTTTGTACAACACTCCAGACTTGGGCAAAAGAGACTTGAGTTTAAGCCCTAGATCTAGCACTTACTGGAAAGTCACTTATTTTCTTAGGACTCTACTTATAAAGTGGAAATGATAATTGCCTTCTACTTTACAGGACTGCTATAAGAAAAATAAATTATGGATATGTAAGACCTTTTAAAATTATGGTGTGCCTAAAAATAGAATGAAATATTAATAATAATAGTTAATGTGCTTTTCCACTTATGTTAAGTAGCTTATTTCCATCTTTGCATCTATCTTTTTCCTTTAGATAATCTATTCAGATTTACCATACTCTCAGAATTATTAAATTTAGACCTGGAAAACTGATGCAATGCATAAAGCTAAGAATGAGTAGCAGCTTAACATGGAGTGCTTAAAAATATTTTCACTAGAACATTTCATCTGAGAGGATCTTTTTGACATTGGCATATTTGGGGAAAATTTACTTAAAGATTAATAGAAAGAGAGCTTCTTTTCTTGAGGCTATAATAAGGTTCCCCTGAAACCAACTAAAGTTTGATATTTTTTTTTAATTTTCAGAAAGTGAATGTAGAACCCAGCTGTTTACTCTCATTAATCTCTTTCTTTAAACATAACAGGAGAACAAACAGATGGAGCTGTAATGTAATGTAAATCAAACACTGTACTTGAACATATCCAAATAATAAGGTTTCCACATCAAGTGATTAGAAGCCCTCATGTGGAAACTCAGAGCAGGAATTTGTGCTGAATCGCCTAGGGAATCGAAGTTTTGGAAGTATCTGAGGTATTTGTTAAAATTGAAGATTCTGAGCATGACTTTTGAACCCAAATTGATCATTAAGTCTGTGTTTTTAGTAAAGCCTGTGCCGTGATCCCTCTGTCTTCCAACTTTGAGGACCACTCTATTATACTGCATTAAGGTGAAACAAAACAGAGTCCAAATAACATTTCAGGGGATGAAAATAAGTGACAGTGATAAGAATGACAAAATTAAGACACTAATAAAAGAACCATATTCCTCCACACCCATCATCAAAAACTGCCAGCACAAGGAGCATGACTGCCTGCCTCTCTCTGGCTCTTTGATTACTCATATGATGCTTGGCAACAATGAAGGCAGTGCTTCAGAAACTCAGTGGGTACTTGAATCCCCAGAGAGCTTGTTCACAACGCAGTTTCCATGACTCTACCATGTGCCATGTCAGATAAAGGTCTCTAGCACTGGGACATCAAAAGATGAACTATACACAAATACCAAGTTTGATTCTGATCATTTGGAGGGCCAGATTCTGGGAAACTACATACTAAATATGACCTTGACTTTTTCAACTTGTTTATGGATCCTGAGGGTCAGTAAAGACCAAGAAAGCAAAGATCAGGCAACTGCAATAATATTATCCATAGACTGAGGAGTGCTAAATATATACCTTTAACCATGTCTTCCCATGAATTTAAAACTCATATCCCAGCTGACTACTTGACATCTCCAATTGGATGCTGAATAAGCATCTGTTAATTGTTCAGTCACTAAGTCGTGCCCAACTCTTTGCCACACCATGGACTGCAACATGTCAGGCTCCTCTGTCCTTCACTATCTCGTGGAGTAGGCTCAGATTCATGTCCATTGAGTCGACAATGCTATCTAACCATCTCATCCTCTGCCACCCTCTTCTCCTTTGCCTACAATGTTTCCCAGCATCAGAGTCTTTTCCAATAAGTCGACTCTTCTCATCAGGTGGCCAAAGTATTGGAGCTTCAGCTTCAGCATCAGTCCTTCCAATGAATATTCAGGGTTGATTTCCTTTAGGATGGACTGGTTGGATGTTCTTGCAGTCCAAAGGTCTCTCAAGAGTCCTCCAGCACCACAATTCAAAAGCATCAATTCTTCAGTGCCCATACTTCTTTATGGTCCAACTCTCACGTCTGTACATGACTACTGGAAAAACCATAGCTAAGTGACTACTGTAAGAATGATCACTGACTTACCATGAACAAAAGAGAACTCTCATTCCCTTCCCGCCCAGGATGCTGCCTTAACCCAATTGCATCCACCTAATTTCTGAGGCCAGAAAACTAGAAGTCATTGTTCTTTCCTCTCTGTCCATGAGCCCTCTTGGCTAAAAGTTTTCTGCTCCCTATTAGCAAATCCTGTTGCCTTTGCATTCAAGTATATCACTCAATGCTGGCACATGTGTTTGCTCAGTGAAATAAAATTTTCACTACTTCCACACTCATGAAAGCTACCATTCTTTCCCTTCTAGGTTAATGAAAAAAACTTTTTAATTATTCTCCCTCCTTCCATTCTTTGTTATTGTTCAATCACTCTCCTGTGTCCAACTCTTTGTGGACAGCAGCACTCCAGAATTCCCTGCCTTTCACTATCTCCCTGAATTTGTTCAAACTCATGTCCATTGAGTCAATTCACCATCCAACCATCTCATCCTCTGCTGTCCCCTTCTCCTTGACTGCTAGCATTCAGAGGAATCCTTGAACACTGCAATCAGGTCATCAAAATACCTTTCTTTCTTAAAAATATCCTGATTTGGAAAAAAAAAAAATATGATCACTGTTTACAACCTTCCATTTGTTTTGAATTGTACTTAAAATCAAATGTACATATTGATTCTGAGCTTTAATGTGCTGAAGTGTTGTCTGGCCCTGCCTGTTCCTAAGCTTCATCTCATGCACTACACCCCTCCCATCACACTTGCTCTCTGCTTCTTCACCTCAGAGGTTTTGCACAAGAGCTTTTCTTTTCCTGGGAACAGTCTTCTTCCAGAGCTTCCCAGGGCTAATTCCATCTTCTTATTCAAGTCTCAGTTTTAATGTCACCTACTCAGATAGCCTCAGCTCTCAAATAAATTCCCAATTATTATCTATCAATGCTTTGCATTTATTGTTATCTATCTTCTAACCACCATATTCTGTTTCATCAATTACTGGTTTATTACCTGTCTCTCTTACTATAATTTCACAAAACCAAAAAAATGTATCTGTCTTGTTTACAATTTTATTCCCAACACCTAGAAAGCCCTCAAAAAATATGTGCCGAATGAATAAATAAGTCCGAATAATGAAGTTCTGTCTTATCCCAGTAGAGCTTACAGGGCCAGGCAAATTCCGCCTTTCTAGCTGAATCACTAGTCAAAATTTCTAAAGCAAAATTTTATAAAATGTCAGTTTTCATATCTTTTTATTCTTTGTTTCTGTTATTTGTATTTTGCTAAAATGCTGTAAAACAGTACTCCAAATATTTTCTCAATTTAGGTGGATACTGAAAAGTTACAAATCTGTCTTGAATTTGGTACCAACTCAATCTCCATCATTTTTCAATTCAGACTCTGAGCCTTTGTTGTGAAAATGGTAGTGCCTCTGAAACTTTTTCTGGACTCTGAAAACTTCTAGTCTGTGAACTTTATGTCAAGTATCCTGGCATTATAAGATGACTAAGGGCATGAGGAATGAAGTAATTTGTTAGCATCACTGGATTGCTCAAGTAGTTTATCCCCTACTTACCCATTTCTATCTTCTTTCAACAAACTGGGAGTCATAATTACTCTTACCTTTGTCCTTACCTTCAGAGAGTAGCATTTAACCACCTACTATTTTGTCCTGGGCCTCTCTGTACTTTGCCCCAAAGAATACACAGGTGGGAGGTAGCATCCTTTTTGTTACAGTTCAGTTCCCAAGGACATGGGAGAAGTAGGAGAAAGTGTTTCAGAGCAAGAGGCCCAGGCTGTCCTCCTGATAAGTTGTGACACCTTGGGTTGTATCCCACTTTCAAAAAGTGGCAATAATAAGAGTGCTTACCTCTAGGGAACACAGCTCAATGTTAATGTGGCAGCCTGGATAGGAGGGGAGTGTGGAGAAGAATGTATATGTTTATGTGTATGGCTGAGTCCTTTTGCTGTCTACCTGAAACTATCACAACATTGTTAATTGGCTATACTCCAATATAAATTTAAAAGTGTTTTATATGTGTGTGTATATACATAGACAATTTAATTTTAAAAAAGAGTGCTCACTGCATCAGATGTTGTAATGAGTCACACAAAGCACTTAACACAATCATTGGCATTTATTAAATACAAAATAACTATTATCAGTCCACTTCCCTTAGGATTATAGCTTTTATACCTGCCTCTAACCTGCATTCTTCCTGTTAGTAACTGAAAAACATTTGAGGCAGCAGGACCAACACAAATCAGATCCATGAGTTTAACTTGACAGGAAGGCCCGAGACAGCTATCTGGTTGGCTGGAGCACAGGAGTCAGAGGGCAGAGAGAGCAGACATTTGTTATGTGTATGGAGGTCTGATAGCTCATGGAACGCCATTAACAATGACCAAAGTTTCTTTGAGGCTTCAGTTTCTCCTCTGATTCTGTACAAGAAGAGACTGTATATGAATTGATTGGCTTTTATTTCATTTAAAAAAGTAAGAAAGAAAGAAAAGAAACAATAAGGAAGTGTCTTAGCTTATTAAAACATGTCAGGTTTAAATGTGTATAAAATTTTGAACTGGCCCGCCTACTATCATTTATCCCTCTCTTCTTCACCTTCCTCTAATCATCAAACCAGTATCTCTTGGAATTCCCTTGTGGTCTCTGAGCTGTCACTGCCGAGGGTATGGGTCAATCCCTGGTCAGGGAACTAAGATCTCTTGAACTTGGCACTTTCAACTTAATTTAAATAAGATTATTGAAGAACTAGATTTGACTCCTGTCTGACCACAAGGCTTTCCTAAAATTTCTTTTATATTTCCTTTGAAAAATATGCAGTCAGTGGTCAAATATATATCTCCTGAAACCATATGGTAATTCAAGTCTATGACAGAGGAATGTTCCAGTTTTTATCCTCCAAGCCTGACCTCAAACTTCTAGGTAACAGATTGCTAGGTAATTTTTAATTAACTCTTCATCCTTAGAAGGATTTGTTATTAGACAAATGTGCAGTTGACAGCATGCTGTGCAATATTCTCATTATGTTTGTAATCTAAGAAGAGCTTTCTTTATAGTAGTCTACTAAAAGGAAATTGGTGCTATTTCATTTTTTAACTACTAGGCTAGGTATGAACTGCTCAGTGCATTCATTGTGCATCATATTTTAAAATATAAAAACATATAAAAGCTACCTGCAGAATGAAACTGACAAAAATCAAATTTTCTGATATTGCCAGCCTCTGTTTTTTCCCTCATCAGGGGAAAACACAATCCTATTTATTGCAGCTGTAACAATATTTGTGTCATTTCATCATGTCATTCCATTATCACAACTCAGCAGACTCAGCTGAATTTGAGACAAATTTGTTGAAATCAGTTTTTTTTTTCCCCTTTTGGTCTTTCAAACCAAATGTAGATATAATGTCAAAGAAGTGCAGAGTTGACATTTATTAAACTATGTAATATTTTGGGATGAAATAATAGGTCATACATAATTTTCTTGCATAAAGCTAATTTTAAAATAGGCAGCTTGTGATGGATAAATTTTATCTTATTGAGTATAATGTTTGGAAATGGATATGAGACTTTAATTAGGGCTATGTTTTACAATGACAGTTGGCTCAGAATTTTTTCTTTTTTTACTGAAGTATAGTTGATTTACAATGTTTTAGGTATACAGCAAAGTGATTCATTTAGCTATATAGATAGATTCCTTTTCAAAATCCATCCATTATATGTTATTACCAGATATTGAATATAGTTCCTTGTGCTATACAGTAGATCCTTGTACTTTTCTATTTTTACATATAGTATTGTGTATCTGTTAATCCCAAATTCCTCATTTATCTCTCCCCCTGCTTTCCCTTTTGGTAACTGTAAATTTGTTTCTAATGTCTGTGAGTCTATTTCTGTTTTGTAAATAAATTCATTTGTATCAGTACTTTTTAAGATTCTGCATGTAAGTGATTTCATATATTTGTCTTCCTCTATCTGCCTTATTTCACCTAATGTGATAATCTCTAGGTCCATCCATGTTGCTGCAAATGCCATTATTTCATTCTTTTTATGGCTGAGTAATATTCCATTGTGTGTGTATGTGTATACGTAAAATCACATCTTCTTTATCCACTTATGTGTCCATGGACACTTAGGCTGCTTCCATGTCTTGACTATTGCAAATAGTGGTGCTGTGAACTGTACATACATTTTCTTTGAATTAGAGATTTTGTTTCTTCCAGATATATGCCCAAGAGTGGGGTCTCTGGATCATATGATAACTCTGTATTTAGTTTTTTAAAAACCTCCATACTGTTCTCCTTAGTGCCCGCCCCCCCAATTCACATTGATAATTTATATTACCAATGGTGCAGGAAGGTTCCTTTTTCTCCATAACCTAGTCAGGTTTTATTTATTTATTATTTAAATAAATTTGTTATTTATTATTTGTTGACTTTTTGATGATAGCCATTCTAACAGGTGTGAAATGATACTTTGTTTTAGTTTTGATTTGTATTTCTCTGATAATTAGCAACATTAAGCATCTTTTTCATGTGCTTATTTTCTGTAAGTATGTCTTTTATGGAGAAATGTCTATTAGGTCTTCTACCCATTTTTTGATTAGGTTGTTTTTTTTTTTGATATTTGAGCTGTTTAACGTGTTTGTGGTTTTTAGAAATTAACCCCTTGTTGGCTGCACTGTTTGCAAATAATTCTCCCATTCGGTAGGTTGTCTAAAAATTTTTTAAAAATATATTGTCATAATAAAGGAAGATAAAAAAGAATAATGTATAAATTTATAAATGATTTCATGGTTTTCCAAAGGCCTAAGCCTATGTACTATTCCTATTTTTAAGCTCATAAAAAAGACAGAAAATGATTACGTTTCTTGGAATAATGACTGCTGACTGTTCTGTAGAATTTATGGAAACATGTAAAATAGATATGTTGTTCAGTTCAGTAATTAGATTATCTGGCCTTTTAAAATATATAATACCCATTATTCACTAAGAAAAAAAAAATACCTGCTTGATCAGATTTGAAACCTACTCAGGAATTAAATATGTGATAAAGATGGTATTTCTCATTGGTGGGGAAAGCACAGGCATTTCAACAGCAGTTGGCTTTCATTTAGGAAAAAATAAAATTAGATGACCTACATTACAAAATATATCAAAATAAATCACAGATGGAATTAATATGTATCTACAAATAGATTAATCAATAAAATATATAGAAAGAAATAGGGTTATTTTATTATCTTGAGTTAGACATGGTGTTGTTGAATAAGATACACACCACAGGGAAAATATTGAAATGATTAGTTGTATAAAAATTTTAAAATGTGATGGGATGAAAATACAGCAAAAAAGACAAGTTAATTTTGTGACCCTATAGACTGTAGCCCACCAGGCTCCTCTGTCCATGGGATTCTCCAGGCAAGAATATGAGAGTGGGTTGCCACGCCCTCCTCCAGGGGATCTTCTCGACCTGGGGACAAAACCCTCATCTCTTACATTTCCTGAACTAGAAGTGGGTTCTTTATCACAAGCACCACTTGGGAAATTCACTAAGTTGTATTCAGATTGAGACTCCATGGACTATGGTCTGCCAGGCTCCTCTGTCCATGGAATTCTCCAAGTAAGAAAACTGGAGTGGGTAGCCAGTCCCTCACCAGGAGATCTTCCTGACCCAGGGATCCATTGCAGGCAGATTATTGTCTGAGCCACAAGGGAAACTCGTATTTATGAAAAGGGTATCTCAAGTGAACTCTTGCAATACTGAAAAATCCCACTCTGGTCTCCTTCGTGAGAAAATACACTTCTCAAGACCACTGACAAGACTGGTGGCTCAAGAGGAGACCCTGCAAAATGTCCATTGTGCTTAAAAGTGACAATTGTGCCTCTTTCTCTCCTGAGAAGTGTTGAGGTTGAGAAGTGGGCTTGTGAGCCATCACAGAAGTTGCTGTTGCATTAGCTTTAGTTTGTTCTCCCAGAATGTGTCTGACTCATGAGTGACCAGGATCTGGGTCATAGTTTGGAAATAGGTTGAGTGAAGGCGTTTCAGGACCTGTCCACAAAGGTCAATCAAACCCTGATGGAAAGTAACTGGAACTAAGTTACTGCAGGATTCCCAGGCATTCAGTTCAGTTGAGTTCGGTCGCTCAGTCGTGTCCGACTCTCTGCGACCCCATGAATTGCAGCACACCAGGCCTCTCTGTCCATCACCAACTCCCGGAGTCTACCCAAACCCATGTTCATAGAGTCAGTGATGCCATCCAACCATCTCATCCTCTGTCGTCCCCTTCTCCTCCCGCCCCCAATCCTACCCAGCATTAGGGTCTTTTCCAATGAGTCAACTCTTCGCATGAGGTGGCCAAAGTATTGGAGTTTCAGCTTCAACAGCAGACCTTCCAATGAACACCCAGGATTGATCTCTTTTAGGATGGATTGATTGGATCTCCTTGCAGTCCAAGGGACTCTCAAGAGTCTTCTCCAACACCACACTTCAAAAGCATCAATTCTGCGGCGCTCAGCTTTCTTCACTGTCCAACGCTCACATCCATACACGACCACTGGAAAAACCATAGCCTTGACTAGACGGACTTTTGTTGGCAAAGTAATGTCTCTGCTTTTAAACATGCTATCTAGGTTGGCCATAACCTTCCTTCCAAGGAGTAAGCGTCTTTTAATTTCATGGCTGCAGTCACCATCAGCAGTGATTCTGGAGCCCAAAAAAGTAAAGTCTGACACTGTTTCCACTGTTTCCTCATCTATTTCCCATGGAGTGATGGGACCAGATGCCATGATCTTAGTTTTCTGAATGTTGAGCTTTAAGCCAACTTTTTCACTCTCCTCCTTCACCTTCATCAAGAGGCTCTTTAGTTCTTCTTCACTTTCTGCCATAAGGGTGGTGTCATCCGCATATCTGAGGTTATTGATATTTCTCCCGGCAATCTTGATTCCAGCTTGTGTTTCTTCCAGCCCAGCGTTTCTCATGATGTACTCTGCATATAAGTTAAATAAGCAGGGTGACAATATACAGCCTTGACGTACTCCTTTTCCTATTTGGAACCAGTCTGTTGTTTCATGTCCAGTTCTAACTGTTGCTTCCTGACCTGCATACAGGTTTCTCAAGAGACAGGTCAGATGGTCTGGTATTCTCATCTCTTTCAGAATTTTCCACAGTTTATTGTGATCCACACAGTCAAAGGCTTTGGCATAGTCAATAAAGCAGAAATAGATGTTTTTCTGGAACTCTCTTGCTTTTTCGATGATCCAGTGGATATCGGCAATTTGATCTCTGGTTCCTCTGCCTTTTCTAAAACCAGCTTGAACATCTGGAAGTTCACGGTTCACGTATTGCTGAAGCCTGGCTTGGAGAATTTTGAGCATTACTTTACTAGCATGTGAGATGAGTGCAATTGTGCGGTAGTTTGAGCATTCTTTGGCATTGCCTTTCTTTGGGATTGGAATGAAAACTGACGTTTTCCAGTCCTGTGGCCACTGCTGAGTTTTCCAAATTTGCTGGCATATCGAGTGCAGCACTTTCACAGCATCACCTTTGAGGATTTGAAATAGCTCAACTGGAATTCCATCACCTCCACTAGCTTTGTTCGTAGTGATGCTTTCTAAGGCCCACTTGACTTCACATTCCAGGATGTCTGGCTCTAGGTGAGTGATCACACCATCGTGATTATCTGGGTCGTGAAGATCTTTTTTGTACAGTTCTTCTAATGTATCCCAGGCATTAGCACAAGTCAAAAGATGAGAAGGCCAAGACTTCACTGGTGAGTCAGTGGTTAAGAATCCAACTGCCAACACAGGAGACACGGGTTCAATCCCTAATCCGGGAAGATTCCACATGCCTTAGAGCAAATAAGCCCATGTGGCACAACTATTGAGCCCATCCTCTAGAGCCCACGAGCCCCGAGCACTGAACACATATGCCGCAACTACTGAAGCCCATGCACCCAAGAGCCAGTGCTCTGGCTCTGTAAGAAGAGAAACCACTTCAATGAGAAGCCTGCAGACTGCAGCTAGAGAGTAGTCCCCACGCATAGTAAAGAAGACCCAGCACAACCAAAAATAAATAAACATTTTAAAAAAGAGATGAGAGAGCCCAACAGAATCCATGCAAGCCCCACATGAGTGTCTATTTTAATTATCTACCAAGCAGAAAAAACTCCACCTAGTCTTACTTCAGTATCTATCAGTTAAGGGCATTTTGCTAACCCCTGCCCCCTTCATTCCCTTCCTCTTCCCTCCAATACCTCAGCCCTACAGGGGCCAGAAATTAAAGTTAGTAAAGCTGGGAGAATAGAAGAAACAATGCAAAAGCCAGCCACATCCCTTTTTTTCTAACTGTGGCTTCCCTGTACAGCTCAGACAGAACCCAGATAGGCTCACCCTTCAAGCCAGTTTCAGAGTTTTGAGTATCAGATGAGAAAGTGCACTTTCTAAATCTGTGCTGTTTCCACACTATCTATATACTGTTTGCATTTTCCAAATCTGTGCTGTTTGTACGCTTTACTAAATCTATGCTGTTTGTATTACCTAAACATGACCAGAAATGAAGTTACCCAATTTTTCACCCAGCAGCTAGGGAAGAACAAGTTTCATTCAAGTAAAGAGAAAGCAAGAGTGAAAATGAATTAACCCCTAGAGTCCTGCTTATTTCAATACTGGTCACATGTTTAGCATATATAAGGGACAAAAGGGTGAATCTGTAATTCTTAAAGATTGCCTAGAAAATCAGGCTACTCATTAAGAAATACAAATCACCAGCAAAGACAGGAAAATATGCTCAACCCAACAAGCAATATAGGAAATGCAACTCAAAACAAATTAAGATTTGTTTGGGCTATTAGACTGGCAAATATTTTAAAACTTAGCTATGAAAACTGTTTATTAAATTGCAGAGAAGCACATAGTCTCATACTATTTATTGGACTTTAAAATGGTTTGATCATTTTCGAGATGAATTTATAAGAAATTCTCAATTTTAAATGGGTCTGCCAGCAGATCCAGCAGTTCCATTGGTATGGATTAAACACGACTACGTGGGGATACTAACTTATTCATTCAGCAATATTTTAAACCATCTATAGTGTCCACAATCTGTGTTAGAAACTGGCAACATAGATCAGTGAATAAAGGACGGAATGAATAACACTTGTCATCACTGAGCTTATTCTAGGGTGGGGTGATATATAATATGTACAATTTTTTTTTTCAATGATATGCTAGTTTATAGAAGAAGAATGCTGTGGAGACATAATGCAAGCTAGTGGACAACAAGTTTGCTTCTGTGGAGGCAGCAACATATGAAGTGGGGGGAGATAACCACATACTGAGGTTATACCTATGAGCAAGGTGAGCAGGGGATAGTGTGGTAATCTGGAAAAAGGAGATTTCTTTTTAAGGTAATACCGAACACTAAGCCTGTAGATAAGAACAAGTGTGGAATGTTTGAGAAATAGAGAGAAGTACACTTCAGAATGGGCTCCCCTGATGGCTTAAGATGGTAAAGAATCTGCCTGCCAGGTTCAATCCCTGGGTTGGGAAGATCCCTTGGAAAAGGGAATGACAACCCACTCCAGTATTGTAACCTGGAGAATTCCATGGGTAGAGGAACCTGGAGAGCTACAGTCCATGGGGTTGCAAAGAGTTGGACATGACTGAGCAACTAACATACACACACACACACACACACACACACACACACACACACACACACACACTTTAGAATCCAGAGTACAAAAAGAGGGGCTGGATTTTGGTGGAAGAAGGAAAAAAATCAATAGAAACTGGAGGTAAGAACGAACATGTGTTGATGCAATGGCTGGAGTGGGTGGAGTTTTTCTAGTTTTTTTCTGACTGCTTTAATGTCATAGGGAAAGGAATGTTGAAGATTTGCAAAGACAGGAGGAAGTATGAAGTAGTCATCAAAGAGACCTGGAGAATGAAATGATTAGGTGATTTCTCTTAAAAATTAATTAATTTTTTTATTCTTTTTTAAATGAGAAACATAAAGGTATACTATATTTTCTCTAATGTAAGCATTAGTGAAAAAGAATTTTGTTGACCCAGAGCTTCCGGCAATTTCACATGTAATTCCACAGTGTATCTCCCAGAAGCATTCTCTGAATAGGTAAAACTACTGCTCATACATAAATACAATGCAACCACATTATGCTGATTAAAATTGAGCCATAAGTTTTATAAGCTTTAAGGCAACTACTTTTTTAGTGCTGTTTTGTCTCTGCTTGTTCACTATTAATTTATGACTTTGATTTTCCAACTTTACTATATGATGTTTACTTACATATTTACAGAAAGGAATTTTATAGCAACATAAAATTAGATATGGGGATTACTTCATCTTTAACTTTTTTTTTTTTTAATATGTCTCATGGAGCACATTTTTATTTAGAAACAAACAAATTGCTGATGGAAAAAAAAGATCATTTCTTGGTGTGTTTATGTAGGTTTGTTAACCACGGATTACTGCAAGAAAAGAGGAGACATTCAGGAACCCAGGAAAGTGTGAAAATCCTCTATTTGTAGCACAAAGAAAGAGGAAGACAGGATTTACTTAAACTCACTTTCATAAAGATTTATAAAATTTAAGCAAAGGACATTCACCCTCTACTGGATTATTTTGGAAAGAATGTAAGGAAATATTATTTTTTTTTTTAAATAAAGGAAAAAGGAAAAGGAGGATGGAAGAATAGAAGGACAGAGAAAGAGAAAGAAAGAGGAAGGACAGGAGGAGGAGGTAGGGAGAGAAATATGGTTGAGAGAGAAGGAGGAAGAAAACGTTTGTGGAAGGAACTATGTTATATCTTACATTGCTGCTGTCAATCTTGAATCTAGTCTATACATATACAACTCAAATTCTTTTATTTCGTTTTTTCATTTCTAGTCTGGAGATGGTCCCCAGAATAGAAGCCATTTAACATACAACCTTTCTGTAGTACTGAATGTCACTAGACTAATAGATAATTACTACCAGTTTAATGGATGACTGAGTATCATTGTCGTATAAAAGTTAAATTTGATTTTGGAAATTTAACAAGATTTCCCCAATGTTAATTAGTTATTCATTAATATAGTTTAAAATGATTAATGCCTTCCAATAAGTAAAATCTGTGTTTAAATTTGCATTCATTATCTGAAAGGTTAGAAGTTTAGTGCGAGTATCTACATATTCATAGGCAACCTGGAGGCAAAAGTAATAGGCAAATATAGAAAGGAACACAAAGTTCATGGTGATCCAGGCCAGGGACTCAGACATCTTTTAGGGCTTAAAGTTAGCGGAGTTGGGGGAATTTCTGTTCTGTCTCAGGTTCATTACCCCAAAGATACTAATTGTTTAATCTCAAAGATTCCTTCCCCAATACCCTGTCTTTCAGTCTAAGGCCTGAAGGAATGGCATGACCAGAGTTCTCTCCCTCTCCTAAGTTTTCCTGTGGTTGTAAGAGAGTGATTGCCTAAGACATTGACCTACTAGGCCTTTCCCAGTTTATCTGATTTAGGAGAGGTTCCTCAACAGAAGAGGGTTAAATTCTCAGAGCAGCCTATAACATCTTCCTCCCCAACATTTATCCTCACATAAGGTGTGTTTTCTAGGGACTTCCAGAAGGCTGGAACACTGTGAATAGTGCAGAGCTCAACTTTCATATCAAGATCTGATGATGCAAACTTATAGTATCCTTAAATCCACTGTAGTTTTCTCCATGTTCCCTGCATCACCATAGTTGAAGCCATGATCTTCTTGAACTGCAGCCATAGCCATTAACTTGTGTCTCTCCAATCATGCCCCCGCCCAACTGTTCTAGGAGCTTTGGGGCAACACATATGGGGGTTCAAACTTAGCTATTACTGCTCTGTCTTTTTAGTAGATGTTCTTCAAAAATTTTCTAAACAGGATATGTAAAACTATAATATTTAGCTAGAATTCAGTACAAAATATGCTATCTCTTGTGAATGATATGGAGTTAGTATTCCAAAGATCTGGAGGCTAGGAGTATCTTTTCTGGCACTAGGAAGATGTACCAGAAGAAGCAAAGACTAATAAGTTTGTCCTTTTGTCTATTTTTTTTAAACTAGATATATAAATGAGTAAGAGAGTGACAGTGTTCCTTAAGAAATAACAGAAAACTGTTCGGGTAAAGAATCCTGTACCAATAAAATTCTGGAGAAACCATTTATCCCATGACTTTATCCGTTGAAGATAATTTGTATGGTCGGGGGTAACATGCACAGCCAAACATTTTAGTCTGTATGTAAAACAGACTCGGTAAACTCAGGCTCATTCCTATGTTAGAAAACCTTGGCTGGGAGCACGAATTGTATCAAATCTCCATTTTCACAGCAGTGGGTGAAATGCTTCTTTGGTTTGTTCTTCTGTATTCCTTGTGATTTTACTGTGCTGGGAGAAATTTCTACCTTTTCTCATACTTGTCTCCAGCAGCGGTCAGAGCACTGATAAAGCCTTTCTTTGCCTCCCTTTTCCCCTAGCTCAGCACTCCACCTCCCCTTTGGTAATATCATCATTCCTTTTCTTTTATGGTGCCTCTACTTCTACTGGGAGTAGTTTGAAGGGGACGATTAACCACTTCTCCCACTAACATATCCATAGTGATTGACTTGTAAATGAATGAGGTGCCCAACAGACTTGATCACAATACTTTTCAGACTTTATAGATGGCTATCTAGACAGAGATACCTTTAATTCTACCCTTTATACTGAAATGATTTCAACCAGCAAAAATTGGTTTCTGTGCTTTCACCTGCATGTCTCAACATTTTCATAGTAGAAGGAAATGAGAATAATGGGAAGAAGGGGCACTCAGAGATGAAGGCATAAAGAGGGAGAGAGGAATATCCAACTGATAAGATCAGTTTAGACTTTTATAGTTTTTGATCTCAGTCAGTTCAGTTCAGTCACTCAGTCATGTCTGACTCTTTGTGGCCCCATGAACCGCAGCATGCCAGGCCTCCCTGTCCATCACCAACTGCCAGAGTCTACCCAAACCCAAGTCCATTGAGTTGGTGATGCCATCCAACCATCTCATCCTCTGTCGTCCCCTTCTCCTCCTGCCCTCAATCTTTCCCAGCATCAGGGTCGTTTCCAATGAGTCAGCTCTTCACATCAGGTGGCCAAAGTGTTGTAGTTTCAGCTTCAACATCAGTCCTTCCAATGAACACCCAGGACTGATCTCCTTTAGGATGGACTGGTTGGATCTTCTTGCAGTCCAAGGGACTCTCAAGAGTCTTCTCCAACACCACAGTTCAAAAGCATCAATTCTTCAGGTGCTCACCTTTCTTTACAGTCCAACTCTCACATCCATACATGACTACTGGAAAAACCATAGCCTTGACTAGACAGACATTTGTTGACAGAGTAATGTCTCTTCTTTTTAATATGCTGTCTAGGTTGGTCATAACTTTCCTCCCAAGGAGTAAGCGTCTTTTAATTTCATGGCTGCAGTCACCATCTGCAGTGATCTTGGAGCCCCCCAAAATAGTCAGCCACTGTTTTCACTGTTTTCCCATCTATTTGCCATGAAGTGATGGGACTGGATGCCATGATCTTAGTTTTCTGAATGTTGAGCTTTAAGCAACATGTTTGATCTGTACCCCTTGAATTTCTAGTTGTGAATAAGGTAAGAATTTTATTTTGCTTAAGCTAGTTGGAGTTAAATTTCTGTCACAGACAGAAGAGTTTCTTTCTAAAACAGATTTCTTTTTATTAATGTTATTTAAATTATGCTTTTGACAGTACATTTTCTTTTTTTAACTAGATAAAACTCTGCTCAAAAATACTTATTCTTCCTTGCTATAGAAAAAGATAAACTTTTTATTAGCTCGAATAAAACAAACTATTGTGTTAACAGAAGATAAAATGTTCTTTTTGAATTTGAGGCTCTTTATGGATTATTGTAGCTCAAATCACCTAGGTTAAGATTGATTTATCCTTTAATTCTGCACACAATTTCTCCTGCTGGCAAATCCTTTTTTGTAAGAAGTAGACTGAGACTAATGTAAACATAAGTCCCAGAAAAACTGTATTCAGTGAAAATAGCATTACTCTATATCTCACCATCAAAGTAAAGGACAACCATTTACTTGTCTTTTCAAGAAGTTCTATGTTTCAGTTCAGTTCAGTCGCTCAGTCATGTCCATCTCTTTGTGTTCTCATGGACTGCAGCAAGAAAAATTAGGAGTAGATAAAGATCATGGGGGCTTCCCTGCCCTGATGGCTCAGTGGCAAAGAATTTGCCTGCCAATACAGGAGACACAAGTTTAATCCCTTAATCGGGAAGATCCCCTGGAGAAGGAAATGGCAACCCACTCCAGTGTTTTTGCATGGGAAATTCCATGGACAGAGGAACCTGGTGGGCTACAGTCCATGGGGTCACAAAAGAGTCTGACACAACTGAGCGACTAAACAACAACAAGGAAATCATGATACTATGTGGATGTGAACTAGGAGCCAAAGGGAAATTAATGGAACACTTGACATTCATCAGAAGGTACAAGGTTGGACAGATAAAATGAAAGGACTGTGTAAATTTTTGTGAGTGAAGAAGCAGAGCTATGGGAAAGTTCTACATGGCAGAACAACAAGACCAGTGTGCAAAGATAGCCTAGAAGTCTGGTGACCCAGGCCCTGCTGCCACAAGAAGGGTTGATGGATCACTCGAAATCAATAGTCAGCACTGAGAAAAGCCGCATTCTGTCTCCTTCAGTTTTCAGTCTGTTTCCTTGAGAATATTATGATGGATAGAGTTCATGAGGATGAATTCATTAGAGGAAAATGTAGTGCTACATCTTAACTTTTTCTAGAGAAATGGATTAGTGGCCAAATACAAGCACCAATAACCCACTCCATTATAAAAGGAGAGAAAAGGGAGGACATCTGTAAGACTTTAATATAATCTGCTTTGAGATGACCAGTAGGGACTCTATGAATTCAAACCAGCCTGAGTCTCCGGATGCTTGGCACCAGATCCCAGCACAGAGGAGAGAGGCACTCACTAGCCAAGCAGTGGTCCCCAGAGTGTTTCTCATGATGCAGGACGTGCTGGGCTCAGCCTCAGTGTGCCTCACCCTTCCTGTTGTGAGACATCACTCCTGGATCAGCCAATTTCCAACTCCATGTTTTGTGCAGGAGGGCTTGTCTTTCTCCAGTTCATCTTCTACACTAAAGTGAAATATGCAAAATGAAATCCTGACCTCTTAATCTAAAAGCCACCACTGGTTCCTGTTTTCACACTAAAAAGCCTGGGCAACTGTATTAGCACAATGCATGAGACCTTTCATATCCCAGTCTCTGTTTGTCTCTCTGGGCTTACCTTCTAAATTAGAGTTTACCCTTTCAGAACACACGGTTGGTCATCATACGCTTTATTACACCTTTGGTGTTGGTTATGCTCTACCCTGCCTCAGATGCCCTCTATACCATCCTTCCCTTGTCCGATGCCTACTCAGTGAGCAGGACCCCAGCCAAGGCTTGATTTTCTGGAGGAAGTGTTCTCCAGACCTTCAAGTTCATATTAAATTCTCTTTCTCTCTACCTCGAAAGTATCCTTACACACTTATTGAGAGCTTGTGGTCCTATGTCTATCCCTCATCCATTGCGTTTTACTTCTTCTAGGGTAAGAAAGTGAAGTCGTTCAGTCTTGTCCGACTCTTTTGCAACCCCATAGACTGTAGCCGACCAGGCTTCTCCGTCCATGGGATTTTCCAGGCAAGAGTACGGAGTTGGTTGCCATTTCCTTCTCCAGGGGCTCTTCCCAACCCAGGGATCAAACCCAGCTCTTCTGCATTGTAGGCAGATGCTTTACCGCCTGAGCCACCAGGGAAGCCGCATGGCTTTTAGGGTAAAGCCATGGTCTATTTACCTTCCAGTGGCCCATAAGAGGTATTCAATACATATTTGTAAACTGAAAGTAACCACAGTTACTGATAACTTGTAAGATGTTACTGTCTCCTGTGTGAACTTCCTGATGTACCAGATAATTTGTTAGGAAGTTAATCTGGGTTTTATTCTTCCCTAATTATTTATTTTCCTTTTCTTCTTGCAGCTAGCTAGACGTTTGTGCTCACTTGTATGATACTTCCTTAGGGATGCTATAACAAATTACCCTAAAGTGAGTGGTTTGAAACATGTTCTCTTATAGTTCTGAAGGCTAGAAATCTGAAATCAGGGGCTAGGCATTACCATGCTTCCTCTTAATGCTCTAGTGAAGAATCCTTCCTTGGCTCTTTAGAGCTTCCAGGGGTTGCTGGCAATATTTAATGTTCCTTGTCTAATAGTTGCATCACTCCAATTCCTTAATCCATTTTCACATGGCTTTTCCCCTCTGTGTCCAAGCTGTGTCTCCAAATCTCTATCTTCTTATAGGGATATGCGTCATGGAATTTAGGGCTTCCCTGGTAGCTCAGCTAGTAAAGAATCCACCTGCAATGCAAGAGACCCCAGTTCCATTCCTGAGTTGAGAAGATCTGCTGGAGAAGGGATAGGCTACCCACTCCAGTATTCTTGGGCTTCTCTGGTGGCTCAGCTGGTAAAGAATCCACCTGGAAGGTGGGAGATCTGGGTTCAATCCTTGGGTTGAGAAAATCCCCTGGAGTAGAACATGGCAACCCATTCCATGGTAGTGGGTAGTATTCTTGCTACCCACTCCAGTATTCTGGCCTGGGTCACAAAGAGTTGGACATGACTGAGCGACTTTCACTATCCACTATGACCTCATTTTAACTTGATTGTATCTGCAAAGCACTTATTTTCAAATAAGGTCATATTCACAGGTACTAGAGATTAGGGACTTCAACATATCTTTTGGGGACACAGTTCAATCCACAATACTTGTCTTTGATGAATACTTTGTCATAACACCCAAAGCAGATGTTGCCTTTACATACCCCACCTTCCCTGTTATTCTCACTTTTGTTTTCGGAGCTGATCGTGTTTCTTGTTGAAACTATGCTGAGAGGATGGTTAGTGAATCTGAAAGAGGGACTAAGCCAAGGAGAGAGGGGCAGAAACAGAAGCTTTGATGGAGAGAGAGATAGTGAGAGAGAGACAGCAATCCCCAAACTGGAATGGTTAGATCCCACATGCCACAACTAAGGCCCAGTGGAACCAAACAGAGAAATAATTTTTTTTTTAATGAAGCCTTTTCCAATGCCAGTGGGTTTACATGTTTTATTTTTTTTTTGTCTACCACAGAATATGCTGTAAGTAAACATAGGTAAAAAGTTCTGTTATATGCACAAAGTCCTGTTATTCTTACTATGTGTTGGTGGTTCTGTGTTGACTTAGCAGAAAACCAAAATTTAAGACAAAAGCCAGTGATCTTGAGCAGCTAAAGACTGCTTTTCTTGGGAGCTAATGTTCTGTTGGCACTGTCTGGGGTCTGGGGCCCATTCTCCTCCTTAATCAGAGGTTTAACTGAATACTCTGATCTCTCCTGCTGCTGCTACTGCTGCTGCTGCTAAGCCGCTTCAGTCGTGTCCGACTCTGTGCGACCCCATAGACGGCAGCCCACCAGGCTCCGCCGTCCCTGGGATTCTCCAGGCAAGAACACTGGAGTGGGTTGCCATTTCCTTCTCCAATGCATGAAAGTGAAAAGTGAAAGGGAAGCCGCTCAGTCGTGTCCGACTCTTCGCGATCCCATGGACTGCAGCCTACCAGGCTCCTCCGTCCATGGGATTTTCCAGGCAAGAGTACTGGAGTGGGTTGCCATTGCCTTCTCTGCTGATCTCTCCTAGGGTCTGGAAAAGTCAGTCTTTTCTTTAAAGTAGTGGTGGGTTTTGGTGGGTGAAGAGGACAACGTGAATACAGTATTAAACAGAAGAGTGATCAATCCCTCCCTGTGAGGACATGTCCAGCGCTGGCCACTGGGAGGAAAGTCTGCAGAGGGATTGCTGAGATGGCCTCATTAGAGTTTCCTGATACCTGGCCACAACACAGAGTTCCTGAGCCACTTCACTTGCAAGGCTTTCCTCGGTATGCTTTGGGTTTTCTGTTTGTTAAGATTTAGGTAATGAATTTCTTTTCTCCCTCTCACTATATATATATATATATTTTTTTTTTCCCTGTCATAGCCACTTTTGAAGGGAAGTACAATTTCTGTAGTAACGAATCTGCCTGCCAATGCAGGAGATGCAAGAGATGCGAGTTCGATCCCTGGTTTGGAAAGATCCCCTAGAGTAGGAAATGGCAACCCATTCCAGTATTCTTGCCAAAACCCCACGGACAGAGAAGTGTGGCAAGCTACAGTCCATGGGGTTTCAAAGAGTTGGACACGACTGAGTACACACACACACACACACACACACAAAATTTCAGGAGTGAAAACATTAGATGAACAAATGGCAGAAAGATACAGAGTTCTGAGGTAACCAGTGGGCGGTTCAGGACAAATAGCGGATGTGAAAAATTATGGCAGGTTTCCAAATGAGTAAACATCAAAATAAAAGTTTTTTTTTTATCTTCATTTTTTTAAGTACCAAATGATATTGTAAAAATCAGAATGACACATCTGTAGAAGAGATTCTCATGTTTTTCAAAGTATACTTCATTGCGAAGTAGTCCTAAAATATGTTCAAGTAATATCACAGTTCAATGGTTAAATACCTTTGTAAAACCTGCAGGTCACCTTTCTGACTTGAAGTTACAATGCACATCAATAAATGAGACGTTTTAAGAAACTCCTGCAAAGGAAACCTGCTAACCTAGTGCGTCCAAAATTATCTGGTCATATATTTCTTTTCTGGGCAACACCTACAAACATTCCCAGAACTGAAAATCCAAGGAACACACTTTGGAATAGAGTGGTGGGATTTACATAAATTGACCCAAAAAAGGCAAAAAAAAAGGTAAAGGCAAACAAAATGTCTTAATTGCCAGGCTCATCGATGTTCTTATATCACATACTTCACTTGGGAAATTAAAATTGTATGGTTATAGAATGCCCTAAAAACTTTCTCCTTGTCCTTAACTTTCCTATTATGTGACTCAGGTGAACAAGATATGATAAAGCAGGTGAGATGATAAAGTGTGTGTGTGCGCATGCTAAATCGCTTCAGTCATGTCCAACTCTTTGAGATCCTATGGACTGTAACCAGCCAGGTTCCTCTGTCCTTGGGATTCTTCAGGCAAGGATACTGGAGTGGGTTGCCATGCCCTCCTCCAGGGAATCTTCCTGACACAGGGATCCAGGGATCCAATCCACATCTCTTAAGTCTCCTGCATTGGCAGGTTGGTTCTTTACCACTAGCGCCACCTGGGAAGCCTGGGATGATAATAAGGTATTTTATTTATAAGTGTAAAAAAGGGATTGTTACACAACAATGTGAGTGTACTTAATGCCACAGAACTGTATACTTAAAGTGGTTAAAATGATCAGTTTTATTTTATGTATTTCATGTAATTTTAAGAATGAACTCAGAGAAAGAAAGAAGGGAAGAAAGAACGAAAAAGAAAGAAGAGAGGGAAGGAGGGAAGGAAAGAGGGAAGGAGCAAACTAGTGGGAGAGGGGAGGAGAGTAAGCAGTTTTTGGTAGCAGTCTCTCCAAAACATTATTTTCAAGATGGTACAGTCTCCCTATAAAAGGAAAGAAGCAGTGTTCCAAAATACAAAAATAAATGTCTCCACTTATCACAACTGAAAACTTAAGTGTTTTTCTTCTAGGCACATCATATACCATAAGTTTTTGGTAAATTATCTTTGCCTTCATTAGTTTTTTTAATGAAACTTGCTTAACTCTTTACCTTCTTTTTTCCTTCCTTTAGACAATTCTTTTATTTTACAAAGAGAAAGATCAATAAGTAAGTCATCTTTGGCTTGTCAGAGCTTTGACAAAGGGAAGATTGCCTTTCACAGTAAAACCATTTTCCATTTTGTCATATGCTGCAGTTGCATCAAATTAAAATGTACTTTTTTCTTGTTGCTTTTTAATGGAAACTTTTGTAGTTTAGAGATTTTTACAAGTTGGAGATTTTTCTTTCTTGCAACAACCTCATTTTAAGGTTGTGTTGCATTTTAAAATGTTTTATTAGTATCAGAAGATTGAATAGGTAAGGGATTTCTAAGCTACTGGAGCTTCATGGACGTTGTTGACAAGTTTAAAACATTTTTAAGGGCTTCCTTAAAAATGATAAAGAATGGCTCAATGGTAAAGAATTTACCTGCCATTGCAGGAGACACAGGTTCGATCCCTGATCCAGGAAGATCCCACATGCCTCGGGACAACTAAACCCGTGTGCCACAACTGCTGAGCCTGTGCTCCAGGGCCCAGAAGCTGCAACCACTAGGCCCACATGGTGGAATTACTGAAACCCACGCACCCTAGAGCCTGTGCTCTGCAACAAGAGAAGACCCTGCAATGAGCAACTCGTGCACTTCAACCAGAGAGTAGCCCCCAGTCACCAAAACTAGAGAAAGCCCGTGCAACAATGAAGACTCAGCACAGCTAAAAATAAATAACCAAAAACAAACGTTAAAAAATAAAATAATTTTTAAAAAATTTAACTGACCACTGACACCCAATTTGAGTGAGGCAGAAAGAGGGTTATAATAATTGAGTAGTATGACAGAAAAGCTCTATTTGTCTCAAAACTGAAACTGTAAAATAGAAAATCATTGAAATATTTTAGAATGATTATTTACCTTATTATAATAAAGACATTGCATGAAATCATTGTGCAGTTTTTCTGAGTGTGAAAGAATTGATAAACTTACATATGTGCTTTGAGTAAGTTTTCAGCTTATGAATCCAAGCATAATTAGCAGCAAAACAAAGATGGAGAAAACAGTCACACAGTTTAAGAAAAATTTCCCTTCTTCTGTTGCAAATACCTGCCATGTTTTAATCCTTATCTTTGGATGGTGATATGTCTTCACCAAAAGCAAACAGCTAACATGTTTGTTAGTATGTTCTAGTCCCAGCAACCTGTAGAGAGGGTTTAGAGATTTGGAGTTAGACATCTAATATGCCCATGAAAGTCTGGGCATATTATTCACCCAAAATCTCAGTTTCCTCATTTTTTTCCTTAAGTGAAAAGGAAAATCACAATCATGCTTAGTAGGCAGTTTAACATTTAATTTTCTTAGAAAGTAGATGCTCTTGGAAAGCATTAACGATTATTATTACTTATTCATTCACTCATCTGAAAAATATTTTTGGACATAGGGCTTCTTCTGGATGCTCAGGATACATCAGTGAACAAGAAAGATAAAGATTCCCACTTTCACTGGGCTTGTAAATAAAATAGGAAGGTAATAAACAAATTTAATTTCTAAATGAACTACATGTAGTATTAAAATATGATAAGTGCTATGACGGTGAAAATGAGTGTTAATTGCTCAGTCATGTCCGACTCTTCATGACTCCATGAACTGTAGCCTGCCAGGCTTCTCTGTCCATGGGATTCTCCAGATGAGAAAACTGGAGTAGATTACCATTCCCTTCTCCAGGGGATCTTCCCGACCCAGGGATTGAACCCAGCTCTCCTGCATTGCAGACAGATTCTTTACCATCTGATCTATCAGGGAAATAAGTGCTATAGGAAAAAAGAAAAGAACAGAGAAAAATAATGGAAATGCTAAGGGTTAGAGGTGGCAACTAGTAGCGCAGTTAAATGGGGTGCTCCTGTAGGTCTGTTCAACAAGATGAGATTTGAACAAAGACTTGAAGGAAGACAGAAAATGGGAAGAATGTTCCAGGCAGAGAAAATGGTACAGCAAACTCCACCACAGATATACACATGTCTTATCTTTTGAGGATGTCAAGAAAATCAGTGTGACTGGACTGGAGAGACTAAGAGGGAGCGAAGGTGGAGGTAAAGTCAGAAAAGAAGATGTGGGTAGGTGCAGGGATGGATCTTGAGGTTCTTGTAAGAATGTGGGAAAGTACTTAATGAAATGGTGAGCCTGTAGAATCCCAAACAAAAGAATGACATTATTCTAAACTGTTTAGCTAATTATTTCTTCTAGATCAAAAAATATCATCTCTGGTCCAATAGCCTGCCAGTCATCCAGCCAACAAATATTAACTGAGCATATTTCCAGACATTGTGAAATGGGGAATGGACAAATGTTTGATAAAATATGCACAATTGGTTCAATCTTTTGAAACAACAAGAAGAAAAAGAAAAATACCCAAGAAAAAATTCTCAGTATTTATATTTTCTGAATGATCCAAATAAGTAGCACTATAAACATAGTTTAGAGGACTCCACCTACAATGTATTTCAGTCCCTTTGATAATGTTCTATTACTGCACATTAGATGAGATTACTTTTTCTCAAATCTTCCTTAATTTTGAAAGTCGAGTTTAATTGTATCAGGTTTATCACTAATTAAGGTTAACAGATTTTTTATACTTAGAGTACAAAGAAATTTTAATTTTCAAAACAAGGAGAGTAATGAAAATGTTTGTGTCATGCTAAATTCTTCATGAGGAAACAGTGGAAACAGTGTCAGACTTTATTTTTGGGGGCTCCAGAATCATTGCTGATGGTGACTGCAGCCATGAAATCAAAAGACGCTTACTCCTTGGAAGGAAGGTTATGGCCAACCTAGATAGCATGTTTAAAAGCAGAGACATTACTTTGCCAACAAAAGTTCGTCTAGTCAAGGCTGTGGTTTTTCCAGTGGTCATGTATGGATGTGAGAGTTGGACGGTGAAGAAAGCTGAGCGCCGCAGAATTGATGCTTTTGAAGTGTGGTGTTGGAGAAGACTCTTGAGAGTCCCTTGGACTGCAAGGAGATCCAATCAATCCATCCTAAAAGAGATCAATCCTGGGTGTTCATTGGAAGGTCTGATGTTGAAGCTGAAACTCCAATACTTTGGCCACCTCATGCGCAGGGTTGACTCATTGGAAAAGACCCTAATGCTGGGTAGGATTGGGGGCGGGAGGAGAAGGGGACGACAGAGGATGAGATGGTTGGATGGCATCACCGACTCGATGGACATGGATTTGGGTGGACTCCGGGAGTTGGTGATGGACAGAGAGGCCTGGCATGCTGCAGTTCATGGGGTCGCAAAGAGTTGGACACGACTGAGCGACTGAACTGAACTGAACTGAAAATTCTTCATGATATTAAACTGCTAATTAGGTAGTAACTCCTCATCAATATTTTTAATGTAAATACAACTAAGCAAGCTTTTTTTTTCATCTTTCTCTTATATTTCATCTTATCTGAAAGAGAAGATGCATGATAGAGCTGAAAGAATATGGGGCCTGGAACAAGTTTGTTTTTGTTTTTAATTTCCCTGAGTCATTCCTCATCTTTTATTAAAAAATAATAATAATAATACTGATTTTATAAGAATTAGTTCAGATAAATTTTATAATGTTCTAGCCCTATGCTGGTAAATGTTAGATTCCTAGTAAATATTTGTGAAATTATTTATTTTAGCTAAAATAAAGTTTTCATCCACCTGTTTTAAGTGAACCCTTCTATCTCTCTTTATGCTATTTCCCTTTTCAGCCCTTTTCATTATTTTCTATTCCCATCCTTCAGCACATCTTCTATTAAATCCTTCACCTTTAAATATTTTCAGGATCCACTGTCTCAATAATTTTAACAATATTTTAATAGATTAACTCTACCTCCTATAACCCAACCCATAATTCATATCACTTCATATCACTTACCTGTTGGCTTATGGTTCAAATGGTTTCCAATATCCGAGATGGTAAAAGGCATTTGACCTTATGAGAAAATTGTGATAATTTCTTAGTACCAAGAATTAAAGAGTCTAAGTTTCTTCCTGGCCTCAGGGAGATGGAGCACTTTGATCAAATTGTCATATATGATGTATGACACTGAGAACAAACCCAGGTAATGATAGGCTTTTTTTTTTTTTTTTTTTTTTTTACAATTTTGTAATAGTTTTTGCCATACATTGACATGAATCAGCCATGGGTTTACATGTGTTCCCCTTCCTGGACCCCCCACCCACCTTCCTCCCCATCCCATCCCTCTGGGTCATCCCATTGCCCCGGCCCTGAGCATTTGTCTCATGCATCGAACATGGAATGGTGTTCTGATAGGCTTTTGAATGAAATGATGTGGCAATATAAATTCTACAGGTGTAACAAATGTACCACTCTGGTGGGTGATGTTGATAACAGAGGAGCCTCTGCTCGTGTGGGTAAAGGGTGCATATGGGAAATCTCTGTACCAATTCATCAATTTTGCTATGAACCTTGAAGTGCTCTAAATAAACTCTTTAAAAATTTGATGCCTAGTATTGGAAGAGTGGGGGACTTCTGAGGTAGCATTAGTGGTAAAGAACTCACCTGCCAGTGTAGAAGAAGTAAGAGACGCAGGTTCAATCCCTGGGTCAGGAAGATCCCCTGGCGGAGGGCATGGCCACCCACTACCATATTCTTGCTGGAGAATCCCATGGACAGAGGAGCCTGGTGGGCTACAGTCCATAGTGTGGCAAAGAGTCAGTGACCTAACATGCAAGCACGCATGGAAGGGCAGGTTGAGGGTCACATTCTGAATAATTGTGCACCCTCACCTTTCAGATCAAATCCAGACCAGTCAGCCTATTTTGAAGACCTTTAATAATTGGTCACTATATTCCTCATCCAAATTTGGACCTCTATCATATCTTTTGCCCCCAAGTAAAATCCATCATCTTGTCCTTGAAACATATATTAAGTTCATGTACATTTCCACTTATACTGTGTTCTTCCACTTGTCTGTTGTGGATGGAAGAGTCTTTGTTGTCTTCTCCATCCATCCTTCCCAGCTAACGCAGTGATAAAGAATCTGCCTGCCAATGCAGGAGACTGAAGAGACACATGTTTGACCCCTGTGTTGGGAAGATGCCCTGGAGAAGGAAATGGCAACCCACTCCAGTATCCTTGCCTAGATAATTCCGTGGACAGAGGAACCTGGTGGGCTACAGTCCGTGGAGTCGCAAAGAGTCAGACAGGAGTGAGCAACGGACACAACACAGCAACCATCTATCCAACTCCAGTCTTGATGAACGAGCTCAAATCTGACCTCTTTTAAAGCACCTATTTTCCCTGCTATAGTTTATATTTCTCTCTCCCTTTTCCAGACTATTATGATAATTATTGAACATTGCTTGTTGGAAGACTTAATGACAGTATTTTTATGTCATCTATTGATAATGTATGTGTATTATACTCCCCAGGGCAATGGACAATGCTGTAGTTTCACAGCCCTGACAGAGAACAGGATGAGGATAAAATGACTACTTGCAAATGGTGATCATTTGCAAAAAGTATTTGCTGATCATTTTCAGTGTAACTCAACTAGATTATGTGTCCTCTTACAATGTAGAAAAAGTTTCATATTTTGAAACTACATCCATAGAAACTATTCATTTGCAAAATGAGCTAGCAAAGTAAAAGAATGTAAGAAGTAACAGTATATAAGCCATAGCTTTGAAATTTTAAGATTTTGCTGCTGCTGCTGCTGCTGCTGCTGCTGCTGCTGCTGCTAAGTCGCTTCAGTCGTGTCCGACTCTGTGCGACCCCACAGACGGGGACCCACAAGTCTCCCTCGTCCCTGGGATTCTCCAGGCAAGAACACTGGACTGGGTTGCCATTTCCTTCTCCAATGCATGACAGTGAAAAGTGAAAGTGAAGTCGCTCAGTCGTATCTGACTCTTAGCGACCCCATGGACTGCAGCCTACCAGGCTCCTCCGTCCATGGGATTTTCCAGGCAAGAATACTGGACTGGGTTGCCATTGCCTTCTCTTCTTAAGATTTTAGCCTTCCCTTAATGCAAATCTCTCAAAAATAACTTAAGAAAAGAAAATAGGAACATTGAGTGATATGGTGTGGTTGAATGCATCTTTTGATTTAACTTGTCTGTTTTGCTTTATTCGATAATATATTTTTCCTCTGTCTTTTCACATCACTGACTTTTTAGTTTAATGGTTTTCAAAGTGTATGATGGAGCTTTAGAAGTGAATATAGGCAGACAAAAAGTTTCTTCATATTTTTGTCCCGTGCCTATATTTTACACAAGGTCAATAACAGGCTTCAGTGTTTTTACAATTACCAAGAGGATGAGATTTGTTACTGTGTGCAGATAGATGTGCTGATGCCTCCATTATTTATGGGATGAGATGAAAGTCATGCAGCCTTCTGAGACAAAAGGCAGGTGTATGTTTTATATCTATATTTTTGATGAGTTCTCTCATAGACATTGTACCTTCTATAGACCAGTGACTACCTAATGTAAATTTCAGGTGGAGTAAAGCTGTCAACATTTAGTATTTTTTATGACTTACATTTATGGAGCTAGGGAACAAATATCTCACTTTGAAAAACTATATGTAGCAGGTAGATTGGAACGGTTTGTTTTCAGTTTAGTTTAGTTTGGCGTCTACCATTTATGTTAGAGAAAAATGACCCAAGCTTGCGGCTCATCTCTAAAGTAATTTTAAGAGCTTATCAGTTCAGTTCAGTCACTCAGTCATGTCCAACTCTTTGCAACCCCATGGACTGCAGCATGCCAGGCCTCCTGTCCATCACCAACTCCCGGAGTTTACCCAAACTCATGTCCATTGAGCTGGTGATGCCATCCAACCATCTCATCCTCTGTCATCCCCTTCTCCTCCTGCCCTCAATCTTTCCCAGCATCAGGGTCTTTTCAGATGAGTCAGCTCTTCCCATCAGGTGGCCAAAGTATTGGAGTTTCAGCTTCAACATCCATCCTTCCAATGAACACCCAGGACTGATCTCCTTTAGGATGGATTGATTGGATCTCCTTGCAGTCCAAGGGACTCTCAAGAGTCTTCTCCACCACCACAGTTCAAAAGCATCAATCCTTCGGCACTCAGCCTTCTTTACAGTCCAACTGTCACTTACACATGGAAGAAAAGTGGATCTCAATGATTAAAGTGCTTCTGAAATACTTTAAAATAGAAAGTATAGTTTCATGGGTTTAGAAACTAGTGAAGTGGTTTTACAGTAAACAAAATACATTGTCAAGTATACAATCATATTTTTGACTATCAGCAGAAACTTGATCTTTTTTCTTCCTTGTGGGTTTAGGCATGACCATGGAGCAAACAAAGATTATTTGTCTTCACTGGGACTGGGTCTGCATTCTTAATTGTATGATCTGTTGTCTAATTGAGAATTATGTCTCCCATGTTAATGAAACTCATTTTTTTCATTTGCAAAATGAGAGAGTAATGTTCAGTTGTGCACCTCAATTATTTTTTTTTCAGTTTCTGCCATTTTAGCATTGCATAAATACATTTTAGCATGGATCAAATAGCCTTTTTATAAACTCATCAAGAAGTTAGAAGTTATAATTATATTTTCCCTCTAAACAGTAATTTACTAATTTAATCTCCTAAAACAGGTACCATAAAATGCAGACATTATTTTTAAACAAATTATTACAGATTAGGAAATTGGTTTGGAAATGGTTATCTCTAGCAGATGAGAATGGAAATATCAGGAAGGATGAAGGGAGATTTTGTTTTTCTGTAATGTTTACCTATTTATCATGACAATGATAATAAGTCATAACTTTAAAAAAATCAGGTAATAAAAACAAAAGAACTATAATTCACCCCCAATGTTGGCATAATTGTATGGAAAAGGGCATTTTCAGAAAATATTGACAGTAATGCAAAATATTGTAATTTTTCTGGGAACAAATTTCATGCTATATACCAGAAAAGCTAAAAACAGTTATATTGTTTGAATAATTCAACATTTAGAAATTTATCCTAAAGCAATACTTTATATTTAATGATGAAATATAGGCATTTCCTTTGAAATCAGGAAGAAATTTATGCCCATTAATACTGCTTGCAGTCAACATTTTATTATATGTCCTAGGCAGTGCAGTAAGATATGAAACAGGCATAAGAAGCAGCTAGATTGGAAAAAAAGAAACAAAATCTTAATTATAGCTTATATGATTATCTTCATAAAAATGTATGAAAATCCACAGTTAAACTATTAGAAATAATAAAAGATTTTGTGTTGGTGGTTGTTAGTAAGCATTTCTACACATCAGCAACCAGAAAATATAATTTAAAAATAACCAAAGCTGTCCCCAGAACTGTGTACATCAGCATCTTCATTACCACAGTATTTAGATTCAAAATAATCAAGAAAAGCCTAAATGCAAAGTATTAGGAAAATAGTGTAATAAATACAGATATAGTCCAATAATGGAATGTTGTTTCAGCCAGGGACCCTGAAGAAAACAGACAGTTTTCACTAGGAGGGAGGGGGATTCTGAAAGGGTACACATGTACGCCCATGGTGGATTCATGTCAGTGTATGGCAAAACCAATACAATATTGTAAAGTTAAAAAGTAGATAAATAAACTAATTTAATAAAATTAAAAAATTAAAAAAAAAAAGCTATTTGAAGAGGGACTAATAAAGGTGTGGGAAAGTAAACCATGAGGAATCCAACACTGGAATGGGGAGGAAGCAATAAATGGGAATCTGGAGGGAGAGAGAGTCTCTGATAAGAGCAGTCAATCAGAGCTGACCCAGCAAGGAGAGACAAGTGGAATAAAATTCCATAAACTCTGGCTTTGTTATTTGCTGTCCTCCCCTCTGAATCCAGAGGTTAAAGAAACTGTTTTATCTCCTCAGAGATTAGGCTCAGAGAAAGAAATCCATGCAGGAAGATGTGACACACATTTGGAGGATCAAATGGGAAATACAGTCTTCGAAGTTTATATATTAAAACACGTGACTTAGTGAATACAGATATGTTCCCTCTCCATGTAGTAAAAAATAAATAAAACAACTCTATATTTAATATGATTCACACATTCTTTCTCAAACAATCTTGAAGAAAATAAGCAACTATGTTTATGGGTTCTGCTGTGATGTTGTTTAGTCTGTAAGTGGTGTCTGACTCTTTGCTACCCTATGGACTCTAGCCCGCCAGGCTCCTCTGTCCATGGGACTTCCCAGGCAAGAATACTGGAGTGGATTGTCATTTCCTTCTCCAGGGGATCTTCCCGACCCAGGAATCGAACCTTCCTTTCCTGCATTAATGGATGTGTTCTTTACCATTGGGCCACCAGGGAAACCCCATAGGTTCTGCTTAAGATAGTCTTGGAGGTGACTTTTAATATTTGATATACTTCTTTTTACTTTCTATATTTGCAATTGTTCTACAATGAATAAGTACCCCACTCTGAGGCAGAACAAGAGATTACTGTTTTTGTAATATTATTATCTCTAAACTTGCTTTTCCTTTTATTCTTTTCTGACTAGTTTAAGGGCTCCAAGGAAGTTGTGAATTTTTAGTCTTTTAATTTTTTCTAGGAAAAAATAGTCATCTAAGAAACGATTTTTTAATGTGATAAGTACCCGACTCTTTGCAATCCCATGGACTGTCCAGTCTATGGAATTCCCCAGACCAGAATACTGGAGTCGGTAGCCTTTCCCTTCACCAGGGGATCTTCCCAACCCAGGGATCAAATCCAGGTCTCCTGCATTGCAGGTGGATTCTTTACCAACTGAGCTATCAGGGAAATCTTTAAGTACCCAATAGAGACAGTGTTTTCAAGAAGAACACTGAGATCTTTGACTCTGTTCTGAAAGGATAGTGGAGTTTAAAAATAATTTCATTTCTGACCCATCGCAGTTTACTCCAAATCAAATAAGATGTAGGAGAGGAAATACCAGACAATTTGAAGTAAATAGATATCAGACAATGGTTGTATATGCTGGTATTGACCCTTTTATCACAAGAAATGTGGCTTTTTTATTTTCCCCCAATACTTTTTGGCTTAAAGACTACTTTGTCAGATAATAGTATTGCTGCATCAGTTTTCTTTTAATTAATGTTTACGTCATTTACTTTTTTACATCTTCTCAGTTTCAGTGCATCCGTGTCCTCATATTTAGACAGCATGTAATTTGTTTTATTATCCAAACTGGCAAACTTTACCATCTATCAGGAGTATTTATTTTGTTTACTTTAATTAATTACTACTCTGCTAAGTCACTTCGGTCGTGTCCAACTCTATGCGACCCCATAGACAGCAGCCCACCAGGTTCCACTGTCCCTAGGATTCTCCAGGCAAGAATACTGGAGTGGGTGGCCATTTCCTTCTCCAGTGCATGAAAGGGAGAAGTGAAAGGGAAGTCGCTCAGTCATGTCCGACTCTTCGTGACCCCATGGACTGCAGCCTACCAGGCTCCTCCGTCCATGGCATTTTCCAGGCAAGAGTACTGGAGTGGGGTGCCACTGCCTTCTCCGAATTACTACTCTGCTGCTGTTGCTGCTAAGTCGCGTCAGTCGTGTCCGACTCTGTGCGACCCCATAGACGGCAGCCCACCAGGCTCCCCCGTCCCTGGGATTCTCCAGGCAAGAGTACTGGAGTGGGTTGCCATTTCCTTCTCCAGGGCATGAAAGTGAAAAGTGAAAGTGGAGTCGCTCAGTCGTGTCCGACTCAGTGACCCCATGGACTGCAGCCCGCCAGTCTCCTCCGTCCATGGCATTTTCCAAGCAAGAGTACTGGAGTGGGTGCCACTGCCTTCTCCGAATTACTACTCTACCTGGTGTCATTTCCTCTTCCGTTCCTCCCACTATATTGTCCTTTTACTCTTTAACTCCCCTTCTTTTAGACTAGAAAAAGGATTTATTCATCCACTCTCCCTCTATTAGCTTGTAGTTATATACTTCTTTATTACTCTTTCTGTGGGTTGTCCTAGATATTGTAAAGTGCATATTTGACTTATTAGAGTCTAAAATAAAATAGTGCTTTTACTATTTCCCAGTCAATAACAGGACCATTGAACACATGAACTGCCTTTTCTATGTTTGTGGTCCTTAATTTTAATTCAACATATATTTTAAATGCTTAAAATATTATTATTATCATTTTGGAAATGTGATACTATTTTGTATTTAACTGAACATTTACACTTTTCATTTTTCTTCATAGCTTCCTGACTTTCTGTGTTGTAATCTGAGACAATTTCTTTTCTGCCTAAAGAGTTCTTTTTTTAAGTTTTTCTTAGTGGGAGTCTGGTGAGAATAAACTATTCCAAATTTTGTCTCAAAATATCTGTTCATTTTACCTTATTTCTCTATTTTCTCTGCATATAGAATTCTAGGTTATAGTTACTTCTTTTAGCACTTTACCGGTGTCATTGTTTGTCTTCTGGTCTTTTACCTTTCTCTGTTTCTTCTTTTTTTTTTCCTAATGAAAAATTAGCACCCTTATTGTTGCTACTCTGAAAATGCTGTCCATTTTCTTTTTTAATTTCCTCTGGCTTCATTTAAGACTTTTTTATTTATCTCCAATTTGTATTTTCATTCTTTTTATTACGATGGGCCAAGGTGTGGTTCTCTTTCATATGTTTCCTTGTCGTTTGTAGTGGCTCTTGATGCCAGTAGATTTGAAAACATCTTGGATATTGTAGTTTGTTTCATTTGTATCTTTTCCTTTGGATTGGATATTTTCAATGCCAACTGTACTTACGTATGTCACCTTTTATATTTTTTTAATTCTCCTCTCCATATTTTCCATTCTTTTCTTTTCTAACTCCATACTTCAGTCCAGAATATTTTGGTGAAAGTTTTTCATTTTTTTTTCTTCAGCATAATAATTATTCTAAAATCCCTAACTTATAATTCTAGTATCTGGGAAGTGTATGATTTAGTTGATATTGTATAAATTTTTTGTTTTTTCTTGATTCAACTAACCAATTTATTTAATACCAGGTATGGTGAATGAAAAAAAAAAATTAAACTATTCAGGCAGCCAGAGTCAGAACAGATTACCTCAAATTCAGTCAGGGTCTGAGGTGACTTGATGACCTGCAATCATTGTCAGCTCCACAGGGGCTATAGCTGAGCACCTGAGATGTTTACTAAAATATTCCCTATTTGGTTGTCCTGAACTCCAATTTTTTTTTCTCTATCACACTGAGACTACTTTTCAGCCATTCTCTCCTCAGCCTCTAGCTTCTTGCCGTGCTCCTCTTATGAATTGGATGATATCTCAGGAGACACTGGCAAAACATATTGGGGTCTCTTCTGTGCACCTTCTTTCTCTGTAGGACTTGACCCCTCCTTGTTTTCTACCCATTCTCACGAGATGGCTAGACGCTCTACCAGTAAACTTTTATTGACCGCAAAATCTGTCACTTTGTGCCATTTAAGAGCTGGCAGATTCCATGGGTGCTGGAGCAAAATTAAGGCTTACCTCAATCAGTTTACTTCATTCCAGGATATTGGCTTCTGACATCCTGACTGCATCACAATATTCTCAGTGGTTTCAGTCATACTTTTCATTTTTCCTTTTATCAGCTTTTCTAGTTGGTCTTGATGGGAGTGTTGATCTGACAGAACATATTCCCTTAGAATCAAAGTGAAACTCTGTTGGTGTCATGATAGTTTCAGTAAGAAACTCCAAGTGCATACAGGTTGTTTCTAATTTTGAAACGATAAGCCTTCGCAGAAATTTCAAAATAGATAATGTTCCTTTTGTCTGATTTTGACTAATGTATAGCCTGATAAACAAGAACCACAACATTACAGAGCAGAGGAGATCAGATAGAAAGAAACCTTTGCAAAGGTGTTGGGAGGGCTTGAAGAGTAAGAAGGAAAGATGAAGTTACTAATAAATTAGCAACTATGGGAAGCTGCTATTGCCCTTAGGGATGAATGCAATCCAGAGCTCAAGATCACTGTTTCCCTGGCTGGAGCTTCCGGATCACCTGTTGCTGCAACTGTTGCTTGGAATGCCTGCTGTCCCACCATGTTGAAAGTCAGGAGCCTGCTTTCCTGCCAACGCTTCTGCAGTATTAAGACTCACAGTTTCCTGGAGCTGCCTTTCCCATGGTCACTGTGTTGCCTTGGCTTCTGCTGGACCTGTGGCTGCTGCTGTCACTGGAACCTCATTGCCTGGGTGTGAATCCAGGGTCCCAGAATTGTCTGCTGCTACTATTGAGACTACCTCTTCCTTCCTTCTTCCATTCTTCCACCTTCCAATTCCCTGTCACTTCCTCCTTTTGCTGTCATCTGAATGAAAGCTAGCTGCCAAGGAAATCTGAGAAATGTAGCTTTGAGACTTTTGGCCCCCTTGCAAAACAGAAAAGGGCACAGAAGGGCGAATATGAAGCCAAGAGTCAAGTACCAGCACAGCCAGCTGGCAATAGCATAAATCAGACAGTATGTTATTTGTGTATTTCTTTCTCTATTCATTTTACAGGTAAGTTCATTGAGACTCAGATAAGTGAAAAGGTGTGCTCAGTATCACTTAGTATTGGTGGAAGGAATCAGACATATTTTCCCTTTACTAGGAATTTCAGGGCTCCCGCTGTAGTATAATTCTATTGTAGACAAGGAAGCCAGTCCACACACTTAATGATACACACATACACATTTAATGTTCTTTTAAAATTATATCTGAGTATAAAATACCTTTTCACCCTGTTATAATTTGTAGATCCAGATCCAAATGTATATGTAAATAGTTAGGTCTAGTATCCCATGTTTTTCTAATGAGTGAGGTATGCTATTAGTCTAAATAGAAAGATGCTACATAACTCACCTTCCCTATCAGGGACAGAAAACCAGGCTATGGATCCAGGTTGTTGTTGTTCAGTCATTAAGTCATGTCTGACTCTTTACAACCCTGTGGGCTGTAGCCTGCCAGGCTCCCCAGTCCATGGGATTCTCCAGGCAAGAATACTGGAGTAGGTTGCCATTCCCTTCTCCAAAGGATCTTTCCAGCCCAGGGACTGAACCCAGGTCTCCTATGCTGCAGGCAGATTCTTTACCATCTGAGCCTCCAGGGAAGCCCTGTCCTTCACTGTCTCCAAAAGTTTGCTCAAACTCATGTCCATTGAGTCAGTGATGCCATCCAACCATCTCATCCTCTGTGGCTCCCTTCTCCTATGGATCCAGAAGGAACATCCAAATCACACTCACAACTGCTCAGCTCCCTTGGCCAGGGATACTACACTGGATTCTGGCCCATGAGACTAGAATTTCTGCTAGTGGGATTGCCAGAAAGAGGGGAAATGGATCAGGCATGATATCTACTTCTTCAGGTTAAAGTTTTATACTAGAAGACTGATGTGTGTGTATCTGCTTGGTAGATCATAGGTTACAGACTTTCATTCTAGCTTCAAGAGAGGATGAGAACATCAGCTTCTGGCTCCTACCTTGGGAAGGGTCAGATTTCTAATCTGGGGAATTAGTAAGCAAAAGCGGTCAAAGAGAATACCACATAGCAAAACAGACATTGAAAACCCACTTCCTGTACCCTCAATCAGGGAAGGAATGGAGATGCATATATAGAGAATGGACTTGTGGACACAGTGGGGGAAGGAGAGCATGGGATGAATGGACAAAGTAGCATAGACGTATATACACTACCATGTGTGAAATAGATAGCTGGTGAGAAGTTTAGTCAATCAGTCGTGTCCAACTCTTTGCAACCCCAGGGACTGTAGCCTACTAGGCTCCTCCATCCATGGGATTTTCCAGACAAGAGTACTGGAGTGGGTTGTCATTTCCTTCTCCAGAGGATCGTCCTGACCCAGGGATCGAACCTGAGTCTCCCACACTGTAGGCATATGCTTTACCATCTGAGCCACCAGGGAGGTCAAGTTGCTCTATAACACAGGGAGGCCAGCCAGGTGCTCTGTGATGATCTAGAGGGGTGGGATGGGAGGAGGGGAGGAAGGTGATATATGTATAATTATGGTTGATTTGCATTGTTATATGCCAGAAACCATCACAACATTGTAAAGCAATTTTCCTCCAATTAAAAAAGAAAACCCACTTCCTCTGCTTTAGATCAAACATATAACATTCATAAAATGCATTGTATGTGGCCTTTTACAAAATTTCAAACAGTCTTGGGAGAGGTTAACACACGTCATATTCTTCCTGTTGGATTACTACCACACTAAAACAATGAATGAAAATAGAGTGTAACTCCTTTAGCAGTCTTTTTACTTAGAAATATTCATTGGGTCTCTCTATAGCTATCAATAAATTTTCCTCACTACAATTTCATTTTATCTCAGACGTATTCTGTCAGAGGAAATTATTTCTTGTTCCCAGTAATATAACAGGAACTTAGACATAAAGAAATACCTCTCTGATTCAACATGTACATCCACAGTCATTTTAATAATGGAGTGAGAAAAAAATTCTGCATTTAGAATTGTTCAAATTTTGCCAGAGATTAATATGTAAAACACTTCAAAGAAAACTAATTTCCTTTCCTATAATTAATGTCTATCACAGTAGCATCTACTAATAGAATTCCTCACTTAAGGCTGAAATTTGAAAATATTGCCATACTCTATGATAGTTTTTGATCTACTCTCTATGGACTCTGCATTTAAATCACATTAAAATTATATGAGTAGATTGCTTTTTTGATATTCATTCATGTCTATGTAAATATTGGTATCAAAGGTGTTATTAATTTTCATTCCAACTTATGGTCAGGTCCTTAGTTTATTCATTTCAGCGTGACTTCCCAAGTAGATCACTACACAAACTCCCAGAGCACTACACTTCTCTTCTGGATTTTCTAGTAATTAGGTCATGGGGCGAGTTAATCAGAGTCCAAGTAAAGTCCCAGGACCAGTTAGGCATACCTCTTATGGGTCAGCTGCTGATGCAGTAAAGTCTGCACTCACCTTGGGTAAATTTTGCCAATTCCGGGAAACAAAAAGTAGGAGGTGGACACAGTGAACACAGGAAGTTCTGAGGCAATAGTGGCTCTCACAGGACTACTGAAGACCTAGAATATTTCCTTCAGGTCCCTTTGCCAGATTTCCCATTCAGCTCTTTTTGAGCAGTGGATCCTCTTCCTTCTTTATAAACTTTCTTACTAGACAATATCCATTTTATCCTTCTGGTTTTTTAAATTCATTTTTGACTGGAGGACAATTGCTTTACATTGTTGTGTTGGTTTCTGCCTTCCGTACAGCAATGTGAAGCAGCCATAAGCATAGCTGTATGTGGGCACGTGGCTGCCCACTAGACCACTGGTGACTACATTTCCCAGCCTTCCTTGCAGTTGGTTGTGGCCATGTGACCAACTTTGGGCCAATGGAATGTGAACGGAAGATCCATAAGCAGGTTCCTTCAACATCACCTTCTAAGTAAAGGTAAGTTGTTTGCCACTAACCTTCTCACTTGTCAACTTCCTGAGGGCTGAGCCCTGGATGTGGCCATGAAGCAGGTTTGGTCATGACACAAGAACAGCCCTCTGGGGCAAAAAAGATGCAATAGATCACCAGCCTGGAAAACTCGGCACTAGAGTGATAGGAGAAGGGCTGTGTGATTCATTCACTGTATTTTGAGCTATCACAGCTATAAGTTATCTGACTGGAGTGGATTTCAGGACTCTAGGGCAACCTTCATCTGATTTCTCTTCTGGGTCTTCCCACTGCTCTTTGATTCCATGTCAATCACAAGAAGATTCTCCTTCCTGCTTTCTTCCCTTTTAGTCACTTTATTCCTTTTATGTTCCCACCACTCCCCAACAGTATTACCATTTTCTTTATAACATTTCTCCAAATCCTATTCACACAATGATTTCATTTTCCTCTCAGGAAAATAAAAATTCTTTTGTTCTTTCAAAATAAGCGTTGATATCCTTTTAAACCACAAATCAAATTTATCAGTAACTCCAAAATTATTTTCTATTTCTTTGAAGGCCAGGAGAGTTTAATCTTCAGATCATTTTGGATATGAAGGGGAACTATTTGTAATTTTTTTTCTGATATGTCACAGAAAGGAAAGTAAGATGCCAAACAGCAAATTTCCATATTCAATTTATAATGCAGTATTTTTCTAACACCCACAAGTCCCTCTGCAATATCTAATTTTAAAAGCATATATTACTTATGAAATTTATAAAATGCCATAGCACACATCCTCCACCGCTGACTGAAAGAGTGCCTTTTCTTTCAAAAAACACTTTTCTCTTTCTTCTAATTTCCACAGCATACTAGATGGGTTTAATAAAATTCTAAAATATTAGGGGAGAGGGGGATTTAGTGGAGCAGTTGTTTTGGTTTCTCTACTTCCAGAACAGGCCTGAGAACCAGGTTAGCTGGGCAGCTTATTCAAGCTGATGGGGTGGGGCAGTGGCAGAACTGAACCGAGTGCTTTTGCTGTAATAAAATGCCTTCTACCTTTCTGTGTGTTTATTGCTATTGAAGGGTAATCTTGTCACTGGCCATCAATGTAAAAGCAATAGTGTTATGATAGCAATTGACAGTTTGCTGAATTTTATGACAGCCAGTATATAAATTAACAGAGTTCAAAGGTCCCAGTTTAAAACCACTGAGGCATGCAGCACTCTGAGTCCTTCTCACATCATGTTAAAACTGCACTCTGATACACACACAGCACTGATTCACAGTCTATTTTAATTAATGTGCTCTTTACAATTGACAGCCTAACTTCTTTCTCCTTTATTTCTTTTTCTTTGTCAGCAGAACATGTACTTGTTGGAGAGCCTTCTTTTTGTTTATCTGTACTACACACTGCACACTTCTCATCCTTGTCACTTTCATTCTCTATAAGAAAATGGAATATGGTTTCTTTTGATCTCCTTTTAAGAAACCTGTCAATAATGGTAGCACAGTGACTGTCTTGTGGGCTGTGTGCTACGGATGCTTTTTTGTTGTTGTTTTACAGTTTAAGACTACTGATTGATTGCTTGCATATTCACTGCACTGACTCTTACATACAGACAGCTGTTATCTCTAATAACCAGACCTGGGAGGCAGCTTGTTTGCCTCTCCACTCTCTATCTCAGCAACAGTATCATCATTTTGCCAATTTTATTCCTTCCTTTCCATAGTAATCAGGAGAAGGCAATGGCACCCCACTCCAGTACTCTTGCCTGGAAAATCCCATGGACGGAGGAGCCTGGCGGGCTGCAGTCCATGGGGTCACTGAGTCGGACATGACTGAACGACTCCACTTTCGCTTTTCACTTTCATGCCCTGGAGAAGGAAATGGCAACCCACTCCAGTACTCTTGCCTGGAGAATCCCAGGGACGGGGGAGCCTGGTGGGCTGCCGTCTATGGGGTCGCACAGAGTCGGACACGACTGACGCGACTTAGCAGTAGCAGCCATAGTAATCACTTTCCTTTTATTTTTCCCAAGTTGTTCATTTCACAGTACTCATGAGCCTCTCTAAATAACTCAAGATTGTCATGGCATTCCCTAAAGGTAACAGGAGGAACATCTCATATGTATAGGCATTTTGACTTGATGTCCTTTCATTCCCACAGGTAGGACTAGATACTGTCCTTTCCGCTATCCTGTGGCCTTTCATTCCCCCCTGCATCTCCAAAATTGAGAGTGTTGTTTGGTGCCCATACTTTGTTTATCCTATCATTGGGGGCAACACAGAAGACCTAAATAATTATATACTATATAATCTGAACAATAAGTGATTACATTCCCATTGCCAATGCTATATTTCAAACTTCATTTTAAATAAAGAAGTTAAAAATGCCATGAAGAAAATGAAGATCTCTGACTGCTCCCCAAATCTCATCACTAATACTCCTTCCCAGAGACATCCTCTATCAAGGGGTCATTAAATATCATTCCAACCCAATTCCTATATTTTTAAACATAAATGCCCTTGTATAAACTATATATATTGTATTGGCTTGTGAGGTGTCTATTTACACAAATGGTAGCATGGAGAAATGATCATCTTGCAATTTGCTTTTTCCCAATCATCATTATGCTTTTTAAGATCTATCTATAATACTTCAAAATGTTAACTGTTTTATATATATATATATATATATATATATATATATATATATATATATATATATATATATCATTCTCTTGTGTGATTATAGTCAATTTTATTTAGTCATTTTCATCTGGAAATACACACATGCTGTTTCTGATTTTTTACTATTACCTCAAATGCTGTAGTGAACACACTTAATTATGTCACTAAATGATATATGTATAGTGAAAGTCACTCAGTTGTGTCTGACACTTTGCGACCCCATGAGCTGTACAGTCCATGGAAATCTCCAGGCCAGAATACTGGAGTGGGTAGCCTTTTCCTTCTCCAGGGAATCTTCACAACCCAGGAATCTAATCCAGGTCTCCTGCATTGCAGGTGGATGTTTTACCATCTGTTGAACAGCTCTATGAAGACCTATAGGTCCTTCTAGAACTAACACCCCAAAAAGATGTCCTTTTCATTATAGGGGACTGGAATGCAAAAGTAGGAAGTCAAGAAATACCTGGAGTAACAGGCAAATTTGGCCATGGAGTACAAAATGAATCAGGGCAAAGGCTAACAGAGTTTTGCCAAGAGAACGCACAGATCATAGCAAACACCTTATTCCAACAACACAGGAGAAGACTCTACACATGGACATCACCAGATGGTCAATACCGAAATCAGATTGATTATATTCTCTGCAGCCAAAGATGGAGAAGCTCTATACAGTCAGAAAAAACAAGACTGAGAGCTGACTGTGGCTCAGATCATGAACTCCTTATTGCAAAATTCAGACTTAAATTGAGAAAAGTAGGGAAAACCACTAGACCACTCAGGAATAACCTAAATCAAACCCCTTATGATTATACAGTGGAAGTAACAAATAGATTCAAGGGATTAGATCTGATAGATAGAGTGCCTGAAGAACTATGGACAGAGGTTCGTGACATTGTACAGGAAGCAGTGATCAAGACCATCACCAAGAAAAAGAAATGCAAAAATGCAAAATGGTTGTCTGAAGAGGCCTCACAAATAGCTGTGAATAGAAGAGAAGCTTAAGGCAAAAGAGAAAAGGAAATATATACCCATCTGAATGTAGAGTTCCAAAGAATATCAAGAAGAGATAAGAAAGCCTTCCTCAGTTATCAGTGCAAAGAAATAGAGGAAAACAATAGAATGGGAAAGACTAGAGATCTCTTCAAGAAAATTAGTTATACCAAGCGAACATTTTATGAAAAGATGGGCACAATAAAGGACAGAAATTGTATGGACCTAACAGAAGCAGAAGATATTAAGAAGAGGTGGCAAGGCTACACAGAAGAACTATAGTAAAAGAACTTAATGAACCAGATAACCATGATGGTGTGATCACTCACCTAGAGCCAGACATCCTGGAGTGTGAAGTCAAGTGGGCCTTAGGAAGCATCACTATGAACAAAGCTAGTGGAGGTGATGGAATTCTAGCTGAGCTATTTCAAATCCTAAAATATGATGCTGTGAAAGTGGTGCTCTCAATATGCCAGCAAATTTGGAAAACTCAGCAGTGGCCACAGGACTGGAAAAGATCAGTGTTCATTCCAATCCCAGAGAAAGGCAGTGCCAAAGAATGCTCAAACTACGGCACGATTGCACTCATTTCACATGCTAGCAAAGTAATGCTCAAAATTCTCCAAACCAGTCTTCAACAGTACATGAACTGTGAAATTCCAGATGTTCAAGTGGGGTTTAGAAAAGGCAGAGGAACCAGAGACTGAATTACCAACATCCTCTGGATCATCAAAAAAGCAAGAGAGTTCCAGAAAACATCTACTTCTGCTTTATTGGCTATGCCAAAGCCTTTGACTGTGTGGATCACAACAAATTGTGGAAAATTCTTCAAGAGATGAGAATACCAGACCACCTGACCTGCCTCCTGAGAAAATACATGCAGGTCAAGAAGCAACAGTTAGAACTGGACATGAAACGACAGACTGGTTCCAAATTGCAGAAAGAGTGCGTCAAGGTTTTGTATTGTCACCCTGCTTATTTAACTTATATGCAGAGTACATCATATGAGATGCCGGTCTGGATGAAGCACAAGCTGGAATCAAGCTTGCCAGGAGAAATATCAGTAATCTTAGATATGCAGATGACACCACCCTTATGGCAGAAAGCAAAGAAGAACTAAAGAGCCTCTTGATGAAAGTGAAAGAGGAGAGTGAAAAAGTTGGCTTAAAACTCACCATTCAGAAAACTAAGATCATGGCATCCAGTCCCATCACTTCATGGCAAATAGATGGGGAAACAATGGAAACAGTAAGAGACTTTATTGTTTTGGGCTCCAAAATCACTGCAGATGGTGACTGCAGCCATGAAATTAAAAGACGCTTACTCCTTGGAAGAAAAGCTAGGACCAACCTAGATAGCGTATTAAAAAGGAGAGACATTACTTTGCCAACAAAGTCTGTCTAGTCAAAGCTATGGTTTTTCCAGTAGTCATGTATGGATGTGAGATTTGGACCATAAAGAAAGCTGAGCGCCAAAGAATTGATGCTTTTGAACTGTGGTGTTGGAGAAGACTCTTGAGAGTCCCTTTAACTGCAAGGAGATCCAACCAGTACATTCTAAAGGAAATCAGTTTTGAATATTCATTGGAAGGACTGAGATTGAATCTGAAACTGCAATACTTTGGCCACCTGATGCGAAGAACTGACTCATTTGAAAAGACTGTGATGCTGGGCAAGATTGAAGGTGAGAGAAGGGGGATGACAGAGGATGAGATGGTTGGATGACATCACCAACTCTATGTACATGAGTTTGTGCAAGCTTCAGGGGTTCATGATGGACAGGGAAGCCTGGCGTGCAGTAGCCCATGGGGTAGACAAAGAGTCGGACACAGCTGAGCAACTGAACTGAACTGATATATATGGAGTTTGATCCCTGGGTCTGGAAGATCCCCTGGAGAAGAAAAGGACAACTCACTCCAGAAATCTTAGCTGTGAAATCCCATGGACTGAGAAACCTGGTGGGCTATGATCCATGGGGTAACAAAGAGTCAGACACAACTGAAGCAACTTGAGCACAAAGAGACAGAGAGAAGTAAAATGGTAAAATGAGTGGGCCAAAATGATGTGTGAATTTCCATTTACTTACTTGCCAAACATCTTTCCAAATAGGACATGTAAACTTTAACTCTCAAGGGTAGTGTCTGAGAACACATTTGCTCTACTTCCTTCCCAAAGTAAATGTAAATAGACTTCCAAAAATGATATATTAACACCATGGTTTTAACTTGCATTGTTCTGATTATTTCCTATTAGGAATTGGAGATATTTCCTATTATTTTGAATTATTGTCAATCAATGAACACATGAAGTGGCAGATATAACCTTAATTTGAATCCTGAAATACCTCAATTTTCTTTTAAATGTAAGAAAGTCTCATTCATTCATTCATTCTTCTGCTTCTGTTTATTGAATGTCTTCCAAGTTCCAGAGACCGCACCAGTGTCTAGAGTTAGAATGTTGCACAGTGGCACTGTTCCCTGAAGGGGAACTATCTCGAGGGAGAAATGGATATGTAAACAAGCAGTCCCAAGGAAATGGCAACCCACTCCAGTATTCTTGTCTGGGAAATCCCATGGACAGAGGAGCCTGGCAGGCTACAGTCCATGGGGTGGCAAAGAGTTGGACTTGACTGGGCGGCTGAGCACACGCTGCAAAGTCAGATGAGGGCCATTTTAGAGGACTCCAAAAGGACAGAGGACAATCATGATGCCTACATAGGGATTATCCAGAAAAAATGTGAGGTTAAGGGAGATGAGATTGATAAAGACTAGAGAAAAAGTGAACCAGACATAAGAACACCATGTGCAGATGCCTGGAGACCAAGGAGCATGGCAGATTCTCAGTTCTATCATGGGCATACACAGCCTATTTGGGAGCAAAGCTAGATATTGTCTGGTGTTGGATCATGACTCAACCCTTCTGAGTCTCAAGAAGAGTTCTTGATACCGTTCAGGAGTTTCAGTGGCTCTTGCAAATAGCAAGGATGATTTTTTCTCTGTCCACACCTGTGCTTTATCACCTTCCCCCCCTACTTCTCCTATCAATGAAGCAGGAACCTGTTCCTCAATGGACCATCTAATCTCAAAAAGTGGAGAACAGAGGCAAGATTTTTCAGTGGCTTATTCCCACCTATGATTTATCCAAGAGAAGCAGAGGCAAATTATTAATAGTTCAGCAGCTGTATCTTATTAACACAAGGCACTAGGATATTATTATCATCAAATTGAAATGATCAGTATATGTTGTTACTTTTGCTTTTCTTTGTAATAGATTTTTATAATCATAAATAGTCTGATATCTTTCTTCTCTCTCCTTTCTCTCTTTCTTTAAAAAAAATGAAACCTGGAATAACTGCATATCAAATTTTAGAAACGATTGTAAGTGCTAGAAAGCATCTCAACATTTGTCCCATAAGAATTCCAGTTTATAGAATGTATTACAAGCTACTCTGTCAAACTGTCTGCAGGTTTAAACTCTTAAAACCTAAGCTGAGAATTTTGTAGCAAAAATCTTTCACAAAAGCACTGTTCTCTGACTCTAGAAAGTAGCCAGATTGTGGAGTGAAAAGAAAATTAGAGTGTAAAAGTAGAGGGCATGGTGCGTTGTAATGCATTTATCCATGTTTTTCCTACAGAGTTTCTTCCTAATGAGACATTGTGGTAACCAGGGTTGCAAGTTGAGGAAAGGTTAGACTGTTTATCATCATTATCAAGAGTCCTGGGAAACTTAATAAGGCTCAAGGCACACGCTGAATGGCTTCTGTCTTACATAATCTAGTGTGCTATACTTCCAACCAAGATAAAATCCTCAGGATATATTTTTAAGATATTACTGTGAATACATACTATACTTTCAGAGGATTGATTAAGCTTGGTACAAGCTCTCTTGTCTGAAAATGTAACATCGTTTCTGATAAGAGTTCAGTTTGTCCAATCCAAAAAGGAAGAATCCGTTTCATTTTAAATCGATCGATGAATTATGAGATCATGTTTTACAAGCTGAAAACAAGTTCATTATTTTTATCTTAGTAATAAGCATAAACCGCCTCTTCTCTGAATTGTGAAGATGATGCAGCCAAGCTGGGATCAGTCACTAGAACAACTGGAGTGTGTCTTCCCTTCATTGAGATCCGGTCCTCAGTATTTGCTTGTTTCTTTCTGTGTACCACTCTTCGTGGGTGAGATTGCTGACTCTGGTGAAGCTGTAATCTGAGGCTTACACTGAAGTTGAGGTTAAATGAGCTTCAGTCTGTAACCGCTTCATGGAAGGTATCATGGACAGATGTTTGCCACATGTTAACACCCAGTTAGGGATTCCATTATTCACAAACATTCTTCTCAGCTGGGCAGAAGGGGACAGGTTGACTAGTACTAACAGTGGGTTTATAGATTTTGAGATGATTAGTATGTCTGCATATTCCAGGCTAAATAAAATTAATTCAAGTTGTCACTGATCAATGCTATGTCAAAAATCCCTTAAAAATGGGGACATCTGCTTTCTTATCCATCCATCCAAGACATCTATCCATCCACCTACCCACTCATCCTTGCATTCATTCATTAATAGATCACACAAATGTATTGAGTATATTTATTCTATGCCAACCATGTGAATGTGCATGCTAAGTTGCTTCAGTCGTGTCCTACTCTTTGCAACCCTATGGGTTGTACCCCGCCTCTGTCCATGGGATTCTCCTGCCTAGAATACTGGAGTGGTTACCCATTCCCTTCTCCAAGGGATCTTCCTGACCCAGGGATCAACCCTAGGTCTCTTATGTTTCCTGCATTGGCAAGCGGGTCCTTCACCTCTAGTGCCACCTGGGAAGCCCTGTGCCTTGCATATGAAGTTACTTTAGTACATAAGCTTAAACTCTTACCTTCCTGGAACTTCTGAAGGGAGGGGAGGATAAAGAGATTACCAGAGGAAACAGCTTATACAATGGCCAGGACATGTGCAAAAGTAATACATTTTTGAGGACCTGAAAGAAGTTTGGCAAAGCTGGGCTATGGTGTACAAACTAGAAAATCATATTCCTACAAAGGCATATTCTACTGATCTACAATCAGTTCTATTGCAAAAATGCTGACAGAGTCAAGGTTTTTTGGATTTTCTGATGTGGTAGGCAGTACCAGACCAGGTGTGGTCAACAGAATAGGTAACAGCAGCATTACCTGGAGCTTGTGAGAAATAAAGAATCTCAGGTTCATCCTAAATCGGATGAATCAGAATCTATGTTTTAACAAAAGCCCAGGTGATTCCTCAACATGTGAACAATTACCAAGAATCAGACTAAGAGATGATGCTGTGAAAGTTCTGCTCTCAATATGCCAGCAAATTTGGAAAACTCAGCAGTGGCCACAGGACTGGAAAAGGTCAGTTATCATTCCAATCCCAAAGAAAGGCAATGCCAAAGAATGCTCAAACTACCACACAATTGCAGTCATCTCACACGCTAGCAAAGTAATGCTCAGAATTCTCCAAGCCAGGCTTCAACAGTACGTGAACCGTGAACTTCAAGAGGGTCAAGCTGGATTTAGAAAAGGCAGAGAAACCAGAGATTAAATTGCCAACATCCACTGGATCATCAAAAAAGCAAGAGAGTTCCAGAAAAACTTCTACTTCTGCTTTTTGATTACACCAAAGCCTTTGACTGTGTGGATCACAACGAACTGTGGAAAATTCTGAAAGAGATGGGAATACCAGACCACCTGACCTGCCACCTGAGAAATCTGTATGCAGATCAAGAAGCAACAGTTATAACTGGATATGAAACAACAGACTAGTTCCAAATTAGGAAAGGAGTACGTCAAGGCTATATATTATCACCCTGATTATTTAACATACATGCAGAGTACATCATGCGAAATGCCGGGCTAGATGAATCACAAGCTGGAATCAAGATTGCTGGGAGAAATATCAATAACATCAGATATGCAGATGACACCACTCTTATGGCAGAAATCAAAGAAAAACTAAAGAGCCTCTTGATGAAAGTGAAAGGGGAGAGTGAAAAAATTGGCTTAAAACTCAACATTCAGAAAACTAAGATCATGGCATCTGGTCCTACTTCATGGCAAATAGGTGGGGAAACAATGGAAACAGTGAGAGACTTTATTTTCTTGGACTCCAAAATCACTGCAGATGGTGACTGCATCCATGAAATTAAAAGACGCTTGCTCCTTGGAAGAAAAGCTATGACCAACCTAGACAGTGTATTAAAAAGCAGAGACATTACTTTGCCAACAAAGGTCTGTCCAGTCAAAGCTATGGTTTTTCCAGTAGTCATATATGCATGGATGTGAGAGTTGGACTATAAAGAAAGCTGAGTGCCAAAGAATTGATACTTTTGAACTGTGGTGTTGGAAAAGACTCTTGAGAGTCTCTTGGACTGCAAGGAGATCCAACCAGTCCATCCTAAAGGAAATAAGTTCTGAATATTCATTGGAAGGACTGATGCTGAATTTGAAACTCCAATACTTTGGCCATCTGATGAGAAGAACTGACTCATTTGGAAAGACCGTGATGCTGGGCAAGATTGAAGGCAGGAGAAGGGGACGACAGAGCATGAGAAGGTTAGATGGCATCACTGACTCAATGGACATGAGTTTGAGTAAGCTCTGGGAGTTGGTGATGGATAGAGAAGCCTGGTGTGCTGCAGTCCATGGGGTCACAAAGAGTTGGACACGACTGAGCGAATGAACTGAACTGAAGACAAGAGACATTTAGTGTTGTTAGCTGTTCACCACAGATAAGGAAAAGAAGCTTCTGTAAGAATAAGTATCTTGCCTAAGATCAACACTTAGCAAATATAGGGGAAGAATTTGTATTTGGAGGTAGAGTCTTTTCTTCAAATATTTGTTTACTTATTTATTTGTCTGCTCAGGTCTTAGGAACAGCAGGTGGAATCTTCATGGCATCATGCGGGATCTTTTGTTCAGTGAGCAGACTCAGTAGTTCTGGGCATGGCACGTGGGATCTTAGTACCATAATAGATCAGCGATAGAACCTGTGTCCTCTGCATTGCAAAGTGTTTTCCTAACCATTGGACCACCAGGGAAGTTCCGAGACTTAAGGTTATTCAGGTTAAATGAAGTCATCATGACAGGACCCTAACCCAATAGGACTGGTCACTTTTATGCAGAAGTATACTCACAAAGGAAGGGTCACATGAGAACAGTCAGAAGGGATTGCCTGATCATACAGTACTTCTCGTTTTCGTTTCATAAGAAACCTGTATCCTGCTCAGCATAGTGCCTATAGTAGTAATACAACATTAGTTGCTCAGTTGTGTCCAACTCTTTGCGACCCCATGGATTGTAGACCACTAGGCTCCTATGTCCATGGGATTCTTCAGGCAAGAATACTGGAGTGGGTTGCCGTTCTCTTCTCCAGGGGATCTTCCTGACCTAGAGATCGAACCCAGGTCTCTCCTATTGTATGCAGGTATGCCAGTTTATATCCCCACCAACTGTGCAGAAGGGTTTCCTTTCTTCCACGACCTCCCTGGCATTTATTCTGTGTAGTATTTTCCATTAGGGCCATTCTGACTGCTGCCAGGGGACACCTTGTTGTTCTTTGGATGGGTACTTCTGTAATAATCGGTGATTTGGGGCATCTAATCTGATGGTTTTCTTTGACATGGTGCGAGGACAGTGTATCTGCTGAAATTGGCATCTTGTAAGTTGGCCCTCTTTTGAGGGGCTGTGCTCTGCCCAGGGACATTTTTTGAGGGCAGGGGATATTTATAGCTCTGCTGCTGCTGCTAAGTGGCTTCAGTCGTGTCCGACTCTGTGCGACCCCATAGACGGCAGCCCACCAGGCTCCGCCATCCCTGGGATTCTCCAGGCAAGAATACTGGAGTGGGTTGCCATTTCCTTCTCCAGTACATGAAAGGGAAAAGTGAAAGTGAAGTCACTCAGTCGTGTCCGACTCTTAGCGACCCCACGGACTACAGCCTACCAGGCTCCTCCGTCCATGGGATTTTCCAGGCAAGAATACCGGAGTGGGGTGCCATTGCCTTCTCCGTTATAGCTCTGCAGGCCTTGTGAAGAGCAAGTTCTGAGTAGCAGTGGTTTTAAAGTTGTAGTTGCAGAACATAACCACAAGGAGGCAGCTCTTCCTCATGCCCCACTCTGGTTACTGGTGAAAAAGGAGACCGGCAGAGTCGTGTCCTAGGTTTTGAATGAGTGTGGAATGTGTTAGCACCAGAAGGCTTGCGCCCATTTCCTCCGTTCCTCTTACCCTTTACAGTTCACAGAAATAGCATCATCTGCCAAACCTCCCTACTGACGACGCTATGAATCTGGGTGAGGCAACTACGAGAAAAGGAGGCTGGAGCTGGGAACCCCAACAGCTGGAGATGTGAAGACCAGGGGACTTTTCAAAGCTCTTCCATCCTAGAGTGTGCACCATCTTTGGGGTGCCTTTTGATTGGTCCAGCTATGCTTACTTGCTAAGTCGCTTCAGTCGTGTCTGACTCTTTGCAACCCCGTGGCCTGTAGCCCACCAGGCTCCTCTGTCCACAGGATTCTCCAGGCAAGAGCACTGGAGTGGCTTGCCATTCCCTTCTCCAGAGGATCTTCCCTAATAGGTATTGAACCTGTGTCTCTTATGTTTCCTGCATGGGCATGTGAGTTCTTTACCATTAGTGAAACTTGGGAAGCCCTCAAGTGTAGGAAGGGCCAACTGGATCTGGAGTTTGTGGCACCATCCAGAGGGGGACCAGGCACTCCAGGTCCAGGGCATTTTCATTTGCTGCCCATTCCCCCAGTTCCCTCAGCCGTAGGACAGTCCAGCCTTGGGATTGGAGCCTGCACGGGTCCAGGTTTGTGACACCAGCCCAGGTCCCCAAGGCCTGAGGGGATATAGTAGACTTTGCTTTCTGGTTTGTTTTTTTTTTAAATTACATTATTATTCCGTGTTTGAGTATTGTTTATTTACACTGTTATTTTTCTTTGCAGTGTCAGCAAACGTGATTTATTTCAAGATATATATTCAACTATTAATTTCACAATCTTTTTTTAATGAGATTGTGACAGTGTTGACTACAGTTCCTATGCCCTACAGTAGGTCCGTGTTGATTATCTATTTCATATATATTTGTATATGTATATTAATCTCAAGCTCCTAATTTATTCTTTTCCCCACATGTCTCCTCCTTGGGAGCCATCAGCTTGGTTTCAAAGTCCTTGAGTCTCTTTCTCTTTTGGAAGGTAGTGCCTTCCTATCAGATTTTGCATTCTACCTGTATGCAATATCCTAAGCTATTATCTTTCCTGTCTCACTCAGTTCACTTACCGCGTGATCACCCTGAGTTCCCCCAAACTGCTGCACGTGGCAGTATGTCCTGCTGTTTTATGTCTGAGTAATACTCCCTTGTCTGTATCACCACAGATTGTTTCCCATCCATCTCTGGATGGACATTTTGGTTGCTTCCGGGTTGTGACTGTTGTCGGCAGTGCTGCAGTGAATGGTGGAGTGCAGTTGTCTTAGTGTGTTATAGTTTTCTGTGGATATATCCAAGAGTGGGATTATCTGATCATAAGGTAGCTCTTTTTTTCTTTTGTAAGAAACCTGTCTACTGGTCTGCATAGTGCCTGTACCGGTTTAAGTTCCAAACAACTGTGCAAGAGGTTACCCCGCCACCCCCCCTCACTCCCCCCACCCCCGACAACTACCTCTGCAGCATTTATTGTATGTAGTGTCTTTGCTGATGGTCATTCTGACTGCTGTGAGGGGACACCTCGCTGATCTTTGGATGGGTGTGTGCTGCGTGCTTAGTCGCTTCAGTTGTGTCAGACTCTCAGCGATCCCATGCATGGGATTCTTTGGGCAAGAACATGTGCTCTCCTCTAGGGGATCTTCCCAATCCAGGGATCGAACCTGCGTCTCTTACGTCTACTGCATTGGCAAGTGTGTTCTTTACCACTAGTGCCCCCTGGGAAGCCCCTTGAATGGGTACATTTGTATAACTGGTGGCTTAGGGGCATCCAAACTGGTGTTTTCCTTTGAAATGGTGCGAGGACAGTGTACTTGTTGAAACTGACATCTTGTAAGTCGGCCCTTTTTCGAATTCTTCTTCTGTCCTTGAGGGCAGGGGATATTTTCAGCCCTTTCCATCTTGTTAGGGCTTCCCTGATAGCTCAGTTGGTAAAGAATCCGCCTGCCATGCGGGAGACCTGGGTTCAATCCCTGGGTTGGGAAGATTCCCTGGAGAAGGGAAAGGCTACCAACTCCAGCATTCTGACCTGGAGAATTCCATGGACTGTATAGTCCATGGGGTTGCAAAGAGTTGAACACGACTGAACGACTTTTACTTCACTCCACCCTGTGAACAGCGTGTTCTGAAAAGTTTTAAATTGTAGTTGTTGGATATTTCCACAAGGTGGCAGCACTTCCTCATGCCCCACTCTGGTTACTGGTGAAAAGGAAAAGAGGCAAAGTCTGTCCTAGGTTTTAAGTGAGTGTGGAATGTGTTAGCACAAACACCGAAAGGCTTGTGTCCCTTTCCTTCATCCCTTTTACCCTTCACAGTCCACACAAGTAGCTTCAGCTGCCTAACTTCCTTCCTGAGGGTGCTGTATGCCAGGTGAGCAACTGTGAAAAAAGCCTAAAGCTAGGAACCCAACAACTGGAGATATGAAGACCAGGGGACTTTTCAAAGCTCTTCCATTCCAGAGGGTGCACCATCCTTCAGGCGCGCTACACTTGGTTCAGCTGTAGAAAGAATCAACTGGATCTGGATTTTGTGGCGCCATCCCGAGGGGGACCAGGAACTCCAGGTCCAAAAGAGGTTCTTTTACTGGCATATCCTCTCCAGATCTCACAGCCTTAGGACAGTCCAGCATTAGGAATGGAGCCTGAATGGGTCCAGGTATGCAACACCAGTCCAGGTCCCCAAGACCTGATGGAATATAGGCAGCTTTGGTTTCTGCCCCCTTTTAAAAATTACATTATTATTTCATGCTTGAGTATAGTTTATTGACACTGCTCTTTTTCTTTGAAGTATACAGCAATGTGATTCATTTCTAGATATACACGTGACTATTCATTTCACCATGCTTTCTTATGAGATTGTGACAGTGTTGAGTATATTTCCTGTGACCTACCCTATAAATACACATTGATTGTATCATATGTTGTTGTGTGTATGTATTAATCTCAACCTCTTAATTTATCCTTTTCCACACGTGTTTCCTCTTTGGGAACCATCAGCTTGGTTTCTAAGTCCTTGAGTCTCTTTCTGTTTTAGAAATGAGTGCATTCCTATCAAATTTTAGAGTCGACCTATCAGTGATATCCTAAGCTATTATGTTTCTTGTCTCTCTCTCTGTTCGTTTATTGCATGATTTTCTCGTTTCCCCATCTGATTGCACATGGCAGTATGTCGTGTTGTTTTGTAGCTGAGTGATATTCTATTGTATGTATGTTCCACGGGTTGTTCATCCATGCATGTTTGGATGGACATTGGTTGCTTCTGGGTCATGGCTATTGTCAGTAGTGCTATAATGAATATTGGGGTGCAGTTATCTTTGCGAATTATTATTTTTTCTGGATATATTCCAGAAGTAGGATCATCTAATCATAGATGGCTCTCTTGTTTTGTAAGAAATCTCTCTACTGGTCTGCATACTGCCTGTACAAGTTTGTGTTCTAAACAACTGTGCAGGAGATTGGTGTGTGTGTGTGTGTGTGTTTCATCCATGATCTCCTCAGCATTTATTGCATGCAGAGTTTTTTTGATGGCCATTCTGACTGCTGCCAAGGGACACTTTATTGATCTTTGGATGATCTTCTCTAATAATTAATGATATGGGGGATCTAATCTGCTGTTCTTCTTTGAAATAGTGCAAGTATAATGTATCTGCTGAAACTGGCATTTTGGAAGTCCGCCTTCTTTACCTTCTTATTCCACAGCCCTGCCCCGGGACATTTCTTGGGGGCAGGGGATGTTTACAGCCCTACAGGCCTGGTGAATAGCAAGTTCTGAGCACCGGTGGTTTTAAAGTGGCAATTGCGAGATGTGTCCACAAGGAGGCAGCAGTTCCTCTGCGCTACTCTGCTGCTGCTGCTGCTGCTGCTGCTGCTGCTAAATCGCCCCAGAGACGGCAGCCCACCAGGCTCCCCGTCCCTGGGATTCTCCTAGAGTGGGTTGCCATTTCCTTCTCCAATGCATGAAAGTGAAAAGTGAAAGTGAAGACGCTCAATCGTTTCCGACTCTTAGCAACCCCATGAACTGCAGCCCATGAGGCTCCTCAGTCCATGGGATTTTCCAGGCAAGAATACTGGAGTGGGGTGCCATTGCCTTCTCCCTACCCTACTCCAGTTACTGGTGAAAAGGGAGACTTAGGGAAAATCGTGTCGAATGTGCCCGCAGAAATACCCGAAGGTTTGTGTCCCTTTCCTTCATCCCTCTTACACGTTACAGCCCAGGAAAACACCATCATCTGTCAAATCTTCCCACTGAGGGTGCTGTATACCAGGTGGGCAACTGTGAAAAAAAAGGAGGCTGGAGCTGGGAACCCCAACAGCAGGAGATGTGAAGACCAGGAAGCTTTTGAAAGCTCTTCCATTCCAGAGGGTGCACCATCCTTCAGGTGCCCTACACTTGGTTCAGGTATAGGAAGAGTCAACTGGATCTGGACTTTGTGGTTCCATCAGGAGGGGGACCAGGCACTCCATGTCCAAGAGGGAATTCATTTTCTGGCACATCCTCTCCAGGTCTCTTAACCTTACGTCAGTCCAGCCTTGGGAATGAAGCCTGCATGGGTTCAAGTTTGTGACACCAGCCCAGGTCCGCAAGGCCTGAGTGAAATATAGTGAGCTTTTCTTTCTTCTTTAAAAAGAAAAAAAAAAAAAAAAAAGAATTGCTGCTTTTGAATTAGTGATTTATAACATTTGCATCTTTAAGGCTCCATTACTTCTAAACTCCATAAAGGACAGTCCCTTTTTCTGTTTTTTCCAGCTTCTAGAGGCCACTCAGATCCTCTTCCTCCTTCAAAGGCGACCACACTGGTCTGAGTATTCTCCTGCTGCCATCTCTTTTTCTCTCTCTTCTACCTTTTTCTCTACATTTACGACTTCCTCTGATACATTGGAAGAACTTGATAATCGTGGTTAGTCTTTCTAGTTTAAGGTTAGCTGATTACCACACTTAATTTTCCTTTACCATGTAAGGTACCATATTCCTGTCTGGGAATTAGGCCATGGACATATCTGGGGGAACATCATTGTACCTACTCTAAATAGATAGATGGAAGGATAGATAGATAAAATCAGATAGTTTGATACATAGATCGGTAGCAGAGAGATATTCTTTCTTCAGAACATATTTGTGAGGTAGGTAGTAGTGGTTTTATGAATGGGGCACATTCAAGATTTAGGCAGTATAGAGCAAGTAATTTATTCGGTTTTAATTTTGGCCATCAAAATAGCAGACGCAGATTCCTGGAGGCTGATTACATCCAAGAAAGGTACATTGAGCTGGACAATAAAGAACTGGATATATATTGGTTGAGGCAGGAAGAGACCTTTATGAAAGGAGGAACAAAGCAGAGGTCATGAATACAAGAGAGGGCGAGAAGCAGCTCTGGTGGATCAGAATGTCCTTTTGGTAGATACTGATAAAAAATTGTCGCCAGAAAGTATGATACAATTCTGCTCACTCTTACAGTTATACAGGGAGTTCTAATTTAAAACAAATCCAAGTATATGGTGTGTGAATTATCCTGGGGATTCAGAAAACATGCTGGCAATGAGTAGAAGATTCGTTAGAACCATAACAGATGACATCACCGTGTTTATAGGACAAAAATTGTCAAATACAGGCAGTTTGCTGTGGTTCACCCTAAAAGCCTGTAGAGGGTCATTATTACTTAGTAATAATGGTAGTGGGAGGTGAGGAGAAGGTGGGGGTATTTTAAAGAACATCATTCTTTAAAATTACCACAGGAGGGCGGTAAGGAATCATGCTTTATCTACAGACGACAACAGAACGGCTTTTCTTTATACACAAAAATTATTTGTAGAATGTGTTATTTAATGGAGCGTTGAAAAAAAATTTTTTCTCATTTATATTTGTTAATCATGTTTAAAATAGCACTGTTTGCATCCTCAGAGTTTACTGGGTGCTAACTGGACATCATTCATGCGGAGAACATTTTCCATATGTGTATCTGGGCAGACTTAAAATGCAGCAGATTCATACATAAATTATAAGCACTTCATCACTGTCAAACTTTAACCTGTGATGAGAAATTAAAAAGAATTTTAAATGGGGAAATCTCTATGTTAAATCCATTTCCCCTTCCTGTTTATGAAATGAAATATTGAAGTGAACTTAAAGGAAGTAGACTCGTGGTTCATGCTCAAAGGTAAGTCAAGCTTCTACTGTTTACTGTTCCTACTGACCTTGGTCAAATTGCTCAGATCTGCTGGGAACTGAATTGTGTATCTAGAGGATTAAGCAGTGCCACCCAGCATTTTGGAGTTAGACACACCTACCATAACTTGCTATGGCATTGATACTGTGTCCTTTTTAATTAAAATGGTAACCTCCATTCCACAAAGGGAAGCCTCAGAGGCTTGAAAACCTGGTTATTCTATCCTTTTTGTATTGATTTCCCCTTTTCCCCTATTTGTCTTGTTTATAACAAAAATTGACAACCTTTTTAATAGGGATATATTTAATTTCTCTAGAATCTTCTGAGTCTTCTTCCTTATTCTTTGTGCACACGTGTGTCTGACTATATCTATTTGTGGGTCTAGGTACATGTGTGCATTCTTGTTGTGTACATGGGTTTTTGCCTGAGGCGTGTCTCTGCACCTCTGTGTTCATGTTGGTGTTCATGTTAGCTGCACATGTGCATGTGTGTGTTGCACATGTGAGTGTGCTTGATTGTGTATCTATATGAAGTATGTGTGTACATGGACATACATTGTGTGCTAGGTATCAAAGTATTTATGTTCATGTGTGTAAGGGTAAGTGTGCTTTATGGTCAGTTCACATGTGATGTGTGTGCACATGTATGGGCTGGTATGTGTATTTGTGTACATGTGTATGTTCTTGATTTGAATGTCTGTGTATATTTGTGACATTTTGGTGGGTAGGCAGGGAGACTCAAGTTCATTTGTGTGTATATATGTGTACATGTGCACAGAAGGATAAGAAGCTAGACATTGTCATTAGCCTGTTCATAATTAGACACCTTTATCTGAGCCATGAGAAGGTAGTGTGCTGTCTGCACCCACCTTTGGGTTCACAGGAAATGCTTTGAAATCTAGTGGCTGGAACTAGTACAGATTTAGACTTTGCTCTCTTTCCACCGTGGAACTCCTTTTTGCTGTGTTGTGTGAGAACCATTTTAAGTCCCACCAGCACTCCCCTTAATCTTCATTTCTGATGTGTGAAATTTGTAGTTGAAACTAAGAGCGCTTTAGAGTAAGAACACACATGATTCATCAGTGGGTGAGGAGAAGGTATTTGTTCTGTTACTTAATAGTCTTACTTTGGCATTTTACAGTTTTTGCTCTTAGGTAATATGAGGAACTGTGAGTCTTCAGAAAAGAAAGGTGCAAGCTATCCTTTGAATTGATCATTTCACTGACACAGTATTTGATTAACCTCAACAGATTCTTGAAACATTTTCAACTAGTGTTTTTAAGGCTCCATTTATGGCAGGAGACACGGGAGATGCAGGTTCAGTCCCTGGGTCAGGAAGATCCCTTGGAGGAGGGAGTGGCAAGACAGCGAGGTGTCCCCTGGCATTGCTGGGAGAATCCCAAGGACAAAGGAGCCTGGCAGGGTCCAGGGGTCCATGGAGCTGCAGAGTCAGACACAACTGAGCATGATTTACGCCTCTCTGATAAAGAACACTCAGTATTCTTTGTCAAGAGACCACACTGACCTTAGTAAACACCCTCTTCCAACAACACAAGAGATGACTCTACACATGGACATCATCAGATGGCCAACACTGAAATCAGATTGATTATATTCTTTACAGCCAAAGATGGAGACACTCTATACAGTCAGTAAAAACAAGACCTGAAGCTGATGGTGGCTTAGATCATGAGATCCTTATTACAGAATTCAGGCTTAAATTGAACAAAGAGAGGGAAACCACTAGGGCTTTCAGGTATAAACTAAATCAAATCCCTTGTGATTAGACAGTGAAGGTAACAAATAGATCCAAGCGATTAGATCTGATAGACAGAGTCCTTGAAAGAACTATGGACAGAGATCATAACATTCTATAGGAGGCAATGACCAAAACCATCCCAAAGGAAAAGAAATGCAAGAAGGCAAAGTGGTTGTCTGAGGATGCTTTACAAATAGCTGAGGAAAGAAGAGACGTGAAAGGCAAAGGAGAAAGGAAAAGATATACCCAACTGAATGCAGAGTTCCAGAGAATAGCAAGGAGAGATAAGAAAGCCTTCTTAAGATAACAATGCAAAGAAGTAGAGGAAAACAATAAAATGGAAAAGACTAGAGAACTCTTCAAGAAAACCTTAGATATCAGGGGAATATTTCATGCAAGGATGGGCCTGATAAAGGAAAAATACAGTAAAGACTTAGCAAGAGCAGAAGAAATTAAGAAGAGGTGGCAAGAGTACACAGAACTATACCAAAAAAAGAAGAAAAAAAGCACTTAATGACCCCGATAATCGCAGTGGTGTGCTCACTCACCTAGAGCCAGACATGCTGAAGTGTTAAGTCAAGGTGGCCTTAGAAAGCATTACTATGAACAAAGCTAGTGGAGGTGATAGAATTCCAGCTGAGCTATTTCAAATCCAAAAGATGATGCTGTGACAGTGCTGCACTCAGTATGTCAGCAAATTTGGAAGACTCAGCAGTGACCACAGGACTGGAAAAGGTCAGTTTTTATTCCAGTCACAAAGATGGAGAATGCCGAGGCATGTTCAAACTATTATATAATTGCATTCTTTCCACATGCTAACAAGGTTATGCTCAAAATCTTTCAAGCTAGGCTTCAGAAGTATATGAACCAAGAACTTCCAGATGTTCAAGCTGGATTTAGAAAAGGCAGGGGAACCAGAGATCAAATTGCTAGCATCTGTTGGATCATAGAAAAAGCTAGAGAATTCCAGAAAAAACATCTATTTCTGCGTCACTGACTACGCTAAAGTCTTTGACTGTATGGATCACAACAAACTATAGAAAATTCTTAAAGAAATGGGAATAGCAGACCACCTTACTTGTCTCCTTAGAAACCTGTAGGTGGATCAAGAAGCAGCAGTTAGAACCAGCCATGGAACAACAGACTGGTTCCAAGTTGGGGAAGGAGTACGTCAAGCCTGTATGTTGCCACCCTGCCTACACAACTTATATGCAGAGTGCATCATGTGAAATGATGGGCTGGTGCGAATCACAACCTGGAATCAAGATTGCTAGGAGAAATACCAACAACCTCAGATATGCAGATGATACCCTCTAATGGCAGAAAGTGAAATGGAACTAAAGAGCCTCTTGATGAGGGTAAAAGAAGAGAGTGAAAAAGTTGGCTTAAATGCCAGTGTTCAAAAAACTAAGATCATGGCATCAAATCCCATTACTACATAGCAAATAGAAGGGGAAAATATGGAGATAGTGAAATATTTTATTTTCTTGGATTCCAAAATCACTGAGGATGGGAACCGCAGCCAGGAAATTTGAAGATGCTTGCTCCTTGGAAGAAAAGCTATGAGAAAACTATACAGCATGTTAAAAAGCAGAGACATAACTTTGCCAACAAAAGTCCATCTGGTCAAAGCTATGGTTTTTCCAATAGTCATGAATGGATGTGAGAGGTGGACCATAAAGAAGACTGAGCATTGAAGATTTGATGCTTTCAAATTGTGATGCTGTAAAAGACTCTTGAGAGTCCCTTGGACCACAGGGAGATCAAACTAGTCAATCCTAAAGGGAATCAACCCCGAATATTCACCAGAAGGACTGATGCTAAAGCTGAAGCTCCAATACTTTGGCCACCTAATGCAAATAACCCACTCATTGGAAAAAACCCTGATGCTGGGAAAAATTGAAGGCAGGAAGAAAAGCAGTGACAGGATAAGATGGTTAGACAGCATCACCGACTCAATGAACGTGAAATAGAGCAAACTCTGGGAGACAGTGAGGGACAGGGGAGTCCTGTGCGCTGCAGTCCATGGGGTCACGGAGAGTCAGACACAACTTAGAGATTGAACCACAACAACAAATTATTCTTTAGCAAAAATGCCAGAATAGAGCTTGCAAGTCCTTTTCTTGGAAAGAATTTTCTTCGTTCCTAGTTAAGCTAGCTTTCCAAATTAGCTTTTGCTAGTTGAAGAATTGTTTTTTAAAAAAAAGGCAATGGCTTTGCAGTCAAAGGGGTCCCTCTTGAAAAACCACAAGTTTGGTTAAACCCCTAATCTTTGAAACTATTTATTCATAACATCATATGAACACCCACAATATTTTGGTCAGCCTTGTAGAATAAGGAGTTAGATTATATGTTGTTTTATGATTCCCTCTCTGTGTCTTTTCTTTTTTTAAAAAACAGGAGTAGCTTTGGCTTCTTCCTTTTTTTTTTTTAACCGTATCCCACACACCAGCAAGTTATGTAGTAAGTTTGCTATAAACTTGCTGTCATTGAAATTTTATGAAGAAAACTTTCAAAAAACTAATATTATTCAGTCAGGTTATATTTGAAACATGTTGATGTAGATGATTTTCTGCAAAGAACCAGGATACTTCAATTCCAAATTACCCAAAATAGTGAGTTTTCTGCTTCTGAAGAACACTGAAGCTACTGAATGTAAATATTCAGTACTTACTGGCATCATGAGAGACAAGATTTGAAGAATAAGATACTGCTTAACTACCTGAAGTTTCTAGAAATGGACAGGATTTTCAAACTTTACTCAAAAGGAGCAGAGAAGTTTAGGTCATCTTTTAGTTCATATTCTATAGGAGTATATGAGTTCTCTCTTTGAAGAAAATGCAGGCAGATTATGTTTCTTAGTTGACACTATCAAAACCAAAAGTTAGAAATGTGAATAATATGATCAAAAATTGATCGACAGGCCACTTCCATTATGAAGTTGACTGATTTTTCTAGATCCATGGCTACTCTCTCTATTCTTCTGATCTGGATTTCTTGATTTATCTTTCCACATTTCTTCTACTTTCGATTATTTCATCCAAGATCCCATATTTTTCTTACCCACTTGGACCTATAGCTGATCTGATAGGGTGATCTCTACTGCCTACATGGTTTAAAGGACACCTTTCAGATCTATATGCATTTTCCCAAACTCAGTTTAAGTCAATGATGTTGTTCAGTTTCCTGTATGTAAAATACAGCTTCAGATTTTGAAGATACACAGCAACAGTTTTCTTCCCTATACTTAATTTAGTTATAGCCCCTTAGGTGTAACCACAAAACCTAGTCAATCTATGGCTTCCCATGAATTTTCTCACCATAAGACTCAGTTGCTCAGTGGAGTGCTCAAGTGCAAAAATAAAAACAAAATATTTTTAATAAAAGAAGAAAGTCTCCATTTACTTCACTGCTCTTGAGGTAGCTTACTCTTATGATATCAGCTTCATGTTTACACAGATTAGCTGATAAAAGCAAGAATGATAGTAAATTATTAATAGTAAGTGTGTGTTTTTGCATTCTTTCAGTCATAGCTGTACTGTAATTGTTACTGCATCCACATGGAGCCATGACCCTGTGTCTCACTGAGTCCAATTCTTAAAAGAGTTGTGCAATCTTCCCTACTCAAACTCACTCTTCTACTTTAGGAATGGAAAGGACAAGGGGAAATTATACTGAAAGTTGTAACAATAAAGTTGGGTATCATTGCTGATTGCAGATATGTCCTGGGTAAGGCAGACACATTCACTAATAAGATGCAGAGGTAAGTGTGTAGAGACCCATGAATGATTTTTACGCACATGAGCAACTTGCCTGATTGCAGATATGTCCTGGGTAAGACAGACAAATTCACTAATAAGATGCAGAGGTAAGTGTGTAGAGACCCATGAATGATTTTCCACACATGAGCAACTTGCCTGAAATTGTCTTTCGTTTTCCAGCCTTTGTGGGTGTGTGTTGTGCTCAGTCGTTCAGCCGTGTCTGACTCTTTGCGACCCCATGAACTGTAGCCCACCAGGCTCCTCTGTCCATGGGATTTTCTAGGAAAGATTACTGGAGTGGGTGGCCATTTCATTCTCCAGGGGATCTTCCCTACCCAGAGGTTGAACCCAAGTCTCCTGCATTGGCAGGCAGATTCTGTACCACTGGTGCCAACTGGGAAGCCGCTACTTCAGCCTTAGTTACTTTGTGCCACTTATCTTCAGTTCTAGGCAGATGCTAATACAGTTGGGTTAACATGTATACAATAAATAGTTAAGACCAAGCATTGAGTGAAAAGCTAAATAAAGGAATACAGGGTTTCTCAAACATGGAAACGCTCGTTTACCTTTCACTGATCCTTGCATGTAACTGACATTTATGGGCCCATAGTTGGACTGTTTTTTGATGATGTCTTTCTTGTTGGCCCTCTGGGCCCTGTCTGCCTGTGTGGTACTTTGGTGCCTGCCTACTCTCCTCCTAGAATCTTCCACATATCTTCTTGCTTGGACCTTTGCTATTTGAAATAGTTAGCTGGAATCTTGTGCTGGGACTTCCATGACCAAGTGATTCTGTGTTGTCTGTTATCAACGTCAAATTTAGGACACTCCATGTAAAAGCCTGAACCACTCAGTTATTCAATCACTCCACTTTTCAAGAAAAATCATGAGCATCTATTGAGTTCTAGGCCATGCTACAAAAAGGGGATCCCCCATTCAGTAGAAGGCATTTCTTACCTGGAAAATGAATAGAAGGTCAAGAAAACTGTTAATTTCCAAATTTCCAAAAGACCACCTGGCTTGAGCATTAAAAACTTGTGTTATACTTAAAAACACGGTCTTAAAATCTCTAAAATGATCTCAAACTTGGAAAGTATTCGGTGAATGATTTCTGATGATGTCAGTGGATATTTGACAAAGACCATTCTATTTTTTTTAGACGGACAAAACCTATTCTATTAGCTCAACGTGGAATAAATGGCATCAAATAAAGGAATTGCAGTGACTGGAATTACAAGTATTAAAACAAAGTGGCAGTTTATGGCAAAAATTAATGCAAATTAGTATCATTAATAACATATTCTAGAAGAACTACTTAAATGGGTAGCTAGTAATTATTTCAATTTTTCAGTTTTTAAAATGGTGCCTCTACAGTGATAGCAGATGCTTTATAAGATTTTGCTTTCCTTGATCAGTTTGATATAACTCCTCTGAGTAGACAGTGCCCTGTTAAAGGTCACTGCAGCTATTGCCACACGATCATAAACTCCAAATGAGTGCCTTCTAAATGAATGAAATTTTACTGCAGAATAATTCTGCTCATTGCTGCCAGGCTCCACGTATGCTTTAAAGAATTTCAGGAACCCAATCCTAACAAGCTGCTAGGAACTCAACTTCATTACAGTTATGGTCACCAATTTTGCCTGGGAATGACGTATAAAACCTCTCATCTGAGCAAAATGAGGCAGATTAATGTTGCATAAAACATATACAGTCTGGATTATGAAATCACCAAAGCTATCTCTTGAATGGAAAAGTCATCCTTCTTTCAATGTCTATGATTGAAAGAAAAATTTTCCTATGGCCTAATATTTCTTACTCTCACTAAAAGAAAATTCTGCATAGTAGAAGTAAACCTTGGTATAGGGAAGCTTTAGTAAATATTGTTTTATGTGCTTGCTCAGTCATGTCTGACTCTTTGCAACCCCATGGACTCTAGCTCACCAGGTTCCTCTGTCTTTGGAATTCTCCAGGCAAGGATACTGGAGTGGGTTGCCATTTCCTCCTCCAGGGCATCTTCCTGACCCAGGAATCAAACCCACATCTTTTGCATCTCCTGTATTGGCAGACAGATTCTTTACCACTGCATTACCTGTTTGCTGGCTAGGAAACACAAGTATTATTTACCATTTTGATGAATCCAGTTGCATTTGCACATTTTGTTTTCAAAACTAGAGTACAGTTTTTCATAAGATTTTCCAAATATATAGATGAGATTCATTGGAGTTGAAAAATTAAAATAAAATCAATTTAAGCAAATAATTATTTTCAAGTGGAATGCTGAATATGGTTGACATGTTTGCAGTGTAAGTGTCCACATGGGAAGCTGGCTGCATGGAATGCCAGCTGGCCTGCGACTGATCTCTTTGTCTTTCATTTTTCCCTCTTCTGCAAGCCTTCTCTTAACCTCTTCAAATTCAGTTTTTATCCTATCACTCTTCTACTCGAAATCTTTAAACTCTACTTAAGGTGCATATGCTTGAGCTTCCACTTGTATACGTAACATATCTTTCCAACCAGGGATTGGTCTGGATGATCAGCCCTTAAGGGGTGATACTTAGGAGTTGTGCTGTAGTGAAATCCACACATACTGACAAGCCACTGCAACCTTAGCTTTCCCAGTCGCCAGAAGGAAGGATAATTGGAGAGTGTGCAGGATAATGGGAGAGCGTTCAGGATAATGGGAGAGCATGCAGGATAACGGCAGTAACAGCCTCCCCACTCTGGCCTTGCTCTCTGGGGAGGTTACAACAAGCACCTAAATGCTCCCTGCAGGCAAGCGGCAGTAGGGGGTGAAAAGGCTTCAACATTTCAAATTTTGGATTATCAATTCTTAAATACTCAGGAGCTGATCATTGTACAAACAGTGCCTTGAGGCAGAGTTCAAACGCCACTCAAAACAGGAAAGAAGAAAGTATTCTTATACCAATACCTTAATATATTATACTCATGCCTTAATATATATATCGTATATATATAATATATAAATATGATTAATTATATATAGTTAATAATATAATTAGTATATATACTTATATAAATATATATGTATAAATATTTATATATTAACTTTATATGCTTATATAAGTATAAATTATTAGTAATGTTTATTAATCATTATATATATTGTATATTAATATATAATACTTTATATTATAATAGTTATAACATTATATAATATATAATTATATAAAACATATGTAAACTGTATATATAAAATAATATATAAATATATATAAAGTATATATAAATATATATAATTATAATTATAAGTTTATGATATAATATAAAAATATATTTAAACATTATAAATATATTTCTATATATTTATAATTATATAAGTATTTTTATATATTTATATTTATATTATGTATTATGTACTATGTATTATATATTAATTATATATTATATTTATATTATATCTAAAGTATATATAAATATATTATATAATTATAATTATATATTTATAATATAAGAAATATATTTAAATATTATAAATATATAAAATATATCAAAATTATTTAAATATTATAAATATAAAGTTAAATATTATAAATTTTAATATTATAAATATGTTTATATATATACTTATACATATATATTAAAAGGTATTAAATATTATATAATAAACATATAATTACAATTGTATATATATTTACATATACTTTACATAAATATATATACTATATATTATATATAAATATATATCTATTTATCTATTTATATATAAATAGATATTTAAATATTTTATATTTATAAATATATATTAATATATATTGTATTCTATATAACAGATATAATATAATACATATAATAAGTTTATATATCTATCATATGTTATATATATAACATATATAATTATATTACATTATTATTTTAATAAATTATATATAACATATAGCATATATATAAACTTATTATATGTATTATATCTGTTATATTAATCATATTTATATATAATAATTATATATATGATAAATTATATAAATTATACAAATTATATATATTATATATTACATTATATATCAATTTTATATATAATATATTATAATTATATATTATGATATATTGTATGTTATATTATCAATTATACATATAATTATAATATTATTATAATATATATTATATGTTATATATGGTAATATATATAATATATATAGTTTACAATATTATTATATTAATATTTTATATTATACATTATATTATAATATAATATATAATTTTTATAATGTATATTATATATATAAATTATATATATCATGTATGCATAAATATACATGTGTATATTACAAATATATAATATATATTTAAACATTTTATATTTATAAATATATATTATATAATATATAATTAGTTAATATATATGTTATATATGTAATATATAATTATATTATATGTTATATATATATAATATATAATTATATTATATATTATATGTTGAATATTATATTATTATGTATTATATATAACATATATAATTATATAAATTATATGATATATATATATATAAATATAAATTACACTTACATATAAATTATAAATATATATATTTATATTATATGTAATGATATAATTATATATATAATTATATGCATGAATTATATATATAATTTATATATATTAAATATTATGTAATATTTATATATATAGTTTTTATTACATTATATTATGATATAATGTATGCTATATATTATATCATGTTATATATTATATTTATATTATTACATATTATATATTATATATGGTATATAGTATATATTATAAATAATATAAATATTAATAATATAAATATAAATCATATATAATATATGTTTACATATTATATATAAATACATAATGTGAATTATATATGTAATTTATATAAAATATATAAATTGTATATAATATAAATTATATATAATATATATAAATTATATATACATAAATGATTTATATGTATTATATATGTAAACTATTTATATATTTCATATATAAAAGTATTTATAAAATTTTATATATTGAAATATTTTATATATTATATTGTATATATTAAAATAATTAAAATATTTATATTATATATTTATATATTAAAATATTTATATATTTTATATATTAAATTACATAATATATACATAAATTATATATAGTATATATTTTATATATATCATATAGAAAATATTTACCTATGATATATATAATATATATCATATATAATATAATGTGTTGATAATATCATGTTAGTATATATTATATACAATATATTAGTATATTTTTTATATATAGGAGTATAGTTGATTAAAATGTGTTAGTTTCAGGTGTACAGCAAAGTGAATTATATAAATTATATATATGGTATATATTAAACATTATATAATATTTATATATTAGAAATATGTTATATTGTATTGTATATAATATATATTATATATTTTATATTATGTTATATTATATTATATTTACATTATATTTATAGAATATATTCTATGTAATATATATAATTTATTTAAATTATATATCTGAATTATAAATGTATAATTTATATAAATTTTATATAAATATCAATTATATATAATATATAAACTATATATACATTAATGATATATTTACATTATATATTATATATAATATATATAAATTATATACATAAATTATGTAATATATACATAAATTATATCTAGTATATAATTTATATATGTAATATATAAAATATTTATATATATTATAATAATATATAATATATAATATAATATGTTAATTATTAATATAGTATGAATAATATATTTATATATATATAGGAGTATAGTTGATTAAAATGTGTTATTTTCAGGTGTACAGCAAAGTGAATCAGTTGTGGTGGTGGTTTAGCCGCTGAGTTGTGTCTGACTCCTGTGAGATCCCATGGAGTGTAGCACATCAAGCTCCTCTGTCCATGGGACTTCCCAGGCAAAATACTGGAGTGGGTTGCTATTTCCTTCTCCAGGGGATCTTCCTGACCCAGGAATCAAACTCACGTCTCCTGCGTTGCAGGCAGATTTTTTACCACTGACCACCAGGGAAACACACATACATATACCCACTCATTTTTTAGGGTCTCTTCCTACATAGGCCTTTATAGAGTATTGAGTAGAGTTCCCTGTGCTATAGACTAGGTCCTTATTATTTATCTGTTTTATATATAGTAGTACGTATACATCAATCCCAATTTCCCAATTTGCATCTCCCCCCATCCCCTGGTAACCATAAGTTTGTTTTCTACATCTGTGACTCTACTTCTGTTTTGTAAATAAGTTCATTTGCACCTTTTTTAGATTCCACATATGAGCCATGATATTTGTCTTTCTCCAACTTAACTTCCACTCAGTATGACTCTGAATTCATCCTATGTTTCTGAAAATGGCATATTTTTCTCTTTTTTGTAACTGAATAATATTCCATTGTATATATGTACCACATCTACTTTATTCATTCCTCTATTGACGGATGTTTAGTTTGCTTCCATGTCCTGGCTATCGTCATTGCTGGTGGGAAGGTAAATCGGTGCAGCCCCTGTGGAGAACAATATGGAGTTTCCTAAAAATCTAAGACTAGAAATTCCATATGTGCCAGAAATCCTACTCTTAGGCATATACCCAGAGAAAACCATAATACCCATGTTTTCCGAGAGGCAGTATTGCTTAGTATGAACAGTGTAGACTTCAATAGCACACTGCATGGGTTTGAATCAAACTGGTTATTTGCCCTTGAACAAGTTATTTAAACTCTACTTCTCAGTTTCCTCATTTGTTTCACTTTGATTATAATGATAGCTATGTAACAGTGAATATATGTAAAATGCTTAGAACAGAGCCTGGCACATAGGAAGTAGTCCAAGATTATTTGCTGTTATTGTAGAAGATAGCTGGGAAGAGAAGAGAAGCGAAAAGCAAAGGAGAAAACGAAAGATATTCCCATCTGAATGCAGAGTTCCAAAGAATCACAAGGAGAGATAAGAAAGCCTTCCTCAGCGATTAGTGCAAAGAAATAGAGGAAAACACCAGACTGGGAAAGACTAGAGATCTCTTCAAGAAAATTAGAGATACCAAAGGAATATTTCATGCAAAGATAGGCTCAATAAAGGACAGAAATGGTATGGACCTAACAGAAGCAGAAGATATTAAGAAGAGGTGGCAAGAATACACAGAAGAACTGTACAAAAAAGATCTTCACGACCCAGATAATCACGATGGTGTGATCACTCACCTAGAGCCAGACATCCTGGAATGAGAAGTCAAGTGGGCCTTAGAAAGCATCACTACGAACAAAGCTAGTGGAGGTGATGGAATTCCAGTTGAGCTATTTCAAATCCTGAAAGGTGATGCTGTGAAAGTGCTGCACTCGATATGCCAGCAAATTTGGAAAACTCAGCAGTGTCCATAGGACTGGAAAAGGTCAGTTTTCATTCCAATCCCAAAGAAAGGCAATGCCAAAGAATGCTCAAACTACCGCACAATTGCACTCATCTCACATGCTAGTAAAGTAATGCTCAAAATTCTCCAAGCCAGGCTTCAGCAATACATGAACCATGAACTTCCAGATGTTCAAGCTGGTTTTAGAAAAGGCAGAGGAACCAGAGATCAAATTGCCAACATCCACTGGATCATCGAAAAAGCAAGAGAGTTCCAGAAAAACATCTATTTCTGCTTTATTGACTATGCCAAAGCCTTTGACCGTGTGGATCACAATAAACTGTGGAAAATTCTGAAAGAGATGGGAATACCAGACCATCTGACCTGTCTCTTGAGAAACCTGTATGCAGGTCAGGAAGCAACAGTTAGAACTGGACATGGAACAACAGACTGGTTCCAAATAGGAAAAGGAGTCCGGCAAGGCTGTATATTGTCACCCTGCTTATTTAACTTATATGCAGAGTACATCATGAGAAATGCTGGGCTGGAAGAAACACAAGCTGGAATGAAGATTGCCGGGAGAAATATTAATAACCTCAGATATGTGGATGACACCACCCTTATGGCAGAAAGTGAAGAAGAACTAAAGAGCCTCTTGATGAAAGTGAAAGAGGAGAGTGAAAAAGTTGGCTTAAAGCTCAACATTCAGAAAACTAAGATCATGGCATCTGGTCCCATCACTTCATGGGAAATAGATGGGGAAACAGTGGAAACAGTGTCAGACTTTATTTTTTTGGGCTCCAAAATCACTGCTGATGGTGATTGCAGCCATGAAATTAAAAGACGCTTACTCCTTGGAAGGAAGGTTATGGCCAACCTAGATAGCATATTTAAAAGCAGAGACATTACTTTGCCAACAAAAGCCCGTCTAGTCAAGGCTATGGTTTTTCCAGTGGTCATGTATGGATGTGAGGGTTGGACGGTGAAGAAAGCTGAGCGCCACGGAACTGATGCTTTTGAACTGTGGTGTTGGAGAAGACTCTTGAGAGTCCCTTGGACTGCAAGGAGATCCAACCAGTCCATCCTAAAGGAGATCAATCCTGGGTGTTCAGTGGAAGGACTGATGCTGAAGCTGAAACTCCAATACTTTGGCCACCTCATGCGAAGAGTTGACTCATTGGAAAAGACCCTAATGCTGGGTAGGATTGGGGGCGGAAGGAGAAGGGGACGACAGAGGATTAGATGGTTGGATGGCATCACCGACTCGATGGACATGGGTTTGGGTAGACTCCGGGAGTTGGTGATGGACAGGGAGGCCTGGCGTGCTGCAATTCATGGGCTCGCAAAGAGTCGGACACGACTGAGCGACTGAACTGTATTGTAGAAGATTGATTCACTGCATAGTATGTTCTGGGAACTGTGCTAGAAACAAGGCGTCAAATGGGGAGGGATTTGGCTATCCTGTCCTAAAGATTCCTAGTGAATGAAGCGCTTGACTTGTAATGAAGCACTTACAGGTGAAGGTGGTAAATGCTGTGATGAAGCTGGATATAGGATGCTTTGGAAGCTCAGGACATGGGTGCTGAAAGCAGGCTTTTAGGGAAGACTTACAGGGAAGCATTGTCTGAGTGTGACTTGAAGGCAGATTTGCCAGGGAAGCACCCTGACGGAAAAGACCCTGATGCTAGGAATGATTGAGGGCAGGAGGAGAAGGGGACAACAGAAGATGAGATTGTTGGATGGCATCACCAACTCAATGGACATGAGTTTGGGCAAACTCCAGGACATGGTGAAGGACAGGGAAGCCTGGTGTGCTGTAGTCCATGGGGTTGCAAAGGGTCAGACACGACTGAGTGACTGAACAAAAACAACAAAGGAAGCACCGGCTTTCCAACCCCTCCCTTAGGAAGGTGCCTGGAAATTCTGGTGGTGTACCAGCAGGGGAGGAAATCCAGGAGACAGTCAGATATCATTTCCACTTGAGCATTTCTAGTAACTTGTCTAGAGAGATGCTGGTGGTCTGAAGTTATTCGTTTTGGTTTATTTTCTTATTCTTAATATTCACTTCCAATATACCTGTTGTATTTACAATTTTGTATTTTTTCTTAAAATAGCCCCTCCAATCTATATAAGCTTCAGGTCCCAAAAAATCATTGTCTACTTCTACCCCTGAAACAAATAGCTTTCATTTAAGGTGGAGGTCCCAGGGGTTGAAGTTGGTAAACAAGCCTTTGTTTTCATTGTTTGGTTGCTAAGTCGTATCTGACTCTCTGCAACCCCATGGACTGCTTAAAGGAGGAGATACCACCCTGGGCCAAAGCTCCAAGTTGAAAGAGCTCATAGCTTTGGATAATCCCAAAGAAATCTGTAATGTGTCTGCAATAGCACATTTAAAAGTTGCTCCCACCCCTACTCAAGAATTTAATTGTGCAGAGATTTGGATCCTTGCTTTATTTAATGCTCAATTCACCTTCTCTTGACTTCTTCCTTTCTTTCACCTTTGGAAGTCATACAGAGAAAGCAGGCTCAGAACATGTGGTTTCATGTTTTGCAAGCAGCACTGAAGCTTAAAGATAGAGATCATGAGGCAGTGTCTCCTTAGATATCAATTGAACAAAAAATCTTCCTCAGCTTTTTACACTGAACACCATGATAAGTAATAAAAGGATCTGTCTACGTATACACAGTAATATACAATATGTACAATAGTGTATATACAGTAATATTTCTATGCCTCAGTCATTCTTTAAATAGGACAGAGTGAAATATTAGAAAAGCCCATTGTTCACTTGAATCCATTATTTTTGTTTATGCTCATAATGGCTTTTTAAATATGGGAAATTCAAATGCACACATTTTAATCAGTATACTACATAATGTATAAAATTACTTTTTAGAAGGGAACAAGGAAAAATGATATGCAAATACTAAAATCTTCGTAATGGGGTAAATTTTAAATGAAGAAATCCAGCACATTACATTTGAACTCTTTCAGAACAATATGTTCTGGCCACAGATGTTAATGCATCTCATTTTCCTAAAAGGGGAAAAGAGAAAGAATGAGAAAAACAAACTAACAAATGCCATAGAATTATAAATCAATAAGGGTTATTATGTTCTGTGCTTTTAAACCTCTATTTATTCCACTGGAATATAACATACTGCTTCTTGCCCTAGTGTAGGCTGAGATAAGCCGTGGAGTCAGGTACACTCAGAGACTGTACACATTCTCCATCAATTGCTGAGAGGCCAACAACCTCTTCTTTTTCAAATGAGCTTGAGAAAAATTGGGTTGTTTTTCCAAAATGGAGGAAGTAGATGAGAAGTGCTCATTCTGTGAAAAGAAATCATGTTAATGAAATCACAAAGAGAGCTTTGTTCATTTAAATACCATAAGGTCTATCAGAATTGGTAATAGACCACATAATTGTCTCTTTTATATCTCTGTCCAATCTTTGCTAAGAGGCTGGCCTCTCTCGTCCTCCTAATGAGAAAGAAAACTGGAAGGAACTCAGCTTCATGATATTTAAAATCCTCCCCAAGGCACACGGGCTCCATAACAACCACAAAAATCTATTACCACATTAATAAAATTCTTTGAACTGTTAAGCAAACAAACAAAATATATCAGATAAAATACTGTGCTACTATAAAAAAGTGAGACTTATATTATGCTTAATAGTGGTTTTCTAATTAGTTTACAATGTCTATGTATATTACTTGGTTAATTACTTTTTAAATGAATATGCTTTCGATTTGTAAAACTTCCAATAATGTCTGACTACATTTATATTGATATATATGCAAAAGCAGAATGGAAATGAATCATTCTCTTGTCTCTGTGTATTGAAGATTTTCTTTGTTATTTTCTCTATTTTGTACATTTTTCAGAACAATCTTATACTCTTCTTGTTGTGTAGAACAGCTTTGATTTAATTTTAAAATCTACAACATCAATAGTATTATTCATTAACATATATACCAGAATAAAGATTAATTTCATTTTCAGTGGAATATTCCTAAATGCTATTTCATTACGTCAAATGTGCTAGCTCTACTGTCATGGAAGTTTCACCCAGGTTATTTTTTTAATTATCTAACCACAGGGTGAATGTGGCTCATGGAAATTAATTGGGAGCACCTGTTCCAAGGTAGCTTTCTGACAGAGGAGCATCAATCTTCCCATTGCATGTAATCCTTCTTCTAAAGAGACAGGAAATATCTCTTTTTGGTAAAGTCAACATATTTAGCTGTGGCAGCAGATTTTTTATTCCAACAGCCTCCTCCAGTGCTTCTAGCTCCTGTAACAAAGGGATGGTTCGATCAAAGTATTTTTAAATGTAAGTCAATTGTGCAGCATTGTTGGGAAAACCCATACAGAACCTGCAGGTATATCCCTTGCATTTGAAGTAAGCCTGCGGGGTTTAGATGTGATAATGGCAAGTGGATAAATGACAGCTCTGGGCATCAGTTTCAAGGAAATGCTTTTCTTAACAAAGAAATCAAATGGAAGAAAACAAATAGTCCGTTGTGGATCCTCATCTCCCAAGTTTGAATTGTTCCTTGCTCCTCCTTGCTTGCTGAAAGAAGGCAAGGCAGAGGAAGGCAACTGTTAACCTTCCTCTGCTGTTGGAGTTGGCTGGTTATCTTCCTTTTATGCAAACTATCTCTCTCATACTATATACACACAGCTCTGAAGGCATGGTTATCAGTACAGAAGTTCCTGGTTATTTCACTGATGCAGAGAGATCCTGTACCGCTTCACCAATGAACAGAATTTTTTAAAAATATGGCTCAATTCTTTTCACAGTGATTTGAAATCACAGTCCAACTGATTGAGCATTGCAGCTTCAGGTTCAGTTTCCTCATTTGTAGAATGTGAGCCAGAAGGACTAGAATATCTCTAAAACCCTCCTAGTTCTCCATTTAGTAAGGTATGCTTTTGACTCATATGGTGTGATTATGCAAATTGTGCTTCACAGAGGTGTGTGTTGCACAACTAGGAGGCAAGATGTTGGAGTTCAAAGCCTGACTTTTTCCGTTAATAGCTACATGGCTGGGCAAGTTAGATTCCCTAGTCTTTAATGAAGAGAGCAGTTCTCATAGGATTGTTGTGTGAATCAAGTAAGATATTATTGATACATCACAGTGTAAAAGAACAGCTCAACAGATAACTTCTGGCTTATCTTTATTATAAGTTTTATCATGTCATTAATCTCCATCTTGCTTAGTATAAATTTCTTGTCTATAATGTGAGGAAAACAATGATGTTCTCCTAAGGTTATTATGAGAATAAAATTAAATGAGCTAACTGTATTTACTAAGTATTTAAATGATAGTTGCTTTATATTATTATTATGATGATGATTATTAGTTGAGGATATGCAAACTTCAGCATTCCCCAGGTTTAGTTTATGTGCTATCATTTACATACAGCAAGAAAAAGGTAGTGAATCTAAATATCCATGGTGCCATATTTATGTACGTATATATTATGAATAACTCTCAAATGATACCTATATTACCAAATTTTCTTTTGTAACATTTATTTAAATAAAATAAGCAAGTCATGTTGGACAAAAATTTTAAGGAAATAATGGTTCCAGTGGTACAAGGGAATGGTAAAAGTTTTCTATTTTTTTATGTACCGCCTTAAGTGCCAGTGATATGCTAGACACCGCACCACTGCTGTGTAACTTGGACTTGCCTGCCTGACAATATTCACCACCTCAAAACTGCACAATGGATTTAACATAGTGCTGTGAGATTGCCTTAATCTTTAAGCTGAACTGCTTATTTTATTACCACAACAACACACACCCTACTAACTGGGCTGAAATTGTCAGTAAGTAGATTCTCAACATCACATACTAATAAAGATCAAAATGAGAGCACATGCCAATTATTTCTCACTTTTCTGCATCCTGGTGGGATAGAGGGGATTGCAGAATTATTTGGAATCAAATCCAATCAACGTAACAGATCACACTTTCTCACAAGGGAAGCTTTAGAAGATTATGACATTTGAGCAGGGGACTTTCATAATCTTTATCACCAGTGAGCTTGGTTACTATCTAGGGGGAAAGAAAGAGTTAAGATCAAGGAAATGCTATCCCAATAGTAGATGAAATGAGTGAGTTTTACTAAGGAAAACAATACATGGGGTAGTTATAATGGCTTTTTGCTTCAGGGAAAGGTAAGCCATAGCATATTTTTCATTAAAGAAATGAATTGTGATTGCCTATCACTACAAGAGTAAACAGGCTGGGCATGGCTTTGCACACCGTTGTTGAATATAGAAACAAGAAAAAGCAACGTCTCATAGCCTTTTTCTTGCCAACTCCTTTGTCTGAAACAGTGCAGCGCAGCTCTTCTTATGCACGGTGACAAAGAAGCAGAGGAGAGCTCTCACCAAAAATGCAGACTTCAGTTACAATGTCATTTGATTTTGCTTTTAGAGATACCCTTTCTTGAAAATGTCCCTGCAGTTTGACACCACGTCAGTAAAAGGAAATCCATGCAACAGAAATACTAAATCTATATCCTTGCAAGCTCCAGTGTAGCTGTGAAAAATTGCTAAATGTGTTCAAGAAGAATCTTGATGTAAATTAACCTAAACTTTCTCTATGGATATTATCAATAATTCATGACATAAATTATGCAACAGGGCTGACAGCATTTGATAGAATATACAGAATGAAATATGTATATGTATGTACAAATATACATGCATATTTATACACTTGTTTCTCCATAAACATTCATATACGTTTTCATATATAAACAAGTATGTGCGTATATATGCATGCTCATGCGTAGACACATATATTTCTGCATACACACACATACATAAATGAGGTAAGTGAAAGAACACTGAGTTTGAGTCTAAACACCTAGATTGAGGCACTTTGTGTGAGTCATTCACTTCTGCTTTTAGGCCCTCCATCACCCTAGTATTTGGACCAGTGGTCCTTTAAATCATAAAATTCTTTCCTTCTGTGTCCCCCAGGTCTTGTCTTAACCAGATGTGGCACAGGTATCTTATTTAGAATAAGCCAAGGTCATTAAGCTCACAGACTGGTATGTGTTGTTTTGGGGGAGTGAGCAGGGTGGTCCCCTCAACTCACCATCACCTGTTCGTGTCTCAGACCTTCTCTGGGCTTCACAGACCTTGTCTGTGGCCTTTTTTACATCTCATTAGTGTCTTTTCCTAAAAGCTGCAAAGTGATGCCAGTTCTTTAGTGTGCTTTGATTTTAAGGCCATCCTTGATTTCGGCCAAAGTAGAAGACTAAATAGTTAATTATTTTATGAAGTATAAAGGAGTCATATGTTAGGATGTTTTTAATGTTTCTGTAGTATTTTCTAATTTTCACTGGTTTTTCAAAGTTAACAGAAGAAGTCTAACTGGAATTTTCCAACAAAATTGGGTTTTCTTATAGCCCGATCCAAGAGAAAAATGCCTTCACTTATCTGTTAATTTTGTTTTTTTAGGAGAGTTAATCTTTTATTATTATGATTATTATTATTAGTGGTAGTAGTAGTAGTATTGGTTGTGCTGGGTTTTCAGTGCAGTGTGCAGATTTCTCATTGCAATGGCTTCTCCTGTTGTATAGCATAGGCTGTAGGTAGAGGAGGCTTCACTAGTTGCAACACATGGACTTGGTAGTTCTGGCCCATGGGTTTAGTTGTTCCAAGGCAAGTGGAATCTTAGTTCCCTGACCAGAGTTGGAACCCACGTATCCTGCATTGGAAGGCAGATTTTTAACCACTGGACCACCAGGAAAGTCCCTGTCATTATTATTACCTCTGTGGATGTTAGTTGTACTTCCCTGGTGGCTCAGTGGTAAAGAATCTGCCTGCCAATGCATGATATGTGGGTTTAATTCCTGGGTAGGGAAGATCCCCTGAAGAAGGAGATGGCAATCCACTCCAGTTATTCTTGTCTGGGAAATCCCATGGACTTCTCTGTCCATGGTGGGCTATAGTTCTTGGGTCACAAAAGAGTCAGATGTGACTTAGCAGCTAAAGAATGACAACAAATGGATATGAGTTAGCAGTTTTTGAAGCCTGATCATAAGAGAATATTTAAATTTTATTATTTACTTATACAGTTTTTATAATTAACTTCTTATTATCTCAGATTTACAGATGAGAAAATTTTCACAGATATGTTAAGTATCTGTCAAAGGTCACACAGTTAGTGTGTGCCAGAGCTGAGATTTGATTTGGAGCCATCTAATTGTAGAGTCTATATTGTTAACCAATACACCGCACTGCCACCATTGAAGTATTTGCCAATGGGACTACAAGAAATGGCCGAGAGTTCTAACTCAAACACCTTGAAGTACAAAGTCATCTTTCAATATCATGTTCCCACACACTGGGACTTCTTGACAAATACGGTAACTAGCTATGTTGTGCTGTGCTTAGTTGCTCAGTCATGTCTGACTCTTTGCGACCCCATGGGCTGTAACCCTGCAGGCTCCTCTGTCCATGGGAATTTTCCATGCAGGAATACTAGAGTCGGTTGCCGTGCCCTCCTCCAAGGGATCTTCCCAACCCAGGGATCAAAACCAGATCTCCCACATTGTAGGTGGATTCTTTACCATCTGAGCCACCAGGGAAGCCCATGAATACTGAAATGGATAGCCTATCCCTTCTCCAGGGGATCTTCCTAACTCAGGAATCAAACTGGGGGTCTCTTGGGTGGATTCTTTACCAGGGAAGTTGAGCTACCAGGGAAGCCCAACTAGCTATGTTACCTTGCACTAATTACTTAATTCTCTCTATTTCTGTTTCTTTAACTCTAAAATAGTTGTATTAATAGTAACAGTTGTTTACCTCACAGAGTTGTCGTAAGAGTTGTATGAGATGGTTCTTATAAAATACTTTTTTGTCTAGCATATAGTTAGTGCTTAATAAAGGTAGCAACGTTAGTATCATCCTTGTCGTTGTTCAGTATCTCAGTCGTGTCCAGCTGTTTGTGACCCCATGGACTGCAGCATGCCAGACTTCCCTGTCCTTCACCATCTCCTGGAGCTTGCTCAAACTCATAGTCGTTGAGTCAGTGATGCCATCCAACCATCTCATCCTCTGTCATCCCCTTCTCCTGCCTTCAGTCTCTCCCAGCATCAGGGTCTTTTCTAATCAGTCGGCTCTTCACTTCAGGTGGTCAAAGTATTGGAGCTTCAGCCACAACATCAGCCCTTCTAATGAATATTCAGGATTGATTTCCTTTAGGATTGACTTGTTTGATCTCCTTGCAGTCCAAGGGACTCTCAAGAGTCTTCTCCAACACCACAGCTCAAAAGCATCAGTTCTTCAGTGTTCAGCCTTCTTTATGGTCCAATTCTCACATCCATACATGACTACTGGAAAACCCATAGCTTTGACTCTATGGACCTTTGTTGGCAAAGTAATGTCTATGCTTTCTAATATACCATCTAGGTTGGTCATAACTTTTCTTCCAAGGAGTAAGCATCTTCTAATTTTGTGGCTTATCATTTTAGAGGAAATAATTTAAATTTTGATGTTAGAGTACTGAGATTGAATCCTGGATTTTCCACACCTGTATTTTAACTACCTGTCTAGCCTTGCTGGTATATTGTTATCTGTTTTGTAGGGTTATTTCATATGTATGCATAAGTTATTATACATTTAATAATCCTTTTAAACAATGTAAAACCCTATATATAATATATATCATTATATGTAATATATGGGTTTCCCAGGTAGCTCAAACAGTAAACAAACTGCCTGCAATGCAGGAGACCTGGGTTCAATCCCTGGGTCAGGAAGATCCCCTGGAGAAGGGCATGGCAACCCACTCCTGTATTCTTGCCTGGAGAATACCATGAACAGAGGAGCCTGGCAGACTACAGTCCATGGGGTTGCAAAGAGTCAGACACGACTGAGCGACTAACACTTTCACTTTTCATATATAGTATGTAGGTTATTATATATGTCATAATCTCACAAAACCCTAATATGTATATGTAATAACCCTTTGCATGATATTAATATAACATTACATATATAAAATAATTCTATAAAATAAATATGTATATATGTATATGTCTACATATGTTGTAGATATATACATGTTTGGGAGAGCGTGCATAATACACACAGATCCATAAGGGAAAGGAGAAAAAGAGACAGAGAATATTAACACTGAATTACTGCTGGGACTCCATTGCTTCTCATTTGAAATTGACATATCTAGTTAATATGCATAAAAGTTATATGTACACATATAGTTGTCAGATCAGTAGTTATAAAAGGGTAAAATAAGATACAACTGCTGCTGCTGCTGCTAAGTCTCGTCAGCCGTGTCTCTGCGCGACCCCATAGACGGCAGCCCACCAGGCTCCCCCGTCCCTGGGATTCTCCAGGCAAGAACACTGGAGTGGGTTGCCATTTCCTTCTCCAATGCATGAAAGAGAAAAGTGAAAGTGAAGTTGCTCAGTCGTGTCCCACGCTTCGCGACCTCATGGACTGTAGCCTACCAGGCTCCTCCGTCCATGGGATTTTCCAGGCATGAGTACTGGAGTGGGTTGCCATTGCCTTCTTAAATACCCCAAATTAGGGAATTATTAAATGAATAACAATACATCAATATAATCGACATACAGCCCTTGAAATCATATTTTTGTGAAATATTTAATTACCTGAAAAATCTCTACAGCAGATTTCTAAGTAAAGAAATCAGTATATAGGACAGATTGTGCGTCAGAATCCTAATATAGAAAAAAGTGTATGGATATGGATAAATATATACAATAGGAAGAACTCAGAATAAAATATCAACACTGGTTATTTCTGCAAGGTGTCATTATCAGTGATCATTATTGTCTATATGTTCACTAATGTGTTTTTGTGATTTAAGTAACATTTCACATAAAAATAGATTATGTTTGTAGTAATAATAAAAGTAAAAATGATAAATGTTATTTTATAAAGTAAAAATGACTCATAGTCTTGGTAAAAATCTCAGAACTGCCTTCCTATCCAACCCCATCCTTGGGTTCTGCTCCAGTCACACATGTATCCATGGCATTGTCAGCACTGCCATCACCTCCATCTGCTTCCTCTTTTCTGTCTGCCCAGCCACATGCTTCTATGGAAGTTTCTGTGTGTGTTGACTTTTCAACATAGCTTCTTCCATCTCAGGTCATTACTGGTACTTGACCTTCTACTTTCCAGTGTGTCTTTTCCAACACGATAATTTTTCTGGTATGTCCAATTACATGTGCATGAGCTTCTACTGCTTTCTTTTAGGAAAGCACTGACTGCCTCTTCTTTCCTTTGTCTCTCAGCTCGGTGCCTCATAGGGAGTCTGAGACCAAGTTGTTGTTTAATGGACACGGATGGTGACAGTTGGCCACCTCATTTCTTCATCTGTCTAGATTCCTAGCTCTAAATCTTTCGCCAGATTGGAAACATGTAGCAAAGCAGTGCTTTGAGTCACACGGTGTGCCCCCGCCTTATTGCCTGAATTTAATACAGCCATCAGGCAACCATGAATCTTTCACCTGGGGCAGAGAATGAGAATTAATGGACATTTGTAATCCAAAAATCAATGCTACCCCCACAATATATCTACTCGCAGTTGAGTCATTCTCCTTACTGGGTATTTTTTAAGTGTGTTGGATGCAAAGTAAAGGGGAGTAGTCTTCGATTATGATGAAATCTGTAACTGTTTTGTGTATATGTATCTTTTAAAAAAATTTTTAATTAGAATATAAACTCCTAAAGCACCACAGCCACATAGAGGTCATGTAACAGTATAAATAAGGTCTCTGACCTTCAGTGTCACAAATTAACTGGGAGACTTTGGGAATATTTTACTCTGATTTTACTTTCTTCATCTTTAAAATGGAGATAATAATACATTGTTTATATTTTTAAGGGCTACAAGAAAAGACACTGTCAAATGTTAACCATAGCATCTGGCACATAGTAAGATGTCATTGGATTGTTGACTGTTGTACACACTAAGTATGCCCCGCAACCCAAAAAATAGATATGTCCATGACCTAATCCCTAGAACTTTTGAATATTACCTTGTATGGCAAAGGAGTGAATATGATTTTATACAGCAAAAGATGTGATTAAGTTAAGGATCTTGAGAGGAGGCAGATTATCCAGATTATCCCAGTGAATCTAATATAATCACATGTATCCTTACAAGAGAGAGGCAGAGGGAGTTTGGACGCAAACACAGAGGGGAAAAAACAAGAAGAAGACAGAAGATGACTTGAAGATGGAGACAGAGATTGGAGGGATTTGTCCACAAGCCAGGGAATCCCTGCAGCCACCAGAGCTGAGGAGGAAGGAAACAGTCTCCCCTGGAACCTTCAGAAGGAGCCCAGCCTTGCTTGATACCATCTTGATTTCAGCTCAGTGAAACGTATTTGAATTTCTGAGAGAACATGAATTATGAGAGAGAATGCATTTCTATTGTTTTAAGTCACCAAATGTGTGGTAATTTGTTACGATGGCAATAAGAATCTAAAACAGATTTTTTCACACCTGCTGTAATAAATTCCTAAAAATGAGGAAATAACTTTGCAATTGGACAATGGATAGAGACTAGAAGAATTTGGAGAAACCTGAGAGCAAATGTCTAGATTTTCTTGAAGAGACTATTGGCAGAAATATGGACACTAAAGGAGATTCCTGTGAGAAATCAGAATAAAGTGAAGAACATGATAGAAAAGTCTTCTGTAGTTTTAGAGCCTATGTATATGTGCTTCACTGCTAGCTCAGACAGTAAAGAATCTGCCTGCAATGCAGATCAGGAAGATCCCCTGGAGAAGGGAATGGCTACCCATTCCTGTATTCTTGCTTGGGGAAATTCCATGGGCAGAGGAGCCTGGCAGGCTAGATTCTTGTGAGAGCTCAGAATAGGGTGAAGAGTATGATAGAGAAATCTTCTTTAGTTTGAGAGGCTATATGTAGGTGTGTGTATATATATAGTCATAAATAAAATGTTATCAAGAACATGAATGCAAAGGCACTGCTGGTTTGAGGTCAGAATGAAATAAGGAATTTATTATTGGAAAAATGAAGAAAAGGGTATCCTAGTTATATAGTGACAGAAAATTTGGTTGCGTTGTGTCCAATAGTTGTGTCAAAAGCAGGACTTCTAATCAGCAAACTTGGATAGTTAGCTGAGGAGATTTTTGGTGCAAAATCTTGAAGATGCAGCCTGATTTCTTCTTGTCACTGATGGTAAAAATCCAACAGGATAGAAATAAATTGAAAAAGGAACTGTTAAGTAGAAATGAACCAGAATTTAATAATTTCAGGAATTCACAGCCTATCCAGATTGGAAAAAAAGCTAAAATTGGGGGAGTCACTGTTAGGAAATAATGTTTTTGAAAGAAAGCCAAGGATATGAGTGAACAACAATGTGATGAAGGCTTTACAGGTGTGTGACTCATGGATGCACTCAACCATCCCAGTCAAAGCTAGGAATAGAGATAGTGTTCCAGGAAAGATCTGTGGAGGCACTCTTGCCTAATGGTTTGACAATTCATGACAAACATGGATGACCCACAAGGTTTTTTGAGAACATTTTTTCAGCAGAGCAGAAATACCACTTGACTGGAAAGAAAGGGATAAAAATGAGACAAAATGAAGACAGACTATTAGACTGGGCTTTTACAGGAATAAACACCTACAATCCATCAAAGAAAAGCAGTAATGATTCTAAGGACAGAGCGTGGGGTGCAGAAGGCAGAGCTGCAGACCCAGAGGGTATAACTTCAAGCTACAGAGAATAATTATCAGGCCTTGAAACCCCAAGAAATTTGCCTACCTGATTTTGAACTTTCTTAAGATCAATGATCCCTTTATTCCTTTTATTTTCTCCCTTCTAAAATGGGAACGTCTGTAATTATTATCCTATGCCTTTCCCACCATTGTGGTTTGGAGGCAGATCTTTTTGTCAAGGTTTCACAGGTCCACAGAGGGAGAGGAATTTTATCCCAGGATGAATCATACTCAGAATGTTATCCATATATGATTCAGATGATTTAAATGCTGAGATTTGGAATTTTGGAGGTGATATGTTTAGATGACATTTTGGACTTTAGCTGGTGCTGTAATGAGTTGAGACTTTGGGGAATGTTGGAATGGGGAGCATATATTTTGCATGTGGATGGACAGGAATCTTCAGAGGCTGGAGGGATAATAACTCTGCTAGGCTGAAAAATACCCCCCCAAAGATGTCACATACCCCTATCTTAATCCACAGAACCTAAGAATATCACCTTCTATGGCAAAACAGTGACTGTTACCTTATAAGGTAATTTATGTGGTTAAGTTGGGAATATTGAGAAGAAGAGCTTGTCCTGGATTATCTGGGTGGAATTTAAATGCGATCACACATACTCTTATAAAAGAAAGGACTAGGAGTTAGAGCTAGACACACCAGAAAGAAGATACGCTCGTCAAAGAAAGCCACATAAAGAGGAATCAGAAACTAGAGAAATGAAACTACCAGCCAAGGACTGTGAAGGGTTGATTGATGGCAGCTCCCAGAAGCTAGGAGATCGCATACAATAGATTCTCCCCAAGAGCCTCAAGGCGGAGTTTAGCCCTGTCAATACCTTGAATTTGGACTTCTGCCCTCCAAAATTGTGAGAATGCATTTGTGTTGTTTTAAGCCAAAAGGTCAGTTTTCATTCCAATCCCAAAGAAAGGCAATGCCAAAGAATGTTCAAACTACTGCACAGTGGCATTCATCTCACAGTCTAGTAAAGTAGTGCTCAAAATTCTCCAAGCCAGGCTTCAGCAATACGTGAACCGTGAACTTCCAGATGTTCAAGCTGGTTTTAGAAAAGGCAGAGGAACCAGAAATCAAATTGCCAACATCCGCTGGATGATCGAAAAAGCAAGAGAGTTCCATAAAAACATCTATTTCTGCTTTATTGACTATGCCAAAGCCTTTGACTGTGTGGATCACCACAAACTTTGGAAAATTCTGAAAGAGATGGGAATACCAGACCACCTGACCTGCCTGTTGAGAAACCTGTATGCAGGTCAGGAAGCAACATTTAGAACCGGACATGGAACAGAAGACTGGTTCCAAATAGCAAAAGGAGTATGTCAAGGCTGTATACTACCACTCTGCTTACTTAACTTGTATGCAGAGTACATCATGAGAAATGCTGGGCTGGAGGAAGCGCAAGCTGGAATCAAGATTGCCAGGAGAAATATCAATAACTTCAGATATGCAGATGACACCACCCTTATGGCAGAAAGTGAAGAAGAACTAAAGAGGCTCTTGAGGAAAGTGAAAGAGGAGAGTGAAAAAGTTGGCTTAAAGCTCAACATTCAGAAAACTAAGATCATGGCATCTGGTCTCATCACTTCATGGCAAATAGACAGGGATACAGTGGAAACAGTGGCTAACTTTATTTTGGGGGGCTCCAAAATCACTGCAGATGGTGACTGCAGTCATGAAATTAAAAGACGCTTACTCCTTGGAAGGAAAGTTATGACCAATCTAGACAGCATATTGAAAAGCAGAGACATTACTTTGTCAAAGGTCCGTCTAGTCAAGGCTATGGTTTTTCCAGTGGTCACATATGGATGTGAGAGTTGGATGGTGAAGAAAGCTGAGTACCGAAGAATTGATGCTTTTGAACTATGGTGTTGGAGAAGACTCTTGAGAGTCCCTTGGACTGCAAGGAGATCCAACCAGTCCATCCTAAAGGCGATCAGCCCTGGGTGTTCATTGGAAGGACTGATGTTGAAGCTGAGACTCCAATACCTTGGCCACCTGATGAAAAGAGCTGATTCATTGGAAAAAACCCTGATGCTGGGAAAGATTGAGGGCAGGAGGAGAAGGGGATGACAGAGGATGAGATGGTTGGATGGCATCACCGACTCAATGGACATGAGTTTGGATGAACTCTAGGAGTTGGTAATGGACAGGGAGGTCTGATGTGCTGTGGTTCATAGGGTTGCAAAAAGTCAGACACGACTGAGCAACTGAACTGAAGCCATCAAGTTTGTGGTAATTTGTTACATCAGCCTAGAAACCAAACAGAACTGTTTTATTCCTTTGCAATCATCAGAGAATGAAAAAGGTATTTGCCCAAGATAACTATAAAGTGTTACTGATAGTGTCTTTATGTCTTTATAATTCATTTCTGATGATATTTCTGATACAGTCAGTAAGCACTTTTTGACTGAAATGTGTGTCTCCAGAATGTGCAAACAGGCGTCATGAACCTTTCCAAAATAGTCTCAAAGGCCGCATTTCAAAAGGTTACCCTCTTCCCAAATACCCTTTTGAAACACTCATTTCAAATAAACAATATTCCAAAAGCAAGCTTAAAAATGCAACTTACTCAATGGCATATCAGCGACAAAGAGCCACTTTCAAAACCACATATTTACATGGTCAGTTCACAAATTACACATGAGATTTCCCTGAGGTCATTCTATGAACCTGTTAAAACGAACACCATTTTTACACTTCATTTTGGGGAAGGTGATTACTCAACCCCCAAAAACACACTTCAAATTATTCAAGGCATGGAAAAATTCTTTGTTTTGCTTGATTAAACTTGATTCAGAATTGCTGCAATCCCCTTGCTTAGTAGCAGAATATTGACTGAAGCTCTCTGCCTTCCACCATGAGGGGGAGGAGAAAGCCCTGTCAAAACCCACAAGGAATTTTTTTCTTGTTTTTAATCATCTCACACAGTGCTGAACAGTTTGTCTCTCATAGGAGCCGTCTTCTTTGTTCTCCCTGTTATGAAGAGAACGGGCGGGGGAGACAGTCTGCTCTCAGCGGAATCAAATACAGTTTTGCAAGATAACCAGGGAGCTGAGCCTTCTTCCTATCCCTGGTGAAACACCGTGTCTGGGGAACTGCTCCGCTGCAGACTTGTTGCCTTCATCTGACATGGTGCCAAGACCCCAAATGAGCCTTACCCAAGTAACCCAAAACCAAGGAGAGAAAAATGAAATCCAGGAGGAGTTTATTTATGAGCCCCAATTAGATAACCTAAATATTGCATCCAAATGGTGACTAAGCCAAGACTTGTGAAATATCAGCATGAATTAGGAGAGTGTGAATAGCAAAACTGACAAGGAATAGACAGAATGCACAGTGAATAGTCAAAATATTAAGAACATATTTTAAAGGAGATTAAATGCCAGTGACAGTCAATTTGACTTGATTAAACTTCAATATCTCTCTCTTTTTTACAGTTTGCAGATTTTGGCTGGTAGTATCTTGTTATGTAGATAAGAATACATTACTATGGAGAATGCACTACCAAATTTTTAGCAGGTACTCCATGCCAGGTACTGCCTTAATATTTTATATTCATTTCTAATATCCTAGGAAATGATGTCAGGTGTAGATATTGACCAATAAATATTTTTAAAATTTGCTTCAAGTGACACAGCTTATAATTGTTGAAGCTAAGGTTGATTTCGGGTCTACCATCTTTCTATTAGATTTCCTAATGGCTCTTTAGTCAAATTCTCTAAATTTTACCCTTCACCACAGACTAATGTGTTGCCTAGTCACTTCAATCATGCCCAACTCTTTGTGACCCTATGGACCATAGCCTGCCAGGCTCCTCTGCCCATGGAATTCTCCAGGCCAGAATACTGGAGTGGGTTGCCATGCCCTCCTCCAGGGAATGTCCCCAACCCAGGGATTGAGCCTGCATCTGTTCTTTACCACTCCCTGTTTAATGTTGCAGGTGTGATCATTAGACTTCTCACCAGCACTCTTTTCAGATGTAGGTGGGGTAAAATAATAAAGCAATTTAATTAAGCAAGACAATGCAACATTTTAAGAGCAATCAGCACATATTATACCTAGATACCCCCTTCAGCTTTTTTAAAAAGTATGTTTATGTTATTGTTTATACATTTTAAAATTATTATTTATTTTTGGCTGTGCTGGGTCTTTGTTGCTTTTGTGCAGGCTTTTTCTAGTTTTGGTGAGTGGGGCCTACTCTTTGTTTTTTGCATGGTCTTTTCATTGCAGTGGCTTCTCTTGTTGTGGAGCATGGGTTCTAGGTGTGCAGGCTTCAGTAGTTGAAGCATGTGGATTCATGTGGTTGGGGATCACCAGCTCAGCAATTGTGGTGCCTGGGCTTAGTTGCTCTGAGGCATATGGGATCTTCCCAAACCAAGGATCGAACCATAGTTTCCTGCATTGATAGGTGGATTCTAATCCACTGTTGTTGTTGTTCAGTTGCCCGGTCATGTCTGATTCTTTGTGACCCCATGGACTGCAGCACACCAGGCCTCCCTATCCCTCACCATCTCCTGGAGTCTACCCAAGTTCATGTTCATTGCATCGGTGATGCCGTCCAGCCATCTCATCCTCTGACACCCTCTTCTCCTTCTGCCCTCAATCTTTCCCAGCATCAGGGACTTTTCCAGGGATTTTTCACATCAGATGGCCAAAATACTGGAGCTTCAGCTTTACCATCAGTCCTTCCAGTGAATATTCAGTGTTGATCTCTCTTAAGATTGACTGGTTTGATATCCTTGCTGTCCAAGAGACTTTCAGGAGTCTTCTCCAGCACCACAGTTCAAAGGCATTAATTCTTTGGCATTCTGGCTTCTTTATGGTCCAGTTCTCAAAACTGCAGGTGACCAATGGGAAGACCATGGCCTTGATTATATGGACCTTTGTCGGCAGAGTGATAGCTCTGCTTTTCAACACATTGTCTAGATTTGTCATCACTTTCCTGCCAAGAAGCAATTGTCTTCTGATTTCATGGCTGCAGTCACCGTCTGCAGTGATTTTGGAGGCGAAGAAGAGGAAATATGTCACTGTTTCCACCTTTTCCCCTTCTATTTGCCACGCAGTAATGGGGTTGGATGCCATGATCTCAGTTTTTTTTAATAGTCTTAAGCCGGTTCTTTCACTCTCCTCCTTCACCCTCATCAAGAGACTCTTTAGTTCCTCTTCACGTTCCTCTGCCATTAGACCTATCCACTGTACCACTAGAGAATTCCCTCCTTCATCATTTTTAAAGAGGATTATTTGTTCTGTTTTGCATGGGTCTGAAGAAAGTGACATTTTACAAATTGAAGGCCCCTTTTCAATTTATTGAGAACCTGCTCGTATACCTTGAGAGTTGCAAAAGGAACAAAGGAATTGATAAAGGCTCTGCTTTCAAGGAACTCTTAAACCAAAAGGCAAAGGTAGCACTTCATGAAATAATTAGGGAGTACACAGGAAAGTTGGTTTAGGACAGAGGTGTCCCTCATTTGGATTTCACTTTCTATTGCTTTGTAACATGTTCATTGTCTCTATCTGGACAATAAACATGAACTTTTTCTCATCCAATATCCATCCCCTGGGGTTTGCACCAGCCCTTTATCTGTCGTACTAACACACTCACTTCATTAGCTCTTGCAAAATATGAGTGAATATCATAAATCAGTTACTTACAATTAAGGAAAGTTGAAAGAATATACTTCAAAATGAACACAGTACAGGACTTGCTAGATACAGGTAATGAGAAAGACTAACAGGCAAAGAGGACTACAAGGGTTTTTTTATTTGTTTTTTTGGCTGCACTGAGTCTTAGTTGTGGCGGGATCTTAGATCTTCATTGTGGCATGTGGGATCTTCAGTTGTGACAGTCCGGATCTAGTTCTCTAACCAGGGACTGAACCTGGGCCCTGTGCCCAGGAAGACTCTGAGGGCACAGAGTTTTCACCACTGGGCCACCAGGGAAGTACAGGGACTACAAGTTTATGAGGTGGTGGGACCGAATCAATGGAATTCATTCATTTATACATTCAGAACATAGGTGACATAGAGGCAGAAGCCATTCATGCATGCACAATCTTTCTTCCCCTACTTCTTTCCTTGCCAGCAGAAAAGGAACCTGACCTTGGCTCCTTTTCCTCTGCTCCCTGCTAGTTCCTGGACTTCTACACAGTAAGAGTAATGAAAGAAACAAAGGCAGGAGGGGTAGGAAAGTGAAAAAAAAATGAGTATTTACAGAAAAATTTAAGGTACCTAGTTGAGAAATGGGAAACATAAGAAGATGACAGAAGAGGAGAAAGAGGATTTTATAAAGTTTTCATTTGAATTTTGAATTAACAGTTTTTCTTCTCTTCACTTCAGTTCAGTTGCTTAGTCATGCCTGACTCTTTGCTAACACATGGACTGCTGCATGCCAGGATTCCCTGTCCATCACCAACTCCTGGAGCTTGCTCAAACTCATGTTCATGGAGTCAGTGATGCCATCCAACCATCTCATCCTCTGCCGTCCACTTCTCCTCCAGCCTTCAATCTTGCCCAGCCTCAGGGTCTTTCCCAATGAGTCTGTTCTTCACATCAGATGGCCAAAGTATTGGAGTTTCAGCTTCAGCATCAGTCCTTCCAATGAACATTCAGGACTTATTTCCTTTAGGATAGACTGGTTTGATCTCCTTGAAGTCCAAGGGACTTTCAAGAGTCTTCTCCAACACCACAGTTCAAAAGCACCAATTCTTTGCTGCTCAGCTTTCTTTACAGTCCACCTCTCACATCTATATGTGACTACTAGAAAAACCATAGCTTTGACCAAACGGACCTTTGTTGACAAAGTAATGTCTCTGCTTTTCAATATGCTGGCTAGGTTGGTCATAGCTTTTCTTCCAAGGAGCAAGTGACTTTTAATTTCGTGGCTACAGTCACCATCTGCAGTGATTTCGGAGCCCCCAAAAAATAGTCTTTCACTGTTTCCATTGTTTTCCCATCTATTTCCCATGAAGTGATGGGACTAGATGCCATGATCTTAGTTTTCACAATGCTGAGATTTAAGCCAATTTTTTCACTCTTCTCTTTCACTTTCATCAAGAGCCTCTTTAGTTCTTCACTTTCTGCCTTTAGGATGGTGTCATCTACATATCTGAAGTTATTGATATTTCTCCTGACATTCTTGATTCCAGCTTGTGATTTTTCCAGTCCAGCATTTCACATGATGTACTCTGCATATAAGTTAAATAAGCAGGGTGACAATATACAGCCTTGACATACTCCTTTCCTGATTTGGAACCAGTCTGTTGTTCCATGTCCAGCTCTACCTATTGCTTCTTGACCTGCATACAGATTTCTCAGCAGGCACATAAGGTGGTTTGGTATTCCCATCTCTTTCAGAATTTTCCACAGTTTGTTGTGATCCACACAGTCAAAGGCATTGGCGTAGTCAATACAGCAGAAGTAGATGATTTTCTGGAATGCTCTTACTTTTTTGATGATCCAACGGATGTTGGCAATTTGATCTCTGGTTCCTCTGTCTTTTCTAAGTCCAGCTTAAACATCTGGAAGTTCACGGTTCATGTACTGTTGAAGCCTGATGTGGAGAATTTTGAACATTACTTTGCTAGCATATGAGATGAGTACAATTGTTTGGTAGTTTGAACATTCTTTGGCATTGCCTTTCTTTGGGATCAGAATGAAGACTGACCTTTTCCAGTCCCATGGCCAATGCTGAGTTTTCAAATTTGCTGGCATACTGAGTGCAGCACTTTGACAGCATCATCTTTTAGGATTTGAAATAGCCCAACTGGAATTCCATCACCTCCGCTTGCTTTGTTCCTAGTGATGCTTCCTAAGGCCCACTTGACTTCACATTCCAGGATGTCTGGCTCTAGGTGAGTGATCTTACCATCACGGTTATCTGGGTCATGAAGATATTTTTTGTATAATTCTTCTGTGTATTCTTGCCACCTCTCCTTAATATCTTCTGATTCTGTTAGGTCTATACCATTTCTGTCCTTATTTGTGCCCATCTTTCCAAGAAATATTTCCTTGGTATCTCTAATTTTCTTGAAGTGATCTCTAGTCTTTCCCATTCTATTGTTTTCCTCTATTTCTTTGCATTGATCACTGAGGAAGGCTTTCTTATCTCTCCTTGCTGTTCTTTGGAACTGTACATTCATATGGGTATATCTGTCCTTTTGTCCTTTGCCTTTCACTTCTCTTCTTTTCTCAGCTATTTGTGAGGCCTCCTCAGACAACCATTTTGCCTTTTTGCGTTTCTTTTTCTTGAAGATGGTCTTGATCCCTGCCTCCTGTACAATGTCACAAACCTCCTACTGTCTTGCTGGGGCTTCTTCTCTGCTTTTGGATGTGGCGTATCTTTTTTTGGTGGGATTCAATATTCTCCTGTCGATGGTTGTTCAGCAGCAAGTTGTAATTTTGGACTTCTCACAGGAGAAGATGAGCACACATCCTTCTACTCCGCCATCTTGATAATGTTGTTTTTTCTTCTCTTAAGAAACAAAAATCAATGGATATGCTATAGCTTGTACCGCTTCTGGACCCAGCAGGATAAATTTGACTAGAATATTAGCAAGAAACTGTATCAGGTAGGTGCCAGCTTGCATTCAGGTTTCATTTACTTCATACCTTCTATGAAGCAGCAGCAGACTGAAGTAGTGATCAAGACTGGAATGATCTCCAGTGAAAAGGCGATGACATCACAATTAATGCAATAGGAGTATAATTTGTGAGGACACATGGTGATTTTTACACATGATAGTGTTTATTCCACAGATCAGATCAGATCTTTGAGATAGTATAATCAGTCTCATCTGATAATGACAGAACAGAGTTCACAGAGTCCAAGGTCTGTTCAGAGAAGATAGATGAAATCAGTAGCTGGTATTCAAAACATAGGTTTTTCTGATTCCCAAGGCCTTCACGTTGTCAGTGGAAGATAGTCATTGGTTAAGCGGTGAAAGAACTGAGAGTGTAGAGCTGACCTTGGGGAGATGCCAACACTGATGGAAAGAAAAGCTGTTGGAAAACAACTAAGTAGAGACTTTAGGATGTCAAGGAAATACAGGACAAGATAATACAAGCTTGTGTAATATTTCTGAAAACCAAAGAATATAAGTAGACAATATCATCAGGGAAAAATTAAGGACAACATATGGTAAAAAAAAAAAAAAAGTCTATTATTTTTGCCAAGGCTCATATGAAAAGGGTAGATTTCATTACGGTGTGCAGCCCCTTGCTTCTCCTATAATGCAGAGCTATGCAAAGGCAATGTGTTTTGAGATAAGGGTGTGCAGCACAGACCCCTTTATTCAGTTTAAAATAATAAGATGTTGCAAGGATAATCACTAAAATGAACAGAAATTTCTAAGTATTCGAACAATGAGCTTGTTGATAAGTTTTTGAAAGAGGAAAGAAAAAGCCAGTTGAGATGAAGCTATTAAACAATACCACTTGGCAACACAACTCCAAGGGCCCCATTCATTTGCAGTTTCAAGCTGTGCTTCAGGGCATGTCTTGTTTGTAGTTCACAGTATGAATGGTGCCCTCTAGAGTTGTGCAATGAGGCCTCCTGTAAATATGCTGCTTTGGGAGCAATGTCCAAAAAAAGTTGGCCTAAGCATGTTTTTTAGAAGTGTCACTTTGTGTCCTTGCATAATTGTTCTCATTATCTGAGCCTCTGTGTATATAAAATTGAGAGATTGAATCAGGTGAATTTTGTGATAATCTCCAGGAGCGTTGACTCATATTTATGTTTACACACTTCTTTCCACTAACACAACCTCATTCACTATTAATAAGACATTTAAAGAAGTGCTATATTAATTGTATTATCATCATAATCTTTTATGCAAATAAAGAAACTAAAGTTCAGCAAGTTTAACCTATTTGTGTCTGATTTGTCTAGTGACCGCAGGTGGCCAAAACAAAAGTTCCCAACATCACACCCTATGCAGAAGGGAATGATATCTAGAAAACAGGACTGATGGAGTGTTCACATTTCTTTCCATAATCTGTTTGCAGGTTGAGTCGAACAACATTCCTGTTTACCAATGCAGAGAAGCAATTACTGATATCCAGTCCTTAATCATTGAGGAATTTTTAAAGACGCATGAGTTATTGCTATCTATTAAATGTTTGCAAGGAAATTTATAATTGGATGTCTGGTAGCTCTACATCCGTTAAGACTTTATGGTAATTGCATAAACAACAAATACATGAGGCTAGTGTCAAGCCTTAGTAAAACTATCATAGTAATTTAAATAGAAAAAACAGATCTTAAAATATAGTTTCACTTTTCGCTAAATTAAGTCCACCTTGCCTCTTGATAGCTCAACAAATGAATGATAAGATTTTGAAGCCACATGAAACAGAGGCCCAAGTGTTTGCAAAGGTAGCAGTCTTATTTAGCTGAAAGAGCGTAATCACTTGCAGTCCCCATGCACACTCAGTCACTTCAGTAGTGTCCAATTCTTTGTACCCTATGGACTATAGCCCTCTGGGCTCCTTTTTGTCCATGGGATTCTCCAGTCAAGAATTCTGGAGTGGGTTGCCATGCCCTCCTCCAGGGATCTTCCAGATATAGGGATCCAACTCGTGACTCCTGCATCTCCTGCATTGCAGGCAGATTCTTTACCCACTCTACCACCTGGGAAGCCCCGCAATCCCCATACCTTAATTTAAATTGCTATGCACACTTTAACATCTGTGGGTTTTTGAACAAGTGATTAGCCCCTGTGTGGCTAAGTTTCTCCAGCTCTGAATTGGAGATTCTACCCCTCTCATACAACTGTAGTGATGATTAAGTGGGAGAAGATGGAGTATGGCAAGTGGTGGTCTCTGAATTAAGAGTAGTCATTTTTATTAATACTTAAAGTTCTGCATGGAGATCTCTTAAATGCATGTTCATCTATTACATTTCAAGTGATAGTTAATTTAAAGCATTTCAGTTTGAGATTTATAACAATAGAGGCATGTTTCCCCTGTGACCATGTATAATGCTGATGAAGGATTACATGTTGCAGATTATTCTTGTAAAAATATGAGACAGCTAATTTAAATTCATACTATTGATTAGGGATGTGGAGACAAGGTTTATTAAAACTAGGCAATTGATTTGATTATATCAATTTGCGTTTAGGGACCTGTGGTCAATAAATTAGATCTACTGTTTCTTCTCTTCCATTGTAAGATATATGGGCTTTGATCGATAATTCTGAAGCAGCTTTCATTTAACTCACGGGCACTCAGCATAAACTGAACTGAATGACATAGATGTTAATAAAACTTTCCTGGCTTTCCAAGCTGTGGTTTTATTCATAAATGAATGGACATAAACATCATCTCATTTGTCAGATAAAATTCAATCATGCAGTATATTATGGTTATTGATATTCCTTTGAGTGGGAAAGAGCTGGGCTTAAATCTGAGCTTTGCTATTTATAGGTTATGTGTCACCCCACAAGTTACATGGTCTCTCCATAGTCTGCCCATCAGTGTAACAGTGAGTAATAATACCTAACTCATAATTTGTGTAGAGGGTTAAATTGAATAAATATTCTTTTCATTGAAAAAAATAACATTATCTGGCATGCAGTAACACCTCAGTCATTGTTACTTTTATTAGGGTTATTATTTATATCATTCCATGATTTTGAAATACTTAGCAAATGTCTTTAGAAAAGTTCCTTGCAAAGTCTTTCAGTTAAGAATTTTTATATTGTAGATTAATGAACTTTTATGTTTGATGATATTTTTAGAATACATAAAACTGAAGCCATCATTTTTAGTTTCTTCTTTTAGGTTAGAACATCACAAGACAGAACGCATGAAATAATCAAAGCCAAAGTGGTACCATAAATTCAGAAAAATTGTCACATTCTTTAAAAACATTTTATTGAAATAAAATATGTGTAGCAAACTGTTGTGAAGACATTAGTAAAGCCATCACACAGGAAAAAAAAGGATGTAAACGCTTTGCAAACCATTGCTTCCCCCTTTGTAGTCAGAGAAAAGCTAGAAGCTGCTAAGAGCAGAAAGTAGAGGCATTTAGTGTTTCTGACACAGCTCAGGTTGGCAGCTTCTGGGTTTCACAATACTTCTCATTTCCTTGGCAGCAATGGGAATATTATGGGGCAAGAGTGCACTGAAATTGTGAAATGATATTTTCATACCAATATAAGGAATTTGCTGAGGGCAAGTAAGGAGAAAGCGAATTCCAACTGTGCAAATCCTCTGGCCATCCAGCCTTAACAAATAGGAGCAAGTGAAAGCAGAGGAAGTCATTTCCTTAGCACAAGGGTAATTGCACTGAAAGGGAACTTGTGTTTTCAGTAGCTCATGCCCAGTGGTTCTGAGGGTAAATAGAATCAATAATACTAGCAACATAAGTAAGTGCTAAATGAGTATTTAATGAATTGAAAACAGACTAGAAAGCCAGCTATCAAGAGGTATTCCAGAACAAGAGAGGGGAGGAGAAAATCAGATCACCAATGAAGCACAAGTTGCAATTATATCTTTTTAGTTGACTTGACATCCAATTCATTTTTTAAACTACACTGCAGTTTATTTCCACAGTGTAAAACTGAGAAATGTAGAAAAGAAAAAAAGGTAATTTAAAAGATAGTAATATATGATTTTTCACCTTAAAATGATTTAAAATATAGTAGTATATAATTTTTCACCTGGCTCAGCACCTTTCTAACCTTGTAACCTCAAGTGACTTAATTAAACCTTCTTAAGCATCAGTTTACTCATGTGTACAGTCATAACACCTTCTTAGTGTTTTGAAGGGGCTTTCCTGATAGCTCAGTTGGGAAAGAATCTGCCTGCAATGCAGGAAACCCTGGTTCAGTTCCTGGGTTGAGAAAATCCCCTGGAGAAGGGATAGGCTACTAATTCTAATTTTGTTGGGCTTCCCATGTGGTTCAGCAGGAATGATTAAGATAATACACAGGTTTAGTACAATACCTGGAACATAATAAATGAGTGTTAAACAGGCAAAATAGTAAAATGTTATATTTTACAAATGTATGTCTAGTATTTTTTTCATTATATGGGTGACAGCACATTTCAGAACTCACATGTTTATATCCTGCTTTTCTCATTTTTATTATAAGCAATTGCAAACATCAGGAAAACCTCCTCACAAAAAACATATTGAAGGGCCACATAAAATCCTATCACAAGAATTTATCTAATTTTCTTGAATTATCTCCTATTAATGGAAATGCAGGTTGTTTCCTCTCATCCTCTTGTAACCAAGGCTCCATGAAGGTTTGTTAATCAACCTTCAATTAATGATCCTTCTAATACCCCAAACCTCATTCTGCCATTTCCTCTGCTCTACTCACCTCCATCATTGCATTTTAGCCACATGTCTTAGTTATATACCTTAAAAAACTTTCAGTTCAGTTCAGTTCAGTTCAGTTGCTCAGTCATGTCCAACTCTGTGATCCCAAGGATTGCAGCACACCAGGCCTCCTGTCCATCACCAACTCCCGGAGTCTACTCAAACTCATGTCCATTGAGTCGGTGATGCCATCCAACCATCTCATCCTCTGTCGTCCCTTAATCCTCCCACCTTCAATCTTTCCCAGCATCAGGGTCTTCTCAAATGAGTCAGTTCTTCGCATCAGATGGCCAAAGTATTGGAGTTTCAGCTTCAACATCAGTCTTTCCAATGAATATTCAGGACTGGTTTCCTTTGGCGTGGAGAGGGCCATGGGTGATTCAATTTTCAGTCCTGCCTATGTCTTTTGATATCACTTGGCCTCAATTTTTCCCTTGTAACCAAAAGGATCAAATGACCTCTGGGTTATTCCCAAGCCTAACATTCTCCTATTTTCTGTTTTGAAATTTTTCTATAAAGGAACAGGTATGATATTATGATCAATAGCTTTCAAGTCACCAAATCCACTCAGTACTGTCTTAATATATGTGACTAGATGCCAGTGTTTTGACAACACAGCCATAAGAGTGTCACTCACTCCCTTACTCCATCAGTCTGCCCTTTGGAATCACTGGATCCGTTGCCCCCAACACACACATATTTGCCATTCTGAAACTCCAAGGCTGACAGCCATCTAGATGCCCAATCCAGTGAATCATAGCCTACAGGTTAGCGTAATCTGGTCTATTTTGTCTCTAACCCCTCAAGCTGTTTATCTCCAGTCAGCTATGCTCTGGTCATATTAGTGTGGGTTTGCTTGGTTTTTGTTTGTTTGTTTGCATTTTGTTGTGAACTCTTTTCTTGTCTTGAGACTTCTCCACATCTCTTCTATGTCTGTCATTCTCCCCAAAGCTTTGCATGACTACCCCTATGTTCTTTCTTTGACGTCCATTAATGGACTGTTTCCTTAGAAAAATCTTCTTTCCCATAGCATGTCACTTTCCCTCTCCCCATTTTATAACTTAGCCCCTAACTGGATCAGTGATTACCTAACAATGATCACAGTTTGGATTTATATTCATCCTTTCATTCATTCATTGATGTATATTTTTTTGTGTGTGTTTATCTCTCCCACTAGAATGCAAGTTTCATGAGGACAGGATCTATAGCTGTCTTTTTCTTTTTATCAAAGTATAATTGACACATAACATGTTAACTTCAGGTATACAACACGATTCAATATCTGTATGTATTGTGAAATGATCATCACATTAAGTCTAGTTAACATCGATCACCATACACAGTTACAATTTTTTCTTGTGATTTTAAGAACTTTTAAGATCTACTCTCTTAGTAACTTTAGAATATACAACACAGTATTATTAACTATAGTTACTATACTATACATCCTCATGACTTATTTTATAACTGAAAGTTTGTGCAGTGTTATATTACCAGCCTCTACTATGTCATAGGCCTGGTGTATGTTTTTCCCCTCAAATATTTTTCTAAGTAAATGAAGAAATATCAGCTGGCCAGATTTCTACAGAAATTCTTCAAACACTTTAGTAAACAAGGAAACAAACAAAAAACCTTATCTCAGCTTTGTTCAAATATGAATGAAAGAGGAAATGGCAGGAGTGTTTAATATGCACTAGCTAGCTTTCTTCCTGCACAACCCTCATATCTTTTGAATGGCCAGAACACCTAGTAAATCAGCCTTCAGCATGATAGAGGATGGACTGTAGAGAATGGATTTCAACAGAGATGAAGTGAGGACGATCATAGCAATCTTCAGAGTGCTGAGGTGATTTATACGTACAGACTTCTGGATTACCTGCCACTGAATTTCATCTAGCCTCCTTATAATATTGCTGCCTGAGAAAGATACCACAGCTCTGGATGCACTGTCAGTATTGAATTTCACTCAGAAATGTGGCTCCAAAAAATGCACACATCTTCAACATTAATGATTCAAGTGGCTGTATCAAGAGAATAGCCTTTTGCTTGGAGTCCTGCTTTTCCTGAATAAGGCACACATGTTTTATGTTTATATTTGGGCTCTCTTTTATTTTTCCCCCCAAAATTTAGGTTTATCTTATCACTTCCAAAAATTTTCTTTCTAGAAGTTATGTCTTGGTTTTGATTTGTCTCATCCTATTATTAATAGTAACTTAAAAGGGACAAAAAATCAATATTGAATGTTGGCCATTGTCAAACTACCATATATTTTCCACCTAATTAACATTAGACCTCAGAGACTATAATGGACTCTAGTTCCTGGAGTTAACCATTGGCCAAGGAAGCATTTGTTCTGAGGTCAAAAAATTTCATTCATGCTGCAAATCACTTTGCTCCCAGTCACTGTGCAAGAGGCTGTGTATGTTTATCAAGGATTTTTGGATGGCTCCTTCTATCTGTTTTTGTGCCAGGATCTTTGAAGGGAGCATTGTGCTTGTGCAGTGAATTCCAGTTCATGACAGAGAAGAACATTTCTTCTCAAAACAACCTCTTTAGAACCAAGCCTTCCATGTCGTATTCCCATCCTGGATATTTTGTTGAACTTTGCTGTGTATTTGTGTGTGGCTGCGGGTATGGGTGTGTTGATCCTGTAGTTTTGTGCCTTAGCTCCATGGGTAACCTGTTTCACTGCTCATGGTAAAATGTACAGAGGCTGTTCTGCTTTCAAAGTTTCCATATCTTTCTCAAGCAGATTTTCCTTCTGTTCCCCTTCCCTGTTCTTTTCATCCAGAGAGCCTCAAGTTGGGCACGCATTAAAATCAAGATTCAGAGAAGCAGCCATTTCCACCACCTTTGTAAACACATGCTATTTCCATTTTCAAAGGGAAACTCAGGGAGCATTTTCCACTGAACCGTCCGGAAAGGGCCAATCTGGCTTCTTCGGGCTCAGGTTTTACCGGTTGCTACCAATAAGGAATCATTTTGTGGTGTCTCCAGAATTGAAACCCTCTGCCGCTTTGAATCCGGTTTTTAAATGTCCTTTTGCAAAGCCTGCCAAGAAGGAACTTGTGTTTAGAGAGCCAGGGTTTCATTTGCAATTGAAAGGGACAACCATATCTTTGTGGTTTTTAAAGGGATGGGAAAGAGCAAAAGGAAAGTAAAAGGAAATGGCAAAAGTTGGAAAAGGAGGAAACTCACGGGAGAGTCCCCTTTAGCTTTGTGTAGATTTTAAGGACAGCAATGTTCTTGGATTGTTATTGTCTCTTAAATACTCTGCTTAGTGCCTGTCATGGGCTGCTTGGCTTCTGACTGTGGGTGGCTGGAAGTCAAAGTTATAAACCAGGTCACTTAAACCCAAGATTTAGCCAGTGGCTCTTTTACATTTGTAAGCAAGAATATCTCTAGCCTCCCCACAGAGCAAGTGTGAGGACTGACCTTTCATGGATCACATGGATCACTTCTCAAAAGAGAAGTCAGACTAGTTTTGACATAAAAAGACTTTGCCAGCAGAGCTCTGGGCAGAGACAGGAATACTCAACACCGGAGAAAGCAGAGTGTATGCCAATGGTAGGAATATGACTAACTTGAAGGTAGGAAAAGGGATGGGGAGGTGAGGAGAGGAATGTAAGAAGCTAAAGTAAGGAAATCAAATGGATCACACTTTATCAGGACAAACAATATGCTGTCTTTTGCCAAATATGTGGCTGGGAAGGATGTAACTTTTCCAACTTTCTAGGGTTTTATATTTTTAAGGCTTTAATCATCATAAAAGGACTTGACAGGAAGGAGGGAAATAAGATATATACAGGAGGTACTCACAGGGAGGTACATTTTTTGAAATTAATTTTTATTAAAATATAGTTACTTTACTATGTTTTGGTAGTTTCTACCATACAGCAAAGTGAATCAGCTCTACATATACACTTATTTACTCTTTATTAAGTAATGTATCTGTGTTGCTTAGCTGTGTCTGACTCTTTGTGACCCTGCGGACTATATCCTGCTAGGCTTCTCTGTCCATGAAATTCTCCAGGCAAGAATACTGGAGTGGGTTGCCATTTCCTCCTCCATGGGGTCTTCCTGACCCAGGGATCAAGCCCAGGTCTCCTGCATGGCAGGTGGATTCTTTACTGTCTGAGCCACCAGGCAAGCCCCTTTTTGGTAATGAGAACCTACTGAGTAGGGCAGAGAACTCTACTCTGTGCTCGACAGTGACCTAAAAGGAGGCACGTTTTTGAGAAGCAGTTTATCACTAAAGGGAGAAGCAGGTACGGGTTTGGTCTTCCCCTAATTACCCTGCCCTTAGAACAGGGTTGAGGCTTCCCTGATAGCTCAGTTGGTAAAGAATCTGCCTGCAATGCTGGAGACCCTGGTTGGATTCCTGGGTGAGGAAGATCCCCTGGAGAAGGGATAGGCTACCCACCCCAGTATTCTTGGGCTTTCCTTGTGGCTCAGCTGGGAAAGAATCCATCTGCAATATGGGAGACCTGGGTTTGATCCCTGGGTTGGAAAGATCCCCTGGAGAATGAAAAGGCTACCCACTTCAGTATTCTGGCCCGGAGAATTCCAAAGGATTGCAAAGAGTCGGACATGACTGAGTGACTTGCACTTTCATTTTCACTTTCACTTTAGAACCTGGTTATTAAACGGAGTGGTTGTTCAGGTAATGTGCATGTGAAGAAGAGCGCTGAAGGAAGGAGGAGGGTGGAAACTTGAGGAAGGTGACTGCCGTTCATCAACCAGCTACAAGGCTTGGGCCCAGATCCTTCACCCTCTGGCCCTCAGGATCTTTGCCTCCAGAGAAATGTGCTTTGGTGAAAAGAAAGCTTTGTGCTTCTTCCCAACTATAAGACCAGTTGGATTAATATTCTGACTCAACAGCTGTGTGATTGTGGGTGGATAATTTCACCTCTCTGAGCTAATTTTCTCATATTTGCAGGAAGATAATAAGACCTGCTTTACTGGAATGAGTGAAAGTGAAAAACTATTAGTCACTCAGTTGTGTCCGACTCCTTGGGACCCAGCCAGGCTCCTCTGTTCACGGCATTTCCCAGGCAAGAATACTGGAGTGGGTTGCCATTTCCTTTTCCAGAGTCTCTTCCTGACCCAGGGATTGAACCCGGGTCTCCTGAATCACAGGCAGATTCTTTACCATCTGAGCCACTAGGGAAACCTGGGTCTGATTAAGAAAGAGCTATATAGTATCTGGCCTGAGATAGGTGCTAAGTAAGTGACAGCTGTTTTCTGTCCAATGAGGGGCCAAATGGCTTTTGTTCTTTTTAGCCCCTAGAAGTTTCTCATTCCATGGATCACTGTTAATGATTTAAAATTTATGAATATGGGCATATTCACTACAATAACATAGCACATATTTATTTCTTAATATCTTTACTAAGACTGTTTTTCTTTTGCTGATTTCACCAATTTATTTCAAAAAGAAATGATAGAATCACTAGGCCACATTAAAACAGTTCTCCACAAGAGAAATTGTTTCCATAATGGGGACTTTTCAGAATATTTTCACTGTGTGCTTGCACCTTTGCAAATGATCCAAGATAAAGTGCCTTCTATCTCTCCTGGGATGTGATTTTACAATCCAATTATTTTACTGACAGGAAGCATCGTCTTCATTTCTAGTCAAAATTTACCTTAATTTCCACTTGTGCCATGCTAAATAATTCACTCTTCTCTTTGATCTGCTAGATATACATATACCAAACCTTTTTTTCAAATTTTTCTTTCTCTTGGTTTCTGTGTATGTAATGAGATGAATGGCCTTTAATCAATAGCTTCCTTACCGAAAATACATATGTGCTTTTGCTTTCAGCATTCACTAAGATTCTTTGCTGCTGAGAATATGTGAGGTAAGTAGATGCAGCTAATACTCATTAAACTGAAATCCTTGGATTTTAAGCTTTATGGAAACATATAATGAAAAAAGCAAAGATATGAGGAAATAATTTAAAAGTAAAATATTCACCCAGGTATTAGTAAAGCCACAGTACATTGCATAGTCCTTGGTGGCTTCAGTGTCACCAGCATCACCTATTTCCACATTTATAAAAGATACTCTAAGACTATGCAATATCTGGACAATATCTGGGTGTGTTTCTGTAGTATATCAGAACACCTGGAATGTAGACTTGGCTGTGCTTTTTGTAGAAAGGAATTCCTTTAAGAGATGATGTGGAAGGCACAGGGAAAAGACACAGAAACCCACAGAATGCCCTAGGTTCTGTGCTAGAACCAGCATTAGGCTTAGAACAGGTGTGGTTTCCCTTGATTCCCTGAAATAAGATATTTAGTTATGGCTTGGGAGAGGAGTGTGGACACGGGAAACCACAGTGTATATCTGGGGGGAGGGGCTGTTGCTGTTCAGTTGCTCAGTCGTGTACAACTCTTTGTGACCCCATGGACTGCACCACACCAGACTTGTCCTTCCTTGTCCTTCACTATCTCCCAGAGTTTGCTAAAACTCATGTCCATTGAGTTGATAATGTCATCCAACCACATCATCCCCTGTCACTTCCTTCTTCTGCCCTCAATCTTTCCCAGCATGGGAGTCTGTTGCAGTGAGTCGGCTCTTTGCATCAGGTTCCAAAGGATTGGAAATTCAGCTTCAGCATCAGTCTTTCCAATGAATATTCAGGGTTGATTTCCTTTAGGGTTGACTGGTTGGATCTCCTTGCAGTCCACAGGACTCTCAAGAGTCTTCTCCAGCATCACAATTCAAAATTAGCAGCTCTTCAGTGCTCAGCTTTCTTTATAGTCCAACTCTCACATCCATACATGTCTACTGAAAAAACCATAGCTTTGACTATTTGGACTTCTGCTGGCAAAGTAATCTCTCTGCTTTTTAATATGCTGTCTAGGTTTCTCATAGCTTTTCTTTCAATGAGCAAACACCTTTTAATTTCATGGCTGCAGTCACTATCCACAGTGATTTTGGAGCCCAAGAAAATAAACTCTGACACTGTTTCCATTGTTTCCCCGTCTATTTGCCATGAAGTGATGGGACCAGATGCCATGATCTTAGTTTTTGAATGTTGAGTTTTAAGCCAGCTTTTTCACTTTCCTCTTTCACTTTCATCAAGAGGCTCTTCACTTTCTGCCATTAGTGGGGAGAGCTATGGGTGGATTTGTTTTATTTTATTGGGGGGAAGGCTCTTTCTCTTCAATTGAAAGATTAGGGGTTATTCGCTGCTGCATCACCACCACCTTTTCCTCTGTGTGTGTGTGTGTGTGTACTGATTGATACTGGCCATTTTCTGTATGCTTTCTAAATTTAGTGAACCCATGGTTCTACATCATTATACATTGTTTACTGTTGAACTGTCAACTTTCACTTCACATGGTCAGCCAGTAAAACAGAAAGTACATCAAATGCTTGATGTCTTTGTGAAAAGATCAGAAATTATTCTTGGCAATGAAAAACTAGATCTACTACTGCGTAACAACTCTACATATCTGAAATATTATATTGTGCTATTTTTGTCTGTTTCCCTGAAAAAGGGAAAGAAACATTTATTAAAGCAGTTAATATTGGGCAAAGCCTTATGTTCAGTTCAGTCACTCAGTTGTGTCCGACTCTGTGTGACCCCGTGGACTGCAGCACACCAGGCTTCCCTGTCCATCACCAACTCCTGGAGCTTACTCAAACTCATGTGCATCGAGCTGGTGATGTCATCCAACCATTTCATCCTCTTATGTTAAGCCTGTTAAAAACAACATCGTGTATAATTCTTTCATTGACTCTTAGAGTTAGTTATCAGACACTGTTTGTGGCCCGCAAAATAGCTTTTCTTCCCTTTTTTCTTTCTAACAAAATCCATGTGCTCAGTTAAAGCACTCCCATATTCCTTTGTCTCTTCCAGCCAGGGTGGTAGAATTCTTACCAGTGAAAAACTATGAGAGATCTGTTGGGTGTGGGGGAATGTCAGGAAAAACTATTTTCTCTTTATGTCAACTTTCTCTCCCCCAGGATATACTTGTCTAAATATTCCCTCTGCATATAGTTAAAATCATATCAGTAGAGTCATAGTTTTTCTTTCAATCATCAAACATACTATAGAAAGCTCAAGAGGAGAACAGAAGTCTAATGTATTTATCCATATTTTTGCTGACCATGTTTTTTCTTCCTTCCTGGTGTTTCATTCTTTCATTATTGCCTTTCTTTTTAGAGAACTCCCTTTAGCTATTCTTTTAGGGTAGGTCTGATGATGAAAATTTTCTTGGTTTTCCTTCCTTTCAGTATGTCTTGACTTTCCCTTCCTTTCTAGAGGACATTTTCACTGGTCAAAGAAATCTGGCTTGACATTTCTTTTCTTTAAGGACAGTACACTATTTTGCCATGTTTTCTGGCATACATAACCTCTGATGAGAAGTCGTCATTCCATTTGTTTTCTTCTGTAAGTGTGCCATTTCCCCCCAGCTGCATTCAAGAATGTTTCCCTTTGTCTTCAGTTTTCAGAAGTTTAAGTATATTATATCTTGTCATGGATTTCTATTGGCTCATTTTGTTTACCATCTGATTACTTTTTTGAGTTTGTAGGATCATGTCATTTTCCAGATTTGAAACGTTTTGGCCATTATCTCTGTGAATGCTTTTTTTCAATTTTGCCTTCTTTTTTATCTCTCTCTCTGGTACTTTGAGGGGTTAAATTGAATAATGTTTAGTTATAGTCCAACAGGTCTATGAGGCCATTCATTTATGTTGTCTTTTTTCCCTGCTGTTCAAACTGGGTGATTTCTGTTTTTCCATCTTTGAGTTCACTAGTTCTATCCTCTATCTCCTCCTTTCTGTTTCTTCAATTCTAAAATTTCAGTTGGGTACTTCTTTATAAATTTCATTCCTTTGCTGAGGCTTTCTAATTTCAGTTTGTTTCATGCATGTTTACGATTGCTCACCAAAGCATTTTATCATGGCAGCTTTAAAATATTTGAGAACTCTTAGCAGTTCATCTTGTATCCAGAACTGTTGGTTTTCTTTCTTTTTTTTCTGTAGAGTTTGAGATCCTCCTGTTTCTTGGCATGAGTACTTTTTTTTTAAATATAGAAACATGCACACTTTAACAATATAAGACAATGGATTTTATTTATTTATTTATTTATTTGTTTGTTTGTTTTTAAATTTTTTATTTTTTTAATTTTAATTGGAGGCTAATTACTTTACAATATTGTGGTGGTTTTGCCATATAGTCACATGAATCAGTCGTGGTTGTACATGTGTTCCCCATCCTGACACTCCCTCCCACCTCCCTCCTCATCCCATCTCTTAGGGTCATCCCAGTGCACCAGCCCTCAGTACCCTGCCTCATGCATCAAACCTGGACTGGCGATCTATTTCACATATGATAATATACATGTTTCAATGCTATTCTCTCAAATCATCCCACCCTTGCCTTCTCCCACAGAGTCCAACAGTCTGTTCTTTACATCTGTGTCTCTTTTGCTGTCTCACATATAGGGTCATCGTTACCATCTTTCTAAATTCCATATATATGCATTAATATACTATATTGGTGCTTTTCTTTCTGACTTACTTTGCTCTCTATGATAGGCTCCAGTTTCATCCACCTCATTAGAACTGATTCAAATGCATTCTTTTTAATAGTTGAGTAATATTCCATTGTGTATATGTACCACAGCTTTCTTATCCATTCGTCTGCCAATGGACATCTAGGCTGCTTCCATGTCCTAGCTATTGTAAACAGTGCTGTGATGAACACTGGGGTACACATGTCTCTTTCAATTCTGATTTCCTCGGTGTGTATGCCCAGCAGTGGGATTGCCAGGTCATATGGCAGTTCTATTTCCAGTTTTTTAAGGAATCTCCACACTGTTCTCCGCAGTGGCTGTACTAGTTTGCATTCCCACCAGCAGTGTAAGAGGGTTCCTTTGCCTCTGCACCCTCTCCAGCATTTATTGTTTGTGGACTTTTTGATAGCAGCCATTGTAACCGGTGTGAGACGGTACCTCATTGTGGTTTTGATTTGCATTTCTCTGATAGTAAGTGATGTTGAGCATCTTTTCGTATGTTTGTTAGCCATTTGTATGTCTTCTTTGGAGAAATGTCTGTTTAGTTCTTTGGCCCATTTTTTGATTGGGTTGCTTATTTTTCTGGAATTGAGCTGCAGGAGCTGCTTGTATATTTTTGAGATTAATTCTTTGTCAATTGTTTCGTTTGCTATTATTTTCTCCCATTCTGAAGGCTGTCTGTTCAACTTGCTTATTGTTTCCTTCATTGTGCAAAAGCTTTTAAGTTTAATTAGGTCTCAGTTGTTTGTTTTTGCTTTTATTTCCTTTACTCTGGGAGGTGGGTCATAGAGGATCCTGCTGTGCTTTATGTCAGAGAGTGTTTTGCCTATGTTTTCCTCTAGGGGTTTTATGATTTCTGGTCTTACATTTAGATCTTTAATCCATTTTGAGTTTATTTTTGTGTATGGTGTTAGGAAGTGTTCTAGTTTCATTCTGTTACAAGTGGCTGACCAGTTTTCCCAGCACCACTTGTTAAAGAGATTGTCTTTACTCCATTGTATATTGTTGCCTCCTTTGTCAAAGATAAGGTGTCCATAGGTGCATGGATTTATCTCTGGGCTTTCTATTTTGTTCCATTGATCTAAATTTCTATCTTTGTTCCAGTACCTTACTGTCATGATGACTGTAGCTTTGTAGTAGAGCCTGAAGTCAGGCGGGTTGATTCCTCCAGTTCCATTCTTCTTTCTCAAGATTGCTTTGGCTATTCGAGATATTTTATAATTCCATACAAATTGTGAAATTATTTGTTCTAACTAATGGATTTTATTTAAAGCTTCTGCTTTAGCTGACTTGCACTGACCTCCTCTGGCATGTCTGGGAAGAAGAAGATGTTGTTTCCTTACTGCCAGGTAGAAGTCCAAGCTCCCTACTCAGGTTCTGTTGTCATCAGAGGGGTAGAGTTCATTAATGCTGGGTTGGGGTGAAAGATCTGGTTTCCCATGTAGTCTCCACTGACACTGTGGAGGCAGGAGCCCCATTATTTGCCTGTGGGGTGACACTCCCAGCTCTGAAGTTTGCCTTCTTTGACATTTCCCAACAGGAAAGTTGTGGCTCCACATCACAGCCTCATGAGGGTAAAAGCCTAGGCCCTTCCCTTGGCTTTTGCTGTTAGGCTTGAGGCCTTAGTTCTCTTTGTGATATTTGGCTGGAATACAGTGGTGATTGTACAGTTGTTGTTTTTTTTTTTTTTTTTCCTAGCTTGCTAGGCTTCTCCTGCCTCTAACTATAGCTAGCACACCTTAGCTTTGGTTGGGCCTTTTTTATTTATTCATTTTTTGGCCTACATTCATGCATTCATTGGAATTCTCAGGTTGCCACCTTCTTCAACTCCAGGTCTGAAGTATGACCAAGAAATTCACTTCCATGTCATGCCTTGGGTCTTTTTTTTGTTATTGGACTCCTTGGGTCTTGAAGTCCCTAATCAATCTACATTATTCTCTCCACGTTTCTTATGTTTGCTTTAGCTACATTGTCCATGGTTTTTAGTTATGCTTAGTGGGAGGTATACAGAAAAGTATTTCTACTCCATATTCCTTGAAGCAGTAGTCACTCAGGAATATACATTTTTACTTAGTGATTTTTATAATTACTCCCAGGTGATTCTGAGTCAAAGATCTATGGGTTACCCTTTGAGAAACATTAGCTACATAATGAATCTGAGACCCAGAGAGACTAACTCAAAAAGTAGATGTCAAATACTCAGGCTGTACAACACAAAGTTTAAACTAGAACCCATGTCTTCTGGCTTCCCTTTCAATACCCTTTCCTCCTCGTTACACTAAATAAAGCAGCTAAAAATACCAAAAGGAAATAATGTACCAATTTCACTGGTATTTATGAAGATCAGTTTGCCTAGAGATAATGCACAGACTTAAAAAAATGTAGAGGCACAATCTTTCTAATACATTTGTTTCCCACAAGCTGCAATATAATTTCTACTGAGGAGGATTCCAGGCAATTGCTCCAAGATAGGGTATTGTCTGTACATGAGAGGATTGTTCTTGGAAGTAAAAGTCTACACAGTCTACTGAGGGTGCTGCATACTTGCCTGCATAGTCTGACTCACACACAGTGAAGCTTTTCCAGTTATGTTAATACTCATCTGTCAGTGGCCTCTATAATTGCCTAAGTTAGTTGGTAGACATGCAGGCAATGTTAATTCTCTGCAAATATAGTTATTCATAACTTGGTGTCAATTGCATTGTCCTCAATAGAGACAGCTCTTCAGATATCACTGGCATTGAGGGCAAGAAGGCTGTATTCAGTCATCTCTGGGGAGCTAGTGAAATCTGGAGAGACAGGCAATGGTGTGGGAGCGAAGGCAGCATACAAATGCATCTAATGAAATATGGGCATCCTTCAGTGGCTGCCTTTCATTTGACTGGCCTCATGCACAGGTTGTACCAGATGGCACTCTCATGGTTTCCATCAGTGTGGAAATGCAATGAAGAAGGGGAGGAGAAGAATAGATGAAAAAAAAAAAATCTGCACAGCTGAAAATAATTATGATTATGTAACTAATGACCCAGGGAATTAGAGGAAGCCAAACTCATTGGAACTCGGGCCACATGCAGGCAGATGTCACAACTTAATGACAAAAGATGAATTGCTTTATATCCTGCATAGTAACACATGATGAGGGCTTTTGATTCTTCGTTCCAAATCCCTGTCTTAGAATATGGTCATAAGGAGAACCATATCCTGAGTATCTTTCCATTTTGAAGTGAAATTGAGCTAGCAGCAGTCCTGGATTGTTAAAAATGTCAAAATAATTTCAGTAAATCTTAGATCGATATTTATTTTGACCTGTAGGAGGAGCAGGAAGCAACCTGAAGGATGTTGGAGATAGCCCTTCTGCCACTGAAATATAGACTATGCATTCCCGGGAGGGTTGGGTTAAATCTTACACTTTTGTGGTCATTTAAAAGCATTTATTGAGATTCTGCCATGTGTGTGGCCCTGCTTAACAAGTGTGTTGGAAAGATGAAAAGAGACACTACCCCTGCCCACCCTGGAGGAGTTGACAGTGGTGTGCACTTTGTAAATATTGATTGGAGTGGATAACCAATTGCTATTCCTTAAACAGACCCTGTCAAGGTTGCTGAAATTCCCACTGTCTCCTATCAAAGCTCTGAAAGCTGACATTCAAAGGCTGGTAGTTCAAGTATTCATTCTTGAATTCATTCACTCAGTCATTCAGCAAATCTCCACTGAATATCTGTTATGTTCTAGGCACTGAGCTTGGCCCTAGGTTTAAACTGGTGAATATCATTGTTTAATATTAACAATATTAAATTATTATTATTAAGTATGGACAATATTAAGTTAACATAATATTAAATAAAAACATAATGTATGAATATATTATGTCTTAAGCTATGGTTTGCTTAAAAACAATCAATGGTAAAGGTGGAGTCACAATCTCAATATTTAGAAATCAATGGTGGAATTACTGTTACAAAGTTTTATGAGAAAGGGTTAGTTAGATGCATTAGTGTCTCATCTAATGTATCAGCCAGTCACGGGGAAAAAATGTAAAGCAGATGCCATTAATATTTTGAATCTTATAAAAACATGTTTATGAAAAACACATTAGGGGAGTGGATAGCTCACAGGTTTGGCAATGAAAGACCAAACATTTTAAATCCATATAATTGGTTGACATCCAGCCAAAACTGGATAACAAATGCAACTCTTCCCCATCTGCTAGTTTATGCAAATGGGTTGGTGATCTCATTTAGTTTTCTAGGAGACAGGTGTCTCTATTGCTAAAGCAACTACTCGGTTGGCATCCAGCCTCAGTTTCAGGAAAAGTCTTGAATTTAGCTGTGGGGTAGTGCTCAGCTTACAGCATGATCCTAAGAATCCCTAGATAAAAGAGAAAGGCCAGAGCTGAAAACTACTGGAAGTTGGTGTCCAGTCTGTCAGAGTTTGGATCAGCCATGGCAGACAAGACTCTAACTTGTTGCACATGCATTCTCTACCTGATTTCTTCAGAGTTGAAGATCTGCCAGGAAGATAGCTCTGAAAGAAGTTTTTGCTGGAGACTGTCCAACTCAGATACCAATACCAAGCCTGATTGGATAGAACCTTATTTCTTTCCAGAACTTTCTCCATATTCCAGATAACCAGAGAACACAAGTATTTTTAAAAACTCTTTTAGGGATAAAATAATCACAGATACAATATCACAGTTAAAGGAAGCCTGATTTTTTAGTGTTCATCTATTATTGGTGAATAGGGAAGTGAAGAAGAGCACAGACTATGAAATTAAACTACTTCGGGTTCAGATCCTCTCATTGTCACTTAGCTGTGTAACTCTGGGAAAGTTACTTGACTTCTCTGGTCCTCATTCCACCCATCCATAAAATGGAGATAATAGTATTACCAAGGCCATAGAATTGTTATGAGAATTGAATGCATGCAATATATTTAGAACTGTGTCTGGCATATATTGAGTTTTTGTACAAGTTACCTCGCATTACTGCTTTTTTAGTTCAATGAAAAAAAACCGCTCTCATTATTTAATTCTAACATCAGTTCTTCGACATAGGTATTATGCACCGCCATTTTACAGTTGAAGATATTAAGCTTCAGAATGGTCAATGGCAGGGAAGAATTAAGGTGGTTTATTGAATCTGCCTAATGCCAAACCAAGATCTCTCTATTGCAGTCAGTTGCTTTAGATCACACGGCAGAGTAGGAAAGCAGACTGTTACCCAAGATTTCTGGTTCTCAGTTCAACAAACCTGTCAGTAATTTCTAGCTTCTGGTTTTGTTAAAGCAAAGGAAAAATATGTGAAAAAATAAAAAATACTGATTTTTATGACCTCTACCAAAAATAACAAATTGAAGTGCAAGAAATAATAATTTTTCTTAAAAAATTATTGATTGCTACATTTTAGCAATTGTTATGCTAAATTCTGGGGTCATAGTGATAAATAATACAGAGAAAGTGATTACTGGAAATTTTCTAATAAATTCTAATTACTCAGATTATTTTTTTCTTTCACAAATTCCTTTCATAATTTTTTTAAACCAAATGGCAAAACCGGTTCTGATTCTGTTGACTTTTATTTATAGATGAAAATATATTTACTTACCCATAATATTTAATAGCAACTAGGATCTTAATTTTTTTAAAAATTATCATTCAAGGCCCTTGAAGGAAGCGATTGTTTTAATTATTATTCTTCTGGATTTTGCTCATTAAGGTCTCTGTGTGTTCTTGATCCTCTCACAGATGAGTGAATTAACTAGTGACTGTAGGATGACACTTCCATGACTTTACAGGCTTCCAAAAGAGGTAGGCCATAATGAAGGCATGCATGAGAGGACTAGGAACCAGGGAGGTGGCACACGTTGAAGTTCCCACATCATCATTCATACTAATCTGATTAACTCTCTCAGTCTCATTTTCAGAGTGCAGGGATCAGGAATTTTGGCAACCATCTGGGTAACAGAAGTCCCTCCCCAAGGATCTTGCAAATTTCTGCCCATATGTTCCCTGTAAAATTGCATTGCCTACGGCTTTCTTTCCACAGCTCACGTCTGCAAAGATGACCAACCAACCAGATCTTGTGACAGAGTCCATCAGCCTTTCAGGAATATGCCAATGTAGTCATTTCTCACTTGGACTTCTGTATGATTTTTATTGATAATATGAGCACTGCAAATAATAACAAATATATTAAACATGAGGAGATACTGTCTGATACTAAGCTTGCAATGCACAGAGCCATTAAAAAAAGCACTTTGCATCGTAAGACACAACTTCCTGGGTAGTTCAGGGTAAAGAACCTGCCAGTCAATGCACAAGATGCAGATTTGATCCCTGGGTCAGGAAGATCCCCTGGAGGAGGAAATGGCCACCCACTCCAGTATTCTTGCCTGCAAAATTTCTTGGATAGAGGAGCCTGGCAGACTGTGGTCAATGGGGTTGCAAAAGAGTCAGACATAACTTCAGTTCAGTCGCTCAGTCACGTCTGACTCTTTGCGACCTCATGGACTGCAGCACGCCAGGCTTCCCTGTCCATCACCAATTCCAGGAGCCTACTCAAACTCATGTCCATCGCATCGGTGATGCCATCCAACCATCTCATCCTCTGCCATCCCCTTCTCTTCCTGCCGTCAATCTTTCCCAGCATCAGGATCTTTTCAAATGAGTCAGTTCTTCACATCAGGTGGCCAAAGTATTGGAGGTTCAGCTTCAGCATCAGTCCTTCCAATGAATATTCAGGACTGATTTCCTTTAGGATTCATATAACTTAGTGACTAAACAACAACATCGTAAGAAGTACCAGAAAATACTGCCCTCTTCTATCTTACAGTACAACACCTGGGGAGCAGGCTTTAGGAATACACAGTCTAATGTAATTCTCTCCAGGTGAGTATCTTTTAGGGAAAAAGAAAGATACTACATTGGCTTATCTGGATTGTGTTGCATTTGTCATTTTTAACAACTTCAAACTAAGGCTTGATTCATAGAATTATGATTATTAAAATGTTAGTTGTCCTAGGCAAGACTTTCTCATATCTGATTTCTCTAAGTCCCAAGACAGCCCTTGGTAAGAATGTCTTAAACTTGTGAGCAGCTTTCATCAGCTGAATAATAAATGCAAGTTTCCCTATTTTGAAAACTCAAAGGAGCATGTGCTTAGAGATTCTGTATGTTATCCTTTTCTCTAGTTTTCAGACTAGATAGAATATTTATCTCCCTGTGTTCATTAGAAAATATATATGATGTTCCATCATGGGGGTGACCAATGAATATTTAGTTCATTGTTGAAAGATATGGACTTCTAAGAATGGGCTTCCCTCGTGGCTCAGACAGTAAAGAATCTGCCTGCAATACAGGAGACCCAGGTTCGATCCCTGGGTCAGGAAGATCCCCTGGAGAAAGGAATAGCTACCCACTCCAGTATTCTTGCTTGGAGAATTCCATGGACAGAGAATCTTGGCAGGCTACAGTCCATGGGGTCACACAGAGTTGGACATGACTGAGTGACTAACACTTTCTCTCTAAGAATATTTCCATTCTTATAAAGGCTACCCTCACAGTCTTGCTGTTGAAAGCGAGAACCATACAAATATTGGGTGTAGAGCCGTTACAGTCTTCCTCCTGTGCTCCATCAGAAACCACGTGTTACAGGGTGAGAATGGGCAAAACTTGACCTCACAACACTTTGATCTTTCAATGAAGAAACATATTATGGAAACTAGATTGTGTCTGCTGCAGCTCAACCTGGCCTAAAGTACCAAAATTTCTCTCGTGTTATAGCTAAAATTACTTTGGGAAATGAATAGATATCAGATTGTGTGATTTTCTCATGGGGGCTATTGGCAGATGACACCCTTATGGGGTGGGTGGTACATTCTCATGAGGAAATAGTTGGTTCCTCTGTCAATCATCCTGTAGAGATGTGGGTCATGGAGAAGAGGAGAAACTCATTCAACTTTAGAATTACATGAATTATAATCATCTCTTCTTTGTGGGAATATGGATTATTTTGGTATAGCCTCCAAAGCTCAGGGAAAACTAGAATGATTCCAGTCAGTTGTATGTGTAAACTACCACTTGTCATGTAGACATGTTGAGATAAAATAAGAACATGGCTGGATAAAGGATCCTGAGATTATATATGAGTCTGTGCATAGATTCTGTTACTCAAACTCCACCTGATTAATTTGCCAGATTTACAGGTGATCTACTTCTCATCTATAAAGTGTAGTCACTGACATCCATAGCTAGGGTGAGCAACCCAGGTGGTTTGCCTAAAAATGTCTTGGTTTCATCACTGAAAGTCCTGAATCCCAGAAAACCATCAGTGTTGGGAAAACCCAGATAGTTGGTCACCTCACTGAATTTGGTAACACAGTGAGGTAACACCTCACTGACAGTTAATGACGCACTGAATTTACCTAGGAAGAAACTCTGTAGTGACTCATGTCCTTTTCTTCCTACGAGTTGAACTGAACTGAATGTTTACCAAGAATCTGTTATACCATTTGTTCCCAAACCTGTTTAATCACTTACTTGTTGTTATAATTATATAATTTAATTAAATATAATGTAAACAGAGAAAATATCCATGTGAAAATGGAGAATGGTATCTCTGTGGAAACTAATTTGACAGTGGAATATAAATTTGCTACCAAGAATGTTAAATCTAATGTAACAAAACAGTTGTAAATGATTCATAAAATAATATATATCACAGACTTTTACATTCTCATTCCTCATTATAGACATTGAAAACGGAAATTACAAACAACCCATTATTAGTGTTGAGAAATGAGACACTGATCAGATGATCCATGCATAAAGAGAAGACCTTGGTCTTCAAGAGATTGGTGCTGCATTTTTTTATGTTTCAAACTAAAAATGTGTAAGGCATGTATAATTAAATTTTTTATTCCATGATCTAACAAATATCTTCCATTAGCTGATTAGTCCAATAAGTTCTTTAAAAAAAAGATTTTCTAATTGCATTTGTAATCATTCCCTATATTGGTGTGCTCTGCTTTTCTTTTATTGCGTCCAAACTTTCAGTAAGATCCTATGGACATACTACTCTCCATCAATCACTGTATGTTTGGCTTTTTAAAAATATTTATTTATTTTAAATTTTGGTTACATCAGGTCATAGTTGTGGCAGGCGGGGTGTTTGTTGTGGCATGAGGGCTCATTTGTTTCAACGCTCCAGCTTGTAGTGCATTGGCTTAGGTACCCCTTGGTCATTTGGGATCTTGGTTCCCTGATCAAGGATTGAACCCAAATCCCCTGCATTGGAAGGTGGATTCTTAACCACTGGACCACCAGGGAAGTCCCCATCAATCACTGTATGTTGATGCTTAGCATACTATGCAGAGAAAAACAAAGAGTGTGAATACAGGTTGTAAGCTCTGTCTGCCAAGGACCAGATCTATTTTATTTGCTATTTTCTGGTAACTTGCATGCTTCCAGTCAAAAACTAAGAGATCCTTATGTGAAGAATGCTTGATAAATAGTCAGTGAATGAATGAATGAACATCTCTCAAAAACCCTATAGTCAACCTTGAAGTTTTAAATGCTAATTATTAAATATTTAAATATATATTATTTATCTAACGATTCCATTTTTTCCCCTTGGAAAAATAATAGGCAGATCAGGGGACTTTTATAAGCATTGGAAAGATTACAAAGATGAATAAGATACACAAAGTAAAAATATGACAAGATTTGAAATTTAATGATGAATTCAGCATTGTTATAGACCAATCTGAACAGAGGACTGGAAAATCAGATAGAATATCATATTATGCAGTACTGGGTGCATGCAGACTGCATAATTGAACCTAAGTTGAGGGAAGAAAGAAATCAGTGCTCACTTGGCCTTAGCATTTAGTCACCATAAGCTCAAGTCTTGGTATCAAACAGACATTCATTCAAGTCAGGACTCTGACAGTTACAACTATTTGACCTTGAGTAAGTTTCTTAACCCCTCTCAGCTTCAGTTTTCATATCTGGAAAATGGAAATAATGATGCTTGATTAGTTACCCAGGAGCAAATGCAGTAATATATTTGCAGATGCTACACTTATGCACGGTTTTTGATCCACAACAAGCACTTGGCATCTATAAGCTATATTTAAGGAAAATAGGCTGTAAAAATTAGAAAAAAGGCTCAGGAAGAGAGTAACATGGGAGCTTCCAAATTGATGAGCTTCCAAATAGTTTGGGTATGGGTAGAAAGGATTGTAGGAAGGACAGAGGAAAGAAGAGAAAGAGTTTTCAGGTATAAGAACAGTAGGAACTGTATACATACAGGAGATATTGGTGAATGTACAATGAAGAACAAAAAGATTGGACATCAGAAGAAAAGGAAGTGGTTACTTCATATGGAAAACAAGGGAATTGCTTTAGAAGTTCTGAGGAAGAAAACATTTATTGTAGCCTGAAACATTTAGCCATTCTAGGGTAGAGGGTAGACACCTAAATTAAAGAGAAAGAGATCATATATCAGGCATTCTGTCTCTCACAAAAGTAAGAGCCCATTGAAAATTGCTCACACAATCATGGGGTAACTGAGAAAATGAAAAGAGAGAGTAAAAAAGGAAACCACGGAAGCTATCCACTCTCTACATCTTTCCACTTGCAGAAGCACTAGTGCACTGTCTGTAAAAACCTCCATTAGGACATCAGACAGACAATTTCCTCATCTCTTGATTCTAGTATAGAGTTTACAGTACTTAAGTTATTTGATTCAAAATAGTCGTGTGCGCTATGCTTTCAACCACCTCATTAATTTTTATTTTATGGTCATAAAGCTTCTGTTATTTCTGCAAATTTCATATCTGGTTAGTCTCCAGGAGTTCTTCTCTTTTTACCTTGTTTTCACAAGAAGTGGTTCTTGTCTCAGTGTTTGCCCACTCCCTCTCATAGAACTGAAATGTAACAAGACAAGAGAAATGAGAAATAACTAAGTTAGATATTTTCTGAAAATGATAAATCCTTAAAAGAAATAATCAGGGAATGTACTTGCAAGGGACTGTGAGGATAAATAAAGCAGGGCATATAAAATAGAGGGTTCAAGAAAATCTTTTTGCTGAGACTATGCTTGTAATGAGACCTGAGTAATGAGACGTAGACCATTCAGGGACCCAGGAGCAGATTATTTTGGGCAGAGGGGACAAATGCAAAGGCCCTGAGGCAAGGCCAGGTTGACCTGGTTGAGAGAAAGTAAGGTAGATATGGCTGGATCCCAGTAAGCAAGCAGGCAGTGATGCACAGGCAGAAAGGAGCCGGACCATGTAGGTCCAGATGATGTGGACAGTTTGGATTTTACTCTGAGGGAAATGGCAAGACAGGGCAGGCTTTTAAGCAGAAGATGCCATAATCGGACTTGAGTTTTAAAGATTCTATTAGCTATTAGATACTAATGATTTGGAGCAGGGTCAAAAAGTAAATGTTTTAAGTTATAATTTCCGAAGTCCAGGTGACACATGATGAGATCTTGTGCTAGGACTGCAGCAGTGAAGTTAGAAGCAGCAAGTGGCTTAGGGAGACATGTTGAAGGCGAGCTATGTAAGGATTTGCTGATAAAGTGAATGTGAGGAGTAAGAAGAGACATTAAGGATAAAACCTCATGTATTGCCTGAAGCATTTTGGTGAATGGTAGTGCCATTACTCAAAAGCTGATTTTTTTTAAAAAAATGTATTGATTAGTCCTCATTAGAAAAAAAAAGTTTTTCTCAATAAAACTAATGGTCTGTTTAAAGGGAATGTAACTCTACAAGATATGCCAATGGCTATCAAATAGCTCCCTAACTGATTTTTTTTAATTCCCAATAATATATATCAGGCTTCCCTGGTGGCTTCAGTTCAGTTCAGTCGTTCAGTCGTTTCCGACTCTTTGCGACCCCATGAATCGCAGCACGCCAGGCCTCCCTGTCCATCACCAACTCCCGGACTCTACCCAAACCCATGTCCATTGAGTCAGTGATGCCATCCAACCATCTCATCCTCTGTCGTCCCCTTCTCCTCCTGCCTCCAGTGCTTCCCGGCATCAGGGTCTTTTCCAATGAGTCAACTCTTCACATCAGGTGGCCAAAGTATTGGAGTTTCAGCTTCAACATCAGTCCTTCCAATGAACACCCAGGCCTGATCTCCTTTAGGATGGACTGGTTGGCTCTTCTTGCAGTCCAAGGGACTCTCAAGAGTCTTCTCCAGCACCACAGTTCAAAAGCATCAATTCTTCGGTACTCAGCTCTCTTTATAGTCCAACTCTTACCTCCATACATGACTACTAGAAAAACCATAGCCTTGACTAGATGGACCTTTGTTGGCAAAGTAATGTCTCTGCTTTTAAATATGCTATCTAGGTTGGTCATAACTTTCCTTCCAAGGAGTAAGCATCTTTTAATTTCATGGCTGCAATCACCATCAGCAGTGATTTTGGAGCCCCAGAAAATAAAGTCCAACACTGTTTCCCCATCTATTTCCCATGGAGTGATGGGACCAGATGCCATGATCTTAGTTTTCTGAATGTTGAGCTTTAAGCCAACTTTTTCACTCTCCTCTTTCACTTTCATCAAGAGGCTTTTTAGTTCCTCTTCACTTTCTGCCATAAGGGTGGTGTCATCTGCATATCTGAGGTTATTGATATTTCTCCTGGCAATCTTGATTCCAGCTTGTGCTTCTTCCAGCCCAGCATTTCTCATGATGTACACTGCATATAAGTTAAAGAAGCAGGGTGACAATATACAGCCTTGATGTACTCCTTTTCCTATTTGGAACCAGTCTGTTGTTCCATGTCCAGTTCTAACTGTTGCTTCCTGACCTGCATACAGGTTTCTCAAGAGACAGGTCAGATGGTCTGGTATTCCCATCTCCTTCAGAATTTTCCACAGTCTATTGTGATCCACATAGTCAAAGGTTTTGGCATAGTCAATAAAGCAGAAATAGATGTTTTTCTGGAACTCTCTTGCTTTCTCGATGATCCAGCAGATGTTGGCAATTTGATCTCTGGTTCCTCTGCCTTTTCTAAAACCAGCTTGGACATCTGGAATTTCACGGTTCATGTATTGCTGAAGCCTGGCTTGGAGAATTTTGAGCATTATTTTACTAGCACGTGAAATGAGTGCAATTGTGCAGTAGTTTGAGCATTCTTTGGCGTTGCCTTTCTTTGGGATTGGAATGAAAACTGACCTTTTCCAGTCCTGTGGACACTGCTGAGTTTTCCAGATTTGCTGGCATATTGAGTGCAGCACTTTCACAGCATCATCTTTCAGGATTTGAAATAGCGCAACTGGAATTCCATCACCTTCACTAGCTTTGTTCATAGTAATGCTTTCTAAGGCCCACTTGACTTCACATTCCAAGATGCCTGGCTCTAGGTGAGTGATCACACCATCGTGATTATCTGGGTCGTGAAGATCTTTTTTGTACAGTTCTTCTGTGTATTCTTGCCACCTCTTCTTAATATCTTCTGCTTCTGTTAGGTCCATACCATTTCTGTCCTTTATCGAGCCCATCTTTGCATGAAATGGTCCCTTGGTATTTCTAATTTTCTTGAAGAGTTCTCTAGTCTTTCCCATTCTGTTGTTTTCCTCTATTTCTTTGCATTGATCGCTGAGGAAGGCTTTCTTATCTCTCCTTGCTGTTCTTTGGATCTCTGCATTCAGATGGGAATATCTTTCCTTTTCTCCTTTGCTTTTTGCTTCTCTTCTCTTCACAGCTATTTGTAAGGCCTCCTCAGACAGCCATTTTGCTTTTTTGCATTTCTTTTCCATGGGTATGGTCTTGATCCATGTCTCTTGTACAATGTCATGAACCTCTGTCCATAGTTCATCAGGCACTCTCTCTATCAGATCTAGTCCCTTAAATCTATTTGTCACTTCCACTGTATAATTATAAGGGATTTGATTTAGGTCATACCTGAATGGTCTAGTAGTTTTCCCTACTTTCTTCAATTTAAGTCTGAATTTGGCAATAAGGAATTCATGATCTGAGCCACAGTCCGCTCCCAGTCTTTTTTTTGCTGATTGTATAGAGCTTCTCCATCTTTGGCTGCAAAGAATATAATCCATCTGATTTTGGTATTGACCATCTGGTGATGTCCATGTGTAGCGTCTTCTCTTGTGTTGTTGGAAGAGGGTGTTTGCTATGACCAGTGTGTTCTCTTGGCAAAACTCTGTTAGCCTTTGTCCTGCTTTATTCTGTACTCCAAGGCTAAATTTGCCTGTTACGCCAGGTGTTTTCTGACTTCCTACTTTTGCATTCCAGTCCTGTATAATGAAAAGGACATCTTTTGGGGGGTGTTAGTTCTAAAAGGTCTTGTAGGTTTTCATAGAACTGTTCAACTTCAGCTTCTTCAGCGTTACTGGTCGGGGCATAGACTTGGATTACCATGATATTGAATCGTTTGCCTTGGAAACAAACAGAGATCATTCTGTTGTTTTTGAGATTGCATCCAAGTACTGCATTTTGGACTCTTTTGTTGACCATGATGGCTACTCCATTTCTTCTAAGGGATTCCTGCACACACTAGTAGATATAATGGTCATCTGAGTTAAATTCACCCATTCCAGTCCATCTTAGTTTGCTGATTCCTAGATTGTGGACGTTCACTCTTGCCATCTCCTGTTTGACCACTTCCAATTTGCCTTGATTCATGGACCTAACATTCCAGGTTCCTATGCAATATTGCTCTTTACAGCATCGGACTTTGCTTCTGTCTCCAGTCACATCCACAGCTGGGTATTGTTTTTGCTTTGGCTCTCTCCCATCATTCTTTCTGGAGTTATTTCTCCACTGATCTCCATAGCATATTGGGCACCTACCAACCTGGGGAGTTCCTCTTTCAGTGTCCTATCTTTGTGCCTTTTTATACTCTTCATGGGGTTCTCAAGGCAAGAATACTGAAGTGGTTTGCCATGCCCTTCTCCAGTGGACCACATTCTGTCAGACCTTTCCACCATGACCCATCTGTCTTGGGTGGCCCCACATGACATGGCTTAGTTTCATTGAGATAAACAAGGCTGTGGTCTGTGTGATCAGATTGGCTAGTTTTCTTTGATTATAGTTTCAGTGTGTCTGCCCTCTGATGCTCTTTCACAACACCTACCGTCTTACTTGGGTTTCTCTTACCTTGGACATGGGGTATCTCCTCACGGCCGCCCCTCCTGACCTTCAGTGTGGAGTAGCTCCTCTCGGCCCTCCTGTGTCCGCGCAGCCTCCGCTCCTTGGACGTGGGGTAGCTCCTCTCTGCCGCTGCCCCCCCCCTCCCCCCCACCCCCGGCCTCAGGCGCTTGGTAGCTCCTCTCAGCCACTGCTCCCCACCTCCAGCCCGGGGTAGCTCCCCTCAGTCTGGTGGCTTAGATGGTAAAGAATCCACCTGCAATGTGGGAGAACTGGGTTCAGTCCCTGAACTGGGAAGATCCCCTGGAGAAGGGCATGGCAACTGACTCCAGTATTCTTGCCTGGAGAATCCCATGGACAGTGGAGCCTGGTATAGTCCATGGTGTCACACAGAGTCAGATACAGCTGAGCAACTAAGCACAGCACAGCATAGCATAACATGTATCAGTAGTTGGCATACTTCTGCAAAGCACCAGATAGTAAATATTTTCATCTTTGTGGGCCACACTTCTCCAACCAGAGGCAATTTGTAAGTGAATAATTATGGCTCTGTTCAAATAAAGTTTTATTTACCAAAAAGTAGGCATGAGCTATAATTAGCCAGCTTATGATAACCATGATTAAAAAATTACTTCCTGACAAAGCTCATAGATGCTCCTAATTCATACAACTCCTCAAAAATGTGTTTTGTTTAGGAAAGGAGTCTTCACAAGATAATGCAAAACCAGACTTATGACCTTTTTTTTTTTATTTTTTAGAGTCATTTTATTTTCCTCATTAAGAATTCCAGTAAGCGTCTGACTGTGTTCAAAATACTTATCTCCAAATGTGCAAGGTATAGAATCTGGAACTCTGATATGAGCCCTTTGATTAAAAGATGTTTCTTTTTTCAAACCTCACTAGAAAATGGAGGTTAAAAGGCCTTTTAAAATTGAGTGGCAGAAGTGGAATATTTATTGTTCTTTTAAATTAAGTTCAATTATTCCAAGTGGCATTTCATTCTTCTAATTTATTTTTTGAATCACCCATCTTTGAAAGGTGTCATCTGAGTTTGACAATTACTTCCCCTTTGTGGGGTCAAAGCTAGTTACTGTCTGTATCTCACAGAAAAATACAGCCCCTATGTACTAAAGGTTATTCATATTTACTCCAAATTGTGATGTATTGAAGTCACAGCTTTTATCTAGTCTTTGAGGTCCTGATAACAAAAAGGACAGGAAGATCAATAACCACATGATGGGTAACTAATTGCTTTTGCTTCAACCTGCAACCTTCTATCCTGCTCAAAGCTCATTCCAAAGTCCATTTGACAGTCTCAGATATTGTTTTCAACCTTTGCTCTCAACAGTCTGGATTCCACAATGAGTTAAAAAAAAATATGTTAAAGCATTTTCTACTGACAATGCTTTATACATACACAGTCCTCAACACCACCCATGTAGGAAATTTATTAGAGGTCATTACTCAGATGACTATCGAGAAAAGGAACTTCTCTTTGTTAAAAGTGATGGTCTACTACATGGGATTTAATTAATTTTCATTATGCTTGTAATGATTTCATTCACTATTGTGAAGTCAATTTTCTCATTTAAAAAGCATTTATTAAGTGCTTATTTAGTACCACGACTTTTAGCTAACACATTTTCATCAATGACCAGAGGCAATGTTCTTGTCCAAGGCTTTACAAAATTAAAATATTGAGTCTTTGCATAAGGTAGGTTATCCAATTGTGTACATTAAGACACAAAAATGTCTTTAGCTTCTTACGGGAGTTTTTACAGGTAAAGGATTCTGGAGTCTCTACTTGCCAGTGTTGTAACCATGGGCAAGTTCATTAGTCTCTTCATGCTTCAGTTTCCCCACCTACAAATTAGGAATAATAAACCTATCTACATCAATGCATTATTAAAAAAGAAAAAATTAAGTTAATACTGCAAAGCACTGGAGCGTGTTAAAGATTTTTAACTAATAAGATAAAATAACTTGTCTTAAGTCACAAAACTAGCAATGGCAAGGCCCTTCTGTGCAAGATGTTCTGAAGAATATAGAAAGGAGTAAACAAACTGGGAGATCTGGCATTCATATATCCCAGTAAACAAGAGCATCATGGTCCTCAGTCTGGTTTTTCCTTTAAGCTTCATAATTTTAATATTACTGAGTGGGAAATAAATCTCCACCCATGCAAAGTGAGAGAGAAAATGTGCCTTTGCCCATTAGTTTCTCTCTACAGGTGGGCAACAACTCATCTTTGAGCTAAGAGGCTGACAATTAAACTGAATATATGAGTTCATTCTTGTTGATGGTGTTCTCAGTGTTGGCGTTGAATTACAACTGCTTTCACACCCTCCTCTTGAGAATTTGCTGGGTGGAAGCAATTGTAGGGGGTGGTTTTTCCAGTAAATCAAATATGTGCAATTTTCCCATTGAAGCACTGCTTATTTTTTTTGTTATTAACTTTAAAATAATGATACTTTGTTACCAAACTTTGAGCAGTATAATTATTCATAACTAAGAGATATTGAAGGTCATTTTTTATTCCTGTGGTTGTTCTTATAGCTCTTCATGTCCAACATCCTCAAATGTGATATTTCTTTTGCATTTTGATGAGTGATTAATCTTAAAGATGACTGAGATAATTTTTGCATGACCATATGCTCATTCTTTTTCACTCATCTTGCCCAGTGGCTGCCCTCAATTTAGATCAGAGATAACTTTTCTTGCTTTTTCTTCTTAACTAGCAGTGCTTTAATATTTCATCCTTAATTTAAACCCTTGATTTAAACCCTACTTCCAAGTGTGAGCCCAAAGTTATTTCTTAGCTAGGTGAGAAATATTAAAAGGAAATAAAAGAAAAAAATGGCAAAATATTCAGCTCTCTTTCCTTCCTCTTCCTCTTATATTGGATGGTAATATTGCTAAGAGAGATCCTGACCAATCTGAGAGAGAAAAAAAAGTATGATTTTACATCTCTATTAAGAATGAGCTTCTTTGGTTGATTAGCATTCTATGTCTAGGCTCGATGTTGTGTCACTTGAGAATGTTTCTTGGTCAAAGTACAGATATATAATCCCATCCTGGTGTGTGGACAAACTGATGGGGATGGTATTGGGAATAGGGCCGAAGAGATTCAATTAAGTCAGGAGACACTCTCAACATAGAATGAAATGGTTCTGTATATTGAGAACTGAGTATTGGACATAGCCATTGCCTTAGAATCATTTCCTCGGTGTTGCAAGTACTTTAAAAGCTTTCTCGAATAAAGCCGATTTACTTTCTTAGAGCCTTGTACTTTTAATGGGCTTCATGCTGTTACAAATACTTAGACAGGACTTCACTTTCAATTCCCTGAAATGTTAGATTGAGACAATTAAATCCCCTTTGTGAGTCTTTTGGAAGTAATCTTGGACTAAGGCGGTGGGGAAATAATTGCTATAGATCAGTGTGTCTCTAAGTGTGGTCTCCTAACCAGAAGCATTAGCATTGCCTGATAATTGTTAGAAATACAGATTTTGTAGCCTGACACCAGCCTTACTGAATGTGAAGTGCTTGAAGGTGGTCCCCAGCAACCTGATGCTCTCAGGCTTAATAACCTATGTCATAGAGAGGTGCTTAACAAAGAAACGCATGCCTTTCTATAAAGTCTGCAAAAATGCTCTTACCTAGTGTTGTGATATTGGACTCTTTCAGCATCTAGGGTGAAAAATTATTTCAATAAGTACTAATCTAACCAAGCCAATTGTCTTCTACTTAGCAGAAAACCTTCCTGGCACTGTCATACACCATATTCTGATGTGATACGGTCACTTGCTACCTGCCCACCAAATTATACCAGTGATTGTCTTTCTCATTTTGATCAAAAACATAACTCCTATTCTACATGTCTTATAACATTTAGAAAAACTCTCAATGCTTCTTTTGTGTTGTTGTGAGTGTGGTTTATCCCACTGTATAGAGAACTTTATGAATTGTGGGTATATTCAGTCAGGAAACATGTGTTAATCTTATGTGCTGAAGTTGAGTAATTAGGTTTTATTTAATTACATCTCTGTTCTATAGGTCAATTGCATTATGTTCTCTGGGCTTAGTTTCATTACCTTTAAGATGAGGATGATAATTTTTGTAGTTAAGCATTTGCATAATGCTTATTATATGCCAGATATAAGTTTTGAACACTTTATATGAATTCATCTTATAATGATGCAGTGGTAAGTAATTCTTACCACTTCCCTAAAAAGTAGGAATCATTTTAATCCCCATTTTTCAAATTAGGAAACTGAAGCAGAGAAAAAATTACTTTATCAAGGTCCTAGAGCTAGTATATAGTGAAGGCGAGAACCCAAGGAACCTGAACTCAATACCAGGTACTGAACATCAGTGCTTATTGCTTTATAATCTGATGTTGTACAATTATTTGAATATCAGATGAGGTAATACATGTAATTAGCTCAGGACCTGAAATGAATACTTTTAATATAGGGTAGCTATTTTAAACTACTTCAAAAAACATAGTTAGTTCTGTGGAAGGAGAAAGACATGGACACCAATAAAACCAATAAAATGTTAGAAGTGTGTATTAGTCTATTATTGCTGATGTAACAGATTACCACACACTTAGTGGCTTAAAAAACATGAATTTGTTATCTTACCATTGTGGAGGTCAGAAGTCTCAAATGGGTCTCAGTGGGATAAACTCATGGTTTTAATAGGGTTGCATTCTTTCTGGAAACTCTAGGGAATACTCTGTTTTCTTCTCTTTTCCAATATCTAGATGCTACCTATGTTCCCTGTCTTTAGACCCTCCCATCTTCAAAGCCAGCAATGACATCACTGCATCCCCTGCTTCCATCATCACACCTTTTCTGACCGACACTCCTGCCTCCTCCCTCTTGCATTTTTAAGGATCCTAGAGATTACATGGAATAGTCCAGGATAGTTTCACCATCTCAAGATGTGTGACTTAATCTCATTGACCAAGATCCTTTCACCACATAAAATAGCACATTCACAGTTTCCAGGAATTAGGATGTGAATGTCTTCCGTGGCGGTGAGGGCACTTTGTTCTGCCCATCACAATGCATTTTATTATTTATGTATTTATTTGGCTGCATCAGGTCTTAGTTTCGGCATGCGGGAATCTTTGTTGCGTCATGTGGGATCTTTCTTTCAGCTCACGTACTCTCTAGCTGCGGTGCTCAGGCTCAGTAGTTGTGGCACACGAGCTTAACTGCTTTGTGTCATGTGGGATCTTAGTTCCCCGATCAGGTATCGAACCCGTGTCTGCATTACAGGGTAGATTCTTAGTCACCAGACCACCAGCAAGTCCCCCGCAATGCATTTTTGAGAAGTGTGTTCACATACACAAAGGACACACATGCATACACATGTACATGTGTGTACACAAAAATTATAAAGCAGAGAGCGAAGAAAGTCAGGAACGTTTTTTGAACAAGCAATACATGAACATAATTTTTGTTTATCATTTTTTCATTAGTGAAGCAAAAAGGGAGGAAAGATATTTCCCAGATGGCCCAAACCTGAAAACAGGCCACCCAATTTCAGTTGTAGTTTCAACAACTGGAAGGTTGGATCCTGGGGGTAGTAAAGTGTGGAGTGGAAACCGCAATGCTAAATAGTGGAGAGATAATTAATTTCACTGAATGACAAGCTAAGGCATTGGATTTTATTCGTTGATAGTGGGCTTCTTTTTCTCATGAGACCCAGTAGGGTACACATTGCAGATACTTAGTAAATACTGCTGATTCACAAACCACCCAACTGAATAAACACAGAGGTTATCACAAAGTTTGGTCAGGAAAAATAAACCTACTGATAACTCCTTCTCTGTTCTGAAAGCAGTATCTGACTTGAGCGTTTCATTGATCTCCATTATGTTCCATGGGGAAGTGAAAGAGCATTATTTGTCCATGAGCTGCTCTAGGCAGCCTTAGTTACAGACTGTGGTTGATTTAAAGGAGCTCTTGCTCTCTCAGGCCAAAATATACTGTCTGATGGTTAGTTGCAATGGTCAACTTGGCACATTAACTTGGCACATTATGATGGCACATTAATGTGCCAACTTGGGGCATCCCACCTGACACCTTGGTTCTCATGCACAGAATAATGTCAGTAAGCTGTGAATCCAGCTGTCAACAAGACTGTATGTGCGTAGGTGAGACAAGGATGCTCACCAACAAGGCAAGGTGTGTTCTCTGGGCTCACTGAATATTCCAATCACATTCTTTCACCTCTCTGTGCTGACATGCTTGTCTGAAAGCAAGCTGTGCCCTGTGGCCACCGAGGTAATAAACAAAATAATCGATTTGATAGCTTCTTTCTACAAGTGGCTCCAAGTTCTAGAGTTGTCTAATCATTGCAGCTCCAAGCCTCAGGAGAGGAATGGACAGGTGTTACCAATCATGTTCTGAGGAAAGAGAAAAGGACCGAGCTGTGGCTTCACCATAAATTCCCTCCTCTAACCATTACTGTATTTTCTTTCTCCAGACTCATTTGCTCATCTCAAGGTTGTCTCAACACTTTGTTATTCTTATAATTTGTTTCTTATCTGTACATTTTTTTCCTTGGTAGAATCAAGGAGAATACTGGAATTTCTTGAGTTGGACCATCCTGATCACAGTTTTCTGCCTCAGTCTTTAAAGCAGACAAAGGGGATCCCCTTTTCAAAAAAAAAAAAAATAACCATCCTCTATTCATTTGCTTATTCACTGACAAAATATTAGCTGAGTTATTACATACTCTGTATGTGACAGTTTGCGAGATACCATATTGCTGTATACAAGGCAGAAGCACTGTTGCTATTTTCACCAAATGATCCAGTTAGTAGGGAAGTTTGACCTTGGCAAAATAAATAAATGGATAAAATAGGAACCCTTCATTGAGTGCTACGTCCAGGTCAGGGTTGGGCCTAAATCAGAATGCTTTATCCTCTGTAGGTCCCCACATTGACTCTATGAGGTATAGATGATACTGTCCTATTTCTACTAACTTGTCAGAGAGTTCATAATTGTTGGAACCAGGATTCAGCTTCCAAACCTTGTTCTCTTATGATCACGGCTCAGTAAAGAAGCACAAGTGCCCCCAGGAGTCTGCCATCAATTAAGATTTGACATTTCCCCAGAAAACCAGAAACCCACAGCCCCACATCCAGGCAACCAATTTTATAGCCAGAGCTGCATGTTGCATCTCATCATCATGGTAATGAGATGCATTCCTCACTAACCTCTCCCTAGACCTCCCCAGATCTCCCATCCCCAGGGGAGCTCCTTGAAGATCATTTATGAAAATCAGCGGTAAGCACCAGTGGCCTTTTGAAACCTCTCAGAGAGTGCTTAATGCAGTAATTGTTTACTCTGGTTTGTAATGAGAGAGAGTAACATGGCGATGTAAGAGACTGATTAATTTTTCTGAATGTGTTCCAGAGCAGAAGGCACCTTGAAGAGCAAAACTCATTTTCTCCCCCTGTGCATTGCCCTGGCTTGATTCATGCAGCCTTACCGTACCCCACTGGCACACCTCAAAGCACAGCTTGTTTTAGATTTGCATAATGTAAAATTGCAGTGCTGAATTATTATCATATGTAGAATCACTTATCACTTTCTTACCTCCAGACTGGTGCAGATGTTGCCATGGAACCACTGATATAATGAAGGTGGTCCGTGGCTTGCTAGTTTACTCATAGAATCCACAGTTTTATTTCTCCCCTTTACAACAAACAGAAAGCAACTAGCATTTACAGGGCTCAGAGTGGCCATTTTGAAATAGCTAAGAAGAAAAATAAGTACGGAACAGATGTTGCAGGCCATCAGATAAATAAGAAAAGGATGTTTTCCTATGAAATAAAGCAAATGAATGCTTGGATAAAGTGGAATTTCTAAGATGTGTGTGTGTGTGTGTGTGTGTGTGTGTGTGTGTCTTCTATTTGGAAAAGGCTCATTTATGCCAAGTGGGCTTTTGTTACAGGGCAGCATGTGTGTTGCTGGGAACTAAGGCCTTGTAAATTGGCCCTTACCAGCTGCTTTGTCTTGTCTTCTAAATTGCTTGAAAACCTATTAAGATATATGACCCACATAAAAGTAGGACCAGAGGGCTTCTGTATGATGGCCCTTGGGGACTGGATTTTATTTTATCACCTATTAATGCAGAAGGGATTTCATCAGTCAGCTTACCCTTCTTTCACCCCCAAGGGTTATAAAAATCCCAAAGATTAGCCTCTCTAGGATATAATCAAAGATGTGAATACCCAGACAGCTGTTTGACAGAAGGATATGCAGGGAGTGAAGGCAGGGAGAAAGCATGGGTCATGAGGCAGAGATAGAAGTTGAGTTTGTGGAGAGAGTTGGTTGGCAAGACAGAGCCTCAAAATGTTAGAAAATTTGACTTTTACTTAGAAAGATATGAGCAGATCTTTGTTACTGATTTTCTAAGGAGATAGCAGGTCTTTTGTTTTTCTTAAAAAGAAGGACATCCTCACCAAGCCATCTCTGTTTAGAATCCTATCTTCAGTGGCCTGGATCATGCTGCTATCTCAGCATTTTAACCAAGTTTACAAGTTGTGTGTGCAGTGCTTGTGTGTTCTAAGTCACTTCAGTCGTGTCCGACTCTTTGCGACCCCATGGACTGTAGCCCACCAGACTCCTCTCTCCATGGGATTCTCCAGGCAAGAATAATTGAGTGCATTGTCATGTCCTCCTCCAGAGGATCTTCCTGACCCAGGGATCAGACCCCTGGCTCTTATGTCTCCTGTATTGGCAGGTGAGTTCTTTACCACTAATGATACCAGGGATGTGTGTTCAGATGGAGCTTCAGTGCCTTCGTGGTTAACACTGACAGAAGAAAGCTGAGGCTGGCCATTCATCCAGAAGAAGAGGTTTGAACTTTGAGCTGATGTGTTTAATTTCCTAAGCCAAAGGGCATAGAAGGTTGGTCTAGTGCTAGATTGGATTTATCAACATGCTTTGCTTGGCTTCTACTGCATTCATAGCTATTGAATTGCCAGTATATATAAATTGAGAGATCCCCAAAAATAACTGGTTTTCTAGGTGCTCTTGATAAGCCTTCATTGTCCTCTATGATTGTACACCCTCCTGCTTTGTCCGTTTGTGCTACTTCCTGACACCAGTGAACATTTCAGTTTGTTATACTGGAATGTGCCAACTGCGTCATTCGAGCTCCCAGTGGCCTTGTCTAAAGATGGGTGATGGGTCACTCAACCCTCCACTTCTATCTGCATGTCCGCCTCATTGAGGTCACCCTCACTCTAATCCCTGGACCTCCCTGTGCCTCAGTGTCCCAATTTGTACTGTGCTTTTGGTCTCACTTCTTTTGCCGAGGACACCACAGAGATTTAATGGAAAGGGTCTGTAAGATGTCTAAGTTCCCAGAAACAAAGGCACCTCTAGGGTCAGACATGTGACATTACTACTCTTTGAACGGGTGTTTTTGATCTCGCCTCTGAGAGCTGGTCTTGGGGCTTCTTCCGGCTTCAGCTGTACTGCGCACTCTGGGATCATAAGGACACAAAGTACAGTCGCTCCTTCCACCCCTTTTATTCCTCAGCCCACAAGATTGGCAGCCCGCTCTCTGCAGCCCTGCATTTATTACTTGAGAGATGATTGCCCTCCGTTTATCTGTGACTGGGTTTTGCTTAAAGAGGGTGGCTTGCTGCCAAAATGAGATGCATGCCTAATGAACTTGAATGCTCAGAAGCCTGGGCCGCATAGACTCACTTGATGTTAGCCTGCTGCCACTGGAAAGATGGAGACGATTCCAGAAGGTTAATCCTGATTGAGTCACATTCATAAGTTTGATTTTCCATGCACATAATTCTGCTCACAGAATTGTAAATTCTTTTTTTCTTTTCTAAAAACTGTACCCTAGGAATCAAGATAGGTGTTTGCTAGTCTCATTTTTTTTTTTTTTCCAGTAGAATTTTAGTTTCTGTTGTGTTTGTTTTTCTTGAGAAAAAGGCAAGTATGAGTGTGTATAGAAATGTAGAGTGGGTGGGAGAGAGTGGGATATTTGTTTATAATCTAGACACAATTCTTCTGCAGTATGGAGGGAAATGAAGCTATTTGAGTTTCTCATCTGGAAGCGAACACTGGGCTCAGAGTGCACGGTGTGTCTGACTCAAGGTAGGAAATTGGAAAAACTGGGCCAAACGATAACTGCATAGATTTCCGATCTCATCTTGCTTTCTCCTGTAGAAGATTAGATGGTAGGAGTAGAATGAGTCCTGAAGATTGAGTGATCTCAGGCTGTGTAATACCCTGGTATGGGCTTTGCAGACGCACAACTGATGGTTTGCAAAACGCAGTGGCTGCTCAACCCAAGTGTCTGAAAGGAGACAGATCGCAGCCTGTCCAGTTGTGACCCTGAAGTGACAAAGCCACAGCAGCCACCCGGCCCCATTGTTAACTCTTTGATTTACATGTGGGAGGCTTCAGCTCATCTCATTGGCAATAAAGTCGTAATAATGTGGTCCCTGACCTCACGGCACCCCCGATAAGCTCCCTTTCCCCCAGTGCATTAGCCACACACCAGGAGGAAAATTAGTGCACTGAAGCAGGGATTTACCAAATGTGCTCCCTGGGGACTGGAAAGAGTTAATGCAATTTTCCAACCTGCCTAATTTACTCCAAGAGGGTATTGTGCCCTCTGAGAGAATTGTAGCCAATGTGTGCCTAAGGGTAAGGAGGGGGTGCTAAAGTAGGGAAAATACAGAAATGACACTGTTGCCCAAGGTATCACATTACAATATATTTACATACAACTCTTTTCCTAGCCTACAAGTGCTTTAGCATTCCAACAGTCTTGCTAAACAGATTTTTTTTTTTTTCTTTTCTATTTGCAGCACCTAAAGAGTATAATAGAGCACTGAGAAATCAGCAAACCTGAGTTTAAAACTTATCTCGGCTGCTATTCTGTCCCTGAGCCGGTCACTTTCAGCCTTGTTAACCATAAAATAAATAATTAGAGTTAGATGACTTCTGAGGGTCATTATGCTTTATGATTTAGTGGTTTAAGTGTTTGCAAATATCAATATACTCAGAGCACCTCTTTATCACAACATTATTAAAATGCATGTAGCATCTTTTCTCCTCATTACTCCGGGAACTATCTAAAATAAATTTATGTATTCCTCCCTAATAGAATACTTAAGAACAAATGAAGCTGGCAGGGCTGTTAGGTCACTTTTATCAGCAGCAAACACAGCAAAATTCCCCCCACCTTTGATTGCATCTCCGTCTGAATGGTAAGAAAGGCTTGATGACTATAAACCAAGCCACTCAGGACCTTCTAACTTTTTTCACCTCTTATCTTGCCCTGATTAGTGACCCCAGTGCCTGTCAGAAACATCTGGAGTTTAAATATATCCAGGCAGGCAGGTAGGATCTTTGAAGGGTAGATATAATCACTATACACAAAGCTATCTCACGAAAGTAGAAAATCCCACAAGCAATTCCAGTTTTATGGGTGAGAACAGAATAAAGAAGAGACAAAGGAGGGCTATGGTTGAAAAAAAGTAAAAAAATATTTATGTTGTCATTCAAACAATGAATAACACTTTCTGAAAATTTTGTTCTGAGTCCAAAATACAATCTAGTTTTCTATTGCTGATCCTTTAACTTCAGTTTAATAGGGTAGTCATATACGCTTGTAGGCATTTGAATTTAAATTAATTAAATTTATATAAAATTAAATATACAGGTGCTCAGTTATACTAGACTAGTGCTCTTTCATCAATTTAATTCACATATGTGGACTATTTTATTCAACAGTGCAAATACATAACATTCTCAGAAAGTTCTAATGGACAGCTCTGGAAATAAAGGAATAAATATTTAAATCTTCAGGAGCTGTTTGGTTTCTCATTTAATCATTCATTCAAAATATATTAATTTAAGCTCATTGTGCTAGATGCTGAAGAAAATCAACCACTTACTAAATGCTCGTTAGAGACTAGGCATTGTACAAAGTACTTCAATACATTATCTGGATTTATCCTTTTGTGCTGGGCATTTTATATCTATTTTACAGAAGAGAAAACTGCGGCCCACGATCACATAGTTGGTCAGTACAGAGGTAGGATGCATTTTCAGTCTTTCAGATGCCAAAGTCTATGTTAATCTTGGATAAAAATGGTTTCTGGCATATTTTCTGATGAAAAATTAAATTCCTAGGCTCAACCACATTTGTGAGAACTCTTTGAGGTTGTGTTTTTATAATTTTGGAAAGAATTCTCTTTGATAACAAGAACCTAGGCTTTTAATGTGTGGATCACTTCAAAGGCGAGGCAGAAACAAGGGAAAGGGACAAAAAGGAAACAAAAGAAGAAAGTATAAAGGCAAGCATATAAAAATAACTCTAGTATTTGTATTTTAGGTGTGTATGTTTAATCACTTTGGAATTGCTGAAGACTTCACTTTTGTCCCCCGAGCAGCAGCATCCTTCCAAGCCTCCTAGGTAGAAATAAGTGTTAGGTACTTGATATGCAGTGTGTTTCTGCCCTGTGAAGCAATTCAGTTGAGAAGCAAAGAATTGCGCTTCAGACTTTATATGTTTTATCCCTTGGCAACCCACCGTAGTGATGTTACAAACACTGATACTGTTAGGCTAATGGAAGTAAATATTGTAAAAGCTGAAAAAGATGCTGTAAAGTACTTGCTTCTTCTTGCAAAAATAATTTACTGAGCACCCACTCTGTGCTAGGCACTGTGCTATACATAGACAAGCTCTAAACAAGATGTCATTAAAATAAATCCTTTCACTTGAGAACTCAGTTAAATATCAGACATGGGTGCTTATTCCACTAGCTATGAAATTATATAATATAATCAGTCCATGCTTGCATGCTAAGTCACTTCAGTCCTGTCCGACTCTGTGACCCTGAGGTCTACAGCCTGGCCAGGCTCTCTGTCCAGGCAAGAATACTGGAGTGGGTTGCTGTACTCTCCTCCAGGGGATCTTCAGGACCCAGGGATAGAACCTGCATAGCTTTGTCTCCTACAGCGGCAGGCAGATTCTTTACCACTAGTGCCACATGGGAATAGTGTTGTTAAATGTTGAACTGGCTCATCAGGAAAAACAGCTCAGATTTGTATCATTTGCAACTGTCATGCTGCAAATACATACTCTTACCGTGATGAATGTTACCTAGGTTATGCTCAAAATCCTTCAAGCTAGGTTTTAGTAGTACATGAACTGAAAAACTCCAGATGTACAAGCTGGTTTTAAAAAAGGCAGAGGAACCAGAGGTCAAATTGCCAACATGTGTTGGATCATGGAAAAAGCAAGGGAGTTCCAGAAAAACATCTATTTCTTCTTCACTGACCTGGATAAAGCCTTTGACTGTGTGGATCACAACAAACTGTGGAAAATTTTTAAAGAGATAGGAGTACCCGACCACCTTACCTTCCTCCTGAGAAATTTGTATACAGGTCAAGAAGCCACAGTTAAGAAGCCACAGTTAACAGGACATGAAACAATGGACTGGTTTCGAATTGAGAAAGGAGTATGAAAAGCCTGTATATCGTAACCCTGCTTGCTTAAATTATATGCAGAGCACAGCATGCAAAATGCTGCACTGGATGAATCACAGGCTAGAATCAAGATTTCTGGGAGAAATATCAGCAACCTCAGATACACAGATGATACCACTCTAATGGCAGAAAGTGAAGAGGAACTAAAGAGCCTTCTGATAAGGGTCAAAGAGGAGAGTAGAAAAGGTGGTCTGAAATTCAACATGAAAAAAAACTAATATCATGGCATCTGGTCCCATCACTTCATGGCAAATAGAAGGAGAAAAATGGAAGCAGTGACAGATTTTATTTTCTTGAGCTTCAAAATCACTGTGGATGGTGATTTCAGCCATGAAATTAGAAGATGCTTGTTCCTTGGAAGGAAAGCTATGACAAACCTAGACAATATACCAAAAAGTAGAGATTACACTTGCTGACAAAAGTCCATATAGTCAAAGCTATGGTTTTTCCAGTAGTCACGTTCAGATGTGAGAGTTGGACCACAAAGAAGGCTGAGCATCAAAGAACTGACACTTTCAAATTTTGGTGCAGGAGAACACTCTTGGGAGTCCCTGGGACCACAAGGAGATGAAAGCTGTCAATCTTAAAGGGAATCTACCCTAATAATCACTGGAAGGATGACGCTGAAGCTGAAGCTCCAATACTTTGGCCACCTGATGTGAAGAGTCACATCATTGGAAAAGACCCTGATGCTGGCAGAAAGACTGAAGGCAAAAGGAGAAGGGGGGCAGCAGAGGGTGAGATGGTTGAATGGCATCACCGACTCAATGGACATGAGTTTATGTGAACTATGGGAGACAATAGAGGACAGAGGAATTTCACATGGTGCAGAGTTGGATACAGCTTAGCGACTGAACAACAACAACAACCATGACTGATAATATGTTACTAACATGACATCACTGAATGTGAAGCTGGGCAGAGATTTGTAATCATAAGCAGTAGCAGTCAGCTTCAGCATACCATATATTAAATTATACTGTATTGTGTCTTATGATAGATCATGTCATATTAGTACATACATATATAAATATGTGTATTATATATATGTGTGTGTGTGTGTGTGAGAAGGGGGGGGGCTTCCCTGGTGGCTCAGATGGTAAAGAATCCACCTGCAGCACAGGAGACCTGGGTTTGATCCCTGGGTTGGGAAGATCCTCCGGAGAAGGGAATGGCTTCCAACTCCAGTTTTCTGGCCTGGAGAGTTCGAAGGACAGAGGAGCCTGGTCCATGAGGTTGCAGAGTCGGACATGACTGAATGACTTTCACAAATATATATTCAAATGCTGCTGCTGCTGCTGCTAAGTCGCCTCAGTCGTGTCCGACTCTGTGCGACCCCATAGATGGCAGCCCACCAGGCTCCCCCGTCCCTGGGATTCTCCAGGCAAGAACACTGGAGTGGGTTGCCATTTCCTTCTCCAATATTCAAATGCAGTGTAATGTAAAATCATATATGATAATTCCATGTTAAGATGATATAATCTACTAGTTAAGAGTTTAGATTTTAGATCTCAAAATGCAGTCAGTCTTGTCACCTATATGGTATTGGCCTCCTTTTATCTGACTTGCTGAAGTAACTGATTCTGTATTCTCTATTTAGCCACATGGATTGCTGCCCTCAGCATACAGATGTCTTCTTCAGCCAAAAGCAGCTTCTCTTTAGTTTTCCCATGCACTCCACCTCTTCCAATTAAGCTATCTTCTTTTCAGTGGCCAAGTGTACTCTGTCTTCAAACCTGTTTAGTCAGTTGTCCTTCTTATTTTAATTAAATAGTTTAAATGAAAAGCAAATGAACTGCTCAAATGCAAAGGAAAAAAAGAGTCTAGGTTTTGGGATCAAACAAATTTTGACCTTAAATTTGAGCTTAACTATTAGCAGTTTGATTTGAGTGAATTACTTAAACCTTTTAAGCCTGAGTTGTCTCAAGCGGCAGTGCTAGTGGTTTTTCCAGGGGGATATTGTGCTTCAAGCTGATATGCCCCCTCCTTTCCCCCCCAAATAGCTAGTAGCTACCACACACGAGCTTCTGCTATTAGTCAGAAGCACCATCTTCCCTACAACCCACTGAGTCACTCAGGATGACAGCCGTATATTGCCAATCCCTCACGAGCTCTTAGTATTTCTGTGAAGAGCAGGCAGATACCATTTTGTCAATCGCCTTTGTTTACTGAAGCCCCAGAAGCTGGTGAGGGAGATGTATTAATGGCGGGGCCTCATCTCTATTGTATTTTACTGAAATTGCATTTCAGCTGCAGAAATGCCAAATGCCTGCCAGTGAAACATAATTTCTTGAAGTACCACACATTAAAGGGCATCATATTTCATCTCTCTGTGCCTGTGGTTTATCCAAACAAAGGAAATGGGTTGTTACCAAGGAAAGCATAACTCAAAATTCCAATTATGACTGTTAAACCACATGTGAAATTACTTTTAATAATTAAAATAGCTCTTGCCACTCTGCAGTCCTAGCTCAGTGTTAGGTATGGTGCCATTTTAAGGAAAGCTAATAATCCCAGGAAATCCCAATGACCTTAATTGTCTTCACATCCACCCTTCAGTGACCTTTATCGCTTAGATGGTTAAAATCTAAAATAAATGATACTAATACATCTGATGTGCAACTGCATCATGTTCATTTTATGCATTTGTTATGTTTCCGTGACATGTTTTCTTTAAAGAGGTCAACATGCTTTGTAAAGAATTTTTATTGTCTATTTTTTAATTCAAATTTTATAGCAGAGAGAGCAAAATGTCAGTAAGGAAATCATCATTTGAGAGAGGAGGCAAAACCATGGAAGGAAAAGAAACTAACTGAAAAGGTTGGAGACGTAGACATGTGTAGTTAATTATAAACTCCATTGGCAAAATGCAAATGTAGCATCCAACCATAAAAATGCATGAGAGGGCAGTGAAAGCTATTTCCAGAAGCAACAAATTAGTAGAAATACTTGAATGTTGTATAATAATTTCTTTTACAAAAGATTTTAAGATTTAGAGAGCCACAGCATCAAAGCCAGACTCCCTCTTGGCTACTTATCATAGGAGTCAGTTTTTATACCTGTGCATCTCGTATCTAAGAATATTCTGAGATTCAAATTGTAAATGGTCCCTAGTATAGGCATCCCAAATTTAATTGTTTCTCATAGTTCAAATAGTTGGTGTCAATTTTATGATGGCATTTCATTCTTCTTTTCAAAAATTACTCTGTTTTTACATGCATTCACTCATTTACATGCATAATCAGTCATTTGTTTGTTCATTCAACAAATGTATCCTGAGCATATATTATGTGCTGAGATTGTATTTGTTGCTTGAAACATACAGATGACTTGCATATCATCTTGTCTTTAAGCAAGAGAACAGAGTGAGGAGAGAAGAAAAACATCATGACGACTAAAAACTAAAATAGGAGAGATGTATGTAATATGGAATGGTCTTTGGCACCATGTCTGTAACTCTGCCTGGTTGAGGGAGTCAGGAATAGAGAAAGATGGTTATCATCCAGCTCCTTTTGCCTTTCTTATGAAGGTAACATCATTAGGTAAGACTTGGAGTTGGGTCATTGTCCTTGGGACATACAGTGAATAGTCTTTATGGCCTCTGTCCATGGTGCCGAAGGAAAGCCTTCGGTTCTCCCTTCCAACAGTCTCACCGACACACCCATACACACATCCAAATGTATACTCATCAAAGCAACCATGTATCCTTTGATCCTGGTGAATACTTTTGTCCTGAAAAAGAAATGATTTCCAATTGTTGCTTTACTTTTTCCTGTGTGCGTGCATGCTAGGTTGCTTCAGTCATGTCTGACTCTTTGTGACCCTATGGACCATAGCCTGCCAGGCTCCTCTGTCCATAGGAGTCTCCAGGCAAGAATACTGGAGTGAGTTACCATGCCCTCCTACCACACTTAAAATTAAATGGAAATCCCTTACTCTGACTTATGAGGCATGCATGAGTTAGTGTGAGCCTATTTGTGCAGCTTTGTCTCAGTCCACACTTCACTTTTATGCTAATCTCCAAGAGCACTGACTTTCTATTCCTTGAACAAGCCAGGCTTGTGTCCATTTAAATCCTTAGCATAAGTTTTCTCCATGCCTGCCATACTTCTTCAAAGAGCTTCAGAGGCTTGAATCCTTTCTGTCAATTACATGCTAGTTTAAAAGCAACCTGAAAGAAAACTTACTTAACAATCCTATCAAAAATATCCCAGTCTCATCACCCAGTTAGTCTCTATCCTTCTTTCTCTCTATAATAGTGGATATGTGAATGTGACAATTTCTTATTTATGTGAGTTTATGATCTGCCTTCTATAGAATGTAAGCTACATAAGAGAGGGAATTTTGCTGCTCATACTAAAAATCTACTCACTGTAAACAGAAATGAGCCCTTAGCCATTTGCAGTCAACCTGTAAATCAGTCTGGTAATCCTCTCATATGGCTATTCACACCCTTGTATAATCTTCTCCCAAACGGAATATAGCTGACCTGGTTACCAATGTGACAGTATGGAAATTGCAATATATGACTTACAAGACTGGGTCATAAAATAGATTTTGACTGCTGCCTGTATTTGAAATTGTTCACTCTGGGCAGCCAGGCACCTTTTCACTCAAGCAGACCATGGAGAAGCCCAAATAGGGAGGAACTGAGGATCCCTGCAAACAACAGCACCATGGGAGTCAATCATCTTGGAAGTTGATTCTCCAGCCACTATACTGATGGCAAAATCATAGAAACCCTGAGCCAGAACCACACAGTCTGCTCCTGAATTCCTGACATACATAGCCATCGTGTGTGTGTGTGTGTGTGTGTGTGTGTGTGTGTGTGTGCCATCGTGTGTGTGTGTGTGTGTGTGTGTGTGTGTGTGTGTGTGTGTGTGTGTGTGTGTGTTAGTCGCTCAGTCTTGTCTGACTCTTTGTGACCCCATGGACTGTAGCCCGCCAGGCTTCCCTGGCCATGGAATTCTCCAGGCAAGAATACTGGAGTGGGTTGCCATTCCCTTCTCCAGGGGATCTTTCCAACACAGGGATCGAATCCGGGTCTCCTGCATTGCAGGTAGATTCTTTACTGTCTGAGCCACCAGGGAAGCCCATAGCCATCATGAAATAATGAATATTTATTTTGCTCTGTGCTGCTAAGTTTCAGAGTCACTTACTAGGCAGCAACACATATTAATACATCCATACCATGTAACTGTCAGGCTCTTCTCTTGAGACACTGCCTCTCATGTAGCAGTCAGTCAGTAATTGTTGGGAATATTAATGAATGGAAGGATGATTGAAGAAAACTCCTTAATTTCATTTAATTGCATTTACAACTAAGACTAACTGTAGCATCACAGCAAGATAAAAAAATGTAGCCAAGTATAAACATGTTTACTTTACAAAAGAAGGCTATGATGAGATCAATACCACATACTTGAAAACTAAATTCAGGAGAGGCCTCCTTTCCTATTTAACTCCCGTTTTCCTTTGTCCTAACAGAGTAAATGAGCAGGAGGGCATTTGTCTCATTCTCTCTTTACTCAAAGGTCTTTAACTTCTATTTGCAGGTGTTTTTGCCTTCTAATCTTTCTCTTCATTGTTTCTCCAGCCTTTGTCATGATAACAGATGTACTTTTTGTACTCTTTCAAACCCTGCCATTTTGGTTAAGAAGGAAAAAGATTTAAATCAAATTGTGGTTCATTTGTGGTGCTCTCCACAGACATTTATAACTGACAATTGAATGCATCAGTTGCTTTAAATAGCCTGACTAATAGTCATTCATAACAAAAACAAAGGGGCTGGCTGGTGAACAGTTCTGCAGAATGGAGGGAGCTTGGGATAATTTAGATTTAGAATATAAGTTTTCCCAGAAATCTCTGAAACATTTCTGTATTATAGACGCTGACTCAAATTCAAAGCAGAGAGCAACATTTTGGGGCCCAACTGGTGTAATTGTACCTCTTTGCAATAACCTGTATGCATTCCATGAAAGGCAAAGACACAGCAAAACCTTTTTTGAAATTTGCTTCATGTTGGAAAAACTGAGTTCATCCTTGTACCCGCGGTGGGTCTTTAGCTGCCAATTTTAAATGGAGAGACACATTGAGAAGCATAAGGTATTTTGTTTTAATGGTATTTTATTCCCATGATTCTCATTTTTAGACAGATAAAATAGAGTATCCTGGAATCAGCACCATTGTGATATCTTGCAGTGTTAAATTCTCTGAGTAGGAAATGCTTAAGCCTCTGTAGTTTTTGACCACGCATTCACATTTCAAATGAAACTACATTCGGGGTGAGAAAAACAGCAGATGCAAAGGGAATTTTTAACTATCTCTCTTTACTATTAGGAGGAAAAATAAAATTTGCAGCAATAGACTTGTTCATCTTTTGCACTTCTATTCTTAATGCTAATTATATGACCAAGCGATATACATTAGCAATGGCAGCAGGAGTATCAAATTACAGAGCTTTATTGGCACCATCCTACAAATAGAAAACAGAACTGGAAAAAAGAGAGGTTAGAGTTACCATTGATTAGCTGTAGTGATTTGAGGTTAGCATTTTGCAATGCACAATCATATTAAATTCCAACTAGTGCAGGGTTTTCCAACAGCAGCACCATTGACGTTTGGGACTAAGTAACTCTTTGTTGTGAGGACCAGTCCTGTGCAATGTAGCATGTAGGTATAGCTGCATCCCTGACCTCTACCCACTAGATGCCAGTAGCATCACCCCCATTATGACAATCCAAAATGTCACCAGATCTGTCCAAATGTTCTCTGGGAAATGAAATAGTACCCTTGTCAACATTGAAAATTATTGCTGCAGAGTATCAGTATATAAATAAAATCTCAGAACATGGAGAAGCATTAAATTAAACTTTCATTGTTTACATCAAAAAGATTCCCAGAAAAGGTCAGCCAGCAGCATTGACCAAACAGAAGCAGAGGTTCACACAGATGAAAGGAGATTTAGGTGAGAGATAAGCTCCTTTTATTATTGAATGGGACCCTGAGATGTTGAGGGTGCTATAGATTCGCTCAGAGTTGCAGAGCTGGCTTGAGTCAGGCTGGAAACTTGATGTTTTCCTACATGCATGCTGTCCTCTCGTCCTATCCGTAGCCAGCTGAGTCCCTGTAAAGCTTGGGTTTACATCTTAATTTTCTAGTAAATGAGCTAGGTTTGTATTGTCTTAGCTTACTAGAATTACCAATCGTGTTGCAAATAGAAAACACCACTCCCTTCTGGAGCAACTATCTGCCCTTCAAGGGGGTGAGTAATGGGGGTTCTTGATGTTGGATTTGTTTTTCTGTGCTAAATGACTGCTATAATTGTGGTAATGATATGAGTTTGTGCATACATGCTCAGTCATGTCCGATTTGTCGTGACCCCATGGACTGTAGCCGACCAGGTTTCTCAGACCATGAAATTTTCCAGGCAAGAATACTCAGTTTAAAGACTATGAAGTGTGGCATGTTCAATACAAATCTAAAGAATCCAGTCTTATCACCTGAGGTCAAATTTTGGCTCTGTTACTATCTGTGTGACCGGGGGCCTATTAGGTAACTTCTCTAAGCATGTGTTCATAATTGAAGTGTGGAGGGTAAAATTGAACTTAAATCATAGGATGACATAAAGATGAAATGATGTGCATAAGTAGTTGATCATAATTTTTGCACATAGAAAGCATTATCTAAAATAAGCGCTATATTGTTGCTGCTTTTATTAGTGTGTGCATGCTTAGTTGCTCAGTCATGTCTGACTCTTGGTAATCCCATGGACTTAAGCCCACCAGACTCCTCTGTCCCTGGGATTCTCCGGAGCAAGAATACTGGAGTGGGTTGCTACTTACTCTTCCATGGGATCTTCTTAACCCAGGGATCTAACTCGCGTCTCCTGCGGCTCCTGCCTTGGCAGGCAGATTCTTTGTTATTGATAGTACTGTGATTAAATTGAATGGTTTCCAAATGTGCATGGAGAGATGTGAGTATTCTTTGTAGAATATACAACACAAAGTAAAAAAGAAAAAGTGTTTGCGTTAACAGAGTTCCCAATCCCACCTAGGACTGACAAAATCTCTGTAGGAAATATCCAAGAAATCTAATTCTGAGAAAAGTGTTTTAAAATACAAGGCATTCTCAGAATTGTTATAAACTAGACTTAATTACAGAAATAGTTTTAATATGATGCTGATGAATAAGACAAGCTAGCACAAGTCTGTGTGTTTGAATGGGAAAGAAAATAGAAGATTTGTATGTTCTTTTTAAATCTCATGTAGTGAATGACTCCTCTTATGCCAGGTATTGCCCCTCTCCATGGCTCACAGCCTTCCCCAAGATAAGTCTGTAACGAGACATGCAAATTGCTGATGCCTTTGCCCTCACCAATTCAACAATTGTGGGACTCTGAACTATTAATAAAATGTAATAAAATATTCCAACATGAATTGTAGCTTGAAAAGAGATTTTAAAATGTCATGCCTTCTCGGTGAACCCTTCAAAATGAAAAATGACATGATAGATGACAGAGGGACACAGGAACAACTACGATTTATAGACTTTGAAATAATTTCAGAAGTTTCCTGTTGCCTCATATTATTTTTTAATAATTAAAAAAGACAATATTGTTGATTTCACGTGGTCTGTTGTCACTGTGCTTGTGGGAATATCTAGGCATGTGATTTGATTGTCTTACTTATTAAGCTTCATTGATATCCACTTGAGATCTGGCTTTTGTGCAAAATATAGGCCCAGTGTTTTCATTTTGGTTCCTCAGCAGTTGTAAGGATGCCTTGACACTTTATGATAAGTGGCTAAAATACTATGTTGCTACTATTTATATATTTAGGGGGCAATGCATTATTTAATATATATTATATTAATTATATATATATAGTCCATGGTATTGGATGAGCAACAATTGAAATCCTGCTGTTCATGAGGCAAAATGCCCTTCTCCTCTGCATAATAAATAGCAAATCCTCATTGTTTGTCATCTGCCTGCTCACTGTCCTGATAGATTCTCATGTGGAAACAAATTAATCCATGTTCAGCTCTAAAGGACATAGCAGGATGTGATAGAACTGGCACTGGATTTGAAGTTAAAAGAACCTGATCTAACCCACTTAGTGGCTATCTGAACTTGAATAAGGCACATATTTTGAGCTTATCATATAGAGGTAAAACTATCCTGACTGACTCCCTCGGAGAGTCACCTTGAGAAACAAATGAGGTAACATATGTGGACTACTTTATAAAATAGGCAGCATGATGCAAAGTTGAAGTATTATTGGTAGGGGCGAGGAATGTGTAACCTATCTATCACCAGAGTCCAGCCATGTCTGAAACTGACTGCTGAATGGTGAAGCAATTCTCCCAGGAGTCTGTTTGTGTAAGAGACTTGGCGCCTGCTTGAATCAAAGCCATAATAAGAGATGATAAGACTGGCAGTAAAAACAAAAACAAAACAAACTTTGATCACTTGCGAAAGTGAATGATTATGAAACCAGTGTCATTAGATTTCTCTTCTGGTTCCATCTCTTTGGGCTCTTCTATGAGTCACATGGAAAGAGGGTAGGGAAGTTCTAAACAAAAGCTGGTAGAACCTGTAAGATATTTGGAGAAGCAGCAGCCCTTAGAGATCATTTATATACAGTGAAACTTAAAGTGAAAAGAGGTATTTCTTTCACATACCATAAGAGAACATCATTTAACTTTGACAATTCAGATGTTCCAATTCATCACTGACATGGCAGTACCTGGCATTGCACACATTCCAAGGTCATCACTGAAATATTGGCGAGCATCTGTACAAGACCTTGACAGCCACCAAACCTCTCTGATGTATTACAGTTCATAGGAGGCTACCTATCTCCTGGTGAGTTCTGCTTATGTGTAATAGCCCTGACACCCCAGTTTGGGCTATCTGTGGCTCTGTCTTTGCTTTCTGAACCTCTTTTTCTTCTTGTGATTTGTTATCTGGGTTTGACATGATTTGGGATGACATTAAGATTTGCTTTACATTAAAATTCAATTTAACCTAATTTAAAATGTTGAATAAAGAGATGGAGATTCAAAGTCACAGAAGCTTCTTCACATGATTGTTAGGGTTATAGAGAGAGCATCTTTTTGCTGAATTTGTCTAGATATGTCTTAATTCTTTATCCTACTGAAGTTGGCTTGTTCAGTGATTCTTTTTATTTTTAATACGATGATAGAATTATTCCATCAAATACCACCGCGTGTCAGTCGCTCAGTCGTGTCTGACTCTGCGACCCCATGGACTGTAGCCCACCAGGCTCCTCCGTCCAAGGGATTCTCCAGGCAAGAGTACTGGAGTGGGTTGCCAGTGCCTTCTTCATCAGATACCACTAGAAAGAACTAATTTCTATTTTTTTCCACCAAGAGAAGCTTAACTAATACATGAGGAAAGAGAACTTTACAGGTGATTGGAGATTCAACTTTAGTAAGGGAGGGGGGAAATCAGTGTAATTTGAGTTATTCAGCTGTATATTATTCTGGAAGTTTCTGTGAAGGTTTTTTTCATGAGGAGATTAATATTTAAATAAGTGGACTTTGAGTAGAGCAGATTGCCCTCCTCAATGTGGGTGGACCTCATCCAGTCAGTTGAAGGCCTGAGTAGAACAACAACTTACCTTTTCAAATAAGAAGAAATTTTTCCAGCAAACTACCTTTGATTTCAAACTGAAGCTTTCTTCTAGGTCTCCAGCCTACTGGTCATATCCTGCAGATTTTAAATTTGTTGGAAAGACCCTGATGCTGGGAAAGATTGAAGGCTAAAGGAGAAGATGGTGGCAAAGGATGAAATGGTTATATAGCATCATTGACTCAATAGACTTGAGTTTGAGCAAATTCTGGAAGATAGTGGAGGACAGGAAAGCCTGGCATGCTGCAGTCCATGAGGTTGCAAAGAGTCAGACACAACTTGGTGACTGAACAACAATAATCATAAATCAATTCTTTAAAATAAATATGTCTCTCTATATATACATATGCTGTTGATTCTGTTTCTCTGGAGAATCCTGACTAATACAAACACTGTCACCTGGCTAGTTGGAATAAATATTAGGCCCTCTGAAATAGCAGTTCTTAGACTTATTTCTATAAGGTTGATAAGAATCTGTTGAAGACAAAGGAGTGAAACTATTGAAAAATAAAGTGAAGATTTTATAAAACCCCTGGTTTCTCTTGTCTGTACAGCAGACTGGGATGTGAATGCTTTATAAATGGGTGCATGTCTATGTTATTTCCCTATTTCTATTGTATCAAATTACCAGAAATGTATTGGCTTAAAACAACACAAATGCATTATCTTACTGCTGTGGAGGTCAGAAGTTTAAAATGAGTTGTCAGGGCTGTGATTCTTCTGGAAGCCAGAGGAGAATCTGTTTCCTTGCTTTTCCAGTTTTTCAGGGCTACTTACACTCCTTGGTTCATGGCCTTTTTCTGGACTCACTCCATCCTCACCTGTTGTCATCACATCTCCTTCTTTGACTCTGACCCTCCAGACTGCCGTTTATAAGAATCCTATGATTATACTGGATTCACATGCATAATCTAGGTCAGTCTCCCCAACTCCAGATCCTCACCTTCATCATATCTTCAAAGTCCCTTGTGCCATGTAAGGAACCACATTCATAAATACTGGGGTTTAGGATGTGGACATCTTTGGAGAGAGCCATTGTTTTGCTTTCCATAGTGCTAGACATGGAAATGTGATTCTGTAGGGGTGTTATAACTCAGATAAAGGTCGAGGACTATTTTTATTGAATCTAAAAGAAAGTAAACTGATTTATTTATTTGTCTGTATTGTCTTAAAAATACAGATTCAAAATCTTCGCTTTTAACTTGGGATAAGAGAAGTAGTGAAAACAATCACAAAACGTATCACTGAAGACGTATCACTGAAAGCATAAAAATGCTTACTAACTAGTGAGAATAAATGTGTGAACATGAGAGTGAGGGCCTTTGTTTGTGTGGACATTACATTCCTTGTGAAAGCAGATAAATAATAAGCATACAACAGACTGGAACATGTTTCAAGAGTGGAACCAACGGAACTTGCTGGTAGGTTAGACATGGGAAGTGAGAGCAAGGGAGAAAGTGAGACCCTGAGCCTCTGCTCTGTGGGTGACTACTCTGCAGAGACACCTAAACAAGGCAGAGGCCAGATCCTCCCTCAACGTCAAAGTTTAGTAAAAGGGTAAACTCGAAATCTAAGAATGGAAATGTAATTAGCATCCTGTTATACACAGAAAAGAGCAAACCAAAGGCCAATATACATTTGAAGAGATCTTAAGTCACTGCTCACCAAAGAAATGTTAATTAAAATGACTTTTTGAATAGAACTGGAAAATATTGAAAGACATAGTAAAAATTACAACACAATGAAGCTACCTGAAAACCTATCTCGGTCGTTAGAAAGAGACATCAAACCTTGGCAAAGGGGTAAGAATTTAAGTATCTTCCATTATTGTTGGGAGAAGGAATGGAAATTGGTACTAGTTGGTTTTTTTTTTTTTTTAAGTGTTTCTATCAATATATCTTTTAAAATTTGAATTGTGCCATTTGTATGGCTCAGTAACGACACATTAAAATGTAAAGGAAAATTACAGAAGTGTACAAAGAGATAAACACAGGAGATTCACTGCAGTACTGTTTAATGGAAAACAAAATCAGACCAAATTTAAGTGCCTCTTAATAGAATACTCATTAAATGGACTATCCATATCCATGTAACAAATACTCCTAATGAAAAGGAGCAGGTAGATTTACACATACTGTTATTTTTGTTTGTTTTTTTCAAATTTTAATCTTTTTATTTCATATTGGGTTATAGGCAACAAACAATGTTATAGTAGTTTCAGACTCAGCCATACATACACATATATACATTCTCCCCCAAAATCCCCTCTCATTCAGGTTGCCACACGACATTGAGTAGGGTTCCTTGTTGGTTATCCATTTTGAAAATATCAATGTACATGCACTATTAGATATATAGAATTTAAAAACACATTTATAAATGAAATGCACTGCACTATCTACAATATATGTCTGAAACCTTAAAGAAACCAAAACTTTATAAGCTGTATGTATATTTATAAATAGGAGCAGAAATCTATTTGAATGGAGAGTCAAGTATGGTATTTACTTACATTTTTTTATTATTGTAAAATGATATTGTACTAATGTGACATTTGAATAATTAAAAAATTCTAACAGTGACAAAAATTTTAAAAATAGAGTTGGTTCAGAACAATGGATAACAATGACTTACTTGCTCTATGGCTACAAATAATTGTCAAAGGTTTGCCCATTGGATAAGCCCCAAATTCTCTTGGTCTTTTAGTGCTTTTCGTATTGATGTGAAAATCAGATACTTTTCCCCCCCAAAAGGTTGTAGAACATCTTTGAAATGCAAAGCAACATAACAATGCAATACTTAAGGGCTTTATTCAACTTCAAGGTCAGTAGAAATCAACCCTATGATGAGGCTTCCTGCAAAGCTATCTCCATCATTACTTGGACTAAAAGGGACACTACATCTCAATTAAGAGAGGAAACAGGGCCTTTCCTCTCTGTGCTGTTCATACTCTACCTGAAGTCTTACATCCAGGTGTGTACGCTACATCTGAAGCATGTGCAAAGAAAAAAAAAAGTATGGCTGTTAAAGGACTTGAAACGATGTCCTATGGGGAATTGTAAAATGAACGAGGATTTACTTAAGCAGGAGAAAAAGGATCGTCAGATGACATATGATGGTTGACTTTAAGCATTTCTAAGACAGCTATGCAGAAGATGAAAGGAGCTCATTCTGTCTGCGTGCAAAATATAGAAAATAATAACTAGTGTTTCACAAAACCCTTACCTGCACATCTTCTCAATCCTGTGAGCTATTATTGTCCTGTTTGGTAGCCATGGCATACTAAAAAGAAGGTTATTTTCCTTTTCATAGTGCTGTCCCTGAGAAGTGGCCACCAGCCAGGAGCTACTCATCCTAGCCCCTGTGGAAGTTAGACATGGCTGTAAATAGGTTCTAGTCAAAGGAACATTAATGAAAAAGTGGGGAGCCATTTCTACATGTGATATATTTACAAATGCACACACGTGTGTCCCCTCAGCCCCTGGCACACACAATATCCTGTGTGCCTGCTTCCATGTGCTTCTCCCCTCTGGTTAGCTGGAGGAAAAAGCGGCAGCCAGACCTAGGAAACCAGTGCTAATTATAATGGATCCTACATCATCCTCGGTCCCTGATGGAGCGTGTGGAACAGGGCTGCCCCATTAACTTGTTTACCCATCCTGTTCTGTGATGTAGTCAGAACAGAACTCAACTTCTAGTGAGTTTGGGCCGTTGCACACACTGAAGTCTTTTGTTAGAGCCTTCAGCATACCTCGATTCATTCAACAGACTGAGAAAGTGAAACTCAACAGATGAGTGCCGAGTTCAAAAGCAGACTATCGAGTGATTCAATTAGACTGGAACTCAGGCCGTCTCATGCTGAATCCAAATCTTTTTCTCTTGTATTTCTCTGCCCTGCAACATAACTAAGATCAACAGTATAAATGAGAGGAACAGAAATTATAGTTTAAAATGACAAAACTAAACCAAGATAGTAATGAGGATGATGTACTTCATTCAAAAGAAAACAATCCATGGACTGGGGGAATGCAGTGCTTTGCAAGAATGGAGCACTGTTCCCAAGGGATTTGGGTCAACTGTGAGTTTACAGAACATTAGAAGAAGCAACACGGGAACTGGGTGATTGTAAGGACTTGACTTTCAAGGCCAGCAGGTCCTATTTTCTAGGGTAAGGTCAGCTAGCTAAAGTCGAGTTGGAAGACTGTGATTGTTATATGTTAGGTTTCCTTGGCAGTTTGCTTCCCGTAAGTGCAGGTTTACTTAGATTTAGATTTGTAATATGGGCTGGGCCACTGATGTGGTCTCCATTTTGTGGGTCCTGATTCACAAATTACCTTTATGACAATCCAAGGAGAGTTGTGTAACAGGCCTATATTTGCATTTCTTCAAGAAGCAGCAGTGTTTGCTCCATCTTCAGAGGTGTTCAAAAGAGAGCGTTAGAAAAAGAATCAAACAGTGGATGAGCGTCAGAGTTAGATGATTCAATGTTTTTTATAACCTGAGATTCCATGATTCAGTGCACATTTGAAGTACTCAAATCATATTTATTATACAAACACTGTGCACTCAGCAACAATTTGGGAGCCCTGTGGTCTCCTTAGCAAGGCATAATGGAAATGCTAGGAACTGAGCTGGAAAAAAAATGGATAAGGACCTTAACTACTGCAGTTTCTAATGGATTTTTCATTTGGATACGTTTGTGAGATTGAGATTAATAAAGAACTTCATTACAAACATATGGATTCTTTGAACAAATAAAGTTCCTGCATAATTTGTTGACTATGGAAAAGCTTACACAAATGTAAAAACCCATGTTGTTAAGCATCTGTTCTTCTTACAGGATGTGGGGATCATATCCAGGGAACCATGAGTAAGGGAATGAAATGTCAGAGCAGATCTCTTTGGTGGATAGTAGTGAGGTTGATACATGGATATGGGCTGTAGTAGGCCGATGATGACTTCAGGTTAAGTAGCTGGACTGTAATAATTTTCACAGACTTTTATAACTCATAGCTGGTAGGGTTTGAAGCAAATTCATTTGTGCTGCAACTTCCCCTCCCCACAACAAAGCTGAACATACCATCCACTTTGTGTCTGTTACCTTGTTCTCTAGAAAGGGGAGTGGAAAAGAGTAGAAAAGGAAGCCAGGAGAATATTGAGCTAAGCACAAAATAGATTTAGCTCAAGTCCAGGTGGGCTTCCCAGGTGGTGCTAGTGGTAAAGAACCTGCCTGCCAATGCAGATAGATGTAAGAGACTTGGGTTCAATCCCTGAGTCTGGAAGATCTCTTGGAGGAGGGCACAGCAACCCACCCTAGCATTCTTGCTTGAAGAATCTCATGGACAGAGGAGCCTGTCAGGCTGCAGTCCATGGGGGCTGCCCAGAGTTGGACGCAACTGAAGCAACTTAGCATGCATGCATGCAAGTCCAGGTAACTAGCCTAAATTTTTGTCCTTAATTGGCATTTTTCCAGACTTCACCCAATAAAAACACAGGTGCAAAAACTTGAAATTATTTATGTTGGTGCTCATCACACAAAATTCCAAGGTGACTTATTTGTTCAACAAACACTTTTTAATCCTCTACTATATATCAGACATTGATCAAAGTACCAGAGAGGCAATGATAAACAGAAAAAAACAACATAGATTGTATATTCCAGTGGAGAAGATAGACAAAGTAAGAAACTACGACATGCACCATGTGTGATAGTGATAAGTGCAAAGGAAGAATTTAAATCAAGATTTGTTGGAGGAAGTTTCAATAAAAGTCATTAGGAAATGCTTTACTGAGATGAGGAGTTTTGAGCAAGTTTTGAAGGAAGTGAGGTTGTGAGCTAGACAGATGGTTGGGGAAGCTTCATTCCAAGTAGAGGGGACAGCAAGTGCCAAGGTCCCGGGCTGTGTCTGGTATCAGAGAGCTGCATGACTGGAGCAGAGGACAGTTGGGAGAAAGGATGAGACAATGCCATTTGAAAGATAACAAGGGTTAGAAAAAACAGGACCTTGAAAGACCTAGTTAGAACTTTTAATTTGGTTGCAATGAAAACTCTGGAAAAGCTTAAGCAGAAGATTGACAAGATCTTACTCTTGAAGGTGATCACTCTAGCTAGTGTGTCAGATAGCTTTGGCAAAGGTGGAAGCAGGGAGATGAATTAGATTATTGCAAGAATCCAGGCCAGGTGGTTTGGTCAGGGTGGTGGCTGTAGGAGCCATGAGAGTAGGATGAATTGTCAATGTTTTGAAGTTAGAACTGAGGGATTTACTGGTAGACTGGATATGGACTGTAAGAGATAGAGAAGAGTTAAAGAAGATATAAGAGTTTAGGTTTGAACTACAAGAATAGACATTAACTAAGAAGGAGGACCTTGCAGAAGTTTTGATTGGGGGAAAGAAAGTTTGTGAAAAAGAAATCATGAGCTCGCTTTTACTTACAGTCAAACTGAACTTACCTCTTAGGCACTCACGTAACAGTCATCAAATAGGCAGATGGATATACAAACATAGATTTCAGAGGAGAGGTTGTAATGGAGATAGAAATTTAGGGGACATCAACATAGAGATAGGTATTTAAATTGATACTACTGGTGTAGATTACCTAGCAGGGACTATAAATATCAAAAGCAGAAGAGGTCCTAGGATTGAGCCTTGAGCTCTTACAACATGTTGAAGTTGTAGAAAAGTAGAGGAACTAGTCGAAGAAATTAGAGAATAAAGTGATTAGAAAAGTAGGAGGCAAATAAGACAAATGAAATACCTTGTAAGCAAAATAAGGAAAATTTTCAAGTAGAGAGAGATTAACTGTGGCAAATGCTCATAAGAGTTTGATACTATGTGAACTGAGTTGTGATCTTGGATTTAGTAACATTGAGGCCATTGTCAACATTCAGAAAGCCAGTTACAATGGAAAGTGGGGTTAAAAACTGGTCGTAGCAGTGGCAAGAGATATGGATGTGGAATAATTGGTCACTTGGAATATAGATATCCTTTCAAGGGAAGAAAAGAAATTGGGTGATAGTTGAAGGGGAAGGTGGGATCAAGAGAGACAGTTTTATTTAATATGGGATAAATGATGACATATCAATATGTTTATGGAAATGAGTCAGTAGATTTTTTTTTAATTGTTTTAAAACTGAGAGGGGAAAATTGCCAGAGAAACTTGAGAGAACAGGAAGGAGGAAAAGCTCTAGATCATGTCAAAGTAGAAAGTTTGGCATTGCTGCGAACACAAAGCAGACTGTGTTTACTAGTAGGATACAAGGTAAGTGCATGAACCCAAGTGCAGGAAGATGGGCAGATATGATGGATATTGCTTATAGAGTTTCTAGTGTTGATTTTGCTTCAATATTCTGGTAAAGCAGGAAGCAAGGCCAAAGTTTAAGAGTAATGATGGGGAAATACATCATGGAATTTTGAGAGAGGAAAAAAAGTGTATAAGCCTCATTCTGTCCTCCCTTCTTAATGTACCAGCAGCACTGACTTTATCTAGGAGCTTACTAGGAATTCAGAATCCTAGGTTCCATTACACATCTGCAAAACCAGAATCTGTATTTTAACAAGAACCCCCAATTTTGTTTTGCTTTGTTTTGCCCACTAAAGTTTGAGAGACACTGACTAGAGACTAAGAGAGAAAATTGACAAATGGTATATACTATGCTTGACAGGCAGTAGTAAGGCCCAACTTGAGGTTTTTGATGAATTTAAGATAGTGTCAATCAGAATATTTTGTGTCTTCTCCAGCCAATTTCAAGAGTGCTAGTGGAGGCATTAAGTATACAAAGATACAAATTTAACCAGGGATGTGGTTTTGCCAAGAGAATAGAGAAGGGTGATATAGTTACAAGAAAATAATTATAATAGGTTAAATCATAAAAGATAATGGTACCTGACCATGAAGTTCAAGCAGACTATGGAGGGAAGAGAAGATTTGGTGGGGAGGCAGTGAAGAACAATAAAAAAAATTGATGGGATCAATGCATTAGCGATTTTGGAGGGGGTGCTGCTGCTGCTGCTAAGTCGCTTCAGTCATGTCCGACTCTGTGCGACCCCATAGACGGCAGCCCACCAGGCTCCACCGTCCCTGGGATTCTCCAGACAAGAATACTGGAGTGGGTTGCCATTTCCTTCTCCAGTGCATGAAAGGGAAAAGTGAAAGTGAAGTTGCTCAGTCCTGTCCAACTCTTAGCGACCCCATGGACTGTAGCCCACCAGGCTCCTCCATCCATGGGATTCTCCAGGCAAGAGTACTGGAGTGGGGTGCCATTGCCTTCTCCTTGGAGGGGGTGACTGAGCGACTAAGCACAGCACACAGCACAGAGTCTTATTGGAGATTAGATTCTACAAGAAGGGCACTGAAAAGTAGAATGGAATGTGATGCCATTAATGGTCAAACATATGCCAGTGATATAGAGGCTCTAGGATAGGGTGTAGGAGAAAATCACTGGAGCGGAGGAGGTTAAGAAATTAGAAGGAGGGCATTAGAAAGATCATCTGTGTGGATATAGAAATTATTGATCATTCTGATATCAGTAGTGTTGAAGAAAGTGAACGTGTAACAGAAGAAAATTTTTCTAAAGAGGGTGAATCAAAAATGAGGAGTATTGTATGAGATAAATTTCAAAGCTGAATGTTCAAAATTCAACAAGGGATGGACTAGAAGTGTCAGTGCAGAGTGTAGGACATCAATCCTGCCTCTAGGTGCCATGACAGGAGAATTGGAGGAGAGAAAGTGTTACCCCCTTGAAAGTGCTGCAGGAGAACTGATGCCATTGGAGGAGATTTCTATTTGATCAAGAAGCAGCAGATGTTTGCTGATGACTGACCTAGAACTCCATGAGGCTCCTTGAAAGAGTGTTAGAAGATAGGGAAGGAGGAATAAAGAAAAGGCAAGGGGGATAGAGTCTGGAGCCTGGAGGATGAGGAACAGTGTGGGGAACATGGACACTTTGTGATGGTCAAACTAACCCAGGCAAGAGGCATAGTGATTAACCTCAGTGGTCCCAGGTAGAGGGATGAAGAAGCTGCTAGCACTGAGGAAAAAGAGGAATTAAAGGGGCTCTTGCCAGAATAAGAACAATTATGGGGTTCCCATTTGATTCATGCTGTTGGAGGCAAGATAGCCTGCTGAAGGATAGTCTTCCTCTGAGATTGCAGACACCTGCTGAGTGGACCCTGCGGGGCTTGGATTGTCCTTCAAGCATAGACTGTCTCTGGACTTATGCTTGTAGCAACCTACAAGGGAATGCTTAACAATAGCATATCTGATTCAGTTATAACAAACTATAGAACATCAGGAAAAAAGTTAGAATATGAGGAAGAAAGAAACAGACCCAAGTAAACTCATTAAAGCAAAAAAGATAATATAGTTGATGGGCATATTGGTCAGTGTCCTGTCAGTTATATAGTGTATTATATCCTGCCAGCTGCCTGTTTTAGTCATTTGCTTTGTCTCAGTTTTTGACATTTGCCTCATTAATTAGCTGTTGTGACTCTGCTAATTCTAATATTGATTATAAACCTTATGACAAAAACCAAACATTATATATATTTTTTCTTTGCCTGTTAGTTAATTCCAGAGAGAAGCTGAATAGTCTTGGGAAAGCTTGAGAGTTTCTGGGATGACGTAGAGGAGAAAACAAGCACTATTTAGTGACCGAGGAAAACTTAGAAAGCCTTTCTCCTTATCCTTTTTTTCCAAGGCCTGCCATGCTATCTTTATCACCTTACATATGATCCTGTACACCAAAAACTTTCTAATGCCTTCAAATTATGATTTCATCAAACTGTCAGAACTTTTGTGAGTACCTGGAATTCAAACCCCCAAACCTAGCAAATAGTTCCATCATCTGTGTTTAAATCTCAATGGGACTTTTATAGTTCTTTCCCTGTGGAGCAAAATTCATGTTCTTAAGGCTGAGCTTACATTTCATGCTGAAAAATTGCAACAAACACATGAAGTTTTTTTTTTTTTTACAACCATATAAAATTGAAAGACCAAAGAGAACAGTATTTCAAAGTGTCTAATATACTGTTTGACCACAACCTGAGGGAATCAATGCACCTTTAAAAAGAAACTCTTGGGGCTCCTCAGGCAGCAAATTCAATCATTTGATAATCTACTCATCATGATTCTATTGTACACTTACCATGTGCTGTGCTCATCCGAAGGAACTCAACAGGCTCTTGCAAGAGTAGTCTGTAGGAGTAAAACCTATTTTATTTTGAAAAAGTCAACATAAAGAAAATACAACACATGAACCATGAATTTTCCTGAATTTTCTTTCAGAACGTGACTATCATGATAAAAAGATATAGTTATCAATTCACATCAAAATAATAATGCCATAAAAATGGCATGAAGAGATTCTCATTCATGAAGAGATTTAGCAGACCACTCTATTAGATTTACTGCTTAGGTGTTATCAGAAAGCCTGCCCAAACTAGTTGAAGTGAAAATAACAATAATAAAAATAAAAGAACACTTTAGTTCCTGAAGCGGAGAGATCCAGAAGTAGAATAGCTTTACACACAGTTCGCTCCCGAAACAGCGCTTTTTCTCTCTTCTTTAACTAACTTCTCAGCCAGCCTTCACTGTTATCTTATGCTTATTCTCCCTAACCAAAGGTAGGTTTCTCCTGAGAGATTTTGAGCTATTAAAAGTTTCTGAGAACTAATGGCCCACATCAACACAGTGAGTAACACTAAGAAAAAGTGATATCTTCCCCACCTCTCCCACTCATCTTCATCATCGAATTAGAAATCTCCAAAAGGGGCTGTGATCTTACCTGAGTTATACTCTTTTTTAAAAAAAATCTTTTTATTTTGTATTGGTGTATAACTGATTAACCATGCTGTGATATTTTCAGGTGGACAGTGGAGGGACTCAGCCATACATATACATGTACCCATTCTCCCCCAAATTCCCTCCCATCCAGGCTGCCACATAACATTGAACAGAGTTCCCTGTGCTAGACTGTTGGACCTTGTTGGTTATCCCTTTAAAATACAGTGGTGTGTACATGTGTAGCTGTATTCTTCATTTTAGACAAATCATTTTCCCTAGGAGATGAAATATTAACTTATTCAAGGTCACCATAGCCAAGGATGGAGAATAGATTATGACTGACATCTCTCCAGAATTAAGGGAGTGGCAGCCTCCAAAAAGTACTAATATTAGGGAGGAAATGAAAGCAACATATATCTGCTACAGGAAACATGGCAAGAAGAATTGAAGCAACCCAGAAATCTAAAAGATAATGTAATCACGGTACAGCTAAATAACAAAGCCCTGTGACTTATTATAATTGGGTTATCAAAGAATGTCATGTCATGAAAAATATTCATAATGAGTGATTGTTTAAAAGGTAGTTTACAAACCAGTAAATATAACAGGATCCTAATTGGATAACATTTTGTTGTTACAGATGAAAAATGTATATATTATATGAAAGTGAAAGTGAAAGTCGCTCAGTCATGTCCGACACTTTGCAGCCCCATGGACTATACAGATCGCAGAATTTTTATCCAGAGAAAAAATACTGTAAAGAAATACAATAAAACATTAAATATGACCATCTTTGGGAGACAGGAGTATAGAAATGTTTTATAATTGTTTTGAATATTGAAATATTTGCTGTGTTTCTATGATGTTACTGGGTTGGATACTATAGGATACCAACTTAGTATTATGAAGGATTCTTCTTTATAGTAAATTTTCCTATAAAAACATTTTTGAAAGTCAACATCTCTTACAGTAGGTGAGATTTTTAGCCATTTCACATCTATGCAACTTTTATTTTGCCTTCATATGCAAAATGCATGTGAGATGGAAATATGAAGATGATTGCGTTATTCCTATATGTGCGAGTTTGGAGAGAATGATATTATGTGATGCAGTGAAGCTAACAGTAATAATAGTAATGCAAAAACAATGTGTTATATGAGCAGATTGGATAGAAGAATCAGAAATGCATTAGCTGTAAGTAACAAAAATAAAGCTACACTGGTTTAATAAGAAGTAGTTTACTTTTCTTATATAATAGGAATTCCGGACATAGTAGTTAGGGACCGGTTCAATAGCTCAATGCCCTTAGCATGCTAGAGCACGTCTCCCTTTGCATTTCCCTCAAGCCTAGCTCTTCCTGTTCTCAGGATGATTATTAGATGTCACTTCTACTTTCATGGCAAAACAATAGAAGACAGAAGGGAATAGGGTAGAACCAGCTCCACTGATTTTCTTTATCAAGGAAGCAAACATTTTCTCAGAAACCCCAGCAAACTGTTCCTTACATCTTAGTTTAGGTCTTTGTTTTTCGTCTTAAGTCTTTTGAGCCAACACTGAGACAATTGGCTTCAGGCAGGTATGAACTTACAGTACCGCATTTCAGCAGCACGATGTCTTTAAAACGTTCTACCTGGACATCATTAACACAGGGCGTGGGAAACCTGTGGGAATCTGTGACTCACTCTTGTACAGGCTGAAACTATGAGAGCGATTCTTGGCTAATGGGGATAAAAGCAATGGATAAAGATATGGTGCCTGTCCTCAAGTCACTGTAGTCAAGAACGAAGAGTAAAAAGGAAAACAGATACTTTTCACCATTTAAGGTGCGTTCTCTGGGGTAGGCTATGCAGGTGCTGTGGACTGAATTGTGTCCTCCAAAATTCACATGTTGAAACCTAACCCTTAATGTGGTATCTAGAAATGATGCCTTTGCTAACTGGAGTTAGATGAGGTCATGAAGATGGGGCCCTCATGGTGATATTAGAGAGTTTACAAGAAGAGAAAGCAGCAGAAATGTCTCCCTCTCAGCCATGTGAGGACACAGTGAGAAGCTGACTGTCTGCAAGCCAGGAAGAAGTCCTCACCAGGAATCAGCTGGCACCTTAAACTTAGACTTTCTGCTTCCAGAACTGTGAGAAATAAATGTTTCTTGTTTAAGCCACTCAGTCTGTGGGATTTTGTTAAAGCAGCTCAAGCAGACTTAGACATCAGGTGTGTTCTCATATCACAGGCTACAAAAAAGCTAACCTTATCTGGACATCAGGGACAATTTCCTGGAGGCTAGGATACCTGAAATACTTCCTCCAGACTGTATTATATCAAATATAGTTTCCTCTCAACTCTGTTTTTTTTTATTCCTAGTCTTTTCTTCAACACCCACACATATTCTCCTCTAATTAAGTGACTTAATTAGAGGAGGACCTTATCTACCCACAAGCTGCTTGAAGCCAGAGTGCCATATTGCTGGTGACCATTTTTGTATGCCGCTTGCATAACACAGAATCACTACTCAAGAAATTATAGTTCCAGGAAAGAATGAAGGCATGAATAAGTCATTCAACTCAATAATCAGATGAAGCATGCTTTGGAGATAGTCAAAGAAAGAAGAATTTTGATATAGACAAAGGAAACATTAAGAAAAGGGTGAACAGAGAATGCAACAGGGTACACGCAGGAAATGACAGGTAAATCAGAATGTTTGAAGCAGACAGTTGGGGTCTGAGGAACATTTATGGAGGGCTTATTCTGTATTAGGTAGCATTTTTATTTATCGTATTACTTCATTTAATGCTCATAGCAACATTTTGAGATAAGCAGCACTATAATCCCATTTTACTGAGGAGGAAATTGAGGCACAGAGTTGTAGAGAAATGTGTTCAAGTTTGCACACCCAGAGTAGTGGAGCCAGAATGTGAAGCCAGTTAGCCTCTAGAGTCCACTTTGCATTGATGAGGTTTGAGAGAGAGAGGCAGTGACCACACTACTTGCCCCTATAAGGAGCTTGGATTTTATTAAGTAGATTATTATTGGAAGCCATTTGGTTGTGAGAGCTAATTGGTCAGCTTCCATTTAAAGGCAGATTGGGGGTTTAAGGCAGGAGGTGCAACATTTCAACTGAGAAATGTTGGAAAGCCAGATATTGTAAATGAGGAGACAGATTTCAGAAACACTTATTAGGTAAGACTGATAGAGCATTGGGCCCATAAAAACTGAAGCATATAGAAATGCAGTGAGTCAAGGATGATAGTTGGAACAATAATTTAGGTGACTGAGTAGATGGTAAGGCAATTAACTGAGATGGGGTATCCAGGAAGAAAAGCTGGTAAGGAGAATATGATGCATTTAGATTTGCCTATGTTAATTTTGAAGTGCCTTGGGGCATTCACTTGCAGAAAAGCAATTGAATATAGAAAGCTGAGATTCAGATTTAAAAAGTTGAGAGGCACCAGTATGTAGGTGGCAGTTGAAACATGAGAGCAATGAGATTGTTATTGTCAAATTTATGTGCATGAATATTACCTGTCAGTACGCACACAATTTTGGAAGCCCAATTATTAAAAAAAAAAAAAAAAAAAAAAGCCTTCCACTGGGGCCTGCTCAGTTAGCTGAATCTGCAAAATACATTATAAGATGCCCAAGTAGCTTTATTGGTTTTAGTCTCTAAATGTGTCCCTAAAGACCTCTACAAGAAATAAGTAACAGTCTGCTGACCCAAATGCCCCTAGAGAAGCTAAAATAGAATAAATGAGAAATAAAACAACTCCCTTCCTGCCTGCCAAACATAAATGATGCCCAGATAGAAACTGAAATCTGATGGCTTTTCAGTACTCTATTGCAGGAAGTTTTCTTCCCTCTATGAATATAGGTTGCCTCAGTTTGTCTCAAATCTTTATCTTTGCTTGTTGCTTTTAAAAACGTTATATGTGGCATTGTAGAGGACTTTGAAACATTTCTTACAAGGGCAGACATAATTAATGTATCCAGTTGTGTGGGACTTTCTAAGCCCTAGGCAATGAAGACAGATATACTAAATAGAAGGTTGGCCTGTCTTCATCCTTTCAAGCCTAATCATTCTTGATCCCAGCTTAGGAAGGTGTTGAAGTCAGGTAAAAACAGAGCGATGTTTAAAGGAGTATCTTTAAATGACTCACTTTTGACCAGCCTTTCAATGACCAATCTTTCAATGACTCACTTCTTTCTCAGCCATTTGCAAAAGTAAGTAGTGTTCTAGTCAATTATTGACTTTATGCTCTGAACAAGACATGTGTGCTTACAGAGAACAGGACACTGGACCTAGTAAGGAGAATTTTTTGGAGTATAAAAACATGGGAATTTGAGATCAAGAGATGTGTTTAAGGCCCAATGTGATGCTGATTTGCATGTGCTTTTGAGAAAGCCTTTTAACCATTCAGGCTCTCCGTATTGTCTTTAGTAAACCATGAACTGCAACACTCCAATCTGACATACTACAGTCACTTAGCTTTTGCTGCATAGTAATCCGTCCCCTAGCTCAGGGGCTTAAAAAGGCAATTATTTATTATTATAGTTCTTGCAATTACTGGGCAGCTGAGAACTCTGCTTAGGTTTGGCTTGGTTGGGAGAGATTCTCTGGACAGTTCTGATCCATATGTCCCTCAGCCATCTCCTGGAACCAACAGACTAGCCTAGGAGTGTTTCTCATAGTGGTAGCTGAAGCACAAGAGTATAAGCAGAAACCTGCAAGATTTCAGGAAATCTAGGCATAGATTAGGCATATATTCAATACAGTCTTATTCTATTGGCCAGAACAAATCACATGACCCAAGTCAGAGTCATCTCAGGTTCACATGGCAAAGTGCATACAGACCAGCAAGCATACCAGGAGGGGTGTAGAGAATTGGAACTAGTCATGCAATATACCACATTTAGGATAAGTTAAAATATAAAGATACTTTGCTAAGTGTGAAAAGCTGTTTGAATATTATATATATCATGATTAATCAAATTTCAAAGAAGTATGAATAATCAAATTTATATTTTTATCTTTTATCCAAACTTTCATCAAACAAAAAGTTCTAACTTTTAGGATCTATAACACATTGTTCAATTATCTGCTCTGTTTCAGAAGCAGAACAAATACTCTCATCATCATCGTAACATATCCAGTATATATTTTAGAAACAAAAATCCATGGTATTAACAACAGAACATTTTGTGGTTTTTAGTAGGCCAGTACAAGGTTGCCAAAGAATGGACAAAGACAATCACAAAATCTCCTGTGTCTGTTAGTAAACTACCTGCCTGGCATATGCTTTTGACAGAATATCACCTTTCTTAATTTTTTCCCACGTTTTGAAGAATACTGATACTTTTCTTCCACTCTAATCACAGATCTGAAAGGTGAAATTCTTTTCACTTTGACATTACTACATAATTCTAGAAACCGGAATTTTCTCCTGGGTCAGCCTGGTTAAGCACCACTGAGAAACTAGCTTTAATCTGTAAGCAGAGTTCTCTGTGCCCGAAGCACTTGTGAAAAGATAGGATAATAGACAGAAACAGGTTGGGCATTTGTAAAGATAGCTGGAAAGAGTTTAAGCAACATTCAAATTTCTATCGCTATTTACTGCTTACTTATCCAGGTATGTTGTTAATTAAATGCATATATATATATATTTTTAATTAAAGAAACAGTGATCTGGGTCTTCCTTGGTGTTCCAGTGATTAAGACTTCACCTTCCAATGCAGGCCATCTGGGTTCGATCCCTGGTCTGGGAGCTAGGATCCCACATGCCTCTTGGCCAAAAAACCAAAACATAAAACAGAAGCAGTATTGTAACAAATTCAATAAAGACTTTAAAAATAGTCCACATCAAAAAAAAAAAAAAATCTTAAAAAAAAATAAACAATGATCCAATCAGATAATTTCTTTATTTTGGATTTTTAACATCTCCCTCACTCAGCCTGCCTTCCTGAGGCAAAGGGATGGATATAGGTGGTTTAACCACCCCCATAACCATCCAGCTTTATTTGAGGGTGGCCTTGGAAACGAGCCAGATTGCATTGTTATCCTTCTGTCAATTACAAATGTGCCAGACAACCAAAGCATCAGGGAGGAAGTGCAATTATTAGAAGTACCCAAGAGAATATGCCCAATGTCATCCCTGACTTACTAGGTGACCTTTAGAAAATCAAATGCGTAAAAGAGGGATGATAAATTTTCTCTAGGACAATCATGCAAATGAGTAGAAGCCCCAAAGATAGAAATTAAGGCAAGGAGAATTCCAAAGAAACCAATTTTTGTTCATAAAAGAAATGTCTTCTAATACAAAGAGAACATAATCCAAATAATGACTAAAGCTCTTCTCCCCAGATATCAGTCATAATTTATCACCCCATCCCTATTCATGTGTGTTGATCCCCAATGCCCTCCTCCTGCCAAAAACTCATGTCTTTAACACCCATTCTTTTATTTGTTGGTGAAGCACTAATGGCTTCATAAAATAAGTTCTGAAATTCCTTATCCCAATGCCAAAAAAAGAAAAAATAATGGTTTCTGTTGGCTGTGGGCTGTGGGACTTAAGAGTGAGAGCAGGAATGAGAATGCAGATAAATCCATTAACACTATGTGTCTATGATGATAACAACTCCTCTGATCTAATCAAGGTCCTCCAATGAGGGAACTGTATTGTCAGAGCAGGTATTTAAAAAGGGAATTTTTCTTCATCACGAGAGGATTTACCTTTTCAGAGTCTGTGCCTATTCAGAGATCTTTTAGTTATCAAAAAAAGTTGGGTAAGAAGAAAGCTGATATGAACTGAGCACTACACATGCACTTTCTTTGGCACCTTATATATATGTGTGTATTTATATACACACACATACACACACACACATTCATATATTTATATATCAACTGATGAGCAGCAAAATAACTGTGATAACACTTAATATGAGGTGAAGGATGTTTGTTAAAAATCTGTACCATGGACAGAGCCAATCTGGGCCTCATCGTACATTGTTCTCAAAGGATCTTGATAACTTAGAAAAAAGGTTATGTAAAATATTGGGCATACAGCAAGGTGTTATCTTAGAATCCCATGTGTCATTCATGTTTCCAGACCTTCATCCTTCATATAGTGTATACTGAAGCACTACCATTCGATTCTGAAGCTAACCCACTTGGGGTTAACATCAGACTACCACAAGTGTAAGGGCATGGTCCCCAAAAAGACTGTCATCATTTAGATGCCAGCAGTGATTTGAGGGGTCCCCAGGCTACCTGTACTTCTGACCAACTGGTTACAAAACAAGGAAGTTCTCATGATCCCTAGCCAAGTTCAATAATTCATTCATAGGATTGATGAGACTCAGGAAAGTACTTTGCTTACAATTTTTATTATAAAAGATATAAATCAGGATCAGCCACCTAAAAAGACACATAGGTTGATGTCTAGGAGCATGCCAAATGCAGAGCTTCCATGCCCTTTTCCCATGGAATCAGGGCATGTCACTCCATTAGCACACTAACATGTTCATCAGCCAAGAATCTCCACCACAATCTGGTGTCCAGGCTACTTATTGGAGTTTCATTACATAAACAGGTTTGATGGAATCATTGGATATGTGGCTGAACTCAATCTCAAGCCTCTCACTTCCACCCCTCCTTGGAGTTTAGACTGATTCAAAGCCCCAATCCTCTAAGCAAAGGTTGATCCTTCTGATGGACACAGCCCTATCATTAGTCATCTGGATAGCATGAGCTGAGGTAGATCTAGGGGGCTAATGAATAAAAGAGACACTTACTGCTTGGGAAATTCCACGGATTTATAGTCTTTCTCCCAGTAACAAGGGCAGAGGCCAGTCAAATTCCTTATTAAGCAACAATTATGTACACATAAATTTACACATATAAATAAGTATAAATCTGTACACGTGTATGTCTCCTTCATATATCTCTCTCTATATATAATAAGATTCTATTAGCAAACTATGAACTAATTAATAAACAAATAAATTAATAAACAGATTAATTTGTCAATTAATTAATAAATTAAATTAATAGATAAAAATCATTAAAATATTTCTATCAGATGAAATAAATGTTAGGCAGTGTTCCAACAGCCTTACTCCATTTCAAGTTTAGTGATTTGCTAGAAGGACCCAGATTAGCACAGTGACTGATTAAAAAATAGCTTGTAAATCAGTAAGTTTTAAATGACAGGGGTTTCATTCAGGCAGGTAGAAGCCAAACTCCGAAGACGGGGAGCACAACTCAGATAATTAAAATAAAGGCAGAAACTATCCTATCACTTAGGAAACATACATGAGGGCTTTTATAATTGAAGTATCAAAACCATTCAGCCTTTCTGTCTTTCTGTCTTATTAAACCCATCTCGTATTATTTTATGCTTGAAGTGAAGTGAAGTGAAAGTCACTCAGTCATGTCCGACTCTACGACATGGACTATACAGTCCATGTAATTCTCCAAGCCAGAATACTGAAGTGGGTAGCCTTTCCCTTCTCCAGAAGATCTTCCCAACCCAGGGATCGAACCCAGGTCTTCTGCAGTACAGGTGGATTCTTTACCAGCTAAGCCACAAGGGAAGCCCAAGAATACTGGAGTGGGTAACCTATCCCTTCTCCAGCGGATCTTCCCAACCCAGGAATCGAACTGGGATCTCCTGCATTGCAGGCAGATTCTTTACCAACTGAGCTATCAGGGAAGCCCTATTTTATGCTTATTCCCTATAAATACTAGCATCACCTGGTTAAAGGCCATATCCTTCACATTTCATAATACTCATCACATTGTACTGCAGAATCTCTTTCTTTCTGTTACCCTCACTGAGCTTCCTGAGATAAGCGATATTATCCATAAATGTTTAATTTTGCTGTACACACTCCAGAGCTTGACACATAGCAGATGCATAATAAGTATGCATTGAATGACTGAATACTAAGAATAAATGATGCAGTAAGAAACATTTGGCCTAGATTGTCCTCTGGCCTGACCGGAAACTCCACCAGGAAGTTATATTCTCAGAGGCAGTAGGAATAAGAGAAAGTTTCCTTTTTCATTTTACAAGAATTCATCCTCTCAAAATTAACCTTCTCCCAAATTGAGTGATGATCTAAATCCATGATGAGAATTTGACATGATTCATTTATTTCTAGTCTAAAAACTGGCAGTTTTAAATTCTAAAGTCTACCAGGCACTTTTCCATCTGCTAATACTGATAGAATTAATTACTTACTATTGACAGTGAACCAAAGAGACAGAAATCACTGTCCTCATGGATCTATTACTCTCAAAACAAACAAAAAATTATGTTCTTGTATCCCGCTCATCCTTCTCTCTGCCTTAGTTCTTACCTCTCCCTCTGTTTTTATCAGTCAAAAACCCAGAGAGGCAGGATAACTTTGTGTCTGCTAGTTGTTCTCAATATCCCAAAATCGTACCTTTTTAAAAAGTAGAGAAATAATCATCATCAGAAGGGAAAATATTGAGTACCCTTTGTTCAAATCTTCACAAAAGCCCCAGGTTTTTATGCACTATAAAAGCTGACGTAATGCTTGTTTGATTTGCTTACCGGGAGCACATCATGAAAATTCCTTGAGCAGGGAAAACAGCTGGTTTGCCAAATCTGCACATTTGGCTGTACAACTGGCTCTATTGGTAGCTCCAGGCTAGCAATATTTTTTCCTGACAATTTACATGCTGCTCCAGCCCAAGGTGTCTGAAATGAAGTCTTTGCATACACATAGAAAAGAACTTGGCCCCGAACTCTGGTCAGAGCTCCACTTTGAAAAGGAAATTCACACTGATCCATGGTAATGTGATAAGGCAGTGCATTTTCAGCACAGATTTGTATGCAAGGCTCGTTATTTTATCTGGTTTTATGTAAAATATAGTGTTAATAGTCCATATTGTCTGCGTTAATACTGTTATTCACATTGTAGTATCATGCCTACCTTAGCCACTTTGTAATCCAGAACCCCTCACACACATAAAGACAGAGATAACCGGAGAAACACAGTTGCATACAAATTATACTGTCCTGACAGGGAGTCCATTCTCTGCTCCTCTCAGACAAAGCCTTTTAATTCCTTGGGTTTGGTTTGGGTTTGGTTTGGTTTTTTAGAAGGGGAATAAAACAAAAACAAAAGACGCAACAGATTATTTTCTTGGATCTCCAAATTTCAATCCACTTGAAAGGCAGATTTCATCAAACTAATTAACATTTCTTTGTGGCTAATCACTTTGGGGACTCATTTAACTTCTGGAGAATATCTAAATAGAATTTTAATTTTATCTGATTTCACTCTAAAATGAAATTAAATAGGCATATTTGAAACCAAGTATAAGAATGGTATATGCTGTCACAGGGCTTACATTTCATTTTGTTAACAATTGATTTTCCCTGTTATCCTTAGGTCCCAGGGTACGATGTGTAAACACATCAGTGTGAAATATAAAATGAGCTAGAAAAATAATTGAATTTTATAGAAATTCTCTAGGGTGGTAAAAATCTGACCTCTATTAAAATTCAGAGATTGTAAAAGCAATTAGAATTATTACAACTATCTTTAAATTGGGAGAATAACAAATCATATTGTGAGAAACTCTGATCCAAAATTTTCTTATCTTTCTAAAAAGTTGAAACAACCACAGATTACAAGAAAAAATGCAAGTACAATAAAAGAGAAACAAAGACATTCTCCTCTCATCACAATACAACTCTCAAGAGCAGAAAATTAGAATTGATTCATTAACTGCCATTCAGTCCTGAAATCCTATTCAGATTTCACAAATTGTCCCAATTGCATCCTTTGCAGTTAAAGGAGCAAGTTTGGGATCACAACCCACATTTGGGTGTAGAACAATCCCTTGGTCTTTTCTTGAATTAATGACCTTGACACTTGAAGATCATAGGCCAGTTATTTTATAGACTGTCCCTCAATCTGAGGTTGTGTGAAGACTTGCTATGATTAGACTTAGGTAATGCATCCTTAGCAGAAATATCATTGGAGGGCTGCTACATTCTTCTGCCTTGATCCTTACATAGCTTGTGATTTCAGTTTGTCTTATTCTGTTTGTTCATTTGATTCTTCTTTTAAAAGAGTATATTGCATATTTCTCCAATGTAATGTTACAATTTTATCCTTTGTGAATAACAGTTGTTTTATTAACTACACAGAAATTGTATACATAACCCATCCCTTACAATACTTTCAATTAACTAATGTATTTATTTATACCTTTACAATGAACTCAGAGGCTTTCCTAAGGGCTCACATGATAAAGAATCTGCCTGCAATACAGGAGACCCAGGTTCAATACCTGGGTCGGGTAGATCCCCTGGAGGAGAGGATGGATACCCATTCCAGTATACTTGCCTGGAGAATTCCATGGACAGTGGGGCCTGGTGGGCTACAGTCCATGGGGTCGTGAAGAGCTGGACATGACTGAGAGACTTTCACTCACTCACTTGCTCATAATAAACTTATGGTTTTCTATTTTATTCTGTGCCTTACAATTAGTTGGTTTATTTTGATGCCTTAATGTCTCATTTTGTCAGTGGGAATTCCTTATAGCTGGCTTCTGCACCTTCTTGTAATGCTCTCACTAATTTTTGTTGTTGTTGTTGTTTTTAATATATCCATGTTTTCTAGCAAACAAGATTTTCCAGGATCACATTTTACTTTCTTTTCCTCCTTCAGCCCTGGAATTAGCCATTTCTTCAGGGAGCTCCAGAATGATAGATTTGGGTGCTCTTTGCTATTGATATGTCACTGTATATAGCTCTGTGGGTATAATATATATATATGAAAGGACTTCCCAGGTGGCTCAGATAGTAAAAAGTGTCTGCCTGCAATGCAGGAGCCCCGGGTTTGATCCCTGGGTCGGGAAGATCCCCTGGAGAAGGAAATGGCAACCCACTCCAGTACTCTTGCCTGAAAAATTCCATGGACAGAGGAACCTGGTAGGCTCCAGTCCATGGGTTTGCAAAGAGTCAGACACAACTGAGCGTGTATAGATCTGTGTGTATAATATATAAATATTGTATATATACATATATATATTCACATTTTCATCTATACTTATTTACATGTGCATCATTATATATATAAATATATACACATACATATATATATTGAAAACAAGTTCATGGCAATACTGCCAATTTCAATCTAAAACTATATATTTCAACCTAATTCTCTTCTTTATTTGAGAATAATCTTCCTTATCAGCCTTTCTCTGACATTGAGAAACCTGGCTTCTGTTAATTTTATATACTTATTTGACCAATCCTTCTATACCTAATAGCCTGTCTTGGCCAGCACACTCTCTTCCACAAAATTCCCTCCTCAACCCACTTGTACTGAGACACCTCACACTTGACATCCCTTTAGGTGATACCCTCAGATTTCCACCAGGCCACGCCTCTGCATGGATACCCGTCTCATCCCAGTCAATCTGCAACATGTGTTACAGAGTAGCCCTGCTACATAGACATGCAATTTGCCTTGACACCCTCCACTCACCTCCCCTCCCACTTATGGTGCACATACTGACTTTGTTCTACTCTATCGAAGTCTTTAAGATGGTTCTAGAAGAGAAAGAAAGAAAATGGGAGGGAAGAAGAGAAACAGAAAAGGGAAACAGAAAAGAAAAAGCTAAGACATCTTTCAAAGTTTAACTTATCTCCATTGTTATATATTTTCAAAATACAATGTCATATTGTATTCACGCACCAAACTCATTATGTATAAAATTTCTATAACCTTGAATATTTCCATATGTTCCTAAAAAAACTAATATGTGTTCTTCTTGAACTTGTGGTATTAATGAATATTTAGCTTACTCACATTGCTGTTATTTTACCAGCTCATTGTCAAGAAGTCAATCAGATGGTGGAGATCAAGGTGCATTTTAATAATGTCATGAAAATATATTGAAGGGCACCAGAGTAAGACTAAGCAATTATTCACAGATATGTCAATTTCCACAATTTGTGTTGATATCTATCTTACAAATGTTAGGAAAGAAGTCTTCATTTTTCAACATTGGTTTGTAGTCATATGTAAAAATAATAGAGTAATAATAATAATGGTAACAATAATGAACAGACAGATAAAGCCATGATATACAGTAATCTGACTTACTTTTAATGCACACTAGCATGTTATAAAGCAATTTATCATGTCAAACAAAGCTATAATATTACAGAATGGGTCATTTAGTATATTACAGCATTTTTTTTATTAGAGCTTTGAAACTATTAAGATACCTTCTCAGTTCAGTTCAGTTCAGTTGTTCAGTCGGGTCTGACACTTTGCAACCCCATGAACTGCAGCAGGCCAGGCATCCCTGTTCACCAACTCCTGGAGTCCACCCACACCCAGGTCCATCAAGTCGATGTTGCCATCCAACCATCTCATCCTCTGTCATCTCCTTCTCCTCCTGCCCTCAATCTTTCCCAGCATCAGGGTCTTTTCAAATGAGTCAGCTCTTCTCATCAGGTGGCCAAAATATTGGAGTTTCAGCTTCAACATCAGTCCTTCCAATGAATATTCAGGACTGATTTCCTTTAGGATGAACTGGTTGGATCTCCTTGCTGTCCAAGGGACTCTCAAGAGTCTTCTCCAACACCATAGTTCAAAAGCATCAATTCTTCGGTGCTCAGTTTTCTTCACCATCCAACTCTGACATTCATACATGACTACTGAAAAAACCATAGCCTTGACTAGATGGACCTTTGTTGACAAAGTAATGTCTCTGCTTTTAAATATGCTGTCTAGGTTGGTCATAACTTTCCTTCCAAGGAGTAAGCATCTTTTAATTTCATGGCTGCAATCACCATCAGCAGTGATTTTGGAGCCCCCAAAAATAAAGTCTGACACCGTTTCCACTGTTTCCCCGTCTATTTCCCATGAAGTGATGGGACCAGATGCCATGATCTTAGTTTTCTGAATGTTGAGCTTTAAGCCAACTTTTTCACTCTCCTCTTTCACTTTCCTCAAGAGGCTCTTTAGTTCTTCTTCGCTTGCAAGGATGTAGAACAAGAAAATTTTGTTGCACTGTTGTTGGGAATGTAAATTGTAAATACTAGACAGTATATTAAAAAGCAGAGACATTACCTTGCCAACAAAGGCCCATATAGTCAAGTCTATGGCTTTTCCAGTAGTCATGTATGGATGTGAGAGTTGGACTATAAAGAAAGTTGAGCGCTGAAGAACTGATGCTTTTGAACTGTGGTGTTGGAGAAGACTTTTGAGAGTCCCTTGGACTGCAAGGAGATTCAACTAGTCCATCCTAAAAGAGGTCAATCCTGGGTGTTCTTTGGAAGGACTGATGCTGAAGCTGAAACTCCAATACTTTGGCTACCTGATGTGGAGAACTGACTCATTGGAAAAGACCCTGATGATGGGAAAGATTGAAGTGGGGGGAGAAGGGGATGACAGAGGATGAGATGGTTGGATGGCATCACCAACTCAATGCACATGAGTTTGGGCAACGACTCAAAGGACATGAGTTTGGGTAAACTCCAGGAATTGGTGATAGACAGGGAGGCTTGGCGTGCTGCAGTCCATGGGGTCGCAAAGAGTCAGACATGACTGAACAACTGAACTGAACTGATGGAAAACAGTATGGAGGTTCCTCAAAAAATTAAAAACAGAACCACTGTATGATCCAGCAATTTCACTTTTGAGTATTTATCTGAAGAAAACAAAAACACTGATTCTAAAAGATATATGTACCCCTCCCCATGTTCTTTGCAGTGTTATTTATGATAGCTAAATGGAAACAAGTGTCCATCAATGAATGGAAAGAAGATTGACATATACACATATGACATATATATTACAATAAATGTCAAACAGAGAAAGCCAAATATTGTATGACCTCAGTACATATGGAATCTAAAGAGCAAACAAGCAAACAAACTGAAAATAAGTTCATAGATACAGAGAACATACCGGTAGTTGTGGAACGATGAGGGTAGGGAGTTGGGAAAATGGAATAAGAGTGTTAAAGGTACAAACTTCCTGATATAAACTAAATAAATCATGGGGATATAGCATACAGCATGGTGACTATATTTAATAAAACTGTATTGAATATTTGAAAGTTGCTAAGAGAGTAGATCTTAAAAGTTCTCATCACAAGAAAAAATATGGAAGAAAAAATCTCTAACTACATATAGTGACAGATGTTAACTAGACTTATCATGGTGATCTTTTCATGAAATACACAAATTATCAAATTATTATTTTGTACACTTGAAACTAATGTTATATTACTTGTCAATTGTATCTCACTTAAAATAACAATTGACATAAAGGTATATATTAGGAAATTATGAAATTTTATTAAGGGACTTAAATAAGAAAGCACTTTTATTTTCTTGACTGTGAGTTCAAGTATTTGTTTACTTTAAATAATATATGAATTTAACATCTGAAAAATCCCAAATCATTTTTAGTTGAATAAAATTAAAGATTTTTAAAGTACAAAAATTTGTCCCTATCTCACAAATTAAAAGAACAGCAAGGTAAAGATGAAGGATAAAATAGTGTCTCTTAGAAACTAGGTCTAATCAGTCCTTAGCAGAAATATCTGTGAGGTCCACCCCATTGGCGCCTATGCCCTTATGGCAATTGGCATGGCTTTGGTGGATTAAAGAAAACTATTTCTGGGTGACCAGGAAACTGAAGTTGGTGAAGATATACTGGCAAGCTACACTATTTCAACCTGTGGGTTAATTGTAAAACTCTCTCACCATCAATGTAAAATATTTCTTCAATAAATTCCCACATACAAAGAAACAGGAAAGAGAAGGAAACAGCCTTTTTCAGTCAAGGCAATTTGTTAGCATTGCTCAAGTTTGTGTAAGAATGCAAACTAGCACTTTTGTGAAATGTCTTCTCTTATATTCAGATCAGTTCTTCCAAATCCTTATGTTCTCTCTGAGCTCATTTAGTTGCACATTGCTCCTGGGAAAAAACCAGGAGGGTTTGTGAACCACATACATTTGTAATCCGAATGACAGCAATTTAGTGTGAAATGTTTGACAAATATCGTCAGGCTGATTATTTACCAAAAGTTAATACTGCTGTTGGATCAAAAGCGGACAACTTATTAATTAAATTTGAAGACAAAGGCTTCATCACCCTGCTATTATTAAAATGTGAGTAACCACCTGTTTTCTTGCATTTTAATCTAATCCAAGGTTCTCATTAAGAATAACAAAAACATTGTAATCAAGCTGCAACAAAATGGGAACTGGGTAGTTCTATACGTGCCCTATTACTTATCAAATATTTGACTTGATAGAAGGGTGAAAGCTTACTTTGTGATGGCTATTTACATACTTAAATGTGAGAATTATTAGCTAAAAATATGTAATTTCTAAAAGCCACTGTCTTTACTTTTAATCCATTTTGACTAAATAGCATAATAAAAATAGCTAATATTTATTCCATACGTAGGCTAGTCATGTTAAAAACTTGACAGGAATAAATGTATTTAATCCTCAAAACAATTCTATAAAGAGCAGTATTATTAGCCTCAGTTTTGCAGATGATGAAACTTAGGCAGTGATAATTAAGTAAGGTCCCAGGTCACACAGAAGTAATTATCAGAGAAGGAGTTAGAAACACTGTCCATCTGACTCAAAGATTTCACTCTTGACTTCAAGTAAAATGCGTTATGCATTTAACAAATATTTAAAGAGTTCAGCTATTGTTTTCTAAACAAGGCATTGAAAGTGAAAGTCGCTCAGTCATATCCGACTCTTTGCGACCCCATGGACTGTAGCCCACCAGGCTCCTCTGTCCATGGGGATTCTTCAGGCAAGAATACTAGAGTGGGTAGCCATTCCCATCTCCAGGAGATCTTTCCAATCCAGAAATCGAACCCAGGTCTCCCGCGTTGCAGGCGGATCCTTTACCATCTGAGCCACCAGAGAAGCCCAAATAGGTATTGCTTCAGACCAGAATTCTCCATGCCAGAATACTAGAGTTGGTAGCCTATTCCTTCTCCAGCAGATCTTCCCGACGCAGGAATCGAACCGGGGTCTCCTGCACTGCAGGCAGATTCTTTACCGGCTGAGCTACCAGAATGACAATTGTTAAACTTATTACTTAAGAAGACTGTTTAAACCAATTTTGTCAGCATAATAGTTTGCTTTTTTAAAACTGTGTAGTGTTAGTCACTCAGTCATGTCTAGCTCTTTGTGACTCCATGGTCTATTGCCCTCCATTTTCCTCTGAACACGGAATTCTCAAAGCAGGAATACTGGAGTGGGTTGCCATGCCCTCCTCCAGGGGATCTTCCCAACCGAGGATCAAACTCGGGTCTCCTGCATTGCAGGTCGATTCTTTACTGTCTGAGCCAGCAGGGGAGCCCATTTTTCAAATATTTTAAAGTACTTCTTAAATGATGCCAAACAGCCCTCTTTCCAGTTTCTACCTGTGGTGAGGATACTCTAAGATGGTCTCCATCTTCCTTCCCTCCTAGTATTCATATCCTCATGTAATCTCCTCCAGTCAGTGTCGGTGGTACCTATGGCTTTACCCAAAAGAAGTCAGATAAAACGTGATGAAACGTCTCTCTGTGGTTCTGTTATATAGGATTGTAATGTTTGTGTTGCTATAAGACTTCCTTCCTTACTGGCTTTGAGGAAGCATCCTGCCAGGTTGTGGGTAACCCCATGGTGAAGGTCACACTGTAGCCTTGACCAACAGTCCATGAAATCAGGGTCCTCAGTCCAGCAGGCTAAAAGAAACTGATTTTGCCAACAAACATGATCTTGGAAGCAGATCCTTCCCCTTTGAGACTTGAAATGAGACCCCAGTCCTGTTCAGCACTTTCATTATAGTTTGTGAGAGATCCTGAAGCAGAGGGTCCAGTTAAGCTGTGCCCAGATTTCTGACTTATAAAAACTGTGAGATAATAAATGTCTGTTGGTTCAAGCCACTAAATTGGTGGTATAATTGTTTTGCGGCAATAGATAACTAATGAACTACTCATCGTGGTTTGAATGTTAATTCCTCTTTTAGAAGCTTCATGAATAATAATTAAATTATATTAGTATTGTTGGTTTTACTACAATAACAATAGAGACTGCCCTTTATAGACTACCTACATGTCCCAGATGCTTTCACTTCACTATGTTATTTACACAAATCATCTCATTCATCTTTATAACAACTTTATTAGAAAGGCTTTATTATTTTCAGTTTAAGACTCTCAGGCTCAGAGGATGTAAGTAACTGGCTCAAGGTCACACAGCTGGTGCATAAGGGAAACACAGTCAAAGCCAAGGTGCACTAGGTTTTTCACTGTGCCATCCTGCTTCCTATTTCATGTGTTTAAAAAGGTAATTTAATGTTTATTAAATTTATTTCTCTATGGCCAAACATGGTTCTAGGAGTCAGATGGCTACTAGCATATCACAGCCATGTGACAACATGATGGATTTGGTTTTGGATGGTTTACTTCTTCGGGCTTCCCAGGTAGCTTAATGGTAAAGAATCCACTTGCCAATGCAGGAGATATAGGTTCAATCTCTGGGTCAGGAAGATCCCCTGCAGAAGGAAATGGCCACCTACTCCAGTACTCTTGCCTGGAAAATCCCATGGACGGAAGAAGTGGTGGGCTACAGTTTTGGGCATCTCTAAAAGTTGGACAAGACTGAACACGATTGGTTTATTTCTCATCTCTTCCATCCCCTCAGCAAGTCTTATCTGTTATAGACTAGAATTTTCTGGACTACAACCATTTTTACCATTTCACATATGATGTATTTTTGAGTTATTTCATTTCCCTTTGGCTTCCTCTTAGCATTTTCAAGTTTTTAGAAAAAAATTTCATATCAAAAAAATTTATATCCCACTGACAATGTGGTATCTTTGCAAACACATAAAATTAAAATACTCTCTGTAATACTAATAGAAATAAAAGAACATTCCCAAATCACAATGAAAGTCATTTTCCTTTTAAAAATTGACATCCTGTTGACATTGAGTAAAGAAAGTGAACATGAATAATACGATTAATACATTTTGTAGGATTAATAGGTATATCTAGATATTTTTAAATTTAAAAAGATACATTACACATATTTTTAAACACACGAACCAAAAAATGCTGTGTATTAGGTCAAAAATAAAAAGCACAATAGACTCTCCAAAGCAGAAAATATATAGCTTAAATACTTGAATCAAGAGATAATGAAGTTAGATGGGTAGGAATTAAAGAATAGCCAAGCATCACTCCTTGAAAGATTTCAAGAAGCCATACTTCTAAATAAGCCTTGAAAAGAGAATATGAAAAACAGATATCGATAAATCTTCCTCAACTTACAGTGTGGTTTCATCCTGATACACCCCTGGTAAGTCAAAACTAGGTAAATCAAAAGTGTACTTAAATACATTCAACCTACTGAACATCGTACTAACAACTTAGCCTAACTTAGATTGTTGTTATTGTTTAGTAGCTAAGTCATATTTGACTCTTTTGCGACCCCATGGACTATAGCCCACTAGGCTCCTTTGTCCATGGAATTTTCCAGGCGAGAATACTGGAGTGGATTGCCATTTCCCTCTTCAGGGGATCTTCTCAACCAAGGAATTGATCCAGCATCTCCTGCATTGGCAGGATTCTTTACAACTGGATTCTTTACCACTAGGCCACCAGGAAGCCCAGCCTAATGTATATTTAACAGACTCAAAACACATTATCCTACAGTTCAGCAAAAGTATCTAAAATAGAGCCTATTTTGTAACAAATTGTTGAATATCTCATGGGATTTGTTCAACAATGTACTGAAAGTGAAAAACTAGAATGGTTGTAAATGTGTGGGTTGTTTCCCATGGTGATCACATGGCTGACTGGGAAATATGGCTCCCTGACTCTGTCTAGCATCAAGAGAGTCTCATATTGCATATTGCTAGCCAGGGAAAGGAGCAAAATTCCAAATACAATTTCTACTGGATTTGTATTGGTTTGCACTACTGTAAAGTCAAAAAATTGGGAAGTTGAACCATTGTAAGCTGGAGACTTCCTTATATTGCAAATGGTTTAGAAACGTGAAGATTTTCTAAAAACTTTATTTTATATTGGAATATAGCTGATGAACAATGTTGTAATAGCTTCAGCTTGACAGCAAAGGTGCTCACCTATGCATATACGTGTATCTATTTTCCCCAAAATTCCCCTCCCATGCAAGCTGCCACAAAATATTGAACAGAGTTCCCTGTGCTACACAGTAGGTCCTTGTTGGCTATCCATTTTAAATACATGTCAGTCCCAAACTCTGTCTCTTCCCCCCCCCCATGGTTTCCCCTGGCAACCATAAGTTCTTTCTCCAAGTCTGTGAGTCTATTTCTCTTTTGTAAATAAATTTGTTTGCATCACTTCTTTTTTGATTCTGCACATAAGGGATGTCATATGAGATTTCTCCTTCTCTGTCTGACTTCACTCAGCATGTTGCTGCAAATGGCATTAAGAAATGTGAAGTTTTAAGAATACCACATTGGGTCCTGAAGGTTGAAGCCATGGTGACATCAAGAGAAACACTTACAAACCTAAGAGCAAACACAAATAATAGAAAAAAAATTAAATAAATGAAGCAAGCATACATTTCAAGAAGGTAGAAGAACAACACAGGAAAATCAAATAAATGGGAGTACGTGTTTGCTAAGTCACTCCAATCGTGTCTGACCCTGTGATCCTATGAACTCCAGGGTCCTCTGTCCTTGGTATTCTCCAGGCAAGAATACTGGAGTAGATTACCATGCATTCTGCCATGGGATCTTCCTGACCCAGGGATCACACTCATATCTTTTATGTCTCCAGCATTGGTAGGTGGGTTCTTTACCACTAGTACCATCTGGGAAGCCCTAAATAAATAGGAGGATCTATTAATAAGCATAAAAGCAGAAATTAATTACACTATGTAAAGTGGGCTCTTCCACAAAGCACCTGCACGTTGACAAGGAAAAAATATCAAGTGCCTTCATCCAGCTATTGAATTTGTTGGTGCCATTGGTCAAATTTTCATGAGATTTTAGGATATTGCCATCTTGTATCTTCTACACAAAAACAAATATGGTAACCTCTCAACTGATATTTTTTGTCATGTTTTAATATCAGCATATGAGAAAAGCCTAGACAGCAACTGTTCTGTGTTAATGACTTTTAAACCCTGGGGATTTCTGTTGTTAAAGCTCTTTTTTCATAATCAGCCATGAAAATCAGCATTCCAAAAGAAATTTGAAAACCAGTTATTAAGCTTGATAATTATAAATTGGAAAATGAATTTTTAAAAAATCGTTAATTCAAAGATGCTTCCACAAAATACACTGGTGATATTAAATACTTTTGTGGGTCTATTTCCTTTCTCAAAATGTCTTTCTTTGAGCCTTTTTTCCTCTGGAGACATTTCACTTTCATATGGAAGTCATATTGTGTCTCATCTAGAATATTTGCAAATGATTGTCTTCATTTATCAAGAAGCACATATTTAAATAGTTTGCAGCATTTCGGCTTTCTTCGTGAAACAGAAGTATTCATCATACTAGTTAAGGTTTATATTACCCTGTAGCAAAGCAATTTATCATATCCCTACATCAGCAAATTCTTTGATTATTAAAATTCTCTTGCAGAGGTACACGTAGGAGCATACCAAGCTTCTGTCTAATGAATTTTCTTTATTATTTGACCTGAAGTGCAGGGAAACTAGATATTAAGACATGTGATTTGAAAACAGTGATAGAAGATGCAGAGCCAGATTAATTTTGTTAGTATCAGGGAATACCTTACCAGAATTGAACACAATGCATATGCCATGCAAACAACCCTTAAGAAGCACGAGCACAAATCATTTTTTCTCCTTTAGAAATGATTTTTATTTCCCAAATTCAGGCTTCTCTAACATGGTACTTTTGTGAAGCTCCAAAACCATCAGTTCGATCTTCAGTAGTAATTATACATTAAATCAGTCAGTTCAGTCGTTCAGTCATGTCCAACTCTTTGCGACCCCATGGACTGCAGCACACCAGGCTTCCCTGTCCATCACCAACTCCTGGAGCTTGCTCAAACTCATGTCCATCGAGTCAGTGATCCCTTCCAACCATTTCATCCTCTGTCATCCCCTTCTCCTCCTGCCTTCAATCTTTCTTGGATTATACATTAAGGGGACATGTAATTGACTCAAGTTACTAATGACCACTCTCTTCCAAGTTGTTCAACTGTATTTCAGTGAGTATTTATTAAGTATTTGTCTATTTAACACTGTGCTGGTTTCCTTTAGAGATGTGAAAGAAGTTTATATACTGCTTCTGGCTTCAAGGAGTTTGCTGTCTAGTTGGAGAGCAAAGATTTTCTCATGTAAGCTAGGAGATAACCACATAAGGAAGAAAGTAACTGAATGGCAAAATGTAATCTAATGGGAAATTAAGGAAAGAATGATCCGAGAATGCAAAATATCCATTGCCCACAGGGACATTGGCAAATAACCTAAACAATAAAGCAGATGTGGTCCTTGGGCATGGAGGGTAGGGCAGGAGAGGGGTTGAAGGCCTGAGCTGGGAGGAGGAGAACAGCTATAAACTGAAGACCACAATATCCATCTGAAGGAAGTGTCTACAAGTAAGTGATTCTGCTTCATTCAATTTATTGCCTTTTGAGAATGAGAATCAATGTTGCCGTGAATGGGATTTTTCAAGACCCACAGGATCTCCTGATTTTTATGCAAAGGTCTCAATTTTAGTCAGTCAACAAAAAGTGAGTCTGTAGACAACAATAAGTAAATAATTTTTTTTATTTATATGATAACCATAGGTAGAGAGAATTCATGATTCTTGAGGCTGGTATTTAGCAAGCTGATCTAAAGGCCCCAACCATGCTCACATCAAGTACTGTTTATGCCAGAAGGGTCAGGATCTAGAAACACTTGTGTAAAAGGGGTGTAAATGTGGTGTGTAGAGGATTACTTCTTGGCCTAATAGAGCTTTATTTCCCTTTTCACTATCCTTTGCACTCATGGTGCTTCTAGAAGTTGTTGTTGTTCAGACACTAAGCCATGTCCAACTCTTTGCGACCCCATGGACTGCAACATACCAGGCTTCTCTGTCCATCAAACTCATATCCATTGAGTCACTGATGCTATCCAACCAACTCATTCTATGTCACCCTCTTTTTTCTCTTGCCCTCAACCTTTCCCAGCATCAGAGTCTTTCCCAATGAGTCAGCTCTTTGCATCAGGTGGCTAAAATATTGCAGCTTCTGCATCAGTCCTTCTGGTGAATATTCATGGTTGATTTCCTTTAGGATTGATTAGTTTGATCTCCTTGCTGTCCAAGGGACTCTTAAGAGTCTTCTCCAGCACCACAGTTCAAAAGCATCAATTCTTTGGCACTTAGTCTTTTTTATGGTCCAAATTGCATCCGTACATGACTACTGCAAAAAACATAGCTTTGACTGTATAGAACTTTGTCGGCAAAGTGATGTCTCTGCTTTTTGATATATTCTCTAGGTTTTTCACAGCTTTTCTTCCAAGGAGCAAACATCTTTTAATTTTGTGGCTGCAGTCACTGTCCGCAGTGGTTTTGGAGCCCAATGAAATAAAATTTGCCAGTTTCCACTTTTTCCCCATCTATTTGCCCTGAAGTGATGGGACCAGATGCCATGATCTTAGTTTTTTGATTGTTGAGTTGTAAGCCAACTTTTTCATTCTCCTCTTTCACCCTCATCAAGAGGCTCTTTATTTTCTCTTTGCTTTTGGCCATTAGAGTGATGTCATCTGCATATCTAAGGTTGTTGATATTTCTCCTGGCAATCTTGATTCCAGTTTGTGCTTCATCCAGCCTGAAGTTTCACATGACATACTCTGCATAGAAGTTAATTAAACAGAGTGACAATATACAGCCTTTTTATACTCCTTTCCCAATTTGGAACCAGCCAATTGTTCTGTGTCTGGTTCTAACTCTTGCTTCTTTATCTTCATACAAGTTTCTTAGGAGACAGGTAAGGTGGTCTGGTATTTCCACCTCTTTAAGAATTTTCCAGTTTGTTGTGATTCACACAATCAAAGGCTTTAGCACAGTCAATGAAGCAGAAATATATGTTTTTTCTGGAATCCGCTTGCTTTTTCTATTATCCAGTGGATGTAGGCAATTTGATCTGGTTCCTCTGCCTTTTCTAAATCCAAGTAGATGGTTGCATAAGTGATTATAAGTATCCATGTCAACAAAAATATAAGGGCAAAGATCATCAACTTCTGCTGAAAACTAGAATCACCTGGGAAGTTTTAAAAAATTCTGATGACTTGGATATACCTCTTATCAATTATATCAGACATTTTTGGGTTGAACCCCAGCCATGAATATTAAAAGCTTCCCAGATGATTCCAATTACAATCATGTAGAAGAATAGGTGATTTAATATCAGCCACTGCACGTAAAAATCATCATTTTAAAACCTCACGCCTTGTATCAGTACTTATTGCTACATAACAAATAACCCATCCTGTACCTTAGCATCTTAAAAACCATACTTGTTTGCCATTTGAGCTGGGCCCAGCCAGCTGGTTCTTCTGCTCTTCTCACCTGTGGTCACTGGTGTGGTCGTCTGGCTGAGTGACTAAATATGGACTCACTGACATATCTGGTGGTTGGCAAATCATCAGACAAGGGTGCTTATTTCCCTTGGGGCATGTCTAATAGCCTCATTTGGGTTTATTCACAATATGATCTCAGGTTTCCAAAAATAGCCGAAAAGAGTAAGCCCTAATGTACATGTCTTTCTAACTCACCTCATGTGTCATGCTCCTATTAATTGACTGGACAAAACAAGCCACATAATGAAGCCTGGATTTTATGGGTGAAGAAATAAACTCCACCTCGTGATAGGTGGAGTGGTAAGTAATGTGCACAGGGGCATGGGAATTTAATAAAACCGTCTTTTAGAACAATCTATGATACCTCTCGTTCCAACTTAACCAGATTTTCTGGAGGTAGAACACAGAGAGTGACATTTTAAAGAAACACATTAGGTAACTCTGAAGAGCAACCAGGTTGAGGACCAGTGATTTTGACTTGCTAAACTACAGATTTGTGAACCCCAACCCCAGAGATATTGAATCAATACCTCTGTTGTGGTGAGGCTGATACTTTGCAATTTTAACATCCTCCCAGGTGAGGTTGATGCTACAATTTTTGCCTCTACATTTAGAGTATGTTAATATAAGCCACCGTACAAATTTATATTATTAAAATGATTTCTAATCACTTGTTTGGTTCTCTCTTCCTAGTTTATCACTTCTACTACAGATTGGAACAGTTGGACCCTCCCTACTCTACACTCTTACCCAGAGGTGTGGGAAAGAAGAAGTTCAAGTCAGTTACTCTAAGCTGAGCGTCATGGAATCCTTGATTCCATTCCTACTATAAGCTCTTGCTTTGTTGCTTATAACTCACTGCACAACCCCCTCCTCTTTATCTTACCATGAGGTTATTTTATTCTTGGTAGAGCTGATCCTTACCCCTGTTTCCAGTGTAGGAGCTGGGATCTTGCCTTGTTTCCCAAGTTCAGTCAAAGAACTAAGCCTTCCATTTACTCTTGAAAATCTTCCTGCTGTCTACTGCACAATTCATGGGCACATCTCACCCACTTTATATCGTTCTTGCCTTCCGGATTTCTTCCCTGTATGTTGATGGTCTCTCCCTGTGCTGGCTATTTCCCATTTCCATCCTTAGACTCATACTCCCTCCTTCTCTGCTCTCTGCCTGTTCAGGGAGCGTGATGGCTTGTTAATGGCATTTCCTGGGCTTTCTTGCTAGCTGGCTTCTTGTACGTCTGTGCTTCTCAGAGTAGGGACCTTGTACCAGCCACATCACCATCATGTGAGAAGCAGTGCCACAGGGTTTGGCTTGTGGCAAGCACTGGCTTCCCTGATAGCTCAGTTGGTAAAGAATCCGCCTGCAATGCAGCAAACCCCAGTTTGGTTCCTGGGTTAGGTAGAACTGCTGGAGAAGGGATAGGCTACCCACTCCTGTATTCTTGGGCTTCCCTTGTGGCACAGCTGATAAAGAATCTGCCTACAATGCAGGAGACCTGTGTTTGATCCCTGGGTAGGGAAGATCCCCTGGAGAAGGGAAAGGCTATCCCCTCCAGTATTCTGGCCTGGAGAATTCCATGGACTGTATAATCCATGGGGTTGCAAAGAGTTGGACACGACTGAGTGACTTTCACTTTCACTTTCAGGCACTGGCAGGAGACCTATACCCAGACAGAAAGAGTAGCAGGTTTCTTTTTTCAGTGGTTGCTTCTTTGTCCAGGCTGCATTTTCTGCCAGAGGTTGCATACTGCCATAATTACAGCTCATATATTGCTGCATGGTTGTATCTCACTTTTGTCTCCAGCAACATTATTTCCTCCTCCCCTCACCTGGAGCTCAAGTGTGCTAATGGTGTCCTACTGTTGCTAGATTCTAGGCTTGAGCCACTACTGTCATTTTCTTTAACCTGTCTACACATCTGCAGATACTTCCTTCTTTACATGATCGGACTCTGCTTCCTACTGGAATCTTCGTATAATGTCACCTCTAGATTTCTATTTCCTAGCCTTCCTTACCTTGAGCCATTTTACCAAAGACATAGCCCAGACCATGAGGAATAATGGAGCTGGAAGAAATGTGATTTACTTAAATGTCTGGGTTCTTACAAAGGCAGTAGCAAGAGCAGGAAGGCATTTCAGGTCATGACACCAGGAGTTCAGGGCCCTTCTTATAGTTTGTGAAATCTCAGTGTAAAGACAATTTCTCACATGGTGCACACACACTATGTGTATACAAAAGCACCCATATGTATTTGTGAATGCATGATACATAAGCAGTGCATTGGTGTGTGCGCCAAAAAAAATAAAAATAAAAATAAAGCAAAAGAATAAAAAACTCTTTTGACAAAATGAGAAATGAAACCTTGAAAATTTCTTGGCAGCTGCTATGGATATCAGAATATATTTGTCAGAGAAACAATAGAATCTGGTTTGAAGAGCTCTTCTGTTTAGGGGGAAAAATGAGATTAAGCAAGAATATGAACCAGTTCATAAACCCAAGTGGATGTTAATGCAGATGGTTTGCTTCCAAGTTCAGTGGTCTTGCCTATTCAGCAACATCATACTTGGTCTGTTAGCTTATTGTTTATGTTTTGGTCCATCTGGGCTGCTGTAACACAATACCACAGATTGGATAGTTTATAAACAATAGCAATTTATGCCTTACAGTCCTGGAGGCTGGAAATAGTAGATCAGGTGCCAGCATGCCAGATAAGGGCCCTCTTTCAGGTCTCAGACTTATCGTGGTCTAATGTGGTGGAAGGAGGGAGGGAGCTTTTGGGGGCCTCTTTTAAGGGCACTAATCCCGTTCATGGGGTTTCCCCTGTGGCTCACCAGTAAAGAATCCTCCACCTGCAAAGCAGGAAACCCAGTTTCGATCCCTGGTTCAAGAAGATCCCCTGGAGTAGGAAATGGCTACCCACACCAGTATTCTTGCCTGGAGGATTCCAGAGACAGAGGAGCCTGGCAGGCTACAGTCCATGGGGTTGCAAAGAGTTGGACACGACTGAGCAACTTCACTAACTCACCAGGGTCTTTATTTTAGTTTTACTCCGCAAATGTTCTTTATGACAATTTTTTTAACGTTTGTAATTGTTCTAAAAAAAGAAAATTTACCATCATAACCATCTTTAAGTGTACAGTTCAGTAATGATAAGGATATTCACACTGTTGTGCAACCAATCCTTTTAGAACCAATTCATCTTACAAAACTGAAATTCCATACCCACTAAACAACTCTCTATCTCCTCTTGGTGTGTTTTTTAAGTGTGCATGCTGGACACCGTTTTTATTCATATTTTATGTTCTTGAGTGTTTAACTTTATTGTGTATTATAAATAACCCATCAGAATTAATGTGGATTTAAAGTAAATATTTCTCTCAACTAAGATACACTTATTTTACAAATATTTTTTAAACTTGAACTCTGTGAGACACTGTGTCTGCAGTGTCGAGCAAAGCAGATGCATTCCTTCTCAAGGTAGGGGAAAATCTGTGATGGAGTGAGGTTCAAAATATCCAGAATAAAAATAATTATACTGACTGACATAACTGTATAAATAATAATAACAGCACCATACACCCCAGGGTTTATTTTCTCAAAGGATGTTAAAATTGTGCCTCTTAAATTCACCCCTAAAATGTATAATGGAACACATCAAGGATAGACTTTGGCCATATATTTTAATAGTAGTCCCACCTGTTCTAGAGACTTGGCCCTACATAACCCCCTGATCCTCACAGTCATTGGCTTCCTTTGGCAGCTCTGCTTTGCAGAGCTATAGCTGCTGCTGCTACTAAGTCGCTTCAGTCGTGTCCAACTCTGTGCGACCCCATAGACGGCAGCCCACCAGGCTCCCCCATCCCTGGGATTCTCCAGGCAAGAATACTGGAGTGGGTTGCCATTTCCTTCTCCAGTGCATGAAAGGAAGAGTGAAAGTGAAGTCGCTCAGTCGTGTCCGACTCTTCACGACCCCATGGACTGCAGCCTACCAGGCTCCTCCGTCCATGGAATTTTCCAGGTGAGAGTAAGAATTTGAATTCTGTCTTGGGCCAGGAGGGGTTGAATTTGCAGGCAGACATCAGCTCTGCACAGGCATCTAAAGGAGCCCAAGGATGTCAACACAATCCTGAAATGATTCACCCCTCGAGTGCCCCTGATATCACCATAGATGGTTATTACATTACTTGTTCAGACCACATTTTATCTGTTGTTGTTGTTCAGTCTCTCAGTTGTATCCGACTCTGTGACCCCATGGCCTGCAGCACGCCAGGCTTCCCTGTCCTTCACCATCTCCTGGAGCTTATCTACCTATTTAGAAAAGAAAGACAAACACAGTACAATCAACAACAACAAAATCTTTCCTTTGAGATGCTTAAGAACATAGATGCTGCAGTGAGACCTCTAGTTTCCTGTTCTGGCTCTCACAATTACTAATTGTGTGACCTTGGGCAAGTCATTTAACCTCAGTTTACCAACCTAGGCTTAAGCTAGTTAACACACATGAAGATTTTAGAATAATTCTTGGTGCACTGTAACTAAGTCCATGACATGCCCATCTACATATCCTTCTGGTGTCTAAGTTTATATAGCTCTTCATACCACCTGGACAAAACTTCAATGAGTTGAAAGACAAAGCTCTTAGCCAGTAATAATATTCCTGAGACCAAAGAGTTTGAAACAGAGACCAGCTGCTGTCATAAAGTCAGACTACTGTCATAGGAAGGGCTTTGGAGGAACAACCTGGTTACCAAGTTCACAGACAATGTCTTCCTACTATTTTTTCCTAGTTACCCCAGGGGCTGAGCAAGAGGATTCTTGGGCTTTGCCACTCTAAGTCACTTTCTATAACTATGTTCACAGCATGAACACTGTCATCAGACAATTTCATCTGAGTCCAGACATATCATTCATGATTCTCATCTACAAGGGATATTATCCAAGATTTCTTCCAATCAAAGTGCCTTTAATTTTAGTAATCCTTCATACAGCAAAAGGCGGTCATGACACCTGTGACTTTCATATGTACATATTACTACTATTCCTGTCTTTAGATCTAAATTTAAAGCTCATTCTTCAGAAAGCCTATGATAATGCCCCAACTTGATTAGGTCTGGTTAATATCTGTCCCTGTAGCCAGCACCCCATACCTCTTCACAGTTACAGTGAACACATTTGCATTATTGATTTCACTTTTAACTTCTCATTAGCCTCTACGCTTCATGAGGGTATCAAGTTGGTTGCTTTTACTAATCTTTCCTCTGCCCAGGATAATCCTAATTTTGGTTGTATTTGCCAATATCTAAAGCCTATTTTGAACCCCATAAAATGTCAGTATTTTCAAGTTTCTTTCAATTAGTTCTTCCTTTGATTTTTATTACTACTTAATGTTCATAACCCTTATTTATAGATTCATTATGATTATGACTAATTTCATGATGCAATATGAACTGAATTCAGGGAACTCTTGTAGATTGTTGCCTGAAAAAGCTCCAGTGGTTTTGCTATTACTTTGTAATCTAACATGTTACTCTCTACTGTGGGAATCTTGCTTTGGTAGGATCCAAACAGAATGAACATAAATCCTAATATAATGTATTCATGGGACTCATTAGACTCATTAGTCCAGCTCCCTTGCCTCACTTAAATATATTACACCTGTTAATTCCTACTAGGTTCTTTCAAGCTTTAAAAGTACCCATGAATTCTCACCTAAAACTATATATATTGGTTATATACCACCTCCCAAATTCTTCAAGGTTTATGCCCTAGGACATTTTTACAAGGTAATAATTTCTACAGACATTTTTAAAAACACTTTGTCCTCCTCTTTTATGTGCTTTCCAGAAACTTAGATATAGAGTTATTATTATTGTTTTCCTTGGAGAGCTAACCATGACATTATATTTTAGGTAACTGTTCTTTTGTTTATTAAAAACAAAGATATCAACAACAATAGCAATAGCAATTAGCATTTACCAAGCACTGTTTTGAATGTTTTTTAGATGTATATTTTTATGTGTAAATTTCATAATAATTCTATAAAGTATTTATTATTACTCCTATCTATGCATGAAGAAATTGAACAGCATATAAGCAGATATATTTAACATGAATAAGTTGGTAAATGAATAAGCATTCAAAACTGTTTCTTTCTGGGTCCACAGTTCATATACTTTCAGTAAGTGCTACATCAAGTATGTAAAAATTATTTAAAGTTAAACAAATCAACTTTGCCTGAATCCTTTGTAAAAATTCATAAACCACAAAAACAGTGACTTGTTTACTGAGGACAGAAGTGGGGCCAAGTATCGATGTGACTTCTATGGTGTCTTTTCACAGAGTGGAAGGTAGAGACAGGGTTTTTAATGCTGTTTTAAGTAGTGCTTGATATAGTCCTATTATATGACATTTATTTCTGTATCTATTTTGAAAGTAGAAGGATAAGAACACTGACAACTACTGTTGTTAGAAGAAGGCAATAGGTTTCCTCTTCCTCCCCAAATTGACATGTTAAAATTAATAATAAGTAAAGAAAACTGATACACTTGTAATGATATACGGCAACAACCAAGATTAAATTCAGCATTTTGCTAAATGCAAAGAGAAAAAACAGAATTAGGTTAAGAAATCATGGGTAACAAAATATTTATATAGTTGATGTTAGAAGTCATAACAGGAGTCTGTTCAGCTGAAAGACACAGGGAAACCAACCAGAAATAGCTTGAAGCAGTTATTATAAAGTATGGCTGGAATCACCCAGACATTATTTAAAATGATGGCTTCCTGGGTCCCAGCCCTCTCTGTTTCTGATGAAATTGTTCTCTTTCAGGGCCATTGCATAACGGTATCTTTAAAAAGCTCTCTCAGGCATTCTAATGGCTGCTCCTGTATTATTCTCTATCACTACATAGTAACTTCAAAATTTAGCAACTAAGAACAACAAACCTTTATTATCTCATAGGTGAGGGGAAGGCATCTAGGTGTAGCTGAGCTGGGACTCTCAGGCATAGGTTCTCTCCCAAGACTAATCACGTTGTCAGCTGAGACTGCAGTCATCTCGAGGCTCAGCTGGGGGAAGATCTGCTCCTGAGCCCCTTCATGTGCCTCTTGGGTAGTCTCATTCTCTAGCCAGAGACACCACTGTTTTTCCCATGTAAGTCTCTCCAAAGAGCACCCCACATTATGACAGCTGGTTTCTCTTAGAGTAAAGTGATCAAGAGAGCAAGAGAGAGAGCCAAGTGGATCCTACCATTGTGTCTAAACTAATCTTGGAAGCAACATCCCATTACTTATGATATATTCTATTCTTGAGAAGCAAGTACTGAGGTCTCCCACATCCTTAAGAGGAGGAGATTACTCAAGGATTTGAATACCAGGAAGGGGGATCGTTGAGGGTCTTCTTAGAGGTAGCCTAAGACAACCAGGAATGAGAACTGGTTTAAAGAAAGAGAGTTTTATCCTGTCACAAAACAAGCAGCCAGAAAGGGGTTCAGTAGTGAAAATGTTCAGGGCTGCCAAGAGAGGAGCAGAATGGTAGTTAGTTGCTGGCATCTGATAGGAAGAGGAAAGAAAACAAGAAATAAGATCTATGCCAGACAGGCCTTTGTTAGGAAGGCGAATAGTTTCTCTTAAGTACCACTGGAAGATTCTGTTTCGGTCTCTCGAGCCATAATGGGTCACTTGGTCTCTCCTAATTGGAAGTGCAGGTGGGTGGTAGGTATTGAGCTGCAACTTCAGCGTAACAGCAGCAGGGGAGCTTGGGGTTGAGTGTGGATCTGGCGTTCATGTCACTAGTGTGTACACAGTGCATACAGTTCTTTGTATCCTACTCTTTACTGTATCTTAATTTACATTTTATAACTCACATTATGAATTCTGCTAGTACGATCAATTTAATATAAAAACTCCTCTGGAGATCTTATTTCCCATAACTTCAAACTTGTCACAACATACTCATGGACTGAAAAGTAGCAAACAGCTTTGAGTCACTCAAAGAGTTGTATTCAGGTTCGTGGAGCTAAATTTATAGAAAATTCCTCAGATCTTCATTTTCAGTTTTATTTATTTCTGTTAAATTCATAGCCATAACAGGATTAATGAATAATTCATTCAACAGCTTGAAAAACATACTTGCCTCAGTTTTTCTCCATAGGGTAATCTCAACATTTTAGCATTTCATAAAAGAACTTTTATAATCTGGCCACAGATTATGGCCTTTGGCCTTGCTCCCCTTTGCTGCTTCTACATGCTTTTCTCTCCAGCAACTCACGTCCTCTTCTCTACCTTCCTGCTTCCTCTGCCGGCAATGCCCTTCTCGACTCATCTTTCAAGGTCTACATCACATCATACAATTTCAGATGCCTACAGGGACCAGGGAAATAATGTAAATGAGGGGAAAATGTGCTGGTAGTTGCATATTAAACACATAGAAATAACACTTGCAACAAGAGATGTGCTTTATTCCATTTTTCTCAACATTTTCTCATTGTTGATCATTTTTTGGTCTTATTTTGATAAAAAACAGATTGATCAGCCTAGGCTCATCACTGCCACGCAAGATATAACTATAGTACTATCATATTCTCTATTTCTGTAAAAGATTTTTTCCTAGAGTAATTAGAGATCTAGATTTTAATGTGAAGTGTGCTATTTTAAAATCACTCTGTGTGTGTGTGTGTGTGTGTGTGTGTGTGTGTGTGTGTGTGTTTATGTATGCTAAGTCGCTTCAGTCGTGTCCGACTCTTTGCGACCTTATGGGCTATAGCCCTCCAGGCTTTTCTGTTCATGGGATTCTCCAGGCAAGAATATTAGAGTGGGTAGCCATGCCCTCCTACAGGGGATCTTCCCAACCCAGAGATCAAATCCCCTGTGTTGTCTGCATCACAGACAGATGCTGTATTGCTGAGCCACCCGGGAAGCCCGTACTACTCTGTACTGTGACCTATATGTAAGTTCTCATCTGGACTGGGATGTTTGAGGGTCAAATATATATATTTTGATTGTATTCCCAGCATAGCACGTGGAGTATATCTCATAGTTGAAACTCTAAATACTAGTTGCATTAATACATCTTGAATAGAGAAACAGATTTTTTAAAACAGTAGCTGATATGGAGAGGACACAATCTAATTAGAGAATAAATAAGCTTTGACTTAGAAACAAAATGCTTGAAAGAGAAGTTTCCTGGTTGGACAGCTTGGATAGAAGATTGGACAGTTGAGGTCATGGGAGTAAAGAGACTGATAGCGATCTGGGTTTCCAACCTCTTTTGGTTTCTAAAATCAGATCATGCTTGGCAGAGTCACTGGATCAGAATCTCACCCATCAGCTCAGTCCAAATACACCTTCTCTACCATCCTTCTAATTTCGGTCCACCCAATGTGGGAATGGAATTGCCTCACCACATGTTTGCACTGCAGACCATGAAACATACTGGGGATTTTCTGATTTTCTCTTATAATCTATTCTCCACTTTGAAGCTAGGGCGATCCTTTCATAATACAAATCTGATTATGCCTCTCCTATTTAAAACAGTTTAGTATTTTCCCATTTCATACAGCATAAAGCAAAACTCCATGTTATGGCCCAGAGGACTCTTTTGAATCTGGATTCTTCCTGTGATGCTAAAATCTTCTCAATCTGTGCTCCAACAAAGCTGCCCTTTTAGTTCTTTTTATTCATCAAGCTCCCCTCACATCAGAGGTTTAACCATTCCATTCCTTCTGCCTGGGCTGATTTTTTGCCTTCTTCACCTTGCTAATTTACTCCCTTGTTTCATATTATCACAGTGCTGGGTTACTCCCTCTGGGACAATTTCTCTAAGATCTTTGACCATGGTATATAATCTCCTCTTATGGGCTCTTGTAGCACCTGTTCTCTCCCTCACTGCCTATGTCATTGTCATTTTCATATATTTGTGTGATGCTTTGATTAATGTCTCCTCTTCCCACCCCCCTCCCCACTAGACTATAAGCTCCTTGCAGGTAGAGACCATGTCTGCTTTTCTTCACCATTTAGTCACAGCATTTAGCACAATGTCTAGTATGTATATTGTGTATATGAATGAGTAAATGAATGCATAATCTGATTGATTTAAAACATAAGTTTTACTCATCTTGTTATTTCTCCTCGTTCAGCAATTTGTATTCTTAGAGGCATGAATAGATAACAATTGCAAGCGTTGATTGCTGCAAATGTGCTGCTAGAGTGGGCTACAAAGACAGCCATTTTGTCCTGTCTGGGGATAAATAGGCAGAGTTTGAGTAATGGCAATTAGAGCCAGAATTCAGCTAGTGAATCACACTGACCACCACTTGAATAAACCCATGGGTTGAAATCATGTCTATTCCTCCTTTGGAACCCTGGGGCCTAATGCTTTTGTTTGCCTGTGTTTTCTCCCTGGCACAGTCTGTGAGCTCAGAATGAAAAGATTATTATCTTTAACCAGCATCTCATATTCTTTGATTTTTATCAAGCTTTTCACATTTTCGTGTCAAGAAAGCCGAAAATGATTTACATCTAAGATTGATTCGATGATATTTTTGCAATCAGTTGACTTTTAAAAAATTACACACCAGAGCTTAAAGAGAAAGTAAAATCTTGTGATAATTTCATAATGCATCCATTCTTTCTCTTCCAAAACAAATTGATGCTGTTATGCATATTTTGACTAAACTGATTTCACACAACAAGATAAAATATGTCGCCTATAAGAGCTAAAACAAGATTCCACCATAAATCTTAAAACTAAAAATTCTGTCAAAACTTGATTATCCAGTTGAAGAAAGATGTCTTATTTTTAGGCATTCCTCATAAATTCTACCTCTTAATTTTCCTATAAAGCAGGCTGTTGTATTCCTCTATCAAACAACTTAAACATATATTTTTATAGGCTCTTGGGTCATTATTCAAACCAGACTAATAACTAGTAGAGGTAGTTGATGCTAACAAACCTTACAAGAATAAATATAAGAACAAAGGGAAAAGAAAGTAATGTGCTTCTGCTGGAAGGAAAGATAGTGGCGAATACTGATTAGGAAAGTGGTCTGGGAGTTGTTGCAGAAAATCTCTAAAGCATGCAGCTTAATGTGCAACCGCAGTGAAAGGGCACAGAGAATGCTAGATCATATGGCTGAGGAAAGACAATATAAATCAGATTTGGCATCATTAATCTAAGCTCGAGTGTTAATGTCATCTAAACAATTGTTCTCTACTTTGCTCCTGGTCAAGAGAGGCGGAAGAGGAATGCATTTGATGCTGAAATGGCTTAGTAACGAGGCAGCCATAGGAATTTAGTGGTCTGAGGTTGGCAAGTAGGGAAAAAAAGAAGATTCAGAGCCCTGCTGGTAAATGGAGACTAAGATGGGTGTCACTGCCCTTTCTTTTCAGATGGGCCACTGGGAGTTAAATAAACGACAGATATCGTAGAGTTCACATTAAACTGAACCCCAGGCCACTTGGGCCAGACTTGATGAAGCATCTTCATTTCAGAACACCCTCAGATTTCTACCCTATCAGTTTAGCCCATCTTTCCTGAGAAAGATGCCTTTCTTTGCTGCCTCCCTTGACAAGTATTTCTGTAGGTTTGTTGTTAATTCTTTTTTGTCCACCTCTTGAGTTACTGGTTTGCTATGAAACCTAAACAAGGTAATAAATATAAAGTAACCAACACAATTCCTCATCCGTATTAAGTTCTCTATTATGTTTTAATACCCAAACGACTACCCATTCTTGATTTTTCCTTTGTTTCATTCCAGTCCATTTTACTCTGACCGTTCTTCCAGTGTATTGTATTATAGAGGCATAGATTTCTGAGCTGAGAAAAAGCATCTACTGATAACCTTATTTGCAGAAGTGGATATTGAGTCTCAGGGGAAACATAATGAGCCTAAGATCACACAGTTGTGTTTATACAAAGACTTTTCTCTCGTTTTCCCCAATGCCCAGATTGAATCCTTAGCTCAGGTTTTGTGTATGGGAGGTAAAGACACGAGGTTCTCCCTATTCTGTCTTTGAAGTGCCATCCCCGCTCTATCATTCCCATCTGGCCATCTTATCACAGTCATGCTTGCCTCATTGCCATACCTTCCTAGCTTACTTCCCAGCTCGTCTCTCTCCTCTAATCCATCCTACTCTCTACTGAAGGTCGCATTTCTGGAACCACACCATTTCAGCTGTTGCTCAAAGCCTTCATGGATTCCCACTTCTAAATACAAATAAATCTAAACTCCTTCACCTCTCTTTGAATACTCATTGTTGACTGCCTCTCTTCCTGCTACCACTCTTCAGTACATTTCTTAAGTCCAAATGGCACACTGTTCTCAATGTATAATAAACAAACTGCCATTGTGCCCATCTACATGGATTTGCTTAAATGTTCCCACCGCTGGATTGTATGTTATATTATGTTAATATATTTCTTTCTTGTCTAAATTTTGTTCACCTTCAATCCAAGATAATTTGGAATTAAAAAACTGACAATGCCAGCAATCTCCAGAAAGTTGTATGCATCCATATATCCAAGTATCTATATACTAATACTTGTATACAAGCATGTAAGCACGTGTGTTGTTTCTTTGAGTTATTCTTGTTCCAAAATTAACCTCTTTCACAATTTTATAGATAAAAACTTCATGTGAGTATAGGTTCAAAACAAAAGAAAAATCAAAGCAATTCTTTTTTCTAAAATTTTCTTGCAGATTCAGTCCTTTGATATTAAAATATTGTATTTATTTAGCTTGATTTCTTTTTGATAAATCAGAGTTGGCTGTTCCCAATACCTTGATATCCTATCTCTGCTTGCAAATTGATTTTTTAATGAATTGGTGCAAAGCTCCTTTGAATCCTTCTGATGGCATTACCCTTTTACCTTTGCAAATCTGAGTTGACAGTGCTACAGGATGCAATGTAAAAGATTCCCATATTGGATTGGTTGTCTTCTCCATACACAGACGAATCCATCAATAAGTCAACATAAATCTTTTTTCGGGTACTTTTAGCACATAAGCTTTTCTTAGAATCTTCATAACTGTTTATGGTTCACAGATGTTATGCAAAATATCACTATGCAGGGTACATTTTTAAAGGATGCATTTGATGTTGGTGCATCTATCACGTATGTGCTTAGTTGCTCAGTCATATTCGACTCTGCGAGCCTATGGACTGTAGCCTACCAGGTTCCTCTGACCGTGGGATTTTCCAGGCGAGGATACTGAAGTGGGTTGCCATTTGCTACTCCATCTAACATGCATAGACAAATCTAAAATTATCTTTTAAAGTATTGAAAATATTAAAGTCATTGCTGACAGAGACAATTTCACTCCATCTGAAAGCAAATTTTAAAGGTAAAATTTAAGTTGATAAACTCCTCAAGTGTTATAAAGTATACTCTGGAATGGTGGGCTGACATAGCTGATTATTGAGTCTTCTAACCTGAACCAGAACTGATTCTTGAAGTCTACTACATGTGATACTCCAAGTGCTAACTTGCCAAGTGAATGACCTTCAATTGTTCTCAGCTTCAGGCTTGTAGAGCAAAAGCCCTAACTGATAACAAATGAATTCTGAGGTGATAAACTGCGAGACACCTCTTTGAAAATTCAAAGTGTGTTCTTAACATTTTATCTGACATTAGAGGAGGCGTGCCACAATCTAAATGAAGACATTTTGGTCTTCAAAGAGTAGGTTTGAAATAAGGTATACATTTCATTCCTACCAACTTAGCAAAATGTATTTTTATTTTGATATATGACCATACTCTCTGGGGTTGTATTTCACACTGGATTGCAGCAATATCACTAGGATTTTATTAATGTGTTCATTAATTTGATTTATAGCTAATATTGTTCTGGGCTTATTTTTTTAATTTAAGGAGAAATACTGAAGAAATTCCTTTTCCTTATGGATATAACTTTGCATGGCTCTGTACATTTTCTGGAATTGGAATTCCATATTACAAGTTGGGATTACAAATTTTTAGGACATTAGTAAAGAATTATTTAAATATGTGAGATATAAAGCATCTTGATAGTCCAGGGTATATTTTTTCATGAATCAAATTTAGTAAATTTTATCCAATTCTAATTTTATTCAGAGATTAGAGCCATCCATGAGAGAGCAGTGTAGACTCTGGAATCCAAGCCCAGTAATTTTGTAGCTATGTTACCTTGGTTGAGTCATGAATTCTCTTTCAGCCTCAGTTTCTTCTTCTAAAAAGTTTGTGAAATCTAAGTATTTGCTACAGTGGTTAATTGTGTGCTGCACATAATAGGTTCTCCAAAAATGTGAATTACTAAAATTGTTATTTTTTTGCATGGAATCTCATTCTTTGTTTATCTTCATTTATCTTACGTTTTTTCCCCAGATTTTTAAAATTCAGTATGTTTTACGTATTATTCTCCTGTGTACTTGTTTAAATCCTCAAACCTAGAGTAAAAGTTATATTCTTGTATTTTATGCTTTCCTTATGATGTCTAAATTATGATAGTGAATGATTATTAAATTCAAAACTTTGAAGTGTATCAGTAGAAGTGGATCATAACCTGAGTGCCATATTCCATATAAAGGATGGATAGTTTTAGCACATTTTCTCTCTTCTTTAGAGCATGTCACACACTTTCCCTGGTCAGAGAGGTAAAATTTGAACAAGGCTGAGCAAACTAGTATATAAAAGCTGCCTTGGTCTAGATTGTAACAGGAAGGGCATTTAAGTGAAACAAATCAATCAGAAATTTCCCAAATTTTCTAATAGAATTAGCAAAAAAGATTTTCTCTTTCTTCATCTACAAAATATGAAGAATAATATTTAATAAAATTATTTTGATTGATAAATGAATACTAAAGAACTTAGAAATGCCCTAGCATAAAGTAAGTTATCAGTGTGTGTTATAACTGAATATCAGCTATTATTACTGTTGCTACTATTAATACTATCTTCCTTCCAGGATTGCAAAAACAGTTTATAGCTTCAAAGGCCATTTTGCTCAAGGAATATCTAAAGATAAAATGAAACAAAAACAAAACAAAACAAAACAAAATTAGGAATGAAGGAAGAGATAGCAGATAAGACATACTGCTTGGATCCATGGATCCATCCATGCCTGAAAGCCAGTGTATACTATCAGAATTCCCAAACACAAGAGCTAAACTCCCTTTAAAAAAAAAAAAAAGCAAAACAAACAAAAAGCTAAGAGGAGCTTTGTGTTTTCTCTTTTCCATCAAAAGAATACTGAATAATCTTTCCACTATACCATGTAGTGAGAAATTTCCTGGCAAATTTAATTAAGTAGAAAAATAAACTTGATATTCAAGACTGGATATCTTTCCCTCTCCCCCTTCCTCGTTCTCTCTTTCTCTCTGTCTCACACACACATAAGCATGTGCAAGATTTCTTTTGCCCAATTTATCCAGAAAATTTCTTCAGTTAAATAATTGACTCTATCTGCATGGTCATAATGAATTAATAATGGAAATGATGCTGAGATAAAAGAACATTTAGAATCATTACAATTGTTTCATCTAATTAGGAACCCTAGAATGACCAATGAGGAGGGCAGTTACTATCATCATGACTTGATATAATAGATACCCACACTCAGTGTAAACAAAGCAGAGGAACAGGAACTTCTTTAAAAAAAAAAATCAAGCAAACAAAACCAAAACAAAACAAAAATCTTAGACTAAGAAAGAAAGAATTACAAATCTTAATATCTCTGCCTTAAACTTGTGGAAGCAAGTGGTCTTTGGGCATGAAATTGTGATTTGTGTCTTCTGCATATTGCACAGCTTGGATCATTAAACAACTGAAAATAAGCCTTCATTTTTCCTTTTGTTATTTGAAAACTTCAGAATAAATTAACCCAAGTAAGCTATGCTCAGTAGTTTCCTACATGAACAATGTTCTTAATAATTCCTACATGAATGTTACTTTGTTCTAATCTGTATTTGTGTTGGATTTATGGCCACTCACAGGGTTAAAAAAGGAGAGAGAGATGACTTGCTGTTAAGTAATTTCCATGTTATCAATGTACATTGTTTTGATTGGTATTCATACACTCAATTAATTGTTAATTCAAAGATAATTTTGATAGATAAGGAAGGTCCTTAAATAGTAATATTTCTATTCTGTGTTATTTCTCAATAATAATAGTATCTTACTCAACATACATGTAATACCAAAAATTTCTTGTCCAAACACCTCTCTTTATCATACTTGGACATAGTCTATAATAGCCAATATTTAATATAATCTGCAACAATAATATTCTGTAATAGCCAATACTGTAAAAACCTAATACTTCTCAGAATTTATCAGCTAAATTTTCTCCACAATTACAAAAAATTTGAATGTCAATATTATAAAATATTACAAAGTAAGTCTCATGAAGAAAATAAATAAATACCTATTTTTTCCCCAATGATTCTCATTTTATTACCCAAATAGGCATCAGAGCAGCTTGAAAGGTGTTATGAAATGCCACCTTGAATTAATTCTTTCACATAACAAATCAACATGAAGAACGTTTCAGATTATTTGTGAAGAACAAGCTTGCATTTAGCTTGCAGATCCCAGGATAGATAGTGTGTTTCCTGAGACATGTTGGAGCTTTAGATTTTCCCTGCTTTCTTCCACTGATTCTCTTCTGTCTCCTTTGCAGCTGTTTCTTCTCATTGCTGCTTTATTTCCTCATGTCAGTTCTCTCTCTTTTCCTCTCCCTCTCTATATCATTTTCTCTTAAGACAGTTGGTGGCATTTGAAGATGAGATTTAAGTATTAGCACAATCTTGCCTTTGCGTGGCTGCCTTTCCCCCAAGGAACTGGCTTTCCTTTGAAATTGGCTTTAGATCTGACAGGGCCTCGGCAGTTTCACATTACTGCTAGCCCAATAGAGAAAATGAAGCCAAGAAATTTGATCAGGTTATCCTAGGGCAAAAGAAAAGGTTGGTTTGGGGAAATGCCTAATTTCCATGATTCATCAGGGATTTGCAAGCTTGATTCTCCTGAGGAAATCAGAGTCTGGTTTTCCATTTATCCATCTGGCTTTTCCAAATTACCAGCTCTAGGTGGTTTTAAAGATAAGACATTGGAATGGATTCTGAATGTTGAATTTAATTCCTGATATGAGGTTATCTTAAAACATAGGTCAGAATAGCAAGCCCCCATATCCTGTGGCTCCCTCCAACTACCACCAAACAATCTGTATCTTTCTGGGGTCTTCACTAGATTTCCTGCTGGAAGAACTTGGAAGTAATTTAAGCACTTCTCAGTGAGGGATATTTGGCCAAAATTCAGGAGTCAGGCACTAGTTTAATTAAGGAGGGATTTTCAGAATCTTATATTCTTTTAATTTTTCTGGTTTCAGAGAGGGGGATATTGAACAACAGGTTGTTTCTTTAAGGAATAAGGAACAAATAAATCTGGCATCCTTTACTTCATCATTGAATATAAGATGAACTACTATGCATAGACTCTTGAGGGTTTGTATTGCACAAAGCCTTTGAAAATGACCAATATCCACCACCATGCTTTTTCTGCTCTATGTTTCTTAATGTTATATTTCTGAAAAATAATAGAGTCAAGAATGCATAATTTAATTTTTATAGGAATTGGATGTTCTATATTGTAACATAGTTCAGCATTCTTATGACTTTGCAGTACAAATATGAGGTACTTGTGAAAATTCTAGGCAACATCTTTTTCTTCATTTGCATGGTACAAATTTAATCTGGTCATTCTCATGTCCTCAATGCAGAGAGGAGTTTACCTTTTGAAACTTAGATTTGTATTACTCAGATAATCAAAGCAAACGTGGGGATGTCACACCAAATGCAGGTGAAGAGGAGGATCCTAATTAGGAACCATCATTCAATGTCATTTCTACATTAGATTAAGAAAAAATCCATTAGAACACTCCATCTTATTTTTCTCAAGAGGTCATGATTCAAGCTACTAACCTCATCAGAAAAAAAAACAGATGTAATCACTCTTTATCCACTTCACCCCAGTTCAGGCTAAATTTAGGTCTCATTTGCCTGTTGCCAACATGTTTTCTAAATCAACTGTAAGCATATCTTCATTTTGAAGAACTTCCTACAATAGCCCACATATATCTTTGCCTGTATATGTTTTTGTCAAATTGAGACAGTGCATTGGAAATGTAAAGATTCTTTGGGCCCAGAGACTAATTGTCCTTCTACAGACTGCCCAGAGTACACCCAAGGAAAAGAAGGTTTATAAATTGATCCTGTGCATTTACTAACCTACTGAGAACACAATGGAAAAAGCGAAATTCAGTCTGTTTATGCAGATGTAGTTTTGTTGCTTCAACTAAATCGATTTGGGTGACCATATTGAGATTTTTTTTTTGTAACTGCATTGATCATAAAATTAGTCTTTTGATAGAGTCAACCTCTTAAGCCCACAGCCACTGCCTCATGTGTAATTTCCTTCTGAACTCAGAAAATATATTACTAATTAATGATCTAGACTTAATAGTAATATTGATTTAGAAATAATGTTTCTTCACTAGTAAAGTGAAGTTCAGAGTACAAACAATTAATAGATAATTCAAGAAGGAAAATTGCTTGACTATTTTGTACTAAAATTGATTTGATCTGAATTATTTGGATTACTACCTCAGTTATTCAGTTTACTGGGTGTAGATATGATTCAAGTCATGGTATTAAAGTGAATGGTCATGATTTTTAAAATAAATGCACAATGTTACTTAGTTTAGATAACACCAAATTTCTAATTTTTTGAGAAATGAATATATACATATATTATCAACCAACAGAAACAGTTTATATAACTAGTGGCTTCTCTGGTGGCTCAGATGTTAAAGACTCTGCCTGCAATGCTGGAGACCCAAGTTTGACCCCTGGGTCAGGAAGATCCCCTGGAGAAGGGAGTAGCTACCTACTCCAGTATTCTTGTCTGGAGAATTCCATGGACAGAGGAGCCTGGCAGGCCCCAGTTCAGGAGGTTGCAAAGAGTTGGACACCACTAAATGACCAACACTCACTTTCATAAGTACAGTGAAAAAAAAAGTGTTTTTTTTAAAACCAGACTATATTTTGAAAGCTGTATATGTCTGACATTCTAAGTAAAAGGAGATAAATGATCCAAAGAAAAAATATAACACAAACTTTAAATCTGTATAGTTCTTCCTTTCCTTTCTCTTTTTAATAGATGGTTATTCATCATACGTGAGAACAGGGTGATCTTCTTGGTTGAAATAGACAGTGTTCATTTTTCCATTTGATTTGTATATCATTTTGTGTAGTGGATATATATGCAGCATGCACTAGGTAGTAGACACTATGTGTTACAAAGGTGACTGAAATATGAATGATTCTAAAGATGGACTGTGTGTAAGCACAATGGCAGAGATGAAAGTGACCCTACATCACATGCCATCTGTTGACGGCTGACAGAGCTGATATGCTTCTGTTTCGTAAAATGGTTTTGACTACATCCCCGGAAGTACATTAGTGAAATGCTCACAGATAGAAAAACTTCTGTATAAATATGCAGAGGGAATATACTAATATACTGAATGTTTTAAATCCCTGGAGCCAGAGCAGGCAGACTCAGATTCAAGTGTGTGCTCTGCCACTTTTCAGCTGTGTAACCTTAAGGAAGACATTCAACACTCTAATATTCATTTTTATATCTGTAAAATGGGTAAATAATTACAGCTATTAAGGATGAATGGGGAGATTAATGAAGTAATATATGTCAAGCATTTTGCACAGGATCTACTATAATAATTATTACAGTAGTGATAATACAAAATGGAGTTCCACTAGTATAAGTGGAATTCCAGTTGCTATGGAAGCTCAGAGGGGAATTTCTACGAAAAAACTTTGGAGATCAGAAGCAGTCTATCGGAGAATAAAAAGGTACATTCAGTTAAGATAGATCAAGATGACAGTACAGGAATTCCAGGAGCAAGGAATAGAGAAATTAAATGCTTAGTATCAAGAAAACAAGATGTGATTTTGGGGAGTAAATGTCAAATTTGAATGAAAGCAAGTATTAGGATAGACAGGCAGAAGCATAGTTTGACAATTTTCCAGGCTCTTGAACGATAGGTCTAAAAGTATGATCTTTATTTCATAAGGTAGTTGAAAACCCTTGTTGATTTTTGAGCAGATAGTAGGATGGTTTGGAGATGTAGGGAAGTAGATACAGGAGGACAATTTACTGACGTTCAGGCTGAAAGAAATGAGGTCATGGACAAGGTGGCAGCAGAAATGGGGATGAAGGGACAGAAATGAAAGATAATTCTGGGATAAAGTTAATCTGACTTGGCAAATATATGAGGTGATGCAGGGGGAAGGATCAAGGGTCAAATAATGAATGATTCTTGGTGCCTGCTATAGAGTGAACTGTGTCCCTTCTAAAATTCATATGCTGAAGCTTTAACCTTTAATATCCCAGGATATGATTATATTTAGAGATAAGGCATTTAAGGAAGTCATTAAATTAACATAAGGCCCTCAGATTGAGCCCACATCCAACCTTACTAGTGTCCTTATAAGAAAAAGAAAATTAAACACACAGAGACTAGGGATGCGCACACATAGAGGAAAGATCAGGTGCAGACATAGTGAGAAGTCAGCCATCTGCAAGCTAAGGAGAGAGGTCTCAGAAGAAACCAAACTTATTAACACCTTGTTATTGGAATTCTGGCCTCCAGACCTGTGAGACAATATGCTTCTATCGTTTCAGTGACCCAGTCTGTGATATTTTGTTATGGCAACCCTAGCAAAGTAATACAGAACCATTTGTAGAAACAGAGAAAGTAGAAACAGCATTTTTAGATCAATGCAGAGAATTAGTATAAGCAGGGGCATGTTACCATGACTCAGACTTAGTAAAATATCAGTAATAATTATTTTGTAATAATCTGATGGCTATGTTGTAAAGGTTAAAAACATAGTGCCATTTGGTGGAAAACATATCTTATGAATGTTATTAGAGCAACTGATGCTTGCTGATATAACAAAATTTTTGTCCCTTTTCCAAAATTCTAGTGACTGTACAGAATAAAATCTGTTCCTCATTCACATACCTTCACTGTAAGTACTCTAGGTTGGGTGTCTCTTCTCTTAAAGTTAATCCAGAGAGCCCAGTTTCTTCTCTCTTGAAGCACAGATGTTTCCTCCTTTGCTTCCAGCCACATAGATGAAGAGAGGGAAAACCTGAAAGATTGTTTTATGGCCATCCTTGGAAGTGGCGCATATTTCTTCCATCCGTATTCCATTCCATTCCATTCCATTGACCAGAATTCAGCTGAATGATTCCATCCAGATGAAAGAGATCCTGGGAAAACCAATTCAATTGTATGCAAGGAACAAAAGGGGAATACAGTACTGATTAACCTTTGTAGTCTCTGCCTCTGGCCTACCAAACTTCTATTTTGCAGTTATATCAAATGGAAAAGGAGAAAAGGAATAGTTAATTTGGTATATATTACTATCTGGAGCTTTCCTCATGGCACAGTGGTAAAGAATCCACTTGTCAAGCAGGAGCCTTGGTGTTCAATCCCTGGGTTGGCAAGATCTCCTGGAGAAGGAAATGGCAACCCACTCCAGTATTCTTGCCTGGGAAATCCCATGGACAGAGGAGCCTGGCAGGTTACAGTCCATGTGGTTGCAAAGATGTTTGCATAGAGGAATAATTTAATAGTATCAATTTTTAATATTTATTAATTATTTGGCTGCACCAGGTCTTAGTTGTAACATGTGGGATCTTTAGTTGTGAAATGCAGGGTTTTTTTTTTTCCAGTTTTTGCATGTGGGATCTAGTTCCCTGACCAAGGATCGAACCCGAGCCCCCTGCATTGGGAACGTGGAGTCTTTGCCACTGGACCACTAGGTAAGTCCCTGGAATCAATGTTTTAAAATAATTTAAAATCTTACAATTATCCCCTATTCCTGTATGCATGACTTTATAAGGGTCAATTATATAGTTTATCCCTATTGCATTGTCCCATGTGGAATAAGGATGAACTGTATATTATTTCAAAGTTTTATTTTTGGTACATAATAGGTATTTAGCAAATACTTGATCATTTATTGAAATATAACTTCTTCGAAGCAAATGCTTTAGGAATATTTGAATCATTTTATTTTATGAAGATAGATTAATTTTGTTATTTTGTCCCTTGGTTACTTTCAGTACTGTTAAATCAAGGCAAATTTATCGTTAAAAAGGCATGTGATGCTTTGTTACAAGACAAGAAAGATGATAGACACCAGCTAAGCCATCTCCACTGCTGTAAAATTAGAGAACAAAACCAACTGATTACAATTCTGAGACACAGTCTTCAGGATGATTAAAAATTTGATTTTTCTGCTGAATTATGCTTATATATGAACATCATCCCTGTTTTTCCCATCGTGAGAAAATATCGATTTAGAGGGAAGCATCTTATTTGGCTCTACTTTGGTGGTTCTGTTGTTTCGATCAAATACTGTGATTGTCACCACCGAGGAGCTATTTTAAATTGTTTACCTCTCAGAATAGCATATATTTGTTTTTAAATTTGGCCAGTTACTATGACAAGCCAGTACTTACCAAGGGCCTTAATGAAATGGCTACTTGGACAAATTGGACTGTAACCACATTGGTGCATGGAGGGAAGATAAGTCAGCCTTAGGAATGCATTTCACCTGGCATGAGTTGTTTGTCCTTCTAATAGGGAAAGATCCCTTTGTTTTTGGAGGCTTGGCATTGGCCTGGCAAAGTGGTAAGACTCCTGCCTGTGCTTTCCAGCTCATAGCAGGATGCTCCACTTGTATTCACTTCCTGAGTATCCTGCAAGCAGCACTGTTATCAGAGCTGCATTTGAGATGAAAGGAATCCCCATTATAGCAGATACTGAAAATCTCCACAGGATACTTGGTAAGGATTAGGCTGTTATGAAGACAGGGAGTGAAGCTCTCCAAATTTAGATACAAAAAGGAACTATTGCTCCTATAAGATATTCAAGGTGGTCTGTAAAACATACTGAAGTTCCATTTATTCCAAAGTATTAGAAAATTAGGTATTTTGGTTCATGTTTACCATATGCACATTACATATGTATGCGTTGGATGATAATTTATTAACTTTACAGGCTCTTTATTTTTCCTAAGGTAATTTTATATGAACAATGGTATCATTAACAGTTTTACCATATTCTTCACTTGAAGGGCCTCTGAAATGCTCACAAAGTTCACAAATGCATCTGGTTGTCAGTTATGAGCCTGTGTCTAATTTCCAATTTCCTTTTAAACTCTGTTCACTTTACTACTTTGACCCTAGAATACCACATATTTTATTGATAGGGTTATTTATTTCTCAAGAAATATGAAATAAACTTATCAAATGTGTTTTCTAGGTGAAACACTTTTAGTATGGACTATATGATTTACCTTTTCCCTTTTTCTCTCTCTCCATTACTCCTGCTTACTTAGGGAAGCAATGTTTGCTTGTGGTTAAGGCGTATTATTTTTCTGACTTTATTATGTACTTTTTTTTCTGACTTAAACATACACCATAGATACCCCATTTAACAACACTTTCTGTATCCTTTTACTAAAGTCCAGTCTCTGGGGAATCAAAACCACAAAGTCATCCATCTTCAACAAGTATACAAGATTACACCTACCGATGGAAGTAAGCACAAATTTGGTGATACTCCCCGCAGCCAGAATTCCATTTAACTACCAATTCCCAAGGAGGCTAATTCATTTGCCAAAGAATATGAACAAAACTATAGTCACCGTTTCAGAGAACATCTTTTATTTTCCCTCTTTGAGATAATTCCAACAAGGGCGTATTTCACCTTACATTTAAGATCACATGATGGTGAGAAAATTCTATAACTTAAAGGATAGGAGTTTATTACGGTAAGGATAAAATAGAACAAAACAGTTGGGCTTCTACAGCCTTTTATGGGAAACCTCTTCTGACCCCTCTATAAACAATTCCTTTGGTAAAGTCCCCATTTTATGTTGGTTTGCTCTGTCATCAGTGTGGAGTTATGGCTTGAATAAATTCTTGTTGAGGGTTGAAGGTTGGCATGGGAATGCCTTTCTTTTCTAGATGTTATAATGGATGTGTGTAATTTGTCAAGTCTGGAACATATGCCTTGCTTTATTCACTAACTTTCAGAGAAGTTAATGACCAGCTATCACCTTCAAAATCTGGCAACAGAATTTGACATTTAAATACTTTGAGTAAGAATCAGTCAGAAAGGCTTTGCAATTCATCCCTAGTAAACTTGTTAACTTATTATCAAAATAAAAATATTTCAATAGCATTTTAAGTTTTTCAAAAGATTATTATTGCGATTCAGTAGATATCTTGGTGAGCATTTTATATTTTCACTATATCTAAATTTTGGAGTGGGTGCATGAATTAAAGACATGATTAGGCTGCCAGTTAATATCAGTTTATAGAAACTTTATTTGCAATTTATTTCAGTAGCATTTCGTGGAAAATTGCGTTTGGATGTACATTAGATTTACGTTTTTTTTATTTGTGTTAAAAACATGGTATCTTCCAAATATTAACTTTATAAATAAAAAAGTTTAGGAATATAAAACAAACTTTTATTTATTCTGTCATGTCCTTTTCTTTAACTGGACTCTTAATACTTACCAGTGCCTTGAAAACTCAAAGTTGCATTATACATGATGCTTTTATAATTTCTGATTTTAGATAATTATGAAAAATTAAAAATATCTTCTGCTCATGATATCCAACTGTTGTATGAAAGAAAAGACATGATAAGATACTGGATGAAATATTGAGAGAAATACTTTTCTCTTGTTCATGATAATTGTATCTGGTCCTGGAATAAACATCAGTCTAATTTTGAGAAACAAAAACAAAAATTGCTCCCAAATGTTATTTTTCATTGGATGAAGCAAAGAAAACTTGTTTGGTATCTAAGAATTATTGTTAATTACCTTGCGTATAAGACTTATGTCAATTAATCAGCCCTAGCTGTTTCCACAAAAAACAGGTTTTCTTTAAGCCTATATAGTACAAAAAACACACTATATTGAGCAGAGAGTTGTTTTGTACTTCCTCTTAACCAATTCATTCAAATTTAGATAAATTTTAAGCTCTTTCGTTTTAAAGTGGGTTATCTATATATATTCCACTTCGTTTCAAATGCAAATGATTAAGTGTTCTGCATTCTAATCAGTAAACGGCTCTGTGACTAAATCATAATTTAATGATCTCTTCCTAGAGAGATAATGATGCAAAATTTAGATCTGAAAAGAAGATTCTCATCTTTATCTAATTGAGCTGATCTTTCTGTAAAATCTCTGCAGGCTTCTGTAGTTGTGCTAATAATAAATTCTGGATGAAATCTACATTATGAAAGATGCCACATTTTTATTCAGGAAATATAAATTATTGACACATATCTTTATGTTTGTATGTGCATTTTCTCTTTTGTGTGTGTGTGTGTGTGTGTGTGTGTGTGTGCTCAGTTGTGTCTGATTCTCTGCAACTCTATGGACTGTAGCCTTCCAGGCTGGAGTGGGTTGCCATTTCCTTCTCCAGGAGATCTTCCTGACTCAGGGATCAAACCTGTGTCTCTTGTGTCTTCCACATTGACGGGCAGATTCTTTACCACTGGGCCACATGGGAAGCCTTCCATTTCTCTTTAATTGGGAGAATTGTCTCAGTTTTATTGGAAGTAAGAGCTAGGGCTTTTAGTTTAAACAGTCACATATACTTTAAGTAAACTGAAAGAAAAAAAAATAGTCTTTATTTTTACTCACATATTTCCCTTTCCAAATTCTTTATTTCTTCCTAAAGATCTTAGTTTCATCTGTTATCATTTCCCTTTGACTTTTTCCTGGATGGGTTTTTCCCTTTCAATTTCCAGTCAGTCTGGCTATGCAAAATCTGTCCTCCTTCTTTAAGCCAGTAAGTCTGTAATTTTTCTTTCCTTATTTTATCCACTTAGTATGGACAGACTGAGTCCTGCCCTCTGGTGAAAAGTTATAAAACAGGACACTCATCCAGTGCTGTCTCCTTTCTCCAGTGTCTACCCTTTCCAGTGTCTGCCTGTTTGGGGAAGCTTTCCAGTGCTTTCAGGTATTATGTTTACATTCTATCCATACATTATGGGGCTTCCCTTGTGGCTCAGATGGTAAAGCATCTGCCTACAATGCGGGAGACCCGGGTTCGATCGCTGTGTCGGGAAGATTCTCTAGAGAAGGCAATGGCACCCCACTCCAGTACTCTTGCCTGGAAAATCCCATGGATGGAGGAGCCCGGTAGGGTACAGTCCATGGGGTCACAAAGAGTCGGACATGACTGAGCAACTTCACTTCACTTCACTTCATACTTTATAGTTTTTATTTATAAAAGGGTTGGTCTTGAAAGGAACCCTAACTAGAATTCCACAACTTGACATTGGAAAGAATTTCTCATATTACAAATTTTTAAAAACACAACTTTAGAGCACTGTTTAGTCATCGTAGGGTTGCAGAATAATCTATTAGATTGAACAACATGAAATCATCATCGTTGCAGGATTGGCATAGGGCAAGTTTCATATGATTCAACCTAGTAATTATGTTCTCCTGTATTTATAATTAATTTTATCAGTGAATATTTGTGGACATATTGAGTTACCTGTATTTCAAGTTATTTACATGCTATAGAGTCATAGAAGCAGAAGTCCTGGGTCCAAGTTTATGGACATCCTTAAACTTATTGAGTATAATTGCTGATTTTATTGTTTATTAATATAATAATGTGCATGCTAAGTTGCTTCAGTCGTGTCTGACTCTTTGCAACCCCTTGGACTATAGCCCACCAGGCTCCTCTGTTCATGGGATTTCCCAGGCAAGAATACTGGACTGGGTTGCTATTTCCTTCTTCAGAGTATTTGCATGACCCAGGGATTGAACCCACATCTCCTGCATTGGCAGCTATGTTCTTAACCACTAGCACCACCTGAGAAGCCCAATATAATAATACATAATGAATTATATTTTTCTGAAATGGTTGCATGAATTAATGACCTCTAAAATGGCATCTGTCCTAAAATTGGGTAATGCAATTATATTTAAGCTTTCTTTTTTTATTTTGTATTCTTCTTTAATTAGCAAAAATATTATCAAGGTTTTTAAGTTGAATTGTGCCTTGTGTTTGTTCATTATTATCTACATTGCATATATTCATTGTACTTGTCAATTCCTATATATTTTCTCTGGATATTGCACCAGAATATTTTGGGGACCCTGGAATATTTCAGACTTTTATCATCAAATTTCCTCCTTTATATATATTTGAGATATTAAAATCTACTGAATTTTAGGAAACTCTTAAGATGGCTTCTTTATATGAGATAGGAAAATTTTTAAATGTGTTTCACATTTGTATTAGTGTATAGACTAAGCAATAGGAAAAATAAACAAGCCAGTAAATTTTGCTTGTTTGAAGGAAACACTATATATGGGCAACATAAGGGTTATGTAATACTGATACCTATAGTTATGCGCCCTTAAGTGTTTTAGTATGAGCTGGCAAAAAAAACTACCTCAGTGAGAAAGACAATAAATAACCTGTGTTTTAAGTTATTTAAATTTTATAGAGTTATTGAAGTGGAAATCCTGGGTCCAAATTTATGGACATCCTTAAACTTACTGAGTATAATTCTGCTATGTAGCAGAAGATAGAAGAACTAATGCCCATACACTAAGGCAAATCTTTCATGTCAATACAAATAGGGGATTCAGAATCCTTGCTGTGGGCTTACTGTTCTGTGGAATCGAGTTTGGAATGCCTTATTGAGTTTGTCTGTTTATCATGTTCTGAAAACAACATGAAAAAATAGATTGATAAGTCTCATTTAACCCCTGAAAGAGAATAAATCCAATGCAATGACTAAATAATTGCATTATGGTTTGTATTAACACAGTAAAACACATGCTATTAACAGCAGTTTGTGCTTTAGACACATCTCTGCTAATTAATTTGTTTATTTTGCAGGAAAAAAGTCAATTGAAAGCGTGAGTTATGGCCCCTAAACACTACTGGGAAGACTAATTGGTCTAGGACTCTCCTTTAAAGAGTGAAAAATATGTCCCCAAAGAATGTACTATTATATCATAATTTTTTTTTTAAAGTAAGACCTCCATACATCTAGATTTATGTCAAATTTTAAGAATGCCTTAAAACAAGGATGACAAATACCTGTGGAACATGAGAATCACTTCTTGTATAATATTAACGTCAGGCATCATTAATAGATCACTTTGTTGTTTCCTGCTGAACTCAGATATAGGGTGGAATCCTTTAGACAGAGTATTTCAAGGTATCATTGCCGACCAGATAGGTAATGTCATGAAAAGGAGACTTTTTGCTACGCACATCCCTTTTACTAAACAACTTATCCCAAGATAATAATCTTACTTGGGCAATTATAGTGAAAACAATGATTTGGATCACAAGAAACAGGAAACCAATGCAAATGATTTTACGTATTTTTTTTCCCATTCACCTAGCTACAAGTTGAGATTTATTCCAGTTTCAGCTTTTAATAAATAATGAACTTTGAGCTTATTTGAAGATCAAGGTCTTCAAATAAGAATATCAAGTATCTGTCTCTCTCGTTCTCTTTCCCCCATGGTGCTTTCACTCTCAGGCATGCTCTCAGTGTTGATAAGAAGCAGCCTCACTTACATCAGACCTGCTGAGCAATCATCAGTTTTTATCCCAGCTGTTCAGAGTAAGTGCAAGATATGTCTCTGATTGACGCCTTTTGAATCTGCCTTTCATTGCTCTGAGCAGAGGGATGGAAAATATTGGTTGGTCATGACTGTATCACCTGGACCAGAAGTAGAGAGGAAGCATTGGACTGAGCCTCCACTCAGCCCAATAAACATACGGAGATGTTATTCCCTAGCACTGGTTGAGCCATATTAATGCAGATAAATGCAGGAAAAAAAAAAATAGCGGTATCCACTGTACCCTCCATTATTATTTTACTTTACTGCTCTGAAATTACTCTGATGATTGAGATAACAGTTGTATTAGTTAGGAGAAAGGCTAAATAAATATAATACAGAGACCCCAGAAGACATTGGCTCAAAGAAGAGATAAAGTCAGTTCATGGTAATAAGTGGGTTCTGATTTACAGAGTCATCAGGAACTCATGTTCCCGGATGCTCTTTTGTCATCTTCAGTATAAGACTTTAACCCTTGCAGGCTAGCTAGAAGGAAAAAAGAGCTAAAAGAATCTAGATTATTTTTAAGTCGATAAAATGGAAATTACCAACTACATTTCTCTTCATGTCCCTTTAGTGAGAACCTAGTCTTTGGTTTACACTTTGTCATGAGGGAAACTGGGAAATACAGTCTTTTAGTAGGTAGCCATGTGCCCAGGAATTAAAAAATAAAAAAGAACAGATTTGAGGGGTGAGGCAGGAGGAGAGAGGGGAGTAAACATCCTGCCATACATAATGTCTTATATTAAGAAGACCCACTAGTTCTCTCCTTTTTCTCTAATACGGTTACTTCATACAGACAGCAGTAAAACTTATTGGCCAAAACCAACTGGACAGAATAGATGAAAAAGATAAGCTAAGTCCTTTACTTCAGCTGAACTATGTTTTCTGTAATGATCAGTCCTTATTCTTGTGCATCACTCACTATCTCACTATTTAGCATACGTTTTGTTTGCTGTAGCAAAATTGGAATAAATTATCTTCCAGAATGGCAGTGGCTTGTCACATTCTAAAATGATACAAGATTAAAAGCGAGGAGATTTAAAAAGATATTTTCTAGGCCACTAACCTGTTGTACCACCTTGAGAAAATTTCTGAACCTTACCTACCTCAAGTATAAAAAGAAGCTATAGGAGAATATGTTAGCTGAGGTTCTTACCAGATTGAAAAGATTTTATACTATGTTTGGAGTACAGATTCAGGTGAAATTCTCATCTTCCCCAAATATCAGGCTTTTCCCCCAATAAATGTGAATTCCTCCTATATACCCCAGTTCACAGGTTTTTGAGATACAACTTGGTTGCCTAGGACTTTGGAACGAATCACCAATATGAAAGTAAGCCAGCCATAATTGACAGTTGGGTGTTTCTAACTGGAGGACAGGAAATCTTTCTGATCTCCATAAGAAATCAACAAATGACTTGAAGCCTGAAATTTGAAAAGATATAAGCAATGTTTTAGCTATATAAGTATAGTGTTATTAATGACTATAAAATTACCTAGTCCTATTAATATCCAATGAAAGTATCTGGTTCCATGACCTCCTAAGGGTGAATCACACATATTAATGATTCACAGCATGAAATAAAAGATTTTACCTTTTTATTTGTTCCAGAATTATTGCCCTTTGATTTTTAATACATGTCCTTTTGTTCTCACATTAAAGGACAAGTTAAAGGAGTATCGACTGTCATTTTAACTCCTCAGAGTTAATGTGGTCTTCTTTTGCTTTATTAATATCTAAGCTGAAGGTGGCTGCTTTGTACTTCCAAGGTTGCCTTTGAGGGTTTATCCCTCAGTGGAAACATCCTGCTTTCCTTTATTACAGCAGTTGGCTGGAAAACCTCTGTCGATCGTGACTATTCTGAACTGCTAGACTGAAATGCCATTTCCAAAACTATAGCTCTTCTGCTAAACAATTTTTCTAGGAATGATGCCATATCACTAGCTACTAGCCTTTGCCAAGAGCCAATGTTCCTTCAATGGCCCTACTCTGGGAATGATACCAAATGATGGTTCAGGCCGAGGGTAGGTAGTAAATCAGCAGTAAAAGCTGAAAAATACCCCAGCTTTTAATATCCTTTCTCTTTTTTCCAGATGACCAGCCTATCTCTCTCACCTTCTGCTTCTATTCATGAAAGAACTCCTTTTCTCTCCTGCATTTGTGATTTGAGAGCTGAAATTTTATTTTACACGATCTTCCTCAATTGTGAGCAAGAAATTCACACCTTTCAAGGCTAATGCAATCACATTTTCATGTGACATAAGTATCCAGTCTTTCTCCAGCACCCACATGCAAAGGTGTGATGGCTGATAGATAAGGATTGTTTGTAGAGTGAGAAATGTGCTGAATAGAGTGTCAGACCGGAGAATGGGAGCCAAGAGAGGATTTCAGAGCAGCAGCAGAAGGTATCTTCAGCAAACATCCATTTAGGCTGAAGGCTGCCTTCTGGTGTCAGGTTCCAGTCTTTTCTAGAAGCAGAGGCAGTAGATCTGTAATTTTCTTGGGATGGGAAAGCCTGAATTGGTTGCCTGTCCTTGAACATGTATTAAAAATATGAAATTATCTTTGTTGGTAATAACTATGAAGTGTTTCTTGGATGTGGAAGTTTAAGTCACTGCCTCCATTTTGAATTCCTTAAAAAACAAACAAACTTCCTTTAGTTGGATAAAATTCTTTCTCTCAAATTCTATTTTCCTTTCTTGCTTAATCATTTGCCTGTCTTCCTTCCTCCCTCCCTTCCTACCTTTTCCCTAGCCTGCCTTTTCCCTCTCTCCCTCACTTCTTTCTTAAAATGTACTTGCCTGGGGTAAAGCTTTTTTTGTACATGAGGCCTTAATGTTGTCCTCAAGCCATAGGTTTACTCTTGGGCTATTTCCTGATTTACATGCAGAATCATGTTTTTTCCCCTTTCAAGAAAAACCCATGTTTAAGAACTGACACATCATCTTCTTATTTCAGGTATCATGCCTTGCTATTCTCTTATTTATCTTTGGGTAGTTAATTTAAAAACAAGCAACTATCCTTGCCTGTTGAATTTTCCACTGTACCCTTGCTCCTAGAACAGTGACTGATAATTAGTAGGTGCTCAACAAACATTTGTTTTTTAAATAGGGATCCAAATGTCAAGCAAACACACTGTAAAGCAAAGAACAGCAATAGGTTTCAGTACTCTGTTGCTTTGACCAGGATGGAGTTCTGAGTCTTCTGCTCAGCTGATGCTTACAAGAAGGTGATATACTCAGGAGATCAACTTGGCTTTGTGTCTTGTTGACCTCTGAAATGTTTTCTTACAGATACAGTACTTTCCCTGTTGGAATTTTATTCAATATCCTATCTTTGTTTCTACTTTAGAAAACATGCCATGTGAATAATGATGCCTCAGGCAAAGAAATTACTCCAGCAGTTCAGTTTAAACTCAGGACAAATCCTGCCCTCACTTGCATTTGCAATTTGCCACACAGTCAGTAAGAGCCATGCCCACACATGAACTGACAGAATTGGGGCTCCAAGGTTAGCAATTATTAAAATTTTAAAGTCCATTTATTCATTTTCAAAATATTTTATTCAGTTACTTGCGAAGCAGAATCCTGAGTTGCCTTCCCCTTGCTGCTCACTATAGCAGCATCCAACTCTGAAGGGGGCTCACATCTCTAAATGCCCTCATTGTTCAATGGACAAAACCAGACTGTAAGGTCAATCTCACTGCCTTAGTAGAGTAAAACTTAGAAGTCAATGATTCTCTAACCATCAAAGAGAACATAAATTCAACAAAAATTTTTAAAAAGTGGTATTGTGTGAAATTTTTGGAAAATATGATTATGGTGGGGGAAAAAATGAAAGGGGTATAAAAATCACTTTATACTGCAAGGATTGTAGCTTTCCCAGATTAATTTTGGAATCTTCAAATAAAAATTGCATTTTGGGGGGAATTGATAAGGCAACAGAAGTGGCCTTTTGTAGTGGAAATAAGCACCCAAGACTTTTTTCTATTTAATAATTAATGCATTAATTAATTCATTAGTGTATTAATACAGAATAAGTAGGAAAAATGTTAGGGAACAATATGATAAAATTATTGACCATAAGTAATAGGACAATTAAAAAATGGTAACAGAAGAAGGTGCATACATTCATATACCAGTAATTTGCCAGTTTACGGAAGTAGCATCATTTATAAATTGAATAGCAAGCCTCATCACGCCTCTAAATGAGTAATGAGAGCAAAAAGGAAAAAAACAAAATTAAATAGGTCCATGGCACCACACCCCTCCAACATGCAGCTCTGGGAGAAAACCAGACTGGCGACCTGTGTCTGTGTGTGTCTGTGTGTGGAGCTATCAGGAGGCAGACGGACTTTAAAATTTCTCTTTTGCAGATAAAAGGGGCAACGATCCTACCTCTTTTAACCATAGACATGGAAAATGGCGAGCAAAGTTTGGGCTTCGTCCTTTGCTTTTCACCATGAAATAAAAGTCTTAAGCCTGTAACTCTCCCTGTCCCAAGGGAGCGAGGAAAGGGAGGAGGAATAAGCGGCGTGGGCGTGGGGTGGGTGGGCAGAACCACCGCAGAAAGGAGCTGCGCGAGCCTCCCTCTGCGGGGAGGGTGTGGATCCGAGAGCAAGCCAGAACAGGTCCGCGTCCTCGCGGCCACTGCCGGCGGTGGGAGGGGCGCGGCGGCCTCTCCACGGGCAGACCCGCGTGCAGATCGGCTGGGAGCTGCCGGCGAGAAACTCCCGTGCATCCGCCGGGAGCTGCTGGACTTCCACCCCCTTCTCCCGCTCCAAGACAGCTTGAAGGAGCGGTTTCCTCGAAGGAAGGTACGGAACGGATCTGGTACTGGGAGCGACTCAGGTGTGCTGGGGGTGGGGGGGTGGGGGCGGTGGTTAATGTGCTTCTGTCTTGTTAGCCCGGGGGAGCTCCCCAACTCTTTGAGCGAGACCGAAAGAGGATAATGGGTTTGCTCCAGGGGGGAGGGATTCAACCCATGGTGGGTCGGTGATGGTGCGTAGTCAGGGCTCCGTCATTGCACAAAGTAGGGTGGTCCGAGGTTTCCTCAGCCTTCGGCCAGTTAGAGACACCCCCTTTCCCAGCCCCGCCCCCTGGTGGCTGAGGCTGGATTCAGGAGGTTCTGGTCGGTCGGACGGAGTAAAGCGGCTCCTCGAATCCTCCAGCTCCCACTTTCTCCTCTTGGTCACGGGTAGGTAGGTTGACTCTGTCTTTTCTCCAGCCTCCCTTACCTGCATCTCTTGCTACCCTCTGGAGAGGACTCCAGACCCTCCTGGAGATTCCAGCCTCACTCAGGTGGGGGCTGCGAAGTCCAGCTGGGTTTGAGGGTCAGTCCTGGCATGACTCCTCCCTGCCCCCTACCATCTCTTGGGTCGTAGGGTTCAGTTCTCTTTGGCCAACATCGCCGCCCCACTGTCTTGCTCCCACTCTCAAGGGACGATTACACATGCCGGTGGGGTTTGATACGCGCCGCCAGCTTGAAAAGGGAGATTTTGGACACCTGGGTTGGTGGCGGGGGGCGGGAGGCGAGAAAACCGGGAGGGTTAGGGACTCCACCTCCTCAGACCACGGAGGGGATGAGGGTGCAGGTCGGGGGCGTGGTTGCCATGGCTCCCTGGTAGCGGAGCTGGGGGAGCTAGAGATGCCAGTCACGGATGGTCCCTTCTTCCTCTTTGTGCCTCTCTCCCTCCCTTCTTTTTTTGAGTGAGAGTGTGCGTGGGGGTTGGGGGGAGCAGGGAGAAAGTGATTAATCTGGAGAGCTGGGACTGGAGCCGGGAGGCTGGGGAACGCCAGCCAGCCCCTTCATTCCCACTCCTCTTGCTCACTGCGAGTCTCACTTTCTCAGCCGGGGGAAGGACTGAGGAATTCCTGCGAAAAGCCAGGAGCTGAAGAAGCCGCCACCGCGAGGGCTCAGGTACCCACACCCCGAGTCGCATCCTGGGGCGAGCGCGGGGTTGGGTGGTCAGGCTGTCAGCCGAAGGGCGGGCGGCGAAGGGGTAGGAGGTGAGCTACTGAAGGCAGGTGTGTAGTGACACAGCAGGGCGACAAGGCGCGGAGGAAGACTCAGTTTCAGCCAAACGTGAGGGACGCCGGGGTTCAGCTCCGCCAGGGTGGGAGGGGGGACTCCCAAAGAGCCCCCAGAGTGGGCAAGTGGTGCTAGGGCATGCGCGTGCGCGATGGCGCGCTCACGGAACGCCCGAGGTGGGGGGCATGTTTGCGCGTGCGCGCGGAGGTGGGCAACTGGTGAGCTACCTGGGCTCGTGCAAGGCAGAGTCTCTCGTCGCGCTGACGTGTGTTCATAGCTCTGAGATGTGTGGTTTTGGACGAGTCGTTTACCCGGTGCCTCAGTTTCCCCTTTTAAATAATAGGGGTAGTATCAACACCTTCCTTTTTGGGTTTTTGAGCAAGTGGAGTAAGATAACCAGTAAACAGTTTAGCTCAGCGTCTGATGCGTCATCAACACTAAAGTTATGGTTGCTGACCCCGTTTCTGCTATTATAAATTAATCCTCAGTTTAAGTAGATAGGGTGTCTTCTCTTTTCTCTGCGTTCTTACTGAAGGCAAAATACTGATTTCTAATTTTAGAGAACATCGATTGACATTAGTATTACTGTCCAGTCCATCTTCTGCAAAGCTTTGATTTCCAACAGATTCGAAGACATAAATTAACCAACCGGATGGGGAAAGAAACTTAGAAAACTGTTTATGGAAACTTTTAGTAACGAGAACAAAAAATTGTTGACTTTACTGCTTTGTGTGTAAAAATGTTTCCTCTCTCATCTGCTAATATTGCAGTTTCCTTTGTCTTAATTTCATTATTTTTAGGATGGATCACCCTGTGACTGTCAAAATTTAACTTGGTTCTAGAGTCTAGTGTATAATGGGGATTTCTATTTTATGGCCCTACGTACTGCTGTGGATTTCCCTCCAGTAATGGCAGAGCACATAGTATATAACCATTTCTCACAAACTCGTGAATATTGTCAGTGAATAAATGGAGACAAATAGTTATTTCTGGGCAGGTAAGAGTACTGGCTAGGACAGTTTATTAAAATCTCTTTCCAGGCATGTTTGTTCTCTTCACTGCAGAAGTTCGGGACTGTGATGATTAATGTATGTTTTCCAGATTGTTCTCTGTTGCACCTTATGGGTCTTTATGCACCTTTAAAGAAAAGGCTATGGATGTTTATAACTACTCTTGGTTGTATAGGTGCTCCAACATATCCAGTAATGAGCAAGTTATATATCCCCTTTACCTAATTACAGGTCTGCTAGAATTTGATATTGCACATAATATATTTATTACCTTAAAGTGAATTCATCTCATTAAATGAACTAGTATTAAATTCATTTAAAAATTACTTGCTTTTTAGAATATTGGCATATTTTGATGGCTCTGAAGCAAGTGAAACCAGACAGATGTCACTATCACAAAGCTCCTTATGACTTTTACAAAGTGCATCTCACCTAGGAAAATATTTGCTGGATTGGAGCTTGGTTTTTATAATTAGCTTCTGAAACCTTTGAAGACTGAAGGTTGTTTGACCCAAATATGCTTTTTGAAATATTTTAGACTCATTTTTTTTAATGGGGAAATCTAAGTAAAAGTAATGATTTAAGGCAGATTTGAGATTCTACTGATTTTTATCTCATAAAAGAAAATTAAGTAATAGAGGGTGGCTAATGGCATTAGATTTGAAGAAATGAATGTCAGGAAGCCCTGTATCAGTTCATATAGTAGAGTATTGCTTCAAGTTTGACTTTTGCAAGACAACCAATGCCCCCTTCTTCACAGTGAATATGTCATCTTTAAAGGGTACCTTGAGGAATTACTGTGACAGCTTGCCTGACATTCATGTGATCATTTACATATTCTTTCCCAGGAGCATTGGCATTAAATGTTCCATTTATTGGAAATTATTTTGCCCTTTGATTTATGACAGCCAGCAGTGCCATAGAGTCTAACACATTTTAGAAACAAAATTTAGCTTTTTACTATTTTATATTTTCCCTAAAAAAAAAAAATCTAATAAGTCAATCTTAGATTTTGCACTTGGAAAGCTGAAGTTAGGCTGAAGACAAAGGGTAACAGTAAAAAACCATGACAAATCCAGATTTGGGGAGCTAATTGACATGCCAAGATATAATCTAGAGAAACAATGTACCTCTATAACAAGGCTATTTTCAGTGATGTACTATATTATTTGATTCAATCAGTGTCCCTTGTTATGTTTTCAAAACGAGGCCAAGAATACTATATTTTCAATTATGAACATTTTGATTACAGCTTCATTCTAACTAATTCAGTCTGAAGAGAATGCAATTATTATGGTGATTTACATACAATATGCTAAGTTAACACAGCTAATGAGTGAAAGCATAATATTCTTTCTATTCATTCCTGGAAAAATATTGTGCTAAGCATTCTTTCAAAGAAAAGATTACATTATTCTCCAGCATTTTATGTCTACCTACAGGTAAATTTTGGCATTGAGCCATTTTCTCTGCTTTTAAAATGAAATCTCTCACATTTTGGCGATCCTGAGCCTCTCCTACTTTTGCAGGGGAGGAGGAAAGGGAATGGAAACAATTCTCAGTTTAATTAGATATGGTTATTTCTCCTTTCTCTGCATCTTTATTGGGGGAAAGACTCTGTATTTTCTAATTTTGGAGGCTGGTTAACACCTTAAGCATTACTAATTACTGCAGTTTATTTTATATGTGTTGCAATAGTGTAGTTGGTTAATTATAGCTTTCTCATTAGCACCATGTAGAGAATAATGAATTAACACATCCCTTTGATCAAAAGAACATCTAAGTTTATCTTCTGAGAATAAAAGTGTTATTGTGTTACTGAAAGTCACTATAATTTTCCCAAGAAACAAATTGGTTGGAATTCTCTAGCAGTGGGATAAGAAGCTTGATGAATGAGGGAGTAGAGCAGCGGTTGCCTGGCAACCTAACATTATTCTGCAATTTCTCCTGGTATATTTATCCAGTAAACTAGAAAATTCTGTTTTGTTAACGAATGTTTTTAGTCAGTGCACAAATAGGCCATAACTAATTGAGATTTTATGTATTGTGGATAAAAAAATGGTCTTGCTTACCTTCCCATTGTGTTTAGATAATAAAAATACAAAGAGAAAGAATATTCTGTTTTCAGTTTTTAAAATTTTTCTGTAAAATTTTTTACATAATTTTCATATTAGTTTATTACTACCAAAAATTGCAACTTGTTTACCTCTTTGGAAGTCACATTAGGAGTGTGTGTGTGTGTGTACACATGTGTGTTACAGTTGGGTTTGTGCACAATTTTTCAGTAAGAATCAGAAATAAATTTTGAACTGTGGTGAATTCTTCAAAAGTCGTGGTTTGCTGGTTGAGATGATAATTTGGTAAATTTAGGGAGGCGTAAACATTCAATCCATACCAGGAGGTGATAAGAATAATAAATGTGCTGAATGGCTAATATATAAATGATATAAATGCAGTCTGTTCTTTGACCAGGTTTTTTTTTTTTTTCCCCTGATGGTCTTATTACATTCTCTCTTTGGATGTCTGAATACATCTAATTTCCTCTATAGCTGTGAAGTAGAAACTTAGTAAAGCCAGGCATTGCCCATCTTCCCATCTACCTCTCCCTAATTCCAGGGACGACAGTGTACCATTTTCCTATTTAACATGTGAAGTTTAGTCTGTATCGTAATTCCCTTATCAGATGGCAGAATCTTTTTGAGGCCACATGCTTCATTTTACTTATCTTTTAAACACTACAGGTTCTGTCACAGTGGGAAGCAAACAGGGTGTGGTAGTTATTACGTAAATATCATGGCTGTAAGAGTCAGGCTGCCAGGGTTCCCAGTCCAGTTCTGTTAATTCCTCAATGCATGGTCCTGAGTAAGTCATTTTAACCTGTCTAAAACTGATTTCATCTATGGAGATGTGGAGTACTATCTATACCCAAACCAGTCAGTCCTAAAGGAAATCAAGTCTGAATATTCACTGGAAGAACTGTTGCTGAAGCTGAAACTCCAGTACTTTGGTCACATGATGCGAAGGGCCAACTCATTGGAAAAGACCCTGATGCTGGGAAGGCAAAAGGAGAAGGAGGTGGGAGAGAATGAGATGGTTAGATGGCATCACTGACTCAGTGGACATGAAACTGAACAAACTCAGGAGATAGTGGAGGACAGAGGAGCCTGGCATGCTGCAGTTCATGCGGTCGCACAGATTTGGACATGGCTTAGTGACTGAACAGCAACAACAAATCCGTACCCAGCTCATGTGTGTCATTATGAATGTTATATGCAGCAATCTATGTAGACAACTTAGAATGCATTAAGCACTCAATAAATTCTGGAATTTTTATTATAATAATTTTTATTCCTTGCTCAGTGTGTGAATGAATAAAAGATAGATGTGAGTGTGTCTATGTATATGAATAAGTGTGAACTTATTGGTGGCTCAGCTGGTAAAGAATCTGCCTGCAATGCGGGATACCTGAGTTTGATCCTTGGATTGGAAAGATCCCCTGGAAGAGGGCATGGCAACCCACTCTAGTATTCTTGCCTGGAGAGTCCCCATGGACAGAGGAGCCTGGCGGGCCAAGAGTCAGACACAACTGAGTTACTCAGCACAGCACGGCACAGCACATTATGTTACTATTAAAATCATGGAACATTGTTTATACCTACATCAATTAGATGTACATATGCAGGGAGTGATTGTTTCACATGTTTGAAAAATCCTGGGTAGTAGTTTTCAGGCTTGACTGAAATGAGAATCATCTAGAGAACTTTTTAAAAACTGCCAACCCAGATAAATTCAGTAAGAATTCTTGGAAGTAGTGACCAGGCATGTGGATTTTTGAAAAACCCCAGTGAAATAGTAATGCCAGAGTTGAGAACCACCGCCTTAGATTTGGGGAGGTCTTCTATAACATTGTGCTGGCCTGAGGCATTGACTTACAGTTACCTTGGCATCATGAAATGTGGTTGGAAAAGAAGAAAAGCTCTGACAAACCTCTGAGGTTTTTCTTACTAATCCTTTTGGTTTATACAGTACTTTATTCTCTGAAGAGCTCAAATGTGCTTTTCATTTACTATGTATTATTTCATTTTTCAGCCAAATGTCCCTGTGAAGATGGTAGGAAAAAAGTCATTATCCTGATTTTGCGGATGAATGGAGAGAGCCATGCAGAAACTATGTGATTTGATTAGATTCATACATTTAGAACAATCCTAGATATCAAGATTCTTGTCACTTTTGGGTTCCAGATAGTTCTCAATTTTTGCTATGAGATTTCAAATGAGGGAGAGAAAGTTATTGTTTTTAGATTAATTAATTGTGTAGGAAAGAGTTGTACAGATGAGAATTTCTATGTTTCTTGATATAATTCTGCATTATAAGGAAAAACAGATATTTTTTTAACGAGACACTGTAGTCTATTTAAGATCCAGCCCTATGTCCCTTGGACTGAACCCAGTCTACATATGTGTTTTCTTTGGCCTAAGACATATTTATAAAATACTTACGCCAATGTTTTAAAACCAGGGATTTCACATAAAATTCATATTTCTGACTTATCTTGAGAAACGTGATGATCTTGTAGTATTGGACCTGAATGCCCTGGTGGCAGCGTACCATCCACTGCAAGAGGATAGCATGTTCTCTTGCCAGTGTTAAAGGACCCAGAGGTTTTTATCTCCTCTGGATAAAAGCCGGCACTCTCTTGCTTTCACTTGATTTTTTTTTTTTTGTTCTTGTATATAAGTGGTACTCAAATGGGGCAATTGAAGGAAGTTTAAAGAAGAGACCAACCACATCTTTTGGGGCAGAGCCGAGGGAAGCCAGCAAGGAAAGACTGCTGAGGCAACCCTGGGCCTTAGTCTAGAGGGATGACAGGAGAAAGAAGTTACTGAAAGATGGAAGCCGTAGCTCTGGAGAAGGTTGCAGACAGAACCTGTGGTTTTAGAGAAACATAGCCATTGTCAAGTCGCAGGACACTGGTCTCCTCCTACCCCGAGATGTCCTGCTTCCTCCCAGTGGCTGTACCCATCAGCAGTCAGAGGACAAAGGGGCCTGGTCCAAGGGATCTGCTGCAGTTGGTTCCCTCTGCACAGAGCAGCCTGGAGGAAGGTGGAGAATAAATATGAATCTGGAGAGCTACTGAAGAATATCCAGCACACCCTGAAGGCTTTCCATTTATAGAACTTGTGTAAGGGGGAAGAAGAAAACTCGAACTGCCTAAAGCTGGACAAAAGGGAGAATCCTGAAATCTGCATTCAAGGCCATCATTTCCTCTTCCTCTTTCTCGTTGAGTTGGAGTACTGGCTTGGCCACCTCCAAGTCATATTCCTCCTTCATTGCCCCAGGTGGGCACGCTCACGGCCAGAAGTGGGTTTCAGTTGAAGCTTCAAGCTTCAAAACAAGCTTGTCCTTTCCCTTGAATTATCTCTGCCTTCCAAGAGAAAGCTGTAAAGCACAGTGAATAATGCAAACAATGCATTCTAGCTTCTTTGGTAACAGGTTTGCACTTTTAGCAGAGGTTTCTCCTTAACAAAAGCTTTTGCTGTAAGTGGTGATTTTAACTCTAGGGATTATAGATGTGCCCAGTACTCTTGCCTGGAAAATCCCATGGACGGAGGAACCTGGTAGGCTACAGTCCATGGGGTCGCTAAGAGTCGGACACGACTGAGCGACTTCACTTTCACTTTTCCCATTCATGCACTGGAGAAGGAAATGGCAACCCACTCCAGTATTCTTGCCTGGAGAATCCCAGGGACGGCGGAGCCTGGTGGGCTGCCGTCTATGGGGTTGCACAGAGTCGGACACGACTGAAGCGACTTAGCAGCAGCAGCAGCAGCAAGAAGTGGAAATACCCTCAGATAAATCTCTGATAGCCTAAAGTCATTGTGACCTGAATATTTGGATCTCTGAAGGGCTCCCCCTCTGTGGTGCAGTGTTATCAGGATAAAGAGGACGAGGAACTAGATCAAGGATATATTGGTAGCATCCTGATACGAGAAATTTGTATTTACCCTGCTAAGGAACATAGTTTCCAAAGTAATAGAAAGTAAATTGGTGAGAAATTTTTGGAGATTTTTTAATGATTTGATGCTATTAGAGCTGACTGTGAATTCAGTTTGCTACTGTGTTGAAGACCACTAAAGAAAGTGATGTGATAGGATATCAGCTTACTATGGGATGTCTTACATATTGATGTGTTCAAAGAAATAACACATCTCTTGTGCAAAGGTTCAAGGGGAAGACAAGCACTGACCTTTTCCGAGACCCTTGACATTCAACACAGCATTTACATTCATTTAGAAGATTACTACTGAATATTTCTGTTTAAAAAATCATTATTTGAGTACTTTAAGCTTTTTACAGAATTTTCCCATATCTAATTTGACTTTTTCAGCAACAGGGCAGACAAAAAGGGATAGGTTGTTAGCTTATTTTATAGAGGAAAAAAACTGAAGTAAGGTTGAATAGTAGGCTGGGCAGTGGTGAATGAAGCCAGAATGAAAGTGCAGATACCGTCATATGTAACTCAGCTCATAATACATTCTACAGCTTTTAAATTTCCTTCTTTGAAAGAAAAGAGAAATATTGTATAACTGATTTGTTTTTAAAAAGCAAATTCAGAGTTAACATATAAGCTGAGGGATGCAATGATTCTAGGGCAAATACTGAAAAATTCACCAGTTTTCTGTCCAAGGTTGAATATAATCCTGCCCAAAGATAAGGAGATTTGATTTTTTTATAGCTTCCTTAATTCCATTATACATTGACTGATTAAATGATTGACTTATTGGGTGTGCTATGAGACATTGACAGTGACCAATCATTAAAGGCTTTTATTGAATAACTGCTTCGTGCTAGAGACAGAACTGAGGCTATGTCAGGCAAACAGTTAAATTACCTGTCACTTACTAAATGTTTATGATGTATTTTATAATCCCTGCATCAGTGTTTTGAGGAAAGTACTGTTATGATAATATTCATTTAATGCTGAGTGTCACAGACATAGGGTGTCCTTGTCCAGGGTCACACAATATGACTTGGGAGTGGCCAAGCCAGTACTCCAACTCAAAAGTATCTAATCTTCAGCCCCAAGCTCTTTAACTACTACATTGTGCTGCCTTTGAGTCCAGCAGACCCCTCAACACCCCATCTTAGTCAAGACTGCTGTAACAAAGTACCGCAGAAGGGGAGGTTTATAAACAATAGAAATTTGTTTCTCACAGTTCGGGGGACTGGAAGCCTGATATCAGGTTTCCAGCATGGTCTGGTTCTCATGAAAGCCTTCTTCTGATTTGCAGACTGCTGACGTCTCATCATACCTTCATGGTGAGAATGGCAAAAAGAGTGCAAGAGTTCTCCAGTATCCCTTTTATAAGGGTACTAATCACATTCATGAGGGCCCCACCCTCATGATCTAATTCCCTTGCAAATGCTACTCCTCCAAATACCTTTTCATTGAGATTAGGGTTTCAACATATGAATTTGGAAGAGACACACATTCAGTTCATTACATACCCATTCTTTTCACTCTTGGACTTCATTTCCCACCTGTGCAACGTCCATAGTACCGGCATCCTGGGATTAGCAGGATTCTCTTAACTATGGTCTTTCTCAAGGGCCATCCAGATTTGCCTCTTCTGTGTGTTATTTTGTCATACAGAAAGTAGATAATTAAGGGCTCCTCCTAAAGTATTACATGATATTGAATGCTAATCCTCAGAGTGGTGGCATTTAAAAAGAGGATTTAAAATTATTGTTGCAAAGATTTGCTATGAGACATTCCCATGTGGGTGAGACACTCCCATGTGGGAGATACATTGGGAAAGAAAGACATTTGTGTTTTCTGCAAAATCATGTCATTTAAGTGTATGATGTCTGAGTCCTCCTGAAATGTGTCCTGGGCACCAGTATATGTAAAAATCAACCTTTACCCTCACCAAAGCTTTTGCTTACCTTCATTACCATCTTTTATTTCTTGGCAGAAATGTTTCTGATACTCTATAATCTCAATATGCATAGATTTCCCTCACATCTGGGTATTATATGTAACCAATTGCATTACACTGTTGGCATTTCCACAAAGGTGTATCTGCCACTCCAGATTAAGATAGACATAGTTGGCAACGGCGGATGCCATATCCCAGGCTGACTGGTTTTGAAAATGACACCTATCATAATGGTGGCACTGTCTTTATTAGCAGCTGTCAATTAAGATAAGGCTTTGGAGGGAAAAAAATCAACCCTATTCTAGGCATGGTCAATATATTTGGGAATTTTGAGAGGTATTTGATTTTTGGGGTATGTGGTATTTAGAAAAATGTTAATTTTTTAATATGCAAAATATAAATAGCATTCTCGAACACTGACTCCAAAAGACTTTTTTATGTAATAGATAGTGGCAGAAATGTGTTTGCTTTCTGCTTTGTCTAGACAGTAGATCCCATTTCCTTGGACTATATGGAATGAATTTGCTATAAGGCTTTTGTTTGATCCATGCCTGCTTCTTTAGAATATAGCACTTGGCTCCTTAACAAATGCATTTATTTTTGTGTTATAAATTCAGAGACTTTGTAAACTTGTTCTGTACAATGACACAGTGGGGAAATAATTTATTCAATTAAAACACTTAAGGCATTGTACAATGGCAAAGAATTGAAAACATTGTCCTTGGTGGCAAGTAAAGAAAGAAAAACAATAATAATTTTACCATCTATAGACTACACCAGAAGGAATAATAGACTGTTTGGGTTGTTTATTATTGTTCACTAATTTGAGACATATAGTATTTTCCAGAAAGGAGATCTGAGTGAATGGTTAAAAATAGAAAGCCAGAATAAAGGTGTTTAAATTTGACCTTGACCCTGTTTCACATTGTGATCTCCAGCAACTCTCAGTGGAGCTAAATTTCAAAGGGTCTCAAGAGACCTTTTTCCATGCATACAGGTTTCTGCATGTAATTGATTTGGGCTGAATGGATTCTGAACACAATTGATTTGCTTGAAATAATGCTAAAGGACCAGGAATGAGCAATTCAGGTGCATCTCATGTGAATCAAGTTCAAATAAATTGGATTTGACCTTAATTACTATCCCCTCAAAAAAGGAATGACAGTTGTCAGAGTGAATACCATCCAATTATATATAAAAATTGATATGAGTTGTTTGAATTGGAAATTGACCTCCATACACAAAACCTCCTTTTGAAAACTTGGTTTCTATCTTCTATTTTCCTGTCTCACCAGCTGTAAACTGAGGATAGAAACATTAACGCACCCTCCCAGTGGTAGAGGATTAATGAGCTAATATTTGTAAAGTGCTTTGAAGATAAAAGTGCCAGCTATTATTATTACTAATAAACCATTTTTCTCCAGTGTAATTTTGGACAGCAGCCATTAAAAACCCATTACTGTATTTAACAGTGAAACAATCTGCTACAGCCTAGTATTTACTGCCGCAATTGAGCATACATTCCACTTCCTTTGCCCTTCCAAATTCTGAACTGATGAGGATGGACAGGAAGGTGTGTGTTATCATTTCCCAAGTTCATTTCAATAATGCGGTTTAACAGACTGGGTGCTTCTGGAGTAGACTCCTTTGATTTTCTCCTCCAAAAACGAGAATGTGTCCTTAATGGAAGGATCATTTGGCTGCACATTTGGTTCTGTGTCCTATGAAAGGAATGGAAGACCTATTCTGGATTTTTATTCAGCTGGATTTGCAATGCTTTTAGTATGTTTGAAGATTGCATTCCAATATGTTATTGGTTATTTAAAACTGGTTCCATAAATGAAACGAGATTATGTGAGTGGCTATAAGTGTATACGTGCATGGGGTGGGCAGGAGGGTGTGCACTGTTCACAACTCAGTCTAAAACTGAAGTGGAAGGAAGACTGAAGTAATTATGCAGCTACTCCAAGTACATACATATTTAAAAGATAAAATTGGAGGCCTTGAATTATACAGAGTAATTTATTATTCTGTAATTAATGTATGCTATTAAATCCTTTCAATCCCAATTTATTTTGACCTATGTAGATGTCCTAAAATACTGAATGACACATTCAGTATTTAATGATATTAAATGCTCATTTTCTCCATAGTGTTTTACTACTGCAAATAAGACTGAAAATATAGATCAATGACTATATTGATAGGTATTCATTTGGAGTTTACTCATAGCTACGTCCAGTATTTAAATCCTAGGCTAGTATCTAAAAACTGAAAGAAAAAAAAAAAGCATCATAGCAACCTAAATTTTATCTCTGCAAAAATTCACTGACTGCAAACATTTTATTATGGAAATACCTGCCTCATTCAGTGACTGTTTACTTTTAATTTAGAACCATCTCAATAAGTTCAATTGTTTTATTTTAGTGGATAACAAAGTGTAAACTGCAGGTTAGAACAGATGAAGGAAATGTTGCAGTTTCATTCACAGACAAAAGAATTCACAGCTAACATCTCTTCAGCAAGGGAGAAGGATAGAAAGATTAGAAAAGATTGGAAAAAGAAAACTCAGAGATCATGGGTATATGGCTGGTCCTGAGTCAATAAGAAACCACAATACAGTTTAAGATAAAACAAAGAAACATTTTTATGTATCTCCTATAGGAGTACAGATCGTTTATCTGAAAATCATCCAAAACCCTCTTAACTAGTGATACAGCTGCTTGCTGCTGCTAAGTCGCTTCAGTCGTGTCCAACTCTGTGCGACCCCATAGACGGCAGCCCACCAGGCTCCGCCGTCCCTGGGATTCTCCAGGCAAGAATACTGGAGTGGGTTGCCATTTCCTTCTCCAGTGCATGAAAGGGAAAAGTGAAAGTGAAGCCGTTCAGTCGTGTCCGACTCTTAGCGACCCCATGGACTGTAGCCTACCAGGCTCCTCCATCCATGGGATTTTCCAGGCAAGAGTACTGGAGTGGGGTGCCATTGCCTTCTCTGATACAGCTGCTTAAGAATGTTAAATACAAATACAAAACAGCAATGATCAAACCTCCAAACCTTTTACAAGATATCCTTCTAGAAGCAATGCACTGGTAACTATCCAAAGTACTGTTGTTTGCAGATAAGATTTCGTTTCACCCACTGCAAGGGAATCATGGTGCATTTTGTCTACTATTAGTATCACTTAGGGAAATGGTGATTTTTAAGTACCATCATCATTGCATTGACTTCTATAATTGAATTCATGTTATCTTCATCATTTATCTTTTGAATTATATCCTAGGAATTCACCATATATTTAAGACCTCAGTAGATATGTGTTTTGCATATGAGATTCTTGGGGAAATGTACAAGCTGCTTATTGTATGGAAGAAAAATACCTGGAGGCTTATGTGTAGCTAAGAAGGGCAATGATGAAAACAGATTCAGATATGTGATCATGTATTAATAGCAATTTGTAAAATGTGAAGGGGCATTGTCCGATTTATTTACTGCCACATGGTAAACTAACCCATAACTTAAACAAGTTAAAATTCCATTCTATGAAATCTCATGATTTTGTGAGTGATTTCTTCAGCTCCACTGCGTGACAACTGAGGTCACGTGGTAATTTTCAGATGGTGGCTAAGCTGGACTGGTGGCCCCAGTTCAGTTCAGTTCAGTCCCTCAGTTGTGTCTGACTCTTTGTGACCCCGTGAACTGCAGCATGCCAGGCCTCCCTGTCTATCACCAACTCCCAGAGTCCAGCCAAACCCATGTCTATCGAGTCGATGCCATCCAGCCATCTCATCCTCTGTCATCCCCTTCTCCTCCTGCCCTCAATCTTTCCCAGCATCAGGGTCTTTTCAAATGAGTCAGCTCTTCGCATCAGGTGGCCAAAATATTGGAGTTTCAGCTTCAACATCAGTCCCTCTAATGAACACCCAGGACTGATCTCCTTTAGGATGGACTGGTTGGATCTCCTTGCAGTCCAAGGGACTCTCAAGAGTCTTCTCCAACACCACAGTTCAAAAGCATCAATTCTTCGGTGCTCAGCTTTCTTTATAGTCCAACTCTTACATCCATACATGACTACTGGAAAAAAACAGCCTTTACTAGACGGACATTTGTTGGCAAAATAATGTCTCTGCTTTTTAATATGCTGTCTAGGTTGGTCATAACTTTCCTTCCAAGGAGTAAGCGTCTTTTAATTTCATGGCTGCAGTCACCATCTACAGTGATTTTGGAGCCCAGGAAAATAAAGTTAGCCACTGTTTTCACTGTTTCCCCATCTATCTGCCATGAAGTGATGGGACCGGATGCCATGATCTTAGTTTTCTGAATGTTGAGCTTTAAGCCAACTTTTTCACTCTCCTCTTTTACTTTCCTCAAGAGGCTCTTTAGTTCTTCTTCACTTTCTGCCATAAGGGTGGTGTCATCTGCATATTTGAGGATATTGATATTTCTCCTGGCAATCTTGATTCCACCTTGTGCTTCCTCTAGCCCAGTGTTTCTCATGATGTACTCTGCATATAAATTAAATAAGCAGGGTGACAATATACAGCCTTGATGTACTCCTTTCCAAGATGGCTTCATTTGCATGTCTCCTGCTTTGGCCAGTTGCATTGAGCTCAGCTCAGCTCAGCTCTCCTTTTCCTTTTCATGTAGCCACATGGCCTTTTCACCGATCTCTCCAACAGGTTTTTGGACTTTACATGATGGATCAGGGCTCCAAGAGCTCAACTTAGAAAACTGTCAGTTTTGTTAAAGTCTAGCCCTGGAGCAACGCTTCCACTGTAATCCATTGGTCCAAGGTATCAAATGAAGGACTCATCTAACTACATTGCTGGAGGATTCTAGTAGTCAGGATAGGAAGAAATTTTGTAAAAAGCCATGCTCATAACAGAATTATCAATCCTCCTGTGACACTGCTTACTCTATACATGATTGATTAGAAAGTGGAAGGAAATGAGGAACAAGTAGAACCATTCTCTGTCCCAAGTGGACACTCCTTTCTCTTCCCCACTTCCTAAGTATCTTAAGTCTTCCTAAATATCTAAATATTTTCCTAAATATCTTAAGCTCAGGAAGAAACCTGACTTTGAGAAGGGAGTGTGACATGAGGATGAATGTGGGCTTCATGAAAGTACCCATGGTTTTGTCTGGATAGAGAGGCTAGAGCTGAGAGAAAAGGGGTGAGTTGGCCAAGAATAGTTTTGGCTAAAGATTCTTTAATGGGAGGGGCTTTTCCGGTGCTTTTGTCCTCTGGTCCACATACGTTTATCCTTACTCTTTTCCTTTTACCTTAGAAGTGGTTTGGGCTTGGGAGAACCAGGAGACTCTTCATCAGAGTCAGAAGAGACAAGGTGAAACTGGAATGCCACGAATCAAGGAGACTACCCAGATTGTGCAAACCTCCAGGCTTGAGGAGGGAAAGCAAAGAGCTGCTCCATTTCCTCCTGTTTGTCCATTACAGCCACAAATGGAAAAGGAAGCAGGCTTCTTGGCCTGCAGTGATGATTATGCATTTGGCTGCATCCTTGCTTTACCTGTAATTTTCAGAAGCATGACTGTAATGGGAAGATGCTAATGGGTAGCAAGGACCATTATTCTTATATCTTCTGCACACAGAACAAGAAGCAGGTGAAGAATATACAGCAGGGAAGCTTTCTTGAGATATTTCTATCTCTTCAAATGTTCACTGAGAGTAGCTAAAGAACAACTACTGCCATGCCTGATGCAGGTTCAATTGGTGTTCTCATTGCTTCTCTATTTTCTCAAAACTTTCCATCATATTCTTCCTTCTATAGCATGTCATTTTTCTCTAAGTGCTTAGATACAATGCATGCTATTTTTCTTGTACCTGTGAATCCCACCCTTCTGATAAATGTGAGGTGATGTGTTTCTCCTGCAATCTTGCTGAAAGTACCAATAGGTATTGCACCATATTTTTCATATTTCAAAAATTATTTCAATAGGCAATATGCAATATACATAACCCTAAAATGCTGTGCTATGGTGAACTTAATTCTATCCTGGTAATGCTGTGAATTGTCTTTAAATGAAAGACACCGTATAGGTACATCATTCAATTTGATACTCATAACAGCTAGTTATTTACACGAGGTATGTATTCATCCTGTTCAGAAAGTTAAGGAAACTCATTAAACTCATGTGTGTGAATGCAGAACTTGGACTCAGGTTGTCTGATTTTGTCTTGAAGGTCTTTTAATGACAAATCATTTGTGACTGATAAAAAGTTTCCTTATTTAAGAAATATAAATTTTCTGAACAGGTTTCATTTTTGATGATATAACCTGAAGCCTTATAAATGTTAAATTCTGCTCTCTTGGATTTGAGAAAAAAATGGAACAAATGGCAGAAATTGGTGGTAGTTGTAAGCTGAGTTTTCTATAATGAGTTTCTGTTTTAAAAAATGATTGGGACTACTGAAACACATGCAGTCCTAGGTTTCCCTGTGGTTTCTTTTGATATAGCAAACTATATTTTTACTGTAGCCGAGAGTGTCTTTTCTCTCATCTCCCTTGAGCAGTTTGCCATTCTCTGTCCTCAGTATTCTTTCTCTACTTTAAACAACTGTAAAACTTGCTTCAGCTTCCTTCTTGACACACTAAGATTTATTTCTCATGAGCCATTCCGGAAAATTCCTTGTTCAGTCTTCTAATCACTAGACCACTGCAACCTTTCTCTCACAGGATTTCTGCCTTTTATTGTCACCCTTCTCCACTAAGACCTAAATGTCACAGTTAAAATCCCCTTTCTCGCTTGTCACTTTGACCACTGTGTCACTTACTTCCTAAAAATTCCCCCTGGCTCCCCACTGCTTTGACTGCCAAGTAACTGTCACACTTGCTTTCCACATCCAGCCAGACTCAGCCTTCATGATTCCCTCTACTTTCCTGTATCCTTAGAGACCCTCTCCTGTTACTGAACAGCTCGCTGCTCCCCTCTGTCTTTTCAGTACATTTCCTGCTCTCCTTTCCTCTTAAAGTTACAGGTCACTCAGTAATCTCCAGCTCTAAGACTGTACTCGCTGAAATGTAACCATCGTCACAGTTTTTGTCCTATCTTTGTGCCATCTACCATAATTCACATAAATTTTTAGCTAGCTCATTATAAAGACAATGACTTAAAATGGAAGTTTTATTTCATTGCTATCAATGAAACACCACCGTCAGGGGAAATAGTGAAAGGTGTGTACAAACATGAACACAGTGAAAACAACCCAAGATCATTACTTTCTAGAGAGATCCTGTTGCCTGCTGAAGGCCTCGGGCTTCAGTCCTGCTCCTTTATGAACTATATTGGTAAAGTTAAAGTGCTGGTAATGATGTATTAGTACCTGCTTGAGCCTTTCAGGTGTCTGTAGTCAGAAGGATTAAAAGACAAAGGATGTTCACTTATATCATGCCCAAAGCCACCTTCTAAGATCCTCTCAGTAGTGAGCGTACTGTTCTAGGACATGCAGCCGAAATCCAGGAGGGTGAAAATATCCTTAAGACAAATTCATCACAGTCCTATTCTCTCTTCATTATGTTTCTGCATTTAGTGTTTATGTGAAAATTTAGGAAGTTCTTACTGTGTGGAAATTACAACGTTGAATAGACAGATTCCAAGATGAGTTAGACACAAGTGGTGGCCTGAATATGTTTACAGTTTCTACTAAATGAATTCAGTAGAATGCATTAATTAAATGCATTCATTAATATGAATATACATGCATTTTCTAGTGTCTTGCATTCTTGAAATGTTATGAACCTCTAGTCCAATTAAAGAGCTGGGACATGTACATAAATAAGTGCACTACAAAATAAAGGATCATAAATGCCACTGGAATGTATTGACGATGTGTGGTCGAAATAGAGAAAGATTACTTCCAGCTTATGCACTACTAAAAGATGTCAGAGAAGAGGCAGAACTTGAAAGGTGAAGAAGACATTCCATTGCAATGATGATTTCTCTGAAATAAAAATTGTTCAAACCCTATTTAATGAGCATTTGACTTTTAGCAGTATTTATTAGGGTAACATCAACACAGTATACCTCAGCATAGTGTAATCCAGTGCTGTTTGAGAAAACCCAATATGATAAAATACGATTGGCATGCTTTCCTCAAGTTCTGGAAGGCCTTCCCACCCTAATTTGGAGTAGGCTTAGAGAAAGCCAAGCATAGTTGGAAGATGGTGACTTCACAGCATCTGTGTTTAGGGAGCCAGCCTGATGCCTTCTTGATTGGCAGAGAGGTCAAGGGTAAGGGCATTCTGAGCCATCATAGGGCTATTTGGTGCCAGTGACCTTGTGATGTAATTTTCACTTTTGATATGTCCAGAAAACCAATAGAAAAACAGCACTGTCTTTTTTTTTTTTCCATTTGGGTTAATATCTTCTCTGTCTTTCAGAGTACTGCTATTTCTGTATCTTCTGCTCTTTTCTAAGACTTCATTCTTAGTTAGGCAAGCTCAGATAATGCAGATATGGCCATTCTGTGGTCAGTTTTCTATACATAATATGCATGTGAAATGAAAAAACAGAGGAAAGGAAATTAATAATAATGAATTCCAATATTAGGATCTGACTGTGAACTATAATGATTCTCTAAATTCTTGTTTATATTTTTGTATAAACTTACAACTTTAAGTAATTTTACTTTTTAAAAAAAGCACAAAAGTAAACACCGACAGTATTTGTTAGTAATGATATTCTTCCTTCTGACAGCTCTTTGAATAATACACCCTGTATTAATTGCTATGCATTTTTCATCCATACCTAGAAATACACAAAAATTCAGAGTTCTATTTGAAGAAGTGCTTCCATTAGTAGAGTTTATAAAGCAATAGTTACAGTGATGTGAAATATTCTAACTCTTCTGAAGGAACTTCTTATAAAGATTAATTATGTGCGTCTAATAAGTAACAGAAAGTGAAGAAGAACTAAAGAGCCTCTTGATGAAAGTGAAAGAGGAGAGTGAAAAAATTGGCTTAAAGCTCAACATTCAGAAAACTAAGATCATGGCATCTGGTCCCATCACTTCATGGGAAATAGATGGGGAAACAGCAGAAACAGTTTCAGACTTTATTTTTTGGGCTCCAAAATCACTGCTGATGGTGATTGCAGCCATGAAATTAAAAGACGCTTACTCCTTGGAAGGAAGGTTATGACCAACCTAGATAGCATATTTAAAAGCAGAGACATAACTTTGCCAACAAAGGTCTGTCTAGTCAAGGCTATGGTTTTTCCAGTAGTCATGTATGGATGTGAGAGTTGGACGGTGAAGAAAACTGAGCACCGAAGAATTGATGCTTTTGAACTGTGGTGTTGAAGAAGACTCTTGCAAGTCCCTTGGACTGCTAGAAGATCCAACCAGTCCATCCTAAAGAAGATCAGTCCTGGGTGTTCATTGGAAGGACTGATGTTGAAGCTGAAACTCCAATACTTTGGCCACCTCATGCGAAGAGTTGACTCATTGGAAAAGACCCTGATGCTAGGAAGGTTTGGGGGCAGGAGGAGAAGGGGACGACAGAGGATGAGATGGCTGGATGGCATCACTGACTCAATGGACATGGGTTTGGGTAGACTCCGGGAGTTGGTGATAGACAGAGAGGCCTGGCGTGCTGCGATTCATGGGGTTGCAAAGAGTCGGACACGACTGAGCAACTGAACTGAACCGAATAAGTAACAGTGGCAAGGCATACTTTAAAGACTAAAAGTTGAAAATGTAAACACATTTAAACACATGCACACACACAAACATATATGCGTATATAACTGAACTTTTGTATATCTACAAAACCTCACTTATGCTGCATTCACTCTCTTATGCTATGCTTTCTCATAAAGCATTCATCACCAGAGTGAAAACCTCTCAAAATTGTCAGTGGATTCGCCTTTGCCACTGTATGTTTATTGAGGGCAAAAAGTGACATCTATTTCTTGGCCACATACTAGGTGATTAATTATAAAACTGTTCTGTGCATTGAAGCATCTCTCAAAAGCTTTATAACTTGACTTTTACAAAGGTGTCATTGATATCTGTTGAATGACTCAATGGTGAAATTTACTTCTGACTTTGCCATTTTATGATTTCTGAATTTGTTTGACTTTCAATGTTTCCACTCATTTTTCATTTATTGACTCCATGAATCAATCATTTTAATCAAATTTGTCAGCTTCGAGACTAAACCTTTGAAAATTGGTATAATGCATGTTCTGAGTGGGAATATATGTAGTTGACGTATTTTAAACCTAAGAATGTAGGGTATGCGACCTAGCTGCCAGCATATGTGAACAAAATATGAGGTTTAAAAAGCACTGCTGTATTTTAAAGGAGCACTACTGATCAAATGATGTTTATAAACTATGTTGAATGGTACAGCTTTAGACTGAAGTACTGTGAGAGAAATAGCATTACTGGTATTTGAAGTTTGACCCAGTGAGGGTGAAATCTATTTTTGTGGGTGTATAGCACAATAATTCAAAATACTACAGTTTTATTTTGCTTTTTGATGTCCCATAATTTCAATTTGACTTTCCTATTTGACAGTTGGAAAAGTCTCCTTGCTTTTTGTATTCTTTTCAATGTTGTCAGGAGAAGAGTTTAACTATTCTCGTTCATAAAGCTAATGAGAGTTATTTATGAAATAATATACTAGAGAATGTTCTTATGAATAAAATAATGACCTCTGAACCCTAGAATAGTCAGTATATGCTGCTGTTTAGTTGCTAAGTAGTGTCTGACTCTTTCTGAACCCAAGGACTGTACCCTGCCAGGCTCCTCTGTCCATGGGATTTTCCAGGCAAGAAAACTGGAGTGGGTTGCCATCTCCTTCTCCAGGGATTGAACTCGTGTCTCCTGCATTGCAGGTGGATTCTTTACCACTGAGCCACCTGGGAGCTCCAGTTAGTGTATACCAGACTTGTTTATAAAAAGCAAAAACAAAACAGAAAACTTTGTACTTATAGATGCTGTTAGTAAGATATGACTTTGCCAGAAGAATCTTAACATCATATTTACTTTAACAAAACTAATTGCCTATGAGTATTGACAATATATTTGGGACACTAGTTCCTCCACAGGCATGTGTCATTGACCACTCAAGAAACATAGCTGGACGTGACTTTGAAATGGACCAAGTGGACTATAGATTTTTGGAGAGGGCTTCTAAATATTCATACCCAGATAACAAGCATTTGCCCATTTTCTAGCATTTTCCCAAGTTGGCAGTGGTTTCTGGATGCCGCACCCAGACTTCCTTTCTTCAGCAGTGTTGAGTAATGAAAATGCCTTGATAGAGGCTCCAAAGCTAACACCAAATTCAGCAGTGCAGAAAGACTCCAAATCATATTCTTCTTCTGTGTTAATATTTTCATTAGGGCAATGTAAGATATTAAATCACCTGAAACTAGTTATGTGCCATTTCAGCAACACTTTGAGCTCAATCTGCTACAAGCTGCTTGTGCTGATTAGCAGTTTAAAAGTCTGCAGAGGAAGGGAATTTTTAGTAGCTTGATTTTTTTTTTTTCCTTTCATTCCTATGTGTATCAAGGGAGGAATTACCTTCTGTACAACTCCTGAATAATTTGATCTGACCAGATTGATGCTGGAAAGTAATAGTATCAGAAAACTTTACCTATGGGGGTATAGCTATGCTACTAGGTAGAAAACAGAAGAAATGATATCTTCAAGCAAAGTGTGTGTGTGTGTGTTTGTATATGTAATTTTGATTTCAAGGAGTCATTCATTCATTCATTCATCAAATATTCATCGAACTGTATATAAATCGCAGGCACTGTGCTAAGCATTAAGATGAAGACAGATTCCCTGCCTCCCAGAATTTGCCAATACTGAAAATGTCAGCCAGTAAATAAGTAAACAATAAAATCATTACAGGGAAGAAACAAGGACTGTGAAAGTGAAAAATGAGAGGAGGAACCTACTTTAGAAAGGGCTCTCTGAGAAGGTGACTTTCAAACCGAGCCCGAAAGGGAAGAAGGCAATAGGAGAAGAGCCAGAAGAGCAGAGTTCCAGGCAGAGGGGCAGGGAGCAGAAAGGCAGGGTGGAAATCATGAATTTGGCATCATCTGGAACTGACAGAAGGCTGGGATCAGGAGTGCAGTGAGCATGGGAGAGCTTGGCATGGGTGAGGTTAGGGCAGATCATATAAGGCCTTGTAGGTCGTGCGTGAGCATATGGATTTTAAATGCAATATAGGAACTTCAAAGGGTCCAGCCAGTTAAGCAGAGTAAAATTTTTATTAATTAAAAAAATCTTATACAATTTTTAAAGGTTAATTTCCACTGATAGCTATTATGAAGTATTAGTTATGTTTCCTGTGTTATACAAACATTTTTGAGCCTATTTTATACTCAAGAGTTTGTACCACCCACTCCCCTGCCCCATTCCACCCCACCCCCAAAAAAACACACACACTGGTAACCACTAGTTTATTCTCTGTATCTGGGAGTCTGCTGCTTTTGTGTTAAATTCACTAGTCGGTTGTATTTTTTAGATTCCACATGTAAGTGATATCATACAGGATTTGTCTGTCCACGTCTGACTTACTTCATTTGGCATAATATCCACCAAGTCTATCCATGTTGCTGCACATGGCAAAATTTTGCTATTTTTTATGGCCAAGTAGTATTCCATTGTGTATATATACCACATCTTCTTTATCTATTCATCTGTTGATGAACACTTAGGTTGTTTCCATATCTTGGCAGTTGTAGATAATGCTGCTATGAATATTGGGGTACATGTATGTTTTGAATTAGTGTTTGTGTTTGTTTTTTTTTTTTTTTTTCAGATATGTGCCCAGGAGTGGAATTGTAGGGTCAGATAGAATTTCTGTCTGTAGTGTTTTGAGAAACTGTCATACTCTTTTCCGCAGTGGCTGCACTGGTTTACGTTCCCACCAACAATGTACCAGGGTTCTATTTTGTCCTCCATCCTTAACCAGCACGTGCTGTTTGTGTTCTTTTTAATGACAGCCATTCCGTCAGGTGTGTGGTGATACCTAGTTGTGGTTTTGATTTGCATTTCCCTGATGATTAGTGATGTTGAAAATCTTTTCATGTACCTGTTGGGCATCTTCATTGCCTCCTTGGAAAAAAAATGTTCAGTTTTTCAGGCAGATTAAACAACTTGATCTGATTTACATTTGTAAAAAGAAATTGCTTTTATTATTTTGTGAAGAGTAGAAATTGGTCCTCTAAAATGTGAGTTATCTACACATTTGTATATTACACAACCTGTATTAGTTTTGTATTGTTGCTCTAAACTGTTACCACTAGTTTTGTTGTTGTTGTTCAGTCACCAAGTCGTGTCCAACTGTTTGCAACCCCATGGACTGCAACATGTCAGGCTTCCCTGTCCATCAGCAACTCCCGGAGTTTGCTCAAACTCATGTCCTTCGAGTCAGTGATGCCCTATAACCATCTCATCCTCTGTGGTTCCCTTCTCCTCCTGCCTTCAATCTTTCCCAGCATCAGAGTCTTTTCCAGTGAGTCAGTCCTTTGCATCAGGTGGCCAAAGTACTGGAGTTTCAGCTTGAGCATCAGTCCTTCCAATGAATATTCAGGACTGATTTCCTTTAGGATGGACTGGTTTGGTTTCCTTGCAGTCCAAGGGACTCTCAAGAGTCTTTTCCAACACCACAGTTCAAAAGGATCAATTTTTCAGTGCTCTGCCCCCTTTATGGTCCAACTCTCACATTTGTACATGACTACTGGAAAAAGACCATAGCCTTGACTATATGAACCTTTGTTGATAAAGTGATGGCTTTGCTTTTTAATACACTGTCTAGGTTTGTCATAGCTTTCCTGCCAAGAAGTGATCATCTTCTAATTTCTGGCTGCAGTCACCATCCGCAGTGATTTTAGAGCCAAAGAAGAGGAAATCTGTCATTGCTTCCACCTTTTCCCCCTCTATTTGCCATGAAGTGATGTGACTGGATGCCATGATCTTAGTTTGTTGTTTAATACTGAGTTTTAAGCCAGCTTTTTCACTCTCTTCTTTCACCCTCATCAAGAGGCTCTTTAGTTCCTTTTTGCTTTCTGCCATTAAAGCCACCAGTTTAGTGGGTTTAAATTTCTTTTCTTACTGTTCTGGAGGCCTACTGTTCTTTAGACTACAAGTCCTAAAATCAAAATGTCAGTAATGCTGTGTCCCTCTAGAGCCCCTAGGGGAGAATCTGTTTCTTACATTTTTCAGCTTCTAGAGTCCACCTGGCTTGTGTTGAGGCCCCATCTGTGAAGATGGTTTCAATGTTAGTAAATGAATTACTCTTTTAAAAACTGTTAGAACAGTGACTGGCATGAAGCATTTGCTAAAAATGTATTTGCTGCAATTGTGAACATTATTAGATTCAGTAAAGAATGAAAACCCATGTTGGTTACATGCAAAGTTTGGTGGAGAGAAAAGTGCAAAAAATCAATTGAAAAAACTGAAAAGGACTGTGTTAGGTACTAACTGACTGGGGGTTAAGTTTTTAAACCTTTTATTCATTCCGAATTTAATATTGAGCTCTGAGTGTATACTACGTTCTGTGTTAAGTTCAGGAACAATGACGAGCAACTGGATGGGTACCGACACTCAGAGAGACTACAGTCCAGCTCAGGAGATACACAATTAATAGATCAATAATAAGTGCTGTGATGGAAGCTGCACAGGGTATCAGACTGTCCGTTATTTGATCCTTAAACCAAATTTAATATCTTTGAAGCCTGATAATGAATATAAATTAGAGAGCCATCAAGTAAAGTGGAGCCTGAATTGATTCTCAAAAGATTTGTTTTTTCTTCTAAGACAGCACGTAAACCAAAAGTGAATGCTGGCTCAAACACAAAATGATTACCTTTCATATGCACCTGCATACATGCTCATAATCTCACTCACAAACACATACACACAACACCACAGTCTAAGAACTAAACAATGGTTGTGCCTCTCTAATATCTAAAATGTAGAGCAATACTTAACAATGTATAATGAGGGAGTTAGTGCTTTGCTGTCTTCTTTTAAAAGTGGAGATATTTCTATGACTTCTCAGAGAAAATTTTTATCCTGTGGTGCTTATGATTTATGTATTTCCCTTCATTTTCCACTGTTCTTCTTCCTTTCCCCAGGATTTAGAAGAAAATTCAGTAAAGAAAAATACTTTCTGAGTAGACTTCACATGGGAGAGTTTTGAAAACAGCGTAAGAAGCATGTCTTAGTCCTTGTCAAAATATTGTCTTGCTGAAAATTAAAAAAAAATTATGAAAACTGGAATGCATATCAGGTTAATTCATGCCTATTATTTCAGGTAAATACTTTCACTAGGAGTCTTCAGAGGTAAAATTAATATTTATATCATACAAGCAAGTAGCAGGTGTAGATATTACCAAGATCTATAGGGAATATAATGTTAGCCATCTCTTCTCTACTCCATGTTCATCTTACTTTTTCTTTAGTAGCCACCTGTGAATGCCCATCTATTAAAACCAAGTGGGGAGCTGTCTTGTAAATCATTTTTAATATTTTCTGCCTGTTTTAGAAAAACTATATGTTTTTAGAAAAGCTATATGAGAAGAAACATGAGACAGGAAGTGCTATACTAGCCCCGAGAAGCTAGATCAGAGGCTGGGATCTAGAGAAGCACTGGGTATGCGTGCTCCCTTAGGGATGCTGCTGAGCTATCCGTACTAGTTCCTTGGACCAGATGGGAGAGCACTGTGCTTCTGAGCTAAATGAGACTAAAAAGAGCAAACCAAACCCCTGTCTTTTCTCTTAACATTTTTAATTCTTCTTGTGTGAAAATAAGAGCCAAAAGACTCATATCATCTTGAAAGTCAATAGGTGATGTGTGGCCTGGTGCTGCATGTGTGGGTCCTTGCTACAGTCTCATGATGCCATGTCACTGCAGAACTGTCGCTGACTTTATTGCCTAGGAGGCTTCCAGCGTTTCAGGCAAATGGCTCTCCTTAGTTCACCTGCATTCTTTTCTCCCCCTGGATTTCCCTCTTTTTGTCTCTCCCCACTTTTCCCCATCTTTCTACTCCTTAAAATACCTATACTCGTTGCTCTGGCCTCCTGTTGACAATTTTTGTTGTGATATTTGGACTCTCCTCTGTTTGCTTCCAGCAGTGGAGGCAAAGGGGAGGAAAGCAGCCGATACTTGTGAGTTTTCAGGTGGGGCTCCCTGGAATGTCCACACAGGCTCCAGGAAAATGGTTGACAGCATTTCTTTTTTTTTTTTCTCACTTTTGCTTATTGCAATGAAATGCCCTTGTGTATTTATCGATCTACAGATGGATAGACAGACTGATACATCCATACATCTGTTTATTTTGGCGTGCAGTTAGGGGTAGAGGTGGACAGTGCCTAACTGGATTTCATCTATGACTAGATTGTTGTCAGGATTACAGAATCAAGACTCAGAAGAAGTCAAGGCCACATTTAATGAAGTTATTGGAATATTTAACAATAATATGTCTGTGTTGTGCTGTGTTTAGTTGAGTCCAACTCTGTGACCCCGTGGAATGTAGCCCACAGGCTCCTCTGTCCATGGGGATTCTGCAGGCAAGAAAAACTGGAGTGGGTTGCCATGCCTTCCTCCAGATGATCTTCCCAACCCAGGGATTGGACCTGGGTCTCCTGCATTGCAGGCAGATTCTTTACCATGCGAATTTCAGTTTACCTGAGTGTGTAATGCAGACACAGGGGAGAGCTTGAAGAATCACTTTGCCTCTATCTAAGTGGTATACTTTTGGATGGAATTACAGTTAACCCTAAGAGTTGGATAAAGTCCCTAAAAGTCCCCAATCATCAAAATTTGTTTGAACTGTTTTCTGATTAAACTGTGCAGACTGTCTATTTATATGTTAAATATTCAAGAGTACCTTCACATGAATGTAAGCCTCAATACTTGTACTGTTACATAAGTGTAAGTACATGTGTAACAGTGGCAATATCTTTAAAATGATTATACCTAAGTGGTTTCTTTATTTCTAGTTGTTTTTGTAGTAAAATAAACCAGATTATAATTTACATAAATTGAATGCCCCACAGGGCTACATGTCTTTGTGTGGTATATCTTGTGGTAATACAATTTTGTAATAGCTCATTAGCCCCTATGAGAGCCCACAGACATAGGATAGCAGTATATTACTATCAAATCTAAGAATATAAGTGGCATCTTTTTCATGTAGATTTCTAAATCCTCTTATTACCTTGATATCAGCTTAATAGCATATTTTAGATTTAAGATAGGCTGTCCTCTGGTTCCTGGTGCTTGATTTAATGGTGGCTTTGACCATATGTGTATCAGATATGGAAAGTAATGTCCGTTAAGTGGAGTAAAAATGTTCTTTTAGGGAGGAAAAAAAGCATGATTTAAATCATTAGGTTCTCATGGGATCTCATTAAAGTTCTCTTTCTTTAATACATTGTGCAGCCTAATAGTTATCAGGAATCCTGCAGTGTGCATTGCTGATAGGTTAGTTTACACAGGATTAATTGTGTAATTTTGCAAGCAACCAGCACAGTGAACATTGATTTTTGTATTAGCCCTGTGTGTTGTTTCTAAGGAGATTCTGCTTTCTGTTTTAGGATGGTGTTACATTTCACTGTTTATTAATTATAATTTCTGCCAACATGGTTTGTGTCTGATACAATTTCTTAAAAGTCTGTCCTAATCTTTTTTTCTAATTGTTACTTCCTTCAGAAACTTCATTAATTTTGAGCACTGATGTGTAAAAATGACAAGAAAAAGCATCATTCCCAAAATGTTCACTGACCAGGTCCTTTCCCCTGTGTCCATTGAAATCTTGCCCTAGAACACAGCAGCAATTCAGTGGCATCCACTCCAGGTATACTCAATGAGTAATTCATGCAAGAAATAACCTGCGAATATTACATTTCTCAAACCAAAAGAAGGTGAAGGTCCAAAGTGGAATTGGCTATTCTGAAGTTGGTCCATTTTTTAGAATATGTAGGTCTCTAGAACCTAGTATTTCGTAAAATATTTGTGAACATGGAAGGATTAGAGGAAAAGATGTTTTGCTTGAATTTTCCAGATAATTAGTTAGCTCAGCTACTCGTTTCTTCACTCTTGGAATTATAAAATGACTCTTGAGATTTCTGTGGGATCCTTATAGCTGGGTTCAGATTATACTTTGTAATCTTGTATGTGGCTTTGAGAAAACAGAAAATAATGTTGATTGCCTGTGATTTTAACCTTAATCTGTTTCTGGTCTTGAACCTGCCAATTAGTTACCTGCCTGTGCCCCTCCTCAGTCCACCATCCTTGCTTTCCTTGGATAAAATTTCCTGTCTCCATTTCACCGAGGGCTTACTAAGGGAAGGAGTTGAACCCTTCTTAGTGTTTGCTGCTTTTGTTTTGTTTTGCTTTGAATGGATCCTCCCTTTCCCCCCTACCCCGAATTTCTGCAGTATTATAAAGCCCTAATAAGGAGCTATACAAAGTAAGTACTTTAAATGTGTGCTGAGTGACCCACTGGCCCCTCTTGGAGGAGACCTCTTGAACACTATGTTGCTAGGGCTTCAAAAAGAAGCTTGTTTCTGAAGGATCAAAGGGTCTCTTGTATAATAAATTCAGAGCATTTGGTATATAATGAAGAGAATAAAACTTGTCTTTTAAGTTCCTGTATGATGCCCAGATTATGTGAAGAAGACTAAGGAAGTGGTGGTTCTCTCGACTTTTGTGTTATCACGTTAAACAGAAATAGATGAAAGCAAACACTTAAAACTGACAAAATCCCAAGTAGGAAGCTGTGGTCCACAGCTTGTTCACTGGTTCGTAACAAACCACCAGCTGATGATTTGGAAAAAAAAAAAATAGTTTTCCTTTCACAGGAAAAGATTGAGTTTGTTTTGTGCTATTTTAAACTGTGCAACTTCACAAAGTAAAAACCACTTAAAAAAAAAAAAACATATAAACTAGGTTATGACATTGTTGAGAAAGGGCTGGAATTGGAATCACAATATGGTATTCTACACTTGACCTTTGTCACTTGCTGTGTATGACATTAAAGAAGTGACTTAGCTCACTGCATAGTATTTTTCCTGATTTAGAAAGGAACCTAATAAAACTAACACACAAAGTCACTTCAAGGGTTAGATAAAAAAAATCATATAGTGCTATAAAATAATGTAAGATGTCATATTGTTTTAAGATAGGTAACTTGCAATAAAATTTGAATAAACAATTATGACATATTTTAGTTCCCTATTTTAAGGCTGAAAAATCCTCTTTAATTTAGGTTGAACTTTATCTTGAATAGTTTGAATGACTCAGATCAGAGGGGTCATTGAGACTGCTGTGTGTGTGTGCTAAGTTGCTTCAGTTGTGTCCAACTCTTTGCGACCCCTTGGACTGTTGCCCACCAGGCTCCTCTGTCCACGGGATTCTCCAGGCAAGAATACTTGAGAGGGTTGCCATTTCCTCCTCCAGGGGGTCTTCCCAACCTAGGGATCTCCTGCGATTCCTGCATTGCAGGCAGATTCTTTACAGCTGAGCCACCAGGGGAGCCCTTGAGACTGTTGTAATTGTGTTCAGTATATTTAATGCATGAATATGTGTGTATATTTCTGAAGAGTCAGCTTTCTCCAGATTTTCAAATATGTTTGTGATTCTAATGGTGTTAAGAATCTCTTAACTGCATAAAAATCACTAATTTTCATTTCACCTTAATGGTAGTCCTCCTGCTATAGGATTAGATATCTGAAAAGTGATTTTAATATATTAGTTTATATTTTCTCAGAGTTTTTGTCTAACTGAAATTGTGCATATTATACCATCTCCTTTTTTTCAGATTCCCTGGGGGGTAAAATCAATGCAGATTGGAGATCCAAATAACTTTCCCCAATATTTATAAAAAGTAAAAAAAAAAAAAAATTACCTTGAAGATTTCCCATAATTAAGGGAAATTTTTTTCTTTCCTTCCTTCTTTCCTTCTCTTTTTTTACAAAAACACCACCACCTTCACTACCACCATTGCTGTGTTTTCTTCATTTTGTTTTAAATGTCTTACGTAATTGCAGATGCACACTTTCATAGAGAACTGAAACAGGCCTAGCCCTAGGTGAACAAAGTTTGAAATTTTGCAAAATAGGTTTGCATTAAATTTTTTTCTGAATGTTTATTTATAATATCTTAAAAAGTTAATATTAATTGAAATTTTCAACCAAAAGTGTATCTTTCGACTTTATATCTTATTCTCTATCACCCCAAATGTATCTCACCCTCAGTGTACTGGTCTGATCCTCAACTATACTTTCACCTTACTTAACCCAATATAAATTTTATTTTAATGAATGTTTTTAAAAGAATCACTAATGACTTTCTATCTTTTCATGTCAAAAATCTCTTATATTTCTGACTGATTTGCTGATCAGGTTTTGGCATGAGTGGAAATCATGGCAATCACTGCTGGTTGACCAGAAAGTTATACTGAAAATTCACATATTTATCTCTTTAACTCAGAGGTTTTGACATCTCCTGTGTACTGAGCTCATCATGAAGGGGCACTGGGGAATCAGGGTCTAGGTCTGCGTATTGGTGGGGTTTTTACAAATGATTAATTTGGTCTTTTGAGTGACACAGCTATGTTTGTATATTATACTGCTTGTACACAGTTCCCTGGAGCCCTTAATACAGAATTATTTTGAGTTGGTCCCCCTTAAAAGCATTTTGAGAGTTGCCATTGAATTTGCATAGTTTTTCTGCATTACAGTTAATTAGAATTAGTATTTTATTATAATAAATTAGTAGTTGGATAGTTCAAATATCATTTAAAGTCTATCAATAAACGATAGTGTATTTTAATCTTTGAACATCTTATGACATCTCTTTGTAACAGTTTTAGATTTTTTTTCAGTTACTGGAATCATTTTTCCATGCTCTGCTGCTTATTTATTTACATAGTTTTAGAAGTTAGATCTTTGCCCTTTGACTTATTTTGCAGAACGAAGTTTCCATTTGCCAATGAGTGTATATAAAATAAGATCATCATGTTAGACATTATCTCTGTTTTTTAATTGAAATATAACTTTATTTTCCTGCTTTATTGAGGTATAATTGACAAATAAAAACTGTTTATATTTAAAGTGTACAACATATGGCTTGATATACATATACACTGTGAAATGATTACATTGTTTCAGTCTCATCTCTTTTTTATCTCTTCTCTGACTTTATCTTCAGCTTCCCCAGACTTCATATATCTTCCTGACTCCGCCCTGTTTCCTTAGACTACTTCTCAGCTGCCTCTTTTGCTTTCCCGTACCCACCCTATGCCCTAAAACTGAAATGCAGTTTCTTTCTTTTCAGCTTGATAAATTGGGCCATTTCCTTACTTAGTTCAAATAACTATGCAGTCTTTGGGAGAAAAGTGTTTTCATTTCTTATCATGTTTATCTTGATGCAAAAAAATAATTCATGACTATTAAAAATATATCTATTCAACTGGATCATCTTTAATCTCTCCTTGCCCCTTCCCCCCACAAAAGCAATGCTCATAATGTGTTTTTTCCAATGTTATTCCCAGGTAGCTATAGATACATATCAGTTTATGGAAAAATCAAGCTCAAACTCTATAAAATTTTGTTGGTTTCACCAAATGTTATGACATAAGAAGTTTCTCCAGCATTCAATATTCTTTGAAAATACATTTGAAAAATACACAAGCTAGATTTCCAGTTATGTGAATATTGGTCCAAGCATATGAACATAAGAGGATGTTAGGTTATTCAATAAAGCAAAATGTTCTTAATGTTATGTATAGCTAAACAGTTTATGGTTTTTAGATATTCACTAGTATATATACATAGATGTGTATGCATATATTTGTGTGTGTGGCTAGATCACCATTTGAATATCGATATATATTTTAAAAGTGATTTTTATTTATTAATTTATTTTTTATTGTGCTTGGTCTTCGTTGCTGTGTGCGGACGTTCTCAAGTTGTGGCAAGTGGGGACTATTCTTCGTTGTGGTGCGAGGGCTTCTCATCGCAGTGGCTTCTCTTGTTGTGGGGCACAGACTCTAAGGTGTGTGATCTTCAGTAGTTGCAGCACACGGGCTCACTAGTTGTGGCTCGTGGGCCTTAGAGTATAGGCTCGAGAGCTGTGTGTGGTACATGGGCTTAGTTTCTCCACAACATGTGGAATCTTGCCAGACCAGAGATCAAGCCCATGTGCCCTACATTGGCAGGTGAATTCTTATCCACTGTACCACCAGGGAAGTCCTTGAATATTGATATATTAATTAGGGAAAGGCATGCACTAAATGTTAATATATTTATGTTTGATAGATGATATCTATTTTATATGTATATATGCATATACACATATGTATATCCACACACAGACACACACACACACACACATATATACACACACACACACACACACACACACACACACACACATACACATTAGTATTTTACCAAAAATCTCTACAGTGAACATTGATTACATTCATAATAAAGCAAAAAGCCCTACACAGTTATCCACTTAAACCAACTGTCATTTCCTACAGAGCCTTTCTAAAATGAAATTCCTGGGTCAAAATGAGTTTTTCATGGCTGGAGTAGTGAAACCACTTGAAAATTCTTTGTCTGCTAAGGTTCACTGTGGTGGACTAAAATGCACACCATACTGAAAATATCTGGGAAAGATGGACAGAGGATTGAATCTTCATCTTACTTCATAGGGGGTTAGAGAGCATAACCCTGGGTGTTCTTTGAGTCAGCTGAGAAGGAAGTGGGCAGTCTGAGATCCATAAGCCAGTGGTACAAGAACAGTGAAGGCCAGTCAAGGCTTGAAAGCCACGTGAGCAAATACTCTGACCAAAGCAGCAGGTGGAGTGTGGCTCATGCAGGAAATTGGGAATAGTATCCTGGGATCGGATTTGTTTGGACAAGTTCCTTTTTGGGGGACATAGGGCTCCCATTCATGGGTGTGACTTAGCACAGTGCAGGACACAGACAAGTAGTAAATACTTGAATGAATTAACAAAGACCCCTTGTACAATGCTTTGGGACAGAAAGTCCTAATAATAGCTATGTTAACTTCCTGTCCTACCTAAATGTGCCTGAAAGACTCTCAAGCAGTTTTAATTCATTTTTCAGTGTGTCTTTTAATGGTTTGTAATTCCTTTCTTTAACCATGATGTGAAATGTTTGTGTCACTAAGCTTGCAGCTCTAAACAACAAGAGTCTGTTTTAAAAGCATTCCGATGCTGCAGTAATGTCTTTGGCAGTATTAAAGCCTATCAAAATTATAAAGCTACATTCTGGAGAAATGGTTCTGTAACCCTACAAAATATGTAAATTTTTTGTGCCTTAGTTCCTTATCTCTGGAATGAGGACCTTAAAAACAAAACGAGGACCTTAAAAACAAAAAAAGTGTCTGCCTCATAAAGTTGTAAAGATGAAATTAATTCATAAAATATAAAGTAGAACAGTGCCTGGTTTACAGCATGCCCCACATAAACATATCCTATTATCATCTCTAAATGGGCCTTACTCTTGCTATTCACTTGCCCATGGTCAACTGATTTGCTCAGGCTTTTGTCAGAGGAGCTTTGCTTCTCTGATACCTGAGGTTGAGCTTCCCAGGTGGCTCAGACCATAAAGAATCTGCCTGCAATGCAGGAGACTCAGGTTCGATCCCTGGGTTGGGAAAATCCCCTGGAGAAGGGAATGGTAACCCACTTCAGTATTCTTACTTGGAGAATCCCGTGGACAGAGGAGCTTGGTGGGCAACAGTCCATGGGGTCTCACAGAGTTGGACATGACTGAGAGACTTACACTTTTTGTGTGAGATTATTGTAACATGCATTTTGGATTATATATAAAAGCAAAGTGGTCCTCAACCAGTTGTTTTCAGAATTGCTACTGCCAATTTGTAATGGACATTCCTACTTCCTGGGAAGACAATCTCCAATTGCATTAGAAAGTACTATAAAACCAGATCTAGATCCTGTTTGAGATCTAAGAGATGATCTATTTGATTTATTCTTAAAACATTGACATTTTTGTTTATTGCTTTCAAAACTGTTTCAAACATGATTTCCATGAATATTTGCCTGCATTTGACATATTGAGAAGACGGGGGAATGTGTCTGACCATCACACTCCAAGGTGATGAACAGAAGAACAGCAGGTCCAGAAGAGAGTCTCTGACCTCTGGGAGGTGGGACTTTTAATTCATATTATTTAGAAAAGATCCAGCTCTTCCTCTGGTGTCATATGGGGCTTGGGTTCAAGCTTTGTGGTGTGACTACGGAATGTAGTTTAATGTGGTTGTTTGGCCATCTTGGTGTTCATGGTTGGAAGAGCACAGAGGGAGTGGTAAGGAATCTGTGCCTTACAGATGCACTCTGAGCCTCAGGTTATGCTCCTCCACCTCAGGATTCTGCTACAACAAACTGCCTTAGATGCTTGTCTATAGCTGCTTTGCTGGGAGTTTTCTCAGAAAATTTTACTGTTTAGAATTTTTCCTAGTGTTTAATCATGTTGATTCTCCTCAGGTCATCAACAAAAGAAATCACAGCCACGTTTGATTGTAGAGAAGACAGGAGTTAAGTAGTTTCCTCAAGGTGACATAGCTATTAAGTGGCAGAGCTCATTCATTCAGACACATATTTATTAATTACTTTCTGTGTGTTACCTACTGGCGTTGAATCAAATGCCAAAGTACCTGAGTGTAATTGATATCATTGGTCAAATCCAGACCCTTCTAGACCAGCCATCCACAAGGGGTTCTTGAGAGGGTTTATTGGTTCTCCATGATGTTCTTAAATAGTGAGATATAAACCCTCCTTTCTGTGAATAAACTATGAGTACACTTGCCCAAAATATGTCTTGACCTTTTTGGAAACTGTTTCTTTAACATACATGACCCGTCGTAGTAGTAGAATTCTACTGTGTATGAATTGCTTCCCAACTCATTTCTGAGGGATTGTCCCTCTTACAAGTTTTAATAGTCCAAGATTGTAGAAAAGATATTATGTTGACTTTCTTGTATTCTCAAGGTTTTATGTATTCTGGTCTATATGTTCTGTGTATTCATCTTTACCTGCAAAAGACTTTTTAGTTTTCCTCTTTATGTGTCTCATGGTCTCAGCCTCTTCAACATTTTAATTATCCTTCTGTGTACCTCCTTCAGCTCCATTATTGGAGAAATTTTTTCTTGTAATCATTGACTTTTGAGGCAAAAAGAATCTCACAATTGCTGTTGATGCTGTCATGTTGTAGATGAAGATACTGAGCTCCAAAATGGTTAAGAAACTTTCTATTTATAGGCAATGCTAGTAACCGAGCTAGGAATGATATTTACTAGGTAGCCGTGGAATATTCTTTGCTGATTTCATCGTATTATGCTATTAACCTCTTTAAGACAGTTGAATGTATATCTCAAAATGTGGTAGAACATAGATAAATAATTACTCTGGAGTCTTTTTATCAAACTCGTGGCACTTGATGTGAATGATGTGGTAGGAAAAGTAGGCTAGTGGAGAAATTAGGCCTTGGAGAAAGCCTGGTTGCACATCCTGGCTCTGCCACTCATTCTCATTGTGCGTTTGTACAGACTAACCTATATGAATTTGTTTCATTATCTATAAAATTATGGTCAGTGGTACCTACCTTAGAGGGCACTCTGTTACATGAGATGATACATAAACTGCTTATTACAACATCCGGCACAAGTATGTTGTCAACTGATGTTAGAAAAAATTCACATATGATCCTTAGTAGGAGGTCAATAATTGTTTTTAGTAAACAAATACTAAATAAAGCTAGTGGTCAAGAATAGGAACTCTTCTTTTCGAGTATTCTTTCAGAAATGTTTGTAGGAAGAAATTCAACATTTCTATATTGCTTGTGTGAGGTTTTTCTTATAAAGAACTTCCAAAAGCAAACATTTACTCTTTGTTTTTGCTTTCATTTGATTATGCATATTGAAGAATTTCCATTGGGTGTTCATTTTTACTGTACCACCAACTATTGTCTGTTTCCTAGAGAATATTATATCACTTCCTTTTAAAAAGATACAATTAAACAAAATTGAACCAAGCATCCTGGCACAGATTTTTGAGGGTATAGAACTCCATGATTTAAATCATTTATTCATGCCAAGTAAATGTCAGTTGATAACAGAAAGACGTATTTTCAATCCCAGTGTCTTAAGAATATGGACCCAAATATTGACTAAAAGCTGAAGTGCTCTTAGTCTATTTTGTAAATCACTAGAAATTCTCTGGTGGTTAAAGATTGAAATTAGGTACATTTTAAAAGGAAAAGGAACATCAACGACAATTCTAAATGCATGTACTGCCCCCCCCCAACACACACACGTGCATACATAGAATATGCCTTTTCATTCACTGTATATTTAACAAGCAACCAGCTTTTGGTAATTTGACAGCTACTGCACTTGAATATTAGGGAAGAAAAAATTAATAAAAACAAGTGTTTTTCTTGGCCTTGAGGAACACACAAACTTGTGAACACACACACACACATACACACACATTGTAAAGAAATCCTCTTGTGTCTCATGAGAATAATGCAGGTACCTGCCCACACAGGTAGCTTATACAACAGTTGTCAAGGTTCCTGTGCTGCCTCTTAAGATAACATGTGATTTCCACCTGTTGACTGAGTTTGAGTTGGGGGCACTGATCAGGTGTCCTTCCCAGTTCCTTTGCCTCTCTCCTGGTGATGATGGAGGTCTAAGCTGCCCCTCTGGTCCCTGAACATTTTCCAGGTCCCATCCTTGAGCTAAGTGTTTTGTACATGTCAGTGCTATCCCTCAACCCTGTACTGCAAGGTGTATACCTTTATCCCTTATTTACCAACAGGACAGTTGGAGTTCTGCAAGTTTCTTTGACTAGCCTAAGATCACACAGTAAGTGCACACTCACCTTACTTTTTTTTTTTTCATAGTCACTATACTTTTAGCTCCTCTGGCTCTTTTTCCTTATGCTCCTGTGTCCCTTTTGTCAGATACACTGGTTAATGTGCTCCCTGTTCTATCAGACTGACATTCATACCTAGGACTGTCGGGTTAAAGAATTGAAGTAACACTAATTTTTGATACATATAACTTTTATACATTCAGTCACTAATTCTTCCAAAATTTATTTTTTAAGCTTCGTTGCATTGCCAATCAGTGGTACTAGGATTACAGACAGCAACAATCAAGATTTGCCATTTTGGAACTCAAGTTTCACTGTATTAAATATAGAGTAGAAGCTATCAGAAATATTTAGGATAGCCATTGATCTGGTTCATTTTATCTAAAATGCAGCTTTCAATTTACATATGATTTGTTGTAAATTCAGTGGGTATGGAGAATTCACCTTAAAAATAACCTAGGATGGTGTCATGAAGAAACATCGCATATTATTAAGTAATTTTTTTTTCCTCCAGCATTGGAAGAAATCACTATTTATTTTGCTGAGTGCCTATGAAGTCACAGGTTTGCTTGTAAAGGCCATATTGTGTGAAAAATACTATTTTGATAATCTAAATAACCTCAGGGAAGCAAAGTGTTCATATCAGGAAGGCATATAAACCTGAGTTCAGCTGATTCAGAGCTCCTGTTTTACACTTGTCATGGGTTTGCTGTTCACCAGGTGGACCCTGGTCCATTTTTTTAAGTGCCTCTTACTTTGAGAAAGTTCTGTTTCTCCCTCCAGTGTGCTTCGTTATTTTTTCCCCTAGTGAGTAGAGTTTAACTTGTTTGATTTGCCTACACTATAGTTTCCCTGTCATCCTTTTTTTTTTTTTTTTTTCAGTAAAAGCAAACAACCAAGAAGGGCTCAAATGCCTGTATTGCTTTAATATGCTTCTAAATTCTTCAGATTCCCTTTCAGTATTCCTCATTCCTCCCATGACATTTGGTAGGTGTGGTTATTCATATCTCATAAATAGAAAAACAGGGATTTTGAAAAATAAACAATCAACTTACCTCTAAGTGTGGAAAAGCAGATACTAGTATTTATTTGTATCACTGGTGATAGGAGGAAGGATAAAGGCTTTCAACAAACAAATTCAAAAGATTACATATCCTGCTAAGTATAATAAAAGTAGGATGAGAAGGACATCTTCTTAGACTGAAGTAGTGTAGTGTGTGTGTGTGTGTGTGTGTGCATACATGCTCAGTCACTCAGTCATGTCCAACTCTTTGTGACTCCAGGGACTGTAGCCCACCTGGCTCCTCTTTCCATGGCGTTTCCCAGGCAAGAATGCTGGAATGGATTGCCATTTTCCTCTGCCAGGGGATCTTCCTGACCCAGGAATTGTACTCGTGTCTCCTGTGTCTCCTGTATTGGCAGGCTGATTCTTTACCGCTGAACCACCTGGGAAGCCCATGTATGTGCATACCCTTATAAAATAATATTTAAGCCTATACCTCCCACCTATGTATATCCCAAATTTTTACAGGTTCATGGTGTGCTAATATTTACCGTAAGGAAACAGAAAATCAGACAAATTTAAAAGAATTAGATACAATGAGATAAAAATAGCATGTACGCTCATATTTTATTTGGAGAAGGAAATGGCAACCCACTCCAATATTCTTGCCTGGATAATCCCAGGGACGAGGGAGCCTGGTGGGCTGCCGTCTGTGGGGTCACACAGAATTGGACACAACTGAAGTGACTTAGCAGCAGCAGCAGCATATTTTATTATCAGCATATATGCCTTAATATATGTATTTAATAGGTCCGTCTAGTCAAGGCTGTGGTTTTTCAGTGGTCATGTATGGATGTGAGAGTTGGACTACAAAGAAAGCTGAGGGCTGAAGAATTGAAGCTTTTGCACTGTGGTGTTGGAGAAGACTCTTGGGAGTCCCTTGGACTGCAAGGAGATCCAACCAGTCCATCCTGAAGGAGGTCAGTCCTGGGTGTTCATTGGAAGCACTGATGTTAAAGCTGAAACTCCAGTACTTTGGCCACCTCATGCAAAGAGCTGACTCATTGGAAAAGACCCTGATGCTGGGAAAGATTGAGGGCAGGAGAAGAAGGGGACGACGGAGGATGAGATGGTTGGATGGCATCATCAACTCAATGGACATGGGTTTGGGTGGACTCTGGGAGTTGGTGATAGACAGGGAGGCCTGGCGTGCTGTGGTTCATGGGTTGCAGAGTCGGACACGACTGAGCAACTGAACTGAACTGATGATATATATACACACATATATATGTTCTAATATTATTGCTTTCTAAAGAATTGTCTTTGTATGCCTTTTTGGAGATCATACACCCAACATGAGGAATGAAAGGAGACCTAATAACACAGAAATAACCCTTTATATACACCAGTACCAAACAGACACACACACACACTCACACACAGTGATTGGATTAGCAGCACAGAACTTAAATCCATGATTAATGTGAATGCCTTCTGAACCAAAGTTGAATGAAGCAGATGAGAGCTCAGCAGGCATATGCTGTGAGCATACAAATCAGTTTGATCAGTAGCTACAGTCTTCATGCCTAATGCCAAGACACTCTTTTGAAATTGCTAAGTGAAAGTGTGGATAACTTCAGCATGGTCACTGACCCTATTGTCTTGGGTGTGAATCATGAAGGTAAAAAGGTGAGTCCCACTGGGAAGAGCTACCTACGGTAGCTGTATGAGATGGGTGGATTTTGAAGAGATGTCTTAAACAGACTTAATGTGGGAACCTGGCTGTAGAATATATCCAATTTATGACATCCTTTATCACTGGCGTGTATAAAGGATATCATTTAACTTTAGTCTCAGTAAATGCGGTAGGGCAGTCAGCAAATCTCATTTGGAATCCACACGCAAAAACATTCCATTTTTTATTTTCCCCACTAGGTGACTATGGAAACACAGAGGACACTGGATACAACAAATGATGGCCTATTTTTATATTCCTGTATTTAGGGGGAAAGTTTCTACCAGCCCGTAGACCTCTATAAATGCAGTTATACTCAAGCTATGTGTACCATGAACCCACTGGTTAGGGGCCATGTTAAGTGTTGTTTGGGGCTTTGTGAGCCATGCATAAATAGTTCTTTTTGTTATAATGAAAATTGTAACAGTAACAGTGTAAGGAGTCGCCCGAAAGGAACTAAAAGGAGGCCACTAAACAAAAGTATACAGGGCACAGTCTGTGCAGTGTGTCACTTGGTCAGTTGGAAAGCAGTGAGGACTATTCTCATTCTTGCCAGGGTGGAATTTTTCTTTTCAGTGTATTGGTGTCAGTTTTTCGCCGGAGGCATTGCAATCTGCTTATAGCATTTTGGCAACAGCTTTTGGAATAAGGCCAAAAAGATCATCAAATAATGCACAGAAACGAAGTGCATTGCTTGGCTATTTTAGCCATCTTTCTTCTAAGGGCAAAAGATATTGTAGTTTTATAAACTCTTTAATTAGTAGTTTCCACTGGAATGAGTCAAAATTACTAGATGGAATTTAGCTCTTTAGAATGATGCTCATTAAGTTAAGGCAACTGGTATGACAAAAATGTTTGACTCATTTTGACCGTCCTTATGTTCAGCAGAAAAATCTTAGTTTTTCAAAGATGTACTCTTGGGAAGGCATTTGGAAAAAGCTTATAAATAATCTTTTAGAGGTTGAGAGCCAATCCACAAATCATTCGGGAGTTAACAATAAAAAGAGTGTGTGTACTGGTTGAAACACCTCCTTCATTTCACATGTTGGTTTTTGAAAAGATGGGAGCCTTGCTGGGAACACACCTGGGTGAGAGATGGCCTCTTGAACGGAAGGTTTATGTTAACTCTAATTCATAGAGTTCTGATCTCAGAGAGTGCTTCCTGATAGAGCTCTCATCGTTTCAGTCTGTACAGTTTTATATTGATAGATGGGTCACAGCCTCAGACAAAAGCAAGTGGCTATTGTGAAAAACAGTCCATGGAGGACTGCCAAGAAGAAATTTGCGCAAATTGTGGTCTGTTGCAAAATACTTGAGTTTGCAAAAGAAGACACATCAATAATTCTATCAATAAGAAGAGTAATTTTGTGGCTGTTTTTTCCATCTCTGTTTCATTTATTCATAGATAGAAATCTGGAGGCTGTATTTTATCCTCAGCAACAGAGCAATGCTGTTGTTTAGGTATCTGGCAATTTTTTCAACGGTTAGTGAGGAAGAAAACGTAAATCACCTTCTTAAACATGGAAAAGGTAAAAAATTACTTAAAAATGGTTTCTTAGATGGGGATTATCTCAAAAATTACAACTTTCTAATCTATCTCTAGGTGCTGGAAACTACAATGACCCTGTGTTAACACCACAGACATCATAGTGGAACTGAAGGGAACTTAATTTACTGGTAAGAATATTGTCTTTAATCAGGTGCCTTATGCATTTTCAAAGCCTCAGTCACACAGAGCTTACCCCTTCATGATCTGAAGGGCTTTCAGCTTTAGTAACTGTCCCTTGGATTTGGATCAGTGTGGAATCTGACCCGAGTCCTCCTTTGGAGCTTGTTTGAGCTCTTTGTACAGCACCAGGCTGAATTGTAACAAATTTCAAAGGGTTTGGAAGAGTGAGAAAAAGTCTTCTTTTAAGGGCCAGATACTTTCATTTTCATGCACTGGAGAAGGAACTGGCAACGCACTCCAGTGTTCTTGCCTGGAGAATCCCAGGGACGGCGAAGCCTGGTGGGCTGCCGTCTATAGGGTCACACAGAGTCGGACACGACTTAAGTGATTTAGCAGCAACACACGGATCTGGTTATGGGGAAGTTACTCAGCCCTTTTAAACTTCATTTCCTAGTTCATAAAATTAGAATAATAGTTGTAATTTCCTGTAGATGTGGGTTAAATCAGATTATTTTGGTCATGCGTATTAGCACTGTGTTGAGTCCATATATTACTCAGTTAATGTTAACCCTTACTATCATTATAAGTTTTTAAAGACAAAGTGATTTGAGAGAAAAATAGTATTTTTTATTGAAGTATAGTTGATACATAGTATTATATAAATATAGTGATTATATTATATATTTTTGTGATTATAGTGATTCCCACTTCTTAAAGGTTGTACAGGTTATATTGCATTTATAGCTATTATGAAGTATTTACTATATTCCCTGTGTTTTATAATATATCCTTTTAGCTTATTTTATACCTAATAATTTGTTCCTCTTAATCCTGTATTCCTTTATTGCCCCTCTCCCTATTTTCTCCCCACTGGTTACCACTAGTTTGTGAGTCTGCTCCTTTTTTATTGTTGTTGTATTCACTAGTTTGTTGTATGAGGAAAAAATGGTATTTTTTTTCAATAAAGGATAATACTCTTTTTACTTTTTCAAGAGCACATTTTGTAACCAAGAGAATATGCACTCCTGTATAATTATTTTTAGGTGCATGCAAAATCTTTCTACATACTGGTTGTATATGGGGACCTTAGTAACTATAAGGAAGACAGTGTGGAAAGAGATGGGACTTGTTGAGTTTTTGAGTCATTGCTCCTTACCTACTTCCTGGTAACCAGGAGGGGCCTTCTAAGTGAATGTAGGGCTATTCCAAGAAGAGGTCTGTGAGGAAACTGTGTGTGTGTTTGGAACAGCCTGTGCCCTCTGTCTCATTCAGGCGAGTGATTTTACCCCGCTACTGTAGTGTTTAGACCCTTCCTTTGGAACTCTGTGCAGTCTTTCTAACTCCAGTGAATCTACTGGTCTATTAGAAGATTAAAAAGCATTTGAGATATATTCCTAGAGAAAACTCTTCTTGAAATCTGATGACTAATCAAATCCTTTGATGATGAATGGTTATTAGGAGTACATTTGTTATGTTAAAACACTTTTATGATTTTATCCTAATGAATTTCTAGATCCTAAGAAACTTAGGTAAATCTTTTCAGAAATTAAAGGATGAAATACCATGTCTAGTGTATTAAATTAAAAAAAAAAGATGTTAGCATACTGCCATGAGGAACCTTAACTGTGGTTGTGTCATGATGATATATTAGTAATTGTGTCTTTTGACATCATGGAAAAGGATGCCAACCTACAGAACAACCGCTCACTCATGACACACATTCTTAACTTCATTTTATTGTTATGTTTGTCTTCTTGTGTTCCTCTTGATGATCAATCAAATCATTATTTAATTCTGCAAAATAAGTTCCCTTGCCGTCCATCCGTTTTAGTGCTTGAGAAATTTAACTATGCAGCTTCCAGGAAGTGCTTAGGGAATCAGTCCCTAAGGATACACACACAGACACAAACATGTACAAACATATGCAAACATACTTTAGTGTTAATTTTCTTTTGAGAATCTTTGATTTAGAGAGCCCTTCACAATCTCCCAAGAATTAAAAGTATGGGATGAAATAATCCTCAAGACACTGATAGACTATAATATATGAATACTAATTTTACCATTATATTTTTCAACACCCAAATGTGTCTGAACTTGTTCACAGCACAGTCCACACGTTTTAAGTATAAAAAAACAATTTGAGCTTGAGTTTGTGCATAGCACATTAACATAGTTTTATCTATATGTTTCAATCATTGCCAATCCTATGTATAATTTATCCAGAGATGATGCTATCTAGATATCTTAACAGAAGGATTAAGTAGTTGGATGATAGAGTCTGTATTTTTGTGGAAGGTCACAATAAAATATGTGCTCTGATAAAATGATGTGTCACATTGGGTCATGTGCTGAGACTGGTTGCTGGTGCTTATCTCTACACACGGCTCCTCCTACTGATTTATGGATTTGAGTGAATTTTTTTTATCACACTCTAGGCTGCATGTCCTGAGAGGAGGTAAGACAGAGTAGTATATTCCTTTTCGTCTTAGTATCATGCTGTTACTACCTAAGAGAAGATTATAGCCACCCTCCCTTGCTGGTCTGTGAAGCTGTCATGAAGGTCTAGATTATATTCCAGTGAAATCCATGTCTACTCTCAGAAAGCACTTCACATGCTCAGTTATATCAGGGCTTGACTCCCATACTCTGGGGAGGACAAGATATAACTGTCTGTCCTTTCTGAAATATTCTCAGTGCAGTGATGCATATACTCCATGTGGTGGTTAATTTTAAATGTAAGTTTGTCTAGGCTAAGGGATGCCCAGATAGCTGATGAAACATTATTTCTAGGTTTGTCTGTGAGGGTATTTCCAGAGGAGATTAGCATTTGTGTTAGTGGACTGAATAAAGAAGACTGCCCTCACCAACTTGAGTGGGTATCATCCAGTTCACTGAGGGCTTGAATAAAACAAAAACAGAGGGGGGTGGACTTGTTCTCTGTTCGAGCTGAGACACCCATCTTCTGCCCTCAGACATCAACATTCTTGGTTCTTGGGCCTTTGAAAAGAAAAAAAGTGAAGTCACTCAGTAATGTCTGACTCTTTGCAACCCCATGGACTGTAGCCCACCAGGCTCCTCCGTCCGTGGAATTTTCCAGGCAAGAGTACTGGAGTGGATTGCCATTTCCTTCTCCAGGGGATCTTCCTGACCCAGGGATCAAACCCAGGTGTCCTGCATTGCAGGCAGACGCTTTAGCGTCTGAGCCACCAGGGAAGCAGGAGCCTTTGAAATCATACTGAATTATTCCACCAGCATTTCTGGTTCTTCAGTTTGCAGAGAACAGGTCATGAGATTTCTCATCCTCCTTAATCATATGAGATAATTCCAATAGTACCTCTCTCTTTATCCCTATATATATGCTACTGGTTCTGTTTCTCTAGAGATCTCTGGTGAATACACTGCATAGATGCAACTTGTTTGGCTGACCCTGCATCTGTCTTATTCTAACTCTGTTTTAGGCCTTACACTCGGTTTCAATGATTTGTTTACACATTTGTCTCAGTAATAGGTCTTTGAGGACAGAGTACAGTTCAGATATGTATTTGCTTTGTTAACCACTGAGCATAGAACGTAGTGCACACTGGATGCTTTATAAAGATGGAGCATGGGGAAAAAGGAGAGGAAGAACAGTGGGAGGAAAAGATTCTCCTGATAGTTCACTCCTTGGACACCTTCTGGGCTAAATTTAAATTCTCAGATTACTTTTCTCCATCCGCTAATGTAGGCCATCATGATGGTGGTTTCTAGTCTCACTAAAACTTGGTTTCTGATGAATTCTAATGTTCCCTTAACTCTCCTTTCTCTAACATCCCCACCTGGCTAAGAGACCTGGGTCTTGTTGGCATTGCCTATGTCTAATTCACTTCAGGACCATTCTGAAATAAAAGTGTGTAGAATTGTTGAGTGAGTCTTACCCAAAATGAAAGTCTCTCCTCAAAAGATTTGAAGTTGAAACTGAGTAAAACTGATATCCTGAGAAAGAAGTTCCTCTATTTTGGATAAAGGGCTAATTTTTCAGTATCTTTTAAAATGGAGACATTCTGAGATGGTAAGGTTCCATTGGATACTAAAATATTTTGCATAAGGAATGAACATTGCCTATTTTAAAAGGATGATACTAAGCAGTGTCCTTTTTCTTTTTTCCTTCCCATGATATAAGAACACCAAAACTAGCTCCATGCTCTTGTCCCAGAATTAATCATTCCTATCTGTATTTGATGTTTACAACTTTTCAATATTTATGGACTGTTTTGTTCCTTTATTGTTGTTATGTACTCTTGAGACATTCAGAAGCCCTGCATTTCTTCCTTAGCCAAGCACTCCATTCCCTTCATCATTTTTGTGGCTGTTCTTTGGATCGCCTCCAGTTTGCATACATAATTTTGGTATCTAGGTGCCAAAAGTATGCTTGTTTCAATGGGAGTCTTATTGAAGTTGCTTTTACTCAAATCACACACATAAATAAATGTGATCTCTAAAGCATGAAAACTCAGTGAGGGCTCCAGAGGGCAACTGAGATATACAAATATGTTGTTAAAATGCTACAGGTAGATTCTAAGTCACTAGAGAAATGGCAACTCAAAATCAAAAAATTGTAGAATGAGCATCATGTGAAGAATTTTCTTTTAAGGCCAAGGTTTGTGATCATTTTGCATGTTTTATTGTTACTGCCAGTCTGCTGGCTTTTACGATTTTAACAGGGTTGGGTTTAGTCTTCTTAGCCATTTTCTAATCATTTACTTATTTTCTCTGTCTTTGCACTTTCAGAAGACAGAGTCTCTTTTCAGTGGGAAAAAAGTTCCTATTTCTTTGCAGAGAAAAGACCAAAGCAAAATGTCCGTAAAAATATTAAAAACAAAGAGACACAGAAACCCACCAAAACATGGGTGATCTTTTAAATTAATAAATAGACACTATGGATCTTCTATTGTCATTTAAAAAGGCTTTTCAAGTGGCAACACAACATACTGCATGAATAAAATGTCCGTGGACATAAGTAGCACAAACAAACAAATGATTCAGAGTAAAATCCAATGAATAGAGAAAATTGTGTTCCCTCAACAAAATGCCATTTTTGCCCTAAGGCAATACATGTTGGGGAAAAATACCATGTATAACACTGACACAAATCATAGACATCTCCCCTAAACAGCAGATTATATTGAACTGCACATGTGTAAAAATATTTCAGGCCTTGGAGAGGAAGCAAACCAATGAAATATATCACTGCTATCGCTAACTGAACTGGGGAGGGCGATGGAGCAGGCACTTCTGAGAGCCTGGTGATGAAGCAGGGAATTAGGAAGTAAATCTAAGCCTTTTATCACAGGCTAATAGAGCCCATCATAAATGATCCTGCTGTGGAAGGAAGCCTTGTGCACAGAGATCAAAGATTGGAGCCTCCATAGATACAATATTCCCTGCCCAAAACACAGCAAGAAAAGAAGTGAAAAGGAGAAACGCACTGAAGCTCTCTAAGAACCCTGTACAGTATAATCTCCTTTTCTTAATGGCAGCATTCACTGTTAGAAAAGTGAAAAGGAATATTTTTAATAGTATGATTGAGGTCTGCTTTTGAGATAGTGAGTAGATGGCACTGTTGTCATGAGTAGCTTTCTTACAGACAGACTCTAGGAAGTGCTTCCTTATATTTGTGATCCTTCCATGCCTATTTTAGTGTTTTCTTCACAACTACAAATAGCAGGTATGTTATATTTTATATTTGAGTGACTATTGTATACTGCAGAGAAGGCAATGGCAACCCACTCCAGTACTCTTGCCTGGAAAATCCCATGGGCGGAGGAGCCTGGTAGGCTGCAGTCCATGGGGTCGCGAAGAGTCAGACACGAATGAGCGACTTCACTTTCACTTTTCGCTTTCATACATTGGAGAAGGAAATGGCAACCCACTCCAGTGTTCTTGCCTGGAGAATCCCAGGGACGGCAGAGCCTGGTGGGCTGCCGTCTATGGGGTCGCACGGAGTCGGACACGACTGAAGCGACTAGCAGCAGCAGCAGCATTGTGTTCTAACCTTGGGTTTGGTCAAGGATTTCAGCCCATGCTAATTGTTAATTTCTTGTTAACCAGTTAATCAACCCTTATGTGATTTTGGTATTTCATTCCACATTGTGAATATAGGAAGTTCCTTAACTGTGTACAATATCTCTATACGTCATATTCTCCTGTCATCATATTTTACATATTTTATAATATTTTAAACTTGTGCCATGTGTAAGATGACAGTAAAAGAAAATGAGTCTTATAAATCACTTTACATTTGTCTGATATAGTATTCTTCATTCATTTGTAGGAAGCAGACATTTTTTAAAAAATTCATTCATTCAACAGTTATTTTTGTTTAACTATTAGGAGACACTTGGCTGAGGATTCACCAGAAAACAAACAGGCAATTTTTACCCTCATAAATCTTATCTCTATTATGGTAAACACATATTAATTTGATTATCATGCAAACAACTATGAAATTGCCCCTCTGATAAATGCTAGTTAGGAGAGTTAAATGAGGATTTGACCTATGCGAGGTCAGGGAAAGCCTCTCTGAGAAACTGAGGCCTGATCAGAGGTAGAAAATAAACTGGGCAAGAGGGAAATAAGAAGGATCCATTTGATTAGAGAATTTTATCACCATGGATTTATTTTTCTTGGAAGGGAAGTTGTGGTGGAAAATGAATCCAGGTACAAGGCAGATAACCAGCCCACTCCAGTATTCCTGCCTGTAGAATTCCATGGACAGAGGAGTCTGGTGGGCTACAGTCCATGGGGTTGCAGCGAGTTGAACATGACTGAAGCAACTTAGTATGCATGCACAGGGCAGAGAATGATATAGTAGATAGTAAACTGATGAAGAGAATAGGTTTGGCTAATTAGCCAGCCTCTCTGAACCTCAGGCCTCTGATCATAATCTTTACATTACAGAACTGTCTCAGTGAGTGGTTGCTGTCATCATCATCATCACCATCTTCATCTTGGGTTCTAGCATTGATTTGTAGTATAATTTTAGGCATATCATTTCATTATTTTGAGTTTCAACTTCATACTTCTATAAAATGGGAGTGTTGGATTAAGATTGCAAGCTTCCTTCTTGTTCCAACTTTCCATGACTTTTCAGGCAAATCTAAAGCTGGAAATTTCATGCCAGATATGGGAAGTTTGTATGTTGACAGGTTGGGGAAAGTGTTGTTTGGGGGAAGTAAATTTTGAAAAGGAGCACGGTTCCACCTTTTAGCAACTTTATTTATATTTCTGAAAGCCACATTTTAGGAGTTTCTATTATCTTAGATTAAATTTTATAGCACATATTTCTTCTGCTAAAAAGCCTTTAAACTGTTTTGGTGGGACATTTAATTTCCCATTACGGTTGATTTCTCAAATCATTCCCTTTGTAATTGTCACATTTTTACAGTCCTGTTTAAAGTGAATTTAGTTTTCCAACTAAAAATATCAAGCTGAGTTGGAAATGGAAATTCTAGGACTGTAAAATCAAATGATAAAAAAATGAGGCTTCAGGCCAAAATTTTCAACCACCGTAACATCTAGAAATACCTCCAGAATAGTGTTTTCTTATTTATTATAAAATGCATAGGAATACATATAAGATTCTTTTGGTCTAAGCAAAATTCTACAACATTTCTAAATCTAGAGGATGACTTATGTTATATCTTTGTATTTAAGTATTAATACAGAAATATTTGGTTTGATTGGAGCATCTTCGTCACTCTGTTTATGTTTCACTTAAATTACTTCTGTTTTAGCTTTAAAGAGTTTACTTTCAACTTTATTATATTAAACATTTAACCTTTTTCTAGTGCTACAGGTATAAGAAAACTCAGATATATGTTTTTTCCTACTTGGTATTTTAAAAACTCACTCTGATGTTTTGTGTGATAAATACTCTAAGTGCTTATGTATATTTCATCTTAACCCTTAGGGGATACATATTAAACATAGTAAATAGGCCAGGGACTATTGTCCCTAAATTATGGGTTAAAAAACTGGGATGTTGACTCATTCAAAGTCAAATGCAGGAACTTTCCTGGCAGTCCAGTGATTAAGAATTCGCCTTCCAATACAGGGAATGCGAGTTCCAATCCTGGTCAGAGCTAAGATCCCACGTGCCTCAGAGTCAAAAAAACAAAAACAAAACATAAAACAGAAGCAGCATTGTAACAAATTAAATAAAGACTTTAACATGGTCCATGTCAAAAAAATCTTTAAAAAAGTCACATGCATATTTACTGAATAGGAATTTGATCTTATATCTCCTAGCTTCTAGACTAGTGTACATGTTACAGTTCCTCCCTGATTTTCCAATGTAATACAGACTCCTCCCAACTTAATAAAAGCATGCAAACCCCAACATGAATTAGATATGGCTAAATTTGCCAATCATTGTCTGATTGGCTTCAGTGATTATAGCATTAATTGATATTTCATGTTGATTTATTCTGCTATTTTTTTCTTGTGCTATTTCCCATTTTATTGGCATTGGTATGGTTATGCTTTTCATTTGTAAATGTCCAATTATCACGCCTTCATGTTGGATGGAAGACTGATCAGCATGGATTAATTAAGGTAGTGAAATAATTACATTTATTATGATATGACTATATAGTAACCAATGTTAGCACGGCCTAATTATCTAGTGGTTATGAGCATGTGCTTAGGAGATTTGATTGAAGTGAGTTTGAATTTGACCTTCAGTACTTACTAATAATGCGTGCTTTTGTAAGTTACTTAATCTCTTTGAGCCTTAGTTTTTTTTCTTTAGTAAAAGGAGATAATAGTAGTTACAGAATTTGTTTTTTATTAGATACAATTATATAAATGCATTGTATTTTATACATGACAAAGTCTTGATAATTATTAACAACCTTACTTTTATTGCCTTGACTACAAGACTGTGTACGTATTGAATTATGACCCAGTCATCCTCCCTTAGCACCATGGTCTTATATGATGGGATAGGTAGTGCCAATTTGGTGATATTCAGCATCCTTCACTGGGGATTTATTGTACTCACGCTGGAATAACAGAGCTACTATCAGAGAATAATGCTGCAAACAAGCAAGACAGAGGTATGAGTAAGCAAGATGGCCTAATGGTGTTTGGGTTTCAGAATTCAGAGGCTCCTGGTGCTGCTTCTCCCTCTGCTTTTTATATATGTTTTTGTTTGTAGGCTGATAAATTCCCTTAATTAAGTTAGTTTGATTTGGGTTTATGTGACTCATTAATGAGTCCAATAATACAATTTCTTAAACACGTTTCTTCATCCTTGAGTTAACATTTATTACTCCTTTGTTGTAGTTCAGTCACTTGGTCGTGTCCGACTGTTTGTAACCCCGTGGTCACACGGCAGGCCTCCCGGTACCTCACTTACTCCTGGAGCTTGTCCAAGATCATGCCCATTGAGTGGGTGATACTATCTAACCATCTCATTCTCTGCTGCCCTTTTCTCCTTTTGCCTTCAATCTTTTCCACATCAGAGTCTTTTCCTCTGTTCCCATCAGGTGGCCAAAGTACTGAAGTTCCAGCTTCAGCATCAGTCCTTCAAATGAATATTCACACTTGATTTCCTTTAGGATTGACTGGTTTGATCTCCTTGCTGTCCAAGGGACTCTCAAGAGTCTTCTCCAACACCACAGTTTGAAAGCATCAATTTTTTGATGTTCAGCCTTCTATATGATCCAACTTTCACATCCTTACATGACTACTGGAAAGACCATAGCTTTGACTATGCAGACTTTTGTCAGCAAAGTGATGTCTCTGCTTTTTCATATGCTGACTAAGTTTGTCATAGCTTTCCTTCCAAGAAGCAAGCATCTTCTATTTTCATGGCTGCAGTCGCCATCTGCAGTGATTTTTGAAGCCCAAGAAGAGAAATATCTGTCACTGCTTCCACTTTTTCCCTTTCTATTTGTCATGAAGTGATGGGACCGGATGGTGTGATCTTGTTTTTTCAATGTTGAGCTTTAAGCCAGATTCTTCGCTCTCCTCTTCCACCTTCATCAAGAGGCTCTTTACTTCCTTTTTGCTTTCTGCCATTAGAGTTAGTATCATCTGCATATCTGAGATTTCTTATTACTATTAACAGTGTTCTATTACCTTTTTATTTACATGGTTATTTTCCTTCTTCCTGTTACTAAAAATCTTACCAGGTGGTGCTAGTGGTAAAGAACCCACTTGCCAATGCAAAAGACTAAGGTCAACCCTGGGTGGGGAAGATCCCCTGGAGCAGGAAATGGCAACCCACTCCAGTATTCTTGCCTGGGAAATCCCAGGACAGAGGAGCCTGGCAGGCTACAGTCAGTGGAGTCTCAAAGAGTTGGACACAACTGAAGCAACTTAGTATGCACGTGTTACTAAAAAGTAAATTCCTTTTGGACAAGAACATTCAACCCTCTTGACTCAGGTATTGAAAAATCCCTAATAACTAGTAGACACTCGGGTAATATTGGTTGAGTCAATGGATAAAGGAGGGAATTTTGAAAAAATGCTTTCTAGTCAAAAGTGCATCCACATTTTTTCCTGAATAGAGCCGGTAAAGGTGCACATTCAGCATTTATTGAGAACTTAACATTGAGCTTAGTCATCATGGAAGATGTTGGACATCTTTTGAGATTGTTAGTGTCATTTTACAAATGAGGAAATCGAGGAACAGTGAGATAAAGTCATGTGGTAGATTCTATAATGTTCTACCCAGATCAGCCTTTGAGAACCAGCTATACCTCCCGTTGGGCTTCCCTGATAGTTCAGTTGGTAAAGAATCCTCCTGCATTACAGGAGACCCTGGTTTGATTCCTGGGTTGGGAAGATCCCCTGGAGAAGAGATAGGCTACCCACTCCGATATTCTTGGGCTTCCCTTGTGGCTCAGCTGGAAAAGAATCCACCTGCAGTGTGGGAGACCTTGGTTCAATCCCTGGGTTAGGAAAATCCCCTGGAGAAGGGAAAAGCTACCCACTCCAATATTCTGACCTGGAGTCCATTATTCTGGACTGTATAGTCCATGGGGCAGCAAAGAGTCGGACACAAATGAGCGACTTTCACTTTTTTTCACTTCTATACCTCCTGTTGCTTGGGGTGCTTCCAGCAGTCAGTACTCAGGGTCAGAGTTGCCTCAGATGAAGAGAGTACCCCTTTGCGGAAGGTCATGTCTCCGTTCCAGGGGGACATCTACTATCTGGTGTAGAGGGATGAAGACCCAGCACACTTGTGCAAATTAGGACAGCTCTAAGGATCATGCCCATTTCAGAACTCCCTGAAGGGTGGCCTGAGGGTTCCCTCTAAGCTATATCACAGCTCAGCTTTTCCCTTTGGGCGTTTCAGCTTCCTTCCTGTCTCTTCCCCATGCATTGATCTCAGATAGCTCATTCATAGACCAGAGTGAGCTTTCCAGGGAAACCAACCTGCTATGGTAACTTCTGAAGATCCCTCCCCAGTAGAGAAGAGGCCTCTCTGAGGAGGTAAAGCTGGATGAAACCTTCAGGCTTGGGAGAAGTATAGCTCTTAAGTCTGAGCAGAGAAAGAGCTAGATTTTTTCCCTAGGGTCTTAAAAATGATTGTTGCAGCTGGAACACAAGGAGCTGGGAGGAGAGAGTCTTGAGAGGGTGGTGGGCCCCAGACTGCGCATGGCCTTGTAAGTCATAGAAAGAAGCTAGACTTGTATTTTCTATTGTTTCTACCCTTCTTTATGCTGTTGCACCATCATTCTCCTCCCCCTGTCTCTGGCTGTTCTGCCCTGTAGAGCCCATTTCTGTCCTATGAAATTGTACTTGAATTTGTGTTTTCTTTCAGTATGCTATTTTTGGATAGATCCTTTCATTCTTAACCTTCTCACTGGCTTCCTACTGTAATTATAGTCTCAAAAAGCAGTTGTTTTCTGGGAAAAGGATGTTTTGAGCTATTATTTGTGACTTAGTCAATTGTGTGTAGTTTAAGAGATATCTTTTTTTATCCACTAAAAAGGCTAGACTTCCAGTTGCTATGATTCAAAGGCAGTGGGGGATATTTCCTAGAGTTTTGTGTGATTATAAAAACCTTCTTAGATATTTTTAATGATAATAGTTTATACCACATTGATTTACGATTGGGAGGTCATTCAAATGATCTCTAGAATTCAGTAACTTCTAGGTCATGAAGAGGCCAAGAGGGGCATTATGCCATCTTTGTATTTGATAACTGGCAGGTATGTGTGCGTGTGTGTGAACTCTCTGGAAAAAAGTGTAAATGCTAAAGATTTTCATTTATTTTGGGCAGGTGTCATTCCTTGATGGAAGAAACTTAGTATCTGAAATCTCAAATCTGAAAAATGCAGAGATAAATGATTCATATGTATGCTGCAGGCTTTATTTTCTGATCTTGTTTTCCCCCAGTATTTCCTGACAACCTGGAACAGTAGTTTGCACCTTTCAGTGCCCATAATAATTACTTGTGGCACTTTTTAGATCTAAGGCTCTCTGGGCAGCTATTACAACTTTGTAGGTGAAGCTCAGATAGCTGTTTTTTTGTTGTGGTGGTTGCTCTTTTCAACTTCTACTCATGAGGAGTTTATTGACAAGCAGGGTTGAGAAGCACTGGTCTGTTAAAATACCTAATAGGAAGGTATCTGGGAAGTGAGGATATTTCTTCTTTTGTCTGGTGTCACACTTTCAGCTTTAAAAAAATTTTTGGGATCTTTGTTCTCGTTTCCAAAAGGACATTGAATTACCTAGAATTTACAGCAGCATTCATCAATTAATGTTTTTGCTTCTTCACTTTCTTTGGGCTTCTGCTTAGAACTAATCACATGTTAGACAAAGTGAGAGAGTTCCATGCCTCAGTGTGTGTATGTGTGTGCATGACAGAGAGAAGAAACGAGAAAAGAGAAGCAATATCCATGAATGCGGTTTGAAAAAAAAAAAAAACAGTAGAACTTTGATAAGTATTCTATATCCTGGTCTTTTATTAAATCTCTAAATTCATGGCTCCTCTGTCCATAGGATTTTCCAGTCGAGACTACTGGAGTGGGTAGCCATCCCTTTCTCCAGGGCATCTTCGCAACCCAGGGATCGAACCCGGGTCTCCTGCCTTGAAGGCAGATTCTTTACCATCCGAGCTACCAGGGAAGCCCAATGTATACCACCAGAGCATGTAATTTCACCCATTATATAGTAAAGCAGCAGAGCTTCTCCTTTTGAGGGATGTACATTTGTTACACAGCTTTAAGGAAGAAATTCACATAGAATATAAATGAATGGTGTTCCCTGAAGTTGTACAAGGGGGCGGTCTTGCTTTGCATGTAGGGAAGAAGGACTTAGAACAGTGGTTTTCAACCAGGGATAATTTTGTCCTTCAGGGGACATCTAGTAATATATGGAAACATTTTTACATTTTTGGTTGTTACCTTTGGGACAGAGGTAGAGAATGGGGCTGCCACTAAACATTCTGCAACACACAGAACAACCTCCTATAAAAAAAGGAATTATCCTGCCTCAAATGTCATTCACACTGAGGTGGATAAACTCTGACTTAGAGATATAGCTATCCTGCATCCACAAAATTCCCATGTAAATTTGGAGGTGAGGGCAGGAATCTTATCTATCAAGTACTGTATTCTCAGTGCCTAGCAGAGCAGTTGACATACAGTGGTTGCCCAGTTATTTGGGAGATTACTGAATGAGTCAACAATTTGGGCAACCTTGTATTGCCAGACCTGGAATCTAGGCAAAAGGATTACAAGCAAGAACTGAGTCCTGCCTGTGTCTGTGGTTGTCCTTACGTGGAAATTACAGTTCAAGGGAGACTTACTACGTAGGTGATTAAAGATATTTCCATGGATTTTCCGTGGTGCCTGGCATTCTCTAATTCATTATTCCTTAAAGTTTTGTCCACCTGGGCAGCTTTAGGGGTTAAGGCTTCATTTCTCCTCTAACTTGGGGACATTAGTTTTAATTAGTTATGGGGTGAGTACCACTGATGGAGTGTAAAATAATCATAGGTAATTTAAGATTAAATAGTAGACATATACATCAAAATTTTTTCCTTTTTAATTCTCTTTCGGTACTTAAGTAAAAAAAAAAAAAACACCTAGATTTGTGCTTGTATGAGTTTATAAATTTTAACTTTCTACTGTCTCTTTCTTATAAAAAGAGACTTCAAAATCCAGGATTCAGCTGGTTAAAATGTCCATGTAGAACTTAATTGTTGAGGTTTCAGTGTATTTATTTTTTTTATGGAATGTGGTACTTATTTCCCATTTTATAGTAGTGAGAGAACATATTGTCTTAAAATACTTTCAATTGAAAAGTCAGTTAAAAATAAGTGCAAGTAATGCATGAATATGAGAAAAAGCATGAACATATCACTTGAATGACTTGAAAAACATTGAATTTGTTTATTTTGTTAATTTGGTATCTCCCCTTGAGGAAGATGGACTCTTGAGAACACCAGGCTGGGTGGTTCCGACAGAGGCAGCATGTTCTGGGGATGTGTTTATAGTCTGTGGGACCATGTGGGAGAAGATGATGGAGGCTGGGAGAGGGCAGCCCCCAAAAGAGGGAGCAAGCCCTGGAAGGACACACTGTGCCCTTTTAAAGGCCAACTGCATCAACTTCAAACGTTCAGTTCTTCCCACGTGGCTGTCTGTCGGGGCAACACCAACATGCCTCCTGGTTTGAGAGGCCTGTAAGAGTAAGAGGGGCTATTGTTTCATGTGGCAGTCAGTCCTACTGTTTTGAGTCATGGAATTCTGAATCATGCGTCATAGATTCTCTTAGTCAGCAGGACCTCAGCTGTCCTTTAATTCAACCATTCCTTTGGGCTTGAAGGCGTTTGCATTCCCATTGCCTTAAGCGGTCATCGACCCCTACTTCACCTCCTCTGACATGGGGGCTCCTTCCTGAGGCTTCCAGGCCCATGTCTGTGCAACTCCAAACCTAGAGCTACGTTTGTATAAGCCTCAAATATCTCTCCCAGGAATTTTCTTTTGTTTCTTCCAGTTCTGCTCTTTGGGCCCCCCAAAACAAAGTCTTATTCCTTTTCTATGACCCTCTTATGTTTGAAGAGAAGTTTTATAGCTCACTTGAGTCATCTTTTTTCACAGGAAAACATCCCTAGGTCCTTCAACTCTTCTTTCCATGGGATGCTGTCTGTCCCACCTCTCATCTTGGGAGCTCACTTCTGAATGAGCTGTTGATATGAATCAGTTTTAAACTGAAGCACCTAGACCTTTATAAAAATTTCCAAGTGTCCCTTGGGGGAGAAAAGTAAAGTGTGACAATCACATTCTTTATTCTAGATCCATTATTTCTTTTACTATATTTTAGGACTGCCAACTTTAGGGCAATTTTATCACATTGTTCTTGAAGTCTTTTTAAAGAAAAAGACTATAACTGTGCCACACTGTCTTCATTTTAAACATCTTTTTAATAAAAATATGTGTGATTTGTGTTGTGTGCACGTAGGAGGAGATACGAATTGCAGGGAAGTAAGAGTAAACTGTTAAGTACCAAGAGAAATTAGAAATTTGAAGACATATGAGATATCTGACATCATGTGTAAGCTGAGAAGCAAGACATACGTTTTATTTTTCCTTAGCCTGTTTTTTAACTTATATATGCACACACACACACATATACATATATGCGTACATGCTCAGTCACTTCAGTTATGTCCGACTCTTTGCAACCCTATGGACTGTAGCCTGCCAGGCTCCTCTGTTCATGGGATTCTCCAGGCAGAAATACTGGAGTGAGTTGTCATGCCCTCCTCCAGGGGATCTTCCCAACCCGGGGATCAAACCTGCATCTCATGCATTGCAGACAGATTCTTTACCCTATATGCGTGTGTGTGTATGTGTGTGTGTATATGTATATATGTATAGTGGTTTAGTTGATAAGTGGTGTCCAACTTTTTGCGACCCTATGAACTGTAGCCTGCCAGGCTCCCCTGTTCTGGGATTTCCCAGGCAAGAATACTGGAATGGTTTGCCATTTCCTTCACCAGGGAAGCAGATATATATATGTGTGTGTGTTATAGGAATAGGAAGTGGCAACCTGCCACACACACACACACACACACACACACACGTATAATAGGAGCATAATTGTTTTACAATGTTGTGTGTATACATAGCTATATGTATACTATATCCCCATCCTTAGCCTGTTTAAAGGGAGTTTTCCCTCCAACTTTGGTCCTTGAATCACTTATATCAGCAATATCTTATCAGGGAAGTCTTGCCTGAATATCCCATTTTGCTGTCTCATTCATCATTCCCTGCTATTGCTTTTCCCTATTTTATTTCTATTCCTGGCTCTTATTGCTACCAAGCATTTTATATCTTTTTATTTTTACATTAAACCAATGGATTAAAGCAGGGACATTGTTTTTCACCAGTGTATCCACAGAACTGAGCATACAGCATAATATCTGTCACAATAAGATTTTGTTAATGAATAATTGAATAAATGAGTAAAATAATTTCTTGGGGTGTTAATTACATATGTAGATTCCTGGGCTCCACTCTGGACCTGCTGAATTAGAATTTCTGACTGTGGGGCACAGGATTCTAATAATTAATCTGTGTTCTAAAATTTTAGCAGAACAATTTTTGAATAAGTGCACACAATGTTCAGTACACCAAAAACTGAAAATAAAATACAAGAAGCAAATTTTTGAAATGTCAAAAAATGGCTCTTCTCTTTTACATTCTTAAAAGACATAAATCTGTATCAAGCCATTAGATACAACCATTTCCATCTTACGTTTTAAGTCATTTGCATATTGCTGACCAATTTGGGATCACTACCTCCCAAACCATAACATATGCTATAAAGTATGCTTGTCATTGGAGAAGGCAATGGCACCCCACTCCAGTACTCTTGCCTGGAAAATCCCATGGACGGAGGAGCCTGGCAGGCTGCAGTCCATGGGATCGCAAAGAGTCAGACACGACTGAGCGGCTTCACTTTCACTTTTCCCTTTCATGCACTGGAGAAGGAAATGGCAACCCACTCCAGTGTTCTTGCCTGGAGAATCCCAGGGATGGCGGAGCCTGGTGGGCTGCTGTCTATGGGGTCGCACAGAGTCGGACACGACTGAAGCGACTTAGTAGCAGCAGCAGCATGCTTGTCATTTAAAGAGGTAAAAAGGACTTAATAAAACCTGTTTTGCTGTGTAACATAGTGAGCTCAGCCTGGTGCTCTGTGATGACCTAATGAGATGGGATGGGATTGCAGTGGGAGAGAGAATAAAGAGGGAGGGCCTATGTATATACTCATGACTGATTCATGCTATTGTATGGCAGAAACCAACACAATAATATGAAGCAATTATCCTCCAATTACCAAAAAAAAAAAAAAAAAATCCCTTTTTGACTACGATCCCACCATAGCTTGAGGAGTCACTCTTACTTCCTAAATCACATTCTCATGCTATTATGATAACAAAGATCTGTACATATATGGGAACTTGTAGGCTACTGTAACTTACCAGACAGACAGACGGGTAGATCATTTTTAAAAGTTAACTCATTGACACTAGGGTTTAGTTTGTGAAACTTGTTCAAGATGCTGACCTCAAAAATCAATGCATTGGATGGTAGAAAGAAAACAGCTACCTAAAAGCTTCCTGTGGAAGGGGATACTCTTATTTTCCTATAAACTTCATTGCTAATAAAATAAGGGGGGAAAGCAGTAAGAAACAAACAAGATTAGGAAACCCCAAATGGTTTTTAAATGAAATTATTTTTCCCAGACTTTTCCATGAAGTCTTAGAAGCTTTGCAACCACCAGCTTGTTGGAAATCAGCCTGGTTTTTGACAGTCTGAGAAACCATTCTGTCTGCCCCCTTTTCTACTTATTAAATTAATTGTACTGAGTTTGCTTTTCAGAAATAAATGAGAATCATCTGAACGATGAGCTAAGCTGTTAAATCCCATGGTGGTTTGGTCACTTAGTTCTGCCTCCCAGTTCGCTGGACTGGATAAAACCCCTGTTTTTACCTTTGATCATCGTACAAAAAGAAGGCCCGGAATTGCGTAATACAAGCAGAGTGAAACAAAATCGCATACAAAAATTACTCAATGCTGCGATTCACTGAAATATTATCTATTTAGCATGATGTTTACTTAATTTTTACCTCCGAGTAAACTACTCGGTCTTAAAAAAAGGTAGAAAGAAAAAAAAGGGGGGAAAAGGAAGAAAGAAGGAAGAGAGGGAGGGAGTTAAGGGAGAGGAGAAAGTATGCAGGCTCCTCTGTCCTTCACCATCTCCCAGAGATTGCTCAAATTCGTGTCTGTTGAGTCAGTGATGCTATCTATCTCATCCTCGGTTGCCCTTTTCTCCTTTGCCTTCATTTGCCCCCAGCATCAAGGTCTTTTCCAGTGAGTAGGCTCTTCACATCAGGTGCCCTAAGTCCTTAATGACAATGCTTAGTGACAGTTTTTTATAATCTCATTTAGATACTTCAAGAGTATTCCTCCCCATAGTTCAGAATGGTCCTGAAATATGAGGACTGAATATTTAGTCCAAAACATGTTGCAAAGTGAGGGAAATTTGGAAAGTAGATTCTTCTGTCAGTTTCCCTGCTAAATGCTTTGCACACAAGTAGAATCCAGATGCCCAAGAAGCTAAGCTTCTCAGAAACAGGATTGAGCCACCCCATCGACCCGCTTCTGTCCACTCTAGTGCCCTGAGACTTGTAGTGATTCATCAAATGAACTCCTCGCCATCTGAAAGAGCTAATTTAGTGTCATCCCCAGGTTGGTGGTATTGATGCATTAAGAGGTTATAGCTCTTGGAGTAGTTAATGAAAAAAAAAAAAGAACGCAACGGACTTAATGAACATTTAACTGAAAATTTGTCATGTATCCTATGGTTCTGAATTTCAGCAACTTCTTCATTGTACCACTGTGACATGTTTCTTGTTTGTTCTTTTGTTTTCTTTTAAGAAGGAATAATGTTAGAGAAAGGAGATGAGCATTTGTTACCAGAAGCTTCCAGTGATGAAATGTGCTGGACCCCTTGCTTCCACTTTCATTTGTCACTGCTCCAGATCTCTCCCTCTAGCTAAGATTTATTCACATAATTGATTTATCGAGTCAGCTTCTTAAAGACAACAATTATGTTATTTTTGTTTATGCCTATATTTGCTTTTATATATCTTACTTTCAGATTTTTACAGACCTTGGACCGTAGAGAACATTCACCCCATCTGTGTTGGGTTAGTGGGTGTTGAAAGAGTAATAGGATGCCAGTTTTTGCTTTGTTCTTAGCTGCAGAGACTTGCATAAGTTACTTTGATTATATCCATGTGCAGAGTCACATGGTGGTAGTGCAAAGGGCTAATATTGATTTGAAAAGAATGACCTTTTCCTGTGTATTCCTACCCAGTGGTCAGCTTTTCTAAGATGGATAGTGTCCATAGGCTGCACTCTCACTGTAGATGGATTTACAGAAACGCCCTGCAGTTTTTTGTTCTAGTTTCCTTCTCTGTTGGGTGCTTCACTCTGGTGCTGTGTTCAGACCTCACTATAAGGATAACCAATGCGCAGTTAAATGAGTTGAATGATTCTTTTTATGTACTCTATTTAAATGACACTAAACTCGTTGCCATGTGAACAAGACAGGTGAATTATTTCTTTATGCACTTAAAAAAAGTCCAAGCAGTAAATGATACTGTTCATAACCTCCACCTTTATTGCTCTTTCCTACACCAGGGAATCATTTTGAAAATGAACTTGTAGAGGTTCTGTTTGTATTCCAATGGAAATAAGAACTCAGTAATATCAATAGTAAAATTGCATAGGCTTTCAAATAAACAGATCATGCAGAAAGGGAGAAGTAGTTTTGAAAACAACACTATAAAAGATCAATGATGAGAATACTGGCAGTTTGCACCTTTGATAACTCAGGACTGTCACACTTTCACAATGTCCCTGACCTGTATCATTTATATATACTATGGAAGTATATTGTGGACCTACTGCGTGCCATACATGAAGCCTGCAGAGGCAAATATTCACTGCCTATCTTTGAGATATTCTGAATTGGGGGTTTGGGGACTGCTCATTATCTAATTCAGAATGAATGATCTTTGCTCTTTTAACAAAGGGCATTCTGATTAATAAAATAGTCTTGGGCTTGTAGGGAAAATGTGTCATTCTGTTATACAAAGACCTTCTTTCTTTTTTCATAATGAATTATTTGCATAAAAGACCAGAATGCTAAGTGAGTTAGACATCTACAACTCTGCGTAAACATTTCTTTCCAGTCCTTGCTTCCTGGTTTATGATTCCAAGCATTTTTGAAAGAACTTTGTCTTGAACTTTGAGAAAGGGCTACAAGTGAGATACAGACTTTCATCTATTTTTTTTTAATAAATTTATTTATTTTAGTTGGGGGCTAATTACTTTACAATATTGTAGTAGTTTTTGCCATACATTGACATGAACTTTCATCTATTTTTAAAATGAGATATAGATACTTTGTAAATTTACTATTGTGATACTTTTATATCACTTACTGCTTTCCATAACCTAAGGAATAGAGCTTTTTCTGTGTCCTCATTTTATAGATAAGGTTCACACTGAATTTCTTTTAGTCAAAAACTATTGAGTTTCTGAGTTGAAATACAAAATTGGATTGATGTGATCCCCAAGCCCACGAGAAGGATGACGTTATGGAAGGAAGGAAGAGGGTAGCTCCTACTCAGAATGTTTCTCAAATTTCTATACAGTAATATATTTTCCCTACATTCATTCAAAACCTGTGTGAGAGAGGTGTGGGAAATACAGTGGCAGGGACTTTTAAGTATGCACAATGAAGCAGAGGGTTTAATGAGGTGGAATTTCAAGGTTTTTAAACTTGATGGTTGCTCTAAGGTGGGAGTGAAATGGAAAATGAGGTGGTAAATTTGGATAAACATTCCAGCAATCTTCTGGAATAAAACAGGTTTCTCCTTAGCATTCATAGTTCTTGAAATCTCTAGTGCCTGGTCAAAATAACAAGCCTGCTAAGGAAAATAAATAAAAACAAATAAGTCATTCCATGAAGAGAGATAAATTGGACCAGCAGGTATTTAAAGGGGGTGGCAGTTCTGGGTCTCTGCACCTCGTCCTCGGAGCAGATCAGTTTCTCAGTGGCAGTTGTGAAAAGGTCTGAAAAATGTGATAAGGTTAGTAACCATGGCCAACTTTGTTGTGCAGCATCCTTGGTTAAGCATAAATGACAGGAAAAAGAGCCTTCTTTCTTGCATTTTGAAAAATTAGGTGGCTTAGTTGGCACATATTACCAGCAGCTGTGGCAACAACAGCAATCTGGTGAGGAGCCGGGTAGGCACTGACCATGAAGCTCGCTATCTTCATGACAGGCAGACTATTTTTACTCAGATTGTAGGTTTCTTTGGGATGTCTTGGAGTTGATGGAACTTATGGAATTTTAGTCCCTTTCCTTGATATGCAGGCGGGCACCACACCTCTTTATTTGTAAAAATGTTAAGCTCTGGCTTTGGCACCAGTAACATTAGGATAGAGGCTTGCTTTCTGATGGGGTGCAAAACCTCTCCTTCCTTCTCGTCTAGGTTCTTTGGATGGTCTAATAATTAAATTGATGTGAGACAGACTACAGAAGAAAAACAAAGTTAATTTTGGATGCAGGGAGTGCCATAAAAAAAAAAAGAAAGAAAGAAAAATAGGAGACTCAAGGTCAGTCAGTCACTTGGGGCTTACATACGATCCTGAGCTGAGGAGGTGGGGGTAGGAAACTTGGGATTCAAAAATGTGGTATCCAATTCATAGGAAGGTGAGAAGAGCATGTTTGGTGATCGGATGTTTGCCCTGGCATGCAGATACATCTTCCAGATATAAAAATTATCTCTGATAATAGCTCTCTTCTTGGTACAGGCCCTCTATCTAAATTTTTATAGGCAGTTAAGGGAGAGGCAAAAAGCTTTACCTGAGTCCGCTGGGTCTTAATTGGCTTCAGCTGGAAAAAACCCACAAGGCAAAATGGCACACTCGGGGGTGCTGGTGTATGTGGCTCCCCCTCGGTGGCAACCTGTCTCAGAGAAATTGTGTGGGTTTCATGCATTGAGAAGTTAGGATGAGAGATAGTGTGATTTTCACTTAGAACAAATAAGCTAAGCAAATGGGATAGTCCCGGAACACCTGTGAGCACAGTGTGGCTCCCTGAAGCTCTCAGGTGGGGAGGGACGTTCTTAAATCAGTGAAGCAACACTTCAGGGCACTACTCCAGGGCAATCCAAGACACTGTTGTTTACCCTTCATATGATCACAACAGTAGTTATTAAAACAATAGTTATTGATCAAAACTGTTCCCTGATTCTCTTAGGGTCCGGTGCTACAGAATCAATATTTGTGACTCCTTGAACATTGCTAAGTTGAAGCTGAATCTCCAGCGAGATGGTGTTAGGAGGTGGGGCTTTGGGAGGCAATTAGGAGTTGAGGGTGGAGCCTTCACAAATGGTATTAGCGCCTCTCTAAAAGAGCCCCACAGAGCCCTTCACTCCTTTCTCCTTGAGAGAGCCCAGCTAGAAGACCGCCGCCTGTGACTCCGAAGAGCGTTCTTACCAGGCACTGAATCTGCCAGCGCCTTCGTCTTGGACTACTGCCCAGCCTCCAGAACTGTGAGAAATAAATTTCTGTTGTTTATAAGCCACACAGGTACTGTTATGGCAGACTGAACAGACTAAGACATCCAGGAAATCATCTCACTGTCCCCTTACTTGAAATGCTAGGAACTAAGTCTGCGGGAAGCTGGTTGGTGACTAATCATGGGTCTGCACCTCCATAGCTTTTACCAGCATTATTTGTCCTCATTATTTTTCATATTGGTGAGTCAGCTTCCTTGCCTTCATCTGCTATTTGCGATATGTTTTTCATATTTCACAGTGGTAAGGATCCTATACTTTTGTTAGTTTGTGCCCCTTCCCTGTATACATCAGGTTTTAAATAAATACCTATAAAACAACTGAAAAAAATAAGTGATACCATTTTTAAGGCAGATATACTTGGTAGCAAGATCTCTTCTCAAAATTACACTAAGAAGCTTCATGCTATCATTTCCTTCATGACTTGTGGCTCCAAATATAATGAGAATTTGCATTTTTGGCCTGGTAGCAACTTCCTTTGCATAAAATCCTAAATAACCACTATGAGGAGATTTATGCTTTAGGGCAGGTTGGGATTATTCATTTTCTTCTATTTTATGTTCATATTTTAGTTTTTATTTACTTCTCCTTAAAATTGTATTCACTTCCTAAGAAGTTTTAGTGTTTTGAAGTTTCCAGTGGCTGATACTACCTTAAACTATGAGAATTTAAACTTTTTTATTTTGCCAAAAGAAAATTAAAACTAAATGTATCCCATCTGTAAAATTTCCCCTCTTGAGAATCTAAAATCACCTCATACATATTATATTTCATTATCTTCAGTGATTTAACATTAACACCTAGTTAGATTCTTCTGTGCATCTCAAAGGCAAGGCCAGATTCATATTGATTTTTTCCACTGAGTTGTATAAAACTCAAGAAAAATGCTAAATATAATACCACTTGCTGGTAACTTCTAATCTAAGAGATACTTTGTTAAGAAAATAGATTTAAAGTATGAAATATTTCTGATAAAACAATAAAAGCAAATTGAACACATTTTCTTAAGGAGAAGTTCTAACGATTTTCATAGAAATGCATTTGTCAGTATTCTCTAACCATGAGTTTGATCAGTTGCGCTATTGATGGTCAATTTTAAAATGGTCTATCTTTCCTATGAAAAAAAAAACTTGCTTTGGTTTTTAATCACAGCTGGTAGTTTATTCAATTCATGTTTGTTGACATTGTCACGTTTTTTGTTTATTCTTGCTCTAAATGTGTTTTGTCCCAACACCTGTTCAATAGATTTTACCTCTGCATGCAGATCTTCAGTATATTCCACAAGTGTCTATGTTTTGTTTTATCTCAGTGAGTCAAACACTAATTTTGCAAAAATAAAGTGTAAGATTTTCTAGAAGTCATAGCAGTGATATGAAAAAGTATTTTCAATGATGACTATTTGGTGCTTTGGATTCAATTTCATAATTAATGGAATTGTTTACACATATTCCTTTTCCTTTACCCAAGATTGTTATGCATGCCATAAATATATGTTGCGAAGTTTAATAATTATTCAGAGGCAGCTATAAATCTTAGTTTTATTTAGCACACTGAAAACAACTAAAAAATAATATTTGGAGTTAGGCAGGCTTGGATTTAGATGTTGCATTCATTAGTAGGACTCAGTTTTAGGAAACAATTTACTCTGCTCCTCTTGAAATGTTATAGAACATAGGGTTTAAAGACAAAAGTGATTAAGGTGGTAGCCAAAAATTAACCTAATTTAGACTTCTGTGCTAATGAGTCTTAAAGGAGTATTGAGTGAGATTTTGTGTTTTTGTTGCTCTCACATTGGTAGGTAGAACTCACAGCCCAAATTGGAGATGAGCCTAGTGTTGCTGAAACTTGGCCTTTGTTCACTGGTGCCTGATGGAAACGTGGAGACAGAGTTTTGGGTGGGGTAGGAAAGAATAGCTTTATTGCTTTGCCAAGCAAAGAGGGGAGGAGAGCATGGCAACCCACTCCAGTATTCTTATCTGGAGAATCCCCCTGGACAGAGGAACCTGGTGGGCTACAGTCCATGCGGTCACAAAGAGCCGGACATGACTGGCTGACTAAGTACAGCACATACTAGAACCCACATCTTTATACAAGTATTTGTGTGCCTGTGTTTATTTCAAAAGGAACTAGCATTGCTCAGAAAAAATGCAGTGCCTCAGAATGAAAGCCAAGCCTTCCTCCACACATCACCCTCAGAGTCAGGATGAAAAGTCTGACCAGCGTGAGAGATGAAGCTGTGTGTAGATTAGGCAACGGCATTGAGGGTATCAAATGCAGTGCTTAACAGTCCAATTTTTAAGCAAATACATATTAGGCTTCCCGAAGAATACAAAGATGGATGTGATACTGACCCTACCCTCAAAGGCTCACTTTGGAGTTCATAACCTTCAGGAGGCCCAAGCCTCCTCTTGGACTCCTCATCCTGAGGCTAAAGCCCATCTCCCTACTCTCCAGAGGAGGCAGGGAGGTGGGAGGAGAATGACAAAGGAGGCCAGGGCTTCCCAGCCAGCTCAGTCCTCTTCCCCGGGTCCAGGTCTGCTGTAGGTCACAGCAACCTAAAGCCCTCCTAAATGTGTGTCCCGCCCTGGAGAGGGTAGTGAGGAGTCTGACAGTATTCACAGAGCAGGGCGAGATCAGCTCATGGACATGCTTCTGACTCACGGGTGGGGAGGGACACAGGAGTCAGCATCATTAATCATCAACCTTCTGCGTCCAGCTGGTCTGGGGCCTGCTTGCTTGTGAGCAGCATACAGTTAACTTCTTCCACCTGTTTAGGGTTTTGGTATCTGCAAAACAGCTAAAGGATGTGGCTCAGAATATTGTCTAAAGTCCTTGAGGAAGAACTAAAAGTCTTCCACCTTTGTTTAATGGCTGAAGTATTTTGTCTTGCTTGACTATTTTCCTTTCTTTCTGCATTTTCTCACTTCTCGGATTGAATTTATTCTCTGACTAAAGTTTCTTTTTTTTTTTTAAACAGACAAAAGGCAGGTGGAGGACATGGGTGGGGAGTCTATTCTGGGATGGCCTCATAGGGTCCTACTAGGTCACACTAGGATACCACTCAGGGGTTTCCCAAGAGTTGAAAGAAGCAGCCAGATTACCCTGACCATTACCTTAGCTGCCCAGTTTGTACACAGAAAGATTTGGGGCCAGGAAGGTGAGTGTGGCTCTTTGAAATGTTTTGGCTTTGTGCCATGTTCATTGTTGGTGATCAGAGGGATTCTCTTTTCCCTTTGCAACTTTGGGGAAGGAGTCCAGTGAAACATTAGCACAGATTGATATGTCTGAAAGATGGGAGACTGGCAGTTTGTTCCCTGCTACCTGAATCAGCGATGACTTGTTGTGCTGATGTGAGCAGGGCAGAAGAAAACTGGAAGGAGAAAGTAGGGTGGGCCAGTAGAGCAGCCCTGACTCTCACCGTTGGGCCCAGCAGGAGTGCCTGAAATGGCCCATCTATCAGGCAGACCTGGTATTAAGTCTCTGGGCTCCAGCTGTCTTGCTGGTGCCTCACCTAGGGAGTTTCTCAGAGCAGCGACATCAGGAGCAAGATGCTCTGGGCCCTGCAGTTATGGGTGGAAGCTGGGTAGAGGTGGGAGCTGGGGACTGAGCAGGAGCCGATCCAAATGAAGATCCAGGCTGTTAAGAGTGGGTTCTAATTCCGGGATGCTAGAGAGAGAAGTGGATAAAAGAAGCGATGACACTGCTCTCCTCATTCCAATTCCTTCCAGCATAGTTCTGGCCAAAAATAGTGAGGAAGGGAACATTTTAAAATGAGTCGGATACTTAGTGATAAAGAGTGACTTGAGTCTTATGGAATAAAATAGCGTAGAATGGTGGGAAGGAGAATTTGGCAAAATCATGTTGAAAGCAATGGTTGAAGGAAAACAATGAAATCATTTCAGGCTAGTGTTCCAACTGAGGTAAGAATCCTTGATCAACCAGTCACAGCGGGATTAGAGAGCTCCATGAGGCCTCCTCTGTTTTATTCTCCCTGCATATAGACCCCTGTGCCCACTTATTATTCTTTTTTTTCCCGAGTAATAGGCAGAGTGGTTGATGGGGAGATTATGGAAGACTGCTTACCAAGGACAAATTGCCGTGAGATTAAATACAGGGAATTTGTGAGGGTGGAGAAACAGTTACAATTTTAAATTTTGAATGGACATTGTCATAAATAGAAATCCAGAGATGCAGAGCTGCAAAGGCTGATACTTTCATGCTACTGTGGAAGTCAGGAAATGTATGATAATGTTATCTTACAAAGAGATTCAGAGGAGCAATGGAGACAGGAAAGGGAAATCAAAGTGAACAATGATGAATGTGGTTGAAAGTATTGGGTGTTGGGTATGCTTCATGGTTCTTCCTTTCATACATATGCTGTGTTGGAAGCACTCGTATGAAAAGTCATCTTTCATGTTAAATGAAGATCATGTTTTTGTGACATATCTATTTTGGTAGTCATATCTCAAGCTATTAAAAATCACATTGTGATAAAATACTGTTTTGATATGTCCTCACTGTGCAATTGTAAGTAGACATTTTCTGCAACATAGCAAGATTTCAACAGAATTGTTTAGGTGAAATTTTTATATTTGTAAATAATATGTACATAAATAATTTTACCAGTTGCCATAAAAACATTAAATTCTTATACCTATTAATTACTATAAAATTGCCATTTTTTTACTTTGCCATAATATTGCTACTGTTATTTAAAACATTATTTGTACAAGAATGTATAGCAATGCCAAAAATAATGGGGAAATTTATTCTTTTCAAAGCATCAGAATGTATTTATTTGTTGCTATAGGTGTTTTATTTCTCTGATAACCTTGTTTTTCTGTGACATTTGTGAGTACTCTTGTACTATTCCAAACTCTAGGGGTGGTGATAAATGTATTTCCAACTCATAATTTGTTTTTACTCCTATCGATACACTCTTTGTCATTTCTGAATGGACTTTATGGTCTTTTTCAAAGTCTTAGGTATAGTAAGGGATGTATTTTTATTTCATAAATTTCAAGCCCTCTTTCATTTTCCCATGGCACTTTTCCTCTCAGAATCATTTCAAGAAGACAAGCTCCTTTCATTACAAGATACTGTGTCTTGGTTCTGTGGACATAGGAAGATGAGTTAGACACTGATTCTTCCTTCAGGTAGCTTATGTCGGAAGTTAGCAGTTTAGCCATGGCACTTTAAATTGCAAGAAGCCTAAGGCAAGGGAGACTTTTCATGCTCATAACTAGAAAGGCTGTGGAGTTGTTCACATTGTGGCAAAGACATTACAAAAACAGGCAAGAGTTTTCTGAACTAGTTCAAAGTAGCAGTCGGCGCATTTTGTGGTAAACGGTCCAAAGATGACTGACTGCTGGATTCGTACTGTGACTTGATTCATCCTCTCATTCATTCATTCACCCAGTACTTACTGAACTCCCGTGACTGCCTGACAGTTGGTACTGGGGATACAGAGATGAATAAGACAAATTTCTGCCTTTATGGGAGTTACAGACTAAACTAGGGAAAAAACTAACAGCCAAACCGATGAAGAGATGAAGTGTCAGATGGTGATATTTCCTTTTATGAAGTAAAAGCAGGGACGTGGGCCACTATTATATTCGTGTATAGTCTGGGGAGGCCTCTCTGAAGGGGTGACATCAGGTTAGAGATGGGAAGGAAGTGTAGCTATGTGAGTATCTGGGAAGGAGCCATTGAAATGAGAGGAAGAGCATCTGCAAAGACTCTAGGAAGGAGAATTTGGCATGTATCCTAGGAACAGTGAGGAGATCATAGTAAATCAAATGCTTCATGGAAGTCCTGTGCATTTTTCAGTCTCTTTGGTATCGCTGAATGTACCAAGCTGGAATTTGCTTAGCGGCTTTTTCATGGCCAAAAAGAGATTGCTTCTCCTGTGACCACATTCAGAGTTCCTCATCAAGAACCTGAATTAGCATGTTTTAGTTTGGCAGCCTTTTTTCCACAAGTGTTTAAACTTTTGAATTTCTTGGAGGTAGTGATCACTCCCAAACTTTATTATTTTCTCCTTAGCCCCCATCATCTCCTTTAATCTTATTCAGGAACTAGGTCTTCTCTGGACCTTTACTGTTTTGCCATTAAGCCTCAGCAATACTGGTTGGAGCTAAATTCAGCACATTCACATTATTCTCTGTTGCTTCTCTCTCCTGTTATCTCTGTGGATGGATGAAATTGTGTATATTAGGAAATTATCAGCTTCATGAGTTTGATGTTAGGTTTATATTTTCTGTTATAATAATACCCTTCAAAAATTTAGCTAAGCATGATATAAGTATCTTTCATACTTAAACAGTTAAATTTTTGAATGCTTCTTATGTTTAAATTATAGTCTGTCTGCCTATATTTAAACTTGAGGTGGCAGGTGGCAGATGTTAATATGCACCGATCTGTCTGCTAACTATTCTTATCCAGTCTTGCCCATATGGTAGTTTTTCATACTCTACCCAGAGATTCTTTCTGAAATATAAATTTGATCATACCATCTTTCTGCTTAAAATTACTTTCTGTTCCTTAAAATTGCTTTCAATTATCTTGGATGAAGACCAGCTCTTTATACAGTTTACAGAGTTTCAGTAATGTCAACCTAACTAACTTGCAGGCTCAACTGGGAATACAGTACCCCCCACCCCCACCCTTCACCAACTCCCATTCACTGACCTTTACCTTCCTCATTTTCTCCATGCCTTCCTGACCACAGAACATTTGCACATGCTCATCTACCTGTGCCCTCTACACTATCTTGCCTCTTTGCCCAGCTGCACATTCTCCCTTATCTCAATTCAGTTGTCACGTCATCAGTCATTTTTGCTGGGTGCATCCATCTCCTCCCTCTAAATAGCACTCCTTCCTTCCTTCTTTGCACTTAGCATATTTTCTATCTTATCTTTATTTGTGTGATTTTTTAATGTCTTTTACCCCATATGAGTGTAAGCTCCATGGTAATTGGAACAATATCTATATTTCCTTATCACTGTGAGCCATTGCTTAGCCCTGGCCTGGGTATATGATAGGTACTTGATCAATATTTGTGGTATGAAGAATCACAAATGAATGGGCAAGAAATAATGGATGGATGAAAATACATGAATGTCCATAGCAGATCTGCTCAATAGAACTTTCTTCAATGATAGAAATGTTCTGTATCTGCGTGATCCAGTATGTTAGCCTGAAACCACATGAGGCTGTTGAGTACTTGAAGTGTGACTCAGAAACTAAATATTTAATTCTATTTCATTGTAATTAATGTAAATGTAAATCACAGCATGTGGCTAGCGACTGCCATTTTGGAAAGAACAAATCTAGACAGAGTACTGTCTCACATGGCATTTCTGATCCCTGTAGAACATGTACACATACACATACATTTTGGGTACTATTCAGGTATATTACTATCCCAGTGTAGATGAGTTTGCCTAGGTTAAACCACACTCAAATTAATATGCAAAAGTGTTAAGCCAACTAAAGCTGTCTTTAGCTTAGCAGAGTAAATAAACCCACTATTCAAATATGGGACTTCCCAGGTGGCTCATTTTCTCTAGGCCTTCCTGGCTCAGTGGTTAAGAATATGCCTGCCAGTGCAGGAGACGCCAGAGATGTGGGTTCAATGCCTGGATCAGGAATATCCCATGGAGGAGGAAATGACAACCCACTCCAGTATTATTGCCTGGGAAATTCCATGGACAGAGGAGCCTGGCGGGCTACAGTCTATGGGGTCACAAAGAGTCGGACACCACTGAGCATGCATGCACCATGGAATGCATTATTCAATCAAGTTAAATGAGGAAAGAGCTGATTTTAAAGTTCAACAACTCACAGTCTTCTAAATCCAGGCACTGGAATAAACATTTCTGGTTAAATTCATTATTATTATTATTACTCTAGTGTAAGGTAGGCTGACATACACACTACCAATAGCTCCCTTTTACTGTAAACAGCTCATTACTTAGGTTTAGATTCTACTGCCATGGGTTTCAAATTTTAAATAGAGTATTTGTGGCCATTTTTAGGAGTATCTAAGACATTTGTAATTGAAAAAAGTCTTCTCCCACTTTGGGACATTACAAGGTATATTTTGCCTCAGTCAATGCACAGTTTTTCCTCTGTGTTTCTTTTATTTATATGAGGATTTATCCAGTTGCTAATGTGCAAGAAACATTGATATTTATTTTCTTACATTTTCTATATAAACCATTGTGATCCTTGTAGCATCTTCATTTATCATTCTGCTGCTGCTGCTAAATCGCTGCAGTTGTATCCGACTCTGTGCGACCCCATAGATGGCAGCCCACCAGGCTCCTCCGTCCCTGGGATTCTCCAGGCAAGAACACTGGAGTGGCTTGCCATTGCCTTTTCCAATGCATGAAAGTGAAAAGTGAAAGTGAAGTCGCTCAGTCATGTCCGACTCTTAGCGACCCCATGGACTCTGATTTATCATTCTAGTGAACCATATAACTTTTCATTGATATTTTTATGAGACAAGCAATATCTCCATTTTCTAACTAAGCAATTTAGATAGTACCTTCTGTTAAAATGGGCTCCAGGCTAGTCTTGTTCACCACTGTACTTTAAGTGTCTAGCATGGCACTGTGCACACAGTAGGTGCTGGTTGGGGTCATTCTACCCATTTGCTAATAATGAAACTGCCTCTTTTGGGGAGAGCAGGCAGGATAGGGCTTCCCTGGTAGCTCAGCTGGTAAAGAATCCGCCTGCAATGCGAGAGACCTGGTTTCAATGCCTGGGGTGGGAAGATCCCCTGGAGAAAAGAACAGCTACCCACTCCAGAATTCTGGCCTGGAGAATTCCATGGACTATTCCATAGAGTTGCAAAGAGTTGGATACACCTGAACGACTTTCACTTTCAGACAGGGTCAGTGAGCCCAAGGTTACCTAGCTTTCGAGTGGCAGGACTGTGCCAGGTTCTTGCTCACTGCATGACTCATTATATAATATCACATTAATATCCTAAGAATATATTCTGCTATCTTGAAAGAATTTGTTAGTTAAACCTACTGTTCGTTGGTCAGATTGAGAACATAAATCTGTCACTGGAGAACAGAAACAAATATCCTACGTTGTGAGTGCTTTTAACTTCCACAATATTACTTTATTTCTGTTAATGTGTATTAAAGGCAAGAGTGGGTCTAGATTTGCTTCATCTCCATCATAAGAAACATATCTTATGAACTGCTCTGGTTGCTGTGTAGAATTAGTATCTTGCTGCAGAGAGCACAGATGGCTTACACTGTGTCATAAACAGGGAACAGTAGAATCCTAGAGACTATCTGCGTTGCCTTTTTTCCTAATAGTCTATCTTTTTCTGTATTCACAAGACTGTTGAATGGGGCATTTAATAAACTTAATGTTTTATAATGAGAAAACTGTATTTCCTAAAGTTGGAAAAAGGCCATTTCTATATTCAAAAGGGTAGTTCTTAGTCTGAAGGAACACTTGTATAAAGACAAGCTTACATAAAAGGATGTGTGTGAAATTTAAAGATTATTAGCAATGGTATAGTGATACTGTTAATTGAATATACATATTGTGTGCCTAGCCATTTTCTAAGAATTTTATATTGTATCTCACTTAACCTTTTAAATGCTATTACTCCCTTTTTATAGTTGGAAAAAAAAACTGTATTTGAAAGTTCAAGAAAGTAACTCAAGTTCTAAAAGCTAGTAGTCAGAATTGAAGACCTACCTACTGGACTCTGAACTTCATAGTATGGAGGTTGAGTCTAGATTCTGCCCACTACTGGGCATCTACCCTGAGAAAACCACAATTCCTAAAGATGCCTGTGGTCCAGTATTCATTGAAGCATTATATACAACAGCTAGGACATGGAAGCAACCTAAATGTCCATCAAACGATGATATATATGGTACATATATACAATGGAGTATTACTCAGCCATAAAAGGAACGAGTTTGAGTCAGTTCTAGTGATGTGGATGAACCTACAGCCTGTTATACAGGGTGAAGTAAGTCAAAAAGAGACAAATATTGTATATTAACACATACATATGGAATCTAGACAAATGGTACTGATGAACCAGTTTGAAGGACAGCAATAGGAATGCAGACATAGAGAACAGACTTGCAGACAAAAAATAGATGGCTGTATTTCTAAATGCTGGATTGCTTACTCTTCTTACTCCATATTTGCCCATTTCCACCTGTTATCTTTGACAGGACATTTGAAATTGATGTAGGAAATTTCACACACAGTTACTCAATAAAAGGGGTATTTTACAACGTTATAAATGGCAGTCTGCAAATCTCAGACAGGAAGTAATGTTTTAGTATCTGAACTCTATCAAGGAGAGGGAACAAAGAAAGAAATGTTAGTCTTGTTAAGGAAGAAAAGGCAGGGTGTTTGGTTTTCAGGTAGTAGTTTGTCTTTGGCTTTTAAATGATTTCAAGCAACTTGGAATTACTCTGATTTCTCTGTGTATCTCTTATGCCCAAATCTTTGTATTCTTAAGGGGACATGCATAAAATAGACCTATACAATAACAACATTCAGAATTATGATGAGTATCTGAGACTGTAGGAAAAGGAATTAACTCAGAAGTCAGTAGAGTAAAGCTGTGACACTTTCATTTATTGCATGATGCAAGAGTTTCACTTTGTTCTTTTAGCATCTTTATTTGCTGTAACAAAGTTTTACTCCCACTGTCTAGAGATTTTACTTTTGCACGTATAATTATGAAAGTTCCAATGTGAGCATTTATGTTTTACTCCATGTGGCAGAGAAGTGTGTGTCTGTGTATGTTCATGTGCACACTTGTGTGTGTGTTGAGAGGAAGCGTGGTCACTTCAGTACTTCCTCAACTCATGACTGAATCTCTTGTTCTAATTCAAGGAAGAAATAAAGAGCTCTTCAAAATGATAATACTGAGTACTTTATTTATCTTTGTGAAAATTAGTCCCGGAAGCAAATTGAAATTATGAGGCTGTCCTAGACATAGTTACTTTGCTTAACAATGTATTTGCCCACTGCCTTCTATGATTTTAACCTTTCTAGAAATCCTCTCTGGGGATGTTTTTTTTGTAAGGTTCACAGGGGACTCCGCTGAAATCATTCACTAGATGTCGAAGTTCCTCCTACAGTCCCCACTGTGCTAACTGGATACTGATCTGGGAGCTGTCATGTTTGGAAAATAGCATGATGCCACGAGTTAATTTCACACCCGTCATGAGATCTTTGTATGAGATCCCAGGGGGCCATTCCGCGTGTCACAGTACTGCAAGCCATCCGTTAGTTGCTTTCAAAGCAATGACCCATAGCCAAGAGATCTTGTCGCAACATATGGCAACACCTGTCAGCAGGTTTCATGATTGGCATAAAATTAACCTGTTTTCCTTTTTGATTTGCTGCTTTTTTACCATATCTATAAAAAGGATGAGTAGAAATCACGTTTGAAAGCAATTTTCTGTCACTTCAAGAAGCATGATGATAGATTTGGGATACTGGACCTGAGGAATAGACCATTTGCTTGCAGAGGTACACACACAGTTACTCAATAAAAGGGGTATTTTACAACGTTATAAATGGCAGTCTGCAAATCTCAGACAGGAAGTAATGTTTTAGTATCTGAACTCTATCAAGGAGAGGGAACAAAGAAAGAAATGTTAGTCTTGTTAAGGAAGAAAAGGCAGGGTGTTTGGTTTTCAGGTAGTAGTTTGTCTTTGGCTTTTAAATGATTTCAAGCAACTTGGAATTACTCTGATTTCTCTGTGTATCTCTTATGCCCAAATCTTTGTATTCTTAAGGGGACATGCATAAAATAGACCTATACAATAACAACATTCAGAATTATGATGAGTATCTGAGAAAAAGATAGATTAATGATGTTTGACCTTTAGAGCCTTAGTAATTTTTCACTTACTTTTAAGGATGAGGACAGGGAAGAAAATAGCCAATCACTTACTTGTGTCTTTCCACTTTAGTGAAATTTATAAAAAAAAAAAAAAAAAAGATCAACAGATTTCTCAGTGGAGACTATATCCGGTTCCTTCCACCACCCTACTGTTGTTTTTTTAATCTTACATATATTTTGCATACATTTAGCTTCTTAAAATGTTTATTTTCATTGAGGGGGTCTATTTGCTGTAGCTGGTCTCTTTCCTGATTAACTGTGAGTTTTGATATTCAAATGCAATAAATAACAAAGATAAATCCAGTCATCTTATTCCATTTTTCCCTCTCTAGTTGGGGCTGGTTGCTCTAAATTCTGTAGTGATCCATTTCTTCCTGACATTTCTTAAACAATCTTTATTACTTAGTGAATTCCCTTTGAAAGTATAAATTTTAGTCCTTGTATGGTTTTGGAAATTGATGGCTGCTGTGCTGAAAGGATGGTGAACTGGGATGATGGAAAGAGTAGGGTGAAGAGCTGAGGTAAAACAATAGAGAAAGAGGAAGACCCTGCTAGAGTCGAAGAGAGAAGAGGACAGCAGTTGTGAAATAATCTTAAGCAGGGACTGGGGTTTTAAGGCTGCTTAGACTTGATTAATAGATGCCATAAAAATGAAATGCTGAGCCAAGGGAAAAAAAAAAATTGAACTTGAGAAGTCCCTTGAAAATGTGTTAAATGCCTTTACTTGGCAAGCAGGTTTTTTTTTTTTTTTTCCCCCTACTGAGTATAAAACCATTGCATAAAGATACAGTCTTTTTTTTCACATAGTCCAGTTGTTTTTCCTAAACTGCTGATTATGCTCAGGTTGGGATAAAATCAGATTTCCACTAAACAAAAAGAAAAGAGAAATGACAATAGGTCTATACAGGTCGATATGCCACACATATGAGTGTATGGAATATCTTCACTAAGTCAGGATTAAGGTAAATTTTAAAATAGATTTCAAAATGTTATTGGTAGACTAAGGTATTTATTTCAATTTCAGCAACAGTGAAGGCAATTTGTACCTAAAAGAATGGGAAGATTTTGCAGTATTTTTTTCAAGAGAATGTTGTGTTGACATGGATGGTACATAAACTGTTTTCTAACAAATTTATCTAGAAAATTGAAAATCAGTCTTAAAAGAAGAAAATAATGTGTGGCAAATCATTTTATCATTAATGGCAAACTGGAGAACCTCCAAAATAGATAAATTGTTGATAGTATTTTCATTACTGGTAAAGCTGGTTGACAGCTGCTTTTGGTATATTTACTACATGCAAGCAGAATCTGAGAAATACAACTTTAATCTGTCAAAAGGCAAGCATACAAGAATGGCACAAGAGGCTAGAGTTAGAGGGTAATAAAAACTATCACCTTGACTATAAATGACTAAACTATAGCTATAAAATAGTCTAAACTATGACTATAAAATAGTCAACTAAATGACTGTTTCTTTGAGGGATCAGTGAAGGATAAAGAAATGAACTAGAAGAACTTTCAGGTGTTGGAGGGTTAGTTTAATACATACTGTTTTCTCATGGGTTATAGATGGTAATCTTTCTTCTCCCTGGTTTTAGTAGTTAACTATTAGCAAGTATAGACTTACCAGGTGGCTCAGTGGCTCAGGTAAAGAATCTGCCTGTCAAGCAGTAGATGTGGGTTCAATCTCTGTGTCAGGAAGATCCCCTTGAGAAGGAAATGGCAACCCACCCCAGTATTCTTTCCTGGAGAATCCCATGGACAGAGGAACCTGGTGGGCTACAGTCCATGGGGTTTCAAAAGAATCAGACGTGACTTAGTGACTAAACAATAACAGTTAGTGCCCCTCCTCCCCATCACTCATACATGAATGCACACACATACATGCAAAGATGCACACATGTACACAGAGATGTATACACAGATTTCACAGAGACATACACAGAGATGTATACAGACACAGAGATGTACAAAGAGACGCATAGACATATTGTACATGCGTACACAGATACACACACTTTGTGTAAAACTGTTGGCCAGAAAATTTTCCAGTTAGTAATATCACCTTCTCTAACCTAGTGGTTCTCATCTGGAGTGATATTGCCCATCAGGGAGTATATGACAATGTCTGAAGAGATGGTTGATTGTCACAATTTGGGAGAAGGAAAGGGTGTTACTGGTCTTGTGGTTCAGATGTCAATGATTCTCCTCAACATCCTAGAATGCGCAGGGTGTCTTTCCACAGCAAGGAATTATCCATCCAAAATTTCAGTAGTGTTCAGGTTGTAAAAACTTAATTGTTTTGAGTAACTTAGTCTCCTTATTAATTGTTCAGTATTTTGGAGTTAGTCCTTTTAAAACGTCTACTCCCCAAGAAGTTGCCAAGGAGCCTGGGAATTTACATGACTCTATGAGTGCATTTAAAGGGCTCACACCACAGGGCACTAAGTAGAGTTTCCCAAGCTATACAGTATGTTTTCATTAGTCACCTATTTCATATATTGTAGCAATAGTATAGCTATGTCAATTCCAATCTCCCAATGTGAACGAGTTTCTCAAAATAAATATATACACGTATATGCATATATACATATCTTTTTGCTTCTGTTTCTCTGAAAAACTCTTACTAATATACAGGTCTGTTCCATCTTAGAAGAGTGGCCCTGATGTCTTCTGGTTCCTTTCTTGCTTTTACCGTCCTGCCCCGTGACTAGTATTTACTATGTAAATCACACAGGCATGACCAACATTCTAGCATTTTGTAAATTATGAGGCTGGTAAATTGTGATTCTGCTGGCTATTTTGCATTGCGAGGGACCAGAAATCCTCTGGTTTTGATTGTCCACCTTAAGTCTTGTTAAGTGGTGTGTTGGAGAACACTGGGAACAAAAAGTGCCCACCAAACTGGGCATGTATGGTGAGACTGAGCAATGAGGCACTCAGTTGCTAGAGGGTAATTTAGGCACAGGGTGGAATTGGCAGACGAAGATCTGGAAGCATTGGCAGCTGCATTCCACACTGCCTCAGGGCCACTGGACCAATTTGATTGTTAACCTAGGGTATAAGAATAGGTGCTAGGAAACAGGACATGCATTCGTAAGTCTAGATTTATGAATGCATAGCTATTTTTGTGGATGGGGAGAATAGTCAGTGAAAATTGCTATTATTGTGTGGGAACTAGTGGGGGTAACCAGCATAGAAGCTACCTGGTCCTGATGATTATTAAACCATATCTATTAACTACAAAGCCCTTGATAACAGAAGTGATTTACTGCCCAGTACGGTCACATGTATGCACAGTCCTAGGTAGGGTCAATGGAAGGACACGAAAAAATGTAAGGGCCCACGAAGATATCAGCTATGCCAACAGCCATATGTGGTGCTGGGCCCCTCTGAGACTTAGCCACTTTATCTATCTTATCATTGGAGCCTGTAGTGGTTAATTTTATGTGACAACTTGGCAAAGCACAGTACCTAGATATTTGGTCAAATGTTATTGTAGGTGTTTCTGTGAAGATATTTTTTTGGATGTATCATACATGCTCAGTCACTCAGTCATGTTTGTTTGCAACCCTATGGACTGTAGCCCACCAGATGCTCTGTCCATGGAATTTCCAGACAAGAATACTGGAGTGGGTTGCCATTTTCTTCTCCAGGGGATCTTCCCGACACAAGCATCAAATCCACATCTCCTGCATTGCAGGTGGATTCTTTACCCCTGAGCCATCTGGAAACCTTTTTGGATTAGATTAGCATTTCAGTTGGAGACATTGAGTAAAGCAGATTGGCCTCTGTGATGTGGGTGGGCCTCATGCAATCAGTTGACGTTTTTTACAGAATAGATTCTACCTTACCTAATGCCAAGAAGGAAGTCTGCCAGCAGTCTTCCCGTGTACTCAAACTCTTTCCTGAGTGTCCAGCCTCTTAGCTTGCTCTGCACGTGTTAGATTGAAGAAACTCTGCAACTGTGTGAACTGATTCCTCAAAATAAATTTATATCTACAACTATACACATATATACATATCTTGTTGGTTTTGTTTCTCTGGAAAGCTCTTAGTAATATATAGGTCTCTTCCATCTTGGTATAGTGGCTGTGTAGTTTTCTGTTGAGCCATTTCTGTGTCCTCAAACAAAAGCCCATGGAAACTTCTGGATCTTTAATTTCCTTGTTTATTTTCTGCCTAGTTGATTTATCCATTATTGAAAATGAAGTATTGAAATTTCCAGCTATTATTGTTGAATTCTCTATTTCTCCCTCCATCTCATCCATTTTTAATCTTGTGTATTTAAGAATGGTTTAAGGTACATTTATGTTCATAATTGTTATATCTTCTGACGGGTTGGCTTGCTGGCATTGTATAAAAAAAAAGTCCCTCTTTGTCTTTAAAGTAACAAGGTTTTCCTTAGAGTCTATTTTGTCTAATGGTAGTGTAGCCACCTAAGATATATTTTGGTTACTTTTTTCAGGTATTTATTTTTCCTTTTACTTTCAGCCTATAAGCATCTTTGAATCTGAAGTTATGCACTTCTGAACACCATACCGTTGGAAAATTTTCTTTAAACTCTTTTGCCAATCTCTGCTTTGAAAGGAATGTTCAATCCATATACATCTAATATAATTACTGATAGAGTAGAATTGACATCTAGCATTTTGCTATTTTTCTACATGTCTATTTTTTGTTTGTTTTGTTTTTATCCCTCCCTTAGTAACTTCTGTGTTAAATAATTGGCAGTGTACCATTTTACTTCCCTTGTCCTATTTTCGGTATTGTAAATTTTATTTTCTTAGTGGTTGCCTTGAGGATTACAATTAGCATCTGACCTAAAACAACTTTTTGGATTAATACAAACTTAAAAAGAATTAAAGATCCCAATTCATTCCTGTTATTTCTTTCTTCTTTTTTAAAAAGTTTTTAGTTTTTCTGTTTTTTAAATTTTTTATGGAGTACAGTTGCTTTATAACATTGTTAGTTTCTACTATACAGCAAAATGAATCACCTACATGTATAGATATATCGCCTCTTTTTTAGATTTTCTTCCCATATAGGTCACCACAGAGCACTGAGTAGAGTTCATGTGCTGTACAGCAGGTTCTCATTCAGTTCAGTTCAGTCGCTTAGTCGTGTCTGACTCTTTGCGACCCCATGGACTGCAGCACGTCAGGCCTCCTTGTCCATCACCAACTCCCAGAGTTTACTCAAACTCATGTCCATCGAATTGGTGATGCCATCCAACCATCTCATCCTCTGTCATCCCCTTCTCCTCCTGCCTTCAATCTTTCCCAGCATCAGGGTCTTTTCCAATGAGTCAGTTCTTCACATCAGATGGCCAAAGTATTGGAGTTTCGGCTTCAACATCAGTTCTTCCAATGAATATTCAGAACTAATTTCCTTTAGGATGGACTGGTTGGATCTCCTTGCAGTCCAAGGGACCCTGGAGAGTCTTCAACACCACAGTTCAAAAGCATCAATTCCTCGGCACTCAGCTTTGTTAATAGTCCAACTCTCACATCCATACATGACTACTGGAAAAACCATAGCTTTGATGAGATGGACCTTTGTTGGCAATGTAATGTCTCTGCTTTTTAATATGCTGTCTAGGTTGGTCATTACTTTTCTTCCAAGGAGCAAGCATCTTTTAAATTCATGGCCACAGTCACCATCTGCACTGATTTGGGGCCCAAAAATATAAAGTCTATCACTGTTTCCACTGTTTCCCCATCTATTTGCCATGAAGTGATGGGACGATGCCATGATCTTAGTTTTCTGAATGTTGAGTTCTAAGCCAACATTTTCACTCTCCTCTTTCACTTTGGTCAAGAGGCTCTTTAGTTCTTTGCTTTCTGCCATAAAGATGGTGTCATCTGCATATCTGAGGTTATTGATATTTCTCTCGGCAAACTTGATTCCAGCTTGTGCTTCATCCACACCAGCATTTCTCATGATGTACTCTGCATATAAGTTAAATAAGCAGGGTGACGATATACAGCTTTGACATACTTCTTTCCCGATTTAGAACCAGTCTGTTCTGTGTCCAGTTCTAACTGTTGCTTCTTGACCTGCATACAGATTTCTCAAGAGGCAGGTCAGGTGGTCTGGCATTCCCAACTCTTTCAGCATTATCCACAGTTTGTCATGATCCACATGGTCAAAGGCTTTAGCATATTCAGTAAAGCAGAAATAGAGATTTTTCTGGAACTCTCTTGCTTTTCCGATGATCCAGCGGGTGTTGGCAATTTGATCTCTGGCTCCTCTGCCTTTTCTAAATCCAGCTTGAACATCTGAAAGTTCACAGTTCACATACTGTTGAAGTCTGACTCAGGGAATTTTGAGCATTGCTTTGCTAGTGTGTGAGACGGGTGCAACTGTGTGGTAATTTGAGCATTCTTTGCATTGCCTTTCTTTGGCATTGGAATGAAAACTGACTTTTTCCAGTCCTGTGGCCACTGCTGAGTTTTCCAAATTTGCTGGCATATTGAGTGCAGCACTTTCACGGCATCATCTTTCAGGATTTGAAATAGCTCAACTGGAATTCCATCACCTCCACTAGCTTTGTTCATAATCATGTTTCTCCTAAGGCCCACTTGACTTCCCATTCCAGGATGTCTGGCTCTAGGTGAGCGATCACACCATCAGGATTATCTGGGTTGTGAAGATATTTTTTGTATCGTTCTTCTGTGTATTCTTGCCACCTCTTCTTAATATCTTCTACTTCTGTTAGGTCCATATCATTTCTGTCCTTTATTGTGCCCATCTTTGCATGAAACATTTCCTTGGTATCTCTGATTTTCTTGAAGAGATCTCTAGGTTTTCCTATTCTATTGTTTTCCTTTATTTCTTTGCATTGATCACTGAGGAAGTCTTTCTTATCTCTTCTTGCTATTCTTTGGAACTCTGCATTCAAATGCGCATATCTTTTCCTTTTCTCCTTTGCTTTTTGCTCCTCTTCTTTTCACAGCTATTTGTAAGGCTTCCTCAGACAATCATTTTGCTTTTTTGCATTTCTTTTTCTTGGGGATGGTCTTGATCCCTGTCTCCTGTACAATGTCACGAACCTCCGTCCGTAGTTCTTCAGGCACTCTGTCCATCAGATCTAATCCTTTGAATTTGTTTGTCACTTCCACTGTATGATTGTAAGGGATTTGATTTAGGTCATACCTGAATATTCTAGTGGTTTTCCCTACTTACTTCAATTTAAGTCTCAATTTGGCAATAAGGAGTTCGTAGTCTGAGCCACAGTCAGCTCCCAGTCTTGTTTTTGCTGTCTGTATAGAGCTTCTCCATCTTTGGCTGCAAAGAATATAATCAATCTGATTTTGTTATTGACTATCTGGTGATGTCCATGTGTAAAGTCTTCTCTTGTGTTTTTGGAAGAGCGTGTTGTCTATGACCAATGTGTTTGCTATGACCAGTGCATTCTCTTGGCAAAACTCTATTAGCCTTTGCCCTGCTGCATTCTGTACTCCAAAGCTAAATTTGCCTGTTACTCCAGGTGTTTCTTGACTTCCTACTTTTGCATTCCAGTCCCCTATAATGAAAAGAACATCTTTTTTGGGTGTTAGTTTTAGAAGGTCTTGTAGGTCTTCATAGAAGTTCAAATTCAACTTCTTCAGCATTACTGGTCGGGGCATAGACTTGGATTATTGTGATACTGAATGGTTTGCCTTGGAAAGGAACAAATCATTCTGTCATTTTTCAGATTGCATCCTCCACGTACTGCATTCAGACTCTTTTGTTGACTATGATGGCTACTCCATTTCTTCTAAGGGATTCTTGCCTGCAGTAGTAGATATAATGGTCATCTGAGTTAAATTCACCCATTCAAGTCCTTTTTAGTTCCCTGATTCCTAAAATGTCGACATTCACTCTTGCCATCTCCTTTTGACCACTTCTAATTTGCCTTGATTCACGGACCTAACATTCCAGGTTCCTATGCAACATTGCTCTTTACAGCATCGGACTTTGCTCTTATCACCAGTCACTTTGCTTCCATCACCAGTCACATCCACAACTGGGTGTTGGTTCTCATTAGTTATTTATTGTATATGTAGTAGCAATAATAGGTATATATCAATCCCAATCTCCCAATTTATCCTACCCCCCTTCCACCCTTGGTGTCTGTACATTTATTCTCTATTTTTGTGTCTCTATTTCTGCTTTTCAAATAAGATCATCTGTACCATTTTCCAAGATTCCACATATGCAATATTTGTTTTTTGTTTAAATTTTAATATGCAATATTTAAAATTTTTAATTATTTTTAATATGCAATATTTCTTTTTCTCTTCCTGATTAATTTCACTCTGTATGATAGTCTAGGTCCATCCACATGTCTACAAATGACCCAATTTTTTCCTTTTTATAGCTGAGTAATGTTCCATTGTACATATGTACACATCGTCTTTATCCATTCTTCTGTTGATGGACATTTTGGTTTCTTCAGTGTCCTGGCTGTTGTTAAATAATGCTGCATGGAACACTGGGGTTCATGTGTCTTTTTGATCTATGGTTTTCTCTCCGTATATGCCCAGTGGTGGGATTGCTGGGTCATATGGTAGTTCTATTTTAAGTTTTTAAAGTAACCTCCATTCTGTTCTTCAGAATGGAGAACAGTAGGTGTATCAATTTACATTATCTCCAACAGTGCAAGAGGGTTCCCTTTCCTCCACACTCTCTCTAGCATTTATTGTTTGTAGATTTTTAATGATGACAATTCTGTGTGAGGTGATAACTTATTGTGTTTTTTATTTGCATTTCTCTAGTAATTAGTGGTGTTGAGCATCTTTTCATGTGCTTGCTAGCCATCTGTATGTCTTCTTTGGAGAAATATCTATTTAGATCTTCTGCCCATTTTTAATTTTTTTTTTTAATGTTTAAAATTTATTTACTTTTGTATGCTGATTCTTTGTTAATTGCATGAGCTTTTCTCTCGTTGCAGCAAGCAGGGGCTACTCTCTAGTAGTGGTGGGATCTTCGGAATCAATAATTGAACCTGTGTCTGCTGCATTGGCAGGCAGATTTCTTTACCACTGAGCCACCAATGAATCCCCCTCTTGTTTATTTTTTTGGTATTGAGCTGCATTAGATGTTTGCGTATTTTGGAGATTGATCTTTTGTCAGTTGCAAATGTTTTCTCTCGTCCTGAAAGTTGTCTTTTCATCTAGTTTATGGTTTTCTTTGCTGTGAAAACGCTTTTAAATTTAATTAGATCCCTCTTGTTAATCTTTGTTGTTATTTTCATTACTCAAGAAAGTGGGTCAAAAAAAATTCTGCAGTTTGTCATAGAGAGTTCTACTGATATTTTCCTGTAAGAGTTTTATAGTCTCTGGCATTACACTCAAGTCTTTAATCCATCTTGAGTTCCTCTTCTCTGTGCTGTTATTGTTATACAAATTACATCTTTATACAATATAAGCTCATCATTATACAGTTTTATAATTATTGTTTTATGCCATTATCTTTTCATCAAGAGAAAAAAGTTTACAAAAGTACATACAGTGTCTTACATATTTTCTTTTACTGGTGTTCTTTATTTCCTTGTGTAAATTCAAGCTAACACCTAGTGTCGTTTCACTTCAGTTTGAAGGAGTCACAATAATATTTCTAGTAGGACAGATATGCTAGCAACAAATCAGTCTTTGTTTACTTGGGAATGTCTTAATTTCTCCTCAGTTTTGCAGAATTATTTTGAGTGACTTAAACATTTTGGTTGACCATTAGCACTTTGAATATGTCATCCCACTGTAAAACATGGAAAACTTCATAAATTTGCATGTTATCTGTATACAGGAGCCATGGTAATCTCTGTGTTGTTTTAGTTTGTGTGCTTCCAAAGCATACGCTATGGATCCCTGCATACTACAGTGGAAATGAGAGAGACTTGGTGGAAGCTACTTCTACTCCCTGTTTTTTCATAAATCCTGCCTTTGCTACTTACAGTCTGATCTATGGGCTATGCTATTTAAAAATGTAGGACCTCCAGGGAAATAAAATTTTTATTTTCTGTTCAGGGATCTAAGTATAATCCCCACTATTTGAGCCTGTGTTTTCAAAAAGCCTCTGCTCACACTCTTTTCCTAGATTCCAGTTTGATACCTCCTCATATGCATAACGATTCCATCTACATAGTTAATGGATTTCTCACTTGTCACAATGATTCTCACTTTTGGGAAAGAGACACATGCCTTTCACTTGAAGAAGGCATTATTATATTTATTTCATGAGGCACTTAAATCTGGTAATCAGTTCTCACTTACAGCCAATCTATCCACAAATATCATTACCATTTAAGGCCAAAATGACCATACAGTCTCTCCCCAAATTCATGAGTAGCTTTCTATTCAGTCCAGTATTTTATTGTTAAAAAGAACAAGTTCTGTGGAGATGCAGTAAGATGAATAACAAGAATTTAAATGTCCTGGAATTAGCAATTACATGTGGTTTATTTTACTCCTACACAGAGCATTATGACTGCTATAGTTTGACTTACATATGCATATATGTCAATAAAGTATCCATTCACCCATCTATACCCCTTCATCCATCCATCTGGCAAGTCAACTATCTATTAATGAATCCACTTATAATTCATCTATAATATATCTTTTTATTCATAAGAATTCAATTTGATACTAGCATATGGTAGTTATCTAATAAATATGTGTCACCTTGATTCCTTACAAGGAATAGAGAGTAGTGTACAGCATTGTAATGCTTAGCACTTGGGACTGGGTAATTCTTCTCTGTAGGGGACTATCTCCTGTAGTGTTGGATGCTTAGCATCAGCATCCCTGGCCTTCCAGTAGATGCCGGTACTACCCTGCCAGTTGTGATAAGTCAAAACACCTCCAGATATTGTGACATGTCCTCCCCCCTCTCCACTCAGATGAGAACCACTGGTATAAAAGACATTATTTCTTTTATCATAATATCATTATTTCTTTTATCATAATATACATGTTCTTTAAAATCGGTATTTAACAATGCCTAAAGATGGGGGTCTTCCCTGGTGGCTCAGAGGGTAAGGAATCCACCTGCAATGCAGGAGACTCAGGTTTGATCCCTGGGTCGGGAAGATCCCCTAGAGAAGGGAATGGAAACCCATTCCAGTATTCTTGCCTGGAGAATCCCACAGACAGAGAAGCCTGGTGGGCTACAGTCCATGGGGTTGCAAAGAGTTGGACACAACTGAAGCAACTTAGCACTGAGCAACTAACACACTTAGAGTGAGTCTGGTTCCCTCAAGAGGCCAGGGTGGGGAGGTGGCAAAATGCTTTAAGGCTTAAGCCATGGGCTCAGGAAATGTGCATCAAAAAGATGGGATATTTATTGGATGCATGAATGGATTTCTGTGTTTCTCGGTTTACATTCTCTCACATATTGATTCATCCACTCACATATCATTCCACAAGCATTTATTGGTTACCTTTTATGTGCCAAGTGCTTTGCTAAGTACTGGGGATACATTAGTGAAATATAAGTCTGTTCATATGGCTCTTGCTGGCTTTGGTTAGAACCAGGAAAAAAAGAAATGTCTAAACAAAAGATATTGCTAAGTGTTCTGTGGATCAAAGCAGAACGTTGTGAGAGAATGACAGGGTTACATTAGATTAGTGAACTAAGAAGGACTCTGAGGTAGCATTTAATGTGAGACCTGAGTGTAGTACAGGACAGCAAAGCAAAGATGTGAATGAATTATTCATTTGTGTTGACTTATTTCTATCCACACAAGGTTTTTGTTAGAAGTGTAAAAAGACGATCATTTGCTGGTATGTTGACTTACATGTACGTGTGAACAACACTAGAATGTTTGTATGGAAATTTTTATACACTGTTCCAAATGAATTGAAGTCTGGCTCATTTCTAAATGAAACTGTGTAGCCCTACCAGTGAAAAGATAGTCACTCTCATAGCAATGCCATGAACCCTGGACCATTAACAAGCAAATGTGAGATATTCAGATTTTAAAACATCCCGTGACAAGAGCTGGAAGTTATTCAGAGAACATGATAAATACGGTTTCTGCCTTCGTGTTATTGTATATAACTGGGGAGATGGGAGTGACTAGAGAAAACTGCTAAAAGAAAACCCTGGTCTGATAGATTTATAAGAAAGCAGAAAATAATATTTATCTTGAATGGCTTCTCTCTAACTTTATCAGCCTCTCCCTAATTTTTCTTTAAATTTGGATTGGACTGAGATACCCATTTTAAAATAGGCATAACTGAATAAGCTGATTGTATTTTAGATAATTGTGGTAATAGAAAACTATGGACCTGTATGTGGATCCATTTATAATTCCATTGGTGTAGATAATGAAATTAAGTATAAAATATTGTAGAATCTGTTGTCATTCTTTGACCAGTCACAATAATGTAGTCTGATTTTTATGGTCCTATTTCCTGTTTGAAGAAAAATCCTTGATAAATCTTTTAGGGTATACTTGCCTTTTAGAAACAGGTTTATCTATTGAAAGTAAAAGGTTGCTTGTAGGCATGATTGAAATATTAATTAGAATAATGAGTTCATTACCACATCTTTACCTTTTATACTAAATGCTAAATTAAGTCAAAACTGCAGCTGCCAGTCAAACATCTTGAGGAAATGTGAGATTCTTTGCAAATATACAAACTACAAGATAGTTCTTATTTGAGGAAGATATGGTTACAGCTGGGTGATTGGGCATTTCAGAGAAATCTGAAGTCCCTCCCACTGTTTTCTCTACAAGTATCACTGGCATGTTAAAGTTGTGTCGCCAGAGAAGCCAAAGTCTATTTTTATACTGCAATTAAGTAATTGAGTACAAAATTCAGTATAGTCAGTGGGAACATGACTGGATGAATAAAGGAAAGCCAGAGAGAAGATAATCATTTCAATTCTTTCCTTAATTTTGCTTTCTACCCTAGTACTTAAAAATCAGTCTTGACAGGTACAACTGTGCTTCAGAGTACAACCCAACTCCTCCACAGCTGTGTAATTGCAGACAATTTATTTAGACTCTATGCTAGTTTACTGAACTGCAAAATGAAGTTAATAACACTTACCTTCTTGATTTGTGAGGATTAAATGAAGTATTATACATAATAGCATGCATATAACATAACCAAGGCTTAGTAAATAATAGCTTTATTATTAGCAGTTTCCTGCAGAAGTGACAACAACAGGAACAACAGAAACCCTGGGATTTTTTTTTCCCTTGCTTTTGTGGTCACTGTTAATTATGAACCTGTTTGACTCTGCGTTGGCCCTTGAGTTAGGGAAGAAAAGAGGTTGCAGTGAGAGGAAGCGGTGTTTCCAGACTTGTAATGTTTTTTATTTAGTTTCCCTCATTATGTTTCGCTCTGGCAAGTTTTTCTCCTCACACTTTTATAATTGAACATAATTATAATAATGAGCAACACATGAATGAAATTCACAATGACCATAATTCATAAAACTCATTACCCTCCTTTTCACAATTCTGGTTCCAAGATAAATATCCCAAGGGAGACCTCCTTTAAGATGTCCATGCCTACCCTGTTCTCAGTTACATCACCCAGTTTGTCTCTTGCATGGCATGTACCATGACCACTATTTTCATATGTATTTCTTTTTGCCATCATTAAAATATAAGTTCTGATAGATCAGTGATCAAATCTCTCTTGGTTATCATTGTATCTCTGGATGCTAGCTCTGTGCCTGGCACTCATAGACACTCAATATGTTCAGTTCAGTTACCTAGTCATGTCCAACTCTTTGTGACCCCATGGACTGCAGCACGCCAGGCCTCCCTGTACAGCACCAACTCCTGGAGTTTACCCAAACTCATGTCCATTGAGTTGGTGATGCCATCTAGCCATCTCATCCTCTGTCGTCCCCTTCTCCTCCTGACCTCAATCTTTCCCAGCATCTTTTCAAATGAGTCAGCTCTTCGCATGAAGTGGCCAGAGTATTGGAGTTTCAGCTTCAACATCAGTCCTTCCAATGAACACTCAGGACTGATCTTTAGGATGGACTGGTTGGATCTCCTTGCAGTCCAAGGGACTCTCAGGAGTCTTCTATTAGGGGTTAAAGATCTTTGCTTTTCCTTCAAACCATATTTGCCACTTGGCAGACTTATATCTTGGATTATTTTATTACCTTCTCTTATATAAACTTGAACAGAGATATTAAAAAAGCATGTGACTTTGTAATTATTTGTTACAATAAAACTCTGCTTTGGGGAAGAAGAGGGAGACCTCTCTTTGTAGTCTAGAATCTGTTCTAAAGTTTCTTCGTTAGAGATTATAAGTGCTACTCTCTAATTTGATATAATTAATCCTTTTGGTAACATTTTCAATGCATGTAACTAATTGGGTTTAATAAGAAATTGTTTAATTTACTTAAAGCACCCTTTTATTGTGATGTGCCATCAAATGCAGGATAAATTAAAAAGTTTTGTTCTTGTAGAACAGCATAATATCTTTTATTTTACTGATATCATTTATCTAGCTTCATTTTGCTTTGATTCTGATTGGATTACCTCTTCTTCAGAGTAGAGGATAGAACAGAGCTAGATTAAGGTGACTAAGTCAATATGCTTTCTACAGTTAGTATATTTTCCACCAGAAACTTCATCACTACTTTAAGATTTATCCCTCGTTTTCCATTAGAGGGTGTTGGTTAATCTAGTATCTTGTCTCCCTGACTTAAATCATATTAAATCCTTGGAAATTTTAGGTGCTGAACACATACCAAGTGTGTACAAGTTTACACACATACATGATTTATATACAAACATACACAATTTACATACACACGTTACCAGTTTACAAAATAGCCATAAGGTAATTAGCAGTTGGTTACTGTTTACTGCTAATGAGGTTAAGGTTACAGATTTAGTGTTCCTCTGAGTCTATTTTTTGGCCTAGTTCCATTGCCACAGATTTTACCCTGACCCCTGGGCTGCTGTTTCACAAATGCTGTTTGTCACCAGAGGGGACCGTGTTGGAGATGTGAGCAGTTCCCTGCCAACCCTCCACCTCTACTGGTCAAGGCTCTCACCATTTTCCTGCCAAATGGCATGTGGGCACCAGGGAGTGGGGGAGGGGCGGGGTTGTCTTCCATCTTTGCATTTACTGTATGTCAGGTTCTGTTCATAGGGATGCACTTTAAAGTTTGTTTTGTTTTTTAATCAACAGGACCATGAACACCATCTTTATATGGAGAAGACAGGTTATTAAAAAGAGCTGGGGATAAGCTCAATCATGAAACAGAGCAGCATTTTAGAACACCTACTTTTCCCTATTCCATTCTTTTGAATACCTTTAATCAATCTCTCTTCCGTTGTAACACAGATCAAGTGATACCGAAGTGCAATCTAGGGGAAATATGTGAACTGGAAGTCTAGAATTCAGGTCTCTCTCTCTCTCTCTCTCTATATATATATATATACACACACACACACAGGCATCATTTATTTTGCTTTAATTTTGTGGTCTGAAACATTTTTTTCATTTAAGGAGTTTTGTAAAATGCATGTTTATATGATGCTTTGAAGATTAAAAATTCACTGCTGCAAAGTTCATTTTTTTTTTACCTTAAAGATATGAAAACTTGGTATAGTTAGTACCATGAGTGAAATCATGGAAAATAGGTTACTTGGTCCTTGAGTTTTTTGGTTTAATCTTTCATTATGGATTAGGATTATTCTGAAACTAAATCAAATATGAGAGATGGTATAAAATCTAACTAAAAACAGTAACATTTACATTTTAATTATTTAAGGTGGTTACATTCTATAAAGTTGCCACAAATACTGAGTGAATATGAACCATTGTTCCTAAGGGGAGACACAGGGTTAGGTTTATTAGAGCTTCGGATTACAAAATTTTCATTAATCAATACATAACTTTGTTGTATGTATGTTTCTGTTCAAAGACCTTGTTGTTATTCAGTCACTAAATCATGTCCAACTCTTTGTGACCCCATAGCCTGCAGCACGCCAGGCTCCCCAGTGCTTGACTGTCTCCCGAAGCCTGCTCAGATTCATGTCCATTGAGTTTGTGATGCTATATGACCATTTCATCCTCTCCCATCCCCTTCTCCTTTTGCCCTCAATCTTTCCCAGCATCAAGGTCTTTTCCAATGAGTTGGCTCTTTGAATCAGGTGGCCAAAGTATTGGAGCTTCAGCATCAGTCCTTCCAATGAATATTCAGTGTTGGTTTCCTTTAGGATTGACTGGTTTGATCTCCTTGCTCCTTGGATCTCCTGTCCAAGGGACTCTCAAGAGTCTTCTCAAGCACCACAATTCAAAACCATCAGTTCTTTGGTGCTCAGCCTTCTTTATAGTCCAACTCTCACATTCGTACATGACCACTAGAAAAACCATAGCTTTGACTACAAGCAGTTTTGTCAGCAAAGTGATGTCTCTGCTTTTTAATATGCTGTATAGGTTTGTCATAGCTTTCCTTCTAAGGAGCAAGCAATTTTTAATTTCATGGCTGCACTCACTGTATGCAGTGATTTTGGAGCCCAAGAAAATAAGATCTATTGCTATTTCCATTGTTTCCCCATCTATTTACCATGAAGTGATGGGACTGGGTGCCATGATCTTTATTTTTTTGAATGAGTATTTTAAGCCAAATTTTTCACTCTCCTCTATCACCGTCATCAAGAAGTTCTATAGTTCCTCTTCACTTTCTGCTTTTAGAGTGGTATCATCTGCGTATCTGAGGTTGTTGATATTTCTCCCAGCAGTCTTGATACCAGCTTGTGATTCATTGAGCTTGGCATTTTGCATAATGTACTCTGCATGTAAATTAAATAAGCAGGGTGACAATATACAGCCTTGATGTACTCCTTTCCCAATTTTGAACCAGTCATTTGTTCAATGTCTGGCTCTAATTGTTGCTTCTTGACTTCTCATACAAGTTTCTCAGGAGGCAGAGGTAAGGTGGTCTGGTATTCGCATCTCTTTAGGAATTTTCCACAGTTTGTTTTGATCCACACAGTCAAAGACTTAGCACCGTCAATGAAGCAGTAGTAGATGTTTTTCTGGAATTCCCTTGCTATTTCTTAGAATATATAGTTTATTCATTAACATTGCTCTCAGGATCAACAGCACTATAACTTATTTCTAAATGAACCTTACATAATCCACCTATTTTCCCTGCAAAGCTTATCACAGCCTTTTTGAATTTAGGATTGGTAGATAGTACACTTTCAAATACATGCTCAGTCACTTCAGTTATGCCTGGGTCTTTGTGATCCCCTGGACTGTAGTCCTGCAGACTCCTCTGTCCATAGGATTCTCCAGGCAAGGATACTGGAATGGGTTGGCATTTCCTCCTCCAGGGGATCGTCTTGATCCAGGGAGTGAACTGGAGTCTTCTGTACCACCTGCATTGCAGATGGATTCTTTACTGCCAGTCCACTTGGGAAGCCCCATGCTTTTAAATAGTGAACCATTTTATATAGTGAAAGCATAAAAATGAGGCAGTTCCCTAGTGGTCCAGTGGTTAGGACTCTGCTTTCACTGCCAAGGACACGAGTTCAGTCCTTAGTTGGAAAACTAAGATCCAGCAAGCAAGCTGCATGGCACAGCCAAAAAAAAAAAAAAAAGCCAAAAACAGAAGGTATAAAAATGAGATAAACTAAATAGACTGCAAAGGACACTGCAGTATGAAAACTGCAACAAGAATGCAGAGCAAGTCATTCAAGGCAGCTAGAAACAAGTGTATCAAGCAACTCATCTTTTCATGCTTTGAATATGTTTGTGAATGACTGCAAAAGTACTGTGTTGATTTGGGGGCTACAGATAAATTTTAGTAACTATGTTAATTTGCAGATAGAGTCTGCCAATAATGAGGGCCACCTTCATATGTTTGTTACTTTAGAAAAGAGAAAATTAGTTCCCTTAGTCATTTAATGAGCCCCTGAAATACTTTGGTTTAGTGTTTCCATCTCTTGGTTCTTTTTTTGCTTAATTGAGTGACAAATTCTAACTTGCCATCCTTGACAATAAAATTTTGGAAGGAGCCATGTGCTCATCACTTTTTCCTTACCAACGCATGGTCCTGTTTCTGGCGTATGCTGTGCTTAATCACTCCAGTTGTGTCCAACTCTTTGCAACCCCAGGAACTGTAGCCCAACAGGCTCCTCTGTCCATGGGGATTCTCCACATAGGAATACTGGAGTGGGTTGCCATGCCCTCCTCCAGGGGATCTTCCCAAACCAGGGATCAAACCCAGGTCCTTTGCATTGTGGACGGATTCTTTACTGTCTGAGCCACCAGAGAAGCCCAAGAATACTGGAGTGGGTAGCTATCCCTTCTCCAGGGGATCTTCCCAACCCAGGAATCGAACCCAAGTCTCCTGAATTACAGGCTGATTCTTTACCAGCTGAGCTAGCAGGGAAGCCCAAAAGTTGGCTTAAAACTCAACATTGAAAAAACAAAGATGATGGCATCCAGTCCCATCACTTCAGGGCGAATAGATGGGGAAACATTGGAAACAGTGACAGACTTTATTTTCTTGGGCTCCAAAATCACTGCAGATGGTGACTGCAACCATGAAATTAAAAGACGCTTGCTCCAACCTAGACAACATATTAAAAAGCAAAGACATTACTTTGGTGACAGAGGTCTGTATAGTCAAAGCTATGGTTTTTCCAGTAGTCATGTATGGATGCAAGAGTTTGACCATAAAGAAGGCTGAGCGACAAAGAATTGATGTTTTCAAACTTTGGTGTTGGAGAAGACTCCTGAGAGTCCCTTGGACTGCAAGGAGATCAAACCAGTCAATCCTAAAGGAAATTAACCCTGGATATTCACTGAAAGGACTGATGCTGAAGCTCCAGTACTTTGGCGACCTGATGTGAAGAGCTGACTCATTGGAAAGGACCCTGATGCTGGGAAAGATTGAAGGCAGGAAGAGATCAGGACGACAGAGTATGAGATTGTTGGATGGCATCACTGACTCAATGGACTTGAGTTTCAGCAAGCTCTGGGAGATGGTGAAGAAGGGACAGGGACGCCTGGCATGCTGCAGTCCATGGGGTCACAAAGAGTCAGACATGACTGAGTAACTGAACAACAACAAATCCCCTGAAAATGTTAATGTAAACTTATAACGGTATCATACGCATTGGCCTAATTCTGTTTCTCTGTTTTTTTTTTAAATATATTGTGCCTGCATTTTTTTATTTTTGAGTTCCTTACAAGTTGAATGAATAAGCTATGTATTTTTCTTCATGCTGAATTTAGTTTCAATTTTTTGTTTTCTTCCTCAAAGGAAATTAAATATTCTTGCATTGGAAAGATGGCCCTATTACTCTGGCCGTCCACTTGGCTTTCTTATAACAGTGTTTAAGGCCACTGATATAAATTTGTAGAATAAGTAATTGGTTTACTTATACTATCAAGTAAGACATTTTTTGAATATTGATGTTTTCAATTAATAATCATTCTTCTTCAAATTGGAGATTTTTATTTATTTATTTAATAAATTTATTTATTTTAGTTGGGGGCTAGTTACTTTACAATATTGTAGTGGTTTTTGCCATACATTGACATGAATCAGCCATGGGTTTACATGTGTTCCCCATCCTGAACCCCCCTCCCACCTTCCTCCCCATCCCATCCCTCTGGGTCATCCCATTGCCCCAGCCCTGAGCATTTGTCTCATGCATCGAACCTGGAATGGTGTTCTGTTTCACATATGATAATATACATGTTTCAATGCTATTCTCTCAGAACGTCCCACCCTCACCTTCTCCCTCAGAGTCCATAAGACTGTTCTATGCATCTGTGTCTCTTATTCTGTCTCGCATATAAAGAACACCTTTTGTTTCTTTTTTGAAATGATGACTGCTTTGTATTTGCATTGGCTGCCTCAGAAAGGTTTGACTTACGCTTTTTCAAAATGATTGTTAACCATTGTAATGAGCCTTGGACAAGTTACCAGTCCAGTAGCTTTGGTTAACACATGTCTGCAAGGATTCTTACCATCCTGGTAACTGTGCTGGTCCTGTTGAGCCTCACAGCAGGAAAATTGTCTCTTGCACCTTGGCTTATGAAGCCTTTGCATGTTTGGAAATAGTCCTTCTGAGGCAGGACTTATACTTAGCTTTGAATAAAAGTTGTTATGTTAATATCACTTGTTAAACACAGGAGAAAGAAAGGCTCCCGATGACTCATCTTGCATTTTTCATAAATGTTAAAACTGTTATTTGTATGTAATTCTTTACTGCATTTTTAGCTGTGTACAGTCTCTGGAAGTGATAAAGGTGTTTCTTACAAATTCAAAATCCCGAAATGCTGCCTCTGTGTTAAATCTCATAAGCATATCTATGCCACAGACATACCATTTTCATTAAAGATGCTTTTAAGTCAGGACTGTAAAAGCTTGTATTGTTTCTGCAGACAGGGAAAATGTTGCTTGAATGAGTGCTAATATTTTAGGCACTGAGGGGTGGTGATGTGTGTACTTACTTAATTACAAAGTTTTGCTTGCATCTACTGTATACTTAGGCGTCCCTGGTGGCTCAGTCCATAAAGAATCCACTTGCAGTGCAGGAGAGCCAGGTTCAATCCCTGGGTTGGGAATATCCCCTGGAGAAGGAAATGGCAACCGACTCCAGTATTTGTGACTGGAAAATCCCATGTACAGAGGAGCCTGGTGGGCTGTAGTGCATGGGGTCACAAAGAATTGGACACAACTTAGCCACTAAATCATCACCATAATGTACTTACGTATTGCTATTTTGCTTACAGAAATAGTCATTTTTTAAGTTATTAATTCAGTACATCCTTTTAAAATAATTCTTTTCTAAGTATAAAATTTGTATATTAGAAACATTGCCTACAGTACTGTAGTAGAAATTAATGCAGTGAACATAATTGGTAAGTTTGATTCACTATGCCCCAGGAGATAAATCTTCTTGGGGGAAAAATTTTGATATTCTGGTATGAAATACCAATGCTTTTTAATAATTTGTATCAGCCTGACTTATGGGTTTATGGTAAAACTTGATAAATATTTATTGAATGGTTGTTTGGATATAAAAATATAGGTACAGCATAGTGCTATAGGTTGGTTTATAAAACAAATATTGCCTTTAAATAATGAACTATTGATTCATTATTAAAATTTAGAAATGCTGAGGTAGAAACTGGTAAAGGAAACTCTTTTTAGCTGGAAGAGAAATGGATATATAACTGGCTCATCCCCCGTGTTTTTCTGAATAAAGAAAAAGTAACAAATGTAAAATACAAGTGAGTAAATACTGGATATTTATTTAGAAATCAAAGGTCAAGCAAGATATGTTCTCATGTATGAGATACTGGCCAATCCTCTTCATTTTTCTCCTATGCACTCCTGTCAAAGATTCCAAACGATGATTCTGACTTGAAGATATAATTGAAAATATCATTCATGTGTGTGTTACACTGTGCTTTCTAATTTTGTTAGGGGAAAGGCTATACATAATTTTTAACAATAAGCATAGAATCCAGGAAGTCATTTTTGAATCCACTGACTTCAATTATAAAAAGAAATGTATCGGAATTCACATTACTCATGTAATATTGCATAACTACATATGCTTGGAAAAGCAAACTAGGATTATATTTTGTGTGTGTGTGTGTGTGTCAGTTGCTCAGTCATGTCTGACTGTTTGCAACCCCATAGACTGTAGCCCACCAGGCCCTTCTGTCCATGGGATTCTCCAGGCAAGAACACTGGAGTGGGTTGCCATTTCCTTCTCCAAAAGGAACTATAGAAAGAAAGAAAGTGAAGTCACTCAGTCATGTCTGACTCTTTGCAACCCCATGGACTGTAGCCTACCAGGCTTCTCCATCCGTGGAATTTTCCAGGCAGGAGTACTGGAGTGGGTTGCCACTGATACTCTAAAAACAGTAACCAAAAAAAAATAAAAAATAAAAATAAATCAGTGACCAAAACCAACTGAAACCAAGATTCTTCCCGATAGATTTGGCATCTAATCTAAGAGAAGCTCTTCTGTTTTCTGTTGTGTTTTCTCCTTCATGTTCACTATTGTTACTGTATGTTTCAAATAAAAAATTTAAATAATAATATTTAAAAAAAAATCAATGTATCGAAACTTAACCCCCCCCCAAGAAAAACCAGTTTACCAATTTACCCATATTCTCCGTATCTATGAGCTTGTTATTTTTAAGATTCTACCCATGAGAGACCACACAATATTTGTGTTTTCCTATCTTAATTATTTCATTTAGCATTATTCTCTTGAGGTCCATCTATGTTGTCACAAAAAACAAGATTTCATTTCTTTGTGGGCTGAATAATAGTGCGTTGTGTGTGTGTATATATATATGTGTGTGTTTGTGTGTGTGTGAGAGTGTGTATATATATACACACACACACAAATTTTATCCATTCATCCTTTGATGAACATTTGGATAGTTTCCATATCATGCTTAATATAAGTAATAACTGCAGTGAACCCGGGGATGTGAATACTCCTTTTCTCTAAATAAGGATTTAATATATTAATAATAGTACACCAAATAGAAACTAAAGTCAACATAGTTAATAAGTTCAATTCACCACATTCCAGGATGGAACACATCTTGACTTTTAGAAGTGAAGTTGACCAGAATTCAGCTTGCAAACTACTCACGGTAGAAATGCATGACCATATATGTCTAAATGGGAGGGATTTGATGCCATAGATTTATTCTTTTTTGTTGATTTCATAGATATTTATGGGATACTTACTGTGTGCCAGACTGTAGTGCTGTTCTATGATATTTTAGGTTACTTATTGTAATTCTGCTTACTAAAATGATACTATATAGATAGATGAAGCTTTGACTTTTTTTCCTTCCTTCCCTTTTAACTTGAAAATTCAACTCAGTAAATTTTAAAGCTCTATTTGGCTTTAATGAATGATTCATGAATCAAGCAGTATCCCATGTAGTCTATACGGAAGAGCTACATACTACAGAAAGGAAACTGTTTTTAACGGCAAGACAAAGAATACATAAACAAAAAAGATTCTTTCAGGCTTTGGTAACCTACCTATGGGCTTCCCAGGTGGTGCAGTTGGTAAAGAACCTCCTGCCAATGCATCCGATGCAGTTTCGTTCCCTGGGTTGGGAAGATTCCCTGGAGGAGGAAATGGCAACCCACTCCAGTATTTTTATCTGGACAATCCCATGGACTGAGGAGCCTGGCGGGCTACAGTCCATGGGGTTGTAGAGTTGGACACAACTGAGCATACATGTACACATATTTCCTGTATATATGGCAGATATCCAGGAAAACTGACTAACTCTCCAAAGTGGCCCAAGTGATCATCTTAAAAACATTATTCATCAAAGACAAAAGAAAGATATTTGGTGGCAGGAGAGGAGGCCAATTAAGGAAGTTTATCAAGAAAAATCACAGTGAACAAAGTTAAGGTTATCATGTCTACTTAAATCACTGCCTTCTCCATGAGTAAGAGTTTCTAGAGATTTAGAGTCGTCTTTTTCTTCCTGGTATGGAGAGGAAGACACCCTTAGAAATGGAGATTTGCCTTGTTAAGTGTAAACATCTCTCACAGATGAGTAACTTCTCAGTTTTCAGAATTTTTCCTGTATCTGCTAGTTCTTGAAAATAATCATCCTAAAATAATCCTTATTCCAGAGAGCCATATTTGGGGCTGGCTAATTCTCCTCTTTAAAAGGAAGTTTGTTTTTTTTTTTCTTTTGTTCTGAATCATTCATCTCTACCAGAGTTCCTGAATAAAAAAATAAATGAACGTGTTAGCTCTATTCTAAGACAATGGAAAAAAAAAAAAAAATCAGTTTCTGCTTCTGGATATCCAGTATTCTTGCCCAGAAAATTCCAGGGACAGAGGAGCCTGGTGGGCTATAGTCCATGGGGTTGCAGAGAGTCACCTGTGACTGAGCACATAAAGTCAGTTAAAAGCAGTTAGATAAGAACATGAAAAAGCCCTGTAAAGCAAAGCAGTGATGGTGGCTTTCCCTTTGTATTTACTGTGTGTATGTGTTCATTCGTGGAAAGCTGTGTATTTACTAGTAAGTATTTGCTGTTCGAGGTGGCACTAGTGGTAAAGAATCTGCCTGCCAATACAAGAGACACATTGGTGTGCTACAGTTCATGAGGCCACAAAGAGTTGGTCACACTTGAGAGCACATGTGCACGCGCACGTGCGCGCACACACACACACACACACACACACTTGCTGTTTATCAAATGGCAGACTGCTTATCTAGTGAAGAGGTACGCTCTGTTCTACTGATTGAGATTTAGGTTTTAAATGGTGACTGGAAGTCTATGTGTACAATCATCTGCCAACTCTAATTCTTCCTCATTCGGTTTGAGTTTAGAAGATGGAGCCAGAGCACGCTTCCTACCTGGGGGAGAATGGACATTGAAATCACTGCCCAAGTCTTTCCAGAGAAATAATTTCTAATTTCCATCAAGCTCTCTCTCTTTGTCTTTGATGTCATGAGGAGGTTAGGGGCCTTCTTAGTGAATGCTATGCTTTATCATATTCTTTGGAATATATTTCTGAAGTCTCTTGGCAGCTGAAATTTCTATTTTAGCAACTCTTTATGCACTTACTTACTTACTTGGTGAATACTTGACTTAGTTTTTCTCCAAACTGGAAATTACATGTGTCCTATCACTGAATTCAGATCTATACTCCAATATATAGATTTACATATTTTTATAGATAAATTGCAAGTGGCAGAAACTGAGCTAACATTGTTCTTGTTTAGTCGCTAAGTCATGTCTGACTCTTTGTGACCCCATGGACTGTAGCCCGTCAGCCCCTCTGTCCATGGGATTTTCCAGAATACAGGAGTAAGTTATCATTTTCTTCTCCATGGGATCTTTCCAACCCAGTGATCAAACCTGCGTTTCCTGCATTGGCAGGTAGAGTCTTTATCACGGAGCTACCAGGGAAGCCCGAGCTCACATTACTTAATTTAAAATAAGAAATTTTTTATTTTATATGTGAAAACATGGATGGATCTGGCCTCACAGATATGTTCTCATGCCTCTTATATCTGTCTGTATTTCTCTTTGGGTTTATGTTTCATTTTTTTTAAAATCGCTTTCTCCATGAATTTATTACCATGATCACTGTTTTTGACCCATGCTTTAATAAATTCATAACTACAGAGGAAGAGAGGCTTTGGCCATTCTCAGGCTATCGTTTTCATTACTCACAGTTGGATCACACATTCACGTATCACAATGACCTGGAGCGGTTAGATGTTGGGCATGCCCCACCTTAGACCATGAGCCCATACCTGGGACAAAATGGGTGAGAAGTAATTAAAAAAAAAAGAAAGGTGGGATGTAGACACATGGTAGCTATTTATCGTATCATGAACAACAACAACAAAAACCTGTAAGAGAGGCTTCTAGACTTTAGAGCAGAATAGTTAAGCTAATGTACATAACATTTTTTAGGTTGAAATATACATGCATAATGACATCACTAAAGTGCATGGTGAAGTCCAGGGGCAGGGTGAATGATAGGAAGCGTGGGGAGGAGAAAATGTGCATTGGGGAAGAACAGAAAGAGGTGTGGGGAATCCTGAAGTTAATAAGTGAGGAGGGCACAGATGGGAGAGGTACCAACTGAAGGAACTAGGACAGAGAGCTAGTTAGAGGATGGAGAGAGAAATACAAGGGAGACAGACAAAGATAATGAGAGAAAAGGACTAAAGATTGACATAGGGGAAGAGAGAAGAGGTCCTAAGAGAATACTTTGTGGTTAAGAAAATTAGTGATATCATCTTTGTATTTGTTCTTTTTTGCTAAGGTAGAACATTTCAGCATTATTAGGCATACTCAGGTAATTGTGGGTAACATTGATTTCATACTTGTAAAAAATGCCTTTCAGTATGGTATGAACCAAGGTAATGACAATTCTCAAATAGTGGTACTTTTAATCAATGGGAGATAGAACACTATGTTTTTAAATTGTAGAATACTTCAGACACTGAAGAGAGAACAAAACTGTACCCAGTCATGCATGAATGGTGTATATTCTACCAATACTCATTCTGACAGAAAATTTCAAATACCATTTGGCTGTTATTTCTCCCTGGGTTTGCTTTGTATCCCATGGAGATGATCTGACCTTAAGCATTTGTTAGCTTCAAAGAGAGCTCAGTTCTTGCCTCATCTCTGCAGGACTGAAGAAATGGACCCTTGGTTAACAACAGGAAATCACATTGATTTTAATATTATGAATTCTTTACTCTGATGCAGGAAATGTTTCTGGACAATCGCAGTGGGCTAGTGGTTATGGAGCTGAATGAGACTGAATTTCAAATTAGAGCTGAATTTCAAAATATAAACCAACTCTGTAGGTCTTGTATAGTTGTAAGGTGCAGAGGTAGTGTATTAGCTGGCCCACTTGAAAATCATCTGTGATTATGTTAATGGGCTCCTAAGTGGACTTATTTCCATCTGAGTGTATAAAACCAAACTTCTTGACTGTTTTCTGTGCTTATAACTCCCCGGAATGAAACAATATGTCAGCATATGTGTGTTGGTTGGATAAATCCAGTAAGATCTCTCTAAGAATTTCAGTCCCATTATGCAATAGACATAAAAATATGTTATTTTAGGAGATAAACCTATTGGAGGTTGAGATAATATAGAGGGTCAAAGAGATATTCATGAATCACAGATCTGACCCAATATAGCTTGACTAATAACTTTTTAACATTTTTATATATTTGTTACTTAGAAGAAAAAAACAGCTTTCTGGACTCATTCACATATCACGCACTTTACTCTTTGAAGTGTACAATTTAGTGGTTTTTAAAATATTCAGAGTTGTGCAATGATCAGAAATCAGCTCTAATTCCAGAACATTTTCATCTCCACAAAAATAAACTTTGTAGTTGTTAATAGTCACTCCCGATTCCTCCCTTACCTGGCCCCTGGCAATCAGGAATCTACTTTCTATCTCTGAATTTAAATATTTTGGACATATCATATAAGTGGGATTATACAATAACCATACAATATATGGTTTTTGTGTTTGACTGTTTTCACTTAGCATGAATTTTCAAGACTTACCACATTGTAGCATGTTTCAGGACTTCTTTCTTGTGACTAATAATTTTAAGGGTACAGATAATCCTAGGGCACAGGTGAAACCTTATGTAAAACCTTATGTAAAACCCCTTGGAAGCTCTGAGGCAGCAAGAAAGGACTTGGGAACATCACTGGAGGTCAAGGACTTCTTCCTGCACCTCTGTGATTTCCTAAGGGAGACGTACATGACCTCTGAAGTTCTAAAGTCCTTTCATGCTGCTTCGGAGAATGCATGGGGCCCAGTTTCATGTAGAAGGTTTCTAAGTGATGTGTGTTATTTTAATTACTTCTACAAAACAATATTTAGATCATAAAAATCTGCATTTTATGTTCATATAATATAGCTTTTTTCAGTAGACTATGCCCCACTAATGTTAGATTCTGGGTTGTTTTACCATAGGCAGTGCTAGACAGTCACTTCATAGATAAGGGCTCTCACTAGTCAATGCTATTAACTTACTTGCCAGTAAGTCTGTCATTACCATGTTTAACCAGAGGTTTGACTGGATCACTGTTTTTATTTCTGAGGGGTGGCCTCTTGGTGAAGGGAGAGAATTTGAATGGCAGATCGGCTGTTTAAGCATGTTGTTGTTGTTCAGTTGCCCAGTCATGCCTGACTCTTTGCGACCCCATGGACTGCAGCCTGCCAGGCCTCCCTGTCCCTCATGATCCCCTGAAGTTTGCCCAAGTTCATGTCCATTGCATCGGTGATGCCATCCAGTCATCTCATCCTCTGATGCCGTCTTCTCCTTCTGCTCTCAACCTTTCCCAGCATCAGGAAGTTTTCCAATGAGTCAGCTGTTTGCAAAATGACCAAACTACTGGAGTTTCAGCTTCAGCATCAGTCGTTCCAACGAATATTTAGAGTTGATTTTCCTTAAGATTCACTGATTTGATCTCCTTGCTGTCTAGGGCACTTTAAGGAGTCTTCTGCAGCACCACAGTTTGAAGGCATCAATTCTTGGTGTTCTGCCTTCTTTATGGTCCAGGTCTCACAGTCATACATGACCACTGGGAAGACCATAGCCTTGACTGTACAAATTTTGTTGGCAGAGTAATGTCTGCTTTTCGACACACTGTGTAGGTTTGTCATAGCTTCCCTCCCAAGGAGCAATTGTTTTCTGATTTCATGGCTGCAGTCACCATCTGCAGTGATTTTAGAGCCCAAGAAGAGGAAATCTGTCACTACTTCCACCTTTCCCCCTTATATTTGCTGTGAAGTAATGGGGCCGAATGCCATGATCTTAGATTTTTGTGATACTTCATCTTAAGCTGGCTGTTTCACTCTCCTTCACTTTCATCAAGAGGCTCTTTAGTTCCTCTTTGCTTTCTGCCATTAGAGTGGTGTCATCTGCATATCTGAGGTGGTTGATGTTTCTCCCACCTGTCTTGATTCTACCTTGTAACTCATCCAGCCCATTATTTCTCATGATGTGCTCAGCATATAGGTTAGACAACCAGGGTGACAACAGACAGCCCTGCCATACTCCATTCTCATTCTTGAACCAATCAGTTGTTCCATACAGGGTTCTATCTTTTGCTTCTTGACCTGCTTATAGGTTTCTCAGGAGACAGGTAAGATGGTCTGGTGTCCCAATCTCTTTAAGAACTTTCCACAGTTTGCTATATTGCACACAGTCAAAGGCTTTAGCATAGTCGATGAAATAGAGGTAGAGGTTTTTCTGGAATTCCCTTGCTTTCTCTATGATCCAGCAAATGTTGGCAATTTGATCTCTGGTTCCTCAGCCTTTTTCTAAACTCAGCTTGGATATCTGGAAGTTCTTGGTTCACATAATGCTGAAGCCTAGCATGCAAGATTTTAAGCATGACCTTACTAGCATGAGAGATGAGTGCAATTGTCCCATGGCTCTATGATCCAGCAAATGCTGGCAATTTGATCTCTGGTTCCTCGGCCTTTTTCTAAACTCAGCTTGGATATCTGGAAGTTCTTGGTTCACATAATGCTGAAGCCTAGCATGCAAGATTGTAAGCATGATCTTACTAGCATGAGAGATGAGCGCAATTGTCCCATGACTAGCACATTCTTTAGTAATACAATTTTTGGAAACTGTGATGAGGATTGACCTTTTCCAGTCCTGTGGCCACTATTGGGTCTTCCAGATTTGCTGACATATTGAATGCAACACCTTGATGGCATCATCCTTTAGGGTTTTGAATAGCTCTACTGGAATTCCATCGCATCCACTAGCTTTACTAGTGCTTCCTAAGGCCCACTTGACTTCACACTCCAGAATGTCTGGCTCTGGGTGGCTGACCACACCATTGTAGTAATCTGGTTCATTAAGATGTGTTTTTGTACAGTTCTTCCATGTATCCTTTTTGTCTCTTCTTGATCTCTTCAGCATCTACTAGGTCTCTACCATTTCTGTCCTTTATTGTGCCCATCTTTGGGTGAAATACTTAAGTATTTATTCTTCTTAAATTTTTTTGTCCTCAATGATGTGGATACAGAGATTAGTGAAACAGCCCCTCATCTCAAATATTTTTACAATCTAACGAGAGGAATTGAAGAAGGACATGGCAACCCACTCCAGTATTCATGCCTGGAGAATCCCATGGACAAAGGAGCCTGGCAAGCTACAGTCCATGGGGTCGCAGAGTCGGACACAACTGAAGCAACTTAGCACAATGAGAGGAATACAAAACTAACATCACAGATAATGAATCTGAAACCCTAAATATGGCACATGGCATCGAGTGAAGTCTCTCTAGAGATGGAAGAATTTAAAAATTATAGATAGTATGAACAGTGCAATGATGAAGTACTGCAACATAGTTGAGTACTATGAGAAGGGTAAGGTTTTAGTGGATAATGCACTTGGTACGTGTTTCAGGTTTACTCATTCTGCTAACATTTATTCAATAATTTCCTATGTGCCAGACACTATAGGAGGGTAAATGAGACAGAGCATTTACCAGGAAATGAGACCAGGAACATTCCTGGTTCCTGTGAGCTTTCAATTTCAGAGGGAATCTAGCCTAGTAAATAAATAACACGTTGTGGCATTACACGAAGTAAGTCAAGACAAAGACAAATGCTATTCTTACTTAAATGTGTATATTCTCACTTATCTGTGGAACCTAAAAAGGCTGAATTCACAGAAATGAAGAGTAGAAGAGGAGCTGAGATGTGGGTACAATGGGGAGATGCTGGTCAAAGGGTACAAACTTCCAGTGAAAGGTGAGCAAGCTCTGGGGATCTCATGTAAAGCATGGTGATTACAGTTACCAATACCGTATAATATAGTTGCAAGTTAAGAGATTAGATGTTAAATGTTAACACCCCACAAAAATTTGGTAATTATGTGAGGTGATGGGAGTGTTAAAAAAAATACACATACATTATGATAACGGTGCTTTAGCTTTCAGGAAAGCAACAAAGTTAGTCTCTAGAAATGTGAGATCAATATACAGGTTAAAATCTTGAGACATGAGTAAGCCATTACTGGCTAAAGTAGGAAGATAAAGCTTTTCAGGGAGAGAGAGTTAGATGGGCAAAGCATAAGGGAACACAGTGGGCCCAAGAAGTTGTAAATATTTGTAAATACCACTGGTTCCTTTTTGGGTGATGAGGGGAGAAAGTAGTGGTAGGATAGGAGTAAATTACAACAAACCCCCCCCCCCAACATTGCTACCAATTTTTAAGAACTTGTGTTGTTCCAGGTACAATATTAGGTAGAAATGTTGCATCACTGAATTCACACACCATATTTGGAGGATATAATATCTTGATTTTATAAATATCAATCTAGTTATTTATAAGATATGTAGAACTGTTTTATGAAAACCCATTCTCCTTCCATGAGTTTGCACAAGGAGAAAAGATGGGTTTGTATATTAAGTTCCCATAGGCTTGGAGGTTGGCACATTATACTAACCTGATGGGGAAGCAATGAAACCACATCAGCACTTCTGGGTGGCTTCAGGACAATCAGTCCCCGTCTATAGTTTGCATCTGTATGTGTCTATAAACAGGATAACACAGATACCTATGAATAGTGAGCTTCCTTGGAAATACCATATAAAAAACTCCGCTTCCCTTTTCCTTCTATCCAGGTTGCAGATCCTGGCCCCACTTTAACACTAAGTATTTAACCACTTCTACCTGATTTCAGTACGGGAAGGACAAGATCGTTACTGTGTTTCAGAAAGATAAACTGGTCAAGAATTTGAAGAAAGAAATGAAAGCTTAGAGAAACGGTTAGAGAAAATTTTTAGAAGCCCGCTGTGTGTGTGGCGGTGGGGATGATGGTGCTGAGATGGAAATTGCCATAAGAGGAAAATGAATGCACCTCTGGATTTGCTGTTTAAGGAGTCTAAATGTTGAGGTTTGAGTCTTTCTGATAGAGATAGTTTATAGGTAGGCAGGAATATGATCTGAAGCCGAGTCACCAGGGGCATCCCTGGTAGCTCAGCTGGTAAAGAATCAACCTGCAATGCAGGAGACCCTGATTGATTCCTGAGTCATGAAGATCCCCTGGAGAAGGGATAGCTACTCACTCCAGTGTTCATGGGCTTCCCTGGTGGCTCAGATGGTAAAGCATCTGCCTACAATGCGGGAGACCTGGGCTCAATCCCTGGGTCAGGAAGATCTCCTGGAGAAGAAAATGGCAACCCACTCCAGTATTCTTGCCTCGAAAATCCCATGGATGGAGGAGCCTGGTAGGCTACAGCCCATGGGGTCTCAAAGAGTCGGACACGACTGTGCAACTTCACTTTCTTTCTTTCTTTCTTTCAGGATATTCCAATTGTTGACTGAGAAAAAGTGCACAATGTAAGGGTTAAGTTTTATTTGGAGCAAAATGAGGACAGCGGCCTGGGAGACAAGATATTAGTTCTGAGAAATTGCTCTGAAGAGTTCAAGGGGAAGCTCAATATATGTATGTGATTTTGGTGAAGATGGTACATGCAATCAAGTCCACATTTTTGCAGAAGGTTATTGCTAGTCACAAAAAGTGGATGTCACCATTTATCATTTTAGTGCTTTTTTAGATATGAAGGGATACAAAAATTGGGCTCATAAAATCTCCTGAAAGTGTCTAACCATCTGAAGCCCTATTCTGCCAGTTTTTCCCAGAGCACAGATTGCCTCATTTCTGATCTCTACGCTGAGGTGGCAAGCAGGGTGTGTTGGAGGTCAGTGGTCACAGCAGCTTGTGATTTAATCCTTGTAGAGGCAGAAGGCAAGTACCAATTTTAAGTTGGCACAAGGCATATAGTAGTGTCTTTGGAGTCACAAAATAATATAATATAAAAGAAAATTTCTATAGTAGAGAGAATGTTCTTTGTACTTGAAAATATCCAACAAATGAATTAATGTTGTGAATGTTGATGAACTTAAAAACGTTCATAAAACTGGCAGTGACACAGGTCCTAAGTATAATTTTTAGCCAGAGAACTTTAAAATCTTTCAATTTTTTTTCAATCATTTTTTCCTAAACAGAAATGAGCAGAAATGTCTTGCCCAGGAAAAGCCTCATGGTCTTTAGATGTTAGTTCTATAAATAGGACTTTATAATTTTGTTGCCTTAAAGACACACAAGATAAAACTCTTGGATTTAAGTTTTATTCAGCGACCTTACTGAGGACTATAGCCCTTGGGCAGCCACTCACTTAGCTATGAGAAAACTTCTCTGAAGAGATAGAGAAGAAGCAAGTCTCTCTCTCTCTCTCTCTCTCTCTCTATATATATATATATATATATATATATATATATATATTTATTTATTTATTTATATGTATCGTGTGCACATGATTTCATTTGTGTCTGACTCTTTGCAACCGCATGGACTGTAGCCTGCTAGGCTCCTCTGCCCACTGGATTTCTCAGGCAAGAATACTGGGATGGGTTACCATTTCCTTCTTCAGGGCATCTTAAGACCCAGGGATTGAAACTGCGTCTCCTGTATTGGCAGGCGGATTCTTTACCACTGTACCACTTGGGAAGCCCATGCATCTAACTATCTAAGGGCCCTTATATCCAAATCACAGAGTGCCTCATCCTGTTTTTCATCCTGAATTCCTTTTGGTCGCACAGCAGGTGGGCAAAGGCAGTGGATTATGACTTAAACCTTGTGGAACTGGTTGGTAAACCCACATTCTTTGGTTCTTCTTTGTTCACAACTTGCCTTTTCACTTAACAGAATGTCATAGATACATGATAGCATTTGTGTAAAAATAGATAAATTATTTATTATTATATAATATGTGTTTCCATAGAAAAATATCTGTAAGTGGTCATACCTTAAGTGTTGGCTGGGTGAGGAAGAAGAGACATGTGTAATCTTTCCATCTAATTAGTATAATTAGATATTAATCTAATTGTCATTTTAATATGTACATAATCATTTTATGTAAGAATTTCATAAGGCTATATTTTTGTTATAAAAAAAGGTAAAAAACAAAAACTTTAAAATGATATACTACCCACTGAATACAATTTAAAAAGTATTAGTATTAGAATCAAATGGCATAAGATTATTTCACATTGTTAACATATGTATTACAGAAGCCATATAACTCTACCACAGAAAGTTGTATCTAACTAGTTATAGTACAGAGAAGCAAGGTAATCAGTTCTGAATGATGGATAAGGTGATGATGTTTTCTTATCCTTATTTCTTGTTCGTGGAAGGCAAGTACAAAATAAAAGGGGATTAGAGATCTAGGTCATCAGCCCAGGATGCTGCATTAATTCTTCTCATAGGAGTACAAAGGATTATCAGTCAACTTTGTCAGTTCTAATGCCATCCAATGCTTATAGCGGAGAAGGCAATGGCACCCCACTCCAGTACTCTTGCCTGGAAAACTCCATGGACGGAGGAGCCTGATAGGCTGCAGTCCATGGGGTCGCTAAGAGTCGGACATGACTGAGCGACTTCACTTTCACTTTTCACTTTCATGCATTGGAGAAGGAAATGGCAACCCACTCCAGTGTTCTTGCCTGGAGCATCCCAGGGGTAGGGGAGCCTCGTGGGCTGCCGTCTATGGGGTCGCACAGAGTCGGACACGACTGAAGCGACTTAGCAGCAGCAGCAGCAATGCTTATAGTGCCATCATAAGAGTAATTGATGAACCAAAGGAAATTGCAAGCTTTTTATAAATTTCTCTTAAGTACCTCGGAATCATACTTTGAATTTTATGACTTGAAGAATAAGATTGCTTTTTAGGACTTGTTTAGTGACCAGCTTTAAATTTCTAACGTAACTAGGCATTTGTACATCTATTAGACTATTAAAAAAAAATACTTAAACCTTTTGATAAACTTGAATAAAGAAATCCCACTTTGGCAACCCCTAGACTGTGACAAGACATAAGTATTATTTTCTTACGGTGTCCCAGAACTCACTGATCATAGTTGATTTGCTTCATTATATTGCACCTAAAAGTTTTCAATTGACAAGAAGAATACTTTATGAACTACAAATTTAAAGAGAAAATAAGTTGAAAGTTACAGTATTACTATATGGTCTTTAGCATTTTTAACCAATAAATTGCCTTGGATGCTTTTGCCTCAGAGAATGGAAAAAGAAATGGGGGAGCAAAACAGAAAAGATGCAGACAATAAACAAGTGCTTATGATACGGTTGGATGGCATCACCAACTCAATGGACATGAGTTTGAGTAAGCTTCAGGAGTTGATGGTGGACAGGGAAGCCTGGCATACTGCAGTCCATGGGGTTGCAAAGAGTTGGACATGGCTGAGTGACTGAATTGAGCTGAACTGAACGGTGAAATAGTATAGAAAGAAAATCAGAAGCAAGATACCCCAAATTGTGGTCTAGTCATCTTCATCATCCAGTCTGTCCTCCCTGAATGACTTAGTAATGACTTGTTCATGCGCTTGATAGTCATTATCAATTGTTAAGAGCGATGATCCTCCCAGTCAGTATACGAACCTTAAGTGCTTTTTGAATATTAAAGAAAAATAAGACCATACTTAAGTGCCAGTGGTTGGAATGTATTCTTTATACCTTTGAAAGAAACCAAGGTTAAGGTTAATGGTATATAACTTCTTCAGATTTATGAGTATCTTTGTTGAAACTGCCTCCATATAGGAAGTTCATATCATATAATAATTTCTTGATGTTTGCATCTTGACCCAATCCATTTTTTCCATCATTTTTTGTAGATACTGATAGTTTCCAGGACTTAAAAGAAGATGAGGGTTTTCATTCTTCTCTCTCACAACGTGGTTATCAGGTGCTCTTGGACATGGACAGTCTTAGGCAGAAGTTTCCCAGAAAAATAAATATTTGTTAACCATCAAATGTACACATGTGCACATATATATGTATGCTCACAAACATGAACACCACATTCAGTTATACCCTCTACTCTGTCAGCTCAGTGGAGTCCTGGGCACTAAACCTTCAAGGCATTGTGATAGAAATCTGCAGGGAGGTTCCATAGAGGTGTTGAGTTGCTGTTCTAGTTGGTGTATTCAGCTACTCTTCAAATTGGAAAGAGGAAAACACTGTCAATGCAGGAATGAGTAGGATTCTTAGCCAAGAGTACAGTGGAATTGTAGGCTGTAGGGCTTGCTTGATTTTTATGTCCTATTTATGTAGGGGTGCTTGTTTCTGGACAGATATTTCAAGCGAGTCCTTCTATATCTTGAACACTATTTGTTTTACCATGGAACATTCTTGTAATATTTTTCCTGGTGATGAACAAGCCATCTGATACTTAAAAAAAATAAAGATAGCTGAAGCACTTGTAATAGCCAATTCTACATTTGATTAGAAATTGAGAAGAGTTTTGATTAAAACCTTTCAAATATTACCTAAACTATGCATGCATGCGTGCTTAGTCGGTAAGTTGTGTCCGACTCGTTGCGACCCCTAGCCCACCAGGCTCCTCTGTCCATGAAATTTGCCAGGCAAGAATATTGGAGCAGCCATTTCCTTCTCCAGGGGATCTTCCGCACCTCCTGCATTGTAGGCAGATTCTTTATCGCTGAGCCATCTGGGAAGATTATGGGTTAGAGGTGGCACTGTGGTGAGGAACCCACCTGCCAGTGCCGGAGTCGGGAGAGACTCTAGTTCAATTCCTGGGTCGGGAAGATCCCTTGGAAGGAGGGCATGGCAACCCACTCCAGTCTTCTTGCCTGGAGCATCCCGTGGACAGAGGAACCTGGCAGGCTACAGCTTATGGGATTGCAAAGAGTCAGATACGACTGAAGCGACTTAGTACACACACACACATCATTTCTATGCAACACTAACATAGTTTATGTTGAAGTATTCCAAAGTAAATTTTAGAAAATGCAGTACTTCACTTCTGTTGGCAATTGTCAGAACCACTAAAAGCTATGCAAATAGTTGGCCTCAAATAAACCCTGATAAAAATTAATCATATTCATTGAAAATCCTACTTCTATCAGCAGTTGTTACTGAAACAAGCCTAGCAATGTTTACATCAATGTTTTGCATATATAAATCCTTGCTTACTTTAATGGCTAATTAGGAAAATTTAATTTGAGTTGTCTTTGGATGAAAAACAAAAATGTATTTAGAGTTTTATCAACACTGTACATTTATGCAGAATATATTCTTTTGTGAATGAGTGTATGAAATGCATTCATTCATTTATTTATAAAGGTTTATTGAGTGTCTCCTATGGTTTTGACGTGCAGAATAAGGATGGATAGGATCTGGCATGTGCCCTGAGGAGTATAAAATCTCTTAAAAATATGTGCATGAAGCAAGTGCAAAAAATAACTTGAGAACCCTTACTTTAGTTTTATAAGTAGAGCATGCACATGAGAAACATTTCACTAATACAGAAAAGTAAAAAAGGCATATTAAAACCATCTAAAACCTATGTGTATTTTTAATTTTCTTTTTTAAAAATGTAATAATTGTTATAATAAATATTGTATATAATTCTTTAAAAAATTATAATTATACATGTCCCCCGCCCCACGTAACCCAGATGCTACCCTCATTTGGATGCAGTAGGCTAGAGGAACACAAACTGGTTTGCTCTCTTGTGAACTGGTCATCTGGAGTCCCTCTAGGAAGGAAACTAATGTAATGGTTTGTGTCACTAGAACTCCTTAAATGGTTTGAAAGGTGGTGACACAAATTTATACATACGCAAAAATTCACTGAGCCGTACACCTAAGTTTTGTGTACTTTAGAACGTCTGTGTTATTCCTCAATTTTTAAAAAGTTCACTAGGTTATTATCACTGTGTAAGAGTTTTGTGAGAAGTGGCTCAGTACATGACTTACATGTGGGGGTGTAAGATCATTTTCTCCGTCACTGTAGTCAAGTGACCTTGCGATCTGGTGGTTTTCTTTTTCTCCATTTTGAAAGGATTTGAATTAGATATTGTCTCAGAATACTGCTTGGTAAGAATTTGGGATCTATAGGTAAATAAAGGGAAAACAGACAGACAAAAAAAAAAAAATGTTAGATTCAGTTCTATTCCTGTTAGTGTTCAAGCACAGTATTTTGCTATTTAATTAAACAAATGGTATTATATTAATGATATTAGTTTATCCAACATAATTATTAATTAATGGTGACATTTTCCCAGTAAAACCAATCTGCTCATAGTAAAAATCTACATTTCTTTCATCTCCTGCAGGGAGGGTGAATTATAACTCCAAACGATTCTTTTGTCTTGTCACTTCAGTGACATGAAACAGTTTGAATGGATTTAGCTGTAATGTACAATATTTCCTTTGTTTTCAGAGCAAAAAGCCCATTAACAGTTATTTCAGGATTACCGTGTTTATGACACTTGTAAATTGATTTATGGTATTAGCCAACCATGTGAGTGAACAAAAGCCTTTCATTTTCTTTGTGTTTATCTTTTCCTAGTTTCAAGGTGTTGAGTGATTCAGATCACACTTTAGGCTTATGGCAATATGCTGGACTTCCTCCCCATAAGACCTAATTTTGGAATGAAGGGAATCATTTAGCTTGAGAAGCACATAAAACGGAGCTGCGTAAAGGGGCACTTGCGCTCCCAGAGAAGTGAGGGTGACATCCACCCCATCCTGAAAATGTCAGACGGCTTTATATAAGACACTTTGTGCTACAAAGTGTCACTAATTCTCAAGCCCTTATTTTTGAAAAGAAAATGCGATTTACATAGTTCTATGATATGACACCAACCCAGACTATTACACAAATCCATTGAGTTATTTTTAAAGCTGCAATTTGGATATCAATGTCATAATATATCTCTTCCTGCTGATTATAATAAAAGTTGCCAATCTATTTCAAGCTTCTTAGTTGAAAAATGTTATTTAATGATTTAGCATGCATGAAGTTAATTCTGACCCCTAAAAATCATGGTGGCAGCAGCAACTTCATGCTGTTTCTCAGTAAAGAGGAATGTCAACACAGCACTTTTGGGGCTGATTACCTTCTATGCCTTCTTTAGAAATGGCAGATGGACAGCTGCTGACATGGTTGCTTTGTGTAGCTGCTGCAGTAGAAATAAGGCTTTTAGAAACAGTGATCACGAGAGGTTTTTTTTTCCCCTTTGAAACTGATTTATTGTATTTTCTCTTTAGAAATTTGACCGGAGCATGTTTAAGAAAAATTATTAACAGAAAATAGCAAGAATGTGAAAAACACCACCAAGATAAATTTTGGTATCTTGAACTAGATGCCTTCTAAGCTGTTTTTGATCCATTACCTCACTGGTCAGATTCTGGTTCCTTTTAAAAGGAAGTAGGAATGTCTTTATGTTGAGGTTAAATTTTATGACTTTGTGTTACATTATTTCCTTCAAGGAAGAAAGTGTTTATAACTCAGTAGGACCTTTGGAGAACAATAGTGTCAGAGGTTTTGAGGAAACATGACACCATTACTGTTAAGTGTAAAAAACAAGTGGCTGCTAGGAATGATTATTATTCAGAATATATTAACAAAAGCAACAAGACATTTAATTTTAAAATACTTGTGTTTCTCTTCAGTTTAGAAAGGTAGCATATAATAGTTCAGTGTGACAATGTAATCTTGATTTATTCTATTCCGTTTTGCCTTTCTTATACTTCATTAATGGAATTTAAAGCAGACTCCAATAGAAACAATGCAAACTGAGTGAGTTAAGACTCAAAGCATGAAAGAAATACCAGAAGACGTCAAGTATTCTACTAACAGCTACCCAGCTTAAAATAATTACTGTATTTTGGGTTTATATTTTCTTTAGTTGGACCATGACATTACAAACCTATAAAGCAATAAGAAACAAGCATTGTGTTACATATATAATTGTTGTTCAGGATGTGTGGAACAGAGATACACTTATGCTCAAAGGGACTCAAAATTTTATTATCTAGTTGAAACAGAAAAGGTCTGGATAGCATGGTAGCCTTAAAGAAATCTTTCTTCCTATTGTTTTTTGTTCTACAGGTAAGCTAGTGGAAGTTCTCAAGGCTTTGCTTTGCCTTAAGGAATCTCCTTACTGCTATTGGAATGCTTCAGGATAATCTCTGATTTCCACTGATTGAATAAACATTAAAAATGTTTTTATTATGGAAATATTAATATATACCTCAAAATAAAGAATTTCCACATATATCTATTGCATAGCTTCAGCATTTATCAATACTGTATCGATTCTTTTATTCTTTGTGCACTATACCAGTTAGCCCTTTCTGCATTGTAACCATACTAAAACAGATTGATTTCATACAAGAAACATTATTGCTTAGTCTACTATTTCTTCTGGTACATAGAGGATGAAATATGAATATATATTTTTTTCTTCTACTCTTCTTGAGTGGGTCTCTGTAACAAAAGGCATGTTAAATAAAGTTGCATGTTTCTGTTAATCTAAGTTTTATGTGATATAGGAGCCCTCATAAGGAAATAAAGACCTGAACAAGTGGTTATACCTGAGTTTTTTTCATGCTACATTTGAGAAAGAGCAGAAAGTTGTAGCAATATGGTAGAAAAGAAGGCATCTGAGCTAAGTGTAGTGACCTGCAGGAAACTTGGTAAGATCTGTTTATTGAGATTCTTTGCAGCATCCCTCCATCTTCAGAGATGAGGATGTTCCGTTTCCTCTTGGTAGAGGGAGGGCAGCCCTTACATGAAGGTTTTATGAATTTGCTTCCGGGGAAGGTCAAAAAGTCCTTCAGGCCTTCCCATTCCTAAAATTCCTTCAGCTTAAAGTACTCAATATGTCAAAGTGCATGTTTGCGGGTAGTGTGTTCCTGAACCCCAGGCAGGACACAGGCAGTTCTGCTAATCTTAACCAGTCTTGGATGGATGCTGATTAGGCTGGCTCTTACATGCGTGCGCAACTGGCAGGTCATCTGGGGCTGGCTCATCTAGGGTGGCTGTCCTTCCACACTGGTGGCTGGCTCGCTGTTGGCCAGGATTATAGAGGGTGATGCAGAGATGTCACTCATCTTTCGGCAGACTAATGCAGTCTATGCTGAGCGGAGTTCCAAAAGAGAGAATAAAATGTGCATGACTTCTTGAAGCCTCAACTCAGAGCTCACACGGTTGGTCAAAAGCTGACCAGATTGAAGAAGTGAGGAAATAATATGTAAAGTCATCTGCCAAAGCATGTGGATGCATGAGAATGGAAGACTTTTTGTTATCAATCTACCATGGTCCACCCACACCTAAAAAAACAAAAAAGTCTCCTATTTAGTAGAGTGTTTAAAATCTGTTATTATCATTTCACCAGTAAATACAGTCAGCAAAAACAAGACCAGGAGCTGACTATGGCTCAGATCATGAACTCCTTATTGCAAAATTCAGATTTAAATAGAAGAAAGTAGGGAAAACCACTAGACCATTCAGGTATGACCTAAATCAAACCCCTTACAATTATGCAGTAGAAGGGACAAATAGATTCAAGGGATTATATCTGATGGACAGAGTGCCTAAAGAAATATGGACAGAGGTTTGTGACATTGTACAGGAGGCAGTGATCAAGACCATCACCAAGAAAAAGAAATGCAAAAAGGCAAAATGGTTGTCTGAGGACACCTTACAAATAGCTATGAAGTGAAGAGAAGAGAAAGGCAAAGGAGAAAAGGAAAGATATACCCATTTGAATGCAGAGTTCCAAAGAAGAACAAGGAGAGATAAGAAAGCCTTTCTCAGTGATCCGTGCAAAGAAATCTAGGAAAACAATAGAATGGGAAAGATTAGAGATCTCCTCAAGAAAATTAGAGATACCAAGGGAACATTTCATGCAAAGATGGGCACAATAAAGGACAGAAATGGCACAGACCTAAGCAGAAGATATTAAGAGGAGGTGGCAAGAATACACGGAAGAACTATACAAAAAAGATCATCATGGCCCAGATAACCACGATGGTGTGATCATTCACTTAGAGCCAGACATCCTGGAATGTGAAGTCAAGTGGGCCTTAGGAAGCATCACTATGAACAAAGCAAGTGGAGGTGATGGAATTCCAGTTGAGCGATTTCAAATCCTAAAAGATGATGCTGTGACAGTGCTGCACTCAATATGACAGCAAATGTGGAACACTCAGCAGTGGCCACAGGACTGGAAAAGGTCAGTTTTCATTCCAATCCCAAAAAAAGGCAATGCCAAAGAATGTTCAAACTACTGCACAATTGCACTCATCTCACACACTAGCAAAGTAATGCTCAAAATTCTCCAAGTCAGGCTTCAACAGTATGTGAACCCTGAACTTCCAGATGTTTAAGCTGGTTTTAGAAAAGGCAGAGAAACCAGAGATCAAGTTGCCAACATCAGTTGCATCACTGAAAAAGCAAGAGAGTTCCAGAAAAGCATCTACTTCTGCTTTATTGACTCTGCCAAAGCCTTTGACTGTGTGGATCACAGCAAACTGTGGAAAATTCTGAAAGAGATGGGAATACCAGACCACCTGACTTGCCTCCTGAGAAATCTGTATGCAAGTCAAGAAGCAACAGTTAGAACTGGACATGGAACAACAGACTGGTTCCAAATCGGGAAAGGAGTATGTCAAGGCTGTATATTGTCACCCTGCTTATTTAACTTCTATGCAGAGTACATCATGCGAAATGCCGGGCTGGATGAAGCCCAAGCTGGGATCAAGATTGCTGGGAGATGTATCAATAACCTCAGATATGCAGATGGCACCACTCTTACCGCAGAAAATGAAGAACAAAAGAGCCTCTTGACGAAAGTGAAAGAGGAGAGTGAAAAAGTTGGCTTAAAGCTCAACATTCAGAAAACTAAGATCATGGCATCTCATCCCATCACTTCATGGCAAATGGATGGGGAAACAATAGAAACAGAGAGAGACTACTTTTTGGGGCTCCAAAATCACTGCAGATGGTGAATAAAGCCATGAAATTAAAAGACGCTTGCTCCTTGGATGGAAAGCTATCATCAGCATACTAAAAAGCAGAGACATTACTTTGCCTACAAATGTTGGTCTAGTCAAAGCTATGGTTTTTCCAGTAGTCATGTGTGGATATGAGAGTTGGAATATAAAGAAAGCTGAGCGCTGAAGAATTGATGCTTTTGATCTGTGGTGTTGGAGAAGACTCTTGAGAGTCCCTTGGACTGCAAGGAGATCCAACCAGTCCATCCTAAAGGAGATCAATCTTGAGTATTCATTGGAAGGACAGATGCTGAAGCTTAAACTCCAATACTTTGGCCACCTGATGCAATGAACTGACTCATTTGAAAAGACTCTAATGCTGGGAAAGATTGAAGGCAGGAGGAGAAGGGGATGACAGCAGATTAGATGGTTGGATGGCATCACCAAGTCTATGGACAAGAGTTTGAGCAAGCTCCGGGAGTTAGTGATGGACAGGGAGGCCAGGCATGCTGCAGTCTTTGTGCTGGGGTCACAAAGAGTCTGACAGGACTGAGAGACTTAACTGAACTAAATAGTTTAGTGAAAAGTGTTTTAAGTCATTATGATTTTATTACTCTAATAGAAGCCATACAAGTTATCTATACTCTGAATCAAAATATTATTACCAGAGGCTGTATCCTAATTACCACTAACAACAAAGTTACCGTCAGTGTCACTAGTAGTAAATTGCATTGATTATCCTGTCATGTATGCTAGGGCTTCCCTCGTAGCTCAATTGGTAAAGAATCCGCCTGCAATGCAGGAGACCCTGGTTCAATTCCTAGATCCACTGGAGAAGGAATAGGCTACCCACTCCAGTGTTCTTGGGCTTCCCTTGTGGCTCAGCTGGTAAAGACTCTGCCTGCAATGCGGCAGACCTGGGTTCGATCCCTGGGTTGGGAAGATCCCCTGTAGAAGGGAAAGGCTACCCACTCCGGTATTCTGGCCTGGAGAGTTCCATGGACTATATAGTGCATGGGTTCGCAGAGTCGGACACAGCTGAGCGACTTTCACTCACTCAGGTATGCTAAACATACATTACCTCACTTAACACTTGCTAAGTATGCTTACAGGGTGGCAACTCTTACATTCATTTATAGAGGTGAATGGGAAAGGTTAAGTGAAGTGCCCAAGGCTGCATAATTAGTGAGTGATTGCTTGAAGTCCGGATAAACTGACTCCATTCTCCATATTCTTATTTACTACATGTTATTCTCTTTTGTGGCTGGTCAGCAGGCCACAGTATCTTGACATTTACTTACGGAGGCCAGGTGGAATGAAAAGGCTAAGCCACCTCTCCTCCAGTTCCTAAAGCAGAAAATGAACTTAAGTTAAGGAAGTAAGTTGTTTACAGATTGACCACAGTGAAGCTGTGTTAAGAACATGCAACAGATCTATGGGTTCACTTTCTAATGTTGTTGATGTGTGCATGTTAGAGGCTGCTGTTTTGGAGAAACAAAGACCCGCACTTTCTTACTGCTGTATTAGAAGTGTCTCATGTGATATGCCTGCCTATCTGTGTTTCTGTTTCTGTTGAAACTAACGTGTTCCTAGTTGTTGTCACGCTAGTTATTCTGGAAAAGTTAAGGAAAGTCAGGAAGGGTAAATTTCATAACAGTGAGGCATCCATTTCCTTTTGAGTGAGATGTCATGAATATTTTTTCTTTCTGAGCAGGATCTAGTATGGCAGGAAGATGTAGCCCAGTTGGTCCAGATTCATGAAAATTCGTTGGTTCTTTTTTGGATCTGAGTTAATGTCATTTAATCAGCTTTATGTAACTATGCCTCAAAAATAGTTTAGTATATATTTTCCTATTGTCTTAGTGTCAGCACCATCCTGAGTTCCAATAATGACTTTATTTTGAGTTCTGATGTAAGCCGTTAAATTCATATTCTTTAAAAAATTTTTTTTTTTTTTTAATTTATGGCTGTGCTGGGTCTTTGTTGCTGTGTGGGCATTTCTCTAGATGACGAGAGCCAGGGCTACGCTCTAGTTGCAATGTGCAGGCTTCTCATTGCAGTGGCACAGAGGCTCTAGGGCACACAGGCTTCAGTAGCTGCAGCGGGTGAGCTCAGCAGTTGCGGCTCCTGGGCTCCAGAGCATAGCCACAATAGTTGTGGCACCATGACTTAGTTGCTCTGGGGCATGTGGGATCTTCCCGGATCACAGAGCAAACCTGTGTCGTCTTCATTGACAGGCAGATTCTTTACCACTGAGCCACCAGGGATTCTCTACATTTGTATTCCTTGAATAAAGATAAATGAGAATGTGCTTTTATTGTTATTGTACTGTTATAAAACCTCATTACTAAATAGTATGAGCTTTTATGCCTTCTGACTGTGAGATTATGACTGACTTTCCCTTTTCAGTATGAAAGCTGTTGGGGGCTGTCATCATCATCACCTAATGGAGTGTTGCTTGCAGGGGGTCATATTTTAACTTCCAGTGACTTTTATGTAACAGCCTCTTAACATATAAGTCTCAGGTAAATTGAAGCTAATCCCTGCAGGTGATAAGGTCAGATATAAAACTAACCATTACCCCTATTCTGGAAACTAAGGATGTCATCATTGTTTGTTATGAGGCTGAATTTATATGCTCATTTTAAGCCAGGGCTTCAATGTGGCATGCTTTTATGGAACAGAATTTCTTGGATCAAGACCATGTGGTTAAAATCATTAAAATTACAAAACTCACTGTAGAACAATTCATATCTATGAGATATTTTACTATGGCAGTTAGAGACAGTTGAGCTCACTAACCTAAATCAGTAATTAATTGAAATTAAGGCTGTTCTCACTTATTTGACTGTCTAGTATTTTTATTCTCTATTTCAGGGTAGGATGATAGGTTAATCTGGAAATTTGATCTCTTAATAACATTTGAAAGCCTTACTCCCTACAGATAGAGGACTGCTCAAATACATAAAATACCTTTAAATTAGCATTGATTATTAATGGAACAGAATATTACATAATAAATTACAGGTAAATATTTATATATAAGTATAAACAATGAATTTAGATTACCATTATCACAGTGTTTTGAGAGAGGGAAAAGGAAAATTCAAAGGTCAAGGAATTAACATTTTCATCTTACTTTTTTACCGTAGAAATAGCTAAATGATTCATTCTTTCTCTACAAATAATGTAGAACTGAGTTTTTGTCCTCAGGCAATGTTCGGCTTCTTATAATGAAATCAATTTTTTTTCACATTTTATTTTGTTGACTGGGATAATTCATTTCACCAGGAAAATGGTGTCATTTAACATAATAACCTTTTTGAAAATACTTTTAATTACCAACGTAAGTTATTTTTTATTTTAGGAAATATTCTGAACCACACAAGGGTAGTTTTTTTTTTTTCACAATTTCCATTTTACAAACGGATCAAATAAGATCCAACAAAGTAAAATTGACATTATTCTAAGAACAAAGATTCAGGACATTTTATGGGGAGGTTGGGAGTATTTTCCTTCATGATCAATATAACTTTAGTCAAAATATAAATGGGTTGTTGTCATTTTAGACTTTCTATTTTATAACAGTAACACAGTAGCATTAGTTACTACTTTGGATTTCACCTACTTGCATAAATGTATGAAAAGCTCTAGTGCATAATATATTGAGGTACAACTTGACGGGAATTTAAAAAAGTCAAGATATTAGGAGTTAAATATAAATTAAATTGCTTATCTGACTCTACTTACATTAATTTTTCTACTAGTTGTAATGAATAAATAAGTAAATTATTTTTACAGAAAAAAATTAAGTATCTGGAAAAAATAATTATCACATTTTAAAGCAAATTCATTTTTAGGTATACATTATATCATTTGCAAGTTTCCTCTCCTGTTTAATAGATTGCCTTTTCATTGTGTCAGTGGTTTCCTTTGCTGTGTAAAAGCTTTTAAGTTTAATTAAGTCCCGTTTGTTTATTTTGCTTTTGTTTCCTTTGTTTTAAGAGACAGATCCAAAAAATTATTTTAACAATTTATGTCAGAGACTGTTCTGCTGATGTTTCCCTTCAGGAATTGCATAGTGTCTGGTCTTACATTTAAGTCTTTAATCCATTTTGAGTTTATTTTTATATATGAAAAAAAATTATAATATTATTGTTTTACACATAACTGTCCAGTTTTCCCAGGACCACTTATTGAGTATTCTTGCCTGCTTGTCATATATTTTTGCCTTCTTTGTTGTAGATTAATTGACCTTAAGTGAATGGGTTTATTCTGGGCTTTCTGTTCTGTTTCAGTGATCAATGTGTTTGTTTTTGTTCTACTACCATACTGCTTTGATTACTGTAGCTTTGTAGTATACTCTAAAGTCAGGGAGTGTGATTCCTCCACCTCTGTTCTTCTTTCTCAAGATTGCTTTGGCATTCAGGGCGTTTGTGTTTCCATACACATTTTAAAATTATTTGTTCTAGTTCTGCAAAAAATGCACTTGGTATTTTGATAGAGATTCCATTGAATCTGTATATTGCCTTGGGTACTATGGTCATTTTAACAAATTAATTCTTCTGATTCAAGAACACAGTATATCATTGCATTTGTTTGTTTCATCTTTAATTTCTTTCATCAGTGTCTTAATTTTCCGAGTAAGGTCTTCTACCTCCTGTTGTTGTCAGTCTCTCAATCATGTCCAACTCTTTGCTTCCCCACAGACTGTAGCCTGCCCGGCTCCTCTGTCCATGGAATTCTCCGGGCAAGAATACTGGCGTGGGTAGTCATCCCTTCCCCACGTGATCTTCCCACCCTAGGGATTGAACCAGAATCTCCTGCATTGCAGACAGATTCTTTACCATCTGGGCCACCAGGGAAGACCATGGGATGGCCATATATGACCTTTTTTATGTCAGAATGTCTATCACCAAAAAAGAACACAAATAACATATGTTGACGAGGATGTGGAAAAAGAGGAACCCTCATGTACTGTTGATAGGAATATAAATTGTTGCAACCACTGTGGAAAACAGTATGAAGATCTCTCAAAATGATAAAAATAGAACTAGCATATGACCCAGCTTTCCGCTCCTGGGTATATATCTTTGAAAACTGTAAAAGACTAATTTGAAAAGACACATGCTCTCCCAACTTTCATTGCAGCATTTTTTACAGTTACCAGGGTATGGAAGCAACCTAAGTATCCACCAACAAATGAATGGATAAAAGATGTGGTACACACACATATACATACAAACATACATACACAAAATGGACTACTACTCAGTCATAAAAAGAATGACGTTATGCCATTTGCAGTAACATTGATGGACTTGGAAGACATTAAAATGACAAATACTGTATGATATCACTGATATGTGGAATCTAAAAATACTACAACTTGAGAATAAAACAAAAGAAGCAAGAAGCAAACAGATATAGAGAACAAACTAATGGTTATCAGTGGAGAGAGGAAAATGGGGAGAATGGTAATCTAGGGGTAGGAGGATAAAAGGGCTATTAAGGGATTACATGAAATCATGTGTGTAAAACTTTTAAAATTGGGATTCACTGTAGAAGTTAAAGAATCATTCAAGTAAGCCAGAAAGAAAAACAACAATACAGTATACTAATGCATATATATGGAATTTGAAAGATGGTAACGATAACCCTATATGCGAGACAGAATAAGAGACACAGATGCATAGAACAATTTTATGGACTCTGAGGGAGAAGGTGAGGGTGGGACGTTCTGGGAGAATAGCATTGAAACATGTATATTATCATATGTGAAACAGAACACCATTCCATGTTCGATGCATGAGACAAGGGCTCAGGGCCGGGGCAATGGGATGACCCAGAGGGATGGGATGGGGAGGGAGGTGGGTGGGGGGGTCCAGGAAGGGGAACACATGTAAACCCATGGCTGATTCATGTCAATGTATGGCAAAAACTATTACAATATTGTAAAGTAATTAGCCCCCAACTAAAATAAATAAATTTATTTAAAAAAATTAAAAAAAAAAAAAGAATCATTCATTCAGTAAAACAGTTCAGGTCAGTTCAGTTGCTCAGTCACATCCAACTATTTGCGACCCCATGGGACTGCAGCACTTCAGGCTTCCATGTCCATCACCCAGAGCCTATTCAAACTCATGTTCATCAAGTCAGTGATGCCATCCAACCATCTCATCCTCTGTCATCTGCTCCTCCTCCTGACTTCAGTCTTTCCCAGCATCAGGGTCTTTTCCAATGAGTCAGTTCTTCACATCAGGTGGCCAAAGTATTGGAGTTTCAGCTTCAACATCAGTCCTTCCAATGAACACCCAGGACTGATCTCCTTCAGGATGGACTGGTTGGATCTCCTTGCAGTCCAAGGGACTCTCAAGAGTCTTCTCCAACACCACAGTTCAAAAGCATCAATTCTTCAGTGCTCAGCTTTCTTTCTAGTCCAACTCTCACATCCATACATGACTACTGGAAAAACCATAGCCTTAACTAGATGGATCTTTGTTGGCAAAGTGATGTCTCTGCTTTTTAAAATGCTGTCTAGGTTGGTCATAACTTTTCTTCCAAGGAGCAAGAATCTTTTAATTTCATGGCTGCAGTCACCATCTGCAGTGATTTTGTAGCCCAAGAAAATAAAGTCTGTCATGGTTTCCATTGTTTCTCGATCTGTTTGCCATGAAATGATGGGACCAGATGCCATGAACTTTGGTTTTTGAATGTTGTATTTTATGCCAGCTTTTTCACTACTTTCACTTTTATCAAGAGGCTCTTCAGTTCTTCTTAGCTTTCTGCCATTAGGGTGGTGTCATCTGCATATCTGAGGTTATTGATATTTCTTCTGGCAATCTTGATTCCAGCCCAGGATTTCGCATGATGTACTCTGCATATAGTAAAATAAACAAGGTGACAACATACAGCCTTGACATACTTCTTTCCAAATTTGGAACCAGTCCATTGTTCCATTTCTAATTCTAGCTGTTGCTTCTTGACCTGCATACAGATTTCTCAGGAGGCAGGTAAGGTGGTCTGGTCCTATCTCTTTCAGAATTTTCCACAGGTTGTTGTGATCCATACAGTCAAACGCTTTGGTGTAATCAATAAAGCAGAAGTAGATGTTTTTCTGAAACTCTTGCTTTTTCAGTGATGCAACGGATGTTGGCAATTTGATCTCGGGTTCCTCTGCCTTTTCTAAATCCAGCTTGAACATCTGGAAGTTCAGGGTTCACGTACTGTTGAAGCCAGGCTTGGAGAATTTTGGCTAACTTGGCTAACATGTGAGATGAGTGCAATCATGAGGTAGTTTGAACATTCTTTGGCATTGCCTTTCTTAGGGATTGGAATGAAAACTGACCTTTTCCAGTCCTGTGGCCACCGCTGAGTGTTCCACATTTGCTGGCATATTGAGTGCAGCACTTTCACAGCATCATCTTTTAGGATTTGAAATCGCTCAACTGGAATTCCATCACCTCCACTTGCTTTGTTCGTAGCGATGCTTCCCAAGACCCACTTGTCTTCACGTTCCAGCATGTCTGGCTCTAGGTGAGTGATCACACCATCATGGTTATCTGGGCCATGAAGATCTTTTTGTACAGTTCTTCTGTGTATTCTTGCCACTTTTTTTTTTTTTTGCAACCTTTTCTTAATATCTTCTGCTTCTGTTAGGTCCATACTGTTTCTGTCCTTTATTGAGCCCATCTTTGCGTGAAATGTTCCCTTGGTATCTCTAATTTTCTTGAAGACATCTCTAGTCTTTCCCAATCTGTTGTTTTCCTCTATTTCTTTGCATTGATCTCTGAGGAAGGCTTTCTTATCTCTCCTTGCTATTCTTTGGAACTCTGCATTCAAATGGGTATATTTTCCTTTTCTCCTTTGCCTTTCTCTTCTCTTCTTTTCTCTGCTATTTGTAAGGCCTCCTCAGACAACCATTTTGCCTCTTTGCATGTCTCTTTCTTGGGGATGGTTTTGTCACTGCCTCCTGTAAAGTGTTGCGAACCTCTGTCCGTAGTTCTTCAGGCACTCTGTCTACCAAATCTCATCCCTTGAATCTATTTCTCACTTCCACTGTATAATCATAAGAGATTTGATTTCGGTCATCCCTGAATGGTCTAGTGCTATATTAAAACAGTACATTATTTTAAACTATTAAGTAATAATATGTAATATGTAATAAATATTATATAATAAAACATATAATGTGTTATAAAACAGTAAAGTATAATGAAGCAGTACATGATAAATAATGTTTGAATACCTATTATCATGTTTCAGAATAAAAGCAAAAGCTCAAGAGAAAGTAAGGAGAAATTTATATTTTAACCCTTAATATATTTCTGTCAACAATGGAATGAGTTCACTTTCTGCTGAAGTGGAAGTTAACTGATGCTCTTATGTTTTTCTTGAAGCAAGTCTCTATTCATGAATTTTAGTTGCAGTGGCTGGTCCTTATCCATTCATTCTTCCTTATTCCCTTCCCTCTATCCTGCTATTCACTTTCTATTAGTGTGATAATTTTGAACATGGAAAGTTCTTTTGCCAGGGAAATATTAAATTTCTGACAGTTAACAACTCAAATGAGGTTAAATGCTTAAAATAAAGATTGAAAAAGTCATCTTTTGAAAGAAATTACCTAACTGAAGTTACTCTCATACCCACTGACATTCATTAGAGTGTACTAGAGTACATTCCAAGTAAAAATTCCTCTGATCAAAAAAAAAAAAATTATGGGAGTGATTTATGGTTTACCATAGCATTTATCAACTGTCCTTTATTTTAAATACAAAGAGGAAAAACTTATATTTGTGTGCAGTTATTTGAGACCAGTTTCATAAAGGGGAAATTATTGCCAACAGAAAAATATATTCAGCTTCTGTTATGTCGACCATTTACAGTACATGAGCTTAGAGTATGTATTAGTCTTTTTGTTTGTTTGTTTGTTTCCAGGTTTGTTTGTTTGTAACCAGCTTCCAATCAAAAGTAAGAAAAGACATTACAATTTTCATTATTTCTGGGCTGCCTCTTTCCTGAAGAACAATGGAGGTGTTAAGTGGAAGAGGATTAATCACATCTCTAATATTCTTCCTGTTAAAATTCTCAACAGCTGTTGATATACCACTTTCAGGTAAAGTGACAACGTTCAATACCTACTTTGAAAGTCCATATTTGCATTTTGATTTTCAAGTTGAATAATTATATATTGAACATGTGATTTTTCTGCCATATTTCTACCGATCTTACAGCAATCTACATGGAATTCATGTTCTCCTTTTAAATTTTTCAGAAGGCTTATACTTGGCTGCTTGCTATAATTAATTATTTTGCAGCTCAGGCTTTTATCCTCTTAGGCAAACTTGGACTCAGAAGTTACTGGCATTCAACCAGTCAGGACAAAAGAGGAGCTGAATGAACTTTGCATTGTTTTTCACAATAATTATCTGTTCAAGAATGAAAATAATTAGAAAAATATTGAAAATGCATTTTCATAGTACACAACTAAAAGTGTAATATGGTAGCACCTCTGCAAATTTAAAGCATTCTATGGGGTGAATTCATATCAAAATGTTAGTCATTTTCAGGGTATATGTATCTTAGCATATGTTGGTATCAATAAAAATGGATGTAAATCTTTAACCATTATAAATCAACTTGAACAAGTTATAGTAACTAGAAGTTGAAAAATAGTATACCTGGAAACACAATTTGTGTAATAATGTATCAAGTATTTAAAGTACAGTTTAGGAGAATTTCTCTTGTTTATAACTACTTGGGATTATTTACATATTTTTATCCATACAGTTCAAATATTGATCCCTACTGTCTCTTTTATACCTAATTTGGAGAGTCATAATATAAGATATATTGATCATTATAATCTTAGCATTGGAAATATTCTTTGCAGATCATCTAAACTTCAAAGGATTAGTCTTGACCTCAGACTTGTTGTACAGATGTACAAATTTAAAGTTCTGTTTTATTCAAAATGAAAATCTGTTAGCCTACACATCGTATATGTTGGCCTATATGTACAAACACTGGTTGAAACCCTGAAATTATACAGCTTTAGTTGATTCTTTGGGTTTGAATATGAAGTGCCAAATTAAGAGCAAGGTTCTTAGCGATCCTTATGGAAAAGAGGTTAATAATTCTACATTTTCTTCGCAGTAGTACCAAAGATGTACTGGGATTCCTGATTCAGATTTCTGAGCAGAGAATATATATTTTCCTTCCATCTTTCCTTATTTAGTTCATCAGTGGTGATAGGAAATTTTGTATTAGTACATAAGACACATTTTTTTATTTTCCGATTGTCTCAGTTACTTATGCATTTTCATGCTGTAATGCCCTTAGACAACAATTGTTATAAAATATTAATGACATGTTTTCAGAACACCTGAAAATTACCCATTTATTTCAGTACTCTAGAGCTCTCACTAGCAAATGAAGTAAGGCAGGTATTCAGTTTGAATGTCAACGAGTCTGGTGTCTCTGTAATTGGCCTAATTATGGAGGAAAAGATTTATAATGTAGAATATATATTCTTATAAACACCCAAAGGTTATTGGCTTCATTCCCTGAATAATTAGTTATGGCTGAGACTTTACAACCTTAGCAAATTTAACAAAGAATAATGTTCTAATAAACAAGTTGTTCACAAGTTACTAGCTGATATCTTAGGGACTGTTGCTATTGTGCATCACCCTCATCATTTATAACTGTAATAACATTTAAATAATATGAATTTGCAATATGCTCAAGACCTGCTCTACACAGAAAGAGGTGGTAGTCAGAAATAAGGTAAATGTCAATGAAGATATGAATGTTTTCCGCATGTTATTAAAGTGTTTATAAATATCCAGTGGATAAAGCCTGAACTTGGGCTGATGGCACTAAACTGGTAAAATTCAATTATCAGACTCATTAGGCAAAAGTAAAGAAAATTGAATTTTAGAATTGAAAATGGCTGAGTTGTTATTCTAGGCTGGCCATTGGTGTTCAAAATGTGATTCACGGACCCCTTAGGGTCACAGAGATTTGTTCAGGCGGTCCATTCGATCACATGTTTCATGATAATACCAAGATGTCACTTTTTACTTTTGCATCATGTTGATGTTCCACTATGCACTGATGTTACAAAAGCAATAGTGCTAAAAAGGCACTTGCCCAGCAGAGATCAAGGCATTGGCACCAAACTTATGGGATTCCCCAGGACCGTATACTTACACTAAAATAACAACAACAACAAATCTAAAAAGAAAACAAAAAGTAAAGTTTTGCTTAAGACTGTCCTTGTTGAAACAGTTAAGCATTATTGATTTTATTAAATCTTCATCCTTGAGTACATTCTTCTTAATATTCTGTAGGATGAATTTGGAAATATAAAATAATTCTGCTATGTAACAAAGTACTGTGACAGTCTGCCTTCCTTGATTGTGTCATTATGTGAGTGCCAAGCCAGATATCATTTTTACTGATAGACAAAATTGCATTACTTTGATGGATATTTTCCCCAAAATGAACCATGGGAGCCTGTCACTTCAACAGAAATAGCTGATAATATCTATTGTCAATGATAAAATATGAGTGTTTAGGCACATATTAGAATTGTGGAAAGCTTGTATCCTCTACTGTGAGACTGACAGCATCTCCATTTTAAGGCATTTCTAAGATTAGTGATATTAACAAATGTGAAATTTTAATACTGTGTAATGACATGTGTCAGTATTTGAAAGATTTACATAACTCAGTTAACTTATAGTTTTCCAGATGAATACTACATGTCACAAAATCATGCATGATATAAAAAGCACCTGTGAATAAAACATTTTAATAAGACAGAATATGAAAATATATCCATAGGGTTTCAGATTTCATACTGCAAGAAAGCTTTAAGAAACTATACTTGGTGAGTTTTGGAGTACTATCCGAAAACTAGCCCACAAAAATAAGAAAGTGAAAGTGAAAGTCGCTCAGTCATGTCTGACTCTTTGAGTTCCCCTGGAATGTAGTCCGTGGAATTCTCCAGGCCAGAACACTGGAGTGAGTAACCTTTCCTTTCTCCAGGGGATCTTCCCAACCCAGGGATCGAACCCAGGTCTCCTGCATTGCAGGCAGATTCTTTACCAGCCGAGCCACAAGGGAAGCCCACAAAAATCAGAAAGAACTATAAAATATCTCTGCCTTTTTTTAGGTACACATGTATGTAAGGTTGGCTTTTCTTCATTTATTGCAACAAAACAACTTACTGTAACATATGGAATACAAAGGTGGCTATGAGAATCCAGCCATTGTCCATTAAGATATTGGAGGTTTGTAATAATGTAAAACAGTGCCACTTTTCTCACTACATTCAGTATTTTTGATAAAATGTTATTTACTTTAATAAATAATAGGATTGTTTTAAGTGAATAAATATTTAGCAGATTTTTCACTTTTAATTCTAATGCGGTAAAGATTGTTAAATACAACCTACCTTTACAAAACCACTTGAAGATATAATATTTAAGAATGCAAAGGGATCCAATGACCAAAATGTCTGTTTACTTGGCTTGAGTCTGTAATTTTACAAATGAGAAAAGTAGAGTGTGGCTCCGGGCTGGCTTAGGGTCCCAGGGTTTGGGGCCTGTTTGTAATTCCACTCTGGGGTACCACCCATGTGTGTCACACTCAGAAAAGGCTTTCTCAGAGCCTATTTGCCAAAGTCAGATTTCAGCTACTGAACTGTTTATGCTTTCTTACGAATTAAATCCTGTTTTCTTACAGAGTTTGTTACAGATGTACTAAAATTGTAGCGTCTTCCTTTGAGAGCTATTGAATGCTCCATGACCGATTTTTAATGTATATCATGATTGGTGTCCTGTTTTAAAACTTAATCCAAGTTTGAATCTTTAGCATTAGGACGTTTATTTTATGATCATAATTCTCAGAAATGCCATCCCTCTGCTTGCATTGGTGAGCTACAAAGCTATCCTCTACTTTTTATATTTGTCTGAAAGGTATTTAACATGTCAAAATGAAAAAAAAAATTATAACAAGATGAAGGAGTATCTGAATTTGTGGAATCCTCTTTAAAGAAACTGTTATATATTAGCTATTATTTTTCACCTAACGATCATTAGTGTTAAATTCTATAAGGAGGAGAATACCCTCAAGCTCCCAAGGTGGAAAAATATATTAAAAAAATGTATAAATTGGAAGTGACAAATAAGAAACAAGCTCAGGGGAAATATAACAAAATCAATAAATGGAAATAAAGATAAAGAGGAAGGGTTTATTTTTTGGTAATAATTAGCAAAATATTCCATCATTTTAAAATGCTGTTATTCAATCATGGCATGACTGTGGGAAACCACTATACTCATAGGTTGTTTCTGGTAAATATCCTCTTTGACATGTTTACATTTATCCAGGGTCACTACCATTTGTATTCATGCCTAGAAATTTATCATAGGTAACTAATTCAATAAAGGAAAAATCTGTATACTTGAGGAATGAAAAATAGTCTAATTTCCAAAAATAAAATTATTAGGTAAGTTATCAAATATGGTCAGTGACCAAATATCGTCAATTGTCAATGACCAAACCAAGTAAAAATGCATAAACATATCAACATAGATGAAATGCCAATATAAACTTGGATGTTTTAAAATTACATTGTTACATTATTCTGGGTTTTTAAAAATATATGACAACATAAATGGATACAGTGAAATATTTTCCCTACAGCTAAGCACATTTTGCAAAGAGGAAGTCAGATTTGTTCTGTAATTGTACTTACTAATATAGAAAGAGTGTTTAAATTATTTTTGTTGTAGCTAAACTAACTTCAACCAGTTTTTGGAGAGCATATTATTTACATACATATTTTAATATTTAGTTCAACAGGTTCCAACAATCGTGAAGCAGTCAACAGTACAAGTTGCCTTTCCTTTTGATGAGTATTTTCAAATTGAATGTGTAGCTAAAGGAAATCCAGAACCAAAGTGAGTATTTTTTTTAAACTAAGTAGTTGTTTAAAAGTATACAATCCTTTATACTAAATTTTACTCTAATCTTTAAGGCTTATTGGACTATAAATCTACACATTATTGAAAGTAAAAATTTCCAAGTGAATGATAGCTATGTCTATAAAAACAAAGCTTGGTTAGTTTATGCATGTTATTTTGCCAGTTAAAATTATTTTTATCATAAATTGTCTTATGTTAAATATTTAGCACAGGCTTTGGCATTGTGGAAACAAGCACCAATTATTTATGAGTGAACAAGCTAGATAGAAAACAGAAAATACTTTATTCTACTTATTGAAAGGTGGCATTTATTAAACCAAAGTTAGTATATTTATAAATGTTATTCTATACATATTTATTATTGCATGTCTTAAATATGACACATATATTCAGTGAATAGGTTGTTACTTGATATTTTTAACTTTGTTATAAAGATGTTAACTCACATGGCAAAATACAAATGACATGGTATATTTTATCTAGTATTTTATTATTAATGAAAAAATTGTTACTATAGGTAATTATAATCCCTGAAAGTTTTTTCTAAGTACCTACTAGTTCGGAGAGAAAGAGCTGTGTGAGTACTGAAATTAAGGAGAAAAAATAAATGAAGAGAATTGAAGATTTTAAAGTTCTAAATGATTCTAGAATGAGAAGCAAACCTACAGACTTTTATTGATTTACCTGATCATTTTACATCCATTAAGGATGAAAGAATGGAAATTGATTATTTTAAATTGTGAATAACATTTTTATTGCCTGATAATTTGATATTTTAAAAATTATTAGTGAATCATTAACATTCTTAATTGTCATTTTTCTGTCTTTTACCAACTATAATATAATTCATATATGTGAATATGGATAAATTATAATGGAATGAAGGAGAATGTAATAATCACTGCAAATGTGGATCAATCAATATTATTATATATAAATATTGGTTAACTTGGTTATATCAAGAGATAAGACCATACAATCATGGGAGATGATTAAATGATGAGCTATATTTATCATGTCAGTATCCAGTATCAAGTTTAATTATGAACTACCAATTCAGAATCATGAATAGAGTGTCTGCTATTAGCACTATTTATTCTTCTCAAGTCGTATCTAATATAGTTACATAAGAGTTTTTTAATGACTATAAATACTGAAAGAATATTTAATACTGTTGATATTCATCTGAAATTGATATTCAATCTGAAAACTCAGTAAAATTCAATGGACAAAAACAAAATTTTATACATATGAAATAAGTGGTCAATTTTCTTTTTTTAAAGGTGTATTTAAATGCCTTATTATATAAAACAGAAAATAATTAGAAAACAAGAAAGAAAAAAAATCCCATAATAATAGTAAAAGGAACAAATCCAGAAATTCCATTTGTTAGTAACAGCAATATCACTGAAAGTGATAGCAAAAATTGTGTAACATCAATTATGTAGCATGTATACTGGGTAGTAGGATTAAAGAAAACTTGAATGAATGAAAAGATATAACATGGCCCAAATTGGAAATGTTTAATTTTGAATATACAGAGTTATCCTAGTCAAGGTATTAGGATTTTAAAGAATAGATTCTCTATGTTATTTGTACCTAAAACCAAAAAAATATAAATATGCAGAGAGAAAAGAAGTAAGAGAAGTTGTCAGGAGACAGGCATGCTCCTAAGAAAATTGTGTCTCATAAGACTTTGTTATTCTTTTTGAACAAGCATGAGATTATATAAGACTGTGTCATCCTGGAGCATGTCCAAATTGGTGTGTGTTATTAATATATAAAATAAAATCGAATTGGGAAGTCATTGTACATCTATTAGATTTTTAAAGATTGAAAACAAACAAAAAAAAGCTTTTTATAACCATGTCCATAGAACTGACACTGTTACATATGGGAGTGGGAATTAAATTGTGTATGTTTTTTCTGGAATCTAATTCTTCAGTGCTTATCAAAAGTGATGAAATATTTCTTATGTTATTGGTTTATCAATCTCACTTTTAAGGAATTAACCTAATAAAATATTTGGAAAAGTATCACCCAAAATAAATATATAGAGTTTTTGTAACAATATTGTTCATAAAAGAGAAAAAGTGTACATGTGTTTCCCAGTGCACCAGCCCGAGCACCCTGTATCATGCATCAAACCTGGACTGGAGATTCATTTCACATATAATAATTTACATGCTTCAGTGCCATTCTCCCATATCATCCCGCCCTCGCCCTCTCCCATAGAGTCCAAAATACTATTCTATGCATCTGTGTCTCTTCTGCTGTCTCACACACAGGGTTATCTTTACCGATTTACTAAATTCCATATATATGTGTTAGTATACTGTTTTGGTGTTTGTGTTCCTGGCTTACTTCACTCTGTATAATAGGCTCCAGTTTCATCCACCTCATTAGAACAGATTCAAATGTATTCTTTTTAATGGCTGAGTAATATTCCATTGTGTATATGTACCACAGCTTGCTTATCCATTCGTCTGCCAATGGACATCTAGGTTGCTTCCATGTCCTGGCTATTATAAACAGTGCTGCAATGAACATTGGGGTGCACATGTCTCTTTCAAGTCTGGTTTCCTCGATGTGTATAGCCAGCAGTGGGATTGCTGGGTCGTATGGTAATTCTATTTCTGGTTTTTGGAGGAATCTCCACACTGTTGTCCATAGTGGCTGGACTAGTTTGCATTCCCACCAACAGTGTAAGAGGGTTCCCTTTTCTCCACACCCTCTCCAGCATTTATTGCTTGTAGTCTTTTGGATAGCAGCCATTCTGACGGGTGTGAAATGGTACCTCGTTGTGGTTTTGATTTGCATTTTTCTGATAATGAGTGATGTTGAGCATCTTTTCACGTGTTTGTTAGCCATCTGTATGTCTTCTTTGGAGAAATGTCTGTTTAGTTCTTTGGCCCACTTTTTGATTGGGTCGTTTATTTTTCTGGAATTGAGCTACAGGAGTTGCTTGTATATTTTTGAGATTAATTCTTTGTCCGTTACTTCATTTGATATCATTTTCTCCCATTCTGAAGGCTGCCTTTTCACCTTGCTTGTAGTTTCCTTTGTTGTGCAGAAGCTTTTAATTTTAATTAGGTCCCATTTGTTTATTTTTGCTTTTATTTCCAATATTCTGGGAGGTGGGTCATAGAGAATCCTGCTGTGGTTTTTGTCAGAGAGTGTTTTGCCTATGTTTTCCTCTAGGACTTTTATAGTTTCTGGTCGTACATTTAGATCTTTAATCCATTTTGAGTTTATTTTTGTGTATGGTATTAGAAAGTGTTCTAGTTTCATTCTTTTACAAGTGGTTGACCAGTTTTCCCAGCACCACTTGTTAAAGAGATTATCTTTTCTCCATTGTATATTCTTGCCTCCTTTGTCAAAGATAAGGTGTCCCTGGGTGCGTGGATTTATCTCTGGGCTTTCTATTTTGTTCCATTGATCTATATTTCTGTCTGTGCCAGTACCATACTGTCTTGATGACTGTGGCTTTGTAGTAGAGCCTGAAGTCAGGCAGCTTGATTCCTCCAGTTCCATTCTTCTTTCTCAAGATTGCTTTGGCTATTCTAGGTGTTTTTTGTATTTCCATACAAATTGTGAAATTATTTGATCTAGTTCTCTGAAAAATACCATTGGTAGCTTGATAGGGATTGCATTGAATCTATAGATTGCTTTGGGTAGTATACTCATTTTCACTATATTGATTCTTCCGATCCACGAACACGGTATATTTCTCCATCTATTTGTATCCTCTTTGATTTCTTTCACCAGTGTTTTATAGTTTTCTATATATAGGTCTTTTGTTTCTTTAGGTAGATATATTCCTAAGTATTTTATTGTTTTCATTGCGATGGTGAATGGAATTGTTACCTTAATTTCTCTTTCTGTTTTCTCATTGTTAATGTGTAAGAATGCAAGGGAGTTCTGTGTGTTGATTTTCTATCCTGCAACTTTACTATATTCATTGATTAGCTCTAGTAATTTTCTGGTAGAGTCTTTAGGGTTTTCTGTGTAGAGAATCATGTCATCTGCAAACAGAGAGTGTTTTACTTCTTCTTTTCCAATCTGGATTCCTTTTATTTCTTTTTCTGCTGATTGCTGTGGCCGAAACTTCCAAAACTATGTTGAATAGTAGTGGTGAGAGTGGGCACCCTTGTCTTGTTCCTGACTTTAGTGGAAATGCTTTCAGTTTTTCACCATTTAGGATAATGTTTGTCATGGGTTTGTCATATATAGCTTTTATTATGTTGAGGTATATTCCTTCCATTGCTGCTTTTTGGAGGGTTTTTATCATGAATGGATGTTGAATGTTGCCAAAGGCTTTCTCTGCATCTATTGAAATAATCATATGGTTTTTCTTTTTCAATTTGTTAATGTGGTGTATTACATTGATTGATTTGCACATGTACACCCATGGTGGATTCATGTCAATGTATGACAAAACCAATACAATATTGTAAAGTAAAATAAATAAATGAAAAAGAGAAAAAGTGGCAATGGTTAAGTAAATTAATTAGTAGCCATAAGACAGAAGATAATGTAGTCATAAAATCTATCTTTTGAGGATTGTAATAATTGGAAAAACTCCAATGGAAAAATTATATATTTATTGTGGTCTCGATTATTGAGGACTTCACCCTCATGACATAATCACCTCTTCAAGGCCCTACCCTCAAATACTATTACAATACATTGGGAAGTAGACTTCAACATATGAATTTTAGGGAGATTATAAGATTTCTCAGATTATTTTATATACCTTTATTGTACTATTACATCCAGGTAAATATATATATATATAGTTTTTATTTTAAAATGTCTCAGTTTTCTTATTTCTGTATATTTTTTTGTAAATAAGTTATGATTTTTTCGGGGTTGCTAACTTTAGTTTTATCTTACAGATTCTTGTGGAGTAAGGATGACAAGCCTTTTAATCTCTCTGACCCTCGGATAATTGTATCTAACAATGGGGGGACTTTCAGGATACCAAATGATGGGCACATATCTCACTTTCAAGGAAAATACCGTTGCTTTGCTTCTAATAAGCTGGGGATCGCTATGTCAGAAGAAATCGAGTTTATAGTTCCTAGTAAGTATTTCGGTGCTTCCCAGGTGGCTCAGTGGTAAAGAATCCACTTGCCAATGCAGGAAACGTGGGTTCAATCCTTGCTTGGGGAAGATCCCCTAGAGAAGGAAATGGCAACCCACTCCAGTATTCTTGCCTGGAGAATTCCATGGAGAGAGGAACCTGGCTGGGCTACAGTCCATGGGGTTGCAAAAGGGTCATATACGACTTAGCAAGTAAACAGCAGCAGCAACAGTAAGTATTACAGAGGAGATTTCATTTAATATTTTAGTGAAGTTTAATAGTTATACTAGGTTGCAATGAAATAAGATTATTAATTTAATCAGCTTATAATTACCTTATATTTTATTTATAAGGGAAATTATCTTCTGGGTCTTGATATTTAGAAGTTGATGACCTTGAAAGCCAACATACTTTCGCTGTGTTTCACTAATAATACTTGTAACATGGGGAAAAATAGTATTTGTTTTGCTTCATCAAATGAAGTTAAATATATTAGTTAGATTTGGCTAGTTTATGCTGCAGTCACAAGTAATCCCCAAGCCCTTGTGTTAATACAGGGTCGTTCCTTGATGAGGCAGTTTGCTGTAGGTCTGGCAGCTCTTCAGAGCAACTGTTCTCCATGTAGCTTTTCCGAGATCCTAACTGATGGATATACCATCATCCTATCTCTGCACCATGTGAAACTTGTACTGTCTGGGTCAGAGAGTGGGGGTATAGAACACTGCTTCCCACAAGAAATTAAACAGGCGACTTCTATTCACCTTGTTAGGTGTAGCAAAACAAATAGCATAGCCCCACCTAACCTCAGTATGAGTGCCCAGTGATATTAGTATATGTTAGTAATATCTTCCATAGGTCATAACCATGGAAAACTATAAGCTCCCGTACCATTAAAGCTGTTATTTATCCCCAAGAGTAAGCAACTTCTTTATTACCAGATCTGATCTCTGTAGCGTGCGATCTCTGATGACTGACTTTCACATTTGGTCATTTATTTGCCTGAATTTTAAGGTATCCAACACTACTTGATTCTAACCAAAGGCTTTGAAGAAAAAATTCTTAGATCTAAAACTGTCAAGAGTTTCTGTTTTGCAATTTTTTCTTGCAGAGTTCTAGACCTTTCAGGATATGAACAGCTTATGCTGGGGGAGTAGGATGTACACAAACCTGGGGAGAACAAGTAATGAAAAACATGTGTGTATTATCCTCAAAGTTGGGACAGGAAACTGGGTTTAAATTTTTAAAGTTTTCTGTATTCTTCTAGAGGAGGGACTATAACTCAAATTTAAAATTTTAACAAGTATATGTCTTAAAATGTATAGAATAGTTACAGTATACATATAGAACAAAATGTGAGTGATTATCAAACTCTGGTATCAAGAAGAAAAAGAAAAAGTCAAGAAAGGAGAGGAAAAAAACCTATAGAAATAAATATAAACATATCATTAATTAAAGATAAAAGTTAATAGACTAAATGCTCCAAAATTTAAAAAGTTATAAGCTATTTACCACATTAAACATCTAAATCATGAGAAAATAGAATTGTTGAAACTAAAAGGGGGAAAAGATGTTCCATCTTTTTAATAGATAAATAGATATCTTGAATAAATACTGTTCAAAAGAAAAGTAGATATGATTCTATTAATATCAATCAAAATAGACTTTATTTTATAAAGGCTCCCTGGAGATGAATGTACCAGGCATATATAATATTAAGGTGTATGAAGCAGAAATAGAAGTACAAGGCTAAATAGACAAATCTACCATAGTGATGAAAGATGTTCACATGCGTGTTTCATTATTTGGGTACTCAAGCAGAGGAAACATTTGAAAAGCACATGGAGGATTTAAGGAACCCAAGCTCTAGCTAATCAGGTATAATGTATAGAACATTATATCTGAAACTGCAGAGTGTTTTTCAGTATTTGATGATATGTTACCTATGAAGTAAATATGACCAAAATACAGTTGAGAAATGGGTATTAAAAAAAATCCAGAAAAAAAAAATTACCAGTGACTATAACTGAAGATGATATTAATGTATTTATAAATAATTTTACAGATCTCTGAGTTGGAGAAGGAAATAGCAAGCCAGGCCAGTTTTCTTGCCTGGAGAATCCCATAGACAGAGGAGCCTGGCAGGCTACTGTCCATGGTGTCGCAGAGTCAGACACAACTTAGCGAATAAACCACCACCACCAAGTAAAAAGCAAAAAAGGAAGTGGCAAAAGATATAAACTTGCACCTCAGACTGAAATGGCCAATACAAATATAAAAATGTGCTTAATATAATTAGTAATCAGAAATAGATCTATTGTAGCCTAAATAATAAAAGCATTTGATTCCTGCAAAATTGGGAAATACAGCAGAGTCTGAAAGTAAGTTTTAGGTGGGACTTCGTGGCTGGCATCCACCATGGAGAGTACAGTTTACTGCTTGGACTGTGGAGGATATTGGTCGCTGCCTACTTAGTTAAAGATACTCTCACCAATGACCCAGAAATTCCTCTTCTTTGCTCATATGCATGTGCCCCTTACCAGTGTGCGCCAGGAATAGCTGTGGCAGCATTGTTAGTGTTTTAGAAATATACTGAACAAAAACACAAGCTCATTTGTGATATAATGAAATAATTGTGGCACATTCATACAAAAATTACTCGGCAGTGAAGACTGATGAACCTTGGAGATGTGTTGAACAATGAAAGCAAATCGCTAAAAGAAACATAAAATGTGATTTCATTTATATAAGGTCAGTATATGTAAAAATTAATAGAATATTGTTTAGGATTATCATTTCATGTGGTAAAATCATAATTCATAACAAGAGAATGATGACAACAAAATTTAGGATGGTAGTTACCTCTAACGGATTGTGGAACAGGTAGGATCTACACCAAATAGAAAGGTAATGGTGCTTTTATGTTTCTCTTATGATGGGTCGTGGGTAAGGAGTGTTGAATTTCTTTCTTTTCATTCTTTCCATTTTATGTGGCCTTTATATATACAAAATTAATTAGTATATAGCATACTGATTTGTCTTAGATATACTGGATTATTAAGTATGACGTTAGAGCATAGTTGTGGGCGGAGTAGTGACATACAGACTTGAAAATTTGCCTCTAGAGTTTGGGTTTGAAATGACAGTAGGAAATGTTCATGAATTCTGGGTCAGAAAACTGTGATTGAGAATCATGAAATCACTTAGATTTAACTACACAGCTATAGTTATAGTTCTATTTTATAGACTATATTGCATAGTTTAGATTATTATAAACTATAATATAGTGTATAATATAGATTGATAAGTATATAATATAATTAACTGAAATAAGATGAGGAAGTAGGAGACAAAGGGAGAAGAAAGGAAGATATAAAAAAATCTGTTGTACAAGACAAGGCATTAGGGTGATCCCTAACCTGAATTCTAGTGGTTGCTATGGAGACACAAAGGAACAGGCAGTTGCTAGACCTATAGCAGAGAAATGGCACATTTTAGTATAAGGTTCTGCAATTAAAGGATTTTGAAAAGAAAATGTTTTCTGTCATTATCTAAGCAGACCAAGTGAAGACATGAACAATGTAAGGATAATTCTGGCCAGAATTGGCTAGTTTTGTAATTAAGAGATGAGAGTTGAATCTGAGCTATGTAGTGGATAATGGCACCATTTTTTCTGCTGCTGTAGAAAAGAGGAAAGTAAATTAGGTTTCTCATGCATCATTTCCAGCGCCTCCTAAAATTACTTCATCATCTAACACCTTTCTGTAATTATTTATATGTTGAATAGGACCATCAGCACAATTCTTAGGAGTTTATAAATCAGAGACCATTTAAGGCTTCCTACAAGTTTTATTAATTGATTCTTCTCTTAAGGTGTAGAGAATTGATTCTTCATTTATATTACACTCTGTGATATGAGTTTTAAAGTTTGTAAAACTTTGAAGTTTTAACTCTCATTTCTTAAACTTTTCTTTAGAACAAACTTAAAGGCTTGATTCTAAGTTTGAACACAGCTACAGTAGCTGAAAATCTGGTCATTACCCCCTACAGACAGAAAACTTTATACACTGTGTCTAGTTAGCTACTTATAACAAAATTGCAGTTGACGTTGCCAGGAAAGGAAAGAGTAAAAGAAAAAATAAAACAACCAAACACAATGTACTGTTTTCAAATGTGGAGAAAATCAGTCAACTGAATGGATTTTCCAAGATATGGCATGGTAAGTCAGGCCGTGAATTATTCAACAGATCTTCATTAAACTCCCTTCGTGTGTCAGACAATTTTCTAGTAATTTGAGATACAGCAGTGAATAAAAGAAAAACTGTACCCAAGACACCTAAATCCTGTGGGTGTGGTCAGTGAATCTGGAGAGAAGGTAAGCTATTGTCTTGCCTTCATTATGACAGATATCAGTGAAGTTAGAATGACGCTGTAAGTAATTCCATTTTGGCTGTTCAGTTTTATTCATCATTGAGGGCGCAGATCAGCCTTCTCCACTTAGCAGTCTTAGTCTGTCTTAGCCTATACTAATTTTTCTTCTAGATTCTGTGTATTATTTACACTCATAAATTTTACCAGCTTATGTACACAGTGGTTCCTTTTATCATAAAAAACTTCAGTTCAACTATCATTAGAAGCCAGTGTTAGAGCATTTCCCTCATCCCCGGAAGACTCCTTGTGCCCATTTTTAGGCAGTCGCTTTCCTCACGCCCAGGCCCAGGCAGTCGCCAGTCTGACACTTGTCTCTAGAAATGTTTTTTTTCTGAATATTTCATGTAAATGAAATCATACAATATGTGATCTTTTCTATCTGGCTTCTTTCCACTTAGCCTGATTTTTGTGATTCATTCATGTTCTAGGATAAATCAGTAGTTTGTTCATTTTTATTGGTGAATAATATTCATATAATAATGATACAGATATACCACATTTTGTTTATCCATTCACCAGTTGATGTCCATTTGGATTGTTTCTAACTTTTGACTATTACAAAAAGAAAAATTAGTAATAATCAGTAATGTTAGGAATATCCATGTGTAAATTCTGTGGAATTTTAAAAGCATTTTTTGTTGTTTGGAAGAGACTTTGACTGTCAAATATATTAATCAGGATATTAAAGGTGAGAATGATATCATCCTGTCCTATTCTTCCTTCTCTATATTGTCTTATAAATGCTGTGTGAATTCATATTATCAGTGATTGATTTACTGGCTAAAGATTAAAAGAATGAAAAAAGGTAAAAATGCAGTATGCATTATTCGTAAAGTAATGCAAGGAATAGCATTAGGGGTGAAATCATCTGTATATTGCTTTAATAGAAAATACCTTGAATTTCTAGTGTGCTGGGTTTCTACATTTGTAGGAATTCCTCAGGTCGGTTTCCTTAAGACATATCTTGGCTATTACTGCTCTAATTTGGGAAGGGTAGAATAGCAAAAGTAGGGGTCCAGTGGTATACGCTAATTTCTTCTACTAATATATGCAAACTAACCTTAGGATCAATTTGTTCAGTAGAGAGTGCAACTTAAGAGTTTTCAAGGTTTAATTAAGACCGAGGATTTTGCTCTCATGAGTCCCGGTATGTGAATGACTAGAATGAAATGGACTGCATTGGTTGTCCTTCCTTAGTGTGAATTCATTACCAGTTCATAGACTGAAAGGCAGTGCTATTTCTCTGTACTTCTAAGTGGGTTAATAGGGTACTCTACAGGAAATGGGAATCAATTAAATCTCTTTGCAGACAGAAACTGGAGTTCAGGGTGATATAGCATGTGAGCTCAGTGGCTTGCATTCATGATAATGATGCCAGACTGTCAGCAATTTGCTGAGCACATTGAAGGAAAGTGGAAGGCACTCAAAAGCTCCCCAGGCCAGTCCTGTAAACAAAGTGAGAAGTCAAAATAGATAAAGCTCTTCGGCATAGAAAGGGGGGCAGAATAATTCATTAAAGAAACCATAGATTCTCTGTGAGATGCAGTCTTTCATCCCTCAGGTGCCCTCCCTACTTTCTTTGATAAAGTTAATTCCAAATAGTTGTATAAAATGTAGAAGTTGTTATGATATAGGCTACATGAAAGATCATAAACAGTAGCAAAGGGAAGCTCTTTGTCCCTCTGCCCACCTCTATACAGCGTGGCTGGGTTTACCATGTAAAGTGAAAATATTTGAATAAGAGCCAACATCCTGAGTGATTTTTAAGTGCCTGGCACTATGTTAATTGATTTATATGAAATAGTTTATTTAAACTTTGCCACAAATCAATGAATTAGGTGTCATGTTGAATTCCATTTTATGAATGAAGAAACTGAAACACAGTAAGTAACAGATTCAGGTCAGATAGTAAGGGATGAAGCCAGGATTCAGCCCTAAGCAGCTGGCTCCAGAGCACATGTGCATAATCCAATGCTACACAGTGTTGCCTATGCTTTGATCATTCTGTTAACACATCCTCTGGATGAGCTGAAAAGCATTATCCTTCTTTGTTGAAAATAACCTTGGCAATAGATTATCAGACTCAAGAGAGAGAGAATATAGGGAGATTTGATTTTATTCTTTGGGTAGCAGAGAAAGATAATCTGTAGGTAACATAATATGTAGGTAACGTAACTTGGTTAAGTCACCAGTACCTTTACATTGACATGGTTAGTCAGAATTACTTGTATTTCATTAAATTTCTCTGATGACGTTTCATTACCGATTCTTTATGGTTAAGTTGGTTGCCATGTGGGACTGTGCAACTTGTCCTTAAGAAAAGCCTCTGAGGGAGGCTTTTGAGGAGCCCAGAGAGATGAATTGAAAGGATTCTAAGATACCAGAGAAAAGTAAAAGGGAACAGAAGGTAAGGATAGTGGTCTGAAGCAAAACAGCCAGTTAGTTTTAGCGTCTAGGCCACAGCCATTTATAGGCTAGTCTGTAGATTAAAAAAATTGTTTTTAACAAGTCTGCTATATTTCAAGTACAAAGATGTTATTTTTTTAGTATATCAGTTGAAAGAGTTAAGATGATGGGTTTCAAAACTGTCAGTACCTCAAGTGTAGAGCCCCTAGAGATCTTGTATTTGCAGGTTTGCTGTGTGTTGATAGCTTCAATAACGAGCATGTAGCTAATTTGTCTCTCAGAAAGGCTTTTCATGCCAGGTGGGTTTTTAGGGAATTGTGCCCTTGGAGTTGTTTCTAGAAGTTTGTCTGCTACACTGACTAATGAATGTGGAAGCCTATTGAAAAATAATAAAGGGATGGGTGCTATGCTTTGCTTGATTTTCTGATGAGGTAGACTGATAGGGACTAAATGTTTATGGCTTCATCTAGACTTACTATGGGATTTCCAAACATTCTTCAAATCCTACTTAGGTAGATGCTAATGTAGAAGTGGATGCTGATCCCTTTGCAAAGACACCATTCCATGGTTGAGTCCAGTCACAATTAAGTGACACACAATTAAGTGATTGTGTTTTTGGTGTTAATAGATGACTTATTTGAAAGGTGTCGGTGAGCTCCAGCGGTACAGTTGCCTCACACAAAAGGAAAGTGACTGTTCACAATTCATGTTTTTAAAGTATTGCATCTGCCCAAACTCAACAAGGCTAATGTTTATCACCAGAGAAATACAATTAGCAAAAGTCATTGGTTGGAGTTATTTTAAAATAGTCATTTTTTAAATTGAATTGAGGTAGACGTCATGCTTGCAGTTGTTTATGGTAATTAAATTTCACATTTATCTGTGGATGTTAAAATATTCACTTTTTTGCTTTGCATAAAATTTACTACACAGTTTGAAAGTCGAAGAGTAAGATCTAAAAAAAACCTGACAAATTTATATCCTTTACAGTGTTTATTCTCGGGCTTTAAATTATTAAATAAATATATATTCTTCCTGGTTTCCAGGTATTAATTTCATCTTTGGTTAAAGCTGTTCCAGATTTATGGCATGTGATAAAGACTTGGGTAGACTTCTAAATCTTATTTTATCTTTATTATGAATGCCTTGGAAGCCAGTTGAGTAACATAGTTACACTTTTGTAATTAGAATTTTATAATCTAGATTTAATTAATGCAAGGATGATAGTGCTTCACTGGCGATACTATCTGTTTGAATTATTAAATTTTTTTAAAGAGACAGCACTTCAATTAGGGCTTTATACAACTTAATTAGTGACTTTACAATAGATACCACCCAGGGAACTGTGTATTCATATTTGGCACTGTAAAGTTTGCTAGTTGCAAAACAGGACTACATGCGTCTTTCATTTCCTAATCTGTTTCCCTTCCTCTTTTGCTTCTATTATCTGAGTATAAACAGATAAATAGATTCAATAACTACCAAACAACACTGCTAACTTCAGTAACAATAAATACTGAGCTTTAGTTAGAGTGAGTTTCACTAAACAAGTGATTTAAATTTGGAGCTTAAGGTACATACTAGTTTGTAAGTTGCTGCACTTTACTTGCATAAAGTATATTTCTGCAAAATGACTTGTATAACATTGCTGTCAGTCAAAGCTAAGGCTTTACCAAATAGGTGGTATTGATAATTTATCAACAAGGTACATGTAGGGGATATACTCAGATGTTCTTCTGTCTTTCGTTGGAAGTTTCATTCTACCTAGAGCAAAGCATGATTCCAAGATGGTTCAGTTCAGTTCAGTCACTTAGTCGTGTCAGACTCTTTGTGACCCCGTGGACTGCCGCATGCCAGGCTTCCCTGTCCAATACCAACTACCAGACCTTGCTCAAACTCATGTCTATCGAGCCTTAGCTTTGACTGACAGCAAATGTTATACAAGTCATTTTGCAGAAAATATACCAAATTCGTGTCCAAGATGGTTCCCATCTCAAATTTTATTTCCAGACTTGCCAAGAGAAATCTTAGAATGAGTAGACCATGAAGGAATCCACTGAGGACTGTCACATGCCAACGCCTGTCTTTTGAACTGGCAAAGGCAGTGTAAAAATGATACTGCCTCCTGTGATGTTAAGCCATGAAAGGTCCTTGAATTTAGACAAAAAGCAATTCACTGTAGCTAGTGCATCGATAAGAAATGTCAGCAAATTCCCTCAATCACTAAGGAGTTAGAGTAGGGGGCAGGGGTGAGGAGCAAGGGAACGGCACAAAGCTTCTCAACAGGAAAATTGACAGTAAATGAATATATCTTTAGACCCTCAGGAATAATAATAATCTTTTGTGAGCCATATTTTAAGAATGAAATATTGAGATGAAAAACTGCTAATAAATTCCATCAGGTCAGGAAGGCTATAAATACCTTATGTAAGACTTTTCTCATCTATCAGATCCTAAGTAATTCTATAGTGCAGATTCCCCTATCAAAGTTCAAAGGTACAAATAATGTTGAGGCAGAATATATTTTGAATATTCTTAAAACTATCTTATAAATAACTTCATAAAATATCCAACTTTGGTGTTGTGTTTCAAATTCTGCACTGTTGTGACTTACTTTCTCAGTAATTGCATTGACCTTTGTAAGGAAATTGATTCCAGCATGGGAAAGAAACAATATATTGAAATACCACAAAGTCTCCTGTCCTACATCCATTTCATTTCACTTAAAATTATATTTACTGGGAGTGATTCCAATGTGGATGGCTCTCTTTGCAGCTTCTAGTGGTCATGTTTGGCTTTTCATTGTATTCATACCATTTTTTCCCCATGTGGGCTTTGAATTGTGAATTTTGTTTGATTATGATCTGAATGGAATATTTGCCAGTCTCATTCAAGGGCTTCAGAATAAAGCAAAAGACAGAAAATAAGTATCTGCCTAAAAATAGATTACAATGTTTGGAGAAAAATGATTCCAAATCTATGAAAACTTAAAATGAGCAACTCCTATGACTCAGAGCTTATACCGCTTCACTGAGAATTATGCACAAGCATATTGTTGCCTTATTGATGTCAGAGCAAAAATATTTGTTATCTACAGTTACAGAATGCAGAAATATATTTAAGGTTGTATAATGATGCCACACAGATTGTTAACAGTATTTTCCTCTGCAGAACATAGACAAGAAGATTTAGGGTGTTGAATTTACTAAAAATGTTCTGATTTCTAAAAGAAGAATGCTTTAAGATAATACTTGTAACATTAAGCATTACTTGTAAGGTTAAAATTTTTAAATGGTGCCTTTAAATGATTTTTTATATCAGATGCTCCAAAATTCCCCAAAGAAAAAATCGACCCTCTTGAAGTGGAGGAAGGTGATCCAATTGTCCTTCCATGCAACCCTCCCAAAGGCCTGCCACCTTTACACATTTATTGGATGAATATTGGTAAGTAATATTCTGTTCTATCAATAAAGGGACATTTTAATTTAATGCATTGTGTCAAATGACATACTGAAACGAAGGATAAAAAATTAATAAGAACTTATAAATGTGAATTCAAGTATAGTTTAAAAACTGTTTCCATCTATAGTCTGCTCTAAGTTCTGAATAAACATGAAAGCACTAGAAAACCACTAAATATGTCTTGATTTTGTCATATCTGGAAAGAGTAGAGTCTGTTAATACGATACAATACGTCTATGAAGGAAATACTTATTTTCCAAACATCTTACTTACCTTGGGGCTATTATCCATGTCAAAGTTGAGAATGGCTTGTATCTGTGTTGCTAGCTTTATATTTCTCTTTTAATATGTTGGACTTACTTAATACAGTGATGCACAAAGAAATTAGTATTAACTTCTGTGTTTAATTTTCCAAAAGCTATTATCATCTCTTGCATTGGGATTCCAGCTTCTTGTAAACCCTACTTCTGGTATGTGCCTTAGCAGGTCTATCTAAATCTTTTCTCATTGTGACCCACAGAGAAAAGTAATAATCGTACAGTATTTGGAAGAAAGCAAAAGAAGCTACTCTTGATTGTAGCCAGAGTTCCAGATTCCATGCATCCTAGAACTTAACTAGGCTGCATCATGGAAGAGGGATTAATATCTCAGACACAATTTTGTGAAAATCTGTTTTTGACAAATATGATCTTAATATAATAAGAGTAATAATTAGGCCATTATCTGTTGGGACTAGTTTTCAAATAAGTCGGTGCAGACCCATAGAGCAGAAGTAGAATCCTAAATGGTCAGGAGAGGTCGAATGCCCAGACTAGTTGCCCATCAGTGTACTTCAGTTAATGGTGATAAGTGCTCTGTCAATGATTCTCTTGTTTTTTTGTGTGTTTTACTTCTTACTCACTAATTGCTTCTATAGTAAGACCAGACTTGGGAGGAATAGAAAGAGCTACATGAAAAATAAAATAATATGAAAGAAAGAATAATGAAAAAAAGGCGACGAGGCATAATAAAGGACAATTGCCCATTTTAATGACAAGATATTTCTCTTCCAGAATTAGAACACATTGAGCAAGATGAGAGAGTATACATGAGCCAAAAGGGAGACCTGTACTTCGCAAATGTGGAGGAAAAGGACAGTCGGAACGATTATTGTTGCTTTGCTGCATTCCCGAGATTGAGGACTATTGTGCAGAAAATGCCAATGAAACTAACAGTTAACAGTTGTAAGTTGAAATAATTTATTGTGCCAGCATGAATGTGGAAGACAAATGTGTCTGTAATTTTATTCTGGTTGAAGCCGGTTAAAGCTGGGTTGATATTTTCCAGCATTGTTTAGTTTAACTCTAGAGACTTCCTTCCAGATGAAAGAGACATCTGCAGCTGCACATCGACAGTAGCTCTGTCTCCTGCAGCCAGAAAATCAAATCTCAATTCACAGGAAAAGTGTATTTCACTTGATGACTAGAGAGTCGAGTCGTTTTCCTTGCATGAAATACAGAACAAAATTCCAGGGTTTTCTCAGCAAGTCTCAGGCTCAGAATCTGTGTGATTTCAGATAAACTGGCAAGGCTGAAAATGTGGGAGAAAAGAACAGAGTCAAAAATAACAAGAAGTAATATTCTCATTTTTATCACATCAAACTTATTTGTATTTCCCAAATTGGCAAAGTTATTTGAATTGCTTCTCTTTCCTACTTGATTCTGCAGATGGCATTCTGGGTTCTTAAATTTGAAACCTGTCATTATTAGTGGGAGAAATAACCAAGATTCAACGGGCAGAGATAATCTCCAGAAATTCATTGACTGAATAACTGGCTCTGGTAGAGTCAAAAGTTGGCATGACCATTCCATTGTCTAATGTGGTTCATAATTTTTTCATAATTTGGTTCATCAATTTGTTGTGTGTTGATTCTCTATGCCAGGGCTTCACTATAGCATCCTTCAGCAACCTCAGTTCTCTTTAATGGAGCTCTAATTTGTGTCCTTTCCACTCGGATTTCATCTATGGTAGCTCAAGATTAAGCTCTTTATAAATATTTTTCAACTATGTTCGCCAAGGTGCTGTTCTAGTGAAGCATGCTTATACCTCATTTTGTAATTTTTGTAGGAGAAAACTATGGCTTTTCATTGTTTTGATGTCAGCATCTACCATTATGTTTGTGAGTTTTTTCTTCCATTTTTTTTTTATTTCAGTAAAACATGTTAATGACTCGAGTTCATCCACAGAAATTATTTCCAAGGGTAAGTTGATGACATGTAGAATGTTGACATTTATTTTCACCTGTGGTCACTCATTGTAATCTCAGAATTTGAACTTTAATACCTTCTGAGTTTATTAATATACTGATACTCTTAGGAAAGAGAGGGTTAACAAGAACCCTTAACGTAGAGGGTTCTATTTTCTCCCATCCCCATCAAATGTATGTAAAAGGGGGTAATATTTACTAATGCATAACTATATAAATAAACCTATATACTTATTGATGATATAGTTACCATAAGTAAATACATATACATATATAACATTATGTTTTTCATGGAGTAATTATTATGGATCTCCCAAAATGCCTCTTATGGTTAATCAGCAGTTTGGCTGAGAGCTGTTACACGAGGAAAGGAAAAAGCAATGGTTGAGTGTAACAGAAGTAGAGAAAGCGCTGAGTATAAGAAAGTCAAATGGTTATTTTCCTTTCTAGACCTCTTGAAGTACTTGCTACACAACTGTCCATTGTGATTCAGTGAGAAAGAATATAAGTTGCAGCATTTTCCAAACTCACTTGTCTATGAAATGGTTTTTATTATTTAAAAAAAATTTTTTTTTCCCATAGAACATTTAACCAAATTATATAATAAGTAGTTTTTCTACAGAGAAAATAATCATTTGTCTGAATGCAACAATATTTCTTTTATAATTGGCACCAGCAATGAACCCTCCATGATAACTTTGGTAATCTAATATACTGATAATGTCACCAGGGCTGGATGAGGGTTCCCCTTGGTGTACCCTCAGTTTGAAAATGGACTGATTAGGTATGTATAGGCAACTTCATTTCCTTTGAGGTCAACACAAATGTATATTGTTGTATCTTTTCAGCACTCAATAAAATCATTACACATGGATGGGAGGGGAGTTTGTGGGAGAATGGATACATGTTTGTGTATGGCTGAGTCCCTTTGCTGTCTACCTGAACCTATCACACAGTTGTTAATAGGCTGTACTCCAATATAAAAGTGAAAAAAAAAATCACACCATATAATACATGTTCAAAAATTATTTTTCAAAAAACAAATGCTTGTAAGGAAGCTTTTAAAAGGTACACACTGCTTTCATTACCTTTCATTCGTCTACTCTGATAGCAGCCCTCACCTCTACACTTCAAATATCATATCAAATCACATTGACATTGGATGTGAAACATAATTTGTGTGAACGCTTGAAACAGAAATCAGAATTTGTGTTGAAAATGGAAGCTTCCTCGTTTTCCATTGTATTTGAAAGGTTTCTTAGAAAAATGAGGCTTCTCTGGTGGCTCAGACAGTAAAGAATCTGCCTGCAATGCGAGAGACCTGGGTTCAATCCCTGGGTTGGGAAGATCCCCTGGAGAAGGGAACGGCTACCCACGCCAGTATTCTGGCCTGGAGAATTCCATGGACAGAGGAGCCTGGTGGGCTGCAGTCTGGTTGCAAAGAGTCAGACAGGACTGAATGACTTTCTCTTGAGGAAAATAAGAAATGGAATATTACCTCACCAGTTACTGAGATGGCTTGTAAATCTTTTTGTACAACAGTGTTTGTCTTTGAGGATATAAGACTGAAAGTAGAGTCACCTAGTTGATAACTTCATAGATGCCTGGTGTGTACCACAGGCTTCTTGAATCAGAGTTTCTGGGTGTAGGGACCAGGAAACTGTATTATAAGAGGAATCCTGTCAGATACTTAGGCACATTCAATTCAAGAAAAATATACACGGCCATCAAACATGACCAAGTATGATTAAAATGTGGAATATAAAACTATTGACTGTCAGTGAACTTGAGGCTTTCATCAAGAAACTAATTATCTTGAACACTGTTTGAACTTCTGAATTTGAAGATGTGGTTTAAATCATCACCTTTATAAAACTTGATGAAGCACTTAGTTAATGTATCTGAAGGGCAAACCATGCTTCCTGGTAAGAGTGAAATCTATTTAAATAGGAATATATTAAAATGTGTGAAATATATGTGAAATAAATGTGTGAAAATAAATTAAAATGTGTGTGTAAATAGACATACACACACACAGGTCCATATGGTTAAATATGTTTTAGGAAGGATCGCGTGCCAAAGGAGTTTCTTAGTTTGAACAAAATCTGAGTCTTGTCTGTTCTGTTCTGTAGCAAATTCGATCAAGCAGAGAAAACCCCGACTATTGTTGCCTCCTCCTGAAAGTGGCAGTGAGTCTTATGTTACCATCCTCAAAGGGGATACCCTGCTGCTCGAGTGTTTTGCTGAAGGCCTGTGAGTAACTTGACCCTGTTCATGACTTTTTCCATTCTGTCCTGTAAAGAATGAGATAGCAGTGAAGAGTGTGCCTGCATGCGTCTTTAAAAAATGATTTCTTTAGAAGAGAAAATCCTGTTACTACATTTCTGGGGAAAGTAATTTGCACTTCTCTCTGCAGATTTCAGGCTGTGACCGAGATAGATTTATAATTAGACAGCTCTGTCAGTTGGTGAACGTGTGAATGGAGGTGACGGTGACAGTGTTCTCCTTACCTCAGTCAACAAGGGGCTGCATCCTTAGAGCATGAGGTTGTGGAGAGTCAACCTGTCACAATTGGTGCCAGGTTTATGTCTTTCTGCTGTATGATTTGTCCTGCTTCTGCTTGTTACGTTTTCCCAGGTTCTATGGATCTCTATTTATTATTTTACCCACCTGTCCTTTGCACACAAGCAGATCTAGATCACGCAGTTTAAATTTTAAAAAGAAGTTTTTTGTGTGTGTGTCTGCACTGGGTCTTTGTTACTTTGCATAAGCTTTCTCTAGTTACCGTGTGCAGGCTTCTCATTGCAGTGGCTTCTCCTGCGGCAGAGCGTGGGCTCCAGCAGTGACACCATGTGGGCTCAGTAGTAGTGGTTCCCGGGCTCTCAAGCACAGGCTCAATAGTTGTGACACATGAGTGTAATTGTCCTGTGGCATTGTGAAATCTTTCTGGACCAGGGATCAAACCCATGTCTCCTGCATTGGCAGGCGGGTTCTTAACTACTGGATCGCCAGAGAAGTCCCAGATCATGCAATTTAAGAGAGTTTCACATCAGAACCGATGAACCAAACTTTTTGCACACCTAAAAAATTGCAGTTTTGCAGACCCTCCAAGAACATCTTTGCTTGGTCACCTCTTGAAATTGTGATGCTTGTTGAGTAGCTATCATAAGTGTATGTAAACAAGGATCATCTTATTTAATACGTGATCATACAAGATTGTCTCTTTGCTATCATCACCCTTCTTTACCACCACCTACCCACCCCTGCCATTGGGAATACTGTGGGAAAATACATCCCACCTTCCTAGCACCTGAGTTTACATACTCAGTTTGTAAACTAAAGGCTTTTTATAGCTGGTCATCTGGTTCATGGACTAGAATTTGAAATTCATACTCATCCATTGTTCAGTGTATATTCTGAATGAGTGGTTTTAAATTGGACTATGAAAAAAAGGAGCGGATTTTAATGGTTTTATAACCCCTAAGCTTTGTAAATTTCTCTTTCCATCCTGAAAAATATTCAGGTTGCTTATCTGTCTTAAGCTGCCAGAATATATTGCCATAAAGTAATTAGATGTGTGGTGACATGGCCTCTGCTCGGGAATTTTATGTCTGTATTATGTGAGGAGATGAAAGCATCAGGTTCGCTTGGATCATGTTGGTAACTGCCTGCATTTTTGCTCTTATTCATACACGTTTATAGAGGTGGAAATTACATCCTCCATGGTTCATCACTATTCTTGGTTGACTCTCTGGGCAGGGAGAACATGTCAGTAATTCTTTTCTCCTGTTTCCCACAAATGCCATAACTTACCTCTTGAATGGGCTGCCGACTGCATGGATGGTCTTCAATATAATAGACTCGATGGGCTTTTCAGAAAATGCAGTGTCATGGGCCAATAAAGAAAAATTGAGCACGGACATGTGTTGTCTTTGGGACTTGAGGATTCCTGAGGCCTTGTCAGAGAAGTTCATCTGAAGGGTTTTCTTCTTAGTCATCATGGGTTTAGGTTGAGAATCCTATCTGGGATAGTTCTCTTCCAGGTGAATCTGATACATTGTAAAATTTTTAGAGTACTTGAAAAAAATGTATTCTAAGAAGTTTTTATTTTAAAATTTAATTTATTTAATTGTTTACTTTTGACCGTGCTAGGTCTTCATTGCTACATGGGCTTTTTCTCTAGTTGTGGCGAGCGAGGGCTACTCTCTCGTTGTGGTGTGCGGGCTTCTCATTGCGGTGACTTCTCTTGCTGTGGAGCACAGGCTTCAGTAGTTGTACTTCCTGGGCTCTAGAACACCGGTTCAATAGTTGTAGTGCCTGGGCTTAGGTGCTCTATGGTATGTGGAATCTTCCCAGACCAGGGATTGAAACCATGTCTTCTGCGTTGGCAGGAGAATTCTTTACCACTGAACTACCAGGGAGGCCGTTTTCAACCACGAACTTTCTACTGTACTAGATATAATGAAGATATTGTTCTCTTTATTATGTGTCAGGCACTGTGTCTTGCACTTTACATACATTAGCTCATTTTATCCTCACCACTCTCATCTCATGACTCCTTCCCATTGTTGGTTAGGCAGGTGCAGGCCACAGAGCTGACTTCACATCTCGACTCTCAGTATGCAGGGGAGGCCGGGATTCCATCCTGTCTCCAGAACCCTCAACTACCTATGAATTTAACTTCTTCAGCATATTTCAACTGAATGAACTGTTCTGTTCAGTTAAAGGCAGGGTAGACAGAGGATGGCACTGTGCCTGAGTCTAAAGGAGTGAGATATAGTAGATGTTTCAAAAATGGCTAGTAATAATGAAAATGTGGATACTATTAAGTAAAATGGGAAAGCTTTGAGAGGGAAAGGTTGAGGGGTTCAGATTCTGTAAGGTGGAAACTAAGAATAACTAAAAACGACATTGTGAATTTCATTCAGAAAAGTGTTGACTCCCCAAAAGGAGTGCAGACGGTGAGCCCCTCGGTGGAAAGAGCACATTCATGGACCAATTCACACTCACTCAATCCTGTGAAAGCTTCGTTAGACTTAAAGACAGGTTCCCTCTGCTGACTGTTGGGCTCATATTTTCTCTCTCTTTTCTCTGTTTTGTGAATTCATCGGTTGAAGCTAGATACAATTCTCTTGCAAACAAAGGAAGTTTAAGAATTAAAGTTGGCTGGGCAAGGACCTGAAGAAAACTTTGAGATGATGGCATGGTGTGGATTTATGTATAAAATTGGATTAAGCAATATATTTTCCTTCGAAAATTTATTGTTTAAGTGCTGTTAGTAAATGTTTACTAAATTTTTTTAAAAAAGAAAGAAAAACATTAGCAAGACAATAGCTGGACATTCTTGCAGTGGTACAGATGTGTCCTCAGATGAATTTGTCTCATAGTCATATGATACTTACTAGATAATCATTTTATCCTGTTCTTTCAAAGAATTGGTATTAGAAGATTAGGCTGGTTTCCAAGGACTAGCAAAAAGAAAAAAGAAAAAAAAAGATTTTACAGCAGGTGAGATGCTTGTACCATTAAAGTATGGGCTTACAAAAATCCCCTGATTTGGAGGAACTAAGGTCCATAGCAGCCTGCACTTTGGCAAATTGCCGTTTTGACAGATGGAGCGCAAAGCAAGCAGTTAGGAGGTATGGGCTATGCATCCTGGTGGGTGGTGTGCTCAGGAAGCCAACAGCTAATACACCCTCACAGCCACCTATCAGAGCATCCTTACTGTTTCCTACAGAAGTCAGAAGGATATCCTGTATTTTAAGCCTGGTGAAACGAATGGTAGTGGTGGTTCCAGGCAAGTACCTGCACAGTGAGGGAAGAGACTAGATGTGTGTAAAAATCATCACTTTTACCTCTATTTTTTTGCAAAATAACTGAATTATTTTAACCATTGCCTAACAATGCAATTTACGAAAACTAATGCAAGCGGTATGAATTGTTCACTTATTAACTAGTAACTAATTAATTTGCCTATAAGTGTATATTCCCAGAACACATGGTTAGGAAGGGAAAAAAAAAAAGAATGAAGAAAGCAGAATAAAATAAAAGACACTGATCGTCAGACAATTTCAACTTCTAATGCTTCATTTGTTACCCCAGTGACTTTAAGCAAATTAACTTCTTGAACTTTAGAATCCTCACTGGTAAAATGATGATAATGATGCTCCCATTTAGAACATACTCAATAACTTTCAGGTATTAATGATAAAAAGAAATGGAGCGAGAATAAAGAAGTCTTCAGTAAAAACAGCAGAAATACTTCTTCCACTCAGTCATACAGCTCAAGTGAAGAGGAGAAAAAAAAAAAATCATCCATCAGTTAAAATCAGGCATCACTGTTCTTCACGTCATTTTTAAATCACAAAGTCATAAAGCGTCCCACTTCTCCACTTGTCTGGTTTGCATTCAAAAATTTTCATTTCAAAAATCCCAACAGATGGGATTTTTCTGTTTTAAACCTAGCTGGCTTGATTCCTCATTCTTGTTTTCCACCCAGATAAGGTGGAAAATGTCATTGTGTTGGTGTGTGACAAGTTATCAATTTGGGATTTGTTTTGTTCTTGCTTTTGGCATTTGTTGTTTATGTTGGGTGATCAAATTTTTCTAAGCAAGAGAGATTTGGTTCATTCCTTGGTTCCTGTATTCCCTACTAGGGTGACAGTCTGCCTGGGTGACCCAGTCTATGCTTCAGAGCCCGCCTTGGCCTAAAATGAGCTATTCCCAGGTCCAGCCAGTACACTGGACACCCACATTTGAATCTTATTCTCCAATAGCAGCCTCATAAAGATTAAGAGGGTTGTCACAGCTACCCTCTGCTGAGTGTTGGGTCTTACTTTATGGTGTTTTTCAAACTCATATCGGGAAGAAGGCTGTTATTTCTGGCCCCTTCAAAACCACCCACAGGGAGATAGCACACTTGGAAAAAAAATCTTGTACATTTCTATGGGTCCAGTCATCCATCCTTCATCTAACCATCTGTATTAGCACTTGTATGGAGATAGCTGTCTTAGTGGAGGAAACAGAAGATTTCTGAAGAGGTAGCCTATTAAAGGAGCTTGCAATAAAGGAGACATGATCCAACCCTGATCTTCACCACGGATGGTGGATGGTGGTGTGCAGGTCTGTGCACTGGGAAGGCTGATGTTTTTCAGTGGAACTCTTGAGTGCAGACTTAAAAGTAGCACAGTGAGGGAAGTACCCTGTAGATTTCTTTATATTTTGTTTTTCACCTTAAAAAATGTTTACCATTTTATGTATTGTTTCACAGACCAACTCCACAAGTTGACTGGAACAAAATGGGAGGTGATTTACCAAAAGGAATAGAAGCAAAAAAAAATTGTGTCAAAAATTTGAAGATAGAGAATGTCTCCTATCAGGACAAAGGAAACTATCGCTGCACAGCCAACAATTTCTTGGGATCAGCCACTCATGAGTTTCACGTTATAGTGGAAGGTACATTTCTCATGTTGATTTATTTTTCTATTTAAAAAAAAAAAGGTGAATTCATATGTATAGTCAACCTCAAATGCATATATATATATAAATAAATGAGTAAGCTGTTTCAGCATTTAATTAGAGTGAGCAATGGAATATATTAGACTTCAATTAATCAGGTTTGTCATTTACCCCACAAAACCACATAGAAGGGACAAATGACAAGAAAAGATCTCGGGTTAGGGACTGAACACAGATGACTTCAACTATTTGATTGAATAGTCACTAAACCTAATCTCTTATATCATCTTATTATGAGAAAACATTTACTGTTATATGTGTGTAACACTGCATAATATGAAATCTTAAACGAAGAAAGCATTACCATCATAGAAAGTATCATGATAGGCCTGAGAGAAGCTTGGAGTTTCCCAGTCCTGGCATTAACTTCCTGGGTCCTTGCCCAATTTACTTCACATTTCTGTATCTCTATTTCTTACCAATGAAATGAGGGAGTCAGACAGATTACTATCTTAACTGTTTCCTGTTTGAGGGGGGGATCCATCTCTTGGGTTCAGATGATATTTAGTATGTTGCTGATGGGGAAAGAAAAATAGTATGATGTAAGCATTATTTCTCTGCCAAAAGGTGCAAAAAACACGGTATATTCATGTCCTCTTTCTGTAACCTCAAGCTTTTTGATCAATAGAGCCTGGTATATTGTTTGTTGTATTCACAGAAATCAGTAGGCAGTGATGTCATCATTGAAAAAAAAGATGAGCCACAGTGTTAGTTATCAGGGCTCTGGGTGCTGGGCAGATGTAAAGGTTACCTAGTCATCCTGTGAATTTGATTGCTGCAGGCCTATTTCTGTGGTCCTCATAACACTGCAGCTTTTATGTATGATTTGGTTGACTGTATTGATCAAATTAATGGGATGATTACTGCATTTGTGCTTTTTTAGTGCTGTGCAGGCTTAACTATTCAAAGAAATGATCGCTTTCAGGTTTCTATGTAGTGAACTGGTGCTCTAAGGCTTTCATTTATATTCCAATGAAGTTCACCTCTTAAAGCTTCATTCTGCACAAAGAATACCTAAGGAAAGACCCACTGTTTTGATTAATGGAAAAAAGAAAGTCTCAGATACAAGTTATATTAACAAGTAAATGTTAAGATAACTTTGACTCATGTTGCTGTTTGGAATAGCCGCATATTTCCAAAACCTGTCTCTCAGTGTGGGCTTCCCAAGTGGCACTAGTGGTAAAGAATTCGCCTGCCACTGCAGGAGATGCAAGAGACACCGGTTCAGTCCCTGGGTTGGGAAGATCCCCTGGAGAAGGAAATGGCAACCCACTGCAGTATTCTTGCCTGGAGAATCCCATGGACAGAGGAGCCTGGCAGGCTACAGTCCATGGGGTTGCAAAGAGTTGGACAGGACTGAAGCACCGTAGCACATCCCACACCACGTGTGATTCGTTAGGTTAGGAAGAATGGAGAACCACGGATGGGAGTACCATTTCCCTTAGTTCAACAAAAGCAAAACCTGTTATAAGAGAAAACCTATTGTTATGCATAAATAGCAACGGTTGCCAATAGTGACGTATTCCTCTGACATATTCACCAAGAAATTCAGAGAGGAAGAGTTTGAGCGATTTTTTCTGTACTTTTAGTCAGTGTTTGATGCCTCTGCATAACACAGCTCTATCATACAACAGGGATGTTTTTCTGTAACCCTCTGCCCTGCCCCCTATCCCAGCACCCACACAGACCCACAAACCCGACAGGTCTAATTGTTAGCTGCTCTTACTTCAAGTTGCTGACTGTTAGAAATCCTTCCAGATGGCTGGAACATCGCTACGGTAGCTGAATATTTTAACAATCTGGCCACGGGTTTCTTGACTGTGAGAATGAAGCTCTCAGAAGAACTGCAAAGGTTGCAAAAAGAAAAAAATAAATCAAGGATGTAAAATTAATTACGCAATTTAAAATGTTGACTATAGGGCTCCAAAGGAATATAGGTTTCCTGAACAAATTGTCCTCGCTATTCATAAAACAGCTATTAGCAGTATTGAGATGTAAATAATGTTTTTATGAGGGACATTTAATCCTTTATCCTTAATGAGAAACTACTAAATGTGCCCTCAGTTGTACGTTTCAGGAGTTTCTCTTCACACATGCGAGTGAAAAGCAAGCCCGGCTGAAGAAGTCTTTCTTTTTTTTTAAAGTGTGAAGGCAGTGAATACATCCTTCATTAATCATATGGATGGATAAGTTCACTTTCACTCAATTTTATTCCGCCTTTCTGCACCTTGTTCTTTCCCTTACTTTGTCTCTTGCTTGGAAACTAATTAAATAACAGGATTAGTCATATGAGAAAAGAGCAGTGTTACTGTAAACTTTGACACGGTAGCCCATTCTGAAAACATCCAATGTGCTTAAAAGCAAAAGCATGTATTTTACTGTATTCTCTATATCTGTGATATTTATTTCTTATTAATATATAAAATCTGTCATCGCTAGTTGGGTAACTCAAATCTCACAAGCCCGCCACGCTCCTCTGTCCATGGGATTTTCCAGGCAAGAATACTGGAGTGGGTCCCAATGGGTCACTGACCCAGGAGTCCAACTGGCATCTCCTTCCTTTCCTGCAATGGCAGGCAGATTCTTTACTGCACCACCTAGGAAACCAAAATGGCATCTAAAATTTTCTAAATACAAAATTCAAAGTATGATCACAAATGTGTTTCAACTGCATCCAACTAACAGTGTTTGTGTTGTAAATTTGTGCATCGTGTAGGGCTTTTGAGATTTAGTAAGTGTAATAGGCAAGCATTTATACATAATTATATAACCATAATTGTGCTGCAATTTAAAAAGATGTCATGAATTCAAACACAATTCAGTAATCGACCTATTGAGAAAGTCTTGTTTTCAAGTAACAAATCTACTTCTAAAAAGTTGCAGTGAAATCCAAGTTTGCTGAACCTAATCATTTTTGATTTGTTAGAATATAGATATTTAACAGAAATCTATTACTAAGAAAATAACCTCTGTGTTGTATATTTCATAGGTGCCAAATTTTCTGTTTTGTTTTCCTTCTAGTGATAAACATCTCTAATTAGCTTGCTTGTTACATTGTAAACATTCAGACATTTGCATCTCAATTTTGAGCATCGTGAGAGAAATTTATCATCTTATTTTTTTGTTTACAATTATGACTAAATGAGTAAAATTTCAACATAAGTCATTTTCATCAGTTACCAGAGATTTATGGATAATAGATGAAAGACTGGGATTCCGTGATGATGCTTTCTCTCAGAAATTTCCATTTTAATCATTCTTTCTTTTCTCTTAAGCCTTTCCTCCTCACATCCTTTCAAACAGGTCTTACCTGTCAGGAGTACAGTTGCATGTTCCAACCTTTGAAAAACTCTGTTCTGGTGTTCCTGCATGCCCATAGCCTCATTGCAACCACCAGACATTTCCTGTCCCTTAGCCAGGGTCCTCAGGCTCAGTATGGTACCTACTGAGTAGGTACCCTCTTCTCCAAGGTCCTTCCTTTTTCCCTGTGCCTTTTTCACTGAAGTCTTTGGGAAGCAGTCATTTCAGTTCAACTTAAAATTATGCCACACACACCTGTTCTCCTTTGTGCCAATATCAGGGAGGAAGAAATTTTCCTTTTTCTCCTGGCTCATCTAAGAATTAAATTTGAATGAGACAGATTAACAGGAGAAAATCAAACAAAAGGGTAGTAACATGTATTCATGGGAGCAAGCCAGGAGAACTGAGTAACTCACCAAAAGGATCAGAGCTTAAATACCATCTTCAGCTAAAGACTAAAGAGGATGTTTGGGGCTTCAGAGGAGAGGACAGCATCTCCAAGAAAGACTGGAGATGGAAAAGCCAACGTTGGATTTGCCTGTGTTTGTAGGGCCGGGCAGACAGGGGAACATAGAGTAGACTCTAATGTCTAGGCCTTGCAGTTTCCCCCACCAGCCTAGCCCATGGAATTCGCCAGGCAAGAATACTAGAGACGGTTCCCATTCCCTTCGCCAGGGGATCTTCCCGACCCAGGGATTGAACTTGAGTCACCTGCATTGCAGGCAGATTCTTTACCATCTGAGCCACTATGCTAGCTGTTCTTGGCACTTATTTCTGCAATAGTTCTATTCCAGAAACAGGCCTTCTAACTAAACTGTTTCAGACAGTTAGCAGGGAGATCAGAGTTTCTACCTGAGTCTTTTGGGCCTTGATTATTTTCAGCTCAAAATAATCTGCATGCCAAAGAGATGTTTTGGGGTGGCAAACTTTTGCTCCTCTATGCTAAGCAGAGGAGACATCAGAAAGAGATTAATTCTGCCCTGGCTCTTCACAAATCACTAACCTAAGTGATATATTCGAGGTGTTCTCACTACAGATGCCAGTTGTAAAAATCTCAGCCTGGGTGGGTATTGAGAGCAGTGTCGCAACAGACCCAGGAAGAATAAGAACCGGCCTGAAGTCCCTTTCAAGTTGCATGACCAAACGTACTTTTGCTTAGGACTAGCTTACTTCTCCAAGAGAAACAGGGATGAGAAGCATAAAAACAAATGTCTAAACATTTATAAAGAAAGCTTATCAGAAAGGGTTCAGGTGAAGTTTAGTGGGGGCTTCCCAAGTAGCTCAGCCATAAAGAATCTGCCTGCCTATGCAGATGTGGGTTCGATCCCTGAGATGGGAAGATTCCTGGAGAAGGAAAATGGCCACCGACTCCAGTATTCTTGCCTGGAGAATTCCATGAACAGAAAAGTCTGGTGGGCTACAGTCTATGGGGTCGCAAGAGAGTCAGACACGACTGAGCAACTAAACAACAAGAACAAAGTTGATGGATGATTTCTAGTGAATGTGCACAGATGATAAATGTTGGAGAGCTTGGATCTGGAAGTACAAGGTGAAAGTTGGTACAATTGTTTGGCCTTTGTTCCTGTGATCCAAAGTAATGAAATAGTAATGAGTTAGAAATAACACCACATTTACTTGAGAGTCTCAGTGCTTCTCACTCAGTAGGTCTGCTGGTCCTTGGAATGGCAAGAACAGAAAGTGAGGCTTCTTTTCCTGGTGACCCTGGGTGAGTTGAATGGCTTCTCCAAAGCTCAGTTCTCCATCTGTAACGTTAAAGGGTTGATTAAGATGGTCATTTAAGCACCTTTTACCTAAGATCTGACAGGGTATGTGTGCATCCTCAGTCACTGGATACTGTCCGACTCTTGTGACCCCATAGACTGTAGCCCGCCAGGCTCTTCTGTCCATGGGATTTCCCAGGTAAGAATACTGGAGTGGGTTGCCATTTCCTTCTCCAGGGGATCTTCCTGACCCAGGGACTGAACCTGCATCTCCTGCATTGGCAGGCAGTTTCTTTCCTAGCATCAGCTGGGAAGCAATATCTAACAGTAGTATATCTTAATGCTGATACCAAAGGGTTAATGAAATTTGTAGGATAAGAATAGAAATAGAAATCTTGATTTTATTACTCAGAAAGATTTAGGGAAGGGTCATTATTGCATGATATCCTTTATTATTTTTACTGAAATATAATGGACATTACATCATTAGTTTCAGTTATCCAATATAATGAGTCTATATTGTTATGTACTGTAAAGCAATCATCAGAGGTAGTGTAGTTTACATCCATCAGTTCAGTCGCTCAGTCGTGATTGACTCTTTGCGACCCCATGAATCGCAGCACACCAGGCCTCCCTGTCCATCACCAACTCCCGGAGTTTACCCAAACCCATGTCCATCAAGTCGGTGATGCCATCCAACCATCTCACCCTCTGTCGTCCCCTTCTCCTCCTGCCCCCAATCCTTCCCAGCATTAGGGTCTTTTCCAATGAGTCAACTCTTTGCATGAGGTGGCCAAAGTATTGGAGTTTCAACTTCAACATCAGTCCTTCCAATGAACACCCAGGACTGATCTCCTTTAGGATGGACTGGTTGGATCTCCTTGCAGTCCAAGGGTCTCTCAAGAGTCTTCTCCAACACCACAGTTCAAAAGCATCCATTCTGCAGCGCTCAGCTTTCTTCACTGTCCCAACTCTCACATCCATACGTGACCACTGGAAAAACCATAGCCTTGACTAGATGGACCTTTGTTGGCAAGTAATGTCTCTGCTTTTAAATATGCTATCTAGGTTGGTCATAACCTTCCTTCCAAAGAGTAAGCGTCTTTTAATTTCATGGCTGCAATCACCATCAGCAGTGATTTTGGAGCCCCCAAAAATAAAGTCTGACACTGTTTCCGCTGTTTCCCCATCTATTTCCCATGAAGTGATGGTACCAGATGCCATGATCTTAGTTTTCTGAACGTTGAGCTTTAAGCCAATTTTTTCACTCTCCTCTTTTCACTTTCATCAAGAGGCTCTTTAGTTCTTCTTCACTTTCTGCCATGAGTACATAGTTACAATTTTTTTCTGATGAGAACTTTTCAGATATATTCCTAGCAACTTTCAAATAGGTAATACAGTATTATTTGTAAATTATAGCCATCATGTTGTATATTGCATTGCTATGATTTCTTGTATTTTTACATGTTCTAAAAGCAGTAGTCTTAGTTTTCTACTGTAAATAGGAAATCTTTCATGGTTTTTCTGTAACTCAAGTGTTTTATTATAACTCGAGTGGTTGTATGAAAAGATCAGAAGAAAGTAACAATGATGTAAAAATGTAGACATACACACAGAAGTAAAACTCTTCACCTTAAAAGTTCATATGCAGTTTATAATTTGGACTGCTGCATTTTAAACTATATAAATAAATATTTACATAATGTAGATTATGAGCACACATATTTAACTTGGAATTTAACAAGTCTGTATCCTGTCGAATAATTACAAAGGCATGTCTCTTGCTCAGACTTGAACTTGCCAGGGATATTTGTATTACTTTGTTTTTCCTGGTGAGTTTATAGACATTTTTTCCCACATAATCCCCCTTTTCCTCCTTTTTTTGTAACAGATTTTTCAAATGAAATTTTTGTTTTGTACATATGTGTATCTTAAAGACTTTCCTTTTTGACTAAAAATGTAAATCCAAAACTGTCTTGGGGGAAATAACCAAGCAACACTTGATGGGAATTACTACCTGCAGGTATTGTGCAATTTTCTCTGAAATCAAATTATCCAAACCATCCATAGTTTAATATGAATCTTTTATTCGCTCCTGACATAATAATATGCTTAAGGTGACAAAACATGACAGTGATGTTTGCACTTAAAGAAAAATGTCTCCTTCTATACTGAAATACCACTTAGCATTATAATATTGGAGTATTAGGGCACGGAAAGATGCAAGTAATTTGAGTATATCTTTTCATCCTTTGGTTTGAGGGAAAAATGGTAAATGTTGCTTTTAGGATTCCTTCTCCTACCCCCTTGCAAAAAGAATTTATCTAGGAAATAATGTTTTCCAAATTCCTAAGATGGACTTTTAGATATGGACATATAAAATGCTATAAAGTCATTAATTAAGAAATATTTAAAATAATGGCTGAATGTTTTAATTTCATTAAAAAATTTTCAAAATATGTTACTTGAAAATCAGCCATTTTGGATGCCTTGCTTCAGCCTAAAATAAGCTGTGGTCAGCATTCAGTAAACTTCACCCTTCCTTCATTTTTCTGTAATGAGATAGATACTGGTGTAGCTAGATAAAATTGAATGTAGATAACTGTTTTTAGTGTGTTGGTTTTACTATACATGCTAAGATTCCAAATTGCAACACACACACTCATGAAAACACATACCCACACACAAACCCCATTCCAGGCAAAAACAATGCCTATCTTACTTTAGAGAAGACTTAATGTGAAATACTTTGTTGTGTCTGCCATCTGCTGGTGGATAGTGGAAATGCAACCCTTAACATTTTTGAACCTTCTGTTAATAGATAAAACACTGATGAGCTCTTCTTTATTTCCAGAGCCCCCTCGCTGGACCAAGAAACCTCAGAGTGGTGTATATAGCACTGGTAGCAGTGGTATCCTGTTGTGTGAGGCTGAAGGGGAGCCTAAACCCACGATTAAGTGGAAAGTCAATGGCTTACCAATTGAGAGTAAGTTAAAACCCCAATTATGAGGCAATGCTGAAGGCAGTGTTTGGCTGGGACACTTAATGGTTAGACACCCTTGTTATGGCTAAAGTGGAGTTGGTAAGTGGTCCTTACTGTCAGATCTAACCAGAGAATCCAGAATTGCATCTTTCAAAGTAATTCTATTTATGCTTACATTTATAGAAAAGCCATAAATACTATTTGTTTGGCCATTATATTAGTTATAAATAAGACAACTGAATGACATAGAGGATTCATCCAAGGAGGAAGGTTTCTCTGCCTGAGAAGGAACAGGCACAGGGACCCAGTGGTTGAGGGTGCAGCTGAGATTCAGGGCTTGCCTTGGATCTAGGCAACAGTAACTCCTCACTGGGTCCTGCTCTTTACGAGGACCCGTTCTGGCACACCTGTCTCCATAATCTGAGAAATCCACAGGGCCAAAGAGACGTGCAAAGCCTGAACCTGGCTCACTGCATGTGCTCACCCAAGCTTGAGTCCCCAAGACCAGAAGAATCCCCTGTGCAGTCAGTCGGCTCTGAGCCCTTCCCGGGTGGGCTTGGCGTGGAAAAGCAGAGATGGGCCTATCTCCCCACTCCACCCTGTTCTAGCCTAGGGCTCCAAGAAGTCCCAAATCCTCGATTTGAACCTAGAGCTCTGGTCATTTCGGATGTCTTCGTAAAGGTTGGATAATACAACAAGTCTTGTTTGTCAGTTAATTAGCTTGATTTAGAGCATTTACAATATTGAGACATATGTGTGCAGCTTTTGTTAGTTCCTTTCGCCCTGGACCCACTCATATCAGGGTGGGCATCCTAGTGACGTGTGGACCTGGGGTCCCAACCAGGCTGTGCACTCAAAGCTTGGGGATTTTGATCAGGCAACTCCAATAACAGCTAGGAATCTCCTGAAACTTAAGTTTTCAATTACAAAATGGTGCTAATGGTAGTTGATTGTAATTGAATGAGATCAGCATAGTCTACCATCTAGGATAATGCTGATCTGTGGAATATTGTGACAGTTTATAAACTGTGGATCCAGAGGGTCTATGTTTTCGTTCAGGCTCTGGCATTTACTGTCTGTGTGATGCGGGATATTACTGTGCTCCAGAGCAGCTTCCCACCAGCCATCTGTTTTACACATGGTAGTGTGTACATCAGTGCTACTCTCAATTCGTCCCACTGTTACTGACCCTCTTTAAACTAGTTTCATCGTCAGTAAAATGAAGATGAAAATAGCACTGACCACTGGGATGGTTATGTAGATTATTATTTTTTAAATTTATTTATTTATCTATTTTTTGACTTTACACTATTATATTGGTTTTGCCATAGACTGACATGAATCCGCCATGGGTGAACATGTGTTCCCCTTCCAGAACCCCCACCTCCCTCCCCATCCCATCCCTCTGGGTCATCCCGGTGCACCAGCCCCGAGTACCCTGTATCATGCATCGAACCTGGACTGGCGATTCATTTCACATATGATAATTTACATGCTTCAATGCCATTCTCCCATATCATCCCACCCTTGCCCTCTGCCATAGAGTCCAAAATACTGTCCTATACATCTGTGTCTCTTTTGCCATCTCGCATACAGGGTTATCTTTACTGATTTACTAAATTCCATATATATGTGTTAGTATACTGTATTGGTGTTTTTCTTCCTGGCTTACTTCACTCTATGTAATAGGCTCCAGTTTCATCCACCTCATTAGAACTGATTTGAATGTATTCTTTTTAATGGCTGAGTAATATTCCATTTTGCATATGTAGCACAGCTTCCTTATCCATTCGTCTGCCAATGGACATCTAGGTTGCTTCCATGTCCTGGCTATTATAAACAGTGCTGTGATGAACATTGGGGTACACATGTCTTTTTCAATTCTGGTTTCCTTGGTGTGCATGCCAGCAGTGGGATTACTGGGTCATATGGCAGTTCTATTTCCAGTTTTTTAAGGAATCTCCACACTGTTCTCCATAGTGTCTGGACTAGTTTGCATCCCCACCAACAGTGTAAGAGGGTTCCGTTTTCTCCACACCCTCTCCAGCATTTATTGCTTGTAGTCTTTTGGATAGCAGCCATTCTGATGGGTGTGAAATGGTACCTCATTGTGGTTTTGATTTGCATTTTTCTGATAATGAGTGATGTTGAGCATCTTTTCACGTGTTTGTTAGCCATCTGTATGTCTTCTTTGGAGAAATGTCTGTTTAGTTCTTTGGCCCACTTTTTGATTGGGTCGTTTATTTTTCTGGAATTGAGCTGCAGGAGTTGCTTGTATATTTTTGAGATTAATTGTTTGTCTGTTGCTTCGTTTGCTATTAATTTCTCCCATTCTGAAGGCTGTCTTTTCACCTTGCTTATAGTTTCCTTTGTTGTGCAGAAGCTTTTAATTTTAATTAGGTCCCATTTGTTTATTTTTGCTTTTATTTCCAATATTCTGGGAGGTGGGTCATAGAGGATCCTGCTGTGGTTTTTGTCAGAGAGTGTTTTGCCTATGTTTTCCTCTAGAAGTTTTATAGTTTCTGGTCTTACGTTTAGATCTTTAATACAATTTGAGTTTATTTTTGTGTATGGGGTTAGAAAGTGTTCTAGTTTCATTCTTTTCTTGCCTCCTTTGTCAAAGATAAGGTGTCCATAGTTGCATGGATTTATCTCTGGGCTTTCTATTTTGTTGCATTGATCTATATTTCTGTCCTTGTGCCAGTACCATAATGTCTTGACTGTGGCTTTGTAGTAGAGCCTGAAGTCAGGCAGGTTGATTCCTCCAGTTCTATTTGCTTTCTTAAGATTGCTTTGCCTATTTGAGTTTTTTTGTATTTCCATACAAATTGTGAAATTGTTTGTTCTAGTAGTCTGAACAATACCGTTGGTAGCTTGATAGGGATTGCATTGAATCTATAGATTGCTTTGGGTAGTATACTCATTTTCACTATATTGATTCTTCTGATCCATGGATACAGTATATTTCTCCATCTATTTGTGTCCTCTTTGATTTCTTTCACCAGTGTTTTATAGTTTTCTATATATAGGTCTTTTGTTTCTTTAGGTAGATTTATTCCTAAGTATTTTATTCTTTTCATTGTGATGGTGAATGGAATTGTTTCCTTAATTTCTCTGTTTTCTCATTGTTAGTGTATAGGGATGCAAGGGATTTCTGTGTGTTGATTTTATATCCTGCAACTTTACTACATTCGTTGATTAGCTCTAGTAATTTTCTGGTGGAGTCTTTAGGGTTTTCAATGTAGAGGATCATGTCATCTGCAAACAGTGAGTTTTACTTCTTCTTTTCCAATCTGGATTCCTTTCATTTTTTTTTTCTGCTCTGACTGCTGTGGCCAAAACTATGTTGAATAGTAGTGGTGAAAGTGGGCACCCTTGTCTTGTTCCTGACTTTAGGGGAAATGCTTTCAGTTTTTCACCATTTAGGATAATGTTTGCTGTGGTTTTGTCATATATAGCTTTTATTATGTTGAGGTATGTATGTTCCTTCTATTGCTGCTTTTTGGAAGGTTTTTATCATAAATGGATGTTGAAGGTTGTCAAAGGCTTTCTCTGCATCTATTGAAATAATCATATGGTTTTTATTTTTCAATTTGTTAATGTGGTGTATTACATTGATTGATTTGCGGATATTGAAAGATCCTTGCATCCCTGGGATAAAGCCCACTTGATCATGATGTATGATCTTTTTAATATGTTGTTGGATTCTGTTTGCTAGAATTTTGTTAAGGATTTTTGCATCTATGTTCACCAGTGATATTGTCCTATAGTTTTCTTTTTTTGTGGCATCTTTGTCTTCTTTTGATATTAGGGTGATGGTGGCCTCATAGAATAAGTTTGGAAGTTTACCTTCCTGTGCAATTTTCTGGAAGAGTTTGAGTAGGACAGGTGTTTCTTCCTGGTTCAGTTTTGGAAAGTTGTACTTTTCTAAGAATTTATCTATTTCTTCCAAGTTGTCCATTTTATTTGCATATAGTTGCTGATAGTAGTCTCTTATGATCCTTTGTATTTCTGTGTTGTCTGTTGTGATCTCTCCATTTTCCTTTCTAATTTTGTTGATTTGATTTTTCTCCCTTTGTTTCTTGATGAGTCTGGCTAATGGCTTGTCAGTTTTATTTATCTTCTCAAAGAACCAGCTTTTGGCTTTGTTGATTTTTGCTATGGTCTCTTTTGTTTCTTTTGCATTTATTTCTGCCCTAATTTTTAAGATTTATTTCCTTCTATTAGCCCTGGGGTTTTTCATTTCTTCCTTTTCCAGTTGCTTTAGGTGTAGAGTTAGGTTATTTATTTGACTTTTTTCTTGTTTCATGATGTAAGCCTGTATTGCTATGAACCTTCCCCTTAGCACTGCTTTTACAGTGTCCCATAGGTTTTGGGTTGTTGAGTTTTCATTTTAATTTGTTTCTATGCATATTTTGATTTCTGTTTTGATTTCTTCTGTGATTTGTTGGTTATTCAGCAGCGTGTTGTTCAGCCTCCATATGTTGGAATTTTTAATAGTTTTTCTCCTGTAATTGACATCTAATCTTACTGCATTGTAGTCAGAAAAGATGCTTGGAATGATTTCAATTTTTTTGAATTTACCAAGGCTAGATTTATGGTCCAGGATGTGATCTATTGTGGAGAAGGTTCTGTGTGCACTTGAGAAAAAGGTGAAATTGATTGTTTTGGGGTGAAATGTCCTATAGATACCAATAAGGTCTAACTGGTTTATTGTGTCATTTAAAGTTTGTGTTTCCTTGTTAATTTTCTGTTTAGTTGATCTATCCATAGGTGTGAGTGGAGTATTAAAGTCTCCCACTATTATTGTGTTATTGTTAATTTCCCCTTTCATACTTGTTAGCATTTGCCTTACATATTGTGGTGCTCCTATGTTGGGTGCATATATATTTATAATTGTTATATCTTCTTCTTGGATTGATCCTTTGATCGTTATGTAGTGTCCATAAAGGAGGCACACATAGAGAACGCTTATCACAGGGGCTACCACACAAAAATACTCCCAAAATACTGTTTAGTATTGTTTTCACATAGCAAATACTCAGGAAAAGTTAGTGCTTATTACTATTATTTTTGAGAAACACATTTGTTTTCTTTTTCTTTGTATGATCATAAGTATAGTGTCAATGACAAGCAGATAAACTGACTGAACACATTTGATGATGAGATTGAAAATTAAAGTAATTATTTAAAAATACCTATTACATAGGCTTAACTATTAATCTAGAATTGCTCAAACAACAGTATGGCCATATCTACTCTTTCAGAAAGTAACTAAACAAAATTACTTTCAATTCTGAAATTGTTATAGCTTTCAATGTGCATACTCATTTAAAATACAAATACTTTGGCAAAACATTGAACAGTTCTGAAAGTTATTTTTTCTTTCCTTTTTATATTGAGGTATCATTGGCATGCTTTATATTAAATTGAGGTGTACAGCATCATAGTTTGATATTTTTGTACATTGCATAATGATCACCACAATAAGTCTAATTAACATCTGTTACATTACAGAGTTTTTCGTACAGAATTTTCTTACAGAATTTTTCTTCTTGTGATGAGAATTTCAAGATCTACTCTCTTAGCATCTTTTTTTTTTTTTACTTTTTTGGCCATGCTATGTGGTTTGTAAGATTTTAATTCCCCAAACAGAGATCGAACCTGGGCCCTTGGCAGTGACAGATTGGAGTTGTAACCACCAGTCTTCCAGGAAATTCCCTCTCAGCAATTATCTACTGGACCGCTAGGAAATCCCACCTTCAGTTCAGTTCAGTTGCTCAGTCGTGTTGGACTCTTTGTGAGCCCATGGACTTCAGTATGTCAGGCTTCCCTGTCCATCACCAACTCTCAGAGTTTACTCAAACTCATATCCATCGAGTCAGTGATGCCTTCCAACCATCTCATCCTCTGTCTCCCCTTCTCCTCCCACATTCAATCTTTCCAGGATCAGGGTTTTTTTTTTTTTTTTTTTTGAATGAGTTGGTTATTTGCATCAGGTGGCCAGAGTATTGGAGTTTCAGCTTCAGCATCAGTCCTTCCAATGAATATTCAGGACAGATTCCCTTTAGGATTGACATGTTGGATCTCCGAGCAGTCCAAGTGACTCTCAAGAGTCTTCTCCAAGATCACTGTTCAGAAGCATAAATTCTTTGGTGCTCAGCTATCTTTATAGTCCAACTCTCACATCCATACATGACTACTAGAAAAATCATAGCTTTGACTAGACAGACTTCTGTTGGCAAAGTAATGTCTCCACTTTTTAATACACTGTCTAGATTGGTCATAACTTTTAATACAAGGAGGAAGCATCTTTTAATTTCATGGCTGCAGCCACCATCTGCAGTGATTTTGGAGCCCCAAAAAATAAAGTCTGGCACGGTATCCATTGTTTCCCCATCTATTTGCCATGAACTGATGGGATGCCATCATCTTAGTTTTCTGAATGTTGAGTTTTAAGCCAACATTTTCACTGTCTTCTTTCACTTTCATCAAGAGTCTCTTTAGTTCTTCTTTGCTTTCTGCCATAAGGGTGGTATCATCTGCATATTTGAGGTTATTGGTATTTCTCCTGGAAACCTTGATTCCAGATTGGGCTTCACCAGCCCAGCATTTCACATAATGTACTCTGCATATAAGTTAAATAAGCAGGGTGACAATATACAGCCTTGACATACTCCTTTCCCGATTTGGAACCAGTCTGTTGTTCCATGTCCTGTTCTAACTGTTGCTCCTTGACCTGCATACAGATTTCTCAGGAGGCAAGTCAGGTGGTTTGGTATTCCCATCTCTTGAAGCATTTTCCACAGTTTGTTGTGATCCACACAGTCAAAGGCTTTGGAGTAGTGAGTAAAGCAGAAGTAGATGTTTTTCTGGAACTCTCTTGCTTTTTCGATGATCCAGTAGATGTTGGCAATTTGATTTCTGGTTCCTCTGCCTTTTCTAAACCCAGCTTGAACATCTGGAAGTTCACGGTTCACACTGTTGAAGCCTGGCTTGGAGAATTTCTGGCATTACTTTGCTAGTGTGTGAGATGAGTGCAATTATGCAGTAGTTTGAACATTCTTTGGCATTGCCTTTTTTGGGATTGGAATGAAAACTGACCTTTACCAGTCGCATGGCCACTGCTGAGTTTTGCAAATTTGCTGGCATGTTGAGTGTAGCACTTTCACAGCATCATCTTTTAGGATTTGAAATAGCTCAACTGGTCACCTCTCCTAGCTTTGTTCGTCATGATGCTTCCTAAGGCCCGCTTGACTTCACATTACAAGATGTCTGACTGTAAGTGAATGATCACACCATCATGGTTATCTGGGTCACGAAGATCTTTTTCGTACAGTTCTTCTGTGTATTCTTACCACCTCTTCTTAATATCTTCTGCTTCTGTTAGGTCCATACCTTTTCTGTCCTTTATTGAGCCCATCTTTGCGTGAAATATTCCCTTGGTATCTCTAATTTTCTTGAAGAGATCTCTAGTCTTTCCCATTCTGTTGTCTTCCTCTATTTCTTTGCATTGATCACTGAAGAAGGCTTTCTTATCTCTTCTTGCTATTCTTTGGAACTCTGCATTCAAATGGGTATATCTTTACTTTTCTCCTTTGCCTTTAGCTTCTCTTCTTTTCTCAGCTATTTGTAAGGCCTCCTCAGACAACCATTTTGCCTTTTTGCATTTGTTTTTCTCAGGGATGGTCTTGATCCCTGCCTCCTGTAAAGTGTCACAAAACTCCTTCCATAGCTCTTCAGACACTCTATCAGATCTAATCCCTTGAATCTATTTCTCACTTCCACTGTATAATCATAAGGGATTTGATTTAGGTCATACCTGAATGGTCTAGTGGTTTTCCCTACTTTCTTCAATTTAAGTCTGAATTTGGCAATAAGGAGTTCATGATCTGAGCCACAGTCAGCTCCTGGTCTTATTTTTGCTGACTGTATAGAGCTTCTCCATCTTTGGCTGCCAAGAATATAATCAGTCTGATCTCAGTATTGACCATCTGGTGATGTCCATGTAGAGAGTCTTCTCTTGTACTGTTGAAAGACAGTTTGCTATGACCAGTGTGTTCTCTTGGCAAAACTCTGTTAGCCTTTGACCTTCTTTGTTTTGTACTCCAAGGCCAAATTTGCCTGTTACTCCAGGTATCTCTTGACTTCCTTCTTTTGCATTCCAGCCCCCTATAATAAAAAGGAAATCTTTTTTTAGTGTTAGTTCTAGAAGGTCTTGTTGGTCTTCATAAAACTGTTGAGCTTCTTCAGGATTACTGGTCGGGGCATAGACTTGGATTACTGTGATATTGAATGGTTTGCCTTGGAAATGAACAGAGATCATTCTGTCCTTGTTGATATTGCATCCAAGTACTGCATTTTGGAGTCTTTTTGGTGACAGTGATGGCTACTCCATTTCTTCTAAGGTGTTCTTGCCCACGATATTAGACATAATGGTCATCTGAGTTAAATTCACCCATTCCAGTCCATTTTAGTTCAGTGATTCCTAAAACGTCAATGTTCACTCTAGCCACCTCCCATTTGACCACTTCCAATTTGCCTTGATTCATGGACCTAACCTTCCAGGTTCCTATGCAATATTGCTCTCTACAGCATCAGACTTTACTTCCATCACCAGTCACATCCACAACTGGGTGTTGTTTTTGCTTTGGCTCCGTCTCTTCATTCTTTCTGGAGTTAGTTCTCCACTGATCTCCAGTAGCATATTGGACACCTACCGACCTCGGGAGTTCATATTTCAGTGTCCTATCTTTTTACTTTTCATACTGTTCATGGGGTTCCCAAGGCAAGAATACTGAAGTGGTTTGCCATTGCCAAAATATTTGACCACCTTTTGTCAAATATACAATACAGTATTATTAACTAATATTGCTATGCTGTGCATTATATCTCCATGACTTATTCATTTTATAATTGGAAGTTTATGCCTTTTTTACCTACCTCACCCATTTGGCGCATCCCCCTGTCCTCCAGTCTCTGACAACCATTTACTGTTCTCTGTATCTATGATCTTGTTTTGTTTTCTGTATTTCACATATAAGTGTGATAATATAGTATTTGTCTTTTTCTGACTTAAATCACTTAACATAATGCCCTCAGGGTCCATCCATGCTGTCATGAATGAAATGATTTTCTCATTTTTGTAGCTGAATAATATTCCATGTGGGCTTCCCTGGTAGCTCAGCTGGTAAAGAATCTGCCTGCAATGCAGGAGACCCTGGTTCAATTCCTGGGTCAGGAAGGTCCCCTGGAGAAGGGATAGGCTACCAACTCTAGTATTCTTGGGCTTACCTGGTGGCTCAGATGGTAAAGAATCTACCTGCAGTATGGGAATCCTGGGTTCAAATCTGGGTTGGGAAGATCCCATGAAGATGAGAAAGGCTACCCACTCCCGTATTCTGGCCTGGAGAATTCCATGGACAGAGGAGCCTGGTAGGCTACAGTCCTTGGAGTCGCACAGCATCATACACCACTGAGTGACTTTCACTTTGTAATATTTCATTATGTGGATAATGGAATATATATATATGCATATATACACCTACATATTTATCACATTTTCTTTGTCTATTCATGTGTTGATGACACTTTTGCCCTCATTATTAATATCCTCAATTTGATACTTTTTCCTCATCTGTTTAGAGAACAGAATAGGAAATGAAAAATAAGACTTCAGGTATATCTGAGGGAAATGAAAACAGTTTTTGTTTATAAAGAATGTTAAGGACACTAAAAGAAAGCAGAATCTCTGGAACATAAAATCATAAAATTTTATATTTGAGTGGCACCTGACTGTATATGAAGAACATTTGCATACTGCTTTGTCCCCAAATGAGCTTTTAAAGAAAGTACAATTATTCATATTTAACAGATCCTTTCATTAAATAATATTTATTGACTACCTTTATCTTAAGAGCCAAGCATGTGCCTTGTTGCTTGGGACATAGCAGTGAATAAAATGAACAATGCCTTTGCTCATAAACCAGACATTCTGGTATGGAGAGACAGGCAATAGATAATCGCATAGATGTGGCAAAGTGAGAACTAGCTGGGGAAGGGGGTGGATGTAAGAGAAGTCCAGAACCTAGAGTTGCTGTCAGATTTTAGGATCATACCAGTAAGACCCTTGTGGCTATTTACCTTTGAGTAGAGATAGGAAAGAGGTGAGTGATGTAGACATGCCAATACCAGTGAAAGAGCTTCCAGGGTGGAGAAGTCAGTGACTGTAGAGACCCGAGGTGTGTTTGGAATGTTGAGGAAAAGCAGGGACCACAGTGTAGCTAAGCTGAGTGAGTGAGGAGGCCATGCTGAGAGAGACTAGTCTGGAGGTGCCGTGGCCATGTTGCATGGAAAGGGACTCGGGATATTATTGTGAATCAGATATGCGGCTCTTGAAGTATTTAGAGCAGAATAGTGACAGGCTCTAATTTATTAACCAAGACTTTTTTGGACTCTGAATGGAGAAGCAGTTGTAGGACTCCAAGTAAGAGCTGCCTTAAAGATTCTGGGCCCTTGGACTGGGTTGGTGGTAGTAACGGTTAGGTTATGGATTTATATCCACAGTGCAGCTAACAGGTTTGTTGGTGGATGACCACATGATAGCTTTTCAGCTATCACAAACTAACACAAGAGAGCATGGCTGAGAAATGGCAGACCTGGAACCAAAGCCGCATCCTCATCCTCGGACCCCAAGCTCTGTGTTCTTCACAGAGTTTTCCTTGTTCCCCTGCCAGCAGGTCATAACCATTTACAGTTGGGATGTCTGATGACTGTGGGATTACTGAAGGGTTTGAAATCTCTGTAAGCATCTATTTTTAGCAATTACACATCCTTTATATGTAATATTTTTAAATCAAATCCCAGTGATTACTATTATTTATTGCAAGCCTAACCTTGTTCAAATGCTTTGCATCCAATATTTCTGGCCCTGAGAGAGAGATTTTTGTTTTTATTCTCCAGTTTGTAAATATGTCAAATGAGGCCCAGAGAGATTGCATTACGTACTTGAGGACACACCCCAAGTGAATTTAGAGCCATAAATGGAACTGGAATGAAAAAGTCCAGAGCTGAAGTTTCTCCTCCTGTATTGCATTATTGCCCTTTGAACTGATCAAAGACACCCTGAGTCAGGAAGAGTGGTTTTTATTTGATAAATAACTTGAGTTTTGAGAATTCTGGGAGCTCCTGGTAGCCTGTGTGCCACAAGTACTCCCCAGTTTCCATGCCTATCCCAGCAGGCAGCTTTGAGCAGTATTTTCACTCAAACATGGGGCCATAGTTTCACTACTGCTTTTTGTAGTCCAGTGTAGACTCAGAATTTACCATGGGGCCGATGGTAGAAAGAGAACTGAACAGGCTGAAGCTTTTAAGACTTGATGTAGAGTGTGAGACTGCAGAATGAGATCAGAAACTTGATTCTGTGTAGCCTTAAAAACTTAGACGCGCTACTCATCCTGATGATTCTTGACAGATACACTGTTTACAGGACTCTATCAAAATTCTATTGTTGCTATAACAAATGGCCACAAATTTAGTGGCTTAAAACAGTATACTTTTTAAAAAGTCTTATTTCTTTTAATTGGAGGATAATTGACAATGTTGAGATGACCTCCGCCATACAGTAGCATGAGTTGGCCACGGGCATATATGTGTCCCCTCCCTCCTGAACCCTTCTTCCACCTCCCTCCCCACCCATCCCTCCAGGTTGTCACAGAGCACTGGATTTGGGTTCCCTGTGTCATACATCAAAAAAACAGTATATGTTTATTACTTTACAATCCTGTTTGTTGGAAGTCCAATGCAAGTCTCCCTCAGCTAAAACCAGGGTGTGCTCAGCACTGCGGTTCTTTCTGCAGGCAAGGGGAAACTCTTTTCTCATCTTTTCCAGCTCCTAGAGGGTACCCACTTTCCTTCACTCACAGCTCCCTTCCTCCAAACTTCAAATCAGCAATGCTACATCTCTCTGATCATTTTTTCATAGTCACATCTCCCTTTGGTTGGTCACAGCTGGGAAAGGTTCTCCGATTATAAAGAGCCATGTCATTCCATTGGGCCACCTTGGAGAATCCAGGATAACTGTCCAATCTCGAGTGCTTGGCCTTAGTCACATGTGCAGAGTTCCTTTTGCTACAAAAAGTAAAGTGTTCACAAGTTGTAGAGATGAGTCTGTGGCCATCTTTCAGGGGCTCATTCTTCTGCCTACCCCAGGGACCTTCCAGGGGTAAAATGCCACACAACAAAACTTTTTCAGTCTTTCCAGAAAATGCTCACCGACTGTCTCCTCCATGATGGCTACTTTTCAGGCACCAGGGACATAGTGATTGAAACTCTGGGGCACACAAGATCTTTCTCCCACATAGCTCACAATCAAGTGTAAAAATATATTCCTTTGTCACTCCCAGAGGGACAAATGATGCCTAAGAAAAAGCTTCTACTTTATTATTCAGCGTTTTCTATAACCCCATACTTAGTATAGTGAGACTATTTTCTATAATGGAGACACCATGAGAAAAAAAAGTACTGGAATATAACTGCTTTCCAATGCTATGTTGATTTCTGCTGTACAGTGAAGTGAGTCAGCCATATGCATACATATATCCCATCCTTCTTGGACCTCACACACCCATCCCACCCCCTCTAGGTCATCACAGAGACTGAGCTGAGCTTCCTCTACTTACTGGCTGCTTCCCTGTAGCTATGTGTTTTACACATGGTAGTGCATATATGTCAATCCCAATCTACCAGTTTGGCCCACCCTCCTCTCCCCTCCCCATGTCCACACGTATTACTTCTCTACAGCTACATCTGTACTCCTGTCTTGGAAATAAATTCATCTGTACCATTTTTCTAGATTCCACACATATGCATTAGTATACAGTGCTAGTTTTAAAAATTAATTAGATATAGTACTAACCTTGTCATGCCATTTAAATGAGAAATTTTACCATGTGTGCTCCTCATTCAACATTCCTAGCTAATACATTTCTCTTTGTTCCCACGGCTTCTTTCAAGTGTCCGAGCAAGACATGTGATTTGGCACATGGCCAGTTGCTGTGGGATGTGGTATTTTCTGAAATACAGTCCCCCTGGCTTGGTCAGTAGCCATGTTGGTGCTGATCTAGCAGGTTCTGAGCAGAGTTAATGAGATAGCACATGTGGCATATCCAGCAGAGTTCCTTGGCACTTAATTAATGTACCATAAACATTAGATTTTCTGATTTCCAAAAGATATTTCCAGAATTACACTTGGATAACCAATGGGATAGGGATTTATTGCCAAGAAGGGAGAAAAAAGCTGGCCTGTGCTCTCAAGAAGGATTTAGTCTTCTTGGGAAAATGTAATACATGAGCTATTTATCTGAAGTGGTTAAATAGCAAAGGAAGGCAATTGAAACAAATGATGTAGATCAGGAAATTGCAGAAGGGCAGGAAAGTGAAACAGGGCAGGAAAGGAACAACATGTCAAGGGGGAAAACAGCAACCAGTATTGGTGGATTGGGGAATCCAGCTGTGTTGATCATCTGGTTATCTGGGCAGTAGCAGGACCTCAATTTACAAGAGTAAGTGAGATTCAGTTCCCAGTGGGATTTCAGAGCTAAACAGAAAATCTGGAATCTTGTAGGTATAGAGAGACTTTGGGCTAGAGATCAACGGATATGTTGGCCATAAATAGTCATTTGGAGGAAGACTGAAACTGCAGAAGGGCTTGAAAGAAAACTCCATGGTTCATGTTAAGAAATTCTAAAGAATTGGCTTTGATGAACTATTATTCACCCTAAACTGGTCTTAAAACATAAATACTGTGTGACACGTTTAACGAATGGCATATAAATATTTCAGGTTCTATTTTTTTATCAAGCTGACATTTTCTTCATCTCGTGTAGGAAATCCATTTTCTGGTGATGTCATCTCTCCTGGGGAAATCAGTTTTACCAACGTACAACCAAATCACACCGCTGTGTACCAGTGTGAAGCTTCAAATGTCCATGGCACTATTCTTGCCAATGCCAACATCGATGTTGTAGGTAAGCATGTGTGCGTGCTCAGTCACTTGAGTCATGTCCTACTCTTTGCGACCCTATGGACTGTAGGTAAGCATCCACGGGAGCAAGCTATCTGTCTGCTCTTGCCTTCAGGAAAATGTTCAAGGTCATACTCACAAGTCGACTGAATTCTCAGCACGTGAAACATGCTGGAGGGCGTTCCCTGGTGATCCAGTGTTGGGACTCAGCACCTTCACTGCCATGACCCCCAGTTCAATTCTTAGTCAGGGAACCAAGATCCTATGAACCATGCAGCATAGCCAAAAAAAAAGGTGGCAGGGGGAGGGTGGAGGGGATCAAAGTACCTTTTGCCTTACATTTGAGTATTAGACCCCATACCAGACTTCCAGAAAGGTACTGCATTGGGATACTTCCTAATTCAGGAATGTGTGCTGTGATTGAAGAAGGGAATGGCAACCCACTCCAGCATTCTTGCCTGGAAAATCCCATAGACAGAGGAGCCTGACGGGCTACGGTCCAATAGTGACTGAACAACAATGCTGTGATATTCAGCTGTTTTCCATTTTTATTAATATGACTAGGATATTGAAAAAATTAACTTTGTTGTATTATTTCTTACACAAAAGTTTAAAACTGTATTTATATTATTTTCACATAGATGTTCGTCCATTGATACAAACGGCAGATGAAGAAAATTATGCTACAGTGGTTGGATACAGTGCTTTCTTACATTGTGAATTCTTTGCTTCACCGGAGGCAATAGTGTCCTGGTAAGCTGTTACACAGTTTTCTTAAGAGAACATCAGTTGTAGATTTCCCGTGTTCCTCCATCCATCATTTGACAGGCTGCATTGTGTCAGTGTTATTACATGTAGCCAGTGCCTCTGAGAAATAAAGTAGCAAACTTACTTTCCTGCCTCTCCTGGAACTATTGACTAGATCTGGATTCTCCCACATGGGGAAATATGGAGAGCCATTTTTGCTTACAAAGGAAAGCAAAGCATTGAAGCAATGACGAAGACAATTTTATGAGTAGATTTAGGTTTTCATTATAAGTATATCTAAGTCATGCATTGTTGTTTTGTTTTGGATATTATCTACATTATTATTAAGCCTGCATTTCATTACAAATGCCTGTGTTTAAAACATTTTCAACATGTATTCTGAATTTTAGTTTCAGTTTATAGGTTGGGATAATAACTCCAGACACATCGTTGTGTTGATCTACCACATTTGTTCCTTCTCTAGGAAAACTTGCTTAAATGGATCTTAAATAATTTTCCCCAGTGCTCTGCAGGGCTGAGATTAGAGTGAGGTGAGCAGGGCAATGTCATACAACTTATAGGACCGGATTCTGTCGTTATTTAAAATGTGGCTATTTAGTTCATTGTGGATTTTTTTTGCATTATTTTTGATTTGTGCAAATATCTCATTGAAATATTACATACCTTGGGAATTCCCTGGTGGTCCAGTGGTTTTTCCAAAGACAAGAATTCCAAAGACAGGGAATCCCTGTCTTTGCCTTCCAAGACAGGGGGTATAGATTCAATCTGTGGTTGGGGAAACAAAATCCCACATGCCCTGCAGCCAAAAAACCAAAACCTTAAACAGAAGCGATATTGTAACAAATTCAATTAAGACTTTAGAAATGGTTCACATCAAAAACAAAAGGAAAAATACTTTGAAAACAGTGTTTATCTGGATTACTGAGATTTGGGGGGGGGGCAACCCTTTAATTTTGTCTCTTAGGCAAGTGCCTCCCTTGCCTTACCCTCCTCCCAACCCTGTAACATCTGGTGAGCAGCAGCCAGAATTTACCCTTTGGCTGTTTTCTCTCCAGCAGCCTCTTATTGTGAAATGTAGAAGGTGAATCAAGTTGTCGCAACAAAATGCTTGGAAAATGGATGAATGTTGGAGAAAATGACTTTGGGTTGATAAGGGTAAATGTAATCCATGTCCACAGGACAGGGACGACTTCCTGGCCTATAATATTTCTGAATGACCAGTGTTCCCTCTGGACAGCTGGAGGTTCAGAAGGTTCATTATCTCTTTCAATTACTAGCTTTCCCATTTAGTACCCCGCAGCAATGATTAACTAAAGAGTTCACCATCAATAAGGTAGAAACAATTTATTAAACTGTGAGGACAGATGCAAAGTGGTACTGAGAGCTATTATAAATACAGCAGAGGCACAGACCTCAGACCCAAATTTCCTCCAGTTACAGTCTATTTGAGCAGGTAAGATATGCACCTATCACCTATTAAAAAAAAAAAAAAATTGTAAGGACTTCCCTGGTGGTCCCGTGGTTGAGATCTGCGCTCCCAATGCAAGGGGCCTGGGTTCAATGCCTGGCCAGGGAACTAGATCCCATGTGCCACAACTAAGACCCAGCAACCCAGCACAACCAAATACATAATATTTTAAAGAATTGTTAAGTATGATGGAAAATTTCGTAAGGTTTGCTGAGTTTGTGAAGAAAGGATAAGGTTGAATGACACCAGTGGCCAGTTTGAAAAAAAAAGATACGATTCAATCATAGCCCAAATTGATTCATGCTTTCTATGTCCATAGGCAGAAAGTGGAAGAAGCAAAACCTCTGGATGGCAGAAGGTATCATGTCCATGAGAATGGCACATTACAGATCACCGAGACCACAGAAGAAGATGCTGGTTCCTACTCTTGTTGGGTAGAAAATGCTAAAGGAAAAACAGCAGTCACAGCCAATCTGGATATCAGAAGTAATCTTATTTTGATTTTACTTTGCATGAATTGTCACGCAGCTTCAGTTTTCCATTTTCCCTACATCAGACATCATCTAAAAGACCATCACAAGAATTAGAGGCCATGTTAGTGATGTGTCCATAGCTTTATACAATTATAAGAGAGAGCTAGGTGTTCTTGGTGATGGATGACCAGCAACACTTTAAAATCCCCTATTTTGGTATATTTCTGTAACTGTTTTATTTCAATAACCAACTCAGTGAAATGGCATCAGTATTCAACTCTTAGAACTAAAAATTTCACAAATAAATCCACAAGGGATCCATTTTGTAAAGACTAGGGCATGACAGAATGGCAAGGGTTTTCGTCCTGTTTTTAAATCATAAACAGCTTTGAGTGTTTCTTCTTGTCCAAGCAGCCTGTTTTATTTCTAAGTGCTCACAAAAGTTAAGAATATGCCGAAATATATCAGTGTCCCAAAGAGGAGCATCTCTGCACCTAGACTCAGGCTGATTGGAACCCAGACCCACAGGCATCATCAATATTTTGATTTTAAAATTGCTCAGAGAACCCTTTTCAGGAAAACACAGAGAACGGTGGCTCAGTGGTAAAGAATCTGCCTGCCAGTGGAGGAGACACAGGAGACGTGGGTTTGATCCCTGAGTTGGGATGATCCCCTGGAGGCGGAAATGGCAAACCACTACAGTATTCTTGCCTGGAGAATTGCATGGACAGAGGAACCTGGCAGGCTACAATCCATGGGGTCGCAGAGAGTCAGGCACGAATAAGCTCGCACATATGTGTGATACCTCAATGTGATTTTGATTTGCATTTCTCTAATAATGAATGATGTTGAGCATCTTTTCATGTGTTTATTAGTCATGAAAGCAGGATTTTTGGTCTCTTCCAGTCTTGAGTTCAAATTATAGTTCAGTCCATTACTAATTAGAAAATGTTAGTATCATTACTTAATATCATTTTAACCTTTAAGTTATCTTCTCTGTAAGGCAGAGATATTTTCATAGAATTGTTATAATTATAAAATGTCACAATGAATGTGAACTTCAGAGTCTTGTTAAACAAGTGCTTATCAAACAGTATTGGTTATCATTCAGTAAATTTCTGACTTTTGAATTAGGAATAGGATGTTAGTAATTTACTTGGAATTAATTCAGTTTGATAATCTCTTCAAATTTCATGCTTGGGATATCAAATAACTAATTTTACTAACACTTCCACATTTTAATCAACTTTTTGAGTAACATATAGATAGCAAATACTAGGGCATGATAGTGGAATTGGAAGTCAGCTTCTGAGAGGCTTAGCAAGTACCACATTCTGGTAAAATATATCTGCCTTATTATGGTCCTTAAGAGTAAGGATTATATGTTTGAAACGATTATAATAAAACATGTTTCAATATAGCCATGGTACCAATGTTTGAGCTTTATAGTGTTGATATTACTAGTTTATTTTCAAAATGTGACTCACTGTAACTCATTCAACAAATACGTATTGAGTACCTACTGTATACAGGCTCCCTTCTGGGTTCTGTGAACACTTGAATGTAGTAACAAAATAGACACAGCCTCTGCCTTCATGGGGGTTACGTTCACATTCCACACCTTCATGTAGTCATCTGTGCATAGGCTGCACCATTTAACCTCAGGTTTGAGCTAATAATAAGCATGGTAATAGGAAATAATTTGAATTTCCTCTTTCCTTTATGGTATTTTTATCGCATATCCAGAAGCACTAGAAGGAGAATTTATATTATTTTCAACATCTGGATGCATTTGCTTCCTTGCTTTCTTCTTATTCCCTTTGTCTAGGAAGTAGAAAGGGATAGTGCTGTTAATTAATACTTCCACCGAGGTACCCTGGCTGGGATGAAACAAAATTAGTAATGATATGTGATGTTAAGAAATGACAGTGTGATAAATAGTGCATGAAGATTTGACAATAACTGTTGACCATTTTGGTTGATTAAATGACAGGCACTTGACAATAATCCTGCCACTGCCAACTTGTTGATAACTTAAGTGTTCCCTGAGAGCTCAGTTGGTAAAGAATCCGCCTGCAATACAGGAGACCCTGGTTCAATTCCTGGGTCGGGAAGATCCCTGGAGAAGGGATAGGCTACCCACTCCAGTTTTCTTGGGCTTCCCTTGTGGCTCAGCTGGTAGAGAATCCACCTACCAGGTGGGAGACCTGTGTTTGATCCCTGGGTTGGGAAGATCCCCTGGAGAAGGGAAAGGCTACCCACTCCAGTATTCTGGCCTAGAGAATTCCATGGACTGTATAGTCCAAGGGGTCGCAAAGAGTCGGACACGACTGAGCGACTTTTACTTTCACCTTGACAATAAAGTAAGCTGTTCTGTACTTCTGACTGGTATCTTTGTTTTATGAAAACAGATGCTACAAACCTTAGAGTTTCTCCTAAGAATCCTCGGGTCCCCAGGTTACATACACTGGAATTACACTGTGAGAGCACATGTGACTCACATCTGAAATACAGTTTGAAGTTGTCCTGGAGTAAAGATGGAGAAGCCTTTGAAATGAACGGCACCGAGGATGGCAGGTAGGTAAACCATTACCGTATCTCATGATATTGGCTTGGGATTAAACCTTGCATTTGAGAGAAGAATAGTGGTAAAAGTATTTACACTGCATTACAATATAAAAACTGATTATTACATTTCAGTCTTTAAGGCAACATTTAGAAGGTCATATAATGTACTTCTTTCACTTTGCCCTCAAACATTGGTCTTTTCATTTTTGCTAGCTGTTTTTCATATAATGTGTACCATCCTGTAAGTGCAGGAAATAGAAACCACTCCTGTTATTTGAGGAATACTTGTGCATGGGCTTGGGTGCTCGCCAAGCCATGGCAAGACTGGAGGAGTTAGGCCTAAGGGCGCTGCTTCCTAAGCTTTTGGGTTCTTGGTGGTGTGGTACTGCAGCTGCAGTTCATGTGGCTGGTATTGTTGCTGTCTTCACTGCCCCCTCAGCCTATTGTGCTCCTGGTGAATCCAACACTGACAGTTCTGACACGTGCCAGAGTCTCTGTCTGCTCACAGGGCCCTGGTGGCTCAGACAGCAAAGAATCTGCCTGCGATGCAGGAGACCTGGGTTCGATCCCTGGGTCAGGACAGTTCCCCTGGAGAAGGGAATGGCAACCCACTCCAGTATTCTTGCCTGGAGAATTCCATGGACAGAGGAGTCGGATGGACTGCAATCCATGGGGTCGCAAAGAGTAGGACACGACTGAGTGGCTCACACGGTCCCAGAGGAAGAGATGGTGTCCTTTCCGGTCTCCCTGTCTCACGGGCAGAACCAAATCACGTCATGAACCCTTCCCATTAGTTAAGTAAGAACAAGTACATTTTGAGCCTTCCACTTTCTTTGTAGAGGATATATAAAAATAGAGAGGAGAATATAGAATAATGTATGAATAGATGCTGGCTAGTTCTAAACATTATCAAGTACATCGAAGAAAATATTATTTACTGGATACATATGCTGTCTTGTGAAAGCAGAGGACAATTCTCCTTTCTTGTGCGTTGTTGCTGAGTTAGGTATTAAACACTGACCATGTTTGATCCAAGTCTCACCTGCAGGCTTATTTTGTTGTCCATCATTCTGAATGTCTAAATCTGAAGATCCTTAGGACTTGCTTTTCTATACGAGCTGGTGGCAATGTCATTATTAAGAGCATGCGCTCTGGAGCCCAGAGGCCTGGGTTGGAATCCCAGTGTTGTCACTCACTGGGTTTGTGACCTTAGACAAGGTGCCTAACTTTTTCTGTATTTTTAAAATTTTTATTGAAGTAAAATTGTTACAGCGTTGTGTTATTTTCTGCTGTACAGCAAAGTGAATCAGCCATCCGTATACATATATTCCATTTTTTTGGATTTCCTTCCCGCTAGGTCACCACAGAGCATTAAGTAGAGTTCCCTGTGCTGTACAGCAGGTTCTCATTAGTTATATTTTACAAATAGTACTGTATACACATCAGCCCCACTTTCCCAGTTCATCCCACCACCACCCCACCTTTGTATCTATACATTTGTTCTCTACATCTGTCTCTATTTCTGTTTTGCAGATAGGCTCATCTGTACCAATTTTTTCTATATTCCACATATATGTGTTAGTATTTCTGACTTACTTTACTCTGTATGAGATTCTCTAGGTTCATCCACATCTCTGCAAATGGCACAGTTTCATTCCTGTTTATGGCTGAGTAATATTCCATTGTGAATATGTGGCACATCTTCTGCATCCATTCCTCTGTCGGTAAACATTAAGCTTGCTTCCATGTCCTAGCTATTGTAAATAGTGCTGCAATGAACATTGGGGTTCATGGAATATCTTTTGCAAGTATGCTTCTCTCCGAGTTGCCTAACTTTTCTGTGCCTTAGTTTTATATTCTATAACATAGTTTAGTTCAAAAAAGTTTTTCAGGGTAAGTCCATCATAGGATTATTGTGCATTAACACCAAGTACTTAGAATATACTCACTGCTCAGTCCAATTTAGCTGTGATGATTCATTCTACTCATTTCTCCAGTAATCTTGTCTCCTTTCTGTTACCTGGTTGGTCTCTTTTGGTATTTGTGAGTGTGTGTGCCACCTCTCTCTAAAGGTATTGATTGGTCTTGGCCTAGGTACTTAGTTTATCCTATCACATCTCATCTGTAAATGTAATGTCTGTGGAAAGACAGCATACGTACTGCAACCAGTTATCAGGGACATAAAAAGAGAATAATGTTGATACGTAATAGGCTACACATTGTAGTGGAGATCTTCAGCCTTTGGTTAGGTGTCAGTTGATTCATCAGCTGCTCAGATATCCCCAGATTCTCCCTCTATTTTCGCTACTGTCTAGTTGTCTGGGAGCCTCCATATAATCTCTGGGTTATAGCTGAGAAGTCAGATTCATGGCTTGTTGGTGATGTTACCTGCATATTTAGGTCCTGAATCCAGACATTTGAAACAGCCTCTTTCTGTGACTCAGTTTTATAGCTTCTGCAGGATGCTGACTCTGGCTATCTGGTCACCTAAGTAATGCAGCTATTCTTCTAGTTTTCTTTAAATACTGGGTGGGGGGAAGAACAGTAATCTTAACATAGAAGGCATATCTGGGGTGGAAAGGGCTGGGAGTGACTGTTGCTGGCTAGTCTTGACTGGAGCCAGAAGCAGGCGTGAAATTTTAGCAGGACGTTGAGATCACAGGTGTCCGCTAAATTTCTGTGGAACCATTAGTAGGCTCCCATCTCTCACTTTCTGCTGGGGTGCCTTTTTATCACTAGGCTGGGAGCCAGAAGCTTTTTACCTAGAAAGTGGTTGAATTTCTGATCCAAAGGTGCATAGAGGGGGAAAGAAGAAGTGAAAATACCTGCTCCTCTTCCCTCCTGTCTCCCGTCACGCACAGGGGTGTGATGAGTGTTGAGAACGGCCACCCTGGGCCTTTATTCCTGCCGGCTGCCTCATGTCATTTTAGTGACTCGCATCCTTGCTTTCTCTTGATTATCCTCACAGCAAACCTGTTAGGAAAGCTGGAATCATCTCAAGGGATTTTCTGTGGATTTCTATCCTGCAGGTGGTTCTAGACAATACAACGTTGTTAACATCGAAAAATGAAAGGGAAAATGGATGTGACATCAAACCATTTGTAAAATTCAGACTGTGCTTAACAAATGTAATGGGGACTATCGTGATGACAGAGTGAAGGACTGTCCTGCAGGGGAGATTACAGTGGGCTTTAGGATGTGTCTGTATGTCTGTGAACAGGAGGACGAGAGGGAAAAGGTGTCAAGAGCACAAGTGGGAAGGCTTTATCTTGGCATCATGGAAGGGGTACTTTTTCCCTTTGAAAATCACAGCAAATGAATGGGGTAGAACTCAGGGGTGGAAGATACGGATCCAGAACTAAAAGGCATTAGATTAGGCAAAGATTATAAGGATAGAATGGTCCCTTCCTAAGAAATGAAGAACTAAGGTAGTTTGTTCAAGCAGAAAGGCAGAAGGAATGGGAGTTGGGGACATTAAGAAATGTGATGAGTTATGAGCCAAAAATGAATTGAATCAATTTGATTAATAGTATTAGTAACACTCTGTGACCACATACTAAGCCAGGCTCTGTACACCAATCATTTTGTGTGTATTCCCTCATTTAGTTCTCCTGAAGAGAAAGAAAATATTGTTATACCCATTTCTTAGATAACATGAATTAGGCTCCAAGTTTTGTTCAGGATTATACATAGTTGAAGCCTCAAACAGAGGTCTCCAAAGAGAGAACCATGTTGTCATGAGTGAAGTTTGGCTGTTACACAGACAGAATGGAGCGAGAAAACAGTGGGGGTTAACATGGGTTGGGGACTAGCAAGCTAGATGTTTCAGATGAGGGAGGCGAGACTTTGCAGGTGATGGCAGGGTTCTCAAGGAAGATAATTAAACAGGTAAAAGCAGGAGGAAAGACTAGGGGGGACAGAGATGAAGATGAAGCCAGAGAGCAGGTTCTAAAAGTAGAGTAGAATCCATTTTTAAAATGTATAATATGCTTAACAAATGTAATGAAAGGACTTCTTCAAGCAGAATACAGTTGACCTCTGATGGAAACATAATATAAGAGAGACCTAAAGGGTTGTGTTCTTAGGCACTGAGAAATTGGAGCTATTTCTTATTTTTTCACAGCAGAGTGCATCCTTGCTAACACAATTAGTCAAATTTTGATGTGAGCGAGACGTCCCTAGGTATCTTGTTCAAATGCAGAGGCCCTTGCCCTGTTCCCAGAAGTTCTGATTCAGAACCTGGACTGAGGCCAACGCACAGAATTTTAATAACTTCCCTTGGTAGATTAGAGCTACCAAATTTCAGTGGGTCATTCTACCTTGATTAAAAAGAGGCACGCTTCTGAGTTCTTAAAACAGAGAGAGCATTACAGAAAAGTTGCCCTTTCTTTCTGGCCTGAAGCAGCCGCACACCGGAAGATAAATCTTGGCAAGAAGATGATAGGCTAGATTTCAGCTCCTCTGGGCCCTTGCGGATGTGCAGGGCTCAAGCAGCCCTCCTGAAGAGGTTATTAAATCATAGTCTTCATAGCAGGTAAACTTTTCAAGGTTGTAAGTATATGTAATATTCTGATATTTATACCGAATGAACACATAGCTAACATGAACTGAGAAACTGATTTATGTCAAAGCTTCTTCATTAGAATTGTACTGAGTTCCTTGACTAGCAATACCAGGTAGTGTCAATTGGCAAATCGTTCAGTTATTGGCAAAAAGCTGAGGGGTTGACTTTCTCTATAATCAAAGGACAGAACTATATTTAACTTTACTACAGTTCTAAGTGGTTTCTTTTAACTCAGAATTTTCAACAGTTTTATATATAAAAAAACAAAACAAAACAAAACTAGGTAAGATTTTCTCTCCTTCTCCACAAGGAAGACATTGTTTTTTTCAACCAAATAACAAACTGCCGTGAACGTATCTCAAATTTAATGGAACTTTATTTTTAAACAAATCACTTGAATAATTAGGCTAATAATACATAGGCATAGAGTAAAAGGTATAATTTATTTTAAAAAATCATGTAAACTCAATTAAAAATTGGCAAATGATAAAAAAAAAAGCATCAAATAATTTCCAAAAAGAAGTCTTAGTCTGCCATCTAGTGTTCAAGTAAGTCACAGAGTTTAATTTGTATCAGCTCTTAATGTGCATTCTATGTGGGAGGTGGAAGGAAGGAGAAAAGAAAAAGTTGTCAAAGACAGATGACCACACTTCATCTGAGATATCCTGGCTCTGTCGAACTGAGGTGTGATTCAGGAATCCATCTTTATAAGAAGCACCCTAGTTGATCCTATGTAGGTGGTTCCCCAAACATGCATTAAGAATTATTCAAATGTATCCTAACTGTTGTAAAGTAAAGATAGTCTTCAGACACACCAGGCAAGACAGTTTCATCACTGACCCATGAAATCACAGATGGTTGGATTTCATAAATTAAAAACATTTTTGTGTGTTTGAATAAAGTTTTATCTCCAGTTTTCAACTATTGCATTCTCCAATAAAATGAGCATTATGTGACAGGCTTTTTTTTTTTTTTTTTAATTCTTTCTTGAAATATTTTCCATGGGGAATATTTAATTTTGACAGGATTACATTTCTTTTGTTTCTATTATTTTCATCCTCACCACAGACTCACTTCTTTCCTGGTAGGATAATTATTGATGGAGCTAATCTGACGATATCTAATGTCACCATGGAAGATGAAGGTATATACTCATGTTCAGCTCACACTGCTCTGGATAGCATTGCTGATATGACGCAAGTAACTGTCCTTGGTAAGTGCACTAACTAATAGAGAAATCTTTGTTCATTTTTTTGTCCATTATTGATTAAATTCCAGTGTTCTTGGCAATTAAGCCAATGATTATTTAAGCCTGTGCCTGTTTGTTAGTTTGAATTTTTCAATTAGCTACCCTACTTTCAAATGTTTTTACCTCTTCTTATTCTAAAGAAGTTAATTAATGCTTAATTTCTTTTTTCTGCTTGGGTAATGTTGCCAGAAGCAGTGGGAGGTAGGTGATGCTATCAGCAGAAAGAAAACTGAAGTATGCTTGAGTTCCCAGGACCCTTGAGCTATACACAGAGAAATGTGGCTGAAGGAAAGAGGTGGGCTAGTGTGGAGAGGTCAGGGTGGGGTCCAGTGGTGATTAAACAGTGGTCCTGATCTAAACCAGAGGCTGGACCCAGCTCAATTCCCAGGGCCACATTCGGAAGGAGAGGGAAGGACTTGAAGGGTTCTTATGCAGAGAAAGGCTTCTGACCTTTTTTTAATAATAATTCTAATTAGAAAGCAATGTGCATGCCCCTTTGGTATAATCAATGCAATTATGCCTGCAGTCATCCATGTTTACAGCTCGTAGACTGTTGGATAGCTCTCCTAGTTTCCCTTCCGGATTCAATCTCACCTGCTCTCTGAATCTGGAAAATGGTAGACATTGATAAACCCCTTACCCTCAAGCTTTCATTTGCTTCAGCCAGTGGGGAGCCATGGCAGTAGAGGTGGTTGGTGGAGGGTGTGTTTTCCGGATACTCCGTCCCTGCAGGCTGGCTGTGTCCCTCTGCCATAGTCATCTATGCTCTCAGAGAGGCTTTGTCCACACAGCTCTCCCTGATGGAATTCTAGTAACTGCCCTCTCCCCACCCCCCCACCCTTCACCCCAGATATTCTGCTCATATCTTTTGAGTCTTTATTACAAACTCATTGAATTACCTTAAGTTGTGTGAACTGTTTACTTTCTGCTGGGAGCCTGACAAAGACATTTTTAGTTTTCTCTTATTACTGTATTTCAGTGGGTACCACTTAGTTTTCCGTTAGCTTGCTGACAGTCCTTAAAAGTGAGAGAAGGAGAGAAAGTGTTAATCACTCAGTCACGTCCAACTCTTTGCAACCCCATAGACTGTAGCCCGCCAGGATCCTCTGTCCATGGAATTCTCCAGGCAAGAATACTGGAGTGGGTTGCCATTCCCTTCTCCAGGGGATCTTCCCAGCCCAGGGAGCGAACCCACGTCTCCTGCAATGTAGGCAGGTTTTTTAGTGTCTTAAGCCACCAGGGAAGTATCTTAAATGCCTTGACCATGTGTCTAGATAAATCCTTACTATTAACAGGCATTTGTATCCTTAGCACTCTGCTCACTGGGATTCACAGGGAGGTTGCCTTCCATGGGTACAGAACGAGAGGAAAGAATTCAGTCCCTCTTGAGGTAGGCTGGTGGAAAATGAGTACAGAGGCTGGATCTTTACTAGTGAAGCCAATGACCACTTTATTTCAAGTGAGATAAATGACCACCATGTTTGAAGTGAAACAAATGACCACCTAAAAATCCCCCAAAATGTGAGGTTTTTACCTATCAGATGATAGGTGGTATGGACTTGGTTCAAAAGAAACCTTTTTAGGAGATGTATTTTAGCTACTTCAGGGAACTAAAAGCGGAAAGGTTCAGTCCTTAGTAATCATTCCAGTAAGTGATTGACCAGATAAAATGGTTAAAATTCAGGTAGACTGGAGTTTGTCCCAGGTACAACTTTAAATGTCAGTGTCAGGATCCATGGGCTTTGCCCTCAAGTATTTTGAGCAATGGCAAAGAGATCGGCATCCCTACCACCTGATACATGCCATCTAAATTTTCTTGTGAAATTTGATATATCAGTCTTGTAATTAGGCTGCCGTCTTCTAGAACTATTAAAGTTTGATAATTTTAAATAGTGGCTATGAGTATATGTACTATTTATTGATGAAGCAATTGCCAAATGTTTTTAGAGTGAAAATAAAATAATGAATATTTAATGAGATAGGGGGCATCCTCTTAGCACTGCTTGGAGTTTATACCCTATTTTTTCAGGTCCGTCTCTGATTTTAAGAAGCATATCCCTATAACTGACAGTAACAAATGTCAAATCCATGTATAGTTTCTAAAAGACTCTTTTTCCTGGAAAATAGTTTTTTAAAGCATGTGGTTGACCCTTTTCAATCAGAAGTTACTTTCAAAAGCCTTGCCAGAAGCATCCTTTAGGAGCAACATTCTTTTAGGTCTTAATTGCAGTCCATCTATCGTAGTTCCATGTGATTCTCAGAAAGAGCAGATTTTAATGTCAGACAAAACAGGCTGAACTGGTTGTTTCAAGAATTTTGAGAAATGAGTAGACTTATTAAGTGCTGAAGAGAAGCTTAAGTTCTCTGAGTTCAGATATCCTCAAGCCTGTGGAAGAAATAAATACTTATTTAGGGCTCTACTGTAAATTATCATTTAGGATTCTAGAGTGTGAACGTAGTCACTGACCACATTTTAAAAATAAACACGCTGTCTTCTGAAGTGAAAACAATGTTTGTCAGTATAAATTCCCAACAGTTGTTAAATACAGGGATAATGGATGTTTTTTCCCACTTGGAGAAGAAAGCTTGCCTACGAAGGTACTATTAGATATGACTCTGATTGTCTCCTCTGAAAAAATGTGTCCTTGAATTCACGAGAGAAGTGAAACCAAATTTTAGAAGTCAGGATCATTAGTGATACAATTTTGTTTTTCTTTTACTGTTCCTTTTATGTTTAAAGTACCAGAAATTTCTGTGTACTTTAACACGCTTAAAATTTGTCATTGCCTACTCAAGTTTCTAGTCTCTGCACATTTATTAGCTCAATATCTTCTTCCAATATAAATCCCTTTCCTACTCTTATTTAGAACTCCAGGTATGATTTACTGATAATTCATGGTTATAAATGAAAAATCCAAAGCATGTAGAAAAGAAAGTCTAAATTCATGTTCTTATTTTCCTGTCCTTATAGGACCTAAGTTTATCATTCTAATATAATAATTACAGGCATGATTCAAGTGATAATACAATGTTTACTTAGTCACAAAACATTTATGTGCAAGGCACTGGGATGTAAAGATGAATAAAGTATAGTTACTACTCTGGAAGATCTGTTTAGTCCCATACAAGAGATGAACCAAGCATATAAATAAGTGTATGAGTTGTATTAATCATAGTAAAGGGAGGTAATACTTAGAGCTGGGAACAGACGTGGATGGACCTGCATTTGAAATAGAACCAGAAGGTCGAGTGAGATATGGCAGGTCAGAGTGGAGGCAGGGGCATGGAGGGGAAGCAGGGGATTGTAGTGTGCCTGAGTGAGGAAGTGGAATTGACAAAGCAATGATCTGCCTTCTCCTTACCTTTATTTTTCATCATTAATCAGATGTTCCGGATCCACCAGAAAAGCTTCACTTGTCGGAAAGACAGAACAGAAGTGTTCGACTGACATGGGAGGCTGGAGATGACCACAATAGCAATATCAGCGGTAGGAAAGTCTTGGGGTAGCTGTGTTCTCCAGAGTTAAAATTAATATTCAAGCCATTGGTCCATGAGTGGATTATCCATGAAACATCCTTTAAAACATTTCATATTACATATAAACCTTAGTATAACTTAAACACTTTCAGTCTTCTCTAATGTGTTCTTCTGTGTTCCCACTGCCAGAGTATATTGTAGAATTTGAAGGGAACAGAGAGGAACCTGGAAGGTGGGAAGAACTGACTCGCGTCCAAGGGAAGGAAACAACAGTTGTGCTGTCTCTGGCTCCATATGTGAGATACCAGTTCAGGGTCACAGCCGTGAACGAAGTCGGGGGAAGCCAGCCCAGCCGCCCGTCAAGCCATCATGAAACACCGCCAGCAGGTACGGAAGCTCCCACTCAAGTTTCCAACAGAATATTTTAGTTTGCCGCATCCTGGAACATCTTTAAAAAAAAAGGATTGATGACATGGTGTAGGATTTTAGATTTCCTCCAGTAGAGAACTAACAACATGGGAAAGAGTCAAAGGACATCAGTCTTGTAAGTTGTATATAAATGTTTGAGGTACATAAACAAGCATTATTCTGAGCAATTTCTGATAGCTATTATGTTAAAATCAGATACCATAAATAAGTTGTAAACTAAAGTTCAGTATATATTAAAGTCAACTTTCTCTTTAATTTGCTCCTCATTTCAACTTTCTGAAGTAGAAGTCTTGACATGTTATAGATAGTGCATTCAATTTTTATTGCATATAATGCCATTTTATGCATTTAATGTATTTTTGTATCGTAATAGCTAAATACATATGTAATATCTACCTAAAATCTCAAGATTCTTTTAAAAAAATTAGCAAGAAACAACATGCTATAGTATATACAGAATTCACAATACAGTATTGTAAACATGAGCATTACATGATGTTATAAACCAATAAAACAAAATATTGATAGTGCTGAAATTTGTATTACTGAATTGGAAATCATTAACAATGTGGTCATAGCATGTTATTTTTTTCTCTCTCTGTCTGAAATAAATATGCTAGGATATAATTCCCTTTGGGGATTGGGAAAATATAAGTAGGATAATAACTGAATCAGGTACTTGTATGATTTTAGTATAAGTTCATCTTGGCACTAAACTCCATACTTAATCCTTCTTATAGAATAGATTTATCTGATTGTATTTCATGGGCACATTACCTGCTGTTTCCTATTTGATGCCCCTTAAACTTGGCTGTTGATATCAATATGACCTTTAATTTTATTCACTTGGAGGCAAATATTCACATCACATTTCCAAGAATAATACTAAAAGAAGTAAAGCAGATTTAAAACTAAAATGTATATTTAAAGAGTGTGTTTAGAATTTTAAGAGCAGGTGTAAAATGAAGACAGGTAAAGTAAACCTTCTATTCTCCAATGAAGAATAATTATATCACTCCATGAACATGATCTTACTCCTTATATATACACACAAACACACACACACACACACACACATATATATATATATATATATAAGCTTATATATATAAGCTGCTTTATGTGAGGTGAGGTGTGTTAACTATTGTGATCATTTCATAATATATATGTATAAATATTATATGTGAAATATATACATTCTAAAATCATTATTTAAAAGTGCTGTGAATCTTTTTACAAACTGGGCTGGATATAAATAAATATAATCAAAGTTATGTAAAAATCTGTGTTTTATGGATAGAGGGATGATATATCTATAGGCCATACAATGGGGAAAAGTAATTTTCATATAATTTTTTAGCTCCAGACAAGAATCCACAAAACATAAGAGTTCAAGCTTCTCAACCGAAGGAAATGATTATCAAATGGGAGGTAAGGATTCTTTGTGTTACTTATTAGCTTTGTGTTCTTTTTACTTTTTTAGGTCCACATGCTAAATATAATGATAGAACAATATCTTTTAAGAACAGATGGATACTATTTATATATTTTTAAATATATTTTATTTATATATTTTAAAAATCATCATGATTAGAATGTTGTAAAATAGAGTTTAACTGTGATAATTTAAGAAACTTTTTACAGGTTGATTTCATTATAATCCATCCCCCAAAGTTTATGATTCCTAATATTTTTATTACCAATATTCTTAATCCTCTCTCATTCAAAAAAAGAGAATATTGATAGTCTTTCACTGTCTTTCAGTACATCGCCAGTAAAGATTAAGCATATCAAAAGGATGACCCGTAAGGAACAGTCACCACTTAATAAGCACTATTAGGCATTCTATGTACTCATATCAAATTCTGAGACCAGTGTTGTCAAGAGAGCATCATTAATACTATGTCCTAGATACAGAAACGGATCCATGGATAGACTGGCCCATCACCATACAACTAGAAATCAACAAAACTAGGAGTTCCACATGAATATCTTTGAACTTCAAACTACTCATTTTCTCTCTCTCTCTTTCTGTAGATACATATGCATATATATATATATATGTTAAAAGTTACTAAAATAGACTTTCCTCTTTGAATCTTGCACAAAATTTTATATCTGCTCGGATGACTAATTTTTTTTAATACCATTTCTAAATTTCTTCTGTAATAGTGGAGAACTTTTTCTCTATTTTTCCTCTATTTTGACATGTTTCATGAACAAGTATTTTAACTTATTTGAAAGTAGGTTACCATTTAGCAATTCTGAATAGCAGATTTCTGATATTGAAGTTACTGAATTTTACAAGCATTTTTTAATGTATGCTGGAGTATATTAATTTATTTCCACACCCCATTCCAGATATGATTTTTTGGAAGAATTTTAGAATGTACCAAGTTTGATTTCCTTTTTTCTTCATCATTGATTGGTCTTACATGATAACAATGCCCATACCTACAAAATATGTAGTCAATATTTTTATGTTAAACTAAGCCTTTATTACCATTTCAGTGAGGGTAAACTTTGCAAATTTAAAATTTGAAAAATAATTGACAATATACAGAAGTTAAATATAGTGAAGAATAGTATTATTTTCTTGAATATATGGCCACAAATAGCTACTACCACTTTTAAAAGTATGTTAGCATCTTATCCTTTTAGAGTATCTATCCTCTTTTAAGTCCCATAGACATTTCTATTAGATAGATGATATAACTGGATTAGATGACAATAATAGTGTATAATTATCAGGTCACTTCCTCAGAGAAGTGCACCATTTTCCACTAACATTAGTTCATTAATCGTCACGACTCCTCTGGGAGAGCTGTAGTAGCTCCATGCTGTCAGCATTACATTCGGTACAGAGAAGCTGGGACTGCAGTTTTGTGATCTTACCCAGATGTATGCCCTGAGTCAGTAATGAAAAGAGGGCTGGGATCTGCAGTCCTTCCTACTGATCATTCTATTCATAAATCACTCTGTCCCTGCCCCCAAAGATACACAAGACTAATTACTAGTGCTCTCTTGTTGGTAGAATGGGATTAAACCATGGAAGTGTTTACAGTTTGTCTTTGAAAAGTAAATGATGTGTAATCTAGTAATTAACTGATCAGAGGAAGGAAATAGAGATTTGGAACTAAGCTGAGGTTAGATTAGAACCAAACTAAGATTTGGAATGGAACATAATATATTCCATTGTGTTTCATGTCATTTTGAAATGTCAGAGACCTAATAACTATAAGCATAACCAGTGAAATTTAAGAACATTTACTCATCAGTTATTCTTGTGCATGAATTATCTTGTAAAGTGGAGTTAAACACCAGCTATCTCCCCAAGTTCCCCAAGATAAGCACACACTGTGAATTGATGACCAGATCCCCTCCAAAGATTGACTTACAGAATAATTCCTATCTACAAGATAATGATCAGAGAGAAGCAATTTGTCTTAAAAAAAAGGAAGAAAAAGTTGATCTTTCACAAAAGGATTAACTAGGAACAGACTGGTTGTCCCTAATTCCGTTTTGGTTTATGTTTTCTTTTTAGCATATGAGGTCCTTGGTTTATATATGGCAGTCAAAAATAGTCTTTGTTTTCCTGAATGTATAATCTAGTTGGAGGGACAGACAATAGGCAAATACATGAGAAATAAAATAATATCATTATGAAAAATTCAATGGAGAAAAATACAAACTTTTGTATGTAACTTATTAGTGAATGTGCATTTACTCATTGATAGGTGAACCTTATTTTACAGTCAAAATGCATTTCAGTTATTTTATTTAACTCATGTTCTATTGTATATGCATTATCGTTATAAATTTGGCACGTTAAATATTAAGGACTCACTTTTTTAAAAAGTGACATGAAATTTTAACTTAATGATAGAACTACTCTTTTTAGTTAACATTATCTTCTAAGATAATGATGAGCTTATCCTTTATTCTTAAGTATAAATGTATTTATGTTACATTTGAACGTCAATAAAATAGCAAATTTCTAATCTCACAGATTCTAGAAAATGATTAAAACAAACAAAAACCCATTTCATTAATGTTTGGGAAGTAGCAACTTCTTCAATTACTTGGTTATATGATCACAGCCAAGTGGTTTAAGCCCTCTAAAAGAAGTAGGACTTTTTATTTCTACTGTGATTGTAATAAGAAAACCACCAGCATTGAAATAAACTTAGGCAGTACAAAAAACCTGTCCAGTTTCTAGATCAGTCAGTATAACCTTGCTTTGTTCATAGATCTCTTTGAAAATACAATAGAAGTACAGTTTTGTTCTAAGAAATTATACATAGAAAGTTTCACTAGCAGTTCCATGGGTTTTCAGATCCTTTGAAGGGCATCCGCGGACCCCATATAGAGATGCCTGGACATCAAATTAAGAACCTCTTTGATAGAGATGCCTTTCTTATGAGCAGCTGCATGAGGGGAAGGGATGCTGGTGATCATTGCCCACTCCCCACCCCACATTCCTGGCTACTATGGTTTGTTATTTTGTTTGGGATCTATTTGTGAATTTGTTGAGGTTTTGTTGTCCACTGTCTGAAAGCCAAATATGAAGTATTCCTGCAGTTTCTTTGGGAGTCTAGGCACCAAGGAGGCTGGCAACTTAGGTAAGATTTTTTTCTTAACAGTGTTACCTGGAGTGGCACAGTTTGTTTTAAAATTTTCCAGAGAGCTTTATCAAATGTAACTATGTTTCTTGAAGCAAAACATGCGTAAACTGAATAGTAGTATTTGTACTCATTTATTGTCAGTTGGGACTGAAGGTAATTGTAAGTCCAGATTTTAGAATGGAACTAAAAGCTTGTGGCCTGATTTATCTGGGCAATGCAACAGCCTCTGGTAAGTTTATCTATATGAGAGTAAGAAATATCTTGGGGCAAAACTTTGAAAGCAAAATATAAACAATGACTGTGAAAATCTCAGAAAGTTTTTGATTTCATACTTTTTCCTCATAGAGAATTTAAGTATTAACCCTAGAATAAGCACCAGACTTGAAATTATTGTGCTGATATACTACTATTCTTTCAACTTTATTCCATCCAGTCCCTGTATTAAGTATTTATGAATTAATCTGAGTCAAGAAGTACTACAAATTCTATAAGGACATTACATATGGTTATTGAATCACTTGCATATACAGACAAAATTATTAGTTATATAAGTGACCCTTAAAAATCTATGGCTAAAATCAAATTTGTATGTATTGTATATAACTGATTCATTTAAATGCATATTCCCATTTTTGTGATATTAAACAGATGGTTTAAGTCATATTAATGTTTTTTAATTAAAGTATTATTTAATTAAAAGCTAGAGTGGAAACAACCAATCTCCTATTCGAGAAATTCCTCCAGTAAATATTTCTATACAGCAAAATAAACTGGAGGATGTTGAGTGCTTTCTCATAAAAGAGATAGAAACACAACTGGCAAGGAGCTGGGAACTACTGTGTTATCAAGAGGAGCTGTATCTTTTCAGTACTAGTGCACACAAATACATATTATCCAAAAATATCTACTTGTTCTCTCTCTTCTCTTGGAAGGAAGAGGGGGGATGATGGATGGAGTCGGATGGAAAAGGTTTTGACTGAAAAGCCATGAAAGAAATCCCATTTATACTTAGGGACCCTGTAGTAGGAAATGGCAGCCCACTCCAGTCTTCTTGCCTGGAGAACTCCATGGAAAGAGGCGCCTGGCAGGCTACAGTCCCTGGGGCTGCAAAGAGTGACAAACACTATACTTAGGGAACTCATAGCCATGTCCTTTTCATTTCTGCCAGTTCTTTAGGAATGAAAAAAAATAGAATGTAGAAGAAAGTGTGGAGAAAAGCTAAAACCCTCTGTGGAATTTCTTAGTAAGTTCTTTCATATATGAACAGTTAGAATTAACCACAAGGGCATAATCCAGACATCTAAATTGTGGGATTCTTTCTACTTGGGGAAGGGAGGGAGAAAGTCTCAAGCTTAAATGGACAGAATGACAAAACTTTTCACAAGCATCTCCAAACCAAAGAGGATGATTAAAGATCTCCCCCAAAATGATCCCTTTATTGCCACATTTCTTGTGCCACTTAGGATGGCTTCTCTGCCCCCTGATTCAGCGTATCTGTGATCACGCCGACTTCTGTTTTAGCCTTTGAAAGCCATGGAGCAGAATGGACCCGGCCTGGAGTACAGAGTGACCTGGAAGCCACAGGGAGCCCCGGTGGAGTGGGAGGAAGAGACAGTCACCAACCACACCCTGCGGGTGATGACACCTGCTGTCTACGCGCCGTACGATGTCCAGGTCCAAGCCATCAATCACCTGGGCTCTGGCCCTGAGCCACAGTCAGTGATTCTCTATTCTGGAGAAGACTGTAAGTGATGCACCTGACACCCCAGCACTTGTGGAATAGCTTCTCTCAAGTAGATGGCACCCCTGTCGAAGAGCATTTTTGAGCAACTACTGCATGCAAAGTTCAGTTCAGTTCAGTCGCTCAGTCGTGTCCGACTCTCTGCAACCCCATGAATTGCAGCACGCCAGCCCTCTCTGTCCATCACCAACTCCCGGAGTCTACCCAAACCCATGTTCATCGAGTCGGTGATGCCAAAGAGGTTATACTTAAAACAGTGGGAGATAAAAAGAAATTGAACACATGGTTTCTACTTTAGAGCTGACTGCGGGAGAGTTGTCAGGGTGGTGGTGAGGAAGAACATTGAAAGGTTTAATTTTATTCACTTTCCCCCAAAAAAGCTATTTCCATAATGAACATCAAAGACCTGCAACCATTAGTGCATGCAGTTCAGCAGCATAACTCTTAGAAGGTGTCAAATCATATATGCCCTTACTTGTCAAGGACCTCCTAACAGCTGCCTGCTGCCACACCCTGGCCTCAGGGCTGGAGCCTTCCTAAGGAAGGTGAGGTGCAGACCCAGATTTCCATATAGAATCACTCACACGCAGAATTTTGAGGTACTAATGACATGATTTTATTATTAGATATTTATACCATAAGAACTGCTGCAAATAAATTTTTGAAAAAAGGAAAGACACTGCATTGCAAATAACTAGATAGTAGGCATTATTCTGGAAGCCTACTATCCAAAAAAGCAAAATGGCTGTCTGAGGAGTCCTTACAGATAGCTGGGAAGAGAAGAGAAGAGAAAAGCAAAGGAGAAAAGGAAAGATATTCTCATCTGAATGCAGAGTTCCAAAGAATAGCAAGGAGAGATAAGAAAGCCTTCCTCAGCGATCAGTGCAAACAAATAGAGGAAAACAACAGATTGGGAAAGACTAGAGACCTCTTCATGAAAATTAGAGATACCAAAGGAACATTTCATGCAAAGATAGGCTCGATAAAGGACAGAAATGGTATGGACCTAACAGAAGCAGAAGATATTAAGAAGAGGTGGCAAGAATACACAGAAGAACTGTACAAAAAAGATCTTCACGACCCAGATAATCACAATGGTGTGATCACTCACCTAGAGCCAGACATCCTGGAATGACAAGTCAAGTGGGCCTTAGAAAGCATCACTACGAACAAAGCTGGTGGAAGTGATGGAATTCCAGTTGAGCTATTTCAAATCCTCAAAGGTGATGCTGTGAAAGTGCTGCACTCAACATGCCAGCAAATTTGGAAAACTCAGCAGTGGCCACAGGACTGGAAAAGGTCAGTTTTCATTCCAATCCCAAAGAAAGGCAATGCCAAAGAATGCTCGAACTACTGCACAATTGCACTCATCTCACATGCTAGTAAAGTAATGCTCAAAATTCTCCAAGCCAGGCTTCAGCAATACGTGAACCGTGAACTTCCAGATGTTCAAGCTAGATTTAGGAAATGCAGAGGAACCAGAGATCAAATTGCCAACATCCGCTGGATCATCAAAAAAGCAAGAGAGTTCCAGAAAAACATCTATTTCTGCTTTATTGACTATGCCAAAGCCTTTGACTGTGTGGATCACAATAAACTGTGGAAAATTCTGAAAGAGATGGGAATACCAGACCATCTGACCTGTCTCTTTAAAAACCTGTATGCAGATCAGGAAGCAACAGTTAGAACTGGACATGGAACAACAGACTGGTTCCAAATAGGAAAAGGAGTACGTCAAGGCTGTATATTGTCACCCTGCTTATTTAACTTATATGCAGAGTACATCATGAGAAACGCTGGGCTGGAAGAAACACAAGCTGGAATCAAGATTGCCGGGAGAAATATCAATAACCTCAGATATGCGGATGACACCACCCTTATGGCAGAAAGTGAAGAAGAACTAAAGAGCCTCTTGATGAAGGTGAAGGAGGAGAGTGAAAAAGTTGGCTTAAAGCTCAACGTTCAGAAAACTAAGATCATGGCGTCTGGTCCCATCACTCCATGGGAAATAGATGGGGAAACAGTGGAAACAGTGTCAGACTTTATTTTTTTGGGCTCCAGAATCACTGCTGGTGGTGACTGCAGCCATGAAATTAAAAGACGCTTACTCCTTGGAAGGAAGGTTATGGCCAACCTAGATAGCATGTTTAAAAGCAGAGACATTACTTTGCCAACAAAAGTCCGTCTAGTCAAGGCTATGGTTTTTCCAGTGGTCATGTATGGATGTGAGAGTTGGACGGTGAAGAAAGCTGAGCACCGCAGAATTGATGCTTTTGAACTGTGGTGTTGGAGAAGACTCTTGAGAGTCCCTTGGACTGCAAGGAGATCCAATCAATCCATCCTAAAGGAGATCAATCCTGGGTGTTCATTGGAAGGTCTGATGTTGAAGCTGAAGCTCCAGTACTTTGGCCACCTCATGCAAAGGGTTGACTCATTGGAAAAGACCCTAATGCTGGGTAGGATTGGGGGCGGGAGGAGAAGGGGACGACAGAGGATGAGATGGTTAGATGGCATCACCGACTCGATGAACATGGGTTTGGGTAGACTCCGGGAGTTGGTGATGGACAGAGAGGCCTGGCGTGCTGCAATTCATGGGGTCGCAGAGAGTCGGACACAACTGAGCGACTGAACTGAACTGAACTGAGGCATTATTCTCATTGTTCTTACAGTATCCAATGTAATATTTTGATCCAAGAAGAGAAGAAGGTCAGGAATGTGAAATGAGCAGCTCCTTATCTACCTGCTACATATGTCTCACTACTCAGGTCTCCTCACTGGGAACTAATACGTTAGTCTTGACCGCGGTGGGTTTGGTTTACTTCTCTGTAGTTAGCCCCCCTGTAGAATGGGGGTAATAATAATACCATTTTATGGGACTGTTCTAAGGATTATTTTAGCCAATCCAGGATAGGCTCTCAGAACAGTGTCTGACACACAGAATATGCTCAATTATTGTTGACCATTAATATGCTCAATTAATGTTATTCATATTCATCAAACTCCCAAGTCATTTGAGTAAAAATATTAGTCTAGTTTGCATGTTTCCAAGGCAAGATGCCCACGGAGGATTTCATTGTCCACTGTTTTCATTTACATTGCTCACACCATATCCATCTGGACAGGGACTTTTCTCAGTGTGGTACAGGCCCTCTTCTTCTCTAGAAACTTATTAATATTGGGACCCTGAAACTCTTCTGTAATGAGAAACTTTCTTCATTCCATTTGAAATTGATTTGAGAAAAGTGCTTTCCTCAGATTAAAAAAAAAAAATGAAGAATCACCTTTAGAAAAGGATCCTAATAATCGTGTTTGGAGATTATTGAAAGCTAATCCTTCTTATGTGCCCAACAGATCCTGATACAGCTCCAGTGATCCAAGGGGTGGATGTTATAAACAGCAGTTTAGTTAAAGTTACCTGGTCAACAATTCCAAAGGAAAGAGTACACGGACATCTGAAAGGATATCAGGTTTTTATCATAGCTTTTCTTCTCATTGTTAAATTAGTATATTTCCTGTAAATAAGAACTGATTTCAGAAGCTGAAAGAGAAATCTCCTATCACTGGTGATATGCTGTTGTTCAGGTCTAAGTCGTGTCCAACTCTTTGCTACCCCATGGACTACAGCACGCCAGGCTTCTCTGTCCTTCACTTTCATGTCCATTGAGTTGGTGATATGTTAAAGGGTTCCTGTTCTCATTGCAGGTAAACTGGTGGAAGACAAAAAGCCTGTTGGATGGAAGGACACATCCCAAAGAAGTAAACATCCTGAGATTTTCAGGACAAAGAAACTATGGAATGGTTCCTTCTCTGGATGCCTTTAGTGAATTTCACTTAACAGTCTTAGCCTATAATTCCAAAGGAGCTGGTCCAGAGAGTGAGCCTTTTATATTTCAAACACCAGAAGGAGGTGAGACAATTTAGGATTAATATCTAGTTTATAAATAACAATTTAAAATAACAAATATCCCAATGGTCAAAACATTTCTTCCCTTATTAGTAGTTAAGTTGTACATATGTCATATGAGTTAGCTCCTCAATTTAAAAAATTATAGTTTTTGTTTTCTTTTTATTAAAGAAATTTACTGATTGGAGTGTCTGTTGGTTTTGTGTTTTCCAGTACCTGAACAACCAACTTTTCTCAAAGTCATCAAAGTTGATAAAGACACTGCCACTTTGTCCTGGGGGCTACCCAAGAAACTGAATGGAAACTTAACTGGATATCTATTGCAGTACCAGATAAGTGAGTACATGTTTGAATTAGATTCGCCTATTAATGTTTTTTTTTTTTTTGGTTGAGTATTTGGTTTCCCATCCTGAGAATCTAATTCATGGTTTGTAGGCTGGCATACTTACTTATAGCACAGGGGTTTGTAAACTGGCTTTGTAGATCAAATCGAGCCTGCTGTCTGTACTTACAGGTTTTATTGCAACATGGCCATGTCCACTAACTTATGTTTGTCTATAGCTGCTTTCTTACTACAGTGGCAAAGCTGAGTAGTTGTAACAGAGATCACATAACCCACGAAGGCTAAAATATTTACAATCTAGTCATTAACAGAAAGGTTTGCCAATTCTTGTTTTGAGGGGAAAAAAGCAGTAAGTTAATAGATACCAGAAAATATGCATTTGAATATGTATATAGGTATTCCCAGGTGGCTCAGTGATAATGCAGGAGACGTAGGAGACACAAGTTTGATCCCTGGGTTGGGAAGATCCCCTGGAGAAGGAAATGGCAACCCATTCTAGTATTGTTGCCTGGAGAACCCTATGGACAGAGGAGCCTGGCGGACTTTAGTCCATAGGATCACAAAGTGTCAGATACGATTGAGCACGCACGCACCTGTATATGTAAGATACCTTGAGAATTAGGAAATATGCAAAGAAAAAAGCTAGTAAATGATGTAGTGGATAGAGAATAGATTGGTGGAGGTGGTGGCCCCAGACTGGGAATTTGGGGAGGGGCAGGAGAAATGGGTGAACAGTTTGTTTCTATTTTTAGTTTAAGTAAATTAAATTTAAAAATTGTAAACAGAAAAAGAAATGATGTAGTGGAGATTCAGAGCACACTAACTTCCACTCTACCCTGCCTCTTCTGTCTCTGAGGCATGTTTCCAGTCTCAACTCTGCATATAGTTGTATTTGTAGAATCCTCCTTCTGTAACCCACTGCTACAGTCATGTCACATTGAGAGAACTGGAGTTGTCTTTGGACCACCACAAGGGCTCCCCCCATATGCTGCTGTGCCATTAAGGTAAAAACAACATGTTTAGATGAAAGCGGATTGTTGTAATCATGGCACCTCCCATCTGTTACAGTCTTCAAATCTAAGTATCATCTCAACATGGAGATTAGGGGACTAAGCTCATAGGAACATGTTAAACTTAGAAGGCATGAATTGCTAAACAACAGAAACATCAGGTCTATGGAAGCCCAGTCTACACTGCTTGCATAGGTCAACCGGATCATAGCCCTGAACTGCCATCAATCTGTTCAAGGCTTGCAGCAGTTCAGGTCAGGTATCAGCTTTAGCTTCTGATGGCCTGTTCTGCTTTGGGTACCTATGATTACTCAGGTACAGGCATAACCCTAATAGAGGCAGCGGTTTAGCATTTTTAAGTATTGGCTAGTTAGCAGGATCAGTAAAAATTAAGTACTCTCCCTTCATTTTTGATGAAAACAGAAAGTCTATGAGGTATGTACCATCATTACTTTATGGATGAGAAGTATATAGAGTTCACTTACCAAGAGCCATGCAGTAAAACAAGTGTTACGAAAAGACTGAAACCTAGCTCAGTCATTCTAGATGCTGAGCTCCTGAAAGTGAAAGTTGCTCAGTCATGTCTGACTCTTGGAAACCCCGTGGAATAGTCCATGGAATTCTCCAGGTCAGAATACTGGAGTGAGTAGCTGTTTCCTTCACCATGGGATCTTCCCAACCCAGGGATCAAACCCTGGTCTCCCATACTGAAGGCAGATTCTTTACCAGCTGAGCTACCAGAGAAGACTTTAAGTCTCTTAATTCCATAAACTGGATTTCAAACATGTAGGAAGCACTGAAGAAATACTTGAGAACTTTTCAATGTCAACTTTATTCGGTAAAGATAGATCTTATCTTTACTAATAATAGAAAAACTCAATATTAAATAAATTCCTACCTTCATGTTGATCTGTATATAATAGCTAAACTTATTTTAAAAACAAGTGCTTAGAATATATAGAGAAAAAGCTGAAATATCAACAATTGCTGTGGTTACTGTACTACTTGATATGTGGACTTTTAATGAAATGGCAACTTTATATTTAATTCGGTTCAGTCACTCAGTTGTGTCCAACTCTTTGCGACCCGATGTACTGAAGCGTGCCAGGCCTCCCTGTGCATCGCCAACTCCCAGAGTTTACTCAAACTCATGCCCATTGAGTCGGTGATGCCATCCAACCATCTCATCCTCTATCGTCCCCTTCTCCTCCTGCCTTCAATCTTTCCCAGCATCAGGGTCTTTTCCAATGAGTCAGTTCTTCAGATCAAGTGGCCAAAGTATTGGAGTTTCAGCTTCAGCATCAGTCCTTCCATGAATATTCAGGACCGATTTCTTTTAGGATGGACTGGTTGGATCTCCTTGTAGTCCAAGGGACTCTTAGGAGTCTTCTCCAGCACCACAGTTCAAAAGCATCAATTCTTCAGTACTCAGCTTTCTTTATAGTCCAACTCTCACATCCAGACATGACTACTGGAAAAACCATAGCGTTGACTAGACAGACCTTAGTTGGCCAAGTGATGTCTCTGTTTTTTAATATGATGTCTAGGTTGGTCATCGCTTTTCTTCCAAGGAGCAGGTGTCTTTTGATTTCATGGCTTCAGTCACCATCTGCAGTGATTTTGGAGCCCAAAAAAATAAAGTCTGTCACTGTTTCCACTGTTTCCCCATCTATTTGCCATGAAGTGATGAGACCAGATGCCATGATCTTAGTTTACTGAATGGAGAGCTTTAAGCCAACGTTTCCCTCTACTCTCTCATTTTCATCAAGAGGCTTTTTAGTTCTTCTTCGCGTTCTGCCATAAGGGTGGTGTCATCTGCATATCTGAGGTTATTGATATTTCTCCTGGCAATCTTGATTCCAGTTTGTGCTTCATCCAGCCCAGAGTTTCTCATGATGTACTCTGCAAATAAGTTAAATAAACAGGGTAGCAATTTACAGCCTTGATGTACTCCTTTCCTGATTTGGAACGAGTTTGTTGTTCCATGTCCAGTTCTAACTGTTGCTTCCTGACCTGCATACAGATTTCTCAAGAGGCGGGTCAGGTGGTCTGGTATTCTCATCTCTTTTAAAATTTTCCACAGTTTGTTGTGGTCCATACTGTCAAAGGCTTTGGCATAGTCAATAAAGCAGATTTTTTTCTGGAACTCTCTTGCTTTTTCAGTGATCCAGTGGATGTTGGCAATTTGATCTCTGGTTTGTCTGCCTTTTCTAAACCCAGCTTGAACATCTGGAAGTTCACAGTTCACATACTGTTGAAGCCTGGCTTGGAGAACTTTGAGTATTACTTTACTAGCATGTGAGATGAGTGCAATTGTGTGGTAGTTTGAGCATTCTTTGGTATTCCTTTGGATTGGAATGAAAACTGAACTTTTCTAGTCCAGGGGCCACTGCTGAATTTTCCAAACTTGCTGGCATATTGAGTGCAGCACTTTCACAGCATCATCTTTTACGATTTGAAATAGCTCAACGGGAATGCCATCACCTCCACTAGCTTTGTTCGTAGTGTTGCTTCCTAAGGCCCACTTGACTTCACATTCCAGGATGTCTGGCTCTAGGTGAGTGATCACAGCATCGTGATTATCTGGGTTGTGGAGATTTTTTTTGTATAGCTCTTCTGTGTATTCTTGCCACCTCTTCTTAATCTCTTCTGCTTCTGTTAGGTCCATACTATTTCTGTCCTTTATTGTGCCCATCTTGGCATGAAATGTTCCTTTGGTATCTCTAATTTTCTTGAGATCTCTAGACTTATATCTATACTTATTTAGCTATCTATTAAGTGACTGAAATACTCTTAGATGGCTTATCTGTTTTTGTGGCCATATGTTCTAAATAGTTGCTGAGTGGGTATCTGAGAGCTCTCGATGTACTTTGCTGAATTCTTACATTGATTGTGGTAGTTTTTCAATAGACTTGGTGGTATTTACAAGTGAGCTCTCAAGTAATCTACCAAGAGTGATTATTTTCCTTCTTTCCAATGTTTGGATTAGTAATTTTTCATTTCCATTTATCTCATTGCATTATATCTACAGTGAAGGTATTTTTAATTTTAAGAGTAAATATATTTTTTATGGTCTCTTGGACCAAGTCTGAAGAGTGTTTATTCTAGCCCTTTTCTTACCACTAATGGTTGCATAATCTTGAACATACCATTTCATCTCGGAGTATTCTGTTGGTAGTCTTATAGCACTTTGTGCTCTTGCACAAATATCATGATCTTGCTATGCTGCAGGTTCTTTGAAAGGCACTATCTAAATCATATTTTTCCATACAGCACTTTACATAGTGCTTAGTATACAGTAGACATTTTAAAATACATTAATTTATCAGTTTCTTGAGTCTTTATATCTGAGTACTTGTTCAGTGTTACGTATTAAACCAGAAACTATAGAAGACTCCGGTAAATCACTGTTCAAATTTTTACAATAAAAGATTAAAAAGTACTTAGCTCAGATGGTAGAGAATCTGGCTCTAGATCTAGGCAGTGTGTCTGTTTTTGCCAGATCTTAAATTACCCATGGACAGTATGTCATAATAATTGTATCTACCTCATAGAATTGTTGATAAGTATGAATAATTAAGATGGCAGGCCACACGCATAAATAGAAGCAGAAGTAAGGCATAACATAACTTGAATTTTTAAGACTATGAAATCTGAGGTGTTGATGTTCATGTTTCTTTCTTCAGTAAATGACACTGATGAAATTGGAGAGCTAAATGATATCAACATTACAACTCCCTCAAAGCCCAGCTGGCGTCTCTTGAACCTCAATGCAACTACCAAGTACAAATTCTACTTGAGGGCTTGCACTTCAAAGGGCTGTGGAAAACCAATCACTGAGGAGAGTGCTACGTTAGGAGAAGCAAGTAAGTACAGGAGCTTTATACATGCTCCGTTTTAAACTGCTCTGAAAGGAAGGCACCAAGGTAGTCACTATAAATCAGAAATGATTGTGCTCTCAATCTGTCTAACCTTCTGTTTTCCACTGATGTACAGAATTTATTTTTCTTGTTTCTAAAGTTCACATTGACTCAATTTATGGATTTCTGCACAACAGTAATCAAACTACAGCCTCAGTGTATATAAGGTCAGGAACTATAATTTTAATTAAAATAGGGGGATATAAGGTCACAAAGTTAGTCATAAAGTTAGTAGAGCGGGTATTTTTCTTTTGGAAGTGTTTCCACGCAGAAAAATGTTTGCCTCTTGCACTGGTGGACATTTTGCAACACTGTCTAACGCATTTCACCTCTATGTCATGACTCATCTATACAGTGATTCATAGATCAGTTATATTTTACTGTCTACTGGATGATGCCAAGTAATTGGCTTGAAAATGGCTCATAACGCTATGGTTTCATTTGTATAATTCGCCTAATTCAATTTTACTTTTCTATTTTTTTTCTAACTCAGGCTATTTGCCTTCCAAAATTATTTCTCCAATTATGATTTTAGAAGTATTTTTACTAAGCTTTCTATGTCATCCACAAGGCATTAGGAGAGAAAATAAGAAGGTAAAAGAAGAAAGGGAAGTGGATTGGGGGAAAGGATATGCACTTTTAAGCTTAAAAAAAGGGGGCCTTGCATAAGAATTCAAGTTGATGAGACCTAGAGGGGTATTGGAGACAGGCAAAAGGAAATGGGAGAGAGCAGGAAGGGAAATATGAACAAGTCATTATGTATCATGTACTATGCATCCACTGTTCTGGATGCTTTCCCAAATTTTAGATTAAATGAAAGGTAGAAAGCATGTAAGAAAAAAAAAAATCACACAATTGTCATATAATAGTCATGCATTCTCGTATGTATGGACATATTGGCAAATTTGGGCTGGTTGCATTGACAAGTTGTTTTCAGAGGGTGGAAAATGCTGTTTATGTGGCTGTATAAATGATGCTACTCTCTTCTGCAGATTCAAAATATAACTAATGTGCTTGAGCGTTTTACAGCATATTTCTTCACTCTCGTGTCATGATTTGAAAGTGTTTCTTACTAGTATGTTTGTGCTCTTTTTCAGGATTCTGCAATGTCAGCTACTGTCCCCTTCCCCTGCTGACACTGAATTCTCTTCTATAGGCCTATATTGCCATATTTACAGAAAAAACAACTATCTTTTCCACTTGATTTCATGATGGTCTTTGAAAAAAAACAACATATTTCTATTGAATATCATCTTGCTGTCACTAAATACTCTAAAAATGTTAACTTCTGTGCAAATTGGAATCTGTTTCTCTGTATCTTTTCCTTGCTCTGCCTGGATGGCACATGTTAGTCATCTGGCGTGAAATCAGAGAATGGGGTTTGATACACGAGCATTTTTTTCCCCATAATTTTCTGGTTGTCACTCATTTTCAGGTGGCTCTCATTCCATAATCTAAAAGGGGGAAAAATCGAGTTAATCAGAAATATTCTTTTTTGTGTCATTACTGGTTGGATTAAAATACTTGCTTTGCTCTATATTTCAAAAGCTTGTGCTACTTAACAGAACACTAAATTTCTGTTTTTCAAAGGCAAAATTAATTGTGTTTTGTTTCAATAGTGTTCAGTCTTGAAGGTTTTCTTCAACTAATATAACTGGTCTTATTTTTCTCATGGTGCCATTTTTAATGATGTCTTTGTGTTATCAGTAACTATATAATCAATTTTTAATCTGTGGCGAAAAGTTATACGTAAATTTTAACATATGACACATTCTCATTTAAAGCCTTTAAACATTCAAGTTAATTCTTAGCAACATTATGGAACAACAGCAAAATTATTTTAGATATTGTGTTATAGTGTCAGAAATTAATATATGTTTTAATTGTAGTAGTCATATTTTTATCTGTTACAATATTCTACAATTAATACATTGACATACATTTATTTTGAAGTGTAAAGTTCTCAAACACTTCAAAAATTTCAGTACATTTCAGAGTACCTATAAACCTGCACTTTTATGTAGCTTAAGCTTCTAGAAATTTCAAACATTTAATATATGAGCATATTATTGCTATTCTGTCAATATTTATGAAAATGACCAAGGCAAGGGAAGTAATGTAGATTAAAGATTTTAATGCCATATGCTTTCATTTATAAGCCAAAATCTCCAAATCTGGTTCCTACTGGGTTTGTGAAAAGTCCAAATTGCACACAGTGACACTGTATAATTTTTTGAAGTCTGTGTTTAGTTTTAAACCATTCATACGACCACGCAAATTTACAGCATCACTTCGTCAACAAATGTATCATTTTTAAAGGACATGAATTAAGTTCATTTACTCCATTTCAGCATATTAAACAAGAAAATCTTGAAATGTTAATTTTCTTCATCTTCTGATAATTCAGAACTGAAAAAAAAATGCTACAAATGGCTCTCTTATTCATCTCAAATAACAGTACTTTTCATGTCCGACTTTTCAGTGGTTACAATTCATATGAATTAACTGTGTACATTTCTTAGGTAAAAGTGTCGGGAAGATATCAGAAGGAGTAAATCTTACTCAAAAGATTCACCCAGTAGAGGCATTTGAGCCGGGAGCTGAACATGTAGTTCGCCTTTTGACTAAGAATTGGGTTGATAACAATAGCATTTTTGAAGATGTAATTGAGACAAGAGGGAGAGGTGAGAAATGAGATTCTGTTTGGAGCCATCTTAGACAGTACTATGCTCTGTAGATTATTTACTTTTACATACTTCCTATGTTGAAAATATGAAGTACGTTAGCTGTAAAAACCATAGTTTTGTTTTAGCATAGCGTTTTAAAATTATCAAAATGAAAAATGTCTCACCAACGTCCAGATTTACCTCTTAACTGTTTTTACCAGAGTAGTTGCCTAAAAATGTCTGCAGCTAATTAATGTGTTAATAATGAAAACTAAAAGCAAAACCCCAGAATCTCCTTGGCAATCTGCATGTAACCCAGGCAGCTTGTGCTTTTGCTTGCTTGCTGCTGCAACTGTGTTTATCTTGATCTGTCTCTACTGTTTCTCTTTGGTTTTCAATCAAATGCAATTTGAGAGGCCCCTTTCTGAACAATGAATTAACAATTTATCAGGATTCTCCTGATGAACTGTACTTCAAATCACATACCCTCTAGGGGCACTCCAAGGACAAAAATGATGCTATTTTGTATGTTTAAAATGATGTTTAATGTTCCCAAAGGGGGCTTAATTTCAAAGACGGTTTCCAGTACTCAGTGTGCCTTCTCTTTGTACAACAGAATATGCTGGTCTGTACGATGACATCTCCACTCAAGGCTGGTTTATTGGATTAATGTGTGCAATTGCTCTGCTCACACTAATACTGTTAACTGTTTGCTTTGTGAAGAGGAACAAAGGTGGAAAGTATTCAGGTACTTACTATGAGTTTAAATTTTACTAAGTAAATTGTACTTAACTGCTGAGGACATCCCAGATAGCTTAGATGGTAAAGAATATGCCTGGAATGCAGGAGACCTGAGTTCAATCCCTGGGTTGGGAAGATCCCCTGGAGAAGGGAATGGCAACCCACTCCAGTATTCTTGCCTGGAGAATCCCGTGGACCCAGGAGCCTGGCAGGCTACAGTCCATGGGGTCACAAGGAATCAGACACGACTGAGCAATTAACACTTTCACACTTTACATTTAATTTCTAGGAGACCTTCGTAAGAGACATCTTCAATTGTTTTAATTACACATTAAAGTCTATTTATATTAGTACATTTGTTATATAGTGTACTGAAAAGAAAAGAAAAGTCCTCTATTAACTAACCAAAGGGTGTATGTATGGTCAAGAAAATTATTTCTAGGTAGTTACTTGTTTTATGAATGAAAGTATTTCATCTTTTTTAAAATGAAATATTCGTTTCTAGTACAGAAAATAGGCTTTAGTGAGGCATATACTTCCATGCTTCTATTTTCTATCTGTAAAATATCACAGATATTAGGGAGACTTGTTACTAAATCACACACATATATTTTAAAAGTATGCCTCTCTACAAATTCAAGACCCAGAGATATTTTGCACTAGTACAGTCTAATAGTACTGGCTTCACTAGTCAACTGTGTTAACTTAACCATTGCTGGGAATGCATCCCTTATTCCTCTGATATATATCAGGTATAATACCTCTTGAATTAATGGTACATAAAATATAAATAAAAATTATCCTAGTTAATAGCTGGCTTTAACTTCATTCAATTTTCAAATGTATTTTATCTTTTTAGGTATATATATATATTCTGTTGTTACTAGTATTTTTGCTCAGTATTCGTGATGCTTTTATAGAGGGGGAAAGAGTTACATCCCAGTGCTATTTGTTTGTTGTTGATCAGATCAGTATGAAATTCTTAACTGGCTTCTGATTCATCCAGTATATGTTTTGGGGAGCCCATTAGGTATATATTGAACAATCAAACCAGAGAATAATTTCTAAATGTTTATAACATTACATAGAATGCTTATGCAGTTATACCTCTTTTCTTGTGAAGACTGAATTCTTACGAATTCGAGTTTCAGTGACTAATGGATGTTCTAGGTGAGTAACTGAAAACTGTAAAGAGACATGGCATTTCCCTTTGAGTATGTGCAACAAATTGTCCTTTGTGAAGTGTTACCTTATCCAGATTCTCAAGGAGTTTCTTCAAAGTGTGCTCTTAAACACAAGTCAGCATTTCACACTGTAGGAAAACCAAGAGAAATTCTCATCTCTCTGCAAGTAAGTAGTAAAAGGTGCCATGAAAGGGATTTTTGTTCGAGTTTTCTGAGCACAATGAGGCAACAACCTTTGTGTTCTGTATCTCACTGTTTAGAATAAATCTAATTTAGCCTATGGTGTTATAGACTTGAATAGATTATTGGGGCAGTTTAGAGTAAGAAGAGAACAACCAAATGATCGACTATTTAGTTCTTTAGTTTAACGACATAGATCTGGTATCAGCCAATGACATTTTCAAAAAGTTTAGCATAGTAAAATGTACATACAGTAATTTGGTCTTCACTAAGAGATGGTAACTAGGTTTGACTCTTTCATTAAGAGATGTTGCCCACATAAGACTAAATTCATGTATAACTGCACCAGGCTGTAACTCTGATAACAAAGAGGTAAAAGATGAGTGAATAGGTACAAACACAAAACACTTGACTTATTAACAGTGCTTTGAAGATATATGTCTTTAAAAATGACTCATATTACTCCTCCACCTGTTTGTGTGTTTTGTTAGTGAAAGAAAAGGAGGATCTTCATCCAGACCCTGAAGTTCAGTCAGCGAAAGATGAAACCTTTGGCGAATACAGGTAAACATTACACTCCATTTAAAAATGTATCAAAGCATTTATACTTAAAGCTTACAGGACTACATTTTAACACCCATGTAAAGAATAGTGATACAAGTGATTGATAGCAACCAAATGTCTGTGTGAGGAGATGGGAGGTGTAACTGCTATCTAGGTAGACCCTGTGTGCTAGGACACTTTCCTTGAAAGGTGTCATGCAAAGGACAGTATTGTTATTTAGAGATTATCTATATAAAATAGGTAAAATATCTTATAGTTACTCCTCACCAGAGCCTTTATGAACTCAGGTTGTATTCAGTGTAGACCTACGGTGTGTACCTATAAAGGTGATTAAGTCACAAAACATGTCCTCAAGATGAACATAGTCTGTAGGGGTGGGGGTGGGGAATTATCTATGCAAATGATTGTAATTAATTAAAGAGAATAGGAGCAAAAAAGGGAGCAACTATTCCTAAGAGGAGCTCTGCTAAGAGTTCATCCAAAGAAGGTTAAGACAGCCTTTAAAGGATGAAACAGATTGTGTCACTCTTAACCCCTGGACCAAACTTATACAAGTGTGCCAAAATGGGAGGAATTGCAAGCAATCTGGTAGGAGGTAAGTACCTCTGGAGGGTGTGTGGCCCTTCTCACTCTCTTGTCGTCACTGTGCATCCACACCTTTCCATCACCCTCTTCTTTACTTACCTGTTCTTGTTGAGGACGCTGTTGGTTTCAGTCAGGTGCTCTGTATACTGCAGCCAAGGGAGCTGTTGCAGTTTCCAAGCATATAACCATTCGCAAACACGACCAGGATCCATATCACAGAGCAGACTCTGCCCTGGATCCATCATTTTAAACAGAGATGTGGAATATTCTCATTAGTTATCGTGCGTTAACTTATGTGGGCTTCCCAGGTTGCTCAGATGGTAAAGAATCTGCCTGCCAATGCAGGAGAGGTGGGTTCAGTCCGTGGGTTGGGAGGATCCCTGGAGAAGGAAATGACAACCCATTCCAGTATTCTTGCCTGGAAAATTCCATGGACAGAGGAGCCCGGCGAGCTACAGTCCACGGGGTTGCCAAAGAATCAGACATGACTGAGAGAGTAAGCCCGCGTGCGTGCGCGCACACACACACACACACATTAAGTGATGTACATCTGAACCTCATGGTACGCTCTCCTTGGCTCTATACTTATTTTTCTTTCCTCCATTTAGTAAATACTCGTTATACTTTGATATTTCTTGGTAAATGACTTCAGATACTTTCTAGGAAAAGGAGCATTAAAGGGTGAGAGGAGGGAGAAAGAAAACTTTCAATTTTACAAACTAGAAAACTGTGCCTCAAATCTCACAACGCAAGGGTCACTGAGGATCTATGGCAACTGTTTAAAATGCTTTTGAAAGACATATTACTTGTTCAAAACTCATTCCCTCATGTTTTGCGGCTGCTCTAAAAAGACACGTAAAACCACCCCCTGCACTATTTTACCTGGCATCTTGTTTAGAGTAGTTAATAGTTTTCATCACCTTTCCTCAAAACTATGTGTTTATCAGGAAGATTATTCCAGGGGACAGTAACATACGTGAATTCTCATCTTTCCAGCTTCTGGTAATAGTTTCTTCGCTATGCCGTTGCCTGGTCTGTAAGGTAATGCCACCTTTGGTCTTTTAGATTTCTTCATGTTTTTGTAACTGTAGCATCCTAGTTCTGGAAACAATTATTGTAAGAGTCAGGACAGTCTGAGTTATGCTGCTACTGAAAACAACTCCAGATATTTTTCTTTCTCAAGTTGTGTGTCCACACATCTGTGTCCACCATAGATGGCTCACTGGCTGGTGCGTGAGTATGCAGGGTCACCACAGCAGTGGAACATATGGCAAATGGAGCACCAGCTCTCAAGTGACATGTCACCCCTGCTCACTTTTTTTTCACCAAAGCAAATCATATGGCCCTGCAGTACCGTGCTGCCCTGCTTCTGGAAAAACTGAGATAATGGACCGATTTGATGGACAGCACCAGCTACTACCCCATTCTATAGAGTGCTCATCATGTGCTAATTACATTTTCCCCCAGTTTTTCCTTTTTAGAATTTTACAAAATCTTCAAAAACACTATAAAACTGTATACCAAATTAGAAGTTGGTATTTTAAAAAAATCCTCAGGTAGAAATTAAGAAAACTGTATCATTTGAAAGACATTTTACTAATTCAGAGTTGGATTTGTTAAAGAATAAAACTCAGCACAAATGCAGGATGCTTGTTCTAAAAATGCCAGCTATTCTTTTTCTAATTTAACAACCCTGAGTTTATAAACTGTATTGAAGTTCTTTGGTTACAAGAAACAGAATTTGATTGATTAACCCGGACAAGAGAGACATTTTTGAAAGGATCTGGAAAAATACAGAAGATCAAAGGTGAAGGCAGAAGCTTTGACGACCAGGAGTTCTAAAAGTTCCTGAAAGTAAAGCATTTGTTCTCTCTGTATATAAGCAGATTGAGTATCTGCATGTCTCAATTTTAAAGGGAAGCAGGAGTGTTGTGAATAACAGAAAAGTTTCTCAGTTACTCAGCATAACACAAATTGGTAATGACTTTCTAAACATTTCTTTATGAAAGGGTCATTTAGGATCTGTCTTCAGTGCTAACATGACTGTCTGGAAAATTTTAAAACCTATTAGCGCTTTGGCATGAGTCTTGCTTTCCATGAATATCTCAGATTTTGTCAAACTATTCTTTTTGATTTTCCAGTGACAGTGACGAAAAACCTCTCAAAGGAAGCCTTCGGTCCCTTAACAGGGATATGCAGGCCACAGAGAGTGCCGACAGCTTAGTGGAGTACGGAGAAGGTGACCACGGTCTCTTCAACGAGGATGGCTCTTTTATCGGTGCCTATGCTGGGTCTAAGGAGAAAGGATCTGTGGAAAGCAATGGAAGTTCCACAGCAACGTTTCCACTCCGGGCATAAACAGAGCACGTAGCAACAAGCCAGTGGTTCACACCAACCTTCCAGATTTAACTGTTCAAGGGAGCGAGCACTTTCATATAGAATAGAAACATGCTGGCAGAAGCTTTCACCCAGAATTCAAACATCCTGCAGCTCTGTTAAGAAAGAGCACCGCCTTGAAAAAGTGAAAATACCTAGCACTATTGGCCTGTAGGTTTTTTGTTTGTTTTCCAGGTGCTCAAAATGCAAACCACAAAAACAAATCCTGTATTTAGATTCACCTCAACTGAATCCAAAGTCTCTACCCGGTGAAATGCATACCTGCTTGGTTCCACTCCTCACTGTGTTTGCATAGATGTTGCTGCCTTGTGGGTTTTCTGTGTATGCACATGTGTACCCAGCCTCGGAGAACTGTCTCAGTGACTTCACTTCATGACAGGCTAAAAGATGGTAAGCCACCTGGTTATTTAAGCTGTAAAGAGGAATATGAATGTCTTATTAAATAACACTTCATTGAATATATTTAGTCTAAATTTATTATTTAAAATGTTACTAGCAGAAGTCTTAGGTGAACAATCAACTAGTATTTATTGAGCTCCTAACTCTTTGCCCAGAGATGGTCTTGCTTAAACAGAATTCTTTCAGTTTCAACATGAACTTAGCTTCTATCAGTTATGACACCTAAAAACATCTTTGTTTTTTTTTTTACTCAATTCAACTGCAAAAGAAGCAGTAGTCAGAAGGTTACCTTACAAAAGAACAGGCAAGAGGTGTCTGTGATGCTGCGGTCTGATAACTGTTAACTGTTATCTATTTGATATCTCCATTTCTAAATTGACTGCTCTTACCTTTTTTCTTTGTTTGTATAATGGTATGTTCCATATATTTCATGAATGCATTGTACATATTATGTTAATATTTACACAATTTAAAATAGAGATCGTTTTATTTTGAAGTGAGAAAAAGAACATTAACAGGCATGTCTGTACAGCTAGAGTATATAGTAATATACCATTTTTCATCAATGCACAGCTATGATCACTAACATGAGGTTCACAAACTGAAGACTTTGTACAAAGCATTTGGATTTTGTTCTTATATGCTTTTCCAATAATCTCGAAATAAAATATCATATAAATATTGAGGGGAATGTTTTCATATTTTTCAAAGTAAGTTTTTGTTGTTAAGTGTACTCCTACCCCAGCCCGTCAAAAAGAAAAACCGTTTACAGCATAAATTCCTATATATATGTTTGCCTATATCACATTTTAAGCATCTTCAGGGTGGGATATTTTTCTGTGTTCTCCTTCTGTCAAAGCTAGTACAAATTCAGAGAATTTATTTCCTGGCATGTGAGCTGCTCGTCCTTCTAAAATTGTACATGAGAGCGGTTTAGAAATACTGTGAAGGGCTGTGCATGTGGGTCACTAAAATTCAGTGTTGAGCTTCTCCTTTTATGGAAACGTTTCTTAACCTTACCGTTAAACATAATTCAGAAATATACTTAAGTGAAACTGACTCACAGGTTTTACTTTCATTTTGGAACTCTACCCATGGGTATAGATTGTTCAAGCCTTGACTTGTATTCATGTAGCCCACTCTCTTGTGGACCAAAATGAGGGATTGTGTATAATAGTCGAGCAGTAATCCAGATATAGTTAGATGCTGCATATCTAAGTATCATTTTAAACCTTGTGTGTCCTGCCAAATGGATAGGAAGCAAAAAAGAATGTCTTATTTACAACAATACTTGGTGGGCTCAGGACTTGACCACACTTCTGATGTAAGGATTTCCAAAGTGGGAGGCACTGTGGTCCTCAAGCTGGGTATGAGGAGCCACACACGCATCCAGCACCTTGAGCTGGATCCACATCTAATTTTAAGACAGAGCTTTTCTCAAGGAAGAGTCATCATGTTTTGACTTACCTGGGGGGAATTTCTGGTACTCAACTATCAATGAGGCCAAGGATAGGACTTCTGAGTTTAGTTCCTCTAGTATCCCGGTTCCTCATCTTTGTCATCAGCTGAAAAGGTTTTTGCAGGTTAGACATAGTCTCAAAAATGCACTAGGATTAATATAAATTTAATCACCTTTCAATTAGAAGTTAACACAGATAATGTTGTATTTTCCTGGATCATAGAGTTCTTTAACTGTGTGAGCAATAAGCACGTTCCTGCTCATATTTTCTGAATGTCCCAAACTTATGGATTTCAAAAACGAGATTGCTTTAAGATTGCCTTTAGCTATGACTCTTCATTACCCTTTTTCAATAGCATTTGCTTTCTACTGGGAATCTGCACAGAAGGAATAGGTCTATGACTAACTTTCTCTAGCCTACAGTCAATATTATTTCAATGTAACAGATTGTATATAATCTCCAGGATTGATGGAGGGGATCAGTTCCTAGGGAGCTGTCCAAGGGTTAGGAAAACGCAAGTTCTCTTCCTGGTTCCAGCACTGATGTACGTAAACCTTAGGCAAGTTGCTTGACCCCTTTGCTTCAAACTGTCTCAACTCGAAAGTGCTAACGATTTATCTCAGTTACCGATTATCTCAGTTACCTTATCTCTGTCACAGGGTGTTCTTTTGTATGAAGAAAAATTTGAAAATGATAAAAGCTAAGATGCCTTCTAACTTCATAAACAAACCTATAATCTAATGATACGTCAAAAAGTCACTCCACACATACCAACTTTTTTCCTGTGAACACATAAATATATTTTTATAGAAAAACAAATCTACAGGAAATAAATCTACTGTTCAATGAGCAGTATGGTTTGCACATGCCATCCAAAATTATTAATCACAAGGAAATTAAGCAGGGTCTTTGCTATACAAAAGTGTTTTTCACTAATTTTGCATGTGTTTATAAGACAATGTGAATTTGGTGGATTTATTCTGTTGGTAAAAAGGCATCTGATATTTTAGATGTATCCATATTTATAAAAGTGTAAAGCACAATGGAATTATGCTGGAAGTCTCAAATAATATTTTTCCTACTTTATATTCATGGAAGAGATGAGCTAAAGAGAGAACAATAATGAGAAATGGTGGTGTGTTTTTCTAAGCATTTAAGACATAATTGCCAATTGAAACCCTAAAAATGTTTACATGTCACTAAGGTTTGATTCTTGTAACAATTTTAAATTGATTATAAAGGGATTGGGTTTGTAATCTGTGGTAGTATGTATCCTAGTTCCATAGTGAAATAAGTAGGGTTGTGCCAAAGCTTACTTTGTTTATATCTTAAATTGTTGGATTACATCATCAAAGCAGATAAAAGATACGCAGAACTGGTTTACCTGATTTTTCTTTTGGCTAGAATTGCTATTCACAGTAGAACCTTATTAAAATGTGTTTGTATTGTAGGTGGTGTTTGTATTATGCTTATGAATATGTATGGTTTAAAAATATTTTCAGTATACAAGAAATTCAACTTTCCCAATAAATGTTCAACTTCACGTACTCTAAAAATGTTTGCTTTTTTTCTATCCACATAAGGAGAGTCCGAATTTACATATCAACCTTACCTTCAGTTGCCTCTGATCCTGGGGTATCTGTAAATGAAGTATAAATTAGTAGAGCATAAAGGTATAAGTAGTTTGATCTGAATGATAATTTTTACAAATAGATCATTTAATATCATCCACATCTAACAAACTGTAATATGCAAATAAACTATATAGTTATGATAAATGTAAAATTAAGATGAACGTATATTCATCTGATTGGTTTTAGAACAACATGGAAGTGTTCCTTTGCAAAAAAGCATCCAATAGGCTGTACTTTCCACCAAGGCTAGTGGGTAATTGGAACATCTGATCTGGCTCAGCAGAAAATCTACTGAAAATTGTGATTTCTAAAAAGCATTTTATGTGTACTAAGCAGTTTACATACAGTATATACTTTTTTTTTCCCTCACTCCTCTTAGAAACGCTTTAGAAAGGTGGGTTTGAGTTTAAAGCTGACTTACTCATGTTTAGAAACTTCTTGGTTTTAAGATAGTCTGGTCAGAACGTATACTAGGGGAAAACAGGCAAAACTGTGTCTATAAAACGGTTCAATGTATACAACCTAAAAAGCAGTCATTGAAAAGTTGGTAAATTTGCTACACTGCAATTCTCCAGGAAGAAAATATGGGATCCAAACTGCCTGGATCCTGAAGTTGCTGGCAGACTCAATCCTAAGTCTCTTTCGCCCTCTATCGTCTCCCTGAAGTATCTCATACCTCCAAGACTTCGATCGTCACATGCAGACTGACAACTTTGAAGTATTTTCTATTCCAAAATTCTTACATCTGAAGTTTTTCATAGATGACTCCTTACTTGACGCCTGCCCTCTGATGACAGGAGGAAAAATGTTTCCAAAGTGGATGCATAACTTACCCCTTCTGAAGCTGTTCAACTTCCACCCCCTACCACAACTGTACAGCTCAGTGATTTTAAGCAACAGTAAGTACTCAAGCCATAAACCATCATCCTTCATACTCAGTCTTCTCCTGTTCCCCACACTCAACCTGTCACTAAATTCTGTTGATGTTACTGCTTGTGTATGTCCTGGATTGGCCCAGGAGCACTTCAGCTAAACCTACTTCATCCCTACTCTGCTCCCCCCAAATGACTTTCCATTGTTCTTGAGAGAGAGCAAAAAATCTTGAATTGCTCCTCATTATCCAGCATGGTCCGATTCCTCCTCAGGTCCTGAATCCCATCGTTTACCATCGTTCCCTTCCTTCCTTCCTTCCTGTTAACACTGATTGTGTAAAATGCTTCTTAAGCTGGGCTTCGGATACTTGAGGTGCTGTCCGTCTTGTACCAGCCACAGCTGGAGTGAGTGGCTCTCCATGAATGACAGACTAAATCCAGGTGGAAATGAAGGGGCGTGCTCATGATGAAACTCCTCCAGAAAGCTCTGCCCTTGCCACTATGGCATGAGATGCCATGGAACCCTGCCTGGTCCCTATTCCTGCTCATGGAGGAATTACGACCCCACGGAGTAAGGGTTTTACAGTGATACAGGGAAACTGGTAGGTAAATTCCAACCTTCTTTCTTGTCTCATGTCCCTTCCCACATCCCTTATACAGGATCGTCCAATGGATCAGATCAATCATTTGCATTTAACAGGGGCCAATTGAATAGAACCTATTGTTTTGTTTTGTTTTCCTGCCTCATTCTCCCTTTCCCTTGTGCCTAATCCTAGTTTCTGAGGATTTGCACTCCCTAATAAATTAGTAGTCCATATACTGACTTCTGCAGGCTCTTTTAAGGAATTCAGGCTAAGACTCAGCTTTTATCAGCTCCGAGTATTTGGTCAATTTCTTCCTGTCGTGAGCCTTTTAAACTTACTTCTTCACAAAAATCACTGATCTGTTTCAAAGTTTAATATCATTTCTTTAGAGAGACCTCCCAAAACTTTCAGTCAAATCACACTTTTTTAGTGTATCAGATTATTACCTCTCAATATTAGTCACTTTTACAGTTTTATAGTAATTACCATGTCTATTACTCTGATTAGCCTGGAAATTCTGTAAGGGCATCTTTTTTATGAAGCATCAACTGTCTAGCATAATCTCTGGCATCTCAGGGGCATTTTAAAAATCTTTGTTAAATAGTCACAGGAGATATTCCAAATAATGAATGCATTTGAGAAAATGCTAGTCCAGATACATGAAACAATCTCCATTAGCACCTCTAAACTGTTCTTTCTGTGGGTTCTCTATCTTAATAAATGACCCTATTATCCACTATGTCACTCAAACCAAAAGCCTGCAAGGCATTCCTGGACCCACTGTTTCTCAGTGTTTCACATCATCTCCTATCAGTTGTGACTCCAAAATACTTTTTAACACATAGGTCACCACTATCGCTACCACTCTAAACCAAGACATCTATTTCCTAGGGCTGGTCTTCTTGCTTCATTTTTTTGGTCCTCTGAAATCTGTTAAACAATCCCAGGAAGCCTTACAAAGTATAAATCAGATTATATTAATGGTTTCTCAGTGAATTCAGCCAAGATTCTAAACTCCTAACCACATGACCATATGTGAGGTACTTAACTGACCTGCCTACTGTTTTCCTGTCTGAAATGTTTCCACAAATCTTCTATAAACTGGCTTACAGTCTATTTAAAGGTCACTTATTTGGAGATGTTTCTGATTATTAACTCTGAAGTAGTGAGGGGCTGTTATATTACTCCTTATTTCTTCAAAGCAGTCATTACTAATTTATATCCTTATTTAATTTTTGTCTTCTCTGCACCAGCTACAATGTGAGTTCCATGAGAAAACCAACTTAGCCCAGCTTGTTCCCTGCTCTGACACCCAGAATTGGCCCCAGCATGAAACAGTTCTCAAAAAATAGTTGTTGAGTAATTGAATGAGCTTAAGCACCACATGGGAAACAACAAATAATAGTAAGCAAAAAAACAGATTAGTCTGCTTATTAAAACTTACTGATCTAGGAGAGATTGGACAAGACGGAGGAGTAGAAAGACCTTGGGCTCACCTTCTCACAAGGTCACATAAAAATCACAAACATTTGCAGAATTGCCAATGATGAAAGACTGGAACCTACAAGAAAAAAAAAAAAAATCTTCTACAACTGAAGACAAAGTATACACCTGAAAGAGACAGGTACGAAGGGTGGACTGGTGATATAGTCAAGCCCCATATTCCTGAGTGGGTGACCCACAGATTAAAGAGTAATTACTTTGCCAAAAAAAAACCAAAACACACTTTTTTTGCCATTTGCATAAACATGGATGGACTTGGAGGGCATTGTGCTAAGTGAAATAAGTCAGAGAAAGGCAGACATTGTATGGTATCACTTCCATGTAGAATCTATAGAACAAATTAGTAAATACACCAGAAAAGAAAAAAAATTCACATATTAAAAAATGTACTAGTGGTTTCCTTGGGGAGAGGCAACCTAGGAATAGGATAGTCAGAGTTACAAACTATCATGTACAAAATAAAGAAGCTTTGAGGAAATGTTACTCAATACAGGGAAGGTGGCTGATATTTTATAATAACTATAGATGGCGTTTAACATTTAAAAATTGTGGATATCAATGTTGTACCCCTGTAACTTACCTAGTATTATATGTCAGTCCAGTTCAGTCGCTCAGTTGTGTCCAATTCTTTGTGACCCCATTGACTTCAGCACTCCAGGCCTCCCTGTCCATCACCAACTCCCGGAATTTACCCAAACTCATGTCCATTGAGTCGGTGATGCTGTCCAACCATCTCATCCTCCGTTGTCCCCTTCTCCTCCTGCCTTCAATCCTTCCCAGCATGAGGGTCTTTTCCAATGAGTCAGTTCTTCACATCAGGTGGCCAAAGTATTGGAGTTTCAGCTTCAACATCAGTCCTTCCAATGAACACCCAGGACCGATCTCCTTTAGGATGGACTGGTTGGATCTTCTTGCAGTCCAAGGGACTCTCAAGAGTCTTCTCCAACACCACAGTTCAAAAGCATTATATGTCAACTAGACTTCAAAAAAACCTATTTACATTTTGTAAACATGCATACATTTAGAATATGTTCAGCTTATTTTGGTGATAATTTCAATATACATATAAAGCTAAGTCAGATGTTTTATATATGAAAATAATATGTCATGTCAATTATATCTCAGTTTAAAAAAATAATATACAGGTACCTCAATAAAAATACAGCAAGCCTGATCATGGAAAAACAAATCTTTTTCAAAGCTGATACAAGGTCCTCCCCACTTCTGCTTTCAGGAAAGGAAGTTGTTTTGTATGTAGCTAAGTAATTATTAACTCAGTAATTCCAGTTATAAGAGACAATACAAATTTTTTTGGAGGGAAGGTAAATTTCAGCAAGTTACATACAAAGAAGTTAACTGCACTACAATCTATATTAGAATGATTTTCATGGCAAAAATACTTATTTTATAATTTCATGTGGCAAATATTTATAAGATAATACATTTCAATATACAATGTAAAAATTAACTGTTAAAATTAATTTGTAAAATACCAACACATACTTCTTTGATGTTAAACAGTGGAAGCATCTTATAATTGTGCTATTTTAATAGAAGATGTAATTACAGAAGTCAACCACTAGATGGGAGTGTTTTACAAGGATATAAACTGTACAGGGCCCATGCTCTATATAGTCAAGGTATCTTTTTTCCCTTGAAGGCAGTTTTTGAGATTGAAACATGTCTTGAGACTGAAACATGTATTGTGTATGTATTACTTAGAGTTTACTCTTTCATTTCTTTTATGTCTTTACTCTCACTTCTAAATCATAGTCATTACTGAACTTCATTAATTCAAGCTTTGCTGATTACATAGGTCTTTTCTAAGGGATTGGTATTTTTCAAATCTTAATATATTACAAAATTATAATTAATACTTAGGACATGGGAAAAATAGCTTATTTTCATTTTTTTTTCCTTTTTGGTAGAAAGAGAAGTGACTTCTGAATTGTTTGTATTATTATCAATTTCTAAACAAATTATTTTGTTTGATGGGCTTCCCTGGTGGCTCGGTTGGTAAAGAATCTGCCTGCAATGCAGGAGCCTGGGGTTCTGTCTCTGGGTCTGGAAGATCCCCCGGAGAAAGAAATGACAGCCTACTCCAGTATTCTTGCGTGGGAAATCCCAAGGACAGAGAAGCCTGGCGGCTGCAGTCCATGGGGTCACAAGAGTCGAACACAATTTAGCAAATACACCACCAAACAAATTGATAGTTCTTCCTTTTTTCTGTAATTAGAAATACCCCCAGTATAAGGATAAAATATTTTCTCGTGAACATCTGCATGGCTAAATTAATAATACCTCTATCACCCGTCTGTTGTGAAGATAAAAACGACTTCAAATGCGTAAATAGCCAATACACAAAGTACAAATCACACTGTAACATTATTAAACACTTTTTTAAAAGTGTTAACTGAGAAGATGTACTTATGATCATGTTGATAATTCTGCAATAAAAGGTAAGGTGTCATTTGAAACAAATTATTTTGTTAAGAAAGATGACAAGGTGAAATCTGAGTTGACATCTAATACAAATAAAACTATTTCAAACACAGGTTAAACTTGACCTTCAGTACACAACAGTTACATACCTTAATGGAATTCGCCGCCTCTCATATTATTAGTGTCAACCAGTGGCACCATCAGCAACTCCTGATGGGCTTTGTCAGTGCATGAGTCCTGGATTCCATTGTTGGAGCTTTGTGTTCTGCAGATCTGGGGCTGGACCCAAGAATTTGCATTTTTAAAAGTTCCCAGATGCTGCTGCTCCACCTGCTGGTCAGATGATGCCACCTGAAGAATAACTGACCTACAACAATGCCGAGATTTGAAAACAACCTATTAAAATTGAGAAAAATTCAGAAAGAATAAAATCACATCAGTCATTTCTCTGAATATGCTTTTCATAGTACCAAACTGACTTTCAGAATGATAAGAATAGCATACCCCCTTGATGATTTATGGTCTCAAATCCACAACACAGTGATATAAAATTTCAATGTTTTATAATATCTGACAGTTGTTTCCTTTTTTTTTTTTAACACCAAGAAATGCCAATCTAGGAAAAATTGCTCTACTTTCTGTTTTAAATATATATATATATATATATTTTCTTTTTAATTTAGCAAATGAAACTGCTAATCTTGATGGCCTCTGAGAAGTTCTAAAATGGTTGGAAAATTGCTTCAGCATCCGTTCTGGTTCTGTGGCAGAACAATCGCACAGTTCTTGCTCTCTCCAAGTCTAAACAGAAAGTCTCTTTGCACTGGAATAAGCAACATGAGACTTTCTTAAATCCTTCAAAATCCTTAATCCATTTCTAACCCAAGCTATATGCCATTTCTTTATCTTCCCAGCAACCACAGAAGAGTATGTGTACAGCCGATTACTATGGACCATTTCTAAACTCTCCTACTTCTCAGGATCCTCCAAGCCTCTTGTTTCACAGAGCTTTAGGAAGATGTTTAGTTAATGGAGACATCTAGTGTCATGCAGATTGTACCAACATAGACCTTTGTTCGAGTTACACAAGAGAGAGTTACTTCCAGAGAGAAAGCATCTATGTTCCTACTTTTTCCTGAAACTAACTTTTCAGAGGGGTAATATTCTTCATTCTCAGCTTTTGCCATGATGTTAGAAATATTTACAACTGAGGTTGTAGCTTTGGTAAATTCAAATCTTTGACAGGCAAACAGCGTGCAGTAATAGTAAAAATAAAATGCAGTGCAACAGCGCAATTAATCTCCATAGGATTTGTAAAGATGGAAAATGATCATCGTATTTAGAATTGGCAAGGGGGATGGTCAACTGTTTGTAACTCCTGCTAACACTAACTGGTAAAACATTTTAAAAACAATTTGGCAGTATGTGTCAAAATGTATAAAAGGTCCCAAAATATCCTCTAGAAATATTAATTAATACTGTATTTCCTACAATTTATATTAAACTGTAAAGGAAAAAATAGCAGTATAACTGTAACTTTTAAAATGGTCATTTTCAAATAAACCCATTTTGAAGATAGCACTTTATAGTGATAGAATGTCAAAGCTTTGGAGTTCCTATTCCAGGAGTTAAGATTCTGACCTATATAAAAGCCTAGCATCTGTTTGCATAGGTTTATTTTTGGGGAAAATCTGCAATGGCTTCAATCAAATTCTCAAAGCAGCTCATATACGCAATTTTGCATTTAAACAGGGGTTTGGAGAATTTGCTGAAGCCCAGTTTATTCACCATTCTTAGGAACTTCGGCTCTAGTCACCTCACATTTAATTCAAGAAGAAACTAAAATCTAATAAGTTTGACAAAGTCACCATGCTAGTTACAGCACATGGTTAAAGTATAGATACAGCATAGTTTCCTATCTATATTTAATCCATATATCTATACACATATGTATTTAACAGATGTATGTATGCAACTATGGATATAATGTGTGTGTGTAATCTCTTCAGTGTGGTTTGTTTGTGCCCTTACATTTGTCACTGTTCAGGATTAGAATCCCTTGGTAAAAAAAAAAAAAAGTATCTAGTTTAAAAATCATTAATTTATATAATGGATTAGGAGAAAGGTACTTGCCCAAAGTCACATCGTTTACCTGTAGTGGTGAAGGCAAAAGGTAGCCTCCAATACCGCAGGCAGGTATGCATCAGGTCTGTCAGATTTCAAGACCTGGCTCTCCTACTTTCCAGTTGTATGATCTAGTGAGTCCCTTGAAATTCAGTTTTCTCATCTGGAATGATATCTAACTTTCAGGTTTGTGGGAAGGAATGAATAAGAAAATTTAAACTAAAATAACAAGGAACAAAATAGGTTCTTGACAAATGGTTGCTGGACATGTAAAACCAAATGTAAGTATTTATAAGACATAATGATTATCATGTGTGAAAGCAAGTAAGATAATGGCTAGGACTGTCAGCATAGTAATAACCATAATTGCTTGCAATAAGTATAAGTCCCTTATGATTTCTGTTGGCGGCTGTGCAGCGCTGGAGCGCTGGCTGTGTGGCGCTGGGGTTGGTGATGGACAGGCCGGCCTGGCGTGCTGCAGTCCATGGGGTCACAAAGAGTCGGACATGACTGAGTGACTGAACTGAACTGATCCTCTATGTTATGGATATTTATAAAACATCTCAAGGTCTTAACTACCATCTGTACCACGAGTTATAGGAAAACAGCTTTTGAGTGGAACTATTGAGCTTTTCATCTCACCAGAGGTCTCACATCTTTCTAGCCTGCCAGACACAAAGCTTCCCTAATGGCCATCACGATTTCCTCCATCCTCCCACTGAAGTCATCATGTCAAAAATGATAATTGTGTGCAGGCTTTCTCACAAAAACGTCTGGGACTCATTATACGTGAAACAAGTGGTGGAGAATTCTGCACACTCACTTCTAATTGCAGTCTACTTCTGGGCTTCACTTGAGTGGAGAGTTCTCCATCTTTTATAGTTTGAGGATTTTGAGGAAACTAATGAAACACAGATGACCTGAACCTCCTTCTAAAGATGTCAGGACACTTACACTTTCTTTGGGTCTATGGGCAACTGACCATAGCATTCCTGACCCAGCCCATGAGAAGTACGTATCTGCGTTTATCCTTTTTCCTCACAAAATTCTTCCTTTCTCTGCCAGCCTTGGCGAAATCAGAGGTCAAAGACAGCAACTAGTTGCTTGCAGAACTCCCAATTGTATAGTTAAGTTCACTGGAACACACATTATACTGGAACCCTGCAGATGGTGGGACACATGGTATCTAAAGTGTTGTTTATACTTTGGAACTGGTAACAAAGAGTCACTTGCCCAAATAATTAAAAATGCATATTCCATATTAAACAAATTCTGTGATCATCACTGTGGCGATATGCATTGCAGTCCAAAATAACAATCCTTCACTTCTTTTCTGACCTGTCACCAGCTAAAATACATATAGAGACATCCCTATGTGATAATAGTGACACGGTCATAATAATTGATGATAAAATACATTACTATTTTTTCTCCTCAAAGTGTATCTCAGTGGCTTAGAGAATGAATTTTGAAGCCAGTATAGTTGATGGAAGAATGGCAACTCACATTGCACATCAACTCCAATTATATACTAGTAGCTATGTAGGAAAGGTAAGACCAATGAGGTAGTCCAAAAAAAAGTGCCAGAATAGATTAACACCATCTGCCATGAATGCAGGAATAGGGACTGGCAGCCCGTGCCCAGAGTATTTGTCTTTCCTGGGTTTGCGGTTATGAACCCTAGGCTTTAAGAGCCGGTGAGAACAAAGTCTTAGATTTTTGTTTCTGGCATCACCACTCACCAGTTAAGTAACTAAATGGCCTTAGGGGAGTTGTTTAATCTCGCAGAGTCTGTATCAGTTTAATCAACTGTAATTGAGGAAACTAATATTTTCTCTCCCTCTCTCTCCCCACCTCACTCTCTGTCTTGATGGTTATGATTTTTAAATGCATGCAAGGTGGCACCAGGCATACAGCCACATATTCAGTAAAATTAGGTAGTACTATCCCTGCTTTTACTAATAATATTTTAAAGAAAGAATATTTTCACAGGTTCATCACACACTGAAGAAGTAACCAGACCACAGACATACTAAGAATTCACAGGAATCCCTTATCTGTCCTCCTGTATCTCCAAGTCCTGCCTCTCAAGCAGTAACAAAACTAAATGCCTGGAAGCATAAACTTTGCAGGAGACTCCGTGCACCATGGAGGGTGAGCTGACTTTTGAAACATCATGGCTTCAAGGGGGACCCAGGCTCTGCCGTTTTTGCCAGTGCTTTTAGGCCAATCACATGGCTGGGCTTCAAATACTCACCCTACCTTTCTCACCAACTTCTCATAAGATTTAACTGTGATACTGCAAGCAAAGGCAATTGCTAAATTTAAAAATACTATACATATGTAAAATATGGACTTTTAATGTCATTTAAAATTCAGAGAACAACAAGAAATAGTATGCCACCCATTTACCCAATATCTGAGATTATCAATGTTAATATCACTTACTTGAGACTATATTGTTACTTATTTAAACTGAACTACTTAATTCCTTTGGTTGGAGTCTCTCAGATTCAGGGCTGAAACACTGATGCTCAGAAGAAATCCCAGGAACTACTTCCACACAGAATTAACAAGAGCTTTGAAAGCTAATGATTTCACGGTTTGCTCAAACAGTAGGGTTATCCAAGAAGATGGGGGATGGCCCAGTGACTTCAGAGGTAGTTTATAAGGGTCACAGCAAAAGGCTGTTCATTCTCTGAGCTATCAGCGTGAATTCAAGACAGATGACAATTTTGTTGGGCTCAGCCACGTGAAAAGAGGGTCTAGGAACAAAGGCTTGGAACCCAGTAAAGTCAGTTTCTGCAGAAGACCTTCATTACACTGTTCACCAAAGCAGCATGAAGAAGTACCTTCTACCAGAAGAGCTTACTCCTAATCCTCTAATGCAAAATGAGATTAGCATCACTGCTTTAACACTGTTTGACGTAAAAGAATGGATAAATTAGAAAGCCCCCTAACAGTCCCCTTGCTCACATCTGCTCTTCTCTGTTCTTCCTGAAAGAAGCTGCATATGGTAACCTCAGTGCCCTCCTATCGTTTATGCTCCATTTGCAGATGGCAGAAGGAAGCTGATCTGTGGGGTACGGTCTGCGCATATCATTATGGTGAGTTATTTCAGCTGAGAAATCAGTATCTAAAAAAGACCCTGACTTTTGGTGCCAAAAATAAGCATTTGTCACTTAAAACTTTCAAAGAGAAGCCTGAGTCTTGCCATCCGTCTCCGGGCACGCACATCAGATGGTGGGTTTGAACGTGCGGCCTCATTATGCAGCGTTCCTGCTGGTGACACATCTGACGTGAGCACACTCCCTCTCACCAGAAAACCATTTTGACTTTGTTTCGTTAGGAGAAAAGACCCCTGTGATTCTGACTCAATCTCTCTTCCAATAGTCACAATTAACAGAGCCTGATTAGAGCAACAGCTCTTTTCCCCTAATCACAAAGACCATCATTTCTCAAAGAAGCATCCCTGGAGCCCTGAGCCTTGGTGATATCTGCTCCTTCTGAGTGGTGGGTGGATGGAGGGAACAGAAGGCTTCTATGATCAAACGAGTGTGAAATGACAGCAAACTGTGTCCCCTGCTTAGATGAACCACGTGTTAAAGACTGAGAGACTGGAGGATACTTGTTCAGTCGCTCAGCCGTGTTTGACTCTTTGCAACCCCTTGGACTGCAGCGTGCCAGGCTTCGCTGTCCTTCACCGTCTCCCAGTGTTTAATCCAGTGTTTCACAAACGTTTGTGCTTAGAACTCGATCACAGACCCACATTAACATCATGTGGGACCTTGTGAAAAGCAGAATTTAGCAATGATGATCTCAATCATTTTCTCTCCAACTCCTAAATTTGTTGCCTTCTCTCTCTCCCCCTCTCTCTTTTTCCATCCCCCTTCTCTTTTCCTTCCTTCTCTCACCCACTTTTTCCTTCTGTACACTTCAGATGTTTACTGTATAATCTCTACCCCTCTAGCTAATGTTAGGCTGTCTGATTCTTCTCAAAGAAGATGTAAGACGCTATTTTCTGCTGTTTATGTTTACAAAATGCACCTTTTGAATCTATTACCAAATTATTGATTTTGACTGTGTCCTTGGTGGGCCAGCTGAAAAACTTCATATTGTTCTCTAAATGGATGACATGGCATGATATTTCTCCAGACAAATGTAAGAAAAACTACTGAATAAACTCTCAGAACATGGTTTCCTCCTCACACTGAGCCTGCTGGGGGCATAATTGTGACACAAGACCTTCGACAAATTTTCTGCAAAACCTGGGAAAGGGTTTCAAACAACATCAACCCAAGCAGTGTTTAAGAGCTCAGGCTATGGATCCAGACAGAGCTGGTATGAACTTCCTACCACTAAGTTTGTTACTCATGTGATCCTGGACACATTATTACATTTCTCTGACATTATGAATGACATTGCGGATTAAAGGAGATAAAGAATATAAAAGTGTGCAGCACAATGTCTGCTAAGAAAGCCTATTCAACTAGTGGCTACTGTTTGTATTCTATCAGTGACAATATGAGTTCAGATGGAAGCTAAAATTTTCACTAAAGCTGGTACTGCCTGCTTCACTAATACCCATGTTGCTCATACTGGCCTGGAATTTGAACTGGGTATTAAAACTCACCCTTTTATTTTCCTTTCACTTAATTTACTTCCCCCCCTGAGCCTTTTGGAAATTTCTTACATCACCTGACAGAATCATTTCAGGTTCTGAGCTCATGTTTTTAATAATTACACATCTAATCTATATATTTATTTCTACTGAGCTGAATAGACTTAATAAACAAATAACGATGGAGGAGGGCATTAAAATGGGCTCAAATCTGTGAGTTGTCAGATGCCAGATATCTAGGAAAGCAGTAAGAGAACTTACCTGGTGGAAGTTGCAAGCTTTGTGGCCGAGAACCAGCTTTGTGTCTTTGAATGGCTCACCAGCATTGAGGGAAAGCCTGAAAGTGTCTCTCCCTTGGTTCTAGAGGAAATAACTTCAACAGAATCACACAGACCTTGAAATGGGCCACCGCAGGTTTAAAGGACACAGGCGGCTAGTGTCTAACTTCTATCTGATATCTGAAGAGCAGAAGACTTAGGGCATGGAGGCTGGAAAAGAGAAAACTGCTTTGGAATTACTTGGCATTACAAGTGTCTGTGATGGGCAGGCCTTTTCTGTGATTCTTGTAGGGATCATAAGGTTGTGAGAGCCAACACGGAGTGGAAGGTCAGGGGTTACTGGTCAAATTCAAGAAGACGCTCTTGGAGGAGAAACAACATCAGCAACAAGCTGGCCACGGACTTCAAGTTTGTAAAGGAACTGCTCCAGAAGGAAATGCCCAGCAGAAATGGAAATCCATTTACCAGTTAATGGGGCTGGAGGAGAAAGTTCCCCAACAGCAGGGCAGAGTTCTTGTGTCTGACGTTTTGCGACTCCATGGACTGTAGCCCACCAGGCTTCTCTATCGATGGAATTCTCCGGGTGAGAATACTAGAGTGGGTTGCCATTACCTTCTCCAGGGAATCTTCCTGACCCAGGGATTAAACCCAGGTACCCCACATTGCAGGCAGATTCTTTACTATTTGAGCTACCTGGGAAGCCGTTAGTGCCCAAAGAACCAACAAAATCCTCCAGGACAGGAAGAATTTGCAACAAACACTTGCCAGGCTTAGAGATGAAGAAAAAGAAACACAAGTCAGATATTCCATATATCCTTTAGCCAGATCCCATATGCTGGCTTACTGTATAATCAAGATTTCCTGGATCTAGACAGCCTGATTTCCAAACTGAGGATGTGTTTTGTAACTTAAACTAATAAAGGGATTTGAAGATATTAAAGTGGACCAGGAAAGTCACAGAACTGCCAGACTTTCCATCCAGAGACAAGAAGAGACCTTCTTCCATTGAGCAAAGGGGCGGAAGAAGACTGAAGAAAAGTACCTTCTTGGGACTTCCCGGGCTATCAAGTAATTTCACGCTTGGAAGTTTCCATGCTTCCAATGAGGGGTGTGGGTTTGATCCCTGGTTGGGGAAATAAAATCCCTCATGTCATGGGGTGTGGCTAACAAGTTAAAAAATAAATTGAGAGAGAAAAGACTGAAAATCCTAAAGAAACATAAAAACATAGATAGACAAAAGGTTATTTTTAAGGACCTTATTAATTATTATAAGAGCATTTCTTCCTTTAACCAGTCCCAGTCACTTTGCTAAGCACTTTGCCCACATTCAGTGATACCACCAACCAAGTGAGATATGTGTGTTTTTTCTTTTTTTTAATGATTTTCAAGTGAAACAGTTGAGATCCTTAATCAGTTAGTTCACTGCTACAGAATAGCAAACTGAAATCGGGACCTAAACCTATATGATTCTAAACCAGAGTTCTAATCAGAATATCACAAATTCAAACCCAAATTACTTCTAAGTAGAAAATGTCACTCTATAGAGAACCCAATCATTTTAATATGCAAACCATATCCATCAATTTTTACAGTGAAGGTGGTTTACATTTTCTAATGTATCTCATAAAAATCCCAAGTCAGATTTGGTACAACAGCTCAGTTTTCAGGTCTACAGAAGAAGATGAACAGCAAGGAACTTTATTAAAATACTTAGAAGTGAATTAGGTAGAAGATACTCTAGAGGAGATCTTCCTAAAAGGAAGGAAAAACTCCCCAGTTTGATCATGAATTATTTCACCCATCAGTGTTCAATTATAGGAGCAGAAACCAAAACCGTGGCTGTCACTGGGAAAGGAGAGAGAATAGTGTGAGGAGCCAGTTCCTCTAAGACTCCCAGAGCCTTCTGACAAATGTGCTTTAATTCAGGCTTCGTTCATCAAATGAAAAATAAATCTGGACATAGAGAGTGGTGAATGGGATTACTGTGGGGGTTGGTGGGGGAGGGGGTGCTGGGATCAGAAGAGCAACCAGGGTCTCCGAGGTCAGGCAAGGCAGCTTTCCTGAGGAGGATGACCAAGGCTAGGAAGTGCGACTGGAAGATCATGGGGTGAGGGTCCCTAAGAATGAGAATCAGGAGTGGCTTTCTTAACATGAGAGAAGCCATCCATTTTGGGCCCAAGTCATTTTGTGATCTAAGCCTGGCCACAATGCTAGCCCGCGAACATGTCTCAGTAATAAGGATCTTAAGAGAACAAAAGGACAAACTTAGCAAACGTAAGACAAGAGAAGTAACAACAGTAAACATAGCAAAGCAGTTGTAAAGGCCCTCAGCTGTATCAGTGGCAAAGATGAGCCTACAGTACTGTCTTGAGTTGTTGTGCAGAATTTCAATCCCCCCTCTCACCAGATCAACTTGAGTCCAAGAGATGATGATGTTGATGTTGACCTTTTCTGACCCTCAAGATTTCAATCAACTAAAGCTTGGACTCTGCCTACCCCCTGAGCTGCTTCATGAATATGCATGTCCCTTTATCTTAAAACTTCCCCAACTTTGTTGTAGGAGAGACACTGCTTCCCCAGTGGTCTCCTCACTTTCTGCAAGTAATAAATCCTTCCCCATCTTTGGCTTCGTTGTGCCTTGTGGCTCAACACCCTCCAAGAGGTGAAGCCAGTTTTCAGGCAGCATTTGGTGTGGGAAAGTGGGATGAGTGAGGAGAATATTTGTCCTAATTGCAGCATCCTACCTATTCCCGGATAACCACGACGGTGTGATCACTCACCTAGAGCCAGACATCCTGGAGTATGAAGTCAAGTAGGCCTTAGGAAGCATCACTATGAACACAGCTAGTGGAGGTGATGGAATTCAAGCTGAGCTATTTCAAATCCTGAAAGATGAGGCTGTGAAACTGCTGCACTCAATATGCCAGCAAATTTGGAAAACTTAGCAGTGGCCCCAGGACTGCAAAAGGTCAGTTTTCATTCCAATTCCAAGGAAGGGCAATGCCAAAGAATGTTCAATCTACCACACAATTGCACTCATTTCACATGCTAGCAAGGTCATGCTCAAAATCTTCCAAGCTAGGCTTCAACAGTATGTGAATTGTGAACTTCCAGATGTTCAAGCTGGATTTACAAAAGGCAGAGGAACCAGAGATCAAACTGCCAACATTTGTTGGATCATAGAAACAGCAAAGAATTCCAGAAAAACATCTGCTTCATTGACTATGGTAAAAGCCTTTGTGTGGATCACAACAAACTGTGGAAAATTCCTAAATAGGTGGGAATACCAGACCACCTGACCTGTCTCCTGAGAAACCTGTATGCAGAACAAGAAGCAACAGTTAGAACCTTACATGGCTCTGGCAGAGGATGGGTCAAAATCCTGAGTCCTGGCAGAAGGAGAGAAGACTAACCAAAGTTTGTTCAAACAAGGATCAACTCTTGTTCAAATCTTGGTCAGCAGGAACACAACAATTTAGATTTTCATTTAAGAGGCAAAGAATGGGAATTTGGAGTATCTGTCCCCAGCCTAGTCATATGTAAACTAAGGGAGGTGCCTTGTTTCTTATCTAAGTCATTTGGGGAAAGGTTGTGTGTGTGTGTGTGTGTGTGTGTGTATGCACATGTGCCATTTTCCAGAACACAAAAAGATGGGAGGATTTCTCAGTCCTGGCTATTTTCCAGAAGCATGGGACTCAGTAAAATTCACCACTGTGACCTTAAATATCTATTTGTAGGGAAGCACCAATCTATGTTATAGATTCAGAAGCAAATGTATTTTAGAAAAGGTCTACAACTAATTTACAAATATCATCAACCTATCAGTTTTGTTTAATGCCACAGCTCAACACGATTAACGTGAGGCCTCACCCACGTTAATCGGTTTACTTCTTCCTCTGAACATTAATAGATACAACGCTAATAATACTTCTCACGTGTCAGGGGTGACTTGGGCGGCTCTAACAAAATACAACAAGTTTGAGTCATTTAAACAACAGAAAGTTATTTCTCATAGTTCAGGAGTCTTGAAAGTCCAAAAACAGGGTGCTGGCTGTTTTGTGGTAAGAACTCTCTTTCTGGCTTGTAGGTGGCAGCCTTCCTGTGTCCTCACATGGCAGAGAGAGAGAGCAAGATAGCTCTTCTTTTAATAAAAACAGTGACTCTATAGGATGAAGGCCCCACCCTTAGGACTTCATTTAAATTTGATAATTTCCTTATAGATCATTTCTCCCAATACAGTCGCATTGGGGGTTGGGGTTTCAACATGAGGAATTCTCAGAGGGCATGCGCATGTGAAATAGAATGCAAATCTTACGGCAAGATAAGAAAAACTGAAACATAAAAAATTGTCTCTGCCCTTTGTCCTCCTCTCTCCCCTGACTTACGTGCATTATGCATCAACCAAACCTCTTCCACCAGCAGAAATACCTGCTCAACCATAAAAGCATGTTCTCCCAGCATCAACAAGATAACTCCTTAAAAGGTAACATTCCTCCTTGATCTTGTTTGGGGCCACGATGATCTGGATTGTGTCGACTGTCAATAATATGTAATTTAATGTACAGCCCTCTCTCGTAAAACCCTTACGTAACTGTGCCTTGACTTCTAACAGGTAAAACAGTTCTCAGAGATTTCTGAGATGCTTAAATTTGGCTCAAACAAAATTTTCCATTTCTTTCTAAGATCGACTGATTAAGTTTTCATCAACACACGTTTAGTCCCTAACAACATGTAAAGCATGGAGACTAAAAGACCAATAACTCCAAAACATTAAAAAAAAAAAAAAAATTTTTTTTAAAGGGACTTTCCTAGTGGCCCAGTGGTTGTTAAGCTGCCCTTCTACCGCAGGGAGAGCAGGTTCGATCCCTAGTTGGGGAAATGAGATCCCCTCATGTGGTTCCATATGGCCAAAAAGCTTTTTAAGAAATTAAAAATAAATTTTTGAAAAGGCTAATAACTATTAGTTTAACTTTCCTTAGAATAACCAGAAAGGCTATATGATGGTAACTTTAGTGTACTAAATTTCAGACATTACATACAGAGAGTTTCTTTGAATAAAAGTATGAGCCAGAACCCACTGGAACCATTTTCACATTTCACTTCCTAACATTCACCCTGTCAGCTTATTCATATCCAGCTGTCTGACTTCACATCTGACACAGTTCCAATATCATGTATCTGTGAATTTTACCAATAATTCCACTTTATATACCTTTCTAGAAAAAAAGTTTCACTCACATTTGATGAATACTGTGTTTGGGGGGGGAATATCCAGTGACCTATGTAATAGATGTTTTGGGCTTTCTAATTTAATTTTTTCTATTTTCTCCATATGATTTAAGACACACTGTTTGGGTATGGGCCTCCACATCAAAGCTAAATAGCAAGACTTCAACTGCAGAAAAAAACTCATTTAAAAAAAAGTGCTTAGATAGTCATTTGTTGTACATTATTTTGCTAAGGGGGGATATCTGCCTCTAGAAAGAAACAAATGGAGAAAGAAATAATTGGTCAAATAAATTCCAAATCATAAGGGTAGAAAAGGGAATTTCAAAGCAGAGCAATTTACAAACACTGTGAGGTAAATAGGTAGGTAAAAGTGAAATTAGAGAGATGAAATTAAACTTTATTCTGAATAAACATGACATAAATTGGAGTCAACTTTAAAGTTCTTGATTTTAGTGGATTGGCTGATAGTCATCATATCTATCTTTTCTCCACCCACATTCTATTTTCACATTCTGGACAGTTTGGCAAGAGAATAGTAATTTCTTTTGTTCATTTATCAGGATAATAACCAGTAAAATTATCTGATAGATTTCTTTGCAATGGAAAATACAAATTATTTTTTGCCATAATTATTGAGTCTTTATTGTCAGTAATTGCCCACAATTATCCTCTATCCACTGTCAAATGTATTTCAGTGAGAGCACAGTCCTGGAACTACAGACACAAATGTTGGTTATTGGTTCAATTAGCAAGAAAGCATACTTTCCTTCCTTACGTGATATTTTCATTTTCCCAGATAGTTAGGGAAGATACTACAAGATTGCTCATTGCTGTAAAGCCTGTGTTCATCATTGTTCCAGTCCCTTTTGAGTTCACAAGCTTTTATATAGCTAATAGTTTTTCAGACCTCTTGAGATATTTAACCTGTCTTTAGTAACTCACATTCTGAAACCCTAGCTCATACACTCTGATTTTCAGGGCACTGCACTTCATGTCAGAGTATGTTCCTAACACCCTAATATGACTCCAAACTTGTATAAGTTAAAACTCGTCCTGATAAAATGTCTTTCTTATTTATCAGCTAAATAAGGTAGCACCGGTTGAAAAAAAGCATACACTGTTTATAATTTACACAACTAGCTAACTAGCTATGAAATCAAATTAATTTTTGAACATAGAAGGGTGTTGCACAAATTAAGAATTTTTATGGTTTACATCACCATATTTCAAATGTAGACACATAACATTTTCATAAAACATGAACACATTAACTATATATTAGATAAAGAGGTCGGCAGGGAGCCACAAATGACATGGATACATGAACAAGCTTAACTGAAAGACCCAGAATTACACAAAACTTGTTGAGCATTAGTGATTATTTAGAGAATAAGACAAATGACTTCTCCATGCAACACTGAAGAATGGCCTCTATTCCAAAGAGAGGTCAACAAACCTCAGTAGAAAAAGCGGAAAGTCTCCTGGGTCCACCATTGTCCAGAAGCTTCCATTCACCACAGTGGATGCTGTTTGCACCTCCTTTTCCCCTTCTCATCTACTCATTCCCTTTTGCTTATTTTTCTCTTCTCCTTCCTCTGCTACAATCTGATGCTCAAGACATAAACGCCTTTTTAAATTTCTGCCTGAGACCCCAAAATCTACTGCTACTGGAAGTTACATTCTTAAATGCACCTGTGGTCTAGTTCTCAACCTGAAACACTACTAGTTGACTAAATCTGGGACCAAAGTTGCTGCTTGCCGGAGTCCCGCTCCAGCTGGTCCAGGGGTCCCCAAGGGATGAACGGCGTCGGCGAAAGGAAAAGAGACAGAGAGTTTTTTTGATGGCCTAAAGACCACACACTTTATTGCTTTAGTCTCTATTTATATAGCATAAGATCTTCTACGTAATGATTCTTACAATATTTTTCCAGTTAGATCAACATCCCCTGATTTTAAGATGTGTTAAAAGTTTTTTCCTAGTCTATTGTCACATTTTGGTTACATGTTTACCCCGAAACCTATTTTTATTTTATTAAAACATAATCTATAAATCATATTATTCCATCTGTTTATTTTGTACAGCCTGCTACTACAGTGAGTACAGCGTCTTGCTTCAATGACTAAAAACTATAGCGGTGGCTAAGGGCAAAGTTTTTCATAGTACAGCCATTGTCAGTGGTGGCTTGTTTACCATCTACCCACATACCACAAGACTATTTCTGGCAAGGGGAAATCTTTTGCAGTTTACCTAGATACTATTTACAATATAATTTATATATATCTTTTCTGTTTGTGCTTAGATTTTGAGGGGAAAAGGCAATTGGCTTAGTTTCTGTTTCTTTCCCTGATACATGACCCAAGTTTTCCAGTCATCAATAACAATTTCCTCATGAGGCCAGGTCACAATAGGCTTAGGGCTTGTTTTCCAAATGATCATGGCCTTATTCCCTGGCTGAATGTTAGGGACCCACCAGTCAGGGGCCTCAGTAGGTTTAATCATTTTTGGAATGTTTCTCTGGGGCAAGGGATCATTTTTCTTTTTACTGGACTCTCATGATCTCATCATGGAAGCCCCTACAACTCCAGCCATCAAAGAATGAAACAGAGTTAGCCACAACAGAAGCATAGAAACAGGAAGGAGGGAAGGTTCCGATCCTGGAGAGAAACGCTTTGCAGTTTCTTCTTGATTGGTGCTGCGACTTTGTCACCCGGCAGTAGTTCCAGAACGGCTCCCAACAGCTGCTTCTCAAAAAAACCCCACTTACCCCTGTGGGACACTGGAACCAGTGCCTGCCTCAGATCTGAACTGCAGTAAACAGTACAGTCATCTAGGACTACAAAGGCAATAAGATTTCAGCCGTAAAAATTTAGATTGGCCTGTAGAGTCCATGAGGGTGTTCTCCTCAAGACTCAGAAGAACCTGGTGTCAAGGTTTCCATGATTGGTGAGTAATGTTGGTCATGGTGTGGGCAGGAGATTCCAGGCACATAAATCATTTTAATCAATGGCTCATGTCACTTACAGAGCATCCCTGACTTGAGTGTTAATCAGGCAGATAACAGTAATGCATAAGGACTGGGATACCCACTGAAGTCCTGGGTAACAGCCCAACATATACCTGGAGATTAACCTCCACCTGTTAACTACCAAAGACATGGAATTCTGCCAGAAGGACTTCCCAGATGGTCCAGTGGCTGAGACTCCACCCTTCCAACACAGGGGACTCAGGTTCGATCCCTGATACGGGAACTAGATCCCACATGTTGCAACTAAGTGTTTTCATGCCGCCGCTCAAGATCCCGCATGCCACAACTAAGACCTGGAACAGTCAAATAAATAAATAAATAAAAATTAAACAGAGAGGAAGAAAAAAATAAAATAAAACCAAAAAACAACTCAGGCCACCAGCTCAGAACTCTGTACCACTCAGCACTGTGACTAAAATGTCTGGTCGATACTGACATTATCTAAAGACTAGCCTCTCTCAGTTCCCCAAATGTGGATGCTTTTCTTGGAAATTCTGCTAAAAACCTACAGGATCACTCAGCCCCTAGGACCTATGGGAATTTGTTTCCACCAAGAAGAAGAGCGATGTGGTAGAAACAGTACTGTACAGAGTCAGGACACTGGGGTTCCAGTCCCAGCTTTGCTACTATGTAGGTTTCAGAATGGTGGGCCAGTTATTCAACCTTTCCTAGCATTGTATTTTCACACACAAAATGTTCATGATAATTGCAGTCTATTCTGTGATGTTGCATGAGGAAGTCAGGGAAGGAAGCTGGTTATCTTGAGGAGAAATGACTAAGAAGTCAAGAGAGCACTAAAATTTATAATTTTGACTCACTGCTGTTAGGTTTTGGAATTCCATGATTGTTTCAGTGTTCATCACAGCATTATTTCCTAGTTAAAACATGCAATTCTGAATTTCTCCATCTTTGCCATCAATCATCCACAATTTGCTAAAAATAAAGCAAATCAGTAATTTAAAATTATAAAAAGTATGCAAACATGATAGCAGTTGACACCTCATACATATGAGGATACGTTTATTACTCTATTTAAACTGCTTTAAAATTGCACAGACATAGACATATGTTACAATTTTTCAAGCATTAAAGAGCTAGAGTTTCCCATCAGAGGTCAGCAAATTACTACTCCTGGGCCAAGTCAGGTGCCTCCTGTTTTTGCCAAGTTGTATGGAAACACAGCTATGCTCATTTACAAATTGTCCTGGACTGTTTTCATACAACTGTAGAGCTGAATAGTGTTGACGGAGGACATGGTCCACAAAGACTAAAATATTTACTGTCTGTCCCTTTACAGAAAAAGTTGGCTGATCTCAGGTCAATATAATCAAGCTCAGTAAAACAGCATCCTCTTTTTGTAGTTCTGAAATTCTAGACCCTCAGAGGAAATAGAAATTAGTCTACAGTGCAAGAAAAATAGTCATGATATTAAAACAATTAACACAGTGCTGGCAATTTAAAAGAAACAATCGCAGGGCACATTGCAAATAGGTAAGAAGTCAAATTTTTTAAAAAGCCAAAACAATTTTTTTCTTTTTTTTGCCTATGGACACTGGAGGTGTAATCCTTAATGCACATAAATTTTCCTATTTTCAAGCACTCAGATAGTTGGCTGCTGAGATGATGAGAAAGGAACACATTTTTTTTTGTCTATTTCTATAAATGAAAGGAACAGCAATTAGCCCCTAACCTAAAACAAAAGATCTGAATTAAAATAATTATTTTAACTGGTTCTTAAAAGTGGAAGATTATTTTGCATGGGAATAAAATTACACACTCAAATTTTCAGTCTACGTGATCCAGTGAATGTGTTAACATTTTCTTGACTTAAGTTAGGGAAGGTATGGTTTAATGTTGTGCTTTTTAAAATTCAGTTTCTCTTATTCGTGACATGGGTCAGAAGGTTAGAGGTGGTTTTCAAAATGATGGGGTATATCTGCTAAGACATCATGTATGGTCTAATGGCCCCTGGGGTTAGGTGACTTCAGTCACAGCCCTCAGCAGGGAGATACAATTGGGATATGGTGTTTGATTTCTCCTTGCAGCTCCTGTGAGGACAGAATCACAGAGCCTTCCTTGTCAGATACTTAAGGAGGAAGAATGGGAGTCATTTCCTCTTGGCTCCTGGATCCTTCACTCTGACGAGTCTCCATCCCGAGCTTGTCATTGTGTCTGTGGTTCTGGGAGGGAGAAACTGACTGTGGCCAGAATCACTGTGTCCCCAGATCATACTGGTGCGTCATTATCTGGAGGTTTCTTGGTGTTCTTTTAAGTTAGTTCCTCCTCTTCTTACTTTTTATAAATAACGGTGTGTGCATGAGTGTGTGCTCAGCTGCTCTTTGTGACCCTATGGACTGAAGCCCACCAGGCTCCTCTGTCCATGGGTCTCTCCAGGCAAGAATACTGGAGTGGGTTGGCACACCCTTCTCCAGGGGATCTTCCTGACCAAGGGATTGAAGCTGGGTCTCCTGCATTGCAGGCGGATTCTTTACCATCTGAGCCACGAGGGAAGCCCTGTGAATAAAGGTAACTTTAATTCTTCATATCTTCATGTCCTCTTGTTTTTGTTTTCACTTATAATTGAGCGGCACATTTTTGAGGGTGGTCTGGACGTCCTGGGTAAGACTTGCCTCCCTGTTTTACACAACTGGTCAAAAGCCTCCAGGGGCCTTACTTTTTGGTCATTATTCTGCTACCACCTGGAGCAACTGTTTAGCACAATGATTAGGAGCTCTCTCAACCAGTGTTCAAACCCTGGTTCAAAACACTCACTGTAAAAAACAAACAAAAAAACCCCCATTCACTGGGCAGTTATTTTCTTTCTCCACTTCCCAGTATCCATATCCACAATATCCCAGTTTACACTGGGAATAATAACAGTCCCTAGCTTACACACCTATTTGGAGGAGTAAATTAGCCAACATTTGTAAAAGGCCTAGAACAATACCTGGACAAGGGTAGGGCTTCTTACTATAAGGACTCACTCTTAGGGACACTGATGCCATCTCTCTTCATTATTTTTTTCCCAAAGTCATTGAGCATATTTTTTTTTTTCTGTTTTGGGATGGGGGGCACTGATGTTAGGGGTAGAGGGTGGGCAAAGCAAATCCCTTTTCTAATGCTGAGGCTATTACCTAGCCTGTCCAGTGATATATAAAGGGAAATACATTTAATGGATTCTGGGAAAAATTCCTTCCTTAAACCATCCAGTACTAGCAGAACTCTTGTCTAGAAGTGTGTGTACAATTATGTATGTTGATCACTATTTACAAAAATAACTTCATATTCTTATGGAGTATCTCATTTTTTAAATGTCTTATGCAATTATTTTTCCAGCCAGAGTAATCTTTTAATTAGCTTCATATATATATACACACACACACATATATACATAAATACACACACACAAATTTCATCCATTTAAAAAAGTCAGCACAGTGATGTCCTATCATTTATTTAAACATTCTCATCAAATATACTTTGATGGCAACTTTCTACATTGCCTCCTGTTACAATAGGTATCATAGATCAAATATCTCTGCTTATATAGACTTAGGATATCTTCTCAATTTGAACATGATGATTCACCCTCTTTTATCTTCACACTTCCCCTTTGTGTGACACAGGTATCATCCATTTTTCTTTCCCACTACTTGGGGCAGAAATGCTATGGAATTCCTGAAACTTGAATTTGATGACAGAAGTTCTGAAAAATACTTTGTAAGGCTCATTACTATATATTTTCAAGCATTTCTGCCCCCTTGCACATACAGGTTAGGACTGCATTTCTCATAAAAGTTAGTTGCAGACACAGGGCTGGCTACAGTCAGTCACCTCCCATGAAACCTCTAGAAGCCAGGGCAGGACTTTCCATGTTCTGTGCCTCAAACCAGGTGTTCCTGGAAGCAAATGTAGAGGCTTCAGCAGCCCTGCCCCACTGAGGAACAGTGAAAAGCAAAGTTGCTACAAACTTTGTTGAAATGTATAACAAAGGAGAAAAATCAGTGTGACTCTGAACCACTGAGCAGCGGGGTTCTTTACTACATCAGCATAACCTTGACAAGCTGAACTGACATTCTGGACAAAACCACTATCCACATGGAGAAGATGGATAAATTAAAAGATAGAAATTACTATATACACTATAATATACAGAAAATTATAAATAATCAACCAAGACTTAATGTATCCTACAGGTAATTCTACTCAACATTCTGTCCTAACTTATATAGGGAAAGATTCTGGAAAACAATAAAACAATATTTATGTACACAGCTGAATCTGTTACTGTATACCTCAAAGAAACAAAATGTAAAAATCTGTATTGCAACATTATCATCATCATCATAAGCTAATTTAGGGAATTGCCTAGGACATTCCCCAACACACCCTGGAATCTGGGCAGGTGCCATATCCATGGAATCTGAGCAGGCTTCAGTCTCAAAACTGAATTATCCAGGGGCTAAAGGAGCTAAGGAGGATGTGCCAACAAATGAACCCCCACTGGACCAGGAGTGACTGGTCCCCTGTGGATGGCCCCACACACTCCAAATTCAGCTGGGCATTCAAATAACTATACTAAACCTAGTGCCCCCAAAGGATGGTGTCCCCTCTGGGCTGGAAGAGCTCTGACAATTCCCCTGGTCTCCACATCCCCTGGTGCTGGGGTTCCTAGATCCAGCCTCCTTGTTTACAGTTGACCCACTCACACACTAGGACACCATCAGGAGTAAATTTTGACAGACGCTGGTGTTAATCTGCACTCCCAAAGGTAACAGGGATCAAGTAACGAGAGTCAAGCCCCTGGGCCTTTGTTCTGACACTCCACTCTAACTTCAACCCAGAAGGGCTTCCCTGTGGCTCAGCTGGTGAAGAATCCGCCCGCAATGCGGGAGACCTGGGTTCGATCCCTGGGTTAGGAAGATCCCCTGAAGAAGGGAAAAGCTACCCGCTCCAGTATTCTGGCCTGGAGAATTCCATGGACTGTATAGTCCATGGAGTCGCAAAGAGTCGGACACGACTGAGTGACTTTCACTTCACTTCAACCCCAGACAAGCTTTCCCTAAAGCTCTCTTTGAACCAGGAATGAGAGTGTGGCGGGAGGAAGTGCTGCCGCCTTGTGGACGCTCTCCGCAACTGTAACTTACAAAGGGCAGCTTGTGGGCACTTGTTATTCACAAGACCTATAGGTCTGTATTAATAAAAAATACCTGCCAAATAAGTGTCCTGAGCCAAGCATTTGAAAGGGAGTTCTAAACCAGGCCCACTGTCAAACACGCACTTTCAACAGGTATATTATAAGTCTACGGTTTAAAGGGGAAAAAAAACAAACATGATTTCATGCCTCAAACATGATTTCATGCCTCAAATTGCTGCTTTTTAATGCAGTGTAAATGAAAATGCAAGTAAGACTTCCCACACACCAAAGTGGTCATCATCCAAAGGACCATAGGGAAATAACGCTGGGTAGCTTGTGGAAGAAACAGCTTCCTCCTCCACTGTTGGAGCACTGTAAATTGGTACTCCTGCAATGGAGATCAGTACAGAGGTTCGTCACAAACCTATGAAGAGAAGGGCCAACTCAACTTTGGACCAATCTGCACAGAAACCAACATTCTGCAAGAATAACTTCACCTCTATAGTCACTGCAGCACTATTTACAACATCTGAGACTCAAAAGGAATCAAAATGTCCACTGACAGATGAATGATTTAAAACATGTGGTACATAAAAACAATGGAATATCTCTCAGCCATGAGACAGGATGAAATAAGGCCATTTTAGCAACATGGATGGAACTAGCCATGCTCAGTCACTACTGTTGTGAAAGAGACAGAAATTCAAGTTTAGGATATCACTTCCAGGCAGAGTTTACAATTTCATAGGAACAAATGAATTTCCAAAACAAAAACAGACTCATAGATTTGGAAAAAATAAATGATAGTTCCCAAAGATGAAATATAGAGGCAAGGATAATCTAGGATATTTGCATTAACATATATGCACAAGTATATTGGAAATACATAATCAGCAAGGGCCCATGGGCACAAGAAACTGTAATCAACCATGTGCATCAATCCAGATGTAGACAGGTTCAAATAAGGATAGTCATATGTACATGGATGAGGGAACCACCACGTGGCTGGCGAAATACTCGGCATTCTACATCAATTATAACCATGCATAAAATAGAAATTCAATTTTTAAAAGGGTAGAAAAAGCCACTGTATTCCACTGAGGACCTCTACTATGTTCCAAGCCTGGATCTCATGCAGGCTTCATTTGGAAACTGGATATTTCTAAGGCTAAGGATGTGGGGAGAAGTTGCCAGCAGATGAAACCCCCTCAAACCCTGATTGCCCATTCTCTGGATGGCACCAGGACCTGTGGATCCAGCCGGGCCTTCCTACACCCATACCTAACCTAGTGCACCCAAAGGATGGTGCACTCTCTGGGCTGAAAGCTTTAAAACGTACCCTGGTCACCACATGTCCTGGGGTTGTGGTTCCCAGCTTCAGTCTGCTTTTTCACAGTGGCTCACCCCACATGCTACAGCACCCTGAGGATCGAGTTTTGGCAGGGATTGGTGTTAAGGGTAAGAGGGAGAAAGTGATGAGAGGCCCTCAGGCCTCTGTGCGGGGCGCATTCCACTCTGACTTCCACCCAGGACACGACTTTCCCTAAGGCTCTGACTGAGGCAGTAACCAGAGTGGCGTGGGAGGCAGTGCTGCCTCCTTGTGGACGCTGCCTGCAGCTGCAACTTACAAACTCCAGCTTGTCAGCACTTTCCATTCAAAAGGCTTGAGGGCCTGTGTTAATTAAAAACAAACAAACAAACAAACAAAAAAACCCTGACCAAATAAATGTACTAAGCTAGGCAATCACAAGAGATCGCTAAAGTGGGCCCACGTTCACCAGGCAATTTCAACTGGTATATAGTCAGCCCACAGTTTAAAAGAGAAAACAAGTGATTTCACGCCTGAAATTGCTGCTTTTTAATGCAATGCAAATGAAAATGACAATGAGGATTCCTTCATACGTGTCAGAATGGCCAACGTCATCATCAAGACAGGTACCCTGAGGGGCAGTTTCACTATGGAGCCAATCCACCAGAAAACAAAATTTTGTAAAGGTAACTGCACCTTCATATTTCACAGCATTACTATTTATAACACCCAAGATTTCAAATGAATCAAAATGTTCACTGAGAGATGAACAGTTAAAAACCACGTGGCACCTCTATACAATGGAATACCTCTCAGCCATGGGATAGTATGAAATAATGCCATTTTAGCTACAGGGATGGGCCCAACCATGTTCAGACACTAAGTGTTGAAAGAGAAAGATACAAGCTTAGGATATAACTTAAAGGTTGAATCGAGAATTTCATAGGATGAATGCATTTTCAAAATGGGAAACAGACACAAAGACTTAGAAAAAACAAACAAACAACAACAGCGGTTCCCAAAGAGGAAATGTGGGGGCAAGGATAATCCAGGAGGTTGGCACTAACATATATGCACAAATACACTGGAAATCAACAACCAGCAAGAGCCTACGGCCTGCAGAGGGAACTCCAATTAACAATGTGCATTGATCCATATGTGAAAAGAGTCAAACAGGAACAGTCATAAGCCCATCTACAACTGAATCACCTGGTTGTACATCTCAAAATATACAACCTTCTAAATCAATTATACTCATACATAAAATAAAAATTCAAAAAAAAAAAAAAAGAGAGAGACAGAAAAGGGGACTGTGTTCCACTGAGGTACTGGGGGACCTCTACTTTTGTCCAAAACCTGGACCCCATGCACGCTCCAGTCCCAAAGCTGGACAGTTCTAAGGCAAAGGAGATGGGGAAGAGGTGCCAGCAAATGAAGTCCCCTCAAACCCTGAATGCCCAGTAACTCTCTGGATGGCACCAGGGACTTACACCAATACCAAGCCTAAGGACAGTGCACTTTCTGGGCTGAAAGAGCTTTACAACGTCCCCTGGCCTCCACATGCCCCGGGGGTGGGGTTTCCAGCTCCAGTCTACTTTCTCACAGTCATTCACCCCACAAACTACAGCACCCTGACAATTTAGCTTGAGCAGAGATTGGTGTTAGTCTGAGCTCTTAAGGCTGAGAGAAAGTAATGAGACTCAAGGCCTCAGGCTTCGTCCTGGCACATTCCACTGCAACTTCCACCCAGGAGGCAACTTTCCCTAAGGCTCTGGGTGATGCAATAAGCGCAGTGGGGCAGGAGGAAGTGCTGCCGCCTTGTGGACACGTCCCACAACTGCAACCTGAAAAGAAACTTGTCAGCACTTAACTGCTTTCTTGGTGGCTCAGGCAGGAAAGAATCCACCCGAAATGCAGGGGACCAGGGTTCGATCCCTGGGTTGGGAAGATCCCCTGCAGAAGGGAATGGCAATCCACTCCAGTATTCCTGCCTGGGGAATCCCCAAGGAAGCAGTCTCTTGGGCTACACAGTCTGTGGGGGTCGCAAAAAGTCAGACACAACTGGGTGACTAACACTTTGACTTTGTGGGGCAGAAACAATATCTGCCCAAGAAAAGTCTTGTGCAAGACATTTGAAAGAGATTTCTAAACCAGGCCCACTGTCAAGCAGGCACTTCAACTAGGATACTGTCAGCACAGCGTTTAAAGAAAAAAATCTATGATGTTATGCCTCAAATTGCTGCTTTCTAATGCCATGCATCTGAATGCAGAGTTCCAAAGAATAGCAAGGAGAGATAAGAGAGCCTTCCTATGTGAACAATGCAAAGAAATGGAGGTACACAATAGAATGGAAAAGACTAGAGATCTCTTCAAGAAAATTAGAGATACCAAGGGAACATTCATGCAAAGATGGGCACATTAAAGGACTGAAATAGTATGGACCTATCAGAAACAGAAGAGATTAAGAAGAGCTGGCAAGAATACACAGAGAACTATACCAAAAAGGTTTTAATTACCTGGATAACCACACTGGTGTGATCACTCACCTAGGGCCAGAAATTGTGGATTGCGAAGTCAAGTGGGCCTTAGAAAGCATCACTTCAAACAAAGCTAGTGGAGGTGATAGAATTTCAGCTGAGCTATTTCAAATCCTAAAAGATGATGCTGTTAAAGTGCTATACTTAATGTGCTAGCAAACTTGGAAAACTCAGCAGTGGTCACAGGACTGGAAAAGGTCAACTTTCATTCCAATCTCAAAGAAAAGCAATGCCAAAGAATGGTCAAACTATAGCACAATTGCACTCATTTCACATACTAGCAAGGTCGTCTCAAAATCCTCCAAGTCAGGCTTCAATAGTATGTGAACTGAGAAATTCCAGATGTTCAAGCTAGATTTAGAAAAGGCAGAGGAACCAGATATCAAATTGCCAACATCCACTGGATCATCAAAAAAGTCAGAGAATTTCAGAAAAACATCTATTTCTGCTTCACTGACTATGCCAAAGCCTGTGACTGTGTGGATCACAACAAACTGTGGAAAATTCTGAAAGAGATGGTAATACCAGACCACCTTACCTGCCTCCTGAGAAATCTGTATGCAGGTCAAGAAGAAACAGTTGGAACTGGACATGGAACAATGAACTGGCTCCAAACTGGGAAAGGAATACATCAAGGCGGTATACTGTGTCACCCTGCTTATTTAACTTATATGCAGAGGATACAATGTGAAATGCTGGGCTGGATGAAGCACAAGCTGGAATCAAGATTGCCAGGAGAAATATCAATAACCTCAGATATGCAGATGATACCACCCTTATGGCAGAAAGCAAAGAGGAACTAAAGAGCCTCTTGATGAAAGTGAAAAAGTTGGCTTCAAACTCAACATTCAAAAAACGAAGATCATGGCAGCTGGTCCCATCACTTCATGGCAAATAGATTGGGAAACAATGGAAACAGTGACAGGCTTCACCTTCTTGGGTTCCAAAATCACTGCAGATGGTGATTGCAGCCATGAAATTAAAAGACACTTGCTCCTTGGAAAAGAAGCTATGACAAACATAGACAGTGTATTAAAAAGCAGAGACATTACTTTGCCGACAAAGATCTGTGTGGTCAAAGCTATGGTTTTTCCAGTTGTCATGTATAGATGTGAGACCTGGACCATAAAGAAGGCTGAGTGCTGAAGAATTGATGTTTTCAAACATTGGTATTGGAGAAGACTCTTGAGAGTCCCTTGGACTGCAAGGAGATAAAACCAGTCAATCCTTAAAGAAATCAACTCTGAAGATTCATTGGAAGAACTGATGCTGAAAATGAAGCTCCAATACTTTGGCCACCTGATGCGAAGAACTGACTCATTGGAAAAGACCCTGATGCTGGGAAAGATTGAAGGCGGGAGAAGAAGGGGACGACAGAGGATGAGGTGGTTGGATGGCATCACCGACTCGATGGACATGAGTTTGAGCAAACTCCGGAAGATGGTGAAGGACAGGGAATCCTGGCCTGCTGCAATCCATGGGGTCCTAAAGAGTTGGACAAGACCGAGCGACTGAAAAACAACAAAATCCAATTAGTGTAGTATCTCTCACAACTGTTGTTGCAGTAACCAGTTGGGTGGGAGGAAGTGCTACCATCCTGTGAACGCTTTCCACAACTGCAACTTACAAAGGGAAGCTTGTCAGCCCTTGCTATTCACGAGCCCTGCGGGTCTGTATTAATAAAAAATACCTGTCCAAATAATGTCCTGAGCTAGGCATGCTAAAGAGACCTCTAAAGGGGCACACCATCAGCATGCAATTTCAACTAATATACAGTCAGCCCATGGTTTAAAAGAAAAAACAAGTGATTCCATGCCTCAAATCATTGCTTGTTAATGCAACGCAAATCAAAGTAACAATGCAGATTCCCTTACAACAGTCAAAGTGGTCATCATCAAAACGCCTTCAGAAAGAGAATGCCATGGAAGAAAGGGAAATCCTCCTACACTGTTGGTGAAAGTGTAAACTGGTCCTCCCTTTACAGAGAGCAGCATAGAGGTTCATTACAAAAATATCAAGACAGGTACCCTGAGTACAATTTCACTATGGGCACATATGCACAGAAAACAACGTTTTGCTAAGATAAGTGTACCTCAATATTCACAGCATCACTGTCTACAACATCCAAGGTTTCAAAGGAATCCAAATGTTCATTGACAAATGAATGATCAAAAAACATGTGGTACATGTATACAATGCAATATCTCTCAGCCATGAGATATCATGAAATAATGCCATTTTAGAGCACGTATGGACTAGCCATGTTCAGACCCCAAGTGTGGAGAGACAGAGAAAGATACAAGCTTAGGATATAACTTACAGGTTGAATCCAGAATTTCACAGGAACTAATGAATTTTCAAAATGGAAACAGACACATACACTTAGAAAAAAACCCAGCGGTTTCCAAAGGGGAAACGTGGGGGCAAAGATAATTTAAGAGGTTGGCGTTAGCATGTATACACACATGCTGGGAATCTATAATCAGCAAGGGCCTACTGATGGACACAAGGAACTCCTTTCAACAATGCACATTCATCAATAAGAAAAAGTTTCAAATAAGAAAACTTACAAGCACACATCTACAACGGAATCATGTGGCTATACACCTCAAAATACACAACCTTCTAAATCAATTATACTCATAAGTAAAATAAAAAAATCAATTAAAAAAAGGTGATTGTATTCTACTGAGGAATTGAGGACCTCTACCTTGGTCCCAAGCCTGGAAACCATTCACACTCCAGTGCCAGCACTGGATAGTTCTAAGGCTAAGGAGATACCATTCTAATGGCAGAAAGCAAAAAGGAACTAAAGACCTCTTGATGAAGATGAAGGAGGAGAGTGAAAAAGCCGGCTTATAACTCAATGAAAAAAAATAAGATCATGGCATTTGGCCCCAACACCTCATGGCAAACAGAAGGGAAAAAAGGTAGAAGCAGGGACAAATTTCCTCTTCTTGGGCTCTAAAATCACGTTGAAGATGATTTCACAGTTATGAAATTAAACGACAATTGCTTCTTGGCAGGAGAGCCATGACAAACCTAGACAGTGTGTTAAAAAGCAAAGACATCACTTTGCTGACAAAGTTCTGTTATAGTCAAAGCTATAGTCTTCCCAGTAGTCCTGTGCAAATGTGAGAGTTGGACAATAAAGATGGCAGAGTGCAAAAAATTGATGCTATTGAACTGTAGTGCTGGAGAAGACTCTTGAGAGTCCCGTGGACAGCAAAGAGATCAAACTCTTAGAGGAAATCAACCCTGAATATTCTTTGGAAGAACCGATGCTCAAACTGAAGCTCCAATACTTTGGACACCTGATGCAAACAGCTGACTCATTGGAAAAGATCCTGATGCTGGGAAAGATTGAAGGCAGGAGAAGAGGGTGACAGAGTATGAGATGGTTGGGTGGTATCACCAACTCAATAGACATGAACTTGTACAAACTCTGGGAGATGGTGAAGGACAGAGAAGCCTGGCGTGCTGCAGTCCATGGGGTCACAAAGAATTGGACATAACTTGGTGATTGAACAGCAACAAAAAGGAGATGGGGAAGAGATGCCAGCAAATGAAGCCCCCTCAAACCTTGATTGCCTGGTCACACTTTGGATGGACCAGGAGCTGGGATCCAGCTGGGCCTTCCTACACCCATACCAAACCTAGTGTATTCAAAGGATGGTGTTCACTCTGGACTGAAAGAGCTTTAAACTGTCCCCTGGTCTCCACATTGCCTGCGGGTGGGGTTCCCAGCTCCAGTCTGCTTTTTCAGAGTCCTTCAACCCACATACTACAGTAAAGTGAGGATTGAGTTTCGGCAGAAAGTGGCATTAGCCTGAGCTCTTAAGATTAAGAAAGAAAGAAAGTGAAGTCACTCAGTTGTGTCTGACTCTTGTGACTCCATGGATTACAGCCTGCCAGGCTCCTCGTTCACGGAATTTTTCAGGCAAGGATACTGCAGCGGGTTGCGATTTCCTTCACCAGGGGATCTTCCAGACCCAGGGATCAAAACCAGGTCTCCCACACTGCAGGCAGGCTTTTTATCATCTAAGCCAGCAGGGAAGCCCCTTAAGGATAAGAGGGAAGAAGAAATGAGATTCAAGCCCTCGGCTTGGTGCTGGCAGATTCCACTCTGTGGTACAGCCGGTTCTCTGAAGACCTACAGGACATTCTAGGACTAATACCCGAAAAAGATGGCCTTTTCATTATAGTGGACTGGAATGCAAAAGTAGGAAGTCAAGAAACACCTGGAGTAACAGGCAAATTTGGTCTTGGAGAACAGAATGAAGCAGGGCAAAGGCTAATAGAGTTCTGCCAAGAGAACGCACTGGTCATAGAAAACACCCTCTTCCAACAACACAACAGAAGACTCTACACACGGACATCACTAGATGGTCAATGCCAAAATCAGATTGATTATATTCTTTGAAGCCAAAATGGAGAAGCTCTATACAGTCAGCAAAAACAAGACTGGGAGCAGACTGTGGCTCAGATCATGCACTCCTTATTGCCAAATTCAGACTTAAACTGAAGAAAGTAGGGAAAACCACTATACCATCCAGCTATGACCTAAATCAAATCCCTTATGATTATGCAGTGGAAGTGATAAATAGATTCAAGGCATTAGATCTGATAGACAGAGTGCCTGAAGAACTACGGACGGAGGTTTGTGACATTGTACAGGAGGCAGGTTTCAAGACCATCCCTAAGAAAAAAGAAATGCAAAAAGGCAAAATGGTTGTCTGAGCAGGCCTTACAAATAGCTGAGAAAAGAAAAGAAGCTAAAGGCAAAGGAGAAAAAGAAAGATATACCCATTTGAATGCAGAGTTCCAAAGAATAGCAAGAAGAGATAAGAAAGCCTTCCTCAGTGATCAATGAAATAGAGGAAAACAATAGAATGGGAAAGACTAGACATCTTTTCAAGAAAATTAGAGATACCAAGGGAAAATTTCGTGCAAAAATGGGCACAATAAAGGACAGAAATGGTATGGACCTAACAGAAGCAGAAGATATTAATAAGAGATGGCAAGAATACACGGAAGAACTGTACAAAAAAGATCTTCATGACCCAGACAACCACAATGGTGTGATCACTCATGTAGAGCCAGATATCCTAGAATGTGAAGTCAAGTGGGCCTTAGGAAGCATCACTATGAACAAAGCTAGTGGAAGTGATGGAATTCCAATTGAGCTATTTCAAATCCTCAAAGATGATGCTGTGAAAGTGCTGCACTCAATATGCCAGCAAATTTGGAAAACTCAGCACTGGCCACAGGACTGGAAAAGGTCAGTTGTCATTCCAATCCCAAAGAAAGGCAATGTCAAAGAATGCTCAAACTACCGCACAATTGCACCCATCTCACACACTAGTAAAGTAATGCTCAAACTTCTCCAAGCCAGGCTTCAACAATAGGTGAATCATGAACTTCCAGATGTTCAAGCTAGATTTAGGAAATGCAGAGGAACCAGAGATCAAATTGCCAACATCCGCTGGATCATCAAAAAAGCAAGAGAGTTCCAGAAAAACATCTATTTCTGCTTTATTGACTATGCCAAAGCCTTTGACTGTGTGGATCACAATAAACTGTGGAAAATTCTGAAAGAGATGGGAATACCAGACCATCTGACCTGTCTCTTGAGAAACCTGTATGCAGGTCAGGAAGCAATAGTTAGAACTGGACATGGAGCAACAGACTGGTTCCAAATAGGAAAAGGAGTACGTCAAGGCTGTATATTGTCACCCTGCTTATTTAACTTATATGCAGAGTACATCATGAGAAACGCTGGGCTGGAAGAAACACAAGCTGGAATCAAGATTGCTGGGAGAAATATCAATAACCTCAGATATGCAGATGTCACCACCCTTATGGCAGAAAACGAAGAAGAACTAAAGAGCCTCTTGATGAAGGTGAAAGAGGAGAGTGAAAATGTTGGCTTAAAGCTTAACGTTCAGAAAACTAAGATCATGGCATCTGGTCCCATCACTTCATGGGAAATAGATGCGGAAACAGTGGAAACAGTGTCAGACTTTATTTTTTTCGGCTCCAAAATCACTGCTGATGGTGACTGCAGCCATGAAATTAAAAGATGCTTACTCCTTGGAAGGAAGGTTATGGCCAACCTAGATAGCATATTTAAAAGCAGAGACATTACTTTGCCAATAAAGGTCCATCTAGTCAAGGCTATGGTTTTTCCAGTGGTCATGTATGGAAGTGAGAGTTGGATGGTAAAGAAAGCTGAGCGCCACAGAATTGATGCTTTTGAACTGTGGTGTTGGAGAAGACTCTTGAGAGTCCCTTGGACTGCAAGGAGATCCAGTCAGTCCATCCTAAAGGAGATCAGTCCTAGGTGTTCATTGGAAGGACTGATGTTGAAGCTGAAACTCCAATACTTTGGGCACCTCATGCGAAGAGTTGACTCATTGGAAAAGACCCTAATGCTGGAAGCATTGGGGGCAGGAGGAGAAGGGGACGACAGAGGATGAGATGGCTGGATGGCATTATCGACTTGATGGACATGGGTTTGGGTGGACTCCGCGAGTTGGTGATGGACAGGGGGGCCTAGCGTGCTGCGGTTCATGGGGTCGCAAAGAGTCGGACACGACTGAGCGACTGAACTGAACTGAACTGACTGGATCATCCAAAAAGCAAGAGAATTCCAGAAAAACATCTACTTCTGCTTCATTGACTATGACAAAGCCTTTGACTGTGTGGCTCACAACAAACTGTGGAAAATTCTTCAAGAGATGAGAATACCAGACCACCTGACCTGCCTCCTGAGAAATCTGTATGCAGGTCAGGAAGAAACAGAACTGGACATGGAACAACGGACTGGTTCCAGATAGGAAAAGGAGTACGTCAAGGCTGTATATTGTCACCCTGCTTATTTAACTTATATGCAGAGTACATCAGGAGAAACGCTGGGGTGGATGAGGCACAAGCAGGAGTCAAGATTGCTGGGAGAAATATCAATAACCTCAGATATGCAGATGATACCACCGTAATGTCAGAAAACAAAGAAAAACTAAAGAGCCTCTTGATGAAAGTGAAAGAGGAGAGTGAAAAAGTTGGCTTAAAACTCAGCATTCAAAAAATGAAGATTATGTCATCCGGTCCCATCACTTCATAGCAAATAGATGGGGAAATAATGGAAATCGTGAGTGACTTTATTTTTCCAGGCTCTACTATCACTGCAGATGGTGACTGCAGCCATGAAATTAAAAGACGTTTGCTCCTTGGAAGAAAAGTTATGACCAACGTAGGCAGCAAATTAAAAAGCTGAGACATTGCTTTGCCTACAAAAGTCGGTCTAGTCAAAGCTATGGTTTTTCCAGTGGTCATGTATGGATGTGAGAGTTGGACTATAAAGAAAGCTGAGTGCCGAAGAATTGATGCTTTTGAACTGTGGTGTTGGAGAAGACTCTTGAGAGTCCCTTGGACTGTAAGGAGATCCAACCAGTCCATCCTAAAGGAGATCAGTCCTGAATATTCATTGGCAGGACTGATACTGAAATTGAAACTCCAATGTACTTTGGCCACCTGATGCAAAGAACTGCCTCATTGGAAAAGACCCTGATGCTCAAAAAGACTGAAGTCAGGAGGAGAAGGGGAAGACAGAGGATGAGATGGTTGGTTGGCGTCACTGACTTGATAGACATGAGTTTGCACAAGCTCCGAATTTGGTGATGGACAGGGAAACCTGGCGTGCCGCAATCCACGGGGTCGCAAAGAATCAGATACAATTGAGCCACTGAACTGAATTCCACTTTAACTTCCCCTGAGGACTGGACTTCCCCTAAGGCTCTGATTGAAGCAGTAACCAGAGTCGGGTGAGAGGATGTGCTGCCATCTTGTGGATGCTTCCTGAAACTTACCAATGTCAGCTTGTCTGCACTTGGGACTCACAAGGCCTGCTGGGCTGAAAATACCTGCCCAAAGAAATATCCTGGGCAGGGATTTGAAAGAGAGTTCTAAAACAGGCCCAGTATCAAGTAGGCATTTTCAACTGGCATACTGTCAGCCCAAGGTTTAGAACAAAACAAAAACGTGATTTCATGTCTCAAAATGCAGCTTTTTTATGCAATGCAAATAAAAATGCCACCTCTCACATCCCTCAAAGTGGTCATTATCCAAAAGACGATAGAGAAATAATGCTGTGTATGTCGTGGAAGAAAGATAACCCTCTTACGCTGTTGGAACAATGTGAACTGGTAGTCGCTCTATGGAGAGCAATACTGAGGTTCCTCACAAATCTATGAAGAGAGGGGCCCTACAGGGCCCAATTCAAATCTGGGCCAGAATGCACAGAAAACAATATTTTGCAAAGATAACTGTTCCTCAATATTCATGGCAGCACTACTTACCACATCCAAAGCTCAAAAGGAATCAAAATGTCCAATGACATGAATGATTAAAAAGCATACGGTACATATATACAGTGGATTAGCTCTCAATCATGAGACATCATGAAATAATGCCATTTTAGCAACATAGACGGACCCAGGCATGCTTAGATGCTAACTAGTGTGAGACAGAGAAAGCTTAGGCTATCACTTACAGACTGAATATAGAATGTCATAGGAACAAATGAATTCCAAAACAGAAACAGATTCACAGACTTGGAAAACAAACTGATGTTCCCCAAAGATGAAACGGGATGCAAAGATAATTCAGAAGGTTGGCATTAACATATATATACAAGTAAATTGCAAGTATATAACCAGCAAGAACCTATTGTTGGGCACAAGAAACTCTGATTAACAATGTACATTCATCCACTTGTGCAGATTCAAATAATATAGGTTACTCACATCTACAACTGATTCATGTGGTTGCACACCTCAAAATACACAACCTTCAAGATCAATTACACTTGTAAGTAAAATAAAAATTCAAATAAAAAAGAAATAGAAAAGGTGACTGTGTTCCACTGAGGAACTGGAGACCACTACTTTTGTCCCAAGCCTGAAACCCGGGCACACTGCAGTCCCAAAGCTGGACAGTTCTAAGGCTAAAGATATGTGGGGAGAGGCTCCAGCAAATGAAGCCCCCTCAAACCCTGATTGCCCAGTCACACTCAGGATGGCACCAGGATCTGTGGATACAGCTGGGCCTTCCTAAACACCCACTCTAAGCCTAGTGCACCCAAAGGATGGTGCACACTCTGGGCTGAAAGAGCTATAAAAAAATCCCATGTTCTCCACATTGCCTGGGGGTGAGGTTTCCAGCTCCAGCCTGTATTTTCACAGTCCACATACTGCAGTACCCTAAGGATCGAGTTTTGGAAGAGATTGCTGTTAGTCTGGGCTCCTAAAGGTAAAAGGCATGAAAGAATGAGACTCAAGCCTGCGGGCTTTTGTGCTGGCACACTCCTCTCTAACTTCCACCCAGGACAGGACTAAGGCTCCGGATGAAGCAGTAACCGGAGTGGAGGGAGGGGAAGTGCTGCCGCCTTTTGGACACATCCTGAAACTGCAACAAAGGGCAGCTTGTCAGCGCTTGAGATTCACAAGGGCCCCTAGAGTGAAAACAGTACCTGCCCAAAGAAATGTCCCGGGCTATACATTTGAAAGAGAGTTATAATCCAGGCCCACTGTAAAGCAGCACCTTTCAACTGGTGTATTGCTAGCTCATGGGCTAAAAAGAAAAAAAACACGTGATTTCATGCCTCAAATCTCTGCTTTTTAATGCAACACAAATCAAAACAACAATGAGGATTCCTCCACAACAGTCAAAGAGGTCATCAACAAAAAGGCTACAGAGGAACAATGCTGGGTAGATCATGGAAGGAAGAGAATCCTCCTACACTGTTGGAGCAATGTAAACTGGCACTCCCTCTACGGAGAGCAGTATCGAGGTTCTTTAGAAACCGATGAAGACAGGTACCTTAGGAAGGGCTGAATTTACCACGGGACCGATATGCATACAAACCATATTTTGCCAGGTAATTACGCCTCAATATTCACTGCAGCACTATTTATAACATCCGAGACTCAGAAGGAATCAAAATGTCCACTGACAGACGAATGATTAAAAAACATGTGGTACGTATATACAACAGAATCTCTCTTAGCCACGAGAGAGTATGAAATAATGCCATTTTAGCAACACGGATGGACCTAAGGCAGGTAGAATCTAGAATTTCATAGGAATGAATGAATATCCAAAAGAAAACACACTCACAACTTAGAAAAAGTAAAAACCAATGGTTTCCAAAGATGAATGGAGTCAAGGTTAATTTGGGAGTTTTGCATATACAGAGACATACAGAAAAATACTGGACATAAATTGTCATTAAGGGCCTAATGTAGTCACAGGAAGATAAAACAACACTATGCACTAGTTTATATGTGAAAAAATTCAAACAAAAATAGTCACATGTACATCTAGAAATGAATCACTTGGCTGAACCTCAAAATACACCACCTTCTTTATCAATTATACTCAAAAGTTCAGTTAAAAAAAGAGAAAAGGTGACTGTATTCCACTGAGGAATTGGGGATCTCTGCTTGTGTAATCCTGGACCACACGCAGACTCCTGTCCCACAGGTGGATGGTTTTAAGGCAAGAAAATAGGGAGGCGGAGGCAGCAAATGAAGGCCACTTGGACCTTGAGTGCCCAGTCAGTCTCTGGAGAGCATTAGGAGGTATGGAGCCAGCTGGCCCTGCCTACAACACAACCAAGCCCAGAGCGCTCAAAGGATGGTGCGCATTCTGGGCTGGAAGAGCTTTTAAATGTCCCCTGGTCTCCACATCTTCTGGGGTTGGAGTTCCCAGCCCCAGGCTCCTTTTACACAGTCACCCAAGCCACATACTACAGCACCCTGAGGAGGGAGTTTTGACAGGGATTGGTGTTAGTCTGAGCTATTAAGGCTGAGAGGGATGAAGTAATGAGACTCAAGCACTCCTGTCTTTGCGGTGTCACATTCCACTCTAACTTCCACCCAGGACACGCCTTTCCCTAAAGCTCTGGTTGATGCAGTAGCCAGAGTGGAGCGAGAGGATGTGCTGCCACCTTGTGGCCGCTTCCCTCAACTGCAACTTCCAAAGAGAAACTTGTTAGCACTTGCTTCCCTGGTGGCTCAGGTGGTAAAGAATCCGCCTACAATGTGCGAGACCCAGGTTTGATCCTTGGGTCGGGAAGATCCCCTGGAGAAGGGAATGGCAACCCACTCCAGTATTCTTACCTGGAAAATCCCATGGACAGAAGCCTGGTGGCTACAGTCCGTGGGGTCGTAAAAAGTCGGACACGACTAACATTTTTACATTGTGGGCTGAGACAATACCTGCCCAAAGAAATGTCCTGGGATAGGCATTTGAAAGAGAGTTTTAAACCAGGCCCACCGTCAAGCAGGCACTTCATCTGGATACTGTAGGACCATGGTTTGAAAGAAAAAACACATGATTTCTTGTCTCAAATCGCTGCTTTTTAATGGAATGTAAATGAAAACATGAATGAGGATTTCCTTACAAGAGTCAAAAAGGTCATAATCCAAAAGCCTACCGAGAAATAAATGCTGGCTAGGGCCTGGAAGAAAAAGAACCCTCCTAATCTGCTGGTGAAAATGTAAACTGGCACTACCTCTATGGCATAGAGGTTCCTCACAAATCTATGAAGAGTGGGACCCTATGGGGGGGGCAATTCCACCATGGGGTCACTATGTACAGAAAACAATATATTTGCAAAGATAACTGCACCTGGATAGTCATTGCAGCACTATTTACAGCATCCTACCCAGAAGGAATCAAAATGTCCAGTGACAGATAAATGATTAAAAACATATGGTACATTATACAATGGATGATCTCTCAACTATGAGAGATCATGAAATAATGCCATTTTCGCAACATGGATGGATGTAGCCATGCTTAGTCACTAACTTATCTGGGACAGAGAAAGATACAAGCTAAGGATATCACATAGGTTCAATCTAGAATTTCACAGGAATGCATGAATTTCAACACAGAAACAGAATTACAGACTTGGGAAAAATAACAATAGTCCCCAAAGATGAAACATGGATGCAAAAATAATTTTAGGAAGTTGGCATTAACATATATACATAAGTATATGGGAAATACACAATCAGCAAGGACCTGCTGTTGGGCTAGGAAACTTCAATTAACAACGTGCATTCATCCACAAGTGCAAACATTCAAACAAAATGGTCCTTCATACATCTACAACTGAATCATGTGGCCGTACACCTCAAAATACACAACCTTCTAAATCATTTATACTCGCAAATAAAATAAAAGTTAAATTTAAAAAGAGAGAGAAATGGCGATCGTATTCCACTGAGACACTGGGGAAATCTATTTTTGTCTGAAGCCTGGAACCCATGCACGTTCCAGTCCCAAAGCTAGCTGTTCCTAAGGCGAAGGAGATGGGGAAGAGGTGCCAGCAAATCAAGTCCCCTCAAACCCTGTTTGCCCGGTCACTCTCTGGATGGCGCCAGGAGCTGGGGTCCAATCTTTCCTACATTCATACCAAGCCTCGGTTGGCTCCTAAGGGTAAGAGGGATGAAGTAATGAGACTCAAGCACTCGGGTGAGACGTCCGAGCCTGGGCTCCCTGGACGCTCCAGCCCCAAAGCTGGATAGTTCTAATGCTAAGGAGATGATTAGAGGTGCTCGCAAATGAAGCCCCCCTCCAACACTGACTGCCCCACTCTCTGGATAGCAACAGGAGCTAGGATCCATCTGGGCCTTCCTACACCCATACAAAGCCTAGTGTATCCAAAGGATGGTGCACACTGTGGGTTGGAAGAGCTTTAAACTGTCCCCTGGTCTCCACAGGTTCCAAGGGTTGGGTTCTCACCTTCTGCTTTTTCAGTCATTCACCCCACATACCAATCACCCTGAGGATCCAGTTTTGGCAGACATTCGTGTTAATCTTGGATGTTAAGGGTAAGAGGGGTGAAGTAATGAGACTCAAGTCCTTGGGTCTGTGTACTGGCACATTCCACTCTAACTTCCACCCAGGACAGGACTTTCCCTAAGGCTCTGGGTGAAGCAGTAACCAGAGTGGGGCGGGAGGAAGTGCTGCCGCCTTGTGGACGGTGCCTGCAACTGCAACTTACAAAGGGCAGCTTGTGGTCCCTTATTCACAAGGCTGGTGAGGCTGAAAACAATACCTCCCTGAAGAAATGGACCGGGCTAAGTGTTTGAAAGAGGGTTCTTCTAGCTCAGTTGGTAAAGAATCCACCTGGAACTCAGGAGACCTGGGTTCAATTCCTGGATCAGGAAGATCCCCTGGAGATGGAAACGGCAACCCACTCCAGTATTCTTGCTTGGGGAAATCCCATGGACAGAGGAATCTGGCAGGCTACAGCCCATGGGGTCGAAAGAGTTGGACCCAACTTAGCAACTAAGCCATCACCATCTTCTGATCCAGGCCCTCTGTCAAGCATGCACTTCAAGTGGTATATTGTCACAACTGGTCTATTGTCAGCCCACAGTTTTAAAAAAGAACAACAACATGATTTCAGGTCTCAAATTACTGCTTTTTAATACAATGTCATCACCCAAAGGACTACAGAGAAATAAAGGTGCATAGGTTGTGGAAAAAGGAGAACCCTGCTACACTGTTTGAGCAATGTTATATGGTACTCCTCTATGGAGAGCAGCATAGAGGTTCCTCACAAATCGATGAAGAGAGAGACCCTATGAAGGGCCAATTTTACTGTGGGTCAGTAAGCATACAAATAATATTTTGTGAAGATAACTGCACCTCAGTATTCATCACATCACTATTTACAATATTCAAGACTCGGAAGGAATCAAAATGTCCACTGACAGATAAATGATTAAAAAACATGTGGCACATAGGTACAACAGAATATCTCCTAGCCATGAGACGGTATGAAATAATGCCATTTTAGCAACATGGATAGGCCAAGTCGTCCACATGCTGCAGTGCAGATCCCATGAGCGTCAACTAAGACCGGGCACAGACAAATAAACTATAAGAAAATTTTTTAGTTGAAGAATAATAACCATATGATCATCTCAATAGATGCAGTGAAGGCTTTTGACAAAATTCAATTCCCTTTAAGATAAAAAGTCTGCAGAAAGTGGGCACAGAGGGAACATATGTCAGCATAATAAGGGCCATACATGACAAACTCATAGCTAAGATCATATTCAACAGAGAAAAGCTGAAAGTCTCCTGAAAGATCAGGAACAAGACAAGGATGCTCACGCTGACCATTTTGATTCAACACAGTATTGGAAATTCTAGCCACAGCAAACGAAAAAGAAATAAATAAAAAGAATTCGAAGCAGATGGAACATGCAGAACTGTCACTGGTTGCAGATGACATGATACTATGTAAAGATCAATCTAAAGAAGTCACTGAGAAACTACTAGAGCTCATCAATTAATTCAGTTAGTTGCAGGTTACAAAATTAACACACAGAAATATGTTGCACTTCAAAACACTAACAATGAAAGATCAGAAAAAGAAATAATCCCATTTACCGTTGCATCAAAAAGAATAAAATACCTAGAAACAAAGCTACCTAAGGAGGTAAAAGACCTGTACTCAGAAAACCATAACACTGATGGAAGTAACTGAGGATGGCACAAACAGATGTTAAGATACAGTGTTCCTGGGATGGAAGAATTAATATTGTTACAATAACCACACCACCCAAGGCAATCTACAGATTCAATGCAATTCCTATTAGAATGTGAATGGTATTTCTCACAAAACTAGAACAAATCAATTAAAAGGATACAGAAAAGACCCAGAATATTCAACACAATGTTGACAAAGAAGGTTGGAGGAATCACATTCCTGACTTCAGACTCTACTACAAAACTACTAAATCAAACAAGTATGGTGCTGTCACAAAAACAGACGCATAGCTCAATGCAGCAGAGAAAGCACAGAAATAAATCAAGCACTTATGGGCAATTAATCTATGATAAAGGAGGTAAGCATATACAAGGAAGAAAAGACAGTCTCTTCAGTAACTGGTGCTGGGAAAACTTGGTGCATGTAAAAGAATGAAATTAGAACATTCTCCCATAAAACATACAAAAATAAACTCAAATCAATTACAGACCTAAATGTAAGACATGAAACTATATAACTCCTAGAGAAAAACATAGGCAGAATAGTCTTTGACCTAAATCACAGCTATAGTTTTTGCGATTTGTCTTTTAAAGCAAAGGAATTAAAAGCAAAGATACACAGATGGGACATAATTAGACTTAAAAGATTTTGTACAATAAAGGAAACCACTGACAAAAAAGACAACCTACTGAATTAGAGAATATATTTGCAAATAATATAATAATGGGTTAATATCCAACGTATATAAACAATTCATACAACCCACCACCAAAACTTAAAAAAAAACAAACAACAATCTGATTAAAAGATGGCCAGAAGATCTGAATAGACATTTTTCCAAAGAAGACATACAGATGCTCAGCAGGCACATGTAAAGATGCTCAACATTATTAATCAGAGAAATGCAAATTAATACTGCAATGAAATAACATCTTATACCTGCCAGATGGCCATTACCAAAAAGACTACAAAAATCAAATGCATTAAAAGGATTTGGAGAAAGAAGAACCCTTTTACATTGTTAGTGATAAGCTAAATTAGTGCAGCCACTGTGGAAAACAGTATGGCAGTTTCTCAAAAACTAAAAATAGAACAACCATGTAACATAGTAATTCTGCTCCTGGGTATATACTGAAAAAAATGAAAACAAACACTGGATTCAAAAAATACATGCACTCAATTCACAGCAGCATTATCTACAATTGCCAAGATAGAGAAACAAGCTAAGCGTTCATCCACAGATCAATGTATAAGAGGTGGCACATACATACACACATACAACATAATAGTACTCAGCCGAAAAAAAAAAGGATGACAGTTTGCCATTTTCAGCAACATGGATTACCTTGGAAGATATCCTATGAGGAATAAATCAGAACAAGACAGATTCTATATGATATCACTTATATGTGGAATCTAAGAAATAAAAGTACTGAACAGAACAAAAAGGAAACAGTCTCACAGACACAGAGAACAAACTAGTGGTTACTAGTGGGGAGAGGGGCAAGAGAGCAGTAGGAGACTAAGAGGTACAAACGATTATGCTTAAAATAAATATACTACAAAGATATACTGTTACAGCCACAGGGAACGTAGCCAATGATTTATAATAACTATAAAAATGAGCATAATCTTTAAAAACTGTAAATCACTATGCTGTACACCTGTAATATTTTACATAACTATATCTCAATTAAAAAATAAAATGAGTGAAATAGATGCTATTAGTAATGCCTCTGTCTACATGGAGTGAGTGAGTCGTTACTGTGGCTTTAACGTTAATGTCTCCCCATAATTATACACTGAATTCCTCATGAATGGTATTAATGGTCTTGCAAGAGAGATGCCCATGAGTTCCCTGGCTTCTTCCACCATCTGAAAGTGTTAGTCATTCAGTCCTATGTGATTCTTTGCAAACCCAGTTGACTGTAGCTCACCAGGCTCCTTTGTCCATGGAATTCTCCAGGCAAGAATACTGGAGTGGGTTGCCATTCCCTTCTTCAGTGGATCTTCCTGAACCAAGGATCAAACCCGGGTCTCCTGTTATTGCAAGGAGAATCTTTACTATCTGGGTCATCACGTGAGGACACAGTAAAACAGGTCCAGCAATGAACTAGGGAGCATGACCTCAGTCAGTCATGCTGGTACCATGATCTTGGACTTACCAGTCTCCAGAATTAGGAGTTACACAGTCTATGGCACTTTGTGGTAGCAGCTACAAACTAAGATATGTGACAAGAGGTTAAATAACTTACCCTACAGCACACAGCTAGTAAATAGCATATTTGGAATTTAAATTCAGGCGGTGTAGCTCTGCCTCTCACATATTGACTTGCACATTTTACTGGAATTCAGGATGGGGAAAATGATCAGGAGCACATAGGCCACCATCCCCACCCCTACTCCCAAATGTCTAGTCACATAAAATGAAAGGCAATCGGCCTGTCAAAGAATAACGGCTCTACAGCTGTGTTTGAAAGGATGGTGAGAACTGTTCAAGATGGTGATGGACAGAGTTTACTTTGGAGGGGTCTGAGCCATGGAATGAAACAGAAAAAAAAGGTCTGGCAGGGTTATGGTGTATAAGGTGTATTTAGAGAGTGGAGTTGGAAAGGGTTGCAAAGTAACTGGGCTGCCCTTCTCAAAAAGACTTGAAATGTGAAGAATAGCTTTCTCCTTGTACTCCATTCAGAGGACCGCAGAATGTTGATTTTAAAGCTTCTTGACAATATTTTATGATAAGTAGTTTGTGAAGATTAGTAATTTGGTTTTTTGGGGGTAGCATTGGCAAAAGATATTTAACCACCATGTGTCTTACTTTTGAAAACAGGGATAATAACCCTGTGAGACTTACATGGTTAAGAGAATAAAATAAGATCAAAGCACTATCTCCGTGAAAAGCTCAAAATGCTCAGGGAAATAATTTTTAAAGTAAATCCCTGACAGCTTACTTTCTGTCATTCATCATAAACATAACCCTCCCTCAAATATTATGGCTTTTCTCTGGTTGATATGTATATTGTGTATAGCATTAAAATATAAAACATGCCTGTCTCATTAGCCATGAAAACACACAGAATCAAAATTAATTACAAATATACATTTGTCAGCTCAGTTGGTAAAGAATCCGCCTGCAATGCAGGAGACTCCGCCTTGATTCCTGGGTTGGGAAGATCCGCTGGAGAAGGGAGAGGCTACCCACTCCAGTATTCTTGGGCTTCCCTGGTGGCTCAGCTGGTAAAGAATCTACCTGCAATGCAGGAATCCTGGGTTCAATCCCTGGGTTGGGAAGATTACCCACTCCAATATTCTGGCTTGGAGAATTCCATGGACTGTATAGTCCATGGGGTTGAAAAGAGTCAGACACGACTAAACGACTTTCACTTTCACTTTTCATACATTTGTCATCTATAGGTATACAGTTATGCCTTCTATCAAACAAAATAAGGTTTGCTACAAAAGGCAGCAACATATAATAGGTAAGTGTCTAAATAATAAATTGGAACAGAAATAATTCCAAAATAGTGAGTATCACAATGGATGGTTGCATTATTCATGTAGTAGAACAATACTTAACACATATCAATACAATTCCCCTTTAATAGAGAATCCCCCAAGCAAAGTAACCATTCCATTTTGCTGTGAGGAGAAATTTCATTTTACAAAGTTGGCTACGGAGGCTCATACATATTTTATAGCTAGTAATCGGTATTTTCCCAATATAAATTTCATGTTCCAGTGTAAAAAGCAATTCGCAGCAGCTGTTGCATAATTTTTAAATTACAAAGATCTTAATCTTCATGAAGTGTAAGAAAGTAAGAGATAAAACATAGTGAAAATAAAAACAGTTTGGAAATAGCTGTGTCTTCAAAAATTAAAAATCTGAATGTTCTACTATTTCAGCAATTGTAATAGAAAGCCTACATCCCATAAAGTTTTCAAATTGTTTCAGTGCACACTCCTTGCAGAATAATGGGGGAAAAAAATGTGGTTCTGACCTTCCAAATTATCGTCATTGCAAATGCTGGATGAGAAGGGAATTTGCTTATACCAGTTTATGATTTTATCATTTTAAAATCATTTCTATTGGGTAAGTGGGAAGAATACAATCCATAGGGTTGCAAAGAATCAGACACGACTGAAGCAAAGTCTATTTTGACAGATGTCTTAGGATGCATCACCTGGTTCCAATGCCCAGCAGGTGACCTATACATTGTCAAAACTCCAATTCCTAATAATTCCATCTTTTGTTAATTGTTCATGCTACATTATAACACCGACATTTGGATTTTCCTCCACATACAGCTCAGAAAGCCACAATAAGTTACTTAGATTTGGTATGTGCCATGTTTTATACCTCAAAAATTCATAAATTGAAATCCTAATCCCCAATGTGATGCTACTTGGAGGTAAGGACCTTGGAGGTGATTAGGTCATAAGGGTGGCACCCTTGTGAATGGTACTACTGCCCTTATAAAGAGTTCCCAGAGAGCTCCTTCTGCCATCTGAGGACGCATATGAGAGTCATCTATGAAACACCAAACATGCTCTTACCAGACAGTAGATCAGCCAGCACCTGCATCTTCAATTTCTCAGTCTCTAGAAATGTGAGAAATAAATCTCTGTCTGTAAGCTACCCACTCTATAATATCCTGTAACAGCAAACCAAAGGGATTAAGACAGTGTAGGAGGTGAAATCCACCTACTATCACTCTAAGTTGTCTTCCAAATAGAAACATTCTCTAGGTCCATGGGAACAGGTGGACTGGCTTTGGGTCATGCATTCATAGCATTTATTTATTCCGTTACATATCCTACCATGTTGATCCTTCTGTATGACCATGTTTTTCCTCATAGTAAACCCCAAGCTGGTTTTCTAGAGTATCTATCCACTGACTGATTCTCATTCGATTTTTGATGGAAATGTTGATTTGTTTTTCACTGCCACTGAAGAGTTGCTTAAGCCATGGCTTGGCAGTAGACTGTGGAAAACAGTTGCAGGTTCACTAGTACCACGGCAGACCTAGCTGGTCTTGCTAATAGCTTTTCTTTATAAATATGCTCAATACTATCAATGGTGATAGAAACGGTAAATTCAAAAGCTGTACTTGCTTCTCCCAAGGGAGAAATTTGTTGCTTAGTGTTATTCACAACTGCCCAGCTTTTCTTAACTTTCCACTACCTAGGAACATGAAGCAGGACTAACAAAAAGAATTCAAGTGATGGTAAACAGATACTTACTTTAGCCTCAATTTTTCAGAAATAAAAAGAGTGTACCAAAAAGCCATTCCCAAATGGTGCGTCACATAATATGAATTCTGAGAGGTATTTTAAGTTAGAAAAAGTGGTAGAAATGTTGGGCAGACACGGTATCTTGCATCTCTCTGTTGAAGGTGATGCATATTAACATGGTTCTGAGAAGTCTGGTGGTAAAGAATCTCTTTTGATTTAAGTTACTGTTTTTCAAACAAACTTACTGGAAGAATTTCCCTTCTAACATTTCTTAATATTATACAAAATTAATATTCCAGCCCATGCAATGTCGGGAACATAGACTATTGTACAAGTTAATGTGTAACTTAGCATGCACATAGAATAGTATTAATAAAATGGATAGCTGAACTTTTGCAAAGGGAGCTGTCCTAATGCAAAATAATCACATTGTTTCCATTACTTTAACTAGGTGGGAGTCTAAAGGGAGCTAATCAGACAATTTGAGGTCAATAAGAATACCTAGTACCCTCATCTATCAAATAACTATCTTTACCTCCTAATAATGTGTACAACTCTTAAGGGAATCCCATTCATGCTTAGTATAAGATAATTAAAGGAACAAAGAGATGAAAATCATACTTGCATGGAACAAATTCTGTTTGCGAAAAGAAGCAAGTTTCAGACTCCTAGGTGAGGCAGAGAGCTATTTCGATTCTTTAAATGCACAGACAGGCAGACAGAAGAGATGACTTTATTTGGATCCTACTGAGTTTGAAACATCTGTAAAACTTCACTGTGAGTTCCTTTCAGGCCTCAAAGACAGTGCGCCTTATTCACGAGGAACTTGATTTAGTACATGAAGATGGTGAAATCTTCAAATCCAAACTTGGATTGGGTCAGTGTTCACTAACACTAGCAAATCATGGGCATCATGTTATGACTTCGCAAATGTTTGTATTCCTGTCTCCTTCCACAAAACTCCTCAGTAAGAGTCTATGAGCCAGAAGTAGCATTGGCCGCTCTATAGTATCAGCCTTATTAAAATTTGGAAACTCTGCTTGGTGAAATCAACCCAATTCTACTCATTTCCAACAAAGAACAGTTTAATTATTTGAGGGGTATAGGGCTGGAGCTAATTCTATGTTTCACTGAACCAGCTCTATGGGGATTTTATGGGTTTCCCTGTTGGCTCAGAGAGTAAAGAATCTGCCTGCAATGCAAGAGACCCAGGTTCTATCCCTGGGTCAGAAAGATCCCCTGGGAGAAGGGAATGGCTACCCCTCCAGTATTCTTGCCTGGAGAATCACATGTTCAGAAGAACCTGGTGGCTACAGTCTATAAAGTCGCAAAGAATTAGACACGACTGAGCAACTAACACTTACAGAGGCATTTTATATATGGTTACTCATTGTGACAAAGTTTTTGAGAGTGTAATAGCAAAAAGCAAAAGTATTTATGGTGAGGCAAGGGGAGAAGTAAATATCAAAAATAGGTGGACACTGCATCACATTTTCAAAGATTTACAAAATCCTTCATTATGTGCTGTGACTACTAACAGAAATAGTTTCATTTTTTAAAATTTAGCAAACACTTGTGTTATTTAGTATGTGGCAGGTAGAATTCTCAGTTCATTTCAAATATTAATTTTTCCTTGAAGCCTTTGTATTTATTCAGTTCAGTTCAGTTCAGTCACTCAGTTGTGTCCGACTCTTTGCGACCCCATGGACTGCAGCACGCCAGGCCTCCCTGTCCATCACCAACTCCCGGAGTTTACCCAAACTCATGTCCATTGAGTCGGTGATGCCATCCAGCCATCTCATCCTCTGTCATCCCCTTCTCCTCCTGCCCCCAATCCTTCCCAGCATCAGGGTCTTTTCCAATGAGTCAACTCTTCGCATGAGGTTAGGAACTACTAATTATCCCATTTTACAGATGAAGAAATGAGAACAGAGAGGCTAAATCACTCCTGAAGGCTCTAAGCTATCAGGGGTTGAGACAGGATTTGAACCTAGCAGTTCACTGAAAAAATCTGTATTCTTAGCCACCATGTTACATTAGTCTGGCCATTGGATTTTTATGTTATGTTATTTCTTTAAAAACTCTGTGTGTGTGTGTCGGTATCTGTGTGTGGCATTCAGATTAGAAGAAGAATTGCAAAATTCCCTAAAACTGGAGGGAGAACAGCAGCAGACACATCAGCTAAAAAGCCAACCTAGCTTTCTAGATAGAAACGAGTAGCTTAGACAAATAATCTTTTTGATACACTGAAGTATTGCTGTTAGGAACAGCTGGCTATAGAATATACAAACTTATTTGTATGACATGTTTAAGTAAATTTTTTTCAAATTTAACTCAAAATTACATATGAGTATTTGGGAAGACCAGCTGATAGATAGGGGGACTTAGAAGTTTGGTATGTAAGTATTCAATCAAAGCAAGATTTCATACCCTACATTTCTGTTGAATAAGATGCAAAGTGATCATTTTTGAAATTTTTATTTTTAATGTATAAATTATAAGTCACATAAAATGGTAATAAAAATCCAATTTTAAAATGCTGGTAATAAAAGAAATCCTGTGTTAGATAGAAAACCAAACATACAATTTTGTTACCTTTAGTTACTCAACTGATCAGTTGGATGAGCCTAGCAGATGTTTGCTTTATAATCTGCATTTAATTAAGCAGAAATCAACAAATAACACTGCAGAACTCCTTGAAATACTATAATTTTAAATTTTCTAAGGAAAAATTTGCCTTCATTGATATATTTTGCAATTTACTATCTTGATTGGTGTTCTATTGTAATAAGTGGTAAACATTTAGGAATATATTTTCAGTATACCTAGAAAATTCAATCTAGTCAAGGAATTTCCTTATTACATATGAAGCTAAATAACTTGAAAGTTGTAAAAATCAGTAAAATACTTTAGGTCCACTTCATGTTGATAAATATTTTCTGAGTTCTTCTATGAAAGACAACGAAATGGATGTTGAAGAGACTATCAAAATGAATAATAATTAAGTGTTCCCTGATAGGTTTTCATAACCTAAAAATGTTAGAGAGTATATATACATATTTATAATATTCACATATTTAATTATATGAGTATACTCACATGCAGACACACACAAATACTGGCAAATAAATACAGATATTTACTTTTGTATATTTGCCAGCAAATTAAAAAAAAAAGTATCACTGGCTTTGAAGAAACCCTCAGGGGTGCAATCAATCATTTGCTTAAAAAAACTTCATTATCATTAGTTTTGAAGCGCTTGTAGATGCTAATTAGCAGTTGTATGTGGAAAAAATATACAACTGTGAGTATAAATGTTATCTGGAAAAATTAAACACAGAATGGGGAAAAAATTAAGGAACATGCTAAAAATCTATTTTGCTTATATTTCTTTTTTTGTGACATATGATAAAAACATCCATTTATAAATCAGGAAAAATGATTTTTCAATACCTAGAAAATTAAATGCTAATTGGTAACAAAACGTGGTACCACTTTAAGTTGTAACATTTTAGTCTTTCTCAATGGGACATAAAATAATGGTCATCTCTCAAATAATAAAATCTCAGACTTAGTCACCTTATATGCTTCAAAAAGTGTTTTCATTGGAATAATGCAATGTTCTTTATCAGAAAATCCAAAATAAAGAGGATTGGAGTTAGAAATGAACTCGAACCCTGTTTTTGCATGACCATTGCAAAGGTAATCACTCTATTTCATTTTCTAATGGGAATAATATGCTCTCATATGGCAAGAATTAAAAACTTCAATTTTTAAACAGATTTTTAGAGTGGGCATATAATAACACTCAGGAAATGGTGGTATCCTTATTTCCTTTCCTACCCTTGATTCTTTCCCAACTTTTACCTCTGTGGTATGTGTACCGGGGTGCGGGTGTACACACACACACACACACACACACACACACACACACACACACACACACACACACACACACGCACACACACACACACACACTCCTTTTCCATTAGGAAGATGCCCAGTTCTTTTTGAAAAATGTCATACTGCTCCTACATTACAAATGTTACGGGATTTCATTGCAATCATTCTTTGTTGTTTTTCACTTTTACATTGACGTTTCAAGATTGCAGTGAAAATGCAAGCTGGATATTGCTATGGAAATTGCCTAAGTTTCTCATCAGTTTCATGTAACTTTCTGCTTTGGGTTTTCAGTTTATTTAATATTATTTGCTTCTATGTCTAGTTTAGTTACACCCAAAGAACTGGGTGAAATAACATGGACTTGAAGATATTTAATATAACTCTAAAGAACAGATCTTCAGTGACAATTTGTCTTAGACTCTAAGAGACCCCTAGTCATCTCTCAGTCAATATGTCTGAGCAAATTAGTGTTCTAGAATTAGAAATACATATATAATTCTACAAATATATATATGTATGTGAAGTTGCTCAGTCGTGTCCGACTCTTTGCGATCCTATGGACTGTAGCCTACCAGGCTCCTCCATCCATGGAATTTTCCAGGCTAGAGTACTGGAGTGGGATGCTATTTCCTTCTCCAGGGACAAATATATATAGGAATATATACATTTTTAAGTCTAAAGAAATTCATTTTTTAATCTTAAGGGAGAAAATGAAAACAATTCTTTTGTCTAAGCACAATGACATCCTTTCACATTTTCCATTTGTATCAAATCCTAACTTCTGCCTTGTGAATACATTTGCACAAGGTCATTCAGCTAATCTGGAAGTATCAACATTCTCTAATAATTCTATCTGTGCATGTGGCATGTCAAAAGATAATTACCAGAAGCTGAAAATATGATTTTCATACAAATACATCAGGACCAATTCTCCTCATTAATGAAGTAATCAGCAGGAAGGCAAAGTTGATTCAAAGGATAATTGTTGGAACAAAGGTTGTATAGTACTGGGGAAAAGAATGTGGGCGTAACATTACTAGATTAGATATAAAACTGGTTAATGCTCTACAGGGCAAGAAAACCCAAACTTTTTAGTTACATTTTCTATCAAAAAATAATGATTTACATCTCTACCAGGCAAAAGTCTAAAAGTTAACTTGCAATTTCACAGAATATGTACCTTTACAATATGTATTAAGTTGATCAGTGATACATTCCTCAAATATAGATAATTAAAAAACTTTTGTGTTGGTCTGATAAGCAATATTGTAACCTAATATGTCTATAAGAGTATGCGTTGCCCCTGCCTTTGCCTGATTTACAAGCCTGAATCATTTTTCTTAGTAAACTATGTCTGATTGGCTACCAATACGAAAAGACATCTAAGATGGAAGCAGCACATGTGTGTTTAATAGCCAGGACAGTCGGATGAAAACAATAACATTCATGTAGGCTGACCTAAGTTTGAAGGGAATTTATTGGAAAGACTATTTTGGTATTGTTCATTTGCTAAGTCATGCACAACTCTTTGTGACCCCATGGACTACTGCGCGCCAGACTTCCCTGTCCTTCACTGTCTCCTGGAGTTTGCTCGAACTCTGAAGTAACTTAAATAACAAAGGAGAAACTGATGAGTTTGGAACCAGAAATGGGGCATCTTAGTAGAGCAGAGCAGGAGTAAAAGAAATGTATACTAGTTTTGTAGGGCTGATGGAACAAACGATCACAGACTAGGTTACTTGAAACAAGGGACATTTCATTTCTCATGGTTTTTCAGTCTAGAAGTCCAAAGCAAGGTGGAGGAAGGGCTCTACCCTCCAAATCCTTTAGAGGAAGATCCTTTCTTGCCTCTTCTACCTTATGGTAGCCTCATGTATGTTGTGGTTTGTGCAAGCGTAACAGCAACCTCTGTGTCTGTCTTCACTTGACTGTCCTACCTCTATGTCTGTGTCCATTTATACTGCACGAGGGCCATTCTAATATCATGCTGGAGAAGACTCTTAAGAGTCTGTTGGACTGCAAGGTGATTAAACCAGTCCATCCTAAAGGAAATCAACCCTAAATATTCTCCAGAAGGACTGATGGTGAAGCTGAAGCTCTGATACTCTGGCCACCTGATGTAAAGAGCTGACTCATTGGAAAAACCCTGATTCTGGGAAAGATTGAAGGCAGGAAGCAAAGGGGATGATAGAGGATGAGATGGTTGAATGGCATCACTGACTCAATGGACATGAGTTTGAGAAAACTCCAGGAGATAGTAAAGGACAGGGAAGCCTGGCGTGCTGCAGTCTACGGGGTCACAAAGAATCGAACATGACTGAGCAACTGAAGAACACCAGTCTCTCGTTGTTGACCTCATCTCATGTAAGATGAGCCTGTATGACCTCCTCTTAACCTGATTGCATCTACAATCAAGGACTCAATTTCCAAGCAAATATTATATTAATGATATATATGGCATCTAGAAAAATGGTAGAGATGATCTTATTTGCAAAACAGAAATAGAGACATAGGTGTACAGAACAAATTATGGACACCAAGTGGAGGGGGAGGGGGGGAAGCTGGAGGTGGGATGAATTGGGAGGTTAGGATTGACATACATATACTATTGATTCTAAGTATAAAACAGGTAACTAATGAGAACCTGCTGTATAGTTCAGGGAACTTTATTGAGTTCTGTGGTGTCCTACACCGGAAGGAAATGCAAAAAAGGGAGGATATATGTATACATATAGCTGATTCACTTTGCTGTACAGTAGAAACTAACACGGCGTGGTAAAGCAACTATCTCTCACACCCCGTGTATGCATGCTCAGTCATGTCTGATTCTTTGCAACCCTATGGACTGTAGCCCGCCAGGCTCCTCTGCCCATGGGATTTCTCAGGCAATACTAGAGTCGGTTGACGTTTCCTCCTCCAGGGGATCTTCCGGATCCAGGGATCAAACCCATGTCTCCTGCGTCTCCTGCACTGGCAGGTGGATCTTGACCACTAAGCTACCTGGGAAGCCCCCTAAAGCAACTATACTCCAATAATTTTTTTCTTTAAAAAGAATGCATGCATGTATATAACTGGATCATTTTTCTATGCAGCAGAAATTAACACAACATTGTATATCAACTATACTTCTGTAAAAAAAAAAAATGAATGCTATGACTGTTGAACACAAAGTAGTGCCTTACATATCTTGCAATAAATATAGTTTCCTCCTGTCTCCCATCTACTCATGATAAGTTTCATTAAATTACCCCAACTCTATTCATCAGCAACCCTGACCTTGCAGATGCCTGAGAAATTTTGAAAGGAAAACAAAATCTGTCTTCTTCTCCAGATATTTCCATCACCTTTTAAGAAAAAGAGTTCTTTGCCATAAAATTGCCCTAGTAACACGTTCACAACCAATTGCTGTCTATTTAGAGGGAAAGCAGGCAGGTAAATGTACTACATTGTCTGACTCTTTACTTTTATCATTGCAGGCTGGCAAAGAAGTTTAAAAATACAAGTTAAAAGCAGCTTCAATTTGTGTGCAACTAGGAGATATACAGCTGAACTGTGCCCTGTTGAGCACCTTTAATTTTATTTATTTGAAAAAGAAATAAAGATCCAGCTGTGATTGTGGCAGCAATGCTACCGGCAGGAAAATGAGTGTCACTCTTCCAAGGCAGGATAAAGAGATTGGCCATCTGAGAAATGTGGAAGTCCTGTTCCTTATCTCTGTCTTATGGAACTAGATAACAATAATGTGAAGAAGTGGGAAGCAGCAGGGGGTGGGGGGTGGAATTATGCCTTCAGGAAGATTCCTGGTCAGTATTTTGTTCCGAGTGGATTCATGTTATTGAACTGCTTATTTGCACCTCCTAATAAGGAGTAGAACTAATTTCCTGAATAGAAAGTACTCTTAACTACAGTACATTAAACACCTTTTTAATTAGCTACTTACAATGTAATTATAGAAGCACTTGACTGAAGGCTGGGGTAAGGTTTGTGAGGTGTTGGTGACATTCTTATTAGTTAGGCTCACTTAGAATGGGTTTAAACCCCTAAACCCTTAATTATATTCTAAGCTCTTACTGAAATAGAAGGAATGTGGTATCCTCAAATGGGCAGGAATCATGCATTCGAATTTTTTCATCCAAAACAAAAACAAAAAAAACAACACACCCGAATGCGGTTGTCAGTGCTAGGCAATATTCAAGGAGAGTAGACACATTCTTGAAAACGAGGCTTAAGATTATCATTCAAAATCGACACTTCTATAAGAGGCTGGAAAGTATCTGTATGACTCTGCTACACACATGATTTAGATGACATACATTGGAAACTCTGGATAAATGCCTCAGAAGTAGATTTCAGGAAAGGCAGAATTCTCTTTCACAGTCAACCCCTGTCCGATGAGATCTCAGTTTGGGGGAGAGTGCAGAGTATCACGTAACTGTGGGTTCCCAGTTTCCTGTTCCACATGTAAGAAACTTAGAAGTTGTCACTCAGCCTCAACAACAAATAAAAAGCTCAAGAAACTACAAAATCAACAACCCTTCTTGGATCCATGAGAGAGGAAAACAGGATACACCGCTTCCCCAAAGACTGAGACAGAGAGGGTAAAACAGGGCATCATGGTTTCCTGGAGCAGAAATTCACTGGCAGAGACGGAGGCAGGAATTAGTGCTATAGTAGAAAACCTTAACTGTGAGTGATAGATTGCTGGAGATTCAGTGTGGGCAACTCAGGGCTAAACACTCCAGGGGGACCCAGCCATTGGGGGGCACTCACAAACTTGTGAGCTTATACCTCCTGAAGCCTTAAACAGATTCCTAAAGTCACTACCAGAGAACATTCTCATTTTGCTCCTGGCAGAGGGAGGGGAGTGGCAACTGTTTTGAAATACATCAGAGAACTCTGTTCTTTTACAGCCTGTGCTGTGTTGTCCTTAGTCGCTTAGTTATGTTAGACTCTTTGCGACCCCATGGTCTGAAGCCCGCTAGGACCCTCTGTCTATGGGCATTCTCCAGGCAAGAATACTGGAGTGGGTTGCCACGCCCTCCTCCAGGGGATCTTTCCAACCTAGGGATCAAACCCACGTCTCCCACACTGCAGGCTGATTCTTTATTGACTGAGCCACTAGGGAAGCACAGATGGCCTGCCCTCAAGGAAACTACTTATCAGACCCTGATCAAGAATTAGCAGTGCATAGCTGCCATGGGGGGCTTCCCTGGTGGCTCAGTGGTAAAGAATCCATCTGCCAATGCAAGAGACTCAGGTTCAGTCCCTGGATGGGCAAGATTCCCTGGAGAAGGAAATGACAACCAATCCCAGTATTCTTGCCTGGGAAATCCCATGGACAGAGGAGCCCGGCAGATTACAGTCCATGGGGTCGCAAGACTCGGATACAACTGAATGACGAAACAACAATAGCAAGCTGTCCTGAGGGAAGGGAAACACCCACCTCCAGCCCACTCAAGCCATTCCTTCCAGTCTAGAAGGGAAAAACGACAACAAAAAACAACAACAATCCCCCAAACCTAAGAAGCTTTTGTGAAGTTCACATTACAGAGGCAGAGGCTCATAAAAGGACAGAAATTTTAGGACCATGTAAAGCTTCCCTTCCACCCACACTTCACTACCACATTCTTAAAGCCTATTTACAGCAATTTTTTTTAATCCAGTGCATCATGTCCAGATATATATATATATATATATATATATATATATATATATATATATATATATATATATCAACATTCTAGTCCTTAGATACTCAGAACCTATTCATCTTATAATTAGAAGTCTAAACCTTTTTACCAACCTCTCAGCTTTTGTCCAAGTCACCAAATTCTGGCGACCAACATTCTCCCCTTTGATTCTGTGAGCTTGACTATTGAGAGACTCAATTCCCAGGCAGGCTGATAAGAAGTCTGGGGTTCCCGAGGAGGAGAAAGGGGTCAGGGGCTCTCAAAGAGGAGATAGGGGCCTGGAATTCTCAAGAAGGAGGAAAGGACAAACATCTTTTTGTTTTCTCTACATTCTTTAGTCTTAGTCGCATAAAACACTTTTTTCTTTAAGCCCGGAACTGATGATTACACAACAAACAACTCAGTTTAAACTCTGTTCAGTTCAGTCGCTCAGTCATGTCCGACTCTTTGTGACCCCATGAACTGCAGCACACCAGGCCTCCCTGTCCATCACCAAATTCCATAATTTACTCAAACCCATGTCCAGTGAGTCAGTGATGCCATCCAACCATCTCATCCTCTGTCATCCCTTTCTCCTTCCACCTTCAATCTTTCCCAGCATCGGGGTCTTTTCAAATATGAGTCAGTTCTTTGCATCAGGTGGCCAAAGTATTGGAGTTTCAGCTTCAACATCAGTCCTTCCAATGAATATTCAGGACTGATCTCCTTTAGGATGGAATGGTTGGATCTCCTTGAAGTCCAAGGGACTCTCAAAAGTATTCTCCAACACCACGGTTCAAAAGCATCAATTCTTCGGCACTCAGCTTTCTTTATAGTCCAACTCTCACATCCATACATGACTACTAGAAAAATCATAGCCTTGACTAGATGGACCTTTCTTGGCAAAGTAATGTCTCTACTTTTTAATATGCTATGTTGGTCATAATTTTTCTTCCAAGTAGGTAAGTGTCTTTTAACTTCATGGCTGCTGTCACCATCTGCAGAGATTTTTGAGCTCCCCCAAAATAAAGTCTGTCACTGTTTCCACTGTTTCTCCCTCTATTTGCCATGAAGTGATGGGACCCAATGCCATGATCTTAGTTTTCTGAATGTTGAGCTTTAAGCCAACTTTTTCACTCTCCTCTTTCACTTTCATCAAGAGGCTCTTTAGTTTTTCTTTGTTTTCTGCCATAAGGGTGGTGTCGTCTGTGTATCTAAGGTTATCGATATTTCTCCCAGCAATCTTGATTCCAGCTTGTTCTTCATTCAGCCCAGCATTTCTCATGATGTACTCTGCATGTAAGTTAAATAAGCAGTGTGACAATATACAGCCTTGATGTACTCTTTTCCCTATTTGGAACCAGTCTGTTGTTCCATGTCCAGTTCTAACTGTTGCTTCTTGACCTGCATACAGACTTCTCAAGAGGCAGGTCAGGTGGTCTGGTTTTCCCATGTCTTTAAGAATTTTCCACAGTTTGTTGTGATCCACACAAAGGCTTTGGCATAGTCAATAAAGCAGAAATACATGTCTTTCTGGAACTTTCTTGCTTTTTCAATGATTCAGCGGATGTTGGCAATTTGATCTCTGGTTCCTCTGTCTTTTCTAAAACCAGCTTGAACATCTGGAAGTTCACGGTTCATGTGCTGTTGAAGCCTGGCTTGGAGAATTTTGAGCATGATTTTACTAGTGTGTGAGATGAGAGCAATTGTGTGGTAGTTTGAGCATTCTTTGGTATTGCCTTTCTTTGGGATTGGAATGAAAACTGACCTTTTCCAGTCCTGTGGCCACTGCTGAGTTTTCCAAATTAGCTAGCATATTGAGTGCAGCACTTTCACAGCATCATCTTTTAGGGTTTTAAATAGCTCAGCTGGAATTCCATCACCTCCACTAGCTTTGTTAGTAGTGATGCTTCCTAAGGTCCACTGGTCACCTTTTCCCGGTCTCTTTGACCATTTCATAATTGCATGGGGAATTAGTACTATTAACATAATCTGTTGGATTACAGACCTTCAAGGGTCTTGTGATCCATGCTGTTATTGTGTACTTTTACTTAGACCCCATGTATGGAAGCCTTTAGCCTTGCTAGACTAGGCAAGCCTTGCTAGAAAGTTACCAGGAGCATGTATGGAGCAAGGTGGAACTAGCTCCAGCAGCATGTTCAGGAACTAGGCAGAACTCTAGCTCCAGGAACATCTCTCAGGCTAGAGGTTACTCTCTTGGCTGCCTCCCTCAGGGGCCAGAGACCTGAAAGTGAGTCTTTGTCATGGCTGTGCCGCCTATCTATGTGGATAAAGGTGCTGATGGTGACCATGAGGGTTTTGAGGATACAGATCAGGAATTGCAGGATCTGGTCAGATTGGAAGTGCAATGGGCTTCTTCTTTTGGTACTGCTAGCTCTTAGCAGACTGGAAGAGGCTCTCTGATGGCTTCTGTCTCAACTCCCTAGATATTCTTTCTGTGGAATCTGTTGGAAATGAACTGGAAGGATTGACCCTAGTAGCTTGAGGACAAAAATAACTTTTTCCTTGCTGGCTGACCTTTTCACTATCACATGTACTGATGTGGCAATGACTCACTGCTTCTACTGCAGTCAGGACTATACTCAGGAATGTGCATAGGCACATGGAACATGGATGCTTCCCCTAGGAGTCCCAGCTTGGGAACCATTCCAAAAAGCTACTCTGCTCCACCCTGCATGGCATCAGACAAAAAGAAGCAAAAATCAGAGAAAGGTCTTAGTAGTGAGGAACTGGACATCAATCTGCAAAGCCATCAGGTCTACCCCTGGTGCCTCTCCACCCCACCTCGGTGGTAGAACTGGGAGGGACAAGTAAGGTGCCTGCGTCAGTAAGGGACAGACTAAATCCCACCAGGGAAGGAAAGCTTTGGTGGAGAGTCTGTCTACACCCCCATCTAGAGCAGGGAGGGATGCCTCCAGTGGAAAGAAGCCACAGCTGTGGATGCCACTTTTTTCTCTCTTACATATGGGCACTAACAGTTCCATAACCACTCCTTTAAAATGTATTTAAAATACTGGGACAAGTTTGATCTCCAGAGTTTAAAAAAAGACACTTCTGATCTTCTTCTGTAATAGTGAATGGTCACAGTATCCTTCAGAAGACAGGGAATGCTGGCCTGTTGAAAGGTCTCTTAATTATGATAGTGTTTTACAACTAGACCGGTTCCATAGAAAACAAGAGAAATGGGTAGAAGTGCCATATGTGTTGCTCCTTATCTCTCTGCAAGACATGCCAGACTTGTGTCCTAAGGGCACAGATTTTGGTGTGAAACCTACAACTGCCTCCTGTTCTCTTACTTTGCCCCTGTATCTAAGGCTCCAACTGAACAGGCTGAGAATTAGGGCATCCTTCTGGGGGGATTGCCTCAGTCTCAGTAGACTATTTAGAGGATCCAAAAATTATATAGAAGACTTTACAGGACTAACTTTACTTTATGACTTTACTTGGATAGATGTAATGTATGTCTTGGGACAGATGCTGACTCCTGACTCGAGAGCTTGAGTTTTGGGGGAAGCTACTACTTTTGGAGATGAAGGGCTTGAAAGTGAGACAAGGGGAAAGAGGGAGCACAAAACAGCCCTCCTCCCTACTGGGAGCAAAGCAGTTCCTATAACAGAGCCTCTTTTCTGGATGTATTCTTGAAAGACTCAAGCGAGTGCATGCTGAGACTTGATGCTAAGTTTGCTGGCATAGAACAGGGAGAGAATGAAACTCCTGATAATCTCCTAGTATAGAATATGGGAGGCTCTTTGCAAGTTTACTGACATTGATCCCAAAAGAACAGAGGGAGAAATGATCTTAAAAGATAGATTTCTCACTCAGTTGGCTCCAGATATTTCCTGTACATTCCTAAAACAGGTGTTCAGACCAAACCAATCTTTAGAAAAACTGTTGCACCTGGCTCAGACAGTATATTACAGTAGAGAATATGAGGAGGAAAATAGAGGCAAAAAAGAACCAGGCAAAAGACTGAAGCCCCAACAATGGCTGTTAGACCTGCTCTGAAATAGCCTGAGGAAAAATGCCCAAGGGACCCAGGTAAAAAGGGAGGGACTTGTTATTACTGTGGAAAGGAGGGGCCTCTCAAGTGGGATTGCCCTCAGGCATCTAAGCTGCCCTCGGCTCCATGTCCAATCTGTAAAGGACAACACTGGAGAAGAGACAGCCCTCTGAGGCATAGACCCCTGGGGTTGGACTCTCAGGACAATCAGGACTGAATGTGCCTGGGGGTCCCCACACGAGTCCTTGTCCTAATAACACCTGAGGAACCCCAGGTACTAATAACTGCAGAGGGCCAATCAGTCAATTTCTTTTGGACACTCCGGTAAATTTCTCTGTGCTCACTGAAGCCCCTGGTCCGCTTTGCTCCTGATCCACTACCATAATGGGACTGTCTGGAGGAGCCAAATGTTATTATTTCAGTCATCCTTTAAGCTGCAACTGGGACTCTGTATTATTTTCTCACAAGTTTCTATTCCTGCTGGAGTCTCCCTCACCCCTTCTGGGAAGGGGTTTACTGAACGAGGTCCAGGCCTCTGTTTTCATGAATATGGAGCCTGCTCTTTCTCTCCCATTAATTGAACAAAATGTAAATCCTAGAGTGTGGGCTGATGGAAAAACTATGGGTCAAGCACAAAATGCTGTTCCTGTCATTATAAAGCTCAACAATCCTCACCTAGTTTCACATCAAAAGCAGTATTCACTAAAGTCTGAAGTTAATGAATGGGCAAAATCTTACTATACTGACTTCTCATGATGTAAGTCGGATCTTAAACTCTAAGGTTCAGAGTGACAATGGCTCCATCTGTAAAGCTGCTGTAACTCAAAGGGTGTCAAAAGCTCTAGGAATACAATATCACTTACACTGTTCCTGGAGACGCCAATCTTCAGAAAAAGTTGAAAAGGCTAATGACATTATTAAAAGACACCCATGTAAGCTAACTCAGGAAACACATGACAGTTGGTTTAAAGTTTTACCCGTCACTTTAATGAGGGCTCAAACTGCCCCTAAGAAGAAGGGACTGTCTCTATGGAAGACAGTTTTTGTGCACAGATATTGTCATACATCCTGAAGCCTTAGAATTAACTATGTGGCTCAGCTTTCAGCTTTTCAACCTCCTCATCAATTAAAGGCTTCCCATTGTGGGTTTCTCCACTTTAAAGAAAGGACTTTCTTCAACTCTGAGAATACCTTCACCAATAACAATCGTATGTGATGCGTCTTCTTTATCTGATGACATCTAACAATCCTAGGATAGACTGATGTAACTATGCACATAATATGACTTTTAATTTTGATTATGTTTTAACTTGGTTTAATGACTATTTTGCCTTACATCTGTAACTGTATAATGTGATTTGTTTCTAACCGTCTAAAAGCTTTTAAGTAACAAATGGTTGTCCAGGCTCCTTCGAGTGTCACAACCTCCTCCAACTATTACTCGGGGCCCCTGGATCAGAGATCCTCAATAAAAGGGTTAGGAGAATATGTTGCCTCAACAATTTAGGGACGACACTCCTTAACAGCAGGAAGTAGTTATAAAATGAAAATGATGCCCCTTTCCCTTGGCAACATAATTCTCCTAAAAGAAAAGAGGGGAATGACAGAGTCAATTCCTAGGCAGGTTGATCAGAAGTCTAGGGTCCTCAAGGAGGAGAAAGGGGTCTGGGGCTCTCGAAGTGGAGATAAGGGTCTGGAATTCTCAAGGAGTAGAAAAGGACAAACATCTTTTTCTTTCTCTCTACATTCCTTAGTCTTAGTCACTTAAAAGCCCAGAACTGATGATTATACAACAAACAACTCAGTTTAAACTGTACTAAGGATTATATAACAACAATGCATCCTGCTTGAGGACAGTTTCACCTTCCTGAAAACCTTCTGGTTAATCCTGTTATCTTAAAATGTAAATTATGGGAGTGGGTCTAATAAGATCTTTACAACCTTGAGACATTCTTTTGATTTATTGCAATAACTAATTAAAAAAGAAAATAACTCACTTGCTTAGACTATTGACAGGGGCATTCTCTGTTCCCCTTCTGATGTTTATGTCAGAAGCTTTCTCTGCCCTTTTTCACTTTAATAAAACTCTGCTATACAAAAGCTCTTGAGTGATCAAGCCTGGTCCCTGGTCCCAAAGTTAAATCTTCGGAGATCATGAATCCAATACTGTTTACCATAAGCTATCACTATTTTTTAAGATTATGCATGTAAGTGACACTATGCAATATTTGTCTTTTTCTGGCTTATTTCACTTAGGTTGCTGCCTTCCACATTCATCTCTGTTGTTTCAAATGGCAGGATTTTCTTTTTGTTGAAGGCTGAATATTTTCCAGTGTGAATATATACCGTATTTTCTTTATCTGTCAGTTGATGGACACTTAGGTTGTCTCTGTATCTTGGCTACTGTAAATACTGCTGAAATGAACATGTGAATGCAGATATCTATTTGTGATAGTGATTCCACATTTCTACTGGGTATGTACTTAGAATTGGAATTGCTGGATCATACAGTAGTTCTATTTTTAGTTTCTTGATAAGCCTCCATACTGTTTTCTATAGTGGCTGCACCCATTTTCATTCCCACCAATGGTGTACAAGGATTCAGCTTTCTCTACATCCTTGCCAATATTTATTCTCTCTTGTCTTTTTCATAAAAAGACATACTAGCAGGTGTAAAGTAATATTGTGGCTTTGGTTTGCATTTCAATGGTAATTAGTGATGTTGGGTATCTTTTCAGGTACGTGTTGGCCAGGTACATGTCTTCCTTAGAAAAACATCTATTCACATCCTTTGCTCTTTTTTAATTTGGTTATCTTTTGCTATCAGGTTGTAGGAATCTCTTGTATATTTTGGATATTAAACTCTTATACAATGTATGGTTGCAAATATTTTCTCCCATTCTATGGGTGGCCTTTTTATTTTGTTGATGGTTTCCTGTGCTGTACAGATTTTTTTCTTTGAAAAAGAACTTCAACTGAGGCCTGAATGACAAGCAGAAATTAGCTACGTGTCAGAAGAAGGAGAAGCCTGGTAGGTTACAGTCCATGGGGTCGCTAAGAGTCAGACACGACTGAGCGACTTCACTTTCACTTTTCCCTTTCATGCACTGGAGAAGGAAATGGCGACCCACTCCAGTATTCTTGTCTGGAGAATCCTAGGGACGGCAAATCCTGGTGAGCTGCTGTCTATCGGGCACACAGATTTGGACACGACTGAAGCGACTTAGCAGCAGAAGGATATCATAGAGGTAAAAGTCTAGGGTACAGCGCATGTGGGAAATGGTGTGTGTGTGGTGAGGAATGAAGCTGAGCAGAAAGGTGAGAGCAGACCTGGGAATCTCATGTTTATCTTTTGTTAGTGAGAGAGCACTGAAAAGAATTCCCTCTGAGCAGCATTCCTCCAGTTATGGTATAAAGAGAGTGAAGAGGGAGGCTGGCAGGCAGAGTTGGGGAAGTAAAGGTGGATGAGGAAGTTAGGCATCTGCTGTGGTCAGTTCTAGAGAGGAGGAAGATCGTGTGGATAAAAATTGGACAGTGTCAATAGACAGCAAGTGCTAAACACCTGATACATGTGATTTGGCTTAACCATTTCAATTTGTCAGTTACCATTGAGGAAACCAAAGTTTAAAAAGTTAAACAATTGCATGTATCAATAGCTTTTGAGTTTCAAAGCTGGTATGTGAATTCTTAAACGTTTGTCCTGTAGCCCAGACTTTTAGCTGCACGAAGTATTTAGGAGGATGGAGGGGTAGGAGTGGAAGGAGGAGTGAAGATGGGAAGATCAATAAAAGGAGTGTTGTTTCATGGCAAAAAACAAAAACAAAACAACAACAGTGTAGTAAAATAAAAGTGCATCAGTCTGAACTCTTATTTACAATAGTTGACTTTAAGACACCCTTCCTTTTGTGCTCATATTATTTTGTGGGGCTAGTTCCTTTTCATTACAAGTAGTTCAGAGGTTGAGTTTGACATCACAGTGGCTTTAAAATAAAGTCTTCTCAATTAAACACAGTTTGTCTCCTCCTTCTCAAATTCATGTGGCCCTCTTAAAATAAGTTTAAAATTATTTTTACGATAAGCTCTTTGAAGGCTGAAATAGGTCTCTTCCAAATAAACAGGAAGTGAAAGTGTTAGTTGCTCAGTCGTGTCTGACTCTTTGAGACCCCATGGACTATAGCTCACCCAGGCACCTCTGTCCATGGAATTCTCCAGGCAAGAATACTGGAGTGGGTAGCTGTTCCCTTCTCCAGGGTCTCTTCCCAACCCAGGGATCGAACCCAGCTCTCCTGCATCGTAGGCAGATACTTTACCAGCTGAGCTAACTACTTTCTCATGTACACATCACAACTGATCTGTAAGTTGGTGAGTGTACTTTGGAGACAGTTACATGCCAATCTAGATTTCCCCAGTTTATTTTCCACTGGGCTTCTGTTGCTTTCCACTGAAAATTTCATATGGCCTCATCTGTCTGATCTCCATAAACCATTCCTAGGATAAAGGCTCAGTTTGGATACAGCTTCCGTTGTACCTGCCATTAATCCACCCCACTCCTACCTACCAGAGGCTCTCTCTAGTCTTCCTACTTCTGAATTCAGGGGAAGCCCTTTTCCATTTGGTGTGGGATGTGGCTTTCTGAATGCCTAGGTACACTGGGTGACAAAACCAAGACTGGGATATGGGGGAGCTGGAGAGTTAAGGGTTCGTAGGCTTAAGTAGGAACAATGAGAAAGAGGCAATAAGAAGGAGCTGGCAGATACATATTTCTTGTCTTTATCCCACTGAAGGGTGCTGAGCTACAGTGGTCCCACAAGCCTGTCTGGAAATGCCTACATAACCTTGCAGCTGTCACCGTTCTTGTGCAGCTGTGACCCACTTGGTAATAGTGTACTAGCATGTACAGTCACCTCTCAGTACCCATGGGGGATTAGTTTCAGGGCCCCCTGAGGATGTCAAAATTGAGGATGCTCAAGTTCCTTACATAAAATGACATAGTACAGTTGACCCTCTGTATCTGTGGTTACCACTTTCTGAGATATAGTTAACTTTGGATCCAATGCTGGTTGTATCTGCAGATGCTGAACAACTGGTAGGGAGGGCCCCCCATATTTGCTTCCAGTGTTTTCCGGCCTCTTTGCCATTTCCTCCCTTACTCTTACTGCTGTACGATTGTACTCACTGCACCAAGGGGTTAGCACACAAATTCTACCTTAGGGTGTCTTGCAGAGAACCTAAGACAAACTATTATTATTGTTGTTAGTATGATCAGCCAAGAGAAATATGATTCAAAAATTAAATCTGAGGTCACAGAATTAATAAGGAGCTTATCTGAGATTTGAAATTGGGCCAAATTTACGTAGGATATTTGCCTGATATATCCCAGCTATTTCAAGAATCACAGGCAGCATATGTGGATGTTATGGGTTGAATTCTGTGGCCCCAAAAGGTATGTTGAAATTTTAATTCCAGCACCTCAGAAGGTGGCCTTATTTCAGAATAAGGTCATTGTAGATATAATTGCTTAGATGTTTATAGTTAGTTATAAGATAATGTCATATTGGAGTCAGATGGACCCTTAATCCATCTGACATCCTTATAAGAGGAAAAGACATAGACAAACACAAGGAGAATACTATGTAACACAGAAGCAGAGATCGGAGTGATAGCAGCTATAAGCCAAGGACTGATGGCCACTACCATAAGCTAGAAGGGGCAAGAAGTGATTGCCCTGTACAATTTTCAGAAAGAACAAGGGCCTACTGAGACCTTGATTTTGGATTTCCAGCCTCCAGAACTGCAAGAGATTAAAATTCCATTGTTTTAAGGCACTGAGTTGTGGTACTTTGTTACAGCAGCCCTTGGAAAACAATATTGTGACTCCTGACGTATTAGGGAATTTGAACCTGGATATATCAGGTCAAATTTGGTCTTGAGTTCACTTAAAATTTACATACTTTTTTTTTTCATGAAAGGCACATACTCTTACTAAAAAAAAGTTATGCAATAAATCAAGAAAAGTAAAGGATTTATAAATCCTATAACCCAGAGCTAACTGTTGTTAATATTATCTAAAAATATTAATTTTAACTTATGCAAAATGTCACAAATAGATAAAATTAGGGAGATTACATTAAAACACCTTATACCCACCGCTTAACTTAGACAGTTATCAACATATGGCCAATCCTGATTCACCTACAACACCACCCATTATTTTATCATTCCACTCAGTTCAGTCGCTCAGTCGTGTCCGACTCTCTGCGACCCCATGAACCGCAACACGCCAGGCCTCTCTGTCCATCACCAACTCCCGGAGTCTACCCAAACCCATGTTCATCGAGTCGGTGATGCCATCCAACCATCTCATCCTCTGTCGTCCCCTTCTCCTCCCGCCCCCAATCCTACCCAGCATTAGGGTCTTTTCCAATGAGTCAACCCTTCGCATGAGGTGGCCAAAGTATTGGAGCTTCAGCTTCAACATCAGACCTTCCAATGAACACCCAGGATTGATCTCTTTTAGGATGGATTGATTGGATCTCCTTGCAGTCCAAGAAACTCTCAAGAGTCTTCTCCAACACCACAGTTCAAAAGAATCAATTCTGCGGCGCTCAGCTTTCTTCACCATCCAACTCTCACATCCATACATGACCACTGGAAAAACCATAGTCTTGACTAGACAGACTTTTGTTGGCAAAGTAATGTCTCTGCTTTTAAACATGCTATCTAGGTTGGCCATAACCTTCCTTCCAAGTAGTAAGCGCCTTTTAATTTCATGGCTGCAGTCACCATCAGCAGTGATTCTGGAGCCCAAAAAAGTAAAGTCTGACACTGTTTCCACTGTTTCCCCATCTATTTCCCATGGAGTGATGGGACCAGATGCCATGATCTTAGTTTTCTGAACGTTGAGCTTTAAGCCAACTTTTTCACTCTCCTCCTTCACCTTCATCAAGAGGCTCTTTAGTTCTTCTTCACTTTCTGCCATAAGGGTGGTGTCATCCGCATATCTGAGGTTATTGATATTTCTCCCAGCAATCTTGATTCCAGCTTGTGTTTCTTCCAGCCCAGCGTTTCTCATGATGTACTCTGCATATAAGTTAAATAAGCAGGGTGACAATATACAGCCTTGCCGGACTCCTTTTCCTATTTGGAACCAGTCTGTTGTTCCATGTCCAGTTCTAACTGTTGCTTCCTGACCTGCATACAGGTTTCTCAAGAGACAGGTCAGATGGTCTGGTATTCCCATCTCTTTCAGAATTTTCCACAGTTTATTGTGATCCACACAGTCAAAGGCTTTGGCATAGTCAATAAAGCAGAAATAGATGTTTTTCTGGAACTCTCTTGCTTTTTCGATGATCCAGCGCATATTGGCAATTTGATCTCTGGTTCCTCTGCCTTTTCTAAAACCAGCTTGAACATCTGGAAGTTCACGGTTCACGTATTGCTGAAGCCTGGCTTGGAGAATTTTGAGCATTACTTTACTAGCATGTGAGATGAGTGCAATTGTGCGGTAGTTTGAGCATTCTTTGGCATTGCCTTTCTTTGGGATTGGAACGAAGACTGACCTCTTCCAGTCCTGTGGCCACTGCTGAGTTTTCCAAATTTGCTGGCATATCGAGTGCAGCACTTTCACAGCATCACCTTTGAGGATTTGAAATAGCTCAACTGGAATTCCATCACCTCCACTAGCTTTGTTCGTAGTGATGCTTTCTAAGGCCCACTTGACTTCACATTCCAGGATGACTTCATCATTCCACTAGTATATTTTAAATCAAATCTAAGACAGCATATAATTTTGTCCATGAACAGTTCAGTTTGTACTTCTAAAATATAATGATTCTATTTTGTAACCTAAATAAAATACCATTATTGCACTTGATGTATTTGAAAATGTGTTCAGTATCACCTAGTCAACATTTTGCTGTTGTTCAGTCACTTAGTCATGTCCAACTCTTTGCAATAAATCAAGAAAAGTAAAGGATTTATAAATCCTATAACCCAGAGAACATGTGGGTTATATAACATGCAAGGCTTGTAACATGCAAGGCTTCCCTGTCCTTTACTATCTCCCAGAGTTTGGTCAATTCATGTCTGTAACATGCAAGGCTTCCCTGTCCTTTACTATCTCCCAGAGTTTGGTCAATTCATGTCTGTCGAGTTGGTGGCGCCATCCAACTATCTCATCCTCTGTCTCTCCCTTCTCCCCCTGCCCTCAATCTTTCCCAGCATCAGGGTCTTTTCCAACATTTAAGCTTTCACAATTGTTTTTAAATATGTTTTTACTATTTTGTATGCTTAAACTGGGATTAAAAAAATATCCAACATGTACCATTTGGTTGAGATATCTGTTAAGTCTCTTTTTAATCTACTGGTCCCTTTTCTTTCCTTATTTATTTTCATGCCACTGATTTGTTGAAGAAATCAGTTATTTGTCCTGAAGAATTTCTCACACCCTGAATTTTGCAGATAGTTTCTCTGTGGTGTTTTCAACACACTGTTCTATTCGTGTATGTCCTACAAACTGGTAAGTAAGTCTTAAAGTTTGGGTTCAATATCGTGACATGGATAATCTATAGTTGTAGGTGAGGCTGAATAATTCCTATTGTATCACATCAAATATGCACATCTTTTTCTGCTTTGTGGGTGTGTGTTTATATGGGTATGTGTGCATGTGTGTGTGGTACTAAGACTGAAAGAGATTGACAAACTGATCTGTGTTATGAAGCTTCCCACTAGGCATTCATTTTTGGGTTTTGGTTTTACCAGCTATTAATCATCATTCTTCTTTTCAATAGTGGTTACAAAATGGTAATAACCTAATTTTATCATTAATTCCACATTTATTATCTGAAATACGTCTATATAAACTCTTGGGCTACATTGAGGTAGTCTGAATAGAAAAGTACATGATTCTCTTTTTACCATTTTTTTTGTATCATTATGCAGCCACATGTTTTACATTTTGGTACATTTCAATTCATTGCCATTATTACTCTGATTTCCTTTTAGTGTAAGGACAGTAGTGTCCCTTCCCTCTTTGGGAAGTTTAACCAAATGTTTCAGGCTTGTATATATTTTTTTCTGCCCCAAACCTCTAATTGGTCATCTCTCCAAGGTATCCTGTTTTCTTTGATGAGGGAAGACATTTGGAGACCATGATCTGTGTGCTGGGACTATTCACTAGTACTGCTGCTGCTGCTAAGTCGCTTCAGTCGTGTCCGACTCTGTGCGACCCCATAGACGGCAGCCCACCAGGCTCCTCCGTCCCTGGGATTCTCCAGGCAAGAACACTGGAGTGGGTTGCCATTTCCTTCTCCAATGCCTGCATGCATATGCTAAGTCGCTTCAGTTGTGTCTGACTCTATGTGACCCTATGGATAGCAGCCCACAAGGCTCCTCTGTCCACAGGATTCTCTAGGCAAGAACACTGGAGTAGGCTGCCATTTTCTTCTCCCACTAGTACTGGGATAGTCATTATTTCTAGACATTTTAGTAGAGAGATATGGAAAATATCATGTCAAAATAAATTATGAGTTTATTTTGATAATTTCAATTCAAATATTGGATAAAAAGGCTTTTGCTTAACTTCTTTGAATTTACATTTGTATTTTTTAAACAATTATAAAGTCATGTCTCCTGATGACATAAAGACACATATTTGATTTATTCCAAAATAGGTAGGTAATATATTAAAATAACAATATCAGTATTATTAAAATATGATTACAGGTAGCATTTTAAGATTTCTTTTTTTTTTTTTTTTTTTTTTGCCAAGGGAGGGACAGTTTAAGGGTGTGGGACTGAGAGATACAAACTATCAGGCATAAAATAGACAAGCACCAAGAATATACTGTATAGCACAGGGAATGATAGCTATTTTTTAATAATAACTCTTAATGGAATATAATGTGTAAAAATACTGAATCACCAGGCTGTACAGCTGACACTAAAATAGTATTATAAATTAACTATACTTCAATTTAAAGGAAATAAAGATGTTTTTGCCAAATTTTTGTTATTGATATAACAAAATTGTTATTTTGTTTGAGATATATTCCAAAAAACTTACACAAATAATTAGAATGCAAAGTTTCTTCTTTACATCTTTAACTAACTTCACATTAGGTTCTTTATTTTCCTTTGGAATTTAAGGATTTGTTTTCTATGTTACACATTAAATAAAACATATTCCTGCTTCCAAATTCTAAACTACAGTAAGCCAAGCTCTGTTTTCTACTTTATTTTTTCCTTCTTTCTCTTATAGGTAACCATTATTATTAGTTTTTGTTTTACTTTGCATCTTTTAAATCTCAGTTTAAAGATAACATAATATATACTGTTCTGCATCTATCTAGAAGTATAATGGTTTTAATTTCTATCATGTAGGTTTAACCATAATTTTGTCTTAATAGTTCCATGTCAAAGAGCTGTGTTTCTTCTGTCTTCTATTATACAAAAAAAAAGCTGTGATATGTGTTTCATACATACATCTTTGACTATCCTCTCATTGTTTCCTTAGATTAGATTTCCAGAAGTATGATTCTAATTTCAGTGTGACTATTTTAAGCTTAGTCACATAAATGCCAAGTTGCTTTGCCCAGATATGATATTCAAGTGTACTTTCCCCCATACCATTTGAAGTGCCAATTATCTGTGCTGACAATCTGACATGAATAAGAAAGGCATTATGGAACAGCCCATTTCTGTAACATTTCTTTCTTTGGTGACTTTCATCAAGCTAAGAGGTAATGAAACTTTGTATGAAATTTCAAATCATTCAGATCAATACTATAATGCAGAACCTTTAAAATATAAAACCATAAAACTTCTACATTATGCCTTGGCATTTCTAGAATGATGTGAAAGTTTTATTTCTGATTTCCTTGTTCTTTTCAGCCTCTAAGCACAAAGCACTTATGGGAGAGAGATCATGATATTCTTAACAACTTCCTTTCCACTTTAGGATCCTACTCAGATCTGACTTTTGTTCTAGCAATCCTTCCCCAACAAAATTTACCTGGCTCATATGAGGTCCCTAGGGACCTTCACAAATGAAAAGTAACTCATTTGATAAATCAGCAAGAAATATAGAATCAGTCAACTGTGTGATGTGACTACCAGCAAAGCTCATGTTATAGTTATTTAAAGTAAAGTGTTAGTCTTTCGGTCATGTCTGAGACTTTGCAATCCTAAGGACTACAGCCCGTGAGGCTCCTCTGTCCATGGAATTCTCCAGGCAAGAACACTGGAGTAGGTAGCCATTCCCTTCTTCAGGGGATCTTCCTGACCCAGGGATCAAACCATCTGAGCCACCAGGGAAACCAGTTATTGAAGTAGATATCTATACTATGGAGGACCATGCCATATTTACAGTATTTATTAATGAAACAACTATTAAGTGCCAATTAGCTATCAGGTCCTCTGCTAGGGTACTGGGGTTACAATGGTGAATTGCAAAGACATGTGCCTACTTTGATAGAACACACACTCTCCAGAGATCACAAATAAATGTCTCATTGCAGGGCTTCCCTGGTGGTCCAGTGGTCAAGAATCCACCTTGCAATGCAGGGGATGCCGGTTCGATCCCTGGTCCAGGAAGATCGCACACACCATGGGGCAACTAATCCTGTGTGCCACAACTACTGAGCCCATGAGTTGCAACTACCGAGCACACTATGACACAACTACTGAAGACCACACACCCTAGAGTCCATGCTCCACAACAAGGCAAGTCACCGAAAGGAGAAGCCTGCACACTGCAACTAGAGAAAGCCTGTGTGCAGCAATGAAAGACCAAATGCAGCCAACATGAACAAATAAACAAAATTAAAAAAATAAATATCCCATTACATAACATACTTGATATTCAGTTTTGAGTACCAAGAATTAAGAGTAAAGGTGGCAAACTAGGATGTGCTCAAAGAGGTGACCTGGGTAGCGAGAGTAACTGTGCTGATTCCTAAGAGAAAAAGTCAAGAGAATGAGATATTTAGCCCAGTGAAATGAGATAGTTCCTTGGAGTTACATATTCTTCAAAGAAATCTTGAACTGGAGAAACTATGTTCAAGACTAGAAACAGTTGGCAATTAGTTGCTTTTGGCTATATGACCTTTGTCAAACAAACGTATGAGGACACCCAAGTAGCCCTCACTTTACATGGTACCAAGTTAACTGACATTAATGCATATTACACCCATGTGGGATCTGCTTAAGCAAGGGACTGAGTTTCCACATAAACAGAGTCACACATTTGTGTTAGTATGGTGTTGTGCAAAGTGAGGGCTACTCACAGCCTGACTGAAGTGCCTGTGGAGTAATGAAGCTTTAGTGCAGGCCCTCTCTCTAATGTGGTCCAGTGGGCACTTAGGGTCTCGCATTTGTAAGACCCTTAGAGTTTCTTAGAACATAACTGAAAACGAAAATGAGGGCTTCATGAAGAAAAAGATCTATTAAATTTTTACTTCTTCTGTATGTTCATCCCATAGCAATATACTTAAGAAACAATTAAATTAGTGCTTCTGAGAGTGATAAGTCTGCTGCTACTGTGGATATATGCCCAGGTTACAATCTATTAATGTCCCCTATGCTGTCTCTGGTAACATACATGTCACAATTGGCATTAAGCATTTCTGAAATTTGGGGTTTAATATTTGCCTCTTATTCTCTAAAATACAATTTTCATATGTCAGTTGTGTTTAGCGTGGTCCTCAGTTTATCTGCGGTGTTTACAAGTAGGTGTTCACTAAATACTACTGGCTGAATGAATTAAATAACAAAGCAAGGAAAGAAGAAAGAAAGGGAAGAAGGGAGGAGAGCAGGGATAAAAGGAAGCAGGGGGACAAATAATTAGTAACTTTCAGATTTTATAAATTTAACTAGAAAATACTGTCAGATTTTATAAATTAAACTCTATAAATGTGGTAACATGTGCAAACTGGTTACAGGGAACAACTAAAATGTTTTACAACTATGATTACTATTAGCATTGCTTGTTAACATTTATGGAATTTATTTTCTGCCCTATATTAAGTTCTTTACAAGTTTCATCTTGTTCAGCCTTCAAAATACATGGATGCAGCAGTAACTTTTTATTACCCCCATTTACCATTTCAGAGAGCATCTGGGTAAAGTACTACTAAGATTTTTTGCTAACTGCCTCTGTGTTTTCATGGCACCGTAGAAGCTCACGATTCTCTAAAATGAAAGCAACTTTTAGCAGGACAGTCTTTGGTCTTTTTTGAATTATAGATTCCTGACACCATCTTGAAATGGAAGGGAAGATTTGGAAAAGGAACAGTTCCAATTTTAAAATCACACCACTTTCTATTCTCTTTGTCTCTGTATATACAGACAACTCTTACTTATCCCCATAAATGGGATACACAGAAAATCTCCCTGCTAGGAATCACGAGGCCACAAAGAAATAAAGACATGCTGTGTTTCCCTTTCATCCTGGGGTAGCTTGAGAAAGCAAACAGAGCACGGTTGTTTTTTTTTTTTTTTTTTTTGTCAACCTTTCTTGCCCAAAGGGAAGAGTTGAGTTCAATGAAAGATGACAAAGTGCTTTGAGATCTGAGGAGCAATTATATCAACTCAAACTATTTCATGTAAAGTCAAAGGTGGTTTTATGTCCTTGAAAAAGAGTGTCAGTGCTCCCCTTTTATAGGTTTCTGCTTTGAAACAGTAGAGAAATCAAAACCCTATAATTTAATCCTTTTCTGCTTTGGGGGACACTTGCAAAGATTTGGGAAATAATAATACGATGCCTTGTGCTCTGAAGTCTCACGTTATGTATCCCCTGTGGATTTCCCAAAATGAGACTGAGGCTACTGAGAAGAATATTGCTTTCTAAATGAAGCCAATACTTCTTGACAATTCTTCATTAACAAAATTCACAATTCAGGGGCACCTACTGAGCAGTGAGTGCAATGTATTGACAACTTGAGCAGTTACTGAAAATCTATATACCTGGAACAGTTATCCTTGCCAGGGTTAAGTGCATTAAAAAAAGAATTTTTGGGGGGGGGGCTGCTAACTCGCCAAGAGGGAAACTAGTAAATAGTCCCATCTTGCGTGTTTCTGTGACGTTAATCTTGGAGGTTAGTATTATTGTAATCTGTCTTTTATATATGGTAAGTGCAGTCCTGAAATCTTTGGGGACCCTTTGTGTAGTGCTATCTTGGAGTGAGGGGGTAACGGTTGTAGCATCTGTGTTGCGGTATAAAGTATGTTTCATGTACGTGTAAAATATGTTTCATCTCCAAAATGAAATAACTTGAGAGTCTATTAAATATAAGAGCCTTCGCCACCGCAGCAATCACCTTTAAGGAGATTAGAGGAAAACAAAAGACTTCCGACCACGAAGACTAACTGCTCAGCGCTTGCTTGCCTCTTTTCTTTTAAATCCCTTTGTGTTACATTATTGAACAAGCCTCTTGGCTCCAGACTATTCTTCCTAATCACTAATGCTCCCATCACCTGCCTCATTTCTGGTTCTTGCAAACCCAAGTCCAAATGCCAGGCTTCTGAGTCTCTGGAGGGCAACAGCCTAAAGAGGATTGCTCAGAATAAGCAGACTTCTTGCCTTGTGGATAACTGCCTCTGGGATTTGAGAATTTCACAGAAACTCACAATTCCCTCAACTTTTCAGCTGACAGTGCTTGATCTTCGCTGGACTCTAGGCCTTCCAGAACCTTGAATATACGTTATCTATTCTCTTTCCAGGGAAAAGAAAAGCCCATAAGCATGGAGTTTGGCATGCAGTTCCCAGGATATGACAGTGAATATTTCTGAAATTCTGTTTCTGTTGATCTTACCAGGGATTTGTGATGAACAAGGTAAAATGAGGTCCCCCATTTATGGGACTTTCAGTACAAAGGATGCTCTCCTCCCATTTGTCAGGGCTGCAGATGCTAGCTCCTGAAAGAGACAAGTCCTGAAATCGTAGAGGCATAACACAATCTTTTGTGTGTGTGTGTGTGTGTGTGTGTGTGTGTGTGTGTGTGTGTGTGTGTGTGTGTGTGTGTGTGTGTGTGTGTTGTTTTTTCTCACTAGGTCTGATGTGGAGACAGGCACTTGGTAAACGTGTGGCTCCAAGGTGACAACAAAGGAACAAGGATGGTGATGGCAGGCCACATTGTAAATCCATCACCCCAGGCCATGATGCTGATACCAGTTTTGTTTATAGACTTATTAATATGTTTCAAATCCACCTGTAAGAGAAACAAGACAATGACAGAGTGACTGATATTTGACGTGTATTATCAGATTTGGTGTCTGATGATATTTTGTCTGATGTCTGATCTTGTTGTTAGATTTGGGGTCTACTATCTCCCTGGGCTGTAACTTTTCGTGGAGAGAGGGAGACAGAGAAAGAGTTTAGGGAAAGTGCTGATTTTTTTCTTCAAGAAAGAAAAATAGACTTTATGCTGCTTAAGAGGATTTACTCACAAGAATGCTCTGATTTCTTAGAATGTCCACCTAAGTTAAAGAAAATATCTTAGCTAATTAGAATCTCCCTCTTTTGCTCGGATATTACAATAAAACAAATAAAATAGCATATTGAGAGAAAAACTCTTCCTCCCTAATACACACACACACATGCTGAAATTGACACTATTTACATGGCACTTCAAGCTCCAACTTTACTTATTTGGCCACGTGTGTGGCATGGGGGTATTAGTTCCCTGACCAGGGATCGACCCCGTGCCCTCTGTAGTGGAAGTGTGAAGTCTTACCCACTGCACTGCCAGGGAAATCCAAGCCCCAACATTGATCTCTGACCTTTCCGTAGAAAGACAGAGGAGAACCTGTATATCTGAGCCACGTCCCGGGGAGAAGCATTGATACTCCATCAACTGTAAGCCATCTCTACACTGAAGAGAACTGTGTCAGGTCCTTTGAAAGCCTCTGACCACTGTGGCAAAGAGGAGAGAAAGAGAAAAACACAGGCGAGTCATAATGGATTGTTGCTCTATCTTATCTTTCATGTCTTCATGTTCAGTAACTGTGCTTTTCTCTTTTCATGCATGCCCTGCAGTGAATATTGCTTAATTCAATTTTACTCTGTAGATATGCTTACGATAACTGAAATAAGTCATTATTAAATGAAGTTAATTCATAAAGCACTATTCGAGGCTTATCTGTGGATTCCACAGGAAAAGCATCCATTTGTTAATTTCTCATTTCACTGTCTTTTCCTCTTACGTCAATCACATAAAAAAACATAGATGTCTTTTATTCATTTATTCACACAACAAATATTTCTGAAGCCTCTACTATGTGCTTATGATTCTTCAAGCATGTAAAAGAATGTTAAAGAGATTTGTTCTCAGGACATCCCTGGTGGTGCATGGATATGAACCTGCCTGCCAACGTGGAGACATGGGTTCGACTTCTGGGCCAGGACGATTCCACATGCTGAGGAGCAACTAAGCTCCTATGTCACAACTACTGAGCCTGTGTGCTGCAACTACCGAAGCCTTCATGCCCAGAGCCTATGATCTTCAACAAGAGAAGTCACCACTATGAGAAGCCTGTGGACCACATCTAGAGAGTAGCCTCAACTCTCCATAACTAGAGACAGCCTGCATGTAGCAATGAACACCCAGCACAACCAAAAATAACAAATTATAAAAAAAAGAGCGATTTGTTTTCCATTTTCCAAAGGAATATGAAAAGAGAATTGGAAACAGGACTTAAAAATCTCAGCACATCTGTTTATAGTGTGCTTCACTGACAAGTAGAAATCCAGAATATATGATTCATAGGTCTGTATCTCCGAGGCTGGAAGCCTGGGTGTTACATTCCACAGACTCTTGTATCTCTAGGGCTCTGGATTCAATCTACCTGTGCCAATGAGACATGCTTGTGTGCGCAGAGGAAGATGTAAGAGGCAGAACAAGCCACCTTCCTCCAGCAGTGGAGGCTGACAGTGTTGATTTCAGGGGACTAGAGCATCTGCAGAGTCTGACCAGACTCATTATCCTCTGACAGTTCTCACCTTTGGCAGCACCTTTCTGATGTTAATGCAGTTTACAGGATGTGACCTAAAGATTCAGCAGCAGTATTTCCCACCTACCTCCTACCTAATTCCAACTGTGAAATTCTGTTCTGTTTGAAATAATTAATATTTTCTTTACCTGCTCTGAAATCTACTGATACAGCAATTCTTTTCTTTGCAAAAGAATTCTTCATTTTAAAATAGGATTTGCTGAGAGGCTATGTGTCCTGCAGATATCAGTTCTATAGGTTTTTAATTTGTACTAAATGAAATAAGGGTCCTTTTGTCAGACGTGCTGGGAAAATCTGCATTGGTATCTCATTCTTGAAAATCATGATGAACATTATTGATCATTGAACACACTGGCATGTGGAAATGTCTACCAGTCCAGCAATAAAATAACCACATTGAACTTTGTTTTAACAAAGCATCATTTTTCACACTTGATTAATCAAGAGTTTTTTTTTTTTTTTAATGTAAACTTTTTGGAGCATCTTAGAAAATTACCCTTTAAGAACTTCATTATGGTAAGTGGCATATTGCACCATTTCTGGAAATAGTAAATTCCTGTAATAAGTGATGCTTTTCTTTATAAAATAAAATTAACCACACTGGTTTTCCCAAGGATACAGATATTGCCAAAAAGAATTTATTACTATTGCAGAAAATATCTCCAGAAGAGTATTCATATGAATGGATTTTCAGGTTTTAAGTAGTGTTACAAAAAGCTGTCAAATCTATCTAGAAGCTTTTAAAAATAAACTCAAGACCAATCTCTGTGTTATAAGTATACCTGATTCTCAGCAGGAAGATTGCTGTAATCATTCAGAGCTACATATTAGTCTGCTAGGGCTGCCATAACAAAACACCATAGATTGGGCAGCTTACAAGTCAGAGATTTATATCCTCATGGTTTCAGAGCCTGGAGAGTCCAAGCTCAGGGTTCTGCAGGGTTTAGTTTCTGGTAAGGGCTCTCTGGCTTGAAGATGGCTTCCTCTGAGCAAAAGTGGGGAGAGGCAGAAAGAGAGAAAGCCATCTTCCTCTTCTTGTAAGGCCACCAATCCTATCAGATTTTCGTCCCACCCTTATGACCTTATTAATTACCTCTTAAAAGGCCTGTCTCCTAACATAATCAAAATGTAGGTTAGACCTTCAGTAAGAATTTTTGGGGGACACAAATCAATTCATAGCAAGTGGATATTCAGTTGATAATAGCAGTAGGGTCATACAAATTGTTTATAGTCAGTAATTGTTTTCATTTATCAGAGTATTCTCAAAGCATGAGTTGCACTTCTAACTGTGCCTTCTCACACTTAGACAGTGCAGAGTTGATCAATCTGAGACCAACACACTTGCAGTCATGGAGTCCATTATTTCATATGTCTTTGTTCAGAAAGGAAATGCATATCCTATGTGACTTCAGTCCAAGCCTTTTTGTTTTTTCTTGGAAATCTTCCTGATTTTCCTGAAGGTGGTACACAAGGCACCCTTTCTCCAAGAATACATCCTAATTACAGTGTTTTCAAATTAGAGGAACAGACCACATTCTGCTTCCTGACACCTCTTGAACATTTTACAATTTACATTAATTAGACAAACTGGGTGGTGTTCTAACAGGTACATTAATCTGACTTTTCCTTGGAGTAAATCACATAATTAAGATTAAGGCCATTGTCAGAGTCCGGAAGGAACTCCCCCTTGGACTGAATTACATCTCTGTTTGTGATTAACCTTCTTCCCTACTGGTTTTTGCAAAACAAAGAAAATGGGCCTCTGAATAAGAGTGTGTATTCTCCCTCTTCTGCTGATTTGGAGCCCATTGGGATAAGTTTTATATAATGTTATCTGTTGTTCATAGTCAGAGAGAAAAAAAAAATGACAATCCTATTAACAAGAAAGCTAAGTCAGAGATTCTTCTATTGGGAAGTTCATATTGAGCAATTTCAGGCATGCAACTATTTTAAAACTAATTCACAAAGCAGCTCGAGTGTATTATATTACTATTATAGTGTTTCTGTGTTTATTACCAAATGCTACTGTCCATTCTGTTTTGTCTTTTTCTCTTACCATGAAGGAAATTCAATATAACATTGAGGTCAACTAAAACTTTAAAATTTTCCCTAAATTTTAAATACCATTTGTTCAAAATTTTGACAAACCTCTGGAATTTGGCCAATTCCAAGGGTGTTGATTTCAGAGGCAAACAGACACACTGATGAAAAATTAAGGGTTTGTTGCATTACAATACCAGCCCTGCAACCAATCAATCATGTAACCTATATTAACTTCTCAGAGTTGCCATCTCCCCTTCTACAAAAGAAATAATAATAATAGTACCTGCTTCATAATACTGTTGTGAGAATTGAGATACTTAACATGAGATAATGTTGTGAGAATTGAGATAATAAAAGAAGTTAATGAACTGTTACTTTCCATATAGGCACTGTGATTTGAAAACATGTCTCCTTTATGTGTGTGTATTGTGTGGTCTGGTTCACTAAATAGACTAAATCCTATCATTAGAACCAGTTTATTTTTCTAATATATTTAAGGAAGTTTAATGCTACCCTTCTGGAAATCAATGTCTATTCTCATGTTTCTTCCAGGCGTGAGGAAGTCCTGCTTTGATTGACTTGTAGATAAAGAAAGTACTTAAGCGCCCCCTGGTGACAGCTCTTGGCTTTTGCTCCTGCTATCTCCGCAGCTAATAGTTCCACAAATACCATAAAGATCATGCAAAATGAAGTCTTGGCCCATTAAGTTAATTAAGCACCACTCGGCACCATGGTGTGTATGACCCAATCTAACGATTTTCATGATCCAAAAATGAGGCTAAATTTAGAGTAACGTCTCTCCTTTGACTGTGAATTTAGTCACAGCCAAACTCTTATTAGAGTGATTTTAGATTATGTGATTTCTGGGGTAGGCACTCCAAAATTAACTTATAAATTGAATGTTCACATAATCTAAAGCACTTAGCCACCGTTCATTAAAATTTAAATAAAATTTTTTCTCTAACCGCCAACACTCTCTCCACCAAACTATGAATTCTACTTTCTTGCCAACACCCTGAACCAAAGCACAGCAGGATATTGAGTGGTTAATACTATTTCTTTATTTCCCCCTCATAATTTCCCCCTTAGCCTTCAAGATTCAGCATATGTAATAGGTCTTCCCTAGGACCGCAAGCCAGCTGTGACATAGTGACAAGAAGCGGCCAAGTGGATCAATAATAATAATAATCCAGCCACCACCTTGACGTGAGCCGTGAGTTTCCCTGGCTTTGTGAGCAATTTGTACACCATGTGCAATGTTGCCACATGTGTCTGGGACTCACAGGAAAAAGACTGCAGTGTATCTACTAATGTAGGTGGTGGCAGCCAGTTAGTGGAATTAGTGGAACTGCTCAAAGATTCGTATTTCCAAATGTAGTACAAACACTGCCATTGGGAGTGTTGTACTTTAAATGGGAAGTTCTGATCTTAAAGGCAGAGTCCTCTCATGGCCTAATTCAGTCAACTCCTCAACTTTTACTTCTTTTATAAGTTGGTTGAGTTTAATTAAAGTCTTTCAGGACCTACAAAAGAATCTGGTTAGTTCTCTGAGAAGGTATTTGAGTGCTTAAGAACAATGTTTTGGGGTTTCCCTAAGGTAAGTCTGATTCAGAAACTGTTCAAAGAAGTTGATTTTATGAACCACCACTCTGACCCACACCCTGACCCTTCTACTTCCTCCTCTTCATTCCCGAAGCTACTACCCTGTTGAGACTCTTAACCTTTCTTTCTGAGCAATTTTTAAGCATCGCTGAGTGGATGTCTTCCTCTCAAACCTTTATCCCTCATATCTATCTCACATAGTGTGGCCAGAACAATTTTCATAAGGAACTTCTTATATTGTCACCTTTTCACTCAAGACTAGCATTCTCTAGAAACAAAGTCCAGTGACTATGTATGTATTTGTTGTTGATGTTTAGTGGCTCAGGCACGTCCTACTCTTTCGCGACCCCACAGACTGCAGCCTGCCAGGCTCCTCTGTCCATGGAATTCTCCAGGCAAGAATACTGGAGTGGATAGCCATTTCCTTCTCCAGGGGATCTTCCCAACTCAGGGATGGAACCAGTGTCTCCTGCATTGGCAGATGGATTCTTTACCACTGAGCCACAAGGGAAGCCCCTTATATATATACGTACTGTGCTTAGTCGCTCAATCGTGTCCAACTCTGAGACCCTATGCACTGCAGCTCGCCAGGCTCCTCTGTCCATGGGGATTCTTCCCTCAAGAATACTGGAGTGGGTTGCCATTTCCTTCTCCAGTGCATGAAAGGGAAAAGTGAAAGTGAAGTCGCTCAGTCGTGTCTGACTCTTAGCGACCCCATGGACTGTAGCCTACCAGGCTCCTCCGTCCATGGGATTTTCCAGGCAAGAGTACTGGAGTGGGGTGCCATTGCCTTCTCCGAAAGCAAGTACTACTATTAGCAAAAGAGGGTTTGAGTCTGAGTGATGCCAAAATTTTTTCAATATGGTCTCATGAGAACATTCAGCTCAGAGGCCCAGTGTCCAAACCATTGGTCTAAAAGTCTACACATTAATTATTTGCCACCTCCTGCCAACAGCTCTACTGCACAGATAGAGGGGACGTGGCTTCTCTTCAACAGAGGCAACAGAAAGGACATAACTAGTAAATGGAATACACTGTTTGGTGACCTGCCTGGACCTTGGCAAAGGAATTGGTTCTTTAGCATGAATTCACATAAAATCACCTTGTTTAAAGATGCAGATTTCCAGATTATAAGATCCGAGTTCTGTATAGCCAAGGAGCCTTTGAGAAGTATTATTCTAAAGCTATTCATTTCAATCTTGCATACACACAGCATCACTGGAAAACAGGTCATGCATACACATATCCCTGGAGAAGGAAATGGCAACCCATTCCAGTATTCTTGCCTGGAAAATCCCATGGACAGAGGAGCCTGATGAGCTACAGTTCATGGGGTTGCAAAGAATTTGACATGACTGAGCATGCATATATGTGTATATATATATACACACACACACATATATATATATTTCATATACGCATTTCAAATATACACACACACGTGTGTGTACTCACAAGGACAAAAGGTTTGTGATCTTGGCTTCATTAATAACTTTTAAAAGCCTTTCTTTGTAAAAGAGCTGAATAATTTAAACTAATTATTAGAAATTGTAATTTGCCTGACACTATGAAAATAAAATGACGGAGTAGACAACACTTTTCCAAATGAATTCACAATTTAGTCACACATATAAATATGTATGTGTGCAATTTCCATCCCATAATGAGTATGTCTGGACCTCCACTCTCTAAAAGGTAACCAAAAGTTTATAAAAGATCAAATAGTTGCTATCATAAACAGAAGAAATCAACATAGATTACAATTATAACACTAAATAAAAATTTTACAGCAATGAAATGTGTTACTTATATAAGCTCAGTTCAGTTCAGTTCAGTAGCTCAATTGTGTTCGACTCTTTGTGACCCCATGGACTGGAGCATGCCAGGTCACCCTGTCCATCACCAACTCTTGGAGCTTACTCAAACTCACGTCCATTGAATTGGTGATGCCATCCAACCGTCTCATCCTCTGTCATCCCGTTCTCCCACCTTCAATCCTTCCCAGCATCAGGGTCTTTTATAATGAGTCAGTTCTTCACATCAGGTGGTCAAAGTATTCGAGTTTCAGCTTCAGCATCAATCCTTCCAGTGTATATTCAGGACTGATTTCCTTTAGGATCGACTGGCTTGACCTCCTTGCTGTCCAAGGGACTCTGAAGTGTCTTCTCCAACACCACAGTTCAAAAGCATCAGTTCTTTGGTGCTCAGCTTTCTTTATAGTAAAACTCTCACATCCATACATGACTACTGGAAAAATCGTAGCTTTGACTGGACAGACTTTTGTTGGCAAAGTAATGTCTTTGCTTTTTAATATGCTGTCTAGGTTAGTCATAGCTTTTCTTCCAAGGAGCAAGTGTCTTTTAATTTCATGGCTGCATTGACCATCTGCAGTGATTTTGGAGTTCCCAGAAATAAAGTCTGTCACTGTTTCCATTGTTTCCCCATCTATTTGTCATGAAGTGATGAGACCCAATGTCATGATCTTAGTTTTCTGAATGTTGAGTTTTAAGCCAACTTTTTCACTCTCCTCTTTTACTTTCATCAAGAGGCTCTTTAGTTCTTCTTCACTTTCTGCCATAAGGGTGGTGTCATCTGCATATCTGAGGTTATTGATATTTCTCCTGGCAATCTTGATCCCAGCTGGTGCTTCATTCAGCCTGGTATTTCTGATGTGCTCTGCATATGAGTTAAATAAGCAGGGTTACAGTATACAGTCTTGATGTACTCGTTTCCCAATTTGGAACCAGTCTGTTGTTCCATGTCCAGTTCTAACTGTGGCTTCTTGACACAGGAGGCAGGTCCGGTGGTCTGGTATTCCCATCTCTTTAAGAATTTTCCACAGTTTGTTGTGATCCACACAGAAAAAGGCTTTGGCATAGTCAATAAAGCAGGAGATGTTTTTCTGGAACTCTCTTGCTTTTTCAGTGATCCAATGGATGTTGGCAATTTGATATACACTATATATATATATACACACACACACACACTATACTTTTTGAAGAGTTGAAAAGAGAAACTCTTTAAGTCTAAAATCAAAAAGCAGGCAACATGAGAGAATTAACTGTTTGAGCACAGATTATGCTGAATTTCTTGGTAACGTTAAGTTCAGAGCCTCTAAGGAACATCTGTGTTGTAGAGACATCAGCTAAGCAACTGAATGTAAATTGGAAATTGAGGAAAGGTATGGTCTAGATGAGAGTTTATTACCCTTGATGCTACTGATATTTTTAGCTGGATATTCCCTTGTTACAAAAGGGTCTCCCATGAATGTAGGATATTTACAGCATCCATGGTCTCTGCATACTACTAGATCCCAGTAACACGTTCACTCCTCTAGTTGCATCAACCAAAAATGTCTCCAGTGTGTGCCATGGGGAGAGGGAGAGGGGGAGGGGGAGGGGAGGGGGAGGGGGAGGGGAGGGGAGGGGGAGGGGAGGGGAGGGGGAGGGGGAGGGGGAGGGGGAGGGGGAGGGGGAGGGGGAGGGGGGAGGGGGGAGGGGGGAGAGAGAGAGAGAGAGTGTGAGTGTGTGTGTGTGTGTGTGTGTGTGTGTGTGTGTGTGTGTGAAGTCACCCTGGCTGAGAACCACTGGTCTAGATACAGAAATGGGTGAGTCACAGCTGTGTGGGTGGTGTTGAAGCCAGTGAGAAAGTTAAACACGTAAAGAGTTATGAGATACAAAATATATATATATATTTATAGGGTAAGCATGGCAGGGGATGAGGAAGTGAAAGAAATTCAACCTAAGAGGTGGGAGAGAGACCAAGCAAACAATTTCTAACAGTCAAAGAGTTTCAGGAAGGAGTCATTTGTTCTAGAGATGGAATACTTTAAGTATCCATTGATCTGAGAATTAAAAGATCATTATTAACTCAATGAGTCCAGTTTTAGTGGGTTGGTGAGGGCAGAAATGAACTGTAGTGAGGAAGAGAACACTGATTAATTCTTAAAAAACATAAAATATGAAGGGACTCAAAAGGGAGGTAGCTAGATAGGTATGTGGGATAGAAAGGTTGAATATATTTATCTATTTTTAGTGATAAGACAGACAAGATTGTTACAAGTTGAAAAAAAAGCATGTAATATGGGAGAAGCCAAAAAATTGCATTCTGAGACTCACAGGAACTACACGAATGTTATTGTCTTAAATATACAACATTACTGTAACCAGACAGAGAAACGTGACACTTGGGTCATGGTGCTGATTTTACCTTGTAACTGACAGTATGACAGGTGTCCTTATTTAAAAGACTCCATTTTCAGATGCATGAAAAAGGAAGCATTTAGAAAGTGAAGGAACATTAAGAAGTTAAGGTCAAAAGAAAATGTCAAGTCTGTGAAAGAAAAGGACAATGCCTAGAAACAGCTAAAGGGGATGCTAGGGGCAAGGAGGAATATTAAACCTAAACTCAAGTCAGCCCAATTACAGTCCACTGGTATCACCTCTTTCTAGATTTTTTTTTTAAGACATTCGGATCTTTTCAGCCTGGAGAACTATAGTGTGTGCAATAACCACACCTTTTCTTGTTACAAAACTGTAGAGATCTGGGAAATGTTATTCTTTCCCCACAATGATTGATGTTAGCTTTCCTTGGCTGATGGTTCATTATTCTTTCATCCCCAAACATAATTTGGGAATATTTTATTTTCTGTGAAAACATAGAAATAATTATTCCTCAAATTATGTGTGTTTTGGAGTTCAGATAGCTATGGTCTTCTCAAGTTATTGGAGTAGCAAGAAGACAGATAAATCCAGTGACACCATTATGTTCTTCTTTACAATGAGGAAGTTTAATAGCAAGGTCTCTAGAGTACCTCCAATGCTGAAAATTGAATTATTATTTTTCTAACATCCTCGGAACACCAGCAATAAAACTTAGTGGCTAAAGTTATAGTAAATCTGTGTGCCTCTGTGTGTGTGTGTTTGTATATGTGAGTGTATGTGTGTGTGGTGTAATGAGGCATTTTCCTTAAGTCAGGCAATTCAGGTATATTAACTCTTTAAACCATAAAATCATTATCTAGTGCCCTGAGGCAGCAATTTACTAAATGGTATTCTAAGTAGCCTGGAAAATTTAATGGCGCCTCTGAGAAATGACCAAAGGCTTTGGACTGGAAACTGTCCTCACATTGTCCAGCATAAAACCATATTGGTGTGAAGATGAGCCATTAACAACGTTTCATATATAACATATATGTAGCCACATTTTGGTGATTTATTCCCAACAAAATGTGCATTTGCTGACATGGAAGAACAATCTTCAGAGGAAATGGCTCTGTAATATATGACTTGATATGTCTTCCACATCAAGCTGCCATTAAAGACAAGAATTTGTGTACATGAATCGATCAAATTTATCACTAAAAAATGATAACTGAATAATATCAGAATATATAACAATATTGAAATACCCTGTCTCAGAAGTAGCAAAGCTTTTGTTTTAACTCATATCTCATAGAAAATCTCAATAATGCTCAAGAAATATATTATTAATTTCTTACAAATAGTAAGAAATGTGCTCTTATTATTCACATAACGGAGAAAGCAGGTAAATATTTATACGACAACTCATATCAAAATGTATATTAATCAACAGAAGACAGATTATTTAAGAATGAAAAAGGAATGTGGCAGACAGTGTTTAATTTTACATATTCTTAGCTTTAAACCTCTTTCTTCACCCTCATTGGTTAAATCCCCAGATTACCTTAGTATGTTCTGTTTGTTCAATTTTTTTAAATTAATTTATTTTTTATTGAAGTATAACTGCTTTACAGAATTTTGCTGTTTTCTGTCGAACTTCAACATGAATCAGCCATAGGTATACGTATATCCCCTCCCTTTTGAAATTCCCTCTGATCTCCCTCCCCTCCCACCCCTCTAGGTTGATACAGAGCTCCTGTTTGAGTTTCCTGAGCCATGCAGCAAATTCCCGTTGGCTATCTATTTTACATATGGTAGTATAAGTTTCCATGTTACCCATCTCCTAGAGTAATGGAAATAAAAACAAAGGAAAACAAGTAGGACCTGATTAAACTTAAAAGCTTTGCACAGCAAAGGAAACTATAAGCAAGGCAAAAAGACAGCCCTCAGAATGGGAGAAAATAATAGCAAATGAAACAACAGACAAAGGATTAATTTCCAAAATAAACGAACAGCTCACACAACTCAATACCAGAAAAACAAACAACCCAATCAAAGAGTGGGAAAAAGACCTAAACAGACATTTCTCCAAAGAAGACATACAGATGGCTAACAAACACATGAAAAGATGCTCAACATTGTTCATTATTAGAGAAATGCAAATCAAAACTACAATGAGATATCACCTCACACCGGTCAGAATGGCCCTCATCAAAAAGTCTACAAACAATAAATGCTTGTTCAATTTTGAGTGTGTGTCTTCTCCTCCAGTCCTGGGGATAAACCTCGGCTAAAATGACCTCAGGGAGTTTTGGATAACCTCCAACTCACCGCTACAGGGATTGGTTTGTGTTATCCAGCCATCGAGCAGTCACCACATGGTGTTCCAGGTCCCATGAGACTGGCTGCCAGATGGTTCAATGAGCAGAAAGCTCAGTACTCTTGGTTGTCCTTGTTCAGTTGCCCAGTCAGTCCAACTCTTTGCGACCCCATGGACTGCAGCACGGCAGACATGCTTCATGGGTGTCAATACTGTTAGTGGGTGTCAATCAGAAAACACTGTTCTGCGTTCTACTGCTGGCCATCTTGTGAATAAGGTCAAAATATAAGGATAAAACGAATATGTAGAGAAAGACACACAGCAATCACAGAAAGGTTAAGCTCTTATTAAACCAAGGATTATCCTAATCTACCTCTGAGCTTCAGTTTACATGAACTTCAGTTAATCCTTTTTATAGTTTAAGCCAATTTGAAATGGGTTATCTTTTATTTGCTGTCAGATGGATCCTTCCCTATTACATAGACTGCAATCATCTTAATTTCATTGACTTGAGCTTTAATTTCTTCATATATTGAATGAGGATACATTTGTCTGTCTATATTAATATTATAAGTATCCAACTAGACATATGCAAATACAGTTCACCCTTGAATGATGTGTATTTAAACTATGTGGGTCCACTTACAGGTAGAATTTTTAAAATAGTAAATACTACAGTACTACACAATCTGTACTTAGCTAAGTCTGTGGATGCAAACCTGTGGACACTGGAACCACATATGCAAACAGTCAACTGTAAATTATATATGGATTTTCAGCTTTGCAGAGGGCCCATGCTCCTAACACCTGTGTTGTTTAAGGGTCAATTCTACTTCGTAAAATACTCTAAAGAACGTATGGAACTATTATGTGACGAAAGTAAAACAAATTTATTTTTCTTTTAAGAATCAAGTTACTCTCAGACGACATTCTATTTTATAAAATAATTTTTAGGTTTTTTTTTTTTTTTTTCCCTTTCCTAAGTCATATTGTTTGCCAGATGTGCTGTTCACAAATTGAGGTATAAAATCAAGTTATTGGTCATAAAAGTGGATTTTCTGTAGTATATTTCACTAAGAGCTGTGAGGACAGTTTCTCTCTTGATCTGGATTCACTCTGAAGATATTTTACATCAAAGAAAACCTAATCCATCCTAGAAGGCGCATAAGAACAATTTTGTTACCCCACAAAGCTCTCAATTACTGCATTCCTGTAAAAGTTGTTCGACCTTTCATGATGCATGTGTACTGCTTTTCCTTTTCACTAAAATATGCTAAAGGTTCCTATTTTAAAGATAACTTTGAAACTCTGCATATGAGCATACTCAATGTAATAACAAAACCCACAACTGTCACTTTTATAAGTTATTATTAAGAATCCATAAACATATATAGTTTGGAAAAAAACATGTACACTTAGAATTCCTTAAGTATATCTGTGGTAGACTATTTCAATGCTTTATTTCCCCTCTCCCAGCAATGGAATTATACACCCAAAACTTGTCCAATAACTCTGCAGCATCTCTGATCCCACTCGTCCCTGGACAAAGATTGGTAACTTGCTATCTGACCAATGTGAATTTGGTAGATATGGCAGAGTAGAGGTTTGAAATGTTGCTCTGATTGGGCTTGACCTCCTGTATCTCTGCCTCTGTGATGAGAACATGCCAAACTATCTCTCTGAGAGTAAAAGAAAACACATAAATGAGAACCAAACCACCCAGCCAAGCCTAGCTTAGATCAGGAGAGCTATGTCTGGCCCAGCCTGCAAAAAAGTCGATCCACAAGCAATTCAGAGATGTGTGAGATTTAATACATGCTTATTGCTTTAAGCTAACGAGTGTGAGGAGAGTTGCTAAGCAGAATTTTGTGCCATAGCAAATTGAAACAACTATGTGTGTGGGTATGTTGGTATGTATGTTCAACCCTGTGAAGCATATGCTGCTGCTGCTGCTAAGTCGCTTCAGTCGTGTCCGACTCTGTGCGACCCCACAGACGGCAGCCCACCAGGCTCCTTGGGTTGTCCCTGGGATTCTCCAGGCAAAAACACTGGAGTGGGTTGCCATTAGCATATAAAGATATATAAATTCATTGTCCACTGATTGCAACGAGCTAATACACTGAAGAAGGGGATGGATGAAAATAGTTGCAATAAATAGAAGGCTATCATAAGTTTTTAAAGACTGTGAAAGCCAAGACTGCTACCTTTGCCATCACATCTTTCATATCTAGCCTATATTTTATGTTGCATGATTCCAACTGGGCATGAAAGGGATGAGTGATATAGTCTGTAATAGCTGGATATTTTTATTATTTCATCACTTTCAACTGGAATCCAGGGAATAATCTTTACTTCACTTCTTTATTTCAGGTTCAGTCTTAATACTCTAAATTGTGTTTCTAGAAATGCAGACATCAAGTATGGTTTCTTTAGCTTATTCAGTTTATACTCATCCTCCATTCAAATGGCTGTCCCCATTACCCCACAAAAACATATTTGAGGAACCAGCTATTTTATGCTCTCATAATCTCTTTTCTGTCAAAGAGTTTTCTATTGTCTTTTTTATAACCCATTCACTGCCCTCATGTTGGCGGTTTTAAAAGATAAGTGGAATTTTAATAACTTATTGCTTAACTTATTGAGGTTAACCTATTGCTAGCATTTGTCCTTTTTAGACGGAAAGAGTACCTGTTCTCATCTGATGGATAAAAACAAATTTTCCAAGACTCTGTTTTATGTTACCTGGTATCAACATTAGGAAGAATGTATGGATGTGGAAGATGAAAACATTAATACACACACAGGTAAAACCAGAAATATCAGTGTAGAATTAGATAGATAATATAGTTCTATTTTTAAAATATGATGCTTTTTTCATAACCAGGCTCGCAAATATACTTGAACTCTGTCTCATACAGACTTGGCAAAAAGACTTCCCAATCAATTGTCCAAGGTGAATGCCTAGGTAGAAATGTCTGATTCAAGAAAGATTCACCCATGTGCCCCAACTAGAAGACCCCACATGCCACAACTAAAAGGTTTTGCATGCTGCATCTAAAGATCTGGTGTGCCACAATAAATAAATGGAAACAAATATTAAAAAAGAATGATTCATGCATGCAAGGTGTGTTAGTTAGTGTTCTCTAGAAAAACAAAAACAGTAAGATACATGGATGTATAGAAGAGAAAGATTTAAGGAATTGACTCGTGATTGTGAGAGCTGACAAGTCCAAAATCTGCAGGGTGAGTTGATAGCATTGACACCCAGGGAAGAGTAAATATTACTGCTGCAGTCCAAAGACAGTCTGCTGGTAGAATTCCCTCTTTCTCTGGGGAGATGGATCTTTTTTTTTTTGTCTATTAAGTCCTTCAATTGACTGGATGAGGCCCATTCACATTTATGGAAAGTAATCTGCTGCTGATTAAAATGTTAGTGTCATCTAGGAAAAAAATTCCTTTACAATAACCTTCAGACCAGTGGTTTGACCAAATAGCTGGGTACCGTGCCCTAGCCAAACTGACATAGTAACCATCACAGAAGAATGGACTATGGGTGGCAAAGAACAAACAATAGTTTCTTCACAAAGAATTGGGTTTGTGGATTTTAAATAACCCATTGATTGTCTAAAAATGTTTTTAATTCAAATCAGAAGATGATGAAATATAAGGAAACACCACTTTGTAAACAGTGCCAAAATCACTTAAAACTGAAGAGACTCAAGGGAAAAGACAAAACACTGGGCAGTAATTATCAGTTTACTTTCTCTCTCCTAGGCTTAAATTTTCTTACCTGCTTCTGTAAATATTACCTAAATGCCATTTCCCCCCTTGCCTTAGCATTCCTAGACAGTTTCACTGTCACACAGCACACAACACTTTAAGTCTTTGTGCAGAAAACATGAATCTCAAATATCAGCAGAATATCATCTTTATGGTGCTGTGTTATAGCCAGAGAAAAATATAAACCTTCTATCCTCAGTGGGATTTTCTTCTTGAAAAACACTGAAAGTCTATTATAAAGCTTGTCATAAAAATCTCTCCCCGAGCCCTAGATTATCCCATAACTACCTAGTGAACCAACACAAGGTATGATGTTATTATAGAAAGCTCACATATTCACATCCTCTTGCAAAAAATAATCTCAGTAAGACCGAAAGAAATAATAGCAGTCTTATTTCACATTTGTTCTTTGCTGGAAGATGAGGACCATCTTAGACTCCTTCAAGTTCTCAGATATAAACTGATTTGTCAAAGCATTTTCAACACTTCTAAGTGAAATGTGGCTTCTCTGGGTCACTCAAATATCTCCAAATTAAATTTTTTCATAACCCTTCAATATAGGGACTCATGCTGATGCTCTTTTACCGTCTTATTACTCAATATTGTCAACTCAGCAAGATTTGCCATTCTAGAAAGTTCTTGTCTGGTTAATAAGGCAATTATCAACTTTTAGAAAATGCTTAGCATTCTTACTTGTGTCAAGTATTTAGGGTTGGGTAAAATGCTTGAAATTTGTTAACATATGGGTGAATATGATAAAGCAGTTTTTTTTCCTCCAAACTCGGGATCAAATACTGGGTAATGTTAATAATTGCAACTAATATTTTTGAGCATGTACGTGTGCCAGAAACTATAAACTCCATGAAGGCAGGTGCTTTTTCTGTATTATTCATCACAGCCCAGCCAGCACTTAATGCATTGTCTAGCTTATAATAAGCATATAATAAATGCTTATTGAGTAGATGGAGGCATGACCTCACCTAAGACTCAAATCCACTTCTGAGTTATATTATGTTCCTCATCTTTAACATGAGGCAACTGAATCTTTGCAAGAATGAAACATATGACTACTTAGTGTCTTTTTTAGGACTAGAACTCATGTCTATATCCAAAAACTATTCTCCATCTCTATGCCATACTGCTTTTGAATTTCCACAACTCACAAGAGACAATATGAGTTTAAAAACTTATAAACTATATTATGTGGATGCTGTTTTTTTTAGATGCTTTTTAAACTCGTAGATTGTTTACTGAAATATTAGTACATAAGTGAAGTCACTCAGTCGTGTCTGACTCTTTGCAACCCCATGGACTGTAGCCCGCCAGGCTCCTCTGTCCGTGGGATTTTCCAGGCAAGAATACTGGAGTGGGCTGCCATTTCCTACTCCAGGGGATCTTCCCAAACCAGGGATCGAACCCAGCTCTCCCGCATTGTAGGCAGACACTTTTTCTGTCTGAGCCACCAGGGAAGTCCGGCAGGGAAATAATAAAAATTACTATTACCGAGGAGTTAAAATTTGTTCCTGTAACATTTATGCAAATAAATCTACTACACAGCAAGATAGCTGTCACTTTTTTCTTTTCAAAAATTTCTATTTATTTTCATTGAAGTATAGTTGATTTACAAATATTATGTTAGTTTCAGGTGTACATATCCTGTTTGTTACATATTTTATATGTATTAGTTTGTATCTCAATCTCATACTCCTAATTTGCCTCTTCCTCTTTCCCTGTTTCTGTTGGTAACCATTAGTTTGTTTTCTATATATATTTTTGGAAACCATTACATATATCTGGATGTTAAAGAAAATACTTAGTAAAATACTTAGTAAAAACAATTCTTGTCATCATGAACCCTACTGAGTATAACAGAATTGGCATTATCATGGTTTAGCTAGACACAAAAGGACCGATGCTGTATGATTCCACTGACATGAAGCAGCTAGAATCATCAAATTCTTAGAGGCAGAAAGTAGAATAGAGATTAACAGGGCTGGAAGGGAAATGGGGAATCATTACTGAATGGATACAGAGTTTTAGTTTGGGATATTGAAAACATTCTGGAAATGAATACTGGTGATGGTTGTCCAACAGTACAACTCTACTTAATTCCACTAAACACTTAAAATGGCTAAAATGATAAATTTTATGTTACACATATTTATCACCATATTAAAAAACAGTTACGGTTTAGAAGATACTGAACAAATGCTACTGTTAAGAGAGATGTGCTTGCTAGATATTGGTTTAAAAAGTCAGAATTACCAACAAAAAATTATGATTAACCTAAAATCTATTTGATCTTTAAGATTACATATTTTACAGGTAACAATGTAATTATTCCCACTCTCTCTAAATCTTCTATTTCACAAGTTTTCTATGTTTTCTAGTAGTTCTTGACCTTTTGGGAAACAGGAAAATTCTTAGAATCTTCTATCATCCATAGAATCTCTTGCTACAAAACTCACAAATATTAACAATTTGGTGCAGAAATCTACTGGATTCAAAGAGACAAGAGCCCTTAGCATTTGTACCTTATTCAATTAATTAAAGATCATATCCTACCCCCTGAAATCTGATGATGAATTTTTCCCCCCAATGGATCATGTCTAAAATGAGATGATGGGAAAATACACACTTGCATTGTGGGGAAGGTGTAGTATACTACAAGTCATTCCAAATAACAGAGGAAGTCTTCATGCCGGAAGCTGGTTACCAAGACTTTGCCAACCATCTAACACTTGGCCATCACTTAGAAATTACCATAATCTTTTGCCAGATGTCACCATGCTGGACAGCACTGTCACATGGCAACCCCTCAAAAAAATCTCAGTAAAGTTCGTGTCTTCAAGATAAAAAAATAGATTCTAGTTATTTAGATGATAGATGGCTACAGTCCGAAGAACTTGAGGGATTAGAAGTGTTTCCTAACATTTTACCCACCAACTTACACATTTGATATATTTGCCATATCCAATTAGTATCAATAATTAATGTCTTTAAAATCAAATTTAAATATAACTTCCAAGTTTTTCTAAGCAATCATAAACACACACACATATATTTTTACTAACTGATATTAACATAAACACAAAACTACAGTAATTAAACAATTTGTCACTTAAAACCATTTAACTCCCCCAGCACTACAGCACTACATTTTGAAACACTGAGAGAAATAATGCTCAAAAATTAAAAAAAAAAACAAAAACCTGAGCATTTAAATCATTCTGCTTTAAAATGTTTAAACTCGGTTTTGTCTTTCTTGTGGAGTTCACAGTATTCTGTGTGAATACTAAATCTCCAAGTTTTAAGTTCACTTCCCTTAGAAGTAGGGCTGAAATTGAGAATTCTGACACAAGAAGTTTTGGGGGGAGTAGGGTGGGGAGAAGGGGTGCTCTTTGCAGACTGAGAATGACGGAAAGAAGCAGAATAAGGCATAAGAGACTAGCTTAGACCTAGTCACACGGATGGGAAATGAAAGCCAAGCACCAAGGTTAGCGCCACCTGGAGGCAAAGCGGTGCCAGTGAGTCACAGCCCCAGAACAGATGTGCAGGGGAGGCAGCCGGAGCAAAGCTCACCAGCCGAGCAGCTGTGAATTATTATCCAACACTTGAAGAGATGCCACCCCAGTAATCTTGGGCTTCCCTTGTGGCTCAGCTAGTAAAGAATCCGCCTGCAGCGCGGGACACCTGGGTTTGATCCCTGAGTTGGGAAGATCCCCTGGAGAAGGGAAAGGCTACCCACTCCAGTATTCTGGCCTGGAGAATTCCATGGGCTGTATAGTCCATGGGGTCACAAAGAGTTGGACAAGACTGAGCAACTTTCACTTTCACTAAAGAGGTACAGGCGATTTTTGTGTGACACCATTTGTGTCCATGATGCAGGAAAAGCTAACTAAATGCTACCAAAGTTTTTGCTGCCTTCAAAGTCTTTCTTACATCTATTTATGAGCAAATTATTACTATTCTGTTGCATCTGGCTTTATGTTACAACCCAAGTTTTCAAAATGGATATAGATTCACTGGCACACAATCTTGAGTGTTAGCCAAGGACATAGGTAGCACACTTAAAACATTAAGTCCTGGAAATAAGTAGTAGCAAACATGTTTTTAACATGAGATATATATGCACACACACATACACACACACACATATTGTTGCTGTTGTTCAGTCACCCAGTCATGTCTGACTTTTTGCAACCCCATGGACTGTGGCACGCCAAGCCTCCCTGTCCCTCTCTGTCTCTGGGAGTTTGCCCAAGTTTATGCTCATTGCATCGGTGATGCCATCCAGCATACATATATATATGTCAATTGAATCGGTGATGCCATCCAACCATCTCATCCTCTGTCATCCCCTTCTCCTCCTGCCCTCAATCTTTCCCAGCATCAGGGTCTTTTCAAATGAGTCAGCTCTTCACATTAGATGGCCAAAGTATTGGAGTTTGTATGCGTATATACACGTGTGTATATACATACATATATATACATGTATATAATACAGCAGAATGCAAAGTCTACATGAATGTGTAAAATAAAACAAAATTTTGTTTGGGGGGTTACATTCTCTACATCTCTGACATATGTTTTTATTCTCCTCCTCCAGTAAAGGATGCTTTAAGTTAAGAATCATTTATTGAGAGCTGAGTATATCCCAGATACTGTGCTGAGTTATTTATACACACATCACCTCTTATTTACCTTCCCTCCAAATCCTTTGCATCCTGTGTTCTTATGCCCCTTTAGAGATGAGCAAATGGATGTATGACCATCTATGATAACTTGCCATACAGGGAAAACCCAGAATTCAAACCCAGAAGGAAACCAAGACAATGGCCATTTTCAAAGCCATTATAATCCTCTACCCTCCACTCTTGCACAGTAAGTTCAGACACAGAAGGGGTATTTTAAAAGTAAATTCTGGAGTCAGAGAAACAGCATGAATTGTCCAGGTTTTATTTGGTAAACAGCAAAATTGTGTTGAAGTTAATACTGTGGGCTCCAGAGTTTAGTTTGCCTGAGTTCCAACTGCACGGCCTTCCACTTATTAATAACAAACTAGGGGTACTTATTTAACTTTTGCAAACCTCAATTTTCTCCTCTGTAAAATGTACATAGTAGAAATCCTCTCCGTGTTATTGTGAGGACTTTTTACAGATTTAAAAAGGTCTAAGAATAGTATGTGGCATGTATAGTCATCTGTCAATTTTAGCTATTTTCTGGCTTCATACTTTGGTTCTCATTTCACAACTGTAAATTTGCTATCTTCCCAAGATGGCTATTTTAATCACTTGTATAAAAACAATAGATTCCTTTTCATTAATTTTAGGAGCCATTACCACTATCAATTCACTCTGTGTACAGACACAATTCAAGACCTTCCCTTTATTCCCAGACTCTATCCTTTGCTGCTAACTTTGGATAAGATATTTGACCTCCCCACCCAAGCATGGTTCTTGTTTTCTGACAGAGGGATCATTCAAATACTGTTTAACTTAAAGCTCGCTTTGTATGTTTATTTTCGATTATTGTCTTTGTTGTGGTTGTTGTTCAGTTGCCCAGTCATGTCTGACTGACTGTGACCCCATGGACGGCAGCATGCCAGGTCTCCCTGTCCCTCACTATCTCCCAAAGTTTGCCCAAGTTCATGTCTACTGCATCGGTGATACCATCCAGGCATCTAATCCTCTGATGCCCTTATACCCTCAATCTTTCCCAGCATCAGGGACTTTTCCAGTGAATCAGTTGTTCACATCAGATGACCAACACACTGGCATTTCAACTTCAGCATCAATCCTTTCAAGGAGTATTCAGGGTTGATTTCCCTTATGATTGACTAGTTTGATCTACGTGCTGTACAAGGGACTCTCAGGAGTCTTCTCCGGCACCACAGTTCGAAGGCATCAATTTTTCAGTGCTCCGCCTTCTTTACCGTCTACCTCTCACAACCATACGTACCAGTAGGAAGACCATAGCCTTGACTATACTATCTATACTGACTATACTGTCTATATTGACTATATTGTCTTCCTTTATCCAAAAGGAAATCAGGTTTCTTTTCTTTTCATAAAGGATGAGAAAGTATTTTAGAAATTGATATGAAGGTAGAAATCCTATAGACTGAATATTTGTCCCCCTGAAATTTGTGTGTTGAAACCACATCTCCAACATGATGGTTTTAGGAGGTGAGTCCTTTGGGAGATGATTAGATTATGAAAGTGGAGCCCTCCTGAATGAGATTAGTGTCTTTAAAAATGAGAACCCAGAGAGTTTCCTTTCTCCTTCTGTAATGTGAGGATGAAGTGAGACGCTGCAATTTACCAACCAGGACATGGTTTCTCACCAGACACTGAATGTGCTACTGCCTTGATCTTGGACTTCCTGGGCCCCAGAACCATGAGAAACTAATTTCTGTTGCTTATAAGCCACCCAGTTTATGGTATTTTTATAGAGGAAAACAGAAGGGTGCAGTGTATTTAGATTTAGGAGAAATATGAGGATGAGACCAAAACACGTCTTTAAGAAGAAGTATTCTCTTCCCATTTGCCAGCCAAAATGCAAATTAATTTTCAGCTCCATTTGATTTCTAAGACAGTTCTTTCTGAACAAAAAGGAAAAACCTGTGCTCTTCCTCCTCATTCTTGTGAATGCATAGTAAATTAACAGTAAAGTAATGATGAATATGGAAATTAATCAAAAGGAAAAATATAGTTTTCACACACATATTTCTAAGCGAATTAATGATTTCCTTTCTTACAGTAAATGTGTTAAGACAGCAAAATGTGAGGAATAATTAAAAATGCAAGATTAAATGCTGTTGAAACTTTGCCCAACCTTATTAATGCACCACTGAGCTTAAGCAAAAAGCTGGGATAGCAATAGAAGTTATAAGAAAGTGTTACAGCCAGAAATTTTCAAATAAGGAGCTAAGAAAAAATGAACTAAATCATAATAGGTTTAAAAGAGAATTCAAGGGAGGAGACATAAGCAATTCAATTTTAAACATGGCCAAGGGCAGGGAATACACATGAAGAATCAGTGTAACTGGGAAAAAATAATCTTGGAAATAAGTCAAGGGTGGCTTTGAAACAGAGGATTCAATAACCTAGTACTTAGCTCTTGGCATAGTTCCATAAAGGAAAACTTGCATGATGTTTCTTCTTGCATGAAGCCAATCCAAATGCTTTGAATCAATGAACTGGTTATATAGATCAAATCATTTTGGAAAACTCTACCTCCTCTCCAAAAAGAGAAAAGAGAGTAAGGGCTATTCAGGGAGTGAATGATTCAAAAATTCCTGTGTGAAGTCAAGGTGCTTACCTTCGTTTTAAACAATGTATGTTTAATCCCAGCATGAGCAAAGCACAATACTAGATCCTAGAGAGCAAAGACAGAAAACACCCAGGATCTTTCCTGGAGTTCATTTAGATTTTTTTTGCTATCATCTTTTTAAAAATTATTTATTTTAATTGGAGGATAATTGCTTTACAATATTGTGCTGGCCTCTGCCATACATCAACATGAACTAGCCATAGGCATACATATGAGCCCTCCCTCCTGAACCCCCCTCCCACCTCCCTCCTCTCCCCAACCCTCCAGCTTGTCACAGAGCACCTATTGTGGGTTCCCTGCATCTAACATTAAACTCCCATTGCCTGTCTATTTCACATGTGGTTATGTATATGTTTCAATGCTATTCTCTCAAATCATCCCACCCTCTCTTTTCTTCACTGTGTTCAAAAATCTGTTATTTATATCTGTGTCTCCTATGTATGCAGGTCAGGAAGCAACAGTTAGAACTGGACATGGAACAACACACTGGTTCCAAATAGGAAAAGGAGTATGTTAAGGCTGTATACTGTCACCCTGCTTACTTAACTTATATGCAGAGTACATCATGAGAAACACTGGGCTGGATGAAGCACAAGCTGAAATCAAGATTGCTGGGAGAAATATCAATAACCTCAGATATGCAGATGACACCACCCTTATGGCAGAAAGTCAAGAAGAACTAAAGAGCCTCTTGATGAAAGTGAAAGAAGAGAGTGAAAAAGTCGGCTTAAAGCTCAACATTCATAAAACTAAGATCATGGCATCTGGTCCCACCACTTCAGTACCATCTTTCTAAATTCCATACGTATGCATTAACATACAATATTTGTCTTTCTCTTTCAGACTTATTTCACTCTGTATAATAGGCTCTAGGTTCATCCACCTCATTAGAATGGCTTTATTCCAACTTATACCAACTTACACCAACTACTTACACCAATTCATTAGAATTGACTCAATTCTGTCCTTTTTTATAGCTGAGTACTATTTCATCATGTATATGTACAATAACTTCCTTATCATCTGCCAATGGTCATCTAAGTTTCTTACATGTCCTGATGGTGGTTTAGTTGATGGTGGTTTACTTGCTAAGTCGTGTTCAAATCTTTCCCACCCCATGGACTATAGTATGCCAGGCTCCTCTGTCCATGGGATTTCCCAGGCAAGAATAGTGGAGTAGATTGCCATTTCCTTCTCCAGGGAATCTTCCCAACTGAGGGATCGAATCTAGGTCTCTCGCATTGCAGGCGGACTGTTTACTGACTGAGCCACCAGGGAAGCCCATGTCCTAGATTTTGTAAATAGTGCTGCAATGAACACTCGGGTATGTGTCTTATTTACTTATGGTTTCCTTAGGGAATATGCCCAGTTGTGGGATTGCTGGGTGGTCATATGGCAGTTTTATTCCTAGTTTTAAGGCTTGAAGGTATGAATGGGCCCAGAGGAGGGAGGAACAAATTCTCCCTGGAAGTGAGACAGGTCTTCAGAGCTGAGGGTATAGGATAGGAAGATAAAGGTTAAGTTAACGGTTTCCAGGCAGAGAGGCTGGCACAGGCAAAAGCAGAGAGTCATGCTCCAGGTGGGATCTACAGACTGAGTTCATGTTCCTGATTAACCAGAAATATACGGAACAACTGGGACAGTGGTTGAAGACAGACTAGGCTAGAAATGCAGGAGAGAATCAGAAATTAGATAATTAAGGATATTGATATCATATTAAGGAATTCGTACTTATATCAACTCTTTTTGGGATCCACTAAAGAGTTCTGCATAAGATAATGAAATATATCAGCTTCATAGTTTATAAAAACGGAGAGGGAGGTGGATATAGTGGCATTTAAGAGCTTATGCTTTAGATTCAGACAGAACTGAACCTGTACCAGAGCCTTAACTTAAAGCTAAACCCTAAGCTACCTTCAATTTGGTCACATGAAAAGCTGGATACTATTATCTGTGCCCATTCTTGCTGGCTATATATTTTAAATGTATTGTGTAAAGTCTTAGCACTGGACCTGGTTCATAACACTCTCAGGTGCTCAGCCATGTCCCACTCTTTCACGACCCTATGCAGCACACCAGGCTGCTCTGTCCATGGGATTTCCCAGGCAGGAATACTGGAGTGGGTTGCCATATCCTCCTCCAGGGGATCTTTCCAACCCAGGGATCAAACTTGCGTCTCTTATGTCTCCTGCATTGGCAGGCGGGTTCTTTACCAGTAGTGCCACCTGGAAAAATCCAATGTGAAATAAAACAGCTATTGTTATGATGGTAAGGGGAGAGATGAAGCAAGAGCATGAAGTTAAAAGGCTACTGAAATAATCTAAGGAGGCACAGGTGAGGGTGGTGATAAGAACGTAAATGAAGCGGGTGTCACGGGGGGCTGAGAGGTTGAGGTCCTATTCAGGAAATCAACTAGGGTCTGGTGTCAGGAGATGCAAGAAGATGCTGTATATTTCTCTTAATCATTGAGATTAGAAGAAACTGGAGTCAGAGAGGCTAATGAGAGAGCAATTAGAATTTTCAAATCATTATTTAACCATAAATGTGGACTTTAATGGAGAGGAGACATGTATTTCTGAGAGCTTGCTTCTACATTTTACATTCTTCCCCAAACAGAAATGCAGACAAGAAAAATGAGAGATGGGGAAAACCACATAGAGAGATAATAAATGTGCATTTAAAAATACAGTGAATTGATACTTGAAGGATTATGTTGACTAAAAATGATTTATAAAGACATTTGAGATCTTATTTACTTTTAAATACACTATTAATAATGCAATATTTTCCCCATGCTTGATTTCACTGATATTTTTTGACTACTTTAAAATTCCAGGAGACACAAAACACATTTATGAGTAATTACGGTGCTTCAATTTGCTTATCTTTACACACAAATGACAGTTCTTTCAAGCATCAATAAACAATCCAGTCTAAAGTCCAAATGGGTCTAAATATAATATATTTAATTGGCTAAAATTTTACAACATTCCCCAAGAAAATCACAGTTTTAGCATTTTTACTAGGTGATTTATTTTTTCTTCCACTTCACTTTAGAAGTCAGTCCTATGCAATTTAATCTTTCAAAGAATCCTTCTGCTGATAAACTACAGAGAGTACATGTGGCTGATTTGACCCAAACCTTTCAGTCAATAAATGAGAGGGAATCTTATGAAAGGAAATGCAATCAGGATTTTCACAGAAGCTTTTTCCTGAAGGGTAAAAATAATAGTGGTGTTTGACTCATTTTTATACCTGGGAGCAGAAGATGTCCTTGCAAAATATCTTCTTGGCAGAGCTCAAGTAGGACAGACAGTTCCAAAAGATAAGCAAAGTGTGAAAGATAGGAGCAATATCAGAAAAAAGGAAATAAACTAAGAGCATTTCCCAAAGCATTTAAAATGACAGGATAAAAAAATTCATTTACATTTATCAAACATAAGTTTGGTGACTTTCTAGAAATGAAAAGATGGACTTTAGGACACTCATAACCAGGGTGTTACAGATTGTTTTTTAAAAATTTCTTTCTGTCCTTCCTTTCTTCCAATTTTCCTTCTTCCCTCCCTTTCTTTTCTGGAAAGTCCAAATTTACCTCTTTCATTAGGATGAATCTATAAATAAGATGAATGTTCATGACACATTTAAGCAAATGTGCTCTAATTTACTGTGTGCATTATTTTCCTGTGTAGCCAAGAGTCAAATATTAAGTTGTTTTATGTGAGATGTGACTGACTTGGTAACAAGCATCACATGGGATTTAACGTTATAACTAATTTTATCAATTGCATGTGTGTGTGCTTAATCACTCTGTCATGTCCAACTCTTTGTGACGCCATGGACTGTAGCTCACCAGGCTCCTCTGTCCATGGGGATTCTCCAGGCAAGAATACTGAAGTGGGTTGCCATGCCCTCCTCCAGGGGATGTTCCCAACCCAGGGATTGAACCCAGGTCTCCCGCAGTGAAGGCAGATTCTTTATTGATCAATTACTACTTCTCCTCTATTCCCCATGTACCTCTGCTACTGAATGTCCAGGATGTTTTTAGTGTTAAAGAAAGAAAAAAAATAGGGGAACAAAGGCTCCCAGACTCTCATGATCATTGCCCTGGAGATTCAAGTACTGAAGTAAAATAGAGAGTTTGTTTAAATGACATCCTGTCTGCTTTTTAATATATTCAGTTTGCAAGGGAATTTCTGTGATGGACAAAACAAACCAAGTTTGAGCCTGCAATGAAAGCCATTTTCTGGATAATTGAAGCTAAAGATATTTTTGGTCTTCAAATGCCTAGATATACTTCAGAGAAAAGTATTTTGGAGAATTTTACATGATTATCTCCGTTCTCACTGTTTTGAGCTCTATGTTAAGAGAAACTTGTTTGAGAGTTCATGCAGAGGGATTTTCCTTGTTTAAATTTTTTAAAATTTATTTTTCTTTATTTGGCTGCACCAGATCTTAGTTGCAGTATGAGGGATCTAGTTCCCTGACCAGGATTTGAACCTGGGTCCTCTGCATTGGGAGTATGGAGTCTTAGCCACTGGACCACCTGGGAAGTCCCAGAGGGACTTCACTTTTAACTTTTGCAAATCTGGAGAAACAGAAGGACAAAGGGGAATGTTTAGTAAACTGCAACTTTCAAGAAGCAACAGTACAGGACATGGAACAATGGACTGGTTCAAAATTGGGAAAGGAGTACGACAAGGTTGTATACTGTCACCCTGTTTAACTTCTATGCAGAGTACATCATGCAAAATGCCAAGCTGGATGAATCACAAGCTAGAATCAAGATTGCCAGGAGAAACATCAACAACCTCAATATGCAGATGATACCATTCTAATGGCAGAAAGCAAAGAGGAACTAAAGAGTATCTTAATGAGGGTGAAAGAGGAGAGTGAAAAACTGGCTTAAAAATCAACATTCAAAAAAACTAATATCATGGCCTCTGGTGCCATCACTTCATGGCAAATAGAAGGGGGAAAGGTGGGAGCAGTGACAGATTTTATTTTCTTGGGCTCCAAATCACTGCATATGGTGACTGCAGCCACAAAAGTAGAAGACTCTTGCTCCTTGGAAGGAAAACTTTGCCAACAAAGGTCTGTGTAGTCAAAGTTATGGTTTTTCCAGTAGTCATGTACAGATGTGAAAGTTGAACCATTAAGAAGGCTCAGCATTGAAGAAATAATGCTTTCAAATTGTGGTGCTGGAGAAGATTCTTGAGAGTCCCTCAGACTGCAAGGAAATAAAATCAGCCAATTGTAAAGGAGATCAACCCTGAATATTCATTGGAAGGACTGATGGTGAAGCTCCAAGATTTGGCCACCTGATGGGTAGAGTCAACTGACTGGAAAAGACCCTGATGCTGGGAAAGATTGAGGGCAGGAGGAGAAGGGGGTGAAAGAGGATGAGATGGTTGGATGGCATCTCCAACTCAATAGACATATGTTTGAGCAAACTCTGGGAGATAGTAAAGGACAAGGAATACTGGTGTGCTGCAGTTCATGGGATTGCAAAGAGTCGGACATGACTTAGCAACTGAACAACAACAAACTTTTATTTCAGAATCTGTGTTTCTCACACTGACAATCTTTCTCATTACCAATTGTCAACTTTGTATGTTTTAAAGGCTTCCATATTAGATGTAGAAGTTTCTTCATAGAAGCTGATCAATGAAAATATTTGATATAGAGAGGACATAAAAATGGCAATCTTCTTATAACTGCAACCACTCATTATGATGGAAATAATGCATGAATATGCTAATGAACTAGAAAAAATGATAGGAATCAATAAACATTAGAATAAAAAATTAATTAGAATCAGTATCTTGGTATTTTTAAGCATATTTTCATATGAGTATAGAAAGGTACATCTTCTGGATGTGAAAGTTTGCCATCTCTAGTGTATATAATTAAGACTGTTGATTATTCATTATCCTGGAATTAGACCTACCTGACTGAAAAGCAAAAAGTAGTCAATATAGGTAGAAACCTGGCCTGTTGGAGGCAGAAGAGAAAATGGAATAAAACGTTAACCACTACTCCTTGGATGTGGAATGAAGGATTCATATTAAAGCAATCCAGGGTGTTTAGCCTGGTGACTTGGAATCAGTTTTTCAGGAGACTTAGATTTGTGGAGGCTGGGTTAGTAGTTTTTTCTAGATAAAAATCCTCTAACCCCCATCTTACCAGCTCTATTATTATGTGCTGTGGAAGAAAAACAGATCATGGGAGTGTGATCTAAAATAGACTCTGTCCCTGGTGCCTTATGGGCACCACGCCATCAAGGTTTCAACTATCAAAGGTATCCCAGTAGCAGTGGCCAAGTGTGATGTTTTCCATGACCAGCCTGACAGTAACATTGTGTGACTTTTAGAAGAACATCATTGGTACACCATTCAGATTCAAGGTTTCTCTGCTTTGGGCAGAAAGACAGAGAAGCACTAATAAATGCTTCATATCAAGGAAGATAATGTGTCCTAATGATTAAGAAAATGAAAAAAAAAAGTGACTATATATTCTTTCTGCATTAGTGAAACAGATTAAAATGGTTTGGTGTACTTAACTTTCACCAAGATGGAAGCACGTTGGCTATATTGTTTTCTGTATTTTTTTCACTTAATATATCATATCATCAGCATTCCCATGTCTCTCTTGTCACACATATTCATTTTTAATGACAGGTAACTTCTTTTTAGTCTAGACTTCTTTCTTGCTCTAGAACTTTATACTGTGCTGCCATCTATAAAAAAGAATGAAATCCTGCCATTTGCAACAACATGGATGAATCTAGAGATTATCATATTACGTGAACTAAGTCAGAAAAAACACAAACATAATACAATATCACTAGTATATGGAATCTAAAAAAACGACACAAATAAATAAACGCATAAAATAGTAACAGAGTCACAAAGAGAATGTATATATGGTTACCAAAGGGGAAAGAGGAGGGGATAAATTAGGACTATGCAATTAACAGATACAAACTACTATACATAAAAAAGACCAGAAAAAGGAAATACTGTATAGCACAGGAAACTATATTCAATATCTTGTGATAACCTATAATAGAAAATCATCGAAAAATATGTAACTGATTCATTTTGCTATACACCTGAAATGAATACAATGTTGTAAATCAACTATGCGTCAATAAAAAAATAAAGAAAACAGAGCACATAAAAAATAAATATTACACTGCCATATTCAGGTTTTATGGAAAATAATTTCCATGAATTTGACAGGTCATTGTCTTGTCAGTTTCAGGTAATTAAGGACTAGCCATTGGTCATGGTACCTGTATAATCTCTACTGCCTCATCATGTGCTTGAATTTTGCAGTGTTCACCAGTCTACAGTTAGCTTAATTAAAATCAGTGGAGTTGAAAGTTTCTACTTTCTCGCTTTCTAAAGGATTCATTTTCCAAAACACCGTAAGCAAATAAACTGGCATGTGGATTTTTCTGTGGCTGCATAATAGTCACACACACTTAACTGTACATATTTACTTCCCCAGAAAACTGACTAATTTTATACTTGCTAACTAGCCAGCAAACTCCAGGTTTCTTCCATCAGAGTGGGGGTGCTCACCCACAGATTTTTCACAAAGGAGTAGTCCAATTACTAGTAACTACCCTCAAGAAGAGGCTCAAAAGATGAATTTGTGCCACAGCTATCACCTTCCCCCCAAACTGAGTTACACTGTTCAAGTTAGCTGGCAAAGATGCCTCTGCTGTTGTTTTCTGGATTTAAACTGGAAACGTGGGAACTAGAACCGGAGGAGAAACTTTCCAACTAATGAAGTGTCAAATTAATATCAGACTTTAAAAGGGATCATTTGTGATTTGTACTTTCTGTGATGTGCACTGGCATCAGTGGACATCCTTTCAATTTTTTTCCACAAAGAGGATAAAGACTGAACTGGCAAAACTAACAGCGTGGATATATCCTGCCCTTCCAGGCTGCAAGTTTTGCCTGATATAATGTCATTACCATTTTTCCATTTCCTACAGACAACAGTATGCTTGCAATGTGCCAAACTGTATGCCTATAATACAGAAACTTTAAAAGACTAAAGGTTGACTTTGATTTTGCCACACTCCTAAAAAGGCAACCCTAATTATCTTGAAGGATAAATAACTCACATACACAACAAATTCACACACACATATAGGTCTTCTTGGGTGGCTCACTGCTAAAGAATCTGCTTGCAATGCAGGACATGTGGGTTTGATCTCTGGGTTGGGAAGATACCCTGGAGAAGGAGATGGCAACCCACTCCAGTATTCTTACCTGGAGAATTCCATGGACAGAGGAGCCTGGTGCACTACAGTCCATGAGGTTGCCAAGAGTCAGATACGACTTAGCAACTAAACCATATTATTATGTTCAATTACTATTGTGTTCAATAGTGTTGAAACAGTTAACTATGCTCTTATATATATATATACATATACATATATTTCAATAAAACAAACACATATTAAAATAGAGTAATTCTAGTAAAGGGAAAATCCCAGTATGTAAATGATGTGATGAGATATAAATTTAACCAGTTAGCTTTTATGCATGCTGAACAACACATATACCTGTTTCTTGTCTTCATCCTTCTAGAAATAAAACAATATATCTATTCCTACATATTATAGGGTATATGGATCAAGTTTACCCAGAGGTGTATCAGACATTTTACCAATACCAACTGATTATTACTCAGTATGAGATATAACGAGTGGAGTGAATGCACAAACCAAGCACAACCCATGACACTTAAGCCGAGAAGGTCAAGAATGAGCAGAAGTATACAGCGTGTACCAGAAGGGAAGATGGGGGGATTGCCCTGATGGTCCAGTGATTAACATTTCGCCTTGCAAGGGAAGGGTTGCAGGTTTGCTAAGATCCTACATGCCACAGAGGAACTAAGCCCATGCACCTCAACTCCTGAGCCCTCGCGCCACAACTAGAGAGTCTGTGCTACAACTAAGACTCGACACAGTCAAATAAATAAATTAAATACTTTAAAAAAGGAAAGATGGGCATTGGATGTATCTGAGAGAGGACTAGCAAAGGCAAGGAGGTATCTGTAAGCATCATGTGCTTGAGGAGCTCCTCATATAAGGATTTGTTTATGACCCATAAGACATTTCAGATGAGTGGTGGAAAAGCTGCATTGTTCAATCAGCCTTCAATAGTGTTGGAACAATTAACTATGGTCTTGAAAATAGAAGGCTCCAATTCATACCAATGCTTACACAAAGCAGTTCCAAATATGGAACACATATACAAACACATATATAGGTCTGTTGTTGAGCCTTGAACAACTCAGGTTTGAACTGTGTTGGTCCACTTAATGCAGATTTTATTTTCAGTAAATACTACAGTACTACATGATTTGTGGTTGAAGCTCCAGATATGAAAGTGCAGATAAGAGGGGCTAACTATGGGCTTTGAGCTAATTTTGGTGTCCAAGGCCAGTCCTGGAACCGATCCCCCTCAGGTATCAAGGAAAAAATATAAAGGTAATACAAAGATTTTCAGCTGTAGGGGAGTATTAGCACCCTTAACCCCCACATTTTTAAGAGTCAACTGTATATACAAACATAAGCATATACACCTATGTATGTACAGGTGTGTATATACTGTTTCAAGCAATTGCAAAATTGGGCAAAGAAGGTCTTTTTAATGTTTTAAACTAATGGAAAAATGTGAGATATTTTACATCATATTTACTATGTATTACTACAAGAAATATTATGGCTTCCCAGTGGTACAGTGGCAAAGAACATGTCTGCCAATGCAGGAGAAACAGGAGACTCTGGTTCGATGTTGGGTTGGGGAAGATCCCCTGGAGGAGGAAATAGCAACCCACTCCAATGTTCTTGCCTCGAAAATCCCATGGACAGAGGAGCCTGGTGGGCTACATTAGTGTTTGAGCCTGAAGGATAGCAGTCTGAAAAAAATATGTGCAGTATATGTAAAAAAGATATAAAAGATAAAAGATTAGCATCTTGTGTATGAGTTTTTACAAATTGATAATATAAAGAAATATTCTAGAAATATAGGCAATACATATATACATTTAATATAACATACAAAAATGACCTATAAACTGAAGGACATTTTGTTTGAATTTTGTGGTAATAACGTGAATGTTTATTCAAATAGTAATAAGAAGGCTCTGTTTTCTGGTCTAAAAAGAACTATTATTTGCTGGCATGCAAGTGGCTTAGAAATTTTCATTCCATTCTAAAAACTAGTAAAAAGCTAACAGAGTGAATGGGCAACAACTCTTCTTAAACCCATGAGACAGGAGGGCACAGGGCAAATGACTGACTCTCAGATTAGAAAGAAACAGGTGAAATTCAGAGAATCACAAAAACCCATCAGTAGAACCCTCCACTGGAACTAGTGCCAGGGTAGGAAAACCTAAACTGCAACGGATAAACTGCAGGAGAGTCTGTGTGGCCACGTCTGAGTCAAAAGCTCCAGGGAGTTTGGTCACTGTGGGCATCTGCACATTTGTGAGTTTCATCTGTAGGACCTAAACTAGCTTCTCACACTAAACATCGGACAAAAGTCCCTTATGCTTCTGGCAGACGGAGGGGAAAAGGAACAATTTTGAAATACCTCAGAGCTTTCTTTTTTCCTCAAGCTAGTCTGCTCTCAAGTGAACCTATTTTTACCAGAGATTAAACTCTTGGGGTGTTTTCAAGGCCTAACCAATTTTGGGGAAAGGGTAATATTCAACTTTAGCCACAGTCATAGAAATGTAGACCCCTTCCCCTCCTCCTACATGCCCCCACCACATTAGTATTTATAGCAGTTGCCTTTTCCTAGTACATCAGGGCCAATCATCAAGAAAATGTTACAAGGCATACTAAAAGATAGAAAAGACAATATGAAGAGACAGAGAGAGCAAGCATCAGAACTAGACTCAGATTTGTCAGGGCCATTGGAATTATCAGACTGCAAATTTTTAAAAAAATTATGAATATGCTAGGGGACCTAAGGGATAATGTAGATATTACGCAACAACAGACAGGCAATGGAAACAGAGAGATGGAAATCCTAATAAAGAGCCAAAAAAGAAATGCTAGATAACAAAAACCATCATAACAGAAATGAAAACGCCTTCGATGGACAGAGCTGAAGAATCTCTGAGTTTAAGTTTAACGATATCTCAAAAGAAACTACCCAAACTGAATAATGAAGAGGAAAGAAAATTAAAAAGCAGAATATGCAAGAACTGTGGGATTACTACAGAAGGTTTAACATATATGTAATGAGAATACTGGAAGGAGAAAAAAGAGAGAAAGGAACAGAAGAGATGTTCAAGGTACTATTGACTAAGAATTTCCCCAAGTAAACGTCAGACAAGCAAGCCACAGATCCAGGAAGCTTGGAGAACACAAAGAAAGGCAAATGCTCAAAAAATTGCACCTAGGTCTATTATACTCAAACTGCAGAAAACCAAACTTAAAAAAATCCTGAAAGAAGCCGAGGGTAGATAGGTTCCCTGGTGGCTCACATGGAAACAATCTGCCTGCAATGTAGGGGACTTGAGTTTAATCCCTGGGTTAGAAAGATCCCCTGGAGAAGGAAGTGGCTACCCACTCTAGTATTCTTGCCTGGAGAATTCCATGGACAGAGGAGCCTGGTGGGCTACAGTCCATGGGGTCTCAAAGAGTTGGACGTGACTGAGTGACTAATACTTTCACTTTTCATACAGGGTCAAAGACAAGAATTACATCCAACTTCTCATAAAGTATGCAATAAGTAAGAGTGAAGTGAAATATTTAAAGTGGTAAGACAAACAATATCCACCTAGAATTCTTAGCCTTGCAAAATTATCCATCAAAACTGAATATCATGAACACGTAGTTCAGTTCAGTTCACTTCAGTCGCTCAGTCGTGTCCGGCTCTCTGCGACCCCATGAATTGCAGCACACCAGGCCTCCCTGTCCATCACCAACTCCCGGAGTCTACCCAAACCCATGTTCATCGAGTCGGTGATGCCATCCAACCATCTCATCCTCTGTCGTCCCCTTCTCCTCCCGTCCCCAATCCTACCCAGCATTAGGGTCTTTTCCAATGAGTCAACCCTTCGCATGAGGTGGCCAAAGTATTGCAGTTTCAGCTTCAACATCAGACCTTCCAATGAACACCCAGGATTGATCTCTCCTAGGATGGATCGATTGGATCTCCTTGCAGTCCAAGGGACTCTCAAGAGTCTTCTCCAACACCACAGTTCAAAAGCATCAATTCTTCGGCGCTCAGCTTTCTTCACCGTCCAACTCTCACATCCATACATGACCACTGGAAAAACCATAGCTTTGACTAGACGGACTTTTGTCGGCAAAGTAATGTCTCTGCTTTTAAACATGCTATCTAGGCTGGCCATAACCTTCCTTCCAAGGAGTAAACGTCTTTTAATTTCATGGCTGCAGTCACCATCAGCAGTGATTCTGGAGCCCCCCAAAATAAAGTCTGACGCTGTTTCCACTGTTTCCCCATCTATTTCCCATGGAGTGATGGGACCAGATGCCATGATCTTAGTTTTCTGAACGTTGAGCTTTAAGCCAACTTTTTCACTCTCCTCCTTCACCTTCATCAAGAGGCTCTTTAGTTCTTCGTCACTCTCTGCCATAAGGGTGGTGTCATCCGCATATCTGAGGTTGTTGATTGAACACGTAGAGCACAGTGTACTTTTAGGGTGGTGAAAATACTCTGCTTCATACTATAATAATGAATACATGTCATTATTTGCTGTTGCTGTTAAGTCGTTCAGTCTTATCTCTTTGTGACTCTATGGACTGCAGCCCCTCAGGCTCCTCTTTAACGGGATATTCCCAAGAATACTGAAGTGGGTTGCCATTTCCTTCTCCAGGGGATCTTCCCCATCCAGGGATTGAATCCACATCTCCTGCATTGGCAGGCAAATTCTTTACCACTGAGCCACTAGGGAGGTTCCACATGTCATTACAGACTTGCCCAAACCCAAAGAAGGTAGAACACCTAGAGTGAATCCTCCAGGTAAACTATTGTTTTTAGTGATTATAAGGTGTCAGTGTAGGCTCATTAACTGTAACAGATGTATCACTTTGGTGAAGAATTGATAATGGAGACTATGCATGCATGAGGGCAGGAGACATGTAAGAAATGCCTATGCTTTCATCTTAATTTTTCTGTGAACCCAAAATTGCTCTTAGATAATTGGCTTTCACATACATTGTGCATATTATCAGTCCTTAATAATGAGTAAAACATGGAATTTAAAAGTTAAATTTATCTTTCATAAATTAGAAAAGGATGGTTTTAATTCCCTAGGTTTTTGTGTAATGAAGCAGATTTTACATTCTAACCATGAGGCATATTAATTATCTGTTCATTTCAACAGGGAACATTTAATAGCAAATACAATCCTCGGAGAGTTCATTTCAACCCTTCATTTATGAAACTAGTTATGTGTGTATATTACTGTGAATTTCTTTGAGATTGTACATTATATTTAATACCAGCATCCTTAAGGGATAAAATAACAGGACTGTGACATCTGTATTGTGATGAAAATAAACACATGGGAAATATAGGAGAAAAATCAGAAGAATGAAGCTTAATTGTGCCTCCTGGAAAGAAAAGCCCATTTTATAGGATGGTTGGACTAATTTATTTCTGCAGCTTATATATTTAAATTTGTGACAGTGTATATCATGTGAGAAAACATGGTATCATTAATGATCATTTGAGCTCTTAATATGAATAGTAAGACTGATATAACCTCAGTGTCCTGCAGGAAAATCCCAGCTTAAAATCAAAGAGTTATTGTGGTGGATGCTCCCTGACACTCAACAAACGGAGAAGAGGCTAAAACATCCTGCCCTAACCATCCCTCTCTTTTATTATGATTTGGTATCATGCCTAGAAAAAAGTTTCAATTTCCTCCCAATTCTCCACCAGGTTCTGAAGTTACGCTTGCAATTGAGAATATGCACTAAAGTTTTCCTGACTTTTACACACAGAATGGACTCAAGATGCCAATATTGGTTGTCATGGTTTGATGAATAGAGGCAAAATGGCTTTTAAACCTTTACTCTCTTTTTCAGGTATTCAGCTGCATAATGAATACTGGTCTTAGTTCAGAATTATTCCCATTTGGCTGTCTTGAACATTGCTCCTAATTTTTCTTCTACCTCTTTGGTCCTTTTCTCTTGAACACCCTTGCAAGCACCAAGTCATCTCTCTGGCTTCTTAAAATTGAAGTGCTCTGAGTCCTTGGTCTTTCTTTTCTCCCTTTACACTTTATTTTCTTGGCTAAATATTTTTTATATATTAACCTCTCCCACATTTATCTCTTCAGATAGGTTGTCTCCTAGGAACATGAGGCTCTTACATGCAGCTAATTCCTTACTTTCTCTACTGTGATGTCAAATTGACATATACATCTTAAACCCAAACTTGGGTCCTGAATTTTACATTCAAACCAGCTCTGCCCACAACCAATAAATGAGAGCTAAGATTCAGCCAGATGCTTAAGAACTTTGTAAACATTTTTATTCAATGCTTTATCTTATACCCTACATCTAATCTCTCAGGTAAAGTTACTGCCTACATCTTCAAAGTACATTTAAATACTCTTTCTCAATACCTCCACTGCAACCATTCTGGTCCAAGGCACTAATATATTTTCAGTTTTTAATTGGAAGATAACTGCTTTACAATGTTGTGCTGTTTTCTGCCATACAGCAACGTGAATCAGCCATAAATATACATATATCCCCTCCCTGCTGAGCCTCCCCAAGCAACTAATATTTTTGTTTGTACTATTAAAATAATCTCTTATTCTCTCTTCCCCCACTCCACAAAGCCAGAGAAATCCTGTTAAAACAGAAATATCATTCCTTTGTTCAAAATACTCAAAAGGCTACTAATCACAGTTATCCACTTATGTGTAACAAATAATTCCAAAACAGAGAGGCTCTAAAAAAACTAATAATCATTTACTGTTGCCTCTCAAGAGCTCTGGGACCAGTGAGACTCAGTTGGGTTATTCTGACTTGGCATTACTCCTATGACTGCCATCTGATGGGGGCTGGGGCAGACATATCTTGAAGTCTTCCTCACTTACAGGTTTGGTGCCTGAACTGGGATGACATAAATATCTGAAGACTCACCAGGCATGTCTCTGACTCACTTATGAGATATTTCCACATGGTCTCTCCAATACAGCAGCCTGAGGGTAGTTAGATTTCCTACAGACTTCCTACATGGCAGTGGACTTTCTCTGGCATGGTGATCCCAAGTGGAAGTTGCATGCCCTTTAAGACCTATGCTCAGATGTCACATAGCATCATTCCACCATGTCCTACTGGTGAAAAGCCCAGCAAAATTAAAGGTGAGAGGTAGAGCCACCAATCACATACTCTGTCTATGATAGGTTTTTTTTTTTTTTTCACCAAGTAAAGTTTCTTTTATTTTTGGAGAATATTGATCAAAGAGGATTATATCCTATTTAATAAAGAAATTGTATGTGAGTTAGTAGTAGAAATATAATATGTTAAGTGGGTGAATGAAGAGGTGTGTAGAGACTGTAGAGAAGTTGACAAGATAAAAGGAGGAGGAGACAGAAGAATGTTGGATTTTTGTGATCACAAGGATGAAGTCTCTTAGAAGCCCACTTGTATTGTTAACTGATGCTATTGACATCCCATTCTTCCATCTACTCCTGAGTTCTGTGTCATCACTGACAGCTTCCCATATCAAGCATCTATGTGTCTGAATTTTCGCCTCAGGCGTTACTTCCATGACATAGATGTTTGCTCAAATTACACAAGGCAACTTAAGATGTTTGCTTAACTTAAAAGAAATAGCAGGGAGTTCGGGTGAAGGTGAGGGTGGGATGATTTGAGAGAATAGCATTGAAACATGTATATTATCATATGTGAAATAGATTGCCAGTCCAGTTTCAATGCATGAGACAGGGTGCTCAGGGCCAGTGCACTGGGATGACCCTGAGGGATGGGATGGGGAGGGAGGTGGGAGGGGGGTTCAGGATGGGGAACACATGTACACCCATGGCTGATTCATGTCTATTATAGTTTTTACTCTGCAAATGATAGATTTTCCATCTCCCTCGTATTCCTTTCCTCACTGATATCCTTCTAACTTGCCACCTTGCTGGACCCTCCACCTGGAATGCTCTTCCTTTAGATAGCCATCCAGCTGACTCATTGCTAACCTCTTTCCTATACTTGCTTAAATGTCACCTTTCCAGTAACTCCTTATTTGAATAATCAATTTAAAATCTACTCTGCTGTCCAAAACTCATCTGCCTTCCCTGAGTTATTTCCCCATAGTCTTTATGGTATTCGTTACGGTATTCTCATGTTACATAAATAACAACATGCTCATTTTATTTATGGCCTGTCTCTACCTCGTCAAAATCTGAGTTCTATCATGCCATGGATTTTTGTCTTTTTTCTTTACTAATGTATAGATGAGCCCACAACAGTGCCAGCATATGACAAGTCTTCAGTAAATATTTGTTGAATGAATAGAGGCAGGAATGCAGTGATGACCGATGGAACAATAAAGAATGAATGTGTAAAATATATGGGCAATATTATAAGATAAAATGTATTAGCTCTTTGGGGTTATGTTAGTTTTACATAAAAGTGAATAAAAGCATTAAGTAAGAGGGAAGATCCTGATGTTAATATTGATTCCCTTTTCCCCCACGATGAATGATATTTTGAAGATCTTGATGCTAACATTGAACTACAAGGGTAAACAATCTGCCTGCCGTGCAGGAGACCTGGGTTCGATTCCTGGGTTGGGAAGATTCCCTGGAGAAGGAAATGGCAACATACTCCAGTATTCTTGCCTGGAGAATCCTGTGGACAGAGGAGCCTGGCAGGCTACTGTCCATGGGGTCGCAAGAGTCAGACGCGACTAAACCACCACCATGCTAACATTAGGTTTAAGTTCATTCAATGCCGTCATAGGAGGGAGAAAATCACTTGAGACCTCTGATATTAATATTTCAATCCCTCACCTTCTGCCTGTTTGAACTCATCCTTCAGTTTGGGAATAAACCTGGGATAGTGCACAAATTCATGATGAGGTGAGAGGGTTTAATATACAAGGCATTTTCCTCTTTCCATCGATGTCTCAGAGAAATGAACTTCCAGGGAAGCCATGAGGGGAGCGAAACTTAATTTTTGTATTTTAAATTTCTGTTATTGACTATTTCAAAGTATGTGATTCTGAATCAGATAAAATCGAGCCTATACTTCAACTCGGTAATTTTCTAGCCATATATTTGAAAATAGTCTTTAACGTTCTTTATCCTCAAAATTTCTTACTCATCAAGAAAACAGACAGTAATCCTTATCTCAGGCAATATTGGGAGAATTAAATAAAATTGGATTTTATGATAAATGTATTATATTTAGAATAGCATCCGATACATAAGCGCTTAATAATTATAAGAATCTTTTCTTATATTTATTTTCTGTTGCATTGCACATATAGAAAGAAATTTGTAACTTACTTGAAGTAAGTGTAAAAACTAAATTTAACAGAATAACCCTACAAGAATGAAGTTCATTAAATTGGGCAGGAGTACATTAAGTGTAAATCACATGGAAAGCAATAATAATAAAACAGATACGGTAAAACATTGACACAGATAAACATGTTTGTCTTCCTGTATTGGATACAACTTTCCAATTGGACCATACAACTCCTCTCTAGATTTCAGAATATTAAAAAATCTAGATGGAGCTTTTTAGCAGTTCAATGGGTACAGTTTCCAAGCTTTTGTTTGTTTGTGCTTTTTTCTATATTTTTTAAACTCTCCTATACAACAGAAATAGTGCCAGAGAGAAAAGATTATGTATTTCCAGTCAAAAAGCTACTTAATAGTGACCCGGGAACTAAAACTCCGAGATAATTTCAATTCAATCAACTGTTAATGGACTGCCTGTCAAGTATGTGTCAGATACCATAACAGGCACTAGGGATAAAATGATGAAGAAAACACATTTCTGTCTTTCCTAAAGTTCAGTGGTTTGTTGCCTAACTTTGAAGAATAATACCATTTCCTGGAGAATTCACAATGCACATCAGCAACTGTGACTTCTGAGAAACCTACAATAAATAAATCTATCTGCTACCTATCACTGTCTTTCAAACTTATTTGACAATGCGACTCTTTTTCTGTGTAACATCTACAACAAATTTGCTAACTAACACATTTCTATCTATTGATTCATTTTATCCTACCCTGTTTATTTCCTCTCCCCATGGGATGATTTTTAACTTTAAAAATTTTAATTAGACATCTAACAGAATTTTGAAACCCCTGCCATCTGTAGGAACTGATGCTAGCCAGTAATGTGGGAAGAAAAGATGAAAAAGGAATATAACCAAAGTTTCTTTATTTTCACAAAGAAAATAATGATTATGATGATTTTATATTGCTGCAAATCTCTTTATTACACATTAAAACTGTAAAACTGGACTGACTGGAGCTCCTTTAAGTAACCCTATTATATGCTTTTCATATTTGACTTCTTAGTAGGCATTGATTTAAAGAATGGGTGTCTCTGTCAAAGGCACTATGAAAACCACAAGCATGTATTCTATCCGTCCATCTTCACAAGGTGATGTGAGGTAGATGAATGACTGGCATGAGATCACGCAGCTAGAAAGTGGTGCAACTGGAACTCAACTCTGCAAATGAAGCAATTTAAGTAAGATAGATACACTGAATCCTGACTATTAATTTCAATTTAAAAATAATCTCCCAAAGTGCTAGGTTAGAGATTTATATTTGTATTATCTCTGAGAAAACAAAGCAAATTTGAAGTGAAATTTCAAAAACGAAAGGATTCAAATTATTTTCAAGTGTTTTAAGAATTCCATTTCCAGTACTGTCATCTTGATGCAAACAATTAAATTGAGATTACAAATTATTCCCTTTGGTAAAGTTGATCTGAAGAGAGATCTTACTCAGAGACATTTTTCAGCAGTTGTTATAAGTACTGCCTTAATGAAACAAGCTCTTTCCACATGTATTTCTATCAGTTACAAGAATAAAATAAATTTCTGTTGGAATGCAATGTTGTCCTTTCTGACATCAACATCAAGAGGTCAAGGATGAATGTTAAATATTTTTATTTTCATAGATAACACTTCAGGGAAGTATCACTGGTAAGTCTGCATGTTGAAAAGGTATCCCATTTATGGGGGCTTTCCTGATGGCTCAGTGGGTAAATAATATGCCTGAAATGCAGGAGACACAGGAGACACAGGTTCTACTCATGGGTCAGGAAGATCCCCTAGAGCAGGGCATGGCAATGCACTCCAGTCTTCTTGTCTGGGAAATTCCATGGAGAGAGGAGCCTGGTGGGCGACAGTCCATGGTGTCACAAAAGAGTCAGACATGACTTAGCTGCTAAACAACAACAAATCCCATTTTAGATACTAGTTGTTTCCTTTTCCTGATAAACTGAATTTACCTAAGTATCATACTGTTTTTGAGATCAATTTGCAATGAAAATTTTTAGAACTATATCATTCATAATTTCTTGTCTCTTTTTCAGAGCAATGTATCACCTACATAATGCCTATCATTTGATTTGTGCTTAATAATTAGAGAGTAGCTCAGCCATAAAAAAAAGGATGAAATAATGCCATTTGCAGCAAGTAGGGGCTTACCAGGTGGCTCAGGGGTAAAGAATCCACCTGCAAATGCAGGAGACGCAGGTTCAATCCCAGGGTCAGGAAGATCCCCTGGAGAAGGAAATGCAACCCCTTCCAGTATTCTTGCCTGGGAAGTTCCATGGACAGAGGAGTCTGACAGGCTATTATTGTCCGTGAAGTTGCAAAGAGTCAGACATGACTTAGGGACTGAGCGTGGACACACACAGATGCAACTAGAGATTATCCTACTAAGTGAGGTAAATCAGAAAGAGAAGACAAATACCATATGATACCACTTTTGTGTGGAATCTAAGATACAGCACAAATGAACCAACCTACAAAATAGATACAGACTCATAGACATAGAGAAGAAACTTGTGGGTACCAAGGGGGAGCCAGGTGGGGGAGGGAATTGAATAGGAGGTGAGGTATAGCAGATATAAGCTATCATATAAGGAATGGATAAACAATGTCCACTGTTTAGTGCAGTGAACTATATTCAGTACCTTATGATAAACCATAATGGAAAAGGATATTAAAGAAGAATGCCAATATATGTATAACTGAATCGCAGCAGAAATTAAGACAACATTTTAAATCAACTGTACTTCAATACAAATAAATCAAAAAAATTGAAGAGTTGCTATTACTATGATGCACATAAAATATAATAATAGTAAAAAAAAAAGTGTGAAAAGTAGACGCCATGCTTCTGGATAAGAATTAGCATTCAAAGTCTAGCATCCCAATTTGCACACTGTTCATTTTTCTGTCATATCACCTGTGAATTTTATTACTTTGAGGTGTTCACTTCTCTTGTGTCTCAGAATGTATGTAATCACTATGATTCCTTGTAAGTAAACATACTATCTTTTACCTCTGTATCTCTAATTGCACTCCATACATGTGTACTGTAAAAAATAATGAAAATAAATAAGACATATTTGTTCTTTTTTTTTTTTTTTAAGGTAGCATCCAAAAAAGGAGACTAGTCAATTAAAATGCATGATGTTTAAATGATACAAGAACACGGTCAGCTTGGGCTTCCTCACAGTATAGCAACCTTGCGGTAGCTACTTGTCATATGACAGCTGGTTTACCCCAGAGCAAGCATTCCAAACAAGAGGAAATGGGAGCTGATACTCTCTTGGAATTGGCACAGTGTCACTTCTACTACATTTTCTGACTCAACAGTCACAGGGCAAACCCAGGTTCAAGGAGAGAGGCAATAAACTCCATCTTTCAATGCAGAGAGTGAGAAAGAAGCTGCTGCCATCATTAGTTTCCCACAGACAATTTAACCTGTACCCTCACTAATGAAATTCTCCCAGTTTGACATTCTGTTTGATTTGACAATTAATGAAATTTTTTAAAAGGAAAAGCAAACAAAACAGTGCACAGTAGTCATAATTACATATTCATTTGCATTCTTGTTCTTGATCACTACATATATAAGAAGCAATCTATCAAGGAAGCAAACCATCTCTGTAATTGTTTTCTGAGAAGAGAATCAATGCATTTACACTTAGTCACAAAACAAATTCACTGCTTTTTCTTGCAGATAATTAAACACCAATTTGTGGAGAGAAAATTGCAGACAAAGGATTCTGAGCAGCATTCATGACTCATTATTAATAAAAAAGTTGAGACAGGACCTGTGACTGGTTTGTGATGACAGAAAGTAGATAGCTACTTCTCCTCATAAAACTCATTTATTTCAGGGTCTAGGAAAGAATGTTCTTATAACATAGGTCTGTATGTAGAGCAGAATAAACGTCTTGAGTACTCATTGAAAGGAGGGATAAATTCAGAAAAATCTATGTCAAATGAATCTATTCTTAACTCTAAAATATGTTACCGTCTTTTTCACTCCTTACAAAATAGAACTCATAATTCAGTGTTGCTTTCTGAATGTCAAAAGTGGCGGGGAATAAATCATGTAATAGAAAAATCTTAAGAGACCATCTAAGGTCTTTGGCTTTTGGGTGGATAAAGTTGAGAAGAGAGGCGTAATAGGAGAGGTGCTTACCTTTACTGGAACCATGGGATACATGCTAACTGGTAATAGGTGAGTTAAATAAGAGGCCCTACTTTCCCTGGTGGCTCAGACGGTAAAGCGTCTGCCTACAATGCAGGAGACCCAGGTTCAATCCCTGGGTTGGGAAGATCTCCTGGAGAAGGAAATGGGGCAACCCACTCCAGTATTCTTGCCTGGAAAATTCCATGGACAGAGGAGCCTGTTAGGCTACAGTCCATGGGGTCACAAAGAGTTGGACATGACTGAGCGACTTCACTTTCACTATGAAATGTTATTCTAACTTTAAAAAAGAAATTTATTAAAAAAATAGACTTCCAGATATAGAAAACAGATGTGGTTGCTAAAGGGGTGGGAGTGTGTGGGGGAGGGAAAGATTGGGAGTGCGGGATTAGCAGATGCAAACTAATATATATAGGATGGATGGACAATAGGGTCCTGCTGTGTAGCATAGGAAACTATATTCCATGCTCTGTGATATGAAAAGAATATATATATGCATAACTGAGTCACTTTTCTATAGAGCAGAAATTAAACACAACACTGTAAATCAATTATACTTCAAAAAAATAAAAAAAAAGTTTAAAGAACTCACAGTCCTACTGCATTTGTGAAAACTAAGTATTCTGAAATATATACCAGAATAATATGTTTGAAATAGATGGAAATAAACCACCAATTTTTGAATACTACATTGCTTTATGTAGTTATGAAGGCATAGAAAGATTGTGCAGTAAAATTATGTTGATCCAGAAATTTGCTTTATAGATCAAACTTCTATCAATAAGAAAAAGGATAGGACAGTCTGCAATTTGCCTATGAACTCCACTAAAACAAACTGATCAGCTGTACATGAACTACTGGGGATCAAACTTCTGTGTGGATTTTCATGAAACACAAAATTGCATTAGTGAATTTTACAGAACAAAGCATGAAGACAGAAGGGACATCGGAGGGAACCAGTATATTTACTTATTCTTCTATTGTTTAGCCTATGAGGGGACTCTTAACACCAGAAAACATTGTACGTCTAAGTGAAAATTACTAATAGTTTGGCTGCATACGTGTGCATATTTACATATTCATATACTAACCCTGCACTTGTACCTATTGATATTCTGTAAATTTTATATACTTTATTCTAGGCATTGGCAAATCCAGTTGGTCTGTGGGTCAAATTCAATCCACCCCCCGTTTTCATGAAGTTTTATCAGGACACAAACACACGCTGATGTATGCATGCTCTGTGGTCCCTTTGTGCTACAGTGGCTGAATTAAGGAGTCATGAGAGAGAACGCCACATACTCAGATTCTGAAACACTGACACCATCTGATCCTTTGTGGAAAAAGTTATCAACTCCTGGTTTATTCCATAGGTTAAATATGGGACCCTCAACAAATCCTAATAAATGATTATAATCCAAATAGTAGGAATCATTGCTATTATTTATCAAATGCATACTTTGTGCCAAAAATTAAACGTATCTGGAAGGTCAGGGTTCTATTATTAACAACCTTATCAAGAAACACATAGAATGCCACGGAAATAATTAGACAGAGGATAGAATGATGGTTGTTCTGAAGAAAATCATGTCAAGTAACCACTAGTATCCTAGTTTTGTAACTGATTAGGCCTGTAGCACAATCCTTGGTAAATGACTTTACTAGAAAAATCAGTTGTATTCAAATACAAATGATTACAGCTGAGGCCAATGTATGAAAAATAACATGGAAAAAATATTGCACTGCAGTGTACCTTCATCAACCTCAACTCAACGTGTCTGAAGAACTTCTCCATTTAGTTTTTATTTTGACTTATTTAGTTATTTCAGTGACAGAGTCCTAACCTCTAAGTAATGAACCCTCAAAGCCATGTTGGCCTCTCGTTCTGCCCTGACCACTCCATCATATTATCCACTAAATTTGATGCCTCTTGCTTCATTCATTTATTAATGTCTCTCATACCCATCACTCTCCTGTCTTTTCTGTTTTTCTGGTCCACATTCTATAGCTCTTTGAATGGACTTATTAGGAGGTTGTCTCCTTTTTGGATCCCCTATACACAGAGACTGGTGGTCTCTTGAGGAATATACTCCATGAATACATTAGTCATTCCTTTCCTCCTAGTTTTATACAAGCTAGAATCTGGACTTAGCTTGGCTTCACAACAAAACAGTGATCTCCAATCAAGAAATTCTTCCCTCATTTTCTCTTTCATTTTAGGAAGCCCTGTTTGCCATGTATGGATATAATGGTTTTCTAAAGAATCTTTACTATTTATATTTTGTTCTCAAGTTTCATTCATCTCCTTCTTCCTTTTGTTATTACCCATAGGAATTTAAGGCTGTCTAAACTACCTTGATTTTTCCCTGTGATGAAGGACCCTCCTACCAACATCTGAATTCTGCACAGTATTTATTAGAGTGTATTACTAAATAAAGCCTCAATGATTATTTGCAGCTTTATGCTGTGGTTGACATGCCATAAAGAACAATTATTTCCTAGTGACATGTACTGCTCCCAGAGCAAGAAGTAAGAATTATATTTTAGCAACCATGGACCTAAACACAAACAGTAAACAAGTTTATCAGATGCTGAACAATAAAAGTAAATGCAGTTTAGTCACAGTCTTAACTTTTTCAGCTAACCCGGGTCTTAGGATCCAAAGGCATTTGTAACACTATATTGCAGATTTGACTGTGTGCACAATGACCAAGAGAAAGCAATGCCATAGCCGTTCAATTTAACAGTATCATCTTTGATGGTAGTTAACATAAAAAGTGAATTAGCTTTTTAAGAGACAACATTCAGGGCATCTGATTTTCAATATATTTTTTTTCTCTTTAAACCCTAAGATCATTAAATAATTGGATACAGTTCAGTTCAGTCGCTCAGTCGTGTCCGACTCTTTGTGACACCATGAATTGCAGCATGCGAAGCCTCCCTGTCCATCACCAACTCCCGGAGTCTACCGAAACCCATGTCCATCGAGTCGGTGAGGCCATCCAGCCATTTCATCCTCTGTCGTCCCCTTCTCCTGCCCCCAATCCTTCCTAGCATCAGGGTCTTTTCCAATGAGTCAACTCTTTGCATGAGGTGGCCAAAGTATTGCGCGTTTCAGCTTCAACATTAGTCCTTCCAATGAATACCCAGGACTGATCTTTAGGATGGACTGGTTGGATCTCCTTGCAGTCCAAGGGACTCTCAAGAATCTTCTCCAACACCACAGTTCAAAAACATCAATTCTTTGGTGCTCAGCTTTCTTCACCGTCCAGCTCTCACATCCATACATGACTACTGGAAAAACCATAACCTTGACTAGATGGACCTTTGTTGGCAAAGTAATGTCTCTGCTTTTAAATATGCTATCTACGTTGGTCATAACCTTCCTTCCCAAGGAGTAAGCATCTTTTGATTTCATGGCTGCAATCACCATCAGAGGTGATTTTGGAGCCCCCAAAATAAAGTCTGACACTGTTTCCATTGCTTACCCATCTATCTGCCATGAAGTGATGGGACCAGATATGCCATGATCTCAGTTTTCTGAACGTTGAGCTTTAAGCCAACCTTTTCACTCTCCTCTTTCACTTTCATCAAGAGGATCTTTAGTTCTTCTTCGTTTTCTGCCATAAGGGTGGTGTCATCTGCCTATCTGAGGTTATTGATATTTCTCCCAGCAATCTTGATTTCAGCTTGTGTTTCTTCCAGCCCAGCGTTTCTCATGATGTACTCTGCATATAAGTTAAATAAGCAGAGTGACAATATACAGCCTTGACAATATAAAGTACTCCTTTTCCTATTTGGAACCAGTCTGTTGTTCCATGTCCAGTTCTAACTGTTGCTTCCTGACCTGCATACAGGTTTCTCAAGAGACAGGTCAGATGGTCTGGTATTCCCAGCTCTTTCAGAATTTTCCAGTTTATTGTGATCCACACAGTCAAAGGCTTTGGCATAGTCAATAAAGCAGAAATAGATGTTGTTCTAGAACTCTCTTGCTTTTCTGATGATCCATTGGATGTTGGCAATTTGATCTCTGGTTCCTCTGCCTTTTCTAAAACCAGCTTGAACATCTGGAAGTTCACGGTGCACATGTTGCTGAAGACTGTCTTGGAGAATATTGAGCATTACGTTACTAGCGTGTGAGATGAGTGCAATTGTGTGGTAGTTCGAACATTCCTTGGCATTGCCTTTCTTTGGGATTGGAATGAAAACTGACCTTTTCCAGTCCTGTGGCCACTGCTGAGTTTTCCAGATTTGCTGGCATATTGAGTGCAACACTTTCACAGCATCATCTTTCAGGATGTGAAATAGCTCAACTGGAATTCCATCACCTCCACTAGCTTTGTTCGTAGTGACGCTCTCTAAGGCCCACTTGACTTCATATTCCAGGATGTTTGGCTCTAGGTGAGTGATCACACCATCGTGATTATCTGGGTCATGAAGATCTTTTTTGTACAGTTCTTCTGTGTATTCTTGCCACCTCTTCTTAATATCTTCTGCTTCTGTTAGGTCCATACCATTTCTGTCCTTTATCAAGCCTATCTTTGCATGAAATGCTCCCTTGTTATCTCTAACTTTGTTGAAGAGATCTCTAATTTTTCCCATTCTGTTGTTTTCCTCTATTTCTTCGCATTGATTGCTGAGGAAGGCTTTCTTATTTCTCCTTGCTATTCTTTGGAACTCTGCATTCAGATGGGCATATCTTTCCTTTTCTCCTTTGCTTTTTGCTTCTCTTTTCACAGCTATTTGTAAGGCCTCCTCAGACAGCCATTTTGCTTTTTTGCATTTCTTTTCCATGGGGATGTTCTTGATCCTTGTCTCCTGTACAATGTCATGAACCTCTGTCCATAGTTCATCAGGCACTCTGTCTATCAGATCTAGTCCCTTAAATCTATTTGTCACTTCCACTGTATAATCATAAGGGATTTGATTTAGGTCATACCTCAATGGTCTAGTAGTTTTCCCTACTTTCTTCAATTTAAGTCTGGTTTTGGCAATAAGGAGTTTGTGATCTGAGCCACAGTCTGCTCCTGGTCTTGTGTTTGCTGACTGTATAGAGCTTCTCCATCTTTGGCTGCAAAGAATATAATTAATCTGATTTTGGTGTTGACCATCTGGTGATGTCCATGTGTAGATTCTTCTCTTGTGTTTTTGGAAGAGGGTGTTTGCTATGACCAGTGCATTCTCTTGGCAAAACTCTGTTATCCTTTGCCCTGCTTCATTCTGTACTCCAAGGCCAAATTTGCCTGTTATGCCAGGTGTTTCCTGACTTGCTACTTTTGCATTCCAGTCCCCTATAATGAAAAGGACATCTTTTTTGGGTGTTAGTTCTAGAAGGTCTTGTAGGTCTTCATAGAACTGTTCAAGTTCAGCTTCTTCAGCATTACTGGTCGGGGCATAGACTTGAATTACTATGATATTGAATGGTTTGCCTTGAAAATGAACAGAGACCACTCTGTCGTTTTTGAGATTGCATCCAAGTACTGCATTTCGGACTCTCTTGTTGACCATGATGGCTACTCCATTTCTTCTAAGGGATTCCTGCCCACAGTAGTAGATATAATGGTCATCTGAGTTAAATTCACCCATTCTAGTCCATCTTAGTTCACTGATTCCTAGAATGTCGACGTTCACTCTTGCCATCTCCTGTTTGACCACTTCCAATTTGCCTTGATTCATGGACCTAACATTCCAGGTTCCTATACAATATTGCTCTTTACAACATCGGACTTAGCTTCTATCACCAGTCACATCCACAGCTGTGTATTGTATTATATATTGTATAACTGGATTACTCAATTTAAAAAAGAAAAAATGACATATTAATTTTGTTTATAATGAGAGTAGAAGACACTAAGAAGTCTCATCAATATACTTAAAGGAAATTTTCACCTTTGCTACATTTTTTACCACAGTGGCTCATCTTTTAGTAAAATTTAAAATAGCTTAACAAAGAATAATATTTAACATTTTCTTTAGTTATTTGAAAATACATTTTCAGGACTGAATTATAGTGATAACATTCCAAATGGATTTTCCAAATAAGTTATAGATGCTAATGTAAAGGTAATGATTATTTGGGTAAAAATAAGTGAATAAATAAAAACTAACATTGTAAATTCAGTGATAAAAAAAAGAATAATAGAAACCTACACTGAAATTTCACCTGATAGCAGGTTATGTAACACCTATGGGTACGCAGCTATACAGAAGCAAAAATCCCCAAGAATTAATATTAGGTATGTGTGTGTGTTGTGGTCAATCACTAAGTTGTATCAGACTCTTTGTGACCCCACAGACTGCAGCATTCCAGGCTTCTCTGTCCTTCACTGTCTCCTGGAGTTTGCTCAAATTCTTGTCCATTAAGGCAGACTCAGGATCTAATTAGCATGCTTTCAGGGAACTGAAGATAATATTCCCTTATTTAATAGAGTTAAATTAACTTCTTTACATAATATGTTAAAAATTCTCTTTTTAGTACTCAGATTTTAATGAAATGCAGATTACTGCTAATCTTCATGTTAAATAACATCTGGGATTGTTCTTTAGCTGAGTAAATTGGGTTAAAATATTGCATTTTTATTCCTAGCTTAATAGCTTAAAGAAGTTTTAAACATTTAATTATTAACAATGACATGAAAGAATTGGAGTGATTACTTAGATGGTTTAATGATTTAAAAGTTCTCTCTTCTGAGTCAAGTTCATATTGAGCATAAGCCAGGTTTAACTAGCCCTCCCAAAATTTAGCCAGTGTTTGACTTTACTTGAAAGAAACTATAGTAATACAGCATACATTAAATGTACCATTATTTGAGGAATTCAGTCACATAGTAATATAAGTTTTATATGAAAAATATCAACTGATAGGTGTTAGGGTTAATAAATTCACTTTTTAAAAGTAACAGATCTAGCCTAATGATTCACTCATTCAACAAATACTTGCTGTATACCTGTCCTCTGGAGTTCACTTTTCTAGGCACTGGGAAGAGAGCACTAAACTGGTTCTCAAAATGCTTATGTTCTACCAGAAGCAAAGACACACACATGAATACAGATTTTTTTAAGAAGACAAATTATTACTTAAAAATAAATGAATTAAAAGAGTTATATACTGATGGGTGGTGGAGGCGATGTATGTTGGTAAATGTTTAGTAACCAGCTCTCAAAAAAACAAAAAAACAGATAAAGCCCTCAGTTGTAGTATTTGGTGTTTTCAGCAGGGTAAATTATCCCAAACATGATTTCAAGCTACAAGGTAACACCTTTGAATATCAAGTTGGAAAGAGATGTGTATCATCAGTCCTAGTGAACTGTCCTGGGAAAACCCAGCATAATGTGATGAAGCTACTTCAGACTCAATAGCCCTCTCTCAGAAAGTGACATTTAAAGCTTTTTTTTTTCTTTATTTTTTAATGCTCTGAAAACATTGTCTTTTTTTCCCTTTTATTTTTATTTAAAATTTTCTAATTGGAGGGTAATTGCTTTACAATGTTACATTGCTTTGACTAACCAGAAGAAAAGACATGTGTTGGGCTACAAGAGCTTCATTCCAAGCAGAGAAAACAGCTAGTGTCAACTCCCAAAGCCAGTCCAAGCTCCAAGTGACGGTAGAACAAAAAGAAGGCCAATGAGTCTGCACTGGAATGAGCAAAGGAAAGATATAGCTGAAGCCTTTATGTTGAGCCTCATAATGTAGGGTAAGAAATGCAGTTGTAAAGTCTTTAGAAAATCTCCATCATATTGTCTTAATTAAAACTCTTGTGCTCTCACGCTATACTGTCTACAGTTACAGTCGGAAAGAGGGAGGGAGAGACCTTGGCTGTTTGATGATGGAAGGAATATGAGAAAATGTTTGGGAATCAGGCTGAATAAAAATTTGACATTTATAACTATCATCATAATATTCCTAATTGTGCTGTCCCACTTAACACAAAATTTGTTTGAGGCAAAATTTATTGTTTCTGCTTTTATTTTCTATAGCAGAGTCCTACTGTCTTTCATGTTATCACTACTGTCATTTCTGAAAAGTGACTATCATATCAAAATGACATAATCTAAAACGACTTCCTGAGAGCTTGACCTAAGAGATTACATATAAAACAAATGTTTTTTAAATTGTGGCTATGTTAGCTCATAACAGCAGGCATTAGATGCTATGGACATAATGTCTGGCAAATAAAATATTATGGATTCCAAGGGAACTGTAGTTATTTCTAACTCTATTCAAAACTGTTCTGGAACTCTAGATAGAATTTCCCTGGGCTATAGAAAAGCACAGATGGTATTAAAGTTTATTAGACCCACAAAGGTTGCTTTTAAAAATGTATCTGAAACACACTGAAGCTCTGCCAGTTGAGCCAGAAAAGGAAGGTCAGAAACAACAATGCAAAGTAGACTTGCATGGTGGGTGGGAGAAAATAAAAACATTTCTATTAACAAAGTCTAAGGGTGAAAGTTTGTTAACAACACAGGAAACATTAATTTATTTGGGGCTAAATGATCAACTCAGTTACATATTGTGTTTATGAATTCAAAGGACTGATGTAGAGTTTGTCGGATTGAAAGTAGAATAGCAAGGTGCTACACCTTTTCTTAAGTTTATAGTCTAGTGGGGAAAACCCATGAACAAACAAACAAGGAAACCAAAATCCCAGCAAATGTGGTCAGTTCTCAGTAGAAGTGTGACAGTATGTGACAGAAGCACAGAGGAGGAGCAGCAACTGGGGTTTGAGAAAGACCACAAGCAAGAGGAGATCAACCCTTCACTGATACATGAATAGGAATTTGCCACTAAGAGGGCGGAAGAAGGAGTCCCACGTAAACCTGTGAGTTTCGGGATGGTCAAGATAGAAACTATTTGCGAGAATAAAGAGGAGTGACGTTTACGGAGTTTAAAAATAATTTGGATTTGCACTGTATGCCATGTTAAGAGTCTGAGTTTTATCTCTCTTGGCTTTGAGGATTAAGCAGAAGCCTTTTCTCTTTAACAATAGTTTCCTTCAAAAGAGCCTAAGTTGGGCAAGTTTTAAAATAGTGCAGCTTTTAAAAATTAAGTGAGCAGAACACAGTCTCAGTATGAAGAGTCTCATATACTTGTGTAACCAAATAACACTGCCCAAACCAGAAAATCAACACTGGCACAATACTGGTAGCTAGACTACAGACCTGACACAGAAGTCATCAGCTTTCATCGGCCCTGTTTTATCTCTCAGTGTACAGTGCTACAGAATTCTATCTGTAGATAGATATCTGACACAGATAACTGTCACAGCAATCAGGATACAAAACTGTTCCATCACCATAAAGAAACTCCCTCATGTTATTCCTTAATAGTCACACTCTCCATCATAACCCTTAGCGATCATTAATTTGTCCTCCATCATCACAATTTGTCACTTTCAGACTTTTCTATAAACAGAATCATATAGTAGGCAATCTTTTGCGATTGGCCTTTTATCCACTTATCATACGGCCTTGAGGTATATCCAAGCTGTGTGTCTCCATAGTTCTTTTTTGATTGCTAACAAGTATTCTGTTGTACTGAGGTACCATGGTGTGTTTATCCATTTAATTATTAAAGGAAAATTGGACTGTGCTAGTTTAGGGCAGCTATGAATATCTGTGTACAGGTTTTTATATTTACACGTGAACATAACTTTTAATTTCTTTGAGATAAATATCCAAGAATGTGATTGCTGCCTCATATGGTAAGTGTACAGTTAACTTTATAAAAGGCTACTAAACTATTTTTTCGGAATGGAGACACTGATTTATATTCTCAGCAGCAAGGTAGAGAAGATCCCACTGTCCTTCATCCTTGCCAGCACTTGCTATTGTCAATACGTTCTCCTGTTCTAATAAATGTGGAGTAGTATGCTATTTTATGTTATCCACAAGATGGCGGAGTGGAAGGATGAGCACTCATCTCCCGTGAGAAATCCAAAATTGCAAGTAACCACTGAACCATCGACGGGACAATGCTGGATCCCACCAAAAAAAGATACCTCACGTCCAAGGGCAAAGGAGAAGCCCCAACAAGACTGTACAAGGGGCAAAATCACGTTCAGAATCAAACCCCATAACCGTCAGAGATGCTCAGAGGGCTCAAACAAAACCTTGTGAGCACCAGGACCCAGGATAAAGGAGCCGTGACCCCACAAGAAACTGAGCCAGACTTGCCTGTGAGTGTCCAGATGCCTCTGGCAGATGCCTCCCTCTCTGGAGGGAGAAAACAATTTAGAGATTTATTTTTGGCCATATTAAAATTGAGTTATTTATAGAGCATACCAAAATATCTGGCTAATTGAATGGTGAGAAATATGATTCAAAGTGATCACTTTGTATGACAAAAAAACAAATATCTGTTGTATTAAGTGGAGTATTTTTCTCAAAATTATTTTCAGAGTGCTTTTAGGAAAACTGCTGGTAATTAACCTCTGATCCATAGACTAGTTCACATTGAAAGCAAGACCAAATCCAAAGCCATTTTAACTTTTAGAAACTAATGTGAACAATTCTTTGGAAGAAAACTGTAATATGACAATAGCTGAAGGGGAATTAGAAAGCCAGTAATGACTGAAGAGTTTCCCCAGATTTACAGAAGCCTGGGTACTCTGTTAAAAGAATGGATGACATTTGTCTTTCTACTCACTGTATACCTTGTCTTGGGCTGGAGAAATCATTAAAGACTACCAATATAACAAATCATATCTCAAAATCTATAGCCACCACTGTTGCATTTTTGTTTTTTCATTGTAAGATAATGATTATATATACATATATGCATATATGTGATATATTTCTATGAAATTCTATCACATAATATATATTACATACAAAAAAATAATCATATTACTGCTTCCTCTATGGCTCAGTGGTAAAGAATCTGCCTATAATGCAGGAGATGCAGGTTTGATCCCTTGGTTGGGAAGATTCCCCTGGAGAAGGAAATGGCAACCCACTCCAGTATTCTTGCCTGGGGAACCAATGAACAGAGGACCCTAGTGGGCTATAGTCCATGGGGGGTCTCAAAGAGTCGGACACATCTTAATGACTAACAGCAACAAATCATGCAGCATACCTGGGTATGGCATAAGCCCTCTTGGAGGAGGTCGCCCTTAAGCCCACCACAGAGCCACCAGAACTTACACAGGACTGGGGAAACAGACTCTTGAAGGGTACAAACAAAACCTTGTGCACACCAGGACCCAGTAAAAAGGAGCAGTGACCACAAGAGACTGACCCAGACTTGCCCGTGAGTGTCCAGGAGTCTCCAGCAGAGGCATGGGTTGGCGGTGGCCTGGTGCAGGGTTGGGGGGACGGCATCCAGTCCCATAATTTCATGGCAAATAGATGGGGAAACAATGGAAACAGTGACAGACTTTATTTTTTGGGGGCCCCAAACTCACTGCAGATGGTGACTGCAGCCATGAAATTAAAAGACACTTGCTCCTTGGAAGAAAGGCTATGACCAACCTAGACAGCATATTAAAAAGCAGAGACATTACTTTGCCAACAAAGGTCCATCTAAGTCAAAGCTATGGTTTTTCCAGTGGTCATGAACGGATGTGAGAGTTGGACTATAAAGAAAGCTGAGTGCCAAAGAATTGATGCTTTTGAACTGTGGTGTTGGACAAGACTCTTGAGAGTCCCTTGGACTGCAAGGAGATCCAACCAGTCCATCCTAAAGGAAATCAGTCCTGAATATTCATTGGAAAGACGATGCCGAAGCTCCAATACTTTGGCCACCTGATGTGAAGAACTGACTCATTGGAAAAGATCCTGATGCTGGGAAAGATTGAAGTTGGGAGAAGGGAACAACAGAGGATAAGATGGTTGGACGACATCACTGACTCAAAGGACATGAGCTTGAGCAAGCTCCGGGAGTTGGTGATGGACACGGAAACCTGGCGTGCTGCAGTCCATGGGGTCACAAGAGTCGGACATGACTGAGTGACTGAACTTAATTGAAACAGTAGGTAAGCCATGAAGTAAAATGTTTAACACGTTATTTCATCTGATTCTCCTAACAAACCTCTCTTACAGCTTGGTAGGAAAAGTAATATCCCCACTTTAAAGATTAAGACAATCCTGGAAACCATGAAGAATGTACATGACATTGGGTGTGGAAGACATTTTTTCTTCCTCCCAATAGTTTAACTTCCTCTTTTCTATACTAGCCTGAGAAATGCAATCTTTCCTCAGAACTATCTGATCTTGGTAAGTCTTCTTGAATCACAAACACTTGATTAAAGGGCAAATGTAATCCATATTTATGTTGTTATAAAAAAAGATGAAAATCTATAAAGTACTGTGATCATATTTAGAAAAATTTCAATCAAACTGTTCTGCCAATGCCTAAATATGCTGATAGTGCAAAGAAACAGATGTCTGGTTTTATTCCACTGCCAGTGATATAGGAAAAGAAAATTATTAATAAGAATAAATGTTACTGAAATTGAAAGACATGGAATATTCATATAAATGAGTATACTTTGCCATTTCCTAAGAAAACTCAAGAAAATAATATGAAAAATAATTATATCATGAAGAAAAATATTAAGCATCAGTGATAAATTTAAACAATTATTGGCAAAGTAAGGGTGGGAAATGTTATATCCAAATAAAACAATGAACACATACAAAAAAGGAGAAATTAACAGAATCTATCAAAGATATTCACACTGGGGAAATTATTTTTAAAAAAATCATAATTAAAATATAAAAGAAGAAACAATAGCCACCAAAAATAGAATACGAAATAATAAATAAAGGCTGTGGCAAAGTAAGGAATTCCCAAGAAAAATATCAATGATACTTGCAAAAGGGATACTTCATGTGACAGGGAAAAAGTACTCTGTTATACAGCATGTGTGTTAGGAAAGCAAGTTGAAAACTGACTTTTTTTTTTTATTTTTTTATTTTTTTATTTTTTTATTTTTTTTTGAAAACTGACTTAACTGTAGTTTATTCATGCAAAAGAAACTGATACATTTCAGAAATAAAATGGCTCAATTTGTGGTTAATAAATGTATCAAAAGAAGCAGGACATTCTATTGGTGTGGGGACCACCACTAAGGAAATGGAGGACAACTATTCTGACTGAATAGAAGTCCCAGCTCTCTAAAACTGCCACTAGCACCATTCAGAAGTGGCATTCTAACAAAATGTAAAGTGACTTTAGATATATTGACCAAGTGTTTAATTTTTTGAGAGCATTTTTTAAAGACCATAAACAAGAGGAAATGAAACAAGTACTAAGGATAGAAAATGTATCCTTCCCTAAAAGCTTGTATGACAGTACCGCTGCTGGGAATTCATAAATATTTCAGTCACACACAAGTTTGTAGAGGTTAAACAGATAAGAACTGTACATATAAGGAGCTACAAACAAGCGAAGAAAGAAGAAACTGCACGTAGCACCCTTTAATGAAAATGCAAAACTTTGAGGAGCCCCTCCTATTTAAAAAAAACAACTATGAAGTTTAGTAATGGTAAAGTTTTGAATCGAACTACAGTTTATCAGTAGAATGCAAACTATGTGATGTAGCTATTAGACTGTATACCGGCATGAACTGTATCAGTATGCTCAGTTGCTCAGTCATGTCTGACTCTTTGCAATCCCGTGAACTGTAGCCCACCAGGCTCCTCTGTCCATGAGAATACTGGAGTGGGTTTTTCAGGCAAGAATACTGGAGTGGATTGCTATTTCTTTCTCTACAGTTGTCTATATCAGTCAAAAGCCATAACAGAAGAAATAAAACAGTTGATATTAAAACACATTCATTTTTTTCCTCCAGTGCAAAGTTTTAAGTCGAAGTGTCTATTCAGGAAATATGTATCTATATTCAAATGAATATTTAACAAATGCTCTCAAAATACTGGAGCTTTAGGTGATAACATATAGACAGGTCAGTTAGAAATCATCGACAAAATGATTCAAATACTATAGAAGTCCTATATTCATTCATTTAACAAAGACGTTGAATGTGTAAATACAGTATCCATTGAAAATAAGTCAACTTGATGAATATATGGTTATTTGGGCAAAAAAGCCACATATGCTTCCTTTCATGATTTACTGAAGAAAACTACAAAGAAGTTTGAAAAAGTCGCAAAATTGATTCATTAAAAAGGATATGAACTTATACACAGCAGTAAGTAGGGAAGAGGTGCTGCTTCTGTTGATTACTGACACTCTGGGAATAAGGCAATTAAAACTATGAAATGGTTCATAGTCTGTAAGAAGACAGAGAGGAGAAAAACAGCAGAATGCTAGGGGAGGTAGCTATGGGACAATAGCAAGTCCGAGAGCATCTGAAGAGCACTTACTTTTGTCTTTTTTAAAAATTAAAATATTAACATTCCACCATATTGTTGTTCCTATCACTTGAGCTAATACATGGAAGTATTTTAAAATTGGAAACCTATGCATATATAAAATATCAGTATTATTTTTATATAGATTTAGACTTAAGATATGAGCTGTTTCTTTTTCCTCTGATACAAAGCATAGCTATCATTTTACAGTTTAACCTTCATACATTTACTAAGTTTTACTAGCAAAGCAATGCATTGTGAAAGTTTTTGGCACTGTGCTTGATCCAAAGCAGACACTGCCTAAAATATCCATCACATCTAAGATTTGTTTTAGAATCCAATTGGAATCTTCTGAAATAAAGGAGCTTTAAGAATGAGAATCAGGCATGTTTACTGCAAAGAATTATGATTTCATTTTCAAATAAATCAACCAAATCTATCTTTTCAAGAGTTGTGTTACTAGGGACAAAGCATATCTAAATGAAACCAAAGATAAATTTGCTCTTTTTTAGAACCCAGAGAAATTAATAACAGAGGACTGGCACCATAAAGACCATGGATAATATGGAGATTAATAGAAAAAAAAAAATGAGACAGTAGCTAGGAAGAAGCCAGAAGCATGGAGAGGTAAAAGGAAAGCTGTGCCTCCAAAGGTCAAGTAAAGTAAAACTGAAATAAAATCTGGTGATTTTAATCACTATGTCCAATTAATGTAGCAAGTTCCCAGGGGAATATATATTCAAGCAAGGGGGTGGGGGGTGCACAGAACAGTATCAATCTATTGAGCATCAATCTTTTTGCCTCAATTGGGCAAATAACATGCATGAATACATAGATTAGTTCTTAGGGGAAAAAATATAGCTCTTTAAAATTCATCCATTATTATTCAAAGTCCTTGTAGATGAGGAAGCATTTCAACAGAAGACACAAGTACAACCACAGTTGCTCTTTAGGTAAGACTGTCAACTGCAAGTCTTTTTCCCTGTGACTACTTTCTATTTCTGAATATCATTTTTTCACATTACACAAAAACCTCAGAATACATACAGAGGAGAGAAACGGAAATGAAAAAGGCCCATCTAGCCATGGAAAGAAATTAAGAGTTATAGTTTTGGTATTTACCTAGAAATTCTGCTTTCATTTTCCACATGTGACCATAAATTCTTCTGTTCATATTTGCTCAAGGAAGTGTGCTTGGTAATAAATTTTCTTAAATAGATTTATGTCAGATATTCCACAAAGACTATAATTCTTTCATTTTGTGAAATATGCAAACTTTCTGAAAATGAGTTTGATTTTTATGTACAATTCTAAGATATGACTAAAAGAAAAACATCTCAAGAATGGAAATGATTGAATTTAGGATTTAATAAAATTCAGATATGAATTTAATAAAATTCATATATGTGAATTTGGAGACACATACATATATATAACTTAATAGAAAATGACAGAATAAAATATGTACTGTGATAATAGTGGTGGTTACCATAAAAGATTAGAATACAGATTTTAAATAGGAAGGAGCTGACTCATTGGCAAAGACCCTGATGCTGGGAAAGATTGAAGGCAGGAAGAGAACGGGACAACAGAGGATGAGATGGTTGGATGGCATCACCGACTCAATGGACAAGAGTTTGAGAAAGCTCTGGGAGATGGTGAAGGACAGGGAAGCCTGGCATGCTGCAGTCTGTGGGGTCACAAAAAGTCGGACATGACTGAGTGACTGAGTAACAACAATGATGTAGGGGGACACTTTTCAATCTATATAATTCTGCATTGTTTAGGCTGTAGCACTTAAGCATTGCTTGTGTAATTTTTTAAAAAAAGAAATAGGTTTGTCTGTTTCTTTGTTTGGATAATTATCTAACACAGAAAGTGCTGCATAAGATAGGAGAGAGATCACTGACCCTTAGTTCTAACATATATATATATACATACACACATACACAGTGTATGTATACATATACAGTTCCTTCTAAGTAGAAACAACTAGCAACATATGTATGGGAAATAAGCTGGTGTATTTTGAATGTTCTTAAGATTTGACCTGCAAAATAAACAAGGATAAGCCAATAGTGAAAAAGAAGTAAATCTAATAAGTCAGCACTAAATAGGGGTGAACAAGTTGAGGTATTTGTGTTTCATCTGCACTATCATCCTCACATTTAAAATTTTCTTCCTCAACTGTTTAGTGTAAGTTATTTACTTATTGATGGAATGATGAAATGCAAATGGAATTTCCAGGAAAATGAAATGGCATGGGCTGCATTTTTTATAGGTTGTCTGTGTGTTCATGTAGTCTATAATGATTTCCTCTGACAATACAAATTTCAGTGTTTTAGTAAATGTCAGAGCTCTGTCCATTCTACCTCACAAACTCCAGGCTCCATCACCAACCTACCCATACGTGTAACCCATCTGTTTGCCATATTTTGGCTGTATCTGAACATATTCACAAAGCGGCCATCTGTTCCCTTCTTTTAAATATCTATTTAAAGTACTTTTTCTCTTATCTACTTAACAACTTTTTTTTTTCATAAGTCAAAATTCAATTATATAGTCACATATGAGCATGCCATTTACCCAGGAGGAGGAGTCTTAGATGAACTCCTGGTTGATCCAAAGGATATGGATAATACTGGCAGACTAAAAACATCCACCTAAAAATGAGAGATAGGGGACACTAAGATAAAAGTGTCACAAAGCAGGAAATTGATAATAGAGCTGAGATTCTCTGGAGAATTTTGGGCACATGATTTCCGAAAGGCTGTTACTTCGCCACATACAAGAACAACATATGAATTTGTATCAAAACTTATTTCTGCCATCTGTAATATATGTCAATTGCAATTTTGCAGTTTACAGGAAGCATATACTTTCAGTTGAAAATTAAAAAAAAAAAAGGAAAGGAAAGAAAAGCATGAATAAATGTTTAGGCACCTGTAAGAGGCATTTGTGTAATTCTGGGGCAAGTTTTTGGGAAAGGTCTACCAAAGGAAATTCCTGAGGTTAAATATGAAGAAACTTTAATGTGAGGGGGTGTTTGCTAAATGTAGACACTATGATGGACATAAAAAGCAGAAATATTAAAGGTACTGAACTCTTTATTTTCTCTGCTTCCCCGGGAGCACAACACCTGCAGAAGAATTCTGTAGATAAATGGTGTTTCCAACTGTGTGGGAAGCTTAGAGTTGTGAGATTATAATAGGGGCAACAGATTCAGATGCCATCATCACCAGCTCTTTTCGTTTACATATAAAATTAATAAGCCAAAAGAAATTTACCAAAAGTCCCATATGTGGATGTATATGTATACATAAGATCACAGTTTTATATATATTTATATATATATACATAAACTGCATGATAAATATGTTTATAAATTTTATCTATAAATTTCTATTTCCAAATTTTATTTATGATAAAAGACCTGACAAGTCAAGAAAAAATGAAGTGTATTTAACAAACATTATTAAATTTAGATAGCAACACTTCTAAGAAGATTTTGGTGTAATAGACAGATACGTGCATAGATACGCAGATGGAGAGATAGCAGACAAATTGAACATGATAAATATTAATAGAAAAAAAATTAACCCAAAATGTAAAAAAGTTTTTGCATTAAAAAGACAAATATACCAACCATTACAGTTCTGTGACAGAGTATAAAGAAGCCTGAATCAAAACTTTCTAGGTGCCCAAAGAGAGAATTTTATTAAATATGAAAAGAAACACGTGTTTCTTAGGAAGGAAAGTTTATTGCTTTTTTTTTTTTAGTACTTGTTTTTGAGTTAAATTTCTTACATTGAGTTATTTATAGATAAAGAACATTTTTTTCCCTTCTAGAAAACTCTAGACCAGTGGCTCATAATCAGTCTGCAATAGTACATCACACTAAACCATTTTATTAAAACAAACAGGCTCCAAACTTCAACCTTCGATAAGGTAGCCAATTCCAACCAGAAATCTCAATGCAGCTATGTACACACATGAATCTTGCTACAGGGTAAATCTGCATCTAACATTCTGGGTCTAGAGCAGCCTCTTCCTCCATCTGCCTAGAGCAGACATCTTTTTTTTTTTTTTTCATTCATTTTTAGAGAAAAATGAAGCTCAGTATGAGTATTTTTGCGGTGCAATCATTATGAAAACTTTGCACGCTTGTCTCCAAGTCCCCAGCAGCACTCTGTAACACACTCTTGGCCCACAAAGAATCTACCCTTCATGCTCTTGTTGCCGGGGCTCCTTTTCTCAGTGGGTTGGTCCTTATGGAATACTGATAAGATGGTTTATGCCCTAACAATGGATATGAATTTTAGCAAATTCTGGGAGATGGTGAAGGACAGGGAAGCCTGGTGTGCTGCAGTTCATGTTGTCTCAAAGAGTCAGAGACAACTTAGTGAGTAAACAACAGCAAAACTTCTGTAGATAAACCTGATTCTTGAGAAACCATGATGTTCCTGCCATGGCAATCCAAGGGAATGCAGGCATCTTTGGGACTTTTCTCTGGCACCTTGTCCCTTACCGTTATCCCTTTCTTCACACACCAGGCCAACTGTAAAAGGTGAGGGTGGGGGACAGTTCAATGCCTTTCCTCTGCCCTTAGCATGCAAAAGGGTAAGATCATAGGTAACTACTACTTCAGAAATGAGTTGCTTTTCCCTTTACAGTCCTTTCAATGTCCAGATACTTGAGGTTTTCAGGAGTGATTTGTTCGCTATGTTCATTCTGAGCACTACAAGGGGTATTTTTCAGAACCTATAAAAATGAAACATTTCGTTTCTTCTGCTTGTGAACATTATCAGGGAAGCAAGAAACAGTCCTTAAAAGCACTTGACCCCTGATATAGTATAAAAAGCAATTTTTGCCACATTTGAGACAACCTACTCTTAGAGGGATGTCTTTCTGGGAAACCACTGCACATTCAGCAGGGTTGTGAACCCGCTGCTGCCAGGAAGTGATAAGACTTAATATAAAGGCACACTTGTGTTAAACAAATATCCTACATGCCAGAAACAAAAAGAAAATTTCACCATGACTTGTATAAGGGAACATGGACAGTAAAGAGCTCTTAGTTCTTCTCTAACAACAACAAACAGAATTTTCAATGACTGTGCTCTTCACTGATGCACAACTTCAGGACAGAGCAAAGGAAACCCAGTGTTACAACCCACAGAGGAGTGTGGAGCAGGTTGAAGAGTAAATCTGAGGGGCAAAGGAAAGATGTCAAATAAGGAAAGATGACCCAACACATAAGGTCAGCTAAGTCTGAGAAACATAGGGTCAAACAGAGTTAAAATTTTTTCTTTTCTGTGGGATTTCTGAAAGTCTTTAAATGCTAATGTGATTTATGACTCCTCCAGGATGAGGGAAGTAGTGTGTGGAGCATGCCAAATGTAGTTACCACGGAAACGTCTGCTTTTGTAGAATACCTTGAGAGACGAGCGTCCCTTTGGACACACTTTGGAAATTGCAGTCCCTCATAAATAACAAGAGACAACCATTGTTACCTTAAATATGAAATCAATTTTGCCTGGAGAGATACGATCTTTTAAAAAAATTTAAATTGAAGGATAATTGCTGTACAGAATTTTGTTGTTTTCTGTCAAATAGCAACATGAGTCAGTCAGGGGTATACATATGTCCCCTCCCTCTTGAACCTCACTCCCATCCCCCTCTCCTTCCCACCCCTCTAGGTTGTTACAGAGCCCCTCTTTGAGTTTCCTGAGTCATATGGCAAATTCCCATTGGCTATCTATTTTACATATGGTAATGTAAGTTTCCATGTTACTCTCTCCATACATCTCACCTTCTCCACCTTCCACCCCGCTGTGTCCAGAAGTCTGTTCTCTATGTCTGTTTCTCCATTGCTGCCCTGCAAATAAATTCATTGGTACCATCTCTCTAGATTCCATGCATATGTGTTAGTATATGATATTTATCTCTTTCTGACTTACTCCACTCTGCCTAATTGGCTCTACATTCATCCACCTCATTAGAACTGACTCAAATGTGTTCCTTTTTATGGTTGAGTAATATTCCATTGTATATGTGTACCACAGCTTCTTTATCCATCATCTGTCGATGGACATCTAGGTTGCTTCCATGTTCTAGCTGTTTTAAATAGTGCTGCAATGAACACTGGGGTACATGTGTCTTTTTCAATTTTGGTTTCCTCAGGGTATATGCCTAGGAGTGGGATTGCTCGGCCTTATGGTGGTTTTATTCCTAGGTTTTTAAGGAATCTCCATACTGTCTTCCATAGTGGCTGTATCTGTATCATTTTACATTCCCACCAATAATGCAAGAGAGTTCCCTTTTCTCCATACCCTCTCCAGCATTTATTGTTCGTAGACTTTTTGATGATGGCCATTCTGACTGGTGTGAGGTGATATCTTATTGTAGTTGAGAGATAAATTATCTTAATTGGGAAAGATCACATACTCTACTTCCACATTGCTCAAATTGTAGAACTTTTTAAGAGTCCTAGATGACTATGGGCTTAATCTACTCTGCCAATGCAACTGGCACCAAAATAATAGAGACTTTGACAAATGGAGTCACCTGATCAAATACCGGAATTAGAACTCTCACACTAGTCTCTAAACTTGGTCTTGCCCCTTTCTACTCATGTTTATCAGATTTAGAACACCATGGAGTTTTGAAAAATTTAATTCAGGAACTTTCCTGGTGGTCCAGTGGTTAAGACTCCACACTCACAAGGGAAGAAAGCTGGGTTTGATGCCCGATCAAGGAACTACATTCTATCTGCCATAACTAAGACCCGGCATAACCAAATAAAAAAAAATAAAGGTAAAAAATTAAAAACTAGCTTCATAAACATATACACACAAAACTAACAAAAATAGAGATCCCACTTGCTTCATGGCTAAGATTTTGGTGAGGCCTATATTACTTCTACTGGAAACAAATTAATTTGCCCTTTTCACAACTCAATGTGGAATTCAAGAATTCATCACCCACAAAATTGGTTCTCACAATTTGAATTTTTTTCCCCCATGAAACTGGGTTCTAAATAAAGTTCTCAGTATGTTAAATGAACACCGAGTGTTGTGCAGGTGGGCTTGCCCTTGGTAACAGACACAGCTGTGCCTATCAAATGCAAAAATATGGTATTTAATTTTGGAAAATTGCTAACAGCAGTCAGGAAAGTCACCTTCAACCATCACTCAGAGGAAGAAACAAAGCTACATTACGAACAGTATTATTTTCTCCAAATGTTTCCAGGCTAGAGTTGCATTCTGTGCCCTTCCAAAACCACTGAACAATGAAATGGGTAGCAAGTTGCCAAGCACATACAGCTGTGTGGCTGTTCGCCTAGGGTGTGTTAGAGGCTGGGGGAAAAAGAGGTTAGAGAAGTAAGGATTGAAAGTAGTCACAATCCCTCCATTAAAGGCCAATTCTGCTGGCCCACCTGAATTCCTAGGTGGAATTCATAATATATTGCAGCCTTCACTTAGCTTTCACTACTGTTCCTCCCTCATTTTTTACTCCTCACCTTGGCAGTGTTCAAATAGCAGTGTCTCATCATGGTGCAGTTATTCATTTGGCAACTCCTATGGCTCAGACAGTAAAGAATCCGTCTGCAATGCAAGAGACCCAGATTTGATCCCTGGGTTGGGAAGATCCCCTGAAGAAGGGAATGGCAACCCACTCCAGTGTTCTTGCCTGGGGAATTCCATGGACAGAGGAGCCTGGTGGGCTACAGTCCACTGTGCCACAAAGAGTTGGACTCAAGTGAGAGACTAACACTTTCACTTTTTTTTTTTTTTTTCCGACTCCAGGGAATCATTGCTTGTGGAGAATGTGTAGTGGCACAGAATACCTACATGTTGATGATACAGGTGGGTGAAGTTAGCCAATTCATCAGAAGCAGTTAGATGACTCATGTATTTCAGCACTTGTGTGATTCATATGTAGAGGATTCTTTTTTCCCCAGTGAAATTTGACTAGGGAGAGATGTCCTAGTTCCAGCATCATATGTGGACTGGAGTAGATTCAAAATTTCTCTTCCAGTATTACACGTGTGTCTATCAGTGTTAACACCGGCTAATTACACAGCAGATAAACAAAGACTAGGGCATCACAGAAACAGTCAGCCTTGCATAGAGAGTCCTTATTTTTTTGCTGTCATTCATTGTCACTGTAACTGAAAGTACAGATCATTTCTGTTTCACACATTTTCTACTTTATGATGGCAATAGCTTATCTATTTAAAGATGTTTTACTTCAAAAATGGTTTCTCTATGCATATATGTCTTTATTCTTCAACTGTATCATAGTTCCAATAAAGATTCAATTGATCTGCTGGTTAAATTTACTTCCCAATCTTTGTCCCTCAAAAGATGAATAACAGAGCCAAATCTGAATTAGCCTTTGTGTGTGTTAAGTTACTTTAGTCATGTCCCACTCTTTGTGACCCTGTGGACTGTATCCCATCAGGCTCCTCTGTGAGGTAGCCTTTATGTTGGTCCAATTAATATTATGTATATATATATGAATTCCAAATAAAAAGTAGATTTTTCTAGGTGTGATATCCTTAAAATGTCCCCACATATCTTATTCCTGTGAACATAAACATCAAATTTCAATTTGCCTTTACAATTATGAATAATAAGGAACTGTAATTCCCAAGGGAAACAATGAGAGGAAATGTTTTACAGATTTTTTTTTTTTTTTTAGCAAAAACTGTGATTTGCAGGCTTCTAACAAAAGGGAATAACACCTTTAATATGGAATATCCCTCAGGTCTCCTTTTTGGAAACAAAAATTCATAACCACCTGTCTTCTGATGAAATCTAATAAATTTCTAATATGGCATACACTTCTCCAAAGTGTTCCAAAAATGGAAAAGAGGGTCTCATCTATACCAAGAGGTAAGGATAAATGAAGCATGCTTTCAAGGTGTGTTGTTACTCCATTAGAAAGAAAACACACCAAAATATTAAAGTTAGTGTGGTTTCTTTTCATAGCACTAGTTTTAACTATATTTTATACCAGCCAGATTCAAGCAATCTTTTAAACAGGTGTCAACTTTATTCATAACTTTTCAGTTCTGTTTTTCACAAGGAATTTACATAAGTACTATGCTTTAACTCATGCTGCTTTATTCCTATTATTTATCTTACCCATAATTAAAATAGAGACTGATAATAAAAATGGAAACTGTACTGAACTAACTTTTTCTTGGTGAATTTTCAATGAACACAAATTTAAGATCTACAATCTAGATTAATGCCACGATCTCAATGGCTAGGATAGAAAACTTTTATGTGACAAGATTCACATGACTCCACTTAGGACTATACACTCAAGTGTCACGTACATGAATTTCTTATGTGCATAAGAAGGATAAAGAAGGATAAATATCTTTATTTTTTACTGATAAGACAGATTAAATTTTGCAATAGACAAGAGGTTACTGACACATTTAGTGGTTTAAGATGACCTAAAAAAATGTTTGAGAGAGAAAAACATGCCATGTATTTCCATAAATATTGGGTATTATACTGAAATTACAACAGTTTTTCACGTTCAGTTTCACTACACTTGCATAATGACAACTGCAGAGATTGGTCCATAGCTCTGTTACCATCTGGAAGTAACTATATTTGTTATGCTTTGTGTTAGACATTGTGTAAGAATTTTATATACGTTATGTCATCTCTTTTTTAATAACCTGTGAGGTTCATATTTTTTTTACCACCTCACAGACTGAGAAACTCATGTTGAGAGAAGCTAAACAAACAGGTTTCATATTTGAACCCTGCTTTTTACCTCTTATTCTTGATCTTATATTTCAATGGATGTATAGAACAAACCTGTAAAGTTAGAAATTTATAATTTCACCATGAGAATAATTTGTTTGCTGACTCCAAGATAAGCATCTGTATTTTCCCAACATTATGTTAAATGTCATCTGGACAAGCTTCTAACCAACTTCGAATTGTGGTTTTGGGATTTTTTCCATTTTATTTCTCCTACTTGAGCTTAATGTAAGTATTTCTGTGTTACAGTGAAATAAACAGAAGGTGTTTTATCTCTAAATGAAAGGATAAAAGTGACAAGCTTGGCGATTCTACAAAATATTAATTGGTTATGGAACTAACTAGAAGTCTGCTATATTCAGGGTAATTGTGAAAGTAACCTATGGCCACAGAATGATATCCACAAGAAGTCTTTAGGGTAATACAAAAAAATTTACAATATTAGCATAGAATTATAATGTCTAAAATTTTTAAACTACTTTTGTGTATTTTTAAAAAGTTTCTTTATACCATAATTTGGCTACATTTGCTATATGATGATTAAACTTCCATCTGTAATAAATTTTTAAATAAAAGAACCATGAAAAGTATGTCCCTCAAAAACAGGCACATTTTGCTTTATGAATGTTCTCAATTAATATAATATGGTAGTATATTAGAACACTATAATCCCAAAGTTGATCTAATAGTGAAAGGCAAATTATGTGTTATTTTATTCTGGAATATTTTAATTACTAGCAAAAGAAATCTATCGTATACAGGGTAAATTAAGAAAAAGCAGCTTGAATGAATCTGATATGCTATGGAACCCAGGAAATCACAATCTCTATTTTATCTCATCTCTGTTTCACTCTGAGGGTCTTTCACTCCTCTATTACCATTTCTCATTTTCTCTACTGAAAAAATGTTACTTCTTTAGGCATAACCAAGGACAAACCTGACAAATACATAGCTCCTCAAATGAAATGCCATTATTTTATTTATTTATTTATCTTTAATTGAAGGATAATTGCTTTACAGTATTGCATTGGTTCTACCAAACGTCAACATGAATCAGCCATAGGTGAAATGCCATTATTTTAAAAGTTAAGCATCAACTCACAAATGTCACTCAATCCCAAATCCAAATTGGCCTAAATTAAGCAATGTCTACCAGAGAGATACAATAAGGAGAAACATGATTGCTGAGTGGCCTTTCCTTTGGATAACAGCAGGCATGCAAACCTCAGTAACAAGTCATGTGACCTGTATAGCTGTTCCCAAAAGCTTTTACTTCAAATGCATCCTTACACAGGAAAAACAACTAGGAATTGTCCCCCACCTACCATATAAAGAAATTAACCCTGACACAGCAGTCCGTAAGAAAAAGACTCAGGTTTAAGACACGGTTTGGCTGATTCCAAAGCCCGATTCCTGTCATATCTCCAGGACACCCTGAAACCTATTATTACCTCATGAGAGAACAAGTTCAGTAGTTTTGTTAGGTAGTTAGAATAGGAAACAGGAGTCCAAAATGGTGGTGGCTAAAAGACAAGGAAGGGAAAAGCCCGCGAAAATAGAACAAAGGAAGGTCAAAGGAAGGTCTGAGGACCGGAGTGAGGACCTCAGGTAGAACAAACAGCACTCCTGGCTAGCCCAGTTTACATAGGGCAGGCCTGAGGCGGAGAAAAAACATAAAAAGAGGAGCCAAAGGGCCAGGTCTCTCTCTCTCCCGTGCGCTGGCGTGCTTGCTCGCTCTCTCTCTCCCCTCTTTGCGTCTTTGGGTCGGCATTCCCTCAAGCCTTGAGGATGTATTTTCCTGCTATTTTCTAAATAAAACTGAGCTGTAACACGGAGATGTAACACTGATCTGTCTAAGAGCTATAACACGGTCTGTCCAAGAGTTGTGACACGCCGAGGGCTTTAATGTCCGCCGCTTCAAATCTTTGTTGTGGTGAGACAGAACCAAGGAGATTACACTAGCCTGACAGTTTCATATTACAGATGGCAAGATTCAGAAGTGCAATGTGTGTGGGCTCAGTCCTGTCCAACTCCTTATGAACCCCATGGACTGTAGCCTCCCAGGATCCTCTGTCCATCAGATTCTCCAGGCAAGAATATTGGAGTGGGTTGCCATTTCTTCCTCCAGGGTTCTTCCCAACCAGGGATTGAACCCACATCTCCTGTGTCTCCTGCATTGGCAGGCTGATTCTTTACCACTGAGCCACTTGGGAAGCTTCAGAATATAACAAAAAATAAACAAAGCAATGATGATAACTGCTAACATTTGTTGAATGATTGTGAGATGTGGGGATGTGCTAAGTATTGGATACATTTAATCTTCTTATCCACCCTTTAAGACAGGGGTCATCATTATCCTACATGACAAAATAGATTCAACAAGAGACTAAGTCACTTGCTCAAAACAACAATGCCTGATAACTGTAGATCTATACTTAGAGTTTAAACTTAGGCAAAAAGTTTCCAGACTACCAGCTTTTAATAGCCCAAGATTTGACTGTACATATCACTGAGAAGGAAGAAAGAGATAAACTTACTGTTAAATCCTATATGTCTCTTTATATAAAAAAATGTATATATGCATATACATGTTATATGTACATATGTATGTGTGTATGGGTATATGCACACATATATTCTGCATAAGTATAAAAATATATTTAATCTTCCAAATATTCAAAGCTGAAAATGCATGTCAGTAGTGTGGGTTTTTCTCCTTTCCTTTGCCTAGGATAACTGCTTGCTGGTCCCTCTCTTTTTGTCAGAGACTGATAAGGGCTGTACAATCTTGTAGTCAAAACATCTCACTAAAAAGCTTCTTTGGCGGCAAAGCCTATCTTGGAGTGTGTTTGGTTTCCTGGCTGCCTTATTTGTTTACAACAATGCTCTTAAAATTGTCTCTACCATCTGTGTGAGTCCTAGTTCCTTGAATGAGAATGAGGTATTAAAATGACATCCAGATGTCTAGATGCATATCTGCATTAACATATTATGCAAATTGTCATGAGGTGTTTTTTCTCCTTCTTAAACAAAAAATATTTTTAGATAGTCTGTAAGAAAGTAAACCTGTGGAGGCAAAAGGAAAATTTTTTTAAAGGTAAAGAAAAACAAGATGCATCAGATTTGTGGTGCTTATTTTGATAATTATATCTTATGAAACCGTGACTTACACATGATTTTGTGGCTATCCCTTTGCCAAGATGGATGCCAAGAGAAAGAGCAAAATTTACCTTCAAAGAGGAATACTATGAACCCAGCATACATTGTTTTCTTATGAAAAAAAATCATATATTAAAAACATTAACAAAGATCAAACACAAAGAACAAATATTAAAAGCAGCAAGGGAAAAACAACAAATAACACACAAGGGGATCCCCATAAGGATAACAGCTGATCTTTCAATAGAAACCCTTCAGGCTAGAAGGGAATGGCAGGACATACTTAAAGTAATGAAAGAGAATAATCTACAACCCAGATTACTGTACCCAGCAAGGATCTCATTCAGATATGAAGGAGAATTCAAAAGCTTTACAGACAAGCAAGAGCTGAGGGAATTCAGCACCACCAAACCAGCTCTCCAGCAAATGCTAAAGGATCTTCTCTAAACAGGAAACACAGAAAGGATGTTTCAACACGAACTCAAAACAACAAAGTAAATGGCAACAGGATCATACTTATCAATAATTACCTTAAATGTAAATGGGTTGAATGCCCCAACCAAAAGACAAAGGCTGGCTGAATGGATACAAAAACAAGACCCCTATATATGCTGTCTACAAGAGACCCACCTCAAAACTAGGGACACATACAGACTGAAAGTGAAGGGATGGAAAAACATATTTCATGCAAACGGAGACCAAAAGAAAGCAGGAGTCGCAATACTCATTTCAGATAAAATAGACTTTAAAATAAAGGCTGTGAAAAGGGACAAAGAAGGACAGTACATAATGATCAAAGGATCAATGCAAGAAGAAGATGTAACAATTATAAATATATATGCACCCAACATAGGAGCACCACAATATATAAGGCAAATACTAACAAGTATGAAAGGGGAAATTAACAATAACACAATAATAGTGGGAGACTTTAATACTCCACTCACACATAAGGATAGATCAACTAAACAGAAAATTAACAAGGAAACACAAACTTTAAATGATACAATAGACAAATTAGATTTAATTGATATTTACAGGGCTTTCCACCCCAAAACAATCAATTTCACCTTTTTCTCAACTGCACACGGAACTTTCTCCAGGATAGATCACATCCTGGGCCATAAATCTAGCCTTGGTAAATTCAAAAAAATTGAAATCATCCCAGCCATCTTCTCTGACCACAATGCAGTAAGAGTAGACCTCAATTACAAGAAAAAAACTATTAAAAATTCCAACATATGGAGGCTAAACAATACGCTTTTGAATAACCAACAAATCATAGAAGAAATCAAAAAAGAAATCAAATTATGCATAGAAACGAATGAAAATGAAAACACAACAACCCAAAACCTATGGGACACTGTAAAAGCAATGCTAAGGGGAAGGTTCATAGCAATACAGGCGTACCTCAAGAAACAAGAAAAAAATCAAATAAATAAACTAACTCTACACCTAAAACAACTAGAGAAGGAAGAAATGAAGAACCCCAGGGTCAGTAGAAGGAAAGAAATCTTAAAAATTAGGGCAGAAATAAATGCAAAAGAGACCATAGCAAAAATCAACAAAACTAAAAGCTGGTTTTTCGAGAAGATAAACAAAATTGACAAGCCATTAGCCAGACTCATCAAGAAACAAAGGGAGAAGAATCAGATCAACAAAATTAGAAATGAAAATGGAGAGATCACAACAGACTCCACAGAAATACAAAGGATCATAAGAGACTACTACCAACAGCTATATGCCAATAAAATGGACAACTTGGAAGAAATGGACAAATTCTTAGAAAAGTATAACTTTCCAAAACTGAACCAGGAAGAAATAGAAGATCTTAACAGACCCATCACAAGCACGGAAATCAAAACTGTAATCAGAAATCTTCCAGCAAACAAAAGCCCAGGACCAGACGGCTTCACAGCAGAATTCTACCAAAAATTTAGAGAAGAGCTAACACCTATCCTACTCAAACTCTTCCAGAAAATTGCAGAAGATGGGAAACTTCCAAACTCATTCTATGAGGCCACCATCACCCTAATTCCGAAACCAGAGAAAGATGCCACAAAAAAAGAAAACTACAGGCCAATATCACTGATGAACATAGATGCAAAAATCCTTAATAAAATTCTAGCAAACAGAATCCAACATCATATTAAAAAGATCATACATCATGACCAAGTGGGCTCTATCCCAGGAATGCAAGGTTTCTTTAACATCCACAAATCAATCAATGTAATACACCACATTAACAAATTGAAAGATAAAAACCATATGATTATCTCAATAGATGCAGAAAAAGCCTTTGACAAAATTCAACATCCATTTATGATAAAAACCCTCCAGAAAGCAGGAATAGAAGGAACATACCTCAACATAATAAAAGCTATATATGACAAACCCACAGCAAACATTATCCTCAATGGTGAAAAATTGAAAGCATTTCCCCTAAAGTCAGGAACAAGGCAAGGATGCCCACTTTCACCACTACTATTCAACATAGTTTTGGAAGCTTTGGCCACAGCAATCAGAGCGGAAAAAGAAATAAAAGGAATACAGATAGGAAAAGAAGAAGTAAAACTCTCACTGTTTACAGATGACATGATCCTCTACATAGAAAACCCTAAAGATTCTACCAGAAAATTACTAGAGTTAATTAACGAATATAGTAAAGTTGCAGGATATAAAATTAACACACAGAAATCCCTTGCATTCCTATACTCCAATAATGAGAAAACAGAAAGAGAAATGAAGGAAACAATACCATTCACCATTGCAACAAAAAGAATAAAATACTTAGGAATATATCTACCTAAAGAAGCAAAAAGACTTATATATAGAAAACTATAAAACACTGATGAAAGAAATCAAAGAGGAAACAAACAGATGGAGAAATATACTGTGTTCGTGGATTGGAAGAATTAATATAGTGAAAATGAGTATACTACCCAAAGCAATCTATAGATTCAATGCAATCCCTATCAAGCTACCAATGGTATTTTTCACAGAAACTGGAACAAATCATTTCACAATTTGTATGGAAATATAAGAAACCTCGAATAGCCAAAGCAATCTTGAGAAAGAAGAATGGAATTGGAGGAATCAACCTGCCTGACTTCAGGCTCTACTACAAAGCCACAGTCATCAAGACAGTATGGTACTGGCACGAAGATAGAAATATAGATCAATGGAACAAAATAGAAAGCCCAGAGATAAACCCACACACCTATGGACACCTTATCTTCAACAAAGGAGGCAAGAATATACAATGGAGACAAGACAATCTCTTTAACAAGTGGTGCTGGGAAAACCGGAGAAGGCAATGGCACCCCACTCCAGTACTCTTGCCTGGAAAATGCCACGGACGGAGGAGCCTAGTAGGCTGCAGTCTATGGGGTCACTAGGGGTCGGACACGACTGAGCAGCTTCACTTTCACTTTTCACTTTCATGCATTGGAGAAGGAAATGGCAGCCCACTCCAGTATTCTTGCCTGGAGAATCCCAGGGACGGGGGAGCCCGGTGGGCTGCCGTCTATGGGGTCGCACGGAGTCAGATACAACTGAAGTGACTTAGCAGCAGCAGCAGCAGCAGCTGGGAAAACTGGTCAACCACTTGTAAAAGAATGAAACTAGAACACTTCCTAACACCATACACAAAAATAAACTCAAAATGGATTAAAGATCTAAACGTAAGACCAGAAACTATAAAACTCCTAGAGGAAAACATAGGCAAAACACTCTCCGACATAAATCACAGCAGGATCCTCCATGACCCATCTCCCAGAATATTGGAAATAAAAGCAAAAATAAACAAATGGGACCTAATTAAAATTAAAAGCTTTTGCACAACAAAGGAAACTATAAGCAAGGTGAAAAGACAGCCTTCAGAATGGGAGAAAATAATAGCAAATGAAGCAACAGACAAACAATTAATCTCAAAAATATACAAGCAACTCCTGCAGCTGAATTCCCGAAAAATAAACGACCCAATCAAAAAATGGGCCAAAGAACTAAACAGAAATTTCTCCAAAGACGACATACAGATGTCTAACAAACACGTGAAAAGATGCTCAACATTACTCATTATTAGAGAAATGCAAATCAAAACCACAATGAGGTATCATTTCACACCAGTCAGAATGGCTGCTATCCAAAAGTCTACAAGCAATAAATGCTGGAGAGAGTGTGGAGAAAAGGGAACCCTCTTACACTGTTGGTGGGAATGCAAACTAGTACAGCCACTATGGAGAACAGTGTGGAGATTCCTTAAAAAACTGGGAATAGAACTGCCATATGACCCAGCAATCCAACTGCTGGGCATACACACCGAGGAAACCAGAATTGAAAGAGAGGTGTGTACCCCAATGTTCATCGCAGCACTGTTTACAATAGCCAGGACATGGAAGCAACCTAGATGTCCATCAACAGACGAATGGATAAGGAAGCTGTGGTACATATACACAATGGAATATTAGTCAGCCATTAAAAAAAAATACATTTGAATCGGTTCTATTGAGATGGATGAAACTGGAGCCCATTATACAGAGTGAAGTAAGCCAGAAAGAAAAACACCAATACAGTATACTAATGCATATATATGGTATTTGAAAGATGGTAACGATAACCCTATATGCGAGACAGAATAAGAGACATAGATGCATAGAACAGTCTTATGGACTCTGAGGGAGAAGGTGAGGGTGGGATGTTCTGGGACAATAGCAATGAAACATGTATATTATCATATGTGCAACAGAACACCATCCCATGTTCGATGCATGAGACAAATGCTCAGGGCGGGGGCAATGGGATGACCCAGAGGGATGGGATGGGGAGGGAGGTGGGAGGGGGGTCCAGGAAGGGGAACACATGTAAACCCATGGCTGATTCATGTCAATGTATGTCAAAAACCACTACAATATTGTAAAGTAATTAGCCCCCAACTAAAATAAATAAATTTACTAAAAAAAAAAACATTAATGAAAACACTACCTTGATTCAATATCCCATTTCACATTTGGCATATGACATCTTCTAAACTTGTGTCTCAGTTTACTATTGCAATAAACAAGTAAACCTTTATTTCTGATGTATTTATTATTTAAAAATTCTAAATAATGACACATAAAAAATGTTTCCATGTTTATGGGTTTATGGATTGTATGTGATATGTATATTGGAAGTTTCTTTAACATGTTATAAGAATTTCCATACAAATGTGGTATGTTGAAACAATTCTCTTCGATTTCAGAAATAAATATGATTCACGAAGGTATAGTTATTTGATTCATTTCATAATTTAAATGTACTGATCCTCACATTTCTTCTAATCACTGTGTTCCCTTTATAAATTCTGAATATATATTTTTGGAGAGGGGATAAACTTCTTGGCTCTTTTATATATTAATTCAAATTCAAAGATTTTTTTCCTTACCATAAATAAATAAGAATAACAGCATTGTTTATAAAACACATGTGGCAAAGTCAGTTATTCCCAAATCAATATTTAAACTGCAATAGTATTTACTTACAATGAACTCCATAACATGCTTCAGAGATAACTAATTCATTATTGCTACTGAAGATCTTGACATAAGGTGGATAAAATTTAAAATAAAATCAGCAAGACAAAACTAAGCTAAAATCTTTTTAGGCTGATATTATCTCTGAGTTTACCAATAATGATAGATTTTTTTTTTCTTTTTCTCAATGACTGTTAATTCAACAAACAGACCATTAATACCTACAAAAAGCCAGTTAAAGGAGTTAGTACCTTCTGTTGTCACATCAGACTTTTTCAACGTGTGGCATGATCAAATAAAAACAAATTTATTGACAGCATTAGTGAGAGTGTGGAAGATGGACTGGAAGTAGGAAAGCAGTAAGAGAAAGGATGAGAAGTTTAGAAATACAAGTTGGAATTGAAGCTGTTCATTAATATACAGTGAATCAGCCATGTGTTCTATCTTCTTAATTCCTCTACAATTAAACTGTGTTGAGAAGAGCAAAGAGAAAGTGAAGATTAATTATCTAGTGGATTCAGTTCATCCAACACTCACTGGAAAGAATTCGATAATCCAACCTTCTTCTCACCCACATACTTTGCTGATAAAGTGTCTCCCTGATCCTGCCACACATCCTTGCTTGGATCTGGAGCTAGACCACTCTTCTTTCCTCCTCATATATAAATGCTTAGAGCCAATTGCCACCAACTATCCCAAAGTTCTTGCCAGGATTCACAAGCAAAACCAAATGAAAAAAAAAAAATGTAATTCAACACAAATCTATAGCTTTTCCTTAAAAACTGACCTCAAACCTAGTAAGTATATCTGTGGTCAGAATTCTAAGAGAAAACAAAGATGTTGCACTTACTACCATTGATTTGCCTCTCAGAATGCTGGAATTAATGACCTTCAAGATAAGAACCACTAAAGAATTTGTAGTGTAAAACAATTCCTAACTAAATCACCGAAAGTACACTGTGACTGTTGGTCTTTCATTTAGGAAAATTACTGAGAAAGAGGTGCAATATACTACTTGACGGAAACTTGTATTTTACTTCAAAATGCATTTTTACAGAATTAACAGATGGATAATACAACCCAGCCCACCACTGCATTCTATATACAATTTGCACTTGAAGCAGTTGAGTTTCAGTGATCTGATTGTCACCTAAAAGTGTGGGAGAGTTTACCATGTGCTCCAATCCCAATTTCAAATGACATTACATTGTAAAAAATAGATCCTGCTTTGGAATGATGAACCACTGAGAAAACAAACTCATTCTTTAAGAAAGCCTATTTACAGAATCTAATGCAAAATCCCATTCCTTCACTTACTGCTTACTGCACAACTATGCCACATTATTGCTCAAAAATTTCATTGACTGCCATCATGTAAAGAAAAATAGAAAACTTTTTCATAATACTTATTTTTTAATTGTCTGGCCTAACCAAACTTAGTATTTTTCTCTTTGTACTTGTCCTACTTCTCAAGGACTTAAAATTTCATTTAATAGGTGACCTGATGCTTTCTCACCTCTTTGCCTGGCTTGTGTTTCTTCTTCCTTCATAAATAACTCTCTCCAGATCTCTAAATCCTGTCAATTCATCAAGAAAACTAAGGCAGTGGTACCTAGTAGACACAGCCCACTCTTAAAACATTTCTTATGCAAAGGTCTTATTCCTTCTACTTAAAACTGCTCATTTTTTTAATCTCAACTGACGTACATATATATAAAATGCATGCATCATATATGTAGGGTTTATGAATTTTCATGAACTGTACATAGCACACAGTTCAAAGCAGCATAATAATACGATGAGAACCGCAGAGGGCGACTTCACGTCCCCTTCTATCACTATAGTTACTAGTCACTGGTAACTTGCCTGACTTCTAACAGCACAGAGGCATTTGTCTGTACTTTACATAAATAGAATCATACAGTATGTATTTTTCTGTGTCTGGCTTCTTCTACTCGTTACGTAGTTAGAATAGGAAAAAGGAGTCCCGAATGGCAATGGCCATGGAATGTGGTGTGGTTAGTTTTCACAGGCTTTTCCTTTCTTTGTCTTTTAGCCATCGTCATTCTAGAATCCTTTCTCCTATTCTAACTACCTAACATACTCAACATTATATTCATCCATGTTTCTACACATAGTTATGATTTATTCATTCTTGGGGCTATATTATATTCTACCATGCAACTATGAGACAGCTTAGTAATTCATTCTACTACTGAGGGAACTTTGGGTAATTTCCAAATTTTGACTAACATGATAGTGTTGCAATTGATATTTTAATTATTATATAGACATATATATATATTAATTCATGAGTATACGTATATACATATATATGTGCAAATATATATTTCTTTCAGGTATGTAGCTATTTTTTAAACTGCCTCATTGCCCATATTAGGCTGTGAGCATCTTTAGGACAATTTCTCTCCTTTCTTTCATTCCTAGCATCTTGCCTACACTGTTCATGGCAAAAATAAATTATTATTTGCAGAACATGTTAGTGCATATAATCCATTGGAAAACATACACCTTATACAAAATGAGAAATTAAACAATAAACCATTTTCCTAACTCTCTATTAATTTTTATTACTACTACTTTAAATAATCTAAATCATCACTGCCTAAGATAATCCAAATATCTCAGTGGTTGGCAGAGGCTCTCTGTGATGACCCTGGGGGAGGTCAACTGTCTTCTGCTAATTGCTCTAATCTTCAAATCCAACAGCAGAGTTAAGGTGATAAAAGTTGCAAAGAGAAGTCATACATTAAGCAGTAAGTGTGTTAAAAGAGTCACAATTAAGGTAATATAGGGCATCCTAAATACAGAAATTCATGTAATTTTCTAAAAGGAACAAATCTCCAAATCAATGGAGCTGATTCTGGTTCCCCTAAGACTAATAAAGGCACTGCATGGCTCTCACTAAAGCCGAGATTTGTGTATTCCCACATAGCTCAAGAGACCCAAGAGACATACTGTAAATTCTTCTACCAGCAAAGGAAAAATGAGCAATGAATTTTGCTAGTTTTAACACCAGATCCACACATGCTTTAAAAGTGTTCAAGGGCAGCCAGTCCTTATTTATAGTAAGGCACTCCTAACACCAGACCTAAACTTCCCAAGTCTTAAATTTATGCCTAGATTTGTGGCCATTCACTATCACTGCTGTAGTTAAATGCATTGTGAGGAGCCAAGGTAAACCCATTATGGGGTACTCATCTGAGCTCTTCAGCATTTTCTGTAAAAGAGCACAAGCAATCCCAAACAGTGATTTCATTTGCACAGGCAGTGCTAGGATTTTTGAGGTCACCCACAAATGAGTCAAAGTGTTGGATTTAATAAACTCAAACAGATATGTTAAAAGTGTATCAATAGTTTTAATTTCAATAATATTTTAAAGAAAGTTTAACATATACTAGACATTTCAGAAAATGTATAAATAACTTTTAGACTTAAAAACAAAAGTAAAATATTTAAAAAGACATCTTGACCTACATGAATACAATTGTGGACAAAAGACTGATGATTATTTACATTTTTACTTTTCTCCCAAGCAATTGTTTCTGCTTTTAATAAAAAAACCCTATATTCTATATTCATTATGTTTACTTATCTCATTAGAAAATCTATCCAATTTCCCCATCTTCTTCAAGAAAGGCAAACTTTAAAAATGGTCCTCACTTATAGATGGCTATCTTGCTGAGCACTCTGCCTACATGCTTCTCCATATTTTATCAGCATAAAGAAATAAAAATTTAAGTATCACAAGGAAGCATCAAAGGAAGGAAAGACAAAAGGAAGCACATTTTTTCAATTACAGATTAAGAAAAAAAAGTATGAATGATCTAAAGCTAAGCTTACTAATTCATTATCTACAATGATGAGAGAAAGTTCAATGTTCTCAGTGGAGCACCTGGGAATTAAGAAAATATATAGGTCTCACTTTCAGCTCAAATTGCTTGCCTCATTTGTGCGTTGAAACAGATCTAAAAATTCCCTGAGAAGTAGCACATATTCATATTTTCTAGCAGCTGAACTCTGTGTGTGTGTGTGTGTTTGCATGTATGTGTTGAGGTTGGGAAAACATCTTATTTAAGCACATACACTAATCAGATGTCTTTGTGTCCATAGGAATTTGTTAACCTTTTTGTCCCTTGGATAGTCTTTGGACATTGTTCAAGTTACAATTAATTATTCCTTCCCCTGAGAAGAGAGGGGAGTAACCAACATCTTACTATTGTTACTGGAATGTGGTACAGTAAAGCTCTGACAGTATTATTCTACAACATAATATATACATGTTATAAGAAGGGAAGGAAGTCTAGAGACATGATTTTCTGTAAAATATTTACATACCTCTGCCCAGAACAGTATGCCTGTTTGCTAGTTAACATGTATTGAGTCTTACCATGATCCAGATGATGGTCTAGACATTTTGCACACATTTTTTTCCTCATTTAATCACAAAACACACCTCCCCTCTCATATCTCCTAGTGCCTCTTTTTAACTTCAGCTGGTTGGTGGCAGTCACCAGGCGTATTCTGACAATATCTTGCCTGTGTGTGGCAACAAACCTCCCAGTATCTGCCCTGACCTTCTGTCCCAGAGCTGGGAGAGATTCCTGTGGAACTCTTCAGATACATGTGTGCAAACCTCTAAGTGTGTCAAAGTTAACACCCCATGGGACACACACTGGGGAAGGGAGGTCTGCTGTGAATTCTCCATTCCTCAGTTTCTTGGTAGATCTTTCTCTGGGAAAGTCTGCACAGGCCTCAAAGGACTTGCAGCAGGGTTGAACCCCAGTGATCATAGCAGTGACCAGCTTGGGACAGAGCTCTAAATTAACTCTTGTGTCTTCACTATTTTACTCTTCCGAGGATCGAACCGCATGTGATCACCTCCTACAACAAACCAATGGCACCCAATCCTGTTATCTTAGACTCTGCTCTTTAGGGAAATCCAGGTAATACAAATCCTAATATATAATGACCTAATATGGAAGGTTTCATATTAACCCCATTTTAAGATGAAGACAGGGACACACAGAGAGGTTAAGTAACTTGCCCCAGGTCACACAGTAAGTATTAAAACCTGGATGTGAAACCAGCGAGCCCAGCCCAGCCCAGATCCTTATGCTCTTATGGCCTCCCTGGCTCTACCAGGACCAAAGTGAAATAGGGATGCTATTTTCAAAGGAAAGAGGGCTGCATGACCTGGAGATAGTGGATATGACTGAATTCTGAAGCAACCACATAAATACATGCACACCTGCATAAAATGCTGTACAACCTTCCTTTTCTGCTCTATGCAATTCAAACTCCACCATACTGTCACATTTCCTCAAGTTCCACTGCAGAGTTTATTAAAAGTTAAAGGATTGCAAGGTCTGATAAAATTATCAGCAAGGATTCCTCCTTTTTACATCTGTCCTCATTCTGTGGCCCAAGGGGACGAAGAGAAGTTCCAGCCTAGAGAACAGCTATTTCTTGAGATAATAGGTCTGGAAACCCAGCCTCCTCCTCATGGCCCTCTATGACAACTTAAACCCAGTGACTTGGAAAACAAAGGTATCCTATGAGAATAGAACAAAACATCTCAGCAAATAAATCACAAACTGTTTTTTGTTTTTTTTTTTTAACTCAGATATGAAAAGCAAAATAGTTACCATTTCCTGAACACACACTACATATATATGTCAGAGTATCTGAAAAACTGGAAAAGACAAGATAGTCTCATTTGTAAAGGGATATTAATTGCATTTTCAAATAACATGCTCAAGATATTTTTTTTTTTTTCAAATATCTTCTTCAGGACAGCATCTCTCAATTTAAAGCCATGAGTCCAGTTATAAAAAAAACCCAGAAAAAATGCAACAAATGCTCAAAAACGTCTGAAATCACAAGGAACATAATGCCCTTATTTTACAGCTAGTAGCTATTGTGGTAGAATTCAATGTGCAATTCCATATTCAGTCCTTTACTGCAAAACTGCCTATTAGTAACTGCCTATAACTTAATAGTGTCTGGTGTTTCTATTTCAATTTATTTTATTGTCTGAGAGTGCCTAGCATAATACCCTTGAGGCCTAGAATCCTTTCAAGCAAAAAACATGCTGAAAAAAAAAATTTGTTCTGTGGTCACCAGCCTGTCTCCCAAAGAAGTGAAAACATATAAACCTTTGTTATAAAGGTGGATGGTGCAAAATGATTACATTTGGCAGTTTCATTCTAGGCACCAGTGTCCTCTGAAATGTTTAGAGATGTAACTGGCTTTTATCTATGACTTAAAAAAGGTTAGAGAAAACTTTTTTTTTTTTTTTTTTGTTCCTTTCCCCAGGGAACTCCAAACACTGAATATCATTCTGGCCTTGATGCCACAATCAGAACTGTTCCCATCTAGCCTCCTGATGAACAAAGTTCAAGGTCATCTCTCCTGATGCCTTGGGAATCTACATCCACACGGCCGCTGCTGCTGCTTTTACATCTGCTGAGACTGGCTGATGGAAGTGCTACCTTGCTTGCAGGCCTACACCTTACCAGGACATTTCCACTCTCATATCTCATTACACAGTGTGCTCTGAACTCCAGCTGAACGGTGAGAAGCCATAACCCTTCACTCCCTTCTTTCTCCAGGGACCCTTCCAGGTTAGGAGCATGAGCTCGCAGAGCAATGCCTGGGTTTCCATCCTGGCTAACCCTATTCCCAGCTGTGGGGCCTTTGGGTAGATTAACCTCTAGCATCTCAACTACTTCCTTTGCAAAAGACTGATCAAAAATAATTATTATTCTAGGAATGTTGTAAGAAATGAATAAAATATTTCATGTAAGATGTTTTATAGTTTAGAAAAGAAGGAGAATCTATAAATTTGGGATCTTATTAGGCAATCATCTCTGGCTAGAATCCCAGAACTTCAGTCCAAGGCTAAATTTTAGTTTCTGCCTAACTAATCCATGTATTTTTCTTCTTGACTCCAACATTCAACCTCAATTTCTGTCTATCTTTAGATATCAGTTCAGATCAAACCAGGTTCTATAAAGACTCTGTTCTCTATACTTAAAGGTTGTATCTTTCCCAGTATACCTAGTTTTTTTCTTTTTTTTTGGTTGTTGTTGTTGTTTTTTTAGGCACTGTGCAGCATGTGGGATCTTAGTTCCCTGACTAGGGATCAAACCCACACCTCCTGCATTGGGAATGTGGAGTCTTAACCACTGGGCCACCAGGGAAGTCCCCATTTTTAGTTTCTTCCCTCAGGTTTTACTTTTTACCTTCTCACCAATCTACCCATCTTACAATAGTAATTGTCTTAGTCCATTTATATACTATACTTTTAATTCACAGTTCTTGACTCCTCTACCACTTATTCATGGTAGAATATCAAGTGTCTGCCATATGTAAAATAGGAAAATAGCAAGATATAAGACAAAAACAGATCTATTAATTTTTTGTCTCTTGTCCCTCGGGTTCTAATTATATGTAATGCCATTGTTCTAAAGTTCCCATGTGAATCAACATGCATTCTCTTTGAAACATCATGTATCATAAAAAGTTGCATATACTTCTTTTTCAGGTTATCAAAGAGCTATAGGAATGCACACATTCACAGATCAAACATCATTGTTGCTTTATACCATGTGTTTTTCTTATTCTATCCCTCAAAATATTGTGGCCTTTCTCAAAAGGTTAATTAAGCAAACATACAGCTATGAATACATATGTACATACATATGTACAAAAGTACAAACCAATCTTATAAAGCAGCAAATGTAGAGGGTAGAAAACCCTCTATAATCACCTAACTACATACTCAGTAAAACAAAATAAAGATTTATAAAAGTCACTTTTATACACCATTCAGACTGCTATAACAAACGTGATAGACTTTGTGGCTTATAAGCAATGAAACTTATTTCTCAGAGTTCAAGAGCTTGGAAAGTCCAAGATAAGGGTCTGGTGGGAGGATGCTTCCTCGTTAATAGGTGGCTGATTTCTCAATGTTCTCACACCTGGAGGGGGCAAGAGAGCTCTCTGGGGCCCCATTCATAAGGTCACTGATCCTATTCATGAGACCTCCACTCGCCTGAATCATGTCCCAAAGATCTCACCTCCTAATACAATCACCTTAGGCATTAGGATTTCAACTTATGAATCAGCAAGGCATGGAGACACACTCAGTCTATTGCAATCATTGATGTGTAATCTTTATTGAGCATGCACCTTTCTTCATGACATTCTGGCAATATGGATCAGATCTCAATACATCCCAGTACAACTACTGTCAAGACAGATATTTTAGAATAAGAGAAATAAATATCAAAACTTTGTGATGTTTTATAACCCCTTCTCAAATATTTTCTCCCCAAGCCTACCTCAACCAACTTCATAACTAGCATTAGTGGCTTAAGAACTAGGAATCTGAATGCCTTTAAAACACTGCTATTTCCTTCTTTTCCTCAGTGCATTTGTTTATCTGCAGTCAGTCTATGTTCTGCATACTTTTGCATCTTGTTTTTTTTTATTCCTTTTTTTGCTAAACATTAGACTAGAATTCACATTGAGCAATTAAGAGTGCTTCACAATACCCAAATTATAGTTGTAAATGTACCCAAGAGATTATTTAGAGATTAAAATATATCTTTGCAGATTAGGTAATATTTTTTCTTTGGAATGCATATAATGAAGACACATTTAAAGTCAAGAGGAATGAATTCACCGATTGACCTTAAATCATCTACTTTTTGAACACTGGAAGAAGACTAAACTATTGAGTTATACAAGTAATTTGTAGGTTAAAAAGAAATAAAGGTGTGTTTTTACCCTGAGGAAAGCATTTATCACTACCTTCAATGCTACCTAGATTATAAAATAATGAATCTACACCTTCCTTGCCTGAATTGATTGGAAGGATCCTAACAACGTGAACAGTATTTTCAAAATGCAATTGATCTTTCCTTTGACTAAAATAAATTACAAAACTGTGGAAATATGTTCAGTAATGCTAAGGACAATCTCAGCTGTTCAGCAGAAAGCAATGCAACTTGAGTCAGATATTTGCAGGCCAAGACCAATTAATGCTTAAGGAAATTATCCACATAATTCAAGTAAAAACAACAAAAACAATACTTGGACCTGAAGAAATGAGCAACAGAGCTTCTACATTTAAAATAGCCATTTTTCAGGAGAAAGAAACTTGGTCTTAAGAATACATACACACACACACACACACACACACATATATATTAATTTTCTATAATCATAAGAAGCCCAGATCACCTAACTTAGAGAAACTATATATATATATATATATATATATATATATATATAATATATCCATATTATTAAAGTTGGGGGCTTCCCTGGTGGCTCAGATGGTAAAGAATATGTCTGCTATGAGAGAGACTTGGGACTTGGGTTTGATTCCTGGGTCAGAAAGATCTCCTGGAGAAGGGAATGGCAATCCACTCCAGGATTCTTGCTTGGGAAATCCCTGGACAGACAAGCCTGGCAGGCAGGTTTCACACTGCCCATACAAATTAGTTGACATTTGGCACAGTATGTAATCTGATTTTTTTCCTCCAGCTTTCTTGAGCTAAAATAGGCATGTTCTATGCTCAGTTGCATCTAACTCTTTGCAACCCCATGGACTGTAGCCCACCAGGCTCCTCTATTCATGGAACTGAAGAATACTGGAGTGGGTAGCCATTCCCTTCTCCAGGGCATCTTCCTAACCCAGGGATTGAATCCACCTCTTTTGTGTCTTCTGAATTGGCAGGCAGATTCTTTACCATTGCGCCACCTGGGAAGCCCTCAAAATAGACATATAACATTGCGAAACTTTAAGGTATACAGAGTAGTGATTTGATATATGGATATATTGCTATAATTGCTATTGCTATAATAAGGTCAGTTAACACATTCATCACATAGGTACAGTTTTTTTTACACTGTTGTTTCACTTGCTGTGCCATGGCCTCTCTGTGGGTGAAATGTATTTTTCTGGCCCTTGACTTTAGATGTGATTTTATCATTTGCTTTGGTCAATGATAGGTGGGCATAAGTAACACCATGTCACTGCCAAGGGGGTGTTGAAAGAGAACTAGCATACATTTACTTTCTCTTTTGCACCTCTGCCACTGCCATATAAAACGTATGGCCTACCCATCCTGCTGGTCCAAGAACCATGAGAGACCTGCGGACTAGATCCATGGTCCTACAATAAGAGATAGAGCTAGCCAGTTACTGCAGCCTAAAGCAGGGCATCCCAACCACACGGAGCCTTGACCAGCCACCCTGCAGACACATGCTCAGTAATAAATGATTATTATCATTTTAAGCCAGTTTTGAAAGTCTGTTACATAGCAAGAATAAATTGATACAATGGGAGAATAAACAGAAAACTGAGCTTTACTTACCTAAACCTTATTTACCAGTTCCCTATTCTCCATGGCAGGGATAGATTTATATTAAGCCATTTGTTTATTTAATAATTTTATTCAAAAGCTACTAAGTGTCAGACATTATATCATATATTTGGGACACACCAATGAGTAAAAGAAAGTGTACATGTAATTTATTGATGAATAAAGAATTATGTAGCTTAATAACTATTGAGGAGAAAAGTGTATCTGCTTTATGAGGACATTAAGACTTCAATTCTTGACTTACCTGGTCAGTCAGGGAATACTTCCTGGAGGAAATGACCCAGGAGCTAAATTTAATGAATAGAGATTCAAGTGCCTCTCTACTCTACTGGCAGCAGTGATCTTAGGTTTAGACTGACAATGTAACTCATAAGACACAATATACTTCAACTAGCATCAGGCTGACTAGAAAGATACAGAAAGGAAACAATCGAGAATGCCACAACAGCAGCTTTGCAGAGCTTGCATGACTCCTAGGCATACTTTACGTCATTCTGCACTTGAGAGAAGCATAGTCATGAAAGACAAGCTAAGCACATGCAGAACTTCAGGTGTGAAAGGTCCCAGCCCTAAGCTCATTTCAATTTTTATGTGTAGTATCCTAGGCATTCACTCAGGGCTATGGACTCATGTGCATATTCTTAGCTATATCTCATCATCCATACTACGTACTTAAAAAATAGGTGCTGCAGCTAGTCCTGTAGTCACCAACTGGATTGTCATTTATTTTGATCTAATACAAGTCTACTCTCAGAAAATCCTTGAGTTGATAGTTCAAGAAAAATTGACAGCAATACTCCTATGTCCAGGAGGCCAAAAGAAATGTGAGAACCAGCTACAGACACTTTTAATCCATAGAGTTATTCAGAAGTAGGAGCAGGAATGTAGTAGAACATTGAGAATTAAAAAGTTGTGAACAGAAGGAAAAGGGTGCTTTAAAACCCTAAAGGAAGAAGCAAACTTGTCATCATGCTGGAAATGAAAATAGTTCAATAGTTAAATGTGAGGGTGATAATAATGAGAGATGGGGGCTGAATAAGTAAACAGATATAAGAAGAGATAGCCAAAGCTACACACGATCTTCATAAACCAGAGTAAGTATTTGGAATGTCACACTGAGAGGAACCAAGGCTGTGGAATTACACACATACATATATATGCGCACATACACTTTCACACACAAAATGTACACATATATTCACACATATGTTTATACATACTGCCGCTGCTGTTGCTGCTAAGTTGCTTCAGTCGTGTCTGACTCTATGCGACCCCATAGACGGCAGCCCACCAGGCTTCTCTGTCCACAGGATTCTCTAGGCAAGAATACTGGAGTGGAATGCCGTTTCCTTCTTCATATACATACTACATGTTTGTAAAATTCATTTTTGAAAGATTGCTTATGATATGGAGAATGGAATGGATTAGAAAAAGAACATAGACAAAAAGATTAGTTAGAAGGGCATGACCACAATCCAGGCAAAAGATAAAACTAGTCTTGACTATAATGACACATGGACAGAGAGAAATGGTTAGATTAGAAAAAAAATATTTAGGGGATAGCATTGACTTTAATGGGCTTCCCTTGTAGCTCAGTTGATAAAGAATCTGCCTGCAGTGCAGGAGACCTGGGTTCGATCCCTGGGTCGGGAAGATCCTCTGGAGAAGTAAATGGCAACCCACTCCAGTATTCTTACCTGGAGAATTTCATGGACAGAGGAGCCCGGCAGGCTGCAGTCCATAGGGTCACAAGAGTAGGACATGACTTAGCAACTAAACAGAGAGAGTGATTAGTACATAAGGTTGAAAAAGAAGTTGGAAGGCTCAACTGATTAGACCATGAAACAACAAGGAGAAATATACAGCTCCATTTTGGAAAGTTTAACACTGAGCTATTCAAGGAACATTCAAATAGAAATTACCAATAGGGAGGTAAATAAAGAAGGATGTAGCTCAGAGTTTCTGAAAAGTCATCTAAGATGAAGACAATTACAAAGAAGTCCTTGTACATCTATGAAGATGACTCAAGTCATATTGTGGGATTCAAGGCCAGGTCCCAGAGACTGAGGAATGATAGGGGCATGAAGAAGCAGGATGAACAAATGTTTCTGTAGTCTGATAATTTGTGTTCTCCCTAAATCCCTATGTTGAAACCCTAACACCCAGTGTGATATTAGAAGGTGGGGGCTTTGGGAAACAGTTAGACCATGAGGATGGAGCCTCATGATTGGGATTAGTGCTTTTAGAAAAGAGAGTTCAGAGAACTCTATCTAGCCCCTCTCCACATGTGACAGTATGATCAGAAGTCTGCAACCCAGAGAAAGGCCCTTCCCAGACCATGCTGGCTCCTGACATTGGCATTCATAGCCTCCACAACTATAGGAATTACATTTCTTTTGTTTAGAAGCTACCCATTCTGTTGTACTTCATTACAGCAGCTCTGACGGACTAAAACAAGTATAGAATATTTTTCCATGAATTTGGCTGAAATGGAAAGATGTACATGATGAAAATTCTATCATTGCCAGTCATTTGATGGTGATTTTTTATTATTATAAAAACAAGATAAATTTTCTGATCAGTTAAAAATAAAAGATTAAACAATTCTTTCTGAATGACTTGCATCTGAGATTATACAGTTGTGTTTATTTTGTCCATCAATAACTGCTTCAATCTGCTCACAAATAATCTTCAAATTCAATCTCATTTAAACTGAGTAATAAAATTATGTAGCATATATGAAAAAATGTATATTTCTTTATGAAAGACATCCTGTTTGCATTATACAGTACAGAAAGTCAAATACATTTTAATTTTTGATCTAAGTTATGCCTTTTCTGGGCTTCCCTGGTGGCTCAGATGGTAAAGAATCTCCTGTAATGTGGGAGGATCTGGGTTTGATACCTGGGTTCAGAAGATCGCCTGGAGGAGGGTATGGCAACCCACTCCAGTATTCTTGCCTGGAGAATCCCCATGGACAGAGGAGCCTGGTGGGCTACAGACCATGGGGTTGCAAAGAGTTGGAGACGACTAAGCAACTAAACACAGCACAGAATGCCGTTCCTGGTCATATATTAGTAAATAGGTTAATTCAGATCTCCATTCTGTCTTTTCCTTTGTTAATTGATTATGACCCTGAACCTCATCTAAAAGACTGCCTACCTGCAAATAATACAATTTACATTATTTATTTTCTAATAATTTCAAGAGATGAATTACTAATGTCAAGGACTAGGACATGAGTACAATAGAATTGTCCCTCAGTTGTTTCAGAGACCATTCACTTTTCAAAGACACTATACTGAATTGAAATCCTTCTAGAAAACCAAATCTGGTCATCTCTGCCTCCCCTTCACCACCAACATTCTGTATTTCATCTCTTGTTCTACCACCTGTTACTCCATCTGTTTCAATGCCTGTGGGTATAATTTATAAAAATTCCCTGCATTTTATCTTAGCCCCAGTCTGCTTCTTCCAATGGTATCTCCTTTGAAGTCTCAAAGTTTTCCCTTGTGTTTTGTCACCAACATATTCTTCACTTTAGGAAGCCAGATAATAAATTAGTTCTCACAGTCATTTATTTTCTTTTTTGTATTCTGTAAGCCAGAATAGCTCATGCAATAAAAACATACCAGGGGAAAAGTTGATATAGAAACCACAGAGTCTATGGTAACTTTTTATAAACAGCTCAAAACTGATTAATTAATTACATCAACTTTTTTGGTGAAAAGTAATCCATGGACCAAAAAAAAAAAAAAAAATCACAGTATAGAATGCTATTTTTTTTAAGCTCTTCATTTTGAGTTTTTCAATTAATTTATTTTTAATCGAAAGGTAATTGCTTTACAATTTTGTGTTGGTCTCAGTCTCTGCCATACATCCACATGAATCAGTTGTAGGTAAACATGTATCACCTTTGTTTTGAACGCCTCTTCCGTCTCCCACCTCACCCCAACCCTCTATGTTGTAATAGAACACTTGATTTGAACTGCATCATACAGTAAATTTCCACTGGCTATCTATTTTACATATGGTAATGCATATGTTTCCATGCTACTGTCTCAGTTCATCCCAACCTCTCCTTCCCCCATTGTGTCTACAAGTCTGTTCTCTATGTCTTGTCTCTACTAAAGACAACATTCAGAATGGGAGAAAATAATTGCAAGTGAAACAACTGACATAGGATAATATCCAGAATATATAAGCAGCTCATACAGTTCAACATCAGGAAAACAAACAGCCCAATCAAAATAATGGGCCGAAGACCTAAACAGACATTTCTCCAAAGAAGATACACAGATGGCTAAGAAAAATGAACTGAATGAAGAAACACATGAAAAGAAGCTTAGAATCATTCATTACTAGAGAAATGCGAATCAAAATCACAATGAGGTTATCACCTCACACTGGTCAGAATGGTCATCATTAAAACATCTATAAACAATAAATGCTAGAGAGGGTTTGGAGAAAACAGAATCCTCTTGCACTGTTGGTGGAAATGTAAACTGATACAGTCACTATGGAAAGCAGTATGGAGATTCCTTAGAAATCTAGGAATAGAACTACCATATGACCCAAAATGCCACTACTGGGCATAAACTCTGCGAAAAATCATAATTGAAAGAGACACATGTACCCAGATGTTCGTTGCAGCACTACTTATAATAGCTGGGACATGGAAGCAACCTAAATGTCTGTTGACAGATGAATGGATAAAGAAGCTGTGGTACATATACACAACAGAATATTACTCAGCCATAAAAAAGAACACATTTGAGTCTGTTCTAATGAGGTGGATAAACACAGAGCCTGTTTTACAGAGTAAAGTGAGAAAGAAAAACAAATATAGTATATTAATGCATATATATGGAATCTAGAAAGATGGTGTTGATGAAACTATTTCCAGGGCAGAATGCTATTTTTAAAAAGTTGAATACCTCTCATTTCCTATTCATTTCTAGTACTGTTTTAAGAAGCAATCACTTTTAGTCATTTTAATTCTCCTTTCATCAACAATTTTCTACATTAGATGTTTATTCTATTTTTATTTACTCATCATATTTAGTCAGGCCTATTTTGTTCTCTGTTACGAAGATGATGTAATTAGTTGACTTAATAAATTAGTACATTCTTATTCCATTCTGTTCCTGAGTTTGCTAATGCTAGTATTAGTTTGCCAAGGCTGCTATCACAAAGAACCAATAACCAAGTGGCTTAAACTACAGAAATGTAATTTTTAATAGTTTATATAAAAAATGTATAGTTTTTGATAAGATGAGGGCCCATCCTAATGATCTCATTTAACATTACCTCTTTAAAAGCCCCTCTCAAAATACAGTCATACTCTGAGGTAGGAGGGGTTACACTGCAATTTTGTTACTGTGTGAATTCATTACAAAATTAACCAAGCCTAGACAGAGAGAATAAAACTGTGCTAAGTCGGATCTAACACAGCTCAAAGGAGAAGTTTTTACATGAGTTCCTATTTTTCTAACTTTCTAGCAATCACACACAATAATAAATCATTTCAATATGTCTCAGACCACAATTGATAGTCATTAGATATTCAGAATCCTAATTACAATATAGGCTAAATAGAAACTTTCTTCTTGAAAACATTCTTCAGAGAAAATTGCTTTCATTTGAACTTATTACTTTATAAGTATGTTGCAAAATCTTATTTTACTGAATACTTATGTGAATTGCATTGTTGTTTGGATCCTGTATCTTCCTTTCTCTTAAACTGCTCTTCTCTTTTGCTGGAAGACATCCTCAAGATTTTCTTCATAAAATTTTTTAGAACCTTTATCAAACATTGGGCAAGAATGTATCAAATTATAAGATTTTTTAAAAAAATTATTCTCTTTGGTGTTTTTAGTTGGCTTTTCCAATTTAAAGCTAAGTTTTTTTCCAGGTTTGATAATTTTTTTCTGATTTCACTGTTATCTGAATGTGTCCTTCGAATTAAACTTCATGTCTCTTAACCTCTCTTTCTCACTCTATGTTTGTTGTGGTTGTGGATTGTGTTATAACCAATTCTGTTTAATTACTCTTTAAATTATTCTTACCATTTTTTGAGTATTTCTCTTTTTTCTGTTGCTTTTTTCTTTATAAATCACATTTTTAAAGAAACTTTACAAAACCTTTGGTTTATTTCATAAAATTCTTCTCTAATATTCCATGGTAAAATAAGGACTTATCTTTTAACTGTTTTGCTCATGTAATATAATTTTGAGAGAAACTTATATCAGTTGCTCAGTAAATGATACTGAATTTAAGGTCCAGAGATTTTTATAAAAACATCCTTAAAACTGCTAGACTTATAATAGGCCATTTTCAAGGAAAATCATCTTGCAATTGCTTTGATCAGATGAACTGTTTTTGAGAAAACTACATATATACTTGGGGTAAGAAATGGCAACCCACTCCAGTATTCTTGTCTGGGAAATCCCACGGGCTACAGTCCATGGTGTTGCCGAGTTGGACACAACTAAGGGACTGAGCACACACGCCGTGCACATACACACCCATCTATACTTATTACATCACTAACCATTTAAGTTTAATTAAGATAAACTCATACAAGTTTGACAAGAATTTGTGATGATTGTTCATAATTGTTTCTTAAGAGCAAATGTGCATTTAATGAATTTTGAATTTACTAGTTACTTTAGGAGTGGGCTAAACTTTAATTTTTAGCTTGTAGTCAGCAGCTTCTCAATATCTAAAGGAATATGAAAATTTAAAGATATTATAAAAATTTTCACTGAATAATTTACATCAAAGTATAACTTGAATATTGGAGCAAGAATAATTTTACATCTCTTGAATGATATGTTCATGTTAAGAAAAGGTAAATTAACTGTTATTTTAACTGAGCAGCTGGCTGCTAGTAAGCATAAAGACCCATTTATTTGACAACCATAAAATAGTTTTTTTCCTCCTATGGAATACATTATTACTTTTGTTCTTTGTTCTGGGAGTACTGAATTGATCTGTACACTACTGAGTTCTTAAACTTTGAGCTACAGTCCATGACTGGTGTGGATGTTATACCTTTTGGGATAAGTATGTCCGCAAAATTAAAAAAAGTAGAAAAAGAGTTTGTGTGAACATAGGGGTGATGATGAGAGGTACGGAGAATTGCCTAGAAATGTCCATTTTCCATATCTTACTACCTTCAGATTCCAGATTTTCCCTGAGAGGTCAATGTGCTGATCCTTCCTTGCAGCTTAAGAGAGGCAATCGATACCACGGCCATTATAGTGTAGGATAGAGTCCTGGAGACGGTTTTTCTTCTTGACCCAAACAAGCACAGGTATTCAAAGGAAAGACTATTGAATTTGGCCCTTTTCCCCTATTCCTCTCCCCCAAAAAGTTTCAATAGCTGGTGGTACAGCAGCAGTCATCATATGAACATGAATACTGAAACACACAGTGAACAAAATAATTAGGAGTTAAGATATACTTTGTGCTTCATCAGCAACAGAACCAACCCTCAAATTTCTAACATTAGAGAATCCCTGTGGCACTGGTGGCTCAGACGGCAAAGAATCTGTCTGCAATGAGGAAGACCTGTGTTCGATTCTTGGGCTAGGAAAATTTCTGGGGAAGGGAATGCAACCCACTCCAGTATTCTTGCCTGGCAGGCTATAGTCCATGGGATCGCAAAGAGCTGGACACAACTGATTAACTACCACTTTCACTTCACTTTTCTTTCACTTCTAATATACAATGTTTTAAATAAAAAATATTTTTTTTAAATAAAAAGGAGATACCAATATTATCTCATGTATGATTATAAAATGAAATCAATAAATTTAAACTTGTACATATTAGCAATTTATTGCTGAGTAACAAATTACTCTAAAACTTAATGGCTCAAAAGAGTAATACAGTTTCATAACTTCTCACAATAACACAGGGTCAGGACTGCAAGGGTGGTTTCGCTGGGCATTCTGGCTTCATGAGGTTTGGTCGTATGTGTGAGAGCTGTAGTCACCTGAAGCTCTGAGTGGGCCTGAGGGATCTGCTCTCAGTATGGCTCACTGACACAGCTGGCAAGCCATGCTGTCTATGGGCAGTTCTTTCTCACACAGATTCCCACACAAGGCTAACTGAGTTACCTCACAACATGGCAACTGTTTTTCCCTAATGCAAATAATACAACACAGTCAGATAAAAGCTATCCTTTTTTACCATCTGTTCTTGGAAACTATGTAGCATCACTTTTACCTTATTCCATTTAGTAGTAACAACTCAAAAAGCCCAACTTATATTCAGAGGGAGGGGAATTAGCCTCCAACTTTAGAAGAGAAGCACATCCAAGAATTTACTGGATGTACAAAAAAAAAAAAAAAAAAATTACCATAGGACTGTAAAGGATCTTTCTGTCCCTGCTAACTTCTAGCCTACCACCTTTCCCTCCATGAATTCCCTGTCCCCACATCAAGACATACACACACATACTTACACACCAACACACATATTTCCCCTATCTTTCCTTTGCCTCAAAAAACTCCCCCTAGATTGAATGTAAAAAGAATACAGCTTTATGGTTCCATAAAGCATTTAAATAAGACGAAGCTTTATTTTAAGTAAAAAAAGAGATTCAAGTTCTCCAGAGAATTCATTATTGGGCAGTAGCAAAATATCATCAAAGGTCATGGCTTACTATAATAAAAATTACAGCATGCTTTTTGACTCAAATCAAATTCCTTGAAATGCAGCATCTAGACCAGCAAGAGGTAGATATACTGGGGTTAACATGTGGCAAGTATTGCTCTGACCCCTGATTCTAGTACTAAATGATGTGTGACTATAAGGAAAAGAGACCAATTTCTGTAAGCTTGGTATGAGGAGCAGTTTCTTTACAGTCTTACCATCTGCTGCTAGTTAAAATTTGTGTGCCTGCAAAATGGCATTTTTAATCCCCACCCTCTACCCCCCTTTAAATGCTATAATGAACAAGAAGAATTATTGAAAATGAGAACTATTTCCAAGCATATTCCAAACCACCCATTAATGAGACTAGAGTACCAATTTCAATTTTGAAAGCATACTTCAGCTTTCAACATACTAGAAAATGTTAACTGATTATGAATTATGGCATCATGTTAAAAATGCCTTTTGATGCTTGATGATGGTGAAAAACGGATCATACCTCTGTGTTTTAATGATTAGTTGCAGTCTTGACAAAAATTTCTGCATGTTTCAGAGTAATTATTTTGGAAAAAGTCTAGTTAGCTTTTAGTATTAGTTAAGGATGCACTGGTCTTCAGATCATTTCAAGTGACTAGAAAAATATACAGAGACACACAAGTAAGAAACAGAACAAAGATTTTTAGGATGCAAGGAAACTAACCTAGAGTGAGATGTAGCTAGTGTGTGGAAGCTATATAATCATCACTGAATGTCTTTCATATTCACTCATGTGATATTTCAGGTCTTTCAGGCTGCTTGGAAAACTTTACATCCTATTATTAATAGCCTTTAGTCATTTATATTACACTCAAGTAATTAAGGAAGTTTCACTTATGGTAATTTGCCAAGGCAGCAACTGGCCTCTGCCTTACAACATCTTCCCCACAAATTTTTGTGTATTATGGGTAAAAATTAACCATCGCCACTAATAAACAACCTGATACTTTCAACGGCCTTCACCAATGACATGTATTTTTCTCATGGGTCTACAGTTCAGCCGAGTTATCTCCGTTCCCTGTATATTCATTTGAGGCTTGTTTTTTTTTTAACTTGGAAGCCAACAATTAAAATTTATTATTCGTGAACATGTTAGCTCAGCAACAATTGAACAATATCATTCAATTCTCTGATTCTCTATTTTTTAAGGGTTTTTAAAAAAATAAAAACTGTATATATTTAAGGGGTAGGGTGTAATGGTTTGATATACATATATACAGTGATACGGTTACCACAGTCAAACTACTTAACAGATCTTGCGTATGTGATGAGAGCAATTGAAATCTGCTTTCCTAGCAAATTTTTAGTATCCAATACCATGGACAGAGAAGCTGGCATGCTAGAATGTCTTTGGGGTTGCAAAGAGTTGGACATGTCTGAGCAAGTAAATAGCAATAAACAGTATTATTAATTATAGTCATCATGCAGTACCGTATGTATCTCGAGGGATTCCTCTTATTTAGCTGCAACATTTTATCCTTTGCCTAACATCTCCCCTTTCCGCCCATCTCGTTGTCCCTGGTAATCTCCATTCTACCCTCTATTTAACTTTTTTAGATTGCTGGTAATCACCATTCTCCTCTCTACTTGACCTTTTTAGATAACACATATAAATGCTATCATGAAGGTTTTTTTAAATTTCTGGGTCTGACTTATTTCACTTAGCATAATGTCCTGTAGGTTCATCCATGTTGTGGCAAATAGTAGGACTTCCTTTTTTAACGCTATCAGAATTTCTTTATCCACTCATCTGTCAAGGGACACAAAGTATTTCCATGTCTTGGCTATTGCAAATAACGCTGCAATTAACATAGGAGCACAGATAGCTTCCAGAATTTAATTTCCTTTGGGTATAAACTGAGAAGTGGGGTTTCTAGAACATTGGGTAGTTTTATTTTAAAATTTTTGATGAACCTTCATAGTGTTACAATGACTGCATCAATTTTCATTCCCACTGATAGTGTACAAAGTTTCTCCACAGCCTTGCATTTGAGATCTGATTTGAATGAGACAACAGCTTTCAGGGGAAAGCTCTGCAGAGAGAAGAAGCAAAATTGTTCAATGTCCACTGCATAAACACATATCAAAGCTCTGCTTGTATCACATGTCATGTCTGCTAGCAATCCACGGCCAAACAAATGACTTTGCTAAATTCAAAGTCTAAAGGAGAAGTACACTTATGTCATGAATGTACATGGATAGGACATAAATATTTTTAATATTAATCTAATCTAGCACAATGAAATCTAAAATTAAGGCTCTTTAAAACCAAACTCGAAGAATAAATAATATTGTAAGCTATCTTTACTGGCAAAATTATATATTTCAGAACAGTTCTGACATAATACTGCTTTTAGAGGATTAAAGTTATTTATGCAATTTAATTTGGACTGAATGATAAAAAATAATTGACCCCAATAAATATAATGATTTAAATCATTTGTAATAGAGGAAAACAATAGAATGGAAAAGACTAGAGATCTGTTCAAGAAAATTAGAGATACCAAGGGACCATTTCATGCAAAGATGGGCTCGATAAAGAACAGAAATGGTATGGACCTAACAGAAGCAGAGGATATTAAGAAGAGGTGGCAAGAATACACAGAAGAACTGTACAAAAAAGATCTTCATGACCCAGATGATCACAATGGTATGATCACTCACCTAGAGCCAGACATCCTGGAATGTGAAGTCAAGTGGGCCTTAGGAAGCATCACTACAAACAAAGCTAGTGGAGGTGATAGAATTCCAGTTGAGCTATTTCAAATCCTAAAAGATGATGCTGTGAAAGTGCTATACTCAATATGCCAACAAATTTGGAAAATGCAGCAGTGGCCACAGGACTGGAAAAGGTCAGTTTTTGTTCCAATCTCAAAGAAAGGCAATGCCAAAGAATGTTCAAACTACTGCACAATTGCACTCATCTCAAAAGCTAGTAAAGTAATGCTCAAAGTTCCCCAAGCCAGGCTTCAACAATACATGAACTGTGAAATTCCAGATGTTCAAGCTGGTTTCAGAAAAGGCAGAGGGACCAGACATCAAATTGCTAATATCTGCTAGATCATCAAAAAAGCAAGAGAGATCCAGAAAAACATCAATTTCTGCTTTATTGACTATGCCAAAGCCTTTGACTGTATGGATCACAACAAACTGTGGAAATTTCTTCAAGAGATGGGAATAAATACCAGACCACGCGACCTGCCTCTTGAGAAATCTGTATGCAGGTCAGGAAGCAACAGTTAGAACTGGACATGGAACAGCAGACTGGTTCCAAATAGGAAAAGGAGTACATCAAGGCTGTATATTGTCACCTTGCTTATTTAACTTATATGCAGAGTACATCATGAGAAACACTGGGCTGGAGGAAGCACAAGCTGGAATCAAGATTGCCAGGATAAATATCAATAACCTCGGATATGCAGATGGAGAAGGCAATGGCACCCCACTCCAGTACTCTTTTGCCTTAAAAAATCCCATGGATGGAGGAGCCTGGCAGGCTTCAGTCTATGGGGTCGCTGAGTCGGACACGACTGAACGACTTCACTTTCACTTTTCACTTTCATGCATTGGAGAAGGAAATGGCAACCCACTCCAATGTTCTTGCCTGGAGAATCCCTGGGACTGTGGAGCGTGGTACACTGCCGTCTATGGGGTTGCACAGAATCAGACACGACTGAAGCAACTTAGCAGCAGCAGCAGCAGATATGCAGATGACACCACCCTTACAGCAGAAAGTGAAGAACTAAAGAGCCTCTTGATGAAAGTGAAAGAGGAGAGTGAAAAAGTTGGCTTGTAGCTCAACATTCAGAAAACTAAGATCATGGCATCTAGTCCCATCACTTTATGGCAAATAGATGGGAAACAGTGGCTGACTTTATTGTTTGGGCTTCAAAATCACTGCAGATGGTGACTGCAGCCATGAAATTAAAACACACTCACTCCTTGAAAGGAAAGTCATGACCAACCTAGACAGCATATTAAAAAGCAGAGACATTACTTTGCCAACAAAGGTTCATCTAGTCAAAGCTATGGTTTTTCCAGTAGTCATGTATGGATGTGAGAGTTGGACTATAAAGAAAGCTGAGCATCGAAGAATTGATGCTTTTGAACTGTGGTGTGGGAGAAGACTCTTCAGAGTCCCTTGGACTGCAAGGAGATCCAACAAGTCCATCCTAAAGGAGATCAGTCCTGAGTGTTCACTGGAAGGACTGATGTTGAAGCTGAAACTTCAATACTTTGGCCACCTGATGCAAAAGACTGACTCATTTGAAAAGACCCTGAGGCTGGGAAAGATTGAAGGTGGGAGGAGAAGGGGGCAACAGAGGATGAGATGGTTGGATGGCATCACTGACTCAATGGACATGAGTTTGGGTAAGCTCCTGGAGTTGGTGATGGACAGGGAGTCCTGGTATGCTGCAGTCCATGGGGTCTCAAAGAGTCGGACTCAACTGAGCGACTCAACTGAACTGAATATCCTCATCAATGTCTTTGATTATTCGACAATGCTGAATAGAGTAAATTAATATTGGTGGGTTATTTCTGAACAGATGATCAGCATCATCACCATTTCATCAATAATCAAGTCTTCATTTTGTCCATACTACTTAACTGTACTCTATTTATTGCTGAGGATATAATAGACACAGAGATAAAATGGTTCTCAGTTTCATGAGACTTGTGAGTAGAAAGCCAACACATTAAGTAACTGTGACTTTTTTAAGTTAATATAGAAAAGCTTGATATAAAGAAAAATATAGGATTCTATGAAAGCTTACAGCAGGGAGAATTGTAACTTCCGAAGTCAGGAAAGGTCATTGTAAGAAAGTACCATTCAGTTGTACTATGAAGGGCAGAAGAATATGGCAGATGGAAGAAGCAGGAGAGCTACTCCTAGCTTGGAATGAACATATCTTTTGTGAACAGCTATCAGAAGTGCTAAATTCCAAGTGGCTTCGGTGTGGAGTAATAGGAAGGTAAATGATACAAATGTAAGCTGAAGAAGGAGATAAAGCTGAGGTCATGAAGAACCTCTCAAGAATATGGCATCTGCTAAAAGTCTCAGTCATCAGCACCTTTTGAAAGGTTTTAGAAAGTGTAACATGGAGGTGGAGAACAGGGATGGATGGATGAAAGTTCACTGCATGCATGTAATTCTTAGGAGGGAGGTTAAGAAGACATTAGGGTGTGGGGTGCAAAAGTGGTGTTGAAGAAGCAATGGGAAAAAATGCAAATAGAAAAGCTAGTTTGAGTTACTCTGAGTCCCTTCCGGAGAAGGCAATGGCACCCCACTCCAGTACTCTTGCCTGGAAAATCCCATGGATGGAGGAGCCTGGTAGGCTACAGTCCATGGGGTTGCTAAGAGTCAGACATGACTGAGCGACTTCACTTTCACTTTTCCCTTTCATGCACTGGAGAAGGAAATGGCAACCCACTCCAGTATTCTTGCCTGGAGAATTCCAGGGACGGCGGAGCCTGGTGGGCTGCCATCTATGGGGTAGCACAGAGTTGGACACGACTGAAGTGACTTAGCAGCAGCAGCAAGAGTCCCTCCGATGTCAAACAACAGACAATTTGTTGACAATAACAGACAATAACTGCAAAGACCCAGCATTTTTAAGATCCGGCAACTTGTGCCTTCAGCATTTTTTTTTTTTTTTTACTGCTTTCTCCTTTGTCCACCACCTAATACCATATTGCTGTTGTCAATTTTTCCCACTGCAGTCATTTCTAATCTAGCCTTTTCCACTTTAGGACCGTTGGGTGCCAGAGAAGAACTCTCTCTTTTATTGAATAAATTATGGAGTTGGGTTTAAGAACAGCATGGCTGGCTTTCCTCTCCTCAGTAAACAGTAGATATAGGGGTAGAGAAAGTTGCACATTCCCCCATCCAAAGGGAATTTAAGAGTCTCTGTTATGCATGCTGAGATCTGAATTAATGTATTTTTGACATCAAAACCACAGTGTGCCATACTTATCAGTTGTTGCTGTCCTTAAAAGACTGAAACTTGCCATCAAACAAAATGCTCTAAAAGGCAAATATTCCAAGTAAATATTATTTAGGTAAATTCTGTGGCCTCAAGTTAAAAGCAAATAAACAAAGATAAACAGATTTCCAAACAAACAAAGACACTATTATTTCTTATTACGATAAAATATTTTACAGAAAGGGAGAAGTTTTATATTAGAAAACAGATGTCTAAAATCACTTTAAATGACTTGTTTCCTTTCCAGATATTACTTCTGCTGTGTAGCCTTAAGTACCAAGAATGATCTAATGTCCTTGTTCAAAATAGCCAAGAAACAGCTAAAGAATTTTAATTCCAAGGTACTGCTGGGCTATCAATATTTTAGAACACTTGGGTGTTTTATAAACTTGTTTCCTTCACATAGAAGACAAATATAGATCAAGCCTAAATCTTTTCGGCTAGGTAGTTTTCCTTAAGTTCTCATGAATGTTAATTTTGAAGTTTATTGATGCACCACGTAGAGAATTAACTGCCAGACCTGCAGATCATGGAGTACAGATCTATGGACTCAATTACCCTGTCTCCAATGCAGGCAGGCCCTAGTGCAAGTCTATTTGGCTGTACCACAGTCAACGAGCTCTGCATACTAAACTTAAGGTTTACTTCTACCCCAGAACTGATGCTTTCATGCCATAAATTAAACCAGGCAAGTTACTATTTTCTAGGTATATCATGGCTCAGCGGGTAACGAATCTGCCTGCAATGCAGGAGATGTAGGGTCAGGAAGATCCCCTGGCGGAGGTCATGGCAACCTACTCCAGTGTTCTTGCCTGGAGAATCCCATGGACAGAGGAATCTGGTGAGCTACAGTCTAAAGGGTCGCAAAGAAGTCGGACATAACTGAGCACAGCACACCCAGACACAAGATAACCAGATACATCATCGGAAAATCGATCACTCCTGCAAAACCCAACAGGGGACATTTTATATACACAAGTGACATGTACTCCTTCTTTTTCAACTCCTCTCTCAAAGATAAAGGGTCAGAGAAGAAGGGAGAAGAAATAAATACTAAACATTTGGAGGGAAAAAGGCATACTTTTGATTGACGAAGACAACTGAAGCTTATATTACTTGCAGTGGTGAGGAGAAGCATGGAGGGCAATAGTTTTGGTCTTCCCAAGTAATCTCAGGTCATCTTCTGCTACAATATCCACATAGTTTCTAGTACATTTCTCTATTAACATTTTCCTCCATCATTAGTTCATAACTTCTTGAAATAAGACACATTTTATTAATCTCTATTTCTATGACTTAGCAATAAGCCTTGCACACAGTAAGTCCACAATAAACATTACTGAAACAACATTTTATGAAATCAAGTTCAATCTCCTTCTTGGAAGGTCTAATTTCATTGAATCAACTACAGTATTGGCTTATTTTGAGATATTTTGGAAAATGAGAGTATACACGATGAAATAATTATGAAAATATTTTGAAAACTGCTTCATATTTTATAGCTTACACTGATCTTTATACCATTATCACAGTAGGAAAAAAAACTCTGGCACTAGAAAAAGCAACAAAACATAATGAATAGTGATTCCTTTTTAGTTTATATTTGTTTCACTATTCATAATGATTACTTTGCTACTATTCTCAATTATTATGGATGCTAAAATGCATTTAATAGCTATCACAGCACCAAATATATTCCTCAGCCAATGAACAAATATCTGAATTTATAGTTTTTATTATAGTTTGCTTTTTTCCCCATTTCTATAGAAATATGTAGCTATGTCACTTTATTCTTCTCTTGAGGGTTTAATTCTTCCTCAAGAATGAGGGAAAAGTCAGTATTAAGTACATTATACTATTTTTTATATATAAGAAATGAGCAGATAGTAACACAACAGACATAACCTAGAAGATGCAATCATTACTAGTATTTTTCTCACTGAGACTCATGTTGCCATACTTATCAAATGATAAGTCATTTGTATCATTAAGAACAATAACATTGGCCAGTAGAGATGATACTTGTCTTTGAAGAGGTTAGTTAAAAATGCACACTGCCAAATAAGCATTTAGTAATATGAACTATTTTTATATAATAATATAACACTTATTAAGTATTATAAGTATTATTAAGTACAATACTTAATAATAATAATAATAATGCTTACTATTAAGTATTATCAATAATTCATTGAAAAAAATCTGATATTAAAAAATGTCAGGTAGAATAAGCAATAAGGGAATTAGAAATCCTGGGAGAAGTTATAATATGAAAAGTTTAACAGACATTACATTTTCATAAGGGGGCATTGGTAAGGATCATAATGAGCTGTCCTGAGCTAAGTTGCTTTGTTTCTGACTCTCTGCGACTCCATGAATTATAGCCCGCCAGGCTTCTTCTTCCAGAGAATTCTCCAGCCAAGAATACTGGCATGGGTTGCCATGTCCTCCTCCAGAAGATCTTCCCGACCCAGGGATTGAACTTGCATCTCTTATGTCTCCTGGATTGGTACCCGGGTTCTTTACCACTAGCACCACCTGGGAAGCCCAAGAATCATAATATAATTTGGAAATCATTTCTTTAATTAGATTGAATACTATGCTCCCATGACTTTTAAGAATCATGTTGTTCAAAATGAAATGAAATGAGTAAGAGCGGTAAGAGCTACCCCATCTTTTGCTGTATGCTCAGCATTAGTCATTGAAACCACTGACTTGCAGACAAAAGTGCATCCTGAGTAGTGGGGATAGATTTGTGATAAGCATCCCAGCATTTCCTAATAGTTCCTGGGATCTTGGCTGAACACAATCAGGCAGTAATGTGAAACTAACTCTTTACAATCAGAATTGATCCCGTAACATTGAACTTATTTTTGCCATGCTATCAAACACAGCAACAACTAATCAATTGGCTAGCCTTCGAGATAATGAACAACTACTCTCTATCAACAGAAAAGTCTTCTTATAGAAGTAACCTCCCAAGCAGATTCCTTCAAATAACTTTATAGAGCAGTTTAGCTTCTTTCCTAAGGCTAATTTTCCCTCTAATAAACACCCTAAAGGAATGACTTTAAATCTCAAAGCTATTGTTTAAAAGAGTCAATGACAATAATATATGCCATTTTGTGTGTTCCTTTGTATCTTTCTGAAGCACTTGCAATAAGATTTGGATAAATGTTAATTATGGCATAGAAAACCAGGCTGGAATAAAAAATGTGTTTTAACAGCATGTCTATAAATACTTCCACACATTTTTCTTATTTCTTTTTGTTAAATGTTCAATAACCTTTAACAAGAGCACCTTGTTTGAGATTAAATTGCAAAGATGGTTAAAAGGAAAATTATGAAGAGTTTCCACTAGATATGATGGTCAATGCCAAGCCTCAAATTAATAGATCCTTCATGTCTTTAAATGTGGCCCTAAAGATTAAAGTTGATTTTAAGTAGCATGAACACTCATAATAATTAATTAGTGAAAATATGTGATCACTTACATTTTATATTTTCCTACCAGTTTTTATGATATTCAGAATTTACATTCTACAAATAGATGGATTTGCCTTATTTTCCTTAAATATATTTCTTTCAAAAAAGTTACTTTAAAAATTCTTGCCTCCTCCAACTTTTTCATTCATTTATCCTTCTTGCTAATATTCATTTATACTTTGTCCTCAACCATATTCTATTCTCTGGTCAATAAATAGAAGAAAAAGAAAAAAAACAAGAACAGCAACTTTTTTTTTTTTCCATGTAGTTTTCAACTAATTGTAGGAAGTTTCACTTCCTAAAAAATTTGAGACAAGTTTCCATTTTTAAATGCACAGTGGAAATCATGGCTAATGAAAAGGGGATGAACAATCCAAATTGATGGAGCAGCTTAAACATTTCAACTGAGCAACACACCAGGCCCAATGAAGTATCCATTTCTCTGCGGCACACATGCGTGTGCGTGGGCGCACACGCACACACACACACACTTTCCATGCTCATATTCCTGCTATGCTATGCTATGCTAAGTCGCTTCAGTCGTGTCCGACTCTGTGCGACCCCATAGACAGCAGCTCACCAGGCTCTGCCGTCCCTAGGATTCTCCAGGCAAGAATACTGGAGTGGGTTGCCATTTCTTTCTCCAGTGCATGAAAGGGAAAAGTGAAAGGGAAAAGTGAAAGTGAAGTCGCTCAGTCGTGTCCGACTCTTAGCGACCCCATGGACTGTAGCCTACCAGGCTCCTCCGTCCATGGGATTTTCCAGGCAAGAGTATTGGAGTGGGGTGCCATTGCCTTCTCCGCTAATCACATACAAATGACTATGTTCTCTAAAGCCCACCACGGAACCCTGGCCTTATTACAAAATGCAGGCATAGCAGAAAAACAGGTCATTCGCAATAATTTTTGCCTTTAGTTTTCCTTTTGTGCTTCCCTAATTGCCAGACACACACACTCAAGCAAACTATCATCCTAAAACACTGGATCAAGAAAGATGTTGCAGATAGGCTAAAAAAAAAAAAAAGTCTCTGTAAATATTCTCTTTGTTCTCTAATTTTTTGTGCTGTCCTGTTTCTCACAACAGAAAATGCATTTCCACAATGTGTTCTGTAGCTGTTTCTCAGGATCTTCTGAGAGGTAGGCCATTTATTATGACATCCTGCACTGTGCTTAGTTGCTCAGTCATGTCCGATTCTTTGTGACCCCATGGACTGTAGCCCGCGAGGCTCCCCTAGGGAGGCTACAGAATCCATGCGGATTCTCCAGGCAAGAATACTAGAGTGGGTTGCCATGCCCTCCTCCAGGGGATCTTCCCAACACAGGGACTGAACCCAGGTCTTCCCCTTTGCAGGCGGATTCTTTACCAACTGTGCCACCAGGGAAGCCGATGATGATGGAACATACTAAGATGGTCCCTTTTTGCAGTATATGTCAGAGCCCTCAGAACTTCTACTGCTCATTCCACATGGACTGCAGGTCTGCCCTGCTAGGGATCATCTTGGTTCCATCATGCTGTGTAACAGGCTCTCAACTCAGAATTAAACAGGCGTGAATCTCAAAGGCTCAGGGGTGCCTTTCTTTCTCTATGTGTATGCTGCTCCACTCGTTAACCGTTACTGAAGCAACTTCTTAAAGTGTTAAGGGAGGACAGTACAAAAATCATCCCCAATGTATTAGGAAAGTGGTAAGATCGAGTCTTCCCTCATGCTCCCCCCACCCCACCCCCACTCCACTTCATCCTTTCACCCCCTCAGGCATGCTAGGTTCTGAGCCTCCAAGCAAGAAGATGGACAAGGGAATGAATGTAAGGCAGCTTTCCTTTGCAGTTTTTCTCTCTCCTCTCTTTACTCTAGCTCTGTGACCACTGACAAGTGGAAGGAGAAAAAGGCAAACAAAAAAGTGGGGGGGGGGTGGTGGATATAAATTGGGAGAAGAGATACGTAATATTAATACAATAAAATGTGCTAATCTCTTCCAGTTTTGTTGGGACAAAGGGGCACAGATTTTCACCTGCATTCAGCTTTTCTTGTATTCTTATTCTCTTTGCCATATGGTCCTAATTTCCATGAAACACAGAAGCCTTTCAGAACATGCAAATAAGGAGATGGCTCTTAAGACTAGTGGACACAAAAGCATTTGAAGGGCTTCTTTGAAATGCTGATTTCTGGTATCAGCAACCCTTTCCTTCTTTCATTACTCAGTAAATCTAGGTTGCAACTCTAAGAATCTGCATTAAAAACAAAACAAAAAAAACTTTTGCTGATTCTCACACACCTGATGATATAAATCACAACTGAGAATCATTATTTTTTGTTGTTCAGTTGCTAAATCATACCCAACTCTTGCAACTCAATGTATTGTAGCCCATCAGGACCTCTGTTCATGGAATTTTCCAGGCAACAATATTAGAGTATGTTGCCATTTCTTTCTCCAGGGGATCTTCCTGACCCAGGGAGAATCACTGTACTAAGAAGTTTAAAAGAAGTTAGAAAAATTAAAGAATTAAGAACACAGATCTCAAAGTTTTTTTTCTTTTTTTTTTAACATCCCATTGAAAGTCATTCTTCCTAACAGTTCTATAGTGTTGTAGGAAAAGCAGAAATGCCTTATGACAGAAAACACTATGAGTGAAAAAGAGCTGTGAATAACTGTATGAACAATTACTGAACATTCCTAAAATATTACTTAATTGAAGAATTGGAGGACAAACGCAGGAGAATATATTCCACAATGCATTCCAATCCAGGCTTTAGGAACCCAGAAGCACCTTCATTAGGGAGGTCTCTCTTAAGGAAAAAAAAAAATTAAATATGAATACTCAGCCCACCTATGGGTTTTGGAAGTGACCTTTGCAAGTCAGAATCCTTGAAACTGAAACTTCAAAACTTCACAATAAATCCCTCTGTAATTACAATCATTTTTTATAAGGATGAAGAACAAACCTTACAAACACTAAATGTTGGCTATATTTTCATACACTGAGGCAGAGCCAGGGTTGAGAATCATCTCTAGCTCTTGTGACTTACAAATAGCTGAGAACAGAAGAGAAGCCAAAAGCCAAGGAGAAAAGGAAAGATATACCCATTTGAAGGCAGAGTTCCAAACAATAGCAAGAAGAGATAAGAAAGCCTTTCTCAGTGATCAATGAAAATCAGTTCAGTTCAGTTCAGTCGCTCAATTGTGTCCAACTCTTTGCAGCCCTATGGACTGCAGCATGCCAGGCCTCCCTATCCATCACCAACTTCCGGAGTTTACTCAAACTCATGTCCATTGAGTCAGTGATGCCATCCAACTAGCTCATCCTCTGTCATCCCCTTCTCCTGCCTTCAATCTTTCCCAGCATCAGGGTCTCTTCAAATAAGCCAGTTCTTTGCATCAGATGGCCAAAGTATTGGAGTTTCATCTTCAACACCAGTCCTTCCAATGAATACTCAGGACTGATCTCTTTTAGGATGGACTGGTTAGATCTCCTTGCAGTCTAAGGGACTCTCAAGAGTCTTCTCCAACAGCACAGTCCAAAAGCATCAATTCTTTGGCGTTCAGCTTTCTTTATAGTCCAACTCTCACATGCATACATGACTACTGGAAAAACCAGAGCCTTGACTAGATGGACCTTTGTTGGCAAAGTAATGTTTCTGCTTTTCAATATGCTGTGTAGGTTGGTCATAACTTTCCTTCTAGGAGTAAGTGTCTTTTAATTTCATGGCTGTAGTCACCATCTGCAGTGATTTTGGAGCCCAGAAAAATAAAGTCAGCCACTGTTTCTCCATCTATTTGCCATAAAGTGATGGGACCAGATGCCATGATCTTAGTTTCCTGAATGTGGAGCTTTAAGCCAGCTTTTTCACTCTCCTCTTTCACTTTCATCAAGAGGCTCTTTAGTTCTTCTTCACTTTCTGCCATAAGGGTGGTGTTATCTGCATATCTGGGGTTATTGATATTTCTCCCAGAGATCTTGATCATGAACTCCTTATTGCCAAATTCATACTTAAATTGAAGAAAGTAGGGAAAACCACTAGACCATTCAGCTCTGACCTAAATCAAATCCCTTATGATTATACAGTGGAAGTGAGAAATAGATTTAAGGGACTAGATCTGAGAGAGTGCCTGATGAACTATAGATGGAAGTTCGTGACATTGTACAGGAGACAGAGATCAAGACCATCCTCAAGAAAAAGAAATGCAAAAAAGCAAAATGGCTATCTGAGGAGGCCTTACAAATAGCTATGAAAGAAGAGAAGTAAAAAGCAAAGGAGAAAAGGAAAGATTTACCCATTTGAATGCAGAGTTCTAAAGAATAGCAAGGAGAGATAAGAAAGCCTTCCTCAGCGATCAGTGCAAAGAAATAGAGGAAAACAATAGAATGGGAAAGATTAGAGATCTCTTAAAGAAAATTAGTGATACCAAGGGAATATTTCATGCAAGGATGGGCTTGATAAAGGACAGAAATGGTATGGACCTAAAAGAAGCAGAAGATAATAGGAAGAGGTGGCAAGAATACACAGAAGAGCTATACAAAAAGATCTTCATGACCCAGATAACCATTATGGTATGATCACTCACCTGGAGCCAGACATCCTGGAATGCAAAGTCAAGGGGGCCTTAGGAAGCATCACTATGAAAAAAGCTAGTGGAGGTGATGGAATTCCAGTTGAGCTATTTCAAATCCTAAAAGATGATGCTGTGTAAGTACTGCACTCAATATACCAACAAATTTGGAAAACGAAGCAGTGGCCACAGGACTGGAAAAGGTCGGTTTTTATTCTAATCCCAAAGAAGGGCAATGCCAAAGAATGTTCAAACTACCGCACAATACGCTCATCTCACATGCTAGCAAAGTAATGCTCAAAATTTTCCAAGCCAGGCAGGCTTCAACAGTACGTGAACCATGAACTTCCAGATGTTCCAGCTGGATTTAGAAAAGGCAGAGGAACCAGAGATCAAAGTGCTAACATCCACTGCATCACAGATAAAGCAAGAGAACTCCAGAAAAACATTTCCTTCTGCTTTACTGACTATACCAAAGCCTTTGACTATATAGATCATAACAAACTGTGGGAAAATTCTTGAAGCGATGGGAGTACCAGACCACCTTACCTGCCTCCTGAGAAATCTGTATGCAGTCAAGAAGCAACAGTTAGAACCAGACATGGAACAACAGACTGGTTCCAAATTGGGAAAGGAGTACATCAAGGTTGTATATTGTCTCCCTGTTAATTTAACTTATATGCAGAGTATATCATGTGAAATGCTGGGCTGGATGAAGTATAAGCTGGAATCTCGATTGCCAGGAGAAATATCAATAACCTCAGAAACGCAGATTACACCACCCTTATGGCAGAAAGCGAAGAATTAAAGAGTCTCTTGATGAAAGTGCAAGAGGAGAGGAAAAGTTTGGCTTAAAACTCAACATTCAGAAAACTAAGATCATGACATCCGATCCCATCACTCCATGGTAAATAGATGGGGAAACAATGGAAACAGTGACAGACTATTTTGGGGGGCTCCAAAATCACTGCAGATCTTGACTGCAGCCATGAAATTAAAAGACGTTTGTTCCTTGGAAGAAAATCTATGGCCAAACTAGACAGCATATTAAAAGGCAGAGACATCACTTTTCCAACAAAGGTCTTTCTAGTCAAAGCTATGGTTTTTCCAGTAGTAATGTATGGATGTGAGAGTTGTACTAAAAAAAAGCTGAGCACTAAAGAATTGATGTTTTTGAACTGTGGTATTGGAGAAGATTCCTGACAGTCCCTTGGACTGCAAGGAGATCAAATCAGTCAATCCTAAAGGAAATCAGTCCTGAATATTCATTGGAAGGACTGATGTTGAACCTGAAACTCTAATACTTTGGCCACCTGATGCGAAGAACTGACTCATTGGAAAAGACCCTGATGCTGGGAAAGACTGAAAGCAGGAGGAGGAGGGGACGACAGAGGATGAAATGGTTGGATGGCATCAGTGACTTGATGCGCATGAGTCTGAGCAAGATTCAGGAGTTTGTGATGGACAAGGAAGCCTGGCCTGCTGCAGTCCCTGGGGTAGCAAAGAGTCAGACACAACTGAGCAACTAAACTGAACTTGTGACTCTAAGTACTGAGATATGGACTATTTCATATCAATAAACAAAGATGTCACAGTCATCAGTGATTTAATCCCTCCGAAGGTGAACTTCTGAGCCCATAGGCCACCCAGGAAGAACAATACCTGCTAACAGGCAGCCATCAGCCACTTCCCATGGTGAGTACTGTGTAGCTACAGGGAACGTGAAAAAATGCAGGATACCGGCCCCCGAGAGTTGAGATGCATATAAAAGGACAATTTCAGTGAGAAGACTCTTGTATCTTCCCATACATAGAAACGAATTAATTTACTTTAATTTGAGGCTAATTACTTTACAATAGTATAGTGGTTTTGCCATACACTGACATGAATCAGCCATGGGTGTACATGCGTCCCCCATCCTGAAGCCCCCTCCCTCCTCCCTCCCCATCCCATCCCTCAGGGTCATCCCAGTGCACCAGCCCTGAGCACCCTGTCTCATGCATTGAACCTGGACTGGCGAAATTCCTTAACTCGAGATAGCTGGTTTTCCTTAATTAACAATACTGTTGTGCTGTTCAGACTACTTGCTCCTTGTGGCAAACTTCTGTACAAGCTCACTCTTCTCCCTGACTCAGGGAACAGTTCTCTCAGCGTTACTTGAGATGCTGTCCCTCAGGCTTGAGGTACTAAAAATTCCCACCAAATAAAACATAACTCTCAAATTTTAGGTTGTGACTATTTTTTTAAGTCAATAGTATCACACTCTTAACATATTTAATATTGGGTTTTATATACATGATTTCTTCAACTTCCATATGAGGAATAATGCACATCCCACACAGCTTCCTTCTAAGTGGAAAAGTGTAAAGTGAAAGTGTTAGTCACTCAGTCATGTCCGACTCTTTCTGACCCCATGGACTGTAGCCCACCAGGCTCCTATGTCCATGGACAAAGGAAACTCTTTGAAAGTAGCCATCTCTGATCACTGAATATCGAAAAGCAAAGAGCTATTAAAAATCCATAGGTAAAACAACAGCTTTTGGTCCATTTTGAAGGTTTTCTTTTTTAACTATTTGAGATATCAAACATCAGTTTTATGCAATGCCATTACAACTTAATCTTCCCATTTTAAATAATAGCAGCTAAAATTTAAATTGTGCAAGTTTAAGTGTGTTAATTTAAATATTTTTAGTGAAGATAGTTTAATGGCTTCTAGGACAGGTTAAATTCTCTATTTAATATGTTATTTTCAGGCATAATGATAGAAATGCTTTAAGCCTTTGAAAAATATGAGTGTGTTGAAGGTTCAAATATTCTAGATGATAAACATCAAGCCATGCTGAAAATTAGATGCATTTTAGAATCAGCTTTCTAACATGCAATTATTTATTTTACTATTTATGGATAATGCTGTTCAACAAATTAAAATCAAACAATGTATGCAGAGACTTAATTCAATATATCACTCACTTAGGAATCTAAGGAAAGTGGGCAATATGAGAATAAAATAACAAAATATGCATTGCATTTTTAATAAATCAACTCATTTATTTTTATAAGATCTTTTAGGAATAAAAAAGTCTCCCAGAATAAAAGCTAAACACACCATCACAAATCTAATTTATGGGAAAATAAAACTTTAAAACCCTTATTGGGACTTTAGTTTGCAGGGATATAGAAATGTTTGGTTTTATATATATAAAGTTATTTTGAAATAATAACATAATCTCAATGGAATAGAAGTTATAGGTTTAAAAACTGCCAAAATTTGGGAGACAAGGGGATAGTCCACTCAAAAAGTAAGACTACCACTAATCCACAGTTTTTTACTTCAACTGTGCCCTCCCCTCAGAACAATTTTAATTACCCTGAGATCCAAAATAACGTTCAAACCTTCTACTTTAAAGTTTTATATAGAAATGTCAGACAAAGGACTGTTTCTTTATAAGTTTAAGGATACTTCCTTCAGATCGGTAAGGGAAACAAACAAACAAACCCAGATTTTAAAAACAGCAAGGTAACATTAGTATCATGTCATAATGTGAGATGACAAAATGCCTATGTGAGAAAAGGAAGCCAGTATCGTAGACATTATGACACAACACTGGGCTACTACTGACCTTGTGAGGAGATGTCAGGAGAATCTTCTTCAAGTGATCATCAGCCACTAAGCCATGATGATGTTGATGGCTGGGAACCGCAAATAGTATGGAAAAGGACAGTCTTTGACACTCCAAGATTTCATTACTCTATTGATAATGACATGGACACACTTAAAACTTATGAACTGCTTATTTCTGAAATTTGCCACTTAATGTTTTCAAACTGCAGTTGATTGTGGTTAACTGAAGCCGTGAAAAGAAAGCTCAGAGATACAGGGGACTAATGTACTCTTATAAACCTTTTAATTTTCCCCCAAACAGCGGTAATGCCTCTACTTTTGTTTCTGACTTTAGTAATTTGAGTATTTTTAAAAAATCTAATTAGCTAAAGGTTTGTCAGTTTTGTTTTTCTTCTCAAAGACTCAACTTTTGATCTTATTGATATTTTTATTGCTTTTCTATTCTCTATGTCATATATCTCCATTCTAGTCTTCATTATTCTCTTCCTGCTACTAAATTTGGGCATAGTTTCTTCTTTTTCTAGTCCCTTAGTTGTAAAGTTGGTTTCTTATTTATTTATTTATTTTTTTGATGAAAGTGGTTATAGCTATACATTTCTCCACTAGCATTTCTTTGCTGTATTATATATGTTTTGGTCCAGTTGAGTTATTTCAAATCCTAAAAAATGATGCTGTTAAAGTGCTGTATTCAATATGCCAGCAAATTTGGAAAAGGCAGCAGTGGCCACAGGACTGGAAAAGGTCAGTTTTCATTCCAATTCCAAAGAAGGGCAAAGCCAAAGAATGTTCAAACTGTCACACAACTGCACTCATCTCACATGTTAGCAAAGTAATGCTCAAAATTCTCCAAGCCAGGCTTCAACAATGCATGAACCAAGAACTTCCAGATGTTCAAGCTGGATTTAGAAAAGGCAGAGGAACCAGGGATCAAATTGCCAACATCCGCTGGACACAGAAAAGGCAAGAGAGTTCCAGAAAAAACATCTATTTCTGCTTTACTGATTATGCTAAAGTCTTTGACTGTGTGGATCACAACAAACTGTGGGAAAATACTTCAAGAGATGGGAATACCAGACCACCTTACCTGCCTCCTGAGAAATCTGTATGCAGGTCAAGAAGCAACAGTTAGAACTGGACATGGAAAAAAAGACTGGTTCCAAACTGGGAAAGGAGTATGTTAAGGTTATATATTGTCACCCTGCTTATTCAACTTATATACAGAGTACATCATGTGAAATGCTGGGCTGGATGAAGCACAAACAGGAATCAAGATTGCTGGGAGAATTATCAATAACCTCAGATATACAGATGCCATCACACTTATGCCAGAAAGTGAAGAGGAACTAAACAGCTTCTTGATGAAAGTGAGAGAGGAGAGTGAGAAAGTTGGCTTAAAACTCAACATTCAAAAAACTAAGACCTTGGCATCTGGTCCCATCATTCCATGGCAAATAGTTGAAGAAACAATGACAGACTTTATTTTCTTGGGCTCCAAAATCACTGCAGATGGTGACTGCAGCCATGAAATTAAAAGACGCTTGTTCCTTGGAAGAAAAGCTATGACAAACCTAGACAGCATTAAAAAGCAGAGACGTTACTTTGCCAACAAAGGGGCAGTAAAGTCTAGTCAAAGCTATGGTTTTTCCAATAGTCACGTATGGAAGTGAGAGTTGGACTATAAAGAAAGCTGAGCAGTGAAGAATTGATGCTTTTGAACTGTGGTGTTGGAGAAGACTCTTGCGAGTCCCTTGGACTGCAAGGTGATCCAACCAGTCCATCCTAAAGGAGATCAGTCCTGAATATTCACTGGAAGGACTGAAGCTGAAACTCCAATACTTTGGCCACCTAATGTAAAGAGTCACATTTGAAAAGACCCTGATGCTGGAAAGACTGAAGGCAGGATGAGAAGGGGACAACAGAGGACGAGATGGTTGGATGGCATCACTGACTCAATGGACACGAGTTTGAGTGAGCTCTGGTATTGGTGATGGACAGGGAAGCCTGGCATGCTGCAGTCCATGGGGATGCAAATAGTCAGATACGACTGAACGACTGATCTGTTTTGGTTTGTTGTAGTTTCATTTTTATTTTTTTCTAAGTATTTTATTTTGCTTGTGATTTCTTCTTTGAGTCAATGGACTTTTAAATCATTTTTTTATTGAAGTATAGTTTATTTATGATGTTGTAATAGTTTCAGGAGTACATCAAAGTGATTCAGGTATATGTAAGATGTTCTTTTTCAGATATTCTCCCTTATAGGTATCCACTGGTTTTTAAGAAAGTGGTTTGTTTTTTTTTAACTTTCAAGACCTTCGTTAAGTTTTCCAATTTTCTTCTGTTATTGATTTCTAACTTCATCCTATTGCTGTTAGAGAAAATATTACTTTCTATTATATCTTCCTTTTAACACCTATTACAACTCAATTTGTAGCCTAACATATGTCCTATCCTAAAAAATGGTCCATGAACACCTGAATATGCATGCTACTGTTGAATAGAGTGTTTTATAGATGTCTAGTCAGATCTATTTATATTATTGCATTGTTCAAGTTCTTTTCTTTTCCTATTTTCTACCCATTGTTCTATCAGTTATTGTTCTATCCATTATTGAGAGTGGAGTATTGAAGTCTCCAACTACTGAGTGATTGTCTATTTCTTCAATTTTGTCAAATTCTGTATCATATATTTTGATAGTGTATTACTGACTTGTAAATATTTGTAATTATTGTATTTTATTGAGCTGTTGAACATTTTATTAATAAAGAACATCTTTGTAACTTTTTTTATTTTAAAAGACTCTTCTGGACTTTGTTCATTTTTCTTCAACCTTTTTTCTTTCTGTTCCTCAGACTTAATTATTTTTCATCATTCTACCTTCAGGTTTAGTGGCTCATTCTTCCGTCTGCACAAATCTGCCTTTGAATCCTCTCTAGTGCCTTTGTAAATTTCAATTGCTATAGTTTTTCAGCTTCTGAATTTCCTTTTGGTTTCTTTCTAGGTTTTCTATCTCTTTAGTGATGCTTACATTTTGTTCATATCTGGTTTTCCTGACTTTCTCTATGTCTTCCTTAGTGCTTTGAGGATCTTTACAACAATTGCTTTAAAGCCTTATCTAGTAGTCATGTCATTCATCAGGTCTCTCCTTTTTTTTTAAAAAGAAATTATTTATTTATTTTTGGCTGTGCTGGGTCTTTGTTGCTGCACGTAGGCCTTCTCTAGTTGTGGTGAGTGTGGGGTGCTACTCTTCATTGAGATGTGTAGGCTTCTCACTGTGGTGGCTTCTCTTGTTCCTGAGCACAAACTCTAGGTACATGAGTTTAGTAGCTATGGCTCATGGGCTCTAGAGCATAGGTTCTGTAGTTGTGGCATGCGGGTTTAGCTGCTCGGCAGCATGTGGCATCTTCGCAGAGCAGGGATCCTTTCTATGCCCTATGCATTGGAAGGCAGATTCTTAACCACCGGGGAAGTGCCCATCAAGTCATTTTCAGGGGCAGTTTTGTTTTTTCCTTTAAGTAAGTCACACTTTTCTGTTTCTTTGTATGTCTTGTGATTTTTTGTTTTTGAAAACTGTACATTTAAATCTAAGAGTGTGATAATTATGGAAGTTAGGTTCTTACTCTTCCCCACAGTTTTCTGATTTTGCTTTTGTTTATTTAATTGGTATATACCGTTTCTGTGCTGAAGGTCAACTTAAGGTATAAACTTAAGACATATGTAAGTCTTCTACTTTGCCTTCCCCTGGCCATGCACAGAGACTTTTACTTTCTCCTATATATGCAGTTTCATTTGAATATCTTAGTCTTAATATCCAGCTCTCGAAAGTGAAAAAAAGAAAAATGAAGGGAGATGAAAAAGCACTGGCTCTTTAAGTCTTCTGAAGACATTTCAGCTAGAGGGACATGGATTTGCATTAATGGAGTGAGATGCAACAATAACGACTGCCAACTTTTCTGCGCCTCTGTGATCTGAAGCAGCAAAAAGAAACTAGAGTACAGTTCCCCAGTATAGGGAACAGGTTCCTTTTTGCCCACCTTGACTCCTTAAGTTCAGTGTTAGCTCCTCTTGTAATGCAGGCACAGCTATCTGCCACAGAACTGGAGGCCTGGGATAGGTAATTGCTACTGTGTTGAGGTGAGATATGACCAAAATACTTCTTTTTTTAAATCTATCAAAAACTAGGGTTGCCAAGGATGAGCAATTTGTGTGTGTGTCTCTGTGTGTGTGTGTTTGCGTGTGTGTGTAAAGCATTGCTAACTGGAGTAAATTTTGTATGTGTAAGAGCATAAATTGGGGCAAATTACTAGGAAACAATTTTGACACTATTTAGTAAAACTTTCATTTTATTATTAACTCAGCTTGGCATTGCTCTGCAAATAAATCATTACATAAGTACTCAAAGATATGTTTACAAATATCTTAAAAATGGAAATAACTACATTCCTCACTATGGTCTGCTGAAAATAGTTGATGGGGAAAAAGCCTATGTAGGTACATGGTATATTGCGATAAATGAATAAAATTTTTTCTTGCATAAAACAAAAGAAAATGTTACAGTTGTTTTTAAAGAGACAGTTTTTAGTAGGAAACACTTTTATTCACTAGTATTATTTTACCTTTTTAATATAGATTGATTTTTTAAAATTATCCTTCTTTGGTTATTTTGCAAAGTTTAATAGATTTTCATGGTGGTAAAATTATGAGCTATATTTTCCTATGTGGGAAAATCTTCTATCTACCTAGCAATCTATCTTTGTAAGCAAATAACTGTCTCCATAGTAGTACTATTCATTTCAAGCATCATGCTATTTGTGACAGTAATGCTCAATGATGTGTCAAGTCCCCTAACTGATATACAATTTTAAAAACAAGATTGAAGGCTATGTCTGATAAAAAGTTAAAATCAGATATTTCCTATAGTTGTTTTCTTATTTATAGCATGAATAAAAGAGGAGCTGCTTAGATTCATAGTCACAGAAAAGAATTCAAATCATAAAAAGATAAATTTAATATCTCTTGCTGGATCCCATTCTAAATGTTGGCTACTGAACATGTAAAAATACTGTTATATTAGATTTCTCATAGAATAGTGGAATATCACACACTTTTTAGCAGCCAAAGTCAATTTTTAATCCTGGTTCTTCTATTTACCAGCTATTTAACTTTTATGTAACAATTCCTTAATTTTTTCAAGCCTCTGTATGTCATTTCAAAATCTGGGGTTAATAACACAATATAGTTGAATTGGTTATTTTTGCTGTGTAAAACAACAACATGTTTTGGCATATCACAATAAGAATTTACTTTCTTATGTCTAAGTCATTTAGCTGATGTAGTCTGGGCTCATTTAGGGACCTCATCTGGGCTGAACTTCAGGTGACTCAGTTCTGTTCCATGTACCTGCCATCCATCCCACGGGATCAGCAGAAGCTCTGGGAATGTTCTCAGAAGTCAAGAAACCAAATAGAGGCACTCAAAGTCTCCTGATGCCTAGGTTTGGAACTGGCACACCATCACTTCCATCAAATACCACTGGGCAAAATAAATTTCTTGTGGTAGGGAATATACTCTCTTTTGGGGAATAACTCTAGGATTACATTACAAAGGATGTGCATACAATGGGAAGTAAAGAATCAGGGCTAGTGCACCGGGAGGACCCGGAGGGATGGGATGGGAAGGGAGGAGGGGAGGGGGGTTCTGGAAGGGGAAAACATGTACACCCATGGTGGACTCATGTCAATGTATGGCAAAACCAATACAATATTGTAAAGTTAAAAATAGATAAATAAACTAATTCAATAAAAAAAAAAAAAAGAATTGGGCCACTAATGTCATCAATCTACTTCAACAACAGAGTTTAATACAGGTAAAGATTTAATTTGCAGTTGTTGCTCAAAAATATCATGGTTATTGGTTTGAGGTAACAGAGCATGACTGACTTTTCAAGTAAAAAGGAAGTACACTAGAAAGATACTAAACGCTCAATGAATTGTTCTGACTTTGGAAACAGTTTGAGAAAGTATGAAGAAACTATAAAATTGTTAAAGAGTTTAGATAGCAAGGGGTATATCTAAGGATATGATTTAAGAACATTCCTAAGTTAGTGGAAGGAAGGAAATATATAAAGATTGAGATAGGAATAAGCAAATTAGAGAATTGCAAAAATTAAGAAAACTAAGAGCTGATTTTTATGAAAAGATGAACAAAACTGACCTATCTTTAGATAGACTAATAAAAAACATAAAGATTCCAATAAACAAAATCAGAAATCAAGGGGGAGCTATCACAGCTCATGCCACAGTAGTAAAAAGGGTTACAAGTGACCGCTATAAATGATTCTATGGTAATTCATTAAAAATATAGAAGAAATGGATGAATATCTAGAAACATAGAACCTATGAAGACTGAACCACGAAGAAGAGAAAACCGAACAGTTCTACTAAGGAAACTGAATCACTAATTAACAATCTCTAAACAAAGAAAAGCCAGGACTGGATGGCTTCATTGGTGAAGTCCACCAAACATTCAAATAAAAATTATAGATGTATTAAAGCATTTGACAGTATTCAATATCCCTTTATGATTATGATTAAAAAACATAAAATTGGGAAGAGAAGAAAAGTACCTCAAATAATTAAAGTCATATTAAAAAAAAACCCAAACCTAACATTATATCCAACAATAAAAACTTGAAAGCTTTTAAGTTCAACCACAAGGCAATAACCGTGACTCTCATCATGTCCATTCAATATATTACTAGATACTCTAGCCAGAGGAATTAGGTCAGAAAAAGAGACAAAAGACACCCAAATCAGAAAGGAAGAAGTAAATTATCTCTATTTAGAGCTGACATGCTCTTATGTGTATAAAACTCTAAAGATTCCACAACAAAACAGAAAATTGTTAAAAATAAACTCAGCAAAGTTGCATCATAAAAAATTAACAAAAATTATTTACATGTCTGTACACTAACAATAATCTGGAAAGTAAATTGAGAAAACAATTTCTTATACAATAGCATTATAAATAGTAAGATACTTCAGAATAACCTTAACCAAGGAAGCAAAAGACCTGTACACTGAAAGCTATAAAACATTGCTGAAAAAATGAAAGATATAAATCAATGGAAAGATGTTCCATGATCATGGATTATAAAACTTTATATTGTTAAAAAGATGGTCCTTACCTTCCGAAGTGATTTACAGATTCAACTCAATTCCTATCGAAAACTTAATGGTATCTTTTATAGAAATAGTATAGCTCATCCTAATATTTATATGAACTACAGAGAAAAAATAAACAGAACGACCATGAGAAGGAAGATAAAGATGTGAGATATCTCACACTTCTTTATTTCAAAACATATTATAAAGTTACAATAATTAATGCCTTGCATTGGCATTAAGACAGACATTTGGATAAACTGAAGAGAAGAGAGAGTCCCCAAACAGTCCTATGCATATACAGTCAAATAATCTTTGACAGTGGTGCCGTGAATGCTCAGTAGGGAGAAACAGTCTTGTCGGCAAATATTATTGGGAAAACTGGACATCCACAAACAAAAGAGTGAACCTGGGTTTTTACCTTACACCCTACACAAAAATCGAATCAACTCACAGCTAATAGAAGGAAACATAGGAGAAAAGCCTTGTGACATTGCTCTTGGGAGTGATTTCCTTTATATGACATCAAAATCACAATCAACAAAAGCAAAAATAGACAAGTGGGACTGCACCAGACTCAAAGCTTCTTTAGAGCAAAGAAAACAATCAATAGAGTGAAAACATAACCAGCAGAGTAGGAGAAAACATTTGTAAGTCATATATCTAATAAGAAGTTAATATTCAAACATATAATAAATTCTTACAATGCAGTAACAAAAATATAATCCATTAAAAATGGGGAAAAAAATAACTTAAGTAGACATTTTTCCAAAGAAGTCACCCAAACAGCCAACAGATGTATGTAAAGACCAAGGAAATGTAAATCAAAAAAGCACAATGAGATATTACAACACACTCTTTAAGACGATTGTCTATTTATTAAAAAAAAAAAAAAAAACAAGAAGTAAGGGTTGGCTGTGGAGATATTGGAATTTTTGTGCAATGTTCTTTGGAATATAAAATGGTGTAGGCACAATGGAGCACAACATAAAGGTTCATCAAAAAATTAAAAATAGAACTACCATATGATCCAGCAATTTCATCTCTGGTTATCTGTCCAAAAAAATATAAACAGGTTCTCAAAGAGATATCTGTTCTCCCATGTTCATTGCAGCATAATTCCCAAGAACCAAGAAGTTCACATACTAAATGTCCTACAATGGATGAACAGATTAAAAGTGTGATTTATGCACATTTACAGTGGAATATTACTCAAGCATAAAATATAGGACTTCAGTTATATGCTATATCATGGATGAAGCTTGGAGGCATTATGCTAAGGAAAGTAAGCCAATCACAGCAGAATAAATATTGCATGATTCCACTCATATGAGGTATCACAAGCAGTCAAAGTTATCAAAGCAAAAAGTAAATGGTGGTTGCTTGGTGAAGAGGGGAAGGAGATATCAGAATTTTATATTCAATGGGTATAAAGTAGAAGTGATACAAAATGAAAAGATTGTTCAACAACATCATTGCTATACAATAATGGCCTTCAAGTTAAAAATGTATTTAAAAATCTGTTAGGAGATTCGATTTCATATGTTTGTTACAGCGATTTTGAAGAAGGAAAAATCAAAATAAAAAGTTCTCTTTGAGGTCTAGGCTTTACACAAAATTGATAATTTTTATTATGTTCAAAGTTGACTGAAGATCAAAGTAAAGCAGAAGAAAAATACATGAAAAGTCAGTAGTCTTTCTGTTAATATTGGTTTATGTTAATATAGTCTATAGAGATCACCCAATGACAGTTCTTTTGTTCTTTTTTTTTTCCTAACTATAACTTTTTGCTAAGCTTCCTAAGAACCATTGGCAAGAGTTTCAATACAGAAACTTACTAGAGTAAGATTTGAGTTGAAAAAATTATTTTAAGGAATATTTAACCATTTATAATTAGAAAATTTCAATTTTTTGCTTCTTGTATGGTGTGCATTAAGTGCACGTGTGTGCACGTGACCTAAATATCTGAGAAGCAACTGAAATATATGAGAAGCAACTCCCCTTTTAAAGGAGGAAATGGACCTCATTATCAATAGAGGATTTTGGATTTGAATAAGAAATAAGATGGCTTCACAAATGTAAAGGTTCAGAATTAAAAATATTTTTTCAAACCCCTGAACTCTGTATCACATTGAAAGGAATAGAAACTTGTAGATATAGATATAGACCAAAATGGAGAAAGGCCTTATTTATCCTCAAGTTCTATTGTCTATTTCAAACAATACTCTATCTCAATCTTTGCATAATTAATTCCCTAGTTCTAGAATTTTATAGCTAATTAGAAATCAACCATTCAGGACAGATACTGCAGTTACCTATCAGAAAGAAAACTTTATATAAACCCCTCCCAATAGTTGCTGTGATATTTTACTAATCCACTTTTCAGAATTATAGGCAAGTTCAGGACATCAGTGCACTTTCAGGTATATGAGCTTTGTGGAATGCAGTTTGAAAATTTATAATCCTGTCTTAAAACTTTACAAATTTTTAATAATATTTCAGCATCAAAAATTCTCAACAACTTAAGGGCAGAATAGATTTTGTGAACACCTTTAAATTTAGAAGTCATATGACTACTGGACTGAACACTGAATAATACATTGTTTTACTGAGTTGAAGTTGTGTTTGAATTATTGAATATTTTTGGCAATCTTTAGTTATGCTGAGGCTGTAGGGGTACGTTCATTATTTGTTCTGGGCACCCAGGATGCTACAAACTAGAGTATATCTTTCTGAGAAGCCTCAGAGGTTCTGTGATGATCTCATTTCTCCTGGAAGGAATTCCTTATAGATGAGTATCTGCACTTCACACCATGTGACCCCACCAGCCTTGGCCACAAATCATTAGACCAAAATGGAGACCTGCTCTTGAGGTATCTGCCCACAGATCAGTGGGATGCAGGATAAGCAACGACTGATCTGAAAAACTCTACTGAGAAGAACACCATATAAATTGGATGGTGATTGACAAACTCAGTAAGACTGTCCCTCTTTAGAAGCTTGAGTGAAGAGGTAAGCGGCTAAAATCATGAAACAAATGGAAGTTTTGGGTCACTGGAATCCAGTAGTGCAGTAGCAATTAAGAAGCAGAAAGCAAAACATAGAAAAATTTAAAAATAACATATAAACACGTTGAGAGTAAAGCAGAGAGACTAACAGGGTTAGCATAACCCTCATGAGGAGATCTGAATATCTGTTTCAGGAGGCAAATGCTAAAAGAGGTGTTGAGTCACCAGTAGTGCTGACAGACTTTTCTTTCTGAACCACAAGAACAACATTCTGTTCCTCTGTACAGCATTACTTCTTGGCTGCTGAAGCCCATTCTTGTCTTCCTTACCTCATCATGTATCTTTGTAAGACAGCTTCATTTTTTTCAGAAATGAAAGCAGGAATTTTTTTTATTTCTTGTGATTAGGAAAGGCCTAAAGGATGCATTAATCACAACTATTTTAACTAATTTCAGCCAGTCAGTTAATCACAGAAATCCAGATATGGTCAGGCTAATTAGGAAAGCAAGTCAAAACTATTATCAGAAAGTAACTGTGCTATATTCTGACTCCTCCATTTTTTTCACCTGCTTCTAATTTTGAAAGTGAGGGTAGCATATGGAGGAGCTTGTAATGAAGAAAAAGACAGATTTGCAATGGAACTGGTAGCAATTGGGTTATAGGTCTCTAGTTCTTTTCAGTTATCCAATAATCATTAACTATTTTTCTCAATATAGTTGAGAATTGACGTACTTAGGCTAGGGTCTCTATCCAGAAATAAGAAAGTGTATACTAAATTTTTCATTCCTACTCCATCCTATAGGTAGCAATGGTTGCTGGACTATTAGTCCAACCAACTGGCTATGCAGTCAAACGTTCAGGAGGTTTGATTACAGATCTCTTAACAAAGATCTGCTACCTACTTAAAGCGGGTAATATAAAATGGTGAACTATTATGTGCAATCAGTCCATGAAATGTTTGGCTTTGTCTACATAATGCTAGTAGTCATGCTAAAATACACAGTAGTGTTCAATTTTTAAAATTTCACAAGAAATGGAATTTTATGTTTTCTTGAAAGATAAAATCATCTAGCAATACTGGGCCATATCTCACTACTAATAATTGGGTAAGGATAAACTGTAGCTGTCCTTTTGGATGGAGAATAAACTTTTCCATTTGTAATAGTCACTGCTATACCATGTTGATGCCTCACACTGAGATGGACAATCTGGTTATTTACCATTATACTTATGCACTTGTTTAAGCTTAGAGTTAAGAGAAAAAATACTTTTGAGTCTATGACTGTTAAATGTAAGAAAGAAAGAAGTCTCTGAATTTACAAAAACAAAGGAGAATGTATCTTGGTGAAATGGAAAACACTTGTCTAAGTTTCACATGCAAACAATGTGTGTCTCATTCAAAAAAATACAGTGCAATATTTCATAAGAAAATATTCCAGGGCATGCTCTGTCTTGATTTTTAGGCATCTGAATTTTCAATCCTGATCTAAAAGAGAATGCTTAATTGTTGAATAGAATATATCTTTTTCTAGCAGTTCTTTACTATGGAGCTAACTGGTCCAAGTTTTGTTGTTGGTTTTGAAGAAAGCAAAAGCATTTTACTATGGAACCTGATGCAAAGAGCTGACTCATTTGGAAAGACCCTGATGCTGGGAAAGATTGAGGGCAGGAAGAGAAGGGGACGACAGAGGATGAGATGGTTGGATGGCATCACCGACTCAATGGACATGAGTTTGGGTAAACTCTGGGAGTTGGTGATGGACAGTGACCCCTGGCGTGCTGCGGTTCATGGGGTTGCAAAGGGTCGGACATGACTAAGCAACTGAACTGAACCACTCACAAAGAAAAATAAGATGAAAATATAAAAATAAGATGTGTTTCACAAATATTATTAATGTTAATAACTATCAATAGTAATCAATTAAGAAAGAACCATAGTGGAAGGTCACTTACATATATCACACTACATTCTTTATTTTTGTAAAGTGGGAGTTAGCACCCTAATTTTAAAAATAAAGAATCTAGGGTCAGCAAGGTTAAATGACTTGCCAAGTTACAGAAATATTATTTAATGTTGGTAGCTGGAATTTGAACAAGGTCTGTTTGGATCCAAATCCTGTGCTATATCCAATATACCACGTCTTCTAAAATGTGTTTTTCTGGCAAAAAATTATCCATTGATATTTATATCTTTTGTTATCGCAAGAAATTTTGGCCTCTCATCAACATGAAATATATTAGGAAATGAGATGACATGTTAGAATTAAATTGTTTTGAGACCTCCAAATTCCCATCACTATGGAAATCATTTTGCACAATGCAAATATTTTAGCTGATTAACACTCAAAGTTTTCCAGATTAAATTCTTGCTTTCTTTCCATAGAGTACTAGTTATTTACTTTGTACTGAATTGTTCATTCATGGTCAATCTCATAATTTCCTTGGTGATATATATTTAAGTTATTGGTCATCTAAATAAATAAAAGTACAATTTTAACAAGAAAAAAATCTTCTATAAAACACACACACAGAGGAAATGATTAAAATTTCCACTTAAGCTTCCATTACAGTATTATTAAAGAAAATCTTTATGCCATTATTTTAGGTTTGATATTATCACACTGATTTCATAACCTTTTCTCCCACTAAACAGAGTTCTGATTCAATTTACTTTTAGATTGTATTTCAGATTTACAAGGTATCATTTATGATAACTCAAGATGTTCTTAATCAAAGATCATAGTCATTAATACAGATTCTTTACCATTAAGAGAAAAAAAACTGATTTTATTTTATCATAATCAGAGATATTAGTGAATGAGAGGATCATTGAAAAAGCAAGAGAATTTTTTCCCTGTTAAAATTGTACTTTCTAGGTTGTAGATATTTTCCCCATTTTACAGATGAAGAACTTAATGATGTAAGTAAGTTGGCTAAATATTCCCAACTAAGAACTGATGTAGTCTGAATTCACATTCAGATATTTCTCAAGTCTAATCTACTCAAGTATACTATCCCTTACTTTATGATTAAGAAACAAAAATGGATCACAGATAAATGGACCATTCCTAATTTTGATCAGGTGCTTAACTGGATGAGCAAGAAAAGTTATTCAGTGCCCCATTCATCACTTAGCAACCTACATCCAGTACTATCCAGGAAAATATTCCATCCAAAACTATGAACTGGCATTAGTATCAGAGGAACCTGGTGGGATACGGCCCATTGGGTTGTAGAGAGTCAGACACAACTAAAGTGACTTAGCACGCATGCATGCATGCACGTTCTTATTGATGACAGAATTCATCACAGCTTAGTTAACAAGGCCCTACTTTGTTCCTGAATGATAGTATCTGGCCATGAAAGGATAAATGTGATTAGAAGTCTAGCTTTTTCTGCATTGACAAAAGGCCAGTTTCATGGGCATGTAGCCCAAACAGCTGGACAGACCCGAACTTAGAAGGGTTCTGCACTTGGTTTAATGTTCCATGTCATTGTCTTGAAATTATTAAGAATTTTTTTTAAAAACTCCACATTTTCATTTTGTACTGGTTCCCACAAATTATGAATATACCAGAAGGGGGGCCTTTTTTCCTTTATGTACAAAAGTACAATATAGGCTAACAGCAATCTAGTTTAATACTGCAAAAAACAAGGGTCACCAAATACATATAAAAAGGATATAGCCCCCAAAAATGAGCTTCCAGATATCAAATGCTAACAGATGTACATTCATCATGCCAACCATTTACAAACATCCTGGATCCACCAACATTTATTTCAATAACTTTCAGTAACAAAAGTTATTGAAATAAATGTTAATGTAGGTCTTTAAATGGCCCACACTAATTTGCATGCAATCTTCCCCCACTCCCATTGCCTATGCCTACATCATCAAATAACTACTAAAAATGTCTAATTCATTTTGCCTTAGCAAACCTAGAGCTAAGTGGAAAAAGCAGTCTCTTAGTTACTATAACTTACACTTTGACTGTGGGTGCAAAGTGGACAAGGATCTTTAACTGTAGTATTATATTTGTTAAAAGATAAACTGAGTTTATATTAAAATTTTTAAGGCCTTATTTAAGCAAAAATCTATTTGAATGAGGCAGCATTCAATCTAACAGATAAAAAGGAGCTCCTGTGAGATGTAGAAAATGAAAAAATTTTACAAGCCTAAGGGCGCAGGGACAAAGAACCTACAGGAGACAAAATAGTTGGGTGGTGACTACAAGTTTACTGTTCCTTAGGGCATGGCAGGGGTCTATCAGGAAGATTACCTAATTAGTACTGATCAGGCAATTCCTGAATGACTGGCTTAAGATTCCATTTTGGGGAGAGCTGAAACTGTAGTTAAGTCAAGTTTTATTTTGGTGACATGGAATGTAGCATAAGTCATCCCAATTTGGGCTGTATTCATGTTTTCAACATAATTTACCATCAAATTTCCCATTCAGAATAGACACAGGTAAAAATATCATGATACTCAGAAATTTATGCACATATTTTTAGCTTGAAGTTAAGGTTGCTGAATTCTCCCAACTTTCTTTGAAAGAAATGTGGTACTTACAACATTCTTGGCTTTTAATATCACCTAGGGAGATATAAAGGCCTGTAGAAAACTGTTTTCTGTCAAAATTAAAATGGGCCTGCATATTTTAGCAATTTCAGCTACATTATGCAGTCTGATCAGGCTGGTCATTGACCAGTTGTTCACCCCTATCAATTGCATTAGCATTTAACTTGTCACTTTAAATGAGAAAGGTAACAAAAGTTTAAGGAGGTTACAAAAGATTTAATCCTCGATTAGAAAGAAGAAGAATATTACTAAATTACACAGATAAGTTATTTTCCTCCTTCATTCAATTTCGGTGATGATATATTACCAAAAGTTCTAGAAATTTGACTTTCATGAGGTTAAAAAAAAGTAAGTTCTAAGAACTAGTAAGAACCACCATGAGTTGCCACAGTAGTGTTTGTCCAAAGACAGGAAGAGATGGTATAATAGAGAAGGAAAAAACCTAACTCCATATTAGGTCTATTCCTTTAGCTGCAACCCTTGTGATCTGCTGCCTGTGCTTAGTCAGGCTGGTTCTGCACCTTTGTAAAAGAATGCTGGTTAGAGCATGAAATAAACATGACAGCCTGTTCTCAAGGATCTGACCCTTATAAAAAATTGCAGAAGAGAAAATAACATAGTCTTGTAGGAGGTTTACTGGAACATTGTGACCAGATCTAATACTGGGGCAGCTTCAAGAGCAAAGGATTCCTACACTAAGGTCACACTCCCTCCCCTTTCAGTATTAAAAAAAAAAAAAAAGCCTAAATTCTAACTTGGATAGATGGCTATTTGGGACACTAGCCCACTATCTTCTTGGTCTGCTGGCTTTGCAAATAAAGTCGCAATTTCTTGCCCCACCTGTCTTTCAATTTATTGGTCTGTCATGTGGCAGGCGGCATGGGCTTGAACTTGAACTTACCCCAGGGTAAGTATCCCTGGGTCTATTTCCTACTTCAAGGAAAAGCAAGTCAGTGTCACGTTTCAAAGAAGCCACTAAGACATTCCACTTTGAAATTGCAGAGCCGCAGGTCTCCTGACAGTGAAAAGACTAATATGGGAAGCATGAAGGAGAGAGTAGCGCAATCTCTCCTCTCATCAAGATGCCATTTTGGTCAATACACAGCTGCAAATTTGTAAATAGGCAGAGCATACTAAGTTCAAAAACAAGACCTCAGTCACATGGACATACCAGACTATGACCTTGCACTGAGTATCTGCAAAGAGGAGCTTCACCTGCCAATTGAAAAATGCTTTTCCAAATGGACTATTTGTCTCCCCAATTCTCTTTCCATTAAGTGGTATTTTGACCAAGCTCAATGGAGAAGTCAGTCACACACTCAATTAGATTTTTAAAAAGCTGTTTGATTGACATTTCCTTCCACTGAAATAAATAGTAGTTTTGTCAGATGTATACAAACACCAGTGGATTCACTGACTTGTGATTATGTGGTGTTTGGGAAGTTTTTAGATAAGCCTGTATCCGTATGAACACAATGCTTGACAGAGATAAATAATACACTGTTGGATTAAGCGTTGCAAGTGTAGAAGAAGGTGTGAATACAATACACAGTGTGAAAACATGATCCCATGCATATATAACTGAGTGGTAGATAGAGATATAAGTGCTGAAAGGGATATGTTAACAGAAAAAAAAAATTACTGTGTTCAAGACAAGAATATATTATCATGGAGACACATTAGCTATAGCTGATTACTGAATATTCTTAGTTCACAAAGGAGAATTACCTCAAGGTATCAGCTGAGCTTTACACATGCTATCTCATTGTTCCATAGGTTGCAGAAATGCCTGCTTTTCTCCATGTGATTTTAACAGCACAAAATTACCAAAGCAAAAGAGCTCTCAGAAGTTTGTTTGTTAGCATGTTCCCAAGCCAAGTTACTTTAACAAGTAAAATAATTGTTAAGACTCAGGCAGTAAATCTTACTGTCATCTGCATAGGTCCCCAGTGAATGATTTTTAGTGTTACTAGCAACACACAAACATTTGTCACTGACTAGAATTGTTGAGAGACTATGCTGACATTACTAACAAACTTATTTTTCTAAGACAAAAGAAGATTAAAATTAGAGACCTACTTTATTAAAAACTGTGAGGGGAGTTGTCAGAATTGTCAGACTTCTGTGGTATGAAACATCCCAGTGGTATTCAGAAGATTGTTTTATCCTACAACTTGTATTTATTGTTTCATAGACTGAAGAATGCAATAGAATTACAGAAAAGTTACAGCAGAACAAAAAATGTAGAAAAAATTAATGAACTTAATCTTTGTTAATCCTTCTTAGTAGTTAGAAACAGAGTCTTTTCAAACTAGAAGTGTTCCAGTGAAACGAAAAAGAGTGTAACATTAAAGTCAATTAAATCTCATTCTTAAGCAAGGACCCAGAAAAAAGCAAGTTGGAAAAACACATTAAAAAAAAAAAAAAAAAAACAGGCATGTATACTTACAAGGATCAAAAACAGAAGAAAAATTGGTTACTACTACAGAAATGTCTGTGTGGCATATTATTGGATATAGATTCAAATAAGCTTAATTGGAGAAACACAAAAATATCCCAATCATTCTCTGTCTGGTAGTTAGCATCAGAGAACAATGGTTAGTACGTTCTGTGTTCTACATTCACAATTTAACATAGAATCCACAATTCTATTTCAAGTAAAAAGATATTTATTTACATAAAACTTGTCTTGTTCCCTCAAAGTTTAAAAGTTGCTCACAAAAATACACAAATGAATGAACTGAAAGTAAGTGGGAAAAGGAGACAAATAAGTTTAGGTCGCCTAAAATAAAGCCACAGGTGAGTTCAAAATATTTGTGATACAGATTTGTAGGGAAGAGACAATGGATATTAGATCACATTAAACAGAATACCTATCTCATAACACCATAAGGTAATGTTTACAAAGTTCCTATATAGTGCTCAGGTCATAGTAGGTATTCAATAAATCTTAATTCTCTCTATGCTACCATTAACTGGACTTAAAACTCTTGATATACAGCCCCATTAAAGGTTAATCGTTTAAAAATAATAAATGTTCAGAATTCCTACTTGGCTATCACAAAATGAGTTTTATGATAATATATACACTCAGAACTACATCATCCTTCACTTCCTTAATAGGAAAGCTCTTAAAACTTGCTAGCACAGACAGATCTCATTTCCTAGCAATCAACATCTGGTGATTCACATTTTGCAGCACAGGCAAATTACAGGCATGTTGTCGTGTGCAGTAATTATAACAGTAAGCCAGGACATAAGTGAACTTATGCTATTCATGGGCTCTGGGGAAGATAGATTTTCTTCTGAGAGTAGTAAAATCTCTACAAATAGAAATGTAAAAATATACTGTGCAATAGCAGCATTTGAGTGAGCTTTGGAATCTTTCATGAAGATAGCTTTATAAAGAATACATATGAAGATATTTATCTGAGCTGTTCCTTATCTATTTAATTCTCAGATGCATTCAACATATTCTGCAAAGAACTTTTCTCAGGCAGATAGAAATGAAGGTCTTTGTTCCTCTCTTGCTCTGCCATGGCATGTCTGTGGGCAATGTCTGCACTTCCGGGTTGCTGAAGCTCTTGTTAGGCTATCTGCTGGACAGCTCCCTGGGATTTGATACAATCCTCCTTTTTTTCTCTTGGGGTTCAGGAATGGTAGCTTAGTTGCATGTGTGTGTGCATGCTAAGTCTCTTCAGTCATGTCTGACTCTTTATGACAATCTGGACTCTAGCCCTCCAGGCTCCTCTGTCCATGGTTTTCTCCAGGCAAGAATACTGGAGTGGGTTGCCATGCCCTCCTCCAGGAGATCTTCTCAACCAGGGATTGAATCCACATCTCTTATGTCTCCTGCATTTGGCAGGTGGGTTCTTTACCACTACACTAGTGCTACCTGGCATGCAATGTGGGAGACCTGGGTTCGATCCCTGGGTTAGGAAGATTCCTGAGGGCATGGCAACCCACTCCAGTATTCTTGCCTGGAGAATCCCCATGGATAGAGGATGCTGGTGGGTTGCAGTCGACAGGGATGCAAAGAGTCAGACAAGACTGAGTGACTAAGCACAGCACAGCACAGGGCCACCTGGGAAGTGTTACTAAACTGGGCTTTCCTTGTGGCTCAGATAGTAAAGAATCTGCCCACAGTGAGGGAGACCCAGGTTAGGTCCCTGGGTTGGGAAGGTCCCCTGAAGAAGGGAATGGCTATCCACCCCAGTATTCTTTTCTGGAGAACTCCATGGACAAAGGAGCCTGGCAGGTTACAGTGAGCCTGGTGGGCTACAGTCCGTGGAGTCACAAAGAATATGACATGACTGAGTGACTAATACTTGCACTTTCAAATTTTGGTGCATCCCCATTCTCTTTTTGATTTATAAGCTTTAACATCACTTGTGTCATCAAGCCCCTATACTGAATTATCTGTTTAAATTTGTTAGAATAATTACTATATCCTTACTGGATCCCAGCTGATATAAGTTTGATCCATTTTTTTCTATAATATCAACTGTATTCATCTATAATCATATTGAAAATTTAATATGTTGAAAGGTAGTTCACTGAAGCAATTTTGGATCTGTGCATCTATTATTCTTAAAAACAATCCTTTTAAGAAACAATTTTTGATTCTATGGAGACAAAATTCAGCCCAAATTGCATTTAAGTCTGACCCTTACTGAAACTTCAATTTTTAACCTTGTGAAAAGTATTTGTAAAAAGAATCCAATACTGAAAATTTGGGGACAAATATGCAAATATATCAACATATGCACTTTCAAGGTAGTTTGTTCTCATCCAGTGCAGGTGATGTATATCTGCTAGTGTTGAGACATTATCAATGTTGATTATTACTGTTGATAATATTAGTTTTGTTTTTTTTAAAGAACTTGTTTGCAGTTTAGCAGAAAGACCAATAAAGTGAGGTTCAGTGCTGGTAATTTGGTCTATTAACATTTATACTATGAAAAAAGACATCAAGAAAGATACCCACAAGTCAAGATGATTATTCAGTTCAGTTCAGTCGCTCAGTCGTGTCTGACTCTTTGTGACCCCATGAATCGCAGCACGCCAGGCCTCCCTGTCCATCACCAACTCCCAGAGTTTATCCAAACTCATGTCCATCAAGTCGGTGATGCCATCCAGCCATCTCATCCTCTGTTGTCCCCTTCTCCTCCTGCCCTCAATCCTTCCTAGCACCAGGGTCTTTTCCAATGAGTCAACTCTTCGCATGAGGTAGCCAAAGTATTGGAGTTTCAGCTTCAACATCACTCCTTCCAATGAACACCCAGGACTGATCTCCTTTACAATGGACTGGCTGGATCTCCTTGCAGTCTAAGGGACTCTCACGAGTCTTCTCCAACACCACAGTTCAAAAGCATCAATTCTTCGGTGCTCAGCTTTCTTTATAGTCCAACTCTCACATCCATACATGACCACTGGAAAACCCATAGCCTTGACTAGATGGACCTTTGTTGGCAAAGTAATGTCTCTGCTTTTAAATATGCTCTCTAGGTTGGTCATAACTTTCCTTCCAAGGAGTAAGATGATTATTAGGAAATTGTAATCATACCATAGCTACCAAAAGAAAAAAAAAATGTTTGGAACAAATTTCCTCAAGGAGAACAATCCTGTGAATTTCCAGGACACCAATGGCTTTCTTTTATTTATGCCTTGTTGCATTAATAATAGGATATGGATTATGAAGAACATAATAACTCTAACCCACTACACTGAGATGTAGTATCCTATCAAGTGCAATTTTATATTATTGATGACTGAATTACAGCTAAGTAAATTTACATCCCTTGAGAAAGCTTTATGTTGTATACATCTATCACCTGCAGTTGATTAAAGAGGATGCTTGTTCTCATCTCATGATATGTCTGGGAAGTTGCTCTGGACCATACCATTGTTCCATTGAGAAAATCAGTTTTGACTTAATATCATTCTGACTTATGACACCATTTCCAGTAAGATGACTTACTCTAAGTTATAAATCTACCTAAATTACATCAATACAAACTGCTGATCTTCTTCCCAAATATCAGAACCCTGAAAAAATAAAAAGTATACAAGCCCAGTGTTGAAACTAAAATATTTGAAGAAATTAAGAGGGAAATATTAATCTTTTCCAAAAATATTCTTCCTACTTTTCTTTCATTCTTCCCATCTCTTTTCTCTTCTCTCCTATCCATTCATTCCTCTCTTTCCCCCCTCTCTCCATTTCTTCCCTCTCTCTTCTCCTCCTCCTCTTCTTGCCCCTCTACCTTTCCTCCCTGGGTAGTGAGTTAGTAAAAGCGGTATCAATAATCTGCATTTTTGCCACAGGTTTCTCTATTGACTGTTCTGCATATTATGTTTGAAAACCAGAGTTATAAAAAAATTGTGGCATCACCATTCATTCTCCCATTTCCCTAGAGGATAAAGGCCAGGAGAGGCCTATGTTCCAGTTCTCAGATTTCTGGGGATTTGTTTCTTTTTGATCTTAGAAATATACTATTAACTTAAGTTTCTTATTTAGGTAAATTTAACTGCCAATTTTAGCTGGATAATTGAAAATGAATATTACTATTTGGTAAATAAACTGCTTTGGCTAGATCTTTCTGAATTCTCAGCCTTCATGAAATCTTCATAGAATCTCCATGAAAGATTCTACTCATTGAGATTTATTTCCAGCACAGTTAAAGGAATTACCAGTGAATCCATAACTGAAAAATCATGTTTTTTTTTCTTTCTAAATCTCATTACATACTACTTAAAATAGTTGCTTATCCTCAGATGATTAAATTTAAAATAAGAATAATAATTATTGTTGATTTTCTTATATGAGCAATATTTATTCCCAACTTTAAGCATGTTATGTAACAAATACTTCATATTGTTAGAATCTTCACAATAAACCTGTGGTTATTATTGTCTCTACGTTCATATGAGAAACTGTAGAGTATAGAATTTGAATAAATGGTCTATTTAGCAAGTAGGTGAGCTGGATTTTTAATCCAATCCTATTTAATATTTTTTTCTTTTTTATATGAAATTTTCCCTCAATAATTATAAATTAGTAAATTACAATTTCTAACAAGTTAGTCTACATTAAATGCACCTGTTTATGAAAGAAATTTGTATTCAAATAGGCAAGGCTTTTATTTTATCCTTATGGTGATATATTCACTCAGCAAATGTTGACTAAGGTCCGAATTTGCGCCAAAAATGTCCAGTTTATCCAGATTGATGTGTGGATAGCCTATGGATAACACCATGCTTTTCTAAAGGAATAAATGACTACAGATGATACTAGGTTAAGAACAACTGTATGCTCATGTGTAGTGTTGTACTGGAAAATGCTTAAGAAACTTCTCCATGGGTGGGGAAAAAACAGAGGTCTAATTTATAGCATTTACTGATTCCCATGGTGTAAATACTCCTTTTATGACCCATTTCCAGTCAACCATGTGACATCACTAAACATGGAGTTGGGCAAATACACGAATATTGTACAAACTGTCTCTAGCACACCACTGGATGGCAACTGAGTTGACAATGAACAGTTCTTAAAGAAGCCCTACATAACTGACCTTTCAGTTCAGTTCAGTCACTCAGTCGTGTTCAACACTTTGTGACTCCATGAACCACAGCATGCCAGGCCTCCTTGTCCATCACCAACTCCTGGAATTTACCCAAACTCATGTCCATTGAGTCAGTGATGCCATCCAACCATCTCAACCTCTGTCGTTCCCTTCTCCCCTTGCCTTCAATCCTTCCCAGCATCAGGGTCTTTTCAAATGAGTCAGTCCATTGCATCAGGTGACCAAAGAATTAAAGCTGCAGCTTTGATATCAGTCCTTCCAATGAACACTCAGGACTGATTTCCTTTAGGATGGACTGGTTGGATCTCCTTGCAGTCCAAGGGACTCTCAAGAGTCTTCTCCAACACCACAGTTCAAAAGCAACAATTTTTTGGCACTCAGCTTTCTTTATAGTTCAACTCTCACATCCATACATGACTTCTGGGAAAACCATAACCTTGACTAGATGGACCTTTGTTAGCAAAGTAATGTCTCTGCTTTTTAATATGCTGTCTAGGTTGGTCATAACTTTCCTTCCAAGGAGTAAGCGTCTTCTAATTTTATGGCTGCAGTCACCATCTGCAGTGATTTTGGAGCCCACAAAATAAAGTTAGCCACTGTTTCCACTGTTTCCCCATCTATTTGCTATGAAGTGATGGGACCGGATGCCACGATCTTAGTTTTCTGAATGTTGAGCTTTAAGCCAACTTTTTCATTCTCCTCTTTCACTTTCATCAAGAGGCTCTTTGGGTCTTCTTCACTTTCTGCCATAAGGGTGGTGTCATCTGCATATCTGAGGTTATTGATATTTATCCTGGCAATCTTGATTCCAGCTTGTGTTTCATCCTGTCCAGCGTTTCTCATGATGTACTCTGCATATACGTTAAATAAGCAGGGTGACAATATACAGCCTTGATGTACTCCTTTTCCTATTTGGAACCAGTCTGTTGTTCCATGTCCAGTTCTAATGATTGCTTCCTGACCTGCATACAGATTAGTCAAGAGACAGGTCAGGTGGTCTGGTATTCCCATCTCTTTCAGAATTTTCCACAGTTTGTTGTGATCCACACAGTCAAAGGATTTGGCATAGTCAATAAAGCAGAAATAGATATTTTTCTGGAACTGACCTTTAGGCTTTATCATTTCTGTGATGAGGCTTAATATGGGGATGGCTATTTCCAAGTGTTTACCTTTATTATATACAGTACAGTTTTGATCATTTCATTAACACTCAGAAGCAAAATAAAACTGTTAATTTAAAAAGAATGTGTTTAACCAAGACATCTGTTATTGTATCAGGAAAAATGTCACCACTGTGTTTCTTAGCTGTTATTTTCTTCAACACAGAGCCCTGGGCTGAGACATTTTCCCCTTTCTTTTTCTTTAGTTTCTCTTCTTACAATAAGATACAGAGAATTGATGCTTTTGAACTACGGTGTTGGAGAAGACTCTTGAGAGTCCGTTGGGCTGCAAGGAGATCAAAGCAGTCAATCCTAAAGGAAATCAGTCCTGAATAGTCATTGGAAGGACTGATGCTGAAGCTGAAACTCCAATACTTGGGCCATTGGAAAAGACCCTGATGCTGGGAAAGATTGAAGGCAGGAAGAGAAGGGAAGGGGACGACAGAGGATGAGATGGCTGGATGGACATGAGTTTGAGCAAGCTCCAGGAGATGGTGATGGACAGGGAGGTGTGTCATGCTATAGTCCATGGGGTTGCAAAGAGTCACACATGACTGAGTGGCTGAGCTGAACTGAACTGAGGCTTAGTGAACAGGTGAAAAAAAAGAGAGGAGAGAGAAAAAATGTGAAGTAGCCATCAATATAAATCATGCTAATAAATATTAATTCAGGCAGAATGTGATTAATTTGGTTTAAATGAACTGGTTCCTCCCAATTACAAATGTGTTAAAAAGAAGTGATGGAGAGTGGATGATTAAGTCTAAATATATAACGAATTAAACTTTGCAGAATTGTAGAGACTATTCACATTTACAAATGTTAAAACTTCAGAACAAATATAACTTCATCATACTACAATAAAAAAAGAAAACATTGATATGGTCTTTGCATTCTTTAACAACAACAACCACAACAACAGAGTTACAGTGGGTCTTTAATGCAGAACCCTTGCAGAGGATTCTAATTCCTTGATACAAAGAAGACTCTTGTTCTAACTTCTAGCACTAATGTTCTTTCAATTGAAACTACCTCCAAAATGATGGCCTACATTCTCATTCTTTATGGCTCTTTGGGGAGTCCAGCTCTAACCCAACTAGATAAAAATAGTCACTCTTCTGTTTTAACAGGTGCCATGTGATTGCAAACCAAAGTATACATTAGTTACTTTAAAGGCACTTAGTGGGCAAACAAGTTTACATGCTTTCCATTTTCTCCTTTAAAATTCTGCTCCAGAAAAACAGATAAAACCTGATTATCTGGTACCACTGGCTACTGTCAGGCAGGCATCTCTATCTTTGCCATGAAAGGGTATTGCTAGTTTTTCAAGGAGAATCCTCAAGTCAGAAAAATACCATTCAGAAATATTCTGTACTTCTCTAAGTCATACAGAAAGAAAAATATCTAGGACATCCCTTATATGGAGAGTCTAAAAAGAAATGCTACAAATGAACTTATTTACAAAACAGAAAAAGACTCAGACTCAGAGAATGAATTTAAGGTTGCCAAGGAGGAAGGATTGGGGGAATAGATAGGGAGTTGGGATGGACATGTACACACTGCTATATTTAAAATGGATAACCAACAAGGTCCTACTGTATAGCACAGGGAACTCTGCTCCATGTTATGTGGCAGCCTGGATGGGAGGGACCTTGGGGGAGAATGGATGCTTGTATTTGTATGACTGAACTCCTTTGCTGTCTACCTGAGATTATCACAACATTGTTAATCAGCTATACTTCAATACAATGGGAAAAAAAGAAATATTCTGTACTACTGGACCTTTGGGAAAAAGTACCAAGAAGAAGGGAATGATGTAAAATGGTACTGGTTGCATCCTGACAGACATTATACACATACTCAACTTTCTTTTTATTCACTACCCTTTTTGGAAAATTAATTTTTATACCATCCTAGGACAGTAACTTATACTAGTGGACTGGCCTTGCCTATGGTAAATCTTTTTTCTCAAAAAAGGTGAAAATAGAGACCTTGTGCATGATGAGAAGCACTACTGTTCAATCTCATTTCTTTCACCTTGATAGTAGTCATTTTCTTCTCAGTTAAGAACAGCATTCACAGAATGAATTTACCCTATTGTTTTAGAAAGTGTATTATCTGGTGCTTGTTTAGAGTTATTCAATAATAAGAAGCTTACAATGAACCCTCATAAACACACACAAACACCCTGAACACTGGCTATTATTTCTGGATTGAACACTTATTATCTCTGTGATCTTGAACAGCATATCCAAAACATTGCAGAGCCTGTTTTTCATGTGCAAAATGAAGTACTACATATATCCAATTCATAGGATTTTTGTGAAGTTCAAAGAAATAATGGAATTGAAATGTTTAGCAAAATTGCTGATGTAATGTCAGTGGTTACTAAGGCCTACTGTTACTATTACATACTTTCAATCATATCTAGTGTCTGGAACATATGAAAAATAATTAGACATAATCAATAACCTTTCTTTTCAATGATGACCGCACACACAAAGATGGACACATAAACATATATTCTGCTTGTGACGTTGAAACTGTTTCTTTGCGATTTGCTTCTTTCCCACACAGGACTCAGAACAATATTCTTCTCGTAAAGGGTCAATAAATATTTGTTGAGAGAAATAATTTAAGTTCAAACAACCTATTGTTTCTAAATAAAATGTGAGACTGAAGGATTTTTCAATATCTACAAGTCAATCAGTGGATAAGCCACATTAGAAATTGAAGAATAAGAATCATATGATCATTTCAACAGATGCAAAAAGCTTTTGACAAAACTTAGTATCCATTTATGAAAAAAGCTGTCGAGAAAGTGGACAAAGCGGGAACATACCTCAACATAATAAAGGCTATATATGACAAATCCACAGCTAACATCATACTCAATGGTGAAAAGTTGAATGCGTTTCCGCTAAGAAACAAGACAACGAGGTCAACTCTTGCTGCTTGTTTTTCAACATAATATTGGAAGTCCTTGCCAGAGCAATCAGACAAAAAGAGAATTCCAAATTGAAAAGGACAGAGAAAAACTTAAACTGTTTGTAGATGATAAGATAATATACATAGAAAATCCTAAAGGTGCCACCAAAAACTACTAGAACTCAGTGAATTTGGTACAGTTGCAGAATACAGAAGTAATATTTAGAAATCTGTTGAATTTCTACACAATAACCACCAACAATCAACTGTCAATAAGGGAAACTAAGGAAACAACTCAATTTACAATCAAACTGAAAAGGAAAACAAATACCTATAATAAACCTATCTAAGCAGGTACAAGAACTGTACTTGGAAAACTATGACAGTAATGAAATAAATTGAGGATGATGCAGAAACATACACTGGTAGATCTATGGCTGATTCACGTTGATACTCAGCAGAAAACAACAAAATTCTGTAAAGCAATTGTCCTTCAAATAAAAAAAAAAAAGAAACATAGACTGTTTTCATGAATTGAAAGAAATAGTAGTTAAAATAATTATACTACTCAAGGCAATCTACAGATTCAATGCAATCCCTATTAAATGCCAAAGGTATTTTTTTTCAGAAGTAGAACACTTTAAAATTTTTGTGAAAACACAAAAGACCCTGAAATTGTAAAAAAAAAAAAAAAAAAAAAATCTTGGCAAAGAACAGAGCTGGAGGAATCACATTCCTTGAATTCAGGCTATAATACAAAGCTACAGTAATCAACATTGCTTGGTACTGGCACAAAAACAGACACGTGGATCAGTGGAACAGCATAGAGACCATAAATAAGCCCACATGATCATGATCAGTTAATCCATGATAAAGCAGGCAAGAATATAAACTGGAGAAAATACAGGCTCTTCAGTAAGTGGTGCTGGCGAAACTGCACAACTACATGTAGAAGAATGGAATTCGAATGCTTTCTCTCACCATATACAAAAGTAAACTCAAAATGGTTTAAAATCTAAAAGTAAGCCTCGAAACTATAAAACTCCTGGAAGAACATGGCACTCTTTTAATATGAATCATAGTGATATTTTTTGGATGTGTCTCCTAAAGCAAGTAAAAGTGGAAAACAAACAAAAACCCAAAATAAAAATAAGGACCTCATTACACTGAAGAGCTTTTGAACCGAAAAGCAAATCTTCAACAAAAAGACAACCTACTGAATGTGAGAATGTATCTGCTAATGATATGACCAAAAAGGTTAATATCCAATGTATATATAAACAACTCGTAGAACTCCACATAAAAAACAAAACAAACAATTCCATTTTAAAAATGGCAGAAGACCTGAATAGACAATTTTTCAAAGAACATACTAATGGTCAACAGGCACATAAAAAGATGCTCAACAATGCTAATCATCAGAGAAATGCAAATATAGCCAATATTTTATTATAACTATAAATGAAGTTTAATCTATAAAAATTTTGTATCACTGTGTTGTACGCCTGTAACTTATATAGTATACAGCAACTATACCTCAATACAAATTTTAAATAATGTAGTAAAATTCCTTTTAAATTTACCAGAAGAATTTTTACTTCAGCAAACCTTAGCAAGTTTAGTAGCAAGAGTTCATTTGTTGCAGCAAAAGAAATAATTGAGACATCTGTATAATCAGAGTCTGGTTTGCAAAGTCGATACTAATATTTCACCTAGAATTTCTTGTAAACCTTCAGTTCAGTTTTAATACAATGTAGTTGATTATACATATACTTCAATTCATTGTAATTAAATGATATATAAACACCAATTTTCCCTTAAAGTTATAAACAGTCATGTAGCATGATATACAACACTAATTCTGAAAGAAAATATCTTATGACTTTCAGATTCAAAACAATAGAGTATCACCAACTGCATTAGCTGTTGTGTCATAATATTTTTGGGTTTAACATTAACAAGTACCAAGCAATCTGAATTTTCAATAAAATATCAATAGATATTGTCAATAGAGTATACATCTTAAAATCTTCAAAACCAGTTGATAATCTCTGAATAATAATGTTACATCTCAATATCGACTAATGTAATAATAATAAAGCTACAAGGTAGCTTTCTCAATCTCTAAAATTCATTTATTTTAGGAATCATACTTTTCCTGAAAATAAATTGTATAACATAAAACTATCTAAATACCACCCATAATTGAGCATTATCTCTTTAAAAGATATTTTCAAATATCACTTTCATTAATGTTTGGATTTAGAGCCATTCTCATCTGATTACCAACTCCTGTGATTTAGCATAGTAGATTAGTTATAAATATCTGTGACAGGAAACAAATAATGCAGTATAAGTGGAAAATATAACTTTTTTATCAAGTTTAGGCTTATTCTATTTCATAATGTAAGTTCAGTTCAGTCGCTCAGTTGTGTCCACCTTGTCCATGGACTGCAATATTCCAGGCTTCCCCGTCCATGTCAAAACAACAGAAAAAAATAATCATGTAATCCAGTGCTTCTTGAACTGTAATGTACACTGGATTACTCAGGGGTCTTGTTAAAATACAAATTTACACTCGACTGTTAAAACTAGGGCTTGCGATCCTATACTTCAACAAATCCCCAGATGATGCTAATGCTACTGATCTCTAGATCATATCTCCAGTAGCAGGGATCTAAAAGATCCCATGCAAGTAATTGCAATTTTAAAATACAGCAATTTTATGTTTTGTAAATGAAAGTACCAGTGCTTAAAAGCTCAGGAAAAAATTTCCTATGACATCAAATTCAGAATATAAGATTTATAGTACACAGCATTGATTTGGTTATTTAATTGTTAATCCACAACATATTGTTGATTATATATTATGTGCCTAGAGTGTTAAAAACTCTTACCTTCCTCTCCTGCCTGTTGGGACTCTCTTGAGAGAATGGGACAATGTCAAGAAGCCAAATGTTCTTCTGGATAGCAGACTCAGGAGCTAAGATTGCCTTAAGGATGGAAGCAGAAAAAAGCACAAGTTTTACTCACAAGGTGAAGTTTTATAAAGATTTTTGTAGATGAGTACAAGTTATTATTTTAATATCCCTGCCAGTTTCCTCCAAAATCTGTCTTATCACCATACCGAACCACATCCCATGACAGAACAACAACAAAAAAACCCCACAAAACTTTGGCTTTTAGTCTCTTCCTCATTCCCAGTATTACAATAATCCTTCAAATTGATAATATATATTCTAAATGTTGCCAAGCCTTTCATCCCCTATGATAAATGGAGAGAGTGGCAAGGAAACATATATAATACCATATGTAAAAAAGATAGGTATTGGAAATTTGCTGTATGACTCAGGGAACTCAACTAGGACTCTGATAACCAAGAGATGGTGGGATGGGGTTGGAGGTGGGAGACAGGAACCTCCCGTTCAAGAAGGAGGGGACATATGTGTACTTATGGCTGCTTCATGTTGATGTATGGCAGAAAGCAACACAATATTGTAAAGCAATTATCCTTCAATTAAAAATAAGTAAATTTTAAAAATTACTTTACATATACTTTGAATGCTGGGCTGGAGGAAGCACAAGCTGGAATCAAGATTGCCAGGAGAAATATCAATAACCTCAGATATGCAGATGACACCACCATTATGGCAGAAAGTGAAGAAGAACTAAAGAGCCTCTTGATGAAAGTGAGAGAGGAGAGTGAAAAAGTTGGCTTAAAGCTCAACGTTCAGAAAACTAAGATCATGGCATCCGGTCCCATCACTTCATGGCAAATAGATGGGGAAACAGTGGAAACACTGGCAGACTTTATTTTTCTGGGCTACAAAATCACTGCAGATGGTAACTGCAGCCATGAAATTAAAAGATGCTTACTCCTTGGAAGGAAGGTTATGACCAACCTAAACAGCTTATTAAAAAGCATAGACATTACTTTGCCAACAAAGGTCTGTCTAGTCAAGGCTATGGTTTTTCCAGTGATCATGTATGGATGTGAGAGTTGGACTATAAAGAAAGCTGAGCACCGAAGAATTGATGCTTTTGAACTGTGGTGTTGGAGAAGACTCTTGAGAGTCCCTTGGACTGCAAAGAGATCCAACCAGTCCATCCTAAAGGAGATCAGCCCTGGGTGTTCATTGGAAGGACTGATATTGAAGCTGAAACTCCCAATACTTTGGCCACCTCATGCGAAGAGCTGACTCATTTGAAAAGACCCTGATGCTGGGAAGATTGAGGGCAGGAGGAGAAGGGGACGACAGAGGATGAGATGGCTGGATGGTATCACCGACTCGATGGACATGGGTTTGGGTGGACTCAGGGAGTTGGTGATGGACAGGGAGGCCTGGCGTGCTGCGGTTCATGGGGTTGCAAAGAGTCAGACACGACTGAGAGACTGAACTGAACTGATGCTTTGAACATTGCGTATGCGAGTGTGTGTGTGTGAGCATATACATATCTCTATCCATAGGGAGAAAAGTGTAACTTATAAAACAGAAAAGTAAATCTTATCTAAGGAAAGGATGTCCATTTTCCTAAAGATTCTTATGGTTGCAAAAAATGAAAACTGCCTGAGTTTAATTTAAGCAAGAAAGATACTGGGATGAATCAAGAATGAACTAGAGTAAGGGATGGGAGGGCTATAAAGAATCATGAAAATAATCTTTGTGTATTTTTAATTTTTTTCTGTGCATGTGATTTATTCTTTTGTCTTGCTGAATAGTAGCTTTCTCTGTCACCTATTGAGAAGAGTAGCAAGCAGCCAATGCTTTGAGCTGCTAAATGTTTATCTGACTTCTTCAAGACAGCATCAGGGGAGATGAGCCTCTTTATCACAATTCCCAATTGCAGGAAGGGATCTTGACTGTAAGCATGGATACATTTGTCTGTTTCTAAATCAACTAACTGTGGTTAGGCAGTTTGGTCACATCTGTCCTCAGCTGCCCAATGACATCATATGGGTGGGGATAGGCTGGATACACTCAGAAACAATCGAAGAGCAAAGTGCTCTGCTACAGGTGGTGGATGTTGTGTGGTTCACGCCCCAGCATCCTTTTCAACCATTTCATAATTTGTAGTAGGCGTATCATTTAGGTGGGATTGACCTCAGAGCCAAAAGGACTATGATATGCTTAAACTAATTAACACAGCTTTATCGCCCTTGCCAATTACTGGTTCAAGAATAGAGGTGCTTACTGAGTCAATAGATTCCGAGGAGAGGTTTTCTGGGAATGTCTGCAACAGGTGCGACCTCATTCTTAAGTCAATAGAAATTCAGTTCACTAGGTCAAAGGGAAAAGAGCTGGTACAACAGAGGTCATTTCCCTTAAAATGTCTTCACCAATATTGAATACAAACTATCTGAATTTTCTCTTACTAATCTGATAGTGTAACTCATCATATTTTCTATCTTTTCATATACTAATATATGATTGTGCCTGTGCTTAGTCACTCAGTCAGGTCCGACTCTTTATGACCCTTTGGACTACTCCCCCCCAGGCTCCTCTGTCCATGGAATTTTCCAGGCAAGAATACTGGAGTGGGTTGCCATTTCCTTTTCCAGATGATCTTCCTGACCCAGGGATCAAACCTGCATCTCCTGTGTCTCCTGCATTGCAGGTGAATTCTTTAGCAACTGGGCCATTGGGGAAGCCCTAATATATGATTACCTGGCAATTAATCAAAGCAATTTATACAGGGCACCCATGATAGCTTAAGTTGGAGACTTCAGTCTGAGGAAAGTCTTGTTTATATTTATCAGAGGGCATGAATTAGTCTCAGAGGCATGCTGACTGGAATTGTCCACAGAAGTAAGTGTGGTCACAGAAGATAAACAGAAAATAAGTTTCTTCAGCTTCCACCATTTAACAGCCAAATAAAGAAGTGAAAATTTTAGCCCACATATGTGTTACCTTAAAGATGAATCAATGCTTTGATCAAATAGTCTACTATCTCACCCTTCACACTGACTTATGGTTTTGGCCTTGAGAGAACAAATTTCAATTGCCTTGTTCATAAATGTAAAAGTAGTTTGTATGTTCAGTGTCCAACACATATAGGTTGTACTAATGTATTAGATAAAAATGACTAGGGATGAAGATTCTAAACAGCCTACACTATCTGAGAGTACACTTCAGTTTCCATTTTTTTTAAACTTGAAGTTAGCTCCTGAATATCTAGATAGTTTTCACATAGCATATTTTCAAAAATTCAAAATTTAAAATAATTTGTAATATGTTTTAATATTTTAGCTTCTTATGGTAATAATTGAGCCAAAATAATTGGTTTTATGACAACACTTATTTGAAACCCCTTTTATTATGACAGTGAATAATAAAAACAGCCAGTATGTGTAGTACATTTACTATATGCTGTATTATGAGCTCTTCACCTATTTTATCTCACTCTAATAAATCAAAGGAATTGAAACAGGAACTTTTAAATCACATATTAAAGAAAAGGTCAGTGAAAAAGGCACACTAGAGGCAAGTAATTATATGAAAAGATATTTTGTATAGTATGCAGATGACACCACTCTTATGGAAGAAAGTGAAGAAGAACTAAAGAGCCTCTTGATGAAAGTGAAAGAGGAGAGTGAAAATGTCAGCTTAAAACTCAACACTCAGAAAACTAAGATCATGGCATCTGGTCCCATCACTTCCTGGAAAATAGATGGAGAAGCAATGGAAACAGTGAGGGACTTTATTTTTCTGAGCTCCAAAATCACTGCAGATGGTGACGGCAGCCATGAAATTAAAAGGCACTTTCTCCTTGGAAGAAAAGCTATGACCAACCTAGACAGCATATTAACTGCAGTTCACAGTACCTCTATTCATAACTGCCAAAACTTGAAAGCAACCAAGATGTAATTTCAGCAGGTGAATAGATAAATAAAACATGGTATATCCACACAATGAAATATTATTCAGTACTAAAATTAAAAGAGGAGCTGTTAAACAAAGAAAATGTTACTGGTTTCTGTGTTTATATTTCCTGTTCTTTTTACCTTGCAAAGACTTATGGAGAGATGAAGGGGAAAATTCTAACTTTATAATGCTATCTTCAAATTATTTTAACTTTAAATGAATCACTCTACCTTTTGTCAGGAACATATTTCAAATTGCAAAAGATTGGAACAAGCCTAAATGCACATGAATACAGAATGGTTAAATAAATTATGATAAATTCACACAATAAAACATTATAACCACTAAAAATAATTAAGTACTTTTCTATGTAATGATATGAAACTATTCCAAGAGTTACTGCTTGAGAATGTCAAGGTGTGGAACCATGTGTATGACATTACTGATACAATCTGTGTGGGAAAAAACACCTGTACATATTTTTTATAGATGCATAAACTGTCTGGAATACATAAAAAAAGTAGTAAATGTACTATTTTCTACAGAAGTTACTGGAAGGTGATAGGACAATGTCATTAAGCAATACATTCAAGGTGGGCATTGAACATATCCTTCTGCATATGTTGGGCATATGTCACTTATTCAGAAATGCAAGTGAAATATTTTTTTGAAACATATATTTTCCCCCCAAAAAATAAAGATCAGGCCATGAAATAACATGGCATATAACAAAGGGAAAGAGTCAATCTGAAAAGTCTATATAGTGTATAATTTCAACTATATAACATTCTGGAAAAAACAAAACTATGAAGAAAATAAAAAGAGCTGAGGTTTTCAGGGTAGAGGTGGGGAAAGGATGAACAGGCCGAGTATGAATGATTTTTTAGGGAGGTGAAAATACTCTGATATTATAGTGACGGATATATGTCACAAGATGTACTGTGCTGGGAGTAAAACCTAAGGTAAACAATGGACTTTGAGTGACAATGCTCTGTCAATGTAGTAAAAGTATTAGTCGCTCAGTCATGCTCAACTCTTTGCAACCTCATGCCAGGCCCCTTGGTCTATGGAATTCTCCAGACAAGAATACTGGTGTGGGTTGCCATGCCCTCCTCCAGGGAATCTTCCCAACCCAGGGATTGAATCCGGGTCTCCTGCACTGCAGGCCGATTCTTTACCATCTGAGCCACCAGGGAAGCCCTGTATCAGTGTAATATCTTGGTTAATAAAAAAAAAAGTATCAGTCTGGTGAGTGATACTGACAGTGGGTGGTATGGAGCATCTATGCTTGTTTGGGGGTTGGGGGCATGTGGGTATCTTCCTTCCTCTCAATTTGTTTTGGCTAAAATGGCTTACAGATAAATTATTTAAAAAAAAAAAAATAGAGAGAAGATAAGCTATTGATGAAGGTCTCAGTTTGTTCACAGTGGTGCCAGCACATGAAGAAGGTTTTAAAATCAAAGCACCATACCCGTAACACTATGCTCCCTCTTTGGAAACAGAAAGTCCGTATGTTTGACCTTCTTACATAAAGAACAGCCTTTCAGAAAACACACTCTGTGCTTAACAGCAACACTGGAGAGAAAAGAGCAAGAAAATATATTTATGCATGTTAAGTATTTATTTTATCTCTAGCAAAGTTTGACTATTGATGTAGAAAAGATGAGAGAAATGAATTGTGCAGAGAGGAAGCCCGACATCACCATCCATGAGTCCCTATTAATTCCCACTTAAGAACAGAACTCACTCTTCTTACTATAGCACTTCCAGTCCATTACTTCCCACAGAGAGAGGCAGGTGAATTTCTGATAAATCTCAGCTATTTTTTTACATTTTTTCACCAAAAGATCCAAATTATTCGTCCCCTTACCAAATTGTAGAAAACTTTCCGACAAGATACTTCATTAGCAAAAATATCTTTCCACAAAGTTTAGTTTTTCTACTTCATTTTATATAGCTCAGATGTCTTAAGCCATTATACATTTTACTGCAAAATTTCTTAATGATAGAACACTTCTACAAGACAACTGGAAATTTACCAAGTTTTGCACATGAGCTTTAAATATAATCAAACAGTGTATAAATTTAATACATATAAGCATACAAACTTTTGAGATTATGAATTTATTGATCTTTAGCTCATAACTAAATCTAAGTCCAGAGTTTACAGAATTAAGAAACTCAGGAATGGGTATTTTTTTTTAAGAAACATAGCACCTAACATCAAAGCCAATAAAATCTAGAGCTAGATAATCAAAATTTTTTCATTTTCAAAGTTCTTTGTGACATATTTAAGAATCAGAAATTATTTATCGCATGAATTACCACATGTCCCCACTAAAAGACAATTTTACACAAGTAAAACTGTTTTTACATGAGGTAGAAGAGTATTCATATATGAAAACAATGAACTACAAACATGGTTCAAATGTTTAAAGGGTAGATATTGATTTTAAAAAGTTACTTATGATTCACATTTACTATGAAAATTTTGACAAAATAACTGGTTTGGTATGCACAGGCTTTCACTATGAAATCTGTTTTGAAGCTAGACATTAAATTAATATGGAAAGTATTTTTAAAGGCAATCCTTTATTTGAAAATACAATATAAGGATGGAGATACTTATGCATTCCTAAGAGCCCATATGGAGACCATGATGCATATGTCATAAGCAGTTAAAATATCATTTAGGCCAGTTCATTTGAGTCTTTTTGTAGATATTCTTAGTTCTCTCAGACCTTTCATGTATTTTAACTGATGCATTAAGTCATTCAATCATTCATTCACCAAATATGTACAAGTGTGTTATGTGCCAGGATCTTTGGCAGAATAGAGAATAAGCTGTCAAAAAGATGAAGTCCTGACTTCACTCATCGCAGAATCTGGAAGGAAGACAGATAAGCAAGCAACTTCCAGAAAGCCTCTGAAGTGCTCCTCTAGGGGCTAGAGGAAAGCCTTAAGGAGCACAAAGCAATCTGGCATCCCAGAGCAGGACCAACACACATGGGCTTCATAAATGCATGACGGGGAAATGTCCTGTAAGCTGAAACCCGAAGGCAAAAATAAAAGTTGCAGGATGGCAAAAGCATGAGGAGGGAGGGGAAGACGGAGAAAAACATTTCAATTTTTGCAGACTTGATGAGACTTAAGATGAGCCTGGAAAGAAAAGCAACGGATCTCCCATTTCAAGCCCTAAAGGCTGAAATGTCATTCTTCCCCAAGGGAGGCTCTCCTGTCAGCACCTGGAAATTACTTATAACTTTTGAAAAAAGAGCCCTGGATTCTTATTTTTGCACTGGGTCTCACAAATGATATGGTCAGTCATGAGACAGAGGATTGCTACATAATGATGAAAAAGATAAATCTAGATTGTATCAGAGACATAAAAAGCTGTATGAGGGAAAATTAGGGAACCAGGATTTTCTCCAATCTCATTCTTTCACTTCACATGTGGACTTTTCTGCATCTTATGAGTTTCCTGAACATTCTTACTGAACATAAACTTTTTTCCCCAGGTTAACTTAGAAGAGTAACTTGAGGTATTTAATTACCTATATAAAATAAGACATTTCACAGGAGAGACCAATATGTGGCCCTAAGATCATCCAAAGGAGGACACTGGGACCCTGGTTTCTGTAACCCACATAATTACATGTTCTCCCACATACATAACAACAGAGAAAGTCTTGATGTTTGCTTTTCCAGAATTGTCTTAGATATAGTCTGGCTTTCCACTGGAAACAATAATACCCAAACATACACATCTACACAAACACTTCCATAAACTTTGACTCTGCATCTCAGATTTCCTGCAACCAAGATGAACATGAAACTTTGGCAGATTCCAATTCATCCTGTTCCTTTACACAGAGAGGCAGTAGGACCAGCTGTGCTGGGCCTCAAACTCACAAGCACCCCACCCTTGATTTAAGACTCTCCTGTCACCATCTGGAAATTATAACTTTTGAAAAAGGAGCTCTGGATTTTTATTTTGCACTGGGTCTCACAAATGATGTGGTCAGTTATGAGACAGAGGATGGGTAGAGAATGATGAAAGGGATAAATCTAGATTGTATCAGAGACATAAAAAGCTATATGAGGAAAAATAGAGAACCAGGCTTTTTTCGAATCTCAGTCTTTCACTTAATATGTAGACTTCTCTGCATTTGTGACTCCTAAACATTCTTACTAAACATAAACTTTTTTTTTTTCTAAATTTACTTAAACACTGATTTGATCTTACCCTTAAGCAGTGATATTACAATATCATCAGTTTCATGACTCAGCCACGCTTTTTCTAATTTATTTATTTATTTAAATGAATAACTTTAGAAACAAATGTCTATGGCATACCACCTAAAATCATTCTGAATACTGCCAGGACTAGGCTTACTATGCTTTGGGAAAACATTGAGACATATAAGGAAGGAATGTGTATTCGAAGCTTTCTCTGTCAAGGTAACTATCAAATCCATTCATGAGGATTTGCTCCATGGAGGATGGAGCAAAGTATTACGTCTCCTTGAAGTGTCCTCTGCATTGTTTCATCATCAAGCCCCTGTAACTTTCTGTCCTGTCCTTACCTAACTATGCTTTCTAACCTGTGTGCATTTCTCCAGGTAACAGAGGCCGTTGTAATGACACACTCAAGTTCCCACTCTATTGATCACATGAGTCTTAGCTAAAGAGTTCAAAACATGCATGCCCCACTCTACTGGACAATGTGTGCGTGTATATGTGTGTGTTTGTGTGTGTGTGTTCAGTTGCTTCAGTCATGTCCTACTCTTTGTGACCCCGTGGACTGTAGCCTGCTAGGCTCTTCTGTCTGTGGAATTCTTCAGGGAAGAATACTGGAATGGGTTGCTGTTTCCTACTGGACATTACATCATCCCAGATGTAGGCCTGGAAATTTAAATATTTTCCCTCTATTCCTTTGTCAAAAATGCCACCCAGGTATCATGTAACCTGCTAAATGTAAGCCACTCTCTCTCTACAAGATCTCTGCCTCCACACAGTAGAGACCCCAACTAGTTTAAAATTATTTAGTTCTTACACATTTTTCACAATTTAAATATATTTCCCTACAACCTTACCACCTTTGTTTAGTTATAAGACTTTTGATGTTTAGAATCCAACATTATCTTTTTCCTTAAGATGGCAAGAAATATATCCATATAGTTATTTATACAGACATCCATATATATTTATACATATATTTCATATTTCGTTTGTCTCAGCTTTGCTATTAAAATTGGGTTTGGGCACATAAACACAAATAGATTTTGAATTGCCTTTTTTCCAAAAATAAACCCAATTATTATATCTTATCATCTATATACATCAAGTTTAATTCATTATTATAAGTTGCTCTGGTAACAAATCACCAGTTCTAAACTTATCAAAAATAATACTAAATTAAAATATCCATCATAATGACATTTAAAAATGTTGTGATATATATTATAAACTCTTGAATCATTCCTTCAAAAATACTTTTAAAATTCTTTCAATTTTTTAAACAAAGTAGAAATGTATCTATGTTAAAAAAGAAATTTAGAAATATATATCAGTTGATAGATGTCTTCCTCTTCTTTTGTCAAACAAGTGATGAGAGCTCTATAAGCAGTTGCAATTTTTATTTGATGATAAAATGACTGTTTATGGGCTTATTCACTGAGAAGTTATTTTAAGGCCAAAACTAATAATACATGAACTGGTTTCAAAACTATTATTGAATTTGTGACTGTTCTTTACATCCATTTTCCAGGTAAGTATTTGGATTGACTCCCCACCATACCTTAGTCCACTCCAACTTGCCACGATACCAAGATATTTTGGAGTCATGTAGATATAATTACATGTTCTAATTAATCAGAACAAACTGTGGCAGACAAGATCTGAAAATATTTTGAAATATGCTGTAAAGTTGGAAAACGAAATAACATGGCATTCTCTATCTATACCTCTACCTTATTTAGAAGAGAGAGAACAGAGAATAAACAACGAATATGCTTCATAATCACTGTTTGGCTATTTTGTTTTAGCCTGGTAGTTTTTAGTTAGATGATACTTGGTTTTTCTTAATAGCAGAAAGTGACATTCACCTAGATGAATACATGAGTTTTCTAACTCTCTCATCTTCTAGACAAGTGAAAAGAACCAACTGTTAAAATCAGAGCCCAACTCTAGAAACTCAGAACTTAAGGACTTGCTTGTTCTACCTAAAAGAAATACTTCTTCCATTTGGCTCCCTTAGAGGTTTTGTTTGGTTGGTACTTTTCGTTTTATTTTCTTTTTTTAGGTACTTATTTTCTCTAATCTTATCATGAAAATATCTGGTAGAAGTTAAAAATAGGTGGGGCTAAAAGCTGAATTTTGTGATAAATATAAATCCAGTTCCAAGATTAGTCAGCACATCTGAAGCCAAATAAAACGTTCGAAGACTGTTTAAAATTTCATATGACACACACATATTTAAGAACAGATTTTGAAATATCAGTATTAAAGATCATTTTAGAATACATTATCACTCTATAAAAAAACAACAGTTGTTCAGGCATCCATAAATAGGACTATGCTAAATAATTAGACATTTCTAGCCCATGTACAGAAAACTAATTCCAGATGTTACAGAAACTTATTCTCTTGAAACACCTACCCAAATAATTTCTCCATCCTCTGCTGTCTCAAGGACATAGTTGTGGAAGTTACAAAAAGTCCCCCAAGTTGTACTATTCTGCAATTGTACGTGATTGGATCCTACAAAATAGGAAGGCACTGGTTTCATTGATTCGGCCCTGACTTTCCCCTGAGTTGTCTGTATTGAAAGATGTTTTTTTTTCACCAGGGTTCAGAAGGCCCTCAAGCCTTTTGACTTCTAACCATGTCATCTTTCCCTCCACTCAAATGAAAAATGTATTTTTTTAAGACCTGAAATGAATTTTTTTCCCCCAGCCAAACTTTCAGTTCCTTGGAATGAGTTTTTGACAGCTAACCTTATTTTACCAAGTAATACATCATCAGAGGAACACAGAGCTGATAGTATATCATGCTGGTCTAGATGAAGTATTACATCTGAACATCATAAGAACCACGTCACTCAGGTGATGCATATTCACTGCACTGTCACCTGGCCTGCGGAAACCTAGACAAGTGACTTACACCTTTCAAGGTTTATTTAAAGGGATATTACTTATTTAGCAAATTCTGTCCAGTGCTACAAGATCATCCATTTCCACTCTACCTGGAGAAAGGGGTGGTTACTAAGATTGTTTAGGGCTTAAAAAAATCTAAGTTGGAAAATGGAGCCAAATCAAAGGAAATGACTTTCCTTCCCTACTTAAAAATGGGAATCCAGCTGTTATTTTTCAATCTCCTTCTAAAACACTGCGGTGAGAGAAAATTACAACCCTTCACCAGAGCCAGGGGTGCAGGAGATGAAGCTCATTTCTGCTGTTTGCTTACTCTTACTTTCTGCATAACTTCCTCCTTGGGTGTCAGCTCTCCCACTGGAATTTCTTAGCTACTCCTTGCTGTGATAACCTTCGGTACAAGGATGCCCATATGCTCAAAGTTCTAGAATACAATAAGACCCTAAAACCCTGGCAATGCCACTCATTAGTTTTGCAATCTTGAAGAACTCTTCTTTATTTCTCAGTAGGTGCAAAACACGAATATGATTACTTACTATCTAGGATTTTTATGAGTTCAATGAGATAATACATGTAAAGTCTGGAAATAGTGTCTGGCACAGAGCAAGCAAATAATTAAGACTGCTGCTGCTGCTAAGTCGCTTCAGTCGTGTCCGAGCCCGTGCAACCCCATAGACAGCAGCCACCAGGCTCCCTGGGATTCTCCAGACAAGAACACTGGAGTGGGTTGCCATTTCCTTCTCTGTAATTAAGACTAGCTCTTACCATTTTTTACCCTTTTTTTTTTTTTTACTTAATTATTTTACCTACTTCTGATTATTATATCTTCACATTTATTGCAGCACTGACTTGGAGCCCGTCTCATCTGTAATATTACTTCCTTAGGGGGTCTCTTCCTAATTACCTCCCTCTGTTTTATGTTTTCATAGCACCAGATCCTTTTCCTTAGTAGTACTCATTGCAAGTGTATTTAGTTCATTGTTAAATATCTGTCTCACCCCGTGAACAATTAAAAACAGCAGCAAATTCTTTGTTACTCCTCCTATTGGGAGTTGCAAGAAAATTTCACACCCTATAAACCGATGACTGCCTTAGCGATTTGAATTGCCAACAGAATTTAGTGGAGTTACCCTCTGTGACTTGGGAAGCTAGCTAGGAAGATGCTTTGCAGCCTATATCTTGTTGTGCTACAACACTGAGGAAAGCCAGCCCCCACGGAAAATGTCCACCTACCCTCAGACACCTGTGATGTGTGGGCTCCAAGCAGCCCCTGGGAAGGCCACATACGGAAGGACCAGGACCTCTGCTGTGACAGCTGCTGTCAAATGGACAGGTAGCATCTTGAAACGGGATCTCCCAGGTACAATAGTCGTGCAAGTTGATGTCACATGGAAAACACAGATGTTTCACTCCCTTATTCAAAGTGCTGATTGTGAGTGAAGTGATTGTTGGTTGTAAGCCAGTAAGTTTTGAGATGGTTTGTCATCCAGCAATAGATAACCATAAAACCCTCCTACACCTTGGGTTGCAGTGGGAGAGAAACTATTTCTCCTTGTTCACGGCTATGTCATCAGTTCCTCACAGGCTGCCTGGCCTATCCTAGGACTTCAAGAAGCATTTATTGAATAAACCAAAAAATGAATTTGAAACATCAATGTACTGAAGAGATGGGGGACTGGAAGTGATAATTCAATCTTGGTTATCTTATTGGGTTTCCCAGATGATTCAGTGTTAGAGAGCCAATGCGGGAGACATGGATTCGATCCCTGGGTCTGGAAAATCCCATGGATGAGGAAATAGCAACCCACTTCAGTATTCTTGCCTAGATGATCCCATGGATAGAGAAGCCTGATGGTCTACAGCCCATGGAGTTGCAAAGAGTATATCAGTTCTTTTTTTCCCTTTCAAATAGTGAGCTCTTTAGCTAGATAAAATAACAACACATCACAGGGCATTTCCATTTGATTCAGCAACAGTAACTGAGCACCAGGTCTGCCCTGGTTGCTGGAGTTATAGCCATCAACTCTCCTAAGTCATAGCTGAATCCTTATTTCTCCAATTGTGGTCTATGAACCTGAGTCAGAATTACCAGGAGATGCTCATTAAAATTTTGGATTCCTGAGTGCCACCTCAGATCTGCTGAATCAGGATTGTGAGAAGTCAGGTGGCACGATTTGCAATTTTTAACAAGCCTCCCAGAGATTCTTGTACACTGTGAAGTGTGAAGCTAGGCTGCAATCAGATTGAGTTTTTCAAACTTGTAATTACTAGAATGCTTCATAACAGCAAAACATAATAGATTTCAGACCTCTCTAAACCCACTAGTCAAAATCCCTGGGGACCAGTCCTGGGAATGTTTTTTCTTTTGTGATTCTTATGAAAAAAGTTTAGAGACCAGTATTTTTGTTTATTTATTTTGCCTGAAGAGGAAGTAGGCACAAGATGCTTTTGTATCCCTGGGGCCTAGTTGTTGCATCACCTAGCTAGTAAGTTAGGCAAGGCACCAGTCTTTTGCTCCTCAGCACACTTTTCCTTTTTCAGAGGTATAGCATTTCCTATGTAGGATGTATTTTATTCTTGTCAAGAAAAATTAGACCTTCTTATACTATGCCAGAGCTATAAGATAAACAATTACATAAAATATCCTCAAAGAATACTATCTATTTGTCTCCTATTTCACCTACAGTCTTCAAAGTATGTTTAGAATAATCTTTCATTATATACATTCATTGCCTAGAAATGCCTGGAATCAATTAGATGGGTGGAAATGACTGAGGAAGGAAGGGAGACTTTGATTCAAGCTGATGTTGGTACAGATGTTGGTAACTATTACCAAATTAGAAATAAGCAGGGTGGCATAATAGGAACTGTGCAGCTATTCTGTGAACTCACTCTCTAAAGCAATGGTCATACTTTCCCCCCCTCTCTCTAGAAGGCAGAGATTTAGACTGCATGTATGTGTATGTTTCTAAAGAGGCAAAAGGAAATGGGGGTATGAGACACCCAAAAAGCTAAAGACAGTCGAGAAAATGTAGCAAAGATAAAGCAAAGTTTGAAAATGTCAGGTCATACCATCTGTCTACAAGGAATTATTTTTTTCATTACTAATTGGATTTTCTCATTATCGCAGATAAATCATTCCTTCATCATATGTTTTGGAGAACATACTATGTAAAATAGACTGTTTTACGAGGAATATAAAGTCAAAGCATGTTCACTCCTTTCTAAAAGCTGGCCAAGTAGGGGGCAGAGAGGGCTCATGTACAAATGATTACACACCAAGTGAAAATATGTCTATCATTTGCCCAAGGAAGGTCAAAATGAAGTTTTGGGATATTTGTTTGATGCTAGTTTGACTGTGGCAGGTAAAAGCTGGGCAGCCTTTAGAAGCTATGATATTTGAACTAAGCCATGAAAGATTTCAACAGGAGTGAGAGAATATGAACCAAAGAGGTGGAAAGAGTAGGGCATTTTGAGAACATTTTTACATAATCACAGTATATATGAAGAATAAGGGATATTACTAGGAATGGCAGAGACCATGGATGAACTTTAATGCTAGGTCAAGAAATATGAAACTTTATTATTAGCTTGTAAAAATAGCTTTTGATAATTAACAAGAGGATGTAACATTAAGTAATAATATTACCAAGAATGAATCCTACCACCTTTGACTGAACTCAGTCCTCCTGATAAAGGTGGAAAAAAAAAAAAAAAAAAAGAAAGTCACTCAGTCCTGTCCGACTCTTTTTGACCTCATGGACTGTAGCCCACCAGGCTCCTCTGTCCATGGAATTTCCCAGGCAAGAATACTAGAGTGGGTAGCCATTCTCTTCTCTAGGGGATCTTCCTGACCCAGGGATCGAACCTGGGTTTCCTGCATTGAAGGTGGATTCTTTACCATCTGAGCCACCAAGGAAGCCCTTGATACAGCCTCAATTTCTAATCTTGTTGTAGAACTTTAAATAAGGGGGTTTTGAATACATTCTGCATGTATCTTGACTTTGTTAGTTTCAAAAGAGAAAATAAATATCTGCTTTCCAACCTCAGGCTTGCAGTTAAATCCTTGGCAAACAGCCCTTCTTTGCTCTGCGCCTTATCAAAACACTGTATCATTTAAACGATACCTAAATTTTCCTTCCTCAGGTCCCGACTGGAACCATCTCTCTTCCTCAGTGTGGTAAGTGCCCCCATGATTCCTCAGGTATGCAGACTCCCTGATGCAAGATGGTACGCTGAACTTCACTGAGCTACTTTGTACTTCAGGCTTGCATTTGGTGCGAAGTCAGTTCAGTTATGTCTGACTCTTTGCAACCCGATGGACCACAGATTGCAAGGCTCCTCTGTCCATGGGATTCTCTAGGCAAGAACACTGCAATTGGTTGCCATTTCCTTCACCAGGGGATCTTCCCAACCCAGGGATCAAACTTGCATCTCTTAAGTCTCCTGCATTGACAGGTGGGTTCTTTACTACTAGTGTCACCTGGGAAGTCTTTACCAACTAGGCTTGATTCCTATAGACTGGCATTGTCCAGTACAACTATAATGCAAGGCACGTATGCAAATTTAAATTCCCTGATAGTCATGTTTTAATTAGTAAAAATAAACAGATGATTTAATAACATATTTTACCTATCATTGTTTCAACATTTAATTAGCACATGAATTGCTGAGATTCTACAGTATATTTTTAGAAATATATCTTCCAGACCTGCTGTGTATTCTGGAGTCTCAAAAGCAAGTCTCAACATGGACTAGCCACATTTCATATCTGGCTCATGGGTATCCTATCAGGTAATGTAGTTCTAGATCCGAGTTCTCAGAGCTGATGGAAATGTAGAGTTGTATTGTCTAAGGCCATAGTCATAAGCCCCATGAAGCCATTGAACACTTCAACTTTGACTATTGGGACTGAGATCTGAATTTTTTATTTTACTTTTAGTTTAAATTTAAACAACCACACAGGCCTAGTGTATGTAGTATTTAATAGCACCATTCTAGCTAATGGGAGGGCTTCCCTGGTGACTCAGATGGTAAAGAATCTGCTTGCAATGCAGGAGACCCAGGTTGGATCCCTGGATTGGGAAGATCCCCCTGGAGAAGGGAATGACAACCTGCTCCAGTATTCTAGCCTGGAAAATCCCCATGCACAGAGGAGCCTGGCAGGCTACAGTCCATGGGATCATAAAGAGTCGGACACAACTGAGAGACTAACACTAAGGTATTCAAGTGTTTTAAGTTAGGAAGTATCCTTTGAAGTGAAATTTAGTACTTTTAGTAGAATGGGGAAATAGCTTTAAATAGGAGCATCCCCACAGTACTGCAGAGTGGCATTCACTTATGTTAAAGGATGATTAAAGTTGTTATGTTTTCTGACCCCTACCTGATCTGTGCTGAACATCTATGAAAGCTCTGCTATTTACTTCAATTACCCAGTCAAATCTCATGCTGTATCAGCGATGACTCAGAAAATAGCCTGTGTCACCCCTGTGTAATTTTTTAACATCTTCAGTTTTCTACACTTGATTCACATCCCACAGTGTCTGATGACCTTTAAGTATTTTACCCACATAACTCCATTAGGGGTAAAACTGATGAAAATTGATGCTTCAGAAACACAACTATGGTGGCTTCATTAAAGAGTGTTTCAAGCAACTTATTCTTTGTAGCAATATGATGTACAAGTACTCAAGTTGGCGGTCAAACTTTTTCCCCCTCTTATAATGAACCGTAAAACTACAGTAGGCAATCAAGAGTACTGTAGCAGATAAGTAAGGCAATTTTCCTCATCACTTTCCCTTTTGTTGTCAATCTTGTTGCAAAGCCCATTGCCTTTTCAATGAACCATAATGGGAATATTCAAGACAGTGCATATATACTTAGGTCAAGCCAGGCTGATCTTGAGCTGTTCATTTTAAATAGGTTATGCCAAGTGAAAAGTAAGTCTGACAAACTTTTATGATGATATACTTTTGTATCTTGAACTTAACTTTAACAGGACAGAACGTTTCCCTTTTTTGTTATTTTAATAGGGACTCTAGAATTTGACCTTGCTTAAGCATGTTAGAATATCTGATTTTTCAGGTAATTAAAGTGTTATTGTGAATTATTATGCTGTAAATAATATCTTAGCTATTCATTCTTCAGATGTTTCATGCATATAGATTTCAAAATAAATTAAGAGCTTATGTTTACTTTGAAGCAGGAGCTATGCAGAAGAGCCAAACATCCCTAGAATCTGTTCCATAACAATGTTCTAGATGAAGAGATTACAAGCCCCTATATGGATTTTACACAGTCACTTTTGGGATGATTTGGTAATTGCTCTGAAGCATAAACTCTTTGATCTGTAAAATGGGTATCATAGCTTTATTTTATAGAGAGAATTTATTTTGTGGAGAATTAAATAATATAACAGTTATATAGTGGGTGGTATACAAATCAATGCATGGCACATGCTATTACCATGAATGAATGAATGATGTATTTGTTACTATTTTGGTTGTTTTAACTACATTGTATTAAGCCTTTGAAATTCCACAGTTTAATCCAAGTTTATGTCTCACTGATTAAAAGCTGCTGGTTGTCAGATGAGTCTCATCACAGGGCTAAATCAGGGACACAGACTTCTACCTTCTGAAAATGTTATCTTCAATGAGTATCTTACAAGTTCCCGCTGGGCTTTGTGTCCATTTTAGGTAGTTGAAAAGAAAAAGAATATGTAAAAAGCACTTGAAGGTTTTAAGTGACAGGACTTCCCTAGTAGCTCAGTGGTAAAGAATCCACCTGCCAAGCGAGAGACAAGGGTTCGATCCCTGGATTGGCAAGATGCCCAGGAGAAGGAAATGGCAATCCACTCCATTATTCTTGCCTGAAAATCTCAAGAACAGAGGAGCCTGGAAGGCTACAGTCCATGAGGTTGCAAAGAGTTGTACACAGCTTAGTGACAGACCTTTTTTTTCCATCATTTCAGTCCACATTCCATATTGCACATGACCACACTTAACTGGGAGGGTGGCTGGGAAATGTAGTCTAGCTAAGTACCCAGGACCCAGAGGAAATACATTTTGGGAATAGCAAGACATTTCTGCCACAAGCATAGTCGGTTTTCCAAGGCTGACAGACAACTCTACGCATGAGCTATTTAGCACCTTGTCTGTAGAAATGGACCTATCTTCAACAATAGCAAGTTAAACAAAAGCTGAAATGCTTTCTGTGAGGACAGAAAAGGAACAGGAGGCCCCGTGAGAAGGGAGGCTGCACACTGGAGATTCCTTCAGGAGGAGCTAAAGTACAAGGGGAAGGCACTCTGGTAGCACTGGCAGCCTCTGAGGAATGTCTGCTATGAAAGAGACTGCTAGAAGCATTGTAATCCCAGTGAGAATGCATTTTCATTGTTGTTTTCAATTTAAAAGTCTCTTTCAGTTTCTGTGTGACAATGCTACCTCTGGGAATTGTATCCTCATAGTTTTTGACAATTTCCTTTATATTATCTGCAATGCCACAAGAAAGGAAAACAACAGAACTCTGCTTTAGTATATGGTTTGTAAGAGATGAGAATAAAGGTAGTTACTGTTCAAGATGGATCCTTGAACATTACTCAGCTCTCTCCTATTGAAATAAAGACTTTTCCCTTCCACTTTCATTTCCGTTTCCCTTCAGTTAACCCCTCTTTGGACCACTCCTTCAACATTTGCATGCCTTCACTATCTCTGAAGCTCACTGTACACCCACTTCTTCAACCCACAACTGTCTGGCTTCCCTCATAGTGATCATATTCTTTACATTCAATGCCATCAATACTTTTGCCTTTGAATGTTATTTCTATGCAGCATTTGGTCCAATTTGACACTCCCAGCAAACAGCTCCACTGTCTTCTGTCTGGTTTTCTTAAATATGAAATCCAAATGTTCCTGTCATTGTAACTAGTCCTATTCCCTGTATGCCTCTGTCTAATGTAACACCTATTCTTCTGTTTTTACATACTTTCCTAAACTCCTTTCACACGTTGTCCCTCCTCTGCAGCCCCCTATTTAGGCTACCATTATTTTTGCCTAAATTACATAACCCCCTGAGGGGTTGCTCACTCACTCTCTCATTGTCTTCCATCTTGCCCCACCTAACTTCTTCTTGACAGTATCTTTACTCTCCAAGTTGGCCTTACATGGTCTTACCCTTGTTGGGTGGCTTTGCCACCTGACTTTTCTCTCTTGGATCCAGATGCCCTGAGATTCTTTCAGTTCCTTCACAGAATTTCAAAGGGCCAATTCATACAAAAAGTAAGATCGCTAACATGGAACAGAAGATAAAAATTTATGTCAGTAGGACTAACGGCTAACTGTATGAAACTCTTCATTGTCCTTTTTCTCAACTGGTCACCCTACATTTAACTAAATTTAAGTGAAATGTTTTTGTTATCTTATGAGAAGGATCAGTTCTGGATGTCTGGCTGCCTTAAGGCTGAGAAAATTAAAAACTGGTTTTTTTGTTGGGCTTATTTTTGTTTGTGGTTTTTGTTTGTTTGCTTCTCTTTGTGCTAGCCTCAAAACTGCTCCTTTCAAGATGCTACTGTTTCAACATGGTAAGTCAAAGCCTTGCTTTATGACTATTCTTTCCTAGATTTTTGAGATAATATACCATAGGTCAGTTACAATGCAGGGAACTTCAAGTAATCCTAACAGTAACCAAATCAAAAGTGGCTGTACTCATATAATTTTTATTGTTTACTTAAGAAATCTGTAGGTAGACTATACCCAGGTTATTGAGAGGCTCAGTTTTATCTGATTCTTTTAGACTAGGATGCATTTCAAAATTTTATTGGTCCATTTTGCATCGCTGCAAATGTAATATGAGGAAGTCATCAATGGTTCAAGCAGAAAGGGTTGGAAAAAAAATGGAATAACAGGACTTCACCTTACCAGAAAGTACCCCTTCCCTAGAAGTCATGGAGTATACTTCTATTTGTTTTTCATTTCACTATATTCATGTAACTTTATTTCATGGATCATTCTAACAACACATGACTGGGTACATACCTATCACAGGAAAGTATAATAGACACAGTGGCCTAAAATCCATCACTGATTTCCACTTGAGGCTGGTCATATTGCCACTCCGAAAAAAATCCAACACCTTTTAGAAAGGAAGAAATTGAAGGATGACACCTGGGAGACAAAGGACTCATCACAGGCCATCCCCTATTTCTCCCTGGTAACAGGGATCAACAGAGAAGGCACTGGCAATCTACTCCAGTGTTCTTGCCTGGAGAATCCCAGGGATGGGGGAGCCTAGGGGGCTGCCGTCGATGGGGTCGCACAGAGTCAGACACGGCTGAAGTGACTTAGCAGCAGCAGCAACAGGGATCAAGAGTTTGGAATGTCTCCATCACAGTATTTGTGGGTAACATATTTACTTAAGAACAATTTCTTGTATAACAAAAACAATTTGCATTCCATAATAAACTTTATAATTTTAAGATGTAAGTTTTTAATAATTCCTAAAAGGCCAACAGGTACACGAAAAGATGTTCAAAGCCACTAGTCACCAGGGAAATGCAGATCAAAAATATAGATAAGTCCTCAGACCTATTAGAATGACTATCATTAAGAAAACAAGTGTTGGCAAAGATGTAGAGAAACAAAACTTTTATATATATAAATTGGCTCAATCACTATGGAAAACCTTATGGAGGTTCCTGAAAAAAGTAAAAAAAATCAACTACCAAATGATCCATCAATCCTACTTCTTGGCATATATCCAAAGGTAATGAAAACAAGACATTAAAAGTTACTTGCCCTCTTATGAATAATGCTGCAATAAACATAATAGCTCAGATATAGAAACAAGCTAAGTATGCATCAATGGATGACTGGATCAACAGGTGATGTGTATATATAATGGAATATCACTCAGCCATAAAAAAAAAAAAACAACCTGCCATCCACATCACAGATAGACCTCTAAGTCATTATGCTAAGTGAGGTAAGTCAAAGACAAATACTATAAATTCTTCACTTACATGTAGAATCTCAAAAAGCCAAACTCAGAAAAATAGTAGAGCAGTGTTACCAAAGGCAAGAAGAATCGGGCATATATTGTTTAAGGGTACAAATTTGCAACTAGAGATTTAATGCACAGCCTAATGATTATAGTCAGTAATATTTTATAATACATTTCAAAAGTACCAAGACTAAACCTTATTCTCACCACAAAAAAGAATTGATAATTATAGGATGTGTTTGAGTTAGCTAATGCTACAATGGCAATCCAGTTACAATAATTAAGTACATCAAATCAACATGATGTACACCTTAAGCTTATTCAATGTTACATCAATTATATCTCGATACAAAGTAAATAAAATAAGTGAAAGATCATTAGTGACTTCTTGAAGTATAGCTAATATATATCACTCATTTTCTCATATGAATAGAAATTAGCCTAGACTCAGAATAGATGATGACTTGTATTTTCACAATACATTGTATACTACAAAGCACTTACATTATACCATTTCATCAATCACCTGAGGTTGGTATGATCTCCATTTTAGAGATAATTAAAAGAAAGCTTAAAACAAACATTTAGGAGTCTTCCCACTCTACCAAGAAGTGCATCAGAATTTTGAACCTTTTCTTGTCCTCTTTCCATTTTCCCACTTCATGATTCCAAGCATGGACGCTAACTGGCTATTTTATGACAATTACTTTATCTACCTCTCAAAGAATTTGTGGCTTTTGAGTTCCAAATAGTGAACTATGCATAAAATGCATGCATATAAAAATATATGCATTTAAAATTTTTGAGATCATTCTCCCTATCAGGACTTCTATACCATAGTCATTAATTCCTCAATTAGTTATCAAACTCTTCATCTGTCTCAGGCACTGTAGGATAGACCAGTACAGTGAGTCATTTCCTGAAAGTAAAAACTTACAAATTAGGGTGAAATATGCATACAAAGATCTATCCAAATGATTGAAACACATAATATTAAAGATTACATTACAATTCCTTAGCAGTGTACTTTTGGCAAGTCACTCTCATAGATAACTCATTTGAGGCTTACAGGACTCCACCTATTTAAAGACTCATAAAAGTGAAATAGAATAGCCAGAAATTTCCTTTGCAATCAGGCAGGATTGGTTTTGAATTCCAGTTCTGCCACTAAGTAGACTTTCAATAACAGTACCATCTTGTCGATTTCTTGGGAGAGTAAATAAAGTAACCCATATGAAGAGTCAGGTGTGTATGAAGCATACCAAAGTTAGCTATTATTAGGAATGTCACCCAGTACTGATTAAGCATAAACCACTTGAGCTGCATTGCTGTAATTTCCTTCATGAACTCAATTAGTAACAGCAGTAAATGGGAACTCACTGAGTTCTGCAGAGAAAATAGTTTTATTAAATAAACAAATCATCGCATATGTGAAAAGACTTTTAGTTCAGCAGTTTGAGGTGCTGGCGATAGAGCAGTAAAGACCAAGTACTTTCTCTCATGGAACTTATGTTCTAGTAAGAGGAACCAAAAAGAGTGTGATTTCACCTTGTGAATAGTGCTAGGAAAGACACAGGATGAGCAGTTGGAATATGTGATGGTTTTTACAAAAGGTTTAACAAAGTTTCTGATATTTCTGCTCCAAAAGGTGGAATTTAATTTTTCTCCCCTTGCATATGGGGCATCCTTCGTAACTTGCTTCCAACAAATATAATCCGGCAGATTTGAAGGTAGGTCACAAATGGCCATTTGACTTCCACCTGGCTCCCTCGGTTCCCCAGTGTTTTAGAGTCTGGCTAACCTGAAGCAGCTTAGAGAAAGAGACCATGTGGTGATACCCCAAGAGATACAGACAATGCCTGAGCCCAGCTGCTGAGTCTTTTCAGGCCAGGTGTCAGGCATGTGTGAGAATGAGCCTTCAGATGATGCTAGTGCTCAGGCTTTGAGCCACCTCCGCCAAAACGATGAGTGGAACAGAAATGAGCTACTCACCCCAACCCCAGCCCGACTGTAAATTAGAGAACAGAACTGTTTCGGTATGAAGCTATGTAATGTTTGGTGATTATTTAAGAACCCATAATGACTGGAATAGGAGAAATTAAAACAAGGTATGGGGGAGGTTCACATGAAGAGCAGATATTGGAACAGTGAATTGAATAATGTAAGGTAATGATCCATTCAAAGATTTGGAAGACAAACTTATCAAGAAGAAGGAAAAACAAGTGCAAAGGCCCTGAGGTGAGAATGTGCTTGGTATTGTGAAGGAGTAAGAAACTGCTAGCATGGCTGGCATCAAGTTAATAGGAAGAGAAAAGTAGGAGACCAACTGGAAGAGGAAATCAGAACAGATAATGGAAGGACTCACTGCTGGCACAGTTTTCTTTGTAATTGGCTAAGGAACAATTGGAAGATAATTACAGTAAGTTTGACATGGTCTGTGTTTGAAAAAGTATCTCTCTGCCATTTGAGGGAAGGATATTCTGGGGGCCAAGGGCAAGAATCAAAGAGAGAAGTCATTTAGGACCCTAGGAAGCAAGGACAGTCATCAGGAAGGACATGCCAGTGCCTCAAGTTTAGGGTCTTGTCTATGCAACAGGGGGAGATGTGGTTTTATCAGGTTCTATCAGGCATAGTGTTTGACAGCAGAACCAATTGACTTGCAATTGGATTAAATGGGGACAGAAAGTGAGGCCAGATGTGGTAGGGGCTCCACTTGCCTTCCTATGCCTATCTAGGAGCAAGGGTGGCACTAAAGAGCTTGTTAGAAGTGATCAGTCTCAGATCCCATCCCAGTCCCATTAAACCAGACTCTGCATTTTCACAATGTGCTCATATAATTCACATGCAGATCAAAGTTTGAAAAGCACTGTTTAAGACATGGATATGTCAAATAAGATGTTGGTTCTTAAAGCTGAACCTAAGAAGATCAGGCAGGACTTGACATTTATTTTTTTAACAATAGGGAAAAAAAGTAAACAGGCTTTGATTCAAATTATTAAGATAGGACAAACCCCACAAAATTCCTGTTTGGTACTTTGTAATAGAAATACTTGGACTGCAAGGAGATCAAACCAATCAATCCTAAAGGAAATCAACCCTGAATATTCACTGGAAGGACTTATGCTGAAGCTCCAATACTTTGGCCACCTGATACAAAGAGCCAACTCATTGGAAAAGACCTGCAAAAGATTAAAGGCAAAAGGAAAAGGGGGTGACAGAGGATGAGATGGTTAAATAGCATCTCAATGGACATGTATTTGAGTAAACGCCAGGAGATATCTGAGGACAGAGAAGCCTGGTGTGCTACAGTCCATGAGGTCACAATATAGAATTGGAGATGACTTAGTGACTGAACAACAACAAACAATAGAAATACTATTCTCTACTACTAGAATATTCTACCATCATTCCTTGTGGGGATTCTCTGTCACTTTTTTTTTTTTGAAGGACTCAGGTCTCCCTGAAAAAATATATTTAGAATCCTGATCTTGAATTACATGTTTGGTTTTGGGTTTTTTCTAACAAAAGTACATAGCATTGATATAATTTCGTAAGGGTCCAAATAAATTTCTATAGTTAGAACAAGGAAGTGGTAAGCCAACAGCAAAATGGCCTAATACCCTTCTCTGTTTCAGTTCTCAAACCGTACTTAAACATCGTTTTTACTTTTCCAACACAAGTTGAAAAGTTTTAATTTCTCAACTTTAGTTGACTGAACAGTCCCTTTATTTATTTATTTATTTATTTTTTATAAATTTATTTATTTTAGTTGGGGGCTAATTACTTTACAATATTGTAATAGTTTTTGCCATACATTGACATGAATCAGCCATGGGTTTACATGAACAGTCCCTTTAAAACGCAGGCTCCACATTGTTTATAATAAAATAATAAGTTTTCCCCCAAATTTCCCTTTCATCTAATATTGTATGTATGATACATAATGCCTTAAACAAAGATTTTCTATAAAAGCCACATAACTGAAGAAATGACAAATCTCTCAACAACACGAAGGGTACCAGAGTGCTTCAGTAATGATTTTGGAGACCAAATTATCCTTATGGTTCCTGCAGTTTGTAGATAAGGCTGTTCTGGGAAGTTTTATGTTGAGTTTGTGATTACCAAAAATGTAAATTTCAGATGGGTATGTTCACTGCGAAGGTTGGAAGACAAGATCAGAATGATCTTAAATTAGCCTTTTTTCCCTCCTAGTGGGTTACAAGAAAGTTGCAAGTATTGAACAAAATGCATTACTAGATAAAATTTAAGACCTCTAAGGTTACAGTAAATAGGTTCTATAAAACTCAACCCAAAATGTTTATTATTTCTTCTAGGATACAATTGTACCAAGCCATTTCTGATGGCAAAAATCCAATTATAGCAGTAAGCTTGCTCTTAGTTATTTCTTCCTTCGAGTCAAAGCAAATGGCAAAACGAGGTGAGCAGAAAGCAACTGCCTTTATAAATACATGGACTTACAGCTGGTATCCATTTTTTGTTAGAGAATGAAAATGGAGAAAAGCATTCAGTGTACTGCAAATGCCTTCATTATAGATTTGTGCACTTTTTTCAATAAAGAGGTCAGAAAAAAAAAAATCACTTTTTTTTTCATGATAGGAAGACTCTCTCTGAGAAAGGCAGGATAGTGTCATGGCCACTCAACAGCGGGTATTCTAGCTTAGAACAGCCTCTTGAGTCTGGGTACAGGTTACATCAACTTTGAACCTCTGTGTTCTCTTCAGTAACACAGGGCTGACTATTGTGCTGCTCTCTTACTATGAATTAGGATTTAGTAAAATAGTGCTGGTGACCCATCTGTCAAATAGTCTGTATTCAATCAATATTATCATCAGCTCAGCCTTTACACAAATATGTATTTTTCTTGGCAGACCGAATTTCACTTTGCCTAACCCAACTTGATCTGCACTGCTTTGGGGCTGGCTCATTTACTGCCCAGAAAATGACAAAGATGCCATGAACGCAATTACCGTGACACTTCCCTGGTTTCCACATGAGAAAACGGGAGGGGTGGTGACAGGAGAGATGGCTTTGCTGTTCTCAGGAATCCAGTTGTGGAGAAAATGACACCTCACTAAGCTCCAGAGTCTGAACTGTGCTGATGAATTCTCTTTGCCTCTAACTTTGCTTTTCTGCCTGATCTTTCTAATGAACCCAGTTTGTCTAATCAGCAGAATATTTATAGTTCTAAAGCAGTTCTTCTGTTGCTGAAAATAGGCCCCAGCCAGAGGTGAGAACGATGGAACATTTATCTTATTAAGATCACAGAAGGAGGCGCTGCTTTCTGTTATGAGCACAGGCTCGCTGCCTGAGCGATTAGTCATCTATTCAGCAGCCTGCAGCTGTCACTGGTGACATCCCTGCTCTCAAACAGCCAGCCCCCTGCTCCGCTTATTCATACAGCTCATGACCACCTGGGAACAAGCAGACCCCCCTCACGTACCACCTGCCAGTCCCAAACCCAGGGTGCTCTTCATCTGCCAGAGACTTAGAGAGAGGACCCAGCAGATTCAACAAATAGGAGTTCCAAAGTTGCTGCTGTCACTTCCCAGCTGTGCGATCTCAGAGAAGCTGCTTCACCTCTCTGAGTTTTGGTTTTTCATCTGTAGCATAGGATGAACTTTGGCTTGCCAAGCTCTTTTGCAAGAATCAAATGAAGTAATTTTGTAAAACTTTCTGGCATAAAGTAGGGGGTTAGTGACTACTTGTGCAGCGTGAAGTTTTGATTTGAAAACCCTAGCATTTCACCAAAAATCATCTTTTTTTTTTTTTTAAGTCAAATAGAACTTTCCTGTATCTTGCTATACACTGTTGGGTGCATAAGACTCTTTCTCCAAGTTTAAAACACACTCCCAAGGTACCAAGAGCTCTCAGAGTTGCCTTATGTTTTTTAAGAATAGTTTTCAGGTAACTCCCTTAATGTCACTGTCCCATTTGGACCTTGTGGTTTCTGGAATCATCTGGGAAAATGAGAAATGTTGAGAGAAACTGAAACTACAGACTGAATCCAAAAAAGATAGTATAATTAGAAAATACTTGCTCATATAAAAAATGCAGTACTATCTAACAGAAATATAATACAAACTACACCTATAATTTCAATTTTTAGAGCAGCCATATTTTAAAAAAATGAGAATGAAGAGCTCAACTTTTATTTAATCTGAAACATCCAAAATATTATTTCAATGGGTAATTAATATAAAAAATAGTGAGGCATTTTACATGACTTTTTGGAACTAAATCTTCAAAATCTTGTATGCATTTTATACTTTCAGCACATCTTAATTAAAAATATCCATGTTTTTATTAACAAATTCAATAAAAACCACATGATCATCCCAATACATGCAGAAAAAGCTTTTGCAAAATTCGACACCAATTTATAATAAAAACTCAAGAAAGTAGGCAAAAATGGCACCTTTACTTCAACACAGTAAGTCATTTGCAACAAATCTGCAGCAGATATTATCAGTGGTGAAAAACTGAAAGCATTTCTCCCAAGATCAAGAAAGGAAGTCCACTCCTGCAACTGTTATTCAACATAGGTTTGGAAGTCCTAGTCACAGTAATCAGAAGAAAAATAAAAGGAATCCAAATTGGAAAAGAAGAAGCAAAAGTGTCACTGCAGATGACATGATACTATACCTAGAAAATCCTAAAGAAGCCACCAGAAAACTATTAGAGTTTGTCAACGAACTTGGTAAAGTTGAAGAATACAAAATTAATTTACATAAATCTCTTGCATTCCTGGAAAGATACCCTGGAGAAGGGAAAGGCTACCTACTCCAGTATTCTGGTCTGGAGAATTCCATGGACTGTATAGCCCATGGGGTCGCAAAGAGTCACACAGGACTGAGCAACTTTCACTTTCACTTGCATTCCTATATACCAACAATGAAAGATTAGAAAGAAAATTAAAATCCATTTACCATCACAACAAAAAAACAGAAACCTTTAGGAATAAACCCATCTAAGGAGACAAAAGACTTCTGCTCAGAAAAACTATAAGATACTAAAGAAAGAAATCAAAGATGACACAAGCAGATGGAGAGACTCATCATGTTCTTAAATTGGAAAAATATTGGGAAAATGACTATAGAAATCAAAGCTATACACAGATTCAATGCAATATTTATCAAATTACCGAAGGCATTTTTCACAGAATTAGAACAAGAAAATTTACAGTTTGTATGGAAGCACTAAAGAACCTGAATAGCCGAAGGAATCTTAAGAAAAACAGGGCTGAAGGAATCAAGTTCACTGACTTCAGGCTTTACTACAAATCTATAGTAATCAAGAGAGTATATAGTACTGGCACAAAAACAGAAATACAGCTCAATGGAAAAGAATAGAAAGCCCAGTGATAAACCCATGCTCCTATGGTCACCTTTGACAAAAGAGACAAGACTATACAGTGGTGAAAATGGGAATGTAGTATTGGGAAAACTGGACAGCTACATGTAAAAGAATGAAATTAGAACACTCCCTAACACTGTACACAAGAATAAACTCACAATGGATTAATGACCTAAATGTAAGGCCAGACACTGCAAAACTCTTAGAGGGAAATAAACACAGGCAGAATGCTCTAAATCACAGTAAGATCTTTTTGGCACACCTCCTAATGAAAACAAAAATAAGTGGGACCTAATTAAGCTTAAAAGCTTTTGCACAGTAAAGGGAACCATAAAAAAAGAAAACAAAAAGACAACTCTTTAGAATAGGAGAAAATATTTGCAAACAAAGTATATGAGAAGCAATTAATCCCCAAAATATATAAACAACTCATGTATCTCAATTAAAAAAAAAAATGAAAAAAATAGGTAGAAGACCTAAATAGACTTTTCTTCAAAGAAAACATACAGATGGCCAACAAGTACAGGTGAAGATGCTCAACGTCACCTGATTACCAGAGAAAAGCAAATCAAAACTACTGTGAGACATCACCTCACAGCAGTCAGTGACCATCATCAAAAAATCTGCAAACAATAGATGCTGGAGAGGGTGTGGGGAAAAGGGAGCCTTCTTAAACCTTTGGCTGGAATGTTAACTGGCACAGCCACTATGGAGGTTCCTCAAAAAACTAAAAACTACCGTATGGCCTAGAAATCCCCCTCCTGGACATATACTCAGAGAGAATTAATTTAAAAAAAGATGCATGCAACCTAATGTTCAGTTCAGTACTATTTACAACAGCCAGAACATGAAGGCAATCTAAATGTCCAATCACAGAGGAATGGATAAAGAAGATGTGGTAAATATATATATATATATATATCATTATACATACATATATAATGAGATGGTAGCCATAAAAGGAAACAAAATAGTGCCATTTGCAGAGATGTGGCTGGACCTAGAGACCGGCATACAGAGGGAAATCAGGAAGAAAAACAAGCATTGTATACTATTGCTTCTATGTGGAATCTAGAAAAATGATACAGATGAATTTACTGGCAAAAACAGAGGCATAGATATAGAGAACTAACTTTTACATAACAAGGGGGGATAGCGAAGGTGGATGAATTGGCCATATGGGATTGACGTATATATACTACTATGTATAAAATAGATAATAAGAAGCTACTGTAGAGCACCAGGAACTCTCCTCAATACCCTGTGGAGACCTAAATGGAAAACAAATCTAAAAAAAGAGGGAGGGATATGTATATTTGTAACTGATTTGCTTTGCTGTACAGCAGAAACTAACAATATTGTAAAGCAACCATGCTCCAATAAAATTAATTTTAAAAATTATAGCCATTATAGTGTGAAAAGAAGCTTCTATAATGCATAAAAAGAAAAAAAATATGCTTTTATCTTTTCTTCATCTATCCAAGTCCGAATCATTTAAAATGATCTCTGAAAAAAAAATTACCATGTTTTACACGTGCTCAATAACACTCATGGCAAACGGCTACTGTACTGACAAATCTGGTATAGCTTACAGTTTGCAGTTGTGTTGAAAATGATTATTTCAAAGTCATAAGCCATTCACCAAAACCAACGCGGTGGTGGTGGTGATGCTCAGTTGTGTTCCCAACTACTCTTTGCAACCCCACTGACTACAGCTCACCAGGCTACTCTGTCCATGGGATTTTCCAGGCCAAGAATACTGGAGTGGGTTGCCATTTTCTCCTCCAGGAGACCTTCCTAACCTAGGGATCAATACTGTGTCTCCTGCGTTGGCAGGTGGATTCTTTACCACTGAGCTACCCGGGAAGCCCAAAATCAATGTGAATGTTGCTCAGTCGAGTCCAACTCTTCGTGACCCCATGGACTATACAGTCCATAGAATTCTTCAGGCCAGATTACTGGAGTGGGTAGCCTTTCTCTTCTCCACTAGATCTTCCCAACTCAAGGATCAAATCCAGGCCTCCTGCACTGCAGGCGGATTCTTTACCAACTGAGCTATCAGGGAAGGCCAATATACTCATTTTCAAACCTTTGTTCCAGTTAGCAAACGGCTTGAAAAGAAAAATCTACTAGCACTGAAACCGGTGAGCAAGCCCTCTTGTTTTAAACCAGTGCTCCCTGCTGGGTATGTGCCAGATAACTAGTAAAGAGATAAAAGTTCTATCACAGTTGACATTGGCTTAAACTTGAGTACCAAGGAATTTTTATTTCCCAGAAAACTTTCAACTTAGATGTATGCAGTCGGTTAACTAGCACTTGCCTGTACCACAGCTGCAGTGTCAGAAGAAAGGCAGTCCCTTCTTTGGGAAAACAAATGGATAGACAATTGTTTCCAATTCAGCAAATCTTAATGTCTGTGTAATCATAAGAGATTTAAACATGAAAAGGAACATTCAGACTAAAAAAATGATTGGACCTTTTATATACCTTTGTCTGTTGGGTGCTCTTTGTATGAAATCACAGACTTCACGTTTCAATTGATTGCTCATCAATGACATTTTCTCAGGTGAGATTCCCTGATCCTGCTTTTGGTAATGGGGGAGGAGACAATCTCAACAGAGAGCCCCACAGCTGCAGAAATCATAAGGATGACTAAGTAGGGGCTGGTCCTTTACCAAATTTGGGGAAAAGTTTTCTTGAGTTTTTCAAGAAAGTTCATAGTCCTTCGTTAAGAGGTTTCAGATGATGTAAGCGACATTCACAAGCGAATGTGTATCCTTGATTTATCAAAAAGCCACGAGTGAACTTATTTCCCTTTTGAAGTCCACCCTCCATCTCTCCCCTCAAATCCCAGCCTTCAGCTGAAACACACCTCTGGCTTCTGACCACTCCTGTTGACTTGCTACCTGAGCTCTTAATTCCGCATCATAAAAAGCCCTAGGGTCAGCTGGAAAAGACTGAATTTCCCTTAGATGTGCAAGGAGGGAGAGAACTAAGGGGCTGATCAACTGACAACAAATAATCTTTCATGGTTTCTAAAACAGGCTCCTAAAATAGACTGTCCACATCCATCTTCCTATAGGTTTTATGGCCTAGGAAGTGAAGACGTACCAGTGATGAACCAGGGATGTACCAGGAAAAGAAATTGTTGGGTATAAAAGGGATGGGAAAAAGCTTTTCTTTCATGCCATGAAGAGAAAATACAGAAGCTCTTAAATTACACCAAAGGCTTCTGTGGAAAACATAGTGAAGGGTTTAATAGTAATGTCTTGGGAGCCACATGTAGCTCAAGCCGAATCCCAGTTCCACCACTGTTGTCTGAGGCTTTATGAGCCTTGGCTCTCTCATCTATGAAACAGGATATTATGACTGGCCTAACAGTGTTATGAAAGCTAAATGAAAGATGCTTTAAAGTGTCCAATGCAAACAAATATTTAAGAAAAAAGAGCCAAGATACATAAGGGTTTTCAAATACTTAAAGATGTGTACAAGTATAAATCATCAATTATTTATAAATTTGAATCCTTCAGGATTGTTAGTAGATTTCCCAGCATAAAAAACATAAAAAGTAAATTAACTCCCACATTCCCTATTTCCTCTACCACTGACTTACTTCAGAGTCTCCAATTTCTTCCACTGCACCTTTACAATAACCTCAGCATTCTGCACTGCTGCCTAACAAGTCACCCCAAAGTGAGTGGCTTAGAAAATGATTTATTACTTGTCAGGATTCTGCGGCTGAGCTGGGAGGTTCTGACTCTGGCCTTACCTGGGCTCATTCACATGGTAGGAAAACTGGAAGCTGGAGCTTGGCTGGGATGTTGGGAGAGATGACTTCTTTCGCTTAAATGTCTGGGTATCTCTCTTTTTGCTTGGTCTCTCATCTTGACGAGCTTGACTTCCACATATGAAGCCTAAACTGCAAGACGCAAGCCTGGATTCAACGAGCGCTTTCTAAGCCTCCACGGGCATCGTGCTTGTTAAGACTATTGGCCAAAGCAAGTCACATGACCAAGACGGTATCCGTATGGGGGGTGGGAAGGCCACAGGTGTGGACATTTGATTCACAGGGGCCAGCAATATTGCGGTCTGCCACACCTTAGATGAATTCCCTCCTCCAGTCAGTTTTAGCAGCTCAGGTGTCTTCAATCAGGGCTAATACTGCCTCCCCAGCCCCACCCAGAGGAGAGAGTTTTGATTGTTACAAGCGGCAGGAGATGTGCTATTGGCATCTAGTGGGTAGACTAGGGATCTCAGGCCTCCTACAATGTGCAGGACAGCTCCCACAGCAGGGTAATCTAGTCCAAAATAGCAAGAGTGCCAAGGTTGAGAGACTTTGCTCTAGATGTAAGGTCCTGGGATAACACTAGGAACAAAGTGAGACCCAAACTCTCAACTCAAGGAGCTGCTTCTTATGGGGGAAGGCAGATAGGTAAAGAACAAATGCAATAAAATGATAGAGGCTCTAAAATATGAGGAAAAACCTGATGGCTTTGGGACCAAAGGAGGGAAGAGTCAGGCAAACATTGAGGAGGAAAGATGAGCTCTGCAGACACAGAGAATAGCATGCACCAAAACCACAGGGCTTGAAATATTGGGCTAGTCAAAATTTTGGGTTTTTTCTTAAGATGCTATGTAAAAACCTGAACACACTTTTTGGCCAACCCAAATATATTAATAGGTTGATATATTGGAGAATTTATCATTCTTTTAACATGAGTGAAGGACAAGCTGTGGGCTGAAAGTGGGGGTTTGGAGGTTGGGAAAGAAGGGGGAAACATGGGCAAATCCCTGACAGCTTCTGTGGCTCTTGTTGGTAATTCTCACTCAAGCCACACATCAGAATCACCTGGGAGCTTTTACAAAATATTAAAAAGTACTTTTGTGCCTCACCCCAGAGCAGGGAACTCTGGGCATCAGGACTATGACGTCTACAGATTTTGAAAGCTCCTCATGAGATTTCAGTTTACATTTAGAATTGAGAACTGTGCTGACTGCATCTTGCAGGCAGTGGGGAAACATAGAGAAGATTTATGCAAGAGGCAGCTTGATATTTTAGAATGGTGTTTATCAGAGGGTGAAAAATAGATAGGAGATAGGCAAGACTGGGCATAGAGAGCCCCATTCTATTAGGAGATGACCAGGACACACATCTCAGGGGAGAGACAGTGAGGACCCACACCGAGAGCAGAGATGGGGCTATTAACAGGTTGAGTTCACAGAATTCAAATTCAATTTTGAAACTGAATAAAATGGAGAGTGATGGGAGAAAAAGGAAGTTAGAGAGGACAAATATTGCATGATTACACTTACAGGAGGTTTCTTAAGTAATCAGACTCACAGAAACAGAGTAGAATGGGGGCTTCAGGGGCTGGGGGGAGGGGAAATAGGAAGCTACTTTTCAAGTGTAACAGTTTATTTGTGTGAGCTGAATAAGCTCTTGAGATCTGCTGTACCACATTCTGCCCATAGTTTACAATGCTGTATTCTGCCATTTTCAAAAGATAGATCTTGGGACAAATGTCTTTATCATCATTTTTAAAAAGGAAAAGCAAGAGAGGGATCCGGGAAATCTTCTGATTTTCTGCCTTCCTACCTGATGGAATAGGAAGGTCATTGCTGAACGAGGTCATGATATGGACTAGAGGTCACGATATGGACTATGAGTCAGATTTGGGTACACAGAGTTTGAAATTTCTCAGCTTCAAGCTGCTGTTAGTGGGCAGCTTTAGACTGTTCCTCGGGAGAGGGACCCAGTTTGCTTGCAGCGATCTGTGAGTCATGGGAATGGGTTAAGTTTGACCAAGGGAGTGTGGCGAGTGAGAAGAAGGGGCCAAGGGCTGGCTCTTGCATCACAGTGGTATGGAGTGCCTGGACAGGGGAGAAGCCAGCAAGTAATGCTGATAAGGAAGGTTCAGAGAGCCCCTATCTAGTCCCAATGGGTCGTTGTATATACCTCTGCCATGATGATGACTGTGCAATATTGAAAATATGAATTCCTCTTCCCACTGTCTAAATTCTTCAGTGGCTCCTCACTCCTCCTCGGCTGAAGTTTCCCACTACAGACGCTGAACGTATTTTTAACCTGATTACAACCTTTTGCCGTGTCCCAGCATCCACCAGACCCTCTGCTAGTTTTGAACCACTTTCAACTCTCTGTACTTTTTATGCTGTTTCATGCCTCTGGTCTCTGCACAGGTTTTCCTTTGACTTACATCCCCCTCCCTTTCTCTCTTCTCATTCTTTTGCTGAGCTCCTATGAGCCATTCAAAACTCAGTTTAGATGTCTTCTCCTCTCTGCCCCAATCAGAAAGTTATTTAAGAACTTTGTACAGAACTTTGTGCAGAATGGCATTTTCCAGAAAACAGCAAATAAAAGGTAGTGGTTAAAAGCAATCATACTGGACTAAGACCAGATTGAGTTCAACACAGGCTCCCTCACTGAATAGAAGAGCTTACCTTCTTCTCATTAATACCAAGTCCTGAAAATATATCTTTTAATGGTTTTAATAGTTTAAAAATATTTTGAAATTATTTTCTTAATATTTCCTAAAATTATTTCCTATTTTCCCATTATTTAAAAAAATAATCCTTTAAAAAAGAGTTTGTGTGGAATATTTTTAGTAAGATTTATATGCACATATGTATTAATGACTACCTCAATTTCTGATAATTTTAAGACTTATACTGGGCATTAAATTCAAACAGCTAGGACTTTTAATAACTTAATTTTAATTGTTTTCAAAAATAATAATTTTTCTTTATCTATATGAGGGAACAACTACATAATTTGTCAAGGAAAATTTTTTCTGTCTTTAGAATGTCTATTAATTCACAGAAAGTTCTGTATCAGGTACAAGGGATGACCACTTCCTCAATGAAATCAGGACAATAGTAAGTCAGTTAATTAAAATAATAATTCAAATAAGACTCATCCACCTCAACTGCTGGGAATAAAAGTACTTGAGCGTAGCCTGTTGGATGCATTAGTCAGCATATTTTTATCAGAGGCAATGGTATGAATTACTCTGGCAAGTTAGTTAACTGGAGAGATTGAGAGAGTATTTTTAATTACATTGTAAAATCTAGTTTCCAAGAGATAATGGGATTTGGATTCAGAGTGACCTGGCTTCAAATTTTGCTTCTGCCACTACCCAGCCTTGGGATTCCCTGATGGCTCAGTTGGTAAAGAATCTGCCTGCAATGCAGGAGACCCTCGTTCAGTTCCTGGGTCAGGAAGATACCCTGGCGAAGGGATAGGTTACCCACTCCATTATTCTTGGGCTTTCCTTGTCACTCAGCTGGTAAAGAATCTGCCTGGAATGCAGGAGGTCTGGGTTTGATCCTGGGGGTGGGAAGATCCCCTGGAGAAGGGGAAGGCTACCCACTCTAGTATTCTGGCTTGGAGAATTCCATGAACTGTATAGTCCACGGGGTCGCAAAGAGTTGGACACAACTGAGCTACTTTCACACTTTGACTTCCCAGCCATATTCATTCACTTATGCCACAACTTTTCTATGAGTCTCCTACTATCAGCCTATCCCCTTCTTTGTTCATCTTGACTTCTCTGTAAGCAACTATCAGAAATAAGAATCGCACACCTATGATCAAATCTTTCTTATGCTACTTACCAGGCTATATATGACTTTGGCCTCTATTTCCATGTCTATAAAATGGGGATATAACACCACCTACCATATAAGATCATTATGAAAATTAAAAAGTGGATAGGTGTAAGTACTCAGGGTCAGCATACCTTTTCTGTAATGGATCAGATAATAACTCCTGGCTTTCTAAACCATACAGTCTCTGATGCAATGAATCAGCTATGTAAAAGCAGCCACAGACTGACAATATAAGTGAATGAGTGTGACTATGTTCCAATAAAATTTATTTACCAAAAAAGGTTGGAGCCACATCTGGACCACAGACTATAACTTGCCAACACCTAGAGAACAAGCCATGGAACATATAAACATTTGTCTGTTGTTATCATTATCATTATTTTATACTTTTGGAGGAAATGTTTTATTATCAGTGGCATGCACTTGACTGTTTAGCCAGATTTGTATACATTTCTGCCAGTCATTTGGGAGCACTGTGACCTGAGAGCACTTTGAAGTGTCTGCTCAACGTTTTTGGACCAACCTGATGGTATGAATGAAAATAAAAAATGCATGGTAGTAAGTGGAGACTAAAATGGCAACCCACTCCAGTATTCTTGCCTGGAAAATTCCATGGACAGATGAGCCTTGTGGGCTACAGTCCCTGGGGTCACAAAACAGCTGGACACGACTTAGTGACTAAACAACACAACAACAATGGTAGTAAGAGCATGTGGTTCTAACTCTAATGAAAATTGTCTTTTTCTTCCTCCCATCCCCTGCCAAGATCGAAATATGAAAGTCTCTTACTGCCCTTTCCTGCCTGGTGACTTTTTAACCCATTTCCTCTGATAATGAAGATTTAGCTCTTAGGTGTCCAAACTTTAGATGGTGGTTTTCTATTATATCCTCATCTTGGACATTTTTTTCTTTCTTTATAGTACTTAAAATAATAGTGTATCTTTTAACTGGTGGGGTTCTAAATTTGATGAAATATATTATTAAATCTCAGGAAATGCTAGCTGTTGTTACTGATCATTTCTGCAGTGAACACTGTGTGGTGCTCTGCCCAGATCCCCTTCCCCAGCCAGTACACCTATCCAGCCCCACCTGCTCTAAGAGCTTTCTAGACACAAACACAAGATTACTCCCCACCCTTCTCCCAAAGGTGGCCTATAGCCACTGAATGAGTGATGGATGGATGTTATGGGCTGAATGGTTTACTATCCCTTAAATTTATACAATGAAGCCCTGATTCCAGTGCCTTAAAATATGATTTTATTTGGAGACTGGGTCTTTAATTGTTGATTCAACAAAATGAGACCCCATGGATAGGCCCTCATCCAATCTGACTGGTGTCCTTAAAATAAGAGGATGTTTGGACATAGAAAGAGACACTGGGGACTCGAATGCACAGAGATGGCCATGTGAAGTGGCAGCAAGGGGGCGGCCATCTGCAAGCCAAGGAGAGAGGCGTGAACCAGATCCTTCCTTTATGGTCCTATAGGAAACCAACCCTGTTGGCACCTTGATCTTGGACTTGCAGCCTCCAGATCTATGAGACAACATACTTCCATCATTTAAGACACCCAGCTTGTGACATTTTGTGATAGCAGTTCTAGCAACTAATAAAGTGAGGCACAAGATGCTGACCCTCTTGCCTCAAGGTGGAGGAACTCATGCTAATTCCATCCCCTTCTGATCTTGCTTCCCTCATGTCTTTCCTCCTGAGCAACCTCCTTCAATGAGTCAAGTGCATCCAAATCCCTGGGTCATGTTCTGCTTCTAGAGAACTGGCTCTAAAAGAAGGTCTACACTTTTCTTAGTCTGCTCCAGCTGCTATAACAGTCAACCAGAGACTGCATGGCTTAAATAACAGAAATTTATTCATTACATTACTGAAGACTGGGAAGTCCAAGATTATGGTACTAGCCCACTGAGTATCTGGTCAGGGTCCATTTTTTGACTCAAAGATGACCACATGGTACTGTATCCTCCTGTGGTAGAAGAAGCAAGGGAGCTCCTTGGACTATCTTTCATAAGGGCACTAATCTAGTTCCAAAGGACTCCATCCTCATGACCCAAGCACCTTCCGAAATCCCCATCTAGAAATGCCATAATAATGGGGTTAGGTTTTAACATACTGTCAACTACAAATTTGCACTTGCCATGAGCACTTGTCATCTACCTCTACAGGGATTAAATCACATACTATTATAGCTGCTTACCTTCAACACCCCCTGAAAAGAGTTTAGAGTGGAGAGACTGACAATAGAAAGATGAATGTGGCCAATAAATGAATTATTTTCTCATAATGATAACGTGTTTCTACATCTGTGCTGACACCCCCGGCACACCAGTATGTTCCAATGATGTTAAAATATCACATGTGTATATACTACCAGTGAAATAGAAGACATTTAAACACAGTATCTGAATTGGCAGAATGACTCAGGAAAAACCTGGCATCCTTCAGCACATGTGGGGAGCAGATTTTTAAATATACACATCTATCTAATTAGAAAAAAGCAGGGAAAAATATTAATATCCTATGCATATGCAGGAATTTCAATTATCTTTTGCAATATGTTATAATTTTGCATGTTACAAAACATTGATATTTTTAATGATTAAATCATGACTCATCTTGAGAAACTTTAATTTCTGTAGACTTTTCCAAAGTTTTCCTTTATTAGAGTGCATTAACAGAAATAGCTACATAGCATGTGTGTGTGAGAGAGGGAAAAGATGGAGAAAGGAACATGTTTGTGAAAACATTTAGATATTTATTGCCTCATGGATTTAGAGGCTAACAAATTTTTTACATATATGAGAAGAGGTAAGGGAACTCATGTGTTTCCTTATTTATGTCACTTTGGTTTGTGATAACATTGTACAGTATTAAGAGAAAGCATTGTTAGGATCACTCAATCAGGAAGTAAACTATGGTTAGGTCTCCACAGTCTCACTGAAATGGAAACTAGAAGCAATCATCAAGTAATTTTATGAATTTCAAAACAATTGCCAGTTTTCCACTTCCACTGTGTTTAAAGGCAGGTAACCCATTCTAAATTAGGGAGAAACAAGAGGCATCTATTACCCTAATAAAGATTATACTCTACCTTGTTCTTATTTTCCTGGATGAGTCTATATCTATTCTTTTGGTTTTCCCTGAATTTATCTTCACAAAACAAAAACACACATGCAAAAAATTGCAAAGCCTGAAAGTGATCCTATGTCTATTATGAGACAAGAATTTCATTGCTTGGTTTCCTGTACTACCCCTTTCCACCTGCCATGCGCATGCATATACTCAGCTCACAAATTACCATTTATCTCTGAATTGCAGAATATGTTTGATCAAACTCTGGTTCTTAAAATAATGTCTCCCAAGCTTTGCCTGTCACTAGAGTAACTTTGGAAGTTTTGGAAAGTTTGCATTCCCAAACACTAGTAGGGATAGTTTTAATTCTATAAGTACAGGCAATATAATATTTCCCTTGAGTCCCAAAGTTAAATAACAGGAAAAATTAGTCAGTCTTGTTCTTTAACTTTATATACATGAGAAAGGCAGAACGTCTTACAAAATATTTGCTACCACTTTGCCCTCTCAAACTCATGACATATATCCTTAGTTGGTCATGACAATCTTTCCAATAACTTGAGTCAGTATGAGAATCCTCATTACAGCACTACTGGTAGCTATTAGCAACCAATTGGAGGAAAAAATCAAACCTATTTCCCCTAAAAGGCAAAAGAGACTGAGTTAATTCAATTGCTATAAAGATTGTCAAAACTTTAGAAACAGCAACATACATTTGTACCATAGTTATTCTATTTGTAGTTTTTAAATTTATCACTTTCTCAATGTTGTATGCTGATTTAAATATTGGGTTGACCAAAAGAGTCATTTGGGGTTTTCCATAACATTTTACAAAAACCTAAATGAACTTTTTAGCCAGCCCAATGTGAAAAACTATGTACCTTCTTTTTCCCCAAGAGATGCCTATTTATTGTTTATCCAGAAAATATATCACAGAAATCGAGTCAATAGACAACTGTCCTGTTAAGCAACATGTAAACTTAAATCATCACTAGAAATAAAGGGAGAAAGTCACTATAATTTACAAACCTCTTTTCACATTTTTCCCTTGTTTACAGAGCACATTGGTCTTAAACTAGAGATTAAGAAGATTCTAATTTACAAAACTTGCATAAGGAAGTTTCTCATTTTATAAACTTAATTTCAGAATGTTACACTTTAAAGAATGGAATAAGATTTTTGATTAAGAGCTTATCTACAAAGACAATAAAGATTGTAGCATGATGGCAAATTTGATGATGCACTTAGGGGCAGAAAGATCCCTAGACGAGGGAATGGCAACCCACTCCAGTATTCTTGCCTGGAAAATCCCATTGACAGAGGAGCCTGATGGGCTACAGTCCATGGGGTCACAAAGAGTTGGAAACAATTGAGCATGCATGTAAATGTACAGAGCTAGCGAGTGTAATGCAGGGTAACATCAATTTTTTTTTTAATGTGCAAATTACTATTAATAACAGAAAGAAATCTGATATTAAATCTAATTGAAATTTAATTTAGACAGAAAACTTTAGATTCTACACTTCTAACTTGACATCTCCACTATGACTTTCCTTTGATATTTTCCTTCATACATAATTGAATTAGAAGACTTTTGTAGTATAGGAAGCATCTGGACCATGGATCCAGAAAAAGCTGCTGAGGCATAGGGGGAGACAGGAAAAATATATTAGATTTTTTTTTCCACTTGCTGCTGCTAAGTGGTTGCTGCTGCTACCGCTAAGTCACTTTAGTTGCGTCCGACTCTGTGCGACCCCATAGATGGCGGCCCACCAGGCTCCTCTGTCCCTGGGATCCTCTAGGCAAGAATACTGGAGTGGGTTGCCATTTCCTTCTCCCGCTGTGGTTGGCTTGGGCCATAGTCTCTACTTATGGCCTAACTGAATAAAACTTTTTCTAAAAAAAAAAAAATGAAGATTTTGGCACCAGCCCCCATGCTTTTCAGTGTGGGAGTTGTTATTAGGTAGGAAATGAAAAACAAAAAGAGAGCAGATTGGAGATGATTTTTAAAATGTGTGAGATTATTTAAATAGTGTGATAGCCTATTTTTCTGAGACCTGGCTCTGGAGAGAGCTTGATTTCCATAGCTTGGGGAATGCCATATGACTAATCAAATATCTGAAGCTTATGCAAATCACATAGGTTTTGTCTTAATTTACATTACTCTAAAGCCAAAGAGACCCTGATATATTTGGGGGGTGGGGGTAGGCATAGTTAGTTCTGACAAACAACAGCAAAGTGTTGGGGGTTCACCTTGAGCTTATAACTGACTAATAGCCTAAGCTTCAATTTCACTTGGCCTTTGTAAATGTTCCCTAAATTAGGGACTATTTAAAATGGTGGCTATTTAACTTGCATTTATTCTTCTTATGTACAAATTCATATTTTGAAAGTAAAGGGATTATATTTATTGTGTTGTGTCCAACTCGTTGTGACCCTATGGACTGTAGCCTGCCAGGCTCCTCTGTCCATGGGATTCTCCAGGCAAGATTTCCTTGCCATTTCCTTCTCCAGGGGATCTTCCCAACTCAGGGATCGAACCCACATCTCATATCTCCTGCATTGGCAAGCAGGTTCTTTACCACTAGTGCCACCTGGGAAGCCCATTTACTATTTTCATGTAGATACTAAACAGGTCAGGAAGCAACAGTTAGAACTGGACATGGAACAACAGATTGGTTCCAAACAGGAAAAGGAGTATGTCAAGGCTGTATATTGTCACCCTGCTTGTTTAACTTATATGCAGAGTACATCATGAGAAATGCTGGGCTGGAGGAAGCACAAGCTGGAATCAAGATTGCCGGGAGAAATATCAATAACCTCAGATATGCAGATGACACCACCCTTATGGTAGAAAGTGAAGAAGATCTAAAGATCCTCTTGATGAAAGTGAAAGAGGAGAGTGAAAACGTTGGCATAAAGCTCAACATTCAGAAAACTAAGATCATGGCATCCGGTCCCATCACTTCATGGCAAATAGATGCGGAAACAGTGGAAATAGTGGCTGATTTTATTTTTCTGGGCTCCAAAATCACTGCAGATGGTGATTGCAGCCATGAAATTAAAAGACGCTTACTCCCTGGAAGAAAAGTTATGACCAACCTAGATAGCATATTAAAAAGCAGAGACACTACTTTGCCAACAAAGGTCTGCCTAGTCAAAGCTATGGTTTTTCCAGTAGTCATGTATGGATGTGAGGGTTGGATGGTAAAGAAAGCTGAACGCTGAAGAATTGATGCTTTTGAACTGTGGTGTTGGAGAAGACTCTTGAGAGTCCCTTGGACTGCAAGGAGATCCAACTAGTCCATCCTAAAGGAGATCAGTCCCGTGTGTTCATTGAAGGACTGATGTTGAAGCTGAAACTTCAATACTTTGGCCACCTCATGGGAAGAGCTGACTCATTTGAAAAGACCCTGATGCTGGGAAATATTGAGGGCGGGAGGAGAAGAGGACAACAGAGGATGAGATGGTTGGATGGCATCACCAACTAATGGACATGAGTTTGGGTGGACTCCGGGAATTGGTGATGGACAGGGAGGCCTGGCGTGCTGTGGTTCACAGGGTCGCAAAGAGTTGGACACGACTGAGCGACTGAACTGAACTAAGCATTTCACATAAGTGCTGCCTGAAGGCTGGGTTTGAGCTAATCAAAGAGCATTAAATGACAAGAAAACATACTACGTAAGAAAATTATTCTTATATGACATGCTTAGTATCTATGTGAAAATAGGAAGCATTGGTTAAGTTGCCATGTGTTTTGTCAACCAGTTTTATCTGATAATTTTAATAAATAGAATGGGGTCTTTTTCTTGTGGGAGAGGGGATACAGATATATGGAACTCCTATCCCTATCACTCTCATTGTAGCTGTATGGAAATGACACTCACAAGATAAATATTTGAAGAGAGGATTATTTCCTTAAAACTTAGAAAACAGTAATGTAGAATGTCTTCTTCAAAAGGAGATAAGTTCTTTATCTGAAGTATGGGCTCTGTCCTTTGAACACAAGGGTGAACTTAGATTCTGACCTGTCTAATGATACAATCTGTTTCTTGGGCTCTAGACATCGTTAGCTTTAAAAGAACCTTTTATATTTCATATGTTACTGAAATTTAACCATATAGAAACATGTTTGATATTGGTGTGATGCCAGTTTACTTTCCTAAGTGATGAACTTAAAACTGACTATAATAAAGGGTGTAATAGCATGATTATTGAAAGGTTTGGAGTTCCAAGCCCAGTTATGGCATTTATTTGAGGGAGGGATTGAATTCTGGAAACCTCGCATTCAATATCTGTGAAGTGAGAACAATAATAATACCTATTTCTAGGAAAGGTATTCAAAATATTTAACAACTGGTTAAACTCAAGCCTAGACAAATCAGAACAAACATCCATTTGGTCAAAATAAATGCCAGTCAATACACATATTGCTGAGGATCAACCAGAATATTGGTTATTCTAACACGTGAAAATTGGCATTTTTAAAAATTGAAGGGATTATGTAGATTGTTGATGTGTATTATAATTTATCGTGACTATGAATCTTCCGTGCACTTCAAAATAAACAAATATGTGCATAATTAACCTGAAGTTTAAATTTTCCAATGACTTAAAGCTCATCCTTTTTTCTGCTTCTTTATCTTTAGCAATTCTGTAGTTTTCAGTTTCACTTAGGAAAAAGCTCCCAAGGCCAGAAGAGAAAACGAGAAAAACATATTCTCTTCACCTGATTACCTCCTAGCCAAAATATTGACTTTTTATATTTTTATTTTACAGGAAAATTCAGTACCACCAGCTAAAAAGGCCTGTGGCTCCCTTCTATTCTACTTGTCCTCAGAAGTAGAATATATCCTAGCTTCTGCTATTTCATTTCCTTTTGTGGGTTCAGTAGGCATTTGGAGGGTTTCACTTAAGAAGAGATGAACAGTATAAACAGACAAAAAAAGTCCTGTTGAACCTTTTTTTTTTTTTTTTTTTTTAAAGCACCTATTCTATATGAGTCCTTTTCTGTACCAGTCTGCTGTTTGAACAGACTGCTCAAAGTTGGGTTAATGACACCAGGACTGTCAAAAAGGAGAGGTCTGGGGATTTAGGGATGATAGTGTTTTGTTAAAGTATCTGACAGCACAATGAATACTGCACATGCTTTGTATATATCTAGTGATTAAGCAAGAAGAAAAATGAATTTTCATGGCTAGTAAAGGCTTTGATTAAGACTTATAGAAGGCAGGAAGCAACTTTGAGAAGTGATATCAGTGTGCTCAAGGACCCAAACAGTGGTGTAAAGCATTTTTTCAGCAGAATGACACTTGATTCGAGTGAGAGCTTATGAAGTACAAAATAGATGTATTACAATTAAAGACAGTATTGCAGTAGTTGAAGTTAAAGTTGATTCCTGGCACACTGCTAACTGGAACTATCTTCCCCTACCTTCCTGACACATCCGCTTTCAGCCCTTACTGGGTACTGCCCCAGTAGGAAAACATAGCATCTTCAAATTTGGGAATCTGAGGATAATTTAATAGAGATTATTTATAAAGAAGAGACAGGGTATAAAGAAATCCCCAAAGACAGCACAACACCCTAGAGTTAATAATGGTCTGAAGCAGTCTGATGTTTTGCATTAAAATAAAAATGGCTACAGTATTTCTTATTCCAGTTGAAATGGCTAAATATTTCTTATCTTTATACAGTATCCTTTGATTCTTCTGACTGAGGGGTGGTGTCTCTATTCCCTTCCCTTGAATGTGGGAGCATTTGTAACAACAGTAGAAAATGATGCCATGCAATGTCCAGAGCTGCATCATACAGGGTGATACGATTTACGTGTTTGGTTTTCTCTGAGATGCTTGCTCTTGGAATCCAGCCACCAAACGGAATTTTGGAAATTGAAGCAGTCTAGCCCTGGAACCTGGCGGGCTACAGTCCATGGGGTGGCCAAAGGTTGGACACGACTGAGCGACTAAGCACAGATAGCACATAGCCCTGGAAAGGTCTCTGTGAAGAGGAACCTGGACTCTCTGACCCCCAGTCTAAGCTGAGTTCCAAGGCCATAGTCAGTACCAACTTGCCATCTGTGTGAGAGAGCCATCTTAGAAGTGGATCCACTACTGGTAAGAGAAAGAAATGAACCTTCTCTACCAAGCCCTGCAAAAATTGCAGAATCTTGTGTCAAAGAAATGATTGTAGTTCTCAGTCTCTGTGGTGGGATAGCCTGCTTTGCAATAATAATAACTGAATCAAGAAGTTACTATTATCCTTAGGCCTGAGGTAGACAGCAGAAGTTTTGGTGACTAAAACTAAGAATCAGAAAGAAGTGTGTGCTATTAATGGTCCCTCCCAAGAGAGGAAACTGGAAAAATAAACAGGCTAAACTCATCCTCCCTCCTGATGAGCTCCTTCCGGTTGATTCTCTCATTGACTGAACCCAGTGGGAAGCCAGAGGGTAAGGGTGCCTATTAATATAGTCCATTCACATTAGCCTCAAGAGGCAAAGAGAAATGGGAAAAAGTGTCACAGATCTTGAAGGCAACTATAAAAAATGATATCCAACTCAAACTCCTTCAACTACTCTGCACAGTTCCATGAAACAATTTAAGATACACCTATGGAGTAGATACTTCTTCAGAATTTCATCGCTGTTTAAAATTCTGCTCTAGATTACTTAATCTTTGTAAAGTGATGTGCATAGACATACGGATCTATAGGCCTATAGGTATATCTATGTATAGATATAAATATATAGATTAATATACCATAGTGTCAAGATGTGATTGATGATTACCATTTAAAAATTTTCTTTCTTTCGCTTTATCTGTTTTGTTTTTCTACAATGAGCAAGTACAACTTTTGTCCTTTTCAAAGTCATTAAGCAAAAAATAAAGTCTCAACAGAGAGTATTTTCAAGTTTGTGATGCTTTTCTCGATTTAAAATGCAAATTATCCTGGGAGAGTGAACTTGGGTTAAAATTAAGGACATCAGTCCTTCATGGGGTAATATGAATATTTTTAAAGACTTTGTTGAAGGCAGGCTTTGATGCAATTGCAAAGGAAGCCTTTGTGGTGAAAGGAAGAGGAAATAAAGGTGAAGAGATACAATGAAATCACCAGACAGGGATTAAAAGACGTAAGTTTCTGAGTCTAAAGAAAATCTTTAAATGTTTTAGTTTGGCCAACAGCACATTAGGACTACTGTTTAAAGAACACTGTCAACAGGTAACAGCAAAAGATCACAATGACTACTCTCTATAGGGTTTGTTTGCCCACATCCATCTCAGTACATTCTCTCAGCTCCTTGTCTGCCTGGTTCTCCAAGATCCTTCGATGTTATCTAAGAGTGGCTGAAACCTCAAGATCTAACAAAAAGTAATTGTGCCAATGCCTTGAAGTCAAATCCTGTACTCAAGAATCATGTGCCTGAAAAGCTGGGACCCTAATTTAAAACACTAACCTACATCGTGGGGTTACCATCCAAGAGGACACAGGTTGAATGGCCTCGGGTGTGTTGGGGCTTTCAGCAATTCACTCTTTCATTGCACACAGACCTTCTAAGAGATAGGACAAATAGAACTCAGAACTATATTTTGGATTGTTTGGAAGAATCCTATTAAACATTTCCTCCAAAGCAGTAATCCAGGCTTTTGAGAGTCAGCATGACACTTCAATGAATTATTCATGCAAGACTCTGCAAGATGGGCAAGTTTCCTGCCAAGAGATGCACAGCAAGGGGTGTTATAAAACTGAAATTGGTATGTGTAGAGGGGAACTGATGGAGAAGATTTCAAAAGATGATCTCTTTGCCGAGATAAAAACAAAGAAAACCCTCTAGACCGTTAAACCTTGCTTTCACAGCAGAGAGCTTTCTAAATGCTCTGATTCCCTCCTGCCATTCCTTGTCTTTCCACAGCCCAAGTTGTTAAAACATAATTCTCTCCTAAGTTTAATTAGAATAAGAAAAGGATTGTGAAATAGACCAATCAATTCTGAAAGGACCCGTTGGCATTTCATTGTGTGACTCTGGTTGCTTCGTTTTGTGCAGATGAAAAGGTTTTGGATGCAAAGTTATTGCAGTGGCGGGGAAGACTCTATCTTAAACAAACAAGCAGGCAGCACATGCCCGCATGCCTGCCTGACTAGAAGCAGACTGGAAACTTAACTTCAGCGTTGACATATGGCAGCGGTACAATGACTATTGCCAGTCCAAGGATTAAAGCCTCTGAATTTCCCCCACATTTGCAGGATTTAATACTTTGGTGCAGCGCTCTGCATCTGTAAGAGAATAAAGCTTATGTCACTGATGGTACATCCCGCTGAGCAGCAGTAAGTAAGCTCACAGCAGAGATAAAAGAAGCCATACCCCAGTAAGCAGTCATAAGAATAAATACAAACTACAGATATTACTTATCTGGTCAGGCTGTACAATTTCTGGGTGAAGAAATCATTCAACACTGAATAGTCCTGATAATGACATTATGAATAATGCAAAGCTTCCGCTGTGCAAAGGAGGCCATCATTAATGCAAAGCTCCTCCAATACCTCTGAAAATGCTCTTTTTATTTTAATTTATATCTTAGTGAATGTCAAATACACACCATCCACAATTAGGTTGGAGAGCTTAACAATCGTTTATTCTAATTTGGTCTCAATTAAGGATTTGATGGCAATCCCATCTTTCCTTTCAGCAAAGCACAAGAGGATAATCTTCAGGTTATTATCCCATTTCTAACACTCTAAGAAATAGTAACTAGAAAGTAATGAAAAATACATGTGAGTTTGAGGTTCCTGCTCTTTCCAAAATAGTCTTAAAGACTGTGTACATAATCTTTAGAGAAACACAAAAATCTTCTGCTACAACAAACTACATACCTCCCTCAACTCTAAAAATGCGTACATCCAAATCTTGTAACTTTGTCTGGAATGAGAGTGCAAATGGACAACGGGAAATAAAATGTTCTGGGTGATGGTTTCATTTTCAAGATATTAAACCAGAATTATTCGGGTGGGGATTTGAGGATTAGGCTTGTGTTGAAGTTACAAAATTTCCCACTGGAAGTTATTTTGAGTTCTAAATGACTGGGATGATTTTTTTTCTTAAAGACAAGCACAATTGGAACTGATTGACAGTGGGGTAGTCTCTGCATAAGGAATAGCATTTCCATTCTACAAACCTATGGTCATGGGATGTTTAGAAAACATTCCAAAGCTGACTTCCATGCTCCTAAATTTTAGAATTAAACTCAATTCCTGATCCCTAAAACTAGTTAAATTATAATTATGATTCATGAAGAGGCACAAATTTCCTTATTCTAGATTTGATACACTATTTTGAGTGCTTTCTTAAGCATCTGTGCATCATATTGAGCATCATATTTACTAGATGTTATTAACTATAAAGGGGCTTCCCAGGTGGTACTAGTGGTAAATAATTTGCCTGCCATTGCAGCAGATGCAGGAGATGTGGGTTCAATCCCTGGGCCTGAAGATCCCCTGTAGGAGGAAATGGCAACCCACTCCAGTATTCTTGCCTGGGAAATCCCATGGACAGATTAGTCTGTTGGGATTTAATAATAAGGGCAGTAATCTGGTCACTTCCTAATTTAAATATCAGTTCAGTTCAGTCGCTCAGTCGTGTCCGACTCTTTGCGACCCCATGAACCACAGCACGCCAGGCCTCCCTGTCCATCACCAACTCCCTGAGTCCACCCAAATCCATGTCCATCGAGTCGGTGATGCCATCCAACCATCTCATCCTCTGTCGTCCCCTTCTCCTCCCGCCTTCAATCTTTTCCAGCATCAGGGTCTTTTCCAATGAGTCAGCTCTTCGCATGAGGTGGCCAAAGTATTGGAGTTTCAGCTTCAACATCAGTCCTTCCAATGAACACCCAGGACTGATCTCCTTTAGGATGGACTGGTTGAATCTCCTTGTAGTCCAAGGGACTCTCAAGAGTCTTCTCCAACACCACAGTTCAAAAGCATCGATTCTTTGGTGCTCAGCTTTCTTTATAGTCTGACTCTCACATCCATACATGACTACTGGAAAAACCATAGCCTTGACTAGACAGACCTTTCTTGGCAAAGTAATGTCTCTGCTTTTTAACATGCTGTCTAGGTTGGTCATAACTTTCCTTCCAAGGAGTAAGTGTCTTTTAATTTCATGGCTGTAATCACCATCTGCAGTGATTTTGGAACCCAGAAAAATAAAGTCAGCCACTGTTTCCACTGTTTCCCCATCTATCTGCCATGAAGTAATGGGACCAGATACCATGATCTTAGTTTGAATTTAAATATACCAATGCATAAAATTTCTCTGGAATCACTAAGTAATAGATTATATATGCAGAAAAGAAGCATTCTTCAGATTAACTCAGTGAACAGATAAAAGACTATCCAGAAGTGTTTTCCACCTATTTTAAGATGTGTTATAAATATCACACATTTTTTTAAAAAAGGGGGATTCAAATGATTTCTAGTTCTCATCGGTCTTTAGGTGGTGCTAGTGGTAAAGAATCTGCCTGCCAAAGCAGGAGACATAGATAGGCGTTTGATCCCTAGGTCACGAAGATCCCCTAGGGGAGGAAATGGCAACCCATTGCAGTATTTGTCTGGAGAATCCCATGGACAGAGGAGCCTGGTAGGCTACAGTCTATAGGGTCGCAAAGAGTCTGACACAACTGGAGTGACTTGGCATACAGCACAACTATTAGACAACATGAGAAAGAAGAAAAAAAAAAACCCATAGTTAGGTATACATAATGACAAATTATGTTGTAAACCAAATTATCACCCTATTCTCTGGAAATTTCATTTTTTAAAGCCTGTGAATTCGGCAGTTATTTATTAGACATTTGGTCATGACATCTCAGGTGATTAATATCATAGACATATGCCCAAAATACATCAAGAAAGAAGATGCTGCTGCTGGTTCTTTTTATATTTGATCAGAAATAAGATCTTTAATATCACTAGAATTAAATATAGCTGTCACAGTTTTAGCATTTTAATTATATTATTCTTGGATAAGTTATGTCTATGCAAACAAAACAAATTAGATCAAAAATAAACACAAAGCTGCTCCAGTTTGTTAGTGTCAAATGTAGTGTTTTTCATTGCACACAGGACCAGAATTATCAGTGAATACAGTCTTGTGATTTGAATTTATTTTAGGAAAAAGATTCTATATCTAAGAAAAGTTCTTAAAAGAGAATCTAGAAAAATATTTGTACATTACATTCTGAAATTTCATGTTATCTTTTTTGCTTTGGTAAAGTTCCCTGACATGAATGCAAATTTTCTGTAATTTTACAGAAACTGAACAGCTACTGGCTGACATAAGAATATATATCAAGCCCATCCACATACTATCTGTCATTCTAACACTTACCCAATATTCAAAATTGCTGAACATGTCCACATGAAACATATCTGAATTCATTACAAACAAACAGAATCAATAAACAACTAGAAGGATTTTGTCATCTGCTTAATTTTTAGAAATTGACAAGAATAAATAATTTTTTTGTGCTTCATTCCCACAGTTGTTGCAATTGTTGATAACAGGGCTAAGTCAGATTTTCCTAGTGCCTAGAATCCCATTGCCACCTCTGAGTTTTACATTCATTCTTTCAGGAAATCAGAATCCCTTTTGGTAAAAGGGAGCCACTAAGTGAAAAATGTCTGCATAACAAAATCTTCCAAAATGTTCTATTTTAAAGAAGAGAGTAGCCAAGTGACTGTAAAAATTAAGAACTCTATTACATTTATTTATTTATTTTTTACATATCTTACACATATTTTCATTCATTTGTTTAAAACCTAGTATCTGGATATTGATGTTTTCTAAGGGCTACAAAATTTAATGAGATAGTGCAGCCATGAAGGAACTTAAATTCCAGTTGGAAAGTCAGAGAAGGGCAGAGTGAAAATAAGACAGACATCCTTAGTTAGATGGCAAGTTGTTGCCAAATGTCTTTCCAAATAGGTGACTGATGCTTAACATTTGATCTTGAAGGAAGTGTCCCAGCCAAATAAAAAATAAGGGCTGCAGTAATCAAGTCAAAGAAAAAGTCTTTCCAGAGGGACATACAACTGCACCATGACTCAGGAAATCCCAGTAATGAGAAAATGCTAATACAGGAAAGCAAAACCCATTTTTCACCAGACCGAGTACACAATGAGTAAAATGTACCTTCTGCAACTTGAAAGGCAGATGTTTGAACTATGTCTTTCTTACATAGCAAGTAATAAACCTAAGGATATCTTGGTTATCCCCAAAGATGTCATATGTTTAAATCAAGGTTCATAATACAGTTTCGAAGAAGATTAATGACAGGGAAATAAGCTGGAAGATCAAAATCATAACAATCATAAAAAGAGCAATGTTGTACAATTGGAGCACAGTTACACAGACTGTGTAACAAAACACCCTTATGCATTAACTGCTTAAATTCTCATAATACTCTTTCAAAATTGATACTGTCACTGCCAAATTACAAGTGAGGAAACTGAGTCTCAGAAATTTAATGGAATTATGCTAAATTTTTGAAGGATGTATTTATTATCCTTAAAGGCTGATATCACAGAGGAACAGCCAAGAGTCTTCCTGGGATTTTGCTTCAATAAAGAGAAAATAGCCTTCTTCATAAGCTCTAAGCTTGACTCAGCACAATAATTTTAACTATTTTTTCAAGCAGTGGCCATTTAGTGATTTCTAGCTATTAGGATCTGCACTGGAATTACCAATAACTCTGCCTAAGGTCACACTTTTTTTTTTTTGGCCAGCTTGGCTTCAATATGTTTGCTTTGGATTTGGTAAACTTTGAGGATATGGAAATTCAAAAAGTGGGTTCAGAAATATGAGTTGGTATTTTTAATGCATGTCCATCACTTGCCTCAAAACACAATTTCTAGGAAATGCCATGTAAAACTAATGCAGGACGTCCCTGGCAGCTCCGTGGTGAAGAATTCACCTCCTAATGCAAGGCACAGGGGTTTGATTTCTGATCTGGGAAGCTAGGTGATCCCACATGCCATGGATCAGCTAAGCCCCTATGCCGCAAGTATTGAGCCTGTGCTCTGGAGCCTGCAAACCACAACTACTGAGCCCATGTGCCCCAACTACTGAAGCCCATGTGTCCTAGCAACACTGCTCTGCAGCAAGAGAAGCCACCACAATGAGGAACCATTGCAATGCAAGTAGAGTAGCCACTGCTTGCCACAACTAGAGAAAAGCCCATGTAGCAGTGAAGACAGAGTACAGCCCCAAAATAAATATATAATAACAAAAATTATGAAAAGTTAAATGGAAAGGCTAGAAATAAAAGCAATCTATCATTGACAAACAATTGAAGAAAAGGATTATCAGAAGAGTAAAAAATGTTAAGAATCAGGGAACTTGGATGTATGTTAATAAAAATTATAATTAAAAAAAATGCAGACTCACACAGCACTGCCCAGATTATGAAAATAAACTAATTCTTATACCACTCAGTTATAATGGATTTATGAATACTTAATTTTCCTAGGCCCTGTTTCTTTTTTTTTTCTGTGTATATTTGGTGCTTGGTACTCTATCTAGGTAGGATATAAAATTAAAAATAAAACAACCTCATAGGGAGAAAGTTGAATTATTGAGCCATAATTTTGAATTGAGTTTCTGGTGAACACACAAACCATTTGAGCTTTGCACTCATGTTTTCTATTGTCATTGGTGGCTCTCTGAGGAGTTACAGTATCTCATAATTCAGGCTTGTTTATTCCAGGGTTAACAGCACAGAAAGAGAACATCTTTTTATGCTTATAATATACGATTGCATATTAACAGTGTTGGAGATGATATTCGTCTTTGTATCTTGGTAAAAATAACAATAGTCAATAGATGGATTTTGTTCTTCCTAAAATATTTATTGTGTGACACCTGTGTACATAATACAACTGGATACTGTGGGAGCTGAAAATTAGTGCATCACAACTACAATTCAGTTAAAAAGTTAAAGCAATATGTGTGTAATTCTATAAATATTTATTATAAAAAAGAAAATAACTGTAAAACATTCTATTGAAAAATTAAACATTTAATGAAAATGGAATAATTGCTAAATGATGAAATCTAATGGAGTTATCCAAGTAAAAACTGAGATGGATGTTGTCAAGGTAGAGATTTGGAAGAATCAAACTTCAACCAGTTAATCTTTTACTTTTGGGAGCAAGGAGAAATTTATCTCTGCTAACACAAGTTGATGATGGCAATTTCTTTAAAGGATACAGAAGAATTTCATGGAACTCAAGGGCAGGAGTATAGTTGGCCTCACAGAATATAGAACTAGGAACCAGAATGCCCATAGAAAACACTCTTCCCATATCTCACAGCTCTTGCTCTTTTCTGGGACCGTATGGGCTCTCATTTCTGCCTCCTGACACTCTACTCAGCCCACCTGACTCTGAAACTCAGCCTTCTCCCTTACTGTCTTATCCTGGGCAAATGAACTTAGTATATTGCAGGTTCAATCCCTGGGGATACATGGCCTAAATCTTTTTTTTAAATGCCCATTTCATATGATTGTTGAGAGCATGAAATGAATAGGCATCATTATTCTTTATTCTTTCAAAATTCTCTGAAATTTTCCACACTAGGTATTTTCTAGAACTTGAGTTTTATTATCTACTGTGAAAAATGTGCAGTAGGTTGGACCTCATTATCTAACCATCTCCACTGAAAGATTAATAAGAATCTAATTTGGGCCAGGCTAAGGAAAGAGAGGTACATGCTATTCAAGTGAAATTTCAACAGACACAGAAACTCAGTAATTGAAAGAAATATTTGAAGAAAATATTTAGAAAAAAAAATCAGTAAACGATAGCCTAGTGAGGTGAATGAGGAAGGGCTGTGAAATGTAGTAGTGAATTCTAATTTTGTTTGCAGTTTTGATTTAGTATTTATCATGGATTTTTTTTGCATTAAAGTTGATTTTCAATTGATATTTTATTATTTTTGTCCTGATTATTTTTGGCACCTATTTAAGTTTTAGGCCCAAGATGAAGGCTTCATTCAGCTTACCTTGGCCCTGGTTCTATGATGCTAATTTTGAATAGTTTTTCAGTAGCTCAGTCATGTCCTACTCTTTGCTTCTCTATGGGGATTTCCAAGCAAGAATACTGGTCATGCCCTCCTCCAGGGGATCTTTCCAACCCAGTGACTGAACCCAGGTCTTCTGCATTGCAGGTGGATTCTTTACTATCTGAGCCACCAGGGAAGCCCAAGAATACTTGAGTGGGTTGCCTATCCCTTTTCCAGACTGTCTCCTAGAGTTTGCTCAAATTCAGGTCCGTTGAGTTAGCGATGCTATCTAACTATCTCACCCTCTGCCATCTCCTTCTCTTTTTGCCTTCAATCTTTCCCAGTATCAGAGTCTTTTCCAGTGAGTCAGCTCTTAGCATCAGTTGACCAAAGTACTGAAGCTTCAGCTTCAGCATCAGTCCTTCCAATGAATATTCAGAATTGATTTCCCTGAGGATTGACTGGTTTGATCTCCTTGCAGTGCGAGGGAATCTCAAGAGTCTTCTCCGGACCATAGTTTGAAAGTGTCATTTTTTCACTGCTCAGCCTTCTTTATGGTCCAACTCTCACATCCACACATGACTACTGGAGAAACCATAGCTTTGACTATACAGATGTTTGTCTGCAGAGTGATGTCTCTGCTTTTTAATAAGCTGTCTAGGTTTGTCATAGCTTTCCTTTCCAAGGAGCAAGAATCTTTTAATTTCATGGCTGCCATCACCATCCACAGTGATTTTGGAACCCAAGAAAATAAAATCTGTCACTGCTTCCACTTTTTCCCCATCTATTTGCCATGAAGAGATGGGGCTGGATGCTATGATCTTAGTTTTTTGAATGTTGAGTTTTAAGTCAGCTTTTTCACTCTCTTCTTTCACATCAAGAGGCTCTATAATTTCTCTTCAGAACTGTCTGCTATTATAATGGTATCATCTGCATATCTGAGGTTGTTGATATTTTTCCTGGCAATCTTGATTCCAGTTTGTGATTCACTCAGCCCAACATTTTGCATGATATACCCTGCATATAAATTAAGCAGGATGACAATATACAGTCTTGTAGTACTCCTTTCCCAATTTTGAACCAGTCAGTTGTTCCATGTCTGGTTCTAACTGTTGTGTCTTGATCCACATACAAGTTTCTCAGGAGATAGGCAAGGTGGTTTGGTACTCCCATTTCTTTAAGAATTTTCCACAGTTTGCTAGAATCCACACAGTTAAAAGGTTTAACATAGTCAGTGAAACAGAAGTAGATGTTTCACGGATCACAGCCTTGTCATAGTGAAGTGGCTTGTGTAACTCAATGAAGCTATGAGCTATGCTGTGGAGGCTAATCCAAGGTGGATGGTCATAATGAAGAGTTCTGCCATTTTGAATGAGCAAGCCTATATATAGCATCTTATTTTTAGGAGTGATCACAGAACTCTTCTTTGCATGGAAGACACAGATCTAGTCTTTACTGAGAAAAACAAGCAGGGAACAATCTCAAACTGTCCAAAAATTACCCAGGTACTTCCAGTTCTCTGTCTTTGACACAGGACAAAAATTACCAAAGAGAGGGCAGAGGAATTTTAATAAAATGAAGTTTGGCCGATCTAGGATTTTAAGGCCATTACATTATACCCTGAAATGTACCCAGCATTAGTTTGGCAGCTACGGCAGAGACGATCACAATTGAGTTGACAACATGCAGTGAATTGGTCTAATTCTGAATCAGAACCTATTCCAAGCCACCATTTATGCCGAGGGCAAGGTGGAGCCTAATTTATCATGTAAGGGAAAAGGATGAGGCCAGTTCTAACTGGATTAGGAAGAAATGGCTCTAGGGCCAACTCCCATGGTCATCTGAGACCCCAAATATTAAGGCTCACTAACTCAGAGCAATCTATGAAAACGTCCAGGCAAAATTTAAGCAAATTAACAGAATTTCAATGATACCCTGTCCTTAGCCCAACTTCCAATAAAATATCTCCCTTTATCATCTGAACCATCATAGAATATATCCCTCCATTATTTAGGCTTTATCTGTGGCTCAGTCAGTAAAAAAAAACTCTGCGTACAATGCAGGAGATCCAGGTTCAATCCCTGAGTCAGGAAGATCCTCTGGAGAAGGTGGAGAAGGAAACAGCAACCCACTCCGGTACTCTTGCTTGGGAAATCCCATGGACAGAGGAGCCTGGCAGGTTACAGTCCATGGCATTGCAAGTGTTGGACATGACTCAGCAACCACCACAGTTTGTCTTGGTTTATAGCAATTTGTCAGAACCATTCCTGTGGTAACTTTGCCTCCTCAAGAAAGTCTCTAGCATAGATTTCTCAAATACAAAATATTATAATGTTGTTCTGGTATTCCATTATGTCATAATAGAAACTGGATATAATTTCCAGTTTCAGAAAAAAAAGGAAGTCAAAATGCTATATTGAACTCTCAAGGCATCCATGGATAAAACAAAATTCAAACCTCAACTTTTTTGATTGAGCCCTTTGATCAGAAATTATATTATTCATTACAAATGATAATATCGGTACTAATAGCTGACACTTAGCATTTGGGGGCTGGTAGTACTCAGAGCTATATAGCTGTGAACTCAGTCATCCACACTCAACAGTCAATGATGGTAGAATTATTATTCCCTAGTTTTAGAGTTGAGAAAACTGCCTGACTGGATTAGAGAGTAAAAAGATGATCTATTTCATTGTTTCACCAGAATATGATTTTAATTTGATGCTATTTTCTTATCATAATAGAAAATTTTTCCTATCATTAGAACAGACTCTAAGTCACATACCCTTCCCTCTCCTTCAGCTGGGCCTCTGGGGCTTCTTCAATACTGTGGAGAAGCTAAAACCAAGTCTGTTGGTCTCAAAAAAAGTATAGGAGGTTTTATTTTCCTAATGTCACACACTAGCACTTTCTCTAAGTATAGAGAGCACATACTTCACTACATTTTTTTTTTCAATTTCCTCCCTGTAATACCAGAACAATTTCCCTTTCATGAAAATACTGAGGTTCATATCTTTGTCTTGAGCCCTTTCATCACTAACGAGGTTACAGAAATAGCAGACACTTCATATCACCCTTGCCTCCAAGATGCCCATATGGTATGCAATTAGCCTTGAAAGGTCTGTATTCACCCATTAATCAATTTTAAATTAAGATAGATTTCAATTTTTCAATGTATACTATTTAAAGCAGAAAGTGTGGCCATACTTACAAGCTGAGGAGGGTTGTAAAAACTCACTTGTGATAGACAGATGGGACAAGATGCATGTATATTTTTCATAGAAAAAGGCCATAATGGGGGATTATGGGAATCTAGAAAGATCCTAGAAAGATCAAAATAATCAATCCTCAAGGAAACCAACCCTGAATAATCACTGGAAGGACTGACACTGAAGCTTCAATACTTTGGCCACCTGATGTGAAGAGCATGTTTGAAAGATTGAAGGCAAAAGGAGAAGGAGGCAACCAAGAATCAGATCATTAGATAGCAACACTGACTCAATGGACATGAGTTTGAGCAAGCTCTGGGAGATAGTGAAGGACAAGGGAGCCTAGGGTGCTGCAGTCCATGGGGTCACAAAGAGTTGGACATGACTAAGCGATTGAACAACAACAACAAAATATCCTTTGGCATTAAAAACAAATCTATACTGCACTGGCTTCTGGCTAAAACAGGAAAAAATAAAAAGGATGGGTCTGAAAAAAAGAAAAAGGATAGGTAAAAAAAAAAAAAAAAAACACAACAAACTCTCTCCTCTTTGAACGTTCTCCCAATTCTGTGTTACAATTAGACTTCTAAAGAGGGCTGTAAATGTACATCGGTTGGAAACTGTTCTGATCATATTATTACTTGGACCATACTCTCATATGCTAATTCAGTGGGTGAGGATGGGACCCAGATTTCCATAGCTACATTTATCTCTGGATGTGGAGGAGATGGAGATGAGTTGTGCATGAACATGCATGTATGGAGAGAGTCTGGGCTCTCCACCATATGTGCACACTATTGACAGTACATGTATGTAGCCAGGCTGCCACTTTCATATCACACTTTCTAGCAGTATGACCACAGGCAAGTCACTTAACCTCTCCAGGTCTGAGATGCCTTTCCCACAGAAAGGAAATGATAATACAGTAAGTCCCCTACATCCAAACCTTTAAGTTGCAAACTTTCAAAGATGTGAACATGAGTTCAAATGTCCAATCATGTAAGTTAGTTCATGAGTCTGGTGCACACCATCACATGTGTGCATCCTCTACAGGTGGTTGTGTTTTTGTGTACATTACTGTATAGTATACTACTGTATAGAGTACAGTATTACAGTATCTTCATTTCAAGCCCATCTTTATTTCAAGTCCAGAAGCAAGCATAAAAATAGTAGTGATGTAGCTGGTACTACTGTACTTTTCAAAGTACTGGACTGGAAGATTAAACACGTTTTCTTTATTTTTTGTGTTTTTTAAAATTTATTATCTGTGTGAAAAGTTTTATAAACCTATTACAGTCCAGTACTATATAGCAGATTGTGTTAGATGGGTACCTAGGCTAACTTTGTTGGACTTACAAACAAATTGGTCTTATGAATGTCCTCTCAGAACAGAGCTCATTCATATGTAGAGGGCTTACTGTACTAGAACTTACCTCATATGTTGCGATGAGGATTAAATGACTTAATAGCTTACAAGAGTGCCCTGCAAATAGGAAGCACTATAAAAGTATTTAACTATTGCAATTGTAATAACAATAATATTATTGATTATGCATGCAAACTTTAGAGCATGTGGATCACTAAGTATATCAGGAAAACAGAAATTGTTGAAGAAGGGAGCTCTGAAAATTCCAGGTGGCCGTGGCAGGGCTGTCCCTTTGGAGCTAAGACTCTGTAAGAACAACCACCCAAAGGGAGCAGAACTTACAGCGGAGTTTCTGTTGCATCTCAATCTGCTGCAGAAAGAAGCAGGAGGTTCTGAGCACACAAACCCTGCTATCTCTGTTCCTCGGTCCTCCACTGTAAGGAATGGATGTAAGAGCAAACACCATTTGACCAGCACAATCTACTGAAGCATTCTCATCCATGGAGGTGAATCTGTGCATGTATTATGTATATGCGTATGAGTGTGTAAAGATAAATGTGTGCCCACACATACATACAGATATACATCATATACCATTTGAAAAAGCTCTCTAGGTAACTCAGGCTTGGACCACCCGGAGAAACACTGAGGCAAAGGGAATCTGAACACCTGGCAGCTGCAGTGTTTGTATGTGTCCATATGGTGTTGTTGTTGAGGGTTACTAACTTCTGGGTTCTATTGATGGACTATATGTTTCGAAGCACCATAAAACATCTCCTTGCCAAAGCACTGAGTCTTCTGCACTGAGAATTTTAAAAAGATCTGTCCTAAATCAAAACTGCCAAATGAAGATGGCTTTTTCCGTATCCACACCTTCCAGGATCATTTCTGATAGGAATCATAACTAAATTAAGTAGTGAGTGAGTCCTTAGTGAGTCCCAGTGATGACCCAGGGGAAAGCCAGATAAATAACTTAATAAATAAGAAATGACATTTACAGTTCACAAGATAAAGTTCCAAATAAACAAGAAATAGATGGACTTGAAAACAGCTGAACCTGTTTTTAAATGCAGAAACTCCAAGTGCTGTCAACTAAAAGTGTTCTGTGGCCTCACTGACCTTTTCACAAAAATATTGTTAAGGAATTATATTACTTGCAAGTTATTAAAGATGGGAAATAGTGCTCAGTGTAACAATAACATTTTAAATATCTCTTATAAATAAAAGAAAAGTTCAAAATTTAATTAGGAAAGGTTAATACAAAGCATGTGCAAAAAAGGAAACTATTGTTTTCAATTATTTTTGTAGAAGAAAAATTGTAAAAATATTGGAATTGAAGAATCTGTCAGAGAGGATAATATATGAAAACTTAACCTTTTATGGCATTTTCTTTAAAATATGTTGGCTCCATCCTAAATTGTTTTGACCCATTGTGTTAACCTTTCTCATTTTCCTTGAAGTATGTCCACACCTGTTCTTACTCCATTTTTTGTATTTAAGCCTTCACATAAAGTTTTTCTGACCTTCACTGTGTGTGTGTGTGTGGATAATATATTCAAACTTTCCCTCCTTCCTGGGTAGCTTTTCACATCAATTTCATGAGTTTTCTTTTGTGTTATTCTTCTTTATGCTTCATTATTATTATTATTTGCAAAAGACTGTCAAAATTACCCATCAAGTAATTTTGTCTTCAAGGAACAAAAACTTGACCAACAGCCCTCAGGATAAAGGGGAGATTTTGAAAGCATGTCCATACACAGGAAGCAACCAAATGAAAAGCAGAAATGCAGGCAGCATTAAGGTCCAGATATGTTTCTATTTCTGCCACAGTGACAGAGCATGTCTGTCCTTCTCCAGACAGACATTTACTCACTTTTCATTTTCTCTTCTTTTTTCCACCTCTGGATGTAATCTTCTGTTTCCTAAAATGGCAGCCCCAAGACCTGCATCAAAGTGATCTTCCAGTTATAGCAGCCAAGTTCATAGTCAACCTTGCTCCTGGATTCTCAGTCAAATAACTAACTCTGTTTGAAAGGGCTGAATAACAACTGCCTTTTCAACCAACTGTGCCACGGAAGCAGAAGACTGCTGTCTACTCAAGAAGTTATGGGGATGTGGATAGAAATATACTCTTTCATTTGCCTAACTCACGGTAAGCTTCCAAATCCCCCTAATCTCTTCAAAACCCCCTCATTATGCCAGGCTACAGCTCCTTGATCCATTAATCAACCTTTTCTTCATGCCCTCTCACTTTCTCTCAACATTTAGCTGTCATTAGGGCATGAGAGAAAGTAATAAATAAATTAAAAAAAGAAAGAAAGAAAGGAAGTGAAAGTGTTAGTTACTTCGTTGTGTCTGACTCTTTGTGACCCCGTGGACTGTAGCCCTCCAGGCTCCTCTGTCCATGGAATTATCCAAGGAAGAATACTGAGGTGGGTTGCTATTTCCTTCTCCAAAGGATCTTCCACACCCAGAGATCAAACCCAGGTTCCCCGCATCACAGGTGGATTCTTTACCATCTGAGCCACCAGGGAAGCCCTGATAAGTCACCTCAGTCGTGTCCAACTCTGTGCGACCCCATAGATGGCAGCCCAGCAGGCTCTGCCGTCCCTGGGATTCTCCAAGCAAGAACACTGGAGTGGGTTGCCATTTCCTTCTCCAACGCAGGAAAGTGAAAAGTGAAAGTGAAGTCGCTCAGTCATGTCCGACTCTTTGCGACCCCATGAACTGAAGCCTACCAGGCTTCTCCGTCCATGGGATTTTCCAGGCAAGAGTACTGGAGTGGGTTGCCATTGCCTTCTCCGAAACCAGGTTGCCATTGCCTTCTCCGAACCAGGGAAGCCCTGGGTTCATGCTATTTCAGCAGGTTACAACTGAAACTGAGGAGACATATTCTTTCTCTACTTTGGGAGATAAAAGGGAAAAAAAAAAAGAAGCACTTGATTTTAAATAAGCTCATTGACAAAAGGGGTGAAGAGAACGGTCAGTATTAAGAGGGAAAGAGAACAGATTCTCTTTGTGTTTATACACATGGAGGATGCCACCAAGATGTGGGTGAAAGACCATCTCCTCCTTCCTCCTAGAACAGGGCTCCCTCCCCACAGAACCAATGTGCTGGCTTCTCCATTTCCTTTCCCTGTTCTATAAGGTCAATTAGGCAGGGACAGCTATTAAGGGTATAAGCTTCATTTGAGGAGGGAGTAAGTGACCTCAAATACAATCAGCCACCATTACTCATACTTCAAGGGTATACACTAAAATCCAGGAAAAGTTGGGTGATTGGCTCTAGCACTGAAGCTGGCAAGCAGCAAAACTCTTATCCTTAAGTGACAGCTCTCATAGTCCTGGGGAGCTTATTTCTTGGCAGAAAATGAAGCTATCTTGCCTCCTGTGGTTCAGAAAATCTTTATACGTGTTGAATTTCTCTCCAGCCCATATCACTTGCCCATCAGAAGATGTTTGAATCATAATGGTACCATGGCAGAATTACTTGGTGTTGTATAATCTTGCTTTTGTCTTTTGTCATGTATGAATAAAAAAAAAATAAGAACTTTGAAAAAGACTGAATTTGAAGGTTTTGGATAATTATTACAGAAGGAGATAAAGGACAAATAGAACTTATGTTTAATATTACTTAACTTTATGTGGGGACGTGTGAGACCATGTCAAACTTTCAGGAGCAAGGTGGCTGACAGCATCAGGACATACTTAAGATCACTTGAGTTCAGACTGACAATTAGGAGTGAAGTTAGAAAAAAATCATTCCAGTTAAATTTTTAAAACAAGATTATAGTCATAACAGTCTTATTCATTCAGAATAAATTTTTGAGTCATTGATTTAGACAAAAGATCATGAGAAGTGTTAATAGCAATGAAGTCTTCTTGAGAATGAAAGCCAAATTTATCTAGATACTGATTAATTAAAGCGTTAGCTTTAAGCCTCTCCTCTGAATTGAAGGTTGATTAAAGCCAATCTTACTATATCAGTGAAAATATATATCTAGTACAAATCATCATTTGAACCAAGTGGCAACTACTAAAGAAGCACCAACATAAGAGGATAGGAAAAGTAACAAAACAGGAAATAAGTTTTTAACACAGATATAAAAAACTTCAAATTACTGAAGCTGACTAACATTAAACCTACAATTTCTGATAGTAGATTAAAAATCACCATGATTGTTTTTTATATGAGCCTTAGTGTGGAAGCTAGGCTTAAAAGAGCAACTTTGAAGATGGGTTTTGGTAAAAATCTCCCCCAAAGCTACACAGCTCACTGGACTCAGTAATGAATAAAATATTTTAGGCTACATACATTTTGTTCATATATAAATACTACTTTAGAACCATAATCATCTAGGAGAGGTCAGGTTTCCAGTGCTTGCAAACAACAAATTCTTTAGGGTTGCTGATAACTTAACGCAGATGAAATGGATTTTTTTTCTTCATACTTGACTCAAGTGATTTATCTAATATCAGGATTCTTGTCCAAAAATGTTCTTTAAAAGAAAGTAATATAGTATGACTCTAGTAACAGAGTAGAAATAAGAGGAAATTGTTGCAAAGTAGCCAATAGTGGATATGAAGCTTCTACCAGCCTCAGCAAAATCAACATTGGAAGTAGAAGTTTAGTCCAGGGTACTGGAAAACTAAGTTCCACAGATGAAACTACTTTGATGGAAAATGATCTCTTCCACATTAAAAGCTAATGATCATGTCATGTGGTCATGACATAGTGGATGGCTTTTGTCAAAGCTAATGTTAGTCACCACCATTGACATTTTGATGCAAGTTCTGAAATTAAAACTGAGATTTGCTGGCAGTTAGATGTGAGGGTTATTTTCATAAAAGTTACAGAACCTAGAGGAAGGGAACATCAATCCAGTGACACATCAGTTTCAACATTTCACAATTTCAAATCATAGTAAAGGTCAAGAAACCTGAGCATGCCAAGGAAGAGCTCACACATCTGGAAGAACCCTCAGCATCAGCTGGAAGTTATTAATGCCACCAAGATTGGATCCTGCAATGTTATGTGGACAGGGGATGTTTAGGGAAAGTGATTTCCACATCTCTTTATTTTCTGATTGTTGAGAGTGTTTGTCCATAGCTATGGATAGTTTCATGTTTTCTTTGAAACATTAAATATTAAAGCAGATGAGGCCACGTTTTTGGGTCAACACACAAAAAATATCCAGAAGAACACCCTTTGGACAGAATGAGGAGCACTGGGCTTGAAATCAGGTTAGAAAAATATGAATTTCACAACAGGTTTTGATGGTGTGCAAGTGAGACGCCAGTTGAGCAGAAGTCCCAAGGATATCTGCAGTGCAATCACTCAGGTTAGAAGAGATCACCTAAATGACACTCTGCTGCTGCTGCTAAGTCGCTTCAGTCGTGTTCGACTCTGTGTGACCCCATAGATGGCAGCCCACCAGGCTCCCCTGTCCCTGGGATTCTCCAAGCAAGAATACTGGAGTGGGTTGCTATTTCCTTCTCCAATGCATGAAAGTGAAAAGTGAAAGTGAAGACGCTCAGTCGTGTCTGACTCTTAGCGACCGCATGGACACGGGGAGAGCATGATTTGCATGTAGCCAAGAAGCTGTGTAGCACTGGAGCAGCAAGCAGTGGCTGCGCGGCACTGGAACTGCCGAGAGGAGATACCCAATGTCCAAGGTCAGGAGTGGCAGCGAGAGGAGATAACCCACATCCAAGGTAAGGAGCAGCGGCTGTGAAGAAATACCCCATGTCCAAGGTAAGGACCAGCGGCTGCACTTTGCTGGAGAAGCTGTGAAGAGATACCCGACATTCAAGGTAAGAGAAACCCCAGTAAGACAGTAGGTGCTGAGAGAGGGCATCGGAGAGCAGACAGACTGAAACCACAATTACAGAAAACTAGCCAATCTGATCACATGGACCACAGCCTTGTTTAACTCAATAAAACTAAGCCATGCTGTGTAGGGCCACCCAAGACAGACGGGTCATGGTCAAGAGTTCTGACCAAATGTGGTCCACTGGAGAAGGGAATGGCAAACCACTTCAGTAATCTTGCCTTGAGAACCCCATGAATGGTATGAAAAGGCAAAAAGATAGGACACTGAAAGAGGAACTCCGCAGGTTGGTGGTGCCCAATAAGCTACTGGAGATCAGGGGAGAAATAACTCCAGAGAGAATGACGGGTCAGAGCCAAAGCAAAAACAACACCCAGCTGTGGATGTGACTGGTGATAGAAGCAAGGTCCGATGCGGTAAAGAGCAATATTGCATAGGAACCTGGAATGTTAGGTCCATGAATCAAGGCAAATTGGAAGTGGTCAAACAGAGGATGGCAAGAGTGAATGTCGACATTCTAGGAATCAGCAAACTAGAATGGACTGGAATGGGTGAATTTAACTCAGATGACCATTACATCTACTACTGTGGGCAGGAATCCCTTAGAAGAAATTGAGTAGCCATCATAGTCAAAAAGGAGTCCAAAATGCAGTACTTGGATGCAATCTCAAAAACGACAGAATGATCTCTCTTCATTTCCAAGGCAAACCACTCAATGTCACGGTAATCCAAGACTATGACCTGACCAGTAACGCTGAAGAAGTTGAAGTTGAATGGTTCTATGAAGACTTACAAGACCTTTTAGAACTAACACCCAAAAAAGATGTCCTTTTCATTATAGGAGACTGAAATGCAAATGTAGAAAGTCAATAAACACCTGGAGTAACAGGCAAATTTGGCCTTGGAGTACAGAATGAAGCAGGGCAAAGGCTAATAGAGTTTTGCCAAGAGAAAGCACTGGTCATAGCAAACACCCTTTCCCCACAACACAAAAGAAGACTCTACACATGGACATCACCAGATGGCCAATACCAAAATCAGATTGATTATATTCTTTGCAGCCAAAGATGAAGAAGCTGTATACCCTCAGCAAAAACAAGACAGGGAGCTGACTGGCTCAGATCAAGAACTCCTTATTGCCAAATTCAGACTTAAAATGAAGAAAGTGGGGAAAACCACTAGACCATTCAGGTATGACCTAAATCAAATCCCTTATGATTATAAGGTGGAAGTGAGAAATAGATTTAAGGGACTAGATCTGATAGACAGAGTGCCTGATGAACTATGGATGAAGGTTTGTGACATTGTACAAGAGACAGGGATCAAGACCACCCCAAAGAAAAAGAAATGCAAAAAAGCAAAATGGGTGTCTGAGGAGGCCTTACAAATAGCTGGGAAAAGAAGAGAGGTGAAAATCAAAGGAGAAAAGAAAAGATATACTCATTTGAATGCCAAGTTCAAAGAATAATAAGGAGAAAGAAGAAAGTCTTCCTCAGTGATCAATGCAAAAAAATAGAGGGAAATAATAGAATGGGAAAGACTACAGATCTCTTCAAGAAAATTAGAGATACCAAGGGAACACTTCATGCAAAGATAGGATCAATAAAGGACAGAAATGGTATGGACCTAACAGAAGCAGAAGATATTAAGAAGAAGTGGCAAGAATACTCAGAAGAACTGTACAAAAAAGATCTTCACGACCCAGATAATCACAAAGGTGTGATCACTCACCTAGAGCCAGACATCCTGGAATGTGAAGTCAAGTGGGCCATAGGAAGCATCACTACAAACAAAGCTAGTGGAGGTGATGAAATTCCAGTGGAGCTATTTCAAATCCTGAAAGATGATGCTGTGAAAGTGCTGCACTCAATATGCCAGCAAATTTGGAAAACACAGCAGTGGCCACGGGACTGGAAAAGGTCAGTTTTCATTTCAACCCAAAGAAAGGCGATGCCAAAGAATGCTCAAACTACCGCACAATTGCACTCATCTTATATGCTAGCAAAGTAATGCTCAAAATTCTCCAAGCCAGGCTTCAACAATAGGTGAACTGTGAACTTCCAGATGTTCAAGCTGGATTTAGAAAAGGCAGAGGAACCAGAGATCAAATTGCCAACATCTGCTGGATCATCAAAAAAGCAGGAGAGTTCCAGAAAAACATCTACTTCTGCTTTACTGATTATGCCAAAACCTTTGACTGTATGGATCACACCAAACTATGGAAAATTCTTAAAGAGATGGGAATACCAGACCACCTGACCCGAATAATTGATGCTTTTGAACTGTGGTGTTGAAGAAGACTCGAGAGTCTCCTGGACTGCAAGGAGATCCAACCAGTCCATCCTACAGGAGATCAGTCCTGGGTGTTCATTAGAAGGACTGATGTTGAAGCTTAAACTCCAATACTTTGGCCACCTGATGGGAAAAACTGACTCATCTGAAAAGACGGTGATGCTGGGAAAGATTGAGGGCAAGTGGAGAAGGGGACACCAGAGGATGAGATGGTTGGATGGCATCACCGATTCAACAGACATGAGTTTGGTAGACTCTGGCCTGCTGCAGTCCATGGGGTTGCAAAGAGTCAGACATGACTGAGCAACTAAAGTGAAACTGAAGAAGCAGTTTTGATCTATTTTAAGATTTTAATAATGACTATTGGCATGATGTTGATCTAGGCATTAGGGGTTTCATGAGTTCATGCTGCTCTCCCTCTGTGTTTTCATATTGTTCATTGTAGACATCTTAATTATTTTTATTGCTGTATATGTAGCTTCCCCAGAACTTAGTGGGGCTTTAAAAAATCAATTATCATTTGTTGGCTTAAAAGTACACAATTTGTGCCAGGCTTGTGGAAATAGAGCATCTGTGCAGAGATAGAGTTGACGTGAGTTACTTACGCAGTTGCATTTAGCTAAAAGCTTGGCTGTGGCTGGAACATCTAAGATGGTTCACTCACATGTCTTATGCCTCAGTTGGAGTGGCTGGTGTGGACTTCCACTCTCTCTCTCTCACTTTTCATGCTTATAATAACTCTGCAAACCTTTCACATGGTAGATGGGTCCCAAGAGGGTAAAAGTCAAAGTTTCCATCATAGACCTAGAAGTCTCAAAACACTTCTGTAGCCACATTCTGTTGATCAAGCCAATATATGCTGGGCCCATCAAGAAGGTAAGGACAGGGGAAATAGATCTCACCACTTGGAGGGATCTATTTCCCCTGTCCATCCTAAGGGAGATCAATCCTGGGTGTTCATTGGAAGGACTGATGTTGAAGCTGAAACTGCAATACTTTGGCCACCTCATGCGAAGAGTTGACTCATTGGAAAAGACCCTAATGCTGGGTAGGATTGGGGGCAGGAGGAGAAGGGGACAACAGAGGATGAGATGGTTGGATGGTATCACCGACTCGATGGACATGGGTTTGGGTAGACTCCGAGAGTTGGTGATGGACAGGGAGGCCTGGCGTGATGCAATTCATGGGGTCACAAAGAGTCGGACACGACTGAGCGAATGAACTGAACTGAACTTGGAGGGAGTAGCCAGGCATTCAGGGATGAGAGGTGTTGGCAGACACCTTTGCAGACAATCTTAGATGGTAAATTAGGGAACTATGTATCTAAGTTTACATGACACATAACATGGAAGATAAAAGAAATCAAAAATAGCTAATGTTTAGTAAGTATCTATTTTGTTTTAGATAAAAGTTCTGTATCGATATATATCTTAGCAAATGCTAGCAAATAAATGCATAGAAACAAATATAAGCATTGTGGATGAAATTGTGTTTCTTATAGGAAGAAATGGATGAAAAGGTATAAGCAGATGGTGGGGAAGAAAGAAAATTTATTCCTTTTCTCAAAGGGCAGGAAAATGTCAAATTACAAGAGCTAAGGAAGAAGCATGGAGGAGAGGAGTATGTGTGCATGTACATGCATGAAAGTTTAACGAGTGAGACATAAAGTTGAAAAACGTGCCATGGATTCAGTCCTGAGAGATGTGGCTGGAAGTTTGGAAGTGAATGGTAAAATGTACTGACTATTGAGAACACTACAGGCAGCAGGGCCAACATGACCTGTGATTTTGCCATAAGATATGTTTCTCAGATTTTCTGAGGGGTGAGATCGTAATAACCTTTTCATCATTGTATAAAAACACCCAGGATTTTTAGTTTACTGAATTTAAAAAATAGTATATCCAAACTTGCGTTTCTGTCCTTAAAGTATTTGGTGACACCATGGGTACCAAAGGATATGTGAAAGAGATCCTATGAGATGATTTGAGATCTATCGTCATCAAATCCTTTGCCCTCTATGACCCATTTATCTTTGGCAGGAGCTCTGATCATAAAGACTCAGACCCTACTGTGCTGGTGAACTGCAAGTACAAATGACTATTTGCTGATGGACGGATAAGCTGTCTCTCTTCTGAGCCAGCATCCTCTCCGTTGGCAGATGAGATTACCTGGGTAGTCCATAATTGACACTGCCATTCCCAAGGAGGAAACATAGGGTGTCAAAATACCTCCTATCAATGTTTGCCAGAATACAAATCTCCATTAACATTGCCCTCAGACCATCACCCTTCAAGTTACAGTTTAGAAACATTCCTGCAACATCCTGGATACCCAGGTGAATGGGTGCCATTTTGGAAATCATTTATTTTTTGGAGATGTGAATAATTAAGAGGCTTCAACTGTAGCACTCTCATCAGACTTAGAATGTTGCCACTATTCAAACTTACTCTTATGTCAAACTTACTCTTGGACTCTTATGTCCAACATCATTCTTTTCCTTCTTACAGCAAGACACTGTCTGGGTTGCATTGAAATAAGGAAACAGCAACATGCACGCTTGCTTTGAGAATGCCAGATGAGACACTCTGGACTTGGCAGGGACAATTTATGAACACACTTTAGAAACAAGGGATTTTATTGGAGAGCTATGAGCCAACCATGCATCCTAGTGGGTAGTGCTTTACACTAGAAGCAAAAACACACACACAAACAAAAAACCATGTTTTATTTCTCTACCTAGTTATCTAACTTCAGGAGGAATCTTGAAGATGGTATTTTGGGGCCATGGTTCCTGACCTTCTCTGAAGGGATCAGATCACTCTCTCAAGGATCAAATATATTATGTTAGGTTCTCTTTTAGTAATTTAATTTCATGGCACAGAATTTTCCAATTTAAATAAGTTCATTTTAAAGGAATCAGCTGTGTTTTTAAAATGGAAATATACAGCAATACTTGGGAAAATTGGAGAACATTCTCTTTGTTTGAACTGAGATGCTGCTTTTCTTGTTTAGTATTTTTTCAAAGCTTGGTATAAGTTTGGAGAAGAGGAGGAAAGAAGGGAACAGAAACTCTGAAAGGTGAAGTTTATTAGTGGATAGATTTCATCTCCTGGCGTGAATATACATATATTAGTTTCAAAAGCTTGTATTGAATTTCTAAGAAGCTTAAGTTTAACCACTGTATCAAATTGGGTATCATCAAGTTACAGAAAACTTTGAGAGAAAAATATAACTAATATGTCTTAAAGAGTAAGAAATACATTATTTCATGTAACAGGAAATCCTGAGCAGACAGTTCAAAGGTTGATTAATTCAGTGACCCGGTGATATCAGGTATCTATATCAACTTCTCTGTTTCTCTTGACTTTCACCTCATGATCTCAAGGAAGCTGCCAGCACACTAGGCATCACATCATAAAGTAGTATTCAAAGTCAGAATGTGGCATGTTCCTTCCTTGTATCTGGAAATGTCCAGCAATAGAATTCCCAGATGACTCATTTGTCAGTGTTATATTTGCTACCTAGTCAATAGCAACATAAACAGAATTACTATGAATGGCTTATACCAATCGATATTTAACCAGTGGGCACCACAAAGAGGCTTCATAAGCATGTTGTTATTCAGTCGCTAAGCGTGTCTGACTCGTGTGACCCCATGCCAGGCTTTCCTGTCTTTCACTACCTTCTGGAGTTTGCTCAAACTCATGTTCATTATGTTGATAATGCCATCCAACCATCTCATCCTCTGTCACCCCCTTCTCCTTCTGCCCTCAATCTTTCCCAACATCAACTTCTTTTCCAATGAGTCAGCTCTTTGCATCAGGTGGCCAAAATACTATAGCTTTGGTTCAGTGTCCGTCCTTCCAATAAATATTCAGCATTGATTTCCTTTAGGAGTGACTGACTTGATCTCCTCTCTGTCCAAAGTACCATCAAGAGTCTTCTTCAGCACCACAATTCAAAAGCATCAGTTCACTGGCACTCAGCCTAATTTATGGTCCAACTCTCACATCCGTATATGACTACTGAAAAAACCATAGCTTTGACTAGATGGACATTTATAGGCAAACTCATGTCTCTGTTTTTTAATATGCTGTCTAGGTCTGTCATAGCTTTCCTTCCAAAGAGCAAGCAACTTTTAATTTCATGGCTGCAGTCACCGTCCACAGTGATTTTGGAGACCAAGAAAATAATATCTGTCACTGCTTTCCATATGTAGCCAAAATCGGAAGACCATTAGTGTAATGATAATAGGAAAGAGGGAAGGAATACCCATTGAGTAGACAATTAAGAGTGCGCACTACAAATATTTTCCTTCCTGTAGCTACAATTGGGTAACAGTTAAATTTTGCTACATAACAACTACTCCAAAACTGATTGGCTTGGAGAACACCATTTATTTAGTTTTTAATTCTGTGACTCAGCCATTTAGTTGTAATCATATAGGGATTGTCTGCTGGTCTCAACTATTATCATGTATGTGTCTGTAGTGAGCTGCCAGGGGAGATGGGGGAAGTTAGGTCAAGAGGGGATTGATTCTGCGCTAGGAGCAGTTCTCTGCTTCAACAGCTCTACTCTATTCCATATGTTATTTTTTCCTCAGGCAGATTTGCCTGGACTTGTTCACATGGTGGTGGAAAGTTTTCAAAGCCACAAAATGGTAATCCCTAACGTACAAATGTTTGTTTTTTTTTTAAACCTCGGTGTCTATCATTTTTACTAATATCTCACTGGCCAAAGAAAGTCACAAGGCCAATCCAGATTTGAGGGTAGAAAACAGTATCACTTCTTAACGAAAAGAGGTACAGTATCACATTGCAAGTGCCGGGAGAAGGGATACAGGCAAGAAAAAATGTAGGTCACGTTCACAATTCATCATACAGCTTTCCTAGAAGTTGCTGTGCTGAGCTGCTTTCCAAATGTCTTACAGCACATGAACAAAGGCAAAAATCAAAAGAATAATAACAATTATACATTGTTTTTTACATATCATCATTATTTTGAATGTCTCACACATTAAATTAATAATATCACCCTTATAAAACGTGTGAAAAGCATATGATGAAGCAGAAAGAATCTGGATTTTCATGTAAGAAAGATCTATGTTTGATTTTGACATTTCCCTTTTACTAACAATTAATATGTGACTTTGGGAAAATTATTTAGCTTTTCTATGCCTTGGTTTTCTAGTCTAAAAAATGAGGAAGGGTTACTTTAAGTCCTTTAGGAAATGGACACCAAGATAAGGTAAAATACTCAAGGAATTTATTGGGGAAGCCACTTGTGCAGGCTAAGAGGAGATGGAACAAAAAGTGGCAGCCTTTTGCGCTGCAGGCAAGGTTTGGCATGTGGGAAAGGAGAAAGCGAAGGGAATTGGGTATGGATAGCCTCAGACAACAGCCAAGGACTAAAAAGGTCTTGCAGCCAAGGGAGAACACCCAAGCCAAGTTACCCACTAGAAGAATCCTGCAGAGGGCAGAGATGGCTTACTTCCAGTGTTCCTAATCCTTGGCTAGAAGCAAGCAGCCCCGGGAAAGCACGGCCGGGTGTCAACACAGGGACAAGTTCAAAGAGGTGGCAGCTAGAAGCTGTTGAACACCAACGCTTCCTGCAGTTGGTTCTCTTGAAGCGCAATGTGAGCAGTGTGGCTTCACAGTTGCCACATGGTGCTAGCCTTTTAGGATTGTTATATCGAATGAGATAATATATAAAGAGTCTGTTACATTGTCTGGCACATGATAGAAACTATACAATGATACTTTTCTTCTAACTGCTGGACATAAAAGTGGCCTCAAAGTTCAGTCATCTTATCCAAAAGTCAAGTTCAATGCTGACTGCAAAGTAGGTGCTTAATAAAATATTAAGCGACATTCACTAGCTGTAGTGAGCATTTCAATATAATGGATATTGTAGTGAGCATCTATTACACTGATTTTTCAAGCCCGATTCCATTCTAGCTTCTGAGATTTGTACCCTTCAAATCATATTGGTACAGCCAAATTAGCCATGTCAGTATTACATGTCTCAACCATATTGTGTACAGTCTATTGACTTGGAGTGGGCAGCTAATCCAAGATGAGTTCATCATGGTTCTTCCCTGGGAGATGAAAAATGTAAAAGGCCAATTCAATTACTCTCCAGATAGGGGTTCCAGAAACAGGAAAATTCAGGATGTCATAAGACCTTTATTTCCAACATACAGCCTGGGAAATAGTGAATGGCAGCGTGACATCAGGAAGGAAAATAAAGCCGATTCAAGAAAAAGAACAGATATGAAAGACAGAATGAATGTTTTTTCAATATTTGAATCCTTTGTTTTGGTTCATTTCTTCATTGCTGATGCATTCCTGCCATTTTATGTTTATGTGATACATAAAATGAATATAGTATTTCTTTGTTTTCTTTAAACTGGTTCTAGTGGACTTTGTTAAATAGAACTAAAAATGCCCCAATCAATACACCAACATATGTATGTGTGCAGTCTGCTTGCAACCAAGTACTACAGAGTTCCTTTCTTTAATATATTATTTGTAAGTTATAACAAAAAAATTAGATATACTAAAAATGGAAAAAGGCCATTCTGTGGCAATCTTGCTTTTGAAAAAATGGAAACTTCCTAAATATGAGTCCTTGGTGGCATCATATTTAGAATTAGCATATTAAATACACAAATTGAAAGCATATTAAAAGGTATATTCAAACTATAAGAAGAAAACAAATTGCTTAAAAAAAACCTTACCAGCATGTGATTATGAAAATATAGAAATTTTAAACATTGGGGAATACTAAACACAAACATTTTACAAGGATATTTGTTAGAGTTTATAATTCTCCAGTATCAAAATATATTCAAAAAGTGATAGTAAAAATTATCTAATTGGTAGTATTTAAATAGATGGTGACTTAGGGGACAATGGATACATGTATATGGATAGCTGAGTCCCTTCCCTGTTCACCTGAAACTATTACAACATTGTTAACTGGTTCCACTCCAGTACTCTTGCCTGGAGAATCCTATGGACGGGGGAGCCTGGTGGGCTGCAGTCCATGGGTTCGCTGGGGGTCGGACACGACTGAGTGACTTCAGTTTCACTTTTCCCTTTCATGCACTGGAGAAGGAAATGGCAACCCACTCCAGTGTTCTTGCCTGGAGAATCCCAGGGACGGCGGAGCCTGGTGGTCTTCCATCTATGGGGTCGCACAGAGTCGGACACGACTGAGGCGACTTAGCAGTAGCAGTAGCAATACAAAATAAAAAGTTTTAAATAAATAAATAGATGGTGGCTATTGGACTTATATAAAATGTATTCCATAAAATATATGGAATATATATATTGTACTTATATAAAATGGATTCCATTCTATACTGGAGATTGAAACAGGCTACCATTAAATTTATAAACTCTTTGATTCAAAAAGACCATCATAAACAATAGAATGCACAGGCCATAATAAGGACTGAAAAGGTTCCAGCAAACATATAAGATGTGTAACTTCACTAAAATCAGAGAGGAATATATAAAAGATTTAATAGGAATGTTAGACTGTTCAGCAATCTCACAATATTAGGTGTTGTTATGACTAGGAAGAGACAGGAACTCTTATTCTCTGCTAGTAGAAATATAAGTTGATCCATATTGATTTTTATATGTTAAAAAATGGGTGTGTGTAGGAAAATTAATATCTTATGTACACTCCAATTCAGTAATGTCAATTCCAGGTTCATAAACTAAGATCATTCTTGCACATGTGCACAATGTGACACGTACAGCGGTGTTCACTGAAGCACAAAGCCCCTCCTGACTCTTAGTGATATTCTCCCTGTACGTGATGCCTAGAAATGCTATGATCATCTTGCTACCAACTGGAAGATGAAGCCAGAACAAGAAAGAAGAGAGATTCAAGAAAAACCTAAAGAATACAGATGGAGCATCATGCCTGGAATTGCCCTATATTTGGACTTGGGTAAGCACACAATTTTAAGATAACACATCCCTTTATTTTTTTCCAACATTTGAGTGTTTGGTGTATTACTTAACAGCCAAAGCATTCTGTAAAATAATATCATGAGATTTTTGCCTGTTGCTTTATTTCATTTTGCATTATATTAATGTATTATCTTAGTTTAGGAAGGCAAGTGCCTTATCTGCCAGAACAGAGTGAAAATTGATTCTAGATTTATCATTTGTTCATTATAGAATTTGTTAAATAATCAGGTTTTAGCCTTTTGACCATTTTCTCTTTCTTGACATTGCCCTTTGCCATTCACTGTTCATAAGCAATATTTTCATTCCACTGACTTTGGGGAGGAGTTGAAATTTGACTCAGATAATTCAGAAGTTTCTGTCCAATCCTAGTAAATTTTCCCATAAATATAGAACCTTACATTGATTACATTTTAGTAAAATTTTAACTGAAAAGGGATTGACTTTTTAATCTATATTTATAAAATCCTTACTTCAATATTTGTGATTAGGTCTTACAATAAAGACCAAGAAAAATATTTTTAAGATAATCTGATACTCATAGTAGTTCTTTGTGCACTGGGATCAACCAAGAGACACATTTGCAATCTGCGAAATGGGCATTTCAACACAATAAGTAAGACTCGAACAAAAGACTGTTAAAATTTATCCACACAGACTTCAAGGACATTAAGGATGCTCTTTTTAAAAAATTAAATTCATTTTATGGACTTTATTTTAGTTCCTAAAGTGCTGGATAACTAGTAATCCCTATAAAATTGAAGCAGCCTCATTTTACTTTGCATAAAAGGAGGGCGGAGTGCAGGAGAGAGACACAAAGGTTTGGCAGAGGTCAACTATTTTTCCTGCCAAGGAGGAGTTGTTAGTGGCAAGAAACTGTCAAAACAAATTAATCCAAACACTTGTTGACATCTCTTGAGGAAAGCAGCTTCTCTATGAGTCACTTCCTCTGGGAACTCTTGATTCATAATTCCAATTTCTGCATGTTCATCAATCTCACAGGCCACAGTGCTCCATTTCCCTGGTTGAGCACTTTATTTCCTTCTACTTTAACACACAGTATCGTTCTGCTCTCATAAAGAAATTACCATTCCTGGTTTTTCAACAAGGAACATTTATTCTGTGAAGTTTCCATAAGAGGGAAGATGCTGAATTTAAGTGGTTTAGTCTCTTGTGTGATATTATTGGCCAAACATAACTGAATAAAATCTATCAAGCTTACCTAGTGTCTCAGATGGTAAATAATCTGCCTGCAATGCAGGAGACCTGAGTTCGATCCCTGGGGTCTGGAAGATCCCGTGGAGCAAGGAATGGAAACCCACTCCAGTATTCTTGCCGGGAAAATTCCATGGACAGAGGAGTCACTGCTGGCTACATGGGGTTGTCCATGGGGTTGCGAAAAGTCGGACATGACTGAATGACTAATACTTTCAAACTGAGCAGCTGGTCAACAGTGCAAGAATATGAAAACATTTTTTTTTTTTCCCCAAGAGTATTCTCCATTAAGGATTTCTATCACAAAACTTTCAGTCCATTGGACCTAGACTGATAGGAAGATGCTGATTCTAAAATAGGATATGCAGTGGTCTATGAAACATATAATTTCTAAGTTAGAATGATAAAATTTACAGGCCAGTGAAGAGTCTAGTACCTGAATGCAATGGGAAGACTAGTAGCTACCAGTCTACCAGTAGATTTCTGGTAGACTCAGAAATCAAAGTGGAAGTGATTTGATAATTTTCTTAAACCCAAGTAGCTTTGCAGTGATCATTACACGTTGAACATGACCGCTGGCCAACCTATTCTCACATGTGCATTTTTTGCATATACCCTTTATCAAATGCTCGATTCATGAAACGTAGTACAAATATGGATATTTACATTGATTTGCATATCACTGCACATGTGAATTAGTTTATACCTTAGAGGCAAGACATTTGCACTCTGACTTTCTTGACTCACCCATAAATGAGGTTTAAACTAAATCTCAGGAAAAGAAAAAAAATTATCTAAAAAGTAATATATTATACAGCTAGCATATATTTGTGTGCAGACATGTAATCACATTACAGTTCTCTTTCAATCAAACTAAGAGAAAATCGCTCAGGATAACATTAAAATATCCTTACTTTCCTTTGTAATCTCTTCATTTAGTTTTGAAGCAAGTCATATAAATTAGCTCTGTACTTTAGGAAATACTGACTAGAATAATAGCTATAGGTCTGTGCTGGTCAGTATGATAGCTACGAATCAGGTACAGCTACTTCAATTTAATTTAAATTAATTAAAATAAAATCAAATTAAAAATGTAGCTCCTCAGATTGTACTAGCCATACTGAAGACTGTTCAACAGTCACACATAGCTTATGACTATGCACTGGAGACTTTAGCTATAGAATATATAAAGCAAGCATACAAATCAGTAAGAGTAAAGCAACCCAACCTCCCAAAAATGACCCGTGATGAACATTTCCATGGTCACAGAGTGTCCTATTGAACAACTCTGAGAGAGAAATCACACCTTACATTTTTGAGTAATTTCCAAAGAAATCTAGACACACACGTGACTCTTTCTGTATGTGTGTGTACGTTTACTGATTTTTTTTTTTTAACATGAAGTTCATTGTGTGTTCTGTTTCCATTTCGAAAAGTATTTCCACTTATTTCTATAAGCAAATGAATTGTTAGCAAAGTGCTAGTCTAGGAACATAATGAAGAAAAGCCAAAAGAGTGGGTCAAGTGATATAAATGTCAATAGAAGCAAATGTGATCGTACTGAGAAGTGAACAGTAGTCAGAGGTAGACCCTCTCTGCTCCAACCCCCTATGTTTAAGGAATGTTACAGGTGAGCTGGCACTTGCCCATCTGACTGCCTTTGGGGACACTGCTGCATTCCAGGTTCCCCAGGGAAGTGCTTACTCACCATTGCCACGTTTGCGACTCAAACCACTATATGAGTTGAATATAATATAAAATAAAATATAAAAATATAAAATATAAAAGCTTTCTGTTTTATTAAAATATTTTTAAAACTGAAGAAATAATGTATGTCCTATGAAATAAATCAGAAAAGGTATCTTGCTCAAAAATTATTGTTAGAATTAGGTATAGGATAGTTTTAAATAATTGGGGCAAACAATGATAAAAGTACCAAAGACCTCACTTTGTGAGGAAACTGAAGCTGCCGATCTTAGATGATGCATCCTGAGAATTTTTTAAATGAGTAAAACGGCAGGGGGGAACTTCTGTCAGTAGACCTATACTCAGCAAACAAAAAGCATTGGCATTGCAGCAAATGATTAATGAATAAAAGAACACTTATATTTTTATATTAAAAATATTTGTGTGTATATCTACTGTATGATCCCACATGTTAAGTGATATTTTTATGGATGATCCAACATCAGTGCCAGTTACGGCAGATAGGGGTTTTATTATATACTTTTATTTACCACCTAAATTCTAAAGGACAGAAAAGCCTACTTACTCATCGAATTCTATTTTATTAAGGAATAAAACATTCACATTGTTGCCATGGGTCCATTTAAAAATATCAAACCTTGATTGTCTAATTTTTCACTTCGTGTAGCAGAACCTCAACTTTCTCATTTGTAGACTACATATCATAACCCAACCTCAGAAATGCACTGGGAAGATTAAATGTGGTGATGCTATAAAGCACTTACTGTGTCTGTGACTTAAGAATGTATTGCATTTAATCAGATCTATTTACACAGTACTTTTCGAATTCATCATCAAGGCTCAAAATTTACAGTCCCCAGATCACCATGGGGAACAGTAACATTCAGCCCAGAAATTAGATCGAGAGAAAAATCAGCTGGGCCGGCAGCCAGCCATCTGGTCACAGGGCCTGGCCAGACCTTTTTTCCGTATGAGCTGGCACAACTCCCCGCCTGAGGTGCTCAGCTGCTACCAGCACAAAACTTGGTCCTCTTTCCCCACATCCACAGGGAGCCTGACCCGGGACATCCACAAAGTGGCCAGAGCCCTACACCTGGGCATGGGAAGCACAGCCAGCTTGCTGCTGATACCGGGGGGCTGAGGATCGCAGGGAGGGGAGATGTGGGCTGCACTGCCGCCTTTAGTGCATCTACAGTACTGCAAAAGTGAAATGTGTCTCTGTGTACCTTGTTTTCTCTTCCATTTGCAGTCTCATCCTAGGCTTCCCTAGGGCTTCCCAGGGGACACTAGTGGTAAAGAACCTGCCTGCCAATGCAGAGACAAAAGAGATGTGGGTTTTATCCCTGGGTTGGAAAGATCCCCTGGAGGAGGGCATGGCAAACCACTACAGTGTTCTTACCTAGAGATTCCCATGGACAGAGGAGCCTGGTGGGTTACAGTCCATGGGGTCGCAAAGAGTTGGACATGATTGAGTGACTTTTCCTTCCACTTCTTTCACTTTCCTACCTCCTAAGATAAGCCCAGAATAGCTGCTCAATAAATGTTGGTGGAATGTTAACTTTAATTGATTGTTCTGTGTCTTTTCTAGATCTAAAATTCTAAAACCTTAAGGGGCAATAAATGAATTTTACCCACAAAATCACTTCTCAGGCAGCAGGAAACACTCAAAATTATATTTCCCAAAGCAATGGAATTGGCAGTGCTACAGTATAAAAAATGGGAAAGATACATGAGTACTAACAAACACTTATTGAGAGCCTATTGCCTGCCAGGAACTTACATGCATTATCTCATTTATTCTTCATAATAACTGAGTTAAACATTATTATTATGTCCATTTCATTTGAGCATTTATGGCAAAACAAAGGGGAAACTAAACTAAGGTCAAAGACCTTGGATTTAACTTCATGTCTATCTGATTTTGAAGAATGAACTTTCTTAACAGTTAAATTAATTCCCTCTTAGGGATAATAAGAATGGGTAGAGTGTGTGCCAGCTGAGAAATAAAAGAAATTAGGTCATGTGGCTGTTTTAAAACATGGTTACAAATGTTTTGCTATTCTTCCCATGAGAAGTGGAATCTTTGTCTCCACCCCTTGAACTCAGGAGGACTTGTGACTGTTTAAACCGACAGAGGATGGATGGCAGAAGCGACTCTGTGTATCTCCAGCACTACCTAATAAAAGGCTATGCATCTATTCCTTGTTCACTGGAACACACTGCCTGAGGCATCATATCAGAGTTCACACTATCTGGAGGCCATCATTCTGGAAAGGTGCCCCAGTGGACACTCCAGACAGTAGCTCATGCCATAAGCATGTGCCCAAAGCTATTTTGGGTCACTGAGACTGACCCGGTGTGGTGGTTTAGTCGCTAAGTCATGTCCGACTCTCTGTGACTCCATGGACTGTTGTCCACCAGGCTCCTCTGTTCATGGGATTTTCCAGGGAAGAATACTGGAGCGGGTTGCCATTTCCTTTTCCAAGGGATCTTTCCCCGACCCAGGGACTGAACCTGGGTCTCCTGCATTGCAGGTAGATTCTTTATCAACTGAGTCATTAGGGAAGCTCACCATACATCTACTGAATAACATGACATTTTTGGCTGTGTGACAGCTGTGAAAATGCATTGCTTACATCTTCATGATAACTGGCCACAAGGGAAATATATGATTCACACTCACTCCTCCTGATTCAGGTGTTCCAAAGTCACCCTTCTCCTAGACTTCTCTTACTCAATCTCGGAGTATATTTAGTCTACCATGGAATTTCATTCCAGAAGGATGTATAATTCTCACAATTAATTCACAGCCTCCTCTCCATGTATCACAGCCTTATCATGGTAAAGGGGCTTGTGTAACTCAGTGAAGCTATGAGCCATGCCGTGCAGGGACCCCAAGATGAATGGGTCATAGTGAAGAGTTCTGACAAATAGATTTAAGGGACTAGATCTGATAGACAGAGTGCCTGATGAACTATGGACAGAGGTTCGTGACATTGTACAGGAGACAGGGATCAAGACAATCCCCATGGAAAAGAAATGCAAAAAAGCAAAATGGCTGTCTGAGGAGGCCTTACAGATAACTGGGAAGAGAAGAGAAGCGAAAAGCAAAGGAGAAAAGGAAAGATATTCCCATCTGAATGCAGAGTTCCAAAGAATAGCAAGGAGACATAAGAAAGCCTTCCCCAGTGATCAGTGCAAAGATATAGAGGAAAACAACAGAATGGGAAAGACTAGAGATCTCTTCAAGAAAATTAGAGATACCAAAGGAACATTTCATGCAAAGATGGGCTCGATAAAGGACAGAAATGGTATGGACCTAACAGAAGCAGAAGATGTTAAGAAGAGGTGGCAAGAATACACACAAGAACTTTACAAAAAAGATCTTCACGACCCAGATAATCACGATGGTGTGATCACTCACCTAGAGCCAGACATCCTGGAATGTGAAGTCAAGTGGGCCTTAGAAAGCATCACTACGAACAAAGCTAGTGGAGGTGATGGAATTCCAGTGGAGCTATTTCAAATCCTCAAAGGTGATGTTGTGAAAGTGCTGCACTCAATATGCCAGCAAATTTGGAAAACTCAGCAATAGCCACAGGACTGGAAAAGGTCAGTTTTCCTTCCAATCCCAAAGAAAGGCAATGCCAAAGAATGCTCAAACTACTGCACAACTGTACTCATCTCACACGCTAGTAAAGTAATGCTCAAAATTCTCCAAGTCAGGCTTCAGCAATACGTGAACCGTGAACTTCCAGATGTTCAAGCTGGTTTTAGAAAAGGCAGAGGAACCAGAGATCAAATTGCCAATATCCGCTGGATCATCGAAAAAGCAAGAGAGCTCAAGAAAAACATCTATCTCTGCTTTATTGACTATGCCAAAGCCTTTGACTGAGTGGATCACAATAAACTGTGGAAAATTCTGAAAGAGATGGGAATACCAGACCAGCTGACCTGTCTCTTGAGAAACCTGTATGCAGGTCAGGAAGCAACAGTTAGAACTGGACATGGAACAACAGACTGGTTCCAAATAGGAAAAGGAGTACGTGAAGGCTGTATATTGTCACCCTGCTTATTTAACTTATATGCAGAGTACATCCTGAGAAACGCTGGGCTGGAAGAAACACAAGCTGGAATCAAGATTGCCGGGAGAAATATCAGTAACCTCAGATATGCGGATGACACCACCCTTATGGCAGAAAGTGAAGAAGAACTAAAGAGCCTCTTGATGAAAGTGAAAGAGGAGCGTGAAAAAGTTGGCTTAAAGCTCAACGTTCAGAAAACTAACATCATGGCATTTGGTCCCATCACTTCATGGGAAATAGATTGGGAAACACTGGAAACAGTGTCAGGCTTTATTTTTTGGGCTCCAAAATCACTGCTGATGGTGATTGCAGCCATGAAATTAAAAGACGCTTACTCCTTGGAAGGAAGGTTATGGCCAACCTAGATAGCATATTTAAAAGCAGAGACATTACTTTGCCAACAAAAGTACGTCTAGTCAAGGCTATGGTTTTTCCAGTGGTCATGTATGGATGTGAGAGTTGGATGGTGAAGAAAGCTGAGCGCCGCAGAATTGATGCTTTTGAACTGTGGTGTTGGAGAACACTCTTGAGAGTCCCTTGGACTGCAAGGAGATCCAATCAATCCATCCTAAAAGAGATCAATCCTGGATGTTCATTGGAAGGACTGATGTTGAAGCTGAAACTCCAATATTTTGTCCACCTGATGCGAAGAGTTGACTCATTGGAAAAGACCCTAATGCTGGGAAGGATTGGGGGCAGGAGGAGAAGGGGACGACAGAGGATGAGATGTTTGGATGGCATCACTGACTCGATAGACACGGGTTTTGGTAGACTCCGGAAGTTGGTGATGGACAGAGAGGCCTGGCATGCTGCTATTCATGGGGTCGCAAAGAGTTGGACACGGTTGAGCAACTGAACTGAACTGAAGAGTTCTGACAAAATGTGGTCAACTGGAGAAACCACTCCAGTATTCTTGCAGCAAGAACCCCGTGAACAGTATGACTTAGCGACTGAACAACAACTTATAGCCTACCTCACCTTCTCTAACACCAACACTGCATTCCAAGAGTCTTCCTTTCCAATCCTTTTTCCTTCCCCATCTATTTTATTGGTGTCAAACCTGCATCCCTGTTTGAGTCTATTCCTATCTATTCTCACTCCCTCTGCTTTAGCTTTCACAGGTATTTCCCCAAGCAATCACATGCATCTCTAGACTCATTTTTTTAACAACTGCTTTGTGAAAGACTTGAACTAATGCAAGTTGGAAGAGAGTAATTCCTCAGTTGAGCCCTATCTAAATCATGATCCACAAAAATTATGAGATAAGATAAAATAACTATTGTGCTAAGCCACAAAGTTTTGGGCTAGTTTTTAATGCAGGAAGAGATAACTGGAATGATGTTTTAACATAAGCTGCATGTCAAAAGGTTAAGTCAGACAGAGAAAGACAAATGTCTTATGATATCACTTATATGTGGAATCTAAAAAAAATGATACAAGTGAACTTATTTTCAAAACAGACTCACAGACTTAGAAAACAAATTTATGGTTACCAAAGGGAAAAGATGGAGGGGAGGGATAAATTAGGAGTTCAGGATTAATATTTACACACTATTGTATATAAATTAGAAAATCAATAATGACCTACTGTGTAGCACGGGGAACTATACTCAATATTCTGTAACAAGCTATATGGGAAAAGAATATATTAAATAATAAATATATGAATATATATAACTAAATCACTTTGCTGTATACCTATAACTAACACAACATAGTAAATTAATTATGCTGTGAATGTGCTCAATCGCTTGTCACGTCCAACTCTTTGCAACCCTATGGACTGTAGCTTGCCAGGCTCCTCTGTCCATGAGATTCTCGAGGCAAAAACACTGGAGTGAGTTGCCATGCCCTCCTCCATGGGATCCATGGGATCCATGGGATCCATGGGATCTTCCCGACTCAGGAATTGAAACCACGTCTCCTGCACGTCCTGCACTGTAGGCAGATTATTTACCTACTGAGCCACCTGGGAAGTCCAAATTAATTATACTCCAAGATAAAGAAAACTTAAAAAAAAATAATACAATTTACGTTATGTATATTTTATCCCCCCCCCAATTTTTGTATACAAGTGTGAGGCATTTCTGCAGCAAATATTCTTCTAAAGACATGACTTTACAAAAATTAACCAGCTCAGAAAATGAAGTCTGAACTATAATGAACACCTCATCCAGGTTTCCCAGAATTTTCTGGTTTCAATGCTGAAAAATCAAGATCCTGGGAAAACCCTCATTCCATGGTACCATGTCAGCTGGTCAATCCACCCAGAACTCTTCAAGGGCACAGAATAAACAGGAGTAAGGTTTTCCTCTTGTGTCCATAAGGAGAAGAGTATTCCTCTTCCTGAGAGGGCACAGAATAAACAGGAGTAAGGTTTTCCTCTTGTGTCCATAAGGAGAAGAGTATTCCTCTTCCTGAGAGAAACCCATTACCTTAACCAAGAGTTACACTGCTTAATGTAATTGCTTACTTATGAACTCAAGGTCATTCCCACTAATTAAAATCTGAAGATAATTAACTCTTATTACTGTCTCATCTCTCAGTGGGTTTATTTGATGGAAAGTTCCAAATATATTCAACTTAGCCTCCATAAAGCTTAGAGAGAAACTGTACACTGCATCCTGGCCACCATTTAAGTCTAAGTTAACATTTCTGAGAGTGTTACTATGCTGAACTCCTGTGTCTTGAGACCAGCTAAGAAAGAAAAAAAAGAAAAAGAAAAGAAAAAAAAAAGAAAAAAACTGCCATGGTTACTTTGGGAAACATTGCATATTGTGTATCCCTTCCAGAGAATCTCAATGCATTAAATATAAGAATCTGAGTAGACTTGCAGAAAAACATTTTTTTTTGTAGCAAACTACAAATCACAAGGACATCTATCTCACGCATCAGATTGGCAAAACCAAAGCTGGTTTGTAATATCCACTCTTGGCAAAAGAATAGGAAAACAGTTCCTAAGATAAACTGTGGATTAAAGTATAAATTGGTAGATTTTCTGGAAAGAAAATTTGGCAGTTACTATTAAATGTAATGTACATATTCTTCCATCCAGCAATTCTACCTCTTGGTGTCCCTCTTACACAAATACTCATAATTGCACAAAGATGTGTATAAAGAGGGCTTCCCTGGTGGCTCAGTGGGTAAAGTGTCTGCCTGCAATGCAGGAGACCCGGGTTCGATCCTTGGGTTGGGAAAATCCTCTGAAGAAGGAAATGGCAACCCTTGGATAAAGAATCTGCCTGCCAATTCAGGAGAGGTGAGTTCAATCTCTGAGTCGGGAAGATCCCCTAGAGAAGGAAATGGCAACCCACTCCAGTATTCTTGCCTGGGAAATCCCACGGACATAGGAGACTGGCGGGCTGCAGTCCATGGGGTTGCAAAGAGTCAGACATGACTGAGCAACTGAGCATCCATGTGAATACAAGAGTATTTATTGTTACAGCTTTGTAATAGCAAACATTCTATATCAGTCTAAATGACCATTTATTCACATTTATTTTGAAAGTGTTTATTGAATGTTTGTTACATATCAAATGCTATTCTAGTCACAGAAGATGGACCAATGAAAATTGGAGATAAGAAAATGATCATCCATCATGGAGCTTTTATGGATGGAATTTAGATAACAAGGAGAATGAAGAGGGTCTATAATCAAATAATAAGCAAACACAGTCCAGTAAGTATATACCACTTAGATTTAGGGTTGCCTTGGTATAACAGGACCTCCAATAATAGTGGCTTAAACAAGGGAGTCTGTGTCCTCCTTATGTGTCTAGATGGGTGGTTCAGGGCTGCTTTGCTGATTATAATTGTATGAGGCCGAGTTACTTCCAGCTGTCTGTGCGCCCATCCCCATGAGTAATCCTCATTCTCAGGGTCCAATATGCAGCTCAAGCCATCACATCCACATTCAGGAGAAGGTCAAAAGGTAGAAAGAAGCATTTCTGTTGGAATTTGAACATTCCATATTCACTTAATCTCAGGAGCCAGAGCCTATTATGGTCATGACTAACTTCAAGGGAAGCTGGAAATTATAGTGTTTTTTTCTTTTTTTATTAGTGATTGCTCATTCACGTGACAGGAAGTAATAAGAAAACAGCAGAGAAGAGATATGACAACTAGTAGTTTTGCCTTAAGATAGCCATGAAAGTGAATGTATGTGTGTGTGTGTTTGTGTGTGTGTGTCTATAGCAATAAAATAAACTGAGTAATTTGTTAGTGATGGTGGGACACTGATTTTAGATTGAATTGTCAATGATAAAATTCCTGATGATTTGGTAATTAGGTTGACACCTACATCAGAAGGAGAAACTTCTATTATATTAGTTACCTATTCTGAATAATAAATTACACTCAAACTTAGTGGCTTAAAATAATGCACATTTATTATCTCATAGTTTCTGTGCATCATTTTCTGTGCATGACCTAGTCGGTCATCTGTTTTCTGTTCCATGACAAGGCTGGAGTCAAGGTGTTAACTAGGGCTATAATCTCACCTCAAGGCTCACGTGGGGAGGGATCAACTTGCAAGCTCACAGTGGTTACTAGCAGAGTTCAGTACCTTACCAGACTGAGGATGTGACTTCCTCACTGGCAGCTAATCAGAGGTTGCTCTCAGGTTCTGGCCATGTGTAGCTTCTCTGACATGGCATCTCATGTTGTCAAACCATGCAAGTCAAGAAGGCAGTAAATAAAGTTCGCAATCAAAATGGAAGTCACAGACTTCCACAGCCTAATCTCAGAGTGGCATCTCATCACTTTTTGTTTTATTCTATTTACTGGAAGCAATTCTAATTGTAGTCCACATTCAAGAAGAGAGGATAATATAAACACTCAAAAATACTAGAAGGTTGAATCTTCTTAAAAGGCCACATGACATTACCATCTGTGAAAATACACACAGTGAAATCATCCTAATTTGCTTATGATCCAGGTTCACAAAAAGGAAGGCATAGATTGTTAGATATAAAGGAGAAAAGTGCCATGAAATGAGGATACAGAAGTAGGTGGAGGTCAAAGCATGGTTGTTTTTTTTTTAAATTGAGATATATTTGATGTTGAATATCATATGTTACAGGTGCACAACACAGCAATTCATAATTGTTGTTTAGTTGCTAAGCAGTGTCTGACTCTTTTCCATGGACTGTAGCCCACCAAGCTCCTCTGTCAATGGGATTTCTCAGGCAAGAATATTGGAGCTAGTTTCCATTTCCTTCTTCAGGGGATCTTCCTAACCCAGGAATCAAACCCACATCTCCTGCATTGGCAGGCAAATTCTTTACCACTGAGACACCAGGGAGGCCCAGAGTTCACAATATTTAAACTTCATACTTCATTTATATGTATTATAAAATACTAACTCTATTCCTTGTGTTGTACAATGTGTCTTTGTAACATTTATTTTATATGTAATAGTTTGTACTTCTTAATCTCTTACCTCTATTTCGCCCCTCTCCCTTTTCTTCTCCCCACTGGTAACAACTAGCTTGTTCTCTATATCTAAGAGTCTGCTTATTTTTTTTATCATATTCAATAATTTGTTTTAATTCTTTAGATCCCACATATAAGTGATACCACACAATATCTGTTTTTCTCTGCCTGACTTATTTCACTTAGCATAATATCCCCCAAATTCATCTATCCTGGTGCAAATGGCAAAATTTCATTTTTTTTTATGGATGAACAGTATTTAGTTGTATATATAAATGCATACCCTTCATGGAAAAGCAAGGCACAATGAAAATTGCTGTAGCTCATCTCAAGCAGAAACTCTGGACTTCCTGCAAACTTCACCTCTGTTCCCATGGGCAGAGACGAGACAAAAAGGAAAACAGTGCTTTCTGGAATCAGCAAGCTCTCAGAAGAAGGTTGAAGCCCAGCTTATATACGTTGCAGGAATTTACAGCTCTTCTTAGAAATCAGCAGAAACCAGGCAATCCTCAAATGCCAAGTTCATTATCTGGACTTCCTCCTATTCCATACATTTTAAATCTATACAGTTGCAATTCCCTGCACATAGTCAATGATCAGCTAATGTTAGATATTATTATGGAAGAATAAAATTGGTACTTAATATGTATTAATAAAGATCTACAATAATTTACCTCCTGCCTAATTTTAACACAGGAAGAACATTTATATATCTGTCGCTAAGCAGCAGTATACACTGTTTTCATTCCTATATATACAAACTTATAATACAAATTTGGCACTTGATATAGTCAGACACAACTAAAGCATTAGCATGCACTCATAGATACACCACTTGCATGAAGTAAAAAAAAAAATTGTGGAATCAAAATCAAATTCTTGAAATTTTTTATTGAGGTATAATTGAAACAAACAGTTGTGCAAGTTTTAGTTGTATGTGTTGATTTGATACATTTTACTACTGCGGTATGATTACCATGGAAGCATTAGCTAACACTTCTATTATGTCATCTAATCATCTATTTTCTATGCTGGGAATAATTAAGATCTAGTCTTAGCAACTTTGGAAAATGACAAGGCAACCCACTCCAGTATTTTTGCCTAGAGAATTTCATGGACAGAGGAGTCTGGTGGGCTACAGTCCATGGTGTCGCAACGAGTTGGACATGACTGAGCACCTGAGCAGCAGCAGTCTTAGCAACTTTTGATGTTTATAACATTATTATATACAGTCACAGAGCCAAATTCTTGATCTCATTTGAAAACTGAGAGAAACTTTCTGACTTCTGTCCATACTGTCTCGCTATTATTTCCCCTTCATTAGGTACACAGAAGATTATGTCATTAAATTTTCTAGTTTTGAGAATTTCCAGAACATGCAGGAATGTATATGGGGCTTTCCAAGTGGCACTAGTGGTAAAGAACCCACCTGTCAATGCAGGAGATGTAAGAGACATGGGTTAAATTCCTGGGTCAGGAAAATCCCCTGGAGGAGGGCATGGCAACACGCTCTAGTATTATTCCCTGGAGAATCCCATGGACAGAGGAGCCTGGAGGGTGGCTGTCTATAGGGTCTCAAAGAGTCAGACACGAGTGAAGTGACTTGGCACTCATTAAGTGCACATATATGTAAGAAATATAGAGAAGTTTTATGTACTTAATAATATGCTTTCGGCTTAAAGAAAAATTTGCAGATGCAAAAGCTTGATATCTTCCTCAAGAAAAGTGACATGTTACAGTCAATTATTGTAATCCACCTAAGGATGGTAGTTAAATAGTGGATTATGGATTCTAAATGGTGTAAGGAGTTAAGTCCTGCACTGGCAGGAGATCATAGGGTTGGGGCAACCCATCCAATATGCTTCCTGCAGTCTAGTTGACAAACTGTTCTCTATTTTCTATAAAGGTGTTAATTTGTTCCTAGTGTTCATCAACAAGAGTTGACTATGCTAGAAAATTTAAGGATAGTAAGTATGCTAAATCAGTTGGTATGGTTTGATAATTTGGGAAATTAATAATGACATATGTAAAATTAAAACACATACAATAAGAAAAAAAAAAAAAGGCAACACTCAAATTGCACACAATTTCCTCCAAAAAGTACTAGGTAAATTCAGATTTAACTGCAAAAGGTATTTAATAAAGGTATCTAATGTGCATGCATTCTCAGTCGTGTCAAACTCTTGTGTGATCCCATGAATTGTAGCCCACCAGGCTCCTCTGCCCATGGAATTTTCCAGGCAAAAATACTGAAGTGCATTGCCATTTCCTTATGTAGATATATCAAATGTGAAAAATCGTCTCACCACTTAATTACTTAACGCTCACTTGAGTAGATTCAGCAAAATGTGTAGTACATATGAAAACATAAATACACCATTATGATTCTCATTGATTTTATTCAGTTGCCAGAAAATATTCAGATTTATTAACTGCATTCCAAAATATCTCCAGGTGGACAACTAGTGAGATAATTGAAAACCTTAAGTATTTTAAAGGTGGTATATATTATTTTCTGCTTTGGCCTTCTATGTTTGTTCTTTATGACAGTTTGAGAACGGTTTCATTTCTGCTTCATTGACTTAAATTGCTGCACTGATTTTAAATCTTTGCTAATTTGATCAGAAACTGGACATAAGGTGTTTTCAGTAGCAAAACAGGGTGTGGAAGTGAAGTCAGTGCCAAGCTGCATGTGCAGGTTTTACTCTCTTAAACTAATAAGCAGCTTGTGGGGATTCTGAAGCACATTTTACCATCAATGTAGTTAACATTTCTGCTTAGTCTGGTATTTTTTATGTCTTTATAATAACATGTTTACAGGCTCACTAACAGGATTTCTTTTGCCTGTTTCCAATTACTGCTGCTACTGCTGCTAAGTCGCTTCAGTCGTGTCTGACTCTGTGCGACCCCATAGATGGCAGCCCATCAGGCTCCGCCATCCCTGGGATTCTCCAGGCAAGAATACTGGAGTGGGCTGCCATTGCCTTCTCCAGTGCATGAAAGGGAAAAGTGAAAGTGAAGTCGCTCAGTTGGGTCCGACTCTTAGCGACCCCATGGACGACAGCCTACCCGGCTCCTCCGTCCGTGGGATTTTCCAGGCAAGAGTACTGGAGTGGGGTGCCATTGCCTTCTCCAATTACTACATGTTCTTAAATGTAATAAAAATACCTTTGCTTTTTGGTCCAGTAATTAAGATTTTTAACTAAGTCAAGCTAATCTTTCTGCTTAAAGGTTAAGAGATTAAAATGAAATTGCTTGTCTCTGGTCTCCTGGTTTACATGCAACTTTTACCACACCTCATTAGTGAACTAGTTCAGTACAATGAAGTGCTACTTTGTCCATTTTTGGTGAAAACCTGGTCCTATGAGACTTTGTAACTCTCAGATTTGAACGTTAACTTAAAATTATAACTGGTATCTACAAAAATTCCAATCGGAATTCATTAAATTTCTGTCACATATATAGACTTTAACACAGTTCTTCTCTTTCTTTTTATATGATTTAAGAATAAAGAAGACATTTGGTGAAATTAGTATATCAGTGAGCATAGGCTGGTTTATGCTGCAGAAACAAACAATCCTCCAAGATTTCAGTGGTTTGAAATACCAAAAGTTTTTCTTTCTCAAGCTCCCTGTCCAACAGAGATTGGCAAATCAGTCTGTTCTTACTGTAGTCACTCAAGAATCCAAATGCTGAAAACTCCTTATATTCCACATCAATATGACAATATAAAGGAGACATAGTTAATCCTGGCTTTAAGGCTTCTGCCTGAAAATTGATATTTATAACTTTTTGCTTCTATTATAGTGGCCAAAGCCATGCCTAATATCAAGGGTGTGTGTTAAGCACAATCCTATTAAGTGCTTGGAAAAGAAAAACAAAAACCTGGAATATTTGTGATAATTCCTAGTGACCAACAAAATCTGCCTTCTGATCACTATGTATTTTATATACTTTCCTTTCCCTCCTATACACACAACAACAAACATTCATGTGGTCTATGAATGAAACAACTTATAAGCCACACAACATTATAGCATCAAGATTTATGTCTAATATACCTGAGTGATGGGCTGTTGTTCATGGTAGATCTAAAATGTACTGGCTATATCTCCTCTTGATCCAGATATCTCCCGAATTAATGATGTTATTTACTTCTACTCGCACAAAATATATAATTGTGAGCCAGTGATAGGCTATTAAGCATTTTCACTTAGAAAAAAATAGGAGACATAAGAGGTATGATTCTACAGAAATTGAAAACTCATTCTACAGGCTCTCTACCTTGAAGATGGGGCATTTCCCTTCATTAAGCTCAGATTCTATCTTTTTGACACTCCTTTGCTCAGTTGTCTGTGTAACCCCTGGTCTTTGTTATATCCACAGGAGATATTAGGAAATTCTCCCTGATAGGGGATGAGCAGCTTTCTTAGCCTACCTCCTGTTTATAACATCTGAGGCCCTATTTAACTGATTTACATTAAATATATGTTAGGACTAGTTTCCTACTTTCAGTATTGTGTATCAATCAAATATTAACACACGTTCATTTCCTGCTACATTTTGAACATGGAGCAGCAGGGAAGCTCTGCTTATGGTATCACAGAGGGATATAGCTGATGGGGGCTCTGTTTTAACTCAGACTTTCATAAGGGCTGAAATAGGTAAAAATAATGTGGCTACAGTGGCACTTCTTAAAAGCTTCTTCCAAAAATAATTGTCATTTTCACTACTTTTGTTGTTCAAAGCAATCACGTATTCATGATGCAAGTAAAACATTCCCATTTATCTAAATGATAGAAACAAGAGTGCTTTTTAATATTAAATGATTATCACATATAGAAACGTGTTTTGCTATTTTAGATTCCTAGATATAATTGTGGCATTAAAAATGAGTAGTTCTGAAAAGAGTGCAGTAAATGAGAATATTTCCAAATATTTTCCATTAATACATTATTAATATAATCCTATAAAAATCAACTTATTCAGATAAAGCTACATAAAATAAACTCCTAAAACTACTATTTGAATTTGGTAAGGTTACTGAACACAAGATGAACACCAAAAATAATTACATTTCTATATACTAACAATGAGCAGGTAGAGAATGGATTTTTAAAAGACAGAAAACTGTTGTTCTACAAATGACCCAAGAAAAATGAAATAGTTAGGTATAAGTTTAAGAAAATATTCACAAAGATTCATATGCTGAATATACAAAATGATGATGAAAGAAATTAAAGAACATCTAAATAAATGAAGAGATATATCATGTTCATGGATTGGATGACTCATTATGCAAAGATATCAGTTTTGCCAAACTGACTTAACTATTTACGCATTTTCCATTTTTAGTAAAGTCTGTGTGTATCAGTGAAATTTAATATAATTTCTATAAATCCTAGTGAAGATTTTTTTAGACAGAGGCAAACATTCAAAAATTTATATGAAAAGATACAAGTTAAAATATCTAAAACAGTCTTGAAAAATAATTGAGTGGGATGAATTACTCCACCCAAAAATACGCCTAATAAACTGACACAGTAATCTGACATGTGCTATCAGCAGAGATACAGGCACACAGAGCAACAGAGCTTAGAATTAGACTCATTTGAGGATGTCCAACTGTTTTTTGACAAAGGGAGCAAAATAACTCAATGGAGGAAAGGTAACCTTTTCAACAAATGGTGACTGATTACAGGCAATAAAAATTGTACCTTGACTTAAACCTCTTACCTTGCATAAAAGTCAACTCAAAATGGAATATAGATTTAAATGTAAGAAGCAAAATTATAAAAGTTAAAGAGAAGCAAAAATCTTCAGTAGCTAGGTAAAAAGTTCTTAGACTGACATCAAAATCTGTTTCAGAAAAGTAAAGATTGACCATACTGGACCATATCAAAACCAAAACAAAACATGTGCTCTGTAAAAGACACTGGTAAAAGGATGAAAAAAAAAAAAAGATACAAACTGGAAGAAAAAATTATATAAACCACATATCTGAAAGAAGACTGGTATCTAAAATATATAAGGAACTTTCCAAATTCAATGGTGAAAAAAAAAGATCCAATCAGAAAATGAGAAAAAGGTATAGAGAAATATTTCACCAAGAAGAATGTGCAGATGATAAATAAGTACATGAAAAGATATTCAATATCAGTAGCTATTAGATAGATGCAGATTTAAATTACAGTGAGATATCACTATATGGCTACCTAAATGACTAAAATTTAGTCACCAAATAAAGATGTGGATGTGGAGAAATTGTGGGAGAATATCTTCCTTATGTTCTGGGAACATGAAATGCTACAGAAACTCTGGAAGACACTTTGACAATTTGTTATGAAGTGTTGTTAGTCACTCAGTTGTGTCTGACTCTTTGTGAACCCCATGGACTGGAGCCTGCCAGGCTCCTCTGTCCATGGGATTTCCCTGCCAAGAATACTGGGGTGGGTAGCCATTTCCTTCTCTGGGAGGGGGATTTTCCTGACCCATTTGTTATGAAACTATGTATCAATTACAATACAATTCAGCAGTTGTACCCTTGGGCATTTATCCTCAGTTCATTTCAATTCAGTAGCTCAGTCATGTCCAACTCTTTGGACCACAGCATGCCAGGCTTCCCTGACCATCACCAAACCCCAGAGTTTACTCAAACTCAAGTCCATTGAGTCAGTGATGCCATCCAACCATCTCATCCTCTGTTGTCCCCTTCTCCTCCCGCCTTCAATCTTTCCCAGCATCAGGCTCTTTTCAAATGAGTCAGTTCTTCGCATTAGGTGGCCAAAGTATTGAAGTTTCAGCTTCAATATCAGTCCTTCTAATGAACGTTCAGGGCTGATTTCCTTTAGGATTGACTGGCTGGATCTCCTTGCAGTCCAAGGGACTCTCAAGAGTCTTCTCCAACACCACAGTTCAAAAGCATCAATTCTTTGGCATTCAGCTTTCTTTATAGTCCAACTCTCACATCCATACATGACTACTGGAAAAACCATACCTTTGACTAGACAGACCTTTGTTGGCAAAGTAATGTCTCTGCTTTTTAATACGCTGTCTAGGTTGGTCATAGTTTTTCTTCCAAGGAGTAAGCATCTTTTAATTTCATGGCTGCTGTCACCATCTGTAGTGATTTTGGATCCCAAGAAAATAAAGTCTGTCACTGTTTCCATTGTTTCCCCATCTACTTGCCATGATGTGATGGAACCAGATGCCAAGATCTTAGCTTTTTGAATGTTGAGTTTTAAGCCAACATTTCACTCTCATCTTTCACTTTCATCAAGAGGCTCTTATTTCCTCTTCACTTTCTGCCACAAGGGTGATGTCATCTAAATATCTGAGGTTATTGATATTTCTCCCAGCAATCTTGATTCCAGTTTGTGCTTCATCCAGCCCGGAATTTACCATGAAGTACTCTGCATATAAGTTAAATAAGCAGGGTGACAATATACAGCCTTGACGTACTCCTTTCCCAATTTGGAACCAGTCTGTTGTTGCATATCCAGTTCTAACTCTGGCTTCTTGACCTGCATACAGATTTCTCAGAAGGTATGTCAGGTGGTCTGGTATCCCCATCTCTTTAATAATTTTCCACAGTTTGTTGTGATCCACACAGTCAAAGGATTTGGCATAATCAATAAAACAGAAGTAGATGTTTTTCTGAAACTCTTTTGTTTTTTGATGATCCAACGGATGTTGGCAATTTGATCTCTGGTTCCTCTGCCTTTCCAAATCCAGCTTGAACATCTGAAAGTTCACAGTACCATGGAAGCCTAGCTTGGAGAATTTTGAACATTACTTTGCTAGTGTGTTATCCTAGACAAAAACAAATGTTTGGTAACACAAACATCTGTACACAAATGTTCATGTTGGCTTTATTAAAAATATCCCCAAACCAGAAAGAACTTAGATATACTTCAGTTGGTGGATACATTCATGGTTATACATCTGGGTCGTGGAATAGTACTTAGCAATAAAAAAGAGAAAACTACTGCTATAAGCAACAATTTGTATGAATCATCAGAGAATTATGTTGAATGAAAAAAATGTTATTCCAGAAAGTCACATAGGTTATAAATCTATTTATGTTACATTTTGAAAAGACTAAATATTTTGACTGGGGAACAGATTATGTTGCAGGGACTAGACAGTTTTGATTCCATGATGAATGTGTTTCTTTAACTTTAACCTTTACCTTTCATTGCTTTTGTTTTTTATAATCATACATAACAACCTGCCTCATGGAACTCTGCCCCTCTGCCTGAAGAGATTAACACATCCCCTCCCTGAGGCTGACCATTCCATGAGTTATTTGCAAGACAATGGCCTTTGCTTCCTCAGCTCTTCCTCTTCTCTGTTCTGTAAAAGAAGCTGGCATCCAGAGGCTGACAAGATGATTATTTTGAGGTATTATTCTGTCATCTTCTTGATCAACCAACTTTCCAAATAAAGTCATATTCCTTGCCTCAAACATCATCTCTTGGTTAATGCTGCCTGTCATGTAGCAAGCAAACCAGGCTTGAACTTGGTAACAGTTAAAAGCCGCCAGGTGTTATCAAAGGAGCTGTGGTGAGTGGTGGAGGTGTGAATGTGGTTGTATGAGGCAGCATGAGGGATCCCTGTGGTGATGGAAGTGTTCTGTATCCTAACTGTGGTGATGGATACACAAACCTACATATGTGATGAACTCGTGTAAAACCAAGAACATACACAAATACACAAAAACAAATAAGTACTAGCAAAACTTCAGAAATCTATATAAGACTGGTGGATTGTGGTAATGTCAATATCCTAGCTCTGATATTGTACTGTGTGACAGTAGGGGAACCTGGGTAATGAGTATATGGAATTTCTCTGTAGTATTTCTTACAATAGCACATAACTCAGTTACCTCAAAATAAAAGTGCAAATTGAAATTAATCTGGCAATATAACTCAAGATCTTTTTACTGTAAATGCAATATGAATTTCTACTCTGGAAAATTGACTTGAAAAAGTTACTTTCTATTATTTAAGTCTAAGAACGTCTTACACACAAACACACAAAATGCTGATATAGATCGGTATCAGTCAATATTTGGAAGTAACTTCAAAGTAAGCTAACTAATAAACACCAAGACTGAACGTTCAAACTATTGCACAATTGCACTCATTTCACATGCTAGCAAACTAATGCTCAAAATTCTCCAAGCCAGGCTTCAACAGTCTATGAACTTAGAACTTCCAGATGTTCAACCTGGATTTAGAAAAGGTAGAGGAATCAGAGATCAAATTGCCAACATTCATTGGATCACCGAAAAAGCAAAAGAATTCCAGAAATACACCTATTTCTGCTTCATTGACTACACCAAAGCCTTTGACTGTGTGGATCACAACAAACTGTGGAAAATTCTTAAAGAGATGGGAATACCAGACCACGTTACCTGCCTCCTGAGAAACCTGTATGTAGGTCAAGGAGCAACAAATAGAACCAGACATAATGGACTGGTTATAAATTGGAAAAGGAGTACGTCAAGGCTGTATATTGTCACCCTGCTTATTTAACTTATACGTAGAGTATGTCATGTGAAAACCTAGGCTGCATGAAGCACAAGCTGGAATCAAGATTGCTAGGAGATATATCATAACCTCAGATATGCAGATGACATCACCCTTGTGGCAGAAAGCAAAGAGAAACTGAAGAGCCTTTTGATGAAAGTGAAAAATGAGAGTGAAAAAGCTAGCTTAAAACTCAACATTCAAAAAATGAAGATCATGGCATCTGGTCCCATCACTTCATGGCAAATAGATGGGGAAACAATGGAAACAGTGACAGACTTTATTTTCTTGGGCTCCAAAATCACTGCAGATGGTGACTGCAGCCATGAAATTAAAAGACGCTTGTTCCTTGGAAGAAAAGCTATGACTAACCTAGACAGCATAATAAGAAACAGAGACATTACTTTGCCAACAAACATCCATCTAGTCAAAGCTATGGTTTTTCTAGTAGTCATGTACAGATGTGAGAGTTGGACCGAAGAAGTCTGAGTGGCAAAGGACTGATGCTTTTGAACTGTGGTGTTGGAGAAGACTCTTGAGAGTCCTTGGACTGCAAGGAAATCCAACCAGTCCATCATAAAGGAAATCAGTTCTGAATATTCATTGGAAGGACTAATGCTGAACCTGAAGCTTCAATACTTTGGCCATATGATGCAAAGAGCTGACTCACTAGAAAAGACCCCAATGTTCGGAAAGATTGAAGACAGCAGGAGAAGGAGATGACAGAGGATGAGATGGTTGGATGGCATCACCAACTCGAAGGACATGAGTTTTGAGCATGCTCCAGCAGATGGTGAAGGACAGGGCTGCCGGGCATGGTGCAGTCCATGGGTCGCAAATAGTCGGACACAGCTGAGCAACTGAACAACAATGGATGATTTCATTGTTTTTCAAACTTTGGCTTCCCAAGGTTTCAAAACTCATGTGATTAAAAAAAAAAAAGTAGCCTTCAAACTGGCTTGTGGTGATCTGATTACTGAAGTGAGAAATACAATTCAGTCACTTTGTCATTAACTTTATTTAAAATAAATACTCTCATGTTATATATGACTTCAAACAGTAAGGATTATTATGTTCAAAGGAAATATTTGCAATCTCCTGCTACTTTTGAAAATCCCATGGATGGAGGAGCCTGGCGGGCTGTGGTCCATGGGGTCGCTAGGAGTCAGACACGACTGAGCGACTTAACTTTCACTTTTCACTTGCATGCATTGGAGAAGGAAATGGCAGCCCACTCCAGTGTTCTTGCCTGGAGAATCCCAGGGACAGCGGAGCCTGGTGGGCTGCCGTCTATGGGGTCGCACAGAGTAGGACACGACTGAAGTGACTTAGCAGCAGCAGCAGCTACTTTTGAACTTGGCCTTGCCTGGTCTGGAGTATAGATTGAGTAGTAGATTAAAACCTACATGTTCAGTCACATTTTTAAATGATGTTTCACTTGTTCAACATGCCATGGCATTCCTCTTTAACAATCGTTCAGTTAACTTGCTTCTTCAACATATGTGCTCATCTTAATCATTCACTCATCCTTGAAGGAGCCAGATTTAAATGCGATGTGTTTTTATTTGCAGAGCATGGAATCAATTTCATTATCCTCCTTGAATGCACAGTTTTTACTAGCATATCTTCCTTCTTAGCCTAAAAATCAATTTATGTTTAACTGGAGGGATTATATCTTTTTCTGTGTGTTGGCAAAGTGGGAAAGAGAGGGAGAGAGTGAACAAGTTCATTTATCATACATTAAAATGTCACTCACTGGCTATCTCCCATATGCAAAGTGGATCTTGGCAGCTAATTTACCTTGTCAAATCATGTTATTCTCACTTTTAAAATCATTGTTCTTTCTGGATAATGTAACTGAAGTAGATGTTCTGCAAGGAAACATGCATGATCACATTAAATGTATTGATGTGTTAATCTATTACAAAATAGTATGACATAGCAGTAGTCCAGTGTTCACTAGGACACTCAGGAGTGACTTTGTCTTTAATATCAAAAAGAGCCACTTTGTAATTACTAACACGGAAGATAGAAATTCTACAAGATCAAGGGATTAGTGTGGTGGGAAAGAAAATCCAGAGCTTACATTCACACTTCATGGTGAGTTTATATTCAGTTTTCTTTTCTCAGTTGTTAGTATACAAAGATTCAGTAAAGAACTCCCTCTGAGATGCCTCTTGAAAGATTTGTGCTGTAGATCAGAGGGCACTGAAGAAATCTGGGGGTGTTCACATAATGATTTAAGATGGAAACACATTAATACCTATCTTTACAGTTTGACAAAATACTTTTATATCTATAGCTTTAGTTGATGTTAGTATTAAAGCCTTTTGACACTAGTAATAAAAGCCTTATTAGTATGTAGATCAGTTACTAACTCCAGAAAAGTTAAAGAACCTGGTTAAGATCACACGTTTGGAGAAAACAGCATTGAGATGATAATTCTGCCTATTGATGAAATGCATGGATACATAAATAACTGATTGGTGGCACTAGTGGTAAACAATCTGCCTGCCAATGCAGGAGATGCAAGAGACCTGGGTTCAATCCCTGGGTTGGGAAAATACCCTGGAGTAGGAAATGGCAACCCACTCCAGTATTCTTTCCTGGAAAATTCCATGGACAGAAGAGCTTGATGGGCTTTAGTCCATGGGGCCACAAAGAGTTGGACACCATATACATATACACATAAATAAACGAACAAATGACAAAATAACCAACCCTAGGTCTTCTTACAAGTAGTACAGCATTGCAGCCACTAGCTCATATGGTATATACTATTTAACATTGTGTACTTCTCACCTTGGAAGAAAAGTTGTGACCAACCTAGACAGCATGTTAGAAAGCAGAGACATTACTTTGCAAACAAAGATTCGTCTAGTAAAAGCTATGGTTTTTCCAGTAGTCATGTATGGATGTTTGAAGTGGACTATAAAGAAATCTGAGCGCCAAAGAATTGATGCTTTTGAACTGTGGTGTTGGAGAAGACTCTTGACAGTCCTTGGACAGCAAGGAGATCCAACCAGTCAATCCTAAAGGAAATCAATCCTGGGTATTCATTGGAAGGACTGATGTTGAAGCTGAAGCTCCAGTATTTTGGCCACCTAACGCGAACAACTGACTCCTTGGAAAAGACCCTGATGCTGGGAAAGATTGAAGGCGGGAGGAGAAGGGGACGACAGAGGATGAGATGGTTGGATGTCATCACCAACTCAATGGACATGAGTTTGAGTAAGCTCCGGGAGTTGGTGATGGACAAGGAAGCCTGGCGTGCTGCAGTCCATGGGGTCACAAACTCTTAGGTTTGTCTTTGTTTAGTCAGGAGTGATGCCTGGGAGTATTGTCAGAAGGCAGTAGGAGTTCTATGCTGTTTGGTCTAAAAAACCACTGTACACAGTGATTTTGCCAATTAATATGAAACAACATTCATTTTTACCATTGTAGAGGAGTAAATGTCCTTGAAAAATCTTTTTAATCAAGCAGTGAAAATTTGGAGTTATCCAAATGTATTTACTTCTTGAATTGAATAACATCAAAATGAATTCTGCATCATGTTGATGTCACTTTTACTACTGCTACACTAGTGACTAAATGAAGTGTACTTTAAGGTTAAAGAATATGTTGCTATGCTTAATTATGTTAATAAACATATTTTAACACTTTTAACATAGATGGTATTTCATTATAATTAATAGGTTTTAGAAACACTGATTTAGTTGACAACTTGCAATACCATGAAGAAACAGTATGAATAAGTGAATGTATGTTTTATGTTTTACAAATGATGGAATACAGGTTCATGAGTCTTTTTTGCCTACAACTTTCATTAGTTAATGGTATTCCCATTCATTATATAGCACATGTGTCATGGCAAAAGGAACAATGAGTGTATTTGCATCAAGACAGAACAACTTGTAAGTTATGACTCCTACTGCCAGCAAAACTTAAGTATGATTTCTGCCAACCAAGATTCAGCCTTGGTCAAATTCCAGGCTGTAACCAACTCTTAGCACAACAATTGTAAGAGCCTCCTAATTGGAATATCTGCACCCCCTTTGCCTAGTCTCAAATACTCAACTTCTGCAATCTGCAGCCACAGGATACTTCTTTTAATCAAATAAAATGGCATCTACTCCATTGCTTAAAATCCTTCAGTGCCTCAGATGTTCTCTTAGTACAAGGCATTATATTAGAGAAAGAATAGCTGCTGTAACACATAGACCCCAAATTTCACTGGCTCAACACAGTAAAAGTTTCTCTTTAATTCATGTAACAGTAAAAAAACATGTTTCTGCTAGGTGAGATTCAGCCTAATTATGATAAAGTGAAAGCGAAAGTTGCTCAGTCGTGTCCAACTCTTTGAGACCCCATGGACTATACAGTCCATGAAATTCTCCAGGCAAGAATACTGGAGTGGGTAGCCTTTCCCTTCTCCAGAGGATCTTCCCAACCCAGGGATCGAACTCAGGTCTCCCACATTGCGGGCGGATTCTTTACCAACTAAGCAAAAAGGGAAGCCCAATTATGATATGAGAACCCCAATTTTCCCTTAAGGACTCAGAGTTCATTGCATTCTGATGGAAGAGTAAGTAAAGGGTGAAAAGTCGCATTAGTTCTTAATCATGTCATCCCATATGTGCAAGTAAATTGTAATGCATTCTATTGGCTAGAAATAGTTTGAGGACCATGCATTATTGTTGTTGATCTTTAGTTGCTAAATCATGTCAGCTCTCTGATACCCCATGGACTGTGGCCAGCCAGGCTCCTCTGTCCATGGGATTTCTCAGGCAGGAATACTGGAGTGAGTAGCCATTTCCTTCTTCAGTGGATCTTCCTGACCAAGAGATTGAACCCACAGCTCCTGCATTGGCAGGCAAGTTCTTTACCACTGAGCCACCAGGGAATCCCATAAAATTATGCACACATATGCATATGTAAATCATATATATATATGTATATATAATGTGGGCAAAGCATTTATAGCATCTGCTATAGTTTACTTGAGGCTTAGTACTACTCTGATCATGTAGCTCAAGTCCTTTTTTATTTGCTGGTCTTTAGTTTACGCTCTTCCCTAATCTAACTTGAATTCTACTGACAGATGAGTATTCCTAAAGTCTGTCATCCCTCATATTCCATGTCTTCTCAACAATCCTCAGTAAGTATTCGATTGTTATAAAATTCAGCCCAAACTCTTAGCTTACATTCATGTAAATTTTATTATTATTTTTTTCACTTCACATCCATTATAAAATTCTCTACTTTGATACATTCTTATGCTTTTCTACATAACTTCTTTTATCTCCTCCATCTGGAAAAACCTTGGCTTATTGAATATCCTCTATCCTTTAAGAGAAGATTTAAATCTAAGATTTATTTAGATTAAATAAACACTTTTTATTAGAATGTTTTCTCTTACAGCTATCCAGAAGACCTATCTTAGAAGGTGATTAGTTTGCCATTCCTATACATTTTAAAGTACAAGTTCGGCAAAAATGTAATGGGGTTTTCTAGGGGACACTGAATGAATAATGTATTAGGATCCAGACCTCCAAATGCTTTCTTACTCTGTGATTCTATGAACTCCTTCCTAATTAGTTCAACCAGTATCGATCATTTTGTAAAATGTCTATGGCAGGCATAGTTTTAACTAGGCTTTTGGAACTAATCATAGGCATTTATATATTCTATAGCAATTTTTATACATCAATTTCTCATCTCCCCTACTAGATAATAAATTCTCAAAGGATAGAAATGCACCATAATTCAATTTATGTCTCATATTGCCAGTGTTTTGCTTGTGGTAAGAACTAAAAGTATTTAAAATGAGCCAATACATTTTCAGTGACCTTCAGGAGGCTTCGTTTTCCTTTCTTGATCCTAATCACCAGTGAACATGTACTGAGAGTGTAATGATCCTAGCCCTACTGACCCTAAGCAGTATGGTGTTACATATTTCTACTCTGAGAGTATTTCACTCAGAAAAAAAAAAAAAACAAAAAACAACATTTGACAATCTTGTTTCTAGAAATCATATGTTAGAAGTTTCAATGTTAATGAATAAACAATGTACATTTTCTTTAGGTGAATTGTGCAGCTGAGCTGGAAATGTTTATATTTGCACACTGGAAATACTCAGGGAGTTTTAGTAGTTCCCAAGCCTTGCCCATAATCTGGTAATTGTCACCCGCTCCATGGTGCTAGATTTAGTGGATGTATTTGTATTATGTGTTTCTAACCATCTTATTTTTTACTAATAAGGCTGGGGTATATGGACTCCCATGTGGCACAGTGGTAAAGCATATGCCTGCCAGTGCAGGAGAGGCAGGAGACTGGGGTTCAATCCCTAGGATGGGAAAGCCCCCTGGAGCAGGAAACAACAAACCACTCCAGTATTCCTGCCTGAGAAATCCTATGGCAGAAGAGCCTGGTAGGCTACATCCATGGGGTTGCAAAAGAGGAGGACACGAATGAGCAACTGAGCACTCACACTCTGGGGTATATATCTGGAAAACAAAGACAAAATTATTCGATCTTTTTACTGTCTGTGTGTGTGTATGTGTGTGTGTGTGTGTGTGTGTCTAAACACATACATATCCCAGGTAGTCCAGTGGTAAAGAATACACTTGCCAAGCAGACGACACAGGTTCTATCCCTGGTTGGGAAGATCTCCTGAAGAAACTCCAGTATCCTTGCCTGGGAAATCCCAGGGACAGAGGAGCCTGGTGGTTTACAATCCAAGGGGTCACCAGAGTCAGCTACAACTTAGTGATTAAACAAACAAAAAAAGAATTGAGTGCAAAATTAAGAGTTTAAAGCTATATAGAGAAAAATATGATATAAAATCTAATATGTTGTTATTGAGTGGAAGAAACTCACTGTAAACAGATCTTCTTTTGTCCTTTGAATATACTATATTTTCTCAATTCATACACAGATTTAAATTTTTCTTCTGACCCTTTGTAGCAAACATTCACCCACATATTGCCCCACCATAAATTCATCCTGTTTCTCAGTTCATTATTATGATTAATTGTCTCAGTGATAAATTAAGTACACTACTTTAATAATGAGAAAATATACTGCAAATTTTTCTTGTACAGAATCTACTTATTTCCAGCTTTACTCACAAAGCTAGTGCATTCTTTGTGCTTTCCTCACTGTCACCGTACAAGAAACAAAATAGATAAACCAAAGAGTAAAAATATTGCTTAACCTGAATACTGGTCCACCCCAAATCTGGCTCAAAGGCAAAGCTTCTTTCTATGTAGCATATAAGCTAGAATCTTGAAAATAATAGTTTGATCCTTGGATAATTTTTATTATTAGCAATGATGCCACTTGGGAGCTTGTTAGAAGCATAACCTCAGACCTAATAAATTATAATCTGCATCTTAACAAGTTCCTCAAGTGTGTTCTATGCCAGTTTTAGATGTGTGGGACCTGGACATTACTGTATCAGAGATAACTGGGCATCTACCAGTAATTAGTTCCTTTTTTAATAAAAAATCTTCCTAGTTTTAGCTGGTTAATAGGTTAACCATCAAGAGAATGCATTTTTTCAGTTTTTCTGGTAACATGCTATAGTGATGGAACAAAGTTCTGCCCAAGGGAATGTGAGTAGAATGTGGTCTGATCTCCAGGTCAGGCCCGGAAAGGGAATGTGTGTGAGCTCTAGGCCTATTCCACCTGCTGCTGCTTGATCTGTGGTGACAATCTGAACAACTAAATTGTACCCAAAGAAGGAATCCATGTATTAAAGAGGAGAAAACCGACTTTGGACTGCTAAACTAACCCAGTGAGAAAGGGAGAGAGAGAAAAAAAAGGTTTATCTTGCTCATGCCACGTCAGTTTTGTCTTTTTACTATTATTGCAATTGCATGACTAGTATGTCCAAAAGTTAACTGTATCTCCATCATTCTATTTAAACTACACCTATAACACAAAATAAGATACAGTAAATTATATTTTAAACTCCCATCATGATTTTTTTAAACAGCTGAATCACCTCACTACAATCCAATAATTAAAGTCAATGACCATTTTTATCTCTTTTGCACCTTTCAAATTTGTGCTATTTAGCAGCCTTTAATTTACGGATATGTCACTCTTTCTCACAGATAAAATGATCAAAATATTACCAGAAAAAGTCATAAAGCAAGCCCTAGAGTATGCTACATAATTAAACAATTATTTATCTTTCTGATTTTGAATGTTAATTTTGGTCTTATATTTTAAACCCCACATAATTGCATTTTTCTGATTATACAGTTTTATACTTGGCAAAACAAACACTATTTAACATAAGGAATTATCTTTCTATACCAGGATCCCCTAGAGTTTTAGGACATGTTCCTGGAATGCTATTCTGCACAGAGAATATGTTCGTTTACAGAGTCTTTCTCAATTTTTCAGAAGTTATTTTCTAGAACAGTCTTCGGTTTATAAAAAAAATTGCAACGATAGTACAGACAGTTACCATACATCTCAGATGCAGTTTTACCTATTAAAACATCTTGTATCAGGGTGCTTACTGTATTTGTTACAGTTAATGAACCAATATCAAATCATCAGTATTAAATAAATTTCACAGTCTATTTAGATATCCTTTGTTTTTACTTAATTGTTCTTTTTCTCTTCCAGAGTCTCATCTAGTTTCATTCTGTTGTCATGTCTCTATAAATTCTTTCAGATTGTAACAGTTTTGCACTTTCCTTTTTTTGATGATCTTGGCTTTTTTTTTTTTTTTTTTAATACAGGTTAGGTATTTTTTGGCCTTCCCTTTATTACAATTTGCCTGATGTTTTACTGGTGTCGTGGGTTTTGGGCAGGAAGATCACAAAGCTACAGTGCTATTTTTATCACATCATATCAATTATACATACCATCAGCATTATTTATGACTTGATATTGGTTTTTTATCACTGGCTGAGATAGTCTTGTCTGTTCTCTCCATTGCAAAATCATTACCCTTCCATTCCCGCTTTCTATACATATGCACAGTCCACATTTATGGAGCAGGGGGTTATGTACCTCCTGAGGGCAGAGTAGCTATATAATTTGAACAGAGGTTCTATGCACTTTTTCTTTACTTTTTATGTTTGTCTTAATGTTTCTCTCCTAAGATAATGCTATTTCTGAATACTTGGTACATACATTTCAGAAAAGCTTATCTGTCCGTATCTTCCTATTCATATTTAACATAATGGAGAGAAATGGACCTAAATTTCTCTGTGCTTTAATTATGGAATTAACTCCTGTGCCTGGTATACTGGTTTAAGGAAGAGAACACAATACTTTTAATTAATATTTATTGATTGCTCATTGTGTGAAAAGAATTGTTCGAAGTGGTTTTCATGTATTATGTAATTGATATTAAGTCCATTTTATTCCAGGGATTATTACTAACCTACCTACTGGAGCTCAGAGGATTCAATAATTTCTCCAAGTTTTCACAATGTTAAGTGGTGGATCCAGGAATTTAGTCCAGTCTTATTCAAGTGAGATTTAGTGACAGTTATGAGAGTGGTATTGGTATTGATATTCAGATGTTATATTAACGCAAAAACACATTTATGCAGTGAAAGAACACATATGGTTTGAAAATTTCAGCTGTGAAGAATGTTGGTTTCAATTTTTTTTCATAAGGATTATTGCATGGTCTAATGCAATCATCCAAAAACCCACTCAATTTCAAATGATAAACCACCCACATAGCATTAGTCATCTGAGGATATTTCTAGATTTGGATTTGGAAAATTGCAAAATATTTTGTGTGAGTCATGCCATCTAAAAAAAAAAAAGTTTTGTCCTCTTAGTATGCCCTCCAAGAAGATTTTCAACAATTCATAACTGAGCATGATAGAAAATAGGGAAGCTTTTTCAAAATTCTGTTCATGGAATGTGAACAGAATTTCATACTCAATTAAAAGCTTTCCATTTGTAATCTGTTTCCTATTTTCACTCGTTTATTGTACTAGGATATAAATTGCATAGCACAATTCACAAGTAACTGAGAAATTTTACAGTGATATCATAGCAGGCACAGCAACCTGGAAGCACTTTTGCATATATGATATTTAACAGCCATAAAAGTTTTACTCTGAATTAAATGTATTTATAACTGGTGGTTAAAAACTTAACAAGATACCAGTCATTTGTGCAAGTTTCCAAACAGAGTGGCATTGATTAGAAATGCCTTTGCTCCAGAGATAGCAAATAGAATGACTTATAAGAATCTGCTTCAATGGAAACAGTAATGATACATCTGATAGGTATTGTCAATAGATAATGAATTAAGGACTACTCTGCCATCATTTCATTTTTTATAAGAATAGTGCCCTTTGGCTAAATTTCATGTTAACACTGGTTCTCATTTATTTCACTCTTGCCATTTCCATTACTCCAAAATAGAACTTAGATACACTCATTGGACTGCCTGATTTGACATGCATATTTTAAACCTGCAAATTCTGGAGAGATTTAAATGTCTTTAAATAACTTATTTTCAGCTACAATATGATCACACTGTGTTACTGTTTTTGAAAGGATCAATGTTAGATTACAGGTCACTGGTGAAATTAAAAGTCAAGATATCTAACCTGTATCTTTTCAATTGAATTTACAGATAGGGATCTCACCAAAGGCTCAGAGGCATTATTAAGTATGGGAACTAATATTTCTCGAATATGACTGTGGGAAAAAAGTTACCAGTATCTCTAATGCTTAACACAATCCTGGTGAAATAAAAAGTAGGATAGCTGTGTCCCTTAACAATACTAATATTTAGTGATTCATGTTGAGACTTACTTGTTGCAATGTATCTCATATTGCTTTTCTTTGCTGTTTATTATTTGAAACAGATTTAGCTTCAATTTGGTTTCACAGATACATATGTCAGGCATTTTATCCTTTTGATGGATGTAGGTTTCTGATTATGATTCCACAGCTGTCAAATTTCACTTTTAAAATCTGATCTCAAACTACCATATGTGTAGAGTTGAGACCCTGATTGTAAAATATTAATGAATCAATTCGATATCTTCACTGCAAGTCAAACAAGTCAAAATCTGATTCACCTAACTATTTAAAAAGCAGACATTGATTAAGTAGCTATAGCATATCTAATCAATAAAAATACCACATGGCCACAAAGAGTGCTGAAATAGAAGAATACAGAATCACACAGAAAAATGGTTACAAAGTATTTTAGGTAAAAATGGAGTACAATCTTAATTTCAAAAAGAAATAGTTGAATATGTGAATATATAGACAAACAGGCAGGTAAGTAAATAGTGGAGCAAGGAAAGAAGAGAAAGAGATAAAAGGGTTGGAGGAATGATATTCTTTGTGCTTTTTGCATTTTTTTCAAAAATAAAAATAAAGTGTAAGTGTGTATTAAGAACAAAACTATACTCTCATTATTAAAATGAGTAAGAGTTTTAATAATCAGTTCATGTCTAATCCCTTTATTTTGAAAGAACTGAAATTTCAGAGGGTAATGATTTATACCAAGAATTATGGTGTCAGAGAAGATAGAGAAACCAGAAGCCAGAGCTCTCATCTCCTTGTTAGTGTTGACCTAAGTAGACCTTGGACTTTCCAGGTAGCGCTAGTGGTAAGGAACCCTCCTGCCAATGCAGGAGACATAAAAGAAGCAGGTTCAATTGCTTGGTAAGGAAGATCCCCTGGAGGAGGGCATAGTAACCCACTCAAAAGAGTCAGATATGACTGACATGATTTAGTATGCGGGCAACTAGATGCAACTAGACCTCAATGCCTATCTCCTTCCCCTGACTCTTGGTTACTTATCTGAAGTTCTTTATTAGGCATCTTGGGTGTGGATCCTTCATTGGAAAGTGGGCTTGAAATGATCTTATAAGAGAGTAAAGTAACTTTCCAAATTCTCTGACAGTTTGGGAAACAGTGGAGAAATGGTATGGGACCATCATTAAAGGTGGGCTGGAAATGTATAAGTGCAAAATAATACATGGGCTGGAAATGTATATGTGCAAAATAATTTATGCAGAGACACCTCACAATTAGGAGTTATATGAATAAATTCTATAACAGTATATTTTGTGTGGCATTCTAAGTGATGGGACATTTTAAAAGTTTGGCTGATTTACGAGTAGTTAAGCCCATCATAGTTGAACAGAATGTGGTATATGGAAGTTGTTCATTATTAATTATGGTGAATAAATTAGTGAAGAAGTGCACAGGAATTCTAAAAAATACTCCATTTCCTTCTTTCTTGTTGCTGTTCATGAATTGAAAGAATTCAAACACTTTTGGGGATTATTTTTGCATATGGTATGAGATGTGGAACCAAGTTTACCTTTTTGCAAAATGGCTATGTAGTTGTCCCAGTACATGGTATTAACAAGTTCATTTTTATCTAATGATTTGAGGTGGCACTCTTGTCATATACTAAGTTCCACTATATATTTAAGTTTAATTCTTTAACTTCGATTCCATAGGTCTGCTTGTCTAGTCATATGCTAGTGATACTCTATTTTAAATATAGAGATTTTGTAATATATTTTAATGTCTGGTCAGGCTAGTCTTTCCTCATATTTCTTCTTTTACATTATATTCCTGGGTGTTCTTAAATGTTTTTTCTTCCATTTGAACTTTAGTGTAATATTATCTAACTCTGTAATATGGTATTTTGATTAGATTTGCATTGAATTTATAAAACAACTTATGGAGAACTTATATCTTTATAATGTCAAGTCATTATATGCAAGAACAGGGTGTGTCTTTACATTCAAGTCTTCTTTAATATCTTTTAGGAGTGTTAAAATTTTCCTCATGCATTTATATATTTGTAATTATGCTTAGGAACCTGGAATGTTAGGTCCATGAGTCATGGCAAAGTAGAAGTGGTCAAACAGGAGATGGCAAGAGTGAACATCGACATTTTAGGAATCAGCGAACTAAAATGGACTGCAATGGGTGAATTTAACTAAGATGACCATTATATCTACTACTGTGGGCAAGCATTCCTTAGAAGAAATGGAGTAGCCATCATAGTCAACAAAAGAGTCCAAAATGCAGTACTTGGATGCAATCTCAAAATCGACAGAATGATCTCTGTTCATTTCCAAGGCAAACCATTCAATATCACAGTAATTCAAGTCTATGCCCCAACCAGTAATGCTGAAAAAGCTGAAATTGAATGGTGTTATGAAGACCTACGACCTTCTAGAACTAACACCCCCAATAGATGTCCTTTTCATTTTAGGGGACTGGAATGCAAAAGTAGCAAGTCAAGAAATATCTGGGGTAACAGTCAAATTTGGCCTTGGAGTACAGAATGAAGCAGGGTAAAAGCTAACAGAATTTTGCCAAGAGAGCACACTGGCCATAGCAAACACCCTCTTCAAACAACACAAGAAAAGACTCTACACATGGACATCACCAGATGGTCAACACCAAAATCAGATTGATTATATTCTTTGCAGCCAAAGATGGAGAAGCTCTATACAGTCAGCAAAAATAAGACCAGGAGCTGACTGTGGCTCAGATCATGAACTCCTTATTGCCAAATTCAGATGTAAACTGAAGAAAGTAGGGAAAACCACTAGACCAATCAGGTATGACCTAAATCAAATCACTTATGATTATACAGTGGAAGTGACAAATACATTCAAGGCATTAGATCTGATAGACAGAGCGCCTGAAGAACTATGGAAGTAGGTTTGTGACAATGTCTAGTAGGCAGTGATCAAGACCATCCCCAAGAAAAAGAAATGCAAAAAGGCAAAATGGTTGTCTGAGGAGGCCTTACAAATAGTTATGAAAAGAAGAGAAGTGAAAGGCAAATGAGAAAAAAAATATATATATATATATACCTATTTGAATTCAGAGTTCCAAAAAACAGCAAGGGGACGTAAGAAAAACATCCTCAGTGATTCGTGTAAACAAATAGATGAAAACAATAGAATGGGAAAGACTAGAGATCTCTTCAAGAAAATGAGAGATACCAAGGGAACTTTTCATGCAAAGATGGGCACAATAAAGGACAGAAATGGTATGGACCTAACAGAAGCAGAAGATATTAAGAAGAGGTGGCAAGAATACACAGAACTATACAAAAAAGATCTTCATGACACAGATAATCACGATGTTGTGATCACTCATCTAGAGCCAGATCCTGGAATGCGAAGACAAGAGGGCCTTAGGAAGCATCACTACAAACAAAGCTAGTGGAGGTGATGGAATTCCAATTGAGCTATTTCAAATCCTAAAAGATGATGCTGTGAAAGTGCTGCACTCAATATGTCAGCAAATTTGGAAAACTCAGCAGTGGCCACGGGACTAGAAAAGGTCAGTCTTCATTCCAATCCCAAAGAAGGGCAATGCCAAAGAATGTTCAAACTACCACACAATTGCACTCATCTCACACACTAGCAAAGTAATGCTCAAAATTGTCCAAGCCATGCTCCAACAGTACGTGAACCGTGAACTTCAGAAAGACAGAGGAACCAGAGATCAAATTGCCAACATCCATTGGATCATCAAATAAGCAAGAGAGTTCCAGAAAAACATCTACTTCTGTTTTATTGACTATTCCAAAACCTTTGACTGTGTGGATCAAAACAAACTGTGGAAAATTCTTCAAGAGATGGGAATACCAGACCACCTGACTGGCCTCTTGAGAAATCTGTATGCAGGTTAGGAAGCAACAGTTAGAACTGAACATGGAACAACAGACTGGTTTCAAATTGGGAAAGGAGTATGTCAAGGCTGTATATTTTCACCCTGCTTATTTAACTTATCTGCAGAGTACATCAAGAGAAATGCTGTACTGGATGAAGCACAAGCCAGAATCAAGATTGCCAGGAGAATATCAATGCAGAGGACACCACCCCTATGGCAGAAAACGAAGAAGAACTAAAGAACTTCTTGATGAAAGTGAAAGTGGAGAGTGAAAAAATTGGGTTAAAACGCAACATTCAGAAAACTAAGATCATGGTATCTTGTCCCATCACTTCATGGCAAATAGTTGGGGAAACAGCGGAAACAGTGGCAGACTATTTCTTTTGGGCTCCAAAATCACTGCAGATGGTGACTGCAGCCATGAAATTAAAAGACACTTGCTCCTTGGAAGAAAAGTTATGACCAACCTAGATAGCATATTAAAAAGCAGAGACATTACTTGCAAACAAAGCTATGGTTTTTCCAGTAGTCTTGTATGGATGTGAGAGTTGGACTATAAAGAAAGTTGAGCCCCGAAGAATTGATGCTTTTGAACTGTGGTGTCGGAGAAGACTCTTGAGAGTCCTTGGACAGCATGGAGAACCAACCAGTCCAGCATAAAGGAAAGGAGTTCTGAATATTCATTAGGAGGACTGATGCTGAAGCTGAAACTCTAACACTTTGGCCACCTGATGTGAAGAACTTACTCATGGGAAAGACCCTGATGCTGGGAAATTTTGAAGGCAGGAGGAGAAGGGGATGACAGAGGATGAGATGGTTGGATGGCATCACCAACTCAATGGACATGAGTTTGAGTAAACTCAGGGAGTGGTGATGGACAGGGAGGCCTTTTGTGCTGCAGTCCATGGGGTCACAAAGAGTCAGACATGACTGAGCCACTGAACTGAACTGAACTGAATTAAATTTATTTCTCAATATCTAGTATTCTTTTTGCTTTTGTAAATGGGTTTTCTCTGCTCTTAAGTTCTCTAACTGTTCATTGTTAGAAAAGCCTATTGATTTTTTAATGTTAATTTTGTGTCCACATAATTAATTGAAATATTTGATTTTTTGAGTGAGCTTTATTATCGACCCTGCATGGTTTTCCACATATAGTATTTTAACAGCAACAAATGAAATCAGTTATATTTCTTCTTTACCCATGTTTTATGTCTCTTATTAATTTTTGTCATCTAACTAATTTAGCCAACACCATATAAAATGTGAAATAGTAGTAAAAATAATGAGTATCCTTATCTTGCTCCTAATCTTACTGGAAATGGCTCTTGTATTTCCCCATCAAATAACATATGAGCTTTAAAACTGTGCTTTGCTATGCTCAATCACTCAGTTGTGTCTAACTCTTTGTGACCCCATGGACTGTAGCCAACCAGGCCCCTCTATCTGTGGAAGTTTCCAGGCAAGAATACTGGAGTCAGTTGCCATTCCTCCTCCAGGGGATCTTCCCAACCCAGGGACTGAACCTGTGTCTCCTGCACTGGCAGGCAGATTCTGTCAAGCCAATTTTACCCTCCTCTCTCACTTTCATCAAGAGGCTCTTTCGTTCTTCTTCACTTTCTGCCATAAGGGTGGTGTCATCTGCATATCTGTGGCTACTGATATTTCTCCTGGCAATCTTGATTCCAGCTTGTGCTTCATCCAGATTGGAATTTCACATGATGTACTCTGCATGTAAGTTAAATAAGCAGGCTGACAATATACAGCCTTGACATGCTCCTTTCCCAATTTGGAACCAGTCTGTTGTTCTATGTTCGTTTCTAACTGTGGCTTCTTGACCCGTACAGAGATTTCTCAGGAGGCAGGTCAGGTGCTCTGGTATTCCCATCTCTTGAAGAATTTTCCACACTTTATTGTGATCTACACAGTTTAAGGCTTTGGCGTAATCAATAAGTCAAAAGTAAATGTTTTCTGGAACTCTTTTGCTTTTCCTATGATCCAACGAATGTTGGCAATTTGATCTCTGGTTCCTCTGCTTTTTGGAAATCCAGCTTGAACATCTGAAAGTTCACAATTCACATACTGTTGAAGCCTGGTTTGGACAATTTTGAGCATTAGTTTGCTAGCGTGTGAGATGAGTGCAATTGTGCGGTAGTTTGAATATTCTTTCACATTGCTTTTCTTTGGGATTGGAATGAAGACTGACCTTTTCCAGTCCCATGGCCACTACTGAGTTTTCCAAATTTGCTGACATATTGAGTGCAGCACTTTCACAGCATCATCTTTTAGGATTTGAAATAGCTCAACTGGAGTTCCATCACCTCCACTATCTTTGTTTGTAGTGATGCTTCCTAAGGCCCACTTGACTTCACATTCCAGGATTTTTGGCCCTAGATGAATGATCACACCATTGTGATTATCTGTGTCATGAAGATCTTTTTTGTATAGTTCTGTGTATTCTTGCCACTTCTTAATATCTTCTACTTCTGTTAGGTCCATAACATTTCTGTCCTTTATTGTGCCCATCTTTGCATGAAAATTTCCCTTGATATATCTAATTTTCTTGAAGAGATCTCTAGTGTTTCCCATTCTACTGTTTCTCTCTATTTCTTTGCATTGATCACTTTGCTTTCTTATCTCTCCTTGCTATTCTTTGGATCTCTGCATTCAAATGGGTATATCTTTCCTTTTCTCCTTTGCATTTAGCTTCTCTTTTTTCTCAGCTATTTGTTCCAGCTTCAGACCATGGATCTGATACTGGATTTTATGTAAATAGCAGTCAAATCACATTGTATACTATAGAGAATGCCTGTTATTTTTTTCAAGGCTTAGTATCAGTACCTTCTACTCTATGTTTGAATAAGTCACTATTTTGAGAGACTCAGTAGAAGAAGGCATAAAATATTTCTTTAAAAGTTGAAAACAGCACATACCAAAGTGTTCATCCTTTCCTGTATTAGGGCATGGACAATCAATGAGATGCTTCCTAACAAGTCTTTAAATTGGCAGGTAATGATGCAAAAAAAATTGAGGCCAACTGAGAATCTATTGCTGATATAGACAATGGCAGCATAAATACATGACTGTCAGGGGTAAGAGAGCAAGTGGCTCAGTCGTGGTGTCCAGAGGCAGTAGCCACAGCTTTTAGGTCTTTGTTAGGCACTGCTCCAGATGATAGCCATGGTGTCCTACTTGAATTAGTTTTATGAAAAGTTTTTATTATGATCTTTCCAACTGCCTATTCCTGTATTGTTTCTGTTTATTTTTGGGTCTAGTCCTCTGGATTTCCTGAGAGAACTCTAATCTATTCAATATACATTCAATAGATTCTCTTTAATAAGTTCTGCCGGAGTCAGTTTCTGTGACTCATAACTAAGGACTCTCACTGATATAACTCTCTTTCCATACTTAATGGATGTGTAGTATATTTGCTTCTTAGCTTTTTTTCCCCCTCCTCTAGCTAGGTAAGAAATATTTGTTTGGCTTTTCATACACTATTCCTTTTTTATGCCATAATTTGAGCTCTCTTCCAATCATCCTTATGTCTTTTCAATAGTGGAGAGTCCAAACTCAACTCCTGATACAGCCTGGTGGTTTAAAATCAGCTAAAGACACAAATTTAATATCTAAATCTAAAATCTAAATCTACTACTCAGCTGACTGAGTTTTAGTAAATCAATGAATCTTTCTTTCCATTGTGAATCTGTAAATCGGGGACAATATTACCAATTCTGTGAAATTGTTATAAAAATTAAAGGAGGTGATGTTAGCAAAGACTCTAGCATAGCACTCACACATAGGAAGCATTCCATGCGGTTTATGGTAATCGTTATCAGTAATTATATAGCCTCCGTATAGTCTAGGACCTACAAATATCATTTATATTCACTGTGTGTGAGATTCCAGTCTCTGTAGTCAAATTTCAGCTTGACTTTTATATTCCTCTTGCCTTTATTTTCTCAAAATTATGCCTGTTTTCTTAGTTCTTGCTTTAAAAAGGTCATTCACCCAGGCCTTAACATCTAGTGATTAAAAATATGAGAGAATAAGAATCTTTAAAAACCACCAGAGTATGTTAGGATAGTACTAAGTCAAGTTCTAAGAGTTTTATGTTTAAATAAAAAAAATAACATTTTAGTCTAGCTTATTTAAGTAGGATTTTATGTTGTTCCTGAGATGGAGTCTACAGGCTACTAATAAGAGGGAAGAAGTCACAGTGAAAAAAACCCAGCTACACCATACTGCAAGCACCCCATGAATCTGCAGATCCTGTGGGACACCAAAAGGTAAACCCAGCCAGATACAGCCGTGGGCAGATTTCTGCCGTGTTGTTTCGTGGGGCATTAGTATCACTCCAAATGACAATAGTGTTTTAAGAAAAAAGAGGGCTTTGTAATCAATTGCATGTCAGAATCCCTGCTTATCAGGATTGCTTCTTGAGCTTTTACCATGTATATTAGCATATTAGATATCTGAAAAATCACAAAGAAATCCTTTATTTCTTCCAATATACCAATATATAATTTTTAAAAATTAGTTTAATTAGTTTTTACAGAACACTTTGTGATGATCTAGTGTATGTATTTAATATAATTCAATAATGACAAGTGAAACTGCATAGGTAGGTCTGACTAATTGTGAACACTTGTAAACATAGTCTAAATATTTGAATATTTATTCTTTAGGTACCAGAGAGCTTTTAAAGACTTTTGAGGTAGAACAATAAGAAATTGGTGAGTTAGAAAAATTAACTGACAATGATAGGTAGACTTCATTAAAAAAAGGAAACAGAGATGGAGGCAAGGGGATTCATTAATAAGCTATTGTGATATCTGAATTTTGAGAAAATCATTAAGAATTAGAATAAAGGCATTGAACATATAATAGAAGCAACTAATAGAAGAGAATAATCCATAGGACATGGTGGCTAGTGGATATGGATGTGAAAGACAAAAAGATTTTGAGAGAAAGTAATTACAACTGGCAAGAGGGTTCATGCCTGAAAGAGTGGACAATATACTGCACTAAGCAATTCTCAAAAAGATCAAATCAAGAGGGCTTTTGAAAAACATTAAAATATTTTAGGAGCCTGAAACTTTGAGGATAATTCTGATGTTTTCACTTAAGTTGTTTGGAGTCATACGTGTCAAGAGTTGAAGCATGTTCCAGTTGTCTATCTTGTATTTTCTAATCTTGTGAGGAGAACTAAAAGGTAATAAACACTCTCTTTGACATGAATTATGCTGTCTTTCACCTACTTGTTTTGTAGAAGCATGTTTTACTGAATATGTGTCACATTTATTGATGATTTACATGAAAGAGAGATTCAACATCATGATAATCAATAATTCTGGATATTTTAATGCTTTTTGGTAGAAGGTGACATAGGTATACAATGTAAAGAAACCAGGGATCTTCCAAGGACAAAGGTTTGTGAATGGTGGGCAAAAATAAGCTAGTACAAGACAATTTTTCTCATCCTTATTGAAATATTCACATTCACTCCCTGTTTTATAATTTGGGGTATTACGATTCTTGTAAGGAATTTTGCAAGGGATGAGGGAATGTTAAAATATTCATTCTAAAACAACCAGCAAAATAGAGAGTATAGCAAAAAAAGAAAAAGACTCACAGATATAGAGAGCAAACTAGTGTTTACTAGGGAAAGACAATGGGCAAAAGAGAATGGGGTAGGGTATTAAGAGGTACAAACTACTATGTATCAAATAAATAAAATACAAGGATATATTGAAAACACAGGGAATATAGCCAATAATTTATAATATACTTTATAAAATGGAATAGAAGCTTAAAATTGTGAATCACTGTGTTGTACACCTAAACCTTATATACTATTTTACACCAACTATACATCAGTTTTAAAAGTTTTTAAAATAATAATAAAGTAATACAAGAAAAAATAAATTATTTGTTCTACATAAGTTTTTGAGTTGGATATTAATACCTCCCACTGCTCTAGACTTAATTCTATCAGTTATCTTATGTGAGAGTCTAAATCACGGTGTCTTATCTTCCTTTAAATAATGCCACAGTCATAAGAACCACAGATCTGAAACTGGTGTCCTGTTACCAGATAGCGCAAGTTTGGAAAGGCTAGAGAATTAACAAGTGAAATTACTCAATAAAATTTGGAAGATATAGGAATGGTCTGGTGGGAAAAAACAGGGGGCGGGGGAGAGAGAAATATAGGGCTAAAAATATACATTTTGGAATCATCAGTATGGAGTAAAAATCATACCTTTACATGAAAAATAGAGAATTTCTCCAGAAAAGGAAATATAAGGAGAAGGAGATTGTAATGCTTTATAAAACCTCACAGAACATCCACAAAAGAGTAACAAAAACAAAAATTACCAGCAATGGAGACCAAGACAGATCATGTACAAGTGAAGAGAATTTGATGATAGGGAAGTATAGTAGGTAGAATAATAGGTCCCCCGAGATGCCCATATTCTCATCCCTAACACCTGTGAATATGTTATATTACATGGTAGAGGGGAATTAAGCTTGCAAATGGAGTTTTGCTAATCAGCTGATATTAAAATAGGGAGATTTTTCTGAATTATCCTAGTAGAAACAATTTAATCACAGGCTCTTTTGTATATGGAATAAGGAGGCATAACAGTCAGTATCAGAGTGATGCGCTGTGAGAAAGCCTCTCTGGCTTTGAAGATGAAAGGAGCCATAAGCAAAGGAATGCATTTATCCTCTCGATGCAAGACAAGAAAATTGATGCTCCAGAATGGAACATAGCCCTTCTGACACTTTTGATTTTAGCTTAGTGAGACCCATTTCAGACATCAGTTCTCCAAAACTGTAATATAAAAAGTTTGCGTTGTTTTTAGCCTCTAAGTCTATTCCAATTTGTTACAGCAACAATAGGAAACTGATACAGATGGCTATCACATGATTGTGCAATTTCAGTAAAAAGTATAGAAACCTATTACAGAATCTTACAAATGAAGAATGGAAGCAGCAGGTGTAGCTCATATTTTCAACAAATTAGGCAGTGGAATAAGGAAGAAAAGCAGGATGACAATGTTTGAGAAACTGTTAACTGGAAAAATTCAAATGGATCTAATTAAAAACAAATTACATTGCTTGAGAAAAAATGTTCTATTATATTGAGTTCTTTTTCTGCAAGTAATCAGAACATTTCTTGAGGAGATCATATAAACATTATTGTCAAAGGAAACAAATGAAAATCTCCCAAACTAATGGAGGCAATAATTAAGATCTTGTAACTCACAGAAAGTGATTTCTTTCACCATAAAGATTTTTTAAAAAGTCATCTCTAAATTATATGAAACAACAAATACTTCCAATTATGAATGTGATGAAAATAGACACTTAAGGAAAAATATCTGGTAACTTCATACAAATGCCAATTTTACATATTAAAAGAAGAAATGTGTTATGATGTTGACATGATAAGTGCATCTATAGAGGAAACAAAATTGAGTATGCTTAATCAAGACATATACAGAGCAAAATAGAAAAATGGAAAATTGTCAGTAATAAAAGTAAACCTGGCTTTTCACAAAGACTGTTATGAGACAGTCTAGGAATATTTAAGAGTAAAAGTTAACTAATCCTTTTAAATGCTACTTTGGACAATATTGAATTATGTAAGGGATTTTTATGCCAAACTAATTTCATTATAAAATACAAAAATTTATGAAAAAAAATATTTACTTTCATTTGACTAAAAATACATTTAAAGATAATAATACAGTTTTAAAATGGGTCTGTCTTAATCTAGATAAACAAACTAAGCTGTCAAGTGAATGGTTTACATCAGATAGCCTACCTGACTCCATATTAAAAATAAAATGATGTAGAAATTTTAGTGATGGAGATGCAAGAAAACATTACTTGCGAAAAGCATTCAGAAACCAAAAGTTTGGTAAACAGCTTATTAAACTCTGTTTTACACTTTCTCAAGCACTAGAACAAATACTGCACATACCACAAAAATCCCAAATCTATAAATTGAATTTATCTATCAGTTCAGTTCAGTCACTCAGTCGTGTCCGACTCTCTGCGACCCCATGAATTGCAGCACGCCAGGCCTCCCTGTCCATCACCAATTCCCGGAGTCTACCCAAACCCATGTTCATCGAGTCGGTGATGCCATCCAACCTTCTCATCCTCTGTCGTCCCCTTCTCCTCCCACCCCCAATCCTACCCAGCATTAGGGTCTTTTCCAATGAGTCAACCCTTCACATGAGGTGGCCAAAGTATTGGAGCTTCAGCTTCAACATCAGACCTTCCAATGAACACCCAGGATTGATCTCTTTTAGGATGGATTGATTGGATCTCCTTGCAGTCCAAGGGACTCTCAAGAGTCTTCTCCAACACCACAGTTCAAAAGCATCAATTCTGCGGCGCTCAGCTTTCTTCACCGTCCAACTCTCACGATGGTGTGATCACTCACCTAGAGCCAGACATCTGGAATGGGAAGTCAAGTGGGCCTTAGAAAGCATCACTACGAACAAAGCTAGTGGAGGTGATGGAATTCCAGTTGAGCTATTTCAAATTTATCTATAGATAGATTTAATTCTAAAATAGAAGTGAAAAATGAAAAGAATAATTTTGACTTCTTTCTAAATCTCCCATTTTTTTGTAGACCTTTTGGATTATAATGGATTGTTAACTCCACTGTTCTACTTCCTAGCACTATATTCACTACCCCAATTCTCTGATTATTAACATTTAACGATTTCCTAAGAAAGTCTTATGTGGGCTGTTGGTTCAGATCTTTGGAACTGAAGCTCCTGTTTATTTTACATTCTCAATCATTCATTTGCCAAGTTACTCTCTACATGCTTTATCTCTTGGTGGCCTTCTTTTCTCTTAAATAATTATCAAAGCTCCTGTAGCTATTTGTTGTTGTTCAGTCACTAATTTGTGTATGACTCTTTTTGACCCCATGGACTGCAGCACTCCAGGCTTCCCTGTCCTCCACTACCGCTTGGAGTTTTCCCGGACTCATGTTCATTTTGTCAGTTATGCCACCCAACCATCTCATCCTCTACTGATCCCCTTCTCCTACTGCCCTCCATCTTTCCCAGCATCAGGGTCTTTTCCAGTTTGTTGCCTCTGCCTTAGCTGGCCAAAGTATTGGAGCTTCAGCTTCAGTATCAGTCCTTCCAAAGAATATTCAGGGTTGATTTCTTTTAGGATTGACTGGTTTGATCTCTTTGCTGTCCAAGGGACTCTCAACAGTCTTGTCCAGCAACACAATTTAAAAGCATCAGTCCTTTGGCTTTCACCCTTCTTTATGGTCCAACTCTAACATCTGCACATGACTGCTGGAAAAACCATAGCTTTGACCATACGGATGTTTGTAAGTAAAGTGATTCAGTTCAGTTCAGTTCAGTCACTCAGTTGTGTCCGACTATTTGCGACCCCATGAATCACAGCATGCCAGGCCTCTCTGTCCATCACCAACTCCCGGAGTCTACCCAAACCCATGTCCATTGAGTCGGTGATGCCGCCCAACCATCTCATCCTCTGTCATCCCCTTCTCCTCCTGCCCCCAATCCTTCCCAGCATTAGGGTCTTTTCCAATGAGTCAACTCTTTGCATGAGGTGGCCAAAGTATTGGAATTTCAGCTTCAACATCAGTCCTTCCAATGAACAACCAGGACTGATCTCCTTTAGGATGGACTGGTTGGATCTTCTTGCAGTCCCAGAGACTCTCAAGAGTCTTCTCCAACACCACAGTTCAAAAGCATCAAATCTTCAGCAGTCAGCTTTCTTCACCGTCCAAAAAAAATAAAGAGATTAGTTTGGTATTAATAGTACCAACAATTTGCTAAGCACTTAATACGGAATTAGCTTTTCATTTCTTTTCTCACTATTCACAACAACTTTGAGGCTAGTGTTAATCTCTCCATTTTCCAGAAGAGAAACAAAACACAGACTCCCTGGCTGATAAATGAAAGAGTCACGGTTTGAACCCAGGTTTGCTTGTCTCCAAAACTTTCCTCTTGATGCTATTCTCTTATTATCAATTTTCCTGTCCTCTCTTGTCTCAATCATGAAACCCATATAACTAATTCTTTAACTAGATTTCCATGAGTTAACCCTAAGTATACAGGAGAAGTGTCAGAAAGTGAAGAAGAACTAAAGAGCCTCTTTATGGCAGAAAGTGAAGAAGAACTAAAGAGCCTCTTGATGAAGGTGAAAGAGGAGAGTGAAAAAGTTGGCTTAAAGCTCAACATTCGGAAAACTAAGATCATGGCATCTGGTCTCATAACTTTATGGTAAATAGATGGGGAAACAGTGGAAACAGTGGCTGACTTTATTTTATTAGGCTCCAGAATCACTGCAGATGGTGATTGCAGCCATGAAATTAAAAGACACTTACTCCTTGGAAGGAAAGTTATGACCAACGTAGACAGCATATCAAAAAGCAGAGACATTACTTTGCCAACAAAGGTCCATCTAGTCAAGGCTATGGGTTTTCCAGTGGTCATGTATGGATGTGAGAGTTGGACTATAAAGAAAGCTGAGCACCGAAGAACTGATGCTTTTGAACTGTGGTGTTGGAGAAGACTCTTGAGAGTCCCTTGGACTGCAAGGAGATCCAACCAGTCCATCCTAAAGGAGATCAATCCTGGGTGTTCATTGGAAGGACTCATGTTTAAGCTGAAACTCCAATACTTTGGGCACCTCATGTGAAGAACTGACTCATTGGAAAAGACCCTGATGCTGGAAAAGATTGAGGGCGGGAGGAGAAGGGGACGACAGAGGATGAGATAGCTGGATGGCATCACCGACTCAATGGACATGGGTTTGGGTAAACTCCGGGAGCTGCTGATGGACAGGGAGGCCTGGCGTGCTGTGGTTCATGGGGTCACAAAGAGTCAGACACGACTGAGCGACTGAACTGAACTGAACTGATATAGGAGAAGAAGAGGACATTACCTAAGATGAAAGAATTCAAGGACTAGAAACCTAAGGATAACCTGCCCATTTTTAAATAAGGTTGTTCATTCTCTTATTTTTGACTCTTTAGAGGGGTTTTTTGTGTATTTTGGATAAAAGTATTTTATCAGATATGTATTTTGCAAATATTTTCTCCCAGTTTCTCGTCTTCTCATTCTCTTGACTGCCTTTTGCACAACAGAAATTTCAATGTTAATGAAGTCCAGCTTATCAATTCTTTACTTCATGGATTGATTTGAAACTCATCAAAACCTAGGGATGCAGACTCTATAAGACCTGCTAACTTAAGCAGATTAAATGACTTTATCATCCCTGACGTTATATTGGCAGAGTAACAAAGACAGTATATGCATGCAGCTCAATTCCAGAAAAATAAATGACCCAATCAAAAAATGGGCCAAAGAACTAAACAGACATTTCTCCAAAGAAGACATACAGATGGCTAACAAACATATGAAAAGATGCTCAACGTCACTCATTATCAGAGAAATGCAAATCAAAACCACAATGAGGTACCATCTCACACCGGTGAAAATGGCTGCTATCAAAAAGTCTACAAACAATAAATGCTGGAGAGGGTGTGGAGAAAAGGGAACCCTCTTACACTGTTGGTGGGAATGCAAACTAGTACAGCCACTATGGAGAGCACTGTGGAGATTCCTTTAAAAAATGGAAATAGAACTGCCATACAACCCAGCAATCCCACTGCTGGGCATACACACTGAGGAAACCAGAATTGAAAGAGACATGTGTATCCCAATGGTCATTGCAGCACTGTTTACAACAGCCAGGACATGGAAGCAACCTAGATGTCCATCGGCAGATGAATGGACAAGAAATCTGTGGTACATATACACAATGTGATATTACTCAGATATTAAAAAGAATGCATTTGATTCAGTTCTAATGAGGTGGATGAAACTGGAGCCTATTATACAGACTGAAGTAAGTCAGAAAGAAAAACACCAATACAGTATATTAACGCATATATATGGAATTTAGAAAGATGGTAATGATGACCCTATATGTGAGAGAGCAAAAGAGACACAGATATAAAGAACAGACTTTTGGACTCTGTGGGAGAAGGTGAGGGTGGGATGATTTGAGAATAGCAGTGAAACATGTATATTACCATCTGCGAAACAGATCGCCAGTCCAGGTTTGAAGAATGAGACGGGGCGCTCAGGGTCCGTGCACTGGGATGACCCTGAGGGATGGGATGGGGAGGTGGGTAGGGAGGGAGGTTCAGGATGGGGGACACATGTACACCCATGGCTGATTCATGTCAGTGTATGGCAAAACCACCACAATATTGTAAAGTGATTAGCATCCAATTAAAATAAACAAACTAATTTTAAGAGTATATGTAAATCAGTCTTTTAATTGCATATCTGATATATTCTCTACTCTTTCACTTAGTGGAGATTAAAAAAGGATCCATTTTTTTCCTCATTGTGCATTTTTAAGGACCTGTGAGAACCACCATGCTTTAGAATAAAAGAAAAATAAATGTTTACATCTTTTGAAGTAGTTGGTAATTTCTTATTGCATGCCTTGGCAACTATGTCTGAAGCTTAAAAACATGCCAGAAAGCTCCATTTCTTCCATTTCTAATAGCAAAATCACCCAGCTGGCTTCTCAACTCCTTTGTAAATTCTCTCTTATTTATCATATTCAAATCTGCAGTCTTGATGCTGTTTTCATGACCGCAATTCATGCTCAACAATCTGCTTCCATTCTCAACTCAGTGAGCTGGCAATCAATTTCTTAGTGCTATTTGGGAAAAAAACAAAATCTAAAAATGAAGCTATTAATATATTACAAGTAAGAACTAAATCTGTTAGGTAGGGGCTGACAGATCACATTAGAATGCATGCCCTGAGGCACTATGAGGCAGGAGAAAGGACTTGTAATGCATGAGACTATTAGTGACCTTTGAGTTACACAATTTATCAGAAAGGAAAAAAAAAAAAAGTTTCTTTGTTGTAGGTAAAAACCACTTAAGTGATCCCTTTACTCTAGATTTCCATGAGGAGCAAACTGGTTATTGTAAAAGTTCACTAATTAGACTGTTTACTCCATCAAACAGAAATGGAATTACTACAACCTGAACAACCTCCACTTAACATTAGTTCTTGGTTTAACATACTAGAAGCCAGGGTAAAAAATAGACAGTTTTGAAAAGCACTGGAAAGGTTAGCCTGCCTTCAATTAGAGTTTTCCACTACTGTGACTCCTTCATTTATCTCCATGTAACACATTTACACTCTTATAAAATTACATTATAATAAACATATTTATTTAATTATATTATAATAAACATATTTATAAAATTACATTAAAATAAACATATTTCTACCACTGATAGAGCATTTCCATTTATTTATGCATGATAATTAGCTCTAAATTTGATTTAATCTAATCTTTAAAATGCTTTATGATGTAAGTATTATCAATCTCATTGTATTGATGTGGATATTGAGGTTCAGATGAGTGAAATGATTTGTCCAAGATTGCAGTTAGTAAGTGGCAGAGCTGGGACTCAAATCTAAGGTGAATCACCTTCAACACACTTTGTATTGCAATGTAGTTTATTTTTTAACTGAAGTACAGTTGATGTATGATATTATACGCTATGGATATAGAATATAGTGATTCATAGTTTTTAAAGGTTATGCAACATTTAGTTATTATAAAATATTGGCTATATTTCAGCTGTTTTACAATATATCTTTGAAGCTTATTTTATACATAATTGCTTGTACCTCTTAATCCTATACCCCTATATTGTCCCTCTCCTGTTTCTTCGCCCCATGGGTAACCACTAGTTTGGTTCTCCATATCTGTGAGTCTATTTCTTTATTGTTATATTCACTAGTTTGTTGCATTTTTCAGATTTCACATATAAATGATATGTGCAGTATTTGTTTTTCTCTGACATATTTCACTTAGCATAACACCTCCATGTCTATTCACGCTGTTGCAAATGGCAACATTTTCTTCTTTTTATGGCCAAGTAGTATTCCACTGTGTAAATATACCACTTCTTTAATCATACATCTGTTGATGGGCACTTAGTTTGCTTCCATATCTTGCAATTTGTAAGTAATGCTGCTATGAACATTGAGGGTGTGTGTATCTTTTCAAATTACTGTTTTCGTTTCTTTTGAATATTTACCCAGGACTGGAATTGGTGGGTCAGATGGTATATGTTGGCAAAGTAATGTCTCTGCTTTTCAATATGCTATCTAGGTTGGCCATAACCTTCCTTCCAAGGAGTAAGCGTCTTTTAATTTCATGGCTGCAATCACCATCAGCAGTGATCTTAGAGCCCCAAAAAATAAAGTCTGACACTGTTTCCACTGTTTCCCCATCTATTTCCCATGAAGTGATGGGACCAGATGCCATGATGTTAGTTTTCTGAACGTTGAGCTTTAAGCCAACTTTTTCACTCTCGTCTTTCACTTTCATCAAGAGGCTCTTTAGTTTTTCTTCACTTTCTGCCATAAGGGTGGTGTCATCTGCGTATCTGAGGTTATTGATATTTCTCCCGGCAATCTTGATTCCAGCTTGTGTTTCTTCCAGCCCATCGTTTCTCATGATGTACTCTGCATATAAGTTAAATAAGCAGGGTGACAATATACAGCCTTGATGTACTCCTTTTCCTATTTGGAACCAGCCTGTTGTTCCATGTCCACTTCTAACTGTTGCTTCCTGACCTGCATACAGGTTTCTCAAGAGTCAGGTCAGATGGTCTGGTATGGTGAAGAAAGCTGAGCACCGCAGAACTGATGCTTTTGAACTGAGGTGTTGGAGAAGACTCTTGAGAGTCCCTTGGACTGCAAGGAGATCCAATCAATCCATCCTAAAGGAGATCAATCCTGGGTGTTCATTGGAAGGACTGATGTTGAAGCTGAAACTCCAATACTTTGGCCACCTCATGCGAAGAGTCGACTCATTGGAAAAGACCCTAATGCTGGGTAGGATTGGGGGCAGGAGGAGAAGGGGACGACAGAGGATGAGATGGTTGGATGGCATCACTGACTCGATGGACATGGGTTTGGGTGGACTCCGGGAGCTGGTGGTGGACAGAGAGGCCTGGCGTGCTGCAATTCATGGGGTCGCAAAGAGTTGGCATGACTGAGCGACTGAACTGAACTGAACTGAACTGATGGTATTTGGGGGGCTTTCCAGGTGGCACCAGTGATAAAGAACCCACGTGCCAATGCAAGAGATTTAAGAGATGCCGGTTCAATCCCTGGGTTGGGAAGACTCCCTTGGAAGAGGACATGGCAACCCACTCCAGTATTCTTGCCTGGAGACTGCCATGGACAGAGGATCCTTGCAGGCTATAGTCCATAGTGTTGCAAAGAGTTGAACATTACTGAAGTGACTTAGCATGCATGCATGCAAATGGTATTTTTTACTTATTTATTTTTTTGACAAATCTCCATACTGTTTTCCACAGTGGCTATATTAATTTACATTCCTACAAATGTTGTACAAGGGTTCCCTTTTCTCCACATCTTCACCAACATTTATTATTTGTATTCTTTTTGATGACAGCCATTCTGACAAGTGTGTAGTGATATCTCATTGTGGTTTGATTTGCATGTTCATGATGATTAGTGATGTAGAGCATCTTTTCATGTGCCTGTTGGCCACCTGCATGTTCTCTTTGAAAAAAAAAAATGTCTATTTAGTTCTTCTGTCCATTTTTAAATTGGACCATTTGGTCTTTTTTATATTGAGTTGTATGAGCTACTTTTGTATTTTGCATATTAACCACTTAACAGCCATAATCTTACATATTTTAAATAAGGCGATAGCACCTGCAATTATACCTGACATCTAACTCTATACACAATGTATTTGAAATCAATTTAAAGTACTCCAGTCTAATCACTGACATGGTGCCTCATGTCAGTGATTAAAGAGAGACATTCTCTGAGGTTTGTAATTTTCATAGATTTTTTGACAGCTACAAGCCAGGGGACAGTCTGAAAAGTTTACTGAGACATAATGTGTATGTATATAGTTCTATGAATTCTGACAGAGTTGTGTAGATACTATTACCATCAAACAGACCATGTCCATCACCCCAAAAAGTTTTGTTATTATTTTTAAAATAAATTTATAGTTTAGCATAGTTTTAGATTTACAGAAAAGCTATGAAAATGTATAGGGAGTTCTCATATAGCCCACACCATTTCCCCTATTGCTAACTGATCTTGCATTAGTATGGAACAGTTGTCATTTTTTTCTATTCCAGTGATCCATCCAAGACACTGCATTATTTTAGTCATCATGTCCCCTTAGGCTCCTAGACTATGACAGTTTCTTAAATCTTTCTTTCCTTGGTTCTGAGGACCTTAACAGTTCTGAGGACTACAGGTCAGATGTTTTATTGATTGTTCCTTAACTGGAATTTGCCTGATGTTTTTCTCATGATTAGACTGGAGTCATGGGTTTTTAGGGAAAACAATACAGAGAGAGGAAGTACCATTTTCACATGTCACTAGCATCCCATCAACACGACTTTATCTTTGTTGACTTTCATCACCTAGCCAACAGAGTATTTGTCAGGCTTCTGTGCTATCGAGTTGTTTTTTCCTGTGCTTTCCATAGTGTATTCTTTAGAAGGAGGTCCTATGTGAAGTTTAAGGAGTGGAAATTATATTCCACTTCTCTTTGGCAGGGCAGGGGAGTATCTACACAAATCATTTGAGATTCTTCTGTACAGAATAATTGTTTACTCCCCTCCAGTGATTCATTTATTCAATCAAGTATATATTTAAACAACTTTCTTTCATAGTTTAGGTTTTCATCTAATTTGTTGTTGTTTAGTTGCTGAGTCATGTCTGACTCTTTGAGACCACCATGGACTGTAGCCTGCCAAGCTCCTCTGTCTGTGGGATTTCCCAAGCAAGAATACTGGTGTGGGTTGCCATTTCCTTCTCTAGGGGATTTTCCTGACCTAGGGATCAAACCCACATCTCCTGCATTGGAAGGCAGGTGCTTTACTACTGAGCCATCAGCTAAACCCTTTAATCTAATATTATGTTTCGAATTCTGTTGCTCACCTAGTTCTAGCTGTGGCTTTTAGGAGCTCTTTCTATTGACTCCTGTGCCCTTTTGATATATATATCTCCATTGTTGATTTTGTTTGTTTGGTTTGGTTTAGGTTTTAGCACTAATTTGTTCTCTGGCACCACAAGATATTCTATGATAATATTATATATTTTCCATTCAAGCCCTAGAATCAAGCATTCTTATGAGGAGTTCTGGATTCTTTTATTAGAGAAACCAAGATCTGAGTTGAGTGTGCTTATTGTTAGTGGGGTGTTACTTCTAGGCCCCTGCAGCCCACAGAGAAGCAAATATCTCTGTGTATACTAACCCAGGTATATGTACCTATCTGTACATAATTCTGTCTGTATCTATTGTATGCTAAACATGAGTTCATAGTGATGTCTTTAATTGTAATTGATTGCAACATGGATCATTATAACCTTCTCCCTTGCTTATCTAGAATCCCCCACACCAACAGAGTGAATCCTAGCTCCCACTATCTGCCATCCATTTACTTAATTTGCTTAATTGTTCAATATCAGTTTACATGTATAGCATTTTCTGAATCGTTAACCTGTACCCGATTGAAACCAACTGTACCAACTAGAGTAGAGTACCTATTTGAAATTCACTGTGCCTTTGTTCTTATAGCCTCCGTTCATCTATGAAGTTAATTAGGCACTGTGCACTGACCTTTTACAAGAAAATATTTGAACTAGGATAAAAGAAGTTTTATTTAATGTATTAATACAATTACATTATGAAGAGTTAAAAAATCAGGAAAAGGAGTACGTCAAGGCTGTATATTGTCACCCTGCTTATTTAACTTATATGCAGAGTACATCATGAGAAACGCTGGGCTGGAAGAAACACAAGCTGGAATCAAGATTGCCGGGAGAAATATCAATAACCTCAGATATGCAGATGACACCACCCTTATGGCAGAGAGTGAAGAAGAACTAAAGAGCCTCTTGATGAAGGTGAAGGAGGAGAGTGAAAAAGTTGGCTTAAAGCTCAACGTTCAGAAAACTAAGATCATGGCATCTGGTCTCATCACTTCATGGGAAATAGATGGGGAAACAGTGGAGACAGTGTCAGACTTTACTTTTTTGGGCTCCAGAATCACTGCTGATGGTGATTGCAGCCATGAAATTAAAAGACGCTTACTCCTTGGAAGGAAGGTTATGGCCAACCTAGATAGCATGTTTAAAAGCAGAGACATTGCCAACAAAAGTCCATCTAGTCAAGGCTATGGTTTTTCCAGTGGTCATGTATGGATGTGAGAGTTGGACGGTGAAGAAAGCTGAGCGCCGCAGAATTGATGCTTTTGAACTGTGGTGTTGGAGAAGACTCTTGAGAGTCCCTTGGACTGCAAGGAGATCCAATCAGTCCATCCTAAAAGAGATCAATCCTGGGTGTTCATTGGAGGGTCTGATGTTGAAGCTGAAGCTCCAATACTTTGGCCACCTCATGCGAAGTGTTGACTCATTGGAAAGGACCCTGATGCTGGGTAGGATTGGGGGCGGGAGGAGAAGGGGATGACAGAGGATGAGATGGTTGGATGGCATCACCGACTCAATGAACATGGGTTTGGGTAGACTCCGGGAGTTGGTGATGGACAGGGAGGCCTGGCGTGCTGCAATTCGTGGGGTCCCAGAGAGTCGGACACGACTGAGCGACTGAACTGAACTGAACTGAACTGAACTGAATCATGGGTGTACAGTCATGAAATAGTTTTAGAAATATAGTGTGCTTTGACTATTCTAACATGATAGTAGCTATTTTCAAATTCATTTTTCTTAGCTTCTTTTATGTTTTTGGTTTTCTGGTTTCCTTTGAGTCTAGACATAGTTAAAAGTAGAATTCTACAGATAAGAATTAGATAGTAAAGGGAAGTTTAAAATATTTCCTATAGTCTTTCTTTATTATTCATCTTCTCATGGACTTAAAAATGTATTACAATTTATTTGTAAACATTTTAACCTGGATTCCAAGTATCAATGGGAAAATGGTCACAAAAATGTGACTTTAAAAATGCATCTTTAATAGAAATTAAATAAATGCTTACGTTTTTAGTAATAAAATGGTATTCTCCTACAAATATTAAGCTAATATATTATTTTATCACCTGAAATAGAAAATGCCAGCAAATTCAGGTGTATCTTCTACCAGAAGAATCTTTCAAGATTATTACCCACTTGAACTTTAAACATACATCTCAAAATATTCTTTCTGAATTTCTCTCTTGGAAGTCCAAGGAGGTGTTTTTAATTTACAATGTAAATGTAAAAGAAACAAACAAAAAACTAAATGATTGCTATATTTTCTGCTATATATATAAAAGTCAGGCTGGATGCCAGGATTGGACTCTAAGTCTTACAAAATCAATTATACACGCACGCTGGAATGGTAGCTGAGATTAAGGCAAATAGAATGAGCAGGGCATCAAGGATAAGGCATCCAAAAAGAGCAAACCTTTCACTGAATATCGGATATAAAACATTTAGGAGTCTACACTGAGGAAATCTTCTTTTGATTAAAAATTAATGATTTTTATTTATAAAATGACTAGCTTTGAGGTTTTATATATTCATAACTTCAAGGGTTTCTCAGATATTTCAAGTACATTCAAGCTTCTGCAATGAGGATTCATTTAAAATTAAAGATTTATTCCTTCCAGAAACATTTTAAAGTAGTTTGTAGTATAATGTGGGGCTCCACAGTGAAACAGTTGCCTCAAGAACTCTGTCAGGTGGGCCTTCTCTGTCTTAACAGGATTCAAAGGAAACGGATGAGGTGAACCACGACTGACACCACTTGTGACCTTCTCAGGATAAGGACATTGATATATGTTTAACAGTTCCAGTTCTTTAAGAGAACGCTTTGACACATGGTTAAAAACACAAAAGTGACTATGGCTTTGATTTTGAGTCAAACCACAATGGCCACAGTGTGTGACTATCTCTTTTCCAGACAAATAAGCATCCACTGAAAGATTTACTATTTGTTTCTGTGCATTCATTGATTTGAATATCCTAGACCAGTCTTCAATCACATAAATCTAAACCCACTAAAGACAGAGTCATTTTATTTTTTTTTAAGCAGTCTTTTTTTTTTTTTTTAAACCTTCTTCATCTTTTCTGTGTATGCTTAGGAGTGACTTAGGCGTATACCACAAGACTATAATAATTTCTTGACCAGTGAGTATTTTCTCAATATCCTTGCTCTCAGTGGCTCTAAGATTTAATAAAACAAATTAGAGAAGTATGTATACATACATGCTGCTGCTGCTGCTAAGTTGCTTCAGTCATGTCCGACTCTGTGCGACCCCAGAGACTGCAGCCCACCAGGCTCCGCCGTCCCTGGGATCCTCCAGGCAAGAACACTGGAGTGGGTTGCCATTTCCTTCTCCAATGCATGAAAGTGAAAAGTGAAAGTGAAGTCGCTCAGTTGGGTCTGACTCTTAGCGACCCCATGGATGGCAGCCTACCTGGCTCCTCCATCCATGGGATTTTCCAGGCAATAGTACTGGAGTGGGTTGCCATTGCCTTCTCCATACATACGTGACAGGTAGGTAAAATTAGGTGTATCTAAAAAGTACAAATATAAATGTATGGGTATTCAAAGGGAGGAGCAAATATTTTATTATGAGGATTGGGAAAATGTTGGGCATTTACCGAATGATACTGCTTTTCCAAATCAAAGGCAGGATAGAATTTTAATAGATTAGGAGGAGTGATGAGGGGTTTAGGCATTGCCAAGGGAGAAGAGTGTCCTAGTGGAGGATGTAGGATGCATAAAAACATAGGAGGAAAACACACAGAGCAGGATTGAATCTGTCAGGTTAAGGTATATACGGGAAATAAACTGGGCTGAAAATAAGTATCAAGAACCTACTTGAAGGCCATACATGTTAGGGTAGTAATTTGTTCACAGTCTTGAAGGATCAAATAAATTAGGCTTTATAATTTAAGAAATATTAATATAGAAGCATTTTACATAGATTGATAAAGAGAAAGACAAGATATTAATACACAGACATTAGTTTAAAATTATTATTTCTTATAACAATCTAGGTAGCTCAGCTGGTAAAGAATCCACCTGCAATATAGGAGACCCTGGTTCAATTCCTGGGTCTGGAAGATCCCCTGAAGAAGGGAGAGGTTACCTACTCCAGTACTCATGGGCTTCCCTGGTGGCTCAGACTGTAAAGAATCCCCCTGCATTGCAGGAGACCTGGGTTCGATCCCTGGGTTGGGAGGATACCCTGGAAGAGGACATAGCAACAAATTCTAGTATTCTTGCCTGGAGAATCCCCATGGACAGAGAAGCCTGACGGGCTACAGTTCCTGGGGTTGCAAAGAGTTGGACATTATTGAATGACTAAGCACAGCACAGATGAAGAGAAATGATGATTAAAGTAGTTTGACCATTATTAAAATTAGAAGGGAAGGAGTGATGAGCTAACTATTATGAAGCTGTGACCAGTAGAGTTTGGTAACACTGACATGGTACTGAAATATAAAATGAAAGATGACAAAGAAATTCTGACTCCAAGTGCCTGGGAGAATAAGCATGCCCCTATAACAACAACAAAAAACACGGCGTCTAGGAATGTGTCTAGGAAAGTTATAAGGGGGTTAAGTTTGACTTAACCAAGGAATTAGTATTGAAGTGGCATAGGTGACACTCAATTACACAATGTAAAGAAGAATGGGCCGTTAAACTGAAAGGGAGCCTGAGCTCTGGAAATGATAATTTGGGGAGCAAGGAAAGATTGGAGAAGCTGTGAGAGGAAAACATGAGAGAAAATGAAAGGAAAGGATTAACAGTGAATAAAGAATGACATGGTGTTTTATATTTTTCGTTTCAGGTTTCATGTTTATTTTCCCTTTTTCCTCTTCTCCTTTCTTTCCTCCCTTTCCTTCCATCTTTCCCCAGTGGAATGCTACCCTAAATTTTGATCCATGGAAATCTGTAAGAGAAAACACTAACACTGCTCTCATACTTAGAGAGGATTCTCCCTATCTCCTAGAAGAGTTGTAAAGAGTGAACTTCTCTCCAAACTGGTTTGCATTTTTGTACAAAGATACTAAATATAGACAAAGCACCGCTATTCAAATGATATATGTGATGCTGCCCATATAAATGGAAAGTGTTGCATACATTTTAAAAGGAACACATGAGTTTATTCCTCAGGGGAGATTTTTAATTTATGTACTATGCTTCTTCTAAAGGTATGTGCACGATTTATAAATTAGTTTATAAGTAATTTTATATTGGAGAAAGAAAGCTAAGAGGATACTAAACTGTTCCCAAGTATTTGAAAGATTTATTTCATAATAATCAACTATTAACCAGTTTGTTGTAGAGAAAAGGAGGAAATTGATTTAAATTCCACCTGTAAAATTTTATGTAAGATATAAATCTTACTTAAGCACCTTGATTTGTTGTGGTCTCTTGAAAAAGGAAAACTAATTATTTCTTTGGTATATTTTTTGACCCTATATTCTCTGTTCCTCATATTTACACTCAATTTTATCAAATAGTTGAGAGAACATTGACCAAACACCTGCAGTAAACCCATTCTCATATTACTGTTTTTGTAAATTCCCTCAAAAGAGCCAATTATATTTATTTGCTTAACTATTTTGTTACCACTTTTATCACTGTTGCCTATTCTGGTGTTTAAATATGTTTGATGTCCATGACAGTGACAATTTTAGTCAATCACAATATTCTTGACAGTAAATCATTATAAGTTTCTTCTCTACATTTCAAAGAAAAGTCATTTAAAATATCACAGAGTGAAGTAACTCAGAACAAGCAAAACAGATATCATATATTAACACATGTATGTTGAATCTAGAAAAATGTTACTGATGAACCTATCTGCAAAGCAGAAATAGAGATACAGATATAGAGAACAAACATAAAAACACCAAGATGGGGCATGGGAGGATATGATGAATTGAGAGATTGGGATTGATAATATGTATAAAATAGCTACCTCTTCATGGATCACAGCCTTATTTTGGTGAAGGGGCTTCTGTAACTCAATGAAGATATGACCGTGCCATGAATGGCCACCCAAGGTTTACAAATAGCTGAGAAAAAAAGAGATGTGAAAAGCAAGGGAGAAAGGGAAACATATACCTAGCTGAATGCAGAGTTCTAAAGAATAGCAAGGAAAAATAAGGTCTTAAATGAATAATGCAAAGAAATAGATGAAAACCACAGAATGAGAAATACTAGAGATCTTGTCAAGAAAGTTGGAGATATCAAGAGACCATTTCATGAAAGGATGGGCACGATAAAGGACAGAAACAATAAGGACCTAAAAGAAGCAGAAGAGATTAAGAAAAGGTAGCAATAATACACAGAACTATACAAGAAAGGTCTTAATGACGTGAATAACCACAGTGATGTGGTCACTCACTTAGAGCCAGACATTCTGGAGTGTGAAGTGATAAGTGGGCCTTAGGAAGCATTACTACCTACAAAGCTAGTGGAGATGACGGAATTCCAGCTCAGCTATTTAAAAGCCTAAAAGATGGTGCTGTTAAAGTGTTGCACTCACTCAATATGTCAGCAAATTTGGAAAACTCAACAGTGGTCATAGGCCTGGAAAAACTCAGTTTTCATTCCAATCCCAAAGAAGGACAATGCCAAAGAATGTTCAAACTACTGTGCAAAATTGTGCTCATTTCACATGCTAGCAAGGTTATGCTCAAGATCTTTCAAGCTAGGCTTCAGTAGCATGTAAGCCAAGAAATTCCAGATGTACAAGCTGGGTTTCAAAGAGGCAGAGGAACCAGAGATCAAATTGCCAACATTCATTGGATCATGGAGAAAACAAAGGATTTCCAGGAAAAAACATCGACTTGTGCTCTACTGACTATGCCAAAGCCTCTGGCTTGTGGATCACAACAAATTGGAAAATTCTTGAAGACATGGGAATACCAGACCACCTTACCTGTCTCCTTAGAAACCTGTATGTCAAGAAGCAACAGTTAAAACCCTATATGGAACAAATGACTAGTTCAAAATTGAGAAAGGACTATTACAAGGGTGTTTAATGTCACCCTGTTTATTTACCTTATATGCAGAGTACATCATGCAGAATGACGGACTGGACAAGTTACAAGCTGGAAAGAAGATTGGCAGCAAAAACACCAACAACCTCTAATATGCAGATGATACCACTCTAAAGGTAGAAAGTGAAGAACCAAAGAGCCACTTGTTGAGGGTGAAAGAGGAGAATGAAAAAGCTGGCTTAAAACTCAACATTCAAAAAACTAAGATCATGGCATCTGGTCCCATCATTTCACAGAAAACATTAGAGGAAAAAGTGGAAACAGTGACAGACTTAAACATCTTGGGCTCCAAAATCACTGCAGACAGTGACTGTAGCCATGGAATTAAAAGACACTTGCTCCTTGGAAGGGAAGCCATGACAAACCTAGTCAGTGTACTAAAAAGCAGAGACAACACTTTACTGACAAAGGTATAGTCAGTTATGATTTTTCCAGTAGTCATGTAGGGAGTTGGACCATAAAGAAGGCTGAGGACTGAAGAGTTGATGCTTTTGAACTATGGTGCTAAAGAAGACTCTTAAGGTCCCTTGGGCTGCAAGGAGATCAAACCAGTTAATCCTAAAGGAAATCGACTGTGAATATTCATTGGAAGGACTGTTGCTGAAGCTCCAATACTTTGGCCACCTGATGCAAAGAGCTGACTCATTTGAAAAGACCCTGATGCTGGGAAAGACTGAAGGCAAAAGGAGAAGGGGAAGGCAGAGGATGAGATGATTAGATAGTGTCACAGACTCAGTGCAGATGAATTTGAGCAAATTTCAGGAGACAGGGGAAGGCAGAGGAGCCTGGCATGCTACAGTCAGTCCATGGGGTTGCAAAGAGTCAGACACGATTTAATGACTGAACAACAGCAACATAAAATACACAACTATTGAGAACCTACTGCATAGCTCAGGGAACTCAGTACTCTGGGGTGACATAAATAGGAAGAAAATCCAAAAAAGAGGATATATATATATATGTGTGTGTGTGTGTGTGTGTGTGTGTGTGTGTGTGTGTATATCATATATATCAGTTGTAAATATATGATTGATTCCCTTTGCTGTACTGAAGAAACTGAGATGCAGTATAAGGCAACTATACTCCAGTAAAATATTTTTTAAAACAGGTATAACTGTATCTAGTGGGGATGAGGTTGATACTTTTTAGGTTTTGCTTTCTGTATTTTGTTTCTGTCAGGAATATCAATCTTTGCTAAATATATAAACAATTTAGATTAAAAAAAAAAACTTGTGTTGGTTTCATATCTTAACTATTGTAAATAGTACTGCAATGAAAATTAGTGTGCATATAATTTTTCAAATTACTGTTTTTCTTTTCTTTGTGTAAATACCCAGAAGCAAAATTCTTGGATCATATGGCAGTGACCATTGATAGATGAATGGATAGGAAGATGTGGTGTGTGTGTGTGTGTGCGGGGGTGGGGGATGGATGGGTGATGGAATATTACTCATTCAAAAAAGTGAAATTTTGCTGTTTACAACAACATGGATGGATTTTCTGGGTATTATGCTATGCACAGTAAGTCAAACAGAGAAATAAAAATATTATATGAGCTCATTCATATGTGGAATGTGAAAGACAAAACAAATAAAAGCAGATCCATAGAGGATATTACTGGGTGGTCGCTGGGAAGTACAACATGGATGGATTTTCTGGATATTATGCTGTGCACAGTAAGTCAAACAGAGGTACAATTAGGGCATGTGAAATGGGTAAAGAGTATTAAGAAGTATACACCTCTAGTTGTAAAATGAATAAGCCATGGGGAATGTAATATACAGCCTAAAGAAAATGGTCAATAATAGAGTAATATATTTATATGGGGACAGATGGTTACTAGACTTATCATGATGATCATTGCATAATATATGCAAATATAAAACCATTATACAGTATGCATGAAACTAACATGATGCTATATGTCAACTATATTTCAATACTAGAAAAAAACTAGTGAGTACCTAGATTATCTTTTGAGATTGTTATTATCACGTCATACTTTCATGCTTCCTATCCCTTGTTTTTCTTTTTGATGTACTAAAAAATCCTAAAGTGCTATTATCTTCAAGAAGCAAGGTCATTATTTTTTTTACTTCAAGATAATGATCTCCTTCATGCTCTCCACACTCCATCCTTACAGCAGTTAGTTAGTTTAATATGCAAATAGAAGAAGGCTGACAAGGAATATTGAATTAAGGACCAGCTAACTGTTAACCACCACCACAACACTCTCCCATGAAAATGGATGCAGTGAATTGATGAAGAGCATCACCATATGCTTAATGGCAAACAAAACAGGAGGTTCAGTTGTGCCACTGACAAAACATGAAGAAAAAAAAACAATTCCCATCACATGCCCCTGATTTAAAAGTGCTCCAGGCCATCTTTGTTGCATGGCTAGGAGCATAATAAATTAAGAAAAAGTAGTATATGCTTGAGATGAAACCTGGTGGGATATGTGAGCAAACTAACAGGTAGAGAATTTGAGAGAAAAAAATACAGTAGCCTTGGGTAAATAATATAAGAAGCAAGAGAACAAGGTGCCATTATATTGCACTAATAAGCTAATAACTTACAGCTGTGATGCACATTGCTATTGCTGTCTCTGCCTCCTGAACACTTCATAGTCAAGGAGTTTCTGCTACTGTATAAAGGCATGATTAAGCCAGACTTTACACATAAAAAAAAAAAATGTATGTCATTGCTTATGGGGTAGTTCACAGAGAAGTAATGGGCATTCTGGGAAAAATACCGAATGAAGAATGAGAAAGCAAAGTGGGGGGTCTGTCTCCACACTTCTGGGGGTAGCATGGGGTGCACCACCCCTGCAGCTACTACTGCCCCTGAGCCAGTAGTGATAGAGGATTGGCCAAATAGAAAGACACTGAGCTCACCTTCTCTCATGGGCACACCAAAATCATAACTATCTGCAGAATAACCGTTTATGAAAAAGACTAAAACCCACCACCAAAAAAAAAACCTTCTACAACTAAAGACATACAGAAGAAACCACAAGATGAGTAGGAAGGACAGATACAGTTCAGTCCCATATCCCTGAGTGACCAACCCATAAACTGGAGAATAATCGCATTGCAGAGTTTCTCCCATGGGCATGAGAGTACTGAGCTCCACGTCTGGACGAATTCAGAGCATTTGGCATTGAAGGCCAGAGTCGCTTAATTTAAGGAGTCTCAAAGGACCATGGGGAATAGAGATTTCACACTTAATGGTGCACACAAAGTATCACGCACTTAGACACCCAGGACTAAAGAAGTCATTTGACGGAACATGGCCCAGACCTACCAGCTGGTCTTAGAGAGTCTCCCAGAGAAGCAGTGGGTGGCTGATGCCCACTCTGGGGACACAGACCCTGGTGGCAGCCATTATGGGGAGCTCCTTTTACCACAAGGATGCTGGTGGTAGAGGCAGCCATTGTGGATTCCTCCCTCCAGCTCATTAGCACCCAGACCTGGCTTTGTCCAACAGCCCATAGCAGCAGGGACACAGCCTCACCCATAAGCAGACAGGCTGCATGAAGATCTCTAAGCCCCCAGCAGCCTCTGGACATGGCCCTGCCCATCAGAGGGTCCAAATCCCAGCTCTACCCAACAGGGGGCAGGCAAGAGCCCCAGAACCCCTGGACACCAGCCATGTCCCCCAGGGAACCTGCCTGAGCCTCTGGACCAGCACCAACCAGCAGAGAGCAGATGCTAAACATGAGAAAACCTCAATTTTTCAGCCTGCAGACTTAGCCTAACCACAGAAGGCCAGAATCTGCCCTGAGACTACCTGGCCCCTGGCCCTGCCCACTAGCAGGACAACACAAGCTTTGGGACATCCTGGATCCCATATCCAACTGTGTCAGGAACTATTCTCCTGCAGCCAGTGGTCTGACACCAGTTCTGGGATCCCTGGATCCTGCAGCCAGGCTCCAGGACCCTGCTCAGTTGCCAGCAGTCTAGCATTAACTCCAGGAATGGTCTTCACCACCTGTAGGGAAATAAAAGTCCTGAAGTCTTCTGGATCCTGACTCTGCCCTCTGGCTCATGCAAACACTTGCCCCGGGGGCACCTTGGGCTCTGCAGTCAGCGGCCTCTTGACCTGGTTCTGCCAACAGTGTTGGAAACATACACACAGGTGGAGCCTGGCACCCAGCCAAACTAGGGGCCAACCAAGCCTACCAGACCATCCATATAGTTAGCTCACCACAACAGACAGATTCATGCAGACCTCATTGGGGGAACTGCTAGAGCACTTACTTTAGGTGATGAGAGGATGAGTGTGCTGCTGGGTTGCATAAGACACCTCCTATGCAAGGTCATTTCTCCAAGGTCGGGAAACTTAAGAAACTTATGAGATACATAAAAACACAAACAGAAACTTAGGAAAAATAAGGCAACAGAGAAACATGTTCCAAATGAAGGAACAAGATAAAACCCCAGAAGAACTAAGTGAAGTGGAGGTAGGCAGTCTATCTGAAAAAGAGTCCAGGGTAGTGATTTAGAAAGATGATCCAAGAACTTGGAAGAGGAATGAATGCATAGAATGAGAAAATAAAAATTTTTAACAAAGAGTTAGAAAATGTAAAAGAACAACTGTACAGAGATGAAGAACAATAACTGAAATGAAGAAGAGACGAGAATGAATCAACAGCTAGGCTAAATGATACAGAGGAATGTATCAGTGAGCTGGGAGAAATAATAGTGAAAATTACTGATGCTTAACAGTAATCAAAGTGAGGGACAAGAAGTGAGATTTACTGAGAGCAGACACGAGGCATATGATATTTATTTATGATTCTTTTATTTTTCCAGTAAGGTAAAATAAATAATTTTTCATTATAGATAAGAAAACTGACATTCAGACATATTAAATTATGTGGTAATTTATGTTGATGTGTTTGTTCATTCATCCACTTGACAAATATTTTTATTTGTGCACAGTTTCTTGGATGTTAAAAAAAAATTCTAAGACTTTGAAATTTGGCAAAATATGGATGGCATATATTTTCTCTTTATATATATATATATATATATATATATATATATATATATGTATGTATATATGTCACCCAGTGTTAAGAATACATTTTGTTTAACTCACTTTATTATAAAATAGGCCTATATCTAGTGAACTGACATTAAATTATAAAATTATATGTGTTTGTTTGGTAGAGATACGTGTACCTCTGACCAGTGAAAATATAGGTTATGGTTTATTGCTCTGTTGGTATTAATCAGGTCTGTGTTTAACTTAGCATTTTCACCCTAACATTCCTTTATTAAATTGTTTACAAATACCTATCTCTTCAAACCTTCTCAGAACCATTTTTAACATCTTACTTGTCTCCTCACTAATTAACAGGTTGAATAAAACATTTGAGACATTTCCTATTCGCAAGAGAGTTAAAAATGAGTACAAAGACAAATAATGCGTAATCAGATAAGTAGCATAAACACCTTGCCCTTGAGTGCTTCATAGGGAAAACTAACACTTGTGAGATTAACTGCAAAAACAAGTATTACAGGCTCTAAGTGTAGAGTAGAAGCCGTGAAGACAAAGTTATTATAAGTTAAACTTTTTATGAACCTTGAAAGATGAAAAGGCAGAATCGGTGGTATGGAAGCACACTCTGAAGGTGAAAAATGTAACTGATAGAGGAAGACTTAAGCCTATATCTATATCTATCTGACGATAGACACATAATTTTTTCCCCACAATGCTATGCTCTTTCCCATGCTTTTCAGAAGACTTGAATTTCCAGTAGTCATTTTTAGTCTCGCTGGCCATGAGGTCTTTCATTCAAGAAACAGGGCTTGGGGGATAAAGGAATACAACATGTTTATGATAACTAAGATTTCTTCCTATTTTAATGTTCTATGAATTACAGAGTCCAAATAATAAGCTTTTGCTTATTACTTTTAGAACATTTTTAAAGTAGTGCAAAGGCATTCCTAATACATTTTTTTCTTGGGTCTTTACAGATACACAACAGAAAACTCATCTGTGATTTATTAATTTGAACCAACTTTTCCTGATTAAACAAAGACTATATGATATTTAATTTAAAATGATTATGTGTTTCAAGTATTGCTTCAGGTCTAAAACTCATGGAAATGGACTTCTGCATTAATATAAAAATGGTTAAAAGGGCTTCTTATCTTCATCTCTCATGTACTCATCAAATCCATTCAATTTTTTCCTGTATATTTAAACCTGTATATTGGGAAACTGATTTATTTTATGTGAAGGGAGAAAGGAGGGAGGGTAGCAGCAGCACACTTATTGTGTTTTATTTGAGGAATGTTACCATATCACCTGGTGTTTTCCACTTTTTCCAGTTTTATGAGTAGCTAGGAAGTTACAAGAAGAATAACATATTAGGATCTTTTTAGTCTAAGTCTATAACATTTTACTTGACATAAGAATATGTCAAATCTATCAGCTTTATTCTCTTAGACATCACTTACTTCTCTCTCAAGATACCTCTCAAAATCAAAATTTTCCATTCATTTATACGGTTATTTGATTAGCATTTAGATCCCTCAAGAAAACTATGGGCTTCCCTGATAGCTCAGTTGGTAAAGAATCCACCTGCAATGCAGGAGACCCTGGTTTAATTCCTGGGTTGGGAAGATCCCCTGGAGAAGGGATAAGCTACCCACAGTATTCTGGCCTGGAGAATTCCATGGACTGTATAGTCCATGGACTCCCAAAGAGTTGGGACAGGACTGAGCGACTTTCACTTTCACTTTCAAGTAAACTACAAGTGCCTTGAGGACAGGAAATAAGTGACAAGCATATATTAGACACACAAAAAATACTTAAATAAACGAGTAAATAATGAATAAGTGAAAATATCTTGGTGTATATGCGCGCGCGTGCGTGTGTGTGTATGTATGTGTGTGTATGTGAAATTTAAAATTAAACAGCATACTTTTAAGTGATTTAATCTTTTGAATTATTTTTCCTACTCCTTATTCCATCAGATTAGCTGATATATTGTAGTATTTTAGTATTGCTTTACATATGAAGGGCTTTGGAGATATTTTGAAACCTACTCATTATTTTCTTTGGAATATACTATTTCAAAAACCAAGTTAAGTTTTTTTGTTTTTTTTTTTACATAAAATGGGTATTAAAATTTGGGCTATTTATGGCTAGTTAATAACCTTTTCCTCTATAAAAAGGAAATAGTTTATATAATGCTACAATTTAGTGACAATTCTTATTGAAAAAAATAATTATTTTCAAGGCTGTAAAGCAATACATTAATGCTACAATGTATTTTTTTAAAACGTATGGTGATTAGTAAGGTGTCACTTATGTATGAATGAGGCACCAGAGCATATATGCAACTTTAGATGACAGTAGTCAGTGTGACAGTGTATTTTAATGCAGATACAAATGATGACAAAGTTATTAGCAAATTCTATCAAAAATCAGGTAAAAAATAAGGACCTCTAGAGGATATAAATGATTTTCCTAGATTCTTGAACAGTATTCCAATTGGTAACAAACTGAAATTTTGCTTTGCAAAGTAAAAAGTAAAAATAATATTTCAACACACGTTGGATAGATAGCAAAATATTTAGTTACATCCTTGTGTAGCAAAAATTTTAGTTATATCTGGTGTGAACTTGAGTAAGTTATTCATCTCTCCACGCTCTGGGTTCTGAGTAGGGAGCATGGGGATGATAACTGCCTGCCTAGTGTTCATGGCTGTTGTGAAGCTTCCTAAGAAAAATTGTGTATCAAGTGCTTAGAGTCCTGTTGATGAAAAGTACTACCTCAGTGCTAGGCATTTTCATTGTCTATGAAGTAACATGGTAGATTAATTGCAGTAATTTTTCATCTACCAGAGTTCAAAATATTACCAGAGAAAGTAAAGTGGCAATCTCAGGTTAGCCCTACCACCTGGTACACTATGGAATTATTATTTCATCAGAATGAACTTCACAGCTAAGAGATGTTGACCGAGGTGATTTGAGGGTAGTATAAAAGCAATCAGAATTTAATAAAGATTTTTATCTTATGCAGAAACAGGTCTAGCTCAAATCATGCATTTGTTAACATATATGTGCGTTTTAGAGTTATAAAACTGACAAATGAACTGTGACTATGTGGTCCCACAGGAGGGAAGCTGTTATTTCTGGTATTGGGGGTGGGGTGGAGTGGGGTTGGGGTATAGAAGCTCTAACATACTCAGTCTTGGAGGAGAGCAGATCAACTGAATAAATTAATATAAAATGAGAACTGTTACTGGGAAAGTAATACTGGGGGAAGTACTTTCAAATTTTTGTGTAATATTTAGTGGTTTGAAAGGAATTTATATTTTGTTTTTAAAGGAATATAGGACATGAATAAGGAACTAGAGAATACTCAAGCTGCTGCTGCTGCTGCTAAGTCGCTTCAATCGTGTCTGACTCTGTGCGACCCCATAGACGGAAGCCCACCAGGCTCTCCCGTCCCTGGGATTCTCCAGGCAAGAACACTGGAGCGGGTTGCCATTTCCTTCTCCAATGCGTGAAAGTGAAAAGTGAAAGTGAAGTCGCTCAGTCGTGTCCGACTCTTAGCGACCCCGTGGATGGAAAATTTTCCGTCCATGGGATTTTCCAGGCAAGAGTACTGGAGTGGGGTGCCATTGTCTCCTGTGGAATACTCAAGATGAAGGTGGATTAGGGAAGTGGATGACATGAAAGTGAAAGTGAAGGTCGCTCTGCCATGTCCATCTCTTGGCGACTCCATGGACGTCCATGGAATACTCTAGGCCAGAATACTGGAGTGGGTAGCCTTTCCCTTCTCCAGGGGATCTTCCCAACCCAGGGATCCAACCCTGGTCTGTTGCATTGCAGGTGATTCTTTACCAGCTGAGCCACAAAGGAAGCCCGGATGATGACATGACCTACAATAAATGAAGGCTCATTCCTAGTTGTGCATCTATATTTTAATGTGGAAAGAGGCCCTGATTTGGAATGAGATTTATTTTGAAAAGAAAAAATTAAAGTGTTGTAACTGGGAAGGGTTAATTTTGACTCCATACTGGATTGGCTTTTGTAACTTTAACTCTTGTTTTGCTGCTTTTGTTATAGGCAAACATAATGGCCTGCCTCAAGGAGCCCTGCCCTGCCTGCTCTTCCTGACCCTTGGGCTAGGGTGTCTTTGTTTGGTTCACAAGGAAATACCCTGCGCCTGCCCAACTATGAAGGACCGTGACAATCTTGAGTTCTTTGTGTGGAAAATGGTGTCCCTTGTCTGCTGCTTATAGGTGAGACTCAGAATTTCACATTTGGGGAACCAAAATCACAGATAGCTGTGGCATCATTGTTTATTAATATGACAGGAGATATTCTATTTCAAACCACCCATGAAATAACTGTAAGGAAGTGAAACTAACACAGCCCCTGCCTAAGAGTTGCCATTCTAGGAGATATTTGTAGGAATTAAATCACCTTTTTACTTTGTTTCCTCACCTCCTCCCATCTCTGATCCATGAAAGAACCTGGCATCCAGGCCTGACAAGAGGATTATTTTGAGATGTTAGTCTGCCACTGAAGAAGCAATTCATAGGGCCTGGACTCCATCTTAGGCCTGTTCATGCTGATCATGTTCGGCCACCTCTCTAATGGACTCTGAACTCTGTGCTTTGTGCCTGTGGAAATGACAATACAAGGTTTTTTCTGTAACCTCGGGCTTATTGATTATTGACTGTTTGGAATGTAACCTCGGCCTTATTGATTATTGATTGTTTGAACACATAACACATGAATGATAGGGTTATTGTGATTGTATTTACCTTTCCTTTGTTTATGTAAGTCACAAGGAAATTGGGTGGTGGGTTCAGACACGTACACATGGGGTATAAAAGATTTTCACAAATGCTGGTCGGAGTCCTTGGCTAAGAGGAGACTCTGTCTTGGGCCCGCTGGTGTAATAAACTGCACTTCACTATCTGCATCGTCCTTCTGAGTGAGCTTGTTTCCCGGAACGTGTGGCTATAACACCATCTTCTAGGTCACTCGGCTCTCTGAGTAAAGTCCTATTTCTTGCCTCAACACCTCTGTCTCTACGGTTAACTGGCCTATTGTGCGGCAAGAAGAGTGAGCTTGGACTTTGTTACAGTGGTATATCTTTCAACCTTGGTTGCACATTAGAATCACTGGCAGGGCTTTTAAAAAGGTTCATACTCAAGCCTCAGCTCAAGATGAAATAAATCAGGATCTCTGAAAACTGGGACCTAGGCTTTGGTATTCTTAAAATCTTTCCCAATCATTCCAAAATTCAACCAAGGGGCACATGATGATCTAAAAGCAGAAAATGCTCCCAGATCTCCATCACCATCCCCCATCTATTCATGTGAAAAATACACCACACCTCTGAATGATTTCATGAGGCTACACAAATATCACAACTGAATAGGATTTCATTTTCCTATTTTTAAAGTAACATTGTACTTTTGCTTTGTTTTAATAAGTAATATAAGCTATTCAGAAATGTAGATATGCCATAAGCAAAATTATTATATCCATATCACCTAGAAATAACTGCTATTGATACTTTTACTCATTTCCCTCAAAACATAGATTTAACAAAAATTCCTTTTAACATATTTATTATCTTTAATATACTGAATATTTCTTAGTGTCTTTCTATGCACTTCTCTGGGCCTCTCTGGTGACTCAGAGGGTAAAGAATCTGCCTGCAATGTGGGAGACCTGGGTTTGATCCCTGGGTTGGGATGATCCTCTGGAGGAGGGCATGGCAACCCACTCCAGAATTCTTGCCTAGAAAATTCCCACGGACAGAGGAGCCTGGCGGGCTACAGTCCATGGGATCACTGTTGTAGCCGCACGTTTCGGGAAACAAACTCACTCAGAAGGACAATGCAGATAGTGGAGTGCAGTTTATTACACTGGCGGGCCCAAGGCAGAGTCTCCTCTTAGCCAAGGACCCCGACAAGTTTTTGTGAAAACCTTATATACCCTAAGTGTACGTGCTTAAATTCACCTCCCTAAATTCCTTGAAACTAATCTGGACAAGGTAAAAGAGAGATACGATCAAAGTTAACCCATGATTCATGTGTCATAAGTCTAGATAGTTAAACAGTGGACATTTTATCAATAGGCCTGTGATCATACCCCAAAAAGCATAATGGGATTTACAACCTTGTTCTGTTACAGAGATAATTAGCATATGCTTTTAGGTGACACAAGTCCTGAGGCTCCTTCATCTGGGGGTCTGGTTTTTCATTGGTATGTTGTTTCCATAGATACTGGCATACAGCTCAAAGTCCACAATATGGCCCAAGATGGAGTCCTGCTTTCAAGATGGAGCCTGTTCTGTCTGTTTCCTCCTTCAATCCCATCTCTCTCTCTCCATCTTTCTGTCATTGTCTCTCTTTTTCTGTGTCTCTCCCTCACTCTATCCCACAGTGAAAACATTGTCATATTAGGACTTGCAATACATATGGGATGGGGCAAATAATTAGGGAGTAGTAGTTGGCCATGTCCAAATATGGATATTTTTATTTTCTCAGTGGCTTTAAATAATATTATTTTTAAATTAAGATAATAGAGGACCTCACAAGAGCACTGTTAGTCTTGATTCTGACTTAATGGAATTTTGAAGGTTTTGTGATTGTGTAACAGGGAAGAGTCAATTTCAACTCTTCCATGCTAGATCTGTTTCTTTGGCTGCTTTTGTTATTATAATCACACATAATGGACTGCCCTGGAGACCTGCCCCTCTGCCTGACTGTTAAGCTAAAGTGCCTTTGTTTCAAACCCTATCCATTTGTAGATGGTAGGAAGGAAGAAATTAACATAGTCACCTGCCTGAGGCCTGCCATTCGAGGATACTTGCAAGATTAAATGGCCTTTTTATTTTGTTTCCTCACTTCTCCTTATCTCAGATCCATAAAAGAACCCGGCATTCAGACCCTAAAGTTGGTTGTCTTGAGACATTAGTTTGCCACCTTCTCCATCAGCCAGCTTTCTGAATAAAGTTGTATTCCTTGCCTCAGCACCTCATCTCTAGGATTCACTGGCCTACCATGTAGCTTGTAGAGTGAGCTTGGACTCAGTAACATGGTCATCAGCTAATTTCAAATTAAAAAAATCTAACCAACCTAAGGTAACAAAATTTTCTAAAGGAAACGAAAAAATTGCATCCATATATCTTTCCAAAGCTTTGAGATGGGGTGATGCTCAATCATAGGTATTTCTCTCCTGTGTGGTACATTCATATAAAATCTTCTTTTGTTTCAATACATTGTCCCCCCAATTTCTCTACTAATGTATAGGATACCTAAATTAAATAAAGTTTGGGTTTGAATCAACTCTCTGCTGCTTGACAATTATGAGAACCCTAATAAAATATTTGATTGTATTCCAAAAGCATGATTCATTGCAGCATTATTCCCAATAGCTTAGACATGGAAACAACTTAAATGTCTACTGACAGAATAATGGATAAAAAATATGTGGTATACATATATATGTGTGTGTGTGTGTGTGTGTGTGTGTGTGTGTGTGTGTATGTATATATGTATATATGTGTGTGTATGTACACAGCCATAAAAAGAATAAAATAATGTAATTTGCAGCATCATGGATGGCCCCAGAGATTATCATACTAAGCGAAGTAAGTCAGAAAGAGAAAGACAAATGCCATATGATACCACTAATATGTGGAATATAGAATATGATACAAATTAACTTATTTACAAAATAGAAATAGACCCTTAGACACAGAAAATAAACATGGCTACCAAAGGGGAAAGCATAAATTAAAGAATAAATTAAAGGTTTGGAATTAACATATGCATACTACTATATATAAAATAGATAAACAAAGATTTACTGTATAGTACAGGGAACTAAACTCAATATTTTACAATAACCGATAAAGGAAAAGAATCTGAAAAAAGTATATATGTATAACTGAATCACTGGGCTATATACCTGAAACTAATACAGTGTAAATCAATTATACTTCAATTTAGGGGAAAAAAAAAAAAATTTAAAAAAATGATCAAGGGGCACAACTATGGTTTTGTATGTATGTATCATTAACTAATTATTTGGAGGTTTTCTAGATCTTTTTTTTTAAGATAGTTTGACTCTATTTTACTTGTATTACTATATAGTACATATATTTCATAATACTATGACAGTCTAGGTTTGATTTCAGTAGAAATTTTAAAACATAGCATGAAGATTTTCTTTTTAATTTTAAGGTAATATAGGTTTCAAACAATTTAAATAATGCAGAGGTATATAAAGAGAATAAAATAGAATATACTCTCCTTCTTTGCTCCAGATCTAAATCTTTTAAAATAACTTGCAGTAACAGATTGGCACACATATTGCCAGTTTTCTTTTCTATGCTTCTAGTAACACAAATGCCTTTTTCTATCTTTTAAAATCTTTTACACATAAATGTGAGTATACTAAAATTATTACTCTGAAACTTGCTTTTATTTTTTAACTTATCAATTTTTACTACAGTCAATTTTCCAGGTTAGTATATGTATGAATCTAACTTATGAAAAGCATAATTGATTTATATTCCATGAGAAATAAATGCTATAATTTGCTCAACAATTTCTTAGTCAAAAATATTCAAATTATTAGCAATTTCTTTTCTATGACAAAATTACCATAGCAAACATTATTACATATACTGGTGGCCTTAGGGCATGTGCATTCTCATTTTTATTAAAAAATTATAATATATAGCTAACTATAATATCTATAATTGACTAATATGTAAAGGGAAAAGAGCAGCAGGGTTTTGGGGGAATGTTAGGATATTTTATCTGTCTTAATAAAATTTCTTTTTCTATTCTTGCTTTTTTCCTTCCTTTCTTCCCTCCCTTACTCCCTTCATTTCTTTTTTGCATATTTTCTACATTTCCTTTTTTTTTTTAATGTTTTTTATAATTTCCAACCTGCATTATATTTACAAATAAAATGTATTTTCAAAATTAGGAAAAGTTCAGATCCTCTGCCATTTTTTTGAACAGAAAAAGAGAGAACTTGAACATGATATATTGGCTTATTATGAATTTTTAACAGTCAAACAGCTAAAAGACTGGAGATATTTTTTCTGAATGTCAGGAACTCAGATATGAGATGGTAGAGAGGGGTGGACTTACACTTGATATGGGAATCAGAAAGCTGGAAATAAGACATACCAGTATCTTGACCAACTATGGAATCTTGGGCTCCCTGATGCAGTAGAAAGAACATGTGAGCTTGGCATATGAACATATGACTTCCCATGCTGGCCCTATTACACAAAGTATAGTAGTTTATGACACAACACAATATACTTCAGTTGTTTTATTTTCAATATCCCCAGGGTAAATGAGAAGAAATAGTTATCATGTAAATACTGTAAAATTAAAAGTTAATGTATGTTATAGTATATATAACATATATTAATCAGGATATAAATCTATCCATGACTCTCACTAAACAAATGAGGATAAAGATACTATCAGACAACTATTATCACATAAAAGATAAATTTAGAAAAGGCTTAAAAATTCTCCCAGATTCTTTTAAATTGCATAGAAAAGCAAAACACTGAACATCTCTTGTAAAGGGTTTTATTGTTTTCTCTTTATGCTTGTCATAAATGAATACTATTTAGATTATCATTTAAATAGGAGAGATGCAAATGGCTGTTATTGTTTTTAATGACACTTTTTATTTCTTAATTTGAGCAAGATTGTTTGGCTCATGTAAGGGTAAATGCAACAGTTTCTCAATTAAGTGCACTTGAAAGGAATTCTGTGAACAATAACAACAAAAAAAAATGAATAGTGCATTCTTCCTGATTGGTTTCAACATTCCACATATTAAGATCTTCTTCACTCACTGATACCTATTTATTAAGCTCTAGTAGGACATACACTGGGTACACAATACTTCATAAAAAGGATATGAGTTCTGGCTACATGAACTGATAGTTTAGAAGAAATAGACAATAAATGTGATCATTGATTGGCAATAATCAGGACAGAGTAACCTGGAGTACTGCAGTCAAAGGGGTTGCAGAGTTGGACATGATTAAGTGAGAGAACAACTATGAATTTATAAATGTATCTTTACCAAAATTTTTGATTATCCAACAAGAATAAAAGTAGGGCCATTTTGCCCCATATTAAAACTTGATTCTAGTCAAAAGGCTGATGCTACTCTTAAAAAATTATTGGAACAAATGTAGTCTCTGCTGAAATCTCCCCAAGTGCTAAGAGGATATTCCATTCAGAACACATATAAAATTATATAAAAGAAGTTGCAGGCTGAATTGTACTGTTTGATTAAACCATTTGTATCTCTGTTTCCTGTCTGATAAACTGTGATACAGGATTTAAGACTATAACTGAAAACCATCTCTATCTGCCTCAGAATCACCAAGAGGGTTAAGTCAAGTAAAAAGTCTCATAAAATCCAACAGAGGTACCCCAATCACCAAATTCCTGTGACATCAACAAACAGTTCTGATCCTTAACTGTGCTGAGTTTCCTGTCCTTTCAGGGAGTCTCAGAATTTGAAGAAGTGTAAAAAACCTTCCAAACCCAACACTTTACCCACTTGGAGGACTATTTTGTGCCCTATTACTGGGAGATAGTCCTTCAGGGTTTCTGTGAACTTGTCTAACATAAGAAAACCCATTTATGGTTCCCTTGCCCAACCTAGTAGTGAATCATTTCATAATTGCATGAAGTGACTGTACATGGAGAAGTTCTTTATGATCCATTTGCTCAGCAATCATCTGAGGAACTGAAGTAAACCAGATTCACCAGAGAATATTTCAAACACTGGAATGACAGTTGATTTAAAATTGGAGATATATGTGGCCTGTAACCCTGAACTATTTGTCTTCATGGGGCATAACCTTTCTGGTAAGAAAATCCACTCAGTTTATCAAATTACAGACCAGAAGTTTGTCTTGTGAGCAAAGGGATTTGAGAGTTTTAAGGGATATTTCTGTGTTAGCTGGTGAACTGAACTACTTTCACTCTGACGGCATTTCTTCTGAAAGAAGTAGAACTCAGTTTCCAAGATCTACACAGTCTCCTCCATTGAAAACTACCATAAAACCTTTACCAACTGTTTTAATATTTCTTATGAGCTAGAAATTTCTTGCTTACATGACTAGTACATAACTAGTACACTAAAACCCATTCAGCCTCATGATCTTTCATTTCCACTACACTACATCCAAGAAGCTAGTGGGCAGAATGGTTGCTGCTTTCTCGGAGATGCCAAATTTAAGCCAAAAGCATGTCATTGAGTCATCTGACTGGGTTCTTCATGGCTTCTGAGAAGCAAAAAATGTATCAAGAATCTTTGATTCTCAAAACTAAGAGTAACGCTATGAATGGCCAAACAGGAAAGATGACAGAGTTCCAACGAACTTGGTTTCTCCAACCAGTCACTAAAGAACATATCACACATCTTTCTGAGTCCTAGTGTTTTCATATGTAAAATAAGAGGATGGAGTATGCTGAGCTCTAAAGTCAATTGTAAGGCTAATACTATTTAACATTCCTTATAGTTTCTTCCTGATATTTAAGGCATAATTTGCATTTAACTTCATAAATAAATTTGATTAATTTCAGAGTCACACGACTTCTCTAAAAATGGAAAGATTTAGGGATACTTCTTGCTTTGTGGGTCACTAAACTTAGCTCTGTTAGTCAGAAATGGACAAACATCACACTGACAAAGTGAAAAATTGTGAAATTTAATTTTTACACCTAGAGGGGGCTTTTAGCTTAAATAAATGATTACTATGTTGATTGTGCTGCACGCTCAGTCACTCAGTCATGTCTGACACTCTGCAACCCTTTGGATGGTAGCCCACCCAGGTTCCTCTGTACGTGGGATTTTTCAGGCAAGAATACTGGAGTAGATTGCCATTTCCTACTCCAGGGGTCTTCCTGACCCAGGGATTGAATTCACGTCTCCTGCGTCTCCTGCACTACCTGCCAATTCTTTACCTCTGAGCCATCGTGGAAGCCTCTTACATTGATTACTATAAATAAATATTATTATTACTATTATTATCTCCTGTAACATGAACAGCTTCAGTGGCATTGATGAATTAAATACAGACATCACAAATACTTGAGAGAACAAAAATTCACAATAGTAAGTTTTTAAATGTTTGAATAAGAACTCATTCTACAATTTAAATTCTGTCTCCCGATTGCCCCAAACCAGTAAAATTTCGCCTGCTCACAGTCTTATGTGTTCACAAAGGAACCTCAAAACACAGGCAGGTGGAAATTAGAGGTCATGGCCCCAACTGACGTCATGAGTCTGTGCTAATTTAGAGACAAACTCTTGTGATGAAGAGCACTGCACATGTAATATAAATATTACACCAGAAACAGATTGTGCTTGCTCTGACAAGTTGCACTTATAAGCCCTGAAGAGATGAGATCCTTTCTGCTGACTCTGCTGTAGCATATGAAGTTTAAAATTTAGTACTAACCCACTCAATGGTAAGTGTTGGCTCACCCCTAACCTAATTATGTAGAAAAGACAAATTTAACAAATTGGATTCTTTCGGTGGTATTTTTTTTTTTTCCTTTAAGTATTTTTAAGCATTTGGAATACATTACTACTTATTCAAGACTTTTCTTCTTCTTTTCTTAATCAGTCTTTGGGTCAGCAAACTAACTGGACATTTCATAAAAAAAAAAAAAAAAGGAACATTTATTTTATTGCTTACCAAAACTGTTCACTTTTAGCCTTTGGCTGTTTGACTTTAACAGAGGTGTTTGTGATTTAGAACACCATAGCATAGTTATTTGTAATTCATTATAAATCTCAGGCCTCAGGAAAATTTGAGAGTAAACAGTTTATAATTTTTGTAAACTGACAAATGGTTTGTGACCTAATATTGAAAGGATGAAAAGAATAGTGACTTTTTTGTAGAAGTAGACTCATTGTTTGAAAAATCAACACTTGTTAAAATAATTTTATTTTTAATGATCTGGTGTATCATATACATTGTCTCTATCAGTGTGACAAAGTGTTATCCTTAGACTATCTGCATGATGAATTGCACAACGTCTTCAAACAGTAGACTTTTTAAAAAGCATCACTTATCTGTGGATTCAGAATTTCTTTTTTTCCTAGCTTTATTGATAAAATTGACACATGACTGAATAAAGTTAGCGTATATAACATGGTGACCTGAAATGTGTATATACTGTGAAATTATTACCACAATACTTGGATAACACATCTATCACCTCACAGAATCACCATTTTGTCATTTGCCTTAAGAACTCCTAAGATCTATCCTCTAAACAACTTTCAAGTATACAAGACAATAACAGTTAACTACAGTCAACATGCTATATATTAGCTCTTCAGAACTTCATCATGCTTTAATCATCTTCAGCTACTTCCCCCTCCCTCTGAGCCCTAACAACTACCAATCTACTCTCTCTTTCTATGATTTTGAATGTTACAAACGTGTCAGGGAAATGAAATCATATAGTTGTTTTTCTCTGTCTGGCTTATTTCAGTTAGTGTATTTTCCTCAAATTTTATCCATGTAGTTGCAAATGGCAAGATTTTCATCTTCTTTATGGCTGAATAATATTCCACTGTAGGTATATATGTGTGTGTGCATACTTTTTTTTTTTATCCATCCATCTATTAATGAACACTTACACTGTTTCGGACACGACTGAGCGACTTCACTTTCACTTTTCCCTTTCATGCATTGGAGAAGGAAATGGCAACCCACTCCAGTATTCTTGCCTGGAGAATCCTAGGGACGGCGGAGCCTGGTGGGCTGCAGTCTATGGGGTCGCACAGAGTCGGACACGACTGAAGCGACTTAGCAGCAGCAGCAGCATGCTGTTTCCATATCTTGGTTAAAATGGCAAGAATGGATGCAAGAAGATCAGTTAGGTGGCTATTTCATAAAGCAAAATAAGAAATGCTTGTGACTTAGAACAGGATGATGGTGGTGAGAGAGATGAAATAATTAAAAGATAGAACAATTAAGATTTGTAGATTTATAGATGAATAAGAGAAAGAAAGTAGTTAAAGATGATCTCAAGTCGCTAACCTGACCAAGTGAAAGGGTGCATGGAAATGACTAAGAAAGGAATAGATTTAAGAGAAAATTAGAAATTTAGTTTGGGGCATATTAAGACCAAGTTGCCTATTTTACATCAAATAAAGATGAGGCAGTTGGATATATAAGTCTGACTGAAGACAGAAATTTTGAGTCATCAGTGTATAGGTGGTATTGAATGACTTTTAAAGGAATGACTCTGTATGATCATCTAGAGAGAATATATAGACAGAAAAAGACGGTATCCATGGACTGAATCCTGGAATGTTCCTGCATGTAGAGGTTGCTGAGATAAGGCAGAACTAGCAAAAATAAAACATTCCACTGTGAGATTTGAACAGAACTGAGAGAGTAGAAAAACAAAACCAAGTGTGGCTGTTCCAATAGGAGTTTTAGATGAACTCTCTCAAATAAATCTTATAGTCATGTAAGATGGCGGAAAATTGACAAGGTGATTTGGCAACAGGGAGATTATTGGTGGCATTGGATGAGAATTTGGTAATGTGGTAAAAATGAAAATCTAACTGCAGTGGTTTCAAAACAGTGGAAGAAGAAGACATGGAAAGAGTAAGAGAAGATTTCCTGAAAGGGAGCTGAGACTGGGAACAATAGATAGCAGGGTATGGGGGGTGGTGAAGAAAGGTTTTTGGTTTTGTTTTTACATGAACAATATTACAGCATGTTTATATGCTGATGGTAAAAATGCATTACAGAAAACATCAGAGATTCTTTGGGTAGAAAAAATAATGGCTGGATGAGAGAGAGAGGACCTGGACTCCTTTCCATAAGTGAGGCGGTTGGTCTTTGTAGAGGCTGCAGTTGGATGATCCATAATAAAAGTAGTATTGAATGTAGAATATGTAGGCTATAGAAATAGACTAATAGATGTGATTATTAGTACAACTAGAGTACCCTTCCATGTGATTCTATTTTCTTGGTAAAATAGGAAATAAGACTGTCATCTGAGGATGAGGAAAGTAATTAGAACAGAAAGAAGAAAGGGATAGATAAAGGAGTTGAGGGTTCATGCAAATGAAAATTGTATTATTTCACCTTGTAAGAGTAAAAGTCACTAGGATAAATAGATAATAAGTCTTGAGGGCTTGAAGGATTGTTGCAGCTAGATGGATAATGAGATAATAAGTGGAAAACTGAATAACTGAAACTAAGATTGTAGAGGAGATATAGTTATTAAAAATGAAAATATCAAGATAACATCCATAAGAGTGGATGACTTAGTGTGATGACAAGATTATTGAAGGATGACGGGTCAAGGAATTCAGAAGCCAGGGTTCTGGAAGAAGTGTTCAGATCACTATTAAAATCACAAATAATTCTCACAAAATTTAGATTGGAAAAAGTAACAATGGTTTATATGCTAAAATCTTCAGGAATGGGGAAGGGAGAAATAAGGGGTGTCATTGGTTACAACATGGAAGAGAGACAGACTGTAGAATATGATGACATGAGCTACAAAGCTGGATATTTTAGGGAACACTGAAGGGGGGTATCTATCCTAACTTCAGACTCAAAGAGTTATGGGAGAGAAAACTACCACAGCTTAAAGAAGGACATAAGGAAGCCATGTCCTTAGGGAAGAGTTAGGATTCAATTCCAGGTAAGTGGTTAAGGTGATACTCAGAAAAAAGGCTGAAATTATGAGTTAATTTGCTGGAGCCAAGAAGTCCAATGGTTGAGCAAGACCATAACAGCCTTAGGAGTCAAGGAAAGTAGGAGGTGGGTCAGATTAAGATCTTTAGCACAATATGGGGAAAACAGCCTTGCTGGTAAAGCCTTCTTGCAGTCACTAACATAAACAGAAATGATTGCATGAACTCTGGTCTGAGAGGTAGATGGCAGTAGAAGAGCAAATGCGATTTTGCAGGAGAAGGAAGGATGGTGTTACTAGGAGAGCATGATGATCTGGGTTGTCTCTCATTCTTGTTCACATTTTGTAGAAACTTTGAGAGGGGACAGTGTTACTGAAAGAAAGAATTGTGTGTGTCTATGTCTATCAAAGTATTAGTGGTGATTATTGATATGGTACCAATTATGCATAATATTGGTGTTATTTCACTTATCATTTTTATGTAATTACTTTTAATGAATGTATTTTATGAGTTATATATATATATGTGTGTGTGTGTGTGTATATATGCACACACATATATTAATGTATGGGATCCCATAATGTATGTGTGTGCATGTGCTCTGTTCAGCCGTGTCTGACTCTTTGAGACCCCATATGCTGTAGCCCTCCAGGCTACTCTGTCCATGGAATTTTTCAGGCAAGAATACTGAAGTGGGTTGCTATTTCCTCCTCCAGGGGAATCTTCCTGACCCAGGGATAAAAGCAGTATCTTCTGCACTGGCAGATGGATTCATTACTGCTGAGCCACCTGTGAAGCCCCATGTATATATGCATATCCCATAATATATACATGTATATTTACATATGCATATATGCATATATATTCTCATTTTTTAACTTAAGTTGAAAATATTGACCTGGATGAGAGAAGACATGGTAAGAGTTCTGAATATCTAACATTTTTTTCAGGAGCAAGTCTTTTATCTCTATTTTATTTCAGCTGTATTTTTAAAATTAGTTGGCTAACACTAAAATCATGTTCATAGGGAAAATGATCATCATTTTACATAAAGTTGTTGAAATCTAAGTCTGAATGAGTCTAACAATCATTTATTGATATGTCAGTTGTTAAACACTGAGCAGATGTCTTCATCAGCTTCTCTACAATGATGTCTAAATAGTCTTAGGGAGATTTCTACTAATTGGGAAGCTACATAGTCATTTCCTCCCAATACTTGTCCCCACATCAGAATTTTTACTTCTTAGTTATTTGTTTTATCTTTCAGCTCCCCTAATTTGGAAACAATTAGGCCCTCCTTATTTCTTTCCCAGTCTTCAGAGTTATTTGGAGCATTATAAGCGGGAGCTCTAGAATTAGGTCCCTGGTATTTAAATCCCACAGATTTTTTGTCCTCAGGAAACTGACAATGTAATCATTGAAGAGAACTATCTACAACACACAATAGAAATAAGGAGCATAAAAATAATATTGGATGTAATTGTAGAAAAATATCCTGCAGTGAATGACATTTGAGTGGGAATGTTATCAATAGAGTGTTTTAGGGATAAAAATAGTGTCAGGCAGAGGGGAATTTCAAGCAGAGAGATGACTTTAGTGAAGATATGAAAATGACAAACTCTTCAGATGTTTAGGATGGTGGGAGTATGCATCGAGTTGAAGACAGCTGAGAGAGATGGTTAAAAATATCTTGGTAGGACATGAATGCCTAAAAACTCTAATTTGCTTTACTACTGATGTTGCTTTATGGATTGTTAAAAAGAATTCATACAAATGCTGATAGTTAGTATAGCTCACTGTAAAGTTGTTTCTGCATTGACAGCAACCAGTAAAGCATTTTTATTCAATCTTTTTTATTTTTTTAACTACATGTTGACAGAGAAACAGTTTCCTTGATTTAGAAAAAAAAGCTTTAACATTGACTGAATGACTTTAAAAAAAAAAAATTAGTTGGCTTGTTTGTTCAGTTCAGTTCAGTTCAGTCGCTCAGTCGTGTCCGACTCTTTGCGACCCCATGAATTGCAGCACGCCAGGCCTCTCTGTCCATCACCAACTCCTGGAGTCTACCCAAACCCATGTCTATTGAGTCAGTGATGCCATCCAAACATCTCATCCTCTGTCGTCCCCTTCTCCTCCTGCCCGCCATCCTACCCAGCATTAGGGTCTTTTCCAATGAGTCAACTCTTCCCATGAGGTGGCCAAAGTATTGGAGTTTCAGCTTCAACATCAGTCCTTCCAATGAACACCCAGGACTGATCTCCTTTAGGATGGACTGGTTGGACCTCCTTGCAGTCCAAGGGACTCTCAAGAGTCTTCTCCAACACCACAGTTCAAAAGCATCAATTCTTTGGCACACAGCTTTCTTCACCGTCCAACTCTCACATCCATACATGACCACTGGAGAAACCATAGCCTTGACTAGATGGACCTTTATTGGCAAAGTAATGTCTCTGCTTTTAAATATGCTATTTAGGTTGGTCATAACCTTCCTTCCAAGGAGTAAGCGTCTTTTAATTTCATGGCTGCAATCACCATCTGCAGTGATTTTGGAGCCCAAAAAAATAAAGTCTGACACTGTTTCCACTGTTTCCCCACCTATTTCCCATGAAGTGATGGGACAAGATACCATGATCTTAGTTTTCTGAATATTGAGCTTTAAGCCAACCTTTTCACTCTCCTCTTTCACTTTCATCAAGAGGCTCTTTAGTTCTTCTTCACTTTCTGCCATAAGGGTGGTGTCATCTGCATATCTGAGGTTATCGATATTTCTCCCAGCAATCTTGATTCCAGCTTGTGTTTCTTCCAGCCCAGCGTTTCTCATGATGTACTCTGCATATAAGTTGAATAAGCAAGGTGACAATATATAGCCTTGACGTACTGCTTTTCCTATTTGGAACCAGTCTGTTGTTCCATGTCCAGTTCTAACTGTTGCTTCCTGACCTGCATACAGGTTTCTCAAGAGACAGGTCAGATGGTCTGGTATTCCCATCTCTTTCAGAATTTTCCACAGTTTGTTGTGATCCACACAGTCAAAGGCTTTGGCATAGTCAATAAGGCAGAAATAGATGTTTTTCTGGAACTCTCTTGCTTTTTCGATGATCCAGCGGATATTGGCAATTTGATCTCTGGTTCCTCTGCCTTTTCTAAAACCAGCTTGATCATCTGGAAGTTCACAGTTCACGTATTGCTGAAGTCTGGCTTGGAGAATTTTGAGCATTACTTTACTAGCATGTGAGATGAGTGCAATTGTGTGGTAGTTTGAGCATTCTTTGGCATTGCCTTTCTTTGGGATTGGAACGAAAACTGACCTTTTCCAGTCCTGTGGCCATTGCTGAGTTTTCCAGATTTGCTGGCATATCGCGTGCAGCACTTTCACAGCATCATCTTTCAGGATTTGAAATAGCTCAACTGGAATTCCATCACCTCCACTAGCTTTGTTCATAGTGATGCTTTCTAAGGCCCACTTGACTTCACATTCCAGGATGTCTGGCTCTAGGTGAGTGATCACACCATTGTGATTATCTGGGTTGTGAAGATCTTTTTTGTACAGTTCTTCTGTGTATTCTTGCCACCTCTTCTTAATATCTTCTGCTTCTGTTAGGTCCATACCATTTCTGTCCTTTATTGAGCCTATCTTTGTATGAAATATTCCTTTGGTATCTCTAATTTTCTTGAAGAGATCTCTAGTCTTTCCTAATCTGTTGTTTTCCTCTATTTCTTTGCATTGATCGCTGAGGAAGGCTTTCTTATCTCTCCTTGTGATTCTTTGGAACTCTGCTTGTTTGAGGCAAGTATAAATACAAGCTAAACCCTTAGCATAGTAGAGTATATGTGTTCACAGTAGAAACAGATATCACAGTAGTAAAAAAAAGGTTGAGCCACTGAAATCCCACATCTGGCAGTTTTTTTTGAAAGAATATCCCCCTTTCACTAGGGAATATGTTAATTTTTTAGAACAAGAGTTAGCAGACTTTATCTGTAAGGGTCAGGTAGTAAATATTTTAGGTTTTGCAGGCCAAATGGTGTCTGTCACAACTACTCTATTCTGTTTTCCTAGAGTGAAAACAGCTACAGAAAATATGCAAATGAAAGAACTTGGCAGCCTTCCATTTAAACTTTAGTTATAAAGTCAGGAAGTGGGCCAGATTTGGTCCATAAATTGTAGTTTGCTGAGCCTGTTCTAGAAGATTATTAGGATCAGGCATGTAAAAAGTTGAATAAAACCAATGCAACACTGAGACCATCACTTAAAAGTGAATCTTTACCAAATATTTACTCTGAATCACTAATAGGAATCCATGTAGGGAAGAAGGCCTACCTTAACTAGGCTGAATCTATAGTTAGAAAGAAGCTTTGATTTTATATGTCTTTCATTGTTATGGGGCAACGGGGAAAATTGATCCAATTTACATAAAAGGTAGACGTAGTTTGATGATAAATATATCCCACAGAAACATAAGCACAGAAACTACCATAGACCTCAGTCTAATAAGAAATAAAATTTGGAGTAAGCGATGAAAATGGTACCAGGCGATTTTCTCAGCTCCTCCCAGGGATGATCTTACTTTTTCCTCCAGAAAACCCCTAAATTTAACCAACACTAAGAAAGATCTATACACTGAAAAGTATAAGATACTGATGAAAGAAACTGAAGAAACAAATAAATGGAAAGATATTCTGAAAGAATTAATATTGTTAAAATGTTCATAGTACCCAAAGCAATCTACAGATTCAAGGCAATCCTTATCAAATTTCTATGACATATTTTTTGTAGACACAGAATAAACAATCCTAAAATTTGTATGAAACCACAAATGGCCCTGAATAACCAAAGCAACTTTGAGAAAGCAGAACAAAACTGGAAGCATCAAGCTTCCTGATTTTAAACTATATGACAAAGGGAGAACAATTAAAACAGTATAGTATTGGCATAAAAATTAATGCAAAGATTAATGAAGCAGAATAGAGGATGCAGAAATAAATCACATATGCACATATACAAAAGCATATATGATCAATTAATTTATCTCAAAGGAGCCAAGGGTATATATGGGGAGAAGACATTGTCTTCAATAAATGGTGTTTACAGGGAAAAATGGGAAAGAAAAACCCTGTAAAGAAATATTAATATCATTTTCATTTTACAAATAAGGAAACTGCGGCACAGACATCTGAAATCTGAGGAATTTATTCTGGACACATGGATAGAAAATGGTAAAGCCAGATTTTAATCCAGTAAGTCCATCTCAAGAGCCAAGTCTCACAAACACCACACTAAAAAAAGTTAGATTTAAGTCGATTTGTTAGGTTTAAGTCAACTTGTTCATTTACATTTGAGCTAGTCAGTGAAGTGGGCTGCCGTCTATGGGGTCGCACAGAGTTGGACATGACCGAAGCGACTTAGCAGCAGCAGCAGTCAGTGAAAACAAGTAGGATTTACCTAATCATTATAGCTAACATTTGTTGAGTGAGAGGTATAAACATTTAGAAAAAGGAATTATTCTGACATAAATTTCAAGTGAAATTATGGTTAGAGACTGGTCATAAGAGAGAAAGCAAAGAACAAAGTAAAGATTAATTCAAATGCTGAACCTAAAATGCTTGACAAAGGGGATGAGAAAAGAAAAAAATCATTGAGTTCACCATCAGCTACCTTTTCAAGTGCAATTTCTAAGAGTGATGTAAATTTAAGGCCATTTTTCAAAGGAAATAAGATAATGGCCTGAAACCAAGAGAGACATCTGAAACTGGAAATTCAGACGCAGGAGTCATCTACGTGACAAGATTAGTGAAAGCCTGGGAGTACTTAGTTCTTCAATGAGAAGAAGTGTGGACTCTTTAATGAGGGCAGTGAGCAGGATGGCCTTCCTCTGGAAGTTAGAGAAAGAAGGCTTTCCAGGAAGAACCCAGGAGGACCTATTAGAAACGGAACAGAACACAACAGCAATGGTAAAGCCCTCAGAAAGGGAGGGCTCAAAATATAAGTGTGTGGTTAAGAGCAACAAATGCTAAAGTTTAGAAAGATGAAGACTGGAAAGGGCTGTTATATTTTGTAAAACATTGGCTTCTAGTTACATTCAAAGGAGGAAACAACAGAAGTACCTATCAAAAAGTGAATGAAATAACAGATGCAGGATATCAATACAATGGAATACTACTCTGCAATAAAAAAGAAATTAGCTGACGAATGATTAATCCATAAAACAGCATAGATTGATCTCAATCTAACTGTGATGAAATACATCAGACTAAAAATCTAGATACTGTGTGATTCAATTTATAAAAAATTCTTTAAAGTTAGTCTCTGTTAACTGGAAATAGATGAATGATTGCCTGGACAGGGGTCATGAAAAAAACCTTTGAGGTGGTGGATATGTTTATTATATTATATTAGTTGTGGTGGTTTCATGGGATTATACACATGACACAGTTTATTGACTTTTATGCTTTAAATATATGCATTTTTTTGGTATGTTAATTATACCTCAATGGAGCTATAAAATAAAGAGCTCCCATAGACCTATAATGATCAAGTTAGATTTCAAGGAGATAGTAAATGGCAAACAGAAATAACATTAGTGGGTATCCTAGATCACACAGTATGCAGTTTTTAGAACACTGTCCATGAACAATAAACTATTGGGTGACCAGGGAAAATGACAGTTTTCATCTCTTTTAAAGATAGTAAAGACCTAACTTTTCCTTGTGTTCTATTTACTTCCCCCCTATAGCTTCAAGTTAAAATATATGTGTCATTTGTTCTTCAGTGATATTTTTTCCCAGAAACAGAAGGATAAGTTGTAGAAGAAATATGACTTAATTATTTATTGGAAATGTAAACTGCTTCAAAAAATATAACACCATAAATAAAAGTGGCTAATTTTGAAAGCATGAGAGTGTACACAATTCTTGATAATTTCAATTCTGTCATCTCAAGCTAGAAACATCAGAGCATTCCATATAATTTTTAGCCTCTTTGCCACAAGTTTGCCCGAGAGAAAACTAATCTTGATGGAGAATTCTGCCTGTCTTAGGTGGGAAAAAAATGCATATGTGTGTAATCTCAACATGAAATTTTAACTATGATTTTTGTGAAGTGTTTGCAACCCATCTAAAAATACAGCTTTTTCAAAATTGCTAAAATGTAGCTTTCATGATGTTACCTTTTTCTTTTTAATTTTTTTCCTGTGGAACTATTTTCAAACTATTCTGTTCTATTGGCCATCATTTTCATTTTCACCTCACATACAAAAGACAGTAGTCTGCTGATTATTATTTCTCCTATATAAAATAAGATTTAATTTTACTGATCATTGCTCATAATATGTACCTGGAGGCAGAGATCAGGCTTCCCTATCCTATCTCTATTTTTTATTTTAGGTTTTTCATTCTCAATTACAGAATATTGCAATTAAGGACAAAAAAGATGTATACTGAGGCATATTTAGAAGAGGAAAAGAAGATAAATTCTCATTTTAAAATTTTCTGCCTTTTTCCTTAGTTCATTTTTTATGTTAGCTAATACATGGAGACTAAAATTTGACTGATGGAATTTGTCTTATATTATAAAGGGTTCTCATAGATGCATCTCACATACACAGAACTATTTCATATTTTTAAAGATGAATCCATTGATGTTGTTGCTCTGTGCAAATGGACCGAGTCTGAATGCATTTGACCATTTAGCAAGATGTGGGGATGGTGGGGGAGCAATTCATTTTATTCTTTGGACTTCAGTACTTGGTGATTAGACATGGCAGACAACCGCATGAAGAGCTGAATATTCATGTACAGTTTTCATACAAGTAGATTTCATCTCTGCAATCATAATAAAAATCGGGCCCTTCTTACTGGATTGCTGTAAAAATGAAATGAGGTGGTGGATTTAGAACTATCTATTGACAAAGCACATAATACATAGAAACCCATCAATAAGCGTTATGAATTGTTTTGGACAAGAAAGAGGAAAATAAGGATATATATTAATGTTTGCATGTTTTTTGCCTAAAGGAACTCAAAAATTAAATGCTGGATATTGATAATTTTTCTTATTCAGTGTAGAACTGAGCAGATGGAAGACAAGGATGGGGGAGAATTTTCTCTGTATATCTGCTATATTTTTAGACTGATCCAGGTGACTATATTATCTATTTTTAAAAGTTTAATATATAAATCTTCTGATCTTTTTGCTGCTATTTCTGTGTCCTTTCTGGTGAGCATTGTTTTTAAGCCTAAAATATCTCTTCCATTGCCCATGTCTCTCACAATTTCTCTAAAGAGGATATCCTTGTCTATTGAGTTAGGGTTACACACATTGTGAACTCACAGAGAATAGTCAGGAAGCAGTACCATGAGCAATGGGCTTCAGATATTTTAGTAAAGTTTAAAATATGTATGAGAAATGAAATACTATTGCTTGTGACCTTTGATACCAGGACTGAAATGTTTTAAGTAACAGGTCAAAGAGAAATGAGTTCAATATTCTTTCAAAAGAAAATATTATTTCATTGACTTTATACAATTGCTGTTTTCTGCATTTAAACCAAAATCTATAAATATGCAAGAATGTAATGAGGTTTTTCTTTTACTGTATCACATAATGGTCCTGTTTCTAAGATAAATGCCCTCTGTTGAAATCCAGACTTCAATGGGTGATAACATTAATAATTGAAATCCAAAAATTAATCTAATTGAGTTATTAGAGGACAATTCAGGGCTGACTTACCAATAAAGATTATGCTAAATTATGGCTAGTATTGGTATCTACAGCACAGTTCAGTTCAGTTCAGTTCAGTCATTCAGTCGAGTCCAACTCTGCGACCCCATGGACTGCAACACACCAGCCCTCCCTGTCCATCACCAACTCCTGGGGTTTACTCAAACTCATGCCCACTGAGTCGCTGATGCCATCCAACCATCTCATCCTCTGTAGTCCCCTTCTCCTCCTACCTTCAATCTTTCCCAGCATCAGGGTCTTTTCCAATGAGTCAGCTCTTCGTATTAGGTGGCCAAAGTATGGGAGCTTCGGCCTCAGCATCAGTCCTTCCAAATGAATATTCAGGATTTTTTTTTAATTAGTTTATTTTCTATTTTTTAACTTTACAATACTGTATTGGTTTTGCTATATATTGACATGAATCCACCATGGGTGTACGTGTTTTCCCCTTCCAGAACCCCCCTTCCACCTTCCTCCCCATCCCATCCCTCTGGGTCATCCCAGTGCTCCATCCCCGAGCACCCTGTATCACGCGTTGAACCTGGACTGGCGATTCATTTCACATACGATAATTTACATGCTTCAATGCCATTCTCCCATATCATCCTGCCCTTACCCTCTCCCATAGAGTCCATAACACTGTTCTATTTATCTGTGTCTCTTTTGATGTCTTGCACACAGGGTTATCTTTACCGATGAACTAAATACCATATATATGTGTTAGTATACTGTATTGGTGTTTTTCTTTCTGGCTTACTTTACTCTGTATAATAGGCTCCAGTTTCATCCACCTCATTAGAACTGATTCGAATGTATTCTTTTTAATGGCTGAGTAATATTCCATTGTGTATATGTACCACAGCTTCCTTATCCATTCATCTGCTGATGGGCATCTAGGGTGCTTCCATGGAATATTCAGGATTGATTTCCTTTAGGATGGACTGGTTGGATCTCCTTGCAGTCCAAGGATTCTCGAGTCTTCTCCAACACCACAGTTCAAAAGCTTTGGTTCTTCAGCGCTCAGCTTTCTTTATGGTCCAACTCTCACATCCATGCATGACTACTGGAAAAACTGTAACTTTGACCAGATGGACCTTTGTTGGCAAAGTAACGTCTCTGTTTTTTAATATGCTATCTAGGTTGGTCACAGCGTTTCTTCAAAGGAGCAAGTGTCTTTTAATTTCATGGCAGCAGTCACCATCTGCAGTGATTTTGGAGCCCCCCAAAATAAAGTCAGCCACTATTTTCACTGTTTACCCATCTATGAAAAGCACAAAGCACTTTAAACATATTTTCTTATTTTATTTTCCCAGCAATCCTATATGGTAGATGGTATAAGCCCAATAGATTGGTAAACTGACATTTCAGAACTTAGAAAATTTGCCAAAAATAACATACCTGGTAAATTGTCTCAGACTGAGGTCCAGTTAAACCCAAACATGAAACAATGGACTGGTTCCATATTGGGAAAGGAGTACATCAAGGCTGTATATTGTCACCCTGCTTTTTTAACTTATATGCAGAGTACATCATGAGAAATGCCGGGCTGGATGAAGCAAAAGCTAGATTCAAGATTTCTGGGAGAAATATCAACAACCACAGATATGCAGATGACACCATTATGGCAGAAAGCAAAGAGGAACTAAAGAGCCTCTTAATGAAAGTAAAAGAAGAGAGTGAAAAAGTTGGCTTAAAACTCAGCATAATAAAACTAAGATTATGGCATCCGGTCCCATCGCTTCATGGCAAGTAGATGGGAAAACAATGGAAACAGTGACAGAAGTTATTTTCTTGGGCTCCAAAATCATTATAGATGGTGATTGCAGCTATGAAATTAAAAGATGCTTGCTCCTTGGAAGAAAAGCTATGACCAACCTAGACAGCATATTAAAAAGCAGAGAGACATGACTTTGCCAACAAAGGTCCATCTAGTCAAGGCTATGGTTTTTCCAGTAGTCATGTATGGATGTGAGAGTTGGACGGTGAAGAACGCTGAGCACCAAAGAATTGATGCTTTTGAACTGTGGTGTTGGAGAAGACTCTTGAGAGTCCCTTGGACTGCAAGGAGATCCAACCAGTCCATCCTAAAGGAGATCAGTCCTGGGTGTTCATTGGAAGGACTGATGTTGAAGCTGAAACTCCAATACTCTGGCCACCTAATGCGAAGAGCTGACTTATTTGAAAAGACTCTGAAGCTGGGAAAGATTGAGGGAAGGCAGAGAAAGGGACGACAGAGGATGAGATTGTTGGATGGCATCACTGACTGAATGGACATGGGTTTGGGTAAACTCTGGGAGTTGGTGATCGACAGGGAGGCCTGGTGTGCCTGCAATCCATGGGGTCACAAAGAGTCGGACATGACTGAGTGACTAAAACTGAACTGAACTGAATCTAAAACGTCATTTTGCTTTGCTTAGTGAAGTAAGTCAAATACTTTATGTTATCGCTTATATGGGGAAATCAAACAATTAAAACAAACGAATATATATATCAAAATAGAAACAAATTCAGAGATATACAGAACAAATTAGTGGTTACCTTTTGGAAGAGAGAAAGGTGGTGTAAGGTTGGGGTATAGGATTAACAGGTAAAAACTACTATTTACAACATACATAAGCTACAAATGTATGTTGACAGCATAGAGAAATATAAAAATTATTTTATAATAATTTTAAATGCATTATAATCTATAAAAACATTGAATCACTATGTTGTACACCTGAAACTAACATAATATAAATCACCTGCAGTTTATTTTTAAAGGTAATTTTGTTTCAGAGTAGGGAGATAATCCATGTAAGCTAACTATTTTTGATTTTCAGTTATTTTTGTGGCATCATGGGATAAGTTCTGCAAATTTTCCCTCTTATAATTTTAATTTTGGGGTTATAATGAGTATATAAATGTGATTATTCAGAAAAAAATCATGACTTTAAAGATATCTGTGTATTGTTTTACTGCAGGCAGCTATGTAGCTCTAAGCCTAACAGACTCCACCCTGGATATAGAAACTTGACTGCATTATTTTGGGTTTCTTGGGTAAAGCAGCATTCAACATAAGTGAAAAGTATTATCATCATCCTTTTCATATCATTGTCATGTGAATAGATTCAAATGTGTGTCTGTGAACTATTTAATTAGATTTGTGAGGCTCTTACAAAACTGTCATCAGCAGAAATGAAAATGTGAAACTTGTAAATTATAATTTTTTATATGTGTTAAAGTTGAAACTTCTGTTTTGCTAAAGAAATCACCCTATTAAAAAATAGCAACATATATCCTTAAAGTGGAGAGTGTGTGATTTAGAGGCCTAGCAAACTTGCTAGGGGATGCCTGCAGTATTTTTACCTTGTTTATTTGCTCTGGGTGCTTAACAACTTCTCAAGTTTCTGCTAGTGTAACAGGCTGAAATTCATGATTGCTAAGTTTCAAAACTTGCTAAAGTAGTTTTTCTTTTGCTCTAAATATTTGAAAATGTATTTGAGTAGCTCAGTCTCTTTTCATCCATCTTTAAAGCACACACCCAACTCTGCAAATTGTGTTGAGCCTCTCTTTGAATAGGATGGAGATGAGTGAGACTTATTTTCCCATTTCTGACATGCTTGAGCGAGAAAACAAAGCTCCTCCACCATCCCCCAAATGGAGAAACCTCACTCTGCTAGATGGGTTTTGAAAAATAAAAACACAAATCAAAACCTTCTAACAGCACATCTGTTCTTACTTACAGGAATTAGATGATGCAAGCTTCAGCTCAGAATCAGAGGTAAGCATTACATTTAATCTGTCATGCCTGCAGGTTTTTATGGAGTTCAAACATTTTAAAAGGTTTGGCTTGTCAAAATTCCCTCATTATGTTTCTTGAGGTAGCACCGTCATCTATGCCCTATATCTCACTAACAACATTCCAGTTCAGTAGGAGCAGACATTGTTCATTGCATTTTATTTGATCTCAGACTATTTAATACTAGAAGATGTTGTGTGCACACAATTCTTGTAGGATTTTAAACCACTGGGTTAAAGGTACACCCAATTATGTTATATCTTTAAGCAACTTAAAAGCACTGTTATATATAGAAATTTACCACTGAACTATGCTTAAATGAAGTGAAGCTTGTGAAACCCACTGACAAAAGAAAGGGAATTCAAAGTAAAAGATGACATTTTGTCCTTCGCTTGTGCAGCTTTAAAAATAAAGGAAGTTGAGTAGAATACAAGATAAACTTGAGGAGATTGGAATTTCAGTTTCTTAAATGTTTCTGTAAAAACAAATAAACACAGTCACTCAGTTGTGTCCGACTCTCTGTGACCCCATGGACTGTAGCCCACCAGGCTCCTCTGTCCATGGAATTTTCCAGGCAAGAATACTAGAGTGGGTTGCCATTTCCTACTCCAGGGTTATCTTCCCAACCCAGGGATTGAACCCACATCTCCAGTGTCTCCTGCATTTGCAGGCTGATACTTTACCTGCTGAGCCATGGGGGAAGCCCTGATGTTTCTATAGATTGCATCATATGCAAGGTAATAATAATTACTTATATCATAACTTGGAGTTTAAAAAACCCTTTCACTTAATGTAATTTCATTTGAATCTTAAAGTAGGCTGGCATACATCAAATAGTTTGGGACTAGGCTCTGTTTTTTCCCTAAAGAATACATGGAGAATTAAGAGTATTTTCTTCACAATAGCAATGCCAGTAGGAAATGTAATTGCATGTTGGACCCAGTTCTTTAGACACCAGAATTGACACTCTTCATACTATACAGAAACACTGCTGTCATAAGGATACATTTGTGCATATATCACACTCTTACGCATGAGCACACACACACACACACATAAACAACAAGAAGAATAAAATCAGTGATAAAGCAATGTGTACTTGCTGAATGAATTAGGGTGCTCTCTGTTCTGTACATGTCAACTCTAACTCATTTTAAACATTAAGAAGATTTATTGGCTGATGTAAATATAAAGTCCAGAGCCATTGCTCTCATGAGTCTCCTAGGTTTGTTTTCAAGTGTGTCAGATTTACTTGTAGACGTCTCTCATGTTTGCAAAGGTCAATGGCAGTTTTGAGAAATCTGAGACTTGGATGTTTCAAGCATAAATCCTAACTTCTTGTAGGTTGGATCAGACATGAAATCAGCCTTTAGGCAAGGGTAGAACACTTAGATTTTGGTCAGCTACAGCGATCATTATGGCAAGGGTGAACAGGAATATCCTGTTTGGAACTGTCATTTATATCCTATACCTTTTACTGATCCCATCAAACCACAAGAATGTTACACAATGGCGGGAGAAAGTGGAAGGTGCCATCAATTCTACATAGACACCACAATGTATACTACAACTGTTTCAGTGTGTAACTGCTCTGAGCTAATTATGTGGAATTCTAACTATCTGACTGCAGGTATAGAGAGATGAGGGCTTCCCAGGTGGCGTTAGTGGTAAAGAATCCACCTGCCAATGCAGGAGATGTGACAGATGCAGGTTCGATCCTTGGGTCAGGAAGATCCCCTGGAGGAGGACATGGCAACCCACTCCAGTATTCTTGCCCAAAGAATCCTATGGGCAGAAGAACATGGTGGGCTACAGTCCATAGGGTTGCGAAGAGTCAGACAGAACTGAAATGTCTTAGCATGCATGCATGCATAGAGGGATGAATTAATGTAATCCTAAGTACATGTAGGTTACTCTTTTGTTGAAAATAAATAAAATCATTAATTCACTTTTCTATATAGTTTTCTGTGTTTCAGGAAGCTACAACTGGAAAGAAGTCCCACCATTATGACAGATGCAAATAATTCTTGGCATTCCCCAAAGATATTCAAAATATCAGAGAATGGGACATAGCTATAGAAACAATTCATACCTCTTGACTGGTTCCTGCTAGCAGAAAATAGATAAAAGGGCAGGAAGAGATCCTATGTCATATTTTCATCTTCTAAGTGGATGAGTGTTTGCCTTACTGGTAGAACTTAATTTATTTCCAGAACCTTAACTGCAAAGGAGTGTGAGGGATGTGATTTTAGCTTTCTGGCTTCTGTAAATACAGAAATGCATATTAAAAGGATGGTGGAGAGGATTTTGAAAGAGCCAGTCACAGCATCTGTCATGCCATCTTTTCATATTTGACCTTCTAATGTGTGGAAAATTAGTTTCAGCTTTTTCTCTATGAGTTTTAGAACCTAGACTTTTCATTTCATGTAAATAGTTATTCATATTCTTTTTTGTTTTTCTAGTTGAAATCTGGAGTCTTTTGTTGCTTTCACTATATACTCTGGATATACATATCTTGCCATTTTATGCAGTGCAAACCCTCTCAACCTGTATGTGTGTTTTCTTGTTTCTACTATATTTCAAGGAAGATTTTTACAGCTAGTTGGGGCTTTGTGACTGAATATGGGAAATGGAATGATAGTAAAGTTATTATGAGTGACTTACAGGTTATCTCTAACATATGTACCACCTTCCCTGGGTTGACCAGTCCTTCTTTCTTACTGTCTGCAAATGAAATAACTTTAGAAGCCAAGGATCAAGAATGGAAGCCCTGTGATACTTCTACAAACTGATCAGAATCCCCATAAGACATAACCCATTTAAGTCACCAAAATTTGGGGTATCTTCATTACTTCAGTGGAGAAGGCAATGGCATCCCACTCCAGTACTCTTGCCTGGAAAATCCTCTGGACAGAGGAGCCTGGTAGGCTGCAGTCCATGGGATCACTGAGTTGGACACGACTGAGTGACTTCACTTTCACTTTTCACTCTCATGCATTGGAGAAGGAAATGGCAACCCACTCCAATGTTCTTGCCTGGAGACTCCCAGGAACGGTAGAGCCTGGTGGGCTGCTGTCTATGGGGTCGCACAGAGTCGGACATGACTGAAGCCACTTAGCAGCAGCAACAGCAGCAGCATTACTTCAGTTAAACCTTTATCCCAACTAACAATGTTCTTGACATTTGGTAATAAACCCTCATTCATCAGAATGTACTCTAAGTTGTGTAGATGTTGGATTAGTTTAGCTAATATTTTATTGCTGGTATTTTTATTTATATTAACAAGCAAAATGTGGTTAAATTTTTATTTTCTTACATAATCAATAGCATTTTCTTATATAATCTGATATAGATCATAAAATAATCTAAACAGCTTTTACTTTTTTAATGTCCCAGAAAAAATGTAAAATGTGTGTGTTCTGGATTGAGTTGTGTCCCCTCATCACCCACCCACCGAAAGACATGTTGAATTCCTAACCCCAACCATGAATACAATCTTATCTGGAAATAGTGTCTTTGTAAATGTAGTTAAATTAAGATAAGGTGATTAGAGTTGTCCCTAGTCAATTACAAGTGATGTCCTTATTAGAAGAATAGAGAAGGACACAGATACAGAGGGAGGAGAATGCTTTGTGATGATAAAGACACACAAAGAGAAGATCACCACTTGATGGAGGAAGAGACTGAATTTCTGTAGCTCAAAGAATGCCAAACACAGTGGCAACTACCAGAAGCTAGGAAAGGGAGCATGCCCTTGTCAACATATTGATTGTGGACTTCTAACTTTCACAACCGTGAGGAAAAAAAAAAAAAAAATCAGTTGTTTCAAGTCATGTGGGAGTTTATTATGGCAGCCCTAGGAAACTAATACAGATTTTAGAACTAGGAAATGGGATACTGTAATAACATCTAACTAAAAATTTGAAAGTAACCTGGAACTTGGGTAATGGGTAGAGGCTGTAAGAGTTGCACACTAGAAAAAGATTAGTTTGTCTTTAAGAGACTGTTGGTGGAAAAGTGGATGTTAAAGGTGCTTCTAGTGAGATTTCTGGTGGAAATGGTAAATATGATCCTTGTTATAAAGCTGCAGAAAGCTTGATAATTTGGAAAATTTTCACCTTATCCATATTTCAAAGAATTACCCAATGTGCTGTGGAGAGAAAACACCAAGAGTGTGCATGGATAAACTTTTTGTTAGATTAGGCACGTGACTCAGGGATCCAATCAACTATCTCAGCAGAAAAGATGCTTCCACAGGAGAGGACAGAGATGGGAATAATGAAGAAAGGTAACGGATGTGTGGGATGCTCGCTATAGTAGGAAGTAGGTGGCTAGAGCTACCCAGCAACAAACATGTGTTATCTTTAAGAACCAAGAAGAGAGACCCAATGAGTGGCTCAGAGGCCAGGAGGATTTTCAACGATTGAGAGATTATGGTTGCTAATACTGTGGATGGAGAGGGCAGGAATGTTGCTGTGTGGCTGAAGGGGTGGAACTGCCCTGATGAGGCCCAATGGACAGGGTCACAAGAAGTATTTTCAAGCCTTGAAATCTGATGGAATTTGCCACACTGGGTTTTAGACTCGATTGGTAACTGTGATTTTTTTTCCCCTTCAAATTTCTTTTTTTTTGAATAGGATTGTCTTTCCTAAGCCTAGCCCAACACTCAATTTTAGAAATAGATAATATTTTTCTCTGTGTTTTAGACATTCACAGATGGAGAGGAATTTTGACCTCAGATGAACCATATCCAGCATCTCACTCAGAACTGATTTTGACGCTTTAGATGATGAGTTTTGAGACTATTTGAGTTAATTATACTTACGTGAAATTTTGGCTTTGGCAGTAAACTCACAAATTTGATAACCTAGGTGAAAAGCACCAATTCCTTCAAAACACATTTTTGCCAAAACTTCCACAAGAAATATACAATATGAATACACTTATATCTCTTAAATAAACTGAATTAATGATTAATAGTTGATAAAGGCAAATACCGTGGCTGAATTTCTCAAAGCTGATTATCAAATCTTCCCCATGTATCCATTACTAATACTATAATATTTTTACCATCAGGTTTGTTGATAAGAAAGGTCATTTCATATCCGGATTATTACACTCTCTGATTCAGACAGACTTCTCTATGAAAGCTTTTTCAATCAATCATTCATTATTATCACTAATGCAATCTATCAGTCCCTGATTGTACATGTATCTTAACATGAATTTCATTGAGCATGATTTTCCTTTCCTAAATGCTCCATCAACAGATATGGGAATGATGTCTCAACACTGAGAGTCTCTAGGAGAAATGTGGGATTTCATGCAGTTTTATCGAACACAAAGGAATGCTTGTCCTTAACAATGAAGACCTAAACTGGTCCTATAGTGACATAATCTCACCATCAGCAGTCCCTGGACCACCATGGCCAAGAATCATAGAGCCAAAAACAGTAGGGTGGGTTTTCAGTAAAGACATAGGACCAGAGCACAGAAGAGAGGGAGCCAGTGAAAATGGCAGGACATTTTATAAAAATTAACTCAAAATGGATCAAAGACATAAAAGTAAAATACAAAAATATAACATTCTTAGAAGATAACATAAGAGAAAATGTAGATGACTTCGAGTTTGGTAATGACTTTTTAGATACAATAATAAAAGCACAGTCTATGAAAGAAATAACTGATAAACTGGACTTGAATGAAAGTTAAAGTTTTCTGCTCTGCGAAAGACACTGTCAAGAGAATGAAAAGACACGTCACAGACTGTGAGAAGAAATACTTGCAGAACACATATCTGAAGAAGGATTGTTATCCAAAATATAAGAACTCTTAAAACTCACAAATAAGAAAACAAACAACCTGATTAAAAAATGTGCCAAAGACCATAACAAATATCTCATCAAGAGAGATATGCAGATGACAAATAAACATAAAAAAGTTACTCCACATCATATATAAAAGAAGTGCAAGTTAAAACACCAATAAGATATCACTACATACCTATCAGAATGGCCAAAATTCAAAACATCAAATACTGGCAAGGATGTGGAATAATTCATTGCTGGTGGGAATGCAAAATAGTACAGCCACTAAGGGAGACAATTTGGCGGCTTCTTACAAAACTAAGCATACTCTTACTATATAGTCATACTTCTTGCTATTTACCTAATAGAGTTGAAAGCTTATGTCCTGCATATGGAAATTCATAGCAACTTTATCATTGCCAAAAACTTGGAATCAACCTTGACATTCCTCTGCAGGTCAATGGATAAATAAACTAGATATGTCTAGATAATGAGATATTATTCAGGAATTTTTTAAAAAATGAGAGCTATTGTCACAAAAAGACATGAAAGAAACTTAAGTGTATATGTAATGTAGGTGAAAGTAATCAATATGAAAAGACTATCTAATGTTTGCTTTCAACTATATGACATTCCAGGAAGGGCAAAAAATATGAAGATCATAAAATAATCAGTGGTTGCCAGGGGTTAGAGAAGAGGGAATGATGAACAGATAGACACAAAGTATTAAAATCTCAGTAAACTACCCTGTGTGATAGTGTAGCAGTGGATATATATCTTTGTGTATTGGTCTAAACCCACAGAATGCATAATGCTAAAAGTGAACCCTAACGTAAACTATGGACTTTGACTGATAATGAAGAGTCAATGTAGATTCATCAATAAATGCACCTTTCTTGTGGGGGAGTTAATAAAGGGGAAAGGGGAAAGCTATCCTGGGAGGGAGTGTGTGAGAATCTCTGTGCCTTTCACTCAATTTTGCCATGAATCTAATAAAACTCTAAAAGATAAAGTCTATTTCTTGTTTTAAAAAGTTCACCAAAAGCTAGGAGAGAGAATATAACCTTGCTAACACCTTGACTTACAGCTCTGAAAACAAATCTCTGTTGTCCTGATCCACATATTATGTGCTAGTTCATTATAGTAACCCTAAGAAATTAATAAGTATAGAATAAACTATTGCGTATAGTTTGGCAATTCTCATCTGAATCCATCTGGCTTTTTTTTTTTTTTTAATTAGGGTGGATAAGGGCTGCTGGAATGGAAACAAGTCTTTAACTACCAATTCAATTTATTTCATGTAAATGAGTCTGTTTCAGTTTGTTATTTCTTGCTTATTTTAATGAATTTGTCATGTCATTTCTTTTCATTGCATATTTATTAACATAATATAACTAGCATGATAATGATCCCTTTTGGTTTAACAATCCTTCCTTTAGTTCATCTTTCCTTTTAAATTTTCTTAGCAGCAGCAAGGAGAAATCAAGGGACACTTTAAATGCTCTGCTCAGAAAGTCTTTCACCAAGATCATCCAGTTCTTTAGGCACATTTTCAAACTTGTACATTACTGCAAGCATCAGTATTGCTAAACTGCCGTTTTCCATAAGATTTTCTTCACTTTTCTTGAAATACTCAGGTTCAACGCACTTCAAGATTTCATTAGCACAGTCCTGAAAATCTTTACAGATTTTCTAGCTCCTTCCCATGCCTCAGTTCCAAAGTTATTCTCATACTTTAAAATTTTTATTATTGCAGCATTCCATTTCTAAGGTGCTAAAACCTGAATTTAGTTATCTATAACTGCATAGAAAATAAGCTTAAATTTAGTAGCTTAAAACAACAAACATTTATTATTTTGCATAGTTTCTGAGACCAGACACTTCACTTCCTTGCCATATGGCCTTCTCTGTAGGTTGCTTGAGTATCCTCACAATATGGCAGCTGAATTCCCTCAGGAAGAGCTATGCAAGAGAGCAACCCAACTTTTACAGGTGACATATCATGATCTCTGCTGTATTCTATGGACACACAGACCAGCCATGGTACAATGTAGGTGAATACTAAGGGCCCTCATGGCTCAGATGGTAAAGAATCTGCCTGCAATGCAGGAGACCTCGGTTTGATCCCTGGGTCAAGAATATCCCCTGGAGAAGGAAATGGCAATCCACTCCAGTATTCTTGTCTGGAGAAACTACTTAAGGGTCTGAATAGCAGGAAGGTGGGATCATGGGAGGCAAGAGAGGTGGGATGGATCTTTGAGGCAAGTTACTACAGTTACTAAGGTATAATCTCCATCAACACCCTGGGGATTGGACTTTGTCAGGAGTCACAAATTGAAACATGTATATTATCATATGTGAAACAGAGCACCATTCCAGGTTCGATGCATGAGACAAATGCTCAGGGCTGGGGCAATGGGATGACCCAGAGGGATGGGATGGGGAGGAAGGTGGGAGGGGGGTTCAGGATGCAGAACACATGTAAACCCATGGCTGATTCGTGTCAATGTATAGCAAGGACCACTACAATATTGTAAAGTAATTACCCCAACTAAAATAAATAAATTTATTAAAAAAAAAAGTCTGCTTGATCTTCATCTAATATTTGTCAACTGAAATGTTTATACTGGGATTTATTATATCACAGGAATTTCTATGATTTAACTATGTATGTAAGAGGTGCCTGTAATCAAGAAGTAGCAGATATATGATTTAAATATCTGTATGAGTATGAAGTTTCACCTATAATATATCCCCACTATCCTGATCCTTGAGGATAATATTATAATGAAGCTCATTTTTATAAGTGACATCTTCTTAATCTTAGTTTCAAATGAAGCATAAATAGGACTGAAGTGTTCATTTGAACTAATAGTACAGTCAGGTTATTTCAATTAGAGTCACCCAGTTACTAGTGAGCTGACTGTGTTACTGGAACAGTTCCTTTAAACTACTGACCAAGTCTTTCCAGGCTCAGCAGGCAACATCTAATGTGATTACCCCCTAATGTGTTTCAGCAGTTAGGAAGTCTATAAAACAATTTTAACAGGGCTTAGAAATACCACTTCTATAAAATGGATTGACATAAAGTTAATTCTTTAATGCATTTCATTAAGAGAAAAGTGTTTACTTTCCTCTCTGCAAACAATCCGCTCGTTAAACTTGGAAATATCACCTGAGAATGCTATTGAAGTCAATAACATCAAATAAAATAACGACAGGTACTGACAAGGACTCAACAAATTCTACCCTAAACTATATTTCCCTATGAGAAGTGCTGCAAACTATGCTTGGATTTAGTCATCTTGGCAGAAGATTTAAAAAGAAAAGACACATTCACAGCTAAGCAATTAGAGGAGAATCACACTAGCAATTAGCTGTAGAGTAGGTGTTACTTCTATGTTGGCATCTATTTTCAGTTATTTATGCTTTGGCTTTTTTCTTTTGTTTCTTTCTTTCTGAGACTCCACAGGCAAACATCAGCAGTCCAAGCTCTTCTTTGATAGAATTCCAGAATGCTGGTATTAGGAGGAAGCTTAACCTAACCCTGCTAATTTCCATCTAAAACTTATTTCCTTGTGAAGCAACTAACTGATTTTTACATGTGGAATTGGATGTCTGGTCTAAACTCAAATAGCTGCAGTGGTAGTGCTTACTGCCTTCTGAGTGATTTCATTCTCAAACAAGTCAATTTGTTCAGTTGGAAAGTCCTTCTTCATATTGAGATTGAGTTCATCCACTTGCATTTCCACATGTTAACATAAACTCAGCCCTTGTTAATATTTAGCATGAGTCTATTTCCTTTCTCACAGTTCAATCCTCTACAGAAGATGATAGGCCCTTTTGCATTTTTGTTGGTTTCTATCTTCATGAAGTTGAAGGAAAGTATCCTATTTTGATTTGCTTATCAATGTATTATTGACTTTCCTGGCATGGGCTTTTGCCTGTGGTTTTCTTTCTGCATGCCCTCAAAATGGCAGGAAGGTGCCTGATTGCTATATATCTCCAGATCATGACAGATTTGCTCCTGCTTTCCACTGACACGGAAGGGGTGGTTTTAGTCAAAAGATTTCAGCCATCTTCCACAATAGGACATTTCTTGACCCACAGTGACACATGGGGTAGCTGAATAAAATCACCTTGACAGGCTGCATGCCAAGGCAAAACTAGCAAGGACAGACATTGATCTGCAGGCTCATACAATTTAAAATCAAGAAGAAAGCCAAATGAAATGGGAAGAATATAGCTTCTTAAGGAACTGACACACCTAGAGTGATGTCAAGTCAAGAGACAGGAAATTAATAGGGGGATTCTGTCAGACAAAGAAGTAGTATGAAATGTGCACGAACATTGAGTACTCAGAGCATTTACTCAATGGTACAGTTATGAGCACACAAGCATTACTCTTCTGGAATGTTGGGGACATTTCCTAAACACCAGGATGGCAACTTGGAAGGGGAAGTAGTAATGTATGTTAAATTATGCAACATTCAATCAACAGGCATTTCTTGATACCTTGCACTGGGGTAATAAATAGCAATCTGATCTGGAAATACACAGCAGTCAAACACCTTCTTGCTGTCGAAAGGGAATGCAGAATGAAAAACACAATCCCAAACCCATGATGAACAAGTCACAATAGGATGGTATCCTTCAGGTTCATGAAGATGGCAACTGACAAAAATACAAAAAGGTCTATCATATCTCTCCTGTGGAAAAGAAATGAGACTCATGCTAAATCTTAACAAGCGTAGAGCTTATGTTTTGGGTACTGGGTATACAATTTTAGGTAGTGACATACTCACAACCTTATACTATTAGAGCAGTACAATGCTCATAAGTAAGCGCAACATGCTGATTTTGAAGTTCTGAGAAAGCTTTGTATTTTGATTACTGATTTGAAAATACATTTTACAAACACATGTAAACCCATGGCTGATTCATGTCAATGTATGGCAAAAACTATTACAATATTGTAAAGTAATTAGCCCCCAACTAAAACAAATAAATTTATTAAAAAAAAAAAAAAAGAAAATACATTTTACAGTAATAATTATGAAAGTTTTATGGAAATGCTTTTATTGTATACAATTTTTGTGGCCTCAAAAATACCAATGAGAAGTCATATCTGCCAGTTTTTGTGGGGTTTGAATGAATGAAGAGACCCTAGTTTATATTTTACTAGCTCTGATCAGTCCTTATCCAGGTTCTTTGTGCTATCGGAAATTTAGGTGTCAGTGGGAGGAAAATGGGTGAGAATGTCATAGATGTGCTGAAATTTTTACATAAGCCAGCTTGGTGTAGTTGAGTTAATGCTGTCAGTGAGCTTTGTAAACACAAATTGCTCTCTGCTAGATTTCTTGGGGATTAAGGTAGTGAGGTAGAGTCTGCTAGATTTATACCACAGAACTGAAGCCAAATCACCGAGAGGAATTACATTTCATATGCCCCAACTACTTTCCATCAGTAGGAGAAGATATATTTTTAAAAGGAAAAAAGCAACTTGTCTATGATGAAATGTCTTTTTATTAACAGTTACTAGATATTACAAGTGATGGCTAACTGATCTCTTATAATTCTTTTCTAAAAATTATGTTGTAACTGAGTCCCATGCTCAGAGAGTTGGAGTAGACATAATTTGCTCTTGTCTTTCTATTAAGTAAAGTTAAAAACCCTTGACATTTATACAAAACAAACAAAGGAAGACTCTGAAGGTGGAGGAAAGTAGACAGACAGGCTAAAAGTCCTGAGACCCAAGGACTTTATGGTGGTGAATTCCTTAAGCTTTCTACTTCACTCTTTTTTTTTCTCTTTTTTAATTTAAATATTACATTATATTAAATTAAATATATTTAAAATTTTTTTACAATGTTGTGTTGGTTTCTGCCATACAACAACAAAAATCAGTCATAATTATACATGTCTCCCTCCTCCCTAGACTCCTTCCCCTCCTCCCATCCCATCCCTCTAGGCCATCACAGAGCACCAGACTGTGCTTCCTGTGCTACACAGCAACCTCTCACCAGCTATCCATCTTACCATATATACCTGATAGAGAATATATGTTGATGCTACTTTCTCCATATGTCTCACTCTCTCCATCCCCCACTGTGTCCACAACTTCATTATCTATGTCTGTGTCTACATTCCTTCCTTGCAAATAGGCTCACCAATATCATTTTTCTGGATTATAGCACAGATTTACAGTAAAGAAGACAGCAACTCAGGAAGGTCAATGTATGTACAAAAAAAATGGCTCAGCTAAAACAGGCTTTCTCTAGCCAATGGAGGAAAAATGAGGTAACTTTGGAAGAAAGACAATATTCTGACAGTACTACCTTGCTCTAGTCAAACACCACCGAAAAGATTGTAGTCCCACCCCCACCAGCAAAAGGCAAGTCCAAAGGTGAGACTACCCTTACCAGGCTGCATCCAGGTGCTACAAACTCCCATCAGGTGGTGACAGAGAAGGAAGCGTAGAAAACTAGGAAACTGTATCTCTTCTCCGCATCGGACAATAAGCTTCCAGCTCCCAGGGTAGTGTCGGTGACCACATGCGCAGCCTGGACTTCACTACAATACAGTGTTGTAGTTTAAAAGAAAAAAACAAAGTGGATAAGAACTGGGAAGTCCTCCTCCTCAGACACTCATTTCTCTGACACTCCACTCCAACTGTAAAGCTCTCTTGTTTATGCTGTGCTCTGTTATTCAGTCATGCCCAACTCTTTGCGGCCCCATGGACTGCAGCCCACCAGGCTCCTCTGTCCATGGTATTTCCCAGGCAAGAAGACTAGAGTGGGTTAGCATTTCCTTCTCCAGGGGAATCTTCCTAACCCAGGAATCAAACCCACTTCTCTTATGCCTCCTGCATTGGCAGGTATGTTCTTTACCACTAGTGCCACCAGAAAATAAAGCTCTCTTGTTTAATTCTTTAAATTAATTAGTTAACTAAATGAAGCAGCATTTAAAGCAACAAGCAATTTTAAATTAAAAAATAACAAGTGGTATATTTTGTTGACAAAATCAATAGATCTGGACAGCCTAGGCACAAATTTAGCTAGAAATTAAGAGCATCTGTCCCTTTAGATGATGGTTATGTATTCTCTAGTTAAACACAGTCCCTGACACTCCCTATGCTGCTGCTGCTGCTGCTAAGTCGCTTCAGTTGTGTCTGACTCTGTGCGACCCCATAGATGGCAGCCCACCAGGCTCCAACGTCCATGAGATTCTCCAGGCAAGAACACTGGAGTGGGTTGCCATTTCCTTCTCCAATGCATGAAAATGAAGTCGCTCAGTCATGTCCAACTCTTCGCGACCCCTTGGACTGCAGCCCACCAGGCTCCTCCATCCGTGGGATTTTCCAGGCAAGAGTACTGGAGTGGGTTGCCATTGCTTTCTCCCTATAAAGTATAAGTGTCCATTACCATTTAACATTGAGCTTGCAGGGCTGTTTTTCTTATGTATAATGAAATAGTATTTCTCTTATCCATATTTCAATTAAGAGTAGAAAATATAAGCAGTAAGAGATAGTGGTGTTATTTTTCTTATGCCTGTCCTACTTCCCTCTTTTGGCTCCTATAGGCTTCAGTTCAGTTCAGTTTAGTCGCTCAGTCGTGTCCGACTCTTTGCGACCCCATGAATCGCAGCACGCCAGGCCTCCCTGTCCATCACCAACTCCCAGAGTTTACCCAAACTCATGTCCATCGAGTTGGTGATGCCATCCAGCCATCTCATCCTCTGTCGTCCCCTTCTCCTCCTGCCCCCAATCCTTCCCAGCATCAAGGTCTTTTCCAATGAGTCAACTCTTCGCATGAGGTGGCCAAAGTATTGGAGTTTCAGCTTCAACATCAGTCCTTCCAATGAACACCCAGGACTGATCTCCTTTAGGAAGGACTGGTTGAATCTCCTTGAAGTCCAAGGGACTCTCAAGAGTCTTCTCCAACACCACAGTTCAAAAGCATCAATTCTTCGGCGCTCAGCTTTCTTCACCGTCCAGCTCTCACATTCACACATGACTACTGGAAAAACCATAGCCTCGACTAGATGGACCTTTAATGGCAAAGTAATGTCTCTGCTTTTTAATATGCTATCTAGGTTGGTCATAATTTTCCTTCCAAGGAGTAAGCGTCTTTTAATTTCATGGCTGCAATCACCATCTGCAGTGATTTTGGAGCCCCCCCAAAAAGTCTGACATTGTTTCCACTGTTTCTCCGTATAGGCTTACATGTTTCTAAATCTTACAATATTGCCTCAGAATGACGGTTCCCAACCTTGGCTATACTTATGAATATTCTGGAGAAATTTTAAAATTCCACTGTCCAGGGTTCCCTCCAAACCACAGATGTGGGTGGAACCCAGGTGTCAGTTTTTAGACTTTCCCAGGAGGATCCAAATTACAGTCAGGATGAGAACTGCTGCTTTAGATAGTCTCTAAGATTTCTCCTGTTTCCTAAACTTTAAGATGTTTGTGATTCTGAAGGAATTTTGTGTAGGCTATATATTGGGGAGCCAGAATTGATGCAGGAACAGTGATTGGGACCTCTGCTCACTGAGCTGAATGAATCATACCAACCCTTTAGATGAGCAACCTGATCTAGCAACAACTTCCCCACCTAAAAGAAAAGTATCATAGACTAATCTCAGTTCTGGGGCCACCGTTGTAAGTAAACATTTTCTCATCATAGAGTTCTTTTTCTTTTTTCATCTATGACTCAACACCCCCTATATACAATGCTTTACTTAAGTCATACAGTTGTGGTAAAGATGATGAGAAAACTAAGAGCACATAAATAAACACAAAACAGCATATTCCAAAACTACTGACTTTCCACTTAAATTCAGAGAGGTGATCAGGAATTTGAAATTCTTATTGCAATGCTGAGGTGAGAAATCTTGCCTCTGGTCACCTTTCAAGATCTGGATAACAGGACTCCGATGAATTACAAGGCTGATTAACTCCAAGTTTTATAGGTTCAATAAGTGACTGAAAAGACCTGAAATGACCAAGAGCCAGTGGCAGAGCTCAGAGCCCAACACTTTCTGTTATTTCTTTTCATACTTATTCATTCTCTGGAGAAGGTCAGAATATTCCATATAAAACCATGTTCAGTTCTCAAGTGTGAAACTTCCATGACTAGAAGCACATCAAGGCTTTTTGACAGCAGATAAATTTTTTACCTCCTCTCTGAGGGACTTCCATTCAGAACAAAAATGTAATAGCTCAAGAGTGTTATCAGAGCTGTAAAATGCACTTGGGCATTCTAAAGATTCATGCTTAATGGGTCTTCCCTGGTGGCTCAGATGGTAAAGAATCCACCTGCAATGCAGGAGACCTGGATTTGATCCCTGGGTCGGGAAGATCCCCTAGAGAGGGGAATGGCTGGAGAATTCCATGGACAGAGGAGCCTGAAGGGCTACAGTCCATGGGGTCGCAAAGTATCTTTGTGAGACTGTGTGCAGAGTGCTTACAGTATGCTAAAAACACTGTTGTGCCACTGGGCAACAGGGCTGACTTACATAAGGATAAAGTTATGATGTTGAAGAGAAAGATGAAGACTAGAATTGCAAGTTAAAAAGCAAGATTTTATAGGGCCACTGATGACTTGGTGATAGAATAAGCAACAAACATTAAAAACAGTGAAGATGCTTAGGCTTATCTTAGAATTAAACTTGGCATCATTGTGAAGGCAAGCCTATAAAAGAAAATTAATCATTGTATGAGCTGTTTTTTTTTACTTTCTGCAGAAAAAGATATTGAGATAACTTTAAAGATATTCTAAAAAGCAGGGTGAAAGAAAGTGAAAGTCACTCAGTCGTGTCTGACTCTTTGTGACCCAAGGACTAAAGAGTTCATGGAATTCTCCAGGCTGGAATACTGGAGTGGGTAGCTGTTCCTTTCTCCAGGGGATCTTCCCAACCCAGGGATCGAACCCAGGTCTCCTGCATTGCAGGCAGATTCTTTACCAGCTGAGCCAAAAGATAACCTTAGTTAGGGCTTCACCCATCTTCTATATGTGTGTTTTTCCTTCCTAAAAACAATATGTTTATATCAAAAACAACTTCAGTTGAAACACATTTCTTGTATCAACAGAACTTTTGTCTTATACCTTTACATCAGAGAATGAAGTTGGACTCCAATACTTGCTTTTGTTTGTGTAGTAGTGTAGTAGTGTTAGTCAGTCATGTCGGAGAATGAAATGGCAACCCACTCCAGTGTTCTTGCCTGGAGAATCCCAGGGACAGCGGAGCCTGGTGGGCTGCCGTCTATGGGGTCACACAGAGTCGGACATGACTGAGGTAACTTAGCAGCATGTCGAACTCTCTGCGACCCCATGGACTGTAGCCCTATCAGGCTCCTCTGTCCATGGGATTTTCCTTAATTTATTCAAAATCAATTATGTTGCTTGGGATGGGAGTTCAAAACAAGTCATTAATAAGTCCATATGTATTTAGATTATAGACTAATATATTGACAATGTGAATCAGACCTGACTTATAATTAATTTCAGGTGAATAGCAAATTCGCTGTTTCAAACATTCATGAAACTGCTTCTGTTGTAGAAGTAATTATAAGAATGGCATGATTGTGTGATGAATAAAATGCAGAATAAGTACAGAGTAAATTGTCATCTAGTTCATGAACAAAAACCAGGGTTGCTGATTAGTAAATCAAGATATTTGAGTTTTATAAGATATTTGAGTTTTACTTTTGAAGAGAAAATAAAATGGTACAAGTTTCTCTGGAGTTCCTATAGATACCCAGTAGGAATGAGAAAAAAATAGTAATTATACAAAATAGTGTCTTATTGAATAAATGTTTCTTTGTTGAACTATTATACCTGAATGAAAAGCCATGACATGTGTGCTGTTTGTATTCATTACTGTCTATTTTGAGATGATATTATGACAACAGATTGTAAGCAAAATATGATGATTATTCTCTAAGGTGCATCCATTATATTATTAAATTACCTTTTCTACCACATTTTATGAATGACAATAGAAACTTCAAGGTTTTAAAAATGATTTATATAGCCTAATCCTTCATGTATAATTAATTCTACTAATTTGCATGAGTGTTTCAGGTCATTTTGGAATAATTAGCCATTGTTGAGGGTTTTTTCCCCATCAATTAAACTAATTGCTTTTCACATAGGTGTAGATTGAATATTGATTCTCATTTTTTCAACTCACTTGCATAAGCAAATTATGCTTAATTGCCAGCTTACCACATCATTACACAGTTGTCATCAATTATACAAAAATATACTCTACTAGACTAATGATTTCCTTGTGGCATTTTGAAGGGCTTTTTAACTGTGATGCTTGAAACAATGTTGAAATTTCAAAAAACATATGAAACACCATGTTTAAACCACTGACACAATACAGCACATTACCAGTTAACAAATAAACTGGCTCCTGCCTAGACAATCATTTGTCTTAGAATATAAATAATTCCTTGAAATAAGTTGAACCTCGTTATTATTATTAAGTATAGTGAATATACACATGCAAATACTGGATCTTGCTGGTTTTAATTTTTTCAGCTCAGTGCTTCATTCTTTCCATGTAATTCTGAAAAGGTTGAACCTGTTAGATAATGGGTCTTAGATTGCCTATGAGTGTTGTGAGGATCAGTTCTTTATATGCTCTATAGACCTAACCTTCCACATTTTTTTTCCAATGGAGTTGGGAGAAGGGAAAGAGGAAGAGAAATATCTCATTTTCTGATGGTGTTTAAAATTTATGTAAAGAAAGGTAGCATTTTTAGAAATCCTGAAAGCAAAACAGAATCCCCTGCCTCAAAAAAGTTTATTTCCTTTTTGATAGAGTTTTAAGAGTAATCAAAGAGAAAAAAGAAAAATCTTACATAAAATATGTGTATTAAGAATGCTAATATAGAATAATTTAACATAGAAAGCCCTAAAATTTTTGCCATTGTTATTTCTACTGAGTTACTATTATGTTTGGGGAAAACACTTTAAATATTTGAAATTTTTCACCAAGTTGGCATTGTCAAACCATTGACTCATGAAAATTTTATATCTGAAATAAATTTTGTTTAATCTAAAGTGATGTAATGAAAGTAACATTTAAGTTTAAACACCATTTGACACTGATATTTTTGGTTGATTTTAAATCATTTCTTTAGCAATGGCAACAATACAAACCTGATCTAAAGCTTCAGCGAATCCAAGATGGACACAAATATTTTCAGATTAAGAAAACAACTCTTTATTGTGTTCAACATACTAATGCTCTTGCTTTCCAAAGGACAATAATTGAGAACCTGTGTTCACAAAATGTATTTGTTCTCAATGTCGTTTCTTCCTCCCTAATTGTTATTGAATGTCATCTTGTATTGTTTATACTGACAATCCATCTGCATTTCTAAAGGTTGACTCAAGACCTTCCCACATTAGTTTGAATTAAAATTGAAAATAGCACAGGTGATGCCTGAAAGTATTCAGCAAACATACACATTAACAGTAAATTTAAAACTCTGCAGAATAGAAACCACACACTCTGCTTTAATTACTGCAGAAAGGTCAGTGTTTCTAACAAAATAGGGGTAAGAAACGATGCTTTTATGATAGTCTCTTGCTAATGTAAAATACAATGCAAATATAGGTATGTCTTCCCTCTCCTACCTGCTTAATTTTGGTTACATCTTGCAACAGATTTCAAAGCAGATTTCAAAGGGCAGCATCTGCTGTTTGAACTATCCTTAAAAAGTTCATAGAAAGCTAAGTTTGTAGATTGCTAAGGGTTTAAGAAAAGCATGGGGAGATGGTAAAGAGGTTAGAATAGAAGAGAATCTGGAGGAAATGTAGTGAACTCATTATCTATTTGCATAACTAACTTTGTCAATAGGAAGAAACTAGAGTAACATATATATTCATTCTCCAACACATGTTCTCTTTTAATATCCTGAGGATGGTTTCATTCAGTGTTTCCCTGGAGGGGACATAAGAGACAAAATGGCAAATTTAGAATTCTTTTCATACGAAGCACAAAAAAGTACCTTCTATTTAACAATTAGAGTCAAATCTTTAAGACAGAGTTGGCCTGTGGAGTGTTTTGAAAATGTTTCTGAACATTAGCCTATAACTTTGGTATTTAATAACTTCTATTTTTAACAATGTAGAGTTCTACCAGATGCCTAAAGCAAGTAACTTTGTGGATTTTAAACTTTAAAGATAACATTTCTATTTCAAAATGGGCCAACAACTCGGTGCTCTGAATGACATTGTGTATAGGAAATAGTCAATTTTTAGAACCCAGGATCTGCAATCATATCTGACCCTGTATGTTTGGTGATATTTTAAAAGGTTTCTATTTCATTGTTATGTTAAAAAGGCAAGTTTACATATGAAAACAACCTTCATGATGTTTTTCTTCCTAATTTTATCATACACTAGAAAGAGATTTCAGATTAAAAAGAACCTCTGAATCCTGACCAAAATGTTTTTGATTTAGGAACTATGAAAAGTAGAATTGCTGAGTTAAAGCATGAAAGAAAATGTCATAAATCACCTGCAATGTCTAATAATATGTCCTTTTCTGTAAGCCAATATTTAAATTATATATATATATATATGTACACATACACACATATATGTCTATTCATACATTTTCTTTTTAAAGTACAAGTGAGTTAATGCTAACCAACCTCATGTGATGCTGGAGGACTCTTGAGAGTTCCTTACACTTCAAGGGGATCAAATCAGTCGATCCTAAAGGAAATCAACCCTGAATATTCATTGAAACAACTGATACTGAAGCTGAAGCTCCAATACTTTGGCTACCTGATGTGAAGAGCTGGCTCACTGGAAAAGACCCTGTTGCTGGGAAAGATTGAAAGCAACAAGAGAAGGGGTTGGCAGAGGATGAAATGGTTAGGCAGCATTGACTCAGTGGACATGAATTTGGGGAGAGAGCAAAAGACAGAGGAGCCCGGCATGCTGCAGTCCATGACTTTGTGACTGAACAACATCATAAACTTCTCATAAGTAAACCTAACTTTAAATAATAGTGACGTTTCTTAGAAATTGAAGGTCATATTAAAGAATCCCACTCATTTATAAAGTGTACTGGTTCAAGAATATCTAAAAATCGATGCTAGAAGAGTATGGAGTAAGAAAGAATGAGGGAGGGAGAAAAGAGAGCAAGACAAGAGCCAGCATTTGTTAAAAAGCACTTCATTGCTTTAACAGGAAAATTTCTCTACAGTAAGGTAAAAAAAGAAAAGAGCAAGACTAAATAGTTTCAAAGTTAAAAGAAATCTGCTGCATCATGTGAGCGTGTTCTTACTACAAGAGCCAAATAAAATCATTAGAGCACTTACCATATTTCAATTTAATTTCTGTGTCTATTTCATTAAATTCTCCTTCAAGAACAGCATATATCTCTAAAATCTAACACAGTGCCCAACATAGAGGTAAAAATCAAACAGAATTTTTTCAGCCTTTAAGTTTTAATCTTCATATGTACGATTCCTACTTGCACAATTATACTATTAAATTATCTAACTGGTGTGAAATGCTTTCTATATGCCAAAAACATTTTAAAGCATTTCTGTATTACCTCATTCATTCATCTCAACAACACCTGTAAGATAGGCACTTTATTCATAGTATATAGAGGCAGAAATGAAGGCATGGACCAGAAAGGTAATTTGTCCAACATGAATGAATGGCAAAATTTGAACCCAGACACTCAAGAGTCAAAACCCATAACCATAAAAATGTCTCATCTTTATTATCAAATTTAATTAATGTTTAGGGTCAGTGTGATTTTCCATAGATACAGCAATAACATACCCCATTAACAGTCATGGTTGCAATATATATATTACCATTTAACTAGAAACCAGATTTAGACATGGCAGAAATTGATGGCTAAGAGTGGAGGGAGGTAGAAGCTTAGAATGGTGAATAACCTTTTTCAAGTCTACAAACCACTGACTCATGGGCAGCAGAGACATCAGGATAATGCTACGAATAAGCAAGGAGCCCAAATGCAAGGTATGAAAGAGGTCACAGAGGTCAAATTTACCTGATCTGATCATTTAGCCTTTGAGTGACCCTGCATTTTCAGTATGAACTAATCATAAGTTTTACCTCATATACCAACTCCAGGTAACTGGGAAAAGGCTGCCTAGAATGTGGGATTGAGATGGAAGGTGAGGTCTGGTCTGATCTCTCTTGAAGTGTATCCTGGTTTCCCTTTTCAAGGCCTGTGAAGAGCTTGGATATAGAGTATAATGCTCTATACTTCCCCTCCCATGTGTGTTATTCTTGCACTGGATCAATATTTTCACAGCTTGATGCTGGACTCCTAGTATCCTAGAATCACTGATCAGTCCTGTAACAGAGATGGGTTGACTATGAGATCTTTGATACCTGACCCAGAAATATATATATAACTTTAAAGATGTGGCCAGTGTTGCGTACACATACATTAATGTGGAATGTAGGAAAGTCAAATAATAGCTGTGCTCAGAGAAATCACCCTTGAACATTAGTACCTGAGTTATTACTAACAAACAGGGCATTGTAAAGGCTATAGATAAACACTACATTGGGTACATGGAGCCCTGTATCCAACCTTGGAGTTTTTTTTTCAATTCACATCACTAGTTTCACAGAGAATTTCAAGTATGTATGAACTTAACTGTTTCCACTTCAGAAAAATCTGTTGAAATCCTAATTCCCAGTTCCTCAGCATGTAAACTTATATGCAGAGTACATCATGAGAAACGCTGGGCTGGATGAAGCACAAGTGAGAATCAAGATTGCCAGGAGTAATATCAATAACCTCAGATATGCAGATGACATTACCCTTATGGCAGAAAGTGAAGAAGAACTAAAGAGCCTCTTGATGAAAGTGAAAGAGGAGAGTGAAAAAGTTGGCTTAAAGCTCAACATTCAGAAAATTAAGATCATGGCATCTGGTCCCATCACTTCATGGCAAATAGGTTGGGAAACAGTGGAAACAGTGGCTGACTTTATCTTTTTGGGTTCCAAAATCACTACAGATGGTGACTGCAGCCATGAAATTAAAAGACACTTACTCCTTGGAAGGAAAGTTATGACCAACCTAGACAGCTTATTAAAAAGCAGAGCCATTTTTTTGCCAATGAAAGTCTGTCTCGTCAAGGCTATGGTTTTTCCAATGGTCATGTATGGATGTGAGAGTTGGACTATAAAGAATGCTGAGTGTCAAAGAATTGATGCTTTTGAACTGTGGTGTTGGAGAATACTCTTGAGAGTCCTTTGGACTGCAAGGAGGTCCAACCAGTCCATCCTAAAGGAGATCAGTCCTGAGTGTTCATTGAAAGGACTAATGCTGAAGCTGAAACTCCAATACTTTGGCCACCTGATGAGAAGAGCTGACTCATTGGAAAAGTCCCTGGTGCTGGGAAAGATTGAAGGCAGGAGGAGAAGGAGACAACAGAGGATGAGATGGTTGGATGGCATGGACATGAGTTTGAGTAAACTCTGGGAATTTGTGATGGACAAGGAGGCTTGGCGTGCTGTGGTCCATGGGGTAGCAAAGAGTCAGACACGACTGATCAACTGAACTGAAGCAAAATTTTACTTTCTTGTTGACAGAAAGACTCATAGATAAGCATACTAATAAGTAACAGAAGCTCCTCAGCACACTATCAAGGTAATTTTGCACATCTAAGTGTGAATAAAGTCATTGGGAACATGAAGTAGCTGTGACTATAACATGCCCCAAATGAGACCAGCTTTCTTTCAGCTCCTTTACTTGATACTAAAAGTGAAAAATGTTTATCAGCTGAGGTCAGGGCTCAGGAAATGAGTAGCTAATGTAAAACACAAGCAGCCTAGAATTATTCTACATCAAATGTTGTGGATGAATATTTGTACAGCAAACCCAAGGGTCTACTTTAAGTTTTCAGAATAACTGAATGGCATAGCAAGACACTTATGTATTCAAACTTTATGAGAGAGACAGAAAAATGATGAACTCCTACAAAAATTTCCCAGCCTTCTTTCAAAGAGTCACAAATGGAAATTTGCTGTAAAGACTAAAACAGCTTATAACAATATTAACAAGGAGACATGATTCAGGATTCAGGGTGTAAAATTCTTTTCTTTCCTCATTAACATAAATTTGGCAAAGCTTGGTATTATGTTCAGCCATTCAGAAAGGAAGAAAGGCTTTTGGAGTGTCTTATGGATTTCTGAAGTGCATAATACTTTCATAATTTAAAGTTTATGTTGTTTCAGTATGTGCATAGTGGAAATGAGAAACTTTTATAAATAATAATATAGTCAATAAAATGCTATTATTTGTTGTTCTTGATAATATGCTTCAAAAACTTTAACACTTCCTAGAATATAGTGGGAACTTTCAAAACATTTGTTTCTTTCCATACATTGTATTTTTTATTTGTGTCCAAATGTACTATGCTCTAGGTAATTCAAGTGGAAATGGAATTTATTAAATAGGTATTAAGTGCCTCTCAGAATGATTGGGAAGAAGGGTAAGGTGATTCAGGAAATAAGTGGTACACACATGTTTCATATTTCCAGTTTTATGGTGAATCTGCCTTTTACCAAGTCTTTATTTAAAGACCTTAGTGGTCCTCAAACACAGGAACAGAGAATATACGTTTTGTTTGGACAACAAATATATAGGGAAACAGGTGATGATGAAAATGTATCTAGCAATAACAAGATCTAACATCAATATGTTAGTTGCTCATTTGTGTCCAACTCGCTGTGACTCGTGGACTGGGGCCTTCCAGGCTTCTCTGTCCAAGCAGTTCTCTAGGCAAGAATACTGGAGTAGGTTGCCATTTTTGACTCCACGGGATCTTTCCAACCCAGGGATTGAATCTGGGCCTCCTGCATTGCATACAGATTCTTTACCATTTGAGCCATGAGGAAAGTCCTAATATCACTATATATCCAGTAAAATACTAAAGGGTCTGGCCATGTGGTTTATATAATTTGACAAGATAAAAACCAACTTTGTTAATAGAAATGGACAATCTGGGGTATTCAAATGAAAACATTTTATCAAAATGGTAAGCCCTTTAGCTACTGCACTGAACATTCAGTACTTCAGATTGTTGTCTATTGTCAAGTTCATTTTCTTTCTAGGAAAGGGAAGCATTCTAAAAGGAAATCATTAACATCAGAAGAAGAATGCTATTCTCCACTTGATAAAAAGGGAGGGCTATTTACAAGATCAATGACTATATTTTTGAAATATATTGGGGCTGTCTCTGTTTTATAGAAATGTTCTATCCAACATCCCACTTCATTTCAATTTCCTTACAGCTCAGTTAAAAGTTTTGGGACATTAATATCACAAATCTTCATTTATCTTTTATAGTCAACCTAAAAAAGAATTCTGTCCCAGCATATATCTAGAGAAAAACATGGTCTGAAAGGATATGTGCACCCCAATGTCCACTGAAGCACTGTTTAAAATAGTCAAGATATGGAAGCAACCTAAATATCCATCAATAGAGGAATGGATAAAGATGTGGTATATACAGTGGAATATTACTCAGCCATTAAAAAGAATGAAATAATGCAATTTGCAACAACATGGATGGATCTCAGTTCAGTTCAGTTCAGTTCAGTCGCTCAGTCGTGTCCGACTCTCTGCGACCCCATGAATTGCAGCACGCCAGGCCTCTCTGTCCATCACCAACTCCCGGAGTCTACCCAAACCCATGTTCATCGAGTCGGTGATGCCATCCAACCATCTCATCCTCTGTCGTCCCCTTCTCCTCCCGTTCCCAATCCTACCTAGCATTAGGGTCTTTTCCAATGAGTCAACCCTTCGCATGAGGTGGCCAAAGTATTGGAGCTTCAGCTTCAACATCAGACCTTCCAATGAACATCCAGGATTGATCTCTTTTAGGATGGATTGATTGGATCTCCTTGCAGTCCAAGGGACTCTCAAGAGTCTTCTCCAACACCACAGTTCAAAAGCATCAATTCTGCGGCGCTTAGCTTTCTTCACCGTCCAACTCTCACATCCATACATGACCACGTGGATGGATCTAGATATTGTCATACTGAGTGAAGTAAGTCAGAAGAAAAGGTGAGATACCATATGGCATCTCCTATATGGAGAATTTAAAAAGAAATGATACAGATGAGCTCATTTACAAAACAGAAACAGACTCACAAACTAAGAGAATGAACTTACGGTTGCCAGGGGGAAGAACAGGGAGAGGGAATAGTTAGGGAATTTGGGATGGGCATGTACACACTGATGTATTTAAAATGGATAAACAACAATGTCCTACTGTATAGCACAGAGAGCACTGCTCAGTAATGTGGCAGCCTGGATTGGAGGGGAGTTTGGGGGAGAATGGATACAGGCATGTATGTGACTGAGCACCTTTCGGGTCCACCTGAAATTACCACAACATTGTCAATTGGCTATACTTCAATATAAAATAAAAGTTTTTAAAAAATCTAGTTTTATTGAGAAATGGTTGCTATGACACATCTCTGTATAAGTTCAGCAGAAATAGCATGATAGTTTGATTTACTTCTCTGGTAAAATTACTTCCAAAATAAGTTAGCTTAACATCCATCTTCTCAAATGGGTATAATCAAAAGAAAAGAAAAAAAGAATTCTCCTGGTGATATGAACTCTCAGGATTTAGTCTCTTAACAACTTTCCTAAATAACACACATTAGTGTTAATTATGGTCAGCATGATGTGTATTACATCTCCAGTACTTATGTATCTTATAAGTGGAGGCTTGTACATTTTGACCACCTTCCTCTAGTTTCTCTCTCCTCACCCTCTGCCTTCGATAACCCCATTTGACATCTTTTTCTATGAGTTTGTTTTTTTGTTGCTTTTGTTTGAATCCACATTTAAGTGAGATCATACAACTCACAGACATGAATTTGTATTCATGTAGAACACAGAAGTTTTTCCATTTAAATTCTATCCTTTAAACCATTTTCTCAACGACTAGGCCACAGTAATGAGACCCTGGAGCAAATGCACCTGCTTTCATTTTGCGTCTGCTTTACACAGCATAGCACTGGACACAAAATATATGCCTAAAATTACTTATTTGAATGACTGAATGAATGAAGCAGTCAGTCTCTGACTACCTCAAAAGCTATACATACTAAGTTTCAAGTTTAACTCAGAAAAATTTCAGTGATATGATAATTATTTTAGGACTTGCCTGGTGGTCTGGTGGCTACAAATCTGCCTTCCAATGCAGGGGACATCAGTTCAACCCGTGGTCAGAAAACTAAGATCCCATCCGCCACAGGGCACCTAGGCCTGCTTGCCGCAGCTAGCTCTCTGTGCCACGACTACTGAGCCTGTGCACTCTGGAGCCCGAATGTCACTACTAGCGAGAAGCCTGCACGCCATAAGAAAGGGTCTGCATATGGCACTTAACACCCGATGCGGCCAAATAAATAAATATTAAAAAAAATGAAATAGTGAACATTTTTCCATCAATAATTTTATCACATAATATTGCAGGAATAATAAAGGGATTACAGACATTTTCAACCAAAGTAAAATGAGATTTATAATTCATATAATAATTTGTATATTTTCTAATTACATTTTGTATGTTACTGTATTAAGCCTTCATAACAAGTCGATATGGTGGATATTATACTTAACTTCATAAATAAAGATACAGGATAAGGTATTTACTCAAGGTCAGAGAGCTGTAAGCAGTACACATGTTAAGTATTTTAAGACATATGTCCTATATGATATTGATGTATGTGTTATAAACACCCATATTAATATAGGTATTAATATATTAAGTAGTTAATGTATGTATGCATGTATATATCACAGAAAAAAAGATTCAGGCAGCTCAAGTTAGTAGATATCAACTTAAAAAATGTATAAATGCTATTTATTCCACTTGGTTAATGTCAACGGATCTTCAGGTTGTTCATAGTGCAATTTTGTATTCCACTGTGTTTAACACATCTCAGTTTCTTGCTTCAAACAACTGATGAGTAATGCACTATCTACTTTGTCTATATAGCATCTGGTATCTTAAATGTTTTTCTACTAAAGAAAATATTCTCCAGAAAGGATTGCTTTGCTAAAACAAAAACTGATGGACAGAGTCTTGCTTTCTATTTAAAGATCTGTTTTAATTTAGACTTTTTTTTTTATTTCTAATTTCTTTATTTTACATGGGATAATGAAAATTGAATGCTAAAATTAAAAGTCACATAGATGTGACTGGGAAAGAAATTTGCAATCATTTTTGAACTCTTGCTCTTAGATATAATGATATTTCAGTAAAATAGAATACTGTGCGAGCTTTTTTTTTGAGGCTGTACTGAGTGCTAGTCATCAGGTGAGGCATTCAGGTGAATAAGATATATATCACTGATTGATTGCAGCTAGTTCTGAGATGTTTCCAAGTGTGTAAAAAGCACAAATTGATAAATGTCTATGGGTATTTTAACTTAAGTAATTTTTTTTTAACTTTACAATATTGTATTTGTTTTGCCATACATTGACATGAATCCACCATGAGTGTACATGTGTTCCCCTTCCAGAACCTCCCTCCCACCTCCCTCCCCATCCCATCCCTCTGGGTCATCCCAGTGCACCAGCCCTGAGCACCCTGTATCATGTATTGAACTTGGACTGGCGATTCGTTTCACATATGATAATTTACATGCTTCAATGCCATTCTCCCATATCATCCCACCCTCGCCCTCTCCCATAGAGTCCATAATACTGTCCTATTTATCTGTGTCTCTTTTGATGTCTCACATACAGGGTTATCTTTACCAATTAACTAAATACCATATATATGTGTTAGTATACTGTATTGGTGTTTTTCTTTCTGGCTTACTTTACTCTGTATAATAGGCTCCAGTTTCATCCACCTCATTAGAACTGATTCAAATGTATTCTTTTTAATGGCTGAGTAATACTCTATTGTGTATATGTACCACAGCTTCCTTATCCATTCCTCTGCTGATGGGCATCTAGGCTGCTTCCATGTCCTGGCTATTATAAACAGTGCTGTGATGAACATTGGGGTACACGTGTCTCTTTCAATTCTGGTTTCAGTATGTATGCCCAGCAGTGGGATTGCTGGGTCATATGGCAGTTCTATTTCCATTTTTTTGAGGAATCTCCATACTGTTCTCCATAGTGGCTGTACTAGTTTGCATTCCCATCAACAGCGTAAGAGGGTTCCCTTTTCTCCACAGCCTCTCCAGCATTTATTGTTTGTAGCCTTTTGGATAGCAGCCATTCTGACGGACGTGAAATGGTATCTCATTGTGGTTTTGATTTGCATTTCTCTGATAATGAGTGATGTTGAGCATTTTTTCATGTGTTTGTTAGCCATCTGTATGTCGTCTTTGGAGAAGTGTCTGTTTAGTTCTTTGGCCCACTTTTTGATTGGGTCGTTTATTTTTCTGGAATTGAGCTGCAGGAGGTGCTTGTATATTTTTGAGAATAATTGTCCGTTGCTTCGTTTGCTATTATTTTCTCCCATTCTGAAGGCTGTCTTTTCGACTTGCTTATAGTTTCCTCTGTTGTGCAAAAGCTTTTAATTTTAACTAGGTCCCATTTGTCTATTTTGCTTTTATTTCCAATATTCTGGGAGGTGGGTCATAGAGGATCCTGTTGTGGTTTATGTCGGAGAGTGTTTTGCCTATGTTTTCCTCTAGGAGTTTTATAGTTTCTGGTCTTACGTTTAGATCTTTAATCCATTTTGAGTTTATTTTTGTGTATGGTGTTAGAAAGTGTTCTAGTTTCCTGCTTTTACAAGTGGTTGACCAGTTTTCCCAGCACCACTTGTTAAAGAGATTGTCTTTTCTCCATTGGATATTCTTGCCTCCTTTGTCAAAGATAAGGTGTCCATAGGTGCGTGGATTTATCTCTGGGCTTTTTTTCCATTGATCTATATTTCTGTCCTTGTGCCAGTATCATACTGTCTTGATGACTGTGGCTTTGTAGTAGAGCCTGAAGTCAGGCAGGTTGATTCCTCCAGTTCCATTCTTCTTTCTCAAGATTGCTTTGGCTATTCGAGGTTTTTTGTAGTTCCATACAAATTGTGAAATTATTTGTTCTAGTTCTCTGAAGAATATTGTTGGTAGCTTGATAGGGATTGCATTGAATCTATAGATTGCTTTGGGTAATATACTCATTTTCACTATATTGTTTCTTCTGATCCATGAACACGGTATATTTCTCCATCTATTTGTGTCCTCTTTGATTTCTTTCACCAGTGTTTTATAGTTTTCTATATATAGGTCTTTTGTTTCTTTAGGTAGAAATATTCCTAAGTATTTTATTCTTTTCGTTGCGATGGTGAATGGAATTGTTTCCTTAATTTACTTTCTGTTTTCTCGTTGTTAGTGTATAGGAATGCAAGGGATTTCTGTGTGTTAATTTTAAATATTGCAACTTTACTATATTCATTGATTAGCTCTAGTAATTTTCTGGTGGAGTCTTTAGGGTTTTCTATGTAGAGGATCATGTCATCTGCAAACAGTGAGAGTTTTACTTCTTCTTTTCCAATCTGGATTCCTTTTATTTCTTTGTCTGCTCTGATTGCTGTGGCCAAAACTTCCAAAACTATGTTGAATAGTAGTGGTGAGAGTGGGCACCCCTGTCTTGTTCCTGACTTTAGGGGAAATGCTTTCAGTTTTTCTCCATCCAGGATAATGTTTGCTGTGGGTTTGTCATACATAGCTTTTATTATGTTGAGGTATGTTCCTTCTATTCCTGTTTTTTGGAGGGTTTTTATCATAAATGGATGTTGAATTTTGTCAAAGGCTTTCTCTGAATCTATTGAAATAATCATATGGTTTTTATTGTTCAATTTGTTTACGTGGGTAGACTTATTCTCAGTCCTTCGAGAAGCACAAGTTCTTTTCCTCCCCCATTTCTTCAAAGCACATGCACTTGCTTCAGCTCTGCCCATCTTTAAAATTATTGTTGCTTTCCCAACTGCCTCTTTTGTACAAAGATGTCATTTTTGCTGTCAATACCACAATAATGCTTTCACATAGACAATAAAAGAAAGAAAAAAAGTGAACAGTGTTTTTCTAGAGTCTCACTTTCTTTGGTTCTTTTTCTCCGAGTCTTGTGTCTACCTGACCATATATGTGATGTGAAATATTTTCTCCAACATCACAGTTCAAAAGCATCAATTCTTTGGCACTCAGCTGTCTTTATAGTCCAACTCTCACATCCGTACATGACTACTGGAAAAACCATAGCTTTGACTAGACAGACCTTACTTATATGTAGAGACTAAAATATGACACAAATACACTTACCTATGAAACAGAAACAGATTCACAGACTTAGAGAACGGATTTGTGTTCTCTTAGGAAAAAGAAAGAGATTAAAAATATAAATAAATAATGTGACATACAAAACACCAATAAAGGAGGTCCCTCAGAAAGAAGAATTATATGAGGAAACAAACCCAAACAAGACAAAATGAAAAACTGAAAGAAACTATCAAACAATAATGAAAGAAAATTTCCTGGAACTGAAAATTGGCACTAAAATTTAGATCAAAATGACTTGTAAATGCCCCAGAAACAAATTTAAAAAATTAATCACACCTACTTGTATTCTTGTGAAGTCTTAGAACTGCATATTTTTGGAGAAAAATTATTTTAACCTAGAATTTTATACTAGTCAAATTAAAAATCAAATGTGAAGCTTAATAAAAGATATATGAAATGACTTTGGTGTCTGTCTTCTGACAAAACCTTCTTTAAAAGTCACTTCAGGGTAAGCAATCAAGACCAAATAATCCAAGAGAAATGAACACACGAGGTCCTAAAACAGTGGGTCCAGACAAGAAAGTTATTAGGAGAAGTTTCAGACAACCTGGATTGTATAACTGTTTCAGATTAAAAATAGGAGGAAGTCTTCGTTAAGGAGGCATCCAGAAAGGTGAAGCCACAGAATGGGGAGTAGTATTAAAAATTTAGAAAAGCATGAATGTATAAAGGAAAATGATGAATAAAGAGAGAGAAGAAAAATAGTTATACACTAAGAAAAACAATGTTGTATATGACAGTCTTGGTTCAATTGTAAAACAAGCTAACCAATACAATGGTTTCAGTCAATTAAAGAAATGATGTATTCAAACTTGATGCTAAGAAAATTCTCCTGTACATGACACAGAGTGAAGATATTGGATTAGAGAACAACTCAATGCATTCTTCTTAAAGTATTTTGTTGACCAACCAGAAAACATTTATACAATTATAAAATGTGAAATTACTTTTTTTTAGCATCAACCTAAGGACAACACAATAAACTTGTTTGAACTTGCAATATAAAATATTAACACTAAAACATCAACAATGTACAAATTAAAGCACAGCTTACAGAAAGGAGTACATTAACATGGGAAAGAAAACAGGAAAAAAGTGGAAGAGAGAATAAGGGAAATAAAATTTTAATCTTAAAACATCAAGAGAAACTGCTGACTATTAATGTAACCAAAAATTGTGTCTTAAGCATATTATTTAATATCGAAAATGTAATCAATGGAAGAATCATAATGCAGTTGGAAAGAAAAATCAAGGAATAATAGTATAAGAAAACTAAATCTTAATTTTTAGCATTTAGGAGCCAAGAGCTATTATCTACAGTTGATAGATTGAGCAATAGTTACATAATTGCATCATTGAAAAGTTGAGTTTTCCTTGAAAAGTGAAACTAGGGTTGAAGAGGAATCAGAATATAGACAAGTTTTTCCATACAAATTCATTAGTTATCTGAGACATGTATTACTCTAATAAATACTCAAAGAGAAAAAAAAACATGGGTAGAATTCATAAGAATCATATTGATCTTTACTGCTCTATGTGAGATTACTGGTGATTTTATTTTCTTGGTTTTACTTTTTGCATTTAAAACATCTGCTCTAAAGGTATGTAATTTCTTTGGTAATAGACCAAAACTCAGAAGTTCATAAGTAATTAAACTAATATGTGCCATTTATTGAATGTTTACAATGTGGCCTACATACTCTGCTAAAATTTTATATGCATTTATTCTGAAAATGGTTTGATGTCATTTCCTTTCATACATGAAGAAACCAAGGATAATTGGCAATGCCAAAGAATGCTCAAACTACCGCACAATTGCACTCATCTCACAAGCTAGTAAAGTAATGCTCAAAATTCTCCAAGCCAGGCTTCAGCAATACATGAACCGTGAACTTCCAGATGTTCAAGCTGGTTTTAGAAAGGGCAGAGGAACCAGAGATCAAATTGCCAATATCTGCTGGATCATCAAAAAAGCAAGAGAGTTCCAGAAAAACATCTATTTCTGCTTTATTGACTATGCCAAAGCTTTTGACTGTGTGGATCACAATAAACTGTGGAAAATTCTGAAAGAGATGGGAATACCAGACCACCTGATCTGTCTCTTGAGAAACCTGTATGCAGGTCAGGAAGCAACAGTTAGAACTGGACATGGAACAACAGACTGGTTTCAAATAGAAAAAGGAGTATGTCAAGGCTGTATATTGTCACCCTGCTTATTTAAATTTTATGCAGAGTACATCATGAGAAACGCTGACTGGATGAAGCACAGACTGGAATTAAGATTGCTGGGAGAAATATCAATAACCTCAGATATGCAGATGACACCACACTTATGGCAGAAAGTGAAGAAGAACTAAAGAGCCTCTTGATGAAAGTGAAAGAGGAGAGTGAAAGACTTGGCTTAAAGCTCAACATTCAGAAAACTAAGATCATGGCATCTGGTCCCATCACTTCATGGGAAATAGATGGGGAACCAGTGGAAACGGTGGCTGACTTTATTTTTTTGGGCTCCAAAATCACTGCAGATGGTGATTGCAGCCATGAAATTAAAAGGCGCTTACTCCTTGGAAGGAAAGTTATGGCCAAACTAGATACCATATTAAAAAGCAGAGACATTACTTTGCCAACAAAGGTCCATCTAGTCAAGGCTACGGTTTTACCAGTGGTCATGTATGGAGGTGAGAGTAGGATGGTGAAGAAAGCTGAGCGCCGAAGAATTGATGCTTTTGAACTGTGGTGTTGGAGAAGACTCTTGAGAGTCCCTTGGACTGCTAGGAGATCCAACCAGTCCATCCTAAAGGAGATCAGTCCTGGGTGTTCACTGGAGGGACTGATGTTGAAGCTGAAAGTCCAATACTTTGGCCACCTCATGCGAAGAGTTGACTCACTGGAAAAGACTCTGATGCTGGGAAAGATTGGGGGCAGGAGGAGAAGGGGACGACAGAGGATGAGATGGCTGGATGGCATCACCGACTCGATGAACATGAGTTTGGGTAAACTCTGGGAGTTGGTGATGGACAGGGAGGCCTGGCGTGCTGTAATTCATGGGGTCGCAAAGAGTTGAACACAACTAAGAGACTGAACGGAACTGAACACAGGTTTACATAAGAATATGTCAGGCTTCAAACTAAGCTTCGGACTCCCGAAAATAAGCTATTTTTACCACCTCACATTCATCCCAAAAGCTTATGGTTTGTAGAGGGATGTGGCTTATGATATTGAAATAAATATAGGGATCCAAAAGATATAATGCAATTCCGTTAAACAGAGACTGATTTAAGATCCAGTATACACATTAACAAGATGACAAAAGGTTTTGCCCTAATTCATGCAGGTTTACAAGTAATTTTTAATATTCTAGTTCCATTGATCCAAATGTTTTCTTTACATTTAGATCAAACGAGCTGGACTATTAGCTCCCTTCAAGCTAATAGTTCCAGCCAATAAGATGTAAGTGGAAGTCAACTGTGGGTTGTGAGGAAGTGAGTTCTTTCTTTCTGAAGGAAAAAACAAAAACAAAACTCTGGCTTCTAGACTGTTCTACCTTCCTCTGCTTTATTTGCATCAAACAAGGACACAGTGCAAAGAGTAGGTCTGCAATCTTGTGAATATGTGTGGAAAAGTTCTAATTTTTATATCAACAAGACATCAGCTACTAACACGGACTTCTTGTGAAGGGAGAAAAATTAATGGGTCTAGGCCAGTGTACTGTGGTTTTCTGCCACTTGTAACTAAATGAATTCCCAACTGATATTAACGTCTTTCTCATAGGGTTGTCATAAAAATTCACGAAGTAATGAATGTGAAGAATTAAGATTAGAGTCCAGCACAAAGTAAGCCGTAATTATTGGCTATACTAGAGGAGGAAATGTTGAAGGAGTATTGAATTTTTCAGCTTAAATTTCAATCTTTTCATCGCTAAGGACAGAAAGGCCCAAAGCATTAAATTACTTGCTCAAGATAACTCATACGATATTTTTTCTCTTCACAATTTACTCTTGTGAAATGTCATATTTATTAAGTGCTTGGTCTGTAAGGATCTGGGCAATGCCCTCTTAAAGCTTTCATCCAGTGACACATATTTCAAGAATAGCACTAACAGTCAACCCATTCAAGGTTTAATTGCATCAAATTACAAAAAAGCTTTGATACTGAAGTTTACTCTGTGCCTTAACAGAGAGGAAATGGGTAGGCTAGTTAACAACCAAATCCCTTTGTATTTAATTATCAGTTATGTTTATCGTTCAATCACAGGTAGTTTATAGATTCAAACAAATGGCTGATGTACCATAGACAGGGAAGAAACAATAGCTATTCCAATTATCCAACTAGCAAATTTACCTGAACACTGACACTAACATACATCGACTCCAGCTCTTTTTTTCTTTTTCTGAATTCCTCCACTTGACTCTGAGACTAGCTGAGGATGTGAAGAATGTTGGCTTGATCTGGCTTAAATCGCATATTCACTTCTTGATTAAGAGAAGTACATTGCCTTGACTGACAGATCCACCATAAGGTGAGGAAGCAACAATTAGAACTGGACATGGAACAATAGACTGGTTCCAAATATGAAAAGGAGTACGTCAAGGCTGTATATTGTCACCCTGCTTATTTAACTTATATGCAGACTACATCATGAGAAACACTGGGCTGGAGGAAGCACAAACTGGAATCAAGATTGCCGGGAGAAACATCAATAACCTCAGATATGCAGGTGACACCACCCTTATGGCAGAAAGTGAAGAGGAACTAAATAGCCTTTTGACAGAGGATGAGATGGTTGGATGGCATCACCGACTCAATGGGCATGAGTTTGGGTGGGCTCCGGGAGTTGGTGTTGGACAGGGAGGCCTGGCGTGCTGCAGCTCATTGGGTTGCAAAGAGTCGGACATGACTGAGTGACTGAACTGAACTGAAAATTGCTTTATAATGGGAGGGAGGTAATTCCCCAAAATGAAATTACTATGCTGTCTCCAAAAGAAGGCAGAGTTTGGAATTGCAAAACAAGTCGTCTGTCGGCTTACTTAAATCAGGGTTCTAGCAAAAAGTACAGAATAAACATGAGACTTTGAAACTCAAGTAACAGCCCAGTTCTGGATGGGGTGTGGGGTTCAAAGGGAACACTACTAGGATCCTAGCCAAGTCTCAGAGTTGCCTTAGCCAATCCCTATGTGTCAGCATGTGATATTTTGCCACAGAAAAGAGAAAATAGAAAACTTGCCTTCTTACTCTTTTCAGTGTATCTTATCAGTTATCTTTTATAGTCTAAGATGTTCTTACCTGGAGTATATAAAAAGTGTTGTTTTTCTCCTTGTTTATTCAGACTTGCTATTAAAAAACACAAAACAGTTTATGAAATAAAGTAGTTGCTCAATGTTAGGCAGTGGAGCCAGGCATCCAATTAGCACACCTCTCTTGCTAGCAGGACTATCAGGATGATTAAAGAGTATTCCCTCTAGCAGAGAAGAGGTCTGCTAAGCTGGGAATTATTTTGACAAACTAGCCTTCCACTGACACTCACAGTTTTTGTTTTCTTTCAGCCTTTGATTTTTAAGGAACTTTGCATTCACTGTTCTCTATACCCCCTTTTGCCATTGTTGTTGCAATTGATAATGTTTTGATTCCTCCTCTGTGTTTTAATTCTTTATCTTAAGCTCCATGCTTATTATTCTATTTGCCAATGCTGTTTGGACAACACACTAACGTGTAACACGTTTCCTTTTAGTGGAGCATTGCTAAAAGGGAAAACTTTCAGAATAGATCATTATTAGAGATAAAACACTATCTATATGGATAGATGTTATAAGACCCTACTAATCTAACATTCAGACTCCTCATTTTTCATTTCTGAGTGACCTTCTTCCAGATTCAAGATGCTTTTGATGTCAATTAGCTGCATTAATATGTACAAGACTTATTTGGCAGCCTCTCCTAGGGTTATTGGTGACACTTTGCCCATTGGCATGGAGAGCCAGAGTGCTTGGGAGTAAACATCCCCTTGCTATTCTGAGGCCCTTAGCCAAGGGTTGAGAGTTGTGCTGGTGTGAATTCCCAGCGTCCTGCAAGATCAGTCCTTCAAAGGATTTGACCTGAAACAACACCCTTGCTGGCTTCTTCATCCATGTCATGTGCAAAGTTCCTCAGGCAAGAAGTGGCTGTTTTGCCTAAGAATCTGAGAGGACACTGGTAGAGAGAGCTTGAACCAGAGGAAAAGTGGTATAAGATGAAATTGGGGAGAGAGTTCAGGGTTATGTCATGCAGACCTATAAGGAATCTGGATATTGCTCACAATACCTACTACCTACTAGGTGGTAGGTCACACCTACTACCTCTTTGCAACTCAGAAAAGATGGTAGGAACCGCCATCTTTCAGTAATTTGCCGAGATGACCAACACAGAGGGAAAGAGGAGGTGTACCCATTACGTGTTCTCTAGGCCTTTTAGAAAATGTGGAGTTGTTCCTTTGGCCACATACACGTGAATCTACAAGAAAGGTAACATTGTAGATATCAATGGCATTGTTCAAAACAGGAATGCCCCGTAAATATTACCATGGGAAAACTAGAAGAGTCTATAATGTTACCCAGCATGCTGTTGGCATCACTGTAAACAAACAAGTCAAGGACAAGGTGCTTGCCAAGAGAATTAATGTACGTATTGAACATGTTGAAAACTCTAAGAGCCAAGACAGCTTCCTAAAACACCTGGAGGAAAATGATTAGAAAAAGCAGGATGCCAAAGAGAAAGGGACTTGGGTTCAACTGAAGTGCCTGCGTGCTCCATCCAGAGAAACACACATTGTGAGAACAAATGGAACCAAGCCAGAACTGCTGGAGCCCATTTCCCTGAATCATGGCATGATGGGTGTAAAGAAAAGACCTGGACTGTAAAAAAAAAAAAAAAAAAAAAAGACTATAATAAAAAATGGCAGCCACAATGGGTGGCTGCCACAGAAATGAATGCGATTAGCTAATATGCACTGTATCAACATTGCATATAAAAGAAGCCTGACCCATGTAACTAATTCCCTACAAGGGTTTCAACAACTAATGGCCAGGTTGTACCAAAGGAATCTACCTATTCACCACCAAAGGAAGATTACTGTTAATTGAAAATAGGCGGTTAACGACTCAGAGGCATTGTGCTAATATCCAAAAATCTTTAACTTTAAAATTAGTTTAATATCATAAAATCATGGTTTTGTTGATCTAGGCCCTGCCTAAGCTGGAGTTATGGGTTGAACACATCGATTATGGGGTTTCTACAAAAGGACCTTATCAGCAAAGACTTGGATAGAGAGAATCCCAAACACAACCTATGGCAGAGAAGCCAGATTAATGAGTTTGATATTAAATAATTTTAATTTGGTTCTGTTATAGTTCTGCTTCCTAGGAAAGAGACAAAGCTTAATACTTAGCTAGGATTTGTATACTTATTTTACATTAACTTACCACTACTTTTAAAATCTGGTAACTTTTATGAAAATTATCCATTGATAGAAGCTTTTATTTGCATCACACTAAGAAGCGCATTTATAAACAAAATAAAATTATTTTGACATAAGCATGATTTTCCTAAGATTTAGGTTTTTCCCCCTTTAGGGTCATGTTTCACGGCATGCAGGATCTTAGTTCCCTAACCAGGCACTGAACCCATCACCCCTGCAGTGAAAGCTCAGTCTTAACCACTGGACTTCAGGGAAGTCCCCTAAGAATTAGATTTTAGTTCACAAGCTTTCTTTCAGTGAAGGCTAGGCTTTCATGCTTACTAAAAACATGCTTAACTAATCACAATATAGAATATAACTATTAGATAGGAAAATTCTTTAGAAGCTGTTTTAATATGCTGTACTACAAGAGAAAATTAACTAACTAACAATAGGAGAGCAACTATTTCATCAGTTTACATGGATTTTCCATATCTGATTTTGACACAAGATTATTCTTCACAGGGTCAGAATTTACTTTAACTTATTACTTATTAGTAATAATGATACATACGGTTTTATATTTTTGTGTTAAAATATCAATTATGACTTAAGTGTGACTGCCATATCCTGCAATTTCTCATATACTTAAAAGTGATAGATGAAAACCATGCATACTTCTTCTGTTTATTTGAAGATACTTAACACCAGAAGAAGATTAAGAGAAAAGAAATACTCTTCATATGTATGTGTGCATTTTTATGAGAAAAAGCAGTGCTGCCACTGTGCTATTTGTAGCTACTTCCAAATTTAATTTTATGATGTTTTAAATTTTTTTCTGCAGTCCCACCTAAGATAACAGCTGTGAGGCCTGAAATAAATAAAATCCAAAAGGATGGAAAATAAAATTGAGGAGTTGAAGATGAGTAGAATCTGAAATGAATAAATATTTATCTTTCCAATTTCTTTTGTTCATAATGAGAAATTAACCTTATTGTCCAAAAAACCCACATGGCATCATACAGAGGAGTTACTACACTACTGTGATAGGATCTCCAACTTCAAGTAGTTTTCCAGAGAAGATTTTGAGAGACCTACCATGCATTGAGCTACTGCAGATGAAGAGGTTTAATGGCATCATCTTATTCACTCCTAATAATAACTATATACATTAGATAATAGTATCTTTATTATGCAGATGAGGCACCAAGTTAATGACTTACCAGCATAACATAACTCTTAATCAGCAATGATAGACTAAGGCCCGAATCCAACTCCCCAAACCACAAAGCTACACTCCCGTGTCTATCACTAATCTCATAATTGTGATATTTGTGAAGAAATCAGATCTCTTTACAAAAGCATTCTGTTAAATAATCATATAACAGAAGCAGAAGTCCTAAACATCTAATCTCAAGTATCCTTCTGGTTTTGCACAGTGACTGAAGCAAAGAATTCTAGACCCACTAAAATAGGAGCACTTTTCAGAATTTACCTTGATTTAGCTTAGGAAAGAAATCATAAACTGTTAACAAGCAGATAGGCTGATTCACTAATAATTTATAGCGACTATCAGTAATTTTTTTTTCTAAGTAGAAGAATTCACAATAAAGCTACTATTCCAAAATATTATACTTGTAAGAGAGTGACTTCAACCATGACTTTCCTACCTGATATAGTTTGCCAAGGATATGCATAGTAATTCTTAGTCAATATGGATTTGGCAGATCAATACACTGTAAGATTTATATAGATAATTACCAACCTACTACTTTTCCATCTACTGACTTTAAATCAAATCATCACATGTGAAAGTGAAGTCTCTCAGTTGTGTCCGACTCTTTGCAGCCCCATGGACTGTAGCCTACCAGGTTCCTCCTTCCGTGGAATCTTCCAGGCCAGCCAGGTTCTGTCCATGAAATCTTCCAGGCCTGCCAGGCTCCTCGGTCCATGGAATCTTCCTGGCAAGGATACTGGAGTGGTTTGCCATTTCATTCTCCAGGGGATGTTCCTGACCCAGGGATGGAACCCAGGTCTCCAGCAGTGCAGGTGGACTCTTTACCGTCTAAGCCATCAGGGAAGCCCCTACTTTTTGTCAACTGACTTTAAATCAAATCATCACATATATGGTGAGTTAAAATCAAGAAAAAAAAATAGGATTGCATGTTATTAACTTATTAAGAAAAGCGATGTATCAAGCATCTTTTGATATTTGGAAAAAACTGATCAGAAATTTCACTTGTAACTGCTTCCCCATTTATTAATAAAAATTATATTTGTAACTGCTGAGAAACAACACTATGATTAAGAGGAGACTCTTTGATCCAGAACAAGAGGATAAGACATTTGTGCTTAGCCTGGTAGAATGCTTTGCAGCTTGGGACCAAACAAATTCTCATTATTAGCACCTGTTTCTTCAACTTCTCTTTCTTTCTCTCTTCCCCCATCAATCTTACAAGTTTTGTTTCTCTCTTGTTCCATTCATGGATCTTTGCTCTAATGAAAAAGCAAAACTTAAGAAGTTTTCTCATTCTGGATATACTTTTTACTGCTCAAAGTGTAGCACAGAGAATTAAGTTTTCAAAAACCAAGTGATAAAAAAGGAAGAAAAAGAGATTAAAGAACATGAAAGTGCTACAGAGATGGATTCAATAAAAAACAAACAAACAAACAAAAAACAATTCTACGTTTTTTTACTCTGAAGTTTCTTCTTTTGAGGACAACCATATTACCTTCAAAGTACTTTTATCTAGAACCATTTTTTTTGTATTTTTATCATTTCTTCATTAAGCTATTGCTACATATTTTAAACACACATTCCCTGTTTTATTTCTTTTTACAAAATATAGATAACACACTCTTGCGAGAGATATTATTCTCCCAGTGCACAGGATATGAAAGCTTCACAGAAAAGTACAAAGTGAGGAGAAAACTAGTCACTTGGTAATGAGACATAGGAGAAAATCCTGGACAAAAGGGACAAATATACAATTCATCTTCCTTCTCTTCAGACAAAAATAATACTAACGGCAAAGGAAATGTGAAAGTGAACATCCCCTTAGAATCCACAGACAATCCAACTATGTGTGGATAATAACAAAATCTTCTATCTCTTCTAGAACCCATCAGTCAAACAGAAACAAATGAATTCTGCCATAGCCTTAAAACAAGGGGTTCTCATTTAAGATTACCTTCTGCATTTAAGGTAGCATCTATCATAATATGCCACACTTGCTATTCAAACACAAAATAAGCTAAACTAAGTCTGTCCATGTCTTCCTTTCCTTAGGCTCTCTGTTAAACAAAATCTACCAAATAAATTTATAAGGTAACTGGCTCAAAAATAGCAGTGGCGACTGTCTTTGGTCATTGCAAAATTTGTTCAGGATATTGTATGTTCCAGTATCAGATTTGTCTATGGGAAATATAAATTTATACAAATCATGCTTCTCTTTAGCCATCTTAATGGAAATAGCAAATGCTGGGATTAATTATGATTTAACTATTCAAGGCAAAGTATTCGGCTAGAGAGAATTATCTAATGAAATGGGAAAATAGTCATTTTATTTTGCTAAGTGGATAAAGGAAGTTACATAACTTTATGTTCAATATGCATTAATTTTGCAGAAGTGTGCAAATACATAGAAAGACCAGAAGGTCAGGTAACAAATTTGAATAGAGATTACTTCTACATGATGGATTGTCAGGTATCTCATACTGTTGATTTTCATTTCTTATGATCTCAGTCAATGTAGTCAAATCGTTCTTTTTGAAAGTATACTATACCTTTCTTTTTATCTGTGCCTTTTCTATCTCTATAAATCTTAACTCTTTTGAACAACTGTTAAGATTTTGTTGCCTTCATAACTGAGTGTCCTAAATGGATGAGCTAATAAAAGCAGTCTCTCCACAAAAATCTTGAAGCCAAATCCAAGCTCCTTGAGAACAGGAGCCATATCATGTAATACTTTGTAGCTTTCATGGAGTAGAAAAGTGCTTTGGTAAAAACCCACAGGATTAAAAACGAATTCTCTAGAAAATACTCAAATATGCACGCACACACACACAGAGACAGATTTTGTTTCTTGTTTTTTTCCCCTTTTTTCAGTGGTAGCTCTTCAATTTATTTATTATATTTGACCTAATCATCACCAGGGGCTTCCCAGGTGGCACAATGGTAAAGAATCTGCCTGCCAATACAGGAGATACAAGAGACACAGGTTCCATCCCTGGGTCCAGAAGATCCCCTAGAGGAGGAAATGGCAACTCACTCCACTATTGTTGCCTGGGAAATTCTATGGAGAGAGAGCCTGGTAGGTTACAGTCCATGGAGTCTCAGAGAGTTGGACATGACTGACCACAGCAGCAATCATCACCAAGTCAAAAAAAAAAAAACAAAAAAACACACCTCAACTGAAAGGAATCTGGAGGACCCTCCTTACTGTGTTGAATTTCTTCCATAACAGTGCTTCTGCATCTGACTGGGCTTAAGGATCTCCAGCCACAAAAAATTCACGTAACATATGGGGCTTATTCTATTGCTACATACCTTCTAAACACTGAACATATTTTAATGTTTTGGCAAAAGACATACATGTTTAAATTTTAAAAATTCCTATCATACCTCACTACATAATATTTTAATACTTTATAATAAAAGTTTAAGTTCAAAGAAATTAAACACATAGAATATCCTGGTTTCTTCATGTTAATTGCTTTCCTTTTACATTCACTATTTTATCATAATTACTTAGAGTGTGTTATGTAAAATTTACCTGATTACAGAAAATAAATATGAAAACAATATGTTTTTTTATATGTTTATTGACATTTGTTTAATTAACTCCATCATTTGAATTTAGTCCTTATGTCTTAATCGTGTAACCTTTACGTTTCCAAAGTCTTTATCTTTCGATAAAGACCAAAGATACGTTTTCACCATGATAGACAAGATGGAAAATAAATATACTGGGACAAGGGACAGCAAAATTTTCCTGGAATGCTCCAGACAATAACTATTTTGACTTTGAGGGCCATAGGGTCTCTATTGCAAATATTCACCTCAGCTACTGTGTAGGACAAAAGCAGCCACAGACAACATATACACAAATGGTTCTAACTATGTAGCTGTTCCAATAAAATTTTATTTATAAAATCAAGAAAGATCTGGATTTGGCCTGATGTAGCCACTGTTTATGGGTCCCTGCATAATTAGAGAATTACTGATGCTGCTATTCTAACAAGCTGCATAATGTTAATCACTATTCCATCAGTGGGGCTATTAAGATCACTACTAATTCAATTGAGTATGTATTTATTAAGCCCATCATGTGAGTTTAGCATTGTAACCAATAAGGCTTTATAAGAATATAAGTTAAACATTGTCTAAGAAAACATATTTAAGAGTATGCAACAAAATCAAGTAATTCAGCACAGAATATCTGGTTGGGGGTATGAAATACCAACTGTGTATGCATGTGTGCATACACACACATGTACCACTATTCTTGGTTCCCCCACTCCCCAACTCCCTACCTCAACCTCAGGGAAATGTAGATAAAACATTTTAATGGCTTTGTGAGAGTAGAGGATATGCCAAGTTATTTTATTCCCTTATTATGTTTTCCAGAAGAAATAATAGGAGCAATTTGTAGATGATCTACCATGAGCAACCCTGGCTTTGACAAAAAAAAAAAAAAAAAAAAATCTCCAAACGTGTCTCCAAACTGTGACTTGGGATTCAGGGATGGAGAGTAAAAGTTGACTCACAATCTGAAGGTAGACACACTTTCCTTAAAAAGTCCATGACTATTCATTAGCAGAGGTGTGGTTTAGTTCATAGGCTTGACACACATAATGATTATTCATCATAAGTTATGGAAGACATTAAATCCTGATAATATTGAAGATTTATATTTTACAACCTTTGTATATAATTAACATTTTGCTTGAAAAAGGATTAGCACTACAATTCAGGGGAAAAAAATGTTTCTAGCCTATTTATAGCAAATTTTAAAGACAATTTTTTAAAAGCAGTTATACTCTTACAATGACATTGAGAAGAAGGCACAGAGATTTCCTACATACCATCTCCCCCATATATGTTCAACCTCATTATCAACATCACTTACCAAATTGATACATTTTTTTACCAAGGATGAACTTACACTGACTGACACACAATAACCACCAAAGTCTATAGGGTTCCCTCTTGATGTTGCACATTCTTTGGGTTTAGACTAACGTATGACATAGATCCATCATTATAGCGTCACACAGAGCATTTTCACTGTCCTATAATTCCTCTCTGTCTTCCCTGGTGGCTTCCAGGGAAGCCATCTGGAAGGGCTTCCTTGGTGGCTCAGACAGTAAAGAGTCTACCTGCAGTGCAGGAGACCCAGGTTCAATCCCTGTGTCGGGAACACCCCCTGGAGAAGGAAATGGCAACCCACTCCAGGATCCTTGCCTGGAAGATTCCATGGACGGAGGAGACTGGCAGGGTACAGTTCACGGAGTCACGAAGAGTCAGGCATGATTGAGCGACTTCACTTTCACTTTTCAAAATTCCTCTCTGCTCTAATCATCTCCATTTGATCCATCTCTGGCAACTACTGATGTATGTACTGTCTCCATAGTTTTTCCCTTTTCCAGAATAGCACTTAGATGAAATTTTTAGTTTGTTTTTTTTTTTTTTTTTGATTTTTCAGTTGGCTTCTTTACTTAGTAATATGCATTTGTTTCCTTCATGTCTTTTTAAAATTATAATTATTTATTGATCATTTATTCTTTCTTTAAGACTGAGATGTAACTTTCTTTATAAGATAAACATTAAACATTATAATATTTCACACCAGTCAGAATGGCTGCTATCCAAAAGTCTACAAGCAATAAATGCTGGAGAGGGTGTGGAGAAAAGGGAACCCTCTTACACTGTTGGTGGGAATGCAAACTAGTACAGCCACTATGGAGAACAGTGTGGAGATTCCTTAAAAAACTGGGGATAGAACTGCCATATGACCCAGCAATCCCACTGCTGGGCATATACACCAAGGAAACCAGAATTGAAAGAGACACGTGTACCCCAATGTTCATCGCAGCACTGTTTACAATAGCCAGGACATGGAAGCAACCACGATGTCCATCAGCAGACGAGTGGATAAGGAAGCTGTGGTATATATACACAATGGAATATTACTCAGCCATTAAAAAAATACATTTGAATCGGTTCTACTGAGATGGATGAAACTGGAGCCCATTATACAGAGTGAAGTAAGCCAGAAAGAAAAACAACAATACAGTATACTAATGCATATATATGGAATTTGAAAGATGGTAACGATAACCCTATATGCGATTCAGAATAAGAGACACAGATGCATGGAACAATTTTATGGACTCTGAGGGAGAAGGTGAGGGCAGGACGTTCTGGGAGAATAGCATTGAAACATGTATATTATCGTATGTGAAACAGAACACCATTCCATGTTCGATGCATGAGACAAGGGCTCAGGGCCGGGGCAATGGGATGACCCAGAGGGATGGGATGGGGAGGGAGGTGGGTGGGGGGTCCAGGAAGGGGAACACATGTAAACCCATGGCTGATTCATGTCAATGTATGGCAAAAACTATTACAATATTGTAAAGTAATTAGCCCCCAACTAAAATAAATAAATTTATTAAAAAAAAAAAAAACATTATAATATTTGGAAACAACTTAAATGCCTTGAGCATGCGTGCTCAATGGCTTTGCTCATGTCTGACTCTTTGCGACCCTGTGGACTGTAGCCTACCAGGCTCCTCTGTCCATGGGATTCTCCAGGCAAAAATCCTGGAGTGGGTTGCCATGTCCTACTCCAGAGAATCTTTCCGACCCAAGGATCAAACCTGTGTCTCCTACATTGCAAGTGGATTCTATACTGCTAACCCATCTTGGGAAATTTAAATGCATAGTGTTGTATTACGCATTTAACATAGTGTTATGTTAATGTTAACAGTGTGTTATGTTAATGTTGATATGTGACACATGACAACGTGCTATTATTTATCCACTAAAAATAATAATTATGAAAAAAATTGACAGTATGGGAAAAAACATAGTTTATGCTAAAAGAAAGATTCAGAAAACTACATGTAATTAAAAAGTACTTTAAAAGAAAAAATATATACCAAAATGGATATTATTATCTTTGGTTGGTATTTCTTTCCCACAACTATTCTTTTTCTTTTTTTTTAATTAAAACAGTGCTGTTTATTCCACCTTTATAAATACAGGACAAATACTTTAGTCTCACAGGATGATTTTTGCTTTCAATAACTTCTAATGACATGCCTATCCTCTCTGTGTTTTCTTTTTTTCCTTCATTTTATAATGGAGCATAATTGATTAACAACATTGTTAGTTGCAGGTGGAGAGAAAAGTGATTCAGTTATACATATACCTATTCTTTTTCAAATTCTTTTCCTATTTAGATTATTACAGAGGATTGAGCAGAATTCCCAGTGCTATACAGTAGTCCTTGCTGGTTTTCTATTTTAAGTACAGCAGTATGTACATGTCAATCTCAAACTCCCAATCTATTCTCCCTCCACCCTTTCCCTCTGGTAACCATAAGTTATTTCTCTAAGCCTTTGAGTCTGTTTCTGTTTTGTACATAAGTTCATTTGTATCATTCTTTTTAGATTCTGCAAATAAGCAATATCATATGATATTTATCTTTTTCTGTTTGACTTAGTTCTGTATGTGTGTGGGTGCTTAGTAGTTCAGTCATGTCAGACTCTTTGAGAGCCCATGAGCTGTAGCCCACCAGGCTCCTTCCATCCGTGGAATTCTCCAGGCAAGAATACTGGGGTGGATTGCCATCTCCTTTTCCAAGAGATCTTCCCAACTCAGGGATTAAACACAGGTCTCCTGCATTGCAGGCAGATTCTTTACCATCTGAGACACCAGGGACTTAGACAGTTCACTAGATATGACAATCTCTAGGTCCATCCATGTTACTGCAAATGGCATTGTTGCATTCTTTTTAGTGGCTGAGTATTATTCCTTTGTATATACGTACCACATCTTCCTTATCCACCTGTCAACGGACATTTAAGTTGGTTCCATGTCTTGGCTATTATAAATAGTGCTACAGAAAAGCATAATTCAAAAAGATACATGCACCCCAAAGTTCATTACAGCACTATTTTACTCCACATTTTTCTTGATACCTCATTTCTTTCTAATATTAAATTATATACTATTATCTATATGTATCACAGTTTATTTGTCCATTCATCTACTGAAGCATATCTTAACTGCTTCCAAGTTTTGACAGTTATGAAAAAAAGCTACTACCATAAACTATGGTGTTCAGTTTTTTGTGTGGACATACATTTGCAATAACTTTGGGTAAATACCAAGGAGCGTAATTGCTGGATCATATGTATAGTAAGAATATATTTAGTTTTATAAGAGACTGTCAATGTGTTTTGCATAGTAGCTGTATCATTTCTTATTTCCTCTAGCACTAAATAAGAGTTTCTATTGATCCAGATCCTCATCAGCATTTTGAGTGTCAGTGTTCTGGATTTTGGCCATTCTAGTAGGTGTGTAGCTGTTTTAATTTGCATTTCCCTAATGATATATGATGTGGAACATATTTTCATATGCTTATGTGCCATCTGCATATCTTCTTTGGTGAGAGGTCTAGAGTATTTTTTTTTTTTTTAATTATCTGGTTTGAAAAGGGAAGTCACTATTTCTCTGTGCAAGCTTTTAATATGTTAGCCAACTTGATCATTTAAAACACTTATTCCACATTTTCATGTAATACATACAAGCATGTGATTATAAATACATATACATAATGTGGGTATTACATGGCCTCATGTAACTTAATTCACAGGCAATTATAACTTCAGGCATAGCTGGCTTTAGTGGTTTAAAATGTCATCAGGACTCAGCTTTAATTTATATTGGTTCAGTTTTCCCCTATGCTGGTTTAATTTCAACATTCTAAGTGATGAGAGATGGCTACCCATAACCTATCAAATTTAGTAGAAAAAAATATTACATCTTACTTCCAGGAGTCTTAGAAAAAGTTTCCACAATCTATATTGTGGGCTACGAGGACCCTGAGCTCATCCTTGAATTAGTCCCTAGGGACAAGTGAGTCCCATGCTCAGATTGCCTGGGCCAAGGTTTTAAATAAACCCTGAGAGTCAGTGGTGGAGCCCCACATACAGTAGAAACATACGAAGAATTGAAATTGAGTGCTTTCCTGAAGGAAAATTTTATAACAGTAAAAGAAGCAGCATTTTATGTTGAATAGGTAATCCCAGCAATGCCATGATTAGTCCAGTATTCTCATTGTACAGGTGAGATAACTAATAAAGAGATTGGTTAAAGACCAATCATTACTTAAGACTAAAAATTGGACATGGAAGAATTGAAATCAGCACCAAAGTTTCCTGCTTTTTACTAATTTCCCTTTATCCAAGCAGCTACAGATTTTGTTTCGTTTCCACTTCAAGGAAATATTCATTTGCCTGTTCTGTTTTAATTTGTTTGAAGAAACATCTAACACATGGCTATGTAGGGTTTAGACAGTTTTCCCCATTTATCTAATATGTTGATTTTCCTTTTCTATAGCATTTCTGAATAAGGAAGATGCATAGGATATTATAAGTATATTATGGCATAAAATATTAGAAATATCAGAGACTTTAAGATCTCTAGTCTATAAAGATAAGTTATCCTATAAGTAAATATACTATAAGCAGATCATAAGATATAACTCATAAAAATATGGAATTTAGTATGTAGACTTCAATTACTAGGTTTTTGCGTTCAGCATATGAATCAAACAAGTTATTTTAGAAAGTACACAACAGGTTTAAGTCATGCAAGTTGTCCTGGTTAGCAAAGAGGGTCAGAGGATGGAGGAGGAATTGACATATAATAAATAATATATGATAGGTAGTATATTGTGTACTCTTTACATGTATCTATAGACATATATTATTAGCATATACTAGTAATTCTCACCATGTAAGTTTGTTTTATGGCTAAAATGAGACAAACCTATATGATGGAAATTTATTAACTTTATTTATTTATTACCAGGATGATGTAAATAAGGTAAATACAATTACATGAGATCAATCAATAGTATGTAACAGAGTTTTTATGTAGCCTGTCACTTTGCTTCAATGTCCATAGCCTCTCCAATAAGTCATGCTACCAACCACCAAGACCTGAGTTCTTAAAATGTCTATAAGAAGAACATACTTTAGATAGATAGGAATAATAACAATAATAATTAAGCACTGTAGCATTTAATATTAAATTTTATAGAAAAATTAATATACTTAATAAAAATAAAAGAACACTTCTTTGTATGAAGAATAATATAAGCTAAAATTGATGATAGATAGTTGGTGGATGGATGGATGGATGGATGGATGGATAGATAGACAAACAGTAGGTTCCTTGGTGAGAATGCCTTCTTGTCTTTCAGAAGAGGAAAAGAGATAGGTTTACCAAGAATGATGTTTCCTTAGCAATAGTAGCAACAGGAAATTTATAGCACACATCCCTTCTAATCATATACTGGCCTACGGAATGACCATCCTGTATGCTTCAAACAAATAAATCATTATGTCATATACTTTTACTCTTTAATAATTTTTACTCTAAATCTCAAGTAGGTCTCCAGCATTCCCAAAGTAAAAATCAAAACACATTTTCCTATTTCTAAAACTCCTAGACAGCTCATCTCCTAGTCATACTTTATTTGTAAAGACAGGTTGTTTCAGGTATAATTTACAGAAATGAAAATTTATTCATTTATTGGTGTATAATTCTATGAGTTGGACAAATGTATAAGCAAATTCTGACCCTAAGGCCGTTTAACAAAGAATAATTAATGTCTGAATGCCAAATGTTAATAGTTTAATGTTATAAGCCTGAAATGCTTAATAATTCCATTGTCTTCAACATTAAGTCAGTACCTCAAAAGAGCATGTAATATTATAATCTACCTATTAAAAGTGAAAAGAGACTCTAGTTTTCCCTATTACCTCTAGGAGAAAAACTGTACAAACAGTTCTACTCTGAAAAAAAGGTTACTGAAATGAATGAATGTCATGATCATTAAAATTTTCAGCTTTAAATAAACATCTATGTCCTTTGATTATGCACTCAAGGAAAAGTGTGCCAAACACTATTTAAGATAGCTAATGTAATTTAATATTAACGTTATTTAAGACTGACTACCAGTGAATTGTCATTATAGAGAGCTATATCTTTTTTAACTTAAATATTGGCCAAGTTCCTGAATGATTTTGGTTTCTCTAGAGGCCTTAGATACCTTAAGGCCTTAGAGGCCTTAATTACCTAAGCATCTCTAACATGTATTAACATGAGGTTGGTAAAATGTCTATTATCTGTGGTAAATGAGAAGGAATTGCTTTAAAAAAAGATCAAATTTGTTGCTCTTTGTGGATTTTTCCTTAATATTATAATCCTCTTTGATTAAGAAAAGATAATCTAGATGACTGAGAAATAACTCTGTCATGAAGGAGAAATAAGGCACTAATCCTGTTTTCCGTAGAGATATCACAGATTTTATGCCTTTGTTAAATCCTATGATTAGTCAGAGAAATTGTGTTTCCAAAGCTCTGATCTACTTTTTTTGATGCTAAAGTGAAAATATATCAGATATACCTTTCTGAGGTCTCTAGTTTCAGGATTTGATAATTAACACTCAGGGAACACCAGGTAAGTGGAGATAGAGTCCAAGACATGTATTTCTATGAAAATTACCTCTGAGACTTGGTGGTGTTTTCTCCTTTCTCTGTGAATCTCCCCAGTGCCTACGTACCATGGATATAGCCTATAAGAAATCAGATTTATCCATTCTGATAGTAAGAATGATTCAGAATATTTTATTTACTTGTGTTCTGAAGTAAATTAGAGAAAGATAAGCTATACGGTCACACATTATTAAATACTCTTTTAACTTATAATTGCAATTTTTCAATATTAAACATATATATAAAGTTATGTCTGACTCTCTGTGATACAACTTCTTGCTGCTGCTGCTGCTGCTAAGTCGCTTCAGTCGTGTCTGACTCTGTGCAACCCCATGGACTGTAGCCTACCAGGCTCCTCCGTCCATGGGATTTTCCAGGCAAGAGTACTGGAGTGGGGTGCCATTGCCTTCTCCGCAACTTCTTGCTAATAAGTGCTAACTTTATAACTTGTATTAAACACTCCTATCCAGTTCAATTTAACAAATATTTTTTGAATAGTCTCTCCGGACCAGGCATTATGCTATCAAACAGGAACATAAAGATGACTAGAAAAATCCCTATCCTGGAGTTTGTAGTTTTAAAGCCGAAATGTGTCTATTATGCTAATGAATACCATGTAAAGCAGATGATGTTCTACATTCACTCAGTGAGATTAAAGCACTGAGAACATTTAAGGGAGAAAAACACTGATGCTAATTGGGGAGACTAATAAAGATTTCAAGGAGGAGGTAGCATTGGAAATGATCCATTAAGGATGAGTCAGACTTTGGTGGATGTGAATATAAAGTAAAGGAGATAGGAATACTGAGTCCTTTTTGTTTAACTGAAGCATGGAATGAAGTTATAAGAATAGAAGGTGATAAACTAAATTGTAGAGCCCAGACCTTAAACACTAAGTAGATTTTGAACTCTCTTAAGACAATAAAATTCTCAACATTAGGTCTTAACAGAATTGGGATTTGATATTTTCAGGAAAAAATAAATGCAAGCACACACAAATGCACATACACACACACACACACACACATATACACTCATGTACATATACATAAAAAACACATACATATAAATATATTTGCATATATATAGAGTGTTCTTAATTGAAGTGAGAGAAAACTAATCGTTTTGTAGTTGGTAAGCCTAGAAAAATATGAGAATCTTTAATCATCAGTTGTAAGATAAATATAAAACTATATTTATGGCAAGCATAGCCACCAAAATAACACTTGAAACATTCACATGAATATGGGATAACTGCATAATATCAAAGTTCATGTTATTATAGTATAATGTAACTCTATTTATTAGTAAGTAATATACTAATAGGCTGAAAATATAGCTAGTACTGGTGCCTACATTTTTGAGAAACTGGCTAAAACATCAGAAATTAAATATATGCAATTTAGACTAAGATGAAAAATACTGTTACTTGTTGTTTTTATCTCAAATGTAAATGTTCTGAGTTACTTAATGCTCACCACTTTCCATACATTGTAATAGAACCAGGAGATTTTATATTAATAAGAAAGATATTTCTCTAAACCTCAGTTTTGTAGAACTTAAAATTTCCACAAAACCATTGACTAAAAGAGTAAGTCACTAAGACTTTCCATTTTCCCTCATCAATTGCTAAATGTATGCTTCTAGTGATCTATAGACAATGGATTTAATGTATAATAATACACCCAAAGAATGATGATCACAGCTTCCTAATAGTATGTTAATGCCCATTGTGGCTAACGCCCACTGAAAACTTTTATATGCTTACAAGTAATCATATTGTTTTTCATGTATTATAGATACTGATAAAATATTTTGTATTTTCCATATTATGTTCTTCTGCAAATTAAACATTATGAGGATCCTCTATCTTCAGACAAATCTGTGGAAGAAAAAATGATGAGAGAAGGAAAAGATCCTAAAAATCAATATGCTTTCATTTGTGAGGATGATTTTGATCCATTTTCAGATATGAGACAGGCAGAGATTGATTTGAGAGCATTTAAAGTCAGCTAAATAATTTAATATTCCTTTTTACAAAATTCTTAAATTCAAATAGATAAGTATAATCAAGAACTGGTATGAGTATATAAATAATACACAGTTTCATATGTTCAAAGATGTCTAACCTAAAGATTATTATAAATATTATGAAATATAAGTTTCACAGATTCATTTAGAATCTATTTACTGAGAATATAATATGTATCAGACATGATACTGTAACCCTTGTTCTAAGGACTTGTCTGAAAATGACCATGAGAAAAGAATGAGTCTATCTCAAGAAGAATATTAAAATCTATGAAAAGAATGGACATTTGAGCTGATGTTTTAAGATTAAGTAGAAGATTTTCCAAGTAGGAATGAGGGCAAAACATGATAAAGTCAGAGAAGAAAACAAACAAAAATATCAGGAAGACATTAATACATACTGTACTTGTGTGTTGAACTGTGTCTCCTTCCAAATATGTTGCTGTCCTTCCAGGTATCTATGACTGTGACCTTATCTGACAATAGAATCTGCAGATGCAATTTAGGTGTAAGTTAAAGTCTTCCTGCAGTAGGGTGGGCTCGCAAACCATTGTGAAACTGGTGGCCTTCTAAGAAGAGACACAGAGCCAGACATGCACAGAGGAAACATCATATAAAGACACACATGTAGGGGGAAGGCGATTATGTGACAACAGAGGCAGCAATTGCAGGGCTGTGCCTGCAAGCCAAGGAGCAGCAAAGGTTGTCAGCAAACACCAGAAGTAGGAGAGAAGACTGGAACAGACTGTCACTCATTGTCCCCAAGAAGGAACCAGTTCTGCTGACACCTGGATTTCAAACATCTGGTCTCCCAACTTAGAGAGAATGTATTTGAAGTGCTTTAAGTCACCCAGTTTGTGGTCATTTGCTACGGCAGTCCCAGGAAACAAATACAACATGCTTAAGGGATGATGTTTTAGAGTTGTCTTATGATGAAGTACTTAGCTGTGAAAACACATGGAACGAACTGATGAGAGGACTGACAAAATCAAATGAAAATGGCTATTGTGTGAGGAAGCTAAGGAATAACCCTTTCAACATACAGTAACACAGAGGATTTTCTTTTTATTTCAAGGCATAGTCTTCTTATATTTGTTTAGTAGAGGGAGCATGAATTGCAATGATGATAATTTTTAACAGTGAAAAGCTACAGCTATGCTGGCCAAAGAGACTATTTCAATTTTGCAGCTGAGGGATAATGATGGCTGATATTATATAATGTTAAACGTGCAGTGCCCTCTATGGATGAACATGCTATTTTGGACTCATCCTAACAAATGGTCTTTGTTATCTTTTTTCCATCACTGGCATAGGGTTTTTACTGAATTAGCCAGATTTTTCTTTCTTATTTCTCTTACAGTTAGGGCCCTCATTAAAAAGATGGCCAGAGTAGGAAATATCTTGATAATGGTATAGACAATGTCTTTGATAAATGAGATCTTAAAAATGAGTGAAGTCGGTCAGTCGTGTCCGACTCTTTGCAACCCCATGGACTGTACCCTGCCAGGCTCCTCTGTCCATGGGATTTTCCAGGCAAGAACACTGGAGTGGGTTGCCATTTTTTAAAAATGAGGGAATTTAAATTCACAATACAGAATCCGAAGGTAAACAACAAAACTTGATAGACTGAAAAGCATGACACTGGCCTCACTAGTACCAGCTGGGAAATCTAGTCTTAAATAGTAATTGATTCTTGAGCTGGATCAGTCATATATACCCATTTCATTACCCAAACGGTTACTTTGAGGGACAAGCTGAAATGTTTCTAATAGCAGGTAAATTTGAGTAATTATTAACTTTAAACATTCAAAGAAACATTACGTGATTAGAGGAAATTGGACAGACACACACAAGTTGTTAAACACTTTGTACTTATTTTCTGCAGCAACATATTTTACTTATTTTTTCTATGATATATAATTTTAGGAACAATTACTGACATTTTACTTGCTATAAAATGCTTGGATTGGACTAAGTTCTTCAACACCTGTATGGTTTTGGTCTTACCGGGGTCTTGATACCAGATTCTTTTATAGATTAGAGAGAAAGAAGCAACGAGGAACTAAAGCCAAAAGGCAGAATAGAGAGCCTGTAGGTTCTTCCAACAAACAACAGACAACACACAATACATGCTCTTCCAACAACATAAGAGATGACTCAACACATGGACACCACATATGGTCAATACAAAAATCAGACTGATTATAGTCTCTGCAGGTGAAGATGGAGTAGCTGTATATAGTCAGCAAAAACAAGATCGGGAGCTGACTGAGGCTCAGATCACGAATTCCTTATTGTCGAACTCAGACTTAAAATGAAGAAAGAAGGGAAAATCACTAGGCCATTAAGGTCTGACCTAAATCAAACCCCTTATGATTATACAGTGGAAATGACAAATAGATTCAAGGGATTAGATCTGATAGAGTGCCTACAGAACTATGGATAGAGATTGGTAACATTGTATAGGAGGCAGTGATCAAGACCATTCCCAAGAAAAAGAAATGCAAAAAGGCAAAATGGTTGTCTGAGGAGGCCTTTCAAATAGCCAAGAAAAGAAGAGAAGCAAAAGGCAAAGGAGAAGAAGAAAGATATACCCATCTGAATGCAGAGTTCCAAAGAATAGCAAGGGGAGATAAGAAAAAAATAGAGGAAAACAAAACAATGGGAAAGACTAGAGATCTTTTCAAGAAAATTAGAGATACCAAGGGTACATTTCATGCAACGATGGGCACAATAAAGGACAGAAACTGTATGGACCTAACAGAAGCAGAAGATAGTAAGAAGAGGTAGCAAGGATACCTATAAAAATTATATGAAAAAAGATCTTTATGACCCAGATAACCACGATGGTATGATCACTCACCTAGAGCCAGACATCTTGGAGTGTGAAGTCAAGTGGGCCTTAGGAAGCATCACTACAAACAAAGCTAGTGGAGGTGATGGAATTCTAGCTGAGCTATTTCAAATCCTAAAAGATGATGCTGTAAAGGTGCTTCACTCAATTTGCCAGCAAATATGGAAAACTCAGCAGTGGCCACAGGACCGGAAAAGGTCAGTTTTCATTCCAGCCCCAAAGAAGGACAATGTCAAAGAATGTTCAAACTACCACACAATTACATTCATTTCACATGCTAGCCAAGTAATCCTCAAAATTCTCCAACCCAGAGTCAATAGTATATGAACTAAGAACTTCCAGATGTTCAAGCTGGATTTAGAAAAAGCAGAGGAACCAGAGATAAGATAGCCAACATCCACTTCATATCAGAAAAAGAGAATTCCAGAAAACATCTACTTCTGCTTCATTGACTACACTAAAGCATTTTACTGTGTGGATCACAACAAACTGAGGAAAATTCTTTAAAAAATGGGAATACCAGACCACCTTACCTGCTTTCTCAGAAACCCATATACAGGTAAAGAAGCAACAGTTACAACCAAACATGAAACAATGGACTGATTCCAAATTGGGAAAGGAGTACGTCAAAGCTGTATATTGTCACCTTGCTTATTTAACTTATATGCAGAGTGCATCATGCAAAATGCTGGGCTAGATGAAGCACAAGCTGGAATCAGGATTGCAGGGAGAAATATCAATAACCTCATATATGCAGATGATACCACCTTTATGGCAGAAAGTGAAGAGGAACTCAAGAGCCTCTTGATGAAGGTGAAAGAGGAGAATGAAGAAACTGGCTTAAAACTCAACATTCAAAAACCTCAGATCATGGCATCTGGTCCCAACACTTCATGGCAAATAGACAGGGAAACAGTGGAACCAGTGACAGGCTTTATTTTCTTGGGCTCCAAAATCACTGCAGATGGTGATTGCAGCTATGAAATTAAAAGACTTTTGCTCCTTGGAAGTAAATCTATGACAAACGTAGGCAGCGTATTAAAAGCAGAGACATTACTTTGCTGACAAAGGTCCATCTAGTCAAAGCTATGGTTTTTCCAGTAGTCATGGATGGATATTGACAGTTGGACCATAAAGAAAGCTGAATGCCAAAGAATTGATGCTTTTGAGCTGTGGTGTTGGAGAAGACTCTTGAGAGTCCCTTGGACTGCAAGGAGATCCAACCAGTCCATCCTAAAGGAGATCAACTGAATATTCATTGGAAAGACTTATGCTGATGCTCTAATACTCTGGTCACCTGATGCGAAGAGCCAACTGATTAGAAAAGATCCTGATACTGTGAAAGATTGAAGGCAGGAGGAGAAGGGGACAACAGAGGTCAGGATGATTGGAAGGCATCACTGACGCAGTGGACATGAGTTTGAGCAAGCTCTGGGAGATGGTGAAGGACAGGGAATCCTGGTGTGCTGCAGTCCATGGGGTTGCAAAGAGTCAAACATGACTGAGTGACTGAACAAATGTTTTGATAATAATGTTATAACTTAATATGCATCATATTTTTATATCTCTGGACTATCATAACAGTATAAAATATCTGATGTTTCCTTTACTATCTCCCTTCCTTTTTCCAACCTTTCTTTGCATTATATTAGGGATCAGTCATATTCACAAGTAAATGATTTTTACTCCCAGTGAAGCAACTGCATCAAGCAAACCTTTCCCCTTACTGAAGATTTCAAACCATCTTTTGGTCTTACTACTCAATTTTTGAGGTTCTTAATTAAATCTCTAGGAACAAGTGAATACTACTTGAGAGTCAACACAGCTCTTGGCCTTATACAGATGTCACAAAAAATCATCATTGAAGGATAATTTCAGAGATAAATGAAGGCACCATTAGATAGAGTAGTATAGAGAAGCACAAGTAAAAACCATTTTTATTTTGACAGTATTTGATTTACGTAGAGGTTGCAGGAAAAGCCTGCACAGCCCTGTTAACTTTATCAGTATTCACAATATAAATTTCTGGGAGAAAATTCAGTATTTGCTTTGGTTTTATTGAAATGATGAACATGAATATGTCAGCTGCCTGCCTTGGTTAAAAAAGTGCTATGGAATTTCAATGCAAGAAGCACATGTTAATAACAAGGAAACAACATCCATTTGTATAGACCAGTGTTTTCAACAAGGATTTAGGGAACAGTTAGTATGATTCTTACCAATATTTCCTTTCTATAGGCAGAATGAATAATTCTGATGATTAAACAGAATATTCAAAGGGATATTCTAAGAGGAACTAATCGAAAGTTCAATGCAAAAATCTAACAATATGGGCTTATAATAATAACCTGTGTTTTCCATGTGGATAGATATAGACACAGGGGTCGAGACAAAGATAGATTGATTCGAGCTCTATCATATATTTTCATTTAATTTAACATAAAATAAAATCATCAATCAAGGATGAAAGAAATTTCATTTCAAAATCCAAATATTGTTAGTATTGATTGTAATAAAAGTGTTTGGCCATAGGGCTGTCTTTGGTATATTAAAATGAAAAAAAAAAAAATTCCAGTTTACTAATAGGTCAAGTTGCTTGCTTTTAGCGAGCATATCAATTGGTCTGGAAAAGTTGAGTGAAAAAGATCAAGAGAGGGAAAAAGACCACTCATATATGTGTTTTCACAATTAATAAACTGCTGTGGTGGTGGTTGCTGTTTTCTTTTACATAGATTTCATATAATGAAATTTCTACTACCTTTAGGCAGAATTGAGATCTGTAGAAGAAAAATGCAACATGAAGTCTTGAAATTTTTTCAAGACAAGAATTTATAAACATTTACTTTTAAAATATGTTTTTATGGTTGTATAATTTACATCCAATAAAATGCACAAATCCTATATGTTCATTTTGATGAGTTATGATATTATATATATCAATGCAACCAAAACCCTAAGCAAGATATAGAATATTTTCATCATTCTCGAGAATTCTTACATATGTCTTTCTATTCAATTTTCACCCTCAAAGTAGCAGCCGCTTTCTGATTGCCATTGAACCACCTTGTTATGTCTATTCTTGTATTCTTATAAATGGAATCACAGTGCATAGTCTTTCATGTCTGGCTTATTTCACTCAAAATAATGCTTTTAGAATCCATGCATGTTTTTGCATGTATTATTAGTTTGCTCATTTGTACAAGTAGTATTATATTGCAGGAATATACCAAAATACATTTATATAATCACTGATAAATATTTTGAGTTATTTCCAGTTTTTGTCTGTTATTATTAGGGTTTCTACAAGCATTCTAATGTAAGCCTACTTGTGGATATATATTTAATTTTTATTTGGGTAAATAACCTAGCTTCCCATGTGGCGCTAGTGGTAAAGAGCCTGCCTACCAAGGCAGATAGATGTAAGAGATTCAGGTTCGATCTCTGGATCAGGAAGATTCCCTGGAGAAGGAAATGACGGCCCACTTCAGTATTTTTGCCTGGAGAATCCCATGGACAGAGGAGCCTGGTGGGCTGCAGACCATAGGGTCACACAGAGTCAGACACAACCGAAGTGCCTTAGCAGCACACAAATAACCTGGACTGGAATTTCTAGGTCATAAGGTTTAACTAGGGGCTACCCCAGTGGCTCAGTGGTAAAGAATCTACCAGCAATGCAGGAGACACAGGAGATGTGGGCTTGTTCCCTAGATCAGGATGACACCCTGGAGGCTGGCATAGCAACCCCTTCCAGCATTCTTGCCTGAAGAATTCCATGGACAGAGGAGTTTAACGGGCTACAGTCCATGGGTTCACAAAGTGTGGACACTACTGAAGCCACTAAGCATGCACACACACAGGCAAGGTTTAACTATACGTGTTTATCTTTAAATATATAAGAAATCACAGCCAACCTACTTTTCAATGAGGCCATGCCATTTTTGAGAATTCATGTTGCTCTGTGTTGTGATAATGCCCTCCACTGAAATGTCCTATTCCCCCAAACCTGATACTATATCACCTTCCATAGCAAAAGGGACTTTGCAGATGTGATTAATTTGAGGATCTTGAGATAGGAAGATTATCCTAAATTATTTGGTGGATCAAAGATGATAACAGTGTTCATACAATAGGGAGACAGGAGAGTCAGAGTCATAGAAAGAAATGTGATGATGGAGGCAGAAACAGAGGGGTGGGAGTGAGAGAAAGAAGTGATGTCATTGCTGGCTTTGAAAATGGAGGAAGATGCCATGAACCAAGGAATGCAAATGGTGTTCAGCAGCTGGAAGAGGCAATACATTCCCTCTGTAGAGCATCCAGAAGGACTACAACCTGTCCAACACCTCTGTTTTGGGACTTTGGACCTCCAGAACCATAGATAAAAAGGTTATGCTGCTTTAGCCACTACTGCTAAGTCGCTTCAGTCGTGTCCGACTCTGTGCGACCCCATAGACGGCAGCCCATCAGGCTCCGCCGTCCCTGGGATTCTCCAGGCAAGAATACTGAAGTGGATTGCCATTTCCTTCTCCAGTGCATGAAAGGGAAAAGTGAAAGTGAAGTCGCTCAGTCGTGTCTGACTCTTAGCGACCACATGGACTGTAGCCTACCAGGCTCCTCCGTCCATGGGATTTTCCAGGCAAGAGTACTGGAGTGGGGTGCCATTGCCTTCTCCATTAGCCACTAAGTGTGGAGCAATTTGTTACAGGAGCAATAGGACACTAATACAATCTTTACTCTTGCCGACTTCTGGGGTTCCCAATCTTTTTTAGTTTTTGTCATTGTAGAGAGTGTGAAATCATCTAGAACGGTCATTTCAATTTGCATTTGCCTGATGACTAATGACATTGGACACATTTTCACATGCTTTTATGTCACTTATGTTTCATTCTCTGGGAAGTACATTGCCCATCATTCTACTGCATTGTTTTCACCTAGTTGCTTATTAGCAGATTTTTTTTTTTTTTGGTGTCACTTCTATATCAGATAGATGTGTTATAGATATTTTCCAGTGTAGGACTTATCTATTCATTTCCTTAATATTGTCTTCTCATGAGATACAATTCTTCATTTTATTAAGCTCTAACTATACATTATTATCTTTTATAGTTATTATTTTTCTGGCCAACAAAATTATTGCTTTCCTCAATGTCACTAAAATATTTTCATATGTCTTCTTTTGGAAGGTTTATGGTTCAAATTTTCATATTTACATGTATGATTCATCCCAGATTCATCTATATCTATGAAGTGAGCTAAGAGTCAAGGTTCATCTTTTTTCCTATACAGCTATCCAGCTTTTTCAAAATCATTTCTTAAATATTTTCTTTCTTTTGTTCATTGAATTTCCTTGGAACCAAAGAATATTAAACTCTTGGTGAAAATACTTGGTCTAAAAGTAGGCAGGCACACAAACAATGCTTTCATTTTACAGTATTATTTATAAAGCAAAGTTCACACAAGGAATAAGGAGAAACTAAGTAACCCTGGTCATATCTGAGTAGGTGGGCAGCAGCTCTGTTATAGCTGTTAATAAAATAGAAAGTTTTAGAGTTCAACACATAGATTAGGGAAGAGAAAGCTTAAGAAAGAAGAAACTTTATGTTTTTGATGAGATGGTGCTTTTCTAGGTGATCTTGATAAAGAGTTAATGACAAGATGCAAACAAGAAGACTTGAAAATGTATTGGTGGTAGTGGGAAACATATAAGTTTCTGAATCCCTTTTAATGATGGAATAAGAACCTGAAACTTATTCTCTATGGAAAGTCACACATTTTCAGCAAAACTTAGAACCATCCTCATTCTGTATGTCTGGAGTGTTTTCAGCAAAGGTGGAGGTGCTCAGATGGCTAAGATTCAATACACTGAGCTGTCATACCACACATACTTGGAATATAACCTCAACGGGCATTTCTCCACCTGTGCAATTCTTTTCTAGGTTCATATTTCACAAACTGCTTTAATTACAGTATTTACTATTGACCTCAGGCAGAAGTTTGAAAGGTTGGAACAAACGTCTGAATTTTGTCTCCATGGACTGCACATCACTGAGCTATTATTCCTGGGGAATTCCATTTCAGGGGAAATCACATAGATAGGCTTTTGCCCTAATACTAATCAGCTGCCTGAGTTGTACATATTTCAGTGCCTTGGCTGGCTCTATTTCTCACTGTGCACAACTGTAATTTTTCTAGAATTTTCTGATGATCTTCTGCAACATTCTTGCTATTATAGCTAGTGAATAATTCTTCATCACTTTCAGTACATTATGTTGCTTTTTTTTAAATTAAACTTCAGGCTAGTGTCATCTATCAGATTAGGGACCTTCCAAAATGAATATTATGATTGTACAGTTCTATTAAATGATCTGCTGACCTATATTCATCATTGATTTAAATATAAACTGCTAACTCATATAGAGTCCTAAATTTGCAAATAAAACTTTTTGCCTGAGTTACCTGGACAGTAATCTCAATAATCTCTTTTCATTTCATATGTAGGGATATAGGCAAAACAAATGCCATTACATCATCACCCAGCACATTTATGAAATAACAAACTTGTCAAATTATGTGTGATCTTTTATTTTTTGAGTGAAAGGGACTCAGTTTGCTGCCCAGAGAAACTGCTAGGGAGCAAAGAAAAGCAAGCAAATAAACTTATATGAGGTCAAAAGACTCAAGGATAAACTTGCTTCCTATCAAAAACAGACAATGTCAGGGCTCATAGACTTTCCTGGGGCTAAAGTCAGAGGCGGTTGCCTCCTGTCTTCAAAAGCCTCATTCATCATGCCGGCTGAAATATGTACCACAGACCTTGCCAAAAATAGCTGTGACTCAAATGTGCCTCATTCAAGCATGGAAGAATACAGTAGCCAACAAACTAAAACATATGTCTCAAACTCTAAAATAATACTTGATTAAGATTATTCTTCTGAGCCCATGCTCTGCAATAAGAGAAGCCACCACAATGTGAAGCCCATGCAGTGCAACTAGAGAGTAGTCCCCAATCACCACAAATGCAAAAAAAAACCCGTGAATCAATGAAGACCCAGCACTGTCAAAATAAATATTTTTTTTTAAGTATTCTCCAGTATTTAAAAATTCTATTGCTTTATTTGTATGTTATGCATCTTTGAGTGCAATCCATTTTTATTTTTTCTAGAGATAAAAATCTTCAGGATTTTCTTAGATTCCAAATTTATCAGTGTACCAGAACTAGTGAAGTATGATTAATTTCAAAATACATTTGCAAATTAATTCAGATGTCAATGACAAAACATTGACATATATGCAAATTAATGTCATAATTTAAGTCTTTTGCAAATTAGCACTTTTTCAATAGGGAACATTACTAAAAAATGGCAAATCTATAATAAAATGTATATTTGTGTCCTAATCTTTGCTTCTTTTTGGGGACTATATAATTATTATTTGATATATTTTCTATGTTAGTCATCACTGGTTTGCTTTCTCAGTCATGTCTGACTCTTTGTAACCCCATAGATTGTAGCCCACCAGGCCTCTGTCATGGGATTTCCCAGGCAAGAATAGTGGAGCAGGTTCCATTTCCTTCTCCAGGGGATCTTCCAGACCCAAGGACTGAACCCACATCCCTTATATCTCCTGCACTGCAGGCAGATTCTTTACTGCTGAGCCATTAGGGAAGCCAATACTAGTCATAAAGCATTTTTAATTGAAAAATGATTCTCAGTACATAAAAAAGTTGGGACCTTCAGTGCTGGTATTAATTAATTTTGAAGCAATAGCAAAAGGATGTTCAACCCTCTTTAGCTTTATTAAAATACTGTTATATTTTGTTATGTTAAACTATTAAAACATAAAAATAGGAGCCTTTGTCCTTTAAATTGATAAGTATCTTAAAATAGAATAAATGTTGCTGCCACCAGACTTTTATTATGATATTGTTTAAAGAGACACTTCAAGCTAGAAAATTAGAAGCTTTCTTTTTCTTAAAATTTCTATATATGCTATGCCTTTATTCCCAGAAAACAAGCTAATGATATAAAAAAGGGCTTTAAATTTTTCACTCAAAATAATCACACTGAGATTAAATAGAAGAGAATAGGTCCTTTTGGAAACCTGTGGTATATTATATCACTGGTCTAAGACAAACACGCCTTTTAACTTCATTCTCAACAGGATGAGCTTCACGGCCCTGGTGTTTATCATGCATGTTAGAGAGGAAAGTAGAAAATCACAATTAGGAAGGAGCTTATATTTCCCAGCTTCCCTTGTAGCTCAGCTGGTAAAGAATCACCTGCAATGCAGGAAACCCCAGTTTGATTCCTGGAGAAGTGATAGGCTACCCATTCCAGTATTCTTGGGCTTCCCTGGTAGCTCAGCTGGTAAAGAATCTGCCCACAATGTGGGAGACCCGGCTTCTAACCATGGGTTTAGAAAATCCCTTGGAGAAGGGAAAAGCTACCCACTCGTGTTCTGGCATGGAGAACTCCATGGACTGTATATTCATGGGGTTGCGAGAGTTGGACAAAACTGAGAGACTTTCAACACCTATACATTTCCAAATTTTAAAAACTAACAGAAAGGGAAAGTTTAGGGTAGTATTGAATTAAGTAGCAATAAATTAAGACTACTTTAGCTCCTGATAAATTCCAATAAGCTCTAGAACTATTTTTTTGCAGAAAAAAAGGAATGTTGTTTCAGCCATCTCTCTACAATTCATGCTGAGTATATAGAAAAGCTAATAGATTCATTATCCTAGAAATACCTGATTTGCAAACTGGACCTAACTGAAGATTCACCCAGATACATTTTAACTTCTTAAAGAGATGACAAGTTCTTGGCTGTGGTATTTGACTTCAAATTCAGCAGTTCAGAATATGCTCCAGCTATCCCTGGAACTTCTTTACTATTCGTTGTTAGTTTTATAAATTGTGTTATCTACATTCTTGTGAAATAGTGTTTCTTCATCGAGACTTTGCCTATGACTGAATCATAGAATATTGATTCAAAAGCAAGTGTAAGACCTACAAACTGTCTGAAGCACCTCTAGAAAGATGCCCTCAAGTCCTCTGTGGCCAGAAATGAAACAGATCTGAGAATGTCTTTTCCAGTTTGACATACACCTACCTTAGACTACCTCCTCTGCATTTCCATCACTGGGTCTAATTCTGTTTCTTTTGATGATAGCAAAGTCTTTCCTGTCTTTTATATAATCCTTGGATATTCACTTCATTATTTCCCCTTCACCTCATTGTCAAGTTATCTTTATTCCATTTTAAACATCACCAGATCTTTACTTTTATTTGCTACGATAAACAGCAGATTTTTGTGTTTTTATTAATTACTTCATTCAAACATGATTGAGAATCATTGCCTCTTAACCTAAACTCACTGTGTTTTAGAAATTCTGATCTCACTTTAAGGAGCTAGTCCTCAGTTTTAATAAACTGTAGGCTTATTAAATTTAGATACAATCATTTTAGACATCACATAGCTCATTGCTCATGATTTATAAATGTTAGAATTTGTGGTTTTCTCCTAAATTGTGCAAACTTTCTTAAAATAAAACAAATTTCAATATTGATTATTACTTTAGAAAACTGAGATCCTCAATGTGAAATATTTTTATTGAAGTAAGTGAGAATTGTAAAATCATGTGCATTTATAAAAAGGTACAAATGTACAAATGTGCATTTGTAAAAAAAAATGCACAAAATATTCTGTATACACTTTACCCAGTTCACTCCATGTTAACATTTTATAAAACTATAGTATAATATCACATCAAGATACTGATACTGATACAATCCATTTATGTTACTCAGATTACCAAAATCTGACTTACACTCATCTGTGTCTGTGTGTGTAAACATATTAAGTTCTACGCACTTTTACCACTTGTGTCAGTCTGTGCCTCCACCAATGGAGTCAACATACTGAAAAGTTCCATAACCACAGCATGTCTGATGTTGCTCTTTTATAACCATGCAACAGTAATTTTAGCATAAGTATTTTTACATTTTATTTGGGAAAGGGTCAAAAGTCATTCTGTCAGCCCAGTTCCTGTTCAGATAATTTAAATTAATTGTCTCCCTGTTCTTCTACAGATGCCATCACCGCTTGAGTTATAGAGCTCCAGGGTGCTCCTCCTCTCACTCCTTCAGAGTTGTGATCTATTGCATGTCGGTACATCATCAAAGCAAATTGCCTCTTCAGTGATGTGTAAGTGTAATACATCATCAAAATGGGACATGGTGATAATGCATTACCTGGAAAAAAATGACTATCATACTTGACAGACAAGGTCAAGGAGCGAATTCTGGCAGCTCCAGCAGTTCATCAGCAGCATTTGGGGTTTGGAGGAGAGTTTGTTTGCTTAGAATGATCCACTTGAAAGGTGGACAAGGCTAAAGACATATGTATGCTCTGGGTTGATTCCTTTGGTAAATTAAAAATGAGGTGATTGAACTTCCATTAAAATGACACCTGGGTGACATGTGAATAGGTTTTCTGTCCACAGGGTGTTTAGAATCATGTGTATTTCTGACTCATTCAGCAGCAAATTGTTTTCCAGGGGAAGCTCTTCAACAAAATTGCAAACTCCTTCAGGGTAGTAACTGTCTTTACTTCCTGTGTTCCTTCCATGGTGTCTAAAACATTGCTGAGCCCATGGAAGGCACTCAATAAATACTTGTTTACTGGAATTGAATTTGTAAGCACCAGAGACTCATTTTTTTCTCAACATAGCTTGACGCTCCACTGCCCAGAACCTTCTCATGCTAGCTGGTAAGGTTAGAGTGCTAGAATTCTATTGGCTTACTATCCCATTGCTGTCTATTTTTGTTGTTATTCTTTCTTTCTTTCTTTCTTTTTTAAGTAGAGCTTTCTGGCCAGGAGCTATTTTTATAAAGGATTTCATTCCTAGCTCATGTGGATGAAACCATTTTTTTAAGTTTCGCTTCAGGACGTGAGAGAAGTGTAACTCAGGAAGGTTGTTCTGCACTGAAAAAAGGATAGGATTTGAGAAAGGGTTGTTTTTGACATTGGCACAGCAGAGGTCCCCCCCCTCAACTGCTGCCAAATTAGCTTCTTTAAGAAAAATACTGTATTTATTTCTCTAGTCCTTGGCTCACAGCAGTTTTATTTCAATGTCACCAGTGAAGGAGAGCATGGTAATATTTTGTCCAAGAGTGGGATCTAAAAATGAATCCTCTGAGGATACATTAGAAGAAAGATACCATTGTATGCTGGAAAAGATAGATCATTTTTTGATGCTATTGTAGGACACATATCTATTTCAAAAATACACAAATGACAATACAGTGCATGTAAAGTTCATTTTGGCCAGCTCTAAAAATAACCAAATTAAATTTCTCATGATTATTATTGACAAAGGGTATTCAAGTGGGAATACATCATAATGGTCATTTGAACCAGAGTGGTAAAATAGAGACAAAGTCAATAGATGTCATCTCATTTGCTGGTTCTAATTGCTTAGAGGCCATTATACTGAGAGTCTATTGATAGCAATTATCAGTCAGGGATTAACTAGAAGATCTGCTCGTGTCCCAAGACACAAGGACTGGGACTAATAAAGGACTGTACCTATTAAAATGTTGGGCCATGGATAAGTCACTTCATAAAAATACACCAACAAACTGTTCTGAAAATCACACTATAATAAGTTACATAATGTGCCTTTTTCCATTATAATGCTAACTGCATATGTATTACAAGAAGAAAATAACAATAAATATTTAAAAACAAAAGGAACAAAAAAATTCCCGTGAAAACTATAATCCCACCCAACTGGAGGCAACAATTTATTGATTGATTAATATAACACATCATCAAAATAAGATACAGTGATAAGCCATTGCCCTGAAAGAAATGACTATCATTGACCATTCTTTAACAATATGTATTATTTTAATATCTCCTTTCCTCTCTCATATGTCATAGATATTTTTCACATCAAAAGATAAGCTTTGCAAAGCAATTTTAATATTTGCAGGGCAGTATATTATATGAATATGGAATAATTTAATAAACCAAATGCCTACATTTATACATTAGAGTTTAACTTGTGCGTATTTAAATTTATCCTGACACTAAATACTTTTGAAATGAAATGTTTCTAACTTCCTTAGTAAAGTCCCAAAAGTTGCATAAAATCGCATACCAATTTTGCAGGGTTTATACTGCATTAAAAGAAGGAATTGTACTAAATTACAGTACAGAAAATCTCAGCCAACTTTAGCACCTGGAAACAAATGTATCCTGATTACAAAGTAGGTGCCGGTAGTTCTGCTAAAATGCTTGTTTTGAAGAAGTGAATTTGTTCCATTACTACCGATATATTAAAGGACCATTTAGGCATAACACAAATTTCACATTTGCTTTCATGCTACTTTGTCTCTGACAAACACTAGGTGAGGGGACAAAACAGCACCTGGTTGCAACAAGCCAGGGCTTCCCTGATAGCTCAGCTGGTAAAGAATCTGCCCACAGTGTGGGAGACCTGGGTTCGATCCCTGGGTTCGAAAGATCCCTGGAGAAGGGAAAGGTGACCCACTCCAGTATTCTGGCCTAGAGAATTCCATGGACTGTGTAGTTGGGGTTGCAAAGAGTCGGACACGACTGAGTGGCTTTCACTGAAACAAGCCCAGTAGTGATATACACAACGTAAATGTGCACACACCCAAACACCTAGCAGGTTATCTCGGTTTAACACATGTGTTATTAGCTAACTCATTTATATCCTGTTTTATGGTTTTTTGATTCATTTTGGATAAAGGTTTTCCTACTATCTCATAGTTCCTCAAAAAGTGAAACCCTTTCAACAGCCACTTCCACAGGGAAATTTAGGTCTTTTTATTTTTGTAACATTTTTATTGGTTTCCTATTTGTGTGTGTATATCATGACAAATATTTAAAGTACTATGTCCCAACTCCATTTATCCTATGATGGTTTAGTCACAGTCGTGTCCGATTCTTACGACCCCATAGACCCCACCAGGCTCCTCTGTCCCTGGGATTTTCCAGGCAAGAATACTAGAGTGTTCTCCAGGGATCTTCCCAACTCAAGAATCGAACCTGGGTCTCCTGCACTGTAGGCAGATGCTTTACCGACAGAGCTACCAGGGAAGCCCACTTATCCTATATGCTCTTTATTTTTTATTTCATGACTTTGTGGTAATTTTTAGAAACACCTTTGTTATATTATAACAGAGTTGATGTATGTATGTGCTATATGTGTGAAAGAGGACTTTCTAAAAGACTCCCCTAATTCAACACTTGTGTCATTCAAGTTTAATCCTGATTTTAAAAACGGTAGCTATTAAGTTTTACTCATTAAAGAGCTAGAACTAAACGAGTTTCATTAAATCCATTTATAATTGACTCAGCCTAGAAGCTTTGAAGTTCTGTGATTCTTAAGACACTTTAAAAAAAAAATACTTATTTTAATTGGAGGATAAGTGCTTTACAATATTGTTTTGGTCTCTGCCATATATCAACATGAATCAGCCATAGGAATACACATGTCCTCTCCCTCTTGGCCCTCCTTCCCATCTCCCACTCCATCCCATACCTCTGTTGTCACAGAGCATCTGATTTGAGTTCCCTGTGTCATACAGCAGCTTTTCAGTGGCTATCTATTTTACATATGGTAATGTATATATTTCCATCCTACTCTGTCAATTCATCTCATTCTGACTGGTATGAGGTGAGACCTCATTGTCATTTTGATTTGCATTTCTCTAATAATGAGGGATGTTGAGCAATTTTTTATGTGTTATCAGCCATTTGTATGTCTTCTTTAGAGAAATGTCTGTTTAGGTCTTCTGCCATTTTTTGATTGGGCTATTTATTTTCCTGATGTTGAGCTGTATGAGCTGCTTATATATTCTATAGATTAGTCCTTCATCAGTTGTTTTGTTTGCAATTATTTTCTCCTATTCTGAGGGTCATCTTTTAATCTTCTTTATTGTTTCCTTTGCTATGCAAAATCCTTGAATTTTAATTAAGCCCCATTTGTTTATTTTTGTTTTTATTTATATTACTCTAGGAGGTAGGTACAAGAGGATCTTGCTGTGATGTATGTCAAAGAATGTATTGCCTATGTTTTCCTCTAAGAGCTTTATAGTTTCTGTCCTTACAGCCACTATGGAGAACAGTATGGACGTTCCTTAAAAAACTAGGAACAGAGCTACCATATGACCCAACAATTCCACTACTGGACACAAACTCTGAGAAAACCATAACAGAAAAAGACACATGTACCCCAGTGTTCATGGCAGCACTATTTAGGATAGGTAGGACATGGAAATAACCTAGATATCCATCAACAGATGAATGGATAAAGAAGTTGTGGTACATATAGAATATTATATGTATAATATTAATGTGTAATATATGCATGTATATTATATACATACAGAATATTATTCACAAAAAGGACACATTTGAGTCACTCCTAATGAGCTGGATGAATCTACAGCATGTTATACAAACCACTTTTAACGTAGCAGTTTTGGATTACTTTCCCCAATATGTTAATAAAGTGTGATACTGTTCAAAATGATTTTATTTTTGTTATGAACTTGAATGTGTACCCTGCATTGAATTAGGCAGCATTTTTTCATTTCTATCCTCTTTCTTTTTGAATTTTCTCTCATTTTACCAATTTAATAGGAAAAAATCTATAATGCCAGATATGATAAACTATTTAATATATGGTTATTTTGCTACTTGTATTTCTTTTATCTATGGACTATGCCATAAAGAAGTAGACATGAAAATAGACATTTTAAAATATTGAGCTTTTTGTACACCTGCCATAGGGCAATTCTCAGTGTGTTAGATAACTAATTCTTAGAAAAGATCAAGTAAATATTTTCCCATCTTTTCTAATAATACAATTTATTATGTTTTGTATGCATACATGTAAATACTGAGTGAACCCCTAGCAGATTAAGCCCCCAAATATCCATGCCAGGGGATATAACACTTAAGTTACTAAAAACTAAAGATGAGGAAAGGAATCTTGAAGGTATACAGAGAAAAACACCTTGCATTTAGAGGGAAAAAACAATACAAATGACAGCAAATTTCTTATTAGAAGTCATGGGAGTCAGAAAGAAGTGGCATAATTATTTAGAATACTGAAAGAAAAGTCCTTTCAATCAAATATCCTACACTCAGTAAAAATATCCTTCATGACTGAAAGGGAAATCAAGACATACTTATACAAAAGGAAAACTTTCATCATCAGCAGAACTACCACAAAAGAAGGGCTAAATGAAGTTTTTTCTCTAAACAAAACAAGAATGACAAAATGAGGAAATCTGAAGCATCAAGGAATAAAAGGAATTTGGTAAGCAAAATTATAAAAACAATAGGATTAATTTCATCACTGAATTTTTCTAAACTATGTTTCATTGTAAAGAAAGATATTATAACTTTGTCTTATATGGCTTTAAGTGTACAAAAGAAATTGAGACAAACATTTATAAATATGAGAAAGTAAAGGGGCATAAAACGGGTGAGGTTTTTGAACTTTAATAAAATCAATAAAATTATAACACTAGATTGTAATAAGTTATATATGCATATAATGTCATGGACAGAGGAATCTGGTGGACTATAGTCCATGGGCTCGCAAGAGTTGAACATTAATGAGCAACTACACCACCATCACAATAACCTAGAGCTACCACTAAAATTAAAAAAAAATATTCAAAAACACTATAGATAAATCAAAATAGAAGTCTAAATTTTTTCAATTAACCAATAGGAAGACATGAAGTACAACTGAGAAACAAAACATGGAGAAAAAAATATAGACAACAAAAAACCAAATGGGAGATATAAGCTCTAACATGTCAAGATAATACACCAAATAAAAGACAGAGATTAGTAGAGTAGATTTTAAAATGTGGTATACCTGTATGCTCTTTATAAGAAATTTGTTTCAGATACAATATAAGTAGATATAAGAGAAGGAAACATTCGCCATCCCATCTTATAAAGCTAACATTGCCTTAAGAAAACCAGATAGTAAAAGCAATAAAACTACAGAGAAATACTCCTCATGAATATATATGCAAAATTCCACAACAGAATACTAGGAAATAGTGTTCAGTGACGTATAAAACGAATTATACACTATGACCAAGTGGAGTTATTCCAGAGATACATGTCTGGTTTAATGTTAAAAAATAAAACAATGTAACCTACTATACCAATAAGTTAAAGAAGAAAAGTCATCTGATTGCCTTAACAAGTGTGGACAATCCTTTGACAAAATTCACTAACCACTTTAGAATTTTGGTACTAACATACATACACTACTATATGTAAAACAGATAATCAACAAGGACCTACTGTATATAGCACAAGGAATTCTCCTCAATATTCCATAATAACCTAAATGGGAAAATAATCTGAGGGAATAGATATATATATATGTATAGTTGAATCACTGCTGTATCCCTGAAAATAACAGTGTAAATTAGCTATATTCTAATATAAAATGAAAAAAAAAAACAACTCTCAGAAACACAGAAATAGAGAAAACTTTTCTCAACGTGTTAAAGATCTTCTTAAAAAAGAAAGCTACATTTATCATTGCAGTCAATGGTAAAGATCAAATTCTTCCCCTAAATATCAGGAAAACAATAAGGAAAACACATTCCTATTCAACAAAGCCAATGAAATAAGGCAAGAAAAGAGAAAAAAATCACACTCATTGGAAAAGAAGAAATCAAAAAACCCTAGGACGAATTAGTGAGTCCCCAAGGTCATGTGATACATACAAGACTAACATTTAAAACTTTATCTTTGTACAATAAGCAAGGAACATATGGACACAAAATGTAAAAGTACAATACCATTTACAGTTGTTAAAAGGGGAATATTTAGGTGTAAATCTAGGAAAACATGTATAGGAATTTTATATCAAAATTATGTAATGCTGATGAAAGTAATCAAACTACATAAATGGAAGAATACTCTACTTTAATGGATTTGAAGAATACTCTACTTTAATGGATTTGAAGATTCAATGTGGTGAATATGTCAACTTTCTCCCAAATGATATATAGGTTAACACAATTCCTATTAAAACTCCAGCAATATTTTTGTAGACATAAACAACATATTTTAAAACTTACATAGAAAGGCAAAAGAACAAAACAATTTTCAAAAGAAGAATAAAATGGGAAGTACAAGTCTATCTAATTTCAAGGCATATTCAAGTAATCGAGATAGTTTGGTATTGACAGAAAAAAAGAAACAAAACAAAAAACCAGACACATAGATCAGTGTAATACAACAGAAAACCCTGAATTTGACTCATCCTAACACATCCAACTGATGTTATACCTAGGTGCAAAGGCAATTCAAAAGAAAAAAAAAAGACTATCTTTTAACAAACGGTGCCAGAGAAATAGAATATTCGCATGGGAAAAAATAACTATGTCTCATGTCTCTCATAAACATTAACTCAAAGCAGAGAATGGATTTAAACATAAAATGATAAAACTTTTAGAAAACTTAGAAAAAATCTTTGGAATCTAGAACTAGGCAGAGTTCTTATACTTGACACCAAAAATACGTTACATAAAAGAAAAAATATTATAAATTAAACTCTTTTTCTTTGCAATGGTCCCTGTCAAAAGTATTGAAAGAAAACCTAGAGATAGAAAGAATTGATTTGCAAATCACATATCCAGAAACAAATTGTTATGTAGAAAATATAGAGAATGCTTAAAACTCAAATTTCATGGCACAAATAATCCAGTTAGAGAATGAGCAAAAAAAAAATAAAGAAAGAAAAAAGAAAAGAAAAAACTCTTCACCAAATACACACACACACACACACACACACACACACACACACACACACGATACATAAGCTCATGAAAATTAATTAAGTAACATTGGGTCATCAGAAAAATGCAAAGTAAAGCCACAGTATAGTATCACTATAGAACTATGTGAATGACTAAAATTAAAAATAATGAAATAAACATGTTAGTAAAGATGCTGAGAAGCTGAATTACTCTTACATAACTAGTGAGAATTTAAGAAAGGAAGAGTTTGTAAGTTTCTTAGGTAAACCTATAACTATTGTATAGAGCAATGGCTCTTCTGGGCTTTTATTCCAGAGAAATGTGTAAAGGAATATTCATAGTAGCTTTATTCATCATAGTTCCAAACTGGAGACAATCTAGAAGTTCTTCATCTGGTGACTGCCTAAACAAACTCATGAGCATGGATTATGCCAAATGAAAACAGCCAGTCCCAAAATGTTCTGTACTGTATTCCTCTGAAACACCATCCTTGAAGTGTTGACTAAATTATAGAAATGGAGAACAGATAAGCAGTTGCCAGGCCAGAAGTGGATGTAGTTATTAAACAGTAAAATGAAGATTCCTTGTGGTGACAAAAATGTTATGTATCACTCTCAATATCCTAGTTGTGATATGCACTTTAGTTTTTCAAAACCTTGTCATTGGGAGGATCTGGGTAAAGGGTACATAAGAGCTCTGTATCAGTTCCTGAAACTGCATATGAATGATATCAAAAGAAAATGTTAAACACACACATACATACACACACACTCACTCTAAAATACCAACTTTCTCCAGTGCACATTTATATTTTTATCCTATATTTAAACATTTTATCCTACATTAAACTGCTAGTTACAGGTTTCATGGACATATGACTTACGTGGACAGAAGGTCCCACACTTAGAAAGTCTCTATTCTGGGCTTCGATGAACATGGGTTTGGGTAGACTCCGGGAGTTGGTGATGGACAGAGAGGCCTGGCGTGCTGCAATTCATGGGGTCGCAGAGAGTCGGACACGACTGAGCAACTGACCTGAACGGATTCTGGGCTTAATCCTCTGATGCTGCCATCTTGAAATTCTTAAGAATATTTGAACAAGGAGCCCACATTTGCATTTGCAATGGATACACAAATTATAGACCAGGTCCTGGCGATAGGTAATGAAAAGGTTTACAGGTAGCTATTAGGTTGGTGCAAAAGTAATCAGCTATTTCAGAGCCTGAATTTTTAATCATTATAACTAGGTTCAAACACATCTTTGTTAATCAAAATAGGAACCATTACAATCAACATCTTTTTGCCAATGAGAAATAAGTATGTTTCTTCCTGTACCATAAACATTCATATTTCAGGATTCAAGAAATTCTTTCTGCATGTTGCTGGTTGTGGAAGTGTTTTCCCTGCAAAAGGTTATTGAGATGCTTGACAAAGTGGTAGTTAGTTGATGAGAGGTCATGTGACTATGGAAGATGAGGCAAAAATTCATAGTCAAATTCATTCAGTTTTTGAAGTGTTTTTTGTGTGACATGTGGTCAGGCATTGTCATGTAGAAGAACTGGGCCCATTCTGTTGACTGATGCCAGCTGTAGGTGTTGCAGTTTTTGGTGCATCTTATCAATCTGCTGAGCATACTTCTCAGATGTAGTGGTTTCACTGAGATTCAGAAAGCTGTAGTGGGTCAGACCAGCAGCAGACCACCAAACAGTGATCATGAGCTTTTTTGGTGCAAGTTTGGAGCAAGTTTTGCTTTCTTTGGAGTTTCTTCTCACTGAGTTGCCTGTTGTCAGTTGTTGTATAATATCCACCACATGTCACAACCAGATGGAGAAATGGTTCATTGCTGTTGCATAGAGAGAAGACAACACTTCCAAACAACGATTTTTTAAATTTCTGGTCAGCTCATGAGGCACCCAATTATTGAATATTTTCACCTTTCCAATTTACTTCAAATGCCAAATGACTGTAGAATGGTCAATGTTGAGTTCTTTGGCAACTTCTCATGTACTTATTAGAGGATCAGCTTCGATGATGGCTCTCAATTGATCATTGTCAACTTTTGATGGCCAGCCACTGTGCTCCTCATCTTCAAGGCTCTTGTTTCCTTTGCAAAACTTCTTGAACCAACATTGTCCTGTACCTTTGCTAACAGTTCCTGGGCCAAATGCATTGTTGATGTGAATTATCTCTGCTGCTATACAACCCAATTTGAACTTGAATAAGAAAATCACTTGAATTTGCTGTTTGTCTAACATCATTTCCATAGTCTAAAATAAATTTAAGATGCATAACAAGTAATAAGTCATTAGCAAAAAATAAAATAAAGAAATGCATATGAAAATAATATATAACATAGCCACATTTATTTAGAATGTATTCCAATATCAAAGGGCAAATTTCAGCAATGCAAAAACCAAAATTACATTTGCACCAATCTAATATTTTTTTCCTAATAAGGAGTAGAAAAGTTAGCTGTTAAACATAAAAATTTAAATCATATGATCGATACATGTTAACCATATTTCAAAAAGCCAGAGTGAGAGCTGAGACCAGTCTGAATCCTCTTTAAGGGAAAAAAAAAAAAAAAAAAAGAAATTGATCCCACCAACACATACCTATCTAAGCCTGAGCCCTAAATTTCAAAAGCCATTGTTTCTAGCTATTGCAAAGCTAGATTTGCAATACAAATTTGCAATACCTGACCTTTCACAAGAAAATATGGTTATTTTTCATTCTTCGTCTCCTAAGCAATTTGCTTATTGTGCAAGGATTTTCAGGGGAAAAAAATGTTACTGTTAAGATTTGAGTTTTTGCAAAATGCACCAAGCTATAAATTTATCATACCATGAAAGATCATCATAAATCATAAAATTGTGGTTGTTAGGAAAATGAATAAGAAATGTAGTCAAAAGAGATTGTAGTTGTATAATTTTTAAAGGTCAACATAATACAAAATAAACTTTTAAAACTTTAAAAAATTGGCTAAAAAATGGGCACTGAGTACTCCTAAAATAAGTATCCTTCCTTCCTTCCTTTTTTCCTTCATCTCTCTCTCATATGCTTTTCAATATGTTATAGTGTTTTCATTGCTTGAATGTTATGTAACTTCCAAATTTATGTACAAGAAAAACCAACAAAACAAGAATGATTCCACAGCAAAGGAGATGACTGCTGTATAGAATCTAGTGTTGTACATCTTACAGAGCAGGTAACAGATACTTGTTGAGTGAATGTGTTGGTTAATTGGAAAGTAAAATCTGATGGAGATATTTCTATCATACAGATAATTCACTGATAACTGATGACCATCCACAATTCATTTGTCCATATAACATATGGTCAATATTTATTATAATTATCCTAAAATTTCAGAAGAAACTTGAGTAGTCCTTTATACTGTCTTCCTCTATAAATTTATTAAGATCAGTATGATGTAGCCTCCTTTTAGAAAGAAATATTAATTCTTATTTTAATGAGCATATACTGGAAAATAATATTATATTAATACCACTATTTGACTAACTGTCAAAATAAAATGGAACCTGCTAGCCCAAAGTGTATTTTGGCTAATTTATATATATATATGTGGGAGAAAAAAAAAAAAAAGATGAGTTAAACAAATTCTTGCTATTTTAGAATATTTCCCAGATTTTTTCTCCATTTTTTAGGTATGTGAAGAGGAATTTTAACTAAGTGTGTGTTTTCATTTTAAATTAACAAGGAAATGAATAAACTGAATTATCACATTCTTGTATCAGGTACTCTGTTGATCACTGAAAAGCTTCTATGTGACTGTAAGTGAACTGTGAATTAACAGAATAGACAGACTCATGCTGAAAGGCAATTTAAAAACACAAGGATGCATTGTGCTAGAGTAGCAAATGGCATCCAACAGATGAACTGGATGTGGACTCTGATTCTTTACTGAGATAAACTCTAGAACAGGGATGCAAAGTCAAATATCTTAAATGCAAGTCAAGGAATATACACAAGTGAATTGAACCTAGCAGGCTATAATCCATAGAGTTGCAAAAACAGTTGGACACGGCTGAGGAGAGGAAAGATGAAAATGTAAGGAAATGAAACAAAGAACCCCAGGAAGGATCCTTCAGTTACATAAAATTTTGTTTTATAAAAAAAAAAAAAAAAAAAGAAAGAACTCCTAGAACTAAAGTACAAGCCCCTTCTCATGGAATCCAAAAGATTATTTTTTTAACCTCTGATATATTGTGCTGACCAATCAGAGCAATTTTGAGGTCCTATTTAGATTCCATCAGTAAACAGTTTGAGCTCTCATTCTGGGAAGAACTCTACACTGTTGCAATATGTAATTACAGAAACAAAACAATGCAATGATAACAATAAACACACTCAGTTATAGATAGTGGGCTGAACAGCAGGGCCTGAAGCATCATGATCAAAGAGCACCACATCCCACATTAGATTAGTGAACACTATTTATAATGTTCATGTGAAATATTTGATTACCTTGTTTTCAGACCAATTTTCCAATGGAAAGAAGAGGCGTCATTGCACAGTGATTTATCTATCTGCTTACATTAACTTTACAGGACAAGCAGGTATTACACAACCCAAGCTAGAGGTGGAATCTTTTCATTAATTGAGAAACATCCCTAGTGAAAAAAACACTGGTAACAATTAAAATAAAATCAAAATTGCCATGTTCGGCTATTTTTTTTAATTATTATTCATGAGGAAGAGATGAATTAAAGTAGAATTCACAAACTAGTGAGGTTTCCTCATACTGTTTTGCTACCCAGTAAGTGAAATTATGCCTAGTTATACAGAATATAGACATAGATGTTCTCTATATTACTTCAAATCTTTCATACCATAAAGCCATGAAGACTAGGATGTTTACTTATCGTCCACTTTATTTGCTTATTTTCATTTCTAAGAGTCAAAAATGTGGCAAAATAATTCAAACAGTCCTTGATATAATTTTATGGAAATTATTCATATTTCTCGAGTCAAATTTATGTGTCTTTCCTCACCATACCCATTTCATATTGGGCTTCTCCAGTGGCTCAGACGGTAAAGAATCTGCCTGCAATGCAGAAGATCGGAGTTTGATACCTGGGTTGGGAAGATCCCCTGGAGAAGGGAATGACTACCCACTCCAGTATTCTTGCCTGGAGAATTTCACGGACAGAAGAGCCTAGTGGGCTATAGTCCATGGAGTCGCAGAGTCAGACACAACTGACTTTTCACTTTCACTCTTCACACATTTACAACTCCTATTGACTTATTTTTTTAAAACGTGAAACAAAGAAAAATTAACTTAGCCATATATTTATAGGTACTTTCTAGACTGTGTATATGTGTGTGCACATGTGTGTGTATAGTCCTGAGTTACTTATCACATCAGTGTTGCTCTAATAGCTATCATTAGTGATTGGGGGAAGAGAAAATTAGAACTGACATCTTCCAATGTTAGTCTAGTGGAAGAATAAATGAAATATATTAATAAGATATAAGATAGATACAATTTTAACACAATTTTTACAAAATTTTCCTGGAGAAAGAAATGGCACCCCTTCCTGTTCTCTTGCCTGGGAAATCCCAAGGACAGACTAGCCTAGCGGGCTACAGTCCATGGGGTTGCAAAATAGTTGGACACAACTGAGCGACTAAACAAGAATAGCTATTAAATTTATGCTAAGGATGATGGTGGAGAAAGAGCAAAAAAATTTAGCTTTTGAATAAGTCTGGAGAGAGCTGTTGGAAAAAGGTGAACTTCATGTGCTAACAAGTCTGAACATATATATTCATTCAAAGGAAATAAAAATGATCTTCAAAGATAAAAGAAGCTAGGGAGTATGTTAATTGCTATACATTTATTAAGAGAAAGGACCAAAGACAAGAGAAGGTTATTTTTAAAAATCAATTAATTAGGAGAAGAAAAGAGGTTGACATTAAGAAAGATTATCCATGAGAGATGCTTTTTCAACATTCCCAAGGCTTGGGCATTGAAACTGTTGTATTGTGTGTAAAAATACATTAGCTACACCCTTGCCAGGAACCTCCCTGGTGACTCAGTAGTAAAGAATCCACCTGCCAATGGAGGAGACTCAGGTTCAATCCCTGGGTCTAGAAGACCCCCTGGAGAAGGAAGTGGCAATCCACTCCAGTATTCTTCCCTGGAGAATCCCATGGACAGAGAGGATCCTAGCGTGCTACAGTCGATGGGATCACAAAACAGTCAGACACAACTTGGTAACTAAGCAATGAAAAGACTCTTGTCACTCAAAGTGTGATGTGCACAGCATCAGCATTAGTATCATCACAGACTCTGTTAAAAATGCAGACTCTCAGGCCCAAACCCAAACTTACTAAATTGGAATCTGCATTTTAAGAAGATCCCAGATGACTCCTAAAGGAAATCCTGAATATTCATTGGAAGGACGGATGCTGAAGCTGAAGCTCCCATATTTGGCCACCTGCTGGGAACAGCTGACTCATTGGAAAAGACCCTGATGCTGGGAAAGACTGAAGGCAGGAGGAGAAGGCGAGACAGAGGATGAGATGGTTGGATGGCATCACCGACTCGATGGACATGAGTTTGAGCAAACTCTGGGATATAGTGAAGGACAGGGAAGCCTGGTGTGCTGCAGTCCATGGGGTAGCAAAGAGTCGGACACAACTGAGTGACTGTGATGTCTCCTGTGCACATTATAATTTAGGAAGCACTGGAGCTGGACTATCAAGTACAAAGCCTTGCCCTAAGCCACAGTACTTCTGACTCTCTTCACCATTTTATCCTCTCAAGATATTGACTGTGGACAAAAAGACAAACTCAAAACCCTGGTTTATAGCAGTTTTACATAAAACTGTGTTCCCAGGACACAGAGGAAAGTGAGTACAGAGGAAAAAGAAAACCAGCAGCTTTTGAACTTTCACCCCTTTTCAGAATTCTTAAAAATTCAGACAGCTGTCCTCTAAAAGGCATTTTCTCTTCGGCAGTTGAATCTTTGTAGTCTGACTTGTGAGGATCTCAAAGACTCCCTCCTGCCCAGCTGAGCTGTGCCGACTGTGACAGGCGGCATGGAGTCAATTTCCCTGCCATCCCAGCCCACCTACTTTGCCAAGCTTGTTCCCACATCTCCTTTATCAGAGAGGCCTCAGAACCACAGAAGACAGTCAGTGACTTGACACTGACCATAAAATCCTTAAAGAAAGTCAACTCATTATTGCACTTCCACACAGAATTTGCATTTCTAAAGTAGGGCTAGGACAGCACAGAATAGACCAAGAAGTTTCTTCCCAGAAGTAAAACTCTGTTAAAAGTGGTGTTGAGAGGAGGCTATTCTTGTATCTTGAGGTCATAATATTCAGATTGGTGCTTCTATTTGCCCTACTGAATACATTTGCAAATCTCTCAGGTTTTTGTCTTTCTCTTACATGGAGATTTTAAGAAGTAAAAAGTCCATTCAAACCTATTTTCTCCCTCTTTTATATGGATTAATTTTGTAGGAATTGAATAGTACAACCATGAAATATCTATTTTAAATCTGTGTAGGCAGAAAGTATAAATGGGCATTGCTTATCTTTTAAAACCAAACTGAAGTTTTCAGGTTGGAATTGATTAGATTGTTAGGGTATTAAGCCCTGTCTGGTAATTATCTGCAGCTAGGGGGCAGTTAGTAGGAGAGGAGATTGGAATTTCTGCTTTGTAAATAAACCTTTAAAGTGGATTCACTATTTCTGTGGGGAAATACCTTTGATTTGGTGGTTGGAAAGAGTTGGCATTTTTCTGCTTAGGAGGAGAGCAAAATGGACCTCAAATCTATATCCTGTTTTTCTCAGATTATCAACGTGTTTTGAAAAGTGAATGGGCTCTATAGCATAAAATAAGAATAAAATTTGGTAAATAGTATTTAGGATAGTAAGAGTGGAGATAATAGTGGAAGGAGGATGTACAGATGATTTTATAGAAAGAAAAATATGCCATTAAAATTTTTAGAATAGTTTTCATTTATAGAAAAATCACAGAAATAGTACAGAGTTCCTCTCCCCTCCCAGTTTTCCTTATTATCAAGATCTTACATTACTACAGTACATTTGTTACAATTAATACTGAGTGACTAACACTTTCTCTTTCACTTTATCAGTAACTAAAGTCTACAATTTATATTCGGATCTCCTTAATTTTTATTTGGTGCCCTTTCTCTGTTTCCAGATCCACATTCATTTCTTTGTCATGTCTCCTAAGCTCCTATTGACTGTGATCGCTTCTTAGGCTTTCTTTGTTTTTGATGATCTCGACATTTTTAAGTAGCACTGGTTAAGCATTTTGTAAAATATTGGTCATTTGAGGTATGTCTGCTGTTTTTCACATAATTAGCCTCAGATACAGGTTTTTGAGTGGAAGCCCACACAAGTAAGGGCTTCTCTGGTGACCCAGGTAAAGAATCTGCCTGCAGTGAAGGACATCTGGGTTCGATCTCTGTTTCTGGAAGATCTCCTGGAGAAGGAAATGGCAACCCACTCCAGTACTCTTGCCAGAATAACCCCATGGACAGGAGCCTGGTGGGCTACAGTCGATGGGGTTGCAGTTGGACATGACTGAAGTGATTGAGCACGGATGCAAGCCACACAGGTAAAGTGCATTCTCATCACACCATCTCAAGCATCAACATGACCTCTCACTGCTGATAAAGACTTTGATCACTCAGGTCCACTATAAAGTTTCATTTTCCCCTTTTGGGAACTGCACACCCTAGAAGGAAGTTACTAAATAGTCTGTGTTTAAGAAATAGGGCATTATGCTTTGCTTTCCTGAGGTGAAAGGGGAGGAGTATCTCAATTAATTATTTGACATTCTCCTATATAGAAAACTTGTCTATTCTCCTTACTCATTGATTTATCTATTATATATAATTAAATCATCACTTATTTCACTATGGAATCATGAATGTTTATGTTAGAATCTGAGTTATAATCCATTTGAGTTATTTCATTACTCACATGTTTCTGGTTTTGGCCATTTGGGGAAGTTTTTTGGCTCCTGGAATACACCATTCCTAAAAGGAGAACAGAAGAGAAATGAAAAGTGAGAAGGCTGGAAAACAATAGTTTTTAAGCCATAATATATAGTTAAAAAAGAAAAAAAAAAGAGCCTAAGATCTACACATAGGTTTAGTCTGAAGTTCTGGGTTGACTAGGCTTTGATAACCATTGGCAATAGGATAGGGGCTTCCCAGGTGGCACTAATAGTAAAGAACCTGCCTGCCAATGCAAGAGACATAAGAGACAGGCATTCATTCCCTGGGTTGGGAAGATCCTCTGGAGAAGGGAATAGCAACCCACTCCAGTATTCTTGCCTGGAGAATCCCAAGGAAAGAAGAGCCTGGGTGATTACAGTCCATAAGGTCGCACAGAGTTGGACCCAACTGAAGCAATTTAGCACATAGTACACAGCAAAAGGATGCCTCAAGTTATTGGTCTGAACACAGGGACTAATATTAATGTCTGGCTTCACTCAAAACTGAGATTAAAAATGCTTCACCCTTTTAAAATAGAAAATGAGTCACTGTTGAAACACAGTAACTGGGAATTCATCATGCAAATGTGATAATTATAATGATACCCAAAAATTAGTAAGCATGACTGGCAGAGAAATGACTGTAAATCTCAACAGTGCTTTTCCACAGGATTTCTGAGAAAAACAACAACAACAAAAAAGAATAAAAATCAACTGAAGCAATAGATATAGAATCTTTCAGATATCTCACAATCATATTAGGCATAAACAGCAGCAGTTCAGATTATCAAAGTTCAAAACATCCCACTGTCAGGTTCCTGTAGCAAAATTTTGCACTCAAAAGAGCTAGAGTTGCTAGGAACCATTGATGTAAGAAGGATGTAACTCAAGGGAAAGATAAAATAAAATTAAAATGCCTGGGGAGAAACTTTTATGGGTTTATGGTATTCTTCATGGGGCACAAGTGGGTGCGTAGAAGATTCCAGATGGTCCTTGACTTAGGATGGTCCCACATACAACTTTTACACTTTAGGATACTGTGAAAGCAATTTTCACATTTGGTAGGAACTGTACTTGGAATTCTGAATGTGGATCTTTTCCCTGGCTAGCAATAGGCCACAGGACACTCCCTTGGGATGCTGGATGGTTACATTGAGCCTCGCTCCCAGTCAGCCACCCGATCATGACGGTAAATAACTGATATACTTACAACCATTTTGTTTTTCACTTTCAATACAGTATTCAGTACATTACAGGAGATATTCAACACCTTCCTATAAAATAGACTTTTTGCTAGATGCTACTGTCCAACTGTAGGCTAATGTAAGTGTTCTGATCACATTTAAGTTAGGTAGTCAGGTGTATTATTATATGCAGTTTCAGCTTATGATATTCTCAATTTCCAGTGGGCTTATGAGCACGTATCCCCATCATATGTGGAGGAAGAGCTAAGTAAATTCCTGTTATATATCTAATATCTTTCAACAGTATTGAATATAAAAATTTCCTATTTTAGTTTATGAAGATCAGAAGCTATTAGACTGTAACTTTCCTTGTTGGATTCAGTGTTAATTTCCAACTAAACTGCACTACACAGTAAGATACCATATTCTCTACTGAGTGTTTTTCATGAGTTAAGCCACTGCCTATTGAACACAAATTAATCAGCGAGTCATAGTCCCTGAAACTTGAAATGGCAACCCACTCCAGTATTCTTGCCTGGATAATCCCAAGGACAAGGGAACCTGGTGGGCTGCCGTCTATGGGGTCGCACAGGGTCGGACACGACTGAAGCGACTTAGCAGCAGCAGCAGTATGACTTGAAACTAGACATAATATGTAGGTCATCCACATGTAACTGCAACATTCCTTAAGACATTTTCTGAATAAGGTATGTATGCAAACTTGGAACAGGTCTTCACCTCAGTAAACTCACACTTACTCTAGAAGTGATGTACAAGTTGCTGAAATGTTGCTGAACCACAAAAGACGCCAGGATTCCTGGCCTCCAGAGGAGAAGAATTCAATCCGGGGCCAGAGACAAAGCTTGATTGCTCAGAGCTTTTGTGTAGCAGAGTTTTATTCAAGTATAAAAGGGATAGAGAAAGCTTCTGACATAAACATCAGAAGGGGGCAGAAAGAGTAACCCCCACACTAGTGTCAGCAATGGAGTTATATACTTTTAATTAGTTATTACAGTGAATCAAAAGAATGTCTGGAGGTTGTAAAGATCTTACCAGACCCACTCCCATAATTTACATTTTAAGATAACAAGATTAGCCAGAAGGTTTTCAGGAAGGAAAAACTGTCCTTAAGCAGGATATATTGTTGTTGTATAAACCCTAGTACAGAGTTTAAACTGAGTTGTGTAATTGACTAAGACTAAGGAATATAGATAAAAAAAATAAAAGTTTGTCCTTTCCTCCTCCTTGAGAATTCCAGATCCTTCTCTCCTTGGGGACCCCCGGACTTCTTATCAACCTACCTAGGAATTGACTCTCTCATTGCCATTTTTCCTAGACTACCTGATTTCCACTTTTTTGTCACCTTTCTGTCAATAGAGGACTCACTAGTCTTTGCAAACAAAAATGGGATAGGAGAAAACATTCAAGTTGAGGATGGCATGATTTGACTTTACATGGGCATGTGCTGGAAACTTACTTTTAATTCTCTGTACCATTTCAAGCATCCATGTGTATATGCAGCCATTCTAACTACAATTTATCACTGGTATTAGTACAGTGACAATAATATCAATAATAATTAGTAACTGTATACCTTACTCCAGACACTGTACTCCAGTGTGTTGTAGTGTATTCATTGTACCATTTAATCAAGCTTCCCTGGTGGCTCATTGGTAAAGAATCCACATGCCAAGTAGGAGACACGGGTCCAATCCCTGGGTTGGAAAGATCCCCTGGAGAAGGAAATGGCAACCTACTTCAGTGGGTTCTTGCCCATTCTTGCCTGGGAAATCCCATGGACAGAGGAACCTGGAGGGTTACAGCCTACGGGGTCACAAATCACACACAACTTAACAATTAAACAACAAGAACAAAAGAATAACTCTATTCAGTAGCAATTTGCGGTTTGTAAAGCTCTTTCATTGTATTTTGAAGACACGAATTTCAGTCTATAAACACTGATTTGCAAGAAAATGTTATGTATTTTTAAAGACAATTCATATTTTAATCCTACCAAGAATATGCAAAATTTAACCTCAGTTTTTTCAAGGTTTCTCCAAACTGAAAATGTGTAGTTTATACATATGGAATATTAACTAGTGCCCAGATGGAATATGAGCTCTAATCAATGAGCCATGGTCACCAGTCAGTAATGAGACAGTAACAACATCAAGGTTTGTGTTTAAGTTATCTATGACTTCTTTTTCTGTTCATCTCTATGTTCCATGTACCCTTTTCCTCAGGTCTTGATGCCTTTTCAGAAGTTCAGCCCTGAACCTACTATCCTCTCTACTTTCATCATTTTGCACCATCTTTGCTACAATTCTATTTCTGTGGCAGTTACTTTGTTTACATCCATTGCATTGCCTCTGTTTAATTGAGACTTAGAGTCAGAAAGCCCTTTTGGCTGTTTCAAGTTTGTTCTCTGCTCTATCTATCTATTGAGCTGATAAACACAAGCTCAATGAGTGTAAAATTACAATATACAGAGAGAGAAAAACAAACATATCTGAAAATTGTTCAACATCACTAATTAATGCTGCTGCTACCGACTCTGTGCGACCCCAGAGACGGCAGCCCACCAGGCTCCCCCGTCCCTGGGATTCTCCAGGCAAGAACACTGGAGTGGGTTGCCATTTCCTTCTCCAATGCATGAAAGTGAAAAGTGAAAGTGAAGTCGCTCAGTCGTGTCTGACTCTTCACGACCCCATGGACTGCAGCCTACCAGGCTCCTCCGTCCATGGGATTTTCCAGACAAGAGTACTGGAGTGGGCTGCCATTGAGAATACAAATTAAAACCACCATGAGGTATCATCTCACACCAGTCAGAATGGTATCATCAAAAAGTCTACAAATAATAGATGCTGGAATGGGTGTGGAGAAAAAGAAAGCCTCCTACAGTGTTGGTAGGAATGTAAATTGGTGCAGTCATTATGGAAAATGGCATGGAGATTCTTTAAAAACTAAAAAACATATAGCTATCACATGATCCAGCAATCCCACTCCTGGGCGTATATACAAAAAAAAACCCCCTCTAATTTGAAAAGATACATGCACTCCAGTGTACACAGAAACATTACTTACAGTAAGCAAGACAGGGAAGCAACCTAAATGTCCATCAACAGATGAATGGATAAGAAGATGGGAGGTACGTGTGTGCGTGCACGCACACACACATGAATAACATTCAGCCATAAAAAGATGAAATAATGCCATTTGCAGCAACATGAATGGACCTAGAGATGATCATATTAAGTGAAGTAAGTCAGAAAGAGAAAAATAGTATTTTATCATGCTGAAATGTTTACTCTTGAAGTAAATTTATCCACTATTCCATAAATGCTTATAATGGCCTACCATATTAAAAGCATTACGTTAGGCACTGTGGAGTAAAAGTAGGATCACTCAGTTAATTTTATGAAGCACCTTCCTTTTACAGATGACATATTTGGATTTCAAATCATTGAGGGTTTTAAATATGATCACAGAGGATTGTTAGTGACAATCAGGATTCATAGTCTGGTCCAAAACTCATTAAATTCTATCAGACTTCTCCCAATCTGGACAAAACCCAGCCCTGCACCTCAAGGAAATTTGATGGTGGCTTGAGGAGATAGACAATTGTTGACAATATCTACAAGATATTGGTATAAGTGAAATATCTTACCTGAGTGATGTGACATGATGGTGAGGATGAGGGACAGGGCCCTCCAGCTAGAGGGGTCAAGGGTATGGTCAAAGTTGAAGTGAAATGTGATTCAAGACTGAGGCATGTTTGAGATTTCAACAAGCGAATGCTTTAGCCAAAGATACTCATAGCAGAAAAGGCAGGAGCAAGAAGTTCCACAAAATCACCTCAGTGTGTGGGAGAGATTGGGTACCATCAGTGGAAGCAGAGAAGGAAATTAAAAGCTTCAGTTCAGGGTAAACGTCTAAAAGAAAAGTGAGTAGTTACAGTAGGATCAGTGTGGCCGCAGAGCATCAAGGACAAGAGGGTTGAAATGGTCTCTAGGGACTTCTGGGCTTCCCTGGTGGCTCAGTGGTAAAGAATCTACTTCCAGGAGACATGGGTTTAAATCCCTAGCTCAGTAAGAACCCCTGGAGGAGGAAATGGCAACTCACTCCAGTATTCCTGCCTGGAAAATTCTATGGACAGAGGAGCTTGGTGGGGTACAGCCTGAGGGGTATCAAAGAGTCAGACACGACTGAGTGACTGATCATGGATGCATGTACCAGGGACTTCTAGCAGTTCATTTGGTCTCAGGTAAACTTGGAGATCTGTAGTAAGCATTGGGTTGGCCAAAAAGTTCGTTTGACTTTTTCCATTAATCTTACGGAAAAAGTCCGAATGAACTTTTTGGCCAGCCCAATACTTTATCCTAACTCTGGATATCTCTTTCCTCCTAACATGGTCTCCATCTTCTTAAGGCTTACGTATGCATTTTTGCATCTCTGAGTACAGTTGAAAGAAACACAAGGAAAGGATTTCTCATGAATTACCTTTTCCTCTAAAGATGAAGGGGAGAGTCCTGACCAACTACATTTTTCAGAGAGATTATATATTCCCAAGTACATTTCTTCCCCTTGGGAAGAAAAACCTGAATACATGTATCAAGTAAAATAAAAAATGGAGATCCTTTGTCATCAGATTAATGTTTTAAAAATGCAAATGATATGTGCTTAGTATTTGATATGGCATTTTTGCCCCATTTTCTCTTTTATTGCCATCCTTCTGCAAAACCAAAATTACTAGGATGGAAGGTTTACTTACCACGATATCCCTGCCACTAAAAAATATACCTTGCTACATAAGGTGATAATAAAGTTTTTAGCCCAGGTCTCCCCAGGTAGCGCAGTGGTAAATAATCTGCCTGCCAAAGCAGGATACACAGGAGATGTGGGTTCAATCCCTTGGTGGGGAAGATCCTCTGGAGTAAGAAATGGGAACCCACTCCAGTATTCTTGCCTGGAAAATCCCATAGACAGAGGAGTCAGGTGGGCTACAGTCCATCAGATCACAAGACTCAGACATGACTGAGCATGCACACAAGCATTTTTAGCTCAATCTGTGTTCTATTTAATGCCTTTTTTGCAAAAGTCTGAATCTAATTGTGTAATCAATTGTTCAGAAAGGAGATGCATAAATTAATTGAATTAGATAATCCCAATGATCTCTCTAATATTAAATAACAAAACAAAACTGTAATTACTCCATTAGAAGTTCTTTCATGAAACAGCATACTATAGTGACTGAAAATCAGGTAAATGAAGAAGCAAAATGTGGTATCTGATGGTTTTACTGTTTCGAATACACTCCAACACCAAGCACATCATTTGGATTTTATGACAAGATGCAATAACCAGCCACTTGTGAAAATAAAATATACTTTTCAAATTAAACTTCTTTCTAGCAAGCTTTATTATGCATATTCCCTTTGTTTTCTTATAGTAACCACAGATGTCACACATCAGACATGATGAAGAGAATATCTTTAGATATTTGTAAAGAAAGTTTGACAAGGGAGACTATCACAAAGAAAAGATTTATGGTGAATAATTATGAATTATATTGACTACTCTCATTCATTTACATCAGGACTTGAGGTTATAGACAACCAATCATTTAGAGTTATTCCAATCAGATATACAGAAATCAGAATAAGCTGCTTTTATTGGGCTGAAATTTTTCACGCCAAATTGACAATATAATTAATTCCAATTCTTTAAATCAGGGCATACTTAAGATTAATAGTAGTTACAAATCCAATGGCTGCAGAGTTTTGCAATAAAATAGCAGTAACAATAACTACAGTCTCTCTCCCACCCCTTTTCCTCTCCAGCAATAAAGTTTTCTGTTTTTGATTTTAGGTTGTTATGAAGGTTATGTCTATAAAAGGGTGGGAAAACAGGAGATTATTTTCCTTCTATCTGTGTGTCTGAAAATGTCTTTTCTTTCTTTCTCTTCTCCCTTCCTCCCTCACTTCTGTCTCAATCCTCCAAAATTTAAAGTTATCTGTCCCTTGCCTTTTAGCATCAATAATACTCTTCTCATCAGTAGTGAACCTACTTTTTTTCCTCAGGACATTTTTGGGAGTTTATTTTTTTTTAATGTCTAGTGTTATGAAATTTCAAGACAATATGTCTGGATTCTTTAACTTTTTTTTTCCTGGATATTCTGGGCTCAATACTGAAGGTTTATGTCTTCCTTCATCTCTGCAAAATGATCTTTTATTATTTTCTATTTTATTTCTTTTGTTCTTTCTGAGATATGGCACCTGTGTTTGTCTCATTTTTGTATTTTTCCTTCATAGTTCATAGGAATTACTCAAATTTGTTTAGAAGTTTTATTGCTAATTTTTGACAATTAAATTCCTTTCTAAGAGACCTGTCTTGATTTTGAAATTTTATAGCATACCACTCATTTTTTAAAGGTTGTAATAGGTTTTAAAATCTTTCCATATAGTTTATAACTTCAAATTTTTTTCTATAAATCAGATCTGTTTCTTTTCAAACAAGCCGGTCTGTTTATTTCCCTGGTTCCTACTCTTCCATGTTGCTGATTTTAATGATCTCTGGTTGTCACTTCATACTTTAAAAGGACAGTGATACTGTCACAAATACCCCAAATGCTAAGGTAAGAAAAGAACCAGCATCCCCGTTAAAGACCTTAGCTTTTCCTAAAGAGATAATCCAGTTTTTTTCAGAGAAGAGTCATTTGCTTTGGGGATATTGTTTTCTTCAGAGTAAATATCTTTGCCTTTTACACTCTATGCTGCTTTTGGAGAGAAAATATTGTCAAGCTATAGAACTTTATAGACTATTGCAATTAATTTCTGGTGTCTGCTCCCATTGTTTTCCCCAAATTTTCAGTACTTGGTTACTCTGAATTCAAAGGCTGGAAAGGCGTTCTGTTGGGCAGACTGAATTCAAACAGGGAGTATGATTTTAAAAAATAAAATCTGTATGACAACTGTTTACAGATCTAAGAATATAATGCCATGCTTAGCCGCTCAGTTGTGTCTGACTCTTTGCGACCCTGTGAACTGCAGTCCGCCATGCTCCTCTGCTCATGGGGTTTCTCCAGGAAAGAATACCGCCATGGGGGTTGCCATGCCCTCCTCTAGGGGATCTTCCCAACCCAGCAATCAAACTCAGGTCTCCAGCATTGCAGGTGGATTCTTTACCATCTTAGCCACCAGCTAAGCCCAAGATTACTGAAGTGGGTAGCTTATTCCTTCTCCAGGGGATCCTCCCAACCCAGGAATAGAACTGGGGTCTCTTGAATTGCAGGTGGATTCTTTACCAGCTGAGGTACCAGGGAAGCCTAAGAACATAACACCCCTCTCCTAATAACGTTCCGTATTTACTTGAAAAGTTTGATTTTCTCATATTTCCTAATAGAATATTTTTAGACACTCTTATACTTGTAGGGTCACAAGTATCTTTATAAACAATGATGCATCTAGAGTGTATCTATCTGGATTGATAGAATTGTTAAAATTTTATATGAAATCTTTGTAGCTTTGTAGCTTATACTGGTAAGCTAGTTTGCTATAGACCAATTCTCACACCAAAACCACTAGAAAAGAAGCACAAACTTACTCTTACAGCTTCTACTATCATCACAGGTTGTCTGGGGTCTCCTATGTTGAAATCAAAGTGCCAGCTGTGGTTGTGATCCCATCTGAGGCTGGGGGTCTTCTCTTAAGAATGTTCAGGTTTTGGTTCTGTGTGGCCTCAGGACTGATGCTGCTATTTTCTTACTGGCAGTTGTCTGGGAGATGCTACAGGTCCCAAAAATATGCCCCTCTTACAACACAAAATCTGCTTTATCTTCAAGGCCAACAAAGAGCATCTCCTTGATTTAAATCCCTCTGACTTCTCTTGACCGTGAGCTTTAAACCCACTTTTAGAGAGTTAATATACTTAGGTCAAACCACCCTGACCTTTTCACGTGATTAAGGATCAATAAGAATAAAATCTCTTTTGATTAATTTAAAGTCAAATGATTAAGGACCTTAATTACATTTGTAAAGTCCCTTTGTCATAGAAAATAATATAATCAGGGGAATGAAATCCCATCATATTCACAGTTCCCTCTCTCATTTAAGGGAGAATATTAGACAAGGCATACACACCAGGGGTCAGGAATCTTGGAAGCCATCCTAGAACTCTGCCTACCACATCAGTATACAAGTCTATATAACCAACACCAAGAAAGAAAAAATAAAACAGACTCCTAGGATAACTTCCAGATATTTAAGTTATTATACATAGATTTTTAAATAATAGTGTTTAGTTTTATATACTAAAAAATTGTGTAGTCATAAAAATGTTAATAGAGAACTGGAAATAGTATTGCCAGATTTAGCAAATAAAAACACAGAATTTCAAGTCATAGTAAAATTTCAGGTAAACAGCAAATACCTGTTTTATTAAAATTATATCTCATAAAATAAAATATTTAGGACTTATCCACGCTACAAGTTATTTCTTGCTTATTTGAAATTTATATTTAACTGGGAACCCTTTATTTGGCAACAGTAACTTTAAACTATAAAATAGGTAAAATTTTTGAAATGTAAAATAAAAGAAATTATGAACTCTGATTCAAAGAACAACATATGAGATACAATTGACAACAGGATTAATGAATGGGTAGTAGGTCAGAAGAGACATATACTGAAGCATTAATAAGAAAATAAAAATAAGGAAAGATCCCAAAAAGAACATAAGAAACAAAGGGCATGGGAATAAAAGTCTGAAATATTTATTATCATGGTCCCAGATGGAGAAGAAAGAGAGAATGGGAAAAAATGCTTAGGCACTGTTGTCTACGTACAGGCACTATGCTAGGGGCTTCCCATATATTAACCTATTTAGTCCTTACAACAGTCCGGTGACATTATTTTGCCCATTTTACAAATGAGATCCACAGAGAGGAAGCAAATTTCACAAAGTCACCCAGGTAGTAAGTGGCAGAGCCAGAATTTAATTCATTCTTTTAATCACTATGCTATATCGCCTACCTAAATTATGAGAAAACCACTTTCAGGAAATAAATGTTTGGCCACCGCTGTTTTGTTTTTACACATGTGAATTGTAGTAAAGGGATTCTGATCCCTATTGCAAAAATATAAGCAAATAATTTCAAAATAAATTATAAGCATTGATATATTTATGTTAATAAGAGTACAAGGAGGAGGACATTTTGTCAATTAAGAAAATTTGTGAATAAGTTCCTATTGGAGGTAATTATGAGCTGGGCCTCAAAACCAGAAAGTTAGGTTGGTGGTTCGAAGACTTGAGCATGCATTAGAATTGCCAGGAGGGCTTGTTAGAATGCTAAACTCTGGGCTCGAAGCTCAGAATTTCTGATTCTGAGGCCTAGGCTGGAGCCATAGAATCTGCATGTCTAATAAGCTTCCAGGTGATGGTGATACTCTGGGACCTCATTACCAACCAGAGTTAAGTGGAAAAGAACCATTCCAAACACAGAGCATGAAGAAGTATTGAGAGGAAGATTAAACACCATTAGTATTGAGCAAGGGAAGAAAGAGGTAAAATAGAAGTTAGATTATGAAGAATTTTACAGTCAGGTTTGGTGGTATGGATTTAGAGCGTAAAAATGCAATGAGCCACCCTATAAAATAATTCTTTGAAACCTCAAAATTTTATTCAAATGTAAAAATCATACAAATAACAAGGCTTGATATGAAGAAAATAATTTTTGTTTGTGTGTGAACATTTTGGAAAGGTAAAAGCTTGCACATCCAAAGACTATTGGGTATACAAATATCTATGCCTAATAATGTTTTTGTCTTACCTCTTTCCTCCCTTTTCCTTGAATATACACAAGCTTAGTCTGAGGGACATTATATCTGCTGATCATGTTCATTTGGGTCAAATTAAATGTTGAACACCCTTGAAAAAGCTTGAAGGGAATAGTGTTGCGCTTCTCAGTCTGGTAACATATTTTAATTTACACAGAGGGAATTGCCTTGTATGAAGTTTCTTTTGGAATTGAGCACTAGGTTACAAAATGGGATGCCAACAAAAATAGCATTCTATATCTCAGGTAGAAATGTAATCTGTCACCCCCTCCTCATCCACTTTTTCTCAGTCCCATGTATGTACAGGTGCATATGCCCATATGCACACAGCACAAACTGAATTTTATTCTTTTTCTTTCTGACTCTACTGTTTGGGTACAAAATTAAACTAGTAGACATAATTAATAATTTCTTTTTTCCTTGAGTAGTTACAGAGAGAACTTTGAGCAAACATTTAGCAGCTGTAGCAGCTTTTCCTCCTGTCTTTTTCTTTGTGCCATTCTATGTTAATGTTTCAAAATTGCATTGAACTAAACCACACATTTTATGTATACAAACACTTTGAATAAATAATGCGTTTGCATTCTATTGTTTAATTACTCAATGCAGGAAAACCATTTTTTTTCACCACAATAGTTCATCTAAAACCAATACAATCCAGTTTCTAGCATTTTATGCCCTATATTTGCATCTGGAAAGGGTTCCATTACATTCTTTAGACTCTTCCAACACTTGCCTGCTAGAAACGGGAATGTCTTTTTAACATCTGATCTTACAGTATTTATCACTCATAAACCGGAAACAACTTAAGCCCTATGAAGTATGGAGGTTTAAAGCAAATCTTTATTTAACATTTTCTGTGTCAACATTTCTCTAACTTGAACTGCCAAGTGGATTTCATAGCAGATGACTCTGGAACACGAGCAAGTGTTTGCTCTTACGTCTCAGCCATTAGTATTGAATTAAAGACTACAAGGTTTGAATCACATGGCAGGTTTTGGTGCCTTATGTTGCTGATGCTGGCCAAGAAGAGGAGCATCTGCATATTTATATGTTTATTTCTGTGGAATACTAACAAAGCTTTGGACAGTTGACAAATATGCATCCATATCACTAAATCTAAGGGAGCATCCAAGTCACTTGCAAATAGATTTTCATGGATATGAAAACTATATTGATGCTAAAATGATGTCATATGAGCTATTTAAAAATAATCATCCTGGAAACATTAAGAAAAAAATCCTTTCAACTAACACTTATGGCAAAATATAAGGTTGGCTAGTGAATGGTGAGCCCAGTGGGGGAATGCATTAAGATTTCCTGCATATTCTTCATAAGTATATATTACATCAGCCTCTTTACATGTGTTACCACATTTTGTTCTTGTAATGACCCACTAAAGCGATAGCTAATACCATCTCCACCTCTAACCTTCACTCTAATCTGGTGCGCATATAGCTATTCATGTTTATGGAGGGGTTCCTGTAGCTTGACCATAGCCTTATTCTATCTTCAGAATTAAGCTTAAAAATGCCCATTAGTTCTTATCTTTACCAAAAGCAGTTTATCTTTAAATCAGTTTATCTTCTGTACTTACCTTGGCTAACACAATAGACACTAAATTGCCAACCTTGCTTCCGAATTTCAGCCACCCTCAACAAATTCTCCATATTTAAGCTCTTGCTGATAAAATTGCAAAGACATTTGAACATAGAAGCATAGTCTAAAAGGCTCTGCATGATATCTCATGTTTTCAGATTAAGAAAAAAAAATTGTATATATAACATGTGCATGCGTGCTGTCATGTCCAATTCTTTATGACCCTATGGATTGTAGAATGCCAGGCTCCTCTATCCATAGGATTTTCCAAGAATAATACTGAAATGGGTTGCCATTTCCTCTTCCAGGGGATCTTCCTGACCCAGGGATTAAAGCTGCATCTCCTGCTTTGGCAAGCAATTTCTTTACCACTGAGCTACCTGGGATGGTAAAGTGTCTGCCTACAATGCAGAAGACCCGGGTTCGATCCCTGGGTCAGGAAGATCCTCTGGAGAAGGAAATGGCAAGAGTACTCCAGTACTCTTGCCTGGAAAATCCTACGGACAGAGGAGCCTAGTAGGCTACAGTCCATGGGGTGGCAAAGAGTCAGACACGACTGAGCGACTTCACTTCACTTCACCTGGGAAATCCATATAAAACACACATATACACACATACACACATATATATATGTGTGTGTGTTACAAAATTTTATGTTTTATGCATTTATAAATTATATAAAATATATAAATGTAAATAAATATAACACACACATAAACATATTCTTCACACTTGTGTGTATATGTACTTACTATATATATATATATACATATATATATATATATAATTAATTCTTGTTATTCACAGTACCTATGTTCTATAAATTTGCCAACAACACTGAATTAGCAAGTATAGAATTATTGCTCTTGGAAAAATAGAGAGTTAGGCTTTTGAGAGCCCTCTGGTTGGAATATTTTCACCAACTAATCAATCAATGGTCTTCCTTTGTGGCTCAGACAGTAAAGAATCTGATTCTAGTGTGGGAGATCTGGTTTTGATCCCTGGGTTGGGACGATCCCCTGGAGGAGGGCATGGCAACCACTCTACTATTCTTGTCTGGAGAATGCCCATGGACAGTGGAGCCCGGAGGGCTATAGTCCATGGGGTCACAAAGAGTCGGACATGACTGAGCAGCTAAGCACAGCACACAATCAATCAATGCATAACCTTTACTATGTGTATTTCTGTATAAAGATATATATATATATATATATATATATATGGAAGTGAAAATGTTAGTCACTCAGTCATGTCCAACTCTGTGACCCCATGAACTATAGCCCACCAGGCTCTTCTGTCCATGAAATTCTCCAGGCAAGAATACTGGAGTGGGTAGCCATTCCCTTCTCCAGGGAATTTTCCTGACCCAGGGATTGAACCTGGGTCTTCTGCACTGCAGCCAGATTCTTTATTGTCTGAGCCACCAGAAAAGCCCATATTTATATGTATGTGTATATATATTCATTAATATTTGCAATTATGACCAATAGCACTAAAACTCATATCTGGATGAAGCTTATTTAGCACACATATTTTCTTAAGGCCCATCACAATCTTCTTGGCCTAGGAACACTAGACAGCACTTGGGGACCATTTTAAACAGAAAAATCACCATCAGCAACACAAAAATATGTGGTGCTAACAGACTATGTAAAGGACATGTATGTATTATTAGTATGAGAGCTCAAGTGAGAAGGTACACCACTGCCTGGTTTGACTTCAGCTGGGACAGTGTATGTTGGGTGAGTTAAATTTTTTGACTCTCAGCACATGTTCATTTATTGTTCTGACAATATCATGGGTATCGGCTTAGGGGTTACAAATAAATGTTAGCAAGGAGGCAAATTTATAAACTCACAAATATAGAATCTGTAAATAATGAGGGTCAACTGTATATATAAAAATGCCCAGTGAAATTTGAATTTATGATAAAGGCTAATTAAGTTTTTGTTATGTCTCACAAAATATCTGGGACATACTTCCACACACATACAAAATCACTATTTATCTAAAATTCAACTGGTTGCCCTGTATTTTATCAGGCATTCCTATCTGATAGCTTCCTACACTATGCTTTGCTTTCTTTATTGATCATTGTAGTCCAGCCTCATTTTTTTTTTTTTTTCTTTATGCTCCTCTGAAATCCCAAGACTGTTCCCTTCTTGGAGTCTCTTACTGTTCCCTGACCTCATTCCTAGGCTCTCATAACTCATTCAGGTTTTCCATCCAAACCTTTCTCCCATGTCCTCCTGTATCCCATACATCTGTACTCAATATGGCTACCAGACATCATTATTGTAAGATATGATTATTTTATTCATGTGTGTTTCTTATTTAGAGCCTGCTTCCCTTAAAATTCTGCTTCCCCGAAAGATTATGTTTATTTCCACTTTGCTACACAAAGGCCTAGTATAATATCTGATATATAAAGCCTTTTAAAAGATACTTGTTGAAGAAAAATGATGTGAAGAATAAATGGAAAGGGTATGAGGATTAAAAGAAGTCTTAGTTACATATCTGGGCTTCCCTGGTGGGTCAGATGGTAAAGAATCTGCCTGCAATGCAGGAGACCCGGGTTCTGTCCCTGGGTAGGGAAGATCCCCTGGAGTAGGCAATGGCAACCTACTCCAGTATTTTTGTCTGGAGAATCCCATGGATAGAGGAGCCTGGCAGGCTACAGTCCATGGGGTCTCAAAGAGTCAGACATGACTGAGTGATTAACACTTTAGTTACATATGTGAAGCTAGACTACTTGTTAACCTTTTGGCTCATTCTCCAAATATTGGGTTAGCCAAAAAGTTCATTTCATTCAGGTTTTTCCATAAGCTGTTATGGAAACACCCAAACAAACTTTTTGGTCAACTCTATTTACAGAGCACCCTGAGCTTTGGCATTGTTCAAGTCTCTGGAAATGAAGCGAAAGATAAGGACAAGTTTTCTTTTCTCATGATCTTATTCTCTGCTGGGGCAGATAGGAAATAAATGAATAATTCAATTGTAGCTTGCATCATTGTCAACAAGGAAACAAACACAGAAATTATAAGGAGAATAACTTGAGAGGTTATTATGGATAGAGTGACCAGGATTGCAAACTTTTTGATAGGAGAAGAAGAAAATCCTTATGCTATATGATCTCTGTATTTAAAAAACATTTCAATGTATGTCTTAACATTCTGAAAACTGTTCTAAAGAGATTCTCTTCTTGACATTATAAATTAGTGAGTGATGAGACAGGGCAAAGAATAGAAACTTGACATTTGGACCCCCTATGCTGCCATTGTCTCACAATATGTTGAATAAATTACACACACATGCACACACATGTATACACTATATTCAGTTAATTTTCACTTTACATGAAAAGAACTAACAGTTTAGATGATATAATCATTGATATAATAATGCAATTAAATTCAAAATAATCAGTATCTTTATAATCTCACTTTTTGATGGGTTTATACAGTCATACTTTATTTCAAGGAACACAAATTTATGATTTATTTCAATTCAGACATTGTATAGACACTAACAATGCAACAACAAACAAAAGCAGAAAATCAAAAATTTTACTTTAGGGAAGTGAAAAGTTCCTAAACAAACTCTGATATTAGCATGTGTGATTTAGGGCAGCAAGAACATGATTTATTAACATATTAGCCATCTTTATTCTAAAAATATACGTATAGTTTTAACTAATTAATTCTCATGATACTAACCAGCGGATAAAGCTTATCTGTTAAACACTGCAAGCTCTCTTTTTTAAAAAAAGATGACAAATCCTATAAACAGTGTTCCATAGCCAAAAATCCCATAAGCAGTTTGACTTTAAACTTTCTAAAGCTAAGAAACTGCAATCTGCTGCTGAAAGTTGACTTTTTCTCTGCTGCTCAGGAGTTACACATTTTGACAACAGAGTTTCAGAAACTGTGTAACTATTTTTAAACCATGAGATATTCATTCTCATATTAAAGTTTATTGTGGATATTTCCACCAGGCTAGGCAGAGAAACCTAGATGAGAAGTTTGCGACTCAACAGCTGTATAACTGAAGCAAATTACCTGAGGTCTTTCCATCTTTTCATGCTATAGCCCACTAGGCATCATAATACTTCTCTTACTTATGTAACAGCATTGTTAAGAGTATTCATAAAATAATGATGCCATTTTCCCCTAGAAACAGTACATTGACTTCCTGCTGAACCTAGAACAAAATGTAAACTCCTTTTACGACAAGCAATACTTTCCTTCTTCTAGCCCCTGACCACCTTTTCAGCTTCTCCTGACAGCCTCTCCCTCGTGTTTTTAATTTTCACTGTACTGGCAAATTTTCAGTTTGTCAAACATATCAAATGTTTTCCTTGCCACAACTTCCTTTTACCTAGAATATTTCTTCTCCAACCTTTCACATACTTGGCTGTTTTCAATTTCTAGATTTCTGCTTAAATTTCACCACATTTGAGAGATATACTTGTTATTTGCCATTTCAAATTAGACCTACCCATATTTTTTATCTAAGAGCAGCTTGCTCATTTTTTTTTATGACTCTCATCATAAGTGTTTTGTTATTATTTTGAACATTCCTTTACTTTTTATTGGTTTCTTTGTAGTCAACTACACTCTAAGTCCCAGCAGTTCAGTTCAGTTCAGTTGCTCAGTTGTGTCCAACTCTTTGCGACCCCATGAACCACAGCACGCCAGGCCTCCCTGTCCATCACCAACTCCTAGAGTCCACCCAAACCCATGTCCATTGAGTCAGTGATGCCATCCAACCATCTCATCCTCTGTCGTCCCCTTCTCCTCCTGCCCTCAATCTTTCCCAGCATCAGGGTCTTTTCAAATGAGTCAGCTCTTTGCATGAGGTGGCCAAAGTATTGGAGTTTCAGCTTCAACATCAGCCCTTCCAATGAACTCCCAGGACTGATCTTTAGGATGGACTGGTTGGATCTCCTTGCAGTCCAAGGGACTGTCAAGAATCTTCTTCAACACCACAGTTCAAAAGCATCAATTCTTTGGTGCTCAGCTTTCTTTATAGTCCAATTCTCACATCCATACATGACCACTGGAAAAACCATAGCATTGTCTAGATGGACCTTTGTTGGCAAAGTAATGTCTCTGCTTTTTAATATGCTGTCCAGGTTGGTCATGACATTCCTTCCAAGGAGTAAGTGTCTTTTAATTTCATGGCTGCAATCACCATCTGCAGTGATTCTGGAGCCCAGAAAAATAAAGTTAGCCACTGTTTCCCCATCTATTTGCCATGAAGTCCCAGTAAGGGAAGGACAATTTGTGCTTTATACCTAGTACTATATACCTTGTAATATATACCTAGTACTAGCACAGAATGTATACACAGTTGGCCTCAAGCTTTCCTATTAACTGAATTAATGAATGAATATGAGTGTAAGTGATTAGAATCTGTTAAAGGAAAGAGCAAAGAATACAGGTACCAAGACCTGATTGGTTTTTCATTGTTTGTTTAAATTAAGTCAAGTTGTTCATCATCTCTGGATTTAATTCCTCATTTGTAAATTAAAAATAATGGAAAGGTAGTGTGTGTAATGCATATAATGCATATGGCCTGCATATGCATATATGTGTAATGCCAGCCATGTACAGATATAAGGTGCTATGATTTATAAAGATCAACACCATTTTAAAAAAAGATAATTCCAAAGATCCTCACAGTTTTTTAACTGAAGAATAGTTGGTTTGCAATGTTTGCCAATCTGCTGTACAGCAAAGTGATTCAGTTATACACATATATTCATTTTTAAAATATTCTTTCCACTGTGGTTTAACACAGGATATTGAATGTAGTTCCCTGTGAAATACATTAGATATTGTTGTTTATCTATTCTAAATGTAATGGTATGCATCTACCAACCTCAAACTCCTAGTCCGTTCCTCTCCCTCCCCAATCCCCTCACTGCCTTTGTCAACCACAAGCCTGTTCTCTATATATATGAGTCTGTTTCTGTCTTACAAGTTCAGTTTTACCACATTTTAGGTTCCACCTATGAGAATCCTCATATTTTTTGAGACTTCTAGTCCTTCACCAAAAAAGCACAAGATAGAATCAATGACAGCAAATACAATCTTTGCAATCTGTTTTGATTTTCCAGTTCCAATCATCTTTTCCCTCTTAGCCTGATGATGTCTTTCTTGCTAATGACTTCTAATTTTCCAATTCCTCCAATAGTTTAAGCACTATAAATTGCAAGATAAAGTTGGTAAACTTAGTTAATAAGAAAACTTAGGGAAAGTGTGAAAATAAAAGCAATGAAGAAAAATATTTTGTTAGTTATCACTTCTGAAGACTGTTATTAGAATGATGTAGATAATCCTAGAATGGGATGTTTTATTTGCCCTCCACAACAACATTTGACCAATAGGATCATTGTTGTGTATTAGTAAATACTTATATTTGCATCACATTTTTTGAAATCTGCAATCCAAAGCTATTTTGAAGAAGAGAAAAGAGAGAAATTATCTGCCTCCCCAAATTGCTCTACTGTCTATCTCAACCAGGTATTTAGTCAGGGAGAAATTTTAGGGAGAGCTATTAAAAATGAGAGGAATGAGGCTCCTTCAGGAGAATTAATTTACCCCTCCCACTTCTCCCTGCCATCTTATTAGAAACATAATTGACTTAGAGGCACAGGACACACCAATCTCTTTAAACCTGTGAGCCTACATTGCACAGAGTTGCAGGTCTAACCATCTCCTTTTAAGCTCCGTTATGCCACATACGTGGATGCCACCAAGTCCTATCTGTGGGGGATGTGCTTCTTGAAGGAGGCCTGGACACCATCTGTTAAATTTGGCATGAGTTTCACTTATGAAGTTTGAAGACTTGGTAGTAATTAGTTTCTAGCTTACCTCAAATACTGGAGTGTTTCAATCTATTATCCTTGAGTTTCCTTTTTCTTTAATCTTTATGTCTACACTCAACATTAGGGCTAGAATTCAGTACAATCTAAATGCTGATAAATCCCAAATCTCAAACTGGAGTCTTGATTGCTCCTCAGAACTCCAGGATTAAATATCCAACTTGCTTATTTCATTTGGATGTTTAAGATGCATTTCAAACTCAACATGATTTGAACAAAATTTTTGTCTATACCATCTGTTGGCAAAGTACAACTGTAACTAAAATCTGACCTTCCACATAATTTCAAGTAAAATTTAATTGGAATACAACCACATTATTATTATTATTATTTACATTTTGTCTATAGCTTATTTCACACTGCGGTGGTAGAATTGGGTAGTTGCAACAAAGACTCTATGGCCTTCACATGCAAAGATGTTTACTATCGGGTCCCTTATGCAAAGTTTGTCAACATCTGGTCAATACACTCAACCTTCTCTTATTCCAGTAAGTCTTTACATGATTAAATGATAACACCTTCTGTCTCATTTCCTGAGCCAAAATTCTCAGAATTATGCTTTATATTTTCCTTTTCCTTACCTACTACATCCAATGTATCAGGAATTTCTATGAACTTTACCTTTAAAACAAACCATAGCTCTCTCTTTTTAAAAAATCTCCACAACAACCACCATTGTCTGGTGTATGAAGCACTGACAAAACTTCTTAATGGTTTCTGTTCTATTTTTTTTTTCACTTTTATAATCTTTCCCATCATACTAAATTACAAAAAATTCTTCCTAAATTACACATCAGATAGTCACCCCCTCCCCCACCTTAAAGACTTCCAACAGGTATCCATTTCATTTAGAATAAAATTCAGCTCCCTACTTTATCTTACAAAGTCCTAGATGATTTGAATTCTCCCTCTCTCTGCTGCAAGCTTTCTCTTGCTTACTGATTGCATTCCAACCTCACTGAGTTTTCAGTTCCTCCAACATGCTAAGTTCCCACTTCTGGACCTTTGAATAATCTGCTACCTCTGTTTGGGATTCTCTTCCTCCATGACTGCCTGCCATGAAAAGCTCCTCATCAATCAGCTTTCAGCACAAATGTGACTTCCTTCAAGAGGCCTTTTCTTAATCAGCCAGTGTAATACAGTTACCAAGGCACATGCTACCATATTATCACTTGTCTAGCTTTTAATTTCCTGCAAAACACTTTTCACTGTAATAGAGTTCTACTTATTTATGTATCAAATTGCCAATATCCGCTGGATCATCGAAAAAGCAAGAGAGTTCCAGAAAAACATCTATTTCTGCTTTATTGACTATGCCAAAGCCTTTGACTGTGTGGATCACAATAAACTGTGGAAAATTCTGAAAGAGATGGGAATACCAGACCATCTGACCTGTCTCTTGAGAAACCTGTATGCAGGTCAGGAAGCAACAGTCAGAACTGGACATGGAACAACAGACTGGTTCCAAATAGGAAAAGGAGTACGTCAAGGCTGTATATTGTCACCCTGCTTATTTAACTTATATGCAGAGTACATCATGAGAAACGCTGGGCTGGAAGAAACACAAGCTGGAATCAAGATTGCCGGAAGAAATATCAATAACCTCAGATATGCGGATGACACCACCCTTATGGCAGAGAGTGAAGAAGAACTAAAGAGCCTCTTGATGAAGGTGAAGGAGGAGAGTGAAAAAGTTGGCTTAAAGCTCAACGTTCAGAAAACTAAGATCATAGCATCTGGTCCCATCACTCCATGGGAAATAGATGGGGAAACAGTGGAAACAGTGTCAGACTTTATTTTTTTGGGCTCCAGAATCACTGCTGATGGTGACTGCAGCCATGAAATTAAAAGATGCTTACTCCTTGGCAGGAAGGTTATGGCCAACCTAGATAGCATATTAAAAAGCAGAGACATTACTTTGCCAACAAAAGTACGTCTAGTCAAGGCTATGGTTTTTCCAGTGGTCATGTATGGATGTGAGAGTTGGACGGTGAAGAAAGCTGAGCGCCGCAGAATTGATGCTTTTGAACTGTGGTGTTGGAGAAGACTCTTGAGAGTCCCTTGGACTGCAAGGAGATCCAATCAATCCATCCTAAAAGAGATCAATCCTGGGTATTCGTTGGAAGGTCTGATGTTGAGGCTGAAACTCCAATACTTTGGCCACCTCATGCGAAGGGTTGACTCATTGGAAAAGACCCTAATGCTGGGTAGGATTGGGGGCGGGAGGAGAAGGGGACGACAGAGGATGAGATGGTTGGATGGCATCACCGACTCGATGAACATGGGTTTGGGTAGACTCCGGGAGTTGGTGATGGACAGGGAGGCCTGGCGTGCTGCAGTTCATGGGGTCGCAGAGAGTCAGACACGACTGAGCGACTGAACTGAACTGAACTATTTATGTATCCATTTATTTTCTAGGTAATTGTCTGTCTCTCCAATATAGAATATAGATGCCTTGAGAACAGGGATCTTTTATGTCTTGTTCATTGAAGCATCTCTAGTATTTAGAACACTGCTGAATCCTAGTATGAGTGAATAAAAACCTCAAGTTTAGTATTTAATAGAGGTTCACAGGCTGTCTTATATGTATATAGACCAGAAAAAAAAAAAAAGAATGTAGATCAGGTTGGCTTCCTTAGACTAAATATGAAGGCAGAGGGCAAAACGATGAACTATACTGAATAATATATGTTTCTCCTGTCATGTATTTTTTGTTTTTCTTAAATATTTATAAGCATAAAATTGGTTATAATTAGTCATGTGACTATAAAACAAAAATAAAATTAATGAAATCAGCTATTTATTTGTTGGATGATTTTATTATTTCTCTCCCACTCAAGCTCTTTGATCATGGTCCATGTATAAGGTTGCTCACTAATGCATTGTCTGTGCTTATACAGTGCCTGGAACATAGATATGTGTGTGTGTGCATGTGTGTACGTGCGCACGTGCACGCTAAGTCACTTCAGTCATGTTCAACTCTTTGCAACCATATGGACTGTAGCCCACCAGGCTCCTCTGTCCATGGGGATTCTCCAGACAAGAATACTGGGGTGGGTTGCCATGCCCTCCTTCAAGGGATCCTCTGGACCCAGGGATCAAATCTGAGTCTCTTATATCTCCTGCATTGGCAGGCGGGTTCTTTACCACTAGTACCACCTGGGAAGCCTGGAACATAGATGGAACTCAACATATATTTGTTGTCAATTAGTGCTGAAGAATAAATAAAAGCATGGCCACTGCCACTAAAGGACTTTTGTCTAGTAGGATAGGCTGAGCGACACAAAGCAGCTGTCCATTCGTCTTCTGAAAACTGCTCTAACCAACTGTAAGTTTCAATATTAATTTGTTGCTCTTGTTCAGTCTCTAAGTCATGTTGACTCTACAACCTACAGTTGACTCTCTACTGTAGCCTGTCAGGCTCCTCTGTCCATAGAATTTTCCAGGGAAGAATACTGGGGTGGGTTGCCATTTCCTACTCCAGGGGATCTTTCTGACCCAGGGATCAAACCTGCGTCTTCTGCATCTCCTGCGTCTCCTGCATTGGCAGGCAGATTATTTACCACTGAGCCGCCTGGGAATCTAGACAGTTGACATTTATTAGGCGCTTACTAAATACATTACAGTAACTCATTCAACAGGTTCTTCAAAGAAGCTCAGAGAGTATATACTATTATTATTTCCTTATTATAAGATGAGGATAAAAAGGAATAGAAAGATTATCTGGCCACAGCCAGCAAGTAGCAAGAGCTGAGATTTAAAGACAGTCTGTTTGTATCCAGTCTGAGTTCCATTGCCTCCAGCTAAGCTAGGAGTGAATGATCCTTTGTGATTAGCAGTGGCCAGGATCTCAGAATCAAGTTAAATCCCACTAGAGTAGCATAGATTTAATTTCTTAAGGTTGCATTTTCATAAAATAAACCACTCTTGCTCCCTGATACAGTGGCTTTAAATAAATTTTATATATGTGTATATACACGTATATACATACATATATATGTGTATATATACGTATATATATAGTTTATTTTTTCTAAACTACAAAAATTTGAAAGTAAAATTTTCAACTTTGTCAGTACTCTTGTTTTACTCCTTCATTTTATAACTGAAGAATCCAAAATTCTAGGGAGATTAAACTCACATGGCTAGATTGTGGCAAAACTAGGAGAAACTAATAGAATCTCTTTCTACTATAGCACAAGCTCTCTCCAAATTGTGCTCATACTTAATGTCAGTGAAAAAAAAATGTTATTTTCCTTAGAAAAGAAGTAAAAGCAGAAACTTAAATACTTCTTTTTGCCCTACTTTTCTTTATCTTTAGAACTATTGCTGAAATGTGGCAATCTGCTCAAATTAGATGTCAGAAATAAAATCATTCTGTATTTTTTCTATGATTCAGAATGCTTTTCACTTACAGATGCATACTTACACTCATCTTTCCATCCCTTTATTTATTTATTCATCAAGCATTATTCATAAGTGAACTACGTATAAAGCACTGAACTAAGTAAGGGGGAAATAATAATTAAATGTGATTTTATTCACATCGATTCTATCCTATCTCACATTTTGTTTTGTAACCCAAGAGCCTTTCAAAGGTATATTCTAATTCTTAAATGAAATGAATATAAAGCACACACACACAATCTTATAGAAGCAACATGGCACTTTGCTACTGATTGTAACACTGAGATATTATTTTCTTAAAACTGCTCTGTTTGTACTTCTATCAAAATTACTAGCTAATATTATTGTGTGCCAAATATATGCCAAGCATTCTAGTAAATGCTTCAAATATACTACCTACTTTAACCCCCTCAACAGATTATTGTGGAGGGAAAATTTTCCTCTACCCTTCCCAGTTCTTCTGTCTCACCTAATAATTAAATTAACATGAAACAGGTTAATGGGAGAACATCAGATTAAATTTTGAAGTTACAGGGAATCCACATAAAATGAGAGACCCCAAAGACAGTGAAGTAAAATGAAGTATATATACCATCCTGTACTACAGAAAAGGGACTTTATTATATATCAAGAGACATATGCTACTATCAGTTACCTATGCATTTCTCAGTATTAACTAGTATTATTGTGAAAGATGGGAAGGGAGGGAAGTCGCTCAGTCGTGTCCGACTCTTTGCGACCCCGTGGACTGTAGCCTACCAGGCTCCTCCGTCCATGGGATTCTCCAGGCAAGGATACTGGAGTGGGTTGCCATTTCCTTCTCCAGGGGATCTTCCCGACCCAGGGATTGAACCCAGGTCTCCCGCATTGGAGGCAGACGCTTTAACCTCTGAGCCACCAGGGAAGTCCTGTGAAAGATGAGTGAGTCTCTAAACACAAGAAAAATGTGACTATATTTGGACTTTCTAAAAAAAATTATAAGCAATGCATGCTCAGAAATTCCTTGCTTCTTTGGAAATAGTATACATTTTGGAGTCAGTTGATGATAAAATTTGTAGATTTTTTTTTTTTCTAAGTCAGCAAAGATATAACTAGGATTTGACTGAGGACAAGGACATCTTCCTATACCACCATTGACTACCTTTAAATATTTACTATGCATATATACAGTATTCATACAATGTGCTGTTTTTTAAGCACGTGTTTAGTTGCTCAGTCATGTCTGATTCTTTGAGACCTCATGTACTGTAGCCGCTCCTCTGTCCATGGGGATTCTCCAGGCAAGAATACTGGAGAGGCTTGCCATGCCTTCCTCCAGGGGATCTTCCCAACTCAGGGATCGAACCCAGGTCTCCTGCATTTGCAGGTGGATTCTTTACTATCGAAGCCACCAGGGAACCCCATGAATACTGGAGTGGAGAACCTATCCCTTCTCCAAGGGGTCTTCCTGACGCAGGAATTGAACTGGGGTCTCCTGCCTTGCAGGCAGATTCTTTACCAGCTGAGTTACCAGGGAAGCTGGTAAAGAATTCATACAATATGTGAGAATCAATGCAATGCCCTTTTAGTTGCACTGTGTACTTAACATGAAATCAAAATAAAACATATCTAAACTTCATCATCTCTCCACTTACTGGTTAAATAGAGAAGATGTGTGGGATTCTTGACCTCTTTTTCATTCTTATGTTTCATAACTTCTTACCCTCAGTTCCTTATTTGCATAGATTTTAGTGCCTAGCAATCAATCAGCACGTTGTACAATTCTACAATGGGCATGTAATTAGCATTCCCTCTGCATTTTTTTCTGATCCCCTACAGAAAGCATAGAACATGAGACACATGACTTTAGGAACACTGTAGGGCAAATTGAAAAATAACTGTTCATACTGGCTCCTAGATTTATTGTTTGTGTTTAAGGAAAGATAAACTTAATTCCCTATTAGTTGTTGGGATGCACGATTATTTTTCAAAACTCTTTGAAATTAGAAAGATGTTTAGCTCTTCACTAAATCTTACCTGATTTTTTTTTAATGGAGGGAAAGTGGTATAGATTTGGAATCCATTAAATAATACTTAATTTATTCTTTTATCTGTGTGCAGAACTAAATGCCATTTTTAGGTTTTATCTGTATTTATAATATCTTAGAGAATATTCTCAAATCCCTTAGTTACCTTCAGATAAGCTCCTATCTAAGGGGTACACATTAACTCCTTCAAAATCATGGATGTTATTTGGTAGTTGCCTTAGGGGAATTTCTGAAGCACCTCATCTCTTTACAGAGACTGATTTAGATGAAGCATGAAGATTCATACAGAATACTAATATTGACTAATTACTCCTTGCTTTAGGACAGAGACATTTACCATGACACACCACTGCTCCCTTCATTGCTGGAGGTAGCTGCATATATAGTAAAAATAAGCGAAATCAGAATTTGTTCCTACTCCCAAGTTTCACCATCTATCATCTAAAGTGCACTTGTTTTCTGTCATATTTTGCTATGAAATTATGAATGTGGCTTTGACTGAATAAAATATGTCACTTATATCTGAAATAGCAAAATGAAATCCCTGAAGAATGATGGGTTGCTGGAAAGATAATTGGAATGAGTAGAATATCTTAATTTATCATATTAAGAAATTTATTTCTAGGCTTTCAATCTCTATCCATATATACTGGCTCTGCATGCAATGACATATCCACTCTTAGCATTAGAAATTATGATTCCTTTCAAGAGAATGTGTTTTTATCTAACTCTTGTTTTATGACTAGTAGAAGAATGGAAAAATGTGTATTGATAGTGACTGAAACTAAACAACAAAAAAATATGTTCAAGAACATTGTCCATGCTATATAATTAATTTTAAAAGATATGTCCAAAGAAATGGAAACCATGTGCTTTAGGCACATTTACCATAAGACTCCTACCCTTTGCTTATTTAAACACTAATCTAGTTAATGCTGGGGGAGGGATTTTGCAGTTGCAATTAAGATTATCGATCAGTTCATCTTAAGGAGACTATTTCAAATGGTCTGGGTAGGTTCAATGTAATAATACGGGTCCTTGAAAGCAAAAGACAGAATATTGAGGCAGAGAACATGCATTGAAGAGATAAGGCAGAAAGAGAAGAATTAGAGAGATATGGACACCAACCATTATTGGCTTTGTAAAAGTTAGTTGCTCAGTTGTATCTGACACTTTGTGACCCCATGGACTGTAGCTCATCAGGCTTCTCTGTCCATGGAATTGTTCCAGGCAAGAATACTGGAGAGGGTAGCCATTCCTTTCTCCAGGGGATCTTTCCAAACCAGGGGTTGAACCCGTGTCTCCTGCCTGCATTGCATTATTGGCTTTGAAAGAGGCCAAAAGCCTGGAAATATGGGCTCCAGCAGATGAGAATGAATGACTTATCAGACAACCAGCAATGAATGGTGATCCCATTCCTACAACTGTGTACCACTAATGGAACCAGACTAGCCATAATCTTCTTGAACTTCAGACCTACAGAACCATAAGATAATAGATTTCAATTGCTTTGATCTGCTAAGTCTGTGGTAATTTGTTATGATAGCAAGGGGAAAATAATGCACTATTTTTACTTGCAACTGAGATTCTTGAGCAGGCAAACCTCATATCCCTAACCTCTTTGGAGAAGTTGAACTCCTTTGCCTTATTAACACAGTTCTGTCTTTATAGTGATATGTCAGGCACTAAGCTGAGTTGTGGAAAAGATAAGGATTTCAAGGAGATTCCAAATGACCATTTTTATTTCACTCTTAAGATCAAGTCTTTTCAACATTTTTTTAACAAATAGACTATAGCTACAGTGGCCTCTTAAGAATCCACATCTCATCCATCATTTCATCATCTGTTCCCCTTACTTAAAGCCTTTCAACGGCTTCCTTTCGCTCTCAGGAAAATAGGACATCTTTTAAAAAGCCCTTGCTTGGTTTGGCCTTTACTTGTGTCTCCAGGCTCATATTTACTCTTCTTTGATTTCTCTCCTTGACACGTTTTCTTTGTATCTGCGCTCTTTTACTTACCTAATGTCTGGAAGCTAGATAAATGGTTAATAGGATGGGCTCTGGGATTATACTGTACTGAATTCAAATTCTGGCATTTTTACCTCCTAGCTCTATGACCTCAGGCAGAATACCTAACTTCTCTGTGCCTCAATTTCCTCATCCATACAATGGGAGAGAATAACCGTACCAAGTGTATTAGTCACACAGGCTGCCATGAGAAAATATCATAGACTGCAACATTAAACAACAGATATTTCTTCCTCAAAGTGGTGGAAGCTGTTTCAAGGTGTCCACTGGCTTGATTCCTGGAGAGACATTTCTTTTGCGCTCTCAGATAACCACCTTCTTGCTGGGCTCTCACACGGTCTTTCCTTGGTTGGTGTGTGCAAAGAGAGAAAGAGGTTGCTCTCTCTTCTTATAAGGCAATGAATCCTATGGGACTACACCACTACTCTTGGTATCTCATTTAATCTTTTCAAAAATTATTCATATATTTATTTGCCTGCATAGGATCTTAGTTGTGGCACAGGGATCTTCAACCTTCCTTGCAATGCACGGGTTCTAGAGCTCAGGGCCACTTAAGCACAAATGCAATTTGGTATTATACTTCTCATAGGAACTAGTTAACTATGTACCTGTAGCTGCAAACATAGGGCTTCCCAGGTGGCTCAGTGGTAAAGAATCTACATGCAATGCAGGACACCTGAGTTTGATCCCTGGGTCAGGAAGATCCTCTGGAGAAGGGAATGGCTACCCACTCCAGTATTCTTGCCTGGAGAATCCCATGGAAAGAGGAGCCTCGTGGGCTACAGTCCATGGGGTCGCAAAGAGTCAGACATGACTGAGGGACTAACACTTTCACATCCTTTGTTTTCTTTGTTTCCCCATCTATTTGCCATGAAATGATGGGACCGGATGCCATAATGTTCATTTTTTGAATGTTGAGTTTTAAGCCAGCTTTTTCACTCTCCTCTTTCACTTTCATCAATAGGCTGTTTAGTTTCTCTTTGCTTTCTGCCATAAGGGTGGTGTCATCTGCGTATTTGAGGTTATCGATATTTCTCCCGGCAATCTTAATTCCAGCTTGTGCTTCATCCAGCCAGGAATCATATGATGTACTCTGCATATAAGTTAAATAAGCAGGGTGACAATATATAGCCTTGATGTACTCCTTTCCCAATTTGGAACCAGTCCATTGTTGCATGTCTGGTTCTAACTACTGCTTCTTGACCTGCAAACAGGTTTCTCATGAGGCAGGCAAGGTGGTCTGATATTCCCATCTCTTTAAGAACTTTCCACAGTTTGTTGTGATCTGCACAAAGGTTATAGCATAGTCAATGAAGCAGAAGTAGATGTTTCTCTGGAATTCTCTTGCTTTTTCTATGTTTGATGTAGTAAATTTGGCCAAATAGTCATTTATCAATAAATTAGTCACTGGAAATATTTCAACCAGTAGAGTTGGGTAGACTTAGCTGGGATTCAAGCACATCCTTACACTGGAAGAATATTTTGCTTTATTTTAACAAAATTAGTTTTACTGAGCTTATTATAAGCTAAACCTGTTGAGGTATTAGGACTTCCCTGGTGGCTCAGATGGTAAAAGCGTCTGCCTACAATGCGGGAGACCAGGGTTCGATCCCTGGGTAGGGAAGATCCCCCTGGAGAAGGAAATGGCAACTCACTCCAGTACTCTTGCCTGGAAAATCCCATGGATGGACGGAGGAGCCTGGTAGGCTACAGTCCATGGGGTCGCAAAGAGTTGGACATGACTGAGCAACTTCACTTTCACTTTCATTTAGGTATTAAAAGAAAAAATATATATGAAGCACCTTCAATTATGCCTGGCACATAAGGGCTTACTTTTAAAAAACATATTGTTTGAATCCTTGAAACTGCTAGTAATTCTTCCAGGAATCAGGAATATAATCAGAAATGGTAAGATTCAGTTCTAATGAAGGAAAGAAATGCTTATGAAATAAAAAGTGCATAACATAATATCAACTAGGATGGCTGCTGTTAAGAATGAAAGATAATAGAAAAAAAAAAGTGGTGGAAACATGGCAGGGCTGAGCTACTTTTGATGGTGGGGCAGGGGTTGTGGAAGAGAAAGGGGAAATTTGGTTGAGGGAACAATTTAGATTATCTCGTGGAGTGTAGAGATTTAAAAGGAGCTTGCCTGAAGCCAGGGTCCTCAGCACAACTTCCACTTTTTCCTAGAAAAAAAATTTTCCCTCTGCAATCCATTATAATTGGGCTTCCTTCTCAACCGAAGATATGTCAGAAAACTGGACTTAACAGCTTTAGTCAATAGTAAGTATACCAACTGATCAATTAATATTATAAATGTTTATGTTATTTTGTTCTCATGTCCACCAAAAGGGCCAATTAAACATTTTTCCTCTAGTTGTGGTAACATCACACAAAAACCAAAATCTTAATATGTATTCTTTACTTCTCTTTTCTCTGGATTTTATTGTCTACGTACTGTAAAAGTCTAGCTAATTTTCATAGTACAAAATTTTGCAAGTGTTGCTTTATGTGTTAATTACATCATTAATTATTTGCATGATTTAACAGCCCATAGGCTACTAAAGAAATGATCATTTTAAAAGCTTGAAGTTGCTGACTATTTCTGAGACAAAACTGGAAAAGATTCAACCTGGAGAATGATTGATTTCTTAGTGACGTCTTCCTGTCATAAACCCAAGATATTCGAGAAAGACATGCCACAATTTTCCACAGCATAGTGTACTGCCAAACACAAAATTTTAAAAACTTGTAGATATTAAAAGTAGAATTGTATACCAACTGTAAAACTTCACAAATGTCCTACAATTTCTATTTCAAATAACTTGGAGAGGTCCTAGCAGTCAATGGGAATTTGGAGCTATTTTATACAGTAGTTCAGACAACTGAAGAGAACATTGTGTAAATTATATGTACATTATGTTTATGCAGAAAGGTTTTCCTAAAAAAATTTTAACTGTACTGAGCATTCTAATGAAGGCTGTGCAAATATTAAACAGCATCTACAATTATGTTTCTGTTTTCTTTTCAATATTGAATGTTTACATTCTTAAAACATTCTCAATCGATAGTGTTTATTGACTTTGCTTTCTCCTTTCTCAGCTATTTCTTTACTTGTTTTGCCTTATGCATTTCTTCACATGGCGTTGTATTTATATATTTCATTGTAGACATGGGGGAGAAGGCTGCCCTCTTTTTATTAACAGCTTGAATTGTCAGCAGGCACTGAGGCTTAGCGCCAAGCAAGGAAGACACAGGCAAGCGAATTTCTTCTGGTAGTACTTTCAACCTTGAATACAGACCTCTGGGTAATGTCACAGTGGGTCCTTGCTGAATATTTGCTGAGGGCTCCTTTTATGCTTGTCTCAGCATTGGTTTAAAACAAGATCAGGACTAAGAAGAGTCAAGCTGCTTTTGCAAAGGTCTTTCTTCAGTTGCCCTTTCTCTCCCAGTCTTTCAGCAACTCTGGCTTTCATGAATGCTGAACTGTGACTTAACTCTCTGACTGTATGTGTGTAAGGACTTGGTAATTTAAAAATTTTGAACATGACACACGAGCTCAGCAAGACTCAGTTCAACCCATAATATCTACAGCAAGTCTTTAAACCCGGTCTCCTCCACGTAATCTTACCAGGGAACAAGGAAATCACCATCATCTACAGCTCATACAAGCTGGAAACCCAGGAGCCTCTCTTGACACCCTCCCTTTCTCTCTCTCATTGTACAGTTCAACAAAAAATTATGTTGCTCCTTGTTCTTAAACTCTCCCACATATACCGACTTCCCCTCCCTGGCCATTGAAGTTTCACTGTTTCTTGTCTGGAATGGGAAGCTCCCTGACCAGTTTATCAACAGTACTTTTCTGTCTCTTTCAATGGTTCTCACACTACACTTATCTAAATAATTATGTAATGATGTCACATGCTTCATCCCATGACACACTTCAATGGATGCTGATCAAAATTCATATGACCTATGAAATCCTAAGTGTTTTAGCTCCTTTATACAGCCTCAACTCACTCCACACACTCTGCCAACCTGTGTCCCAATCACCTGTTTGGTTTCTTTTTAGACCATGACCCTCCTACGATACGACCGTAGCATTGCTGTTTCCTTCAACTGAAAAAAAAAAAACCTCTTCTATTTTAACCATATGGTCAAGAACACACATATATACATATGCACAAAATGATTAGTTTGCTAAGTTAATTCCTTCTTATTCATTCATGTTCCAGATTCCAATGGTTTCTTCCCCAGGAAACAATCCCTGACCTCTCTACCTAGATCAATTTTCCTCCTACAAAGCACTTGTCAAACCTATAATTTTACATTTATTTCTAGGACTTATTAGATTCTGGCCAGAATTTTCTATAAATATGCAGAGTACATCATGCAAAATGCCAGCTGGATGAAGCACAAGCTGGAATCAAGATGGCTGGGAGAAATATCAATAATCTCGGATATGCAGATTACACTACCCTTATGGCAGAAAGTGAAGAGGAACTAAAGAATCTCTTGTTGAAAGTGAAAGAGGTGAGTAAAAAAGTTGGCTTAAATTTCAACATTCAGAAAACTAAGATGATGGCATCCAGTCCCATCACTTCATGGCAAATAGATGGGGAAACAAAGGAAACAGTGAGAGACTGTTTTCTTGGGCTACAAAATCAGTGCAGATGGTGACTGCAGCCATGAAATTAAAAGACACTTGCTCCTTGGAAAAAAAGCTATGACCAACCTAGGCAGCACATTAAAAAGCAGAGACATTACTTTGTCGACAAAGGTCCATCTAGTCAAAGCTATGGTTTTTCCAGTAGTCATGGATGGATGTGAGAGTTGGAGTATAAAGAAAGCTGAGTGCTGAAGAATGGATGCTTTTGAACTGTGGTACTGGAAAAGAGTCTTGAGAGTCCCTTGGACTGCAAAGAGATAAAACCAGTCAATCGTAAAGGAAATCAGTCCAGAATATTCATTGGAAGGACTGATGCTGAAGCTGAAACTCCAATACTTTGGCCACCTAATGCGAAGAACTGACTCATCAGAAAAGACCCTGATGCTGGGCAACATTGAAGGCAGGAGGAGAAGGGGACAACAGAGAATGAGATGGTTGGATGGCATCACCGATTCATGGACATGAGTTTGAGCATGCTCTGTGAGTTGGTGATAGACAGGGAAGCCTGGCGTGCTTTAGTCCATGGGTCATAGAGTCAGACATGAGTGAGCCTAAGCAATATTGACAGGCTTATTTGAACTGAACTGAACTGAACTGATAGGCGTTATATTTGCTTATGCTCAATATCTAATCCGTGGCATCTAACTTATGGTTTGTCACATAATATCTACTCAATAAATATTTTTGGAAGACATGAGTGGACTTTCTTTAGTCCACATCAAGCAGTGTAACTCATTTTCTACCTAATGTCCCTTCAGATCTTTGAGGAGAAACATCATGCTTCCCACTCTGACTCAGACGTTCTCACTTCAGAAATAATAATGACATTTGTTTATTCAATCAACCTTTATGTTAAATGTTTTCTGACATTTTATAACCCCACTCACTCCTCCTTGAATGGGGTTTTCATTGTCTAGGTAAATACAAATAACCCTGAAAATGATATATCCAGAAATAAGACCAATAGTCAAGTTAACTTTTTTTTCTATATACATACCATTAAATTTTCTTTTTCATACAGTTCTACAGAGAGTAGGTTAGCTAATAAAATAGCTATCATGGAACCTTTCCTTGTAATTATAAGACCACCACTCTAATCTGTTTTACCAGGCAACTTATTATTTTTTCTAACAAAATTCTCTGTCTGTTTTAGTATATAATACAAAAACCCAATTTTATGCATTTTATTCGCTTTCACTTATAGCAAAAATATATATATAATTTCCATCACCAGATATCTGATTATAGAAATCTTTTATTTTGATCTCTTTGTTTTTGAGATGAGGCAATAGAGTCCAAAAACCAATGTTATTTGATTAAAGTTCTGGCAAAGATCAAATTTAGAACTAAAACACAGTACTCCTGAGTTCAAGGACAGAATTTTTTTATAAATATACCAAATTTGATTATTAGTTATTAAAATAAACCTAGGGAGTGTTATTTTTAAGAAAAAAACCTACTCCATTTTTCACACTATTTTGTACCCCTTTTGTACTCAATATCCAAGATTCTGTTTCAGTTTATCTGAGTTGGAATCTGGCTATCAGAAGGAAAGAAAAAAAATTCCCAAAGTTGTTCTTTTCATCTTAAAATTAATGGAATTGCTATAGTAAACAATTAGTATTTCATTAAATTGCTAATATGGCTTCCCTGGTGGCTCAGCAGTAAAGAATCTGCCTGCCAATGCAGGTTCAATCCCTGTGTCAGGAAGATCCCCTGGAGAAGCAAATGTCAACCCACTCCAGTATTCTTGTCTAGAGAATTCCATAGATAGAGGAGTCTGGTGGGCTACAATCCATGGGGCCTCAGAGAGTTGGACAGGACTTAGCGACTGAACAGCAACAAGCTGCTAATATAGTAGGTATTAAGATAATGACAATGAAGATGATGATAAGATAAAAAAGAAAGGCACTCGAGAGTTAACGTGGAAATATCTCTAAAGTTTAACAATTCTGTCTCATATGAAAATGTAGGAAACCTATGCTTCTTTTTCAAATAGGGATCCTTTCACATTGGTATCCCTTTCAAATTCCTCTTTTTCTTGGCTTTGATTAAGAGGAGTCAAACCTCCCCTTTCTATTTCCGATCTTTGCAGCTGACAATTGTGAGAATGTGTGCCACACCACCCATATGTTCGTCTCCAGATGGCTAGCCTGTTCCTCTCAGCTCCCCCTCCTGCCTGGGCCAAAGGCATGCTGTGCTCAGAACCCTGTGCATAACATGGAAGATGCTGGGGCCTGCTGTCATCCATACACTCGGAGATCCACAGTTTCACTAGAGGACAAGAGAGGGAAAAAAGAGAAATCAGGGTGAAGGAAAGCAAAAAAAAGAGTTAAGGAACAGGGAGTGTGGGCAGGAGAGAAGAAAGAGGGAACAGGAAATGAAGAAGGACATGAAGAGGAAAAGAGGATGATTCAGTAAGAAAAGTATAGACATTTTATGATGACCTATCATTAATTTGGAAGTTTAAGAAAGTTAAAACTGCACATGTGTGTGCTCAGTAGTGTCCAACTCTTTCCAACCCTTTCTACTCAAATATAAACATGTGTCCCTTAAATATAGTCACACAAAGCCAAACACAAATTCTTTATTGCTCTGATGTTAAAACTGAGGTTGTATTGAACGGCTCTTGGGAGCAGATGATGGTGGATAAAATGCTGCAGGTGGTTGTCTATTGTTTTCTAGTGAAGACACCCTGTGGATCTGTGCGAGGAGGTGTCTCACATACATTACTAACTAAGCGATAACATCCAAGATGGAAAACACGTGTTGCTGATGTATATTGACATCATGTGTTTCAACTGAAACTTAAGCAGAAATCCCAAGATAAAGGAGAAATGATCAAAGAAGTCAGAGTGGGATTTTCCCTCTTTCTTTTTTGCCTATCCTTGTCCCAGTGTTTCTGCAAGTACCATCCTCAAATACCTTGCATCAGAATCACTTTGAGCAATCCAAGAGACCCTCAACACAAATAAGTAATCAGCCATCAAAGATCTAGAAAGCACTTTCTAAAGATTAGTGTATAATACAACATATAATACAACAATATAGGTATTATACATATATTCATTGAGTCAACTATGAGTCATATACTAAGCACTGGGGTTAGATTGTTGTGTCTAACAACATTCATTCATTGAGTCAACTATGAGTTGTATACTAAGTTTAGCACTGGGGTTAGACTGTTGTAGAATAGAACATAGTTCTGGATGTAAAAAGTATGGCAGAGGAGAAAGACGGTGAGCTTACCTCCTTTCATGAGCACACCCAAATCACAACAGTCTGTAGAATAATCATTGATGAAAAAGACCAAAACCTAGCAGAAAATATCTTCTATAACTAAAGAATAAAGAAGGGGCCACAATGAGACAGGTAGAAGGGGCAAACTCAAAATACAGTCAAGCCCCCATGCTTCTGGGTGGGTGACCACACACTAGAGAATAATTATATTGCAGACGTTCTCCTGCAGGATTGAGAGGTCTGAATCCCACACCAGGCTCCCCGGCCCAGAGGTCCTGCACCAGAAGACAAGCCCCCATTGTGTTCGGCTTTGAAGGCCTGCGCTGTGCTTAGTCGCTCAGTCGTGTCCGACTCTTTGCGACCCCACAGACTGTGGCCCACCAGGGTCCTCTGTCCATGGGGATTTTCCAGGCAAGAATACTGCAATGGGTTGCCATGCCCTCCTCCAAGGGATCTTCCCAACCCAGAGATAGAACCCAGGTCTCTCACATTGAAGGTGGATTCTTTACCATCTGAGCCACCAGGGAAGCCTCTTTGAAGGCCAGCTGGGCTTAATTTTGTGAGTCCCAAAGGATGGGAGAAATAGACTTCACTCTTAAAGGTCACACACAAAATTTCACATCCTCTGGAACCCAGGGAAAAAACAACAATTTGATAGGAGGTTTGGTCAGACCTACCTGCTGGGCTGAAAGAGTTTTCTGGAGGAACAGGGGGCAGCTGGGGCTCATCCTTGGGATCTGGACTCTGGCAGCAGACGTTCTTGGAATTTCCTTCCACCTGATGCAGGTGCTATGGATTCCTGAGCACAAAGACCTGGCCACACCCAACAACCTGTAGATGCCAGTGCTGGGGGACATCTCACACCAAGCAACTGAGTGGGGACGTAACTCCACTTATCAACAGGCAGGCTGCCTTAAGACCTCCTATGCCCACAGCCTCCTCTAGACACAACCACTGACACCAGAGGGCAGGCAACAGTCCCAGATCCCCTGTTCCCACCCTCCCCTCCAAGCAGCCTGCCCTTCCCTCTGGACCAGGGTGCAGACACTACCTTCAAGAAAGCCACAATGCTGACTCCAGCTGGCCAGATGGTGTCCTAAAACCAGCTGCACCCCGGTCCTGCCCACTAGCAGGCCGACACAAGCCTCAGGACTCCCCGGAACCTGGGCTCAACTGTGACAGGAATTGTCCCTCCCCTGCCTCCCCTTATCCCCAGCGAGCAACCTGACACCAACGCTGGAATCCCTGAGCCCTGCAACTGGTCCCCAGGACCCCAGGACCTGGTAAAACTAATCTCAGGATCTGGCTTCACCCACTAGTGGGCTGTATCAGCCCCCAGAGTCTTCTGGACCCTGATTCTGCCCACCGATATGCCAGAACTAGCCCACGTGGGTTGGGGTACCGGTGGTTCTAGACTCCGTGGTTTCCTGACCCAGTCCCATCAACCAACAGGTGGCAGCCTCCTCACAAGGCAGGGCCTGGCAACCGACCTGAACAGGGGCTGTCCAAGACCACCAGACCAACCACATATCAGGACCCACATGGACATCATGGGGGACCCCACAAAGCATATAGCTCCAGTGAAAAGAGGGGAGCGCTCTACCAGGACACAGAGGACTTCTGCAGAAGGTCACTTCTCCAGAGTTGGGAACTGTCACCAACCTACCAGACACATAAACATAAAAATAGTGACTTAGGCAAAATGAGCTGCATAGAGCAAGAAGTTAGAAGTTTTTAACATAGATTTAGAAAATACAAGGGCTTCCCTGGTGGCTCAGATGGTAAAGAATCTGCCTGCAATGCAGGAGACCCAGGTTCGATTCCTGAGTCAGGAAGATCCCCTGGAGAAGGGAATGGCAAACCACTTCAGTATTCTTGCCTGGAGAATCCCATGGACAGAGGAGCCTGGCAGGCTACAGTCCATGAGCTCACAAAGAGAAAGTATAAAGAATAATCAGAGATGAAGAATATAGTAAATGAAATGAAAATTATGGTAGAAAGAATCAACAGTAGATTAAATGGCACAGAGAAACAGATCAGTGAGCTGGAAGACAGAGCGGTGGAAATCACTGATGCTGAATATAAATAAATAAATAAAAGAATGAAAAGAAAAGAGGATACCTTAAGAGAGCTCTGGGGCAACATCAAGCACACTGATATTTGCATTATAATTTTCCCAGAAGGAGAAGAAAGACAGAAAGGGGCTGAGAACACATATGAAGATTTAGTAGGTAGAAATTTTCCTAACCTGGGAAAGGAAGCAAGTATATAAGTCCAGGAATCCCATCCCAACAGGATGTACCCACAGAGGAACACACCAAGACACATTTTAATTAAAATGGAAAAAAAATACAGATAAGGAGAGAATACTAAAAGCAGCAAGGGAAAAGCAACAAACAACACGGAAAGGAACTCTTAGAAAGGCTCTATGTGATTTCTCAGCAGAAACTCTGCAGGCCAGAGGAAGTGGCACAATATATTTAAAGTGATGAACATAGGAAAAAACCTACAACTAAGAATACTCTAACCAGTAAGACACTTGTTCCAAATTGATAGAAAGATAAAGTTTATGAGGAGAGAGCCCCTGGAGAAGAAAATGGCAGCCCACTCCAGTATTCTTGCCTAGGAAACCCCATGGACAAAGCAGCCTGGCAGGCTACAGTTCATAGGGTTGCAAGGAGTTGAACATGACGTAGCAACTAAACAACAACAACAAAGACAACCAAAAGCTAGAAAGATTCAGCACCACCAAACCAGCTTTATAAGAAAAGGTAAAGGAACTTCTCTAAGCGAAAAAGGAAAGGCCACAACTAGAAACATGAAAATTACAAAATGAAAAAAAATCATCAGTATTGGTAAATATACAGGTATGCCTCATCTTATTGCACTTCACAAATATTGCAAATTTTATAAACTGAAGGTTTGTGGAAGCGCTGCACAGCGTATCTGTTGGCTTCATCATTTCAACAGCATTTGCTCACTTCTTGTCTCTGTGTCAAATCAAACAAACAAACCCAACATAGTTCTGGCTTAAAAAAGACAAACAAAACTGAACTACTTTTTATTGAAAACCTGCTGTGTACTAAGCATTCTTTTAAGCTCTAGGAGTATAACATTGTAAAAAAAAAAAAAAAGGCAAAATTTCTTGCTTTTATTGAACTTGCATTATTGTCATGGAGAATCATAAAAAAACAAATAAGTAACCTGTACATAACGTAAGAAGATAGAATGTGCTAGGAAGGAAATGAAGCAGAGAAGGGAGTGTCAGGACCAGTAGGTATTCAATTTTCTGAGAGGTGACCAGTAAAGGCTTTCCAGAGATGGTTACACTTGAGAAAAAACGTGAAGATGGTGAGGGAGTGAGCCATGCAGCTCTCTGACAGTTCCCTGGCAGAAGTCATCAGTGCACAAGCCTTGGTCCAGGGGATGCCTGCTCTTTCAAGGGTAAACTGAGCAAGAAAGATACCAGTAGCAGATAAGACCAGAAGAAGAGTCTGTGGGTTCTTAGAAAAGCCATTGTAAAGGCTTTGTCCTAAAACCCCAAAGCCTTCCTTTCTCAAGCAGAGTAAAAATCAAATGCTGTTATATAGAAAAGAGCCTGATATAGAGAAAAGAAGAAAAGAAAGTTATGATAGAAGGCAACTGCAATAATTCATGTGAGAGGTAGCAAAGGACTGGACCAGGAAGGCAGTGATGAAGTTGAGGAGATAAGGGTCTGTGCCAGAGAGTTTGAAGACACAGTTGACAGGATTGGTTTTCAATAGGACCTGGGATAAGAGAGCAAGAGATAAGCCAAAATTTCTCTCAGTCCTGGGTGTTCACTGGAAGGACGGATGTTGAAGCTGACACTCCAATATTTTGGCCACCTGATGCAAAGAGCTGACTCATTTGAAAAGACCTTGATGCTGGGAAGGATTGGGGGCAGGAGGAGAAGGGGACCGACAGAGGATGAGATGGTTGGATGGTATCACCTATTCAATGGACATGGGTATGGGTAAACTCCGGCAGTTGGTGATGAACAGGAAGGCCTGGCGTGCTGCGGTTCATGGGGTCACAAAGAGTCAGACACGACTGAGTGACTGAACTGAACTGAAGGTTGGTCCAGTGGTTTGTGTAAGCTTCTTCTTATGGGGTGAGATTTGTGCTGAGTTTTTGTTTGTTTGTTTTTCCTCTGATGGGCAAGGCTGAGTAAGGTGATAATCCTGTCTGCTGATGATTGGATTTGTATTTTTGTTTTGTTTTTGTTTGGATGAGGTGTCCTGCACAGGGTGCTACTGGTGGTTGGGTGATGCCAGGTCTTGTATTCAAGTGGTTTCCTTTGTGTGAGTTCTATTTGATACTCCCTAGGGTTAGTTCTCTGATAGTCTAGGGTCTTGGAGTCAGTGCTCCCACTCCAAAGGCTCAGGGCTTGATCTCCAGTTGCCTGGTGGTTTGGGCAGCAAACTGATGTGTCTGGGGGCACAGGGCTGAGCCGCTCGGTCCTCTAGAGGAGCCGGTTAGCTGCCATCCGCTCAACTTCAGCACCAAGCGAGTGAGGAGAGAGGGAGTGAGGCCTGTAATTTTGTTTTTATTAAATAACAATGTCTATGTTTAAAAAGTGGTTTGCAAAATTCCTGGAAACTGAAACAATTGACTCTTCCAGACTTCTTAGGATCAGGTCCACCAGTAAGGCATAAATATCAACAAGAAGTAGAAAAGGGATGGCTGTTGGGTTTGCAGACTTTAAACATTTTAATTCAGCAACATAGAACAGCAGGAGTTTTTTCCACTCCCAATTGTGTATAATAATTAGACATCTGTTATAATAACTACATGGGTCCCATGGTATTTCCAGATTTATGAAGGAAAAAGGCATCTTTGAATCCTTTTTCTTTTTCTCATCAACTTTTGCCATCCTTACTCTCATCTATAGCTTCTATAATCAGTTCAGTTCAGTCGCTCAGTCGTGTCTGACTCTTTGTGACCCCATGGACTGCAGCACGCCAGGCTTCCCTGTCCATCACCAACTCCCAGAGCTTGCTCAAACTCATATCCATTGAGTCAGTGATGCCATCCAACCATCTCATACTCTATCGTCCTCTTCTCCTCCTCCCTTCAGTCTTCAAGCTTCTATAATAAGATTTCTATATTAAGAGGAAAAAATAGAATGAACTTATGGTTACCAGGGGAGAAGAATGGAGGGAAGCAATAGTTAGGGAGTTTGGGAATGTCATGTAGACACTGCTGTATTTAAAATGGATAAACAATAACATCCTATTGTATAGTACAGGGAACTCTGCTCAATGCCAAGTGCCAGCCTGGATGCGAGAGGAGTTTGGGGGAGAATGGATACATATATATGCATGGCTGAGTTCCTTCACTGTTCGCCTGAAACTATCACAACATTGTTAATCAGCTATACTCCAATATAAAATATAAAAATTTTTAAAAGAGCAAAAATAATATTGATTTCTACCACAGACAAAATGTACAATGGAAGGCAAAATAAAACTAGAGTGAACTGAATATTCTCTATTTAATGCCTGATTGATTTTAAGGCTTCTGGATAATGAAAGGCATAAAACAATTTAAAGCTGTCCTGGCAGGAGATAATTCTGTTCAAGCCCTTCATTCTGTAGATGTGAAAACGGAGACACCTCATGTTCAGATATCCAGCCTAAAGTTACCAAGCCAGGTGGTGGCAGAGGAAAGATGAGAACTTTAGGCTCCTGATCATAAAGGTCATGCTTTCTGGTCATGCTTTTACACTGCTTTACACCAAACCTTAAATCCTTGGCTATCACTGTCAGGAGAATGGTCAGCACATTATTTGGGTGTGAAAAAGAAAGAACTGGCCCATCCATCAGGTTTCCATGCCCAGCCTTTTAAACCCACCACTGGCACGATCACAGGGAAGTGCTGCTCCAGCTCATTGTGCTGGAAATAAACCGAGGTCTCACAGCAGCCATTATAGTCTAATTATATCTGACAGCTAACCTGACAGGTTTTGTTTATTTGTTTCTTTATTCTTTCAGTGCTTATGGCTTGAAAAAATGAATCACACTGTCAAAACCATCTTACCCTTCAGGAGTTCTCTCTTTGCCTCATTGAAAAGCTAACAAAAGCATCTATTTTCAACATGCCTGGTGAAAATAATGAAGGGAATATTTTGATGGAGAAATCTGTTTAGAAATGCATGACTCCTGTGACACCCAGGAATGGGCAGCTGCCACTGGTGCCCTGTGGTACCCTGAGGAAGGTCATGAGAATCACGAGCATCAAACAAGAAATCACACATGACGTCTTTTGTGAACAATGTGAGGTATGCTGTCATTTTTGATTGAAGTATAGTTAATTTACAGTTTATATTATCTTTAATTCTCCAAGGAAGAAGTCACAAACATCTATAGAGAACATGGACAAAGTTATACATAAAATTGAATGGAGTTCATAACGGCATTACTACTAGTGGATTTTCTTTGGCCTTAAGGCATGTGGAATCTTAGTTTCCTAAGCAGGGATCGAACCCATACCTCAAGAATTGAAAGCAAAGTTTTAACCACTGGATCACTGGAGAATTCCCATTAGTGGATTTTTAACATTATATTTGACTCTACCTTAATTTGTTTTCCCCCAGATCACTTACCTTATATAGTGAGTGATCACTCTATAGAAATATCAACAGCGTATACTCAAATTTGATGTAATAAATAGAAACTGATCACTTTAGAACAGAGTCTCTAGCTAAAGATCTCTGATTTTTTATTTTTTTATTTTTTCCCTATATCATCCTAATTTTACCAGTGTTTTGGCTAAGTTGAGTCACTGACATCCTGAGTGGCTCGTGCATGCACGCTAAATTGCTTCAGTCGTGTCCGACTCTTTGCAATCCCATGGACTATAGCCCTTCAGGCTCCTCTGTCCATGGGATTCTCCAGGCAAGAATACTGGAGTGGGTTGTGTGCTCTCCTCCATGGAATCTTTCTGACCCAGGGATAGAACCCCGAGTGGCTCAAAGCAAAGTAATAAAAAAAAAAAACCTGAATAGTAGTATTGAGATACAATTTCACACCATATTGAAATAATAATTTGATCCTAATTAAATGAAGTATAGTAAGAAGCAACATGATTTAACTAAGAAGAAAACAAATCAAAGCAAAAGAAAAGATAAAAAGTCAGTAAGGAGAAGACAGACTTAGCGGTCTGTGTGAGAAACAGTTGCAGTTGGCTGCAAACAATCGTGAGACAAGATAGCAAAGAGCATGCATGTGTGCACATTGAATCTTCCCTTCATCTGAGAAGTGCAGATGCAAGCCCTGCTCCAGCCCAAATGTGAGAGATTATACCTGAAGCGTAACCAACCACCTTGAGCATTATGTGTTTTTATTTCCCATGGTTTTGTATAAGTTAAGCTTCACCTGTGTACCACTGAAACTCAATTTTGAAGGTTTGGGCACCACTGAATTTGCTCATTCATCATGAGCTTATAGAGTTCCCTCTTCTAAGTTATGTTTCTAACTCCCCATTCTAATGTGACTGTTGACAATTTGTTACGTTGCTGTTTTTGCCAAGATGAGAAGTAGAGAAATATGGTTTATGCAGATTCCATTCTATATACTTTTGTATGCAGAGTGATTTCTAGAACTGAACCTTTTTAGTTCAATGAGACTACCGTGCTGTGCTAGTTGTAGGCAGAACATAAATGGAACACTTAAAAATTGAATATACTTGAGTGAAAATGCTCAGGAAGATGGAGACTTAGTAAATCAGTATCTATGAGAAATAGCTGGAAAAAATAGAGAAGTCATATTTATGTGTTAGAAGAGAAAAATTAGTGGATACTTCTCAATTATATTACTTTAAAAAAGAATTGTTATACTTTAGTGGAGGTTCATTTATTTTTATGGCTCTATCAGCAGACGGAAAGAGTGAGGTCACAGTTCCAGTCGGCTTTAGGAAAATGATCCAAAGAAACAGTGAGGTACTTAAAAATGGAATATGCTGTCTTAATAATCAAGTTCTTGTTCCTAGAGATATTCAAAAGAAGCAGAAACACAAAGGTATGAATAGTTTTATAAGTGGGAGTGATTAATCAGACAGAAGCCTCCAGTACTTTTAACTCAGAGAATCTATGATGCACTCTGTAATTCAGGGTTGAATCCTTGTTTTCCTCACCATTTATATCTAAAAGCACCTGACTGTAATTTTACTCAAGATGATGAAGAGCGAATGCCATATACAATCTTTTAATCTCTCTCTTTGTTTTTTTTCTTTCTTTTGGTCACGCAATAGGTGGGATCTTAAGTTTCCTAACTAGGGATCTAAGTCCACGATCCCTGCAGTAGAAACAGAGAGGCTTAACCCCTCTGGACCACCAGAGAAGTCCCCTCATAACCTCTCATTTAAAATATAGCACTGATTGAAAAGTTTTGTTCAAGTGCTGTCCCTTCCACTGTTAACATTAATCACTCAAGCTAGAAGAATGAGCAGTGGCTATTTACAAATTTATACCTACTCTTTGATATTAATTTTCCTACCTAGGTTTTCATATATTTAATTAGCTTACAGATAATTCATCTATTAGATCATAAAATTTATGCATGGATTTAATATTGCGTAGTTTTTACATAGGAATATTTAATAATGGAGAATTCTGTTTAATCAACATACTGAATGTGAAGCCAAATCATAATTTGAAAGGTCGACAACAAAGTGCATCATCCATCATGATTTAATCAGTCATATTTTATTAAGAGCTACTCAAAAGCAGGTAAGAACTTCTAAAAAAGGATTAGTTCATAATATTTAAGCTACCATTCTAAAACCATCAGCAGTTGTAGTGTTGTGATATTAATTATGTAAAATATGCCATTTTCCAAAGGAACAACACAACTCCTTAAAAATTAACACTACGATTGGTCTCTAGAAATGAAAAAATCAAATGTGAGTGTCTATGAAATACATTCTTCTTTATGAAGATGTCAAAATGACAGGAGAAAACTCCCTAAAATACTCTTATTGATCTCCAAATAAAATATCTCACATTGTAAGTCCCTTAGGACACTCCATTATACTGAGGTAAAGCGATTAAATGTTCTCTCTCTTTTTTCTTCTAAATTGTGTTGATTACCAAAGAAAATTTCTGAAGATGCCCTTTAGGCCAAAATATGCTTGTCACCTTACATCATTCTTTCAATCACCACTTTGTCTATTCTGCCCTTTACATATGGCTCATATATGATTGAAAAGTATATGAGCTGTATGTAAAGAGCAGAAGAGAAACATCCTGTTATGATAGGCACAGGAGATCCATAATTGAATAATACAGTTTATGGCATCATACTTCCCATAGTGAGAAGGGCATGCAAACTATGAGCTTTAATGCAATGTGATAAGTGCTACTGCTATACTAGTTAATACAAGCTTTCAGAGGCTAAAAGTGTCGAATATGATGAGGTTTATTACTTTTCAAATGTCTCACTCCATGGTAATAAAGTTAGGTGTTTTTCAGAAAGTTTTTATACTGAACTAGAATTTTTATTCACTTAATCAATAAGCATTATTGGACAAATTCTGTGAGTCAGAAATGTTTCTGGACAATTGGAGTTGAAGTAGTGAGCCAAACAAGACCTGGCCCTAGTGTTATAAAGTTTTTATTTTAGAGGCAAAGACAGACAATCAAGAAAAACGCAAGAAAATGAATGAATCTGGGAATAAACTAATTCCATAAGTTTTCTTAAAGTTAAAAAGGGCAATTGGACAGAGAGTGACTGCGCAAGTTAATTCTCTATATGGGAGTAAATGAACACTTGTGTGATAGATTGGGGTTCAGCCAATGGAAGATAAAGGGGAGAGCTTTGCAGGCTGAAGAAACTAATATAAAAGTCTTGAGGCAGTCAATAGCATGTTTGGAGAACAGAAAAAGTGACAGGGAGGCTGGTTTGGGAAGGTAAACAGAGGCCAGACAATATACTGGTCCTTCGGAATTTGGATTTGATTCTGGTTGACCTGGGAGGATACTAGAATTCTTTATGAAGGGAAGGGATGTTAGATGATTTATGTTCTGAAAACGTCTGTTTGCTATTTGAAGAGCCAATTGCTGGGTTGCAAATATGGAAGCACGGAGACAATTATACTGTGCTACATGAGATATGACAGTGACTTGATGATCACAGAGGCAGTCATGAGCAAAGGAGATGAAGCAAATGGACCAAGATATGGTTTGGTGGTAGGATGTGCAGAACATGCTAGTGGATGAAATCTGTTGGTGATGAATCAACAATAATCAAATAAATCCATTAACTGTCTCCATACAGATGGCCAAGAGGTACATGAAAAGATGCTCAACATTGCTAATTATTAGAGAAATACATATCAAAACTACAATGAGGCATCACCTCACACCAGTCAAAATGGCCATCATCAAAAAATCCACAAACAATAAATGCTGGAGAGGGTGTGGAGAGAAGGCAACCCTCCTACACTGTTGGTGAGAATGTAAATTGGTACAGCCATTGTGGATAACAATATGGAGGTTCCTTAAAAAAAACAAAAATAGAGCTACCACATGACCCTACAATCCCACCCCTGGGCATATACCCAGAGAAAAACATGGTCCAAAAGGACGCACCCCAATGTTCACTGCAGCTCTATTTACAATAGCAAGGACATGAAAGCAACCTAGATATGTCCATCAACAGAGGAATGGATTAAGAAGATATGGTATATATACACAATGGAGTATTACTCAGCCAATAAAAAGAATGAAATAATGTCATTTGTAGCAACATGCATGGACCTAGAGATTGTCATATTGAGTGAGGTAAGTCAGACAGAGAAGGCAAAATATTGTATTACACACTTTATGTACAGAATCTAAAAAGGAATGATAGAAATGAACTTATTTATAAAACAGAAACAGACTCACAGGCTTAGAGAATGAACTTATGGTTGCCAGCAAAGGGAGAAATAGAGGGGAGGGATAGTTACGGAATTTGGGATAGACACTCTGCTCAACAATATATGGCACCCTTGACTTGAGGGGATTTTGGAGGAGAATGGATACATGTATATATATATGGCCGAGTTCCCTTTGCTATTCACTTGAAACTATCACAACACTGTTAATCACCTATACTTTAATACAAAATAAAATATAAACCAAAAAATCCATCAAGTAAGTAAGGACAGCTCTCTACCTTCCTCCTCCATTTCGTCCTTCACTCTTCATTATAGGAGATTTCAAGCTAAGGTTGGACATAGCTTTTTATAAAAAGTTTCTCTACCTCACTTTCTATTTTGGAGCAATATAATCTCTGAAGAGGCAACCAACAAATGATTTATAAATGGGACTTTTTAGGGAATATTATTCATTTAACACTGTTAACTGTTGAGGAGTTAGTGTATCAATGACATTCTTCCTGTGATTCGAAAGGCCAAGTCAAAATCTCTCCATTGTACACCGGGAGATGCTGTCTGTACACTTTCATGTCCCCTCTTTCACACATATACTCCATACTTATACTTGTATATTCTTCAACCTTCAACTTCCCTCCAGAAAAATTAAATGATCGGTAAGCACTCTGATCCAAAAGTAAGAGACAAGGAAAAAAATATTGATTTATACTAAATCACTGAATGCAAATGTGGTTGAGAGGATAAGAATGTTTGGCTAGAGCTACATACAGTATTATAAAATAAATGATATGCTACTCATTGAAAGTTCTTGTCCGTGTAAGTGAACAGAAATATATAGTATTTGCTTATTATCTCCAGCCCAAGTAGTAAATTATCACTGAAATGGCAAAGGCTGAAGTGGACATAAATTTGGGGTTTGCTGTGCTGAGGAGTTTGGAGCTTGGTATATATTTCAAAAGCCTTTGGAGGCTACTGATCATCATGATATGCAGCCCAATGTTGCAGATAAAGTATAAAGGTGATTTCTAGTTTGAAACTTAACAAAGGCTCCCCTAACTTACAGTGAGAAAATTCTTTTTCTCTGGTAGAGTTTACAGATTACATTTTCTTTTCAGCTCAGAGCTATTGCTAAAATACCAAGGTATTCATATTTCACTATCCTCTGGGAAAGAGTGTAAAAATATTAATCTATGCATCATTTATTTTTACTTTGGTTATAGATAGATTGATTCAGTAACTACTAATACTAACTCATCCTATAGCAGACACTGTTCAAGGCACAGGAAAGTGATGAACAAAGATATAGATGCTACCTTCAGAGAGTTCATAACCTAGTGAGTGTTAGAAAGAGACAGAAACAGGTAGATATATATGTAATAAATAAAGAAAATGAGAATGGCAAGAGAGAAAAATTTGACCTTAGTTGCATGAAAGTAAGTTTGCTTGAAGTAAGTTATACATGCATTTTGAAATTATAAATTAGCATAGTCTATTGGGCAGCTGATTTTAAAGAGAACACAGTTGTGAGTTTAGTTTCCAAATGGTCTAGTTTGCATTTCCCCAGTGGTGGTTATTTGCTTGTAGACAATTGTTTAGCACAAGGGAGAAAGGATATATATAGTCTGCTTGGCTGAGTACAGACCTATCACCACTTCTGATAAGAACACAGCAAGTATAGAACTATTAGTGGCTTAGTAGTATCATTTTACCAAGTAAAACAACTTCTGTTTCCTTCCATTGTTACTCTATTATAGATTCAGTACTATATATTTGCAATCTTCTATCAAGGCTTCTCTACTCATGTTCCATGTATGTGAAAAGCAATTTGTTTTCTCTTAATGTTGATGGTAATTAATGGCTTCTTCCACTGTGGCAATGGCATATGGTACCATTTTCTCATTCTTTTGCTCCCATAGTTGCCTCCCACCCTATTCAGTTTCTCAAAAAGCAGACTTACACAATTACTCAGGAAGTCAGGTCTAGTAATGTCTCAGAAACATGATACTCTATTAAACTAAGATAATCTTAAGCACATGCAAGCGCAAAATGACTGGAAACTATATCCACTGGTTGCTCTTCAGATTCACTCAGTTTTCAGTATCTTTCTGGTGATATTACAGAGCTGTTCTGGACAACTTGCACTTCTCTGCTGTAGTACCCTTCCTAAAGAAAGGTGGACAGAGAATCCCGATTCCTTGGCAAACATTAAAGGGGAAATTTATTTTGCTGAAATATAGTATATTTTATCTAGGCCAGCAATGAATTACTTAATTTTGTTTTCAACATTTCAACCCATGTTATGTGTGTACTACCATTCATTTATGTGAATTTATGAATCCTCTTTAGTGTTCTAATTCCTCTTTAGGGAACAAATTGCAGGTCCTTTTTGTTTTAATCATCAATTATCTTACTTGATTGCCTGAAGTGCTCTGAAAACTAAACCTGGTGTGTGTGTTGCCATGTTTAATTACTGAAAAGTTTTTGAAAGCACTGGTATTTCATTAGTGATCCATATAGATTGGGCCAGTCTTCAACCACTTTGTGTTCATTATTAAAGCCTGAGGTTCTGGTGCTAACCTGGAGGTAGAGAACTGATGAAGCTGGTTAAACAAATGCCTAATGAGGCAAATAGATGCTGCCTCTGATCTTAACCTGCCTCTGGGCTTTGAAAATTTTAAATGGCCCTAATTACAGAGTATCACACTACATACTGTCACTGCTCATCTAATGACTATTTCAAACTGAGTTGAGAGGTATAAAGAACACATTATGAATTCCATGAAACAAGGTGTTATAGATAACCTTGATTATCAACCATTAATATGCAGAGTCTGGATCCTACTGCTTTGACCCATTGCAAAAAAACAAATGTTACAGGCAACGGCAATCTTCAGCAAAATACTATTCATAGGGTGTCAAAATTGTGAGATTCAACAAAAAGTGATCTGAAATTCCAACAACAGAGACTAACACTGCAAAACCTTTATAACAATTATAAGACACCTTGGGGACATAACTCGCCTAGCAAAAGGTACTTGTTAGCTTTCTCACTGACATGGATAGAAGATGTAGATGGATGTCTACCACTGGAACAAGGTCAAAAATAGGACAGGTTGGTCTTTTCTGGTTGTAGGGCTCTCAAGGAGCAGATGGGCACTTTGATCCATTGTGGGTGAGTGATATAGAAATTATTCCAAATGAGAAGTGGACATGTGGCCAGAAAAAAATATAGCAACATAAGTAATCCAATCACTGTTAAAGGGGAAACTTGACCATTGCCCTTAATTAAGGGAGGGCATTGTGAATGTCTTTTTAAGTTTCCTGCTACATAAATCCATGATAAGTATGAATATGTGTAGAGAGTCACATAGTCTTTCTGTATATAAGTTTTGTAATCACTAAAATGAGTTGAAAGCAAAGATCTGATGAGAATTAAGATTATTTCCTGTTCTTAAAATCTGTGAGTATAGAAGTCCATTGCTAAATGATAATATAAAGAGTTTTAATCATATTTTGAGATATAATAGCTCTCCCTCAACACAGAAGCAAAGAGCTCCCATTGAAACCAGGTTAGAACTTATTAGTAACATAATTTTAATAGACATTTTGGATACTGTGTTGGTGACCACTGAAGTTAATTTGCCCAATGGACTAGACTTGGAGAAGAAATTGCTAAAGACATGCACTTTTCATCTTCATTGATTTCAAGTCTCTTAAGTGTGTATGAGACTGTTTCCCCAAGACTCCTACCATCAAGTGATGCATAAGTAGAATTTTGAGTATTCAGAAAAATAAACGTAGCAAGTTCAACCCAGCAATATTTCTTTGAGGTAAAAAATATATATTCACTGATGAAATTCAATTCCATGTACAATTTATACAGTACCTACTAACAGCAAGGGATTATGCTAGATTCTGCTGAAAACACTGACTGAGAAATAAGTACTTTACTTCAAGGAGCTTTTAACTATTGGAATGTACAGAAATATATGACAAGATAAGGTATATATATTGTGAGAAAAACATGTCACATGATTAATTACAAATGTAAGAAATTAGCAGAATTTAAGAAAAAAGAAGACTTTATGTGGGTATTTAAGGATGGATTAATTTCAAGAGGAGATTAATACACATAAAAGGGAACAGTAATTTTTACTGATATGCAGAGCTCAGTTGAAATAATTCAATTTTCAAAGAGTAAGTATATGCTTATAAACTCACCAAAAATGTAAAAGGAACAGAAAAGGTTTCTTTTCAGTTAGTAGTTTTGGTCTTCATGCAAGTTCAAGAATTATTTTTTTCTTTGATAAAAATTATGGATGGTGGGGAAACCTAGATGAAATGTTCTGATAGAAATTCAAGCAACAAAATTGCTCTATGTCAAAACCAGGACATACTGAAGAAGCTCTCCTATCTCTTGGGAACAGACATTTTCAGAAGTGCAGGTAAGGGGAGCAATCTTATTTTCTGCCAGCTGGCTTTTTGTTTTTCTCACTGTATCTGCTTGGTTTGATCTTTTTAAATTAGGCTTGGATATTAATTTTCTACTATAAGCTCTCTACTAAGTCCCCCCCTCTCTACTAAGGTAGACGTGTATTTACAGATTATGTAAAAGTCTAGATTTGGTCTCATAATTGTCCTTTCCAAGGCTCTAGAACAGAAAAAAGGGAGATGCCCAGATTCCAGAAGCTGACAAATAATAAGACAGATTTCAAATGGGCAGCTGGCAGGGAGAATTTCATGAAGTCCCAGGTCCTCTCCTTTGACTTCAGGCTTCTGGAAGAAAGGCTGCCATAACCATGTTTTGCCTAACCACCTATTTAATTTTTATTCTTTTCTCATTTACTGAAAATCATTTTCTAACCATTTTCAGTAACTATCTAACCATCATATCCCCAGTCTTTTTCTTCTCAGTTACCCAGAAGCATGAAACCTATTGAGTTTCCCAACATCCTTCAGTTCCTAAAACATGGAACTCTGTTTTCTTCTTTTCCCTATAACTATGGCAGATAACATTTACTGATGGGCCACACAGTCAGTAAGGGATTTACACAGATTATTTCACTGTCACGACTCACCAAAGAAGTAGATGTTATTGTAATCTGCACTGTATGAAAGACAAAACAAAATAAAAAATAAATCAACTAAGGTTTGGAGAGGTTAGGCAGTGACCTTCAAACAATCCCTTTCGCTCTTTTTGTCCCTAAAAATGAGTGATTTTCTCATTTTCTGTATTTCTATTGTCTCTTTTTTGCTCTTGTTTCCTCTGTAATTTTACCTATTCTCAAAACCTTACGTAGTAATCATGGGCAAATGATTTCTGAATCAATATCTGTAATCCTCCAAATGCCTAATATCTTCTAAGAATACCAGTGAAGCTCAGATTTCCAAATATGTCATGTCATTAAATCAGAAAAATAGTGGTCTTCTATCCTGCTGGTAGTCAACATGCATCCCTTCACCATTAGGCAATAGCTCCAGATTTGAGAACTAACCCTGCCTGCACTGACTACAGTCTGGTGGGGTATCAGTCAAGGTAGCCTGACCTACAGTAGCTAGAAGCACGAACCCCAGATAATCTCTCTTGATAGTGAAAGTGAAAGTTGCTCAGTTGTGTCCAACTCTTTGTGACCCCATGGACTATACAGTCCATGGAATTCTCTAGGCCAGAATACTAGAGTGGGTAGCCTTTTCCTTCTCCAGGGGATCTTCCCAACCCAGGGATCAAACCCAGGTCTCCTGCATTGCAGGCAGATTCTTTACCAGCTGAGCTATCAGGGAAGCCCTCTCTTTATGATGAATACAAAGATTAGAAATAGTAGGAGTTGATTCATTCCAGGTATGTAACCTGAAAAAAAAAAAAAATCAAGTCATGCAACCCAGACCCCTAGAGTTATACTGGTTCTTTTTTTTTTTCCCCCCTAAGCCCACTTTTTTAGTCTTCCCTCTGAGTCTACAAACCCTTTCATATTTTTCTAATTCATCTCTTTTCTCTTATGCTAGCTAGAGTCACACACTGTAGCTTACAAAAACATTCACACATGTACAACTAATATCCTTAACAATTATGTATTTAGTTTCTACCATGTGAGAGGTACTCTGTTAGAGATAAAGGTATAAAGATGAATCCGTTAGAGTTCTAGTAGTAAGTCCTAATAATATTTGTAAGAAGATAGATATAATATTTACCACATAAAAGAAGTCATTATAATACATTGTGTTGGTGCCAGAACCTGTAGGCAACTGTGAGGCATCTTTGTAAAATTTCGACTTTCTAAATTGCTGTCGAAGATTTAAAACCACAACTTAAGAGACACTAGGAGAGGTAAGCAGTGTCTCTTGTATGATATATATAAGACAGCTTTCATGTCCTCAAGATATAACTGAAGACTAAATAACATGCTTATCAAAAGATATGCAATAGATCCTGGAAGAAAAGGTTATAAGTGTCTCTGTAAGCATTGGTCAGTGGAGAAAGAGAGTACCTTTACCAATGAGCTTCTGATAGCAGAGTGGGGTGATAAGGTTAAAGAACCTAGAAAGGGAATAAAGAAAGAAAGGAAAAAAAGGAAGGCAGAAGGAAGCAAGGAAAGAAAGAGAAGGGAGCAAGGGAGGGAGGGAGAGAAGATGGAGGGAGAAAGGAAGGAACACAGATTCCAACTGGCCCTATTGTGTCAGACGATCCTCTGGACCAATCACTTCATTTGGGGATTTGGGAAATCAACTGACGAACCTAAATAACCCTGGGGATGGTATGTCGTTTTGATTGATAGCCCAGTCAGGGTCAAAGAAGTGAAGGGGCACTTATAAAACAATAAGAAGAGAAAAAAAAAAAAAAAAAAAAACAATAAATATCCACAATAATACACTGCCAAGTAAATAGAAACTTATAATTCCTATTGTAATTTACTTTGCCCATGGCTCTTAAGGTGACAATGTGTGTTCCAGAGCTTAGACCACCAGAGGCCTTGCAGATTCTGTCTTTGTGTTTCTAGGACACTGCCCTGACAGTACCATGCCATGGAGGGAAGAACTACATGGAAAAAATGCACTGCTCCATTAGTCCCAGTTGGGCCTTATCTATAGGGAACCCACCTGCTCACGCTCCACCATCAGTGAGTGAAGGCACATGCATACTCAGTAGCTCAGTCATGTCCAACTCTTTACAACTCTATGGACCGTAACTCTGCAGGCTCCTCTGTCTATGGGATTTCCCAGTCAAAAAAACTTGAGTGGGTTGCCATGCACTCCTTCAGGGCATCTTCCCAACCCAGGGATCCAACCCGCATCTCCTGCACTGCAGGTGGATTCTTTACCACTGACCCACCAGGGAAAACCTAGTAAAGACGAGGCCAGCAGAAAAGCTACTCGATCAACTCAAAGAATCATGAAGAATTTTAACTGGTCAAGTGGGCCTTAGGAAGCATCACTATGAACAAAGCTAGTGGAGGTGATGGAATTCTGGCTGAGCTATTTCAAGTCCTAAAAGATGATGTTGTGAAAGTACTGCACTGAATTGAGTGGCATACTGGCATATTGGCCAACAAATTTGGAAAACTCAGCAGTGGCCATAGGACTGGAAAAGATCAGTTTCTTCACACTACAGCACAATTGCCCTTATCTCACACACTAGCAAGTAATGCTCAGAATACTCCAAGTGAGGCTTCAAAAGTACGTGAACTGTGAACTTCAAGATGTTCAAGCTGGATTTAGAAAAGGCAGAGGAACCAGAGATCAAATTTCCAACACCCATTGGATTATAGAAAAAGCAAGAGAGCTTCAGAAAAACATTTACTTCTGCTTTATTGAGTATGCCAAAGCCTTTGACTGTGTGGATCACAACAAACTGTGGAAAATTCTGAAAGAGATGGGAATACCAGACCATCTTACTTGCAGGTCAAGAAGCAACAGTTAGAACTGGACATGGAACAGCAAACTGGTTCCAAATTGGGAAAGAAGTATGTCAAGGCTGTATATTGTCACTCGGCTTATTTAACTTATATGCAGAGTACATCATGCAAAATGCCAGGCTGGATAAAGCCCAAGCTGGAATCAAGACTGCCGGGAGAAATATCAATAACCTCAGATATGCAGATGACACCACCCTTATTGTAGAAAGCGAAGAAGAACTGAAGAGCTTCTTGATGAAAGTGAAAGAGGAAAGTGAAAAAGCAGGCTTAAAACTCAACATTCAGAAAACTAAGATCATGGCATCTGGTCCCATCACTTCATGGGAAATAGATGGGGAAACAGTGGAAACCGTGTCAGACTTTATTTTTTTGGGCTCCAAAATCACTGCAGATGGTGATTGCAGCCATGAAATTAAAAGACGCTTACTCCTTGGAGGAAAAGCTATGACCAACCTAGACAACATATTAAAAAGCAGAGACATTACTTTGCCAACAAAGGTCTGTCTAGTCAAAGCTATGATTTTTCCAGTAGTCATGTATGGATGTGAGAGTTGGACTATCAGGAAAGCTGAGTGCTGAAGAATTGATGCTTTTGAACTGTGATGTTGGAGAAAACTCTTGAGAGTCCCTTGGCCTCTCAAGGAGATCAAACCAGTCCATCCTAAAGGAAATCAGTCCTGAATATTCACTGGAAGGACTGATGCTGAAGCTGAAACTCCAATACTTTGGCCACCTGATGCAAAGAACTGACTCATTGGAAAAAACCCTGATGTCGGGAAAGATTGAAGGCAGGAGGAGAAGGGGACGGCAGAGGATGAGATGGTTGGATGGCATCACTGACTCAATGGACATGGGTTTGAGCAAACTCTGGGAGTTGGTGATGGACAGGGAAGCCTGGCTTGCTTCAGTCCACGGGGTTGCAAAGAGTCAGACACAACTGAGCGACTGAACTGAACTGAACTCAACTGATTATTTCAGACTACTAAGTTTCAGGGTGGCTTTTAACACAGATATAGAAAACTGAAGTGGAACAAGACAAAGCTCACATTCCCAGGTGAGCAGTGAAGGATGCTCTCTAAAATATTCTAGATATTGGTGTTACTAGTACTTTATGGAAGTAAATCCAAATGAGAATAAACAAAAGCTATTTATTCAGAGCTTTGTAAAGCAAAGGAGTCAGCTACCATCACTTGTGTTTTGGCAAAATCAAAAGGCAGAGGAAGGGGAAAGCTCTGTGGTGGAAAAGAGGGAAGACTTCAGGTATGTGCTGATTGGAAGTTGTTGACACTAGGAAGCTGTATACAAGTTACTAGTAACTGGGCAATCTATGTGATTGGTTAGAGGTACATATTTCGCTATTTTTTTCTGGTCCTTAGTTGAGATGAGGTCTACAATGAGTGAACTGATAAAAACCTGTGACCCATTTTAGCCAATTGTTATAGGGGTTCTTATTTGGCTTCTTGGATGAGTTGCTAGAGATAGTACTTTGACTTCCTGCACCAGTAACTACTGTAGCTAGTACACTGAGCTGGTTACAGCAGATTGTGGGTCAGAGTTCTGCTTTTAGAGATGGTCTAATTATTATCCTGGAGAAGGAAATGGCAACCCATTCCAATATTCTTGCCTGAAGAAATCTTGTGGACAGAGGAGACTAGTGGCTACAATCCATGCGATCACAAGATCCATGGGAATCACAAAAGACAAGGCTTAATGACTAAACCATAATAACAATTATTATCTATTTGAATATTCAGTTTCTCAACATTTCACCTCTTTTAGTAAAGAAAATATCTCTCCGAATTGTTCAGAACAGAAACCCCAGGCTGACTTTGACCAAGATCAACTAAATTGTAGGATGAAGACCTTTGTAAAGTATTTTTCAAGAGGAAAAGATACAGGTCAACAGAGCTTGGGGTCTGAATCCCCTCAGGGCAAAGGGGTTCTGATAATTCATGGGAAAAGCAGTAAAGACAAATCCTCTGAGCTCAATGCTATCAATGGTCAGCAGAGTAAAAAGGTACTGCTGTCCATCTTATAAAACTGTCAAAGCTCCAAAGCAGTGCCACGAAGCAGTCTCTTTCTAAATGAAGATTCCTGTTGTGAGAATAAGTCATTAATTCACTTACCTCCCTGATCATAAACCAGTTAATTAATTTCTTAGAGAAAACAGTCCAGTGAGGGAATGAAAGGTGTAACAAATAAATTTGTGATGATTTCAACAGAATTGAAAAATGAAACACTCCTCTTAACTCACTTAGAAAAATCCTATCACATACTTGTCACATATAATCACTATTTATCCATGAGAGGGCAAAATGGACAAGCTGTGGCTTTTCCTCCCAAGGAACTTGTAGCCTGGCAGGCTCAGGAACACTATAGCATGCATATCAATCTCTAGGATATCATGCAAAAGTGCTGGGTGTGGTAATAAGCAACAGGCTGTAGGGATATGAAAAAACAGAAGATTCTCTTCTACACTTAAAAGGATGGGGAATGGTGTCATAGACCATGTGCTGGTGAAGAAGAGGCATGGAGGAGGATAATATTCACATCTTAAATTGAGTTGTGGGTAAGTTCAAGCTGAAGAAAGGGTCTTTGGGATCCTGAAACAAATTAGTAATTTGACAAAGAACAACAACCAAAAAAAGTGAAGAAGGAAATTGAAGGAAAATAAAAGTTTCATTGGTTTCCTTCAGATAGTAGAGGATCTCGAATGTTTCAATAGGAAGTTTGACATTTATTCTGTAAGATAAGTTTCATGAAATTTTTGAGCGGCAGAATGACTACCCAGAACATCGCTCTCAAATGAGTAATCCAGCAGTGAATTCTATGATGGAGAAGGATGAGTTTAGATACAAGGGTGCCAGATTGGAAACCACTGGCAATGTCTAGTTGGAGAATCAAGAAGAAAGTGTTAGGCAAAAGAGATTGCCCCAAATTTATTTGATTAGATGGGGGGCTGAGAATTGAAAACAGAAAAAAGAAAAAAGAAAAGGAAGTATTCTAAACATAAAATTAGAACATTAAAATTTGCTTATAGCTAACTCTACAAAAGAGTTATCATTCTGCGCAATTTCAAATGCCCAATTCTACCCTATGAAGTCCTCAAGGGGTACACGGAAATACATTTGAAAGGACCCCTGGCCATATGATTCATCATCATACTTGGAAATTAGGACTTAGACTTGCTTTTCTTTTCTAGTCATTGCTCTTTCTCTGAACTTTCCATAACCCAAATGTTCTCTCAGTGTATCAGTGTATTTATGAAATGGTGATAATGACTTTGGCCACTCTCTCATGGATTTAGAGAAGAAATTAATTCATTTCTGCAATGCACGTTGAGAATTTCAGGGTTTTTCTTTTATTTCAGGAAAAAATATAAGCTCCTAAAATACTCATAACAGCCAACACTGAGCAACTGAAATTGCCTTCTGTTCTATAGAGACTGCATAATATGAACTGGAGGAAAAAAATGATCCTGGAACATGAGGTTTCATATTAACACCAGGAAAAAAAAATCTAGAACATAAATTGTAGTTTTCTTGTGGAATACATAGCAGCTCACTTGTAGTTCTCCTCTCTCTTGCTGAACGGGGCCAATGGAAAACATTTCTCGATTCAGCATTTTGTTTGATCCCTTACTACACAGTGATTGATCACAGCAATTTCTTTCACATAAACAGAATCCTCCAGATAAGCTTGTTGGAGACACTCAGGGCTATGAATACACTGCAGATCCAAAACTAATATTTTGCTTGCAGTGTTTAAACTCAGTGCCAATGAGGCTCAAACTACTTGTGTTATAAAAGCAAAACTCTTTTAAGCATCCTGATTTAATCAGGTTCTGGGGAAAGGGCATTGCCTAAACACACTTCTCCTGTAGTGAGGTATCTGTCTTTTCATTAGAGCATCAATGTACAAGCAACAAAATGTATGGTGCAACGCGGGCAGCATCTTTAATCATTAGGAAATGATCCAGCAAGTGCTCAGCTCTCTCATTTTGGAGAGCAGAAAGCTGTATCAGGAAGGAAGAGAAATTGAGGATAGCATTTCCTGTGATCTTAAACACTTTCTCATATTGATGATGGTCGTTTCTGCCACTGGAGTAGCCGGAATGGTAATTTGAGAGGAGTGTCATTTTCTGCAGATACAAGCTTCGTGTGATTCTCCCATTTAAATGACATGATCCTGCAGGCTGATGATTTCATGGCCCACAATTTGTCACCTCTGCACTGCCTGAGAGTGAAACAGTAACCAAATGACAATCAATAAACTGATTTTATTATGCCTGCCCATTCACCTTGTTTGAACCAATTCTGAGTTTTTTAATTATGCTTTAATATGCCACCCAAAGTAAAGGTGATCATGATTTTCCAACAAAAGGAAAGAGATCATCAAGTGAAGAAGGGGGTTTAATTAGGATGAACAGTAGATCTATACCTCCCCCACTACCATGGTGTGATATCTATACAGGAACTAGACTATTTGCATTTTAAAACATTTTGAACTCAACTGATGGATTTATTTTACTTATTACACTCAGGTTTTATGTTTCACCTAGACTTAAAAGACTACAATCTTTTAAATACCTACATATATGTAAAGAATATATTTTTGTAGTTTTGATGTGGATAAATACACTTTTTAGAAACACGGAGCTAATATGCATAACACAGGGAGCTCAACCCAGTGTTCTGTGACAACCTAAAGGGGTGGTATGAGGTGAGGGGATGAGAGGAAAGTTCAAGAGGGAGCGGACATATGTATACTTATGGCAGATTCGCACTGTTGTGCAGCACAAACCAACACAACATTGTAAGCAATTATCCTCCAATTAAACATGGATAAATTTTTAAAAATATGGTGCAAAAAGATATTATCCCTCAAGTTAAGTGTCTGGAGTCATGCCTAGTAAGATATACCCTTTTCTGTGTAAAAATCTGTAAGCAGATTTAGAAAGATTTTGGAGTTTTAGAGTATCAGAGTTTGGGGACAAGGTCAGGTATTTAATACAAACAGACTATAGTAAAATCTCGGGACCCGTGACTTGAATGCCACTTTCAAGATGTAACAATGATATAAATCTGGGTGTGAGTGAGTGGAGTCTCCTGGAGTAAGGACTGCTTTTATTCTCCTGAATCCCACAATGTAAACAGTGATAGGCAGTGGCCTTGGAAGATGGACTTAGTGTGATGCATCCTCTTTGAAACACTTTGTTCCCTCCTCTCTTAGCATTTGGTTGTCAACATCTTTAGGGTCCCTATAACATGCTTCATTCAAACTGGAAGTAAATTAAAAATTAAAAAGTGGTTGTTTTTTTTTTTTTTACTAGTAATTATGTGAGGAATGGGCTTTTGTGGTGGCTCAGCTGATGAAGAATCGTCTGCAATGCAGGAGACCCCAGTTCGATTCCTGGGTCAGGAAGATCCCCTATAGGAGGGATAGTCTATCCACTCCAGTATTCTTGGACTTGCCTAGTGGTTTAGTCAGGAAAGAATCCACCTGCAACACGGGAGACCTGGGTTCAATCCCTGGGTTGGGAAGATCCCGTGGAGGAGGGCATGGCAACCCACTCCAGTATTCTTGCCTGGAGAATCCCCAAGAAGAGAGGAGCCTGATGGGCTGCAGTCCATGGGGTCTCAAAGGGTCCTACACAACTGAGCGACTAAGCACAGCACAGCACATTCGAGGAATATCAACAAAATCTGGGGGTGTCCTGCGAATTGAGAAGTAGGTCAATCTCAACATCTGGACTCTGGACTCAGATGATGTGGTATGAAAATCCCTCTCACAACCCTTCATAAATATGAGATTATGTATTAATAATTATTGGGAAGAATGTTTGCATGTATGGTATGAAGTAGAAGAGGTGAGACAGGAGAAAAAAAGAATGTGAAGAAAGTAGCATGTGAGAAATCCTTTGCATAGAGAGCCATCTAGATGTTATCACCATGATGATAACATATTCATAATTTCCTGAAAGAGGATAAAATTAATCACCTTTAAAAGAGAACTCATTTCCCCAATTGCTATTGGCTATGTGCACCATTTTCTCAGGATATTTACTAATTTCTTCCTAAAATGCAAATGATGAAATGAGCTCAAAAATATGATCTAACTTTAGCCCACCTAACTATTGGGATCGTTGGGATTTGACATGTTTGTCTTTGTTTGTCCCCATGAGTGGTTCTACATCTGGACTCACTGTAAGTGCTAATTAAATAATTTTAATTTCTTTTGTGCCTTCAAGAGGGACAGCAACTCTGTGACTGAGGTGATGAAGCAAGATGGCTATTTTGCCCTGAACTAGGTTCCAGAGGTGAGAGGTTCTAGGTAGGCACTTCCAGTTAGAGAACTAGAGAGAGCTGAGCCTGGTCTGCGTATTCCACTTCTGAGGAAAGTGATTACTGGGTATCTGTGGTCCCTATCTACAGAAAATTGCTCCTGTAAATCAAAAGAAAACAAAAATAAAGTGCATCATAGCAAGCACCCCTCGCCTATTCATACCTTCAGTGTTATGCTTATTTTGAATATATAATTAATGTCTTTTTTCCTTCTTTTGAGGAAATGTATTTTATTAAAAACTCTAAACTTGTTGTCATAGTTTAAGCCCCAAAAGATTGATGAACTACTCATGCGGAAAGAAGATTTTCATAATGTTACCATTTTCTTAAAATATTTTAAACCTTATAAACGATACGCCCATTTTTTCTTCCTCTTTTCTTCTTTTTTTTAATTGATAAGAACAGTTATACTTGCTTCCATCCTTTCTACTCTTCTTCCTCCTTTCTTTCTTTCATTTAATAAATGTTTGTGTAGTATTTACTATATTTCAGGCACTATTCTTGACACTTGGGATATATTAGAGGGTAATATAAAAATCTGTCCGTGAGGAGCTGATTTTGTAGTGAAAGAAGAACAACTTTGATAGAATAAACACATAACGAGTTAAGGAATTAGTGTTATGGGGGAAAGAAAAGAACAAGCTAGTGGAGAGGAGCTGGAATTACTGGGTCAAGATGGGGTACTATGAATATCAATTTTAAATGAGATAAGCCTTTTTAAATTTTTTATAGCTGAGCAATATTCCAGCCATACAAAGGAACAAAATTGGGTCATCTGTAGAGACATGAATGGACTGTCATACAGAGTGTAGTTGTTAGAAAGAGAAAATCAAATGTATATTAACACACATATGGGGAATCTAGCAAAATGGTAAAGATAATCCTATTTGCAAAGCAGAAATAAAGATATAGAGAACAAATGTATGGATACCAAGGGGAAAAGGGGAGGGTGGGAGGAATTGGGAGATTGGGATTGACTCATATACACTATTGATACTATGTATAAAATAGATACCTAATAAGAACATACTGTATAGTACAGGGAATTCTATTTAATGCACTGTGGTAACTGTAATGGGAAGGAAGTGAAGAAGGGAGGGGATACATGTCTATGTATGACTGATTCATTTTGCTGTATAGTAGAAACTAATACAACATGATAAAGCAACTATAATAATTATTTTAAAAAAAGAGGCACAACCAGGATTTGAAACTCAGCACAACAATATAAAAATAAATAAATAAGTCTCATTGAGAAAATGACATTTGAGTTACATGGTATTGCATAAACAACACTGGGAGTTATTTTTTATTTTTTAATAAATTGCATTATTTCATATAGAGTAAACTAGAGATTAAACGTTGCAGTACTTTGGTATGCTCAATATAACAAAATTAAAAACATAATGTCAGACTTCCCTGGTGGCACAGTGGATAGGAATCCTCCTGTCAATGCAGGCGGCACGAGCTCAATCCCCGGTCCAGGAAGATCCCACATGCCACACAGTAACTAAAGCCGCGCACCACAGCTACTGAACCTGTGCAGCCTAGAGCCTGAGCTCTGCCACAAGAGAAGCCAACACAATGGGAAGCCCTTGCACCATATAAAAGAGTAGCTGCCACTCACCACAGCTAGAGAAAACATGTGCAAAGCAACAAAATAATAAATAAATAAATTACTTATATCACATAACTAAAAATAAATAAATAAGAAAATATATAGTGCCATTTCATTCAACTTTCATGACAACTCTACGCAACGGGTCCTACTATTATCTCTCCTTAGGGAAAGTTAGATCAACAGCAATCAATAGTCCTGGGTCACACAGCTAGTAAGTGATGTCATTCAAACCCAGATAGTCTGATTCCAGATTCCATGACCTAAACCACTGGCCACATTCTCTTGAGTTTTTTCTCATCAAAGAAAATGTTGCTTATTCTTGATGTACCCTCCATGGTCTCAATAATAACGTGCACAATGTAAGGCACAATTGAGAGGGAGGCGCATAACTCTCCAGAGAAAGTGCTGGTGGTCAAGTCAATGAAATGAGTTAGGCGTGAGGAATAAAGAAGGCGTGCGACTCCCTCTTCCCATTAAAAATGGGTTATGGGGGATCAGGTGCTTCTTAGGCAAGCATGCATGATTAGTGTGATCAGGAATTTAAATATATATATCAAAGGGAGGAAACATCCCCTTGAATTTTAAAGATTGCAAATAAATATAGTTTAATCTGTTATATATAATTCATGTTAGCAATAACTACTTCAAAATTAATGTCAGCTAATGTTAAGATTAGTGGATGACTTCTCTGAAGCTCTGCTGCAGGCTATTCTCACAGAAATTCATTAGTGTCTTTGTGGCTAATTTCCTGAGGCTTAGTTTTTGGTCTTTCCTGATGAGAAATTAAGCTCTTTTTAAAAAGACATTCATTTGTGGGAAAAAAAAGGAAAAGTAAAGCTTTGTTCAACCCGTTACATAGATTTTTCTTTAAGGCAGGCTGAGGCATTGTGGAAAAACTGGAAAGACTGCAGAGGCTTGGGTAACACTTGAGGATCTGTGGCAGTTCTTTTCTTGAACTTGACCTCATCCTGTTCAGAACACTCAAGTAAAGGATGTTAATATCATCTCCAAAATATTTTATTGCTTCAAATATTGAGAAGGCTGTTAATCTTCTACTTTCAAATCTCAAAAGGCAGGAAATAATTGGAGAATTTGGCACTCAATGATTTTAAGCTCTAATTTAACTACTTATCCCTTCCTGATATTAAGGGTTCTTTCAAAACTAAAGATTAGGAGTTCTCAAAAGAAAGAGATGAGTGTCTTATGCTATGGCTATCATTTCCTCTTCTCTCTGAAAGATAGCAATGTTCCTTAAAAGCAATACAGAAATATCATCTATAACTTTGCTTTTGATAACATTATTTTTATTAAAATTTGAATATTTTCCCTAAAATATTTGTCAATATTTCTAATCAATCAAGTCATCTCTCAAATTTCCTCCTCTTTACCACAAAAGTCTTAAGGTTTTCCTTCATCTTCTTCTATTCTCTCTGTGTCTGTAGAGAAAATATGCTTGCATCTTTATAGATATTTCAGTTTAATCCTGTTATTTATCTTTGAAGTTTTGTTATATACTTATAAACTAGACTGCATACTGAATTCTTCAAGCTTCCTCAAATATCTGGCTACAAATCTCTAAACAACTTCTAATTTTCTCCCAACCTTCTGATTTGTAATCACTAAGAACGAAGAACTGTCCTTGAATCTTTGGGGAAAGGACTATAGCAGGTCCTCTTCAATGGCCCAAATATCAGTCAAATGGCAGAGACTTACTTAAATCTTGGGTCTATATCTTCCAATTAAAAAGGGTTCCCTCAGACTCCCAGAACTGATCACCAGTTAGAGACCACAAAATCAAACTGACTACCAAAAGAAGTAGCCAACCTCAAGGTAGACTGCTTCCTCCTAATTTGTCAGATCAATAATGTTTCTTTCCTTCCTTCCTTTCCTTTTCTGACCATTGGTTTCCTAGTTCCTAAACCATGAAGGTATTTAAGATTCTTTTGTCCACATGTTGCCTTGTTCTGGCTTGGAAGACAATGTCATTGCTCATCTATCTTATTGCAAAGGTGGGTAATAAAACCTCCAAACAACTATTGAATTTACCACAATGCCAGTGATCATAAAGTTCTGCTCATCATGAACTTTTTCCTGATTTCCAGTGCTTCCGTTTCTCTAGACAAACTTATCCCCTTTCTATTGTGTCAGATTGCCTAACCCAAACGGACAGGGTATTCACTGGGAAATGGTTAACAACTGTCTCTGGTTAACAACTCCAAACCTGGGGACCTTGCATCTAGGCTTTAAACAAAGAAAGGGACACAAGGCAAGAGTAACTGAAAAAAAAACCCCTGTGTCGTCTAAGATCTTTTACATTTTACTGGACTCCATGGCTCTCACCTTTCCAGTCCTGAGCCACAGACTCAAATTGGAATTACCAGGAGTCATTCCTGATTCAGAACCTTCCCTTTGGCAGATCTCTACTCCCCTGGCTAGGAGTAAGTGCAAATGAGACTATGATCAGGAATCTTTTCTTTAGCTCATGAAGATATTGCAGAAAGTGCTGTGAAAGCAAGAGCTGCCCAACAAAAATCCCTAGACAATCTGGCCAACATTATTTTTGATAATAGGATAGGTTTGGTTGCCTTTTAGCTGAGCAAAGAAGTGCTTATTCTGTGGCCAATACCACCTGCTGCTTTTGGATTGATACTTCTGGGAAAGTTGATTCTAAGACTCAAATGGAATGACTTATGCTAATCTCATGTCACCAAACTAATACTTAATTACAGTTCCAGCCTCTTCCAAAGTATAATCTTAAACCAGTCAAGAAAGAATCACTTAGCTTCTTCCAAAGTACACTCTTAAACCAGTCAAGAAAGAATCACTTGGGGGAGGTTTGGATAGAGAAAATATATAAAATAAAAGATATAAAAAGTCAGATTGTAGTAACTGCTATAAAAGAAATACTCAGCAAGTGAGAGGGAGATTTGGAGGGATTTAATAATTTTTTAACTTAATTAGTAACTGAAGCACTGATGAGTTAATCTGCCTGATAGACACCTACCATCCCTAAAGGAAGGTAATCTTGCTACAACTAACCCACATTTTTGCTGGTATAACATCCTTGTTCCCCCTGTCTTCCATCTATGAAGTCTTTCACTGTGTCCAACTAGCTGGAGCTCCTTTCCATCTGCTTGATGGGATGCTGCCTGAATCACTGAATCAAGGCAGAACAATCTAGAAAAAAATGCTCAACTGAACTTTGTTCTTTAACAGTATTCCTCCTCTTGGCGGCCAGATGCCATATGCCCAAGGCCATAGCCACACACAAAGGGTAAGGGAAAAGAAGTGATGGCTGGCTATCTTCCAGTGGTTCCAGGTGGCTAAGGCACCACATTGGCGAAGGCAGACGTATCTGACATTCCAGACTCAAGACACAAAATGGAGCAGGAAGCCAGTTCCACTGAGCCAGCACTGAGTGCCTGATTATGAGATATAACAGAGTACTGTTGGTTCAGTTTGTGAAGTGTTGTGGTAGATTTTTGCACAGCACTTGATAATAGACTCAGCTTCTACAAGTCACCTCAACTTACTGATCTAATTCTAACTCATAAAATGAGACAACTGAATTAACTCCTTGCAAAGACTTCTCCCGGAAAAATTCTGGCCATTCATAATTTCTATATATGCAAGTATTCCCACTGAAAAAGATATGTTCAAAAAGTCTCATCATCTCCATTCTTTACTTTGTGAATCTTGTCTTCTCTGACTAGTATTTCTCCTTTAATTAAAGATATAAGAACTTAAACTAGCTTAAAGGAGATAATCTGTGTAAAACGTGACTCTGGAACATGATAAGTACACCAGCAATGTTAGCTTTTATTATTAATGGAAGAATCAAGAGAGCCCACAGCCTGATCCCAGGTTTATTCACTCTAACCTTCACCAACAGTGGAAAAGAAAGTACTGTTTATGAGTTCTAAAGATAATTTTTGTAGATGTTTTTGAACTTGGTAAAACCTCTGCATTTCCCACCTTAAAAACCTAATAATTAATAATCTTCACACTTCTTTGCAAACATTAATAAAAAGTAATGTACAGAAGCATCACATCCCTATTCCTTTAAAAATTATATTTATTGGAAAAACCAGAGCAGGATATCATGAGTGATTAACATTAAATTCTGCCTGAAAATCTGTTAACAAAAATTGTAATTTGGTATTTTAATTATTGCAAAGCAAAAATTTTAGAACTATAGAGAAAAGAATGAGACAATAAGAGTTAAAAAACAGATAAGGCCAAAATAAGAAAAAAAGAAGTATCTCTAGAAATAAACAGAACAAAAAGTAAAAGGACATATGGCTCTGTATCCTCTCACAGGCTCACAAAATTCATTTCTTCATATAGATACAATGTTTTATATGATGAATACTGGCCAATTACTCTCTTTATCCAGAGTTGCTTAATTTAAAATAATATTGTTTCCAAAGAAAGCAGACAATACTCTTGACCTCAAGATGAGTTCAGTCCAGTATTGCTACACCACTTCAAACTAGTCAGATTTACAGTGTGGGTATAAAAAGTTAACCAGAAAATCAGAGAAACTCCTCATATGCCCTAAGGTTAAGCATCAAAGGCAGAACTTCAATTAAAATGTTATTAGGAGGCTTCCGTGGTGGTTCAGTGGAAAAGAATCCACCTGCCATTGCAGAAGATGTGGATTCCACCCCTGGTCTGGGAGGATCCCACATGCTGTGGAGCAACTAAGCCCATGGACCGAAACTACTGAGCCTGTGCTCTAGAGCCCAGGAGACATAACTACTGAAACCAGAGCCTAGAGTCCATATTCCCCAACAAGAGAAGCCACTGCAAGGAAAAGATGGGAGTACTGCAACAAAGAGTAGCCCCCGTTTGCCCCAACTAGAGAAAGCCCCCACAGCAACAAAGACCCAGAATAGTCACAAATAAATAAATCAATAAATTTTCTTTTAAATTAAAAAAAATATGATTGGGACTTGGAAATATAGTCAAAAATAAATAAATCAATAAATTTTCTTTTAAATTAAAAAAATATGATTCGGACTTGGAAATATCATACAATCTGACCACTTTCTAGATTAAGGAAAAGATCTAAATATGAAAGCTAAAGATTATACTTTGCATCAGAACATCAACAACAACAAAATAAATCAACAATATCAACAAATGTTTATTCTGTTACTAAGTAGAGATTTATAGTGTACAGATCATATACAGGGCAGTGTGTGAAGAACTGTGGAGGTAAAGCGGAGAAATTGATTTGAACCCTAATCTCAAGAAGCTAATAATCTTACAAGGGAGCTAAAACATACCCAAATGTTAATGGTGGTAGATAGAAAGTAAAAATAAAAATATAAAATACTGGAAGAGTGATGCAGATAACATGAGACAGCTATTTAAGAGAGGGAAAACTCTTCTTTTAGGGATGATAATACTCTTAAGAACTTTTATAAAACATCTGATATTTGCTTTAGGCTGAAGGTACAAACTCTATACAGACACACTGGTTCGTACAGATTTATTGATCTCAGTCAGTCCGGAGATATTTGTGTACACTATAAAACAAAGAATACTGCCCACCATTCAGTTCACAAGGATTAGCTACTGGAGTTGGTGACTGATAATGCTGAATACAGAAGGAATTCAGGAGGAAAACCAGACAGAGGCACTCAGTGCTTTGGAAAAGCAGTCCCTTTAGAGAGTTAGATGCACATCTCAGGAAGAATTTAATCAACCCAGATTCCTGCATTTTTCCATATGTAAAAAAATATACCATCAAAATAAATAAATAGTACCTAACTAAGGGCTTCCCAGGTGGCGCTAGTGGTAAAGAACCCACCTGCCAATGAAGGAAATGTAAAAAACATGGGTTTGATCCCTGGTTCAGGAAGATCCCTGGAGGAGGGCATAGCAACTCACTCCAGAATTCTTGCCTGGAGAATCACATGGACAGAGGAGCCTGGTGGGCTACAGTCCACAGGGTCTCAAAGAGTTGAACACCACTGAAGTAACTTAGCATGCACCCAGGCACTTGACTAAACTTAAAAGCTTTTCAACAACAAAGGAAACCTATAAACACAAAGGAAAGACACTCTCAGAATGGAAGAAAATATTTCCAACTGAAATATCAAACAAGGAATTAATTTCAAAAATGTACAAACAGCTTATGGAGCTGAATACCAGAAAAACAAACATGATCAAAAATGGATCGATGATCTAAGCAGACATTTCTGCAAAGAACACATAGAGATGGTTAAGCACATGAAAAGATGCTCAAACACATGAAAAGATTATCATCATTAATTTTTATGGAAATGCAAAGCAAAACTACAATGGAGGTTATCAACCCAAACTGATCAGATTCACCATCATCAAAAAACTCTATAACAGTAAATGCTGGAGTGAGTGTGAGGAAAAGAGGTCTTTATACACTGTGGAAATGTAAACTGGAATAGGCACTATGGAGGACAGCATGCAGGTTCCTTAAGCAAAATGAAATTATAGCAGAGACATGATACAGCAATCTCATTCTTGGGCCTATATGTAGAGAAAACCCTAAACTGAAATGATACCCTCACCCTGACTGTCAATGTAGCTTGCCTGACAACAGCCAAGACATGGAAGCATCCAAATTGTCCATCATCAGAGGGATGGATAAAACAATGTGATACACAAATACAATAGAACATTCCTCAGCCATTTAAAAGAAAGAAATAATGCCTTTTTTAGCAACATGGATGGGCTTGGATGTGATCATACTAAGGAAGTCAGACAGAAAATGACAAAATGCCTATGACATCACTTATGCCTGGTATCTAAATATCAATAAAAAGGAACTCCTTCATGAAACAGACGTATTGGTTAGAAAACACACTTAGGGGTACAAAATGGGAAACGTGGTTGTGGGAGGGAAAATTAAGAAGCTGGGATTAACAGATAAATGGTAATGCATTTAAACTAAATAATAAACAAGGACCTACTGTTTAGCACAGAGAACTCCACTCAAGACACTGTAATATCATATAAGGGAAAAGAATCCGAAGAAGACTAGATACGTGCATATGTGTACTAGAATCAGGTTGCTGTACACTGAAAATAAACACAGCTTTCCAAATCAAATAGATTCCAATGTGAAATAAAAAGCATACTTTAACAGAAAAGAAATGCCTACAATATCTCCTTCAGGCCTCAGAAATCAAGTCTGGAGTCACATCCTTGAAGCCTGAGCAGCTTTGTGTCCCAAAGCTGGACTCGCAAGGAGCTAAGAGAGCAGGGGAGCAGACGCCAGGAAAGGAGCCACCCTCCCCTTGGACCTGGAGTGCCCGGTTCCCTGTCCATGAGACCCCAATTGCCAGATCCCAGCAGGCCCTTGTAGAACTCAAGCAAGCCTAATCAGGAAAAGCACGGGGGACCTTCTGTTCAGGAAGAGCTTTGAACAGTCACCAGGTCTGAGTCTCTTTGTGCAGGGATTCCCACTAGCAGCCCCTTTCCTGGGAGTTGCCCCAGCTGTCTGTGACGGCACCCTCAGCAGAATGGCCTTGGCAGGGCTTATGATCTGTCTGTGATATGAAGGCTAAGCAGGAAGAACTAGCCAGACACCAGTCCCAGGTTGTTTTTCCCTGGCACATTCCACTCTAATCCACAATCCAGGAACAGGCCTTTTGCCTGCGTTCTGGTTGCCCAATTAACCCAAGAGGGTCAACAAGAAGTGCTGCCGCCTTGTGGACATTTTCCGTAACAACGACTGTGAAACTGGTGCCGAAGGCCACTTCATATTTACAAGGCCTGCGGGGCTACAAAGCACACCTGCACTCAAGAAATGTCCTGAGGCAGGCGTTCAATAAACAAAACAAAACAGGATGGACTTTCAGGAAGCCAACTTCAAGAGGTCTGTTTCATGCATAGTATATTTTTTTGTTAAAGAACATGAAACAATGCTACATGTGGTTCAGTATTAGTTCAGTTCAGTTCAGTACAGCCGCTCAGTTGTGTCCGACTCTTTGTGACCCCATGAATCGCAGCACACCAGGCCTCTAGGTCCATCACCAACTCCCGGAGTTTACCCAAACTCATGTCCATCGAGCCGGTGATGCCATCCAGCCATCTCATCCTCTGTCGTCCCCTTCTCCTCTTGCCCCCAATCCTTCCCAGCATCAGGGTCTTTTTCAATGAGTCAACTCTTCTCATGAGGTGGCCAAAGTATTGGAGTTTCAGATTCAGCATCAGTCCTTCCAATGAACACCCAGAACTGATCTCCTTTAGGATGGACTGGTGGATCTTCTTGCAGTCCAGTATTAGAGAACAGCAAATGAAAACTCCAATGAGGTAACACTTCATACTGGTTAGAAAGTGAAAGTGAAAGTCTCTCGGTCGTTTTCCGACTCTTTGTGACCCCATGGACTATACAGTCGATGGAATTCTCTAGGCCAGAATACTGAAGTGGGTAGCCTTTCCCTTCTCCAGGGGATCTTCCCAAACCAGGGATCGAACCCAAGTGTTCCGCACTGCAGACAGATTCTTTACCAGCTGAGCCACAAGGGAAGCCCACTGATTAGAATGCCACTCTCAAACAGTGTACAACCAGTAGATGCAGGAAAATGCCTGGAGTAAAGGAAACCCTCTTTTGCTGTAAATTGGTAACAGCCATGATGGAGAACAGTATTCAGATTCCTTAAAAAACTAATAATAGAGCTACCTCATGATCGTTAATCTCCCTCTGGGCCCATATAGGGATAAAACCCTAATTCAAAAAGACATGTGCACCCCAACTTTCATTGTAGCTCAACTGACAATAGCCAAGATGTTGAAACATCCAAATTGTGGGAGACCTGGGTTGGGAAGATCCCCTGGAGGAGAACATGGCAATCCACTCCAGTATTCTTGCCTGGAGAATCCCCATGGACAGAGGAGCCTGGCGGACTGCAGTCTGTGGGGTCGCAAAGAGTCAGACATCACTGAGCAACTAAGCACATAGCACAAGCAGTCTAATCTACAACCCAGGAACAGGACTTTCCCTTGGGCTCTGGTTGCCAGAGTAATTCAAATGGGACAACAGAAAGTGCTGCCGCCTTGTGGACATTTCCCATAACAACTGTGAAACCGGTGACTAAGGCCACTTCACATTCTGAAGGCCTGATTGGTGGCCAAGCACACTTGCCCTCAAGAAATGTCCTCTAGCAGGCAATATATAAACTATTCAAAACAGGTCAAAACAGGGTGGACCTTCAGGAAGCCAACTTCAAGGGGTCCATTTAAGGCACACTTTTTATTAGGGGCTTTTCAGTGGCTGAGTAAAATCCCTTCTAATTGGCTGGGTTGTTGCGGACAAGGAGAAATTCTTCCTTCAAGATAGTAAACTAGTTGCTCTTCCTTTATGGTAGTACAAGGTATACCTCTTCCTGTGGGGTGTGCAAATGAAGGTCAGTGCCTCCAAATGATGAAGAGTGATAACACTCTCTAGTTGGGCTTCTCTGGTGACTCAGACGGTAAAGAATCCGCCTGCAATGCAAGAGACCTATGTTCAATCCCTGGGTTGGGAAGATCCCCTGGAGGAGGGCATGGCAACCCACTCCAGTATTCTTGCCTGGAGAATCCTCATGGACAGAGGAGACTGGGGGGCTACAGTCCATGGGGTCACAAAGAGTCAGACATGACCGAGTGACTTTCTTTCTTCCCCAGTATCATACTGGACACCTTCCGACCTGGGGGGCTCATCTAGTGTCATCTTTTTTCCTTTTCATACTGTCATTGGGGTTCTCATGGCAAGAATACCGGAGTGTATTGCCATTGCTTCCTCCAGTGGGCCATGTTTCATCAGAATGCTTCACTATGACTCACCCACCTTGGGTGGCCCTGCATGGCATGGCTCAGCTTCACTGAGTTGTGCAAGCCCCTTTGCCATGACAAGACTGTGATCCATGAAGGGGATTTTAGATACAATGTATCAGTCCTAATCTCCCAGTTTGTCTCTTTCTCCAGCTGTAGTTGTAATTGAGGTTTCCTTTTTATAACTTTTAAAAACTAACTTTGTAATCTCAGCATTTGATGTCTTATCTCAATGATTTATCAGAGAAATGTCATAACAATTCTAGATTGGGAGGTGGTCCCCAATCTAAATGATTTAGTGTATATACTCGCAGTCCCCCAGTACATATGATTTCTGATGTACTACGCTTGACTTCTGTCACTAAAAGACAAATATAAAGAAAAATAAAATGAAAACAAATGGTTATTTTGTACTTTAATTTCACCATAGATTAAAACTTGGCTAAAAATTGTCTACCCCTCCATATTTCTAAGAGAAGTTTGATATAAGTACAAACCACAGAATTAAAAAAAAAAAAACTTGAGAGAATAAATGCTAATAAGTTCTTTCAAGGAAAGGTGCTACATAAATATGATGTATTTCCATCGTTAATAGCAATAAGCTGTGAGTCCCTGAGAAGATGAAGCCTCTGATCAATTTTGCTGTCCTTCTGTGGTTCCGTATAGGTCATCACATTTGATATAAGAATAATTAAAAGATCAACATGTTTAGAAGTTAAAAGAATGATAATTGGAAAAGGCAACATCAGGGATTGATTTAGTAAGGCACTCCTGAGATATGCATCTCCTGACATTATGTTCAGTCCCTTATCTTACATAATTTACTTTCTAGTACTTTATACGAGTATTCATTATTTTACCTCCCCTCAAAAAGTCTGTATCCTGGAGTATTAAATTTACTTAATTACAGATTTAAGATTTAATATGTTTTTTAGGTCTCTAAGTATTTAAAATTTTACATATTTTGAGCATGCATAGGTCTCAGTTAACCAATATATTCAATTATCTGAAATATTCCAAATCATTATATGTGCTTATGTATTAAATTAAAAGTAGCATATGGTTTCCCTGATAGGTCAGTTGGTAAAGAATCCGCCTGCAATGAAGGAGACCCTGGTTCAATTCCTAGGTCAGGAAGATCCCCTGGAGAAGAGATAGGCTACCCACTCCAGTATTCTTGGGCTTTCCTTGTGGCTCAGCTGGTAAAGAATCTGCCTGAAATGAGGGTGACCTGGGTTCGATCCCTGGGTTGGGAAGATCTCCTGGAGAAGAGAAAGGATACACTCCAGTATTCTGGCCTGGAGAATTCCACAGACTGTATAGGGTCCATACAGGGGGTCGCAAAGAGTTGGACATGACTGACTGACTTTCACCAAAAAAAAAAAGCACATGCGTGTGAAAGAAAGGGAAAAGAGGTTATAGGTGTTTAGTCAAGTATTTGATTAGGCTCAAACAATATTATGACTGGAAGAAACCTATCTAGCATAGAGTTTGCAATTTTATTTATTTTTTTCTGTCAAGGCCAGATATTTTAGGTCTGGTGGCCCATACAGTCTCTGCTGCCACTATTCAGCTCTTCCATTGTAGCACAAAAGTAGCCCTAGACCAAGCAAAATGAATTAACTTGACATCTTCCAATAAATCTTCACTTATACAAACAGGCAGCCTACTAAATTTTGCCTTAGAGCTACACACAGGGTTGGCCAAAATGTTCATTCAGGTTTCTCCATAGTATCTGATGGAAAACTTCGATAAAACTTAGCCAAATCAATAGTTTGCCAACCTCTGATTTAGTGCAACTGAGTTATTTCATATGTGAGGAAATTAAGGCATAGAACATTTAAATGCCATTATTAATTGAATTTATGGAAAGAAATAGCTTTGTGTGCTTAAAAATATTGATTTTGCCTTGTTCATGAATCTACCCTTCGATAAGTATATTTGTCATTCAGTCATGTCCGAGCTTCCTTGGTGGCTCAGACCCTTCATAAAGCTTGCTGTAATGTTTTTTTTTCTGAAACGTAAAACAAAATCAGCCTTCTTTGTGTTTAAATTCCTTCAATAGATCCCTACCAACTTCCATGTGAAGTTTAATCTGGTGTCTAGCATTTGGGGGTCTGTATTTTTAAGGTTTCTGCATGCTTGCACCTATTCTATATTCTACTCCATGTCCCAGGCACACTTCCTAGTTCCCCAACATATGAAAAGTTGCATGATGTCAGAAACTGGGTCTGTTTTGTTCACTTATGTATCTTCTATGCCTAGCACAGTGCTTGATTTTGAAGAAATAGCTGTGGAGTGAATGGACAAATGAAGAGCTGCCATATGAAAAGAGTCTTGGGACAAATTAGACAGAACACCTCCTGCCTGGCCCTCACTGAAATCTCTCAAGTCTCACTAAGTGTACTTGGCAAATGGAAGAACCAGGACTAGAAAACACCTCTTTGCCATCTGGGCGCCGCTTGATCAGTGCATCTCCATGGTAACCAGGTTTGTACTACGATTTGACTACTCAGGGGGCCCCAAGCATGCTGTTAAATTTACAAAAGTATTCCATAAACTTTCTATAAGAAAGTTGCCATGGCATTACTCTACAGAGTTTTCATCGGGCAGTCATATTTCCCCTATGCTTCTTCAACTTCTGACAGGGAGTGGATTTGCCAAATGCACAGTTTGGTATAAGCTGGCACAATCTGGGATTGTTGCTTGTGTCCCTAAGGACATAATGCTGACTCTCACCAGGGGGCCATTTAAACACCTATATCCCTGAATCCAGGAAAGCTAACATATATTTTAGTGTGATGTGTGGAATCGTCACCGGAAAGGAATGCTCCCCAAGAAAGCACTGCCCTACTACACTGAAAATGCTGATTTTCTATCAGTGTGGCCCACAGCAGCAGCATCCCTTCAGGGAACATCTCAAAGTGGTGGCCAAACAAGAGCATGCTGGGATGTGGATGACCCACCCTGGTTTCACTAAGACAGGCAACATTTCTCTTTTCTATAACTGTCCTTCAAACAACCTATATGAGGACTGTGCTTCCTTCTCCTTTGAAAGGCGTGACTTTTCAACTCTCTCTGTTCTAGCTATTAAACTGATAGCTTCCTATGTTTACTGGTGAAATACTTTCTAAATTGTCAGTCTGATGTAGAGAACACTGAGGAGAAAAACTTTACCTCTACCCTCTTATTGATTGGAGGTGTCAATGAAAAAAACCAAAATGTTGCCTGCCACATCACTAAACAAAGGATGCTGCAGCCATCAAGACATCACATTACAGCCACCCTGATGGTGAGACCTGAGGGAACTCAAGATAGAAACAGGATTCCCACCATCTAGTAGTCAACCCTTGCAGTGTCTCCCCCAATTCTGCGGAGACTCAGGATGAGAGGGCACAGGTTACTGGATATATATATATATATATCTCCTGTTGCTGCTGCTGCTGCTAAGTCGCTTCCGTCGTGTCCGACTCTGTGCGACTCCATAGACGGCAGCCCACCAGGCTCCCCCATGCCTGGGATTCTCCAGGCAAGAATACTGGAGTGGGTTGCCATTTCCTTCTCCAGTACATGAGAGGGAAAAGTGAAAGTGAAGTCGCTCAGTCGTGTCCGACTCCTAGCGACCCCATGGACTGTAGCCTACCAGGCTCCTCCGTCCACGGGACTTTCCAGGCAAGAGTACTGGAGTGGGGTGCCATTGCCTTCTCCGATATATATATATATATCCTACACACATATATATATATGTATCCTGATTCCTCCATTACTTCTTTGGAGCAATCTTCACAGCTGTCTGAGATACTGTGTCCTGGGCTTTAAGTCTTTAGTTTTGTCCGTCAAATAAAACATAATTCTCAACTTTCAGCTTGCGCATTTCTTTTTACAGTTGACAGCAGTCTGCAAGTCGAAGTGACAGAAGACAGATTAGCAAGAGAAAAGACAAAGTTTATTCATTCATGCAGACCTGTGAATAGGAAAGAAAATATGAGTCAAAGAAGCAGTGAGAATTTGGGGCTTGTCTGCCAGCTTAAGAAGAGGAGACTGCTAGGATTTTAAAGGAAAGTAAATGGCCGACAACGACGAGGAATATATGGGGAAAACTAATGGAAGACAAGGTTTGTTTTAATAAGCTCTGTTTGTGCGATTTTTCATCTCTAGTGACAACAGTCACTCTTTCTCCCTGTACAGGAATCCTTCCTTAAAGTAGAGTTTTATTTATGACAGTTGAATTCTTCTGGAAGGTTCTGCTATTAGGAAGATAAGGGGAGCGCAGAGAAAGCATATTCCTACATCAATTGAATCTCTAATGCCTTTAGCTCAATATAATTGTTATGCCACAGAGGCAAATTCTGGAAGAACAACTACATACTATAAAGTGCAAAATCAAAACAAAGAACCAGATAGCTCTGGGAGATACAATTTCTGACTAAAGTATCCAAATAACATGCTAGATGGTCTGAAGACCATAAATAAGGTGACTAAGTTCACATGGGCTCAGTTGCTCAATCGTGTCTGACTCTTTGCAACCTCATGGACTGTAGCCCGCCAGGCTCCTCTATCCATGGGATTTTCCAGGCAAGAGTACTGGAGCAGGTTGCCATTTCCTCCTCCAGGGGATCTTCCCAACCCAAGGATCGAACCCATGTCTCTTGTATCTCCTGCATCATCAGGTGGATTCTTTACTGTTACACTGCCATTTTTCACTTAGCCAGAGCCATTACACTGAAAGTTGAAACCAGGCACACTGTAATTGAAGTCTCCTCCCAGAAGAGTAAGAGTTTCATATTAACTTTTTATCTCAAAATGAATCAATTAACTGTTCAGTACAACCTGTGCTTTTTTATATAGAATTTGGTAAATTTATTATCCAATTTAGCAGAGCCGAACTCTTCAAAGAGGAAGGAACTTCTGTCAGTGTGTGGCAGCATCCATATGTTACTTAGAATCTCAGAATATGGGGGCTAAAAGATATTTTCATCAGCTCACCACCTGATCCCCTGATTTACTGGTAGAAAAACAGAGGTCCAGAGCAGTTAACTCATTTGCCCAAGGTCACCTAGATAGTTAGAGCCTTAACTGAAGCTTGAGTCCTGGGCTCAGTCCCACTGAAACACTTGAAAAGAGGGGAATCTAATGACTTGGAGGTTAATGAATAGAAGTATTATCGTTAGGTTAATGCAGGAGAGCCCTGGATATTGAGAAAACACAAAATGATTTAGAGCTAATTAAATACAGAGAGAAATTAGAAAATGAGGCTTAAGACAGAGTTTTTAATAATTTCAGGTAGACCTCTCATCTTTATGCTCTCAAAGTGGCCTGTGCTTTCCTCGACCACAGAGTATTGTCACCCTGTTTTCATTATGTTATAGCTTGAATTCTGCCTTTAATCCCCTTTATATGTTGATGTCCTAACCCCCAGAATCTTGGAATGTGATCCTGTGTGGAAACAGTCTTTACGGAGGTAAACAAGCTAAAGAGGCATCATTGGGTTATTGGATACTGGTGTCGTAAGAGAAAGGGAAATTTTGAACATAGACCCACGTGGAGGGAAGACGATGTGAAGAGACAGAGAAGACCATCTAAAGCTAGGGAGAGGGTCTGGAACACATCCTTCCCTCACTACCTCAGAGGGAACCAACCTTGACCTTGGACTTCTATCCTCCAGAGTTGTGTGTAAAAAATGCCCAGTCTGTGGGGGGTTTTTTGAAGTTTTTTTGTAGTTTTGAAGGCAGTGCTACAAAACCAGTGCACATTGTTTACTTCATTCTCCCCCATACCAACCCTCACTGCCACCCTACGCATCACCAATGGGCCTTGTGCTGACTCTTTATACTGAGAAACTTGCCCCATGTCTGGCCTATCACGGGGACTCAGTTAAGGCTTGTAACTGAATCACCTTGCACTAAATGGAGTTCCCTGAACCTACTTTAACTCAACTGATATTCACAACTCAAGTCATTTGGACTATACATTGTTATTTTTATTTAACTGATGATTGTCTAAGAAAGATAATGGCTTTCTCTTCAGAAGGCACAAAGTGTTATAAAGGAGAGTGATAGGATCCTAGGCAATGCATTTCAGCTCTCATAATCCAGATTCAAAACCCCACTTTATTTCTGTTGAATTTAAACTGCCTTTAATGCACCACTTGCAACTTGAGGGGTGCTTTCCATTAAAATCGTTTCCATCAGAAACAAAAGTAAAATAAAAGGACCGTAAGGCTGATTATTTAGCTTAACAAAAAAAAAAAAAACAGAAAATCCATCAATCAAAACAAGATTGAAAACAACAAATTCAGTTTTGGAAAAAAACTTGATGTTTCCTTTTGACTATTCTGTTTACTGACAAACGAACAATAGCAGGTCTTTTTGTTGTGTCTTAAAGAGCTCTTTGTCTATGGAAATCTTGGAAGAGACCAACATTTACTGATTAGGGCTTTTTCAGGTATGATATATACAGACACTGATTAAGAATAATAATAGATGAATAATTATTTCATCATCCTACATATTACTTTGTCACACATAAAAAGCCAATGTTTCTGAAATGCTGGGCACTGACAGGCACTAAATCCTCTGTGCATCAGTCCACACGCTGGCAGAAAAAAGATGGCTTAATTAAAAGGGTTTAACCGACAGAATTTAATGAAGGACAATTTTACACAGTATAGACAGGGTCAAAGGAATCATTGGTGGTTGGTGAGGTGCCCAAAATGTAGCGAAACTGAGAAGCTGTTACCGCCCCAGGCTTGAAGGGGTGGGGCCATCTCATCAGAGTCCAGATGAAGATTGTGAAAAGGGGTGCCTGACAAAAACTTCAGCCAGAAAGAAAGGGAGTTACTGCCAGGGAAGTGGTGAAGCAGGGGGATGCTTGATCTACCACACCCAACCAGAAACCTGAGGACAGGGAGCCCAGCTGACGCCTTCTGCAGGGCTCAATTTCAGACAAGAGTTAGATAATCAAGGGGAGGGGCAAAGGAATAATCAGATTATTTTATATGCACTACCGAATTGAATCATCCCCACCCTCAAGACATATTTTATTAATTTAGGAGAAGCTCAGAAGAGTTTAAAACATGCCCAGTTTTTCATGAACAAGTAAGAGTGGGAGGAAGGAAAATTCCAGCTTTCTTCTGGGTCTAACAGAAGAAGAGAAGAGAAAAAATAGCATCTTCTTCTCAAACCAAAGCTTTCTTTAAATGAAGGAAGAGGGGAGAGGGCATTATATGAAGCTGTCAAGGGAAACGTTAAGTTTTGTATTAAAGGCACTTGTGTAATGCACAGCGTGATGACTATAGTGAACAAATCTGTAGAGTATGTTTTCAAGTTGCTATGAGAAGAGATCTTAAAAAGTCCCTCACAAGAGAAAAATTTTGTAAGTATGTGTGATGGATGTCAACTTATTGTGGGGATCATTATACACAACATATAATGTTGTGTATCTGAAACATACAATGTTATATTTTCATTATATCTCAATAAAAGAAGTAAAAAAAGAAACAGAAAAATATATGCAAGATATATCTGTCTTCTTGGAAACTAAATTACATGACTTTTAAAAAATTTCTAAAATACGTAAGGAAGAATATTTGTTGTTTAGTCACTGAGCCATGTCTGACTTTTGCGACCCCATGGACTTTAGCCACCAGGCTCCTCTGTCCATGAGGTTTCTCAGGCAAGAACCCTGAAGTCAGTTGCCATGCCTTCCTCCAGGGGATTTTCCTGACCCAGGGACTGAACCCACATCTCCTGTATTGACAGGCAGATTCTTGACCACTGAGACACCAGGAAAAGTAGGGAAGAAGATGGCAATATATTAACAGCTTCCCAAAGCTTCAACTTTGTTTCCTGAGTTAAATTATATAAGGATGAAAATTTATCAAAATATTAATAGTAGATATGTCTGTAGATTATTGATTTTTAATACTTTTTGTATTTTTTAAACTTTTTCTACAATGGGCATATATTCATTTTACTTAAAAATAGCATGGTATTATTATAATAAATTTTGTGAACTACAATTGAAAAGAAAGGCATTGGGGTTTGTTTCAGCGCGTAGAATGATTTGGTGTGGGAGGAAGCAGGTGTAGGTGGCCATGAGTATGGAAAACAGGCTGGACTAGGGATGAAAAAAGGGGCATGTGTTTATGGTGATGATTAAAGATGAAGAAAAGAAGGTGACAAGAGGTTAAACATGCTAGCTAACTCCTGCAGAGCACTATGTAATTTAGTAAGCATTTTAATTTATATCATTTGGCTTGATGTCCAAAATATCCTTGAGAAATATAATCATCTTTCTTGGCATTGTTACTGTGATTTTTTTTTTCCCTCTTGTTTTACAGTTAAAGAAACAAGCTCAAAGAAGTTAAGCACTTTCCAAGGCTACACGGTCTGTGAGTGGTGGAGACGGAATTTGAATGCTGGCCTGAGGATTCTGTCTTGGGAACCAAGAATAGTTACTTGTTTGCAGAGGTCTGGGAACAGTCTCTGATGTAGACTGCTGCCAACTAAAACACCTCCAGGAGTACTGAAATTATAATTTAGTTTCCTTTAGTCATTTCTCTAAGCAAATTTCTATTACTATCATAGTATGCTAGGTTCTCAATCCTCAAAGGTGATGCTGTGAAAGTGCTGCACTCGATATGCCAGCAAATTTGGAAAACTCAGCAGTGGCCACAGGACTGGAAAAGGTCAGTTTTCGTTCCAATCCCAAAGAAAGGCAATGCCAAAGAATGCGCAAACTACCACACAATTGCACTCATCTCACATGCTAGTAAAGTAATGCTCAAAATTCTCCAAGCCAGGCTTCAGCAATACGTGAACCATGAACTTCCAGATGTTCAAGCTGGTTTTAGAAAAGGCAGAGGAACCAGAGATCAAATTGCCAATATCCACTGGATCATCAAAAAAGCAAGAGAGTTCCATAAAAACATCTATTTCTGCTTTATTGACTATGCCAAAGCCTTTGACTGTGTGGATCACAATAAACTGTGGAAAATTCTGAAAGAGATGGGAATACCAGACCATCTGACCTGTCTCTTGAGAAAACTGTATGCAGGTCAGGAAGCAACAGTTAGAACTGGACATGGAACAACAGACTGGTTCCAAATAAGAAAAGGAGTACATCAAGGCTGTATATTGTCACCCTGCTTATTTAACTTATATGCAGAGTACATCATGAGAAATGCTGGGCTGGAAGAAACACAAGCTGGAATCAAGATTGCCAGGAGAAATATCAATAACCTCAGATATGCGGATGACACCACCCTTATGGCAGAAAGTGAAGAAGAACTAAAGAGCCTCTTGATGAAGGTGAAAGAGGAGAGTGAAAAAGTTGGCTTAAAGCTCAACGTTCAGAAAACTAAGATCATGGCATCTGGTCCCATCACTCCATGGGAAATAGATGGGAAATAGATGGGGAAACAGTGGAAACAGTGTCAGACTTTATTTTTTTGGGCTCCAGAATCACTGCTGATGGTGACTGCAGCCATGAAATTAAAAGACGCTTACTCCTTCGAAGGAAGGTTATGGCCAACCTAGATAACATATTTAAAAGTAGAGACATTACTTTGCCAACAAAAGTCTGTCTAGTCAAGGCTATGGTTTTTCTAGTGGTCATGTATGGATGTGAGAGTTGGACGGTGAAGAAAGCTGAGCGCCACAGAATTGATGCTTTTGAACTGTGGTGTTGGAGAAGACTCTTGAGAGTCCCTTGGACTGCAAGGAGATCCAGTCAATCCATCCTAAAGGAGATCAATCCTGTGTGTTCATTGGAAGGTCTGATGTTGAAGCTGAAACTCCAACACTTTGGCCACCTCATGCGAAGGGTTGACTCATTGGAAAAGACCCTAATGTTGGGTAGGATTGGGGGCGGGAGGAGAAGGGGACGACAGAGGATGAGATGGTTGGATGGCATCACCGACTCGATGGACATGGGTTTGGGTGGACTCCGGGAGTTGGTGATGGACAGAGAGGCCTGGCGTGCTGCAATTCATGGGGTCGCAAAGAGTCGGACACGACTTAGCGACTGAACTGAACTGAACTGAACTGAATGCTAGGTTCACACGTTCGAAGTCTTTTAATTTTTTTTTTTTGAACTAGACTCCCTGTGCCCCAAATATGAAAGCTAAGAAACCTGAGTGTATCCTTGTGCTCTGAAAATTTCTGTCATCAGTTCCTTAGCTTATCTAATGCATCACTTGCCAAATATGTTTGATTAACAACCTCACTCCATAATCATTTTCCAACACATTCAACTGTTGCCTCTAGATATTAATTGCCAAGCTTTTCTATCCAACTAACAGTAGATTGACATTTAACATCTTGGATTTATAGATTTCCTGGTATGTTATTGGACTGTTTTCTTTGGATAGATTCCCCAAGCATTTGAAATTGGATTTCTCCAAGGACAGGTCTATATAAGTAGAAGAGCTTATTACATCTTTTCACTTCAGTCTTTTCTCAGGGAACTTGGTTTATTACAGTCTTGAAAACTCCTAGGATGTCTCTCTGACTCTGAGTGTGTCTCAATGTACCAGTTAAAATAATGACTAATGTGATCTACACATTAACTATAGATTACTTTCTCATTCCACTTGAATACTTGTATGTTCGACATAAATATATTATAGAAATGTAGTGACAAGGAGCCCTGTCCACTCATTTAGAAGTTCAGGGACATCTTATCAATCTATTCCCACTAAACTATCAGAGCCTTATAAATTCCAGGTGATTAAATGAAACTTGATAGCATGGTTTGTTGACTCTGAAGAGCACTATGACTAATATTTAATATTTCAGTGCATGCACCTTCTTCAAGTAAACAGCAGTATTAGTAATTGAGAAAATAAGTTCTGTGGCATAATTATTTGAGTAGTGTCTTTTAGGTAAAATCTTTTAGTTTCCAATTATAAAACCTTTTCAAACTCGGTTAAGCTAATAAAGGAAATTGCATGGAATCATGGAGAAGGCAATGGCACCCCACTCCGGTACTCTTGCCTGGAAAATCCCATAGATGGCGGAGCCTGGTAGACTGCAGTCCATGGGGTCGCTAAGAGTCAGCCACGACTGAGCGACTTCACTTTCCCTTTTCACTTTCGTACATTGGAGAAGGAAATGGCAACCCACTGCCGTGTTCTTGCCTGGAGAATCCCAGGGATGGGGGAGCCTGGTGGGCTGCCGTCTATGGGGTCGCACAGAGTTGGACACGACTGAAGCAATTTTCCAGCAGCAGCAGCATGGAATCAAGGGCAAAGATAACAGAGAGGTATTTGCTTTTCTCAGTGTGAACTTTATTAAAATTTTCTCTCTGTAGAACTCTATTTTTTTTTTTTTCTGTGTGAGTGACCATCATTACGACTGATCCTACTTGCACCCCATTGAAAGTTGTCTGCATGGATTTAAGAGTAACTTGCTCCAGTTCCAAATTCCTAGGAAAAATAATCTGATTGATGGAACCAGGCTGAACAGCTCTGGTTCCCAAAGGTGGCTCATGGCTGCTGGAGGAGCTGGGTACAGGTGGCTGTTACCTGCGAAAGATGAACATACCTGGTCAACCCCAAAATGTTTCTGCAGCACCTAAGATGTCGACTTTGATGAGGTATAGGGTTCAGGAATTGTTTTCCCTCATATCTTCTCTTCCTCTATGTTTGGCTACAAACTACTGTAATATTTAATTCTGACCCTAAGCTGTGAAACTCTCAAGCTGGCCAAAATGGTGACATGCTTTTAACAACAGCTTGACTTCTTGGTGAAAGATTTATCTCAGGATCACTGCAGGGAGCAAAGGGTAAATCCTGTAACTGTTTCCTTTGTAAGTACAGTGAGCCTGAACTGTATTATTATTTAGATACCAGCCTTTCTGAACTGACCCTGGGCAAGAGAGTCAACTACATCATTTCAGAGGGACTTTAAAACACAGTGGCAATTTTTAGAGGTGAAAGTTTGAGATTGTTCCTTTTCCTACAAGAAGATGAGTGAGAATAGGGTGAGACATTTCTATATTTGCATGGCAAGAAACCTTTAGTGAATCTCTTCTCTATTCCTCAACTAAAGACATTTTAACTTTTTCTGTGTAGTAGAATCATCACAGTTAAGATATCATGCTAAACCCTGAACCTTTTTCTAGAAAATAGAAGAGGTAACAAAATAGAGGTCAGATGAGCCAGAAATTCCATTTAGGAAACAGTTAGAGAAATCTACCTCTTAATGAGCATGCTGTGTAGTTCTCTGTTCCCATTCCCACCCCCCACCGCTATTTTTCCTTCCTCAGAATAGAGTATAAATAATAAATCCATCAAATTCAGTTAATAGTTATGCCTTTAGGGGAACTACAACATAAAGTCACAGAAGGGAAAATGTCATATGACAAGCTTTCCTTGGTTTACAAGGACTTGAGGTTAAGTAATTTCTTCTTCCTTTATGGTTTTAAAATTTTTACTTCAGGAGTTGTCAAATCAGCCTGGCATGGTCCTTGTTACAAGTAAATAGGTTCCTTCTGTCAAGGCTCTAGCAATCAGCTTTCCCAGGGATGAGGTGCTGATATCCCAAGGCCCCTTTTCTCCCCACTGAATTTATCTATTTGTGTATCTGCGCACTTAGGCAGACAATGTAATACATCTATTTATTGTCACCACCAGTGTATCCATCTAAAGCTATATCCAAAGGCATGTGTTCTCATGGAGTGAGAGAGGCACATTAGTCTGGCTTGATGCTGCAGTCGCAGGCTTTATCTTGTGAGTTATCTGAAGATAAGGGGCTTGATTGTTGTCAGACACCACAGAGAGTCATTACTGTGTGATTGCAAGAGGCTGACAACTGGGTAAAACTCTCAGCAGGTTCTGCATCAGAACTCAAAGCAGTGAAAGTAACAGAAGGAGGGGTCCTCATTCTCTATTTATTGTAAAATAGACTGTTGTTCGTCAGGCCATGACTTTTTTGAGGTCAGCAACTGGGAATGTATTTATCATTAAACTCGATAATTTAAAAAAAAATAGAGAACACAGTATGTGATAACTTCTTGTGAGCAAGTAGATGTGTGGATAAATAGATGGATAAGTGGATGGATGGATAAATAGATGCATGGATAGATGGCTGCGCATCTGGTTGCATAGATGCATATATTGATGGATTGGATCATGGGTGGATGAGCTAGACTACTTACTTTCAGAGCCTTAAGAATGATGTGGTGTGCTAGGTTTTCAAGAATGAATGCCTTTTAAAAGTAACCTCCAGGGTGGCCCTTACCTTCACCAAATTCACGCCATACTGGGCTTCTTCCTCTCAGGACTACTGCACAAACTATTTTCTCTGTATGATGGGTTTTTCTTCATATTTTCATGCATCAATTAGCTTCTTAATATGCAGATGTCATCTTACGTGCTATATCATTAGAAGTGATTCTTCTAACTACTTAGTCTAAAGTAGCAACCAGGTTGTTCTCCATCCTAGCTTTACTTCAATGGTCTCCTTAGCATTAATTATACTTTTATGTATTTATTTGATGATTTTATTTTGTGTGTGTGCCTTTGTTTCCTTGTCTCCTCCCAATAACATCTAACCTTCATGAGTATTTCCTGAATTATTTACGACTACACAAGTATCTAATTATATTTTGACTGACTGAATGACTAAATGGCTGAATGGGAATAAAATCAAATGATTTTCCATAATTTTAATTACTATAACTTCTGTATATAATATGCTCCTATAGAATAATGGTAATTATGAAATTTAGACATACACAGCCTTCACAAAGATAAAATCTCTTAAAGAAAGTGATTATGCTGACCTCTTTACACACCAGCCTTGGAAATATATAAAAGGATAAAAAAAATACATTAGTGTCACATCCTTAAATCTTTTTGAAATGAGGTGAGGTATAAAGACACATGTCCACACACATACACACACACACATATCCCTTTATTTTAGGGATTTATTAGTTCAGACTAATGAAAAGTATACTCTCTAGTAAATAGAGTTTCTTCTATCACCAGTCACATCCACAACTGGGTGTTGTTTTTGCTTTGGCTCCATCCCTCCAATCTTTCTGGAGTTATTTCTCCACTGATCTCCAACAGCATATTGGGCACCTACTGACCTGGGGAGTTCATCTTTCAGTGTCCTATCTTTTTGCCTTTTCATACGGTTCATGGGGTTCTCAAGGCAAGAATACTGAAGTGGTTTGCCATTCTCTTCTCCAGTGGACCACATTCTGTCAGACCTCCCCACCGTGATCCGTCCGTCTTGGGTGGCCCCACATGGTGTGGCTTAGTTTCACTGAGTTAGAAAGGCTGTGGTCCATGTGATCAGATTGGCCTGTTGTCTGTCATTGTGGTTTCAGTCTGTCTGCCCTCTGATGCCCTCTCTCAGTGCCTACCGTCTTACTTGGGTCTGTCTTACCTTGGATGTGGGGTATCTTTTCACGGCTGGTCCAGCAAAGCGCAGCTGCTGATCCTTACCTTGGACGTGGGGTAGCTCCTCTCAGCCGCTGCCCCCGGCCTCGGGCCTGGGGTAGCTCCTCTCCAACGCCCCTGTGTGCCCTGATAGCCGTTGCAGTCGCCACGCCTGTGCGCCACTTGGGTGCAATCTCTAAAACGACAGAATGATCTCTGTTCGTTTCCAAGGCAAACCATTCAATATCACGGTAATCCAAGTCTATGCCCCGACCAGTAACACTGAGGAAGCTGAACAGTTCTATGAAGACCTACAAGACCTTCTAAAACTAACACCCCAAAGAAGATGTCCTTTTCATTATAGGGGACTGCAATGCAAAGGTAGGAAATCAAGAAACACCTGGAGTAACAGGCAAATTTGGCCTTGGAGTACAGAATGAAGTAGGGCAAAGGCTAAAAGAGTTCTGCCAAGAGAATGCACTGGTCATAGCAAACACCTTCTTCCAAAAACACAAGAGAAGACTCTACACATGGACATCACCAGATGGTCAACAACAAAATCAGACTGATTATATTCTTTGCAGCCAAAGATGAAGAAGCTCTATACAGTCAGCAAAAATAAGACCAGGAGCTGACTGTGGCTCTCATCACGAACTTCTTATTGCCAAATTCAGACTGAAATTGAAGAAAGTGAAGAAAACCACTAGACCATTCAGGTATGACCTAAATCAAATCCCTTATACAGTGGAAGTGAGAAATAGATTTAAGTGACTAGATCTGATGGACAGAGTGTCTAATGAACTATGGATGGAGGTTCGTGACATTGTACAGGACACAGGAATCAAGACCATCCTCAAGAAAAAGAAATGCAAAAAACCAAAATGGCTGTCTGAGGAGGCCGTAAAAATAGCTGTGAAAAGAAGGTAAGAGAAAGCAAAGGCGAAAAGGAAAGATATACCCATTTGAATGCAGAGTTTCAAAGAATAGCAAGGAGAGATAAGAAAGCTTTCCTCAGCAATCAATCCAAAGAAATAGAGGAAAACAATAGAATGAGAAAGACTAGAGATCTCTTCAAGAAAATTAGAGATACCAAGGGAATATTTCATGCAAAGGTGGGCTCAATAAAGGGCAGAAATGGTAGGGACCTCACAGAAGCAGAAGATATTAAGAAGAGTTGGCAAAAATACACAGAATGGTACAAAAAAGATTTTCATGACCCAGATAATCACAATGGTGTGATCACTCACCTAGAGCCAGACATCCTGGAATGTGAAGTCAAGTGGGCCTTAGGAAGCATCACTAGGAACAAAGCTAGTGGAGGTGATGGAATTCAAGTTGAGTTATTTCAAATCCTGGAAGATGATGCTGTGAAAGTGCTGCATTCAATATGCCAGCAAATTTGGAAAACTCAGCAGTGGCCACAGGACTGGAAAAGGTTAGTTTTCATTCCAATCCCAAAGAAAGGCAATGCCAAAGAATGCTCAAACTACCACACAATTGCACTCATTTCACACGCTAGTAAAGTGATGCTTAAAATTCTCCAAGCCAGGCTTCAGCAATACGTGAACCATGAACTTCCAGATGTTCAAGCTGGTTTTAGAAAAGGCAGAGGAAACAGAGATCAAACTGCCAACATCCGATGGATCATCAAAAAAGCAAGAGAGTTCCAGGAAAACATCTATTTCTGCTTTATTGACTATGCCAAAGCCTTTGACTGTGTGGATCACAATAAACTGTGGAAAATTCTGAAAGAGATGGGAATATCAGACTACCTGACCTGCCTCTTGAGAAACCTGTATGCAGGTCAGGAAGCAACAGTTAGAACTGGACATGGAACAACAGACTGTTTCCAAATATGAAAAGGAGTATGTCAAGGCTGTATATTGTCACCCTGCTTATTTAACTTATATACAGAGTACATCATGAGAAACGCTGGGCTTGAGGAATCACAAGATGGAATCAAGATTGCCAGGAGAAGTATCAATAACCTCAGATATGCAGATGACACCACCCTTAGGGCAGAAAGTGAAGAAGAACTAAAGAGCCTCTTGATGAAGGTGAAAGAGGAGAGTGAAAAAGTTGGCTTAAAGTTCAATGTTCAGAAAACTAAGATCATGGCATCTGGCCCCATCACTTCATGGCAAATAGATGGGGAAACAGTGGAAACAGTGTCAGACTTTATTTTTTTGGGCTCCCAAATCACAGCCGATGGTGATTGCAGCCATGAAATTAAAAGACGCTTACTCCTTGGAAGGAAAGTTATGACCAACCTAGATAGCATATTAAAAAGCAGAGACATTGCTTTGTCAACAAAGGTCCGTCTAGTCAAGGCTACGGCTTTTCCAGTGGTCATGTACGGATGTGAGAGTTGGACTATAAAGAAAGCTGAGCATAGAAGAATTGAACTGTGGTGTTGGAGAAGACTCTTGAGAGTCCCTGGACCTCAAGGAGATCCAACCAGTCCATCCTCAAGGAGATCAGTCCTGGGTGTTCACTGGAAGGACTGATGTTGAAGCTGAAACTCCAATACTTTGACCACCTGTTGCGAAGAGCTGACTCATTGGAAAAGACCCTGATGCTGGGAAAGATTGAGGGCAGGAGGAAAAGGGAACGACAGAGGATAAGATGGTCAGACGGCATCACTGACTCGATGGACATGGGTTTGGGTGGACTCCGGCAGTTGGTGATAGATAGGGAGGACTGGCGTGCTGTGGTTCATGGGGTTGCAGAGTCAGACACGACTGAGCGACTGAACTTACTGATCTGAAATAGAGCTTTTTTGTACCCATTCTTTGCTGTATGTTGATTTATAATGGTGGACTTTTTCCAAGTAAAAAGAGGTCAGTGTCTTCTTGTACAGTGGATTTTACTGAGGTAGTTTAGTTTTCTAGGTGGAATTTTGGAATTTAATGAGATGTGTTGGTTATTATAATTGGGACTAATGTATTTGGTAGCCAGCATTGCTACAAATCACAAAGCATGAAAAAGTCTTACCCAATGAAAAGAACTTTTCATATTTCACACAACTTTCAAAACTCTGTTCATAATCATCTGAGCTTTGTACATAACTGTTTTATTTTTAAACACAAAACATTTTGCATTCAAGCTTACCAACCAGACTCTAGCCTCAAGTGCTAATATCTGGGAGAGGGACTGTGGCCTATTATACTGTACTCTTTTTCTGAAAATTTAGTAAAACTCAATTATGAAGGCTGTCTCTAACTATGTAAAAAGGGGCTTATGAAAGATGATTACAATGTTAGGTCCTTTCAAAGACCATTTTCTTCTTTGGCAAAATAACTTTCTGAATTTCTAGAAGCATGTCAAAAAAAAAAATCCAGAGTTAGATAAAGAGAGAGTTTATTCAGATGCAATTTTATTTTATTTTTTCAGTTTTTTCTACTTAATTTTTTTTAATTAGTTTATTTTCTATTTTTTTACTTTACAATATTGTATTTGTTTTGCCATACATTGACATGAATCCACCATGGGTGTACATGTTTTACCCTTCCAGAACCCCCCTCCCACCTCCCTCCCTATGCCATCCCTCCAGGTCATCCTGGTGCACCAGCCCTGAGCACCCTGTATCATGCGTCAAAACTGGACTGGCGATTCGTTTCACATATGATAATTTACATGCTTCAATGCCATTCTCCCATATTCTCCCACCCTCGCCCTCTCCCATAGAGTCCATAATACTGTTCTATTTATCTGTGTCTCTCTTGATGTCTCGCATACAGGGTTATCTTTACTGATTAACTAAATACCATATGTGTTAGTATACTGTATTGGTGTTTTTCTTTCTGGCTTACTTTACTCTGTAAAATAGGCTCCAGTTTCATCCACCTCATTAGAACTGATTCAAATGTATTCTTTTTAATGGCTGAGTAATATTCTATTGTGTATATGTACCACAGCTTCCTTATCCATTCGTCTGCTGATGGGCATCTAGGCTGCTTCCATGTCCTGGCTATTATAAACAGTGCTGTGATGAACATTGGGGTACACGTGTCTCTTTCAGTTCTGATTTCCTCAGTGTGTATGCCCAGCAGTGGGATTGCTGGGTCATATGGCAGTTCTATTTCCAGTTTTTTGAGGAATCTCCACACTGTTCTCCATAGTGGCTGTACTAGTTTGCATTCCCACAAACAGTGTAAGAGGGTTCCCTTTTCTCCACAGCCTCTCCAGCATTTATTGCTTGTAGTCTTTCAGATAGCAGCCATTCTGATGGGCGTGAAATGGTACCTCATTGTGGTTTTGATTTGCATTTCTCTGATAATGAGTGATGTTGAGCATCTTTTCATGTGCTTGTTAGCCATTTGTATGTCTTCTTTGGAGAAGTGTCTGTTTAGTTCTTTGGCCCACTTTTTGATTGGGTCGTTTATTTTTCTGGAATTGAGCTGCAGGAGTTGCTTATATATTTTTGAGATTAATTGTTTGTCTGTTGCTTTGTTTGCTATTATTTTTTCTCATTCTGAAGGCTGTCTTTTCACCTTGCTTATAGTTTCCTTTGTTGTGAAGAAGGTTTTAATTTTAATTAGGTCCCATTTGTTTATTTTTGCTTTTATTTCCAATATTCTGGGAGGTGGGTCATAGAGGATCCTGCTGTGGTTTATGTCGGAGAGTGTTTTGCCTATGTTTTCCTCTAGGAGTTTTATAGTTTCTGGTCTTATATTTAGATCTTTAATCCATTTTTAGTTTATTTTTGTGTATGGTGTTAGGAAGTGTTCTAGTTTCATTCTTTTACAAGTGGTTGACCAGTTTTCCCAGCACCACTTGTTAAAGAGATTGTCTTTTCTGCATTGTATATTCTTGCCTCCTTTGTCAAAGATAAGGTGTCCATTGGTGGGTGGATTTATCTCTGGGCTTTCTTTCCATTGATCTATATTTCTGTCCTTGTGCCAGTACCATACTGTCTTGATGACTGTGGCTTTGTACTAAAGACTGAAGTCAGGCACGTTGATTATTCCAGTTCCATTCTTCTAGACAAGTGCAATAGTAAGAGGAAGAATATTGTAATAGAGAGAACACTTTGATTATAAGGTCTGTAAGAGTCCCAAAGTTCAGGCAGAATGACCCTTCTTTATAAGGAAAAGTGAACAAAACTGAAGGAATTGGATATGGGGGTAGTTGAGAAGCCTGGCTAGTTTGGTCCAGTTAAGTCAGTGAATATTTCACTCAGATTGGTCAAATTATATGAACTTAATAAATCAGATCAATTTTCTGTCATCAAGATTAAGGGTGTTTGCCATTTGGGGAAGTCACATCACTAGTAGTCATACCAATTATGCTATATACACAGGCAATACAATTACTCATATCAGTCTACATTGGAGACCACAAAATTCATGGTAATTCTGGGAACAGAGGCAAAGAGGTGACTATTGTATTGATATTTTTATCTTCCAGTGTAGCCATACTAAAGAAATAACACAGTGAAAAATATATTTCATCAGTTGGTTTCCTTTTGTTTCTCCATTATGTTAATTTAGAGCATTATACAACTTTTCCATTTTCCTAGATTATGTGTAGAGGTAGACAATAATGTTTGTGAATTTAATTTCAGATAATAAAAGAAGCTTTATGAAATATTTGTTCTCTAAAAGGGCTGAAGGTCCTTTAGAATTGAGAGCCACTATTCTACTACCAGGTTGTTATTTATGGATAATGATGCTGAAACTAATAGAAGTTGAGAAATTTGCCCACAGTTGTAGAGAGTATTGATACAACTACATACATATGTACTCTCAAATTGTTAAATTTTTTGGCATGGCAGTCGTGGGCTAGGAATAGAGATGCATAAATAGTCTCTATTTTGTCTAGTAGGAGAAAAAAATGTTCACACATAAATGGTAAAGTGATTGGTTTAGCAAGCAAATTTCTAGAAAATGTCACTTCTGATAAGCACACTAATTAAATTTTGCTTTGTTGGGAGATTCTTGCTGTATTTGAAACATGTGGGAAAGTAAAGTGAAATTCTAAGGATCTATTTCTTGATCAGTAAAATGGGAATAAAAGTACAATATGTACCTAATAGCATTGTAAGACTTTAACAAGCTAACTAGAATGATCCATGATTTTCAAACAATAACATTCTTTTGAATTATCTGATGATTTTATTAAAATGTTAACTCTCACTCATCAGATATCAATATGACTTGAGATTCTGCATTTTCAACAAAATCTCTACTAATTGCTAATGATCCTGGCTGGAGACCACTTTAAGCAGAGACAAGGATATAATTCCCTGGCTCTCAAAAGGGGCCAGTTCTAGTTACACCTCTTTCACCTCTTCTCCGTCCCCCTTCTCTTCCCTCTTGTTCTCTTTTTGTAACTATATAAGAATGGGCATTGTTTCCTTGGAGATGTGAGTGTCTTTGTAACTTTGAAATCACTGCCATTGCACTCATTAGGAACTTTTGAAAGAAGGGAAATGATGACATATAGATTGTTTGGGACTCAATTGAAAGACTCAATTGAAAGAAATTATTGAATGAGCTTTCTTCCTCCCACATGCCAAACTTAATATTCTTAATGTTTCTTTGCGCAAGTTCAGAGCAGCCTCACCATATCAATATGGCTAGTATCAGAAAAAGACACAGATATTATTATTCATTTGTTCTACAGTGGCATCTATATTTGCTATATACATATATGTAATGTATATTATTTGCTACATATAAATAAATGTCCATTTATCTAAAACAGCGTCATATTTTTAAATTCATTTTGCAAAACAGTTTTGTCATTGTTCCACTATGATCTAAAAGAGCAGTATTTTTTTTATGAGAATAGAAGATAAAATGAGGCACAAAACCCCACAGATGCTTCTTCAATGGAACTTACAAGAATGATAAACATTTTTTTAAAGAAATTCAGTTCTAAGATTTCTTGTAATTTTCAGTTTCACCAACAGATGACACTAGTCATTTCTGTAATCTTTTTTTTTTTTTTTTTTTAATAGCACATCAAGGAAATTCAAAGCTGCAGTTTTGAGAATAAAAGCCCAAGCAAAAGAAACTATTAACTCTGAAATGTTAACATATTAAAATTACCATTTAATAGAGCTTTATCGTTTTTTTGTTGTTATTTTCCTACAATTTGCAAAGCATAATCAAAGATTGTTCTTGTGGTAAATGACTGAACCCTTCAATTCTGTTCACCAACCTATAGTTACAGCAATGATTCTGAAATGAAAGATGCCTAAAGTACTTTCATTGAAGGGATATATAGATATATATTTCATGTTATAGAAATTGAATGTCTGTTCCTTCATCTATAAAATAAAATATTCTGAATATGTTCTCAGGCAACTTTCTGCTCCTTATTAAAGGCATGGACTGGAGTCACAAAAATGAACATAGAAAGACAAGACACTGTCTAAAGGAATGATCAAATCAAGTTACCTAATAAAATCAGTTATGTAATTCAGTCAGTCAGTCAGTCAGTCAGTTCGGTCGCTCAGTCGTGTCCGACTCTTTCCGACCCCATGAACCGCAGCACGCCAGGCCTCCCTGTCCATCAGTTATGTATTTACTGAGGTCAAAATGCCTCAGCAGTGACATAGGAGTTTCTGAGGGTTGTAATCCCTTCCAGATGTTGGTCACCTATAAAACAATGTTAATGTGAATGGTTCTTCTCTTTGATCTCTCCCAGAGTCATTCACACTCTTGATACCATTCTGGAATTGGAGACACTTCATTCTGGACACTTGAGACCTGTCCATGCCTGGGCATATCTCACTTCTGCCTTTTTGGTTGTTCCTATAGTCACAGAGGGGCATCCCTGGTGGCTCAGGTGGTAAAAATCTGCCTGCAGTGTGGGAGACCAGGTTCGACCCCTAGTTGGGAAGATCCTTTGGAGAAGGGAATGGCAACCTCCTCCAGTGTTCTTGCCTAGAGAGTTCCATGGACAGAGGAACCTGGTGGGCTAGTGTCTGTGAACCATGGTGTTGCAGAGTCGGACATGATGGAGCGACCAATACACACACACACACACACACACACACACACACAAAGAGTCACAGAAACCAATGATTTTCATCATAATTTTAAATTGGCAGCAGGCAAGATGCTTCATGAAACTCTTCTCTCCTCCTGCCCCCAGTAACTCCACGTTGGACACACATAAATTGCCTTGTGGAACTAAATTTGCAAAATGAAGACACACACACAAAAACAGGTCTGTGGTACTACTTACTGTGGTTCCAAATGGAGTTGTGAGCACCATGCTTTCTGAAAGGCAATTCAGAAAAAGCCCATATAAAGGTACCTGTCAAATAAAAACATTCCATCTTAACTAAATATTGAAGAATTTTATAGAAACATGATTTTCTTCTGAATAGTGAAAAAACATAATGCTTGATTATCACTACTCAAGCAGGAAGCAGAAATTATACAAACTATTATCATTCCTGATGAAACAAAGAATATTGAGTAAAGCTAGTCACTTCTCATTCTTTCAAAAATGAGTAAAAGTGAGTGGCTAATAACGTCTGTTTGCAATAAAAAAAAAATCCCTTTTTATTGTCGTTTTAAAATAAAATCTTTATAGCTTTCTTTTCAGCAATGTTAAACTCTTTGCTAATCCTTTAAAAATACAGTACAAAATAATAATAATGAAAACATAGCATATTTGCTTTTCACCATCAATCATTATCAGTTGCCACATGTACTAAATTCAGAGATAGAAAAAAAATTAGATCTGAGATTTTTTTTTTTAAATATTTAAGTGTAGTGGCTGTTTTAAATGATTTCATTGATTTGGAGCAGAATTACCTTCAGTAATCAATTTGCATGAATAAATATAGGCTAACATTTTTCTATATTTTTAAAATAAAATATTTTTTTCTTGAAATTGTAATGGGAAGGTACATATACATAATACGTGACTTAGAAGAACAACAGTGGAAGTTGCTAAATCATATTATTTCAGGAAAAACAATTGTTAGTTGCCTATATCTTGTTCTGTTTCTGATTTAAGAACTTAAATTGTTTCACTCAGAAATATTTGTTACATGGAAATAGCATTTATATACATTCATATATGCATTCACATATTAACATATGTACATTAAATAACTGTAGTTTTTTTTTACCAAAATTTATACTCTTTGCTTCTTTTATTTAAGAACAGAGCTTCTCATCACATACACAAACATGATTTATACATATGAAATACAAGAAAAAACATTTCTGTATGTTTGTAGCTTGGCAGTCAGCATATAATTGTTCTGAAATCTAAAAATATGCCCAGTATTGAATATTGTTTTTAAATTGTCTTTTGAGCACTATAAATTCCCTGGATTTTATGTGTTTTCCATTTTTTCTGTGTATATGATAGTCTACAATTTTCCTAGGTATGGTTCTTGCCTTTAAAATAATCAACAATTACACATATTATTCTCACCTTCATTACAAAATTAATAAGGAATATTTATAAACTTCATCAACAAAAACATGTAGGTCTAGGATTTTCCTCATAAGAAATTTTCCTTTTTTAAAAGTTCTGAATTCAATTTCTTTAACAAATATACAGTTCTTCAGATTTTTAAATTTTTCATCAGTCAATTTTGGTATATTGTTTTTTTATTAATTGTTCCATTTCATCTAGCTTTTCAATTTCTCTGCATAAATTTCTTTACATTTCCCTTAAGTTTTTATCAGTAGTTTTAGGTTCTGTACAGCCATACCCATTTTCAGTTCTGATATTGGCAATTTGTCTTTCCTCTCCTTTCTTTATTATTCCTGATAGGGCTTATAATCAGTATTACTGATCTTCTCAAAGAACCATTGCTTGACTATTTAATTTCCTTTACAGTTTGTTTTCTATTTCAGTGATATTTTTTCCTTTGTATTCTTATTTTTATTTCCTGTTTAATTTTGGCAATTTGGTAATTTCCAGCATTTGTGGGGAAAAGTTCAGATCATTAATTTAAAAAATTTTTTTCTATCTCATGTTAGCATTTAAAGTTATAAATTTCATTCTTACCATCTTCAGTTGTAAATTTTCACTAAGTATTATAAGCAGTATTTTTGATATTTTGCTATTTGTATGTTTTGATTTTTATTTTCCTTGTAATCTCTTTATTGAGCTATGGATTATTTGGAAATGTACAATTTCATCTCCAAATACATGAGATTTTCTCATTGTTATTATTATTGATTTGAAATTTAATTGTTTTGTTTCAGATCATGTACTCTGTGAGACTTCAAACTTCTGACATTTATTGAGACATGTTATGGCCCAGTGTATGATCTGTCTTGATGAGTGTTTCCTATTTACTTAAAAATGGATCATATTCTAGAGTTAAATGCTATATGTCACAGTCAATTAAGTTAAGTTAGTTGCTTCTGTTGAGTTCTATATACACAGTTGTCTGGTTATCCAATCAATTACTGAGAAAGAGATGTTAACATCTAAGTATAATTGTGTTTTTGTCTATTTTTTCTGATAGCTTTTCAGTCATTCATATTAATTCATTAGTAAGAAATGTTTTCCATATGAGGATATACCACAAAAAGTAACATGATTTATGAATAGGCATGTCCTTGTGTCTCATTTTTAAAAGCTGTAATTGAAGTTGAGTTAAAATCATTGTCTCTTGAGTTAGACAACACTGAATTTGAATCACACCACTGCCTCATATGAGTTGCATGAAAATTTGTCTCTTTACATATCAGTCTACATAATTGAGAAAATAAAAATGATACATATTTTATGTATACATACAAAACTCTCTATGTTGAATGTTAAATGAAGTATTTTGCTCAAGTGAAAGACTGAATATACTAAGAACTCAGTAAATGTAAGTTACCATCATTAGTACCAGCAACAGCATTACCACTATTATTCCCTTATCATTCAGACATTTTTCAGTTCAGTTCAGTTAAGTCGCTCAGTCGTGTCTGACTCTTTGCGACCCCATGGACTGCCATATGCCAGGCTTTCCTGTCCATCACCAACTCCTAGAGCTTGCTCAAACTCATGTCCATTGCGTCAGTGATGCCATCCAACCATCTCATCCTCTGTCATCCCCTTCTCCTCCCACCTTCAATATTTCCCAGCATCAGGGTCTTTCCCAATGAGTCATTTCTTCACATCAGGTGGCCAAAGTATTGGAGTTTCAGCTTCAGCATCAGTCCTTCCACTGAGTATTCAGGACTGATTTCCTGTAGGATGGACTGGTTGGATCTCCTTGCAGTCAAGGGACTCTCAAGAGTCTTCTCCAACACCACAGTTCAAAAGCATCAATTCTTTGATGCTCAGCTTTCTTTATAGTCCAACTCTCATAATCATACATAACTACTGGAAAAACCATAGCTTTAACTAGATGGACCTTTATTATGATTAGATCGTTAGAAATTTACAAATATATTTTTATAAGCTTTGAAGTAAATCCATGTAGAAGAGCTAGGTTATATAGGGCATTGAGTCAATATACATGCTAGATACAGCATAAAACAATTCATATGCCCTGAAATCTAACTCTATTTTTCCATAACTGGAATTATATTCCCATGATAGCTTTCACCTATATATAAACATTACTCAGATGTATTTCAAGATAACAATGTAAATGTGAATTATTATTTGATTATGACTTTTTAGCTAACTCTTAAAGTCTCTTTGAGAAATACATTGAAATCTGACTTTGTGCTACAGATAAGTTAAATGAAGATTGGGTTATTGAAAGACTTTTCTTTTTTCCCCTCACTGATCTATCTTTGAAATTGTTCTCTCTGAAGCATAAGAGAATTCTTAGCTGAACTTGCCCGTTAATATATACATACATACATACATATATGTATATACACATATATACCTTATCAGCAGATAATGAAACTCTATTTTCAGATTCCTAGGTGAATAATTCATCATTGTACTTAGCAACACAAATAGTGATAAGTTAAAACTTTACTCAAAAAGGACAACAAAGGAGACGGCACACATTCTTATCTATCACATTGGTCTAGTGGGAAATGGAAAGAGCTGACATCAGAGGTCTTTATGGCCCCAGATAGGTATTGTACAGAACTCTGATCGCTTATGTGAAAGATTGAAATGGAAATAGTTGGGAAACAGCAGTTTTATCTTGTCAGATCCTTTCAGAGGACTTATGGTTCACACTAGCATAACCTGAGCAATATTTGCAAGGAATAGCTAACTAGTGAAAATTCACCCTATCGTGCCAACCAGAAATGAAAGTATCATGTCAGCACAATTCCTGTCAGATGGTCTTTAGATAAAGATTCTGGGCTTTTAACTTCATCTAATGAAAAAAACCTGGGTGATCAGTCTTGGCATGTAATGGAACTTTTATCTCACTGTGTAAGTAAATTATGGATAGAGTTATACACTCAGGAGGTGACCTACATAGCACATTCGAAAGGCAAAATTAAGAACAGTATTCAACCTTGACCCACTTTTTTCACCTTTTCTGAAAAGTTAGAAGGATGGTTTTGGTGAAGTACTGAATGCAAACTACATCAAAAGTAATCATATTTTATTCCCAAGATACTTCTTTAGGGTTCTTATCTTTTTAGAGAGAAAGTGTGAAACTTCTTTAAATATCTCAATCTATACCTCTGAATGAGACCCTGACCTCTGGTGTCAGCAAGACACTGGTTCAAATATTAGCAAAGATGTTTACTTTCTTTGTAGCTTGGGTGATTTACCTAAGTTTTTTGAACCTCAATATCTCATATGTAAAATATGACTAGGACTTGCCTGGCAGAGTTCATCTGATGAACTACTAAAACAATTAAAAAGAAATAATATCTCCATACTTAATATATTTGAATACTCAAAAGTAATCAGTATTGGTGATGATGATATTTGTTCTAGATGTGTGGACTTAAGCAAATTACTAATCCTCTGTGGGGTTCACATTTTGCAGCTTTGCTGCTGCTGCTGCTAAGTCGCTTCAGTCGTGTCCAACTCTTAGCGACCCCATGGACTGCAGCCTACCAGGCTCCTCCGTCCATGGGAGTGTCCAGGCAAGGTTACTGGAGTGGATTGCCATTTTCTTCTCCAGGGGATCTCCCTGACCCAGGGATTGTACCTAGGGCTTCCCTGGTGGCTCAGCTGGTAAAGAATCTGCCTGCAATGCAGGAGACCTGGGTTCGATCCCTGGGTTGGGAAGATCTCCTGGAGAAGGGAATGGCACCCACTCCAGTATTCTGGCCTGGAGAGTTCCATGGACTGTATAGTCCATGGGGTCACAAAGAACTGGACACAACTGAGTGACTTTCACTTTCACTCCTACATTGCAGGCAGATTCTTCACCATCTGAGCCACCAGGGAAGCCCTCATTTCACTGAAAAACAAATTCCTAAAATAGGAATTAAAGTCATGGTTTAGGATGGGATTTGAAAAAAATCATTTAATCTAATTTTCCTATGCAACTTCAATGTCTTCAATTTAAGTTCTAGGAGGGCAATATTTTTGCTCATCGTTCAAATTTGTATGTATTTGAACATTTTCAGTGCCAATAATAAAGAATACACATGAATAGAAAAAACCACTTTGGTCAAATATATGGCTATTTTTTAGTCAAATAGATGTTAGTTATTTCATTTTTTTGACTAATAATCCTTATGACATCAACCCCACCCACACTGATTTATGTGTATGAATTATAATAGCTAGTATTTATGTTGCATTTAGTACGTGCTAAATTCTGTTCTAAGCACATTGCCTGCATTAGCTCATGTACTCCTCACCCTAATCCAATGAGGAGAGTGTTACTAGCCCATTTTAAAGATGTAAACTGAGGCATAAAGTACTAAGTCATTCTCCTTGGATCATATAATCAATAAATATCAGAGGCAATTCTCAAATTTAATCTCAAACCCCAGCTCTAAAACATTTGCTTCGGACTAGATTCCTTGTTGGCCTCCATTTGTGTTTATTTTATAGACACACACACACATACAAAGATGTTTTAACAACTGATCATCCTTGTGAGGAAAAAAACAAACAAAACTGGATGGCAGAGTCTTTTCTCCTGAAATCTGACCACATGACACAAGAGTCAACTTCACAAAATCCTGAAGACCTTGAGAGGAGAAATGAGATATACTCTTCCCTTACACAATGTAAAGAACAGCAGAATCACTTGAAAATAGTCTTACTTATTTGGAACACAATGTTTGAAAAAGCACTGTGTGTGATGTAGTGTGATTTCTACTGTTGGATCTCAGTGTCACTGGAAAGCCAGAAAAAAACACACTAACTAGGGCTTGATTTGTTTCCCTCAAAACTCTTTGAAAAGTGAAGTCGCTCAGTCGTGTCTGACTCTTTGTAACCTCATGGACTGTAGCCTACAGGCTCATCCGTCCTGGGATTTTCCAGCAAGGGATTTTCCAGGCAAGAATTCCTTCTCCAGGAGATCTTTCTGATCCAGGGATTGAACCTGGGTCTCCTACACTGTAGGCAGATGCTTTACCATCTGAGCCACCAGGGAAGTCAACTCTTTACTTCAGTATAAAACTGTCCTTGCATCCTGCATCATCTTAATACCCTGAGCCAGAGTATCTATCACCTTATTTGGGGTTATCTTCTACACACATTTATTAATGGTCTTGTTACTATATAGATACATGTCTGTCTCCTCCGTGGCTCAAAACATTCTCAGGAGTGAATTCTTTTGTCAAATCACTTTTTAATCTTAGTACTTAGCATAGCCCAGCACTTCACAGGACATTCAATAAACATTTGTTTAACTGGTGAATGAACAATGAAAATGGTTTTAAGCAACAGATATTCTCTATAATTTTACCAGGCACATTGTACTTACCACTCCACACTTACTGAAGTGGGCTGATAATCAGAGAAAATCGTGTTCCTTTTTACCGTGGATTTAAGCTGCTAAATGGATAACAAATGAAGACCTCTACCCATATTAAAGGAGTCTCTTTCATTACTATTATTAAGATGCATTAGCACACTGTAGCACTTGATTGAAGTATTCTTTGCTGTGATGGCCACTGAAGGCTTTAAGCTTGAGAACTGCTAAACTGTGAAGGGAGACACAAAAGATAAAGTTTTGCATTTTCTTTGATCCGCTCAGGGTGTCTGATTGAGTTTTCACTTTCTTTAAAATTTGTATCAGATTGAAACTTAGAAAAGAGCAATAGGAGAGACTAGCGTTTTAGAGAGTCTCATACTATTTTTACAGAAATAAGGTGAGGATAGGTCCACTGGTACTAAATGCATTCAATTTTGAATTTAAATTACTTGGAGATACTAAACTCTCTTCAATAAAGTACTCCTTGCCCTGCCCCCTCTCCACAAGACACACATTCTGTCTCTCTCTTTCTCCCTCCCACTTCAGATTTCATGCCCCTTTTAGTATGCTGTACTTACATTTTAAAAATATGTAGTTGTTGCTTTACCATACTGTAAGAGTGCCATAATCAAGGAGTAAAGTCTTCCAAGGGTAAGGCTTGTTTGTCTTATACATCTATCTATATATATCTATGCTCAGTGCTTTCATTTATTTGGATTTTCTGACATAAATATTCCTGTACATAAAGCACGTGAAGCTCAGCCAAATTAACTGAATTGCACCCAAAATACCCAGATTAGAATGTAGGTTTCATTGCTGGGTACCATACTATGGACCGTTAAATTGTTTTCTGTCTGAGTAAAATGGGAATAGATCACTTTAAACCTGGTGACAAGCATAAAGTCAGGGTGTGTTTAACTGTATACCTATCAAACCGATTCCAAAATGGGTTTCAATTAACTGTTGATAAATCTATACGGCAGTGAAATCAAAAGAAGGTACATGTGGTATCTTGCGGTAGAATAAATTTTCCCTGTGTATGTAGAAAAGACCTCGTAATTAAAAGTTGTCATTATTATTTTTATTGCTTTATGCATCTACAGACTATATACCTTCTTCACAGGACTCTACAGACTCAACAACTATTTACAACAAAGGGATTTTTAAGCAGTAAACTTGTGTGTTTTCCATACTCCACCACTTCCCTGAAAGTTCATCCTAAACAACTTGGACATAGGAAAGAAAACTTTCCAAGATCTAAGTTAATCAGAAGGTAGGGGACAAATTGCTTAATTTTTGAAGCTACAGTAAGGCATGTAATTAGGGAACCATTATGTGGTAAAAGTGTATTAACATATTTCCAAAAGGTAATCTACTCCTACTTAGCTTTATTGATCTGCCTGATAAATCCCACAGAAGGTGATGGTGGAGTTCCACTTATTTTAGGAAACGCAATTTAGATAGAATTTTAGTATGAGTCGTTGAGGTAGAAAGAAAAGAACCCATTTTGTTTCATCTTGAGATGTTCCCTTTTGGAAAATTTAAGTCATCCCAAGAGAAGGACCATTGAATATCTAAGTAGTCTTTGTAAAATGAGATCCTTTCCCAGATCTTAACTCTTCTGGCAAAGCTCAAATGTATCTTTGTTTCTGACACTGTCATAAATCCATGTTTGTGAGCAGAATTTATTCTGCGCTTTTGCATTAATCTTCATGAATAGTCAAAGTAATTTCCTCTTACTGTTCAAACTTTCAGCTAGTAATTGGTCAGTAATTCCAGAAACCAAAACATATACTCTTTCTAAATCAGCATATGATGTTATGTTGAACAATTAATGAATATTCTGCAAATTTGCTCTGTGTAATCACCACATTTTACTTCAAAATAATGATGGATGTCAAGATTTACATTCTGAGTGCCAATCTTTGACAAACAGAAATTCTGTTTATCAATCAGTTATACTGTTCTTAAAAGTATTTTTAAAGTTGAATAAAAGGGGGGCAGCAGAGGATGGGATGGTTTAATAGCATCACTGATCCGATGGACTTGAGTTTGAACAAACTCTCGGAGATATCGAAGGACAGGGAAGCCTGGCCATGGGGTTGCAAAGAGTTGGACATGACTTAGTGGCTAAACAACAACAATTACATACTGATAGAGGTTGATTAGAGATTATAAAATTAAAATAGTTTAGATTTTTCATTCTCAGTTTTCCATTGATTGAGATTCTTAGAATTTTAAGACAGTAAGGAAGTACCTTTCCTTAGGTTTCAAAGTAAATTTTATCTTGAAAATCCATTGTTCACATGAAATCTGGTGAGGAACACCAATATGGTAACAGAGGAGTTTCTCAGGGAAAATCAGAAGAGAACTGGGTGCTGTAGAATTTCTCCCAACTTCCTCCCTGCCGGGCTTTCTCAAAAAGTTTGTCAGGTACAGCTTGGAAAGTAATAATCTCATCAAATAAATACCAGTTTGTAGAATAATTTTTTAAAAATCTGGAGATGTTAAGTGCATTGAATTATCTAGTATCACACAGAGAAATGAAGGCAAAAATTAGAATAGATATCAGTTCAGTAATCTTTTATAACAAGCTTCTTCATGAAAACATAACTGAGAAAATTTTGCTGTTGTTGATCACTCCATCTTCTCAGCAACTGCATCATTTATTGGCTGTGCCAACATGACACGATGTATTCTGTGGAATGCTTCAGGTCAGTAAAGTATTCTGTCTCTTAGGGGGACTGAAAACCATTTGAGGGTAGAAACTATATAGAACATCTCTTGGAATCCCATACTGTACTTTTAGTCAACAAAAAACAAACAACGGATAAAAGATAAAACCAGCCATAGAATATAATGCAGTATTGCTCTTTGAGTAATACATTTTGCAGAACACATTTACGCAGAATATGAATATATGTCCTAAAAAAAAGAATTCCATGCACAAATATATGTGAAAAAGGTTGGATTAAACAAAAGTTAAACACTGCAAATAGAATCCTCAGTTTTTTAATATGCTAACATACATTGTGAATCTGCAATGATTGGGGTTTTTTAAATTTATTTGTCATAGAGCTTTTAAAAAATGTGTTTAATATTGTATCCCTCAGGATGGCAATCTGTAGAATATATTCAGTAGAGGATAAGGAAGGGCCAAGTCTAGAGGTCAAAAGTTTGGAGATTCTAACTTGAACATTCCTTTTACTATGTAAGCTTTGGGAAGTGACTTATCTGAGCCTCAGTTTCTTCATCCATAAAAATGGCATGCAGAACACTAGCATTGCCTATGAGAGAGTTAGTTAAGTACCAAATAGGATTATTATTATAAAATTATTTATATAAATTTATACACTATTTAAATGTAAAGTATGCTTTTTGTACTGTAAGTTTATAATCATAATTTCAGTGGATTAAATTTGAATAGAGACACAAAGAGCATAGTTTCAGCAAACATTTTCAGAACAAAAATAGTAATGTTTCAGTCAACTATGTACTCTCAGATTTAAATACAGTTTTATTCAAAGAACTTGCGATTATAACAGGCATTTTTCAATTACTTCTAGTAACTGAAAGTTTGGATGATAATCACTTTAACTGTAAACTTATTTTTCCTATGGAGAAGTTAATTAAAAACTGCCAGATTTTATATGTTTATAAGTATGAAAAACATTGAGTACATATATTAAATATATCTGAGCTATTTAATTTTTTGTTTCTATAAGAAGTTACTATAAAAAATTAAATTCACATTTCAAATAAAGAACAATATCAGTTCAGTTCAGTTCAGTCATTCAGTCATGTCCAACTCTTTGTGACCCATGGACTACAGCACACCAGGCCTCCCTGTCCATCACCAATTCCCAGAGTTTACACAAACTCATGTCCATGGAGTTGGTGATGCCATCCAACCATCTCATCCTGTTGTCCCCTTTTCCTCCTGCCTTCAATCTTTCCTAGCATCAGGATTTTTTCCAATGAGTCAGCTCTTCGCATCAGGTGGCCAAAGTATTGGAGTTTCAGCTTCAACATCAGTCCATCCAATGAACACCCAGGACTGATCTCCTGTAGGATGGACTGGTTGGATCTCCTTGCAGTCCAAGGGACTCTCAAGAGGCTTCTCCAACACCATAGTTCAAAAGTAACAATTCTTCAGCGCTCAGCTTTATAGTCCAACTCTCACATCCATACATGACTACTGGAAAAGCCATAGCCTTGACTAGACAGACATTTGTTGGCAAAGTAATGTCTCTGCTTTTAAATATGCTATCTAGGTTGGTCATAACTTTCCTTCCAAGGAGTAAGCATCTTTTAATTGCATGGCTTCAGTCACCATCTGCAGTGATTTTGGATACCAAAAAAATAAAGTCAGCCACTCTTTTCACTGTTTCCCCATCTATTTGCCATGAAGTGATGGGACGGGATGGCATGATCTTAGTGTTCTGAATGTTGAGCTTTAAGCCAACATTTTCACTCTCCTCTTTCACTTTCATCAAGAGGCTCTTTGGTTCTTCTTCACTTTCTTCCATAAGGGTGGTATCATCTGCATAACTGAGGTTATTAATATTTCTCCCAGCAATCTTGATTCCAGCTTGGGCTTCATCCAGTCCAGCATTTCATGTGATGTACTCTGCATATAAATTAAATAAGCAGGGTGACAATATACAGCCTTGACGTACTCCTTTCCCGATTTGGAACCAGTCTGTTGTTCCATGTCCCATTCTAACTGTTGCTTCTTGACCCGCATACAGGTTTCTCAGGAGGCAGGTCAGGTGGTTGGTATTCCCATCTCTTGGAGAATTTTCCACAGTTTGTGGTGATCCACACAGTCAAAGACTCTGGCATAGTCAATAAAACAGGAGTAGATGTTTTTCTGGAACTCTCTTGCTTTTTTGATGATCCAGCGGATGTCGGCAATTTGATCTCTGGTTCCTCTGCCTTTTCTAAATCCAGCTTTGACATCTGGAAGTTTAGGGTTCATGCACTGTTGAAGCCTGGCTTGGAGAATTTTGAGCATTACTTTGCTAATATGTGAAATGAGTGCATTTGTGTGGTAGTTTGAGCATTTGTTGGCATTGCCTTTCTTTGGGATTGGAATGAAAACTGACATTTTCCAGTCCTGTGACCACTGCTGAGTTTTCCAAATTTGCTGGCATATTGAGTGCAGCACTTTCACAGCATCATCCTTTAGGATTTGAAATAGTTCAACTAATTGCATCACCTCCACTAGCTTTGTTTGCAGTGTTACTTCCTAAGGTCCACTTGACTTCGCATTCCAGGATGTCTGGTTCTAGGCGAGTGATCACACAATCATCGTTATCTGGGTCGTGAAGAGCTTTTTTGTATAGTTCTTCAGTGTATTCTTGCCAGCTCTTCTTAATATCTTCTGCTTCTGTTAGGTCCATACCATTTCTGTCCGTTATTGTGCCCATCTTTGCATGAAATGTTCCCTTGGTATCATTAATTTTCTTGAAGAGATCTCTAGTCTTTCCCATTCTATTGTTTTCCTCTATTTCTTTGCACTGATCACTGAGGAAGGCTTTCTTATCTCTCCTTGCTATTCTTTGGAACTCTGCATTCAAATGAGTATATCTTTCCTTTTTCCCCTTTGCCTTTAGTGTCTCTTCTTTTTACAGCTATTTGTAAGGCCTCCTCAGACAACCATTTTGCCTTTTTGCATTTCTTTTACTTGGGGATGGTCTTGACCACTGCCTCCTGCACAATGTCTTCATTTATAGCTTTTACCAGAATTTTATGTAGCTGAAATCACACAGTAGGTAGTCTTTCAGAATGGCTTCTCTTATTTAGTAATATACATTTAAGTTTCCTCCATGTCTTTCATGACTTGATAGCTCATTTCTTTTTAGTCCTAAATAATAACCCATTGTCCAGATATACCACAGTTTATTTACTCATTCCTCTGTTACATTCTTGGTTGCTTCCAAGTTTTTCAATTGTGAATAAAGCTTCTATAAATGTCTATGTGCACATTTTTTTATAAATAAAGTTTTCAACAACTTTGGGTAAACACCAAGGAGTGAGTTTGCTGAAACATATGATAACAGTAAGTTTAATTTTGTAAGAAACTATCAAACCATCCTTCAAACATGAAAGTGACTGCAACATCTTGCATTCCCACCAACAGTGAATGAGAGTTTCTATTGCTTCATATTCTCACAAATATTATGTGTTGTCAGTAGTCTGGATTTTAGCCATTCTAATAGATGTGTAGATGTGTAGTGGTATTTCACTGTTATTTTAATTTGCATTTCTCTAATGATACATAATGTGAAGCATCTCTTTGGCTTATTTTTTAATTGGATTTTTTTTTTCAGTTTTGAGAATTCTTTGTATGTTTTCAATAGTAGTCCTTTCTCATATACATCTTTGCAAATATTTTTCACAGCCTGTGGTTGTCTTTTCATTCTCTTGAATATGGGTTCTATCTGTTATTATTATTTTTAAAATTTCCAATGTCTGTAGTACCTGTTTTGTTTCTTCTACCTCTTGTGTATACTGCCATTTTTTTAGTCATAAAATTAAAAAAAAAAAAATCTGCCTAGATACCTTTTACTCTGTACTGGGCATGTATTTGAAATATGTGTAAACATAATTTGAGATACTGGATGATGTTTTCTTTCAAGAAGAATTTTTATTTGTTTCAGTCAGGAACCAGGGCAGTATTAATCCTAGCTGTTAGTGGGGAAATATCTGTTAAGTACCTAAATTATCCCATTCTTTCAGACTCTGGAGTGAAGTAGAAAACTGAGAAGACAGAGTCCTTATCCTCATGGGAATTATATTCTACTTTGAATTGGGCAAATTTTTAATATAGGGGAAATTTGTTTCTTTTGCTCTTTATATCCACACTCTTTTGACATGAGAAAAACTTCATTTTCCTCTAAGTAACTACTTCGGTCCATGGCAACTATTTCTATTGGAACTATAAATTATGGTTTATAAATTATGCTGGGAGAAATGTTAATAACCTTCTGAAACCCACCCCCCACACAGTAGAAGTATTTTGTGGATATGGAAAGGGAGAATTAAAATAAATGAAAATATTAATTATTTCAGAAGTAACTTTAGTCACTGAGAAAAATATAGTAACTGATTTTTACAAAATAATCAGTATTTTGAACTTATTCTCATAAATTGAATATTAAATTATATAATTTGTATATTTATAGAAAGACTATACTTCATGAGAAATGCTGAACTGGATGGAGCCCAAGCTGGAATCAAGATTGCCAGGAGAAATATCAATAACTTCAGATATGCAGATGACACCACCCTTACAGCAGAAAGTGAAGAAGAACTAAAGAGCCTCTTGATGAAAGTGAGAGAGTGAAAAAGTTGGCTTAAAACTCAACATTCAGAAAACTAAGATCATGGCATTTGGTCTCATCACTTCATGGCAAAGAGATGGGGAAACAATAGAAACAGTGACAGACTTTATCTTTTTTGAGGCTCCAAAATCACTGCAAATGATGGCTGCAGCCATGAAATTAAAAGATGCTTGCTCCTTGAAAGAAAAGTTATGATCAACCTAGACTGCATATTAAGAAGCAGAGACATTACTTTGCTAACCAAGGTCCGTCTAGTCAAGGCTACGGTTTTACCAGTAGTCACATATGGAGGTGAGAGTTGGACTATAAAGAAAGCTGAGCGCCGAAGAATTGGTGCTTTTGAACTGTAGTGCTGGAGAAGCCTCTTGAGAGTCCCTTGGACTGCAAGGAGATCCAACCATTCCATCCTAAAGGAGATCAGTCCTGGGTGTTCATTGGAAGGACTGATGCTGAAGCTGAAACTCACATACTTTGGCCACCTGATGGGAACAACCGACTCACTGGAAAAGACCCTGATGCTGGGAAAGATTGAAGGCAAGAAGAGAAGGGGATGACAGAAGATGAGATGGTTGGATGGCATCACTGACTCAATGGACATGAGTTTGGGTAAACTCTGGGAATTGGTGATGGACAGGGAGGCCTGGTGTGCTGCAGTCCATGGGGTCACAAAGAGTCAGACACGACTGAGCGGGTGAACCTAAATGAACTGAAGGTCAGTGAAAAGTCAGTGGTAGCCAGGTTTTGACGGGAGGAAGGGATGAACAAGCAGAGATAATTCTTAAGGCATAAAGCTATTCAGTTTGATACAATAATGATGGATACATGTCATCATACATTTGTGCAATCTCATGGAATGTATGATACCAAGAGATAATTTAAATGTAAACTATGGATTTTAGGTGATAATTATGTGTCAATGTAGATTCAATTATAACAAATGTAACACTCTGGAGGGTGAATGATAATGGGGGCTATGAGCATATGGGAACAGGGTCTCAGAGAGGTAGTATCTAGGAAATCTCTGTACTTTCCTTTCAGTTTTGGTGTGAACCTAAAATTTCTCTAAAATATAAAGTCTATTTAAGAAAATAACAGATAATTTTGCAAATTTCCAGAGAATAGGAAACCATAAAATACAATGTAGCATATTTTTAAATTAACCAAATTAAATGCTACAATCTGGAAAATAAAATAATCTAAACTAGGAACTTAATGTATGTTTAAGCAACATCTATATTTGGCTGAAGGGAATTTAGTTAAAAGAATTAATAGGCTGAGAGAAAGTAAAAGAAATTGGCCAGGATAAAAATAAAGAGGCAACATATTTTTTTAAACTTGTAAAAATATAAAATATATATGTGTGTCTATATATATATATATATAGACACATATTATATATATATATATATATATATGTAATGAGGAGTTCTAACATAAGGATTATATTAATATAAGCAAAGAAGAAAAAGAATGGAGCAGAAGCAAATTTTGTTGAGATAATCACTGATGGTCACTCCCAAACAATAAAAGACATGAATCCATAGAATCAAGAGGCCTAACAAATATCAAGCAGTATAAATAAAAAACCAACACTAGTCATATTATAGCTGAATTGCAAGCAAAATATAAAACTATAAATAAGTTTAGGGGGAAAAAAAAGGGGGATAAAATAACAGGATGCCTTCAAAGGAGTGGAGCTGGAACAACAATTAACTTCGAGATGCAGCAATGAAAAATAGAACATATTGGAATGATATTATCAATGTATTTTAAAAAATTAACTCTCAATCTAAAATTATATAGTACTCAATAAAAATACTGTTCAGTTATAAAGGTGAAATAAAGATGTGTTCCACAAAGCAAGAATTGAGAATTTGCCCACAAAATCCCACGGATTCAGGTTGCATTTTCCTAATATTGTTCATTTTATAGTACAAGCATCACTCTCATGTCGAAGTAGAGTCTATGTTCTCTTCTCATAAAAAGGCTGGACTTTGTCACTTCTGGTAAATAAACATGACGGAAGTGATAATTAGAAACTTTCATGGTAAAGTCATAACGATGATCCTCTTTAGCCTGACACTCTCTCCCATTCCCACCTCTCTCTGGAATTTTGCCTTTGGATCCCAACTATGCTATTGGAATTCCCAAACCAAACACACGGAGAATATAGCAGAAAGAAAAACGGAAGTCCTCAGTCAACAGGCAGCATATTCACTTTCAGTCAAATCAGAGAAAAAGCTTTCAAAGTTTTCCAGTCCCCAGCCTTCTGCTCTTCCACCTGAGATTCCACTATATCCTGTTCAAGTTTCATACCCAGAGAAAAAGGTAAGTGATAATGTATGGTATTTGGCCACCTCATGCGAAGGGTTGACTCATTGGAAAAGACCCTAATGCTGGGTAGGATTGGGGGCAGGAGGAGAAGGGGACGACAGAGGATGAGATGGTTGGATGGCATCACCGACTCGATGGACATGGATTTGGGTAGACTCCGGGAGTTGGTGATGGACAGAGAGGCCTGGCGTGCTGCAATTCATGGGGTCGCAAAGAGTCGGACAGGACTGAGCGACTGAACTGAACTGAATGTATGATATTGCTGTTTTAAGTAATCATGTTTTGAGAATTTTTGTAACTTAACAATTATAATAATTGAATCAGATTTTGTTACCATGGGTAGGGTCCTATGTAACAAAAACTTCAGACACTAGCAGTGGTTATGAATAGTAGACAGAGAGAAGTTAGAAGGGCTTTGAATGGAGTTAGTGAAAGCCTGATGGCCTCTGAGGAGGCTGTCAGGTATCATAGGGAAAGGAAAAAAAGCTACCTGCTCACAGAAAGTTTTGCAAAACTACTTGCAATAAAGTAGCAAGTGGAAAATGTATCTAATGAAATAGGTAATTTACCTATGGAGATTTCCAGGCAGAATACAGAAGATACCTCCTGGGTTCTTGCTGCTCATAATAAAATGCTAGAGATGAGGATAAGGTAAAGGAAGACTTATTAAATAAAACAGATCCAAGAAGTGCTGGATTCACAAATAAAACTGACTTTCTTCCCAGAATCTCCAGGACTCTCAAATTAAAAAACAGTGTTTCATATTAAAGTTATATATTCTTTTTAAAGTTCCCCAAATATATAAGGTGGTGTCTTGAGAGAACCGGTCGGTGACACAGAAATCTCTTTATTGAGTTTAAAAGCCACGTTAGATTTTATTAAAAAAAAAAGTTATTCAAAGTTAATAAAACACAAGGAATGACTTTTAGTGTCATAAGCAATATTTTTACAGCATCCAATAATAATTTTTTCTGCACATAATATCCCATTTGGTTTATCACAGTATGGTTACATCCTCAGTGTCCATTTTATGACCAAGTTAAAGCCAAATTCATATTCCTAGACTGTAAATATGAATATGATTTCTCAAATAAATAGTACCTTACTTATCAAATCTAAAATGCCATCATTAGACATCTTATGTTTTGTAAAACTAAGAAAAATTGCTGCCAAATCAACTATGATGCGATGCTCTCTTATTGTATCATTATGTCATCTTACTAAAATTTGTACTTATTAAATAAGATCATTTAGAGGTCTTTCTTTGTCAATTAAAAGTTAACTCCTGTGTGTAAGGGAGGAAGAAAACAACTTTGAAAACAATTAAGGTACTCCTCAAATGTTTTAACATAAAAATCCAAGCTTTTGTATCATTTTTAAACTCACAGTTATTGGCATCAGTGGTTTCCACACCACGATGTCTTCTGTACCATCCAAGGCATGGGAGGGTGGGTGGGGGTTGGGGAGATGAGGGCAGGGACATATTTTTAAAAAATGACTTCATGGTTCTCTCCAGATGCTCTTATAAACTCTGACACCAGTGCTGTAAATTTTACTACTTTCTTGACTTTACCAGATGACAACAATTGAAGATTTTCAGACAATATCTAGAATTGATAGACCTCACCAATGATTCTCAAGTGGTTTAATAATTTACATGTCAAAAGTTTTCTGGTATCCAGTGATGCCACCAAAGAGAAATTATAAAAATATGCATGTATGAAAACAACTAGCTCATTAATGTTATCTGGACAACTCTAATTTTGAGATGTTTCTGATTATGATACAGTTCTATTTTGTTGTTGTTGTTTTTCAGTCACTTAGTCGTGTCCAGCTATTTGGAACCCCATGGACTGCAGCACGCCAGGCTTCCCAGTCCTTCACTATCTCCCGGAGTTTACTCAAACTCAAGTCCATTGTCAGTGATGCCATTCAACCATCTCATCCTCTGCCGTCCCCTTCTCCTCCTGTCTTCAGTCTTTCCCAGCATCAGGGTCTTTTCAAATGAGTCAGTTCTTCACATCAGGTGGCCAAAATATTGGAGCTTCAGCCTCACTATCAGTCCTTCCAACGAATATTCAGGACTGATTTCCTTTAGGATGGACTGGTTGGATCTCTTTGCAGTCCAAGAGACTCTCAAGAGTCTTCTCCAACATCACAGTTCAAAAGCATCAATTATTCGACACTCAGCCTTTTTTATAGTCCAACTCTCACATCTGTACATGACTACTGGAAAAATCATAGCATATATGGACCTTTGTTGGTAAAGTGATACCTCTGCTTTTTAATACACTGCCTAGGTTTGTCATAGCTATTCTTCCAAGGAGCAAGTCTCTTTTAATTTTGTGTCTGTAGGCTCCTTTTGCAGTGATTTTGGAGCCCAAGAAAATGAAATATGTTACTGTTTCCATTGTATCCCCATCTATTTGCCATGAAGTGATATGAATGGATGCGATGAACCTCATTTTTTGAATGTTGAGTTTTAAACCAGCTTTTTCACTTCTTTTTCACCTTCATCAAGAGGCTCTTTAGTTCCAGTTCATGTTCTGCCATTAAAGTGGTATTATTAGCATATCTGAAGTTGTTGATATTTCTCCCAGCAATCTTGATTCCAGCTTGTGCTTCATCCAGCCTGGCATTTCAGATGTACTCTACATATAAGTTAAATAAGCAGGGTGACAATATACAACCTTCGCATACTCCTTTCCCAATTTTGCAACAGTCCATATTCCATGTCCAATTCTAACTGTTGCTTCTTGTCCTGCATACAGGTTTCTCAAGAGACAGGTAATGTGATCTGGTATTCCTATCCCTTTAAGAATATTCCACAGTTTGTTTTGATCCACATAGTCAAAGTCTTTAGCAAAGTCAATGAAGCAGAAGTAGATTTTTTTTTGGAATTCCCTTACTTTTTCTATGATCCAGAATATGCTGTCAATTTGATCTCTCCACAACAGACAGCATGTACATCATGAGAAATGCTGGACTGGATGAGCACAAGCTGGAATCAAGATTGTCAGGAGAAATATCAATAACCTCAGATATGCAGATGACACTTATGGCAGAAAGCAAAGAAGAACTAAAGAGCCTCTTGATGAAAGTGAAAGATGAGAGTGAAAAAGTTGGCTTAAAACTCAACATTCAGAAAACTAAGATCATGGCATCTGGTCTCATTACTTCACGGCAAATAGATGGGGAAACAATAGAAACAGTGACAGACTTTATCTTTTTTGGCTCCAAAATCACTGCAGATGGTGACTGCAGCCATGCAATTAAAAGACTCCTTGGAAGAAAAGTTATGATCAACCTAGACAGCATATTAAGAAGCAGAGACATTACTTTGCTAACCAAGGTCCATCTAGTCAATGTTATGGTTTTTCCAGTAGTCACGTATGGTTGTGAGAGTTGGACTATAAGGAAAGCTGAGCGCTGAAGAACTGGTGCTTTTGAACTGTGGTGTGGGGGAACACCACACTCTTGAGAATCCGTTGGACAGCAAGGAGATCCAACCAGTCCATCCTAAAGGAAATCAGTCATGAATATCCATTGGAAGGACTGATGCTGAAGCTGAAACTCCAATACTTTGGCCACCTGATGCGAAGAACTGACTCATTGCAAAAGACCCTGATGCTGGGAAAGACTGAAGGCCGGAGGAAAACACGACGACAGAAGATGAGATGGTTGTATGACATCACCGACTCAATGAATGTGAGTTTGAGTAAGCTCCGGGAGGTGGTGATGACAGGGAAGCCTGGCGTGCTGCAGTCCACGGGGTCACAAAGAGTTGGACACAACTGAGTGACTGAACTGAACTGAATGATAGACAGCAGTTCTCAGCTGGCAGATAGGCTCCACGAAGGCCAGTGGCAGCTGTGAGGGTGGGCTGCCCTCAGCTCATGGGAGTCCTCCAGTTTAGGCTACAGCCTTCCCCGGACCCACTTCGCAACCCCTCCAGCAGGGCCTTTGCCTCGACCCCTGGTCATATGATGATTGATGTCTGATGACCAGTGAAGGCTTAAATGCTCAACATGGACTAACAGTGAGACAGGCAGGGCACAAGGCATGTCATCCAGCAATGTTGAGCAGCTGAAGGGCCTGTTTCTGCTAGTCAGGGCCTGACAAAACATGGTCCACAGGACAAATTAATGGCAAACCACTTCAGTATTCTTGCCTTGAGAACCCCATGAACAGTTCTATCTTATAGACACTAAATTGTGAAATTTATGCATCCTAAAATCAATAAAATAAGGCATTACTGTATCTCAATTAGTGTATATTGTTCTAGACACAGAATAATTTAATAGGCACACTTGGTTTCTTGATGGATCCAAGAGTGATATAAATGAATTAAGATTTAAAAGAATTAGACTTTATTCCCAACCTGAAAGTAATTTCAAACTCATATTAAATCCTTTCTAAATTAAAGGATTTGACACAGCCTACCAGGAGTGACAAGTTCAATGAGAATCGTGAACCAAGCTAGTTGGTTATTATTTCTGTTGCCTAAGCCTAAGTAATATGAATGAAAATTTATACTGGGTTAGTGTTCTTTATACCAAAACAGCTTTGAAAAGCAATCTATTCAGTGTGAGGAAATAGATACAATTTTTATAATATACCCAGGTTCTACAAATTGAGTCTGATGATAACAAGCTAGTTTAATAATTGCTAAGGTAAGGTATCAGTCATAGATTTCTAAGATTCTCATAAGCTCATTTGTGTATCTAGAATTCCAGATTTCCTGAAGAATAAACACAAGAGCTACTACTGAATGTTAGAGCCTTTTGCATTCCAAATGACCACAAACACGTACTTTATTCACAAAATACTTGCCAATCCTGGCTAATTACCCTGGTTTCAAACCAAGCGCAGTGTTCCAAAAAACAAGTGCTTCAAAATTATAAGAGCCAGATATTTGCTTAAAAAATTTGTTTGGCTTATATTAGGGCATGAAAGGACTTCTCTTACTAAGATATTTAAAATGTAGTTCTACTGATAGCTAACTATGAAATTTATTATTTGTATCTGCAATCTGCTATTTAGATCTACCTATATGTATATAATTATTTGCAATATGCAAATAGTTATAATTAAGCATCACCAAGCAAAAGCATGATAAGACTTGTGACACCTGCAAATTTCCTTCAAAATCGAGTATAATCGCTACTGATTAGCTAGTTAGGTGATTTTTTTTTCTGGTTGCTTTATATCAGCTCTTTTAATATTCATATGTGTATATTTCAAACATCCTCAAAAGAGTATGTTTCTTTCAGTTAAACTCCACTATAGTTTTAAGTCTTTGGATGGAAATGGTGAGTGAAATTACCCAAATATGTAAGCACGTGTTTAACATGGGAGGAGACAGCTCTCAGTACACAATCTGATCATAGATTTGCAGGAAATATATTAATATTATTTACATCCCTGACCAAAAAGAAATCAGTTCATTTACATTTTATCCTGTTCAACATATTGGCAAAGGCAAAAAGATGCTGCAAAGAGAGATGATTTGAAATGCTAATGTGATACAAAACGATAGAGATGTCCAAGAGAATATGGAGTGAATAAGGCTTTCAAATCTGGGCTCATGTGAAATGGAAACTAAAAGTGCATGTTCTTTGGCTTCATTACCAAAGTAGGAGGATAGTATCCAGATGCTGTTCTCTCTAAAGTGGATGTAGTGGTTAACACTTTGGGCTTAAAATTAGAAAGTACAGGAAGGTTAAGAGACTTGGCAAAGGTCACTTATGTAAAAGAAGCAGTACATGCAGTTAGCCTAACAGATGCTTATTCCACAGTTCTTTCCTTTATGCTATAAAGCTTCCCATTAATATATGTACTTTGTTCAATAGTAAACTAATATGTACAGGGCTTCCCTGGTGGCTTAATGGTAAAGAATCTGCCTGCAATGTGGAAGGCCTGGGTTCAATCCCTGGGCTGGGAAGATCTCCTGGAAGAAGGAAATGGCAACCCACTCCAGTATTCTTGCCTGGAGAATCGCATGCATCAAGGAGATACACAGTCCATGGGGTTGCAAAGAGTTGCACATGACTGAATGACTAACACTTATATCGATGGGTAGGCTGGGTGGTTCTGATGATCTAGGTCAGGCTTGTCCCATCTTGGTGTGGCTCACTCACACATCTGTGCTCAGCTGGTGTGTGAGCCGGGGGCTAGGTGTCCTAGGATGGACTTCATTCTTGCCTGACACTCAGCCAGCAGTCATCTGGCACAAGGACTAGACCTTATGTCTTTCATTATCCAGCAGATTATCCTGAGCTTGTTTTCACGATAATAGCAGCATTATCAAGACAGCAAACAGTAGTGTGGGGATCCTTGGAACTGGCAGTTTCACATACACTACATTCTGTTTAACAAAACAATTCACATAACCAGCCTAGATTGACAGGGTAGAGAAACCGATTCTACTCATGATGAAAAGCACTATCAAGTCACATGGCAGAGGGCTTGGACTCAGAAAGAGGTAATGAGCTGGGGACATGTTTTTAATCAGCCTACCAAAGCAGAATATTTTGTAGGCATCAGAGAAAATTTCTCGAAAGACAGCACAGTTGAATTGAGCCTGAATTACATGAATGCTATATATGCAGCAATAAAAAAAAAATTGTTTAGCAGATGTGGAGATAGAGATAGAGTCCTAATAATGTAAACAATTGATGCTTTCTGTTATTAATATTATGAAGAACTTACCCTGATTTTAATTTCTATATAGTGTTAATAGTTGAAAAAAATAGGTAAAGAAGAAATTGCACTTATTAAACGAACTGATTAAATTTGAAATGCAATGTTAATATATAGTTTTTCTTCTCTTTGTAAGATTTCCCTATTTAGCTACAAGTGAACCCAAAGGATTCAAATGTGAATTCAGTCTGAATTCAACCTGTTTTATGTGTCAGACAGACACAATTGGGAGTGTCATAGGCCTACTGTGCTGTGTGCTGTGCTGTGTTCTTAATCGCTCAGTCGTGTCTGACTCTTTGTGACCCCATGGACTGTAGCTTGCCAGGCTCCTCTGTCCATGGGGATTCTCCAGGTAAGAAAACTAGAGTGGGTTGCCATGCCCTCCTCCAGGGGATCTTCCCAACTCAGGGATCGACCTAGGTCTCCCACATTGCAGGGGGATTCTTTACTGACTGAGCCAACAGCGAAGTTCTAGGCATATTTTAGTTCATGGCAGTTTTTCAAAGCAAATAGTGATTGTCAATGTAATAATTTTTTTTGAGTTTCCTTACTAAAAATGTTTCTATATAATAGAAGTTTTAACATCCTGTTTCATAAGAAAATAATAAAAATGACTGCTTACATCAACATAACAACAAAATGAAACAGAAATGAAAACAAATGATCATGAACTTTTACTTAGAATTATTCAATAACCTTAGAAAAATATAAAGATCGTTTGGCTGTCTTAAAAGAATACGAAAGGTTATCTGGTTCCTCTTTCTGACTTGAGATGGAATATTCTTCACATCAGAGTTCTATATTTAGCAACATTTTTAGACTGTGTACACAAATCAGCAAGAGACTAGTTATTTGAAATAATAGAGGTTAAAAGTAAAGACCTTGAATAAATATGATTGCTATTCCCTCTCCCAATTGAATTCTATCTGTATCTACACACAAGCATCTCTATCTTTTAAGTGTGTTGTACCCTCTGACTATGTAACTCAGGGATAAGTCACTTAGCTTCACTGGACTCATTTTCTACTTCCATGAACAGGAGATTTACATACTGTTAAAGTTGGATACTGTATGGGATTATACTTAAAATCCAGTATATTGTAAATGTTAAGTTTAGATTTTGCAGTCAGACAAACCGGCCTTCAAATTCTGTTTGGGACTTTCTAGTTAAGTGCTCTCTGGTCAGTTCCTAAGCTTTCTCAGCCTCAATTTCTTCATATGGAGGAAACAGGTAATAATATAATCTACCTTAGTTCCTGTAAAGATTAAATGGGAAAATGCATTGAGTCTCATACACGTGACTAGCATGTGATGAGTACTTCCAGATTAAACATCAAATGACTGAATAAATGAATGGTTAGATAACTCAGTATTTGTTAAATGATTTGAATGAATTGATAAGCTAAATACTATGATTATAGGAAGATGATAGAGTATGGTACTAAGCTCTGAGTTAAACTGAGGGTCAGTTACCTGAGGTAGCTTGGACTACAAATATAATGAGCTTGACTTAGCATCAAAATGGGTGTACTCTGAAGTTGGTATTATTCAATTGTGCATGCCTGCTAGGTCGCCTCAGTCATGTCCTACTATTTACGATCCCATACACTGTAGCCTGCCAAGCTCCTCTGTCCATGGGATTCTCCAGGCGAGAATACTGGAGTGGGTTGCCATGCTCTCCTCCAGAGGATCTTCCTGACCCAGGGATGGAATCTAAGTCTCTTATATCTCTTGCATTGGCAGGCAAGTTTTTTACCACTACAATTCCTGGGAAGCCCATTACATATTAAAATATATACAATCTCTTTAGAAGTATTTTTGATTGATTATTTGGCATTTTCTTATCATAATTAATAGCTCAGTTGGCAAGGAATCTGCCCACAATGCAGGAGACCCTGGTTCGATTCCTGGGTCGGGAAGTTCTGCTGGAGAAGGCATAGGCTATCCAGTCCAGTATTCTGGCCTGGAGAATTCCATGGACTGTAAAGTCCATGGGGTCGCAAAGAGTTGGATACAACTGAGTGACTTGTACTTGCATTTTATCATAATTAAATCATTATTGCTAACGACTTTCTGATTTTTTTTTTTTCCTGACTATTAAGAACATTCTGGGATCTCTTCTTTACTTTTACACTTCAGTTTTACTTCCAACAATAAAACATTCCAATCTGTCCTCATTTTAAATCTCTCCTTACAACTCTCATTTATTATTTCGACTTTAGACATATAGACTTAACTGTGGAATAATTTATATTTGTTTAAAAATAAGTAAAAAATATAGAAAAATGCTGCATCAGTGTTTCCCTATGCCCATAATGTAAATATGTTAGCCTACTGATAAGAAGTCAGTTACACCTCTTTTGTTCATACATTAAAAACAAAGTTTAGGAAACAAAAATAAGTTTTTAAAAGCAGAGCTTCTAGAGTTTTGTCTATCAGAGCAGAAGTAAAACAAGGAGTACAAAATTGATTTCAGGAGGCAGGTTTGTGGGGTCAAACATGTGTGCCTACCTGAGCAAGTGATAAAATCATTCACTCAATTCACCTCCTGCACAATGCAACTAGTAATAAAAGACTAGCAGAGACACCGATCAATTTTTAGACCTCTGAAGGATCTCAGAGCTTCTCTAGTCCAATACCTCAATTCTATAACTGAGGAAACTGAGACACAGAATAAGTGATTACTCAAGATCCCGAAGCTATGGGAAAAACTGGATAAGAATGGAGGCCTTCTAGGATTTCCCTGGTCTTCCAGTGGCTAAGACTTCATGCTCTCAATTCAGGGGACCCAGGATCGATCCCTGCTCAGGAAACTTGATGCCACATGCCACAACTAAGAGTTTGCATGCTGCATCTAAAGATGAAGTAAAGATCCCTCATACCACAAAGAAGTTCAAAGATCCTGTGTGCTGCAACTAAGACTCGGTACAGTCAAAAAAATTAATACTAAAAAAAGAAAGAAAAAGAAAAGAAATGGAGGCCTTCTGACTTCCTGATCCAGTCCTTTTTCTCTACAGGAAGATGAAAAGAAGGGAGGGAGCTCAATGGAAAGCTGTGACTCCTCTGAGATTACGCAGCCAAGCCTCTGGTGAAGACTTGGAACAACAGTGGATGGACATGGAGCAGATGAGAGAAAGGATAACTAAGGACTGCATCTGACTAAGATAACCTGCAGAAAGTATGAGTCACTTCTTCACTTACATTGTCCAAATCTCACACAAGTACTCTTTTGGCCAAATTCAACCTGCAACTATACAGTGAAGGGGATTCTGGGAAATATATTTTCCAGCTTAACCATGTTGGTCACAATCAAACCACCTCAAATGTTATCCTTTGACCTACTCTACACATAAAATTCTTCAGGCATCACTCTACTAAATTAAGTATTTTTAGACGAGCAAAGTTCTAAGGTGCATAGAGGGAAATATTAGTTTTCCAATTTTTTAAAATTTCCATGTTATAATATTATATGTAAGTCTCAAAAAAACTCCATTGCTTTCAACATCTCCCCTCAACCAAATCTTCTAAAAATGTGCAATGCTTCTTCCTGGGAAGATGTTCATAAACTGCTATTTGGATACCTCTCTCTCTCTGTCTCTCCGTCTCTTTCTCTTTTTCTCTCCAGAACTAGCTAGCTGGGATGAATAGACAGATGACAGATAAATAGATAATTTTAAACTATTCCATTACATAATAAGATACTAATGTTCTGATACTAGATTTTGAAAATGAATTTTGAATGCTTTCAGTGTTTTGTTTTACTTAACTCACATTTTTGATTCAATCTTGACAGCTAAAGTGGCCTTGGTGCTGAAAGAGTATTTGTCGACATACTTTTTTTCTCCACCAGCATGCTCTTGTGAGTGCTGAAACTTCCAGTAGATGAAATGAACTCTCAAAGGCACTGTTTTCACTGTCACCAAAGGGAAAGTTTCCTTCAGCTAAACACTGTTTCTCAGACCAGCTCAGTCAGTCAGTTCAGTTGCTCAGTCATGTCTGACTCTTTGTGACCCCATGAATTGCAGCACGCCAGGCCTCCCTGTCCATCAGCAACTCCTGGAGTCTACCCAAACCTATGTCCATCGAGTCGGTGATGCCATCCAACCATCTCATCCTCTGTCGTCCCCTTCTCCTCCTGCCCCCAGTGCTTCCCAGCATCAGGGTCTTTTCCAATGAGTCAACTCTTCGCATGAGGTGGCCAAAGTATTGGAGTTTCAGCTTCAACATCAGTCCTTCCAGTGAACACCCAGGACTGATCTCCTTGAGGATGGACTGGTTGGATCTCCTTGCAGTCCAAGGGACTCTCAAGAGTCTTCTCCAACACCACAGTTCAAAAGCATCAATTCTTTGGTGCTCAGCTTTCTACACAGTCCAACTCTCACATCCATATATGACTACTGGAAAAAACCATAGCCTTGACTAGATGGACCTTTGTTGGCAAAGTAATGTCTCTGCTTTTTAATATGCTATCTTGGTTGGCCATAACTTTCCTTCCAAGGAGTAAGAGTCCTTTAACTTCATGGCTTCAATCACCATCTGCAGTGATTTTGGAGCTCAAAAAAATAAAGTCTGACACTGTTTCCACTGTTTCCTCATCTATTTCCCATGAAGTGATGGGACCAGATGCAATGATCTTAGTTTTCTGAATGTTGAGCTTTAAACCAACTTTTTCACTCTCCTCTCTCACTTTCATCAAGAGGCTTTTTAGTTCTTCTTCACTTTTTGCCATAAGGGTGGTGTCATCTGCATATCTGAGGTTATTGATATTTCTCCCGGCAATCTTGATTCCAGCTTGTGTTTCTTCCAGCCCAGCATTTCTTATGATGTACTCTGCATATAAGTTAAATAAGCAGGGTGACAATATACAGCCTTGACGTACTCCTTTTCCTATTTGGAACCAGTCTGTTGTTCCATGACCAGTTCTAACTGTTGCTTCCTGACCTGCCTACAGGTTTCTCAAGAGGCAGGTCAGGTGGTCTGGTATTCCCATCTCTTTCAGAAAGCTCAGCACTCCAAAAAAAAAAAAAAAAAGAATGGGGATATGAAAACAGCTGTCCCTAGTAACCTAAGGAGGAAATACTCAGTGGATACTTCAGGCTACAGCATATTTTGCCCTGAACTACCCCAATAATTGCCTTCTAGCTTCATGGTAGATGTGGTTTGAATGTCCACTTAAGTTAATGTCTCTTTTCACATTTCCCTCTGTTTGTCCAAATACAATGTTGAGATCATCCCCAGATTATTTTTTATTACACTTGGTTTTGGGTGTTTTAGGGTGTCCACTCCTCGTGGAACCAAAGGGCACCTGTCAGGGCAAAGGAAGCCTCTGCTTCCAATTATTTCTGCCCTGCAGGCACTTCTCATAAAGGAGCTTTCTCTGCCAAGTTCTAGTTATTATTTCCTGAGGCTTTTTTTTTTTTTTCCTTTCCAAGATACCTCTTGAGACCAAAACTTCTGACAGTACTGCAACTTTGCAACACTAGATATTACAAGAATCTCTCATTATTTTGGCTTTTTCACTTCCTGACTTTTTACACACCTATAATTGCATGCTTTGCAGTCTTTCCATTTAGGTTAAATGGAAAGGAGTATCCTTTAAGAAATTGTTTCTTTCCTTTATTTCTGTGGTTATTATTAGAAACAGAGGTTTCCAGCAATGTTGTTGAAAGTACCAATCTGTCTACTTCATTTTTAACATTGTCTTAAATTCAATCATTTTTCTTTCAATTTTCTATGTTCTGAATGTCACAAAAGTTTCTAAGGATAATACAATGGCAAAACGTTCACCCCTCTTTGCACATTCATAGACAGTTGAATTTAAAAGGAAACTTTTCAGGGATGATAGTGTGGATGTGAAATCACACTTTGTCTGTTCTTACTTACATGTCTAAACAAAGTAAGAAATACTGCTTAGAAAGAGAATGTTCAAAGGAATATAAGTTCTAGTTATACCAACATTTTGCATTATTTTGAAAATACCTTTGAAGTGTAAATTTCAGCTAAAACAATCAAAAAAGAAATCACACTGCAATATCATCAGTGAATTAAACATTTCTCTTGGGTCATATTCCATATTTCTCTTGGTATATCAGTAAGAATTTGATTAGTTCTGAGATGTTTTTATCTGAGAATCTACTTAATTTATCTTTTATTTTTTAGTTCTGAGAATCTAATTAACCTTAAAATTATTTTGTAGATCTAGTCTACTAAAGTTCAGACCAACAGTACTTACATATAGCCTAAAATACCCTATTAAAGCTACAGATCTAATTAGGATTCCATAGTAATAGAGGACGTGCATGTCTCTGTATGCATATATGTATAAAATAAAAAATCATCTAATTACAAAATAAACTAAAGATTGACTATTTTAATTATACCTAAATAAATTTTGTATAGTTGTACAACTTCAAGCCAACTGAAAAGAATATTGGGACATTAATAATTAAAGCATGGATTTGGAAGCTTTATTCACTGCTTACACTATTTAAATATTATTTTCTTTTAATTTTAAATAAAAAGAAAATTGATATTGATTCAAGAACAAAAACTATCAATGTTAATTAATGTAAACAATGTTTTAAGAAACTATCAATAATGTTAACTAATGCAATCTATTATTATGATCCAGTTTTTGTTGTTGTTGTTTGTTTGTTTTTAATATAACCTTTCTGGGGGAACAATGTGAAATCATAGAAAAATTTTGAGGAAATCTGCCAAAGCAAGATAATTTTAAAATGAGAATCAGAAAAATATTGTTTGAAACAAGGATTATTCCACAGAAGCCCCTAGATTCCCTAACTGCATATCCATATACACATCCACACACACACACACAAACATACACGTACACACACACACACACACATCCACATCCACACACACACATACGTGCATGCATGTTGTGTGCTAAGTTGCACCGGACTCTTTGCTACCCCATGGACTGTATCTAAGGGCTCCTCTGTCCATGGAATTCTTCAGGCAAGAATACTGGATTGCCATACCCTCCTCCAGGGGATCTTACTGACCGAGGGATCAAAGCCACATCTCTTATATCTACTGTATTGGCAGGCAGATTCTTTACTACCAGCACCACCTGGGAAAACCACCCCCCCCACCCCCACCCTCCCCACACACACATACCCATAGTCAATTCAGAAAGAACTGTAAGTTTACAAAGCATGCATAGACATCATTTTCTTCTAGACTTTACAAATGTTGTAAACATTTGAATTCCATTTCTCTTTGTAAATCAGACAGAATCACTGAGTCCATTAACTTACTTTGCTATGGATATCCAAGGACATCACTCTACAGCATACATTCAGAAACTTAATAAAAGACAAACATCCATACTGAGCAGGATGTTAGTATGATATAGTAAAAATAATATGGTCTTTGGAACTACGTTAGTATGATATAGTAAAAATAATATGGTCTTTGGAACTACAACCAAGAGTATTCAGAGTTGCTGCTGCTGCTGCTATGTCACTAAGTCATGTCCAGTTCTTTGTGATCCCATGGACTCACCAGTCTTTTCTATCAATGGGATTGCCCAGGCAAAATACTGGAGCTAGTTACCATTTCCTTCTCCAGGGCATCCTTCTGACCCAGGGACCAAACCTGCATCTCCTACATTGGCAGGCAGGTTCTTTACCACTTTGGCACTGGGGAAATTTAGCGCTGTTATAATTTAGATAAGCAACAAATTCTATCTGAGCCTCAGTTTCAACAGCAATAAAATGAAGAAAACTGTATTTAAGATTTATAACAATTAAATGAAGTCATATATATATATATATAAAAGACTTTTTATGGAATCTGACATTTAGGTGTTAATATTATGGTGCATATCATCATACATTTCAAAACTTTTCAGTGCTACAAATGAGGCAACACATGACTTATCCGGAATTATACTTGTGGAATTATCAAGACTAAAGGAGGCTTTCACTATTCTTTCTTACCAAGGATACTGGGGGAAAATATAGTCATAGAGGAACATTTCTTATAGTAAACATGTGATGTAAAAATGTTTCCAGGCACCTGGGACAATAAGCCATGCAGATATGAGACACAGAAAGGTTTCCACTTCTGGCTGATCCCATCTGATTGAGTAGGACCTTCCCTGCCAGCTGTTAAAAACATCTAAATAGTCTTATGGCTACAAGACACCAGTGGTACTCGGTACCAGTTGGCAGAACAATCTGCCATTTCCTGTTACCGGTTTCAGATTTCCACTAAAGATATCATCTCATGACCAGAAGACTAAGTGTGGTGTAGAGATATCCAGTTTTCAATTTTGTGGCTCAAACTAGAGGAGTTCTGTTACATTAAAAACTATCACACATCATTCCCTTATAGATAGGTTCCAAATGCTGCACCTACATTGCCACTGGACCAGAGTTAAATCTAATAGATACAGAACATAACTAACAGTCCGTCTGCCAGCAAATGATTCAGGAATGCTATATGAATACATTTTTCCTTTTAGTAAAATCAATGCCAGCTCAGCTGCTTGCTGAATGACATTGCTTGAAGCATTTTAAGAACCATAATCAAGAAATTCAACAGCAATCTCTTTCATCAGGACTGCTAACAACCTTTATCATAGACAAGCCAAAGTGAACAGAAGCACAATGTATAAAATAGGGTCTTTATATCACCATCTTGCTATATAAATAGAGCAGCCCTCCTTGGCTGTACATCAATAATAAAGTAAGCAAGATTATTTTCATCACACCTACAAGCCTTGAGTTCAGGACCTGACTGTGCCCTTGGTTACTCAGCTGTATGATCTTGATCCCATGTCATACTTTGGACTGGAAAAGGAGGAATTAAACTAAGTGATTTTTAAATTCCCTTTCATCTAAGCTTCTAAGATCGTCCTTATCCACCCTCAGTGTAGGAAAACAGATATCTCAAGTTTCTACTCACAATACTAAAGTTACTCAGTGTTTTATTTTGTTTGTTTAGTTCAGTTATTCAAGGACTATGCATGGCACATCTATTATATGCCTGGCAGACTGCAGAATTCTGCAGATAAAACAACAGTCCACAGTATTAAGAAACTTAAAAACAATAATTCCCCAAGCTCTGAATTACTATAACATTCATTGTTTTGTGCAGACTTCTGGACTTCAGTATCCTAAGATATCTTTTAATTATCTGATGACTAACCCATGGTAATGCAAACTGCTTACTACGGCCCACTGTTCCCACAAAATGAAATTCTTGATAGTTGAAAATGGGGTGAGTGCCGGATTATCTTATTATTTAAAAAAAATACTGTTTAATAATGAAGCACAAAATGTACCAAAACTGTAGTTTTTGCACATAGGAGTGAAATTAATTCTTTGCTGTTCCAATAATTATTCTATACTGATCAGAATTTCTGAATATTAGGTACACACTGCTTTGTTGAACATATATAGAAAATATATTCATAATTCATTCATAAATTATAGTTTATATGGTAGAAAGGATATGTCAAAGCATGGAATCCATAATGAAATTATACTGTGATTAAAAGGGGGATTTTTAAAGTCCCTTTGAACTTTAAAATGTGAACATTCTTTAAACTTCTGGGTTACTTCTATAGACTGTAGAGTTACAAATTTTCACTTCCAGTTCTTGGATCTATATATGGTCTCAAATTTCACATAAGATGCCAAGGGCTGACTGTTTTATTGTTTTTGTTTTAGGTTTGAGAAACAGTATAGCAGAGAAATCCTTCAAACTAAATAAAAAGGAAATAATTCAACACTACCTCCCATGTAACACTGAAGTAATCAGAGTCACACTTTATAAACTACCACAGTAAAGTAATTAATTGCTTCCTTAAAAAGCCCTAGAAAACTTAAGACTGCAATTCCAAATGGAACTCACTACAGAAGCAGCCAAAATACTGCAATAAAACTCTTTAATATTCAAATTAAACTTGAAGTATTTTGTACCAGTCTGAAACAACTTCAATTAAAGAAAAATAGGGGGGATTGTTAATAAGATTCAAATTCTGATTTATATAGCATAAATAACTCTTAAGCATCCAGGTATTCATTTTAGCAGCAAAGAATATTAACAAGTAACACATTGGTTCCCAAAGTGGGTAAGCAGAAATGTTTCAGCTCTTTCTCTTATAATTTGGTATAACAGATTCATTGGTAGTTTGCAACTGCACCTTACAGATTTACTTACTCAAATGAATGAACCAGCCTTTGAAAAAGCTCTTTAAAGTATTATTAAACTTTGGAGGAGTTGACTTGTTTATGACATCTCCATATTTATAACCCAATTATCTGAGACTACAACAGGAATTAATATACCAGTAAAATTCTGCCTGGAAAGTGCTATATTTTCTATCTAAATTCTAATTTATCGGTTACCACATTATGTTTATTTTAGCTGTAGTCAAAAGTGGCCTTTAAATAAATAGACTAGAAAGCTGTGTACTGCAAACTTACAACAATGCAAAAAATGAAAAACAAGTCAGGGACCATCTAAATGTTCAAAGCTGGGGGGGGTGCGGCAATTAAAGTCTACAAAATGAACTTAATATCCTTCTGAAAAATCCTAGAGAGTAGTGATATTTTTTGCAAAATGTAGATCTGGGTGTCTAGCGTTTAAAATAAGTATGATTATGGAAGCATTCAATTAATATGTTTTCAGGTCTCCTTTCCTGTTGATTGGGCTTCCCTGGTGGCTCAGCTGGTAAAGAATCCACCTGCAATGCAAGAGACCTGGGTTCGATCCCTGGGTTGGGAAGATCCCCTAGAGAAGAGAATGGCTACCCACTCCAATATTCTGACCTGGAGAATTCCATGAGCTGTGCAGTCCATGAAGTCGCAAAGAGTTGGACACAACTGAGCAACTCTCACTTCACTTCACTTCCTGTTGATTAAATAAGCAGCTACTTTAGAGTTACTCAGCTAGGCTGAATGGTCAAGATACATGAAATTCCTGGGCCAATCAAATGATTTTCCTGGAATAAAAGTGCCAAAAGAGGAAAAAAGAAATAAAATCAAGAACTATAGATATTTCTTTTGTTTTGTTTTTTAGTATTTATTTGGAATGCAGGAATTCCAAAAGAAGTTTTAAGTTCCCCCTGGAATAACAGAAAGAAAATCACAAGATATACTGTAGGACATGTAAAAATCAAATATGAAAAGTCTGGGTTAGTATATTAATTGAAAACTTTTCTCTAGAGGTCATTCTAGGGCATAGTCCTCATTTGATATAAAAGGAAATTGAGACCCAAGCATCAGAAATAGTAGAAAAGATGATCTAATGAATCTGGCTTAGTGAAGACCTCTAATTTTCAATCTGGTGAATAAGAAAAACTAGATCAGAAGGGGCATCCAAGAATAGCTATGATCTTTACTAACAATCAAGTTCATGGTTACAGAGAACATGTCTGACCAACACCTGAAAGTAGCAGTTATTCTGATTTCCTCATATCACACTGTTTTTTCTTTTTAAAACATTTTAACTTGATGTGTTTTGAAATTATGTTTAGGAATAGTTTGGAACACATATTTGTTTATTCTTTCACTTCTGCATTGAACATTTATTTTTTCAGTATCTCCCATCCTCAAAGAGTGAAAGGACTGGAGACATAAAGGGAAACCAGATTAAAGAGTTATTTCTCTCAGAGAGTTAATAGGGTGATAAGACAAAGGTATTAAACATAAAACTCCGATAAATTGTGACACATGTATTGATCAGGTATTGAATAAGCATATGTTTTAACCCAATTTAGGTGGGCAAAGAAGTTTTTATGTAAGAAGTAAATGTTTAAGTTAAGTTTGGAAGGACAAATATTTATTAATTAGAAACAAAAAGGTAATGACTGAGTATGATTAAGGATGTTGAACTCACTGATATATTGTGTCCATGTGCCACACACATTTGCTACAGCATAAAAATATGACTAACACTTGACCTATTTTATTTACTGAACTTTTGAACTTCTTAAAGTCAGTCAAAATTGGTCCTTTAACATAATTATTTTCAAAGCTTAAGGGGAACTGTTGCCATTTCCACATGTCAATGATTTTCAGAAAGTGCTTCATGTTGGAATGAAATCTATTCAATTACATGGTAAATCACATTTGTCGAGAAAACACATTATATAACTAAATGCAAAGAATTATGGAGCCTTAGATGAGACTGTTAATTTTCTTAACAATATTTAGAATTTTTGAAACATTTAAATTTAAATAAAAATTATATGCTCAAGTATAAGTAACTAAAGGTAGAATGCAATGAAAAATAGCTTTCTCTACTTATTTTAACATCTTTTAACATGAATAGATATATTAGATTTTGTAATGGAATTTAGTTTTGATAAAAAGGAAAAGTTGACCCAGCTAAAATATATATTTATTCCTTAATATGAATACAAACCTCATTATATTATATCAATATGAAATAACCTTTAGTAACATGACAGCTGAGCTGATGTGGAATGATACTCTTCCACCCTCATTAGTAAATGGAACTTCTGGATAAAATATAATAAAAACAAGTAAGTAGAGGCATTGTCTGTTTAAGAAGGAGTAGGAAGGAGGGAAGGAAGGAAAAAAGGAACAAAAATCTCAAGATGCCAGAAACAAATACCTTATTCCAATACTAAACAGTTGTCGATGCACTGAGTCTTCTATAGTAAGAAGAAAAAAAAACCAAAACACTAAACATGAATTTTCAGTGAAAATCACAACCAAAAGTGCAATCCACTCTGAGGCATAACTAGCAGAATCAAGAAGTAGGAGTTAATAGAAATGTATGTGTGTGTTGTGTGTTAGTCGCTCAGTTGTGTCCAACTCTTTGTGACCCCGTGGACTGTAGCTCACCAGGCTCCTCTGTCCGTGGAATTCTACAGACAAGAATACTGAGGTGGGTTGCCATTTTCTTCTTCAGGGGATCTTCCTGACCCAGGCACTGAACTCAGGTCTTCAGCATTGCAGGCGGATTTTTTACCATCCAAGTCACCAGCGAAGCCCATAATATACATTTAATAATGTCTAAATAGGCTCAATTAGTATTCTTAAATTTATTTCAAATGGAAACATTATATCAATAGAACAAATTTTAAAAAATCTATATTTGCCATAAATAAAAGCTAACTATAAACATACATACAATGAAAACATAACAAAACTATTATTTAATAACACTACTGTAATATAAACAAGTAAATATAAGTAATAATAAATCTAATTGATTAATAAAAAGTGTATCTAAAAGCCCCCAAAAGGGAGGATATAAGAGTGTGGGATTAATACATTTGGTATACTGCTGTTTGTTCTAAAAGTGATGAAATAAGTTGACAAGGTGATTTAATTTCCTGCTTTAGTCCTAATGCCAGCCCTTCATTTTTAGACATATTGTGGTGGTCATTACTGTTGTTATGGAACTGACTACTAAGATTTAGTCCCTAACCAAAATGATATGATCCTATTCAACAACACTTTCCTACAAATGGCATTTGAAGCGATGATGAGTCTGATTTTCTCTGAACCATCTTACGTTTGTGGTTTAAAGAGCTAGGAAGAAGATGAATTTTATCTATTCACTGCAGTCATTCAGATTGAGAAAGAATTTCCAAAGGAATTTATACAAGCCTGTAAAAGTTGACTGAATGAATTAGTGACTGACTATATTTTTAGATGACCAAATTAACATGATTCATCATAACCTAAGCATGAAAAGCATGGCTCTGATTTTTCCATTCACTTTGTTATACATTGAATACTGACAAAGCTTGCTTTGTACAGATTAATTTTAGTTTTTTCGAATGACCGTATAGACTAGAAATGTACGTTATTCTAATAATGCAGTTCTTCATGTGAGCATAATATATTAATTGTTTTTTTCTTCTAACACTATTAATAAGAACTTTTCTATGAAGTGAAGTGAAGTGAATTCGCTCAGTCATGTCTGACTCCACGACTCCATGGACTGTAGCCTGTCAGGTTCCTCCATCCTTGGTATTTTCCAGGCAAGAATACTGGAGTGGGTTGCCATTTCGTTCTCCAGGGGATCTTCCTAACCCAGGGATCAAACCTGGGTCTCCAGCACTGCAGGCAGACTCTTTACCATATGAGCTATCAGGAAATCCCAACTTTTCTATAAGAAATCCAATTAATTACTGACACTAGTAAGAAATAGCAGCTATTGGTTATCACACTGTTAACAAAGAAGTAGGGAAAACCTATGGATCCAGTTCCTTACTCTTAGTAATATCAATGGCTTCACCAAGTACTACTCGTAAATTTTCTTTCATTTCTAGGACTTCCCAGCAACAACAACAAAAAGAAGATTGTGATGAAAAACTTAGTATAAGTGGTATAATTGTGAAATGCCATGTATCTCCAGGTTGATACATTTGCCTTTATGTTTCGTAGCACACAAATACTTAAGTTTGAATTTCCTTGGAAGAGATGAGAATTTGAAAGCAAATAGTTAATGCAGCAGGTGCCCGGGACATTGGTAGGGTGACAGGGAAGTATTACAGGAAAGAGGAAACAAAGAATTTAATATTAAGCGAGCAACCACAATGAGTCTTTGGAGTTCAGTTCTACAAGAAAGTTCAGAAACATGGTGCAAAACACATCCTTTGAATTACTTCACCAGAAAGAAAAAGGAGCTGAATATTTATACGTGAACTTCTGAGACTCACTGGTTGAGAACTGCGCTCAGAGAGTTTTGTTTCTTTGCCACTCTGTTCTACAATACAAGCATGGCTGAACAGCTTTCTGTGATTCTGCCAAATGCCTTAGGCTCAGAGATACATTTACTGGTAGTTGCAAATATCTGGAAACAGACCAAAATAGTAAGGTCTGAGGAATATGAGTGAGGCATTGACAACATCTGCTACAACTGACAAATGATTTGGATAATGAATGCCTTTTAAGGACTGATCTATGGCACATACCAAAGAAAACATCACATAGAACTGAAGGCAATCCACAATTTTCTTTTATTTATATATATTTTGCTAACTGGTAATACCTTATTGATCAAGCATTGGGAAGAATGCTGTGAGGTATACTGTAATTCTATATATTACAGTTTAAAATAGCAATCTATCTTGTCTCCACTATCTATACTTAATTCATGAAAGTTCTTTGGGGCTTCAAGGAAATAATCCCGCCCAAAAAAGGGTTTAAACAATAAAGAGATTTACTATCTTATACGACAAGCAGTCCAGACACATGCTAGATAAAGGAATGGTTGATTCAACAGCTAATAACATCACAAATTTGTAAGGTTCTTTAGCAGATGGATTTTGCCTTCAAGCCAGACCTACTCCTCCTGCCTCCAATCCTTCCCAGCATTAGGGTCTTTTCCAATGAGTCAACTCTTCGCATGAGGCCAACTGAACTGAACTGAACAGACATACTCATGATTACTAGCTGAGTTTTAACTTATAATTGAAACCATGCTCAGTAAAGGACAGGTTTACTGCTTTAATGAACCTCTTTTTAAGAATGAATATATTGTTCGAAAGCACCAAGTACAATGTCCATTCACTATTTTAAAGTTTAAAGATTTTTAGTATATTCACAAAGTTGTACAACAATTTAACTCCAGAACATTTTCATGAACCCTACAAAGAAACCCCATAGGCACTAGTATTCACTTTCAGTCTCTCCAATGCCATCCCCTGTTAAAAGCTAGTTCACTTTATGTCTCTATGGATTTGCTTATTCTGAGTATTTTGTATTTGCCTATTCTGGGAATCACCCAATATGGGGTCTTTGGTTTTTGGCTTCTCATACTTAGTATAACGTATTCAAGGTTAATTCATATTTATTAGTACTTCATTATTTTTTTAAGATTGTATTAGGAACAGGATGACCACCAGTAGCATCACTAAATACTTCCAACAAATGAATATTTAGTCATTCATCTACTGGTGAACATTTGTTTTGTTTCCATTTCTTGGCTATTATGAATAATGCTGCTGTGAGCATTAGTGTAAAAGTTTATATATGAGCATGAGTTTTTAATTTCCTTAGGTATCTACCTAGAATTGAAATTTTTTGGTCATATGGTAGCTCTACTTAACTTTTTTAGGAACTGCCAAGATATTTTCCCTGTTGGCTGCACTATTACATATTCCCACTGGTAATGTATGACTGTATTCACATCCTTGTCATTATTCGTTCTTTGTTTTTTTAAAAATTTTTATCTAGTGAATATGAAGTTGTATAACATTATGGTTTTGATTTGTGTTTCCCTAATAATGTTGAACATCTTTTTTACATATTTATTGGCCATTTGTATATGTTCTTTGGTGAAATATCTATAAATTATTTGTCCATATTTTAATTGGAATATCTTTTTTTATTGTTGAGTGGTAAGTTTTCTTTGTATATTCTATATGCTAGACACTTATCAGAGATATGATATGCAAATACTTTCTCCCTTTCAGGGGTTCTATGTTCACTTTCTCCATAGCGTCAGTTCAGTTCAGTTCAGTTGCTCAGTCGTGTCCGACTCTTTGCGACCCCATGAATTGCAGCATGCCAGGCCTCCCCATCCATCGCCAACTCCCAGTCTACCCAAACCCATGTCCATCAAGTCAGTGATGCCATCCAACCATCTCATCCTCTGTCGTCCCCTTCTCCTCCTGCCCCCAATTCTTCCCAGCATTAGGATCTTTTCCAATGAGTCAACACTTCGCATGAGGTGGCCAAAGTATTGGAGTTTCAGCTTCAACATCAGTCCTTCCAGTGAACACCCAGGACTGATCTCCTTTACGATGGACTGGTTGGATCTTCTTGCAGTCCAAGGGACTCTCAAGAGTCTTCTCCAACACCACAGTTCAAATGTATCAATTCTTCGGCCCTCAGCTTTCTTCACCGTCCAACTCTCACATTCATACATGACCATTGGAAAAACCACAGCCTTGACTAGACGGACCTTTGTTGGCAAAGTAACGTCTCTGCTTTTTAATATGCTATCTAGGTTGGTCATAACTTTCCTTCCAAGAAGTAAGCGTCTTTTAATTTTATGGCTGCAGTCACCATCTGCAGTGATTTTGGAGCCCCCAAAAATAAAGTCTGACACTGTTTCCACTGTCTCCCCATCTATTTCCCATGAAGTGATGGGACCAGATGCCATGATCTTAGTTTTCTGAACGCTGAGTTTTAAGTCAACTTTTTCACTCTCCTCTTTCACTTTCATCAAGAGGCTCTTTAGTTCTTCTTTGCTTTCTGCCATAAGGGTAGTGTCATCTGCATATCTGAGGTTATTGATATTTCTCCCAGCAATCTTGATTCCAGCTTGTGTTTCTTCCAGCCCAGCATTTCTCATGATATACTCTGCATCTATAGTGTCATTTAACCATATATATATATTTTTTAATTATGAAGTCTTATTAATTTATTTTTTCTAATGGTTGCTCATATTTTGGGTGTCATAGCTAAGCATTATTTACCAAATACAGGACCATGAAAATTCAGCCCTATGTTTCTTCTAAGAGTTTTACAGTCCCTACATTTAGGTCCAGTTTGTGTTCATTCATGTATATGGTGTTAGGTTCAACTTCACTCTTGCAAGAAAATGTCCAATTGTTACAACACAATTTCTAGAAAAGATCATTACTCCATTGAATGATCTTGATATCTATGGTTAAAAACAACTGACATCCTTGTTTAAGATTTATGAAAACTAAACTTTTGAATACTATAATGCAATAACCCTAGGTATAAATTCTCTTCATTCTCCAATTTTATGTTTTATTTCGCTTTTTATAAATTGGTCATGGCTATTGTAGGTCATTGGTTTACTGATTTTCCAAATTATTTTGAAAGATTGTATTCCTTATTATATATTATCATTATCTCTGTTTTTTGGTTTGTGTTCAGGTACTATTTTGACGGGAATTTTCTCAAGTGTGAGGAGATTAAAAAAACAAAACAAAACAAAAAAACTGTCTCCATCTTTTCATTTGTTTCCATGCCAGAGCATTTTCTTACCATTTAACCTGTCTTGCACTGAGCCTAGGATTTAGCCTGAGGTAAAAGTTTAAGGTATTCTCCAATATTTTCTGAGCATGCATTTTGCTTTGGGCAAGATTTCAAAATTGACTTTTTAAATATTCCGTGCACATAGAGTCCTTTTGAGCTTCCTAATTTCCCAGAGAAGTTCTCTCCAATGTTTTCTTCTGGACCTCAAGCAGTCTATTGAATGTTTTGGGTTTTTTTGCCTCAGATATCTGTGATTTGTTAGTTCACCTTGCCACATTTTTGAGCAATGCTCACCACTTTTCCAGTCTGAATTATGAGCTAGGTGAAAGAAAGATTGGTGTCTTGCATTAACTCTGCAGATCAACCATATATGTGTTCGAGCAGACATACATAATGATTTGTGATGAACGGCTTCTCTATTCCTGCCAAAATGAAGGATCAGAGTTCTACATGGGAACACAGACTTCCCTCTTCAGTAGCAGTGCCATGCCATAGAGGGGAATGAACTAGTATGAGTAAAAATGCCATAAAACTTTCTTACCATTTTGACATTTTCTTTCTTGGTTCAGTGCTTGCTTGGTTGTTGTATATCTTTGACTCCATGGTTCTGAGAAAGTTGGAACTCATGGTTTTTCTTGGATTTTAATGTCTCATTTGGAGGAGAGAGGCTGGGAGCTGCCATTTTGTTGATGCTCCTTCTCCTGCTCTATTCTTTGACCAAAAGAGCCTGAGAATAGTTGAGAAAAAATCAGAATGTATTTGTTAGGGTTTTGGATAAGGCCATCTGATCAAACAGTACACTAATTTAGAGATAAGCATAACTGAGTCTACTTGAATCACCTTTATTTAGCTTTGTGTTCAGGAAATTTTGTCCAGGAAAGAAATGGATTTAGACCACCTTAGTTATGATGTCTTACTGTGTTTTCTGAAAAATCTTCCCCCCGCAAAGAGAAAACTAGATTAAAATCCTATTTTCTTCAGGGAATTCTTGAAAATTGTTTTATCTGAGGTAAGAGCTTACCTGAGCAAACTGCTTGCTTAAAACAAGTCTACTTATCAAGAATCATTTAAAGGTAAATATTCATTATTCCTCAAGTCTCCTGAAAAATGAACAAAATTCCCAACCTATATAATAACCTTCTTTAACACTAATTTCTTCATAAAACTGTAATTGATAATATTGTGTGTGTTGACATCAAAATGAATGCTAACTAGGCAACCAATCTTATGAGGACAAAAACATTTGGATCATCCTCGTAATTGAAATTGAAGTTATTTAAGTATGTACATTTTCATCATTTTTTTCTTAATTTCGACTCCATTTTTTTGTTGTTGTTGGATTCTGTTTCTATGCAAGATCATATTTTTCTTTTTTTTTCCACTGTTCTATTTTTTAAAGTATGAATCTCTATTTAAAGTCAAAGGAGATTCAATCCATGTAAACTTTACAAAGATGTGAAACAGGGAGAAAGAAAGATGTCCCCAAAGGGTAGATTGCTTGGTCAAGAGTGGCTCAGATTGAGACAGATAAATTAACTGTTGCTACTATATTTTCCACAAAACATTAGAGAAAGTATGGAAAGGTTGAACATTAATGGTTCTTTGTCTAGTGATATCCTGTCCTTGTCATTTTGAATAATGTTTTCTTGAAGGGACACCACTGTTCTAAAGCTGTGAACTCAAAGGAAAAGTCCAGTTGACATTTTGGTGCTGAGTCTTGTTTTTAATTTCTAACTACCAAGAGAGGTATCAGAATCAGAGATTTTTAATTTTCTTTCCAGTTTAATGATTATTTTAAAATTATTATTAAATTATCTTAAATTAAATTTTAATCCTTTACAGAGGAGAAAGTCACACTGGTGTAAATCACCTGAAAATAGAATTTTATCCCCTAGTCATGTTTTGAAATAAGATAGTGTTTTCAAAATGGCTGTCTATATCTTGAAGGTTGATTAAAGATATACAAGATATTTAGCTTGTTGTGAGCTTCTTCCAGGCCATTTTAATGCCTAAGCAGCACTTAAGAAAATTGGACATAATCCCACACTAAGCCTGAAGCATAATCAATCTATTCAATAATCTCCTCTATGTCTTGACCTCATAAGGTCATCCCATTGTTAGTAAGACTTGATACAAAGTCAGTGATTCAAAGCTACAGACAGCCAGATAAAGCATGTAGTAGAGATACCCATTTAAGCACTTCTTCAACAACTTGACCTTGAAAAATTTCCAAATCACCAACTGTGTCAGTGGTTAAAGAGGGTCACTTCTTGAACATCTGACAGCTCCTGAAATATCTTTCTCTCATTCCTGAGATGATTAGAGATAGAGACTTGGAACTTATTTTAAATGTGTAAGTGGCAATGTGATTCAATTCAGTGTAAAGACTAATAATATACTATCTGTTATGAATCTAATATTTTAGCTAGATTTATTGCCCCTAATGACAACCTTCATGCCATAACACGTTTCGTGTCAACTCCACATGAACTAGCAACATATATTTAGAGTTTTTAAATTCATAGGCAGCATTAAAAGTTTAATAATTTTATGCCTAATGAGACTATCACAAAGATATTTCTAGGTATACCGTCCTTGTGAGAATCCTAGTTATTGTTGTTTGTTATTTCTATATAAGTAACAACTTAGTTGGTCTTAAATATATTCACAAGTTATTTTCCAAAGGACTTAAGTGTCCTGAGCAAGAGATTTTGCAATGATCTTGACAATCTTATAATTATATTAGTTTTTATTCTCAGTAAAAGTTAACTGTTATTAGTATTTTTTAATGTTAAAAAATCATTACAGCTTTTGAAAGACAAAATTTTAGCTATAAGTTTATCAATATGTTTTAAAATTAATTTGGAATATGTTTTATTTTATTTTTTTTAGACTGTTTATTTTATATTGAAATATAGCCAGCTGGTAAAGAATCCGCCTGCAATGTGGGAAACCTGGGTTCGATCCCTGGGTTAGGAAGATCCCCTGGAGAAGGGAAAGGCTACCCTTTCCACTATTCTTGCCTGGGGAATTCCATGGACTGTATAGCCCATGGGGTCCCAAAGAGTCAGACACAACTGAGTGACTTTTACTTTCACTTTCACTTTCACTATAGCCAATTAACAAAGTTGTGATAGCTTCAGGCGGACAGCAAAGAAGGTTTTTTTTTTTCCCTTTCGAGTGTGTCACCATTAACTTTTTTTTTTTTAATAAATTTATTTATTTTAGTTGGGGGCTAATTACTTTACAATATTGTAGTAGTTTTTGCCATACATTGACATGAATCAGCCATGGGTTTACACGTGTTCCTCTTCCTGGATCCCCCTCCCACCTCCCTCCCCATCCCATCCCTCTGGGTCTTCCCATTGCCCCAGCCCTGAGCATTTGTCTCATGCATCGAACATGGAATGGTGTTCTGTTTCACATATGATAATATACATGTTTCAATGCTATTCTCCCAGAACATCCCACCCTCACCTTCTCCCTCAGAGTCCATAAGACTGTTCTATGCATCCGTGTCTCTTATTCTGTCTCGCACATACGGTTATCGTTACCATCTTTCAAATTCCATATATATGCATTAGTATACTGTATTGGTGTTTTTCTTTCTGGCTTACTTCACTCTGTATAATGGGCCATTGACTTTTAAATTTCAAAAATTTGTTCCTGAGAGGCAGCACGAGAATTATAACTACAGTTCAGGTACAACAAGTAGACATGCCAGCTCCTAGATCTACATAATAATTGGTGCTGTCTTTAGTCACTAAGCCATGTCTGACTCTCTGCAGTCCCATACACTGTAGCCCTCAGGCTCCTCTGTCCATGGAATTGTACAGACAAGAACACTGGAGTGGATTGCCATTCCCTTCTCCAGGTGATCTTCCTGACCCAGGGATTGAACCCAAGTCTTCTGCATTGAAGGCAGATTCTTTACTGCTGAGCAACAAGCGAAGCCCCTACATAATTATAAACAACTGCTTGAGAGTAAATAACCTAGTGCATAGGATCACAGAGGAGTTTGTCTGCAAGAAAACATTTTTTTTTTTTAATTAAATGCTTCATTCCAATGCCTGTTTTTAGTGTTGTTGAAGAAAAGTTTCTACTTACAGTATTTTTAATTACACTGAAGAAAGCTGAACGTTTTAACGAAGAGTGGAACTCATTTTTAGACCATCTTTCCCCATCCTACCATTTCGATACAGGGTAAGTGTTGCAGAGGCTTTCACTTAACTTCACAGTAAGGGCTCAGCTTGGCTTCTTGGATGCTTTTCTGAATTGGAGGTGAAAAGGCACTGGTGTCGAATGACCAAACACAGTATACCTAAGTATTAGTGACTCACAGTGACTTTGATTAAGAAAGATACCTTAAGGGAAACAGGCTTCCCCTTCTCCATCTTGAGTCACTAGGCCTCTGTCTTTTAGTTGTGAGAAATGTAAACCGAACTCTACCTTAAAGAGAAATCAACTGATTCATATAGCCAAGGATGGATAGGGGCATAGGTCTCAGAATCACACAAAGAAACTGATGGATTAAAAACTTAGAACTCTGGATTTAATGGCTCTAGGGATTCTTTTTAATTTTCTTGAACAGATCTCTAGTCAAGCCGGAATCAGGATTGCCAGGAGAAATATCAATAACCTCAGATACGCAGATAACACCACCCTTATGGTAGAAAGCGAAGAGGAACTAAAGAGCCTCTTGATGAAGAAGGTGAAAGAGAAGAGTGAAAAAGCTGACTTAAAATTCAACATTCAAAAAACAAAGATCATGGCATACAGTCCCATCACTTCATGCCAAATAGATTGGGAAACAAAGGAAAGAGTGACAGACTTTATTTTCTTGGGCTCCAAAATCACTGCAAATGGTGACTGCAGCCATAAAACTAAAAGACGCTTGCCCCTTGAAAGAAAAGCTATGACCAACCTAGACAATATATTAAAAAGCAGAGACATTACTTAGCTGACAAAAGTCCATATAGTCAAAGTGATGGTTTTTCCAGTAGTCAAGTATGGGTGTGAGAGCTGGATCATAAAGAAGGATGAGCGCCAAGGAATTGATCCTTTTAAATGGTGTTGGAGAAGACTCTTGAGAGTCCCTTGGACTGTAAGATAAGACAAGTCAATCCTAAAGGAAATCAGTCCTGAATATCCCTTGGAAGGACTGATGATGAAGCTGAAGCTCCAATAATTTGGTTACCTGATATGAAGAGCCAACTCATTAGAAAAGTCCCTGATGCTGGGAAAGATTGAAGGCAGGAAGAGAAGGGGTCGACAGAGGGCAAGATGGTTGGATGGCATCACTGACTCAATCGACATGAGTTTGAGCAAGCTCTGGGAAATGGTGCATGACAAGGAAGCCTGGCATGCTACAGTCCATGGAGTCACAAAGAGATAGACATGACGGAGCAACTGAACAGTAACAACAAGGGATTCTCTTTGACCTTCTCTCGTTTCTATTTATTTCTTGTGCTGGTCCAATTTCTTCTACCAAACATCAGTTAACAATAACCACATGTGAGCAACTCCAATGCAAAAGCACATGGTGTCTCTAAATATCCATGGATTAATACAAAGGACTTCCTTGGTGGCTCAGACGGTTAAGCATTTGCCTACAATGTGGGAGACCTGGGTTCAATCCCTGGGTCAGGAAGATCTCCTGGAGAAGGAAATGGCAACCCACTCCAGTATTCTTGCCTGGAAAATCCCATGGACGGAGGAACCTGGTGGGCTACAGTCTATGGAGTCGCAAAGAGTCGGACACGACCAAGCGACTTCACTTTCACTTTCCATACAAAGGAAGGACACTGATTTGCCCATTGTATGAGCCAATCACTATAGTTTGGGCTATAAGTTTCAAAGTTCTATTGCTGATTTCTATAGCTAGAAGACTAGTCGCAGTTACAGAAGTAAAGATAGAAAAGCTAGCTGGACAAACAAAAAAATTAACATAGTTCAAGACACTATTCCTTGCTGAAACACTTCTACAGCATCATTATAGGTGTTTCTCCAGGATCAAATTGGAAAAACACTGAGTATAATGAAGAGATCTCTAGTTCTGTGAACAGGAGACTCAGCTTCATCTCTTCTCTGCCTCTAAACAGTTTTGTGATGTTGAAAAAGTCACTTTGCATCTCCTGGACTTCATTTTGAATATCCATAGGATAGCTTCAAGTTTGCTATTCTATAAAGTTAATTTCTGTGAATAAAAATGGCTGCTACTGATAAGCGTATTCTATTGTTGGAGAGCTCAAAGCTACATTGAGCTGAATTTTGTCTCTCCTACAGGTAGTATAGAGATTAAGAGTGGACTCATATCAGATACCCCTGAGTTTGAATCCTGGTTTATGATACTGACCAATTTACTCAATCTCTTTCTGGTTCAGTTTTCTCTTCTGTAAGGTCAGGATAATTATTGTACTACCCGGTAAGTCTGTTCAAAGGATTTAATTAGAAAATGCCTATAAAGTATTTGGTAATGCACCTAGTACATACAAGCACTGAATAAATATTAGTCATTGCTATAATTATTAATATGGTTTTCATTTTTTAAAGAATTTCTAAGTCCGATGTTTGTCCTACTCTCAAGAGTTATTAAGAATTTTTTGAAGGATAATTGCTTAGCAATGTTGTGTTTGTTTCTGCTGTACAACATGAATCAGCTATTAAGTATACATATGGCCCCTTCTTCTTGAGCCTTTAAAGAATCTCTCTTTCATGGGACAGATCCAGATTTTATTTATTTATTTATTTATTTTTGTCTCTCACTCTTCCTCCTTTACCACAACTCTTTATTCTTTAGTATTGGGTTGGCCAGAAAGTTCATTCAGGTTTTTCTGTTAAGTTCTCATGCAAAGCCCAAATGAACTTTCTGGTCAACCCAATAAACAGGTTCTTCAAGATCTTCATACAGAGTACAAAGGTATCTTTCCTTTTCAGTTGTCCAAGGTCAGAAATTAACTGCTGTCATTTTAATTGTGTTCTGAATAATTTATAATCTAGAGGAACCACAATGTAAAATATTTTAAAAAGTAAAGCTGAATGCACCTGGAGAATGTGGACTGTGGGACCGTGAAGAGCAGGTAGTTGAGCACGGACAGTTCACTTAAATATCTAGATTACATAAGACTACTTATTTAGGAACTGACCCAAGCAATTTGGTCACCTTTTTTGCATGATGAAAACTTTCTTTGGATCATTTGTTTTCTGGCATATGCTCCTGTCCAAAAGAAGGTAATAAAAGATGGGAAAATAATTTGCTACTTTTAAATGATGCCTACAAGATGCCAAAACATCCTACAGTTGGGTAAAAGTGCAGTTAAACTAATTCAGAATCATGTAGACAAAGTTTGTCTGTGGGAAAGGCATTTTTTTATTGTCTGTCCCAAACAGGTTGGTTTCCTTGTCTGTCTTGAACTAGTATACTTTTATGAATGGTAACATTTTAATTTTAATTAAACATAGAAATTTAACATGGAAATTTGTATTTCATTATCCTTATAACCTTGAAAGATAGGTAAGGCAGAAATTTTAATTATCACCTTCATTTTGCCAAAAGCATTTGCTCAAAGTTACCCAGCTAGCAGATGTCAGAGACTTACAAACAAATAACATAACTCTAAGTGTTCTCATTAATAGAAAATAGTGTAATGTGTTCCTTCTAGGTGTCTAATGTTGTTTGAGATTCTTTAGACAAAGCATTAGTGTTGAGGTTGATCATAAATGCATCTGAAGATCAGTGGAATTATGTTGGGACAATTCTGAAATAAACATTCAAGGAATGATATCCCCTAGAGTTCAATTATCTGAGCTAAAAGTGTTTGTAATAATAGATCTTGTTATACAGCTGGTGAATTTCTCTGTGTGTTTTTCCTCTTTCCATCATCTTTCAGTTTCTATTACAACATTCTTAGGAAATTACTAACAAATTAATAATTGCAAAAGCATATATAGGCTCAAGGTCCGTGTACTGGTAGCCATTAGCCACAATGTGCTAGAAGAGATATGATACTTGGCTGTTGAAATACCAGTCAAATAGAACTAAATAATCAACGTTCAGAAGACATACTTGGGATAGAGTAGGTGAAGGGAGGGTGTGGAGGAAAAAGATGTCTGCATATTCATTTGGGATATTTACTCCATAAGGCATACTGAGTGAAAAAAAAAGAATGAACTCATGCAAGATCTGCACACAGCTGGAACCATGATGCTAAGAAATTGGGAGTTGTTTTATAAATGAATGTTCCAGCCTAGGAGTAGGATCTTTTAACAGCAGCCTCCTTTTAGTAGTGCCATTTTAGGCACTTGATCCATAGAGGGAAGTAATTAAGTTTAATAGATGCAATCCTCATTTTGAGGACACCCTCGACTTAAAGTAGCAGGGGGGCATAATTAAGTCTAATAGAAACCATGGCTTGAGACTGAAGATACTCTATGAAGCAAACACAGACCAAGTCTATACAATACCAACTACCCAGTCAACCAGGATCACAAACTGTGCTTATGTCCGACTATTCAATCAAAGCCAGGCTAGATGGTTGTGACGTGCTTGTTTATTTATTTTGTTTGAATCACATTTATAATTGGTATTGGTGAATACTAACCACAACGTTTAGATGAACTTAAGGGTCATTAAATACCCTTTACAAAGTTAAGTGAAGAAATTCAGTAATTAAATGTGTGTTTCTAACCAAAATAAAACATAAAGACATTTGAATTGAAAATGTGTAGCCCAAATCATCAGATTAATTGTCTCTATTCCCCATTTTAAGTTTAAACGGTATACTCTTAAATATAGTTAAAATTAAAGAAAATCATTCAGATTTATAGTTCAGTCAGTTCAGTTCAGTCGCTCAGTTGTGTCCAACTCTGCGATTCCAAGGACTGCAGCACACCAGGCCTCCGTGTCCATCACCCACTCCCAGAGCTCACTCAAACTCACGTCCATTGAGTCGGTGAGGCCATCCAACCATCTCATCCTCTGTCATCCCCTTCTCCTCCCACCTTCAATCTTTCCCAGCATCAGGGTCTTTTCCAATGAGTCAGTTCTTCGCATCATGTGGCCAAAGTATTGGAGTTTCAGCTTCAACATCAGTCCTTCCAATGAATATTCAGGACTGATTTCCTTTAGGATGGACTGGTTGATCTCCTTGCAGTCCAAGGGACTCTCAAGAGTCTTCTCCAACACCACAGTTCAAAAGCATCAATTCTTCTGTACTCAGCTTTCTTTATAGTCCAACTCTCACATCCATACATGACTACTGGTAGTTTTATAGTTAGATCATAACATACTATTTGCTGTTCTATCTGCTATGGGTAAACTTGGTTTGATGCAATGGAAAGAATCTCAGTCTGGCAAGTAAGAGTTCTTGCTTTTTATCTTGTTTCTGTTCATTTGGAGAAAAGTGGGGGAAATAATTAAGTTTACAAGATTCACTTCTTACTATTGAAGAGTGTAAAATATTGGGAGAGAGCAGCATGTAAAAATAATTATGGTCTAATGCATTTAATGGCTTCCTAGGTGGAGCTAGTGGTAAAGAACCTTCCTGCCAATGCAAGAGACATAAGAGACACACATTCAATCCCTGGGTCGGGAAGATCCCTTGGAGAAGGGTGTGGCAATCCACTCCAGTATTCTTGCCTGGAGAATCCCATGGACAGAGGAGACTGGTGGTCTACATTCCATAGGGTCACACAGAGTCCTACAGAATAGATGTTTATAGAATGTGCTGTAAGAGATGAGAGAGGGAGTCATAGGCAACTGAAAGAGAAATAATGAAAGAATTTTTCTTTTTTGTTGGATCTCAAAGAAGGATAATAAAAAGTCCAGGGAATTGAACTAGAGGTGGAACAAGCAGTACGTGCAAGTGTGTAAACAAGGGCCTAAGACATTTCTCTGAGACTCCAGTGTACATGGAGGAAATAAGGTAAAATATGAGTGGAGTTAGAAGGCTCTGGTTGTTCAGAGTAGGTAGGAGTTGCGGTGAAAATTAAAATCTGATCCCAAATAGCACACAGCTCTGTTGAATACATTCAAGAGTTTGATTTTACTCTTTGTAAAAAAAATCTTTTAAGCTAAGGGGTTATTTATGTTCTGTGTTTTTACTAGAACTGCATGAACTTGTACTTTTTTTTCTTTCCAAACATTGTACAGTTCACTGTGTTTTGCATGAATGTGAATGAGAAAATAATTGGTCATATTCTGTATTCACTTTTATGTCATACTTTCAGATTTATGACCTTAAGAAGATTTGAAAAATTATGACTTTAATAAATTTATCATCTGTTGACATTCCTGGAATACTTTTATTCTCAGATAAAATACTGGAAATATCAGAATAGTACAAATTGACTGTATTAAAGAAATAGTATACATGTAAAGAACCAGGAATGTAAGAAACTCTGCCTTCTGAAATCCTGGAGGAGGGTATGTATATTTTAAGAGAAGGCTGTGAACTAGGAAGAAATAATGGAAGAAAAAGTTAAGGAGAACTTAATGTCTCCTTTAGGCTCTGGCATAAAATGGCTGTGAGAACTGACATGTCACTCCATTCCTCCTTATTCATTAGTTCTATAAATGTTCCTTGAGTCTCTACTGTGTTTCAGACACTGGAGCATGAAGCAATGATGGACACAGTTCTTGACCTAATTGTGCTTTCCTTTAATGAGCTTAAGTCAGCAACGATTCTTTGAGAGCAAGCAACAAAAACTAACTGGAGCTCTCACCAGCTCGAAAATGACTTAGTTAGAAGGACCCAGGGTAGCTAACATATTTGAAGGGAAACTAGAAACCCAGGTTTCAGAAAGACCAGAGACCAATGAATTCCAGAAAACCTGGTAGCTGGAACTAGGAGAAAATGGACTGTGTCATGGGCATCAGGGGAGGAGCAATTTTCCAAAGGAGAATTGAATAATCTCTAACAAAAGAGGTAATGACACTGGACAGGCAAAATAAAATGTTTGTCTACAAAGCACCTCTTATACCTTAGGTGATATCTAAGACTTTTATGAGTTGTAAAAATTGTAGAAGTAAATATAAGATCATGATATGGTGTTTCACATTTTTTGGTGTACTTTCTTTAATATACAACCCTGCCATGTGTGACTAGAATCTCATAAGTAACGGAAGATGGCTTTCATCCCAAAGTGAAATGAAAAAAAAATTTAGTGACAATATGTTTTTTTTCAAAAGAAGAGACCGTGATTGTATTTACAGTAGTTCTATAAATAAGCATTCTGCAATCCGTTACACCTTTTAGGGAAAGAGCAAGGTTCAATTCTATAGCTCATCTAAAAAATACGCTTCTTGAGTTGAGATGGCCCCAAAGAGATTTATTTAATGGATTTATATGCTCTCAGAAACTGTGGGTTTAACATGGGCTTTCTGACAGACATTTAATTACCGACTTTGGTCACTGCAGCGATGACATTGGTTCTCTAGTTTAAAAAAAAAACGATAGTATTATCAAAAGTAACCTGTAAAGCTATATTAAAACTACCTTTACTAATCCTCCCTTTTAAGAAGCATTGTCTTCAAATAGACTCTGGGTTTGAAATCAAGAATAGTTACTGTAAAAAAAAAAAAAAAGCTTAATAATATCCCTCTACTCCACTATATCTTTACAAAATTCAATTATTTCTATCCAGTGCAGCATAAGAAACATTTGGCAACTGATTAAAACAATTCTTAAAGCAAATTATAGCACTGTCAGAAAACAAGAAATCAGAATGTCAAAACACAGGGGCATTTCTATGCAAAATGTCTTGTAAGTGTCTTTGACAGATAATTTCTCTCTGTTTATTATATTAGTTTCATTAATTTGGCCCACATCAAGCAAAAGGAAAAGAATGTATGTCATAGGTTTGCTATTGGAAATAAAAATTCCCAAATGAATAATATTCCCAAAGATAACCAAAGTAGTCATGTGGGAAAATTTTATGCCTTAATTTTATACAAGCTTACTCAGCACTGTAAAAATCTATGTACAGGTTTATAGCTGTAGAGATCCCAAAATAACTGCCTTTTTTTTTTTTTTTAGTAAAGCTGCATCTATAAAATTTCAGCTACTACTAATATGTAAATGCCATTAAACCTAGATTTTATTTATTGCTTTCTGGTCAGAGCCAAATATAACAATATGTTATTTGTCCTATATTCAATGTGCATTGTAAAAGTGAACTATGAGCTACACAGATCTGTGTTGTGTGTTTTAAAATATACTGCCATTTTGATTTAAATCTATATGTTACTTATACATTGTTTACAAAAGATTACAGATTTTTCTCCTCCTAAAACTGAAGAGAAACTCAAAGACATATATTACAGATATATGAAACTATACATTAGTAGTGAAATAAGGTTGCCCACAAGAAATCTGGCTTCTTCTCAATAGATTCCCTTCCCATATCAAAATTCAAGCACTATAGTCTTGGACCCAGCCTTATAAAATCAGTTAGCTCAGTTAGCTAACTGACTCTGTGCTTTGTACAACTATGAATGCTTGTTTCAGTGAATCAAAGCCTCGACTATTGTCTTTGGTCACCATATTTGTTGCAGTATATTGAAATAAAGAGACATGAAACAACAATCAGTCAACAAGTGTTTACTGAACCCCTTAGAATTGCTTGGTAAGAAACTTCATACTCATTTTATGAAACTGGGCCTTAACTTAAGTAGAGAAACAAGTTGAATCATGGGGTTTTATAATTATACCTACCAAATTAGCAAGCACTATATTGGGTAAATTTTGTATACTACTTTTAAATAATAAAATCTCAATTGTGAAGGCTTATGAGATAGTGTAGTGGTGATAATGAGGATGAGAGATAGATAGACAGAGAGTAGATAGAAATTTTTGACTTAGAAAATAGTTTTCGAAGGAATTTGGTTTTGTCTCAGGAACTCAGTAGGTGTAATCTGGATTTATTCTTTCTCACACACATGCATGCACAGGTACATACACACACATGCAGACACACACACACACACTCTTCTGCCTTTTTTGGTATAAACTTCATTCTCCAGTAGCTCACTCACTCTGTATAGTTGATTCCCAAATTCTAGGCTTGTATGTTTATATCTTAGCAAGTATCCCTAGTGGAAGAGAGACCATCTCTGTTTTGAATAGTTACAAAATGATCCAAATATTGAGATAATTGTTTTTCTGGAGATGAATTGGGATAGCTGATTTCATGAATCTGTCTCTCATTCCAGGAATGTAGATCAGTTCTTCCTAAATCACAGGGAATGAAAATAGAGAGAGAGAGGGCTCATTACAGGAGACAACTATGTGCTGGTTTCAGAGGAAGGGTGAAAAACTGTAAACAAATATAGCCAGAGTCCATAGCTGGCAAGAAACACAACAATGAAAAAAAAAAAAAAGTGAGAATTATACAGTGTAACATCAACACCAGTTTTATGGTGTTTCTTACTTTCTGTTATCTTCAACTTTCATGTCTATGATCTTCACACAATTCTTTTGTGGTCACTAAACTCCAGCCTCCCCCATTCATCAGAATTCTCCTCTCAGATAACCAAGAGGAGTCGGGGCTTATGCCATATAGGCTGAACTACTCAAGACATGGCTTGGCATGAATATGGAAGGGAAATAGCTTAGTGCTGTCAGTTTGGAGAAAAGAGAAGTAAGCTAAATGAGCCTCTTGATGAAAGTGAAAGAGGAGAGTGAAAAAGTTGGCTTAAAACTCAACATTCAAAAAACTAAGATCATGGCATCTGGTCCCATCACTTCATGGCAAATAGATGGGGAAACAATGGAAACAGTGAGAGACCCATGAAATTAAAAGATGCTTGCTCCTTGGAAGAAAAGCTATGACCTACCTAGACAGCATATTAAAAAGCAGAGACATTACTTTGCTGACAAAGGTCCATATAGTCAAAATGATGGTTTTTCCAGTAGTCATGTATGGATGTGAGAGTTGGACTATAAAGAAAGCTGAGCACAGAAGAATTGATGCTTTTGAACTGTGGTGTTGGAGAAGATTCTTGAGAGTCCTTTGGGCTGCAAGGAGATCCAACCAGTCAATCCTGAAGGAAACCAGTCCTTAATATTCATTAAAAAGACTGACGCTGAAACTGAAACTCCAATACTTTGGCCACCTGATGCAAAGAACTCACTCATTGGAAAAGACCCTGATGCTGGGAGGATTGAAGGCAGGAGAAGGGGATGACAGAGGATGAGATAGTTGGACGGCATCACTGACTCAATGGACATGAGTTTGAGCAAGCTCTGGGAGTTGGTGATGGATGGGGAAGCCCGGCATGTTGCAGTCCATGGAGTCGCAAAGAGACAGATGTGACTGAGCAACTGAACTGAAGTTAACGTATCAGTATTCTAGACCCACATTACCAACTCCCCGCCAGACAACTTCATCTATATCAGCCCTAGCACGATAAATTCAATTATTCTAAAACTAAACTCATTCATTGTGTCTAGACTGAATTGATTCTCTTTCCTGTCCTCAGTTATCATTTGACTTGCTATTAAACTCTTCATAATTCCTCCCTTAGAAGCATTCCTATAATTTCTTTTACATTTTTTCCTTTAATTTGAATTTTCACTAGATAATGAATTTACTTTAACAGTGAGTAGTTCTCCTCCCATGTCTAACTTCTAGTTCCCTAAATCTTACTGAGGTCAATCATAGCTATGAATTTCTTGGAGGTTAACTTTATTAAGGGGGCTTCCCAGGTTGGAAGATTCTTACTGAATCTTATATATACATATATACAGGAAATTAAGACTCTTGTCTATAAATTCTAAGTATTTTAATCCAAGTATGTGATTTGCTTTTGATTTTTCTTGGTTTTGTAGAATTTATTTTTATGTTCAAGAATGTGTCAACTTTTCTTTTACGGATTTTGAATTTGATATCATAAGTAAAAAAGGTTTTTTCCACTCTAATACTATTAGAAAACTAAAAAATGCCTATATTGTCTAATAATTTTATGAAAACCCCTAGTAATTCTTTTAATCTCATATTCGAATTATTCGTTCTCCATTGTCTCTGCTTCCCTGGAAGATTATAAACTGCTACATGTTTGTAGCCTTGTGGTGCTTGTTATTAAATATTATACCTTGTCCCTAATCATCACTAAACAAATATTTGTTCATTGGAAATACATTGCAGGCATTGTTCTTTTCAAATCTCTACATAGAAGTGCCTAATGCCAGTAGAAGGTTCTCTTTGCATATTTATTTAACAGACCATACTGTCCTTTTTAAGCAAAAAATGATACTTGAATATAGAACTGTTTTTTCGATTAAGGACTGTGAAAGTTATTCTCTGACCTACTTTCAAGTGGAAGGAATGGGTGGAGAGTGTGAAAAGAGAAGAAGAGATTTTTAGATAAGGGTATGGTTTGAATTTAGATACACCTAGTTCTGAGTCTTGCTTTTACAGACTGAGGCTACAAGAACAAAGACCAGTTTCCATGTAATGTGCAGTTAATAAAAATATCTCTGACGCAGTTTGTTCATTCATGTAATGAGGTTGATAGGATTTACCCCATTTAGTTTCTCTGAGGAATAAATGTGCCAGATAATCACCATGTATGATGTTTAGGGGATCAACACTACCCACACATTGATGGTGAAGCCATTTCAGAGTTGGAACTAAGTTGTGAAATACCAGCTACACAAAAACAGATGCGTTGGAAAATCCTCAGTTGAATATCAATAATTTTTGTCAGTCTTAAGAAGAGGAATTGATAATATATACCTTCTATTGGCAAAGTATCTGTGATTTAAGGAGATGACTAGGATTCAGCTTGTTTTTTTTTTTTTTTTACTTGTTTTGTTTCTTTGCATTTAATCAGTCCTCAGCAGTGTTTTGGCAGAATTTTGGCCTCATTCTCCTACCAGCCTACTGCAAAAGAACAATAAACCTGTCTTGCTTTATATAAACAAGGCCACCAACCAACCTTGAGAATCAGACCAAAAACCCATAATTTGATATGCATAGATAATTAATCCATAATCCAAGTATGACCTTTGCATTTTAACAAATTAATTGAAAAGTGCAGGCTCTTTGTTTCTGATAGCTTTTGATAATACTCTGTGTACATGCTCTCTACCTTACCTCAAACGGGGTAACAAGATTCAGGGAATAATATTTCCTGAAATCCTACTTGAAATCCCATTGGCAAATATTGCCTCCCAGCTCCTTCTTTACTAACAAACAAAAGCAAAACAAAACCCAGAAGCTTTGAGCGTTAGTTCTTTCAGAATTCTCCCTTTTGGCGGAAATAATTAGAAGATCACTGACAAACAGACAGATCCTTACCTAGGAGACAGACAGAATTTGAAAAGGCCAACAAGGTTGTCAGCATTTCAGGAACAGCGCCCATAGAAGAAGTGGATCTGCAAGGAGAAAGCCGTTTCTTCACTTCCAAGAGGACATTAAACCAAAGCATAAACAACTCAATTTGATACAATCAAATTAAAACCAGTTTGTGTGGGTAGGTGTGTAACATACTACAGGAAAGAGCCATGTATTATGCACTTCTTTTTCAAAATGTATGTGTGTGTATGCATGTGTGTGTGTATGTTGTTGGTGTTGATCCTTCACTCTGTAAGTGTCTGAGTAATACTCCTAGCAGTTTTAGTTCAGCAACCTTTGGAATTTGTTGAGAAAAGCCAGGAACTATGCTATAGGGTCAGAGTGGCTGAGTTCACTTCATGCTTTCACTTGGGTAACTGGGTTAGCTGGCCGAACTAAAGGTTGGAATGTGAGGTGAGGGTTTTAACTCTACAGTCAGAAATCTCAGCAGTAGAAATCATCAAATGGGTTAGTTCTATTTCCAGGGCACGTCTGTATGTAACCTCTGCCCAGTTTCCAAGTATAATGTATCTCTTAGGTTTTCAAAGTGAGGCACAAAATCTCTGGTTTAGAACACAAGCAGTGGCCCTGATCATTACTGAATGAAGTGCTTCATTCTGTACTGTCTAGAAATATCAGAGTGTGTCTCTTTGGTTAACAGACACAACACTGATTCTATTTGGATCATCCATTTGGTTAGGCCAGTAGTTCTTACCCCAGGGGTGAATTTTCTGTTTCCCTCATCCCCAAGGGACATCTGGCAAAGTCTGGAAACAATTTAATTGTCACATCTGACATCAAATGAGTTAAGACCAAGATTTTTTCTCACCACTCACATGTCAACAGTGCAAGGTTGAGAAACTCTGGGCCAACCTTTGGACTGAGCAAAAATTCAGATGAAAATTCAACTCAGCTCCTCAAAATTAAAACTTGATAAAAGAAAAGTACCAATGAACATATTAAACATTTATTTTGAGGACACTGAGATTTTTCCATAACAAACATGTGGGTACAGAGTTTCTCCTAGATTTAGTATTTTTTCCAATTGAAAGAAGAATCTAACTGATTTTCTCTGGGGGAAAATACCAAGTCAGTTGTTTGCATTGCTGTAGTTCAATTATGAATAATCTGTAAATTGCCAACCCTTGAGAAATGGCTTTTTAGCTATTTTTCTTGTTTAAGAAAGCATTGTCAAATTAAAATGGCTTTTCCCTATGCAGGTGTACCTTGCCTTAAGCAAGTTCTATATATGAAAACATTGACCTATCAAAAAGATTAATCTGGGCCAAATGTTTGCTTTAGAATACAGATTTGTAGATTTATAAAGACAATGTAGGAATGATTCTTGTAGAAATCCAAACTGTGGTATTTTACATAGTATGATTCAGTTTCCACTTTGGGAAACACATAAATATTAACTTAACTTTTTAAAATTAAAATCAGTTAATCAACTAATCATTTTAATAGAACAACCTGCTAATTTTCTAACAAAAATGACTACTTATTTTCCTCTAAGTAAATAAAATTGTTAAAGCATAGGTTCTATATAATTGCTGTACTTATTAAACAGGTTCCAAGATGTGTGTGTGGGTGTGTATTCTCTACTCCACTATCATTTTATATGAAATATTGCCAAAGGTAAAACTTTATGTTTCCTTATCAGGATACATCTTTAGGAATGTTAACCCAACTGGACAGGTTATACGCACTATTTCATTAATTGATTCATTCATCTATTCTAGTATCAATTTATATTTAGGGTTGGCTAAAATGGCCACTTGGGTTTTCCTATAAGATGTTAGGAAAAATCCAAATGAATTTTTTGGCCAAGCCAATGTACACATATATGCATATGTAACTGTGAGATGTCTTCTAGCGCCCAAGCCCTAGGTTATGGTGATGCAGTTTTTAAAATAGGACAGCCTTCTAGAGAAAATGAAATATTATTTTAAAAATATAACTTTGAAGTCCTTCAGGATGAAATATAGAATGACAGGTATATTCCCCTCAAGTGTCAATGGAAACTTGAAGACCACTTCATGTTATGACACTTTTCAGTTATTAAGCCCTTATTTTAATAAACTCATCTGTAGACTTGTGGGGAAAGCATTCATTCATAATAGAATGCAGAAGCCAGGTAAGAATATGTTTATAGAAGAACATTTTTAAAAGATAACTATTGCCTAAAACTTTATCAATGATATACTCTGTGTAATGTAATTTAGCCATTTTCTACCAGTAGAGTCTTCTTTTGATTAAGGTTCAAATAGATCCAAAATCGATCAAATGTACAGTGTTGTTAAAATTGTTAAAATACAGCTTTGGAAAATCCACCATACTACTCTGAATCCGTTTTATGATTCTTAAAGTGTGCATAATAATAATCAGAATTTTGTTCAATAATTTAAAATTAAGCATCTACAATTTCTAGCATACAGTAGGTAAACACAAAGTGGTAGTTTAATTCTCTTAACTATGATAAGCTAGTCATCATACTTGAAAAAGTTCTTACAGAAAGTTTATTTTAAAATAAATGATAAATATACACATATGTAACACATTCTTTGTAAGAAGCATTATGATTGATAGTATTTTTGTAAAAAGGTAAGAAATCTAACTGTCAGCTTGATGAGATAGACGGGACTAAAAGAGAATCGTGTTGCTATAGTACAGAAAAAATACTTTAATATACGATCATCAAACATTTGAAAATTTAAAGATGAGTATTGGACAAAGATTTATGTGATACTCTCATGGCACTATATGATGTGGAAGAGAATCAGTTTATACCTAAATTAGAAGCTTTTGTTACACATTAAATAAAGGGTTCACCCAAAATCCTTCTCCTAATCCCCCAAACCCATCAATATGCATTGCAGATGTGATTCAGAATTTTGAGATGGGAAGATTATTGTGGATTATTTGAGTGAACCCAATGTAGTCAATCACAAAGTTCCTTATAAATGGGAGATAAGAAGATCAGAATTTGTAGTAGGAGGTGTGACAATTGAAACAAGAGGTTGGAATAATGCAAAGCAAGAGCCAAGAGCCAAAGAATGTAGGAATTTGAAAGAGGCAAAAAAATAGGAATGTGGCCTCCAAGCACCTTGATTTTGGAGTTCTGACCTCCAGAAACAGGAGGTAATGAATTCATGTAATTTTAAGCCACTGAGTTCCTGACCATTACAGCAGCAATGGAAAACTAACATAAGGTCTAAATATATCCAGGTTTTGAAAAAAAAACACATAAAAGAAGAAGACTGAAAATGACACAGTAATTAAGTAGTCAAAGGATATTAAAAGCTCTGTTAAAATACTGGAGTGGGTAGCCTTTCCCTTCTCCAGGGGATCTTCCCAACCGAGGGATCAAACACAGGTCTTCTGCAGTACAGGCATATTCTTTACTAGCTGAGCCACAAGGGAAGCCCAAGAATACTGGAGTGGATAGCCTATCCCTTCTCCAGCAAATCTTCCTGAGCCAGGAATCAAATCGGGATCTCCTACATTGCAGGCAGATTCTTTACCAATGGAGCTATCAGGGAAGCCTGTTAAAAGCTAAGATGTATTATATGTCTATATCCTTCATTGCAAAAGTAGTATAATTACTTTTTATGTATACACAATTACTATAGAATTTTCAAATTGTATTGAATTCATTTTACAGTGGTATGAAATAAGACTGAAATAATGTGTAATACAAACACTATGAGACAGTTGTAATAGAATATGAAAACATCATAGAAATAGCTTATTTCTCAGTTGGAGTGTATTTGTCATTTTGTTTATCAGTAAAGTCTTTCTTCCTGGTTAAAACTTCAGCTCAACTAGAAGTTAATTCTATTCTGTATTCTTGTTATTTTGGAATTAATTATAGATGCTAATGTCTTTCTGGTAAGCATGGTTAGGTAAGCTTTAGAAAAATATCAATTTGTTTTCCATATCATAGTAAAATTGATCTCACTGTAGACCAATTTCTCTTTGTGTGGTTATATTTCTCTACTAATGTAATTTCATTTTAAATTGCTCACTAGAAACCAGTGTCTATGTTATGGTATATGATTAGACAAAGAAGATCGGTTAAAATTTTCCCAGTTTTATACCACTTTCCCCTATGGTTAATAATGTCCTCTTGTTTGATTCTACTGAATGGAACTGGGGCTTATGGTTGAAATGTACCACAGAGGAAAATAATGAATGACAATAGAGGTTTGAGAAGGGAAAACAATTGCTGGAAAATCTCCATCTTATTTAATGCCCAGAGTGCTGATTCCTTTGGGGAAGAAATAAATTTGTGTTGGCTTTGGGGAAATCAGTTGGTGGACTATAGTGCTTTAGGGAAATTTTGTTGCATTTTTAATTCCCTGACCTAGGTCGCTCCAATCAAACAAAATTTTATTCTTTTCACTTGTGTTCCAGATGGAAGAAAATGTAAACAGCTGTCCAAGTGGTGATGGAGCCTTTTCTTCCACATTCTTGCATGCCATTATGTTAGAGATTTACTTTTTCAGCAAATTAAAACTTCTAAAACCTAGTAATCAAAATTTCCCCTTTTCCTTCACTTTGTATTCCAATGATCATCAATCGCTTACTTTCAGAAATAGTTTTTCAAAGATGAAGCTATGATGAGCATGCATGGTCATTATCATATTTAGTCTTGTCAGTACCATATAGCATTATGTTGTTTACAATAATTAGCTGTTGGAAGTGATTCTGTAAACACAGCAATGTGACAGTCTGCATATAGAAAAGCAAGTCACTGTTCAGAGACAGATTTGGCTGCTATGCAGTGACTATTGGTTATGACTGTAATGTAAAGGTCCAAGATAATGAATATATATGAAAGAAGATAGAGAATTTAGAAATTTTAATAAAATCAATGGGAGATAAGTCTTTTTTTAAGTTGATAATGCTAATTATATTCACTTAAGAAGCAAAACAATGAAAGTGTATAATTAATGTATTGAATTTACACAAATTTAATTTTATGCATAGGATATACCCCTATCTTATTTTTCATATTAAATGGGCAATGAATGTAATCACATCAAAATCAACCAGTGCAAGCTATCAAAACCTATGAGTTGTTTAGTCATTAAGTCATGTCTGACTCTTTGCAATGTTATGTACTGTAGCCCACCAGGCTCCTCTGTCCAGGGATTTCCTAGGCAAGAATACTAGAGTGGGTTGCCACTTCCTCCTCCAGGGGATCTTCTCAACCCAGGGCTCGAACCGCATGTCTACATTGCAGGTGGGTTCTTTACCGCTGAGCCAAGTATGTATAATGGCTGTTTCAAAATTTTCTGACCATTGGAAAACATTAAATGCATTGTTTAAGTTGTCTTCAAGCAGGTGAGATAAAGTATCACTATCCACAAAGAAGAAATTAAAGGATAATTGAGAAGGACAAAGAAATATTGACTAAGGACAAAGAAATATTGACTAACAGGGACTTAAGAGGAGCAGACACAGGGATACATACACAAAACCATATATGTTACTTAATGGGAATTGTATAAACTTTTCAAGAATAATTTCAATTTTATGGGATTGTGCTTTCCATGCTGTCTTCAGATCCTGAGTTTCTCATAAAACATAACTTTACTTTCTATTCACCAATTCAACAGACCTTCATGGTTTCTTTGAACACCTTCTATTTTCAAGGATCCATTCACTGGAGAAACATGAAGAATCAGACACTGTTTCTTCTAGGAGTTGGACGTTTCAATTGTATAGTTATTAAAAAATAGAAAATGATATGATTTAATATTGGAATTCACAATGTGCTAACAAAACATGAAGAAAGTTGAAAGCAGTATGAGAAGAAAAGCTATTTGATTTCTCCATTAAAATATATTGGAGTTTTAGAGTTCCAACAGTTTGCTAAATTATTAATAGAAGTTAGATTATGCAAATTGGAGAATAAATTGGCTAAATTTACATATTTACTAGCATATTTTAAGGAAAAGCAAATGTATACTTCTACATGTACTTTTCTGTTTCACTTCCTTTTTTTGGTAATGAATGGAGAAAATGGATTTTCAAAATTATTTTATTGCCGGAGAATAAACAATTTAAATAGTGAAATGACCATATCAATTCTAAGTGCCAAAATTTCACATTGATAGTGAGTTCAAAGGAGTTTCTTTTAGGAGAATCTTTGAAAAATACTAACTTTTTGTTTCCTTCTAAATGTACACTTGTTTACTCACTTTTGTAAGGGATTCTTATTTCTTATTAAGGTTTTTCCCCACCCCCCTCCTCTGATGAACTTATAAAACTGAGTAATCTCTTAGTCTGGTTAGATTCAAATCTGCTGTCATGTGGTGACCCAAGGACAAGCTTCTGTAGTAGACGCTGTTGTTGCCCTGCCCAGAGCACTTTTCCAGATCCATTCACAAGGCCATCAGCAGCTGTGAGAATGGGCTGCTTAAGGCTAATTGTGAGCTACCCCCACCCCCCCGCCGCAGACGTGCCCTCAGTTAACTGGATCTGTTTTGGCTGAGAACGTCTATGGCTCTCCACCTCATTGTTGTTCAGTCTCTCAGTCGTGTCTGACTCTGCAACCCAATGGACTGCAGCACGTCAAGCGTCTCTGTCCCTCACTATATTCACCTACCCTCTTCCAAAGACCACAGCAAAAACTGACTTTATGAGGGTGCAGAGGATGCTTTTCTTACTACAAAGCGGAATAAACCTTGTGGTGCAATCCATACTCCAAAGATTTCCACTGAGACAGGCTAAAGTTAGTTTATGTCTACTCAGCATTTCTCTCCCCTCTCCTACTTTTCTCACTCTGTTTACCTAGAGAGCACTCAGCCTATAAATTACTTGAATAAGAATTCCTATCTCAGACTTTCTTCCAGGAAAATGATAAGTAAATAAATATGGAATGATGCTTCCATTCACGGTGTTAGCTACTAAGTGGCACCTAGGACAATGGGTTTACTGGTGAATATATATCTTGATGGACCTTGCTACATGTAATATTCAGAAAGAAATTAATTTAAGTGACTATCAAGCTCATGAAATGCAACACTGATAATGCCATTTTTGTTTTCTTTTTTTCCAGATTATTATTCATTTGAGAAAGTCAGTTTAAGAAGGTTCAGTCAAGTTGCAGTAACAACAGCAACCACTAAAACAGAAAAAAAAATCTGGACCTCACAAACCAATCTATTCTAGTCTACAGATTGCTAAAAGAAAAAGTTGCAAAATACCAGTTATGAATAAACTGGGAACAGACTAGGTACAAAGTTTCTATAAAGATATTGAGGACAGCTTATAATGGTAGAGTTGAATTGTGGTTTATACATAGACATGTTATTCATTTGCAGTCTTCCTTGATAGCTCAGTTGGTAAAGACTCTGCCTGCAATGCAGGAGACCCTCAGGAAGATCCACTGGAGAAGGGATAGGCTACCCACTCCAGTATTCTTGGGCTTCCCTTGTGGCTCAGCTGGTAAAGAATCTGCCTGCAATGTGGGAGACCTGGGATCGATCCCTGGGTTGGGAAGATCCTCTGGAGAAAGGAAAGGCTACCCATTCCAGTATTCTGGCCTGGAGAATTCTATGGACTGTATAGCTCATGGGGTTGCAAAGAGTCAGACATGACTGAGCTACTTTCACTTCACTTTATTCATTTGAAACTAGACAGAAAAGTATAGGCTGCTAAAATGACTTCTGAGTTTAACCCTTCCCACATATTTTCCTCAAACACCCAATTATCTCTCATCAGTTTTGACAGTGAATTGTCTTCTTAAAGAGACTGCAATTCCGTTACAGATAAGCTTCAAATATTGATTTGAACCTTTTACTTCCTTGGTCTGAGATATCATGGTAAGGCTAAAAATGTTCAAATCTGTTGCTGCAGAAAAGAAAAGAAATGTCTCCAGAGAAAGACAGATCTCAGAGACATGCACAAAGCAGTTTGCTACATTTCTACTTCACTGGACACCATGTAGGCATGGCCTATGTTGGTCCAAAGAAGAAGCAAGTACAAAAGGGTGAGCAGTGAAGGCAGCTCTGGGACACAGTGCGTGTTCAATAAATGCACAAGTCAGGGGGTTATAAAGTGAGATTTCTGCTACACAGCCTCTGAGGGCCACATCATGGCAGGAAGGAAATGCTGTGGAGACAAAAACTCAACAATATCTACTTTATAGTCATGCAAATTAATGAGTTTGCTGTGTAAGAGATTTAGTGTGAGCTCCTTGGGGTAAAACAAGCAAACATATAAACAAAACTCGTCTCTGTCTCTTTACCCTCAGAAACGTATATCGTAATGAAACACGAGAAGATGCTCACTAAATGAATAAATGCATGGGTGAATAGTAAATTTAGAACAATTACTCTGTATTTATTTGGCATCATAAGAGAGTGACAAATGCTAGGACGTGATTCTAGCCTTACCAGCCCCACTCTCACTCTTTTAACTGCTTCTCCGTCACTCCTGACTTCATTTGATGTTTTGTGTACTCACTGCTTCCTTTTCCATTCAGAATCTTTGTCCTCATTGTTTCCAGGGTTAGTCGTATTTGTTGCTGTTGTTGTCTTGTTTTGCTTCCCTTCTTGAAGGGAATGCATGTTTATCTGTTCTTTAAACCTTGGATCACACATTTTATTTTTAAGGGAGTTTTCCCAGAACTCCAGTTTCCATAATCAGTTTATTTGGTTTCTACTAATCACTTTACCTTGAATTTAGGGATTTTGTTTTTACTTGATAAGAGATTGATTTGAAAATTCATCTTATCATTAATTGAGAAGTTTAGTCGATCAGTCGTGTCCGACTCTTTGCAACCCCATGGACTGTAGCCTATCAGGCTCCTCCATCTATGGGATTTTCCAGGCAAGAGTACTGGAGTGGGTTGCCATTTTCTTCTCCAGAGGATCTTTCCGACCCAGGGATCGAACCCGAGTCTCCCACATTGTAGGCAGACGCTTTACCGTCTGAGCCAACAGGGAAGTCAATTAAATAGTATTATAACTGAAAGTAAACAGAGTAATTATCTAATTAATGCCATCATTGTGAACTACTAATTTAGGTAACCGCTTTAAAGTAATTTGTATTTTTCCCTTTAGAGTAAACTCTTAATTTACGTTTAATTTCTCCAAATGACTCTACTCAGTTAACCTATCTAAGATAATAAGAACAGTATTGGCTATATTAGGCAATCAAATATCACAAAATTTTCCTAGGAATAAAATTTCTACCGATAAGCAAACTGTTAATTATACAGTATGTTTGAAACTTACCTTGTTCTTACTACATAATCATATAAACATTTGTGATTACTATCTTATTTCTTCCATTTTTAGATTTAATTTACTAATATATTAGCTTAATTGAAAAAATTATTTTACAGGACACATGTACAAATACTACTAAGAACTGACTTAAAGGGAAACACAATCATGAGCTCTTCTGCTGGAGATTTGCTGGCAGGTTATTCAGAAGAAGACCAGATGCTTTCAGACTATTAAACCCAACTCTCAACACATTATAGAAGGCATCTAGAAAAAAAATTATTATTTAATATCCATTCCTGTGCCTCATGAATCTACATGGGATCAAGTGATTCCTTCTTCCAATGGAAAGTGAGCAAAGCTGGTGTGTGCCTCTGGTCTTGACATCACATGTGGATATATTTTACCCAAGTTTTTTCTCTCCTCAGCACAGGTATAAACAAAGGACTATGAGGTAACAAAGTTAAGAGACAGAAGAAGCCTAGCTTCTGAATTACCATTTGGAAGACGGTCAAAATCCATGTAACTTGCACTGGGCTTAGATTATGTTATGCCAGGGAAATTCTGGGTTTATTTATTACCATAGCATAGACTTGCCTCACTTGACTATATCATGTCTTGAGATTCATCTAAACAAAGTATCACACGTGGTGTTTAAGTAATAAAATTTATCCAACAAAATTCTATTTAATGAGTACTAAGTAGTATACTGCATGTTGGAAATATAGACAGAAATAACACCCTTTCTCGAGAGCAGGAGAAGCATAGCTTTATAAATCAATAAACAAATGGCATATGAGGTTATCATAATTTCCCAAAAAGAGTTAAGTATTTGTGCTACATGGCTCAGGATGCCACAACAAATACCACTGACTAAGGGACTTAAACAACAGAGTTATATTTTCTCACAATTCTGGAGGCTGAAAGGCCAAGATCCAGCAAGGTTGGATTCTGGGGAAGATTCTCTTCCTGGCTTGCAGTCAGCTGCTTTCTTCTTTGTCCACACAAGGCAGAGAGACAGAAAGATTCAGAGAGAGAGGTCTTCCTATTCCTATTAGATTAGGGCCCACACTTTGACCTCATTCAACCTTAATTACCTCCTCTGGACCCTATCTCCAAAGATACAGTCACTTTTACATTTGGAGTTAGGGTTCAGCATATAAATTTTAGGGGTAAGGGGGAACAACTCATTCCATAGTTTATTTTTCTAGAATTAGGTATTAAATGTTATATATAGAAAGGTGAAGAAAGGGAATAAGGCTTTCAGAGAGGAGGTAGGGTTTCTTAACTAATTCAAATTATGAAATAAAAGTTATTAAAATTCAGAATATTAAACATATAATCAAATATACATGAGCTTTGCTGGTGGCTCAGAGGGTAAAGAATCTGCCTACAATGAGGGAGACGTGGATTCCATCCCTGGGTCAGGAGGATCCCCTGAAGGGAATATCTACCCACTCCAGTATTCTTGCCTAGAGAATCCCATGGACAAAGGAGCCTGGCAGTCTAGTCCATGGGGTCACAATGATTTGGACATGACTGAGTGATTAACACACACACACACAAATATACACAGAAACACAAAAATACTGAATATAAAAATTTGGAGATTAAAAACATAATTAAGATAAAAGAATCAAGAAGATAGATACTAGAATAGAAAAGAGATGATAAATATAAGATCAAAGAAATGCAACAACAATTTATTTTGAATTTTTAGAAATAAAGAGCAGAATAAAGAGACGGGAAAGAATTATCAAGAAATAATAAAACTGAATTCCCCAGCACATGAGAGACATACATTTTGAGATTAAAATAATTAAAACTGACAAATGAGGGAAAATTTTAAAAAACGATATATCTTAACCTACTTTCATAAGATCTCATAGAAACAAAAGAAAGTATAAAATTTTCAGAAAATAAAAGATAATCTATGATATATTAAGAATCAGAAACCGACTGGCATTGTAAAACCAGTTTTTAGTAGATAATACTTTCAAAGTTTGTGGAAAAACTATTTTGACTATAAACCCTATACCAAACAACCAGTACCCAAGTATTTCTCCAACAAAAATACTCACAGGATACATATGGGTATGTGCCAGAAAAAAGAAAGGTGAAAACCAAGAGAGAGAAAGATTTGGACCATAAGAAAAAATAAAAATAACTTTAAAGTGCTATAAAATTAGCTGCAAGCTGATGGCCAGAAAGGGTCTAACTCAGAGAAGCAAATTGTGAGATGTAAGTTGAATGTCTTCCAAAAAAGAAAAAAAAAATGGAATGGGGTCCATCAAATAAAAACATTAATAAGAACCTATAAAATGATAGTCATATGTCAATTGATACTTGAAAAAAAGAATTTTTTTTTTTTTGTCCCAAGAAATAAAAGCAAAGAGAAAATCTGGAGAATACTTAAGGTCATCTAAGTTTCAAATAGAATGTAAAATAAAATTTATCATGATCTTGAACAACTGATGAGTTCAGAAAATAAAAATTTATCTGAATATGAGTCCAGAAATAGTTTTTATTGAATAGCTGAGAAGTAGCGGACATTGGAACCACGAGGAAGAAAAGGAAAACTAAAATACAAATGGTCTCTGACTTATAATGGTTTGACTTACAATTTTTCAGTTTTATGCTAGTGCAGAGGTGATGTGCATTCAGTAGAATCTTGAGTTCACATTTTGAATTGTGATTTTTTTCCCTGCAATATATGCTATGACACTCTCTTGTGATGCTGGGCAGCAGTAGCTGCATCTTCCATTCAGCCACACAATCATGAGAGTAAACAACCAATATACCTACAACCATTCTGACTCAAAAAAACTATACTAGTTTTCACTTTCAGTACAGTATTCAATAAATTACATGAGATATTCAATACTTTATTATTAAAATAGTCTTTTTGTTACATAATTTTGCCCAACTGAAGGCTAATATAAATGTTCTGAGCACATTTAAAGTAGCCTACACTAAGTTCTGATGTTCGGTAGGTTGCTGCTGCTGCTGCTGCTAAGTCGCTTCACTCGTGTCTGACTCTGCAACCCCACAGACAGCAGCCCACCAGGCTCCGCCGTCCCTGGGATTCTTCAGGCAAGAACACTGGAGTGGGTTGCCATTTCCTTCTCCAGTGCATGAAAGGGAAAAGTGAAAGTGAAGTCGCTCAGTCGTGTACGACTCTTAGCAACCCCATGGACTGGAGCCTACCAGGCTCCTCCGTCCATGGGATTTTCCAGGCAAGAATACTGGAGTGGGGTGCCATTGCCTTCTCCGTTTGGTAGGTTAGGTGCATTAAATACATTTTCAACTTATGTTATTTTTAACTTAATGATAGATTTATCAGGATGCAATCCTACTGTAACCTGAGGAAGACTTATAGTTAAAATACTACTACTGGCTTTTAGAATTTCAAATCAATTGACAGAAAACTCTCACATACCTTAATTACGTTTACTGGGCCAAAAATAAGATTATCAAAATTATCACAGTTGACAAGTTAAAATCAAAAACATAGTTGAAGAAAGGAGTTGGAGGGTGTTGGAGAAATTGGGAGAGAATATAAGCATTGCTTTGTATGTCCTAACATGTAGAAATATTTTCTAAATTTGATGAAATTATAAATGATTTAAGATTCAGAATAATTCTCTGAAGTTTAGTGAACTACAAACAAACACACACACATTACAAAAGCATTAGGACAATGATGCATGAACAAAACAAGAAGTTTGGAAAGGAAATAGTAAATATCAAACAAACAAACAGGAATCTTAGAGTTGCAAAATGCAATAACTAAACTGAAGAAGTCATTAGAAAGTTTCAAAAGTAGACATGGTCATGTAGAAGCAAAAATCAGTGACCTAGAGGGCAAGAGATTGGAAATTACCAGTCAGAGAAGCAAAAAGAAAAAAAGGAATGACAGAGAGAAGAAAGCTTACTGGAATTAGCTGATACAATATAAAAAAACACGAATAGTGTTTCCCAGTACATAGTGTATTCCCAGTACAAAATTCCAGAAGGAAAAGAGAAAGAGTGAGATAGAAAAAAGGTTTAAGCAATAATGGCTGAAAACTTCCCAAACCTGGGGATAGAAATAGACATCTTGATCCATGAAGCCCAAGGATCCCAAATAGTTTGAACCAAAATGGACTATACCTAAATACACTAAAATTAAATTTTCAAAGACAAAAAATGAATTTTAACAGGAGCAAAAGATAAAAGAGTTAATTACATACAAGGCTACCACCATAGGCAGATTTATCAACAGAAACTTTCCAGACCAGAAGAGAATGGGATGACATATTTGAAATATGGAAAGAAAGTAACTGCTAGTCAATAATTTTATAGCCAGTAGGCTGTTCTCCACAAACAAAGGAGGGATAAAGACTTTCCTAAAGAAATAAAGCAGAGGGAGCTTGTTACCACTAGACTTACATTTGCATGGGTGCATGCTAAGTCACTTCAGTTGTGTCTGATTCTTTGTGACCCTATGGACCTAACCTGCCAGGCTCCTCTGTCCATGAGATTCTACAGGCAAGAATACTGGAGTGGGTTGCCATGCTCTCCTTCAGGGGATCTTCCCGACCTAACCCAGGAATTGAATCCACATCTCTTATGTCTCCTGCTTTGGCAGTCAGGTTCTTTACCACTAACACCACCTGGGAAGCCCAGACCTACTATATAAGGAATGCTAAATTCCCACAGTGGAGAAGGAAATGGCAACCCACTCCAGTATTCTTGCCTGGGAAATCCCACATGATGGGAGATAAACTCACAAAGTCTCAGAGGCTTCTGCTTTAACATTTTTCAGTGTCTCAATATCAGTGTCATCCTAAGGCATCCCTTCTAAGATAGGACAATTTGTTTCACCACATAACCCCTATCATTAATAAAGAGGCATATCACTTGGTGGGGGGCTTATGGGTTTGCCAGCCAACATATTTTGCACCTGGAAATGATGACCAACTAAAAGAAGAGGGGAAACATAGATCAAGCCTATACAACAGTTTAGTTGTTGTGAGATATTGATGTGAGCCACAAGTGGACTACTATCTCACTATATTCCATTTCAGAGGCGGCTCTAAACAAAGCGGTGAATGGAACTCTTTCTAAAGGACTGAGCTATGAACAGTCTACTTATTGTTCTCTTTGTAGGGAGGGAGAAGGGACTTGAGTTATGAATATACATGGGCTCTTGAGCAATAATGAGTGGTTTGCCTAATTAGTAGAGTCTAGACAGAACAAGAATGGAAAATCAGAAACAAGAAACAAAGAGTCATTGGATATAGACTCATGGTAGCAATCATGATTTGTGCATTTCTTTCTGTTTTATATTCATGTCCACCAGAAGGCATACACTGCAAAGAGGCATTCAACCACTGAATTAGAGAGACTAACTTAATCTTGAATGCCAGTCATTCTCTCTTCTTGGCCACACAAGTTCTGGTACAATAAACCCATGAACTGAGTGGCCATGGCTTCATGTATGCAAATACACATAAATTCAACAGCATGTGCTTCTTCAGTGTATGGATGACTAGCTACTGCCACTGCTGCTTGCCTAGTTTGCTGACAATAGAGCCCAGTCATGATTCCTCAATATGGCACCATTCCTCAGGAGTTCAGGCACCCACTTGATGGCAAGTTGATTATAATGGACATTATCAATCCTGAAGAAAACAGTGATTTATTCTTATCAGAATTGAAAGCTACCCAGGATATAGATTTCCCTTCCCTGTCTGCAATTCCTCTGCCAGCACTACCACCTGAGAACTTACAGAATGCCTAATCTGTCACTATGGTATCCTATATATCATTGCCTAAGCTCAAGGGATCCACTTTACGTCAAAGTATGAGTGACAGTGGGTAAACAACAATGGGATTTTCAACATCTGTACTTATGTACCCTTCTTACTCAGAGACAGCCAGTCGAATATAATGATGGAGTGAACTGTTCAACACTTTGTTAAGTTCACAGCTCCAGGAAAACACCATGCACTGTTACAGCCCAGTCATCTGGAGAGTGATATACACACTAAACCGGCATCTGATATGTGATGTCCGCAGTGAGTGGGATATGTAGATCCATGAAATGAAGGGCAGTAGTACACTTAGTCTTTCTTACCATCATTCCCAATTGCCCATTTGCAGAATTTGTGTTCCCATCCCTGCAGTTTCAGATTCCTCAGCTTAGAGGTCCTCATTCCTAAGGGGAAAAAAACCTTCTACTCAAGATAATAAATATTCTATGACTTCTACCTGACCTCTTATATCTTATTCTAGCGACCCATAGAAAAAGAAAGTAAATATATTTCTGGGGCTAGTTAACCTTTAATACTATTAAGAGCAACATTTTCCTCTACATAGTGGGGTCTTGGAGGAGTGTATCTGGTTATGCTGACTATGTACCGGAATACCTCAAGTTTTATTCTAAAATTATAGTTAGGAAGTATGATAATGTCGTCTCACTAGGGCAAGAGATCTACAGATACAGTCTCCCCAGGGAAGTAGGTCTGAGTCACCTAAACAGATAGTCCAGGACAGCCTAACTGCTAGCTGAGGGTACGGAAAATCTAGATTTAGTAGTAGAGACATGAGATGATAGGTATCAATTACCATCCCAATTCTAGTTTCAATGAGGCTGTAGCTATTTTTCTCTAAGCCTCTTGTTTTTAAGCCATTGCAGAGAATCTGTCTGGCTCAATCCAGAAGTTGACTCTGTTACTGATTGGACTTAATGAAAGTTTTGAATAGATCTGAGTACTGCAATGTGGGAACTAAATTCGATGCCTTTTACCACACAATTCCAAATCTTCTCAGCCTGACCAAGTATTCAAGGCAGCATTTCGTCTAACACAGATGTTACCTGACAAACTTTTATCTCTCACAACTCTTGTTTCCCATTCAGCAATTTTTCTGATTTCGTGGTGTTCACTGCATATGCAAACCTGATTGGCGCACGTGTATTTTTACCATGGATATATAGAAGAGCTAATAGCTCCTAGGACCACCTTGGATAAATGTGTACAGTGATCACATACTCTCAGTGGCTCCGGATAGATTTGAGTTATACCAGTTGTGCCAGCATTGTTATTAACACTTTCTCCTCTCACTGTTACAATTGCCCTGTTTTACATAATGAAGTATATGACTGTATTACTACTAGGCATGGGGGCTGATAGATAAATGCTTCTCTCATGCTCAGTCTAGGTGGATGGCCCAGAGAGACACTGAATATGAAAGACTTCTTAGATGTCACATATTATTGAACAAGCATTCATACTCAGTGTTGGAAAACTCAGTGATACATTTCTGTATTGGCTTTTCTTGCTCCCTTTTTAACTCTTATTGTCCCTTACTCCTCTGAGATAACATTTTCAAATAAATTTCAAACTCATATATGACAAAAGATTCAAAGTCCTTATCTCAGGTTCTGCTCCAAGGAGAATCTAGACTATGTTGACGTGGGTTCAACGAGTGATAATAACTCTGTTGGCTGATCATTGCTGCATGACAAGTCACCCCAAAATTTAGTGGCTTAAAATAATAAAAATTGATTTTATTGCTCTTGTTTACAGCACAGCTGAGGTTCAGCTCCTCTGAGCTACACTTAGCCAGGCAGCTTGCTTGTTACCCAAGTCTGTGAATCAGCTAAAGTAGTTGTGCTCACAGAATCTTTCATTCTCCTTGGACTACAGGCTAACCAAGGCATGGTTTTCTATGGCAGTACCAAAAGAACAAGAAGATGAACAGAAACATATGGATTTATTTAAAACGTAGGCCTATAGCCAGCCCACTGTGACTTATAATATATTCACATGCTATTGGTCAAAGCAAGTCATATGTCAAGTCCAAAATCAAGGGGCAGGGAAGTATACTTCACCTGCAATGAAATAGTAGCAATTGTATATACACATGGAAGGGAAGAGTAAAGGACTGAAGGTAATAAACCCATGTACCATATGGTTATGAAAGAAGTACCAGTGCATTGTCAGTGAAAGAAAAACTGTGCAGTATTTCTGGTAATGATGACAATTTTCCAATAAGTAAATTCTACTTGCTGGAAACTCTGACGAAACTTGTATTTGCTATATTTAATGTGGGGCTTCCCTGGTGGCTCAGAAGGCAAAGTATCTTCCTGCAATGCGGGAGGACCCAGGTTCCATCCGTGGGTCAGGAAGATCCCCTGGAGAAGGAAATGGCAACCCAATCCAGTATTTTCTCCTGGGGAATTTCATGGACAGAGAAGCCTGGTGGGCTACAGTCCCTGGAGTCGCAAAAAGTCAGACATGACTGAGTGACTAACACTTCCACTTTCAATCACCATTAAAACTCCATGTAATAGTTTGTACATTTCATAAATGAAGGACAATACTGGGGAAGCCAGAATACTTGTTTAAGTAGCTAAACTCCAGATTTCAGAGTTTATGTGCTGTGACCTCTTCATTGTGTCTAGGAGATAGGATACGATCATAATTATTATGCATAGAAAATATCTCAATCTTCAGGGTTAAAAAGATTAGACTAGAAGAGAAGCTGCATTAATGAAATACATTTATTTCACTGGAGCCTAAGCAATTTACCCTATAATTTAGAGAGATCATAGTGGGCCTCATGGTAAATAATACTCCTAAAATAGTGAGCCTTGCAGAGCAAATGGTGCTCATTAAAATTCAGTGTTGGAAGCAGTAGGTGGCGGGCAGTTCCATGGAACAATTTCTCAGTGTCCTTCTATGCCTGAAGCAAAACAATTTATGTCACAAGATACTAGGTGCTACCTACTCCCTGTTGTAAGTTTTCATTGGGTAAAACTTCTTCTATATTTATATGAATATATTCAAGAGATTTGAACTGAATTATTGGAATATAGTTCTGCTAAAATACACTGTTTCTTACTATGTTGTAGAAGGAAAATATATTTATTTCCCTATTTTCCTTTTGAAAAGCAATACATTTGCAGGCAAAAGGGTATTGTTTTTTTTCCAGAGGGAAGTGCATTTCTGAATATCTGGGAAATATACATATGTAGTATAAAGTGAGAAAACAATTTTGTGTTGGAGTAAGAGCCTAAGAAAACTGTTGTACTTCCTTCAATGTGCTTTTCCTGACAGAAAGTAAATGTGACATGTGTACTGAATTTCCCTTCATGGCACTCCAACCCCTACCTCTCCCTTACAAAAACGGAAAAGAAAAAAATATAGTCTACATTTCTTGGGATGATTTAACACTTCTATCCTTTTCAAAGCACAATGAAGAGTTGAGCCAAGTATTTAGATTCATAATATCTTTCTGAAAAACAAGCAGTTCTATAAATAATATAGGGCTTAACCATCTAGTTAATTGTCAAAGTCTGTGCAATTACAGCTTAAACAATTGTGTTCAAGAGAAACCTTTTATGTCTTTAAGAGTGAAATACACATAAAATTATAGCAGATATTTTGCCTTTCATTAGATATGCCATTGTGTACAGCAAAGAGCTTTTGGCAGAGAGGTTCAGAAGACAGTTGTTGAGGGTAATGGACCTGCGTTCAAATCCCTATTTGACCTTTTACAGTTTGTATGATCTTGGCATGCTATTTAACCTTTCCAAATCTCAGGTGCCAGTAAAGCAAAGGTGACAACTACATCACAGGGTCATTGTAAGGGTTAAGCAAGATTTTAGAGTTAGTGTCTGACCCAGAGGAAGCCCTTAGGAAGTTATACAAAAGTGTTTATATTTTTATAATATTAGGAGAAATGTCTATCATGGGCAGGGGAAAATGGCTTATTAAATGTATATATTTCTAAACAAAGGTTATTTAGAACAGTTGCACATGCCAAAGTATCTGAATAAAAAATAAAGGAAACGAGCAAAACAGTAATAACAAGACAACAACACCTCTATGTTGGTTTATCTTATATCTTTAAATAATTGCATTAGTTCAATAATCTTTCCTTTAGAGAAAGAATGTTATTAGAGGTTTTTTCATAATAAAGCAACTGTATACAAGTTAAGGGATTCTCTGATGGTTCAGCGGGTAAAGAACCTGCCTGCAATACATGGGACACAAGAGAAGCAGCTTTGATCCCTGGGTTGGAAAGATCCTTTGTAGGAGGAAATGGCAAGCCACTCTAGTATGCTTGCCTGGAGGATCCCATGGCCAGAGGAGCCTGGCAGGATAGAGTTCAAAGGGTCGCAAAGAATCGGACACAACTGAGTGACTGAGTACACACACACACACACACACACACACACACACACGCATGCATGCACATATACAAGTTATAGTTAATAAGCATGCTTTTCCTGAAAGAGGAAGAAATAGATCAAAATTTATGGTGCCTGAAGCTTATAAAATTTGGGGGACACACTTCAAGAGTTGGCAGAGGGACACACTTCAAGAGTTGGCAGGTGAGGGGACCATATGTATTGCACTGGAAAACGTTAGGAAGATGGACACTGTTTCTTTTTTTTTCCTTTGGTATCAAGAGAACATCAGACCTGGGTTGGATCTCTGGGTTAGGAAGATACCCTGGAGAAGGGAATGGCAACCCACTTCAGTATTGTTGCCTGGAGAATTCTGTGGACAGAAGAGCCTGGCGGGCTACAGTCCATGGAGTCACAAACTCAGACAAGACTGAGCAACTAACACTTTCATTTTCACTTTCAGAAAGAGAGCAGAGGAAATAGCAGTCCTGAATGAGGAATTCTCCTTGAGGCTGTGAGGAGGAAAAAAGCCATACTCCACAGTTTCCTGAAGTTGATTTCAGTGCTGAAGGAATTTTGTGGCAGCCCTGACAGAGGTGTTACACCTCAGCCTGTGCCTAATGGGGGTCCTGTTGAATGATATTGTCCCACTCTATTGGGTAGAACCTGAACTGTTGGTCTCAATGTCTCCCAGACCAGGTGGACATGCGGCTTACCTGTACATATAGAGACCCCGACCCCATGCCTCAGCAAAAATGAGAGAATAAAGAGATTCCAATACGAATATTAGATACCACGTTAAATGCAGTATACTAGGCTACTCTATCAAAAAGCAGAGTCACATTGGTTTAAAAAATCCATCTGCATGATGATTATCAGAAAGACAGTTCAAACAAAGTGGCAAAAAAATGTGTTAATGTGCAATATATACAGGAAAATGAAAAACCAGAAAACGGGGATGCCAAACAGGATTCAGATGCAAGAGATGTAAACAATTTAAAAGGATTCCTAACGATGCTATATCATAAAGATGCAATCATATACATATATATATATATATATGTATACACTCAGAGAGATGCAATTCACTGTATAGGTAGGCAGAAAGATAGATAGATACCGTATACACTATAATCTCACTGTAGTTAGATACTAATAATATATATGTATACACACATCCACACATCCACACACACATATATTTATATAACATTTATCCATTAAGCAATTCAGCAGCAGAATATGCAGTGCAAAATCTTGAAAAATAAGGATTACTTGATTTAAAAAATATTTGTGGGGAAAATTTAATATGCTTTTCACAGAATTTGACATGTCAAGTAGACAAAATATAAAAAGGAATATAAAATTCTGAATAATAAAAATCATTGTTAATACTGAATTCTAAACCCAGACTGCCTGGGTTTGATACCCCCTTATCATCTCTTAACTAGATGCTCTAAGACAATTTAGTTTACCTCTATGTGCTTCAATTTCCTTGTTTGTTACATGTGAAAAATGATAATACTGATCAGGTTACTGTGAGGATTAAATAAACAGCTAATATAAAACATTTAAAATACTACCTGGTACATGTTTTGGGCTATAAAATTATCTCTCGATGTCACCATCATCACCATCATCTCCTAGAAAAACATAAACACATTAAATTGACACAGATTGAAAAAGAACTGAAACGACTAACAATCATAAGAGAAATTGGAGTGGGCAATTTTCATAGCCCACTAAAATCAGTGATTATGGCAATAGCAAAAATGATAATATTTGGTCTGAATGATAGGCTTGTTAATATTTATTTTTTTCAAAACTTTAAGCTACTACCTAACATCATCATCATTTAATTTATTACATCTCAACTTTGTAAGATACTTTACATGAAATAAAACACTCACTTGTAGAGTATGAAAGCATCTGTCAAATATGCATATCTTTGTAACCTCAATCACAACCAAAACCAATATTTTCATCACTTGAAAAATTCTCTGATGCCCAACTGCAATTCATCTCTCCACCTCAGCCTTAAGCAAACATTCTCTGTTTTCTGTCACTATCAAATTGCTGTGGCTTTCCTTGAATATCTTTCTTAATAGCATACCATTTTCTAGATTAATCTAAGTAATGAGTATTAGCAAATTTTGTCTTTTTAGTGTTAACAAGTATTATATTTGTGAAAGTAGCACAATGTTTTAATCCATTAATCTTCTGATGGACATCTGTGTGGTTTTCAACTTTTGCCTGTTAGAAATAATTGCTCTGAATCTTCATTGCACACCTTTGTGTGGACATATGCTTTTTTTTTTCTTTTGAGAAAATGCATAGGAGTAGAGTTTCTTGGTAGCAGTATTGTAAGAAACTACCAAATTGTTTTTCAAAGTAGTTTTAACACTTTAAACTCTTAGCAACCCAGGTGTAAGAATTTCAGTTGATTCACATCCTCAAAAACGCTTTGGTATTTTCACTGTTCTTCATTTCAGCCTTTCTAATTGGTGAAAAGTCAAAGTGAAAGTCACTCAGTCATGTCTGACTCTTTGTGACCCCATGCACTATACAGTCTGTGGAATTATCCAGGGCAGAATACTGGAGTCGGTAGCCATTCCCTTCTCCAGGGGATCTTCCCAACCCAGGAATTGAATTGGGGTCTCTTGCATTGCAGGCAGATTCTTCACCAGCTGAGCTATCAAGGAAGCCCTGTGTAGTGGTATTTCACTATCATTTTAATTTGTATTTTCCTGATGAATAATGAGTACCTTTTTTATGTGCTTAAAGGTTATTCACATATCTTTGGTGAAATGTCTGTTTACATATATTTTTTAATTGTTTTAGTTGGTGTTCTTGCTATTGAGTACTTTACATTAAAATTAAATTCCTTAATGATATCTTTCAAAGATCATTTTCCACTTTGATGAAGACCAATATTTTATTTTTCTCCATGTTTTATGTTATTGCATATAAATGTGTATGTATGTGTGTCCTAAGAAATATTTTCCTTCCCCAATAACTTGTATATTTTCTTCTAGCAATCTTAAAGTTTTACTTTTAGGTTTGTGATCCATTTCAAATTTTATGTTTAGGTTTGTGATTCATTTTCCTGGTGTATGTATAGTGAGTTAAGATTAATTTATTCCAAATTCCAAACAAATATCCATTTGTTTAAACACTGTTTCTTAAATATGACATTTTTATCATAATTATCTTAGAAACTTTGTCTAAAACCAATTGATCATGTAAGTGTATTTCTATTTTTAAATACTCTTTTATGTTGTATTGAAGTGTTCTGCTAAAACTACACTGGAGTGATCACTTTAGGAGAGTAGTAAATGTTAAAATCAGAAAAAACAACTTCCATTTTGCTCTTTATCATTTTGATTTTACTTTTAAAAGTTATTTTCATTCTATTAAATTTTATTGTCATGACAATTGCCACAAGAAAACCAGCTGGGATTTTGGTTAGAATTATTTCAAATATAAAGACCTATTTATAGATAATTGACTACTTAAAAATATTAAATTTTCTCATCCATGAACATGGTATATTTCTTTCTTTCTTTAAGTCTTAGTTTATTTCTTTCAGTACTTCACTGTAGTTTTTAGTGTACAGATCTTAGTTTAAAGCTTTGATGCCCCCAGTGACTAAAGAATAAGAATATGAGAAGTGAAGTGAAAGTTGCTCAGTCATGTCCGACTCTTTGCGATCCCATTGACTGTCCATGAAACTCTCCAGGCCAGAATACTGGAGTGGGTAGCCTTTCCTTTCTCCAGGGGATCTTCCCAACCCAGGGATCGAACCCAGGCCTCCTGCATTGCAGGTGGATTCTTTACCAGCTGAGCCACAAGAATATGAGAAGATCCCGCAAATGTTTCTAAGAAGGAAAAGCTAGTGAGATATGGAGCAGTAGGGAGAAAAAGCCAATTAAATTGAATTCAAGACAGAAAGTAAAACGATGACTTGAAGACCATGAGTATAGATGATTCTTTCAAGGTACTTTACTGTAAGAAGAGGCAGGAAAATGACAGAGGTAGGTGGAAGACAGTGTGACATCTGAAAGATTGTTGATTTTTAATCTCCACGCTGTAATGACACAGAAGAGGGGGAGAACGGGTGATTCTGAAGAGGTGGACAAGAAGCTGGAACAATGTCTTGAATACACAAGAGAGCACAGTAACTAGAGCACAGTGGAGGACTTGCTTGGGGAAGGACCATGGTTCACTCAGGGACACAGGAGTGAGGGCAGTCTATGGACACAGGGGCAGGTGTGTGACGGGAAGCAGTAGGAGGAGCTCCTAGAGCTGTCTTCTGATTGTTACTCCCTTCTCAGGGAAATAGAAAGCAAAGCAATTAGCTATCTTTGAATATGCGGCAGGGGTATTAGAGATTTAGGTCAAGGGGCATCTTTTAAATTAAATGAATTCCTCTTCATGGAAAAACCCACTACATTATGACTATTTTTCTCATACATCCTCAGAAAAATTCAGCATATTGGCATTTTTATAAGTAAATAATATGTTGATTTCAAAAGAGAGATGCCTCTAAATTAAAAAAATGTAGAGGTTAAGTTAAGGTAATTATCAGCCCTATAAAATACTTCTTCCATTTTGCCTCTTCACGAATTGGGCGACTAGTACGGCCCATTTTGATTAACCTAGTGTTATGAAGCATTAATTCCTCTCTTAAGCCTCACAGGATGGTAGGTAGACCCCATGTAGAAATGAGGTATATGACTGACATTTTTACAGAAGAATGTGATCATAGAAATCCATAATGTAGTCATAACATGCAGTCACAGAAACCTTCTGGCTTATTGGATAAAGGCAAACTGAGTCTGAAAGATACCCATATTCGATTTGTGGATTTTGTTTTCCCAGAATCCATATTCTTGAAGATGTTAAAAGTGAATTTCTTTTTATTACAACATGAAAACAAGTGCAAGCAATTTTTCTGCTCTCATGTTGTGGCCATGTGTGTATGTGTTGTGGGTGTCTCTGCATTCAGGTGGTCTCTCTATTTCTTATTTTCGTTCAACAAGCTGTAACTCCCTTCAAAACCAATGGCAAAACCCCAACATATTAAAAAGTTTCACCGAAAAGTTGGTCACAAAAAAAAAAAAAAATAGCATTCTTTTCCTTACAGAGCTGTTTTGCAATCACATAAACAGTGGCTCTTGGCCTCAAAGATTATATGTGTGTTACCTGGGAGAGTAGCTCTACTCTTTTGGATGTCCCTTTCTTTATGTGCTTATCTATCTTTTAGAAGCCTCGTGCACAAATTAAAAAAAAAAAAAGGTTTAGAAAGGTTTCATAAGATCCTTTGATTTTATTTCCCTTTCTCTTCTCCCTAACTAGTGGCAGAAGTTACAGACATGCTTCAGAAAGCTTACATTTGAATACAGTCTAAATCAGGGCAGACCCTTGACCTGCTTAATCTTCACTTGCAAATGACAATGCAGTGAAACCAGAGGAAGAAAAAAAAAAAATCACTTCTTTTCCTGTTGGAAGCCTAATAAGTAGTTAGCCTGACCCAGTTTTCAGTAAGAGATTTTCTGATGACCCAACAGGAGTGACTATCTCTAGTCAAAAAAAAAGGGGAGGGTGAATTTAATCTTTCATGCCACTGGAATGGCAGCTGCTCTTAGTATTCTCTGATTCTGTGAAGGATGACAAAGATAGAGCTGACTTTTCAATGTAGGGAGAATTTTCCTTTTGAATATTCCAAACGGGAGATTTGCACATGTGCCTCAAGAACTAATTGTCTAGGTTCCGTCAGGAATGCAGCAGTAGAGAAGCGTATTTTATGCTTAAGACCAGAGAGGAGCCACGCAGTACTCAGTGGATAAAAGGCTTGCAGTCCCAGCTGGGAAAAAGAGTCCCATTATCTCCCAGCTGCATAGACGTTCCATACGGCTTGGTTCTGCCTGGATGCACAGCATGCCTGGCTGAAAGCTTGAAACAGAGTTCTGCAGAAAAAACTGTAAAGATCCCGAGACGTTTCCCTGGTAAGATCTGTAAGTACAAAATTGTGCTGTCTGCTGCAATGAGAATATTGCTGGGCAAGCTGCAGCTTTTCTTCCTTTCAATATCTTTGTATTAGCATAACAGGTAAAAGCTTGGGTTGGGGGAGAAGTCACTGCTTTATTTATGCTGTGTTTTCATGATGCTGATGCTTAAAATGCATTTATTCCTGTGAAAGAAAATGTATTGAATCTGTATTCGGAAGAGCTTAGGATCAAACCAGGGAAAGAGACTACAGGTATATTTTTCAGTGTTGCACTAGTCTTTGCTGCAGTAAAACTAATGGGCAAGACGGGATGACAGTGCTAATTCTAGTACTTTCAGATGGCTTCACGCCCTTTCTGTACCGGCAAATGGGAAAATGTGATTGCTAACTTTTTTCATCAAAGGGTAAAGGGGTGGGGTTTACAGTGTCCAACGGATGATTTAAAGGAATGTTTAGGGAAAGTTTCCTTGGGGAGGGTTTCGGTTAGGGGAGCAAAGTAAGACTGGAGGTCACATGAGCTTGCAAAATTCATCTGGTATTTCACCACTTATGTAGCTTCTAGATAATAGTTTCTGGAGTTGCCATTTATAATAATTAAGCTTGTCAGTATTAAGGTATGTATAATACTTTATGGAAAGTTTCAAAAGTTGATGACTTGGGAACAAAACTTTTAAGAGCTCCGAGATTAGCCACATATAACCTGTTATGTTAATGGAATACTGTCAACACTGGGAGTTTGGGGGAAAATTGGAATTCATAGTTTTGCTTCTCCAATTGTAAACTACTTATGTTTAAATAATCAGCATCCTGACTATGTCCTCTGAGAAACATTCACAGAATGACTAAATAGAAGTTATACCAAGAGGAAAAATAGGGAGAACAGTAGAATTACACAGAATCAATTTGGAAAATGAGGTATTCATAATCTTATCTACAGTGGCAATGTTTTTCAGAGATCTGTGTAAAAAAAGAAGCCATATGTTGAATACTGAATTGCTTGTTCTGAACAATTTTCATTTGTCTGATGGGTTTGTTTATCATCTTTTTTATTCTTGTTTTTAAAGGCTTTACCAATTTATGTGTATTGTATTTTATAAGAAAAAAATATATTTAAGCACACTCTCCCTTTTCTCTCCCTTCTCTCATACATGTAAACCTACACAAATTCACAAAACAAACAGACACATACAAAAATACTGACATGATTTGTATAACACACAGAAATAGAAAGCTATTTCATCTTTGATGCTTCAGTGATTTTTTAAAAGCAACATCATGGCTATGCAGTCCAAAGACTATAAAATATAAATCTGCAAACTTTTATATAAGGCCTTATATGAGGTTATATAAATGCATAACTTATCACATCTTATAAAAAAAAATCCCATCAACTACAGTGCATGACTTTCTTTGAGCATTTCTAGAGAAGTTCCAGAATACTTTTTTTTTTTAATTTCCATGTAACTTTTCCTAATGAAAACAAATTTAAATTGTCATTTAGCAAATTATCACACATTTGGTCCAAATTTAGTGAAGGAGAAAGGTTATGACATATCTGCTTATTATTCACTTATGTATTTATTTTAACATCATATTAGAATACAGTATATTCATTAAAAATAACTCAAGCTAAACCTAAAAGTTTGAAAAAGAACTTTCAACACCCGTAATAACAATTATAAATTTAAAGACTATCATTGGAGATACCCAATGCTGATTCATTAAGTAAGAAAGACTTTAGTACGAATGACTTCTTACCATATATTTATTTTTTATATTTTTACAAGTAAGTATTTATATAATATGATCAATGATGATGATGATAGATAGATAGATAGATGACAGATTCATAGACAGATGTTCTTCTAAAAGACATGATCTTACCCTACTCTGACAAAGGTATTGAATTTAATTTTAGATTTGAACTAAGCAGGGAAAAAAGAAAGCTGATATAAAACTGAAAAAAATGACAAAATTGCAGGTATTCATTTCTTTCCAAAAGAAAGATAAGTTCCAGAAAAAATTGCCTTAGAGTTAAGAACAAAAATTATAAAATTATTAATAGTTTGAAGTCATTTTTAGAATGAATGTTTAAATATTAAACTATCTCTTATAAGTCCTTGTTGTGATAAAGAAATTAGCCCATGGAGTTTATCTCTCTTACACATATCACCTAAATTTTAATTATAGTATCAGTTTTATATTACTGAGATTTATAGTATTTATATCCTGGCTTAATTCCTACAGTCTTCATTTGGACTTATTTCAAGTTTGAAAAGATTCAGTCCTTACCAATTGCTCAATTTACCATTCCTATATTCTTTACTTTGAATCATTTCTTGGGTTGCTAGAGTTCATTTTTAGCCCTCCATCAAAGAAACTGTCATAGATGCTATATTTCCTATGTGCTTAAATAGAATGTTTCTTCCATTTGCTTTAAACATGGAAGACAAGTTATCTTTCTTGAATCAAATTTTTTTTTTCTTTCCTTCAGAGGTTTGTAAATATTTATAAACAGTGCTGAGGACACTTCCTGTATTGAAAGTTGCTGTCCAACAGTTTTTAGATATATTTGAAGTTTTCATCCTTGTATATAACTTTCTTTTATTGTTATGGATGGCCACATGATTCTTGTTTATTTGGTTGGTTGTTTTTGCCAGAATATGTTCTGAAGTTGGTCAGTCTTCATCAACTTGGCTTGAGGATGCTGTACCCCACTGATTTGAGATTATTTTATTTCAATTTTTTATTGTTACACTATGTATTTGATGTTTTTTCCCCAGAGAATGTGGAGATTGTTTTTATATTACTTCTTCTTTTTCTCTAGGAACACCAATTACAGGCATGTTGGGTCTCATGTGTCTGTCTTCAATATCTATTATATTATCCAAATTATTTTTAATTTTATACATTTTCAGTTCACTTTGATTTTCTTTAAAAAAAATATGCAGAAGATACTAACTCTATATAAGAGTAACTAAGCACTTCCTCCAAACTGGGGCTGATTCTTCTTGAGATTGACATTTTTTTATCTGCACTTCCCCTTTCTCCACCCCTTTGATCTTCTTTTTCTTTTAAAATAGGCAGAGATGTAGGCATCAGCAGAGTGCAGGTGATAATTAAGGCACTGAAACAATTTTGTATGATACTATAGTGGCAGATACGTATCATTATATGTTTGTCATAATCCTAAGAATGTACAAGAATCAACCTTAATATGAACTATGAATTTTGAATGATAGTAATGTAACAATGTAAGTTAAACAATTGCAACAAATTGTAGAACCATGTATCACTATGGGAGCATAAGTTGCTTGTAGGGGAGACTGTTCAAGTATATGGGGGCAGGAAGTACAAGGTATCAGGTTTAGAGGCAAACTGCATCCTCCTAAAAGTAAGAGAAGAAGGTAATTATCACTTTATCTTGATGCACCTTCCCTTAAGTCTATTTTTTTTTTTTTTTTTTAGCAGTGATGAAAATGTACTTCAGAGTCTGTTTTGGGATAATGTCTACTCACATTTTTCATTGAAGACAGGGGGTTTTTTGCTTTGTTTTATATCCTACCATCACCACTATATTTTTCTTTCTTCTTTGTTGTTTCTGTAAAATAAGAGAGGAGTAGAAATATTTTTTAACAAGCTTTAAGTAAAAATCTTTCAGTTTGGAAAAATTCTTTTAAATGGAAATTTCATTAGGAAATTAAATTATTCTCATTATTCATATTGACAAGAGCTGTTTTAGTTAAAATTGAGTTTGTGTGCACTGTGTATTCTAGTATTAAATACTTATTATAGTCAAGGCCAGGACAAACTACAGGGATAAATAAAAAAAAAACACACAGAGTCAAGACCATTCTTTTGATCTTCTATTAGTCTTTCATGAGGGAGTCTATGGCCTACTTACCTATCTTGCAATGAATCTTAAGATAATTTACAGTGAATTTGGGTCCTAGTAACATGAATTAAAATTAGCTGTCTCAAATATTTAATGGCAGTAGAGTGGGTATAAAACTGAAGCATAATCGGGTTCCAATTAAATGAATAAATGAATGAAATTACTTAGATATTGATATTTTTAAAGAAGCAATAAAAGGATCATGTATTCTATGAAGTAACAAAATGAATGTTCTTACTGGTAAAACATGTTGCAATTAAGTCACATTTTCTGCATGGGTCTAAAGTGATAAGCAGGATCCTGATGGCAGGCCACTCAAGCTGAAGTGCCATCCATCACCTATATACCTGCTCTTCTCTACCTCCAGCACAGAGTAGCCTTGTGGTCTTAAGTGAGTTACTTAGCCTCTCTATACCTTGGTTTCCCCATCTCTAATGGAGAGAAAAATATTTCATAGTACTAGCAAGAGGATTAAATGGGTTAATATGTGAAAACACCTTGGAAGAAAGCCTTGAAATTAATAGGCACTCTTTGTAGTAGATTTTTAATCATTTTTATCTTAGTATCACTACTATAATATTTGTCTAAAAAGCTTCGGGATTAATTGAGAAGCAATGATATGAAACAATGAAAATAATGAACTTACAATTACCATCTAACCAATTATATTGGGTACTTAGTAGAAAATTAAATATGGAGGCATAAATCACAGTTAGATACAAAAATGGAGGTTAGGGAGCATTGAGAGAAGCCCTCAGATCCATATAGCTTAAAAACAGAAGTGATATTTCTGCATACACCAAACAATCAGACCTGATCTAGAGTAAGAATTTATTTAATTTTCTGATTATAAATACAATACACTTTAAAAAAAAGCACTTTAAGCAAAACATATACACACAAAAAAAGCCATAATTCCTTTCACCAAAGAAAGCCATGGCAAGATGCTTATGCATTTCTTTCCTGTTGTTACTAAGAATTTTCTTCAATATTTTAAAAAAAATTAAAATTTTAATGTTCTAAAAATGTAACACATACACCTGGAAACAACTGTAATGAAATTTGAAACCACAGGAAACATTCTAGACTGAAAAATACCTCCCTGCACACTTCCAGTCCCACTTCCCAGAGATGATTTCAACAGTTTATTGTATTTATTGTTTACTGCCTTTTATTGATCACTTATTCTTTATACATTTTTACTATCTTAAAAATTGGATACTCTCTTTATTGCATTTCAGTAAAAATTAATACCTTAACATAATATAAAACTTTATATTTTCTAAAATAGCTGAAGAAAATATATGTCTCACCAACTGAATAATGACTTGTTTAAATTTTCCCCAAGATATTTTACCTAGTGTCTACCTTTCTATTTTATTTTCAGTTTATTTTTAAACTGTTTCCAATATTTTTGTCAATGTTTACTGAGATATATTACTTGTTTTTCTGACATTTATTTACTACATCTTCTAGCTACATACATGCATTTCGTGGATTCATTTCCTGTATACTAAAGATCACTTGCAGGTGATTCTAGAAACAGTATTAAACTCTCTTAAAATTTATGTTTGAGAAAATTACTTATTTTTTTTATATCTACAATAATTGTATAGCTGGTTACAGAACTTGATATTGACCGATAGCTGATCTCTTTCTCTCAACCATTTTTGCATATTCTGTCTGATGACTTTCTGGATTATAATTTTTTGCTCATGAAAAGACTGCTCCTAGTCTAATTATGACTCTGAAGATATAAGTCTTTAACTCTTGTAGATTTTAGGAAATTTTCCTTGCATCGATGTCTTTGGGATTACCACAGTAGTGTACGTAGGTGTGAACTTTTTAAAAATATATCTTACGTAGGACTCCACCAGCTCCTAAATCTGTTGTTTCTCAATTCTGAAAAATTCTCAGCTACTATATTATTTAATATTTCTTCCCCTCCATCTCTTTATTTTTTCCTTCAGGATACTCATTAATTATTTGATTCTTCTATTCTTCTGTGTCTTATTGTATATATTTTTATATTTTCCTTTTTGGTGTTGTATTCTTTGTGATTTCCTCAGATCTATACTTCATATATTTATTTTTCTTTTCAGGAAAAGGAATTTTAATTAATTAACTTATTTTTGGCTGTGCTGGGTCTTCATTGCTGTGTGGGCTTTTTCTTTAGTTGTGGTGAGTAAAGGATACTCTCTAGTTATGGTGTGTGGGCTTCTCATTGCAGTGGCTTCTCTTATTGCAGAGCACAGACTCCAGGCATGTGGTCTTCAGCAGCTGCTGCATATGGACTGAGTAGGGATCTAAAGCACACAGGCTGAGTAGTTGTGGTGCACAGGCTTAGTTGATCAGGGCATGTGAGATCTTCCCAACTCAGGGGTTGAACCCATGTCTCCTGCATTGGCAGGAAGATTCTTTATCACTGAACCAGCCGGGAAACCCTCAGAAAATATTTTTATATTTCTATTATTTCTATTTTTTTTTTAAATTTTCTTACTATTCTGTTTGTGACTAACAGTTTCTCTTCCATCCTTTAGCTCTCCAAAAAGTTAACTGAGCTTATTTCAAAATTGAATTTTGTTTGTTTGACTGGTTTTAATTGTTAGAGGCAAATTATTCCATTACTGGTGTCTGCTGGACCTCCCTCATGGTGGCTCATTCATTGTCTGTTTATGATTTCCTTTTAGGACAAATTCACCTTCAGCAGATGTTGCTTTCCATCTAAGAGGCCAGCATTATGTGAGTTGAAGATGCTTCTCTGTAACATTGCTTCACTTTTGCCTCTAGAGTGGCTCTATAATTTCTTCCTGTTTTAGACTACTTTCTGCGTTAACTTTTTGGCCTAAAATTACCTCATCATGCAGATGGGATAAATTTGAGCCCTACCACCAAGTGTGTCATAAACTTGGTGTTCTGGCTACCTATGAGAGAATCTTTTTCTACCAGATAAGCACAATCTTTCAAGATTCCTTGGGTTATTTAGGCTTTACCACTTCTTCACCAGTCTACATTTGAGTTTTCTCTTCATTTTTGGTCCCTTGCACATTTTTCATTTACAACTTTAGTTTTATATATATGTATGCATATATATGGAGAAGGCAATGGCACCCCACTCCATTACTCTTGCCTGGAAAATCCTATGGACAGAGGAGCCTGGTAAGCTGCAGTCCATGGGGTCACTAAGAGTGGGACAAGACTGTGACTTCACTTTCACTTTTCACTTTCAAGCATTGGAGCAGGAAATGGCAACCCACTCCAGTGATCTTGCCTGGAGAATCCCAGGGACGGGGGAGCCTGGTGGGCTGCTGTCTATGGGGTCGCACAGAGTCAGACACGACTGAAGTGACTTAGCAGCAGTAGCAGCAGCATGCATATATATATGAATAATATATATATATGTATTTGTTTTAGAAGTATATTATACTTAGAGAGCATTTTATGTGCTAGTGGTGGAAATGATACCATTCTCATTACATTGCATAATATCATATACTTTCATGTTGGCTGGACTTTTCCTCATCTTTTCTGTCTTTTAGAAAGTCATCAAATTTTCTGGCTCGCTGGTAGTTTTTTTCTGATATTCTTATGATCTCATATATATCTTTTGCTATGTTTTGGATCAATTCTCTGGTATGTTAGGAATGGAGGCATACACTCATTCTAAAATATTAATCTGAAAGTTGATTCTGAAATTTAAAAACAGATTTTTTTACAGAAATGAAAGACTACTTTCCTTAATTTTTCAGGAATTTCTAGATCCTCACATTATCTAATAAGGAATGGATAATGCTAAAAAGAATCCGCCTGAAATGTGGGAGACCTGGGTTCAATCCCTGGGTTGGGAAGATCCCCTGGAGAAGGGCATGACAACCCACTCCAGTATTCTTCCCTGGAGAACCCTGTGGACAGAGGAGCATGGTGGGCTACAGTCCATGGGGTCGCAGAGTCAAACACAACTGAGCAACTAAGCACAGCACACAAAATCGACTCTATCAGTTTTCCATTGGTTCCATAGACATTAATTTAACTCACTGAAATGTCTGATTCAGTCCAAAAGGACAGTTTATTCAATGAGAAAATATGCTAGGTGACACTGTAGAATTTAGTTAGAATATGAGAAAGTTTGTGTATTCTTTGAGAGTAGTTGTTATATTAATTCTTTAAGTTTGCTGCTGCTGCTGCTGCTAAGTTGCGTCAGTTGTGTCCGACTCTGTATGACCCCATAGGCGGCAGCCCACCGGGCTCCGCCATCCCCGGGATTCTCCAGGCAAGAATACTGGAGTGGGTTGCCATTTCCTCCTCCAGTGCATGAAAGTGAAAAATGAAAGTGAAGTCGCTCAGTCGTGTCCGACTCTTCCCGACCCCATGGGCTGCAGCCTACCAGGCTCCTCCGTCCATGGGGTTTCCCAGGCAAGAGTACTGGAGTGGGGTGCCATTGCCTTCTCCCCCTTTAAGTTTAATGATGAGCAAATTCTTAAAATGTAGAAGCAATTATTCAAAATGGTTTTTAGCAGAGCAATTTCTAAGGACACAATAAAGCTGAGTTCCAAATAGATCATTATTTTAGGTGAGTTCTGCTGATTGGAAGTGAAGATACTGGATTGGATGGATTTTAAAAGTTTTTTTTTTTAAGTCTCCTTTTAAAGCAGCAAGGAGAAACTCAAATATGATGTTTTTCAAAGTTTCTAGTAATTTCTCAGTCTTGTCTATAAAAAGCCATTATGGACACTTTACTTTCAAAGCTTTTATTCGTTTATTATTTCAAAATTTAATTTATTTGGCTTCTTTTACATTTGCATGACTAACAGGACTGTGTAAGAAACTGTATAGAGGCTTTTATAGTATCTTTGCAAGTATCAGGAGTGTATTATAGTTGTTGGAATGGAGCTCTTAGCCAAAGAACATAATTTTCCTCTCTGGCGTCTGTCAAATTCCTCCAATCAGTAAAGAGCAGCAAATGAAAAAAGTCAGAAGCCAGATATGCTGCTACTTTTCTATTGACTATTATAAAAGTAAATTAAGAAATTCCTTAAAATTTTATTGAGATGAAAAGCTTACAATTACTCAAGGATTGACAGAGGTGATTTTCCCCCAATCATGTAACATTAAGATGTTTTCTAAGCATTTAATCTTGTTAGCAAATTCTTAGAAGTAGAAGTGAAGTCGCTCAGTCGTGTCCGATTCTTTGTGACCCCATGGACTGTAGCCTACAAGCCTCCTCTGTCCATGGAATTTTCCAGGCAAGAGTACTGGAGTGGGTCCAGGGGATCTTCCCGATCCAGGGATCGAACCCAGGTCTCCCGCATTTCAGGCAGACACTTCACCATCTGAGCCACCAGGGAAGCTCCTGTTGGGCTTCTTAAATATGCTCAATTGTGAATCTGTGGTGCTCACAGGTATGTTAATTCTGACATTGCCATATATATATAAATCAACACAAAAGGGTGTACTTAAGAGTCACATTAAAATTAAATTCTCTTAAAATAATACACTTTCTTTCAGAGATGCTAACGTTATTATTATTTTGTGCCAGTGATACCTATACAGATTGCTTCCTGTCAAGCTATAGGGAGAGCACTTTGATGGGGAAAGCTCTGTCTTAGTTGACTGTACTCTAGTTTCATCTATCGTTATAAGATGTTCAGAGTGACAGAAGCAGTTTTCTTATAGAAAAAGAGACAATGGAATTTAAAAGAAAAATAATCTATTTGCCCTGTGTGGCTCAACATAGAGAACCAGAGAAAAGTTTTCATACATTTACACATACACATCCATCATCTGCACAATACTTGAGACAATTTCTGTTACCATTAGTGGTTTCTTCACTTAAAAGGTAAAAGTCATTTTCCACAAAGAAACAAGGAACAACAGAAAAATCATTATATGCCATTGACGTTTCAAGACTTAAAAATATATCTTTGGATGTCCTAAAGTATACTTTTAAAGAGGTTTAGCTTCTTTTCTTTCATGTCTTTATTTGTACATGATATTATTTCAATTTATCCAAAAATTCTGGTTAATCCAGATCAATAATTTAAAATAATTATATACTGACTACATTATAATTCAATAAAATGTACTGATAATAAAGCAATAGTAAAAGGCATTTTCAAGTTTAATTAAATAACATTGCAGAACACTAAAATTTTTCAATATTTTCTTTTCAAATTATTGAAAACATGTGACGCATAAATTTACAATTATTGTCTTATAGACACCGTCACTGTGTTTTCATGGACGTTTGGAGCATATTTTAATTTTTTCATGATTTATTGTGGTTTTGCTCTCTCCAGTGTCTAATTTCCTAAAAGTTTGGGCCCTGACTTGTTCCTCTTTGTATATTCACTGCCTGGTTCCTTGACAATAATTTTTACTAATATGTTAATCCCACAAATACTGACTGAATCCTTACTATGTGATTGATTCTATTTCAGGCAATGGAGTACAACTATGAACAGGACAGAGAAGAGTCCTGCTACTGTGGAATTAAAATTCTGATATGTGTTCTTGAATTCGATTAAATACTCATCTCTACCTGTTGGGGGGAGTTAACATGATTAATTTTATATCTTACTTGAGAAATAAGCATTAGAATTTTAATAAAATATTTAATTCCAAAATAATTTTTAAGGAAATAATAATCTTATGCAGTGAGAAACACAGAAAAAAACTACATAAAAAGGAATGCAGATTTGTTTGGAATAATACTTATCCCTCTATTATCATATGTAGTGATTTACTCTAGGCTATCCAGTTGATTCATACGCTATCTGAAAAAAGTCGATTGACAACAAATAGCATCTCATTTTATATACATGTTCACATAATTTTTTAATCACATGTCAACTGCTTTACCTGAATCTTGCTCATTTTCATCAAGTAAATGGTACTTGTGGACTCACTATGATGATGAAATATGTTCAAAATTTGCAAACTACATTAAATTCTTAAAACTTCAGTAAATCAGTCTATACAGCAGTGGAGGAAACTGAAAACAAACAGAATATCACTTTCTAACCCCCTTTTTTTTTTACTGATAATGAGAATTATACATATTTATTATACAAAATTTGAAAATGCAGAAAAATATGCATTACTCATTTTCCTGCATCTTTTCAGTTATCTTGTGTGTGTGTGTGTGTGTGTGTGTGTGTGTGTGTGTGTGTGTGTGTGTAAGATACAACATTGGGATGGATCTATGTGTTCTGGTTTTAACTGGTTTTCATTAATGAATACATTGTGTACATTTTGAGTATCATAAACATTCTCCTAAATTTGAAGGATATCCCACCAGATGGGTATGCCGTAAGTTTACTCAAAACAACAAACTGTCATTAGATATTTAGCTTTTTCTATCTATTTACTACTTATAAAAATGCTGTGGTGTGTATATCCTTGTACCTGGATCTTTCACACATGTCTGATTATTCCTTAAAAATAAATTTCTAGTATTATAATGTCAATGTCAGATGATACGCCAAAGTACACTATTTTGAAGATGTCACTGTGTTTACTACTAAATTGTGCTTTAGGAAGACAATTTCCTTGTTACTTCCAGGCAGATGAATTCCCATTGCCCACATATTTTAAACAATACATGTTATTAATTGTAAATGCTCTGATTCAGTGGCAAAACAACCACACAAATAAAATTTATTTCAATATTTCTCTAACTCACCTTTTTTCATAAATGTAGGCAAATATTTCATGGATGTTTGAACCAATTGTATCTGTGCCTGTTATTAAGGTCAGCCTATATTCTTGGTCAATTTTTTCCATTGGGATTTTTTTTCCTATGCTCTAGAAATGCATCATACAAGGAAATAACCCTGACTTTTCATACATATATGTCAAGCTTTTTTCAAAGTTTATAATATGCTTACCTCATTGCATTTTAAATGTGAAACCTTGTAAAATGTATGAAATACTCTCTAAACCTCAGTTTCTATATGTTCACAGTGATACCTGGATTGGATTTCACAAATTTGGAGGAACTGAATTGAGTTAATGTTTCGAAATGTACTTTTATAACTATACATGATACAAAACTATTGTTTCGCCTTATAAAATGAAATCACTGTTTGACCTAGATTGTTCATCAGATCACAAACAAGTCTAAATCAATAAGTTTGAAGTCTCTTAAGGATAGAAACTATGCCTTCAACTTTTTAGTTCTAGTACCTAGCATAGTATTTGCCATGTGGTGGATGCTCAATAAATGCTTCTTTAATGAATGTAGATTCTAAATATACCAAAGAAACATAAATTCAAATACATCTGTGCTCATTCCAAGTATGCTATTAGAATGTCACCTAAATCTAATGGTGTAAAAAATAGTACATATTAAAATGATAATTAATGTTAAACTTAAATTTATATCTCTGCCCTTGGCAACCACGGTAATCCACTCCATGATGAAGCAATCAGGAAATTTAAACCATTATTTATTACATCACTACAAACTGTGTTTGCTCTGTCTTTGGAGTTGATGTATGTCATGAATTTTATGGGGATTTGAAATAAAATGGTGACTCAAAAGTGCATACAGGTAATAGGAAATAGATTTCAGGGTAAAATATGTAATTGTAAAGATCTCTGGATTCATAAACAATTTATAAATTACAGAGAAAGAGTTACGTGTGAGGTATGTAATAATTTTTTGATCTTCAGTTATCTAAAACTATTATGAGATACATAACTTTTTTCTCCAGATGCTCAGTAGAAGAATTTCTTATTTTTCTGTTAACCTGCATTTAACTTAGTATAGCTTGCTATGTTCATATGGGATTCTATCTTAATTTGGAGGAAACTAATGAAGTATTTGGCTTTGCCAAACAGCACTTTGGGCATAGTTTTTGTGTGTGATTTAGACCTGAAAATATTCATACTTTGTTTGGTATATTGAATGAAAAAGATAAAAGCCATCAAACAGACATGTTTTACTTCTAGTCCAGAATCATGGTATTCATAAATCAGGACATGCTACAATAACAAAAAATCCCTAAATCATATTTTTTTAACAAAGAGCTCATTTTATTCAATGAAGTATATTCAGTAGATGTCAAAGCAATCTACTTTGAATAGAGCAATATAGGCACAAACAAGAAATCAAATATTATTGTATGCATATTACTGAATCCTCTCTTCACTTGTTTTTTTGTTTGTTTTCTAGCTTTTCCAGAAATAATTGATATATTATGTAAGTTTAAGGTATACAACATCAGGTTTTGATATATGTATACTGACAATCCTCAGTGCAAAATGGCTCAACTTACAATTTTCTGACTATGATGCTGAGAAAGTGATATGCATTCAGTAGAAATTGTACTTGGAATTATGAAATTTTATCTTTTCCCCAGGCTAATGTATGCAGTATAATCTCTCTTGATGTTGGGCAACAGTGAGGTGCAATTTCCTGTCTGCCAGGCAATCGCAAGGGTAAACAACTGATACACAAACTACCACTCTTAGTATAGTATATATATATTCCACTTTTAGTATAGTATTCAATAAATTACATGATATGATAGGTTAGGTATATAAATGTATTTTGACTTATATTTTCAACTTATGTTGGATTTATCAGGATGTAACCCCACTGGAAATTGAGCAAGGTCTGTATATTGCAAAATGATTACTGCAGTAAGGTTAGTTAACATATCCATCACCTTACATAGTCACCTTTTTTTATGGTGAGAACTTGTGAGATCTACTCTCTTAGTAACTTTCAATTAACAATAAAATATTATTAATTATAGTCACTATGCATGCATTACATTCTAAGAACTTATTCATTTTATATCTGGAAGTTTGTACCCTTGGACTACCTTCACCCATTTCCCCCATATCTACTCACCTCTGGCAATCACCAGTCTGTTCTGTTTCTATGGATTTGGTTTTTCTAGATTCTACATGTAAGTAAGATTATATGATATTTGTCTTCCTCTCTCTCAGGCTCAGTTCACTTAGCATAATGCCCTCAAAGTTCATCTATGTTGTCATAAATGGGAGGATTTCTTTTTTTTATGGATAAAAAATATGCTGGATGCAGTGTGTGCGTGCTCAGTCATGTCTGCCTCTTTGTGACCACATGGACTGTAGCCCACCAGGTTCCTCTTTCCATGAGATTCTCCAGACAAGAATACTGGAGTGGGTTGCCATTTCCTCCTCCAGGGGAAATTCCCGACCCAGGGATCGAATTTGCATTTCTGGCATCTCCTGCATTGGTAAGAGGATTCTTTACCATTAGTGCCACCAGTTCAGTTCAGTTCAGTTGCTCAGTTGTGTCTGACTCTTTCCAACCAACTAGCACCACCATTCACATCCAAAATAGGGTCCATAGGGTCACAAAGAATCACACATGACTAAAGTGACTTAGCACACACACATATCCTCAAGACAGTGATTTCATTTCTTTCAGATATATACCCAGAATGACTGCCTGGATCATATAGAAGCTCTGTTTTTAATTTTTTGAGAAACCTCCATACTGTTCTCAATAATGATTGTAACAATGTATAATCTCACCAACAGTGCACAAGGGAAATGAAAGCAAAATTGTCAGTTGTGCTGACTCTTTGTGACCCCATGGACTGTAGCCCGCCAGACTCCTCTGTCCATGGGATTTTCCCAGCAAGAATACCAGAGTGGGTTGCCATTCCCTTCTCCAGGGGACCTACCTGACCCAGGGATCAAACCCAGAGCTCCTGCATTGCAGGCAAATTATCTACCATCTGAGCCACCAGGGACTCCCACACAAGGGAAACAATCTAACTCTCTAACTAAGATTTCTGTGTACATGTCTCTGAGGAAACTATCTTCAGTGCTAAAAACACAGAAAACTCAGTGCTAAAATTTCACATGAACACGTGCTTCCACAAGCACTTTGCTTTCAGAAAAGAGAATTCTAGAGTCTTGCAGTGACATTTAAGTGCTTCTACCCAGAAGTGATACATATACCTGCATTCACACTTCATTGACTAAAGCAGATCACTCAAGAGAGTGAAAAAGTGAAATTGCTTGTGTACCTGACAAGAGGAGGATGAGAAATATTGCTGAGTGACAACACTATCTACCACTGTGAGTTTGCTAACAAAAAACATTTTACTTAGCCGTTTTGCTAATGAATAAATTCACTTCACTTCAGTTGTGTCAACTGGTCTCAATACCTTAGATATGTTTTTTCTTTTGTTTTATTTAGATTCATTTTCAGTTTTTGTACCTATTAAAAAGTAATATCTATCAACATTTTTATCTGCTGTGCATTAAGCAATCATCTCATTCACTGTATTTTCATTAATTGATTTATTTATTCAGTAATTACTTATCATCTATTCCCCATATGCAAGACTCTGCTTGGAGTATTAGGGCTTGGAGAAATGTTCCTTGTACTCATGAATCTTAGAGCATTTGGAGAAAATATATTTGAATGAAATTGTCACATAAAGTGACACTTGTGCTAAATGCCCAGGAGAAGAGCCCCATGGTGCTATAAGAAGATAATATGACAAAATAGGAAAAGCCAGTGAAGACTTTCATGGGGAGTACTGACTAGGTGCTTGATTTGTTGGATGTGAGGGAAGACGTTTATATAGAAGGAAGACTAGATGAGCAGAGGAGGCACAGCAAGAATGAGAATCTGAAGAAGGCAAGGTTCAGATCCAGAGGGACCAGAGGTCCAGGTGCCACAAGAGGCTAGAGAAGTAGATGAGAACCTGACCTAGGGTTTTACAGCTCATGTTACGGCTTTGGATTTTCTTCCTTAGAAGATAGAGGAGCTATTGAGGATTATTAGTGAAATAATACCACCAGACTTAGGCACTGAAGTAATTCTCAGTACCATGTGGGAAACTTTCTCTTTCACTATTCAAGTATTCAGCATCAGAACAATACAGAAATTTAAAAGGAATGGAACAGGCAACGGAGGAATTAACCACCTATTCAGAGTTTCCTCTCCTTTAATGACAAAGCAAAATCGGTTTTAAGCGTCACAAGCTCTGAAATTGTGTTGTTTGTTCCTTATGTTGACATTTCCATGCAATAGTCATTTGAAACATTTGGGGGAAAAAGTAAAAGAACAGTTTACTAATTTTTAAAGTATAAGTAAGTCCAAAGTGGAAAGTATATAAAATAATAATATAGAAAACTAAAATCAAAAATAATATTTTCTTCTAAAAAATACTCCTAAATGTTTCCCTAAATTTTTATGTTTTAAGGATAACAAGATTTCTAATATATCCATTTTAAGCTAAAATTATACTCAAAATATACAGAGATGTAAAATGTCACCAGTAAACACATCACTTCCTGTATATATGTACCCACCTTCCCATCAAGAAATGATGTTTGTTTCTTGCCCTTTAATTCTGTTCTGGACTCAAAACTTGTCTTGACCAAAAGTGGAAGTGAAACTATGCCAATTCTTGGTCCCTAAGGGGCCATGCAGTTTCTAGTAATACTTTGATTTTCTTAGAACCTAAATACCATGTATTAAGTTCTTGTATCTGTGAAAGGAAGAGGTCTATTGAGTCCCTGTAGACACATCACACAAACAGAGAGGCTGCCTGGAGGAAACACAGGCTAGTCAGCTCAGAGTCTGCACCAAGCTGGAAAAAAGGTTTCTTGGATCTTCTAGTCCATTTGCAATATGATAGAGCAAAGGAACTATCCAGTGAACTCATAGGATTTTGAGAAATAATAAATTGGTGTTTTAACTACCAATTTTTGAGGTGGTTTGTTAGGGAGCATTCAAGAATTGAAACAGGCAAATTTACTTGGTCAGTTTTTAAAAGAAAAAATGCTACGAAGTGCTTCCAAGTCTCATTTTGCACATTCAGTTCAATTCAGTTCAGTTGCTCAGTCACGTCTGACTCTTTGCAACCCCATGGACTGCAGCACGCCAAGCTTCCCTGTCCATCACCAACTCCCGGAGATTACATAAACTCATGTGCATCAAGTTGGTGATGCCATCCAACCATCTCATCCTCTGTTGTTCCCTTCTCCTCCCACCTTCAATCTTTCCCAGCATCAGGGTCTTTTCCAATGAGTCAGTTCTTCATATAAGGTGGCTAAAGTATTGGAGTTTCAACTTCAGCATTAGTCCTTCCAATGAGTATTCAGGACTGATTTCCTTTAGGATGGACTGGTTGGATCTCCTTGCAGTAAGGACTCTCAAGAGTCTTCTCCAACACCACAGTTCAAAAGCATCAATGCTTCAGCGCTCAGCTTTCTTTATAGTCCAATTTTCACATCCGTACATGACTACTGGAAAAGCCATAGCTTTGACTAGATTGACCTTTGTTGACAAAGTGATGTCTCTGCTTTTTAATATGCTGTCTAGGTTGGTCATAGCTTTTCTTCCAAAGAGCAAGCATCTTTTAATTTCATGGCTGCAGTCACCATCTACAGTGATTCTGGAGCCCCCCAGAATAAACTCTGTCGCTTTCCATTGCTTCCCCATCTATTTGCCATGAAGTGATAAGACTGGATGCAATGATCTTAGTTTTTTGAACGTTGAGTTTTAAGGCAGTGTTTTCACTCTCTTCTTTCACTTTCATCAAGAGGCTCTTTAGTTTTCACATTGCACATTGCAAACCCTTAATTTATGCATCCCTGTGAAAAATATACCAAGACTCACATGGCACAAGGCTATCTCTAAAAGTTGTGTTTGGTTAATTTTTAATAAAATCCTTAAAATTATAAATTGATGTCAAAGCAGGGAAAAAAACTTCAGGCAAAAATATCTTTGTTATATTCATTTCACCTCAGAGTATATTATATGCACAGAATTTATCAGAATCTCAACCAAGTTGAAACTATAAGACTTGTGTGCTGATTTTGGCCTTTGATGGGAATAAAATAGAGCAAAGCAGGTTCACAGATACCCATATACTTAGAGTTAAGAATATATATGACTTCTCTTCATTCTTGTAAACCTTTATAAATTTCTTAAGTGATTTTTCTAATGCACTGTGGACTTAAGTGTTATTATATATCAAGTTATAAATATTGTTGATTAGAAATCTGTCCAAGGGATGTCATATATTTCTCCTGGCTCATGGTTAACCAAAACAGTTCAGTGATGAATATATAACTGAAGCAAAATTTTTATATATACATATATATATATATAAGCATAATAGTTATAATGAATGTTGCCATATGAATTTTTGCTTTGTAGCATAATTTTTTTTTGTTAGCATGTATATTTCTGGTCAATAATAATAATAATAAAACAATATTGAAATTCTGAAGTGTCATAATATTAGTAGATAAAGAAACTCAATTGACCAGGTTGATAAACAAGTACCTTTCCCATGAAAGCCAGAGAACTGACCATCAAGTATGTTATATGGTTGAAAATGATAATTTTTGCATATCTATTTCCCTAAAAGTTGCATTGTTCATTTGAAGACTAAATGTTAAATTGATTCAATTCTCTCTATAATTATGAGATGAGTTCATATTTATTCACATCAAATTCAAGAACATTCATTTGAATTTGCCATTCATGTAGATGTCAAAAAATGCCACTTTTTGTTGTGTATATTGTGAGAGGGCAAAATAAATAACCTATCCTGCTTAAAATCAGATTGTTTTTTAAATGTGTTATTAATCATCTTTTAGGCACCAAAATATCAAAATGAAATGGTCCAGAATTTTATATTTTCCAGAGTGATAAATGCTGAGTGAGTTAGCAATATTTGACCATACTTCCAGGTGTGTTGGAGAATTTCTGAAGATGATGCATTTCTCTATTCTATCACCTTTCAGTTTTTATGTTAAGTGCTAATGTGTGTAAATAGCAGGACTTCAGAGTTGTGACCCCCAATGACAGACATCTCTACAAAAGTTTTGGTCCAGACACATGAGAATAATGTGAAATGGATAAGGAATTAGTTGAACTGGAAAGAGTTCACTGAAAGGAGTTAACAGTAACCTGGGTGAAGGGTTGCAAAATGAATCATTCAAGGCTATTTAAGAGTGTAACTAGTACTAGCAAAAATCCACCTCTATCTGAAGGGTTTAAGTTTACAGTCTTCAGTTACTATAGTAAATTTAATTACAATTATATCACAACAGTACAATTACAAGATCACGTCTCTTACGTGCATTATGCAGAAAATTACCCGAGACATAGTTAGTGCCTAGCACTTATTTCCTGTTCTCAATTTTCTGCCCTCCAAAAGTTTTAATTCATTTGAGGTGGTTAAATTCCTTAGAGATTAAATGTCTTTTAACACGAAGATGTTTTAGAATGAAATACAGAGATAATAGGGCTTCCCAGGTGGCACTAGTGGTAAAGAACCCACCAGGCAATGCAGGAGATGCAAGAGATGCGGGTTCAATCCTTGGGCCGGGAAGATCCCCTTGAGTAGGAAATGGCAACCCTATCCAGTGTTCTTGCCTGGAAAAGTCCATGGGAGCCCAGCAGGCTACAGTCTATGGGGTCACAGAGAGTTAGACACGACTGAGTGACTAAGCAGCCGTAGCACAGAGATAACGACATAAATCAAAACCATGGTATTAATACCTTGGAGTTCAGTTTAAGGTAAGTTTATGCTCATTAGTACTACTGTGTCTTGATGTATAAACGGCCTATAATACTTCAGACTCTGAGGAATCCCTGCACAATTAAGACTTATGGTTGCACTTTTAAGTTTGTAATCAAATAACTGATTTTAGACAGATCAGTTTAAGTTGAAAATAAATGAAAATTAACTAAAACATTTTGAAATGTTTAAAAGAAAGTTAAGATTTACTATTTTATGAGGGTAATGTACAACATTTAAATACTTGAAATGATTTTCCTTGTTAGGCTCCTCAAGTTGATTGGTTAGGACTTTGAAACACTTGAGGGAACAAAATATTTAATTTTATAAATGCCATTTAAAATATTTGAGAACACTGCAATAAACTCAGTTGTCAATGGTCCTGATTGTTTAAGTATGTTTAATCTCCTCAACTTGAAATAACTGAAAATAAATCATGGCAAAAGTAAAAACTTTTCTTATTTTACTAAGATTATGTATACATTTATAAGTCATACAAATTAAGATTACGGTTTTAAGAGAAAAACAATATTTACATTTAAAACTCTAATAAATTGGGTATTATTCTACAATCCCCAATGTACACTGAGATTCTGAATTCTATGGAGATGAAGCGACTTGCCCAAGACTGAGAGCAAACACTGAGACTCAGATTTTAACATGAAAATCCAGTGACAGTGGTTTCTATATTCACTCTCAAAGGGGAAACTTAGCTGTTTGTAGATTTGTGCAAAATTTTAGAGGAAAATAGTGTAATGCTCTGAAATATTTTATTTTATTGCTAATTTTATTTAGCAATTTATTTATTTTATTGCTAATTAGCAATATTTTATTGCTAATTAGCAATATTTTATTGCTAATTTTCTGGTTCAAAACCAAAAGAAAATAGAACCTATAGCATATTTCTAAGTACTCAAAATAATGTAAGGTATAATGTATCATCATTTTTTCTTCTTTCCCCAGTTTAAAAAATAAGTTCATCTTTGTGGTTGTGATTTTTAACTCTAAACAGCAGTTGTTCTGCTGTTGTTGACTTTTTAAAACAGTGTAGTTATTTTGAGTCTATATTTACACAGTATTCTTATTTAGGATATATAATAATTCATTTTACATCATTTATTGTCTCTGAACAGATTTCAAAAAAGGATCTGAGCAATATCTTTTAAAATGATATCATGTTTTTTATTCTCCTCTTTTTAACAGATTTGATGATGATCCTCTGAGGTAAATCTAAGTGCAAAACAAACAGACTCCTATTTCTATTTATATGTACATACATACTTTGAATACAGATTTTTGAAAAACAAATTACAGATTCCATTTTTTTCAATGCCTTCTCTTGCTCTGTTCTTTAATTATAATTTTTAAGTGTTTAATTATTTTCATATATTTCTTCTTCATAAATGTATCTTATAACTGTTTTCACAGGTCAGGTCAATTTTAACCTACCTATGGATGCTATTTTTAAACTGTTGTCTAGTATTGGAACACTTATTTGTTAGCTGTTATGTTATGTTTGAATATTTCTCATGGCCAAAATTATGCTAGACCAGTGTCCTTCTTAAAGAAAAGTGCTTTATGTTTTCTATATCTCACATTTACATCAGAGACATTCAAAAAGCAGTGAACCAAGTCTTACTTAAGAGAAAGAAGGATCATCATTTAAAATATTGATGTCAGAAAAACAGAATTGCTTTTTGATTTAGGATATGTAAATATTTACTCTTATTGAAAGACTGACTTTAAAACATGTCTAATCCTGCTAAACAATGGAAAAAACATAGAAGAAACTTGAAAAACAAAAAAGAAAGAAAGGAAACAACATAAAGCAGATATAACATCATGGGGAAAGTAAGCACTTTCTATATCATTGTCAAAAACCAAAAATTGCTTCTTGATTTAGGACACCATAAATGCATATAGAGGTTTGAGTGGCTGGAAGAAATCAATATCATCCATTGTTCCTTGGATGGTGGGCTTTGCACATGCTCTAACTTCTGAACATTTCTAAAACAGTCTCTCTCAAAGCTGGCAAATTTGGAAAAAATAAATTCCTTTTATAGATGAATCATTTTATAGGTGATGTATCTTATAATGAACCCCTTAAGATTTTCATTTAATATTCAACTACCCTGACCTGAATATTTCTATCTTCTCCTCTAAGTCAGTACTTCAGGAAAATATGATGAGCAGACTGACAGTGTTGTCAAGATTGTGATTGAGACGATGCTGCAATTATGAATGATGTGAAATACAAGTCCTCCTAGGTCCTGACCCAGCATGTATCTGGTTTCACAACCTCTGCTTCATCCGTCAGTCATAAGAAGATCTGAGATTCTTAGTCCAGTGACAGAAACTTCCTTTTCTTTTGGTCTATCAGAAAGGGTTGGTTTGGTTTAGTTGCTAAGTCATGTCCAACTCTTGTGACCCTGTGGACTGTAGCCCATGAGGCTCCTCTGCCCATGGGATTCTCCATGCAATACTGGAGTGAGTTGCCATTTCCTTCTCCATCAGAAGGAGTAATAGTGAAGATTTCAAGTTGGGAGTCTGGCCCATCTGCATTTTAATACTGGTTAGCTGAAAGACTTACTAGCTGGTGGAACTAGTATATACATTTTAACATCTCTCAGCTTCAGTTTTCTCACTTGTAAAACTGGGAAATAATATCTCTCATGATTGTTTGGAGAATTAATGGATATTAATGAATCTAAAAGTCTTAACACAATGCTTGACATAGAGTAATTATACAGTGAGTTTCTAGTAGTATAGTATCATACATTCATTATGAATAAAGAAATACCATAGATGGTATAGGAAAAGTGTCACCCCCTGAGGATGTATAGTAACCCCATAAGGCATTTGGCCGATACCAATTACAAGTGCAAGACATTTAGATCAAATTAGCATTAATAACAGCAGAAATAGATACCCACTTTATATAGTCCCAGGCATTTTCCTAGTTCTTTACTCAGGCTAATACATTTTTTTTCTCATAAAAAAACTTGAGAAGGAGTGATATCACTCCACATTTTACAGATATTTAAATTAAGACCCAGAAAGGTAAGTTGTTCAAATCCAACCAGACATTCAATAGTGGAGCCAGAACTCAAAAACGGGCAGTTTTTGGCCAAAATCAGTATGTTTTACAACCATATTCTCCATTCCCAAACTGAAAATCAAGGCACCAAAGTGAATTCATAAAGGCTTCATGGGATGCAATTAAATATTCCAGAGAAGCAGTGAGGCTTGACATCTGTCAGCTACTGCCTGGAATACTACTTTGAGGTAGTTTTATCTCAATATTATATTGCATTACTTGCTTTTGCTATCATTTGATTGTTGAAGTTGGGTTTCCAGTGGTTGTCATTTATTAAATTTAAATACTGTGTGAAATATCAGTGTGGGAGAGGAAATCAGGCTGGGCACATTTATTCTAAGATTTGAGAAGCTGTGCTCTGCCTAACAGAAGCATATTTGCCATAAGTAAAAGTGGTTATTTAAGAAGGAAATAAAATAGTATCTTTTCTATCATTGCAGGCATATCTTAGAGATACTGCAACATCAGTTCCAGACTACCACAATAAAGCAAATATTGCAATAAAATGAGTCACATAAACTACTTGGTTTCCCAACACATATAAAAGTGATGTTTACACTATACTTTAGCCTATTAAATATGCAATAACATTATACCTAAAAATGTATAAACTTTAATTAAAAATATCTTATTACTAAAAAAATGTTAACCATCATCTGAACCTTCAGTGAGTCATGGTAGCAATGTCAAAGATTATTGGTCACAGATGGCCATGACAAGTGTAATAATCATTAAAATTTCTGAAATATTGCAAGAACTACCAAAGTGTGACACAGAAACATGAAGTGAACAAATGCTGTTGGAAAAATGGCACCAATAGACTCGCTTGAGTCAGGGCTGTCACACTTCAGTTTGAAAAAAAACTTTGTGAAGTGCAATAAAGCACAGAGCAATAAAACAAGGTATGCCTGTGTATGAAAGCTATTTTTCAAACAGCCCCTAGGTTGTTAAAACATAAGATGTTTTAACCAATCTACTTTATACATGCAATTGTTCAGTGTTTACTTTGGCCTTGCAGTGACAGATTTTATTTTCTTGGGCTCCAAAACCACTGTGGATGGTGACTGTAGCCATGAAATGAAAAGACACTTGCCCTTCGGAAAGAAATCTGTGAGAAAACTAGACAGCATATTAAAAAGCAGAAGTATCACTTTGCCAACAAAGGTCCATCTAGTCAAAGCTGTGGTTTTTCCAGTAGTTGTGTACAGATGTGAGAGATGGACCATAAAGAAGGCTGAAGGCTGAAGAATTGATGTTTTTAAATTGTGGTGCTGGAGAAGACTCTTGAGAATCCCTTGGAGAACAAGGAGATCAAACCAGTCAATCCTAAAGGAAATCAACCCTGAATATTCATTGGCAGGACTGATGCTGAAGCCAAAGTTCCAACACTTTGGCCACCAAAAGACCTTGATCCTGGGAAAGATTGAAGGCAGGAGGAGAAGTGGGTGACAGAGGATAAGATGGATATATAGCATCACCAACTCAATGGTCATGAATCTGAATAAACTCCAGGAAATAGTGGAGGACTGAGGAGCCTGGCATGCTGCAGTCCATGGGGTTGCAAAGAGTCAGACATGACTTAGCGACAGAACAACAACAGGGATGCCATGAGGAAATTACTGTGACACTGAGAACAACAGGATCAGAAAAAATTGTGGAACTTTTGCATTGCATTGTTCAGCAGCTCAGGGAAAACTCTATAAGTTTAATTAAACCTTAATTTTCCTATAACTTCTCAGGTATTTATAAATTCCTTTCTCAAAGAGCTCACAGCAATATGGAAAAATTAGACACTAAGATTAAAAGGGGAGTGTGATGTTAAGTGTTGGAGGATTAAGATCCTCCACACAGGTGACATAAATATCCAGAAAGTCCATGAAATTGAGTAGTGGAAGGGAATTTTACTAGGTGGAAAAGTGACCAGAAAAAATTTCCAAGAAGAGATGAATGAATGAGAGAGATCAAAATGTGTAATGTTCATAGAATAATGGGCATGATAACAATGGAGCATTCACTAATCACACTGTCACTTATTAAATAGTTGTTAGGTCTTAGGCAATACAATAGACACACGGTTGTGAAGGTGATATTTAGAGTGCCTTTCCTCAGGTTCTGATATCTCTCAAGGTTGCTGACAAAATAAAATAAAATAAAGTAAGTTCAGGAGAGTGGTAGAAAGAAGAGAAAAAAGGGGGTGGAAATAATATATTGCCTTTGGGTCTTCCCTTATAGCTCAGCTGGTAAAGAATCTGCCTGCAATGCAGGAGACCTGGGTTCAACCCCTGGGTTGGGAAGATCCCTTAGAGAAGGGAAAGGCTACCCACTCCAGTATTCTAGCCTGGAGAATTCCATGGACTGTATCTTCCATGTGGTCACAAAGAGTCAGACATGACTGAGCTACTTTCACTTTTACTTTTAACTCTAAAAGAGGCAAGGAATTTTTAGAATTATAAATATACAGTCTAATTACTTTGGATTATTAGCCAAATGCATTCATAAATATTGGTATTATTCAAAGCTGCTTCATTTTACAGAAAAAGATGTTGGATTTTAATACCCTTCTGGTGAATAAATAAGAGGCATTTGTATATTTTTCCAGAATCACGACTTATTCAGTTATGGTCTAATTATTGGTTGAGAAGATAAGTAACTAACAAATTATCATATGAAAAATGTGAGGTGGGGAGTAATTAATGCAATAAAATAGATTGTTCAATATGTGAACAACTTCATTATAAATTCTAGGAAAAGGACTGATTTCTGAAGAAAGATAATAACATCTAAAATCTTAAGAATTAAATTAAGAGATAATGAAAAACATTTGCAGGATGTAGTGTTCAAATTTGGTAAACAAATTCAGTGACACTGTCACAATGAGACTACTGGATCAGTATAACTCTGTCTTTCCTAGGGGATTGACTCAGGTGGTTAAGATGCAGTAATAACTCTCTTGTGTCATCTAGTTAATCCTAGATAGCACTCTCGTGTTAACTGGAGATCTCTATTTAGCTGCAGATTGTCTCAGGTTGCACACAGCAATTCATGTTTAATTACTCACAATGGTATCCTCTTACTAAAACATATTAGTCAAAAGCCTTCACCTGCCCAACGGGTTAGGGGAATTATCTTTCTAAAATATCCCTCCATGATTCTGGTACGGGTACACAGCTAGAACAATCCTGTTCTCACATATGGTCACTATTCATTTATTTGTCATTTTAATAGAGATTTGCATGCTCACAGCCAGTCACTGTGATAGTAGAAGTATTACAAAACTCAAAAGAGAAAGAGATGATTTCTAGCTGGGAAACTAGGGACATCTTCAGGAAGATGGTGGCATATAAGTCATGTACTAGGGAATAGACATTCAGTTGTGTATGGTTGCATGAGTATCTACAATTCCAGCTGGACTTCACCAGAAGAGGACAGTAGAATTAAAAGAAAGAGAGAAAAGAAATGATTAAAAAAGCAAGATGACTGGTAGCATTAATGTAAGAGCTCTCTATCCATATTCATTCACTAGTGTGAGTCTCTTTCCAATTTAGCAATCGCCTAACTTGAATCTAGGTTGTTTTAGCTGCAGCTTTTTTCATCCAATGAATTAAACGTTGGAAATGTTGAAAGCTGAGTTTCTGTGTGTGGCAGGAAGGAGGAGCGATAAGAATGGAAGTAATGACAGAGAATAACATCCTCTTCCTCCCTCCTTTATTAATACAATTCAGCAAGTGGTTATCAAACACCTTGTATGTGCTAGGTTCTATGTGAAGTTACATATATATTAATTCAGTAAAAGACAAACTTCTTGTTTCACATGTTTATAGGCACACAGGAATCTGTAAGGACTCACAATAAATGTAAAACATAAAAGAACAAAAATATAGACAAGGTAAAATGGTAGCTCATAAGAGATAAAAGATAATTGTTGATAATGGCCAAAAAAGAAGACGTCACAGAGGTGCTATTTTTAGTCTCAAGATGCTGGTAAAAGACATTTCTTTATCTGTACCTTCTCTTAAAATGATTCACAAATAATGAAAACAAAATGAAACGCAAATCAAGATTCTGTTGTCAGTGAAACAGAGAGATGAGATATAACCTCAAAAACTACAAGAACACAAAGTTGAAGGATAAATGCAGAAAGGAAAAAAGGTCATACCAAAATACTCTCAAAGGAAGATGAGAAGTAAAGGAAATACCTTGTGGATTCCCCCAGAAGGATTAGGAGCTGGAGCCATCTTGTAGCTTGAAAGATAATGGAAGGGATGCTAAAACTGAAACAGAAGGCTTATTTGAAAAGATTCCACTTGGGCTCCCAGAGCATCACCTTCTCCAATCAGTAGACCCTCTCTCTCTCTCTCTCTTTCTCACAGATAGACAAAACCTATGGGAGATTGGAGATTATCTGCAAGAAATGGAGCTACAGGGTCTCAAACTTCAAGTCTTAAAATGAAAAGAAAATAGCATAAGGCCTGAGAAAGAAAAAAGACTTTAGATTATCCCTCCATGCAGAAATTGAAAGACTCAAAATATGGACCCACAAATATCCATGTTTACAATTTTTCAATAAAAAGTTGTCAGCCTTCATAGCCTAAGAATGAAACCTGTCTGCCAACATACCACATCCATGAATACAGATATATGAATGAAGAACTAGCGCTACCAACCATTTGAGAAAGTCATCAGTACAAAAGAGTAAGGCCTCCAACTAAATAATAAACATTAAAATGGCACTGGGTGTGTGCATGCTAAGTTGCTTCAGTTGTGGCCAACTATTTGTGACCCCATGGACTGTAGTCACCAGCCTTCTCTGTCCATGGGATTCTACAGGCAAGAATACTGGAGTGGGTTGCCATTCCCTCCTCCAGGGTATCTTTCTGACCCAGGGATCGAACCCATGTCTCATGTCTCCTGCTTTGGCAGGCAGGTTCTTTACCACTAGCGCCACCTGGGAAGTCCAAATGGCATTATATGAAGACAAATAAAACTTTTAAAAAATCACTCATTTCTTCATATTAAGATCATAAAAACTTGGAAGGGATAGATTGGAAATTTGGGATTGACATGTACACACTGCTGTTGTTTAGTCACTAAGTCATGTCTGACTCTTTTGCAACCCCACGGACTATAGCCTAGCCCCTCTGTCCATGGGATTTCCCAAGCAAGAATACTGGAGTGGGTTGCCATTACCTCCTCCAGGGGATCCTGCTGATCTAGACATCAAATCCATGTCGTCTGCATTGGCAGGCAGGTTCTTTATGGCTGAGTCACTAGAGAAGCCCATACACAATTACATTTAAAATAGATAACCAACAAGGACCCAGTGTATAACACAGGGAACTCTTCCCAGTACTCTGTAATATCTAAATGGAAAAGGAATTTGAAAAAGGATACATATATATGTAAAACAGAACCACTCTGCTGTAACCTGAAACTAACACAACACTGTTAATCAACTATTGTACTTAGTGGCTCAGTCCTCTCTGACTCTTTGACACCCCATGGACTGTAGCCCACCAGGTTCCTTTGTCCATTGGGATTCTCCAGATAAGAATACTGGAGTGGGTTGCCATGTTCTCCTCCAGGGGATCTCCCCAACTTAGGGATCAAATCCAGGTCTCCCACATTTCAGGCAGATTATTTACCAACTGAGATACCAGAGAAGCCCACTAATAATTAAAAAAAGAAAAAATTAATGATTTTACAAAAAAAAACATAAAAAACTTTTTCATGAAAAGGAGGTTAAAAAATAAAAGGAAGAAAGCAATACAGGAATTAGAAATAGTTTTTGGAAGTTTACATTATGATAGCTAAATATCAAAACTAAACTGACAACAAATCAAAATTAAAATCAGCACAAATTTGTAAAGTAAAGTTAAGGGAATTATCCAGAAAACAAAGAATTAAAAATAAGTTGATAGTAGTAGCATGACTATGTCAAAGCCCTTGAGTGTGTGGATCACAATAAACTGTGGAAAATTCTGAAAGAGATGGGAATGCCAGACCACCTGACCTGCCTCTTGAAACCTGTATGCAGGTCAGGAAGCAACAGTTAGAAATGGACATGGAAGAACAGACTAGTTTCAAATGGGGAAAGGAGTATGTCAAGGCTGTATATTGTCACCCTGCTTATTTAACTTATATGCAGAGTACATCATGAGAAACGCTGGGCTGGATAAAGCACAGTCTGGAATCAAAATTGCCGGGAGAAATATCAATAACCTCAGATATGCAGATGACACTACCCTTATGGCAGAAAGTGAGGAAGAACTAAAGAGCCTCTTGATGAAACTGAAAGTGGAGGGTGAAAAAGTTGGCTTAAAACTCAACTTTCAGAAAACGAAGATCATGGCATCTGGTCCCATCACTTCATGGCAAACAGATGGGGAAACAATGGAAACAGTGACAGACTTTAATTTTTTGGGCTCCAAAATCACTGCAGATGGTGACTGCAGTCATGAGATTAAAAGACACTTGCTCCTTGGAAGGAAAGTTATGACCAACCTAGATAGCATATTTAAAAGCAGAGACATTACTTTGCCAACAAAGGTTTATCTAGTCAAGGCTATGGTTTTTCCAGTGGTCATGTATGGATGTGAGAGTTAGACCATAAAGAAAGCTGAGTGCCAAAGAATTGATGCTTTTGAACTGTGGTGTTGAGAGTTCAGGTGTTGAGGGACTCTTGAGAGTCCCTTGGACTGCAAGGAGATCCAACCAGTACATCCTAAAGGAGATCAGTCCTGGGTGTTCATTGGAAGGACTGATGTTGAAGCTGAAACTCCAATACTTTGGCCACCTGATGCAAAGAGCTGACTCATTGGAAAAGACCCTGATGCTAGGAAAGATTGAGGGTGGGAGGAGAAGAGGACAGCGGAGGATGATATGGCTGGATGGCATCACCGACTCGATGGACATGGGTTTGGGTGGACTTAGGGAGTTGGTGATGGACAGGGAGGCCTGGCGTGCTGCGGTTCATGGGGTAGCAAAGAGTCGGACACGACTGAGCTACTGAACTGAACTGAAGTAGCAAAAGATAAAAATGTCAGAGAAATAGTTTATAAAGTATAATATTCTAGGGAACTTCTAAAACATAGACAAGAATAAAGAAAAAAGTGGAGGTGAAAATAATGTAAAACAAAATGTCTAAAATTATCTCTAGGTGTAAAATATACTGAGAAGAATATTCTAGAGATATTAAAATATTTAATTGGTAGAGAAAGTGAAGAAAAATGAGATTTGGCTAAAAACTGGATGTCAACACTGATTCCAAAACCAAGAGAGCAGGGACTTTAAAGCCGCACTTTTATAAATGCAAGAAGTAAGACCTTCTGGGTAAATGAGTTGCCCACACTTTCACAAGTCATTGATCCCAAAGTTCTTAGGTCTTTAATAATGTATGTTTTCCATAATTTTTTGCACTCTTATTCTTGTTTATTATTCTCCTCTCTTCTTGAGGTAATAATTGATGGACAGGTGGTGAATATGGGTAACATAATTGCTAAAAGAATTAATATTTGTTTGTTCACCAAACCAATCCAGTTCATGTCATTTTCCTCAATTCAAGTACTAGTTACTTGGTGTTTCATGCAGTCATGTCTCTCTAACTCATAATTTAATGCAAATGATTTTGGCAATTCCGAGAGACATGTGAGAGTTAAGTTTAGCACTTGTTTCGTGAATGTTTTCTGCCAGATTGATGACCTTCGTGTTAATAAGATGGCTGCTTTTCAATTCCTCTATAGAAAATATCATTTTCTGCTCTCCTTTTTCTTTTATTTACAAGTGTAATCTCTGATCCATAAATTATTAAGATGAAAATGGTTAGTGGCTAGCTTTTCATATAATCATACATACAGGGTCTAATTCAGTGATCCATTTCAAATATTTCCAACCACTTTTGGAAGAATTCTGAAAAGAAGTCAATGTGGCAGAAGTGGAGGAGGGAGCTGTTGGCAAATGTATCACAGGCTGTTTTAGATTCCCTCTTCCAAATAACTGTAATAGCATTCTGAAGTTGAACTATTAGTAAAGTGATTATTTCAGTGCTTTTTATATCAGTAGATGTAGATCATAATATGACTGTCATTTTTTTTGGTGATGGTCTGATTTTAAGCCTTCAGATATTACTGGCAAACACACTTGAGAAAAAGGGAGTAACATTAGAAATGCTGTGTGTGTATGCATGTGTGTGAGAAAGAGAGAACAGCAAAACCCAAGGACAGTGTTCCTTTGTTTCAGCTTAACCCTTAGAACACTTTCAACTTAAAAATTCCAAGATCATAGTATTTATTTTTACATATACAACTACTTATGCTATTTACCAAAACTTCTGAGAAATCCTCAAACTGAGTTGTCTTATTACAAGGTTCAGAGGAATTGTGAAAAGGAGTATCAATAGAACAAAATGTTGAGCTAGTATCAAAAGAACAAAAGCCACCCTACACCTAAAAATAATTGCACGTGTACATAAACACACAAACTTCAAGTGTTAGATACACGTACTTTTCTACTCTTTCCTTCGTTTGTACATTTCCCTTCACTCCATCTTACTTCCCTCCAGAATACTTTTACAGTTAACTTTATTGAGATATAATTCACATGTAATAAACATACACATTTTAAGTCCAATGAGTTTGAAAAATGTATGTCCCTAAAAATGTCCATCCCCTGCATCAGGATACAGAATATTTTTATTACTGACAAAAGTTCTTTTTATGCTTTTTTGAAGTCAATACTACCACATCTACCCATGCCCACTGATCTAATTTTGATCACTACAGATTAGGGTTTGTCTTTTTTTTGTTTTTTACTTTAGAGCTTTGTATAAATGAAATCATGTATACAATCATTTTGGCATTTAGCTCAACATAATTTTTTGAGACTTTCATTTTGAATGCTATCATAAATGGAATTTTTTTTTTTAATTTGCTTTTCAGATCATTCATTGATGGTGTTTAGAAGCATAAAGCAAGTTAGAACTTTCAGGACAATACTAAATAGCAATGATGAAGTAAGACGTTCATATCTTATTTCTGATCATGGAGGGAAAGCTTTCAGTCTTTCACTGTTGAGTATGATGTTAACCAAGGTACTGGATTTTTTCAAATCTTCTTTTTCTGCAATGGTTAAGATGATTATTTTTCTTTCTTTTCTTCCTTCACTCTACTAATGTGGTATATTCCCATTGCTTCATTTTTCTTATGTCAAACTGTCCTTGCATCTCTGAGATAATTCTCATTGATAGTGATATGTGCTGTGCTGTTCTTAGTTGCTCAATCATGTTTGACTCTTTGCAACCCCATGGAATGTAGCCAGCCAGGCTCCTCTGTCCATGGGGATTTTCCAGGCAAGAATACTGGAGTGAGTTGCCATGCCTTCCTCCAGGGGATCTTCCCATCCCAGAGAGTGAACTCAGGTCTCTCACACTGTAGGCAGATTCTTTACCATCTGAGACACCAGGGAAGCCCAAGAATACTGGAGTGGGTAGTCTATCCCTTCTTCAGAGGATCTTCCCAAACGAGGGATCAAACTGGGGTCTCCTGCATTGCAAGTAGATTCTTTATCATCTGAGCTACCAGGGAAGCCCTGATAGTGATATATAAGCCATCTAATGTGCTGCTACACTCACTGCCCCCAACCCTGCAGCAGGCCACCACAGACCCATGCCTCTGATGGATACTCCTGGACACTCCCGGGCAAGTCCGGGTCAGTCTCTTGTGGGGTCACTGCTCCTTTCTCCTGGGTCCTGGTGCACACAAGGTTCTGTTTGTGCCCTCCAAGAGTCTATTTCCCAGTCCTGCATAAGTTCTGGCAGCTCTATGGTGGGGTTAATGGCGACCTCCTCCAAGAGGGCTTATGCCATAACCAAGTCTGCTGCACCCAGAGCACCTGTCCCTGTGGCAGTCCATTGCTGACCTGTACCTCCACAGGAGACACTCAAACACTGTTCTCTCAGTCTCTGTGGGATCCTTGGGTCCTGGTGCATAAAAGGTTTGTTTGAGCCCTCTGAGCATCTCCGGCAGGAATGCGGATTGATTCTAAACGTGAATTCACCCCTCCTACCACCTTGCTGGGGCTTCTCCTTTGCCCTTCGGTGTGGGGTATCTCCTCACAGCCGCTCCAGTGCTGCATAGCCACTGCTCCAGGGCCGTGTAGCCACCACTCCATCAGAGAGCAGACAGACTGAAAATCACAATCACAGAAAAAACTAAGCAATTTTGTCACATGGACCCCAGTCTTGTCTAATTCAATGAAACTATGAGCTATGTTATGTAGGGCCACCCAAGATGGACAGGTCATGGTGGAGAGTTCTGACAAAACGTGGTCCACTGGAGAAGGGAATGGCAAATCATTTTAGTATTCTTGTCTTGAGAACCCCATGAACAGTATGAAAAGGCAAAAAGACAGCACACGAAAAGATGAACTCTCCAGGTTGGTAGGTGCCCAATATGCTACGGGAGATCAATGGAGAAATAACTCCAGAAAGAATGAAGAGGCGGAGCCAAAGCACAAACAACACCCAGTTGTGGATATGACTGGTGATACAAGCAATGTCTGATGCTGTAAGAGCAATGTTGCATAGGAACCTGGAATGTTAGGTCCATGAATCAAGGCAAATTGGAAATGGTCAAACAGGAGATGGCAAGAGTGAACGTCGACATTTTAGAAATCAGTGAACTAAAATGGACTGGAATGGGTAAATTTAACTCAAATGATGATTATATCTACTACTGTGGGCAAGAATTCCTTAGAAGAAATGGAGTAGGCATCACAGTCAACAAATGAGTCTGAAATGCAATACTTGGATGCAATCTTAAAAATGAAAGAACAATCTCTGTTTGTTTCCAAGACAAACCATTCAATATCACGGTAACCCAAGTCTATGTCCCAACCAGTAATGCTGAAGAAGCTGAAGTTGAACAGTTCTATGAAGACCTACAAGACCTTCTAGAACTAACACCCAAAAAAGATGTCCTTTTCATTACAGGGGACTGGAATGCAAAAGTAGGAAGTCAAGAAACACCTGGAGTAACAGGCAAATTTGGCTTTGGAGCGTAAAATGAAGCAGGGCAAAGGAAATAAAGTTTTGCAAAGAGAACGCACTGGTCATAGAAAACACCCTCTTTCAACAACATAATAGAAGACTCTACACAAGACCATCACCAGATGATCAACACCGAAATCAGACTGATTATATTCTTTGCAGCCAAAGATGGAGAAGCTCTACATAGTCAGATGAAACAAGACCGGGAGCTGACTGTGGCTCAGATCATGGATTCCTCATTGCCAAATTCAGACTTAAATTTAAGAAAGCAGGGAAAACCAATAGACCATTCCAGTATGACCTAAATCAAATCCCTTATGTTTATACAGTGGAAGTGAGAAATAGATTCAAGGGATTAGATCTGATGGAGCCCCTGATGAACTATGGAAGGAGGTTTGTGACACTGTACAGGAGACAGGAATCAAGACCATCCCCAAGAAAAAGAAATGCAAAAAAGCAAAATGTTTTTTTGAGGAGGCCTTACAAATAGCTGTGAAAAAAAGAGATGTGAAAAGCAAAGAAGAAAAGGAAAGATATACCTATCTAAATGCAGAGTTTCAAAGAATAGCAAGGAGAGATAAGAAAACCTTCCTTGGTGATCAGTGCAAAGAAATAGAGGGAAACAATAGAATGGGAAAGACTATAGATCTATTCAAGAAAATTAGAGATACCAAGGGAACATTTCATGCAAGTGAAGTGAAGTGAAGTCACTCAGTCGTGTCTGACTCTTTGCAACCCCATGGACTGTAGCCTACCAGGCTCCTCCATCCATGGGATTTTCCAGGCAAGAATACTGGAGTGGGTTGCCATTCCCTTTTCCACATTTCATGCAAAGATGGGCACAATAAAGGACAGAAATGGTATGGACCTAACAGAAGCAGAAGATATTAAGAAGAGGTGGCAAAAATACACAGAAGAACTATACAAAAAGATCTTCATGACCCAGATAATCATGATGGTATGATCACTCACCTAGAGCCAGACATCCTGGAATGCGAAGTCAAGTGGGCCTTAGGAAGCATCACTACAAACAAAGCTAGTAGAGGTGATGGAATTCCAGTTGAGCTATTCAAATCCTAAAAGATGATGCTGTGAAAGTGCTGCACTCAATATGACAGCAAATTTGGAAAACTCAGCAGTGGCCACAGGACTGGAAAAGGTCTGCTTTCACTCCAATCCCAAAGAAAGACAATGCCAAAGAATGCTCAAATTACCACACAGTTGCAGTCATCTCGCACCTTAGCAAAGTAGTGCTCAAAATTCTCCAAGCCAGGCTTCAACAGTATGTGAATTGTGAAATTCCAGATGTTCAAGCTAGATTTAGAGGAGGCAGAAGAACCAGAGATCAAATTGCCAACATCCACTGGATCATCGAAAAAGCAAGAGAGTTCCAGAAAAACATCTACCTCTGCTTTATTGACTATGCCAAAGCCTTTGACTGTGTGGATCACCAAAAACTGTGGAAAATTCTTCAAGAGATGGGAATACCAGACTACCTGATCTGCCTCTTGAGAAATCTGTATGCAGGTCAGGAAGCAACAGTTAGAACTGGACATGGAAAAACAGACCGGTTCCAAATAGGCAAAAGACTGCATCAAGGCTGTATATTGTCACTCTGCTTATTTAACTTATATGCAGAGTACATCACATGAAATGTTGGACTGGATGAAGCCCAAGCTGGAATCAAGATTGCTGGGAGAAATATCAATAACCTCAGATATGCAGATGACACCACCCTTATGGCACAAAGTGAAGAAGAACTAATGAGCCTCTTGATGAAAGTGAAAGAGGAGAGTGAAAATGCTGGCTTAAAGCTCAACATTCAGAACACTAAGATAATGGCATCCCGTCCCATCACTTCATGACAAATAGATGGGAAATAGTGGAAACAGTGAGAGAGTCTATTTTCTTGGGCTTTAAAATGACTGCAGATTGAGAGTGCACCCATGAAATTAAAAGATGCTTACTCCTTGGAAGGAAAGTTATGACCAGCCTAGACAGCATATTAAAAAGCAGAGACATTACTTTGCCAACAAAGGTCCACATAGTCAAGGCTATGGTTTTTTCCAGTAGTCATGTATGGGTGTGAGAGTTGGACTATGAAGAAAGCTGAGCTCCGAAGAATTAATGCTTTTGAACTGTGGTGTTGGAGAAGCCTCTTGAGAGTCCCTTGGACTGCAAGGAGATCCAACCAGTCAATCCTAAAGGAAATCAGTCTTAAATATTCATTGCAAGGACTGATGTTGAAGCTGAAACTCCAATACTTTGGCCCCTGATGGGAAAAACTGACTCATTTCAAAGGACCCTGATGCTGGGAAAGACTGAAGGCAGGAGGAGAAAGGAATGACAGATGAGATGGTTGGATGGCATCACCGACTCACGGACAAGGGTTTGGGTAAACTCCGGGAGCTGGTGATGGACAGGGAGGCCTGGCGTCCTGCAGTCCATGGCGTCGCAAAGAGTTGGACACAACTGAGCGACTGAACTGAACTGTATGTGCTGCTGGACCACCGGTGTTTTTTCCCCTTAAATAGCCATTTGACAATATCAAGGTAACATTGATTACCACACTGGAGAAGAGGGGTACCAGCATCTGGTGTATGGAGGTCAGGATAGTGCTAAACGGACCCCAATGGACAGGGCAGCAGCCCTTCTCCCAATAAGAAATCACTAATCATCCCAGGGTGTTGATATTGCCCAGGCTGAGAAACTCCGATGTACATCAACCCTGCTAACACTTCTTTTTCTCTCTTTAACTTGTCTCTTTCCCCTCAGCCTTCTCTAATAATCCTACCCTCCTTCTGTCATTGCCGTAGCCATACTGAACCTCACTTAGTTTCTTCTATCAGTCAGGTTATCTTTTGCTCTCATCTTCCACACCTTTCCTTCCTTCTGAAATGAATATCCTTTTCCCTTCCTCACTCCCCAAACCACAGATCTGTTTTACTTTCACTTACTCTTTAGTTCTCAGTTATTTCTTCCAGGAAGCTTTTCTGATCTTCCTTAGACTAAGAGAAGGACTTCTGTAGTATTCCGCCCCCCAGTAACAACACTGCTTATATCAGTTTATTAAAATTACATACTAATCTCTATAAAGTTTATACCCAATCCTATTTGCTCAATTTGATATCTTTAAGAGTTGGACCTTTGCCATTTATGCAGTAGTTTTCCGTGCATTGTTTGTTTGTATTTAAGTTACAGAATGAGCACAAGAATAACTGAATGACTCAGTCTACATTTATTTTTCTTTATCTGTAACATTCAGGGACATATAGCACTTGAGAAATGTAAGTTAATATTTTGAATGCATACACTTCAGATATCTTTTTGAAACAAAAATAACCAATTAAAATATTTTTGTCTACTTACCTAAATCTTTATTACTCTGCCTTATACATAAATGACTGCTAATATTGATATATCTGATCACTTTAAATGATCAAATCGCTGATTCATTATCTGTGCAAAGACTGAGACACAAACTCACAGAGTTTTAGAACACAAATTCATAGGAATATTTCTTGAATAAATTTTGAGATACACAAGCAAGATTTGAAAATGGAACAGCAAGAGAAAGCAGTTTATTCCTGCCTTTTAAGTCAGTAGGCTTGGAGTATGATTTTCTAGGAACTTCTGGCTTTCCTAGGCAGAGACCAACTTCTGGAGAAAGAAAGAAAATGCAGTCTGCACAGTCAAATGCCAGAGGCAGTATGAGTACTGTGCAAGTTCAAATCAGGTCAGAATAAAAATGGCTACTAACCAGCCATCCAGCTTGTAAAATGATATAAGAACTCATTGATACTTATTGCCCTTTACAAATATTAAAAAATAAGTCATGGTGTCAGCAAGATGCCTCAAGTTTCAGTGCTGCTTTATGGACTAGAAGTGTTTCAAGGAAGAGTTGGCTGTGATGTGAATTTCTGTAAATCAAAACCTACTTTCCCACTTAATCTAATCAAGGCACTGATACTACATCCTAATGGCTATTTGACAAGCCCCAATACACTGAGATGGTAACATCTTAAGAGAAAAGATTTAAGGCAAAAGGCAACACCATATTTCTATAGTGAGGTAGATGTGTTCTGCCTTTTGGGGTTTGTGGTTTTCAGTTTGTTTGCTTTTATATTCCAGAGCATTTTTTAAGATTCTAATATCCTTTTTTACCATTTGGTATACTTCATAAGCACTGGAATCATAGAAGTTCTTGGAGAGTCTAATAATCTTCCAAACCAATGAAATGTTCCTCTGTGTAGTTTTGTCTTCCTTTTGTGTTTTTCTAAATATTTAAATTGGTAATTGTTTGGAAAAGTTTCAGTTTTCATAAGCTTATTTTGCTTGCTGGCTTTCTGAGCTTCCATTTCCTCATCTCCAATATGGAGAAATGTCGAGAAAGTTAAATCAGTACTTAATATTAATGAAAAAACAATACATGCGTATGAATGTATGATACTTGTAGATTCTTGTTAAGATAAATCTGATTCTGCAGGTTAAGATAAATCTGGTTCTCAGCCTCATTCCCTGCTTTGGGTTTATTATGTAGCAAGGTGAGAGTTCACATAACTGGAAATTTTTCTATGATTTGACCTTCCCTAATCAGTTTATCTGAAGTAGCAGAATGACTCCTCATCTCATTACACCTCAGGTTACTGTCTAAGTATTCTGTTTTATTCTTTTTTCATACTTATCACAGTCTTTATTTATTATAGCTCTGCCTATTTTCCTATTGTCTCTGGCACCACCACCTTTAGAATAAAAGCTCCAGGAGGGCACAGGCCACTTTGCCTTCTTTAACTTTTTATTACTGACATGAAAAGCTCTTAGTAGGTCATTAGTCAGTATTTGTTAAATGTGATTTTTTTGGTTGCAGACACTAAATTTTATGGACTGAAATCAATGTCCTGGGTCAATCCAGAAGAGAAGAGAAAGACTTTCAAAAAGATTGCATAATCTTTACATTTAGAGCTTCTTCCTTTGTCTCTTAGACACGCCTCTTCTTCTCATCACCAACTAGAAACGTCCCACATAACCAGAGGAAGGAGAGAGGGAAAGTCATCTGAAAAGTTACACCTTTCTCATGGGCTCCTAATTCTCTTATCTATTAATTATTGGATAGGTCATCACCATATACCTGGTGCCCTAACCATCTTAAATTATACATATATATAAACATACATACATACATATAATATATAAATCATACAGAAGTATATATATTTCATTTACTTTTATGTACTACATAGTTTGTAGATATTTACTTTTCTAAAAGCATTTATTTGTTTTCAATTAAAGTGGAAAAGTTAAAAATGCTTCTTTTACTCTGCTAAGTGATACGAAACACTACTTGTTAAAGGACATATCCTCCTAGCACAGTTCTATAATAACTATTCCAAAAGCCATACAACAAAAATTTCTCTTGATGTTATAACTTTATATAAATACTTCTATTATAATTTACCCATATTATTGTATAATGAACACAAGAAGGAAAATCTGAAAGAATTGATACTTTGCATTTTGTAAGCCAAATCTATTTCCTATTACATGAATTCTTTGAGTTCAAGTTACAAGTAAAGTTTACCTGTATTTATATCTACTATCAGATATATATGTAAGCACATGTATGTTGTTGTTTAGTCACCAAGTGCTGTCTAACTGTTTGCAACCCCATGGACTGGGGCCCACCAGCTCCTCTGTCCAAGGAATTATCCAGGCTAGACTACTGGAGTGGGTTGCCATTTCCTCCTCCAGGGGACCTTCTTGACCTGAGGATCAACTCCACATCTCCTTCATTGGCAGGCAGATTCTTTACCACTGAGCCACAGACCTCTCTAAATGACTATATTTTATTTCTCTATAATCATGAGACTTAATCAGGGCTATGGCTAAATAACGCTAACCAATAATATGATTCAGCTGACACAATCAAGTGAACTACTTTGATATCTTGTATACAAAAGCAATAGGTTGATTGAATTTTCACTTTTTAATCTGTTACTTTGATATCAAGTATTCTCAGCATTAAATATATCTTGTTGATTGAATTCTTGCCCACTGGGAAAAGACAGTGTAACATATAACTAGAGTGTCTTTTCTATGTTTTCAGAATTTTTAGGGTCTTCTGTTATGCTAAAGCAATGGTTGAAGTGATAGTCTCAGTATCTAAAACTTCAATATTTAATGTGGCCACTCAGTTTTGTGGGGGTTTATATATTTATATATATATATATATATATATATATATATATATATATAACATAGATTTTTTAAAAAAAAAACAGCTGTGAGCAATAGAAAGCAAATGATATGTCTTTGAAATTAAAGTGAGCAGCCACCGCAGGGCCTAGAGGTTCAAAAGTTTTGTAGCAGGGAATGGCTGTCTACAAAATGTATCCTAAATTAAGCAGGTATCAACCAGATTTACATAATTGGCTTCCCTTTAGCTACTTCTAGATTCTGCCTTAAGTTAGTTTAACTTATTTATTGGTTGGATTATAGAGACTCAGTCCTACCTGAATCAGTCACCTTACTCTTTTGAAATTGTTATCTTTCTTTTATCTCAATACAATTTTTCAGACCACAACATTCCATGTTACTTGTCCATCATGAATGTTTTCAACACTCTGTTACCTAATGATTCCTTTGTTGCATTAATCCCTACACCATGACACCCTAAAGTGACTAGGATCACATGTGAAGCCAAGATACAGGGTGGGCAACACCCTCATCCTGTGTATATCCATCAATCTTGTGGCTCAGCTGGTAAAGAATCCACCTGCAATGTAGGAAACGTGGGTTTGATCCCTGGGTTGGGAAGATCCCCTGGAGAAGGGAAAGACTACCCACTCCAGTATTCTGGCCTGGAGAATTCCATGGACTGTATAGTCCATGGGGTTGCAAACAATCAGACTCAACTGAGTGACTTTCACTTCACTTCAGCTGTAATGTTCCTTGTCATCAGATCAGCTTCTATAATTCATTATCTGAATAATCTGAAGAGCCTCTGGTCCAACTGCCTCCCCACTCCACAATTTGTCACATAAAAAAACTGAAATTCAAACAAGCTGAGTACTTTCCTACCATCATACAGAAGATGAGAGTCAGTGTCTACACCAAAACTGAGGTATATAGACAGATTAGTGATTGATTGCCTTGGAGAAGCCTCCAGGGATGGAATCACTGAATTCAGCATTGAGGAATTTAGCTGTGGTTATTTCAGGGAAATAAAAGCACTACCTATTCACTTAGTTACTTTTCCTTGTAAAATTTAACAGCCTCCTAGATATACATATATTTCTATAGATCTAGCAACACACTTGTGGGAGCTGTTTGTTTCTAAAGTTTTTGATCAAACAAATGACAATGATAGAATTTCTGATTTTCCCTTTAGGAACCCAAATATATTAAAATTACAAACTGAAAGATATTGAACTTTTAATAATTCAAGCTTTCCGAGTACCATTAAGTTTCCAGAAAGCTATTTTGCATAGGTATTTTTTTCAATTGACTCATCTAAGTATCATTTCAATATTGGAACAACTAGGTATATGCCTTCTTTTATTTGTGTGGTTTTCCTTTCAGGATTTATATAAATGAATATAAGTGAAAGATGAGGAGAATATATGCCAGGAAGGGTATTAGAATACTAATGTAGTAGATGCTATTCTTGGGAACCACTTAGGAAAAAATGGATCCATTAAAAAAAGTAATTATAGAATATGTTCAATATTAAGACATCAGCTGCAACTGTAACTTAAGAGAACAACTACAGAGCAGTATGAGCACCAAAGGCTTCAGTGTATGCTTCTAAAACTATGTGCGTATTTTAAGTGCCAGGCAGAGGGCCCAACTTTCCCTGTTCATCTGGGATGGTCTGATTACAGTGGTGTTTCATCCCAGGAAACCTTTCCCTCCCAGGCAGTTCAAGAAAGTTGGTCCTGTTGGTCTCACCAAAAGTTCCAAAGTTAAACAGCAGCTGGAATTGTGTTGTTTTCATGCATTCAGGCACAAGCTAGGAAAAAGGTGTGGATTGTTTTTTCGCTTTAGCCTTTCCTGGTGTTGTGACCTATAGCAAAGTCAGCTGACTTTCTGCATTGTCACTTTCCATTTTTTGTGAAATGTGAATAATACTTTCCACACATATACTTATAAAGTTAAAGTAAATATATGAATGAGAGATACATTTTAATATTCAAAAGTGCTATATAAATATAAGATATTTTTCTTAACTCCAGCAAATTTGTAGCATCAGTGTTCGAACATACAACACTTTCTAAGTGGTGGTTGTTGGGAGGCATATGTAACTGTAACAAACAGTTAAGTGTACATGAATTGGTTTTAGATATGAGTTTCTAAGTAGTTTCCATCAGTTATTGATTTAAAATCCCAGGTCATGCTTTTAAAACTTTCTACATGAGGCAATGTTCATTTATATAAAATATATTTTGTTTTCTTTCTTTATTTTTTTATCATTGCTTTTATTAAATAGTCAATCCCTTTGGTCAGGAAAAAAAAAAAAAAAGCTTCTTTAACACGGAATTTAAAAATTGGTTTAAAAGGCCAAAACTTAATTTTTAGTGTGACTTATCTATTAAATGCTCCGTCTTCTCTCTCTTCTCTTTACTTAATGAAAAAGCCAATTGCAAAACAAGAAGATTGATTAGTAGCAATAATTTTGGTGTTCTAGTAATAAAAACCTTTTCTGAAGTCCAATTTTTATAAAAGGCACTGATTCTGTTTCAAGCCTAATTTACAATTCAATGTCTAATAAATGACAGAGATTTAATAACTGTAGCAGATGCTATCCACGTTCTCAATGACTCCCCTACCCTCATACCCACCATCAGGATTCACAAGTACTCTGATGAACAGCTAATGCTGTGAAAACCTTACCATCTCCAACTGTTTTCTAGCCTGGGAAACATGATTTTCTCTATGCAGGACAAACTAAAATTGCCCAAGAGTTAAGGCTGCTAGAAACCCTCAATCAATTATGGATGAGGAGTTGACAAATATGCTTCTGCGCCCCTCAGTTGGGATAACTGAACATTGCCAAGGCAATGGCAGAGTGACTGAGATCCAGTTGATCACACTGACAACTGGCCTGATAATAAACTTTCACTGGGTTCATTTTCTTCTGAGTAAGCTACTTTCCATCCCACATTTCTTAGTATCGTTCTCCAACCAAACTTTTTGCATTCAAGTTCCTTAAAACTCAGAAAAAAAGTACTGTTGTTAAATAAATTACTTCACCTTTGTGAAAAGATATACACATACACAGGGTAGTCTCTGCCTCTGTGTCAACATACCCATCATTTTATCTTTCTCTAACCTGGTTTACAAGAGCTGTTATAAATGGAACTCAGCTTACAGTTGAGGGGGGAATGAATCCTTTCTTAATTAATTATTAAGCTAATTATTAAAACTTTATCTCAAGAGGTTCATTGAATGTAAATAATAAACAGAAGTCATAGACTATAAAGAATAGAAAAGGAATTGAGAACTCTTTTTTTTTTTTCCCCAATTGGGAGGGATCCTTTAACACTAGAAGCAGACCCTTGAGGTGTTCTATAAAGCTAAATTCTGCTAAAATCTGCATTGTTATCTCTTATGTGATAAAAATTCCTGACACTTAGTTGTTGTCTTGCCATTCCACCTGCAAATGGTAGGTCTGCAGGAGAGGTGAGGCACTATAATATGCATCCTAGAAATTTAGCACTTGAACTCAGAAGTAGGTAGAGTGTGAATTATCTGCCACTAGTCACATAAACTTTCACTTTTCACTTTCATGCCCTGGAGAAGGAAATGGCAACCCACTCCAGTACTCTTGCCTGGAGAATCCCAGGGACGGGGGAGCCTGGTGGGCTGCCGTCTATGGGGTCGCACAGAGTCGGACACGACTGACGCGACTTAGCAGCAGCAGCAGCAGCAGTCACATAAATGCTGATGGTCATGTCTCATACTCAATTCTGCCCTAGGAAATGGGGTTCACAAAAGGAGGTTCTTGTTGATGCTGGTTGGAACTGTGTGCAAGCTTTCAAAGGCACAATTAGTTCTTCAGAGTCTAATCAAAGGCTGCTTAGGGGGTTGTTCTCCTTGAATTAATGGGAATATGAGTGTTCAATGAGGGAGATTAGCCCCAGAAGACAGGGAAGCAAATTAAACCTTTATGTTGATTTGAATCGGAAGTGAATAAAGCTTGCCTGCTCACTTAACTCAAGTGAAGTTAACAGGCAAGGATGAATGAAGACTTAACTTCTCTGTGTGGCAAAGAAGACCTCAGGGCACTTTGCACCCGGAAACCTCCCGAGACAGAGCTGAGATGGAGGTGGCCATTCATCACGCTCCTGGGTGATGGGAATTTTCAGTAAATGCTGTATCAATGTAGTTAAATCTTCCCAGAACCAATAAAAATGTCCTTTGACTTTTCCACCCTTTATTACAAGTAATTGCTATTCATCTAGTTATGGATATCTTGGAAGTAGTCACAGAGTACTTGGAGTGCCTGGGGGATGAAAAGTTCGAAGGAAAAATGTAGCCATATATCATTGGCATTCATGAGAAAATTCACATTAGATGTTTGAAAGGCAGGTGCCCAGGAGGCAATAGAGAAATCAGGAACAATATTGTGCCAAAAATACCATTCTGACTGGGGACATGAGGGAGTTTATGTCAGGTGGACTGAAGGAAAGCTATTTGGAAAGAAAAGATATATGTGATTTTCTGTATGCATTTAGTTTATTTATAAGTGTACATCCCTTGAAAAACTAGTGTGTTCTGGGAATTGACAAGCAAATTGGGCCTAAAACTTTTGAAATATGCAGCTGTGCTTATAGATCTTTTACTTTTAAATCTCTGAATAACATCTTGCAACATGATCAATATGTTTTCAAATTCATATCATTTTAGAATCTGTTTGCAACCCGTAAGACAAAAAATGTGTTGCGACCATGTACCACTTTATACTTGGGAGGCCAAGTTTAAGCCACTGGGGATTCAGATGCAACATCCAGTCCCTGCCTTTTTCTGAAAATACACCTCTTCTGGAGGCCTAAGGATCTGTTGTCTCAATGATAATATACTAGACATACAAGCTAAAAAAGATGTTAGAAGGAGGAGAGGTGATAGTATTCTTGCCTGGAGTCACTTTAGTGAAAAAAGAGCTCTTCTTTCACTTAATTCCTCATTCTAGACTGTTTGAATTATAGTTACTTAAAGGCAGTCCAGGGTAAGCCTACCTAATTCTCTTCATTCCCCTTATTTAAAAGGTCTAATATATAACCTTTCAAGGAGATTGTACTAGATTCTATAAGGTAACAAAGAGAATAATATCTCTAAAATTTATCATCACTTCTGAATGACTTTTTACATGTGTGTGTGCTCAGTTGCTAAGTCCTGCCCAACTTTTTGCCACTCCTATGGCATGTAACTCACCAGGCTCCTCTGCTCATTACAGCCCTGAAATACATTTAACTGATAAACAGTGACCAATCACCCATTCACTCTGTGGATTAGTGTAACTTAATGTCTCTAGTGTATAAGGACACACACACACTCACACACACAATCCTGAAAAATAGACCATCAAAATGCATTATGGAAAAGCAGGTGTACCTTAAATCTTTTATTCATTTCCTCATTAAATATAAACGGATTAAAAGTTGAAATTGAAAGCATTTCTAAATGAAGATATGACCAAAATCTTCATGGGATAAAGGTCATTGCATCTTGGCTGAATACTAAAATTAGAGAATTCTAGGAAGATGGACCAGCATAATCAAACACAGAGGCATTTTGAAAATGACTGATCTTTTAAGTGTGGTTGTTTTGTACTTAATAATGTTAATAATAACATCAATAATGACAATAATAATAGCAGCTATTATTTAATGTGCTCTGGCCTCATGTGAGATACTGTTATGAGAAATTTATATGAATTAACTTATCCTCACCTCAAACCTGAAAAGTAGCTACTATTATTATCCCCATTTTAGTGAATGAAGCCACTCATTCGTGTCCGACTCTTTGCGACTCTATGGACTGTAGTCTACCAGGCTCCTCAGTCCATGGAATTTTCCAGGCAAGAGTACTGGAGTGGGGTGCCATTTCCTTCTCCAGGGGATCTTCCCTACCCAGGGATTGAACCCGGGTCTCCCACATTGCAGGCAGACCCTTTACCATCTGAGCGACTACTGATGAGGAAATGAAGGCACAGAAGAGTTAGGTAACCTGTACCAAATTGCTTACTGAGTGAGAAGCAGCAGCTGGATTGAAATGAGGTAACTTGGCTACACAGCATGGACTTTCAGTTACCACCGTTTCCTCTTAAAAAACTCACAGAGCCACTAGGTCAATGACTGTGTTGTCTTTTCAATTTCCCTTCAGACTGAATTTACTAAAATTATGTGACTGGTTATGGGCAGTGGTGGACTGTCTCTGAGCTCTTTGGATGCCTGATCCAGCAACATTCTCATGGGGCCAGTCTGCCCATTGGGAAGCTCTGCAGAAGGAATTATTCTTCCCTCTAAGAGTGGTTTTCACATCTCCCCCAATGTTTACAACTCATAATACTCTTATCAAGATCTGGATATAAATTAGAAGCACAGCTTCATCCCAAGTCACCCAAATCTAGAGAGTGGAAAATTTAAAACAATGCTTTTAAAACAGTATGCACATTTTATCCTGGCTGGCTCCAAAAGTTAGTTAATCTGTCAGAGCTTCACTTTTTGTTTTTCTTCATGATTTAAAAAACAAAAATGAGACATTTTATTTGAGAAAGCACCTTTCAGACTATAAAGCAATTTACAAAAGTGGGATACTATTTACATAAACATGAGATCCAGGTACTAGAAGGTAGTTTAAGTCCTGTCAGTAAGAAGGCAGGAGACAGGCATGGATTGGGGGAAATCTGAGATAATATTGTAATACTCTGCCCTTGGAGAAGTGTATCATCAGGCCAGCAGGTAATTTTTACATATATATATACACACACACACACACACACACACACACACACACACACACACACAGATAGCCTGCAAATGCCATCATCAAAGGCTAAAGACTGTGCAAAGAGTTGGGAATGAAGTCTGTCCCCCATGTCCCAGGCCACAGCATCTTTGCTCTTGGGGGCCATGTATTAAGCAAGAGTAACACACTGTCCACAGAAAGCTTAATTAGCATTTCTGAAATTTCAAAAAGCCAAGGAATAGGGCACCTAAGAGACTAAGGTGCAATGCCATTCCCTGTTTGTCAAATAAGTTGTCTTTTTCTCTCACCTTTTAATTCTTATTATTTTAAAAATTCTAGCCTCTCAATAGCAGAATTTCCCAGAGTTTTACAGCAACAGTGTTGACAGGCAACTGCCTTTCCCTCCTGAGTTGACTCCTATTTCTGTGAGGTCAGGACTGCCAGTGGGAGCACATATCAGGGGACAGGTTGATGGAAGAGAAGGCAAAAGGTCCTATTGTCCAGGGGCTGGGGACCATGAACCTTAGCCAAAGGGAACAGAATGGAATCAGTGTACATCCTGCTTTGAGTGTTCGCTATTTTTCCCTTTCCCCTCCTTAATGGATAGCCTTGGAAGAAAGCATATTGTTTCTCAGCAAAGAGCTTACAATTGCATAGATTTAATGTGTTCATAACAATTTGTATATTTGATAATTCTTTCCAGGTAGGACAGAAAATTCACGAATCCATGCACTTCAAAAAAGATAAGCTATTGTGTATGATCAGAAAATAACCGATTGGCATGAAAGCGACTAAAATCTAGCCAATTACCCTGATCAGCTATGCAGGAGAGAGAAACATTAGTCATTTAATCCCTTATGTGTATCTTGAGCTTCTTTCCATTTAAACAGCTCTTTTAAATCCTTGATTTAGTTGATCCTTATAAAATTTTGGAAGAGTCAGTAGGACAGATATTACTGTCCCAATATTTGCAACCTAAGAATAGAGGTTACATGTCTTAGATTATAGCACTGACTGTTGGCAGAGTTTGGATTTTAATATCTTTGCATTTCTGGTCTAGGGCTCTTTTCCCTCTAGCTTTTCCTGGAGTGTGTTCCATAGAGCATTCATTCACTCTAGGATAAGCACTGCAGAAAATAGAGTCCCAGGATCATAGAAGTCTAAGAACAGTGTGTACTATACCCTCCCCCTTAGATTCTATATTGGACATTAGAAGAATAGAGACACCGAGAAATCCTTCAGGAAAGAAATTGTTCACCTTATTTAAGCTTGCATTTTGCATTGTATTTGACTACAAGCTGGTTTTTTTTTCCCCCTTAAATCTAAAAATGACACTGTGGCAAACCTTGCACAGTGCCATATAGCTTCATGACAGTTCAGGTTATTCACAGTGAAGGAGGATTCTTCCCTTTGCAACTCTGATAGGAAGAAATCTTTCCTATCAGAAATATGTTTGCTCAGAAACTTGAATCAAATCTCCCAGGATCAGCTTTAGGGAAAATTGTAATGTCTGTAAGATTAGCCATTGTGGAAGCAAGTCAAGGTTTAGGATTAGAACAGATAGTGGTCAGACGAGGGACTTTTCTGTCACTTATTAGCTGGGCACGCTTTGTCCAGTTTCTTACACCTCCAAGCTTTAGTGTCCTCACCCATAAAAGGAGAGCAATCATTTTACACATGTGACAGGACTGCTGTAAAGATTAAATGAGACAATGTACATGCAATCCTTGACATAGAGCACGGTGTGAGTGTGTGCAAGTGCTCAGTTGTGTCCGAATCTTTGAGATCCTATGGACTGAAGCCGGCCAGGCACCACCTGGGAAGCCCTAGAGCCTCGTATTGGTCAGTATTCAAAAAATAATATTATTAATACTATAGCTATTAACATTCCCTTTCAGACAGCCTGCTAATATCCCAGTCATTCTCTTTCTCTCTTATTTTTCTGTCCTGTCACATAGTCCAAAAGGACTGCTTCCAGATGCCTCACCTAGCTGATGTAGGACACAGATGGCAAATATCCTGCCTTCAGAGACTAGGCAGGTGATATGAGACTGTAGTGGCTTGGATCTTAGACATATTGGGTCTGATTTCTAAACTAAGGCAAATACTGTTAAATACTCCTGATGCTTGTTGTTGTTAATATCTTTTTAAACATGTTGTTAGTATGTAGAAATGTGAACTCAGTGATGCCAAGTCTTCAGATACATAAAGAAAAACCAGAATGTTCATTGTTATTTCAGTTTCCCAGCTTTCAAATGTTCTTCTGGGGGAATCCAGCTTTTGGACCACCACTTAATGACTCCTTGTACAGAGGATTTTCAGCTTCTTGCTCTTTATAGAAATAAAAAGCTACAAGTTTAGAAGGGCTTAAGAGGTCATCTAGTTTAACCTTTTACTCAATGCAGAACTGTCCTCTATAATATCCCAGAGAAGTTGTCATCTAGCTGTTCCTTCTATTCGTCTAGTCATGACAAACGTGACATCTCATGGCGAAAGCACTTTTACTCTTTGCATGCACAATCTTACTGAATCCTCATATAAACCTCATGCAGTAGATAGTACTTTTTCCATTGTAATTATCATAAAACTGAGGCTCAGATAGGGTATTTTACTTCCTCTAAAGTCACAAAGCTATTAAGTGTCTGTAGGTTTTGAGATACAAACTCGGAATGTCTAGGTTTCAAAGCCAGTGCACTTAAACACTGGCTAAACAATTCTACTTGTTAAAATGCTCTGGGCTGATATTAAGCTGAAATTTGCTGTCCTGAAATGTCTACCCTTTGGTCCCAGTTCTGATCTCCTGAGACTCAAATAATAAGTCTAATCCTTCTTCCACAAGACAGCCCTTCAAATATCTGAAGATGGCTCTTCTCTGCCTACTAAATCCTCTTCCCCAGGCTAAACATACTCATTTCTCTCCACTGACGCTCACAAGCTCCCATCCACTTCATCATCCTCACCCTGCTCCCTAGGAGAGGCTTTCAATCTGTCAAAATTCCTCTTAAACCAGGATGTTCAGGAGGGAATACAGTCCCTCTATGTGGTTACACAAGTGTACCTGCAGGTTAAGGCAGAAGTTGCACCTCCCTCGTTTTGAACAATATGCTTTTATTAATGCAACCTCAGTTACATCTGATTTTTGGCAACTGTGTCAAAATATAAGCCAATACTGAGTGCTGGCCTTAGAATTACCCCATGTTGCATTTATTTTTTAACTTGAAATTATGAAGTCACTTTTCCCCACTCCACATTCCTATTCTGAATAAGTAGATCAGTTTTAAAACCTAAGACTTAATATATATTTTTCTTAAATACCATCTTATTAGATTAGATGTTGTTTTGGACTATAGCAATCTGTTTTGCTTTGTTTTTCTTTAATTTGACAAGTTTAGTTTAGCAAAGCGGAAAAAAGAAAACTTTCCCCACAGTCCAGTTGTTCTTTATTAAGCAGATAAAGAAGTATTTTTTTTTCCTCTAGTGCTCTATTCCTGCACCCAAATAAGCTATTTATATTTCCCTCAAACAAAAGAAAGTACTTCATGCACATAGTAGTTTCAATAGTATCTTGTTGTAAATGTTCTTGCTTTGTTTAGTCCTTTTTTTTAACTTTGGAATATATGAAGAAGTAAAAAGAGTGAAAAGAGAAGAAAGCCTGCTTCTTGTTAACCTTATGCATATATGACATAGATATCCTATCAGCTCAGTTCAGTCACTCAGTTGTGTCCGACTCTTTGCAACCCCATGGACTGCAGCACGCCAGGCCTCCCTGTTCATCACCAATTCCTGGAGTTTACTCAAACTCATGTCCATTGAGTTGGTGATGCCATCCAACCATCTCATCCTCTGGTGTTCCCTTCTCCTCCTGCCTTCAATCTTTCCCAGCACCACGGTCTTTTCAAATGAGTCAGCTTTTTGCATCAGGTAGCCAAAGTATTGTAGGTTCAGCTTCAATATCAGTCCTTGCAATGAATATTTAGGACTGATTTCCTTTAGAATGGACTGGTTGGGTCTCCTTGCAGTCCAAGGGACTCTCAAGAGGCTTCTCCAACACCACAGTTCAAAAGAATCAATTCTTCAGCGCTCAGCTTTCTTCATAGTTCAACTCTTACATCCATACATGAGACTGGAAAAATCATAGCTTTGACTAGACGGACCTTGTTGGCAAAGTAATGTCTCTGTTTTTTAATATGCTGCCTAGGCTGGTCACAGCTTTTCTTCCAAGAAGCAAGCGTCTTTTAATTTCATGGCTGCAGTCACCAGCTGCAGTGATTTTGGAGCCCCAAAAAATAAAGTCTGTCACTGTTTCCCATCTATTTGCCATGAAGTGATGGGACCAGATGCCAAACTTTTTCACTCTCCTCTTTCACTTTCATCAAGAGACTCTTTAGTTCTTCTTCACTTTCTGCCATAAGTGTGGTATCATCTGCATATCTTAGGTTACTGATATTTCTCCCAGCAATATTGATTCCAGCTTGTACATAATGGTATATCATGTATGTAAATATTTATTGGTAGCAAAATTCAGAAATATTTGGATTAAAAAGAATGAAGCAAATGACTACACTCCATTTGTTTTAATCAAGATGTTTCTGGGTTTTGCTGCCTTATATACTCACTATCCCACCCAGCTTCCTGTCATCGCAGAAATTAATCAAATATTCAGTAGGTTTGGGTTAATAACTTCCCACTAGAAACTTCTCTCTGTGCCATTCTTCAGACAGAGGTTGGCAAACTGTGGCCTTGGATTAAATGCTATATTTCATTACTTTTTTTTACTATTATTATATTTTTTTAATAAATTTATTTATTTTAGTTGGGGGCTAATTACTTTACAATATTGTAGTAGTTTTTGCCACACATTGACATGAATCAGCCATGGGTTTACATGTGTTCCCCATCCTGAACCCCCCCCCCCTCCCTCTCCATCCCATCCCTCTGGGTCATCCCATTGCCCCAGCCCTGAGCATTTGTCTCATGCATCGAACCTGGAATGGTTTATAGGTAAAGTTTTATTAGAACACAGCTACTCCCATTTGTTAATGTCTTGTCTATATAGCCACTTTTGCACTACAATAGTCCTGTTTCCTAGTGGCAACAGAGGCCAAATGATCTGCAAAAGTGAAAGGTGTTTCCTATCTGACTCTTTACAGAAAAAGTTTCCCAACTTCTGCTTTGGTGGTTGGTTAGCAGTCCATACATCTTATTATTCAACTCATTACTGAGAACTGAAACTTGCATAATTTTCTATCTCTATGCTAAGTGATACTGAAAGCAAAAGTAATTTGGTTATTTGCTTCAGAAAGTATTCACTTCTATAGGATAAAACTTTCATTTCAAGGCCAAGATCAAAACCTACAACAAGAGTCTTACCTCACTGCACCCATCCAACTACAGTTATTACACCATGAACTCTGCCTATTTCTAGTCAGTTCCCCCTTTTGCAAGATCAACCTTCAAGTCACTCAGCTCAGGACATAAAATTCTATGAAGATCACCCATAACTTTCCCTTCTGAGATGTCAAGTTATACTCTCTTTCTAAACTAAGCCTAATAAACTTAGTTTTGCCTGAACAAAAACATTTCTGGTCACCATTTCAAACACAAATCCTCCAAACTACATTATCACCCACCCAGATCCTCTTATTCTGATCAATAGAAACACTGAGAGCATTTCTATAAGATGTAATTACCTGCATTTTCAGTTAGGAAAACAGACTCACAGAGGCTGAACCTTTATTAAGATGAAATGCCCAGTGTCACAGATCAAGAGGGACGTACAGTAGGAAGGACTCTCTCTCAGGGATCTGCTCTCAGGTCTCATTCTAGGTCATAAACTTTATAGGACTAACTATTTGCCTCTTTGAGGCCTCAGCTTCCTCACCTATGAAACTGGTATCATCTATATACAGGTGGACCCTGATGTATTATGTTTTAAATTCAACTTTACTTGACTTAGATCTTCTTCTAGGTTAGCAGTAAGCTGCAGGCTCCTCTCTTATGATACTGGTCAGTTATAGCTCCCCGTCAGTCACCCCATCACATAAATAAATAACTGATACAATTACAACCTTTCTGTTTTGCACTTTTAGTACAGTATTCAACATATTACAAGAGATAGTCAACACCTTATTATTAAAGAGGCTTCGTGATATATGATTTTACCCAACTGTAGGTTATGCATGTATTCTGAGCATGTTTAAGGTAACTTGGTAAAGCTGTGCTGCTCAGTAAGCTAAGTATATTGAATGCACTGTTGACATGATATTTTTCAACTTATGTTGGTGTTATTGGGACATAACCTCATTGTAAGTCAAGAAAGATCTGTATGTTCTTTCAGTTCCGAAATTCATTGAAAGTATGGTCTCTTATCAGTTAGAAAACTAATTTCTTCATACAAATCTCTTTCAGCAAGCACAAGGCATATGAGATATACTGTATTGATGACTTAAATTCTACAGCTTGGTTGCTCTAATTAGAAAACACATAGAAACGATTCCAACTATTTTCATAACAAATGTATTTGCATGTATTCCATTCTGTTAACAACTTAACGTGTAATCAAGTCTCCTCTAAGAAAAGAAGGGATGTTTCTTTTCCCATTGCCTTAATCACGCTGTGCTCTATCTTTCTACTAATCCATCATCTATCATGATCGCCTATTTTGAGAGTCGGCATAACAATTATCATAAGTGATAGCATTATGTTCTGAAAACACAGACTCTGATGGCATGATTTATTTTGCTACTTTGCCTGACTTAATGGGAGTTGGGTTTTCCCTAGTCTAAATCAGATTTTTTAGATCATAAATATTTCAATTTTTAATTTATTATTGATTAGTTTGATAGTAAATAACTCCATGAATGCTGAGGTTGGAAATCTGTTTTAAAATTATTAGGCATCTTTCCTTCTATCTGGCCATAGATTGTTATCACAGTGAAATAAAACAGTAGGACTACCTGAAGCAAATGGATTTGGGAATTTTAATTTATCTAATGTAGTTAATTAACTGGTCAATTAAAAACAAAAGGGCAATTAGTGCTGAGCACATTTGTTTTGATGATGAACATGCCAACTGAAAATGGATCTTAATCTCTGCTACAAAATTCTGTAATGTCAAAGGAATGCTGCTATAAGTAGAGAAAGAATAAAGTCCATTAAGAGTGATGCACTTGCAACAATGATTTCCTTCCATACTAAAGCAACACGAATGAGACACACAGAGAGAAGTTGGCCAATATTTTCAGTAATATTCCTCCACTGGTCCCTCTATTACCCTGTATTTACAGTGATCACCAAAGCCAATTAGTAGTAGCTTCCTTTTCCTACTACCAAAGTGAGAAAATAGTTTCAGTTAATGCAAAAGGGAGGAGGAGAAGGGGACGACAGAGGATGAGATGGTTGAATGGCATCACTAACTCAATGGGCATAAGCTCCAGGAGTTGGTGATGGACAGGGAAGCCTGGCGTGCTGCAGTCCATGGGGTTGCAAAGAGTTGGACAGGACTGAGCAACTGAACTGAATGCAAAATGGGTAAGAACTGTACAGATCCATACAATATGTCATAGACTTGAAGATTTCTATAAACTGTATGTACTAACGAACATAATTCTTAATCACTTAAACTGGTGTCACATAGATATATCCACATATATTAAAGAGTATCAAATTTTTTTAGACAAGAATGACTACCCATGTTTTCCTTTTGTCATTCAATGAGATGTGTCTTGGGCATTCTCTGTAGCTTGTAAGTTCAATCATTGAGTTCCAAGTACAATCCTTCATAAGCCCCTTTCAAAGGCTTGTTTCAAACCGTACATGCACATACACACGCCATTTTATTTAACCATATGTCACTAGTTCTCAGTGCAAAGAGAAGTTAGAAAGCTCTTTTGTAAAAGATAAAGAGCAGAGATGCATTCCATCTCTCTTTTGGTTACACCCATTGCTTCCCATGTCTGTTGGGCACACCACAGTTTAACATGGCAACAACCTCTCAGAATTACTCTGTTGCCTAAAGTCTAGCCAATGCTTAACTTCCTAATCAATCCTGGCTTACTAGCATTTGTATCACACTCATAGACAGTTGAATGGTTTCATGGCAAGAAACAGATTGAGCGATCGCTTTCTACTTTTTTTAAATTGACTTATTCTGAGCGAAACTAAAGAACTGTTTGTGTTGTGTGGGTTAAAAACAGTCTTAGAGAGACTTTCCTGGCTGTGCAGTAGTTAAGAATCTGCCTACCAGTGCAGGGGATGTGAATTCAATCCCTGACAGGGAACTAAGATCCCACATGCTCCCTGGCACAACAAGCCACAAGCCACAACTACAGAGCCCACATGCTCTGAAGCCTGTGCCCCACAACTAGAGAGAAGTCTGAGTGCCACAACGAAAGGTCATGCCACAACTAAGACCTGATACAACCAAAAATAAAATAAGTAAATAAATATTTTTTAAAAAAAGAACCATCTTTAGGTACAACCTCACAATCACAACAATCATCTCTTAATTCTTCTCTCATCTACTTTCTAAGGTCAGATGACGATTGAAACACATGGTAGGAAGAGATCCTACTAAGGATCCACTAAGGCAAGATGCAGTGCAGAGTTACTTCAAAATCAAGACCTATTTTTTTCCTGCTAAACACGTGTAATTTTTGCTAGGCATATATACATGGAGTTAGAGAAATACAGTTCCACATTTCTGTACCTGAAATCCTTGTACTCAAATGTTTTTAGAGTTTAGAATGTATTAGATAAGAGATCAGCAACAGAACTTCCAGAAATTCTAAAGTTATAAAAGGTTGGAGAGTAAAAATTTTCAGGTTTGGAGACCATATGGTTTCTGGCATATTCAATTTGCCTTTGTAGCACAAAAGCAATCATAGACAGTGCATGAATAAATAGGTATACTGTATTCCAGTGAAACTTTATTTACAAAACCAGACAGAAGGCTGAATTTGCTCAGCTGACTTCAGTTTTCTGACCTCTACTTTAGTCTTTAGAAAGGCAATGTGATGCAAATTTACATGGATTTAGAATACCTTCAGTGAGCAACAACTCTATCAACCACCAACACTATGTTTAGCAGCAAAACCTAAGTATTCATGCTAATTTGGAAACAGACTAAACAACGTCACATTAATTCAGTACAGGTTTTACCACCAAATTTAGTTTTGCCTCTCAAGTTACAAGGATATTTTAACTTTCAGAGGTAAATTTTTTTTTTTTTTTTTTTGAATTTTGAGAAACTGATTGTGGACCGATACATACTCTTGTGTTGAAGTGTTTGAAATGATTACTTTTGCCCTAAGGAATTTCAAGAGAGGAAAAAGAAACACATATGGTCTGGAGAAGATAAGTCTGTCCAGTAATAATAGAACAACAACCTTAGCAGGTGTGTTATGAGCCAAGACACCCACTTCTCCAGGCCAAAATGATATTTAAAAGATTGCATGGTTTCTAAACCTCATCTAAAACAAAGTGATTGTAATGCATTTTTGAAACTTTTTTTTTAGAACTTCGGGAAGTTCTTCTAAGTTAAGTTTAAACACTGGCCTCCTTGATTCTGCCTCGAGCAATCTTTAGGATTCTAGGAACCTAGAAATAATTCCTGTGGCTATTCTGTGTATCAGTGCCCAGTATAATTTTTCTCTACTGAATATATCTACCCCATTTTGCTGTGAGTAAATAACCAGACCCTTCTTATCTGGATTGTTCTGATTGAGCCAGTGTATTCTCCTTCCTCAGGCAATTTAAACTTTTACAAATGGAACTTTTACAAATGGCAAGTGATGCATAAATATTAGCTATTTAGACTATCTTTACAGAGCATTGCCAAATAAACTATCTCCTGGGCTTTGCCCTCATTACAGGATGTTGATAAGCAATCAGTTGGTAAAGGGCAATATTTGCTACAAAATTATACACCAGGTTAAATGAAGCAGTCTTAGATTATTAGAGCTAGAAGACATTTAAGGGTGATCTCCAGGTCGAAACCTTCAATTTTCATAAGAGGAAGCTGACAGTCATTGTTACTGTACATGAAACACTCAAAATTACTAAGCTGGTTAAGAGAAAGACAACATCATAAGCACTGTCTTTAGATTCCCAGTTTAGTCTTTTTCTTCATAATACTAGACTGTTTAGTTGTCAAATACAAACCAAACAAATACTGACTGAATACCCATGAGCTCTATATTACATACCAAACCATGTATTATGAGCTAGTATTGTATCTGATTTTATCTTCAAGAAAAGGTATGAAAATGCTGGCGAGTCTTTAAGAAAAACATTATATTAATTCAGGATGAAAAATGAATATAGTAGTCAGGTTTTTTGTTTGCAAGGACAAAAATACAGCACAAACTTGATTAGACAAAACTTTGTCTTCTTCATTCACATTGGAGAATTCCAGGTTTTAAACTTGGTGAGGCACTTCATCATTTCATGTTATCAGGTGTGACTATAGGTTCTTTAGAACATAATAACACTCAGATATGTGAAGCAAAACTCTTGTTTCCTACATATCCAAATGAGAGAAGGAATATGCAGGGAAATATTCCTAGGGACAGAATAAAAGCAAGCTGGGACTTAGGTGTGGACAAGATAAGAGCAGCAAATGAGATAGGGTTAGCTATATTTCGAGGGCTTCCATGGGATTATTTTGAATAATTCCATCAGCCTTAGGAAGAAAGGCCATTCCTGATTGCTGGGTAGCTAGAGACCTCTGGAGATTGGGTTTGTATGCATTATAATCCAGAAGTGTCAGAGCTTGAGAAGGGAAGAAATTGGGGTGGGGACTCGGTAAACTGTCTGCTAAGGGGAATTGAAAGCTTTTAGCCATACCTTCAAAACTGGGTGAAGATAAGACTTGCAAAATGTTATTTTACACCGGATCAACAGATTTAAATCTTAGCATCTTAGTTGTTGTAATATCATTGACAAATCATTAGCTTTGTTGTCATTAGTCTGGCTTAGGCTATGTGTCCCTTCTTTTACAAAACACTGTAGCCAGGGGGATGGATTCCTCATTGACACAGCCCTGGTCACATCTTCATCCCTATAGCTAGGAAATGAAGGAAATCTCACTTTCATTATATGGACTGACGATGTATAGGAAGGTGGTTCCTCCAAAAAAAGGAAATAAATAGATAAATAAAATAAATACATACATAAAGACAAAGTTTTTATCAGAAGGGGAAAATGAATTGTTTGATTGGAAAAACTAATGATGTCCATCAAATAAGTTGGTAATTATAAGTTTTCACTTTCTTCTGCCCCCTTTCTATTGTCCACATCAGCCAGAATGATGTTTGTATCATGTAAATGTCCTGCTTCAAATCCTCAATTATGATTTGAAAGTGCGACATCCATATTTGTCAACATGGTCCACAGGCCTTGAATAGTTTAACCTCTTTGTCCTTCTCCAACCTTGTCTCATGCCACTGTTCTGAATAGCACCTGAATCTCTTTAAGGTCTTTGAAAATGCACACTCAGTCCTGCTTCAGGACTTTTCACACTCTTTCCCTTTTGCTTAGACAGCTAGTAGTCTCCTTCCTCATTTTACCTACCTTAATCCCTGCTCTCCTACCAGCCCTCCTCATGTGCATGCATGCACTTGCCTGGCTAAGAGCTACTCATTTTTCTAGCCTCAGTTCAAACACACTACTTGAGCGTCACCTCACAGATCTCATAGATCGCACTTAGCTTCTTCGAAGTATTACAATATTTACCACATCTATTTGTGTGTGTGTGTGTGTGTGTGTGTGTGTTTGTTTGATTTTGCTGTTTTTCTTATAAAATGTAAGATCTCAAGGGTGAAATGAAGAGTTTTAGATTCATTACTAACACCAAGGTATTTGATGTCTGGCAGAGAGTAAGCATAAATGAATAAATGTTTCTTGAAAAAACAGAAATGAATAAATAGATATAGAGTATAATTTCACTTAAATGTGAGATGTTAAGAGTTTGGAACTTCTGGTGTCAAAGAGAATGGAAAGATGATGTAAGATATGAGAAAATTTCTGGAAGGACATTCTCAACTCAACAAAGCATGCTGACCTGAATACTGCTTATTTTCTCTTTGATTTTTATTCCTTGATTAAATTTGAAAGCATTTAATTTAGATTTTGTAAAGACTTAGAATATAGTCAATGGTTTGTGTTTATGTCGAAGTAAATAGTAACAGAAAGAAATTAAAGATTTTTAAAATTTAAAAATATATCAGAAAATGATCAAAACTTTATTATTTACACTTAAAATCCACATACTTCCAAGAGATATTTGAAGTTGCAAGAAAATATGTATTCCACTAGGTTAAAATTTTCCAAAGGGTCCTATCATTTGATATATAATTATTTTATCAAAATGTGACCTAGATGAGTTCATTCTATACTTTTTTGAGATTATGAGCTGCTTACTAAATTTCACTTTTTGAATAAAGGCCAACCAAACTATTATCTTGATTTCATTTACCACTGGAAAGCTTAAATGTCAAAATAAATTAAAGAAAATTATGATGTTATTGAATAAGAAAATTATATCTCACACTCTACACATAATATTTCCAGAAATTGAATCCTACAGAAGTTTTTAGCAAAATATTAATTTTAGTTCTAGTAAAGGTAATGCTTCTCAATGAATATATTCTCAATAATACTGATGAAAAAACACTTAATCCATGAAATGTGTAAAGTCACTGTTATATAAAAGAAAAAACAAAATTTTACCTTAATCCTAATGGTATAAAATAAAAAAGACACCAACAGAATTGTAGGAGTTGATTTAACATGTCTTTAAACCTCTCTAACACTTTAAAAAGTCAAATTTAAAATTATTCTCATGAAAGTTTTCATCCACAAGAATACAGTCAATTGAATTGCACTCCAGCCCATTAACTGCTATAGAAAATTTTATAGCAAATGTAATGTATATCTAAGGTATGAATTTAAATTATGGGACTATGAGCTGAAATTATGAAAACTATACATGCATGTAAAAAGTTGACTTTAGGTTACCTTATTTAGATTAATAATATTTAAATATGAACTTGAATCAGTATGCAACAATTTATATATATATTTAAGAATATGTATATTTTTGCATTTGTGATTTCATGACAATTTTCTTTTTCTTGCAGACTCGAAATACTGACTGGAAGATAGACATTTTTTTTCCAGCTGATTGTATGGGAGAAATTTTGACCTTAGAAAGTGGAAATGAGGTTGCTATGGAAACTGGTAATTCTGATGTCACTCATAAACATTTCCGCAGGTAAAGTGTTCTATTATTATGAGTTCTGATTGATAATCTTTTGGCATTTTATTTTTTCTACACATCTTATAGGGTTGGCAGAAAAGTTCTTTCATGTTTTCCCATGATATCTTACAGAAAAACCCAAAAGAACTTTTTGTCAAATCTAATACTTACATTATTTAAATGACTAAATGATAAAATTTTGAAGGTAACCTCTATGGCTAATATAGAGTTTAATCCTTAAAAAAATAAATCAAGTGCCATTTTTAAACAGAACGAAGATGATTTCAGTTATAAATTGTCAAGTATGAAATTTTTATAGTAAAAGGATGTGATTAAGTAAATTTTGTCATCAATAAACAATGAAGAATATTTTTTTTGTTTCCTTCAGAGTGGTCTTTAAAAATGAAAATAGAAATATATATATTTCCCTCAAATTTGAAATTTGGTATGGATTAAAAGCTATATCAGTATAGAAGAAAAAGTAATATAGAATGTCATATCAGAAATAGAATAAGTTTAGAGTTTTTTTCCTATCCATTTCAATGATACATTCTTTCATTCACCCTAAGTTTCAAGTCTGTGTATCAGTTAGCCTTTGTCATGCAACAAACCATCACAAATCTGAATGGATGAAAATAACAAATAACCATGTATTTAGTTGAAAAATCTATAAATGGGCAATTTTAAGTGGGCTCAACTGGGCTATTCTTTTGATTTTGTCTGAGTGCTTTACATCTGTGGTTAAGCTACTGGGTCATCTGGGACCTGGCTAGTCTGGTAATAGAGACCACTGGGCTGTCTCTGCCCTGGGCAAAGTATTCTTTTACCCTCTGTAAGTCTGAGGTCCTTCATACAGTGTCTGCTCAAAATTCCTAGAGAAATCAGAAGTATGCAAGATTTTTTAATGTTAAGACTTGCAACTGACACAATGCCATTTCTGCTGCATTCTTTTAACCATTCCCAGTCACACTATCAGCTCAGATTCAAGAAATATAAGAATATACTCCATCTCTTGATAGAAAAACCACAAAATTACTCTGTAAAGGGGCATGGAAACAGTAAATCAGATAATAGTGACTAACTTTGAACATTATCAACCATAGTTCTATTAAGAACACAGAATTCTATTCTGAATTTTCAAGCTTACCTATGTGAGTCGCCACACAACATGGACATCGTCTCAGTCATCTAATCGTCAGAGCAACTCTTCTCTCAAAACATACTGCTTCCCATGAACTGTGGTAGTGGATACTACCAAAGTTTCCCATATTCATAACAAAGTCCTAATATATTAGGAGAAACATAGGAACAAACATAGTAACACAAAAGTCAGAATCATTGTAATTGTAAGAGGCAAATATTCAAAAGCAATTCTAAGAAGTGGAAACAGTTCTAATTTTAAAAAGTATGAAAAGGTTAAAATATGCAAAACACAACCATTAGAATCAGAAAAACTTGTAAATAAAGATATTGTTACTACTAGAGAACCCAGTGGCTAGAAGTGCTATCACTGTATTTATTAAAAGTTATTACATTATTTTGATTCATATCACTTCTAATTCTCTGTAACAAAGAATCAGAGTTAAATAATATTTTCTGTAATAGATGAAAACAAAGCCAGAGTCATCAAGGTGCCCCCAAATTATATATATGTGAATAAAAATTATATTCTTATCCTCCAGTTTCAGTTTCCTGTCAAAATTTAAGATTAACACTTTGCCCTATAAATATCTATCCTGAATCAGCACAGTATATCTAGAAGAACTTTTATGTTAAAATAAATTATTATTCTCAGCGCATGTATCATCTGAGAGATCTTCCAGTTCTTCTGTTATGTTTTATTTTTCCAAGTTGGATGTGATTCAACATGTCCTTTTGCTTTATCCTAAAGGGAAAAATAATCATGTGTCCTTGGTGTACAATTTTCCTGTGAAAGAACAGATTGTATCTTTTTTTTAAAACCACAGCTATTTAAATAAGATAATCTGAGCTAAACATTGCCACAGAGGTAAGAATGCTGACAATCATATACACAAGAGAGGTTTGCTTTAAATCTGTTTGTTTTGTTTTGTTTTGTTTTAAGATTTCATGGTGTATCTCCCTACTTGCAGATACTATACACTATGTTAGTTTAGAAAATTCAGTTCTCTAATGATGCAGTGCTATTTCTACACACACACAGACACACACACACATATAATAGTTTTTGTTTTCCAAAAATCGATTTTGATTCATTCTGAAAGACCAGCAAATCTTTCCCAATTATGTGCTTTTTCCTTCCTATTTTTTACTGTTACAATCTTTTCAAAACACTGACTTTTTAATTCTCTCCAAACTCTAAATTAAAATTTAAAATTTTGCCCCATCTCTTCTATTTGTTGTTGTTGTTGTTGTTGTTGTTAATTAACTACATCTAACCCCATTACTACAGACATTGGCCTTTAAGTTTTTACAATGAACCATAATCTACCCAGGCGTGCATTATGGTTCTGGAATATTTTTGAAACTGTGGGTATTTAAAAGTTCTAGTATTCTATTTTAGTATCTTTTTTTAATATTATGAGACAACCATTTAATTAAGAAACATGATTGCTAATTACATGTGAAAGTCATCAGTCATATCTGACTCATTGTAACTGCATGGACTATACAGTCCATGGAATTCTCCAGGCCAGGATACTGGAGTGGATAACCATTCTCTTCAGGGGATCTTCTCAATCCAGGGATTGAATTCAGGTCTTCCACATTGCAGGTGGATTCTTTACCAGCTGAGACTTCAGGTTTTTTAATCACTTCATTAATGCGTGTGGTAGACTAAATGTCCCCATGGATATCTAGGACCTACTATCTGGAACTTGTGACTTTCACATTAAGTAGAAAAATGGATTTTGCAGATGGGATTAAGTTAAAGATCTTGAGATGGATAGACTATACCAGAATAACTGCATAGGAAATCACAAATGCTCTTGTAAGATGGTGACAAAGGAAATTTGGTACAGAGCAGAAGGCAATATGATGAAAGAGGAGAAAGAGACATGAGATCTTTGCTACCAACCTTAAGTATATATAGGAAGGGACCATGAGTCAAGAAATGAAGCTTAAGAACCTAGAAAAGGCAAGGAAACAGGTATTTCCTCTTTGAAGAAAAAATACATTGGTTTCCATCTTGTGAAATCCATTTTGGACTTGGGACTTCCAGAAATGTGAGAAAATAAATGTGTGTTGTTCTAAGTCACCAGGTTGTAATTTTTAGAGAACCCATAGGAAACTAATGTAATATGTTTCTTTCTCACTAAACTTTAAGCTCCAGAAGACCTGGGACTGTATGTTCCTGGCATGTGGTAGGGATTCAGTAAATAATGTTAAATGAACAAATGAATGAATTAGATTCAATATTATTGGTCCTATTTGGATTATCATCAAGTAGAAAAAATTAAGTCATGAATTTCCCATGTTTTGATGTTTTGTCATAGAATTTTAGAGATGGAACTCTAGCAACATTTGAAAGTTTCAAACTATGCACTATTTGAATGTAAACTTCATGAGAGCAAGATTTCCATATGTTTTATTCTCTGCTGTTTCTATACCACCTAACAGATGGTTTGTAAATATTTATCAAATTGATTAAATAAAGCAGTTATATTCTACTCAATTCAACAGAGAGTTTTAGTACCTTAGATATGCTGGGCACGGAACTAGATGTTGACCTTCACCAGTAATAGGGCCATGGCCTCTGTCTTCTTCAGCTTACAGCCTAAAAATAGAACTCAGCAAGTCAGTCAATAATTTTAATAGAGAAAGTATAGCTTGCTATTTGAATATCATAGTAGAGAACATATAACATGGAAATGTTCTAAGAGGACATCTGCTGTTTTTTCAACCTCCAATCCATTTCTGCTTCCTCTGAAAAAATACATTAGATTTTCCTTAGCAAGGCACTGTTTTCTATCAGTCTTTGCAGTTGGAATGAGAGTGGCATAACTTCATAATCAGCCAACTGGTATATTCCATCCTCCTTTACCATGGTATTTGGTTCAGGAAATATTATATCTGAACAAATCCCTGGGCATTTACTAAAATGAAATGACATAAAGTCATCACATCTGTGCTGTTCTAGTTGACTCATTGGAAAAGACCCTGATGCTGGGAAAGATTGAAGGCAAAAGGAGAAGGGGGTGGAGGAGGCTGAGACAGTTAGATAGCACCACGGACACAATGAATATGAATTTGAGCAAACTCAGGTCTATAGTAGAAGACAGAGAATCCTGGCATGCTACAGTCCATGGGGTCACAGAGCTGGACACAACTTAGTGACTGAACAGCAACGACAATTAGTACAAAGATGTACCAGGGACTGCTCTGACAGAAAAAATGGCCTGGAAATGAAATTCACACAGACACAGAACAAACCAAGGGAATAAAGGCATCATTTCTTAACTTTACCTTTGAAACTTTAAGTACCAGGTGTCTTTTTCCTATTTTATGCTAATTTCCATTGAAATTCTGTCCCTTGATGAAAAGAATCTTCTCTGATAAGATCAAAATTGTTTTTAATGTAAATTAGTGACGATAAGTGAAGTTCTATTAGCAATAGAAATTCTTTACGAATTAATGCCTACTCCCTGCTGGGCATGAGGAATAGAACAAATATAAAGATGAAGAAAAGGCAGAATTTTTTTCCTGAAAGGATAAAAGAATCAAGAGGTTTTATGTGGACTCAAGGCAAACCATTCAAATATCACAGTAATCCAAGTCTATGTTCCAACCACTAATGTCAAAGAACCTGAAGTTGAACAGTTCTATGAAGACCTACAAGATCATCTAGAACTTACAAGATCATCTAGAACTAACACCCCCAAAAGATATGATTTTCATCATAGGGGACTGGAATGCAAAAGTAGAAAGTCAAGAGATACCTGGAGTTACAGGCAAATTTGGGCTTGTAGTACAGAATGAAGCAGGGCAATGGTTAACAGAGTTTTGCCAAGAGAGTGCACTAGTCATAACAAAACCCTCTTGCAAAAACACAAGAGACATTTCTACACAAGGACATCACCAGATGGTTGATACCGAAATCAGATTGATTATATTCTTTGCAGCCAAAGATAGAGAAGCTATACAGTCAGCAAAAACAAGACTGGGAGCTGACTGTGGCTCAGATCATGAACTCCTTATTGCCGAATTCAGACTTAAACTGAAGAAAGTAGGGAAAACCACTCAGAGAAGGCAATGGCAGCCCACTCCAGTACTCTTGCCTGGAAAATCCCATGGACGGAGGAGCCTTGTAGACTGCAGTCCATGGGGTCGCACAGAGTCGGACATGACTGAGCGACTTCACTTTCACTTTTCACTTTCATGCACTGGAGAAGGAAATGGCAACCCACTCCAGTATTCTTGCCTGGAGAATCCCAGGGACAGGGGAGCCTGGTGGGCTGCTGTCAATGGGGTCGCACAGAGTCGGACACGACTGACGCGACTTAGCAGCAGCAGCAGCAGCTACCTGAGAATTAAATGGCATGGGAAAATAATAGCCTTCTATATATAGAAGCTGAGATAAAAATATCAACTTTCTGAGTATTATGCTTTGTTACCATTTGCAAAGGATTTATTCACATTGTACATGGAAAATCTAAGTTCCCTGAGAACCTCAACTTCCATCAAGCATCACAGGGAAAACCACATTCGGTGGTTCTGTGATGTAGATATTGTTCTCCCATCAGTTATGATAATCTGAAATGTACTAGTCAGGATTCAGTCAGGAAAGCAAGCTCATTATGGATACTACAGTCTAGGGGGTTTATTTCAGAATGAAGATCTTGTACAGTTGTGAGGGAAACTGGAGTACGAAGGGTCCAAAAGTAATGTCGTCAACAAGCCCTCGGAGCAGTGGGGCAGGTGGTAAGTTAGACGTTGCAAGTGGATCAGGAAAGGTAGCAGATCCAGCTGCCAGAGAGGACATGAGGAGAACTTCATGTAGACTATCATCTCTGAAATTGAGAGTGGGCTTGGGATGACTCTTGGTCAGCAGTGCTAGCAGTTGGGTCAAAAGCTGGATATGAGAAAGGAGACAGGGACCCTCTCTCAGTTTCTCAAAATCTCTCTCACCACAGTTACTTCCACGTGGCTTTCAGAGAACCTTGTCATTTCCTCTTTCCAAATATCATCCAATTTTAAAAAATCAACCCCAATCCAGAACTCTATAGGGAAGGGAAATTTGGGGAATTAGTTTTAGCTAAGCTAATTTTGTTGTTCTCTCTTATCTCTGGATTAGGATTTCTTCTGATTATCACCCATTTTTCTAACGAAAATAATCAGTAATGTAATCAAGAAGAATCCAACAACTATAGATTGGCTAAGTGTTTACCTTCTGAACACATCAGCTGCTAAATATGTTTCAGACTGTCTCTTCACATTAGTAGTTTGTTTGGAATGTCTGAGTGTCTCACTGAGTTAACCAACTGACCACATTGACGGATAGGCAGACTAATTGATGAACTTTGAAAGGTGGAACTTGGGTATAACAGAAACTTAGCCACAGAATTGTAGCATTCAACAACTTGACAACGGAAGAAGAGTTTAAAAACCATTACCCATCTGTGACTAAACTCCATCAGTGATGCTCTTGAAAATAATTTCAAAATAACAATCAGAAAATGTTTGATAAAAGAACTGCACAGAGAAATTCACTCATAATTACCCAAGGGGATAGCATGAGATGGATAAATCAATTCAAATATGAGTCCCAAGGTGCCTTTTAGCTAAAAGAAGCAGTACTGTCCTCATATGTTATGTTAAAAAATTGTAAAATTGTGTAATGATTTTCATCTTAAAATCATTGAATATCAGGACTGTAAAGGGTTATGGCTGTCTACTGTTATAGAGATGATAAATGCTAATGTTATCAAGGGCCAAAGTGGAAATAGGCTGAGACTCCAATCCCCAGGTATAGATTATTGTTCCCGGTCTCATTTTTCTTCAGTATCCCTTTTCTTTTTTCTACACCTACATTTGCAGTTATTTCAATGTTGTAAAAATATAGGCGATGGACAGGTGCAAAGGGACAGAGAAACCTGGCAGTTCAATAGAAGATGTTTTTTCTGGAACCAGTTCTCTGAACAGCCCATCTGCATCATCAATCTTCACATGCTTTGGACTCTGGAAATGTGTTCTCAAACACAAAGCGTGATCCAGCTTCCACAAATATTTTATCACACAACAGAAAATCATTTGGCAATTCTATTTAAGAGAGACTATGAGTCTGGGTAAGTAAAATAAGTGTATGACCATGAACTTAGATATATTAAATTAAATTATACCTTTGGCCTTGGATTCAGTTTGGTGTGCACACTCAGTCATTCAGTCAGTCCGACTCTTGGTGACCCCACGGACTGTAGCCCGCCAGGCTTCTCTGTCCATGGTGATTCTCCAGGCAAGAATATTGGGGTGGTTTGCCATTTCCTCCTCTGGGGGATCTTCTCCACCCAGGGAATGAACCTGCCTGTCTAGCATCTCCTGCATTGGCAAGCAGGTTTTTTACCACTGAGTCACCTGGGAAGCCATTCAGTTTAGCAATGCTACGTAAGGACTACAAAGTAAAAGGACATTTGGCAATTATTAAAAGATGCTGTGGTCACCCAGTAGATTTTGATAATTTGTTCCTAGAAAGCACTCTTCCCTCAATTACTGGTGATTCTGTGTGAAAATGAGGGGTTGCACCACAATCTCTACCTGTATATTGAGGCTGTGTAATTTTTGATTTCTTATCAAAAATGGAACACTTCTGTGTTCTTTGATATAAGTGCTTTCTATTAATTCCCATGCATACATGTACAGGTAAAACACACAAACTAAATCAAACAAATCTTCCTGCTCTTTTTTGAAATAAACTGACATTGTTTCCAGGCTCAGGGTTGAAAACTGGTTGTAGAGCTGGTCAGAGCATTTGGGTAGAGTTTGTTGTTTATTCAAATGTTGGTTTAATTCTGTATATACCAAATTTCTTCATTGTGAGTACAGAAAAGTGAGTAGACAACTTCTGCAAGTTTTTGAAAATGCAAGTTTGATTTTTTTTTTTTATAGCAAAGAGGGAAAGAAACCCTATTTATCCGTTTTTCTGATAACCTATTACGTACATTTTTCAGACTGAATTTTTTTGACATGGTCAAAATCTGTTATCTTTGGTTCTGAAATTAGCACTAATTCTGTAAACAAAATAAGATCTAAATTAATGCTAAAAGGAACAAAAGCAATTACAATGCCAATTTTCTCTCTGTATGTAGAAAGTTGATATTTAATATATTGATACATATGATATATATTTTATGGATATATATATATATATATATATATATATATATATATATATATATATATATATATATATATGTATGTATGTATGTATGTATATATGTAGGCTTCCCCTGTGGCTCAGATGGTAAAGAATCTGCCTGCAATGTGGGAGATCCAAGTTCGATCCCCGAGCCGGGAAGATCCCCTGGAGAAGAGAATGGCAACCCACTCCAGTATTCTTGCCAGAGAACTCCTTGAACAGAGGAGCCCTGGTGGGCTACAGTCCATGGGTCACAGAGTTGGACACGACTGAGCAACTGCACCTTCACTTTCATGTGTGTGTGTGTGTGTGTGTATCTCCCTGAGGTCACCATCATCTGGACCTCTATTAAATCTATAAAAATGATATACTTACACTAAAAAAATGGCTAAGGATTCCCTGGTGGCTCAGTGGTAAAGAATTCATTGGCCAATGCAGGTGACTTGGGTTCAAAACCTGGTCCAGGAAGATCCCACATGCTGCAGAGCAACTAAGCTGGTGTGTCACAACTATAGAGGCTGTGCTCTAGCGCTTGAACCACTACTGAAGTCTGAGAACCCAAGAACCTGTGCTCCACAGCAAGCCACTGCAATGAGAAGCCCACACAATGAAACTAGAGAGTAGCCCGTTCTCATCACAACTACAGAAAAGCCCACACAGCAACAAGGACCCAGCAGAGCCAAAAATAAATAAATGAATAAATAATTTGTTGATTTAAAAATGGCTGATTTTTTTAATGGTTAAATGAAGCAGCATTCTAGCAGATGTTTAACAACCCTATCTCTGAAAAAAAGTTTGTGTACACATATATACACATATCTGTATGCAAGGGCTTCCCTGGTGGCTAGAGGGTAAAGAGTCTGCCTGCAATGTGGGAGGCCCAGGTTCTATCCCTGGGTTGGGAAGATCCCCTAGAGAAAGAAATGGCAACCCACTCCAGTATTCTTGCCTAGAGTATCCCCATGGACAGAGGAGCCTGGTAGGCTACCATCCATAGGGTAGCAGGTCAGGAAGCAACAGTTAGAACTGGACATGGAACAACAGACTGGTTCCAAATCGGGAAAGGACTACATCAAGGTTGTATATTGTCACCCTGCTTATTTAACTTATATGCAGATTACATCATGAGAAGTACTGGGCTGGATGAAGCACAAGCTGGAAAAAGATTGCCAGGAGAAACGTCAATAACCTCAGATATGCAAATGACACCACCATTATGGCACAAAGTGAAGAAGAACTAAAGAGCCTCTTGATGAAAGTGAAAGAGGAGAGTGAAATGTTGCCTTAAAACTCAACATTCAGAAAACTAAGATCATGGCATCTGGTCCCATCACTTCATGGCAAATAGATGGGGAAGCAATGGAAACAGTGACAGACTTTATTTCCTTGGGCCCCAAAATCACTGCAGGTGGTGACTGCAGTCATGAAATTAAAAGATGCTTGCTCCTTGGAAGAAAAGTTATGACTAACCTAGACAGCATATTTAAAAGCAAAGACATTACTTTGCCAACAAAGGTCCATCTAGTCAAAGCTATGGTTTTTCCAATAGTCATGTATGGATGTGAGAGTTGGACTATAAAGAAAGCTGAGAGCCAAAAATTGATGCTTTTGAACTGTGGTGTTGGAGAAGACTCTTGAGAGTCCCTTGGGCAAGGAGATCCAACCAGTCCATCCTAAAGGAAGTGAGTCCTGAATATTCATTGAAACGACTGACACTGAAGCTGAAACTCCAATACTTTGGCCACCTGATGCAAAGACCTGACTCATTTGAAAAGACCCTGATGCTGGGAAAGACTGAAGGTGGGAGGAGAAGGGGACGACAGAGGATAAGATGGTTGGATGGCATCACTGACTCAATGAACATGAGTGTGAGTAAACTCCAGGAGCTGGTGATGGACAGGGAGGCCTGGCATGCTGCAGTCTGTGTGATCACAAAGAGTTGGACACGACTGAGCGACTGAACTGACTGATACATATATATGTGTTTGTATATTTATATAAGTGCATCCATGTATGTGTACATATATATGTTTATCATTTTTATTAATGCAATTTATGTTTAGCAGAGAACTGAAATATAATTGTAAAATTTAAGTATTAAAAAGCAAAGACATTACTTTGCCTACAAAGGTCCATATACTCAAAGCTATGGTTTTTCCAGTACTCATGTACAAATGTGAAAGCTTGACAACAAAAAAGGCTGAGCGCCAAACAACTGATGCTTTCGAAATGTGGTGATGGAGAAGACTATTGAGATTCCCTTGGACAGTAAGGAGATCAAACCAGTCAATCTTAAAGGAAATCAAGTCTGAATATTCATTGGAAGGACTGATGCTGAAGCTGAAACTCCAATACTTTGGCCACCAGATTCAAAGACCTGACTCATTGGAAAAGACCCTTGATGCTGGGAAAAACTGAAGGCAGGAGAAGAGGATGACAGAGGATGAGATGGTTGGATGGCATCACTGACTCAATGAACATGAGTTTGAGCAAACCCCTGGACATGTTATAGGACAGGGAAGCCTGGCATGCTGCAGTCCATTGGGTTGCAAAGAGTTGGACATGACTGAGTAACTGAACAACAAAAAAATAAAATGTACAGTACTCTTAAATATAAATTCCATAAAGTCATTTTATTCTCATGGAAGTCTTTTGTGAAACTGTACTGAATGCATATACCTTGAGCCAATCTCTCACTGCAGTTCAACATAACTTGACAGTTAGAGTTGGATTCCAATCCACCAACTCTGTTCCAGGTAAATGTACTGTTATTAAGTCTGATATAATCTTAGTTTCTCACCCTCACATGAATTATTTATTTACTGAAAGCTCTTTCAGCATCAGCACTAAATCAAGATCTGATTTGTGATGTTTGCCAGTTTCTGTGTGTAAATATTCTCATGGCTGATTTCAAGCTAACATGATATCACCATGAATGTGGATATGGATAGATACAGTAGTTCTTCATGATACAGGATTAGCATCATAACAGGTACTATACATTTTATGTGTCCTATACATATAAACCACTTCAACACCATAAATAATAGTAAAGTGCACTAATCAGAAGTAATGAGTTTTGAATATTTATTATTTTTAATATAATTATTTTACTTTTAAGATGACATAATTTAACTTTGAATAATGTCTGTGTTTAATAACTTGCTTACAAAATTCCTAAGAATATCACTCAGCTCCCAAGAGCTGCCACAAGTTGATTGCAGCGCATCCCTGGCTAGATACATTATAAATAAATATATGTGATATATATGCTTTGTATTACATATAATTTACATATAAAATGTAATCTATGCAATTAGAAGTCAGATAGAGGTTATTCTTGTCTGTCTCAACTGTGATTGGCAGGTCTTCTTGAAAGACACCCGTGGTCTGCATCCTGACTTGAGTGCTGGTTACCTTAGGTGGGTTCAATTTGTACAAATTCATTGAACTTATATTCTATTCAATTCCAATAATCAAACTGAGCATGACTAAATCTGAACCGCTGAGGATAGGACTTTGGCACAATACTTTGAAAGGTCCTCATGTGATTCCAATGTGAAGTTTGAGAACCAGAATTTTTCTATATCGTTTAATTAATCTGTCAAATTATATGTTTAAAATATGCTAACGTGCTATTTACTAATAAAAGCAAAAGGAAATAAAACAAAATATAATATAGTCCAAAAAAGATCATATTATTAGGAGGTATTTTGAGCAAAATCTAGCTCCCTATCATGACTTAGGAAGCCCTGGGTAGTTTAGCCTCTCCCTCGCTGTCCAGGCTTCTAGTTTTCTCTGATTCTAATTCAGTGAAACCAGCAGAGAAAATATCCAGGCAACTTGCAGAATCACAAAAAAACAGTGAGTTGTTGTTTTAAAACACTAGTTTGGAGGGGTGCGGTTGTTACACAGCTATAGGCAATTGATACATACATAACTACAATTTTGAACAATATCTGTAGGATCACAAAGGTGTTCTTAAGGCTTGCATATATTTTAATGAAACAAGATATGTTAATCTATGTTTTCACAAGTTCACCAACTTTTGCATTATTCATGGTTGTACAAATGTGACTACATTTCTATCTCAAATTCCTCTGATATTCTGGTAAATTCAAAATTTCTGTAAATACAGATGGTTTTCTGTATCCCTGACAACTCTTTCACTTTAGACAATTTTGTTTTCTTATCTTTAAAGTACATAGTCTTTGAAATGAGGTAGTTTGTACCTAGAGAGTATACAAGATTAACTATTGATATTGAGGGAAGAAAATGTTAGAAATTATGTACTCTTCTATTTTGTCTAATGCTTTTGTTAATTTTAATTTTTATGTGCATTTTATAATATATGTAGCATAAATATAGATATATTGGTTTATATGTTTATAACTACTATTTTTTTATTTGTCATAAAATTTGGGAAACTATCTCTCTAAGTCATACTACCCTCTGAGCAGAAGCTAGACTTTGTACATAATGGACAGCAACTTGAAAAAGCCAAGTGTTATATAAATTTAACTTTATGTCAAGAACGAAAGTCTTGAACATATACTAAGCAAACATTGCATCTGAATATTGCATTCTCATCATAAACTCTGACGCTGTCTAGTCACATGGTCCTTGACAAGTCCTATACTTCTGATTTCTCCATTGATAGAATAAAGGTAATAATCTTTCATTTGCCTAGTTTCAAACTCAGATGAAGCACTGCACGTAAAACTCTTTATAAACTAGAAAGCACTAAATATGATGTATAACTAATCAAATATTAAAGGTTAGTCTTTCTTTTCCCTTTATGATTAGGCATTCCATGATTATTATCTTATTTTCAGCAAGGGAAAATGTATATTTCTCAGAATAACTATATATTTGGGAAAATGATCTCTTTTAAGTGAAGTATGTGGAAATGATAAAAGTCCTCTTAAGAGTTAAGGAGAAAGGGGAATTTTGGCTGTTTGGAGGTTTATTCAGAGTGGAGGTCACATTGGAGAAACATTGAGAAATAGTTGAGAAACATTGGATTTACTTTCACTTAGGAGGAAATCAATCTCAAGAAAGACAATGCAGATGAAAACAATCAGATGAGGAGAGACTTGGGAATTAAAAAAAAATAAAAAACTGCAGAGGTCTCACTAGCAGTACAGTCTGACTTAAATGAAGGATACATGAAGGAGAGTAAAGGAAGACATGACTCATGACACAGGTGAGATGGAATTAATTGGAGAACTTTCAATATTTGTTAAAGGAAATTGAATTTGAATGCTTGATTAGACAGTTTGAACTTCATAGGAAATGGGATCTGTGAAGGTCTTGACACAGAGTAATGACAAAATCAGCTGCGCCTTATGAAGGTTTGTCTGCACAGGAGTCAGTGTCAATAAGCTATGCCTTAGAAAAGATGTAACAGATCCCTTTAAATAGGCACAAATCTTAGGAGGCCACTATAAAAATGAGCAGAGTTACAGAGGATTTAGTTGAATGATGACCCTTAAACTGGAAAAGGAATGAACAAATATATCCTGAGGTAAAATACAGCATAAAAGATTTTAAATGTTTAGATTATTTATAACACAATGTCACTGGGTATCTGCTACCCAATAATATTAAAATAACAATGGCTGTGTGTTTAATATGTTACTTCTGCAACTAACAGTACTAAAATTATGCCTGTGTAGATTGTGTGTCTCAGCAAACTGTATTAGTTAGCTTTGCAAATTAGGATTAGATTCATGTGTTAATTTTATATCATGATTTATTTACTTTTTAAATTAAAAAAAAATATTTTGGCCATGCTGCATGGCATGTGGGGTCCTAGTTCCCTGACCAGGGAGCAAACCCATGCTCCCTTCAGTAAAAGTGTGGCCTCTTAACCACTGGATCATCAGGGAAGTTCCATGATTTATTTTAAAAGAAAAAAGTACCTATCTGAGACCAAATTACATGTTGTAATTAAACCACTCATGCCTAAAAGTGGATTCTAATAATATCCAATAAGATTCTAAAAGTGTTTTTGAATATTGGATTACATTTAAGTAGTCTTAAGGGCTTTCTTTGAGAGGTCAGCCAACTATTCATTTATTTTAAAATATTTATCGAGTGCTTACTGTGCATTAGGCCGTGTTCTAGGTAGGAAAGATGCAGTTATATATACAACTGGAAATAGCTTAGTTTACATAGAGCCTCTATTCTACTAGATGTAGAAAGAAAATGGACAGGTAATAAATGTTAATTCAGACGGTAAAAAATGCATTGAAGATAGTAAAAAAAAAAGATTGATGAGAGTAGGGCCAGTGGTAGGACTAGGTGCTGACACTCTTCATAGGGTCCTAAGGGATGGTCTTTACATGGAGGTGACTGATTTGAGGTGGGAGTAATGGAAAAAGCCAGCCATAGAAAGATTTGGAGAAGTGTTCTGGGCATCTGAACAGCAAGTGCAGAGGCCCTGAATGAGGGACAATTTTGATATTTTGGGGAGTCTAAGAAAGAATCACGGCTCTCATGTAATGGACAAATTGAGATGAAAGGGATTGACAAAAGTCAGATTGTATAGTGTCTTGCTGGTCATGGTAATGCGTTTGATTTTAAATCTCAGGAGAGTTTTAGGTAGAAAAGATTATATATTAATCCCCTTATATTATATTCAATTTGTGGCACAACTATTGTGGATGTGTGCCGAACTGCTTCAGTTGTGTCCAACTCTTTGCGACCCCATGGAATATAGCCCTTCAGGCTCCTCTGTCCACGGGATTCTCCAGGCAAGAAAACTGTAGTGGGTTGCCATGCTCTCCTCCAGGGGATCTTCCTGGCCCAGGGACTGAACCTGTGTCTCTTGTGTCTCCTGCAATGGCAATCAGGTTCTTTACCACTAGCACCACCTAGAAAGTCACTATTAAGGTACTCCTTAAAACCGTGGCTCAGACGGTAAAGAATCCACCTCCAATGTGGAGACCTGGATTCGATCCCTGGGTTGAGAAGATTCCCTGGAGAAGGGCATGGCAACTCATTCCAGTATTCTTGCCTAAAGAATGGGGTCACAAAAAGTTGGACACAACTGAGCAACTAAGCACACAAAAAGAAAAATTACATGATGTCCTCACCTTCATAGAAAACTTGAGCCTCTTCTTCAAAGACTTCAAGTTAAAAACACAACTTCCCACATTCCTTTCTAGTATGGGCCTACATTGCCCAAAGAATATTTTGTCTGCATAACAACCATTTCCTTCCAATGCTGACAAAACACTGTTTTTCTACATTGCTATCAGTCTTAGAAAACAGTTTCACTTAGGGTTTGAAGGTCAGTTACTTTTGAAAAAGATTTGATAATCACACAGCTACCTTTATCAGTAAACATTGCATAAAAATATGGTTTTCAGCATTTCTAAATTAGACCATCTCTATTAGAAATTGCAAAGATGTCACTTGACTTAAAAATATAGACTGGTGTTCCATTCCTAAAGGCGCTATTATGCTAACAATAAATCTGAACAGGACCGTAGGCAGAGTGTGGGTTGTGATATGCTCAATATTCATCACACTCCAACCCAAAGGAATATCCTTTATGTTCTTCTGGGATCCTTGAGCAAAGCAGGTATATTACACCTGCCAATTTTCATGGGTTTGCTGTGTGATACATCATCCTCTTTGAGGAAATCTTGGTCACAGTGCATATTCCATTCTTGTGGCTTTCTTTCTCAGGTAGTTCAATTACTCTGGTTCTCAATTCAGCAGCAATTATGTTTTCGAAATAGAGTAAAATTCAAGCAGTCATACTTACTTTTCAATGTCCCCCTTATCACTGACTCCTGACTATTTAGAGGACAGTACATTTTCTCCAGATCCAGTTTAAGGCTACTCAATTTGTAAAATGGCATGTTATGCCAAAACACTGACAAAACAGTTTTTTTTTTCCTTGATTGGAATAATCTGTAGAAATAGCTTGATTCAAGTTTTAAGAATCAATTACTTTGAAAGAAGTTTTGAGAATAATATAACTACATTTGTCAGTAGACATTATATGAAAATAGTGACAGGAAAAGTATCTGATAATTTTAGTCTCAGTTTATTTCTCAAGAGTAATTAATACAGTGGGAGAAAGTGGCTCATTAGACCCCAATAATACAATAGTTAAATGCCTACAGGAGGTCTTTAATCTGGCTCTCTGCCAATAAATGTGACTACCTTCATGTTCACTTCCTTAAATTATTCAGTTTCTCTCTAGAAAAACTGAATCTAATATTGCATAAACAGTAATTCTTCAGGACTAAGCAAATAGACATTCAGTCCATAATTTTATAAGACAAGAACAGAAGTGTCTGGCCATAGGAAGACAAATACAAATGATACACAGAAAAGCCAAATACATTAATGAACCAAATGGACTGTTTAAAAAAACTACCATTTAAATGATAATATTTTCTTAAAGTAACAAAGTTAAAAGAGAATTTATTAGGCAGGAATACTTAAGATGATATAAGTAATAAAATCCCTTATAACTAGTGATGTTTGCTATTTCTTACTAGGTTTTTGTCTAAAATACCAGCCATTTGACACTATTAAGAACTGCAGTTGTTTTTTTTTTTTTTTAATTGGAGGATCATTGCTTTACAATGTTATGTTGATTTCTGCTGTATAGCAACATGAATCAACCATATGTATACATATATCCCCTCCCTCCTGAGCCTCCCTCCCACCCTCTCACCAATGTCCCACCCCTCTAGGTCCTCACAGAACACAGAACAGAGAACAAGGATGAGCTCCTTGTTTTATATAGCAACTTCCCACTAGCTATATGTGTTACCCATGGTAATATATATATATATATATATATATATATATATATATATACACATATTTTTTTAATTAGTTTATTTTCTATTTTTTAACTGTATAATATTGTATTTGTTTTGCCATACACTGACACGGATCCACCATGGATGCACATGTTTTCCCTTTCCAGAACCCCCCTTCCACCTCTCTCCCCATCCCATCCCTCCAGGTCATCCCGGTGCTCCAGTCCCGAGCACACATGATAATATATACATTTCAATGCTACTTTCTCAATTCATTCCACCCTCTTCTTCCCACAATGTGTCCACAAGTCTGTTCTCTATGTCTGCAACTCTATTCCTGCCCTGCAAATAGGTTCATCAGTACCATTTTTCTAGATTTTGTATATATGCATTAATATATGATTTTTGTTTTTCTCTTTCTGACTTCACTCCATATAACAGGTTCTAGGTTCATCTACCTCAGTTCAACTGCTTAAATTTGCTCCTTTTTATGCATGAATAATATTCCATTGTATATATGTACCAAACTTTTTTATCCATTCATCAGTTGATAGACACCTAGTCTTCTTCCATATCCTGGCTGACTGCAGAATTTTTATGAAGGCTTGAGTTTAAAATTATGCTATTTCTCTACCTGGATAATTTATAATATATATATATATATATATACATATATATATATATATATATAAAGATTTATATGATTCACTTTTACCTTGCTAATCAGGTACTTAGTAATTATTTTAATACCAGATTTTTAAAGATTTGACCTTAAATTTTGAAATCTGTCTATAATTTATCAAACTTATATGAAAATAATAGTGAGATGAAAGACTTAAGTGAATAATAACATCTAGTACATTCTGAGCCTTTCTGTTTTCACTGTTGGAAAGATTAACCCTTAACCGCATCAGTAAACCTTGGGTTTCTCACACATGTGACATTTTAGCATCAACAAAATCCAATCCTACATGACTTTTCAGGGTTTGCCCTACCCTACACATTTGTTCCAGCCACCTTGTTGACTATTTACTTAAGAATAAAATATTTCTTCATGAAAATTTCTCATACATTGTAAAAAAAAGTTGTAACTTTTTTCCCCATTCATCAATGTGGTTGCCAATTATTCAATTAATATTTATGTTTTTTCCAACTCTCATATAGTATAGACAGTTCAGTAATTTAGGGGTTAAAAATCAACCTTTTGAGTCCATATTCAGTTCAATTAAGTCATTCAGTCATGTTCGACTCTTTGTGAACCCATGGACTGCAGCATGCCAGGCTTCCTGTCCATCACCAACTCCCAGAGCGTGCTCAAACTCATGTCCATTGAGTCGGTGATGCCATCCAACCATCTCATCCTATGTCATCCCCTTCTCTTCCCACCTTCAACCTTGCCCAGCATATGGGTCTTTTCCAATAAGTCAGTTCTTTGCATCAGGTGGCCAAAGTATTGGAGTTTCAGCTTCAGCATCAGTCCTTCTAATGAATATTCAGGACTGATTTCCTTTAGGATGGACTGGTTGGATCTCCTTGCAGTCCAAGGGACTCTCAAGAGTCTTCTCTACCACCACAGTTCAAAAACATCAATTTCAGAGCTCAGCTTTCATTATAGTCCAGATCTCATATCCATATGTGACTACTGGAAAAACCATAGCTTTGACTAGACAGATCTTTGTTGGCAAAGTAATGTCTCTCCTTTTTAATATGCTGTCTTGGTTGTTCATAGCTATTCTTCCAAGGAGCAAGCGTCTTTTAATTTCATGAGTGCAGTCACCATCTACAATGATTTTGGAGCCCAAGGAAATAAAGTCTGTCACTGTTTCCATTGTTTCCCTATCTATTTGCCATGAAGTGATAGGTTCGTATGCCATGATCTTAGTTTTTTGAATGTTGAGTTTTAAGCCAACTTTTTCACTCTCCTCTTTGACTTTCATCAAGGGGCTCTTTAGTTCTTCTTTGCTTTCTGCCATAAGGGTGGCGTCATCTGGATATCTGAGGTTATTGATATTTCTCCCAGCAATCTTGATTCCAGCTTGTGCTTCTTCCAGCCTTGCATGTCACATGATGTACTCTGCATATAAGTTAAATAAGCAGTGGAGGGAGTCTTGGCTGTTATTCTTATAGCGCCTGTGAAAGAGCACTGATCCTCTCTCCTAGCGGCTTTTGTCTCCAGCCCTTCTTAACTGCCTGAACTTCTTTTAAACCTTTCACTATCCCCAAAAGCCAACTTTGGCCCTACTTCCTCAAGTTCCGCGCTTTAAAACAAGGGCGTGTGTTATTTCACGCTCAGGAACTAAGGACTGAAAGTGCTTTAAATCACTGTGCCTCTGAGTTGACTTATTATTGATTTGACCATGATTTTTAGTGCTTTTACCCAAAGAAAGGAAAGTGCAAATAGGTGTGGAAGGGCATCAATCTGTATTAAGGCTACAGAGATGTCACTTTCTAACAGAAACCTATACAGTGGTATGAAGAATACAGGGCATTTTCACACATCTTCTTTGCATGCATGCTCAGTTGCTCTGTCATGTCGAACTCTTTGCGACCCCATAGACTGTAGATGCCAGGCTCCTCTGTCCACAGAACTCTCTAGGAGTTCCTGGAGTGGGGTGCCATTCTCATCTCCAAGGGATCTTCCTGACCCAGGAATTAAACCCAAATCTCCTGCACTGCAGCCCGATTCTTTACCATTTAAGCCACCAGAGAAGCCCCATGCATTGTTACTATTCCCGTTTTGTAGATAAGGAAATAAAAATTGTAGATACTAAATGATTTGCTCAAGGAAACATGCCAGATAAGTAACAGAAGTTGCATTTTAGCTTAGATTGAATTTAGAATTCACACTCTCAGCTCACTGTATTCTGTCCACATCCAACTTTAATCCTCAGTGCTTACGTGATGATCCAGATTTTGACTGGATATTTAGCTCTTCAGGGATGCTGCAGATAATGATGAGAATTATTTATTTTTCTTTAGCATAGACCATATTTAAAAGAGGCTAAAAATAATATAAAGAAGCTGTATGGTCAAGTTTCAGAGCTGAGTTTGAAAAGTCATTCTGAGGAGTAGGATTTCAGTGAATTTTATTTCTTCATTGTACTTTCTAAATTTTTAAGTGGGTTTATATTGTTTTTTAAATAAACAGATTTTTAAGAGTTTTAAAATAGATTTTGAGAGTTTTACTAGTTAAATAGGTGACTTGACAAGCTGAGGCATTTTCCCTCCAAACTAGTCAGACAGTTGACCCAAAACTTTCCACTTTATTTGATAAACCTTGACCATTGTAAATTCCCAAACATCACCAAAGATTTTGATTTGATAAATTATCAAATACTTAACTCTTTTGTATATTTTCTTAGACCTCTCAAGTTATATATATGGCATAGGTTATAATCATCTTAAGTTCTATTAGAAAAGGGTACTTATAATATTCTTATTCACATATACTATTCAAAGTTCTTTAATTTTACTATCACAATTAATCATTAAAGAATTATGAAGTAGAAAGGAAAAAATGTTATTCATTCCATTATGTAGATTAAAAAGGATAAAGTAGTCTTAATAAAAGAAATATCAAAAGTAGTAGAACTGACTGTAAAACCTAGGATGTCTATTTATATTGCAAACTTATTAGGGAGTGGAAACACTTGATCTCTAAAGTCTTTTGATTTCCAGAATTTGATATCTCAGGAAGATACAGATTGAGATCTTAGTGAATATCAAAACAATCAAAGTGAAACTTAAAATATTTATTTAAAACTAAAAATATTTCCCTTCTGTATCACTTGTGTTATCCAAGCACAAGAATCAAATAGTGTGAAAACTTCCAAGAACTTTTACAATGCTTTACTCCTTTCCTTAGTCCTTCCTCAGATATACGGCTGTGTTCCTAACACCTAAAACATGGGCTCTGGAGAAGGACGTACCTGGATACCAACCTTACCTCTGCCCTTTAAGTAGATGAATTACTCCTGGTAATTTTCATACCTTTCCAAGCTCCGTCTCTTCACTTTACATTAGGTTTAACATCTAGTTCATCAAATAAGCTTTACATTTCACTATTCATTTTTATAGATATGCAGAAATGCAAAGTGATTAGCACAGTGCTCAATAAATGATAACTAGTGGGATCATGGTAAGAGTAGTACTGAGAGTTGGTTTGTCAATTGTTTCTTCACGTAAATTTAAGGTTTACAGTGCTAACAACTGAAGTAGCAGCAATAGTCAACACCACTCATTGCTAGATAGTATCTTTAGGTGCAATTCTAAGGACCAGATCTTAAAACTCAGTCACCTGGGATGTGTATGTTGTCTTTCTTTTATCTTTGGATATTGGATGGCTTTTTCCTACTGCTCTGAATCAAATACTCAAGTGAAAATGAACATGGGATTTTGCTCTATCTCAATTACAGTAAGTGAACACCTGGGTTATTTTGACCACAGATCAAACTCTAAATTTAAACGAAGGAGCAATTATAGGTGCCAGAAAGACATGGGAGGAACCATGCACCAAAATTTTTCTTCAAAATTTTGACTACAAATAACTTAATCTCCTCTGATTTAGAAACTTTGCAAATCAGAGTTTCTCAATGTCAACCTATTGGCCCACTAATTAATCAGATTTTGGGCCAGATAATTCTTTGCTGTATGGAACTGTCCTGTGTCTTTTAGAATATTTAGTGGTATTCTTGCCCTCTATCCACTAGATGTCAGTTACACCCATCCAAATCAAGACAATCAAAAAATGTCTTCAGATTCAAAGAGCCCACTGGGGAGCAAGTATTTTCAAATGGGAGTAACTTCTGTATGCTCTTGAGAACATTCCTAAAGTTAAGCAACCATTAGCTATACTCTGCTTTCCAGCAATGCCTCAACCTTGATTTCACACCAAACCTACTACAGCTGTTGTGTTTTCTGACCTGTGGACCCCTACCCATCTCCTGCTGGATCATCTCTCCATAGAGACTGACATTTACTTCAGGATTTCTCTCATCAAACTCACTCCCCTCATGCCTTCTGGGAAGAGTAACTATACAACCTTCCTACTTCTTTCTCTTTGAACTATGTACCTTCTTTCTCAAGGGTGCCTAAAATAGCATTTTTCACTTTTTTGAACCCAAATTCACTCTTCCATTAGTTTCTGAGAGTCTCCAAAAGCAGCAGGACTAAACTGGCTTCTGCAAATACTAATGGTAATAACAATTAAAAATCGAAAGAGGTTTTTAACTTGAAAACTGTGTTAGGAAGGAGGAAGATAAGAAGGGAACTAACAATAATTAAGCTACCATGTGTCAGCTTCTAGATTACTTAGTATCTCGTTTAACCCTTACAATAAAAGTTTTAGATGAAGAAACTGAGACTTAGGTAGGTTGCTTTCAGCCCGGCAAGCAAATAGCTATTATTGCTTGTTCTGCACAACTCAGTGCTCTGTGCCCACTTCAGTGTACCATTTCCAACAGTGTTCGGGAATTCTTGTGAAGAGTGGAGACAGACTGCAATACTCATATTTATGTGTGTACGTGTGTGATTTGTATTTCACACCTTAACCCATACTTTTGAAATATTAAGCATCACACTAAAATCTGGAGCGAACTATGTCCCAAAGGATCAAAAAGAACAGTCACATTTCTCCATAAGCAACTCTTATATACTTTGGAGAGAAGGCAAGTTTCTATCTACAGACCTGTCAAGAGGCAAGCTGTCTCTTTTTAAAAATGATTTAGAGGCATCTGCCCTCCAGTCTGCTAGTCCGTTAGTGTCTCACTTGGCTATTCATCATCAGAGAAAGGAATCTCTGCCCATTTCACATAAGGTACATGTCTTCCTACTGGAAGATCTTTCTCCAGAAGCAGATGGGTTCAGGCTAAGGTCTCTGCTTGCAAAATAGAGACAGAACTCAGCACTATTTATATCACACTTGAACTGACTCAGTACCACTGCTCATTTAACCTACTTGTCTTCATACCTGGAGATGTTGTTTTCCTTCTGGCCTTTCTGCCAGCTGTGACATCTTCCAGGGAACCCTTAAAGAAAGGACATTTTTAAGAAATACTCTATTTCATTCTGGAAGAGATTAGCATCCTCACTATACTTAAAGGCTGTGGTTGTGTGTGTGTGTGCATATGTGCACCCGTGTATGTCTGTATGTACTCAGTCACATCCGACTCTTTGCAACCGCATCTATAGCCTGCAAGGATCATCTGTCTGTGGAATTTTCCAGGCAAGAATACTAGAGTGGGTTGCCATTTATATCTATATTATCATCTTATTTCTTTGCAGTAGGATTTAATCAGTCCAGTTCTGTTTATTACTGTCTCATCTCTGGCTTCTTCATTTGGAAATCCATTCCTTATGCTAAATGCTCTTATATTATCTGGCAGTTTATATAGACTTGAGTGTGAATGCTCCAGTAAAAAATAACTCTTCTTATTGAGCTTTCAAACATATGCCCAATATTGTGCTAAATACTTTACATAAGTGATTTTGTTTAATTATCAGAAAACTCTAAAAGGAAACAGGTATTATTATCCCCATTGTTAGACAGAAGAAACTAATGAAGAGAAGGTAAACAGTTGTCCAGTTTCACACAGCTAGTATGTGACAGAGTTGGGATTTGAATCCAGATCTATCCCAAACCCAAAGTTTTTCCATTTTATCACACTGTCTTCATGTGAGTTTCTCCTGGGATTATCTTTTACTGCTCAACCTATAATATTATTTGCACTTTCATTTTAATTTCTAGTTGACAAAATGAATGCATTGGTAGGGTCTGCAAAGACACGGAAATTGGATTACAAGCAAAACCATCTCTGGAAGTGTCAATTTCCTAATAGTCCCCTTGTGGAAGGAACCTAGAATAATGGATTAGACCTGTATTCTAATCTCAGATATGCCACTACTGGCTCTCTAAAACCAGAAAAATTGTGTTACTTCTCTAGACTTCAGTTTCTTTATTTGTAAATTGTTAGAATTGACTTATGAATTCTTAATCCCTTTCTATGATATTCTGTGATTTTCTGATGCATATAATATTTCTGCCTCACAAAAGGCTTCCAAAAATCCACTGGAGAAAACACTAGTAATAGGAAATTCTACATTCACTGCTACTTAACTTTGTGCTCATTCAAATATCTCCACAGTGCCTTTCCCCAGAGATTCCAAACACTTACTTAATTTAATATAGCCCTTTATAAAATGGGTCTTCTCTGAAAATCTCAGCTTGAGGCATTTCTCTGGTACCCAAACAATACATCCAGTTTTGCAAAGGCTTCATTTTTTCCCCCCTAAGAATTTCCTGTTCATTTAGCTACAGCCAGAGGTAAAGCTAACAAATTTGTACATCTCTTCAGAGGCACCCACTTTACTAAATGTCTTTTAATTGGCATGGGAGCCTGCAGAATGCCCTCTGAGAAGCAATGAGAAGAATTGTTTCTTTAAATACAAAAATATAGAGGACACATTTTCAGATTGAATCCCATATGCATTAGAATGGACTCTCAGTTCAGTTCAGTCATTCAATCGTGTCCAACTCCTTGCAACCCTATGTATTGTACCCCAAACTAAATTCTTTAGCTGTATCCCATAAACTTTCTAGGTTTCCTATATAGATATAGATATTCTCCTGTCAGGTTTTCTGTCATAAATGTGACTCTGTGGTTTGAGCAATGGTAATGGCAGCCACTAAATCCTTCTCTCACTTTTTTTCTTTCCATATTATAATTGTGGTAGGAAGTATAATTAGTAACTGTTTGTGTGGACTTTGGAGTCCATAAAATTGCATCCAGCCATTTAACAACGATGTTGAATGTCTTCTACCATTCACATCTTCTCCTGCTCATTTCAATATCCCCAAAGCCTAAATCAGTGAGGAACAAATAGGAGGAAGACAATGAATAAGCCGAGTTAAGACACCAAGCTCTGTGCTATAAGTAAAGTACTGAGCAAAGCTAACATGGCCCAATCCTTACAAAGTTTGAAGTGCAGTGATGGCTTATTCTTACATATGTGTGCACACACACACACACACATACACATACACACTCACACATTTGTGATTAGTGCCCTAAAAGACATATGACTTTAAGAACCTGTGACAGGAAACCTCACTTGGTTTGGGGGATTCAAAGAAGACTGCCTTCAGGGTTCCCCAAGGACCTCGTGGTGCTGTGGTAGCTCAAATACTCCAAAGAAGACTACCTTGAGGAACTGATTTTCTAAAATCTGAATAGTAACTGACCAACAGTTAGAGAGAGTAGAGAATAGGCATTTGTGACATGAGCAAAAATATACAACAAAGGAAAATAGGAGGGAGGAAACATGACAGTTTAAGGTCAACAGTAGAGCAATGCAGACAATAACAAGAGGAAGAGCAGACAAGGCAACAAGGAGAGGCAAGGACCAATCCTAACAGGACTTTGTAGGTTCTTTTATAAATCATTAAAGGATTTTCCTTTGTTCCTCAAGAAAGAAGTCATTTAAGGTTTTGTAGCTGGAAGGAGGAAGTAGGGTAGGAAAATGGACCAAGATACGAACAAATTTGTACCCTGATATGATTACAGTGACTCCTCCATGGTGAATAGATGGAAAGATTAAAATGAATGACAATTAACAGGCAATCATAGTAATCAAGGCTACAAAAACACAATAATTTGGTGTAAGGATCTGATTCTCTGTAACGCATAAGAAGTGCTCAACTATTTTAAGTGTAATTAAGATGTAATCTGTTGTGTAACAGTATTTTGGTAATCTTATTAGTCCCACCCAAAACACATCAATCCTATTGATATTGTGACTTTGTCACCCTAAGATACCACTCCTGTTTATTCTATTTTTTAAAATGGAGTCCTACTATATGTTTTATTAACTTTTCTCTTAGCAATGTTTCAAATAAAATAGAAATGGTTTTGCACAGATTCATCACTTGTTAAGGGATGAGTCAACTGACTGGAAAGAATATTAGATTTGGAATTAGGAAAAATAGACAAGTGCAGGCTGATTAATTTAACAATATTTATGGACATTTTACAGTGTTCTGTTGGTTGTTTTAGAGACTTAGAAGAAAACAGTAGTCTGCTGCCTACTAGTTCTTTAAACTTGCAGAAATTTATTACTATCTTAAACTTTGCCTCCATATTCTTGAAGTACGGGGAACAATACCTATCTCACTTGTGAGGATTAAATTGCCTGATACATGCTAAAGCATTTTGTGAATCACAAGCAAATTATTGAAAAGCATATAATCATAATTCTCATCTTGTTTATTTTTTCCACTTGTTAGAAGTATTCTTTTGACACTTTCTTCTAGGTTTCTGTAATGACCTTGGCCTTTGTTTCCTACTTTATTTTATTACAACTGCTTACAATGTTATAGCCATTTACAACTTCATGTTAATCGAAATCATGAATTTCAGCAAAGGCAACAATCCTTGACTAGTCTGTGACCTTTTTCCCTTTGATCCTGGCATCTGAAAGCTTTTTATACATTTTAATTCTCTTCCATTTTAATAGCTCTGTGAAGCAGTCCTATTTTCTTTGACTGATAAGATCATTGAAGGTGACCTGATTTTCTCCAGAGATGCACAATGAATAAAACACATTCCCCACACACTCACTTACCCATATCCAAAGAAGGGCAGAAAAACTTGGAGCTGCAATTCCTATACCGAGGTCATATTAGGAGGAACCAACTTCTCAAATATTGTGATTATACATGCATCATCAAATCATGTAAGCTGCTTTACTGATCATTGCAAATCTTCGCTTCTTTGAGGCTTCATCTTGTTTCACGAAAAAGAAAAAAAAAAATAATCAATATAAACACAGATTTTACAACAAAAAATACAGAGTTTATTTTTCTTTTGTGTTTTTTTAAAGTGCTCTGTTAATATAAACATGTAAACTCTTGGGCTACATTTTTTTGAGACGGAAAATTTGTGTGTGTGTGTGCTCAGTTGCTTCAGTCCTGTCCGACTCTTTGCGAACATATGGACTATAGCCCGCCAGGCTCCTCTGTCCGTGGAATTCTCCAGGCAAGAATACTGGAGTGGGTTGCCATTTCCTCCTTCAGGGGATCTTTCCAAACCAGTGATTGAACCCACGTCTCTTGTGTTTCCTGCATTGCAAGCAGATTCTTTACCCACTCAGCAACCTGGGAAGCTTTATATATATATATATATACTCCACACACACACACACACACACACACACACACATATATATATATATATATATATATATATAGCTGTGAGGTTTGGATATGTGTGTGTCTCTGGGCATTATATTTATACAGTTTTGCATTTGCAAGGTGACTTACTTTTTGCTAGGTGTGTGCCTTGCACATTGGGTGCTATCCTTGTGATCTGTTTGTGTCATGTTAATGGCTCATGACTTAAACAGCTAGGCTATTCATGGGTGTGGAAAATTGATATTTGAGAGCATTTTATTCTGCTCAGTCAGGCTTATTCTTTACAAAGAATCCAAACAGTAATAACATTTACAAAAGACTACTGAATAGAATGTTTAATGTGTACTTACTCCATGAGTTTGTATCCTTCTGCACATTCCTGAGCAGTATACCCTTTCTGCCCACTGTGAGCCATAACCCCGACAACCCCACCAACATCTCACCCCTATCTTCATGGCAATCACTCACAAAGATTGTTTTCTTTTCTTTTTTTTTTTTAATTTATTTTAGTTGGAGGCTATTTACTTTACAATATTGTAGTGGTTTTTGCCATACATTGATATGAATCAGCCATGGGTTTACACGTGTTCCCCATCCTGAATCCCCCTCCCACAAAGATTGTTTTCTTCTGCTTTTCGGAGCTTTATACTTTTGAGGCACTCAGTATATAGTGAATGATTTCAAGACATTTTAATATTCATCCATTCTACTAATACCTCATCTACCTTTTCTAGCTATTCTTTTAAGATCTTTGTTTAGGAAAGGTAAAAGAATCAACTCATTGTTTTATCCCAATATTCCAGAGAGACAAAACTAATTTAGCATTTCTATGTATCAACTTTTAGTAATTATATTTCTCCTATCACAGTTAGTCTGGCAATGACCATCTTCCTTTTCCAGTTCTCAAGGAAGTGCTTCAGTTAATGGACTTTCCCACATAGTTTGCTTCTAGAGTTCTAGAGAAGTGAATCATGCAAGACAGGTTGTTCTATTTTCCGAAGTCACTACAGAACTATAGTTACTAGATAGTTCATTTTGGGCAAGTCTTACTGAACTTTTTCTAATTTAAAACAGTATATTCAGCCTGAGCAGAATGACAAATATGTGGTTATAGTGAAAGTATTCACTCTTAGTTTAAAACACAGCATTCAGATAAAGGCAAGCCTTTGCTCATCTTCTACTGCCATTTTCTCTGGCTTTTTTTGTTTTAGACTTCAAAAATGTAACTCACATACAAAGTGTGTGTGTATTTATATCATATATCACACATTTCATATGGGTAAAAGAACAGAAAATTGATAAAATATGCCTGGATGCTTGTGGCATAAAATTATATTTCAGTTCTAGCTATAAAAGTGTAATCCAATTGAAAGGTTTAACATGCATCTATGAATATTTTTTGTTGCATATGTAATGGTGTTGCATGGACAATTTAATTTCTTCCTTTAAAAGTAATCTTGGATAAATTCTTTCTATAGCTTTTCATAAGATGCAACTAAAGATCAGCTCTATAAGAGTCCACATCCAATGCATAAAATATATTGTCTCAAATAATTATTTTATTTTATTTTAATTGTATTGTTGACTTAATGTGCTGAAAAGTATTGGTATAATTTTAACAGGTATGGTGTCTTTTTTTTTTCTTCATGTGTGAGCTAAAGTTGTGATTTTTTTTTTTTTTTTGTAAAAGGCCAAGACAAAATATTCTATATAAATAAGCATAGAATTTAAAACTCAACATATAATGCTAAATTCATATTGAAACTTATAGTTCTCAGAAAAACACGATCATTGTAATATCAAGAGTATCATCAGAAAAAATACAGTGAAATAAAAATCAATGTAGAGAAGGCAAAGGTAGCTGTGAGTCTGAAGATAAAAAGCGACAAATTCTTCTATTAGAAGACAATTTCTCTTATCTAAAGAGAAATCATAACTTAATACTTATTATTGGTCAATTGGAAGCTTTAAATGTATGAAAAATATATAAGTAAAAATTTAAATTAAAAAAGAAGTGGGTTCCTAAAAAGCTGGTATAACCAGGCTCTTGGTCATGATTATATTTTTTCCTTCAGCATTAGCTAAGTATGAAATAATTAACTAATATTGGCACTGTCCCATAAGGGCCAGTATTCTTATTATACTGTATACAACTGGATGCCATATTTTGTAATTTTCAGTGTCATTTATTTTCTAGGCATTCTAGACTCACTCCCATATCTTCATATTATTTATTTATTTTTAAATTTATAATAAGATCAGTACCTCTTAAAATCAAAGCCCTAACTATGTTTCTGGGTTCAAAGAAAACTGTTGTTTGAGTCACAACATTAATTTTCTGATGCTGCATTATTAATACTATTATAATATTATGGTACAATAATACCATAAACTTACAAGTTTAAAACAGCAACATCAATTATATCACAAATCTGTGGTTCAGTGTATATTTGCTACAGCTCATCTGGGTTCTTTGCTTCCAGGACTCATTTGAAAGTGGCAAATAAGGTAACATCCATGACTGAGTTTTTATCTGAAAACCCAATTGAGAAGGAATATGTTTCCAAAGTACTTTGATGGTTGACAGAACTGTTTACTGAACACTGTTAGATTGAGAGTTTCAGCCACTCTCTGGCTATTGACCACAGGATGCCCTCAGTTCCTTACCACATGGGCATCTCCACACAGCCGCTTTCCTTGTTAAAAATGTACAAAATGACTATGCAATTGAGACAATTTTCTAGAAAAATTGGAGTTATAATCTTATGAACCTAATCATGGAAATGACATTTCATTCCCTCTCCTGGTTAGAAGCAAGCCATAGGTCAAACCTACATTCAAGAGCAGAGGGAGATACAGTGGTGCCTACCAGGAGACAGGGTCACTGGGGGTCATGTTTAGGGTCTTTTCACCACACTTTTCCTATTCTGTAAATCCAAATAATTTTGCTGAAGGTATATTAGAGAAGTGTGTAGAAGAGATAGTATATATCACTGAATCTAGGTCTAACCCAGAAATTTCAAGGAAGATGATGTTTATACAATAGATTAAAAAGTTCTATTATTAATTATTTGCTTTGACTGTTACCAAAACAATTAATGATGTTTACTTTATAAGAATATGCTTTAAGATTAATGTATATCATAAAGATGCCACCCTTTAACTTAATGGTGGATATCTGTCTACCAACTCTGATGTTTATGTGTGGACAGTTACATATAGTTTATGTAAAAGTAATACCATATTTGAAGGACACAAAAAATTCATGTTAAAATAAAAAAACAGAGCTCATATTTGGAACGAGTCATAATATACCTAGTATACCATAACATAGTGATTTCACTAGAGTATAATGATGCCTCTCTATATGAACATCTTAAAATTTAAAGTCATGGCTTTCACAGAGGCCCTAGGAAATGGTTAAACAGCTAACTGCAGACTAATGAAACTTACATAGCCTAGGAAGTAAGTATAGGTGTGAACAGCAAGTCTTATGAAATAATGTATTTTTTATTAGAATATTTTCATTCCTGGTATTTTTCACTAGAAATTCAAATTAGGGAATCACATGGGAATGTAAAAATTAAAACCACTATATAAGAATTTGTTAGTTGTGTTTATAGCATTAGGAACAACTAGTACTTATTTTAGCATTACCTTAATATAACTTTGATACAGATTAGAGCAAACAGCAGCTTTACTGGAGATGGTAAAAAAAAATAAAATGTATATTCACTTAAAGTATCAGCATTCCATTAAGAGAAGTTATAGAGTAACAAATCATTCTTGAAATTTGTGGAATAATCAATCCTTGTTAAATCTTTATCTAATAAGGAATTTCAGATGGTTCAGTAGTTACTAGATTCAGTTCAGTGGGATATGGGTATAGCAAAACCCATTCTCCTTAAAATTGTCAGATTTAAGAAGCAGCTTTATGATTTTTTTTTAATTTTTTTTTCTTGTATTTATTTGCCGTAGTTGTTACATTCAGGGATTCTTGCATCTTCCATAATGAATATCAAGTGTTTAAAAAAAATTTTATAAAGTAGGTGAAGAGAAAAAGAACAGAAAACTACAGAACACTTTCTTTGATATCTAGACGACCTCTGACTATGTAAGTGCTCTAAAAAGGAAGTTGGGAACTCCTTGGTTTTTCAATCCACATTTCGATAACCACTGCATAAGAATAAAACCATGGAAGTATGAAATTCTCAGCCTATGTTTACTAAAGTCTAGTGAAAGCGCTAATATATCCCATCCTGGCATACAGCCAGCTTCTATAAATAGAATTCATGATACAAATGAATTAGTACATGTAAAGCACTTACAACTACAACACAATAAATAGTCTGTTAGGAAAGCTATATATAGCATAGTAATTAAGAGCACAGCCTAAAGGCTTCGTTGTTTCAAATTCTTGCTCTGCCGCTATCAGCTTGAATACATTACTTAATCTCACTATTTCACTGTTCTTAACCATAACACTGAGATATTAATAACGATATCTCATGAAGTTTTATGACTATATAAATTAATAAAAACAGTGCCTTGCACAGATTATGAACTATGTAATGCTTTTTCTTAATCATTGCTATTTTTTTAGTTCCTAGAGACAGATGTAATCTTATCAATAAATATTAGGGCTTGATTACTTTCATTTAATAAATATTTATTGATTCATGTACCAAGTTCAAGGCACTGAACTAAATAATGAGAATTATAAAAAAGAATAGGATGTATTGTTTTGATGGAAATGTCACTTGTTTAACACTAAGATTTTGCATGTATGTAAGTAGTATATTGAAGAAAATGAAAGATAGTACAAGATGGTAAAATCTCAAAAAAAAAAAAAAGCTATTTCTATGAATTTGTAAAAATGTCATTTTGAATTACACCCAGAGGGGTGTCAGCACTGAACCACAGTGATGGTTGATGTTACTAAAGGGTTACCTATCCTTTGAAAAGAGAGTTGTAGATCCATGTTTATATATGAAGACATCACATACCTGCAGATATTAATGTGAATATAAACCTGATTTCCACACATGGTTTCACAAATTTCAACCACTCTCCAAAAATTATCTAGGAGAAAAAATGACCTGTTTCATGTTGATCGTTTTGGGAAATTTTCACAAAAATATCTTTAACTTAGAATGAATTTAGAATGACCAAGATATCAAGTCCTGTGGATTGATCGGCAAAATAAAATCCAAACGCAAGTCATTTAGCTACTCTGCTTTTTGCTTAGGTGTTTTTTTTTTCTTTAACATTTCCTGCGAGTTAGGGTTCTTTCATCTTTGATTTACATCATGAAAAACTATGCGGGCATCTCTTAACTTCTAATTTAGCTGTCTGCTTGGAAAAGACAACCTGAATGTGGCTGTGGTGAGGAGTGCCACTCAATTTAGTTGGCTGGAGACCTTTTACAGCCGGAGCCCCTTTTGCAGTGATGAAGTGCTTGTTACACTCAGCAGAAGTCCCTCAGTTGCACTCATTCTTTTTAATAAATGGGGGGGATGGGGGGAGAAGAGGTATAATAAGCTGCCCTTTTCGATATGATATCTCCCCATTCTCCCTGCCCAGATACAAATATGAAAGAAATCTTGTCATCTATAAAGGTCCATTTCATGTTGCCTAAGAGGAAAAGAGAAGTTGAGGAGTGACGCCAATTATGGGAAATAGGAGGTAAAGAGGTAAGGCCAGTGTGTCCTTGTAAATACCCCCAAGGTGAGGGTTTTTACCTATTTTATCCACATAGAATGATTTGTAAAAGCCTTTGTTGTTGTTTTTACAGTTCATAGGCTTCCCACTGATCAACTCCTAAGGCCAATTGCCCCCTACAGTGAAAGCCATCCATTGGGAATGAAGAAAGCTTAAAAAAAAAACAACAAAAAAAAACTGCCTGATGTGTAATAAAGCACTTTTTGCTAACCAACATCAGTTGCATCTATACATAACACTTCTTTTTCCTTTCCTACACCTTCACTCCCGCCTTGCATTCCTTTCAACTGTATAGAAGCCAATAAGGATGAAATAATTAGAATGCATGTCTGCTGCACAGAAGTCCTTCTCTATGGGCACAATTTTTATTTGATCTTTTATAGAAAGCATAATGTGTTTACATACAGACCTATATGCCAGTTCTAGATACACAGAATTTCCACTACATTTTCCATTTGTTTTTTCTATAGTCTCTGAGACCTAGATTTTTGTTAAATAAGCATTTAAATTTTTTTAAATGCTTATTTCAAAAACCCCCAAAAATAAAAATATGACAAATAACTGCACATTATAATCTGAAAAATGAATTCTGTCAATGATCAAGATAAATAATTTCCCAAAATATAGTGAAAAAATTCTCTATTTAAATATAGAAAAAGAGAACATTCAATTCTCTCTTAAAGAACAATGGACTTCCAAGCCTCCACTGAGAAATATGATGGGAAACTCATCATATGATGATTTTTCTATTTAAAATCTTCAAATTCAGTTTTCTTTTAATGACCTAATTCCCTGGTGCTTAGGACAAGGCTGTTTTTTGTTTGTTTGCTTGTTTGTTTTTCTGTACATGTGATTGCTGATCTGTCTAGAATAGTCCTAAGTTAAGTCATTTATTGTATCATAGATCTGGCAGGCCCATCACCTTTCACACGTAGATGTCCACAGGTGAGTAGAAAGAGGCTGAAAACACATTTGCTGAAAAAGACAAGATTCAACATGGGCTGAATGCCATAGAAACTGGTGTAGCTAGAGTTGATATATTACACCAGAATCTATTATGACCACCAATGATTTCAGAACAGCCTTGTGCCTGACCTATATGATTTTTGTCATAAGAAACAAACTGTATCTGAATCACAGTTTCCTATGAACTCTTTCCTCCCTCTCTTAAGATACACACACACACACAATCTTGTTTCAACATCCTTCACTAAGGTTATCACTGTCTACCTTGTTTTCTATAAATGTATGTATAAGCATCATCTAGCAACATCATATCTGTTAACCTGTAGGTTCTTTGAGGTCAGGACTTGTCCAATTAATTTCTGCATCCTTTGGAAGTGCCTGCCACGCTTATTTGTACATCCTGGAACTTAGTATTTACTTGAGGACTGGATATATGATTTCATATTTCGAGAGCCAGGAAATTCAGATTATCTAAACCTGAAATCGTACATTGCTCTCCTCCATGTTAACGCCAATCGTTTAGCTGCTGCTGCTGCTGCTGCTAAGTCGCTTCAGTCGTGTCCGACTCTGTGCGACCCCATAGACAGCAGCCCACCAGGCTCCCCCGTCCCTGGGGTTCTCCAGGCAAGAATACTGGAGTGGGTTGCCATTTCCTTCTCCAATGCATGAAAGTGAAAAGTGAAAATGAAGTCGCTCAGTCATGTCCGACTCTTCGCGATCCCATGGACTGCAGCCTACCAGGCTCCTCTGTCCATGGGAGTTTCCAGGCAAGAGTACTGGAGTGGGGTGCCATAGCCTTCTCTGTGTTTAGCTGCAGGTACCTGCTATTAGCAACGACTGCAATAAGTCTTTTGAGTCTCTGTCTGAACTCATTGGGAAAGAATTCTGTGATTCAATGATAATGTCTGCAGGGCAACAGAAAACAGAAAAGGCCACTTTGCTATAAATTGACCCTCAGGATATGTTCTATCCATCAATTTCCACGCATGTGCATGCATGTGTGTGCTCAGTCATATCTGTCTCTTTGCAACCCCATGGACTGTAGCCCACCAGGCTCCTCTGTTCATAGGAATCTCCCCTCCAGGGAATCTTCCCAGCTCAGGGATTGAATCACATTTCTTGTGTCCCCTGCATTGCAGATGGGTTGTTTACCACTACACCACCTAGGAAGCCCACCCATTACTTTACAGGTAAACAAACGGAGCTTCAGAGTGTTAAAACATTTTATCACATGTCACACAATCAGTGGCAAAATTATGATACAAACTCAGACTCATCTTTATCACAGTGTCTCTTCTCACACTATTACAGTATCTCTTCTCTTTCTTTGAGACTACCTTGCTTATCCTATCCTTGTGAAAAGTGGAAGTTGCTCAGTCGTGTCTGACTCTTTGTGACCCCATGGACTATACAGTCAATAGAATTCTCTAGGCCAGAATACTGGAGTGGTTAGTCTTTCCCTTCTCCAGGGGATCTTCCCAATCCAGAGACAGAACCCAGGTCTCCCACATTGCAGGCAAATTCTCTAACAGCTGAGCCACAAGGGAAGCCCTATCCTTGGAGGAATGCAAATAGGATTTTAAGGAACAGGCACTGGTGAGTGGTTTGACAGGTGATGAACTAGATCACAACGTGAACAAAGGCAGAGTGGCTATTTACAAAATAGAAGCATTCCAGAGAAACATTTAAACAAACTTTGGGGACTCAGGAACTTCCTGATTATACCTCTAGTAGGGCAAAATGTGAGCTATAGGAGATAGCAGAATGGCATAAGGAATATTCCTTGAGGGAGAGATGGCATAAACTATATATAAGATGAGGAAAATATGGAAACTGTCAGATTTCATTCTCTTTGGCTCCAAAATCAAAGGGGACAGTGACTGCAGCCATGAAATTAAAAGATGCTTGTTCCTTGGAAGAAAAGCTATGGCAAACCTAGACAGTGTATTAAAAAGCAGAGATATCACTTTGCCTACAAATGTCCATATAGTCAAAACTATGGCTTTTCCAGTAGTCACATATAGATGTGAGATTTGGACCATAAAGAACGCTGGGCCCCCAAAAATGGATGCTTTTGAACTGTGGCACTGGAGAAGATCCTTGAGGGTCCTTTGGACTGCAAGGGGATCAAACCAGTCAATCCTAAAGGGAATCAACCCTTAATATTCATTGGATGGACTGATGCTGAAACTGAAGCTCCAATATTTTGGCCACATGATGCAAAGAGCTCACTCATAGGTAAAAACCCTGATGCTGAGAAAAATTGAGGGCAAGAGGAGAAGGGGGCTACAGAGAATGAGGTGGTTGGATGGTATCATTCACTCAATGGATATGAGTTTGAGCAAGCTCAGGGAGATAGTGAAGGACAGAGAAGCCTGACATGCTGCAGTTCATGGGGTCACAGATAGTTGGAACTGGCTTAGTGACTGAACAACAACAACAACAATATATAATATATGCTCTAGACCAGCCATGTGCCATCTCCAGCCGTAAGTTGCCAGTTACCTTTGGTGCTAGATTCACTACCTAAGGGACTCCCTTTTCCTGCCCAACCACTCAGACTCTGGGGTCAGTCTGCCCAAGCAACTCATGACACAGGTGGTAGGAACACATTATACAAGTCCAAAAGTCATTACCCATCACTTTTCTTATCTTCCTTTTATTATTTTTAAAAATATGTATTACCTTCACTTCATCATTTTCAACCATTTCAGGGCATGGTTTTTGATATTATACATTCTCAGTGTGAGGAAAGGAAGTTAACACTAAATCATGATTTTTGGAAAACCACTGTCTTTCAGAATTCATGTTTTAATCACAACAGCAGATAAACAGAGCACCACTTTGACTTTCAGTTTATTGGAGATCTTTGTAGTAGTATAAGTATAAGTCTGTGTCCCAAATAATTTTTCAATCTATCACCTCTCTTTGATACTTTCAGATCAGGCCTCCTCTACCTTATTTAGAAGTCTCATATTTCCATAATGGGCAAACTCATCTGAAAGTTCCTTACAGGATAATATCCAAAATCCTCGCATGACCAAAAGGCTTTCTCTGATTCTTTCTTTTAAAGTATTACAAATTCTCACTTTGCCGAAGTGTTTATACTTCACAAACACACTGTGTTTTTTTTTATTTTTCTACACCTGTTTTAGTTACTAGTATCCCTTCCTAAAATATTCATATTTACCTTGTCTTCCTGGAAAACTACTACTGTCTTTCAAAACCTTAAATAAATATCTGTGTCCAGGAAGCTTTGCTTTGTCCAGCATGCTGCTTGTAGGAAACTGGTTGTAGGACACTGGATCATGATATACAGCATTTCCAATGGTGTAGTCAAATGTTCTTTGTTTGTTGCATATTAGTTTCAGAATATGCTGTACTCTTTCAGAGGTAGAAAGATTTGGCTTAAATCCAAAAACATTCCTTTTTGTCACCAACTCACACATGTTGCTGGGTTTCATGAGCAACAAGACTAACACCATGACAGCAATGACATATGTACATGTGCATATATACATATATACATATATACATATATATATATATATGCAAATAAACACATGCACACACCAAAAACACAACTGTAAAGGAAGCTTCAAAGATTCCCTCAAATAATATTTATTTTTCTTTCTCTACCCTCATTTAGATAGCTTAGAACCACAGTCTCTTCAGTGTGTTCATTATTGCTTCTTCTGCTTACCTTATGCATAATGCAATTAAACTAGCCTAGGTATGCGAACAGCTCAAAAACTGTGTATCCTTGATAGGTCAAGTGCATAAATATCTAGGGTAGAGATCACAGAAAGCTGCTCCTCTCCTTTTTTTCTGCAGCCTTGTATTTTTTATATACATTGTTGTTGTTCAGTCACTAAGTCGTGTTCGACTCTTTATGACCCCCATGAACTGCAGCACGCCAGGCTTTCCTGTCCTTCACAATCTTCCTGAGTTTTCTCAAACTTATGATGTCCACCGAGTTGGTGATACCATCCAACTATCTCATCCTCTGTTGCCCTCTTCTCCTCTTGCCCTCAATCTTTCCCAGCATCGAGGTCATTTCCAAGGAGTTGACGCTTCACATCTGGTGGCCAAAGTATTGGAGCTTCAGCATCAGCCCTTCCAATGAATATTCAGGGTTGATTTCCTTTAGGATTGACTGGTTTGATTTTCTTGCTGTCCAAGAGACTCTCAAGAGTCTCCAGCACCACAGTTCAAAAGCATCAGTTCTTCAGCACTCGGCCTTCTTTATGGTCCAGCTCTCACATCCATACGTGACTACTGGAAAAGTCGTAACTTTGACTTTATTCGGACCTTTGTCAGCAAAGTGATGTCTCTGCTTTTTAATATGCTGTCTAGGTTGGTCATAGTTTTTCTTCCAAAGAGCAAGTGTCTTTTAATTTTGTGGCTGCATTTACCATCTGCAATGATTTTGGAGCCTAAGAAAATAAAATTAGTCATTGTTTCCATATTTCCCTCATCTATTTGCCATGAAGTGATATGCACATTAATTTCCCTGAAGTTGCTGTATTGACTTAATGGAATACCATTGCCACCTGCTGGCCATATTGAACCATTAAAATTTTGCCTTTTAACCAAATTAAAAAGATTATTCAGGTTTGGCTATGTTGTTGTTACAACTAATTTTTAGATATTAAAAGTAGAGGGGTCAATGTGATCCAAGTTGCCATTTAATGACTCATCATGCATAACTAAACTAGCCTAACTTAATCAAAACAATGACTGAATGGAAGTAATATGCCTTGGTTGTCAAGAATACAGACTTTGACATCAGAAATAGAGCCTCAAGATTTAACTTTACCATTTTTAGCCTTGTAACCTTGGGTAGGTCGCATAACCTATCAAAATTTATGTTTCTCAACAAGGTAAAAATAGATTTTAGCAGTGAGTTCTTCATAGGGTTGGTATAACCAATCAATGAAATAACAACTTTGAAATGGCAATATGGTATCTGGTACATGATAAGCAATCCATGCATGTTCTTGGATACTTACTTTTTCCTTTAGTGCTGCTTTTCTTCCAGTTGCAATATCTGTAAAGTCATCTTTGTCTCTGGACCTTCATTTTCTCCTGAATTTTTCAATTAATAAATACGTGATTTCCCAACAAAGTTTCATCTGTTACATAAAGTACAATAAGCTTAAGGTTGGTGCTCTATTTGTTCAACCTTAGTTATATATGAAGCAGGCAACCCTGCAAACCCCAGGTTTAAATCATTGTTTGCATTTCTCACAGTACTGATTTTAAAGATTAAAGTATATATAATGTTCAATAAAATACAATGATCTAGTGTTCAGTAATGAGTTTTAATATTTGTAGTCACAATAAAAACCATAACTGAAAACAAGATATAAAACATTTCCATTATCCCAAGCATTTTCTCATGTCTTTTTTAAATTAAAAAAGGAAGAAAAAAATGGAATTTCTCAAAAACATCTGTGTTACCCTTATATAGGCTCTCTGGTAATCGTCTCTGTATCTGGACCATTTTACTTCATTTTGCCAAATTGAGTATGACCCATTGCATTTCTGATTTCCTCCCTTATTCTCTCAGATCCAGGGAAAATTATAAAAAGGAGAAAGAACAATTAATCCAGAAATGCTCTTGAGTCAATTTAAGGTCAACAAACTCTCAGTGAATATAGAGCCTCCAGGCCACTTCAAGATTTAAATCTCTATTAGATGTCTTTATAACATTATCAATATTTTAGAGGGATAGGATACACAATCTTTTAGAAAAATGGTGGTCCCAAAACACCGTGTCTGCACTAGTTTACATTCCCACCAATAGTGTAGGAGGGTTCTTTTTTCTCCACACACTCTCCAGCATTAACAGTTTGCATATTTTTTAATGATGGCCATTCTGACCAGTGTGAGGTGGTATCTCATTGTAATTTTATTTTGTGATGCTTTTGAACTGTAGTGCTGGAGAAGACTCTTGAGAGTCCCTTGGACTGCAAGGAGATCCAACCAGTCCATCCTAAAGGAAATCAGTCCTGAATATTCACTGGTAGGACTGATGCTGAAGCTGAAACTCCAACACTTTGACCACCTGATGTGAAGAGCTGACTCATTTTAAAAGACCTTTATGCTGGGAAAGATTGAGGGCAGGAGGAGAAGGGGATGACAGAGGATGAGATGGTTGGATGGCATCACCGACTCAATGGACATAGGTTTGGGTGGACTCTGGGAGTTTGTGATGGACAGGGAGGCCTGGAGTGCTGTGGTTCACGGGGTCGCAAAGAGTCGGAAACGACTGAGGAACTGAACTGAACTGAATAAGTAGCAATGTTGATAATCTTTCATGTGCCTGTTAACCATCTGTATGTCTTCTTTGGAGAAATGTCTGTTTAGGTCTTCTGCCTATGTTCAGATTGGTTTTTTGTTTTTTTTCATATTGCATTATGTGATGAGCTATTTTCACTTTAAGAAATTAAGCCCTTCTTGGTAACATCATTTGCTAATATATTCTCCCAGTTTCCATAGGTTGTCTTTTGCTTTGTTTACCATTTTCTTTGCTGTTCAAAAGTTTTTAAGTTTGACTTAGTCCCAGTTGTTTATTTTGCTTGTATTTCTTTTGCCTTGGGAAACAGATCTAAGAAACTACTGTAATCATTTATGTCAGAGAATATTTTGCTTATGTTCCATTCTCAGCTATGTGATCTTATACCTCATTAGTTTGCTCTGAGAAATAAATAACATCTTTGCAAAGTTCCCTGGTGGCTCAGATGGTAAAGCGTCTGCCTACAATGCAGGAGACCTGGGTTCAATGCCTGGGTCAAGAAGATCTCCTGGACAAGGAAATGGCAACCCACTCCAGTATTCTTGCCTGGAAAATTCCATGGACAGAGTAACCTGGTAGGCTACAGTCCATGGGGTCGCAAAGAGTCGGCCACGACTGAGCACATCAGCACAAATGGGGAAATAATGGAAACAGTGACAGGCTTTATTTTCTTGGGCTCCAAAATCACTATGGATGGTGACTGAATCCATGAAATTAAATGACTCCTGCTCCTTGGAAGAAAAGGTAGGACAAACGTAGACAGCGCATAAAAAGCTGAGACATCACTTTGCTGACAATACTTTGGCCACCTGATGTAAAGAGCGGACTCACTGGAAAAGACTCTAATGCTGGGAAAGTTTGAGGGCAAGAGAAGAGGATGACATAGGCTGAAATCGTTAGATAGCCTCACCGACTCAATGAACATGAATTTGAGCAAACTATGGGGATAGTGAAGGACAGGGGAGCCTGGTTTGCTGCAGTCCATGGGGGGTCACAAAGAGTCGGACATGGCTTAGTGACTAAACAACAACAGCAACACAACACTAGTTGGTATATCCCTTAAATGCACATAACCATTAATATTTCATTCTTTTAGTGGAAACACTAGAATCTCTCCTGCCTAAAGAGTATTCTAAAAACACTTTCAGACTGGAGGGGCACTCTGAGCATGTGCAGTACGGCCAGGTGGCTGCTGGAGGCTGGGCCTGGGTGCTGATGAGAACTGCCTGCTAGGCCTCCGTCTAGCATGGTTGGCCCAGGGCGGTAGAGAAAGAGCCGTAGCTTCTCCCTGCCGAGCAAGGAGCCGGAGCTTTGGCACGGACACCCCACCTACCCACCCACTCCTCCTCCCCTACCACTCCCGCCACCCTCGGGTTTCTGAGGCGCCCTCCAGGCCCACGATGATGGCGGAGGGGGTGAAATTTAAAAACAAAACAAAACACTTCCAAATTCTTATTTCTTTTGTTTTTCTTTTCTCGGTCTTGTATGTTGTTAAGAGGATTTTTAGTTATTCATAGTAACATTTACCAGATTAAAACTCATAGCTTTGGTTAGACCCAACCTACTTTCCTCTTGTTGCTTTACCTCCTGAGTAACCTGGATATTCCCTGATCTTTTCAAGTACATATTTAAGACAACCCCTGGATCTATATTGTAAGCTGGTTGATCTCAGTCACTGTATATTGGGTCTTACTAATCTCATCTTTAGTGTAATCATATTTCCATGTTGCTTGGGGATTTATCACTTTAACGTCCTATATTCCACCCAAGAATCTATACCCACTATTTCAGCAGCCAAAGTTTTCTTCATGAGCAGCACTAAAAGCTCACACAAAACTCAGCAGCAAGTAATTCCTTTTTCCTCCCAGCTTGAAAAAGTCCTCTCTTTGTCATAAAACAAAAATACAGAATGACAGGTTAGGTTCATTCTTATTGCCCCTTCTCATTACTGTTGATGAAAAACTCCAAATTAATGTGCTTGTGCTTATGGAATTATCTCCCTTAACCTTGGTAATTCAATGAGAAATAATTTTTTTTAGAGATAGGCATTGCTTAACAGCATTTGGCGTTTGCTCAGCCTGAACAATCATCCAGAGAACATGTATCTTCTTTCTTTGTTTAGTGTAGTGATCACCACAGGAATTTGGTGCTGAAAACCCTTAGTATAGTGGTTGGTGTAGAGGTTTTTATTAGAAATAGAGGCACTGCAATTTAATACCTGAGTTTACCCTGGAAGTAGACTACTTCTGACTTCAGGCAAATAGTAATATTGCTTTCTTCTTTTCAAACCCCAGAGAAGAAAGGGTTTTGTTTATTTGTTTTGTTTTCTGCTGTATGCTATGCTTCCAAAAGTGGCTAGCCGGAGGAAGCACGCAATAAATATTTGTTGTTGAATGAGCAAAGGGTATTGTTGCAGGACGGGGGATCCCGTTCAGGGTCTGAAAGTGGACTCTTGTCTAACACTCGGAAATGAACTGTCCGAGGAGACACATGTGCTGACAAAGTAAGATATCTTATTGGGAAGGGGAGCCCGAGTGGAGAGCAGTAGGGAAAGGGAACTCAGGAGAACTGCTCTGCCATGTGGTTTGAAGTTTTGGGTTTTATGGTGATGGGATTAGTTTCCAGATTGTCTTTTCCCAATCATTCTGACTCAGAGTTCTTCCTGGTGAACAAGTCCATGCCTTGTTTAGCCAAGATGGATGCATCGAGAAAGATTCTGGGAGGTGGTTGGACACCTGATGTCACTTTTTGACTTTTCCTGAAATCACTCTGTCGATGATGGCTTATTAGTTCCATGGTTTTCCTTACCAGGACTTCCTATTGTAAAACAACTCATGCAAATGGTTACTATGGTGCCTGGCCAGGGTGGGTGGTTTCAGTCAGTGTGCTTCCCCTAACAGTATGATGAAGATAAACTCTCATCATGTATGCAAAGGCCTTGGGCTTCCCTGGTGGCTCAGTGGTAAAGAATCTGCTTGCCTATGCAGGACACATGGGTTCAATTCCTGGATCGGAATGATCTCCTGGAAAAGGAAATGGCAACCCACTCCAGTATTCTTGCATAGGAAATCCCACAGACAGAGGAGATTGGCAGGCTACAGTCTTTGGGTGGCAAAAGAGTCGGACATGATTTAGCAACCAAACAGCAACAACATGCAAAGCCCTTAGTCCATGACCAAGCTCTCAATACACATTCATTTAAAAAACATACAGTTAAAACAAAAACAGATTAAATCCTTTATAACTTAATAAAGGGTTCAGCAATGGGTTTATAGGAAATCAATTAATTATAATATTCAATTCCTATTTGTGTTGTCCATTTACTTATTTATTCACCAAATAAGTATCTAGCAATAATCATATGTGCTGCTGGAAGTTCTGAGGATTCAAGGGTAAATAAAAATAACCAAAATAAAGGACATACATGAAACACTCTGTCCAACCCAGGACAGTTTCTATGTGTATATCAATAACCTATCCCTGACAGAGAAAAACCCATAGGACAGTGATGAGAAAACAAGAGTATTCAAATTATAAACTTCATTATTAATTTTGTTGGCATTTCTGTATCTGTCAGATTCTCTAAAACTCTTGAGATACAAGAGCATTTTCTCCGAGACAAGAGTTTATTCAGACAATCCCCTCTTTACTGCCAATGTTTGCCTGAGAGAATCTCTCAACTAGTTCTTTCAGGTTACAGACATAATTGGCTATTTAGGTATTTTGGTGCCATTGTTCTTGATATACATCTAAGCATCATCTCTGGACCATCCAAAAGGCAAGGATTCTGTTTCTGATTACTCTGTGGCTGCTCACTGATGATACTGAAGCAGCTCCTGGTTAATTAGACCATTTTATCTCTAACCTCATCTATTTTCTGGATGTAATAGTAATAGAGGTGCCAGCAATTCCAAGCACAGCCCTGAAACCTTGCTAATCAGCATCTGTGATTTGCAAGGGGTGCTGTTATTTGAATTGTTAAAGCCAAATTGTTGCAAGAGGTTATACCTAAGTGGACATTTTTATCTCCAAATCAATCACGTGTATTTAATGAAACTTAAAAGGAGCTTACAAAGTTAAATAAGTAAATAAATAAAAAACAGGACCTACAGCACTTAGTGATGCAAGTCAAATGTATACTGTACTTCCTCCAGCACATGCACACAACATAATAACATGGAGAAATGTGTGCTTATATGGAAAGGAAGAACACAGAGTGACAAAGATTGTGTGCTCCTTATTTTATCAACTGTGTGATCATAGGCAAGTCACAGTCCTCTGAACATCATCCTTCTTATCTGTCAAATGGGCATAATATCAATATCTACAGGGTTGTTATAAGAATTAAAATGCATTAAAAATATTTTCATACAGTGCCTACTCTGCAGTGTGCGCTGATCATATGTTTGTTGCTGTTTAGTCACTAAGTTTTGTCCGACTCTTCGTGACTGCATGGACTGTAGCCTGCCAGGCTCCTCTGTCCATGGGATTTCCAAGGCAAGAATATTGGGGTGGGTTGCCGTTTCTTTTCCAGGAGATCTTCCTGACCCAGGGATAGAATCCACATGTCCTGCATTGGCAGGTGAATTCTTTACCCCTTGTCTACAAGGGAAGCCCTGCTGATTATATATAGTTATCATTATTCTAGGAAATCATCCCATCCTCCCCACTCATGCAAAGAAACAATTAACTCACATTGAAAAGCAATTATTTCACTTCTACAGGGATTGCAGAAAATCAGAGAAAAGGCAAAAACAGGCAAATTTTGCTATTTCCACCAGGCTTCTTGAGATGTGTAGTCTGTATATACTAAAATTTACACCAGAATACAGGAGAAACTGGAAGGAAGAAAAAGGAATGAGCTTTTTTCTATGAAGTATTTGAGGCTTGTCTTCCCCAACATTTCCAAAAAAACTGTCTATGAAAAAATTCTTATTTCATGAGATGCTCTTAAAAAACATTGCCTTCAACTAAGCTTGGAAAACACTGAGTATTAGATTGCCTGTTGCCTCTTAAGGAACTATTCTTATTTTAGTGTAGAAGTGTCTGAGAAATTTGGAACACCTCCAATAAAAAGAAGCATTGCAAAAATATGCTGAGCAAAGTGTTGTGGGTTGAACAGTGTCCTTCACAACATTTATGTCCACCTACTAAGAATGGGATTATATTTGGCAATAGGGTCTTCAAAAATGTAATTAAGGATATTGAAATAAACTCATAACAGATTTTGATTGGGCCCTTAATCCAATGACTGAAGTCCTCTTAGAAGGTGGTGAGGTGAAGATGGACACAGAAACTGAAGTGATGCCAAGGAATACCAAGGATGGCTAACAAAAACTTGAAGCTAAGATGAAGCCACAGGATAATTTCTGGAAGCCTCAGACTCCCCAGAATGAATGAATCCTAATGATACCTTCACTTTAGATTTTAAGGCTTTTGGAACTGTGAGAGAATAAATTTGTTGGTTTGAACCTCTCAGTTATTGGTCATTTGTTATGAAGGCCTATGAAACATGTAGATGGTATTCCAAAATGGCCATTTACAAAATGTGGAAAATGCTATTAAATATAGTTCAAAAAAAGCTTTTTATCTCTTCTGCCCATTTGTTTTGGTTCCATTTTTTAGTGATGAGGGGGTGATAAATTGCACAAATGCAGTAGAGAAAAACACTGCTAAGCATTGTGTGCATCTTCAGTCACTCAGTCATGTCCGACTCTTTGTAATCCCCTGGACTGTTACCTGCCAGGCTCCTTTTTCCATGGGATTTCCTAGGCAAGAACACTGGAGTGGGTTGCCATTTCCTACTCCAGGGGATCTTCTCAACCCAGGGATGAGACCCGTGTCACCTGCATCTCCTGCACTGGTAGGTGGATTCTTTACCACTGAGCCACCAGAGCAGCCCCAAGCATTGTGATTAAGAGCTAAATTATGACTCAAAAGTGAGTTCTCCAGTGTGATTGAGGAACTGAATGTGTAATTGTAGTGAATTTAAATAGCCACATTTGGTTAGTGCATACGATATCTAGAAGATTGTGGTGTATCTTTGCTTACCAAATTTTCAAAATCTAGATTCTGAGTATGTGGCCAGATGACAGGAAAATAAATATTTGTTAAATTAAAAAAAAAAAAGAGTTCTCCATTAGTTTTTGGTGGTCACTTGTGCTCTTGTCAACAAAAGTCCTTCACATTTGTAAATTATCAGTATTTGTGAAAAGTTTATAAAACAGTCATCTTCTCCCATGCTACCTCTAGAAGAAACAAATAAAAGAAATGATAAAATAGATAATAACCATTATGCAATAGCAACAATAGCAATGTTTGCTGAAAGTCAGTTAGTCTCTCTGCTTAGCTTTAGAATCAGCATGGAAAGTTAAGATTTCTATGTTTTAGGGATAAAGATCTAGAATAGGATTTTGTTTTCATTTCTTTGTCTAGAAAAGAATAAAACACATATTTTTAATCCAGTCCTTTGTGGAAAAGGATTCTGTCATTACCATGTGAACTGAGTCTAACAGTATATGTGACCCTTGTTTGGTCACTGGTCAGAGAAAACACCACAAAAGCAGCAAAAGAGACAGCTAAACTCATGGCATCAGAAGAAGCCAGACATCTGGACTGTTTGAGGTCTGATAGGCAAATAAGGAACAATTTGCCCTAAGTCTAGTTCCTTCTTGTAATTGAAATGAATACCTTGCCTACCATATCAGTAAACAAAGGATGCTGTAGCTCTCAAGCCACTCCAGCCACCCCCATGGTGAGCCCTGAGGGAACACTTGTTGGAGACAAATGGCTGCACATAGCCAAGCCCTCAGTCACTGCAGCCACAACGGTGCACCCTGAGGGGACTCAGGATGGGAAAGAACAGGATACTAGCCCTAGATACTCAGGGTGCATATCAAAGGCGTTGATTTCAATGAGCCCAGACTCCTGCATGTCCCCATACAGGAAAAACAGTGCTAACTTCATTAACTTGAGATTTCTGGTTTTCTTTAATTAACAGTAATCTGTTGATGTTTCTACCACCTGGTCTTTGTTGCAAAAACCCCTGTTTATCCTGGCTCTTCCCTTACTTTTTCAGAGTAGTCCTCAGACAATCTGCCAAATAAAACATAGCTCAACTTTTAGGTTGTGCATTTTTTTCCAGTTGACATTTTTATCAGGAGAGCACTTCAAATCTGGACTCTCTGTTAAGCTTCTTAAATACAAGCATCGCAGCTACTGCTTGCTGGCATATTTGCATGGAGAATTTGGACACGTTTTTCAAACTGAAAATACGATCACAAACTTAAATTATGTTTATGGCTCCCCAAAGCTCTCAGGATTAATTTCTCATTCTTTAAGGTGGCTAAAGGGGCTCTCTTGACGTCACTTTGGATATCTATCTCTCTAGCCTCATTTCTTCATAAAATGTTAACTCTTTCCTTAACAAGAATTACGTGAGTTCTCAAATTCTTGATTTCTCACAACTCAAGTCATTTGCATTTACTTACTCTTTCTTCTTTTTAAGTAATCTCCCCATCCCTAACTCTCATACTCATGGCTTCTGATGCTAGACTGATAAGTGTCAAAATTCTACCCTGTGTAAAATGGGAGAGAATTTGCATTTTCTTCACAGAGTTGTGTTAAGAAGTAAATAAGATAATTCATGCCAAAGTTAATACATGTAACAGTAAATAAATTTTCAAAAATATCATCATCGTCATCATCCTTCAAATCCTACTTGGGATAAAATTTGTACTGGAAAGCATTCTCTGACTTTATAAGACTAAATTAGATGAGAACTAACAATAATTATAGGAACAATTCAAACATTAATTCTCTTATATTCATTAATTCAAATTCTAGAAAATTTGGCTAATAATCATAATATGAATAATCATAAATATAGGAAAGGCATTTCTTATTTCAGTTTTTATAGTAGAAGACCAAAATATAGGACAATGTAGGTATTTTCAATTAGATATACCAGTCATATGATGGATTATGAAACTTTCAAAAAGTATATTTCCATTAAAAAATTAAATTTACAAGTGCTAATTAACAGCAGGGGAAATGCATGTGTCATATTTTTAACTGAATAATAGCAGATACTAAAAATTAACAGCATAGTACAGCAAAACATCCTGGAATTATAGGTACCACTACCCTAATGCGCTTCCCTGGTGGCTCAGAGGTTAAAGCGTCTGCCTGCAATGTGGGAGACCTGGGTTCGATCCCTGGGTCGGGAAGATCCCCTGGAGAAGAAAATGGCAACCCACTCCAGTATTCTTGCCTGGAGAATCCCATGGACGGAGGAGCCTGGTGGGCTACAGTCCACCAGATCGCAAAGAGTCGGACACGACTGAGCGACTTCACTTTCACTTTCACCCTAATAATAGTTTGCAAAACCACAATTGGGTATTTGTTCTTTCATATTTGAGTCTTGCAAATATTCTAAAATGAGCATGCGTGTTCAGTCGCTCAGTTGTGTCCGATTCTTTGGGGCCCGATGGACTCTAGCCTGCCACACTTCTCTGTTCATGAGAGTTTCCAGGCAAGAATACTGGTGCTGTGCTGTGCCTAGTCGCTCAGTCGTGTCCGACTCTTGGCGACCCCATGGACTGTAGCCCTCCAGGCTCCTCTGTCCATGGGATTCTCCAAGCAAGAATATTGGAGTGAGTTGCCATGCCCTCCTCCAGAACATATTCCCATCCCAGGGATCAACCTTCCCAACGCAGGTCTCCCTCATTTACCATCTGAATACTGGAGCGGATTGCTATTCCCTCCGCCAGGGGATCTTCTTGACCCAGGGATCAACCTGCGTCTCTTATGTCTCCTGCATTGGCAGGCAGACTCTTTACCACTGAGTCACCTGGGAACCCCCACTATAATGATCATCTATTTTTACATAATGGCATAAAATTAAAACTTTAAACGATACAGGTTGAGTAAAGAAAATTTTTTCCTACGTATCCAAACCAGTCCCTGTCAATGAGATACCTGATGTATTTCTCTCCGCTAACTTTTCACCTATGTTGACGAACATGGAAACAAGTTGGTAAATAGCATAAAGGGGAAAACACGAATATAAAAGAGGAGAAGAAAATGCCTGATGCATTCTCATCATTGTGAAATGTTTACAAAGTCAATATAGCATCACAGGATAAACTGTTTATGTTCAAACACTGGAGGAAAAAAAAAAAAAAAAGAGGTAAAATTCAGAACTGGTTGCACCTTGAAAGAATAAACAGAAAATGTCAAATGCGTCTCTCACATAGGCAATCAGCCAGTTTCTCTACTCATAAAAGAAAAAAAAAAGTCTTTTGTTGATTATGAGTTTGAAAAAATAAACTGAACTCATGTTTGTCATTTCTATAAACTATCCCTGTCATTTAATCTTTATATTGGGAGGAAGACAATATAGCTTAATGGATCAGGGGATGCTATTTCATTTCTTATTTCATATTCAAGTTTGCTCTAGTGTAATTATGGTGTTTATGAAGCTTAAACCAATGTAGCAAGAGAGAAATAAAGAGAATAAGTATTCATCTGCTCTAAGGGACACTTCATGATAAGAAAGATCACATTGGAAAGTATACGAAATGCATGAGAGGTTTTTATCAACCAATAATTTTAAATTTATAAGAAACATTCATTGTGATAAATTGGAAAAAATATAGATCTATTTCTAAGTAAATAAATTTTCAACTAAAATGGGGAAAGCTTAGCAAAAATGTTTCAGTTACAGGGAAAGAGAAGCAAAATGAAAACACAAATACCTCACCCCAATCTGTGAGAAAAGAACAGAAAAAGAATCAGGAAATTATAAATGAGCAGATCTGCCCTTGGCTCTAGGCAAGATCTCTAAGACAGTAATAAGGAATGAGGTTACCAAACATCCAGAGAGAGATGAGCTGATAAAACTTAATCAGGCTAGTTTCACAAAGGGCAAATCTTTTCTGACAAATTTGGTGGCATTTTTGCGTGGCACAGAGGGCAGAAAAAGTACGTGACTAGAATTAGAGATAGAGTTTGAAGTGAAACGGCAGAAAGGCATAGATGACACTTATGGGAATGAGGTACTGTTTTAACTTTCCAAAGGAGGCCTCTTGGGTGACACTTAACCCCAAACCCACTGATTTCATTAAGATATTCATGCTGGTTATAAGGACAGGCAGGACTGATAGATTGGAATGCTTTGTTGTGACACTGTTACCAAAATTATGTGTAATCACCAAATAATACACATTTGGAGTACTATGTCTGCTATCCACAGATTTTTAGATTGCTTCTTTCAGCTATTTATTTTTCTTTTTTCCAAATATTCTTTTTTTTTCTTTTTTTGGTTTGTTATTGTTATATAAATGGAATCGGTGTCATTTAAGCAGACACCATCTTATCTAAGAGAGCAACCAAGGAGGCCACTGTAATATCTCCATGATAATAATGGGTTTCAAGGGGTTTTCTAACATCTTCACTCCGGGACATTTTAGGAATGTGCTTTTTGGTGCTTTGTGTACTTGACAGCATGCTGTTATTTTTCAAAGGTTAATGTTGAAATGCTCTAAATTGGGCAAGTAACAGGGTCAAAGACCCAGAAGTTCAAAAGACAGAATCTAAGTTTGCCTCTCAGTTGGCCCTTCAGCCTACAAATAAACTTGTTCCTTTCATCCTAAAAATATAAATAATCAAAACTGAGGCACACATGTACCAAGAGTTCTAGGCCCTGCTGTTATCTCTGCTCGGCTCTCTATTTCTCTTTTTGCCATCTGATATCTTTGTAGTATGGTATATACAATGCCACAGTTTTCTCTCAGTTCTGAATTTATTTTAAACTTGTCCTTTAATGTCTCAATCCATCTTGACTTTGAAAATGAAATTTCTTCAAAAGAAGAAACAAGAGACATTCTGATGATCAACACTTTGTTGTCATCCTTATTTTTCATTATTACTCTCTAACATATGACAATCTTAACTACGTTCTCTATTAAAAACTCTCCTTTCTCAGCCTCCCATGAGTGTGATGGATAGATAATGGCTCCAAAAATGTCCACGCCCTATTTTCTGGATTGTGTACATATGTTAGAATACATGGTTAAGGGGGATTAAGGTAGAAAATAGAATTAAGATTGCTAATCATTTGATCTTAATAGGGAGATTATCTTGGATTATCTGGATGCATCCAGTGTAATCATAAGCATCCTTAAAAGTAGGAGACAGACATGAGTCAGGAAAATGCGACTAGGGAAGAATAGCTGGAGTGACTTGATAGGAGAAGGATTCAGTGTACTGTTGTTGGCTTTGAAGATGGAGATACGGGTCCACAAACCAAGGAATGGACAGTAGCCCGTCAAGCTCCTCTGTCCATGGAATTTTCCAGGCAAGAACACTGGAATTGGTTGCCATACCGTCCTTCCAGGGATCTTCCCAACCCAGGGACCGAACCCACATCTCTTTTGTCTCCTGCATTAGCAGGCAGGTTCTTTACCATTAGTGCCAGCTGGGAAGCCCCCAAAATTAACCCATAGATATATGCAAATGTGTTTCTCATGGCTAAATCTTATGGTGTGTGAATTATAATTCAAGAAAGCTATTCCAAAAAAGGCCAAAACAAAAACCTGTTTTATCCATAAGGGAAAAAAAGAAAAAAAAAAAAAAATAGCATTCCACTGGACAGGAGTCATTTGCATTTCAATGGTTAGAATCATTTGCATTCTTAATAGTTTTCACTTCCTTACATTGTCATCAAATAGATTAGAGACACCAAAAAGCAATATTAACCCAAAAAACTTCAGTGAAGAGGACACCAGTCAGTAGTCTTTTCATGTCCATTTTGAAATCTTTCACATATATTCCTGGTTTGTCCTGTCACAACACATACCTCTTGCCTATTCACTTTTTTCATTCTCCTGATGATCATTTCACATATTATCATCTCTTCTCGAAACCTCCTATACTTCCTCTCCCATCATCGTCTTAGCTAATGATTTTCCTTTCTCCTCCCCAAGAAAGTAAGAAAAAACTTCAGAAGATTATTTTAACAGATTAAACCCCACTTACATCAGTACATTTTCTGTCTCTATTTACCCTGCCTTCCTTCCTTTCATTGTGGGAAAAAACCTTTCTAAGGTCAATGACCTAGATCCTTCCCCTGTCACCTCCTCAAGGGCATCACTCAATTGTCAAGGAAGAATGCCTTAAAATTCCAAAACATGAATCTAAATATATACAAAATTTCTTGTATAATTTTATTCTCTAAAACCACTTTGACTGCTCTGTAAAATGATTCTCTGCAGTGAATGGATGCTTCATTTATTTACTCATTCAAACTTCCATTCACATCTGCATGATTACAAAAAATATGGGGTATGTAGCTAGCAACTCATAAAAAATTGTGTCTAAATGAATGTTTATTCAATAAATGAAAGAAAAATGAATTAAACTTGTTCTACTTTCTCATCTCCTTTCATCCTCACTGCCCTTAGTCTTTCTTCTTCTCCATATCCCTTCAACAGTTAATGACTTCAACTAACATGTATTGCATTCACCTACAATAGCTAGCTCAGAGTAATCTTCAATGTTCTCTTCATCTCTCATATCCAATCAGTTATACCATTCTGTTAGTACTGCCTCTAAACACTTCAAAATAGCTCATTTTCTTCTCATTCTCTTCATTGGTACTGACAAGGCCCAATCATCTCAGTGTTTTCAAATGTTTGATAAATAAATTTTCTGATCTCTGGTTTCTCTTTCCCTGTCCTTCCCCCCAGTTAGTTATACATCTAAGCATGTCATGCTTCTGCTTATAACTGAAAACACTCTTATGTTTTCTGACTTTTACACATCAGGTTCAAACCTCTGTCATATTACTGATCTTTCAAAACTGTTCTATATCTACAATGCCATCCTTGTATTTCATTACTCTCCTCCTTTCCAGACCAGTTACATATTTTGAATGAGAAGTATTTTCACATCTTTATTCAACCTATACTTACAGAGTTTCCTTACTGTTTATTTCCTTATCTTTCAAAGACATTCTCATTCTTCTATATTTAGTTCAAATATTGCATCTTTTGTCACTTGCTCATAACTTCTAGGTAAAAGGAATTCCTTCTCTGGACTTCCTTAAAATTATATTTATGCTTTTGGTAAAACACTTATCCTGTACTATTGCAATTAGTTAATTGCTTTTATGTTTCTTCCTGGAGTATATCTCATAGTGACTTAGAGTATGTGTTCTGGAGCCAGACTGCATAAATTCAAAATTGAATTCCCACATGCTTTAGCTGCTTGCTATTAAGAAAGTTAATTAAGTTCCTCAAACCTCTATTTCTATATTCTTATAATGGGAATATTAGAATCTAAGTGACAGAGTTTATATAAGTGAGAAAGGGAATATTTCCTGCCGTATCAGTAAACAAAACTGTCATGGTCATCAGTGATTCCAGCCCTCCAATGTGAGCTCAAGGGGACTTAAAAAGGAGAAAAATTCCCATGATCTAACAATAGTTAGGTTGCAGCCACTCCCTACAGTGAACAGTTCTGTCAGGTTTCCTTGATGCTGTCTCCCAGGTCTGAAGTCTTAGAACATAACTCTCAACTTTTAGGTTGCAACTAGTTTTCAAGTCAGCATAAGGATAGAATAATTCCAATAACAGCTCAACTTTGTCTCTGGCTCTTATATATGACAAAACTGCCCTTATTGGATTGTAAACTTTTTGAGTGCAGTGCATTTATTTATGTTTGCATTGTCAGTGCATAACAAAGATTTAACACATAATCAGAGCTAGTAAGTGTGGTTGACTTTACTTATGTTGGATCTTTATCACTGTGTGTTAGTAGTATCAAAACAAGAGATGATATAGAATTTATTTGGGTTTGGATTTAAAATGAAGATATCAACAGAATGTGAAGTATATGGTAAGGCACCCTTATTATGATTTATTACCTGTGTGCCATTTCCAATATACCATATAATTTCCAGTCAGGTTTAATGCTTAACTTTCAAATTAGTAGGTCACCACAGATGCCTGAGTGGACTGAAATACTGCAGGTCTCCATTGTTAAGCCATATATATACCATTAGGTCATTATGTTAGAGTAACTTAAAAAAAAAAAATAATAATAATAACCAGAATGATTCCATTAAGTTCAGAGCAGACTGTCAAGTAAGGATTGTCTTATCAAATGTCTGTTGCATGAAACATTAAGCATGGCTCCTCTTCAGTCTTCTTAGTCACTCAGTCGTGTCTGACTCTGTGTGACTTCATAGACTGAAGCCCGCCAGGGTCCTCTGTCCATGGAATTCTCCAGGCAAGAATACTGGAGAGGGCTGCCATGCCCCTTTCCAGGTGTCTTCCTGATCCAGGGACCAAACACTAGTCTCCTGCATTGCAGGCAGACTCTTTACCTCCTCGTCAGACTCCTCCTCTTCAGAACTTTAATGTTTACTTGAATAAGGAGTCACTGATTATCCAGGTGTAAAATAAATGCCAAAGTCAAAGTATGGCTTGAATTTAATTACTGTTTGAAGTTAATGCTAATTTGACCATATACTTCACCCCCCCCCCCAGCTTTACTGAGATATAATTGACATTGCATAAATCGAGATATAAGTGTTGTGTAAGTTTAAGGTATACAATGTACTGATTTATTGTATGTATTTATTGTGAAACGATCATCCCAAAAAGTTAGTTAATACATTCATCACCTCACATAGTAAAACTTTTTTATGTACTACTCTTAAGAGCTTGCTTAGTCTCATTCAGTCATGTTCAACTCTGTGTGACCCTATGGACTGTAGCCTGCCAGGCTCCTCTGTCCATGAAATTTTCCAGGCAAGAATACTGGAGTGTGTTGCCATTTCCTCCTCCAAAGGATCTTCCCAACCCTGTGTGTCCTGCATTGCAGGCAGATTCTTTACCTGCTAAGTCACTGGGGAATTCTCCCCCAAAATACTGGAGTGGGTTACCATTCCCTTCTTCAGGGGAACTTTGCAACCCAAGGACTGAAACTGGGTGTCCTGCATTGCAGACAGACTCTTTACAACAAAGATTCATACATGTTGTTATAAGCATCAGCATTTCCTTCTCCTTTATGACTGAAAAATATTTTATATATGTGTATGTGCTCAGTTGCTCAGGTGTGTCCTGTTCTTGCAACCCCATGGACTATAGACCGCTAGGCTCCTCTGTTCATGGGATCTCTGAGACAAAAATATTGAAGTGGGCAGCCATTCCCTTCTCCAGGGGAGGTTCCCAACCTGGGGATTGAATCTGTGCATCCGGCATTGCAGGCAGATTTTTGACCACATGAGTCACTTGGGAAGCATTCCGTGTATATATATATATTTTTTTTTTTTAATCTATTTTTTAATCTATTCATCCATTGATGGATATTTAGGTTGTTTTAATGTCTTGTCTATTGTAAACAATACTGCAATAAACACCACAACCTACATTTTTGAAACAATCTTCAAATTTATCTGTAGAATATATTGAATATTGCCATTCTAAAACCATTACTAGAATAAAATTCTCTTTATACTAGAATTTAAAGACTGATGAGTCAACAAAAAAAAAAAAAAGAAAGAAAGAAATCTGTTTCTGCACCCCAGCCCTCACTACCAAGCCACATCAGTATGTTAGTTAGTGTTAGTCATTCAGTCGTGGCTAACTCTTTGCGACCCCATGGACTGTAGCCCTCTGTCCATGGGATTTTCCAGGAAATAACTGGAGTGGATTGCCATTTCCTTCTCCAAGGGATCTTCCTGACCCAAGGATTGAACCCAGGTCTCCTGCATTGAGCTACCAGGGAAGCCCCAACTATTTATTAGACTATATCTAGTGGTCCATGGGGTCGCTAAGAGTCGGACACGACTGAGCATCTTCACTTTCACTTTTCACTTTCATGCATCGGAGAAGGAAATGGCAACCCACTCCAGTGTTCTTGCCTGGAGAATCCCAGGGACGGGGGAGCCTGGTGGGCTGCCGTCTCTGGGGTCGCACAGAGTCGGACACGACTGAAGCGACTTAGCAGCAGCAGCAGCAGCAGCTATTTATTAGACAACTAAATCTATGACCCTGAGGAGCCATGAAAATCAACATCTGCAAATCTGAACTCTTTGTTTTCTTTTTCCGTTTTGAAAAATAATATGTTTCTGAGCAATTTTTAATGTTTTCTTTCTACCATTCTCCCAAATTCAATAAGTTGACAAATCATATTTTTTAAAATTTTTGCTTTTCATTCTTACTCTCACTACCTTAGTTTAAGATGTATCTCTCTTATTGGACTATTGCAATAATCTCATAACTATATTTTAAACTCTAGCTTTATTCTTTATTATCCAATATAATTGATTTTTTTTTTGTTTTTTTCCCCACTAAAAATTAACTGATATATCTACCTTATACAAAACCTACCACAAGCTAAGCATCAAGAGATAGAGGGGAAGACTTCCCTGGCAGCCCAGTGGTTAAGACTTTGCTTTCCAATGCAGAGAGTGCAGGTCCGATCCCTGGTCAGGGAGCCAAGACTTCACATGCCTTGAGGCCAAAAACCAAGACATAAAACAGAAGCAATATTGTAACAAATTCAATAAGACTGTAAAAATGGTTCAGATGAAAAAAATCTTTTATAAAAAGAGATAGTGAAAATTCCAGGGCAGAGATCTATAGTCAGATTTAAGACTCATGTTTGCCTCTGATTCTTAAGGAAAGCACTTGACCTCACTGGAATTACTTTTCATCCCCTGTAAATTAGGTGGAAATTTCTCTGATATACATTTTTTTCTATTACAAAATTTTGTGAATTACTTAGAAGAACAAGGGAAATTAGTGAGAGAAAAAAAATAGTGTGTGTGTATGTGTGTAATAAAGAGAGATTTTCTCTTTATAGAAATTTAATTCCAGGGAGGACTTAACCAACCTTAGTCTAGCATAGCTTCTGCAGGTTAAAGAAATTGGTTTGGAAACTAAGGCAGAGGTTTAGTAAAAGAAAATAAATAAAGCGGAGAGAGTAGAGCTGTTTTACTCCTGGAAATACACAGAACTCCAGTGGATATACCACAGGGTGTACAACTTTGGAGTTGGTGTCAAACCTCAGTTTGAGTACCATCCTGGAATATCACTAGCTGTGTGATCTTGATCAAATCATTTAACTTCTGTAAGCTTTAATCATGGTATCTCTTTTGATCTGGTATGATGTTTTTTATTTGCTATTTAATATCACTCTCGTTGGGATATTTATTGGGTAAGGTAGACCCTTAGAGGCCCTGCTGGCCTCTCCCCACTATTTGGTGTAAACATGGCCCAGCTGCTGCTACTGGCCACTGGATTCTGTTTCTTATCAGTTACTTTATCAACATGTGCCTCCAGATCATTCCCAAAACTCACAGCAGATAGACAACCCTCAAGGGCACTGAAGTCTCTGTGCCAGGACACATTAGGCACCTAGAACAGAAATGGACAAGAGGCTCACCCCATCAAGAAGCCGACCACTGAAAGAATAGTGCCGCCATGTAGGGGCAGGAACAACCACCTCCATGCCTTGCCCTGAGAGACCATAGCATGCTCACAGCAGACCCTGACACTACGTTTCCTGTACTTGGGCTCCATTCTGGAGCTGGAGGTGTTGCTAGGCAGAGGGGATGAGGGGAGGTCAACAGAGGCCTGAGGCATCAGGAGGTAAGGAGCAAACCGACAAGAATCTGTTCAGAGAGGAAAAGCTTTGGAGGTGACTGGAGGAAGTACCACTCATTAGCCCAAGAGTTGGACTATAAAGAAAGCTGAGCACCGAAGAATTGATGCTTTTGAACTGTGGTGTTGGAGAAGACTCTTGAGAGCCCCTTGGACTGCAAGGAGACCCACCCAGTCCATCCTAAAGGAAATCAGTCCTGGGTGTTCACTGGAAGGAATGATATTGAAGCTGAAACTCCAGTATTTTGGCCACCTGATGCGAAGAGCCGACTCATCTGAAAAGACCCTGATGTTGGGAAAGATTGAAGGCAGGAGGAGAAGGGGACGACAGAGGATGAGATAGTTAGATGGCATCACCGACTCAATGGACATGAATCTGGGTAAACTCTGGGAGTTGGTGATGGACAGGGAAGCCTGGTGTGCTGCAGTTCATGGAGTCGCAAAGAGTCAGACACGACTGAGCGACTGAACTGAACTGAACTGAGAATTAGGGAGTTATCACACTCACTGCACTTGTCTTCCAAACACAAATTTAGGGGTGATAGTATTAATAATATTTAGATGGTAACTGTAGAGCCTTAAACTAGAATTGCTAGGCCCTTCTAAGAGCCTAACCTCATGTGGTCATACTGATTATACACACCAGGTTTTAGTTTCTTATTTGGTTAAAAAAAAAGAAATCACAGAAATCTTCTTTTTACTTTTTTTATATTTATTTTTGGCTGTTCTGGGTCTTTGTTGCTGTGTGGGCCTTTGTCTAGTTGTAGAGAGCAGGTGCTATTGTCCAGTTTTGGTGCACAGCCTTCTCATTGAAGTGGCTTCTTTTGTTGTGGATCCTGGGCTCTAGAGCACAAGCTCAATATTTGTGGTGCACGGGCTTAGTTGCTCCGTGGCATGTGGGATCTTCCTGGACCAGGGATCGAACCCCCGTCTCCCACATTAGCAGGCAGATACTTGATCACTGAGCCATCAGGAAAGCTCCTTTTTTGTTTTGTTTTGTTTCTAATGAATTGGAACATTATTTCAAAAACTGAGCTTTTGTAGTAGAAGACATTTTGGGGGTGCCAGGAGCCTGGGTGGGTAAATCTATTTGTAGGGTCAGGATTATAGCACAAAGCAAGATCCCAGAAACTTTCTTTCTATATGGACATGACCTTAGAGTGTTCAGGTCTTAACCCTCTGAGAATCCTGAAATTTCCCCAAGTCCTCAAAATGAAATTCAAGTAAATTCAAGGAAAACACATCTTTTAGTTTTGTGATCTTTTAAAGATAGGTCTTCTCATATGCTTAAAGTTGCCCCTAATAACTATTCCTGTAAACAAATGGTTGCCTGCCCAGGTTATCTGCACTTCGGAAGTTCTGGAGAGAAGGAAAGTAATAGAACACTGGTCATACTATACTGTTTATTTGAATCTGTCTTTCCCAACATTTTGTCCATTGCAAAAAACAGAAACTGTACAGTTTGCTCACAGAACACAGAGGCAGATCCCTCAACAAAGGATCAATAAGTTGGGGGAATAAAGTAACTCTGTACTCATCTATCTATTTTCTCCATCATTCTACCATCTGCCTGCCCATTTGTCTGTCTGTCTCAATCTTTGTCTCTATATAGACTAGTATTCTTTTAACTCTTAATGAATTTTATGGAAGATGGGAACTGTAATAATCCTGAACAACCTCCTCTCAATTCAAGTAACAATCAGAAACTATGAATCTCTTCATTTTATTTCCCAATTCCTAAGAGAGAGAAGTACCACAGCCCAGCAGGACATATTCACCTTTGGTCTAGTCATTCATAGCCAGGAGAATGGGGTGAATTAAATGAAGGCCCTATTCCTATCAGTTAAAAGCTGCTTCTCCATGAAGATGGTCATGGACTGTTCAGAAATGACAAGATGTGACTGTCCTATATATAATCAAAAGTTTCTAAATTCAGGGAGGGTGACAATAAACTTTAGACTCCAGTAGTTTGATTCAGCATTGGAGTCAGATCATAAGATTAACCTTTTTTTTTTTTTAACTCCATGAAAGATAAAAGAGGAATAAAAATGGGGCAGAATCCTACAAGGATTTTCAGTAACACTTTATAATTTACTTTTAGTTGACATTTAAAAGTATTTATTTTTCAGTGTTCATCTATTGCAAAGTTCTTGCTTTATTAACCAGTAGTAAAACATTTCTTATAGTGTTACAGGTAATTTTACAGCAGTAAGTTATTTCATCACTTATTGCTCAAAATACCAACTTTTCCTAACCTAAGTGCATTTTTAAAGAAAAAGAGTTTGATATCTTGCTTTTGATACCATATTGTCACATGTTTTCAGTTCTTCTTGCAGAGAAAACTCACAGTGCCCTTCCTTTCTGAGCATGTAAGCAAAACAATAAAAGTCTGCTATTATTTTATTATTTCAATGCAATACGAAAAAAAATCTAGTGATTTACCAAAAGTAACCAAACAACTAGTTGACAAAAGCTAAACTTTTTGGTATCAATTCAGGTTCTTAAAAAAAAAAAAAAAAAGACTGATGATAATCCACCAAGACCAGGCTTTCGTGTCTTTCAAAATGAACTAAAGTTTGTTAGAAAATGTCAAATAGGAATGTAAATGAATGCCTCACAAAAGGTATCACAGAAACGTAATTTGTTACTTGGAATATGTAAAAGTCCTTGGAAAACTACAAATTACTCTCCAAAATACAAAATATTATTAAGTCAAGATATCCCCCTAATATAGATTATATGAAGATTGAACTGAGCTTTTCTCTCAGTGAAGGTAAAGGAAGATAAGTTAGCACTTGTTGTCTGCCTATTTTGTGCATGGCAAAATATTTTCTGCAGGGAGAGGAGGGTGGTTGAAAAATTTTAAATTCTAAAGATCTAGAATAAAACAGGCCTTCCCTTGTAGCTCAGCTGTTAAAAGAATCTGCCTGCAGTGCAGGAGACCCCAGTTTGATTCCTGGGCCTGGAAGATCCCCTGGAGAAGGGACAGGCTACCTACTCCAGTATTCTTGGGCTTCCCTGGTGGCTCAGTTGGTAAAGAATCTGCCTACAATGTGGGAGACCTGGGTTTGATCCCTGGGTTAGGAAGATCCCGTGGAGGAGGGCATGGCAGCCCTCTCTAGTATTCTTGTCTGGAGAATCCCTGTGGACAGAGGAACCTGGCAGGCTACCATTCATGGGGTCGCAAAGAGTTGGACATGACTGAGCGACTAAGCACACAGAGAATAAAACAAAAAGAGTCATACTATACCATCAAAAATCAGATTACCAATCTCAATATATTTGCTTCTAGTATCCTTCTTTCATTTAACAAAAAAACATTTTTTTCTTTAAACATAAATACATGCTTATTTTAAACATTCAAATTATGAAATATTAAGGAAAATAAAATCTTTACCCTTAAAAAAAACTTTCCCCAAAATAAAGTATGAACATTTGTTGAAATTGCAGCTGTTTTTCTAGGCGTGTAAATACAGAGAATATAGATTAATGTGTAAAGAGATAAATGTGTAGAAACAAAAACTATTTTTATAAAAGGGGACCATGCCATAGGTATTACTTTTGACATAAGGATGGTGGGCTTCCCTGGTAGCTCAGATGGTAAGAAGATGCCCTGAGCAGGAAATGGGTACCCACTCCAGTATTCTTTCCTGGAAAATTCCATGGACAGAGGAGCCTGGTAGGCTACAGTCCATGGAGTCGCAAAGAATAAGACACAACTGAATACACATGTACCGTACCCAATTTTTGTTTAGTTCAATAAAAATAAAAATATGAGAAAAAATGAGAATTTTGAATATCCAATAAATGGTTTGAAACAACAAAGATACACTTTTTTACCCTGAAACTTTCTTACAAAGATAAAAGACACACTGAATAATACTGAGCTCAAAATCCTTATGTATTTAAAACTTACAAATATATATATACATACACACATATGTTCTCTAATTTTGAAATTATGAAAGAAGATGATATTATCACTCACACACTTCAGACCATATTCCTTTACCGATCTCTCTTTTTCTATTTATACTGTTATTTTTATATTATCCAAGTTTATGACATATTCATATTCTGTTCTGTAACTAAAACCAACATGTTTCTTAAGTAGCTTTATATTTGAATGTACTCAATGTACATACTATTCTGCCTTCATTCTTGATATCTATATATTGGTTTATTTTTAGTTGGATGAAATTCATTATTAAGTAATTTCTTTAAAAGTAGTCATTTATGTTATAGTCCCAGAGTTTTTGTTTATTTGTTTCTTTTTTGATGGTAAAGTGTGTTGAATGCCATTAGATTTGAAAGATATGTCAGTGGATGATAACAGTCATGTCACTCTTTCATTCAGAACACTGTAGCTCTTCCCTCACTGTCTTCTGGCATAGAATGCTAATGCTACTGTTATAAAATCTGAGATTAATATGATGTTCTCTTTCACTCTTTTAAGTAGTTTTCTTTTTCAACATGGTGTTCTTGAAAAGTCTTTAAGTTTTAGGATAAGTCACTTAACTAACACGTGCAACTAACAGGTGCTTTGGTGTAAAGTGTTCTCTCCAAAATGTCTCTGGAATGTGGTGCATTTTTTTTCAATTTGAAATTTTCTTGATATCTTTCAAAAGATTTGTTTGATTGTCTCTCTCAGTGACATCAAGATACTTTATGTTAGATCATCTTTTATCTTTTTTTATACGTTACCTTCTCTTCAATTGTTCTATCTGTGTTTTTCATTACAGTTATCTCTAATCTTTTTGTCAGTAATCTGACTTTTAGGAGATATCTGTTTGCTTGTTTTTTTTCCCTTGCCCATTTTAGTTGGTTTATTAGTTCTTTAATAATGCTGTTTGGGTTGGGATTTTTATCTATAAATACATCCTAATTTATCTGATTCTAGAGTTTCTTTTTTTCATCTTGACATTGAGTTTTTTTTTTTTTTTTTTTTAATTCATGTTCTTATTCTACAGCATGAAACAATTTTGAGAAATTTCCTAAGGTTACTTGAGTTATATTTTCTGCTACATTGGATCTTTGGCATGTTGTATTTTTGACTTTTATTGTTGCAACGTATTTTCCTACTTACTATTCCACTTATTATTATATGCTCATACTTGAGGAACTATGTACTGACAATTCATTTATTCCTTACAGAGAGGGATTTGTTTTAACTTTCTTCTCAACATATTAGGGACCTGTTTGTTTTCTTCCACTTAATTCCATTTTGGAGGCCAGGTACCCACATATCATGAGTACTCATACTTTGTACCCTGAGGGAATATTGGGGTTGTGGGAAGTTCAGCCTTTATTAAACCATGTGGGTGCTTCTCTCTATTTTAAGATTATCTTTAATGGTTTCTAGCAAGATTATTGGTGGAAGAGCACGTTTTTCAGTTGGGCTTCAGAGATTTTACCAAGTGAGTATATAGGCATGAAGCTATTGGCTTGTGATATAGAGTCAGCTTTACTATTCATGCTTCCCTGCTTCACTCTTTTTTTTCTCCAGGAGCCCTGGAGTAAAGGGCTGGAGAAAGGAGCCCTTCAAACAGAAGAGAAAAAAATTAAAATACCCTATGCATGTACATGGATTTCCCTGGTAGCTCAGTGGTTAAAAAAAAAAAAAAATCTACCTCCCAATGAAGTAAATATGAATTCATTCTCAGGATGAAGAAGATCCCCTGGAGAAGGAAATGGCAACCCACTTCAGTATTCTTGTCTGGGAAATCCCATGGATAGAGGAGCCTGGCAGGCTACAGTTTGGACAAGACCTAGTGACTAAATAATAACAATGCATGTATATGAAAATCTACTTATCTCTAGAATTTGAGGTTGTCAAGAGAATTCTCAGAATTTTGTTGATTCACCAGTGAATCTCACAACAGTTGGGGAAAAGATTAAGGAGTCAAAAATCCTTTTGCCTCTCTGAGCCTGGACAAGCCCTTCTTATTCCACAAATGTTTTTTCTACCGTTTGTTTATTTTGATTATTTATAAGTCAATGGCATTGGGATTTGTCCCTTTTCTTGTTCATACTTTAAACAAAAAAAAAAGAAGAAGAAGAAAAATTTTATTTGAGCCTAATTTGAGGATTATAACCTGGGAAGACCATCTCAGAAAGATGTGAGAACTGTTCTACCTCTAGAAGTCAAGGTAGAGTTGTGCAAGCTTTTTGAGACTGAATGCTGCTCATCAAATGCTGCATTTTGACAGCTTACAAAATCCACATCTAAGCATCATTTTGGTGGGTCATGTGGCCCCTTACAAGATCAAGAACGAATGCTACCTTTTAAGCAGTTGTCTTGGTGCTGGGAGAACATTGCTCTTTATGGTTGAGCAGGTATTTCTGCTGATGGAGGAGGTTTGCTCAATGCTAATGCAGATACACAGTGCACAAGCAGAAGAGAGAGGAGGCCAAAGGGAAGAGAGAAAAAAAGTATTCTTAAATTGTTTTGTCTTGCCATAAAATGTGAATTTTTATTTCACAATTTCTCCTGTTGATTATCAATCTTTCGATAGAAAGCATTATGTGATCAAATATTTGGCCCATTGAAGCTAGGGTGGCTGCTTGTCTTTCCCAGTGTGTATCATATCTCTCAGTGCTGGGTGCTAATAGCCTGATTCTCTCGGTGGCTTATACCAGCAAAATGTTCAGCAAGGGTTTATGGCCAATTCCAGGTAATCCAATAAGGGACTTAAGCCAGTTTCCTTGCATGTGCATTGTGCTGCTGCTGCTAAGTCACTTCAGTAGTGTCCGACTCTGTGCGACCCCACAGACGGCAGCCCACCAGGCTCCCCCGTCCTGGGATTCTCCAGGCAAGAACACTGGAGTGGGTTGCCATTTCCTTCTCCAATGCATGAAAGTGAAAAGTGAAAGTGAAGTCGCTCAGTCGTGTCCGTCGTGTCCGATCCTTAGCGAACCCATGGACTGCATTGTGCATTGCCCATTATTTTATAGGCCACAGTAGAGGTGATCTACAGCTTCAAGTTGTTTAGGCATCATTATCCTAGTACAAGCAGATGACACACAGTGTAAAAGGCAAGAAACTACCACCTTATAATTCCACAAACTTTAACTTAAATTGGTAGTAGGAACAACAATATCGTTAGCAAAGATCTAACCCCCAATCCTCCTGAATCAAACTGTTTTCCTAGTATTTCCCCTACTGTGGAAAGAGGATGGTTCAGAGCAGAAATCTCACTTTAAGGGTCATAAGATGAATTAACAAGTATTGTGGCCCAGACTTTGCTAATTTCTGTTTGTTATTTACTTATTTTTATCATTCCTTGCTCATTTCATTAAGCACTGGAATAAGAAGAGTCTGTTTCAACTCACTCTTTCCCAATCAACTTTTATAGCAACACAACAATGTAAGGCTTAGTATTGCTACTTTATAGCTCAGAGTTAAGTAACTTATCCAGCATTATATAGCTAGTAACTAACTAGCATTTCCCTGGTGGCTCAAACAGTAAGGAATCCACCTGCAATGTGGGGGACCTGGGTTTAGTCCCTGGGTTGGGAAGATTCCCTGGAGAAGGGATGGCTACCCACTCCAGTATTCTGGCCTGGAGAATTCCATAAACAGAGCAGCCTGTTTATGGGAGTCCATGGGATTGTAAAGAGTCCTACACAACTGAGTGACTTTCACGGGACAGGAGCTAACTAGGCTGGAATTAAAAACCCCATCTGTCTGCTCTTCTAGGTAAATAACAGAATATACTAAAATTACAAATTTAAGATAAAGTTACAGATTTACTTTATTATACCTGAGTGCAAATATTTTGAAAGAAAGACATGGATCTAAGTGGATGGTGAAAAAAGTGAAGAGAGAATCAAGATGCCTAAGTTTGATTTCTTTCTATCTCTCAAAGCTGATGATGAATTTGGAAAAGATGATTCAACTTCCTGGGTTTTAGTTTTCTTGTGTGCAATAATAATATGGATGATGATGACAATAATGATGGTAATTTTCATAGTCTGATGACTATTATTCACTTGTACCAGGCACAATATGATAAACTTTATAAGTAGCATGTCATCACATCTCAAAATAACCATCTGATATACATATTCTATTTTATCAATGAAGATACCACAAATTTTGCAAATCCACTAAAGCCCACTTGATTTAAGGGCACGTGCTATAAACGATTAGTTTTATCATCTTTCCAAACCAAGAAATCTGGCCTGAATGGTCTTTAAAATATCTACCAAATTTGAGACTAGCGTGAGCTGTGGTAGGTGTCAGAGGAAATGAGCATGCTCCTACATGACCCTCAAGTACAGCTAGTACTGGATGTCCTTAAATTAAATCTTAATGTGATGATGTTTTTGCTTTATGTGTTCATTTGCACATTTGAAAAAACACAGAATTTCTCCTAAACCATGAGTACTGAAATCTTCCTCCTCCTTTGTCACATACTTTTCTTTCTTAACAATTCAGTTCAAATGTCCTGAGTGGAGATAGGTAATGTGAGCATCCACATGAATGTGGAAGATGAGCACAACAGCAGCCCCTATGTTAGGTACTGAAAGGGGTGAGACAGGCCTGCATGCAGGGCAAAGGGGTAGTATAGAGCGGTCCTGTGGAGTGGCAGAGCCCAAGGAAGGCGAAAAGGGCACACTCTTAGTGGGCTGGCTTAACAATAAATATCAGAGTCTGAGAAGCCTGAAGAGGGTCCCATTGCCAAGAGGGGGTGGTAAAAGTAGAAACCAGCGATCTGGTATTGGAGTCAAGCAAAGTAAGGACTGAATCCCCACCATGAAAGGAGGTTCCAGTGTGAGGTGTTAGATCCTACAGAAGGATGTGAAAGTTATCCACTTAGGAATAATATGACCATGCACACAGTGTCAGAGGTCAAGTGTAATGAAAGAGAGCATCTACACAGGAAAAGAGACCTTGCACAGGGTCAGAACCTGAGTGAGGTAAGGAGGCAAGAGACAGCTCAGCAAAGGGTGTCAGGGCAGGTATGGGAGTAAAACTTGCAGCAGGTATCACAATCTGTACAGGGTGAGGGTGAGGAGGAGCTTCATAAAGGGGAGAAGTTGGTGACAGTAACGGGCGGTTGTTACATATAAAGAGATTGAACAAATGCATAAATACATTGAGAATAGTGGAAACCAGGGTTCTCAAGGCTGGAATAGGAAGTTAAAAATATAGACAGAAAAAAAAAACAAAAAACCTAGAACAAACTCACTATGAATCACCACAGACTCTGGTGTGAACTCTGAATACATACACACATGCATTTATCTATCTATCTATCTATCTATATGTATATACGTGCATGTGTATGGGTTTCCCTGGTGGCTCAGTGATAAAGCATCCACCTGTCAAAGCAAGAAACATAGGTTTGATCCCTGGGTTGGGAAGATCCCCTGGTGAAGGACATGGCAACCCAAACCCACTCCATTATTCTTGCTTGCGAAATCCCATGGACAGAGGAGCCTGGCAGGCTACAGTCCATGGGGTTGCAAAAGAGTTTGGCATGACTTAGCAACTAAACTACAACAATTCATGTATGTAAAAGTATACATATACATACTTACCTGCATCCATATACATATAATATATAAAACCTACACACACACATGCACACATTCATGTATTGACAGGTCCTCAGAGCAAAAACACCTCAATGAGTACACTTAGAATCCAGATCATGGTTTCTAAATACCATTCTCGAATAAAAAGAATGAAATTTTCTTAGAAAAAAAGACCACTCTGATGGCTGGAGCAGGAAAATTACAAGATGATTCTGGAACACTTTCTTGTACCAGAAAGTAAGGAAGAGAACAAAGAATGACAGGCACATGTCAAAAAGATGAAGAAACCAGCCTGAATAGGCTCCTGCTGGCCAAATCAGTGACATTTTGGGCATCAAAACAGTCATGAATTATAACTTCCTTTATGTAATAATAAATAACTTCCTTTATTTAATAAAAAAAATTCCTTATTTAATAAAATAAGAAGCTATGGATTCACACTGAAAGAGTAGATCATACTGATAGAAACATATAAATAAAAATTAAATTCTCAATGAGGAACAGTACATTTACATTGTCTCAAAGTCCATAACCACAAAATGCTTTCTAATTATAAGGGGAGCGGGAAGTAATATCATACTGGAGAGGTTTCACAGGCAGTACCTTAACCAGTGATCAAAGTTAACTTCAGCAGAAATGAGACAAACAGAAGTCCTGCACCATCTGATAGGATGCGATCTGAAGCACACAACATTCCTGAATCTAATCATAATTAAACAGCAGACACAGTGGAACGCCCTTTGCGGGAGGGGAATGGAGGGACAGGAGGACAAGACAATGTGATCAGTATACTCTGGATGGTGGAGAGTGTTTTCTTTTCATGGTGATAATTTTTAAAAATAAGAGCCAGTTTTTACACTGCTTTAACTATCTTTAAACAAACAAAAAAAATATTTATAGACCCTTTTTATTACCCATATTTTCAGCATACAGCTTCTACGAGGACCCCTATCCTATTGTCCCTTCAGTTCAGTTCAGTTCAGTCGCTCAGTCGTGTCCGACTCTTTGCGACCCCATGGACTGCAGCACGCCAGGCCTCTCTGTCCATCACCAACTCCCGGAGTCTACCCAAACCCATGTCCATCGAGTCGGTGATGCCATCCAACCATCTCATCCTCTGTCGTCCCCTTCTCCTCCCGCCCCCAATCCTACCCAGCATTAGGGTCTTTTCCAATGAGTCAACCCTTCACATGAGGTGGCCAAAGTATTGGAGTTTCAGCTTCAACATCAGTCCTTCCAATGAACACCCAGGATTGATCTCCTTTAGGATGGACTGGTTGGAACTCCTTGCAGTCCAAGGGACTCTCAAGAGTCTTCTCCAACACCACAGTTCAAAAGCATCAATTCTGTGGTGCTCAGCTTTCTTCACCGTCCAACTCTCACATCCATACATGACCACTGGAAAAACCATAGCCTTGACTAGACGGACTTTTGTTGGCAAAGTAATGTCTTTGCTTTTAAATATGCTATCTAGGTTGGCCATAACCTTCCTTCCAAGGAGTAAGCGTCTTTTGATTTCATCGCTGCAGTCACCATCAGCAGTGATTCTGGAGCCCAAAAAAATAAAGTCTGACACTGTTTCCACTGTTTCCCCATCTATTTCCCATGGAGTGATGGGACCAGATGCCATGATCTTAAGTTTTCTGAACGTTGAGCTTTAAGCCAACTTTTTCACTCTCCTCCTTCACCTTCATCAAGAGGCTTAGACAAGCCTAAATTGAGTGAAGCCTAACCAAATCAGTGCCTAATAATTTTCGAAGTTACCAGGTGAGGAAAATCAAGTGAAAACATAAAGTGTTCAATTAATACCTTCAAGGAGACTAAAAAGAGAAAACAATAAGTGAAATCTATGTTTCTCTGCTAAATCTTTTTGCTATAAAGGATTTTATCAACAAAAACAGAGAAAGGGGACTCACAGTTAGATGCTAGCATTGAAACAATGTCGATTTCTTGATTTTGATCATTTTATTGTGTACTTTATAAAAAATAGAAACTAATTCATTTAGGATAATGTGGCATGTTTGCAAAGCTACTCTTAAATGGTATAGGAAGAAAAGTTCTTTGTACCATTCTTGAACCTTTCCATATGTTTGAGATTGTTTCAAGATGAAATATTTTTAAAAATATCTACTTGATGTCTAATACTGTTTGCATTCAAAACAGGGTCAAGTATTTTCCATGTGGTGTAATTTTTCTTTTCTTTTTCCAGGTGATGGTGGCTTGAGCCCTCCTATTTTTACCCAGGAACCACAAGATGCTATTTTTCCTTTGGATTTGTCAAAATCGGAGATAATCCTGAATTGTGCTGCTAATGGTTACCCATCACCCCATTATAGGTAAATTTCTACTTCTGAGCACCATGCTGTGTGTGTGTGGTTTTTTTTTTTTTTCTTTGTCTTCAGGATATACACACAATTTATTGTTGTTGTTGTTGCTTAGTGACTAAGTTGTGTCCAACTCTTTGTGAATCCACGGACTCCTCTGTAGTAGCCCACTAGGCTCCTCTGTCTATAGGATTTACCAAGCAAGGATACTGGAGTGGGTTGCCATTTCCTAATCCAGGGGATCTTCCTGACCCAGGGGTTAAACCCATGTCTCTTGCATTGGTAGGTGGATTCTTTACCACTGAGCTGCCAGGGAAGCCCATACACACCATAAACTGAACTAATTTGAAGTGTATAGCTCAACGAATTTTTACACAGGTATACAGCTGTGTTGGAGAAGGGCATGGCAACCCACTCCAGTATTCTTGCCTGGAGAATCCCCCATGGACAGAGGAGCCTAGCGGGCTGCAGTCCATGGGGTCGCAAAGAGTCATACACGACTGAGCAACTAAGCACAGCACAGCATATACAGCTGTGTGCCCACCACTCAAATGAAGATAGACATTTTTGGTACCCGAAAGTATCCCCTCATGCCACTTGCCAAGTGATAACTATCCCACCCTCACCCTCCAGCAACCACTCTTATAACTTACTGGTTAGATTTGCTTAGAGCAGTTATTCTTGAGATTGGTTCTATGCAGTGCCATGTTACAGTGAGAACTGAAAAAGAATGAAAGAAAAAGGAAGGAAGGGAAGGGAGAAAAAAAGAATGAAGGAAGGAGGGAGGGAAGGAAGGAATACAGGAAGAAAGAAAAAAAAAAGAGAAAGGACAAGAAAAGATTTGTTTCCCCAATTTGAAAGAGATTGTAAAGCACAAGTTCATTTTCTACTCCCTTCCCCACAATACGCGGTTACTGCCGCCGTTGCCCCATATACAATGACTATGAACATGTTTCTCTAAAAGGAATTAATCCAGATTGAAACATTTTTTATCAGACCAATTTCTGTGACTCCACTGACACATTCCACCACCCAAAAAGAATTGGTTTTAGAAAAATATGTTGAAAACAGCTATGGACCATCTAAGGCAGAAAAGCAATTTTTATTCTGGACAACTAGAAAAATATATATTTGTTCTTCACATATTACCTCTGAAATAATAAGGAAGAAAGGTCTGCAGTGTTTCTGTTCTTAGAATATTACAGTACAGGCAGAATCTGATTCACATTGTGGGTGGACTTCACTAATATATGCATATATGCCTATATGCATTATACTTGTGTAAATCTTAAAGATATTGTGTTGGTAAGAATTGCATATGCAGTGTGAATATAGAAAAAGTAGAATAATATTAAAATGACTATTGTGGCTTTGGAATTTAAAATATATTTTTTTAAGTCTTCATTTTTAGTGCATGCATGCATGCTGTCATTTCAATTGTGTCCAGCTCTTTCTGACCTCATGGACTGTGTAGCCCACCAGGTTCCTCTGTCCATGGGATTCTCCAGGCAAGAATACAGGAGTGGATTGCCATGCCCTCCTTCAGGGGATCTTCCCAATCCAGGGATTGAACCTACAACTCTTAGGTCTGCATTGTAAATCATCACATACAAAAAGCAACAAATTCAGTCCATTTTGGTAAAAAACAAAACAAACAAAAAAAAAAACTCCTGGCTTTTCCTGATTTACATGTTCCATTAAAAATACTATGTTTATATACTTAATTACTTTGATCTTACAATTATCTAGATTAACTAGCTAAATGACTTAAATACACAAGGTTAAAGACAACTTTCTATCTTGTGTCTCTTTGTCAAGATAACTTCTGTATGGTTTTTAACAACAAAAGAGCTGAAAACTGTGTCTTATTATTTAGGCTTTATTAAGGCTTTTCTATCTAGGACATCTCAACCAATGAAATCCATCTGGCAGATGAACATTACTTAGTTTATAAATTGGTCCACCTAATTCATGGTTATTGGTTTGTTTTCCTTAAATAAAAAGCTGTGTTATTTAATTTAAAATTTGTTTAAATATACAAAAATGTAACTAACATGTTTTTGGGATCACCTAATACTTCAAGTTGCAATTTTATTTTTGAGAATTAATTTGATTGTTCCTAAAGATTGATAGAATTTATTAGAGAAGGGGGAAAACACGTAAGTCCCTATACAATAAAAAACAATTGTTAGGTATAGGTAAGACCGATCATCGATTAGTCATGTACTTGTATAAAAATTTCTCTTGACTTATAACACATGGAAAGATATAATACAGTGGTTCTCACAACAATCTGCTAATATTACCTGTGAAGAAATATACTGACTGGAGAGATTGAAAATTCCAACACTGTGAAATGGTTTCTGTTGTAATGCTTGTAAATAAGGAGGCTAAAGACAGGCAATTAACTTCTTATTACCATTCCCCTTAACCAGGTTTAGCTTATTTCTATTATCATGGTATAAAATACTCAAGATGGTTTAAAAGCAAATGAGGAAAAAAAAAGTTTTTAATGCTTAAATGTCAGACTGAGTCCCAGTTTTTCTGATAATAAAGCAAAGGGCAAAGGTATTTCAGACAATGCACATTAGCAACAAAATGTGAATTTTAGTTTTAATATGACCCTTTCAAACTTAAAATTTATTTTTTTAAAAATCCTCATAATTGTATTCATTTTAGATTGTGTGTCTAAGTGTGTTTGTGTGTGTGTGTCTGTGTGTGAAATAGATGAACACTCTTTATGATTTGGAATTTAACATTATTTGAAGTTACTTGGATATAGTGTGCAGCTGTACTAAAAGAACCCCTTGACTTAAAACCAAGAGTTATCATTTCTAATCATAGCTCTATGATTACATATGTAACCCTGGAATAATCATGTCTTTCTCTTATCATTGTATCTCTCATCCACAAAGTGAGGGTGTGGTTGATTTTAAGGTGTGTTTTATTCCCTTTTGGAGAAGGAAATGGCAACCCACTCCAGCAGTCTTGCCTGGAGAAACCCATTGATGGAGGAGCCTGGTAGGCTACAGTCCATGGGGTCACAAAGAGTTGGACACGACTGAGTGACTTCACTTCACTTCACTCACTTATTCCTTTTAGTAAATTTCCTTTAGAAAATGAAGTCTCATAAGAGAAAATAAACAATATTGAAAGCAGAACTTTGGAAACAGTTTAAAAGTAACTTGTCTAAAGTCACTTTCAGTTGGAGTCAATACCTTCACGGACAGAATATCAGTGAAGACACGATAAAGATGTTAGGCAAGCTGGGAACAAAGTTTTCCAATGGAAAGGATCACTTTCTATTCTTTTAAAGACCAGAAAACACATGAAAATTAATATCCAACCATACAGCTTTGTTAAAGGAAGGAAAAATGGGCTACCCCAAAATAGCACTTGGGTAGGACTGCTTATTCTTAATAAGTCAAGGATATAGTGAGGAGATAGTGATGAGCTTAGTTCCAGCTCAGAATATATATTTTATTTGGGAAAATGAAGCAACACACACATACATTATTTTTACATAGGATACACTCTGTCAGAAAAAGTTCTTTGAATGTCATAGAGGATTTCCACGTGCCCTCTGAACCTGGTCACTCACTGGAGGAAGTTCCTTTCTGTGATTTAATCTACTCCAGTCGCAAAGACATTCTTAAGTCTGGAGAAGCTCTAGGCCTGTGAGTAAAAATCACAAAGGGTGTTACTCTGCCCTACTATTCTTTTTATTAATTTCCTCCCTTGACCTACTTAACAACTTCCTGTGACAAAGCAGGATATTTTTATTGTGCAAATTTTATAATTGATGGATATGACTTTTGGAGAAACGACTTGGCTAAGCATACAGAACAAAGGAATATCAAAGCTAGGCCTAAGACTCTTCCTACAAGGTCAATGGAACCAAATTTAGTGCACATTAAATCACCCAGAGAGATGTTAAAAATTTCGATTTTGAAGTTCTTCATATTTCTAGGAATGGGTCCAGAAACAGCACTCCATGTAACTCTAAAGCAAGGCTCAATTTTGAAAAAAACACTCTCTCACACACACATACATTATCACACACTAGCAAACAAATATAGCCCCAGCCATTATATTCTTGACACAGGGCTTAACTACTTAATAGTGAAGGATGTTCCCCAGAAAAAGGTCAAGATTTTAGTTCAAATCGATTGTGTTTCATGGAATTAATATAATATTAAGGCAGATGCTTAAAATAATCTTCTATAGCATATTTCCTAGTTTGCATCATGAGATAATTCTCCTGCGCATGGAATTCTATCAGCAACACTTGTATGACAATCACTTGAATTCATTAATACTATTTCTCAATTTATTTAAACATATTAATTAGAACAAAGCCCACACCATGAGTTGAACCCCTGATCTATATGCACAGTTTAATAATCATTGTACCATAGTGATTAGAATGATTATGGGGAGAGTGTGAAAAATTCATTTGCTGCAGCTAAGCCAACAACTTTGAATTTGTGTTGAAAAACAATTACCGAGCTTAATTAGGAACATGTAATGATGACAGCAGTTATTTCAGTGACTGATTTCAAAATTAAAGAGAGCTGGCAAACTAAGTGCGGTATATCCTTTGCATTGAAAAAGCAAGGGAACACAAAGGTTCAAAGACCATGTCCTGTAAACAAATTATGAAAGACAGTATTATAGCACTGGCAAGGAGAATATTCAAAGGCTTCAGATAGGCCTAAAAAAATAATAGTTTTCTCCATTTTCTTCTAATATTGAGAACTAGAAACCAAATAAAGTTCTCTAGGAAAAAAAAAAAAGTTGGCAGATAGTTCAGGCAAATGAAATGTACTATTTTTGACTGTTGTCTTTGGGCTTCCTTTTATTAAAAAGAAGTTGAGGTGCACAAGAATGCAAAAATTACTTGGCTAAGTAATTTAAAAGTGACAGAGTTTGTTCAAGCCCTCTGGATGATTTGATATCAATCATTTCTCATCTTTAACAGGGTGGAAGATTCCTTAAGTCTGTATTTCTCTTCTACTGTTGCAGACATTTGCCCGACTTTCCACAGGATGTTTCAGAATTCTAAAGAAGTCAATGACATTTCGAATAATTCTATAAAATGTCATTCCTTTCTTACAATTAGCTACCCACACAAAACTATTTTTAATATGACCTTAGCATGAAGGGAAGAATCTGCAGAGCTCGCATAAACCCTAAAAAAAACAAGATTTACAAACTGTCTATATTTCACAGGAAGAGGCCATTCACTTCTTTTTCTGACTGATTATCTTAACACAATATTTTAAAATATGTCTCTTTTCTTAAATGGTTTATATTACTACACAAAGCTAGTGCCCTAGAAATGTATATGTTTGAATATGTAATATTCTTATTTCAAAATGTCTGTTTTGATGGTAGTAAGAGGTTGCAAGCTGGGGGAAGTGGGTCCAGTTAAAGATAACAAATGGGTATTCATTCATCTTAAACTGATAAAACATAATTTCTAAATCATCTAATACTTCTTTGAAAATAAATATAACTGGTAGGATTTTCTGATACTTAATGTTCTAAAAGATGGCTGACTACTAGGTAAGCCAAGAAATTTTTTGCTGCCTAAAATGAACACCTCTCAAACTGCATTTGTTTTGTTAAGGTATAATTTTAGTTTGGCATTTCTAAGTACTGTTGAAATATTTTCAGCATGATTAATTTTCCAAGTAAGAAACTATCAGAGACAATCATGTTCTAAAGTAGTTAGGTTATTTTTGTTTTGTTATCAACCTCAAATTGGCATTGTAAAATCTTTGCTGGCTTTCTTTGTATCATTTCTAATATATTCTTGGACTTCTGTGTCTAAATCATTTTTGACATTCAATTTTGCAGTATCAGTTGTGGGTGTTCAGGTATGGTATATATTATTTGAAAAGTTGTTAAAGGAATAGGATGGCCAGGGTTATTGACTGAATGTCTACTTTTTATTTCTTATGTCAAGAGTTCTGTTGCCTTTCTGTACAGGTTTTGGTGAATATTTGTTATTTGTAAAGAGTAGAAGATCTTTCAAATAATCTAGTTATTGATATTATGGAGCTCACGAAGAAAATTATCTTCAGTGAAACTGATAGGATGTGTCCACATGTAACACAGTTTGTTTTATTTTAACAGTCTCAGGAATTGCAAATGTATATTGTTTAAACCAACAGTGGTCAACTCTGATTATTGGAGGAAATTTATTTTTTTTTTCCTTTGAAGGTGGAAGCAAAATGGCGTAGATATTGATTTTACCATGAGCTATCACTACAGGTTGGATGGAGGCAGTTTGGCAATCAGCAGCCCTCGCACAGATCAAGATATTGGCACATACCAGTGCCTGGCCACCAATTCTCTGGGAACAATTCTGAGTCAGAAGGCAAAGCTCCAATTTGCATGTGAGTTTGTGGGAAAAATCTATAATCTTTGTGTTTCTGAAAATATATTCTTATTATAACCATAGTAGAAAAAAGACAACTTTGCCAATCACATGCTCTTTGAGAGCAAATATGAATTTACAGAGGTAAAAAGTTTTAACAGTGTGCATGTTGTGAATTCAGACTCCTGGGAATATTTGAGTCTGTTTCAAAAAAAAAAAAAGCAGGAAATATCAGTATTATTGTATTTTGTGAATTATATTTAGAAACATCTGTGAAAGTTCTAGATATACATATCAGATAAAGATTTTATATATATATATAGTATATCTAGATAGATAGATAGATAGATAGATACTATATACATATATATCCCTTTTCCTTCTTCTTTTGCATTGGGCATTAATGTGAAGGGCACACGAGGAAAAGAAAGCAAAGATGTTTTTTGCGGGAGGCGAGCATTCTCCCAGGAAAAGTGATCATGCATCTATAGTTTGATGTAGGTGGAAATAAAGTGGTTGCCAAAGGCAGACTTTATATTAACTGTAACAATGTCCAACTGCGTCACATAAATGTCATCCAACTAATTACCTTGGTGACATTTGGGGACATTAGCAGATGAACAATAGACATACTGCTCCTTATAGTGTTTATATATAGTGTTTCCAGTGACTGAAATATTTCTTATTGGATCCAGGGAAAGCCTTGTTTGAAAGTAATTACATTTGTTGATGTGGATGAAGCAGAAGCCCTACGTCTTTCCCTTTATACCCTCTCTGCCATGTGACTCCCACTCACACCCTCCTCAGAGGATGTACCAGGGGCCAAAGAGTGAGAAGCTACTCTTTGGTACCCTGATGAATAGGTCTATGCTTCTGTTATTTTGAAAAAGTAACTATTTTGAAATTTACAGAATAAAATATACGTCCAAAGCCCACCTTGTAGAACTACTTTAGTCATCAGTAGATACATAAATTTGGAGTAGGAAATGGCAACCCACTCCAGTGTTCTTTCCTAGGAGATCCCATGGACAGAGGAGTCTAGCAGCCTACACTCCATGGTGTCACAAGAGTCAGACATGACTTAGCAACTAAACTACCACCACTGCCACCAGATATACAAATTAATAATTAGGTCTGTTTCTCATTGCAAGTCATGTGTTCCAAAGATACCTTGCTCCACACAAAGCTCCCCTATGTTAACCATTCTGCAAATGGCCTTGTTTCTGATTATGTATATAAATACATTCAGAAATAAATACATATGTATATGTGTGTATATATGTGCAAGTGATTATAAATATACACATATGTACATATGTGGTCCTCTATATACACACATACACACATGTATACATACACACAAGCATTGCCAAGTGTATCTGAGTGTGTTTATATATTCAGAAAACAAAGGATAACACAAAAGTTTACGGGGCTAAGTGGAATATAAACAAATGCTGGTGGCTGTTCCCAACGTAAGGATCAAATTCAGGTCTCCTGCATTGCAGGTGGATTATTTACTGTCTGAACCACCAGGGAAGCCCCATTTGAAACTTAGGGTAAAGATAGTCACAACACTTGATTTCAACATTTCAGCTAAGACCATCCCTAGGAAAAATAATAGTGAGCAAAATATTAATGAGAGACTTATTTTACAGAAGTAAACAATTGCTCCAGAGACTTTGAATGACTCTGCCAAAATAATTATTTTTTTTCACATGAATAGATGATGACCCTAGGAGATATACATGATCAGATTACATAAAAATAAATTTAATAAATTTGATTTTCTGGTAAAAGAAATCCAATAGAGCATATTTATTTGCTACACCTGATGTTTCTTCAGAGTTATGGATTCTATCCATTCTTGAAAATAACTGAATACCTATGATGAAAGTTAATGCACTGTGCTTTATATGGCCATATATTTCCTTCTCTTTGTTCCCCTTTTTTAAATGAAAATTTTGTATTTTTAATTTCCAAATTATATTTTTACTTTTTTTCTGCTTTAAAAATGTGTAACTAGAAGTTTTCGTAAGTTAAAAAATAACTTTTATTTGCTAGAAAAAAAAAGAGGAAATACTTAAAATTAAGGAAAAAAAAAATTATGCTTTCATTTGGATGAATGAGGAAAATCAGTTCTTCTATCCTTGCTGACTTTCCTGTCTCTTCATAAAGTTTTCTTTTTTGGGAGTTGAAAGTATATGACTGTTGTTTCCTAAAAGCATTTCTATTACTGTTCATGCAGAAAGAAGGTCTACATCCATTAGCTGATCTTTCTCTTGCAGACTTAAAGGGTCTTAGGTTCCAAGTCTTAAACTTGAAAAAACGGAACAAACAAACAAACAAGAAAGAATCAGATCATTCTGCCTTTTCTGTCCGGTAACTATAACAGTGTCATGCCTGAAATGTTTCCTGTTGTTTCCATGGAGAGATTTGGTTGAGTTTATCTCTGCTGACTTGCTGCTGCTGCTGCTGCTGCTAAGTCGCTTCAGTCGTGTCCGACTCTGTGAGACCCCATAGACAGCAGCCCACCAGTCTCCACCATCCCTGGGATTCTCCAGGCAAGAATACTGGAGTGGGTTGCCATTTCCTTCTCCAGTGTATGAAAGTGAAAAGTGAAAGTGAAGTCGTGTCTGACTCTTAAGCGACCCCATGGACTGCAGCCTACCAGGCTCCTCTGTCCATGGGATTTTCCAGGCAAGAGTCCTGGAGTGGGGTGCTATTACCTTCTCCACTGCTGACTTGAATCAACCCTAAAAATAATCAACACTTTTTAATCACCTATAAAGTATCTCCTTTCCTTTCCTACAGCTCCTAAGTACTCTTGCTAGCTTACTTAAGTCAGTTGTTCATTCCAAGAAGTAAAGAATTTATTTTAAAAATGTGAAAAATACCACTTCTAGCTTTGTCATTGCTATTATGCAACTCTGAGTGGTCTACATTTTGAACAAATGTGCATAAAGATCTTAAAACTGAATCAAAAGGTGTTAATAACTTACAGCCCAGAAGACTCCATTTACAAATTCTTTCTTCTAATCTCATTTAAGGTACACAGGATATTAGTTTTGCAAAATAGATTTTCTGAAATTTCACCCAAAGCGATTACATTTGTATCCACGTTGAAATCTGCACATAATCTTAGAGGAGGGGAGAGAGAGAGACAGAGAAAATGAAGATACAGAGAAAGGAGTGGCTGAAAGCAGAAAAGAGAACAAAATAGAAGGGAACTATCAAGAATTTGTTTTTCTATGAAAACATCTTAAACATAACTAATCAGTATGTAAATATGAATCAAAACCAGAAAACACTGCTTCATACTCATTAAGGAGGCTATTACCAAAAAAAAAAAAGCAAAACAAATCAACAACAACAAATATATCCACAGAGAATAACAAGGGTTGGCAAAAGTGTGGAAAAATTGAAACCCTTCTGGATTACTGGTGGGGATGTAAAATCGTACAGCTACTATGGAAGACAGCATGACAGTTCCTTAAAAAATTAAACATAGACTTATCACAACACAATAATTCCACTTCTAGCCATACCGTCAACTTAATCTGAGTTCTCATCACTATCTTCATAAATTTTCAACATTGCCTATTTTACTAGAAAGGCTTTTTGTACCTTTCTTAACATCATAACAATGGTGGTCACATGCTAAAATTTTCGATACAAACAGACCAGAGTTCAAATTCTATCTCTGTAAAATGTCCATCAGCAGGAAATTAGGTCACCTTTTAACAATATTAAGCCTATTTATGAAATGTATACAGTGAGAATTGTAGCAGTATCCAAAGGACAGTGACAGGAATTACCTGAGTAATGATGTGAAACCCCTGGTCCCTTACAGGCACTCAGGAAATGCTAACTCGAATTCTTCTTTTGATATTTTCATTTCCTCCCCCAAATTTGCCAAACATCCATATATTTCAAACTGCTACAGTTACTCATAGAAAAATCTAGTTTACATTTCAAAACTTCCTCCAGACCAGTTTTCTCTTGTTTTCAAAGCTTTGAAGTGTTTGACATATATTACCTTTCTTGAACTGTGGAATAATCATAAGAGGATGAGTCTATCATTCCCACTTTACAGATTAGAAGCCTGAGGCTCACTGAGACTGCAACTTTTCAGAAAGTATATTGTTAGAGAATCAGTTGTAACTTTAGTACAAAATTTCAGATTCTACAGCAGACACCAATACAACATTGTAAAACAATTATATTCCATTAAAAAAAATAAATAGGAATTCAGATTTTAAAACTCATGTCTTTTGTATTAAGGGATTCAGTCCTATTCAAACAGTGCTCACACAGATCACGTGGGCTTTCTTTGTTTATTTAATAGGCTTTTGACATAATCACTGTTGAAATAATAAGCCATTTTAGCTGTGAAAAGACAGGAAGCGAAAAGAAAAGGGGAAAAAGAAAGATATACCCATTTGAATGCAGAGTTCCAAAGAATAGCAAGGAGAGATTAAAAAGCCTTCCTCAGCGATCAATGCAAAGAAATAGAGGAAAACAATAGAATGGGAAAGACTAGAGATCTCTTCAAGAAAATTAGAGATAATAAGGGAACATTTCATGCAAAGATGGGCTCAATAAAGAACAGAAATGGTAGGGACCTAACAGAAGTAGAAGATATTAAGAAGAGGTGGCAAGAATACACAGAACTGTAAAAAAAGATCTTCAGGACCCAGATAACCATGATGGTGTGATCACTCAGCTAGAGCCAGACATCCTGGAATGTGAAGTCAAGTGGGCCTTAGGAAGCATCACTACAAACAAAGCTAGTGGAGGTGATGGAATTCCAGTTGGGCTATTTCAAATCCTGAAAGATGACACTGTGAAAGTGCTGCACTCCATATGTCAGCAAATATGGAAAACTCAGCAGTGGCCACAGGACTGGAAGAGGTCAGTTTTCATTCCAATCCCTAAGAAAGGCAATGCCAAAGAATGCTCAAACTACTGCACAATTGCACTCATCTCACAAGCTGGTAAAGTAATGCTTAAAATTCTGCAATCCAAGCTTCAGCAATACGTGAACCGTGAACTTCCAGATGATCAAGCTGGTTTTAAAAAAGGCAAAGGAACCAGAGATCAATTTGCCAACATCCGCTGGATCATCAGAAAAGCAAGAGAGTTCCAGAGAAACATCTACCTCTGCTTTATTGACTATGCCAAAGCCTTTGACTGTGTGGATCACAACAAACTGTGGATAATCCTGAAAGCGATGGGCATACCAGACCACCTGACCTGCCTCATGAGAAACCTGTATGCAGGTCAGGAAGCAACAGTTAGAACTGGACATGGAACAACAGACTGTTTCCAAATAGGAAAAGGAGTATGTCAAGGCTGCATATTGTCACCCTGCTTGTTTAACTTACATGCAGAGAAATCATGAGAAATGCTGGGCTGGATAAAGCACAGGCTGGAATCAACATTGTCAGGAGAAATATCAATAACCTCAAATATGCAGATGACACCACCCTTATGGCAGAAAGTGAGGAAGAATTAAAGAACCTTTTGATGAAAGTGAAAGAGGAGAGTGAAAAAGTTGGCTTAAAGCTCAACATTCAGAAAACTAAGCTCATGGCATCTGGTCCCATCACTTCATGGCAGATAGATGGGAAAACAGTGGAAACAGTGGCTGACTTTATTTTTCTGGGCTCCAAAATCTCTGCAGATGGTGATTGCAGCAATGAAATTAAAAGACGCTTACTCCTTGGAAGGAAAGTTATGACCAACCTAAACAGTATATTAAAAAGCAGAGACATTACTTTGTCAACAAAGGTCCACCTAGTCAAGGCTATGGTTTTTCCAGTGGTCATGTGGATATGAGATTTGGACTATAAAGAAAGCTGAGTGCTGAAGAATTGATGCTTTTGAACTGTGGTGTTGGAGAAGACTCTTGAGAGTCCTTTGGACTGCAAGGAGATCCAACCAGTCCATCCTAAAGGAGATCAGTCCTGGGTGTTCATTGGAAGGACTGATGTTGAAGCTGAAACTCCAATACTTTGGCCACCTCATACGAAGAGCTGACTCATTGGAAAAGACCCCGATGCTGGGAAAGATTGAGGGTGGGAGGAGAAGGGGACGACAGAGGATGAGATGGTTGGATGGCATCATCGACTCGATGGACAAGGGTTTGGGTGTACTCTGGGAGTTGGTGATGGACAGGGAGGCCTGGTGTGCTTGGTTCATGGGGTCACAAAGAGTTGGACATGACTGAGCAACTGAACTGAACTGAGCTGAAGGACAGTAATCTTCACATAGGCCTGGTGGTAGATCCCATTGGTACTGGGTTCAAATCCCCTTTCCTGGGCAATGAGTCCGGCTGTTAATGCCCACAGCTACCCCTTTTCTTCAACCCATGCCCTAGAGCTCCCCATGGGATCAGGCTGGAGCTACACAACAGCTGAGACCCCTTTTTGCTTAGTCCCTTCCTATGCCCTATCTAGTTCCCATCCTGTCATTTTTCCTTCAAGTGTTTCCTCAATAAATCAAAGTAGTTGAACCTCTGTGTCAAGCTTTGCTTCTAAGGAAACCAAAGTAAGACAGACACTAAACATATAAGATATTTGATCTTACTGACAGACAAATTGGGTCCAGAATCTCTAATCATATGAATTTCCATAGGTAAGAGCAAAACTATACATCTGAATAAAATTGTGTTAACAACTCTGCTTCCCACCAGTTGGCAGTCAATTGTATAATGCCACTTTGACCTTCAGAACAAATGAACTATGAACCACCTTTCAGAACCTAACTCATCCATGGGAGAGGCTCTGTAGGTAAATGTGTCTAGATAATTGATGGCTTGTGTTTGCAACTTCTTTCCTGATGTTCAGCAATTCAAAATCTCCCTTGGAGTTTATTTTAGACTCCTGCCTGTTAGAGTTGCCTTAACTTGAATCATCCCATCACAAAACCATCCAGGAATACAGCCCAAATATTTAAAAACAAAAACCAAAAAACTCTGTTATAAAATATCCTCCTAAATCTAATCTGTCTTTAAACTGCTATGTTAGTCAGGCAAGTTAGTCATCTCTGTAGACTTTTTAAAGGTATGTTTTGAATTATTTAATAGCAAAAGTTTCCTTCAATTCTTCCACATAAGATTCTGTCATTCCAAATTATCAGGTAGATTCTTATTTAAGCTCTTTTCTTTTTTTCCTCCAAGCAACCTCAACCTTAAAGCAAATGCAGTGAGTGTCTAGTCACCAACAGCTTCTGTTATCACCCTGGCATTCTTGAATGATAAAACCAGTTTGACTTTATACAAGCCACACATGCAGCTGCTTTGAATTTCTTTTATTTCTCAAGGACTTTGGTGGTAAAGGTTGAGTGTAGACTTCTTCCTTTCATATGTATGTTAATGAATTACTCTGTATTTGTGTGAGAGAACACTGCATCTAACATTGCTGTTTAAAATGTCATCCCTGAGTAAAGAAAAGGTAGAGGATTCTGAAAGAAACCTCTGATTTCACTGAGCTGTATTATTATTATTATTTTTTTGGAGACTCATAATATATACCTCTACCAATGACTAGAGAAACACTGGGATAAAAGTTACTTATGAAAAGACTTTTTGGTCCTCCTCTATTTAATATTTAATCACAGATACCGTTTCAAATAAGTTTGCTCTATTATTGTTGAAATCTCCTAGTTTTGCAAGACTGACGCTAGACTGGTTGAATAAATGAATGGTCATTTATTTATTCATTAGCCAAGCAACCAGAAAACACCTTATTTATATGCATCAAGCACTGTGCTAGGGACTAAAGATCAAATAGTAGATAAGAAATAGCTACTCCCTGTCTTCACAGAGCAGACAGGTGAAAACTTGAGACCAAGAAAAAAAGGAAAGACAGAAACTGCTAGCATTTGCATAATACATATTATATAGCAGGCATTGTTCCAAGCTCTTTATGTAAATTAACTTCAATGAGCTTCATAATAACACTATGAAGTTACTATAATCTCTTTTTTGGATGACCAGATTGAGGTTGTAGAAGAATTAACCAACTTGCCTCAAATCACACACAAAATAAGCAACAGAGTCAGTATTCAAACCTGGGCAATTGGAACCTGGACTCCATGTTCTTAATGCCCACATGTGCGTGCATGCTAAGTTGCTTCAGTTGTGTCTGACTCTTTGCGACCCTATAGATTGTAGCCCACCAGACTCCTCTGTCCATGGGAATCTCCAGGCAAGAATACTGGAATGGGTTGCCAAGTCCTCTTTCAGGGAATCTTTCCAATTCAGGGATGAAACCCATGTATCCTGTGGTTCCACTGCAGGCAGATTCTTTATCACACAGCACCTTCTCAAAAAAAGCATCAGGTGATATGAGAGGGTTAGATGTAATCTATAAGAGACCAGAAGAGAAAGTAGTCAAGTTTGTATGGATTGGACAAAGGGCAAGGGAAGCCTTCTAAAGGCAACGGGGCTTGAACTGAGCCTTGAAATATTAGATTGTGTTTGAGATACAGAAAATAGGGGAGGAGAATGTTCAGGTCCACAGGAGAACAAGAGGAATGCAAATGCAAACAAGGCTCAAGTATTAGAGAAAATGTGAGGGGAATGGGAAAAACCAGGCAGGGACATGAAAAGCCATGATTCACAAATAACTGGTTTTCTAGGACAAGGCTGAACCATAAACTGGAGCCAGGTATATCCAAATTTCAGATACCCTCTATTTCCAAGCTTCATCTATGAATAATGGAATGATTGGGTGATATTGAGAGATGCCAGAAAAACCAGCAAAATTCTATCATATCATGAAGCTTTTAGGCAGAGGCACCAGGGATGAACTGTCTATGTTTCAAAGATATTCTCACTCAGTGTGACAATGTACACAGGTGTGAATTCATGTGTAAAATAGTGATGTCAATGGTACCCACTTTCTGTGCATGTGTGTGCTGAGTTGCTTCAGTTGTGTCCAATTCTTTGCGACTCTATGGACTGTAGCCCACCAGGCTCCAGTCTATGGGGTCCTCCAGGCAAAAATACTGAAGCAGGGTTGCTATTCCCTTCTTCCGGGGATCTTTGTGACCCAGGGACGGAACCCATGTCTCTTATGTCCCCTGCAATGGCAGGTGGTTTCTGTACCACTAGTGCCACCTGGGAAGCCCACTCTCTTTATATAGGTTTATTATAAGGACCAAATGTTCATTAGTGTATGTAGAGCAGTGGGTAAGGGCACCTGGTATATTGTTGTGAGTTGTTGATGGAGAGCCTGGGAGAGGTCTGGCCATGTAACAATGAATGGACCAAGTTTGGTACTTCAGTACTTAGCCTAAGAACAATGGAAATGCTTTGAATGATGTTGCAGATTTTGAAGTTGTTTATAAACTGTTGTTTGAAAATACTAATACTTTTTCCTTAAAAAATATCTATCTGATATATTAATGATCTTAATTTTATTATTAAAACCACCGTATACATATTTAGGGCTTCTAGGGGTAAAGAACTCTCCTGCCAATGAATGAGACTTGAAACATGGGTTCATTCCCTGGCTTGGGAATATCCCCAGGAGGAGGGCATGGCAATCCACTCCAGTATTGTTGCCTGGAGAATCCCATGGACAGAGAAACCTGGGGAACTACAGTCCATGGGGTCGCAAAGAGTCGGACACAACTGAAGCGACTTCACATGCAGGCACACATTTAGGGATGCTCCAAACCTCACTTCTCACGCTTGTAGGATGAAGTTAAAGAATTCTTGCTTCATGTCACAGGGTTTAACTTTAGATGGCTCAAGGTTAAAATGTGATAATATTTCATTTTAAAGGGTCATAAAGATGTGAGCATTTACAATCACTGTAAATTTTTTTCTTCCCAGAGAAATGTCAAGGGTTTTATATCTGCAATGCTGTTCATCTTTATTCTCTACCTGTAACCTGTCCCAAATCATGTTTTGCAGGTTGAGAAATTAAAGAAATTCAAAATGGGGCAAATACATCACCTGGTCATTAACCTACCACAGACCTAGAATTTTTCACATCTCAATCTCAAAATAACTTTTAAATATATGCATATTTGTAGGTAGAGGAAGTAAAACAGAATCCACATGAATCCAAAAACCATAATCAAAACAACAGAAAAGATCTCCAGGTAAAAATAATGATATAAAGGTCTTTGACGCTTTAGAGAAGGAACCCCAAAGGTACCTGTATATTATTTGAAAAAGTGACAGCGAAAGTCACTCAGTCGTGTCTGACTCTTTGCGACCCCATGGACTATACAGTCAATGGAATTCTCCAAGCCAGAATGCTGGAATGGGTTGCCATGCTCTTCTCCAGGGGATCTTCCCAACCCAGGGTTCGAACTTAGGTCTCCCACATAGCAGGCAGATTCTTTATCAGCTGAACCACAAGGGAAGGGGATGTGTATTTTTATTTCTGTCTCTTGCCCAGTATCTGTACAAGCACAAAAAACAAATAAACAAAAGAAACCCCTCACATTTAGAAATAAACTTAAAAGCTTCCTTGGGTACTGATGAATTAAAAATGTCTTTAATTTTTTTTCACATGTAAGAAATATAAAAACAGTTATACATGATCCTGATGATATGGTGGCAAAGTGCATTTGTATCTGAAAAATAAATTAAGATCTGGGAGAAGGAGTTTTAAAGATAACACTTGAAAATGCATTTGGAAATTGTAAAGGCCCTGATAATTTTGAAGTATGTGTTAAGTGGGTAATGCATATCTAATTATAAATGAAAATGTTAGATGGCTTTTAACCTTTTTTTTAACATCAGGAAAGTAACTAAACAAAGTAAGTTGATATATTTTTCTTTAACTTATTAAATAAAATAAGTCAGATGAATTAGTATTGGTTTTTCATGATCATTTTGGAAATAGCACTAAATAATGTTCCAATGGAGTTAATATTCTCAATTTATCTTAATGTAAAATCATCAATGGGTATTGTAAAAAGGAGAAGAATTTGTCTTTGCTTTTAAAAATAACTTAAGCCTTAAACAATTGGACTCAGAGTAGTTGCATAAGTGAATTACAGCAAGCTACTATTATTTTTATTTTCTTTACTAAATCAACAGGAAAATGGATTATTCAATGTCTTAGCCTCATTGTTTTCTTCTTCAGCACTGTTGGACATCTATGCATGTATCTTATCAGAAATGATGCTTTTTCAAAAGGCAGGCTTTCTCTTACGTCCCATATTCAGCAAGACCTAGTCTTTTTTGGTCCATTTGAATAAAAGTGCACATTCAAGCTGCACAGGTGGAGTCGGGGTTCGAGAAGAAAATGTTACAAAGTAAGGTATTCATCTAATCAAAACTGAGAGTTCCTGGTTTGTTAAATAGAGAAAGAAACCCAAAGCCGAAGGGCTTATTTATTACTCTTATGCTGCTTGACAAATGATTTTGAGGAAATTTTGACCATAACCCATAGAGATTTTGCTTTTGAAATTTACAAATTTGGTCAGGACTCACAGCCACATTCTTATTTGTACTAAAGAATCAAATGAATTATTTTCTAGGAGTTTCAATATGTTACTGAAATAGCAGACACAAATCAAGTGTTTAAAAAGTAAATTCAAATGATAGAGAGGATTTGGTGTTGACCTCTGGAAACGTTCATCTTGTTTTAATATATTAATTTATATGCAATCTTTTCCAAGAAGCAAACACATACAGAAAATTACAAAACATATAAGAACAGTGACACATTACTAAGCCAGATCCAGAGACAGAAAATTGGCAACCCCAGAAGCCCTTTCTCTACTTCCTCTCTCCTCTCCACTATCTTGACTTGTAAATATATAGTTAAATATTGTCTTTTTCAATTTGATTTGAATAAAATCACACTATATATATTCCTTTGAGTCTGGCTTTGCAGTCGACAGTATTTACGAGATATATTCATGTTGTTGTGGGCAATTGTAGATCATTCATTTCTGCTGCTATGTAATATTTATTATACAAGTATACTATGATTACTGAATGACTTCTCATCTTAATGGAAATGTGGATTGTTTCTAGAGGGAAAGATGAATAATTCTTTATGAATAATCATGTTTATATCTTTGGTACATTTGTGTACACATTTCTCTGTTGTATATACCATAGTGTAGAATTATAGGGCATTTGGGTATGTGCATTTGCAACTTGAAAAGATAATGTCAACTGTTGTCTCTAGTGGTTTTATTAATTTATCCTCTTACCAGCAATGTTTTTTGATCACAGTTGACACTATCTTTTGTCAACTATTTTGTCAGTCTTTTTTAAAATTTTAGCATTTGAAGAGGATCTGCTAAGTTATCTCATTTGCGTTTGATTTACATTTCCTGGTAACAAACTTGAGCACCTTTCATATGTGTATTGGCTTTATGCAAATCCTCTCCCTTTTAGAAAAAAACATTTAACTCATTTTTCTATTAAGCCATCTTTCTTTGCCTGAGTGATTGGTTCTAGCTATGAGCACATCGTTGCTTTTATGTGGAGAAATAGCTTTTCCTACTTTGTGGCTTGCCTTTTACTCACTTAAACATGTCTTGATAAATAGAAATTTTCAAATTTAATACAGTCCAATTTGGCAATTGTTCCCTATATGTAATGATGTTTTTTGTAAAAAGTTTAAGAAATGCTTTCCTACCTTGATTAAATGAAGATACTTACCTATATTATTACTTTAATTTATTGGCTTGACCTTCTTATTTAAAACTTCAGTGCACCTGGAAGTTATTTATTTATTTTTTGGCATGGGGTAAGGTAGGTTCAATACATATGTATATTTTACGTGGATCCTATTGAGCCAATCAATATATGAAGAATGCAGCCCTTGCTTTAGTGTTCTATACTGCCATCGCTGAAGATAATCAAGCATGCCTGGGACTGCTTAGGCTTTCTCTCTTCTGTTCCACTGGTATATTTTCTATCCTTGTGCAAATGCCAAACTCTTAATTATGGTAGTCTTACAGTAAGTTCTAATATCTGGGAGTGATCTAGTTGATGATACATATTAAATGTGAGGTTAGATTTGTAAGCTAAACTCAAGGAGAATAAAACCCCAAATAAAATAAAAAAGAAATAAAAACTCATATCATAAAGTTCTATCCAATCACTAAACTTGAGCTTTCCAGTGGTGAAGGCAAAAAAGGGTTCATATCTTTCAGAGGGTAAAAACATGTCAATTGTTTCTGTAAGCATAATTCCTCTGATTCTAGAACCTGAGAGAAGTTTCTCTTGTGAATCCTCAAGAGCAAAGTGGGTGATTCAGTGAACGACATTCCCCTCACAAACCTGTTCAAATGCTTACAACATTGGTTTTCTTATGGTGGTACATCATATCTCAAAAATACTAGCTCATATTTGTTAGATGCTCCTCAAGCCTCTTCCATAACATTAGTTAAGAGGCTTCTCAAACTATGTGCCTAGTTTGCTACTACTGGAGCCAAGTCACTGTCTATTTGGAATTCTCACCAACTTCTGGCTATAGCTGTTAAAATACTATCAATAGGTCCTCTGCACAGGCAGTAGATTGTATGACTTTTCTTGGTGGAAGGGTCACAAAGCATAACTCATTCCAGAGGTCCTGCCTACCTCTATCAGAAAACTAGGTTAGAATATTTTTCCTAGACATTCCTCTGTTTACTTTCATTTTCTCAGACTTCCTAGATCGATGGTATAGGAAGAAAACTGTTCTGGTTCCAGAACTGACGGTGTTACATTTATGTCACCCCCTTCTCTGTTCTTATAGAAAGGAGGGAATAGTGGAAATTTATAAAAATAAGGCATGTAAGCATTTTTAGTTTTGTGATGTTCAGTACATCTGCTATGATGGATGCTAACATATATGCTCCTAAAAGGAATCACCAATCTTTTCAACAGTTCTTTCTAGCTAAAGAGTATAATTTAGTTTAATCCTTCAAACTACCATGTAACATAGAAGCTACTATTATAATCCCAAATTTAGACAAGAAATGAAGCAATATGCTTAGGGTGATTAGAAAATAGTGTAGGTGAGATGTAATACAAGAGCTTCTGATGTTTAAACCCACTTTCCTAATCATTCAACTAGTGCTTATAAAATGCTAACATGCATAAAAATCATTTGGGAATCTTACTAAATGTAAATTATCATTCAAGAAATCTAAATGGGGGCCCAACAGTTTAAGTTCTAGTTAACTTCCAGGTGGCACATTTGTTGCTGGCCTCAAAACCATACTGACTAGGAAACACACTCTCAGAATAAGACTTATATTAGTGTCTAAAACAATCTAATAGCAGCATATAGAGGTCTACTCAAGGTGATGCAAGAAGGAAGCTCTGTTATGGTTTACATAAATTCAGAGGAAAAGCAACTGTTCATCTGTGTTTTCAGACTCTAAGATGGCCATTCAACATATTTATTTACACATTCAATTAATGCATATTTATTGAGCACCTACAATGTGCCAAACACAGGTAGAAGCAGTGAGCAAAGTAAACTCTATTATCTGTGTTTGTGCATCTGCTCCAATGTAACTATAAATTTACTTTAAAAAAAAAACAATATATCAATGTCATTGGAACATAGAACAAGAAAAAAAAATGTGACCATTAACCAAAGCAGTAAGTTTCTGAACTGTAATTTCCTGTCAGAAATTTCTACTCATTACATCAGAAAATTCAAATGAGGAAGAGTATAGATTTATAGGCATGACTTAACAAGTCAATTGCAGGGTGATTACCCTCCCCTTCCTTTTTGAGAATCCTTCAGTTGAGAGATCTACTTCCACATATGTATTAATGAGTTGTTTTGCATAAGTCAATTCTATTTTATGAATGGATATTACATAACCCTCATTTAATTCTTCCAGAAATCCCATCCATAAGAGCTACTAGAATTTATCTTACTATCCTTTGAGTACAAAGGATTTATTTTAATTATTTCATCAGTTTTAAGCAAGAGCAATCAAATGTAAGCAATTGTACTAAGGGGCTGTGCCCCATGCCAGTTGCCTCTCAGCTTTCTGTTTTTTTGTCTTTGTACTGGTCTCAGTATTTATTTAGAACGTATTAATAAACCTAGTGTGTTCATTTTAAAAGGTATGAAATCTGGCTGAATCAAACATCAAAATTTATAATATTTCTTCTTGGCAAGTCTAACAGGTTGAGGGTCCTATTATTATTAATATAAACATTAATATTAATAAAAGTTACTATGTATCCAATAAGCCAAGCACTGGGAAAAGCAGTTCCAGGGGCTTGCTTATATTCCCATCATGGGTGTGTGGGAGGACCAAGAACTTAAGCCTGGCTCTGACTGACAATAGAAGTCAGGCTCTGAACACAAACATCCTCATTGGCAGGTGTCCTAAAGAAGCATCTTACTGTCTGTGGTCCAAGTTATCTCATCACCACCCTCCACCTCTCTCTTCCACCCTCCATCTCTCTGTCTGCAGACACTCCAGATAAAACTATCCCTTCCCCTTAACTTTACATTCTCACAGCAGACGCTGAGAGGGTGTTTTGACAAGACCATTCACAAACACATACCCAAACACACATTCTTGCTCCCACATTTGCCTTGACATTACCATCTCTGATGCATTGGACCTTCACTATTGTGGATATAGGACACTGTAATAAGCCTTGAGTTCTAAGGTCACCAATCACTGCCCAGACCCTCATCTACACATAACTGTTTGTTCTCATATCCGACGCCATTTCCCAACTTCCTCAGCTGCTAAAATTATTCCCTGGACCATGTGAAACCAAGTCAGTTATCAGTTGAATCCTTATACTTTGCTCTAACTTACTCCTCCCTACCAACCAGTCCATCCTAAAGGAGATCAGCCCTGGGTGTTCATTGGAAGGACTGATGTTGAAGCTGAAACTCCAATACTTTGGCCACTTGATGCGAAGAGCTGACTCATTTGAAAAGATCCTGATGCTGGGAAAGACTGAAGTCAGGAAGAGAAGGGGACGACAGAGGATGAGATGGTTGGATGGCATCACCGACTCGATGGACATAGGTTTGGAGTTGGTGATGGACAGGGAGGCCTGGCGTGCTGTGGTTCATGGGGTCGCAAAGAGTCGGACACGACTGAGCGACTGAACTGAACTGAACTGAACTCCTCCCTACATTGCTTCAGTTGAAACTGGCTTTCATCTGAGGATACTGCTTCTCTTGTATTCCTCCAAACTGATGACTGTTTTTGCCCATGCTCTCTTTTTAAAAAAAAAATAATTTTACATTGGAATATAGTTGATTAATAATGTTGTTATTTTCAGGTGGACAGCAGGATATACATGTACCTGTATCTATTCTTTTACAAATTCTTTCCCATTTAGGTTATTACCAGTATTGAGCAGAGTTTCCTGTGCTATGCAGTAGGTCCTTGTTAGTTGTCTATTTTAAATATAGCAGTGTGTCCCATGCCCTCTTACTACCCATCTTGTGAATGAGGAGAGTTCCACTTTTCCCACAATGCCACCTCTAGACAATTTTCCTCTCTCATATACAATGCCTCAGTTGCTTTAATCATGGCGATTAGATTATGCTACCGAAGTCATTTTCATGTTATCATTCCAGCTCATCCCATCATTCCTTGAAGACTTTATCTCCTGGCTTACTGTTAATCTCATCAAAATATTTGTCATCTTTCCCTACATTCAACATTAAGTATCCAATAATCTGATTTATCAGTTCCTTGATTTCTCATCTTCTACTAATCTTGTTCACCCCTCTACCTTAGCCAGATGCCACCTTGTCAAGCTGACTCCAAAACCTTGTTTACCTGTCTAAAATGCAAAGCTTCATTCATATCTAATTTTCAACCTCCCCAACTCTGGAACACCACTTTTTAACTATCTAGCTCACTGCCCCTATGTCCAGGGGCTCCAACAATACTTTGGTTCACTGGAACCTATAATATATTAATCCTAACAAATACCCCCTGTCTCTTTCTGACCTCGTGTCATTTCCTTTTTAATCAGACTAAATCCCCTGATTTAACATTCAAACCATTTTTTTTTCCAGTCACCTTGACTCAACCGCTCATTTCTTCCTTCATTTTATTCATCTGCTGAAAACTTAACCATGCTGAATCCAAACTAAAAATTTCACTTAAAGAAAAGTCCATTCACCATTGAATCCCTTGCATTCCTAACAACAATACAGTATACTAATGCATATATATGGAATTTGAAAGATGGTAACGATAACCCTATATGCGAGACAGAATAAGAGACACAGATGCATGGAACAATTTTATGGACTCTGAGGGAGAAGGTGAGGGTGGGACGTTCTGGGAGAATAGCATTGAAACATGTATATTATCATATGTGAAACAGAACACCATTCCATGTTCGATGCATGAGACAAGGGCTCAGGGCCGGGGCAATGGGATGATCCAGAAGGATGGGATGGGGAGGGAGGTGGGTGGGGGGTCCAGGAGGGGGAACACATGTAAACCCATGGCTGATTCATGTCAATGTATGGCAAAAACTATTGCAATGTTGTGAAGTGATTGGCCCCCAACTAAAATAAATAAACTTAAAAAAAAAAAAAAAAAAGAGAAAATGGAAAAAAAAAAAAAATAAAGATGACAACATCAAAAAAAAAAAAAAAAAAGAAAAGTCCAACCATGACACTTGGTCTCACTTTTAATTTGTAACCACTAACATCAAGTGGGACTTTATTGCTGTTTGACATAAAGATGGGGGGAAGTAATCATGACACTCAAAGATATTGCTGTGTTGGGTTTCTCGTACCTCTCAAAGTCCTGACTCTGTTTTTATCTCATAACCTAGTCCCACTTTTTAGACATCACCCAGCTTGTCTTTCTTTTTAAATACCTGTCACCATCCACTTTCTGTATTGAAATTCACTTTTCCTGAGTCTAACTATAGTGTTGTCCTCTAAGGACTCTAAGGACAAAAATACAGGTGTGTGTTTTCCTTTTTGTGTACCTTTTCCCTCCTTAGTAGTAATCAATAATAGAATTGCCAAACTACTTTCTTTATCTTAAAGTGACTGGCTTTCAGAATTCTCAAAGTTAGATAGTCATAATCTTTCTTTTAAAAGTCAAGTCTCCTGACTAAGACGTCATTTTACTTCTGGAGAATAATATTTTGGAACTGCCAAACTACAGGTGAAAACTGCATGCAAAGACGGTTCCTTCTTGTCAGCATGACTTGAGAAGTCTAACAGTGGTAAACTATGTCTCTGAGAAGCTCCAAGTAGGGTCATTCTAAATCTTGTTGGTGTTTGGCATAAGTTGGGCCTAAGGAATCTTCTCAGGGCAATTCATCAACAGAGACTCCCAGTTGGAAGTAGGTATCGCATGGATAAATTTGGAAAGTCAGAATGCTTAATTTCTGCATTTTCCCCCACTGAATCACTGAGATTTTATTTAGAGACATGTATAGAAATGGATTCAATGCAGATGTTCTACTCCAACTAATCTGTTTCAAGCATTCTCTTTTATTTTGTCAGCTGGCAAAACCTCTTCAGCATCAGTCCTCATACCACCTCTCCCTAATCCAGCCCAGCATTGTGCCACCATATCATTTACTCTTATATTTTTGAAAGCAAGAAAAGGAATATTTATATTTTTATTATTATTTATTCTCTTAACTCAGGAGAACTGGCCTGCACAAAATTGAGACCTTAAGAAACACTGTTTTGGATTTTGAATAGTATTCCAAGAAGAATAGGACCTCAATTTTAAGAAACAGATTTCATTATCTCATTTAATCTATTATATGATTTAGTAGATTATATAATTTAATTTTTAATTAAATTTATTTGGCTAATATGTGTGATAATGTATTAAAGACTGTAATTGTGCAAGTGGTGAAACAGTCTGGGAGGCTATACAGTCGTTCAGATGTTAAATGAGAAAAACATGAGTGAGAGGATAGCAATGGAAAATGAGAAAAGGGGAGATATTATTGAGGAATGTGGGTTGTTAATAACATTTGCTGCTCTGAGATACAGATTTTGAGGGAGAAGATGATATCAAAGATGATAAAAAGTCAGCTATGTTTTTATGAGGAAGACTTGAAGAAATACTTTGCGGAAGGAATTAAAACTTTCATTTCAGTTCAGTTCAGTTGCTCACTCATGTCCGACTCTCTGCGACCCCATGAATTGCAGCAGGCCAGGCCTCTCTGTCCATCACCAACTCCCAGAGTTTACTCAAACCCATGTCCATCGATTCGGTGATGCCATCCAACCATTTCATCCTCTGTTGTCCCCTTCTCCTTCTGCCCCCGATCCTTCCCAGCATTAGGGTCTTTTCCAGTGAGTCAACTTGTCGCATGAGGTGGCCAAAGTATTGGAGTTTCAGCTTCAACATCAGTCCTTCCAATGAACATCCAGGACTGATCTCCTTTAGGATGGACTGGTTGGATCTCCTTGCAGTCCAAGGGACTCTCAAGAGTCTTCTCCAACAACACAGTTCAAAAGCATCAATTCTGCGGTGCTCAGCTTTCTTCACCGTCCAACTCTCACATCCATACATGACCACTGGAAAAACCATAGCCTTGGCTAGGTGGACTTTTGTTGGCAAAGTAATGTCTCTGCTTTTAAATATGCTATCTAGGTTGGCCATAACCTTCCTTCCAAGGAGTAAGCGTCTTTTAATTTCATGGCTGCAATCACCATCAGCAGTGATTTTGGAGCCCAAAAAAATAAAGTCTGACACTGTTTCCCCATCTATTTCCCATGAAGTGATGGGACCAGATGCCATGATCTTAGTTTTCTGAATGTTGAGCTTTAACTCAACTTTTTCACTCTCCTCTTTGACTTTCAGCAAGAGGCTTTTTAGTTCTTCTGCACTTTCTGCCATAAGGGTGGTGTCATCTGCGTATCTGAGGTTATTGATATTTCTCCCGGCAATCTTGATTCCAGCTTGTGTTTCTTCCAGCCCAGCGTTTCTCATGATGTACTCTGCATAGAAGTTAAATAAGCAGGGTGACAATATACAGCCTTGCCGTACTCCTTTTCCTATTTGGAACCAGTCTGTTGTTCCATGTCCAGTTCTAACTCTTGCTTCCTGACCTGCATACAGGTTTCTCAAGAGACAGGTCAGATGGTCTGGTATTCCCATCTCTTTCAGAATTTTCCACAGTTTATTGTGATCCACACAGTCAAAGGCTTTGGCATAGTCATTTAGGAGATGTCGTATATTTAGATACAAAGTATTGTGTGTGTTTGTGTATGTGTGTGTGCACATGCTCAGCTGCTTAATTGTGTCTGACTCTGTGACCCCATGGACTGAAGCCCGCCAGGCTCCTCTATCCACGGAATTCTCCAGCTAAGAATACTGGAGAGGTCTATCATTTCTTATCCAGGGGATTTTCCCAACCCAGGGATTGAACCCATACCTCCTGCATCTTCTGCATTGGCAGGAAGATTCTTTACCACTGCACCACCTGGCAAATCCAATATAAATATTACTTGAAGCCATAAAAATGGTCAAAGTCACTTTTGAATGAAATTTTCAAATGAAAGAAGGTGGCCCCAAAATAAATTCAAAATAATTCCAATTATTAGGCATCAAGGAATATAAACAGATATATGCACACTTGAAATAGCTACATAGTAGCTGATTATATGAACTTTATCATATTATCTTAAATAATTAACTGTTAATGGGCTTAGTTAAACTTCATTAGACAGTGATATAATGACTATTATATATTCCTTTACTCATTTGACCAATTATATCCTTACAGTAGATATAAGAAAGTGGAATTGCTGGGGAAAATAAGTTTTACATTTAGATGTGAATACATCTTGATTATCAACCCTTGAAAAACAGTTTTATAAGATTATACTTGCAGCATCACTGAGTATGCAGTTTCTTCCTCTGTCAATATTATATATTGCTGAAATTTGCATTTAGCATCTGATAAGTGACAATTTTTGTTGTTTTAATTTGGATGTCATGGTTTATTAATAAATTGAACTTTTTATACACTTATTAGAAATTCAAAATTCTTTTGCATGATCTTTGCTTAGTTTTGTACAAAGGGGTTCAGATTTTTCTTACTAATTTCCAGAAATTATTTATTCCAAGCGCATTAATATTTTTTCTATTACAAGCTTTTTAAATTTTTCAACTTTTATTTTAACTTTGTCATATTTTTATATAACAGAAATTGTAGCAGTAAAATTGGTTTTCTTTGCAATCTAATGTATTGCTGATTTCCTTTAAATTTGGTTTGTTTTGTGACATCTGCAAAAACATCTTCTCAAGCCTAGAGTTATAAAACTATTCCCTTAAATACCCTTGTAATTTCATTTATTATATCTAGATCTGTGATTCATCTAGAATTTATTTTTTTTAAGAGGTTGAGGTTAACACCTAGCTTTGCTTTCTCACCTCTATCTTGCCACGTTTTCTCATTTTCATTTATTAAATAATCCACAGTTGACAGAGCTCATTTTCCACTTACAATGCAAGTGGTTATTTGCTTTGGAGGCAGTACAATGCAGTAATTAAAAGACTCCAATTACCCTAAATAATTCTCCTCTACCCTCATCCTGCCCCTCCTGGTAGGATGTATCACTGGCTGGTGACACAGTAAACTGTTATACAAAGCCCAAAGCTGGACCACAGGGTGAAATTTCTCCTCTAGAGAAAGCTTGTATATCACCTAAAGACAAACTTAAAATTGCAGCACTGCCTAGATGTTAATAGTTTTTGGTGCTTTATTCTACCTATGAATAGGTCAGATACAAAGGTTTCAAAGGCAGCTATTAACACCAAATGCTGCATCAAAACTGGAGAAAGTGAGTGAGGAGTTGCCTTTGAGTCCATTCCATCAATTTCATTTTAACCCGATTTATTTGGCTATATGTCTGTCCCCCTCTGTATTTCCTATGTCAGCTTTATCACAAATCAGTCCCTTGCAAGTTGTATTGGAAAAGCAATATGTGTGATTGAGATATTGTTAACAACAAAGTGTGTTCTCGTCCCAGAGCTGTTAGATTCTGATTGATAAAATTTAATATTTTGAAGGAAGCAAAAAAAAAAACAAACAGAAAAGACTATTATTCCAACTCCTTTATTTGTAGTGTGGGTGAAGTCCTTTTTCTCTCTCCTACTTTTGTTGTAGCAGTGTGACTGAGATTCCAATAAATTATTGAATGTAATATCCAGATGTCCAGATGATTTTTTGGTGCTGCTGCTGCTTCTTAGTGGGTGAGAGAAAAGATAGCTGAGGTTCTGGTAAACGTGTCAAAGCTTAGCAATAAAATAAGGATTTCACTGAACAGAAAGTAATGAAATCACCCAATTTATTTCCCTTTCACTGTTGTAATGCAGGTAAATCTTGCTTCATACGCGTCACAAAGCTTGAACGCACAGTGGCCTGGTACGGGTGTTGCATGGTTTATGTGTGAAGGACTGGAAGAGTACTCATAAATACTTTTAATAAAAAACTGTGGGTTGAAGCAGCTTAGTTTTTCAAATAAAAGAAGTTTCATTTGTGTTTGGGGATCATGGCTTTTAAAAGTCAACTTTCTCAACTTTTCCCCCTAGTAACAGTCTTCTAATATTGCTGGATGCCTAAGGATTGATATCTCCAGTTCATCTTGAAACTCTTAGGTTTGGCTTTTATCTGTTCCAAGGAGCAGTTACCTTTGTTTGAGGGCACTTTCAATTTCCTTTCTCAGATTCTGTTCTTAGCTGTGTCACACGCAGATCAGCCAGGCTTGATCAAGATACTAGTCTAAATGAGTGTTGGTGAACAGGTAAGACCAAGGGTTAGCACAACTTTTCTATGCGTAAAGAACCATGCAATAAATACCGTTGGTTTATAAGCCAAGGTCTTTGATGTTTCAGGGTGAAAGCAGCCATATGTAAACAAATGAATGTTGCCATGTTTCAATAACATTTTATTTATAAAAACAGGCAGGAGGCTGGATTTAGCTCATGGGTCATCATAGTTTCCTGAGTCCTTGCAGAGACTTAAAATCTTTTTTTTTTTTTTTATTTTTTAGATGCATTCTGCCAATGGAGATAGCTAACTACTCAAAATCTCAGATCATTTAGCAAAACTAAGGGGCAGGGACAATTATAAACCCATTTTACAGATAAGTAAGGAGAAGCTGACAAAGATCATGTAATTTTCTAAGACATGGTACAGGAACATTTGAAGTCAGGCTCATTCTGGACCCAAACTTTCTAAATGCTTATTCCATAATGCTTTTCTTATTAATCAATAGGAATGAAAATGCTACAAAAATCTATTTCTGTGAGATGTTTCCACTATATGAAAGAGGTTTATTTTTTTAATTTAATAAAATGAAATATGGCATAGTGTTTTGTTTATCATTCACAGGACCCTGGATTGTTATTATTATTAAAATTTAAGTGTTTACATTTTTATCTAGAGAAAATTTAGTTATGAACTTACTGGTAGGGAAAAAGTGTAGAAGACTAAATGCAAGATATGTAAAGTCAGTGTGAAATATTGGAAAGACGCAGGAATTTGGAGATAAATGAATTGGTTCTGACAAGATGCATGAGTTTAAGCAAGTTCCATTTTGAGCCTTCATTATCTCATTTTTTAAATTAGAGCAGCATTAGCTCTATATCTACATTAAAAAAATTTTGAGGATCTATTGAATTACTAGAGACATGCATATATAGATGTATTAATATATAAAATCATAAATAGCATAATACATAAAATGCATAGTATATAGTTAAATATATATATATATATATATATATGCAAACACACATATGAAAGTATATGATGTACGTGAAAGTGTAAGTCATTCAGTCGTGTCCAACTCATTGCGACCCCATGGAGTGTAGCCCACTAGGCTCCTCTGTCCATGGAATTCTCCAGGCAAGAATACTGGAGTGGGCTGACATTCCCTTCTCCAGGGGATCTCCCTTTGACCCAGGGGTCGAACCCCGGTCTCCCATATTGCAGGCAGATTCTTTGTATGTGAAAATATATGTTAAAAAGTTATGCTTTATTTAGATGAATAAAGAAAGTCTGTCTTTCAGTGATCTCACCCAAAACTGCTCTGAATGTGAAGCAAAAAATATGAAGAAATTTTCACAGATTTTGAGGCATAATGAGTTCTTAGTGGGTTATCTATGCCATTCCTTTGTCTTTAGGCAGGGATATCCTTAAGCCAATACAGATGACATCCTGACTATTTCTTTTAGAGAAGCAATTTAGTGAAAGTGCCTATAAACCATTTGCTGATAGAAAGAGAACCTCTTGAATACAAAATTGACTCCCTGATTTTAAGTGACTTTGTGATGACAAGCAATAGAACTTTTCAAAAACAGAGTATCAAAAACATTTTTCGCTTTGGCAAGCCAATGCCTTGCCTGCCTGTGGCTTCCACATGGGGGTTCAGGCTCAAAGCATCAGAGGATCCATCTGTACTTACTATGCAGTACAGCACCTCTTATGGTCCAGGGGTGAGTCTTAATATTTTATACCATTAACTGTGTAGTCCCAAAGATGGATTCAGGGCAGATGTTTGATGTTGCAGCATGTTTGGGCTGCTGAATACCACTGTGAATTTCTCTGCTTCTCTTCAACATTTTAATAGTGGTAACAACAATAAATTCCCCTTATTTGATGTTTTAGGTAATAATTCACTAAAAGAGAAACAAAAATTGATTTGTTTCTGTAAGGTATCATATTCTCTGCTTTATGAAGAAATAAAAATACTGGCTGTTCGAACTTAATGTGAAGCTTGAGGAAACTCCATGTGTGCCATTAGAAAAAAAAAAAGAGAGACAGAGAGAAACATGGATTTCCCACAGGAGATGAATCTCTTTGCCTGTTTAGTTCATTGCTGCATTTTCAGCTCCTGGAGCAGTGCTTGGCAAAGAGCAGTTGCTTAATAAATTAGTGGATAAGGCTTGTTTTAAATGACCATAGTATATTCTGTCTGTTTGCTTGACTTTCTTCAAAATTAGAATTCAAGACGAGGATTTGGATGAAGGTAATTTCAGGCAGCACGGTGAAGGAGAAGGGAACTATAAAGGAAAGCGAGAAAACCCACAAAAAGGAAGCTAGAGAGTAGATTATCAGTACAGTGGACCCCTCTGAGAAGCTGTACAGAACACACCACATGATTGCCCCATCACAGGGCAACAAAGCTGGAGTACTTAGCTACCAATTCTCTTAACTCCTAGGTTTAGGGTCACTCCTGAGGACATTAAATCCCCAGCTGGCATACCTGGGATGCAAGCCATACTATGCTCATGGAATAAATAAGTCCATAGAGCAGTTTCAGGCAGAGAGACCCAGATGCCGAAGGTAGCAAGTCATCACCTGTAATTACCTCCCAAAGTGTCAGGTGGCTTCCTAGATGGGCTGAGGGAATATGGGGGCATCTACAGTGGCTTACAATCATGCCTTAAAAGAATTACATCACTTTTGGTTTTATAAGTGACAGTCATAATGTGAGAAAACTTAAGAAATCTGGTTTGGTATTTACATCTGTGACAGTTTTAATTAAAAAGGTCATAGAGACTTATCTAATAAGGTAAGAGGATACAAAAAAGTTCAAAGACAGCAATTCAGAAATTTTATGTTTTCCATATATACCTGGCCCTAGTATTTCTACATAAATAGGTTATTTTTCAGTTGCTTCTAATTACTGAATAAGTGATTGGACTGAACTTACTCTACTCTTAAGATAAATACCTAATTGAGGCAATTGGACAGTGATCTCCTTGATTAATCATTATGCTGAAGATGATAATTACAGTTTCTACATGTCTTATAAAAGAGTAAGCCTAGGATGCTGGATGGGTAACTTTTCTATAGTCACAGACATCTGACATTCAACATCTCAAAAATTTCAAGTAAGAGACACAAACCAACTTCATGGTAGATTCAGGAGCTGAGAAGTATAGAGGGTAGCTATGTTAAGGCAAAGCAATATATAGGCTTGATATTTTATGGCTGCATGAACTATAAGTAAATACAAGGAGACTGAACTGCAGAGATGAGAATGGAACAGAAGCTCAAAGAAAGCAGAGATGACCAAGACTGATGATTTACCAGAGATGGAGGGAGGGAACAACTGTCTGATGGCCTTCCTGTTCTCAGACATGTTTCCTATATTTGTTTGTATGAGATTTCTCCTGATAGCTTTATATCTGTCCCTACTTTTCATTTAGAATGCTTTAAGTAAACTCCTGGCCCTGCCATGCAAACACATCTAGATCAGACAATGAACAGACTATGATTGCAGCAGAAATCAGAATGTACTAGATCAACTAGATAGATCATCGTGGTAAAAAACTGCAGTTCCTTGGGATTTGAAACTTAACTCCAGCAATTAATTACTAGTTCAGTGACCTTTTGACAAGTTTTATTAAGCTTTTACATTTAGCATTTCACATGTGGCTTCCCTGTGGTTCAGTGGTAAAGAATCTCCCTGCCAATGAAGGAGATGTAGGTTCAATGGCTGAGTCAGGAAGTCCCCCTGGAGAATGAAATGGCAACCCACTCCAGGATTCTTGCCAGGAGAATTCCATGAACAGAGGAACCTCACAGGCTACAGTCCATGGGATTGCAAAGAGTTAGACATGACTGAGTAACTAAACAACAACAATGCAAAATATGCATAATAATAGTACATACTTATTAGGTAAACATATAACTTATTGAGGGCTATTTGACATAATATTTAAACCAATTACTTAAAGCATTTCATTTATTCTCACAATAATCATATAACATAATTATTTTAAAAACCACTTTATAGATTTGATTTACCTATCCATTCTTTTTTCCAACAAATGATTGTTGAATATCCTTTAGGTAGGAGATACTAAGCATATTAAGGAACACTATAAAAAGAGCTGAAAAGTAAACTTTTTAGTGTCTCACACTTTATAAATCTAAGAACTAAATTAAAACACAGGCTTATCTAGATTCAAAGCCCAAACATTATCTTTCAACTATCTGACTTTCCTTTTATATAAAATAAATAAACTTCCCTGCTGCTCACAGGTTGGGTTTCTCTCTCCTGGGCCATGATCTTTTATAATCAAACTTCAGAGGCAATGAGCCATCATTTCTGCCATAACATCGGGCACACAGACCAATCCTAGTATAATGTGACGGGGAAGGTACCAGAGGAAGCAGTGGATACCATGAACAAGTTCACTGGGGGCTGTTTTAGAGTCTGGCTACCATGTCATTTTTCAGAGAAAATCCTAGCCTTTTCTCTCTGAAATCTTCAATGATCCAACAAAAATTGGTCTTATCCTTTCTTCAATTCTGGAAGAAAATGTGGTTGACTCTACAGGTAGTTATCTTGCATTCACAATTCACTTTAGAGTTATAATTATTTATTAATGCATTAAACATGTACTTGTTTAATACCTGCTTTTTGTGAGCACTGACCTAGTTACTGCAGGAAGACAAGGTCCCTATTCTCCTTATAGTCTAATTTGGAAAAATTGAAATAAATTAAACCAATCACCATTTCTGACAGTAATTAGACCTTTAGGGAAAAAAGTAGAGAGTGATAGGGAGCTGCTATTTTAGATTGTTTGTCCAAGAGAGGTTTCCCTAAGAAGGCAGCATGTAGTCAGAAATTTGAATGTCAGAAAGAATCCAGCAATGTGGGGATCTGGAAGAACTTTACAAGCAGAGGAAACAAAAGGGCAAAGGACTCTAAAGGGGAGAAAGTTTGTGTTCTGAGAAACATGAAAGAAAAGTATTCACTGAGTTTTCCTGAACAACAGATGAAGTGGAAAGAAGGAGCATAACATAACCTAACCTTGGTATGTGTGTTAGTAGTTCAGTCGTGTCTGACTCTTTGGGACCCCATGGACTATAGCCCGCCAGGCTCCTCTGTCCATGGAACTCTCCAGGCAAGAATACTTGAGTGGGTGGCCATTCCCTTCTCTAGGGGATGTTCCCAACCCAGGGATCGAATCCTGGTCTCCTGCACTGCAGGCAGATTCTTTAACATCTGAGCCACCAGGGAAAATATAACCCTAACTCCAACTTTAACCCTTAGGAGGCTTAAATAATTTAGCAAATTAAGTCACTTTTATTTCTCTGAGTTCACACTGTGTGCCAGCACTGTACTATGCACTGGGAATACAAAAACAAGCCCATTTACTCATTTTTCACAAGGAAGTCATACATACAATTGCAGTTGGGTAGGGTTTATAAGTATTTTCATGATACATGAACTAATGAGTAAACGTTACATTTAAGAGATTCTTATGATAAGTTATAATGAAATGCAAGCAATTCACTTATTTTTTATGTATGTATTGAGCACTTGTCTATGAGATGCAGATACTTAAAGGGAACCTGAGAGATTCAGCAGAATGAGTCTGAGACTGAAAGTAACAATTTCAACTTTGTCAGAAAGAAGTACTATAACCCAGACCAATTTCATTTATATGAAACTACTACCAGTAGGCACTTTGTGACTCTTAAAATCTGGATAAAATCTACTCACTGTCTATAGGAGAATCAGTGTTCAGATTCATGCGTATCCCAGTGACAGTCATTCATTCCAACCATCACTTCCAGCTCCACCTCTTTCTCTGCACAGCCTCATAGTTTTCTTTCTTTTCTTCACCCTGGTTTTGATCCAAGAGTGGATGGAACTTTTAGTTCTGTCTGCCACATGATACACTTGCTAAACATACTCACATTGTCTTTGGTTTGTAACAAAACACTTATAAAAGTCTGGGGGAGGAAAGATGTATTGGCACAAGAACAAAAACTACTTTAAGTTGAATAGACTTTTTCTGAAAGATCTTATGAATTCTGTAAGTTGACTTCCATTTTGTTTCTGTTTCTCTCCCCTCTACCTCCCAATCCCCTCCCTGTTCACTCGTAACACAAAGCACCTCTGGTTCTCTCAAAAGTGTCCTGTCTCCCGATCCACCATATCCTCTGGAGCTCAAATGGTCCATTTTCTTAAATCATCCCCAAACTTTAGGACATGAGTTTGAGTAAACTCTGGGGGTTGGCGATGGACAGGGAGGCCTGGCGTGCTGCAGTCCATGGGGTCGCAAAGAGTTGGACATGACTGAGCAAATGAACTGAGCTGAAACTTCAGGCATCTATACATTAACTGTGGGGTTTGAAAAATATTCAGGCACCACATAGACTATTATTTATCTTTTCCAAATTGATTTCATATTTTAAATATATTTGTTTAAAAATATATTTAAATATGTTTGTATAAAAGTACATATTTATGACCACTGTATCCAGAAAATTAGTGTCATTTATGATAAGAAGAAAATTTTAAAGAGCAATGCACAGCTTTTAAAATTTATATATATATATATATATATATATATATTTGTTTGTATAACACTGAAGTGCATCACCCATACAACCAAGTATATCTATCCCATATATTACTAATATCTTCCCTGTTCCCCTGTCAAGGTTACTATAAGTAGTTACAAAGATGAAAGAAGTGAAAGTGCTTGGGAAAACAATGGGATTTTATTTAAATTAGGTGCACACTCTGGCTCTGGCGTCTGCTCTCTCTCTGGTCTCTCCCTTTCTGTCTCTAAATGACAATGCATGCAAAAGTCCTTATCAGTGAACCTCAATTCCCCTGAGGGCTGAGCTGGTGAAAGCTACAAAGAAAATGCAGATTGCATCTGTGACTCCAAAGACCTTGCTCAGAGTAAAACAATTTAATAGGGGAAAAAAAAAAAAAGTATTTAGCAACAACCATAAAGTCAATCTCCCTAGGTTTAGTTGTGGAAGTTTTTGCAAAATTGAAATCCACAGAATAAAAACCCTGGTAAACTCAGAGCTTAAGTGTGTGGGAGGTCTTTGAAAATATTTCATTTCATATTGTATGTATAAGCAGGAGTAGTAACACATTTTTGCTAGTTCTTCCCCATTTCTTTGAAAACTCTACCTTTTATATTCTACATAGGTTGCAAATTTTGAAATCGAACTTTCTGATTAAACCATCATGATAATAAAAGGGCATATTATGTACTCTGTAGGAGAGGACTCTGGTTGGTGTAGCTGTTCATATTTACTCCTCTTACCAAGGAGCCTGGAGCCATACTTCAAGGAAATCACTCCCTTTTACTGTAATAAGCATCACAAAAATGGATCAAAAGGAAGAGAAGAGTGAGATTGCTCCTGAAAGGACATAGGTTCGCCATATTTTCCACCAAAACTAATACCTCCAGCCCCCTTTGCTGATGACCTGGCACAGGAGCTAATTACAACTGAAGCTCTGCCTGAACTCCCTCAGACCTCTTGGGAGGCCAGAGATCAGTTTGGCTTTTTTGCTACCATATGTGAAGACTTTTGTACCAGGCTAGGACTTTCTTTCCAAAAAGGCAGGAAGACTTTTGGATAAAAAGAAATTCTTCTTTGCCTTCCTCTTTGCCCCTTCTCCCCTTTCTCTGGTTTTCCCCTCTCCCTCCATGGTATGACCAGAGTGGTATCCTGAAGAGCTGAAAATGCTTCTGGAGTCAGAATTAGGTAGGAGTCCCTTTCTGGACCTCTTCTAGCTGTTCAGCCTTGGGTAAGTTACTTAACCTTTCTGAACTTTGGTATGTTCATTTATAAAATAGTGTCATAGTAGCTATATCTCAAGGACACTGTGAAGATTAAATGTTATGGTGTTTATAAAGTTCCAGTAACTGCGAACTATGTCAATAAATAAGAATTTCCTTCCATTGTGCTGGAAAGCCCCTTTCACTGTGCCCCTCCAAGCTTAGTGGATCCATTCAAAATTTTAACTGAAATCCAATTAAACCCCAGCATTCTTTGGATTAGCTACTTTGATGGTCAAAATGGAATACTTTCTCGCTGCCATTCATGGCTCCTTAGCAAAATCTTCAAATGTTCATTCTGGAAAAAAGGTAACCTTGATCTTTCTGTCTCTCACTCACTCTCTCTCTCTCTCACACACACACACACATCTGAGTCCATTTCTTCCCACATGCTATCAGTTCAGTTCAGTCGCCCAGTCGTGTCCACCTCTGTGACCACAAGGACCACAGCACTCCAGGCTTCCTTGTCCATCACCAACTCCCGGAGCCTACTCAAAGTCATGTTCATTGACTCAGTGATGCCATCCAACCGTTTCATCCTCTGTCGTCCCCTTCTCCTCCCACCTTCAATCTTTCCCAGCATCAGGGTCTTTTCCAATGACTCAGTTCTTCACATCAGGTCGCCAAAGTATTGGAGCTTCAGCTTCAGCATCAGTCCTTCCAATGAATATTCAGGACTGATTTCCTTTAGGATGGACTGGTTGGATCTCCTTGCTGTCCATGGAACTTTCAAGAGTCTTCTCCAACACCACATAGTGCATCCTTTATGCCCCTGAGGATTGACCTCTTCCAGATACTCCTCTTTTTTCACTTGAGCAATATTTGTATCATTTATTAATCAAGGAGCACAAATAGCCTTAATAAATCTCTTTAGAGATTAGAGATTACTGACTAAAAATGTACTGGCACCGTCCTTCTTGTGGAATAAAAGGGGCAGGGAAGTGAGCATTTGCCAAAAAGCACAATCCAAGACCAAGAAAAAGCAGAACAGCCTAGGATTTTTCTGGCTACTCAGTCACCAGGCCGAGAGATTTACTTCTGCCTCCAGCTGGGCTGTGTAGCTTTCTGAGCAGAGAGGTGCGATGACCCTCCATCTAACACTCCTGTCAAGTTGGCGAAACATACTCTATAGTAAAACACAATGTGATGTGGCAGTGCTTGGAATAAAATGCATATGCTTTGAGTTTTAGCCTTTTTTTTTTTCTTTCATTAATTCACTGAGCATTTGAGCTGGCCACTGGCTGAGCAGAAAAGGGAGTTCCATACTCAGTCTTGAAGAAAATATGTTTTGTTACATCATCAGACACTGAGATGAGAACAGAAAATGAAACCCATTTAAAATTTCTAAACATCCTTCTTTTGTTGATCATACACAGTTCCCAATAACATTTATTTAGTACGTAGCATCTTCTAAAAGTTTTAGAGATATCACATCTCTGTTTCTCTGACACAGGTGCTCTTGGGAGCTCCATTTCATTCCTTTATTTGTTTATTTTTGGCCTTGCAGCTTGTGGGATCTTAATTCCCTTGCCAAGGACTGAACCCAAGCCATGGTAATGAAAGTACCATCTCCTAACCACTGAACCTCCAGTGAATTACCAGTAGCTCTATTTAAAGGGGTGAGAACTGAGGAAAGAGACTACAGAATCTGCCCTGTATCAACAGCTAACACATAGTGGGTAACATTATCCACTTGAACCTATACTGTCTGATCCTCAACCTGTGTTCTTGATCATTTTGTTCCATCATCAATTATGTGGTGCAGAATTCCTTGGTGGGATGTTTAATCTTTCATGCCTACTTAAAATTCTTCTTTTCTTCTCAGAAATACTGAAGATCTGCACTCTTCAGTAACCTGACATCTCAGTCTATCCTATGCTATCAAACTTATACTGGTCCATCCTTCACTTCTGCTTCTCTTTCATTCACCTAGTTTTAACTATAGGGAATGTGAACATTTAGAAAGCAAGATGGACAGGTCATGTTTAGAATTTTTTTTTTTCAGTCATAGCTTACACTGCTTTTACCACCATTAGTCACAAAAAATGAGTCTATTTATAGAAATTCAAATCCAGTCTTGCATGTATATTATAATAGACCAATTATTTCATATTTGTTTCCTTGTTCTGCTTATTAAACACTTTTCTCCCTGAAAATCTTGATGCTAAGCCAATAGTAAAAAATCTATCAGCCCCCCCTCCTCACTATTATTCTATACATTTTTCTTAAAAAAATCATAAGGAAATGGTTCTCAGTAGATTCATTATTCTCAGAAAGCCAAAGAACAGCTCATTTGCTCTCCATTTATTTCTGAATTTTTACAAAAATCCCTTTACACCAAAAAAGAGAAATTTTAACATGGCTTGTAAATGGATTTGACACCATAATCTCTTAAAGTATCTCTTTACTTCTTGCTTGCATATAACCATTCCAAATTTATGCCCAATATCAAGACTTAGCTATTGCCCCTTTTACAGAATTTGACAGTAGTATTGTGCTTTATTAGGTTATGCCAAGTTACTGAGTTGTACTAGGAAACACAGTAATACTGCAAACTGTGTAACTGAAAATGTGGTGGAAATCATCTTGAAAATGATGGTGGAAAATGAAACTGATCTAAGTAGACATATTTTTGTATGCTGCTTAATAAAGACCTGGGAAAATTAATTACAGTACCAAGAATTTCAGCTTATTCAAAACCACCCAAGAAATAGGAAATAGTAATAATTTTGGTGTTCTCCATGAGCAGCCCTCTTCCAAGGGGCAAGTTAATAGAGATATGAATTCAGAATCACCTTACTGCAATGTCTTGAGATCCATAAAGAGTTTTTTGATTACAAAAGCTACATATGTTATATCTGGGAATTCAGCAGGACTAATGCAGAACAAGAGAATTATTCTTGGTAATTTTCACCAGTTCCCTTTCACTGGGCAAAGTACCAGCTTCTGGCACAGGAAGATGTTTTTCTGTGGGCAAAAACAAGAACATGTACCTCCAATGTGGGAACTGTATCATGAAGGTGAACATGTGCTCCTTGGTGCTGTTTACTTCAGCACCAGCTCTTAATGCTGAGACTTCTTCAGAGGATTTGTAAAGGGGGAAAACGATATTTGATTGGTGGAGACCCAGGAGCAGAGTAAAGGAAATCTGAGAGCTGAAAATTAGATTTTTGTCCTGAAAGTAATAAAAATCGCTTTTGAGGTGTCAAAAGAGAGAAAACGAGCACTGCCTCTGGTCTGGGGGTAGATCATATGGTCTGTGTCTTGGATTAGATGCTAGTAGAGAGGCAGTTAAGCAGTTAAGCAAATGTCCTCTAGAGCAATGATATTTGGAATTAAATTTTATTTCCTTTACTTACAAGTACTGTGAAGTAGGATAGATCCATCAATTTCTGAGTTTTGTAGGCAGAGCTGGAGGGAGGTGGACTTCTTTGCAGAAGAAAATGGGAAGGTTTAGATTTCCCTTGCTCTTCAAAGAGAGGACTGTAGTGGGAACATTATAGAAAAGAGAGAAAGAATAGATATAAGTAACAGAAGGAAGGAGCTAAAGAACTTTTAAGAAGTAAATATCTTATATTGGATTTTAAGGTGTTTGGGTCACATATTACTCAATCAATAAGCTTGACAATAGAGGCACAAAGTATGATAATGGTGGTGCTGCAGATTTGTGTGTGTGTGTGTGCTAGCAGGTGTGTATCTCTGTATATAGGCCAAGATAAGGGGCTGAGTTCCTGCTTTGCAGGGACAGGTGGATGGAGACAAATGAAGAACACATGTGAAGGAAAAAAGGGGAAAAAAAAGAAAAGATGCACAGGAGTAAGGATATCAGAAAGGGAAAGTGAAAAAGTGAAAGTGTTAGTCACTCAGACATATTCAACTCTTTGCAATCCCATGGACTGCAGCCCAGCAGGCTTCTCTGTCCATGAAATTCTCCAGGCAAGAATACTGAAGTGGGTTGCCATTTCCTTCTCCTGGGCTTAGGGTTAGGATCTTCCCAACTCAGGGATTGAACCCAGGTCTCCTGCGTTGGCAGACAGATTCTTTACAATCTGAGCCACCGGGGAGCTATTTCTAAAGCCTGACAACACAGCACTCCCCACACCAACCCAAGAATTTGTAGAACTCTTTGGAAAGGCATTGAGCTTTTGTGTTGGTTTGTTTGAGCTTGGAGTGGCAGTTTATGCCAGCTTATATGTTGCAAGTGGCAGGGGCATCCCAGTTAACATCTGGAAAGAATAACATAACAACACGATGCTTGCAAGAGTGAGTCCTGGAACCAGACTATCTCCTTTTCAGTTCTGGCTTGACAAGTAGAAACTGTGTGGTCTTCAGTCAGTTGCTAATCCACTATGAACCTCAATATTCTCCTTTGTTAAATGAATGTGATATTGGCATCTACATTCCAGGGTCATCATGAAGATTCAATGAAACCGCTTCACTGAGTGTTTGGTACATAGTAGTTATTCTTGATATATGAAACAATACAGGAAAAATAAAGAAAATTTAAAACACTGTAACAAAGTAATCCGTGCATTGCAAATCAAGAAAGATTCAATAAATAGTATTATTTTTACTTTGGATAACTCAACTACTCTATGTCCTGCTTGAAGCATGGACCTTTTCCTGGTGGAGATTTTTCCTATCTCTATCTTTTCAGGTGCTGTTCTCTTGGTCGGGGTCAACAAACCCTGGGTACCCACAGACTTCCTCTCAGTGATGAGACTTGGCAAACCACTGGCCTCCTTCTGTGATGGGGGCTGGCACCGCCAAACATATCCTCTGACTGTGATCCTAAGGTCTTGGCAGCCAATATACAGTTTTCTTGCTTTAATTGGGCTGAGATTCATTCCTACCCGTGGCAGTTGCAAAGATGTAGTCTCCTTATAATTAGACACTGCAACACTTAGCATTGCTTGGACTTAATTTTAAGTACATTTTGGTGGCCCTTTTCCCTCCACTGTACCTTGGTTGCTCCAGGAGAGAGCATATGGCCCAGTAATTCTTTAAAGCTCATTTTATGGGCCATTCTCAGGCACTTCCTGCTGGCCTTTGGAACAGAGCCTTGTTTGTGACTGCATTTTTGCTTATGCTCCTGCCAAATGCTTCCTTCAAAACCAGCAATAAAACCGCAGGATCCGATAAGCCCTGGTCATCAGAATGGCTTAATGAGAGCAACCTCGACAATTGGGGTCTTTAATAGCAACCAGCACGGCAGGACTTGTGCCTTGAGTACCAGGACAGCCTGGGCAGGTCACCTTTGTGGTTTATGGGAATTTCTCCAAATATTATAAAATTTGAGACCATCTCAGGGAACAATCTCACACTAAGCTATTTTTCTCTTAAGCAAAAAATGGATAGGACAAAAACAGAAAAGGGTAGTTCTCTCTGGCTTCTCCCTATAGAAGAATAAGTCTGGGAGTTTATAAGGGTCTTACAGAGCAAAGAAAATTTCACTGGGTTTGTATGGCTACCTTCACTGTACACTGCTTCAAAATAATGTGAATTATATTATGTTGCTGGCTGGCATAAATGTATTTGAAATACAGGTTGGACACTTAAAACTGATTTTGTTCAAAGTATATTCACATGAAATGGCACTTAAGGTAAAATTAGATCTTGTCTATGATCTCTGTGCTATTAAATGATTTTAAAATATGAATTATTAATTAAAACCCGTGAACTAGTACTATTTTAAAATGACTGTGTTTTGATTGCTAACAGAACTTGGGTGACTTTCAAAAGAAGTTGATTTCCTTTTATGTTCGCTAATAGAAACCCCATTGTAATCATAAAAGACATGAAGAAATTATGTTACAAGTGGATGCTATTTAAGTGGAAGTTAACACAGAATATATTAAAGTACCCATGGTCTTATCAACAGTGTGTTATAATGGCTTCTGATTAACACTGAAAATATGATTGATGTTAGTGTGAGCATGGAACACTGACAATGGGACACTGAGAGAATGTAATTGAAAGCTTGTTAATTTCATAGAATCATTCAATTTCTCTCTACTCCTTTGTGACAGCTTTTGTTTTTGTGACCATTAAAAAGTCATGACAATTTAACAAGACCTTACAATGATAATAGTAATGAGGTAAAAAAAAAAAAACACTTAAAATTCTCACTTGTTATTACTGCTAGAAATAGAAACAATCAATATATTAATTTTTGGTTTTAAATACAGTTTGTTAGCCTGATTCTTAATGAGTCATATGTAAAATGATGCAAACAAGTCTAGTCAGTAATTCACATTAAGTGTACCAACATGTTATGGGCTGACTTAGTTTTTCTACAGTCAAAGAAGAAAGGGGGGCATATTTGCTTAAAAACCCTCTAGAAGAAATATGCAAGGCACTCTAGTTCCCTGTGAGCTCAGTTGGTAAAGAATCCACCTGCAATGCAGGAGACCCTGGTTCCATTCCTGGGTCGGGAAGATCCACTGGAGAAGGGATAGGCTACCCACTCCAGTATTCTTGGGCTTCCCTTGTGGCTCAGTTGGTAAAGAATCCGCCTGCAGTGTGGGAGATCTGGGTTTGATCTCTGGGTTGGGAAGATCCCCTGGAAAAGGGAAAGGCTACTCACTCCAGTATTCTGGCTTAGAGAATTCCATGGACTGTATAGTCCACCAACTCCCTATCCAACCATCTCATCCTCTGTCGTCCACTTCTTCTCTTTCCTTCAATCTTTCCCAGCATCGGGGGCTTTTCCAATGAGTCAGTTCTTCGCATTAGGTGGCCAAAGTATTGGAGTTTCAGCTTCAACATCAGACCTTCCAATGAACACCCAGGACTGATCTCCTTTAGGATGGACTGGTGTGATCTCCTTGCAGTCCAAGGGACTCTCAAGAGTCTTCTCCAACACCACAGTTCAAAAGGATCAATCCTTTGGTGCTCAGCTTTCTTTATAGTCCAACTCTCACATCCGTACATGACTACTGCAAAAAACACAGCTTTGACTAGATGGACCTTTGTTGGCAAAGTAATGTCTCTGCTTTTTAACATGCTGTCTAGGTTGGTCATAGCTTTTCTTCTAAGGAGCAAGCGTCTTTTATTTTCGTGACTGCAGTCACCATCTGCAGTGATTCTGGAGCCCCCCAAAATAAAATCTCTCACTGTTTCCACTGTTTTCTCATCTATTTACCATGAAGTGATGGGACTGGATGCCATGATCTTAGTTTTCTGAATGTTGAGTTTTAAGCCAAGTTTTTTACTCTCTTCTTTCACTTTCATCAAGAAGTTCTTAAATTCTTCTTCACCTTCTGCCACATGGGTGCTGTCATCTGCATATCTGAGGTTATTGATATTTCTCCCGGCAACCTTGATTCCATGTTGTGCTTCTTCCAGCACAGCGTTTCACATGATATACTCTGCATATAAGTTAAATAAGCAGGGTGATAATATGCAGCCTTGATGTATTCCTTTCCCCATTTGGAACCAGTCTGTTGTTCCATATCCAGTTCTAACTGTTGCTTCTTGACCTGCATACAGATTTCTCAGGAGGCAGGTCAAGTGGTCTGGCATTCCCATCTCTTGAGAATTTTCCACAGTTTGTTGTGACCCACACAGTCAAAGGCTTTGGTCTAGTCAATAAAGCAGAAGTAGATGTTTTTCTGGAACTCTCTTGCTTTTTCAATGATCCTATGGATGTTGGCAATTTGATCTCTGGTTCCTGTACCTTTTCTAAAACCAGCTTAAACATATGGAAGTTCACAGTTCACGTAGTGTTGAAGCCTGGCTTGGAGAATTTTGAGCATTACTTTACTAGCGTGTGAGATGATTGCAATTGTGCAGTCGTTTGCACATTCTTTAGCACTGCCTTTCTTTGGGATTGGAATGAAAACTGACCTTTTCCAGTCCTGTGGCCACTGCCAAGTTTTCCAAATTTGCTGGCATATTGAGTGCAGCACCTTCACAGCATCATCTTTTAGGATTTGAAATAGCTTAACTAGAATTCCATAACTTCCACTTGCTTTGCCACAGTTCTGGCTCAGTCTCTATGGGGTCTCTGGGTCTTTGTGCACACAAGGTTAGTTTGAGCCCTCTGAGCATCTCTGGAAGGTAAGGGGTTTGATTCTAAACATGATTTCATCCCTCCTACCGTCTTGCTGGTGCTTCTCCTTTGCCCTTGGACGTGGGTTATCTTTTTTTGGTGGGATCCAACATTTTTCAGTCGATGGTTGTTCAGTAGTGAGTTGTAGTTTTGGAGTTCTCGCAGAAGATGAGTGAACGTCCTTCTACTCTGCCATCTGACACATGTCCTTCATTATATATATATAAAATATGAAATTTACATATTGGGTCTACTGATTTATTTTATTTAATTGTCATTCATGAGCAGGAAGCAAAGTGTACAAAAAGAACACTCATTTGGGAAATAACACTTGGAGAGATAAAGAGTGTGAGAAATACAATTATATTTCTCATGCCACTGGCCATCTAGATGGTGGTAGCACTTGGTGGGTAGATGGAGAATAACAGATTTTTTGGATATTTCCTCTCAAACGTAATAGGTGAAAATGTGAGTAGTTTCTACTTTTTCTATTCAGCTGCAAAAAATGTCTGGGAAAAATATATTTGGTTAGTAAAGTGTAGTATTCATTCTATAAACCTATTACTGTGAAAGAAAGGACAGTAGACTTTGGTAGACAACTAGCAGTCTCTACAACAATTATTACAACATGTAAATCATATTTATACATATGTGTGTGTATATATATATATATATATATGTATTGTTATATGTTTTGTAATTGGTTTCTACTTTTACCATTACTGAATATAATAAGGGCAAAGTCTATGTCTGCTTTATTTACTAATACATCCTTTACCCTTAATACCCTTCCTATCTTTTAGCAGGTGTTCAATACAAATTTGTTAAATCACTGAATGAATGAATGAATACAAGCGATTTTCCAGGCAAAGAAACTAAGGTTCAGACAAATTATAAAGTTTAGCCCTTTCTAGAGCCTGGGTGACCATTTTCTAGGAATGTTGAACGATTTATAACTCAGATGGATAGCTTAAAAAGACAGTTAGTAAGCTCTCTTCCAACACTGAATATCTATGATTCTTCAGTGTTGTAGGAAATCACAACACTCCACATAGGACCATGAAGCTGCTTTGTGAAGGAGTAGATCAAGAGAAATTCGATCCACCTTTTTTCTTGTTGATCCAGTCATATATAATTCTTCCCCTCACAACATTTCAAGCTAAGCTCTCATAGACATCATCCCCATAACAAAACGGTTACCATTAATCTAAAATGCTAGAAGACTGCAGCAAAGTTGCCACATACCTCTTTTAAATCATGCCTTCCTTGGGCAGGAAAAGTAAGTATGTGCTGTGTTTAAAAGATTTCCTGTTAGGCTGCAGGCTGCCTGGGAGAATAAAACAGTGAGTTATGTTAATAAATGTCTTTATCATATATTCTGCATAGTTGTATTAAAATAAAAAAAGGAATGACAAAATTTTGAGAAGTATAACCAGTGTACATCAATCGATTATCAACTAAATCTTCTGGTCAGACAAGTGTGAGTGTTCGTTGCTGTTGCCAGTTTTTTCTTCTTAAAATTTTGTTCTGCAAAACAATTAGTTCTAAACCTGCTTTTCTGTTTTTCAAGATATCGAAGACTTTGAAACCAAAACAAGAAGCACAGTGTCCGTCCGAGAAGGTCAAGGTGTGGTGCTTCTATGTGGTCCACCACCACACTTTGGAGGTATGGTTACTCTGGGTCACACCATTAATTTGGCCACTCAGGGAATAAAGTAGGCATAGTAGTCTTAGTGCCAGTGGTAGCCCTCTACCAAATCTAAGCAACTATGAAAGTTCTTCTGGCTCATCCTGCTGCATCAAGTCTTAATCAAAATATTTTATTTTAAAAACATGTATTCAATCACTCACTCAACAGATATGTCCTTAAAGAGACACAGCACAGCCCTGTACACAAGTGTGAGCATTGGGGCTTTGCAGTGAAATGATCACAGCTGTAATCTGTGGTCACCCTACACGACAAAGAATGATTTGTTTAACCTTTTTAGGCTCAATTTCCTCAGCTGTAAAGTAGAGATACTAACTGATGCCTATACTATAGTACAGTCATGAGTGTTAAATGAGCTAATGAATGTAAACCAATTAATTTAACGGCCGGTGTTTTATTTAAAAAAGAAAGCTAGGACTGTTATTTTATTTTTATTATTGGGCTCCCCGGAGAAGCAAATTCCAACAGTTGTTCTGGAAACCTCATGTTAACTATTGGAAGAGGAAAGTTGCACCTTTAATTGGAAGAAAATGTTACGGGACACCAAATCAGACTATCTCCTGGCAATGGTGAAAATCAAGCAGTAAATGCCATTCTCTGCTTTGGAAAAATCTGGATTAACCGGTGAACTACCCAGTTGCCAGGGATCTAAACCACCCACTGATTCTCACCTCACTGGGGCTGCAATTTCTTAAATCTAGATGGTTTGGTACAATCTGGTAGATTCTCAGCCAACTATGATCCTGGAAGAGTCAGTGTAAAATTATCCATAAAGTCATTTCAGTTAGTACAATCTGATATCACACTATGTTATGAAAGTGAAAGTCGCTTAGTCATGTCCGAGTCTTTGCGACCCCATGGACGATTCAGCCCCAGTGGGTAGCCTTTCCTGTCGCCAGGGGATCTTCCCAACCTAGTCATCCAAACCAGGTCTCCTACATTGCAGGTGGATTCTTTACCAGCGGAGCCACAAAGGAGGTCCAAGAATACTAGAGTGGGTAGCCTATCCCTTCTCCAGGGGATCTTCCTGACCCAGGAGTTGAATCGGGGTCTCCTGCATTGCAGGCGGATTCTTTACCAACTGAACTATGAGGGAAAGCCACACTATGTTATAGTTCAGTTCAGTTCAGACGCTCAGTCGTGTCTGACTCTCTGTGACCCCATGGACTGCAGCACGCCAGGCTTTCCTGTCCATCACAAACTCCCGAGGCCTGCTCAAGCTCATGTCCATCAAGTCAGTGATACCATACAACCATCTCATCCTCTGTCGTCCCCTTCTGCTCCTGCCTTCAATTCTTCCCAGCATCAGGGTCTTTTCCAAGGAGTCAGTTCTTAGCATCAGGTGGCCAAAGTATTGGAATTTCAGCTTTAGCATCAGTCCTTCCAATGAATATTCAGGACTGATTTCCTTTAGGATGAACTGGTTGGATCTCCTTGCAGTCAAGGGACTCTCAAGAGTCTTCTCCAACACCTCAGTTCAAAAGCATCAATTCTTCAGTGCTCAGCTTTCTAGTCCAACTCTCACATCCATACATGACTACTGGAAAAATCATAGCTTTGACTAGACAGACCTTTGTTGGCAAAGTATTGTCTCTGCTTTTTAATATGTTGTCTAGGTTGGTCATAGCTTTTCTTCCAATGAGCAAGCGTCTTTTAATTTCATACCTGCAGTCACCATCAGCAGTGATTTTGGAGCCCAAAATCACCATATGAAAATAAAGTATGTGACTGTTTCCATTGCTTCCCTTGCCATGAAGTGATGGGACCAGATGCCATGATCTTAGTTTTTTGAAGTAATGTTACAGTTAGTTTAATAATAATAGCAAGTACTTACACAGTACAGATCTAAATACGTCATATGTTTTAGATTTTTAAATCTGTAGAACTACTAGTTGAGGGAGATACTAGGATGTTTCTTATGTTATGGATGAGAACACTAAGATACAGAGAGAGTAAGTAAATGGTCCAATGTCAGGAACCTTGTAAGCATGAAGCCAGACTTCAAATCCAGGCAGTTTGGGTCCCAGACCCTGGATAGATCCTAACCACCAATGTCTCTTATAATTGATTTCCATTTTAGAACAGGAGGATTTTTGGAAACAGATGGAAATATTTTAAGAAATAAGTGAAAACTACTTTTCTTCTAATATTAAAACAAATATTTTTAATGATGCTCTAAACACTTGAAGTTATTTTTGACATTACTTGCAGTTTCATACAATCTTGTGAAATGCTAACACAAAAAGAAAAGAAAAAAAAAAACCTAATTGGAAGTTAACAATATTTTTATTCAATATTATCACAGAGTAGTATGTTACTATGCTCGTTAGCAATATTAAGGAAGAGTTACAATACTTTCAATGTTACCTGATAAAATGATATTATTCCAGAGCTCATTCAGGTGGTTGGGTGAGTTCATTTCCTTACAGTTTTAGGCCTGATGTTCCCACATCCTTTCTGGCCAGCTGTCAAGGGCCACTCTCATCTTATAGAAGCTGCCCACACTTCTTGCCACATGCCTCTACCTTTTCAAAACCAGCAACAGAGAATCTCCTTTGCACCAATTCCCTGTACTACTTCAAATCTCTCTAGCCTTATCCAGTCCCAGGAAGGGCTCATCTGAATAGGTCAGCACCATCAAAGATAAAGCCACTTTTCCAGGTCAACTCTGTCATCTATTCTAACATAATCCTGAAAGTGAGGGCTCACCATATTCATAAATCCCATCATACTCAGATGGTGGGCAAGGGCCAATGGAGGTTATTTTAGAAATCTGTCAGCCATAATTCACTTTCCTTCATTTCCATCTCTCTAAAGGCTCCATATTTGCCTGCACACCTGGCAGTCATAAAGACATGCCCTAGAAGTATACCAACTGGGACAGACAGAGTCAGCAGGGCAAGATGGAGCAAATGTTGGCAAGGCCAAAATTATTTTTATATCTAGTATGTGAACAGCAAAGACTCACTGTAAATATTAATAAAGCTTCTCATAAAGAAAGGTGCTACAGACTCTATAGTTATAGAAGGCCATAAGAGCTGAAATTCTCATACCATTTTTTGAACAGTTTGGTTCTGTTGCTTTTGTATGTGTACCTGGTATGTATGGTCTATGTACCTAGTCCACAGCAGTGAATCCCTCAAGTTGTTTAGTAATAAGTGAAAAATCATATTAAATGTGATATTATCAGAACATCCTGAATTCTTCATGCTTTCTCTCTAGTGTGTTCACAAAAAAACTTGCATTTTTTTTTTCTTAACAAGGCCTGTAAAATATATTTCAGTCTGTTTTATATTAAAAAAAAAAACAAAAAAAACTTTGGGAGAGTAAGAAAATTATCAACTAGGCTGAACACTATAAACCTTTACCCAACAAAGAATAGCTCCAGGACCCAAACAAACAAACAAACAAACAAAAAATGTGTGTAAATTGATTTCCCATGAAAATAATTGGTCATGACTCAGTAGAATAATCAGCATAAACCAAACTGAAGCTATGCTGATATATGGATGTCCTTTCTTTCAAATAAACCACAGGAGATCTGAGCAGACATTCTTACAGATGTTTCCTACACAATTTTTGAGGCAACAATAAATGCAGATCTAGGAAGGGAGGATTTACAGATAAAGTTTATGTTAGGAGAAAGGTACCCACAGTGGAAAAGAAAAAATACCTAGGCAATAATACCAGAACACAAAATTGGCACGTTCTTCTGTATCTCTTAGAAACGTGATTTTTGGAAACACAACAGGAACCATTTGCTCTACTCTGTGGAGAGAAGTGTATTTTCTGCCATAATTCTACTTCCTTAGCAGAGATAAGCTCCTTGAATGTGACTGAATATATGCCAGGAGAGACAGACTCATTCCTCCTTTCCACCCTCCTAAAATATATGACTTCAAAATACTTCAGAGAAATGTCAGTTATAATGAAGGTGTGGTACAAAGAACACACTGGATTGAAACATTTCATTCCCCATTAGACCTCATTTTCCTTTCTTCTAAACTCTCTCACTGGTAGTCTATGACTTCATTTATCTTCACACAATATTTAACAATCCCTTCCATTATCTGTTATATGTTTTATCCTTAATTTGGATATACACCTCAGAAAAATGCAATTCTCCTACTTAGCTTCTTGGTTCTTGGCAGAACTAAAATTTGGATAGTCAGCTAAATAAAACCCTTTTCTTTCCTCCACAATGTCTTTAGAGAATTCTAAGGTCATTCCTAGAAACACAGGTTCATGTGACAAAAAATGGCAATATAACATTTATTTTACTTATTCATATGGGGGAGGGGGTCACAGCTTTGGAACAGCTTTTGAACTGCTATGCAGAAAGATCTTTGCACCTTGAGATCTCACTCAGCTCAAGGGTGAGCTTTTGCTAACATCCTTCATCACCTGTAACAAAGATTCTGCACAAGTCAGTTTGCAACAGGACTGAAGATGGAGTTTCCTCTAAATTTTTAAAATGAACATAAAACTCTTGAAGCAAAAGCTGTTGGATGAATCTGAAAATAAGCAGTCAATAGATCTTCATGAATGCAGTGAATGAGTCTGGCCTCACATGAAATTTTGTTTAAAAATGACAGAAATGATGCATGTTGTCTAAAATAATTAAAATCACCTTCACTGTGAAATAACAGTTTTATCATATCAAAAGTAAAGCAACATTCTTTCTCTTTATTTTCTGGATATAAAACTCTCAATCCTGGGCTCATAAAAATAGTAGGTTTAAAATTTGTTTTAGAGGAAATGTTCCATTCTCTCCTCAGATACAACTTTTAGGTTTGTTGAACAATTGAATTTATGCCAGTAGTTAGGAGCATCTATGTCTGTAGCAGAAAGATAACACTATTGCTTGAGCCCAGCATTTGTATTTGCATCAATAAAAATATTGACGATTCAAACTAAATTGAAAATCATTTTCAGCAAAGTCTCAAAATTGTGTTAGAGAATAAAGAGGGCAATCATATTGAAAAAACATGCTAAATTTTCATATCCTCTTCCTACCAGTTTTTGCTATTTTTGGTATTTCTGAATATATCACACTGGTATAGGTAGGTCAAACGGGCAGTGGCACTATTCCTTGTGAATGCTGCTTGAATGGGTAAAATTTTTAGGTAAATAGGCCCAACAGTTTCCTGTTGGCATAATAATAATAGTGATAATAACCATCATTGTTGAAACATATATTCACTCAACAAATATTTATTATGTACTTACTAAGGGCCACTCATTTTACTGAGGTTTAGGGATATGGTGGAGAACAAAGCAACAAAGTCCTTCACACCATGAATCTTACAGTAAAAATTATAATAAAAAATATAAGTGTGGCAGATGATGATAAAAGCTTGGGAGAAAAATAAAGAGCATAGGGAGTGAATGGGTGTTGCTGATGTCTACTAAGAGGTCAAAGAAGCCTTCACTGACATTTGAGAGAAGAACTAGAGGAATGAGTGAGACACTGAGAAAAGCAGTTTGGGGAGCAGGAACGGCATGCACAAAGGTCCTGCGGTAGGACTGTGCTGACATGATGGAAGAACAGCAATGAGGCTTGTGTGGATGAAGAAGGGTGAGCAAACAGGAGAGTAGATGAAGAGGTAAGCACTACTTTCAAGATATTTTGCAGCCTTTGGATTTTCTTTTGAGTGAAATTAAAATGTACTACATGATAGTGAGCATATAACCACTTAAAAAGTGATTACAATAATTCAGGTTAGAGTTAATAGTGACTCAAGCCAGGATCAGTAGCAATACTCAGGATAAATTTAGAGGGTATAGCTGCAATAACTTCCTGAAAGATTAAATGTAGATTTTAAGATAAAGAGATGTGTAAAATATAACTCCAAACTGAGCAGTTGGAAGAATGAAGTTCCATGTACAGGGATATGGTCAGTAAAGGAGGGGGGCAGGTTTTGAGGTGAGGGAAATCAGGGATTTGTTTTAAGGCATGTTAACTTTCAAATGTCTAACTTCAGACCAAAAACTTCCAATAGGCAGCTGAACTGATATGTGTAGGGAGAAAGGTCTGGTCTGAAGAACTACATTTAGAAGTTATCTTATGTAAATAGTATTTAACACCACATAGTTGGAAATGTATGAGTATCTACTATACACTGGGAGTTTGGGTTTCCCTGGTGGTTCAGACAGTAAAGAATCTGCCTGCAAAGCAAGTGATCCAGGTTTGATCCCTGGGTCATGAAGATTCCGTGGAGAAGGAATAGCTACCCTCTCCAGTGTTCTTGCCTTGAGAATTCCAAGGACAGAGAAGCCTGGCAGGCTTACAGTCCCTGAGGTCACACAGAGTTGGACATGACCAAGTGACTAATAATTTCACTTTCATGCTCTGAGAGCTCAGCTCAGCCTTTGGTATACCCCAACTCATGTAATACTTTCAAGAAAAATTTCTCCAATTTAAAATAGAGTAACTGTGTTAAAGAGGTTAGTGCTAACTTGGCCAAGATCATGTGTCTGGAAGTCAAAAGATTGTATCTAAATACCACTGCAGTTTTTCTCCTGCCTAATTTTGTCTGGCATAATCTGACCACAACAGACACTTAATAATTGCTAAATAAAGTGCATAATGAGATAGGAAGTCTTCTAATCTCTACTGGAGAATATGTGAATATCATCCACAGAGGTGTACAGTATCAGAACCGGTAAGACTGGCTCTTGCACTCCATGTAGGACCAACATCTTAGAGTATATTTCTCTAGATTTCATGCCCCATATCCACATTCAAAATCTCATTCACTCCCAGGAAAAACATTTTTCTTACTTTTCAGCACACTGAACAGAACTCCAACATTACAGCCTATTACTACTTGTTTAAGCCAGAGTTTCTCAATATCGGGACTATTGACAACTTAGGACAAGATATTTCTTTTCACAAGGCTTGTCTTGTGCAGTGTTAAGATATTAATGGCATCCTTGGCCTGTACCCACTTGATGCCAGTAGCACTACCTCTCCACTTGTGAGAATGAGAAAATGGCTCTGGACATTGACAGACATCCCCAGATGATCAAACTCACCACTGGTAGAGATCCACTGGTGTCGCCCATGTCTTATGTTCACTATTTTAAGCTCACCCATGGAGGATGGAGACTGAGGAGGAAAGAAGTCTAGTCCTTCTGTATTTTGCCCCGTGACTCACCCTGGCTTCCTTAGAATTGGAGCATTCCTTGAAGTTTACTCAGAAGTTGCCTGGGTTTTCATTCCTTCTTTAGGAAGGATTTACCAGTACAGAAGTTGTCCTAGAATTCATTGGAACCTAATAGCCACAGGAACTCAGAGGGCCTTTACTTAGTGGCTGCCTGTCCTGGAGAAGAAAATGGCAACCCACTCCAATATTCTTGCCTGGGAAATCTCATGGACAGAGGAGCCTGGCAGGCTACAGTCCATGGAATCACAAAAGAGTTGGACATGACGGAGCGACTAAACAACAACAAATCATAGAAACTCAGAGGGCCTTTACTTAGTGCTTGTTTGTAGGGCACAAAGGCAATCATCTCCATGATTCCAAACAGGAGGTGCTGTAAATCTAAAGGCGTCTGATAAAGTCTAGGTAGTCAACCAGTAATTGTGGAACAAATGGGAACTCAAATAGGAGTGATTATAAAGGTGTTGGGCCAGTTTTCTGGCTTGCATCATAAACTTGCTCGGCACCAGTATCAATGACTCCAACCCAGAAAAGAAATTATTCTTCTTGGATTAGGTCTTTACCACTGAGCTAGCATAACCATGATTTACCACCTAAGAGCCAGTCACATTTAACCCTGGAGCACTACACAAGGTTTGCGGTAAAGTACACTCATACTGGAATATTCCAAAGGGGGGATTTATCCACTAAATCTGAGCACTATGCTTCAGATTCTTTATTCTGCTCATTTATTTCTACCTCAAGAAACATGCTACCAATTCTGAGACCCTTTCTACAGTGCCAGTAGAAGTTCTCAGTGTCAGTGTTTATTTTTATGAGTTTCTTTCCCATGAGATGCTTCCTCTCTAATAAAAATTACATCCCATATAATGGGTATACTTGCATATATCTTTGTGTTTGTATTTTCAATATCAGAGTACAAGATATAGGGCTATAAAAGATGTCAAAACATAATCAGGCTCTGGGGAAAACAGGATTTTTTGTATGCTTGGCAGAGCAGCAGATAATCTTCAATTGCTTACTGCAGATCTTCCATTTCTAATAATTATAAAATTATAGAGGATGGTGTCAGTGTGAAACTACAGACAATGGCTCAGGGAAGACCAATTATCATTCAGTTCTAATGTTCCTGCTGAATCATCACAGGGAAAATACATCACAATCATTAATAACAGATAAATGTCATAGATGGTGGAGAAAACATTTAAAAATTCAGCGATTTCAACTTAAGTGGCTCATGAATTATACATTTAATTAAGAAAAGCCAAATGGGGAGGATTTTAAAGTTCCAATTTGCAAGGTATTTTTCTTCTTTCCCCATTAAAAAATATACAAATTAAGCACAGCAGTGGCTGATGATGGAAAAAAAAAAAAAAAAAAGATAAAAGCCCCCATTGCAGGCTGGCTGTTTGGATGAATGGGAAAAGGCAGCCAGTGGAGAGAAGGGAGCAGGGCAGGATGAAAAATAACAGTGACAGGAAGGGCTTGCAGCTTTGCATCTTCACCAGTTCACAGAAGGGTACAAAAGGACACATGGATCCTAGTCTCAGAGCTACTGTAATCTTCCTTTCTGCTTATTTGCCTGTAAAATGAGGGGGTTGGGCTGGAAGAAATTTCAGGTCCCTACCATTCCAGACATGCCATGAATCTGTGAGTCAAGGAACACACTCTTCTCCAACCTCCTACACACCACCTGAAGGCAAATAATCAAGGTGACCACCATCCTATCAAACCTTCCCTAGTGTGATCTCCTAAAGAAGACTGAGTTTTACCATTAACAGCAATGATTTTCAAAGCAGAATTTCCTCACTACCAACACCCCCGGGGAATCTGTCAGCAATGCAAATTTTCTGGCCCCTCCTCAGACCTAATGAATGACAAACTCATTAGTTTATGGTTTACCAAGTCCTCCAGGTGATTGTGATGCACATTAAAGTTTTAAAATCTCTGTTCTAGAGAGACCTTCATAGAGAGGAGAATTACTAACTACAGGTTTTGCAAGTGTGTTCTCTTCCCTGCTAATAGTAGCTATAAGCTTGTTGGAGTAATTTTGAATAGCAGGTTAATCATTTATTCTACAAGATTCTGAGTAATTCAAACCCAGGATGGACGGTATGATAGGGGAGGAAATGTGAGGAACAACTGGCCTAAATGTGAGTAGGTTCAGATATGCAGGGAGCTGGGGTTTTGGAAGTCTGATGGCAAGAAAGAAGGATTTGACATTAGAAGGACAAAGGTTCAAGTTCTACCCCTTTTTCACATGTTAACAGTATAATTTTGGGAAATTACATTTATACCCCTAGCTCCAGTATCCTTCCTATAGGGAAGGAGGGAAGGATATATGGTAGCAGGCATATATGCAATAGCCAATTAACCTCACAGAACAAATTGTAGGAAATATGAAACAAGTATGAAACTAAAGTGCTTCTATTTTTTCAAACTTATTCCTTATGTCATCTTCCTTATTTCTGAACACATTCTTCAAGTAGCTTCTAAATATCCCACTATTAAAGAAGGATACAGTACATGTAGGAACAGATCAGAAAGCTTTAGTAGTAAGGTAAAAATGAACTCACCTAGGGAGAGGTGAAAATTACAGTCTCTGGCCCCAAGATTATAGGGTAAAAGTATACAAAGATTTCCTGAGTACAAGTGGCAATGTGTAATTTCTGTTAAGCGAAAGGAGTTGCTTTGGATTTCAGAGGGCTAGAACTTATTCCTCTTCCCACAGAGGCATCGATTAAAGATACCTAAGCTGAACACAGCCCTGGGAATTTGCTCAAGATTTGTCTTTATTTCACAGAAGGTTCGAAAGATGAAGAGTCACTGACAACAGGGAAACCTGAACTACATTGTTTCCCTCCTCTTTATAGTGAAAAAAATTTTACTATATAGGTGGCTCTCCCGTTTCAAACAAAACCCTTTGAGCATCTCTCTGGTGAAGACAGAGCAACAGGCTTAGAAGTGAAGTAGCAAAGGACATCAGTAAAGAAACTCAGACACAAGAGCCCATATGAAATGATAAAAGACCCTAGTAGGGACTTGCCAAGGGAAAAAAAAAAAAAAACAAACACAAAGATTCAATACCTGGGAATGGAACAAGAATGTCAAAACATATTTTAAAAAGAAGTGAATTTTATTTATGCATAGTTGACCTAAAAGCATAGACTCAGAAAACTCGAAGGGATGTTGAGAGTGGAGTAAACCATTCATAGAGACATAGGTTTAGCTTCCCATTCACTGCAAAAATAAACTTCTTTTGCAACACCTCAAGCACTTCTCATCCATTCTCTGCTTGGTCATTTCTAATAGAAAACTCATTATCCCCGAAGTCTTCTGCTGGTATAGCTCTAAAGTTTGGACTGATCTTCACTGTATCTTAACATAGTCAAACAGCATACTATAATGTCCAACAGCCATAAGTCCTACTTTTGCCTTCTGGACATCAATGGAGAGAGCTTTTTTTTTTTTTTAACCCTTTGTGAATGCCATAGCCATTTGACCTATGAAAACAACTCAGTTATTTTTCTCCATTTCTGCCCTCCAGGGTCAAAATCTAAGTTCTTACCACTTTCTTTGATGTATTAACTTCTGGACTTGGCTACATTTTGGCTATCTATCTCAATATACTTGAGATTTTCAGTTCCCTCTTAATAATGGGTACTCTGAACATAATATTACAATTCAACCACAAGACATTTGTAGGTTGTTGAAAATACAGATTCCATGGCATTTCACTCAGATGTTAATAAACCAAATTGCTAGAGTAAGATTAGCTATCTGCACCTTAACAAGTTTCCTAATGTGCTCTGAATAAAGCATGATACTCCAGTCTGAATAATCCAGAGTAAGAATAAAAAACATTAAAAGAATAATATATCTTATTTTTTTGGTAAATGATAACCCATTCTGGTATTTAGCTTTCTTGGTGTATTATCCATCCTGTTGTTTATTTTTCCCATTTACACAATTATTACATAATAATTAAATATTCAAATATAGTAGGCACAAATTATATAGAGAGTGAAAGTCTTCTGTGTTTCTTTCCCTTCCCTTGAGAAAGCCACCGCATGCATTCCTAGATTTTTAAATTTAAAAATTTGCAGAAACACACACACACATAAGTTCTCATACATGTAAATGCATAATTTTTATGAGATCATACTAAATTTTTATTTACAATATACTTTTCATGTAAGAACATGTCTTAGATTTTTTTTTCTTCCTGAACACTAATTTTATAGGCTTAACGACACTTTGTGAATTTTTATGTTTCATACTTAGGTGGCATTTTTGTTGCTGTTCGTCCTCTTTATTGTATATTTCTCTCATATCTTCTTCATTCCTGAGAATGATACCAGAGTTCTGGCTATTAAGATGAATTTATTCTTACTGAAACCATTTATGAATTGTCAGAATTTAATACAGTGCAGATATAATATACAATTTAATGTATAATGTGATTTAGTCGGTTTTTTGTAGACTCATTATTTTCTTCTGTATCCTTTCTATCTTGTTTTCTTTCATTCTTTAAAAAAAAAATCTGGTTCCCTAAGTATATTGTTAATGCTTAATCTCTTTTTTTTCTTGGTTTGAAAGGGATGACAAAGATGCCAAAATTCACACATTCCCACTTTCTCAAGGGACTTCCCAGGTGGCTCAGTGAATAAAGAATCCACCTGCAGTGCAGGAAATACAGGAGACTTAAGAGACATGGGTTCGATCCCTGGGTTAGGAAGATCCTCTGGAGGAGGTCATGGCAACCCACTGCAGTACTCTTGCCCAGAGAATCCCATGGACAGAGGAGCCTGGCAGGTTATAGTCTACAAGGTCACAAAGAGTCAGACATGACTAAAACAACAGAGCACACATGCATTTTCTCAAGAGTTTTTGTATATGGATCAGATTTAAGGTCAAAATAGTTTTCAATTCATATTGCTTCATCATCCCTCTAGAGAATTTTAAATCAGTTTAATTAGTGAAGAATGTTTCAAGTAGTCTGCTTCTATCTGGAGAGGACTGATAGAACATTACAGAAATAATTAACTTTCAATTTTTTTTCTCTGCCATGTCTTCCTTCTGCACTAGTTTTAACATAAGTACAGATGACAAACATGAACTGTAACCTCTGTTTGGACAAGAGGTTCCTAGTTGCTTTAACTGTTCTCCTGTGAGCTGTGATTTCCAAATGTGTGATGTCCAAGTTCATCTACAGTTGAAGACATTTTAGCCATCACTAGTATATTTCCCCTTTTCACCGCCAGCACCTATGTCTTCTACATATTTGGGGAGAAGGTCATTTTTGAACCAGTTATACTCTTCCATTTTCTTTGACATAAGTTCATTTGTATCTAGTTTTCACAAAACATGTAATTTCTTAATCTTTTTATTAGTACCACACTTACAAAACCTTAATACATGAGACTATTTTCCTTTGCTCAACGATGTGTGCTGGCTAAGTTACTTCCGTTGTTTCTGATTCTTTGTGACCTCATGGACTGTAGGCTGCCAGCCTCCTCTGCCCACGGGATTCTCCAGGCAAGAATGCTGGAGGGGCTTGCCATGTCCTCCTCCAGGGGATCTTCCCGACTTAGGGATCGAACCTGCATCTCTGGTATCTGAAGATGGAGATCTCTGGTATCTCCTGGCAGGCAGATTCTTTACCACTAGTGCCACCTGCAACCCCCTTGCGCAACGATATCTAGATAAAATTTAAAAAAATGACAACACATAATTTTTGCAGAGATGTAAACCAATTCTAACTCTCATATATTGCAGATAGAGATATCAACTAGTGTAACTGGAAAATTCTTTTGTAGTTTTTTTTTTTTTTTTAATTAAGTAAAACATGCATCTACCCTATAGTTCATGTCTAGGGACTTAACAAAAAAGTGAAAATGTCCACAGACAATCTAAATAATGTTTATTTGAACCTAATGCATTGGATTGGCCAAAAATGTCATTGAGGTCTTTCCATAACATTGCATGGAAAAACCCAAACTAACTTTTTGGCCAACCCAATATAATGGTCCCCAAATGGAAATGATTCTAATAATCTTCAACAAGAAAACAGCCACTTTGTGGTATATTCATAAAAATGGAATTCCATTCAGGAATAGAAAGAAAAGAAGTACTGATAGTCAAAGCTACATAGGGGAACACTAAGATACATTAAACAAACCAGACACAAAACAGTACATTGGGAGTTGGAGACTGATATGTACACACTGTGATTTCATAGTGCTTAGATTGTTACAATTAACTGAACTGAACACTTTGGATTTGTGCATTTTATTGCATGATAATTATATCAGTTATATATGCCTCTATATATTTATATTCATATTTATATATAAGATTTCCAGAGGTTGACTGACGTTCAGCAAAAATGATATGTTGTCTTTCATCTTCAAGCTTTTTTTCTCTGAGCAATGTTTGCTCATCTGTTGCCTGGATACCTCTCCTTCATCCTGCTAGTTAGAGCACAGAATTCTTCTCAGAAGACTTTTCTGACCACAGATCATTCTAGGCTCCTCCTATGGGTTCCAACGATGCTTCTGCCAAAGCACATATCAGCCCACATTGAGACTGTCTACATGAGTTGTAATCAGTTTACTAGGTCAAGTTTTATAAGGCACAGGTTTTGCTTTGATGTTTTCTAAGTCCAAAAATGGTAACAAAAGAGATGTTCAGAAATTGTGTAATAATTGAATGAATGACTCCAAGTGGTAGGGTCCCTGAACTTACCTCTTGAAGTAAAATTTTTAGCAAGCACCCCTAAACATGATTAATATGGGCATCCTTTTGATTGCATATTGAGAGGCACAGCTTTCACATGAGCATTGATGCAGAAATTCCGTGTACATTTTGAGCCCATAATATATCATATAGCTTTTCTTAATAAGTTCATCCACTTGTTCCTTTGATATCTCACCATCAGATCTTTAATTACACAAAGCCAGTGATGGACAGGAAAACCGTATCATCCACATTGGGAAATACTTAACTATAAAGAATTAAAACAATTACATCAGGACGACAGGCACAAACTGGACAAACAGGGGCACAGTTGTATTCTATTTATGGAGAAGTAGGGCACATAACTTTCAGATAAGAATGAATACAGTAAGGATAATACTTATTTTGTTTTGTTTCCAGATTTATCTTATGCATGGACTTTCAATGATAACCCCTTATATGTTCAAGAGGACAAAAGACGGTTTGTATCACAAGTGACAGGGAACTTGTACATTGCCAAAGTGGAGCCATCAGATGTTGGCAACTACACTTGCTTCATAACACACAAAGAAGCCCAGAGAAGTGTTCAAGGACCACCCACTCCATTAGTACAGCGCACTGATGGTAAGATGAGTTATCTTAGGGATAAGTTTTGTCTGTGAATTTTGAATCTTGGGGAGATCTGTAGAGCTTTCTGCTTTCCTCTGTTTCAGTGGAGCCATAATATCTAGGAGTTGAGGTTTAATTCACAAATATGATGAAAATTACATACTGTCAAAAATTATAGAAAACTATACAATTAATCCACATGGTATAGTATAGATGATTCTGAGAATGCTATGCCATTTCCTCTCTGGATCTAAAACAGATCCTTTATTTGCTTAAGAAATATTTTATTAAAAAAGAAACAATGTTTGGGAGGGTAGTCATGTGTATGTGAATGTGTGAGTGCTGGCAAAATTATTTATTAACCTAATATATTTTCAATGAACATATGATACAGCTTTTCTTTAATGCCACTTTCTTTTCCATATTTGTCTCTTTTGTTCACCCTTATTTTTTCCCAGTTGGCAAGGCAGGAAAACAATTCACATCCAAGGAAAGTAAATCAATTCAACATTAATAATGAGCATTCCAAAGAAAAATGAAACACAAAATTCATACTAATTATATTTCTCCAAGGGACATAATTTAGATTGGTCACTGATGATTTTGGAGTTTAGTCAAGCAATAGCTGGTATAAGATTTAGAGCTAGAAAATCTAAGAAAGTCATAAAAGTAGAAAAATCCTCTAGTTGATTCTTTATTAAATATTCACAGTGGTAAAGGTAAAGTTGGAAATATCTGCTGATGTGTTTTATGATCAGATTCTGGACTTGAAATGTAATACGCCCATAGAGTTTTCCTCCTAAGTTCAAGAAAAGCAGGAATATAATTTAATGATGGCTAACAGAATCATGGAATTAGCTCCATACAGGGAGTTCTTATGACAGAGCTTTTATAATCACTAACTACTCAAATATATTTGCATGGTCTTAATTAGAATTCATCAACCACTGGACTTATTCTTAAGTCCAATTTCTCCCCTTCAGTGAGTGCTCTGTTCACGATCACAAGAGCTCCTAAGCCAGTAATATGCATAGAAACTATCATATTGGCCTTTTTTCTCCCTATCTACCTACTTTCTTCTCTTCTTAATTCCTTCATTATTCTATCTCCTCTATTCTTTTCAATACATTTATGGTAAAAATACACAAAAGCATCATACATAATACGAAAAAAAAATTCTAAAAGTAGTCACTCAAGAAGTATCACACGTCAAAGAAATAGAAAAAATAAAATTTACCAATTTATTTGAATGAAGTAGTACTGTCTTTTCAACCACAGCCTCTTCGAATGTTTAGAATGATTAAGTTCTAAAAAAGGAAGTATTTTTATTTTGTAAAAGAATTTATATTATTTTTAAGATGCTCCTGTGGAATACAGGGAAATTTGGAATGCATTTATTCTGATATTTTGGTATATCTTAGGTATTTCTTTTTTAGGGGATAGAGGAATGAACTAATTTTTTAAACAGCATCATGAAATGATGCTATCATTCATCATCAGTATATAAAAATATTGTTAACTAAAGGACAGAATAATCAAATTTTGATAACTAAAGCATTTGCTTCATAGAAAAATCTCTGTTCTTTAGAAATGCTGCTAGCTCTTTTGGTATCTAACAGGTGTGATGGGGGAATATGAACCAAAGATTGAAGTGCGTTTTCCTGAAACTATTCAAGCTGCAAAGGATTCATCTGTAAAACTGGAATGCTTTGCCCTTGGAAAGTAAGGTTGTTTTGTTTTTTTCTAATTGTTTTAATTAATACAAACAAACAAATATTTTGGTATTCAAATGTTGCTCTCTAGGTAAATTAGCAAACATAAGTGAACTTGCATAAGATGGCAAGCAGGTCACTGAATTTTTGACGTATCCTTCACTCTATTTTCTTGTACATCCAGAAATATATTACCTGGAGTGTCTCCTTGCTTAATTAATCAACAACTCTTGTAAATGAAAAACCTGCACAGCTAGTTTCCAAAATAAGATAAATTAAAGGCCATTGTTCACAGTGGATAATTAGAATTGAGCCAAACCTGTCCTGGTAGGGGAAGCATTTTGTTTTACTACTCAGAAAAGTGTTTATAAGCAATAAGTTTGGAAAGCTTTGAATCCAGCCACAAATCTGCTTTTTTTTCATGGAATGTTCAGAACACTGCTTTTTGGCAATATTAAAATTTCATTTTGATACCCATAAACACCAGTAACAAAGTGATAAAATTCCACTTTAAAATATTAATGTATATATGAATTATCTGGGGGATAGCTAGATTGAGATTCAATAGATTTGGTGTGTCATCTGATTTCTTCATTTCCAACAAACTCCTAGGTAATAGTGATTCTTCTTGCCTATAGAACAAACTTTGAATAGTAAGAGACTTTACTCTCAGCACCACCTTTAAGTGCTTATCTATAAATCCAGAATCTATTCCTAATGTGGGCCTCATATTCAGAAATAATGATTTACATTCAAAACTATGGGAAATATCCTTAAAAGTCTTAATCCTATTATTAAGCAAACATATCAAGCAATCCAAATAATGTTTGTTCGTTTGTGTGTACATGCTCAGTGGTGTCTGACTCTTTCCAACACTAAGGAGTGTAGACTGCCAGGCTTCTCTGCCCGTGGGATTTGCCAGGCAAGAATACTGGAATGAGTTGCCATTTCCTCCTCCAGGGGATCTTCTAGACTCAGGGATGGAACCAATATCTCCTACATTTCCTGTATTGCAGTTGGGATTCTTTACCACTGAGCCACAGGGGAAGCCCAGTCCAAATAATTCTGGTTACTAAATATTTTGTAACCAAAATTCTTAGGTTCTATTTCCCTAGTGGCTCAGTGGTAAAGAATCTGCCTGAAATGCAAGAGCAGCAGGAGATGTGGGTTCAATCTCTGGATTGGGAAGATCCACTGGAAGAGGAAATTGCAACCCACTCCACTATTCTTGCCTAGAGAATCCTGTGGACAGAGGAGCCTGGTGGGCTACAGTCCACAGGGTCGCAAAGAATCAGAACTGACAGTTAGTTTAGTTGCTCAGTTGTGTCTGACTCTTTGCAAACCCACAGTCTGAAGCATGACAGGTTTCCCTGTCCCATCACCAACTTCTGGAGCTTTCTCAAACTCATGTCCATTGAGTCGGTGATGCCATCCAACCATCTCATCCTCTGTTGTACCCTTCTCCTCCTGCCTTCAATCTTTTCCAGAATCAGGGTCTTTTCCAATGAGTCAGTTCTTCACATCAGGTGGCCAAAGTATTGGAGCTTTAGCTTCAGCATCAGTTCTTCCAATGAATATTCAGGATATCCTCTAGGATAACTGGTTTAATCTCCTTGCAGTTCAAGAGACTCTCAAGAGTCTTTTCCAAAACCACAGAGTGCAAAGGCATCAGTTCTTCAATGTTCACCTTTCTTCATGGTCAAACTCTCACATCCATACATAATTACTGGAAAAACCATAGCTTTGACTAGATGGACCTTTGTTGGCAAAGTAATGTCTCTGCTTCTTAATGTGCTGTCTAGGTTGGTCATAGCTTTTCTTCCAAGGAGCAAGCATCTTTTAATTCCAAGGCTGCAGTCACCATCTGTAGTGATTTTGGAGCCCCCTCAAAATAAAGTCTGCCACTGTTTCCATTATTTCCCCATCTATTTGTCATGAAGTGATGGGACCAGTTCTTCATTTTTGAGTGCTGAATTTTAAGCCAGATTTTTCACTCTCCTCTTTCAGTTTCATCAAGAGGCTCTTTACTTTTTGCCATAAGGATGATGTTATCTGCATATCTGAGGTTATTGATATTTCTCCTTGCAATCTTGAATCCAGCTTGAGCTTCATCCAACCCAGCATTTTGCATCATGTTCTCTGCATATAAATTAAATAAGCAGAGTGACAATATACAGTCTTAACGTACTCCTTTCCAAATTTGAAACCAGTCCATTGTTCCACATCCAGTTCTAACTGTTTCTTTTTGACCTCCCTACAGATTTCTCAGGAGCAAGGAAGGTGGTCTGGTATTCCCATCTCTTTAAAAAGTTTCCACAGTTTGTTGTGATCCACACAGTCAAAAGCTTAGTGTAGTCAATAAAGCAGAAGTAGATGTTTTTCTAGAATTCTCTTGCTTTTTTGATGATCCAATGGATGTTGGCAATTTGATCTCTGGTTCCTCTGCCTTTTCTAAATCTAGCTTGAACATCTGGAAATTCTCAGCTCACGGACTGTTGAAGTTTACATATTTGGCCCCACAGTATTTGTTCAATAGATAATTATAGATTGTTTAAATTATTTTAAGAGATTGACAAATGGGAGTTTTGTCAGTTTTTGTTTACTTGCCTTGAAAGATATGATGAACTTTCACCATTTTTTAAACTTTCTCAGAAATTAAAGTATATAAAACACCATAAAATATCAGCAAAATACTTTGAAAATTTGTTGGTTTATTTAAAAAGAAAACCAATGAAAAATAGTATCTGAAAAGAATATTAATAGTTTACTTTATCATGTTTGGCATCAGGAAATATAGATTCCTGTAATTTAAAAAATACATAATAAATAAGTGAAAAGAATTGATGCTAGTTCTCAAGGATCTCATGTAAATAAATTTCATGTGCTAATCATTTATAACTAAGACTTTATATGGTACACCTAATCTTCTTAGTTGGGCAGGGTACCTCATATTTTTATTATATTTGAAGAAGATGAGGCTCAAAGTATATAAATAACTGGTTCAATTTCATGCTTCTGATAAAAAAGAAAGGAACTTCAAATTTAGTCTCACCTAATTTTAAGTTCTGAACTTAGAAACTTTTGAGTAAATGGTTAAGATAACTGCTCTCCAAGTTAGAGGAGGCAGATTGAATTCTCAATTTTCTCAAGAGTTGTCTGACCATTGGCAAACATCCTTCTTAACTGTTATGAATTTCCATATCCTAATGCAAAAAAGGTTAAAATGATATCTGTCTCCTGTATTGTTTTGAAGATTACAGTGCATAATACATGTAAAAATATGGCAAATATGATACATATGTACAAAATAAAAATCCCTCAATGATAAAGTGTATGTTCATTGTTAAGTTTATATATAAAAGAGCTGATGCACATGAAATAAAATTAAGGAAGAATGGGAAAATGGTGAGAATCACTTCACTGTACCTCTTAGAAAATTGTCAAGGAAATAATTGACTTAGTGGAGTGTGTACCATAACATTTTATCTGACAAAGTTAATCAATGTTGAGATTGTATTTATTAAAGCTATTATTAACATAGAATTGAAATGCCTAGGTGTTAAAATGGAAAGTCTGAAGCATCCACAAGGACATAATGATAGTGTTAAAATGTTCTGCATAAGAAACATATATTCTGTGTAACTGAAGTGCAGATATAGTTCTCATTTCTTCAGATGAACAGAATGTAGATGAAAATCCTTTATATATTTGGAAAATATTATGCAAATGTTAGCTACTAACAAAAAAGATTTTTCACTACCTGTGTCCCCTGCAGTGGACATTTACCAAATACTCCACTTTCTGAATTTGCAACATTAACAAACACACAAACAATGAACTCCCTAGAAAGTTAGTTAATTGATAAGCATAATTAACAATCTGAAAATAACAAAATCAACCCCCCTTTTAAATGATAAATATATATCTATTTGCAGGTCTATTGCCAAGTGTTTTACAAACTATTGAATGATAATTATAAATTATGTTCTCTGACATCCCTTTATAAAAATATTGCTGTGCAATGCTTGATTTTGCTGTATTTTTTGTTTCAAACAAATATGTTCCAAACAATGTTGGGACTGCTTTGTACAAATCCTTTTAAATCTCCTCGTTCACTTTCTGAGGTACTACATTTCTTTGTAGTAAGTTGGATACAGTCCAAACTGAAAAAGCTAATTGGTTCAGTGAGGAATAAAATCAAGAGTTCTTTCTCTTATCAACAATGTTTCTAAACACTTTTGCTAACTAATTACTGACTACTATTTATGTTATAAATTATACATTCATTAAACTAAGGTTAATATATTTTAGTTAATGAGAAAGAAGGGGAAGCGGAGAGGGGAGTAAGGAAATTATTAAGTGAATAGGAAAGAGGAACACACACGCACACAAAAAATAACACACGTCATTGCCAGTTTAGACAGTTTCTGAAATACAGGCTGGTTTTCATGAAATGTTTGTGGAAATATTTCCTAAGTAGCTAGGAAATAATTCCATTTATCCTGGGAATATTTCTTCTCTTGAATGGATAGATTATTTTGGAATTTATCTTGCTTATTGGCCTCTGAGCTTCCTGGGTCTGTGGTTTGGTAAATGTCACTAATTTTGGAAAATTTCCAGTCATTCTTACTTCAAATATTTATTCTGATCATTTCTCTCTTTGCTCTCCTGGTGTTCCCATTGACATCTGTTTCACCATTTGTAGTTGCCCCCAGTTCCTGGCTATTCCATTCTTTTGTTGTTGTTTCTTTCTTTCTTTCTCTCTCTTCCCATTTTAATTTGGGATGTTTCCATTGACATTTCTTCTCATTCACTTACTCTTTCCTTAGTCACACTCAGTCCACTGGTAAACCTAGCAAAGATATTCTCACTTACATTAGAGTGTTTTTATATCTATCACTTCCTTTTGATCCTTTCTTAGAATTTCTTTTTTTTTTTTCTGCTACATTAATCCTTTGTTCTTTCACGTTGTCTGCTTTTTCCATTAGAGCCCTTAACATATTAATTTTAGCAGTTTCAAATTCCCAATGTGACAGTTCAAAAATATTTGCCATATTTGAGTTTGGTTCCACTGTTTGCTTTTCTCTGCAGAATGTACATTTTAATTGGCCTTTTATATATTTTTGTTGTTGTTAAAACCTAGTAGGATGTAACAGGTAAAAGTAAGTGATTTTACGCTAGATTTTAGTGTAAACTTTTATGTTTATCTGGCAAGGAGTTAGGCCGTGTTTACTGTTTGCTGTAGCTGTGGTTTCAGAGGCTAAAACTCCCTCTATTGTTTTTCTTTCTGTTTTCCCTGTTATTTTCAGGTTTCCCTAGAGACTCTTTCTTAATTAGAGACTGAGGTCTGCAGTTTCTTTACCTACAACCCCTAGCTGTTTATTCAGAAGACCTATCAATGATATGAACGTCCTTGTTAGCTAAGTTTAGCATCTCAATAATTTATGGATCTGTTTCTGTTGACTGTTTTTGCTTCTAATCATGATTCCTATTTTTTTATGATTTTCAGGTTATCTAATAATTCAATTTAATTAGAGATATAATAAATATTATGTTGTTAAAAGCTGGATTGTTGTGTACTTCTTTCAAGTATTGGATTTTATTGATAGGAATTAAGTTACAGTGAATCTGCTTGACCTTTTCTGTAGCTTAGTTTAAACTTCCTTGGGTATAGAGTAGATGTTAGTCTAAGCCTAGTTTATTTCTAAGATGCTTCTTCCTATCAAATGCTCTAAATGTTTACTATCTCTCTTCTCTAGCATGTTGGAACTCGAACATCTTTCAGCCCTGTTTGTGCTCTGAAAATTGTTCTTTGTCCAGCCTCATTTATCATTCTTATGTAGATTTCTGGAGCACTTACTTTCTCTAGTCCCATTGTCTCTGATACTCTGCTCTGCAATCCCAGCCACTTCAGTCACCTTGTGTCTCCTAACTCAGTGGCAGTCTTGTCCTATTTATGTTTGCTTCTTCATTCAGTATTCTGAAAGTGCCTGGAGGCAAAAAATCTGGGATATCAATGGCTTACTTCATACATTTCCCATTCTTTAGGGATCACAGTTTTATGCTGCCCATTGTTACTTCCCTGGAATCAGGTTTTTTTCCCATTATATTTGTCCAGTTTTCTAATTGTTTCTGGCAGGAGAGTAAATGCAGGTCCAGTTAATCCAACAGTGCTAAATTTCAGATTTTTTTTTTTAAGGTTAATTTTATTTATTTATTTTTTAAGTATTTTTTTCCTCCCCAAACATCTCTGTGTGTGCTGAGTCACCCAGTGGTGTCTAACTCTTGTGACCCCATGGACTACAGCCCACTAGACTCCTGTGTCCACGGGATTTCCCAGGCAGGAATACTGGAGTGGGTTGCCATTTCCTTCTCCAGGAAAGCTAATTTTAAAGGTAAAAAGGTGAAGTTTAGAGAAATGAAATAATTGATACACATAAGTTGTAAATTTGCAATTCAAATTAAAAATCACTGATTCTGACTCCAAAACTCACGCTTATAGCCATTTGATATTTACATCAAATACTCTTTTTAATATACAAATTAATTCCCTATGTGCAGATGCAGTTAGCCCTAAATTTTGTAAATGTTTTCCTTTAAAAGGCTTGAAAAATTTCAGCAAAATGGTAAAAAAGGTGTTATCTGAGAATGAAATTATGGATATATTACCCATTTAGATTCTCTGCAATTACTAATATTTCAGCAAATAGTAAGTTTAATTTTATATATTAAAGTTTTTGATAATTCAAAAGATAACCTTTTCAAAATTCATTATTTTTGAATGAGAAGAAAAAGCTCTCTCTAAAAATCAATCAGGGCCATTATGGAGGATACACTCCACTGGTTTATATGTGGCAATGGTAATAGCTACTATTCATAAAAATCTAGGATAGATAATTAGGAAGAGTACAGAAAATATACCAACCGACATAGGGGGCTGCTGCAGTCATGCAGGCAGAGAGTGTGGAGAATGAGACCTATGGAAGGCTGGCTAGAGTGTTTACTCAAAGACCCTAACCATCTTAAACCACCATGGGTTAATGTGAATATAGAATAATTAAGACAAAACTTCAGATACTTGCTTGAACTTTAATTACTATGACTTTGGGGACATGTATCTCACTTTCTATGTTGGAGTTTCAGAGCTGACATGATCACAGCTTTCAATTCTCAGCTTTGTCTCATTTGTTTAACATGGCAGACTCTTAATTATCTAAGCTGCAAATTAATTGTATTGTGAAATACCCTGAGAAATTCCCTGGATAGGTGCTATTCAAATATAGTATGATTGACTGATAGCTCTCTGTGTCTCCTTTCAAGAAAATATATGCTTTTGTTCTTACTAAAGAAGTTAAACTGATATAATCATAACTCTTCTACCACTCTCGTAAACAACCAAATATATTTATTTTTCTTTTTTTTTCCATAATAACTTTGCTGTCAATGCTCTGGAATGCAAATAAAATTAGTCACTTTACTCAATGTTCCTATGTGTTATGAAGCCTTCACACAGAGGACTATATTTATGTACCAACAATGATATTTATGTATACAGGTATATCTTATTTATTTATTTTTCTAATTTATGAAGGAAAAGATACCCCAGCTTAGCTATTAATGTTAAGCAGTAAATGTGGAGTCTCACCAAGATGCTGTTATCTATTCCAGAACTTTCAGATGAAAGAGCAGCTATTTGACTTTGCTTTCTTTTACACATATGAACATCATTGAAGAGCATACCACAGAAAGATTGCTCAGGATGCTCAGAATGACAGTAGCATTTTAACACATTATTAGTTTTTTTCCAGAAAATAATGCCTATGGTATTAGTACATCTCTGGCCAATATTATGTTAATATTAAACTAGGTGCATTCAGGGTTTTCAGGCTTTTAACACTTGCTTTAAAAAAATTCAGAGAGACATCTTAAAAATTTCCCATTTGAATGTCTAATAGTTCATTTTTTTTTTGCTTTCCTCATTAAGTTAAATGAATAGAGAGTAAATTATTTTCCTATGAATAGCTTGTCCTGCTTGTCCCACAATGTAGTATACTGAAGCTACTCTTTAGATTGTTTCTAACTGCTTTGCATTTTATCATGATTTTCTATTAGTTCGCATAAGAGGATATGGTAAATTCCATGCAAATATGAGAACTGACAAGCATTCAAGCCAATCTTTGAAAAACTGAAAGACAGCAATCCTCAACAAAGGAACACATAAAAGCACACTCACCATAGGGCTGAAAGTTTTATCAGTGGATTCACTAACATTTCAAGGAAACATTATTTTCTAGAAAGTGTATAGGCTTTGAAGAGATCAGGGTTTAAATAATCAGTCCCCCTGTCAAGTTCCCCTGGAGAAGGAAATGGCAACCCACTCCAGTATTCTTGTCTGGAGAATCCCATGGAGAGAGAAACCTGGTAGGCTACAGTTTATGGGATTGCAAGAGTCGAACACGATTTAGTGCTATCTTCCTTTTCTTTCCCCCGTCAATAGCTGGGCCACTATGATCAGTTTTCCTATCTGTAAAAAAAAGGCAAAAACTAGATGGATGGGTAGATAGACAGGCAGGTGGACTATAGAGAGAATAGGATTGATGTAAGGACTGGAAATAATTTTAAACTTCACCACTCCCTTATCATAATACCTAGCTTATAATAGGCCATCAATACATAATAACAATTAATAAACTGTGGTGTTGTAATTGTCAGTGGCGCTTTGACTGAGAAGGTAAAAAGGAATACACAGGAGGGAGAGAAGGGATTTCTGCATTATATTTCTTTGCTAACACAATCCTCAAGGACTTGCTCAGAACAATGGATTTACCATTTTAAAATAACATATTTATTCTTGATGAGGATTATTGACATCCTTCATTCACTCACTTGGCAAATTAAGCTCCAGTATCTATTAACTTAGCAAATATGCACTGAATATCTTCTTCAATAGTTAATTCCTTTATGCCTTCACTTAGTCAGGAGGAATTCTGACAGCAGATGCTGGACTAGTCCCTGGGATACAAAGATAACAGAAAGACCCCAGGGAGTTTGCAGGCTACTGAAAATAGGATTGATGTAACAATAGGGATCACACATTTTTTTTTTTTTTTTCCTGGACTCTGTTCTTTCCTTACAAACTTTGAATGAAGGAAGATTCAAGAATACTCACTCTGGGAACTTGCCTGATTATCTTTGCTCCAAGTGACTCCTTTTTAAACTGAGACTGGAAAGAGTCACTCTCAATTTCCTTGGTAGAACTAATAAAAGACGGTTATTGAAGGATTTTTTTGTGTGTCTCTGAGAAACAGAAGATTCTTGCCTCTTTTTCTGCCACTTCATTAATACCCTTCCCCCCCCAAATTTTAAAATAACAGTTTTAGAACAGAAAAGTCAGCTGACAGTATAGTAAAATCCCATATAATACCACAATTTCCCTATTATTAATATTTTAAATTAAGATGGTACTTATGTTACAAATAATGAACAAACATGAATACGTCTTTATTAACTAAAGCCATACAAATTTCCTTGGTTTTTACTTGATATCCTTTTTAATTCTAACAATCTATTCCAGGTACCATATTGACTTTTCTTGTCTCCCTAGGCTCTTCTTGGCTGTAGCAGTGTCTCAGACATTTCTTGTTTTTGATAACCCTGAGAGTTTTGAGGAGTAGTGGTCAGTTTTATTGTGGGATGACCCTCTATTGTAATTTGTCTGCTGTTTTCCTTAACTTCATCCTGAGGTTATGGGTTTTGAGCAAGAAGACTGCAAAAGTAAAGTCTTTCACCACATCATATCAAGGTTATTACTCTATCAATATGGTCTATGGCTGCTAATGCCGGCCTTCATCACTTGGCGGAAGCAGTTTTGTCAAGAGTTCTCCACTGTAAACCTACTCATTTTTCTCTTTTCCCATATTAGTCTTTGGAAGGGTCAATGTATGCTGTCCATATCTAACGAGTAAGGGGTCATGATTCACTTCCTCTAAGGTATGAACCTGTGTAATTTATTTGGAATTCTTCTTCATGGGAGATTTTTCACTTCTCCATCCTCGTTTTTCAATTTATTCAATCTTTAATTTATATCAGTATCATGTAGTGGATATTTATTTCACTTTGGGTTATAATCCAATACTGCTTTGTTTTGATGCTCAAATTTTTTTAGCATATTCTTTGTAGAACACTTTTAAAAATCTTTACAAATATATATTATGGACATATTTCCCATTAAACAATTTTCTTTACCTTCATACGAAATGACAGTGGGGCATTCAAATGTGTATTTTCAGCCAGTCTCTTATTTGTGAACATTTGATTTTCTTCTATTTTGTTTACATTTTTTGTTGTCATAAATAATGACGAAATGAATATTCTTGGGGCTATATTTTGTCCATCTGCATGCAAACCTCTTCAGTATAATTTTAGAAAATTAAATTATGGAATAACAGGAATGTAAAAGCTAAAGTTTCTGATATGTGTTGGCAAATTCTTCTCAAGAACAACTGCAGAGGGTCCATTTTCAAATGGACCAAATTACAAGTTGGGTATCTTTTGATCCTGCATACTGAATCCAAAAAGTCAAACGTTCCTTTCACTTTTTTTTTCCCCTATTTCAAAAGCCAAAATTGGATTTTTACACTGCTGTTTCAAAAATCAAATTAATCTAAAGGCCCTAAAAGTCATCCAGGAAGAATATATATACCCTTCCCATCTCAGTCTACATCGCCTTTCTCAGGAGACTTACAAATCTTACTTTTTAAGTAACTGGCAATTGCAGGAGAGAAAGATTTCAAATCCAAGTTGGAACTGAACTGAAGGAAAAGTAGTTACTTCCATTTTTCCTGTTAACCTTGGAACGCATCTCTAGAAATTTTATTGGAATCTGGAGGCATCTCAATATGTTAAAATAAAAACAACTTTGATTTCATCTTCTGGCCCCTGGACAAAAGAAACTCTAACTCCAAATTATAAAACACGTTAGTTAATTAGGTAAGGAATATATTTCTAAGCACACGTTATACTGACCAAAAAGATGATTCTCACGCTGTAGCTGTTTAACTCATGCAGGAGCAGCAAAGCATGGTAGTTTAGAGCTCAATCACTATGGAAAGAGACTTTAGTTCAAATCATTTTTTTTGTAATTCACTGTGTGATACTGCACCTGTTACCAACCTATTTTATTTCCAATCTCCTTAATCCACAAAATGTTAATAGCAACAGTCTTGTGTCTTAAGATATTATCATATAGTTTCAATGAAGCATTTAGCACAGTGCTTGGTATAGAATATGATCAATAAATGTTAGATATATTAATAATAGAATGATTAAATATAACAAACCATACATAATGTCTCCTTAATTTCTTTATGTGAACATTTATGATTACGAGCAGAGCTAAAGTCAAGCTCTATAATTTCTAAGGAATTCTAACTCTCAACATAATTCTGAAGGAACGTGAGCCTCCAGAACCTACCTTGACCAAAGTATAATTTCCTCTCCTGTAGGGCAACATAGCACTCATATACTTGGTGAAGTATTTATTTAGGATTAATATTATGTATTCATTAAACATTATGCAGATGCTATCGACCTAGTTTTTTTTTTTTTTCCTGCTATGTACTGTGTTATTTTCAGCCCTACTATACCTTGAAATTACGGGCTCCTGTTTTACGTTTCATGTACCAATTAGTGTTTATACTGTGGAGTAGAAAGTGGCCATAAAAGTCTTAGGGACTTGGGACAACAGAACCTCACTGTCCCTGTGTGGGTGATCACGGTACTGAGACAATTTAGCAAACTTTATTATTGGTTCAAACTTTATATTTCAGAATGTGTTCTCATAATATATATCCTCATTTTATCCTTTCAAGCAGCCTTTCATGTATCCATTGCTATCTCTAATTATAAGCAGAAAGCTGAGGCTCAGAGATGTGAGGTAATTTGCACTCAATTACACAAAACTTGCCTGTGCCCTACATGCAAGTACTGTTTTGCTACTACTACTACTAAGACCAAACTATTTGTGGGCTTTTCAATTGGCTGCAACAAGTGTAGTACCAAATACCAGAAAAATGCATGCACACAATAATGTTTTTTCCCCCAAGGGAAACCTGGTATAGACACTGACCAGGAGAACAGGATCATGATTATATTTAGATCACACAGAGAAAAAAGAAAAAAAAAAAAAAAATCCTTTTTCCATAACAATGAGATTGCTTTTCTACAGAACTCATGAATTTATCCATATTGTATCCCCATAGGACAGTCTTATATCCCAAGCTCTTTGTATGAATATTTCAAGTTGAGGAAATGAAAGCATCTAGTTGAACAGTCTGAAAATAGAATAGAAGCACTCTGTGCTGGTTTTGTTATTCTGCTTTTCACTCTTCGATTAAAAATGGCCACAGACAGGATTTTCTGAAATGAGGTTCAAGTTAAGAATAATCCCAAATATAAGCATCTTAGGAAACTGGTTCTCTGTACTAGTACTTAAAAACTTGGTATAGCCTGGATTTAAGCTGTGGATAATGAGGTTTAAGAAATCCAAGGGAAAAATATAATAAGCTTTCTCAAATAGCACTAGTAATGAAAATTCTATTTATGGGCCAAAAGTATAGAAGTGAAGCAGAGTTTCTACAAGTATGTGAAGAGCTTTAATTTAACTTCCAATTCAGGCTGAATTAGCCCAGATGGTTAACAAATATAGTCTCTGTCTCCAGATAAAACTAATAGGATGCTCACTCTGTAAAAGCACAATGACAAGAGAGTAAGAAGTACAAGTCCTCATGGCAATGCTTATTTAAGAAGCACAAAACCAGAGGAAGAGGGAAGAAAGATAAATAAAAGGGAGAGGGAAAAAAGAAAAACAGAGAGGGAAAGGACATAAGTAAGGAAGAAAAAGAGACAGAGAGAAAGGAGGAGAGAGAGATAGGAAGGAAGGAGAAAGAAAATTTGCTCTTATGACCTAGTAGTCTTTTAGAACTGTGCAGACTCATGTTGCAGGAAAATATAAATACAAAATAAGAAAAGGCTTCTGTAAAGTTTTCTGAAATACACAGTTCATGAATGTCTCATTTGTGCTGTGAGGAAACTTTGAATGAGAGAGTTGCTTCAAATTGGTTTTCTTTTCTGAGATTTGTATTCAAGATTTTTTTAAAAAAAGAAGTGTGTGGGGGGGGTGGATTTGGAGCTGAAAGGGAAATTTTGCCAGAAATGGCTGATACCTGAAGTTACAGGATGATGGTGGCACCACGTATTTTGACTTAATCCTTTAATGGCAGAGCCTCAAGTGATTTAATAAGAATTCTCACTCTGAAGACCCTTCAAAGATCTCCTTGTTCCATTGAATTCTTCATATATTAATACATTAACTTTAGATTTTAAGTAGACCACTTATTTTAAATTAAAATGAACTGCCAGGGAATACTGCATCACTGATATCATCAACGTAGATAAGCTAGATAGGTCTTAAAAAGAATGTTGAAGCCACAGAAGGAAAAGGAGTCTACTAGTGCTAATAACTGAATGGGTGGCAACTCAGAATTGGAAGCTGGATCACAATAAATTAGCCTGTACTGGAACTCTAAGTGGAAGAGAATTGGCAGGTAATAATTTAGCAGAAATTACCTGTCTAAACGTGAGTACCATTTCAAAAAGGTAATTAGGATTGTTAGCAGCTTCCAGCTAAATATTAAACTGAGATGACATATGGACACCATCTGTCACAAGCCTGGTACATAGTAAGCACTCAATTAATGGTTATTACTATTCATAAATAAATGCTTAGCTTTCTCACAAAGCATTTTTTTTTCCTCTTTGGCGAATGTTGTCTAATTACTTTCCTCCCTACCACAATGGTCCTAGATGATTTGTCAAGTTGAAAAAAAAAAAAAAAGGGTTTTACAACAAAGCATGCTATAGCTCACTTGAGAGATCCCTGCTCTCATGATAAGGAAATGAACATGACAGTATGACCAGAGGCATTATCTTCTTAGCAGGCAGTCTATCAAACAGGCAGAAGCGGGGCATTTACTTCTAGAGACATACATGCGTGCTTGTGCACCCATTTCATGTCCAGTATGGAGATCTGATTTTAGCTTATGCATGATTCATAAATCAATTTATGTTAAATGCCTAGTCATACAGAGTTCTTAAAGGAGACTAGAAAACAAATAAACATAAGCTAGGGTTCTTATTTTGAAATGATAACAATAATATAATGATTTTATATTATTTTTAAAGTCATTAACACAAAAAATACTGTTTCATGTGTTTTACATGGTGTTAAATGTGTGAAATGTATTATATTAATACCATTTAATCTTCACTATAATCCTGTGAAGTATATACTAGTACTAAGCCCTATTCTCAGCTTCCTGGGTAGCTCAGCAGATAAAGATTCTGCCTGCAAAGCAGGAGACCCTGGTTAAATTCCTGGGTTGGGAAGATCTACTGGAGAAGGGATAGGCTACCCACCCTGTATTCTTGGGCTTCCCTGGTGGCTCAGATGGTAAAGAATCTGCCTGCAGTGAGGGAGAGCTGCATTTGATCCCTGGGTTGGGAATATCCCCTGGAGGAGGGCATGGAAACCCACTCTAGTATTCTGGCCTAGAGAATCCCCATGGGCATAGGAGTCTGGCGGGCTACAGTCCATGGGGTCACAAAGAGTCGGATATGACTGAGTGACTAAGCACAGCACTGAGTGACTAAGCCCTATGCTATAAATGAGAAAGTTTATGTTATAAATGTACAATAAAATATAGCTGATAAGTTTAAGAATTACACTCTGCTCTGTACTCTATATATAGTATTCTAATAGCTTTGCTATTAATAGTAGCATCAGTATTAGTATTTCATTGCTTACATAGAATCGTATATCTTGGAAAATTTAGCTTACATTTGAAATTGAACTCACTACTAATATAATTTCATCTTTTGTTGATTTTAGTTCTTCCCACACACTGTCCACTTGGGATGGCTTCAGAAAAGAAAGAGGGTGAGAAATCTAAAGCAATTAATTGTCAACTACTAATTGGCACTTGCCTTTGGCACTTGCCATCTACCTCTACAAGGATTAAATAATGTGTTGCTGTAGCTACTGACTTTCAATATCCCCTGAAAGGAGTTCAGGGTAGAGAGCAGAAATGAGGTAACCTGTGCTCTGGGAAAAACTGGCAGAACAGGTCTTTAGATAGCTAGATATTTTCAGGAGCTGATTTTATGAGCCCAATTCTTATATCCTCTGATATCTAGAAAAGCCCTAAAATTCATCATGATGATGACTGCTCCTCATGACTAGAAGAAGCCTTTTGCAAAAAATATGTGCTTTACTGAACATACTTTCCCTTCACCAAAATCATATATATATATTGATCTTTTTCCCTACCTCTTTGGAACAGTTTCTCAGAAACTTGCTGTCTCCCTGGCTATAATCCTTATTTTGTACCAATAAAACATAAGTCACAATTGCCACGTGGTTCATTCTTTTAAAATCTACATCATTTACATCATTTACTGTCTTCATAAGACGTGCCCAGACTAAATGGGAACTTTTCATTAAAATGAACGTGCATTTTTATGTAATCTATGCTTTACAGTTATTCTCCCTGACTCTATAGCTCACATGACCAGTAGTAATCAAGAGGCTCCTGACATTCATATTTTGTAGTGACATAACAAATCTGAAAAAAACTTTAACATTGAATTAGTATCTGCAAAATCATATAAAATTTGAATTTTCTCCCATTAGAAATTTTCACATGAAATGCAGCCATAAAATGCACTTGATAAGACTCAATTAAAAAAAAATGTTTGAGTGACTGTTTTTGATAGTTTAGCTGCTCTGAGAATTCTAAAATATCCAGAGTGTAAAATAAAATATTCTAAATAAATCTACTAATACCATGTCATACAATTCAATCACACAGATAGAAAATATCTTAACAGCTTTTTAACCCAGGCATTCAGCCTATTTCTCAAGTCTTTTTTAAAATGAAAGTAGCAGGTAAACTATGCAAATAGGCATAAGGCAAAAAATGACTATTGACCAACAGATATATTTGAGGGTTTTTTTTTTTTTTTTTTTTTTGGCATTGACACGATTTAATATAGGCATGTGAAGAATTCCAAGTTACCTTTCTTTGCGTTAGCTTTGGTTTTCAAACACACTGTCTCCATTTCGTTGGAAATTGTTGCCTAAAAGTGCCAAGTATATATCCTAACATCTGAGGAAAACTAGTGACAAAAGATCCTGTCTTTAATAGCTCTTTCAAAGGCAGTCCCAGAATTGATCTAGCTGTCTCTGATTGTGTTGTCTTAGTTACCATAGTTGACCCACCATGGTGGCCACAAAACACCAATGTCTAATGGTAAGACCTGAGTCTCGTGCTCACTCCTGCATCCAGATGTGCATGCAGGCATGCTTAGCTGTGTCTGACTCTTTGCAATCCCATAGACTGTACAACCTGTCAGGCTCGTCTGTTGATAGAATTTTCCAGGCAAGAATACTGGGGTGGGTTGCCATTTCCTGTTCCAGGGGATCTTCCCAACCCAGGGATAAAATCCGTGTCTCCTGCATTGACAGGCGGACTCATCATCACTGAGCCACCTGGGAAGTCCCAAGAGGTGCAGTCCATCCACTTCAAATCAGATGGACTAAAGATAGGAAGCACTGGGTTTTCCAAAGAAAATAAAAATGCACACACAAAAACAAACATATGTCCAATGCAGACTGAGAATACAGCAGTCTAATTCTTCAGTCCTTCTTCAAAATTGGAAGCTCTTATGTTAGAAACCAGTACACTGAAACGTACAACTTTCTCCATAGTTGAGTGGTTTATTAGACAAGGTGTATTACTCTAAACATAATTGAGGTAAGAAAAACAAGCATCTATCTAGAGGATGTTCTTTAAGTGAGAAACTTAAATATCTCTTAAATATCTCTACATTTTTTGCCTTCTACTATAATTTTGACCCTATAGAGCATTGTTCTTAAAATATATTTCACAATCATGATTTTTCATAAGGATTATACTGCTCAGTTTTTGGTCTTACATGCCATTAACGTTCACTTTCACAGAATATCATTTTTATGTGTGTCTATTGGCTATATAGAAGTACCATACTGAGAAGTATTTAAAGGTCCCTTACAGTTGGTATTGTAATTAAAGTATACTGTTCAATTACTGGTTCAGAGATATAGATAAATAGGTTAAAAATTGACTCCTGTCTTCACAGTTAAATAAAGAGCATGACATAACAATGGGAAAATATTCAGCCTTTACTGATTTTTTTTCTGAATGTTTTAGGTTAAAACCTTTTTTAGTTGAATGTTTTGCATGTATTTCTCATAAACCTCAGAGATACACTACCACAAAAAGATAAAGAATCATGGATTCAGATAAATATCAGAGCCTCTATTTATTATTCTCTTTGTAAATACATTTTCTTAGAATTTTTTCTATTACAAGAGTAATAGATGCTTATTGTAGAAAAATAATGGAAAAATTGAGATAAGCAGAAAAAGGAAAATAAAAGGCAGTTATATCCTCACCACCTGTAGATACTAAATTTTCATGTTCACATATGCACTGTATGTATTTTTAAAAATTGGATAACACTGCCTCAGACTTGGTGAAGATCTTTATCAGTGAATAAACTTTCTTTTAGAAATTTGTTTTAGAATAATTATTTAGAACTTGTAGTTTTGTATTTAATAAAATGAATGAATAAGAAAACTAGCTACATGAGGTTACTTGTTGGTAGGAATATGCTGTTTTACTAAAATGTCAACCTAAAGTTATAATGTCAAGGCTTTTTCAAAGGACAAAAACAAAACTTATTAAAATTATGATTTTTGTATTTAATTAAAATTCAAGTTGTATTTGTCACTGTATGCTAATTCTGAGAAAAAAATAGACAAATCAAACAATGACTGGTGAGTATTCTTTCTGTGAAATATGTGTGAGTACATTTATGACTTTCTACACAGTGTATATCTTTGATTCGCACATCAGGATCCTCATTGTAGGCCAATGAAAACTTCTTGAGGCTTCCACAATTTTGTTGCTTTATTTGAAGCCTCTACTGAATCATCACCAGTTATCTGTGGTTGTTATGGCTCAGATTCTATAGATCTTTATTTGTCAACCACTTTGTATATGATTGGGTGGTTCTCCTACATTATTTTTGTGGACTTGGAAAAAGTCCTGCATCTTCTACAAAGTTTATAATTTGGTTTTGCAAAATGATTTACTATTATTAAGCTGAACATTTAGAACAGAAATTATTTAAGCACCTGAAAATCTATAAGGGAATGAAAAATTATTTGAAAATAAGAAAGGAAAGATGTTGGTGCTAATAGATTGGGGTTGATTTTTAAGATGATTAATTTATTAGGGAATATTTTCTGGTTAGAACTTTATTTATAGCCTACATTTTCATTACATTCTATTATATCTATATAAGTAAGGCCTTCTTCACCATGAATTTCTAAATTCATCTCTATTGTTTGACACTTAGATTCATATATTATAAAATGTATTTTTTTCTTTTGCTGTTTAAAAAGGTAATCATATCAGACAAAATATATTACATAAAAGATACTAAGGTAAATTCCTATAATAAAGGAATTGTTCACACATTCTTTCTGAAAAGAGACAAAGTACAATGCAAAGATTTTTTTTTATGTTATTAAAAAAAATGTGTATAAATAATACATTCTTTTGAGGATAGCAGATTCTATACTCCCAGTTCATTTGGGTCTGTTATATAGTACTGATCTCCTTTGATAATCTAGCTCACCATTCATGTATGTCTTCAGTTACCTATTAGTACCAATTTAGCTACAGAGGAATCTGAGTTTTTGCCTTAGAATCTGTAAATATAGAAAGAACTTGCCTCCTCTTAAATATCACATCCTCACAGAATTTCCTGACCTTCATATTTAAATCGATACAATCCTGTTACTATCCCTGCACCCTCTTTCCTTTGTTTCAGTTATTGCAATTTACAAATCTGATTTTTATATTGGTTTATTGTCTGTTTCCCCCCAGTGTGTGAGCAACATGAGGACAGAAAACATGCTTAGTCATCAATTTATTCCCTGATCCTATTACTGTGACTTGCTCATGGCAGGCACTTAATAAACTATTAAAATTGCTGGATGAATGAATGGCAAATGACTGCATAGTCTGAAAACTAGTCACAGTGTAGTATATTGACTGATATTTTTCCTTGAGAGTTAAGCTTAAGGAATTCTTATTTTATCCTGCTGTTGTAAAGACTAAACCATCTTCTATTCTAATGAGGTATAACTGTTTAGTCCCATCCCTGATATTAGTTGGAGGAGGTTGGATGGAAGTCCATTGCCGGGGAAAGTCAAATACAGCAAATCCCAAGCTATCCTTGAAATCCCGAACTTTCAACAGGAAGATGAAGGCTTCTATGAGTGTATTGCAAGTAACCTTCGAGGAAGAAACCTTGCAAAGGGTCAACTCATTTTCTATGGTGAGCTAATAGAATTTCAAAAAGTATATGAAATATTTGGTGATATTCTTCATAGTAAATAGTGAAAGTGTTTAGCATGTTGTGGGCAAGTGACACAGGAGAAATAGAGAAGACACATTTCCAGGTAAGGATGCTTAATTCAATGATTAGCCGATGGGAATGACCATTTTTAAAACATGGCTTTAATTTCAGCATAGTCTATGCATGTTATTGCTTATTATAATTTCCTTTGAAATATCAGCAGTGTCGTGTTAAAAGCCATAGAAGTTTATAACACAAAGTAAAATGGAATTCAATATATTTCCCTTAATATGTTCAGCAACACTCTGTGACAATCTTAATGATAATCCCAAGCAGAACTTACAAAAGGAGGAGAAAATGTCAGGAGAAGCACAATACTTATGGTGGTTTTCAGAACTTGTTTATATTTCCCAGGATTGTCTACACATATGTAGATAAGAGAAAAATAAACTCATTACTTCATTTAAAAATATATTTGCCTCAGTTATCAGAATCTCTCATGGACTTAAGAGAGATGATAAAAACATATATTTTCTAATGTTTGTCCTTGTGTCTTCTTTCATCCAGGCCCAAATACACATTTCCATGAAGTGCACTTTTTTTGGACATCAAATAAACCATAAAATACACCTCAGGATTGTCAAAATGCTTGCTGCCTTTAAAATATTCTTAACTTAGCTATGTTTAATACCTCTGTACTAGAAGACTTTAAAATCTGTATTTATACATGGCCAAAAGTCATTTTCTGTGTGACATGTTTCTATGTGAAACATTTATAATCAATAATCAAGTAATTGGAAGAAAACTATATATTTCAATAACTAAAAGTTCTAAGGTATTGTAATTACCTAGAAGGTAGGCTAATTGAGTTTATACATGTGTTCTCAGTCACCCAGTCATGTCCAACTCTTTGTAATCCCATGGACGGTAGCGTGCCTGGCTCCTCTGTCCATGGAATTCTCCAGGAAGAATACTGGAGTGGGTTGCCATTTCCTCCTCACGGGGTCTTCCTGATCCAGGGATCAAACCCTTCTCTCTTGCATTTCCTGCATTGGACGGCAGATTCTTTACCACTGAGCCACTTCAGAAGCTGTCAATTGAGTTTATACACATATTCTTTCGATAGCTCCTGTTTTTTAATCCAAAGTCTCTGGACTCTGGCATTCTTTTGTGAATAAAATTGTGAGGATGTAACTGGGAGTTTTTTTAGGAGCAGCACAGTATTACACAGGCTTTGGCTAATAGGTATGCCATTTTTCTACTGAACAGACAAATACATAGATAAGAAAAAAAATTAACCATAAAATTGAGGTCTCTCTAAACTGGAAATCAATAATAAAGTACTTTCTCCCACATTGATAAAGCAACTGCTAGCTTGCATAGAAAATTTTACAAATATTAATTCACATAATTTTTATAGCAATAAAATGTAGAAATAATTTTCAGTGATATTATAGGTAATTAATCTTTGATGAATTGAACAAGATCTCAAATAATGTTTGCTAGATCTGAGATTAGAACCTTGAACAATCTTCTGAAACGAGATTCTGCCCAGTCTACCATAGCTCTTCAACCTGGACATCTAAGTCTATTCACAAGACCTATGGAAGTGAAAGTGAAAGTCGTTCAGTCGTGTCCAACTCTTTGCGACCCCATGGACTATACAGCCCATGGAATTGTCCATGCCAGAATACTGGAGTGGGTAGCCTTTCCCTTCTCCAGGGGTTCTTCCCAAACCAGGGATCAAACCCAGGTCTCCCACACTGCAGGCGGATTCTTTACCAGCTGAGCCATGAGGGAAGCCCAAGAATACTGGAGTGGATTCCTTCTCCAGCAGATCTTCCCAACTCAGGAATAGAAGCTGCAGTGCAGGCAGATTCTTTCCAACTGTGTTATCAGGGAGTCCCCACATGACCTATTCAGTTCAGTTCAGTCGCTCAGTCGTGTCCAACTCTTTGCGACCCCATGAGCCGCAGCACGCCAGGCCTCCCTGTCCATCACCAACTCCCGGAGTCCACCCAAACCCATATCCATTGAGTCGGTGATGCCATCCAACCATCTCATCTTCTGTCGTCCCCTTCTCCTGCCCTCAATCTTTCTCAGCATCAGGGTCTTTTCCAGTGAGTTAGCTCTTTGCATCAGGTGGCCAAAGTACTGGAGTTTCAGCTTAAACATCAGTCCTTCCAATGAACACCCAGGATTGATCTCCTTTAGGATGGACTGGTTGGAACTCCTTGCAGTCCAAGGGACTCTCAAGAGTCTTCTCCAACACCACACTTCAAAAGCATCAATTCTTCGGCGCTCAGCTTTCTTTACAGTCCAACTCTCACATCCATACATAACCATTGGAAAAACCATAGCCTTGACTAGACAGACCTTTGTTGACAAAGTGATGTCTCTGCTTTTTAATACGCTATCTAGATTGGTCATAACTTTCCTTCCAAGGAGCAAGCATCTTTTCATTTCATGGCTGCAATCACCATCTGCAGTGATTTTGGATTATCACAACCAAATTGGCCATTTAAGAAGTACAAATGGTCTTTGTGGGAGAATAATGAGTAATTGGTCAATAAGACAAAATAATGCTTCTTGTTCACTTATTTAGTTGTCAATATGCTCTCAAAGGGCATCCTAGGTGGTGCTAGTGGAAAAGAATCTGCCTGCCAATGCAGGAGATATAAGAAACCCAGGTTCAATCTCTGAGTAGGGAAGATCCCCTGGAGGAGAGTATGGCAACCCACTCCAATATTCTGGCCTGGAGAATCCCATCAACAGAGAAGCCTGATGGGCTGTAGTCCATTAGGGCTGCAAAGACTCAGACATAATTGAAGCAACATAGCACACACACATGCACACATATTTCCAAAGGAGAAGAGAATTGATTCAATTACTTGAGAATCGAAAAATACCTGAAAATTTCAAGTTAAGAGTCTCTCAGTCCATTATGTTGCTATGTTTAAGTTATAATTCAGAATTCTATCCATTTATATTGGGCCCTCATCTGGCAACCCACTCCAGAATTCTTGCCTGGAAAATTCCATGGACGGAGTAGCCTGGCGGGCTACAGTCCATGGGGTCACAAAGAGTCGGACATGACTGAGTGACTGAGCACAAATACACAACCTCTAAAATATGTTTAGAAAGTATTATTATCATTATAAATAATGGTGCACATTCAGAGGAGTTAAGTGAATTACACAACCATTGAGAGGGCGAAATAAGTAACAATACACAAGCCTATATGGTAGACTTGAAATACTAAGCCTTTTTTTTTTCAGGTAGTTCGTACTTAGTTGGAACTACATGTAGTTGAAGATTTAAGTTTGTTCTTTGGAATCCTAAGCATCCAAAGAATGTACACATTAAAAAAATAAATAAAGCTTAAAATTACAGCTATTGCACTAAGCAACAAACCATATATATATATATATATATATACATGTATATATATATATATATCTGAAACTCCTGTAAGCTATGTGGATTTTATGTGTGCATGCATTTTTTCTCCCAGATGAAATGTATAATAAGGCAATTTCTAAACAAGTATCTACAAATTATAAATTTTTAAAATATTAAATAGAAATATGATTCAATTTAATCAATACACTCACTTCTTCTAAGTGTTGCCATCCATTATCCCTCAAGGTTGTGAAAAGCGTGTTCTGTAACTGGAGGTTGCCTTGATTTCCACAGGAGTTAATCTTGGCTTACTTTTCACCACAGTGGGACATCATGATTGCTTCTTCTCCTTGACTAGCTCCCTGAAGGAACTTCTCTTTTAGTGCAAGCAGATGTTACAGTGGAAAAACCTTGAAAGTCAGATATACTTGTACATCATTTCAAAGACCCTCAGTACCACTTACTCCAACCACTGCTGCAGTGATCACCTCTGCCACCATATTTTGCAGATGTAGCCTGACAGAGTCCTATCTCAGGTGGCACAACAGGCCATCTTGTTTCCTGCTCCAGTTTTCTTTGGCCCCTTCTAGAACCGACTCAAAATTAAGCACACACAACCTGAATGTGCTAATAGTTAATACCTACACTGCCCTTGAATGACTGTAGACAAGAACCAATTTATAAATGTTTCTTCTTTCTCTCCTGGGCAGGCAGTTATAGAGATTCCTTATACATTCACAGAGGATGGGTAACAATCATCTCTGCGTGCTCAGTTGTATCTGACTCTTTGTGAACCTATGGACCCTAGCCCACCAGGCTCCTCTGTCCATGGGATTCTCCAGGCAAGAATACTGGAATGGGTTGCCATGCCCTCCTCCAGGGAGTCTTCCCAACCCAGGGATTGAACCCACATCTCATGTCCCCTGCATTGGTAGGCGGGTTCTTTACCACTAGCGCCACTTGGTGGTCAACTCAATAACTCATTCTTGCATTGACTCTCTCCTTCCCTGTTGATTCTCCCTTTTCCTGACAACTTACCCTTGGCCAGCACTCCCAAACAAACACAAACATGTGACTACTTTCTGTGTACAAAATCAGGCTTCTCTTTTCTAATGTCTCGTTGTAAGCTGGGAAAGACTGAAGGCAAAAGGAGAAGAAGGTATCAGAGGATGAGATGAGTAGATAGCATCACCAACTCAATGGACATGAATTTGAGTAAACTCTGGGAGCTAGTGAAGGACAGGGAAGTGTGGCGTGCTGCAGTCCATGGAGTCTCAAAGAGATAGACACAACCAAGCAACTGAACAGCAACTTCTTGATAAGGTTACCTAACACCTATACAAAAAGTCCTCTACAAAAGTTTGGAGGGAGAATTAAGTGCAATTATACAGGCAGCTCATCCACTCCAACATATCTAGAACAGACCTAAACAAAGGAGAGGGATTAAATGGCAAATCCAGAGAGTTTTCTATCATCATTACAGAAGAAATAATAATTTCAAAGAATTTATTTTATACACACCTGTTTCCCTGAATGTTAGTAAGGCTAATACTACCTTATACTTAAATAGCATTTCAACATCAATTATATCAGTTGCTTTTTGCTTCAGAACTATGTTGAACTTTCTCAGATTAGAAAATAAGGTTTGGAAAACTTATGCCTAGAATTAAAGTTATATGCTTAACCTTCATACAACTCTAAAAGTTACCATTCCCTGTCAAGAATCATACCCAGGGAAAAACAACTTGATTAAAATCTGCTAAAATGTGATGAGGCTGATATCTGTTTTGTGGTTCAAACTATTGAATTGTAATTATATTGGATATAGATACAATTATTTTAGTTAGTTCAATCTAAATATACTTAATGGCCTTTTGCCCACAGAGGGTTCAGATTTGATATATGTTTTCTAACTTGACCTATATACTAATATCTAATATGGAATTATCCTTTAGCCTTGTTCCCACAGCGCCAAAATTGTTATACAAGTGCAGCAAAGTGATAGATGGCAAATATCAATCTTATGCAAAAAGCCCACTGATATTTACAACAGAGTTTCTATTGTCCCACTTTGGGGGTCCTGTATTTCCCCTCCCTCAAATCATGAGTACAGTATTACTAGACCCAGTTAACTTTGTCCTTCTGATTTCTATAGTCCTTGGAATGCAGCATAATGTCTTGGTTAACTGATCTTTGCTAAACAGTTGCTCTTGTCTCTTTTTGAAACAGCCCCTCCAGAATGGGAACAAAAAATCCAAAATACATACTTGTCTATCTATGACAGCTTACTTTGGGAATGCAAAGCCAGTGGAAAGCCAGACCCTTGGTACACTTGGTTAAAGAATGGTGAACGCCTCAATCCGGAGGTAAGTAGCTATGGTGATATTAAACTTTCACCTACTCTGCTAGGGAAATTTTATTACTAACAGCAACAATTAATGTTTCTGGAATGTTTAGTAGGTGATAGGAAATGTAGTATAATCTTTACATATCCTAATTTATTTAATACTTAAACTCAAAGTGGCTATTAAAATTATCCCCATTATTCAAATGAGAAATCTACGGGTAGAGAACACAACTTGTACAAAGTCACACTTACTCAGTGATTGATCTATATTCAGATGATATCATTATCATCAACAACATCCACTGGACTCTCATATGAGCCAGGCCCTGTGTTAAATATTTTCCACACATTATTTAATGGCATCCTTATGACAGTTTTACGAGAAAGATATGATTATTATTTGTATAGTGAAAAAAAATTGTTTCAGAGGGCTTAAGTCTATTTGTCCAAGGTCACAGAGCAGCTAGTAAATGTTGGCGTTGGTATTCTAACCATAATCTGTCTGAATTCAGAACCCAAGCTCTCAGTCATCACCCAGAAACTTGGTTTTTATGAAAGCTAATAGCTGTCTCTAAACCTAGAAAAGTGGAGAACTGAGGCAGTTATCCACATTTTTCAAATTAAAGCACACTTTACAATATATAGAAAATGAGACATTTATTTTTCCCATCAAATTAGCCTAATAACTGTCAGTTCACCATTCTACTTTGCACTTAGTTAGAGACACAGGCTCAGTTAGAGACACAAAGAATATCTGCTGTGTAGAACCTGAATAGAATGCTGTTCTTTGTTTCAGCTTAATTGGAATTTAATTTCTGCATCCTTTTTGCAAACAACATTCCCTGTGTCCTCCAGCCTACTTTCACTATCTTTAGAGATGGTGATAGGTACCATGAAATATTTAAAGTTATATTTACCCTATTAAACTATTTTATTCTATACATTCAAAATTGTACCCAAAATGGGACTCTGTAACAGACTTTGTATGTTTAAGTATGTTTAAGCATACTTCATAGTGCACTGCAGGAAATAATTTAGCTTATTCAATTTACATACTCAATTAGAAAATTATTGAGTCATCATATTTTAATTTTTTAAGACTTTATGATGGAAAGCCATGGAAATTCGCTAGTCACTCTATCCATGTCTAACATTATTGTCAACTATGTTTTCTGAAAAAACTGAAATGGTAGAGTATTCCAAATTATTTTATATACTGCATAACATAAAGGTAGTTCAGTTGCTCAGGCGTGTCTGACACTTTGAGACTCCATGGACTGCAGCACGTCAGACCTCCCTACCATAATCAACTCCCAGAGTTTACTCAAACTCATGTCCTTAGAGTCAGTGATCCCATCCAACCATCTCATACCTTCTATGCAGAAAAATGCCAATTTTCAAAGAAATGAGGTAACATAAAATAAACTAACCACTAAAATTATGTTAAGAATATTTCCATTGTTTTTTAAAGTCCAGAAAGCTGCCCGGGATCTTGAAGTATATTAATTTCATTTTCAGAAGCAACAGGTCTCATACCCCAATAGCTCATAGATATGCACAAATGTTAAGAGAATGCTTACATTAACGCACTAGCATCTTATGTGACTTTTCTTTTATTAGGAAAGAATTCAAATAGAAAACGGGACACTCATCATAACTATGCTGAATGTGTCAGATTCTGGTATCTACCAATGTGCTGCAGAAAACAAATATCAGATAATTTATGCAAATGCAGAGTTGAAAGTATTAGGTAAGTCATTCATTTATAGCCAAAAAATTCAAACTGACATTTTAGCAAGCTATGATTATATGTAATATGAATCCAATGTCTCTGTAAATTAGAAATTGCTTTTCCTTAAAATAATGAGAAATGTCTAAATTAGCTTCTAAAATATGCAAAGTGGGAATTATTACTCTGCTTTGGGTGATGTGGTAACACATCAGGGCTTGCAGGAACCCACTATTGGGTGCAACCAAACCAGAGGTGGCTCCCCCAAAGTTGATCCCAGCATGAGATTTTTGAATACAACTCAAAAAGCACCTATTAGGAATGTTTTCAGCTACAAATAAGAAAAGAAAATCCTAATTTACAGACTTAAACAGAGATTTATTTTATCTCAACAAGACCTTCAGGCTTTCCAGGTGGCTCAGTGTAAAGAATCTCTCTGCCAATATGGGTTCAATCCAAGCGTCAGGAGGAGCCCCTGGAGGAGGGCATGGCAACCCACTCCAGTATTCTTGCCTGGAGAATCCCACAGACAGAGAAGCCTGGCAGGCTACAGTCCATGGGGTCACAAAGGGTCAGACATGACTGAAGTGATTTAGCACACACATATGCACAAGAACTTTGTGGGCGATGAGGGGGTGGTGGGTAGCTGAGCAAGAGCACTGTGACTTGATGATCTTTAAACTTTTTCCTCATGCTTGTAGCCTCCTGGATCCAAGATGAGTGCTGTAGCTACAGAAATCAAGTCCAAACTGAAAGCCGAAGAAGAGAGAGGGACAGCCACTATCATTAGAAAAGCAAAATTTCCCTGCATCCTTACATCAAACTCCTTTTATGTAATTAGCTAGAATCCTGTCATGTGACCACTCAGATCTCAATGGTAGCTGGGAAATAAGCCCCTATAGTGGAAAATGTTGAGACAGAAGCAGTTTGAGGATGATATTCTGGGGCAGTCAGACAGTAGAGTTGTCACCATAAATGACTCAGTGATGTCTTTCATCCTGAGACTTCCTTAACAGTATAAACACAGGAGATGAGAGGAGGAATCAACTAAAAAGGCAAAGTTTCATAAGTCTATGGGTGATGGGCATTGATCCATTTGTTTCTTCATTCAGTTATCATTTATTGAATATTTATTGTTTTTTAAGCCCTGAAAACAGAACTTTCTTTTTTTTTTTTTTTTTTTTTTTTATAAATTTATTTATTTTAGTTGGGGGCTAATTACTTTACAATATTGTAATAGTTTTTGCCATACATTGACATGAATCAGCCATGGGCTGGACACACAGGTTCCCACAGGCGTGGAGCTGGGAAAGGACTTGGATGTATCCCCAGGCAGTCTAATTATTTATTACTGTTATGAACTGGTATTTGTTCAAGATTTATTTAGTGAGGACAGAGTTGAAAATGACAAAGACTGTTTTTTTTTTTTTCTGTTGTTGCTGTTAAATTTTCTAATCAGCCTGCCTCCTTCAATTGAAGGCAGACTATTTCCATTTTTCCAGTTAATGGTATGCCTAAAGAAATCTGAAATAATAATAATGATTTATTTAAAAGATATTTTCTTTGTGTGTGCGTGCGCTCTCTCTCTCTCTATATATATATATACATATATATATATATATATTCACATTCAGCATTATTATCTAGTCTAAAATAGATTTAGTGATTTTCCTAATCAGGGTTAAAATTTCAATTTCTTTCTCTTGTGAAACCATCTTCACCCTCTTTGTTATAAATACTCACCGTCTTTATTATAAATACTATCAAAAATGTGACCTTTTGTAACTTGCTTCCTCCCTTACTCCAGCTTGCTTTTGTTATCTCAATGACCATTACCAAAACAAAAATAAATTACATTTAGTGAGCAAATAATTTGTGCCAGTTGGTATTTAACCTTCTTTACCGAATGTTATCTTATTCAAGACCCAGACTAACTGACTGAGGTAATGTCTATTGCCATCTTCATTTTACAAATGGAAACAGTGACTCCAAAATGCCAAGTCCACAATTTCTCCAAAACACCTTGAGCAAAGTAGCTTCAAAAAGAGGTTTTTTTTATAGACATTAGATTCTATCTAGGATACTGCATCACTTCTTCAGTTACAACATGTTGATTAGATGAGTAATTGAATAATTCTGTGATTTCGTTTTTAGCCTCAGCTCCTGATTTCTCCAAAAATCCCCTTAAAAAATATTCAGTTGTTCAAGTTGGTGGGGATATTGTGATCGAATGCAAACCAAATGCTTTCCCCAGGGCCACTATTTCCTGGAAAAGAGGACTAGAGAGCCTGAGACAAAGCAAAAGGTAAACAAGCCTCCTTTCTTTTAATAATTTAAATATTTTGTAATATAATATCTTCCAGATTTCAGGGTTTACTAGGTTTTCTAAAATTCTCTCTTTTATGGTAAACTTGCAACTGTGTATCTGGAGATCTGAACATTTTCACATGATGGTATAAACAAAAGGAATTTACAAGGCTATGAACTGTTTGTATAATTTGGCTGCAATATTTCCAGTGCATGTGCTTGTAATAGATATATTTTAAGAAATCCTTTAAGACCTTTTTTCTATATTCAGTTTGAAGTCTTTTTCCTGACTCAGCCTGCTGAGAAAACAGTGAGAAGAGCATTACACAAAGGAAACAGACATTCATACTCACACACCTGGTGTTGTGGTCTTTAAATAGTCACACAGGTGTTCACCCCATGACAAAATGAATTCACCACATGAAAAAAAAAAATGTAGAGAGGTTCCTGTAGAGAAAGAAGAGAGGTTTCCTCCTATTATGGATGTGGTTGAGAAATCCTGGATCAGTACTGGCAAGTTCTCTGGGAGAGTTTTGACAGCACAAAACAGGTGTTTTTCTCTACTTACAACACATTTCATTCCATTGTGCTGTAGAACCAATCAGAGTTGATTGGACTACAGTTCCAACTCTAATTTAAGGACCCACGTGTGTTTCTATGTGGTCAGATACACAATAAGGTGCTACTATGAATTAGCCACGGTGCTGACGGTATGAAAATAGTTTCATAGGCACTTCTGCAGCATCATATGTGTCACAAAGTCATATACATACCGGGCAGGTAACATAAATAACAAGATACGCTAGGTAAAAGAAAAGACAGCCCAATTGTAGTGGAAAAAAAAAAAATGACAATCTGTCAATCTCAAAAGCCTGTGAAGGAGTGGAAAGTGAATTCTACACCTAAAAGGTATAGTCACAAATCTGAATTCAGTCAAATGCTGTTTTATGGGAAGAACTCTATAAACATTTCAGGAAAAGCTAGAAATTTCAATTTTGGCATTGAAACTTCTGGGCCAGAAAAAACATCCATAGGATGGTTAAAGGGACACTGTTTTGTCATTTCTGATCTCAGATTGCATTTGTGGTCAGGAAGAGAGAAAAGTAGGTTAAAACAAGCAAATAAACAGTGTTGATTGTGTAGAATGCTCTCACTGTTATATCTCTCACTGAGGCCCTGCACACTCTCTCCTGACAAGAAAGAGAAAGCTCTTTCGAAGGCACTCTTTCTTTTCCTCTTCTGTCTCCCAGGGACTCTGTAGCCCAGAACTGAAGCTTTTCCCCAGAGAGGGATCCTGTCAAATTTATTCTTGTATGCCCTGTGCCTTGGCATAGAACCTAAACTCAGTAAATATCTGCAGAATGAATGAATGTTTCCAAAAGGATGAATATGTGAGGCATTACCAGCTTCAAAGAATGGCTATTCTGGGAGGAAATGCCTCAGCACATAAGAACAGATGCTATGAAAAGAAAGGTGAAAAAGATGAAAGGAAAGCTGGTGCCTGCCCCAGTTGGTCTCCTTTCCTTCTAGACTACCTGCGAGACTGCAACAAGCACTCCCAACAGATCAGGATGTGCATCCTCTTTAAATGTTTTCTCTTTCACTCCTCAATCCTAATCAAGGTTTAAATGCACTGCTATAGAACAGGAAAACTCAAGAGAATCACATAGCCTCAAACACAGGCTCTGTACTGAGCATTGGGATAAATTGCTTAGCTCTGCTTCATTTACTAAAGTGACTGTAAGTTTTCACCTAAAGAGCAAGAATGACTACTGTTTACCCTCCATAACCTTTAAAGATCTGAATGCAAGTAAGTGTGTTGGGAAGAGGAAAAAAGGGAGAAGGGAGAAGATTTGGATGAAGGTAAAAAAATGAGAGAGAGAGAAAGCTTTGTAGGGTACAAGGGAAACTGCTTTTTAAAACAGCTTTTCAGATTTGTTTTACTTGTATAGAGGATGAATTTGGGAGCCTTTTGGCCCCAGAACAGTTACTAATATTTATGTCAGATTCAGCCTTGTCTCACTGGGATTAAAAGAACGGTCCATGTGATTTTTATGTACAGACCTATCTTTCATGATTCTATTCACTCACTGCTTTAGAATTTCATTACATGTTTCAACAAAAGAAAACAAACAAAATTATCTTCTGAATATGCATCCTAAAAAGTTGAAAAAAATCAAGCCCCAGTAGAGTACAACAATTACAGATGGGTATCTCTGCCAGGTATAGATGACCTTAAGCAGTATCTTGCAAAGGTCACACACAGCCAGTTCTGTGAGACTTTGTGTCTCTGAAGGCTTCCTATCCTGTCCTTGCTTCTATTGTCTTCTGAGAGGACTGGTTTCATTAAGACCAAGACTTCACGTAGCTTATTGAGAAATGCAGCACCTATGCTTCTATTTGTGTTGACTGGATGGCCTTTCAGTAGTTTTATCATGGGGATTTTCAAACAGGCTTCAGGCAAAAATTAGAATGAAGTCAGAAAAAGAAAAACATCATACATTAATGCATACATGCAGAATCTATAAAAAAAATCGGCACAGATGGTACAGATGAACCTACTTACAGGGAAGAAATGGAGATGCAGACATAGAGAATGGACTTGTGGACACTGCAGGGGAAGAAGAGGGGGGATGAATTCAGAGAGTAGCAGTGATGTAGATACACTACTATGTGTAAAATAGGTAAGTAGTGGAAAGCTGCTGTGTAACACAGGGAGCCTGGTTTGGGTGGAATGTGGGGGTGGGAGGGAGGTTCAAGAGGGAGGGGATATATGGCTGATTCACATTCATGTTGCTGTACAGCAGAAACTAACACAACACAGGAATGCAATTATATTTCAATAGAAAAATATTAAAAAAGAAAAAAGAAAGGAAAGAAGGAAGGGAGGAAGGAAAGAAGGAGGAAGGAAAGAAAGGGCATAACTATTTACTACTGTAGAGGTGGTATGGTACAGTGAAGACATAGCTCAACCTCTATTCAGTCCTAATTGTACCATAATTTGGAGTAAGTCCATGTCCTTGTTAGGCCTCTATACATAAAATGGATTAGAAGTATCCCATCTTCCTAAAAGACAATAGAGAGCAAAGCGGTCTCTTCAAGACCATTCAGGTCTAAGCTTGATTTTTTCTTTTATAGGTTTGATCTGAGCCACTAGAGGGTAACTGAATCTTTTCCCCATGATCTTTTCTCCTTCTCAAATCAGCAACACCAGGACAACCCCAGGTCTTAGCAAAGTAACTGCATTCAGCTTGTAAATAGCTACCACACAGCAAGAATACTTTGGTGAGGAGAATAAAAGAGTATCTAATGTCACACACTATTTCTTATAACATTTGCCATATATGAATAAAAGTTATTTGACTTATAGTCTGTGAATACATTTGAACATTGAGTGTGCTCACACATGTGTGTATATATTAATATGTGTGTACCACAGGGTTAGTCATAATTTCTAAAACTAATGAAATTAATTATGCTAGGAGACAGAGACCTAGTCCATTTTCCAAATTTTATAGGGCCAGATCACAAACTCAAACACAGAATAATGAATCTTAGTACACACTTTTTAATGCCACATCAGCTTGAATATTATATCTAAATAATATACATAATTCCTATCCTTTCATACTTCTGTTAAAGCATGATATAACTGTACACACAGGAAGATTAAAAGAGTCAGATATAGAAAACAGCTTAAATGACTTCAAGTAGGAACCGTTTTTAGTTCTTGACCTTGGAAATACCTGTGTGGAGAAATGCATGTTTTTAGTCTCTGTTTTAAAACTTCTATACCATCCTACTTTGAAATTTCATTGTCGCTATACTTGCTTCCAATAGTGTAGCTATCTATCTAGAGACGATTGAAAGGATTCTAAAGAAATCTATCCAAAGTAACCTTACTCTATGGCTTACTTTTTAAAAAAATGGTGGCAATATACATTTTTTGAAAATTTCTGCCAGTATCACATGAATCGAGACAGCATACAGCTTATAGCTAATGTAAAACTTAGACCTGATGCTCAATCTGCCTTCTCTGTTTCCAAAACTTTTCCTTTGTACAAATGATGGAGAACACACTCAAACTCTTTATTTTTTGAAACCTATTGTCACATGATTTTTACTGAAATTCATATGTTGATAATTCAGATCAAGCGATATTTCTGAATATGGTTTGCACTTCTTATTGTCCTATGTGTCACAACTGAAGTCTTGACTATTTTAAGAGTTCCATCTTTACCAGTGTCTCGATTTATGGCTAGCTGTCAGAGAAGAAAAGTTTTCTTCCAACTAAAAATAGGCAGAGCCCTAAGGCTGCCTGATATCCTGCTAGAAATGTATAGTCATACTCTATCTATCTCATTCTTTCTGGAGCTACCAATCATTTAGAAACAGCAATGAAATTGAAGAGAAGCAATGGTATATTCCTCAGGAAGAAACTGGAGTGTATTGTTAAGAGCTCCTTGCTGGGAGTCAGAAAACAGGGTTCCAATTCTATCATTGATAAGGGGCCTGACCTTGGGTAAAACCACTAGCCTACTCTTTATTTTTATTTTATTTTTTTTAAATTAAGGTCACTGTTCTTGTATTTATTTAAAATTAAATAATTAAAAAAAAAGTAACAGAAATACTTAACATGCTACCCACATAGTGACTGCCAGAATAGAGATTATATTTTAGAAATCAACGCAAGACATTAGCCTGGAAGGTTGAAATTGCAGATTCTATCATACTCAAAATTTTATACATACTTTACTGATTTGTTTAGGTGACCAAATGATTGTGCCAAACATGGTGATTGCTGTGAGTTGTCAAATTAGCTCAAGTGACCTGGTTAGATGGATTCAGAGATTATAGAGGGCCCTGGTATCTAGACTTAAGCATCACTGAGTACTAGGCACCATTCATTAAGTCACCATTATGGACCTAGCACCCAGCACAAACCTGGAACACAACAGATATCCAATACATATTTTCTACTTTGCTAAATCAATGAAAGCTAAAATTCACTTTATTTTGTGTCTACCTGAACTAAGAGATTTTTACAGTTAAACAAAAAATGTATTTAATAATTAATAGGCCCAAAACGTGTTCATTCATTCATTCTGTAAATATTTAATGAGCAACAATTATACCTCAAATTCTATGGTAGGTGCTGTGGATAAGTTTTAAGTAGCCGACTACATGATGCATAATATCCCACCATAAGAAAGTGTTTTCCTTTTCAGTTATTTGGAGTCAGAAGATCTGATTTCTGTTCTGAACTCTACTTCTCACTTAGCTGATAATTCTAGTAAGTCCTTTAATTTAACCAACCGGTCCTCAGTTAATTCATTAAAAAAAAATTGGAGAAAATAATAGTTGTCTTACTCTTGCAGCTGTGTGACTCAAATGACACAGAATGAGTGAAAAGGATGGATGATCTGTCTATACTCTGTTACCACTGGCTGCATGTATTGCTGTTATCCCAACCTTTATGCAAATCCAAGTTACACATTCTTACCTCCACCAGCCAAGGGAAAAACTTGGCTGGAAGTTTTCACCACAGGAAGTCAAGATGAATACAGATGAAGCTTATCTCTGCAAGGCATTCTGAGGCAACTGAGGGAATCAATTCCACATCTGCTAAGTTTGATTAATCACTTCTTTTTTGCCTTGTGGATCCACTTAGCAAGTGAACTGACAGAAATCAAAGGCCTAGATTTATCTCCTTATCCCCAGTGACTGCTGGCTACCTGTGCAGGGATCACCTCATGAATTTAATAGAAGACGTAGGGAATGTGAACTTTATGGACCAACAGCTCAAAGTTGTCCTCTGACAGGCAGCATACAAAAAGATGCCTAAATCACCTGAGATTTTGTCAGAGTGAATATATACTCTTTGAACAACAAAAACAAAGAGATGGACTGATTTTTCCTATTATCAAAAGAATAATAATTGAATTAATAAGTAACACACCATACTGCTTCTTCATTTTCCTAAAAAACATCTACCATATTTCTCTCTCATTTCATAGGAAGAAGTAAAGTAAAATCCAGCTATATGTTAAATTGCTACTAATAATGAAAATAACTATTTTAAGCATGTCCATAAGCCAGTCAGTATACATGCTTTTCATATTTTTCAAAAAAACAAAGCACAGTTTGTTTGTTTGTTTGTTTTTCATATTCAGATACATTTCTAAGGTGTATCTGAATACACCTTCAGCCACAGAGTATACAGTTACGTTTGTACTAGTTTTACCCTTGTAATCTCAAAAGCTGAATACAAAGGACACTTTGAAATTCACAGGGAATCAAACTCACTCAGACATAGAGATTCTGCCGCTACCCCTAAACAACTGGTTTCAGGATGTGGTCACAGTCCATAAACTTAAAACAAGAGGACTGTTGGATCTTTTGGAACCAATTTCATGACTTCTTTCCACTCAGATATATATGTGTGTGTGTGTGCCCATGTATGTATATGTGTATATATATACACACACACACACACACACACACACACACATACTTCAAAAAGATCTTATGAAATCACGGATTTTGTGATTTCTCCTACAGTAATGATACCATTAAAACCTTCACGGCTCTGAGCATTTCACAAAATGCTTGCATCCCGTGGCAAGGTATGAACCCATAAGTTGGTATGGAATCTAGTAGTGATGCTTATTCAATAGTTTTGCCGCAATCTGGTAGGCCCACTCCATTTCCATCTGCATGACACTTCAACTCGTAAGGTCTCTTTCCTAGACACAATAGAGATTTTTGGGAGTCTGAGGAGAGCTGAAAGAGGTCAAGGAAGGAGTAAAGAGGGGAAGCAGAAATGAGGGACAAGAGATGAGGAGGAAGAAGGATGAGATCCCATTCTCTGTGCTGAGAGAGAATTGATCATTATTGAGCAAGTCACTTGATCTTTCGTCTCTTCATGGATAAAAAGGTGACCTTGGGAGAACCTATTTGAAAGTCCTTAGCATAGTGACATAGAAAAGGAACAGAATTAAAAATGAGTCTTTTTTCATTCTTTTTCTTGCTAAGCCACCAGGACAAAGTAGTTCCAGAGTTACAAACAGTGACAGAACCTGTTGCCTAACACTTTGTTATCACTCCACTTTCTCCTTGGAGCTTTGTCACAAGCATCTTACCTTGTAAATCAGCCTGCCTGATTGTAAAGAAGCCACTTATATGATGCTCCCTCCCTTTTTGACCCTTTTCTATATATCTTCTCCAGTGGCACATTGTTAAAAAATTTGTCTGCCTATGCAGGAAATGCAAGAGACACGGGTTTGATCCCTGGGTGAGGAATATTCCCTGAAAAAGGAATGGCTACCCACTCCAGTATTCATGTCTGGGAAATTCCATGGACAGAGAAGCCTGGCAGGCTACAGTCCATGGGATGGCAAAGAGTTGGAGAAGGCTGAGTAACTGAGCACACAGTATGCATGTATCTTTCAGTAACTGCTTTCTAAATCACCATTATTCTTCCTTTCTTTTTAAACTTTTATTCCCAATCATTCAGTCTTAAAATATCCCCTCCACACACACTTTTTTTAATACAACTTTAGCCAAAATGTAGCAACTGATAAATAGGCTTTCCTATCCCTTACTCCTTGCAGAGCTTCCTAATGGAACAAGCAAACAAATCTCATTTTATTTTGTATCATCAACTACTTAATGTAATACTGCTTAGTACATCAGGTAGCATGAGTATCAAACAGGCAAATGAACCATATGTTCCCATGTTTAAGGAAGAATGACAGTCTGCATAATGCTAGGCTTATTACAATCTCCCTTCTGTGCTGCTTCTTTGTAATAAAATTTTAAATTGTTCATACTCAACTCCTGAGAGCCTTGTTAAGGTGAGCCTTTCCAAGGGAATACATGCTGAAGATGTCAAGAGCCATCTGATACTCTTGCCTATGTCACGCAAAGATGTAACAAGCTAAAATCCTATGTGTGCCCATGTCACTCTTGCCCTATATTTTCCCTCTTGCCATCCAGTCTTCTTTCCTTAATCCTCACTGGCCTCCACTGGCCTGGAGCACTGACCCTTTAGCACAATGTTTATAGAACCACCTGCCTGCCATGGTCTGAAAAAGCTCCAGTTCATTAAAGATGTAAAGCCTGCCTTTAAACCCAACCTGTCCAGCTCTGTATGTACTGTTTTACTCTACTGTCTTGCTTAGACTACCGTTGCTTTAGTTCCCTATTTAAAATAGGGAAATGTTTTAATGATGGGTAACAACATCATGTGGATTTAAGCCAAAGGTAAATATAGCAAAGAAGTTCCACAAATAAATAGCATCCTATAAATTCTTGTACTAGAAGCTATCACTGAAAATGCATATAAGCTTCGTTGTGGAGTTGCTACGAATTCACAGGCTAGATCAGTAGCTTTCACTATCATGCATAAGATTGTTGTGCCTAAGATTTCAAGATCATGCATGATTATGAACCTAAGAACGTTGTGGAAAAATGCAGAATCCCAGGGTTGCATTCAAGATTTTGAGTCCATAGGCATGAAGCAGCGTTGAGTAATCTGCATTTTTGCAAATTCACTCTGTTCTCAAGTAAAGCTGAGACTGTTCAATAGCAGCAAAAGAAACACTGCTTTGGTGCAAACAAATCATTTTAAAAATAGAAATTTTGATTCATTTTCTTTCCTCCAAGAGCTCTGCTTTCTATACTAACATGCTCAGCTCCTCATCTTACCTCATTGCTCAGCTCAGTTAGTTTTGAAAATATGAATACAATTAGCCTTCAAATGGTGTCAACTTACTTATATGCTTGCTTCTAATTTCTGAGCGACATTTGTATCTTACAAAGTTTTCATAAATATTCAGCAGCAATAATTTTAAAGACAGAATAGGTCAGTTATTAGTACAATGTATACAAATCACCTTTTGTTCTTGGTTTGACTTTGGAAGAAAGAAGTGCTGACTTGATAGGCTTAAAGTATAATGCTCCTTAGGTAAAGAAAATGCTTGACAGGTTTGTTAAGCTGTTTGTTACAGCTATAACTTCTTAGAGCTACCAGTGGGCAAAGTAAAGAAATAGAAATAGAAACAGAATTTTTGTCTTGGTAGAAATTATGATCCAGTTGAAGAAAGAAAAAACAAACTAAATGGCAGTTAGTTTCATTAATATTTTCAAAATGAAGAGTGAGGCTGTCAGAGTATTTTTTAAAGTCTGCTGCTGCTAAGTCGCTTCAGTCGTGTCCGACTCTGTGCGACCCCATAGACAGCAGCCCACCAGGCTCCCCCTTCCCTGGGATTCTCCAGGCAAGCACACTGGAGTGGGTTGCCATTTCCTTCTCCAATGCATGAAAGTGAAAAGTGAAAGGGAAGTTGTTCAGTCGTGTCCCACTCCTAGCGACCCCATGGACTGCAGCCTACCAGGCTCCTCCGTCCATGGGATTTTCCAGGCAAGAGTACTGGAGTGGGGTGCCATTGCCTTCTCCTTTTTAAAGTCACTATATCCCTATTTCCTTTATTTTTTTAAAAAATTTCCACTACAGAATTTTAAAAAGTTTCCAAAGGAAATTTACATGCAAGCTCATTTAATGAAACAGGTAAAATTGAACAAATCCGGCTAATGTCCTGGAGAGAGAATCAGAGGCCCCCTCAACACCCTCCCCACTTTGCAGCCACAAGCAACCCAAGGAGTGCCCTAAGAATCTCCTGGATCTCTTGAGAGCAGAGATGGAGAATTCCTGATTTAGACTGACAAATCTGATTCTCAAGTGTGACTTGTCAAGCTACTCATTTATTTATAAGCACAGTTGCACACCAATTTGACAGGCCATGCGAAAGTTTCTAGGTTTATAAATTTGAATGAGCTCAGAGTCTTCGTGAGGGAAGCAGGCAGGTCAACAGCTCCAGTGCAGTGGGGTGTGTGTCGCCACAGACAGGATGGGGTGGAGACTCACAAATGCAGCTCACAGGAGTAGAGAAAGGCCTCAGCAGGTTGGAGGTAAGTGACCTGGCACTTGAAGGGTAGATGGAAGATTTCTTAGATGAGGAATGTGGGAGGAGCAGATTTTCTGTGTGGCTGTCGTAACCCATAGTTAGCTTCATACTTGATGCCATTTTGAAGATATAGATAATGGACTTTCCTTCCTCAATACAGGATATATTTCATCCTTGATTTCTCTAAGTAGAGAATCAAATTATTTTATGAGTCATCCAACAGTCGGTTCTTTGAGTATTCAAGGGATTCTTCGGTATACTTAATAATATAGAGTTTCATTCCTTCTCAGATTAAATTAACCAATTCAGTCAGCAATATACCCTTGCCATAGTTGAACGTAAGCCTTATCACATCTAATTATAATAATAATATCCAGTAATATCCTACCTACAATTGACAGATGATGTGTTGAGATGTTAGATACAATACCACTTAATTTTCACATGATATCTATGGGGGGTATCATTTATTCATATTTTTTAGATGGTTAAAGCTAAGGTTTAGAGAAGTTAGGCATCATGTCCACAGTCACAGAGACAGTAGATGATAGAAAAGCATTTCAGGAAGCTCTGATTACAAAGCCATGTGTAATCTTAAACACCACGCTGTAGGTTTTTAATTAGCTTTCTGATGTAATATAGTGTCCATCTGTGGCTCTAAAGGCAGACTGTCATACTGTACACATTATTTGTCCCTCATTTTTTTTTTCCAGTTAGACAAAAGCTCTTCTGAAAACAATGACATATACAAATTCTATCTTTGTATCTATAAAAGGTATTAGAATGAATCCATTTGTTGTCAACATACTGAAAGATGGAGTCTTAATTCACATCAATATAATAAAATAAATCAGTTCACTTAATGGCTTAGCATCCTGCATCCACAATGTTCAAATGACTGATTGGATTTTCTTTTCTTTTCTAAAAAATTATTAATTTATTTATTTAGGGCTGAGCTAGGTCTTCATTGCTGTAGGCGGGTTTTCTCTAGTTGCAGCAAGCAGGAGCTACTCTCTAGTCATGGTGCGTGGGCTTCTCATTTCAGTAGCTTCTCTTGTTGCAGAACACGGGTACTAGGGAGCACAGGCTTCAGCAGTCACGGTGTGCAGGCTTTAGGATGTAGGCTCACTAGTTGTGATGCATGGGCTCAGTTATCCCGTGGACTGTGGGATCTTCCCAGTCCAGGGATCAAACCCATGTTCCATTCATTGGCAGGTGGATTCCTAACCACTGAACCACTAGGAAACCCTTGGATTTTCAATGTAACATGAACTATAATTTTTGTTGACATATAGACAGGGATATCAAAATTGAACACACAAGGATAAATTTCCTAAGCTCCATAAAGGACTTGATCTAGGTATGAAATTATGTTAAAATTAAGAAGGAATCAGAGTCAGCAGACAAGGAGGCATGTCCAGTTGACCCTCCCCCTGCTCAGTCAGTCTGTAAGCTTAGTTTTGTAAAGTTTCTGAGGAATACAATAATTCAGTAGCCAAAGGGGATCTAAAATTGGAAATCCCACTAGCATCCACCACTTTCAAAACTACCCATCCATGTTCAAGATAGCGAGGGGAAGCCTTGCCCAGATACACATATTCCGTAATCCCTGAATTACAAAGCTGGAGTGAAAAAGGTAATAATCATGAATGTTTCAGCCCAATTCCCTCACTTTTTATATCTGAGGGAAACCAAGGACCTAAGGGATAAACTTACTAGTTTAAGTTCATCTGGCTGTGTTTGAATCTCATCTATCTATCTCAAAGTAGGCTGTAGATATAACTTTACATTTGCAAAATTTTAAAGCCCTGAGGAAAATCGCACAATAGGCTCATCATCATAAATGTAATGAAAGTGTAGCCAAAATGTCCTCACAATGTTCAAACTTCTCCATTCTGTTATGCACAACTCTTTCTCCCATTGTCCTTTCAACCCGTTCTCTTCCAGTTATTTTGGGAGCATGCTTTTTAAAGCATTTCTTTTAAGTCCTATTTTCACAACTTTTTGTCCTTTGCCAACTTTATAATTTCCTATCTTTTCTTTTGATTTGCTTGGGCTGTAAGGCATGTTAGCATATAAATCTGTATTAATTCCTTTTTGTGTTTTCTCAGGCATCCTAAAATACTGCAGCAAATGGAGACACTTTTCTTTATCTTTCCCTCCTTATACTGAACAGCTAAATATTCCTCTTAGGCCTCTTTCATTGGATTACTTTAGCTAAGCTTTCCATCTGATGCTATTTTGTTAATTTTAAATTACATTTCCTTCACATTTTATGGGAATCAGCCTAGCAGCACACTCTCTGGCATGCCATCGAAATAAAGACACATCATGACTCCAAATCATTACATTATTTAGCAAAGACCCTTATCTGCCATCTCCTAATTTATGTCACCATTCAGTCACCCTAAATCTGCATTTGTGTTGTCTGTCAGCCACTACAAAGTTGTTTCTTACATTATTTGTGTATATTAAACACGGAGTCACATTTTGTTGAATTCTAAGGTCTGCATACGTGATGCCTGATTTCTGCTGTGGAGTTTAGAACAATTGAACCAAACATTTAACTTGAAACATTTGGCTCTTCACACCAGTAATTATACATTAGGCATAAAATGCAACTACAGAAATCAGGGTTTTTTTTTTGTTTTGTTTTGTTTTTTTAAATAGACACTGGTGGCAGTGATGCTTTTATTTCTATGCAAATTAAAATGTGTTTGATTTCATTTTTAATCTCCCCAGGTAACACCCCTAAACAATCTTTTGGCTAGTTAAATGCTTTCAGTTAACTGTATAATGACACTTAAACATCTTTGATTAATCAGTTCATGAGAAACATATCTTTAGCTATTTAATCTGTTTAAAATATATATTCCTCTTGTTCATTAAGAGTAGTTGAAAAAATAAATGGCATGCATCCATGCATGCCCAGTTTTTCCCCTAGGCACCTGAGAAAAATGTATTTTCTGAAAAAAAATATATTGAATTTATTTATGCTACCAATTCTGATGCCATGCCATGTAGGTTTTTATTTTTGTTTACTTGTCCTGCTCCACTCACATCCCATTACATATAAATTTAAACACACTGTGCATGATGTTAATCAATACAAGAGACCAAAGAAACACTAATACTTGTCTGGAGATAGGAAAGAGACTAATAAAATGCAAAGACTATTATTACAGTAATTTCTGTAAATAAACTAAAGAATTAGAAACCCCTCAATAGGGTCTATATTAACATAATAATTAATTTTTGTATGAAGTATTTTATTAAAACTTTAGTTTCATGATTGGAACTATATTAAATAATGATTAAAATTTACTCTCTCATATGTGTGTATATATATATATATATATATATATATATATATACACACTCGGTAAGACTGATTTGAATGTATTTTTTTACCTCAAGTTTTGTCCTAGTTTATACGGTACAACAAACTAACTGAAAGTCATTTAGCTAAATAAGCCCTATGTTTATACTTATACTAGCCTTTACTTTTAAATTAAGAAATTATTTGCCTAAGTGACTTTTATTGGTAATGGTAATAAATATACATCTGCTCCTAGAAAGAGACTAAAGGTTTTGGGGCATACACAATCAGAAAACATATATTTATGTAGTATCTATGGACTTTCCTGGTGGCTCAGACAGTAAAGTGTCTGCCTACAATGCGGGAGACCTGGGTTCGATCCCTGGGTGGGGAAGATCCCCTGGAGTAGGAAACGGCAACCCACTTCAGTACTCTTGCCTGGAAAATCCCTTGGATGGAGGAGCCTGGTAGGCTACAGTCCGTGGGGTCGCAAAGAGTAGGACACGACTGAGCGACTTCACTTTCACTTTTCTTTCTATGAATTATAGGACTTCTTGCTGCTGCTGCTGCTAAGTCGCTTCAGTCATGTCCTACTCTGTGCGACCCCACAGACAGATACAAAAAAGAATAACAGCTACCATTTGGTGGTAGTCATTATCTTCTAGGCTTAACTCAGCATTTTTAATGCACTTAAAAATTTTAATTCACAAAACAAACTGATGTTATAACTACTGTTATTCCCATTTACATATAAATTTTCATAGAAAACAAGTGCTTCCAAAGTAACAAAGCCAACAGGAGAGAGTCAGAACACGAAAACCAAGCTGATTTTAGAGGTCATGGTCTTAAAACCCCTATGTCACTTGAAGCAAAAAACTTAGCTTTAACTAACACAACATTGTAAAGCAATTATACTTCAATTAAAAAAAAAAAAGCTTCCTTTTACAATCTGTTTAGAGAGTTAAAGCTTGTCTAGAAAGAAAATTATGACAAAGGAGCAGAAGCAGTAAAATAAAGATATTATTTTCAACAAATGGTGCTGAAGCAACTGGACAACCACATGCAAAAAAATTTAGACACAGACCTTATACCCTTCACAAAGGAAAAAAAAAAAAAAAACAGCTCAGAATAGATCACAGACTTAAATGTAGAAAACAAAACTGTAAACTGTAAAATTCTTAGAAGATATCATAGGGGAAAATCTAGATGACCTTGGGAAAGGCCAAGACTTTTTAGATACAGTATCAAAGGCAGATCCATGAAGAAAAGACATAATAACTTGGACTTTATTAAAATAAAAAAAGCAAAAAAAAAACCACAAACCTCAAAAAGCTTCTGTTCTGTGAAAGACAATGTCAACATAATGAGAAGTCAAGCCACAGTCTGGGAAAAAAATATTTTCAGAATATACATCTAACAAAATATTTTTTCTAAAATGTGCAAAGAACTCTTTAAACTCAAGGATAGGAAAACAACTCTATTATAAAATGGGCAAAAGACCTTAACATACTCCTCAGCATACAAGATACACAGATGGCAGATACACATTTGAAAAGATGTTCCATAGCATATGTCATCAGGAAAATGTAAATTGAAACAAGATACCACTACACACTTCTCTGAATGACCAAAATCTGGAACACTAACACCAAATGCTGGCAAGGATATGGAGAAATGGGAACTATCATTCATTGTTGATGGAAATGCAACATGGTACAGCCACTTTGAAAGATAGTTTGGCAGTTTCTTACAAAATTAAAAATACTCTTACCATACAACTCAGATATTGTACTCCTTAACATTTACTCAAAGGATTTAAAAATATGTCCACACAAATGCTGCACACTATATAATTTATAGCATCTTTATTCATAATTGCCAAAATTGGAATTAACCAAGATATTCTTAAGTAAGCAAATGGCTAATAAGCTGTGGTATATCCAAGCAATGGAATATTATTGTTAAAAAGAAATGAGCTAACAAGTCATGGAAACACATAGAAGGGTCTTAAATACATATTACCTAGGGAGAAAGCCAATCTGAAATTTTATATACTGTGTGATTACAACTATATGACATTCTGGAAAAGGCAAAACTTTGGAGACAGTACAAAAATCAGTAGTTGCCAAGGAGGGACAAACAAATAGGTGGAGGAGGGAAAAACAAATAGGTAGAATACAAAGAATTTTTAGTTCAGTGGAAATATTCTGTATGATATTATAATAATGCGTGTGTGTGTGTGCTCAGTCATGTCCAACTCTTTTGCGACCCCATAGACTGTAGCCCTCTGGGCTCATCTGTCCATGGAATTATCCTGGCAAGAATACCGGAGTGCATTGCCATTTCCTTCTCCTGGGGATCTTCCTGACCCAGGAATTAAACATGTGTCTACCCGTATCTCCTACATTTCAGACAAATTCTTTAATGCTGAGCCATCGGGAAAGCCCATTATAATAATGGATACATGTTGTTATTATGCTTCTAAACAAACAGAATGTACAACACCAAGGGTGAACTCTAAGGCAAACTATGGTCTTTGGGTGACAATATCAGTTGTAACAAATGTACCACTCAGGTGGAGAATGTTGATAATGAGGGAGACTAGACATGTGTTGGTAGGATGAAGGATTCCTTCGTAGGAAGTCTACCTTTCTCTCAATTTGAAATAAAGGAAAATTCAAAATACAAGGCAACATAATGATTCAGATAATGATTCAATAGAAATCAGGATGCAAAGACCTGCATCTTGGCTATGGCTAAGTAAGTTATTTATTTTTTAGTTTTTAAATAAGATATCTTAGTTCCTGTCTGACCAAAGATCAAACTGAACCTGTGCCCCTTAAGTGGAAGTACATAATCCTAACCACTGGAATACCATGGAATTCCCCATATCATTTTATTTATTTGGGACAAAACTGCCAATCTTTAATATTTGGAGAGACAGAGAGAGGACTGTGAAATGTAGTGAATAAGAGGAGGGGTATGATAGAGAAACTTACATATTTTACTCCAGATTCCCTAGGAAACAAAAGTAAGAGTGAAGCAAGTAAATATAGGTGGCAACGCAGGCCAGTGGCTCACTTTAACCCACATAAATACACAAGAGGCAGGCTGGCATCAGCTGGCTTACATAGACTGTCTCCATACAGAAATTACTTGGGGAAAAAAAATTTTTGGAGGAAAGAAAATGGAATTTATGTGATGGCTGCCCCTTTGCCAGTGGAGCTGCATTATCTGGACTTTTGGCAGCCAATGGCACTCAGAGACCCTGGGGAGATGCATAAGCTGTGTCTGAAACAGTGAACATCAAAGTAGGCTTGGGGGGATAAATGGGATTCAGACAAGGAGTTGCAGTTGTTGTTCAGGCCCTCAGTCATGTCTGATTCTTTGAGACCCCATGTTCTGTAACGTGCCAGGTTCCTCTGTCCATGGGGATTTTTCAGGCAAGAATACTGGAGTGGGTTGCTATTTCCTTCTCCAGGGGATCTTCCCGGATCAGGGATTGAATCCATATTTCCTTCATGGCAGGCAGATTTGTTCCACTGAGCCACCAGGAAAGGAAGTAATGGAATACAAATCTTCTACTAGATACTTGTGGAAGAGACTGTAGGCTTTCATCTGGCAAGTCTCTAAAGGATATACTCTAAGAAAGATTTGTGGGATCTCTGTGATCTCACTGCTGAGGGCCCAGGTTCAGTCTCTCCTTGGGTAACTAAGATCCCACATGCCATGTGGGGTGACCAAAAATAAGTAAAGCAATTAATTTTTAAAAAACAGAAATATCAGCAAATTGAGAGCATTTGTTTTCTCTTTTGAACTTGAATAACTCTTTACTGAAAAGAATATTTGTGCTCTTTCTTAAAAGGCAGAAAAAATAAAAGATATGATAACATATTTAAGAATTCCTTCCACAAATTTTGCTGAATTTTTCTGGTATGTATTTTCCCTTGTTTAGAATTGATTAAAGATAATAAGTGTATTGTGCTTCACAGAATATGATCTATGCCATTTAGTAGAGGGACGAGATTTTATTTTCTGTGCCTATTTGATCATCTCTGTTTGGAGATAGCACTGCATTTTTATTCTGTCTCTATCCTTTTATCTCTTTTTCCAGGCTACCTGTTGGGTTTTTTACTACTCTGATGATTTTATAAGAATCATAAAATACATTTTAATAATCCACTGATTAAACCTTTAAATTTATCCTGGACAGAGGTGTGAGATATTTTCTGTGTATAAATAACATTAGAGATGTTTAAAGTTACTGACATAAAAAAGATGAAAAAGAAAACCTTTATTTTGATTTAAACGAGGAAGCATTGATATTTACTTGTTTGTATATTACTTTTTGTAGCTTGTTAAAATAAGTAATCTTTAAAAGATAACTTATTAAATGACAGTAAGATTAGCACAGATACTGCACCTTAACTATGCTAATCAGGTGCTAAAATTATTAAAATGTAATATCAATATTTGATCTTAAATGGATTCCAGTGGGACATTTTACCTAAAACCTAAATTGTGCAGAGTCAAAATTTATACATACTTTTCTACTTCTTATCTCATTTTAATCCAATCTATTTTACATTTTCTAGATATCAGTAAAATTAGACAGTCAATTAAAATTTCATGGTCTACAGTATTATCTTTAGACAGAACTGGAAGCAATACTCCAGTTAATAATCTAACTATAAAAATAGCAGTATTGCTCTAGTTTCAGCAATATGAAATTGTAATTGCCCAATGTCCTAATTTCTCTGAGTTTAAGAAATTTAGCTATTACTAGTCTTCCGTGTCCTAAAATTTTGTGATAGGCTAGGTTAATACTAAAGAAAAAAAGCAGAGACTTCCTCATTTTTTATGCACATGGTGTCTAGATAATATAGATCTGTTTTTTCTATATGTAGGTAAATCAAAGATTGGGCATGCTTTAGATTCACTGTAGTGATAAACTGGATGTGGATGCTAATATCTATTGTATTTATGAAGTTTATAATGAACAAGTATCTCATACAACTTGGGAAAGCAAGGGGAAAAACATTCAACATTAGTCTTTGACTAATTCCTTAGAATAACACAACATTTGACACATGTTCCAGGTAAAAGACTCCTACGAGTTCACGTGACATCACGGTCTATGTTTCTGATGTTTTATTCACAATAGCTCAAAAGTAGAAAGCAAAGGATATAAAAGTAGAAGGCAACTAGTTAAGGCATCTATTACTTTTGTTTTCCCTTTGTGCTACATCCCATGATGTGGGAAGATTGAAATGCTGGACGTTCATTCACACTATATAGTCTGCCTTCAATTTATCAGTTAACCTTAAAGTGTTTGCAAATGTTGGTGGCTCAGTTTTTCTACATTTTCTATCTTTCTATCCCAATATAAAATCCCCCAATGTCATTTGACTGTCAGACACGGCTTGTAGTTCTGAATTTCCACCTTTTTATTAATGCCTGAATGCAATTAGAAGAATAGTGTGATGTATTACACATTATAACTACTAATTATTCTATTGTTGAATGATCATAATACATCTATACATGCAAATGTCTTTAAATTCTAATTATTACAGAACATTTTAAATGTAAATGCCTTAATTTGCGATTTAATCATCTAAATAGACTACTAAACTTTGGTAATTTGGGGGAAATTTTTCAATTTTATTGTGTGAACAGGTGAAATATTCTAATTAAGTGGATATTTGAGAATAGACACTGGAGAGGAACAGTGTTATCACTGAACTGTGAAATGATCACAGAGAAAGAGGTAAGGAGGAAACATACATACACCATCAGTTAAGTATTAGAACTTGGTGATGCCAAAACCAAGATAGTCCAGGGACTGATAACTATCTCTTAGTTAAAGTCACAAACCATACCAGTCAGAGGAAAGAGATTTTTAAGATGTCAGGCAGGAGTAAGAAGGCAAGTGAAATTCAAAAACACTGGTCTGAGTTATGTAGGAAAGCAAAGACCAAAACTGATATCAACAACAAATAAGATTAATAGGTAGCACTTAATTAATCCAGTCCTTACAAGAAGCCTATTTCCATACTCAAAATAAAAATGAGAACACTGCAGATCAGAAAAAATGATTCCACAAGTACAGACAGGAAGTGGTATGAATTGAATGTAGAGTCTTAGTCAGTGAAATGCTGGGGACAATCTCTCATTAGGCTCCTTTTAAAAAGTCTATCATATACCTCTCAGGTTGCTGTGTTGAATTGTGACAAAACACTTTGTCCTTTCCCTGCTGTTACTGTTCATGGAATTGCAAAAGTGCTTACATTGTTTAGAAGAATGAAAAATTAGTTCATTAAAAACCTACTGATGGCTAACTAGGAGTAGGGCATATTGCTAAGAATGTTAAAAAGTTTACCTGATTTTCACCTCATGACTCAGTGAAACAGATAATATTAATATTCCCATGTTACAGATGAGAAAGCTGACAACTTGCAAAGTTGAATAACGTGGACCCAGTGATACAAATATTAAATATGAGGGCTCAGATTCAGTCATTTCCACTGTATAATCATAAGAGATTCAATTGAGATCATACCTGAATGGTGTAGTGGTTTTCCCTACTTTCTTCAATTTAAGTCTGAATTTGGCAATAAGGAGTTCATAATCTGAGCCACAATCAGCTCCCTGTCTTGTTTTTGCTGACTGTATAGAGCTTCTCCATCTTTGGCTGCAAAGAATATAATCAATCGGATTTCGGTGTTGACCATCTGGATGTCCTCGTGTAGAGTTTTCTCTTGTGTTGTTGGAAGAGGGTGTTTGCTATGACCAGTGCATTCTCTTGGCAAAACTCTATTAGCCTTTGCCCTGCTTCATTCTATACTCCAAAGCCAAATTTGCCTGTTACTCCAGGTGTTTCTTGACTTTCTACTTTTGCATTCCAGTCCCCTATAATGAAAAGGACATCTTTTTTGGGTGTTAGTTCTAGAAGGTCTTGTAGGTCTTCATAGAAGCATTCAACTTCAGCTTCTTCAGCATTACTGGTCGGGCCATAGTCTTGGATTACCGTGATATTGAATGGTTTGCCTTGGAAACGAACAGAGATCATTCTGTCATTTTCGAGATTGTACTGTATTTCAGACTCTTCTGTTGACTATGATGCCTACTCCATTTCTTCTAAGGGATTCTTGCCCAAAGTAGTAGATATAATGGTCATCTGAGTTAAGTTCAGTGGAAGTGAAAAATAGATTTAAGGGACTAATCCGATAGACAGAGTGCCTGATGAACTATGGACGGAGGCTTGTGACATTGTACAGGAGACAGGGATCAAGATCATCCCCAAGAAGAAGAAATGCAAAAAAGCAAAATGGCTGTCTGAGGAGGCCTTACAAATAGCTGAGAAAGAAGAGAAGTAAAAGCAAAGAAGAAAAGGAAAGATATACCCATTTGAGTGCAGAGTTCTAAAGAATAACAAGGAGAGATAAGAAAGCCTTCCTCAGTGATCAGTGAAAAGAAATAGAGGAAAACAACAGAATGGGAAAGACTAGAGATCTCTTCAAGAAAATATACACACCAAAGAAACCAGAATTGAAAGAGACGCGTGTACCCCAATGTTCATCGCAGCACTGTTTACAATAGCCAGGACATGGAAGCAACCTAGATGTCCATCAGCAGACGAATGGATAAGGAAGCTGTGGTACATATACACAATGGAATATTACTCAGCCATTAAAAAAATACATTTGAATCGGTTCTACTGAGATGGATGAAACTGGAGCCCATTATACAGAGTGAAGTAAGCCAGAAAGAAAAACAACAATACAGTATACTAATGCATATATACGGAATTTGAAAGATGGTAACGATAACCCTATATGTGAGACAGAATAAGAGACACAGATGCATAGAACAATTTTATGGACTCTGAGGGAGAAGGTGAGGGTGGGACGTTCTGGGAGAATAGCATTGAAACATGTATATTATCATATGTGAAACAGAACACCATTCCATGTTCGATGCATGAGACAAAGGCTCAGGGCCGGGGCAATGGGATGACCCAGAGGGATGGGATGGGGAGGGAGGTGGGTGAGGGGTCCAGGAAGGGGAACACATGTAAACTCATGGCTGATTCATGTCAATGTATGGCAAAAACTATTACAATATTGTAAAGTAATTAGCCCCCAACTAAAATAAATAAATTTATTAAAAAAAAAAAAAGAAAGAAAATTAGAGATACCAAGGGAAAATTGCAAGCAAAGATGGGCTCAATAAAGGACAGAAATGGTATGGACCTAACAGAAGCAGAAGATATTAAGAAGAGGTGGCAAGAATACACAGAAGCTTTGTACAAAAAAGATTTTCACAACCCAGATAATCACAATGGTGCAATCACTCAACTAGAGCCAGACATCCTGGAATGCAAAGTCAAGTGGGTCTTAGGAAGCATCACTATGAACAAAGCTAGGTGATAGAATTCCAGCTGAGCTCTTGCAAATCCTAAAAGATGATGCTGTGAAAGTGCTGCACTCAATATGCCAGCAAGTTTGGAAAAGTCACCAGTGGCCACAGGACTGGAAAAGGTCAGTTTTCATTGCAGTCCCAAAGAAAGGCAATGCCAAAGAATGCTCAAACTACTGCATAATTGCATTCATCTCACAAGCTAGTAAGGTGACGCTCAAAATTCTCCAAGCAAGGCTTCAACAATACTTGAACCGTGAACTTCCAGATGTTCAAGCTGGTTTTACAAAAGGCAGGGGAACCAGAGATCAAATTGCCAACATCCGCTGGATCATCAAAAAAGCAAGAGAGTTCCAGAAACATCTATTTCTGCTTTATTGACTACGCCAAAGCCTTTGACTGTGTGGATCACAATAAACTGTGGAAAATTCTGAAAGAGATGAGAATAGCAGACCACCTGACCTGCTTCCTGAGAAATCTGTATGCAGGTCAAGAAGCAACAGTTAGAACTGGACATGGAACAACAGACTTTCCAACAGGGAAAGGAGTACATAAAGGCTGCATATTGTCACCCTGCTTATTTAACTTATATGCAGAGTACATCACGAGAAACACTGGGCTGGATGAAGCACAAGCTGGAATCAAGTTTGCCAGGAGAAATATCAGTAACTTCAGATATGCAGATGACACCCACCTTATGGCAGAAAGTGAAGAAGAACTAAAGAGCCCCTTGATGAAAGAGAAAGAGGAGAGTGAAAAAGTTGGCTTAAGGCACAACATTCAGAAAACTAAGACCATGGCATCCGGTCCCATCAGTTCAGTTCAGTTCAGTTGCACAGTCGTGTCCGACTCTTTGCGACCCCATGAATTGCAGCACGCCAGGCCTCCCTGTCCATCACCAACTCCCAGAGTTTACCCAAACTCATGTCCGTCGAGTCGGTGATGCCATCCAGCCATCTCATCCTCTGCTGTCCCCTTCTATACTGCCCCCAATCCTTCCCAGCATCAGAGTCTTTTCCAATGAGTCAGCTCTTCACATGAGATGGCCAAAGTATTGGAGTTTCAGCTTCAACATCAGTCCTCCAATGAACATCCAGGACTGACCTCCTTTAGGGATGGACTGGTTGTATCTCCTTGCAGTCCAAGGGACTCTCAAGAGTCTTCTCCAACACCACAATTCAAAAGCATCAATCCACCACTTCATGCAAATAGATGGGGAAACTGTGGAAACAGTGACACATTTCATTTTTTTGGACTCCAAAACCACTGCAGATTGTGACTGCTGCCATGAAATGAAAATAAGCTTACACCTTGGAAGAAAAGCTATGACCAACCTAGACAGCATATTAAAAAACAGAGACTACTTTGCTAACAAAGGTTAGTCTAGTCGAAGCTTTTTTTTTTTTCAGTAGTCATGCATGGATGTGAGACTTGGACTATAAAGAAAGCTGTGCATCAAAGCATTGATGCTTTTGAACTGTGGTGTTGTAGAAGACTCTTGAGAGTTTCTTGAACTGCAAGAAGATCCAACCAGTCCATCCTAAAGGAAATCAGCCCTGAATATTCGTTGGAAGGACTGATGTTGAATGTGAAACTCCAATACTTTGGCCACCTGATGCGAATGGCTGACTCATTTGAAAAGACCCTGACGCTGGAAAGATTGAAGGCGGGAGGAGAAGGGGATGACAGAGGATGAGATGGTTGGATGGCATCACCGACTCAATGGACATGATTTTGAGTAAACTGCGGAAGTTGGTGACGGACAGGGAGGCCTGGCGTGCTGCAGTCCATGGGGTTGCAAAGAGTGGACACGACTGAGTAACTGAACTGAACTGAGATTCAGTCATAAGCAGTTGACCCCCAACTCCACATCTGCTAAGTACTACTACTACTGATAACACCATTATTGCATAGGACAGTGTAAGAGAAGAAAACTCATCCTTAGTATTAGTATTGCTATCATCATTATCTTATGTTTATGGTTAAAACTCTCCCATAGTTCAGTTCAGTTCAGTCGCTCAGTCGTGTCCTACTCTCTGCGACCGAATGAATTGCAGCACACCAGGCCTCTCTGTCCATCATCAACTCCCAGAGTCCACCCAAACCCATGTCCATCGAGTCGGTTATGCCATCCAACCATCTCATCCTCTGTCGTCCCCTTCTCCTTCCGCCCCCAATCCTACCCAGCATTAGGGTCTTTTCCAATGAGTCAACCCTTCGCATGAGGTGGCCAAAGTACTGGAGTTTCAGCTTCAACATCAGATCTTCCAATGAACACCCAGGATTGATCTCTTTTAGGATGGATTGATTGGATATCCTTGCAGTCCAAGGGACTCTCAAGAGTCTTCTCCAACACCACAGTTCAAAAGCATCAATTCTTTGGCGCTCAGCTTTCTTCTCCGTCCAACTCTCACATCCATACATGACCACTGGAAAAACCATAGCCTTGACTAGACAGACTTTTGTTGGCAAAGTAATGTCTCTGCTTTTAAATATGCTATCTAGGTTGGCCATAACCTTCCTTCCAAGGAGTAAGCGTCTTTTAATTTCATGGCTGCAGTCACCATCAGCAGTGATTTTGGAGCCCAAAAAAATAAAGTCTGACACTGTTTTCACTGTTTCCCCATCTATTTCCCATGAAGTGATGGGACCAGATGCCATGATCTTAGTTTTCTGAACGTTGAGCTTTAAGCCAACTTTTTCACTCTCCTCTTTCACCTTCATCAAGAGGCTCTTTAGTTCTTCTTCACTTTCTGCCATAAGGGTGGTGTTATCTGCATATCTGAGGTTATTGATATTTCTCCTGGCAATCTTGATTCCAGCTTGTGTTTCTTCCAGCCCAGCGTTTCTCATGATGTACTCTGCATATAAGTTAAATAAGCAGGGTGACATTATACAGCCTTGACGTACTCCTTTTCCTATTTGGAACCAATCTGTTGTTCCATGTCCAGTTCTAACTGTTGCTTCCTGACCTGCATACAGGTTTCTCAAGAGACAGGTCAGATGGTCTGGTATGCCCATCTCTTTCAGAATTTTCCACAGTTTATTGTGATCCACACAGTCAAAGGCTTTGGCATAGTCAATAAAGCAGAAATAGATGTTTTTCTGGAACTCTCTTGTTTTTTCGATGATCCAGCGGATATTGGCAATTTGATCTCTGGTTCCTCTGCCTTTTCTAAAACCAGCTTGAACATCTGAAAGTTCACGGTTCACGTATTGCTGAAGTCTGGCTTGGAGAATTTTAAGCATTACTTTACTAGCATGTGAGATGAGTGCAATTGTGCGGTAGTTTGAGCATTCTTTGGCATTGCCTTTCTTTGGGATTGGAACGAAGACTGACCTCTTCCAGTCCTGTGGCCACTGCTGATATCAAACTTGGTTTTACTATTTCAGAAAAGCTTAGAGTCCTGAGAAAATGTGCATATATGCACACACATAAATGTTCCATTACATTTTGGGAGTCAAATTAAAAACCTTCAATATAAAGAGAATGTTATGCAAATGCTATATATATATCCTCACGGATTGTAGCCCACCAGGCTACTCTGCCCTTGGAATTCTCCATGTAAGAATACTGGATGTGGTGCCATTTCCTACTCCTGGGGATCTTCCTGACCCAGACCCAGAGATCAAACCTGCATTCTGCATCTTGCATCTCCTGCATTGGCAGGCAGGTTCTTTACCATTAGCACCACCTGGGAAGGCTATGTATACATACATGTATTTACCTGCTTCACTATTACTTTTGTTTCCTAGGGAATGTGGAGTAAACTATGTAACTTTGTCTATCATACCCCTCCTCTTATTCACTACATTTCACAGTATTCTGTCTCCCCAAATATTAAAGATTATCATATGCATATATATATGTGTGTGTGTGTGTGTGTGTGTATATACTCAAATTTGTACTCTGAGACACTATTAGGTGGACCAGGGTTCATTTAGATTTTCCATAAGATGTTACAGAAAAACCTAAATAAACATTTGGCCTCATTAGTAACTATACTTTGTAAACTTAAAGTGAAAGAGCACTTGCTAAAATAAGTGCTTCCTAGTCTAGAGAGACACACATGGTTGGAATCTATACTACCTAGCAGATACATTGAGGTACCCCCTTCTTTCCATGCCTCGCTTTCCTGACTTGTAAAATGGGGATGCTATGAATAGTGGGCACAGAGCTTTACTTAATGATTCAATAAATTCACATTTATTAGGGCTTCCCAAGTGGCACTAGTGGTTAAAGAATCTGCCTGCCAGTGCAGGAGACTTAAGAGACATGTGTCCAGTCCTTTGGTTAGGAAGAACCCCCGGAGGAGGAGATGGCAACCTGCTCCAGTATTCTTGCCTGAGAAATCTCAGGGACTAAAGGAGCCTAGTGGGCTACAGTCCATGGGGTCGCAAAGAGTTGGACACGACTGAGCACAGAATGCATACATATGCTTAGTAGAGGACTTGTGCAGAGACAGCATGCAATAATAGTTCACAACCTGCTTGTGTTTTCACCAATGAGTTTAGTTCTGTAAAATAATATCCTTGATATTGACATTATCTATTTTTCACATACCTATTGTAATATTTAACACAGTACCTGGAACACAATAGACGTTTAGTGAATATCTGCTGAATAAATTTAGAAGCAAAATAATCTCTATAAATGCTCTATAAATTGCTACTAAATTTTTAGAAGCCTTAGCATATTCCATGGTACTTTGATATTTTCATACATACTTTTATAATCTATTGTCTGTTAGCAATGTAATCTCAGCCTTAAGTTCTAATTTAAATATATACCTGTATTATATGTAATCAATCACTTCAATGCCTTTTACTTTCTTCTCGGTGGCTTATATTCTCTTTGATAAATATTTATGCAAATTTCCATTTTTATCACCAGAATGTTTTCCCAGTTTTTAGATAACCAAGCATATCTACACCTATGGCAGTGTTTTGTTTTTAAATGCCAGAGAGGCTTATGTAAATAAAGATAGAGAATTTTAATGTACTCTATTAATATGTCCTTTACAACCCTCCAGATAGCATTTTGAAATATCTTTTAGAATAATCCAAAAGAAGGATAGAGAAAGTCAGCCTTTATCTTTTTTTATCAATGTTAGCAAAACCATCAATTAAAATGTTCTAGTTAATTTTGACATGTTCATCCTTGCTTATCTGAAAATGTCAATTGCTCAGTTTGCTTAATACAGTTTGACGTCAACTGGGTGTTCTTTCTTTTTTTTAATCATTTATACTAAGCTGTGTTTTGATATGTGACAGATTAGAAATTCTCACTTTTCTTTAATAGTTTTTGTTTAATTATTCTGCACAAATTTAGGGCTATGATGAGGTAGTTTGAGTCTATCTACATTATTAAAGATTGAGTTTTCAGAAGGTGAGGGTGGGACGTTCTGGGAGAATAGCATTGAAACATGTATATTATCATATGTGAAACAGAACACCATTCCATGTTCGATGCATGAGACAAGGGCTCAGGGCCGGGGCAATGGGATGATCCAGAAGGATGGGATGGGGAGGGAGGTGGGTGGGGGGTCCAGGAGGGGGAACACATGTAAACCCATGGCTGATTCATCTCAATGTATGGCAAAAACTATTGCAATGTTGTGAAGTGATTGGCCCCCAACTAAAATAAATAAATTTATTAAAAAAAAAAATAAAAAAAAAAAATAAAAGGAAAAAAAATAAAAAAAAAAATAAAAAAAAATAAAGATTGAGTTTTCTTACTGTATTTTAAATCTCTTATTAATGAAAAAATAATAAGGTGAAATATTCATACCACTTACTTATCATGTTAAAATTTCAAATTATGGTAAATGTCTGGCTTTCTATATCCTAGTAAACTATGGAGAATTACACTTTTAATTACCTATTTTTAATAAATGACAAATTGGTTTGGTTACTAGTTTGGTTTCATAAAATGTTTTCATAAAACATTTAAATCTAAGATTTTTTATTCTTTTGTACATTTTTGCATATTGTGTGTGTTAGTCCTTCAGTTGTGTCCAACTCGTTGTGATCCCATGAACTATATAGCCCACCAGGCTCCTCTGTCCATGGAATTCTCCATGCAAGAATACTGAAGTGGGTGGCCATTGCCTTCTCCAGGGGATCTTTCCTACCCAGGGATTGAACCTGTGTCTCCTGCAATGCAGGCAGATTCTTTAAGATTTCAGCCACCAGGGAAGTCCTTTTTGCATACGGATCTTATGAAAACAAAATGGATTCTTACTTAGATGTAAAGATACTCCCTACAGACTAAAGTCTTACTTATAATGAATTGAACAATGTTCTCAAACTTTATTGTGCATACAAATTACTGAAAATCATGTTAATATGCAAAGTTTGATTCAGTAGGTCTGGGATGAGACCACATTTTGAGGCATGAACACCTAAGATTATCTTAAGGGCATCTAATGATAACTCAACAGATATTTCTTGAATGCCACAGTCAACATGCACAATTATTTACTACAAGTGAGGCAAAGCAATGATTTTTGAAAGAGCATGAGCACTCAGTTGCAATGTTTAATTCATTCTTTGATGTTTATTAGCTGCTTAGTTTTGGACAGATTTTAACTTTTCCTAGTCTTTGTATGCCTTCTTATTATCCCAAGCTTGAGAAATGTCTATTGATTGACTAAGATTTCAAAAGAAATAATCAGTTTCAATGATGACAATTTCAGTTCAATTTAACAAACTACTGAACATACACAATGAGTTAAAAGAGTGGTATACTCAGGTGATGATAAACCACGGTTTATATGACTTTTCCTTTTCTGCAAGTTAAGTGAAACATTATACGACATATAAGCATTGACATTACTAGCTGGGAAGTTTGATGGCCTTTAGCTATCAGCAGGTATATAGTTTTAACATTTAAAATTATTTTGGCAAAAATTTAATGTCGTATGTTGCTTAAAATTTTGTTTTTCCTAAATTCTAGAGGTAAATGATGCACCCAAAGGTATCTCATATTGATTTCTTCTAATTGAATCAGATAAAGATTTGTTTGGGGCCAGACCTTTGCTACATACTGGAATATCTTTGTTACTGTTCATTAACAGTATGATTCAACTGCTAGCATAAATTGGGAACAAGGAATCTAGACATTTCAGAAACTAAATAAGAAATCAAATAATTGCTAATGGGGAATACTCCAAGATAATGACTTAAAAACTTATTATATGCCATGAAACATTCTAAACCCAGATGTGGCTCCTTCCACTCACTTGGCAATAGAATATGGAACTCATCACTAATAATAAACCAACATCAGAAGCTGGTTTGGTACAAATTGTAGTTGGCTGATATTCTCTGTGTTTCAAATCAGGTAATTAATTATATTAGCTATATTTCCTGTAATAAACATATTAGAAATAATTATATGTTTGCAAAGAAACAAATATAGTTTTGCTATTTTTAATAGATATGATATGCCTGCCACATTCCTTTCTTTCCTTTAAACCCATTGTCATTACAAATGAATTTTCACTACTCATTTTTAGGCAATACTGACTACCTAGCTAGTTCTTTTACAGTTTTGTTTTTTTTTTTTCCAAACTTTCAACTTTTTATTTTGTATTGGGGCATAGTCAATTAACATTGTTGTGGTAATTTCAGGTGACACAAACTCCCTTCCCATTCAGGCTGGCATATAACAATGGGTAGAGTTCCATGTACTATACAATAGGTCCTTCCTTGTTGGTTATCCATTTTGAATATAGCAGTCTGTGTTTTTAAAAGATCATAAATTAAATTTATAACACAAAATTGGGCACATGTTCTTTTGTTTCATTTTGTCTCCTTATTAAAATGCTTGATGATGATTTTGCCAAGAAACCGGTCCCTTGATTACAACAGTGTTCTGATGTTTACTTTTGACTATTTCTGAGTTTCAGAAAAAATTTCATAAGAACTATTTTATGAAAGGCTTAAAGTTCTTAAATAGCTACCCTTCCATTGTGCACTATATGATTACATGTATTTTAGGGATATTTAATTCAGTCTGATTTTTGAAGTCTTCATTCATTTTACTCCTGTCTTTCTCCTTTTGATGGAATAGGCCACATACCAAGATGGGCCTGAGCCCTCTAGCTATGGGACCATGTGGATGGTTCCTTTAGCTCATGGTTGAGAACCTATTGTTTGGTAGCTGAAAGTCCTAAGTAAAAACAGGTTTATAAAGCCACAGAGTAAACAGTGTGAAAATCAGCTTGCATGTCTCTAACATCAACTTCAATTTTCAGCAGAGAGTTGACTTTTCAAAATGCACAGTGAATAGTTGCATTTGTTTTTAATTAAGCAAATGGGCTTTGCAGCATCAAGCACTCATTTGATTTTTAACGTGCATTGGTATCACCAATGATAATTCAAGAGACAGCATAAATAATTGTCAATACTTTCTCAGAATAAAAGCAATTGTCATTTTTTCTAACATGTAGATTCAGAGATTACTCACAATTAAAAGCAGAATAATAGGAAAGGGATATATTCATATTATCAAATACAGCCATGGTTTTAGAAGTGCTTTAAAATGAAGGTAAGAGGTTAAAACTTACCAGTTTCACAGAACCTTACTTATATTAATTACAAATTTTCTTTTTAGAGTATTTCTCTTGGAGGACGGCAGCCTCAAAATATATAATGTTACCAGGTCGGATGCCGGATTATATACTTGCATAGCTACAAATCAGTTTGGTGTTGCAAAGAACACTGGCAGCCTCATCATAAAAGGTATTTTACTATCTTTGTTTGTGCTTGTTGAATGGAGATATGTATGCATCTGACCTCTATCACGGTCAACCCTGCATCATATTGCATATGTGAAATATTTGATTTCACAATTTATTTGAGTAGTGTCCTTATATTCATTAATAGCATGCTCACTTTGCCAGTGGAACAGCATGGTAGATGTGAATAGCTTGACAGTTCAAAAGCTGTCCAGTGCGTAATAAGACAAAACTAAAACCTGCACTTAAAATACGCGAATTTCCACAAATGCCTCAGTGAGAGGAATTTATGAATATTTTGATGATGCTAGGGAGGTTTCTTTCAGAAACTCTCAATTTGTGTAAAAATTTTACCTGGATGTAAGGCTGCCAAGTACACAGTCAATTCATTTCTTTCTGTAACTCTGGGTACTTAACTATAACTAGCGAAATGCAGACTTTCTTGCATTCACCTTAACAAGCAGTTCTTTACAAAGAGAAAGAAATTAAAATATTGGTGACATGTAAGTCATTAGATTTCCATCACAGTATCACAGTAAATGGATATGTTCACCCGATTTCAGATGGTAAAAGTGCATACTCTATTCTTGAAACTTTTAAACTAGTATCAGTCCAAATGTAACTACATATATCACCAAGGGACATAATTAGGATTAGACACTTCTATTCTCCATCTCTGCTACTTTATTGAATCTCAGCTCATAAAACTAGTATGTTTAGGGGGAGCCAGGTCACTTTTTCATTTCATTGCCTCCTGGATGATCAAAATGACTGTCTTGATAGAGGAGTCTGAGCAGGTAATTAAGCCCAAATGATTAAATTCAGCAATTGGTGTTTTATCATCATTTCTATTAGAAATAAATAAGTTCAATAAAAAGTAGTTAGCTATTACCCACCAATTATCCTTTAAAATGTCTAAAGGAAAATAAACACCCACTTTTATCCCCAGAAGATATTTCTGTCAACTTTATCTCAAGTCTATTATATTATGCCAACAATTGTCTGAAACACTCAGGGGAAATGTAAATGATAGCACTTGCGTAAAAATCCAACCAGTGTGGCATATTTTGAAAAATTTCACTTCTTTAATATTGTATTGTCATCAGGTTTTTAAGACTGATACGGACTTAATGTTTCAAGGAATGTGCTATAATTATATTTAATGATAGGGAATTTCCCCAGCAACTTTTGGTAATACTCATGTACTGAAAAGTGTGAATGCTTTATGTTTGAAGAAATAACATGTCCATCAAGGGAAGAAAAAGAGATTACCTTATTTCCAATTTAGATGCCATGGGTGGTATTCATTCATTATATTACAATAGAAGATTAATATGTGCTGGAAAGACATGCAGTTAATTTTTCTAGGTATGGAGAAATCCAGAAGAAATTAAAATGTGAAATATTAAAGATAGAACACATCAGTAGTGAAAATGTAGTTTCTTAAAAGTTTTGGTGGACTACTGGTGATGATGGGTAAGTGGGACCAGTGGTTTTGCTGCTAAAATACAATAACGAGGTCCTTTCACCCCAAAGAGTAACGAAAAAAAAGTTTATAAATAGATTAAGCAACACAGATAGTTTCTCTTCCTCAATATTTTCTTTTGCCTTTGGCATCATAATGCTTGTATATTAGTAATCAATGGAAGAAAAATCAAGTGGGGAGATTCACATAAATAAGAGAAACTCAGAACATCTGCTCAGTTCTAAAGATCGCATGTGGATACTTCAGAAGTGAAACATAGCCATATAGATTCCTGATTCTTAGGACAGAAACAAGTTGATAAGTATTTAGGGATTTTCCATAAAACACGCCATAATCCCCTGGTAATCTACTTTCCCTGTGAGTAAGAAAATAATTAGATAAGATTGCTCAGTTAAAAAGCTGACATAGTTTTGCTTATTTCTAGTGTCCTTTGCTGGAGATACTAAAACAAAATTATCTCAACCTGCATTTCTGGTCATCTTCATCTTTTTCACTTTTCCTTCTTCTGTAGCCTATTTCCTCTACCTACAAATGATATGATTCACTTATTCACATGTATTTTCTCCCTATCTTTCCTTTCTTCTAGAAAAGAAACAAAAAAGGCAAGGTTATCACAAATTCTAGTACAGTCCTGGGAACTGTATGTGTTCACTATTTATTAATTGAGTGACAGTATCTCACCTTATTCCCCTTGGTTCTCAGAGATAATTTTTATCCTGAGTTCTCTGCTCTAAAATCTGAAAGTTTTCAATTTTTCAGGATTTATACTTGTTAGACTACTTCATAGTCGAGCACTTCAAAGGCAAATAATAGACTTCTAAATGCTCTCACTTTTCCAATTTTAGTGTTTGTAGTTACATGATTTTAATACACAGAGAACTCCACACTCTGCAAGGGGGGACAAATAGGAAGCTACATGAAAATCTAAAACACTTCATGGACAGAACTCACTGTTCTTGTATTTTCAGTATAATACCAGATGATTTACATAGGCAAAAGGACTTACATCAATATGCATGAATATCATTATTTTCAGTCATTTATATCTAACGATGGGAAGGAATGTGTGTTTGTTATTTTTAGCCTTCATGAAATATATACATCCCATTTCAAGGGGATTTGGAGATTTTTTGCTTCTTTGCCATTGACAATAGCCATTAATGTAATAAAAATAAACACACATACATAGTATATACATTTAAAAAACTATATAAACACAAAATATAAAAGCATATTTAGAAACTCTGCTTTATAACTGATCTGTAATGCATACACTGTGGGATTCTTATACAAAATAGTTCTAAGATAAGTCTATCATTGGCATATCCTCTTAACGAGACTGCTGTCTCTAATTCCCTTTTATGTAGCAATGTTGAAGGTATCACTGCCAAAAATTATTATTTTACAACCTGTAGAATTGAAGCTGTAATCTGAGAAGGAAACATAATAGTATGCACTGATTCAGTCATTTTCTTGACTATTAAGAGTAGCCATATGGCTGTTTGTAAAGACAATTTAATATTTCTCTATGTGCTTGCATGTGTGTGTGTGTGTGTATGTGCACGCCTGTATATGTGTATGTGTTTGTATTTTCCTGTCTATAGTGTTCATTTATTGTCATTACAGCATCAAATATAATTTTGTCTCTCAAATCAAGATCAGCTTACAGTGACCTTTCTGGTATATGGTGGTAAACAGCAAATGAGAAATTTCAGTAAAACTGATAAAACAATCATCTTTCTTTGAATTTACTTATCAGCCTCAGTCATGCAAGAAATGTTGTTGCTAGATAACAAGTAAAAAGATAATAGTTACAAGAGTAAGATATTTTCCAGCTTAGTTTTTAGCTGATATGGCTTATCTGTGTTAAGAGGATTCTGAAGTTATCTGCACTGTATGTTGGAAATTTCTATTTCACTAATGCAGTAGGATAAAGCAATTTGCCATTCAAACATTGGAAGTGCAATTAGCACCAGCCTTGCCAGAGCCTCAGAAGATGCCCAGGGTAATTTGAGGACATGTTCCATGGGCACAAACAGGGAACTGAAAGGAAAGAGAGTTCAAATGTCTTCGTTTTGAGGACTTGTAAAACTACAATGTGTACATACACTAAGAGGTATATGAAAGTCACATAAAAGGGAAAATTATTTGATATGGCATTTGGAAAATTATTAAAAAGCACAGAAACAGCAGGCTGTAGAAATGATCTTGTTTGCAGGCAACATTTGTTTTTGTTTCCCCACTGGAGAAGTTTTGGATGTTCAATTATAGGCCTCATTGCTTCAGCATTATTTTCAACTGAAATGTCGGAACTTGGAAAAGCATATCTAATGTGCAAATTAAGTTTATTGCTGCTCATTTAGTTGTTTATTCTTTGTGATAGAAGTCTTTATTATACCAGCATGTAGAGTGGCCTATCCATTTTCTCTGGCAGAAGAGGGTGTTCACTAATGTGACTCTACATTTACTAAGAGAAATACTAAGATAGGCAGACAATTGTAGGCTTTGTGGCTTTCCGTGGCAGTTTAAAAGATTTGAGGTGTTTAACTCAGCTGTATCTAGAAGCCCAGGTTTCCTGAGTAAACCAAAAATACAATTTCACAGAGGTGACAAGACACAATGGAATATATCCATTATTTTGTAGTGGTTGAATTCTCTGAGTACTGCTAATGTCTTTCCCCAAATGTTTAATTCTACATCCCAATTTTCTACAAAGAATGAATTAAAAGATTTAACATAAAGAAGACTTTAACTTAAAATTTTAATGGAATTATTTTTAAGGTGAAAAAATATATAGTGAATTTTTACACTGCCTAGATATGAAATTTTCATTCCCCCTCCAACATTGAAAATAATGCCGAGTGAGTTCTTGAGACCTGAATTTCATAATTTCTTCAAGAATAAAGGAGAAAAAAAAGCAAAAAGAATTCATGCAAGGAAACCCAATAATGTCAATAATATTTTGGCCTTCATAACAATTTAGTTCATAGTCTTTTAAAAATCTAGCAAATATCACTCAAATAAAATTTCCAGGTATGTTAAGCAGCTTTTTTCTTTTAAATATATATTATATAATGTATAACAAGATGGACATTGTATATTAACTATAATTAATGAATTATAAGTTTGCACATTTTTTTGATTATTCAAGAAAACTGTCACCAAACCTACTATTGGTTAAAATTTTGCGTTGTTTTTATTTACTCTTAATAAAAATAGGGGATGTATAGCTTGTGGTTTGTGCCAATTAAAGAGGTCAAATAGATGAGCATATACCACTTCTTAAAGTGGTGAAAAGCAGAGACTTTGAAATTAGATGCATTAGTTCAATTACAAACTAGCATGAGATCCTAAAGAATTTGTTTTCGCTGTTATTAAAGTTGTATTATTTATCATCATCATTAATATTTTTTAAGTACATATTCTGCTTCAGGTATTGTGACAGCTCCTTTATGTATGTCATCTCACTGAACCCTCAGAACAATACTTTGAAGCAGATGATCATTAGAGATTGAGGTATAGAGGGCGAAAAGTATTTCACAAGGTCCTTGTGTTATTGATATTAAGTGGCAGAACTCTTTTTATCCTTCTTTTTTACATTCCAATAGTTATGTAATAATAATTACATGAGATAATTTCACATGGCATTGTTTAAAGTTCAGAAAAAGATATAGTAACTTGCAGGTATTAGTACTTCCCCCTAAATACTTCATTTTCATTTATTAAATATAGTTCAATATTTGATTACACTCTTTATCATTTAAGTAAACTTTACATATGTAAAGAAACATATAAGTCTTAAGTGTACATTTGCTGAATTTTGTCAAATGCACACATCCCTGTAACCCCAAAGTCTACCAAAATACATTATCAGGTTGCCTGGTGGCTCAGACAGTAGAGAATCTGCCTGCAATACTGGAGATCTGAATTCAGTCTCTGGGTTGGGAAGATCCCCTGGAGAAAGGAATGTCAACCCACCTCAGTATTCTTGCCTGGAGAATTCCATGGACAGAGGAGCCTGGCAGGCTACAGCCCATGGGGTCGCAAGGAGTAGAAGACAGCTGAATTACTGACACTTGCACTTTTACATAGATTGTTCCCTCATGCCCCTTCCTGGCCCCACCCTATTCCTAGAAGCAACAACTGTCATGATTTTGTTCTGCCATATATGTCATACAAATGCAATCATACAGTACATACTCACTCTTTGGTATCTGACTTCCCTCACTTGACTTAAACCACTAGCCATCAACCTTCTCTTTATTAAAAATGAGCAAAACTAAGCAAAACTTTACCAACAGTAGGTTTAGTCTGTGCAGTAAAAAAAAAAAAAAAAAAATCTTGAATTTTAAATATCTTTGTCTCCATTTTCCCTCTCAAATTTATTCACACTGTGCCCTAAGTATTTGGTTAACAATTGGAAGTTCAGTCTTTTTTTTCCCCATGATTCCATTCTGAGGTTAAAGAAGTGAATAGACTTCTCTGTTCCTTGGATATTCTATTTCTAAACTAGTACAGTGGTCACTCAAGCTCTAGTGCTTCTTTTTCTTTTTTTTTTAAGGAAAAATGTGTGTCATTACAACATTAAAAAAAAAACAAAAACCAAAACATCCAGATGCAAGCTTTTCAGTCTATGGATCCTGAATACTCAAAGAAAGAGTTATTAGCAAATTCATTCAAGTCAAGAAAAGGAATAGGGTAGGAAAGGGGGTGAGGGAGTGCAGAGGAGAAAAATAATCAACTGAATTAACTGACTTTAATTTTCCTCTTCTGGATTTTATTTTCTTACTTCATCTTCCCTAAATCTAACATAGGGCTTCCCAGGTGGCACTAGTGGTAAAGAACCTGCCTGCCAGTATAAGAGACAGAGATTCAATACTTGGGTGGGAAAGATACCCTGGAGGAGGGCATGGCAACCCACTCCAGTATTCTTGCCTGGAGAATCCCATGGACAGAGGAGCCTGGTGGGCTATGGTCTATAGGGTCACAAAGAGTTGGGCACAACTGAAGCGTCTTAGCATGCACACATGGAAACCTAACATAAATGTTCAGAAGGAAACATTTTCTGTCTATTAGGTACCGTAGCCAGGCAAAATTACAATTTTCTAATTTCATCTCTTATAAAGCTATAGAACACTTCAACCTGGTATTTTACTACAACCCAGAATAAAGTAACAGTTGGAGCAATCAGTGAACATTATCTATTTACAGGAAATATAAATATGATCCCATAAATAGTCATTGCCCATTATGTATTAACCGCTTTGAAAGTGAGTTGTTGGCATATTTAATTCATTAAGCAGAATCTACAGTGCATGCTCTTTTTTTTTTTTTTTTTATAAATTTATTTATTTTAGTTGGGGGCTAATTACTTTACAATATTGTAATAGTTTTTGCCATGCTCTTTTTACAGTGCATGCTCTTTTTAAACAGATGTAAGGCCCTGTTTTGATTACTTGTTAATACAGAAGATCTGTGTTTACATTTTATATTACTTGCTAGGGAATTTTTCGGTGTTACCTTGCATGATACTTAGACCTGTTTTTTCATTTAGACAACTTAAATTTAAGACAATTACTTTCTCCAGACAGTTCTTCATTTGTTTCTTTTACTCAGGGATTCAGGGTAGTCTTTTAATATTTGCTCCAAATCATTTAAATATTGAAGTGGAAGATAAATGGGTAATGGTAACTGCAGGGAAACTATAATATATTGACCATGGTTACTTTGTGCATTGGAATTAAATTATACTCTGCCTGTGGTGGAATACAATATAAATATGAAATGCTGCACATAGATTTTACTCTGAAAAACACGTGTCTGAGCAGATCATTTTGCACTGGCTGCTGCTGCTGCTGCTGCTACGTCACGTCAGTCATGTCCAACTCTGTGCAACCCCATAGACGGCAGCCCATCAGGCTCCGCCATCCCTGGGATTCTCCAGGCAAGGACACTGGAGTGGGTTGCCATTTCCTTCTCCAATGCATGAAAGTGAAAAGTGAAAGTGAAGTTGCTCAGTCGTGTGCGACTCTTCACGACCTGATGGACTGCAACCTACCAGGCTCCTCCATCCATGGGATTTTCCAGGCAAGACTACTGGAGTGGGTTGCCATTGCCTTCTCCATTTGCACCGGCTAAGAGGATATAAAGCAACCAAGCCTACTGCGAGTATAGGTACAAAGAGGAAAAGTAGATTAAATAAAGATTAAAAACTCCTCCATTTCTGTCTTGCTAGAGGTGGGGAATTAGACTCCATCACACCAATTTCCTTGTTTGTTTGTTTTCTCTGTAGGTTTATTTCAGAGTATTAGCTTTGATTTCCCTGTGCTTGCTTTCCCTAAAGTTAGTAATTTTCTTGCTTGTTTGCTTAGTTTTCTATGGACCTGACAACAATTCATTCCTCAATTCTATCTCTACTCTCTTCCTTTGATATTGATCTGCTTTTCTGTTGGGGAGCCTGGTTGCCTAAGCACCATGCCTTTCTCGACACACTTCCTCGTTTGAATAGACTGCATCTTCCGATGGATTTTTGCGAAAGAAATCAATAAAAAGATTTTTTTTTTGAGACCTTTCATGTTTGAAAAGATCTTTACACTATGCTTACATTTGATTGATGCTTTAATTGGAAACAGAATCCTGGATTGGAAATCATGATTTTTCATAAATTTGGAAATCTTACTCTACTCTAAAAGCTGAAACCATTTTGATTTCTGACCTGTTGTTTGTGACATCTTTTCTCTCTCTCTCTGTCTAGAAGTCTTTTTTTTTTTCCAAGTGTCCCACAATTACATGATGATTGATGTAAAACTATTTTCAGACTTTTGTACAGGGCATTTGGTGCATTTTGTCATCCTGGAAGCTCATAGCTCTTGGGCCTGGGATATCTTTCTGAGTAATAATTTACTCCATTTCTTTTTCTGAAATGCTAATTTATAATAGATTTCCTAGACTGGTATTCAAGTATATGAGTGTATGTATGCATGTGTGTATCTATCTACTCATCTATGTGTAGAATTTATTGTATTATATATATATATATATATATATATATATATATATTTAGATAGGTATAGTCTATCTACATGTTTATATGTTTTATATATGTATATATATTACATATAATGTTTCTATATCCTCACATCCATTTTATAGCTGTTTTTGCTCTACCTCCTAGGATATTTTCTCAACTTTACCTTCTAGATTTTCTTTTGTATTTTTGTTTTTTTAAAAACATTTTTCTAAGTGTCTTTTTATTTTCTGGCTATTCTTTTAAATAATATCTTGCTCTTTTCTTCCCTTCCTCTGGAAGTATTACTTGTAGTTTTTTCTCTTTTCTAGTTTGTTTTTTCTGCAAGGTCTCTCTTTTTCCAAACTACTTTCTTCTCTCTTTTTTAAGTCCTATCTTTTATTAAGAGGTGTTTGAAGATACATTGTGCAACTGTTGTCTGCTCATATTTAGATCACTAAAAATCTTACAGAAACCTCTCATCAAGAGTGGGAATTTTGAATGATTTAACTTCATATTTAGATGATCTGGCCAGGATATTTCTTTGGAGAACCCTAAGAAAATATTGGAGTATTTTCTCTTTAGGCTCATCAGTTTCCTAGGACAACTGTCCCTCACTTCCCTCCCAGGTTTCCTGTCTGGAGAGCAAAGGCCAAGCAGACAGCACTCTCAGCTGAATAGGGTTGCAACACACAAATCTCAGCACTCATTGTGTACATATTTCCTTAATTCCCTTATCTTCAGTAGGATTTCCCTGACCTTCAACTGGGCTTGGTGATAGGCAGTTCAAAGACCCTCTGTTTTATATTCTCGCAGCAAAGTGATTTGCTGGTCTTCTTCTTGAATGGGAAAACACTCTAGAGACCAAATAACATCCTATTAATAAATTCCAAAATGAATGAATACATAAAGACATGCTAAATAAGTTTTCTCCTCTGTCTTCCCACTGCCAGCCTGTGACTGACCTTTATAGTAAGACAATTAGAAATCATTCAACTTCATTCCAGTTTCTCAAATTTTGTCTCCACTCTTGATCTCTGTTTTGGTGGATTTATATCTTAGAAAATAAATTTCTTTGGCATCATTTATTAGATGTTTATGAAGAACTTGAAATAAACACTATATAATCAATTATCATTACCAGTATATTGTACATCATATTTTTACTGTGATACTATTTTTCTTATCTAATATTTAGAAGAAGTCAAGTTTTAGCTATATTTTGCTTAAACAAAATTTATCAAGTAAACTGGAAAGCACAATTTGGGAGATATGGGTCATAAACTCACCTCTTCCACTTGTACAGTAGATTAATTCCTTCTCATATTCAGGGATATTCTCTCTCTCTTTCTCCCTTTCTCTCTCTTTCAAACCTCCCTCCCTCTCTCTCCCTCTTTTTCTCTCTCCCCACCCCTTTCTTGTCCCTCTCCCTCACTTTGTCTTTTTCATCTCTATTATCCCCTCTGAGGTATCATTCCCACCACCATACTCACATAATTTAAAAAATAGTCATTTTCTGACCATGATTCACCCTATGGCTACTGCCATATTGGACTTTTCCCCTTTATACCAAGCTCCTTTAAAAATTTGTCTGTATGAGCTTGCGTTTTTTCAATCCTTCTTGTCCATTCTGTTTTGAATCCAGGCAACCAGGCATCAAAATAGCTCTTAACAGGGTGACTAGCAGCCTCCACACTGTTTAGTTCAATGGTCAGTTCTCAGTCTTCATCTTTCTTATTCTATCAGACTACTGATCACATTCTTCTTGATATACATTTCTCACTTCATTGCCAAGGCACAGTATTTGTCAGATTTTCCTTTAACATCTTGAGTCACTCTTGATTTCCTTTGCTAGTTCCTTGTAATCTTATCAATTTTCTTAATTTGGAATATGCTAGGGAACTGTCCTTGAATTTATTCTCTGCCATAGCTACTACCATTCACTTGGTAGTTCATCTAGTCTCATCCTCTAAAATAACATCCATAAGCTAATTCCCAAAATGATAACCCAATTTAAGCATTTTTCTTAATTCCAAAATCCAACCAGCAATTTATCATATTCACTTATCAATTTGTTACATCCTAACACTGACCTCCTAATTCTCACTTCCCAAACTTGCTCCTGCACCACTTTATGAATGACAACTTATAATGACAGTTGCTCAAGCCAAATTCTTGTAGTCATTCTAACTCATTTTCCAAAAATGGCCTCAACAGTCAAGATATGCAAAGAATCTAACCACTTTCCACAACTTCAATTATCAAATATTAGTTAAACCATTATTGTCACTTTCCCAAAGTATGTCTCTAGAACAGAGACAACCGACTAAGTTCATTTTGCCTCCTGGGGACATAGGACAATGTGAAGAGACACTTCTGATAGTCACAACTGAAGGATCTACTAACGTCTAGTACATAGAGGCCAAAGATGCTGCTAGATATCCTATAATGCACAGAACAGCCTCCCCACTTCCCTCTGAATCCACTGACACATACATGCAACAAAAAATTATCTAGGCCAAAATGATGACAATATTGAAGTTAAAGGACTCACCATAGTCTCAGAAACATGAGTCTCAATTCCATCTTTGTCTCTCTTCTAGACGCTTGAATATTCCTATTAAATTGTAGATGAGATTTTTGCTTCTTTTATGGAGATCCTAGGACTTCCCTGGTGGCTCAGATGGTAAAGCGTCTGCCTACGACGTGGGAGACCCGAGTTCGATCCCTGGGTCAGGAAGATCCTCTGGAAAAAGAAATAGCAACCCATTCCAGTACTCTTGTTCGGAAAATCTCATGGATGGAGGAGCATGGTTGGTTACAGTGCATGGAGTCACAAAGAGTCAGACACGATTGAGTGACTTCACACTTCTAAAGGCTCCTCAGTTCAGTGTTGCTTTATTTGCTCAGTCCCATTCTGATGTACACCTGGAAGAGTGTATGGTTCTATAGTATAGTTCTATACTAATTTAATGGTTTTGAATTAAATGTTGAATAAACAGTTAGTATAGTTTTATACTCATTAAGAGTTTCTACATCTGTCCTAAGGAGCATGGATAAACTTCTGTCCTGACTAGTTGAAGTAGCTGTGTCACGCCAATATCAATCACAAATATTGTAAAAAATATTTTTTTTAAATAAAAATATCAAACAGAAATTTTGGTAATCTCACAGTGCCAGAAAGATAAAAAGCTGAGTTCAGAATCAACCAAACAGAATGAGGTCAGCTAAGCAATTCAGTCTTAAATCAAAACACCTAAGGGACCATGCCCTAGTAATAAAAACAGAACAAAATTGTCCAGGACTTAAAGTCACTGACTGTAGATTCAATTTGATCAATTCCTGACCAGATTCTGCTCTTTTTTCCAAATGCCTGCTTAAAAAGTAAGTCTTCTTGGGAAAAATGTAACAAAATGAAAATATTTACATTTTTTGAGCCACAGTGCCTGATATTTCATAAAATGTTATTATCAATAGCTGGAGCCAGGACCAAATGACCCAAACCCAGAGAAATATCAGAAAATAACAAGACATCACAACTGACAGGAAGGTAGAAGTTGTTACACAAGGATTTTAAAATAACTGTGATTATCTGTCATTTTAGTCATTAAGTCTTGTCCAACGCTCTGTGACTCCATGTACTCTAGCCCACCAGGCTCCTCTGTCCATGGGATTTCCCAGGCAAGAACACTGGAGTGGGCTGCCATTTCCTTCTCAAAGGGGATCTTCCACACCCAGGGATCAAATCTGCGTCTCCTGCATTGGCAAACAGATTCTTTATGGATGAGCCACTAGGGAAGCCCCTGTTGTGATTAGTATATTTTTCAAAAACAGAACCAGATGGAGAATTTCAGAAGAGAAATGGTATGTATTCAAAATTAATTGGAAGTTCTAGAAGTGAAAAGTACAAAGGCTAAAATTAAGAACAAAATAGATCGATTTAACAGCCGAATAGATATTGCAAAGAAGATTAGTAAAGAGGAGGATATATGAATAGAAAATATCCAGAATGGAAAAAAAATGCAATAGGAAAGACAAAAAAGAACATAAGAAACATATTGTTTATGGTGAATAGCTCTAACATACGTGAAATCTTAGTTCCAAAAGAAGCAGAGAGGGGAGAAATAAAATGAGGGATGGAGAATTTGAAGAAATATTTGCCAGAGATTAAAAAAAGAAAAAAAAAACTTTAAATGACAGCAGTCATCTATTCAGGAAATCATATGAGCCTTACTAGGATAAACACAAAGGAAAAGTTAAATAAGCACATAGTAGTGAAACTAAAGGTGAGGAAAAATCATTCCAATTAAAAAAACAACAACAACAAATAGCAAAGACATTGACAGTTAACATAACAAGAGAATTAAAGGACTCAAGAAGATAGTAGAAAGCCTTTTTAACCGTTTTCAAATGATACAATAAAATTCTACTCCAAGAAAAGATATCCTCTTTAATGAAGACAAAATAGAGATGCTTTCACACAAACAAAACCTCAGAAAATTCATCACTAAAATCTTCAGAAAAGAACATAAATGGAAGAAGAAATTAAAAGCAATGGGAAGAGTTAATATGTTCATATGAGACTAATTGAGATTCTGAGGAATTAGAAAGAGGATCCAAATTTAAAGTTTTAATTTCTAGTCTTCTCAAGTTAACTAATGAGAGAAAATACCAGAGAATTTCATCACCTATTTTAAGTGCTATTTATATGTTAGTTTCCTTTATATTGGTATCTTAGCAACATTTTCAATAATGTCATAGACAAGTAAAGACAGAATGACATGTTTACAGAGGGAGAAAGATTTGGTGATTTTCTTAAGATATGTCAGTGTTTTGAGAGAAGTTGATAATTTCAGAACCACCTGAGCCATTATTATTCTGAACAATGTCACTGAAAGACTATCACTTACAGATGGAGATTTTCACTGAGTTGAAACTCCAGAAGAAACAAATAGTGACCCAAAGTAATACTTCCTAGATGCTCAGGAAAGACCAATACATGATGGATTGCCATCCCTGGCTTGTAAAAATATACCTGAGGATCATGATATGTAATAGTATGTTTTGCCATTCATATAGGAACAAGCCACACTTATATTTAAAGAAATTATGCTAAACAATTCTGAGATATTTTGATGATAGTTTTCACGCATCACCTGAGGTGCTCTTAACTAAAGATGTGTTCTGGAAACATCATTGTCTAGTTTGACAATGTGAATTTGAGTAAAGTTCATCAAAAGCATTATGGATTTTATTAAGTCTTTTTTTACACTTATTAAGGGTAGGATTGTTATATCAAGCTGCTTTCATATGATACAAATCTCACTGAAATAGACTGAAAAGAGTAAATATTAAAATTCTGTTCTTTTATGACTCTTCATTAACTCATGCCATTTATACTTAAAATAACCTTCAAAAAGTGGTCAGTCATTACTCTAAAAGCTGAATGGAAAAGGTGCCTCCCTATTCTGTATGTAAATATTCATTATCCCCATCATTTTCTTTCTGTCTTTCTTTTATTGTTACTGAAAATTAGAAACATGCAAATAAGTAAAGAAGGTAGTATAAGGGACATTATATACTCATCAATCAGGGTTGATCATTATCAACTCATATTCAACTTTGTTTCACCTATACCCTCACTTACTTTCCCCAAATCCATCCAAATATCTCAAGGCAAATCATACCATTCATAAATATTGCAGAATGTATTTTAAATGATAAGAGGATCTTTTCAACATAACAATAAACCATTTTTCTCATCTTAAACATTAACAATTACTGCAAAATGTTTCAGAGTTAAAATTTACATGATTTTCTCATAAATATATGTTTATATATTATGCATGCTAAATACACATACATATTCAGGTATACACGTATATGTGTGTATTTTAACTCTCTTTAACCATGAAAGTCACATTTCCAAACTTTATTTCTTAGAATTCTTTATATCTCAAGATATATTAAGAGGTGTTGCATGAATTAAAAATGTTCCATATCTAGTAAGTGCAGGAAACCTAGAATTAAACAAATTTTAAAAAGATTCTTTAATGCAGGAATATTCAGAGCTTTTAATATGCTAAAATGTACTACAAAACTCTACAAGCAAACAAAGTATACAGAATTAATTATAGTTGAATAGCCTGAGAAGTTCATCTTGGTTTATTTTTGCAGCATCACTAATCACTAATATTTTACTGGATTTTTCCTGAAACCAAAGCATTAGTGGCTTTATGACAGTATAGTTTACATAGCTTGGACTTTCCTAAAATAGAAAATTCAGGTTCAATTTTCCAAACCTAAGGCAATATTTCTCAAAGCATGGACCTGGACTGACCACATCAAAATCAACTGAAGAAGCAACGTTAAAAATCCATTTCTAGATTCTCCCTGCAACCCTGCTGAATCAGTAATTCTTGTGGAAGCAGAGAAATTCACATTTTGAACAGTCTCCAGGAAATTCATGCTAAATTTTTGAACTACTACAGCAGAATTTCTATAAATACTTAAGGAATAGGCAAGAAAAATATAATTATGTGAAATGAAAAGGAATAACTATCCCCTTATTTTGTTTCAGAGAAAGAGCCTTAAAGAATTTCAAAGTTTTACAAATGATAGAGTTCTAGCACGGTCGACATCCTTCCTTTTTAATTCATTATACTTCAGGCCCTAATTATCTCACTTTTCCACAAATACCAAGAAGTATTTCAGTGTTAATAATGAGCTTCAGCTTACTGCACCTACTCTACCAGAATGTATGCGTTCCCAGGAAAAGAGTACACTAGAAGTGTGTATGTAAGTAAATCCCTCCACTCCACCAGAGTGATTTGAATAGCTTTATTTATTTATTTATTTTCTCGAGTGTTAGTTTCTTAAGTTAAAGTGTACGCAAAGGAGGAGTCTGAACTTGTTAATGAACTAAAGCTACTCCTTGTTCTTTCCCTAAAATAGCATAAAAACTGTGTATGTTTCTTCTGCTCGAGAACCATTCTTCCATTCTCTGCAAGTGTGACTTTGTCTCTGCGGGGTATTCACTTCTAGTTCAGAGACAGAACTGTGGCGGTTGCAGAAGGGAACTCTTTAGATAGCAATTAGCAGTTTTGTGGGTGTTGGAGAGCCATCCACACAGGATTAGGGCAGGTCTGCATGTGGTGTGAGGACAGAATACAGTAGTTACAAGCATTCTTGTCCATGCTCCCCCTTACCCCCACAGGAGGATACTCACAGGGAAACTGTGCTCAGATAATCATGCATTCCCTGTTTTGGATAACAAGTCTGCCTACATAGAAACTTCTTCTTTAAAATATAATCCGTATTTTTTCTCCCTACAGAAACCGGTATGTCTCTATGCCATTCATTCCCTCTGCTTCGTACTTCCAAGGCTTCTCATTTTATCAGCAATTTTTTAACAGGGCATCCAGGGCTGGTTTCAGCATTGTGCAGCCCAGTCACACAGGATCTCGTGCTGAGTTTTGCCTCATGTTTGGTCTAATCCTCTGCTGTCGCTATCTTGAAATCCTTGATCACTTTGATTCTCAACTTGTGCTTTGTAAGTGAAAAATCTACAGGGACAATGGAGCAGAGCAGATATGCTTGGCAGAAGCAAAAACAGCTTTTATGGCTCTGCAGCAGCTGCTTGTGCACAAACGGGCTCAGGTCTGTGCACCATGCAGACAACGTTCATGCACAACAGGTGGTATCGTATACACCCATGTGCCTCATGGAAGTGAGTGCTGAGAGCTGAGGCCCAGAGGAGGGTGGCACATCAGGACCTGGGACCAAATTGATAAAGGTGATGATGGCAGCAGCTGTAGAAACATCAGAGGATGACATCAAGGGCTTCAGGGGAGCAAGGAAATGAGAAAGTAGTCAATGTCAAGATCCATGGTGAGAGGTCAGCTACCCCATCTGTCCTCAGAGGATATGTCATTTGTACAAATATTAACTCTTCAGCCTGAGCACCAGGACAGGATCCATCAGGGCCAAGCCAGTAAATTTTGTCAGTAAAGTATTATGAAATAAAAGCCTATATATGGACATTTCAATAAAGCATATCATAGTTACATAAATTTTTCAAAGTTTAGCAATCATGATTTTGAAAATGTGTGCAACACTAGAAAGCTAATATCCAGAGGCTTAGAAATAGATATTCAAATTTAAATATTAATTTACCCAATGGGAAAAATACTACTTTTATACGAAGCTTCAGGTAAACCAATTATTAATGTTCTTCATAACTGAAGATACAGCAGTAGAACGCCTAAACATTTTGGATTATACACAAACCACTAAGCCACTTTCAGTTTCTTGTGAAACATTCACAAGTTACAGGATATGTCCAAAGAATATAAGTTTCACTGTTTAGATTAACATCTAAAATTAAATCCAGACTTAAGCAGAATGGATTTGTATGAAGAGTTAAACCTTTTTAGAGAAAAATTGTTCCTTGAGAATCATTATCTTTAGACATTCTAAGATTCAACATTTCAAAATAATTCATCAGAAGTTTATTCCAATATTGTCACACCTATAAAATACTCTCAAGAGTTCTATAACAAGTGCATCAACAGAAAGATGACTGCAAATTTTAAAAGAAAAATTTCAGAAAGCATTTTTTATTTTATATTTGCTATGAGCAATTGATGTCAATCACTTGAAAATAAAATTACTAAAAATGTAAATTCTGATGATCTAATAAATAGATTTACAGAAAAGTGAGAAAACTCTCATGATCAATCAAGATTTAACTTTATTAATAAAGTATTATTACTTAATGCATTATATAAAATTGAACCAAACATACATTTTTTGCAATTTGTATGCTGATGTTGTTACTCATGTATCACTGTTACTCTGTTACATTTTATAGGTAATATATATATTATTTTTAAAGCAAAGTTCTCCATATTTAGCAAAGTGTTTTTTCCCTATTTTTCCAAAAAAATTCCACATATTATGAAGCTGTCACTAAGAACATCTAAAGCTTACAGTTTGAGTCTATTGTCGTTTCCAATTTCACTCCTTGTTCACTCTCCAACACTGCTTTCTAGCAAAATGGCTGCCTTGTATTCACAAGCTATATTTGTTCTTTACACAGATTTTTTGTAAATGCTCCTGCCTGCCTAGTGAATAAAGTTACTTCTTTCTGCCAATTATGTTTACTTAGCTAACTCCTATTTGCCTTCTGTGTGTTTGTGCTCAGTCATGTCCAATTCTTTGTTATCCCAAGAATACTGCAGTGTTGTTGCCATTTCCTACTTTAGGGGATCTTCCTCACACCAAGATTGAACCTTGAGCCTCCTGCATTAGCGGGCAGATTCTTTCCCATTGTGCTACCTGGAAATCCATTTGTCTTTTACTGTCAGCTAAAACAATTCTTTCTTAAATAAATGATCCTTCAGCATTCACTATTTTAATAGAATTATTTACTTCTAATATATGGCACTTATCACAGTTACAGGGCTTTCCTGGTGGTTCAGATAGTAAAGAATCTGTCTGCAATGCAGGAAGCCCCAGTTCAATCCCTGGGTTAGGAAAGTCCCCTTGAGAAGGGAATGGTTACCCACACCAGTATGCTTGCCTGGAGAATCCCATGGAGAGAGGAGCCTGGTAGGCTCTAGTCCATAGGGTCACAAGGAGTTGGACACAACTCTGAGTAACTAACACTCTCACTTTTCATCATAGTTCTAGCTATGTATTTCTGAGTATGATTTGTTTAACATCAGCTTGTTGCTTTAGATATAAACCTCTGTGAAGGCATGTATTACATTATTTTTATTTGGTGCTTTTATTCCTTCTCCTTTCATTGTTGTTGTTCAGTCACTCAGTCGTGCCCAGCTCTTTGCAACCCCATGGACTGCAGCACACCAGGCTTACCTGTCCTTCACTATCCGGTGGAGGTTGCTCAAACTCATGTCCATTGAGTTGGTGATGCCATCCAGCTATCTTATCCTCTGTTGTCCCCTTCTCCTGCCTCTGATCTTTTGCAGCATCAGGGTCTTTTCTAATGAGTCATGTCTTCACATCAGGTGGCCAAAGTATTGGATCTTCAGCTTCAGCATCAGTCCTTCCAATGAATATTCATGGCTGATTTTCTTTAGGATTGACTGGTTTGATCTTCTTGCAAACCAAGGGACTCTCAAGAGTGTTCTCCAAAATCACAGTTCAAAAGCAGCAATTCTTCAGTGCTCAGCCTTCTTTATGGTCCAACTCGCACATATACACATGACTACTGGAAAAGAGTGGTTGACTCTATGGACCTTTGTTGGCAAAGCAATTTCCCTGCTTTTTATTATGCTGTCTAGGTTTGTCATAGCATGGCTCTGGTCACCATCCGCAGTGATTCTAGTGCACAAGAAAACAGTTTGTCACTGTTTCCATTGTTTCCCCATCTATTTGCCATGAAGTGATGAGAACAGATGCCATGATCTTAGTTTTTTTAATGTTTCATTGTATTTCCTTTACTTAGCAGACAGCTGGAATTTGGCAGTTGCTCAATAAATATTACTTAATAAGTGAATTAATTAGTGAAAATATGTAAACATTGTAATAAATTATTTCTTATTCATGAAGTTTTAGCCATCATTACTATACTCCTGGTGAGCTATGTATATAGGGAATGATTTGTCTAATTTTGTCACTTTGTAGTGCCACAATTAGAAGGAGAAGCTTTCATTTTTAATGTTTGAAAATTATTTTTAATTGCATGATCTAAAACTTTAAATTAGAGCAGTTTTATTCTACCAGCACACTGAATTATCCACCTCATCCTCCTATGAGTGTAAACAAGATGTTAGTGAAATATTTTTTTTAAAGATACTATAAGAAGGAAAATATTCCCTAGTTTTAAAAAGTATTATTGAAACTGTGATATTGTTTACCTTTTCTTTGTGGGAGACCTGTGAAGAAGCCTTGGGATTAAGAATGGATTTAGCCCAAAAAATCATTCTAGAAATGTTTCCCCAGAAATAATTAGAATAAAAAGTGCATGCATCTAACATAATAAGGGAAAGAGTATCTTTAAAATATAAAAATAGGAAGATGCATCTGATGTATTAGATTGGGTTAGATTTTTCTCCATCATATTCAGAAATATAATATGTGCTTTTATTTTTCCATGATTCTTTTATTTATGTGTACCTTAAAGCCTAAGAATATTTCTTCCTACTTTTTATTATTAAGAAAACAATCACAACTTTTAAAATATTAGAACAATACTTAAACATTCTATTGATAAAATACAGTGGCAAACTCATCGTATGAACACACACATTCAACTTCAGTGCTACTTTGATTTCTTGAGCAATACAGAGAAGCCAAAAGGAAAGGCAAGATTTTAGCCTACCTCCTACAAGGTTAAATTTTATCTTATGAGTGATCTTTAGAGAAAGAGATTTTCCAGGGTCCTAATTTCACTTTGCTTTAAAACTGTTTTGAAACTTCACGTACAATATTTTTAAAATATAATTTGCCAAAATTCTTAATTCTTAAATATTAATCCCTTAGAATATATTTTACTTTGGTAAGACAGTGCATATCTACATGCAAATGTGTGTCCAAGTTTTTTTTTTTTTCTTTATGGTTACTGAGTTGCCTTTTGGTAAATTCTTAGTCCTCTAAAATCAAAACTATGTAGTTCGGTATAAAATGTGTAAAAAATGATATCACTGTGAGTCTATTTTAAACACAGAAATATAGGATTCCTGAATCTAACTGGAAATCTGTGTCCTTTCAAATTGTCCTTTGAAGCTGGTCAATGACATGATAGAACTTGTAGAGCAAGGATTGATACTGTGATGCATATTTCTAGAAGCAAATTTTTTTATGATAGATGTGTAACTCTAAAATTAAAAAATCTGGATAAAAAAATTACCTCTTTCCTATTCATGTTGCACTTTTATCTAAAATAGCATTTTTTTTATCACAACTATGTCAGAAATAGAATAAATATGCAGTATTCACATTGGCAAATACAAACTTATGATTATAAATCTTAATATAATATGAACTACTGTAATTATGAACTTAGGAACACAATTTGTTTCTAGTATATGAAATTAACAGAATAATTAGAGTTGTAACCATTTTGTGGGTTACAAGGTTTTGCCTGGAATTTGAGAATAAAATAATAATAAAAATGGTGTTTTGCACTCTTTATGTAGTGAATGTTGTCTTTTGAGGTCCCAGGTTTCCACTTATTTTAATATTAAGCATGCATGAGAATGTGTCTTGAATTTTCTTACAAGTAATAGGCTATATTGATTAATGTAGAAATATTTGAAAAGTTGGAATATAATTTTTCTTATGAGTATAGTAGAGCTTCACATTGTACTTATATAATTTCAAACAATCACACAACCATTCAAAGTATGTATTTTATAGCCATATGCTAGCATTTTATAAGCTTTTAAAACAATATTTTTTTTCTCAACAGAGAGGACTGTTATTACCGTTCCACCTTCCAAAATGGATGTTACAGTTGGCGAGAGTATAGTCCTACCTTGCCAGGTGTCCCATGACCCCTCCATTGAAGTTGTATTTGTATGGTCTTTCAATGGAGATGTCATAGACTTTAAAAAAGGAGTGGCTCATTTTGAGAGGATTGGAGGAGTAAGTTGCTGAAATTTTTAAGTGCTTAATAAAGTGAATCAAGCCTTTTACATGAATCAACATTGTTCATAATTATTCTCCCCATATTTATTTGCATGGATAATCACTCACTGTTTACAAAGCTGCATCTGTTTTTGTTTTATTTTGTTTTATGTCTTTCATAGAAATGCTTGTGTTCTAGATGCAATTATAATAAAGGGGGTAATAAAAGGGATCAAGTATGAAAAACTATAATGATACTGATATAGCTCCTAATTTCAGAGGTGCCTCATATTTTGTATTTATCCAGCTGTTAAAAAAAAAAAAAAAAAAGGGACCCGCTGGGTGTCATTATGTTTTTATCCCTTTTTGCCTTTCTATCTACAGGAATCTGTTGGGGATTTGATGATAAGGAATATTCAGTTAAATCATTCAGGAAAATATCTATGCACAGTAAAAACAACTCTCGAAAGTTTATCTGCTGATGGTGATATCATTGTGAGAGGTAAGCATAAATGGTGAAAATAAATGAGAGCACTGTTTATTCACAATCAAAGATGTTAATATGTACATGGTAGATCTCTGAGTAACCACATTATGATAAAGCAGTAAAATAAATAGCACATTTTTTTTTTCTAAACTCCAAGACCCCAGGGTGTGACTATAAATATGAACATTGAATTGAGTAGGTTTTGTTTCTTTATAAGGAATGATCGGACTTAGCTAGCAGTATTGCTCCCTAAAACTTAGATATGCTTTCCAGTCATAATAAACCATTCTTGTTTTTGAAGTTCTCCATATCAGTTGCATTTATTTAGTTAGCTTTTGAGAAAGGAATGGGTGAGAATGGTTCTCAGTTTTTGAGATTAGCTCTCTATCGGATGATATTCAACCATTTCCATGACTGGCATTTTCTAATCTTCAAAGGAAGCATTTCTAAATTATTCTCTCACCATGTAAGCTGATATAATAGGGTTTTTAATCACAATGTGCTAAAATATATTATGTTCAATATTTTATTTTCTAAGCATAACAGATCAAACATCCTTGTCTCAAATCTACAAATTTAATAATTTCTAATATAGTCATCATAAAACATATTTTTCAAGGTCCCCCAGGGCCCCCAGAGGATGTAAGAGTGAAACATATTTCCAGTGCTACTTGTCAACTAAGCTGGAGACCAGGCTCAGATAATAACAGCCCCATTCAAATATTTAGTATTCAGGCTCGGACACCATTTTCTGTGGGTTGGCAGGCTGTCTCTACAGGTAAGTGATGCATGATTTTGGATGATTTTCTAAAACAGATATTGTGTTTTGTTTTGATTAAATAGTTGATTATTTTTATTAGTGCCAATTTAGTTGCCCAAAGCATAACCTTCTTTTCAGTTCCAGAAATTCTCAATGGTAAGACATTCAATGCAACAGTGGTTGGTTTGAATCCTTGGGTTGAATATGAATTTCGCGTAGTTGCTGGGAACAGCATTGGGATTGGAGAACCAAGTAAACCATCAGAATTGTTAAGAACCAAAGCATCAGGTAAGATATCAATGTTTTCTAAATATGAAGAAGACTGTTTATGATATAGTTTCTGAAGATAATAAATGAGAAGTCATGTAGTATTTCTGGTTTATAATCAGAAGCAGTAAACCAGTGGTTCTTATTTTCCATTTTTATGTGCACAGAGCAATGTGCATTTTCTCCCACAAAGTGAATTCAAAACAAGATGATTAAGAAGGCATGTCAAAAATAAGAATTTTTCAAAAGCTGTCCTCTCATCTCATCTATTTTCTAGCCAAGATCCAATAGAGAATCTGTAGATTTGTAAATGTAAATAAGTTACCACTTGTTTCATTAAATATTGTAGCTAAGAGTTAACTAAGACTGTTGGTGCAGTCAGCCACACATTTCCATTTATTTCTCATCTCTGACCTAGCTTTGCAGCTTCAATGAGTGATAGCATAAATTTTTCCACGTGCAAATGAGGTGAATTTTAAACTCATTTAACAGAAGCGCAAATTGAGCATCAAATAGTTCACTGAACAGCAGAATACAAGTAGAACCTGCCTCAGAAATCACACCTTCTTAAACTCTTTTCAATGGATCCTCTTTGTTCCACTCAAACTTTCACATCCAAGGTAACATTTGATCATCTCAATGAATGTAGCCAAAAAAGTTCATATTCTTAGACAGTCACCTATGAAGGATCATGCTGCTGCTGGCTACTTCAAAAAATGTGTGCACAACTGTCAGATGTCAATAATAAATCATTTTTTAAACTAAAGTAATGTTAGTCATTTTATTATAGGACTGGGGCTGGAAAATAATATATTCGATGGTGATATCATAAATTAAATCATTCTAGAAAATTTAGAGCTAAGAGGTGAGTCTTTAACAGAAGAAAAGGAAGGCCAGGATGTAGCTGATGATCTTGGACAAAGTCAGTATTAGAAATCAGACATCCAGACTTAAGCTCCAGCATTCACCATAACAGTAGTTCATAACCTAAATGAGAAAAGGCCTGACATAGTGAAAAATCTAAACATGGAAATTTCCAAGCCCTACCATAGAACAACCATATATGAATCTACACATGTGCCTCATGACTCTGGATACTAGCTTCAGTTTAGATTGTTTACAGCTGATTTGTATTATGGTAGCTCTGGACAGTGTTGATGCTGACTCTAAAAGTTTACAATAAAGCTTTTAATATCACTTTCTGTTAACCACTGATACTCTCATTTCAGTAGCATAATGAAACTTGTATTTATAAGAATTTCCTGAATCTCCAAATCATAATGAAGTGTGATTTTTTTTTTTTTTTGAGGGATGGTATCATCAAAAATAATTCCTCTCAATATGGTTTTAGTATTAGTATGGTTCGTTTGAAAACTGAATAAAAGAAGGAACTGCTATTACCCAGAATACTGAAAACTTTGAAAGAGTTAAAGCATAATTTAAAATAATTCTCTTATACATCTGAACTATTCAATTGTCCTAAAGTATGTCACTGTAAAGCTATCATGTACTAAAAATCCTTGCAACTATAGAATCTATTCTGATTCACACTGCACTTGGCCAAAGGCATTGGAAGACTCAGAAAATAGAGTATGGGTACAAGGCAATCATTTGAATAAATTCTAAAGATCAAAACAGGCAAAGTTAGGGTTAATGTGAATATGAAAGTGGGTAATGTTTGGTGTTACTATTTAAAAAAAACAAGGAGATTATTATATCCTTATAGCATTTATAGAGTTAAATATGTATGAAATACATATGTATGAAATGGGAATAAATAAAATAAGTAGATTTATCTGAATGGTACCCATGGTAGGAGAAAAATTTTAAATGAGCAATTAAACATTGCGTATTTTAATTTAAAATGATTGAATATAAATAATTGCATATAATTCAACCTTTAAAAAGTATCCATTATCACAGATTTGGCATACATTTGCTATTATTTCAGGAAAAGTGCTTTTTAACACTTCAACATGTATACAGTAAAACTTCATTCTGATTGCACACTCCACTACTCCACTCATGCTCAGTTGTCAACAACGCTACAATTTACCTTGAAATGTTTATATTTCATTACACTAGTTCTTACAAAGGTATAGTTGAAGGACAGATACTTTCCTAATTTGTAAACCTGATCATTCTCTGGAATGTTCTACCACTGAGTCTTAGGGTACTGAAGTTAAACCCAGGTAATTCTGTCAATCACATCCTTGATCAGAGTACATCTTCTTACATTGATTGTGAAAATTTAGAGGAAAGGTCCTGTTCTGTAGTGAGAAATTTGAGATTCAAACATGAAATTATAAACCAGGAGTATTTTAATTGATATATTTTAAGGATTCATTTTTAAACGTGGAAGTATCCTGATGACTAACAAAAAGAAAAATTATTTTAGTTTGTTTATTGGAAAAAATTAATTAATAGACTGTCTCAGTAACTTGTTTACAGCACAACTGTATAATTAGGCACTAAATCAGCAGTGTTGTTATTACCATCTGAATGGAACATCATTTTGCCAATTAGTAGATGATGCATAATAATGTCAAACACATGATATTACTCGATTTTGGAGCCAGGGTGCTCGTGTATCAAACACAACTGTGTCCTCTCTCTTAGAAATTTGGATATGTGTAAACATAATTTATGTTCATTAAAAATGCACGACTCTCTCATAATGTGCCTGCGTGAGATTTTTTAAGGTGAAATTCAAAAGTAAAATTCTTCATAATGAGAAAATACTTCAATAATTGCCATCCTATGTTTCTCTTGGTTGCTTTTAGTCCCTGCCGTGGCACCAACAAACATCAATGGAGGAGGAGGAAGTCGATCTGAACTCATCATTACTTGGGAGGTAATTTTCTATCCAACTCAGTTATTTTGAGGGAAAAAGATTTAGCTGGCCAAGAAGAATACTGAAAAACAAAGATTTATTTGATAACTATTGAGTATACAAAAATACATGGTATGAGAGACTCCTGATGATACATAATTTAGAGGAGGTTTTGGAAATTTTTTGTATTTTTCCCCCAAGTAAGAGAGTGTGACTAACTCAACACAATTCTTTCCCAAATAAAAAACATAGCTCAATGTCTGCTGATGGTGGGTCAGTAGCATTTTTGTTACTAGTTGATGAACTAGAAATTATTTTATTTATTACCTCTAAAATATTCATGAGTTAGACTCAGCAGAATGCAGGTAAAAAATAATTCTTTCCCTATCATTGCTCTTTAAACCCTTTCAATTTGTTCATCCTTGCATGTAGATGAAAGCTTAGGCTGATGGCATAGCTTTTGTAATCATCATTATTAAGTATTAACAGGTAGGTTGATTTTTGTACTTTAAAATTTTTTCAACCTGTTTTATTATCATAAAATTTGGACTTTCAACCAATCTAAAGTTTCTCATTTCCAGATGCTCAGGTCTGCCTTAGGCAAGGAATTCTATAGTGTGAAAGAGAATGCATATTCAGTTCTCCACCTTTCCTTCATTCTGCTATTCAATTTCTCCTTTTCCAAGCTAGTTCCTCCAGAGTTATAGTGAATTAGGGTTGGGAGAAAAGGTAATGGACAGAAATGGTTCTGATTGGTGATCACTTGTAATTTGACTTTGGTATACTCTAATTGACATTTCAGAGAGCAGCAGTTTGTTTTGCCTTGTTTTTTGTTGGTGCTGGTGGTGGGGAAGGTCCAGGAGGTGCCCCACGGGGGACTTCTAGTTGTCATCTCTTGGTGCAGGCTGTTGGAAGGTTTCCTCAGTTACTAGAGTCTGGTGGTCCATGGCCAGATTTTCGGTTATAGGTCGTCTCTCTCCTCTAGATACTGTTTGTGGATAGAGTCCTTTTTAATGGTGCTCATGGACAGCTTCCTACACGGGTTTCACATCTGCCCTCAGCAAACATACACCTTTGTTCCATGTTCTGTGGAGATAAAATGAGTCCCCACTTGGTCTGTCTTTACTCTGCCACAATACACTGTCCAGGTCTCTCTCCCCTTTGGAAGTTTCTCAGGCATTTGTCATTTAAAAGAACCCACATCCCCCAAATTCCAGACAAATCCCCCAAATCCCCCACATTTCATGAGTCTTTTTTTTTTTTTTTTTCCCCTGAAGCCTTGTCACTTGGTTAGGCAAGGGGTAAGAAGTAGCCCCTTTACTTCTCCTGGGTGGGGGTTGGGAATACACAGCTTTTTCTACAATTGTCTCAAAACAAATATCTCCCTACTAGTCTCTCCCTTAATCAGCACTCCCTTTCTGTGCATTTCTCTTGGGTCATTCCCTTGTGGCTCAGCTGGTAAAGAATCCACCTGCAATGCAGGAGACCTGAGTTCAATCCTTGGGTTTGGAAGATCCCCTGAAGAATGGAACAGCTACTCACTCCAGTGTTCTGGCCTGGGTCACAAAGAGTCGGACACGACTGAGCGACTTTCACTTTCACTTTTCATAGGCTAAGTTGTGCCAAGGAGTCCTATATATAAATGGTTTGTACTCTTTGGGATGCATGGCATTTCATACCTTTATTATCAGCTTTGAGCCTCGGGTATAATTGATAAAAGAGCCTTGCCATGTCATTTCCCCGTGTACATGCTTTTGACACAGTGAGGATAATATTCATAGCCATAACATCTACTTCTTTGGACATTTTAATATTACACCTAAGAACATGATGGCCATGGATGTTTTAGTTAACAATTGTGATATCTGATACATTAGAGGGGCTCTCATTGAGAGGTTGGGGGCGATTCATCCCTCAGGAGATACTTTACAATATCTGAGGACATGTATGGTTGTTTACAACTGAGGGGAGGGGTGTATCTGAGGTGAGAATGCTGATGAACATCCTACAGTGCACAGTACAGTACCCACCCCCACCCATGACAAGAAAATACCTTCCCCCAGATGTCAAGAGTGCTGAGGTTGAGAAATACCATTGTAGAACATAGTAATACATTTCATCTGTAAATGATTTTGCAGTAGTATAAAACATTCTATATACACGGTTCATTTTATTCCTCACAAAATTCCATTACAGGAAGAGTAGTATTATTAAGCTCTCTTCATATGAGAGAACATGGAGACACATATATGTTTTCTAAAAGTTGTGACAGACAGAGCCAGGAGCCAGGTGTAGCTGCTGGGAGAGAGATGGGATCCTAAGAGGCCTGACACAGAGGTAACTCACTTGTCGAGAACTTACCGGATTTTAGATGCTGTGCTGGACACTTTATGTCATTTACTTCATGACAATGCTAGGTGGTCATGATGCCACATCCAGAAAACAGACTTAGAAATGTGAGATCAATGGACAGAGAAGCATCTGACCACAGGACTTTCATTCCATTCTCTTTTACTTTGTCCTGAATTAGAATTCCAATGGGCCCTAAGCAAAGTCAGGGTTCAGGGAGGACAGGAGTTCTGTATTTGCTTTGAGTATTAAGTTAAAATTATTCCTGTCTACCAAACAAATTTCCCACAAAAACACTGACTCTGGAGTGGTCTAAAAGGATTGTTTTTATGGAATGCCGAGTAGGTTATGTAGGTTTCAACATTCTTTGAAAGTCATATGAGCATTTCATCACTTGCCTGTCTTCACCTATTTTTTCCCCTCCATGGTCAGAAATTACTAAAGGTAGGTAAATTGTGGTTTTTACTCAGTCTATACATGGGGAGAATGGGAAATTCTATGTATACTATTCTTTTTTTTCAATTAGTTTATTTATCTATTTTTTAACTTTACAATATTGTATTTGTTTTGCCATACACTGACATGAATCCACCATGGGTGTACATGTGCTCCCCTTCCAGAACCCCCCTCCCACCTCCCTCCCCATCCCATCCCTCTGGGTCATCCTGGTGCACCAGCCCCAAGCACCCTGTATCATGCATGGAACCTGGGCTGGCGATTCACTTCACACATGATAATTTACATGCTTCAATGCCATTCTCCCATATCCTCCTGCTCTCGCCCTCTCCCAAAGAGTCCATAATACTGTTCTATTTATTTGTGTCTCTTTTGATGTCTCGCATACAGGGTTATCTTTACTGATTAACTAAATACCATATATATGTGTTAGTATACTGTATTGGTGTTTTTCTTTCTGGCTTACTTCACTCTGTATAATAGGCTCCATTTTAATCCACCTCATTAGAACTGATTCAAATGTATTCTTTTTAATGGCTGAGTAATATTCCATTGTGTATATGTACCACAGCTTTCTTATCCATTCGTCCGCTGACGGGCATCTAGGCTGCGTCCATGTCCTGGCTATTATAAACAGTGCTGCGATGAACACTGGGGTACATGCGTCTCTTTCAATTTTAGTTTCCTCAGTGTGTATGCCCAGCAGTGGGATTGCTGGGTCATATGGTTTTTCTATTTCCAGTTTTTGGAGGAATCTCCACACTGTTCTCCATAGTGGCTGTAATAGTTTGCATTCCCACCAACAGTGTAAGAGGGTTCCCTTTTCTCCACACCTTCTCCAGCATTTATTGCTTGTAGACTTTTGGATAGCAGCCATTCTGACGGGCATGAAATGGTACCTCACTGTGGTTTTGATTTGCATTTCTCTGATAATGAGTGATGTTGAGCATCTTTTCATGTGTTTTTTAGCCATCTGTATGTCTTTGGAGAAGTGTCTGTTTAGTTCTTTGGCCCACTTTTTGATTGGGTCATTTATTTTTCTGGAATTGAGCTGCAGGAGTTGCCTGTATATTTTTGAGGTTAATTGTTTGTCCATTGCTTTGTTTGCTATTATTTTCTCCCATTCTGAAGGCTGTCTTTTCATCTTGCTTACAGTTTCCTTTTGATTTTAATTTTAATTCTTTTGATTTTAATTAGGTCCCATTTGTTTATTTTTGCTTTTATTTCCAATATTCTGGGAAGTGGGTCATAGAGGATCCTGCTGTGGTTTATGTCGGAGAGTGTTTTGCCTATGTTTTCCTCTAGGAGTTTTATATTTTCTGGTCTCATGTTTAGATCTTTAATCCATTTTGAGTTTATTTTTGTGTATGGTGTTAGAAAGTGTTCTAGTTTTCTTCTTTTATAAGTGGTTGACCAGTTTTCTCAGCACCACTTGTTAAAGAGATTGTCTTGTCTCCATTGTATATTCTTGCCTCTTTTGTCAAAGATAAGGTGTCCATAGGTGCGTAGATTTATCTCTGGGCTTTCTATTTTGTTCCACTGATCTATATTTCTGTCATTGTGCCAGTACCATACTGTCTTGATGACTGTGGCTTTTATGTATACTATTCTTAAATAGAGATGATATAAGCTAACAACAACAAAAAATCTTTCCATGATTTATAGTGTTCTTTTTCTTAAGCTGGGTTCCACAGACCACCTACAGGTCAAATCTGGCCTCCTGCCTGCTTTCCTAAACACATGCACCACCACTAGTCCAATTCTCTTATGTGTTCTGTATTGCTCGTTTTGTGTTGCTGCTGGTTTGTTTTGTTTACACTAACCTAGACATGATATCTTGGAAGAGGCAATGGCACCCCACTCCAGTACTCTTGCCTGGAAAATCCCACGGACGGAGGAGCCTGGCTGGCTGCAGTCCATAGGGTCACTGAGTCGGACACGACTGAGCAACTCCACTTTCACTTTTCACTTTCATGCCCTGGAGAAGGAAATGGCAACCCACTCCAGTACTCTTGCCTGGAGAATCCCAGGGAAGGGGGAGCCTGGTGGGCTGCCGTCTATGGGGTCGCACAGAGTCAGACACGATTGACGCGACTTAGCAGCAGTAGCAGCAGACATGATATATAATCTTAGAGATGGAATAACTGCTAACTCCTTTTCTAAGGTGGTAAGGTATCTTTTCTCCTTTTCTATTTTTACTCATATCTTCATATCTTATCTTCATTTATACTCCAAAGTATTTCCAAGTTTGAGATGCTTATGGTAAATATCTCACATAAAATGTGACTATAAAACACTGTACAGTAAAAGATAAAACATCTAAACTGGCAGTTGGTACACTTTTTTCTAGAAGGTCAGTGAAACTATTCAATCTTACAGGATGTATGGTCTTTTTTTACAACTGTTCAACCCTGCCATTGTCATTCAAAAGCCGTATATCATTATAAATACACAGGTGTGACTGTGTTTCCAAAACACTTTATTTTCAAAACCAGGCTATATGTGGTTTGGTTCAAAGGCCACAGCTTGATGACTATTGGTCTATACTAAAAACTTAGTTCCTACAGACACAGTGGTGAAAAATTATATTATTAGTCTTTATTAGCTTTAATAGATTTCATTACCAGTAGAATGTCTGAATTTCTGTATTCTGTTGAATACTTTCTTTGTTTAAAGGAGAAAATTCTCTTTCTGGCCACCTTAAATAGCTCTGTATATTTCTCCATCATTGGATCAGCTGATATGAAAAGGATGAAAGGAAGAACCTAAAGAAATCTCTTTTCCTTTCTAAACTGAACATGTTGGATGCAGATCTTTCTTGAGGGAATGCCCTGTGAAACATTAATTGTACCTAACTAACAAAAGCAGAAGTCCTTCATTTCTCAGATGAACTAAACATCTTGATTAAATTTGACATTAGAGAAGCATCCAAAACAAATCAAATGCTCTAGCAAGTGTCTTAAACTCTTATAAATCTCTTCCACACCACTCAAAGTTAATTGTTTTAATTCTGACCTATCTGTGAAAGAGAAGTGTTAACACAAGAAAGCATTTTCTCTTCTAAGATTTCAGGACCTGTGTATTTCTTCCACTTTTCACTGTCTATATTTGTTAGATTGTTCTACATGGTAAGAAGTAGAGACCAGCTCAGGTCATCTCGGCTAATGGGGATTTATTTTAAAGATCAAATTGCCAACATCCATTGGATCATTGAAAAAGCAAGAGAATTCCAGAAAAACATCTACTTCTGTTTATTGACTACACCAAAGCCTTTGACTGTGTGGATCACAACAAACTGTGGAAAATTCTTAGAGAGATGTGAATACCATACCACCTTACCTGCCTCCTGAGAAATCTGTATACAGGTCAAGAAGCAACAGTTAGAACTGGACATGGGAACAACAGACTGGTTCTAAATTGGGAAAGGAGTATGTCAAAGCTGTATATTGTCACCCTGCTTATTTAACTTATATAGTCAGAGTACATCATGCGAAATGCCGGGCTGGATGAAGCACAAGCTCAAATCAAAATTGCTGGGAGAAATATCAACAACCTCAGATATGCAGATGATATCACTCTAAAGGCAGAAAGCAAGAGCCTCTTGATGAGCCCTGAATATTCACTGGAGGGAACTGATTCTGAAGCTGAAGCTCCAATACTCTGGCCACCTGATGTGAAGAACTGACTCATTAGAAAAGACCCTGATGCTGGGAAAGATTGAAGGCAGGAGGAGAAGGGGATGACAGAGGATGAGATGATTGGATGGCATCACCGACTCGATAGACATGAGTTTGAGTAAGCTCTTGGAGTTGGCAATGGACAGGGAAGCCTGGTGTGCTGCAGTCCATGGGGTTGCAAAGAGCTGGACACAACTGAGTGACTGAACTGAACTGATTTTAAAACTACTTGAGAAATACTGAGAATGGAAAAAATTCTCAGTAGCTAAGCAGAGAGATGAAAAGAAGAACTGGAACATTGTCCATCACTGTTCTGAGAACAGTAGCCCTATCCTGCTGTCAGCTACTCTGATAATCCAGTCCCAGCTCCAGCAGTCCCTCCTGCTTGTCCTTCAGTTCTTCCCATTTACTTTACATCCAGTTTTCTACTTGACTAACAGCTAAATTATGTCTCTTCTCTGTATAATTTACAGCTTCAATTTTCTCTTAGCTTCCACTGCCTCACTGTCCCTGCTACTGTACATTTTCTACTTATTGCTTGCTCTAAGTTTATTTATTATTGCCCCAAAACACCTATGTATCATATTCAAATTCCATAATGGAGAGGAATTAAAGCGTTCAGAGATTCTGATGGATAAAGAAGATGTGGCGAGTATATGTGTGTGTGTGTGTGTGTGTGTGTGTGTATATGTATATATATGCATCTTCTTTGCATATATATATATATATATATATAGTGAAATAATACTCAACCATAAAAGGAACAAAATAATGCCCATTGCAGCAACATGATACAACTAGAGATTATCATACTAAGTGAAGTACTTCAAAAAGGGAAATGCAAATATCATGATATCACTTATAGGTGGAGTCTAAAATATGGCACAAATAAACCTATATACAAAACAGAAACAGACTCACAGACATGGAGATCAGATTTGTGGTTGCCAAGAGGTAGCGGCAGGGAGGGAAGGTGATATAAGCATGTAAAACCTGTTTTACTTTTCCATTTAAAATGTTCATTTATCTATCTGAGTATCTTTAATTGGGTTCATTTTTCTAATTGGCATCCCCAATAGAAATTTTACTTTTTTATAACTTCATTAAACAGTGTAAATATCCATCTTCTCTCTATAAAAGATATGCCAGTCAATCAATATTATAATAGCTATAGAAAATATTTTTGTAAATACTCAGTGACTGATCACTTCTGCCCAAGTCAATTCCAGAAGAACTACAGAATGGAGAGGACTTTGGATACATCGTCATGCTGCGGCCAGTAGGCTCAACAACCTGGACCAAGGAAAGAGTACCATCTGTAGAGTCATCAAGGTTTATTTACAGAAATGAAAACATCATTCCTCTCTCTCCCTTTGAAGTCAAAGTGGGTGTATATAATAAGGAAGGAGAAGGACCCCTGAGTACTGCGTCCATTATCTACTCTGGGGAAGATGGTAAGTTGTAGTCAATACGGGAACGGTCCTCCTTGAGACTGTGTGTATATTTTGTATTTGTTTTCTATGAACCACTCTGCTTAAGATGCTTGTATCTTTCTCTGGATGGTAGAACCTCAACTGGCCCCAAGGGGAACTTCTGTTCAAAGCTTTTCTGCTTCAGAAATGGAGGTTTCATGGAATGCTATTGCCTGGAATAGAAACACTGGAAGAGTTCTTGGCTATGAGGTAATCCACAGTAATTTCACTTTGCACTCTGAATATGCCAGCTAGCAATAGGTCCGTTCAACAGTCCTATAATACCAACCTAGTCCTTAATATAAGTTGCGCTGTTTTGTGCTCAGTTGTGTCTTACTCTGTGTGACCCCATGGACTACAGCCCACTAGGCTCATCTGTCCATGGGATTTCCCAGGCAAGAATACTGGAGTGAGTTGCCATTTATTCCTCCAAGAGATCTTCCTGACCCAGGGAAAGAACTGTGTCTCCTGCGTCTCTTGCATTGCAGGTGGATTCTTTACCACTGAGCCAACCTGAGAAGCCCTTAATATAGGATAGTGCATATCTAAAGCTACAGAGGGGAATTAACGAAGAGGATCTTTTCAGGTGATCCTAAGCAAGTAAATTAACAAATGGTAGCATTTTAAAAGTCATCAGGTGATTATCTTATTTAATTATCCAAGCTGCAGTCATGTTTGTTTCTTGGGGAGAAGTAAGCATTTAATCTTTAGTGATGTTAAACCATAGACAAATCTTACTGGGAAACCTAACCTTGAACTGGAGCATTACTTGAAAAAAGTCATCTTGGAAAAGGCAGTTATGTGGTAAGAAAAAGTTTACATTCTCCTAATCTGCCATTATAGTCCATATAGAGTGAAACAAATCATTTCAAACTTACAGTCTTTCATTCTCACAAAGTTAATAGTTGGGACTTATTAGTCAATTACTCTTCTTTGACTTGCAAATCTAATGATTAAAAAATGACTAACAAGGTTTACTTTATTTTGGTGTTAGAATGAGAGTAGGATTTTGCCTTTATTCTTTTTTCTCCTTTTATATGAACCCTGCTGTCCAAACAGAAAGTTCTACTTTCTGTAGGTACCTCTGCCACTCTAGAAGGCCTTACCTCTTAAGTGAGCCCTATTTATTTCTCAAAGCTCATCTCTATTCTCCCCTGCTCTCTGAACTATTCTCCAATTATTTTCTGGTTTTATGTGTCTTCAAATTCTTATAGCATTTATTTCCATATGATTTTCGGCAGATGCATCCTCTGCTTTCTTTTCACATATGTGCTCTAACATCTTAACTAGATTATAAGTGGTGCAAAGGCATGCCTTATGCTTTATTCTTTCTTGTCTTTTCCAATCTGCTTAAAACAGTGCTAATGTATAGGAAGGGATCAGTATATGCTGAATTAATAATTCATCTGTGATTCAACAAACTCTGGAAGAAATGTCAATAGCAAAACATCATAATGTGAGTCTTTCATTGAAAGTATGAATTTTATTTTGTTCTGACTTACTACTGTATACCTGAGGCTTCAGCTCTGATGGCTCAGACAGTAAAGAATCTGCCTGCAAAGCTGAAGACTCGGGTTCGATCCCTGGTTTGGGAAGATCCCCTGGAGAAGAGAATGGCTACCCATTCCAGTATTCTTGCCTGGGGGAATCCCATGGACAGAGGAGCCTGGCAGGCTACAGTCCATGGGGTTGCAAAGAGTCAGACATGACTGGCAACTAACACTTTCACATCACTTTTTTTTGGAGGGGGTGGTAAAGCTGTTACCCTTTAGATATTTCATGAAATATTTTATTGTGATAATCTAAAAAAAAACAAACAAAAACTAGGTTTTCTAATTTCCATTGTGATTTCATATTTTTTTATTTCTTCCATATAAATTTTGGACTTTGATTATTTTGTTGTCATTGTATAACCATTTAATTGGAAAATATCCTCTCATTTGTGCTTCTGACTTCTTCCCATACACCACTGTGATTGGCAGTTATTAGGAAACAATAAATTGGTTGCTCTTTGTTTTTAATGAGCAGGTTTTATACTGGACAGATGATTCCAAAGAATCCATGATTGGCAAAATCAGGGTCAGTGGAAACGTCACAACCAAAAACATCACAGGCCTGAAAGCTAACACTGTCTACTTTACTTCTGTGAGAGCTTATAACACTGCTGGGACAGGGCCCTCAAGCCCTCCAGTCAACGTTACCACCAAGAAGTCCCGTAAGTATACATCACACTGTAGGGACCACAGTTCGCCTACAATAAGAAGTATTTTATTGCTCAATTTCCATTTCATTCATGCCACCTCATCATTTTACCGATTGCCTTATTTGATCAGTGGATTTGGCCTATAAATCTGGATAGTTGTTGAAACTTTCTGATAACAACCAAAATGAACAGTTCTGATCTTTCTGGAATTGCAAAAGAGAAAATATTTTGAGTATATAGATGAAAGACAGAGAATAAAATGTCTCTGATGCCCTCTTCCAACTTGGGTTCAAAATCTGACATCCCATTCTGGGGATGTTAAGTGGTTAATTTAATCTTTTAGTTTCAATACCCTCATCTGTAAAATGAAGAATAAGTAGTACTGATTTTCTCACTGGGCCTTGTTTGAGATTGGAAGAGATAATTAATAGAAAATGTCCAGCACATACTACTACTGTGTAGTGGTCATCTACTGTAAATTGTGAGAAAGCAGAGCTCACATTGACCAAAATCTTTGCCTATTCTGATTGGATAAACAGAAAACAGAGCCTTTTTATTTTTATTTTTGGAAATATGATGAATCAGTTTTCCACTCAAGAAAGTAGTGCCTCCCATGAGCCATGAACAGGGTTAGGTGACTCAGTTCAGTTCAGTTCAGTTCAGTCGCTCAGTCGTGTCCGACTCTTTGCGATCCCATGAACTGCAGCACGCCAGGCCTCTCTGTCCATCACCAACTCCCGGAGTCTACCCAAACCCATGTCCATCGAGTCGGTGATGCCATCCAACCATCTCATCCTCTGTTGTCCCCTTCTCCTCTATGGAGATTAAAACAGGAAGGATATATGCCTTCAGGCAATTTCTCTTTAGTGGGGAGGCAAATTAAAACAAGAAAAAGTGATATAAAATATACGTAAATTATGAAAAGTTACCATGAAGAAATTAAGAGGCTGAGATATACATAACATAAAAAAATACAGAGACCTAGTGGACAAAGAGACCTCCAAATAGAAGGAACAGTATATACAAAGCTTCTGAAGTCTTTGTTATTATTGTTGCTGGTGATGATGATAGACTTTTAAATAAAAGTCTTTTTTATTTAAATATGGGATTTAAAAAATAAACATCAGTGGTTTGATATTAAGTATTGTAGCTTACTGAAAATGATGTCTTTCCAAAAGACAACTGAGGACCACTGCAAGTATATTGTGATTCACACAGACATCGCTTAAATGAAATTTAGATTTACAACTAAAGGGAGAAAAATATTTACATCAATTCCAAGAGGAAAGGGGAGAGGAAAAGCACGGCTTATATAGACAGAAATATTCAGACCCAGTAACAGAAAGTGTTTGCAAATTTTGCTTCAATTTGGCCCCTGACGTTGACTGACTAGCACTCTGTACTGAATTTTTCTTGTTGTAAATAATGCAATCAATCCATATTTAGACATAAAGGAAGCATTAAGCTTTTATTTCATCTTGCACTTATGTTCTTTCTCTCTCTCCCAAATGTCAACCCCATGCTGTTACTTAGAAGTGTAACATAAGAAGTTGTTTTTGAATTGAGTTCACAGTGTGAACTACAGTTGAATATAAATGCCATCTACGAAAAATTGATCACAGGGAAGCCATTAGAGCTGCAGAGGGCTAGTTTAATGTTGTTCTGTCATTTGATTAATAGAAAATAATTTAGTCTTTGGAAATTGCCTGCAAAATTCTTTCAAAAGACTGGAAAAATGCTTGCTGTTGAGTTTACCATTGACCAACTAGGTATAAACATACATGGCATGTGTTTTATATTATCCATGTGACAGTATTTTGGTTTTTCAAGGTGATAGAAATTTCAATTTTGTCATAGATATCTACAATCCAGCATAGGTAAATACAACAAACTCATGAAACCAAAATTGTTAAAGGCCTTCTGAAGCACCTTTTAGAAATAACAAACTTTTTTCCCAACTCAATACTAGACAAAAGGCATAGACATTGAAGTCACACCCATGGACAAAATAAGAAAAGCTCTGGACTATGAGAACTTTCCAGATAATTAGCTGAGACTTCACCATTTTTTCTCCCTTTCAAAAAGTACATAAAAAACTGAAGGAAGAACAAAATTATGAAGGTAAAATCTCGAATATACCCCTAATTATATTTAAGAAATGAATCATTTGCAAACTTTGGAACTGTGTTATTAGGAACAATCCACATTGAACACCACTGAAAAACTGACTATGTCATAAGACCACAGTGAAGAATGGATACTCATAGGAAAGAGAGTTAACAATTACTGAGCAATTTACTATGTACCACTAACCAAGGGAGGAACATTTCTCATTTTATTTCATGGAAGCTAAAACTCTTATAAATTAGAATATGTTAGTCTCATTCCAAAATTGGAAAACCAGGCCTCTCGGAAGAGATTGTATAAAGATTCAGGTTTCTCTGGCTTCAAAGTCCAATTCTTTACACCTTCCAGATAGCATGAAGGGTAAAGCGTTCCCAATAACCCACACAATTAGCCATTCATTCCATGAATTCATTCCTGATATAATGTTTCTCATTTTATGTCCATGGAATGCCTTACTTATGTTATGGTAGATGAGGAAACAAATGCAAATATCCCAATCTCAGAGACACAATCACTACCGTATACTTAACAGAAGTCATTTCTTCTTTCTCTCAATCTGAAGTATCATCAATGGATTCATAGTATAAAAGGAGTATTTTTTATCTAAAAATGCAAACAAATAGAAAAGGCACAGCAATAGATAATACCTTCAGAATCTATTACTGCCAGTGATATCAAAGACGGGAATTTTTATTTTTGCTGTATTGATTACATGAAGTTGATAACGTTAGTACTTTGTTTTAAAGACCAGAGATAAAAGAAATGTGCGAAAAAGTATACTAGATATTAAAATTGTGGTATCTTGTGAGAACTTTTACATTATCTATTTCATAAATGAGAAAGACTAGAAAGGGCACTTTGAATTAAGTTGAGGGAAAACAGTTAAAAACTATAATCATTGTCATCAGTTCTTCAGAAATAAACGTACTGACATTCACTGAATTCTTCAATTCAGTCAGTTCAGTTCAGTCACTCAGTCGTGTCCGACTCTTTGCAGCCCTAAGAACTGCAGCATGCCAGGTTTTCCTGTCCATTGCCAACTCCCAGAGCTTACTCAAACTCATGTCCATTGAGTTGGTGATGCCATCCAAACATCACATCCTCTGTTGTCCCCTTCTCCTCCCACCCTCAATCTTTCCCAGCATCAAGGTCTTTTCAAATGAGTCAGCTCTTCCCATCAGGTGGCCAAAGTATTGGAGTTTCAGCTTCAACATCAGTCCTTCCAATGAACATTCAGGGCTGATTTCCTTTAGGATGGACTGGTTGGATCTCCTTGCAGTACAAGGGACTCTCAAGAGTCTTCTCTAACAACACAGTTCAAAAGCATTAATTCTTCAGCACTCAGCTTTCTTTATGTCCAGGTCTCACATCCATACATGACTACTGGAAAAACCATAGCCTTGACTAGACAGACCTTTGTTGGCGAAGTCATGTCTCTGCTTTTTAATATGCTGTCTAGGTTGGTCATAACTTTCCTTCCAAGGAGTAAGCGTCTTTTAATTTCATGACTGCAGTCACCATCTGCAGTGATTTTGGAGCCCCCCAAAATAAAGTCTGCCACTGTTTTCACTGTTTCCCCATCTATTTGCCATGAAGTGATGGGACTGGATGCCATGATCTTTATTTTCTGAATGTTGAGCTTTAAGCCAACTTTTTCACTCTCCTCTTTCACCTTCTCAAGAGGCTCTTTAGTTCCTCTTCACTGAATTCTTACTACATGCAAAACTCTCAGGCTTTTAATTATTATTTGGTTTATATTGCCAGGAAATGTACTAGGACATGGTTTATTCACCTGGCATGTTCATTTTATAAATTCATATGGATTTCTGTAGGTTTGACCATGTCAATTAGCCTCATTTGTAGGATAGCATAATGAATAGCTTTGCACATTGTGTCACCTATGCATCTGCTCCCAGTCCAGTGCATAATCTACATGACCTGAGAAAATCACATTGGACCCTGAGTGATTTTTCTATAGCCATCTATTACAGTCACTGATTCAACATATATGATATATATGTCCCTGCCTACATGCCAAGCACTATGCTAGAGGCTGGTAATGCATTCTCAGTGAATTTAAAGAAACACAAAGCATGAATAACTATAATTCAGTGGGATTAATTCATAATAAAATATATGAACTAAGCCCCATGGGAGCATGGGTGAAAGTTTCTCTCTCTACTATGAGCCAGTTGAGGTATAAGTGACTAGGTGTATGACATCCCATGGGCTTAGAGAAGGCAAGTGGATATATCATAAGGCAATGTTGGGTGACACCCTGTAATTCTTCCAGCGGCACATAAGACACTAAATAGCAGTTGAGTTAAAACTCCAAAAGAAATCATTTCCATCAATGTTATAATGAGTTAAATATTATGCTCATTCAGCCTCACAAATTCAAATACGATGCCAAAAACATCTTTCTGGGTAGTTTTATCTTTGCCTCTGATATCCAGCTGAATTATTTTTAATCTCTTCAGTTTCTTAAATCTCAAAAATAATCACGTGGACTCAAATCTTTGAGAAGCAGTATGTTGTCATGCAGAAGAAAAAAAAACTAGATTAAAAGTCAAGAAACCAGGATCTAACTGGGCTCAAGCATTCATTATCTATATGGCTTTGAAGAAGCAGACTTTCAACCTGGACTCTAGTTTTCTTGTATGTAAAATATTCCAGTTGGATGAGATCCATTACTTTAGAAGGCTAATTCTAAATATGTCTTCTTGAACTTTATACCTTCCTTCTCCCAGAAAACATTACCCTCAGGGAACTAAAACCACAGTTTGGATTCAGGGTAGACACCTTTTGGGATGATCACCCAGTTTGTAATCGCTTTCCCTCTTCATGGTTCCTACTACCTCTATCTGTGCTGAGAGTCATATGCCTTTCTCACTCTCTAGCCACAATGGATTAGGGTAAAACAGAATATGGCCAAATTAAGCCAATCATTAGCTTTTACCTGGAGATTCTAGCTTGAACTGTCTCGCAACAAAGGAGGTTTCAAATCTCAGATGAGGTGGGCAGTCTTGATTTCTGCTGCATATACCGACAGAACAAAGAGGTGGTTCATGGCAAGATGAGCATGCAGCAAACACTACTGTGAGAGGTAGAGAGAGGAACTTTTTGGCTTTCAGATATTTTTGTTCCTCTGAGGTTCTGTTGCATTCTGCCATGAATTCCAGGAGAGTCCCCTATATCCTTCACAATCTATTGCTAATAGTTTGTTTAAAACAACTTGAGTTGGTTGTGTTATTTATAGTCAATGAGTCCTAATTAATACAAGATTAAAAACTAAAGGACTACTAGGAATGTACACCTCTGTATTGATATATGTAAAAAGTTTGCAGCCTGAGTTTGTCTGAGAGGCTCATTGATTGATGGGTAAATTAAACACTAGATAAAGGAGCCCTCCATCTATTTACATACAGTAAAGTAAACAAATTCAACAGAAGTGATTACTAAATTAATATTGGAAATGCAGCATACCATTATTAATTCATGTTTGTCACAAAAACATTTCCAAATGACTGGAATTTGAATGAATTTACTTCCTCTGATTAGAATTAATATGATATTTGAAATGACACTGAAAACATTTTACCTCCTTTTATGCTAATTATCCAGGACTTATTTTCCTTTTCGTGTTGACGGGTCATACAGTAACCATGAGCTAATTAATATTCATTTGGATCTTTGATTATCTTTTTAAAGCTCCAAGCCAACCACCAGCTAACATTGCCTGGAAGTTGACAAACTCTAAACTATGCCTAAACTGGGAGCATGTAAAAACTATGGAAAATGAGTCTGAAGTGTTAGGCTACAAGGTGAGTATTCTGTTTTTCCTTTAAACAGATCACTTAGCTTCCTAAATAATGATAAATGTTAGAACCAAATAAGAAACAAATTTAGGAATCTTTGTTCTAATGCTTTGAAAATATTTAGCATTATTGCTTTTAAGTTCTTCATGGTAAATTTTATACTGTGATGTCAGTAATGTGTCATGAAGCATTAACAAATAAATCTTTACAGTATGCAACATTTTTTTCTTCAAGTGACTCACCCGTATTCAAAAAATATGATTGTGGATTTAGATATTAAAAATGTGAGATGAGAATGAGATCAAAAAGTATATTCAAATAGAATTTCTAGAACCTAGGCTACAGAAGGATATCATCTATCAGTAATATAAATATAAAAGAAATCCAACAAAGAAATCCAATCCAATCATCAAATATCAAGACAAACCATTTCCATCAGTGGTAAAGAACATCATCTGCTGACAAATGCATATAGTATCCATACACTTGAAATGGGTTCAAACTAATCAGTAACTTTCCACAGCAAGCTACAGAGATAATGGCCTCAAGCTATTTAATTAATAGAGATAAATCTATATTCATTTTAGAAGCATTGGCCAAAAAGGAAATATTTTTTCTTAACAACCAAATTTAAAGAAAAAGTGTAGACCAGATATTTCCATCCAAGGACTGCAGCATGTGTAAGGCTCACAGTGCTAGTGTTCTGTAAGAGTTTCTGCACCTTCAAGAAGCTACATGTCCATTTAACACGATTCACCATTTTATTCAGATTCTGTACCGGCAAAACAGACAGAGTAAAACTCATATTTTGGAAACAAACAACACATCTGCTGAGCTTCTGGTTCCCTTTGAAGAGGACTACTTGATTGAAATAAGAACAGTTAGTGATGGTGGGGATGGAAGCAGCAGTGAGGAAATTAGGATTCCAAAAATGTCAAGTAAGTTGAATCACCACTGCTGTTGTGGATTTTGAATAAAGACAGCTGCCAGCATGAAATCTGGGCTCTATGAATCTTTCCAATTTTTGTTTAAATATTTGCTGAAAATAAAAAGGTCTATTTTTTCCATATTTCAATTGTGAGCAAGAGGTGATGAGTCAATTTTCTTTAATCCCTCAAATTTATAACATGCTTATATATGAGAAGCAGTTTTATGTTTCCTCATTTGAAACTCAAAAAAAGAAAAAAAAGAAAAACCTTCACAACCGTCACTGGTATGTATATGCTTTATCCTGTTGGCACAAAAACTGGAAAGTTTTTCCATGGGTACCTGCAAGCTTCTCAGAGCAGGGAGAGCAAGTGTGAAGTACGTGTAGGTACATCTCCATTGCCATTTTCATGGCAGACATCACTAACCGATTATGAAATTCATACTGAGCTGAGTTAGTGCTTTCAAATCCTCCCAACATGATGTCTTAAGCAGGTAACACCAATCAGCCAGATTTAGTATATAATAATAATTTATTATTTCTGCTTTAGAAAAATTACTCACTTACCTATCTGAAGCTGTGACTGAGTATAACTCATCAGCCACTACATGTTGGCCAATCTTATTCTGCCCTTTAGTCAGACTTGGCCAATTTTAGGCATTTTTCTTTTTAATTTTTATATTTAAAACAAATATCCTAAATCAAAGGGTTAAAAACACTTCCTAAAATTAAACACAATGTAAGTGAAACAAGTATAATAAATGTGGTATTAAAAGAGAAATAATAGTATGTGTTTGGTTCATGAAGAATTAATCTAACACATGACTTTACTTTTCCTCAATATATTTTGTTTCATTTTTATATTTTGCAGGTTTGAGTTCCAGAGGCATTTCAGTCTTAGAACCTAGCGTCCATTTCCTGTCAGTTGTCATCACACTTTTTTGTTGTTTTGCTATTCAGCCACTTATATGATGAATAAAACCATAAATCTTTCAGTTTTTTAAAAAGCAAATTATTCTGTAAAAAAGTTCTCCAGCCCACGTGACAAGATAACATTCAAAAGCAGACTTGTTTGGAAAGAAAAAAATGTATATTATTAAAATCTTGTAAATATCTATGGTACATTAAATAAAGAATTTTAAACACTTTGGAATTTTAGTGTTCACACGATTACACATATTCAGAAGGTGCCAAATTAATGCATGGAGTTGTCACTGCTGTAGCTTTTAAGTGACTTGTATGGAGAGTATATAAATCTCTTGATGGTGATGGTCAATATGAAAGAAATTGCATTTTCCATAACTAAGATGTCCATATTTTATATGCTCCAAGCAATTTAGTTCAGTAACTTAAAATCTGACCCTAGTTTTGGAAATAAAATATAATTGTTTGTTTATACTAGGGATTCTTTTAAAATGTCAACTATTGTAAAGCATGATGTGCTTTTATCTCTGAATCAACTTGGGACAGAAATATTTGCACCCAGTAGCATAACTATATACTTGATGTTATTCTCAACTCACTTTTGTATCAGGTTCGGTAATAAAAATGGCAGAAAAAGTGTTTTCTGGCAAAGAAAAATAAAAGTAGAGAAAAAGTAGCCAACAAAAATAATCTACTGGCTCCAGTAAGCAATTTCTCATAGCAAAGTTTAATTTTAAAATCAATTCTGAATTATCCCAAGGAAGAGGGTACATGAACAGTTCTCAGGTAATTATTACAAATTGTTAGCAATGTGTGTGGCCTTATTTTTATATGATAAATAAATCCAGAAACAGAATTACTTAAAAGTTTTTGACATTTTGGTCAATTTTTTTTTTTTTTTTTGCCAATGTTCTCTGCAACTATAAATATAATTTTATACTGTCCAAGCTTTAGAAAGATTCCTGTGGGTTGACTCTTCTCTAGGATGTATTTGTTAAAGACAGTGGTCTCATTTCCTGGGATCGTACAGTCTGGAGACAGCAGTATAGGAGGAGGAAAGGTTGATGAGAACATCTCTGCCTTTCTAAGCAGTCATCTATTTCCTTCACAAACAGCCTTGAGGGTTTGTCTTGCTGTCAGCCTGCTCCAGCTATCAGTCAATTAGGTTTGGTGTCCCGGGGAGCTGAGGAATGGACACACTATTTTTTGCCTTCTTAACATGGTATAACATCTCAATTACATTGAAAATATATAAACTCTCCTTATAACTCTCAAATCACACAATCCCCAAAGTTGGATTTTGTCATTTTCTTTTCCAAAATATTTTAGAACTGCTTAAAATACCCAATCAACAGCAGATGGGCAATGCCTTTCCACAGTTCAGAACTTGCTCCTTGCTGGAGTATGTCAAGCATGCAGTAAAATCAATGAGCCTTATTATCCCTGCACCTTAAGATCTGACTGTGCTTTGATGGAACAAAATAAACAAGCAACTGAAAATATCATTTGGCACAGTCACAGCTGCCTGAACAACACACATTTGTATTGATCACATACCAGTGATGGCACATGGTCTTAATGGTTTTCTCACCTTAGTTAGAGACAAGATTTGTGTCCTGGTTCCCATAGTAGAGACCGAGATATAGTCATAATGAGCATGAGATATACTATGAGATCTTCATTTTTGCTGATTAAGAGAACCAGATGCATGGTCATTTGAGTATGAATCCAAAAGCTAAGTCAGTTCTTATCAACAACACATACATTTGCAGGTGGATTTTAATTCATAATCATGGGAGTGTTAAATGTTTGTATTATTCAATACGTAATATATCACTTGTATTTTCATCCAGCCATACTAAATTTTTCAGAATATAATTTGGCATTAATATTAAACAGTGCAAGTTTTGACTAGATTGATTTGAATCTCTACTCTTAGTGTGGCATTGGATACATCTTTGAACATTCCCATATCACTATTATGAGTGTTAAAGGACATAATGTACACCAGTGTTGAGTATGTTGGATGCAACACTGTAAATTGTTAACAAACAGTTGCTGTCATCTGCTGCTATGAACTAAACCCCCAGCAAAATAAGTTACTAATTTAAGTGTTCAACAGACTATGAAAACAGATTCAATCTGTATGTATGTCAAAATCTAAAGCAGCTTCAAGAAAAATGAGTAATTCGCCTACTCAACACAAAATGGTGCTAAAGAAAGAAACCAGTTGTGGTTCCATCAGTCCATTCAAGGAAAATATTCTTTGTGATATACATGCTCCTTTGACATTTAGGAAGGATTTCCAATGAATCCCTTTACTGACTGTGTGTACTGTTATACACTGTTGTGAACATGGTAAGTCATTTTTATACTTCAACTTTCCTACTTTTTGCTATACACTGTTATGAACATGGTAAGTTATTTCCATACTTTCCTACTTTTTCCTATTTCTTTTCTACTTTTAATGAATTGGATGAGACTTTTCCAAATTGAAAAAGGTTACCTGCTTCACTCAATCTACAGATTCAAATGCAGAAACACCCTCACAAATACACAAAGATTATTTGGGCACCTTCTGGCCCAGTCATATTGACACATAAAATTAACCATCATAGTACCCTTTTAAATTATTTTAAATAATTCCGTTCTAATCCCCAAAACTTTTGAAATGAATTTATGGAGATACCATCCTCAGTTTATTCATCTGTAAAATGAGATATTGGGATTGCATGATATCCAAGTTCCTTTAAAACCCTATAATTCTATATCAAGCTGCAGAGTGGTAGCTCATTTTTAGTACAAAACAGGTTTTAACAACCATAATCCACACAACATGCTGCAAAGCTTTTCATGCTTCCCCTACCCCATATTTTCATTAGCCTAAAAAATTGTGTTGAGCTTTCTTAATTGGACTTTTCAAAAATAATGGGTAAACTGAATATTTTTCCAGAGAGCAAAGAACCCTTAGAAGTTCTGGTCCATCTTGACCTAGGCAAACTTACAAGCTTTTGAACAGCAAAGGAAACCATAAACAAAATGAAAAGACAACCTAGAGAATAGGGAAAAAAAAAAAATTGCAAACTGCATGACTGACAAGGACTTAATTTCCAGAATATACAAACAACTCATACAACTCATGAACAACAAATAACCCAATGGAAAAATGGGCATAAAACCTAGACATTTCTCCAAAGAAGAAATACAGATGGCCAATAGGAACATGAAAAGATGCTCAACATCACTTTTTATTAGGGAAATGCAAACCAAAACTACAATAAGGTACCACCTCACACTGATCAGAATGACCATCATTAAAAAGTCTGCAAAAACAAGTGCTGGAGAAGATGTGGAAAAAAAGGAATCTTACACTTCTGGTGGGAATGTATATTGATACAGCCACTATGGGGAACAGCATGGAGGTGCCTCAGAAAACTAAAAATAGAATTACTATATTATCCAGCAATCTTACTCCTGGGCATATAACCTAAGAAAACTTTAACACAAAAAGATACATGTACCCCTATGTTCATAGCAGCACTATTTACAATGTCAAGACATGCAAACAACCCAAATGTCCATTGACAGGTGAATGGATAAATAAGCTGTGGCACAACGGAATATTACAACTATAAACAATAATGAAATAATGCAATTTGCAGCAACCTGGATGCAACTAGAGGTTATCATACTAAGTGAAGTTAAGAGAGAAAGAGAAAGAAAAAATATCATTTGGTATCATCATCAACTCAATGGATATGAATTTGAACAAATTTCATAAGACATGGAGGATAGAGGGCCTGGTGTGCTGCAGTCCGTGGAGTCACAAAGAGTGGGACACAAGTTAGTGACTGAACAACAACTTATGTTGAATCTAAAATATGACACAAGTGAATCTTGTCTATGAAACAGAAAAAGAATCATGGACATAGAGAACAGAATGGTGGTTGCCAAGGGAGAGGGGGCTGGTGGAGAGATGGAATGAAAGTTTGGGGTTACTAGAAGTAAGCCTTTATATATAGAATGGATAAACAACAATGTCCTACTGAGAAGCACAGAACACTATGGTCAATACCCTATGATAAATGAGGATAGAAAGAGTATTTCAAGAAAGAATGTATATATCAGTATATGTATAACTGAATCACTTTACAGCAGAAATTAACAGTACATTGTAAATCAAATATACTTCAATTTTTTAACTAAAGGACAATAAGCTTTAAAAAAAATTAAAAAAAGAGAGAAGTTCTGGCTCAACTTTATGCTCGCTTTAAGAATTTTCGAATATTTCACTGGTTTCCAAGTGCAAGACTATGATATAGTTTTCACTGTTCAGTGAAAAAAGAAATATTCAGACAGTGTAGTGAGATTTTAATGGCAAATAGATGGAGAAACAATGGAAACAGTGAGAGACTTTATTTTTTGAGGCTCCAATATCATTACCGATGGTGACTGCAGCCATGAAATTAAAAGATGCTTGTTCCTTGGAAGAAAAGCTATGACCAATCTAGCAGCATATTAAAAAGAAGAGACATTACTTTGCCAACAAAGGTCCATCTAGTCAAAACTATGGTTTTTCTAGTAATCATGTATCAATGTAAGAGTTGTACTATAAAGAAAGTTGAGTGCTGAAGAATTGATGCTTTTGAACTGTGATGTTGGAGAAGACTGTTGAGAGTCCCTTGGACTGCGAGGAGATCCAACCAGTTCATCCTAAAGGAAATCAGTCCTGAATAGTCATTGGAAGGACTGATGCTGAAGCTGAAACTCCAATACTTTGGCCACCTGATGTGAAGAACTGACTCACTGGAAATGACTCTGATGCTGGGAAAGATTGAAGGTGGGAAGAGAAGGGGACAGCAGAGGATGAGATGGTTTGATGGCATCACCAACTCAAAGGAAATGAGTTTGAGTAAGCTCTGAGAGTTGGTAATGGACAGGGAAGCCTGGCGTGCTGAGGTCCATGGGGTTGCAAAGAGTAGGACAAGACTGAGCGACTGAACTGAACTGAACTGAATGTATGGAATATTTGGGAGATTATTATGCTTTTGGCATTTTGTGATGAAATATTCACTCTTATGAAATGAAGTTGAGTATGAATACTAGTTTGCTTTATGTGTTTGATTTAAAAATATCTTATTGGGCACAGGAGTAGGTTACTTTATATGATCAAATTCATTATTATTATTATTTAAGACATGTTCTGAGAAAATAAAAATCTTTAAATCATGGGTGTTCATTACATCTTTTTAAAATATTTATGTTTGTTTTATCTCACTACCATCAAATTAGGTTTAACTTGGTCCATTGACCAAAGATTGTGTGCCAAGATCTCTATCTGTATCCCTTGAACATCAATGTTCTGAGTTCTATGGAACTATTGTTTATATATATAAATGCAATACAGGTCTAGGAAATCTGGTCCACCTTTTAAAACAAGTTATTGAAATAAGTAACAACAAAAATATCAAAATCCTGTATTGTTTTGTTGTCTTAACACTTGTTGACTATATGTTTCTAATTTTCCATACTAAAATTCATTTTCTTTATGAAATTATACATAGTAGTTATTTCTCTAATGTCTTGACACAGTAACATAATTTTTACAAAAAGGCAAAGTTGTTTCCCTCATTATTTTTAATAGTTTTGAATTTCATAGTTCTTGGTATAGTCCTCAACAGAGAGAATGAATGATGCCTGAAACATGTAGTTTGCTTTCTGGACTGAATTAAACAGCCAACTGTCAGGAAGATTTGTTTTTTCTTAGTTTCCTAAGGAAAATAAATATTTTTCTTGTATAAGTCTGACTAAAATAATATGCTAAACTGAGCTCCAGATTTTTGTGGGTAAATAACGTATTCTTGAAAGAAATTTAATAAAGTAAAATTTTTGGAATATAGTAGTTTTTGAGAACATATCAGAAATGTCAGATTGCTCTCCTATTTTTCAAAACATAGTTTTTAGTCTGGTAAGGCATATCTTTGGAGATACATATCTTGTCCAAGGTAAATTCAGAAGAGAAGTAAATGTGATGACTTTAAATAAAAGTAGTAAGTTGCAGCTCAATGAGAGAGAAAATAAGTCTTGATGTAATAAAGTGTTTTGCTCCCCATCCCTGTCAAAGACTAGGCAGTATGCTAAGCTGAAATCTTTGCAAGTTTGTCATGTTATTCCTGTAACTAAATGCTGTATTTGGTAGATATCTGTCCTGGACACTGATTAATTAATGTTCATAAATGACTTTGAAAATAACAGCACTTTATAAGTTCTAATTATTTGTTTAAGATATTTTTTCCAAGAAATATAATGACTTTTTGCAATGACACTTTGAAAAAGCATGCATTAGTAACTGAGTCCAGATCCATGCTTGGGGGAAAAGAGCAATTCAGAAATATGATGGGTAATACTTAAATTTTAGGTGCATTCATAATAGCCTACATGAAAAGTGAAAGTGAAAATCGCTCAGTCATGGCCAACTCTTTGTGAATTCTCCAGGCCCGAATACTAGAGTGGGTAGCCTTTCCCTTCTCCAGCCAATCTTCCCGACCCAGGGATCGAACCAGGGTCTCCTGCATTGCAGTCGGATTATTTACCAACTGAGCGATAAGGGAAGCCCAATAGCCTGCATGGACAAGGTAATTTTATTTCAAACAGGAGGTAATCTACATCTATTTATGACTGAGTTACCAGCTTGTGAAGTAAATGTCATAACAAGAGAATTTGTTCCTGATATTTACTCATAATAAACTTCAAGTTTATTCTCCAGGGCTTCTGATAGTAACAATAATGGGTGTGGCCAATTTTTACTACCTTTAAGTGCAGTAGTTATAAAATCTCCTAAACCAACTCTGAGCAGATAAATTCCAGCCTATTTTTATTGACAGAAAAGAATAATTGAATATATTACTGGCTTTCTAAGTTAGATCATTTTCCTTATCTATTTAAAAGTGAAAGTGCTGTCATCCTAAATTACTATCTTTAGACTTGCAAACTCATACCAAGCTATTTTTATCCTTTTAAATTTTAAGGGAGTACAGCCCTTAGAAGTTTCTTTAAAAAATCTCTTAAATAAATGGACGTCTCAAGCTATTTTCAGAAATGTTTGGACTCATTTATCATTTCAAGCTAGATGTGTGCAGAAGTATGAGTTGTAACTAGTTCAGACAATCTGAAGAACCTACAAGCCATTGTCAATAGACAGGTGAGAAATTAATATTACTTCATATCTGTTGATAATTGAGATACTGGATTTGTGTATCTGAAATTGATATCCTTCTCAGAAAACTTATACTGGTTTTTATTACATTACATCGTGTTATGTTGGGTGATGTTATTAGGTGATGTTTTATGTTACATTATAGTAGAGTCATCTCTCAGTATTAACGAAGGATTGTTTGGTTCTAGGATGCCCTTCGGATGTCAAAACCCACAAACACTCAAGTTCTTTAGAACTGGCCCTCCATATCCATGGATGTGGGCTTCTCAGGTCATGCAGTGGTAAAGAATCCACCTGCCAATGCAGGAGACACAAGAGACGTGGGTTCAATCCCTGGTCAGGAAGATCCCCTGGAGAAGGAAATGGCAACCCACTTCAGTATTCTTGCCTGGAAAATTCCATGGACAGAGGAGCCTGCTGGGCTACAGTCTGTGGTGTTGCAAAGAATTGGACATGACTGAGCAAATGAACACATATGGCACACATACCCATGGATGTGGAACCTACAGATACGGAAGGCCAACTATACTATATGGTAAGTATATATTATATACATTATATTATACCAAATTATATTATTTCTTATTTCTCTGTCCTAGAAAATGAGTCCCAGTAGTGTTGGATGTTATCTTTTTATTCCTTCTACAACCAGCATGCCAAGGGAAATGTCCAAACTCCAGTAGTTACTTAAAAAAAAAAAAAATTCTGAATGAAAAAACAATCAAAAGGAAGCATACATTTCTGTGTATAAATTGTGTATAAATCAAACATAGATTGCTCAATAGACTCAGATCACCACTTCTAAAAAAGTGGAAACGTTTACCTTAAGAATGTCTTCTTTCAGTAAGCCCTCTGTCTTACAATTAGTATGATCTGGCAAGATGTGTAACTGATGTAGCTCTGACTGTAAAAAAAATATTTTAATTTTTTAAAAATTTATTTTTTATTTGAAAGATAATTGCTTTACAGAATTTTGTTGTTTTCTGTGAACATGAATCAACCAGAAGTATATATATATGTCCCCTACCTCTTGAACCTCCCTCCCATTCCCTCCCCATCCCACCCCTTTAGGTTGATATAGAGACCCTGTTTGAGTTCCCTGAGACATACAGCAAATTCCTGATGGTTATCTATTTTACATATGGTAGTGTAAGCTTCCATGTTACTCTCTCCATACACTCACCCTATCCTCCTCTCTCCTTGTGTTCATAAGTCTATGTCTGTTTCTCCATTGCTGTCCTGCAAATAAATTTTTCGGTACCATCTTTCTAGATTTCGTATATATGCATTAATATACAACATTTATCTTTCTCTTTCTGACTCACTTCACTCTGTATAATACGCTCTAGGTTCATCCACCTCATTAGAACTGATTCATATGTGTCCCTTTTTATGGCTAAGTAATATTCCATTGTGTATATGTACCACAACTTCTTTATCCCTTCATCTGTCATGGGACATATAGTTTGCTTCCATGTTCTAGCTATTGTAAATAGTGCTACAATGAACACTGGGGTACATGTGTCCTTTTCAATTTTGGTTTCCTCAGGGTATATGCCTAGGAGTGCGATTGCTGGGTCATATGTTGGTTTTATTCTTAGTTTTTTTAAGGAATCTTCATACCATCTTCTATAGTAGCTATATAAATTTACATTCTCACCAACAGTGCAAGAACATTCCCTTTTCTCCACACCCTCTCCAGCATTTATTGTTCGTAGACTTTTTGATGAGGGCCATTCTGACTGGTGTGAGGTGATATCTCATTGTAGTTTTGATTTGCATTTCTCTAATAATGAGCGATGTTGAGCATCTTTTCATGTGTTTGTTAGCCATCTGTATGTCTTCTTTGTAAGAAATGTCTGTTTAGGTCTTTTCCCCACTTTTTGATTTGGTTGTTTGTTTTTCTGTATTACATTGTACGAGCAGTTGTATATTTCAGAAATTAATCTTTTGTCAGTTGTTTCATTTGCTATTATTTTCTTCCATTCTGAGGGTTATCTTTTCACATTGCTTATAGTTTCATTTGCTGTGCAAAAGCTTTTTAAGTTTAATCAAGTCCCACTTGTTTACTTTTGTTTTTATTTCCATTACTCTAGGAAGTGGGTCATAGAAAATCTTGCTTTAATTTGTCATCGAGTGTTCTGCTTATGTTTTTCTCTAAGAGTTTTTTATAGTTCTGGCCTTACATTTAGGTCTTTAATCCATTTTGAGTTTATCTCTATGTATGGTGTTAGAAAGTGTCCTAATATCATTCTTTTACATATAGCTGTCCAGTTTTCCCAGCACCATTTATTGAGAAGCTGTCTTTGCCCCACTGTATATTCTTGCCTCCTTTGTCAAAATAAGGTACCCTTATCCATGCGTTTATTTCTGGGCTTTCTATCATGTTCCTTTGGTCTATATTTCTGTTTTTGTGCCAGTATCATGCTGTCCTGATGACTGTAGCTTTGTTATATAATCTGAAGTCAGGAAGGTTGATTCCTCCAGCTCTATTCTTCTTTCTCAAGGCTGCTTTGGCTATTTGGGGGTCTTTTGTGTTTCCATATGAATTGTGAGATTTTTGATCTAGTTTTGTGAAAAATCCCACTGGTAATTTGATAGGTATCACATTGAATCTGTAGATTGCATTTGGTAGTATAGTCATTTTCACAGTTTTGATTCTTTCTACCCAGGAACATGGACTATATCTCTCCATCTGTTTATGTTGTCTTTGATTTATTTCATCAGTGTCTTATAATTTTCTGTATACACTTCTTTTGTCTCCTTAGGTAGGTTTTTTCCTAGATAGGTTTATTCCTCTTACTGCATATAAAATATTTTAATTTTTTACAATTATTCTAAAATAAAAATAAAAGGGCAAGTTTCATAGAAAATACCATGGAGTTACACAAAAGCTTCTTCTCCTTCTACTAGAAGATTTTTAATAGACAAAAGAACCTTAAGTTTGTCTATTTAAACATGACTATCAAAAGTGTACAGTCAAGCTCAGGAGTAACACCATATGTGAAGAAGCCTTATGCATCATTCCAAGGTCTAAGTTGTAACTATTTCCCTGAGGCCAAATTAACTAAAGTCCATACACTTAACCACACACTGTAATGAAATGTATTCATCTTGTCATGCTGCAATATTAATTCTATATATCTAGCTGGGCAAGTATTTTTAGTTGGCAGATAACACACACAAAAATTATAGGTTCTAAGGTCCTGCTTCAGTGACAATGTAAGTTTCAACCCACTTTGTTGCCAAAATCTCTGAATACTTGGTTTTTTACAAATGTGTTTGGCATTTTTAAAGAGGTTTCTAACCTTCAGCCCAAGATCAAAGCCAGATTAGCCATCTACAGACAGATTAGATGTCATGAGTGTCAGTTTGTTCAAAGACTGAAACAGTTATCAGTGTTTAGAAGTCAGAAGATGTCATGTCACTTTCTTATATGGTGCCAACTTAGTGAGCTGCTGAATAGGGTCATCCCATTGAGAAGCATATGTAAGTCACACATCCCATTGAGAAGCTCTTTCCTTCACCATGTTCCCCTCCCAGCTCCCAGCTGCAAACTGGTTAGTCCAACTTTTTAGGCGTTTGAGTTTGACTTGGGTTATATGTGAGAAAAAAGTACTTAGAAATAAGATTTTATCACGGAAATACCATTGAACTAGCAACCCCTAGTTGGATACACTCAAGCAAGATTCTTATTTGTTCTGAACTTCAGTTTCTATATCTGTCAAATGAAAATGAAATAGCTTCTCCGTATACATAATGGAATATACAAGGAATTGTGTTTTCTAAGGAATACACAAAATAAAAAAAAGCTATAAATTTTGAAAAATTAAATAATTTTAAAGGGTACTGATTGGCTAAGACTCTCTTTGAACTTATTGTTTTAGATGAAGTGTAAGTAGTACCAGAAATAAGAACAGCCTCTTTCTGTTTTATTTATGTTTGTGTTATTTTAATTATGCTAATTTCTAATTTTTCCTCTGTTTTTGAAACCTTAGTAATAAATATCATTTTTTATATTTTTATTGCCTTATTCTTATTTAAATGAACTCTTTATTTTAACTCTCAAGTAAACGATGTATGTAATGTAAGAAAAATGAACATTTATATGAAGTGAAAAGAAAATTTTATAATTATGTTATCAATTAAAAAAATACTCCTTGCTGTTCATATTGATGTCAGAAAACTTGCAGCTAGTCACTGACTAGTTCTATATTTATGATACATCAAATCATTCAAGAAACACTTACTGTTTATCATGTTCTATGCATTGTGCTTTGCTCTGCAGAAAAATAGTAAAGAGGATAAATGTGCTACAGGTAGGCAGCAGGTATAAACCAACCAATTTCCCACCCACCCACCATACACCACCAAATAATAATAATTATAATAATAATATTTACAAGTTGAATGCTAAGAGGAAATAAGGAAGGGGCTGTGATAGAGAGTGACACAAGGTCCAAAAACTTAGAAAAAGTTCAATTTACACTGAAACCAGAAAAAGAAATTTACAAATGCTTTAACCAGGGTAGAGCTCAGTGTGTTACAGTGGGCCCAAGGAAGGTCACTGAGGATGGAGCCAGAAGTGTACATTGGCATGAATGTGCAGAGATAAGCTGGAATCCCATTATCCTGGACTTCTCAGGTCATGAGGAAGAATTTTGCTTTAAGTTTTAAATTGTATGTAAGTTTAAACTGATGCTTTTGAACTGTGGTGTTGGAGAAGACTCTTGAGAGTCCCTTGGACTGCCAGGAGATCAAATCAGTCAATCCTAAAGGAAATCATTCCTGAATATTCATTAGAAGGATTGATGCTGAAGCTGAAGCTCCAATACTTTGGCCACCTGATGCAAAGAACTGACTACTGCAAAAGACCCTGATGCTGGGAAAGAATGAAAGCAGGAGGAGAAGGGGATGGCAGAGGATGAGATGGTTGGATGGTATCACCGACTGGATGGACATGAGTTTGAGCAAGCTCTGGGAATTGGTGATGGACAGGGAAATCTGGCGTGCTGTAGTCCATGGAGTCACAAAGAGTCAGTCATGATGGAGCAAATGAACTGAACTGAACTGAAACTGGCTTGAAACTCAACATTAAAAAAAAAACAAACAAAAAACCCCACTAAGATTATGGCATCTGGTCCCATCACTTCATAATAAATAAAAGGGAAACAAGTACAAACAGTGACAGATTTGATTTTCTTGGGCTCTAAAATCATTGTGGATAGTAACTGCAAGCATGAAATTTAAAGAGGTTAGCTCCTTGAAAGAAAAGCTATGACAAAGCTAGGCAGCATATTAAAAAGCAGAGACATCACCTTGCCAACAAAGGTCTGTCTAGTCAAAGCTATGGTTTCTCCAGTAGTCATGTACAGATGTTAGAAGTGGACCACAAAGAAGGCTGAGCACCAAAGAATTGATGCTTTTGAACTGTGGTGTTGGAGAAGACTCTTGAGAGTCCCTTGGATTGCAAGGAGATCAAACCAGTCAATCCTAAAGGAAATCAACCCTGAATATTCACTGAAAGGACTGATGCTAAAGCTAAAGCTCCAATATTTTAGCCATTTGTTGTGAAGAGTTGACTCACTGGAAAAGACCCTGATAATGGGAATGATTGAAGGTAAAAGGAAAAGAGAATGGCAGAGGATGAGATAGATAGCATCACCAACTCAATGGACATGAAGTTGATAAACTCTGGGAGGTAATGGAGGACAAGGAAGCCTGGTGTGCTCAGTCCATGGGGTCACAAAGAGTTGGACATGATTGAGTGACTGAACAACAAACAAAACGCTTTAAGAAAATTACTCTGTCTACTGTGTGATAAATGGATGGTCACGAGTAAAGAGCAGAACCAGAGGTTCTAACAGTAGCCCCTGTGATGGGTACTAGTGGCTTAGACTGAGTTGGCAGTTGGGGATGGACTTGTCAAGAACTACCAGTTGGCAGGCTATAATTGGGTAATTGATTTGGATTTTGTTGTTGTTGTTGTTTTTATTTTATCAGATGGAGAAGACTAGGGAAGGAGCATTCCTAAGAATACAGAGGTTAGGGAGAAATCAAGATTTCTACTTAGGACTTGGTAATTTAGAGATACTTATGACACATCTGGGTGGAAATGTCAACAGAACACATCACTGAAATTAGGGTCAAAGAGATCTTGGTCAGCACTTTCACTAACAGGCCATAGTAATCCTTGACCTCTGTGGTTACTTTTGAAGTGGGCTACTTCACTCCCCAAGTCTCACATTTTTCTTCTTTATAATGCACTGCTATGTCCAAAAATTCTTAAATAATTTAGTAGTTCTCAAGTATTATGAATGATACATAATTGATGCTTTATAACAAGAACCCTAAACCCCAAAAGATCTTGAGTGAACCATTTAAACAGGTTTGTTTAGATTACCATCTTGACTTTACTAAGCTTAATTTTTTTACCCCTAAAATACACAGAAGAAACATTAACTATGATTCAAAATTAACTAGAGAACTGCATTTGCAGAATACTTCTGTCAATTAAGATTGATTACTTCAATTAAAAAATTAAAAAAATATATTGATTACTGGTTGAAATCCAAAAGATTCTTTGGGTTTAAAGAAATTCCAAAATGAGAAATCAATAGACTTCTAATTTTTTTTTCCTTTGATTTAATTCCAAAGAGTTTTTGAACCCTGAATTAGTAAGTTTAGGGTAACAAAACGCTGTTTGGTAACATTTTTCTTTTGTTGTTTTAGACTTTTGCTTATGCTCCATTCTCTGCATGGAATACCTTGCTCTCTTTGTCTGTGGAACAGCATCTTCAGTAGGCAGCTCTAATGCCAGCCGCTGCCACCTGGGATACATCTCTGCATAATCCATCCTCTTCCTCCTCAGATTGTGTGTGCACATCTGGAGAAGTGGATGTACAGCTTCTTGCATACATCTCTATCTCAACATTTGGCACTTGATTTTACAACTATCAGTCTACTTGAGGACTATGAATTCTCCAGCACTTAGTATGCTGAGCACAAGGAAGACAAGAGTTAGGGAAGAAATAAAGAAAGTCTTGATTTTTTTTTTTTTTTTTAAGAATCAGTCTGAATGTATTTTGCCAGATACATATTTTAGAACAAAAAGAAATCTAAATACAGGAATACGTAATGATAATATTAAATAATATAGTTTGCCTGTAAATTTTTTCTAATATTTATAAGAAGAGCACCTTGAAATAAGAAGGAAAAAAAGTCTATTATCAACATGAATCTTTTATTAGTTCATCTCAGACAAGCTGATAAACAAGCATTTTAAAGATATCATGACAGTTATGTTCTACATGAATTATTTTCCAGAATTTGAATTTTAAGACAACTTGGCTAGCTTTATAACAATTAAATAAGCACGACTTTTCTATAAACTTACATTTCAAGAAAAAAAAAATTCCAGCACTGTTGCCTCTTTTGTCTAGAGGACAGGTTAATATCAAAAAGTAAAATTATTTGGACATCTTCATCACCAAGATCTATGTTTAATTTATTCTTTTAAATTGATCCCTCTTTACTTTTTTTAACCCACCTACATGTTAGCAGTCACCACCCTTAGAATAATAGTTGGTGAGTTCTTGTTTGTGTTTGTGTGCTCAGTTCTGTCAGACTCTCTGTGACTCCCCTAGACTTCAGCTTGCCAGGCTCCTCTGTCCATAGAATTTTCCAGGCATGAATACTGGAGTGGGTTGCCATTTCCTTTTCCAGCGGTTCTTCTCAACCCAGGGACCAAACTCGTGCTTCCTGCATTGGCAGGGGGATTCTTTACTGCTGAGCCACTGAGGAAGTTTGCAGGTGAGTTTTTAGTGAGAGATAATTCTTGCCATTACCAAACAAGATGAAATAACGGCACTTTTAAGGTCATATATTCACCAATTTATGAACAAATTGCATTGCTCTAGGAAATCTATCATTTGGTTGTTTAGACATAATGTTCAATTTTTTTTTCTATATAAATATTGCTAAAGATGGTCCTTTCTAGAGCTCACAAAAACCTTTTACTTCATGATGAGTCAACATATCTTCCTCCTTCCATATTTGCAACTTCATGGTAGAAATAGGGAATCCAGGACTGCCACATGACACATGGTATTTCTCATGGTGTGGGACAGGAACCACAGTAAAAAAGAGGAACAGTAGAAACAGGAGATCCACTTACAGGAATTTAAAGGACTGTAGGGATACAGCTTTCTGTTAGTGAAGTCCCTTTTATCAGATAAACACTTCTCCATTATATACTGCTTTTCCACTCTTGTCAGATATTTCCCTTCCTTATTTCCTTCTAATTATCTCCACTTCTAATAACTTCTTCTTTTTTTTTATTATTATTATTTTTTTTTCACTTCTAATAACTTCTTTAAACTCATATGTTGCTACTCTAGCCTTGGGTTCAGTGTTCTAGCACAATGGAACTTCTTTTCCTCTTCATCCATGAGCTGTACTCATCTCACCACAGGACCTTTGCACATGTCGCTATCAATTCCTGGAGTTTCCTTTTGCCATTACTTATCTACTCTTGCTCCTTTCATCTAGTTAGTTTCTCTTAACTCTGATTACGTTAAACCCATACTCTTAAATTTCTCCATTGGAACAATGGAACTCTTTGCTAACACTCATCCTAGTTAGAGCTTTTAATTTTTCTTAAATTTATTTGCGTCACTTTGAATTATTCCTATACTTTCCAATAAACCACAAGCTCCACAAGGACAGAAATCTTGTTTTTGGCTAATCATTACATCTACAATACCTAACACAGTGCTGGCACTCAGGAAGCTCACAATAAATGGGACTTCTTTAGAAACAAATAAGTAACAGATAATAAATTTTAATAAGTATCTAATAAAGTAAACAAATATTATTTAATTACAAAAGAAGGAATTAGTCATGAATTAATGACTATTACTTATATATTTCCTGAAAGGTTTTTCTGTTTCTAGAATATAACTTAGAGTTTTTGTTGTGCTACTTATTCCTTAAAACAAGTAGACAGTTACCAGATTGCATCATCATTTTTTTATGGAAGAGAAACAATGTGAATCTAGATAGCTTTCATTAAATTACATTTGTAATGCCTATTTTAACTCACATCTACCTACATTTAAAACATATCAACCTAGTGGAAACAAAGGTGACAATATGTGACATGCATAATTCTACCATCATAACCAAGACAATCCTTTCTGCTGACCTTCAGAATTCTAAATATAATGCCACACACAACTATGACTTGTTTTTGGCATCGTGAGATGAAATTGACTTGCACTCTCTCAAAAAAGTAAAGAAAAATGTCTCTTTTCTTCTATAACCAGCAAGATAAACTTTTCTCCGGAATTATGATAAGAAGAACACACTTTCTAATTACCCACACTGCTTTGGTTCTGACCATATATTAAGAATAGCTTTATGGGTATTTTTTTCCCTAAAACTTTGTCATAAAAGGTTTTTATATAATATACATTACATTTAATCTCTTCCTTCTCACAATGCATATCAGATATTTTCTCTTGTTAACTCAGATCTCAAACATGAATCCTGAAATGTGGGCTTCATCATTTAGGCAATAGGCTATCTTAGAACAGACTGTATGTTAGAGAGAATAATGCTTCCTTCCTCCAAGGATGTCAGAGTCCTGACCTGGAAACCTGTGAAATGTACCATACACGGCAAAAGGGACTTTAAAGATGTGATTAATTTATGAATATTATAGCAGGGCAGATTATCTTGGATTATCTAGATGGGATCAATGTAATCAAAAGAATCCTTATAGATGAAAGCTAGAGGCAGGAGAATCAGATTTGAAGTGATTTGATGTAAGAAAAACTTAATGGGCCATTTCTGATACTGACGATGAAAACAGCCACAATCAAATGGATGTAGGCAGCCTCTAAAAGCAGTGAAGGCAAAAAAAAAAAAAAATTTCCTCTAGAGTCTTTAGAAGGAGCATAGCTTTGCCAAAACTTTGATTTTAGTCCATTGGAATCTATTTTGTGCTTTTGTAAGTCATCAAGTTTGTGGTAGAGTAGTAATCAAAAGCACTCATCGTGAGTTTAAGAAATCTGCCGAGCTCATACAGTGAATGGAGAGTCAGAAATAAACTCACACAGCCTGACAACAAAATCCATTTTATGTAACTGGTAATGTAGAAACAACTCAAAACTGCGCACACACACACACACACACATGCACACAAAGATGAATACATAGACATAGAGCAAATGTAAATGATTATATAATTATATATACGCATACACAGGGCTTTCCCAGTGACTAAGTGATAAAGAATCTCCTACCTGCAATGCAGGAGACGTGGGTTCAATCCCTGGGTCAGAAAGATCCCCTGAAATGGCAACCCACTCCAGTATTCTTGCCGGGAAAATCCCATGAACAGGAGGAGCCTGGGGGGGCTACAACCCATGGGGTCACAAAAAGTCTGACATGACTGAGCGACTGAATATGCACATGCATACGTACATCTTTTACACAAATACACATACACACACACACTCACACCCCAAACAGTACTGTCTCATTAATTTTGATTATTTTAAAATAGTGATCTTTATGATAATGAAAGTACAGAGAAAAACTTGGTTTCAAAGTTCTGCTAAATACAGTTTATACAACCTGTTTCATGGGATACTGAAAATATATACTGTACACAGTAATACTCAAAAGAATTTATAGTTCTACCAGCATTATTCTCAGGTTATAAATTGATTGTGGATTATGGGTTTTACTCTGTGTGTGTATCTATTTCCTTTTAAAGCACTGGAAATGTTTATAACTGTAATTGTTGCTAACGATTGCTCATCAATTCTTCATGATTTAGATACAAGGGATCCTGAATGCAAAACTAGCCACAGCAGACAAGAAGTGATAACCAGGTACTTAGGAATGTGTAAACAAATAAGAGAAGTAGTTGCTAGTACAAGAATGAGCTTAGGTAATTGGAGAAATGGGGAGTATCTCCTAAAAATCAGGCTTTACAATAATTTTCAAGAAACTTCAAAATTATTTTAGAGAGGATCAGATGCACTTCCTAGAACAAGGAAGAAGAGAGATCAATTTGCAACTCCATCATTTTCCAGCTGGCTGATATTGAACCATTCACTTAACCTCTTGAACCTTCTTCTCATCTCATAGAAAAGCACACTAATATCTACCACCAAGCCTGTCATGATGATGAAATAAGCCAATGCATGTAAATCACTTAGGAGAGGGTAGTTGTTCAGCAAGTATTACTTCTTTTCTTCCTCTCTGGAGTCTCCACTGATACTTTCCTGCATTCTTTAGAAAGAGAAATTCTAAAATCTGTCAGATAAACTGCCTTTAAATGATACGCAACATAGGGTTCTAAGTCCAATTTTAAACAAGCAGTCAAATAAATTTAATTATGTTCCTTTATTGTCGGGCTTTGTAGAGCTTTAGTCATTGGACTGTATACTGTGGTTTTTTGAGGGACATGTGTTGTATAATATAGATCATTTCCAACTTTTATTTGACAACAGAAACTTTTTTCCGTAGAGAATCATAGGAGACAAGTTCAATGAAACATACTGTAGAAACTGCACATTTAGAGGAAAAAACTGGAATAAATCATGAGGACAAAGGAACTTAGGGGTATGTCTTTGTTGTTGCATAGTTATATTTACTTTAACATAAATATTTAACGTTTAAAGAACTTAGTTCTAGTTGTACTTTCTTCTCTACAGAGAGTTGAATGGATAAAACTGTAAACTGTACACAAAGAACTATGTAGAGTTAAAACTGCCACATAAGCTTGAGAATTAGTATTATACTGCTGCATCATTTGACCTGCCATTTGTTCCACCATGTGATAGGAATGGAGCTGATGGTTTCTAAAGAAAAAGTAAATGTAAAGAAAAAGTACACATCACTGGGCTCAGAGGCCACAAGGTGAGAGGTTGTGGATGAACAGACACAATTATCCCTGTGAGAAAATAATTCAGTTTGAAACAAACGTCTTGTATTTGGAGAGCCCAAGTTCAGTGCATAAGGGCCACAAGCTCTTTTAAAATTTTCATTGAATTTTAATCCACTATGATAGTCCAAAATTAACTATAAGATTATCTGTCTCATAATGCACTCCTATCTTGCTGACAGATCCTTTCTATCTGGAACTCAATATTGAAGGAGGAGAGATAAAGACAGAAAGAGAGAAAGAGATTAATTGATTTTTTTATTTTAAAAAATTCCCCCAAATTTGATCTGTGAAGTATTAAACCCAGGAGACCCTTCCCCCAAAGGAATCGTCTATGGTAAATCATAAAACTACCATTTCCCTTCTAGTTGTTCCACAAGGCACTTTATCAATCTAAAGAATCCTTGAAGTATGAAGAAACATACTACTTAGTCTAATTCAAGGGGTTTCCAAAATGATTTATCACAATAAACATTATATGCAAGAAATCTAAAAAAAAATGGTACTGAATAACAACACCCCAAACTCATGGGGGAAATTCTTGATGGGATAATATCCAAGTTCCCAAGAGCTCTATTATTCCTGGATTGTGTATGATCACCTGGGAGGATGCAGAAATGGTTTATCGCCTCAGTATCCTCAGGGTCGAGACCTTCTTTTCTGATAGCACTGTTCAGGTTCCACAGGGTAAATCTGTAGCTAGTACAGCCTAGACCCTTAGAGCATGGGACAGGAGTGCAGAATGGATAGATTGGAGGAAAGAGGCTGCTTCTGGGGGACCGATTTTCACGAGGAAGTCACTCCACTCTCTATCTCAGCACATGCCAATTCATCTAGTCAGCTGTGGTATCTGCATTTGCCGCTCCAGAGGGATTATGCATTTACTTTGTGTGGAGCAAAGGGCTGAGAAGAGAAATTGCTGGTAAATGAGACACCTGTGACATTTTGTATAAACATGATTATACAAGGCCCTGGCTTCCTAGCTTCTCTCACCATTGCAGAGGTATCATTTTCTCCCTCAGCACTCCAGCAGTGAGCAACCTAGAAGGGTTCTGTAGGTTGTTAGGCTTGAAATGGACTCTGGAATCTGGTAGTGAGGCTTTGCCTACTCAGGCAAAGTGCAAGAGAGAAAAGAAACAATTAACCATAAAATTAAGACCCAACCTCTAAGCAACAAGAAATTGACTTTAGCAAAACCAATATACATTGGCTTTTTCTAATGATTTTTGACACATGACTCTTCCATGGCTTACCATGCTTTGCCTGCTTACTGTGCTAAGTAACACACACACACACACACACACACACACACACACACACACACACACACACACACACACATCTATCTATCTATCTACATAATCTAATTCATCCCTCACAATAATCTTCTAGTGAAGGTATTTCCTATAATGGTTTTACAAATTGAAAACTAAAGCTGAGAGGGAAGAAATGGCTTCCCAAATGCCCTGTGGGAAAGTGTCAGACCAATAATTCAAATAGATTTAGTCAACTACAAAACCTATATTCTATGTCCGTTATGGTATATTGTCTCCCTTCCTGTGTAGGTCATCTTCTGCTTGCTTCTCTAGATCCATTCTCCACAGTTTTCCATGTTTTCTTTGTTCCATGAGGATGATGTATAAGGATTATGTTAATGAGTTCCTTTTTCTTTGGCTTCTGTTTCAATCTGGCAAACAGGGAACATTGGCAGAAAATTGGAGGAAGATCTTTTAAACAGGTCTTTTTCTATCATTACTGTTTTTTTCTGAAGGGAGCTGCTTCTACGTATTTTTCTCTCTCTCAGAATTTTGATAATCTCTTCCTCTCTTCACTTCCAGCCAAGAGCTGGTGTGTTGGATTGCTTGCAGAGATGGCTGCAACTCTCCCTCTTGTCCTTGTATAAATATCCCTTTGCAACATGACCTTTTCTTCTCTCCAGTGCAGAACTGGAGTCTGTTTTCCTGTTCTGTCAATGTATGTTGATTTTCCCCTTGCTTTAACCAAGAGAATGCAGAATAAGAGATAGATTTCATTCAAGTTCTAGAGCAGTGGCTTCAAGAGGCTTTATAGAGTCTACCCTTTCCCTCCTGGATCTGTGACATGCTCATATAAGGAAGCCTCGTTTGGCTTCTTGATAATGAATGACCAAAGAGAGCCGGGCCAAGCCAGCAACCAGAATTGATCTTCAGAAACATGGATTAGGTCATCTGTGACCATTTAAAATCCATCCAGTCTGCTGGATCACTGCACTTAAATGTGTAATCTCAGGCATGAAAAGAAGAAGGACTTTCCAGCTTACCCTAACCTAAGTAGCTAACACACAGAGTTATAAGCAAATAGATAGTTGTTATAAACACTAACTTTGGGGGTACTTTCGTAATGCAGTCGCGATAGATAGCTGATAGAGTAACTGAACTCTCCCATGCTTTTATGGATATCCTCTTATAAGCCCTCCTCAAATTATCTGATTTTGAGTATGCCATGGACATACTCATCCCATTTTGAGTATGGACCCTGGCTGATACTCCTACCATTACAGTTCAATGAAAGACTGCTTTGGGAGAAAACTAACCTAGGTTCTATCTCCCCATGCTCCTGAATCAACAGAAGTATTTCTCTAGGAATTCCTAATTAAAATAGTTAATAGTTACATGCAATAGATACTTGGTGGCAATTACACTGCTTGTATTACTTGTAATAACTCTCACTGCAAAACTAGAATTAGGTATTTTTAGCCTCATTTTACAGGCAAGAAAGGAGAAAATCAAAAAAGGTAGAATAATTGCTTCAGTATATTGCTAGTAAATAACAAAATTAAACTTAGGTCTTAACTCCCTCCAACATTCATGCTCTTTCCACTTCATCAAACTGTCTCAGAAATTGAAATGTTAGTTTAAAAGCTAGCTAACAATAGACCTCAAGCACAGACCCTGTCAACTTGGTAATCTCTGGATTTTCACTCTGTAAAAGGTTTTGTGAAGATACAATTTCTTCTTCCAGAGAATAAAAGATGAAGGTTATAATAGTGGAAGCATATTTCAACATTATCAAATGGATGTAACTTATTTAGCCTTCAACAGTGGAAATTTCGAGTCACTGGTATTGCTGTATAATGAACCAGGGCCTAGAGTTTATGTGGCTTCCCAGGATATCTGCTTTAGAAATCCATCTTGTTGGACCCTCAGGGGTAAAAATAGATGCATACAAATAGAGAGGTAAGTAATTTGTGGTCCTTGTTTGCTTTGCTTTATATACTTAACATTAGATTTCTTGTAAGGGTCTCCGGAGATAGGGAATTTATGTTCACATAGGTCCCTGAGGGAATACACCATCTAAAATGACTCTAGCAGGCTCCTGAAGTATGACAGCAATGATGCCAACTGAAGAATTTGTGCTAAAGGAGCAGGCAGCCCACAGGAGATGGAATCATATTTCTGTGTTAGAGAATGGACCACATTATTAAAGGCCAGTTAATAGAGGCTAGAATAACCAGAGCAGCTCATGTTTTAGGAAAAGCAGCAAGAATAGAGCACAGTATAAGAACATGTGGGCCCTGGAGTGAGATCAGCTTAGGCTTGTGTATTAGTTGCCTTCTCATTGTGTAGAACTGGAAAAATTACTTAAGAATATCTAAATCTCACTTTAATTCATCATGAATAAAAAGGATAACAATGACACCCATGCCATAAGGAACTATGAAGATTAAATGAGATAATATGTATAAAAAACTTACCAAAATACCTGGTACATACTAATGCCTAAATAATACTGATTTTTTAAAATCACTGGTGTGTCTCTTCCAAGTGCTATACACATATTATATCACCAGAACTCCTCCATCTCTGTAAGGTAAATATATTGTCCATTAAAAAAAAAAAAAATTGAAAAATAAGGGACTTCACGTATCCAAGACCTTGCTGCTAGTATATGTGAAAACTGGGACTTGATTTAACTCCTTTTGACTGCAAAGCTGAAATGTTACCTCCTCGTTATTGTTGCTCTGAATTACCCTCCCTTTCTCAAAGGGAGGTGTGTATATGTATGTGCATGTGGGTGTGTGTTGTAAGTGCATTGTATGTGTATATTTAAGAGAGAACATTTCTCTGTGTGTTCAATCTTGTCCAAAGAAAAGGCATAGCCAATGTGCCACATACTTGTTGGTGTCCTTCTAACAGTGGGGATGCATATGTCAACACCCAAGAGTGTTCTCTTAGCTTCAATGACCCCCTTGCACATTATAGTAAAGCAGCTGCTGAAGGAACATGATTCCATTCATAGTTGCAGAACAGAAAAGAGATAATTGAGCTATGGAGGGAGCGAGCCCATGACCTTGGCCTCATTAGCAACATGCTTTAATCATCAAAGCCAAGCAACCACAGGTGGCTGTGCCCCGTGCAAATGTTCTTCATCTCATTTCCTGAAAATGTCAGTGTCTGAGAGTATAAATATTACTTATAATCCTGAGATGATTGTACAGGTACTAATGGAACAGTTTTATGGTATTGATTTTCAATAGCTCATTTGCTATAATCAGCTTAACTTCATCTGCTAGAAAACGAACTTCTAATTCCAGTCTGAGACATATTACAAGAAAATGATTTTAGCCCACTCTGCCACCACTTTGAATCCTTTATGGAAGTAGACTGGGCATAAATCTTAAATAAATAAATCAACTTTAGACTCTTCCAGATTTTCATGATCTCACAAGATTGATTTCCTTTGCCTTAATATGTTTCTAATAAAAGGGATATTTTCCTTTGAGACATGGTCCATAATCTTTTCCATATTTGTTATCATTGCCACAGACTTTCACTTTTCTATTTCAAGAGAAGCAAGGTTTCTCAGAGGAAGGTAGCTTTAATGGTCCATTAAGTCTGTATAGAATTAGAGAAATTCCAGAGAGAAGGAATGGTCTTTTGGGTGGGCCGGAAAGAAAAAAATGCATAAAAGTAGCACATCCTCTCATCCTTGAGAAATACGATATCACAGTTGTTTCTCTTACTCCACGTTTTCTGTCTTATTTATTTAAAGAACTGAAAAGTGTACTGAGAAGGAAAATGAACAAGAAATGTGGAAAGTGAACTAGTGAAGCAACAGATAGAACTAATAATAAAAGGTATTATTCAGAACACAGTATTAGTTCAGTTCAGTCATGCAGTTGTGTCCAACTCTTTGGAACCCCATGGACTGCAGCACACCAAGCTTCCCTGTCCATCACCAACACCTGGAGCTTGCTCAAACTCATGTTCATCCAGTCGGTGATACCATCCAACCATCTCATCCTCTGCCATCCCCTTCTCCTCCTGCCTTCAATCTTGCCCAACATCAGGGTTTTTTGTAATGAGTCAGTTCTTTGCATCAGGTGGCCAAAGTATTGGATAGAGTTTCAGCTTCAGCATCAGTCGTTCCAATGAATATTCAGGACTGATTTCCTTTAGGATGGACTGGCTGGATCTCCTTGCAGTCCAAGGAACTCGCAAGAGTTTTCTCCAACACCACAGTTCAAAAGCATCAATTCTTCGGCACTCAGCTTTCTTTATGGTTCAACTCTCATATCCATACATGACTACTTGAAAAACCACAGCTTTGCCTAGACAGACCATGTTTTGGCAAAGTAATGTCTCTGCTTTTTAATATGATATCTAGGTTTGTCATAGCATACAACATAGTATGCGCTTCACCAAAAGTTTTACCTTTATTAGTCAAATCATTCCAAGATCCCAAGATTGAGACTATTAGGATATACTTATCTTACAGATGTTTAGACAATTATATAAACTTTGTGAAAGTCATTCAGGTAATATTAAAGAGTCAGGACTCAAACCAGGGTAAATACCCTTCCAAAGTCCACATGTCTGACCATTGGACATCTCTGTTTGTTAGGATGCAGAGTGGAGCACAGATTAGGGTCGTTGGTTTTTGTTTCCAATTCTGTTTCTGGTTTTTTCGGCAAAACACTTCACAATGATCAGCCTCACTTCCTCTAGCTTTAAAATGTAGATAACACCTGTCTCCTACCACTGAAATAATACATGTAAAACACTCAGGATGCTACTCAGCTCATGATAAATTCTCAATAAATGACAACTAAAACTGCTATTATTTTGTTATTAGCTCTGTGACTCTAGACAACTTATTAAACCACGAGAGCTATGGGGACTTCATAATTTAAATAAACATAAGTTTACTGCTTTTTTAAATTTATCTTACTAGTGGTTATGAGGCTCAAAAGAAATAAGCAACACCTTACAGAATTGGAAGGCATTTAAAGGTAAAAATAAATAATTTACCCAGAATTGGAAGCCATTTAAGAAGTAAAAATAAAGTCTATTTTTATCTGCAATAAATGAAAACTACTGATTCCTATTAATCAAACATCTCTACATAGTAGGCCTAGAGTCAATGGGTTTAGAATAGATTACTTTTAGTGGGGAAAAACATTGAAAGAGGTGTACCTTGCTGCTTTTGAAGGTGTACTCTACACTAGAAGATAAATTCCTTAAGTATAGTGATGCCATTCCTCTTTATGTCATAGCGTAGAATGCATGTGTGTGTGTGTGTGTGTGTGTGTGTGTGTGTGTGTGTGCTTAAGAGAAAGAGACACACAGACACAAAACTTGAAATTTATCTAGTCAGCTGATCATTGGGTGAGTCAGAATGAGGATTTAATTCCATATTTCTCAAATTCCAAAGCCTGTAATAATTAATAAACTTATTACATGCCGAGTCCTCTACAAATGGTACATTCACACAAACACACACACACTTTTTTTCCTCAACATACTGGTGTTCTTATCCTCACTTTCTAGATGTGGAAAAACACTTGAGGATGTTAACTTGTTTAAGGTTTTTCCAAAAGCATTTGGCAGTCAAAAGTCAAATCTAAGTCCATCTGACCACCAAAGCTGTGCCCTTCTCAACCTCTGGAACCCATGTGAGCCTTGCTAGTGCCTAGTGATTAAGAGCATTGGGTGGTGGATCTGAAGGGTCAGGGGAAGTACTGGGAGATCCCTGAGCAGGCACAGGGCTTGGAGGTGAGGTCAGTGGTGCAGTGGGAGGATTGTTGGCTTCTTTCTTTTGATTGGTAGTGGACTCAGTCCAGAAGAGTATCAACCCCTCTTGCAAAATCTCTACTGAAAGAGTGAGAGTGAAGTAAATAATTCAAATGTGTGTTCCTGAAGATTAATCAGTATAGTAGTAAGAGCTTATAATGACGCCTTAGAAGCTCTCATAATTTGGGAGTCTGTGTGTTTGAGGGGAATGTACTTTGATCTGTCTAATGAACTCAGAGTCTAGTAAACAAACAAAAAAGACAGATATTTAAGCCCATGACTTGGACTCCAGCATGGCAACTGTTACATCAGGATGAGATCACAGATTGAGGAAGTGACTGTCTCGGTCTAGGAAAGGTAAGGATCTTCAGAGAAGGCAACATTTGACTCAGGACTTGAAAGTTGTGCGTGAATTTTGGAGAAAGAGAAGATGATGAACAAAGGAAAGGGTAGAAAAAAGGGGGTATAGAGCTGATCAATCAATTAATATGCACATTTAAAAACTGTAGAGAAATAAAAGACACAGTAAGAAAGTGCTTTGTATTTGTTGAAACTCTATATATGGTGGGGATAATGTCTTAATATTCAAAGTTCTTTCATTTGTAACATCTTATCTAATTCACATAATGAAATGAATAGAAGGCATTGGTGTTTGGCAAATGTTTGAGTCCATTGGACTGCTATAAAATACTTTCATTTGGATAGTTTATAAACAGTTGAAATTTATTTTTTTACAGTTCTGAAAGCTGAGGTCAAAGACCAGGCACCAGGAGATCTGATGTCTCATGAGAACCCTCTTCCTCAAAGGCTTCTCACTGTTTCCTCACACAATGGAGGGGGCAAGGGAGCTCTCTAGGTTCTCTTTTAGGAGGACAGGAACCTCATTCACACATCCTGACCTTTATGATCTAAGCACTGCCCTAATGGCCTTATCTCCCCAAACTATCACATTTAGTGTTAGGTTTCAACATACGAATTTGGAGGACACAAACAGTCCATAGCACCAAGGGAACTGAAAACTATTTAAATGATTTGATTATAAAACAACCAATTATTAAAACTGACCTAAAATACAGAACCCTTAAACTTTAACTCACTGCTCTGAGTAGTTTTAGCATAAACAAATGACATCTATTCTAACACTAAGAAAGAAAGCTTTGTTGTACATTTGGAAAGTAGAAAGAAAGAATACCTTTTCAGGTCTTTAATGACAAGAATTTCTTATGGCATTAGAATGGGTACTGTAATAAGCAAGCGGCTTAAATGTGAGAAGTCTTTAATTCAAAAGCATCACATAGCAATGTTCATAGTCAAGAGATGAATAAATTATTACTCTTCTCTTCTCTGAGAGAAAATCAAAGAACTGATTTTGAAATATTAGACATTTCACAGCAGTAGACATTTGCATCTAAAGTCCACTATAATAATTTATCTAACTTATGTGCAGCACTACACTCAGACGTTTGGTTACTCTTAATATCAAGATTTCTCTAACTTCTGGAAAATCTCATATTGCATTGTTGACTTTTAAATTTGTAAGTCAACCTGAAGTTTTTCCTAAATACTATGAATTGCAGTGCAAGTATTTATTTATTTTTTTGTAAAAAGTTTTTGTGGAGTTATTGAACTTAGATATGATCACTTTCTATTGCTTTTCATGATTTCAACTCAGCTGTTTTATTTGTGTTGTGTATATAATGCTGATAATAGTAACAACAAAAATTACCATTAATTGAGCCCTTACTCTAACCCTAAGGCTAACATGTTCTGTGCTAATCACTGATTGAAATATTACTTAATATAATCATCATAACAATTTTTTACTTTGTTGTATTTTATATCTTGCTACCAAAAAAATAATTAAAATTCCAAGGAAGAGGGAGTTATTTAGACAGAGGAGTATCTCTGCCCTTAATTGAGGAGACACGAGTTTAAATACAAGGTCTTCTACTGACTAGCTACACAGCCATAGGAAAAACATGTACTATAAACCCAGTAAAATAAATTTTTCTAACTACAAATAGTCCCTGATGAGTATGTGAAATAGCTTGTGAAAACACCTAAAATAATATGGCAAAGGAGATAGCTGTGTGTAGCATGCATCAAGGGCCCAATATATTCAGTAGGGTTTATTTACTAGTACTTTATTCCACATGAACACTTAAGTTTACATAATCCAGAAAATATAAATGAGGATTTCATTCTCTGCCTAATTAACAGAGTTGATGTTGTAGATCTAATGAAATAAAGCACATGAAATGATTTGGATATTGCAAAGTACTGTGCAGTACTGTGCAAACATAGCTATTACTATTTTCCCTGGAGCTTAACATATGACAGGTAGAAGCTACTTCCTATTTCAAAAATTCATGATCAGGGAAAAAGTAATTCCAAAGGACCCAGGAATGTGTCCTATGTGTTCAAAACAGGAGAGGACAGTTGTAATTTAGCCCAGAGGAGATACTATTAAGATGCAACAACTTGGGTATGTGAGCAATGTTTCTGAGAAGGGCACAGAACATTTTATGTTTTTCTGTTCACTGAAAATCTACCTAGAGAAAACAGGCTACCAGAGAGGTTTCTATGGGATATAAAGAAGAACTTGTAGACTGTCAAGGTGATAAAATCCTGGCACGGATTATCAAATTAAGTTGTTGAGACTCCTTCCCTGGAGAACTTTGAGAAGGAACAGGCATCTATCTGTTCTAGAAGTCTGAGACATTTAGCTACCGGAGGGCAAATTAAAGACTTCCAGCTGGACCAGACGATTTTTCAAGGTCCCTTCCAGCTCAGTCATGTTCTTAGTCATCAATTATATTCCATTTGCCAACTTCTCAGTTTTTAAGAGGGACTCACTATATTTCTTAAGGTATAGCTCATTTCTAAACTTTAAATTATTGCCCCAATTATAAGTTTCATTTACTTTAAACACAAAATAGATATAATGTTCTATAGCTAAATTAACCTAGAGCTTACATTAAGCATAAACTGCTGTTTAATGAGTAGAGAGGACTCTGATAATTCATTACATGTTAGATTGTCATAATACAACATCTGAAATGAAAGAATCACCACAGTCTTATGATAATAGTTCATTTGAGGTATATATACCTAGTGGTTCAGTTTCCAAGTTATATATGACTGTGCTTTAGCAAGGATTTATGATTCCTTGGGATATTTTGTTTGTTATCTTATTTTACTTGAAGAACTTAAGTCTGACTTGTTCCAAATTTTACTCTATAATGAATCTTGGGAGATTCTACTTTGTCTCTGACAGTATTTCCTCTAAAAGACACTTCAACATAACAATCAATGAACCAAAATGCCACAATCTTGAGAAAAAATTAACTCAAAGTTGAAGTTGATCATCTTCATATTCCATGCCTTTGGTGGTTTCTGTGGTGATTTCCTGGCTAGCAGCATCTTTGTTTACCAAACGTCTCATTGTTCAAATGTTCATGTGTCTAAGGAGTTTAAAGTTTCAAAACTAAAGTCCAAGTGTAATATCTTTTTCTAAATATCACAGAGAAAGAAAAAAAAGACATTAAAATTTATATAATTCTATATAATGGGAGAGAGATGGGACAGCGATATTGTCACAGTTCAAATCACTGCATGAAGAATGATTCAGATTTGCGTTGTGTCCTGAGATCATTGTGCTCTGATATATTAAAATAATGAAAGGGCTTTTAATTATACTGGAAACAGAACTCCTATCTACTTGGCAAATTATATCTCCCTGATGGCTCTAGGGTGTATAATATGATAAGTTCACATGGTAAGCCACTTATTCCTATGAAGTGCTGATTATCACAAGTTCATCTAAAGGTGATATGTGAAAGAAGCTTCAATTCAGAGGAGATTTTACAGATTAAATGAGAGTACATGGCTGCCAAAGAAATGCTACTTCAATTCTAGCTTTCACATCTAAAGTTCAAGTAATATCCTGCAACATAATCACTTATCCTGTAAAATTTCAGCTCCGTGCCAGTGACCACTGAACTTACCTCAACTTTGTGTTTCAAGATGAAAAAATAAACAGCAGTGATGCTTGGCTAGTGGGGTTGGAAACAGTGTAGGATCAGGTGTGAAGATACAGAGAAAAATTTAAAAACATAGCATGATCCCAGAACTGCCATTCAGTGTATTGTCTGGTTGGATTTGTGGAGGCAGGCAGTACAGAAAAACCTATACTAGGCTGAACTCAATTGTTCTCATTTCTCATCTAAAAACAAAAACAAAAACAAATTCAGTGATATAAGTAAATTCTTCAAGGTGACAAAAAATTGGTGGTAAGACAAAAACTCGACTTAATCTGTTCTTTCCCAGTCCATGTAGGAGGAAATAGGCAATAGGGATTAAGAGATTTGTACAACATAACCCAGACCTCTAGAATTTTTTTTTAAATCATACCATTGCACTACATTTTATTTTGATTATTATCATCGACTATTACTACGAAGCCTCTTCCTCATCTCACACCACCTCAAGTTCCCCGAGTTGTCTGTTCCTTGTCCTTGGAAAGGATGCTGGGGAATAACGGGAGGTTGACCTTGAAAATCAACCCCTCTCACATTAAACCAAATATGAAATACGTGAAAGGTATTAACTTGACTGGATTTCTGATCAATGCTAATTTCTAAATCAACTATACAAGAGATATTTGCCAATCACATCAGAGAGAGCACAAGCGGTATAATAACCTTCCTCAGGAAGCTGACACTCTGGCAGGTGGGAAGAGGAATCCTCCCATAAAGGACAGAATAGGATGCTATTCTCATATGACATCCTCAGAGAGATAACAGTTTCTTAGAAGTCATCCACAGCTCAGAATAAAAAAAAGAAATATATGTCAGCTGGAATGAGCAAGAGAGATTTTGTAGTGGATACTAGGCCCTGAGAGAAGTATTGTGTTTGGGAGGAAGTAGGACTTTCACCTCCTAGAGTTAATAGGAAGATAAGCTTAGGGATTAATATAAACCATTTAGCACATTGCTTACCATGTTGAAAACATTCAATGAATATATTTAATTAATGATCCATACAAAGGTAGAGTTGGAAGAATACTTAAGAGAGAATCGAAAATTCGCAGTTCTCAACCCAGTAGCTAATGGAGTAAAATGGAAAAATCATTTAATATTATAGTACCTATTTTCTCATTGATGATATGAGAGGTTTAACCTAGAATGATCACTAGAACCCACTTTCACTCATAAATTCTTGATCCTGGGACATTAACTGATGCTTTATTCATCAGTGTTTGCCCACAATAAGCATCTTATCTCAGCTAGAGAGAATTTTCTCTGAATTCTGGACTGAGGGCTAGTTAAGTCTATGACTTCTGTAACATCTGAGCTTCAAACATTTACATTCCAACATCAGAACACTCTTTGCTGACATCACCAACTGCCTTTCTAATTACCATTAGCTTTTTTTTTTTATTCATCAGACAAGGGCCATTAATTTGCATTTCATATAAAGCTGAACAACCTAAATTGCCTAAGAATATAAATGTCTCTGTTCTGTTTCTTGGTGGAAAAGTTAATTTACAGTCCCAGAGAGAAAGAACTAAGAAGGAGAGTTAAAAATTCCATTTAGTGTGTAAGATTTTTTTAAAGATTAGCATCATGCATATTGTGAAAATTAAATATCTTAATGTGTGAGGTTCATCTTTGCTATATAAGGTATTAAACTGTCAAGCTATTTTTTTTCTTTTTTTCTACTGAGTAACTATCTTTATGCTTTCCTTGTACCTCATACTGTGAATTGGAAGATTAGTGTTCCATGTCAGTGCATTAATGAAGATTATTATTTACAACAATGGCCAGAAAGTGATTGGAGGATTAACTCCAGTAACTCAAGCAATTAAAACTCTCGTAGGTTCCTTTGAGGTTTAAAAAAATTACAGGCTGTTAAGAGAAGTTTATCTTTTCAAGATATATAGCTATTGCCAGTGTACCTTCTTCAGGGACCCCAAACTCTCTCTCATCAAAAGCTGCTTTTGGAAAAGACCATCTCTCTCTCTCTCTTTCATCCACTTCTCCTTGTAAGAGTATTTTAATTTATTTGGCTAATTGACCTTTCATCTTTTAATGCATTCCTTTTGGGGATACCAATTTGTCACTAGCTTCCTGATCCTAAAGTTTGGGCAAAAGACTATCACATGACCTAAACATGAGTGATCATACTTGTTTTCCTTGAAAGGTAGATATCGAGCAAAGTGACACAGAATTTTAAAAAATGAGTGGAAAGTTATTTTGAGATTTGAGATTTCCCCGACTTTCTGCAACTAAGACCTTAATTCTGACCTCCAGAACTTCTTTGTTTATTATCCTTCCTGTCACTTCATTTGCTTACTTTTCACTTATTTTTTTCCTATGAGTCCAGATGTCTCCACTGGTGAATTCATCAGCTACTTACAGAAGACATAATACCAGTTGTAACCTTATTCAGACACTAGAGTAAAAGTAAAACTCTTCCACTCATTTGAAAGGGTATTATACCTAATAATAAAGGATTAAAGGAAATGTGTATATAAAATAATCTATTTATATTTACTATATAATTAATATAATAATATATAGATAATATCTAACATTTATAAATATATATGCAAGTATTTTGCTTACTATAATAACATATATAGACGCTAAAATAAATATCCAACCCAACTCATGAACATAGACACAAAAATATTTTAAAATATAGACATACCAAGTCTCGTGATACATACATTGGATAATACATATAGCTGAGGATTGCAGAATTGAATTAGTATTAAAAAGTCAGTCAATGGAAATCATCCCATTAACAGGGTAAAGGAGAAAAGATTCTCATTACAATGGATGCAGAAAAGCAACTGAAGAAATTCAATACCTCCTCACACTAAATAAAAATACTCAGCAAACAAAAAACAGAACATCTTTAGGATGTAGTGCATCTGCAAATGGACTTCCCCAGTTGTGCTCATGTTAAAGAACCCGCCTGCCAATCCAGGAGACATAAGAGATGCAGGTTCGATCCCTGCATCGGGAAGATCCCTTGGAGGAGGGGATGACAACCCATTCCAGTATGCTTGCCTGTCCATTCCTGTCATGGGCAGAGGAGCCTGGCAGGCTACAGTCCACAGGGTCTCAAAGAGTCTGGAGTGACTTAGCATACACACATCTGCAAATATTCTAAATCTAACATCATAGACAATTTTAAAACCAAATTTTTTTTCTTAAGAAGATCAGGAATCAAATAAATAAATACATAAGTTTTCCCAGAAACATCTATTCTACACCATGCTGGAGGTCTTGGTTAATATAACAAAGAGGAAAAAGAAATAAAAACTATAAATAACGGAAATAAGATAACATGATTGTGTACATTTAAAAATCCAAAGGAATTTAGAAAGAAACTAACTGAACTAGTTAGCAATTTTGGCATGGGCACAGAATACAAAGTCAATAAAATACACACACACACACACACACACAGAGTCAACAAACAATCAGAAAATAAAATTTCCAAAATACTATTTACTTATAAGAGCATCAGAAAAGAAACAAAAATACTGGGACTAAATATAATGAAACATGTAAGAAGGCAAGTATACAGAAAATATTATAGGAAAATATATAAGATATTATTGATAGACAAACAAAACAAATACAGATTTTAGGGGACATGAGTTTGAAGATTCAATATTAAGATACTGATTCTCCTCAAGCTGATTTATAATATCAAGATAGCCCAATAAAAATTCCAGAAGGCTTTAGACATGAATGAGCTTATAATAACATTTACATGAAAATTCAAAGCTAGAATGTAGAGGCAATCTTGAAAAAAGATTACAAGCTTATGTTATAAGCTTGAAGGACTTATTATAGCTGATTTCATTATTCACTTTGAATCTACAATAATTAGAGTGTGTGGTGTTCATATAAGGATAAACAAAAAATCAAGGATACATAATTCAGAGTACTGAAGTAAACACACATAAAATGGCAAATTGATAGTAATATGTTACTGAAATTCTACAGATTAATAAATATTTTTTTCAGCAGTTGATGCCAAAGATGAATCTTACTTTACACCACGCAGGAAAAATAATTTTAGATCTATCATGAACCTAAATATAAAAGCTAAATCTCTAAATCTTCTATAGGAAAATATAGAATATCTTTATAATTGCGATATAGGCAAAGATTATTTAGAGAATTATTTAAACTATAATAATGAAAAAGAGTTGATAAATCAGACTTTTTCCAAATAAAAATCTTTGCTCATGTTTCAGATAACAAAACAAATGAGCAAACCCTGAACTGTGAAAAATGTTTATAATAGTTATCTGGCAAAGGACTATTATCCAAGATACAGACCAAACATAATAAGAAAATAATCCAGTTTAAAAAGTGGTAAAACCACTTGTGAGTAAATATTTTATAGAAGATTATGAGCTGTCAATGAACACTTCATATGATGCCTGGCAATACTAGCTATAATAGATAAACAAATTAAAACTAAAAGGAGGTGCTGCTTCACATCCACTACAATGGTTAACAGTAAAAAGTTTGACATACAAGAACTGACAAGGATGTGGAGAACTGATCCTCTTAGGTAAGGAACGAAGGTGGAATGTAAAATGATACAACCAAATTAGAAAACCATTTGGCAGTCTCTAAAATAGTTAAAAACAAAACTTCTTATGAACCAATAATACCTAAGAAAATTGAAAGCATATGTACAAGAATGTTGATGAAGATTATTTATAATAGCCCCTGTTTGAAACATCCCTAATTTCCATGAATGCAATAGATTAATATTGCTCTGTATTCATAAAATGGGATGCCACCCAAGAATAAAAGGAACGAATTCCTCAGCCACAGTCATGAAATATAGATTGATTTTTTAAACACTATACTGAGAAAAAGTACCCAGACACGAATGAGTATATACACTATGATTCCACATATAAACATTTAGAGAATAAGCTAAATCAATCTACAGTAATAGAAACAAGGTTATAGGTTAACTCAGCAGGTGGCAGGACTGACCAATAAGGATCATCAAAAAACTTGTGGAATAATGAAAATGCTCTATATCTTGATTTCAGTGACGGTAAAGCCACATGTATCTACTTATCAAAACTCAATGAAATAAACTATTAACATCTGCATGTCTTTCTGTCTGACAAATGGCCACACTAGACAAAAAAAAAAAAAAGCAGATACTACGGTATAGCACAGGGAACTCTGTTCACTATTATACGGCAGACTGGATGGGAGGGGAGTTTGGGAGAGAATGGATACATGCATATGTCCGGCTTAGTCCCTTTGCTGTCTACTTGAAACTAGCACAACATTGTTAATTGGCTATGCTCCAATACAAAATTAAAAGTGTAAGAATAAAAAGCTGATATAAAAAGAGACATAAAATAATTTATATTTGTAGGTTATTAAATCATTTTGTTAAAGCCATAAACAATATGAAAACACTCTTTTAATAAATGTCTTTATTAAAGAGACATAAAACAAAGGATAGAACGTTTTAGTGAGAAGAATCTAACTTATAATAATAAACAGCTGGTATTTTTATATATGGCTTTTGAAGAATTGACTTCTCTGGACTATGACATGTATACAAATGTTCTCAGAGTAGATTTTTAAAAAATCCTAGTTTACAGAAACTAAGATTCAATACTTCGTGTGACTGAGATGATACATTAGAATTAAAATGATTACTTTATAGAAGTCAATATCAATTATTATTAATATCATTGTGTTATTTATTATTAAAAGAATCATTCCTTGAAATAATGATGTGTCTGCCGTATAGGAAAAATGCAGCTCAATAAATGGAAAACTTAAGACCTTTATCAATGAAACATTAAGTTCCCTCTCTAGAAAATCAAGATAGAGCAGTAAGGTTCGAATGAAAATATGCTTCCCTCAATATCTGGAGTGTTAATAAATGGCAGTAAGATCCAATTTAATTTTTTCCCCTGTCACAATATCCTAGTAACTCAAGCAGAGAAAATTGTGGATAATTTGTTTTTGAAATCCAAGTTTATATACTCTGTGTAAAAAGATAGTAATCTCTCTTTTTTTTAGAAGAAATCAATTTCTCCTTCAGTTTGTCAGACAATTTCCCCCACTGTCCCCACTGCTTAGAATGAAAAGGCTGAGTACTGTGGAATTTGAAAAACAGTCGTACTCAGAACACACACACTCTCACACACACAAATGCAGGTGCTTAGACACATATCCAGACTGCTCTGGGGGAATCACCAAAAGCATAATAAAAATAGCATTTGAAACTCAGAATCTTGAAACTCTTTTGTATTTATGATTCAATTACTACCTATTTACATATTCATGTAATGATTTTTCTCTCTTTTAAAAGTCTACCATGGTGGATTCACGTCAATGTATGGCAAAACAAATAAAACAAACAAACAAACAAAAAGTCTGAAAAGGTTTCTTTGAATCCAGGGCTCTGATATTATATCATGTATCATTATACTGTATATGCCTAGAATTATTTTCTCAATATTAGATAAGTAGAGATCTCTTAAAGTTCGTGTATTTCTATGAATATTACAACAAAAGTGGAAATCCATACAAGTGTAGAACTGTTGGTTTGCAGTATGTCTGTTGGGTCTGTTTTTCTTGTAACCCCAGAACTATCTTCTGAGAAAACTCAGAAAGTAGCATGGATCTTGCACTGAAGTTGAGTTCCAAAGTCAAATCAAAGGAAATAAGAGACAGAATACTTCAGGGAATAGATAAGACCTCCTATTGGGTGAAATGTAAAGATTTCAGTTAGGGCTGAAAATGTAGTATGTCATCTGCACCCATTGCGAATGTTTTGTTAATTCACTGGTGAGCCTACCTGTTTCTCTGTGACTTGATTTCACAGCTTCGGTTACTGCTGTCCACAATCAGACAAACACAAAAGGAAGCATTTAGCTGTTCTTCAGCACTGGAAAATTTTTCTCCAGAATGAAAAAGGCAGCAGGGAATGTCATTTGTCCTTCGCTTTATTCTGAGCTATGGTAACTAAGGCACAGGGGCCCCTGGTTCCCATTGATCTGTGCAATACAGAATAGCTAAATTGGCTACTGACAGCCAGCTAGGGCAATGAGCACCAAGACATTGAGAGGGTTTCACTTTTCTTCCATTTCTGCTAGGTCCAGAAGCCACCTGCATTGCGACAACGCAAGGACAGGAGACGGAACTGTTGTTCACTGTTGTAATCCCCAACGTTTAGCATTGCCCCTGTCCCAGAGCAGGCATGTGGTACAACTTTGAAAATTATTGAGTAAAATAGTCCACTGTATTATTTTAGAGTTGATCATGTTTACAATTATAACCTTGAGTTCAGAGTTGGTCCCTTAAGAGTCGAGAATATTTTCTATCCCAGGTTTAAAATGCAGTGTGCTTGGTATTCTTCCCATTGCCCTTACATAAAGCTATACCTCCTTAGACTGACATAAAAGACCCCATGTCAATCTTTTTTTCTAACCTACCAGCCAATATCCAAGGTCCAGACATAACAAATAATGTGTTTCATGAAGGTGCTATGTTCTTTCTGGAGTCTGAATCTTCTGCTGCCTTTCCCCTCTCCTGTAACAATCCCACTCAGTTCCATGGGAGACTTCCTTCCAAGGCTTCGAACCTCAGAGTCAGCATCTCTTCTCTAATGAGACAAATGCCCCCAATTTGGGTTGACTTTCCCTTCTAAATGTTCTCACTGAACTATGTGGCCCCTTTTCAGTGAAAGATAACGCAGTGCACTGTTACTGTATATCTCAACCACCAGGCCATCCACGTGACAGTGCCGGCACCCTTGCTAGTCCTTGTTACTGCTGCTAACTCTGTGCTCTAGGAACATCTCTGTTGAAAGGAATATGAACAAGTGAGTAGATCTATAGAAACTAGCCCTTTTGAGGGTGAATTGGAGGTAATCAAGCCCTGGAATTTGCTGGTGGCATCACCCAGAGGTGAAGAAGGGCCCCAAAATTCTGTGCTTTGAGATTCTAAGTAGATGTTTATGAATGAAGAAATGACAAAATTGAGTCAAAAAGATAAACTGCCTTTTAAATGTTTACTTTTGACATATTAACATACCCCTAATTGACAAAATGTTGGGAAGAAATCTCAAAAATCTAAAAATATTTTCTGACCAAAGTCCCTTCTGGCTCCACCTCCTTGATGGAAATGAATTTTTCAGAGATTCAGAAAAAACACACACCCCAACACTGAGCCCACAGAGCCTCTGAGAACACACAAGTACTCAGCAGCTGCTTAACCTTTTCCTTTCTACAGCCCAGGACCAAAGAGGCATTAAGGAATAGTGACCATTTCTCCCTCAGCATTTTCTGGAGGCAGCAGGAGGCCTCCAGCAGTAATTCCCTTTGGTAACAAGCTAGAGGATTTTGTTGCCTACCTAGGGCTCCTCACCTGGGGTGAATCTTCCCAGGGCTTGTCCAGGAAGCAAATGCCTTGGGGCAGGAGATGCTGAGGGACTAGAGGAGCCTAGAAGTCCAGAGAAGACTGAGGGAATTTTTCAGATCTTTAGGAATCTTAGCATAACCTGTGGGAAGCTGAGGTCCTCTGAGGAAGGACTAAAGGGGACTGAGGGGTTTTGAATGTGTCTTTGGGAACCTGAGGGAATTTGTGAGGAAGAAAATGGGATCTGGAAGTTCTGAAATTACTGCAGGAGCATTGGGTCACTGGAAAGAGGGTTCTGGGAGAGTCTCAGAGAACCTGATGGGGTTTGGGCATATTTTAAAAATTAGGAGAGCATGGCAGGGCATGACTCCTCTCAGCAGACAGTATACTGTTCAACATTATTCAGTTTCTAAATCTCTACTGATATAACTTCAAGGTTGACGCATTTGTGGTGTTGCGTTATATAATATCACCATTCAACTCACAGAAGTCCAATGTAAGCATAAAATTCCATAGGTCAGTGCTAGCAAGGAAGTATTTGTTTCTGTTTTTATTGTCTTTTCACCTCCAGGGGCCATCTGTTCCCTCCACTACATAAGGTCTAACAGTGTGGAAACTTGAGGGAACTATCACTGATTTTTTAAATCATTCTGGAGATATTTTAGCATGCTTTGTATTTAGCTATATAATTTGTGGAGCCAAGTGCTAATCGAAAAAGCAAAACTGTTTGTTCAAAAATAATAGATAGCTAGTGAGAAGCTGCTGCATAGCACAAGGAGCTCAGCTTAGTACTTTGTGATGACTGAGAGGGCTGGGTGAAGGGAGTGGGTGGGAGGGAGGCTCCAGAGGGAGCGGATACACGTACATTTATAGCTGATTCATTTTGTTGTATAAAAAAAAACTAACACAACATTGTAAAGCAACTATACCCCAATAGTAAAATTTTAAAAATTGGTAAGAATTTTAAGGTGAATCCAGCAGGGCATTAAACCAAGTGCAGGACCTTTCTGAGTGCGGGTCCTGTACAACTGAACGTATCGTGCATGTTTATCGTGGGTCTCTAGCTAACCTGTGTTCTGAGATTGTGGGAAATGTAGACTAGGTGGACCTGTGTGTTCACTTTCACACTCCCAGAAACCTCATTTCTCTTTTATCCTTAGGAAATTAGCCAGGGTTTCAGTTATTCATCTGTCTCTTGATTGTGGGATTAATGCATTGCCTTTCTCGCCCCTCAGCAGCCTCAGTCCCAGAAAAAAGTCTGGGACACTTAGCAGAACCCTGTGGCCCAAGGTGTATAATGTAGTGGTCAGTCAGTTCAGTCGCTCAGTTGTGTCCAACTCTTTGTGACCCCATGGACTGCAGCACACCAGGCCTCCCTGTGTATCACCAACTCCTGGAGTTCACCCAAACTCATGTCCATTGAGTCGGTGATGTCATCCAACCACTTCATCCTCTGTCATCTCCTTCTCCTCCTGCCTTCAATCCTTCCCAGCATCAGGGTCTTCTCAAATGAGTCAGCTCTTCGCATCAGGTGGCCAAAGTATTGGAGTTTCACTTTCAACATCAGTCCTTCCAATGGACATCCAGGACTGATCTCCTTTAGGATGGACTGGTTGGATCTCCTTGCATTCCAAGGGACTCTCAAGAGTCTTCTCCAACACCACAGTTCAAAAGCATCAATTCTTTGGTGCTCAGCTTTCTTTATAGTCCAACTCTCACATCCATATATGACTATTGGAAAGACCATAGCCTTGACTGCTGCTAAGTCGCCTCAGTTGTGTCCGACTCTGTGTGACCCCACAGATGGCAGCCCACCAGGCTCCGCCGTCCCTGGGATTCTCCAGGCAAGAACACTGGAGTGGGTTGCCATTTCCATCTCCAATGCATGAAAGTGAAAAGTGAAAGTGAAGTCGCTTAGTGTGTTCAACTCTTAGAGACTCCATGGACTGCAGCCTACGAGGCTCTTCCATCCATGGGATCTTCCAGGCAAGAGTACTGGAGTGGGGTGCCATTGCCTTCTCCAGCCTTGACTAGATGGACCTTTGTCGGCAAAGTAATGTCTCTGCTTTTTAATATGCTGTCCGTGTAGTGGTGGAGAATCCCTATTTTCAAGGTCAGAAAATTTCAACAGGTAGCATGATTGAGGTTTTTGTTTTAAGTAGCTGAAAATCAACTTTGATTCATGTCTTGGCCATAATTTCCCACAATTGAGCCCACCCAGCCAATCCTGAATCAAGCAAAGGGCCAAATGTTAAGTGAATGCCTGCTAAGTGAGACGGCCTGAGATCCAGGTTGACAATGAAAGTAGCTAACAGCAGGAAAGAAAAGCAGGAGAGTAAGCCAAAGGGGAAAATGTACTGCTGGCACGTTTCTAGTCATCATACTTGTCTTCCCCTCTGCATCACCATGGAGTGGGTGAATAAACAGGTGCGTAAATTAAAATTAGGCAATTAGCTGCCATGTGGCCCTGGAGCTGAGGTAATGTTAACAGTAGTTAAACAGCAGGAGAAACTATCACTGGCTAAATGTGTTCACTTCTGGAATCTCTCTCTGTTTTTAAGTCTTTTAATAGACGGATGGCAGAGATTTGCTGTAGTTTTTATAATAAAAGTCAGTTAATCACACTGAAGACCAAATTGACTGGAAAAAGTATACTCTAAAATGTACACAGGACACTGGAGAACACTAGGGTGGACAGCCAAAAGCTAAAAGTGCTCAGAGTTTTAAAAGAGGCCATTTACATCGTTAACATTTTCACAAAATAGTATGATTTTTTAATCACAGAAATTTCACAAAACTGAAATTTTCAAGGTATTTCAAAATCGCTAACATTTCAAGATTAATAACAAGATTCTTTTTTAGTCCTGTTTCAGGGTGAACAATTAGCATTGTAGATGCACTTTTATTGGTTCACATTGATCTTCTAGAATTCCTTTCAAACTGACATTACCATAAAGAAGTTGCTTTGAGATGAAAACTCTAATTCTAAAAGATGTATGCACCCCAATGTTTATAGCAGCACTATTTACAATAGCCAAGACATGGACACAACCCAAGTGCTCATCAACAGATGATCAGTTTAGGGAAATGTCACACACACACACACACACACACAAACTGTAATATTACTCAGCCATAAAAAGTGTGATATATTGCCATTTGCAGCAATATGGATGGACCTAGAGAATATCATACTAAGTGAAATTAAGTCAGAGAGAGAATGGCAAATATTATGATATCACTTATATGTGGAATCTAAAAACTAATACAAACGAATCTATATACAAAACAGAAACAAACTTATAGGCATGAAAAAACAAACATATGGTTACCAAAAGGCAAAAGCAAGGGGTAGGGATAAATTAGGAGAATAGAATTAACAGATACCAACTACTACACAAAAAAATAGATAAGCAACAAGGATTTACTGTATAGCGCAGGAAAATACATTCAATATCTTGTAATAAGCTAAATAAGCAGTAAAGGAAAATAATCTGAAAAATATACATATGTGTAACTGAACTACTTTGCTCTACTTCTGAAATTAACACAGTAATGTAAATCCACTATACTTCAATAAAAACTCCTTTGACATTGTGCAATGCTTATATTTTAAACTCTATTTTTCAGCAAGGTCTAAAGAAAGAATTTAATGTATAGGGTTGGGGAGAAGGAAGACAATAAAATCATCAGTGGTGTAAACTGAGATCATGTAAACTGAATTGATGTTCAGTCACTCAGTTGTGTCCGACTCTTGGCAATCCTATGGACTGCAGCACACCAGGCTTCCCTGTCCTTCACCATCTCCCAGAGCTTGCTCAAACTCATGTGCATCGAGTCAGTGATACCATCCAACCACCTTGTCCTCTGTGGTCCCTTCTCCTCCTGCCTTCAATCTTGCCCAGAATCAGGGTCTTTTCCAATGAGTCAGCTCTCGCATCAGGTGGCCAAAATATTGGAGTTTCAGCATCAGTCCTTCCAATGAATATTCAGGATTGATTTCCTTTAGGATTGACTGGTTTGATCTCCTTGCAGTCCAAGGGACTCTCAAGAGTCTTCTCCAACACCACAGTTCAAAAGCATCAATTCTTTGACATTCAGCCTTCTATATCATCCAACTCTCACATCCATACATGACTATAGGAAAACCCATAGCTTTATCAGCAAAGTGATATCTCTGCTTTTTAATATGCTGTCTAGGTTTGTCATAGCTTTTCTTCCAAGGAGAAAGCATCTTTTAATTTTGTGGCTGCAGTCACCATCTGCAGTGATTTTGGAGCTCAAGAAAAAAAAAACTCAGTAATCTTACTTTTAAAAGATTTTATTGGGATATAGCAATACTTTGGCAACCGGATGCGAAGAACTGACTCCTTTCAAAAGACCCTGATGCTGGGAAAGATTGAAGGTGGGAGAAGAAGGGGACGACAGAGGATGAGATGGTTGGATGGCATCATTGACTCAATGGACATGAGTTTGGGTAAACTCCAGGAGTTGGTGATGGACAGGGAGGCCTGGCATGCTGCAGTCCATGGGGTCGCAAAGAGTTGGACACAACTGAGCTACTGAAAGAATGCTCAAATTACCGCACAATTACACTCATCTCACATGCTAGTAAAGTAATGCTCAAAATTCTCCAAGCCAGGCTTCAGCAATACGTGAACCGTAAAAAAAATAAAAATTAAAAAAAAAAAAAATACGTGAACCGTGAACTTCCAGATGTTCAAGCTGGTTTTAGAAAAGGCAGAGGAACCAAAGATCAAATTGCCAATATCCGCTGGATCATCGAAAAAGCAAGAGAGTTCCAGAAAAACATCTATTTCTGCTTTATTGACTATGCCAAAGCCTCTGACTGTGTGGATCACAATAAACTGTGGAAAATTCTGAATGAGATGGGAATACCAGATCATCTGACCTGTCTCTTGAGAAACCTGTATGCAGGTCAGGAAGCAACAGTTAGAACTGGACATGGAACAATAGACTGGTTCCAAATAGGAAAAGGAGTACGTCAAGGCTGTATATTGTCACCCTGCTTATTTAACTTATATGCAGAGTACATCATGAGAAATGCTGGGCTGGAAGAAACACAAGCTGGAATCAAGATTGCCGGGAGAAATATCAATACCCTCAGATATGCGCATGACACCACCCTTATGGCAGAAAGTGAAGAAGAACTAAAGAGCCTCTTGATGAAGGTGAAAGAGGAGAGTGAAAAAGTTGGCTTAAGGCTCAATGTTCAGAAAACTAAGATCATGGCATCTGGTCCCATCACTCCATGGGAAATAGATGGGGAAACAGTGGAAACAGTGTCAGACTTTATTTTTTGGGCTCCAGAATCACTGCTGATGGTGACTGCAGCCATGAAATTAAAAGACGCTTACTCCTTGGAAGGAAGGTCATGGCCAACCTAGATAGCATATTTAAAAGCAGAGACATTACTTTGCCAACAAAAGTCTGTCTAGTCAAGGCTATGGTTTTTCCAGTGGTCATGTATGGATGTGAGAGTTGGACAGTGAAGAAAGCTGAGCGCAGAAGAATTGATGCTTTTGAACTGTGGTGTTGGAGAAGACTCTTGAGAGTCCCTTGGACTGCAAGGAGATCCAATCAATCCATCCTAAAGGAGATCAATCCTGGGTGTTCATTGGAAGGTCTGATGTTGAAGTTGAAACTCCAATACTTTGGCCACCTCATGCGAAGGGTTGACTCATTGGAAAAGACCCTAATGCTGGGTAGGATTGGGGGCGGGAGAAGGGGACAACAGAGGATGAGAAGGTTGGATGACATCACCGACTCGATGGACATGGGTTTGGGTAGACTCTGGGAGTTGGTGATGGACAGAGAGGCCTGGTGTGCTGCAATTCATGGGGTCGCAAAGAGTTAGACACGACTGAGCGACTGAACTGAACTGAGCTACTGAACTGAACTGAACTTTGCAATGTTGTATTAGTTTCTGCTGTACAGCAAAGTGAGTCAGCTACATGTACACATATATGCTCTCTTTTTTTGGATTTCCTTCCCATGTAGGTCACCACAGAACACTGAGTAGAGGTCCCTGTACTAAACAGTAAGTTCTCTTTGGTTATCTATTTTATACATAGTGGTGTGTATATGTCAATCCCAACCTCCCAATTCATCCCACCTCCCCTTCTACCATACGTTTGTTCTCTATATCTGTGTCTCTATTTCTACTTTGCAAACAGGTTCATCTGTACAATTTTTCTAGATTTCTTTCACATTGTACCACTTGCAGAGACATGGATGGACCTAGAGACTATCATACAGCATGAATAAATCAGAAAGTGAAAAACAAATATTATTTATTAATGCATATATGTGGAACCATTACATTATTAAAATGGTACTTGAGCAGACAATATTTCATCTGGAATCTCTGAGTATTGACAAATTTTATAATCATATTCCAAGGCTTTCATAAGATACCGAATTTCAGGAAAAATTGAGATTTCAGTAGTATTCATGATCTACATGCATGGCTGTAATAGCTGCAATGTGAAGACAGAAGTATTCTACTTAATTAGAGAAGCACCAAGGGAGATAAGAGGCAGAGATGAGGTGGCAGAGTGGTAAGGAATCCACTTGCCAATCCAAGAGACACAGGAGACTCAGGTTCAATTCCTCGGTAGACAAGATTCCCTGGAGGAGGAAACGGCAACCCATTCCAGTATTCTTGCCTGAAAAATTTCATGGATAAAGGAGCCTTGGGGGCTACAGCCCATGAGGTCTCAAAGAGTCAGACACAACTGAGCAACTGAGCACACACACACATCCAGGGAGATTAAGATGATTATCATTTGTGATGCTCTAGATTGTTGTTTGAAATTAATGGCCCTCATGAACTACAGAAGGATGGTATGCAAGACTGAGAGACAAGACCAGGGTTCTTACCCCAGGTCACACTAATATGTAGACTTAGATGGATTCTTTAATTTTTTTCCAGCCTCTGTTTGTAATCTCTAAAATGAAGATAATCATAAATATTTATCTTATAGGCTTCTTTTGAAGAATTAAACAATTCATGTAAAGTGCTTAGTTAGCCGAGTGTCTAACACCGTCATTTTTTTAAGATTCTTTTTTTATGTGGACCATTTTTTTTAAGTCTTTACTGAATTTGTTACAATATTGCTTCTATTTTATGTTTTTTGGCCATGAGGCATATGGAATCTTAGCTCACCAACAGGAGCAAGGATCAAACCCATATGCCCCGCATTGGAAGGTAAAGTCTTAGACACTGGACTGTCAGGGAAACCCCAACACTGTCAGTATGTATGAGACTTAAAAGTTGATGCTACGTCATCTTCTTTCAACAATATGTCCCTCATCACCTTGACTACATGTTGAAATCTTTCAGAGGAGTTTTAAAAGCAATGACGCCTGGGGTCCACATTCAGAGAGTCTGATTTTGTAAGTCGTGAGTGTGGCCTGAGCATCATGCACTTGAAAAATCTCCCCATGTGATTCAACTCTTCAGGCAATTGAGAACGAGTACTTCAGGCAATAAATTGTTCCTAAATAATCATGAATCATAAATAATACCAATCATAAATTCATATTATGCAAGAAATTGAGCAGCTTGACATATTCTAAGGATAGTGATTTGTTCATTTCTTGTGCTCATTTTTCTCTTTTTTTGCTCTTTTGGAGTTACAAGAACAAATGAAAAGTCAATGAGACCTAGTGATTTCAGCTTAGAACTTTAGGCTCCTTGCAGAGTTCTACTTATCAGTAAGTAGAAGAGGAATTCTTTGAAAACTATCTTTAGTGTAGATGCTAAAAACCATAAAATGCAAAAAGAGTACCCATCCTTTAAAGAGATCAATGATATAAAATTCTCCACCATCTCACTTCCATTTTAAAATCACATCTGAGTCTTTCTGAAAGAGTTTGGGCTAATCCTCAGATCTTTCTGTAATCCTGGAGAATCAGGAAGCAATACACATTCCCCAAGGAAAAGGACAATCATATTTCGTCTTTCTCATTCTCTCTTCTCTCCTCTTTTTCTCTCTTCACTTAAAAGGAAAAAATCCCTTTATTTTTCTCTCTCTCTTTTTTTTTTTTTTTAATAAGATCTGACTTCCCTTACAGGTGAGGAGAAAAGGATTTCCAAGTGAGGCCAATTAAAATTGCCCAGATGAAGCAAAGTCCCCAGGGATAAATCAGAATGCCTACACAGATGAGGAAGTAGGAGCATGTCCTTTCTTTCTCCTTGTTAGAGTTTAGTTTCTGCCCTGAGGAATGCTAGTTATTTATTTTCCATCAGAGAAAAGAATAAGCCGTCCACAGAGCTTAACTCTTTCCTGGTTGGTAAGAAATAAAAACACTCATTTTAAAAACTAAAATATAAAATTCTCATTTTAACTTTGCACACTTTCTCACTGACCTGTCTTTACTTAGTTATACAGAATACCTCATTCATTCAGATTCTGCTAATTTGGAATTAAAATGCATTCACGATACTCTGCGACCACATGGACTGTAGCCCACGAGGCTCCTCTGTCCAAGAGGATTCTCCAGGCAAGAATACTGGAGTGAGTTGCCAAGCCCTCATCCAGGAGATTACCCCAGGAATTGAACCCAGATCTACCCACAATGCAGGTGAATTCTTCACCATCTGAGCCACCAAGGAAGCCCAAGAATACTGGAGTGGGTAGCCTATCCCTTCTCCAGGGGAACTTCCCAACCCAGGAATCAAACCAGGGTTTCCTGTATTGCAGGCGGATTCTCTACCAGCTGAACTCCAAGTTCAGTTCAGTTCAGTCGCTCAGTCGTGTCCGACTCTCTGCGACCCCATGAATTGCATCACGCCAGGCCTCTCTGTCCATCACCAACTCCCGGAGTCTACCCAAACCCATGTTCATCGAGTCGGTGATGCCATCCAACCATCTCATCCTCTGTCGTCCCCTTCTCCTGCCGCCCCCAATCCTACCCAGCATTAGGGTCTTTTCCAATGAGTCAACCCTTCGCATGAGGTGCCCAAAGTATTGGAGTTTCAGCTTCAACATCAGACCTTCCAATGAACACCCAGGATTGATCTCCTTTAGGATGGATTGATTGGATCTCCTTGCAGTCCAAGGGACTCTCAAGAGTCTTCTCCAACACCACAGTTCAAAAGCATCAATTCTTCTGCGCTCAGCTTTCTTCACCGTCCAACTCTCACATCCATACATGACCACTGGGAAAACCATAGCCTTGACTAGATGGACTTTTGTTGGCAAAGTAATGTCTCTGCTTTTAAACATGCTATCTAGGTTGGCCATAACCTTCCTTCCAAGGAGTAAGCGTCTTTTAATTTCATGGCTGCAGTCACCATCAGCAGTGATTCTGGAGCCCAAAAAAGTAAAGTCTGACACTGTTTCCACTGTTTCCCCATCTATTTCCCATGGAGTGATGGGACCAGATTCCATGATCTTAGTTTTCTGAACGTTGAGCCTTAAGCCAACTTTTTCACTCTCCTCCTTCACCTTCATCAAGAGGCTCTTTAGTTCTTCTTCACTTTCTGCCATAAGGGTGGTGTCATCCTCATATCTGAGGTTATTGATATTTCTCCTGGCAATCTTGATTCCAGCTTGTGTTTCTTCCAGCCCAGCGTTTCTCATGATGTACTCTGCATATAAGTTAAATAAGCAGGGTGACAATATACAGCCTTGACGTACTCCTTTTCCTATTTGGAACCAGTCTGTTGTTCCATGTCCAGTTCTAACTGTTGCTTCCTGACCTGCATACAGGTTTCTCAAGAGACAGGTCAGATGGTCTGGTATTCCCATCTCTTTCAGAATTTTCCACAGTTTATTGTGATCCACACAGTCAAAGGCTTTGGCATAGTCAATAAAGCAGAAATAGATGTCATATAATTAAACCAAAACTTAAAACTGCATGTAAATTGTATAAAAGAGATTTACTAGAGGCCTGTTTAAACCAGGAGAGTAGATTTATGGATATTTTCCAGATTGTGTACTAGGGAACATCAGTGTTCACCAAGATATTAATAAGTAGTTTTGTGGTCAAATTAATTTGGGAAATGACAATTAGTAGATAAGCATTTCCTTCATACCCCTCTGAACTTGGTGCTCAGAATATACCTCCCAGATATTGAATGGGCATAACCTAGTTACCTGTTAGAAAGGAAATGCAGAGATATCAGGCCCAACCCCATTCTATGGAATTAAAATGTTCTCTTTAACAAAATCCTGAAGTGATTCCTATGTATGTTACAGTTTCATAAATACTGCCTTGGAGGATCCCAAATCATATAGAATGTTAGAAAAAAAAAAAAAATAGCTGATTTTTAAAATCTCTTTTAACTGTCTTTATCTCATAGATTAATGAAATTATTTGACCACAGAGATATAGCTATTTTGTTTCTGGAACAGTTACTAGTATCTCATAACCCAAAACTTTTTTCTAAATATATATTCAGGAAAAAAACAAGTCAAATTGCTTCTAAAGTTATTTGTAATTCTCATATTTGTCTACCCTAAGAAGAGAGTAAAAGATATGCATAACTTCTTAGACTAGAAATATTGGGTTGACCAAAAATTTCATTTGTGTTTGCACATTACATGTTATGGGAAAAACTCAAATGAACTTTTTAGCCCACCCAATAGTATTTAAGAGCATTGAACATCCTTTGCTGAGGAATTACCAGTTAACATGGAAACTCAAACCACTGATAAGGAGTCTTTTTTCTATTTTGGTCTGCTTTCATCTAAAATTGTAGACTCTGAAGATATGGGCTATGTATATGTATATGTGGGGTGCATTGTGTGCACGAGTGTGTGTGTGTGTGTGTGTGTGTGTGTGTGTGTGTGTGTTTGAAGGCAGTGTTCAGCTTCTCCTGGCTGTGTGTGTGTGTGTGTGTGTGTGTGTGTGTGTGTGTGTGTGTGTGTGTGTGTGTGTGTGTGTGTGTGTGTGTGTGAATTCTCCTGGCTCCATTCACTACAGAGGATGTCCTGAAAAGAGTAACTATGTCTCCTTTTAGCATCAATGATAGCACTTTCTCCCTGCCCTTCTGAGTGCCGGTGGAACTTGGCTCAAATTACACCAGGGCTATACCTGGATGCTGCCCCTCATCTAACTTTGATGGAATCAGTGAAGCCAGAGATATTACTTCCATAACTTCTAGAGACCACCAAGATTTGGGATTTGGTGGGTCTTATTCCCTTCCCACTCTCAAGCACAGGAAGGCTTTCTATATTCTTCTGGCAAGAATTATTTCAGAATTCTTCTTACTTTCATGAATCCAATGACCAAGAGCAGACAGCAACCTCTGTTCTCAAGCACTGTCTCCTAAATTCAGCATTAGAAATAGCAGCACTAGAATTCTTTCTCATTTATTTTCTCCAGCAAATCAAAAGTGGACCTATGGGTTCTTGTCTAGTGGAGGCATAAGATTTCACTGTCCTTTCTTGAAAGCTAGGGAACACGATGTCCTTGATCTTTTTTTTTTTTAAAGAATGATTTCTTATGTGTATTTATTATCATATAAAACAAAAGCCAAGTGTGCTTTTCAACCAGCCATGATTTAGTTTAATAGGTCAACAAAAAAAAACTTTATATTTTGTATGATAAGCCCAACATATTTTGACTCCCCCTTCATTCTTTTGCCTTAAAAAGGAAAAAAAAAAGTATATTTTTCAGAAAGAAAAAGTAGATTTTAGATTTACTTTGAAGACAAGAGGACTTTTGGCATTTATAACTATGTATAATTTTAAAGTTATGTCTCTAGAAACAAAATGGAGTGCTATATTTCTGAAAAAATAAATGTATTCTCCCTTGAATTGAAATCACATACAAAGAATCTGGGATACCAAGGGAATATTTCATGCAAAGATAGGCACAATAAAGGACAGAAATGGTATGGACCTAACAGAAACAGAAAATATTAAGAAGAGGTGGCAAGAATACACAGAAGAACTATACAACAAAGATCTTCATGACCCAGATAACCACGATAGTATGAGCACTCATCTAGAGGCAGACATCCTGGAATGCAAAGTCAGGTGGACCTTGCGAAGCATCACTACGAAGTAAGCTAGTGGAGGTGATGAAATTCCAGTTGAACTATTTCAAATCCTAAAAGATGATGCTGTTCAAGTCCTGCACTCAATATGCCAGCAAATTTGGAAAACTCAGCAGTGGCCACAGGACTGGAAAAAGTCTGCTTTCATTACAATCCCAAAAAAGGCAATGCCAAAGAATGCTCAAACTACCGCACAATTGCACTCCTCTCACATGCTGGCAAAGTAATGCTCAAAACTCTTCAGGCCAGCCTTCAACAGTATGTGAACCATGAACTTCCAGATGTTCAAGCTGGTTTTAGAAAAGGCAGAGGAACCAGAGATCAAATTGCCAACATCCGTCGGATCATTGAAAAAGCAAGAGAGTTCCAGAAAAACATCTACTTCTGCTTTATTGACTATGCCAAAGACTTTGACTGTGTGGATCACCACAAACGGTGGGAAATTCTCCAAAAGATGGGAATACCAGACCACATGACCTGCCTCCTGAGAAATCTGTATGCAGGTTAAGAAGTAACAGTTAGAACTGGGCATGGAACAGCAGACCGGTCCCAAATTGGGAAAGGAGTACATCAAGGCTGTATATTGTCACCTTGCTTATTTAATTTATATGCAGAGTACATCATGAGAAATGCTGGGGTGGATGAAGCACAAGCTGGAGTCAAGATTCCCAGGAGAAATATCAATAAACTCAGATATGCTGATGACGCCACCCTTATGGCAGAAAGTGAAGAAGAACTAAAGAGCCTCTTGATGAAAGTGAAAGAGGAGAGTGAAAAAGTTGGCTTAAGGCTCAACGTTCAGAAAACTAAGATCATGGCATCTGGTCCCATTACTTCATGGCAAATAGATGGGGGAACAATGGAAACAGTAAGAGACTTTATTTTGGGGGGCTCCAAAATCACTGCAGATAGCCATGAAATTAAAAGATGCTTGCTCCTTGGAAGGAAAGCTATGATCAACCTAGACAGCATATTAAAAAGCAGAGACATTTCTTTGCCAACAAAGGTCCATGTAGTCACCGCTACAGCCATGAGTCACAGCCATGTATGGATGTGAGATTTTGACTATAAGAAAACTGAGTGCTGAAGAATTGATGCTTTTGAACTGCGGTGTTGGAGAAGACTCTTGAGAGTCCCTTTGACTGCAAGGAGATCCAACCAGTCCATCCTAAAGAAAATCAGTCCTTAATATTTATTAGAAGGGCTGATGCTGAAGCTGAAACTCCAATCTTTTGGCCACCTGATGCGAAGAACTCACTCATTGGAAAAGACCCTGATGCTGGGAAAGATTGAGGGCAGGAGGAGAAGGGGATGGCAGAGGATGAGCTGGTTGGATGGCATCACCGACTCAATGGACATGAGTTTGAGTAAACTCTGGGAGTTGTTGATGGACAGGGAAGCCTTGCATGCTGCAGTCCATGGGATCACAAAGAGTAAACACGACTGAGCAACTGAACTGAACTGACAAAGAACCTGTAATTAGTTGACCCTCGTCTTTAGGTTCACCAAGTCATACTATCTCACGGTTTTAAATGCAAAGATCATTTCAAAGTGGCATTTTATAATATGTCTGAATCCTATTTGCACTTGTCACTTTCAAGGGAATTCAGATTCATCCAATCAGAGAAGACAAAATAATAACTGCCTTCTGATTCCTTCTAAAAAATTTCTAGTGTTCAGATAAAATACATAAATTTTTTTTTCTCAGAAATTATAATTTTTAAGAGGTGATGGTTAGACATCTTTATTTATGGCATATTCATTCCAAAGAGTATTCTTAAGAATGCCCTTGCTGGAAAGATGTTAGGTGTGAGAAATGAAGAAGAACTTGAAATCTCACAAGAAAGCATGTTTTAAACTAGCGATAAAAAAGCTTTCTATGTTTCAAGGTCATTTCACTGTGGAAGGAAACTGATAGAGTCTAATTAGAGTAGAAATGCTATAAAGTCTGCTCAGTAGAGACACACTTGTCTAGCAATGATAGCAGGAAAGAGTCAGAGGGAGTATATAAAATTTTCTCTTATTGATTTACATTTTGTATCACCCAGTGTGTTACATGTATGTTCATATCACCTACAATGTTTTACTCTTAACAGTGATTAAAGCATGCGTTTTCTTCTGCTTAGTTACTCATTATGAGTATTTAAACAAACATTGAATTGTAGATTTAATTCCGTATGAACAGTTCCACTTAACAAAATTCGAAAACATTTACTCAGAAACTGTTATACATAAGTACAATGGCCCTAAAGATGCATACGACATGTATCTTGGGCTTGAAGTACTTATAATTATAAATAATTATGCATCAATATTTTTCTTCTTTTCTTGGAAAGAAAAAAAAAATGAATTTACTGTGTTTGTACCTGTCTTCTAAATGGGATGGTATATAATTCATGTTAGTGTTTATACATATAATATAAATAACCATTGGAATAGTGGAAAAATTTATAATTTTAATGCCTCTTCAAAGTTTGTGTGTGTGTGTCACTAAATATTGAGAACTTGGGAATATACATGTTGTTTAGCTGTCATTATGGCATCTTAATATCTGTTTTTGAATGTCCAAAAGTATACCAAGCATAATGAATGAAGTATTTTCAAATCTATTCTTGTTAAGGAAGTAATATTTTGATCGTGTGGATTTTACTAATAAACAATATTTTGTTCTTAGAAGAACAGTATAGACTTGAATCCCCTGCTTTAAATCTGTGATGTCTGGTACAACACCCATCTCATATTTCTCATTCCATTTATTGACTCAGCTGTCTTTAACTGATAGAGTAGAGAGAAAAAAAAAATTACATAGGTCTTTAAGATGCTCTTTCTCTACCCCTAAAAGAACACCAGTGAAACTAATTCATAAAACCAGAAAATCATCATAGGCATGGACAAATTGGGGTCATTCAGCCTTAAGATGGAGCAAGGAATTCTTTCTATTCTTGTCACATTGTTTGCTTTCTCTCTCTCTCCTAAGAAAAAAAGCAACAAAAATTTCCCTATAGAGTGTTCTGAATGTCCCTTTTACAGACAGGAGGAGAAGCAACTTCATTCAACATCAGTATAACTTATCAGAGGGCCTCTGGTTCTATGCAGGGAAATACTAAATTACATTAAATCCAAATTCAACTCACTCAAGATCTGTCAGATTTACTGCCCATCCATTAATCCCACTAGACTTCATTGTGTTGTCTTATCTTCTAATAATGTTTTTATGAGATTGCCATTGCATACTAGCTTTTTTCTGAGCTACGTGTGCATGGGAGGCAGATTTATTGTTCTTTACGCCTCATGTTAATATTGGTTTAGACTCTTATTCCATGACCCTTTACAGTTAGAGGCAGCCTTCCAAGAAAAGAAAGTAGGTGACTTTGTAAACTGATCTGAAATCTTGTCATGTCCGGAGCCTACAAGTGTTGGGACACTTTATGAGGCATTTGTTGCCTACAGTAGCATTTCAGTTCAAAAGCATGTTCTCTTAATGCCATTTCCCAGTTCAAATGGACTTCAGCTGATCCAGCACATAAGTGGCAGCAGAAGCTTTAAAAATACACTGTAGTGGTTAACAGTGAGGGTTCTAGAGACAGACCATCTGGCTTGAAAACTTGCACTTACAGTTGTGTGATATTGACTGAATTACTTGACTGGTGTTTTCTATATTTAGAGACAATAACAACTCCAAGTTTACAAGTTGTTTAAGAATGATGCAAGTTTATACATGCTTCACACTTTTAATTGTATTGAATACACCAAGCAGTCAATACTTGCTTATTTCTGCTGTTGTAAATCTTCAAGAAGCCATGATAAAAAAAAAAAAAAGAAGAACAAGAAAAACTTCATCATAGTACAAATGAGCAAACAGACTCAAATGTAAAATAACTGATGTGTGTTCAGGCCATTAGAACCCACCTTTAGGAAATATAAATTGGTGCAGCCACTATGGAAAACAGTATAGAAGTTTCTTAAATAACTAAAAATAGAGTTGCCATATAATTCAGCAATCTCACATATATCCTAGATATATATTCAGAGAAAGCTCTAATTTGCAAGTACATGCACCCCAATGCTCATAGCAGCACTGTTTACAATATTCAAGACATGAAAACAACCTAAATGTCATTGACAGATGGATGGATAAAAATGTGAGTCACACACACACACACAATGTAGTATTACTCAGCCATAAACAAGATTGAAATAATGCCATTTGCAGCAACATGGATGGACATAGAAATTATTATACTTAATGAAGCAAATTAGAGAACGATAAGTATCGTATAACCTATATGTGGAATCTAAAATATGATACAAATGAATTTACTTACAAAACAGAAACAGACTTATAGAAATAGAAAACTTTTGGTTACCAAAGGGGAAAGGAGGTGGGGGAGGGATAAATTAAAGGTTTGAGATTAGCACATACACACTACTATATACAAAATAGACAAGCAACAAGTTTCTACTGTATAACACAGGGAAATATATTCAACTTTGTAATAAATCACAATGGGAAAGAATTTTTTTAAATAGAATCCACATTGACTTTCTCCTTCTCTGAAGAAAGTTTGAGTATAGAGGCATTTTTGGCAGACCTGAGTTCAAGTTATAGTCCACTTTGCATTTGTTGTATTTACTTTGAGCAAGTCCCTAAATCTTTCTGTGAGACTCAAAAAAGGCTTAGTAATCCATCCAAGGCCACAGGACTAGTAAGCACAAGAACTTGGATTCAACTCTAATAGATCTTATCCTAAAATCTGTGTTTTATCCTCCAACAACATTATATGGCATGTTGGTACCTATTATTTTGGTCAATGGAGAAGCATGTTAGAAGTCTCAATGCATGTTTATAGCAAATTTAGACAGAGCTCAGACTAGAACTGAACTCACTGAGCAGTCAGTTAAATATTCTTCCCACTAAGATCAGTGATTCTCAACCCTAGCTGTTCATTTTTACCTGGGGAGCTCCCTAAGAATACACTCACCCAAGGCCCCTCTTCAGACTAATTATTTCTTCAAAAGCTCATCTGAGATTAGTTCTTCTTCATTCTAAGGTGCCAGTGCTAAGAACCATGAATCTTGATCCAAACAATACAAAGAGTATCATTCCCCAAAACAGCCACACAACCAGGTCGCTCCCAAATTAATTAAACTCAGATCTGTCCTAACACCCAGATGGCAGTGGTTCTAACCTTACTTCACTCGCTAATAGTTTTGGCTTACTCTGTCTCACATGCATGAGTAGCTGTGAAAAAAATACTAGGGATAATCTTCTCAGGCCCTAATGAACTCTTTACTGACTTCTTATTTCTTTCCTAACTTATATTCCACCTTTGGATTCGTCTTACTGGCAGCCCTCTTGGAGAGCTTCAGTGATTTCTCCCTGCCTACAGACAGGTTAAGTTTCCCTTAAACAAATTATATAGATCTACAAGATCTACATAATTTAGTGTTAAGTGACCTTTCCAAACTTACCTCTGACTACTTCACCTTCGTTTTGTATTCTTTAGTAACAGTTATGATTCCATGGTTTTCTGAAAGTTCACTGTCCAGTCATCTTTTGTGCATGTGTGTGTGTGTTTTACGCTGTTGCTTCTGCCTAGAATGCCTTGCCTTACACTTCTATATAGAGTATTGCATTTACTCCATGATTGAGCCCAAGCTGTTGTCTACATTTCCCATCTTCACTATTTACCCTTGAACATAAAAATCCATTCAAGGGCTTTGAAATACTATTTCCTTGAACCCTGATCCCATTTTCCTGTAAACACTGCCTTTCCAAGTCTTCATAGCTTATCTTCTTAATCTCTCTGATGAAGTTTACCTCTTTGTATATTATGTAATATTTAAATGTAGAGCTTCTTTTGAATTCATCTTTATAACTCACATATGTCAAACCATAATAAATAATGTTATGTAAGTTGCTAGTATATCTTCTCACATCATGACTCAATTTCAGTCCACACAGGTTCACCAGAGTCTAAACCCTAATGATGGAGCATGTGTCTCCGAAATAAGCCACCCAGTATGTCCCATTCTCCAATCCGTGGTGATTTGTTACAGGTTAGTCATAGGAAAAATATTAGGGATTTTCTTGGTATTTAAATCTCTAAGTGTATAGACATAACAAGCTTCTGGTTACCATCTTGAAACAAAGAGGAGAAAAAAAAAACTGTTTCAAGCAAAATTAAGAGATGGAGCAATATTATATACTAGGGACATGTTTGAGACCTCTATGTCCAAATAGATCTAAAGCTAGACCTACCTCTGGACCTTCCAGTTATAAAGTATAAACCAATTCAAGTTAGGTCGTTCGTACCTTGAAACACTAATTTAAGGCATTCACTGTTAAATAACCAATCATCAAAAATATATTATCCATTTAACACCATTAAAATGGAGTTGAAGGAGTACACTCAACCAACTCCTTTGGTCTAACTTGACTAAATTTTTATTTTTTTTCAAATTTTGCTTCTTACCTCAGCTTAAAAGCTGTAGTCCACTAAAATTTACCTGACATAAGGCTACAGAACACACAAAAGTATAGAAAAGACACTCACATCCCTCTGTTCTGTCAGCCCAGTGCAGTAGGGAGTATGTTCTCCTCATCTAGTTTAATTTTGCAATGTAGTATTTTCTACATTCTCCTCCAATCCACTTAATTGTAAATCAGGATAGTCAATAAGGCTCAGAAAAAGATCAAAGATAAAAGAAGAAAAAAGAGAAACCTTCATGTTCAGATCGTGCTCCTTATCTTTAAGACACCTTGAAGCCTTTTCAGGTCAGAGGAAAGGACCCATCAGACTATTACAGGGTTACCACATTTTGGGTACAAAGTGACTGTTGCTTACCCTGAGTCCATCATCTGTCTGAGGATGACAGCAAGTATTGTTTTTTTCACTTTCAAATGCAAGGCTAATATGGTGATAACACTGTTAACACTGTGAGGCAATGTGAAGGGCTTAAGGGCACAAGGGACACAATATTGCTTGTGGAATTCCGGAGGGCAGGAGAAATACGTGGGTGGAAAGCTGTTATAGGATCACAGAAGGGAAACTGAGGAGTTCTATAGCACCATCAAGGAGGTACCAAGCTCTAGATATATTTGCCAGGTGCTCAGTCATGTCCAACTCAATTTGACCCCTAGGACAGTAGTCTGCCAGGTACCTCTGTCCATGGAATTTTCCAAGCAAGAATACTGGGGTGGGTTGACATTTCCTACTCCAGGAGATCTTGCTGACCCAGGGATCGAACCTGTGTCTCCTGCCTTGCAGGCAGATTATTTACCCGCTGAGCCACTGGGGAAGCCTCTAGTATATTTACCACACAGTAAAAAAAAAACTTAGGGGGGAAAAAGATAATGATGGTTGTAAAGGTGAAGAGGATGAAAAAATGTAGATTGCCTGAAACAGCATCTTTGATTTGAATACTAGCTCTAACCTTTATTTTAGTCAGTGATAGGATCATCCTCAAACTGTCTGAAATTTCTTTTATGAATTAATAATGGTCATGCTGAAGCTATTTTAACAATCACACAATTATCCACTCAACAAGTACCTTTTGATCGCATACTATCCATGTACTGGTGGTATAGACAGATATTGGGGATTTGTTAAAAAGAAAGCTACTGTTGCTTAGAACTTGAAATGTCAGTTCAATTATTGTGAGGACTTTAATGGTGCCAAGAAACCCACCACTCTCAGCTAAAGAGATATGTATGATTGATCTAAAATGTGGTCTTTGAAGGTGTTAGCAAAGGAACATATAGGTTGTGAATGCCTGGGGTCTGGTGTGATGCTCACCAGCAACTTGCAAGAGAAACATTTTCAGGCCCAGAAAAATGTCATAGAAGTTGCCAAAAGGATATGAAATCAATTACATAAATGGTGAAATATAACTTGTCATTGTACTTGTTTTTGCCAATGTTATAGACTGTTAAATTTTTGTCCATATAGAAAAGTGAAGAAAATCTGTGAGTGATATCTTCTATAGTGATACTCCTTTAAACATTTTTGATTATCATTGGTAGGAAAAAAGTGGATACTTCTTACTACAAACAGGAAAGAAATGAAAGAGGTAAACCTGACAGGTTTACAGGTGTCAATAAAACATGCTAGGCTTCTTTATCTTGGACAATGATTATTTCAGGAAAATTAGTGTGGAATTGTCTGAGATTTATCTGGGTGTTTGATAACCATTATAGGAGCAACACTCACATTTATTAATGCAATTGTTTTGTTACATACAAGCTCTTTGCTTCCTTCATTTTTTCCCTTTCATTAAATTGACAACAATGTTTGTGTGTGTTTCTGTCTAGACAGATAAAATAAATAGATATATAATTGCATGTGCATAGATAGAAGTATAGACACAAATATGAATAGATTAAAATGTCAGCCAGTCTCAGAAAACAGGAAGGACAGAGGTTACTTAGGACTAGATCAGAATTTAAAAGGTTAAGTAGCATGTCCACTAGGAAGTAAGTAGTGGCAGTAACCAGAAACTGAGTAACCAGAAACTGAGAACACTTAGGAAGAGATGCCTCCAAAAAAGTAGACTGACTGCTGTCTCTCACTCTTCAAACTGATTGTGATTTGCCCTCTAGTGTTCAGTTACACGTTACTTTACCCAGAGATAAATAACTGCTGAATATTCTAACACGTGATTCTTCTCTGCACCCACACATCTGGAAGTTCCGCTTCCAATGGCGGTCTCAGCGATCTGGGTTTGGATTAACATAAAAAGCCCCCCACATTTAAAAACATAGAAGTCCATGGTTCTGCCTCAGTACTCTTCAGCCTAGAGTAGGCCATGCAATTTTGCTACTGACTTTTCTAAGTTGCAAGGCTTAACTTTTTCTTGAACTAGAATGAAACTTCCAATTCCAGGTACATGTTAAAACACTTAAAAACTACAAGATAAAAAAAAAACAAAAAAAAAACTACAAGATAGATGGGTGGGTTGTGGTTACATGATGTTCACTGTGAAATTCAACTTCACTAAAATTTGAAGTCTTTCATAATAAAACACTGGGAAAAATAAACAAGATGGCTTTTTAAAAATTAATTCTTGTGTCACTATTTCTCTGTCTGTAATAGGGCAAGGAAAATGGCAAATTCTGAGCCATGTCATTAAGAAATGGATATAATAAAATCCCTGCCACACTGAAATACTTAATAATTTTAATAAAAGCTGTGTGCATGATTTATTATGATAATAATAATTATTACCTTCCATCTATTAAGCTGTACTATGTGCCAGTCATCTGCATGCATTATCTAATTTAATTCTGCAATCACTTTACGAAGTAGGTATTGTAATTCTAATTTATTTACAAATGAGCTAGCTAAGACTCAGGGAGGTGAAAAAACTTGCCCAGTGCATTCAGACTAATCAGAAGAGCTGGGTTTCGAGCCCACATCCTATGTCCCATTAGGTACAGCATTATTTAAAAAAATACTTTCATATGATGCAGTAACAAGACATTTTTCTGTATATAAATGTGAATAAGAGATATTGGGGGTAATACTGCTGGGACCTGCCAAACAATGACAAGAGAGGAGACTCCAGCAAGTATTTGAATCAACGATTGTATTTGAAATCTGCCAACCACTAAATAAACATCAAAGGCAGCTGCAGCCACCAGATGTGTTCTTTGTTTCTTCACCTGCTAGCCTGTTCCCTGCCCAGGAAGAATGGAGCAATGTCTGGACTAAAAGGCTATCATTGTGGCCCATTCACTCGTTGGCCTTTGTATAAACACTGCCAGCAGTACATCACTTAGAATGGAGCACAGCCGAGATTTCTATAACAGAAACATCAATCAATTAAATCCAGGAGTAAGCCAGCAAGCACATTTCACTGAGATTGCCAGCCAGCAATCATCACATAGATCATCAGATAATAATGGTTCTTGACAAAAAGAAAAAGAAAACTAGTCTAGCTGTGAGCAACTGACTGAAGGGGCAAGGTCTTTTTTTTTCTCCACCTGTTAGCTACGGGTATACTAGAATCTTCTCTTGCTTTCAATTCCATTACTCATATTACAGCTACAATTCATAGAATGAATTTTAAAATTCATTACTGCATGAATGGTGTGATTTTATCCTTTCAGTTTCTTTTGCTTTAAGGCAGGATTTTTTTTCCTTATTTTTTAACTTAATAGACACCTTGTTTCATCATTTGGACTGGAATCATTTGCCCCATACCTGTTATCTCCCAAAGTAGTCCAATAAAAATATTGATGTGCTTCTAACTTACATAGTGATAAAAATATGCATGTCGTTGGGAAGCCTCTATAATATACCTAGTATAATAACTAGCATTTCTTGAGAATTTTCTGTCATGTGTACTAGTTGCCCAGTTGTGTCTGACTCTTTGTGATCCCACAGACTGTAGCCCGCCAGGCTCCTCTGTCCATGGAATTCTCTAAGTAAGAATATTGGAGTGGACTTGCATGACCTTCCCCCATGGGATCTTCCTATCCAGGGTCTCCTGCATTGCAGGCAGATTCTTTACCCTCTGAGTCACCAGGAAAAAGTCATGCACTATTTAAAACAATTTATGTAACACACACACTCAGAATGGTTAAGTAACCTGCCCAAGATCACAGAGCAAGAGGTGGACCTAAATGTGAATCTAGACAACAGGGCTCCAGATCCTACTCTCTAAACACAGTGATGAGTGATAACATAGTGACAGGTTTTGAATATCAAACATATATCAACTGTGTATTCACCCACTTATTAACTTTTAAAAATTGTTAAAATTTTTGAAAGCATGAGTAAACCCTTTTCATATTAACATGGTATCAATATGTTGAAAAACTGTTTGAAAAACCTTATTTGTTTAGGTCTAACCTTTGTGTTTGAAAAAGTCACCCTATGACAAAATGAGCCCTTTGAAAAATATAAGAGAGGAAGGAATAAGAGATTTCATTTTAGTCACTGTCCACTTTAGAATGACAGAAAAACTTGAATTTCACTACAATGGAGAATTACTTGCTGCCAATTGCAAATGTCTCAATTACTGAGCAATTCTTGGTAAATTAGACATATTCAAAAGTTTCTCCATGGGCATGTAATCCTGATCAACAATAATGGCATCTCTAATTGCTCCCCAAATTCTCTACACCAAGCATAAACAGGGAAAATATCAGGAAATACCTTTTGGTGTTACCTACATCAGTGGCAGTGGAGACAGCAAAATAGTCGCTGCCAATCGATTCTGGTTCAGAATTTAGGGTTATTTCATTTACAAGCATCAAAAAACCAACTCAGACTATCTAACCAAAAAACCAAACTATTGAGCCACATAAGTAAAGATTGTAGAAGCATCTGATTTTAGGCAACACTAGATCCAGACACACAAAAATGTCATTAGAAATCACCCTCAAGCCTACTTCTATTTGAGTTAACTGTATTTTCAGAACATTCTCCATGGAATCAAGAGGAAAAAAAAAAGCACCCTTTATAAAATAATATTTTGACTAAAGGAAGGCAGAGATGCAGGTCAGGATGTATGAGCAGATGTGAGTACCCCATGATTTCTTGATTGACAACAGGCTCTTATTGATAAGAGCCTCTTGATGAAAGTGAAAGAGAAGAGTGAAAAAGTTGGCTTAAAGCTCAACACTCAAAAAAATGAACATCATGGCATCTGGTCCCATCACTTCATAGCAAATAGAGGGGGAAACAATGGAAACAGTGAGAGACTTTATTTTGAGGGGCTCCAAAATCACCACGTATGGTAACTACAGTCATGAAATTAAAAGACGCTTGCTCCTTGGAAGAAAAGCTATGAGCAACCTAGACAGCATGTTAAAAAGCAGAGATATTACTTTGCCAACAAAGGTCCATCTAGTCAAAAGTATGGTTTTTCCAGTAGTCAAGTATGGATGTGAGAGTTGGATGATAAAGAAAGCTGAGCACTGAAGAATTGATGCCTTTGAACTGTGGTGTTGGCGAAGACTCTTGAGAGTCCCTTGGACAGCAAGGAGATCCAACTAGTCCATCCTAAAGGAGATCATTGGAAGGACTGATGCTGAAACTGAATCTATAATACTTTGGCCACCTGATGAGAAGAACTGACTCATTGGAAAAGCCCCTGATGCTGGGAAAGATTGAGCAGGAGGAGAAGGGGACGGCAGAGGATGAGATTCTTGGATGGCATCACCAACTCGATGGACATGAGTTTGGTAAACTCCGGGATTTGGTGATGGACAGGAAAGCCTGGCGAGCTGCAGTTTGTGGGGTCACAAAGAGTCAGACATGACTGAGCAACTGAACTGAACTCAACAGCCTTATTTGGGGAGATCACTGGTTATCAGGGCTGGATACTCTTCACAAGTTGGGTGTTATAAATATGTTTGTCTCATCTTACAACTCTCACCTTGGTGTTCTTTATATCATAAACACTAGCATACATGTGGTCACTCAACCCAGAACCTTTGTGCCATTCCTCACTCTCATCAAGCCCTTTATTTCTTAAATATTTTTCAAATCAACCCATTTATCCCTACTATTGGTTCTCTCAGTTGGACAGCAACAGAGGTGTTTAATTAGTCTCTCTGACTCATGACCTAGCCCTTTAAATCCATCTTCTATGCAGTTGACAATGTAATCTGTTTAAAACATAAACTGTGCCATGCTACTTCCCTGTTTTAACACCATCAAGGGCTTTCATATGTTGTCAGAATAATATCCAAGGGCTTTGGCCTGCTGTACAGGGATAGCATGCATTTCTATAATTTTGCTGCACTAAATGGTAGCCACTAGCTAAACATAATAATTTAGATTGAAATTAATTAAAATCAAATAAAATTAAAAATTTCTTCAGCTCACTAAACATGTTTCAAGTGCTCAAAAACCACATGTGGCTACTGGTTATGTATCTACATCAGACAATACAAATATAGAAAATTTCCATCATTATAGAAAGTTAGAACATAAAGTATTGCTGTTTTGTGGCCGCATATCTATTCACTGTTCAACTGCTGTCTAAACATAATGCTGAACCACTTGGAGGAACTGAGTGAGTCATACATATTCATGCCTCTGTAGCTTTGCTCATCCTAGTTCTGCTTGAAATGCTCTTCACGTATCCTTACATAGTAACCACTATACATCCTGGAAGACACAGCTCAGATGTTGCCTTCTTTGCTGTGCTTAGTTGCTCAATCATGTCCAGCTCTTTGGGACTGTAGCCCGCCAGGCTTCTCTGCCCATGAAGATTCTCCAAGCAAGAATACTGCAGTGGGTTGCCATGCCTTCCTTCAGGGAATCTTCCCAACCCTGATATCAAACCCAGGTCTCCCTTATTCCAGGCAGTTTCTTTACCGTCTAAGCCACCAGAGAAGCTGAATATGAACTATGGGGTTCAGCTAAGTGCTTTCAAGGCATTCTGTGCCTATTTGTATCTTACAATGCAAAGGTAAAATTATCCTGTTTGTTGATAACAGGCTCTTACTGATAAGGACTGTTTTGACTTCCTATATGACAGTATGTGACATATTCAGGATTGTTTGACTTCCTGTATGACAGTAAACTTTTTGAAGTCAAAAGGTCTGATTCTTTGTTGTTCTCTCAGCACCAGGCACAGTGTGGGACATGTAGGAAGAAATCTAGATCATTGGCTAAAATGTAATAAGTCATGTAAAGAAGAAAGGCAATCATTTGACTTGTTAAACAAAATACTCACTTCAATTTTTTTAAATTAACGTAAGTAATATATATCCCTGACCTTTTCTGGCTGGTTTTCTCTGGTTTTGACATAACCCCAGCTCACCTCTAACATCATACTTCAACCTCAGTTCACTTTCCCTTCAGAATTGATTCCCAAGTCTATCTACTCAACATCGGCAGAAGGAGTAGACGCTCAAGAATAATCTAAAATGAGTGTCTTTTCCAGGAATAAAAATAAAGAGAGTTTAATGAATTGCTGAAGGTTTCTTGAAAGTGTTCAAAAATTCTTCAGAATAATTTTACTTAGAGATAATATATCTTCTTTATGTGAATCTCTGATGGGCTTTCCAGGTGTTGCTAGTGGTAAAAAAAAAAAAAAAAAAAAAACAAACACCTGCCAATGCAGAAGACATAGAGACACAGGTTCAACCCCTGGGTTGGGAAGATCCCCTGGAGGAGGGCATGGCATCCCACTCCAGTGATCTTGTCTGGAAAATCTCATGGACAGAAGAGCCTGATGGGCTATACATAGTCCATCAGGCTGCAAAGAGTCAGACACGACTAAAGCTACTAAGCGCACAAGCACTGATGGATATAGTATTAACAAAAAGAAAACAGACCTCACACCTCCAGAGATACACGCATTTTTCACTTGAAACCTGATGAGAAAAATCAGAATTTAAACTTGGAATTGTTTTGTCCCTTTGGTGTTGAGATTTCACACCTGCCTTGATACAGATAGGTACTCCTTCCAGAAAATGATACCTGCCTATTTCTCCTTCCATTTCCCTTCTAGGAGAACCCAGGATGAAGGTGGTATTCCAAAGTGACCCCGCAGAGTTGTAGGATGAGTTTAGGTCAATTTTACATGATTTAGAACCTAATATTCCAGCAACACAGTTAAACATGTTGCATGTCAGTCTTTAAATTGCATCTAAATCTTTTGTTCTTTGACATTTAGCATCATTCTGTTTCAGTAAAGGTTGTCACCTTCTTTTGCAATGACTTTCTGACCTGTCTTTAAAGTCAGCAGTCCAATCAGTCTCTACTGACATACAGAGAATAGTGACATATTGACTTTTACAAAAGATGAATCAAAAGGTGACAGAACATGAACAGATGGAACCTTAGCATTGAATTTTCCATATAAATGCAAGTGTCAGCTAAACAAAGAAAAAGACTCCCTTTACATAGTCAGTGCAGGTGCTCTGTCCACATAGCATCTGAGCATTAATGCATAGGGCTGGTGATCCCATGGAATTGTGGGTATTCTTTTTTTTTAAATATAAAGTTGAATTTTACTCCCAACACTGGCTTATCTTAACCAGCAACATAGTTGGAAAAGTTGATCTTTAAAAATCACTGTCTTCATTTTGTAATTTCAGCTATGAGGAAAGACTCAGCAAAGGTAAGATTGGGAAGGGAACACTGTTTTTGCTTAGTTTTGTTTTCTTAATATTAAAAATCTTTCGTAAAATATTTTTTTAAAAAATACATGCATGCCCTGTTTTGTGCTCATGTGTGCTCTGTCGTGTCTGTCTCTTTGAGACTCTTTGGAACATAGCCCACTAGGCTCCTCTGTCCGTGGGATTTTTCAGGCGACAATACTGACCCAGGGTGAACTCATGTCTCCTGAATCTCCTGCATTGCAGGCGGTTTCTTTATATCTGAGCCATCAGCACTTTCATGAAAATTTTTTTAAATTAAAAAATGACTCTGTTAGAGGAAATCAGTGGAAGGTCATGGTAGAAATTATTATTATTTACAAATATTTGCTTCCAATTCCTGCCCTATCGGCTACAAATTTGAGCATGCCATTTGATTTGACCAATGAATGTTTTAGAACCAACATGTGGATCGATTCTTTCTCTTCTGTCATGACATGTAATGCTGTGTCCAGACTGAGGTTATTTCGTTAGCTTAAGTCTCAGATATGTAGCAAGTAACTGACTTCTGTCATTTTAGGTTTCATGTTTTGTTGCCATAGCAAAAATTACTTTATTCTAACCCATACAGAGATGAAATAGAAATTCATCATATATTAACTAAAGCAACAAAGGGGGTACATTGTGAAGGTAAGCAAGTAATTAATTAATATCTGAGAATTTACATCATATAATTTGCATTCGTTTTACTGTATTTCCATTTTGGTATAAGGTATATCGTGTCTCTTGTTATTTGGAACAAATTCATACCACTGTCACAGAAGGAAATTATTTAAACAGGTAAGTTTTAAATTGAATCAGGTACTTTCTTTCCATAACCTATGAGAGATCTGTAATCCTAATATATGAACATCTCTGATCATTTCTCAAGTTTCCTCAGATTTTCAGTTAATTGCTCAAATTTTCACTGTATTACACAGTATCCTCTTTTGGATAGAGATAGAAAGATTTCTATTTTCTCTTTTATACTTTGTTTTATACATTCATTAAGAACTTAAACTTAGTTTCCAACAACAATTTAATTACTACTTAATTAACTATAGTTTACATTTTAAAAGAATGGTGTTTTGACATTTGGAGTGTTCTCAACTAACTTCTAAGTTTACTTAAGGTAGAGAATATAAATTTTAATTCCTGCATTGGGTCTCACAGTTTCAAACACAATTGCTTGGCACAAAGTAAACACTTAATAAACATTTGCTTAATGGATTATGTCTTAGTCTCCACTAAGCATATGGAAATTCATGTTTATTTACACACAAAATGCCATTTCTAACTCATGTGTTACCTACCTTGTGAATTATTCATAGGCTAGTTGACCCTTCTTTCCATCATGAATCTGAGTCATCTGACTTCACCATCATGTGATGTGACCTGGGAATGAAATTAGTTTTAACACCAACCCATGAAGAATATAAATATGAAAGTAAAAAATCCCAAAACTGAATGTCAGTAACTTATTCTTTTCTAGGTCCATGCATTATCTCAGCTACATTTTCCTTTATTAGCTTATAGATTGTAAAATTATAATGTGAAAAGGAGAAAAGGAGAGTATTTCATCCAGTACCTCATTTTGTGGATGAGGTGACGTGACTTGCTTGGAGTCACATATGGCACAAGTGGTAAAGCATCTGCCTACCAATGAGGGAGGTACAAGAGACACAGGTTCAATTCCTGAGTTAGGAAGATCCCCTGGAGTAGGAAATGGCAACCCACTCCAGGATTCCTGCCTGGGAAATTCCTTTGAGAGAGGAGTCTGGCAGGCTACAGTCCATGAGGTCGGAAAGAGTGAGACAAGACTGAGTACACACACACAAACACACACACACACAACCTAATAATGGTAGCAGAAGTACAGAAACCAGTACCATTAGACACCATTACACGAATACTCCACCTTAAGAGTACAGTCTTTTAAGATTTGGATGTCATTTCTGACATCTTTTGTGTGTCATGCCTCAACCTAATGTCCGACTGTTTCCGACCCTATGGAAATGTAGCCTGCCAGGCTCCTCTGTCCGTGGATTCTTAGGCAAGAATATTGGAGTGAGTTGCCATATTGTCCTCCAGGGGATCTTCCTGACTCAGGGATCGAATCCTTGTCTCCTGCATTGCAGGCAGATTCTTTACCCACTGAGCCACCTGGGAAGCCTGAAGTGCTGGATACTGGGCAACAAATATAGTTTTTTTTATAAATATATTTCTACTAAATTTTCCTTATATTTCTTCTTCCAGTGTTCTATAAGAATAGAGTAAATCAAGCAGGTAAAATGCCCTGATCAAAATCATATGTTCAGGAGGATTGGGGACAGCTAGAATTATTCTAACCAGCTGTGATGAAGTTGTCTATATTATTAAATTAATTTTAAGACTCATTAAGTATTAAGATATTCAAATTCCATGATAACATGTTCAAAGTTGATAAACTATTGACCTTCATTAGCTAATTGTTTGATGCACTATTTATGGAAGCCTGTTATTTATCCAGAAATTCAGTTTTTATTGCATTTTCTCTTTCTTACTTACTGTCACATTTTAATGAATATTACTTCCTATTGTTAGGCTTGTTCATGTTTGAAAAAGGGTGAGAGGAGGAGGACTCTTTTGTTCCTTTAATTAATCTGTTTCCTGAGGTTCATTAGCTGGCAATTCTTTCCTGTTAGATCAATGGCAAAATAATAATCTGCAGTCATTTTTGCTTTGAGCAATAATGTGCACATCCCTCTTGAAAAGAATCCATTGTGCCCACTGGAAACTTTGGTCAGTAGTTTTAATTGCATCTTCATCAGATTTTCGTATTGCTGAGCTCTGTTTTGATGACCAAGACAACATAGAAACAGTTTAGCATATGTGACATCACAGTCTGTGAAACTGGTAACAGACTGCATGTTAGTTTCAGTGTTCTTTCCATACAGGTCTAGCAATAAGAAAAAGAATGTTAGCTCTTTAATAATTGAACATATGTTTAATATTTAAAGAGCCAGTTCCTTCCAGTTGTTAAGCTAATATTAAAGTAGGATAGAAGCAGGCTACTTACTGGCAACTGACCATCTTACAAACATCTTTTGAAGTTCAGCGTAGCAATGGTATAGACTGCCAAGCTCAGGCTGGAGGGTATTACTTCTAAAAACCAGAACCAGAGACAATGCAGAAACTTTCTTTTTGTAATTATAAACATGTATAAAATCTGTATGTATTGAAACTATAGTAGAACTTGTGATTTTTTTTAATCTCATATTTTATGACTTTACATTCTTTATGGCTATTAAATGCAGGAATAACTTTCCTGAAAGTGAAATAGAAAACAGGGCAGTATTTTCAGTATATTATGTGTTGGGAATTATTTCACTTGTTGTTCAGTTCAGTCGCTCAGTTGTGTCTGACTCTGTGACCCTATGGATGGCAGCATGCCAGGCTTCCCTGTCCTTCACCAACTCCCGGGGCTTGCTCAAACTCATGTTCATCGAGTTGGTGACGCCATCTTATCATCTCATCCTCTGTCGTCCCCTTCTCCTCCTGCCTTCAATTCTTCCCAGCATCAGGGTCTTTTCCAACAAGTCAGTTCTTCACATCAGGTAGCCAAAGTATTAGAGTTTCAGCTTCAGCACCAGACCTTCACTTGTAACTTATGCTCAAAATACAAAAAAGATCAGTGCCTACTTAAATATTTGTTATCCCAGAGCCTCCTTTTATTGTCCATGGTAACTTAACAATTTAGGGGTAAGGAAAGGACTCATAGTTTGGTGAGTATTGGCAGTGCTTATATCCTGAGACGTCACTTTAGTAACCCCACTGCATCTTCCACATGATCTGGTAATTTCTTGTTAATGCACTGGAGACCCTCAGTTTACTCAATCACAAGGTATTTTGTAACATAACAGTTAATTTCACATATTTCATAAAGATATTTGACCACTTCTGCTGAAGCTTCCTTTCAACTGAATAAAAAAATCTTAGGGTTAAAAACATATTTCCTCCTAAAATATCTGTTCTTGACATTTCTGTTCTAAAGGGTTTTTTTGGTTGTTGTTTTGTTTTGTTTTTTAAAGACCAAGGTGATTTTTAATTTCGCTTTGTTTGATTCAGGCCCTATCTCCTCCACTAAGGATTTTAGATGATCACCACACAGCTTAAAATTTCCAAATAGACTTGAATTTTCTTGGTATGGTCCTGTTTAGCTTTGCATAAGGAAATTATGTTTTGTTCTTGATTGGCATTTCAAGCCAATCTTGAGAAAATAAAGATCATTTAAAATTTTTAAAACAAGTCAAAGTGTATGCTCCAGACCCAGGAAATCTGATTCTGTAAGTGCCGAGTAAGGCCTCATCATAATACATTTTATTTCAAGTATTCATTCTACTATCTACTGTTGTTTGAGAACCAGTGTTACAGACTAATAGTTGGAGATAAATTTCATCTTTATTTTTGTTCTCTTAATCATGTGAACATAAAAATATAAAATCACTCATCAACTATTTCATGAAAAGAATGAGATAGCAGAGATTTTAAGAAATTTATCTAAAGATAAGTTAGATAAAATAGATAAGATTTATTATGTGATAGGGCCATATGACCCATGGCCTTTTTTGTTTATTTAGTACACATTGCTCTAAAGACTACAATGGTGAACTTTATTTCTTGGCAATCCTTCTTAGTATTGCAGTGATTTAGGACTGCCTTATCAAGAAAGACTTCCTTATATTCTCTCCAAATCACTCATCATGATACATGCCCCTTACTTCTCTTGTCATCATTGGAGTAGGGGGAAAGCTATTCTTAAATCCTAGATTTTATTTTATGAAGTTGCATCTCAAACTTCCCTCCTAGAGAAGACATTCAATTTATTTGAGGACAAAACATTCTATATATGAGATTTATTTTTTTTTTTCTGCAAGTCTGAAAATATATTTATGCTTTGGTATTTCTCTTAGGTTACCAGAATGAAAATTTCCTAGTGAAAGGTCATCATTTAAGTGGCTAAAGAAGAAAAATACATTTTGCCTGTGCAAATAGTAGTGGGGAGCATTTGATAAAATACATTCTCAGCTTTCTAAGCTATTTCCCTCGCTCTGTTATGTGCTTAAAACAGCAAACCATTGGTGTTCGTTTTTGTTTGTTGTTGTTTTTTTTTTTCCCCCACTTACCAAGTGATCCCGAAGGTCCACAACCTGTGAATGTTCTTCTTCTGGTGCATGAATTTGAATTCTGGGTGCTTCAGAGTGGGTAAGTACAGAATGAGTCACTTAGGTGATTAGGCAACAAGCCTACATGAAGACATACCTTCAAACATAAGTATTTGCTTCTTCTTTGCATTTTTAATGTGAGTCTTCTCTGAATTCATTCTGGATTATCCACTGCCTGAGTGAAAACAGAGGATGGTTAGAACACAAATGAAAGAGAATGATTCAGTGTTTCACTTCTGAGTTCCAAAATAGGCCAGGCTCATTTTGAGGACAATCTTTGTAAAATAAAGCTTTTAATTTGCCAAACTCTGGCTCTCTGAAAAGAAAGAACAAATACATATCGTTATTGATATACACTAGAATTTCTTCTATAATGAGGGAAAACTTGTGCTCTACAAAATCACACACTAAAATAGCAGCTTATTTTTTTTTTTTTTTCTTTTAAATAATGTAAGACGGAGCACTAAAAACATGTAACTTTGTAGCCAGAGTACTAACAGAAACAATAATCATCTTAATATGACTATTAACAGAGTTAAATTTCAACTACCCTTGGCACCTAGGGTGATATCCATCAATGTCTTCCAAGGTATATGGCTCTGCCCCCAAGATAAATTTACTTAGAGGCAAATACTCCCAATTGAGATCAGTTTTATAAAAATTAAAAGTTTTATTCACAATATGGACTTCGCCTCCGTTTTTTTCTAAACACATAGGAAATATCTTTTCAGATTCATTTGCATTTGCAGTTTTGGCAGACACATTGTGAAAACTTTAGTGGTTTTGAAGCCATTAAACCTGTGATATTTGCACTAATAGAAAGCACTTATGTAGTATTTCCCACTTTCTGAAGGTTTCTCTTTTAATTCTGGGAAAGCATGTCCCAGGTGGCTTCAAAATATTAACATGCTGGGAAAATCAAGTGTATGCACATGTGTGTGCTTAGTTGCTCAGTTGTTTCTGACTCTGTGACCCCACAGACTGTAGACCACCAGGTTCTTTTGTCCATGGAATTTTTCAGGTGAGGATACTGGAGTGGGTTGCCATTTCCTCGTCCACGGCATCTTCCTGACCCAAGGATCAAACCTACGTCCCTGCATCTCCTGCAGTGGCATGCAGATTCTTTACCACTGAGCCAACTGGGAAGCCCAAAATTAAGTACAGACTAATGTAATTTCAGCACTTTAAACAGATATTTTTATTCTATCTGCCCAATGTATGTGATTTACTTTACATTATAGAAACATGTTGTAACAGAAAGGACACACAAACATGTGCATATACATATACACATCCCTACACACAGATTATCTGTCACACATGTCTTGAAAGAAGCAAATGCCTCATTGAAGAGATTTATTGGAAGAAAGCCTATCACAGAGAAAGAGACAAAGCACGGAAGAAGGCAAAATCTAAAGACCACAAGGCAGGTCTGAATTCTGTGAAAGGAGAAAGTGGAAGAAGGATTGAGTAGAAGAGCCTCAGTCTACAGCTCATGTCTGAAAAATTTTCTGCCAGAACAAAATGGAGAATTCAAGCAAGTTGTCTGTTAAAAGAATTCTTCACTAAACAGGAATCTGGCCACCACTAGAACCTCAATGTCCTTAGTCATTGCCTGGCAGCAACCCTTGTTAAAAGAGCCTTCCACCTCCTCTGGAGTGGCAGCTTAAGGCTCTCAGTCAACTGTACTCCCCACAGCATGTTCTTTCCCAAGAAATCTGAGTGGCACAACACCATGGCTCCCTCAGCACTTATACACTCTCTCTCCCTCAGCCTCCTGCACTTTCTGTCCAAATCAGAAAACTCTGATATAGCAGAACACAAATATTATACATAACCACTACACTGAAAACCAGATACAAGAGAAATTTCTTGCTAGACAAACTAAGAGAAGAAGGAAGAAGAAGAGGATGCTGTAGACTCTCTTTGGACTTGGAAAAACCTAGTGGAAACCACCATTCTGTTGCTGGAGAGGAAGTAACCAACTTCACAGCTGGGGTCAGTGATAACAGCAGAACCTCAGCTTACTACAAAAACCCATGCATCACAATTTTAATGGATTCCACACAGTTTCCGCACAAATTATGGGAAACTCTTAAAGAGATGGGAATACCACCTTACTTGTCTCCTGAGAAACATGTATGCAGGTTAAGAAGCAACAGTTAGAACTGGACATGGAAGAACTGACTGGTTCCAAATTGGCAAAGGAGTACATCAAGGCTGTATGTTGTCATCCTGATTATTTAACTTATATGAAGAGAACATCATGCAAAATTCTGGGATACATGAAGCTTGAGCTGGAATCAATATTTCCAGGAGAAATATCAATACTCTCAGAACACAGATGCTGCTGCTGCTAAGTCGCTTCAGTCGTATCCAATTCTGTGCGACCCCATGGACTGTAGCCTACCAGGCTCCTCCATCCATGGGATTTTCCAGGCAAGAGTAATGGAGTGGGGTGCCATTGCCTTCTCCGCAGAACGCAGATGACACCACCCTTATGGCAGAAAGCAAGGAGGAACTGAAGAGCCTCTTGATAAAAGTGAAAGAGGAGAGTGAAAAACTGGCTTAAAACTCAACATTCAGAAAACGAAGATCATAGCATCCGGTCCCATCACTTCATGGTGAATAGAGGGGGAAACATTGGAAACAGTGACAGACTATTTTTGGGGGCTCCAAAATCACTGCTGATGGTGACTGCAGCCATGAAATTAAAAGACACTTGCTCCTTGGAAGGAAAGGTATAACAAATCTAGACAGCATATCAAAAAGCAGAGGCAATAATTTGCTGACAAAGATCCATCTAGTCAAAGCTATGGTTTTTCCGGCAGTCATGTATGGATGTGAGAGTTGGACTGGAAAGAAGGCTGAATGCTGAAGAATTGATGCTTTTGAGCTGTGGTGTTGGAGAAGACTCTTGAGAGTCCCTTGGACTGCAAGGAGGTCAAACAGGTCAATCCTAAAGGAAATCAGTCCTGAATATTCATTAGAAGGACTGATGCTGAAACTGAAGCTCCAATACTTTGACTACCTGATGTGAAGAACTGACTCACTGGAAAAGATCCTGATGCTGGGAAAAATTGAAGGCAGGAGGAGAAGAGGACGACAGAGGATGAGATGGTTAGATGGTATTATTGACTCAACGGACATGAGTCTGAGAAAGCTCCGTGAGATGGTGAAGGACAGGAAAGCCTGGCGTGCTACAGTCCATGGTTCACAAAGAGTCAGACATGACTGAGTGACTAAACAACAACAACAACAATATCCTGTCTTTACAAAGTATCTGTGTGCGTACTAACTTGTTTCAGTCATTGTCTGGCTCTTTCAAAGCTATGGACTGTAGCCCACCAGGCTCCTCTGTCCTTGGGATTTTCCAGGCAAGAATACTTGAGTGGGTTGTCATTTCCTTCCCCAAGGGATCTTCCAGACCCAGGGATTGAACTCGTGTCTCTTACATCTCCTTCACTGGCATTGGCAGGCAGGTTATTCATCATTAGCGCCAGCTGGGAAGCCCTTACAAAGTCCATCAATACCTAAATGTTAGGCAACCTCTCTAGTTAGAGGGCCCAGGAAAATTGCTACAGAGGGCTTTATACTCATGGGTCTGTTCAGACTGAGGAGCATTGCTTTGGAAGGAAAAACACTCCCCACTAAATAAACTGTCGGTCCTCCTATTTCTGAGTATCTGGTATCCATAATTTATTAGTGACCACTTACCATCACATAAAAAGACAAGCAGCATTAGTACAAAGTAATAAAATAATTTTTATGGCAAACAGCTCCCAAAAGAACTCTGTGTTATGGTAGTATGCATGAAACAATAGTTTTCTACAGACTCTGAGTTTATTTTTCACTAACATCAAGCATCTGCCCTGTGGTTAGCCCTCACATTCTCTGCCAGAAGTAATAAATGAACGGCCTCTGGGCAACATTCAGTGTGCAGATAGCTTTTGTTTGGCCTTCACTGTATGTTTTTAAACAATGAGTCACTTCACAGAAGCACTAGTAATATAGACCAAAGATTCCCACAATTTGGCTAGGGAATGAAGTAGCAGAGGGGGCTGCCAGCCCCACTGAATGATACACATACACCTGAACTGACCCATGACACTCAATTACATTACCTGCCTCGTTCTTCCAGACATTTGTGTCTATGAAGTAATCAAAACTGTGTAATCCAAATGGGGCTGCATTTTTCTTTCCTTTTCCCCAGAAGTTTGTCCTTTATAATTATATTTGGATTGAGTTAAATATTAAAGATTACATTCCCAGAGCACACATCCTTGCAAAAAATGATCGCAGACATTCTGCTTAGTGAGAATAGACTAATATTTAAATCTGCACACTGAAGATAATTTACACATACCTAATTGAGAATTTTCAGAATTTGACATACTAAAAAATGTTCTCTGTTTAATGGATGAATAAAAGCCAAATATTCTATTAACAAACACATTAATTTTTTTTACTTCCTTATTTTAGTATTACACAGAGAGAAGTAAACCTAAGGACTACCTTGTTTTCACAAAGAGAAGATTGATATTTGTTGTGTAAGTTGTTGTTGTTGTCATCAATAAGCAATGAAAAATATGCAGGAACTTTTAAGACACTGAGATATCCAAAAGTTAGTTAATACACAGCTGCCTTTCCAATCCTCAATTTAATTTTACCTTCATCGTCATTTTAGCATCAAATCCTGGGAATCTTCAGTTCAGAAACCTTTGCAGGTGCTACACATACCTAACCTTTCAATAAGATTAACTGCCAGACTGTGACATTTGATGTGTGATAGTACAAGGCTTTGTGAATTTTAAATGATTCTGCAGATGAAGTTGAGATACAAGAAAGCCTTCTTAAAATATAATTTGAGGACCAGACCAAAACTTGCCCAAGAAAAGTTGTTTCACTCTCCCCTTCCCTCGTTCTACCCCTGTCACAGGTAATGACATTAGAGATCAAGTTCTGGAAACCGTATGTCCTTATTGTTATTGCAATTGCATTTCATCTAGACCATTCAGTGTAAAGAGCTAGGAGATGTTTATATTGATATTTTCTAAACTACAAATGTATGTTATCACTAATTCAATTCCAACAGCACTGAGTTTTTCCTGCATCCCCTAATATTGAAAGTATTGGTTCCAAGCACAACATGTACTTATTCATTTGCTCTGTCACTTAATTCATACAAAATATTTTCAAAAATAATATGTTCATACCCTTCACTGAAAACCTCCTACATACAGTTCAGCATTTCTTTTCAAAGAACCCAAGGCTGTACCCGGATCAAACGCAACTTGAAATACTCTTTTTTCCTGTGTATTTACATTATACATATATTTTCATTTGCTTTTGTTTGTATGCAATTTTAGGAGGTCATTTTCTGCATTTGTCTTTATTTTATTTTTGACTATGTAAAACATTTACCTGGTTCTAAAGTTAACAAAGTATAAAAAGACAAACTCCTGAAGGCATCCCCGTTCCTTCTGCCTTGTTCTCACTAAACCAGCTGCAGTTAACTATATTGTTTTTGTATTGTCATTTCTGTGTTTCTTTATAAAATAAGCAGTATGTATGTATAGCTATAAAAATCACAGTCAATTTATCTACTTTTATAGGTGTATATGTGTGTATAGGCGTATATTTAAAGCAGAATAAGAAGACTATATACATATATGTATGTATATACATATATATATATATTCCTTTATTTTTCTCCCGGACTACTCTGTATACTACTTTCCACCTTATTCTTGCTTTGATATTTAATATTATATATTGTAAACCACCCCTTATCATATCATTGATGTCATGCTCATTTTCTTTAATGACTGCACAGTGCTCTACTGTGTGGATATACAACAATTTATTCAACCATTCTACAGAGGAAAAGCATTTAGATTTTTCCAATATTCTGGTATCAAAAAAAAATGCTTCAATGGATAACCTTGGAGGAATGTGGTTTTCTACTTATTCTTTTATACTGACAAATATCTTTATTTTAAAAAGTGATATTTTAATTTCAAAACTATTTTTAAGGGCCCAGAATATCCTGAATATTAACCCATTTCTACATATGCAATCAACATCACAAATTAGGAAGAATTAACAGACTTGCCCCTTTTAAGTGTGTTTAAAACGAAAGTATATAATTTGGGTAAAACTGGTCATAAAATTGGAAATCAATTTGATGTTTACCATGTTTCACATACACAGAGACATATATTCAACTGCCCAACAAGTAAACATGTTTCTTACCTAGTCCACTAAACAATTCAAAATTATGCTATTCAAACCTAAGTCTAAATTTCCGGCAAGATTAAACGTGATCCCATATCTGCCTCTTCAGGTAATAATTAAAATGATGTGAATTATTCTGAAGTAGTAGATGACCATGCTAGGGTACAATAAATAGAAGAGAAAAGAAGAAAGAACATGTAAAGAGAATTCAAGGAAGAAGCAGCAATAGTAGTTCCAAGTGACACTGTCACTTTGCTGGAGGATAAAGTTAATTTCTTTGTGTGTTTTGATTTTTTTTTTTTAAAGATTGATTCACATTGAACATTTTGCAAAAATTAGATGCTTGTCACTACATCCAAAAATAGGAAGAAAAAACTCTGTGTAATTGAAACCATAAAAATATCATTCTAACTTGGAGAATAAGGGATAAAAACCTCTTTTCTTACAGATATTCAGCAAATGGGAGCAATAAGTGGGGTGGCAACAGTTAAATTAATATTATTAGAATCCTATAATTTACATGAATTTCAATAATATGAAATTATCATGTGAAAATATTATTTCAGGCACACCTAATCCCTGTTTTTTTTCAATGATTTATCTGGGAAATATATGGCCCAAATTCCAATAATTTCCTTTAAAAGAGAACTTTGGATATCACTTGAGTTTATACTTTTTCATGTATAGTTAACTACTAGTCAATGGTTTTTAAGTATGACTATATATAAAAATTATAACAAATAGTATTTTTAAACAATATAAATTCCTGAGTCTCATTTCATACATAGAGAGTTGGATTATCTAGGATTGTAGGCTAAGCAATTTGGTTATTCCACAGTTGATAACTTCTATATGGTAAATATATGGAAAGGGTACAGAAAATAAATCATCATGGGCTGAAGTAGTCATGAAACCTTCCTAGAAAGTCGACAGTGGGCCTTTAGTTGAATTTTGAGCACAGAGAGAAAGAGAAGAACGTGATGGTTTTAAACTATGTTTCCATATTCTTTGACCTTTCCTCCATCAAAAAGTAGATATTAATTCATGATCCACCCTTAAGTGGAGTTCTGCTTAATAACTTGATCTTAATGAATAGAATATAGCAGAACTGCTGACATGAAACTTCCAGAACTAGATCATAGAATGGACTGCAACTTCTTTTGAATTCCTCACTGTGGGAGAAGTTGATTGCCATGTTATGAGGACCCCTCAGCAGCCCTATGAAGAAGTCTATATGGTGAAGAACTGAGGACTCCTACCACAGTCAGGTGAAAATAAGACCTCCTTTTAACAGATATGTGGTGACCCTTATAGGAGGTATATCTTCCAATTCCAGTCAAGCCTTCAAACAGCTAAAGACATGACTGACATCATGAGTGACCTTGAGGCAGAGCTGCTTTCAGGTTATTGGCCCACACAGAAGACCTGAATAGAGATTTTTCTGAAAAGGACATGTAGATGGACAATAGGAACATAAAAAGTTGTTCGAACTGCTAATAATCAGAGGAATGCAAACCAAAACCACAATGAGACATCACTTCACACCTATCAGAATGGCTATCATCAATAAGAACACAAATAACAGATATTGGCAAGAATGTGGAGGAAAGGGAACCCTCATACACTGTTGGTAGGAATGTAAATTGGTACAGTCAGTGTGGAAAACAGTATGGACAGTCTCAAAAAACTAAAAATAGAACTACTATATAGTCCAGCTATTTCAATCCTGGCATATAGCTGAAAGAAAAAAAAAACAAAACAAACACTAATTCAAAAAGAAATATGTACCTCAATAGACCTAGTAGCGTTCTTTATATCCATGAAGATATGGAAACAATCTAAGTACTCATCAACAAATGAACAGATAAAGAAGATGTGGTATTATACTGTTCAGTAATTTAAAAATAAAAAAGGACATTTTACCATTTGCAACAACATAGATAGACTTGGAGAGTATTATGCTAAGTGAAATAAGTCAGACAAAGAAAGACAAATATTGTGTGATATCACTGACATGTGGAATCTAAAAAAAATACAACAAATTAGTGAACATAACCAAAAAGAACAGACTCACAGATATAGAGAACAAATTAAGAGTTACCAGTAGAGAGAGGAAAGAGGATAGAGGCAGATAAATGTAGGAAATTAAGAAATGAAAACTCATTTATAAAAGAATCTACAAGTATATACTGTAGAACCAATATTCTATAACAACCATAAAACAGTAAAACCTTTAAAACTTTTGAGTCACTATATTATATACTTATAAATTCTGTAATACTGAACATCAACTATATTTTGATAAAATAAACAAACAAATAAAGCTATTGGCTCACAAAAAACAAGATTATACACAGTGTAATGCTTTAAGTTGCTAAGTATAGGGTAGTTTTTATGCAGCAGTAGAAAAATAATGCATACAGTTAATAAGCTTTAAAGTATGGGTAGTGAGTGAAATATTAGATATCATCCAGGCCAAAAGAAGAGTATGTTATTAACATATATCTAAGCATAAAATTTAACAAATGAAAATATAGCTCAGTTGTGTCTGACTCTTTGCAATCCCATGGACTGTAGACCACCAGGCTCCTCTATCCATGGAATTATCCAGGCAAGAATACTGGAGTGGGTAACCATATCCTTCTCCAGAGGATCTTCCCAACTGAGGGATCAAACCCAGGGATCTCCTGCATTGCTGGTAGATTCGTTACTATCTGAGACACCAGGGAAGTCTATAGTATAGAATTATATTTATGTATCAAAGGATGCTTTGGGGATGGATATTTTATTGCAGCTGAGTGCATGAGAAAGGTCTCATTATGACAAATTATTTTTCTATTTTGTAAGTTGCTTTAGAGTTTACAAAAATATTTTGATACATTTTGTTGTATTTAATACTCATTATAGACTGGTGAGATATATGTTACCATTCTCAGTCTGTAAAACATGAGACAGAAGCTTCCTTTATTCTAATAAGATAATTATGCTAATTTTCTGAAGTGGCTTTAGCTGGTCAGGGCTAGAGTTTCACCTCAGACTTTCTAATGAGTGATTTGTTGCATCACTCCTTTACACTGGTTTTTACCAACCTCCACACTAGTGACATTTGGGCTGGATAATTCTTAGTTGTAGAGTCTGTACTGTGCATTTCAGGATGTTGGCCCCCACTAGATGCCAGTAGCAAACCTCACTCCAGTTGCAACAATCATTCAAAATTGTCTTCAGATATGGTTAAATGTTCTCTAGTACAGGGGAACCCAACTTGAGGTATCTAATGCCTGATGATCTGAGGTGCAGCTGATGTAAAAATAATAGAAACAAAATGCACAATAAACATAATGCACTTGAATCTTCCCCAAGCTATCCCCCTCTTCCCCAGTCCATGGAAAAAATGTCTTTCAGGAAAATGGTCCCTGGAGTCAAAAAGGTTGGGGACCACTGCTCTAGGAGGTAAAACTCACTCCCAGTTGAGAACCATGGCTTTATACTTTTATAATCAGGGCTTTATTAAACATTTGTTGAATTTATTAAGGAGTAAAAAAAAATTGCCAAAACTAATATAATCTGATTTTTAAAAGCTAATTGAAGAGGAACTTTTACTGTAACTACTACAAGCAACAAGAGCATCATACAAGGCTTATAACAATTTGTTCAAGAAAAGGCACTCCTCAGAAATGGAAAATAATACTATTTCAAGGTATAGAAGCAACTAGGATCAATAAGGCTAAAGGAAGATCTACATATGAATGTCATGGGGAGGTAATATACAGCATGGTGACTACAGTAAATAATAATGTACTGCATATTTGAAACTTGATACAAGAGTAGATCTAAAAGTTATCATCACAAGAATAAAATTGTAGCTATGTATAATTACTGATGCTACCTAGACTCACTGTTGTGATCATTCCATAATATATCTATTTAATCATTCTGTACACCTGAAACCAATGTTATGCGTCAATTATATCTCAATAAAAAGCTTTAGTTTATTAACTCAATTTGCACTTTCAAATGAAAACCTCAATATTTATAAGTCTACTGTGCATAGATGGTTATATAAAATAGTTTTAAAATTGCTTTTTTAAATTTTACTAAGATTATATACTGTCTTCATAAAATAAAGTTTAAATTATTTTTTATCAAGTTTTAAGTAGAAGTCTTACTAAACAAGAATCTGCAACACCAAATATATTAATTAATTATCTAAATGAGATTATGCATGCATTTTCCCAATTCCTTTTAGTTTTTTTAAAAAATTTTCTATATTTCAGCAAGGTTGTTTTTCTGGACCAACAGCTTTTGCAGAACATGATGAGCAAACTGCTGTTCTTTGTCTTGTTAGAAATCTTATATGAGAGATTGAGGAAAATTTATCAGGAATACCCCCTGGGGTAACTTGAATTGAATCTTAGTTAGCTGAGAATTTTGACTAATTTACCACCCCTTTCCCTTTGCAAAATGGATACAGCTGTTGCAATATGTTGACTTTTTGCAAAGCAGTGCCAGATAGAGGAATAATTGCTATCAGATAAAAACCCACAGTTGTACTGTAATAAGATATTTGTTATGAATATCATACAAATTCATGTTGACTATAAAACTGTTTTAAATGAGTTGAATGATCATTTTATAAGAAAGACAGATTCATTTAATTTGAGCCCTGCTTGGGGAAAGTCAATACAGAGATTGCCAATATAAGCAATTACATATTAAATGGAATTTGTACAGTACATTTGAGTGTAGATCTTGCTTTTCAATTTTTTTTGCATAATTGCAAATGATTATATTCCAATGAGGCAATCCAAACCGCAAGTCATGGGAAACATCAGTGCTTCTCTTCATTAACTTGTTGGAGTGAAAACTGTAAGTTGAAAGTATTAGATGATAATAATACAACCAAAGGATAAAGATGATAGTGAACAACACTGGTCTTGTTTCTATGCTGACATACAATTATTTCAAATGATTGATTGAATATCCCTATAAAAGAAGGTTCTTAGCTCAGTAGCTTTTAGTTTTTTTTTCTCTCTTCAGAAATTCTCTTATGTCTTGAGTCCTTTGTGCTACATTTTTGTTTCTGTGTTTCTCTTGATAAAAAATGGTAATTCTTATAGTTCAATTCTCAAGTTAGAGGGCTACTGGAATGCTACTGTATCCTTTAATGTTTAGAATAAGTTATTTAAACCCCATAACTTTTCATTCATTGAGGGAACTTAAGTTAGCACTCAGTAACTGTTGGCTTGTGTTCTAATTTTATTCATTCAGTAAGTGTTAATGAGTACTTACTATTTACCAACAGCCTACTAGGTTCTAATACAGTTCTAAAATACACAAAAATGTGTGACCAGCAAGATCTTCAGTTAAAGGTATTGAATTATGCAAATTTGAATAAGGCACCATTTGCAGAGCTCCTTACAACCTGAAAGAGAAAATTAAATGCACAAGAAAATACTTGTAATTTTGTGTAACTATGTTGGAAGAGGTCATGGAGAGAATGTGACTATTGACACGTGAGCTGAACCCAGACAACTTGAGGTGCCTGACAGCCCCCGCCCCACCTTTTCCTCCAAAATGTGCATCCCACTTGCCTTCCCTGCACTAGAAGAACTCAGCCTGGAGACAGTAATGTGTTGCTAAAACTATCTGGCTGGTACACACGACCGAACCTAGTGAAGTCCTCTGCATAAACCCCCAAGGTTCTGTCAGGTCGGTGCAGAGATCTACTCATCCTGCTGTGGTCCAAGACAAATCATGTAAGTTCCGTGCTTATTAAAACTGCCCTCTATCAATCTGGAATGTCCTGCTACTTTCTTTTGTCTCTCCCTGCCCTCCGTGTACCAGTGGCCAGTTTCAGCTTTCACAGGAGAAGCTCCTGTGGTTTCAAACCAACAAACTAGCACTCTGATCAAAATGACAACTGTAGGGATTTTGTTGGTTTGCTTTTTTTTTTTTTTTTGGCCACGAAGCACCATCTTGTGGTATTTTAGTTCCCAGACCAGGTATCCACCTGGCTCCCCTTGCAATGGAAGCTCAGAGTCTTAACCATTAGACTGCCAGGAAAGTCCTGATAACCATATTTTTAATTCTACTTCTTATCTACATGTTCGGTTTTGGGTCCAGATGTCTACTTAGGAAAAAATCAAACTCTCCTCCCACTCTGGACACATGAAATATATATAGCTATCTGTGGAATCATTTCTTCTGAAAAAAGAGCCTAAAAACTGGTGGAGCGGACCCTTCATGAGAGGGAAACCTCATGTAATTAAAAAGGAAAGGCAGAGGCAGAATCTGCTCACATACCTCACACCAGGGTGCTGTGACCCAAAATCAGGAAGGAGCTCAAAACCTGAAGCTTCTTGCTGAGGAGAAGTTGGGTGTCTGACAGTAACAACTTCACATATTAAGACCTGCAACTGGAGACTTCCCTGGTGGTACAGTGGTGGAGAATCCACCTGCCAGTGCCAGGGACACGAGGTTGGTCCCTGGTTCAGGAAGATTCCACAAGCCACAGGGCAACTAAGGCCTTGCACCACAGATACTGAGCCTGTGTCCTAGAGCCCGTGCTCTACAAGAGCAGCCACCAAGGAGAAGCCTGCGCGCCGCAACTCGAAAGCCCATGCTCAGCAACCAAGACCCAGTGTAGCCAAAAATAACTTTTTACAACTACATTTAAAAAATAAAATTAAAGAAAGACCTGCACCTGAGAGACAAGCCCCCAGACACATGGCTTTAAAGACTGAGGGGCTAAGGGGAACTGAGAAATGACTCGTACAGACTTACCCACTGCTCCAGTGCCCTGCACAAAAGTGCCCTTTGAAAAGTGCCCAGATTTAACATGAAAGAGTCTCGTTTGCTAATTTTAAGTGTGGGTCTGAAGGACAGGGGCCTGCTAGAATACTCTCTGGAAAACAGGCTGGTAAACACCATCTTCCTACCTTTTTTCTGTGGTGCCAAAATCGGCAGACACCATCCTTTTTTTTTTTTTTCCCCCTTTCCTTTCTTTTTTCTTCTTTACTCAGAGGGTGCCACCTCATGCTTTCCTCAGCCATGCGCAATACCTTACAGCAGCTTCTACATACCTCTGGTGCCCTAAGTTTCACGTCCACTGAACCAGGTTTTATGGCTGCCGATGCGATGCCGCTTGAACCGCAGGCTCCACAGATGGGGGCGGGGGGCGGGGTTACATTCCTGAGGTCCTCTGGCTGTAACCTATAACCAACCACTGAAGGCTGTTTTCCACGGGCTGCTCCCTCCTGGGCTTGGCCACAGAAAGCCGACAAAAATGTGCCCCCATTTTTCTGAGAAAGAGGCCTATTTGCTTGTGAGAAGCTCCAGCCTGAAAGACAGCTCACATCCGACGCCCTTGCAGAGGCTGCGCACAGACGCCTCTCAGGGAGCTGCGCCGCCATCTTGACGCCTCGCAACCCCCACACAGGAGTGTCCATGCTTGTCCCGAGCCCTAGGATTTGCCGCGGCTGCAAAAGAGTCACCTCCAGACAGCCTGGTTTTGGCAACTTTTACATGCGGCTCCACGGGTCTGTAGCTATGTGCTTCTAGAAGAGCTGCCTCCTGAGGCCAGGCTTCCTGTGAGCCCCCGTCAGGTGTCCACCGAGACCCCTCTTCAGGACGCTGACAGTTCTGGTCACAGCCTCACTGACTGGGAGCCACAAAGAATAAAATAGCTGTGCTGCTGCTGCTGCTAAGTTGCTTCAGTCGTGTCCTACTCTGTGTGACCCCATAGACGGCAGCCCACCAGGCTCCGCCGTCCCTGGGATTCTCCAGGCAAGAACACTGGAGTGGGTTGCCATTGCGTTCTCCGAAAATAGCTGTGGGCGGGTCACAAAGGCTGAGAGACCCGCCGAAAGCTGGGGCTGGACCGCAGGATAAGGTTCATCTACACAGACCACTCCTTCCAGACTAGGAAGGTGGATGCTTCATCTAATGCATGGAAACCAACCCCAAGAGTTGAACGACATGAAGAAAGAGAGGAATATGTTCCAAATGAAAGAACAAGATAAAATCTCGGGGGCCGGGGGGGGCAGAAAAGTAATGAAACTGATAATTTACCTCATAAAAAGTTCGAAATGACTCTATATTCTCAGATGAGAAGACAAAGTCCAAAAAGTGAGCATTCACTCTCTTCAGTAGCATCAGCAGTTTTCTTCAAAATATTGAAGGTATGTTTTCCATCCTCAAAACTCTTTTTTTTTTTTTTTTTTCTTATTGTGGTCTTATTCACAACTGACAAAATGTCGCTGTACTGGTTGCCACATGCAAATGAAAACAGTAAAACTGTGCGGAAGAGTACATTATTGATGTACTATCTGGAAGTTATTGAAGGTAAGGAGAGTTGAAGGAAACAACTCAATCTAAGAGGCCTTTAAACGACAACATATGTCTCAGAATCCCAACTCCTTCTGTCACACGAACTGTTTGTTGACTTCTGTCTATACATCTCCAACTGCTCTTTGCAAAGCATGCAGTTCAGTAGGCCAAAGAAACTTAAAGTTTCCTTTTTAATCTTGAACATAAATTGAAAAGAGGTCTGGAGAGGCACTGATTTACATGATCACCATAGTAACTACAGCTGGTATTTTTACATTTTGGTTTGTAGCTGTATTTCCTACAGTAAATTTAAAACCAAAATATTTTTATTAATTTTATTTATTTATTTATGGCTGCATTGTCTTCCTTTCTGCACACAGCGTTTCTCTAGTTGTGATGAGTGAGGCTACTCTTCATCTGGGGGCTTCCCTGGTAGCTCAGATGCTCAGGAGTCTGCCTACAATGTAGAAGACTCAGGTTTGATTCCATGTACAGGCTTCTTATTGTGGTGGCTTCTTTTGTTGGAGTTTGAGGCCTCTAGAGCATGGGCTTACTTGCTCTGAGGCATGTGGGATCTTCCTGGACTAGGGAAGGAACCCATGTTTCCTGCATTGGCAGGCAGATTCTTAGCCACTGGGTCACCAGAGAAATCCCTAAAACCAAAATATCTTTAGTAGAAAAGCAGAGATTAAAATACCTGTGTATAAATTCTCAAGAGTTCACCACCTGATCTGAAGTTAGGGAATAGAGCTAGAAAGAATGAACAGGTTTTAATTTGCCTTTCCTTCTAAGAATCCTTCTGAAATACTAAAACATGAATTTTAAATCAACAGTTTTGAAAAGAGCACAAATGGATAGTTGTTCCCAAAGGAGAGAAATATGTGGCTGACCTGAAATCTAGATGAGCATCATTCTGGTTAGTTTGACCTTTTTCCAGCTATCAAAGGTGCTAATGCAATTGGTACCCACCAGTCAAGGTGTTTTTATATCTGGTTCATCCCTAGTTTAGATCAAGTTCTGGTTTCTTCTGGTATCTGGTTTATATCAGAAAACATTTTTTTTTTCCTGGTAATTCCTATATCTGGTTTTTTAGAGTAATATAAAAATATTTTCTTTGGTATATACAACAAATTAAAATTAAATCACATAACAAAAGGCAATAATTTGGTAGCACAGTTCCCTCATTAATGTGGCCACAGTTAAGAAAATAGCTCCAAAGAGCATCTGAAAAGGTACTCCCAAATTTTCAGCTCCTAAAGAGTGTCAAGCCTGGTATACAGTAGAATTAAAGGTGCCACCTTTGAGCTGCATCACCTGAAAAGCTTTAGAAGCCCACTTATAAAATATTTAGACCTCCCTAGTTAGTAAATTTCTAACTGCACAATAGTTTCTTTAAAGAAATATGCACTGATGTTTAGTAATTAAATTTTTTACTAGATGTAAACTATTGAGGTACTTTGATTTTGTCACTTTGCCTTCAGTCTCACTTTCTTGTTCAAGTGAAGAGCTGACCTTTTCCACACAGTACTGAACCAAATTAATACTTCATAATATGCTAATTCTGTCTTATGAAGGCTCTCAATTACTACTTAAAAAAAAAAAAAAACAACTTGTTTGTATCATGTCATTAGAAGAGCTATAACTCTCATTTTATAATCTAAGAAGACAACTAAAAGACTGAATGTTCAGGTCTCAGATACTGAGATTCAATTATGGGTCAAGGTTCTAGAAACTTTTTGACTTGTGGTGGCATGTTACTAAGAAAAAAAGTAGCAAACAGACATAGAAAGTTTAGAGAGCCTATGAAAGAAATAGATTGTTAAAAGTGTTTACTGAAACGCTATTTGCAAATGTTTTTATTTGATGTTTGCAAGTTAAAGGTTAACAGGAAAGAAAGAAAATGGGAGGCAAAGCTATGTGGAGGCAACTCTTGAAAATCTGTCACTTTTGTTTCTGGGTTTTTGTTGTTATTTTGCTTTGTTTTACATCCACTGTTCTTTTGTCCCAGGAATCTTCTGTATTCTGTGCCCAACACTCTAAAATGAAAAAGGAAAAATATACATACTCCAAAGAAACTCATGCCAAAGAAACTCAAGACTCTAAGCCATTAAATCTGAAGTTTTTCATGTCATGATGGCATGGATGCAGTTGACATTTTATTAATAAAAAGCATAATTTTCTTGATAAAATATGTAAATGAATGTTGATGTGGTAATATTTTGACTGAAGTAAACACTGGGAAAGTGGAATTTGAGAACGCATAAGAAAAGCTGTGGTAAATGTCATGTCTCTAGATCACCCTATATATTCTTACGTCCGCATGCTTTTTTTTTTTTTTTTTTTTTTGCAAATGTTCAATTGTAACGATATTGTACAAGGTGGTTGAAGGAAATCTTTTCATAGTGGCTTTGACAGTTGCTCAGCCATCAGAGCACTTTATGTTTGAATTTTGCAAAATTAATCATTGAATGCAGTTAGCATTGGTCTCTTCAGATATAAGCAAGGTCTTTATAATTCAACGCAGATCTTAACAAGACTTTTTTTGTACTGTTTATGATTCTAGATGAATAAGAATATTTTGTTGTGTGAGACACTAAGATAATACATTAAGGAGCTTTTTGTTCTTTTATTAATCTATTTTAAAAATGACTTATCTTTCCTTAGCATAATGAAAATGCCTACATAAGAATCATGTCAGGTCAACTAATGGTTATAAATACTCATAATTCCACAAATCATTCAAAAAGTCTTTTCCAAACTCACTGTGTTATTATTTGGCAGGATGAATTCATTGTCCAAAGTTATATTTAAACATGAGATTGTCTATTCCAATATTTATCAATCAATTCTAGTGAGGATAGGAGAAAAGCAAGTCTGAGATTAAACATTTTTAAAGAATTCTCTAATTATTATAAAAAGTTGTATGTTCTTACATATGCTGAGTGTAGAAAGAAACAATATGACCGAAAAAATTGGAAGTAGCCTTTTCTTCTTATATGCTGATTCTCAAGTGTTTATGGAGAAAATAACACAGTCTGTCAAATAATGTTTTGTTAAAAATGATATTGCACAGTCAAATCGTGGATGATAAATCTGTGAGGAATCTTGGAGATCACCCAATCTAAATCTTCCATTAAAAATAACAGGCTTTTATTGCTAATTATCATTAACTATGATAATTGGCATATTTAAGTTTAGAAAATTAGAACTCAAATCTCCTGGTACTAATTGCAATGCACTTTTCATTATACCATACTCCCAGTTTCAATTTAAATTTAAAACAAGTGTTTGAGTCAGGTGATGGAAGCATAGACAGGGCAGAAGATATGTCTGCCTGTTTTACAAACTTCCCTTTGATATCTCCAGCTAAAATCCACTTGATGTAAATTGAGTGCTCTGTAACTTTCCAGGATTATGTCATTATCACAATTTATTATTCACCAGTCAACTTCCCATATACCTTTGGGCTACTCCAGCTTCTAAACTAATCAGAGTGGGACCAAAAGTTTTAGCACCTCCAAAAAGTAAAGATGACAATTATATCCTGTGAGTTTCTACTTTAGTTCCCTGTTTAACACTGTAGTAATTCTCTGTAAACATTGCAGTTCTCTTTGAAATCACTCTGCCCTAATCCACAAATTTAGTGCTTTTTATTTTAGTATTACATTTGAACAATTTAGTAGCCTTTTATTTTCATGGATGCTTGTCTTGCTAATGCAGTGCATTAAGCAGTTCCTTCTTTTCTCCTCAGATCCCTCAAATCACAGGATTCACTTGTAGAATTAGAAATGCTTCACTTCCCCTTGCGAAGTAGTTGCCACGATTACATATGGTAAACAAAATGAGTAAATCGACATTTTGGTGTTGTTCTTTAATTACATTCATTCTGGAGCTAGCCAAACAAATCATCGTTTTGGAACATATTGTAGACAACATATATCTATAAACAGGGGAGGGGGTGGCTGGCATTAAAGTACAATATGACATCAACAATCCTAAAAAGATTGATCCAAAAAAGTCTGTTGAAGAGAGAGTTCAGTTCTAACTAATGATTGAAATCACTATTTAAGCTCTTTTTAAAAACTGAACTTAAGGTCTCCTTTATCAGATAAATAAAAAATGCTTTAATTAGAAGCAAAATCCATTTCTCTGGCTCAGTCGGTAAAGAATCCACCTGTGATACAGGAGACCCAGGTTCAATCCCTGGGTTGAGAAGATCCCCTGGAGAAGGAAATGGTAACCCACCCAGTATTCTTGCCTGAAAAATTCAATGGACAGAGGAGCCTGGTTGACTAAAGTACACGTGGTCTCAAGAGTTGGACATGACTTAGCGACTAAACCACCACCACTTTTCTGAAATCTTACTTATATTGTTACTAGTTCCAAGTGGAAATAGGACAGTCTGCATTCCCAGATATCATAGTGAGCTGCCTATATTTTTCACTTTCTTTATTGAAGAAACTAATCCCTATCCAATGAATTAGAAACTGCAATTTATTCTTCAAGAGTGGTTAGGTACCAATTTATGTTTGAAAGTAGTAGAGTATAGGAGTTTAGAAAAATGTGGTCTCTGTAATTAGACCTCCTGTGATTGTTTCTTGGAGTCTAATACATTCTATCTTTATCTCAGGCAAAATAGTTCAACTTCTCTGGACCTTCCACTTTGAGTTGTTGATAGGATTAAAAGAAACAAAGAATGTAAATTTCTTAGAATAGTGCCTGGCCGCTGGAAAGCACTCAATCATTAATAGCTATTGTTATTCCAGGTTTGAAATCCGGTAATTTTTTTTTTTTTTAACAAAGAACAAGTCAGAAGTAGTAGACAAAACACAATTCTAATCCTTTAAGAACTTTCTTTCCTCACATTGCAGATTCTAGGATATATTTTATGGCACCTTCAGTTTTTACTAGACTAGTAACATTTGTTACTAGTCTATAGCAGCTATTAACTGAATATGGCTCAAAAAACAGATCTTGCCCACTGTTTGTTCCCATAAATAAAGCTTTATTGGAGCCCAGTGATACCCATTTATTTCCATATTATGTGTGGCTGCTTTTGCTCTACAATTGCAGCATTGAATAGTTTCATTAAAGACAATCTGGTCCACAAAGCTGAAAATATTTATTATCTGTCCCTTTACAGAAAGAGTTTGCTTAACCTTAGTTATAGCAGTAGTTAAATATAGGTTTAATTATAGTAGTTAAATATAGGAAGATAAGTGAGTTCTAAGAATAGGTTTTGCTCGGAATAACCTCTGGCGATTTAATGCTAAAAGAAGACAGATTTATGTTGAAAATGGTTCATAATAAGTAAATTTTCCAACAGTCCACACTTATTCCTATTACAGTTTTATTGAATCATAATTTATATACCATAAAATTCAGCATTTTAAGTGTAAGATTCAATAATATATTCCTATAGGTATATATGGAGTTGTACAATCATTGCTACAAATTCAGTTTTCAAGCATGTTTATTACTCTAAAAATTTCCCTATACATGTCTTCAGTCAATTCCTATTTTCACTCACAGCCTCAAGCAACTATTTATCTCCTTTCTATCTCTTTAAATTTGCCTTTTACTGACAGTTCCTATAAATGGAATCATATTTTGGCTTTATATCTGGCTTATTTCACTTAGGATACTGTTTTTAAAGTCCACTCATGTAGATGCATGATCAGTTTTTGTTCTTTTTGATTTCTGTACACTGTTTCATCATATGAGTGTGCAATGTTTTGTTTATCCATTCACCAGTGATAGACACATGGTTTGTTTTCAGTTTGGGGCTTTTAGAAACCTGGCATGCTGCAGTCCATGGGGCTGCAAAGAGTTGGAACAACAATAACAACAATGAATAATGTTGCTGCTATGAACATTCATTAAGAAGTCCTTATGTTAACAACAGATATTTTAATTTATATTTCATAGATACCCAGGAGTGGAATTACTCATCATCTGATAAGTGTATGCTTAAATTCTTAAGAAATTGACAAGCTGTTTTCCGAAGTTATCATGCCATACTACATTCTTGCAAGTGGCTGGGGTTCTAGTTTCTTCATATCCCCACAAGCATTTATTTTCTTTCTATTTTAACCATTCTAGTGGATGTAAAATAGTATCTCGTTGTTTTAATTTTCATTTTTCTAATAACAATGAATAGCATTTCATATGCCTAAGAGTCACTTATATGTTGTCTTCGGTGAAACATTTATTCAAATCCTTTGCTCATTATTTAACTGGATTTTTTTGGTCTTTTTTGTTAGAATTGTTAGGGTTCTATACATTCTAGATACAGATTGTTTGTCAGATATCTAAGCTTATTTTTAACAACTCATTGCTTCAGATCAGAGGCAAACCAAAATAGCATTAATCCTGACCGCTGATTGCCAGAGTCCTGCTCCAGCTGGTCCAGGGGTCCCCAAGGGATGAACGGCGTTGGCGAAAGGAAAAGAAAGGAGACACAGAGTTTTTTGATGTCCCAAGGACCATAATCTTTATTGCTTTAGTCTCTATTTATATAGCACATGATCTTCTACGTAATGATTCTTACAATATTTTTCCATTCAGATCAACATCCCCTAATTCTAAGATGTGTTAAAAGTTTTTTCTTAGTCTCTTTTCACATTTTGGTTACATGTCTACCCCGAAACCTATTTTTATTTTACTAGAACTTAGTCTATGAATCATATCATTCCATCTACTTTTTCTGTACAGCCTGCTACTACAGCGAATACAGCGTCTTGCTTCAGTGAGTAAGTACTATAGCGGTGGCTAAGGGTAAAAGTTTCTCGTAGTACAGCTATTGTCAGCGGTGGCTTGTTTACCATCTCCCCACATAATACAAGACTATTTCTGGCAGGGGCAAGTCTTTTGCAGTTTACCTAGAAACTATTTACAATACAATTCATATATATATATTTTTTTCCATTTATGCTTAGATTCTGAGGGGAAAAGGCAATTGGCTTAGTTTCTGTAATTTTCCCTGATACATGACCCAAGTTTTCCAGTCATCAATAACCATCTCCTCATGAGGCCAGGTCACAATAGGCTTAGGGCTTGTTTTACAAATGATCATGGCCTTATTCCCTGGCTGAGTGTTAGGGACCCACCAGCCAGGGGCCTCAGTAGGTTTAATCATTTTTGGAATGTTTTTCTGGGGCAAGGGGTCATTTTTCTATTTCCTGGACTCTCATGACCTCATCATGGAAGCCCCTACAACTCCAGCCATCAAAGAATGAAACAGAGTTAGCCACAACAAAAGCATAGAAACAGGAAGAAGTGAAGGTTCCGATCCAGGAGAGAAACCGCTTTGCAGTTTCTTCTTGAGTGGTGCCGTGACTTTGTCATCTGGCAGTAGCTCCCAACAGTTTATCAGATATCTAAGCTTATTTTTAACAACTCATTGCTTCATTTTAACAACTCATTCCAGATCAGAGGCAAACCAAAATAGCATTAATCCTGACCTCTGATAAATTTTAATGCCTTGGAGTAAACACAGTGTAGACTTTGGAGTCAGACAGTCCTGGGTTCATGTTTTATCCCTGCTGTCACCAACTGGGTAGAGCCTGGCTGGACTGAGGCTCAAAGTTTTCATTTCTTTCTCTAAAAATAGGGTTCATAGTACAAACTTCATATGAAAAATGAATGAATGAGTTTAGGTCAGCAATTTTCTTTGAAGTGAATAAATGAAAACCAGTTCATGCCTGCTAATACTTATATTCTCTTTGGGAGAGACGTATTTAAATAGAGAATGACATTTTGTGATAAGTGCTACTTTAAGGTATTGGCATAGGGAGTGAGAAATTTGACTGCACGACACAGAATGGTCAGGAAATTCTTGGAGGATATGGTACTAGGTTGTGTCAAATATCAGATAGAAGTAAGCCAGGAAGAGTGAGCTTTCAAGGTTGAAACCAGTGTATTTTTTAAAATATCCCCTTTGTGTTTGACCACCAAATATTATTGGTGTTAACCACCAAATATTATTAAGGAAGCTTCAAAACAGTCTAGTTGTGCATGAGTTTTGTATTAGACTCATAGCAAAATGAAAATGTGGTATTTAAGTAAGTCCTTTAGAAAAGATTTATAATGACAGTTCTTAGAGAATGTTTGTCTTCCATTTATGGACAAAGAAGTGTCACTTATGTTGATGCCATCACGGCAAAAGAGAGCTAAATTTATGAATCTTGTTGGTCAGTTGCAATTAGACTCCCAAAATATTTGATAATAAGGTTCAGAATCATTTCTAAAGGATTTAGAAATATGTGCTGGAAGTGTTAGTTTGTAATTACATATAAAAAAGAATCCAGAATAAGCCAATGCCCACTTTTTTTCAGTGCAATGATATAGTGCTACCAAAAAAAAAAATCAGCAAAGAAGCGATAACCTGTTACTTTTGACTACTTGAAAGTTGGGAGACTTTGGAAAGTATATTAGCTTTTTTCATGCCACCTGATGACCACCAAATATTATTAATGAAATTTCAAAACAGTCTAGTTGTGTGTTAGTTTTGTATTAGATTGATAGCAAAATGAAAGTGTGATATTTAAGATGCCGGGGAACATGCTTGATGTCATTCAATGCCCTTTTCTTATTCTGTACATTTATTAAGAGCCTGTCTTCAAAGTATCTCTCAGATGGGCTTAATGTCAAGAAGATGAGGACTAATATTACACGAAATAAGAATAAAAGGATGGAGGGAATTCAAGGCCCTGGAGAGGCTGAGAAAAAGGAGGATATTAAAAGTCAGAACATAGACAGGTCATCTAGGGAATGGAATGTTAGCACTGGTTTTCTTCTAATTGTGATCTTTCTGAAAGTCCCAGAAGCAACTCATACCACAATCTGCCTTACTTTGCCTCAGGATAATCTGAAGCTTATGTATAAACAAATAAGTTCATCCGTGGAAGTCACAGACAGTGTGAAATGTATAGTTATGTTCAAGGGGGATTTATTATCAATCACTGAAAAACACACATACACACAAAATGATTGTAACACTAATGTTTAAAAAGACAAAAACTGTTCATTGTGGATTAGAAAAAGAGTTTCAAATAAGTTTCCTTCAAAAGTTCTTCATACCCTCCTTAGCACTAAGCAGTGGAATATCAGCACTATCTACCTGAAGCAATTTTCAAATAAGCCAAGAATCTTTGCATGAACTAGGAAAAGAGATGCAATAGAGAATAAGATGGAGAAGGAAATGGCAACCCACTCCAGTACTCTTGCCTGAAGAATCCCATGGACAGAGGAGCCTGGTAGGCTACAATCCATGGGGTCACAATGAGTTGGACATGACTGAGTGACTAACACACATGCGCGCACACACACACACACACACACACACAAACACACACACACACAGAAATAAGAATCAAAAATAAGACAAAGGAAAAACAAATAGTAGAGGAAAACAAAACAAAACAAAAAAGGCGTTAGTTGGGGAGAAAATATCTGTAAAGGTCTGGAGAGATTGAGATTCCAACTTCCTGTATAACATAAATCACAGTTTTGACAATTATCAGTTTAATTTGGTCTTGAATAGAAGTACATTTTCCTTTCACTTGTGTCCAGGGATCAAATGAACTAGATAATTTCTAGAGTTTCCATTTGGGGTATTCAGACACATTTAGATTCAAGTGCATGAGCCATATTACAGAAAAAGAAAATAATTAGTAGGAAAGCCTGTATTTGAACCATAAAGGATGAATAAGTTTATGAGATAAATCAAAACAGCTACTTAATAGGTGATTTTCAAGAAAGGGGAGGCATAATAAATGGACTATTTGTCTTTCAAAGTCCAGTTCAAAGGCTTTCTCTTGATATCCTGATGGGAATTAACCATCATTTTCCTTCACTTTCATTTTCCCTCTATTATAGCAATTATTTCATGTTAATGTTATTATTATTAACATGCTATGTTTATGACATTTTAATTTTAATGTCACTGAGGATAAGACTTAGGTCTGACTGAATTTTGTTTCTTCTGTCCTCTGATTTCTACACATATATCCATCTTTCACCCAGAATACAGGGCCTGATGGTATGCAGATATTAGCAAATTAGACTCTGAGACTCAGTTTAATTTGGTCTTGAATAGAAGCATTCAATAGAGAGAGACTCAATATTCAGAACTTGACTCACAGCATGAAGTCTGATCTTAGGCAATGACTCAAGCTTTGTAGTTCTGCTGCTTGTTCTATGAAACGGGATAAGAATTTCAATTTAACATGTTTCTATAGGTTGAAATGAGACATTTTTCTTGCCCCTGTTGATTGGGATAGATAAACAACTTGAACTCTCTTAAGTAAAAGTAAGTGGAGATGGAGAGGGTAAGCTGCATTAAGGGAACTGTAACTGCGGAAGTTCACAGATCAAAGAGAAAAATGCGTGGTCAGGGAAGCCTCCAGAATCTTCAGGTACTGAGCTGGCCAGTTCCTTCGAGTTTTTTCATATCTTTTGGAAACATCTGAATGAACTTTTTGGCCAACCCAGTATTTCTGAGCTCATTTCCAGCAGAATTGTCTCTTTGCACTCCTAATTTCTGGATTTTTAAAAAAGTTAGCTCTATTTCTCCAGTGTTTGAATGTGTCAGGAGAAGGGCTCCCTAAAGAAGAAAGAATCTATCTTTCCTTCAAGGTCTAGCAGAAAAATCCCAGAAAGGATTTGGACATCTCACTTTCTGTCATGCACTCACTTTTTACTATCATCAGAGAATTACCAGAGAGATTCTTGGCAGAAAAAAGACAATAACTACCAAATGCACTCCACACTAAGTGCTTAACACAATGCTTACACATAACACATGCTTACAAAATATCTCAAATATATATGTATATGTGTATATATATATATATATATATATATACTTTTAATGAAGAACTAATGAATTCTAGATAAAGAATGATTCTGTACAGTAGCTTGATCATTAAGAATCTGTTACATGAGTATGTGTTTGTGGCCACTGAATGAAAAAAGTAATCATCTGGATTATTATAATGTCCATCTTCCCTGTATCAGTAAATTGCAACATCTAACCAAAACATAGGAGATTTGCAATTGATTTCTTTCCAGCCTAGGTAATGACCAATCCACAGATCTCAATTTCCATAGATACAATCCTCAACTAAGCCACTGTCGTCGTTCAATAGATTGCTGAAAGGAGCTTCCAAATAAATTCTTTGCTTCTACTTTTGTCCTTCTTAGGGGCTATTTTCTCTAAATAACCAAAATAACTTTTTATGAAAAAACAGATATACATAATCGATCTTCCAATTAAAGTGAGTATCTCCTCATGGCAGTAAGAACATAGTCCACACCCTTATCCATGCTTAATATCCCTTTTCCATCTGACATTTACCTCCCATGGCACCTTCATCACATACTACTCATGTTCCTGCACCACTGACCTCATTTATGTCAATCAAGAATCAAACTTTCTACTAGCTCAGGATGTTAAAACTATTTTCTTATCCAGACGGTTCTTCTTCCAGACCTTTGTATGGCTGACTCCTTTGTAGTAGATCTCTAATGAAATGCATCAACATAACCAAGAGCCTTCTCTAGTATCCTTGGCTAATGCAGTGGACCTTCACCTCATCGCGCATTTCCACAAAGCAGAATATAAACTTCACGCAGGCAAGAATCAGAGCTTTCTTGTTCATGGCTTTATTCCTAGGTCCTAACCTATAGGAAGACCTTAATAATAACATGCTGGTGTTAGACAAAGTATGATTCAAGTAGAAAGCTAAAAAAAAAAAATTAACAGCTCAAAATCCACATGATATTTGTACTTGAGATTAAGACAGAGTCTCTGTAAAAGCTTTGTTAAAAACCTGGACACTTAGCTAAAGATAACAAAGTATATTGTCCTTTGTATCCTATTTAGATATGGGTGGTGTTATGGGCCAGATGAGTAAGTGGTCATCTAACAAGGTCCTGAGGGAATGGAACCCAATATAGGTATTTTTGAAGAGAAGAAGAGAAATTAATGTCAGATAGATATAGGAACCTGTTTGGACTACTTATCACAGGATTTGTACAGCAAGGAAATAGCATAAAGTAAAAGACCACTAGGCTCTTGAGAAAAGGGTAGCAGACTACCTAAGGCAATGTTGCTTCTTTAATTTTCAAAAATTCAACTAGAATAACACCATGCCCTGAGTTAGCAGACAAGATAGAGGCAATCGGGAACTTTGTGGTGACCCCGGGAAAAACTCCTCTCATCACTAAGTTTTGTTTTTTTTCTCTGTGAAGAGAGTTGGCTTAAAGAGATGGAGAGGCTTTCCTGTTCTACAGTTACAGAAGACTATAGATCTCCCCCCACAAGCATTCCTCCAATGCAAATTAAGGGAGCCTTGGAGGCCTTCCTTAAAATCTGTAAGGGGAGGCTACCAAGAAAATGTGTATCAATTGCTAAGGCATCCTCTCCAAGGTACAGACTAGGATAGATGTCATAGTAACCACCATGGGACTGTCCTACTTGTTTGTCAGCTCAGGAAGGGATAAATGGGGAATGTTAAGATGAAACTAGTGTGATGTGTGTGCTTGTCTTTTGTCCCTAAGTTTTCTTTCTTTCTTTTTTTTTTTTTTGTATCTTATCAACAATATAGCCTCCTTTGAAAATTAACAAAAAGGAAAGGCAATTTTATTTGTTAGCACTGATGAGGCTCCCAAGAATCTCAGTTAGAACTGAGGCTACAAAGTCTTTGTCTTGTTCGTAGCAGGTGTTACAAGCTTAATGTGGGTTACAGATTCTAACTCAGGCCTAAAAAGACCAAAAAAAAGAAAAAAAAAGAAACAAGTTACATGCATGTGTGCTAAGTCACTTAGCTAAGTTGTGTCTGACTCTTGGCAATCCAGTGGACTGTAGCCCTCCAGGCTACATATCCATGGGATTTCCCAGGAAAGAATACTGGAGTGGGTTGTCATGACCTCCTCCGGGGGAGCTCCCTGACCCAGGGATCAAACACCTGTCTTTTAGGTCTCCCGCATCAACAGGTGGGTTCTTTACCACTACCGCCTCCTGGGAAGCCCAAGAAGTTACATACTTGATTAATTTCTTTCCTCTGATACACAATGAGTACACCAAAGTGGTGACCACTTTTCCTGGTAATCCCTGATATACCTCAGCATTTAGAACAGGATTTATCCATCAAGGATTTCAGGTTAGATTCAGTACCCAGCAACTGAATCTGATAAGGAAAAAGAGGATTGTCTCTTTGAAGGACAATTCCACAAAAAGAAATCTTCTGTTGCATTTATTGTGGGATAAAATGGAACTTGCTATTGGAAACAGGTCCTCACGATGAGTATTGACCACAAAGCTTTTGATTATACTAGGAATGGGCACTGACAATTCCATCATTATTGAAAATATTCCCTCTTTGCCATCTGTAATGCAAAAAGGAACTGAAGTATGAAAAGGCAGGGGAAATAGCCTTATTCTAATACAATATTCAAAGCACTCTCTCTGCTTTCAGTCTTCTGTGTCCATTCCCCAAAACAAATTCGAGAAAGTAGATATGTAATGTTTCAGTGTGCAGAAGTTTAGAAATCAAAAAAGAAAAAAGCTCGTCTTTGCTATTGATTAGATAGAGATCCCAACTTTTTCTTTGTGTATAGACTGTGTTTGTTTTACAGAAATGTATGAAATTTCCAATTTTCTATGAAAACAATAAATAGAAGCACACACACAATTTATCTGATCTAAGAAAAATAGTACCAAAGGAATGCAAGGAGGCAGGCTTAGAGTAATATTGAATGTTAAATAAGCATAATAATAAAAGAAATGCATCTGATCCAAATGATCCAGAAATACATTTGGAGTCATTTTAATTTGGGCAGAGACTTAAAGTAGCAGTAAACTTTTAATGAATGGACACTGAGTTGTGAGCAAATGCAAACTGTAGAAAACCACAGAGCCCTTTGGAAGAAAGCAAGCAATCTCATGAGATGGATGTACGTATGTGTGAAAATGTGGTTCACTCTGAGAATATAGCAAGTTATGGACAGACCTAGGATTCAGAATTTGACTTCAAAAGAGTGTAAACCCTTTGTTACAGCATTAATTCAGTATATAACAAACTCAGGATCAATTCAAACCCTATACCTTTCATAAAGCCTTCCCAGTTGTTGTGACCCTTAATGATGCCTTCACACTATGGCACTCATTATCCAACATAAATTTTTACCTTAATTGCAATCTTTCTCGTCTCAATTTCCGTTTCATCTGTGTTCACTGTGTATGTCTCAGAACACCTTGAGGCCTACCAGGTCTCAAAAAATTAAGCCTGACGGGTTTTTTGATACTAAGTTAGCATGTAATGAAGACATTATTGATTATGTATTATAAAGGAAAAAAAAGTCATACTCCCAAAATGAAACAACGACAGTTACAACCTCACATGTTTTGCTTAACCTATAGGACGGATATTGATATCCTCTGACCACAAGAACAGAACTTGCATAAAGGGTTTACATTCTGAACACTTTAGTCGTATTCAGTCTGCTGTGTGGTCAAAAATCCATATCAGTGGCGTGCCAGCAATACATCAAATGTACTGTTAATTTTTCTCACTGCAGAGGTTCTGCACTTTGATGAGGACCACTTAAATTTAATAGAGGAGCAAGCTGTCCCGTGCCTGTTCTAAAACAGGAAAGTGACCCAAAAGCCAGGAGACAGATTTATCTGACGTACCCAGAATGTGATGCATGTCTTTTGGCACAGAGTAGATTTTTGTCAAGAAACGTATAAGGTGAAACGGTAATTGTGGGGACAGGACCTCCAGGGTGATATGCAGGAGCAGACAGGCTTTCTTCTTTCATACAGGGCTCAGAAAAAGGATGACCCTCGTATTAGAGAGCCTTTAAATGTGTAAAATATTATTTCATCCAAGAAAGTAGCCCTCTGTGGACACCAAGGCTATAAGGAGAATTGGAGTGAGCATGCAGGCTGCCAAGGCAATTGTCAGCAATGGCTGCCAGAGAATCAGATGCTGTGGCTACAGAGATATTATCTGTGGCTTGGTGTTTGGAACCTACCCTAGAAGTTCAAGAAGGAGCAGCAATGACTGAACCAACTATCAGGGGAACACAAGAGCTATATTATCTATAATTTATAGGACTTAAAAGACAAATCTTGATTTTTGAGGGAATATACAAGCAGTGACGTTTCCTCTGTAAGGGAAATTGCGTTAGAGCATGTGTACTGCAGATTTCTCTGAAGAAAAGCATGCAAATTGGAACTATGAAGGAAGCTTATTATGAACTGTCTTGGTTAGGTAAATTCTGGTTATGTTTGAGTCAAGCCATGGCAGTATAAGCGTAACCCTAACGGCGAAAATCCTAATCAGTTCACTGGAATTCTAACAACTGTAGAAGTATTCCCAGCCAGCATATTTAATGACTTGAACAATAGAACTGCTCAACAAATAATGTGGAAGCTTAGGAAGTATTCCATCAGAGTCTACATAGAAACTTTTGAAATATTTGTCTCCAAATTGCAGTCAGAGTAAGGGTGAATTAGATAAATGACGATGGCTAGAACTTTGTGTCACATCAAAATGTAGGAGTATATTCATCTAGCTAGTATCCCCTAGCATTGTATTAGGACTTATAGTACTTCTAATGTATTATGCCTCATCAATTAGTTATTAGGTATGACGGATGAATTGACCCATTTATTCCAGATTGACTCATTTATTCATACATTCATTTATTCAGTAAGTAATTATTGAGTGCATGCTATGTATCAAGACTGGATCTAGTTGTTGGGAATACAGAAGTGAAAGTAACAGACAAGTTTCTGCTCTCTTTACACTCTAGTTAAAGTAAGACAAATAAACTAGAAAGCATGCCAGGAGGCTTTGAGATGGAAAGAAAAAACAAAATGGGAAAGAAAGGCATTAATGGAGATTCAGTTGTTAAAAATTTATTTTACCGAAGTATAGTTGATTTACAATGTTGTGTTACTTTCTGTTTTATAGCAAAGTGATTCAGTCATACACATATATAATACTTTACATTTGCTAATCCAAAACTCCCAATTCACCCCCTCCCACCTTGGCAACAAGTCCATTATCTCTGTGAGTTTGTTTCTGTTTTGTAAATAAGTTCACCCGTGTTGTATTTTAGATTCCACATGTAAGTGATATCATATGGCATTTCTTTTTTTGACTTTGTTCATTTAGTATGAAAATCTCTAAGAACATCTGTGCTGCTGCAAACAGCATCGTTTCATTCCTTCTTATGGTTGAATAGTATTCCATTGTATAAATATACCACATCTTCATCCACTGAGATGCAATTTTAAATAGAGTGTCCATGGAATACCTCAATAAGGTGGTAACATTTGAGGAAAGAAATGAAAAACTGAGTCATGTGGATATCTGAGGAAAGAACAAACTGTAGATAACACCAAGTATAGAGATCCAGATGCTACTGTGTGCCAGGGGGATTCAAGGAGTAGTAAAAATCCAGTATATAAAGCTATAATGGAATAGATAAGGGGATGAGAAACAGAAGGGGACAGGGACCCAATGGTAGACCATGGAGGACATTGTGAGGACCTTGGTTGTTACCAGTGGAGGGTTTTGAGCAAAGGAAGGAAATGATTGATCTCACGATTTTAAAATATCACTCTGTTGCTGATTAAAACCCAGTGGGACAAGAACAGGACAAGGGGCCCAGTGAGGAAGCACTTGGAATAATTTGGACAGGGAAGGACAATGGCTTTGAAGCCATAGACACGATGATGAATTCAACTAGGTGTTACTGAGTCTTCTTTAAAATCCATGAGGAGTGTACAAAATGAAATCAAGTAGTTTTACTACAAAACAGATATTTTAAAATGCTATAATAGAGGTACCAAGAGCTATATAGTACAGAGAAAAGAACAATTAATATAAGTGGTGACAGGTGAGAATCTAGTAAGCAAAAAATCAGAAATGGCTTTCTAAAGAATGTGCTATAGATGTGAATCTGGACAAATAGACATTTAAACACAACTTCTTCCTACCTGCTTGGTGGCTGTAGGGAAGAGGTGAAGGGATGTTGAAAAAGGCTGAGGAAGAGATGGCAAATATATTTTAAGTGCAAACATTGATAGTAGCTAAGTTTTTGCACGATGAAGGAAGATATAAGCAAGTGAAAAGGCAGCCTTCAGAATGGGAGAAAATAATAGCAAACCAAGCAACTGACAAAGAATTAATCTCCAAAATATATAAGCAGCTCATACAGCTCAATACCAGAAAAATAAACAACCCAATCGAAAAATGGGCCAAAGAACTAAACAGACATTTCTCCAAAGAAGACATACAAATGGCTAACAAACACATGAAAAGATGCTCAACATCACACATTTTCAGAGAAATGCAAATCAAAACCATGCTGAGGTACCATGTCATGCTGGTCAGAATGACTGCCATCAAAAGTTTACAAACAATAAATACTGGAAAGGGTATGGAGAAAAGGGAAACCTCTTACACTGTCAGTGGGAATGCAAACTAGTACAGCCACTATGGAGAAGAATGTGGAGATTCCTTGAAAAACGATCTAGAACTGCCGTATGACCCAGAAATCCCACTGCTGGGCATACACACTGAGAAAACCAGAATTGAAAGAGATGCATGTACCCCAATGTTCATTGCAGCACTGTTTACAATAGCCAGGACACGGAAGCAACCTAGATGTCTATCAGCAGACAAATGAATAAGAAAGTTGTGTTACATACACACAATGGAATATTACTCAGCTATAATAAAGAACACATTTGAGTCAGTTCTAATGAGGTGGATGAAACTGTAGCCTATCATACAGAGTGAAGTAAGTCAGAAAGAAAAACACGAATATAGTATATTAACGCATATATATGGAATTTAGAAAGATGGTAATGACAAGCCTATATGCAAGACAGCGAAAGAGACACAGATGTAAAGAACAGACTTTTGGACTCTGTAGGAGAGGGCAAGGGTGGGATTATTTGAGAGAATACTGTTGAAGCATGTATGTTGCCACATGTGAAAGAGATGACCAGTCCAAGTTCAATGCATGAAACAGGGTACTCAAGGCCGGTGCACTGGGACAGCCCAGGGGGATGGGATGGGGAGGGGGGTGGGAGGGAGGTTTGGGACAGGGGGACACATGTACAACCATGGCTCATTCATGTCAATGTACGGCAAAAACCACCGCAATATTGTGAAGTAATTAGCCTCCAATTAAAATAAATAAATTTAAACACACACAAAGAATTATTCTAACATTGTGTCTCAGATCTTTGTTGGCAAAGTAATCTCTCTGCTTTTTAATATGCTGTCTAGGTTGGTCAAATAACTTTCCTTCCAAGGAGTAAGCGTCTTTTAATTTCATGGCTGCAATCACCAATTGCAGTGATCTCGGAGCCCAAAAAAATAAAGTCAGCCACTGTTTCCACTGTTCGCCCATCTGTTTGCCATGAAGTGATGGAACTGGATGCCATGAGCTTAGCTTTCTGAATGTTGAGCTTTAAGCCAACATTTTCACTCTCCTCTTTCACTTTCATCAAGAGGCTCCTTAGATCCTCTTCACTTTCTGCCATAAGGGTGGTGTCATCTGCATATTTGAGGTTACTAGAATTTCTCCCAGCCATCTTGAATCCAGCTTGTGCTTCTTGCAGCCCAGCGTTTCTCATGATGCACTCTGCATATAAGTTAAATAAGTAGGGTGACAATATACAGCCTTGATGTACTCCTTTTCCTGTTTGGAACCAATCTGTTGTTCTATGTCCAGTTCTAACTGTTGCTTCCTGACCTGCATACAGATTTCTCAAGAGGCAGGTCAGGTGGTCTAGTATTCCCATCTCTTGAAGAATTTTCCACAGTGTATTGTAATCCACACAGTCAAAGGCTTTGGCATAGTCAATGAAGCAGAAATAGATGTTTTTCTGGAACTCTCTTGCTTTTTTGATGATCCAGTGGATGTTGGCAATTTGATCTCTGGTTCCTCTGCCTTTTCTAAGACCAACTTGAACATCTGGAAGTTCACGGTTCACATATTGCTGAAACCTGGCTTGGAGAATTTTAAGCATCACTTTACTAGCGTGTGAGATGAGTGCAATTGTGCAGAAGTTTGAGCATTCTTTGGCATTGCCTTTCTTTGGGATTGGAATGAAAACTGACCTTTTCCAGTCCTGTGGTTTTTCCAGTGGTTATGTATGGATGTGAGAGTTGGACTGTAAAGAAAGCTGAGCACCGAAGGATTGATGCTTTTGAACTGTGGTGTTGGAGAAGACTCTTGAGAGTCCTTTGGACTGCAAGGAGATCCAACCAGTCCATCCTAAAGGAGATCAGTCCTGGGTGTTCATTGAAAGGACTGATGTTTAAGCTGAAACTCCAATACTTTGGCTACCTGATGCGAAGAGCTGACTCATTTGAAGAGACCCTGATGCTGGGAAAGATTGAAGGCAGGAGGAGAAGGGGACGACAGAGGATGAGATGGTTGGATGGCATCACCGACTCAATGGACATAGGTTGGGTAAACTCCGGGAGTTGGTGATGGACAGGGAGGCCTGGTATGCTACGATTCATGGGGTCGCAAAGAGTTGGACACGACTGAGCGATTGAACTGAATTGAACTGATATCTCAGATCAAGTAGGGAGAAGTGAAGATGGTTAGTAGTGTTTTCTATGAGTACAGAAACGAGTGAGTTAGGATTCTCCAGAGTGTGGAAGTGACAATGAACAAAAATATAGGAGCAGGAATGTATGAACTTTGTTCAGGAAGGAATGAATTCTCTGTCATGCCTGAAACATAAGACATGTGGAGGAAACCATAATGAGGAATAATAAAACATCAAATTTCAGCTACATGTTTTAAAAAGAGCTTATTTAAATCAGCTCTTTGAGTAGATAACCAACCAATGTGTCAAATAAATTGTTTTTTAGAAATAGTCATTAATCTATAAATTACACATGTTGTTCATTTTAAAAAGAAGTAAGGTGTTTGAAAGTTAATGTAGAATCTTGATGTGATATGTAATCATGTAGCAAAGATATTGAAATACATGCATCCAAATGGATTAGAAAATCTCGTTAAACTAATTGCATTGAAAATTCTTAAAAAAATTAACATAACCACTTAATTTTATTTTATCCCTAAATCTAGATTTTCACAATTTGTCTGCAAATAAAGTGTATATATATATATGTGTGTGTGTGTGTATGTATATGTATATGAAAATCTTGAGAACTTCTTAAAAACTCTAGTAACTTATATAACACATGACAATAAAATTAAATGATAAATAATTTGGTTCTTATATCTTGCTTTGCTCCTCACGAGTTCTGTGACTTAAGCAAATTACTTAATACCTCTGGGCATTAGTTTCTTCATCTGTAAAGTAAAGTTGTTTTATGGATAATCAAATTATTGATATGAATGCAGTTTGGAAGTGCTATGATCTTTATTCATGTCTTACAGAGTGTGTGTGTGTTTAGAGTGTAATTATTAACATTACAGTAAACAATGCAGCACAAAACCATCACATGTGAAACACATGTGAAACCAGTCAGCCTTGAAATATATAGCAGTTGGATAGTCTAGTACCTGTCCAACAAGATACCTAGACTGTAGATGAGTTGAGTTTGAAATGGTTATAGGCACAACTTGCCTCTGACAACAGTTGTTAGCGTGACCGAGAGTAACCGTAAAAGAATTGTTCAGTCACTCAGTTGCGTCAGACTCTCTTCAACCCTATGTACTGTAGCATGCCAGGCTTCCCTGTCCTTCAGTATCTCCCAGAGTTTGCCTAAACTCATGTCCATTGAGTTAATGATCCCATCCAACCATCTTATCCTCTGTTGCCCCCTTCTCCTATTACCCTCAATCTTTCCCAACACCAAGGTCTTTTCCAACGAGTTGACTCTTGACATCAGGTGGCCAAGTATTGGAGCTTCAACGTCAGCAACAGTTCTTCAAATGAATGTACAGGGTTGATTTCCTCTAGGATTGACTGGTTTGATCTCCTTGCAGTTCAAGGGACTCTCAAGAGTCTTCTCCAGCACCACAATTCCAAAGCATCAATTTTTTGATGCTCTACCTTCTTTATGATCCAACTCTCACATTTGTACATGACTATTGGAAAAACCGTAGCTTTGACTATATGGACTTTTGTCAGCAGAGTGATGTCTCTGCTTTTTAAACTCTGTCTAGGTTTGTGATAGCTTTCCTTTCAAGGAGTAAGCATCTTCTAATTTCATGGCTGCAATCTCCATCCACAGTGATTTTGGAGCCGAAGAAGATAAAGTCTGTCACTGTTTCCATTGTTTCCCCATCTATTTGCCATAAAGTGATGGGACTGGATGCCATGATCATAGATTTCTGAATACTGAGTTTCAAGACAATTTTTTCACTCTCCTCTTTCATTTTCATCAAAAGGCTCCTTAGATCCTCTTCACTTTCTGCTATAAGGGTGGTGTTATCTGCATATCTGAGATTATTGATATTTTTTTCCTGAAATCTTGATTCCAGCTCAAGCTTCATCTAGCCCAGCATTTCACATGATGTGCTCTGCATATAAGTTAAATAAGCAGGGTGACAATATACAGCCTAGACGTACTCCTTTCCCAATTTTGAACCAGTCCATTGTTCCATGAATGAGGTCATACAAAAAATTTGTCTTGATAGCGACTCTGCTAGAAATGCAAACATGGTAGAAGGTACATCAAATATGAGATCATTAATGTATTCTTAACAGTGATCAGGTATTAGCAAGAATATGTCACAAAATTATGATAGCTACCAGTAATTTGGGGGTTACTCTGTGATCACAGGGTATTATCTTTAGGCAATTCAACAACCATAAATAATATTTTTTCCTATGATTTATATACCAGGAAATTGAGGTGTAGAGAGGTTAAATAATTAAACCAATAAGATGCTATTATTAAAGAGTGTCTCTGTATGGTACACAGAGCTGTGTATGATGTCCTATTCCTTAGTTGCCCATTAATCTCTTACTGACACGAGAAAAAGGATGGATTTTGTAGAAAAGATAAAATGCATGCTAAGAGGGAATGTGACAAAGAAATCACTGATTAGATGTCTCTATGCCAAAATTCTTTCTAATGCCATATGTAAATTTTATACATACATACACATATATAATTTGCAGTGGTCTTCATATATATATTTACTTATACAGTGACTGTGAATTGCTCTATTTTGCATTTTACAGGTGTTGAAATTGCAGAGCTCAGAGAGGTTGCGTGACTTGCCTGAGGTCAAATAATATAGTATGTAGCAGATCTGGGTCATAAACTAGGAAGTCTGAGTCAAAATCTAGTTCTTTTCATTACACCACTCATCAATCTTCAGAGCATAGTTGTCCCCTTAATGGTGGCCTTAGATATTTGGTATCAAATCATTTCAGATGCCACATTTGGATTACTACAAAACTATTACCTACATAAATAATGTATCAATTATCTTATTATTTACTGTTATCTCTTGACATAAATGACAGGAGATATATAGGCATTTGAATTCAGAAATGTCAATAACTTCCTTCCAAAGAGATTGTAATTGATTTTTTCCTGTGTTTTGTTCTCAATGTATACAGTTAATAATGTATGTCACTCCAAAGTAATGTCTAAATTTATTGAGCTCAGTGGGCTGTTCTCATATCATCAAACTGAAATCTTGAAGTGAGGAGAATTCTGTATTGCAAGCAAGTGCAATGCTTTGTAAAGTTCCTGCTTACATAATTGTAGGAACTTTATGAGTTCCAACTAAATCTCCTTTACTGTCTCAGACTTAATCTTGTCATTTTTTTCCAAGACAAAACACATTTTAATAAGAATTAATACAAAGGAATACTGTAGAATGAGATTTTTTGACAATAAATAGTGTAAATATGACTTAGGCATGCTTTCATTATGAATTCAGTTATTTATATTCAATGCCCATTATCATTAATAGACAGATTTACTTGTGATTTCAGTGTGGAATCTGTAAAGAATACAAATTTAATAGCCAACAATGGCATTGATCCAAGTTCAGTCAATAAACAACCAAGAAAGAAGGGTGTGAGAGTTGGCTTTTCCATTCCAAGATGCCTGTGTTCAGCATTCTAAAATATAGATAATATGTTCCAAGCAGGATTTATGTGTTATTTTTCACTCTGGTATACTCTACAATTTGGAGTATGTAACTTTATCCCTTTTTGGTGTCATTTTATCCCTTTATGGTATGCCTGCCAATGGTCGAAAGAGCAGTTCTGACTTAAATAAACCATAAAATATAACCAGGTGTTACTGAGGTAAAATATTTCTAGTTCTGAGCCTTTTTCTTTGAAATGAGAAATCTTCATTCATACAAAAAAAAAAAGTCTTTAGGAAAATAGTAGCATTTTCTCAATACCAACATTACTCTAAATAGAAAGATGGACAGAGCTCTTACGATTTCCATTCAAATTGACTATACAACTGAGGAAGGATTAAGATATGCACAAAAGGAGGAAAAACTACTTACTTTGTTAATAGAGTTTTGCTTTGAATAATTTGTATTTTAGCTATGCTAGATGTATTTGGAAAGCTGAAAGCTATTAAAAACATACTACTGCTGTATACAATCAAAATATTGTTACTAAATAAAAGATCCCATTTTTCCTTTTTTTTTAAACTTTAAAAAGAAAAAAGCAAATAAAGTGAAAGAGAACAACAACCTACAGTAAAAGCCATCACTGAGCCCCTTTAATGATGTGCAATCTGTTAGCTGTATGAAGACTGTAAACAGACTAATATTTCGAGAAGTGTAGGATGAATCACCCATTTAGAAGCACTGAAGAGAAAATGAAGAAGCTATGAGTGACTCGTGAAGCAATGAATAAGAATGCATTACACTACAGGAAGCCATCAATATTTGTTTATTATGTCAGTATGAGGAATAAATCTGTTAGCTAATTTGTATTCTCTACAGTTGATTCCAGTGTTCCTGCCTGAGCGTTTTTGTTCCAGAATGAGTGTTGCACAGCTGTTTAATGGTGCTATCAAGAATTCAGAAAGTCATGGTCCCTTGGAGTTGGAAAGGCATTGCAAAGTATGATATCAAACCAGAAATGAATAACATTACCTTCAGACATTCTATACTTCATTCTTGCACCCTACGGTCACTCTCTGTCTTTTTCTGTCTCTCTCTGTCTCTCTCTTTCTCTCATATTTTATATCTTTTAATGTTCTCTCCAGTTTTAAAAATATTTGCTCAGGCAAAAACCAAAATAACTACTAGATTAAATGGTTAAAGCTTTATTTGTTCTTAATTGAAAACTTCTTTAATTTTTTTTTAGGCTTACTTAGGTAATGACAAAGTCAGCATAATAAAACTCATTAATTAAACAGTTTGATATTGGTAATAACTAATACTTCAAATTGCTCTTAGGCATATCACAATATAGAGATTATAGCTTATATTTACACATATACCTGTATTAAAGTGGTAGTTTTTAAAAATTAATCCCATTTAAATAATTTTTCAAACAGAAAGGCAATCTACTTACTGGAGAAAATATTTGTAAATTATATAACCAATTATGAGTTAACATCGAAAAAACATAAACAGCTTATACAAGTGTATATCAAAAAGACAAAAGCTCAATTAAAAATGGACAAAAGAACTGAATAGACATTTTTTCCAAAGAAAATATAAGGATGACCAACAGACCCATGAAAAAATGCTCAGCATCACTAATCATCAGAGAAATACAAGTCAAAACCACAATGAGATATCACTTCACATTGTCAAAGTGACTATCATCAAAAGTCTAGAAATAAAAAATACTGTCCAAGGATATGGAGAAATCTTAGTACCCTGTTGGTGGAATTGTATATTTATGCTGCCACTATGGAAAACATTATGGAGGTTCTCAAAAAACTAAAAATAGAACTACCATTTGATCTAGCAATTCCTGTTGGGCATGTATCCAAACAAAACAAGAACATTAATTTCAAATGAGTAATGAACCTTATTGTTTGAGGTAGCATTATTTACAATAGCCAAGATATAGAAATAGCCTAAGGGCCCACCACCAGATAGAGATCAAGAAGACTGGCTAAAAGTGAAACTGGTAATTGCTCAGTCACGTCCAAATCTTTGTGACTCCATGGACTGAGGAGCCCACCAGGCTCCTCTGTTCATGAAATTCTTCAGGCAAGGATACTGGAGTGGGTAACCATTTCTTTCTCCAGGGAATCTTCCTGACCCGTAACTGAACCTGGGTCTCCTGCATTACAAGCAGATTCTTTACTATCTGACCACCAGTGAAGCCCTGGTGGAATATTACTCAGTCATAAAAAAGAATGAAGTTCTACTATTTGCAATATGGATGGACCTAGAGAGTATTATGCTTAATGAAATAAAGTAGAGAAAGACAAATACACTATTTTTTCATTTATATGTGGAATCTAAGAAATAAAACAAATGAAGGTATATGATGAACAGAAATAGACTCACAGATACAGAGAATAACCTAGTGTTAACCAGTGGGGAGAGGGAAGAAAGAGGGGGTGGGATAGGGTATGAAATTAAGAGTCACAAACTATTATGTATAAAATAAACAAGCAACAAGGATATATTGTACAAGACTTGGAAATATAGCCATTATTTTGTAATAACCTTAAATGGAGTATAATCTATAAAAATAAAGAATCACTTCATTGTACACTTGAAACTAGTATATTGTAAAACAACTATACTGGAATTGAAAAAAATAAAATTTACATAATTTTTATTACTTTCTAGATTTTAGAAAGTAATGCTATTCATTTTTGTGTTCTGTAATGCCACATTCCTTCCTTTTTTTTTTTTTTTATTTTCTGATTTTGCTTTTTTGCAAACATGATCTAAACTTGTGGCCTTCTCTTACTTTAAAGGAAAGTTGAATCCTTCATCTCAGCCTTAACTTGAAAGTGACAAGCTGCACTTGTACCTCTGAAACTCCTTAAATAAGTTTGAAATTTTCTCACCCCAGTGTAACAGAAGGTTACAAATGAGAATCTTACTTTAGTTATCACAATATCCTATATGCACTCATAGATTTCAAGGTTGAGACACTACAACCTTGTTTGTGTGAATTTCTTTGTGCTGATAAACTAATGGATAAATTAGTGTCCATCTACCAACAACTTTTATCATTGGTTTCAAACTCTTTGAAAGTTGGCAAATAAATGATCTATGGAATAATACATTATTCCAAACAAATTCAAATATTCTTCCCACCCCTCCAAAATCTGCTTAACTAAATCTAATAAATGCAACTTCAAAGCTAACATTATCATATTCTAAGTTTGTCAACCCAGTCATTAAGAGCTTCTCTTGTCTGAACACATGAAGTTCAATGCATGATATTTTTTCCTTCTTCTGAATAGCAGTAACAGATTTCTTCCTTCCATTCTTATTGCCTGTATGTACTTGCTTGCTATATTAAATTTAATAAATATGAAATTGTTTTTGCTTTGTAGGAGAAATGATTTCTCTTTAAATTGCATTTGACCTAAGTACAAAAATTCATGTCATTGTACATATATGTACAAGTATATCTATAGTAAGGATAAGCAGTATTAAAACAGTAGTATTAATAAAGTATCAAACATTGATTACAAATAAAAATTTAACCAGCCATATTGGTATTATCCTGCTTAATCACAAACATTTAATCATTTGACAAGAGCCAGATAATGAATGAGATATATTTCAAAATTTTTGTGGATATATACATTACTAGCTTCATTTTTAGAATGAGAAAAATTCTGAGAATGAGTATATGTACTCTGGATATTAAATATTGTTATTTAAAGATGTAGATGAACAGTTTATATTTTTTAGACAGATTTTGCCAGTTGTAATTTACTAAAAATACATAGCTCATCTTTCTGGGGGTTTTTTAGAGGGGGGATAGTAAAAGGAGCATTTTTATGAATTGCTCAGTTGAGAAAACAGACAACACATTTCACTCCTTAAGTCTATAAAATGTGCCAGCAATCAAGGTAAAATCTCAATTGTTTGTTCACTAGAGATTTATAAAGGTCTTCAGAGTAGAACTCATTTCAGAATCATTCCTCTGAATATAAGGAAGGTCATAAAAGTTTTCTGTTGACTTTCACTACTTGCTTTTCATTAATCATCTTGTTCAATAATTTCTAGTTTGTGGCACTATGGAGTTAATTCTTGATTTACTTTGAGGGACTAAAGTTATATGTCTTGGAAAATTGCACATCTGAGGCAAATGATAAAATGTGTAATTAAAAGTGAAATAACATACTTTGCAGGAAATATTACATGTTGTAAATTTGTTACACTAGAGATTTAAACAACTTTCTTTTTTCCAAAAACATTAATATTAGAATTTTCCATTCTAACCATACAGGCTTAAAGAAATGTTTATGCACTGTCATTGGTTCTGGAAAAAGTCATTCTCTTCTGTCAACCAACTGTACACATCAGATAGTTCATGGCTTACTAATGTAATTTGCTCATGCAATAGCATTAGAAGTGACATGGTTGCACAATTTGCTTCCCTAGAGCTACTCAGGCATGGATTCTTTCCAGCCTCAAGTATGTACTGGGCAGAAGGTATATCAAAATTCAGAGAGTATAGTCAGATGAATAATAAAAACACACCATTTAATGTGTTCCTATAGCAGCAACTCTCTATCAGGAAGCCAGTGTTCTGAGAGTCAACAAAACTATTTCCTATGAGCTTTGCCATTTACTTGAGATCTAGGAAGGAGAGGGATAGCTGTACTTTTGTAACTTTTGAGGAAGCTTTTTAAATCATGCTAATTTAGGTATTGTGTTTTTAGACAATATTGAAATTTTTTAATGGGTGAAGTGCTATTGTGTCTAGAATTTTTTATGAAATAGAGAAGCAAAGGTTGAGGGAAGAATAGAGGTAAAAAAAAGTCTTACCTCTGACTTCCCCAATGCAACTTAACAATGCAGAACCACTTAGCTAGCAAGTGGGAAGAAAAGCAAAATATGTGAAAAAATAATTATATCAAGAGAAATAGAGACACTTGTTTGATTGTTACTAAGGATATGTTGTGAAAGCTAACACAGTGGTTATGAAGTGAAAGAAAGAATGATTAGAAAAAACAGTGAACTAGACATTAAGAACAGTATATAGTTGTTCTTAACATATTATTTACACTCACATATAATCCTAAGGATTATAAATAGCCAGATGGTCTTACTTAGAAAAATTGACTTCCATCTGTTTTACTTAATGAAAGAATAATGGAAATTTAAAAATAGTTCTTCTACAAATTTAATTAATGTTTGTAAACTATAATACTCTGGATATTTCAAATTCAATAACTGGCAAGTATTGAATACCTACTTCATAGTTCTAGGCACTATACTAGGAACTACAGATACAATGTTTGTTGTACTTGTGGTCTAACAAAAGAGGTAAAATTAAATATGATTCCATATGATATGATAAATAAGAGAGATATGAGAAGTGCTGTCCAAACTTTTATTATGGAAACTTTCAAATGAATACAAAATACTAGGCTAAACTCCAATGTCCCCACCATCCAGTTTCATCAGTTATCTATGTGTGGCAAACTCTTGGTTTATTTTTTACCTCTATTCTTCCCTCAACCTTTGCTTCCCTATTTCGTAAAAAGCCTAGACACAAAAGCACTTCACCCATTAAAAAAATTTCAATATTGTCTAAAATGTGAGTCCTTTAAAAAAAAAAACACAACACCTACTAAATTATCATGCTTTAAAAAGCTAATAGCACTATTTGCATAATATCAGCTAAAATTGCACCAGTGTTTATGTTTCCCTGATTTATCTAAAACAGTATCATTATAGTTCATTTGTTCAAATCAGGTTAAATAAAATAAATTCCTCATATGACATTTACTTGTTTGATGGGATTTTCCCCAGCATTTCATAAGAAAAAAATAGCAATTTACAAAGCTGATGGAAAAAAAATACAGCAAATGCACATTTACAAAGTAGATTCAACCATTAACATCTTAGTTCTATCAAGTATCTATCCATCTATCTATTTCTGCATTTGATCCATATTATTTTTTGAAGTTTTTCAACAATATGTGACCAGAGTGGAAGATGTAGAAAGGTTTTAGGAGAGGGTGAGATGTAAGGAGAGAGTAACATGGACACTTACAATGCCATATGTAAAATAGATAGCCAATTAAAGAGCTCTGTTCCTTTTTCTTTTCTTTTGGTTAAGAAATATGTACTTTATCTTACGACACTAGTGGTAAAGGATCCACCTGACAATGCAGGAGACACAAAAGCAGCAGGATCAGTCCCTGGATCAGGAAGATCCCCTGGATAAGGAAATGGCAACCCACTCCAGTATTCTTGCCTGGAAAATCCCCTAGAGAGAGGAGCCTGGCGGGCTACAGTCCATGGGACCACAGAGAATCAGATATGACTGAGTGACTGAACATACATACTTTATCTTAAATTCCTGGCTGGAAGATAGAAAAAGAACCTAGTAAACAAATGAAAGAGATAATATGTTATATAGTGATAAATGTTAAGGAGAAATTTTAGAAAGGAAAGAGGAAGTAAGAACAGCTGGCAAGTAGCAAGATTGGCAATTATAAACAAATTAGCCAAAGTAGTGTCTACTAAGAAGATGGCATTTAAATAAAGATCTGAAAAACAAACCAACCAACAAACAAACAAGAAAGCCATGTGGATATCTGGAAGATAAAGATTCAAAGAGAGAAAGTAGTAAGCAAAGGCTCTCAAGCTAGAACAAATTGGCATTGTTTTGTCATTTTAATTAAGTACAATTATACCAACATTATTGGAGAAGGAAATGGCAACCCACTCCAGTATTCTTGCCTGGAGAATCCCAGGGATGGGAGAGCCTGGTGGGCTGCCGTCCATGGGGTCACACAGAGTCAGACACGACTTCAGTGACTTAGCAGTAGCATACCAACATTATAAGGAAACATTAACAGGAATAACAGGCAATAATTGAATGAAAGTTCACTTCACTTCAGTCGTTCAGTCGTGTCCGACTCTTTGCGACCCCATAAATTGCAGCACGCCAGGCCTCTCTGTCCATCATCAACTCCCGGAGTCTACCCAAACCCATGTTCATCGAGTCGGTGATGCCATCCAACCATCTCATCCTCTGACGTCCCCTTCTCCTCCCGCCCCCAATCCTACCCAGCATTAGGGTCTTTTCCAATGAGTCAACCCTTCGCATGAGGTGGCCAAAGTATTGGAGTTTCAGCTTCAACATCAGACCTTCCAATGAACACCCAGGATTGATCTCTTTTAGAATGGATTGATTGGATCTCCTTGCAGTCCAAGGGACTCTCAAGAGTCTTCTCCAACACCACCGTTCAAAAGCATCAATTCTGCGGCGCTCAGCTTTCTTCACCGTCCAACTCTCACATCCATACATGACCACTGGAAAAACCATAGCCTTGACTAGACGGACTTTTGTTGGCAAAGTAATGTCTCTGCTTTTAAATATGCTATCTAGGTTGACCATAACCTTCCTTCCAAGGAGTAAGCGTCTTTTAATTTCATGGCTGCAGTCACCATCAGCAGTGATTCTGGAGCCCAAAAAAACCAAGTCTGACACTGTTTCCACTGTTTCCCCATCTATTTCCCATGAAGTGATGGGACCAGATGCCATGATCTTAGTTTTCTGAACGTTGAGCTTTAAGCCAACTTTTTCACTCTCCTCCTTCACCTTCATCAAGAGGCTCTTTAGTTCTTCTTCACTTTCTGCCATAAGGGTGGTGTCATCTGCATATCTGAGGTTATTGATATTTCTCCCGGTAATCTTGATTCCAGCTTGTGTTTTTTCCAGCCCAGCGTTTCTCATGATGTACTCTGCATATAAGTTAAATAAGCAGGGTGACAATATACAGCCTTGACGTACTCCTTTTCCTATTTGGAACCAGTCTGTTGTTCCATGTCCAGTTCTAACTGTTGCTTCCTGACCTGCATACAGGTTTCTCAAGAGACAGGTCAGATGGTCTGGTATTCCCATCTCTTTCAGAATTTTCCACAGTTTATTGTGATCCACACAGGCAAAGGCTTTGGCATAGTCAATAACGCAGAAATAGATGTTTTTCTGGAACTCTCTTGCTTTTTCGATGATCCAGCGGATATTGGCAATTTGATCTCTGGTTCCTCTGCCTTTTCTAAAACCGGCTTGAACATCTGGAAGTTCATGGTTCACGTATTGCTGAAGCCTGGCTTGGAGAATTTTGAGCATTACTTTACTAGCATGTGAGATGAGTGCAATTGTGCGGTAGTTTGAGCATTCTTTGGCATTGCCTTTTTTGGGGGATTGGAACGAAAACTGACCTTTTCCAGTCCTGTGGCCACTGCTGAGTTTTCCAAATTTGCTGGCATATCAAGTGTAGCACTTTCACAGCATCACCTTTGAGGATTTGAAATAGCTCAACTGGAATTCCGTCACTTCCACTAGCTTTGTTCGTAGTGATGCTTTCTAAGGCCCACTTGACTTCCCATTCCAGGATGTCTGGCTCTAGGTGAGTGATCACACCATCGTGATTATCTGGGTCATGAAGATCTTTTTTGTACAGTTCTGTGTATTCTTGCCACCTCTTCTTAATATCTTCTGCTTCTGTTAGGTCCATACCATTTCTGTCCTTTATCGAGCCCATCTTTGCACGAAATGGTCCTTTGGTATCTCTAATTGTCTTGAAGATATCTCTAGTCTTTCCCAATCTGTTGTTTGGAAAACGACAGAATGTTTTTCTTTCCCAGTCTGTTGTTTGGAAAACGACAGAATGATCTCTGTTCGTTTCCAAGGAAAAGCATTCAATATCACGGTAATCCAAGTCTATGCCCTGACCAGTAACGCCGAAGAAGCTGAAGTTGAACGGTTCTGTGAAGACCTACAAGACCTTCTAGAACTAACACCCAAAAAAAGATGTCCTTTTCATTATAGGGGACTGGAATGCAAAAGTAGGAAGTCAAGAAACACCTGGCGTAACAGGCAACTTTGGCCTTGGAGTACAGAATGAAGCAGGGCAAAGGCTAATAGAGTTTTGCCACGAGAACGCACTGGTAATAGCAAACACCCTATTCCAACAACACAAGAGAAGACTCTATACGTGGACATCACCAGATGGTCAACACCGAAATCAGATTGATTATATTCTTTGCAACCAAAGATGGAGAAGCTCTATACAGTCAGCAAAAACAAGACCAGGAGCAGACTGTGGCTCAGATCATGAACTGCTTATTGCCAAATTCAGACTTAAATTGAAGAAAGTAGGGAAAACCACTAGACCATTCAGGTATGACCTAGATCAAATCCCTTATGAGTATACAGTGGAAGTGAGAAATAGATTTAAGGGACTAGACCTGATAGACAGAGTGCCTGATGAACTATGGACAGAGGTTGGTGACATTGTACAAGAGACAGGGATCAAGAAAATCCCCATGGAAAAGAAATGCAAAAAAGCAAAATGGCTGTCTGAGGAGGCCTTACAGATAGCTTGGAAGGGAAGAGAAGTGAAAAGCAAAGGAGAAAAGGAAAGATATTTCCATCTGAATGCAGAGTTCCAAAGAATAGCAAGGAGAGATAAGAAAGCCTTCCTCAAGGATCAATTGAATGAAAACTCACCCATAATTCTACTATTCTTGGAATTCAAATTATTTTCTTGTTTTATTCTTTAATCATTTTGTTTTTATGCATTATGTTCAACTAAAATTTATGTGTGTGTGTATATATATGTTTGAGAGAGTCAATTCCTAGGTAGGTTGATAAGAAGTCCGGGGTCCCTAAGGAGGAGGAGAAAGGGGATTGGCGCTCTTGAGATATGGATCTGGAATTGTCAAGGAGGAGGAAGGGACAAACATCTTTTTTTCTCTACATTCCTTAGTCTTAGTCACATAAAAGTTTTTTTCTTTAAGCCTGGAACTGATGATTACACAACAAACAACTCAGTTCAAACTTTGTACTAAGGATTATAGAACAGCAATGTATCCTGCTTGAGGACAGTTTCTCCTTCCTGAAAACCTTCTGGCTAATCCTATTATCTTAAAATGTAAATTATGGGAGTGGGTCTAGTAAAATCTTTTCAACCTTGAGACATTCTTTTGATTTATTATAATAACTAATTAAAAAAATATATAGCTCTCTTGCTTAGGCTAGGGTGGGGGCACTCTCCGTCCCCCTTCTGATGTCTATGTCAGAAGCTTTCTCTGTCAGTTTTCTTACTTTAATAAAATTCTGCTACACAAAAGCTCTTGAGTGATCAAGACTGGTCCCTGGTCCCGAAGCTAAATCTTCTTCTTTGGAGATCACAAATCCAACCCCATTCACCATAAGCTATCATGTACATATATATGCATACATACATGCATATAGTACATTTTGGCCGTTAATTTATTATAAATATTTTCATGTCAGTGTGTAAATAGTTATTTTAATAGCTGCCACATATTACATGAATTGAAACATCATGAAATTTTTTTGCCAGTTATCTTGTTGTTAAATATTGAAGGTGTATATCTGTTTATTTTTACAAATATAGTGACAAGTATTTTTGTATATTTAATTGCTTTTTATTTTTCTTTTAAAAATATTTATTTTGGAAAAAATCAAAAATATAATTATAGTATTGAAGGGGTAAACATTGAGTGATTTTGCTTTCTCAGAATGTTGTATTAAACTGCACTTCCTATCAACAATATGTGTTTTTTTAAGTGTCACAAATAGGAATAGTCACATTATAAATTAGAGGATATATTTGGACCATTTAAGCTCTCAAATGAAATTCTGTTGTTTTATTTGGTATTTTTTACTATTATCAAGTGCTAGTATTGTATCATGTATTTATTTAATAGTTGTTTCTGTCATATCAATTACATGGCCTTAAATTTTCACATGGTTTTTATTTTTTATTTAAAATATTTTATAAATGTTATTTCCTAAGAAAACTGAAAGAAGAACTCACCCACTGTTTGTCCTTTGCTTTATTTTTGGAAATAAGAGCAGATAGGTGTAAAATACACATGAAATTATAAATAATTATTCAAATTTTGTAATTTTCTGATTATCAATAATACATTTTTAGCATTTTTTAAACTTTGTATTGAAACCTAAAAAGACAGTAAAAACCAACTCTCTTTAGATAGACTGGGAGGTTGGAGTAGGCAGATATAAGCTAGTATATATAGAATGGATAAACAACAAGGTCCTACTGTATAGCACAGGAAACTATGTTCAATATCCTATGATAAACTAAAATGAAAAAAGAATGTATATATGTGTAATCAAATCACCTTGCTTTACAGCAGAAATTAACACAACATTGTAAAAAAAAAAAAACAACACTACAATTTAAAAAGAAGGGAACTTCTATAAATAACAGCAACAGCAAAAAAAGGGAAAAAAACAGCTCTCTTTGTGTTTCAGAAAATAAATTGAACCTGTAATATCCCTCTTTCTTCAGTCCCTTCCTTCCTCCACTCTCTATTAAAGAAAGAGTAACACCTGCTGACTGGATAGGAGTGTTAGAGGGCATGAACATATTATTAATATATGGGTAAAATGAATAATTTCAAACAAAAAGAATGGTATTTGATATACAAAGAAAACAGTATCTGCAAATCAGGCTCTGGAGAGCAATGCAGTGAAAATGGGGAACATGTTACATGGGCAAACACTAAAACTTCCCAAGTTAAGAATCAGTGACCACTGAATAAAATGAGGTCTGGAGCAATATTTAGGGGATTAAATGCCTCTCACTGGAACTGCTCTATCTTCTCCTCTTATGTTTACTCAAGGCATTGACACAAGATCAGTCTATTTATTTCCTACCATCCTTCATCAGAATGCAAGTACTCTCAGAAATGGGCATCACCTGTTTTATTCCAGTGCCTAGGAAAAGAAAATTGCAACCCACTCCAGTGTTCTTGCCTGGAGAATCCTAGGGATGGAGGAGCCTGGTGGGCTGCTGTCTATGGGGTCGCACGGTCGGATACGACTGAAGCGACTTAGCAGCAGCAGCAGGAGGAGGTGCCTGGCACATAGTAGGTTCTCAATATGCATTGCGTAAATGAGCCAATATATTATGTAAATGAGCCAGATCCAAAAGTCTTCCCTGTGACTTTCAAATGGTAAAAGTTCTTCTGCTTCTAGATATATTTTCAGAGGTCTCATCTTTGATATTTTTCTATTAAATTTCGTAGGCCTGAGTTCTTTCTGGGAATTCTTTCTAGTTAGACTGTCATACCTATATTTCCATGATGCTTCTGTGATCACGTTTTCTAGAACCTTCAAAGGAATGTGGTGGAAAGTACAACTCATCAGTGGTTCATCAGGACTGTTAACCAAGTGTTATTGTAATCCCTGTTCTTTGTTTTAATAATTTAAAATTGTATCCTTGGCCTCTGTGACTATAGTACAAGGTGTTATATTTAATTGCTTTTGTCTTTCGCTTCAGAAGAGTAGGGCCAAGAGGACCTCTATAAAATTCTTCAATTATAAAAATTTTCCCAACTACTTTAAAGGTATACATCTTTATGTCCTTCTACACTTTTTTTTTTTTTTTAATCAACAAGTGGCAGTTTTGCTTGTGGTCACACTCTAGCCATTCCTGAATCACTGATCTAACTTCAAAAACATAAAAAAGTACGCTGTGCTTTTGAAGTTTGGCAGAGAATGCACACAAACATCCTAAGAGAGTACCATTTCTAAAAACCCATTTGCTATTAAGCAGTTTCAAATTTTCTTTTATTTCTGTTTTCCTTTAAAGAATACTTTTTTCCAGTCACTTTTCTCTTTTGGCTTTGCTTGTACCTAGTTTATTGTAAAGGGGACTTTGGATCTTACAGTTTTGCTTTTATACATTTATTCCAACATTGTTTTTGTCTTTCTTTTTATGCCATGTAGCCAAAGCATTTCTGCTGCTGTGTTCCTGAGTGGTTTTAAATGTGAAGCTTTCAATAATGTTTGTTTAACTGTTCAATCTTCATTTAGACTTTGGATAGCAGCCCTACTGAAGGCCTGGTACAGAGCAATAGGGAATCATGCAATCTGATTTAATTTTTTTAATAAAAAGTGAAAGTTAAAACTAATTTGCCAACAAGGGAGAGTAGGAAAGAAAAGAGCAACCCGATGATATTCCTGTGTTAGGGTGAATCCAGAATTGTAAGAATAAAAAGGCGTGAAGGGAGCAGTATTCTGACACTGCATTGAGTCCCTCAGTCAAGAGGACTGAGCGAATACAGTGCATCAGAGCTTCACAACAACCCTAGAGCTTCCCAACAAAATTAATAAATGGAAACAGCCACCAAGGCAACTGAAGCTCCACATCTTTCACAAGTAGTTATTTAGTTTGGATTTTGCTCAAAAGGGTATTTATTAAGCATCAGCAGTCTGAAAAAGACTTATTTTTTTTCTTTCCACATACTTTATCTCAGAGAATTCTAACAATAATAGTAGGGTATACCGAGTATTACCATTTATATAAAAGGAACTGAAATTAGAAATATTTTAAATAGCTTGCAAAAATTATACAGCTAGTAATTGTTCCAGTTGGAATTTTATTTCCAGATGGTCTGATTCTAAAGCTAGTGTTTTTGTTCTTTTTTTCATTTTATGTGACTTTCCCTGTTGAACCTACAGAGGCCAAACAAATCAAAAATAAATAACTAGATATTCATTGTGTGATTCATAAAAATACTCTAGTGGATAAGAATCAGGGTAAGCAGTATATCAACAAATTATTTTCTGATTTCAGGAAGAAAAAGTATATCTCAAAACATTTTATAAATGCCACATTTATTTACCTACTTAATCCTGTTTGGTTTTTCTTGATTTAATTTTTTAGTTATCTTTCAGGTAAGAAAACAACTAGAGTCAACAATAAATGAAATTAAGCGTTTTTTAAATTGTAATAAGAGTCCTTATAACACACAATATATATCATATACTTACATACGTATAGGCACACATTAAAAGCATAAATATATATATATATATTTCTGAATAAAAATATAGACAGATTTTAAAAGAATTTTGCCGTTTAAACTCTTTGAAAGATTTCATTTAAACCAAAAGTGGAAATATACCATAAAATAATAGGCTGTAAAATTACCTGTCTCTTACCATTCCCAGTGTCAGTTACATTGTGACTACTTTTATTAAGTATGTGAATATTTTAAAATTTTATTTTACCAATACACCTGCATTTAGGTCAAGCCACCACAATGAAGTGTAAATATTTTCTTTGCTAAATAATAACAGATCGGTTTTGCATTTATTCTATATTTTTCCTAACTTTCATTCTTTTCTTCCTCCCTTTCTCCCACTTTCATATTTTTTGAAAGGCCATCATGAGACTTTCATGCATTTTGTGGATTGCATTGTAATCATTGCCCCCATCAATAGGAGGTAACACCTCCTCTTTTGCTGTCAAAATTTCAAACATCCAAAATGCATTTAATCAAAAAATTTTTCCTTCGAACACACTTTACTTACCCTTTAATGTCCTCACCAAATAGTCTTCTACCTGTATTCACTAAATCCAGTGCATACTGAAAAATGCATTCCTGAATCTCATTCTTGCTCTCACAGCCTCTCTCTTGTGCAGTTACTAATATTCTCAATGATTATCTGCACAACAATCAAAATTTATAATAGATTATGAGTTACCATGGGCATATGTTCTTTTTATATTTGAGGATGGTAACCATCATTGAAGTCACAAATTAAGATGCAGACTATCTAGAAAGATAATGTAAGAGTGAATGAGAACACAAATCCCAGAGTCAGACTATTTGAATCTGAATTGAGGTTCCATCACTTATCAGCTTTGGAAAAATCAGCAAACTTTGCAGTGCCTTGATTTCATCACTGTGAAAAGCACATGTGCTTTATACTTACCCCTTGTGTCAACGGAGAGATCAAATGAGCAAATCTAAGTACATGTAAATCTCAACAAGGAGTACTTGACATAAAAGTGCTCAATAATGTTAATTCTTATTATTTTGTTTATTTTACTGTTTTTAAATTGATGATTTTCCCTGGAATTAAACAGTCTTAAATGTTATGCTTTATTTTATTAAATTCATGGATATTGAAGGTGGCTTGCTGGAATTAAAATATAATCTGTTGCTTCCTGCAATCTTATCACAAGATAAGATAATCTTATCATAAGATAAGATAAGAGGGAGGAAGAAAATGAAACTGTAGAATAAACTTAGAAACTGTAGAATGAACACAATAAAGCCTTGTTCTCATTATTAAGCTAGGTTTAAGTTGGTTGGTGACTGTTGTTATTAGAGTAGTTTTTATGTATGATTTGAAACTTATCTTTAGTCTAAGAGGGTAAAATGTTGGTGCTTATATAACACAAACACAGGATCATGCTACAGCTCAAATTTGAAAGATACCAGTTGATTATAAGTATTCTTTGAAATGATGTATTTAGTTCTTTTATACACCTCATGTTATTAATCAAGCAGAATTTAACACCCTTTGTATAATTGGGAAAAGCAACTTCATTTATATGAATGGAGAAATGAAAGATTAATATCAGAGACAGCCTCCTTTGGTGTTCAAACAATATGAGCAATCGTGTTTCCTCCATGTGTTGTTAACTGGACACCTTTTTGCTAGCATTCTTAGTAACTGGGAGTAAAGGATATGCTAATTCACTGTACGTTATTGAAGAAAGTCCCCTGCATATCCAACTGTGAACTGTTGATAAATCATGGTATTGGCAGAAATAAGTAGGTATGACTGCACACGTGTAATTTATACATCTATTTCTGTGTTTTCTCCTGCCATCTGTACAGTAGCAAGGAAGCTGAACCACATGCCTCACATTTATTTAATGTTCATATTTAACTCCCACACTTTTCCCAGGATGCAATAAAAGTATAATAATGATTACAAGGAAAATATTAATAAGGAAACAAATCAGAGAGCTCATGGGTTCAGCCAGAATGAACTTTCTCGTCCATGCCTGCCCATGTGAATACAGATCTGGATTCAGGCTAAGTTTTCATTACCTTATTTCTCCATTTGCAAGCCTGCATGAATACTAATGAAAGAAAGAGGTGTCAAGATAGGTAAACACACGGAATCGAATACATAGAGGTTTTCATTTGTTTCACATAGAATCATAATGTTTCCAGTCAACACAGTGGTTGGATATCAATACTAAGTATATAAATGATTTAATCATGTAAATAGCTATTATTCAAAGGTGAGGAGCATTTATTTAATTATTTCTGCTGAGTGAGTGGTTTGGAGAAATGCTGATTTCAGTGTTTTATGTGCTTCTTGAGAATGAGGCAGGCTGGTTAAAATAAAAACAAACAATCAATGAGCACAACTACATGGGTTATTGGAAGTTGTTTGTTTACTTGCATGCTGATTTACATGCCTGAACAAAATGAAAAAAGCCAAGAGTTCAGACCCATTAGAATAGTGCCTTCCTTTTGCAAATAAGCTATGATTATAATATATAGTGATGTGGTGTTGGATGTAGAGTCTCTGAAATGAAATTAGGTTTCCTCAGGCTCATTTTCACTACTGAATTTTATGGAAGAAAGTGAATTCTCTAGTTGGACTGTTAAGGCCTGTATTCTAAGGAAATAAATGAATATTTAATGAGTCCCAACCATGTGTAAGGCCTTGTGTTAGGCGCTCTGGAAAATGAGAAGTAAAAGACCTCGTGCTGATACTCAAGATAATGAAACAATTAAGAGATATAAACCTGTAACACGAAGTCTTAGAAACAATGGGATCTTTGATCTTGAGCTTGTGTTGGAATCCTGGATCACTTAACATCTCAGTGAATTAATGAATTTATTAAAGCACTTTAACTTTCCTGCCTATGTAATAGGAATAATGAAACCTAACTTGCAGGATTTGTATCAATATAAACAATTATTTACATGATACCATAAGCTAAATAGTGTATTTGCGTTTTGCACATCACCTGTAAATTTCTCTAAACTATAGGTTCGTTATATTATAGGTGAACTTCTGAAAATTTAGGTAAACACTAAACTGCAGTGATCAAAAAACCTAAAAATGAAGTGGCTCCAACAGGATCAAAGTTTATTTCTCTAGAGTGGTGGGCAATATCTGTCATGAGGGCAGACTGTGACACAAGAAAGTCATCCAGGGACAAGTGGGTCTGTTCTAGTTCTTATTAGGTTCTTAAATAGTACCTAATTCCAGCCACTTTGAATGAGAAGAATAAACAAGTTTGGAGCAAGTATTATGAGAAAATTATGAAAAAATAGTATTATGAAAAAACCTAGAAGTTGACTCCATCAATTCTGTAACATTCTGTTGATGAAGATTTACTCACATGGCTGTATTCAGATATAAGAGGGTCTGTAAAGTATAATCACAAGCTGTATGACAATATGCTCAGGAATATGGAAAAAAGTAGATTTGGAAGAGCATTAGTTTGCCATATTTGTCCACTCTTTCACAGTAATAGCAGAGTTGAATTTTGAATTTTTATTTCTGCTTGTGCACAACTCCCAAATTTATCTCTCTAGGCTAAAACTCTCTTCTGAGCTCCATACTGATAATTACCTCTCCCTTAACTTAAAATCTCCTCTTGTAGGTTTTAAAGGCATATGTGATAATCACATCTCAGTCGGTAAAGAATCTGCCTGCAATGCAGGAGACCGGGGTTCGATTCCTGGGTTGGGAAGATCCCCTGGAGAAGGAAATGGCAAGCCACTCCGATATTCTTGCCTGGAAAATCCCATGGACAGAGGAGCCTAGCTGGCTACAGTCCATGGGGTCACAGGGGTCGGACACGACTTAGCAACTAAACCACCACCACTAACAATCACATATCTTATCTCTTGATCTTCTTTATAAACCTGATTATTTTTTGTTGATTCCTTACAGCAGTGGAATATTCAGTTAAGCAAATCAGACACAAAGGTATTGCCCTGATCAGTCTTCACTACCTCATCTCTCATAGCCAATTGAACACCAAACCTTGGAGCTTTAACTTTCTAAATGTGACATATATCTAACCTGCCTCCCTCTCTTGCCACTGTTTCCACTCTAAGCCATGGTACCACCATCTCTTACTAGATTTAAAGTGCTTGTTTCTTAAATAGTTTACTCAGACCAACTTTGAACCTTATCAGTGTATTATCTACACATCAGCCAGAGATGATGTTAGTTTAGTATAGTTTAGTATTGTTTTGTTTTACACTTAGAAAATATGCTATTTAGTTGAAGACCAAAACAAGAATCTTCAATGACATCTTCAATGTCAAAGTACTCCATGCCCTAGCGCTTGCTTACATATGCAAACTCATTTCATATCTTGCTCTCCTTGCTTTTTCACTTCTCCTATATTAAAGGCTCATCTGTTCTCCCTAAGTTCCATGTGCTGTCCTGTGCTCAGTAACTTCAGTCGTATCTGACTCTTTGAGACCCTATAAACTATAGCCCTCCAGGCTCTTTTGTCCATGGGATTCTCCAGGCAAGAATACTGGAGTGGATTGCCATGCCCTTCTCCAGTGAAAGTGAAAGTTGGTGAGTTGTGTCCAACTCCTTGCGACTCTATGGACTGTATAGTCCATGGAATTCTCCAGGCCAGAATACTGGAGTGGTTGTGGTTCCCTTCTCCAGGAGATCTTCCCAACCCAGGGATCGAACCCAAGTCTCCTACATTGCGTGCATTTGGATTCTTTACCATCTGAGCCACCAGGAAAGTCCAAGAATATTGGAGTGCTCCCTTCTCCAGGCAATATTCCTGACCCAGAAATTAGACTGGGGTCTCTCTCATAGCAGGCAGACTCTTTACCAGATGAGCTACCAGAGAAGTCCTATATGAACAGAAGATATTAATTAATCACATATTATGAGTCTCTTTGAATATTCTGAGTTTCTGTTGCCCAACCTGACTGTGGATGGAGGTTCACAACATTGAACAAGAGGCAGTGATCAAGACCATCCCCAAGAAAAAGAAATGCAAAAAGGCAAAATGGTTGTCTGAGGAGGCCTTACAAATAGCTGAGAAAAGAAGAGAAGCTAGAGGCAAAGGATAAAAGGAAATATATACCCATTTGAATGCAGAGTTCCAAAGAAAAGCAAGGAGAGATAAGAAAGCATTTCTCAGTGATCAATGCAAAGAAATAGAGGGAAATAATAGAATGGGAAAGACAGGAGATCTCTTCAAGAAAATTAGAGATACCAAGGGAACATTTCATGCAAAGATGGGCTCGATAAAGGACAGAAATGGTATGGACCTAACAGAAGCATAAGATATTAAGAAGATGTTGCAAGAATATACAGAAGAACTGTAGAGAAAAGGTCTTCATGACCCAGAAAACCGCAATGATGTGATCACTCACCTAGAGCCAGACATCCTGGAATGCAAAGTCAAGTGGGCCTTAAGAAACATCACTACAAACAAAGGTAGTAGAGGTAATGGGATTCCAGCTGAGCTATTTCACATCCTAAAAGATTATGCTGTGAAAATGCTGCACTCAGTATGCCAGCAAATTTGGAAAACTCAGCAGTGGCCACAGGACTGGAAAATGTCAGTTTTCATTCCATCCCAAGGAAAGGGAATGCTGAAGAATATTCAAACTACCCCACATTTACACTCATCTCATATACTAGCAAAGTAATGTTCAAAATTCTCCAAGTCAGGCTTCAACGGTACGTGAACCTTGAAATTCCAGATGTTCAAGCTGGATTTTAAAAAGGCAGAGAAACCAGAGATCAAATTGCCAACATCCGTTGTCATCGAAAAAACAAGAGACTTCCAGAAAAACATCTACTTCTTATTTATTTACTATGCCAAAGCGTTTGACTGCATGGATCACAACGAACTGAGGAAAATTCTGAAAGAGATGGAAATACCAGACCACTGGACGTACCTCCTGAGAAATCTATATACAGGTCAAGAAGCAACAATTAGAACCTGACATGGAACAACAGACTGGTTTCAAATAGGGAAAGGAGTACTTCAAGGCTGTATATTGTCACCCTGCTTACTTAACTTATTTGCAAAGTGCATCATGTGAAGTGCTGGGCTGGATGAAGCATAAGCTGGAATCGAGATTGCTGGGAGAAATATCAATCAACTGAGATACACAGATGACACCACACTTATGGCAGAAAATGAAGAAGAACTAAAGAGCCTCTTGATGAAAGTGAAAGAGGAGAGTGAAAAAGTTGACTTAAAACTCAACATTCAATAAACTAAGATCCTGGCATCCGGTCACATCACTTCATTGCAAATAGATGGGGAAACAATGGAAACAGTGACAGACTTTATTTCCTTGGGCTCCAAAATCACTGCAGATGGTGACTGCAGCCATAAAATTAAAAGATGCTTGCTCCTTGGAAGAAAATCTATGACCAACCTAGACGGTGTATGAAGAAGCAGAGACATTACTTTGCCAACAAAGGTCTGCCTAGTCAAAGCTATGGTTTTTCCAGTAGTCATGTATGGATGTGAGAGTTGGACTATAAAGAAAGCTGAGAACCCATAGAATTAATGCTGTTGAGCTGTGGTATTGGAGAAGACTCCTGAGAGTCTCTTGGACTGCAAGGAGATTCAACCAGTCCATCCTAAAGGAAATCAGCCCTGAATATTCATTGGAAGGACTGATGCTGAAGCTGAAACTCCAATACTTTGGCTACCTGATGGGAAGAACTGACTCACTGGAAAAGACCCTGATGCTGGGAAAGATTGAAGGAAGAAGGGAAAGGGGATGGCAGAGGATGAGATGGTTGAATGGCATCACTGACTCTATGGACATGAGTTTGAGTAAATTCTGGGAGTTGGTGATGGACAGGGAATCTGGCGTGCTGCAGTCCATGGGGTCGCAAAGAATTGGTTACAACTGAGCGACTGAACTGAACTGAACTGACCTGAACTTGAAAATTTGAATTTCTGTAGCCCAACTTGACTGAGAAGAACTGTCTGCAAGTGAAGTTAATTTAACCTAATGGAGTTATGTTAGAAGAATGATAAAGTGTATGTATCAGGTAGTCTGTCAATAGTAGCCACTCGATACCGATTTTTGTAACTGTGCTTCTCAACATTCCACTTCAGGATACTCCCTTTTTAATTTTTTTTTTTTTTTTTAACTTCTGGAAACATTGATCTTGGTTTGTCATTAGTTCTATTAAAGGTTGGTCGTTTATATCATTTATCTTAATTCACTCTGCTGGTCTCAGTAACCACCCTTGAACATTATTTATCTTCGTTTGATTCACATTTGCTCAGCAGTCGCTTTCTGACATGACTCTTCCTCATACACTTTTTGTTTATTAAGCGGCAGATGTATGACATTGTTTGGTTTAGTTCTTTCCAATTCAATTCAACAGTATTTGCCTCACATCATCTTTCTTCATTGATGCATCTTTATCCTGTGGCATTCCCCTCCTCTCACTTGTGTACTTTAACAATGATCATATAATGGGATTCAATTTCTCTTATCTCCCATGCATTCAGAAGTCATCTGACATCATTTGCTTCTAGCCTTTATGGGTTCATTCAGAGACTATTTATTTTTATATCTTTTCTCTCATTGGGAAAGTATGTAGTTAATGCCACATGCTAGCCTTTTCTGTAGAACACTATTTCTGATCAAGAAGTTGGTCATTTATTCATGAACACTATTGAGACTTCTCAGCTTCAGTTGAGCCAGTGATGCATTTTCATCATATCAGACAAATTCTACAAAAATACTTTAATGATAAAAAGTGGAAATGAAGTGAACAAGGACATCCTTGGGATAGATTATTTAAGCTGTATTTTAAAAAATATGTTTCCTGGGCAATTCTCTGTATATGATTGCCCCAATATTTGTAGAATCGCTTCTTAATCCTTTACCTCCAAAAAGAAAAAAAGTAGAATATTTTGTGAGGTTCTACAAATTGTTTAAACCTTCATAATGGCTTTTGCCTTCAGTTTAAAACATCCATAAGTACAAAGTGTAGATTTGCCCTCCCACAAGCATTGAAACTTGCCTGCTCATGAGATATCTTACCACATATTCTCTCCAATTTCACATGAAGTTTAATGCTGGAAGGTGTGTAGGCAGAGTGAGTGATAGCTTTATGATTACAAGATGGAAAAAATATATTCATTTAACAGTGAATGTACATAGTCCTTTGTCAATTTTTACCAAAATCAGTTCATCTAGTTCATCATAACATTCAGAGATTAATGATTCAAAGCCCATTTGACACCGTTTCATAAAGGGTTAATGTATTTTTGACAAAAGAAACCATTTGCTCAAATATTTTTCTCTCCTGAAGTTTAACTTAAAATTCAGTTACATACTTAAATAATCTGTATAACTACATGTTATCCAATAGTAATTTTCAATTAAAACTTAGAATGTTGCAGGAGAATCTACCAAGCAACCTGAAATATAGACTTCCTGAAATATATACATTCACATATATCAACTCTAAGATTAGCCTTTCATATTAAGTAAACTTAGATATAAGAATTATATATAAGATACGATTCTTAGATATAAGAATTTTGACAATTCTATTTCTGACTGCTTTTGATGTCATCAAGACCTCTCTCCCTTAGCAATATAATATAATGTTATGATGCTTACCTGGCTAGATATGAAAATAATGGTCATATGGATATCAGATTTTTTCTTCTAGCCCTCATCAAAGTCTTCAGACAACTGACAAAGCAATGAAATGATAAAACCTTTTCTGGTTCCTGGAGCCTTAGGTAAATCCCCGACGTTATGATGCATGAGAGCACATCATGAGCACAGAATATATCACTTTGCTTTCATAGACTGATACAGTGAATATAAAAATGAAATATTTGAATATTGCAAATGCAAAATATCTTGGAAACTCTCCTCCCAGTTGTATTTCTCTTGTTTCTTCATAACAATATTTGTTCCATTACATCCTTTAATGAAAAAGGGAATTGAGACAATAGGAGTGTTTCTGATACTTTTAGAGCAATATATCATTTTTTAACAATTCAGTCTACTACACTGTGAGTTAAGTGACATTATCTAGATTCTAGAGTGCCCTAACTTTTAAGGGAACAAACCAAGTTGTCTAGATTCAAAATTAACATTCACACTGTATTCTCCATGTTCCCCATGGGAGGGGGTATATTCCCATAGCATATAATATGAACGTGGCTCCTAGAGTTGTGTTTTGTTGGTTTTAAGGTCTAGGTGCATTCTCACACTGTCTGACATTCATAAATACCTGGTTAGTTGTATGTCATAAATGAGGGAGCAACAAGCCTTGTCCTCAACAAGATGGAAAGTAAAATGTGAAATATGGGAGAAAAAACTCTTAAACAGTAGAATCCCTAAATCCAGACCCAGTAGAGTCAGAGATTGGTGGCAAAAAGAAAAATAAGCACACTTCAGTGAAAGTTTACCCATAGAGCTAAACCTGTTGAATTTAAAGAAGTGCTTTTAATTTTCAGATTATGTCTCTACTTGACAATTGTTTTTTTCTATTACAAGCAACAGACCCTGTCTAGTCAGTTTGGGCTGTCTTAGTTGAGCCTGTCATAACAGAGTATCATAACTAGGTGACTTATGAAAAATAAACGTTTATTTCTCACAATCCTGTGTTTTGGGAAGTTTAAGATCAAATTGCAAGCAAATTTGACTACTGATGAAGGCCTGCTTCCTTGTTCATAGAGGTTCATGCTCTTGCTGTGTCCTCACATGGAAGAAGGGGCAAGGATGTTCTCCAGGGTTTCTTTTATAAGGACGTTACTCCCATTCATGAAGGCTCTATCACCCCCAACCCATCCCACCGAAAAAATTCACCTCCAAATGCCATCTCATGGTTATTAGGTTTCAACATATAAACACATTCAGTCTGCAGAAGATACATTTTGAAATATTTTGTTAGCTTATGAAATACAGTTTTTGAAACTGCTGTGGTGAGACACTAAGATTTTTTAAAAAATTGATTGTCATCCCTCATGCAAATTCCAGCCCACTCAATTTCATATTGTTTTCTATTTTAACCATGGAGAAGAGATGAGTGGGGAGAGACTTTTTAATAATCTATTGGTCACTGTGCAATTCATTACAGTTCTCTTTTCCTGTTAGACTCTCACATGGTTGCTACTAGATTCTAATGACAGCAACAATGGTCATTAGTGATGGTGATTTAACGTATTTCATTCAAATATCTCAAAGCACATTATAGCCACAGTAACAGATACTGAGTCAGTTTTAATGGCTTCATAAGATAATGTTTCGTAGAGATGAATGCCCATTATTTTAATCATGGCATTCATAATTATAATATTTTCTTTATTTTTTATTGAGTGGTAATATGAAATGAACCAGAAAATCACAACATTATTTTCAGTGTTATGTTCATAATGCTCGATTCTGTGTCTTATTGTTTTATATGTGTACATCTAGACTTCTTAGCAAGATTTTTATTTCCTCAAATGTGAAATTGTTTATTTTTATTTTTGTATGTGTCAGCTAAAGAATTCACTTCAGGACTGGTGGCATAAATAGGGCTCAGAAAACACTTTTTGTATTCTGTTTAATAACAAGGTTAGCTTTAAGAGCTACAATACAGTATACTAATGCATATATATGGAATTTGAAAGATGGTAACGATAACCCTATATGCGAGACAGAATAAGAGACACAGATGCATGGAACAATTTTATGGACTCTGAGGGAGAAGGTGAGGGTGGGACGTTCTGGGAGAATAGCATTGAAACATGTATATTATCATATGTGAAACAGAACACCATTCCATGTTCGATGCATGAGACAAGGGCTCAGGGCCGGGGCAATGGGATGATCCAGAAGGATGGGATGGGGAGGGAGGTGGGTGGGGGGTCCAGGAGGGGGAACACATGTAAACCCATGGCTGATTCATGTCAATGTATGGCAAAAACTATTGCAATGTTGTGAAGTGATTGGCCCCCAACTAAAATAAATAAATTTATATATAAAAAAAAAAAAAAGAAGTTAACTAAAAAAAAAAAAAAAAAGAGCTACTTATATTTTCAAAAGATAGGGTAGCTTTAACCTTTTGGGTTGGTCAAAAAGGTTGTTCAGATTTTTCCATAACAGCTTACAGAAAAACCTAAACAAATTTTTGCCTAACCCACTACATATAGACAAATAAAAGTAAAGATTTGATAAATGTATACTTCTAACTCAAAGACTGAAATAGAGAGGAAGAAGATCATAAATAGATAAATCAGTTTTAGGAGTATAATTTTATAATTGTCTATAGTGTGTTAATGCATTTTAACATTGGGTCAATAATGTTATGATAATTTTATAGTTTAATAAATAAAAGCAAGCCCTATTTTCACAGTATGTAATAACTGGCACAGTATCTGAAAGCTGAGCTTTGTAGTATTTCCAACTGTAATATAACTAACAAAATGTATTTTTCACTGTCTTAATTTCTTTTTCAAATTTTTTCACAAAGCAAGCCTATCCACAGAATGGCATCTATATATGTTTTTCATATTATGAGACTTTTTAACTACTACAGAATCTTCTCTTCGATCATCTGCAAATGTTAAAATCCAAGCTTTGGAAAGAATTCAATGATACTGATGAGATTTTTCTATAAATTCATTTCTTCACTGCATTTCTTTACTTTCTTCTTTAAGTTACTTTAAGAACTTTTTAAAGCTTTTGTTACAATAAATTTTATGTCTGATTTTGAAAAGACAAAATGTATTTCCTTAAGTATATTGATACTATTCCTTTGAATGACTTCCTCACATTTGGAAATGATTACAATAATCCCAACGGTTGTTTTATGTAGTCTATGGGCTTGTATAGTTATGTGTTGTGTATTTTATCCATTTTGTCTATATAGGTACAAAATGTGTTGTTAACACACAAAAGCCCACTTGTTCTATGATCAGTGAATCTAAGACACTATAGAAAATAGCCATATGGTGAATCTATACCATGAAAGTTACTACATTTTCCTTCTTTTTAAAGTTTTCTAAAGTCATCTTCTCTGAATTCTATTCTCTGAATAGAAAACCACTTATCTCATGCAATTTCTGTCTGCAATATTTATGAGATGAGTTTTCCCCTCTTACTTCAAGGTCTCCCAAATTTTCTAATGACCCTAGTCTGCTGGAAGTAATACTTAATGCCTCAGAGTTTCCTGAGGGGCCCTTTAAGCATTCTTTCCACACTTGAAGAACAGCCCAGGTTTCTTAATGGTGAGCTTGTCACACCAGATTAGCTGAGTTTTATATTGAAATGTGACATTTCTGGGTGTGCTCACAGTTACAAATTCAGTTTGTCCAATTATATCCTGGTAAGAGAATGTGTATTATTGAACCCTAGAAATAACTGCATCCCATAGGAAATAAAGGGATTGAATGAAGGCACCCTGTTAGCCAATATTGAGGAATCTTATGAACAGAGTCAGATGATATCTGCCATTTTATGCAGATAAGCACTTTCAATAACTCTTTACTTTTTATCAGCAAAGAAACTCCACTTTCAAAAAAGTAGAAGTCATAGAAACTTCTTTAATTTACATCGCTAGTGCCTTTATCACTCCTAAATCAGCATTTTTCATTCTGTGATTTCTTAAATTCTGAAAATATACAACCTTTTACTAATGAAACACATTTTCTTTAGACTTTTATGTGTGTTATTTTCTCTTTTCTATTGTGAAGTATGTTTTGTAAAAAATCACTATTGTCTTTGCTTATAAAATTTGGTTCACTGATAATCTGAAATATTTCTCAATATGAGAATCATCAATTTACTTCTTAAAGCATAAATATTATGTCAATTTCTTCTTATTGAATTAGAATGAGCTAGTGAATTTTAGCTAGCTATTAAGCCTATTATCTAAGGAGGTTTGCTTCCCTGGGTGGTAAGTTATTCATCTTGTTACTTTATAATTTTTTTTAACACTTCCAGCTTGAACAGGTGTGGGAAATTACTACTGTACTTTACATTAAAGAAATCTATTGGGGAAAACTTGAATGTATAAAATAAGAAAATCCATTAGAGAAAATTGGCAATGAGCTATAATTTTATCACTAGGAAAAATGAATTTCTTTATAAATATAACAATGCAAATGGAAGTTCTTGGTTGATTTGTTATTTTCAAGTCATAAATTTAGTTGAAGAGATATCAGGCAATAGAAAAACTGCAAGGTAGAATGACAGATCCTATGTCAACTAAAATTTAATCAAAAGTAAGTATGAAACAACTAAAAAGTCATAATATAGAAAAAATAAAAGATGAGTTAAATTTTATAAATTATTTCTATTATTTCAAAGAAAATCATCATGTTTAACAAGCTGTCTTTTGTAATTCTTCTTGTAAAATAAGTGAAACTATGGTGACATCAAATAATTATTATTCTTTTGAGAAGTTACTTCTTTAATCATAAGAAGTAATTTTAATATTTATTTTATTTTTATTTTTTATAACTACACTGGCCTTCATCACTGTGTGCAGGCTTTCTCTATTTGTGGCAAGTCTCTAATTATGGTGTGTGGGCTTCTCATTGCAGTGGCTTCTCTTGCTGGAGAGCACAGGCTCTGGAGTGTGCCGGCTTCAGTAGTTGTGGTTCACTGGCTTAGTTGTCCTGTGGCATAAGGATTCTTTCTGGACCAGGGATTGAACCCATGTCCCCTGCATTTGCAGGTAGATTCTTAACTTCTAGACCACCAGGAAGCCCTAGGTTTTTTTCTGTTTTTAAAATACTAGCTTATCAAATTTGTGGGGCAGGCTTAAATTAGAACTAGATCTCCTTTTTAAAGAGTCTCATGAAATGTTTCTTTCAGGTCTGTGTGGGCTGACTTATTTTAACTTTTGTAGGAGTCAGGATTCATAGAATCTTTACATTTTAGAAGAGACTATAGAGTTCATTCACCTGATGATCTTTTTACAGTTGCAGTCACAGTGGGCCACATGGTTTAAATGCCTTCAGTCACACAATCAATAGCAATTGTCTGACTCTCTTATTTTTAATCACCGATTTGAGACCAAATATTAGCCAAAGAGTAGCCTTTTAAAATTACATATAAAACTAAAGTTAATTATAATAGAAAATTTAAAAGAACAAGGGCTTTGTATTAATAGGTGAATATCTAATTCAGCCAAATTTCTTATATATATATTTAGGTTCATGTATGTTTTTACATGTATTTAGGTACATTTATGCGGATTAAGGATAGATCTCATTCATTGTTATTTAAATTACTGTTTCCAAACTTCTCTTCTATTCATTATATGTATCACCTACCATCTTCATAGTAATACAGTAGCTGTCCTACATGAGTCTTACCTTCATACTTCTCAATTCTCAATTTATATCTCATTAACATATATTCTGACCATAGTTGAGCTTGATCAGTGACTCATTAACCTTTTCAAAAATAATTTATTAATAACCTATCATGTACCTTACATTGTATGAAGATGCACTGATGAATAAGGTAGATTGGATACTTTCCCACAAAGAGCTATGGAAGGAATTATCTATAGTAGGGCAAGGGTCTCCATTAACTGATACCAGTCCTTGAAATGCCTCACTGATTAACAGATTATCCCCAAAATATAGCAGCCTAAAACAACAAGTATTCATTATCTCTCAGTTTCTGTACTTTTGGGAATCTAGGCATAGATTAGCTGGGTCTTCCATTTCAGAGTTTCTCATCAGACTGCAATCACAATGGCAGTCAGGTCCAGAGTGCCATCGGAAGGCTCAACTAAGGGATATCTGCCTCTGCCCTCATTCACATGGTTCTGAACAAGATTCAATTCCTTGTGGTTTGTTGGACTGAGGACTTCAGTTCACCACTGGCTGTGGGATAGAGGCTTCTATCAGTTCCTTGTCATGCGGACCTTTCCACAGTGAACATCATAGCATGGTGTCTGGCTTCCATCATGGTGCCAAGCAAGGGAGAAAGAAGAAAATCAAAATAGAAGCCCAAGTCTATTTGTAACCTAATCTTGAAAGTCACAGCCTATCCTTTTTGCCGTATTCTGGTCATTAGAAGAAAGTCACAGCATCTAGCTCACCCTTTTAGGAAGAATATCAAGGGTATTAAAACCAGAAGTTAGATATCATTGGGAATTATCTTAGAAGCTACTCACCGCAGGCTTTTTTTAATAAATATATCAGTATGTGATAAAATAGTCAGATTTAACCAGATTTCAAGTAGAAACCAATATTGTATGAAAAATTGTGAAGGGATTGTCATTTTATTCCATGATGTGTACCATTTAACAAGTTAGCCTGCCAATATTTCATGGATCTGGTATGAAGACAAGAGACTCTGGGCTCAGAGAGTAGACTAAGGACAGTTTATCACTTGAAGTAGAAGTAACCAGAGCACCAGCATTTTTAGTATTGTTTCATCAACCCAATTATTTCCAAAGTGAACAAACAGTGCCAGATTACTCTTGCACATGCAGTGAATTGAATTATAGGTAAGGAATCCTGAATTTAACAAGTCTAATATTTTCTAACAGTAAGCATACCTGCTGTTTGCTCCAAAGACAGATGCTATCTCTGCATTTCAGGTTATAAGCAAACATTTTCTTTGCTTCAGAGAAAAACTCTGTCCTCCAAAGTTGTTCGCAATACAAACCTTCTTGAAAAGATAGTTGAGAATAAAGGGCAACAAATATCTCTTTCACTCTTAAGACATGCTGACATATGATTATCTCATGGATGATTGTTTCTCAACATACCGGTTATTTCACCACAAATAGTTTAATAAGCATTGATGTACATGTTTGCTCACAAAACTTATAATCTAGAGGTTTTCAATCTCTTTTCTGTATGGTTCCAAGGTCCTGTGGTGGTGCCTCTGAAGTCATTGTAGGGATTGGTAAATTTAAAAAGAAAAGAAACCTTTGCTTCAGATATATCTCATTCTTTTTTATATTTTAGAGTTTGAGGTAAGAATCAGATCTTCAGTTCAGTCGCTCAGTCATGTCCGACTCTTTGCGACCCCATGAATTGCAGCACACCAGGCCTCCCTGTCCATCACCAACTCCTGGAGTCTACCCAAACCCATGTCCATCAAGTCGGTGATGCCATCCAACCATCTCATCCTCTGTCATCCCCTTCTCCTCCTGCCCCCAATCCTTCCCAGCATTAGGGTCTTTTCTAATGAGTCAATTATTCGCATGAGGTGGCCAAAGTATTGGAGTTTCAGCTTCAACATCAGTCCTTCCAATGAACACCCTGGACTGATCTCCTTTAGGATGGACTGGTTGGATCTCCTTGCAGTCCAAGGGACTCTCAAGAGTCTTCTCCAACACCACAGTTCAAAAGCATCAATTCTTCTGCACTCAGCTGTCTTCACCGTCCAACTCTCACATCCATACATGACCACTGGAAAAACCATAGCCTTGACTAGACGGACCTTTGTTGGCAAAGTAATGTCTCTGCTTTTAAATATGCTATCTAGGTTGGTCATAACCTTCCTTCCAAGAAGTAAGCGTCTTTTAACTTCATGGCTGCAATCACCATCAGCGGTGATTTTTATGGAGAGCATAAATCCCTTTCAAACTCCTTTCCATATTTTCACCCAAGATGGAGCTAACTAGAGTATATGCAGCAGCATTTCTAGTTACTGTTTATTTTATTTGAATAACATTTTCCTCAACATATTTCCATTCTTATGGGTCTGCACAGTGTAGCCTTAATTTAGATTTGACTCTAGTCAAATTTTATAATAGCAAATTTTATAATTATTTTGGAGCCCAAAATAATAAAGTCTGACACTGTTTCCACTGTTTCCCCATCTATTTCCATAAAGTGATGGGAGCAGATATCATGATCTTAGTTTTCTGAACGTTGATCTTTAAACCAGCTTTTTCACTCTCCTCTTTCACTTTCATTAAGAGGCTCTTTAGTTCTTCTTCACTTTCTGCCATAAGGGTGGTGTCATCTGCATATCTGAGGTTATTGATGTTTCTCCCGGCAATCTTGGTTCCAGCTTGTGTTTCTTCCAGCCCAGCGTTTCTCATGATGTACTCTGCATATAAGTTAAATAAGCAGGGTGACAATATACAGCCTTGACGTACTCCTTTTCCTATTTGGAACCAGTCTGTGCTGAAATGTAGAAATGAACTAGAATAGCCCAAAGTGAATGAGGTAAAGATAAGCCCTGATTATAGGAATTAACCACAATTTCTTGAGAATTTCTTCCAGAGAAACAGATTAGAAAAGAATAAAGTCTTTGAAAGCACGCGCAGAAAGATTTGCAACATGGTACATGTTTACACCTTGGAACAACCAAGAAATTTCATCTCTTAATTTTATAAGCTCATTTCACTTTGCAATGTTTAGTGTGATATACTGATTAGAAAGATAAGAAATGAAAAATCTGCTGTGTGAGAGGAGGAAAAGACATTGTTGCTAACTAACAGAAATAATAGAAATTTAAGTCAGTTAATTCCAGAGAAAACGTCTAGGCCAAAAGAAACTATGGAGAAGTGATAAATACAATAAGAAAGCAAGGAAAACTGAAACAGTTTGCATAATTTTAATCACAAAGTGAGAAAGACCAAGAATATAGTAAAAATCTGACCAACTAGAGTTAACAACTAGAGTCAAATCTAAATTAAGGCTACACTGTGCAGACTCATAAGAATGGAAATATGTTGAGGAAAATGTTATTCAAATAAAATAAACAGTAACTAGAAATGCTGCTGCATATACTCTAGTTAGCTCCATCTTGAGTGAAAATCTGGAAAAGAGTTTGAAAGGGATTTATGCTCTGCATAAAAAAAAAACGGTATCTCAAAGGAAAAGAATTTGAGGTAGATGCTTGGGAGTGATTTTATGTCTAGGCACTCAAGAGAGATATTGGTGATTCTTTACCTATTGCTATCCACCTTCACAATGCAAGTTGGAGTAGGTGATAAAGGAGGGAGTAAACTTTCACATAGTTTCTTCTCTGCTTTCTGATACTGTTGGAGGCCCCACATATGAGGAAAAGCTTAAAATCTTGAATTTAGTGCTCTATGTGAATTGGACTGGGACTGGTACAGGAGTCCAGGCAGCTTACTACTATAGAATGCTCTCCTTGTTTGTATCATCTCCAAGAGTGTTGAATATTGGTTCCTTGTGTGTGTGTGTGTGTGTGTAAACCATATGTTAAAATTTTAAATAATATAGATAAAGCAATAACCCCCTGACTATCACTTCCCCATTTCAATATCGTTTCTGTTCTCAGATACACATACTATCAGTTTTGGTATTTTTTGAAATCTATAAACAAGCATTTATGTCATCATATATCCATGTGTAGAAATGGAATTATATACAACAGAGATCAGGAATCTTTAGCCTGGTGGTCAAATCTTGTTGGCCTCCTTTTTGTTTACTGCCTGTGAGCTAAGGTTCGTTTTTGCAGTTTTTAAATTGTTACTTTTAAAGAGTTATGTAAGAACATACCTATATGACAGCCGCTATTTTGCCTCATGATGTGCAAAGTCTTAAATATTTGTTATCTAGCCCTTTAAGAAATGGTTTGTCAATCTTGAATATAGAATGAATTATTTTCTAAAATATCTTAAAATATATGCAAGAACATTTCTTGGAGATCTGTCTGTGAATCTATCTTATTCTTTATAGCTGAAAGATGATATTGCAGAGTATGGATTATTGCTTTAAATTCTATCAAGACCACATATGCCTTGATAGATAGTAACATTGTCCTGTTTTTAACATCAGAGATAATACTGAAATGCCCAAACATTTTGGTGCACAGGGGAAAGTATTTGCTCATGAATGTTTCCATTGATATTAAAAATAATGTACTTAGAATGTCTTCACAAATTTGAGGTCATTTCCCACTTACAAGATTTTTACCAAACTCTTAGTATATTCAGTTCAGTTCAGTTGCTCAGTCGTGTCCAACTCTTTGCAACCCCATGAACCACAGCACGCCAGGCCTCTCTGTCCATTAGCAACTCCTGGAGTTTACCAAACTCATATCCATCGAGTCTGTGATGCCATCCAGCCATCTCAGTCTCTGTCGTCCCCTTCTCCTCCTGCCCCTAATCCTTCCCAGCATCAGGGTCTTTTCCATTGAGTCAACTCTTCGCATGAGGTAACCAAAGTATTGGAGTTTCAGCTTCAACATCAATCCATCCAAGGAACACCCAGGACTGATCTCCTTTAGGATGGACTGGTTGGATCTCCTTGCAGTCCAAGGGACTCTCAAGAGTATTCTCCAACACCACAGTTCAAAAGCATCAATTCTTCGGCGCTCAGCTGTCTTCACCGTCCAACTCTCATATCCATACATGACTACTGGAAAACCAGAGGACCTTTGTTGGCAAAGTAATGTCTCTGCTTTTAAATATGCTATCTAGATTGGTCATAACTTTCATTCCAAGGAGTAAGCGTCTTTTAATTTCATGGCTGCAATCACCATCAGCAGTGATTTTGGAGCCCAAAAAAAAAAAAGTTTGACACTGTTTCCACTGGTTCCGCATCTATTTCCTATGAAGTGATGGGACCAGATGCCATGATCTTAGTTTTCTGAATGTTGAGCTTTAAGCCAGCTTTTTCACTCTCCTCTCTCACTTTCATCAAGAGGCTTTTTAGTTCCTCTTCACTTTCTGCCGTAAGGGTGGTGTCATCTGCATATCTGAGGTTATTGGTATTTCTCCCAGCAATCTTGATTCCAGCTTATGCTTCTTCCAGACTAGCGTTTCTCATGATGTATTCTGCATATACGTTAAATAAGCAGGGTGAAAACATACAACCTTGCCGTACTCCTTTTCCTATTTGGAACCAGTCTGTTGTTCCATGTCCAGTTCTAACTGTTGTTTCCTCACCTGCATACAGGTTTCTCAAGAGGCAGGTCAGGTGGTTTGGTATTCCCATCTCTTGAAGAATTTTCCACAGTTTGTTGTGATACACATAGTCAAAGGCTTTGGCATAGACAATAAAGCAGAAATAGATGTTTTGCTGGAACTCTCTTGCTTTTTCGATGATCCAGCGGATGTTGGCAATTTGATCTCTGGTTCCTCTGCCTTTTCTAAAACCAGCTTGAACATCTGGAAGTTCACGGTTGACGTGTTGCTGAAGCCTGGCTTGGAGAATTTTGAGCATTACTTTACTAGCATGTGAGATGAGTGCAACTGTGCGGTAGTTTGAGCATTCTTTGGCATTGCATTTCTTTGGGATTGGAATAAAAACTGAACTTTTCCAGTCCTGTGGCCACTGCTGAGTTTTCCAGATTTACTGGCATATTGAGTGCAGCACTTTCACAGCATCATCTTTCAAGATTTGAAATAACTCATCTGGAATTCCATCACCTCCACTAGCTTTGTTCGTAGTGATGCTTCCTAAGGCCCACTTGACTTCACATTCCAGGATGTCTGGCTCTAGGTGAGTGATCGCACCATCGTGATTATCTGGGTCATGAAGATCTGTTTTGTATAGTTCTTCTGTGTATTCTTGCCACCTCTTCTTAATCTCTTCTGCTTCTGTTAGGTCCATACCATTTCTGTCCTTTATTGAGCCCATCTTTGCATTAAATATTCCCTTGGTATCTCTAATTTTCTTGAAGAGATCTCTAGTCTTTCCCATTCTGTTGTTTTCCTCTATTTCTTTGCATTGATCGCTGAGGAAGGCTATCTTATCTCTCCTTGCTATTCTTTGGAACTCTGCATTCAAATGGGAATATCTTTCCTTTTCTCCTTTGCTTTCGCTTCTCTTCTTTTCTGAGCTATTTGTAAGGCCTCCGCAGACAGCCACTTTACTTTCTTGCATTTCTTTTCCATGGGGATGGTCTTGATCCCTGTTTAGTATATTACTATGAGATAATTTTTAATTTTAAATATAACCTCCATGTAGGCCATACTTGCATCAGTAGGCATAATACACTTTCCCATAGGCAATGCTGTGAAGTATGACAAGTTATAACCACAAAAATATTTGGTGAACACAGAAATATAACAAGGTGCATCAGTTATGTGAATTTAATGCTTAAAAACATCAAACTAATTCAGCCTAGTGAAACCATCTCTAAAATCAGGACAGTCTTGTTAATAAACCATCAGATTATAGGCAGCTGTGTGTGTGTATGTGTGTTAGTTGCTCAGTTGTGTCTGACTCTCTGCAATTCCATGGACTATAGCCCTTCAGGCCCCTCTATCCATGGAATTCTCTAGGCAAGAAGACTGGAATGGGTACTCATTCTCTTTTCCAGTGGATCTTCCCAATGAAGCAATTGAATCCGGGTCTCCTGTGTTGCCAGCAGGTTCTTTACCATCTGAGCCACACTTCTTTTAAATAGGCTTATGATTCTCATTTTCAATATATATAGTTCTACCTCTTTATACTGGCACATAAGAATACATATAATTTTGATGAATGTTTAAATGTTTATACTGTTTATTTTTAAGATTAATATTTTTTGATGCATGTTTACAGGAACATAGATTATAGAAGAATAAATTAAATTTGATTAATTCAAATAATCAGTTTATATGGGAAAATAATATAGTTATCATAAATTCTTAGAAACACTTATATTGACCAAATTTAAAATACTATAGGTAATATGGAGAGATATCAGAGTTAATCAGAGACAGCTATATGCAAAAAAATAGTATATTTAAAAAGGTTAACTGTGCTTTTAAAACAATATGTTTAAAATATACTTGTTTTCCTAGCTTGCAGAAGTTTTATCAACAGAATGTAAAAAAAAAGGAAAACCATAAAGATTGAACATTTCTATGTTCTCAAATTTCAATGTATATCAGAATTCCCTAGAGGGCCTATTAAAACTTCTGAGCTCCATCCCCAGTCTGAATCAGAACGTGTGTTTTGGTGCATCAATTTGACTGTGCTAAATCATCCACCCTCCAAATTCCTTTCTTGTAAGTTTCTGGACAGGTGGATTATGTAAGATAGTCTTGTGAGAGTTGGAAGAAGGAAGGGAATCACAAGCCATTTTGTACCATAAGTATAACATTTACCCAGTGATTGAAACACAACCTAGGTGCTATGATGAAGGGGTTTTGAAGATATATTTAAAATCCTAAAAAGTTGACTTTAAATTATTGAGATTGTCTTGGATGGACCTCAACTAATTCATTGGAAGCCCTTAAAAGAGCACTTAGACCTGAGAGAGAGACAGAGACAGAGAGAGAGGGAGAATGAGAGAGACTTTCACCAAAGACAGCCACTTCAGCCCATGTTCATGGATTTCAGCCTCTCTGTGATCTTTGCTTCTTAAATGCCTACCCTAAGAGCTTTGAACTTACTTAGCCGACTCTGACAGTTGTACAAACCAATTTCTCATATTAAATTTGTCTTTCTATATAATGTGTAATATATATATATACATACCTGATTCTCTAGTTGAGGAGTATATGTATATACATACATGTGTGTATGTATGTATATGTATGTGTGTGTATATGTATGTATACATACACACACATATATATACAAATGGTATCAAAGATACAATGGCTCCAAATTGGGAAAGGAGGACATCAAGTCTGTATATTGTCACCCTGCTTATTTAACTTATATACAGAGTACATCATGAGAAATTCCGAGCTGGATGAAGCACTAGCTGGGATCAAGCTTGCTGGGAGAAATATCAATAACCTCAGATATGCAGATGACACCACCATTATGGCAGAAAGTGAAGAGGAACTAAAGAGCCTCTTGATGAAGGTAAAAGACAAGAGTGAAAAAGCTGGCTTAAAGCTCAACATTCATAAAACTAAGATCATGGCATCCAGTCTCATAACTTTAAGGCAAATAGATGGGGAAACAATGGAAGCAGTAACAGACTTTATTTTCTTCAGCTTCAAAATCACTGCAGATGGTGACTGCAGCCATGAAATTAAAAGATGTTTGCTCCTTGGAAGAAAAGCTATGGCAAAACTAGATAGCATATTAAAATGAGACATTACTTTACCGACAAAGGTCCATATAGTCAAAGCTGTGGTTTTTCCAGTAGTCATGTATGGATGTGAGAGTTGGACCATAAGGAAGGCGGAGCACCAAATAATTGATGCTTTCAAACTGTGGTGTTGGAGAAGACTCTTGAGAGTCCTTTGGACTGCAAGAAAATCAAACCAGTCAATCCTAAAGGAAATCAGTCCTGAATACTCATTGGAAGGACTGATGCTAAAGCTGAAACTCCAGTACTTTGGCCACCTTATGCAAAGAGCCAACTCGTTAGAGTAGACTCTGATCCTAGGAAAGATTGAAGGCAGGATAAGGGCCAACAAAGGATGAGATGGTTGGATGGCATCACCAACTCAACGGACATGAGTTTGAGCAGGCTCTGGGAGATGGTTAAGAATAGGGAGGCTTGGTGTGCTGAAGTCCATGGGGTCACAAAGAGTCAGACATGACTGAGTGACTAAACAACAACAATTAAAGAAATTGTTTTATTGGGATGGATTTGGATTAGATAATGTGGAAAATCCTTTTCAATTCTGACTGTATGATGTAAAAGAACCAGTCTAATTCTTTCATATTATTCTTTCCTCTGTTCTCAGAATATACTCCTTTGTCTATTTGATTTTATAAGCAGTCTTAGTTTTATAAATATGATAACTCAGTCTCTTGTTACTTGGATAAATGTCAACATTTTAATTTTTTAAAATAACACACATTATAATTTTTCCTATTATGGGACAATTCAAGTGCAGGAATTATATAATCAGATAATTTAGACCTCAGTTTCATTTTTATATTAATATATGTATTTTTGCAAAAACTGCCAAGAGTGCATACAGTGCCTAAAAGAGTTATAGTATATGTACATGTTTGCAAAATTAACAAGTAGAGGGAAGAGAAAGGATTTCTAGGACTTAAAATATTACTAGTGTATTATGTCATCCTTATCATTAATCATCATCTGTTATGTCATGTTTGCTCTCCATCTCATTGGGTATCAAATGTGATGTTGAAGAGTTTCAGTACATTAATTCACAAGTAGTGACTACTGGTGGTGGGCAGATCAGGTTATTCTGTGACTATTTATTAACTCTGTTAATTGGTTGACAAATTATTATTGACTACCATTCACACAGTGATAGATGACCAATAAGATGTTAAATAGTACTTACTGTACTTTTTTTGAATTCTTTATAGATGATACATTTACAAAAATTTAAATAAAAAAAAATTCTTCTTTTAAGGGGGCAAATGAGTTGTGTTATAAAATCAAGGTATGAATAATTTTAGTATGAAAATGAAGCCTCATTTAAAATAGAGTAATGAAGACCAAATTAACTTTAAATGCTCACACAATTAAAGGTTGTTTTCAAAATCTTGTGTGCTTCTCTGATAATGAGTGTATTAGAAGAGTGTTCTAGTAATCAATATCATATCAGTAGGAGAGCAAACCTGGGAAAGGATCCAAGGTTAGTGGAACAGTTCATGGTACAAATGTTTTCTGAATGGAATAATGAAGAAGACAAATGTGAATGCATGTTCTTTTCCAGTGCATTTATGCATGTGAAATTTCAGTAGACCTTGAGCAAGAGAAAATAATGGAGTATTTCATTATTTTCACCTTTAAAGGTTGCAAAAAAGTTTAAATTTCAAATATTTTCTGATTTTTAACTTTTTTAAAAAATTAGAAAATATAATATGGAATGACCTGAATATGGAGAAACTAATCCTGAGAAATGAGGTTGACTATTGTGTAAGAAATTAACAACGAAACTTATTTCCAACTTTGCTTCAACTAAGCTTATATCTGTATTATTCACCAGTGCTTTCCAATATTAATTAGACTAATGAAAGCTAATGTGATAAATAAACCTCAAAACTGTATTGACTAACACATTGAAACTAATTTCTTACTTGGATGACAGTTCTGATGCAGGTGTTCCTATATAGAATGTGACTGTACTCAATTTGAAGATTTAGGAATTTAGATCTTTCCATCTCTGAACTTCCTCTCTTAAGTCTAGCATTCTAGAGTCGATTGTGCTCATGTAGAATAAAAGGAAGAATGAAGGAGGAAAAGGCTTTCACACTTCTTAACCTTGTAACAACAGAGGTGACATATGCCACTTTCACTTATATTCCATTGTCAAGAAATAATCTTATGACTTCCTTTAAACACAGCAGAGACTGGGAAATGTACTTTCTGTCTGGGCATCCAGTTCCCAGCCACTACCTATTCTGTGGAGAGCAGCAATGATGAGGTTGGCATTTGTTTAGACTGCTTTCTAGGAGGGAAAATGATCATCGAGGTGAAAGATGATCCATGAGGGTCATGCAGTTTTCTCTCTTCTGTATATGACGACAGGTAGAAGCACAGTGCCAGCTGCCTTCCTGCTTCATCACACAATAGGACGCTTCTTATGCTCTGCTTCCTTGGTCTGAGAAACTCTTACTGAAATCTAACAACAGGACTACAAAATTCACATGACATACAACTGTTTGGAATGCCCCCTAAATTCTCATGCATTCCATGAAGCTTTTCTAAACTAACTGAAACTACTACTCTTCTGTTACCTTGTATTTTCTAAAATAGTCTCATTCAAAATAACATCTTCTAATTTCTCATTGATTTATAATTAGCAGTGACTCTGTCTGAATTGCATTTAAAATTTATATTTCCATTCTAATTCCTTCCCCACCTCACTCTGTTTATCAAATATATTTATAAGTGTATCAAGAAATATCTATATATTGCAGGGAAATGGCTTCTTCAAGAGAACTTTCAGTGAGTTAAGCCCATGTCTGAGAGATTGGCTCTATTAAAATATATCAAATGCTTATTGGTTCAAGTAATAATAGAGGGATCAATGGAAGAGGATTGGAGAGAGGTAGCTTTTAGTGTAATATGAACAGACACTTCTAGAGAGGCAATGGAGTGTAATGCAAAGAACACTGTACTTGGAATCCAAACACCTTCGTTTGTTCCTACCATAATACTTAATGGTTTTGTGGTTTTAGACACATCACTTACTCTCTTTAAATCTTGATTTCATCATGCACAAAATGAGAATTCTTAATAGCAACCTTGTCCTATAACAGTTTATATGAATATGAAAAATAATTTCAATGAAAGTGTCATAAATTTCAGTATTCTGCTTGAATGCATTATTATCACTTATTGGAACTATCTCATCATAGAACAAGACATTTCATAAAGTAATAGATTCTGTCTAACTTGAGCCGTTGTGCTCAAGTACAGTGGGTCTGCAAGTTTGGTCAAGTTCCCACAAGTATCTCCTCAAACTGTGAGATAATCTGATTTTATTCAACTGAGCCTCCTCATTTTGCAGATGAGGAAAGCAGAGAGGTGAAGGCCCTTATGCAAGTATAAATGCATGACCACAGCACTCTTATCCTAATGCCAGCATACTCTGGAATCATATGGGCTTTGACTTTTACTCTGTCTGGGCTGCCTTTAGCCCTTTCAGTCATTTTTTTTAAAACTTAAGTCCATTTTGATTGTTGTTTTCTTGTATGATGTGGCCAGCAAATGCTATTGACTTCATAAAACATAATTCCTCCATACTCCAAAGACATCTAAGTAATTCATTTATGAATATCCTGATGATTCAACTGATTTTGAAAGAGAAATTACTCCAAAGACATCTAAGTAATTCATTTATGAATATCCTGATGATTCAACTGATTTTGAAAGAGAAATTACTCACACGACTGTTTTACTTGGTACCCAGCTTCAACAGGTTTTCTGGTTGAACCTCGTATTGTTATCAAAGAATTGAATTATCTTTGGTTCAGTTTAACTTAATACATAAACTAGCTCTATGAAAGAGTAGAATATTACAGAATTATTTTATAATAAATCAGAATGTCTGACTATATAATTTGAAATCAATAAAAATATATTCTTAACACTGTGGCATCTCTAGCATTAATATGTTTAGAAGTCTAAAGAGTGATATTTCCTAGTGTCTAAGGAAATAGTTTCCAATTAAGTAAATGTCTATCAGATAGTTTTATTCTTTGATTGCTTTATACTGTGTAAACTAATTCAAGATGAGATGCGATAGAGACACAGATGTAGAGAACAAATGTGGACACCGAGGGGCTAAGGGGTGTGTGTAATGAATTGGGAGATTGGGATTGACATATATACACTATTATGTTTAACATAGATAACTTATGAGAACCTCCTGTGTAGCACAGGGAACTCTACTTGGTGTCCTCTGGTTACTTAAATGGGAATGAAATCCGAAAAAAAGAGGGGACAGAGGTACACGAATGGCTGAATTTACTTTGCTGTACAGCAGAAACTGACACAGCAATATAGAGAAACTATGTTGTTGTTTAGTCACTAAATTGTGTCTAACTCTTTCGCAAACTTATGGACTATGGCCCACCACGCTCTCTCTCCATGGGATTTCCCAGACAGTAGTAGAATGGGTTACCATTTCCTTCTCCAGGGGCTCTTTCCAACCTAGGTATAGAACCCACATCTCCTGTATTGGCAGGCAAATTCTTTACCACTGAGCCATCAGGGAAGCAAAACCAGCTATACTCAAAAATAAATAAATTAATTAATTAAATTAAATAAAAGGTGAGGGGGTTTCTTGCTCAAATTAAGTGGTCTAATATGATGGTGATGATGGGTGAATAAGTATAGGCTCATTCAATTACTGATGATTTGGCCTCTCAGTTTGTCATCATATACCTTAGCATGGGTCAAGTTAATTTGTTTAAAAAATCTGCTTTGGAGACATGGAATTACATAATTTTCTTTGGTATTGTTTGGTTATCTTTGCTGATGTTATTGAGTCTGTTAAATTGTAGATATCCCCCTTTCTCTTCATTCTCACCATTAAACTGGGTCATAAAACCCCTGATTTTGAGAAATTAATTTTATCATATTATTCTAAATGTAGAGAGGAGAACATTATGTAAATTTATTTATTTACTTTTTAAATTAATTTATTTATTTTAGTTGGAGGCTAATTACTTTACAATATTGTAGTGGTTTTTGCCATACATCGATATGAATCAGCCATAGGTTTACAAGTGTTCCCCATCCTGAACCCCCCTCTCACCTCCCTCCCCTTCCCATCCCTCTGGGTCATCCCAGTGCACCAGCCCTGAGCACTTGTCTCATGCATCGAACAAACAACATCATGGTGAAGATAAACAGTGGAATTATAATATATTGATTTGTTTTACCAACAAACCATAGTTGCTAGTACTGAAAAATAATATAGTTAGAACGTGCTGTAACTTGTATATTAAAAAATAGTTCATTTCTGTAGGCTTTTTAGTGTTGTTTCTATTCCATTGAAAACTTCTTCTAAGCCATGGAAAACAGGAAAATTATTGCTAGGTATCTTATATGTGATTTTAGATATGTGATATTCTCACAGGGAAATATTAATATTTCAAGGATATCCTTTTTTAATTCTTGAAAATGCAAACAATGATTGTCACAAAAAAATTTTATCATTTACTTAGAAAAAATATTTTTGTGCATGTGCCTAGCTGTGAAATTAGTCACCAGCACCTTTGAGTTTTGCTCATTTGAGATATTTCATACCTATATCAGCTAAGTGCTCAGATTCTTTCAACCAATATATAAATAATTCCATTGCCACTGCAGAACATCAAAACTGAAGTTTTTATCTGACTTTGAATTGAGTGAACTTTTGCTTATCTTGCAAAATATTTGCATTTTTTTGGAATCTGTATTTCCAGTAGAATTCTAGGCTTTGGAGATACAAAGAGAAAATATAATCCTTAATTATAACTATATATATATATATATATATATATATATATATATATATATATAGTTATATATATATATAATTATGTATATAATCCTTAATCCTCTTTCCAACAAAAATTGGAAAGAGATAACTATTTATATAACTATAACACATAACTATTTATTTATATCATTTAGTATGTGTGTGCTAAGTTGCTTCAGTCGTGTCTGACTCTTTGTGACCCTATGGACTGTAGCCTGCCAGGCTCCTCTGTCCATGGATTCTCTAAGGAAGAATACTGGAGTGGATTGCCATGCCCTCCTCCACTCTTGCTGACCCAGGGATCAAATCCAGGTCACTTATGTCTCCTGCACTGGCAGGTGGGTTCTTCACCACTAGAGCCACCTCGGAAGCCCATTATTTAGTATAGTATTTATATTATCTAAGAATTTGATAAGTCCCGTGGAGGTGTACATGGTGATACTGATGTAGGGCATCACGTTGTAAAACAGGTGAATGGAAGTTAGTTGGGGCTTTATGGGTTTTAATTTAAAGAATGAGGTTGAATTTGAAAATGGAGAGGATAGAAAGTGGAAACAATGAGATAAGATGGATAGGACATCATCATCTATATACACAGGGGCAAAGCCAGGAAAATAAGACTTAGGATGGATCTGTGGGACACTAGCTAGCAAACTAAAGCAGGTCAGTATAGCAGGAATGTAAATTATGGAATATCTAGATAATTTTCATATAGGTTTTAGACATGTGTATTCAAAGCTTGTAACCTTCTTGAAAGTGTTTGAACATCTCATCACCCAATCTACAGGGGCATTCTCCTTTTCTGAACTTTGCCAGTCATTACTACATATTTAATCAGCTTGTCAATTATACATGAACTTCCCTGGTATATTTCTAAAGTTCCTTTGATTTTTCTTAAATTACAAATTCTTACTATAGCTTTACTTTTCAGTTATAAAAACTCTTTAAAAGCAACATTTAAGTAGAATAATAACCATGTCTGCCCTATACTGAATACATGCCTTACATTCAGTTGCTATTTGGTAGTATTTTCTCATTAACCTATATATTTCATGCTAATATTTGTTTTGGTTTGTTATTCCCAAGTCACCACCTCTGTTATAGTAGTTTACTGTGTCCCTCCAATGAAGATATGTAAGAGTCTTAACCCCTAGTGCTTCTGAGTGTGATCTTATTGGGAGACAGGGTCTTTAAAATGGTCATCACATTAAAATGAGTTCATTAGAATGGTGGTGGTCGTGGTTTAGTTGCTAAGCCATGTCCAGCTTTTGCAACCTCATGGACTGTAGCCCACCAGCCTCCTATGTCTAGGACATTTCCAGGTAATAGATCTAATTCAAAATGACATGTGACCTTATAAAAAAAGAGAATGTGGAAACACAGAAAGAAAAACATAGAAGAAGACAGTATAAAGAGACACAGTGAGAAGGTGGCCATATCTGTGTCAAGGAGAGAACCGCAAAACAGGGTCTTCTTCATAGATCTCAGAAAGAATTAGCCCCGCCAGCACCTTGCTCTCAGGATGTCTAACCTCCAAAATTCTAAAACAATGCGTTTCTGTTCTTTATGTACCCAGTGTGTGGTACTTTATTACAGCGGTAATAAAGTAAACTAATACAACCTTTTAAATGACTTTATAATTCTGCTGAAATGCTTTCACCACACAAAACAAAACTGTCTTATAAGGAGTAAAGTTTGTTGACTGACTCAGATTCCTGGGCATACAGAAAATTATTCGTCCTCTGCTCCAATTGGTGCTGCAAAATCTGGACCACAGATGTGACCGCTGACTTTACATATCAACTTGACTGGTCACAGGATGCCCAGATTAAACATCACTTCTGAGTGTGTCTGTGAGGATGTTTTCACATGAGATTAACATTTGAACCAGTGGACTCCATAGATTGTCCTTCCCAAAGTGAATGATCATCATTCAATTTGTTGAAGCCTTGTATAGACCAAAAGGCAGAAGAAAATTATCCCTTTACTCTATGCTATAGGTTCTGTTTCTCTGGGGAAACAATGAGTGATAAATGGAGAAAGTGTCACTATGTACTTTACCATTTCAAATATGTCTTATGCGAGTAAGAGAAGTTTTATAAATACCTATTTGTTGTTCAATCGCTGGTTGTCAGTCATCTCTCAATTACCCATGTATGAATTATTCAGAGCTGTTTAATCTCAGGCTGATTTCTTTTTGCCTCCCAGCACACATCTGATGTCATTCTCTGTTTCATCAATTGATAAGTGCTTAGAAAAAGCAAGCTAATTTTAGTATTAGCCTGAACTAACACTTAAAAGGCTAAAACTGCTTTATAAAAGAAATTAATGCATTCCCAAAGACAAATATGTATCATATCTATATGAACAGATATTTTGGATTATTATTAATGCCATGACTCATTTCCTTGATAATGAGCATAATAATCTCTATCCTTAACACTGTTATAACTTTAGGTTATATTCTGAATCATCAGATGTTTTTCATTTCAGATTTCTGTACTGTTTAGGACAGCATTATAGTGTCACCTGGTATCAATTGGCACATGAAGAATTCTATCTGGCAATCATTTTTTAAGATAAAATTATATATATTTATATAATTATTATATATTATATAATAAATAATATTAATTAATAAATATTATATATATATAAACTAATGCCACCTGGGGAGCCCTTAATTTTATTTATTTATATATCTATTTTTGGTTGTGCTGAGTCGCTGTTGCTGCATGGGCTTTTCTCTAGTTGTGGCAAGTGGGGACTATTCTCTAGTCATGGTGTGTGGACTTCTCAGTGTGGTGGCTTCTCTTGTAGCAGTACATGGGTCTAGGGCACGTGGGCTTCACTAGTTGCAGCACATGGGCTCAGAAGTTGTGGTTCCCGAGCCCTAGAGCACAGAGTCAGTAGTTGTGGTGCATTGATTTAGTTGCTCCGCATCATGGGGGATCTTTCCAGATCAGGGATCGAACATGTGTCTACTGCACTGGCTAGCAGATTTTTTACCACTGAGCCACCAGGTAAGCCCTCTATCTGGAAATCTTATCTGGTAAGGTTAGGAGACCTTATTGTGTTTCACTCTCAACTCTTAACAGCACCTTCCTCTTTGGTGGCTGCCCATACCTGAGACACAGGTGGTATCTAACCTGTCATCTCATGCATTGTCTCTTCCATTTTCCAAGGCTTTGTCCTTCCTGCTTACATGGACAATTGATTCAAATTAGATATGAGTATAACCGCTTTGCTAAGAATCTAGAATATGTACTCTGGATGAATCCACCTTTGCAGGTGCTTGGGTCTTATTACGTGGCTGCAGAATCTTTGAGCAGCCAGCTTTTCTGGCTTATACGAACTGGGAAGCAGATAGATCAACAAATAAGAGACAAAGGAAGCAAATTTAGAAACTATGAGAGACTTCTTCCTGAACTTATCAAGTCCTGGTTTAATTTCTTTCAGAAGCCTTGTTCCAATTTTACTCTCGAGTGTTTTCAGACTTCTCTATATCCTTAATTTTTTTTTACCTGTTTGATGAAATTAAGCTAATATAGAAATCATTTGTCAAATCCCCTTCTTTCATAGATATTGAAGACATTGAGGTCCAGGGAAGTTAAATTGTGGGTTAAAGTTTTCAAAGAATTAGTATTAGAACTGGGAAAGGGACACATACCTCCAAATTCCCAGGGAATGTTTCATTTTGAGATAATTGTTCAGAGCAGTTCTCTATCTTTGAAAGAAGCTGAGTTGGAAGTCAATAACTAGTAGATGTATCTATTAGTAATAATTATCATTCACTGGCCATCTGTTTGTTTGTTTGTTTGTTTGTTTAGTAGCTAAGTCATGTCTGACTCGGCATCCCTGGGGACTGCAGCACGCCAGGCCACCCTGTCCTCCACTCTTTCCTGGAGTTTGCTCAAATTCATGTCCATTGAGTCGATGATGCCATCCAACCATCTCATCCTCTGTCATCCTCTACTCCTCCTGCCTTCAATCTTTCCCAGCATCAGGGTGTTTTGCAATGAGTCTGCTCTTTGCATCAGGTGGCCAAAGTATTGGAGCTTCAGCATCAGTCCTTCCAATGAATATTCGGGGTTGATTTCCTTTAGAATTGACTGGTTCAATCTCCTTCCAATCCAAAGGACTCTCAAGAGTCTTCTCCAACACCACAGTTTAAAAGCATCAGTTCTTTGCCACTCTGCCTTCTTTACAGTCCAGTTCTCACATCCATTCATGACTATTGGAAAAACCTTAGCTTTGACTATACAGACATTTGTCTGCAAAGTGATGTCTCTGCTTTTTAATATGCAGCCTAGGTTTGTCATAGCTTTTCCAAGGAGCAAGCATCTGTTAATTTCATGGCTACAGTCACCATCTACAGTGATTTGGAGCCCAAGAAAATAAAATCTGTCACTGACTGTCTGTCTGCTATGTGCTATTTGCATTCTAGGTCCTAGGGATATAGCAGTGGATGAAACAAATGAGGTGTCTGATTTCATAATACAGAAATTATATTCTATCCTTAATACAGTCAAGATTCTTTGAAATTTTCTGGTAGGATGGATAGATTTGTACAAATGCATCTCTTTTGCTGGTCCTCCCTGACAAAGTTCATGAATATACAAAATAGCTGGCTGAAGCCACAAATACAGGTTGGTCCTCAAAGAATATAGAGAAGCCAGCTGGTCCCCCAGGAAACAGCATACATGGGAAACACAACAGAAGGCACTGAAGAGCATAATTATACGGCGTGTGCCCCACGGCTCAGTCCTGTCCAATATGTCAACATACTGAGAAACTTGAGGGAATTCTAACTTCTCCGAGACAACAGTGGTTGTGAATATAAGCTAATCTTCTTGTCCCTTTTTATTTGATTTTCATCATGAATCTATCACTGATTGCTGTAGACCTCCTGGTCCCAATCAGCCAACATTGTATGGCCTCGTATTTAGGACTCCCAATGCTTTTAGAAATGCTTTTTGCAGGCACCATCATTTCAACTGCTTTACTTCAATTTTAATGTCTTCCAGGATCTATCTGCAGGTTCATGCATACCTCATAGATATAAAAGGAATTTAGCAACTGGTAACTGAAAGAAAAAATAATCTTATTCTGCTGTTTTTTAAATAATTTCACACAAGGCGAATCAAGTCAAAATGTTTATCTTCATGTATTCTATCACTACCACCACCTGCCTTCATGATTTCATTCCACCTATGCATGCCTTTACCTCTGCAAGTCAATGAATCAAGAGTACCTCCTTCTTATATTGGAGTTTCAACAGCCTCTCCAACAGCTGTTATACCACCTTGTTCATTGAGGGTAGGGGCCAGTTTAGACACACTGAAGGCTTCAGGCATGTGCCTTACCTTCTTTATCAATAGCCTATGTTCATATGTGACCATCGCCTGGCCAGTAGGCCAGAAGGAGAAATCCGCTAGAAAAGAACTTCCACTGTGGTAATGCTAATATGTATAAGGAAAGTCCCTTCCCTTTCCTTCCAGCTTTAACTTTAGAACTGAGATGCAGTGATATGTATTTGCCATAGCCAATTTACTACTCTGCTGGGGAAACTGAGACAGTTGCAGAGAAATCCATTCTGAGTACTGCCATTACTGAACCACTGAACCAATCCAGGTGCCACCTGGCTCCAGGCAACTTGTTACAAAGGAATAATAAATCTTTATTTTGAAGTTACTTTTATCTGGGTGTTTTCATACTTGTACCACACTCATGCCAACTGTATCACTTTATTTGTACCTTTATGTGTTTAGCTCTTTATAGCTTGTATTAAAATTATTTACTTATAATTTATATGGTAGTTTACTATATGATTAACTAAGGTGTTCTTCCCATGTTGCTGCTGCTGCTGCTGCTAAGTCGCTTCAGTCGTGTCCGACTCTGTGCGACCCCATAGACGGCAGCCCACCAGGCTCTGCCGTCCCTAGGATTCTCCAGGCAAGAATACTGGAGTGGGTTGCCATTTCCTTCTCCAGTGCATGAAAGGGAAAAGTGAAAGTGAAGTCGTTCAGTCGTGTCCAACTCTTAGTGACCCCATGGACTGTAGCCTACCAGGCTCCTCCGTCCATGGGATTTTCCAGGCAAGAGTACTGGAGTGGGGTGCCATTGCCTTCTCCATCTTCCCATGTTAAACAAGAACAAACTGAAGCCTGAAGCAGTGCACTGTCTGAAGGCACACAACTAACTAGAAAGGGACAATTCTGATTTTAAGCTCAAAGCATGCTTGAAGTATGGTTTAGCTTGCATAATTAGTGCTTTTTAACATGCTGGTGCTTTTTAACAGTGTTGAATTTTCATTGGTTACTCTTTTGCAAACAGCCTTCCTACCAGAAAGCTATATTTATGTGAATGTTTATCAATTGGTGACTTCATGACTTATAGCTATACTTGGCCATGGCTTCCCTATGGGGATAATCCTATAATCAGTTCACATATTAAGACAGTTTTTAGTATTTCTCAGAATGTGTAAGAGAAGCAGGCTCAACGGTAAAGAATCTGTCTGCCAATTCAGACAGGTTTGATCCCTGGGTCACGAAGATCCCCTGGAGTAGGAAATGTCAATGGACTCCAGTATTCTTGCCTGGAAAATCCCATAGATCAGAGGAACCTGTAACACTATATGGGGTTGCAAAAGAGTCAGGCACAACCTAATGACTAAACAACAACAAGACAGTATAACCTAGTGGTTATGTGAATGGACTTGAGTCAGAATGTCAAGTTCATACCTGGACTCCACATCTGTTAGCTGTGAGCACAAGACAAGTAACAATAGAAATTGTGTCTATACCCAGTTCTTTCTCTAAAGTATACTATATCTTTATTTTTATTGTAGGAAACTACTTAGAATTTGTTATTTTTGTGACCCCTAAATAAAGCATATCTATTTATTGCTCAGTATAGTAGGTTCTCAGTATAGTAGGTTGCTCAGTATATAGTAGGTGCTCAAAATGTGTTTAAATAAATGAAATGTGATAGGTGAAAATCACCCAAGCCTTCTTTCACTGACATTAGTATTTAGTTGTAAATGTTTCCTAGAGAAAATACACAGGGGCAAATAATAGATACTGTATTAAGATGGGTACTAAACCAGGTTTTCTATCAAACCTCACTTTGTATATGACAATATCATAGGAAATATAGTTAGGCAAATATTTTTTGTACCCTCAAAAATGGTACAGTACTAAAGCTTTGGAATCCCAATTATATAAAAATACATAATTGCCCACAGCGTGATTTCTTTTAAGTCTTAATCGCAAGGGCTTTATCTAAGTTTTCTTGCCATGTTAACCTCTTACAACTCACCCTGACAGATTTCTTTCTCTCTCTCTGCTGCTGCTAAGTCGCTTCAGTTGTGTCCGACTCTGTGCGACTCCATAGATGGCAGCCCACCAGGCTCCGCCGTCCCTGGGATTCTCCAGACAAGAACACTGGAGTGGGTTGCCATTTCCTACTCCAATGCATGAAAGTGAAAAGTGAAAGTGAAGTCGCTCAGTCATGTCTGACTCTTCGCGATCCCATGGACTGCAGCCTACCAGGCTCCTCCATCCATGGGATTTTCCAGGCAAGAGTACTGGAGTGGGGTGACATTGCCTTCTCCGTTCTCTCTCTCAATGTGCATTTTTTTGTGTGTGTGACTACAGTTCCTTTCAGAATCTTATTTGCTCAATGAGACACAAGAATCCAGTTCTTTCAAGAAAAAAGCAAATTAAAAAGTTATTAAAGCATGTATCGCATCTTGACAAGCCCCTCTGGATCCATTTGAGCTTATGACCATGGTGAGTCTTCAAGAAGGCTTTTATTTCACAAATCACTGAGCCCTTCCAAGACACATGCTGTTTGATAATTAGGGGCTATATTATCTGTGATAGAAACCCAGTATTGAAGAAAACAGTGGAAGAGACTAATATAGACAACCAGCTGTTGTTTTTCTGCCACTATACCACTTGTCTTAAACTATGTCGCCATCCAAATTTATTTTGAGCCAAAACCTTTTCCTCATAGTAATGTGATGACAAATAGAACACTGTGCCATCCTGGCTGTAGTATTTCCATAGCAGTAGCTAACATCTGTGTGGGCTTTACAATTTACACTGTCCTTTTATGTTATTTAATCCTCACAAATAAGCTGTGAAGTAGGAAAACATGTTCTTGTCTTAGAGGTGAAACAGAAATGTATCTTTATGTGACTTGTTTAAGGTACAGTGGTGGGCCAGAACCATTAGGCTCCTCTTAGGTTCTTCTTACTTGTCATCATCATCATTTATGCTTGTTTTGATACCTGTAGAAACTCCAGTTTGTTCTTCCTTAATCTCTGATGTGAGCAGTCCTGGGGGTTCTATTTTTACCTGTAGTAGGAGTAATTTGAATAACACCAGACTGCATTCTCCCTCCAGCCACTTTTGACTGGGGACCATTGGTCCACTAACCATTGACCACTGGGTCAGTCCAAGTTAATTGGCTAATTCCAAACTGATATTGCTGCTGAACTAATAGAAACAGAAGGCTCTTGTGGCACTAACCCCTGAGAGGAACTTCAAAACAAGGCAACGTGGCTGTTGTAGAGATTTCTCCCATGCTAACTGCCTTCTCACCAGGGCAGCAGCCTTAGATGTGGGCAATATTCAAGATAAAATTTTACCTTTCATTTACCAAATGAAAGCACATCTAGGAAATGTTTAGAATTTACCCGTCTTGTAGTTTCATTCCTCTATAGGAAATTTCCTCAGTTTTATTCATCTTTGTGTTGCTTTTGAAGTAAAACCTGCTGGTCTTGCCTATCTTGCTTCCTGGCAGCTGGGACACATATTTATAATCATTACTTCCACTCCTTGAAGGCAACCTTTGGACTTTATTGATCGCTTCCCATTAGTTAACACTCCCCTGGCATCCTTGAGTTTCACCTTATAGAACTGGCAAACAATTTTAGCATCCTCATGTTTCACATAACATATTCACAAAGAAAGAATCTGTGATTATTCTAGTGAGACTATGAGTACTGATTTTTTTAGGATTCTTGATGCTTCCTTCATGTTGGCAGTGAGTACAGAGAGACTGCTGTTTTTAACACTGTTATCTTCTAGCACTTCTTGAAAAGATAATGACAAGGTAAATATTATAGACAACATTGAAAGATATATTTAAAGTAAATTTACAATTTTAATCCTTGTCCTTGATGTTGCTTCTCTTCTCTCCCTCCCTTCTTCCCTCCCTCCTTCTTTCCCTTCTTTTCTGCCTTCTTTCTCTCTCTGTTTTATTCTTTCTGATATTGGCTCTGATGCTCTGTAGAAATCTAACAGGGACACTAATTCCATAAGAATCTTGCTTCAATGAAATAATATCTGTTCCCAGTTTAAGACTGTAAACGAAGGTATGGAAAAAAATATTAAAAATGAGAACATCTCTCTCCCGATATTTGGCTTCATTATTTCAAAGGTTTAGGATCTTCTTTCTTTTTCACGGTTTTTCATGGTGATTTTTTTGTAAGCTTAAAATGTTTGCTTTAGAAGAGATTATAAAAGATTACTAGAGATATTTAGAGTGCTCTGAGAGAAGGGACTGAAGCTGCAAAATTAAAATGAAAAAAGGAGCACAGAATGAGTATCCTGTATATGTTGCTTCTAGAGTCATAGTCATAATGACCTTCTCTCAGTTTCTGAAACAAGCCTAGCTTATTTTCATTGCAAGTCTTAATGCAGTCTAGCCCTATCCTTGAAATATTCTTTTCCAGTATCTTTGTCTGAATGACTCCTCAAACATCAAGGGTCAACTCAGACATCATCTACTCAGAAAAGCCTCCTCCTGATCACTGTAGTGTAGGTCCCTCGGTTATTCTCTAACGCTGTTCTCTACCATTCATTGTAATTATTTTTCTATTTATGTTTGATTTTTTTCTTCCTTCTCCAACAAAATGTAATCATCACCTGTCCAGAGGCCTTATTTACCTTATTTCCATTTTATTTGCAGCAACTGAAATGGGAAGTGGCAGATTGCAGGAACCCATAAATATTTGTTGAAAGAATAAGTGAGGCTGTTTCTCATAATGATTCTGAATTACTGGCATTGCTAGTAGGAAGCTGAGATGGGGAACACAGAGATGTGGAGTCCTAAATCTGTTTCCCTATCTGTTTTAAATTCTTGTTCTGGTTTACCGAAACATAATTAACAATATATAGATTCAATATAAAGTGTACATTTTGATGAGTTTTGATATATGTATGCAAACATAAATAATCACTGTGATCAAGATAATTAACATAATGGTCACCCTTCCCCCACTGCCACTTTGTCATTCCCTCTGACTTCCCCTACTCACACATCATCAAATACTGATGTGTTTTAGGTCACTAAAGATTTATTTTCATTTCTAGACCTTCATATAAATGGGATCATAGAGTCTGTAGGTTTTTTTGGCATGACTTTTGACACTCAAGATAATTATTTTGAAACACATGCATGTTGTTGCATGTTCACTTATATTTGTTGCTGAGTAATATCTCACACCATAACGTGTTTACCTGTTCACTGTTGGTGGAAATCTGGGTTTCCAACACAAATAAATAAATGTGTCTATCACTTTACATCATAGTATTAAATTGATTTTTCATCATTAAGCAATAATCCTCTGTATCCCAGGTAATATTCTTTGTTCTGAAATCTATTTGATCTGACATCTATATAGGCCCTTCAGTTTTCTATCGATTAATGTAGGAATGGTGTCTTGTTTTTCCATTCTTTTACTGTTAACCAACTTGCTTATTTACATTAAGTGGGTTTAAAATAGTACTTCCACTTCCTGTCAAGATGTTAACCCTTGCACCAAAACCAACTAGAAAACTGGACAAAATGTGAAGCAGTTGCTTCCACCATTGAGCTTTGTGCAGTGCAGGGCAGCACCACCAGCGAGTCTGGAAACAAGTGAAGTGAGTCCTACAATGTAGCGGTTTACATGTGGAGAGTGTTTCCAGGTAGCAGTAGAGGAAGGCAAACCTAAGGCAAAGCCCAGTGGATGCTTAGAGTTTAGGAAATGGAACTAGAATGTTAAGAAGGACAAGTAAGGGGTTAATAGGTTGATGAACTGGTAGACATAGAAATAGACATTATTTAAAATGAAATAGAAAAAATATAAAATAAGCAGACCACCACTGAGCTGTGGTATAGCTTCACATGACCTAATGTATGTGTAATTGTGGTCCTGAAGGAAAATGGGGTGAAGTAGCAATTGAAAAATTTTTTGAAGGTTAATTGCTTAATTTTTAAAAATTTTATAAAAACTATAAATAGATCTAAGAATCACAAACATCCCCAAGCACACAATATATAAAGTAAACCATACCAAGGTACATAAAAATCAGATACATGGATGACACCACTATAATGGCAGAAAATGAAGAGGAACCAAAGAGCCTCTTGATGAGGGTGAAGGAGGAGAAGGAATGAGCCAACTTAAAACTAAATATTAAAAAAAAGAAAGCTAAGATTATGGCATCTGACCCCATTACTTCATGGCAAATAGAGGGGGAAAATGTGGAAGTAGTGACGGATTTCCTCTTCTTGTACTCTAAAATCACTGCAGATGGTGACTGCAGCCATGAAATCAAAGTACATTTGCTTCTTGGCAGAAAAGCTATAACAAACCTGGACAGCAGGCTGAAAGGCAGAGACAATACTCTGCAAACAAAAGTCTGTATAGTCAAGGCTGTGGTCTTCCCAATAGTCACAGTATGGTTGTGAGAGCTGGACTATAAAGAAAACTGAGGTCCGAAGAATTGATGCTTTTGAACTGTGGTGTTGGAGAAGACTCTTGAGAGTCCCTTGGGCAGCAAGGAGATCAAACCAGTCAATCCTAATGGAAATCAACCCTGCATGCTTGTTGGAAGGACTGATGCTGATGTTTAAACTCCAGTATTTTGATCATCTAATGTGAACAGCTGACTCATTGGAAAAGTCCCTGATTCTGGGAAAAATTGAGGGCAGAAGAACAAGAGGGTATCAGAGGATGAGATAGCAAGATGGCATCACTGATGCAATGGACATGAACTTGAAGAAATTTTAGGAGATGGTGAGGTACAGAAAGAGAAAATTAAAAAATGCATTACACATGGAGAATCAAAGATAAGAATGGCGGAATTCTCACAGGAAACAAAGTCAGCCAGAAAACAGTAGAGTAGCATCTTCCAAGTATGTACAGAAAGAGAAGTCTGTCAATATAGAAGTCTATACAGAGCAGGAATAACTTTAAGAAATGAAGACAAAATAAAGACTTCTCAGGCATAAATATTCAGATAGTAAACCTGCATAAAAGGAATTTTAAAGTAGATCCAAGAGGCAGAAGGGAAATGCTGTCATACAGAAAGACAGATCTTCGCCGAGGAATGAAAAGCAATGGAAAAGGGAAATTTGCATGCAAATATTTAATACTTTTCCTATTATTAAAGTATGTTTAAAAATGACTGTTTAAAGCAAAAATGATAACAATGCTTAATGTAGCTTGTGATATATGTGGAAGTAAAATATAAAAACAGTAGCAAAAAAGATGGTAAAGTAAGTATACCATTTTTTTTAATAATACACTAAAGTGGCATAATATTACTTAAAATAAAGTTATAATATTAAAAATGTATACCTAAACCCTCAAGCAACCACTAACAATGTATTGTTCATTCACCAAAAGAAGTAAAATGGAATTATAAAACCATACTTAACCCCCAGAAAAGCAATATAAGAGAAGAAAATGGATTACTAGCAGATGTCATAAAGAGAAAACAAATAGCAAATGTAATATTGAAGTCAGACTTTGTCAATAATCACAGTAAATGTAAATAGTCAAAAATACCCCAATTAAAAGGTAGAAATTGTTAGATTGGATTTTCTCTTTTTTTTTTTTTAAAGAAGAATGAAGATCCACTGATATTGTGCATAGGGTTACTTAGCTACACTATTCCTTCTACATCTCTGAATTGTATTAACTAAAAATACTAACTATAGAACAATTACACACACATTAAAAACACACAAGTCACTAGATTGCAATTATGCAAGTGACTCAATATGAAACTAATGAACGAAAAAGAAAATAACATTTGAGCACAATATGTAAAAATTGCCTAAAACAATAGACATGGGGTAAGGCATCCTTATGACCTTCTACTTCTCCAGTTTCTACCTCCTCATTCCTTCTGAATATACCCTCCAGTCTAATAAATTCACACCCAACTGTTTAATTTTCCAGTTTATCCATTCTTATTACTCTTTTATGTCTTTGCACATATTCTTCTCTCTGCATGCAATCCCCTTTCTACACTTCTACTTTTAAATAAATCATGCTGATCCTCCAAGATATAGTTCATATAGTACCTCCTCTGTGAAGACTTTCTGACTTTCTCAAGTTGTTTGACTTACACATACTAAATGATGCATGTTATTCTTTAAACAAAGCATTCTATTTTGATGACTGATACAACTATTGAAGGAAACTTGGGATGAGAAATTAAACTATGTAAAGTCACCTGTATAACATGTGGCAGAATCAGAACTTGAATATCAGGTTCATCAATTATCCTAGTAAATAATTTTTCTAATTCATAATAATGGACAATGATATATACTGTCACAGCATTCTTTCTCACTGAAGTAGGTATACATTAAATAAGCTAATGGAATCCTCTTTGAGCTTCTTTCAAGGTTTATTGTGAGTTAGTGTGTAAGCGATACAAACTTCAGACAGTTTTCATTAAATCAGACTATAGGCGATAACATATGTAAAGAGCATACAAACAATATAATGCCATTTAAGTGTTTTTTAATAAGTAAATGAGATTCACTGTTTAAAGTCATCTATCATATTTTTCTCATATCCAAAAAAAGGCAGTTGCAATACTGAAATTATAGGGGCAGGTAAACCAGTATCATTGTAGGAGAATATCTTAGCTTTTCATGAGAAATGATATAGCTGAATTGATTTGTATAGAAGGGTAACAAACTAAACCTATCACTTTCACTTTTCTTCTCTATAGACAATATCCTGTGATAAGCCATAATGGAAAAAAATATAAATATGTTGCTTTTTGGGGGGTTAAGTATGGTTTTATGTGTGTGTGTATAATTGAGTCACTTTGCTGTACAGTAGAGATTAGCACATTATAAATCAACTATAATTCGATAAAATTCTATTTTTAAAGTGGATGGCAATCAGTCTAAATCAGAAGAAAGATCTTTAACAAATCAAGTTGCACTCTGGCCAAGGCCAGACTAGAGATATATTATGGAACAGATTAAATCTGAGAATAAGTTCAATATTTAAAACAATAAACTAAAATCCAAGATACTGGTCCAACTCACATTCCCAACTACTTCTGACATTCAAAAATCATCCAGTCAGACAAGGGTGTCCACTTTCACCACTATTATTCAACATAGTTCTGGAAGTCCTAGCTACAGTAATCAGAGAAGAAAAAGAAATGAAATGAACCCATACTGGAAAAGAAGTAAAGCTCTCACTGTTTGCAGATGACATGATACTGTACATAGAAAACCCTAAAGATAGTATCAGAAAATTACTAGAGCTAATCAGTGAATTTAGCAAAGTTGCAGGATACAAAATCAATACACAGAAATCATTTGCATTTCTATTTACTAACAATGAAAAATTAGAAAGAGAAATTAAGGAATCAATCCCATTCACCACTGCAACAAAAAGAATTGAATATGTAGGAATAAATTTACCTAAGGAAACAAAAGAACGGTATACAGAAAATTATGACACTAATGAAAGAAATCAAAGATGACATAAACATGGAGAGATATTCTATGTTCCTGGGTAGGAAGAATCAATATTATGAAAAATGACTGTACTACCAAATACGACCTGCAGATTCAATGTGATCCCTATCAAATGACCAATGACATTTTTCACAGAACTAGAACAAAAAATTTTACAATTCATATGGAAACACAAAAGACTCCGAATAGCCAAAGCAGTCTTGAGAAAGAAGTATGGAGCTGGAGGAATCAACCTTCCTGACTTCAGATTATACTACAAAGCTAGAGTCATCAAGACACTATGGTACTGGCACAAAAACAGAAATATAGATCAATGGAACAAGATAGAAAGCCCAGAAATAAACCCATGCACCAATGGGTACCTTACTTTTGACAAAGGAGGCAGGAATATACAATGGGGCAAAGACAGTTTCTTCAATAAATTGTGGCAGGAAAACAGGACAGCTACATATAAAAGAATGAAATTAGAACACTTCCTAACACCATACACAAAGATAAACTCAAATGAATTAAAGACCTAAATGTAAGACCAAAAACTATAAAACTCTTAGAGGAAAAGATAAGCAGAATACTGAACATAAATCAAAGCAAGATCCTCTATGACCCACCTCCTAGAGTAGCAGAAATTAAAAAAAGAAGTAAACAAGTGGGACCTGATTAAACTTAAAAGCTTTTGCACAGCAAAGGAAACACTAAGCAAGGTGAAAAGACAACCCTCAGAATGGGTGAAAATAATAGCAAATGAAACAACTGACAAAGGATTAATTTCCAAAATATACAAGTAGCTCATACAACTCAATAACAGAAAAACAAACAACCCAATCAAAAGTGGGAAAAAGACCTAAACAGACATTTCTCCAAAGAAGACATGCAGATGGCTAACAAACACATGAAAAGATGCTCAACATCGCTCATTATTAGAGAAATGCAAATCAAAACTGCAATGAGATAACACCTCACACTGGTCAGAATGGCTATCATCAAAAAGTCTACAAACAATAAATGCTGGAGAGGGTGTGGAGCAAAGAGAATGCTCTTGCACAGTTGGTGGGAATGTAAATTGATACAGCCACTAGGGAAGGTGGTATGGAGATTCCTTAAAAAACTAGGAATAAAACCACCATATGACCCAGCAATCTCACATATACCCTCACATATACCCAACCTGGAAAAAGACACATGTACCCCACTGTTCATTGCAGCACTATTTACAATAGCTAGAACATGGAAGCAACGTAGATGTCCATTGACAGATGAATGGATAAAGAAGTGTGGCACATATATACAATGGAATATTACTCAGCCATAAAAATGAATGCATTTGAGTCAGTTTTAAAGAGGTGGATGAACCTAGAGCCTATTATACAGAGTGAAGTGAATCAGAAATAGAAAGATAAATATCGTATACTAATGCATATATATGAATCTAGAAAAATGATACTGAAGAATTTACTTACAGGGCAGCAATGAAGAGACAGACATAGAGAATAGACTTGTGGACATAGGGAGAGGGAAGGAGAGGGTGAGCTGTATGGAAAGAGTAACATAGAAACTTACATAACCATATGTAAAGTAGATAGCCAACAGGAATTTGTTGTATGGCTAAAGAAACTCAAACAGGGACTCTGCATCAACCTAGAGGAGTGGGATGGGGAGGGAAATGTGATGGAAGTTCAAAAGTTAGGGGATATATGTATACCTATGGCTAATTCATGTTGATGTTTGATAGAAAACAACAAAATTCTGTAAAACAATTATCCTTCAATAGAAAATAAATAAAATTTTAAAAAAATCATCTGGTCCAGGAAAAAAAGAAAAAGTACTCCCATTTAAAAATGAGTAACCACAACAAAAACAAATACAAAGAGACTCTGTAAGTTTCCTCACATGAAAAGCAGTTGAAATCGTGAAACCTATAATATGTAGTAAGAACAGAGCTAAATCATTAGTTATAAATAAATAATGAATAAGTATGATTTAAATACCTGAAAAATAATGAAAATAAGAATTTCAAAATTTCAAAGAGTTCAAACAAGAAGAAAGAAAAACACAACAGAATTAGAAAATAAGTAAACTGAAAGGGATTAGTGAATAAATGAAAGTGATAAACAATAACATTGTGAAAGCAAAAGTCACATTGGAAGGTCCAAAATGTAAAGCACTCTAAAACATAGCAAAAATAAAAACAGAATGAAATGAAGTTGAAAAAAAGGCATGCTTACATTGCTAGAGAAAAAATAATAGAAACAGAAGGTGAAGGAGAATCAACATACAGATAATTTAATCCTCTGAGAGGAATAAGCTAATTAGAAAATAATCAATTGTGTGTATAGACAAGACAAACATAGTGAAAAAAACAAACAAAATATGTGGTGGAGGTGAAAATGGGAAAAGAGGAGATGAATCAACATTATATCAATCAGGGAACAATCAGAAAAGTGGAATCACTATGGGAGAGCGCTCTTTCTTCTTCCAACTTCTTCCTCTCATTCAATAGGAGATTTATTGTGTGGATTTGATCATTGTATGAATTTGATTTTATGCTTTTCAATTGTGAGAGCTAGTTAAGTTTTTGAAGCTGTTGCCTTTATGTCTGGTGCTAGGATCTGAAATCCACAGGGCAGGCAGTTCCAGAGAAAAGGACATGGTGTAGAAAAGCATGGACAAGCAGGAGACTGTAACTACAGACAGAAATAATATGAGGCTCTCACCATCTCCAAGCCTCCAACTTTGTAGAGCAGAGTGTCCTGCAGGAGAAACTGCTGCCTTTGTTCTCAGGTCTAAACACACACCTGGCCCAGGAGTCAGAGAAACTGAAGGAGGCAATATGCTACAAACTGAAGGAGCTGAATCCTGCTTCTGTCCGACTTCGAAAAGTAAATAGAAGAGATGCAATAGCCTGTAAGAGCTGCAAGAAATCCTCAGGCCCTGAACCAACCATCTGCATGTGAAAAATATATGGAGGCAGATTCTCTGAAAAAGTGAATCCTAAAGTATGCTGTGAACCCTGGGTGGTAGTTATGTGTCAATGTATTCATCAGTTTCAACAAATGTATACCTCCGGTCAAGGATGTTGATAGTGAGGTGGGAAGATATGCATGTGTGGGAACAAGAGATATGGAAGGAAATCTCTACTTTTCACTCAATTTTGCTGTGAACCTAAATTAGCTTTTGGGGCTTCCCATGTAGCTCAGTGGTAAAGAATCCATCTGCCAATGCAGGAGACATGCGTTCAATCCCTGGGACAATAAGATCCCCTGGAGTAGGAAATGGCAACCCACTCCAGTATTCTTGCCTAAGAAATCCCATGACACAGGAGACTGGCAGGCCACAGTCCATAGGATTGCAAAAGAGTCAGATATGACTGAGTGACTAAACGTAACAACAAAAACAAATCAGCTTTAAAAATAAAGTCTCTTAAAATATATCAATATACATATATATACACACACCATGTGTCCAACTCTTTACCAGCTGAGCTATATCTATCTATCTATGTAGATGTATATATCTGCTTCCTTAACTTTTACCTTTCAATTCTTATGTAAATTGTCACTTTTGGCTCATGTTAACCAGATACTGTATTTATCTATGTGTGTGTGTGTGTGTGTATACACACACAGATAGATAGATATATACATATATCTATCTATCTATATATAATCTGTAAAACATTGTTCCAGATTGGCTAAGTTGGCAAAATATAAATCCACCACAATGTGTTAGAGTGTTAATTGCCACATCTAAATAGATATCTTTGAAAGCTGATGACTCAATGATTCCAAGTGTAGACACATTTTCTTAAATTCCATAAATCATAAAGATAAATGTTGTTATAAAAAGTAAAGATAATTTTTCCAAACACGAGGAAGAGAATTTCCTCCCTTCTTCCCTCTTTCTCTGTCTCACACACACACACAACTTTTATTATGATAATAAAATATATTGAGGAGAGGGTAGGTAATAAAATTAGACTTACAGGGATTAAATTCCTAGCTGTTGCCCTAATTACTTATATAATATTAGGCAAATGACTTTGCTTCTCTAAACTTAGTTTGCACATACCTAAAATGATAATCACAGCACCTTCCTCAGAATGAGACAGCAAGTTGAACAAATACATGATGTCAAATAACTCTCTGGGTCATTTTTCCCCACTAAATTGTTGTGTATTTTTACCAAAATTACCAAGTTGTGCAGTTTTGGGAGTGTTAGAGACACAGACCTAAAGCAACATGGAGGAGTGTCATTGCTCAGCCAGAGTTTCAGAGACTATTATGTTAGTGGTGCCTTTGTAAAGCACTCTCTGAGTAGCACCTGACCTCCTGACACCTGTTTCAGACCATGAGGTTTTCGGTTGCAGAGAAAAGATGTGCCAAGACAGCTCACAGCTAGGAAGCCAAAAACTGTGCTCAAGCCAGTGTCCAGAATCTTTCTCAGAAGTAGAGAAGCAGAGAGAAACGATGCTTCTCTCCAGGACCATGGGATGATCTCCACTTCCCCTTTGGAAAATTGTCCTCCTCAATCTGTGTGTTAGTGCTGAGGCTTTGTTCTGATTTTTCAAGCCACAGACTAATCCCTTGAGTTTCAGCAATAAAGAAACCTCTAGTATGCTAGCTGTAGCAATGGACTTGAAGGTAACACATCGATGACCTGCTTCCACATAGTTTTAAGTTCTGTAAAGAGCATTTGAATCTGGGGAGGAAAAAATAAGTCTGTATGTGTCTTTACTTTCAGCCATTCCCTCAAAGACTTTCTGTAATGTTGGCAGCATTTATGAAACAGATTTATTTATTTATTTTTGGAATACATATTTTTTCCCCTCTGAGAAACAACTGTGTATAATGTAAGGGCAATTGTAATATACCATGGAAAACCACCTGAGCATTCTTATGGCCTCTGTTATAATTTACTTTATTCAGAGCTTCTGGTAAATTGTATGGGTAGAAGCATTATGAGTTTTTTCAATATCTCACTAAATATATTTAGAATGCTTAATTGAAGCTTAACCTTTATTTTGTTCAATACATGTTGTCTCTAGCTAATAATGACGGGGAAAAATAATCCCCTAGGTTAACGTCTTATATTTAGCTACTTCTGTTTTCCTTCAAAGCTTGAAAAATAAGTTCTGAAATGAATTGATATAACAGGAAATCAACAGGGTAAAGAATAACTCTTATGATTTCTTCTTGGCCTTGCAATTATATCCAGTACACTTGAAATAAACAAATAGTTCAAACAAAGACATTAATTCCCTTCCTATCTATACAGTTTTAATTAGAAACCTTTAATTGGACTTGGCTAAAGTTTCTCAAGAAGGTTGTAGAGTGCCCTATCTAAGCTACTTTTATATAAGAAAATGTATTTTTCATCACTTACTAAACACAATAAATAGCTTCCATCATTGTAGATATTTCATAGAGAACATTCTTGTCAACATTATTTTTTATCACAAAATTTATTAGAAAACAAAGTTCTTTCAGGGTTTATTAGTTATTAAGTGTTTGATATTTTAATTTTTTATACTAAATAAGATGCCTTTTTAATATATTCATTGCCCTTTATATGATGTCATATTTTTATGGCAAGCAATAAATGCGTTTGATGTTCCAGATACTATATGAGCGCTTCTAACATGAATTACAATGATCTGCAAATGTGCAAGCTCATTTAATTGAAACAAAATTGCTAAATTCTTGAATTTATAAATAAGCCTTTACTTTTAGGGGCAAATATATAATTTTCAAACAAATTTTATACAACTCAATCAATTGTTTTTAGCAATTCTTTTTTATTTTTGTTATGCCACAACCATTTGTGTGTAGGAAATATGCAAACATAAGTTCCTCAACTTAATGTTTAAAATAATAAATACTTTTACCAGTTACTTCAATTGTCATTGTTTGAAGGCACTATACTATGTCTCCTAACTAAAGACACTTCATATTGCCTAATTATTCCCAAGAAGCATATGATTCACAAAATATTTACTAACAAATTTTTAAATATGATCATTTTGAAGTGTCTATAGTTCCAATTGTATGTTGCAATGATAAAGATGAAATTAAAATTTTATTTTTTAATAATAAGACATAAACTCTGTGCTTTTATTATCAAAGTCTTAGAAAGACATTTAGATTTAACCAGAGAAGTTATTTGAGCATTTGAGGGTGCAGCTAGCTGATATTTGAATTCATGCAATTCAGGTTTAATTTTTTTCTAAATTCTTGTTTAACTGACTGAACAAATTTCAATTTTTAAAATCAAATTTTTCTTCTGAACTTACAAAAATATCCACATAATTGTTAAAAATATAAATACTTCAGAAATCTACAGGAGAGAGAATTTTATGCAATTTGCCACAAAGACACAACACTGAATAGCTTGATGCATATTTCTATAGATTTTTATATGCACCTTTTATTTTTTAATGAAAATGACATGTCCATTTTTGCTTGCAACTTATCGTTTTTCAATAATATATATTAGGTGTGAATAAATTCAATCTATATCACATTTTTAAAAGAAAACTCTTGCTTAGTCTGAGCACAATCTGAGACTTACATGAGTATGCTAAATATGAAAAAATCAGTTGTGTTCTGTCATTTTAACTCTTCTATTTATCCCTGGATACACACAGAGAAAGCAACTAGTTTTTAATATATCTATACACCTACATACATATGTAGATATATATATATATATATATGTAATCAAGATTTAATGATAGAAAAATTATATGAATACAATAACATATAAATTTCTGAGATTTATCACTAAGAAAAATAGTGATCAAAAGGTTTTTCCCCCTTTTAATTTTTTAAATTTTTATACAATTTTTAGAGGTTACTTTCCATTTATAGTTATTTACAAAGCATTGTCTATATTCACTTTGTTGTACAATACATCCTTGAGCCTATCTTATTATAACTAATGGTTTGTTCCTCCCACTCCCTTACCCCTGTATTACCCCTTTCCCTCTCATTGCTGGTAACTACTAGTTTGTTCTATATACCTGTTAGTCTACTTCTTTTGTGTTACATTTACTGTCATTTCTTTTGGTATTTTTTAGATTCTACATGTAAGAAATATCATATAGTCTGACTTATTTTTCTGTCTGACTTATTTATCTGTCTGACTTATTTCACTTAGCATATTCTTGCCAGGTTCACACATGTTGCTGAAAATGACAAAATTTCATTCTTTTTCACAGCTGAGTAGTATTCCATTGTGCATGTATACCACAGCTTCTTTATCCATTCACCTGTTGATAGACACTTAGGTTGTTTCTATGTCTTGGCTATTGTAAATATTGCTGCTATAAACATTAGGGTGCATGCGTCTTTTTGAATCAGTGCTTTTGTTTTTTTCAGCTATATATACCTAGGAGTGAAATTGCTAGGCCATAAAGTAGTTTTACTTTTAGTTTTTTGAGGACACTCTGTACTGTTTTCCACAGTGACTGCACCAGTTTACATTCCAACTACAGTGTGGGAAGGTTCCCTTTTCTTCATACCATTACAAATGTTTATTTGCATTCTCTTGATTTTGAAACATATCTTTAAATGTATAAGCCCAGCATGGAACCTACTTTGCCTTTCTCTGTGTGTACTTATTGAGATCTGCCTTAAAAATTGTCTTGACTTTAGTTTATTGACTTTATTTGTCTGGCGAATTGTGTAGTAAACACAATAGACTGCTGCTAGACTTTAGAATACCACAAATTTGTAATTACTACTCTCATAAACTTAATGGCTACCTACAAAATATCATGGGTTTTATGGGCATTTCCTCATTTCAACTTTAGATATTCAATAAAGTGAGTATTATTTTTACCCTCACATTACACTAAGGAATCAAAGGCACAGAGTATAAACAGTTTAGCAAATGCTACACTTACATTCAGAGGAGGAGCCAAGATCTGAAAAGTGGCAATTATGATCTTACTCAATATTCTTAAAATCAATGGTACATGTCACCAAATAAAATATCTCCTTTCCACAGTAATTGGTTCTGCTATACTTACTAGGTAAATGAAGAATCTCTGTATTTGCATAATCTTACCCACCTCCTTGTTTAAAGTACATGATTCAACTTCTTGCCTAGAAATGTAACAGTTTACTCAACCTTTGAAATTTCAGTGACACTTGCTAATGATTGTGACCCTTAAAGTCATTTTAGTAAATATTAAGAGTGATTATCTACTGTTTCCTGAAAGTGTGTTCCTTAAATTTTCCATTGGAATATAAGAGCAGTTATTACACAAAAGTTATTTTGCGGAGAAAAACCTTACATGAAAATAAACATTGTGTCTTAAAACGGTTTCCAATATACTGATTTTCATTTTTGCTTTTAAAATATTTGATTTCATAACCCTTTTCTTTTTCAGCAAATTTCTAATTACTATGGTTCTGTGAAAACAATTTAGGAAAAGTGCTTTCTACTCTGTAGTCATTAAAAGACACAAATTTAGAGTTAGTATGACATATCAGATTTATATCACTTCTTTATACTCTGTACATTTTAACTTAAGTCTCTGTTTTAGCGTTTGTAAAGTGAGAATAACAATATGTATTCCGTAAAATTTTGTGAAGATAAAATGTAACATAAGTGGCAAATTTGCAGAGTGCTGCAAACTCTTTGGTGCTCTTTCCAGTAAAAGATAAATCTGTTGGGTCTGAGCTAATATGTAACTGTATTAACCAATAAGCTATGGTAGAAGTAATTATATTTCATTCAAGCTTTTGAGTTGGTGTTATAAAAGCGTGTCATCAAGCATAAAGTGCTATCATGCCATCATACTGTGAAGAGGGTCTAAGCCATGTAGAGAAGTTTCTGGGGCATGAAAAAACATGTGATTTTTTTTCTTTTTAAAGAAGAGAGAAGTCATGGTAAATCAAAATGACAGACCACTTTGAAAGTGGATATTCCAAATTCAAAAATTCAAAATGAAGCTATATGAATTAAAATTGAACCACTAAGAGAAGTGTTATCAACACAAATAGCAAATTATGCACCACCATCCCCAAAACCTACTCATCCCAAGCAATAAGAACTTGAAAAACATTGTCAAAATCAACTATGGAAATCATCCAAAGGCTTGTGCCAGTATGAGGAGCATTTGCTGAAGAAAAATGGATGTATCTTAGTAATAATAGTGAGCTTTGTGTCATTTTAGCCCATGATTTCCTACTGTATGATTCCCTTGAAAATGAACAGCCTTGCAATTACTGTAGTCAGGAAAAACAGAAGCATGGCAATCAGTAGAAGAGGTAAACAATTTTAAGTTTCCCCAAAGTCCCTTTCTCAGAAACTTTGCATGATTTGACTTGTCTGCCATTTCCCTGGAAACCACCAGTCACAGAATTTGTCATTATTTGACCTGACTCAGGACTCACTGTCTGCAACCAACTTTTTTTCCAGGGCACTTATTAAAACAATCAGTGACATTGCAACTGTCTGGGGTGTAACAACAGTTGGAGCAAACAAGATGCTGACCAAATATGTGATAGAAAACTTGGGAGGTGATATATCCACAGAGATTTTTGAAAAGCTCTAAAATATGTGGATATCTAGTAGACTAAACACTATAGTACTGTGCACATGCACAGCAAAGACCCCAGAACGCCTACTCTCTTATCGCTGACTGATCATGAGGAAATGTGAAAGCAGGCAGTGAAGATTAAGGCAGAATTATAAACTCCCTGGCTTGTCACTGATGGCATGATCCCAGCAAATACTAAGAGTACCTGACAAAGATGGTATAGCCGTTAGTTTAGATATTTAAGGAAATATGTCCAATCACTAGTTGGCCATTAGGCTATATGAACAGAGACATATGACCAAATTTTCTGAAAAATTAGTTCAGATAAGTCACTAAGCAAGCCAACAGAAACAACAACAAACAGCAGCAACAGCAAATCTTGGTAAGGGGGCAGATTCTGGTGTTCAACATTGCGCATTATATTATTTAAAATAGCTATGTTTCAACTAAAAGTTATGAGAAATGTGAAGAAATGTGAAAGTATACCTGATATGCAGGAAAAAAGTAATCAATAGAAACCGTCTCAGAAGAGTCCATCTATTGGACTTATTACAAAGACTTTAAATCTGATAATTTAAGGAACTAAAGTAAACAGCATCTAAGGAGCTAAAACAATATGAGAATGATTCCTCACGATGTGGAAAATGTCAACAAAGAGACAGAACTTATTAAGTAGAACAACAAGACACAAATAGAAATTATGTACTTAAAAAGTGTATTAACTGAGAAAAAAATTCATTAGAGGAGCTACAAAAGCAGATTTTTTATTCTAGCAAAACACAAAGAATAGAGATATCTAGTCTGCAGAACTTCCCAGTGGTCACTTATGGTTGTGAGAGCTGGACCATAAAGAAGACAGAATGCCAAAGAATTGATCCCTTTGAATTGTGGTTCTAGAGAAGACTCCTGAAAATCCTTTGGATAGCAAGAAGATCAAACCAGTCACTCTTAAGGGAGATCAACCCTGAATATTCACTGGAAGGACTGATGCTGAAGCTCAAGTTCCAGTCATCTGATGCGAACAAATGACTCATTGGAAAAGTCCCTGATACTGGGAAAGATTGAGGGCAGAAGGAGAAGACGGTGACAGAGGATGAGATGGCTGGATGGCATCACCAATGCAATGAACATGAACTTGGGCAAACTCCAGGAGATGATGAGTGACAGGGAGGTCTGGCATGCAGGAGTTCATGGGGTCACAAAGAGTCAGACGTGACTGGGAGACTGAACAACAAAGTCTGCACAACAGAAAAAAAGAAATAGAAAGTAAGCAAGTTCTTGGAGATCTCTGGGACACAAATTGAAATATCAACATATGAATAATGGAAGTCCCAATAGATGAGAGAAAGAATCAGAAAGAATATATGAAAAAAATAATATAATAATATGTCTCAAATTAAAGAAAAATTTTAATCTGCACAACCTAGAGCTTATTGAACTCTAAATGGGATGAGCTCAAAGAACCAAGAGCTCATTGAACTCTAAATAGTATGAAGTCAAAGAAATCCACACTTAACCACATCATAATTAAACTGTTGAGAACTATTTGTTGTTGATGTGCAGTCACTAAATCATGTCTAACTCTTTGCAACCCCAAGGCCTGCAGCATGCCAGGTTCCCCGGTCCTCCACTATTTCCCCAAGTTGGGTCAAATTCATGTCCATTAGGTCAGTGATGCTATCTAACCATCTCATCCTCTGCCACCCCCCTTTTCCTTCTGCCTTCAATCTTTCCCAGCATCAGAGTCTTTTCCAAATGAGTCACAGACAAAGAGAAACCTTGAAATTAGCAAGAATGAAGTGATTACAAGATAAATCACAGATTTTTCCTCAGAAATCACAGAGGCCAAAAGAAAGTGGGGTAAAATAGTTAAGTGCTGAAGAAAAAGATTCTGAACAATGTATTCAATATCTGCTCAAGCCCTATCCCCTCAAAAAACTCCTTCAATAATGAAGGGGAGGTAGTCTAGACCAAGATGGCGAAGTAGAAATATCCTGAACTTACCTCCTCCTATGCACTCATCAGAGCTATAACTGCATATAGAACACCTATCTCTGAGAATGACATAAAGACAGCAGAACAGATTTTCAACAACCAAAGTTATAAAAAATGCCACATCAAGATAAGTAGGAGGGGCAAAGATGCAGCCTTATCAAAACTCACATCCTGGGACTTCTCTGGTGGTCCGGTGGCTAAGACTCTGCACTGCCAATGGAGGGGGCCCAGGTTCGATCCCTGGTCAGGGAACTGGATCCCACATGCTCCAACTAAGAATCAGAACAGTCAAATACATAATAAAAATAGATATTAAAAAGCATCACATCCCAATTCAGTGATCCACAAGCAGGAGGGATATCACTTTGTAGAAGTACCCACCCCCCCACCACCGCATCTGGCTGTGAGAAACTGTGACTATTTTCATATACAGTCTCATATACAGACTCATATACAAAGTCACTTGCTCTAGATTTTGTTGAATGTGAACTCAATGTAACTTAAATTGTGCACATTTTTTTATACTTCCCAAACTATAAATTAGGAAAAAATGAATCATCTCAGATTTGGAAAATTGTTTGACATTACTTTTGATCTTTTTCTTTTCCATGAATTGGCTGAAGATTTTTAAATGTATTGCAAGTGATGGAGGTGAAGCTAATACCAGTGGAAGCTGTTGTTTTCCCCACTGGATTGCAAGTTACTTGAATGGATTAGCCAAATCAACCTTATAATATAGTTCTAACATAATACTACTCAAGGTATTAAGAATGGTTACCTCATAGAGCTTGGAAAAGTTATTGGCAGACTGAATTTATATCATTCAGGCTTATGAATACTATAGATGAAGAAAAGACAAATATTTTAACATGAGACATTAATACATGTTCATTTTAAAGGGCATTTTTTCCTCCGTTTTTGCACCCACATGAGATTATCAGAGAATGGAAAAAAAGATGAAATACATTTAAATAAAGAAACTAACAGTTTTAGAAGTAAAGTTTTTTTGTTGTATGCATCATAAGTACTGAAGCCCTATAGATTATTTAGCTCTGCATGAAACACAATGAATAAAAATGCACAGCAAAGCACAAATTTTTCTGTGTATTACAAAAAGATGCATTCAGAATACCATATGTGAAGTGTATGCTCAGTTCAAGTCACACACAAGCTTTCCTTCAATTTCTTTAATGTCAAATAAGTTCTGCTATATGTCTTGATTTACCATGAAAGTTAAGTGTCACATTTTAGGCAAATAAAAATTATTAAAATTTGACAGCTGGCAAATTATGCTAACATCTGGTAACAAATCATTCCTGACAGTTCAATAGTACACTTCTTATTGCATAGCTATTAATATTATAAAGAGCAAAAAGGAAAAATTATAGCACTTGACTAACATATTCCCTAAAGTGATAGAAAGAATGCACTGTTTATCTTAATGTGTAAGAAATGTCATCTTTTCATGTCTGAGGTTTGAAGTAGATTGGAACCAAGTAACTATAAACATGGATGGCATCACACAGTGCCACAAACTAAAAAGAGAATTGAAAATTTCTGAATTCAGAATGACATGATAATATATTTACAGTATGTGGGAGGAATAGATAAAACAGTGAAAACAGATTATGACAATAATAAAAACAGCAAAAATGGTTGCATATTATAAAAAACAGCAAAATACCTACGCATTGATAATTTGGTACAATATCACTTTCTTAGTTAAGCTCTCTAATTATCGTAGAGAGTAGAAGTTCTAAATGGAACTTTAACAAGAAAGCTCTAGAATCCAGCTAACAGTTAATTAAAATCTTACTCAAATTCCTGGCATTGGGATATAAATGTTATTTACTGTCACTGATCTTTTTAAAGGGAGAAGAATAATTTTCTTTTCAATTTTCAGTTCTATAGTCATGATTTTAGTCACTTTCACCCTTAAGTCACTTTTATTAATTTATGGATGTTACCCCAAAAGCATACAATAAATAAAAGTAAAATCTGAACCAAAAAATAAATTGTGTCCATGAAGATAAAAGCTGAATTGGTATGTTGAGCATCTGCATCGTGGTTCTGGCTTGGTGTCGTGTTAAATCACTGTTCATCCGTGGGCACACTTTACATACTGTAAAATGAGAGGGTTGCATATTATAATCTTTACAGTCATTTCTAGGTCTGAACATGTGTTTGTTCTTAGACTATGCAACTGAATTTAGAAATTATAGTCAAACATGAGTTGATTGATTTAACTAACTAAATAATAAAATATGTACATAAAGAGAATTTTTCTCATTTATATTTTTGTGAGTATGTAACTGTCACTCATGAAGACTGCATGATTAAGCAAGAATATTGACATTTTTGTGTTTTAAAGTAGGCAATTTTTTAAAATATATAGAACCAAAGTTATTGTAGATTAAAATAATTTTCAATCTTGATGACAAATCCTAAGATATAGAATAACAGTACTAAAATGATGTTTGAAATCCTACTTTGAGTGTGAGTTCAGTCAGTCAGTCGTGTCTGACTCTTTGCGACCCCATGGACTGTAGCCTGCCAGGCTCCTCTGTCTACGGGATTCTCCAGGCAAGAATACTGGAGTGGGTTGCCATTTCCTCCTTCAGGGGCATCTTCCTCACCCAGGAATTGAACTCATGTCTCCTACGTTTCCTGCATTGGCAGATGGATTCTTTACCATTGAGCTACCTGGGAAGCTTTTAGGATGCTCCTGTGTTTTGTTTCATGATCGCATGTTAGGTTGTAGAGTTAAAAAATCTAAAAATAAAGGCTGAGTATGCATTTGCTCTACTGCATTCATATATAATTTATGGATGGATTTGCCCTTCTCTAACACCTGAGCCTCAATTCAAACTTTCAAATACATGAAGTGTCATTTGAAGTATACAGTGGGCTCTTAATGAAATCCTCTAGGTCTTCTGTTTTAAATGTTTAAGAGGTTCATATTTTAAACCTGGTAAGAATACCAGAGTAACCTTCATACATTTTCTTAGTCTACAAGCTGAAATCCAACTACATGACTTTTGTAAAAGAGAATTTAAGTTCCAAGCCATATTACTTTTTTTACAACAGATACTGTATCCTATATCAAATGTCTTATGAAAATATTATATTTTCCCTTTTGGCAATTTTGGGAAGAGCTGTTCATTTGAGAGAAAATGTTATTTTATTATTGGTAGTTTCTGTTATTGCTGTTTATACTCATAATTATTTTTTGGAAGATTTAAGATCAACAGAAGGCAGATGAAAAACAAATATACTGTTTGAGAGCTAGATTAATAGATGCGTAAATCTCTGAAGCTGACTGCTATATATTGAAAATAAATATCAAAAAATACATTTAGAATGACTGATTATTTTTGTAGAATAACAAAACAATGAATGTCTTGTTTTCTCTGAAAGTTTTCATTGTTGAGTTGCATTCATGCTTAGTCACTCAATCATGTCCCACTCTTTGTGACCCATTGGACTGTAGCCCACCAGGTTCCTTTGTCCATAGAATTTCTAAGGCAAGGATACTGAAGTGGGTTGCCATTTCTTTCTTCAGAGGATCTTCCTAACCCAGGGATCAAACCCATGTCTCTCATGTCTCTTGCCTTGCAGACAGATTCTTCACCCTGTGAGCCATCAGGGAAGCACCTTGGGAAATCACTAAATTAAGCACTCACCTTTGGGAAGCACTGCTGTTTGCACTGCAGGAGCAATGTGCAGAGATCACTCAAAGAAACATGATCATATGCTTTAAAGAAATGAACAAGCCAGATAGAAACTGGATACCACCATCCTCACATTGACTTGGAATGTTCTCTTGCCTCCTTATGTTTCCACCTTAGTCCCTGGCTTGATACATTTAAGCAATTTGAAAAAGAGGATCACTGAGGAGCAGAGGTTCTATTGCCACTACCATTTCAGTAGTGGAGGTGGTGTGCTATGGAAACCTGAAAGATGGATTTCTTTATTGGTCCAAACTGTCATCCTTTTCTATATTCAATGTCATGTAACTTTTCAGTTTATCCAACTTAAAGATATTTATTATTTATTAGTTCCTACCCCTTGACCTTGGACTTTGCCGTGTGCCTTTCTTAGATCAATAAAAGAGAACAGATATGACAGTGGATCATCTCTGTATTTAGACTTTAAAAGATCTCTTGTGTAACCATATGCTTTCATTCAACTCCATCATCTCAATGAGATAAATATGCCCAGGGCAGCCTGCTGGTTGAGGAGAAGGAGTAACAAGTGATGCATAGCAGCTACACCAGTTAAGTTGCTGCAGCCAAACCTAGTGTAAACATAAGCTGCTTATTGCTCTGTGCTGCCAAGATTTTATCTTTATGCAGTGCCCCTCTTTACCTCTAGTAACATTTCTGGTTATAAAGTATATAGAATCTGTATGAGTATAGTCACTCTATTTTATTGTATTGCTGTCATGATAATATATATTTTCCATGATTTCATTTTCAACCTATTCATATCATTGAATCAAAAATATATCTCCTTAGATAGGATACAAATGGGTCGTTTTTTAACCCATGATGACAATCTTTGCCTTTTAATTAGATTATTTAATTTAAACATATTTAATATCATTAATGATGTTGAATTTATATCTGCCATTTTTACTTTTGTATTCTATATATTCCCTGTCTTTCTGTTCCTATGTTTTTCCTTTACTGCTTTCTTTTGCATAAACTGGATTATTTTCTAATGTAGCATTTTAATTTCTTTAATTTTTTTAATATACATATACTTTTTATATTAATCATGGCTCGGCGATTTACTATATATGTCTAATGTATCAGAGTCAGCTTCATATTTATACTAGTTTACTTCTAGTGGCATCTAGAAAGACTACTATGTAGATTTATTCCTTTTCCTTTTTTATTGTATTTTTATACACATTACATCCGTAATGTTACAAATTGAATAATAAATTGCTATTATTATTATTGTACTGCCTATAGCCATTTCCTCAGCCCAGTACAGCTTTGCACACACCCTTCTACTTTGTACTGGGTTTTTTTGTAAATATAATATAAATATATATTTCTGTATCTTATATGTACAATATCTTATATACATGCTGTTTAACAATTGCTTTTTAAAGTAGTTAAGAAAAGCAAAGCAAATGTGCATTTATACCCTCTCTTATAACTGCACAGTTAATTGTGCTTGTTTTTCACATGGATTTGATTTATTATCTGGCATCCTTTGCTTTGAGAGTCAATAACTTTCTTTATTTAGTATTAAGATGGGTCTGGTAGCAACACATTTTCTCACACTTTGTTTATCTGGTAAAGTCTTTATTTCACCTTCATTTTTTTAAAAAAAAGATAGCTTTGCTGGATTCTGATTGACAATTTTTTATATATCTTTAAGTGCTTTGAATATATTAACCCACTTCCTGATGGCCTCCATTGTTTCTGATGAGAAGACAGCTGTTAATCTTATTGGGGGTTCCCTTATAAGTGAGGAGTCATTTTTTCTCTTGCTGGTTTCAATATTGTCTATGTGTCTTTGACAATCAGCACATTTACTATTATGTGTTTGATCATGAACCTTTTTGCATTTATCATATACAGTTTGTAGAGCTTTCCAAATGTGTATGTTATTATCTTTCAATATATTCCAGAAGTTTTTAGTCTTTATTTGAATTTTTTCTGCTCCTTTCACTTCCTCCTCTACTTTTTGTATCCCTATTATACATTTGTTGGTGTGCTTAATAGTATGTCACATTTCAATTTTCTCTATTATTTTTTTCTCTCTATTGTTTAACTTGAATAACTCTATTGATCTGTCTTTGAGTTTACTAATATTTTCTTATGTCAGTTCCAATCTGCCTTAGAACTCCTCTAGTGATTTTTTTTAAATTTTCAGATTTTTTATTTTTCACTTCATAATATCTACTTGATTCTTTGGCACAGTTTCTATTTATTGATATAGATTGTCAATCATATCTTGCATGGTATCTGTTATCAGGCTTTCCTTTAGCTCTATCAACATATTTATAATGATTGTTTTAAATACTTTTTCTCTTAAACACAGCATCTAATCACTCTCTTAGTTTGTACAGCCTTTTTTATTTTTTTTTTCCTTTTCCCCCAAAGTAAGGGTTTTATTTTCCTGTTACTGTGCATATTTCATCCATTTTTGTTAGTAACTGGAAGTTTTAGACCGTGTATTATAGCAACTCAGTGTTGGTTCCCTCCTCCCTGCCTATGCCCACTTCCCATGCCCAGGTCCCTGTCTTGTTGTTTCCCTGTTTAGTTTTAATGACTACATAATTTTAGTGATTTAACACCCCCCCCACACACATATATAATTTTAATTATCCACTGCAGTTTTGTGTATGCCCATAGTCATCCTGGGATAACAGTGGTTTGGGTAGTACTCTTTCTCTAGCTACATTCAGATATTAATCTCCACTAGTTGCCTGCTGATTCCTGTCTTGTTTCAACAATTCTCAGGGATATAAACTGTTGTACAAATGAATCCAGTCAAACTGTGTCTCTCTTGAAGGAACAGTTGCTGGGATCAATGCATTATATTTTTTCAGAACATAAGAGGGCCCATCCCAGCTGTCTTATTCACTAGTTCTGTCCTGCAAGCTGGCCAGACTATATTTTAGATTGTACCTATGTTAAATTTACTAATATCTTCTGATTTCCTCTCACCACAAGCTTCACTGTTCTTGAGCATGCCTTCATGCTTAAACTTTTCCATAGTCTGCTACAAGTGAATTCAGGTCCTTTGAGAAGAGATTAGAAGCTATCTGTTTTAAGCCTGATCCCTTTCCGAGCTAAAATCTCCAAGCTATGTCTCTGGAGCTGGGATGGGGACAATAGCAAACTTCCATCCAAAGTCATTTCCACTCTAGGAAATGAGCACTGGATGGAGTGGTGGACAACAGTAGCTGACGTCTTTTTTTGGCTTGCTTCTCGTTACATGGAACCACTGCCTTATGAGCCAGGACAAAGGAATTTGTGACACCAGTATTCTCAATGCACCGTACCTATGGTAGAGTCAACATTCTGTGAGTGAGGGTTAGTATAAGGGTGCTTCTCACCTCTTGTTTGAAATTCCTTGGACTTAGCCTCGGTCCCGTGCATCTGGGGGAATTATGAGTAATGCTGAAATTTTACTCCTCCCAAAGCCTTCTGGCTGGTAGCCATGAGGCAAGGCCCTGGGTTTGTGGCTACAGCAATCTGGAGTGGAGGTAGTCGCCTTGGTCCAAATACTCCAAACTTTCAACATTCTTGTTGATGTTAATAGATGTTTCTTCATTTGTTATTTGTCCTTAGGACCATTTCCATGGGCTTGTGTTCACACGAGTTTCACTGTGGAGCAGGTCAGCAGTGCTCCCCATGCCATCTTGCCAGAAGTTGTGTGCGGATGCTCAGTCATGTCTGATTCTTTGTGACACCGTGCACTATAGCCCTCCAGGTTCCTCTGTTCATGGAATTTTGCAGGTAAGAATACTGGAGTGAGTTGCCATTTCCTACTACAGGGATTTTCCTGATCCAGAGATCGAAACTGTATCTCTTGAATCTCCTGGCAGGTGGATTCCTTACCATTGCACCACCTGGAAGCCACTTGCAAGAAGTTAATTTATTTTATTGTAGACATGGATAGTTATTAATCAGCTGATCTAAGAAAGAGATGGAAAATTTTATTCAGGCCAAATTTGAGTATTATAACCTGAGAAGAGCATCTCAAAAAGCTCTGAGGACTATTCAGCAAGTTAGAAATCAAGGCACAGTTATATAAGATTTTTTGAGACAGAGGGTTGAATATCAAATGATGTGTTATTGACAGTTTACATAATCCAGATCTATATATTATGTCATGGGACATGGGGTCTCTTACAAGATCAAGAAGGTATGTTATCTTTTAATGAGTTATCTTGTTGATGCTGGGAGAATGTTGTTGTTTACAGTTGAGCCGGATTCCTACCAGTAGGAGAGTTTTGGTGATGTAAAAGATTTGGTCAATGCACAGTGCAGATACACAGTACTGGGTGAGGGGAGAGAGGAGGCCAAAGGGCAGGGAAGATTTATTTTTGTTTGTTTAAATTTCTCTTGTATTCTCATAAAATATGACTTTTACTTCACAGCTACATCTATAAATATTCAGATATGTGTACACACATGTTAATATATTAATGTATAACTCCTACCTTTGTCAGCTGAAAAGAGGCAGAAGCAGTGATTCCTCCCTGTAACAGTGAAACAGTGAATATATCTAGCACCCATTTATTGGATTGTAGTATGATTGTCTAATAAAAGGAACCAGAGCTCCTTAAGAAAAAAAAAAAAAAAAGATGGTTGATTCTGGGACTGGGGCAGAACATATACAAGATGAGCATAAGGTGTCTTGTGGCACCGGAAAATTAGGAAATACTCAAATACACACACAAAAATGGAAGATTTATAAAAGGGAAAAAGGATCTAATTGAAAGGTCTCCCAGTGGGCAAAGCTGGAAAAAAATTAGCAGATTAAATACAGTGATATTGAATTATAACCCAAAGAAGAAAGTAAATATCCATGAGTCCATACTGTTATAAATAAATTATGGCATAAATAAATAAATGGGAGGGAAGAAGCAAATCTCTTGTGGAAAAGAATCTCCTGTGCAAAGAACTTACGTATATATTCAACCCTCAGGGACTACAGCATATCCCCCACTTATTAACAGAGGATTCTGACAATCACTACTTCAGCCAGGTTATCAAGGTCAACATCAACAGTGAGAAGTTGTACTGAGAGTATCTACTGATAGTATAATGTGATGAAAAAGGCACTTTATCTCTCTGGTGTTCCTCTCAAAAAACAGATGTAAATTTTATTTGCAAAGTGGTGAGTAGATGCACCTTCAATGCTGTCAGTATCTGTGGGAAAGATATCCCAGTGTGATGACTACCCAGTGCTAAGATCAATATATATCTGGTGTGTCTGAGGCACAACAGAAAGAAAAATAAGTCTGGAACAGAATGAACATGGGGAAAGTCATATTAGAAGAGGTTAGGAAATGTAACAGAGGGGAAAGGAAGCAAACTATTTTATGATTTAGAGACCATTTTAAGGACTTGGGTTTTCCTGTGGGTGAAATATAAGTCATTGGTGTGCTATGAAAGAGTTACTATTGTGTTTGAAATAAACTGAAAAAGATGGAAAAGAATCAAGAGTGGAAGCAGAAATGCTGGTTATGACAATCCAAGGGAGAGTTGGTAATATTAGCAATGGGGATAGTGAGAAATGTTTGACTCTGGATATATTTTGAATGTAAAGCCAAGCCAATCTTCTGATTGGCTGTGTGGTGTAAGAAAAAGACATATCAAGAATGACTCTAAATGTGGGAGGAACCTACAAGGATAGAAATATCATTAGTTGTGATGTAATTGGGAAAGGTTTTGGGGCAAAGATTAGAGGCTCAGTTTCAGGTATGTTTGGTCTGAGATATGTATTAACATCTCAGTAGAGGTATTAAGTAAGAAAAGAAGCAAAGAAATCTAGAATTGAGCAGGTCAGGGAATAGAGAAACAGATGTACTAAGAACTGCCGATGATGTAGGGGAAGAAGAGCCAGAGCCAGAAAGGAGAGGAAGGAAGAGGGAGAAAGGGGAGAGAGGGAGGGAAAGAGGTCTAGGATGCTAAGAGAAGAAAGTATTTCTGGGAAGGAGGAAGTCTGCTGTGGTAAATGTTGCTGTTGGATCAGTTAGGCAACTGAGAATTGACTTTGGGTTCAGTAGTGTGAAAGTCATAGCCAGCATAACCAGCCAGTGCTGGTTGAGGGAGAGTGTAGAACTCATGAACATCTTATTGAGCCAGGAAATATAAGCAATTTTAAAGAGTTCTATTGTACATGGGAATAAACAAAATGGCAGTAGACTGAACATGGAAAGCATGGTCAAGAGAGGTTTTTCATGAATACAAAAATATTTATACATTGGTGAGCAGGATCCAGTAGAGATAGGAAAACAGTGGTATTCTAATAGGGAAGGGGGGTATGCTGGAGTGGAGGTTCTGAGTAGATGGGAAGGATTGGTATCTTGTACAAATGGGGAGGATTGGTCTTAAATAGGAGTATGGAGAATGCACCTACGATAAGAGGAATGAAAGAAGAGAAAGTAGCTATAGACGCTGCTGAGTTGGATAGATATGGTGGTAAAAGTTTATTCTATGCCTGTCGCTTCCATTTTCTATTACTGCTAGCACTGTTATTACTATCACTAGTGATAACTTCCCTCCTTAGTTTAAAAGTTTATTCTGATGCCCAGATAAGTTTATCATTGTTCTTTACAGTTGTCCTTGGTATCCAGGGGAAATGGGTTCCTAGGACTCTAGCAGATAGCAATATCTGAGAATGTTCAAGTCCCTTGTTTAAAATGACTTACTACAGACAGCCCTCTGTATCCACAGGTTCCACATTAGTGGGTGCCAAGGGTCAAGGGTAGCACTGAAAAAGATGATTGAACTTCATGCCACATTCTGCTTTCAACACATCAGGCAATGAATAGATTGTCACAGATAATATCTATGTCACAGATAATAATGTCTGCCCTAAATTGAACACTTCTTAATGGCACTATTCTTTTTAAATTAGCAGTTTTTTAGATTTTTTTTTCTTTCAGTGAAATATTTTAATGATTTGACATACTCAAAGTACTCTTTCTTCAATTGAAAGACAGATCATTGGAATTGATGGCAAGATTTACCTTTCTTTAAATGGAATATCTTAACATAATGATATCAGGGCTTTGTGGATGTAAATAAATGATTGGTTGCCTCTGGAACACATAAGCACAAAAATATAAAATTCCGATAAGAAGGTCATTGATATCAGTAATGTCGGTCTGAAAATCATTATTCAGGCCCCAGAAATTGCTCAACATACAGTGGATAATCAATAAATGCTTTGACTGATACGTGGATGGATGGAACTAAATCTGCATGATACCCCCAATAGTAACCTATGCTCAAGGTTCTCTGAGGTAGTGGAAGGGAATAAGGGAACATGTCTATTTATAAGAGCAAATATTTTATAAAGGATTGCTTAAATGAGTCTTTCCATCAAGGAAAGGAGGTGGAAAAAATAGAAATGTCCGTGTCTATGCTAGGTCATAAAATAAAGAGAAGAGGGAAGAAGGAAGGAAGGAAGAAAAAAATGAAGGAAAAAAAGGAAAAGATAAAGTGGAGAAACTGCTCATTTCCTCACATCTATCACAAAATTTCCAGCCTTCTCCCTCATCTTTAACTTGATGTGCACCCAGGACAGTGCTTTACTATTATGTAATATGTACTGCTTCATTGGGACCTCAGCCAAATCTCCATCTATAAAGGTTTCTAGGTGAAGGAACACTATATATTAAATTCTTCTATGTATTAATTGTGTGTGTGTGTATTAGTCGCTCAGTCATGTCCTACTCTTTGTGCCCCATGGGCTATAGCCCTCCAGGCTCCACTGGGAATTCTCAAGGCAAGAATACTGGAGTGGGTTGTCATTCCCTTCTCCAGGGGTTCTTCACGACCCAGGGATTGAATATAGGTCTCATGCATTGCCAGCAAATTCTTTACTGTCTGAGCCACCAGGGAAGCCTGGTATCTATATACTCAGCTACAAACATACCCATCCATGTCTTCGTGATTAAACTGTTGTCATTTTCTCTTCTACATGCCCAGAATGTGTCAACATGTGTCTATAGTAGAGGCCACAACTTTTTTAAATTCTGGAAAATCCAGTGAGGGAGGAAAATGTATTTGAATTTTCCACTCGAATAGGGGGATGTTTTGTTAGAAAGTGAAAGTGAAACGGAAGGTTGCTCGGTCATGTCCAACTCTTTGTGACCCCATGGACTATACAGTCTATGAAATTCTCCAGGCCAGAATACTAAAGTGAGTAGCCTTTCCCTTCTCCAGGGGATCTTCCCAACCAGGGATAGAACCCAGGTATCCTGCATTGCAAGTGGATTCTTTACCAGCTGAGCCACAAGGAAAGCCCATTTTGTTAGCTGTCTTGTGCTAATCTGTACCATTTAGCTAATCAGAATTATTTCTGGAGGAGCGTGTGAAATAACATTTTAAACAACAGCTAAATAAGTCAGAACTTTGGAGAAAGTTAATGAAGCTCTTTACAGGCTGTGTTACATGCCCCAGAGGTCCTCAGGGTCTGGGCTGTGACTCTCTGCTTCTGTGGCATGTGGTGCAGTTTGCTTCTGTGATGATTAGAGTGACAGTAGCTACTGGGTGAATATTACTATACTCACAGCTGCTTCCACTGATGTCTAAAACCCCAAACCACAGAGAGATGCCTCCTAGGGATTACGGGATGAAGAGCAGCCATCCTGGTGAGTATAACTGAGAGCAGAATGTCCTTTTGCATTCTGTGAAATCAAGAGCTGTGATAAAGGATCCCCCTTAAAATGACTTGAAAACTTACTGTAGATTTAGATATGTGTGGTGGAAGAGTGGGAAAAGAACTTCACTGAAAAGATTGAAAGAGGCAAGGGAGGTAGTAGCATTGGACCCAGGCTGCATCCTCCTCTCTTGTTGGAAGGGAAGAATGACACAGAGGGGAGGTGTCCCTTTTTAGAAGGATACTTAGATATTCCAAAAATAAAGTGCTTTCCTCTAACATTTAATGCTGAAGGCTTGGCTTGGGGATTGACTGGGAAATATGTAATGCACAGCACATCCAGGTGCCCTGGCTTCAGAGAGAGAAAAAATGGATTGTGACCTGGTTTTGTCATTTGATAACTGTGTAAATCCTGAGCATGTATTTCTTTCTTTAAACTCCCATCTGTACAGTGGAGCTCAAAACCAGCTCAACCTAATTGAAAGAATGTTTGAAAGGCTCACTTGAGTTAATGCATGAAAAACACTTTGTATGATGTGCTATAATGCAGTCTGATGTAAGACCATGGAATTGAATCAGATTTCTTTCAAATACCTGTTTTACTATTTATTGATAGTGTAACCCTAGGCACACTTGCTTTACCTCTCTAAGCCCCATATTTCCAAACTAAAATCTGAAGAAGTTAATCAAACTCACTTCAAAGGATTATTGTGAGGGTTAAGTGAAATGATCTATCTAAAGTGTTTACCATAATGCCTGGCATAAAGCCTCAATAAATAATAGTAATTATTACCAAATATGAAGCATCTTGATTGAACAGATAGCTCACTGAGCAACTACTATGTTCCAGCTACCATGATGGAACAAGTATTATAAATAAAGACATATGCTTATAGTCCCTTGCTGACTTCCCTGGTGGTTCAGACAGTAAAGTGTGTGCCTGCAATGTGGACAGCCCGGGTTCGATCCCTGGAAGTTGATCTCAGGAAGACTCCCTGGAGAAGGAAATGGCAACCCACTCCAGTAATCTTGCCTGGCTCCTCTGTCCAGGTAGGCTACAGTCCATGGGGTCCCAAAGAGTTGGACACGACTGAGCAACTTCACTTATAGCCCCTAAAATCTGTAATATCTTTCCCATTTAAATTAAGAGGTAAAATATGCAGAATGTGGTAAGATTACAATAATGGATTCTTTGGTGAAAGTAAAGCCAGAGAGAAGTTTATAAAACATTAAGTCATGGAGGCAGACAGCTCTTGACATCAAGAATCACTTTATATATTTTCTTGAGCTCTCAACTCTCCCTAGCCTGATAGAGCAGTAGGAAACATTTCCTGATGCTTACTGCCTTTTATGCACAACATCTTACCTTGCAAATGTTCAGTCTTTGTGCTCTATGGACTAGCTACCCAGTGGGGCTGCTTGGTGGCCCATTAACTCTGCTCGGTGCACGCTTTATCATTGCTAAACAGGCTCCATTCCCAATTACAGGGTAATGGCATCATTAGTTTTCTCATCATTATTTAGTCATAAAGATAAGAAACAAAAAATATTGCAGAAAATTGGGGGGAATCTGTGTACTTTAGAGCCCTGATATTTATGAACTTATCATATACACCTGCACATCTCAGTTCGTTAACAGAGACAGGCACTCGTTTTCTAATGCTTATGGTTCTAATAAAAATCAATTGCAATTGAAGGAGAAAGGAAAAGGGAATAATCATGAGACCATTTCCCATTTCTTGTGATTCAAAACAGAAGCCACGTCTCAAAAGTTTCAATTTTTTTTTTTTTTTTTTTACCTAACAGGATTTCTCACATCCAAGAAATATATCCTTAAGGAAAAAAAAAAAAAAAAGTAAAAATATCACTTATCAACACATTTATTTCTCAAAAAAACTCACCTTCATCTTCCATTTACTGGAACAATATTTTATTAAGCTGAATTAAAAAAAGACAAAAACACTTTTTGACACCTGGTCTTGACTCTTAGACAAATATTAAAACCCAATCAAATAAGAGAACTGTTTAAAAATGTGTTTCTTCTTGCTTTCTAAAATAGTTTATTTCTCCTGTGTTCGAGTATTTATGGCTGGTAAATGCCTAAACAAAGTCACTAATTTGACTTAAATTTATACCATGATTATAACTTAACTTTCCAGAGAGTGTTTTATTCTATGCGGAGCCCTGCCCATCAGTATACCATATTTTCTTCTTCTTCCCCTTCCCCTCCCCCTCCTCTTTCCTCTTTCTCTTTTCCTTCTCCTTCTTCCTCCTCCTCCTCCTCAGTCTTCACCACCACCACCACCACCACCATCATCATCTGATATTTTTGTAAGCATCTGCAATTTCCAAAGCACCTCGAGAGGTCTTCATAAGATCGCCCCTGTCACTCTGTAGGGTAGACTGAACACATATTGTTTTCAGATGAAGAAATGAAGCCACTTGTCTTCCTGTAACCAAAGTTGGGCTCCGACTGCTCCCCACACAAAAAGCCAATAAAGAAGCAAGGTTGATGGAAAGGAAAGTTTGTTTTATTTTGGATGCCAGCAACCTGTGGTGGAGGGGAGTCCTACCCAAAGGCTGATTCATACTCCCAATGATAATCAGATTTTATAGGATGAGGGAGAGGGCTAAATGCAGTACAGTCATCTCTGACAGTCGTCTTGAAATTCGTTGTTAGTGGTCTGACCAGCATCATCTTGATCATTTTAAGTAAAGTAAGCCTTAAGCTTCAGAGTTGATTTTTTGTTTCCGTTTCTTTAGGGCCAGTTCTTGGAATTGTGGCAGCTTGTGTCATGGCTGTAGTCTGGTCCTCATGTAGTTAACTTATTTCACTTGGTGAGGGTTTCAGTCTCTGTAAGGCAGCTCATAGGATATGGCTGAAAATATTATCTATAGCCCTTGAGAAGGAATTAAAGGTCCTTGGCTATGCTTAATAACTAAGTTATTATTATTTGGTCTCCTTTGACCATTTCCTTTGTTTCTGCATGTTCTCACTTCTCGGATTAAACTTATTCTCTGGCTAAAGTTTTTCCATGGACAAAAGGCAGGAAGAGGGCATGGAGTGTAATGACCATAAGGTCCTGCTCCATGTCATTCTTGTATCAGATCCAATCTTTGAACTTAGTCTTTTCAATATCACTTTATCAGAGCTCTCTCTCTCCATCTCTGTGTATTTGCATTATGATTCTTTTAATTCTGAAAAGTTTGTTTTGGATTATTTTTGTTTTTTTTGTCTAATTTCTCACCATATTGTCTTTCTATTCACCTACTAGTGCTTTTACCAAACTCACACAATATAGTTCCAAGATTTTTCTTTGCGGCAAAGTTTAGACATTTTAATTCCAGTTGCCTTCAATCTGTCCATATAACTGAATTTTGTGATGAATTTGTTTGGAGTATTCTGCTTATTCTTCTCCTATCTGGCTATAAAGAGCTACCTTACACGGCAAATAGTGGCCTTTTTTTCCCTCACCACTTATTTGAGTCCTGGCGGGTGTATAGACAATGTTTACAGTGTCAAGAAACAGCCTTACTGATGTGAAGAAACAATCTCTCTTCCAGTCCTAGGATGGAAAAGTGAAAGTGTTAGTTGCTCAGCCGTGTCCAATTCTTTGTGACCCCATGGACTGTGGCACCTTAGGCTCCTCTGTCCATTCTCCAGGCAAGAATCGAGAAGATTTCCTGAGAAACCCAAATCTCCTATATTGCAGGCAGATTCTTTAACATTTGAACCACCAGGAAAGCCCTAGGACGGAAAAGGCATAATTCAAAACTTTGTTCTGAGCCTCTTTCTGCAATTGGTAACAGAGAGATGGAGGAAAATCAAATTAGCCAGTTCAGATACTCAGTTCAAAAAAATATTTATCATAAAATGAATGTTTTCAGTTATTGTGCTTAATTATATAATCTTTTTTTCTTCATTCTTGATTTTAGGCTACTGATTTGTCTGCTTATAGCAATCATTTTTTCTTATAAATTTCTATGAATCAACATCCAAGCTTTTAAGAGATCTAAAGAGGACCAGATAGTTTTTGTTGTTGTTTTTGTTTAGATAGAATAAGTCAGTCTTGGTATGTAGATTTTGAGCATATATTTTGTGTTTAAACTTTCTTTTGTTATTCTAACATTCTCAGTTATGTTATTGACTCTTCAGATTATTAACTGTCTTTATCATATGAAGAATTACTTTAAATGAAACATTTTTGCATGACCATTATGTTTAGTTTCCATGCTAGTCTCATTTCTGTTATTTTTTATTTTTTTAGTTCAGGTTTGATAAAAAAAAAAAATCTACTTTAATAAAAACATTGTTCCTTGTACCTTATAAAAGGTTAAACAAGAGCCCTCTTTAAGAAAAGAAAAAAAAATGTAAAACTATTACTCTCTCACTTGGCCTTTACTCTGTAAGATTTCACAAAGACATTTTTATTGCCTGACTAGGTTCATCCCCAGGCAGGCAGAGAAACAACTAGTTTTATGTAGAAAATGTAAAAACCTTTCTATATTTATGAATTATAATGAACTATTTATTCTCTTTAGAGAATATAATAAATTATTCCTAATTTTTCTTATAAGCATTGACAGCATTAAGCTTAGAAGGTAATATCTTAGGAATTGATTGTTATATCACAATATGCCCATTTGACTCACTGCTGAGGCTTGTTGAAAGATAGATCTCCACAGTGTTACTGAGTGCTTTTGGAGAATTTATGAATTGAAGGTCTATACCTAGGGATATCTGTGTGGTACAACAAGTTCTCTTCCCTATAATAATGGCTTCTATGCTACATGTATTCATGTTTCATTTAGAGAAGCTTTAAAGAACAAGCCATAACAATAGTATAGCAGTTAGGTATACTGATTAAATTCAGGCAAACCTGAGTTGAAATTCTAGCTCTGCTACTTACCAACTATGTGTCTTGTCAAATCCGTGAATTCTATCCTACCTACCCAATAGGTTTTGGGGAATAAGCAAAGAAATGTTTTAAAATGCTTAATGCCTGATATATCTTTATTGAGTGCTCACTATATAGTAACTTTATTATTATTATTATTGTTGCTGTTATCGTTATATTTTTAGTTATCAGTTTAGATGCCCATGGCATAATAAACATGGATGTGCTTATCTCATGGACATAAAATTGTAAACTTTCAGATTTTTTGAAAAATGTGCACAAATCTGAAAGAAATTCTATTTAAAATAGAGGTGACTTTATTCTATTTCTATCATCTTTGTCTCAGTTGAGTTCAGTTCATTTCAGTTGCTCAGTCATGTCCGATTCTTTGCCACCCCATGGACTGCAGCACGCCAGGGCTCCCTGTCTATCACCAAGTCCCAGAGTTTACTCAAACTCATCCATTGAGTTAGTGATGCCATTCAACCATCTCATCCTCTGTCATCCCCTTGTTCTCCTGCTTTCAATCTTTCCCATCATCAGGGTCTTTTCTAATGAATCAGCTCTTCACATCAGGTGGCCAAAGCATTGGAGTTTCAGCTTCAACATCAGTCCTTCCAGTGAACATTCAGGACTGATTTCCTTAAGGATTGGCTGGTTGGATCTCCTTGCAGTCCAAGGGACTCTCAAGAGTCTTCTCCAATACCACATTTCAACAACATCAATTCTTCAGGGCTCAGATTTCTTTATACTCCAACTCTCACATCCATACATGACTACCGGAAAAACCGTAGCCTTGACTAGATGGACCTTTGTTGGCAAAGTCATGTCTCTGTTTTTTTAATATGCTCTCTCGGTTGGTCATAACTTTTCTTCCAAGGAGTAAGCATCTTTTAATTTAATGGCTGCAGTCACCATCAGCAGTGATTTGGAGCCCAAGGAAATAAAGTGTCTCACTGTTTCCACTGTTTCCCCAACTATTTGCCATGAAGTGGATATGGGGTGCCATGATCTTAGTTTTCTGAATGTTGAACTTTAAGCAAACTTTTTTGCTCTCCTCTTTCACTTCCATCAAGAGGCTCTTTAGTTCTTCTTCACTTTCTGCCATAAGGGTGGTGTTATCTGCATATCTGAGATTATTTATATTTCTCCCAGCAATCTTGCTTTCAGCTTGTGCTTCATCCAGGCCAGCATTTCTCATGATGCACTCTGCATATAAGTTAAATAAGCAGGGTGACAATATGCAACCTTCCCGTACTCCTTTTCCTATTTGGAAACTGTCTGTTGTTCCATGTCCAGTTCCAACTGTTGCTTCCTGACCTGCATACAGATTTCTCAAGAGGCAGGTCAGGTAGTCTGGTATTCCCATCTGTTGAAGAATTTTCCACAGTTTCTTGTGATCCACACAGTCAAAGGCTTTGGCATAGTCAATAAGGCAGAAATAGATGTTTTTCTGGAACTCACTTGGTTTTTCGATGATCCAACGGATGTTGGCAATTTGATCTCCAGTTCCTCTGCCTTTTTTAAAACCAGCTTGAACATCTGGAATTTCATGGTTCACGTATTGTTGAAGCCTGGCTTGGAGAATTTTGAACATTACTTTACTAGCGTGTGAGATGAGTGCAATTATGCAGTAGTTTGAGCATTCTTTGGCATTGCCTTTCCTAGGGATTAAAATGAAAAATGACCTTTTTACAGTCCTATGGCCACTCCTGAATTTTCCAAATTTACTGGCATATTGACACAACACTTTCACAGCATCGTCTTTTAGGATTTGAAATAGTTCACCTGGAATTCCATCACTTCCACTACCTTTGTTCATAGTGATGCTTCCTACGGCCCACTTGACTTCCCTTTCCAGGATGTCTGGCTCTAGGTGAGTGATCACACCATCGTGAGTATCTGGGTTGTGAAGATCTTTTTTGTACAGTTCTTCCGTGTACTCTTGCCACTTTTTCTAAATATTTTCTGCTCCTGTTAGATCCATATCATTTCTGTCCTTTTTTTGCCCATCTTTGCGTGAAATTGTCCCTTGGTATCACTAATTTTCTTGGAAATCTCTAGTCTTTCCCATTCTATTCTTTTCCTCTATTTCTTTGCATTGCTCCCTGAGGAAGGCTTTGGTATCTCTCCTAGCTATTCTTTGGAACTCTGCATTTCTAAAGTTGTAGGATATTAAATCAACACACAGAAATCCCTTGCATTCCTATACACTAACAATGAGAAAACAGAAAGAGAAATTAAAGAAACAATTCCATTCACTATCGCAACAAAAAGAGTAAAATCTTAGGAATATATCTACCTAGAGAAACACAAGACCTATATATAGGAAACTATAAAACAATGGTGAAAGAAATCAAAAGAGGACACAAATAGATGGAGAAATACTGTGTTCATGGATCAGAAGAATCAATATAGTGAAAATGAGTATACTACCCAAACCAATCTATAGATTCAATGCAATCCCTATCAAGCTACCAATGATATTTTTCAGAGAACTAGAACAAATAATTTGACATTTTGTATGGAAATACAAAAAACATCGAATAGCCAAAGCAATCTTGAGAAAGAAGAATGGAACTGGAGGAATCAACCTGCCTGACTTCAGGCTCTACTACAAAGCCACAGTCATCAAGACAGTATGGTACTGGCACAAGAACAGAAATATAGATCAATGGAACAAAACAGAAAGCCCAGAGATAAATCCACGCACCTATGGATGCCTTATCTTTGACAAAGGAGGCAAGAATATACAATGGAGAAAAGACAATCTGTTTAACAAGTGGCGCTGGGAAAACTGGTCAACCACTTGTAAAAGAAGGAAACTAGAACACTTTCTAACAGCATACACAAAAATAAACTCAAAATGGATTAAAGATCTAAACATAAGACCAGAAACTATAAAACTCCTAGAGGAAAACATAGGCAAAACACCCTCTGACATAAACCACAGCAGGATCCTCTATGACCCACCACCCAGAATATTGGAAATAAAAACAAAAATAAACAAATGGGACCTAATTAAAATTAAAAGCTTCTGCACAACAAAGGAAACTATAAGCAAGGTGAAAAGACAGCCTTCAGAAAGGGAGAAAATTATAGCAAACGAAGCAACAGACAAACAGTTAATCTCAAAAATACGCAAGCAACTCCTGCAGCTCAATTCCAGAAAAATAAACGACCCAATCTAAAAATGGGCCAAAGAACTAAACAGACATTTCTGCAAAGAAGACATACAGATGGCTAACAAACACATGAAAAGATGCTCAACATCACTCATTATTAGAGAAATGCAAATCAAAACCACAATGAGGTACCATTTCACACCAGTCAGAATGGCTGCTATCCAAAAGTCTACAAGCAGTAAATGCTGGAGAGGGTGTGGAGAAAAGGGAACCCTCTTACACTGTTGGTGGGAATGCAAACTAGTACAGCCACTATGGAGAACAGTGTGGAGATTCCTCAAAAAACTGGAACTAGAACTGCCATATGACCCAACAACCCACTGCTGGGCATACACACCGAGGAGACAGGAATTGAAAGAGACACGTGTACCCCAATGTTCATCGTAGCACTGTTTATAATAGCTAGGATATGGAAGCAACCTAGATGTCCATAAGCAGACGAATGGATAAGAAAGCTTTGGTACATATACACAACAGAATATTACTCAGCCATTAAAAAGAATGCATTTGAATCAGTTCTAATGAGGTGGATTAAACTGGAGCCTATTATACAGAGTGAAGTAAGCCAGCAAGAAAAACACCAGTACCGTATCAATTCAGTTAAGTCACTCAGTCGTGTCCAACTCTTTGCTACCCCATGAATCACAGCATGCCAGGCCTCCCTGTCCATCACCAACTCCTGGAGTTTACCCAAACCCATGTCCATCGAGTCAGTGATGCCATCCAACCATCTCATCCTCTGTCGTCCCCTTCTCCTCCTGCCCCCAATCCTTCCCAGCATTAGGGTCTTTTCCAATGAGTCAACTGTTCACATGAGGTGGCCAAAGTATTGGAGTTTCAGCTTCAACATCAGTCCTTCCAATGAACACCCAAGACTGATCTCCTTTAGGACAGACTGGTTGGATCTCCTTGCAGTCCAAGGGACTCTCAAGAGTCTTCTCCAGCACCACAGTTCAAAAGCATCAATTCTTCGGTGCTCAGCTTTCTTCACTGTCAAACTCTCACATCCATACGTGACCACTGGAAAAACCATAGCCTTGACTGGACAGACCTTTGTTGGCAAAGTAACGTCTCTGCTTTTAAATATGCTATCTGTGTTGGTCATAACCTTCCTTCCAAGGAGTAAGCGTCTTTTAATTTCATGGCTGCAATCACCATCAGCAGTGATTTTGGAGCCCCTCAAAATAAAGTCTGACACTGTTTCCACTGTTTCCCCATCTATTTCCCATGAAGTGATGGGACCAGATGCCAGTACAGTATACTATTGCATATATATGGAATTTAGAAAGTTGGAAAAGATAACCCTGTATGTGAGACAGCAAAAAAGACACAGATGTATAGAACAGTCTTTGGACTCTATGGGAGAGGGTGAGGGTGGAATAATATAGGAGAATGGCATTGAAGCATGTAAATTGTCATATGTGAAACGAATCGCCAGTCCAGGTTCAATGCAGGATACAAGGTGCTCGGGGCTGGTGCACCGGGATGACCCAGAGGGATGGGATGGAGAGGGAGGTGGGAGGGGGTTTCTGGAAGGGGAACACATGTACACCCATGGTGGATTCATGTCAACGTATGGCAAAACCAATACAATATTGTAAATTAAAAAACAAACAAACAAATGGGTATATCTTTCCTTTTCTCCTTTGCTTTTGGCTTCTCTTCTTTCTCAGCCATTTGTAAGGCTTCCTCAGACAGCTATTTTGCCTTTTTGCATTTCTTTTTCTTGGGGATAGTCTTGCTTCCTGTCTCCTGTATAATGTCACAAATCTCCGTCCATAGTTCATCAGGCAGTCCGTCTATCAGATCTAGTGCCTTAAATCTATTTCTCACTTCCACTGTATAATCGTTAGGGATTTGATTTAGGTCATACCAGAACGGTCTAGTGGTTTTCCCTACTTTCTTCAATTTATGTCTGAATTTGGCAATAAGGATTTCATGATCTGAGCCACAGTCAGCTCCCAGTCTTGCTTTTGCTGACTGTGTAGAGCTTCTCCATCTTTGGCTGCAAATAATATAATAAATCTGATTTTGAGGTTGACCATCTGCTGATGTGCATGTGTAGAGTCTTCTCTTGTGTTTTTGGAAGAGGGTGTTTGGTATGACCAGTGCATTCTCTTGGCAGAAGTCTGTTAGCTTTTGCCCTGCTTCATTCTGTACTCCAAGGCCAAATTTGCCTGTTACTTCAGATGTTTCTTGACTTCCTACTTTTGCATTCCAGTCCCCTATAATGAAAAGGACATCTTTTTGGGGTGTTAATTCTAGAAGGTCTTGTAGGTCTTCATAGCACCGTTAAACTTCAACTTCTTCAGCATTACTGGTCGGGGCATAGACTTGGATTACCGTGATATTGAATGGTTTGTCTTGGAGACGAATAAAGATCATTTTGTTGTTTTTGAGATTGCACCCAAGTACTGCCTTTCAGACTCTTTTGTTGACTATGATGGCTACTCCATTTCTTCTAAGGGATTCTTGCCCACAGTAGTATATATAATGGTCATCTGAGTTAAATTCACCCATTCCAGTCCATTTTAGTTCACCGATACCTAAAATGTTGACACTCACTCTTGCCATCTCCTGTTTCATCACTTCCAATTTGCCTTGATTCATGACCTAACATTCCAGGTTCCTATGCAATATTGCTCTTTACAGCATCGGACCTTGCTTCCATCACCATCCTTCCCTTCTCCAGTGGGCCACATTTTGTCAGAACTCTCCACCACCACCCGTCCGTCTTGGGTGGCCCTATACGGCCTGGCTCATAGTTTCATTGAATTAGACAAGGCTGTGGCCCATGTGATTAGATGTTTGTCTACCGAATGTAAAATTCTAAGAGTGGTAGTGATTTTTAATTAATTAATCCTTCAGATTATCCTCCCTCCATCTTACCTTTTATTTTAACCAAATAGTTTTGTCAAGTGGCCAGTACTCAGCGCTCTCTAACACATGCCTTTTCTTCTTAAAATATCTGATAATAGATTTGAATCATGCTCTCTTTGAATCATACTCTCTCTTGCCTGACTTAATTGACTCTAATTCTATCATGAAAGCCATACAAAATGAATTTATTCTGAGCATTGTCTGTTAAAACTTCAGATATGATTTTGAAAACACCTCTTATCTCTCCCCCGACTTCACGTCTACTCTTCTTTGTATGACATGCTTTCTGATTTAACATGATTTCTAGTCAATTCAGCATCTCAGTTCCTCTCTACGGTATGTGTTCATTTTCACAGAAGCAGACACAATACCTGGTAGCTTGTAAAAGAGAATCCCATGTAGCAACCATTACTCAGTTCTTTCTCCTACTTTCCCTCATCACAACATAATGCCAGTCATATCGTACCACTGGCCAGTAACAAAGGACTGTACTTTCTTATCCATTTAAGTATCCCCTACTCAAATCTTGCTGCTGCTGCTGCTGCTAAATCGCTTCAGTCGTGTCCGACTCTGTGCGACCCCATAGACGGCAGCCCACCAGGCTCCGCCATCCCTGGGATTCTCCAGGCAAGAATACTAGAGTGGGTTGCCATTTACTTCTCTAGTGCATGAACAGGAAAAGTGAAAGTGAAGTCGCTCAGTCATGTTTGACTCTTAGCGACCCCATGGACTACAGCCTACCAGGCTCCTCCGTCCATGGGATTTTCCAGGCAAGAGTACTGGAGTGGGGTGCCACTGCCTTCTCCGATCTTATTTCAACACAAATACAATGGTCTAGCTCTTTTTTTTATTTTAGTGGCACAAACGTTATTATTATATAGTATATATATGTTCATTATTGCTTTTGGTCATTTGAAATATTTTCCTGAAATTTGACTTTTTCGTGTAAAGTATTTCTTTATACTGTGTTGAAACAAATTAGTAAATATGCTAGTGACATTATGATCAACACTCCTTTTGCATAATAATTGAAGCATCTGCAAAGCCAGCTGATAGAAGAGGAATTGAATTTACTAATGGATAAGAGAGTGGTCTCCTCTTCTCTTGACTTCAGCTCCTTTCCTCACCCCACCTTCAATGTAAGAACATTTTATCTTTGCAAATTATCTTCAATCTTTTGTAATGCAAAATTAGAAAAGCAGGTATAGAAAGAGTAGGGAGAAAGTCTGAATGACTAGAATTGGTCTGGGAATAGGGTGATATATAAAAGAAGGGGTGAGAACTGAAGAAAGTTTATATTAGAAATAATTTTTAATTTTTTATGTTGGTTATACTGAGCTGTAGAGATCAATTATGTCTATGCCAAATTATACAATTATCTGTATACTTTGTCCCATTTTACTTTTAGAAAATCATTCTTAAAACATTATCAAATAGTTTTTGAGGTTGATAAAGCACATATCTATTCTTAGTCTATGTGTTTGTTATTTTATCTAGTTTACAAGTCTGTGAGTTTTTACCAAAAAATAAGAATAATATCTGAGGAACCATGAACCATTTAGTTTGTTTCTTTACCTTCAAACAAATGTGCATGTAAATGTGTGTGTGCATGCTAAGTCACTTCAGTTGTGTCTGACTCTGTGTGACCCTATGGACTATAGCCCCCCAGGCTCCTCTTTCCATGGAGATTTTCCAGGCAAGAATACTAGAGTAGTTTGCCATGCCCTCCTCCAGGGGATCTTCCCAACCCAGGGATCGAACCTGCACCTAATGTCTCCTGCGTTGACCGGAGGTTTCTTTACCACTAACACCAACTAGGAAGACCCGTCTAACTGCGTACATAAGCTTCTATCTTTGCCTTCTCACTTTGAAAGGTATCAGAATTTTAATACAATTTAAAATAAAGTTTATAGATGTATCCACAAGAAATTAAAATGAATTTGCAGAGACAACTTGAATACAAAAGCACTTCAAAAATGGTTGTTTGAATAAACATTTCTTTTAGTGACTTACACATAACAGTTCCACCAGCTGTATAAAGACTTGAGTAAATAAAAAATTGCAAAAATAAACCCATTTTCTTTTTATGAAGTGCTTAAATATAGCAGTACTATCACTATTTTTTCCTATATCAAGGCATTTCATAATGTATGTATAATACATATAGTGGGGAAATATACCATCAGTATAGATATGTATAACTTATGGATGTATTATATAATATTTTTAATCAAGCTGGTTGTCTAATTCTTATCTGAAAACACTATGAGCAACTTAGTTCCCTAAAAGATGTCATATATGCTGTCATGTCTTAAGGTACCCTTTTCTCTTTCTATTAATATGGCCCTAGGCAAGTTACTTCACACCTCAGTGTCTTCATCTCTCAAATACAGGATTGGTCTAAATGATCTCTTCACTATAATAGTTTACTACTGGAAGATGTCATAGTATCTAGTTCTTAGCAGCTGGAATATAAGTAAAAGAGTTCAGGTATTTAAAAAATGCAAAACCAAAGTAAAATAGCATGGTTTCATTGTCACTCTTTCAAAGTGACATTTTGTTCTCAAGAATGAGAACTGATCTCAATTTGGAGATAAAGAAAGCCATCAATAGAATTTTCTGACATTATTTGACTCATTTGGATATATTAGCATCATAATTTTGTTATGTGTATTTTGGAAGAATGTCAGCGTGACTACTAAAGAGAAGGGGCCTACGGCAGGATGTGACAGAGAAAAGAAACTGCTTTAATTGTGACAAGATCAGCAGGTACGGAGGAATAAAGCCAAATTATTCCTAACATAAGCAAGACATACTAGAAATAAATGAGCCATAGGAAAATAAGAGATACTTAGAGTAAATTGCTCAAAGACCTTAGAGCCATCATAACCAGCCTAACATAATACAGAAGAAGGGATTTTGCAATAAATCTCATCTATTAATTTTATTGCAAGCCAATTGTAAACCTTTGGTTAAGTTTTGTAGGATGAAAATCATGTTTTAGAAATATTTCTATTCATCATCTTCCACACTGGTTTGAAGAAATAATTTTGGTGAAAAGAAATTAAGAGGGGAAATAAAAGGGACAACATGGCTCCCTTCCAAATCATCATGAATATGTTAGATTTATTTATAAGGACAGCTAAAGCTGATATTGTACACAGTTTAAAATGAGTGATATCTTTCTGTTTTGCCTATATTTGCACCTCTGTTTCTTTCCACTCCCCTATACAAGTATTTTCATGACACCTAAATCTCTGTACGGATTCCTTTGCCTGACTGAAGCTCTGTATGCAGTATGTGACCTTCCCTCTGCTCCCAAATTTTACAAAAATGCTCAAGTAATTTCATGTTATACCTCCACACCCATAATGGTTCATTCAAACAGTATTTTTTCAGCAACTATTATCAGCTGGACAAGGATCCAGGAGCTGGATACAAGAGAGAATGAAGCAGCACATTCTTAAAGGACCTTGTATGATTAATAGGAACTTATAGATTATAGGACTTCAGACAGCTATAACTACATACCAGAAAACTATATGCAGATATCTATAACTATATGTGCAGATAGCTGTAACTACATACCAGATAACATCAGTGCTGTGTGGAAACTTGAAGCAACATAAGGGAAGCAGAGAAAAAAAGTGGCAGAGGTAATATCCTCTAATGTGAAATGGTATGTATATGAGATGGAACATGAATGAAAAGAGGGAACAAACCAGAAGAAATGTGGAGAAGGAGAAATTATATCCAAGGAGTGATAATTTCCAAGGTTTTGAATGACATGGAACAACAAGGAGGCCAGAAAAAGCAGAACAGAATTGGTAAAAGTAAAAGGGTAGGAAATGAGATTGGAGAGGTAGCTAAGGGTAGACACATAGAACCATGTAGATGGCAATGTGGACATAATTTTTTTGAGTGAAGCCACCAAAGGATTTTGGACAGAATATTGATATGATCTGATAACACAGGGACCTCTCCTATTGGTGTGAAGAGCACAGAGTGCAGGGGAACTGGGTAGAAGCAAAGAGACCAATTAAGGGGCTATTACAATTGTCCAGGCAGGAGATAACTGCAGCTTGGATCAAGGTATTAACAGTGGAGTTGGCTGGAGGTGTTTGGATTTTGCATATATTTTAAAGCAAGGATCAGTGCTGTGTGTTCTTTGGAAGGCAGGGGAGTGGGGATATGAAAGTGAAATTGGGGAATCTAAGATCTCTCCCAATATTTGACCAGAATAAGTGGAAACCAGGATTTACTAATTCTTAAATTTGAAACTACATAGACGTAAATTTAAGTAGGAGGAGATGGGGAGAGAAAATTATGCCTCAGGCTTGCTCTCAGCCTTGTTCTGTCATCCCTCTCTTATTTTGCTCTGAGAAAACTAGACTTCTTGTTGTTACTTGACTCTAATGAGCAACTTCTCTCCTCAAAGTCTTTACATGTGTTCACTTGGAGAAAAATTAAGCTTAGAATGCCTATTACACATCCACATGGAGATGTTCCATGGATATTTGCATGTACTAGATGGGGGTTCAAGGGAGAGGGCTGGGCTGCCGGCACACATTTCAGAGGAAACAGATAATGAGAATGAATGAGATCCTTAAGGACCAACCAGTTACAAAAGAGGAGAATATACCAAATGCCTGCTACATTTCAGGTGCTCAGTAAATAAAATTTTAGGTGAAAGGAGAAGTCAAGAGGGAAGAAGAGAATATATTTTATATTCTATGAATACTAAGAAGAAAGAAGGGAATTTTATAGAATCAAATGTTTTTCTAGATCTTACTCTCTTTGTCAAGGCATTACTAGTTGACTGATTAATATATGAAACTTATTTCAAGTAAGGCACTACTACCCAATATTGGTTTATCGTATTACATTTTTTCTTCTCAGGGAAATATGGCTTTTAGTGGAGAATTTCTAAACATAAGGGTTTTTTTTAAAACATAACTGAAGTCATGATCTTGAAGCTAAGCAGAACTTATCTTTCACCTCTTCTTGTGTTTCATGTACATCGCCACTAACACATTTCTACACAAGTATTATTGGACCTTCTTGCAAAAGTATGATCCTGTATGATTTCTAGCCATATTCTGATAGCTGCCTGTCTCAAAACCTGTAACTGAAAAATATTACAAAACAAGAATGTGAGGATGATATCTTATCAAATTGAAGATTAAACAAAGCCAACTTTGGCACTTCAAACATCTTTACAAAAACTAAAATAAATGAATGCATTCTGACTTCTGAAACCCATCTTAAGAGATCCATTTTGACCAAAAATAAATCAACAGGATCTCATTTTATTGGTCTAGAGAGTATTTTAAAAATTAAATTTAGCTATCAGTGGTCACAAACAGTCACATTTCTTTTCGAAAACAGTGGAACATGAACTGAAAATGATGTTTTTCACTTTACCAAGTCATCCTGTAGAAAGTTTATTAGTCACCACAGAACCCCTAACTTGAAGAGCGAAAAAGGACATGATGTTTCTCAGATATATTCATGTCTACAATGTAAAATAATCATTATCATAGCTCTGTGAATGGATTAACTTTGGCCGTATTAAAAGTTAAATTGGTTCACACACAGTACAGTTTCCTATATTATATGCCTCAGTCTAGGTCAACTAAGCCTAGGTAAAGTCTGTCATCCACTAGAGTAAATATTGACCAGTGGAGGTTATGCTATGGTATTTTATATTCTATGAATACTAAGTAAACCAAGTCGGATACAAGCAGAAACGTGAGAAAAGCTACAATATTTTAAAGATGACCCAGGGCTCAGTTGGCAGTAATCACCTGATAATCTCTGTTGAGAATATTCAGTACACTAAGCTCAGGACTAAAAGCTGCTATTATTAATTAGCAAAATCTTTTGGTCAGTGGTTTTATGTATGCTTTCATTTGTCAAGCTCACCGTATATAATAGTAGCCTTTAAACTTTTTTTTTATAAAGTCAGGGTAATATCAAGGGTTTACTCTTTGGAAACACAACTATTGACAATAAGTGGATGGAATGGAGGAGGCAGATATTATCAATGGAAAAATAAAAGGGGGCTGTTTAGAAATTCAGTTTTGAGAGATAAAGAGAACACAAATGAAGTCAGTGGCAGATGCAATGAATTTTAAGAACTGAATAGATTATGACAAATCACTATTCAAGGAATACTTAACCAGGTCACATGTGTTAACCTGTTAGATTCCTCATGGAAAAAATCCCTTGATTTTCTTAAGCCTCTAAAATAGAGTCTAATTTTTTCTGACCTTCACCTTTTTAGGTAGAACAAAAATCCTAAGACAAACATGGGTAAGAGAATGGACTACATGGACCACAATCCCTCAAGTTTTCACTTTCTATTGGGAATAAAAAGTGAGTTAGATGAAGAATAGAGAGGGTTGAAATAAAAATTTGGATGAAAATAGCACAGCAATTAAAAGCAAATGATGACTAAAGATTAATGCATGAATAATGGCAATTTGAAACTAGAATAAATCCAATAAAAATCATGAAGCATGTTATCAAAAATCTTGAAAACTGCCTATGAGAGCATAAGTTTGCAATACTGCTAAGAGAGAAAAAAGTCCCCCATAAACTCTAGTGAGTCCTGAATTTTAATTACTCATTATATTTCAATAATTCTCATAATTCACTCAAAGGCTACTAGACAATGACCCTTAGCCATAAATAATTATGTAATGATAATAACAACAACAACCAATATTTATTGAGTAACTGTTATGGTACAGATATTGAACTATAAGTACCCTATATTTTTGACCTCACATAATCTTCATAAAATCTCTAAAAGGTGGGTACTATAAGTTTTTCCCATTTTTCAAGAAAGAAAACAAAGATATGGGGAAATTAAATAGATTTTCCAGAGTCACGTGTATAGTAAGTGTTGGTGGTACAAGTTTTCAAATCTGGTAATCTGATTCATGGCAGCCTTCTCCTTAATCAGTGCTCTATGTCACATATTTTGTCTATGTGAATTAAGGTTTTTGTTTTTTGGTTTTTTTTGGAGGGGGGCGGCTCTGGGTGTTTTGTTTTGTTTTGTTTTCAACTGGCATAGATAGCAGTTTCAGTTCAGTTCAGTTCAGTCGCTCAGTTGTGTCCGACTCTTTGCGACCCCATGAATTGCAGCATGCCAGGCCTCCCTGTCCGTCACCAACTCCCGGAGTTTACCCAAACCCGTGTCCATCGAGTCAGTGATGCCATCCAACCATCTCATCCTCTGTCGTCCCCTTTTCCTCCTGCCCCCAATCCTTCCCAGCATTAAGGTCTTTTCCAATGAGTCAACTGTTCACATGAGGTGGCCAAAGTATTGGAGTTTCAGCTTCAACATCAGTCCTTCCAATGAACACCCAGGACTGATCTCCTTTAGGACAGACTGGTTGGATCTCCTTGCAGTCCAAGGGACTCTCAAGAGTCTTCTCCAACACCACAGTTCAAAAGCATCAATTCTTCGGTGCTCAGCTTTCTTCACAGTCCAACTCTCACATCCATACATGACCACTGGAAAAACCATAGCCTTGACTAGACAGACCTTTGTTGGCAAAGTAACGTCTCTGCTTTTAAATATGCTATCTAGGTTGGTCATAACCTTCCTTCTAGCAGTTTAGGATCCACCAAGAGGAGCCTAGTATGGTCACAGATGGCTAATCAATCCCTTTCAGAGACCTTGAATTCTTGTCAGAATTCCAATCTTTGCCACTAAGGGAATCCTCATTGAAATTTACCTGAAAAATAATGACCCCTGCTAAGTATATTAAATTTTCTAACAGGCTTCATTTTAAGGTTATTTTATAATATGTGGAGCTAGGCTGAAAAAAAAAAAAATCACATTACTGTCATTTTGTCAGCTTCCTGCAGCTGATCTACTAGAAGTCATCCAGAGGAATAAATGCAGCCATTTTTATATCTGTATGATTATTGCTTTTATACTTTCCAGCAAGAAACAGATAAGCTATTTATTGGTCTCTAGAACTTAAACATTTAAAAGGAACCTACTGCTGTATTTATCATGCTTTACAGGAAGTGCAAAGCTGTTCAAGACAGACAATAAACAGATAGGTTCATAAAAGACATTGCAAATTTAATAAGCTACACTATCGTTTGCTGATTTCTATTTACTCTGCATGCAAATGGGATTTGAGTGGCTTCTCTTTTTACATTTTATAATAGGGATTTCAACAGAAGGAACAAAGAAAAAACATTGCAAGCTCTGTGTATTGAGACATTATATTTTTAATTAATTTTTTCGGCCTCTTTTAGCACTGTCTTAATAAGAATCAAAACTCCTGTAGGTATTTTGGGAAATAGCCACCTTCGCAAATGAGTCAGCAAGTCACATGTGTAAATGATTGTACAACAGTGACGAGCAGTTATGCCTTGAATATATAAATGTATGCCTATTTATATATGCATACCAATATACACTTCACATATGTATATATATACACATATATATATATATATATACTTTACTGCATTGCTTTATTATATGTATATGATATGTTTTCTCAACAAAAGAATAAAAACCACTTCACCTCCACGTAAACCTATGATTTCTGATTCAATCTCATGCACAGTAAGTCAGTCTTTGAGTATTTATATGACTCCCTGGTTTTTAGTCACCTTTGGAGCTAGGAAATTTCAATGAATTTCCAGAGAGAAATTTAAATATAACATGTCAGTAAACAATTGATACCAGTGCATATTCTTTTTCTAAATATTTTCACACACAGAAATTTATTTCCTCTTTAATGTTTCTTTTTGCATAGACACTGACATTTTTACCAGCAAGATTCCAGAACTTATATTCTTTGTCTCATTCATATTGTGCATTCCTTATTAAGCATAATATTTTATTAAGCATTATATTTTAAACATAAATGCTTAAAACCCTGACAGATACTTATAGAAAACATTCTTTCAATTTATTTTCTTAGTAGATATTTCCATTTTAGACACTTAAATTATTACAGTAATTCTTTTTTTTTTGGCTGTTAAAACTCACATTTTTAAGAAATAATGTTACAGAAAAGAAATTAGTCATGACTTAAGATGCTTCTAAAATTGATTAAATTATTATCATTTAAAATGATGGTCATGACAACATTTAAAAAATTTATACTCTCATCTGTCATCTTTTTCATATGGCTTCTGAGTTATAAATTATTACAGCATTTTGCTTTTAAGTAATAAAATAATATTTTGTTTTACATACATATATATATATATATATATATATATATATGGGTTCTTTTATGTCTGTATACAGTTTGAGGTAGGAAGTTGAAAAATAAGTGAAGACCATATTCATCAGTATGACCAAGATGATATTTATATGTGTATATATATATATATTTTTTTAAGTAGATATTAGTTTTTAAAAAAAATTATAGAAAATTTTGATGAAAAGGAAGGGAAATCACTTACAATTCCTCTGAGTAAATTTTAGACATAAAGTTCAGTGTGATGGACAAGATGAAATTGTCATTTCCATTAACTTTAATGAGTGACATATGGCTGAATCTCTAGTGCATATTCTAAAATTTACCCCTTCTGGCTTAACACAAAAAGCAGTGTATAATGATCATGATTACAAGTTCCTTAAACTAATTATTAATTTTGTTTCTGTGACACTTTTATTGACTGGACTGCCTTAGTAAAATCAGTCTTCTGCAAATAGATTGAAGAATCATGGACATTCCTGTTAGTGATGAGGGTATTCATCATGTGGCAATAAATTAAGGATTTTTTTTTTTAACTCTTTTTTCTTGCTGTAGTGTGTTTTGTTTTGTTTTTTTTTATTTCCACCGAAGTGAGAGACTGCTTTAACACACTGATTTTAGAATTTGTTAGTATCTTGTATCTTCCCCATCTATTGCAAATAAAACTTAAGCACTAAGCCCAAGAGTGTACTTTTCAATGCCAGGAACCAGTAAGTTGAATCTCTCAGAGTCATGGTATTTGAAACCTGCAGAGGACCTTAGAAACAATTTACTCAAGACCTAGGAATACTTTTAAAAAATATACTCAAATCCATGCACTTAACAAGTAGCTAGTCCAGCATTTAGACCCAGATTTTGATTTCCCATGTTTATTGCACGACAAGATGACCATCACTTTTCTTATTTGACATGGTTCATTCATGAAATAATGATGTTCCAAAATCAATATAAATCTTGAAATAGAAACCTCAATTCTGGCAAAATATAAATCATGGCAAAGAGCATTTGTGGTTTTTAAGGCCTTCTGCACATGTTGACAATGACCACATTCACAACAGATCATTTGAGGTTGGATGAGATGAAGTTTGAAAACATATACTTTAGAAACAAGCTTCCTGTTGAAAATAGGTGTTTAGCAGGAGGACTTTGTTATAAACAGCACTGACACAAAGCTCTTAAGCAGTGAATAACAGCACTCTATAATAACATGAATTTCTTGTTATCACCAATGCTGATGGTGTACAAATCACACTGTTTAGGTACAATGAGTTATTTTATGGCTATCATTTGAAAGCTCCACCATTTTTTGCCCAAAGAGGAATGATTCACCCCTCTGACAAAAGTGCTGCAAGGATCAATGATAAATCAATGATAAAGAAAATCAATGTAAAGTATTTGCTGTAGTATGAAAGAATTATGCCTTACAAATAGGAATCATTATTAGTGAGGCTGACTCTGAAGTAATGTAAGTCACTCTCCATAAGAGATTTAGGACTTTACGGAACAGGCACTGGTCATTCAGCCAGTTCCATATTCATTAACACCTGTCTGCTTCATTGGTGATTGAAAATGGGTGGAGGAAATCTTAAATGACATAAAAAATTAGAACATCAGTTTAACAGAGAAAACATCTTTGTACCAGAGCAGTAGTGGATGTGTTTTCCACTATTCCATTGAGAGAGTCAAGCTTTCTGAAACACTCATTATAAGCTGCAGCATCCTTTTTTGGATGCTTCACAAACAGCACTTTGTGCTCACCAGGACCCAGGAGAAAAGAGCAGTGACCCCACAAGAGACTGACCCAGACTTGCCTGTAAGTGTCCAGGAGTCTCTGGCAGAGACATGGATTGGCGGTGACCTGCAGCCGGGTTGGGGGCACTGAGTGCAGCAGTGCACGCACAGAACCTTTTGAAGGAGGTTGTCATTATCTTCATTACCTCCACTATAGTTTAGTCTCAGGTCAAACAACAGGGAGGGAACACAGCCCCTCTCATTAACAGACAATTGGATTAAAGATTTACTTAGCACGGCTCCACCCATCAGAACAAGATCCACTTTCCCCCTCAGTCAGTCTCTCCCTTCTGGAAGCTTCCATAAGCCTCTTATCGTTATCTGTCAGAGGGCAGACAGAATGAAAACCACAATCACAGAAAACTAATCATACTGTTCACATGGACAATAGCCTTGTCTAACTCAAAGAAACTATGAGCCATGCTGTGTAGGGCCACCCAAGGTAGACGGGTCATAGTGGAGTATTCTGACAAAATGAGATCCACTGGAAAAGGAAATGGCAAATCACGTCAGTATTCTTGCCTTGAGAACCCCATGAACAGTATTAAAAGGCAAAAAGATAGGACACTGAAAGATGAAATCTCTAGGTCAGTAGGTGCCCAATATGCTACTGGAGATCAGTGGAGAAATAACTCCAGAAAGAATGAAGAGATGGGGCCAAAGGAAAAACAACACCCAGTTGAGGATGTGGCTGGTGATAGAAGTAAAGTCCAACGCTGTAAAGAACAATACTGCATAGGAACCTGGAATGTTAGGTCCATGAATCAAGGCAAATTGGAAGTGGTCCAACAGGAGATAGCAAGACTGGATATTGACATTTCAGGAATCAACAAACTAAAATGGACTGGAATGGGTGAATTTAACTCAGGTGACCATTATATCTACTACTGTGGCAAGAATCCCTTAGAAGAAATGGTGTAGCCCTCATAGTCAACAAAAGAGTCCGAAATACAGTACTTAGATGCAATCTCAAAAATGACAAAATGATCTCTGTCCTTCCCCAAGGCAAACCATTCAATATCACAGTAATCCAAGTCTATACCCCAAATAGAAATGCTGAAGAAGCTGAAGTTGAATGGTTTTATGAAGACCTACAAGACCATCTAAAACTAACACCCAAAAAAGATGTCCTTTTCATTATAGGGAAGTGGAATACAAAAGTAGAAAGTCAAGAGATACCTGGAATAACAGGAAAATTTGCCCTTGGAGTACAAAATGAAGCAGGAAAAAGCCTAACAGAGTTTTTCCAAGGGAAGGCAGTGGTCATAACAAACACCCTCTTCCAGCAACATAAGAGAGGACTCTACATGTGGACATCACCAGATGGTCAATACTGAAATCAGACTGATTATATTCTTTGCAGCCAAAGATAGAGAAGCTCTATACAGTCAGCAAAAACAGGACTGGGAGCTGACTATGGCTCAGATCATGAACTCCTTATGCCAAATTCAGAATTAAATTGAAGAAAGCAGAAAAAACCACTAGACCATCCAAGTATGACCTAAATCACATCTCTTACAATTATACAGTGGAAGTGACAAATAGATTCAAGAGATTAGATTTGGTAGACAGAGTGCCTGAAGAACTATGGATGGAGGTTTGTGTCACTGTACAGGAGGCAGATATCAAGATCATCCCCAAGGAAAAAAAAAATGCCAAAAGGCAAAATGGCTGTCTGAGGAAGCCTTACAAATAGCTGTCAATAGAAGAAAAGCTAAAGGCAAAGGAGAAAAGGAAAGATATACGCATTTGAATGCAGAATTCCAAAGAATAGCAAGGAGAGATACCAAAGGCGTCCTCAGGGATCAATGCAAAGAAATAAAGGAAGACAATAGAATGGGGAAGACTGGAGATCTCTTCAAGAAAATTAGCGATACCAAGGGAAAATTTCACACAAAGATGGGCACAATAAAGGACATAAATGGTATGGACCTAACAGAAATAGAAGATATTAACAAGAGGTGGCAAGAATACACAGAACTACACAAAAAAGATCTTCATGACCCAGATAATCACGATGGTGTGATCACTCTCCTACAGCCAGACATCCTGGAATGCAAAGACAAATGGGCCTTAGGAAGCATCACTATGAACAAACTAGTGGAGGTTATGGAATTCCAGTTGAGCTATTTCAAAACCTAAAAGATGATGCTGTGAAAGTGTTGTACTCAATATACCAGCAAATTTGGAAAACTCAGCAGTGGCCACAGAACCGGAAAAGATCAGAAATCATTCCAATCCCAAAGAAAGACAATGCCAAAGAATGTTCAAACTACCACACACACAATTGCACTCATCTCGCACACTAGCAAAGTGATGCTCAAAATTCTCCAAGCTAGCCTTCAATAGTAGGTGAACTTCCAGATGTTCAAGCTCAACTTAGGAAAGGCCGGAGGACCAGAGATAAAATTTCCAACATCTGTTGGATCATTGTAAAAGTCAGAGAGATCCAGAAAAACATATACTTCTGCTTTATTGACTACATCAAAGCCTTTGACTGTGTGGATCACAAAAAAATGTGGAAAATTCTTCAAGAGATGGGAATACCAGACCACCTAACCTGCCTCCTGAGAAATCTGTATGCAGGTCAAGAAGCAACAGTTAGAACTGGATATGAAAAAACAGACTGGTTTCAAGTTGGGAAAGGACTATGTCAAGGCTGTACATTGTCTCCCTGTTTATTTAACTTATGTGCAGAATACATTATGCAAAATGCCAGGCTGGATGAAGCACAGGCTGGAATCAAGATTGCCAGGAGAAATATCAATAACTTCAGATACACAGATGACACCACCCTTATGACAGAAAGTGAAGAAGATTTAAAGAGCCTCTTGATGAAAGTGAAAGAGGAGAGTGAAAAAGTTGGCTTAAAACTCAACATTCAGAAAACTAAGATCATTGGCATCCAGTCCCATCGCTTCATGGCAAATAGATGGGGAAACAACTGGAAACAGTGACAGACTATTTTCTTGGGCTCCAAAATCACTGCAGATGATGACTGCAGCCATGAAATTAAAAGACACTTACTCCTTAGAAGCAAAGCTATGACCTACCTAGACAGCATATTAAAAAGCAGAGACATTACTTTGCCAACAAAGGTCCATCTAGTGAAAGCTATGGTTTTTCCAGTAGTCATATATTGATGTGGAAGTTGGACTACAAAGAGAGCTGATTGCCAAAGACTTGATGCTTTGAACTGTGGTGTTGGGGAAGACTCTTGAGAGTCCCTTGGACCACAAGGAGATCAAACCAGTCCATCCTAAAAGAAATCAATCCTGAATATTCATTAGAAGGACTGATGCAGAAGCTGAAACTCCAATACTTTGGCTATCTAATGCAAAGAACTGACTCATTGGAAAAGACCCTGATGCTGGGAAAGATTGAAGGCAGGAGGAGAAGTGGACGACAGAGAATGAGATGGTTGGATGGCATCACCAACTCGATGGACTTGAGACTGAGCAAGCTCTGAGAATTGGTAATGGACAGGGAAACCTGGTGTTCTGCAGTCAATGGGGTCAAAAAGAGTCAGACTGGACTGAGTGACTGAGCTGAACTAATTCTTTTTTGAGATTAAGCTTCTCAATGTTGGTGGAAGACTGATCAAGAGGGATTCCCAACCATTTATTCTGCTCCCTCAGAATTCTTTCTGGCTGTGAAGAAGTGTGAATTGTCTTCCCTCTTCAGTGCTGTAAAAGTTGTAGAGTTTGTCATCATTCTTGAAATGGTGATAAAGTGTACAGAGAGGAATGTACAAGGAAGTTTGCTATCCAGTTGTTTTTCTTTTTCTTTGTTTCAAGGGTGACAGTGTTGATTAAATCCCATCTCTCATTTATTTTTATTGTAATCTAATGTAATGCTGCTTTAAAGAAAAAAAGTGGAAATCTTTTAATATTCCCACAGGAAGTGTTTGCATTTCTGGAGGATTGTTTTAATTCACAGAGCTTATTTAGTTTCTGTTTAATTTGTACAGGGATAAAACAAGTTTCAAGAGTATTGCTGTGACAATTATATGAACATCTAGAAAACAAAGCTAGACTCTAAGATACCTCAGAGGGGAACAAGGATTGTATATTTAATTTGTACAGAGAAATAGCCTTTCTTAGCTAGAATTGTTTTGATTTGCAAACTAAGGGGAACGGATAATATGGCGTTAAAATGTAAATAAAAGCCATTTGGTTCTGAAGTCTAATTTTGAAAGAGTATGACTAATAATAACCTTAAAATGCCCAAGGGAATAGAATTTGAAAGAAGAAATCTTGGGGATGTTGATGCCTCTTAACCCTTGGATAGGGTGTGGAGGATAAATACAGAATCTCCTTCTCCAAAGGGCTTCAAAAACAGCTCAGGTTATCATGGTGGTGCTTCTGCAAAGGCACCAGTACTAATTAGAAAATCTTTATTCTTTTTTATTAGAAAACCTTTCTGAGTCTTTCTTGGATTATTCTAGAGATCCGGAAACTCCTAGGGGTAAAAGTGGGGACGACCTTGCTCGTCAGGTCTTCTCCTCATGACCTTGTCATGGGTGGGATCTCGTGTGCTGGCTCTCGGCAGGTTTCAAATAACTCTTAGTTCCTACCTAAAATTTTCTGTCATGTCTTTGGAAATCCCCATGCCTTTCTATCTAAATTCATTATTTGTTCATTGGTTTGTTTGCTTTCTGATTTTTCCTGAACTCTCTGGAACTTACCCCCTTCATCTCTCATTGCTATTCCGTCTCAAATAACTTAATAATGACCAGGGACCTGAAGATAGGTAATCTTTTAATTATGTAAAGACATACATAAAAATAACAAAACAAGCATCCCAAATGGCTATTTAAAATATATCTGTGATTTTTTGTGAGTGCAAAAATGCACTTTATATAGAGAAAAATTGACAATTAAGTTTATAATATTTAAATGTATATAAATTCTGAAGCAGCAATTCCACTTGTAGGATTAGCTTATGAATTTATATACATGGAGTTGTGTAAGGTTAAAGTGATGAAACTATTCATTGAGAATTAGTTAAAATGGAAATAACTTAAATGTCCGTAAGTGGGTCATGTGTTTCCTACCATACAGAACATCCATAAAATGAAATACTATGCAAATATATTTCAAAAATCTTTATCAAATTTCCTTTGATAGTCTAAACATATAAAAATTTTAAAAAACTGTGATGACCATGGTTTTCAATTGATGTTACTAAGGTAGATACTGTATCTTAGGGAAGCAAAATAAACTTTAATGGTAGTAATACAAATGTCCAAAACTTGGGGAAAGACAGAATAACTGTAAGTCCTTTATACTGCATACCAGGGAATTTTCTTATAAACCTACAGCCAAGGTTTATCTGCTACTTTAGAAGAATATAAGTTTGTTTACACAATAGCTTAGGACTCAGAAAACATTTTTGTTCTGTGAAACTTGCTAGATATGATTTTACTGATAAGTTGTGGTTTATTTGTTTGCTGGTTTTTTTGCCTTGTAGACATTAATCTGATTTATATTTTTGTAGTCTCTCCTTACTTCCCCCACTAGATTGTAAAAATTTCATTTTTCATATTCACTTTTCTTTGAACCTGCTTGTCATCCTTCTACTTCTCTCCTTAGTGAGTTAAATAAAACCAATCTCAAGTGAGGTGACAGAGCCATAATGGTCACTATAATTCACAGGCATCACTGCAAATTGGAAATGATTCAAAGCAACTTCCCTTTGAAACAAAGCAAATCCCAATTGCAATTGCAAGAGAAAAATATGTGTTCAACTCCCTATAATGTGGAAAGTTTGGATATGGTAAGATATATATATATATATATATATTTAAATCTCAGAATAAAGTGAATGTTATATAATATTTTCAGTGAAATATAAAGTTAAGAAGTAATCCCTCTCAGTCTTTACATGAAAGAGAGGCAGGATGCATTGTTATATAGAAAAATTTTGTTTCAAACAATATTTCCACTATGAACTAAATCTAGGAAACAGTATACAAAAATAAGCCTAGAAATTACACACTAAGTTACACATAGAGATATATGCACTCCTAATTCTAGAAAATGTATATCAAACTATTCCAGTGGTTATCTATGGGATCAAGGATGAAATGAAATCGTTTTACTTTTTATATTATGCTTATCTGTGACATATAAATACTGTAGGGGGATAGAAGATGAAATGTTTATAGTAAATTGAGGTGAGGGGTTATAAAAAACTGTAGATATTATGTGAAATCTCCACTCTTCTCTTTCTGTCCATTAACTTCTAATCTTTTTTTCCAGATAGTGGAGAAAATAAGATTCTTTTTAAGTGTTATAGTACAGCTTATTCTTCGTAAGGATTATTTAATTTCTATAAGCATTTCATGACTTTTGTACAGTTAAAGCAAGTGGCGTGCAAACATAAAATTTCACTTTTGAATAAACTCATTCATTGCACATGCAAAATTGTGTTCAAATATAGTATTGTTTATTTTCATGTGAGTGTTACTTTTGAGCTATTTTAATTGTTGAAGATTTAAATTATGCTAAGACTTATCCTTACCTTCAAATTCAAGATAATTTTACCATTTGATTCATAAAATGTAGATTAATAAATATGTGGGAAGAGATATTAGCTATCTGACACAAACAAGTCTCAATTATTAAAATATCTAAGTTCGGAGTCTTGGCTGTTGATTTTGCTCATCACTTCTTTCTGCCTATATAATAACATATTAATATTGTTTTTAATATTGCTTTTAATAATTTAGAGAAGACAGTACCATTTGCCTGAAAAGTGTGAGTTAAATGGTCAATTAGAATCATCAAAGCAATCAAATGGAATAAGATTGGACTTTGGTATTTTATAATAAGTAGAACTGTGTTTCTTTTGCAATGAGTATCTTTTAGCTGTTGTGTCACACTGATTTCTAAGAGAAGTTGAAGTCTGTGATCAAACATTTCACTCTTACACAAAATGACAAAATGATTCTTAGCAGCTAACTACAAGATAGCCTTTCATTGTCAGAGTTTATGGAAATTACATGTATAGATAGAAAAACACCTGATATATAAGTAACTGTAAAGGTAAATATTTCTATTTGTTTCTCTAATAAGCTTTACAGACACAGTTGATATACTCCACAAGCATAGAGTAATTATCTGCAAATTATCCTGAGTAGAAGCAAATGGTTTTTGGAAATAATTGCAAGTATATCTGATTTCTGAAAACCTAGTGGGTAGCATGTGAGGATTTAGGAGTAAGAGTAAAGAAATTACTTTTTTTTTCTGGGAAAGCCCTAGAGTTATTTCTTTAATGAGATCACAGGGGGACTCCCAGAGTTGCCCTTGAACTTGACCCCTCTTTTCGTATGTTCTCTGCATTGTCCCTCTGGAAACAGAGCTAACTGCACAGACCAGATTGCCTCCTGGCAAGCAGACATGCAACCAATATACTGGTGGGTTGTATGTGAGTCTGGACCACTCAAAATCCAGAAAGCTTTCTTTTTCCCCTTCCTGGAACACGTGTGTTTTTTGGTTGACTTTGAAGGCTGATTTGAGACTTGAACAGAACAACACTATTTTTTACTCTATAATTAGCTCTTCCTTAAACTTTAATTTTAAGGATACCATTGTGGGTTAAACTGTGTCCATCAAAAAAAGAGAGAGAGATGTTGGGGTCCTAAACCCTAATATCTCTGAAAGTGATCTTATTGAAAAATAGGATTGTTGCAGATACAGCTCATTAAGGAAAAATGAAATCAGAATGCAGTAGGGTGGAGCCCTAATTTAATATGACTGATACCCTTATAAACAGACACATGTGAGAGAACACTGTATGACAACAAAGGCAGAGACTGGAATTATGTAGCTGCTTCCCAAGGAATGATAAAGATTGTAAGCAAACTGTTAAAAGTTAGCAAGAGACAAGGGAGGGTTTCCTTATAGGTTTTAGAGTGAAGATGGCCCTACTGATAACTTGGTTTCAGACTTCCAGACTCCAGTATTCTGGGGCAATAAACTTCTGTTGTTTTAAGCTATCCAGTTTGCAATGTTTATATATGGCTGCTCTAGGAAATAAATACAGATTTGTAACATAAATGAGTCATTACTAGGTTTAGCTCTGGTTATTACATCACAGAGTTGATCTGTCTGATTCTCCTCTGATGAATAGCATCTAGATTAAATCTGAACCAACTTTATTAATCTAATTAAATTCCATATTATAAAGTATAACTTATCCACTTGCCCTATTATCTGCTCCTTCATTTTAATCTGCTGAGCACCAACTCTGTGCCAAGTACAGGGTTGTATATAGTCTTGAGCAAGACTCCTGCCACTGCCTTTGGGGAGCTTAGACCCTGGAGAGGTGGAGTATCCCGTGCCAGTGTTGTCACATCCGTATTCTCCCCATGTTCATTATTCTTACACACACTTCTCAAGCCTTGGAAAGATTTGCTTGAACAGTTTCTCTGGCTGCTAAAAGCTGCTGGAACCCTCTTGGCTCATTTATCATTGAAGATCAACCCTCAATCAGTTTGATGTGGCTGGGTACACAACATCCCTGCCCCCTCTCCCCACTCTAAGGCATACCTAGACTTCCCTTTTGGGGCTGAGCCTCAGCTGTCCCCAACAGCAGCCTGCTCAATGCACCTAAATTAGCTTCCTTCCTCCAGTTTCAGACTTTCTTACTGGTGCTTCCTGAAATAATATCCAAAATTAGCTACTTAAAAGTATATCTTTGACTCAGGGTCTACTTCTAGGACTATCCAAACTAAGATTGGTGGCAAATAAATTTTAAAAGATCAGAAGTGAATGAATTGTGTATTTTCCAACTGTGTTGAGTGCTATAAGGTAAGAAATAATAGCTTTTAATAGGAAATGATGGTCAGAGTTTCCCTTCTTTGGGTAGAATGATCAGGGAAGCCCTCTCTAAGTTGGTGACATTAAAACCTGTGGGAAGAAGAGCAGTAGCCAAATGAAGAGAAAGGCAGAAGACTTTACCGGGCAGTTGTAGTAATAGTGAGGGCAACGGCTCTTAAACTGCCAATGAGCAGCATCTTTGAGGAGCTGAAAGATTTTTAGAGCAGCAGGTTAGAAGAAGGGGCATGATAGGAGGCAGTAGGGCTGAGCAGAAACCATAAGGCAAGGGCTTGTAGACCTTTTTCTCTCTGTATGAAATGCTGCTGCTGCTGCTGCTAAGTCACCTCAGTCGTGTCCGACTCTGTGCGACCCCATGGACGGGAGCCCACCAGGCTCCTCCGTCCCTGGGATTCTCCAGGCAAGAATACTGGAGTGGATTGCCATTTCCTTCTCCAATGCATGCACGCATGCTAAGTCACTTCAGTTGTGTCTGACTCTATGCGACCCTGTGGACAGCAGCCCACCAGGCTCCTCTGTCCACAGGATTCTCTAGGCAAGAATACTGGAGTGGGTTGCCATTTCCTTCTGTATGGAATGAGAAGTCATAAAATAATTTTAAGCAATGAAGAAACATAATCTAATTTATATTTTGAAATTATTCTTAACACTGGGTGGGGATCTGATTACAGAATGATCAAAGTAGAAATAAGGAGATAGAAATCAGTGACAATAAAAAAAAAAAAATACTGGTTTGCTTGCACTAAAAGGGTAGTAATCAAGTTGGAAAGAATAGAGACTGTTTACTCATGCATTCTCTCAAATTTTAGTATGACATACAACATTTTGAAATTAGATGACATTTTCTGAATCATATACCTTAGACCTATTTTTTGTTAGTCTGTCAGAATCTATGTCATTCTTTTTAATGCTATTTCAGATGATTTCTGCTAGCTAGACTGAAGAGTTGAGATATAGTTGCTAAAAACCCGTAAGATTTTCTGGTGGATTTAAGGGGATGAAGAGGAAAAATTAAGGAATTAAGGATTATTACCAAATTTCTACCTTCTGTGCTAACTGCAGTCTTTTTTAGGCTTGACAGCATTAATATGAGAAAAGAAAAAAAAAAAAAAAAAAGAAGTAAACGAACAGATAATAAAATGCAGACAAGTCACTAAATGTGAACATGTAGATTTATCCACATCACCTACAAGTGTAGAGTCTTATGTTTGAAAGACATTTATTCTTTTAGTAAGTGAATACAGAAACTGCACCCCTGAGGAACTTCGACATGTTAATAGGTAAAAGATACGCTTGTAGCTAGCATTTATTGAGAACTTATAATATTCCAGGTGCTCCATAGGCATTATTTTTTATTTTATCACAAAACTATATGAAATACCAGTAAAATTCCTGAGTAAATTAAATAATGTCAAGCAATCTTGCTAAGAAAGTGTAATGTGCAATAATTACTACAATAAGAGGACTGCATTGTCTTTGAGGACACAAAAAAGAGAAGTATGAATTCTAACTTGGAAGTGGCAGGAAGTTATACATCTGAGAGCTTAAAGATGACACAAGGGGTTTTTAGGAGAGAAAAAGGAAGCATATTTCAGGGAAAGGAAATCACTTCTTCAGTGGCAGAAGTGTGAATGCCATAATCAGATTTATATTGGGTTGGCCAAATAGTTCATTTGAGTTTTCCCGTAGAGGTTACAGAAAAACCCAATGAACGTTTTACCTAACACAATAGGTGAACAAGCATGGATTGAGGAAAATAAAATTCGTTTGGAATGTGCTAAACTTGAGGTCACTGTGTAATTCATATGCCTAACCTACAGACTTTGCCTGACCTACTGTATTTACTATATGCCAGATATTCTACTGTCCCATTGGAGGGGCATATAACAGCTTATGTAAGGAGAAGAGGTTAGTGATGAATGAAATAACCATGTTTCACGTGGTGCTTTAGTTCAGCCTGCTAAGATAAATTACCACAGACTGGATTGTTTAAACGAATATGAAACATTTCTCACATTTCTGGAGGACGAGAAGTCTAAGATCAATGAGCAGGCAGGTCTAGCATCTGGTGAGAGCCTCATTCTTGGTTTGCAGATCACGGCCTTGACCTTGTATCCTCACATGTAGAGAGTAGAGACAGGATTGTCAGCTCTCTCTTATCTCTTCTTCAAGGGCACTAATCCTATCACTGGGCTCCACTCTCATGACCTGATTACCTATCAAAAGCCCCATTTCCCAATATCATCACATTGGGGATAAGTATTTAAACATGAGGGATTTTTGGTGGGGGATTGAGGGGTGGTTACAACCAGTCAGTCCATAACACGTGGCTTTCATTGGAAAAGGAGAGAGAACATGCGCCCAAATAAATATTCAGACAGATTTCAAATCTACTCTGAAGCTTACCTTTGTGTCTCCTCTAACCTTTTTCTAAATGGTTATAATTGGTATCCATCTTAGACTGATGGCCAAATGGACAAATGTTCATTTCCTGGGTAGAGTCCTTTCAACTTTCCCTTTGCTATTAAACCCTGAATACTTGACCTGGCCTACCAAGCCCTGTGTGGAAAGTCTCCAGGGTCATCCAGTGTAATTTCCTGTTCCACTTCCCCATCACCACCAACCCCTGAGTTTACTCATAATGTTCCTTTCACAATTGTTTAAACCACTGGTCCCGAAGCATTTTTTACTCTTTGTGACCATCAATAAAATTTCTTGAGTATGCAATTCTAATTAACACATTTATTCGTAGTATATAAGTAAATACTAATAAATCGATACTGCATGCGTCTTATAAAACAACAATGTAATAAACATTTTAGAGGTTGACTTAACTGAATATAAATAGTTCTAACATTTTCTTTCCATACCCAATGAATATCTTATTCTAATGGGACTGAACTCCTCCCTTCCTCCTTCAAGATGCCACATGCTATTTCCTTGTACCTGAAACTCTCTTGCCCTGTGAGTAGATTATGTTATCTTTCAGATTAAATGTTACTTTCTCAGTGTATCTCATCCTTCTCTGACTAGGTTAAAAGCCTAACTATATGTTCTTCTTGCATTTGATAGCATTTGTCATTATTGTAATTAATATGTATGTGATCTTCATTTAATGTCTGCTACCCACTAGACTTCAAGAGCTGTTAGGCCAAGGGATAACTTTTGCACTGCTGAATCCCTTACCTCTTTGGTTATTAAGTCTAACTCTTTAATGAGTGTTAATGATTGGAACTAATTTCATGCCCCACACAACATCATTACCATCTATTCCCTGTCATCTGTTCAGCTGTGAGAAGAACATGAGAGTTTCCACAATGCAGCTTGCTCCTATCAAGACTAGGAGTTGGAAACTACTTCAATAATCCTATCCAAATGTCCTAATGTAATTATTGCTTTTATAGCAGCATTGAATCTAATGTAGTATACCACTGTAGATAAAAAGGACTCTGGAATTCTGCTCTTTGGGTCAAAATCCCAGTTCTATCCCTTATTAGCTGTTGACTTTGTACAAGTCACTTAACATCTCTGCTCAGTTTCCTCATTTCTAAAGTTGGTTTAATTGGGTTGTTAGTTTTGGATAGATTTGTTATGTCTAAAATATTCAGGGAGATGTCTAACAATAGGAAGTACTCAATAAATGTTAATTGTCATTAATACATACTTAAAGGACTTTTCCATAAACATCTAGAGGTTTTTTTTTTGTTTTTTTTTAAACATTTGTTTATTTATTTTTGGCTGTGCTGGGTCTTCATTGCTGCATGGACTTTTCCGTAGTTGCGATTCACAGGCTTCTCATTGTAGTGACTTCTGTTGTTGTGGAGCAGAGTTCTACAGTGCACAGACTTAAGTAGTTGTGGTGGGTGGGCTCAGTAATTGTCGTGTATGTGCTCTAGAGCACTGCCTCAGTATTCTTGGCTCAAGGGCCCAATTGCCCATGTGGGATCCTCCCAGAGCAGGGACCAAACCTGTGTCCCCTGAACTGTCAGGCAAACTCTCAACCACCAGGGAAGCCCCTACATATGGAGATTTGGTTTAATTATATATCAACAATCCAATCTCTTCTGTATATATAGTCACCATCTAACTTTTCTGATCATGGAAATATAAGGCACTTTAAAGGCATTCCAAAAGTTAATTTAAAGAAGTCAGAGTATTTACATTTCAAGAATTGAGTAGAGCATGTTTGAGCTCATTGTGGTTACAAAGCATTCCCTAAGCTGTGACATGGGGACATTTTATTAAAAGAAGCAGGAACCTTTATTTATTGCTCATTTCTCTTCACGGTTCACAGCTTGTAATGATTTGAACCAACAAAGTATCTATTATCAGTAGGTATGCATAAGCATATAGTAAGTATGAAAGATATATTTTCTAGTATTAAAGTCTCCCTTTGCTTTCTTGCTCATAATTGATGCACTCTTTCTGAAGAGGAGTTTGCAGTGGTCTGAACAAAGATCATGATATAAAAATAAATTATGGTATGTATTCCTCGGTGTCTTACTCATAAATTATTTCTCTCCAGTGATGCTCTTTTATATTCTGAGGTGGATTTAAAATTTCCTTCCTGGATATTATTCATACAGGATATTGTAGTTAAGGAGCTCGCTTTTTATAGCTGACATGCTAGTAATTCCAGGCTTCAGGTGAGGCAGTGGGGGGATAAAAACAGAAACTCTTGTTTCTTCCCTCCCCCATTTATGGTCACTCATTACTTCTTTTTGATGTGACTCCTATAAACATTGTCTATGAGTGATCTAGGGAGAAAAAAAAGGTGGAGGCATAAACACTGTGAGAAAGATGAGGAGGATGTCACAACGTTGCATTCCAGTCCCTTTAAACAGGGAATCCAAATGTGCTCGCTGAATTTACCTGTTTCATTTTTACTCTGAAGCAGTGGTCCTCAATAGAAGTTGCACATTATATTTACCCAGAGACTTTTTAAAATGCTTGTGACTGAGATGCTGATATATTTATTATTTTTAAGAGTTTTTTAAGGCTCTCCTCATAATTTTAATTTACACCCAAGGTTGAGAACCAAAGCCCTAAATTATTAGCTCAATTCAGTGAATGCAATTAATTCAGTTCAATAAGACTATGGAAGAGTCATAGAGATGCAGGTGATTGTAGAGTTGAAGTACAAATGCCTGGAGTTGCAGGAATACAGTACAGGCATAGAACTAGCCTAACCTGAGATGGGTACCCTACAGCTCATGCACAAGGTGAAGTAGTGAAGGTAGGAATACAGATTATGCAAGGATTAGAAACTAAGCAGGTGGTCTAGAGAGTGCATTCTAGTTCCCCATTTGAGCAAAAGTTACCAAAGTCATAAGAGTTAGGAAGACAGCAGCATTGAAATGAAAATCAAGATGCACTAAACAGCCCAGAGCTAGATCTCAGGCAGAAATCAGGAAATTCAATGGAACTGAGAAAAAAAGGCACAATGGTAGGCTTAGCTAATCTAGGCAGAAAGCTTTCTGAGCCAGGAAAAGACATTTTGAAGCAGAAACTGTGCTGCTGAATCACTTAGTCTCAGAGTTTGAGCAATGTAGAATTTGTAGATGGAAGCAGGCTAGAGAAAGACTTTCCTAAATCCGTTTTCTTAAATAATTTCACAGTCAAACATTCACACAACTGACTATATTTTTAGCCTAAACATGCTGACAGAATGTTTGGCATTAAGTAAACAATAAACTCTTCAGTGCACTTAATTAATTCTGACTTGATCGATTTGAGAGTCTGACTGGCAACTATTCTCCTGGTAATGTCAAAGCAGTTTTTTGAAGAACGGACAATTATATCAGTTGAGAATTGGTGAGCAAAAAATAGGATATTTGTTTGTTGATGTTGTCATACAAAGAATTTAAACTATGGTTTGACTGTTTGTAAACAAATGGCTGCTTTGAACTATGAAAAGTCACTAGTGATGTTGAAAATATTACAGTCTTGTACAGTCACATGTAAGAGTGGCAAGGTAAAGGAACCAAAACTATTTTAAGAGGAAGAGCTCACATTTGACAGTTTTGGAGATCAACATTACTAGATGGAGATAATAGGAGAGTAACTGAATCAATAATAAAAATACTAATAAATAATGCTATCCCTCTGATGAGAGGCACAAATCATCTCCTTTTATAGTCTATATCTTATGGGTTTTCATTTAATATTATCAAATGATTACAACAAATGACAATAGCAGATTTCTCATTGCCCACACCCTTCCCCAAAATACCATCCCCACCTCTCACCCTCAACACTGTGTCTGAAAAGCTGTACATCCTTAGCAGAACAAAATCAAGGTTGCTCTAGTAGTAACATGGTGACCGTGACTGTACATGACACTTTGAACTGATGCAGCCATGTTACTGCCAGTGTAAGAATAAAGACAACAGACAGAGGACTTTGAAGCAAGACAGTCTTGGAGAACATAAAATGGAACTCTGGCTTAATGGTAGTCCTGGAGCTGCCACACATGTAAGGTCTTTGTTATATAAACAAATAAATGTTTTAATTACAAGATAAAATACAAGGAATGGGGTTTTGCAAAGGAAATATACTAGAATAGGAAACTACCTGGGTAAAGGTAACTGAAAACCCATTATTTAAATCTGTCACTTAAAGGGCTATTTCAGATGGCTGCAAACTATTTGATTAAATTGTCACATGTTTTGTACATTGAGCACCAATGAATTACCCATTAAAGCTGTATAATTGGGGAACAATGGTAGGAAAAAATCACACTGTGGAGTGTTTTGACTCCTTACCAGAGTGTTCAGTAAGATTCTAAAAGAGGAGATGAGCTTAGACTGACAATGAGGCTTCTGAAAGCAGAAATAAAAAATCATGAAGCTTTTGAAAGTGATATTTTTCTTCCTTTGCCCTTTCTCAAAAATTGTCTGAGTAGATAATAATTTTGAACCATACAAAACAGAATAAGGCTGAATTGTAATTTTCTTCTCCAAGGTTAAGAGAGTACAAATAAAAAAAAAATAAAAAAAAAAAAAAATAATAAATAAAAAAAAAAAAAAAAAAAGAGAGTACAAATAGGAATAGGTAACTGAATAAGTATGATAAAATTAAGTAAAGACTATCAACAAATCAAAGTTTCCTTGTTACAATTTATAAGATAGTAAAAAATTAGACACACCTTTTTCAAGATAAAAAGAAAGTACAAAAACAATAAGAAATGAAAAACTGGGCTTACCTATTTATATGAAGAATACAAAAATATAATACATGATTAAGCCAATATTATCTATGACAAAGACAATAAATACAATATTATTTATAGCAAACTTGTAAACTTAGATGAAATACTTGATGGCCTGAGGATATGTTATATAAAATGGCTCAAAAATATATATGTAAGGAACTGAGTAATAGTAAATAAAGTTAAGGCATGTACTAACATTTATCCTTGAAAATAGTGTCAGGTCTAAATTACCTATCTAAAAGGTAGTTTAAAAAATAAAATCCTCATATAAACTAGATGAAAAAATAATTCTTCTAAACTCATTTTATAGAGATAAAAAGGGAAAAATCCACTAGTAGACATAACTGATCAAGGACAGCAGAAAAAAAAATGAAAGTATAGGCTAATCACACTAATGAACAGAAATGTAAATACCTAAGCTATCAGCAGGGCTTCCCTGATGGCTCAGCAGTAAAGAATCTGCGTGCAGTGCAGGAGCTGCAGGAGACTCTGGTTCCATCCTTGGGTCATGAAGATCCCCTGGAGGAGGGCATGGCAACCCACTCCAGTATTCTTGCCTGGAGAATCCCATGGTCAGAGGAGCCTCATAGGCTACAGTCCATAGGATTGCAAAGAGTCAGACATGACTGAAGCAACTTAGCTCACACGCAAGTTTTTAGCAAATAAATTCCAGCAGAACCTGAAAGGAATAATATTTCATCACCAAGTTTGTATTATCACAAAAATACAAGACTTCTTTAGCACTAGAAAATGCACAAACCTAATTTACTACATTAAATAATTCCGGGGGTAGTGGAGGGGTGGTGGATCATGTTTAAAAGCAGTTTTAGAAAATGTTTCCCCAAATTCTGATTTAAAAATTAATCCATAAAATTCTCAGCAATCTAGAAATGAACAGGAGCTTCCTAGATTTAATAAAATTTATCTACCATAAAACAAAAGAGCAAGCATCACATTTAGAGGTGAAATATTGGAAACATTCCCTTTAAAATTAGTAACAAGAAAAGAGGGTTTACTACCATACTGTTAATCAGCATTGTACTAGATACCCTAGTCCATCCACTAAGCCAGAAACATTTTTTTTAATTTAAAAAAGTATAAATATTGGAAGGAAATAATAGAAATAAATTGTATAACTATTCAAAGGAGGAAGAAAATGTCATTATATTAAAAATAGCAAAGACAATTTTCTATAGCTCTACTCTATGCTAGCAATAATAGAACGTATGATAGATGATAAGATCTGCCTCACAATAGTCACAAAACTATAAAATGCATAAAGATAACCCTAATAAAAATAAGACTTATAAGAAAAATATAAAATTTTACTGAAGAACATAAAGGACGATTTAAATAAAAGGTGAGCTAAGTCACATTCTGAATGGGATAGCTCAATACTGTAAAGATAAGAAAACTCCTCCAAATTAATCTGTAAATATGTGGCAATGTAATCAAAATCCTATTAACATTATTCATGAAACTCAAAGTCCTCCTTATAAATTTTCTTAAGAAAGGGAAATATAGCAGAAAAACCAAGAGCACATTTTAAAAAGATAAAGAAGGTAAGAAAAAGATTTGCTTTGCTGTTGTTGTTCTTCAGCAGCTAACTCATGTCTGACTGCTTATGACCCCTGGACTGAAGAACATGAGGCTTCCCTGTCCTTCATTATCTCCTGAAATTTGCTCAGATTCATGTCCATTGAGTCACTGATGACATCCAATCATCTCATCCTCTGCCATCTCCTTCTCATTTTGCCTTCAGTCTTTCCCAGCATCACGGTCTTTTCCAATGAGTTGCCTTTTCGCATCAGATGGCCGAGTATTGAGGCTTCAGCTTCAGTATCAGCCCTTCCAACGAATATTCCGGGTTGATTTCCTATAGGATTGACTGGTTAATCTCCTTGCAGTCCAAGGGACTCTCAAGAGTCTTCTTCACTGCCACAGTTTGAAAGCATGAATTCTTTAGCACCCAGCCTTCTTTATGGTCCAGCTCCCACATCCACATATGACTACTGTAAAACCCATCAGTTCAGTTTGGTTCAGTTGCTCAGTCATGTCTGACTCTTTGCAACACCATGGACTGCAGCACGACAGACTTCCCTGTCCATCACCAACTCCTGGAGCTTATTCAAACTCAGGTCCATCAAGTCAGTGATGCCATCCAACCATCTCATGCTCTGTTGGCCCCTTCTCCTCCTGCCTTCAATCTTGCCCAGCATCAGGGTCTTTTCTCATGAATCAGTTCTTCGCATCAGGTGGCCAAAGTATTGCAATTTCAGCTTCAGCATCAGTCCTTCTAATGAATATTCAGGACTGATTTCCTTTAGGATAGACTGGTTGGATCTCCTTGCAGTCCAAGGGAATCTCAAGAGTCTTCTCCAACACCACAGTTCAAAAGCATCGATCCTTTGGTGCTCAGTTTTCCTTACAGTCCAACTTTCACATCCACACGTGACTATTGGAAAAACCATAGCTTTGACTAGACGGACCTTTGTTGGCAAAGTCATGTCTCTGCTTTTTAATATGCTGTCTAGGTTGATCATAGCTTCCCTTCCAAGAGCAAACATCTTTTAATTTATTTCATGGTTGCAGTGATTTTGGAGCCCCCCAAAATAAAGTCTCTCACTGTTTCCATTGTTTACCCATCTATTTGCCATGAAGTGATTGGACCGTATGTCATGATCTTAGTTTTCTGAAAGTTGAGTTAAAAACCATAGCTTTGAACATACAGACCTTTGTCGACAAAGTGATGTCCCTGCTTTTTAACATTCTGTCATGGTTTGTCATAACTTTCCTTTCAAGGAGCAAGCATATCGCCACCATATGTCAAAACTTATTATAAAAATTGAACAATTAAGAAAATGTAATATTTGAGTGGAAATAAAGAGATTGCTGTCCAGAAACACACCCATGAAAATTTAGTGCATGAAAGTGTGAAGTGCTGGGAAAACGGTGCCCTGGAAAGAAAAACTGCTGGATAAATGCTTTTGAACTGTGGTGTTGGAGAAGACTCTTGAGAGTCCCTTGGACTGCAAGAAGATCCAACCAGTCTATCCTAAAGGAGATCAGTCCTGGGTGTTCATTGGAAGGACTGATGTTGAAGCTGAAACTCCAATACTTTGGCTACCTCATGCTAAGAGTTGACTCATTGGAAAAGACCCTAATGCTGGGAAGGATTGGGGGCGAGAGGAGAAGGGGACGACAGAGGATGAGATGACTGGATGGCATCAACGACTCAATGGACATGGGTTTGGGTAGACTCCAGGAGTTGGTGATGGACAGGGAGGCCTGGCGTGCTGCAATTCATGGGGTCGCAAAGAGTCAGACACAACTGAGTGACTGAACTGAACTAAGGAAGAGAAATAAATTAGATTATTGCCTCCCATAATTCACAAAACTAAATTCAGTTATTTCAATTTAAAAATGTAGAGAATGAACTTATGAATATATTAGAAGAAAATATAGGTTATTATTATTTAATATTAGAATAGGAATAAGACAAAATGCATTTATATTCACAAATAATCTGTACAACACAAATGGCATAAGTAATTAATTAATAAATTTAACTATTTAAGCATTCTCTGGTGAAAATGAAACAATGTTAAAACAGAACAATAGAGGAAACAGTATTGGCATTTTATATACATATTTTTGTATATGTATTCTTAAATGGTTTTGTATTAAAAGGTATTAAGATATGATCACAAAAGAATACACATAAGTGTGTCATGATGTACATAGCGTATGTTTATTATTTATATACAAATGGTGTGTATTTGTAACAAATGCATACACAGGGATAAAAATTGCATAAAATTCCAAGAGTAACGGGCAAAAAAACAAAATGTTTGTCAGAGGAGGCCTTACAAATAGCTGAGAAAAGAAGAGAAGCAAGAAGCAAAGGAAAAAAGGAAAGATATACCCATTTGAATGCAGAGTTCCAAAGAATGGCAAGGAGACATAAGAAAGCCTTCTTCAGTGATCAGTGCAAAGAAATAGAAGAAAATAATAGAATGGGAAAGTCTAGAAATCTCTTCAAGAAAATTTGAGATACCAAGGGAGCATTTCATGCAAAGATGGGCTCGATAAAGGACAGAAATGGTACGGACTTAAGAGAACCAGAAGATATTAAGAAGAGGTGGCAAGCATACACAGAAGAACTGTACAAAAAGATCTTCACAGCCCAGATAATCACGATGGTGTGATCACTCACCTAGAGCCAGACATCCTGGAATGTGAAGTCAAGTGGGTCTTAGGAAGCATCACTACGAACAAAGCTAGTGGAGGTGATGGAATTCCATTTAAGCTATTTCAAATTCTGAAAGATGATGCTGTGAAAGTGCTACACTCAATATGTCAGCAAATTTGGAAAACTCAGCAGTGGCCACAGGACTGAAAAAGGTCAGTTTTCATTCCAATCCCAAAGAAAGGCAATGCCAAAGAATGCTCAAACTACTGCACAATTAAATTAATCTTACACGCTAGCAAAGTAATGCTCAAAATTCTCCAAGGCAGGCTTCAGCAATATGTGAACAATGAACTTCCAGATGTTCACGGTGGTTTTAAAAAAGGCAGAGGAACCAGAGATCAAATTGCCAACATCCGCTGGATCATCGAAAAAGCAAGAGAGTTCCAGAAAAGCATCTATTTCTGCTTTATTGACTGTGCCAAAGCCTTTGACTGTGTGGATCACAAGAAACTGTGGAAAATTCTTCAAGAGATGGGAATACCAGACCACCTGTCCTGCCTCTTGAGAAATCTGTATGCAAGTCAGGAAGCAACAGTTAGAATTGGACATGGAACAACAGACTGGTTCCAAATAGGAAAAGGAGTACGGCAAGGTTGTATGTTGTCACCCTGCTTATTTAACTTATATGCAGAGTGCATCATGAGAAACGCTGGGCTGGATGAAGCACAAGCTGAAATCAAGATTGCTGGGAGAAATATCAATAACCTCAGATATGCAGATGACACCACCCTTATGGCAGAAAATGAAGAAGAACTAAAGAGCCTCTTGATGAAAGTGAAAGAGGAGAGTGAAAAAGTTGGCTTAAAGCTCAACGTTCAGAAAACTAAGATCATGGCATCCTGTCTCATCATTTCATGACAAGTAGTTGGGGAAACAGTGGAAACACTGAGAGACTTTATTTCCTTGGGCTCCAAATCACAGTAGATGGTGACTTCAGCTGTGAAATTAAAAGACGCTGACTCCTTGGAAGAAAAGTTATGACCAACCTAGACAGCATATTAAAAAGTAGAGACATTACTTGGCCAACAAAGTCCATCTAGTCAAAAGTATGATTTTTCCAACAGTCATGTGTGGATGTGAGAGTTGGGCTATAAAGAAAGCTGAGCACTGAAGAATTGCTGCTGTTGAACTGTGGTGTTGGAAAAGACTCTTGAGAGTTCCTTGGACTGCAAGGAGATCCAACCCATCCATCCTAAAGGAAATCAGTCCTAAATATTCATTGGAATGACTGATGCTGAAGCTGAAACTCCAATACTTTGGCCACCTGATGCAAAGAGCTGACTCATTTGAAAAAACCCTGATGCTGGGAAAGATTGAGGGCAGGAGGAGAAGGGGATGACAGAGGATGAAATGGTTGGATGGCATCACCGACTCAATGGACATGAGCTTGGATAAACTGTGGGCTTTGGTGATGGACAGGGAGACCTGGCGTGCTGCAGTCCATGGGATCACGAAGAGTCAGACAGGACTGAGTGACTGAACTGAACTGAATGGGCAAAAGATCTGAACAGACAGCTCAGTCAAAAAAAAAAAAAAAAAAAGAATTCAAATAGTTATTAAAGTAAAGAAAAAGATGGTTACATTCACTAAGATGGAAAATGCAAGCTAACGATACTATGTTCATTATCTCCCTTACCTAGTGGGCAAAAATTAATAGTTTAGTATTACATAGTACACATATTACAGGGAAATAGTTCTGTTAAAAGACCTCCATTGGTAATACATTTCAAAATTTTAAGTGTGCCTCCTTTGGGCTCTACAATTCCATTTTTTATAGAATATTGCAGAGAAGCAGTTCCATATAGGAGCACGAGAGAGATGCTGAACACAAAATAAATAATGGAAAGTTTTAAAATACTGAAAGCTTTCAAAAACATAAAATTTTGAATTGGTAGAACAATATATAAGGAATATTTTCTTTTCTAAAAATATACACATATGTGTATGTGTGTATGCATATATATATGTATGTGTATCTAAAGATAAATACATATACATACACAACCACCTAAAGAAACATCCCTTTTTTATCTCTCTTAGTGATAGATTTAGCCTGAAATATATTTTTCATCAGTTTTTTTTGAGATTTTATATTCATATTTGGTTACTTATTCACTGACTCTCTCTCTTTACCAGAATATGTGTTTCATGAGATCAGAGCAGGAATCATGAATTTCTTCATTGTATTTTCTCAGTTGCTAAAATAGCAGTTGACTCATAGTTGACCACTACGTATTTTTCAAACAGAAATATTATATTACATTTATTGATTGATTGCCCAGGTAATGGTTAATTAGGGTTGACAGAACTGTAATGAGATGTTTGTGCTTCTGTTCAGTGTAACCAGAATATCTGCTAACAAATACTCTTACTCTTACCCTATGTTTACTGATAAGAATATATAAATATATATAATAAGCTCAGTGGGCACTGAAATTTGTATTAAAGAATACCTGTACCTATTATATTGTATGTGTGATAATTGCCTTTTTCCTCAAAATAGCATTTTGGGAAAGAACACAGAACTGAAATGAATGTATAGAAAGATCAAAAATCAAAAGGTGACAGTTTCTTTTTATTAAATAAAAAATTCTGGAAACATAAAGATAGCAAAATTAGTTTTGTATATTATCAGAACAATGTTTGTAAAATTTTTCAGATGTGAAAGAGTCAATAGCAAATTAAGACAAAATTCATCATAGTCCCTACAGAAAAAAAGCAATGCGGATTAATTTGACAGCTACATTATAACTTTGGACACATTTTTAAAAAGACTTCTAAAAACGATTTGAAGAATTAACACATTTTGTGTGATTCCAAGATAAGACTCGTCACATTTCTTGCTCACTCCTATACTTGTGGATTTTGCTGATCTAAAATAAGCCACCCATATACCTTTACAGGAATGTTTTTAATTTCTCTCTGTATTTGTCCTTAGCTGTCCAGAATATAAGTTAAATAAGCAGGGTGACAATATACAGCCTTGAGGGACTCCTTTTCCTATTTGGAACCAGTCTGTTGTTCCATGTCCAGTTCTAACTGTTGCTTCCTGACCTGCATGCAGGTTTCTCAAGAGACAGGTCAGATGGTCTGGTATTCCCATCTCTTTCAGAATTTTCCACAGTTTCTTGTGATCCACACAGTCAAAGGCTTTGGCATAGTCAATAAAGCAGAAATAGATGCTTTTCTGGAACTCTCTTGCTTTTTCGATGATCCAGCGGATACTGGCAATTTGATCTTTGGTTCCTCTGCCTTTTCTAAAACCAGCTTGAACATCTGGAAGTTCACGGTTCACGTATTGCTGAAGCCTGGCTTGGAGAATTTTGAGCATTACTTTGCTAGCATGTGAGATGAGTGCAATTGTGCGGTAGTTTGAGCATTCTTTGGCATTGCCTTTCTTTGGGATTGGAATGAAAACTGACCTTTTCCAGTCCTGTGGCCACTGCTGAGTTTTCCAGATTTGCTGGCATATCGAGTGCAGCACTGTCACAGCATCACCTTTGAGGATTTGAAATAGCTCAACTGGAATTCCATCACCTCCACTAGCTTTGTTCGTAGTGATGCTTTCCAAGGCCCACTTGACTTCCCATTCCAGGATGTCTGGCTCTAGGTGAGTGATCACACCATCGTGATTATCTGGGTCGTGAAGATCTTTTTTGTACAGTTCTTCTGTGTATTCTTGCCACCTCTTCTTAATATCTTCTGCTTCTGTTAGGTCCATACCATTTCTGTCCTTTATCGAGCCCATCTTTGCATGAAATGTTCCTTTGGTATCTCTAATTTTCTTGAAGAGATCTCTAGTCTTTCCCATTCTGTTGTTTTCCTCTATTTCTTTGCACTGATCGCTGAGGAAGGCTTTCTTATGTCTCCTTGCTATTCTTTGGAACTCTGCATTCAGATGAGAATATCTTTCCTTTTCTCCTTTGCTTTTCGCTTCTCTTCTCTTCCCAGCTATCTGTAAGGCCTCCTCAGACAGCCATTTTGCTTTTTTGCATTTCTTTTCCATGGGGATTTTCTTGATCCCTGTCTCTTGTACAATGTCACGAACGTCTGTCCATAGTTCATCAGGCACTCTGCCTATCAGGTCTAGTCCTTTAAATCTATTTGTCACTTCCACTGTATACTCATAAGGGATTTTATCTAGGTCATACCTGAATGGTCTAGTGGTTTTCCCTACTTTCTTCAATTTAAGTCTGAATTTGTCAATAAGCAATTCATGATCTGAGCCACAGTCTACTCCTGGTCTTGTTTTTGCTGACTGTATAGAGCTTCTCCATCTTTGGCTGCAAAGAATATAATCAATCTGATTTCGGTGTTGACCATCTGGTGATGTCCACGTATAGAGTCTTCTCTTGTGTTGTTGGAATAGGGTGTTTGCTATTACCAGTGCGTTCTCATGGCAAAACTCTATTAGCCTTTGCCCTGCTTCATTCTGTACTCCAAGGCCAAACTTGCCTGTTACTTCAGGTGTTTCTTGACTTCCTACTTTTGCATTCCAGTCCCCTATAATGAAAAGGACATCTTTTTTGGGTGTTAGTTCTAGAAGGTCTTGTAGGTCTTCATAGAACCGTTCAACTTCAGCTTCTTCAGCGTTACTGGTCGGGGCATAGACTTGGATTACCGTGATATTGAATGGTTTGCCTTGGAAATGAACAGAGATCATTCTGTCGTTTTTGAGATTGCATCCAAGTACTGCATTTTGGACTCTTGTTGATCATGATGGCTACTCCATTTCTTCTAAGGGATTCTTGCCCACAGTAGTAGATATAATGGTCATCTGAGTTAAATTCACCCATTCCAGTCCATCTTAGTTCACTGATTCCTAGAATGTCAACGTTCACTCTTGCCATCTCCTGTTTCACCACTTCCAGTTTGCCTTGATTCATGGACCTAACATTCCAGGTTCCTATGCAATATTGCTCTTTACAGCATCGGACTTTGCATCTATCACCAGTCATATCCACAGTTGGGTATCGTTTTTGCTTTGGCTCCATCCCATCATTCTTATTTAACCCTGCTTATTTAACTTATATGCAGAGTACATCATGAGAAACGCTGGGCTGGAAGAAACACAAGCTGGAATCAAGATTGCCGGGAGATATATCAATAACCTCAGATATGCGGATGACACCACCCTTATGGCAGAGAGTAAAGAAGAACTAAAGAGCCTCTTGATGAAGGTGAAGGAAAAGAGTGAAAAAGTTGGCCTAAAGCTCAACGTTCAGAAAACTAAGATCATGGCATCTGGTCCCATCACTCCATGGGAAATAGATGGGGAAACAGTGGAAACAGTGTCAGACTTTATTTTTTGGGGCTCCAGAATCACTGCTGATGGTGACTGCAGCCATGAAATTAAAAGACGCTTACTCCTTGGAAGGAAGGTTATGGCCAACCTATATAGCATATTTAAAAGCAGAGAGATTACTTTGCCAACAAAAGTCCATCTAGTCAAGGCTATGGTTTTTCCAGTGGTCATGTATGGATGTGAGAGTTGGACGGTGAAGAAAGCTGAGCGCCGCAGAATTGATGCTTTTGAACTGTGGTGTTGGAGAAGACTCTTGAGAGTCCCGTGGACTTCAAGGAAATCCAATCAATCCATCCTAAAAGAGATCAATCCTGGGTGTTCATTGGAAGGTCTGATGTTGAAGCTGAAACTCCAATACTTTGGCCACCTCATGCGAAGGGTTGACTCATTGGCAAAGACCCTAATGCTGGGTAGGATTGGGGGCGGGAGGAGAAGGGGACAACAGAGGATGAGATGGTTGGATGGCATCACCGACTTGATGAACATGGGTTTGGGTAGACTCCGGGAGTTGGTGATGGACAGAGAGGCCTGGCGTGCTGCAGTTCATGGGGTCGCAAAGAGTCGGACACGACTGAGCGACTGAACTGAACTGTCCAGAATAAATGCTTTCATGTACGTTTGTGTTTTTTGACTTTCCAATAGAGTGAAACTCACGAGTTTCATAAGCATTCTATAGTACTGCTGTAGGGACAGTATTACATTCTGTCTTTCAGTTTCTTAGGAAACCTGTTGAGTACATAGCATTTACTCTAGCAATAAGCATTTATGGCCATTAAGTTGTTTTTAAGATCGGACACTCAGAATAGGGCAACATATACACCCTGTACCCTTTCTTTTACTGAATTTCTTTAGACAATCTAAAAACTCTTTATTTTATTTTTAAATTATAACTACTTACTAGAATCTCTTTGTGGCATGATTTCTACAATTTGTCCAAAGAATCCTGGAAGGCACTGATGTCATCTCAGATAAAGCAATCAATGACATGGCAAATCTTATTTGGTGATTGCTCTTTTCATTTATTCTTCAACTAATTTTTCACTACTTAATTCAACTCTTTTTAAAGGATAGTGTTGGAACATATCCTTCAATAAGCAATGATTTTATTCTTGCTTTCATAAATAAATAAGTTTTGTTTTTATCTCATTATCATGTCCAAGTAAAACAATTATTTGAAGACTAAGAAGTAATCAGAGAGAAAATGAGGTAACAGTTTCAAACCTTAGTATCTTTTGTGATGCATGACAATCGTTGTGGCTATCGATTATTGTGTAGTTATTATGTACCAGGCATTGGGATAAAAGTTTTATTTTCTTATGCTTATAGCAACCTCACAAAGTAAGCATTCTTATTGTAGTATGACATAGTATTATTATCCCAATTTTGTAGATGAGAAGAATGAGATATAGAGACATTAACTGACTGGCCTATGGAATTAATACTTAGCAAGACTTAAAATCAAGATATTATCCAAATGCTCATACTAAAGCTCAGGCAAGTTTTTTAAGTCTCTGATATGTAAGGTGAATGTATTGTTCTGTTATAAGATTGCAATAGTATTCATCAAAGGAAAAACGATTCTGTGGTATGTTAGTTTGAAGAACATGTGTTTGGGATTCTGTGGTTGGTTAGAGATATGAGGAGATTATAAACTTTGAAAGCTAGTGAGGAACTTGTCAGTTCACAGAAATCTCTGCCAATGTCTTCATATAGTCGGGTATGAGTCTTACCTTGTCTAACTTAAAGATACATAAAAGTTCCCAAAGACCAGTTAATCCTTTGAAATTACAGGTAATTTCCCTTACACCTACGTTGAGTATGCCCTTGAACTATAGGAAATCTTGTCATAATTTCTGTTAAAGGCTTGTGTTTGATGTATCTTCATTTAGAGTTTATAAATCACATGCGTGCACAATGCGGGGGAGGTCGAGGTACAAATTATAACATCTGCTCTCAAAGTTAAATATTTACGGTTAAGTGGGGGAGTTATACTGGTGCACAAATAGTGCAGGAAAATGAATAAGGTCAAGATGAATCTCAGTAAAATACTCTGTGTATGTGTGTGTGTGTGTAACTGGAGCAGCAGAGTAAAATGGGATTAGTATGGATTCACCATTATCTGGGTTTCAAATCAGAACCCTAGGGATTTGTATGGGTAACAGTGGAGATATTTTCACTCATGGCCCCAAGTCCTTGACTAAGGCACAGGATGACTCTGTGGTTGGGCAATGCTTCAGCCTGTCAATATATGTCTTTTGATTTAAAATGTTCTACCTGTGTGAATACATGATAAGCACTACATGAAGGGGTAATTTATAAACCACATTCCAATATCAGAATAATCTTATAAAGTCATATTTGAGGTAATATTCCAAATACTCTTCCAGTGATATTTGTTAGTGGACTGAAGCCTAAGAAGAGCAATGAATGCTCAAGGCAGGAGTGAGTCACAGGCAGGAAAATATTTGGAGATGACTGTAATATTTATTGGTTTTGATGTTTTAAATCCATTTACTACCATGCATCTGAAATTTAATAAGCTTTCTACCTGAACCATGTCTCTCAAGAATGTGATAGAAGCTTTAAAATGGAAGAACTTACTCTTTAGAAGACGTAGAAGACCATAAGACTCAGTAATGCATTTTTAAATGTTGAGAAAGTGTTTTATTGTTAGGAAATAACAGAGTGCTGGTAGTGATACTTATGGATTGGATCTAAAATTTTGACTGCATAGACTGTTCATCTCTGTCTCAGCCATTTGTTTGACTTATATTTTGCTCATTGAAATAAGAGGTGCGCTAAATGGACCACAGTGGCTTGTAATATGGGCATTCTGCATATTTATCTTGTCACTTACTAGGTATGCACTTACTTACTATGAAAGGTGAAGTCATCTAAAAGAAATAGACATGGGATAAACATAAAATTTGTTTTATGTTCATTAAATAGTAGATAACATAAAATATAGATATCTACTAACATGAAATAATAGATATTTCTGATATATGTGCAAAAATATGGCATTTAAAACTCTGTTAGTGGATAAGTCACCAGTTTTATAAAAATCCATGCCAAGTGATAGGGAAAACATCAGTAGGTTTGGCAGGCAAATGGAGAGTGAACTGTTAGGTTTCAACCATCTCCAATTCCTATGATTTTATGATTAAATATTAGTGTCCAGAAATAAGCAGTAGAAATGCCAGGTCTCGAAATACCAAGTGTAGACCAGAAAAGACTGTGGATAAATACTTCATGAGACAAATCCAGGAGATTAATAAGCTGGCCAAAAATGGGATGGGCAGGTGGAGTGCCTTTCCAGGTAGCTAATTAATATTTTCTCAGGAACTTGAATTGGAAGAACAGGAAAAATAGTTTATTCAGGGAAAAATAAGTGAAATACAATTTGGTAGCTAAAATTAGTTTTGTGAACAAATATATCCTGTTACTTATATTTTATGTATTGCTATGCTGAGATAATATAAACCACAGTATCAGTTCAGTTCAGTTCAGTTCAGTCTCTCAGTCATGTCTGACTCTTTGCGACCCCATGAACCGCAGCATACTAGGCCTCCCTGTCCAACACCAACTTCCGGAGCCCACCCAAACTCATGTCCATTGAGTCGGTGATGCCATCCAACCATCTCATCCTCTGTCGTCCCCTTCTCCTCCTTCCCTCAATCTTACCCAGCATCAAGACCACAGTATAATAGATGGATAAACCAAAAAAAAAATTTCTTCTAAGAGACTTAATAAAGAGTATTACAAAAGCATAACCTCCATTCTACCCTTTTGCGAAAAAAAAAAAAAGAAAAAAACAAAAACTATTTATGCTAGTAATTCTCTGCTGGGAAGACAGAAAGAGGATATAAGGATCATTTGGAAGCTTTGTCAAACTACATGTATCTTCCATTCACCTTGGTGACAGGGAGTGTGTCTCTTTCTTTTTGAGAACTCCTGTTCTAACCATATTAGCATGCTGTACTTCTTAACCACTATATATTTGTATTAATAATTTACCCTATTGGCCTCATGCATGCCACTTTTTATTTAATGTTGATTCTAATGCCCGCACTATAAGATGATACTGTTAACCCAATGTTACAGAAGAATAACTGTCGTTCATAGAGTTTACATAATTTGGTTAAGATCACAGATTAAGGAAGTTTGGGGGAATCAGAACTGAAACCATTATCATTCTGACTTCAGAGTCAATGTTTTTATGTTTTATCTTCTTAGCTATATAGAGCATGTTGTGTTGGTGATGAAAAAAAGATAGAAATGTATTAATTTTTTTGCCTAAAATATTTAGCATATATATATATATATTCTAAAAGTCCCTAGTTGCTTAGTCATGTCTGACTCTTTGTGACCCCAAGGACTGTAGTCCACCAGGCTCCTCTGTCCATGCGATTCTCCAGGCAAGAATACTGGAGTGGGTAGCCATTCCCTTCTTCCCAATCTCCTGCATTGCAGATAGATTCTTTACTGTCTGAGCCATAAGGGAAGCCTTGTGTGAATGTGTGTGTGTGTGTATACACACATGCATGGGAGAAAAGAGAGAGAGATACATATGATATACATACTATGCACACATCTACAAATATGCATGCATACATGCATGTACATGTACTCCCCACACACAGGTTTATTTTTATTTGTGGGTGAGCAAGCCATGTATGTGTATTTAATTTTATATATTTATCTATTGAATTCATAATTATATTACTATAGTGTTATATATATTTAAGCTATATTTATATACAACTGATATATAAATATGGGCTACACTCATGACTCAGTGGTAAAGAATCCACCTACCAATGCAAGAGACACTGGTTAGATCCCTGGATTGGGAAGATCCTCTGGAGGAGGTAATGGCAAACAATCCCGGTATTGTTGCCTGGGAACATTGGCAGAGGAGCCAGGCAGGCTACAGTCCATGGAATGGCAAAGGAATTGGACACGACTTAGCAATTAAACGACAATGACAAATATATAAATATACTATTTATTCAGCTTTATGAATAACAAAGCCTCTTTCTAACTTCTAATTATTGACATCAATAGTTACTAATATGCACCCCCAAGATGATACTCTGACTCTACACTAGGATTTGACTTAAAAAAAAAAAAAAAAAAGTCAGATATATTTAAGAATCAAAATATTGACTGTCCTAAACATTTTAAGAATACATTTTTAGAAATTTAAAAATCATGGGAAAGAAACCAAAATGCTACTACCACAAACTTTGCTGTTGTTATTCAGTCACTCAGTTGTGTCCAGCTCCTTGCAACCCTATGGACTGCAGCACACCAGGCTTCCTTGTCTTCACTATCTCTCAGAGCTTGCTCAAACTCATGTCCATTGAGACTGTGATGCCATCCAATCATCTCATCCTCTGTTGTCCCCTTCTCCTCCTGCCTTCAATCTATCCTGGGATTAGGATCTTTTCCAATGAGTCAGCTCTTCCCATCAGGTGGCCAAAGTATTAGAATTTCAGCTTCAGCATCAGTCCTTCCGGTGTATTCAGGGTTGCTTTAGGACTGACTGTGCTTGCAGTCCAAGGAACTCTGAAGAGCCTTCCCCAACAATTTGAAAGCATCAATTCTTCAGCACTCAGCCTTCTTTATGGTCCAACTCACATTCATACATGACTACTAGAAAAGCCATAGCTTTGACTATACAGACCTTTGTCAGCAAAGTAATGTCTCTGCTTTTTAATATGCAGGTCTGTCATAGCATTTCTTCCAAGGAGCAATCATCTTTTAATTTCATGGATACAGTCACTGTCCACAGTGATTTTGGAGCCCAAGAAAATAAAGTCTGTCACTGTTTCCATTGTTTCTCCGTATATTGGCCTCGAAGTGATGAGACCAGATGACATAATCTTCATTTTTCTGATTTTTAAGTTTTAAGCCAGCTTTTTCGTTCTCCTGTTTCACCTTCATCAAAAAACTCTTGAGTTCCTCTTCACTTTCTGCCATACGGGTGTGATCATCCGCATATCTAAGGTTATTGATAATTCTCCCGGCAATCTTGATTCCAGCTCATGCTTCATCCAGCCTGGCATTTCCTGTGATGTACTCTGCATCCTGGAATGTGAAGTCAAGTGGGCCTTAGAAAGCATCACTACGAACAAAGCTAGTGGAGGTGATGGAATTCCAGTTGAGCTATTTCAAATCCTCAAAGGTGATGCTGTGAAAGTGCTGCACTCGATATGCCAGCAAATCTGGAAAACTCAGCAGTGGCCACAGGACTGGAAAAGGTCAGTCTTCGTTCCAATCCCAAAGAAAGGCAATGCCAAAGAATGCTCAAACTACCGCAAAATTGCACTCATCTCACATGCTAGTAAAGTAATGCTCAAAATTCTCCAAGCCAGGCTTCAGCAATATGTGAACCGTGAACTTCCAGATGTTCAAGCTGGTTTTAGAAAAGGCAGAGGAACCAGAGATCAAATTGCCAATATCCGCTGGATCATCGAAAAAGCAAGAGAGTTCCAGAAAAACATCTATTTCTGCTTTATTGACTATACCAAAGCCTTTGACTGTGTGGATCACAATAAACTGTGGAAAATTCTGAAAGAGATGGGAATACCAGATCATCTGACCTGTCTCTTGAGAAACCTGTATGCAGGTCAGGAAGCAACAGTTCGAACTGGACATGGAACAACAGACTGGTTCCAAATAGGAAAAGGAGTACGTCAAGGCTGTATATTGTCACCCTGCTTATTTAACTTATATGCAGAGTACATCATGAGAAACGCTGGGCTGGAAGAAACACAAGCTGGAATCAAGATTGCCGGGAGAAATATCAATAACCTCAGATATGTGGATGACACCACCCTTATGGCAGAAAATGAAGAAGAACTAAAGAGCCTCTTGATGAAGGTGAAGGAGGAGAGTGAAAAAGTTGGCTTAAAGCTCAACGTTCAGAAAACTAAGATCATGGCATCTGGTCCCATCACTCCATGGGAAATAGATGGGGAAACAGTGGAAACATTGTCAGACTTTACTTTTTTGGGCTCCAGAATCACTGCTGATGGTGACTGCAGCCATGAAATTAAAAGACGCTTACTCCTTGGAAGGAAGGTTATGGCCAACCTAGATAGCATGTTTAAAAGCAGAGACATTACTTTGCCAACAAAAGTCCGTCTAGTCAAGACTATGGTTTTTCCAGTGGTCATGTATGGATGTGAGAGTTGGACGGTGAAGAAAGCTGAGCGCCGCAAAATTGATGCTTTTGAACTGTGGTGTTGAAGAAGACTCTTGAGAGTTTCTTGGACTGCATGGAGATCCAATCAATCCATCCTAAAAGAGATCAATCCTGAGTGTTCATTGGAAGGTCTGATGTTGAAGCTGAAGCTCCAATACTTTGGCCACCTCATGCGAAGGGTTGACTCATTGGCAAAGACCCTAATGCTGGGTAGGATTGGGGGCGGGAGGAGAAGGGGACGACAGAGGATGAGATGGTTGGATGGCATCACTGACTCGATGAACATGGGTTTGGGTAAACTCCGGGAGTTGGTGATGGACAGAGAGGCCTGGCGTGCTGCAATTCATGGGGTCGCAGAGAGTCGGACACGACTGAGCGACTGAACTGAACTGAACTGAACTGAACTCTGCATATAAGTTAAATAAGAAGAGTGACAATATACAGACTTGATGTACTCCTTTCCCAATTTGGAGCCAGTTGGTTGTTCCATGTCTGGTTCTAGTTGTTGCTTCTTGACCTGCATACAGGTTTTGCAGGAGGCAGGTTAGGTGGTCTGGTATCCCAATCTCTTTAAGAATTTTCCATGGTTTGTTCTGATCCACTCAGTCAGTGTGAGTACTCTTGTGGCTCAGACAGTAAAGAGTCTGCCTGCAATGTGGGAGACCTGGGTTCAATCCTTAGGTTGGGAAGATCCCCTGGAGAAGGAAATGGCAACGCACTCCAGTACTCTTGCTTGGAAAATCCCATGGATGAAGGAGCCTGGCTGGCTACAGTCTTTGGAGTCGCAAAGAGCCAGACACGACTGAGCGACTTCACTTTCTTTCATTCAATCAAAGGCTTTGGCACAGTCAATAAAGCAGTAGATGTTTTTCTGGAACCCTCTTGCTTTTTCTATGCTCCAATGGATGTTGGCAGTTTGATCTCTGGTTCCTCTTTTCTAAATCCAGCCTGAACATCTGGAAGTTCACGGTTCACATATTGCTGAAGCCTAGCTTCGAGAATTTTGAGCTAGTGTAAATTTTGAATTTACTTTTCCAGTGTATGAGATGAGTGCAAACATGTGGTAGTTTGAGCATTCTTTGGTATTGCCTTTTTTGGGGATTGGAATGAAAACTGACCTTTTCCAGTCCCTTGGCCACTGCTGAGTTTTCCAAATTTGCTGGCATATTAAGTGCAGCACTTTCACAGCGTCATCTCTTAGGATTTGAAATAGCTCAACTGGAATTTCATCACCTCCACTAGCTTTGTTTGTAGTGATGCTTCCTAAGGCCTGCTTGATTTCTGACTCCAAGATTCCTGGTTCTAGGTAAGTGATCACACCATTATGATTATCTGGTTCATGAAGATCATTTTCATAGTTCTATGTATTCTTGCTGCATGTAAATTTTGGAAGTTTCATTACCTGAAAAAGAGTACACACATTGTAATACTGACAGGTACTGCAAGTTGCCTTCCATCAGGTTCACATTTTCAACTGCCATCATTTATGTGTATTGTTCATCAATTTGTTGTCCATCACATCATCAGTGTGATGTTGTCACATCACACCAATATAATGTATTAATTTTATAAGCTTTTAAAAGATGAATATGGTAAGTGAAAAGTAGTATCTTGTTTAATCTCCTTTTTTAAATCATGAATGCAGTTTATCTCCTCTTTATATTTAAGACTGCTTTATGTTTCTTCAAGAGCACTGAAGAAACATTCTTCAAGGCAATGCCAAAAAATGCTCAAAGTTTATAGCCTTTACCCATTTTTATCAAATATTTTCTTCTGATAATGTAGGCTTTCCTTATAGATTAAGAAAATTACTTCTCTATGCTTATTATATTTTGTAAAAATATTTTCCCCAATTCATTAATTGCCTATTAGCTTTCTACATAGTATTTTATCATGCAGGTATTTTGTATATTCAATCATCAATGATTTTTATGGCCTCTTAGATTTTGTCATGGCTAAGAAATATTTCTGTTCATAGATATTTTCCCTTTTTTTTTTTTCTTTTAAGTAACTTTATTGTTTCTTATGAAACTTTGGGCAAGTTACTTGAAATTACTGTGCTTCAATTTTCTTATGTATAAAGTGGGGTTACTTTACTCCATACTCTCTCACAAGGCAGAGCAGATGGTGGATTTCTCCATGTTCCAGTAATATACCTCTGTTATAACCTTGTACACAATACTGCATAGCTATTTCTTTTTTGCCTAGATGATTGTCATTGTTTGAGAAGATGAATTTCCTGTCTTCTTTGAGTACTCATTACTTTAAACTTGATAGCTTACAATGAACAATGTCTGATTCGCGATTTCTAAAGAAGAGTTAGCTTCGGGATCAGGGACCATGCTTGATCACTCAAGAGCTTTTGTGTAGCAGAGTTTTATCAAAGTATAAAAAGGGACAGAGAAAGAGTCTGACATAGACATCAGAAGGGGGATGGAGAGTGCCCCCATTCACTAGTCTTATCAAGGCCTTATATACTTTTATCAGACCCCTTCCCACAACATACATCTTAAATTAACAAGATTAGAACTAACAATAGAAAGCTCTTACCAGACCCACTCCTACAATATAGGTGTTAAGATAACAAGGTTAGTCAGAAGGTTATTTATTGTTAAGGAGAAACATGTCCTCGAGCAAGATTCATTGTTATATTGACTAAGATAAGCAATGTAGGAAAAAAAAAAAAAAATGTCCTTTTCTCCTCCTTGAGAACTCCGGACTCCTATCTCTGCTTCCAGAGCCCCAAACCCCTTTCTTCTCCTCGGGGACCCCGGACTTCTTATCAACCTGCCTCTCAAACTTAACACAGTGTGGTGAGAGTAAATGTTTTAATTTAAATATTTTTAATTCAATTATACTGATGTATAACTTAAATGTAATAGAACTCACCCGAAGTTTTTAATTTTTATTTAGTAGAATTTATCAAATTTTCCATTTGATTTCTGGTTTCTGGGTTCTAAAAAATCTTTGCTTAACCAAGGTCACAGAGATTTTCTCATTTGTTTTCTTCTATAATTTTATTATTTTATCTCTTATGTTTAGATATCTATGATTCATTTTGAGGGTTTTTTCTTTCTTTCTTTTTTTTTTTTTGTATGTAACAATAAGTAGGAGCTAAGGTTCATTTGCTTTTGTATATTATTACCAATTATTACAGCTCCATTTTCCAAAAGACAATCATTTCCTTAGTGAATTATCTTTGTTATAGTAACTATACTGTTCATCACTTGAATTTCTTCTTTTAGCTTTTTGTACTTTTTGCAAAAATTTTTGAAAAATTCAAATTGAGTAACTTTTAAAAAGAGAAAAACTTTTATTTTTTTCTTTCTTTCTTTTTTTTTTATGAAACTCAATGTGTTTTTACATTTTGTCATTGTTTTTCAGTTATTTTATTTCAACTGTTTTCACATTTAGTAGTGATTCATAGGCAGCCAGATGTAATGGAGTGTATGTACACTGAAATCCAAAAGATTCATGGTTGAATTCCCACTCTGCCATTGACTAACTGTCTGTGGGTTATTTATATGATAACCCCTAACCCCAGTTTCTTTAATTATAAAATGTAGATAATTCCCTTTTCCTAGAGATATATGAAAGATTACTTAAAATGTCTAAAGTGAAACCAATTACTCATTAAATATACTTACTCAATTACAATTATGTACTATGGGATTCTCATAAAAGGAGGCTTTTTGCCATGACTAATATGTGGTTTTCATCAAGATTAAGCACTGATCCCACCCACAATTTCCTTACCTATTTAAAGAAACTGACAATGAGAGTCTGCATTTTCTCTTTTCTTAAATTGTGTGGCTTTTGCCTTTTTGACTATGACGGATAGTGATGACATATAATTTTGTTGCACATGTATTCTAATCTATTGTTGCTGGACATAGACAAAGACAAAAAAGATATCATTTGACATATGATAATTAGAAAATGAGGATGCATTTGCAAAATTTTCAGTCTATGAGGATGAGATCATATCAAAAAGACCAAGAGCAGAATTACAAGGAAAAAAGACACATTATGCTATAATTTATTCTTTCACATTCTATAGTGATGTTCAGACTTCAGGTTTATATGTTATTGAACTAGAAGACATCTACCTGGTATTGGAAACAATTTTGAAATAGCTACCCTGAAAGTGTAAGTGCTGCAAGATGGAATGGATGCAGATTGATCCGTTGAGTGAATTTAAAAAGCTATAAAACTCTGGGTTCCCTTCATTTGATAATAACACATGAAGAGAGTTGCGTTCTCTTCCTCATTTTAAGATGGGCTGTAAAGCCCAGGAAAATCAGAATGGTGGAGGCTGTAGAAAATTCCTTTTATGACAAGGTTAAAGCAAGTGAGTTGGAAATCTGAACTTAATGAGCCTATATGAGTATCCTTTTCCCTGACAAGGAAGGAGGGACATCTGGACTGACTAACAGAGAAAGATGATTCATAAATTCATAACCATGGGAATTGTAAATTTTAAGAGAGGCAAAATACTGCATTGTTGCTTGGTTCTCATTGAGAGTATCTCATCCAAGCCCTTTAAACAGCTAGGATTCTTCATAAGAGAAAGTGCTTTTAATTAATTATCAATACTCCTAGAAAAGAGCATGCTCTAGCCCAGCTTCTCTGGTATTATGGTTTGGGGTAATCTGCTATAAATATTTAATGTGAATTGTTCATATTGATTTTAAAAGAATAGAAACATTCTTATGATTAATTGTGAGAGAAAATGCATAGGGAAGAGATACTTGGGACTATTACTTAAAATAAAGAATTACTACTTTAATTGAAAATTAGAAGATAATTATAAATTAATATGCAGTTGTGTGGAATAGGAAGTGGCAATCTACTCCAGTATTCTTGCCTGGAAAATGCTATGGGCAGAGAAGCTGAGTGGGCTACACTCCATGGAGGTCACAAACACTTAGACATGACTGAGCAATTGAGCATGCACACATGGAAGTTGTAAGAGATAATACAAAATGATCCTATGTGCCTACTCCTATCATAACAACACTCAACAAAATACAAATGAAAAAGAAGCTCCCACATCTGATAAAACCATCTCAGATACCAGCTGACATTCAGTTCAATTCATTTGCTCAGTCGTGTCCAAAACTTTGCGACCCCATAGACTGTAGCAGGTCAGGCTTCTTTGTTCATCACCAGCTCCCAGAGCTTGCTCAAACTCATTCCCATCGAATCAGTGATGCCATTCAACCATCACATCCTCTGTCATCCCCTTCCCCTGCCTTCAATCTTTCCCAGCATCAGGGTCTTTTCCAATGAGTCAGTTCTTCCCATCAGGCAGCCAAATTAGTGGCACTTCAGATGTGGCATCAGTCCTTCCAATGAATATTCAGGACTGATTTCCTTTTGGATGGACTGGTTGGAACTGCTTGCAGTCCAAGGGACTCTCAAGAGTCTTCTCCAACGCTACAGTTCAAAAACATCAATTCTTCGGCACCCAGATTTCTTTATAGTCCAACTCTCACATCCATACATGACTACTGGAAAAACCACAGCTTTGACTATACGGACATTTGTTGGCAAAGTAATGTCTCTGCTTTTTAATGTGCTGTCCAAGTTGGCTGTAACTTTTATTCCAAGGAGCAAGTGTCGTTTAACTTCATGGCTGCAGTCACCAACTGCAGTGACTTTGGAACCCAAAAAAATAAAATCTGTCACTGTTTCCACTGTTTTCCCATGTATTTGCCATGAAGTGATGGGACCATATGCCATGATCTTAGTTTTATGAATGTGGAGTTTTAAGCCAACTTTTCCACTCTCCTCTTTCACTTTTGTCAAGAGTCTCTTTAGTTCTTCACTTTCTGCCATAAGGGTGGTGTCATCTGCATATCTGAGGTTATTCATATTTCTCCTGACAATCTTGATTCCAGCTTGAGCTTCATCCAGCCTAGTGTTTCTCATGATGTACTCTGCATGTAAGTTAAATAAGCAGGGTGACAATATACAGCCTTGATGTACTCCTTTCCCTATTTGAAACCGGTCTGTTGTTCCATGTCCAATTCTAACTGTTGCTTCCTGACCTGCATACAGATCAGGTGGTCTGGTATCCCCATCTCTTTCAGAATTTTCCACAGTTTTCTGTGATCCACACAGTCAAAGGCTTTGGCATAGTCAATAAAGCAGAAGTAGATGTTTTTCTGGAACTCTCTTGCTTTTTCGATGATCCAACAGATGTTGAAAATTTGATCTCTGGTTCCTCTGCTTTTCCTAAATCCAGCTTGAACATCTGGAAGTTCACAATTCATGTAATGTTGAAGCCTGGCTTGGAGAATTTTGAGCAGTACTTTACTAGCATGTGAGGTGAATGCAATTGTGTGGTAGTTTGATAATCCTTTGGTGTTGCCTTTCTTTGGAATTGGAATGAATACTGAACTTTTTCAGTCCTGTGGCCACTACTGCATTTTCCAAATTTGCTGGCATGTTGAGTGTGGCACTTTCACAGCATCATCTTTTAGGATTTGAAATAGCTCAACTGGAATTCCATCACTTCCACTGGCTTTGTTCATAGTGATGCTTCCTAAGGTCCACATGACTGTGCATTCCAGGATGTCTGGCTATAGGTGAGTAATCACACCGTTGTGTTTATTTGGTCTACACTAGCAATATCTAATCTGAAATTAAAATTAAGGAAAAAAATTCTTTTCACAAAAGTATCAAAAAGGAAAAACACTTAGAAATGAATATGACAAAAAGAGTCTAAAACTTATACTCCAAAAACTGCGAACATTATTGAAAGAAATTAAAGATCTAAATAATACTAAAAACATCCAAGATCATGGATCAGAAAAAATAAAATTGATAAAATGGCAATGTTCCTCAAACTGATCTACCAATAAAATGAAATTCCCATCAGAATATCAACTTGAGTTCTTTATAGAAATTTATAAGATAACTCTAAATTCACATAGATTTTTAAGAGGTACAGAATAGCCAAAACAATCTTTAAAACTAACATCAAAGTAGGACTCAAATGTTTTGATCTCAGAACTAACTACAAAGCAACATTAATCAAAATGGTGTGGTACGCACATAGGCAAGATATACAGATAAACAAATAATAACTGGAAGTCCAGATATAAGTCCACAGCCATGAAATTAAAAGATGCTTGCTCCTTGGAAGAAAAGGTATGATCAACCTACCTTCTCCAGGAATCATGTATGGATGTGAGAGATAGACCACAAAGAAGGTTGAACACCAAATAATTGATGTTTTTGAACTCTGGTGTTGGAGGAGACTCCTGAGAGTCCCTTGGACTGCAAGGAGATCAAACCAGTCAATCCTAAAGGAACTCAGTCCTGAATATTCATTGGAAGGACTGGTGCTGAAGCTGAAGCTCCAATACTTTGGCCACCTGATGTGAAGAGCTGACTCATTGGAAAAGACCCTGATGCTGGGTAAGACTGAAGGCAAAAGGAGAAGAGGGCAGCAAAGGATTAGATGGTTAGATAGCTTCACCAACTCAATGGACATAAATTTGAGCAAACTCTAGGAGATAGTGAAGGACAGAGAAGCCTAGCGTGCTGCAGTCCATGGGTTTACAACAAGTCAGACATGATTTAGTGACTGAACAACAATAGCTGATTTACAAGGTTGTGTTAGTTTCTTCTGCACATCAAAGTGAGTCAGTTACACATATACATATATTTATTCTTTTGTAGGTTCTGTTTCTATATACATCATTGAATTTATGTATGTATGCATCTGTGCTGTCATGTGTGACTCTTTGTGATCCCATGGACTGTAGCTCTCTAGGCTCTTCTGTCCATGGGATTCTCCAGGCAAGAATACTAGAGTATGTTGCCATGCTCTCCTCCAGGGGATCTTCCTGACCCAGGGATTGAACCCATATCTCTTATGTCTCCTTCATTGGCGGGCTGATTCTTTACCACTGAGCCACCTGGGAAGTCCATGTATGTAATCACAGAGTATTTGAATAGATTTCCCTGTGCTATACAGTAGGTTCTTATTAGTTATCTATTTTCTATATAGTAGTGTGTATATGTCAATCCCAATCTCCTATTTTGTGCCTCCCCTCCTGGAAAGACTTTTTATATGACAGTTATATATTAGGCCAATAATGTATTAGTGAGTGGAAAAAAAAGATAATCATCAAACTTTCTAATTGAATCATATTCTAAGTTTTTCTTTTTAAATTAATGTTTATGTGGCAAAATATGCATTTATTTAGAATGAAAATAATCAAATTTGCTAAAGAGATGTGTTATTTCTGTGTGCATATCTGCTGCAAAGGCCAAAGTTTAGTGTATCTGTATGCAGCTAATGGTTATCATTGTGACAACTTGTCTTTTTTTTTTTTTTTTTTTAATCTTTGAGTCAATTATTGTACATTAGCTGATTCTGTTACCCTGAGCTGCTATAGAAGTAGATACAAATTCTTAGCCTAATGCATGCTACACTATATACCCTCAATGGACCCTATAAATTTAATTAACTGCTATCATTGAATTTAGTTGTAAACCCCATAGTGAAAGCATTTTTATTTTTCTAGCTGAGGAGCAGAAAATGTGATAAATTTAGGATATGTTTTATAGATATGTTTTGGGCATGCCAGCCCTCAAAATGTCACTACAGAAGGAGTTTACTTAGAGAGCCTGTTGAAATGTATGATTCCAGCTGGCTGCCTACCTGCAGCCAAGGGGGCTGTGGTATTCACCTGATCCAAGTTAAGTCAGTCAGATTTATCTGAGATGCTTAAGGACAATGGGTAGCTGAGCTAATAGCACTGAAGATTAAGGGGCTTATGCTGCCATTTTATGGTGAGCCATAATGGACCATGTCCAGATAGATGTGGGAGAATAAGAAGCAATTCACATACAGAGGAAAATGAAACAGTTGATAAAGAGGTCTGAATGGCATTCAAAAGAGATAAGCTGTTTTGAGAACTGAAAAATAGAAATATGCAGTCTTGGTGATTTTCTCCAACAAAAGTACCTACACTTGTTGATCCCTATACATTGCTAGGAGTTTCCTCTGTATCTTTTACTTAATACAGCTTTTTGTGGGTTTTTGTTCTTTGCTTTGTTGTTGTTCAGCCACTCAGTCATGTTTGACTCTTCGTGACCCCAAGGACTGCAGGATGCTAGGCTTCACTGTCCTTCGCTATCTCCTGGAGTTTGATCAGACTCATGTCCATTGAATCGATGATGCCATCCAACTATCTCATCCTCTGTTGCCTCCTTCTCTTCCTGACCTCAATCTTTCCCAGCATCAGGGTCTTTTCCAATGAGTCAGCTCTTTGCATCAGGTGGCCAAAGTATTGGAGCTACTGAATTCCTTGATACTGAATGATATTTTCCCAGAGTGGTGAGTGAGATAGTGCATTAGGACTTACTGCAGTTAAATTAAAAATTCGAAAAAGCTTTCCTGTTCAAAAACTTTGTACATATTTTCTTTTCTTTTTTATCCCCCTGAAAACCGCAATAGGAACTTTTTTTTATCTCAGTGGGGAAACATTTTCTCTCTCTTTAGAATTCAAGCAATAACAATTCTACAGGGTAATGATTATTCTAGATGCATTGTACCATGTAAATTAATCCATTGCTTTGATAGCACTGCTCTAAAAAAACAGTACTGATGCTGAGTGCACAGAATGAACAAATTAATTAGCCAGACTGCAAAATCAAATAAATCTCACAGTGGTGACCTTTGTGTCATGGAATAAAAAAGGCATTAAGTTCATGTAGTGACATTGGTTGAAGTAAAACCAAGCTTAAATAGGGCTAAGTGTTCTCATTATTTATACTGGACAGTCTAGTTCAGGACCACAAGAAACTCCTCCTGTCTGGGAGAAGTTGATCTTAAGAGTTTGTTCAACAACAAACTATTGGTCTCTGACCAAAAGGCAGAATGCCCCATTAATGATCCAAGAAAATACAATGGTGAGAAAATAAATATTCTAATTCCTTCTTCTCTCAGAAAATCTCTTGATACTAAACAAAAGGCAGTTATCAATTTGCCCACTTTGGTCACAAAGAAACTCAGTTAAATAAATATAAATATAAAAGGAGTTGTATCATCATTACCAAGGTATACTTTGTGGTACCAAAGATAAAAATAATGCTAGATTACTAAAGGACCAAAGAATCATATTCAGGGCTCTGTTGTCTTAGCCATGGAATGGCACACTTCAATCAGTCTTCTTTTTATTGGCCTAAATTCATACATCATCCCCCACCCCCAATGGTTAATTGCAAGTGTCTGGTAAGTGCTGTCTAAAATATACTGTCTCTCCAGTCAAATCTCTTACCAACAGACTGTAAGATAGAGATTTGTATGCAGGCAACACATTGTGTTCACTCAGCAACAATATATGTAGGTAAATGAGGGAGACAAAAGGATAAGCTGAACAGCAATTCACTTACAAGGGAGGTTTCAACTGATCCATGAGGGAGTTCTGGTTAGAATAGCTTTTCAGAGTTGTTCCAAACTAAGCAAGAGAATCAGGGCTTTGTATCCCTGTGCCAACCAGATATTGGACTAACCCTAGAAAGAGGTCATAACCTTCATAAGTAGCTTCTTTAGGTTGGGGGTGATGCTTGCACAACCGAGTGGATTTTGGGTTCATGCGAGAGCACCAGCTATCCTGGGGAAACTTTGGATGGAAGCAGCTACTAGATGATTTGATTAGTCTTTTGCCCCTATACCCAGGTCTGACAACCAATATGCTCTCAAGACCACTTTGGCCCTCCAACATAGTTTCATCTGGCTTCACCCTGCCTGGGCACAGTTCACCATCTGGTGCTGGGGAAGACTCTTGAGAGTCCCTTGGACAGCAAGGAGATCAAACCAGTCCATCCTAAAGAAAACTAACCTTGAATACTCACTGGAAGTACTTATGCTGAAGTTGAAAGCTCCAGTACTTTGGCAACCTGATGCAAAGAGCCAACTCATTGGAAAAGACCCTGATGCTGGGAAAGATTGAGGGCAGGAGGAAAAGAGGGTGACAGAGGATGAGATGGTTCAATAGCATCACCAATTCGATGGACATGAACTCGGGCAAACTCTTAGAGACAGTGAGGGAGAGGAAAGCCGGGCATGCTGCAGTCCAAGGGGTTGCAAAGAGTTGGACATAACTTGGTGAATGAACAACAAAAACAGTGCTTGCAAGGAAACCTATCTGTGACACAGCAGCAGCCAACATTCCAGGTAACTGGGAAAAGTGGTCTCAGTTCTCAGGAGGATCTGGTCAGCCTACTGTTCACTGCAACTTACCCTTTGTGATTCTAGCATGGACTTGCTCCTTAAAATGAGTTCACCATCCTTCAGTTCAGTTTAGTTCAGTTCAGTTTAGTTCAGTTCAGTTGCTCAAACATGTCCAACTCTTTATGACCCCATGGACTGCAGCACACCAGGGCTCCCTATTCATCACCAAATCCCAGAGTTTACTCAAACTTATGTTGATTGAGTGGGTGATGTCATCCAACCACCTCATCCTCTGATGTCCTCTTCTCCTCCTGCTTTCAATCTTTCCCAGCATCAGGGTCTTTTCCAATGAGTCAGTGCTTCACATCATGTGGCCAAAGTATTGGAGTTTCAGCTTCAACATGAGTCCTTCCAGTGTATATTCAGGGCTGATTTCTTTTGGAATGAACTGGTTGGAACTTCTTGCTGTCCAAGGGACTCTCAAGAGTATTCTCCAACACCACAGTTCAAAAGCATCAATTCTTCAGTGCTCAGCTTTCTTTACAGTCCAACTCTCACATGCATACATGACTACTGGAAAAACCATACCTTTGACTAGACGGACCTCAATTGGCAAAGTAATGACTCTGCTATTTAATATGCTGTCTAGGTTGGTCATAACTTTACTTCCAAGGAGCAAGAGTCTTTTAATTTCTTGGCTGCCATCACCATCTGCAATGATTTTGGAGCCCAAGAAAATATAGTCTGCTACTGTTTCCACTGTTTCCCCATCTATTTGCCATGAAGTGATGGGACCAGATGCCATGATCTTAGTTTTCTGAATGATGAGCTTTAACCCAGCATTTTCACTCTCCTCTTTCACTTTCATCAAGAGGCTCTTTAGTTCTTCTTTGCTTTCTGCCATAAAGGTGGTGTCATCTGTATATCTGAGGTTATTGAAATTTCTCCTGGCAATCTTGATTCCAGCTTGTGCTTCATCCATCCCAGCATTTCACATGATGCACTCTGCATATAAGCTAAATAAGCAGAGTGACAATAAACAGCCTTGATGTACTCCTTTTCCTATTTGGAACCAGTCTGTTGTTCCATGTCCAGTTCTAACAGTTGCTTCCTGACCTGCATACTGATTTCTCAAGAGGCAGGTCAGGTGGTCTGGTATTCCCATCTCTTGAAGAATTTTCCACAGTTTGTTGTGATCCACACAGTCAAAGGCTTCGGCATAGTCAATAAAGCAGAAATCGATGTTTTTCTGGAACTCTCTTGTTCTTTCAATGATCCAACAGATATTGGCAATTTGATTTCTGGTTCCTCTGCCTTTTCTAAAACCAGCTTGAACCTATGGAAGTTTACAGTTCATGTATTGTTGAAGCCTGGCTTGGAGAATTTTGAGCATTACTTTACTAGGATGTGAGATGAGTGCAATTTTGCAGTAGTTTGAGCATTCTTTGTCATTGCCTTTCTTAAGGATTGGAATGAAAACTGACCTTTTGCAGTCCTGTGGCCACTACTGAGTTTTCCAAATTTGCTGGCATATTGAGTGTAGCACTTTCACAGCATTATCTTTCAGGATTTGAAATAGCTCAACTGTAATTCCATCACCTCCTCTAGCTTTGTTCGTAGTGATGCTTCTAAGGCCCACTTGACTTCACATTCCAGGATGTCTGGCTCTAATTGAGTGACCACACCATCATGGTTATCTGGGTCGTGAAGATCTTTTTTGTACAGTTCTTCTGTGTATTCTTGCCACCTCTTCCTAATATCTACTGCTTCTGTTAGGGCCATACCATTTCTGTCTTTTATTGAGCTCATCTTTGCATGAAATGTTCCCTTGGTATCTCTGTTTTTCTTGAGGAGATCTCTAGTCTTTCCTATCCTATTGTTTTCCTTTAATTCTTTACACTGATCACTGAGGAAGGCTTTCTTATGTCTCCTTGCTATTCTTTGGAACTCTGCATTCAAATGGTTATATCTTTCCTTTTCTCCTTTGCTTCTCACTTCTCTTCTTTTCATAGCTATTTGTAAGGCCTCTTCAGAGAGCCATTTTGCTTTTTGTCATTTCTTTTTCAAAGGGATGATCTTGATCCCTGTCTCCTGTACAATGTCACCAACCTCTGTCCATAGTTCATCAGGCACTCTCTGTATTGGATCTAGTCCCTTAAATCTATTCCTCAGTTCTACTGTATAATTGTAAAGGATTTTATTTAGGTCATACCTGAATGGCCTAGTTGTTTTCCCTAGTTTCTTCAATGTAAGTCTGAATTTGGCAATAAGAAGTTCATTGTCTGAGCCACAGTCAGCTCTTGGTCTTGTGTTTGCTGAATGTAGAGCTTCTCCACTGTTGGCTGCAAATAATATAATCAATCTGATTTCGGTGTTGACCATCTGGTGATGTACACATGTCACCATCCTTGGGAGCTGCTTGTCAGTATGCAGTATAGCCTCCTTTCCTTGGAAAACATACCAGAGCAAAGTGCATGGGGTGACTCACAGCTCTCACTGCCCCAGCTTCTTAAGATTGCAACTGATACTCCTCATCTCCCTCCTCTGCTTCCTATTCTAGATTTTCTTCACACTCTGCTAATTCCTCCGTTCTTCAAGGTGTCTTAGCTAGTGGAGTGACATAGAACCTTTCCACTGAGATGTGTGAGATGATAGTCACCATGTACTTCCCAGGCTGTGGCCATTGCCCTTGTCCATTGATGATTAAAATTGGTTCACAGGAGTTCAAGAGACATCCAGTGCATCATCTAAGTGCCAAACCTATTCTTCTCTGTACCCCACTGTGTCATGGTATCCCTACTTTCTCTTGGTAATCAAAGTGATTTTCCTCTAAAAGTGTGGTGATTGTTTTCTTTGCTGGTCTCAGAACAAGAAGAGCTTCAAACAATATCAAACAAAGCTGAAACCTAAATTGCATTCTAACCTTATCCCTTGTAGAAGAAACAGGACCTCTAGCTCTCCGAAGCCTAAAGTCATGAAGAGGAAAGCAACACCTCCACCTCCCCTGTGGGTTTTCAGACTCATGTATCCTACCTAATGCATACATGATAATAGAATCCATGGACCCCACCATTATGCACCCCACTGCCAGTGCTTCTTTTCTATAAAATGAGCCTATTGATCTGCAAAATTATCGTGCAAGACCTTATGCTGATGGATCAAATACTCTGTAAGTCCTCAGATGGTGGTACTGCTCCCATTTCTGCAGGCAGCAAGGGCAAACCCATACAGTATCTTCAAAATCTGTTAATCCTACTTAAAATGAATTGTTGCCAGAGAAGAGGGTTTTAATGTAATCAACATGGCACCAAAAGATTTGTTAGTCTCTTTATACTTTCCACTCACTTCATAAATACAGTCAAACCCTTTTCCTCTCTTTGCCCTTGGTCTTTTGATCTTTCTCCTTCCAAGTTCCAGACTAAACAGATTAGGGCCTTGCTACTGTCTATGAATTTCTATGTAGTTTTACTTTAGTTCAACTCTCTTTCCATATAAAATGGTTGACCAGAATAAAATGACTGACCAACCCAAAGCTCAGTTTGCCAAGTGGGACCATAGTGCAGTAGCAGTCCATTTTGCTGCACTCACATACTGAGCTGATGTACCATGAGCCACATCTGACCTTGTTCCTCCACTATCAGTTTATCATGGGGACTCCCCATGAGAGCATAGGTGTATGCTAAGGGAGAGACAGCAGTACAGTAGTGGAAATCATCTAGTGTTCTTGACAATATACTTATAAAATTTGCTTGTGAACCATGGCACTGCTCACACCTCATATTGGATGTAACCATTGAACCCCTAAACTGTCAACATTTATCTCCTACTCTCTGGAGAATATGCATCTTACTGAGACCTCCAATATATTTTCCATTTCTTGCTCATTGCCCAAATTGATAGAATGCAGTTGATGTAATGGGGTGGTATGCTGTTTTGTGGAACAAATCCCTATGGACTATATTATGACAGAGAGCAAGAGAGTTAATATAGCCCTCCTATAAGAACTTTAAATATACTTCTCTCTGTCTCATTTGAATGAAAATTACTTCTTATTTTTCCTCTTGGTGGGAAGGAAAAAAACACCTATGCCAATTTATGGGCCAGATAACATGTGGCTGAGATGATAAAAATCTGCTCAACAAAGATGTTACTCTTGGAAATAAATTTTGCAGTACTCCACTGTCATCTTCAAGATACAACTAGTTTTGTGAAGACGAGGCAGCTAAATTAGACTGGGATATGATGAGAGCCACCAGTTCTCACTTCTTTAAGTGCTTAAGGACAGTACTCAACTCTGGTATCTGATATTCCCATGGAATGTGATGCTATTTTTGATTTACAGTCTTGAGGGTAGCCTCCTCTACTATGGTATCTCCTCCCTCATAGACTCCATAGGCCAAAGAGCCAATATGATTTTTCCAAAAAGTAAATATGTCCATTTCAATTATACAAAAAACCCATTAAAAGATCACTGATTAGGTTTTTGTGCCCCAAGATAAGCTTTACCTGAGTCAGGACTCGATTCACTGCCTGGTCCTCATATACCACTACTCTAACCAGGGAGTCATCATGACACATTCAGCTCCTGAGTATCAATGGTAACTTGGATTTTGTATCCAAAATAGCTGGATGCTATTTTTTTCTTCTGTATATGCATTTCTTCAGGAAATGACTGATTTGTTAGGAGAAAATACAGAAGAATCATTAGTGTATACACTTTCTATGGTGTTGAATGGTCCCTCCTCCAGGAACTGGGCTTTTCCTTCAGCCAGTGGGTTCTTAATCTGATAACCGACTTGGGATTAGAAACCTTTACTAGAGTAGTTAACCTGACCCTTTAATTACACATCTTTAATTTGACTCCCTATGAACACTGTATTCTATTAGCCATCTCCACAGCTCTTTACATGTCAGGCAGTCAACTCTGACCTTGTTTAACCTTGGTACTCACTAAGACAAATGCACACATCTTACTTCCACCTGAAAACTGTAAGTTTGAGTTTCTATCAGCCTAACAGCTACTACGTTAAACAGTTCATAAAAATATCCCTTACAGTCAGTCATAGCCTATAAAGGACACCCAATACTAAGCTTCTTACTAAAGGTGGTGCCCCACTTGCAATATATTTCTTATCACACTGTTAATAATTTTATACCAGCTTTGTGCTTTAAGTAAAGAGAATGTCTAAAGGGCTTGTATCACTTGAGGTTAGATTATTTTGTTCCACATGTTTTTGAGATTCATATATGTTGTTGCATACCAGTATTTGCTTCCTTTTTTAAAAATGTCTAATTAGGATTCAGTTCTTCTTGTACACCACAATTTGTTTATCCACTCACTTTTGTATGGGTTGGTAGATTATTTTCAGGTTAAGGGTATTATATTAATAGCTAAGTAGCTATGGATATCTCTATATACATCTTTTGCATAGACATATGTTTTCATATCTAAGGAAACACCTGGGAATGTACTTGCTGGTTTATATGTAAGTAATATATATTTAACTTATTATAAAACTAGTGAACTGTTTTTCAAAGTGATTTACTCTAAGCAATAATGCATATGTATTCCAGTTATACCATATTCTTATCAACACTTGGCACTGTCTTTTTAGTTTTGGCTATTTTAATGAAGTTTTTGTTATAACTCAGTGCTTTTAGTACAAATTTTCTTGATAACTAATGATATTGAGCATTGCTTCATGTACTTATTGCCCATATATGTATCTTCCTTTGTGAAATATTTGTTCAACTATTTTGCCACTTGTGGCAAAAAGGATGTCTTTTTATTGAGTTATAAGAGTTATTTATATATTACAGATACAAAAGCTTTGAGTTGTATATATATCTGTATGTGTGTGTTTGCCTTATTATTTTCTTTATGGTGTCTTTTAAAGGGAAGTAGTCAATAATTTTGAGAATGTGCAGTTTATCAATCCATCTTTTTTAATGAATCAATTATCTTTTTTAATGAATTTTTATTGACAATGAAAATATGAAATTTGCTTTACTTATTTATTTATTTTGGCTGACCTGTGTAGATTTCAGGTTTTAGTTCTCCAGCCAAGGTTTGAACCCTGGCCCTGGCAGTGAAACGACTGAGTCCTAACCACTGGACAATCAGGGAATTTCCCAATTCAATTTCTTTAGCTTTTTCCCTTTGTGTCCTTTCTAAGAAAAATTGGCCTAATCGAAAGTCACTAAGATTATTTCTTATGATTTTCTGGAAGACCTAGAGTATTACTTTGTATATTTAGCACTATAATCCACTTTGAGTTCATTTTTGTTCATGTTCTGAGATATGTGTTGAAGTTCACTTTTTTTCCATGTCAATATGCAGTTGTCCCAGGTCCACTTGCTAAAAAATTTATCCCTTTTCCTATTGAATTAGTATGCATACTTTTTAGAAAATCAATTGAATATATCCATATAGTCTAGCTTTGGACATTATTCTGTTCCGTTAATCTACATATCTACTCTTACATCTGGTTTTCTATAGCATAATAGTCTTGAAATCAAGTAGTGATTTGATATTTTGATCAACTTTGTTCTTTTTCAAAATCTATTAGGTTACTATAGATTCTCTGCATTAATCAATAAGTTTTAGAATTAGCTAATCAATTTGTAAAAAAAAAAGTAAGATGTGCTAGAATATTATATTAAAAATATAGAACTACTTGAGGAGAATTGATATTTTAGGAATACTGTATCAGGAGAGAAAGAAAGGAAAGAAAGTGAAGTCACTCAGTCGTGTCCTACTCTTTCTGACCCCATGGACTATAGCCTGCCAGGCTCCTTCATCCATGTGATTTTCCAGGGAAGAATACTGGAGTGGGCAGGGGGCGGTCCTAAGATGGTGGAGGAATAGGATAGGGAGACCACTTTCTCCCCCACAAATTCATCAAAAGATCATTTGAATGCTGAGCAACTTCCACAAAACAACTTCTGAATGCTGGCGGAGATCACCAGGCACCCAGAAAGGCAGCCCATTCTCTTCAAAAGGAGGTAGGACAAAATATAAAAGACAAAAAGAGAGACAAAGAGTTAGGGACAGAGACCCATCCCGGGGAGGGAGTCATGAAGGAGGAGAAGTTTCCAAACACCAGGAAACCCTCTGACCAGCAGGTCTGTGGGGAGTTTTGGAATCTCAGAGGGCAACATGACTGGGAGGGTTGGGGGGGACACAGAATATGTGCTTTAACCACAACTCCCAGTGGAGAAATAGCCCAGACGCTCGTGTCTGCCCCAGCAAGCAGGAGAGGTGCAGGTTGCATGCTTAGGGTAAGAACCGGGCCTGAATGCCCTGAGGACAATCTGAAGGAGCTAACATGAGATAGCAACCCAAACTGTGGGATAGCCAGAGAGAGAAAAAAAAAAAAGAGAGAGAGAGAGAGAGAGAGAGAGAGAGAGAACTTTCCCACAATAAGCTCTAACCTAAGACTGGCTGGCTCACAGAACAAAGGATTGAGTGAATACCAAAGGAGAGCTAGCTGGCTGCGGACTAGTCCATCCCTCCACCGGAGGCAGAGAGGCAGGCAGGTGACAGCCAGAGCCAGAAGGCTAGAGGCAATCTCAGCCCCAGAGACGGCATCCTCCACCAAACTGTGAGCAGGCTCCCAATTGCTAACCAAGTATTCCTGGGATCCTGGATGGTTGACATTTGCCAGGAGGGTCACAGCCTGACATCAGCCCCCCAAAGGGGACACACAGCACACCTGAGATGGCACTTTTGTGGCGCACCCAGGAAACTGAGTGGCTGGGACCAAGGAGGTGATAAGACGCACCATACACCTGGGATAGTGTGATCGCCAAGCACCTGGTTGCCTGAGCTCCTCAGACCTGGGAAGGGCACAAAATGCTGGCCCAGCTGAGTCTGTGCCTTTGCGGAGTACCCGAGAACCTGAACCTGAGCAGCTTAGACCTGGGAAGTGCACGCAACCCAGGGCCCGCTTTGGACAGTTCCCCTTCAGAGAAACCTGGAGCCTGAGCAGTGTAGACTGGGTAAGCACAGGTGCCATGAGCTGGGGCAAACCCAGTGTGGTCCATATACTGTGAGCACTCCCCACATACTCCAGTGATATTTGTTTGCAGTGTTCCTCCCTCCCCACAGTACAAGTGAACAAGTGAGCCTAAATAAGTGACCACCTTCGCCTCCTTGTGTCAGGGTGGAAATTAGACCCTGAAGAGACTTGCAAACAGAGGAAGCCAAAATAAACAAGAGGGAGCCACTCTGGAAGTGACAGGTGCAACCGATTAAAATCCTGTAGTTAGCATTGACTAAGCATTGGAAGGGGCCTATAGATCTTGAGAAGAAGTGTAACCTGGAACAAGGAACTATCTGAAACTGAACTGGCCCCACACTGCCCTCAACAGCTCCAGAGAAATTCCTAGATGTATTTTTACTTTTTATCATTTTTTAATTTTTTTTTATTTTTAAGTTCTTTACTACTCCTTTAATTTTCATTTTTGTAACCTATTTTTACCTTGCAAAAAAAGGCCCTATTTTTAAAGCAAATTTCACATGTATATTTTTTTAATAATTTTTGTGATTGATCTTGTTTTGTATTTTTAACATTTTATTTTTGAGAGTCTAACTTCTACTCCATAATTTTAATCTTTACTTTTTGGTATTTGTTATCAATTTTGTACCTTTAAGAATCCAATCTTCAGTACCCATTTTTACTTAGTGGTGTGATTACTGGCTTGATTGCTCTCTCCCCTTTTGACTCTCCTTTTTCTCCCCCAGGTCACTTCTATCTCCTCCCTCCCCCTTCTCTTCTCTACCTAACTCTGTGAATCTCTCTGGGTGTTCTGGGCTGTGGAGAACACTTAGGGAACTGATTACTGGCTAGATTGGTCTCTCCCCTTTTGACTGCCCCTCTTCTCCTCCTGGTCATCTATATCTCTCTCCTCCCTCTTCTCTTCTCCATATAACTCTGTGAACCTCTCTGGGTGTCCCTTACTGTGGAGAATCTTTTCACCATTAACCTGGACACTTTATCATCAGTGCTGTATGGATGGAGAAGTCTTGAGGCTACAGTAAGACTGAAAGCCAGAGGCAGGAAGCTTAAATCCAAAACTTGAAAACACCAGAGAACTCCTGACTCCAGAAAACATAATCAACAAGAGCTCATCCAAAAACCTCCATACCTACACCGAAACAAAGCTCCACCCAAGATCCAACAAGTTGCAGAGCAAGACATACCATGCTAAGTCTCCAGCAATGCAGGAACATAACCCTGAGCATTAAAATACAGGCTGCCCAAAGTCACACCAAATTCATAGACACCTCAAAACTCACTACTGGATACTTCATTACACTCCAGAGAGAAGAGATCCAGCTCCACCCACCAAAACACAGACGCAAGCTTCCCTAACCAGGAAACCTTGACAAGCCACTAGTCCAACCCCACCGACAGCGAGCAACCTCCACAATAAAGAGGAACCACAAACTTTCAGCATACAGAAAGACCACCCCAAACAGATCAAAATGAACCTAGACATTTCTAATCAAAATGAAAAGGCAGGGAAATAATTAGAACAAATAATTTCACAATTTGTATGGAAATACAAAAAAAAAATCTCGAATAGCCCAAGCAATCTTGAGAAAGAAGAATGGACCCGGAGGAATCAACATACCTGACTTCAGGCTATATTACAAAGCTACAGTCATTAAGACTATGATACTGGCACAAAGACAGAAATACAGATCAATGGAACAAAATAGAAAGCACAGAGATAAATCCACGCACCTATGGACACCTTATCTTTGACAAAGGAGGCAAGAATATACAATGAAGAAAAGACAATCTCTTTAACAAGTGGTGCTGGGAAAACTGGTCAACCACTTGTAAAAGAAGGAAACTAGAACACTTTCTAACACAACACTTTCTAACACTTTTCATACACAAAAATAAACTCAAAATGAATTAAAGATCTAAATGTAAGACCAGAAACTATAAAACTCCTAGAGGAAAATATAGGAAAAACACTCTCTGACATAAATCACAGCAGGATCCTCTATGACCCACCTCCCAGAGTAATAGAAATAAAAGCAAAAATAAACAAATGGGATCTAATTAAACTTAGAAGCTTTTGCACAATGAAGGAATCTATAATCAAAGTGAAAAGACAGCCTTCAGAATTGGAGAAAATAGTAGCAAATGAAGCAACTGACAAAGAATTAATCTCAAAAATATACAAGGAGCACATGCAGCTCAATTCCATAAAAGTAAACGAGCCAATGAAAAAATGGGCCAAAGAACTGAACAGACATTTCTCCAAAGAAGACATACAGATGGATAACAAATACATGAAAAGATGCTCAACATCACTCATTATCAGAGAAATGCAAATGAAAACGACAATGAGGTACCATCTCATGCCAGTCAAAATGGCTGCTATCCAAAAGTCTATAAGCAATAAATGCTGGAGAGGGTGCAAAGAAAAGGGAGCCCTCTTACACTGTTGGTGGGAACGCAAACTAGTACAGCCACTGTGGAGAATAGTGTGGAGATTCCTTAAAAAACTGGAAATAGAACTGCCATACAACCTAGCAATCCCACTGCTGGGCATACACCCTGAGGAAACCAGAATTCAAAGAGACATGTGCACCCCAATGTTCATTGCAGCACTGTTTACAATAGCCAGGACATGGAAGCAACCTAGATGTCCATTGGAAGACAAATGGATAAGAAAGCTGTGGTACATATACACAATGGAATATTATTCAGCCATTAAAAAGAATGTGTTTGAATCAGTTCTAATGAGGTGGATGAAACTAGAGACTATTATACAGAGTGAAGTAAGTCAGAAAGAAAAACACAAATACAGAATATTTACGCATATATATGGAATTTAGAAAGATGGTAATGATGACCCTATATGTGAGACAGTAAAAGAGACACAGATGCAAAGAACAGTCTTTTGGACTTTGTGGGAGAAGGTGAGGGTGGGATGATTTGAGACAATAGTGTTGAAACATGTATATTAACATATGTGAAGTATATCACCAGTCCAGGTTCGATGTATGAGACAGAGCGCTCAGGGCTGGTGCACTGGGATGACCCTGTGGGATGGGATGGGGAGGGAGATGGGAGGGGCGTTCAGGATGGGGGACACATGTACACAGAGGACACATGTACACCCATGGCTGATTCATGTCAATGTATGGCAAAAACAACTACAATATTGCAAAGTAATTAGCATCCAACTAAAATAAGTAAATTAATTAAAAAAAAAAAAGAATACCGGAGTGGGTTGCCATTTCCTTCTCCAGTGGATCATCCTAACCCAGGGATTGAACCCCCATTGGGAATCCCAATATTGTGTCATGTCTTCATTAATTTTCATTTAACTTGCTTAGCAACTTTTGTAGCTTTCAGTGTATAAATCTTATATGTTTTATTAAATTTTTTCCTAAGTGTTTCATATTTTGATGCCATTATAAATGACATTGCTTTTAAATTTTATTTCCTAAATATGTTTCTAGTATATAAAAATGCAATTCTTTTTAATGATGATCACACATTTCCTGATACTTTTCTATGTACACTTTTTTTTAATAGTTTGTTATGCAGATTATTTTTGTAAGTACTCAATCAAGCTGTCTATGAATAAAGTTTTATTTCTTTCTTACCCATGCCCCCTTGCTCCCTGTTTTCTCCCTTATGCAACAGGTCATTCAGTAAAATAATAAAAGTGATGGAGTTGATTTTCTTTTATTCTCAATCTTAATCTTTCATGATTAAAGTATGACATTAGCCCTTATCAGGTTTAGAAGTTTTCTTCTACCTCTAGTTTATTGAAAATTTATATCATGAATCATTATTAAATTTTGCCAAATAGTCTGTGCCTATTGAAATGAAATAAACAGCTTTGCCCTTTATTCTGTAAATATTGTTAACTGTACTGATTGATATTCAAATGTAAAAACTACTTTGAAGTCCTGGGGTAAACCCCAAGTAGCCATCACAAAATATTTTCTTTTTTGCATATTTCTAAATATTACTTCTGAATATTTTGTTAAGGATTTTTGCATGTTTATTCTTGAGAGCTATTTGTCTGCAGCTTTCTTGTCCTTTCTTGTTCTTTTAAGCAATATATAAATTCTTCAAAGATCTCTATAATTCAAAGAACTTTTGGAAAAGAAAGGCCTTTTTTCATTCATGAGAGCAAATCCAAAAGAAATTATTTCACAGAAATATTAGCCCTACATGTTTTGTTCCAACAAATTAAGATTTGAAAATAAATCTGTACTGTCTGTTTTTAATTTAGACATGGGAGATCAAAAATGAGGGGAAAATACTGACTCTTTCCTAATTTGAATGATTTTTTTTACTCAATTTTTAAAGATACTTTTCCCCAAGTATTTAATATATATTCCTTTATTCTTCCACTCTTGAGATAGATACTCTGCGAAAGAAAGTAATACCAGCTATTGTGTCCAAGAGCATGCAGAGGAGTTAGCTTTTCTCCTGTGACTTGTATGAAGTACAAAGAAGCCTCTAAATTTCTTACTCTCTCAAATAGAGCCCTGTAACTTTTATCTATCATTGACTCCCCTATCTCTGTTATTGCAGCTCCAAGTGGGAAACCATTGGTATGAGGTGCTGGGCAGTACAGATGGGGCAGGTGCCTTGTAGAATATAGAGTCCTCTGGCAGGCCCTCCTTTTAAATGCATAAAGCACAGGTCTAAACAGCAGGGGCACAATTTAAATAGAGTCTTCCTGTAGTAACACCTTTCTGACTCTGAAAAAGGCCCTTTTTAGGGACTTGTGACATTCATGAAATGAGGCTATCATACCTATAAACAGGTCATACTCTAGAGGACTGACGATGCTTTTAAAAAATCCAATTACATGCTTTTATTTGCTGTTAGTACAAACAGAAAAATAACAAGCCAACTTGTTTTATCCCCACTGTGATTTCCTCAGGGCTAATTAGAGTGCACTCTGCTGATGCCTAAATCGTTCAACCCTAGGCAATCTAAAGATTTAAAGGGGTACACACCGAATCAATGCCTAGCTGTCAGTAAATGGTATCGTGTTTGGAAATGGGCACAATAAAGTTCCTCATTAACTGAAATGCTGGATAGGTCCTGTGAAAAAAATTGGACTAACAAATTTACTGCTATAGATTTATAGACTGGACTTCATCACTCTGCATAAAGAATTGATAAGTGATCAATGATTCTCTAGAACATATGACATAATCAATATGAATTTTGGGAAGAGATAAAAAAGGCATTAATAATGCACTTTTTATGCATGGATCTGTACCTAACGGAGAGGGCAATGGCACCCCACTCCAGTACTCTTGCTTGGAAAATCCCATGGATGGAGGAGCCTGGTAAGCTGCAGTCCATGGGGTCGCTAGGAGTCGGAGACGACTGAGCGACTTCACTTTCACTTTTCACTTTCATGCATTGGAGAAGGAAATGGCAACCCACTCCAGTGTTCTTGCCTGTAGAATCCCAGGGGCAGGGGAGCCTGTTGGGCTGCCGTTTATGGGGTCACACAGAGTCGGACACGACTGAAGCGACTTAGCAGTAGCAGTACCTAAAGATTAAGGGCTCTGTAAATCACACAGAAGCCAGCTTATAGTGTTAGTTGCTCAGTCATGTCTGATTCTTTGTGACCCCATGGACTATAGCCTGTCAGGCTCCTCTGTCCATGGTATTCTCCAGGCAAGAATACTGGAGTGGGTAGCCATTCCCTTCTCTTAGGGGATCTTCCTGATCCAGGAATCAAACCCTGCTCCCCTGCATTGCAGGTGGATTCTTTACCATCTAAGCCACCAGGAAAGCCCAGAATACAAATAAAGAAGTGCTTTAGTAAATGTAGTACTTGAATTTAAAAATATGAAAAAAGTTAATATGGTTTTAGGTGGCTCTAAAAAGAGTTTTAAATATGTATAAGGTTTTTACTTCATGGTACAATTTTGGGGAATGTTGTTGTCTATCTCGTTCCCTAGTCATGTTGTTTGTCATTTTATTAATACCTCTAAATTACTAAAAATGAATACATTTCTGTATGTAAGTTCAGTTAAGTTCATTTCAGTCGCTCAGTTGTGTCCGACTCTTTGTGACCCCATGAATCGCAGCACGCCAGGCCTCCCTGTCCATCACCAACTCCCGGCGTTTACCCAAACTCACGTCCATCGAGTCGGTGATGCCATCCAGCCATCTCAGCCTCTGACGTTCCCTTCTCCTCCTGCCCCCAATCCTTCCCAGCATCAGGGTCTTTTCCAATGAGTCAACTCTTTGCATGAGGTGGCCAAAGTATTGGAGTTTCAGCTTCAACATCATTCCTTCCAATGAACACCCAGGACTGATCTCTCTTAGGAAGGACTGGTTGGATCTCCTTGCAGTCCAAGGGACTCTCAAGAGTCTTCTCCAACACCACAGTTCAAAAGCATAAATTCTTGAGCTCTCAGCTTTCTTCACCGTCCAACTCTCACATCCATACATGACCACTGGAAAAACCATAGCCTTGGCTAGATGGACCTTTGTTGGCAAAGTAATGGCTCTAGTTTTTAATATGCTATCTAGGTTGGTCATAACTTTCCTTCCAAGGAGTAAGCATCTTTTAATTTCATGGCTACAATCACCATCTGCAGTGATTTTGGAGTCCCCATAAATAAAGTCTGACACTGTTTCCACTGTTTCCCCATCTATTTCCCATGAACTGATGGGACCAGATGCCGTGATCTTAGTTTTCTGAACGTTGAGCTTTAAGCCAACTTTTTCAGTCTCCTCTTTCACTTTCATCAAGAGGCTCTTTCGTTCTTCTTCACTTTCTGCCATAAGAGTGGTGTCATCTGCATAGCTGAGGTTATTGATATTTCTCCCAGCAATCTTGATTCCAGCTTGTGCTTCTTCCAGCCCAGTGTTTCTCATGATGTACTCTGCATATAAGTTAAATAAGCAGGGTGTGTAAGTTACTCAGAACTATTTTCAGGAAAAAAAATCCTAACCACTCCCTAGGCAAACTGTTAGGACCCCATGTTTCCATTATGGAGTAGTTCTGTTTAACCCTCTCCATTTTCATTGTTGAGAATCAAAATCTATAGAAAGGCCTTTAATTATCTACATAAAATATGTACCCTCCCTGTTTTTACTAGAGATTGTAATCTTCATCTCACAACTCTTCTTCAAATCTTGGATATGAGAAATAAAAGAGCCTAATAGAATCTGCTGCCTAGACCTTGCTGTTGTTCAGTTGCTAAGTTGTGTCCAACTTTTGTGACTCCATGAACTGTAGCACCCCAGGCTTCCCTGTTCTTCACTATCTCCTGTTGTTCCTAAGTTAGACCCTATCTTCATAAAGATGCAAATTCAGACTGACTTGTTTTGCATTTCTTCTAGATCTGCTCTTACTGAATCCGGTTTGATATTATAACATTTGCTTGCAGTGAAGGATAATTTGTGATAATGTTCATTATATCATACAAGGCTTTCTCTATGGAGGCCCATGGGAGAAATTTCATTTTTCCAGTAGCAAGAAAAGCTAATTTTCTCCTTAAAAATGATGTGCATTTGTTGTAAGGACACTATGACTGTTACAACAGATTAGATTCATAGTTTATCAACAATAATATGTGCAGGATATTATAAAGTAAATCTTTGTGTAAAATTATCCTTGACTTTGTGCTCTTTTTAGTTTGCTATCATAGATTACCCCATGTTTTATTTTTTATTTCTACCAAAATTGTAAATATTTTTTAAATTGGATTATATTGTATTTCTGGCACAAGGCTACATACTAATAAAAATGAGAATTTAAATATTGACTTCTAGATATAAGCTATAAGTTTTTAGAAATGTGTTTTTTACAGTATTTAGAATTTTTTAAGATGTTATTTAAATATAAGTTTCATTGCTAAGGTGAACTGCTGAAATCCCTCATTCAGAGATTTTCAATGAGCTCTCAGACTTAGAAAAATAACCCGTAGTTATTAAATCAGAGCTTCTGGTTTTAAACAACATCAGTTAGCAATTATGAGTGGAGCCTCTCTCCATTTTGCTAAAAATATGTACGTGTGTGTGTGAAGTCGCTCAGTTGTGTCCGACTCTTTGCGACCCCATGGACTGTAGCCTACCAGATTCCTCCATCCATGGGATTTTTCAGTCAAGAATACTGGAGTGGGTTGCCATTTCCTTCTCCAGAGGATCTTCCCCACCCAGGGATTAAAACCCGGGTCTTCCTCATTGTAGGCAGACGCTTTACCGTCTGAGCCACTAGGGAAATATGTATAATAATACACAAAAATATAAAAACTTAAATCCACACAGAAAACATGATTATTAGATACTATTATGGGAAATATCCCACTTTAGAGTTTTTTTGCAACTCAAAACTGCAACTGTTGCCTCACTTGAACTCTTGCCATCTGAAAGCTATCTGTTTACTCCCATCAGCTGCAACTGTTATCTGTATCTTTTAAAATACTTGGGCATCTTCACTCTGGTGAATGGTCACTGCTTTTTGACAAAATCCAAAAGCTCTCTTTCTGAATTTCGGTAGATATTGCTCTAGCAAAAAGAACTGTGTTGGGATAAAGGAAAATGACTGCGGTTTACTGCATTTGGCAAGGTATAACTCCCACAAATAAAGCCATGTATACTGAAGGAGATACTGAAAGCCCTGTTATAATATGTCCCAGTGCTCCACCCGTACAGACTGATGGCGAGTCAGGCAGAGGAGGTGGAAGGAGTGTCATCAGAATAGAAGTGGTTCAGGAGCTCAGGAGAGTTGTCTCCAGGAAGCAGGCTCAAACAGAATTTGTGAGAAAGTGAGGCAAATCCACCTTTTGTCTTTGTCAAACACCAAGTCTGGATGAGTTTTCCTGTATTAGACAGTGAACAGATGTACTGTAAGTTTCATCTTTTCCTGACTCAGTATCCCCACAGGCTGTGAGCACCCTGCTTAGACAGCTAAGTGCACCAGTGGGATAACACTAGTCCTTGCTACAGGTTCTCCTCCTGGCCCTCCTCTGACTGTGACCTAGTGACATTCAAACATGTCAGTGAAATCCCCTCGTGCCTTTTGCTTCTGTACCCCACACGGAGCCCCACCCCCCAAGGTTCAGTCTCTTGCTCTCGTTTTCTCTTTCTCTCCTCTCTCTCTGAATTTCTCTCTTGTCGCCCAACCAGCTTTGTTCCACTCATCCCATGGGCTGCTCCAAGATAGTCCCCCTGCATGGCTGTATTACCACCCTTTCACTTTCATTCACCCACCTCCACACACCTCCACCACTGTCTTCTATTATTCTTCTGTGTCTGCCCCTAAATGATAAAAAAAAAGTATAATTATTATTCCTTACAAGACAATAAACAACAATAACAATAGTAAAATTAACATATCATTTTAGTAAAAGTAGGAAAGAAAAATGGAAGGTCATTCTAAAGATTCAAATATTCAAAGAGACCTCTGAATTAAGAACCTAAAAGAAAGAATCCCAAGACACAATACAGTACTGTGTTTAAGGATACAAGACTTAGAATTGGATAAAGCTCTGTTAGAACCTTAATTGAATTATATACTAACTTAAAGATAAGACCTTAAATATGTAGCTTAATGTTTCTATACCTCTGTTCACAGTTTCAAAATGTAAGATAACAGTGAGCACCTCAAAATTACTTATTATTAGAATTTAAATAAGTAATTTAGGCAAATTTCTTTACATAGAGCCTAAATATTTGATAAGTGGTCTTTAATATTTTTGCTTAAAATTTTATAAAACTGTCTTACATCTTTATAAGTTACAGAAAACATGACCTCTTTGAAATAAAAGTAGGAAGCCATTAGTTAAGCAGATGCTGAGATGATAAAGAGCAAAGGGTAAGAGAAATAAATTAGGGGACATAAGAAAGAAATAATCTGAAAATATAATTCTAGGTAAGTTTATATCAGACTGTTTCTCCTGACTAGAAAGCAGAAGAATGCAAGTGACCAACATCCACAATAGCAAAGACAACAAGCTACATAAGCTATAAAACTGTAGTTTAAAAAAATACAAAGAATATGAAGACTAAATCAACCCTATCTACCTTCCAGAGAATTTCCACATCCTTGCTGGCTCTTCTCATTGACATTGAGCAGATATCCAGAGATAACTTGCCTGAGTTGGATCAAAGAAGACCTGGGAGAGACATAGTGTCTTAACCAAGGGTAATGTAGTAAAAGCAATTTCACTATGGCAAACTATATCTTAATGAGTGTAAGATTGGCCAACAAAGGCTGAGTGTAGTACCTCAGAGAAGAGAAATTTTCTTCTATGGCATCTGGAACTTGATTTTGTACCCACAGTCACTCTTCAGAGTCTGACCTCAGTGACTTTACTGGGAACACTGCAAAGATTCTCCAGATGCTGAGGGGCAGGGCAGCAGAGTAACAGGAAATCTCCCAAAGAAGAGAAATGTGACAGCAAGACTGAAGAGCAAAAAGACACCCAAAAATATGGGATCCAGGCTGGAAGAAGTGAAATATATCCCACAGTTTAGAAAAATGTGAAATCAACTATAAAGCATAAAGAGAGTTTCAAGATCCTATCAATCTCAGACCCAAGCTCAACTGAAAGAAAATTTCTTCTCTTCATGAAAAAGTGTTTGAAGCAAGTGATGAACTGAAAGTAATCAAAACTGCAACAAAGACCATACCATTCCACTATTGGCTACACTATAGTCCTCCACGTTGGCACCTTGAGAAAAGAGGTTCTCTTTGGAGGGAGTAAGCGTGATTTATATAGGCTCCATATTCTTCTACATAAAATATCCAGTACTCAATACAAAAAATATATATATGATGCATGAAAAAGGAAGAAAATACATGACACGAGGTTAAAAGCGAAAATTAATGAAATAAATTTAGTAATGACATAAAAGTTAAAATTATCAGTCAAGGACATTAAAAGAAGTATTTTATTATCTAGTGGAAAGAATGGCTTGCTTGTGTACCTAGGTGGAGAACTTAAGAAGTTCATCAGAGGGATGGAAACAGTGTGAGAAGAAAAGAAATAATTAAAATAAAACAAAAATCAATGAAGTAGAACAAGGAGAAATTAAAGAGGCAACGAAGTTAAAAGTTAATTCATTGGAAAATAATAAAAGCATAGCAGGACAAGTTTAAAAAAACGAGAGAGTAAACACAAAATACCAACATCAGGAAAGAAATGAAAGACCATTATTTCATACCCTCTAGGCACTAAAAGAATAGGGAAAGCAATAAACATCTTTATGACAGTAAATATGATAATTATGATGAAATACACAAATTCTGCAAAAATACAAATTCCAAAAAATGACAGAAGAATGCATAAAATGTTAAATAATTCCAATCATAACACCCAGTTCAAAAGCATCAATTCTTCAGCGCTTAGCTTTCTTTATAGTCCAACTCTCACATCCATACATGACTACTGGAAAAACCATAGCTTTGACCAGACAGACGTTTGTGGGCAAAGTAATGTCTCTACTTTTTAATATGCTGTCTAGGTTGGCCATAATTTTTCTTCCAAGGAGCAAGTGTCTTTTAATTTCATGGCTGCAGTCACCATCTGCAGTGATTTTGGAGCCCAAGAAAATAAAATTTGTCACTGTTTCCACTGTTTCCCCATCTATGTGTCATGAAGTGATGGGACCAGATACCATGATTCTAGTTTTCTGAATGTTGAGTTTTAGGCCAACTTTTCCACTCTCCTCTTTCACGTTCATCAAGAGACTCTAGTTCTTCTTTGCTTTCTGCCATAAGCGTAGTGTCATCTGCATATCTGAGGTTATTGATACTTCTCCCAGCAATCTTGATTTCAGCTTGTGCTTCTTCCAGCCCAGCATTTCTCATGGTGTACTCTGCATATAAGTTAAATAAGCAGGGTGACAATATACAGCCTTGCCATACTCCTTTCCTACTTGGAACCAGTCTGTTGTTCCATATCCAGTTCTAACGGTTGCTTCTTGACCTGTATACAGATTTCGCAGGAGGAAAATCAGGTGGTTTGGTATTCCCATCTCTTTCAGAATTTTCCACAGTTGATTGTGATCCACACAGTCAAAGGCTTTGGCATAGTTAATAAAGCAGAAGTAGATGTTTTTCTGGAACTCTCTTGCCTTGTCAATGATCCAACGGATGCTGGCAATTTGATCTCTTGTTCCTCTGCCTTTTCTAAATCCAGCTTGAACATCTGGAATTTCACGGTTCACGTACCATTGAAGCCTGGCTTGGAGAATTTTGAGCACTCCTTTACTAGTGTGTGAAATGAGTGCAATTGTGTGGTCGTATGAGCATTCTTTGGCATTGCCTTTCTTTGGGATTGGAATGAAAACTGATCTTTCTGAGTCCTGTGGCCAGTGCTGTGTTTTCCAAATTTGCTGGCATATTGAGTGTGGCACTTTGACAGCATCATCTTTTAGGATTTGAAATAGCTCAACTGGAATTCGAAGACCTCCAATAGTTTTGTTTTTAGTGATGCTTCCTAAGGCCCACTTGACTTCACATTCCAGAATGTCTGGCTCTAGTTGGTGATCACACCATTGTGATTTCTTGAATTTAAGTCTGAATTTGGCAATAAGGAGTTCATGATCTTAGCCACAGTTAGCTCCCAGTCTTGTTTTTGCTGACTGTATAGAGTTTCTCCATCTTTGGCTGCAAAGAATATAATCAATCTCATTTCGATATTACCTACCTATTGGTAGTGTTGATGTATAGAGTCTTCTTTGGTATTGTTGGAAGAGGGTGTTTGCTGTGACCTGTGGCTCTGGCAGCTCTATGGTAGGGTTAATGGTGACCTCCTCCAAGAAGGCTTATGCCATACCCAGGTCTAATGCACCCAGAGCCCCTACCCCTGTAGCATTCCACTGCTGACTCGTACCTCCTCAGGAGACTCAAACACAGTTCTGTCTCAGTCTGTGTAAGGTCTCTGGGTCCTGATGTGCACAAGATATGTTTGAGCCCTCTGAGCCTCTCTGGTGGGTATGGGATTTGATTATAAATGTGATTTCTCAACCTCTTACCATCTTGCTGGGGCTTCTCCTTTGCCCTTGGATGTGGGGTATCTCCTCAAAGTTGCTCCAGCACCGCTGGAAATTCTCATGATTAAGTTAATTTTATTCTTGGAATATACACATGGTTTGATATTCAAAAGTTAATTACTATAATACAGAAGAGAATTAAACAAATGATAATCCCTATACATGTCAGAAAAGCATTTGATAAAATGCAACATGCATTTGTAATAGAACTTCTTAGCAGCTTAGTCAAAAAATGATGTTTTATCAAACTGATAAAGTCCATCTGCCACATATCTTCAGTTAACATGATAAGTACACTCCTTGGGAAATGAAAAGACAAACCATGGATTGAGAGAAAATATTTTCAGTGAATTTACACAATGAGGAATTCAGTGACACTGAGAGAAACAGAAAAAAACAGGAAGAAGAAAGTCCCTTCCTCCTCAGCCTAATACTCTCACCCCCTAGCAATCCTTTATGGGAGATCTTAAAGTAAGCCAACTTGCAAAACAGAAACGTGTCTCAGAGTTCCAGTGTCAACGTTGCAGCAGACATGAAAGGATGGATCTGAAACTGAGACACGATAGCTTAATACCGAGCACAGATATCCGTAAAATAAAAGTGCATCCTACATGTGATAACATCTTAGTTTCAGTGGGGAAAAAAAATTCGTTATATACTGTATTGTTATAGTTACAATATAAACTGAATATAACTATATTACCATTATTTCTAGAGTATATGTATAATCTTTTAAAATAGCTGTAAATAAGGAAAACACTCCATTATGGCTTAAAATTTAAATTCAACATGATATAAAATATATATTTTTACCTTTCACTTTATAAACTGAGAATGTTTTCCTGAGGTAACTTGAACAGGACAGTACAAGATTAGTCAGCTCATGACTTGGTTATCTATTTTTATTAACCCACAAAGCAATGCCCATATTTGTCACTTTTGGCTGAACAACCACCACTACTACCTGTCTAGCCATCTCTCCTTCTTTACGTTCATTCACTTCACCCTCCTCATGTACTTGTACTTTGTCCTCAGAAATGAAGCTGGAGAGGAACCAAGAGGGGTCCCTGTAAGGTAAGGGTCAGTCTTTCATCAAACCATCTGAAGCCTGAGCAGGGTACACGGGGAAATCTAAATGTCTTTTTTTCTCCCCCTCACTGAAAACACTGTTCAGAATTCTAACAGATAACCCACTCATGCACATATAATTGTAAAACACCAAAACCAATCAGGATGAAAAGTATAAACACTGTTGACTGAACATTAAAATCTATCAACAAAAGCAGAACAAAAAGAAATTTAAAGACTGCTGGGGAAAAGCAAGCATACAATAATTCCTCTTTCCATTTTCTCTTGTCATCCTAGTCAGTGTGTCCCCATGTGCCTGATTTTAGTTTTGGCAGCTAATTAATAGAACTGTAGAAATATTGGAAATAATCCAGAAACTAATGATGAAAGTATTTATTAGAGAGACAAGGGTAAAGAAGCTTAAAAATGCTGATTAGAACAATAATTTAAGATGAAAAACAGACAATCCAAGACACAAGGCAAAGAATGGTATGAATCTTATTAGCAGAATAGAAAAGAATGTATCTGAAAGATTTAGCTGAGAACATTTCACACTAAGTTAGAAATGCAGTGCACTCATTACCAGTAGCAATATAATATATAAATATAAGTTGAAATATAAATGTTAAGTGCCATCTATTCACATATATCAAACTTACCTCATTCCTTATTTATTTTCTGCCTAATAATTGAGGTGGTGTTAGGAATTCCATCAATATTTGATGTATTTTAATAACAAGAAGACTACAGTCAAGATGGAGAATTGATCTGACATAAAAAGCCTCCACTCACACTACAAACTTTTTTAATTGATAACGTATACCTTTTTTCTGAGTATGTAAATGTAGATTTAAATTCAAACCTATAATATGGAATATCTAGATTCTAAAAAAAAAAAAAAGGAGGGTTCCTTCCATAGTAAGGGAAATTGAATCAGATGAATGCCACTTAGCTATGTTTTGAGAGTCTCCCTATGTAAAGCTGAGAAACAAGGCTGTGTATTTACAGTCAGAGGAAGGCAGAGAACTGTATTTTCTGCATAAATAATCCTCAGGATATGAACGGAAAGAAGTATCCATGAAAAGGCAGACCCCTTGGACTGCACCTTTCTACATGTGGAAAGTCACATTCTTGGATACCTAATGAAAAAACCTGCAGGGGACTTCTAGCTTTAAACAAAAAAGAACTTAAGACATATTTGCTTATTTATTTTTCTATTCCCTCCATGAAAATTCACTGAAGTGACTGAATGTACGTATATGTACATCCACGTGTGTCACTGTGTCATAAGGCATAGAATCACAAAAACACAAAGAGGAACAAAATGGTAATGAATGAATGAAGGAATGAATTCATAATTTGAAGGGGTGATTGATGGTTCTGTCTTGTGGAAGGAAAGGAGGGAGGAAGGGAGGGAAGGAGGAAAGAAGGAGAGAAGGAAGGAAAGAAGAGAAGAAGATGGCTTACGTTAGATGTAGGGCAGGATGACAACCTGGTTTGTAACACAGATCCTCAAACACATTCAGGGATTTGCAGCACCAGTTTCCTACTCCTTCTGTTCCAAAACAATATATAAGAGGTCTATAAAAGTGTGTTTGCATCATGAATGTCTGGTATCATCAGTTCAGTTCAGTTCAATCGCTCAGTCGTGTCCAACTCTTTGCAACCCCATGGACTGCAGTGCACCAGGCTTCCCTGTCCATCACCAACTCCTGGAGCTTGGTCACCCTCATTTTCTAGAATGCTGTAAGTCAGGCAGGAGACTGGAAGATTTTTCTCTTGGGAGTCTGATGAACCTAGTGAATACACCTAAGGCAATATACATTTTGAGGTCTTCAACAAAATGTCTTAGCCAGATCATCATCCTATATAGATGCCCTAAATGGGCAACAGTAAATTCCCTGCAGAGTTGCCAAACAACTAGTAAGTACTTCACCTCAAATATGAGTAGACAAACAAGAACTGTCAGATCCCAGAGGAAAACTGCTAACACTCAAAGACAAAATAGACAAGCAGAAAACTGAAACTACGAAGAAAAAATATATAATAAATAGCAGACAGAGGAAAATTGTAAATACTATAATTAATATACTTATAAAGATAAAGTAAAACAATATATCCATGAACCAAGAAGAAGGTGTTAAATGTTATATGCTTTAGAACAAATAACATAATTGAGCAGGTTATATGACACAATGAACTGTCAACAGAATATGACATCAAGGGAATCCCAAAAGAAACAGCGCTATTGACAACTTAAGAATTTGTCCTTACAGGTAAACAAGGCAATTGTGAGAGCAAACAGTAATTTTTCAGAAAATTTACATTATGAGGGGTCACCAAGAATAGACTAAAAACTGGATACTTTTACAGACTCCACAAACCACCTTTACATTGTAGATGTGTTCATATGATTAGTAATAATTTGAGTATCTTAAAATAGGCCACAAACACAAAACTTTTGAAACTTCTACTGGGGCTTCTTCAGGGCTCTCCTTATCTACCAAACAGTATCCTAACTTCATACTTTGTACTTCAGTTATTCCATGCCTAGTTCACAGTATAAATGTTGTGCATTAATCATGACTTTTATCCTACCTAATTTTTAATACACTCACTGAGTTACCAATAGTTCCTTATTTATCTTTGTATTGGCCCCATATCACTGTTATACTTAAGTATTTTATGTAATGTAAATATATATTTGTTTAAAGAGATAAATGAATGAAATTTGTTAACTTATATAAATAACCCAATATAAGACCTTAATTTTTCCTAGTGGCTCAGACAGTAAAGTGTCTGCCTGCAACACAGGAGACCGGTTTGATTCCTGGATCGGGAGGATCCCCTGGAGAAGGAAATAGCAACCCACTCCAGTACTCTTGCCTGAAAAATTCCATGGACAGAGGAGCCTGGTAGGCTACAGTCCATGGGGTCGCAAAGAGTCAGACAGGACTGAGTGAGTTCACCTACTTACATAAGACCTTAAGATCCTATTGTATGATGTATAAAGGGTTGGCTGAAATCACGTGTTAGTGCTACTCATTCAGTCTTGTCCGACTGTTTGAAACCCCATGGACAGTAGTCCATCAGGCCCCTCTGTCCATAGAATTCTCCAGGCAAAAATACTGGAGTGGGTAGCCATTCCCTTCTCCAGGGGATCTTGCAACCCCAGGGATCGAACTCGGGTCTCCTGCATTGCAGACAGATTCTTTACCATCTGAGTCATCATGCTGTGTAAAGTGTTGACTGAACTCAAACTAACCACTAAATCTCTGTTTTAGGTAAGACATTATTTATATTAGCCATGTTATATCAGTTCAATTGTGGGGCTAGTCAGAGTAATCCTTAACTGAATTTTGAATAGAGAAGAACAATAGACCAATATCACCCAGTATTAGGGGCATAAAATATATAAAATCTAGTCAAGGCTATGGTTTTTCCAGTGGTCATGTATGGATGTGAGAGTTGGACTATAAAAAAAGCTGAGCACCGAAGAATTGATGCTTTTGAACTGTGGTGTTGGAGAAGACTCTTGAGAGTCCCTTGGACTGCAAGGAGATCCAACCAGTCCATCCTATAGGAGATTAGTCCTGGGTATTCATTGGAAGGACCGATGTTGAAGCTGAAACTCCAATACTTTGGCCACCTGAAGTGAAGAGCTGACTCATTGGAAAAGACCCTGATGCTGGAAAAGATTGAGGGCAGGAGGAGAAGGGGATGACAGAGGATGAGATGGTTGGATGGCATCACCAACTCAATGAACGTGGGTTTGGGTGGACTCTGATGGACAGAGAGGCCTGCTGTGCTTCGGTTCATGGGGTCACAAAGAGTCAGACACGACTGAGTGATTGAACTGAACTGAAGAAGGAATGTCATTAAATAAATTTAAAATTTGAACTTAGTGCTCAAAACTCTTGCCTGATTCTGAAACAAAAATAAAGCACTGTTTTAAGCTTAAAATATTGACTCATCCATTTAAGAAAGTAGAAATGAAAAGCTAAGGATTAATCCAGAACATTGAATCTGAGTATATAAACACTCTTGTATAAATGAATATGATAAATATCATTAAACATATTTTACTTTAAAACAATCCAAATCTTCACCTGTATCATGGAAAAATCACTTTTGACACTGGACAGAGGATGTCAATTGGAATAAAATGCTTTGTTAAAATTGATTTCACTCATCTTTAGGACTAGAATGGAAGGGGCCTATCTAAAATGATTGCCATCAAAATTCATCCTATGGAGATTAGAGATATTCAATTGTCTGTAAAGTGAGGCTATTCATGAAAATGGAAATTCTAAGTATCTTAAACCCTTAGGAATTTTGATGCTATCAAGTTTTGTTGAAATAAACACAGAGATTTATTCCAGTATTTAAATATATTCATTAAAGTGCTCAGTAGGATAAAAAGAATACTGGGACTCTCCTGTGGTTTCTGTTTTCTCTAAATGTTAATACTTACCACAGTTTGTACCCTGCCTACCATAAATATTAAGGATTTCAATCATTCCCTGAAATATCGCATACAAGATGACTCAAGCATTCTTATTATTTTTTGCAGAATGTAGTTCAGTCAGTATTTTGTCAGTATTATAATGATAATAATATATGACTAGTTATAACATAATTAGATTAATAGCAGCTATCATTTATTGATTTCTTACCCTGCTCAAGACATTGGGCTAAACACTTCACACACATCATGTCTTTTAATCTTCATAAGAACCATACTATTTTTTCTTTTGTGTAGTTTTTTTTTTTTTTAATTAAATTATACTTGATGTATGCTATTAGACAAGTTACAGGTGTGCAGTGTATTAATTCACAACTTTTAAAGTTTATACTACTATTAGTATGGGCTTCCCCAGTGGCTCAGACAGTAAGGAATGTACCTGCCACTGTTTCCACTGTTTCCCCATCTATTTGCCCTGAAGTGATGGGACCAGATGTCATGATGTTAGTTTTCTGAATGTTGAGCTTTAAGACAACTTTTTCACTCTCCTCTTTCACTTTCATCAAGAGGCTCTTTAGTTCTCTCTTTCTGCCATAAGGGTGGTGTCATCTGCATATCTGAGGTTATTGATACTTCTCCCAGCAATCTTGCTTTTAGCTTGTGTTTCTTCCAGCCCAGCGTTTCTCATGATGTACTCTGCATATAAGTTAAATAAGCAGGGTGACAATATACAGCCTTGACATACTCCTTTTCCTATTTGGAACCAGTCTGTTGTTCCATGTCCAGTTCTAACTGTTGCTTCCTGACTTGCATACAGATTCCTCAGGAGGCAGGTCAGCCATCTCCTTCAGAATTTTCCACAGTTTGTTGTGATCCACACAGTCAAAGGCTTTGGCACAGTCAATACACTAGAAATAGGTGTATGTGTGTATATACGTCTTCTTTATCCATTCCTCTGTTGATGGAAATTTAGGTTGCTTCCGTATCTTGGCAATTGTAAATAGTGCTTCTATGAACATTACAACCATACTCTTAATATGCTGAATTAGTTGATGCTTTGGTTACATACTGCTGCTCTAATGTTTCCACAATGTTAGTGGCTTAAAACAAGACAAATTCATCTTACAGTTATGCAATCCAAAAGTCTGAAATGAATCACACTGGGTTAAAATCAAGGTGTCAAATGGCTGTGTTGCTTTTTTTGGAGGCTCTTAAGAAGAATGCGTTTCTATAGCTTTTCAGCATCTAGGGGTTGCACATATTCTTTGGCTTGTGGCATCTCTTCCTCCATCTTCAAAGCCAGTAACATCATCTGAGTTCTCAAGCTGCTAACTCTTCAGTTCCCCACAGCCACATCTTCTTTAACTCTTTTACCCTTGTGATTATGTTGGGTCTGCCTTGCTGATCCAGGACACTTTCTGCATCTCATCAGCAGCAGATTGGCAATAATAGTGTGTGAAACTTAGAAATGGAATTACAGTGTTAGAAGTTCATTTTCCTACTAAATTCTGTCACAGGATATGGAAACTGAGATATGTGAGGAGAGGAGGGGAAAGGGGAAAATAAGAAAGTACAAAGTTCCAATGGAATGTGTGTAAAGGTATAATTTTAAATCTAAAAAGTTAAAATTTCATTTTGTTAACCCAGAAGAAGTCACAAAACTCAATTTTTTAGGTAACTACTTAATTTTCTTTATTCATGATAGAAGATTTAAAGGTATATAGTTTACTTAAAGGAGAGCTTTTTCTGCCTCTATAGATTTTGATAAGAGTATTTTGTTTCTGAGCCTGCATAGAACACTGCTTGCATTTTTATTTGTTCTTTGGAATGAGGTGTATTTAATTCTGCATTAGATTGCTATTTTGTATAAGGCTTATAAACAGAATCTTTCTCATAAAATTTCTACTTTGGGAAGATTTTTTGTAGCCAAATATATAACATTGTCATTATTAATTTATTTTCTATTGTTTGATGGGCACAAATGAAGAATATACATCCTCCTCAGGGAATGACAACATGAGTGTGTTTTTGTATGTGTGCTCATGGATATAAACCATCAAGACTGTTTCTGTTATTCAAATCATTATATAATCTCATATATTTCATATATAATCATATGTGTGTGTTCTTGCTTTTTATCTACTTGCTCTTTCAACTTGCTCATGCTCAAAAGACATGCATAAAAAAATACCCTCTATATTTGTATTTTATTAAGTGAAAAACAAAACAAATATCTATCAGTGAATGATAGCTTAAATAAATTATGATTGAATAATTACAGATCACAATAAACAGCATAATATGTATTTTCTGAGGCAAACCATTCAATATCACGGTAATTCAAGTCTACCCCGAACAGTAATGCTGAAGAAGCTGAAGTTGAACACTTCTATGAAGACCTACAAGACCTTCTAGAACTAACACCCAAAAAAGATGTCCTTTTCATTATAGGGAACTGGAATGCAAAAGTAGGAAGTCAAGAAACACCTGGAGTAACAGGCAAATTTGGCCTTGGAGTACAGAATGAAGCAGGGCAAAGGCTACTAGAGTTCTGCCAGAGAACACACTGGTCATAGCAAACACCCTCTTCCAACAACAGTAAAGAAGACTCTACACATGGGCATCACCAGATGGTCAACACCGAAATCAGATTGATTATATTCTTTGCAGCCAAAGATGGAGAAGCTCTACACAGTCAGCAAAAATAAGACCGGGAGCTGACTGTGGCTTGGATCATGAACTCCTTAGCCAAAATTGAAGAAAGTGGAGAAAACCACTAGACCATTCAGGTATGACCTAAATCAAATCCCTTATGAATACACAGTGGAAGTGAGAAATAGATTTAAGGGACTAGATCTGATAGACAGGGTGCCTGATGAACTATGGACAGAGGTTTGTGACATTTTACAGAAGACAAGAATCAAGACCATCCCCAAGAAAAAGAAATGCAAAAAAGCAAAATAGCTGTCTGAGAAGGCCTTAAAAATAGCCATTAAAAGACTAGAAGCAAAAAGCAAAGGAGAAAAGGAAAGATATACCCATCTGAATGCAGAGTTCCAAAGAATAGCAAGGAGAGATAAGAAAGCCTTCCTCAGCGATCAGTGCAAAGAAGTAGAGGAAAACAATAGAATGGGAAAGACTAGAGATCTCTTCAAGAAAATTAGAGATACCAAGAGAACATTTCATGCAACGGTGGGCCTAATAAAGGACAGAAATCGTATGGCCCTAACAGAAGCAGAAGATATTAAGAAGAGGTGGCAAGAATACACAGAAGAACTATACAAAAAAGATCTTCACGACCTAGAAATCACGATGGTGTGATCATTCACCTAGAGCCAGACATCCTGGAATGTGAAGTCAAGTGGGCCTTAGAAAGCATCACTAGGAACAAAGCTAGTGGAGGTGATGGAATTCCAGTTGAGCTATTTCAAATCCTCAAAGGTGATGCTGTGAAAGTGCTGAACTCAATAGGCCAGCAAATATGGAAAACTCAGCAGTGGCCACAGGACTGGAAAAGATCAGTTTTCATTCCAGTCCCAAAGAAAGGCAATGCCAAAGAATGCTCAGTCTACCACACCATTGCACGCATCTCACACGCTAGTAAAGTAATGCTCAAAATTCTCCAAGCCAGGCTTCAGTAATACATGAACCGTGAACTTGCAGATGTTCAAGCTGGTTTTAGAAAAGGTAGAGGAACCAGAGATCAAATTGCCAACATCCACTAGATCATAGAAAAGGCAAGAGAGTTCCAGAAAAACATTGATTTCTGCTTTATTGACTATGCCAAAGCCTTTGACTGTGTGGATCACAAGAAACTGTGGAAAATTCTGAAGGAGATGGGAATATCAGACCAGCTGACCTTCCTCCTGGGAAATCTGTGTGCAGGTCAGGAAGCAACAGTTAGAACTGGACATGAAACAATAGACTTGTTCCAAATAGGAAAAGGAGTATGGCAAGGTTGTATATTGTCACCCTGCTTATTTAATTTATATGCAGAGTACATCATGAGAAATGCTGGGCTGGAGGAAGCACAAGCTGGAATCAAGATTGCCCGGAGAAATATCAATAACCTCAGATATGCAGATGACACCACCCTTATGGCAGAAAGTGAAGAAGAACTAAAGAGCCTCTTGATGAAAGTGAAAGAGGAGAGTGAAAAAGTTGTCTTAAAGCTCAACATTCAGAAAACTAAAATCATGGCATCCAGTCCTATCACTTCATGGCAGATAGATGGGCAAACAGTGGAAACAGTGGCTGACTTTATTTTTCTGGGCTCCAAAATCACTACAGATGGTGATTGCAGCAATGAAATTAAAAACCACTTACTCCTTGGAAGGAAAGTTAAGACCAACCTAGACAGCATATTAAAAAGCAGAGACATTACTCTGTCAACAAAGGTCTGTCTAGTCAAGGCTATGGTTTTTCCAGTGGTCATGTATGGATGTGAGAGTTGGACTATAAAGAAAGCTGAGTGCCAAAGAAATGATACTTTTGAACTGTGTGGTATTGGAGAAGACTCTTGAGAGTCCCTTGCACTGCAAGGAGATCCAACCAGCCCATCCTAAAGGAGTTCAGTCCTGGGTGTTCATTGGAAGTACTGATGTTGAAGTTGAAACTCCAATACTTTGGCCACCTGATTCGAAGAGCTGACTCATTTGAAAAGGTCCTGGTGCTGGAAAAGATTGAGGGCAGGAGGAGAAGAGGATGACAGAAGATGAGATGGTTGAATGGCATCACCGACTCAACGGACATGGGTTTGGGGGGACTCCGGGAGTTGGTTATGGACAGGGAGGCCTGGCGTGCTGCGATTCATGGAATCTCAAAGCGTCGGACATGACTGAGTGACTAAACTGAACTGACTGATATGTAAATTATATAATCAAATAATCATATACGTATACAATGGAATATAAAGCATCTAATTGAAAATTTGGCATAGGTCTTTTATTAATATGGATTATGCCAGACATATAGAGATTAAAAAACTGAGTATAAGCCACAACATGATAGAATCCCATTCTTGTTAAAGTAAATGTATAGTATATATACATATGTATATATTTGTACATTTGTGCTTCCCTTGCAGCTCAGACAGTAAAGAATCTGCCTTTAATGCAGTAGAATGGCAACCCACCCCAGTATTCTTGCCAGGTAAATTCCATGGACAGAGGAGCCTGGTGAGCTACAGTCTTTGGGGTCACAAAGAGTCAGATACGACTGAGCAACTAACACAGTTATGCATGGAAGTAACTTTAGAAGGATATGCCCCAAAGTGTTAATGTTAGTGGTGATTTTTGAATTATGCAATACAAATGGTTTTAGCATTTTCCTTTATATTTCTGTGAGTTGGTCTGATTTTTACAAGTATATTATCTTTTATAATAAAACAAAAACAATGGTGCTACTTCCATTTTAATAATAAATGGAAAAATGGACAAAGTGATTTTCATGAACCATAGCTGAAAGAAAATGACTACTCTTTATAAATATACTCTTGTGTATCTAAAGTTTCAACAATTAAAACTGAAAAAAAAAAAAAAACACTCATGTTCATGTGCTCTTGAAAGTTGTTTAACGGCAGATGCAAAGGTGATTACAAGCAAGACTCTGTGTAGTACTCTGGAAAGTTTTACTGTGTTTATTGAAAAGTATGTGGGTTATTTAGTTCAATATTCAATATGTACATTTTCAAGTAGTAGCTTTGCTTATGTTTTCTCTAAAAATCTGCTCCCAAGGAATAAAGCATATTTACAGTTATATTTGCAAGCTTGATCTTTAGATATAAGTAATTCTTCCTTTTTTGCTTTCCTAAAATCTGTTAGACTATGGGTTATTAAAAGGTAACATATTCAGCTTATGTGGGTTTTGTGTGATGCAATAAATTACTATTTTTACAGAGGAGTTTGAGTTCTACAAATTGTTTACTTTAGGGTAAAGATTTATTAAGTCATGTAAGTATATATAAGCGTCACTATAGCATTTTTGATGACAGATCATATAATAAATTGTATTATTTTCATGATTTTTATTTTCATACAGTGAGGAGTTTAAATAGAAATCTGTTCATGGACTGTGCTTTACTACTGAGGCTAATGTTATCTACTGGAATGGGAATAAAATATATGATTTTAATTTAATTTTCTGAACTTTTGATGGGAAACTTTTTTGACTTTTACATGACATATGTCAGATAAAAATTTACTATTCCCATTTCATTTAGTAAAAGAGCCCAAGCCATATGGTTTCTATGTGCTAGTCTGACTGCTATATGATGTGCTCTTTTTTTTTTTTCTCTTCTTTAGCACAAAAACAAATACAAAGAAATTTTATAGTGAGGACATTTCTGACCTTAAATGTTAAAGGGGCCACTCCTTTTTTAATTTTTTTTAAATCAGTCTTAGAAAACAACTCTCCAAGAAACAGATAAATAAAAAAAAAAATCATATCCAGTATAAAATGTCAACAGTCATGTTTCTTCAAAAAGAGACTAGAGGAATATTGTAGTGAATTTAGTTGATTTACAAATGACTTGTACTGACTCATGTATAAAACATCTTAATAAGAGCGAGAGTTTTATCATGAAAACTATGCCAAAGTCCTATGTCCAATATCTATCATAAGGGGATTAAAACCTTAAGTATTACACTATCTTCTAAATTAAGAAAGTTGTCTGGTCTCTATTTCCAGCAGTTTCTGAATGTGATTTAACTGGATATGCAGTGATTAAATATCTTGTTGATAGCCATTTCTGGGAGGATTAACTCCATTAAAATGAATTCTCTTTCTCAATATTTATTTCAAATAACTCCCTGGACTATCTTAGCTTATATTTAAATAACCCAGGAAATTATTTCATGTGGAAAATCGAGAAACTTAAACTTCACATTTCAGTGTTATTAAGCTTTTCTTCTTGAGTAATCTAATGATAGGGTGTCAGCGCTAAGATATTACCAACAATGTGGAGAACACTTAATGAATATATGAATATGCAAGATGGTAGAGGGAGAGCAGATTTAGAAAACCTATGACTATCACTGATCCGCTTTACTGTAATTTCATTCCACAACAATATCTGCAATGACTATTTGTAAAATAACCTCATCCAAATGAGTTCAAGGCATCTCAAGATATTGGACATTTTTATTAATAAATTGATCATTTCATTTTATTTACTATGTTGCTAGCATAGAGAATCCAGCCAAGTTCAGTCCTATGCATGGATCCTGCAGGAACCTTCCTTCAAATAGCCTGAGTCAATGGAGAGGGCTTAAATTTTAATGACACTCTATTCGTTATTATTGTCCTTTTATGTGATATATTGTTAAACATTTCCATTGTGGTAAAATATGCATAACATAAATTTTAAGCATTTTCATTGTGGTAAATTATGCATAACATAAATTTTACCATGTTAATAGTCTATAAGTGTACCATTCGGCACCACTAATCACATTCAGATTATTGGGCAACCATCACTGGCATCCAACTCTGGAACTTTTTCATGTTTTCCAAGTGAAATTCTGTAGCCATTAAATAATAACTTCCTATTTATCCTTCCCTCCCTCCCTGTGGCAATCACCATTCTAATCCCTGTGTCTGTGAATCTGACTAATCTAGGCACTTCTGTTGTGTAGAATCATACAATACTTGTCCTTCAGTAACTGGTTGATTTTGTTTAGCATAATGGCTTCAAGATTCATCCGTGTTGTACCATGTTTCAGAATTACCTTCCTTTTTAAGGCTAAATAATAGTTCATTGTATGTATACATCACATTTTGTCTATCCATTCACCCATCAATGAACACATGGGTAGTTTCCACTCTCTGACTTTTGTGAATAATTCTTGTAAAAACATGGGTGTACAAATAACTGTTTGATTTAGTACTTTCAATTCTTTTGGATGTATACTCAGAAGTGGAATTGCTGGATGATATGGTAATTTTATTTTTAACTTTTTTGGGGAATTGTCATACCACACAAAGGCTATACCATTTTCTATTCTCACCAGCAATGCACAAGCTTTCCAGTTTCCCACATCCTTTCCAACTCTTATTATTTTCCATTTTGTATATATGTGTGGGTTGTTGTTGTTGTTTCTTTAATAGCCATATTAGCAGGTGTGGAGGAGTGTTATTGTCATTTTAAGGATAGACATCTGGAGAAGCTAAAGTAGAAAAACAGTCAACATCAACACTATTGATAATACGGTTTCTCCAAATTTTATTATATGTAGCATATAAAATAGCACAGAGGAAAGTCAAAGGCATTTTCTCGTTTTTTCAGACCCTCAGACTAGTTCTTCCTCCTTTCAACAAATTGTATTTACTGTTTATTATTTTCTAATCATTATTCCAGGCTTTAGGAAGAGTGCTTACAGTATGGTAGAAGAAATACAAATTACATAAGCAATTTAAAATGTCATTACAAGAAAAGTCTTTATGTAGTTGGAGCAGGGGGCGGGGGGAATAGCATGAGAGCAAGGTAAGTAACTCACTCTTGGTATATTAGGGACACCTTTCTCCAGGAAGTGGTGACTGTGTGTAAACTTGAGTGGATAGAAATTAGCAAGAAGGTAGGGGAAATTAGAAAATATCTCGTATGTTAGAAGTCAACTCCAAAAGTGCACGTGGCCTTTTCTGGTAGATTCAAGTAGCTCAGGATGTAATTACCACCCAGGACAATAAAGCCGGTAGTAAGCAGGAAAAATGCCTAACTCGTTGTCTCACAAATTCGCTTTTACTAATAAAGGAGGTTTAGAGAAATACGAGTGATCCCATTGAGTCGAGGATGCAATTATTACACTGGAATTTTATTGCATGAATGTTATATGCCCATGTACAGAAATTACCTGCTTTCTCCCAACACATTTGGTTAGAGTTTTCAGTGAAAAAGCAAATGTGGTACAAGAAAGTTGCCCTATATTTCCCTTCTTCCTGCAGCCTAGACATGCGGGGATCATGGAAGCTTCTGTGCAGAGACATGGAGACATCACAGAGATAGAGCTGGGTAAGTGTACAGAACAGTGCCCCTGGAAGGTAAACGCTGGTTACCACATAGAACACAGAATAAACACAGGGTATCACAAAAAGTTCCATGCGAGTAGCAGACACTAAGGAAAGAAGCTGTGCAAAATCCTTAAAATGAAAGACAGGCTAAATCATTAAGAGACACAGAGAGTTGCTCTCCGTCTGCCTTCCTAAAGCCAGTGGGTCAAAAAGAGGGACTCTTCTATCCAGATTTAGTAACAGAAATATCCTGTCTTTATTTATTTGTCTATTTATTGTGTCTCTTTTTTAGTAATAGTGTACTAAACACCTATCACAGGTAAATTGGTATGCTAGGTATTGTGAATACACTGGTGAGAAAATATGCTGCTGCTGCGGGTAAGTCGCTTCAGTCGTGTCCAACTCCGTGCGACCTCATAGACGGCAGCCCACCAGGCTTTGCCGTCCCTGGGATTCTCCAGGCAAGAGTACTGGAGTGGGTTGCCATTTCCTTCTCCAGTGCATGAAAGGGAAAAGTGAAAGTGAAGTCGCTCAGTCGTGTCCGACTCTTTGCGACCCCATGGACTGTAGCCTACCAGGCTCCTCCATCCATGGGATTTTCCAGGCAAGAGTACTGGAGTGGGGTGCCATTGCCTTCTCCGGGTGAGAAAATATAGACATGGTCTTATAGTCAAATGTGTATACAGTAATTTAAATCAAATAGTTACAAAACTAAATGCACAATTACAGAGACAAGAGCTATGAAGAAAAGGAGTGAGGTAATTATAAGCAAACATAATATGCAAATAGGTAGCTCTGTGTGGTTGGTGGCATTGTCTTAAATGGGATATTAAACAAGAAAGTTTTTGGTTTTTGCAGGTGTAGAAGGCAGAATTCTAGAGATGATGCTCCAAGATTCTCATCCAGTGATTATTCAGAAAAACACTAGTTATCTAGTACTGCTGAGAGGGATTTTGAATATTTCATTAAAGTCCCAACTCAGCTGATCTTAAGATTACCTGGATAGTCCTGACACAGTCAGGTAAGCCATTTAGAACAAAGGAGTCTACTGTAGCTAGCACTAGAAAAGGAAATCAAAGAGATCAGAAGCACCAGAAGCATTTACACATTGTTGCCAAATTACCTGAGGGGGCATGTTGTGGGTAATGTAGCAGTTTCTATAAGATAAGAACAGCTGCTTGCCAAGACCCAGTAAATGGGGTCCTCAGTCCTACATCTAGGAGCTGAATCCTGCTGGCAATCTGAATAAGCCTGGAAGTGGTTTCTTTGGCCAAGCCTCCACATGAGAGTCCAGCTGGATGATACCTGGAGTTCAGTCTTAAGCAAAGAACCCAGTGAAACCAAGGTGGACCTCAAACCTATGAAAGCTGGGAGATAATAAATGTCTTTTAAGCCACTAAGTTTGTGGTTATTGTTTGTGCAGCTACTGAAAAGTCATGCAGTAGGTGATTGGGGAAGAAAAGTGAATTGTAGGTAACTAATCTAAAGATTTAATATTTGGGGATGTATTAGGAATTGATTTACAGCAAAGGCCTCAATAAAATCCCCACCAAAAGCTCTTGAAGTTTTTCCTTCATTCTTGAAAACTCACTTCAAACCAGAGCTCACCGATATTAAGGTGACACAACTACAGATTTCTTTCATAAAGTGAGTAGACATCTATCTCCCTATAGTTTTCAGCTCTGTATTCTTGATCCAAGTTGGAGAATACTGAAGGATATAATGCTCAAAGAAGCTACAGACTTGAAGTTAAAGACTGCCAGCAACAAATAGGTTTAATTTCATCTGTAATCCATGGCAGGTGTGATTATAGAACCAGCATTTAGTTTACTACTTTATGCAAGTCACTTTCCACAAAATAAGTCATCTGGTTCTCAGAATGCAAGGGATGTATTCGTTTTACATATGAGGAAATCATATATAGCCCTAAGAAGGGTTAAGTAAGCTACCTAACATTAAACTGCTATTAAGTGATAGGAGCAGAATGCAATGTTCATTTGATTGCCTTTTACTACACTTGTCCTTCTAGAAAAGGTTAGAGTTTCCTGGTTGAGTAGTCTTCAGGGAATTACATAGATTGGTCCATTTAATCATTGATTAGGACCCTTATATAGAGGGATCGATGTTTAAAAGAATTTTGCTATTTTATATTAGCATCCTCATCCAGTTAAAATTTTTATGATGATCTTTGGAGTTCTGTATTATTTCAGCAAAGGTTATGTCATGGTCTCAACGTCTGCTGTATAGAACATTTCCTAGTCATAGGAGGTCAGCAGTTCCCAGAATAGAGAGATATCTAGGAGTCATTAATAAATTGATTTTGTCAAGTGAAAAAGATAATAGTATGTTCAATCTTATACGTAAGGCTAATCCCCTAATTACTGTCTAAATTGCTCAAGCTTCAGGAGTAAAAACCTGACTGAATTTTATGCCTTTTGGGAGCCATATATCTGGCAGATTTATTATTCTCCTTTATAACTATTACTTCCACTTTTACATTGTTTAAATTGTGTACTACACTTACCATGTATCTATCACACACCATGTTTTGTCAGTTCCATCTGGCCTATGCACTGTTGGCCTTCATCCTTGTTGTCTGTTATTTAATTCCACATGCATAAGCACTGTGCCATTTTCAAATCATCTTTAAAACTTGTTATTTATCTGAGTATTGGGCATTTTTAAACACTAACATTAAATCCTCATATAGAGTGATTTTAGTCAGTTTCCCAATGTATTTGAACAGATATAAGATGTGCAATCATTTACTTGAAATTTGTTCATATGATGTATACATGTGATATGTTAACAAATGCATATGATATGTTAATTTGATTGGTTATGGTAGAGCAAAAGGTGAGGAAGCATTGGTTTTGTTGACCTTACAGGATACTTTACCCCTTCGATAGTAAAACTTGTATTTATCTAGAGATTCCAGTGGCTGTCCATAATAAAGAGCAGAATCATGCATCTAATACTTAGTGCACCTTAGAATGAAATGTATGACATATTCCTCTGTAGATGTTTTTCTCCATTCCTCTATCTAGCCAAAATATGGAAAACAGATTTTATCAATTGATTAGTAGTGGTTGTATGAATGCATATATGTGATTAATTCTAAGATTAAGGTCCTATTTAGAGGTAAGGAATATCACGGTTGATTATCATGAACATTGAGAAAAGTGTATGCATACTGTGCACCCACAACTTTGTGTGTGTGTGTGTGTGTGTGTTTTATCTCACTTTCTAGAAGGAGGAAGTTAGGTGTGAATGTTGTGAGAAAACCTGGCTTATGTTGTGGTTTGTAAGTGTCCTAGGTTGAGCTGAAATACTCAGTCATGTCCAATTCTTTGCAACCACATGGGCTATATAGTCCATGGAATTCTCCAGGCCATAATACTGGAGTGGGTAGCCTTTCCCTTCTCCAGGGAATCTTCCCAACCCAAGATTGAACCCAGGTCTCCCACATTGCAGGCGGATTCATTACCAGCTGAGCCACCAGGGAAAGCCAAAGAGGTTCCAGCCATGTTAAAATTTTCACATTAGCAACCAATGTACTGATCACTTTATGTATACTGACTCTTGTACCCTTAATCACACCACTAAGAGGAGCCTGGTAGGTTACAGTCCATGGGGTCGCTAGGAGTCGGACACGACTGAGCGACTTCACTTTTATTTTTCGCTTTCATGCACTGGAGAAGGAAATGGCAACCCACTCCAGTATTCTTGCCTGGAGAATCCTAGGGATGGCGGAGCCTGGTGGGCTGCTGTCAATGGGGTCGCACAGAGTCCGACACGACTGAAGCGACTTAGCAGCAGCAGCAGTAGCAGCAAACTGAAAGCATTTAGTTTTTCAATAAAATATGCAAAATCTCATTAAAAGACATACAGATAGGTCATTGTGGTTTAAAATGCAGTTTTGATGAGAACATCATTTAAATATATGTCATTATCCCATTTCCAAGCAATAGCCAACATTCTATGCATCATTTTATCTCAGGATAGCCACAGTGGTCAAGCCCATACAAAGCTTTCTTCTCCCTATTAATGTCAGCATTATGCCATTGTTATCATGAAGAGTTGATCTCATGCTATGCCACTATGAGGTCAGTCCTCCACCCCAACCCCAGTTCTGTATCTTTCTCTTGATAATAGCTATTACTTTACTCCTGGGAAATCTGTATGCAGGTCAAGAAGCAACAGTTAGAACCCGACATGGAACAACAGGCTGATTCCAAATCAGGAAAGGAGTACTTCAAGGCTGTGTATTGTCACTCTGCTTATTTAACTTATATGCAGAGTACATCATGCAAAATGCTGGGCTGGATAAAGCACCAACTGGAATCAAGATTGCCAGGAGAAATATCAATAACCTCAGATACGCAGAGGACACTACCCTTATGGCAGAAAGCGAAGAAGAACTAAAGAGCCTCTTGATGAAAGTGAAAGAGAAGAGTGGAAAAGTTGTCTTAAACCTCAACATTCATAAAACTAAGATCATGGCATCTGGTCCCACCACTTCCTGGCAAATAGAGGGGAAAAACAGTGGAAACAGTGACAGAATTTATTTGGGGGGGCTCCAAAATCACTGCAGACGGTGACTGCAGCCACAAAATTTGAAAGATGCTCACTCCTTGGAAGAAAAGCTATGACCAACCTAGATAGTATATTAAAAAGCAGAGCCATTACTTTGCCAACAAAAGTCCATCTAGTCAAAGCTATGGTGTTTCCAGTAGTCATGTACGGATGTGAGAATTGGACTATAAGGAAAGCTGAGGGCCAAAGAATTGATGCTCTTGAACTGTCGTGTTGGAGAAGACTCTTGAGAGTCCCTGGACTGCAAGGAGATCAAACCAGTCCATCCTAAAGGAAGTCAGTCTTGAATATTCATTGGAAGGACTGATGTTGAAGCTGGAACTCCAATACTTTGGCCACCTAATTCAAAGAACTGACTCATTGGAAAAGACCCTGAGGCTGGGAAAGATTGAAGGCAGGGGGAGAAGGGGACAACAGAGGATGAGATGGTTGGATGACATCACCGACTCGATGGACATGAGTTTGAGCAAGCTCTGGGAGTTGTTGAAGGACAGGTAAGCCTGGTGTGCTGCAGTCCATGGGGTCACAAAGAGTCGGACATGACTGAGTGACTGAACTGAACTGAACTGATTACTTTACTTTGGCTTATACTACATAGTTTTATGATCATCACCAAATAATGCTTATTAAAGTCCTCTTTTTCTTGATATCTTCCTGAAATAAGCAAGGGAAAAAGAGAAGTTCTTATCTTTTTTGAACTATGTATGATTTGGTATGTTTAATTTTTACTTGAAAGTCTATAAAAGACCATTCAAAAATGTGTTAAAATATGATGAAGTTGTCTTTCCTTATTTTGAGAACTGCATGAAACAAACAGTGGCAGTTGTATGTTCCATTGGACTGTGGTTTATGATTCACTCTATCTACTATTGCCAGTCACTTTAACTATTCCTTCAGATCTCTACCAAAAAATGCTACTAAAGCTTTATCATAGTCCAGGTAGAGTAATAGAACTGGGTTTTGCAGCCTTTTAGTTTCAGCAATTCTTGCAGGATTTATTTCTATGCTTCATTTCTGTTTAGGTAAGGGAGATCAAATGTGGGCTCTACTTTGTTTTTGTCAACTCCAGCTTCTATTGACTACCTGATTTAGATAGACTGACACACTTCTCCATTGCAACTCCACTCAGACACTAAATGGGTAACAACAAAATTCATTATCATTTCCTTTTTCTCTCATCTTAGTGAAGGAACAGGAGGAGATTCTAGGCTTTAAGACATTTGTGAAGCTAAGCTTAGCATATTTATGGATTATGGGTTTAGATACCCGATTCTGAAAAATAAAGTATGAGCAATCACTTCCAAGATCACAAATTTCTATAACACAAGTTGGAAATGGGAAATGTTGGACAAAATAAAGAACTTCCCTCGTGGCTCAGACAGTAAAGAATCTGCCTGTAATGCAGGAGACCTGAGTCCTGAAGATCCCCTGAAGAAAGGAATGGCTACCCATTCCAGTATTCTTGCCTGGACAATTCCATGGACAGAGGAGCCTGGTAGCTATAATCCATGGGGCTGCAAAGAGGTGGACATAACTGAGATAATAACACTTCACTTGAAAAAATAAAACATATCACTCTAGAATGCTTAGAGAATGAAATATGCTATTCCTAAGTGAAAAGGACTAGAGATCTCTTCAAGAAAATTAGAGATACCAAGGGAATATTTCATGCAAAGATGGGCTCAATAAAGGACAGAAATGGTATGGACCTAACAACAAAAGCAGAATATATTAAGAAGAGGTGGCAAGAATACACAGAAGAACTATACAAAAAAGATCTTCATGACCCAGATAATCATGATGGTGTGATCACTCACCTAGAGCCAGACATCCTGGAATGTGAAGTCAAGTGGGCCTTAGGAAGCATCACTACAAACAAAGCTAGTAGAGGTGATGGAATTCCAGTTGAGCTATTTCAAATCCTAAAAGATGATGCTGTGATAGTGCTTCACTCAATATGCCAGCAAATTTGGAAAACTCAGCAGTGGCCACAGGGCTGGAAAAGGTCAGTTTTCATTCCAATCCCAAAGAAAAGTAATGCCAAAGAATGCTCAAACTACCACACAATTGCACTCATCTCACACGCTAGTAATGTTCAAAATTCTCCAAATCAGACTTCAACAGTTTGTGAACTGTGAACTACCAGATGTTCAAGTTGGTTTTAGCAAAGGCAGAGGAACAAGAGATCAATTTGTCAACATCCGTTGGATTATTGCAAAAGCAAGAAAGTTCTAGAAAAACATATATTTCTGCTTTATTCAGTATACCAAAACCTTTGACTGTGTGGATCACCACAAACTGCGGAAAATTCTTCAAGAGATGGGAATAACAGACCACCTGACCTGCCTCCTGAGAAATCTGTATGCAGGTCAGAAAGCAACAGTTAGAACTGGACATGGAACAACAGACTGGTTCCAAATCAGGAAAGGAGTACGACAAGGCTGTATATTGTCACCCTTCTTACTTAACTTGATATGCAGAGTACATCATGAGAAATGCTGGGCTGGAAGAAGCACAAGCTGGAATCAAGATCTCCAGGAGAAATATCAATAACCTCAGATATGTGGATGACACCACCCTTATGGCAGAAAGTGAAGAGGAACTAAAGAGCCTCTGGATGAAAGTGAAAGAAGAAAGTGAAAAAGTTGGCTTAAAGTTCATCATTCAGAAAACTAAGATCCTGACATCTGGTCCCATCACTTCATGGCAAATAGATGGGGAAAAGTGGCAGACTTTATTCTCTTGGGCTCCAAAATCACTGCAGATGGTGATTGCAGTCATATAATTAAAAGACACTTACTCCTTTGAAGGAAAGTTATAACCAACCTAGACAGCATATTAAAAGGCAGAGACATTACTTTGCCAACAAAGGTCTGTCTAGTAAAGTTTATGGTTTTTCCAGTAGTCATGTATGGATGTGAGAATTGGACTATAAAGAAAGCTGAGCACCAAAGAATTGATACTTTTGAACTGTGGTGTTGAAGAAAACTCTTGAGAGTCCCTTGGACTGCAAGGAGATCCAACCAGTCTATCCTAGAGGAAATCAGTCCTAAATATTTATTTGAAGGACTGATGTTAAAGCTGAAACTCCGATACTTTGGCCACCCGATTCGAAGAGCTGACTCATTTGAAAAGACCCTGATGCTGGGGAAGATTGAAGGTGGGAGGAGAAGGAGATGACAGAAAATGAGATGGTTGGATGGCATCACTGATTCAATGGACATGAGTTTGAGTAAACTCCGGGAGTTGGTGATGGACAGGGAGACCTGGCGTGCTGCAGTCCATGGGGTTGCAAAGAGTTGGACACAACTGAGTGACTGAACTGAACTGAAGTGAAAAAGAGTTGGTTTGAATGTTTGTATTCTATTTAATATATGGTTATTATTTCCAACACTATTTTAGTTCTGTGTTTCTAAAGCAAATGCCATATTTATGAAAATATAGGTAGAAGTAAATAATGCAGAACATCCATATTTGTAAGTTGATAAATATTAATGGCCATCAATAGAATCCATGCTTGTCACCTTATCAATCAAGGAGAGCTTTGTAGGTATTCTTGAACATTGTAAGGAATATATACTTCTTGGAAAATTGAGAAGTTCATTTTTGGAAGTACTTAATGCATCTACTACTCTCATTACTGTTACTAGTAACATCGATAATAATTTATTGAGTTGTTCCAGTGCACGAAAGTTTTTTTAATGGTCATCTCATCCAATTGAGATTGTACCTTTATTTTCTCTACTTGACTCTCAGTTCACTGAGTTACAGAGGAATCAAATAACCTGCAAGAGTCAAACAGCTAGTGACAGTAGAGCCAAGCTTTAGACACAAATCTATGCGTATATTTTCTCTTCACCTCCGTACCTTATTTCTAGAAGGCAGAGTAAAATATGGAATCACCCATAAAATGAGGAGACTGTGGGAAAAATGTTAAGAGCTCTGTATACAATACAGTATACTAATGCATATATATGGAATTTGAAAGATGGTAACGATAACCCTATATGCGAGACAGAATAAGAGACACAGATGCATAGAACAATTTTATGGACTCTGAGGGAGAAGGTGAGGGTGGGACGTTCTGGGAGAATAGCATTGAAACATGTATATTATCATATGTGAAACAGAACACCATTCCATGTTCGATGCATGAGACAAGGGCTCAGGGCCGGGGCAATGGGATGACCCAGAGGGATGGGATGGGGAGGGAGGTGGGTGGGGGGTCCAGGAAGGGGAACACATGTAAACCCATGGCTGATTCATGTCAATGTATGGCAAAAACTATTACAATATTGTAAAGTAATTAGCCCCCAACTAAAATAAATAAATTTATAAAAAAAAAAAAAGAGCTCTGTTTAGATCTTAAACTCTGAGTAGATCTTTTCAACCACAGCTGCTAGGTGATTATTTAGAAATATTTAGAAAGAATTACCCACGACGGATAGCCATGGTTTCAGAATATAAAATAGACCGTATTCTGCCCATGAGGTGTTCATTCTTTTTTTTTTTTTTCTAATCAAGAGACTGAGAGACTGCCCTCTCAAGAAGAGTTTCTTAATCAAGCTTCCTAATGAGCTGTCATTTTGCTGGATTCTTGTTCTGCTTTCAACTTTGTCTACTATATATATATATTCTTAGCCTGCTTTAAATTTTCATAATACCTTGTAGAGAAACAAACTTAAAACCAGGAAAAATATGCATGCAGTAAAATTAACATATCATTAAATATTTGCTGAAGTGTTTTCATTCCATATATTACAAAATTTGAAAAAAGTATATATTTGGTAATAATATCTTTCATTACAAATGGTAACATTTTACCTATGTTACATACTAACATATGTTTTACATATACCACCCACTATTTTAGCATTATATCAAATGTATCTGACCAATAAATTGTGTGACTAATTAGTTATGACATTGAGGTTAGAAGCCTATTTCCGATAGGTTTCTTGACATAGTTTTAACTAATTTTTAGGAAAGTTCTTAATAAATCATTACAAAACTGGTTCTTTTCACTTTCCAACACATTTATCTATGCACTACTTTTAATTGCTGTTTTATGTGGATTCATAAAGTGCTGAGCATTTATAACCATTCAGTATTTGAATAGCATATGATCATACATTCAAGATAAACATAACTTCAAACTCTTTGAGGACTATCCCTATTAATATAACTGTCAATAGCTTAGCATAAACTTGAAAATAAAATTTATTACTTTGGTAAGAAAAAGAAGGAAAGAGAGAGTAGAGAGAACACAGTATTATGTCTGTTTTAAAATGCAACTGATTACTATAAGCAGTTTACTCAAGTGTTTTTCTGATTTGTAAAAAAAAAAAAAAAATATATAGCAGTTGTCTTTGTTCATTTAAAAATTAAATCCACAAGAAGGAGAAAAGTGAGGAATAAAAATTTCACAAGGGAGAGAAAATGGAAAAGTCATTTATTAAGAAAATAGTAATGGTTACCACTTTTATTGTGCTTTACACCTGGGAATTTTGAAACATCTTCATTAAGTGTTAGCACAAAGAACTTTATACGTGTTGACTGGCTTAGTTCTTTTCTTCTGGAACAATTAGAGGCTACAAAGGAATCAAATGTAATAGAAATTATCATTGCAGGGGGCAAAATCACTCTGGGTATATTCTGTGCCAAGCCATAATCCCCAAAGCAGGGTTTAATTGTGGAATATATATACCAGGTTGGAGCTCCTCAGGGGTCAGCCAAGCAGAGATGATCACCCTAGTAAATCCGATGCTGAAGATGGGAAGAAATGCAATGACCAAGAAAAAAATTCACAGCAAGCACTTAAGGATAACAGATGTATGGGTCTGTTGGGAGCATTACTTCCCACTGTACATCGATTAAATATGAATATGGTAGAGCAAGGTGGTTTAGAGTGGTCCCTTTTGGATTCTTTCTCTGAATATAGGCACAAAGGAGAAGCAGCAGGAGGGGTATTTCTCTAACTGAGACCCTTAACTCCCTCTTCAGAGGCTGGGAGGAAAAGAGGATTTAAACTGGGACTCCAAAGAGAATTTAAAAGTACCTCCAATTTCCAACTCCTTCTGGGATGATTTAGAGTGATGGAAAACTGTAGTTTTACAACACCAATAAGTATTAATAAACTTAAATGCTCACTGAACAGAAAAAAAAGAAAATAAATATTGGGGCTTTACAGAGTAGAACTTAGACCAGGTCACTTGGAGTACCTATTTAGAAAGTCAACTGACTGATGAAGAAAACACACAACTAACAAGAAAACACTGTATGGTAACCAAGGTAATTTAGGAAAAGGTGTAAAACAGCTTATGGTAGTAATATTTCTGGGACAGTGCTGACAAGAAACTTATACTTTAAAAGCATGGCTGATTCATGTCAATGTATGGCAAAAACCACTACAATATTGTAAAGTAATTAGCCCCCGACTAAAATAAATAAATTTATTAAAAAAAAAAAAAAGCTTTAATTCTAATGTTCGGTCAAGACCATCAGCCATAAAAAAAGAATGAAATTCTGCCATTTGTGACAACACTGACTGAACTTGAGGGCATTGCACTAAGTGAAATAAGTCAGAAAGACAAATACTGTTTGATTTCCCTGTATTCAGTTCAGTTGCTCAGTTGTGTTTGACTCTTTCCGACCCCATGGACTGCAGCACACCAGGCTTCCCTGTCCATCACCAACTCCCGGAGCCTACTCAAACTCATGTCCATCAGCTTGTATGTGAAATCTAAAAATAAGAAAAAAAAAAAAAATGAGAGATGAGGGTCAAAGAATACAAACTTCCAGTTATAAGATAAATAAGCTCTGTGGATGTAACATACAGCATGAAAACTATTGTTTACCATACTGTGCTGTGTATTTGAGAGTTGCTTTGAGTTCAGTTCAGTCACTCAGTCGTGTCCGACTCTTTGCGACCCCATGGACTGCAGCACGCCAGGCCTCCCTGTCCATCACCAACTCCCAGAGTTTATTCAAACTCATGTCCATTGAGTCGGTGATGCCATCCAGCCATCTCATCCCCTGTCGTCCCCTTCTCCTATCGCCTTAAATCTTTCCCAGCATCAGGGTCTTTTCAAATGAGTCAACTCTTCGCATCAGGTGGCCAAAGATTTGGAGTTTCAGCTTCAACATCAGTCCTTCCAATGAACACTCAGGACTGATCTCCTTTAGTATGTAGTGGTTGGATCTCCTTGCAGTCCAAGGGACTCTCAATAGTCGTCTCCAACACCACAGTTCAAAAGAATCAATTCTTCGGGCACTCAGCTTTCTTTATAGTTCAACTCTCACATCCATACATGACTACTGGAAAAACCATAGCTTTGACTAGATGGACCTTTGTTGGGAAAGTAATGTCTCTGCTTTTCAATATGCTGTCTAGGTTGGTCATAACTTTTCTTCCAAGGAGTAAGCGTCTTTTAATTTCATGGCTGTAGTCACCATCTGCAGTGATTTTGGAGCCCAAAAATAGAAGGTCAGCCACTGTTTCCACTGTTTCCCGTCTATTTCCCATGAAGTGATGGGACCAGATGCCATGATATTAGTTTTTTGAATGTTGAGCTTTAAGCCAACTTTTTCACTCTCCTCTTTCACTTTCATCAAGAGGCTCTTTAGTTCTTCTTCACTTTCTGCCATAAGGGTGGTGTCAAAAAATTACAAGTATATGAGGTGATGGATGTTAATTAAACATAATGTGATAATCATTTTAATACATATACATATATTAAATCATTGTGCTGTATACCTTATTGAATACAACACAATATGGTTATTTTATCTCAATAAAACTCAGATGGGGACATCTTGAAACCTTGAAATTGACATTTTTTATAATCGGTCTCCACTTAAGTCCTTCCTGAAGCATCTTCCATTCCCTTTATTTGCATGTGTGAAGTCTTCTCTGGTTTAGAAGAACAAGGTCTTCTATATCTTTGATAGTTACTTACCATCTTTTTTTTTTTTTATCGTATCAGTTGCCAGAATGTAACCATTTAATGCTTTCATGAAAAATGGTTACTGTTTTTCAAATGGTAGAGTTTATTGTAATAACCTCAGATTTCCTGACTTTCGTCCTTGCTCCTCTAGTCTGTTCTCAACCTAGCTGTCCCGGTTACTTTTCTAAATGATATCATATTATGTCCCTTCTCTACTCAAAACTTTTCTTTGGCACATCGTTTCATTCAGTGTCAAAATCACCTTTCACAAAGTGCCAATTGATCATTCCTCCAAAGTCAGGGTTATGAGTATTACGAAAATCCCTTCTTATAATCTTATAATCCCTGGGTTGGGAAGATCCCTTGGAGAAGGGAATGGCTACCCACTCCAATATTCTCGCCTGAAGAATTCCATGGACAGAGGAGCCTGGTGGGTTACAGTCCATGGGATGGCATAGAGTCAGAAATGACTGAGCATCTAAAGTTTTTACTTTCTCATTGTAATAAATTTACCAAGACAGAATTTATTAAATATCTTGTCATTGTTCCTATTTCTGACAATAAAGGATCCAAATGGTCAGAAAATTATGCTAAGTAGTATTTTTTTTTAACTTTTCTTAATGACTAAGATACTTTACTTGGTCATCTCATCATTACTTCTATGTCAGCATGTACAGTGCTACGAACAGTGCCTGCCCATTGTGTGACCAGACTTTGTGAAAGTTTTCTCAGGTAAAAAAACAGATTTGATTATTCCCTAATCTTTTCTTCTTCCCATTTTATAACAGTTAATTTCTCCTTAAATCTTGTGGATTTGAATCTTTTGCCTACTTCTGTTCTCCTAGTCTTAGTTTAGCTTCATGCCACTAACCTGTTTTTTATAAGTCACTCTCATATTGTATTCCCATCTCCAGTTTCATTCCCTATCAGTCCAATCACTACACTATCATGGAAGTTTTCTTGGCAAATCTCAAATCTGAGCATGTCCTTCTCTATAAACTAGATATCTCAGTGTGACATAAATTTATTCTCAAAACGCAACTTTTCTTTACTGTTCCCTCAAATCCCCCTTTTCCTACTTCACAGTCTGTTATTCCCAGAAAGATTTCTGATGCAAAGTTGTGTTTGGGACATTGTGTAGGCTTTTCTTTGACTCAAAAGCCTGCCTCTTGTTCATCTCCAAAAAGTACCTCAAATATGATGTGTTATCTTATCATCCTTATTCTGATCCCCAAACATAGGTCTTTCTTTCCTTCACTGTATTTACTTCCCTGTACACTTTTCACACACCTTATATCTTGCATTTCTCTATGCAGAACATACCACAGAAATTTATTTAGATACACACATATCTCTATAACTCTATCTCTAACTCTAGTCTGTGTATATAGTTGATCTTCATTATTCATGGATTTCATATTTGTGAGTTCACCTACGTACTACAATTGATTTTCATCCCCTAATCAACTCACTGTACTTACCAGATTATTAGCAGACATGGACAGAGGTGAGAAATTTTTGAATCATCCAATATGCATATTCCCAGCTGAGGTATAAAAGGTAGCAGTCTGCCTTCTTTTTTCAGGTCTCATACTGTAAACAGTATCCTTTTCAAACTATATTCAGTGCCCTACTTTCACATTATTGTGATTTTTTTCTTGGTGATTTCACTGTTTAAAATGGGCCCCAGGTGCAGATTGAAGTGCTGGCTAGTGTTCCCAAGCCGAAGAAAGCTGTGTTGTGCCTTACAGAGAAAGCATGAGCGTTAGACAACCTTTGTTCAGGCATCAGCAATAGTGCCACTGGCCATGAGTTATATGTTAATGAATAAACATTATTTATTAAGTAAGATTTAATAATGAAACATATTTAATCAGATATGCATAAAACAAGGTTATGTGTTGATTATCTGATGAAAATGTTGTGGCCTTAGGCTTCTAAGAACCCAACCCTGAATTTCTCCCAATACCAAGGTGCATGTGTACGTGTGTGCTCAGCCATATCCAATTATTTGTGACCCCATGGATTGTACTCTGCCAGGGTCCTCTGTCCATTTAATTTTCCAGACAGGAATACTGGAGTGGGTTTCCATTTCCTACTCCAGGGGATCTTCCTGACCCAAGGATCCAACCCACACTTCTTGCATCTCCTGCACTGGTAGGTGAATTCTTTACTGCTGAACCACCTGGGAAGCAAGGCCAATGTTCAGTATTCACTAATTCATGATATACAGAGATTTTATACAGCATAACTGCAGTGAAAATCAGGAATCCATGGTATGTAGACATATATCTTTTGAGATCAGTTTTTTCTCATTCTTCTTTTTATCTTAAGAATCTAGCACAGTGCTTGATACATAACAGGTACCAGATAAATATGTAAGAATTAAATGAACAAAGGCAAATGAGATGAGAAATATTTCCCTGGTATATTTAAGCAAAAGTCATGTTTACTAGAAGATACTTATCAGCTCAAGGCAAAGCTAGGAAGACTCAAAATGAGGCATGGAAAACAAGCAGGAGAAAATGGAGGAGAGGCAGTCTGACACCATCCATGAAAGAGCCCCAGAAGCAGTCCAGTGGATACATCATGCTACAACCATCTTTGACCAGAATGCTCAGAGCTTGTACCACTTCCATCACTAGAATGTAGTGCCACCACTAAATCTCTCCTCTGCTATCCCCTAGAAATGTGGTTTGCCAGAATCTCTTTTGTTTTACTGTGAAGTATAGATAACAAAATGGGTGTGGTTGTATGAGCAGGGTCACATGCCCATCTCTTGTTCAGTCATTCAGTTGTGTGAGACCCCATGAACTGCAGCTCTCCAGGCTTCCCTGTCTGTCACTATCTCCTGGAGTTTGCTCAAACTCATGTCCATTGAGTTGGTGATGCCATCCAACCACCTCGTCCTCTGTCATCCCCTTCTCCTCCTGCCTTCAATTTTTCCCAGCATCAGGGTCTTTTACATTGCCCATAGCTAGTATTTAAATATGGCTAAGAAACAACAACAACAACAAAAAGAATAAAATAAATAAATAAATATGGCTAAGAAACAGAGGCCTAGAGGTCATCTCACTTGGCCAAGGTGACAGAGTTAGTAGGCCTGGAGCCAAGATTTGACTTCAAATTGTTGAGTACAATGTTTTTAAACATGTTACCATGTTGTGATCAAGGAATCATATTGAAACCATTCTTGGTAACTTGGTGAATATCATACCCTCATTTTATGCAGTCAGTTTAGTACAAAAAACAACTAAATTAAAATACAATGCATTTATCACCTTGTTGAGTATAGGGATCTTACAGCTGCAAAGGATTTAATTAAAAGTTGATGATTTAATAGGCAACTTCCATCTATTGTTTACTCTAGAGGGTGAGATTCAATTTAAAACTGGGTTCCAAATTTCATTTTGGAACAACATCCTTGTCATTGCAGGCAGAAAATGTCTCAAAGGAGGCAGGCATGTCCCTGAATAGGGAATACTGAGTCAGACAGCCAAGAGCAGCTAAAAAGTTAAACGACAAAGACATTATACAGTTTGGTTCTATGAAGGGCTGGGCATTCAGTTGTAGATATTTAATTGCGTATTTTTCACACAGTTGTCCCATGCCAAATGTTCTTTATAAATATGTTTCTTTGATATATGAATATATGTTTATGCATATATATGTTTCTTTGATAGGATGAAATTTATATCCATGATGTAAAATAATTTTATTTATATGTAATGCATTGAAACATTGGTTAATAAATATTGCAAAGCTAAACCCTTTGTAATATTTTGTTGTTCATTATAGGTTGAGAGTGAGAAGGAAAAACTGGTTCATTATTTAGGGTTAAAAATCTCAAAACAACATGAGGTTAGGACTTTGAGTAGATATCAGAAGTGGTCTTGCCCTTGAGGATGCTGTTATTTCTCTTAGCATTACCTATATTATGTCGCAGATGCCCTCTGATTTTAGATTCATGATCTGACAGGCACTGGTACACATTCTTAAATTTGTTATTCTAGCTCCCTGATCTGATAGAAACTAGAGACATTAGCTATTCCCAGTAGGTGATTTTGGACCTCCTCTCTTATGAATATTCTTAAATGATAGAAGGTATCAGTTTATGAACAGAAATTTGTCAAAATAAACTCTTCCTTCATAACGAAAAAGTCACGTTAGATGAACCAAATTCATATCAATGTTTTGTTTGCAGATGTATGTTTACCTGCACAGTTACATTCCTCAATGTATCGACAGAGTACTGACTGTCAATATTTTAAAATTAAGATTTTGTTTTCCTTGTAATTCAACTTTGGCAAGTATTAAAAGTGATAGAAAAAAAAAAAAAAACCTTGATTTTCTACAAACCTGAAGCATAATTCTTTGTTTTATAGCCAGAAAAATGTATGTATTGTATTAGAGACAAAAGATAAAAATGTCTTTTATAAGCAAGCCAACCAGATTGTCCTGTTAGGACATGCTGATATCTGAAGGCTGAACAGTCATTCACAATGGTCGTGATTTGCCTGTGCTGTACTGGCACCTACCACAGAAGTTGTTCTGTGGACTGGATCATTGCTGGCAATTCTGAAAATCATGTTGTCTTTCTATTAAGATTTCCGATTTCCAAATTGCCATCATTAGAGCAAACATTTTAAAGTGTGTCCAAATACAGTGGTGCTGCATGTGTGAAATCATAGAGTAGAAAAGAGCTTTGTGATGTCATCACTGAATTGAGTTTAAATTGGCCTGGCATTGCTCTTAAACTGTGGTTATTTCAAGTATACAGGTCTACAATTTGAGTTCCAGACATGAGTCTCAAGACTTCCCATTGTGAACACTGGCTACATCTCAAAATAACTGAGGCGACCTTTCAAAGAAGCCAATTTTGCTCTCTTTTATTACAAAAAAGAAAAGGCTTTTTCTCTTGCAGAATGAATATTAATGAAACAATAGCTATAAAAAGTCCAGAAAGATCATATAAAAATGAATCAAAAAGAAATGATACAAACGAACTTATTTGCAGAACAGAAACAGACTCACAGACTTATGGTTGCCAAAGGGAGGCAAGAATGGGAGGAAGGATAGTTAGGGAGTTTGAGATGGACAAGTAAACACTGCTATATTTAAAATGGATAACCAACAAGAACCTACTGTATAGCACAGGTGGAGCACTCTGCTCAACATTATGTGGCAGCCTGGATCAGAGGGAGTTTGGGGGAGAATGGAAACACGTATATTTATGACTGAATCCCTCTGTTGTTCAACTGAAACTATCACAACACTATTAATCAGTTATATAGCCCAACACCAAATGAAAAAAAAAAAATTGTTTTTTTTTTTTTTTTAAGGGATGTAAGATGATCAGTTAGGCAAAAAAAAAACTCCAAGTTCAAAACTTGCTTCTGCCACTTAAAAGTTGTGGATTTGAGCAAAAGATGTCAAAGTTTATTTCCTCTGTTAATTCATGCATTGTGAATTTTAGACATTCATATTTAGTGAACAGTTGCTATACTGGAGGTATCCAGGGTGAATTGTAGGCATTTTCTCATTTATTCAATGATAAGAGTAAATGGAGGAGGTAGCACTGCTTTTCTCATTGTTTAGATGAAGCAAAAGGTTTAGGGGACAGCAGATCAGTAAAACATGAAAAGCCTAGTATAGTTATTGGTTCATAGTAGATGTTCAGTATCAGTAAACTAATACTAATTTCAAAGACTAACTTCCATTTTTCCATTCCTTAAAATTCTTCTTAACCTGTTCATAAAGATGTCATTCAGTCTGGGTTTTGTGAAACTATTACTGTTTTCACAATTAGCTGACCTGTGCTTGTGGATCTGACTACTTCAGTTACTTCCAATTCCAAAGTGCCAGATAAAAGTTGCTCACACATTTATTTATCTCAAAAATATTTATTGATCATCTACAGTTTGCTCTGTAAGGGGAGCTGAGTGGAGCAAGAGTTAGATGAGTCCTTTGCTCTCACAGAACTTAAGTTTAAGAGAAAACAGAACATAAGCCAAAGAAATGAGTATTAAGTAAAATATGCCAGGCCAAGTAATAGTAATGGGGAGAGTGGTACTTGTAAAGTAAGCAAGGAAGACCTCCACAAGGGAGTATATTAGTTCTATAGGCTTGTATAACAAAGTAGCACAAACTAAATGGCATAAACACCAGGAGTTTATGTTCTCACACTTGTGGAGGCTAGCTGTCCAAGATAAAGGTGTCACAACGGTTGGTTTCTTCTGAGTACAGTGATAGAGATTATCTTCTATGCTTCAGTTCTAGCTTCTAGTAGTCTTATTTATTACTTGTCTTCTAGAGGATAATCTCCTTTCATATTGTCTTCTCTCCATGCTTATATGAATGTTCAAATTTATCCTTTTTATTCGGACAGAGCCTTACTGTATTAGAATGTGCCCTTTTGACCAGATTTTAACTTAATCAGCTTCTGCTGCTTCGTTAAGTTGTGGTCAACTCTTTAGGAGCACAGGGATTATAGCCCACTCGTCTCCTCTGTCCATGGGATTTCCCAAGCAAGAATACTGGAGTAGGTTGCCATTTCCTTCTCCAGGGGATCTTACTGACCCAGGATCAAACCCCAGGTCTCCTGTGTCTCCTATTTGGCAGGTGGATTCTTTACCACTGAGCCACCTGGGAAACCCTGATAATCAGCAAAGACTCAGTTTTCATATAAGGTCAGACTCACAACTACTGGTGGTTAGGACTTCAACTTCCCATTGTGTAACACAATCCAGTTCACAATAGGGCATGGGGTTTAAAGTATGTCCAGTTGAGTTCAGTTTAGTCGCTCAGTCATGTCCGACTCTTTGCAACCCCATGGACTGCAGCTCGCCAGGCCTCCCTGTCCCATTACCAACTCCCGGAATTTACTCAAACTCATGTCCATTGAGTGGGTGATGCCATCCAACCATCTCATCCTCTGTCGTCCCATTCTCCTCCCTCCTTTAATCTTTCCCATCCTCAGGGTCTTTTCCAGTGAATCAGTGCTTCACATCAGGTGGCCAAAGTATTGGAGTTTCAGCTTCAGTATCAGTCCTTCCAATGAACATTTAGGACTGATCTCCTTTAGGATGGACTGGTTGGATCTCCTTGCAGTCCAAGGGACTCTCAAGAGTCTTCTCCAACACCATAGTTCAAAAGCATCAATTCTTCAGCACTCAGCTTTCTTTATAGTCCGACTCACATCCATACATGACTACAGGAAAAACCGTATCTTTGACTGCTGCTGCTGCTGCTGCTGCTAAGTCACTTCAGTCATGTCCAACTCTGTGCGACCCCATAGACGGCAGCCCACCAGGCTCTGCCATCCCTGGGATTCTCCAGGCAAGAATACTGGAGTGGGTTGCCATTTCCTTCTCCAGTCCATGAAAGGGAGAAGTGAAAGTGAAGTCGCTCAGTCGTGTCCGACTCTTAGCAACCCCATGGACTGTAGCCTACCAGGCTCCTCTGTCCATGGGATTTTCCAGGCCAGAGTACTGGAGTGGGGTGCCATTGCCTTCTCCAATAGCTTTGACTAGATGGACCTATGTACTGAACTATAAATACCTGAACAGAGGGAAGCTTGCCAGATAGAGGAGGAACAAGAGGGGAATTACAAGTATTCACCAACAACCTGTACTGAAATATTGTCAGGGTATCTATAATAATCCAAACTGGAAATTTTTCAAATGCCCCAAACAGAGGAATAAACAGTGGGATAGTCAGGCAGTGGAAAACCAAACAGCAGAGTTGTCAAACTATAGACCATGGACAAATATATCCCACTGCCTGTTTTTGTAAATACTCTTTTTTTTTTTTTTTTGGAAAACAACTACAACACTTATTCATTTATATATTGACTGTGGATATTTTCACTTTACAATAGCAGTTCAGTAGTTGCAACAGAGCCTACATTACTCACAAAAATGAAAATATTAACTATCCATTTCTTTTTTAAAAAGTTTGCTATCCACTCCTGCTAAACACCAATGACAGTTGACCATAATCTCATACCAAAAAAAAAATCCGAAGACTAGACTATGCATGAAGCCTTCTATATAAAATAAAATAAATCATCTGAATTGGTGATAGTCACACTGGTTATTATCATTTCTGGGTTGTAGTGACTAGAAAGGAAATAATGGTAAAGGAGGAGGGAGAGTTTTGGGATGCCTATAACGAATGCTTTGTTTTGTTTTGTTTTTCATTTTGTTTATCCAGGTATTGGTTGCATGAGTGGGTTCAGTTTCAGTCTGTGAAAATTTATGAAGGCTTTACACTTATACTCAAGTTTCTGTCTTTGTGTGTAGTTGAAAGTTTTCAAAATGAATCCATCCTAAAATGAGCAAATAAGGTTGCAAGCTTTGCATATTTCTAGAACAAAATACGAAGAGTTAGGCTGGCCAGCTTATTTCAACATGTAGATATTATAAACAAATACCATCTTTTGTCAGGTTAAAGACAAAATGACAAAATGAAACTTTAATTTGAGTAATTTCTTTCCTCTGTTGTTACTCTTCAGTTGCTAAGTCTTCTCCAACTCTTTGCAACCCCATGGACTGCAGCATGCCAAGCTTCCCTGTTCTTTGTGGTTCACCATCTCCCAGACATTGCTCAAACTCACATCCATTGAGTTGGTGATGCTGTCCAACCATTTCATCCTCTGTCGCCTCCTTCTCTTCCTGCCCTCAGTCTTCTTAAGCATCAAAGTCTTTTCCAATTAGTTGGCTCTTCATGTCAGGTGGCCAAAGTAGTGGAGCTTCAGCATCTGTTCTTCCAGTGAATAGTCAGGGTTGACTTCCTTTAGGATTAGCAGACATGATCTCCTTGCTATCCAGGGGATTCTCAAGAGTCTTCTCCAGCACCACAGTCTGAAAGCAACCCTTCTTTGGTGTTCAGCCTTCTTTATGGTCCAGCTCTCACACCCGTACATGTCTACTGGAAAAACCCTATCTTTGACTACATGATATGGGCCTTTGTCAACAAAGTGATATCTCTGATTTTTAATGCCTCTACTTTCCTCTATTCAAGACTAAATAACTTTCTGCAATGATGGGTGTGTTCTGTTTTGCATTACCCATTTCAGTAGCCACCAGTCATACATGTCTGTTGAGCATCTGAAATGTCTGAATGTCTGAGCAAAATACTTTTTATTATAATCAGTTTAATTTTACCTAATTCAAATGTAATTTAATTTAGCCACATGTGGATAGTGGCTACCTTGCAGGAGGGCACAGCTCTCCCTATTATATGGCACAACTCTCTATATCCTCAGCACTCTTCTTCTCCACCCAGCTCTACCCCCATATCCTTACCAGGTTCATACTTTATTGCACCCAGAAAAACTAAAATCTCAATTTCCTTCTTAGTACAAATGAGTGTGCATCTAATGCTTTTAAGAAGGCTAAAATTGCTTTCCATATTTGAGTAAGTTTTATGTTTGTAATGTATAAACTCAAAGGATGTAAAGAGCGTAGATTTAAGGGTTATGCAGGTTTATTAGCTAAAACACTTGACTTTGAGATTGTCTTACCTATTATGACTTTATAAAGCTTTTTAATAGAATGTCGTCTTAATGTTGTGTACCTGAAAAGATAGAGGAAGTAGAAAAAATTGCTTTCTGAATCAGTTGTGCCCCCAATTCTATCAGTGTTAATTTCTCTCTGGTGCTGAGAAAATAGCAGACCTTGTATATTGAAAATAAAGTTATGGTGCTCTTAAAGGGGAAATCAATCAAAAATTCTAAGCTTTAAGTGGGTAATATACCTTAAACTCACCTTTCAGGGACATTTTTTTTTTTTGTATTTTAATGACATTTTTAGATGTTTCATATTTTTGAAGCACATATAATAACCATAAAATAGTTCATTCAAGCATTGTTCCTAATATGGACACAAACACATTTATAAAAGCAAGGAAACAGCTACTCAAATTTAGAAGAGCTATTATAATTATGTTACTATGAGGGTTTACTACTTACTTTGAGGTTAATGTAAAGATACATTACTGATTTGCTAGAGATCTTAAACCAATAGATAAGCTTTAGAATAATCTAGGAAATGATCATTTACCTGATATCTAAACAAATAAAAAATCAAATGAATCACCTTTGGAATATCATCTTTTGTTTGTCAGGTTAAAGACAAAATGACAACACTTCCAAAAAAAAAAGAAAAACCCTAATAATCACCATGAATATATCTAAACAATGAACTCTTGACTGAGTTATGGTTCTTCATAGACTTTGGGCTTCCCTGGTGGCTCAGATGGTAAAGAATCTGCTTGCAATGCAGCAGACCTGGGTTCAACCCCTGAGTCAGGAAGATACCCTAGAGAAGGGAATGGCTACTCACTCCAGTATTTTTGCCTGGAGAATTCTATGAAGAGAGGAGCTTCGTGGGCTACAGTCCATGGGGTCTCAAAGAGTAGGACATGACTGAGTGACAAACACGTAGACTTTGAAAGTGTACAATTATGTATAGTAATCAATTTGGTCATTCTTTTTCTGGTACTCTGCAATATTTAAATGCTCTCTTTAAAAGAGGAGGATTAAAAATACGGCAGTATAAATTCTCAGCTATAGATTTATTTTACTGTGCTTATGTTTTTAAAATCAGTCAATTCTTTGTGTGGTGCTCATTATAGCTAAGAACAGCGAGTTATGTTGAATTAAGTAACCATATCTTGACCATCATGTCCTAGGGAAATGTAGTGGGGATTGTGTGTGTGTGTTCACTCGGGGATCCCACATGTTTATCTGTAGTTTTATGTGAATAGTGGTTACACTCTGTATTTTTAGGTGAGACAGGAAAAAAAAATGATGAGTGATCTGTCTCCAGAAATTCTGATAATGCTTGCAGTCTATTGATGGTGAAGGGCCTCCCAGATGAATGGAAGCATTTTGTAGCATCATCTTCTAATTCTCTTCCTGCATTTTCCAGCACACATACATAGAATAGACTGAATGCAATTGAACCCCATTATATAATCCATCAGAGTTGAAAATGGGTTAGTGGGGTCCTTCATTTTTTTTCTGGTGTGACCAAATAGCTATTATGAACTGTTTAAGGAATGCTGGTGAATATCTTGGAGCAAGAATGCATGCCAAGTATGTATCAGAACCCAGGGCTGCTAAGAGTGAGAATATGTTGCTAAGCCAAATACAAAACTGAGTTTTGGTAACGGGTGGGGGTGGAGTTGTTTGTTTTTTACTTTTTCTGTATTTTTCTAGTGCCATCAAAGAACACACACAGTGATTCTGTATCAAATGGTGATCCCTAGTTTACTCCTGTAAATGGATGTGTCAATAAAATGACAAATTCTAATATACATATATATATATTCACACTATATTCACACTATTGTTATATAATTCACTTACTTTTTATTTTAGCATTTTATTTCATGTAAGCATATGCACTTCTGTTAAGATCCAAAGGCCAAGCAAGTCAGAGAATTAAAACTTTGGAAATAGCCATTTGGAATGAGATCATTAAGAATGGGGAATTGGAATGTTCCATAAGGTAAAATATTGAGAGCATGTCATCTTTATTGAGTCATATCTACTTTGTTGTTTTCCATATAAGCTAGTCAAAAGCAAGAGTATTTGCCTGAACCATTTCTTTCAGAGACCAGAATTCCAAACTTTCTTTTCTGATTCATCTTCACTGGCCTGCTCCATGTACTCCCTCCTGTAACGGCTAACAGGCTGTGTTGTCTTCCCCTCAGCTCTTCAAATCTTATTCACATTTGCATTTCAAGTGAATCCTACTAAAAGTGTTTTGTAATCCTTTGACTTCCTGATCTTTTATATGTATATGATTCCAGGCACATAATCTAGTTTATATATTATCATCAGTCAAACTACTCTGTAAATGTTGGATTTCTCATGCATACCAAATTATGAACAGTGGACTTGAATGCTAAAAATAATTTTTATTTGATATATGTATACATTCTTAAATTTTTTGGTGTTTTTGTTTGTTTGTTTGTTTGCTTATCTCTTTTACTTTTCTTTGAGAAGTTAAGTAGGACCACACTTATTTGTCCCCTCTCATATCACCCAGTAGTACTTGAATCACAGCAACAATCAATTAAAATAAAACAACCACAGATAATGATATCCCCTTGGAAAGAGAGCAGAATATCAGCATTAAAATCTCCCCAGGCTTCATCTGGGAAGAAGCCATTGGAGATAGCTTGGCCCAGTGGAGAAAACTATGGCAAATTTTGAATTATTTGAACTATGCAAAAATGCCTTAGTCCTTTTGTGCTAAACAGCACCTTGAATTATTTACATAACCAACATATAACAACTTATTGACTTCAAGATTGTAAAGTACCCTATTAATGTTTTAAGCATTTCCCTTTATTTTAACACAAGTAAATTATTTAGGCAATGCTAAAATGTTTTATACTTTGACTAATGAGTAGAGAAAGTGTATATCATATCTTAGTTTAATTGGCTGTTTACCTTATCCTGTGGAAATCATGCATTTATTATTTCGGGCATAATTAACTATTCATATACTCCCTGATGGATCTGTATGCCATTTTTACACTCAGTTTAGTCATTAAGACACATAGCTGTGCAGATAATTGTTGCTTGGAAAAATGTCACTTTTTCTTCAGTGAGGAGCTATGTTTCCACCTAGAGGCTATGACAGATTTCTACCATATCTCCTTCTTCCATGTCATTCTCTTGGCTGTATCTAAACAAGACCTATGATGAGTTTCTCATCACCTTATACTCTCTGTCAGTAGATCCTGATAGTATAAAATAGACCATGGTAATAATAGGTACACAGCATTAAGTCAGTATATCCCTGGTCAGGCTGTATTCTCTATAGTGATGTGGACCCTCCAGAAAAAGAAATGGCTCCAAAACAATACTCCCATGTAATATCCCCATAACTCCTAGACTAATCCATTCTATCAACTAAAGTCATGCCCTATGATAAAGTGAACCTTGACTGACTCAGAAGTTCAAACTATTTCTCAGAATTATATTAGTAGAGCATAAAAAAGGTCACTCAGAACTTTCTTCGATATTTAAACTCCTATATTTTTTACAAACCTATTGTGAAATGGGTGTACTATGAAATATTATAGCTGCTTTTCTACAATATTCAGACCAAAATCAGGCATTCTAAGGCTAATATACTCAGAAAAAAAAAATTCATTATTAAAGATCTCTAAAGAAAAGTATTCCATAATCCCCTAGAGGCAAGCTATATGGTCTTTCCCACAACTCCTCAACTCTGTCTTTCAGTATAAAAGCAACAATAGAAAACATGTTAAAAAAAAAAAAAATGGACATGGCTGGTTTCCAATAAAGGTTTATGTTAAAAAATGGCCAAATTTGGGCCGTGAGATATAAGCCATCCATATTTTCAAGAGTAGTTGATTTTATTAACAAGCAAAGTCAGTTATAGTTAGAATGATTTCAGTAAAACCTATAATCATGGAAAAACAAGTGTGTTTCAACTTGCTTTATTCAGATTTTAGATCTGTGTTTTTCAACAAGCCCTCTTCTCTATAGATGTACATTCAGATGGCATAGCCCTAAAATAAGAGAAGGGACAGCACCTGTGCTTTCATTATTTGACTGGAATAAAGACAACTCCCTGGAGGAGGAAATGGCAACCCACTACAGTATTCTTCCCTGGAGAATCCCATGGATAGAGGAGCTTGTTAGGGTGTAGTCCATAGAGTCGCAGAGTCAGATATGACTGAAGCAACTTAGCGTGAACACACACATGCATTCATTAAAGAAGGGAAAATTCAAAGGTAAAGAGCCCTCTCTTAAATCCTTTCTCTTTGCATCTTCCATGTGTTCTTTCCACTATTTCTCTATTTAAACCAAGAATCTGTATTTTCTTCATACAGGAGATGATTGTTATTATATAAGATTCTAAATAATGGAGTAACATTTATAAAATAATTTTTATGTAATAATTTATATAAAATGCATCACATAGTCTTAAACAATATAGGTTTTTTAAAGCGTTACTCTATGCAAGTTTAAATAAAGGGCTACAATCAAGCAATAAAAATTAAAATTAGAAAAAAAAAAAAGAAAACTCCTGAAACCCTATGTTTATGGACTAATCTAGCTCCTTCATTTTATATGCATTGATTTCCCAGAAAGTTTCTAAACTGAAGATACTCAAGCGGTGTTAAAATGTTCTTTCCAAGATGTTTCAAGCAATTTATACAGCCTACTGATGTTTCTTTGGTCGTTTTTACTACAAATCATTTCCATATAATCTTGCATAGTTATGTCTGTCTTAGCAAATTTCTCACATTTTCAAGAGGTAAATATGTGTGCTGTTGCAACCTGTAACTGTACTGGAAGTTCTGGGCCATTTCTAATGTTCCTCATCTTCTGCTATCTTGACCTCCTAATCCCTTAAACAAGGATTGTGGTTGTTTTCCTAAATAAATTTTAGTACAGCCACCAAAATCTGAGTACCTGGGTCCAAATACAGTTTCCATCCTTTATAAGCTGTGAATCTGGGTAAGATGCTTGTCTCTCTGTGTATCAGTTTTCTTCAGTGAAAATTGGTGATAATGAAAATATGTTTCATAGTGTTATTATAAGGCTATGAAAATACCTAACCTTGTCTGAAGTGGCTCAGTGATAAAGAATTTGCCTGCCAATGCAGGAGACACAGATTTGATCACTGGATCAGAAAAAAACCTCTGGAGAAGGAAATGGCAACCCACTCTAATATTCTTGCCTCGAAATCCCATAGCCAGGGAACCCTGGCAGGCTACAGTCCATGGGGTCACAAAGAATCAGACACCTCTGAGTAACTGAGGACACACATGGAAATACCTGAAGTTCTTTAAATTGCCAGTGCATGGAGTAAGTGATCAGTAAATACTAGGTATTATATTTCTTATTAATTTAAATATCTACAATGCAGGACAGATATTGCACATGTAAGTTAATTTCTTTGCTTGGTTAAAAAAATTCACAAAAGAAAATTAAAAGACATCTAGTCATTCATTGAACAAATATTCATTTTCTTACTTATTTTATTTTATTTTTCCTGTGATAGGAAATCATGCTATAGGGACAAGAAACTATACAACAGAGGCTAAAGGCACAGAGAACTGCAGAGAGGCTGTTGCAGTTAATCTGGAAATAGGTGATAGTGACTTGGACTCTATTTCAGTAGTGCTGGTGGGAACTGGTCATATTGTAGACAAAATTGAAGAGAGAATTAATAAATTTGGCCAGTGCACTAGATAAAAAGTATAAGAGAACAAAATGGTTGATGGCTACTCTACTGTTTCTGGTAAAATGGAGTTGGCATAAATGGAGTAGGAGACGCCTTGAGAGATGAGGAAAAAGGAACATGTTGATTTGAGCTATAGTTAATGACTACAGTGGCTTTATGTATCCAGTTTACTAGACTCTCCAGTTAATCAATCAAATATAAATGTCAGTTTTCCTGTGAAGGTATTTTGTAGGTATGACTAGGTATGACTAAAGTGCAAAATCATTTGACTTCATGTAAGGGAGATTATCCTATATAATCTGTGTGGACCTCATTCAGTGAGTTAAGAAATAAAGCTGAAGCTTCCATCAAGAAGAGGAAATTTCTGCTGTGGATAACAGCTTTAACCCTTGCCTGAGAGTTCCTACCTGCCCTTCCTGACAGCCTACCCTACAGATTTCTGATTTTCTAAGCAGAGTCCCCCGTTACTTAAGTCAAGTGATGGCAGCAATTATTTTAATATCTAACTCCTACTGGTTCTGTTTCTCCAGGGGAATTCTGCCTGTTTCATGATTCATTGAGGACTTAGATGGTATTAGTCTAGAGTTAGAGGAAGAGTCTTGGTTGAAGGTAGAAATCTGGGATTCTTGAGCATCTAGACATTAACTGGAGCCTTGAGATTGGAATTTTATTTCCTATTGCCACTCACTGCAGTGGCAATAGGAAATAAAAGGCTGAAGATGGAGCTCTGGTACATGCTAAGAGATAGAACTGTAGAGATTAAGAAAAATAGGAGGAGTCTGATGATTAGCTGGAGTCATGGGAAATGAGCCTGAAGGAAGTAAAGTCCTGGAAGCCAAATGAAGAAATTGTTTTAAAGAAGAAGAGGGATAAAAACTTTAAAAATAACAAAGAACAAATGGTAAAGTGAAAAATGTATGAATTTGTTCAGATCAAAATTACAGATTTTTTTCTATGTAAGACATCATGAATAATATTAAAACTCCAGAAGAATATTTTTAATGTCTAAAGCCAAAAAAGACATTACTTATGTGGAACACATAAACTATGCCTTCAAACCTCCAACAACAAATACATAAAACTTGATTTTTTTAAAGGTATAAAAATAAAACTAAGGAGGAGACTTATAATAAAAAATATTCCATGTTTCTAGTAATCAGGAAAAATAAGTATTAAAACAACCTTGAGATATTACTTTATAACATCACATTGACAAAAATTGGAAAGTGAGATCATTTCAACTGCTAGTGATGGTTGAAAACTGGGACTTTGGGGAGCTTTTGGGTAGACATAAACTGATATAACCTTTCTAGAGAGCAATCCATCAGAAATTAATGAAATCAAGTATGCATTAACCCAATATCATCTTGGTATAACTCTCCATCCTGCATCCAGCCAGCCCAAAGAAAAACTTATGTGTAGAGTACATACAGAATTTTCTTTGCAGCATTGCATTTGCAGAGCAAGGGAATAGAAAGCAGTGAGATAATCTGTGAAGGTGATAAATAAAATAAATACATTGAATTTATTGCAATGATGCTCCAGAAATAATGAATGAGAGTTATATACAGCAGAAATAAATAAATAAAAATGACAATGTTTAATGGAAAAAAAAAATAAGAAAGCTCAATATCCTTCATATGAATTAAGCCTGCACATCAAAACTCAACTGTACTATATATATATATTTTTTTTTAGAAAGCATGCAGTTCTCAGGTCATGTATTAAACACTTTATATTGGTTACATGTGTGTGGGTGAGAAGAAAAAAATGAAGAGACAATCATTTTTAAAAAATAGTGAGAAGAAGCTAATCTTGCAGAAATGATGATTATGATTTCTCATGAACTTCAAAGTATCTGAAATTAAAGAAATTCTTGTTTTTTTTTAAATATAAATAGCATATCCATAATCACCATCCCAAAGCTTCAGTCTGTCATTATTTTTTGATCACTCAATGTCCTCTTGCTTAAAATTACAGCCCAGTGAACCTACAGTTCTTCATCCTTGCTGGTTAAAGAGTTCTCTGTTCAACTAGTAAGAAAAACAGGCTTCTCAGTAACTTTCAAGCTGGTCTCTGTTTACTCTCTGGTCATTACACGCTATCTGACTCTTTCTAATTAAACCGTTACCTAATGGAGTTGCCGTAGAGCAGGTTAGTTGAAATTCCTTTGAAATAAATAAATGTAACAAGCAAATAAGTCTTTATTTTTTACAAAATTGAACTTAATACTGTTCTATCAAAATTTTAAATGACATAGGCGTCTCTGTTCCGTTCAGTTCAGTTCAGTTCAGTTCAGTTGCTCAATCATGTCGGACTCTTTGCAACCCCATGGACTGCAGCATTCCAGGCTTCCCTGTCCATCACCAACTCCCAGAGCTGGCTCAAACTCACGTCCATTGAGTCAGTGATACTATCCAACCGTCTCATTCTCTGCCGTCCCCTTCATCTCCTTCCTTCAGTCTTTCCCAGCATCAGGATCTTTTCAAATGAGTCAGTTCTTCCCATCAGGTGGCCAAAGTATTGAAGTTTCAACTTCAACATCAGTCCTTCCAATGAATATTCAGGATTGATTTCCTTTAGGATGGACTGGTTGGATCTCCTTGCAGTCCAAGGGACTCTCAAGAGTCTTTTCCAACACCACAGTGCAAAAGCATCAATTCTTCAGCACTCAGGTTTCTTTATAATCCAACACTCACATCCATAAATGACTCCTGGAAAAACCATAGCTTGGACTGGGCAGACCTTTGTTGGCAAAGTAATGTGTCTGCTTTTTAATATGATGTCTAGGTTAGTCATAGCTTTTCTTCCAAGGAGTGAGTGTCTTTTAATTTCATGGCTGCAGTCATCATCTGCCATGATTTTGGAGACCAAAAATATTAAGGCTCTCACTGTTTCCTTTGTCTCCCCATCTATTTGCCATGAAGTGATGGGACCAGATGTCATGATCTTAGTTTTCTGAATGTTGAGCTTTAAGCCAACTTTTTCACTCTCCTCTTTCACTTTCATCAAGAGGCTCTTTAGTTCTTCTTCACTTTCTGCTATAAGGGTGGTGTCATTTGCGTATCTGAGGTTATTGTTATTTCTCCCGGCAATCTTTATCCAGTTTGTGTTTCATCCAGCCTGGCATTTAGCATGATGTACTCTGCATATAAGTTAAATAAGCAGGGTGACAATATACATCCTTGACGTACTCCTTTCCCGATTCGGACCAGTCGTTGTTCCATGTCCAGTTCTAACTGTTGCTTCTTGACCTGCATACAGATTTCTCAGGAGGTAGGTAAGGTGGTCTGGTATTCCCATCTCATTAAGAATTTTCCACAGTTTGTTGTGATCCACACAGTCAAAGGCTTTGGTGTAGTCGATGAAGCAGAAGTAGATGTTTTTCTGAAATTTTCTTGCTTTTTCAATGATCCAGCGGATGTTGACAATTTGATTTCTGGTTCCTCTGCCTTTTCTAAATCCAATTTGAACATCTGGAAGTTCTCGGTTCACGTACTGCTGAAGCCTGGCTTGGAGAATTTTGAGCATTGCTTTGCTGGCGTGTGAGATGAATGTAATTGTGCAGTAGTTTGAACATTCTTTGGCATTGCCTTTCTTTGAGATTTGAATGAAAGCTGATCTTTTCCATTCTTGTGGCCACTGCTAAGTTTTCCAAATGCATCTCTGTATTTTTATTAAATAATTTTTAATCCCAAGTAATATACAAAACTGACAATTGAAAATGTAAAAGTCTATAGCAACCCCACGCAATCTCATAAAATTCTGGAACCAATAGAGGTTCTTTTACCACCTTAACTTACTAGTCTTTTATATTTTCTATGCACACTAAACTAGCCACACTATGCTAAACTTGGCACAGGAGGCAATGCATTTTTCAAAATATTGACCAAGTCTGAAAACTGTCATGTAACATTCTTTTTCTAATGACCTCTAAAAATGTTTTCTATGCACATTTGATTTAATATCTAGAATGCTGCTTCCTTCTTCCAGCCTTCTGTCTTAGCTTTGTGACTGTCAAGGGTGGGAATTTACATTGAGTGTCTCTACAAGTTGATTGATTAACACAATGATACACTCTAGGTCAGAAACTGCCACACTATATGACGTATTGATTTCACGATCAACTGAAATAGCCTTATGTAAAAAAAACATAGTTAGATTTCTTTTTTTCTGAAAACATAGTACTGTAAAGCAAGGCAGGTGGATGAGGACTTCTCCCTTGAACTAACATATCTTATTTAGTGTGTGCCAAAAGGTGGCACAGTGGTAAAGAATCCTCTTGCCAAAGCAGGAGATGGAAGAGACTAGGATTCAATCCCTGGGTTGGGAAGATCCCCTGGAGTAGGAAATGGCAGCCCATTCCAGTATTCTTGCCTGGAAAATTTCATGGACAGAGGAGCCTGGCAGGCTACAGTCTGTCGACACAAAGAGTCAGACATAACTGAGTGACTGAGTACACACTAGCACATATAAAAGACATGATAGAGCTAAGAAAAGTTTTAATGTGGTTAAGCAATACAGCTGTCTGTAGGAAGTTTACAGGACAAGCTATAGGCAGGAAATGTATTCGCTCAGATAAAGATGGGGTCATTATATGATGTCTTTAAACAATTAGGATGCTAAAAACTAGAAGTCTGCTTTGGGAATTATGATTTTGGCACCCTGATTGTTTATAAGTTCTACTTTCCACACAATTGTAGAATACAATTCAGGGGAGTTTTCTGTCAATACACAAAAAGAATTGACCTTCCTGCAGTAATGTGTTCCTAATTTCTTTCTTAGCCATCATTACCAACATTCTGTTAACATTCTGTTCATGACAATATATGTGTTCTCAAAGATGATATGAACTTCCCCTATCATGCACCTCACTTCCTGCAGAGTCTTCATCAGAATCTCCTTTAATCATCCATGTTTTTACCACAAGTTTCTTCAAATCAAATTCAGTTCAGTTCAGTTCAGTCGCTCAGTCATGTCCAACTCTTTGCAACCCCATGAATTGCAGCACGCCAGGCCTCTCTGTCCATCACCAGCTCCCGGAGTCTACCCAAACTGATGTCCATTGAGTCGGTGATGCCATCCAACCATCTCATCCTCTGTCGTCCCCTTGTCCTCCAACCCCCAATCCTACCCAGCATTAGGGTCTTTTCCAATGAGTCAACCCTTCGCATGAGATGCCCAAAGTATTGGAGTTTCAGCTTCAACATCAGACCTTCCAATGAACACCCAGGATTGATCTCTTTTAGGAGGGATTGATTGGATCTCCTTGCAGTCCAAGGGACTCTCAAGAGTCTTCTCCAACACCACAGTTCAAAAGCATCAATTCTTCGGCGCTCAGCTTTCTTCACCGTCCAACTCTCACATCCATACATGACCACTGGAAAAACCACAGCCTTGACTAGATGGACTTTTACTGGCAAAGTAACGTCTCTGCTTTTAAATATGCTATCTAGGTTGGCCATAACCTTCCTTCCAAGGAGTAAGCGTCTTTTAATTTCATGGCTGCAGTCACCATCAGCAGTGATTCTGGAGCCCAAAAAAATAAAGTTTGGCACTGTTTCCACTGTTTCCCCATCTATTTCCCATGGAGTGATGGGACCAGATGCCATGATCTTAGTTTTCTGAACGTTGAGCTTTATGCCAACTTTTTCACTCTCCTCTTTCACCTTCATCAAGAGGCTCTTTAGTTCTTCTTTACTTTCTGCCATAAGGGTGGTGTCATCTGCATATCTGAGGTTATTGATATTTCTCCCGGCAATCTTGATTCCAGCTTGTGTTTCTTCCAGCCCAGCGTTTCTCATGATGTACTCTGCATATAAGTTAAATAAGCAGGGTGACAATATACAGCCTTGGCGTACTCCTTTTCCTATTTGGAACCAGTCTGTTGTTCCATGTCCAGTTCGAACTGTTGCTTCCTGACCTGCATGCAGGTTTCTCAAGAGACAGGTCAGATGGTCTGGTATTCCCATCTCTTTCAGAATTTTCCACAGTTTATTGTGATCCACACAGTCAAAGGCTTTGGCATAGTCAATAAAGCAGAAATAGATGTTTTTCTGGAACTCTCTTGCTTTGTCGATGATCCAGCGGATATTGGCAATTTGATCTTTGGTTCCTCTGCCTTTTCTAAAACCAGCTTGAACATCTGGAAGTTCACGGTTCACGTATTGCTGAAGTCTGGCTTGGAGAATTTTGAGCATTACTTTACTAGCATGTGAGATGAGTGCAATTGTGCGGTAGTTTGAGCATCTTTGGCATTGCCTTTCTTTGGGATTGGAACGAAAACTGACCTTTTCCAGTCCTGTGGCCACTGCTGAGTTTTCCAAATTTGCTGGCATATTGAGTGCAGCACTTTCACAGCATCACCTTTGAGGATTTGAAATAGCTCAACTGGAATTCCATCACCTCCACTAGCTTTGTTCGTAGTGATGCTTTCTAAGGCCCACTTGACTTCCCATTCCAGGATATCTGGCTCTAGGTGAGTGATCACACCATCGTGATTATCTGGGTTGTGAAGATCTTTTTTGTACTGTTCTTCTGTGTATTCTTGCCACCTCTTCTTAATATCAAATCAAATTAGTCTCTCCTTAAAACCTTGCTTCCCCAATTTTTCCACTCTCTACTCAAGAGAGTGGCCTGAGTTGTGTTGCACAGGTCAAGAGATTTGGACAGCTATGAGAAATTTTGTTATTTTGAAAATCTTATTGAATTTATTCTTTTGGACAAGTTTAGATCTCACATATCTCCTGTGTCTTCTCCTATGGTTTTTCTTCGTTGTAATGAAACCAATATCCCCTTTTAATTCTGAAAAATAGAGTGATTTCTGTCATCTCTAAAATTCTCTGGGACCAGAAGAAACTAAACTGCATGAGGAAGGATTGCAGATAGCACTATTATAAAGTGACATGTGAGACTGTCAGGTAGGGAAAAATCTTGTGTCAGTTCACAGTATGATTAACACAACTGTTACAGTCATTACAGTTTACAAAAGTTTATGATTATGACAGACTGTGAAGAAGCATGTATTGAAGGCATCTCTTCATTATTCAGTTGAGGATTCCAAGACTCAAAGAGATTTAGGGCTCAGAACAAATCTTTATTAAGTCTGGAACTGAAATTCACATCCAGGGCATTGAATCCATGTGCCTTTGTAATACTATTCCATGTCTTATCCCACCATGTTTCCCTATAGCTTGGTTTATGATGTGTTAAGTGGAACCATATGAAATTCTCATTTTTGTAAGTCCAAAATAGTCAAATTTTAGCAGTTTCATATGGTTCAGTTAACAGAAACTTGACTTTTAATAAATCATTTATAGTTTTCATGTTTGTAGATGATAATTCTTTAAAATTCCAAATTATTTTAGTGAAAATAGAAATCAAAACTATAACTAACATGAGAGAAATCAAAAATATGAAGGTTAGAATATTATAAAATTGATTTCATCATAATTCAGATTTCTTATATGATCAGTTAGACTTGATATTTCCTCAAACTTGTGATTATTCATCACGTTTATGATGCTACCAATGTCTATGCTAGCTAATACTTAACACATAAAATATATTATTTACCACCTGGTATATTTTATATTTAAGACATCCTTGAAATGGTATTCAAAGCTGATTATTGAAAGAATCTGAAAATCAAATGCATAGGAAATACATAAAGTCTTTTAGCCAAATTCAAGAATTTATAATACCCAGAAAATGGTATTTTTTGGAGAAAGTCAATAAGAACATAAGAACAGCTCCATGTATTTGACTTAAGTAACATTAATATTTACATCTGTGTGTGTGTGTGTGTGTGTGTGTGTGTGTGTGTGGTGTACCACATTTTGTTAACAAAATCCTTCAGTCCATTGTTCCTCAGAGATATGAGGTGACCTTCTTGGGTTAGTAGTTCAGTATAGTTTTATAGAGTCTGAACAAATACCCAGGGAAGCCCCTGAACAAATAAAGTTCAGTTCAGTTCGGTCACTCAGTCGTGTTCAACTCTTTCTGACCCCATGGACTGCAGCACTCCAGGCCTCCCTATCCATTACCAACTCCCAGAGCCTACTCAAACTCATGTCCATCGAGTCAGTGGTGTCATCCAAATATCTCCTCTTCTGTTGTCCCATTCTCCTCCTGCCTTCAATCTTCCCCGGCATCAGGGTCTTTTCCAATGAGGTTCTTCACATCAGGTGTCCAAAGTATTGGAGTTTCAGCTTCAGCATCAGTCCTTCCAAGGAATATTCAGGATTGATTCCTTTAGGAAGGACTGGTAGGATCTCCTTGCAGTCCAAGGGACTCTCAAAAGTCTTCTCCTACATCAATTCTTTGGCACTCAGCTTTCTTTATAGTCCAACTCCCACATCCATACATGACTACTGGAAAAACCATAGCTTTGACTAGCTGGACCTTTGTTGGCAAAGTAATATGTCTGCTTTTTAATATGCTGCCTAGGTTGGTCATAGCTTTTCTTCCAAGGAGTGAGTGTCTTTTAATTTCATTGCTGCAATCACCATCTGCAGTGATTTTGGAGCCCAGAAAAATCAAGTCAGCCACTGTTTCCACTGTTTCCCCATCTATTTGTCATGAAGTGATGGGACCAGGTGCCATGATCTTAGTTTTCTGAATGCTGAGCTTTAAGCCAACTTTTTCACTCTGCACTTTCAATTTCATCCAGAGGCTCTTTAGTTCTTCTTCACTTTCTGCCATAAGGGTGGTGTCATCTGCATATCTGAGGTTATTGATATTTCTCCCAGCAGTCTTGATTCCAGCTTGTGCTTCCTCCAGCCCAGCATTTCTTATGATGTACTCTGCATATAAGTTAAATAAGCAGGATGACATTATACAGCCTTGACGTACTCCTTTTCCTATTTGGAACCAGACTGTCTAACTGTTGCTTCCTGACCTGCATACAGGTTCTCAAGAGGCGAGGCAGGTCAGGTGGTCTGTTATTCCCATCCTCTTCAGAATTTTCCACAGTTTATTGTGATCCACACAGTCAAAAGCTTTGGTGTAGTCAATAAAGCAGAAATAGATGTTTTTCTGCAATTTTCTTGCTTTTTCAATGATCCAGTGGATGTTGGCAATTTGATCTCTGGTTCCTCTGCCTTTTCTAAAACAAGCTTGAACATCTGGAAGTTCACCGTTCACATATTGCTGAAGCCTGGCTTGGAGAATTTTGAGCATTACCTTACTAGCATGTGAGATGAGTGCAATTGTGCAGTAGTGAGCATTCTTTGGCATTGCCTTTCTTTGGAATTGGAATGAAAACTGACCTTTTCCAATCCTGTGGCCACTGCTGAGTTTTCCAAATTTGCTGATATACTGAGTGCAGCTTCGCTTTCTGCCATACGGTTGCTGTCATCTACATATCTGAGGTTATTGATATTTCTCCCAGCAGTCTTGATTCCAGCTTGTGTTTCATCCAGCCCAGCATTTCTAGTGATGTACTCTGCGTGTAAGTTAAAAAAAGGCTGTGTATTGTCACCCTTGACATACTCCTTTCCGGATATGGAACCACTCTGTTGTTCCATGTCCAGTTCTAACTGTTGCTTCTTGACCTGCATACACATTTCTCAGGAGGTAGGTAAGGTGGTCTGATATTCCCATCTCTTTAAGAATTGTCCACAATTTGTTGTGATCCACACAGTCAAAAGCTTTGGTGTAGTCAAAGCCTTAGGGAGACCTTTTCTGAGGAAGAAGTCATAAAAGAGGAAAATTTTCCACACCCTCTCACAGGCGGGTGTGTGGGAAGTTTTGGAATCTCAGAAGGCAACATAACATAACCAGGAGGAAAAAAAAAACAACAACAAAAACCTACAGAATACACGCCTAACGCAACTGCGGAAAAGAGAACTTTGCTGCCAAAAGCTCTAAGGACCTAATGCAGAGCGTGGCCTGCTCACAGAACAAAGGATTGAGTGAATACCAAAGGAGAGCTAGCTGGCTGTATACCAGCCCCTCCCCTCCCGGACGCAGAGAGGCAGGCTTGAGACAGCCAGAGTTGGAAGGCAAGGGGCTGCTACAATCTCAGCCCCAGAGATGGCATCTTCCAGCAAACTGTGAGCAGGCTCCCAGCTGCTAACGACGTCTTCCTGAGATCCTGGATTGTTGACACCCACCAGGAGAGTTGCAGCCTGAGATCAGCTCTCCAGAGAAGACATATGGCACATCTGAGACGGTGCTCTCGCCTCGCACCCGGGAAACCAAGTGGCCAGGACCGGGGAGGTGACTAAGACACATGGCCCTCCTGGGACAGTGCACTTGCCAAGCACCTGGTCATCTGAGCTGCTCCGACCTGGAAAGGGCAGAAATGCACGCCCAACCCACAGAGACTGAGCCAGAACTGTGTCTGAGTGTCTCCTGTGGGGTACGGGTCAGCAGTGGCCTGATGCAGGGGCTCTGGGTGCAGCAGGCCTGGGTATAGCATAAGCCCTCTTGGAGGAGGTCACCATTTACCCCACCGTAGAACCACCAGAACTTACACAAGACTGAGGAAACAGACTCGTGGAGGACACAAACAAAACCTTGTGCGCACCAGGACCCAGGAGAAAGGAGCAGCGACCCCACAAGAAACTGACCCAGACATGCCCATGAACAAATACAGAGTCTTACAAAATACAAAAGTAAATACGAGTCAATAGACAGTATTGAAAAGTGATACAATCAATAAAATGAATTTAAATGACATGAAAGCCACTTTTATTATTTCACAGGTGTTCATATTAACCTGTTTTCTTATCTTTACTGAGATGCTCTAACTAATTATATTATAAGAGTAAACATACAAATTTACTGTTGTGTAAACTAAAATGTGTATAGCGCTGTAAAATCTAAGTACAAACAATGATTTTTCTCTTCTCAAATTAATACTATGAATATAAAACATGCATTCATTTTCTCTGATTGACAGCCCCAATTTTGGATGTATCTTCTAACTAATAGAATGAAAATTGCATTATATAAATCTATTACAGTTGTTCTGTTGTCTATTTTGTAAAGTGAGAAGACTTTATATATGATTTCATTGTCTATGTGTCATAGTGTCTTAACTGACAATACTACCATTGGTAAATTTGGTTCTAATAAGGAACTTATCTGCATACATACAGCCCTGTCCAATTGATCATTTCCTATCTATTGTTATTTATGAAAGAAATGGATCTTTATTAATATTCAAATGTCTTCATGCTTGCATGTGATGGAAGACTTTACTGTGGATTGAATAGGGTCTTAACCAATGAAACACAGGCTGTATCTGTGTGTTATTAAATAAATGAATTCAAGCTCTATTCCTAAAACAATATCCCACCATCCAAAAAAAAATTTTTAAGAAAATAAGAAAGCAGTTTTGTTGAATTAATGACAAAAAAATGCCTCAAATACTCTATTTCAGCCTAGTCTATATTCAAGGGAACTGCCATATTTTACATACTAATTTTATGGAAACTAAAGTAAGTTGACAATTTTTTTTTTTTTAATGTATCCTGTTGCTCATGCCAACTGATATGAATCAGACAGGCCCAAAACTAAATGTTCCCAGCTAGTTTTCAATTAATGAAATAGGAAAGTCAAGTCCTTGGTCTTCATTTTTCTAAACAGTCAAAATGCTGTACTGGCAAAAGTTTTCTTATACTGAGATAAGCAAGGAATGAATATTTTTACCATTAGAATGGTCCTTTGCAGTTTTTCTTTTGCATTCTAAAGTTTTAATTTTGTGATTGATAAAAGACAGCTTTAATTATTCATTATTAAACAGGTCTATTATAGAAAACAGCTGACATTTTCTGAGTGATAACATTATACAATTTTTTTTGAGTCCCTATATTTTCTAAATTTACTACTGTGTGTATTTATTTAATAAAAAAATGGATAAATAACAAATTATCTAACCATAAAAAAGAGAATGAAAGTGTGTTGTAAAAGAAAGAAAGAAAAGACAGAATGAAGGAGGGTAGGGAGAAAGGAAAAAGAAAAAAAGAGTACTCAAATGTTTTTTGAAGATTTAATTTTTCATATGTTTATTACTGTTGTCTTAGTGCTTCAGTTCAGTTCAGTTCAGTCACTCAGTCGTGTCCGACTCTGTGACCCCATGCACCGCAGCACGCCAGGTCTCCCTGTCCATCACCAAATCCCTGAGTCCACCCAAACCCATATCCATCGAGTCAGTGATGCCATCCAGCCATCTTATCCTCTGTCGTCCCCTTCTCCTGCCCTCAGTCTTTCCTAGTATCAGGGTCTTTTCCAGTGAGTCAGCTCTTCGCATCAGGTGGCCAAAGTATTGGAGTTTCAGCTTCAACATCCGTCCTTCCAATGAACACCCAGGACTGATCTCCTTTAGGATGGACTGGTTGGATCTCCTTGCTGTCCAAGGGACTCTCAAGAGTCTTCTCCAACACCACAGTTCAAAAGCATCAATTCTTTGGTGCTCAGCTTTCTTAACCGTCCAACTCTCACATCCATATATGACCACTGGAAAAACCATAGCCTCGACTAGACGGACCTTTGTTGGCAAAGTAATGTGTCTGCTTTTTAATATGCTGTCTAGGTTGGTCATAACTTTCCTTCCAAGGAGCAAGCGTCTTTTAATTTCATTGCTGCAGTCACCATCTGCAGTGATTTTGGAGCCCAGAAAAATCAAGTCAGCCACTGTTTCCACTGTTTCCCCATCTATTTGCCATGAAGTGATGCGACGGGATGCCATGATCTTAGTTTTTGAATGTTGAGCTTCTTAGTGCTTAGCTGTATGAATTTATGCCACTTAACCTCCTTGGGACTCAATTTCCTCGTATCCAAAATGATGAAATGAGATATGGGGATCTCTGAAATCCCTGAACTCTAATGTTATCTGAGTGCATTGGTTCAAATTTCTGCTATTTCATTAAAGCTGAGTCTTCTAATTTCTTGTGTCATTTTAGTGATTTCTTAGACACTTCAGAGATAAAAGTTCTATGTTACTTTCTAAAGATAATAATTGACACTATAACTTGCTATTTGCATAGCATTCTGGACCTACATAGAACCCAGTGTAATTCCATTAATAACAGTTCACTCTATTACAAAGATAAATATTGGCTGAAAAATTATTTCAATCTAAGATTCCTATCAGCCAGTGCTTTATCTACAATACTGCACTGCCCTGCTTTCATAAAAGGTAACCAAGAACTACCTGAATATTCTTTGTTCTTGCAAATACTGCTTTTAAAATTGGTTAATTTGAAAAATATTATTTTTCTCATTTGAGGCAAAAGATTAAGCTACAGTGCAACTTAAAAAATAAAATATTTTTGAGTTTACTGATTTATATTTAGTTTTCTAGCATGTAATCACAAAATTCCTTCTAAAAATGTCCAGAGTTCCATTACGTATGGATGCAATTTACTGCTATGCATAGGCAAAGTCACAATGATACATATTTTGCCACTTTCTAAATAAGCTGCATTGCTGAATTGATATAACCATAATAAGAAAGTTCCTTTGGCTACATGTGGTTTTCATAATACAGTACCTAAAATAAATAGGCAGATCATAACTAGCAAGAATATTTGCCATGTATATAGAAAATCATGTTTGTTTTTAAATATTAGTGTTCAGCATTAAATACTCATATGGGTCTATAAACCATGACAGACCAACAGTCAGGAAAATATTACCTAGATCCCATTTATTTAAAAGTGTCAGTAAGAACATACAATTGTGATGTATTACAAAATCTCCAGTGTATGGTAAAGCATCAAAACGTCTTTTTTTTTAGCATTTCTATCCTCTCCAGCAGTCACATAACATGAATTCTTTTAGGCAAATGCAATACATTTGAGAGTTCGCCATTGTAGAAATTACTTACAAAAATCTCCTCTGTTAAATCTAATATAGGTCTTATGTGACTTAAATTCAACTGGGACACCTGGAAATCTAACCAGTTTTTTTTTTTTTAATATTTGTTTTTCAATTTACTTTTCTAAAGCATAAAGGGACATTAAATTCTAATGGGATGGTAAAAATCTTTTTAAAACATTTTTATTCCCTTGAACATTTTTGTGAGAGTTACATTCAAATGTGAAATGAAAAAAATATTATATTATATTGGCTGCAGATGATGACTGCAGCCATGAAATTAAAAGATGCTTGCTTCTTGGAAGGAAAGCTATGACAAACCTAGACAGCATATTAAAAAGCAGAGACATCACTTTGCCAAGAAATGTTTGTATTGTCAAATCTATTGTTTTACCAGTAGTCATGTACAGATGTGATAGTTGGAACTTTATAAAGAAGGCTGAGCACTGAAGAGTTGATGCATTTGAATTGTGGTGATGGAGAAGATTCTTGAGAGTCCCTTGGACAGCAAGGAGATGAAACCAGTCAATCCTGAAGGAAACTGACCCTAGGTATACACTGGAAGCACTAATGTTGAAGCTGAAGCTCCAATACTTCGGCCACCTGATGCAAAGAGCTGACTCATTGCAATAGACCCTGATGCTGAGAAAAATTGAAGACAAAAGGAGAAGGGGATGGCAGAGGATAAGATGATTAGATACCATCACTGACTCAATAGACATGAATTTGAGCAACTTCTGGGAGATAGTGAAGGACAGAGGAGCCTGGCGTGCTGCAGTGCATGGGGACACAGAGTCAGACACGACTTACTGACTGAACAGCAACAAGTACATTGACTAATTTATTTATGATGTTAAATTAGTATCTGTTTGCAATAAAAATCCAGTCATAGGATTCAAAATAATTAATTCAGGCAGTTACTCTCATTCATTCATTAATCCATTCATTCATTTACTGAATCGTTTAACATGTATTTTTGATCATCAACTATGTGATAGATATTATCACAAGCAATAGGAAGTCAGAAGTGAACAAAAGTCAAAATCCTTATTCCTGTGTAATTTAAAATCTAGTAGACGAAGAGAGAAAATGAGAGTATCATGAAGTGATAAATTTTTCAATAAAAATAGAACAGGGTTAAAGCAGAGAGAGTGACGGAGTGGGAATGTCATTTTTCATAGGAACACAAAAGAAGGCTTTTCCAGTAAGATGATATTTATAAAGAACCCTCAATAAAGTGAGGAGGCGAGCTATGACAAACCTGTGAGTAACATCTACAAAATACTGCTATTAACTAATAGAAACAATAAGAATGTAATTTTGTGTCATAATCAGAGAATCAAATTTTGTTACATGAATGAATGAATGAATGACTAGAATTTCAGAGATGAAAGGACCCATCAGAGATCATCTGCAAACTCTTCATCAACAGTGGTCACTGAAACTTTTCTTTCTTTCTTTCTTTTTAAACATATGTAGGAAACAGAAATTCACATTGTAAGATAGCCAGTTCAGTTTTTCAACAACTTTGTTAACTAGAAAGATACTCTTTATATTAAACTAAAATTTACCTCTCTAAAGGTGGAATATGTGTCTATGGTTTGGATTCATACAAATATAATTCTGGTGACCTGGCTAAAAATGTTCACCTTTAGGCTCGAGAGATTCCTAAATCCGACACTGCATACTAACTGCTGTAGTGAGTGTGAGTATTCATGGACTCCTTGGCAAGTAGCATGGGTTATATGAGCAGTATGCTGTTTGCCAAGTAAAGCTGTGTTTCTGATTTGCCTCTGGTTCATATTCCTATTCATCCTCCATCGGTCAATCCCAACTGTCCTCATTATGTGTCAAACAGGTCTTGATGCCAATGACATCAGGGCGCAAATGTTGGTAGTTCAATCCAGATCATGACAGTACACTTAAAAATAACATTTTTTACCTTGTTTTGTCCTACCCTCTTGATCCCAATTCTGAAAGCTCTAATGCCCTTTTGCTCATTCATAAACATAATATCTTTTTCATTCACCTTACAACAGCCAAGCAGATGTTTTACAATGATGAGCCCTGGTTTGGCTTTTAAAATCAATGTCATTAGGCTTCATTTTTATCTCATCAATAAGCAAGGAGCTGATGTGTACAGTAAATTTTTCTAGAACACTAATGCTTTGTTCCCAAAATATTATTAAAAGTGTTAAATTTTTAATAAATATCATTTTAAATATAGCTCATAAACAAGGCCCTTTCTTCTTAGGGTATAACTATTTCCTTGCAAAGTAACTATTGGGGACACTTTTGGAGCTACTCAAGACTTCCCTGGTGGCTCAGGTGGTAAAGCGTCTGCCTACAATGCAGAGACCTGGGTTCAATCCCTGGGTTGGGAAGATCTCCTGGAGAAGGAAATGGCAATCCACTCCAGTATTCTTGCCTGGAAAATTCCATGGACAGAGGAACGTGGTAGGGTACAGTCCATGGGGTCAAAAAGAGTCGGACATGACTGAGCAACTTCACTTTGGAGCTACTCTACCTATGAAATTCTATACTATTTTATCTTGTTGTGCTCTCTTTTCTGTTATGAGTTGCCTGGGAAGATAGTGAACCCATCCCTGGAAGCATTTTACAATGTTTAGTAGAATCACAATTGAAACACAAGCATCAGGTAGAAGATACCAATGACATTTAGTATCACTCATCACTCTAAGATAATGACAGACTCCACTGTCAATACATCAATGCTTTTTTTGGAGAGGAGGAAGTAAAAGTTTCCGGATTTTACATGAGCTTTGTAATAACCCTTTGGCCTCTCAAATAACTATTTATTTTTCAGCCTATTTTGTTTCTGTGTCACTAAATTTGTTTCATTAGTTTAATATTATCTCTGTAACTAGAACCATATCTGAACTACTGGGAAACTGACTACAGGGCTCTCAGAGCTTCACTCTACTTGGCCAGGGCATTTTCATTATCATAATGTTTTCCTTCATGTTAGGCACATTTAATAAGAGATCCATTGATTTCACTGGCAAATAAATAATCATTCATGTTATTGATTTTGTGGCTCACGTGTTCAAACCATTAAATTTGGGAAAATGAATGACATTGATAGCTGTCAATCCAAGAACATGGAGGTTTTGATCAATATCATGGAGGTTTTTGATCAATATCAGCATGGGGGTTTTGATATTTTAGTCTTAGCTAAAATATCAGCTAATGCATCTTAAAATAATTACCTATGCTGGCACACCTTCAGGTAGAAACTCTTAGAAACTAATTTGAAAGAAAAATGAGTAAGGGATCTTTTTGCATAAACACAAATTGCTCTGTATGTTGCCATCTCAGTGAAATGTAGCAATTTACAGCTTTGTTTTTAAGAAAGATCACAGAAAGCAATGAGCAAGAAACTGCTTCCAAAAATGGTCAGTAAGCATTGTTCCCACTTTGATTTTCTATGGATAATGAGCAACATAACTTTTAATCATAGATTTTCTAGTCAGTCATATCGACAAGCGTATCCTCTTTTTGTTCAGTTCTGCAAAACAGAATATAAGCTGTTCTATATACTAACAAGGGAGGAAAAGCAATGTGAACAAGATCAAAATATGAAAAGAAAGAGATTTATACAAACTCTGGAATAAATGTGATGAATTCACGGTATAAATCTCTTATAGGAGGACCTGTAAGCAGAAGCAGGATAATGTGGGAAAACAAAAAGAATCGTCTATGCCATGTATGCTTTAAAGTATGCCGAGAAAGAGGTAGGTAAAAATATTCACCTATTCAGTAAACCTCTAACCTCCTTGAGATTAGAATTATCTTTGCCAAGTGATGAAGACTTTCAATAACGTCTCTCCATAGCAATAGGATCATGCAACACAGAAGTCAGTTTATCCCTAGTGAACCACAGGAAGACAGTTAATGACACTGTGTCCCAATGCCAATGCTTTGACAATTATTTAAACTAAAGTCTGCTAAAATGTTTTATCTCTCTGAAGACAAGCAAAAATAAGGCCCATCTGAGAGTGACCAAATAACGCCCATCAAAGTTTAAGAGTCTTCTCTTCTAGATTATATGGGAATGCATAAAGAAAAGTTACTGTGAACAACTTACCAAAGATTGCACTTATTTACAGCTGCAAGATAGCTGTTGTATTGAACCTCAAGAAGAACCTTAAGATGGGAGCATGACAGTTTGAGAGCATAAACTAAGTGACACTATCTCTGCTTACAGCAAATTGGTTTAGAGATGGCATGACAGGAATGAAAAAGTTGGCTTAAAACTCAACATTCAGAAAACTAAGATCATGGCATCTGGTCCCATCACTTTATGGCAAATAGATGGGAAACAGTGGAAACAGTTAGAGACTATTTTGGGGGGGCTCCAAAATCACTGCAGATAGTGACTACAGCCATGAAATTAAAAGATACTTGCTTCTTAGAAGAAAAGCTGTGACCAACCTAGACAGCATATTAAAAAGCAGAGACTTTTTAATTTGTTGGCAAAGATTACTTTGCCAACAAAGGTCCATCTAGTCAAAGCTATGGTTTTTCCAGTAGTCATGTAAGGATGTGAGAATTGGACTATAAAGAGAGCTGAGCACCGAAGAAATGATGCTTTTGAACTGTAGTGTTGGAGAAGACTTAAGAGTTCCTTGGACTGCAAGGAGATTCAATCAGTTAATCGTAAAGGAAATCAGTCCTGAATATTCATTGGAAGAACCAATGCTGAAGCTGAAACTGCAATACTTTGGTCACCTGATGCGTAGAACTGACTCATTGAAAGAGACCCTGATTTGGGGAAAGATTGACGGCTCGGCGCAGAAGCGAGGCGGCTGCGACGGCTCGGCGCAGAAGCGTGGCCAAGAGGAGTTAGGCTGGGCCGGGGGCCGGGGGCCGGGAGCCGGGGGCGGCAACCGAGAGGGGCTAGGCCGGGCCGGGGCGGCAGCCGAGAGGGGCTAGGCCGGGCCGGGGGCGGCAGCCGAGAGGGGCTAGGCCGGGCTGGGGGCTGGGGCCGGTGGCGGCGGTGGCGGTGGCAAGAGGAATTACCCAAGGCCCAAGGTAAGAGAAACCCAAGTAAGACGGTAAGTGTTGCGAGAGGGCATCAGAGGGCAGACACACTAAAATTAAAACTACAGAAAACTAGCTAATCTGATCACACGGACCACAGCCTTGTCTATCTCAATGAAACTAAGCCATGCCGTGTGGGGCCACCCAAGACGGATGGGTCATGGTGGAGAGGTCTGACAGATTGTGGTCCACTGGAGAAGGGCATGGCAAACCACTTCAGTATTCTTGCCTTGAGAACCCCATGAACAGTATGAAAAGGCAAAAGGATAGGACACTGAAAGATGAACCCCCCAGGTCAGTAGGTGCCCAATATGCTAATGGAGATCAGTGGAGAAATAACTCCAGAAAGAATGATGGGATGGAGCCAAAGCAAAAACGGTACCCAACTGTGGATGTGACTGGTGATAGATGCAAAGTCCGATGCTGTAAAGAGCAATATTGCATAGGAACCTGGAATGTTAGGTCCATGAATCAAGGCAAACTGGAAGTGGTCAAACAGGAGATGGCAAGAGTGAACGTTGACATTCTAGGAATCAGTGAACTAAGATGGACTGGAATGGGTGAATTTAACTCGGATGACCATTATATCTACTACTGTGGGCAAGAATCCCTTAGAAGAAATGGAGTAGCCATCATGGTCAACAAAAGAGTCCGAAATGCAGTACTTGGATGCAATCTCAAAAACGACAGAATGATCTCTGTTCATATCCAAGGCAAACCATTCAATATCACGGTAATTCAAGTCTATGCCCCGACCAGTAACGCCGAAGAAGCTGAAGTTGAACGGTTCTATGAAGACCTACAAGACCTTCTAGAACTAACACCCACAAAAGATGTCCTTTTCATTATAGGGGACTGGAATGCAAAAGTAGGAAGTCAAGAAACACCTGGAGTAACAGGCAAGTTTGGCCTTGGAGTACAGAATGAAGCAGGGCAAAGGTAATAGAGTTTTGCCATGAGAACGCAATGGTAATAGCAGACACCCTATTCCAACAACACAAGAGAAGACTCTACACGTGGACATCACCAGATGGTCAACACTGAAATCAGATTGATTATATTCTTTGCAGCCAAAGATGGAGAAGCTCTATACAGTCAGCAAAAACAAGACCCGGAGCAGACTGTGGCTCAGATCATGAACTGCTTATTGCCAAATTCAGACTTAAATTGAAGAAAGTAGGGAAAACCACTAGACCATTCAGGTATGACCTAGATCAAATACCTTATGAGTATACAGTGGAAGTGACAAATAGATTTAAGGGACGAGACCTGATAGACAGAGTGCCTGATGAACTATGGACAGAGGTTCGTGATATTGTACAAGAGACAGGGATCAAGAAAATCCCCATGGAAAAGAAATGCAAAAAAGCAAAATGGCTGTCTGAGGAGGCCTTACAGATAGCTGGGAAGAGAAGAGAAGCGAAAAGCAAAGGAGAAAAGGAAAGATATTCTCATCTGAATGCAGAGTTCCAAAGAATAGCAAGGAGAGATAAGAAAGCCTTCCTCAGCGATCAGTGCAAACAAATAGAGGAAAACAACAGATTGGGAAAGACTAGAGACCTCTTCAAGAAAATTAGAGATACCAAAGGAACATTTCATGCAAAGATAGGCTCGATAAAGGACAGAAATGGTATGGACCTAACAGAAGCAGAAGATATTAAGAAGAGGTGGCAAGAATACACAGAAGAACTATACAAAAAAGATCTTCACGACCCAGATAATCACGATGGTGTGATCACTCACCTAGAGCCAGATATCCTGGAATGGGAAGTCGAGTGGGCCTTAGAAAGCATCACTACGAACAAAGCTAGTGGAGGTGATGGAATTCCAGTTGAGCTATTTCAAATCCTCAAAGGTGATGCTGTGAAAGTGCTGCACTCAATATGCCAGCAAATTTGGAAAACTCAGCAGTGGCCACGGGACTGGAAGAGGTCAGTCTTCGTTCCAATCCCAAAGAAAGGCAATGCCAAAGAATGCTCAAACTACCGCACAATTGCACTCATCTCACATGCTAGTAAAGTAATGCTCAAAATTCTCCAAGCCAGACTTCAGCAATACGTGAACCGTGAACTTCCAGATGTTCAAGCTGGTTTTAGAAAAGGCAGAGGAACCAAAGATCAAATTGCCAATATCCGCTGGATCATCGAAAAAGCAAGAGAGTTCCAGAAAAACATCTATTTCTGCTTTATTGACTATGCCAAGGCCTTTGACTGTGTGGATCACAATAAACTGTGGAAAATTCTGAAAGAGATGGGAATACCAGGCCATCTGACCTGTCTCTTGAGAAATCTGTATGCAGGTCAGGAAGCAACAGTTCGAACTGGACATGGAACAACAGACTGGTTCCAAATAGAAAAAGGAGTACGTCAAGGCTGTATATTGTCACCCTGCTTATTTAACTTATATGCAGAGTACATCATGAGAAACGCTGGGCTGGAAGAAACACAAGCTGGAATCAAGATTGCCAGGAGAAATATCAATAACCTCAGATATGCGGATGACACCACCCTTATGGCAGAAAGTGAAGAAGAACTAAAGAGCCTCTTGTTGAAGGTGAAGGAGGAGAGTGAAAAAGTTGGCTTAAAGCTCAACGTTCAGAAAACTAAGATCATGGTATCTGGTCCCATCACTCCATGGAAAATAGATGGGGAAACAGTGGAAACAGTGTCAGACTTTACTTTTTTGGGCTCCAGAATCACTGCTGATGGTGACTGCAGCCATGAAATTAAAAGACACTTACTCCTTGGAAGGAAGGTTATGGCCAACCTAGATAGCATATTTAAAAGCAGAGACATTACTTTGCCAACAAAAGTCCGTCTAGTCAAGGCTATGGTTTTTCCAGTGGTCATGTATGGATGTGAGAGTTGGACGGTGAAGAAAGCTGAGCGCCGAAGAATTGATGCTTTTGAACTGTGGTGTTGGAGAAGACTCTTGAGAGTCCCTTGGACTGCAAGGAGATCCAATCAATCCATCCTAAAAGAGATCAATCCTGGGTGTTCATTGGAAGGTCTGATGTTGAAGCTGAAGCTCCAATACTTTGGGCACCTCATGCGAAGGGTTGACTCATTGGAAAAGACCCTAATGCTGGGTAGGATTGGGGGCGGGAGGAGAAGGGGATGACAGAGGATGAGATGGTTGGATGGCATCACCCACTCGATGAACATGGGTTTGGGTAGACTCCAGGAGTTGGTGATGGACAGAGAGGCCTGGCGTGCTGCAATTCATGGGGTCTCAGAGAGTCGGACACGACTGAGCGACTGAACTGAACTGAACTGACAGTGGGAAGAGAAGGGGATTACAGAGGATGAGATGATTGGATGGCATCAATGACTAGATGGGCATGAGTTTGAGTAGGCTCCAGGAGTTGGTGATGGACAGGGAGGCCTGGTGTGCTACAGTTCATAGGGTCATAAAGAGTCAGACATGGCGGAGCAACTGAACTGAAGTGAACTGACAGGAAAGAACAGAAAGACTTGCAAAAAAAAAAAAAAAACTTTCCAGATATTTTCTTCTTTTCATGAATCTTGTATTGCTTTCTCTTCTTAACTCTATTGTTATTCTAGATCCATTGTTGTAGTCATGTGAGTGTAAAACCTGGTCTAAAACAAAAGATTCTCTTGACTTTTAGTTATGGCATTCTTGGTGTGTATACCTTCAGTGTAAGAGAGCATGAAAGGAGAGAAACACAGGAAGATGAGATACAAGAGCACAGTCAATAATGAATACAATTAATACATTGTAATATCACTGATGGCATTAACCTCTTCTAAACCTTCCTTGGAACTACCTAATTTTGTTATGGAGAAATAATTCATTGAAAACAGTAACTCTTACCAGTAGATATAGAGTTAAAAGCTGCAGAAAGGCAGAATAACCTGTAGTTACCCTGTACCAGCTCTGAAGTCCCACAGCTTCAAGCTGAATACTGGATGCATTGTTATATATGTGTATAGAGAAGTGATATAAATTCTCTGAGGCTCACCTTCCCCATTTGTAAAGTGGAGATAATAATCACGTTTTGCAAAGATGAAGTGAGATAAGAGATGTCAAGCATTCATAAAGTGCTTGCACTTCTTAGATTCTTGATCAGTGATAGCTGCCAGGAGGTATAGTAGTACTGATGGTGCTAACAGTAGTTGAAGGAGAAGGAGGAGGAAAACCTGGGAGTCTTTTCTTGCAGGTTATAGTGAAAGAGCTTTGGTGTTACATTTTTTAAGATTCAGAATTAAAGGTGAAATAACTCATGTAAAGCATATAAATTTGAGGACTGTCAAATCACCCTAATCCAGGGAAAGAACAGCCACGTAAAGCCAACCAGAAATCCAGGAAAGCCAGAGCAGTCAATGCCTTCCACCATAGGCAAACCAACTCACCAGGGGCCAGAACCCTGCTCCTTTGTCATCACTATATCGTGAATGATAGGAACAAGGACTATAACATTGTTGACAGACTGGACCCAAAGCACTCAAAATGCGTTTCAATTAAAGATGGTATTTAATTGGAGAATCGTTGCTTTACAATGGTGTGTTGGTTTCTGCCTCACAACAATGCAAATACGTCATAACTATATATACATATCCCCTCTCTATTGAGCCTCCCTCTCACAACCTCCATCCCACCCCTCTAGATATCACAAAGTGCCAGTCTACGCTCCCTGTGTTATACAGCAGCTTCCCAACAGCTATCTGTTTTATACATGGTAGTGTGTATATGTCATTGATGCTTTCTCAATCGGTCCCACTTGCTCCTTCCCCTGCTGTGTCCACAAGTTCATTCTCCATGCCTGTGTCTCTATTCCTTCCTTGCAGATAGGTTCATCAGTACCATATTTTCTAGATTCCGTATATATGTGTTAATGTATGATATTTATTTTTCTTAAATATGGTAAGTTAATACTGTATATTGGTTATTCAACATTTTTTTTTTAATGCTAGACTGTTTCTGTATAACCCAAAGGTTGATTTTCAAATACCACTGAGCTCTTTTCAGTAAGCATAAAAATATTGATTTAGTTGGCTTTCCATAGTGTTTTTTTTTTTTTTTTTTGCAGAGCTCACATTCTTATTTTATTTTTTTTCCTTTAACAAACTTGCATATCATTTTTTGTGACCTTTGCCTCATTAAGTGTATCATGAGTTGTTTTTTTTTTCCCACATCTGCTATGAATCACAAATACACTTACCAGCAAAATCTGCTTAGCTTTAACTTTAAGTATCTGTCTCATAACAATGAATAGAGATAGTATTGTTGTTAACTGAGTTAGATGCTTCCACACTAAATCAAAACTTACCTGCTTCCTCTTTAAAGAAATATACATGACATCCATTATTTGAAGAAAACACCTTGGTAATGCAGAAAGGTGAGATAAAATTGCACTTGTTGGCTTAGATACTTATTTAGGAAACACGGGAATAGTCTCATAGATGAGCATTTTTATGCTTTGTATTGTTGCATAAAAGACAGACTTAGAAATCAAGGTAATAGGAGAAAAACAGAAAAGAGGAGAGATTTTCAACTGTCACTGAAAATTAAATCCTCCGTCTTGAAAGTTATGTATTTATCTCTATTTAAAATTTTGAAGGTGAATATGCTGAATATTTGTATGTCCATGGTACCTTACATATCAACAGGAATTGCCTCATTTGAATTAACAAAAAATATAAAAAATAGCAACTAAATTAATATATTAAAGAATGAATCACTACCAGGACAAAATGCTAGTGAAGCTATGAAGGAACTTTCATTCATTGCCTGTAGGAATGAAAAGTGGCATAGACACTTTGAAAGATGGACAATTTCTTGGAGAAATAAGCATACTCTTACTATACAATCTAGCAACTGCATTCCTTGGCATTTTCTCAAAAGATTTGGAAATGTATATTTATATAAAAACATCCAGCTTTATTAATAACAGGAGTTTTATTAATAATTGCAAAAACCAAGATGTCCTTCAGATAGTGAATGGATAAACTGTGGTACCTTCAGATAATGCAGTATTATTCAGTGATAAGAAGATATGAGCTATCAAGCCTAGAAAAGACAAGGAAGAACTATAAATGTGTATTTCTGACTAAAAGAAGTCAGTCCAAGATGGCCACATACTGAATGATTCCACCAGCATGACACTTTGGAGAGGCAAAACTACTGAGACAATTGAAAAGATCATTGGTTGTCAGATATTAAGGACAAGGAAGCTCTCTATTTTTCTGTGAACCTAAAACTGCTCTAAAAAATGAAATTCATTTAAAAAATATTCTATGAAGTTTAATCAACTGCTATTGATTTTAACATATTTATATGTCAGTCAGGATGCATCATTTGTAGTGTTCAAATAACAAAAATAAGAAATTGTTTAGGAAGTAGAACGTGAAAACACTGGTTTTTGGGTCTGAACAAAAAATATTTCAATTATATGATAACATTAACTCATATAAATCTCTCTTTTTTTTTTTAGCTTACAGAAGTAATCTCATTTACTTTACCTTAATTCATGAACACCATCCATGAAGCTGATGGATAGCATTTTTGTTTTTTTTTTCTTATTCCAGGAAATGAATAAGAGGCTGAGTGATTTGCCCAAAGCTGCAAAAATAGTAAGTAGTGAAATTTTTTGTAACCTACAGTATGTTCATCATTCCTTTGCCTACAAGATAGCAGACAGAAGATATGATCTAAAAGTAAAAGATTGCTATTATTCTCAAGACACTGTTGATCCTATAAGAAAGGATTTGTGTAAAAATATCCATTATTTTTAAAACCTTCCACTTATTTACTAGAGAGGATAATTACCAAATCTAATCTGTAATGCAAAACTGTTATTTTGCAGTTCTTGGTAAGAAAAAAATAATTAATCATGTTATAAAATCAAGTTTTATTTTAATTTTAAAGCATTATAATAGGAGCAAAGCGATCGCTCAAAGAGAATTAACAGTGAGCTAAGAACTTACAATTCACAGTCTGACTCATTATTTCACAGTCTGGCATTCATCATATGCCTCAGTTTCTACTCTAAAATGACAAAGTTGAGACTAAATGATCTCAAGCTTAAAAATTCTCTGATTCTGTGCACATATGGCACTATATTTTAAAGCACATATGCCTCCTGTAAAGTGAAATAAAGTGAATAAGCACACATAAATTGCATGATGATTAAATTTACTGAGAGCCAAAAGTCATAGCATATTAGCCTTACATATGAAAAACTCTCCTAATGAATCAAACTTGAAGGATCTGTCAGTGTGTCGTTGTATAACAGAGAACAAGAACTGTGAAATTGCTGATTTTATCCTAGTGATTCTTATTCTATGGGTCACACACAGAAAAAAGAAGGGGTCAGTAAGTTTCTCATTAATACATATCAGCTTTGGAAAGAAAATAAAATGTCTTTTGACACTGCAACGAACCATAGTGATCTTAATGAATATTACTGCTAAAGAATTCATGCAAATTAGCATTTCTTCATATGCCTTAGCTTGAAAGAAATTAAATTTGGTCTAAATGAGTTAAAGCATTGGACCTAAGAGACATCTGATCATTTCTACCTCCCAATTATTTTACTTTTGCTCAGGTTTTCTTGGAAACAGTTATTTGCTTTGAAACAATGCTATTGTGGTTGGATATTTCTATACTGTATTTATGCAGCTCAAGAAGTTGTAGACTGTAGATTCCAGGTTCAATGTCCATTATGAAACACTATATGTTCATAGGGATAATTTCAGAATCAGATTTATCCTGAAGGCAGATAATCCAAACCATCACTACTAAGTGTTGCAGTTCTTTTCAATATGATGAGCAGTGTTTAAGTGAACCTAGAAGTCAGTGGAAAACAAAAAGCTTATGGGAGTTTTTAAAAGATAATACACTACAAAGCAATTTTTGTTTAAGTGTTGATAACCTGGTTAAAATTAAGGCAAAAAGTGAAATCATATACTTCATGTGGGTATGTTGTAAAACATACGCTCGTCATATGTTGTCACATCATGTGCACAATAGGATACTCACTTAACAAACATCAGTGTTCATTATGATGGTGAACATTTGGTTACACTGGACAGAGATTGCCAACTAAATGAGTAAACATATGCAAAAGAAGCTAATGTAAACCACTGTTTCTCAGTCTTGGTGGCATTGACATTTTGGACCAGGTAATTCGTTTTTAGGAGTTAACCTGTGCAATGTGGAATGTTCAGTAGGACCTCTGATCCTTATCCATTAGATGACAGTAGCACCGTCATGCCCAAGTTGTAGAAACCAAAAATGTCTCCAGACATTGCCAAATGTCGCAAGAATGGTAAATTCTCCCCACAGGTGAAAGTCACTAGTAGAAACATTGACTTCAGAGATACTCACCATAAGAGGACATTTCTTGCATCTTATATTTCAATAAAGCCAGTGAGGCAGGGCTAGTCTGACACTGATTGTGTCACTAGCATGACTAAGAAAAAGTGCATTGGAATGTACTGGTGTATCTGTGCTTGTTGTTGCTTGTCTTAAGCCCTAACCTTATAAATGAGAGTGATGGTTTTATTTATTTTGAATTTGCCTTTGTTTTGACACCATCTATAAAAAAAGCACTGTGGAAAGATTTAAAATTTCAGACCAGTAACTCTCTCTTACATGCCTAACAGATTGGTGCAATATATAAAGTAGACTGCTTCATTGCACACTTAAGGAAGCATAACCTGTACAGGAGGGGGAATGGGTGGAAGGCATGTCACACTGTTACTCTAAGGATAAATAGTACAGAGCCTTCCTTACCAGAGTGCTCCAATAGGAAAAATAAATGTATAGACAAAATGGAAAAGAATAGCTGTCAATACTGAGTTTAGTAAGCCTTTGACAATGTACTAAACTGTGTTACATATTTACCAAACACTATTTCCCTCCATCCTAGAACTGAATGTTAGAAGGCAGATATTTTCCTGAATATACCTACATAATGCTAAGAGAGAAAACAAAGAGATGGGATAGCTTATAAATTTTATGGGTGGAGAATTATTTGCAGTAGGGTACCTGGGAGTAAACACTATCTAGATATTTTTTCAAATTTTGATAAAGTTTAGCTGCTAACTGCTACTGCTAAGTTGCTTCAGTCGTGTCTGACTCTGTGCGACCCCATAGATGGCAGCCCACCAGGCTCGCCTGTCCCTGGGATTCTCCAGGCAAGAATACTGGAGTGGGTTGCCATTTCCTTCTCCAATGCATGCAAGTGAAAAGTGAAAGTGAAGTCACTCAGTCGTGTCTGACTCTTAGCGACCCCCTGGACTGCAGCCCACCAGGCCCCTCCATTCATGGGATTTTCCAGGCAAGAGTGCTGGAGTGGGGTGCCATTGCCTTCTCCAGATAAAGTTTAGATTCTCACATAATAATTAATCTAAAAGAAGGAATGCAAAAAAGGAATATGTAAGTTTGCAGATGACACTAAGCTCATGTGAGTGGTTATAAGCTGATGAAGATAAACTGGAAAGAACTAACAAGGATTTCAGAAAGACCTCAGAAAGAGACTATAGACCTCTGTTACCACAGTTGTTGAGGGGTACATTTAAGAAGAAATCTAAACAATATTTAGATTAATATTTAGATCTCTGGGAGATGATGAAGGACAGGGAAGCCTGGTGTACTGCAGTCCATGGAGTCACAAAGAGTTGGACGTGACTCAGCAACTAAACAACAAACAACAAAAAATAATATTTATGAAATAATGGATGCTAAACTATAGGTCTCAACACTGAAGAAAACTAGAAGTGACTTTTGAAAATTGAAATTATGGAACCAATGATTTCCAAAGATAGAAAACATTAAAAGACGTATGTTTAATAGAATAAAATATAGATAATAATAACAGTACCAAACAGCAAAGACAATGTTCTCCCAACATTCACATAAATTATGGTAAATCTAAACATATAAGCTTGTGTTGTTATAACTGCACCCTCAACAAAGATATAATAAAAGTTAGAACAGTTTTACATCAAGCAATAAATATTCTCAGTAAATTTAAGACTCATTTATGTAAGAATAGACTAAAAGTAAGAATTCTTTCCATCTGCACAGAAGACTCATCATTTATAAAGTCATGGAAAATGTGATTAAGATAGACATGGACTTTTTCAGCAAAACCTAGAATAAAGTAACTATCGGATATCCTTTATGCTTGGAAGCATAAAGCATATCCTTTATGCTTTAATTATAGCTAACACTTCACTATCCTAGAGAATTTCCTAATATAATGTGTATCAAAACTTTACTTATACATTTATTTGTGTGACTGTTTCACTGTCAACATATAAGTTATATTTGGACTAGCAATAAACATATTGAATTTTATATCAGAGAGGACATTATGCCTTCCTACATATTAAACATGAGGTATTCATGAAAAACAAATGAGGTAATAGATATAATAGATATTATAAGTTATAAAAGTAATGCAAATAAGAGCTACCTTGTGAATATGTATGGCTCAGACCTTGACTGTGGACATGGTAGATTGTTCAATGGCCACAAATTCTTCCTCTCCTTATATCTGCATCCTCTAGGAGTCACTGTCTTCAACTGACTCTGAGCTTAAGCTTATGACTGGCTTTGATTGACAAGACCAATAGCAAACATAGAGGAAGCAGATATTTGAACAATGTTCTTTGTTAGGACCTGCTTTCTCTTGTTCTCCTTGGAATCTTTCCACTACCATGAGAAGCAAACTGAGATAGCTTGTTGTAAGAAGATATGTGACCTCACATTTCCATCCATCATACCAGCCAACATCCAACAACTATAAGACGCATCAGTGAGGCTTTTAAGATCTTCTGACCTAAAGAAAGACCACAGACACATTAGCCAATCCAGTAGAGATCAGCCAACTTGGCCCAAATAGTTGAGTTCAATTCAGTCACTCAGTCATGTCCGACTCTTTGCGACCTGATGGACTGCAGCATGCCAGGCCTCCCTGTCCATCACTGACTCCCAGAGTTTACTCAAACTCATATCCGTTGAGTTGGTGATGCCATCCAACCATCTCATGCTCTGTCATCCCCTACTCCTCCTGCCTTCAATCTTTCCCAGTCTCAGGGTCTTTTCCAATGAGTCAGTGCTTCGCATAAGGTGGCCAAAGTATTGGAGTTTCAGCTTCAGCATCAGTCCTTCCAATGAATATTCAGGACTGATTTCTTTTAGGATGGACTGGTTCAATCTCCTTGAAGTCCAAGGGACTCTCAAGAGTCTTCTCCAACACCACAGTTCAAAAGCATCAATTCTTCGGTGCTCAGCTTTCTTTGTAGTCCAACTCTCACATCCATACATGACTACTGGAAAAACCATAGCCTTGACTAGATGGACCTTTGTTGGCAAAGTAATGTCTCTGCTTTTTAATGTGCTGTCTAGGTTGGTCATAACTTTTTTTCCAAGGAGCAAGCGTCTTTTAAGTTCATGGCTGCAGTTACCATCTGCAGTGATTTTGGAGCCCAGATAGGAATAGTACAATTCACTCACAGAATCATGAGTTGAATAGTTGATTTTTTTAATAGTAAGTTTCAGGGTGTTCTGTTTTATAGCAGAAGCTTATTTTGTTAAATTTTCGCTACCTAGAAGTTAGATACATTTACACTTCATCCAAACCTTTTGAATTCTACTTCATAGAGTCATACTTTCACAAAAGCAAGCCCCACAGAGCCTTGGGAAGGAACAAGTGAAATGATAGACGTGAGAATGTATTGCTGATTGCAAAAAGTAATTCAGGTAGCAAGATGGCATAGATTCAATTTTCTGTGCTTCTCCCCTCTGAATTTGACTATATACTCTGGAAATAATTTCACAGAAAATAATTTTTAAAAAACTGGATGATGGAAATAAGAAGTTGGACTATCAAGGAACCTCAAAACTTGAAATATGATACACAGAAAATTTGTCATATATCTTAGACTGGGCAGCAGAGAGGGCTGCAATCTATAACTGCCAACAGGCATAGGAAACAAACAAATGCAAGTAAAGTCTGCTCTTTGTGGGCAAAGGATTAAGAAAAGGGAAGACTAGCCACCCTGCCTCAGAGGCACCAGCAAAGATAGTGTAAAATACCCACTGGCACTGGATAGCTAGAGAATAGGTCAGGGGAAGCACTTTTCATATCAGGAGTCTAGTGAACACCACCCAATGGGCCATGGAAATACCAAAGTTATTCCTGAATAATTCAGTGGGAATGCCAAGTAGAACTAGAAAAAAAAGAAAACCAGAACAGGTTAGCACTGCAAGAGATCAGAAAACTAAAATTCTCATTGGATTGTAGCCCATATAAAGTAAGCCATAAACTACATGCTAAACTTAAACAGATACTTCCTACTAGAATAAAAGATTTAAATAATATCAATAGACTCCTAACATAACATGTAAAATGTCCAAAACACAACTCAAAATGACTCATTATACCAAGATCAGAAAAACACAACTTGAATGAGAAAAGACTATCAGATGATGCCAATATTGAGATGAATCAGATGTAACTATCTAACATAAACTTTAACACAGTCATCGTAAAATAGTTTCAATAAGTGATTAGAAATTCCCAATATAAGTGAAAAATGCAAAATATGAATATCATTATTTGTTAATATATATTATATAATTTATTAAAAATGATATTTATCCCAAATATGAATTAGAGATATGAAAAATGCACTAACCAAAATAGAAAACTCACTGGATAGACTCAATATTAAAGTGAAATTGAAAGAAGATAGAAATGAAAAACTTGAAGGCAGAACAATGGAATTTACTCAATCTGAAAAACAAAAAAGAATAGACAGTCTCCCCCTACCTCCCTCCCCCCAAAGAAAGAGAGATTGAACAGAGCCTTAGGAAACTGAGGTACAATAACAAAAGACCTAAGATTAATATTATTTGAGTCCCAGAAACAGAAGAGAAAGAACCTGGGGCTGAAAAGTTATTTAAATCAATAGTGGCTAAAAATTACCCATATTTGGTGGAATATATAAGAATATAGATTCAAAAGCTGAGAAAATCTAAATAAGATAAACATAAATTAGTCCATCCAAACATCTGAGATCAAGTAAATAATTCATTGTAAAGGCAATAAAATTTTTACAAGCAATCAAGGGAATGCCAAATCAGGTAACAGCTGATTTCTCATCTTAAACTATGGAGGCAGAAGGAATTTGCATAATACTTTTATATGCAAGAAAAAAAGAACTGTCAGATGTGAATTCTATACCTAGAAACAGTGTTTGTTAAGAAGTAATGGAAAATAAAGGCTCTCAATAGTAAATGAAGATTTTCTCAGAGGGGAGAAAAAAGCAACAAAGATGGCATAAAAGAAATGGTAACAGAAGGTATAAACTTCAGAAAGAAAATAATAATGGAATGGTAATAATAATAAAATGATAATAGACTAGAATAATGAAATAATAATAGAAGGGCATATAATAGACTTATCCTGATAAGTCTCTTAATTCATATCTGTTGGTGGAAATAAGAAAAGTAACATTTGTTGTGTTAGTGTATGGAGAGGAAATACTTGGAACAAGTATATGGATATATGTATTTTTTTAATTGGGAGTGCAAAGGACCTAAATGGAAGCAAGTTTTTAATATTCCACTTGAAGTAAAGGGTAATGATACCAATAGACTATGATAATTCACATTTGCATATTGTAATACCTAGAGTAACCACAAAAATCATTCAAGCAATAGACTCAAAAATGCTATTAAATAAAGATGAAATCCTAAATATATGTTCAAATAGCACATGTAAAGAAATCAGAAACAGAAGTAAAGAAAGATAGAAGAAACAAGCTGAAAACAAATCACGAGTTGTCAATGATGCAAATATAATCAAAAATAATCTGGAATGCAATATATTATGGGACAGAAAATGAATGTGTCCTACTACCCTGGGAACCATGGACCAGATATCTGAATTTTCTTGTACTGTGCTTAAAAATGGCTGTATGTTTTAAATGTTGTTCTGCGACTATACAAAGTGTTATTCATTTTGGAAAGAACATTTCTTCATTTAGCCATGGGTGACAGATTCTTGATAGAAATTTCCATTAAAAAACTGAAAACTTTTACAAATATATGAAAACAGTGAATGTCTTTGAGATTTCAGAGTATTATATATTTATATATATATGACTTGTATGTTAATATACATACTTTAGTGATGCATGCCCTAGTGATGAGTAATTTTAAGTTCAATCCTACAAAAAAAGTGTAAGATGCACAAGAAAATGTAATGAAACAGTGAATAGAGATTAAAACAATGAAATTTCATGTTTCACCCAATGAATTGGTATGCATTTAAAAGGTTGATAAGGGCTTCCCTGGTGGCTCAGTCAATAAAGAGTCTACCTGCAATGCAGGAGAGCAGGATTTTATACCTTGGTCGGGAAGATCCCCTGGAGAAGGAAATGGCAACCCACTCCAATATTTTTGCTGGAGAATTCCACGGGCAGAGGAGCCTGGTGGGCTCCAGCCCATGGGGGGTCACAAAGAGTCGAACACGACTGAGTGAATAACACTAAAAGGTTAATAATACCAATGTCTATGAGAATTTGAGGATATAGATACTGTCTCCCTCTGCTAATGAAAATAATATAGTCATTAATATAGTCATTCTGTAGGGAAATTTAACACTATCTATTAAAATGTCAGACAAGCAAGTTCCATAACCCAACATAGCTACTTCTCATCTATCCTAGAGTAACAAATGATTATGCTTAGTGATATATATTATAAAACTATTTACAAAAACAAACATTTTAAAACAACCTTAATGTTCATGAGTAAGGTGATGACTAAATAAATAATGATATATCTGTAGTAAAGGATATCATATATTTCAAATGTGATAAACTCCTATACACACTCACATGGAAAAGTACTGGAGTGAATATAGCCAAGTAAAGGACAAAATATATACCTGGATACTGTTTATATTTTTAAACACGTCAAAAAGACTATATTTCTTTACAGATCTATGTAGATAATTGCACAGGGGAAAAGGTCTGGAATACTATACATCAAACTTTTGACTATTTTAAATATGGTCAAAAGAACCAATATTAAAAATGACAGGAAATGAAAGAGTTTTGTCTTAACTGTAATATTTTAATTTATTCAAGGAGAATGTATTAATTTATAACTAATATTTTTAATGTGTTCAAATGCAGCACAAATAGTTTTTAAATGTGTTAAGATACTGTAAATGTTTTAAAGAGCTACAACCGATTATTAAGGGCTAAAATATAAGCTTCAAATATTTTAAAATTTCTTATAAAATCTCCTTTCTTTGTCAAGACACAATGTCTTGACAGCAGACTGCCAGGAGGCTGCAAGCAGAGACTAGATCATTTTCAGGAAGGCCATGCAGTGCCTGTAGGGTTTTCTAGGGCTCAATTTATAAGGCCAACTCAGAAAAGTATTATCGTGAACTGTAAGTCTTTGCGTGAAGAATCTGTTTGGAAGAAGAAAAGACAGAAAATAGGGCATCAAGTCAAAGGTCAAAAGAGCAGATTAAATAAAGCTTAAGTGACAGGTTGCCAGAAAGATGGAACCAAATCTTGTAGAGAGAGAGACTGAAACACAGACACAGAGTCCTTCAGAGTTTACAAATATCCCACCCTGGACAGCAAATTGTGTGGAATCTTCACAGAAACAAATTATATAAATTAATTGTGGTCATTACAATTTATTTTCTCTGGAAACTATTGGGATTTTTATTCCAATCTTAATGCTCTCAAATTTCTGATATATGCAAACATATTTGGAATCAACTGGCTTGGACTATGATATACAAGGCCACAGACAACTAATCCTTTGTTTCGTTTTCAAACGAAAACGAAACAACTAATCCTACATTTCGTTACAACTAATCCTACATTCGTTTTCAAATTTTTTTTCACTTTGTTTTGTTTTCTGTTTGATTTACTTTGTTTTGTTTTTGCAAACCCCTTGCCAACACTGAATGCACCAGTTTTCTCTCATGTACATATATATATTCTTTTGTTTGTTTGTTTACTTAGAGAAGAATTTCCATTTTTATTCCTTTAGTTATTGCCTACTCTCTAATATATATTATTCTTTTAAAGCTCCATTTAGGTGTTTTTTTTTTCACCTTCTGAACCTACTTTCCAAGTCTCTTCACTTTTTCATCATTTATCTCTCCCTTTATTTTCCAGCTTTCTCAGTCACCCTACAGCCATGCCCATTTTGCACTTTAGCCTATCTCAACAATTTTTTTTTTATTTGTATGACTCTAGTTGGTTCTTCCTTATATCCACCTAGCCTTACTATTGACTAAAATACAGAAACATTCTTACAACATAACTTTTAAATTTTCAAAATCTTGGTCTCTTGACTTTGTTTCCATACGTGTAAGTCTATGCCAATGTTGTTTGCTCTCCCTCTTTAATGACGTCACCTTTCTGCAAGTGTTGAGAAGGAATTCATCTTAGTAGATGAGAATTCCTATTAGACTATCTGTTTTGTTCTTTGCACAACTCACCAGCTCCAGCCATGGCCTTAACTTCTACCATTTATCAGTGATAATGGATGTGAGGAACTAGACACTGACCAAAACAGCTGGTTATTTTGTAATACTCCTTATTCCTCTCAGCCATTCATTGCCAGATAACCAGGTGCCGGCCTGAGTCTCTGATGTAAACTTACTTACTCGCTGCTCTTTCCTGGAAACATATACATGGAAATTGGCTGCCTATTCCAAGAGGCATTTAACTGAAGTTGAACCATCAGTTTGCTCCAATGATCCAGAAATTGCTCCTGAAACTTCTATTTATCCATACAGTGGCAATATCCCTTTTAAATAAGTTTATCCCTTGATCTTTGGAGCTACAATTTTCCTTTTCTATCTACCAATGATTGTTCAAATTTCCATTGTTCTAGTTATCTTTTTAGGGGAGTGACTTTTAAGAATGGGATGCTGTGGACTTGCCACATGTGCGTCCTTTGCCACATGTGTGTCCTTTGCCACCTTGAAATGAAAACCTACCATCTAATCTTTATTGACGTCTGGAGATCATAATCTAGGGCATAGGGGTCTTAGCTTCTAACAGTGATGTCCTTTATAGGAGCTTTGTTAAAAGTACTCAAAATGGTGCATTTGTATGTATTAACATTTCAAATAAACATAACCCTTGACTTTGGACATAGCGGAGGAAGGAGAAGGCAGGACAAATTGAGAGAGTAGCACTGACATGTGTACACTACTGTGTATAAAATTGATAGCTAGTGGGAAGCTACTGTGTAACACAGTGAGCTCAGCTCAGTGCTCAAGGAATGGCTGGGGACAGTGGTAGGAGGGATTTCAAAAGGGAGGGGTATGTGTATACTTATAGCTGATCCATGTTGTTGTACAGCAGAAACTAACATAAAACAAGTATCCACCAAATTAAAAAAAAAGAACATCCTGTGATAAACTATAATGGAAAAGAATATTAAAAAAGAATATATATATATAAACAAATCACTTTCCTATATAACAGAAGTTATTATAATTACAATGTAAAGCAACTATACTTCAATAAAAATAAATAAGAAAAAAATAATGAACAATAGAATAAATGAAGTCTGGGAATTTGACCAATATTGTTAACGATACCATTAAGTCAAGATGCTTAACTAAGAATGTTTATTGTAGCATTTTTTTGAAAACATAAAACACTGAAAGATATCTGGATGTCCTTCAAAACAGTTAACTAATATTTTTGTCTACTTATTCTATGGTATATTATGCAGCTATTATAAACAAGAAAGCATACATGGACTGATTTCAGGTTTGGAAATGATTCTCCTTTAGATGAAAATTATTTCATTTATTGAGTAGCCTAGGAGAGACTGAATAAGCAAACAGACAATTGTCAGCACAGGTAGATAGATACTTTAATCTGATCCACACAACTAATCCAGGAAGTTAACTCATTACTAGCTACATACCCAATCTATTTATAAGTCATACTTATAGTTAGTCAGACTGATATCTCTAGTTACTTATACAGGAAGCCAAGCATAATCCTTATAATAATTGGCCCCACATAGCCAGGATTTGATTAATAAGTGACAACTTCCCTAATTTTTGTTCCATTCCAACTTAACACAAAGCAGTGAACCCCAAATAAACACCCCTAAGCAATCAAATAGTATATCCCACTTCTTAATTAACTTATCTACCTGCAGCTTCCCCATGCCAACCACCTCCAATCAGGGCATACCTGAAGCATCTCATTTTTTTTTTTCCCATTAGAAATCTTTTCCACTCCTCTGCCTACATTTGAGTCAACCAGAACAAGTAATGATGGTTGACTCCCTTGCTATAGCAAGTTCCGAGTAAATATTTCTTGCTTGTTCTCATTTGATTGATCTTCATGTATTCCTACATATATAAAGTGCAATATTGTTTGTAACCTTAAAGTATATGATATATAAACAAGTTTACATGTTTAAATCAACAACAGAAAGAAAAGGAAATTTGTTTAAATTGGAAGATTAGGATTGACATGTACATACTACTATATATAGAATATGTAACTAATAGCAATCTATTGTATAGCATAGGAAACTCTACTCAATACTCATTAATGGCCTACATAGGAAAATAATCTTAAAAAGAGTGGCTATATGTATATATATAGCTGATTCACTTTGCTGCACACCTGAAACTAACACAACATTATAAATCAACTATGCTCCAATACAAATTTCTAAAAAAAAAAAAAAAATAGGATAAGAAATAGCATGTTAGTTTTCTGATTCAGGCTATCAAAATAAAAACAAAGACAAAACTCATTAACTCACTTATTTATGCTTATTTCATATAACATAGCCTATTTCATATAAAAATAACTATGATAGTCATATTTAGTAGGATTTGTAATATCTTTATAAATGTATTTCTTATATTGGGTACTCCTTGTGGCTATTTTAGGAGACACCTGACTATCTGACTTCTATGTGAACACGAGTTCAGAAGTAGAGAGTCCTTAAAATGACTTGAAAATTATTTTTGAACTACAAATATTTAGTTTAGTGTGAGAAAATGTTTAATGCTTTCCTGCTGTTCTTTTCAACATTCATTCCATGTTTTATTCTCAAGTTAGACTTGGGCATTCTAAAATGTACTTGAGTTTTATCTTAAGTACTGCTATATCCAAAGGAACAAAGAATATTCCTTATCAGCCCCTTCCTGATGGACTCCTAATGCATTTGATTCCCAGCTATTAACCCAGGAGACCTGTGTTCACAATCACTTTGTGCTTCTTAAGACCCTACAGGTTTACTTCTGTAAGACATTCTTGTAAAGATTAATACTTGTTTTGGTACTAAACAATGTTTGTCAATATCCTCTTGGCTTGTGACTAAAAAACGAATAGAAGATCAGCCAGTCAAACCACTGGAGATCTCAACTATTCTCTGGAAACACTATTTGCTTAGGGAAGAACCACCCTGGGAAAGTGAACTTCTAACAGTATCATGTAGCCTTTTGTTAGGAAAGTAGAAAAAGATCCATCAATTAGTCAAGCATCAAGACTTAAATTGCTTCAAAATATTTTCAGCAACTCTTGACAATTCAAAGTATGTAATTATAACAAAGTAACTGCCATCAATTAAAATAGATTTCAGTTCTTGGTGAAATATTTAAGGAAATCCAGAAGTTAATCAAATTTCCCAAACCTTTCACCACCTACATGAGTAATAGACCCATGTGTTGACAGAATTAAAAAGAGGAAATTATTTTGTTTAAACTCAAAGCTGTAAGATTTTTCTTCTTAAGAGGGACTTCTAAATTATAAATTGCAAGCTTTATAAGTGAAAGAGAGCCAGTTTGTAGGTCTTTTCAAGCTTTTATTTCAAAGGTTTTACTTAAGTTTTTCCAATCATTTTAGGTAGAAAAATTATTATTATTTCTAAATATAAATAACTTTTGGTGTGTACTCAACATTCTACTTGTCTCTACAGAAATTTTTTAAAATACAAGATTCCATCTCCTAAAAGGACCAGGGGGACTCATTTGCAAATGAAGTTTTTAATGGCTAATCAAGCAACAAAAGCCAAATGGACAAGAAATTATACGAAGGCTTTGAATTGTACATACAAAAGAGTTTTTCATAATAAACAAACATACAGTTATTCTTGAAAAATATACATTGCCTATTGCAAGGTATACTAAGGTAAAATTGTGAGTGAAGGCAAAAGTAGTAACTACATGCCAAATGAACTATATATATAGATAGATAGATAGATATAGATATTTAGATATACATATATCCCATTATGGAGAAAACAACATTTCTAATCATTAATTATTTAACCATTTGAATTTAACTCAGTGTGCATTGTGTGTGCTAAGTTGCTTCAGTCGTGTCCGACTCTTTGCGACCCTATGGACTGTAGCCCACCAGGCTCCTCTGTCCATGGGGACTCTTCAGGTAAGAATCCTGGAGTGGGTTGCCATGCCCACCTCCAGGAAATCTTCCTGATCCAGGGATCGAACCCCTGTCTTTCTCCCAAATTGACAAGCAGGTTCTTTACCACTAGCACTACCTAGGAAGCCCTTAATTCAGTGTACAATTACTCAAATTTTCACTTGTTTTTGCCAGAAAAAACAAAGGGTTAGTTGTCTGTGGCCTTGGAATTCTGATAACTATTTATCCATTTGTCAAAAAAAAAAAAAAAAAATCCATGATTAAAAGTACATCAAATGTCACTGTAACTTTTTGCAGTGACTATGTTGGATTCAAATCACCAGAAATGCATATTTTAGGAGCATAACTTTTTTAGGAAAGATTGTTTGGATTGACTACCATTTATGAAGAATGGTGGAGAGAGAAAAAGTACTTGTTTGAAATGAAAGTGTTGCATGGATTCTGAATTTATCTAGCATTTGATTCCATTCCAATTTAATCTATGCATTCCTAAGTCATTTATTTCCATGGTAACGGGATACTCATTTTAAAAATCACATCAAACTGTGAGAGGGAAAAGATGCAAAGTTTAAGTGGATGTAAACTCAACACGCTGTGAAACATTTTAATGATAAATGAATATTTAAGCAGAGTCCATAACTGATACAATAAAACTAATAGATTTAAGTCAGTGATTGCTAATTTATCCCCATTTTCACAGAATACACACATTGCTCTAGCTTTTTTTTTTCATGTAACATTAATTATTTTATTCTGATTTTTAAAAGTAATATATGCCACTTACAGAAACAGCTTAGAACCTTACCCAGGGAAAGACACATGAGGATGAGGTGTTTTTATGGGTTTCGGTCATAACTTAAATGGAAACTTTTGTAGTGTCCAGAGTACCTGATGTCCTGAAAACTAAGGAAGAGTATGTCCTCAAATTCCTTGCAGCAATAACCCACTTAGGTGGCACCAGCCTTGACTTCTAAATGGAACAGTACATATATGGGAAATAAAATGATGACATTTACATCATAAATCTAAAGAAAACCTGGGGAAGTTTTTGCTCACAGCTTTCACCCTTATTTCCACTGAAAACTTGACAAATGTCAGTGTCATATGCATGCATGCTCAGTCATGTCCAACTCTTTGTGACCCATGGACTGTAGGCCACCAGGCTCCTCTGTCCATGGGATTTTCCTAGTAAGAATACCACGTGGTTTGCCATTTCCTACTCCAGGGGATCTTCCCAACTCAGGGATCAAACCCACATCTCTTATGTCTCCTGAATTGGCAGGCGGATTCTTTACCACTGAGCCACCTGAAAAGCCCGTCAGTGTCATATCCTCCAGGAATTCTCCCAGTAAACTGTGCTGAAGCTTTCCGATGGACCTGAGCTACTGCTGTTGCTGGTTGCTTCACTCTGGGAAACTTCACTAATCAGATCCAGGCAGCCTCGGAGAGCTATAACTTCCAGTGCTTGCGGGTTCCATGGATGACCACTAGACTCTTATAGAAGTGTCTTGGTTAACCTGCCACCATCACTCTGTGAAATACATACTATCACCTCACTATGTGGACATCACCATCCAGTGCAACAACAAGGGAACTCACTCAGCAAGGCTAATGTAATGGATGCTGCCCCAGAATTGCTGCACATATGTGACACCAGTTCCTGTGAACACTCATGGCAGGTCATGCACAATCTCTAGTTCTATAGAGATGCTAACGAAATTGAGAAGAAAGAACATGTTCCCACTGACAATGCCACAACCAAGGAGGAATTTCAGGATGAATGCATTGCTCTAGGTTCTAAGATTATTGTTACTCAACCCATAGTTGCAGACTGGACTGAAACTGTGCAGGTTCCTCAGTGCCAGTCCAGCAATTCCTTGCTGAAGACTAAGCCACTGGAGACAGATCTTCAGCTCCCACTGCTCAAGCCACTGAATGTCTTAAGATATGCTTCCACAGGCTCTTAAACAGAAAATGGAAATAAGGTCTATGGAAAATAATTTTACTTGGGAAAAAAGAAAAAAACAACTTGGAGCATACAGAAGACATAAAGAAAGAAAAGTAGCCATACTTCCCATATGCAAGGATAACTTTTGACATTTTGAGGTATTTAATTCCAGCTTTAATAAGTACATTAAGTTATTCATTTGTATTTGCTTCTTATTTATGAAGAGCCTTCTGAAGGAATGATGAAATGTGATGAAAGTATGGTTGAGTAAAAAGAATAAAATAAAAGAAGATCTGTATTTATTTCACTGGAGAAAGACTAACAGTTTATCAGGAGAACATTGATTACAGCTAACCTAAACCTAACTAACAGTGGTTTTTATATTACGAATTAATATTTCCCATACCAAGGATACTCAAGAGTCAAAATTCATTCAACTATTCAGTCGTATTATTATCAAGTTCATTTGTGTATTACCATTCCAATATCCTTGGTGTGCTTGCTTCTCACCTCATGATACCAAAGTCCTTGACCGTTTGTTTAGTTCAACGTAAGATAAAAACAAAATGGACAGAGGCTAGTGACATGTGTTCTTTTTATCAAGATAGCTAAAGTTTTCAATAAAGCTCTCCCAAAAGGCTTTCCATTTAATTTTGCTGAACAAGTATTTTGCAAATATACATATAAATTTATATTTATAACTTTTTAGTAGAACTTAGACATTATTGACCAATGAAAGAGGCCTAGAACAGACCCTTCCTTTGCTCACAGCCTATCAGAAGTAACCAAACATTCTGGACAAATAATTTTTGACTTCTGGCCTTCAGAATTGTGAAACAATGAATTCCTATTGTTTGAGTCACCCAGTTTGTGGTATTTTAATATGACAGCCCTAGCAAACTAATATAATTCCAAACCCTTGTCTCCTTTGTCCACTTTCTCCTGAGAGACAGGGTTGGCAGGGGAAACTGCAAGTATAAATATTCATTTTCTTAGTCCTCATTATGGTAGAGGAAACAGTATTGGTCTCTTCACCTACTCTCAGAGCATACATGGTGATGGGCAGTTTGGGACAAAGGACTGAGGTGGCCACAGCCCATAATTCAAAGTTGAATCTGCCCTCTAGGTTCCTACCTCAAAATAACATCCAATCTCAGTATGTACTATTTCCTGTAGGTCTTCCTGGGTTATCTTGGTACAGCTGATACGATTGCTTCTTTAATGATGCAAAGAATATGTAATTAGAAGAATTCAGTAATTAATTATAAATGCCTCATTTGAATACTTACTGATCAAGAAAATCATGTTGAATATCCTATGTACCTATTAAGAATGTTCAATATTGTTCAAAAGGGAATACTGTGGCTACTGGAGGTTGAGATAAGAAATTAAATTGGTCAATCTCTCTGTAGGACTGTAAATCATCTCTCAGCCTAAAAGATGAAAGAATATTCTCACTCTTTAAAGACATGTAGATGAGCTGGCACTGAGTGGTGGTATATGGTTTAAGTACTATATATTTTTTACACAATCAGTATATACAATACATTTAATATACTATATTTTACTTATTTTAAGAGACTTATTCAATGTCTTCAACAAGTAAATTAAATATTGCTAACCAGACAAATCAGCATCATTCATCTTGAAAATAATATTGAGATGAATTTTGCATAAGATAAAATTAACAACTTTAAAATCAACAATTAATTGGCATTTAGTATATTCACAATATTGTGCAACTAACACCTTTATGTAACTCCAAAACATTAATCACCCCAAAGTAAAACGCTTTATATATTAAGAAACTTTCCCCAACCTTTCTTCCTCCAGCTGCTGGCAGCCACCCATTGTGTCTCTCAATTTATCTATTCTGAATGCTTTATACAAATAGAGTCATATGATATGTGACCTTTGGTATCTGATTTATTTTACTTAGCATAATGTTTTGAGGTTCACTTACTAATGATACTTGGACTGTTTCCACCTTATAATAATTGCAAAAAAGTGCTGTTAAAATGTGCATGTATGTATACTTGTTTGAGTACCTTTTTTCAGTTTTTTTGTATATATACCTAAGAACAGAATCATGAGGTCATATGATAATTCTCTGTGTAACTTTTTGAAGAACTGCCAAACTATTTTCTACAGTGGCTAAACCAAATTACAGTGTAACCAGCAATGTATGAATCTTTTAATTTGTCAAATTCTTTGTCAACACTTATTACCCATTTTAATATTTTTTAATTTTTATTTTTAATATTTCCATACTAGTGGATATGGAGTAGTACAACATTGCCATTTTTATTGGATTTCCCTGAGGATCAATAATGTTGAGAATCTTATCATGTTCTCATTAGCTATTTTTTATCCTCTTTGTCTAATTCAAGTATTTTGCCCATTTTTTAATTGGGCTGTCTTTTTATTGATGGGTTTTAAGAGTCCTTTATATTTCTTAAAGACTAGACCTGTAGTCAAATATATAATTTGCAAATAGCTTATTCCATTCCACAAGCTATATTTTCATTTTTAAAATTATGCACAAAACTATAAATTTGGATGAAGTCTGATTTATCTTTTTTGTTGTTGTTGTTACTTGTGCTTTTGATATGTAAGACTTTTTTTTTTTTAATTTTAAATAAAGCAAATAAAAGCAAGCATACACAAATAGTAGGCAGGCAATTAATTCATACTCATGGGGGTAATTCAAGAGTATTAGCATGTATGTTCATGAAGGTATTAGCAGTTTTTATCTTGCTGGAATGGATGTGATCTTCATTAATTAAATAAAATATATACTATTGTTACTTTGACAACATACTTTTCAGCAAAATGAAATAAAAAGATATACCTCCTTTTCTGAAGTGCGGAATAACATGAAATACAAGCTTGTTTGATTATTCACCAATCAAACATTTTTTGAGTTCCTCTAATATCACTCACCTAGAACCAGACATCCTGGAATGTGAAGTCAAGTGGGCCTTAGAAAGCATCACTACGAACAAAGCTAGTAGAGGTGATGGAATTCCAGTTGAGCTATTTCAAATCCTCAAAGGTGATGCTGTGAAAGTGCTTCACTCAATATGCCAGCAAATTTGGAAAACTCAGCAGTGGCCACAGGACTGGAAAAGGTCAGTTTTCGTTCCAATCCCAAAGAAAGGCAATGCCAAAGAATGCTCAAACTACCGCACAATTGCACTCATCTCACATGCTAGTAAAGCAATGCTCAAAATTCTCCAAGCCAGGCTTCAGCAATACGTGAACCCTGAACTTCCAGATGTTCAAGCTGGTTTTAGAAAAGGCAGAGGAACCACAGATCAAATTGCCAATATCCGCTGGATCATCGAAAAAGCAAGAGAGTTCCAGAAAAACATCTATTTCTGCTTTATTGACTATGCCAAAGCCTTTGACTGTGTGGATCACAATAAACTGTGGAAAATTCTGAAAGAGATGGGAATACCAGACCATCTGACCTGTGTCTTGAGAAACCTGTATGCAGGTCAGGAAGCAACAGTGAGAACTGGACATGGAACAACAGACTGGTTCCAAATAGGAAAAGGAGTACGTCAAGGCTGTATATTATCACCCTGCTTATTTAAGTTATATACAGAGTACATCATGAGAAATGCTGGGCTGGAAGAAACACAAGCTGGAATCAAGATTGCCAGGAGAAATATCAATAACCTCAGATATGCGGATGACACCACCCTTATGGCAGAAAGTGAAGAAGAACTAAAGAGCCTCTTGATGCAGGTGAAAGAGGAGAGTGAAAAAGTTGGCTTAAAGCTCAACGTTCAGAAAACTAAGATCATGGCATCTGGTCCCATCACTTCATGGGAAATAGATGGGGAAACAGTGGTAACAGTGTCAGACTTTATTTTTTGGGGGCTCCAGAATCACTGCTGATGGTGACTGCAGCCATGAAATTAAAAGACGCTTACTCCTTGGAAGGAAGGTTATGGCCAACCTAGATAGCATATTTAAAAGCATAGACATTACTTTGCCAACAAAAGTCCATCTAGTCAAGGCTATGGTTTTTCCAGTGGTCATGTATGGATGTGAGAGTTGGACGGTGAAGAAAGCTGAGTGCCGCAGAATTGATGCTTTTGAACTGTGGTGTTGGAGAAGACTCTTGAGAGTCCCTTGGACTGCAAGGAGATCCAATCAATCCATCCTAAAAGAGATCAATCCTGGGTGTTCATTGGAAGGTCTGATGTTGAAGCTGAAACTAATACTTTGGCCTCCTCCCGGGAAGAGTTGACTCATTGGAAAAGACCCTAATTCTCGGTAGGATTGGGGGCCGGGAGGAGAAGAGGACGACAGAGGATGAGGTGGTTGGATGGCATCACCGACTCGATGGACATGGGTTTGGGTAGACTCCGGGAGTTGGTGATGGACAGAGAGGCCTGGTGTGCTGCAATTCATGGGGTTGCAAAGAGTTGGACACGACTGAGCGACTGAACTGAACTGAATATGCTATTTTAGACAATGGAGATAAACTAATAAAAAGATAGATAACTTCTTACCCTCAAAGAGCCTCCATTCTAGTGTATAAATGTAAATAAGTAAATAAATTCAAATAGTAACAAATACTATGGAAAAAAAAACAAACAGACTATTTTAATTAAAGCAATCAGGGAGAGCTATTGAAGATCTGACAATTGAACTTAGACCTGGATTAAAATTAGGGTGTCGTGCTAGGAAGAATGCATTTCAAGCTAAGGAAATCACAAATGCAAGACCCTGAAGTGTAAATGAGCATTGAGTTTTCTAGGAATTGACAACAGGCCACTGTGGGTCATGGAGAACATGAGGTTTACCTTGCAGTGAGGCCACGCTAGACATGGTATGTATTAATAGAAAGCAAATTGTTGAAAGCCTATTGTTGGTCACTTTATTCAATAACCATACATTGGACTTGAGGCTGATCATTAGACACTATGATGCTTATCCAAGCATAAGAAGAAAAATTGAGAGATAGGGTTATGGATCAGAGAAGGGAAATGTAAAAATAAAAAAGATACAACCTTTATCCCCATGCAATTATAGTCTAACAACTAAACCACCACTAGCACAGGTGTATTATAAAAACACAGCTAAACATAGTTCAAAGCAAAAGAGAGTTCAACTAATTACAAAGGGTTGAATCAGGGAAGCTTCTTAATCTTGTATTTGAAGCATATGTAGTGTTTCTATAGTTGTTAGGAAAATTTTAATTTGAGGGGGGGAAATTTAGAGGCATGGACGAGTAAGGAATGTTTGGAATATAAAATACTGTATTATAGATCAGAAAGTATGCTAAGAAATAGGAAGATACAGAGATTTAATGCTGAAACCTACATGCATCTGGCTCTTCTACACTAGAACCAAGTATTTCAGGAAGGATGGAGGAATTTCATCACCCTTCTAATTTCATCCAGAACCTTAGCAGAAACCATATGTGCTCTGTAAATATAAAGAGGAAATTGATGCAAATAACTTTGTTATGACCATTTCATTTGAAATTTCTTGTAAAATATTCTTAAGCAATGGTGAGAAAATAAATACACATGCTAGGTATTAAGGACTGAATTAATTTCTTTCCCAAATTCCTGGGTTAAAATTGTAACCCTTTAGTTCAGTTCAGTCGTTCAGTCATGTCAGACTCTTTGCAATCCCATGGACTGCAGCTCGCCAGGCTTCCCTGTCCATCACCAACTCCCAGAGCTTGCTCAAACTCATGTCCATCGAGTCGATGATGCCATCCAACCATCTCATCCTCTGTCATCCCCTTCTCTGTGGTGACCCAAGGACGAAACAGCAGATAAAACCAAGGAGGATCTTGAAATGTGGGAACAGAAAAACCAGACACTTGCTATCCTTCCCTCCCCCATGTTGTAACTATTAATGGAACAGTATAACCTGTCTCCCCTCCTACCCCATAGGGAGAAGGTATTTGCCCTACTCTTCCCCCACCCAGTATACATGCCTCATTCAATCAGCAAATGACCTGCAAGACCCCATCCCATTCCTTGTACCCTGGGTATAAAAGTGGACTAAGGACCCCTGTTCAATGTCAGTTCTCCCTTGAGCTGACCCGCTGAAGGTAGCTGACCTGTTCTAACAGCGTCTCCCACTCTAATAAATTTTATTTTCCATCTCTTTCTGTCTCATGTCTGGAAATTCTTTACTAACCCATGCCCGGACAACGACATTTTCCTCCTGCCTTCAATTTTTCATAGCATCAGGGTGTTTTCTAATGAATAAGCTCTTCACTTCAGCTTCAACATCAGTCCTTCCAATGAATATTCAGGGCTGATTTCCTTTAGGATTGACTGGTTGGATCTCCTTGCAGTCCAAGAGACTCTCAAGAGTCTTCTGAAAATTGCAGAGGAAGGTAAGCTTCCAAACTCATTCTATGAGGCCACCATCACCCTAATACCAAAACCTGACAAAGATGCCACAAAAAAAGAAAACTACAAGCCAATATCACTGATGAACATAGATGCAAAAATCCTTAACAAAATCCTAGCAAACAGAATCCAACAACATATTAAAAAGATCATACATCATAACCAAGTGGGCTTTATCCCAGGGATGCAAGGATTCTTCAATATCCACAAATCAATCAATGTAATACACCACATAAACAAATTGAAAAATAGAACCCATATGATTAATTCAATAGATGCAGAGAAAGCCTTCGACAAAATTCAACATCCATTTATGATAAAAACCCTCCAAAAAGCAGGAATAGAAGGAACATACCTCAACATAATAAAAGCTATATATGACAAACCCACAGTAAACATTATCCTCAATGGTGAAAAACTGAAAGCATTTCCCCTAAAGTCAGGAACAAGACAAGGGTGCCCACTCTCACCACTACTATTCAACATAGTTTTGGAAGTTTTGGCCACAGCAATCAGAACAGAAAAAGAAAAAAAAAGGAATCCAGATTGGAAAAAAAGAAGTAAAACTCTCACTGTTTGCAGATGGCATGATCCTCTACATAGGAAACCCTAAAGACTCCACCAGAAAATTACTAGAGTTAATCAATGAATATAGTAAAGTTGCAGGATATAAAATTAACACACAGAAATCCCTTGCATTCCTATACACTAACAATGAGAAAACAGAAAGAGAAATTAAAGAAACAATTCCATTCACCATCGCAATGAAAAGAATAAAATGTTTAGGAATATATCTACCTAAAGAAACAAACGACCTATATATATAGAAAACTATAAAACACTGATGAAAGAAATCAAAGAGGACACAAATAGATGGAGAAATATACCGTGTTCATGGATCGGAAGAATCAATATAGTGAAAATGAGTATATTACCCAAAGCAATCTATACATTCAATGCAATCCCTATCAAGCTACCAACAGTATTCTTCAGATAACTAGAACAAATAATTTCACAATTTGTATGGAAATACAAAAAAACCTCGAATAGCCAAAGCAATCTTGAGAAAGAAGAATGAAACTGGAGGAATCAAACTGCCTGACTTCAGGCTCTACTACAAAGCCACAGTCATCAAGACAGTATGGTACTGGCACAAGGACAGAAATATAGATTAATGAAACAGAATAGAAAGCCCAGAGATAAATCTACGCACCTATGGACACCTTATCTTTGACAAAGGAGGCAAGAATATGCAATGGAGAAAAGACAATCTCTTTAACAAGTGGTGATGGGAAAACTGGTCAACCACTTGTAAAAGAAGAAAACTAGAACACTTTCTAACACCATACACAAAAATAAACTCAAAATGGATTAAAGATCTAAACATAAGACCAGAAACTAAAACTCCTAGAGGAAAACATAGGCAAAACACTCTCCGACTTAAACCACAGCAGGATCCTCTATGACCCACCTCCCAGAATATTGGAAATAAAAGCAAAAATAAACAAATGGGACCTAATTAAAAGTTTCTGCACAACAAAGGAAACTATAAGCAAGGTGAAAAGACAGCCTTCAGAATGGCAGAAAATAATAGCAAATGAAGCAACGGACAAAGAATTAATCTCAAAAATATACAAGCAACTCCCGCAGCTCAATTCCAGAAAAACGACCCAATCAAAAAGTGGGCCAAAGAACTAAACAGACATTTCTGCAAAGAAGACATACAGATGGCTATCAAACACATGAAACGATGCTCAACATGACTCATCATCAGAGAAATACAAGTCAAAACCACAATGAGGTACCATTTCACACCCATCAGAATGGTTGCTATCCAAAAGTCTACAAGCAATAAATGCTGGAGAGGATGTGGAGAAAAGAGAACCCTCTTACACTGTTGGTGGGAATGCAAACTAGTACAGCCACTGTGGAGAACAGTGTGGAGATTCCTCAAAAAACTGGAAATAGAACTGCCATACTGGGCATACACACTGAGGAAACCAGAATTGAAAGAGACATGTGTACCCCAATGTTCATCGCAGCACTGTTTATAATAGCCAGGACATGGAAGTAGCCTAGATGCCCATCAGCAGACGAATGGATAAGGAGGCTGTGGTACATATACACAAAGGAATATTACTCAGCCATTAAAAATAATACATTTGAATCAGTTCTAATGAGGTGGATGAAACTGGAGCCTATTATACAGATTGAAGTAAGCCAGAAAGAAAAACACCAATACAGTATACTAACATATAAATATGGTATTTAGTCAATCAGTAAAGATAACCCTTTATGCGAGACATCAAAAGAGACACAGATAAATAGAACAGTATTATGGACTCTATGGGAGAGGGAGAGGGCGGGAGGATATGGGAGAATGGCACTGAAGTATGTAAATTATCATATGTGAAACGAATCACCAGTCCAGGTTTGACACATGATACAGGGTGCTCGGGGCTGGTGCACTGGGATGACCCGGAGGGATGGGATGGGGAGGGAGGTGGGAGGGGGGTTCTGGAAGGGGAAAACATGTACACCCATGGTGGATTCATGTCAACGTATGGCAAAACAAATACAATATTGTAAAGTTAAAAAATAGATAAATAAACTAATTAAAAAAAAAAAAAGAGTTCTGCAACACCACAGTTCAAAAGCATCAATTCTTTGGTGCTCAGACTTCTATGGCCCAACTCTCACATCCATACGTGACTACTGAAAAAATCATAGCTTTAACTAGATGTACCCTCATCAGCTAAGTTTTGTCTGTGCTTTTTAATATGTTGTCTAGGTTGGTCATAGCTTTTCTTCCAAGGAGTGAGCATATTTTAATTTCATGACTGCAGTCACAATCTGCAGTGATTTTTGAGCCCAAGGAAATAAAGTCTGTCACTGTTTCCATTGTTTCCCCATCTATTTGCCATGAAGTGATGGGACCCAGCACTTATTTTTGTGAATGTTGAGCTTCAAGGCAACTTCTTCACTCTCCTCTTTCACTTTCATTAAGAGGCTCTTTAGTTCTTCTTCACTTTCTGCCATAAGGGTGGTGTCATCTGCATATCTGCAGAGAAGGCACTGGCAACCCACTCCAGTATTCTTGCCTGGAAAATCCCATGGACGGAGGAGCCTGGTAGGCTGCATTCCATGAGGTCGCTAAGAGTCGGACACGACTGTTCAACTTCACTCCACTTTTGACTTTCATGCATTGGAGAAGGAAATGGCAACCTACTCCAGTGTTCTTGCCTGGAGAACCCCAGGGATAGGGAAGCCTGGTGGGCTGCCGTCTATCGGGTCGCACAGAGTCGGACACGACTGAAGCGACTTAGCAGTAATAGCAGCAGCAGCAGCAGCAGCAGTAGCATCTGCATATCTGAGATTATTGATATTTCTCCCAGCAATCTTGGTTCCAGTTTGTGCCTCATCCAGCCCAGCATTTCTCATGATGTACTCTGCATATAAATTAAATAAGCATGGTGACAATATACAGCCTTGACATACTCCTTTCCCAATTTGGAACCAGTCCATTGTTCCATGTCCACTTCTAACTGTTCCTTCTCGACCTGCATATAGATTTCTCAGGAGGCAGGTCAGGTGTTCTGGTATTCCCATCTCTTTAAGAATTTTCCACAGTTTGTAGTGATCCATACAGTCAAAGGCTTTGGTGTAGTCAATAAATCAGAGGTAGATTTTTTTTGGAATTTTCTTGAAAACAAAATCTTTAAAGAGGTAATTAAGTACAGTGAAGTTATATGGGTGAGACCTAACCCATTCTAATGATGTCTGTAAAAGAAGTGATCAGGCCATTGATACGCACAGAGGAGAATATTCTTGAGAGTTCCTGGGACTGTAAAGAGGTCAATCCTAAAGGAAATCAACCCTGAATATTTTTCAGAAGGACTGATTCTGAAGCTGAAGGTCCAATATTTTGGCCACTGATACAAAGAACTTGACTCATTGGAAAAGAACCTGATGCTGGAAAGATTGAAGGCAAAAGGAGAAGGGGGCAGCAGAGGATGAGATGATTAGATAGCATCACTAACTCAATGGACATGAATTTGAGCAAATTCCAGAAGACAGCGGAGGACAGGGGATCCTGGCATGCTGCAGTCCATGGGATCACAAAGAGTCGGACATGACTCAGCAACCGAACAACAACAAATGCACAGAGGAAAGAACATGTGTAGACACAAGAAGATAGCCATGTACATGCTAAAGAGAGAGGCCTCCGAAGACGCCAATTCTGCCTAACATTGATGTCAAGCTTCTGGCCTCCAGAATCGTGAGAAAATTAATTTCTATCATTTAAGCTACCCATCTGTGGCAGTTTATAATGGCAGTTTAAAAAAAGCAACACCAATACACTGAAAAGCATGTTTAACTGACAGTATTCTCTCTCATCCCTATTTGATGTAAGGAATTCGAAGTCTCAGAAAGTGAATTAACTCGGTCTTTGTCACGTGTATCTTGCCATGAAAAAGAAGACATTCACTTTTTAACTAGAGTATGCACATAATCTATTATACTAACTGGGACATTTTTGAGAGTGCATTGGTGCTATGAATAATTATAGTGAGACAATAGGTGTAAACCAGGTCACACATCTGAAAAATAGTATCTTTAGCTCTCTGGAAAAGCAAGCAATTCTCTCTTCAATGGATTTTCTTGATCTATTCTAGCTGAAATTGAAGATGTCTAATAAGTTATTAACAGGATGTTACCAAGTCATACATTGCCTCTTTTACAAGCATTCACAGAAGAAATTTCTAATTTTACTACCAAGAATAATTGTGTTTCGTCTGAGCTTAATTGGCTTGGTTTATCTTTTGGAGACTATGAACTACATGATTGACTATGTCTCCCTCCTCCAGTTAGGCTGCTGGAAAGCTTGGCCCAAATTTGAATGCTGATTGAAGTGTAAAGTTGAGGATACCATGCTATTTTCTTGGTCTCATTTCATTTTTCTGTACTCATCTACATTTTCTTATTACCCTTCCACCTTTGCCTTTTTAAATATCTTGTTATACTTTATGTATCCTTGTGAGCCACATTGAATCCTCTCTGGGAATGTGGTTATATAAATCAATCTGTCACTCAAAATATGGACTCCTTCTTTACCACTGTTCCAGACTTTCTTTTGCTATTCAGTGCCAGTTACAAAATTTGTATCCAGATTCACTCTTACTAGATCATCCTGTTTGTACTCTAGATGTTTATAACTTGTGGGATTCCAAGCCTGTGTGCAGCCATGTGGCGATTCCAAGGTTGTATAAAAATGTGAAAACATAGGGACCATCTGGAAGAAATTCACATTAGGTTGCGATACCTGCTCATGTTTTTTAGTTGCAGTAGAGGAAAAGTAATTTTCCTTCCCCACCATAAAAACTGTACCATTCTATGATTTTTTAAAAGAAAACATTTTCTAAACTTTAGCAACACTACAGGTTGTCTATAATTATAATGTGACACTTTACTCAAATTAACCTAGAACAAAAGAATACTTCTAAGTTTATTACATTGTACTCTGTGTACCATTAATAAATATAGAATTTCACATTGGTCTACTCCAAACATGCAACTGTTGAAACACGGGAAAAAGAAGAGCAGTTCATTAGCATGGATTCAGTAGAATTCTTGCTGTGTTATTCTTTCTGGGTATATTTTTTCCCCAGACATTTAACTGTAACACACCTGCCTTATTTCTCAAAGATACACAGAAATAACCTGTCCTAGTATGCTTCGCTCCGAGTGAGATTAAATGAGCAGCTGAATCTCCAATGCAAGACAAAGGAAGAGAAATAAAACTTGGTATACACTTTGCCTCCATTCAGCAATACCTAAGTTTTGAGATACTCTTACAGTCAGTATGTGGGGGAAATATGTGATGCTTATATGTTTGAATATAGAGTATACGCTGAACAAGATGAATAGAAAAGAGGGTGTTTACGACTGAACAAAGAATGTGTTTAGGAACTGAATTGTGCCCCTTCTGCAACCTCCGAACCATATGCTAAATCCCTAACCCCTTAATGTGACTATTTTGGAAATGGGCCTTAAAAGAGACAATTAATGGTAGAGGAGATCATAAGGCCGAAGCCCTAATCCAGTACCACTGATGTCTTTATCAGAGGCACCAGGGAGCATCACAGAGGACAGGTCACGTGAGGGTACAGACAGAAATTCAACATATGCAAGCCAGAGGGAAGCCTCAGAAGGAACCAACCTGCTGACATCTTGACCTTGGACCTCCAGTCCCCACAACTAAGAAATGAATTCCTCTTGTTTGAACCACCCACTTTGTGGTGTTTTATTATGGCAGCCCAACAGAGGGGACTGAGGACTAATGAAATATATATATACATATATATGTGTGTATATATATATACACACATACATACGTATATATATATATGTATATATATATATAATACTTCTGTCTAATCCTTTGCAAGTTATATTATATTTGAACTGTACTACAGACCAAAGAGTTGGGCTTCCCAAGTGGTTCAGTGGTAAAGAATCTACCTGCAGTACAGGAGATTCAGGTTTGATCCCTGGGTCAGAAAGATGCCCTGGAGGAGGAAATGGCAACCTACTCCAGTGTTCTTGCCTGGAAAACCCCACTTACAGAGGAGCCTGGTGGGCTACAGTCTGTAAGATCACAAAGAGTTGTACACAACTGAAGTGACTGAGAACACACAGACAAAAGAGTAGTTGGGCTATATGTTCTTTTTTTTTTTTCAATTGGCTCTGCTGGGGCTTAGTCCTGGAATGCAGGATCTTTGATCATCATTACAGCAAGCAGAGTCTTCAGTTGCAGCATATAAACTCTTAGCTGTGGCATGTGAAATCTAGTTCCCAGACCAAGGATCAAACCCAGGCCTCCTGCATTGGAAGCATAGATTCTTAGCCACTGGACTAGCAAGGAAGTCCCCTGGCTATATGTTCTTATATCCATTCTGTAGATAAGAACATTAAAAAAAGGGCTTAACCTCATACAAGTTAATTGTTGACTGGGAGCTATAATTGTAAGAGAAAAAAATTGAAATCATCTTCTTGTATAGTTCTCATCTTCTAACACTTTCCTTTCCTACTCATTTTGAACATACCTTCAGCAAATACATATGCTTTATATACATAGAATATGATAGCTTTTACTGGAGTCCTTTGTAGTTTTCCAGATCACTTTTCTACCCAGATGCAACATAAAAAAATTGGCACTGAAAAGATATATTAGCTCTGTGCTGCTCTGATAAAGCAGATTCAAAGTAATGCCAACTACCTGGAGTATCCCAATTGTATAACAGGGCCTCACTTGAAAGACTTCAAAGTATTCTAACAGAATTATAAAGCAATTAAAAAAAAAAAATCCCGTAGATAGATTATAAGTAAAAGATAAATTTTCATGGAGGAATTAAGACAGGAAAGTAAAAAAAATGAAAACAGTGCAACAGTGACAATGTCATAAGATATATATGAACATACCATATAAATGATTGCTAATTTCCTTTCAGCATTGTAGATATGCTTGTATTAATTTATTCAAAACCAGTATATAAAAAAGTTTTGCAATTTAAATGCTGTTTTGGATGACCAGCCACTTGCAAAGGATTCAATAAGCTTTAACAATGTCCATTTTTTAAAAGATGCTTGTGGAGCAGTTTTTAATTGTACTGTAAAAAGATAATTTGGCTCAAATAGCAATAGAAACAGCACTGTCTGATTAGACAGAATGTTCCTGCTCAGTTTTTATATCTTATTTATTTCTGACAGTAGCTTGTCAACAGAGACAACCTATTTATACAAGAGTCGGTGTTAAAGGTAACCACGTATACAATGTCAGGCACATCTGTGTTCAGTGATGTGAAGTATGAAAAAAAAATGTTTTTAAACCAGGAAGGCTATTTTTCTTTGATAATTCGGGGGGTAGAGGGGGAAATAAATGTATTTGAAAGACATCTGTGTTTTCTGTTTAAATTTTATAAACAAACTGGAAAGATTGGATCAATTTGAATACAATTCCAACAAGAAATGAGTTTATAAGCTGGATCTTACTGGTAGAATAGGAAGATGTTAAAAGTAGATTGACCTTAAAATTGAATTTTTATTCTCTTTGACAACAGGTATTTTTAGAATCAAGTGAGAAACCTGGATTTCCTAAAGCATATTACATCTATTCTATGTGTTTCCAGAAAGGGAGATTTAAAAACTAGAAAACAGGAAGCCACATGTGACACCTCCTGACCTCCCAGCCCACATCTAATCCATCAATAAATCTGGCTGGTTTCCATTTTCTTTGCCAAGATACCATTATTTTTTTTTTTTTTTAACCTCTGCTACAGTAATAGACATATTGGTCCCCTTATTTCTTCTGTTTTTACCTCAGTCAACTACTGGACTGAATCCAAATTAAAATTGAAATCTGTTCATCCCCTAGTAAACCTTTCCAGGGATCCCCAATGTCTTAGGACAAACACTAAAATCCTTAACATAACCACCTGATCTTGGACTATCTCTCACTTTCCCGCACACAAAACTTCTTCCCCTTCTCTGTGATACAACCACAAGCAACTTTTTCAGTTCTTGCAATTAACCTTGTCCCCTTCTGGTGAAAACTTACCATATTCAATTCCTGCTCTTAAAACACTATTCACCAGCCTGTTTCTGCTAATTCACTTGAACTCTTCACATCTCCATTCAATTATTTCCTCAGGAAAGACTTCTACAATCTAACTAGGTCAATTTCTTCCTCTCATGTGCTTTCAAAGAACCTTGCCCTTCTTTGTCATACCACTTTTCAGAGCAGTAGTTTTACTTTTATATGTATGACTATGTCATGTCTGTTCATCCGCTCCATTATAAAATTCCATAGTAGCCTGGAAAATGTCTGTGTTTACACACTCCCCTATATCAGGACCTTAGCACAGTAACTAAAACAAAGTTTGTTCTTGGTCATGCCATTAAAAGCTAATAAATTTTATCTTTGTTAAAACTTTTATCTTTGTTCCCTCTTATTGTCACTCAAATTTTTACATAGAGTAGGCACCGTTATTTTTTTAATTGTGATATACCAAAGAAATATGATAAGATTCTATGTCTGGAAAGCATCAGTGGTATGATGTAGTGTGGTACTTAGAAATTTCATATGGTATTTAGAAATATGTGTATTTCTTTTAAGTATTATTTGTCTTTCTTATTGATTCTCCACTTTAAAGTTTAAATATTCATGTAACAATATTAATTAAAAGATTATTTTGTCAAGAAAAAGATCAAAGTTTAAATTTTGTCAGCAATATATTATATCTTAATTATGCATGAAACCCTAATGACCAATTCAGCCTAATTTTAATGTTAGCAAATATTACATATAGATGATTTTTTTTTTTTAATGATAGCCTTACTCATCTGTAAATATATACTCTTATAGATGAAAGACCAAAAAATACCCTTAATAATATAGAGAATGTTAAAAAGTAAATGATTTTGAGCTTTCAATGTATATTTTACTTGAGTTATATTTATTTGAACATGATGGATCCACCTAGATTAGAACACAGTATAATTACTTCTGTTGGTTAAAAATGAACAGCACAAAGGAGATGTTGAACAGATTTAGGTTTGCAGAAAGTAAATCACAGAGAATGAGATGGTTGGATGGCATCACTGACTCAATGGACATGAGTTTGAGGAAACTCTGGGACTTGGTGCTGGACAGGGAGGCCTGGCGTGCTGCAGTCCATGGGGTCACAGAGTCGGACATGACTGAGCGACTGAACTGAACTGAAATCACATGGACCAATTCTATGGGTTCAAAATTCATTTTGTAATAAGTCAGGTGACTTGTGTGGTTGCTTGGTTTGTTTTGTTATTGTACGCATTTTATACCTTGCTCTCTCTTGCCTTAAGCCTTCTTAAGGCTTATGTGTTATTCTTCCTCATGTTTTATTTCCTTTTTTAGAAATTTTTATTTACTATTTTTTGTTCTTGGCTACTCTGGGTCTCTGTTGCCACTCATAGGCTTTCTCTAGTTGTGGTGAGCAAGGGCTACTCTTTGTTGTGGTGCACAGGTTTCTCACTGCGGTGGCTTCTCTTGTTACAGAGAACAGACTCTAGAATGTGTGGGCTTGGTAGTTGTGGCATACGGACTCAGTTACTTTGCGACATGTGGAATTCTCCTTGACCAGGGATTGAATCTGTGTCCCCTGCATTGGCAGGTGAATTCTTAACCAGTGGACCATCAGGGAAGTCCCTCATGTGTTATTTCTATAATCCATTTATAATAATCATTTCTAAATCAAGTCACATATTATGTGCTTATTTTGATTATCTGACATGTGGAACACTGCATTTTTCACCCCTACTTACAGTGTTCCTAAAATAATGTTTTATTTATGGTGGTGGTGGTGGTTTAGTCGCTAAGTAATGTCCAACTCTTGTGACCCCATGAACAGTAGCCTGCCAGGCTCCTCTGTCCATGGGATTCTCCAGGCAAGAATACTGGAGTGGGTTGCCATTTCTTGTGCCAAATAGAATAAATTATAGTAGTCCACCTTACTAGAATTTCACAAAGTGTTAAAACTTCCATACAAAACTTCATAATAATCAAACTTCTAATTTGTGTTTGAAATCAGGGCCATAATTCCACTGATTTTCATTAGTGAAATACTCACTTCTCCATGTCCAGGGGAAAAAGACATTTTTCTCTTCAGTGTAGAGCTCATGCTACTGAATTTAGAAATTCCAGATAATTTAGAGACTTCTTTATAGCAAGCTCACTTTGGGATAAGTTGGGTTAACTTAATCGTGGCTGTCTTTCTTCATGTTAAGAGCAACACTGAAAATAATCTAATATAGTCTGGACCACTTTACCAATTCAGTGAACTCCAGAGTTCCAGATGAGCTACAGAAAGGAAGCAATATATGATCAGGCAGAGGGTCTACACTTATTAGCACCAAGTGCTAGGCTGCCACTGGTAGCAAAACTCAGGCTGCATAAACAATCTCTTCTCTCACTCACTTCCAGGCTGTCTGAATGTGCCCGTAGCTCCAATGCATATGTAATAACCTCTTGTGTGACCAAAAAAACCCCATTACTATGAATTCCTAAAGTTAACAAAGTTTGATGTCTTTCCATTTATAAACATTTGTCTACTCAAGAGGCTGGCACTACTATTATTACTTTATAAATAATCAAAATGGATTCATTATGACATGATAAATGTTAGTTGTAGGATTCTTAACCTTGGAATCATTAAACATCTACGTGTTAAGAAACCACCAAGCTGAAAATCCAGAGACTTGAGTTCTTCCTGCTTGGTTACTGTAAGGGAGAGTAGATCTGAGACAGGCTGGGACCTGGGACCCTTGGAATAACTGCATAAATGTACAGTTGGGGGGAATTTCTGGACAAAAAGATAAAAAAAGACCAGAAAAACCCATCTGCCACTTCTGAAGAGCACGGAGTGAAAAAGTGTTGGGAGCAAAATCAGGGCACTGCATATGCCCTCTGCACTCAACACCACCTGAAGGATGGGCAAAACACCTAAGCTACCCCTCCAGCCGGACCCCTGAGCATACCCATACCCTCACCCCATTATCAGTTTACCACCCACCCCCCCCTTAGGGAGTGAAAAAAGAACCTCTTACTTATTTTCACTCACTCCTGTAGCTGCAGGGGTTCCAGTAAAGGCTGACCTGAATTTCTTGTCTGGCCTCTAATCAATTTCTATTGATTGGAGAAGGTCAAGAATTCTGGTTGGTGTTAGATCCTTCAACTCTCAGGATTCATTCACTCTTCTCAGATTATTCTCAGTGGTCCCAAAGACCCTTGCATTTCTAAACCTCCCTATTTCCATTAGGCAGGTTGAGATCTTTAAAAATATCATAGATGTTGTTGTGTAATATTTTGTAGGTCTGTAGGCTATTTCTGTTCTGTCTAAGCCTTTGTTTAGATGTTTCTCTTTTAATTTGACCTCCTTTCAGAAAATAGTCAGTGCCCTATTTGCTTCTAATTGCTCCATTTGCTCTATTAAAGTTACAAGTAAACCAACAATAAAAAAATTTAGCTATCTCCTCATTTTTTTTCTACCATCACTATTAGTGATAGTTGTCCAAAAGGTCAAGTTAACTACTCAATTAGTTGGCAAATGTTGTATCTATAGGTCATTTTAACAAAACACCAATGTCTTCACCTGAAGAGCAGAATTGGGTCACCAAGTGCATTAGTGCATCACAGACAATTTTTCTTTCACAAGCTGGAAAAGAAGAGAGCAAGAAGCAATAGAAATGCAAAATCTGCCATGATTAGTTTTTGTCCAGAAAAGGAAAATGTGTACCTCTGAAGTGATTAGTTTGTGAAACATTAGCTTTAAAATTTATGTAAATCATGGCAAATTTTGCAGAAGCTCCTTAGTTCTGCTACCTCAAAATAGTCATGGAAGTTATGGATTTTATAGTACCTGAGCATTCAAGTGGAAACAATTTTCCGAGTTCACAATTGAGTGCCTCACATGCAGACACATGTTTGTCAGAGCCCTGAGTACCTTCCCTACTCACGAAAAAAGAACCAGAAATTCCTAAATCCCATCCTTGATTCACTGCTTATTTTAAACTGCTCAAAATTTCAATGATAATGAGTTTAATAAAACAAGCAAATGAAAAAAGCTTATACCCTTAATAGGACAGCTTAAGGTAGATTCCAGTTTTGGGAGTTGCACAATATTTTCAGGCATTTGCTTTCTTTTCTGGCTAAGAAATTTTATGGGTTTATTTTTTGTTATCAATGAGGAGCATTAGCCTGCTGGAAAAAGCGCCATCCTTTTTTGCACTTAGAGGAATGAAATGTCCAGTTTAAAAACCTTTTGGATTTTACTCTATTAATAAGACAATTAAAAAATTGAGAAGGTGAGGGTGGGACGTTCTGGGAGAATAGCATTGAAACATGTATATTATCATATGTGAAACAGAACACCATTCCATGTTCGATGCATGAGACAAGGGCTCAGGGCCGGGGCAATGGGATGACCCAGAGGGATGGGATGGGGAGGGAGGTGGGTGGGGGGTCCAGGAAGGGGAACACTTGTAAACCCATGGCTGATTCATGTCAATGTATGGCAAAAACTATTACAATATTGTAAAGTAATTAGCCCCCAACTAAAATAAATAAATTTATAAAAAAAAAATTGACTGAGATAAAGCAAGAACAGCTTAAGAATAGCTGAAACTTAGGAGGGTAATACATAAATACCTAAAATTCTCCAAAAAAATGAAGCAGAATCCATAGGTATTCCCAACTTAATGGAAAATATGGCCAGACAATGTAAAGGATGTGTGTGTGTGTGTGTGTGTGTGTGTATAATACATATACAATATGTAATTATATATGATGTAAATTTAATGTAATATATGTTAAATTGCCAGTTACCAAATATAATGGCATTTAAACAAAGTAATAAATAGGAAAGCGGAAGCAAAACTACTATTTTGAAATAAGGACCAAAATAAGATTTTAAAGGAAAAGTTTTTTTTTTTTTTTAATATTCATATTAACTAGTTCAGTGTATAGCAACATAGTAAGGGCTCAGATAACACAAGAATTGATGAATGATTGAATAAATGAATGAATGTTTGTGACCTAAGCTAAAGAGATACTTTGTCTAAAATCCTATGCAGTTCTATGCTTTAAGACCAAAAACGAAGCATCTGCCTATATATTTTTAGAAAATGTATTCTGTTGCTTCTATAGTTCTCAACAATACACAAAGCAGAGATTGTTGATATTTGTAGCAGAAGTTCTGTATGTATTTGTTAACTATATATAAGAAGAGTAGGAATAAGTGAAGTAGAAAGTAGTAAAGATCACAGTGAGATCATGAAGATAGATGCTAGGAAGTTACCAATTTGACTTTAAGCTCCTTAAATTCGGTGTTTGTCAGGTGTTAGGCGGGCTTCCCTGGTGGCTCAGACAATAAAGAATCCGCTCGCGATGCGGGACACCTGAGTTCAAGCCCTGGGTTAGGAAGATCCCGTGGAGAAGTGCATGGCAACCCATTTCAGTATTCTTTGCTGGAGAATCCTCATGGACAGCGGAGCCTGGAGGGCTACAGTCCATAGGGTTGCAAAGAGTCAGACAGGACTAAGCAATTAAGCACACACTCACATGCACACACACAGGTGTTAGGCAGGGCTTCTACTGCTTATTTCTCCCAGAATCTGCAACAGTTTCCCTTCTTAAGACCCATGTCAACTGGTGATCAGAGTTAGTCAAATCAAAGTAAGATCAAACCAAAACAAGTAAACAATTCAGCTTGTTATGGTAAAAATATTCTCTTCTATGAAAATCTGATTACACACTCTAGTCCTTCCTCTTGTAAGGTACAAAACTAATCACAAAACTAAGTTTGTTGGAGAAGTTCCTTTCTGCGCTTGATAAAATCCCTATTGTCAGTTGAATCATCTTCATGCACAGATGAGGCGGGATGGCAGCTGATTGGAAATATTGACTCTAAGGCCAGATTGCCTGCTGTCAAGTTCCTGTGAGGATTAAATGAGTGAATAGCTGGAGGCATGTAGAGAAATGCACTACATTGAGGAAATATGCAATAAATGGTAGAGTTTATCATCGTTATATTAATTCGATCTTCAAGCACAGTATTCGCTGATTAGGTACATATGTCACTTTAGATTCTGGTGGTACTCTTACTTTAAAGAGTACTTTTTTCCGGTGGTACTCTTACTTTAAAGAGTACTTTTATTAATATATGTATTGTTGCATTTTGAAATCTGGAACGCATGTGACTACATCATGGCATCTGGTCCCATCGCTTCATGGCAAATAGATGGGGAAAGAGTGGAAACAGTGGCTGACTTTATTTTTTTGGACTCCGAAATCACTGCAGATGGTGATTGCAGCTATGAAATTAAAAGATGCTTATTCCTTGGAAGAAAAGTTATGACCAACCTAGACAGCATATTAAAAAGCAGAGACATTACTTTGCCAACAAAGGTCCGTCTAGTCAAGGCTATGGTTTTTCCAGTAGTCATGTATGGATATGAGAGTTGGACTATAAAGAAAGCTGAGCGCCCAAGAATTGATTTTTTTGAACTGTGGTGTTTGAGAAGACTCTTGAGAGTCCCTTGGAGTGCAAGCAGATCCAACCAGTCCATCCTAAAGGAGATCAGTCCTGGGTGTTCACTGGAAGTACTGATGTTGAAGCTGAAACTGCAATACTTCGGCCACCTGATGCGAAGAGCTGACTCATGGGAAAAGACCCTAGTGCTGGAAAAGATTGAAAGCAAGAAGAGAAGGGGATGACAGAGAATGAGATGGTTGGATGGCATCACCGACTCAATGGACATGAGTTTGGGTAGGCTCCAGGAGTTGGTGATGGACAAGAAGGCCTGGTGTGCTGCAGTTCACAGGATCGCAAAGAGTCAGACAAGATTGAGTGACTGAACGGAACTGAACTGAACTGAAGTAGTCTAGCACCATTCAGCCCTGGTTTGAACCCTAATTCAATTTATCTGCATGACCAAGGTCAATCTTTTCAAACCTCAGCTTTCTTATAAGTAAAATTGGGATTATAAATATTTTCTTTCCTTAAGCAGTAGCTGTTAAGTTAATGAAGAAAATACATAGCATAGTACCTGTCTGTATATATTGTGATGGGTGCTAAATAAAGTGTGATTTTATTATTACATTAAATCTTACAATCTTCATAGTCTCCACTCCTAAAATGATGTCTCTTCTTGGATGCATCAGCTCATTTGTAATGCAATGAATCTACATTCAATTTATTAGTCTTCCCCCATAAGCTAAACTTCCTCCTAAATTTGTATTTCCATTATCTTTCCAAATGCCTATACTTGGTAGGACTCTATAACCATGACTGTCTTGTTGGATTTTTATATAGATAACAACATCAAACCAGTTATGTGGCTTGCCTGTGGATACACAGCAGGTAAGAGACAGAGAATGTCACAGGTTTGCATGCAGAGCTTTTTGTCTCCAGTGCTGAGATTTTGAAACTGTTACTTTTTAAAGTTGCATAATTCAAAGTGAGTCATCTACAAAAGACATTCTTTAACTGTGAGTGAATGTCTATGAGATTTACACATATTTTTCATCTCCTTTGCACTGACAAAGTGTCCAATCTAACAACATCTACCCTGTGGCCTTGTAGTAAAATATGCTTTAAAATAAGTACCACATAACCATTCATTTTAACGGATATGGAGTAAATATACTGCCGGTACTTTCAAAGTAAATTGATGTTTTTCTTAATGCTATGCTTTTGTTACTTTTCTCTGGTAAACCCAAAGGTTGAACTTTCAGACAATGATGCTAACCAAAATGTGTAAGTAAAGAAGAAATGCAAAACATGCATCTAAGTGATACATATAAAATCTCTTAAACTAGAATGCAATTACCTTTCCCAAAAGTCTGAGTATCTCCCACTCAAATTATCTTCCATTCAAAGAGATTTGTGGCACTGATGTCTGAAATCCATCAGTCATCTGACACAGACAAAAAGCTATGGCTTACACAAACACTACCTTCCAGACACAAACACACACACACACACACACACACACACACACAGGAGCACCATAACTTAATGCTTCGTAAACTAACTGAAAATAATTAACTCTATATATCACTCATGGTGGCTGTTTGTTTTTCTTTGTAAAATCAATATTTAAGCATTCGGGACAAAGCACACTTCATCCGAAGACTGAATTAGTATTTTAAATTGTATAGTGACCTGATGTTGTATTCCTAGGATTTAATTAATTATCAGTTCTTTCTTTGTTTGCTTTTCAATAAAGCACAAAGCTCAAAAGGTAATAGTCTTTTGGGAAAAAAAAAGAAAATGAAATATTGTTATAATGATACATAGCCCATATCCTGGATATTATAGACAGAGAAAGTTCTGGTTTGAAAATATTGAAAAAAATGCTCAGACTATGAGAGTGTAACAGTAGAATGATTTACCAAGTGGTCATAATCCTTACTCTCATTTCTTATGAATCTGGTTTCTCAAAGATCAGAAACGACCTCCTGAATGCAAAATACACTTTCTTCTACAGAATTCATTTTCTCTTCCACCTACACAGTATTTCACATTCTTCAGAAATCTCTTTCTTTTTTATACTTTAATCAGCTAAACATTGTTTATCAAGACATTGTATAAGTCAGGCACTGTTTCAGGTATGGGGAATGTAGCATTAAAAAAAACAAAAAAAAAACAGGAAAATATTCCCCCATTCCCATCACTGTTTACCCCCTCAAACTTCTTTAATTTTTTTACTCTTGTAACATTGGCCCTTGATCTCCTCTTTGATCAAGTTCAGTTCAGTTGCTCAGTCATATCCAAGTCTTTGCAGACCCCATGGACTGCAGCATGCTAGGGCTCCCAACTCAAGGAGTTACTCAAACTCATGTCCGTTGAGTCGGTGATGCCATCCAACCATCTCATCCTCTGTCATCCCCTTCTCTTCCTGCCTTCAATATTTCCCAGCATCGGGGTCTCTTCAAATGAGTCAGCTTTTCGCACCAGGTGGCCGAAGTTTTGCAGTTTCCGCTTCAATATCAATCCTTCCAATGAATATACAGGACTGATTTCCTTTAGGATGGACTGGTTCGATCTGCTTGCACTCCAAGGGACTCTCAAGAGTCTTCTCAAACACCACAGTTCAAAACAAACAATTCTTTGGCACTCAGCTTTCTTTATAGTCCAATTCTCATATCCATACATGACTACTGGAAAAACCATAGCCTTGACTAGATGGACCTTTGTTGGCAAAGTAATGTCTCTGCTTTTTAATATGCTGTCTAGGTTGGTCATAACTTTTCTTCCAAGGATTAACCGTCTTTTAATTTCATGGCTGCAATCACCATCTGCAGTGATTTTGGAGCCCCCAAAAAATAAAGTCTGAAAAAATAAATAAAAAATAAACTCTGTCACTGTCTGCCCATCTCTTTGCCATAAAGTGATGGGACCAGATGCCATGATCTTAGTTTTTTGAATGTTGAGCTTTAAGCCAACTTTTTCACTCTCCTCCTTCACCTTCATCAAGAGGCTCTTTAGTTCTTCTTCACTTTCTGCCATAAGGGTGGTGTCATCTGCATATCTTGGGTTACTGATATTTCTCCCGGCTATCTTGATTCCAGCTTGTGTTCACCCAGCCCAGCATTTCTCATGATGCACTTTGCATATAAGTTAAATAAGCAAGGTGATAATATACAGCCTTGGCGTACCCCTTTTCCTATTTACAACCAGTCTGTTGTTCCATGTCCAGTTCAAACTGTTGCTTCCTGACCTGCATACAGGTTTCTCAAGAGACAGGTCAGATGGTCTGGTATTCCTATCTCTTTCAGAATTTTCCACAGTTAATTGTGATCCACACAGTCAAAGGCTTTGGCATAGTCAATAAAGCAGAAATAGATGTTTTTCTGGAACTCTCTTGCTTTTTCGATGATCCAGCGGATATTGGCAATTTGATCTCTGGTTCCTCTGCCTTTTCTAAAACCAGCTTGAACATCTGGAAGTTCACGGTTCACGTATTGCTGAAGCCTGGCTTGGAGAATTTTGAGCGATACTTTACTAGCGTGTGAGATGAGTGCAATTGTGCGGTAGTTTGAGCATTCTTTGGCATTGCCTTTCTTTGGGATTGGAATGAAAACTGACCTTTTCCAGTCCTGTGGCCACTGCTGAGTTTTCCAGATTTGCTGGCATATCGAGTGCAGCACTTTCACAGCATCATCTTTGAGGATTTGAAATAGCTCAACTGGAATTCCATCACCTCCACTAGCTTTGTTCGTAGTGATGCTTTCTAAGGCCCACTTGACTTCACATTCCAGGATGTCTGGCTCTAGGTGAGTGATCACACCATCGTGATTATCTGGGTCGTGAAGATCTTTTCTGTTCAGTTCTTCTGTGTATTCTTGCCACCTCTTCTTAATACCTTCTGCTTCTGTTTGGTCCATACCATTTCTGTCCTTTATCGAACCCATCTTTGCATGAAATGTTCCCTTGGTATCTCTAATTTTCTTGAAGAGATCTCTAGTCTTTCCTATTCTGTTGTTTTCCTCTATTTCTTTGCATTAATCACTGAGGAAGGCTTTCTTATTTCTCCTTGCTATTCTTTGGAACTCTGCATTCAAATGGGAATATCTTTCCTTTTCTCCTTTGCTTTTCGCTTCTGTTCTTTTCCCAGCTATTTGTAAGGCCTCCTCAGACAGCCATTTTGCTTTTTTGCATTTCTTTTCCATGGGGATGGTCTTGATCCCTGTCTCCTGTACAATGTCATGAACCTCTGTCCATAGTTCATCAGGCACTCTATCTATCAGGTCTAGTCCCTTAAATCTATTTGTCACTTCCACTGTATAATCATAAGGGATTTGATTTAGGTCATACCTGAATGGTCTAATGGTTTTCCCTACTTTCTTCAATTTAAGTCTGACTTTGGGAATAAGGAGTTCATGATCTGAGCCACAGTCTGCTCCTGGTCTTGTTTTTGCTGACTGTATAGAGCTTCTCCATCTTTGGCTGCAAAGAATATAATCAATCTGATTTCGGTGTTGACCATCTGGTGATGTCCATGTGTAGATTCTTCCCTTGTGTTGTTGGAAGAGGGTGTTTGCTATGACCAGTGCGTTCTCTTGGCAAAACTCTGTTATCCTTTGCCCTGCTTCATTCTGTACTCCAAGGCCAAATTTGCCTGTTACGCCAGGTGTTTCTTGACTTCCTACTTTTGCATTCCAGTCCCCTATAATGAAAAGGACATCTTTTTTGGGTGTTAGTTCTAAAAGGTCTTGTAGGTCTTTATAGAACCGTTCAAGTTCATCTTCTTCAGTGTTACTGGTCGGGGCATAGACTTGAATTACCATGATATTGAATGGTTTGCCTTGGAAATGAACAGAGATCATTCTGTCGTTGTTGAGTTTGCACCCAAGTACTGCATTCCGGACTCTTTTGTTGACCATGATGGCTACTCCATTTTTTCTAAGGAATTCCTGCCCACAGTAGTAGATATAATGGTCATCTGAGTTAAATTCACCCATTCTAGTCCATCTTAGTTCGCTGATTCCTAGAATGTCGACGTTCACTATTGCCATCTCCTGTTTCACCACTTCCAATTTGCCTTGATTCTTGGACCTGACATTCCAGGTTCCTATGCAATATTGCTCTTTACAGCATTGGACTTTGCTTCTATCACCAGTCACATCTGCAGCTGGGTATTGTGTTTGCTTTGGCTCCATCCCATCCTTCTTTCTGGAGTTATTTCTCCACTGATCTCCGGTAGCATATTGGGCACCTACCAACCTGGGGAGTTCGTCTTTCAGTGTCCTATCTTTTTCCCTTTTCATACTGTTCATGGGGTTCTCAAGGCAAGAATACTGAAGTGGTTTGCCATACCCTTCTCCAGTGGACCACATTCTGTCAGACCTCTCCACCATGACCCATCCGTCTTGGGTGGCCCCACGCGGCATGTCTTAGTTTCATTGAGATAGACAAGGCTGTGGTCCGTGTGATCAGATTAGCTAGTTTTCTGTGATTATAGTTTCAGTGTGTCTGCCCTCTGATGCCCTCTCGCAACACCTACCATCTTACTTGGATTTCTCTTACCTTGGATATGGGGTATCTTTTCACGGCTGCTCCAGCAAAGTGCAGCTGTTGCTCCTTGCCTTGGACAAGGGGTATCAACTCACGAATCAGAGTTACCCCGATGCAATCTTTACACAATATAGATGGTCTTGGCAATGGAACCAGAGTGTGTGGGGTATGTGGAACAGAATACACTGGGCAGTAACGTTGTAAGGTTCTCAGTCTCTCAGTTGCTCACTCGTATCTGACTCTTTGCAAACCATGGACTGTAGCCTGCCAGGCTCCTCTGTCTATAAGATATCCCAGGGAAGAATAGTGGAGGGGGTTGCCATCTCCTATTCTAGGGGATCTTCCCAACCCAGGGATCAAACCTGCATCTCTTGCATCTCCTACATTGGCATGCAGATTCTTTACCACCGCACCCACCTGGGAAGCCTGGACAGGACTTTGATGGGCATTAATGATAGTAACTGCTCTTTTTAATCCACACTTACTTGCTTAATGAGTCCCTTTCTGACGGACATATTCACCACACAGCACAGTCTTGCTATTCCAGGGGAATTTTTCTCTCTGCATAACTGTGGTCACATAAGATTTACTTCCTTTCTACTTAAAGATGAATGGCAGCATCAGCATTACTTAGAAGCTTGTTATGAACACCAGGTCCCAGGCCCCACCCTGATAATATTGAACTCAAATATGCATCCCATCAGATGACTTGTGTACACGTTAAAGTTTGAGAAACACTGACTAGTCTGTAGTGAATGTATCTTATAGTTTGACATTCACAACAATAATCACATGACCTACTTGCAGCTTTATAGAAATGCCTCACAGTGGTTTTCATGTTATGACAATTCTAAGTACCATATTATATGCATTGTTAATGACTATAAATAGCAGTACCTCTTACTATAGAGTCAAAATGCAAAGTAGCTATCTGTACCCAACAGCGGGTCTTAACTCCAGTTACCCATGCAATTAATGGTATAAGGATACCGTCCATAGTCCCTGCTGAAAAATATGAGGAAAATTCACTCACACTTTTTCCATGATTGTAAATATCTTATTTTCCTATTTCTGCTAAAAATAATTTAAGATGGATCTTTCATTTTGCATTTCTTGTCAAGCTTCTGAAGTTGTCATATTCCATCATACAGCTTCCCTAAACTTGGCGTGACTAATCCAACATGTGTCACAACACTGACTTCAATTTTAATAAGTTCTTAAGTTCTTTAAAAAAAGAGAAAAAAGAATGGCTAAAGAAAGCAAGCCTTCCAGGAGGAAGAAATGACATGATTCTTAAACAAGGTCTTGCTACAATAAACTCTGTGTTATTTAGTGGATCAGAGAGTCTGAAATTCTGCCAAATAATTCCACGTATCTCTAATTCACTTCGTTGGCTTTCAGAAATGCTAACTATTAACTAGACTTTCACAGTATGTCAGTCTTTTCAAGTGAGGAAAATGGAGGGAGAGTGGGCTGAACGTGTTCTTTGCCTAGGGATGACTATAGAATATTTATTGACCATTTATGTCATTAATCACTTTTTATTTCAAGTGCATAACTTCTTCTATGATATATGAATTAAAAGTCAAGATTGCTTAAGAGTATTCAGGGAGGGAAAAAAAAGAAAATAAATGCCTAGCAGTGGTCTTTAATTGCAAAGCAAAACACATGTTTCAAAATGTTCAAGGAATGTAGACACCATAGATTCTTTGCAGAAACATAGGTCCATAAATCAAGCATTTTCCAAAACTCTACACTTTGAACTGCCAAAACAAAAATAGCCACACAAAAACTTACTTGTTTTTTGTTTGTTTGTTTTACTATTTTCAAAATCCAGCTTTAAATGGAAACCTCTATGTAATTCCAAGGACTTAACTGTAACATCATGACAGCGCTTTGGAATAGAAAGCAGACAGTGTCCTGGTGGGAAAAAAGATTCTTACATAAATTCCTTCATATCAGGGAGCTTATCTAAACCATCTTTGTCAGATTCCATTGTATCTAGCATAGGGATTTGTACACAATAAATTTTTAAGTAATAATTTGTTGCAGGAAGGGGGAAAAAAAAAGGAAAGATATAAAGGAATGAGGGAAAAGGGCCATTAAACGTCTTTTTGAATAAATGTGAGTGCTCCTGTAAAGTTAGAGAGCCATTCCTACTTCTTATATCCATCCCGTGTTACAGATGCCATAGACTTTCTCAGTTGTTCACAGACAATACAAACTCTCCACAGAGACCAGACTGGCTTGCAGAATTATGGGAAAGTTTATTGACATCATGAGACTCATTGACCTTATTTTATAGAACAATAAATGAAAAGGAATATCTCCAATCCACTCAAAGGAGCTAAGTTATAAGAAAATTTACATAAAGATGAAGATCGTGCTCTCACTACACTACACAAACCTTCAAGTTCTTCAGTGTGACTTTTTATCTCCTCTCTCTACCATCAGTCAGGACATGATCACTGGATACAGAATGAACCTGGCTACAATTGTGAACTTTTCTCTGAGTGCAAGGATGTTTGTTCTGAAGGTCTCACCTGATAGTCTCATCTTCTTTTGATGTGTTCTTAACATTTTTGTTTCATGGAACATTGCTATTAAGGCTGTGAATATCTTCAGAAAGTTTTGGAAATTTTCATCCCATTAGAACTTAGGATAATTATATCAGCTTCTCCTCTATACCCAGGATGAATAGTTGAATGAATGATAAAACAACAGAAGTGAATACCACATTTTAAATAATTAAGAAAAAAGGGTATAGCTCTATGTAACTCATCTAATCATGAAAGAAAACAGTTCAAATGTCTTCAGAATAAAGGAATTTATCATTACCAAATAAACTAATCAACCAAATATTCTAATCCAAGGTTAATAAAAATAAAAAGAAAAGGCATATATTAAGTGCAGATTTTTGCCCTATGGATACTGACAAAATCTAACATTCTTTTTGCAGGAGTGACCTTAATAAGCATACTGCATACAACTAAGTGGATCAACATTTTCTGAACAGTATACCCATGACCAAAGTCACTATAACTCCATTTCTCCTACTTCATCTCACCAAAATTGTACAAGAATAAATAACATCTATACAACCAGCAATTGTTAAATTATGTTTCAGCCCTGAGTACCTATCCTATAGAATAGCCATCACATCCTTATATCTGTTCTTCATGGACTAACCATCACACACAGGTGCCATCACCTTCACACACTCCAGCTGTTTTACATACCTGTATGTGGTAGACAACAATAGTTCTCGCCAATATTTTCAATTCTGTTATATTGAAAGTATATTCCAAAGCTGCCTTACAATGCCTAGTTCTGGAAAAAAGTGCTGGAAATGGCCAATATTCATAAATGGTCAACATATGTAAGTGCCAATATCTGTCTCTGCAGAGTTTCCTCTCCTGCCACAGCAGGTTATAAAAGATTTATGCAAAGTGGCAATGCTGCTAGACTGGAAAACTTAGTACCACACAAGGAAAAGCTTCCCTGGAGAGTCACTCAGACCTAATGATAACCCTATATGCGAGTCAGAATAAGAGACACAGATGCATGGAACAATTTTATGGACTCTGAGGGAGAAGGTGAGGGTGGGACGTTCTGGGAGAATAGCATTGTAACATGTATATTATCATATGTGAAACAGAACACCATTCCATGTTCGATGCATGAGACAAGGGCTCAGGGCCGGGGCAATGGGATGACCCAGAGGGATGGGATGGGGAGGGAGGTGGATGGGGGGGGTCCAGGAAGGGGAACACATGTAAACCCATGGCTGATTCATGTCAATGTATGGCAAAAACTATTACAATATTGTAAAGTAATTAGCCCCCAACTAAAATAAATAAATTTATTAAAAAAATAAAATAAAATAAAATAAAATAAACCATAAAAAAAAAAAAAAAGAAAGAGACTTTGATTGTGTTAAGCCACCAAGATTTTGGTATTTGTTACCCCAGTGCAACCTAGGGTAACAAACACCAAACTGACTAAGACATAGTAGTATTATTCTTTTTCTTCACTATGCTGTGTTCTCATATCTGCCCCATAATGACAGACTTCTGTGAAGTAATTGACCAGGATTTTGAGAATAGTCTGTTTTGATAGAACATAAATTCCTTCTTATAGTAGGCAAACTTTTTCATCCTTGACCCATTTCCTTGACTCTCAGCAACTGAGTTAACCCTTTCAAAGTTGGAAGAATATAACATTTGGAGGTGGGAAAAATATTTATATGGGTGCTGATTTACAGCATGTGAATATGTAGCCAATATTAGCATATTTCAATTAACATACTTTCATGAGGTTGTTTTTCCTTTGTGCAAGTAGGTTTTTTTAATTCAACACTTCACTGATACTGTTCTAACATAATTTGTGCTGTCCACTTGTGCTCTGATGTAAAAATGGTTCACTCCCTAGATATACTAAGGTGGACCTGTTTACAGCTTTTGATATTAGCGATCAGCTCTTTCCCACTCCTGTGACAGTGTGACAGGTTGATTCAGGGATGATAGATTGAGTGCATTCGTTCAGATTTCACACATAAATCCTCTAAATGTAAAGTTTAGCAATTCATTTTTTGAATAGAGGATGGTTTGTGCATTTTTAATGTGTTTGTGCATTTTTAAGGGTTTCTAGTACTTTTGATTCCCTCAGAGGATGTTCTGAGCTGGACATCAGTGTTTACTAGGTGAACTCTTTGACTTTTCGTTGTTATTGTTTTTATTCTTTTTAAACATAACTTAAAAGAAGTGGGATGTGAGGTAGATCATGTTAACAATTGCAAGTCACAATTGCTTTCTACTTTCTTTCTTTATAATGCCAAATATATATTTTTAAGTAAATATATATTTTAACATATATATATATATATATGCATATACATATATTTTAAAATATTGGTATACAGGAGGAGTAAATACTGGAAATGGTGTTCTTTAAAGAAGAATATGATTCTCATTATTGATCTGAACTAGGTAAAGTTTTCCATAGAATCTTACTGTCTCCAAACTCTGAAAGGCCATTTATTCCTAAGAAAGATCAATTGTCAGAGACTTTTATCCCTCCAGGAGAAGCTAGCTTCACAGCCTGAAGGGAGAATTGTGCAAGATCTGGAAAAATGAGACCCATGGTGTCTTTGTGTCTCTCTGTTCCAGCTTCTAACATTTCTGGCAACTTACAGGGAAGAATAGAAAAGCAGACTTGATCAGGCTCTAGGAATGGAGAAAATATTCATAGCTGTCAGATGAGAAAGGTAGAATTGCAAACACATCTCTTTGATATTTAAAAAAATTATCTTACTCTGTTGTTGGTCTTTACAGTGTTTCCTCTTTGTTATTTAGTCTTGTACTTGATCTCAGTCTGTGTTTATCAGGTTCTAAGCTTTATACACTGAGAAAGGCAGAAAAATGGCTCCACGTAGGCAACTATGTCTTAATGACAGAGGCTGTGAATGTCCTTTGCTACTTGGCAAAAGGGTTTCGGATGTGATTAAATTAAGAACCTTGTTTTGGGGAGACTAGCTGGGTTTATCAACCGGGGCCCAAAACAATCACATGAGTCCTCAAAATCACAAAACCTTTCCTGGCTGTGATCAGAGGGCGATGTGACCCTCCGTGGCCATCTCTTTAATTGTTAAAGAGATGGGAATACCAGCCCATCTGACCTGTCTCTTGAGAAACCTGTATGTAGGTCAGGAAGCAACAGTGAGAACTGGACATGGAACAACAGACTGATTCCAAATAGGAAAAGGAATACATCAAGGCTGTATATTGTCACTCTGCTTATTTAACTTCTATGCAAAGTACGTCATGAGAAAGGCTGGGCTGGAGGAAGCACAAGCTGGATTCAAGATTGCTGGGAGAAATATCAATAACATCAGATATACAGATGACACCACCCTTATGGCAGAAAGCGAAGAAGAAATAGAGTCTCTTGATGAAAGTGCTAGAGGACAGTGAAAAAGTTGCCTTAAAGCTCAACATTCAGAGAACTAATATCATGGCATCCAGTCCCATCACTTCATGGCAAATCGATGGGGAAACAGTGGAAACAGTGGCTGACTTTATTTTTCTGGGCTCCAAAGTCACTGCAGATGGTGATTGCAGCCATGAAATTAAAAGATGCTTACTCCTTGGAAGGAAGGTTATGACCAACCTAGACAGCATATTAAAAAGCAGAGACATTACTTTGTCAACAAAGATCTGTCTAGTCAAGGCTATGGTTTTTCCAGTAGTTATGTACGGATGTGAGTTGGGCTGTAGAGAAAGATGAGCACTGAAGAATTGATGCTTCTGAACTGTGGTGTTAGAGAAGACTCTTGAGAGTCCCTTGGACTGCAAGGAGATCCAACCTGTCCATCCTAAAGGAGATCAGTCCTGGGTGTTCATTGGAAGGACTGATGTTGAAGCTGAAACTGCAATACTTTGGCCACCTGATGTGAAGAGCTGACTCATTTGAAAAGACCCTGATACTGGGAAAGATTGAAGGCAGGAGGAGAAGGGGACGACAGAGAATGAGATGGTTGGATGGCATCACCGACTCAATGGACATGGGTTTGGGTAGACTCCGGCAGTTGGTGACGGATAGGGAGGCCTGGCATGCTGCAGTTCATTTAGTTGCAAAGAGTCAGTCACGACTGAGCAACTGAACTGTACTGAACTTAGCCTCAACCAATAAAAATAGGTCTTGCAACATTGCAAGTATACTCATCTGCAAACCTGTGGGAAAAATGCTTACACTTCTAAGGGACAGATAAATACCAGAATCAGAACCAATCTGCTTAGTTTGATGAAGATGAGGTGGGGTGTCATGGAAAAGTCAAACATTATTTCCACGAGGAATTAGAAACTCTCTAGACCTGATGTCTGTTTTGAAATCATATTAGAAAACACTTTTGACATACAGCCTCAGGATGTGATCCATATAGTATAAATCTGCTATCACTGTGGAGTGCAATGTTTAGAAAAGCTCTTTGTTACTAAAAGGACTAAAGATATCCGTGTTATAGTAAATGCAGAGGACTGTGAGCTCATTCTTCCTTGAGCAGGGTATAGAAACTCTTACTCTTCACCCTTGATATTTAGTTATATGCATCCAATATCCATTCTGCAACTTGGGCCTGCAGACAGTTATACTTTTCCTTCTTAGGCCAAGTTGAATTTTATAAAAATAAAATGTAATAATGTGATTCACATTTACAGCAGGAAGCTGAACTTTTGTAAATACAGTGCATAAAAGAAAGAACAGGTAGGATTTTGAGCAAATTCCGTATTTTATACAACAGAGCTGTTGAGAATTTCCTTCCAGTTTTCCATTTATGCATGCAATGGTCTCCAGGAGAATAGTGTCTTTTGAAGAATGGCTTTGGAACGTGAATTTACTTATTAATACAATAAGCCTGTGCTCTTATAAAGCTTAAATATTTGGTATGTGTGTGTTAAGTTGCTTCAGTCATGGCTGACTCTTTGTGACCGTATGGAGTGTAGCCCGCCAGGCTCCTCTGTCCATGGGATTCTCCAGGCAAGAATAGTGGAGTGGGTTGCCATGCCCCCCTCCAGGGGATCTTCCTGACCCAAGGGTTGAACCTGTGTCTCTTGTGTCTGTCTCCTGCATTGACAGGTAGTTTCTTTACCACTAGTGCCATCCAGGAAGCCCTGAAATATTTGGTATGTTGGCCCAAAGATCTTCAGTTTGAATCCTAATGACATTTAGAAACTGTGATCTTGGAAAACTTAATTTTTATGAACTTTGGTAACTTTCTCTGTAAATAATGAAACTAGTACTTGCTTTACTCAACCACAAGGAGTAGTTGGAAGGATAAAATAATACAATGGGCATGACTTTTATGAAATTTAATCATTAATTTAGGGTTTTGTTATTATATGTAGGAATGGGTATTATATTCCTGGAACTGAAATGGACACTTTAGTTCATCTAAACATAACTTTTAATTCTACAATAGGAGAAGGAGATCTAGAGATGATGTAAGTCAATCAGATTTGGAGAGCAAGTCAGTAGCGGGATTATATAAGTACATCTATACATGTAGCACAAAGACATAGTCTCTGCCACATATTAAATGTAGAAGCAACACTTATGAAAATATTACAAGAAAACTACAGACTATTACCTTTACTGAGCATAGATATGTTAGGTAGTTAGAATAGGAAAAAGGAGTCCAAAATGGTAGTGGCTAAAAGACAAAGAAAAGGAAAAGCCCACAAAAACAAAACAAAAGAAAATCCACAGACTGGAGTGAGAACTTCCGGTGAAACAAACACATCCCCTTCTTGGCCAGCACAGTTTGCATAGGGCAGGCTCAAGGTGGGGAGGAGACAAATGTTTAAAGGAGGAAGCCAAGATGGATTGAGGCCTCGCCTTTGGGGTTGCCCACCATCACGCCTCAAGGGTATACTTTCCTTTACTTGCCACATAAAACTGAGCTGTAACAGAGCTGTAACACTGGTCTACCATGTCAAATCTTTGCTGCAGTGAGACAGAACTAAGGAAATGACACAATCCCCCAACATATCAGAAAATCCTGGACAGAATGTTTTCACATCAAACTCAGTGTAACATAAAAAGATAATAGATAATAACAACCAAGTGGAGTTCATCCCAGCAATGTTAGATTGGCACAATATTTATAAAGCAGTTAATGTAATTTCATCACATTAATTGACTGAGTGATTATGAGTAGGGAGAGGAAAGAAGAGAGGGGCAAGGTATCAGTAGGAGATTAAGAGCTAAAAGCTACTAAGTATAAAATAAATCAAAAGAATATACTGCACAACAGAGGTAATATAGCCAATATTTTATAATAAATTTAAATGGAATATTAGTTCAGTTCAGTTGCTCAGATGTGTCCACCTCTTTGTGACCCCATGGAGTGCAGCAGGCCAGGCTTCCCTGTCCATCACCAAATCCCAGAGTTTACTCAAACTCATGTCCATTGAGTTGGTGATGCCATCCAACCATCTCATCCTCTGTCGTCCCCTTCTCCTCCTACCCTCAGTCTTTCCCAGCATCAGGATCTTTTCAAAAGAGTCAGTTCATTGAATTAGGTGGCCAAAGTATTGGAGTTTCAGCTTCAGCATCAGTCCTTCCAATGAATATTCAGGACTGATTTCCTTTAGGATGGACTGGTTGGATCTCCTTGAAGTCCAAGGGACTGGCAAGAGTCTTCTCCAACACCACAGTTCAAAATTCTTTGGTGCTCAGCTTTCTTTATATTCCAACTCTCACATCCATACGTGACTACTGGAAAAACCATGGCTTTGACTAGACGGACCTTTGTTGACAAAGTAATGTCTCTGCTTTTTAATATTCTGTCTAGGTTGGTCATAACTTTCCTTCCAAGGAACAAGTGTCTTTTACTTTCATGGCTTCAGTCACAGTCTGCAGTGATTTTTGGCCCCAAGAAAATAAAGCCTCTCACTGTTTCCATTGTTTCCCCAACTATTTTCCATGAAGTAATGGGACTGAATACCATGATTTTAGTTTTCTGAATGTTGTTTTAAGCCAAGTTTTTCACTGTCCTCTAGCACTTTCATCAAGAGGCTCTTTAGTTCTTCTTTGCTTTCTGTCACAAGGGTGGTGTCATCTGCATATCTGAGGTTATTGATAGTTCTCCCGGCAATCTTGATTCCAGCTTGTGCTTCATCTAGCCCAGCATTTCACATGATGTACTCTGCATATAAGTTAAATAAGCAGGGTGACAATATACAGCCTTGACGTACTCCTTCCCTGATTTGGAACAAGTCTGTTATTCCATATCCAGTTGTAACTGTTACTTCTTGACCTTCATACAAATGTCTCAGGAGGCAGGTCAGGTGGTCTGGAGTATAATCTCTAAAAATTATGAACTACTGTACACCTGTAATATACAGTAGTGTACATCAAATTTACTTTATATTAAAAAATCTAGACAAAAAATAAAACAGTATGGTTCTCACAAAGATTAAATAACATGATGTGTTATATTGTACACCTGAAACTAATGTTATGTAAATCAACTGTATTTTGATTGAAAGAATGAACTAAAGGACTTTTGATCATACTAACACATGCAGTAAGAAAATTTGACAAAATTCAAACCCATTTCTGACAAAAACTATCGTTAAAAAAAAACAGAAATAGAAGGTCTGATCATTTATTGTATGTATCTACTTGACTGGGTCATGTTGTCCATATATTTCATCAAATATTATTCCAAGTGTTTCTTTGGGGATATTTCTTTGAAAAGTATGCATGCATGCTCAGTCTCTCAGTCTTGTTTGACTCTTTGTAAGCCTGTGGACTGTAGCCCACCAGGCTTCTCTGTTCATGGGATTTTTCCCAGCAAGAATACTGGAGTGGGTTACTCTTTCCTTCTCCAGGGGATCTTCCCAACCCAGAGATCGAACCTGCAGCTCCTGCATTGGCAGGCAGATTCTCTGTGACTGAGCCAAGAGTAACACTTAATGCAATTTAAATTGTCCTTCACAGTCTGGGTGGGCCTCATCTCATCAGTTGAAGTTCTTAATAAAACAAAGATTGACCTCCTCTGGGCAAGAAGAAATTCTGCTAACAAGAGGACTTCAGACTTGAATTGCAACATCAGCTCTTCCCTGGGTCTCAAGCCTGAACTCTGCTTGGTAAAACTTTTTCCTGTAAACAATAGATGACAATTCTGAAACCACTATGCATGTATCCTGAAACAGAAAAGTTAGGTAAACTGGTGGTGGATGATGAAAGCCATTGTATCATTGTTATTGTGGATTCATGGATCATTTATTTCCAGCTTGCTAATCTGTAATGTCCCAGTCCAATAGAGAAACACCTGTCTTCTATTATTAACAGTTTGAGACATCAGTATAAACTCGTATTAACTTACTATGTTTCTACAGATGGAAACACATAGAAATATTTATAAACACACATATATAGAGAGAGAGAGTGAAATTCATGTATGAGCATAGAGCATTATTTATAGATCTTATATATACATATAAAGAGAGGGGGAGAGAGAGACATTAATATATACACATAACATTTCCCTGCTCTGCCAGCTAAGTCCTAGAAGCCACCACATCCTAGGAGCAACAGTGGAAATGGAAACCTGGTATCCACACTTTGGTTTCCAATACCTTTCTCCAATAGAACGTACTAGAACTCTTCAGAAAAATGTCTGATTCGAGGGCCGGAACAAGGGATATACAATGCTCCTTAAAACTGTAAAGATGATGAAAAACAAGGAAAATCTCATAAACTGTCACAGACAAGAGAACCAATTTCATGCAATATGTCATCTTTGAAGGGGTCCTGGAAAAGAAAAGGAACATTATGTAAAAACTAGAAAATATGAATCAAATACAGACTTTAGATATTAATAATAAAAATAGAGTATGAATATTGGTTCATTACTTGTGATAGAAGTGCCATATTAACATAAGATATTAATAGTTGCGGAACCTGGGTGTAGGCTATATGAGAATTCTCTGTCCTTTTCACAATTTTTCTGTAAGTCTAATACTATTTTAAAATTTAATGCTTATTTTAAAACCATGCATACTCTCCACTACTTACTGTGTGGTATCACTCATGGTACTGCAAATGCCATGAGAACCATTTTCTTATTTGTAAATTGAGATAATAATCTCAGATCTGCTGCTGAGGATTATATGTGTAAATTTCCTGTCACAGTTCTTGGCACATTGTAGATGCTAATATTAGGTGTTTTTTTTTTTTTTCTCCTTTTCCAAATGCATTTGTTTCATATTTTTTAAAAATGTTATGTATTTATTTATTTGTTTTTGGTTGTGCTAAGTCTTCATTGCTGTTCACAGGCTTTTCTCTAGTTGTGGCGAATGGCATCTGCTCTCTAGTTCTGGTGCACAGACTTCTCATTTCAGTGGCTTCTCGTGTTGTATAGCACAGGTTTTGGGCAAACAAGCTTCAGTAGTTTCAGCTCCTGGGCTCTAGAGCACTGGCTCAATAGTTGTGGTACATGGGCTTAGCTGCTCTACGGCATGTGGGATCTTCCCAAATCAGGGATCAAACCTGTTTCCTGTGTTGGCAGGCAGATTCTTTAACACTGAGCCACCAAGGAAGCCCTGTTTCATCTTTTCAAAGGAGTGACTTTTCTTCCTTATTTTAAAGAAAATCAGTTTTCTCAACAAGAATATTTAATATTGTGGACTAATTTAAAAACAGTTTTGGGAGATCTTTGCTGCTACTGCTAAGTCGCTTCAGTCGTGTCCGACTCTGTGCGACCCCATAGACGGCAGCCCACCAGGCTCCATCGTCCTCGGGATTCTCCAGGCAAGAATACTGGAGTGGGTTGCCATTTCCTTCTCCAGTTCATGAAAGGGAAAAGTGAAAGTGAAGTCGCTCAGTCGTGTCCGACTCTTAGCGACCCCATGGACTGTAGCCTACCAGGCTCCTCCATCCATGGGATTTTCCAGGCAAGAGTACTGGAGTGGGGACATTACAATAACAGCAGTAATTGCACGGATCAAACTTCAGGGGTCTACCTTATGAGAACTTTTCTGTAGTATAATATAGACTGTTCATTGAATAACTCTTGTTGCAATTTATCAAATTACTTTATCAATATTAAGTCTATTATCAGTTCTCTTTATTTGGAGACTGGAGCAGTAATATTTAGAGAGTTATTTAGAGTTGACTGAAGCTAAAAAGGAAAATAACCAGGAATTACATAGGGGCTCAACCCTTAGAGAAAAATTCAATCAGAGAAAAACATAAAATATGCAAAGATGCAATTTGAAGCATTATCTGGAGAATTCCATGGTACACAACCACAGAACATTGTTTCAGCAAAGGGAGCAGTAACATGATACAGTTAAATAATAGAATACTTTAATTATCCTGAAATAATTTCAAACTGCCTAAGGTGATATTGCCAGAAGTTCACAATAATGTGTAAATAATTCCATTTTAAAAAATAACCACCAAATTTGCAAGAGGAAAATCCAAGATTGAAAAATATCACCTGGTTTTAATGTTATTTTTTTTTTCTAATACCTACTATAACTAATCCTCTCCACATGAAGAATGAGTATATTTTATTTATGGCTGCTATAAATAATGAAAAAGGAGAAATATTTGTAAAGTGACAAATATAAGAGTAGACTTTTTAAGAATACATTCACATGCATAATCTCATTTTATTCCCAACAACCCTATTTTAATTTATGTATTTAGCCCTATTCTCACTTTACAGATAAATACATGAACACCGAAAAAAGTTAGGACTCACTAAATCTCTTTCCACAAATACTTATCTTGAAACTGCTATTTGTCAGACACTGTGCTAGGAGTCAGGTATGTGCATTCTAAGTTGCTTCAGTGGTGTCTGACTCTTTGCAACCCCATGGACTATAGCCCACCAGGCTCCTCTGTCCATGGAATTCTCCAGGTAAGAATACTGGAGAGGGTTCCCATTTCCTCCTCCAGGGGATCTTCTCAACCCAGAAATCAAACCCATGTCTCCTACATCTCATGCATTGGCAAGTGGTTCTTTACTACTAGCGCCACCTGGGAAGGCTCTCGTGTATGTGAAATGCATTGCCAAATAATCCTGATATTGTCCCTACCACCAGGGAGATTGTGGACCATTGGCGTTCAAGATGAAGATTACACAGAAGGTTAGTGGCTTGTCCGAGAAGGAAAAGTCAATCTAGGGGTCTTTAGTGTTATCATTTTGCAGATCACCCTGGCAGATCACTACTTGCCAGGTTAGTGGAAACTGCACGTCTATCTGACGTGGTTTCCAGGAGAGAAATCGTCTTACGAAGACTTGAACATGTCAGAATTTACCCTTCTGATGGGTGTCTAGCATACTGACAACTGTGTCCAAAAAAATGGTATGTCACATGTTTCCTTTTCTTTTTTTAATCAAGCAACTGTGTTTTACATTAATCAGCCATGTATAAAAATGGACTATATACAATGTTACAAAGTAAACTTCTGTGAAGTGAAAGTGAAAGTCACTCAGCCATATCTGACACTTTGCAACGTCATGGACTATACAGTCCACGGAATTCTCCAGGCTAGGATACCGGAATGGGTAGCCTTTCCCTTCTCCAGGGGATCTTCCCAACCCAGGGGTCAAACCCAGGTCTCCCACATTGCAGGCAGATTCTTTACCAGCTGAACCACAAGGGAAGCCCAAACCTCTAGAACGTATGAAGTAAAATATTTTTACCTCATGTGTTATATTAATACATTTGTATTCCCTCACATTTTCCTCCATAGTATAAATATTTCCTGGTTATTTCTGCCTAATTAAGAGTCTTTGTGACCTCATGGACTGTAGCCCATTAGGCTCATCTCTCCATGGGATTTCTCAGGCAAGAATACTGGAGTGGTTGCCATTTCCTCCTCCAGGGGATTTTCCCGACCCAGGGATTGAACCTGTTTGTCCTAAGTTTCTTGCCTTGGTAGGCAGATCCTTCCCAGTGAACCACCTGGGAAGCCCCAAGTAAGACTTAGGAGCTGCAAGATCTAGGATCTCTTAATCTTAATCTTTTTTTCTTAATCTTTCTTCTCTCCACCATGGCATCCTGGTAGTGAGGTCAATGGTTTAGGTTTATTATTTGCAAAGCACTAACTTGACCAATTTTTCAAAATTGGCAAGTTGCAAGTAGTACTGCAATCATTCCCATACGTCTTAAAATAAGAAATAATAAATGCATTTATTTACAAAAACACATTTTTATGATGGTGTTTTGAATCTCATATGTTTTCATTTTAAGCATGTATTTAAATTACAGCAATTCCTTTGATCTTTAATATATAACATTTCAGGACAATAGATTTTGCACTTACTGAAGAGTTGACCTTTTGTAACGCATGTCTATATTCACAAAATAATAGAAATATATTGACAGACTGCAGGTATTTTAAGCAATCATTTAGCCTAGCCATTATTCCAAATAACTGGTTTGGTTTATTTTATTTATATTTGACTGGTCAACTCAATCAAAATTGTTGAATTGTTCCCAGTATGCAAGTAAGAAATGGTGTCATTGACTTATCCAGGTTCATGAGTGTATGGTAAACAACTGAAAATGGGCTTCATGGACCTTTCACACACTAGAGTATTACATGTCCATATGGGAGAAGTGGTTTGAAAAGCAAAGCACAGCCAAGCAAAAAATGTGTTTTGATTTTTAAGTGCAAAGTCTAAATGTGTTTTTAGTATGCCTCTAAACCTCTTTCGGAGTTCTCCTCCTAAAACTCTCCTTCCCCTGTGGGATCATACAAAACAATGTTTTGACATCTTATTCATTTCCATAACAACAGATCACACAAACAAGACAAGCAGTCAAACAAGTAAATGGTTTCAATTTAGAAACTGTTCTGGATTATTGTAAAGAGTGACATGGAATTTTATCTTGCTTTGGAGAGAAAAACTATAATTCTTTTTGCTGTTGATAATCTGTTGCAGAAAAAATCACTACAACTCCTAAGTATACTCTCACCACGCTTCCTTTTCTTTTTTTTTAAGGTTACGTTGTTCCTTATATCTTGATACATCTTAAAATTCCTTTCTCACCTATCCCTTCTTCCTGCCATCCCATCTCCTTGTGGTTCCTGCTAAATTTTTCCATTGAGATGTGAATGTTAAAATAGCCTGTCAATATTGCTAAGAGAAAAACTGCCAATATATCATCCTAGCAGTCATCACCCCCACAAAAAACACACTAAAGTGGAAAAAAAAATTGCTCTATTATGCAAAAGCTCACTAAGATAACTGGTTGTTTGCATCTAAAAAAATTCAGTATAACCAAAACATTAGGGAAAGTAAATATTTGATAGAATTTATGGAAGAATAGTCAATTTATTCACAATGACTGACTCTGTTTGAGTCTGTAAGCAGCCTCAACAATTTGCCCATACTGGGTAGAGCCTGGTGTGTAATTGACTAGGAGTCAAACTCCTATCTGAAACTTACACACTGACTATAAGCTAGATACTTCACCTATTTGAGTATCTTGTGCCAGTTCCAAATAGCACATAGTGGTGTGCTATTAAACCAGAAATTGGAAAGACCTGATTTTTAACATTTGTCAGTTTCCACGGTATCACACTTTCATATATGCTCATGAATGCTCAGTTGCTTCAGTCATGTTTGACTCTGAGACTCCATGGACTGTAGATCTCCAGGCTCCTCTGTCCATGGGATTCTCTGGGCAAGAATATGAAAGTGAGTTGCCATGCCCTCCTCCGAGGGAGTTTCCCCATCCAGGGATAGAACCGGCATCTCCTGCATTGCAGGTGGGTTCTTTACCTCTGGTTCTTTACTTCCCTGGTGGCTCAGACGGTAAAGTGTCTGCCTGCAATGCGGGAGGCCTGGGTTCAATCCCTGGGTTGGGAAGATCCCCTGGAGAAGGAAATGGCAACCCACTCCAGTACTCTTACCTGGAAAATCCCTCGGACGAAGGAGCCTGGCGGGCCACAGTCCATGGGGTCCCAAAGAGTCGGACACGACTGAGCGACTTCCCTTTCTTTACTGCTGAGCTACTGGGGAACCCTTAAGTGTTAGTCACTCAGTCGTGTTGACTCTTTGTGACCCCATGGACTGTAAACCACCAGGCTCCTTTGTTCATGGAATTCTCCAGGCAAGAACCCTGTAGTGGGTAGCCATTCCCTTCTCCAAGAGATTTGCCCAACACAGGGATTGAAACCAAGTCTATAGTACTGCAGGCAGATTCTTTACCATCTGAGCCACCAGGGAAGCCCATCACAGTTTCACCATGGCCAATTTCAAGTGACTGCTCTAACATCAGTGAATGAGGACTTGGGAAGACATGAGTGGAATCAACTCTCAAGAGCCAGTATGAAGCATTTTTAACACATAAGGCTTTTAGAACTCTTAAAATGAGTTAGTAAATCTTAAAAAAACTGGCACAGTCATAAGCATCAATAGATAGTTCTTATTGTTAAGATAATATTAGCCAAATTCACAAGGATGAGTAGTCTACCTAGCCATCTCTGATTAAAAAAAAATCAGAATGGAGAATCGGCAATAAATGGTATCTGTAACATGTCTGCATATGAAACAGTACTGTCCTTGGGCAACTGTCACCATAAGTCCAAACTATCCCTTCCTTCTTTGGACACAGCAGAGAAATTAGGTGGATCTCAGATTCTTTCAGCTGATGTTTACACAGCAATGGTCCTGGACTGTAAAGACCTACTGAGTTGAAGAATTTCAAGTGGTAGAGCCAGAGCCATCAGAATATTGAAGATACAATTCAGTGGTTGATAGCTCACTTACTTAGATCACAGTTAGTGTGGCAGGTATAGAATTAGCATGGTGTCAAAGTGTGCTGACTGACCCAGGTTTTACCATAAACCAGAGTCATCTTATGGAAAAAAATTAATATCCAAACAATTGCATATAGCTAGAGTGTTTTTTCTCCCTTTTACACTGCACTTGATAAATCATTTATCATGCCAGTGGAGATAAAGTAAAATTTACATGTCCCACAAGTATTGTTTTCTGTAGTAAATAATGCTGATTGAGCTTAGCACCAAAAAAAAAAAAAAAAAAAAAAAAAAAATCAAGGTTTATAACCTCTTGGAATATATGCAACTTTCTCTGAATGAAAAATGGAAAGTTATAAATCATAGATAACTACATTGTGCAATAAAATATGTGAGACTTTGCTTTTATTGGATGGAATTCTGTCCTATATATTTGCTTGATTAAATTTTGGCAACTGTAATCTTTATGGCATAGCTGGTAAGGCCTTTCATGAAGAATTCGGCTCCAAAAGTATATCAAGGATTTATTTTAGTCGTCTTTAATTCTCTTCTACTTCAGGTGGAGGACTCATAAACATGGACCTTCCATATTTTGAATTACTTAGCTATTTAAACTGAGAAAAGAAAAAGCCAGCTCATGTGTCTTTGAATTTCATAAAATTTATTCAATTAGACCAATGAGGATAGCAATAGGAAAAGAGTTGACAGTAGCACTAATTTTGTTTTCCTTTTGATTTCAACAGAGGAGAAAAATATTAATGCAAGGGCTAGTTTTGCTGAGAAAGTTCTCCATGTTCCATAAACATGTGGAAGAAAACATTCATTGTAAGGAAAGACGGCTTTTATTTTTTTTTTTTAAGTAGTCATTTGAATTAATTTATTTATTCGATTGTGCCAGGTCTCAGTTGTGACATGTAGGATTGAACCCAGGGTCCCTGTATTGGGAACACAAGGTCTTAGCCACTGGAACACCAGGAAAGTCCCAGAAGAATGTGCTTTAATCTTTTAATCCTGCTTCTTGATTTTAATAGGCAAAGGCTTCCGAGGTGGCTCAGCAGTAAAGAATCCACCTGCAGGAGACATGGGTTCGATCCTTGGGTCAGGAACATCCCCTGTGGAACAAAATGACAACCCTCTCCAGTAGTCTTCCCTGGAAAATCTCATAGATGGAAAAGCCTGGCAGGATACACATAGGGTCGCAAAGAGTCAGACATGACTAAGTGACTGAGCACTCATGCACGCATGCAACCAGAGTGCTTAGATAATAGGCACTCATTAGGAGATATTTGCCATATGCATCCTATACAAAAAGCACAGAACTCTCTTGAGTAGAGGCAGGGTAAGATGGTACCGATATATAAGACATAATTTCAGAACTCATGGAGTTGTAAAATTAGGTAAGGAAATGGGGAAGTATATCTGAATAAAGGCAGAAGACAAGCTTTGCAGTTTCAGTTTCAGTTTTCAGTTTAGTCGCTCAGTCGTGTCCGACTCTCTGTGACCCCATGAACCGCAACACGCCAGGCCTCTCTGTCCATCACCAACTCCCGGAGTCCACCCAAACCCATGTTCATCGAGTCGGTGATGCCATCCAACCATCTCATCCTCTGTCGTTCCCTTCTCCTCCCGCAGCCAATCCTACCCAGCATTAGGGTCTTTTCCAATGAGTCAACCCTTCGCATGAGGTGGCCAAAGTATTGGAGTTTCAGCTTCAACATCAGACCTTCCAATGAACACCCAGGATTGATCTCTTTTAGGATGGATTGATTGGATCTCCTTGCAGTCCAAGGGACTCTCAAGAGTCTTCTCCAACACCACAGTTCAAAAGCATCAATTCTGCGGCACTCAGCTTTCTTCACCGTCCAACTCTCACATCCATACATGACCACTGGAAAAACCATAGCCTTGACTAGATGGACTTTTGTTGGCAAAGTAATGTCTCTGCTTTTAAACATGCTATCTAGGTTGGCCATAACCTTCCTTCCAAGGAGTAAGCGTCTTTTAATTTCATGGCTGCAGTCACCATCAGCAGTGATTCTGGAGGCCAAAAAAGTAAAGTCTGACACTGTTTCCACTGTTTCCCCATCTATTTCCCATGGAGTGATGGGACCAGATGCCATGATCTTAGTTTTCTGAACGTTGAGCTTTAAGCCAACTTTTTCACTCTCCTCCTTCACCTTCATCAAGAGGCTCTTAAGTTCTTCTTCACTTTCTGCCATAAGGGTGGTGTCATCCGCATATCTGAGGTTATTGATATTTCTCCTGGCAATCTTGATTCCAGCTTGTGTTTCTTCCAGCCCAGTGTTTCTCATGATGTACTCTGCATATAAGTCAAACAAACAGGGTGACAATATACAACCTTGACGTACTCCTTTTCCTATTTGGAACCAGTCTGTTGTTCCATGTCCAGTTCTAACTGTTGCTTCCTGACCTGCATACAGGTTTCTCAAGAGACAGGTCAGATGGTCTGGTATTCCCATCTCTTTCAGAATTTTCCACAGTTTATTGTGATCCACACAGTCAAAGGCTTTGGCATAGTCAATAAAGCAGAAATAGATGTTTTTCTGGAACTCTCTTGCTTTTTCGATGATCCAGCGGATATTGGCAATTTGATCTCTGGTTCCTCTGCTTTTCTAAAACCAGCTTGAACATCTGGAAGTTCACGGTTCACATATTGCTGAAGCCTGGCTTGGAGAATTTTGAGCATTACTTTACTAGCATGTGAGATGAGTGCAATTGTGCAGTAGTTTGAGCATTCTTTGGCATTGCCTTTCTTTGGTATTGGAATGAAAACTGACCTCTTCCAGTCCTTTGGCCACTGCTGAGTTTTCCAAATTTGCTGGCATATCGAGTGCAGCACTTTCACAGCATCATCTTTGAGGATTTGAAATAGCTCAACTGGAATTCCATCACCTCCACTAGCTTTGTTCGTAGTGATGCTTTCTAAGGCCCACTTGACTTCCCATTCCAGGATATCTGGCTCTAGGTTAGTGATCACACCATCGTGATTATCTGGGTCGTGAAGATCTTTTTTGTACAGTTCTTCTGTGTATTCTTGCCACCTCTTCTTAATATCTTCTGCTTCTGTTAGGTCCATACCATTTCTGTCCTTTATCGAGCCTATCTTTGCCTGAAATGTTCCTTTGGTATCTCTAAATTTTTTGAAGAGGTCTCTAGCCTTTTCCAGTCTGTTGTTTCCCTCTATTTGTTTGCACTGATTGCTGAGGAAGGCTTTCTTATCTCTCCTTGCTATTCTTTGGAACTCTGCATTCAGATGAGAATATCTTTCCTTTTTTCCTTTGCTTTTTGCTTCTCTTCTCTTCCCAGCTATCTGTAAGGACTCCTCAGACAGCCATTTTGCTTTTTTGCATTTCTTTTCCATGGGGATTTCCTTGACCCCTGTCTCCTGTACAATGTTACGAACCTCTGTCCATAGTTCATCAGGCATTCTGTCTATCAGGTCTAGTCCCTTAAATCTATTTGTCACTTCCACTGTGTACTCATAAGGGATTTGATCTAGGTCATACCTGAATGGTCTAGTGGTTTTCCCTACTTTCTTCAAGCTTTGCAAGAGGGCTACACATAATCAGTAGATGTAACTATCAGATTGTGCTTGTGGTATCTTGTTGGGCTTTTGAAGGAGTTGATTGTTGCTGGGCCACAAAAAATGAGAAAGAATTTTAACAAATGACAATAGAGTAGGAGAAGATCATAACAGTTGGGGACTATAGCAAAGAAAATGCCTAAATAGGGGACATGAAGGGAATTTTTTTTAAGTGATGATTTTAATGATTTTCTTCCTTTGGCCCTTTCTTGTTGCAGTGCTTTTATCTGTGATTTAACTCTCTGTAGACGGGGCTTGTCCCATTTGCACATGATAGTACACGGAAGAATAGCAAACACCTGATTAGTAGAAACAGGATCTGAAATTTGCAGATTGCAATAATGGCCTCAATATTTGAAAATGAAAATGAAATGCAGCAGGATCCAGAAAATGGATCCTGCACATTGATTTAAAGATTCTGTTGGGGGGGGGTTCTGAATGAGAGAGTGTGGTTTAATTAGACTGATGACTTTCTTGGCTCAGCTTCAACATTTTCTGTGTTTACTAGTTTCTGTGTCTCCTGCCTTCCTTGCACATTCTTACAAATTAGAAGCCTGCTTTATTTTCCTTTGGTACCTGTGCTGCATTTCTTGGGGTTCTCACGCTATTCCCACCGGGTTTAAGTCATGGTCTTTCCTATTGCTTCCTCAATGACACTGTTCTGAAAATGAACACAATGGCCATTTGCAATTTTGTAAATATCCTTTCCTTTATGAAGGAAATGTTGCAGAATCAGAAATTGCCCAGTGAGGGTGAAATCCAGAGTAGATCAGACCCAAAGGCTGGTGCAAGGTCTTGAATGATAGGTTAATCAATCAATGAATAATTAACTAAGAGTAGGAAACCAGCCACTTATGGTATGAATGGTATAGCTATAAGAGGAACAGCCCCTACCCCTCTTGGGCTTTCAGAACCCTTTCTTGATTCTAGCTCTCTAATAAGTGGGTCAGGAGATTCAGATGCCATAAAGAGTGTGAGAAGGTTCATTGTTCACTTGAGTGAAACGCCGGAACACAGTGTCTGTGGGAAATAATGAGAGCCTCCTTGCCCAATTACCATTATTCTCCCCACGTGAAAAAGCTTTCTTTCTCCTTGCCCGCAGCCTGTACTTCTGATAGCATTTCCAGCAGTGTCAAACAGCAAGGCATAACTCCATTACTTCTGGAACTATGCTTACATATTTATCCCTGCTGATATTTGTGATCTGGAAAAGTTGGTTTGAATACAGATGAAGCTATATGATATGAATATACATTATATTTTTATTTTGACCAAATTAAATTCTACGTGAAATAGCAAAACTCCATTATAAAATGCTGTTCTCAACCACAGATCTGGTCTGGTTATCATGTAGGTCGGATCATGTTGCTCGTAAATACATATAAACTGATCATTATCTCATGCCTTCCTAATTTCCTAGCTAGTTAGAATTATCTAGAGAGAAATCATATACAGAAATTTTGTAAAGAATAAAGAACTTTACCAGTATTAGGCTCAATAGAGCAAAAATTTTCCTAGTATTTTAAGGTTCAGTGGCAAGTCTATTGTTTGTTTTAATAAGATATTAATGTATTCAGTGTGAAAATTCTAAATGAAGAGAAATATAACACTTACATCATCTCTATCTGTATGATTGAAGATTTTTTTCATATAAATAAAAGCTTATGACTTGCCCAGGTTCACACAAATGATTCTGCAAAGAAATGACTTCTGACTCTTTCCACTGAATCATTTGTCTTTTTGTCGTACCATCAAAATCTTACTTGCTTAATAGTACAAAGCAATGTTTTCCTTGCTTGATTTGGTTTCAGATTCCATTGTGCTAGATAATAAAGCACCATATAAATGAGGTCAGTTAGAAAATGGCCATTGTTTAAGACTGCAAAGATTTACAGCTTATTTTAAATATTTGATACTAATTTAATCTTGTAGTTAACATTTAGTCTTCTATCTGTAGTTAAGAGTATTTTCATTTTATTTCTAAGTATTCTACAGATCTTAATAGAGTTTTATAAAATTAAATATTCTAGAGTGCAGTAGCCTTAAGGAAAAGCATTGCTGAGTAAAGTTGCCTATATTTTATTCGATATTACCAAGACACCAACCTCACATTCAATTATATGATCTTGTTATTTTTAATATTATTCAGAGGAAAACTTAGGTTCTTATTTTTTGCAAATATGTTCTTTAAAAATACAAATTGCAAAATTCCATTTGGATTATGCATCAATTGTTTATAGGCCTAATATCTATCGACTCCTTGTTCAATGCTTTTGTATAAATTCCAAACTTTTATTCTTAATATATAAATGATTGCTTTCACATTAAAATTAAATAAACCAGCAGGAATGATGAAAACTTTTCTTGATTAAACTATGAAATTGATAATATTATCAAATAATCTAATTAGGTTGAAAAATGATCATACATAAATATACAGAATGATTTTATAATAGAGTGGCATTTCACAATGCTAATGAAAAATATTGGTTGGGTTGATGAAAATTATGTAAATAGAGAGAAATAAATAATACATGTTTATATGTATTAACACATGTATATAGATATATGCTTATAAATATATGTTTATATAATAATTTCATATTATTTCAATATAAAAGATTGAATGCAGAAGTAGAAAGTCAAGAAATACCTGGAGTAAAACTTGTTCCGGGAGTATAGAATGAAGCAGGGCAAAGGCTAACAGTTTTCCCAAGAGAATGCATTGGTCATAGCAAACACTTTCTTCCAACAACATAAGAGGAGACTCTACACATGGACATCACCATATGGTCAATACTGAAATCGGATTGATTATATTCTTTGCAGCCAAAGATGGAGAAACTCTATACAGTCAGCAAAAAAAAGACTGGAAGCTGACTGTGGCTCAGATCATGATCTCCTTATTGCCAAATTCAGACTTAAATTGAAGAAAGTAGGGAAAGCCACTAGACTGTTCACATATCACCTAAATCAAATCCCTTATGATATTCAGTGGAAGTGACAAATAGATTAAAGGGATTAGCTCTGATAGACAGAATGTCTGAAGAACTATGGATGGAGGTCCATGACATTGTACAGGAGGCAGTGATCAAGACCATCCCCAAGAAAAAGAAATGTGAAAAGGCAAAATGGTTGTCTGAGGAGGCCTTACAAATAGCTGAGAAAAGAAGAGACAAAAGGCAAAGGAGAAAAGGAACGATATATCCATCTGAATGCAGAGTTCCAAAGAATAGCAAGGAGAGATAACAAAGCCTTCCTCAGTGATCAATGCAAAGAAATAGAGGAACACAATAGAATGGGAAACACAAGAGATCTCTTCAAGAAAATTAGAGATACCAAGGGAACATTTCATACAAAGATGGGCTCAATAAAGGACAGAAATGGTATGGACATAACAAACGCAGAAGATATTAAGAAGAGGTGGCAAGAACACACAGAAGAACTATACAAAAAAGATCTTCATGACCTAGATAATCACTTTGCTGTGATCACTCACTAAAGCCAGACATCCTGGAATGTTAAGTCAAGTGGGCCTTAGGAAGCATCACTACGAACAAAGCTACTGAAGGTGATGGAATTCCAGTTGAGCTATTTCAAATCCTAAAAGATGATGCTGTGAAAGTGCTACACTCAATATGCCAGCAATTTGGAAAGCTCAGCAGTGGCCAAAGGACTGGAAAAAGTCAGTTTTGATTCCAATCCCAAAGAAAGGCAATGCCAAAAAATGCTCAAACTACTGCAAAATTGCGCTCGTATCAGTTCAGTTCAGTTCAGTTGCTCAGTCGTGTCCAACTCTTTGCAATCTCATGGACTGCAGCACACCAGGCCTCCCTGTCCATCACCAACTCCAAGTTTATCCACACTCATGTCCATTGATTCGGTGATGCCATCCCTCACACACTAGTAAATTAATGCTCAAAATTCTCCAACTCAGGCTTCAACAGTACATGAGCCCTGAACTTCCAGAGGTTCAAGCTGAGTTTAGAGAAGGCAGAGGAACCAGAGATCAAATTGCCATCTGTGGGATCATCGAAAAGTGAGAGAGTTCCAAGAAAACATCTACTTTTGCTTTATTGATTATGCCAAAGCCTTTGACTGTGTGGATCACAACAAACTGTGGAACATTCTTAAAGAGATGGGAATACCAGAATACCTGACCTGCCTCCTGAGAAATCTGTATGCAGGTCAAAAAGCAGTTAGAACTGAATATGGAACGACAGACTGTTCCAAATAGGGAAAGGAGTACATCAAGGCTTTATATTGTCAACCTACTTATTTAACTTATATGCAGAGTACATCATATGAAATGCCAGGATGGATGAAACACTGGAATCAAGATTGCCAGAAGAAATATCAATAACCTCAGATAGCCAGATGATACCACCCTTATGGCAGAAAGAGAAGAAGAGCTAAAGAGCCTCTTGATGAAAGTGAAAGAGGAGAGTGAAAAAGCTGGCTTAAAACTTAACATTCTAAAAACTAAAATCATGGCATCTGGCCCCATCACTTCATGGCAAATAGATGGGAAAACAAAGGAAACAGTGGCAGACTTTATGTTTTGGGGGCTCCAAAATCACTGCATATGGTGACTGCAGCCATGAAATTTAAAGATGCTTGTTCCTTGGAAGAAAGTTATGTCCAACCTAGACAGCATATTAAAAGACAGAGACATTACTTTGCTAACAAAAGCCCGTCTAGTCAAGGCTTATGGTTTTTCCAGTAGTCATGTATGGATGTGAAAGTTGGACTATAAAGAAAGCTGATCGGGGAAGAATTGATGCTTTTGAACTGTGGTGTTGGAGTAGGCTCTAGAGAGTCCCTTGGGCTGCAAGGAGTTCCAACCAGTAAATCCCAAAAGAAATCAGTCCTGAGTATTCATTGGAAGGACTGATGCTGAAGCTGAAACTCCAATACTTTGGTTACCTGATGCGAAGAACTGACTCATTTGAAGTGACCCTGATTCTCAGAAAGATTGAAGGCGGGAGAGAATGTGATGATAGAGGATGAGATGGTTGAATGGCACCACCAACTCAATGGACATGAGTTTGAGTATGCTCCAGGAGTTGGTGAAGGATAGGGAAGTCTGGCATGCTGCAGTCCACGGGGTCGCAAAGGGTTGGACACGACTGAGCAACTGAACTGAACTGAAAAGTATGAAATAATGTAAAATATTTCCGTATAGAATATTATTCATTTGTACAGTATCATATATCAATGGTGTAATATTATTTAGAGCTATAAATTTCCCTTTAAACAATGATTTTGCTGCATCACTCAATTTTTAAGTTACTTGTTATGGGTGCTCGGGGCTGGTGCACCAGGATGACCTGGAGGGATGGGATGGGGAGGGAGGTGGAAGGGGGGTTTTGGAGGGGGAAAACATATACACCCATGGTGGATTCATGTCAGTGTATGGCAAAACAAATACAATATTGTAAATTTAAAAAATAGAAAATAAACTAATTAAAAACAATAAAATAAATTTAATTATAAAAAAATAAAGTTACCTGTTATGTTTGTTATATGTTATATATAATTTAGCTCAAAATATTTTCTCGATTCTATTTGATAGATTCTGTTATCTACAGGTAATTCAGAAATATGTAGTTTAATTTACAAACATTGGGGATTTTCTAGTTAATGTTTCTGTTATTAATTTTTAGTTTAATTCCATGAAGATAAAATAAGATGTTCTCTGTTATACTGAATCATAATGGAGATGGTATATATCAGTTGGTTAATCATGTTAATTATCTGTTTTTTATTCTCATTTTTTAATTAAATTTGACTTCTAGTTGCATTAGTTTGACAGCTAGTGATAGGATTTCTCAATTTTTGTCTTATTTATTCCATATTCATTTTGATGGCTAATTATTTTAGAATTTTTTCATTGGCTTTTTATATTTTTCTTTCAAGATTATAAATAAAGCATTACATTGTCTTCTGCCTCCCAGAATCTCTTCTGAAAAATCAGCTGTCAATCTTATTTTTGGAATTTTGAAGGTAGTGCTTCATTCTTCTTCTGTCAGCTTTTAACTTTTTATTTTCATCTTCTTTATTGTTATGCATAGTTCTCTAATATTTATCCTGCTTCTCATTCAGTCAATTTCTTAGATCCATGGTCTGACTTGGTATGTGTCACCAGATTTGAAAAATTCTAGATATCATCTCTGCAAATATCCCTTCTAGATTCCTTCCTTTACATCTGGACTCCAGTTATACATGTCAGACATTTCTTTGTCTTCTTTCCATTTCTTTTGTTTCTTTTTTTTCTCCATGTACTATAATTTTGATAATTTCTACTGACATGACTAAGTTTTAATTTATTTTTCTTGTTTCAAGTGAAATTAATGAGCTCTTTTTTTAAAATGTTAATTTTTAACTTATAGAATTATATTTTGATTATTTTTATAGATTACAGTTTTTGATTCCTCATACTTTTATTTTTTCCATCTTTCTATTCTTTTATCTCCCATATTAATCAAAATTATTGTCAATCTCTTGGCTTCTAATTCCAATTTCAGTTTCAATTGTGAGTATAGTTCCATGGCTTGTGTCATTCCTTGATTATCAGTCACATTTACCTCATTCTTTTTATGTATAGAAGTTTTTGAAATTTTATGCCACATGCTATGCATAAATGAATCACAGAAGCTTCAAATGTTACCATATATCAGCTAATATCATCCTTTCCTCCCTTAATCAATTAAGAGAGGTGAAAGACTGAGTTGGGTCAGAGCTATGTTGTAGTTTATAAGGCTT